>NC_069077.1:107025304-112025304 GCF_025698485.1 Gossypium arboreum | reverse complement strand
TGAGTAGATTCAAGGTAAACAGTTAGGGGATAAGTCTCTCAGGTTACGTTTTCGTTAGGTTGAGAATGGTGGCACTACTGATTTTAGGATAAACAGTGATCGAGTACTTTGTTTCTGCAGTCAGATTTGTGTACCAAATAATGAGGATTTAAGGCAGTTGATTCTAAGATAGGCGTATAGTAGTCCCTATGCTATGCATCCCGGTGGGAACAAGATGTACTGAGATCTTCGGGAATTGTACTGGTGGCTAAGGTTGAAGCGTGAGGTTACTAACTTTGTTGCTCGCTGTTTGACTTGTCAGTAGGTTAAGGCTGAGCATCAGTTACCTTCGAGATTGCTACAGCCGGTTAAGGTATCGTTATGGAAATAGGAGTGAGTAATGATGGACTTCGTTAGTGGGATGCCTTTAACACCCACTAAGAAGGATTTTTTCTGGGTCATCGTGGATCGATTAACCAAGTTTGCTCACTTCATCTTGGTAAGGACAGACTTTTCTCCTCAAAAGTTAGCTAAGCTTTACATATCGGAAATAGTGAGACTGCATGAGGTACTTGTCTCGATCATTTCTGATAGGGATCCTCATTTCACGTCTCAGTTCTGGAAGAAGCTTCATGAAGGTCTGGGTTCAAGATTAGACTTCAGTACTATTTTTCATCCTTAGACAGATGGTCAGTCGGAGAAGGTGATTTAGATACTGGAGGACATGTTGAGGAGTTGTGTTATTGATTTTCGAGATAGTTGGGAGGAGTACTTGCTATTAGCGGAGTTTGCCTATAATAACAGCTATCAATCTATCATCCAGATAGCACCTTATGAGGCCCTATATGGTCATAAGTGTCGCACTCCTTTATGTTGGACTGAGTTGGGTGAGCGACGTGTGTTGGGTCCAGAATTGGTGTCTGAGACTGAAGATAAGGTTAGACTGATTCGAGATCCTTTAAAAGCGGCTTCTGACAGGAAGAAGTCCTATGCAGATCTGAAGAAGAAGGATATCGAGTTTACGGTGGGGGATTTAGTTTTTCCCACTGTCTCACCATGGAAAAAGGTTCTGAGGTTCGGTCGCAAAGGCAAGCTGAGCCCTCGGTTTATTGGACCATACCACATTCTAAAACGTGTGGGACCTGTCGCTTATCAGTTAGACTTACCTCCGGAGTTGGACCACATTCACGATGTATTTCACGTCTTGATGTTGAGGCGCTACCACTCTGATCCCACGCATGTTGTTTTTGTTGATGAGATTGAGGTTAGGCAAAACTTGAGCTTCAAGGAGAAGCCGGTTCAGATTCTGGAGCATGATGTAAAGGTCCTTTGAAAAAAGTCTATTCCCTTAGTGAAGGTTCTGTGGCGTAATCATAGCACCGAGGAGGCCACGTGGGAGCTTGAGGATGTGATGCGTCAGCAATATCCTCATTTGTTCTGATTAGGTAAAATTTCGAGAACAAAATTTTCTTTTAGGGGGTAGAGTTGTAACGCCCAAAAAATGTATATTTTGTTTTTGTAAAAATGTCACATAAATATCTGTCCGCTTCAGTGGTTAAGTGTTATGGGTGTGTGTATAAGGTCCTAAGTTCAAGCCTTGACTTGGGCAAATTTTGGTATTTTTTTGAATAAAGCCTTATCTCTGGTCAGTAGGCTTATAGCTAAAAGTTGGTAAAAAATGTATCAAAATGGGCCTGCTGGTCTGGTGGTTATGGTGTGTATTGGTGAGCGGGAGGTTTAGAGTTCAAGTCCCTACGCAAGCAAGGGAATTATTTTTGTTGCTTCGTCTTGTGGCATGGTGGAGTCCTAGTCAAATAGAAATTTCGAGTAGTGGAGTTGTTGTGGGAGATTAGGGAGAGAATTAAGGAGATGAGTTACTAGATTTTTGGGCATTATCTTTTTGTTTATTTTTTTTTCAAATTTCAAACTCTTTTCCACCTTTCTAACATTTTCTCTCTTTTCCCCCACTCTCAATTTTTGGTTTTCTTATTTTTTTCTAAATAATAAATCCTTACTGTCGAATTTCCTTTGAATTCCCCTTCCATTTTTGTTGTCTTTCTTCATCTTTTCCCCTTTGTGCAAGCGTGCAATTGTGTTGTATGGTAAGTTTCCGTTTTATTAAACTTGAATGTTACTCTGGATAAGGGATTAAGGGGTGTTTTGTTGACTGTTTAGGAGTCGATCGTGAGGCTGGAATTAAAGTTCATCGATTTGACTTGAAGTGGTGATCGTTTGGTAAGCATATAAGGTATGCATTTTCTTGTGTTGTTTGGGCGAGTGGTTTTGGCTTTGAATTCATTCTTAACTTTGTTGAACTCTTCGTTAATGAGGAATAGTTATTTTTACAGCAGCGAATCGTTTCGATTGCTATTTTCCTCATGTTGAGTAGTGGTGGAATTGTGCGAAGTTAGAAGGTAAGTGATGAGCGGACAAGCTTAGACTTTTGGTATGTGAATATAGTTTAATCTTAGTTTAAGACCGATTCTAAAGTTGGGATTGTCGATTATAGGTTTTTGGTGATCTCGGGATTGTGAAAACAGCAAAAACGATATAGGTGTGTATGTGAAACGCAGAAAATGGGATTCAGTGAAAAGCTGAAATTGCTTGCTATCGAGAAATAAGAGAAATAAGAGAAAATAATGCGAAAAATTGTAGAGAAAGGAAATAAGGGTGTTATAAACTTTGAAATCAATATTTTGCACTAAAATAATTTTGGACAGTAGCAGTAGTCTAACTTTGAAAAATCATCAAAAATAGTAGAAATTGAGTTGGAGGTTGAATAAAATATGAAATTAAATTTTATTGAGTTTATTTTTTCATGGAAGAAACAGTGTAAGCAATGGAATTGTAAGTTATGAGATATAATGAATTTTGTGAGACAAGGTTAGAATGGTTTTGGGTTCCCCTATTTTGACTTTGGAAAATCATAAAAAATTGTAAAAAAATAATTAGAGGGTTAAATTTATATGTTTAAATCCTTAATGAGTCTATTTTCAAGAGAACTAAACAGAAATGTCATTCAAATTTTGTACTAAGAGATAAATAATTTTTAGTAAGGAAAGGTTGAAGCTGTCAAACAACAGAATCAGGATAAATTTGAAGATTTTATTGTACTTATTTGATAAACTAAAAATTCTGAAAATTTTATGTTAGAAAGATATTTGATTCTAGTTTCAAAAACATCAAGCGGATCTTAATTTGGAATTATGTAGCTCAAGATATAAATAATTTAGTAACAATGACACAGCTAGATAGCTTTGAAGTAACATATTAGTAAATAGTGAAAACATATATGAATATTTAGCTAGCATGGGTTACATTAAAAATGGATCACGCAGCCAAGGTCAATTTGGGCAGAGTGGGCCACTCGGGCATGTGGGTCCACATGGGCAGGCCACATGGGCGTGTGAGCCCATTTCTCTGAAAAGTTGTCTAAGGTTGCACGGGTTGCCCAAGTCGACTATGGACATGTTAAAGGGTCGGTAAGCCCTACTTAGACCCCTATATGAGTGATCTGTCTGTCTAGTTTCCGAGTATGAATTATGGTATCTGAATGTTTGCACTGAAACTGCATAATAGCATGACATCTTTTGTATGTTGCATTGCATCGGGGTGGGTTACTGTTATTTGGAGGAAGTGTCTGAAAGGCTATTAAGCCTGTTATCTGGGAACTCTGCTGCAAATTTCTGATTATGTGCCGCATTTTGGTATAGCATGGTGTGTAGGGATGGGTGGGTTGATTAAATCCTCACATGGTGTGTAGGGATGGACGGAGATGGTGTGTAGAGGTCGGTGGGTAGGATTCTGATTTCCTACTATTGCATATTGTATTTGAGATGGGCCAAGGCCCTAAATTATATCTGAGAATATATCTGAATGGGCCAAGACCCAAACTAAATCTGTAATGGGCTTAGGCCCCAGATTGCAATTGATTATTTCCTGATGTGTATCTATATGTATGTTTTCTGTAGGGATTACACACTAAATTTGCAAAAGCTCACCCCTTTTTTCCGTTTAATCTGTACAGGTAATCCCCAAACTTACGCGGATAGGCGCTGTGACAGCCCTAAATTGACCCTAGTCGGGAAGTGGTTTCAGGACCGCTAAACCGAGTCACCGAAGCATTTGAATGTGATATTTATTGTCTAGAATATGTGAATATGAATGTGTGAAAGTTTTAAGCTTCGATTTAGTCAATTGCATGTGAATTTATTTAATAGGACTTATGCGAGAAAATTTAGAAATGTGCTAGGCAAATGTAAGTGGCCTATTAATGCATGTTATAAGAATGAAGGGTTTGCATGTCAAATACCCATTTATTTTGAGTAGTGGCCGGCCATGGATGGGTCATAGATGATAATATGAATTTCCTATTAGCATTATGGGTTGAGAAAATAAAATAGTGAATTAAGAATGATAAAACATGAGGTGAGTGGGAGGAGAAACCAAAGTTGTCCCCCCTTATTCCCCATTGTCGTGACTAGACAAAGAAAAGAAAAACAAATGTGTTCATCCTTTAACATCTTTGGCCGAAAATTTTAAGGAGGAAGGAAGAAGAAAGGTTGAAGAGGTTCGGCCATGCATGTAACTAGGCTAAGGTATGTTTGATGTTGCTCCATGAGATTCATGTATATTTTTAGTTGTTAGCTTGAGTTCTACCTAGCCCATGGTTTAAATCCTTGCTATGTGAGGGAGATGATACTCGGCCATGGGTGTTGTCTTTTTGGTTGGTGTTTGATGTTATGTTGATGAGTTATGAAGATGATAGAGTTTGAGTGCTCAACACAAAGGATTGGATATGAGTATGTGTGGGAATTTGAAAAAGGTAGGTCTTAGCAACTTCATGAAGCATTCGGCCATGGTAGGAAGTAGAAGAGAAATATAGTTGTTGTTCATGTTAGATGAAGTAGAGAAGTTGTGTGCTAAGGCCGAATGTGACTTTGAATATTATTGAGTAATGTATGTGTTTTGAATCGATGGAATGGAGAGGATGCATTAATTTTGTTATGAACAATTATATGTTAAATTAAGGGTTGCTAAGTTAGCTATTAAGGTGAAGTGCAAATGTTAGTAATTGATTTCTAGTGTATATATGTGTTTTAGCCGAGCTTTGAACTTGAAACAAAATGGTGATTAGCCAATACAAGTGACCATATTTGTAGAATGTATTAAGTATACAATCGGCCTCACCATAGGCATGCATATTTGGCCACATGAATGAATACATAGATTGATGTTGTGTGTTCGGCTATAGGTAAGCATATTGATGGCTTTATCTTGACTTAGAAAATCGGCTAAAGGAGAATATTGGCTAATATGTTGAGTTGATTCATGATTTCATATATATGTGACTCTAATGTCTAATGTATATATGGGTTAAGTACCTTGAGTTTCTCTTTTTGATGTTCAAATGATTAAATCAATTTATTTGTTAAATTAAGCTCAAGAGCAAAGGGGAACTAGATCCGATAAAAGGAAGGAAAAAGTGATCGAATAGCCGTCGAAATCGCTCGACAACATCCTAGGTAAGTTTTCGAGTAACGAAACTTAGTTTACGATTTGATTAAGTCATGACGTATAATTACAACAATATACGGTGATATAATGATTCTACTTGAATCATATGTGAGTTAATTAGTCTATACGTATGATAGGTAGACGTATGTGCATAGAAATCATGTCATGAAGCAAGCCGAATCATGCTGTTCGTATGCAGCTATTGAGCCGAAAATGTAATGCTTAATAATTGAATTGTGTTTGAATTCTAGTTATGAAAATGAAATATTGATGTGTCATGATTTATTGATATGTGCATGGATATTCGGATTGATACCCGGGCTAAGTCCCGAAGGCATTTGTGCGAGTTACTATATCGAGCTATGTCCTGAAGGCATTTGTGCGAGTTACTATAACCGGGCTAAGTCCCGAAGGCATTTGTGCGAGTTACTATCACCGGGCTAAGTCCCGAAGGCATTTGTGAGAGTTACTATAACCGGGCTAAGTCCCGAAGGCATTTGAGCTAGTAGCTATATCCGCTAAACTCGAAGGTACTTGGTTTGGGAATGAGCGATCTTCTGTAATAATTTAAATTGATACGCTCGTAAATCCCAACGATGAGGTGCGTTTCAGTATATGCATTGGAGTAGTAAATTCCTTGAAATATTATTCGTCGATCAATTAATGAGCTTAGACCTTTAGCTAAGTTGATCTTTTGTGTATGAATATAAGGGTTGGTAATGTGAAGTAAGTATGATATTGAGAATTTGTGCATATGAAATTATCCGTTTAGCCATATGAATGCTATACTTTAGTTGTGTCTAATTTCATGGCTCGAAACTTACTAAGCATTAAATGCTTACCCGTTTCTTTGATTCTCTGTTTTATAGATTTTGGTTAAATCGACATTTCGGACTCGGGATTGTTGAAGTCAAGTCTTCCACACTATCAAAGCGCTTTTGGTACACTTTTGGTTGAACTCGAAAATGGCATGTATAGGACTACCCTTTTGTTGTCGGTCATGTACACTTTGGTTTTGTATAAATTTGGATAGCCATGCGAAAATGGCTTATATATACTTTGAGCATAGCATTATAATCGTTTTTGTATGATGTTCATTGAGAGGTATGGAAATGTTTGGTAACGATTAGCCATTGGAATGGTTAATCATGATCATTTTGGTGCTATGTATGACAAGTTCTAGTTGATTCATGGAAAACCATGAAAATGGTAAAGTTCACCTTAAAAACAGATGCTGACAGCAGCAGTGGTGTGGATTTGAAAAATCACTAAAAATAGTAGGAATGGAATTAAATAGTGAATAAATTATGTAATCGAACCTTGATGAATATACTTTCATATGCAAGAAACGAAACGATCATATGAGTCATATTTTAGGAGATATTTAAGTTTTCGTGGAATAGGGCCAGAGCAATTTCTGGATCCCCTGATCTGATTTTGGAAATTCACTATAAATTAACCAGAGATAATTAGGGGTCATGCCATATATGTATAGATTTCTTTTTGAGTCTAGTTTTGTTAGAAACAAACGGCATAAGTAATGAAGCCCTGTACAGGAAGATATATAAGTCATAATGCATGAAGGTCAGAGTAGTCGAACCCTGAAACAAGGGAGAATTTAACTAATAAACTGTACTAATTGGCTTGACCAAAAATTCTAAAAAAATATTTGTAGATGGATATATGAGTCTAGTTTCAGGTAAAATTTACGAAACTGGTTTTCGAGTTTTGGAACTCAGGATATGATTTTTAAGGTAACAGTGACGCAGTTAGCCAGCTTGTCTGGAAAATTTTTTTTTGGACTGTGAGAATCAATGAATTAAGTCTGTTAGCACCTCGTGTTCGATTCCGGCAACGGTCTCGGGTACGGGTTGTTACAATTTTATTGGTATCAGAGCTACGGTTTAGTCGATTCTAGGACTACCGTAATACGTTTGGGTCTAGCTATACATGCCATTATGTGATTATTTGATAGTGTGGTGATTTCGACAATTGAAAATGTGTTTATTTATAGTAATGGATCCCGATCCCAACCGAAGCGGTAGTGATGATCTTGAGAGTGTAGCGCTGCTCCCTTTGAAGAGACAATGGCGGACTCTCAACCTATTGCTAGTAATCTGAATAATGAAGCTAGACAAGCTTTTTATAGCGTGATGAATGATTGGTTCAACCAATACATTCGAACTAATACGACTGTTCCACAACCTCCATTCCCGACTAATACCACCTTCGCACCTACAATACCTCCGGCAACTGACCAAATAAGGTCAAATAAGCCCCAGTTGATGAATCCAAAACACGGGCTACCGAATTTAAAGCTACGGACAGCGATGATGCCAAGCAAGCTAAATTTTGGTTGGACAACACTATTCGGGTACTCGATAAGCTATCTTGCACACCCGATGGGTGCCTAAAGTGTACTATCTCCTTGCTACGTGATTCTGCCTACTATTGGTGGAATACGTTGACTTCTGTTGTGCCTAGAGAGCAAGTAACTTGGGAGTTTTTCCAAACCGAGTTTGAAAAAAAGTATATCGATCGAAATTCATGGATCAAAAGCGGAAGGAATTTCTTGAACTTAAACAAGGTTCCATGTCGGTTCTGACTATGAGCGAAAGTTTGTAAGGCTTAGCCGATGCGCTCGAGAATGTATTTCTTGAAGCCGTGATGTGTAAACGTTTGAGGATGGGTGAATGATGATATAAAGTCGTATGTTGGCATTTTGGAAATCAGAATTTGTGGTACTTGTCGAGCGAGCTTGCAAAGCCGAGGAGCTCGATATGGAGAAAAGAAAAGCTGAGGTGGGAGCAAAGGAGTTTCAGTAAGAGGTCTTGGAAGTCCTTCCAACATCATCGAAGAAATTTAGAGATGACTTAGGCGGTCTAGATACACTTGGGTTTTCTAGACGAGATCGCGATCGACCCTTGTGAGTGCACGAGTCACTTGATCGCCGATGTTGGAAATGATCGTCGAGACGAGCGGAGTGTCAATATTGTGGTAAATGGCATTCGGGAGTTGTAGATTCCATGACCGCTCTGTTACAAGTGCGGATCAGTGACCACTTTATTAAAGATTGCCCGAGATTGTCCGAGCAGGCGTAAATCGAGTGGGAAACCGGTGCTACTACTTGCACGGGTAGACCATCTAGAAATACGGGCAATGCTAGTGGCGATCGAGAGGATCTAGAGATGCTACAACCGGATCCGAGGCTCGTGCTCTGCTAGAGCTTACGCTATCTGTGAGCGAGGATGCCTCCTCTCGGATGTTATTACCGGTACTTTTACTCTCTTTGATACTAATGTGATTGCTTTGATTGACCTGGTTCTACTCATTCTTATATATGTGAAACCTTAGCATCGATAAGACTCTACTGTTGAGTCTCTTGAGTTTATAATTCGGTGTCAAATCCTTTGGGTCGTTACGTGCTTGTCGACAAAGTGTGCAAGAAATGTCCCTTAGTAATCCAAGGTTCCTGTTTTTTGGCCGATTTGATGCTTTTACCGTTTGACGAATTTGATGTTATCCTCGGTATGGATTGGTTGACCGTACATGATGCAATTGTAAATTGCAAAAGAAAAACCATCGATTTAAGGTGTGTAAATAACGAGGTAATCCGAGTTGAGTCTACTTACTTGAATAGGTTGCCAGCTGTAATATCATCGATGTTGGCTCAGAAATATGTAAGAAAGGGGTGTGAAGCATACCTTGCGTATGTACTTGATAATAAAGAGCCAAAAAGGAAACTTGAATTTGTGCCGGTGGTTTGTGAATACGGATGTTTTTCCCAAGAATTACGGGTTTACCACCCGTTCGGGAGAATACTGATTTGGTATTGAGCTTGTACACAGGACTACACCGATTTCGATAGCTCCATATCGTATGGCACCAATGAAATTAAAGGAATTGAAAGCTCGGTTGCAAGAGTTGACGGATAGAGGTTTCGCTCGACCAAGTTTCTCACCTTGGGGTGCACAGTATTGTTTGTGAAAAGAATGACGGAACCATGAGGTTGTGCATCGACTATCGTCACTGAATAAGGTGACAATAAAGAATAAATATTCGATACCGCACGTTGACGATTTGTTTGATCAGCTAAAGGAGCCTCGGTGTTTTCAAAGATAGATTTGAGATCGAGTTATTATCGATTCTGAATTCGAGATTCGGACATACCCAAAATCGCTTTCGAGCGAGATACGGTCACTCTGAATTCTTAGTGATGCCGTTTGGGCTCACTAATGCCCCATGTATTTATGGATCGATGAATCGGATCTTGAGACCGTATTTAGACCGGTTTGTAGTTGTGTTTATTGATGACATCTTGGTCTACTCAAGAGACGAAACCGAGCATCTTGAGCACACGAGATTAGTGTTGCAGATTTTACTGAGATAAACAATTATATGCTAAGTTTAGTAAGTGTGAGTTACGGTTAAGAGGTGAGCTTCTTGGGTCATGTGGTATCCGTGATCGGGTATTCGAGTTGATCCGAGCAAAATTTCAGCCATACTTAACTGGAAGCCTCAGAAATATTCTTGAGGTTCGAGCTTTTTGGGACTTCTTACTACTAAGCGGTTTGTAAAGGTTTCTCGATGATAGCCACACCAATGACGAAACTACTTGAAAAGATGTTAAGTTTGAATGGACGGAAAAGTGTCGGAAAAGTTTGATCAATTGAAAACTCATTTGTGGAAGCTCGATTACTAGTGCAAATTTAATCGGGCAAAGAGTTCGTCATTTACGATGATGCATCCTTACTTGGGTTGGGTTGTGTATTGATGCAAGAAGGTCGAGTTGTAGCTTATGCGTCGAGGCAAGCTGAAGCCACATGAAAAAATTATCCAACCCATGATCTCGAATGGCCGCCATCGATTCGCTTTGAAAATATGGCAACATTACTTATTTGGTGAGAAGTGCCATGTATATTCGGATCACAAAAGTCTCAAATATTTGATGACTCAAAGAGACTTGAATCTACAACAAAGACGTTGGCTCGAGTTGTTGAAAGATTATGAGCTTGTCATTGACTATCACCCGAGAAAGGCTAATGTGGTTGCGGACGCCTTAAGTGAAAATCACTTTTTTACTTCTGACGATGAATGTACACTTATGCATTCTACCCGACAATGTGTTAGTAGTGAATTAAAGGCCAAACCATTGTTGATTCATCAAATTCGTGAAGCTCAGAAAGTCGATGATGAATTGGTTGCAAAACGGGCTGAATGTGTTTCGAATATGGAATCAGAGTTTCAAATTGATGATGACGATTGTTTGAGGTTCAGAAATCGTTTGTGTGTTCCAAGAAGTTTAGAACTTATTTCGATGATTCTGAACGAAGCTCAATGTAGCCGAATGTCAATTCACCCGAGGAGTACTAAAATGTACAATGATCTGAGACGTCAGTTTTGGTGGCATGGTATGAAACGAGACATTTTCGATTTTGTTTCGAAGTGCTTAGTATGTCAGGAAGTGAAGGCGGAACATCAAGTGCCTATGGGTTTACTTCAGCCGATCATGATACCCGAATGGAAATGGGATCGAGTCACGATGGATTTTGTGTCTGGGTTGCCATTGTCGACAAGTAAGAAAGATGCGATTTGGGTTGTTGTTGATAGACTGACCAAGTCGGCCCATTTTATTCCTGTACGTACGGATTATTCACTGGATAAACTAGCTGAATTGTATGTTTCTCAAATTGTGAGATTACACGGGGTACCCATTTCTATTGTGTCGGATAGAGATCCGAGATTCACCTCGCGATTTTGGAAGAAATTGCAAGAAGCTTTGGGTACCAAGTTGCATTTAGCACCGCTTTTCATCCCCAAACGATGGTCAATCCGAGCGGATAATTCGGATACTCGAGGATATGTTGAGATCTTGCATCCTTGAGTTTAGTGGTTCATGGGAGCGGTATCTACCTTTGATTGAGTTAAACACAACAATAGTTTTCAGTCAAGCATTAAGATGGCGCCTTATGAGGCTTTATGCGGTCGAAAATGCCGTACACCATTGTTTTGGTGAGCTTGGTGAAACTAAAATTTTGAGTTGATTTGATTAAAGATCTTTGAGCGAGTAAAAATAATTCGTGAAAGTCTAAAGGCAGCATCAGATCGTCAGAAGTCGTACACGGATTTGAAACGCAAGGACATTGAGTATCAGGTGGGAGACAAAGTGTTTCTTAAAGTTTCACCTTGGAAAAAGATACTCAGATTTGGCCGTAAGGGCAAACTGAGTCCGAGATTCATTGGGCCATATGAAATATGAATGAGTTGGTCCAGTTGCGTATAGATTGATTTTACCCCCTGAACTTGAAAAGATTCACGACGTCTTTCATGTTTCGATGCTTCGACGTTATAGATCTGATCCATCGCACATAATTAATCCATCAGAGGTTGGAATTCAATCTGACTTGAGTTATGAAGAAGAACCGATACGTATCCTAGCTCGTGAAGTGAAAAAGTTGCGAAACAAAAGGGTCCCGTTAGTAAAAGTGTTATGGCTTAAACACGAGATGGAAGAAGCTACTTGGGAACCCGAGAACTCTATGAAAGAACGATACCCAAACCTATTTACTGGTAAGATTTTGAGGACGAAAATTTCTTAAAGTGGGGAGAGTTGTGACGACTCTAAATTGACCCTAGTCGGGAAGTGGTTTCGGGACCTCTAAATCGAGTCACCAAAGTATTTGAATGTGATATTTATTGTCTAGAATATGTGAATATGAATGTGTGAAAGTTTTAAGCTTCGATTTAGTCAATTGCATGTGAATTTATTTAATAGGACTTATGCGAGAAAATTTAGAAATGTGCTAGGCAAATGTAAGTGGCCTATTAATGCATGTTATAAGAATGAAGGGTTTGCATGTCAAATACCCATTTATTTTGAGTAGTGGCCGGCCATGGATGGGTCATAGATGATAATATGAATTTCCTATTAGCATTATGGGTTGAGAAAATAAAATAGTGAATTAAGAATGATAAAACATGAGGTGAGTGGGAGGAGAAACCAAAGTTGTCCCCCCTTACTCCCCATTGCCGTGACTAGACAAAGAAAAGAAAAAAAAAATGTGTTCATCCTTTAACATCTTTGGCCGAAAATTTTAAGGAGGAAGGAAGAAGAAAGGTTGAAGAGGTTCGGCCATGCATGTAACTAGGCTAAGGTATGTTTGATGTTGCTCCATGAGATTCATGTATATTTTTAGTTGTTAGCTTAAGTTCTACCTAGCCCATGGTTTAAATCCTTGCTATGTGAGGGAGATGATACTCGGCCATGGGTGTTGTCTTTTTGGTTGGTGTTTGATGTTGTGTTGATGAGTTATGAAGATGATAGAGTTTGAGTGCTCAAGAAAAAGGATTGGATGTGAGTTTGTGTGGGAATTTGAAAAAGGCAGGTCTTAGCAACTTCATGAAGCATTCGGCCATGGTAGGAAGTAGAAGAGAAATATAGTTGTTGTTCATGTTAGATGAAGTAGAGAAGTTGTGTGCTAAGGTCGAATGTGACTTTGAATATTATTGAGTAATGTATGTGTTTTGAATCGATGGAATGGAGATGATGCATTAATTTTGTTATGAACAATTATATGTTAAATTAAGGGTTGCTAAGTTAGCTATTAAGGTGAAGTGCAAATGTTAGTAATTGATTTCTAGTGTATATATGTGTTTTAGCCGAGCTTTGAACTTGAAACAAAATGGTGATTAGCCAATACAAGTGACCATATTTGTAGAATGTATTAAGTATACAATCGGCCTCACCATAGGCATGCATATTCGGCTACATGAATGAATACATAGATTGATGTTGTGTGTTCGGCTATAGGTAAGCATATTGATGGCTTTATCTTGACTTAGAAAATCGGCTAAAGGAGAATATTGGCTAATATGTTGAGTTGATTCATGATTTCATATATATGTGACTCTAATGTCTAATGTATATATGGGTTAAGTACCTTGAGTTTCTCTTTTTGATGTTCAAATGATTAAATCAATTTATTTGTTAAATTAAGCTCAAGAGCAAAGGGGAACTAGATCCGATAAAGGGAAGGAAAAAGTGATCGAATAGCCGTCGAAATCGCTCGACAACATCCGAGGTAAGTTTTCGAGTAACGAAACTTAGTTTACGATTTGATTAAGTCATGACGTATAATTACAACAATATACAGTGATATAATGATTCTACTTGAATCATATGTGAGTTAATTAGTCTATCGTATGATGGGTAGCCGTATGTGCATAGAAATCATGTCATGAAGCAAGCGAATCATGTTGTTAGTATCGGCTATTGAGCCGAAAATGTAATGCTTAATAATTGAATTGTGTTTGAATTCTAGTTATGAAAATTAAATATTGATGTGTCATGATTTATTGATATGTGCATGGATATTCGGATTGATACCGGGGCTAAGTCCCGAAGGCATTTGTGCTAGTGACTAAATCTGGGCTAAGTCTCGAAGGCATTTGTGCGAGTTACTATATCCGGGCTAAGTCCCGAAGGCATTTGTGCGAGTTACTATAACCGGGCTAAGTCCCGAAGGCATTTGTGCGAGTTACTATCACCGGGCTAAGTCCCGAAGGCATTTGTGCGAGTTACTATAACCGGGCTAAGTCCCGAAGGCATTTGAGCTAGTAGCTATATCCGGCTAAACTCCGAAGGTACTTGGTTTGGGAATGAGCGATCTTGCTGTAATAATTTAAATTGATACGCTCGTAAATCCCAACGATGAGGTACGTTTCGTATATGCATTGGAGTAGTAAATTCCCTTGAAATATTATTCGCTCAGTCAATTAATGAGCTTCCGACCTTTGGCTAAGTTGATCTTTTGTGTATGAATATAAGGGTTGGTAATGTGAAGTAAGTATGATATTGAGAATTTGTGCATATGAAATTATCCGTTTAGCCATATGAATGCTATACTTTAGTTGTGTCTAATTTCATGGCTCGAAACTTACTAAGCATTAAATGCTTACCCCGTTTCTTTGATTCTCTGTTTTATAGATTTTGGTTAAATCACTATTCGGACTCGGGATTGTTGAAGTCGAAGTCTTCCACACTATCAAAGCGCTTTTGGTACACTTTTGGTTGAACTCTGAAAATGGCATGTATAGGACTACCCTTTTTGTTGTCGGTCATGTACACTTTGGTTTTGTATAAATTTAGATAGCCATGCGAAAATGGCTTATATATACTTTGAGCATAGCATTATAATCGTTTTTGTATGATGTTCATTGAGAGGTATGGAAATGTTTGGTAATGATTAGCCATTGGAATGGTTAATCATGATCATTTTGGTGCTATGTATGACAAGTTCTAGTTGATTCATGGAAAACCATGAAAATGGTAAAGTTCACCTTAAAAACAGATGCTGACAGCAGCAGTGGTGTGGATTTGAAAAATCACTAAAAATAGTAGAAATGTAATTAAATAGTGAATAAATTATGTAATCGAACCTTGATGAATATACTTTCATATGGAAGAAAAGAAACGATCATATGAGTCGTATTTTAGGAGATATTTAAGTTTTCGTGGAATAGGGCCAGAGCGATTTCTGGATCCCCTGATCTGACTTTGGAAATTCACTATAAATTAACCAGAGATAATTAAGGGTCATGCCATATATGTATAGATTCCTTTTTGAGTCTAGTTTCGTTAGAAACAAACTGCATAAGTAATGAAGCCCTGTAAAGGAAGATATATAAGTTGGAATGCATGAAGGTCAGAGCAGTCGAACCCTGAAACAGGAGAGACTTTAACTAATAAACTGTACTAATTGGCTAGACCAAAAATTCTAGAAAAAAATTTGTAGATGGATATATGAGTCTAGTTTCAGGTAAAATTTAAGAAACTGGTTTTCGAGTTTTGGAACTCAAGATATGATTTTTAAGGTAACAGTGATGCAGTTAGCCAGCTTGTCTGGAAAATTTTTTTTTGGACTGTGAGAATCAATGAATTAAGTCTGTTAGCACCTCGTGTTCGATTCCGGCAACGGTATCGGGTACGGGGTGTTACAGGCGCAGTGGAGGGCTTGACGGTGACCCCACTATTGAACTGCTGTATTACAGCTTTTTTTTATATTATTCTTGGTTATTTATTATTGTAATGTTGGGCTTTGGACCGTTTGGTTTGAATATGGGATTTATACTATTTTTATGGATTTTTTTTTTGCAACTCAACAAAACACAATTTTACTAAAAAGTAAGATTTTTGGTTTCTTAAAATAATTGGTTTTAAAAGCTTCTACTTAAAAGACATGTTTTACGGCAAATTAGCTAGTTCACGTTTTTCCGAATGAAATAAAATCTAATTAACTGGAACGGTTTTTACTTGTCAATCTCAATTTCAAACCCCATAATGTCTAGGCCGGGTTCGGGGTGCTACAGCCTGGACACGGGCGTGTGAGTCCATTTCGAAGGGCACACGGGCTGGTCACATGGGCGTGTGGTTGACCGTGTGATCCAAGTTAGAGAGTTACACAGGGTCGGACACGGGCTAAGGCACGACTGTGTGATCCTATTTCGAATGTCCACATGGCCGGACTACACGGGCATGTGTCCCTTGTATTTTGAAAAACTTTCTAAGTTTTCCAAAAATTTCTTGAGTTATTGGTTTAGTCTCAAATCACTTCTAATGCATGATTTGAGCCCCGTAAGCTCGTATTAGGGATAGTGTGATTGATTATGAATGATTTATATTTGGAAATGGAAAATGTATGTGAATTGTATGATTATTTATGAAATAAATTCAGTAATGTTATGTAACCCTATTCTGACGACAGATACAGGTTAGGGGTGCTACAAAAATATAGAAAATACTAAGTATATAAAACCTACTTATCATTTAGTAGAGAACAAATTCAATTGGTAATATTTAATTATATCGATGACTTATTTTCAACAAAGAGAAGGAAATTTTTTTGCTTAGTTTTTACAAGAGTTTTTACTCATCTTTCTAATTTCAAGTTCAAAATTGTACTAACTATTTGTTATTTTATATCTAAATATTGTAATACATATGCAATAAATAAGTTTTTTACTAATCTTTATTACACTAGTAACCAAACGAGACACATTATTTAATTTTAAATAATTTACCAAACAAATTTTATAACTTAAATTTAGCATTTAAATTTTTAATACTTAATTTTAACATTTAATTTTTATTTTTCAAACCTAACCTAAACAATATAATTTCAAAAACTTGAATAAAATATATTTTTACAAAAATAAACTCGAAAAAATTTATAGCTTAATTACCCAAATAGAAACACTCTCCTAATTAGGTAAATTAAAAAAATACCATTTTAAAAAGTTAACGAGGATTTAGGTCATTTTTTCTTCATCAAATTTAGAGAAATAAATCGATTTTAAAGAAAGAAATAAAAATAATTCATGCATAATATTTACATATTATATATATAAATAAAAGAGTTATTAATTAAAATATCTTTAACATAATGATATATATAAAATATATATTTTTATTACATAATTACATATTTATTATTTTGTTTATATAAAAAAGAGTTATTAATTAAAAATATTAATTTAAAAACTTAAAAAATATATTTTTTAATAAAAACATTAATTAAAATTTTAAAAATAAAATAAATAAAATAAAATAAGAAATATAAATATGAGTAAGAGAAGAATCAAATCAAGACTTGAAGACAAAACTACTAATATTTAATTATTTAACCAAAAGAAATGATATATCAAGTTATTAAAGAAAACACATTTTGTAGAACTCGTTTTCTATTTCTGTCCTACCTATTTTCATAAATTTGAAAAAAAAAAAAGTCTAAATCCTTATTAACTTTTAAAAACGACCTTCTTTTTTCCTAATTTAGCCCTCCAAATTAGATGGGATGAGAGTAGGGGTGATCAAATTTCGGTTAAAACCAAATTAATCGATCGAACCGATCCTATTCAATTAATTGATCTATTAATTCGGTTGGAGGTTGGTTAATAATTTTTAGAAGTTTAGTTATCGGTTAATTCAGTTTGAAATAGGATAATTAATCGAATTAACCGAGATTAATAATTAATAATACAAATTATATATATTTTAATTTGATTAATTCCGTCAAATGAAATTTATAATATTTATTTATATATTTTATATTTGTTTTAACAAAAATATATAAATTTCGGTTAATTCAGTTAAAATTAACTGAAATATTTTAGTTCAGTTAAAATTTTTAAAAAATTTTAATTCACTAAATAATTAAAAATTAAAAATTTAATTAATTTAATTAATACTAATTTGATTCCACTAACTACTACATTTTATAACTTACCGTAAATTTTTTTTTCCTAAATCAAAAAGGTTTTTTTTAGTAACCCTGCAAGTCACGTTACAAAGCAAAACGTTTTTTTTTTTTCAATTGAAAGCGCATCTAATGTCTAAACTGTTAACATTAAACAAATAGCTAACACTGTTTCACTCAGCTGTCCTATTCTTCCGCCCCGTTTCTCTTTTTCTCTCTCCCCAGCCATAGCCTAATCTCACTCCCTCAGCACTTACTTTTTCCTTCTTCCTTTCTTTAAAAATGCCAATCAACAGAGACCCTTCTACTCCCCCGCCTATGATCGGCAAGATCGGACCCTACACTGTCTTCGTTACCCCACCTTCTACTCCTACCCCCACTGAACCTCCTGTTTTTCAGTCTCCTCAGAAGGCGGTCGCGCCTCCTGCTTCTGCTCCTCCTCCGGTCCGGCCGCCGCCTCAACAGTTTGATAAGTCTTTTGTTGCGTCCGATTCTGATGGCTCCATTCTGGGTTTTTTCAGGAATGCTATTTTTAAAGTCCAAAATGGTATATGATGTTCCTCTCTACCTTTTATATTCCCTTTTTTTAGGGAAAAAAAAGAAGAAGAGAACTTTGGGGTTACTCAAAATGCTGGCGTCTTTTTTTCTTTTTCTTTTTTGAAGTCCAAAAATGGGAGAGTTCTACTCTATCTAAGCTTTACATTAGCATGGCGGATTAGCTACGTTTAATTATTTTTATACTTCGTTTTGTCGACAATAAATAGTATCTACTCTTGTTAATATTTTGCAGCTCATTCAAGCTTGGATGACCATTTAGCTCGCTGGTTTGGCTTAAATCAGTCCAAGTATCAGTGGGCACTGGACGATTATTATGAGAGCAAGGGATTGGTAAGTGTAAATAAGTTCTTTTAAATGGTACATTTTTAAGGGAAAGTTAAATTTCAGATCATTACTTTTAGCTCCATTAGTTTGGTCTTATGGCTAGATTTGATGAAATCAAAGTATTGCTGAAGGTACTCGTTAATTAGCTTGTAAGCAATTGTGGCCCGTAAAAGATGGTCACATTTGTGCTTCAATTCTTGTTGTGTTTCTAAATGTAGTCTAAAGTTGTTTACTTGATCTTAGCTAAGGAAGCTTGGTGTCCTGTTATCATTCCATTCCTGGTTTTTAGTCGTATATATGAGATCAAGATTGCGTAAGGTTTTTAGCATTTTGGAAATGATTAAAAATTTGCATCTTTAGATGTTTCCTGTGGTAAATGGATACATTGCTGTAGATGGACAGGAGGCGGGATGTACTGGCCTCTAAAGCATATTTTATACATCTAAAACTTCCAAGTATTTTTGTATACCTAACTTTTGGGCCATAGATCTGGTTCTATCGTTCTTTTAACTAAAGAATAACATTTAATACTTGATTCTCAGCTTTATGGTTGGTACTTGTTAGTGATTAGTTTTGGAAGACTAGAATACTTGGTAAAGTGAAAGTTTTTGGACTTGAAATGATGCTCTGAAAAACCATTATAGAAATAAAATCTAGTTAACCTATCTTTAACCGCTCTATTTTTCCACAAGTATCTGTGTCTGACTCTTGTGTTCAACACATATTCTGTTATGGGTGTGAGGGGATGATCCTCCAAACATATGAAAAAACTAAGAAAAATTGAGCACACAAGTTGAAACACCTACCCTTATTTGACATTCACTCTTGAGTCTGGGCAATACAGTACACAAGAACGAGGAGCTTGTTTTCATTATCTGACTGGCTCTGTAAATGTGATGGAATTTCATCTTATTAATTGTAGCTTGATGATCTTTGATGATTTCTGATCCACAGCAAGATAGCTCTGGTTTCAAAACATGTTCTAAGCGAAGAACTTTCTCAATATGAAGGTTACTTACACATTTAGCCCAACCAATTGATGTTTACAAAATTTCTTGAAGTACCTTCTCCACCATCCATGTTTGATGCTACCTGAACATTGATAGGAGGATAATGACCTTTCAAATTAATGGAAAAGCTAAGAAATACTGAACATACCCGTCTTTGACACATACTCATATCTAACAGTCACACTTGAGTCTGAGTAAGATAGATATGGTATGTGAGACCACAGATTGCAATTCTATTATGGTTTTTTATTGTACCTTGGAAAATATTGTATTTCGGTAGCTGCTCTTTATTCCTGATTCCCATAAGAATAAACCCTAGTTTCGTTTTCATTTTGAATCTTATTGAAGTGAACAACTAAACAAATTATTTATGTTTGAAAGATGTCTTAACAATTGCGTTCTCAGTTTTTACTAAATCATAGTTTGGCAAGGGAGCATTTATAACTTTTGATGCTGCTTTAGTTAAGTGATATTTAATCCTAATTCTTTTAAGCTTTGAGCTTTTGATTGGAATCGCCTGGTAAAGATGGAAGAAATTAGAGAATACAGATAGAGAAGAAGCATATGCTTCAAACACTATGTATAAATCTCCAGACTTGTCTTGCTTTATTCACAACTTTCATATCCTCACATTCTTCTGGATTAATGTACAAAAGCTTGAATCTGGTCTGTGGTTTACGTATTTTATCTTGTTTTTGGGAAATTCTACTCGGGTTACTCAACACTGTTACATGGTCAACTTAATGTATACTGGTGATTAACCCTGGTGAAGCGCATTGCTTCTGTTTATATTAAAGACCCACACCATGGAAGTAACAATTCTCTGATGCAAAAGTCTGATTTTTTTCTCTGTGTTTACTTTCATTTTCATCATGACTGATCCACATGCGATATTGACCAACATTTCATACTATTTTTATGGCAGGAAAAGGAAGGTGTAAAAGTGAAAGAAATATCAAGCAAAATGCAAAGTGTGTAGCATGCTTTTTGTGCTGGTAATGAGATATTTGAAGTCCCTCTTCTCTTCCTCTGTTTCTGTTTCCCCCTTCTAATGTTATTATTATGTACCTAATGAGAATGTTTTAATCACGGTGCATATTGTTATTCTGCTGAACTTGCACCGAGAATGGTGGTTGTGTATCGTTTTTGTATTATATCTATATATACTTTACGTATGGAAAGGCCAAAAGACATTTGGATTCCTGAAGCGATCTTTGTTGGCATCTTTGGACTGCTGATCAGAGCAGCTAACTGAGCTTGTTTGTATACCAGGGTAGGAGTCATGTTGTGTCCTCACAATTTCAATTTCTAGCGTTGAGATCATTATCAACTGTCGATGACATGCTCTTATGTATCGTATTCTTATTTTATTAAAAGCAGTAATTTTTAGCATTAGTTTATCTAATTCATGCATTTGTCCCTCTCATTTTTGCATGTGCATACGCTGGTAAATGAGACGTAAACCGGTACTGTGTACCGTTGGGGCGGTTTAAGATCAAACATTTGTTTGCAAATTGGGGAAACAATGGTGCTTGCTCCGTTACTTGGTTTGCTAGGTTTGGAAATTTTCTTTTTAATGCTGCTTATTGTGTATGACAGGACAGCTTCCTTTTAGATTATGGGTGAAAATAAATATATAAAAATATATATTTATAAAATTTTTATATTAAAATCAAGTGAGGGTTTGGCTGAAATGGGTAAGTGAAAAGTTTAAAATTTGTGTTTTAAGTTCATATCTTACTACAATATTATTTTATGAGAAAACATGAAAAAGATGAAATGATGTTCATATTAATATTTTTATTTTGTATATAAAATATATTTAATGCTTTTATTAGTTGTGTTGGTGTTTGGATGATTTATAATATCAATTAAGGCCCGAAGAAGTGGGTAAAATATCATTCTCATTATGCTTCATCAGTTCCTGTTAAATTGTCAAGCCTGAATCGAAAAACTGGAGTCGGCTTTTAGGTAGAAGCTATCGATGGCATTTATTTTGATTTTGAGTGATTTTTCGGCTTTTAGCTACCAACTGAAGTGCATTGATTCAGAGGGCAATTTAGAGCGAGTGGTTTGAATGTAATTTTTTATTCTTTTTATAAAATCTAATTATGTTAAATTTTACATATGTTGTTGGAAATTCCTGCAATTTTAAGCAATAATTAATTTTTGTGTTATTATTGTGTTATGCATTAATTTATATCATATTTTGTATATTATTCGTGATTTAATTTAGAAATTATTTATTGTTTTATTTTGTCTCACTTTTAATTTATAATTTATCAAATTGATTTGATTTTTTTAATTCATTGGTTTTTAATCAAAGTATTATAAATTAATACATATTTTTGAGCGTTAATAATTGGTGTTTATAATTTAGGTTAAAATATGCTTGAGTTTCTATATTTTTCATACATTTAAAATTTAATTCTTTTATTTTATTTTAAAAATAATCCCTTTATTTTTATATTTTAAAATTTAAGCTCATTGTTTAAAGTATTTAAAACCTTTTCTTTAATTTGTTGCGTAATATTTAATTATGTAACAAAAAATATATCATTGTAATTAACCTTAAGTTACAGGATAATTTAAAGGTATTAACAATTGAAGTTGCATTTTTAATCTAAAAAGTAGAACTAAATTTCTTGAAATTTAAGTAGGAGATTAAATTTCAAATGCATGAAGAGTAAATGGACTAATAATAGCATATTTTAATCTATAATATATGTCTTATTTATGTCATTTTATATCATATTTATTTTAGTTATTTTCTCATGTTAACTTTGAGTGATGTCTTAATTCATCTCATATTATGTATAATTTATCATAGCAATTTGATTTGAACTCTAAATTCATTTATTTAATATACTTAAACTATATCATTTTGCATTGGTGCTTAAATTTTTTTTGTCATAAGTGGTACTTAAATTACTTTTTTCCCCAAGTTGGTACTTTCATTAGTCCAACCATTAAGTTTATTTAAAAAAATCTTAACTCATAAATTATTACCTAAACTATACATTTTTTCCAAGTTGGTATCTAAACTTTTTTTTGTTACAAGTGATACTTAAATTATTATTTCGTTACCCATTTTACACCAAAATATTGTAGTTGTTAAAAATTTCAACCAATAATAAATTGTCCCATCATATAAACTTTAAAAGTAGTTTTTTAATTTTTTTTCTTTTATATTATTTCTCTCTTTAGTTTTTTCTATTTTTTATTCTTCCTTTATAATGTCTAGTCACATTCCCTAGGTCAAGATGCTAACTATTAATTTTGTTTCCAAATTTCCCTGCCCGCTTGCTCGGTTTGAAGAAATAAAAAAAAATTTATTTTATTGATCATAATCAATGTTTTTAGAGTTGGATTAAATCTGTAACACCCCCTTACCCGAGACAGTCGCCGGATTCGAGCACGAGACATTACTAAACTTATTTTAGCATTTAAACAAGTTCAAACAATTCTCGTAGTAAACTGTCCATCTGCGTCACAGTCGGTAAAAAAATCATATCTCGAGTTATGAAACTTGAAATAAAATTCCGTAAATTTTTCCTAAACCTAGACTCATATATCTACTTACTAATTTTTTTTTTAGAATTTTTGGTAGGGCCAATTAGTACAGTTTATTAGTTAAAGTCTCCCCTATTTCAGGGTTCGGCTACTCTGACCCCTATGCACTACGAATCAAATTTCTTCTTGTACAGAGATCCAATGACCATTTCGTTTGTTTCTATTAAAAATAGACTAAATAAGGAATCCATACATGTAAAGTCTGAGTCCTAATTATTTTTACACAATTTATGATGAATTTCTAAAGTCAAAACAGGGAATTCAGAAATCGCTCTGACCCTATTTCACCAAAACGTAAATATCTCATAACATACAACTCTTTTACCTATTTTGTTTCTTCCAAATGAAAATAGATTCATTAAGATTAAATTCCATATTTTATTCATCATCTAATTCTATCTCTACTATTTTTATTGATTTTTCAAACTCACGTCACTGCTGCTGTGTGATTCTATTTTATAGCCAATTTCACCATTTTATGGATTTCCATAGATTAGTTAGCACATAAAGCATACGTGTTATCAAATATAATCTTGATTAGCCACTCCAATAGCTAATCATTCTCAAACATTTCCATGCCATCCACGAGCCATATCATGAGATTATATACACAAAATGATTATAATGCTATACATGCCATATTCCTAAAATATACAAGTCATTATACCGAAATAGTTTGTTGATAGTGTGAGCGCACCTCCGACCATTCCCGATCTCCTAGTCGGCTTGACAAAACTACAAAGACTAGAGAGGAGGGAGTAAGCATAATTGCTTAGTAAGTTCACATGTAAATAGCAAGTAACATAACCATGCAATAATACGAAATCCACATTTGCATAATATCACCAAAGCATTCATATCATATTTCTCATTCATGATCCTACCATATTATTGTTATATTAAAGTCTCAACCTGAGGGTTAAGTACATACCTGTACAAATTTTCTCATTCACCACACTTACCAACATGTCACCTTCGTTTTAGGTACTCACCTTATCCACTTAAGATTTACCCGTTGAACACATCGGAATATGATTCGGATACACGGATTTCATGCACATAAGTGCCATACCCGCAGCTAGACAAACTCAAAAGCTTGCGGAAATTATGTAGCCAAGCTACCATGTAACCCGCCCATAAGTGAACTCGGACTCAACTCAATGAGTTCGGATGCCTAGTTACATTTCACGAACTCAGACTCAACTCAACGAGTTTGGAACTCAAATATCTTAGTGACATGTCACTTGTATTCTAATCTATTCCAAAGGTTCAAACGGGATTTTTCCTCGATCACACATCTTTTCCGTCTTCCACGGAATATCAAAACCGATACTCGGTAGCAATTCATATTTAACAAGTAGCACACATAATTTGCATATTACTCAATAATAACCACAAAGCATAATATTTCATGATATTAATCATCATATCATATAAATAACATTAAATTACTTAAACTGACAATTATGTTACTACATTTACACCTGAACTTACCTCGGTACAAAATAAAGAAATTTTGCAATTTAGTCCACAGTCTTTTCCTTTCCCCGATCAAGGTCGATTCCACGTCTTTATTGGTATAAAATAACACATTTAGCTGATTTAATACTCACATTTATCAAAATAGTCCTTAACTCTAACTTTGGCTAAATTACGATTTTGCCCTTAAACTTTTGCATATTTACACTTTTTCCCCAAAGCTCAAAAATTAAATTTTTTTCCAAAATTATTATGTTTTATGACATGATGATCATTTTTCCCTTCTATGGCAACATCAATTTCTCACTCTAACATGTAGTTATAAACATTACGTATTTTTACCGATTATGTCATTTTACTCGTTTTCACGTAAAATTGTTTAGCAAAAGTTGTTTAACACAATTTAAAGCTTCATATTCTACCATAAAACATCAAAATAAACACATTTCACCTATGGGTATTTTTCCAAATATAAACCCTAGGTTAAATTATTACTAGAATAAGCTAAATCAAGTTACCGGGACTCCAAAAACGTAAAGAACATTAAAAACGGGGCTTGGAATCACTTACTATGGAGCTTGGAAGCTTGGAAAAAATCCTAGCCATGGAGAACCCTTGAAATTTCGTCCTAATGAAGAAGATGGACATATTTTGCCATCTTTTTCCTTTTTTTAATCTTTTAATTACCAAATGACTAAAATACCCTTCATTAAAAACTTTGGTTATTTCTACCTATGTATGTCCACTTTTGTCCATGAAAACCTAATGGTATAATTACCATTTAAGGACCTCTACTTCAATTATGCTCTTCAATTAAATCCTTTAACATCTAAAACTCATATTTATCAACTTTTGCAATTAAGTCCTAATAGGCAAATTAGATATGCAATTCATGAAATTTTCTATCGATATTCTAACACATGCATCTAATCACTCAATAAATTATAAAAAATTAATCGGAATAAATTTTTCTACTTCAGAATTGTGGTTTCGATACCACTATTTCGTTTAGGCCCTAATTCGGGATATCACAAAATCCGGTGGTTAGGCTAGTCAGAATATCAATTTAGATATAAAGTTGAACCAATTCACCTACAAATTGATATAGATTGGTTGAATCAAACTAAAAAAATCGATTGAACCAATCTTTTATATTTTTAATTTTGTGAAATTTTAATAATTTATTTGATCAAACCAAATGATGAACTTACACTACCTCAAAGCCAAATTTTAGCCCATGGATGTAATGGACTTACACTACCTCAAAGCCCTAAAACGAGGCCAAATGCTAAGAGAATAAAAGTAAGATTGAACAAGGCCATATAAGACTTCGTTACAAAGGCCCTAGATGTACATATAAAGGAAAATGAAAATCAAGATTCTATAACAGTCCGTTTTGAATGAAATCAGAATAGTGGTTTTGAGACCACAAATTTGACATGTAAATTAATATTTTATTATTATTTTAATATATGTGGGATGTTAGTAAGGTTGTATTAAAATTTCGTTAAGAAATTTTGATGTTTGCATACTTAATTAAGTGAAAAGGACTAAATCATAAAAAGTGTAAAAGTAGAGTTCTATTAGTTAAAGGTGTCAAATAGCTATGAAATTTTAAAGTGGGAGGACTTATATGGTAATTAGACCATTAAATAGTTAGCGGAATTTTATGGACACAAATTAAGTGATTTTTAAGTTAAAATGTAAGGTTAATAAAGTAATTTAATTAATAAGCTAAAGTAAAATAAGTAAAAAGAAAACTAATGTATCATCTTCTTCAAAGTTTCTTCCACCAAAAATCAAGAGCAAAAATAGCCATAACTAGGGTTTGGAGTTTCGAAAACTACCATTGCTTGCATGTAAGTGATTTCGATTTCATTTTTAATGATTTCTATGTTTTTGAGGTCATTGTAGCTTAATCTAGCTAGCCCGGGGATTAATTTGCAAAATTGTTAAAGAATTAGGATTATATCATGAATGCTATTACTTGATTCTTGATGTTTAATGAAAGGTTATGAGTTCTTTTTGATAAATAAACTAGTTTTGTAAAGTGATTTTGGATGAAAATGACATTTGGGGACTTATTTGTAAAAGTGATGAAAGTTCATGGTAAATTTATGAAATGATGTAACATCCTGAAATAGGGCCTAAATAGAATAGTGGTTGCGGAACCAAGAATTCGAGGTCAAAAAAATTTATTCCGATTAAGTTTTAAGGTTTATTCATTGATTGAATAATTGTGTGAAAATTTCGTGAAGAAATTTTATGTATAAGTGCCAATTTGATAATTAGGACTAAATTGTAAAATTAGCAAAATGTGTGTTCTAGATAATAAAGGGGATTTAATGGATATGGGTTCTTAAAGTGGAGGTCCCTATTTAGAATTAGATCATTATATTTATGTTTGGACAAAAATGGGCAAGAATAGGACAAATTTGAAAGAAAAGCCTTTAAGGGCATTTTGGTCATTTAGTAATTAAAAGAATTAAAAAGGGAAAATAAAGCCAAAATTGGTCCATCTTCTTCATGGAGGCTGAATATAGCATGGGGGAAGCCATGATTAGGTTTTCCGAGCTTTCCAAGCTCAATAGTAAGTCTGTTCTAGCCTCATTTTTCATGTTCTTTACGTTTTTGGAGTCCCGGTAACTTGATTTAGCTTATTCTAGCAATAATTCATGCTAGGGTTCATATTTGGAAAAATACCTATAGGTTAAATGTGTTTATTTTGATGTTTTATGGTAGAAAATGAAGCTTGAAATTATGTTAAACAACTTTTGCTAAGCAATTTTAAGTGAAAACGAGTAAAACGACATACTCGGTAAAAATACCTAATGTTCATAAGTACATGATAGAGTGGGAATTTGATGCTTCCATAGAAGGGAAAAATGTTCAGCGTGTCATAAAACATAAGAAAAATGGATAAATTTTAATTTCCGAGCCTAGGGGCAAAATCATAATTCTGCAAAGGTTTAGGGGCAAAATTGTAATTTTCCCAAAGTTTGAGTTAGGAAATTTTTTGAATATTAAATTAATTAATTAATTGAAATATGATGTTTTAGATCCCGGAAAGTGAGATTTGGACCTAGAACGGGAGAAAAAATTGAAAATCAAGAAAGTTGGTAAAATGGTCTTTTTGGTATCGAGGTAAGTTCATATGTTTAATAAGCATTTAGTTATGCATATTTGAATGATAAATTGATATTTTGGCCATAAATACTTTAGTATTGAGTTTCAGATATAATGATTAATGTTCGATAATAATTCAATATTGGAAAGAGAACTTGTATAATTTATATGTAAGACCATATTTTGTATTATGGCTTTGTATGATAACAAGAAAGTATTGACTAGCATAGTTTGATGAGAATAAGTTAAGTTGATGATATGATGAGATTGAGAATGTAAGTATGTTGAGTAGCATTTTATTATTATGCAATTATTGTTGTTAGTATTGTTATTATTGAGTTATGCGACTAACCTTGAGAATTTGAGCAAGTATATTTTAGCTATGACTTGACAAGGCATTGATATCTCAAAGTCCATGGTTGTACCATGGTAATTAAGGAAGAATTGACGGAAAAGTCCATGTTCATAACATGGCATTTAAGGAGGAATTGATGGTTAAGGATACCATGTAAGACCATGTCAAGACATGGCATTGGTAAGGCAAGGATCCCGTGTAAGACCATGTCAAGACATGGCATCAGCATTGATTAAGGACTCCATGTAAGACCACATCAAGATGTGGCATTGGCACTAAGACAAGGGTACCATGTAAGACCATGTTTGGAACATGGCATTTGGTAAGACAAGGATACCATGTAAGACCATGTTTGGAACATGGCATTTGGTAAGATAAGGATATCATGTAAGACCATGCCAAGGCATGGCATTGATAAGTTCTATAAGGCAAGGAAATCATGTAAGACCATGTCAAGACATGTCATTGATGAGTTACTATAAGGCAAAGGTCCCATGTAAGACCATGCCAAGGCATGGCATTGGTGAGTTCATAAGGCAAGGTTACCACGTAAGACCATGTCAAGACATGGCAATGGTAAGTTCAAAAAGGAAAAGGTTCTCGAGTAATCCAAAGAGCAAGTCAAAGAAATGACAAGTTGAGAACATGAAAAAAGAGTATAGGTATGCATTTAAGGCTTATTTAATATTGAGATTGTAAGTAATTGAGATTATCAAGTATTAAGTAAGTGATGAGTTTTCAGTTATGCTTGTGACACTTTATGACATGATTGGCAATATGCCTATATTATGAAAGAGTACTCATGTGTTAAGTGAGATGTTGTAGGTATGTAAGCAGGCTATTCAGTAAGATGCCTTTTGTATTCTGATCCTTTGGTAAGGTTACCGATGAGTAAGATGGGAAAGTAAGAAGTAAACATTATTTAAGCAAATTATGACAGCATGGTAGTAAGCTAAATTGATTGCTAATGCTTATTATTTTACATGTGAACTTACTAAGCTTTATAAGCTTACTTCTTTCACTTTCCCATGTTTCAGAGTACTTAAAAGCAAGCTCGGGTTAGAGGTCGTCGAAGATCACTTCACATTATCGACTATCAAGTTACCAAATGGGTATCTTCATTTACAAACGTTCTAGTTTATGGCATGTATAGGGACTTAGCCATTTTGTGTGTATGTCCTTATGATATGACTAAAGAATGGTATGTAAATGTTTGATAATGATTAGTTATTGAAATGGCTAATGAAGAACATGTTTCGGTGTTATGTATGCCTAAATGGTAGTTAATACAAAAAAATCATGAAAAAGTGAAATTAGCATTAAAACAGTATTGAACAGCAGCAGTAATGTGAACTTGAAAAACCACCAAGAATAGTAGAATTGGAATTAGGTGATGAATGAGATATAGAATTAAATCTTACTGAGTCTATTTTCATATGAAAGAAACAGAGTAAGAAAAAGAAGTGTATATTAAGAGATATTTGAATTTTAGTGAGACAGGGTTAGAGCAATTTCTGAATCTCCTGTTCTGACTTTATAAATTCACTAAAAACTGTACAAAAATAATTAGAAGTTCTAGTTTATATTTCTAGATTCCTTAGTGAATATAATTTCAAGAGAAACAAACGGAATGGTTATTTGAATTCTTTACAGGGAGAAGCGTGATTCGTAGTGAGGAGAGGTCAGAGTAGTCAAACAGTGCAATAGGGGAAACTTTAACTAATAAACTGTACTAATTGGCTAGACCAAAAAATATGGAAAAAAATTAGTAAGAAGATATATGAGTCTAGTTTCAGGAAAAATTCATGAATTTAAATTTTGAGTTTTGTGACTCGAGTTATGATTTATTTAGTGACTATGGCGCCGGTGGGCAGTTTTATAAGGAATAATGAAATAAATTGTTTTGATTTGTCTAAGTATTCAAAAAATTTTTAATGTTCCCGGCTTGGTCCCAAACCATTTCAATTGCATGTTTTAGGGTCTCGAGGGCCCTTTTTAGGGACATATTGAATGAATGTAAATAAATTAATTTTAAAAGCAAATTTTATGCCCCAAATTAGTAAGTTAAGTCAGGTAATGCCTCGTGCTCGACTCCGGTGACGGTCTCGAGTAAGGGGTGTTACAAATGATGATTTGTATGGATTGATATAGGTCCCTAAAGAAATCGGATAGCTTGAGAAAAGGGTGAAAATGTTTAGATTTCAATTTATGAGCTTAAGAACTAAATTGTGAAAAGTTAGAATATTAGTGGCAAAATAGTAATTTTGCAAAAAATGAAATATGGACTACATTGAATGCTAGGGTTATTAAATGAATTAAATTTGTCTATTTAGATTAAGATAGACCATGTAATGAACTAGATCGAGGAAAAGCTAAAGCCTCAGATTAGTCGATCTCATTTCTATGCCCTAGTCGTCGAGGTAAGTTCGTAGTGTTTTGATATGTAAACGAATTTCCATTTTTGTACTTATATTATAAGGATTTAATCATGATGATTTTATAAGATTATTATTGAATTGCACAAACGTGCCCCTGTTTGTACTTCGGTACCCCTGAATTGCACTTATGTGCCCCTATTTGTACTTCGGTACCCTTGAATTGCACATATGTGCCCCTGTTTATACTTCGGTTCCCCCGAATTGCACTTACGTGCCCTTGTTTGTACTTCGATGCCCTTGAATTTTTCTTGTGCCCTGATTGGACTCCGGTAACTCTTAATTGAATAATGTATGAATCGTATTCAATTATTGTTAGATTAAATGATATACTATGTTCTTACTAAGCTCTGTAAGCTTATTTGTTCTTATGGATTGATTTGTAGAACATCGTTGCTGACATTTTGGACGGATCAAACCTTTGAATCATACTATCAATTGATATTGGTAGTTTTTGTATCTCTTAGGGTAGTGGCATGTATAAACTTATGTAGTTGAATTTGTGGTGTATGATGAATATGTAAATAATAACTAAATGTGTTTGTGTTTTGGTGTCATGTATGCATAATAAGTATAATGCTTACTTTAAGAAGTACTATTGGTCACTTTTGATAATGGATGAGAATGGTTTGTTAGTATCATTTGATGGTTGGTGTTATTAAGCTTTAGAAAGTTCTTAGAACTAGTAGTTGATGATTGGTAAGTGGTAACATATGCATGTTTAGGTAAGTTTTAGATGTTTGCATTTGAGGTGCCTTGTATGGAATATTAGTTGATTGTGTGTGTAACACCCCTATCCCGTATCCGTCGCCGGAATAGGTAAAGGGGCATTACCGGACTTGAAACTCATATCAGAACAGTAAAAATTTTGAATTTTTTTTTTAAAGAAATAAAGAACATTCCTTTAGATAAATACTAAAGACAGCCAGGGATACAATTTAAACTTCTATAAGTACACATTCAAAAGATGCCATTTTCGCATGGCTTATATACATTAACCAAAATATTCTTCTGCCACTAGTCTATTCTACATATGCTATAAAATAACCCAAAACATAACAGTACCAAGCAGTGGATAGTCATAGTGTAACAAGTTGCTGACGATTCCTGAGTCTGTAGCTTCCAAATGAGATCTCGGAAGTTGTCGAACGATTACAAATCGACTATTCGGTTAGGTAGCTTTTTCTCTTATCCGAATTAGACTCCCTAAGCTCTTGAGCAAGATTTTCCCGCTTCTCCTACCTTCTACCGTCTCCATTTTTCTTTTTGTTGCAGCCCTCTTCTTCTTCTTCGATGGATTACCGAGTTACTTGAAATTTCAGCTACCTAACTAGCTAAAATCATAGTTTTTCCTGCATGCATGCGACACCAAGCCTTCTTCCAATCGGTTTTCCAGCAGAACAAATATGGAAGAAAACTAAAACTCCATTCCCCTTTCTTTCCAAGCGGTGAAGAAAAATAAAGAAAATGGAAGATGAGACCGCTTTTATGTTTTATTCATTTCATATTATAAAACCAATTATTATTATTTTACTAATATAAAAGCACAAAGATACAAATTTCCCTTCATCATTGCCGTCCACTAAAATAAAAGGGTCTAATTGACATGCAAGCCCCACATTTTAGCCATGTTAACAATTGGCCACTTTAAGAAAAAGACTTCTAAAATTTTCCTTTATACAATCAAATCCCAACTAAATAATTTAGCATCCAACTAACTAAATTAGACCACCCAACTTTCACAATAGGTAATTCACATAACAAAAACACTGAAATTAATATTTTACAAAATTTTTGACTAGGTTTTGTGGTCCCGAAACCACTTCCCGACTAGGGTCAATTTAGGACAGTCCTAAATTGACCCTAGTCGGAAAGTGGTTTTGGGACCACTAAACCGAGTCATAAAGATAATTAACCGTCATAGTTGATGCTCATTATATGTACATATGCATGTGTGAAAATTTCATGTTTGAATTTTGTTAATAGTAAGTGAATTTTATCAAATAGGACTTATGTGAGAAAATTTGGAAATGTGCTAGGCAAATGTAAAGTGGCCTAATAATGCATGTTGTGAAATGATGGGTTTGCATGTCAAATTACCCAAAATTAAAGCATAGTGGTCGGCCATGCTATGGGTGGAAACATGTTGTAAACATGTTGTGTTAGTGAGTTATGTTAGAAAGAATAAAAAAAGGGGTTAGGATTAAAGTAATGCAAAAAGGTGGAGTGATGAAAAAAAAATGGTCTCATCCATGCCCCCCCTTTTGTCGTGAATGGAAGAAAGGAAACAAAGAAAAAAAAAGTGTTCATCCTTGAACATCTTTGACCAAATAGAAGAAAGAAAGGAAGGGAATGAGCTTGGAGAAAAATCGGCTATGAAGGCTCACTAGATTAAGGTATGTTTAATGTTGCTTTGAAAGTTCATACATCCCTTGGATGATTAGTCTAAATTCTAACTATCTCATGGATGGATTTGGGATTATTAGAGAGTTAGTATTCGACTAAGAGGCTTCAAAAGTTTTAGTTGAAGCCTTGAGACTATTAGCATGTTAGCTATATGGATGTGTTATAAGGCTTGAGGTGTTAGGTAAATTTGAAGTCATCACCAAGTTCTTTAAGCAATCCAAGCTAAAAGTTTCGATATTGAGGTATCTTGAGCATCCGGCCATGGTAGGAAGTAGAAGGGAAAATATGGTTGTTGTTAGATGAAGTAGAGTCTAACAAATGAGCACATATGTGCCTTAGTTGCTAGATGGAGAAGAATCGGCTAGCAAGTTGTGTGCTAAGGCCGAACATAATTTTGTATATTAATGAGTAATGCATGTGTTGAATTGATGGAAAGGGAGAGGATGCTTTACTAGTGTATATATGTGTATTGGCCAAGTTTTGAACTTGAAACAAAATGGTGTTTAGTCAATACAAGTGACCATACTTGTAGAATGTATTAAGTGTTGCAATCGGCCTCAACATAGACATGTATGTTCGGCCACATGAATGAGTACATAAGTTGATGTGTATGTTCAGCCATAGGTAAGCATATTGATGGCTTTATCTTGACTTAGAAAAATCGGCTAAGGGGAATATTAGCTAATATGTTGAATTCGATTCGTTATTTCGTACATATGTGACTCTAATGTCTAATGTATATATGGGCTAAGTACCTTGAGCTTCTCTTTTGATGTTCAAATGAATTGTATTAAATTGCTTAATGTGATTAAAAATGCGTATGACCATTTTGTATTTGAGCTAAAGGTGGCCATATGACCCATCAAATTCATTGTCATGTTCGGCCATAAGCTAGCATAATGAGACTTTAATAAGTTAAATTTGTTTGAATTAGCTCAAGAGCTTAGAGGATCAAAGTTGGATAAGGGAAAGGAAAAAGTGATCGAATAGCCGCCGAAATCGTTCGACAACATCCGAGGTAAGTTTTTGAGTAATGGAGCTTAGATTATGATTCGATTAGATTATGTCTTAAGTAAATCAAAATCATGCTCTTTGTATGTGGCTATTGAGCCGAAATTTGTAAGTGTGATAAGTGTTTTGTGTTTGAGCTTTGGTAATGAAAATGAAATATGGATGTGTCATGATTTATTGATATATGTGCATGGTTATTCGAATGATATCCGGGCTAAGTCCCGAAGGCTTTTGTGCTAGGTGACTATAACCGGACTAAGATCCGAAGGCATTCGTGCGAGTTGCTATATCCGGGCTAAGACCAAGGCATTTGTGCTAGCGATTATATCCGGGCTAAAACCGAAGGCATTTGTGCTAGCGACTATATCTGGGCTAAGTCCGAAGGCATTTATGCTAGTGACCACATCCGGCTAAGACCAAGGCCTTGTGCAAGTAGTTATATCCGCTAAGTCCTGAAGATTACTTGAGTTTGGGAATGAGCGATCTGCTGTAATAATTTCAATTAATACGTAAAATCTCAACAACGAGGTATGTGTTGTACATGCATTGGATTAATTGATTCCTCTTAAATAGCATTCGCCGATCGATTAAGGAGCTTCGGTTTTGGTTAAGTTTATCCCTTATGTATGAATATAAGGGTTGGAATTGTGAAGTAGGACTGATTTTTTGAGAATATATGTGTATATGAAATTATCCGTTTAGTTATATGAATGCTATACTTCAGTTGAGCCTAATTCCATTGCTCAAAATTTACTAAGCATTAAATGCTTACTCCGTTTCTTTGAATCTCTTTTTATAGATTTTGGTTCGTCACCATCGGACTCGGGAGTGTCAAGTCAAGTCGCCCACACTATCAAACCCCTTTTGGTACATTTTGGTTGAACTTTGAAATGGCATGTATAGGACTACCCTTTTGTTGTGGGTCATGTACCCTTTGGTTTTGTATAAATTTGGATAGCCATGCGAAAATGGCTTATATACACTTTGAGCTTAGTATTATAATCGTCTTGTATGATGTTCATTAAGAGGTATGGAAATGTTTGGGAATGATTAGCCATTGGAATGGTTAATCATGATCATATTTTGTGCTATTTATGCCAAAGGGCTAGTTGAATCATGGAAACTATGTAATAGGTAAAGTCTACCTTAAAAATAGATGCTGATAGCAGCAGTGATGTGAATGTGAAAAATCACTAAAAATAGTAGGAATGGAATTAAATAGTGAATAAATTATGTAATCGAACCTTGATGAATCTATTTTCATAGGAAAGTAACAAAATGATCATATGAACAATATGTTAAGAGATATTTAAGTTTTCGTGAGACAGGGAAAGAACGGTTTCTGGACTCCCTGTTCCGACTTTGGAAATTCATTATAAATTAACCAGAGATAATTAGAAGTCATGCCATATATGTATAGATTCCTTTTCAAGTCTAGTTTCTATAGAAATAAACGGTATCAGTATTGAAACCCTGTACAGGGAGATATCCAAGTCGTAATGCGCAAAGGTCAGTGTAGTCGAACCCTGAAACAGGGGAGACTTTAACTAATAAACTGTACTAATTGGCTCAACCAAAAATTCTAGAAAAAAATTTGTAGATGAACATACAAGTATAGTTTCAGGAAAAATTTACGAAAATGGTTTTCGAGTTTTGAAACTCAAGATATGATTTTTAAGGAAACAGTGATGCAGTAACTAGCTTGTCTGGAAAATTTTCAAATGGACTGTGAAAATAAGTGGATTAAGCCCGTTAACCCCTCGTGTCCAACTCCGGAAACGGTCTCGGGTACGGGGTGTTACAGATTGATTTTGAACTATTGAATTGGTCATATCATGTAGGTCTTAGTCATGTTTTGATGTCTTGATTAGGTGCACAAAAGGCCTATAGGTGTGTGCATGATTTCGTGTTGAAAATAACTTGATTTTGGGCAAATTATGGGTGTATGACTCAGCCGTGTGTGACACATGGCCTGGCGAAACGGTCGTGTGTACCTTGTAGGTTTTATTACATGCAAGTCAAGCAGTTACACGGCCTAGCACATGGCCTAGCACACAAGTGTGTGACTTGGCCGTGTGACTTGGCTATGTAACCCTACTTAGAGAGTTACATGGGTGAGGACACGGGCTGGGACACGGCCGTGTGTCCCTAGTTTGAAGGTTACACGGCTTGAGACACAGGCATGTGTCTCAGCCATGTAAGGCACATGGCCGTGTGACCCCTGTATTCAAAATTTTCTAACTTTTTCTTAAACTTTCCAAATGTTTCCAATTGGGTCCCCAATTGTTTCTAAGGTGTTTTTGTGGCCTCAAGGGCTCGATTAAGGGACGATATGTATATGAATGAATGTATTATAATATGTTTTTGATGATGTATGAAATGTATGTTATGATGTTCCATTCGTACAGTAATGCTCTGTAACCCTAATCTGACGACAAATACGGGTTAAGGGTGTTACAAATTCACTTTCTTGTTCTCAAGAAAATCAACAAATCGAATCTTAGTCCAATTATGTGGTTCTGGGAGATTTCAAGAATAAAAAAAATCAGGATTTTCAAATCTTTGAATTCTTGGTCCAAGAAAACGAATCTAAAAGCAGTGCGGGATGAAATACATGTACGAGCTTAAATGAGTCAATTTTGGGGGCAAACAAGTCATAAGTTTAAGTTATTGAAAATTGGCCTATTGAGATGTCTATAAGACCATCATGAAGTTTGAAGGACTTAGATGAAAATCAAGACAATTTGTCAAAGTGGCCCAATTGGTAAACATTTTAGAAATTTTTTGTCCAATTTTATTTAATAAGTGGTCAACATGTAAAAATTTGGCCCAAGGAGCCCATTTAGACCCTTGGATGAATTTCCTATCATATTTCCACACTTAAGACATCTTTTTATGTTAGTTAGTTAGTTAGTTAGTTGATGAGTTATCATAATTAGTTGACATACTTATCACATTTCTTAAAATTAGGAGATTAGTTAGGGATTAGAAGGCTATAAATAGAGTGCACCCATCCTTTATCCATATTCGTTCAATATTCACGTTTGATTTAATAAAATTCTCTTTAAGTCTTTTTTTAAAGAATTTCTCTTGATTTTTCTTTTAGAAGAGTTTAAACAATCTTTTTAGATTGTTTCTTTTGTTTAGATCTTAATTCCACAACTTATTCTTCATCAAGAACGACCCAAATCACTCAAAAAACCTTTTTTTTTCACTCAATTGGCAACTTGATTCATTTGGAATTCATCAAGCATGAAGGTTTACTTAACTGACTTGGATTCCTTCAAGAACCTAATTCTTAATTCCTTCTCCTTGTTCTTTTGTTACTTTTTTTTTTTTGCCCTTCAATTCAAACTTGGATTGTTTGCATTTTAAGTTGAGTTGAACTCCAAGTTTTTTTCCCAATCATCTAGAACCCTAAGTCAAATCTGCGATTTGAACAAAGTTGTGATCTTATTTTGCACAGGTCCCTATCATTTGGTATCAATTTTTTTGGTGTTTTGGATGTTCTTTATGTTTTTATAAACTGATTTCTAGCAAAACAACCTCAAAATAGTTTTTTACCTATAATTTTTGGGAAAAATATATTTTTCATTGGGTAAACATTTTCCAAATGGTCTATTCTACATATTGATTCTTGGCACACTCTTAGAATATTCAAAAATATTTCCCACAAAAAAAGTGATCAAAAAAGTGGAGAAAACAAAAAAAAAACTAAAAGTAAAGAAATTTTAAAAATATTATGTGGGTTGGATTTCAAGCCGAAAATTTCCAGATCAGATCTAATTATTTCAGGAGGCTCCAATTTGAATTTTCTGATTTTGTAAACTGGGAACACATTGAACGAAGTTTGTCAAGTTGCTCTGCAATTTTCAAATTTTCGAGTTTCAATGATTTTCATTGACTCTTAGCCTTAGTTTTCATTTATTTTTTTACTTTTTATTGTTCCTTTATGCATTCTAACACTATATTATTTCTTATGTTAGTAGGTTAAAGCACGTTGCACATCCCTTTATTTGTGCAATACAATTTTTTGGTGTCTAGCCAATTTTGGACTCTTAGTGCCACTAAGTTTGCATTTCTAGTTCAATTTTAACAAATTTTGATTGGTTGATATAAACACTTTTAAAAGACTCACAAGATTAATTCATACCTCATTGAGAATTTGATTTTATTTTTTAGTGTATAACGATGAGGTTTGTGTAAATTTTTTTTTTGTTAAGTGTTGTTTTCTTTTCAGGCTTTCATAGTGACTCGTGATATTTAGAGTAGCAAAGGGAGTGAAATAGTAGTGAAAAGCTACTGGATACCATGGAAAACCTTGTTGCTTTTATAATGAATGATAAATTTGATACTATGATTATAAAGTTGCAAAGGGATTAAAAGGATTGAAATGCTCGAAATCAGCAACGTGACACTATTCTAGACACAATGAATAAAAATTTGGCTCATTTAAGTACTTAAATTGAGTGTTAGAATTGTCATTGGGGATCTGAGGTTGATCAACCTCATCTTCATGCAAATAATGTTAGAGCACACCTCATATGGATGATGAGACTTTGGTCATAATGACTGTGGACAACCTTCTTTGGTTAAACCAAAATTCTTTATTCCATAATTTTGTGGAAAGAATGATCTAAAGGCTTATTATGATGGGAAAGTTGGGTATAAATTAGTATGCCAATTCAAGAGGAGGTGACCAAACGAAAGGAGTACGATTGATCTATCACTTGTTGTGAAATGTTATTTTTGTAGTTTAAAAGATCATGAGGGTTTCCAATATCCAATTCAATATCTAGCTAGAGAAGAAAGTAAGTATGACTTTGTGCCTTTTGTTTTTAACGTTGACAATGTGAATCATTCATTGTTTAATTACCCTTCGGTTGTTGTAACATTAATTGATGCAATCTAAGGGGCGTGAAGGGATTCTTTGAATGTTGTGTGGATGTTGGTTTTGTGGACTAGAGAGAAGTTGGTGGATGGTTATCGTTACAACAACTTGGTTCCTTTGGCTCACTAGAAATAAGGCAATGTACTGAAACAAATTATTTTCTATAGATGAATTATTTTCCCTCATTAAACTCGGATCCCTTTTTTAGATTAACGTGACAAAAGATGAGTTGTTCATTATGAAAGCTCAATGGAGAGATAATCCTATCTCGAGTTCCTTATGGTAATGATTCAAAATGCAGATATTTTATCAAGTGGCTACCTCTTCTAAGGGTATGTAGGAAGCTAAATATTTATGGCTCAATAAGGGGGAAAGCCAATGTAGTAGGATATGGAGGTGTTTTGAGAAACATTAATGGATCCATCGTGACTTTATTTTTTAGTTTGCTACCTATTATGGACTTAAAAGAAGCTAAAGTTTAGGTTATCGAAAATGAACTTGAGCTATTTGAGAAATGGAGTGAACAGGAATGGTAAAACTTGTGATTGAATCTGACTCTATGGTGCTTGTATCATGGTGTATAGGATCAAAGATCCGATTTGTAAAATTTGGGAAGTTTTTAAAGCCATTAGTTTTCTCCTATACCATGTTAGTGTTGTTGTTTTTGCTAATATGCGTAGAGAAGCTACTGGTCTTGCAGATGCCTTGGCCAAAGGTGGAGATAGGAATTGCATGGTTTTGGCGTGGTTATAAGTTATTATGTCATATTATCTCCTACATTGCATTTTGGTTTTTACTTGTATTTTTGATCTTAAAGCAAGGGAGGAGTTTGTTTCTTCAATTATGTTTATTTTTTGGTTTTTTTTGAAAGATTTATTTGTTGGTGTTAACTGTGACTGAATGTAATATTAAGTTTTATTTTAAAAAATTTAGTGTAATCTATACATCTTTATATAAAAAGGTATGGTCCAGGTGGTTTTATTTTCAGACACATGTAATAGGCTTCAATTTGGGCTGGTTTAAACATGTTCTTCTAAGCCCTATTAAAGGATGGTAGGCAACCAAGTATAATTCTTAGAAATTAAATTTATGAAGCGGTGAAAATTCCTATAGACAGGGACGACTTTTCCAAAGGGGTGGAAGCTCCATCAAACCTATCTCCTCTACAGGCTATTGTAGATTGCTCTATTTACTTTTTACCTTTCATCTAATTTCACCATTCTCCATTTTCTCTCATTCTCTCATCTTTCTCAAATTGTTGCTTTATTTATACTTCCCCTATAATTGTTATTATCTTTTTTGGGTTCATCTTGGCTTGCGATTCATGCCATCAGTTTTTAATTCGATATTTTTAATTTTTTTGTTTCATATGATTCTGTTTGGTTCATTTTTAAGTTAGAGTATTGATTTTATTAATGTTCTTAATGAAGGTTTCATTTCCTTTTTGTATCTTAATGGTTGGGTTTTTTTTCCATTAAATTCATTTAAATAAATTAATGATCAACTTTGAAAGTTCATATGATTTTTTATGTTAATTATTTTGATTTTTGGGTAATAATGTTGCTAATTTTATTCATTAATGTTTGTGGAAAGAAGTAGAATGATTTTTTTTCTTTTTTATTTTATAATCTGAATGATGGATTTCTAGGATTCTCTTCCATGTCCTTAGAATAGTTTTACCCTATCTTATTTCTACAGACTGTGCTATTAAAATAAGGTTTGAGCTTAGATTATTTGAGCATGTTTTGGGATGACTCAATTTTTTGAAAGCCTACAACTTAGTCAAGAGAAAATCTCAAGCTAATTCATAATTTAAGCCATAATTTTGATTTGGAATTTCAGTTGAGTTAGGATAAAATGTTTCTACCTGATTCATGTTTTAAAGAGCTTTTTTGTTCGAGCTTAAAGGTAAACTATAAAAATAGTTAAATTATGTTTTGGTTATCAAACTTAAATTTATTATAAAAAATATCATTATTGTTATCTATTTGTAACATTTAAGATGGAAATTTTAGGTTAAATTACACAATTAGTCCATATAATTTTTTCTTTTGAGTAATTTAATTAATTAATTAATTAATTTAACTTCTCGTCTTCTTCTCTCTCTTTTTTTTTCTCTCTCCTCCATTTCTTCTTGTTCTTCAAATCTCACCCTGTTTACATTGTAAAAAAGAATCGTGCCATATTCTTCATAATGAATGCTTTTGCTATAAAAAAAAACCAAAAGTTTAAAAGAATATATAGAACGATGATACTTATGGAAATAGAATAGAAAGTGTGATGAAAATAAATTAAAACATTTCTGACTCGGTTAAAAGAAAAGTATTTATACATGATACGTTGAGAACCATTGGAATTGTTTAACTTAATTAGTCATTTTTGTAGTACCATGTTTTGCATTGTGCATAATTGGGTTTCATGGAACAAAAAAGTTAAGAATCATTGAAATTGTTCAACTAGATAGTATCAAAGCCATCTTTCTAGTCCTCAATCATACATTCTTCAAAGTATCATCATAAAAGAAAAAGACATCTTTCGGATTTCAAAGAAATTAAATAAGAGCTCCCTTGCTCAAGTCTAAAGCCAAAACCCCAAAAAATAAATGATAAAAAATACACCATTGGCTAACCGCCCATAACCAATCAAATTCTTGAAAATTTCCTCACTTAATTTCCCTTCATGTAAGCAAACCCCATCTTTCTCCACCAATTTAAAAAATCGAAAGTTGTTGATCCAATTTATCAACATAAATGGAGAGATGGGAAGAGAAAATGGAAAGGAGGGAAGAGGGTGAAGAAACAGAGAGATCAGGAGGATTCCCCCTGGGGTTTTTTGTCCTTTCCCACTCAATGTGGTCTTTGATTTAGTAAAAAGGGGTTACTTCTATCGGGTCAGACTTATAGTTGGATCCCAGATCGGGTTATTATATAATAAAATATATTTTATTATAATCATATAATGAAATTCATTATTTTTTGAGATATATGCTTGTTTCTTTAGAAAGTAACAACTCTGCTTGTTAAACTGTGTGCTATCAGCTTGTGTTTACTACTTTCCAGGCTATTCAAGCAACACGTATAACCTTCATCAAGCTAAGATTGCAGCCAAAATTATTCAGGTTTGTTGATCTAAGATCACAACCCATATAGCTCGTCGACCTAAGATCGCGATTGAAATTATTCAAGTCCACTAACATAAGATCACGACCTTAGTGGCTCGTCAACCCTAGATCACAACACATGCAGCTCGCCGACCTAAGATTGCGATTGAAATTATCACCGTTCGATGACGTAAGATCACGACCTATGTGGCTCATCGACCTAAGATCACAATCAAAATTATTCTCGTCCGCTGACCTAAGATCACAACCGATACAACTTGACGACCTAAGATTGCGATTGAAATTATTTGAGTCCGCTGACATAAGATCATGGCCTATGTGGCTTGCTAACTTAAGATCGTAGCCAAAATTATTCTGGTTTGCTGACCTAAGATCACAACTCATATAGCTCACTTACCTAAGATCACGACTAAAATTATTCGTTGACATAAGATCACGACCTATGTGGCTTGCCGACCTAAGATCGTAGCCAAAATCCCATGGCTATCATTTTTAAACCTCGCTAATTTCTTCAACAAGTTTGCAGTATTCTACAACACGGTATGATCATTGACGCTTGATTTTAAATCGTGGGAACCGTATGTCTTACTGTATTTCAATCACTGGGAAATATCTATATGAACTCAATCTAGGAGGAGTTGTTGCAATCAGGGCATACAAGAACTACTATGCCTTTAGGGTAAATACAACATACTTTATCTCTATTTATGATGTCATCAGTAAAATAGGGGCACATGGCCAAGTCACACGCTCGTGTGCTAAGGTTGTGTCCTTCACATGGCTGAGGCACACGACCGTGTGTCTGCCCATGTGTTTACTACTGGGCATTCTATTTTACCTAATTAAGGTGCAGGGGACACACGACTGGATCACACCCATGGGGCTGACTGTGTGTCACACACGGCCTAGACACATGCTCGTGTGTCTGCTCGTGTGGACAAATACAAGGTTATTTTCCAAGCCAATTTCCACTCTTATTTGCACAACACATACATGACTTTAAAGGCACTTAACATGACATAATTGAGCACTTAAAACATACACAAACAAGACATGATCATGATCATTCCATCTTTACTAATACATGCATAAAACTTCATACTATGTCAAGCCAAATTTATAAATTTGCATGCACTAAGATTTGAAGTTTACTTCCATTTAACATACTCATGTCTTAGTCATTATCATGCCACTCACTCACAATTCCATCATCAAACATCCATATTCATATCCACAATTCATCGATGCCAAACAATTTTATCCACATCATGTATGACCTTGGCACATGCATGCATATATGGATAGGTTTACAACCAAATAATCAATATGAACCATATCTGATTGCCATATACAAAATGAATCACCAAATCACTGTAAGCCAACACACTTGGCCAAATTAATAATGACATAATTAATCAAAAGACGAAGTCCCTATACATGCCATAAACTTAAAATACTTGTGTTCACTTATACCCAAATGATAGCTTGATAGTGTGATGGCATCTCCGGTGGTCTCCAACCCGAGCTAGCATACAACCCTATAAGATATGGGAAAGGAAGGGGAGTAAGCTACAAAGCTTAGTAAGTTTATATGCAAATAATATACAATTATTAGCATTCATTTACTTTATCCATCCATAAGGATACTATTATTACAATTTGCATTAAATCCCATGATTATCACTTACTTATTCATAATGCTTACCCTTTTATCTTACAAATACTAATTGCATGTCTTGGCATTAGACTAGCAACCATAATCTCCCCATTATAGCATATCACATAATTAAGGAGTTATTTAAACTCATTTAACAACATGCACATCATTTACGCGTAATCATAATTTTCACATATAGCTTAACAATCTTTCACATATCTATTGAATCATAGCTTAAGTATATAAATTGTACTATATCACGATTCAATTAGGCTCATTGATAAACCGTAATTTATACATATTTTTATCCTATGCTTAGCACATTTATGGATGATTTCTCCTTAGATTTGGTGAATTTGATGCTCCTAATTCCTTAATTTCATGTTTTATACTTAGGTGAGCATAGGAGAGTAAAAAGAGTGAGAAACGGGTCGAAAAGGGAGAAAGTAGACCCACATGGGAAATCAACACGGCTTGGACCTCCACACACGGGTAAGCCACACAACCGTGTCCATTTGGCAGGAACGAAGCACGACTTACACGGGTAGACTACACGCCCGTGCCTATTTAATAGCCTTGACCATAGTGTAACACCCCAAACCCGTGACCGTCACCGGATTTGACCACGTGGTGTTACCGGCTTACTTCCTTATTTCTCTCTCTCGAAATATTTAATGTCTGCTCCAGTGCAAAGCTAGCTAACTGCGTCACTGTCACCTTAAAAGTCATATCTCGAGTTCCAGAACTCGAAAATCGGTTCCGTCAATTTTCCCTGAAACTAGACTCATAATCACATCTACACATTTTTTTCTAGAATTTTTGGTCCAGCCAATTAGTATAGTTTATTAGTTAAAGTCACCCCTGTTTCAGAGTTCGACTACACTGACCTTTGCGCATTACGACCTGGATATCATCTCGTAAAGAGCTCCAATGCTCATACCGTTTGTTTTCTAATGAAACTAGACTCAAAGGGGAATCTATGCATATAAGGCATGACTCCTAATTGGTTCTGGATAATTTATGGTAAATTTTCAAAGTCGAAACAGAGGATCCAGAAACCGTTCTGGCCCTGTCTCACGAAATCTCGAATATCTCTTAAAATACGGCTCATATGGTCGTTTCGTCTCATCCATATGAAAATAGATTCATCAAGGTTCAATTTCATAATTTATTCACTATTTAATTCTACTTCTACTATTTTTAGTGATTTTTCCATCTCACCTCACTGCTGCTGGCAGCATCTGTTACTAAAGCAAACAATGACTATTTCATAATTCTTCCATGGCCAACTATTTCATCATACATAATACAACTATGGCCACCTTATCAAAATTAAGGTTTCTAAGGCTTGTGACTATAGGTTTTAGGATCACACTCAACCGACCACATAGGCCATTTTCGCATGGCTTAAAGTTTACAACCCACAATTCAACAAAACATAATAGCCTATACATGCCAAATGTTCTCCTAGTTCAACTACGAAGACAATACCAAAAGATTTCCAGCCGGTGTGATGACTTCAACGACGGTTCCGAGCACGCAAATGATACGAGTCCAAGAGACCTAAAATGGGTGACAAGAAAACACCGAGTGAGTTTATAACTCAGTAAGTCATAAGCATTCATCAACCATCCATTAATAAAATTATCACAACATGAAACGATAAACGAGGCTAGGTACTCCATCCATATCAAAACTATACCATAATTCCTCGGACTTTTTGGTTCAATCTCATACCAAGTCATACATCCACGTTTCATATTCTGTACAATAAGATATTTGAGGCATTTTCACACACCAACTCATTTTCACCACAATCATACAATTGCAATCATCACATAGATTTAAAGCTTACCAAGCTCAACCCCGAGCATGAACATATTGCCTATTCGTCATGAGCTCAAGGTACTTACCCGATCCGCTGTCCGGGATTAACTCAATAATGTCGCACACTCAGTGCCAATTGTAATGCAAGAGCAGATAGTGAATCCGCACACTTAGTGCTATATACGTTCAGCTCGCACATTTAGTGCTATATAATCAAACTCGCACACTTAGTGCTGTACAATTTTAAACCCGCACACTTAGTGCCAATCTTGTCACCGTGTCCATTTATACCCGCACACTTAGTGCCGAGACCAATACCTTATGCATCTTGCTGCCTTTATACATTCAACAATGGCATCATTCCATACACATACATTTCCATTTACACATCAACTCATTTAAACACATTTGCATATATATATATTATGATCATTTAAATCAACACCAAATATATGCTTAATGACTTACCTCGTGTTGGGTAAAATAGTTCCAAGTCGGCTACTCGATGACCTTCGTCTTTCCCTTGTTTGATTCTCCTTCTTTAACTCCTTGAGCTTAATCAATAAATCAACTAGTTTAACCATCTTGCTAAACATTCATAATTCAACTACACATGCATATGTATGCTTGTATATTCGACAACCATTCTTACTAATCACCCATTTGGTCGATTATACACCTAACCGAATATGCACCAAAAACTTGATTCAACATCACCAACATACTCACTTTAATGGCCGAATATATATATATATATACAATGTCAACTAACATCTTTTAATCACCTAATTTCATCTCATGAACATTTAATCAAATTTTCCCAATCTAGCATATATTTTCACATCCATTTGTAACATCATGTACAAACACATATATCAAAACACAATTTTTTACCTATCATGCAACAAGCATAAATCGCACTTATGAGCATGCCATGGCCGAATACATCCCACACCATCCCCTTTCAATTTTTGGTCATGGTTAAACAAAGAAAACTCCATGTCTTACTCAAGAATGCTAAAAGAAATTTCAAGAGTAGCCAATCCATCATTACATGCATCATCAACAAGCTTCACATTTAGCATGCAATGGCTTTAACACAATATCAACCTTGGCCAAATACCATTTCCATGGCATAACAAGGATTTGAACCATGGGCTAACATGAACATCAAGTTAGCAACTAAAACATGCATGAATCTCATGACACAACCTCAAACATACCTTAATCTTGACACAAGTATGACCAAATCTCCTTCTAGTTCTCTTCTAAACCAAGCATGAAGCAAAAATCCTTCCTTTTCCCTTAGTATTTTTCGCCAAGAATTGAGAATGGATGAACAAATTTTTCTCCTTTCTTTTCCTCTACTCACGGCAACAAGGGGGCATCCATGCTCATTTTTTTCATTTCTTTATTTTTTCTACATAATCCACTAACTAAACATGTTGGAAACATGTTCCCTTGCCCATAATCTTGTCATGGCCGGCCAATCTTCCCTTTTTTTGGGCAAATTGACATGCAAAACCACTCTTTTGCATGTATGTACTATTAGACCATTGTAAGATTAGCCTATCACCTTTCAACAATGTTTCATATAAGTCCATTTTAATAAATTCACATAGAAATGATCAAATTAATGCATGAAACTTTCACACATGCATTTACTAACATCATAAACATAGAATATAACTTTTAATTACTTATAAGACTCGGTTTAGTGGTCCCGAAACCACTTTCCGACTAGGGTCAAATTAGGGATGTCACACACAGGCTGGAGCAAACGCACACGGGCGTGTCCCTGCCTAGATCAAGTATAGTCCTATTTGAAAAAAGACCACTTTTGAGGGCTCTTAGGCATTCTAAAGCCTATTTAAACACCTGAGGAGGCACTTAGAACGGAGACACGAAGTAGGAGGCAAGGAATTACTCAAGGGAAGCTGATTGGTTCATCTCAGAAGCCGGATTCATCATCAAGACTGAAGATCTCCCTTTAATTTCCATTCAGGGGTTTTGGGTTTTCTTTATGTTTTGTATTCATTATTCTTTTGAGATGTTTTCTTTTATAATTATGAACTAAACCCCCTAAATACCTAAGGGAATGAAACCTAAGACGGATCTTGTTATTATTATCTGAATTGTATGATAAATATTTGACTTGTTCTTAATTATGTGTTCTTGATTCTTGTTTTAATATTCTAGGATATTGATTCAAGTTAATGCACTTATTCAGAGGAGCAAAAGTCCCTGTCTAAGAGTAAAATTGTCATAATTAAGCGGAGTTGATTGCACGCCTAGAGATAGGGTGACAAGATTTTGCCGGATTAGGGTGAAACCTAATTAGGGGATCCATAGATCGAGTTAATACAACATTAGGGCGTTAATTAGAAAGAGATTTCAATTAATCAACCTAGGGTTAGACGTTATTAGTCTCGAGAGAGATAATAATATAACTTAGGGATTTCTACGGATCAAGTCAAATGAATAAATCGTCTGATTTAGAGTCAAATAACGAGTGAAGTCTAGGTGGATTTTTCCTTGGGTATTGTCTTAATCAATCGAGTTTTCCCAAAAGCTTTTTCCCAATTTTCTCTCTGTGCACCCTTAGTTTAGTTAAGTAGTTTAGATAAACAAATCCCTTAATTTTTAGGCTAGATAATAAAAAGAAAGTAATTACTAGTACTCTTGGTTCCTTTCGGTTCGACAATCCGGTCAGGTACACTTGCCTTCATCGTGATAGTAGTTAGTTTCAAGACGATTAATTATAAATTTATAAAACCTGTCACGAATATCACGTATCAAGTTTTTGGCTTTGTTGCCAGGGAACTAAGATATTAGGAACACTCGATTTTTATTACTTTAGCCTTTTTACTTTATTTGTAATTTAAAATTTTATTTTCTTTTATTTGCTCCTGGCAGGTTTTTATAGTGTATGCCTAGAAGAAACCCGTCAAGACCATTACTGTTTGATAGTGAGATTGATCGCATAGTTTGTAGAAATCAAAGGGAAATAAGGCAAAGCTTAAGATACACAGAGGAAGAGCAAGAGGAAGATACTTCAACCACAACAGAAGAGATGGCTGAAAACCAAGAAAATCCGCTACCTCCTGCGATTGCTGCTAATCAGAATCTTGCTCCACGTACTATGTATGATTATGCTAAACCTTCTTTAACAGGAACTGAATCGAGCATAATTAGGCCTGCTGTTGCTGCAAGTAATTTTGAACTGAAACCTAACACCATTCACAAGATCCAACAGTTTGTTCAGTTTGATGGTTTGTAGGACGAGGACCCAAACGCTCATTTGGTGAATTTCTTAGAGTTTTGCGACACTTTTAAAATCAATGGCGTTTCTGATGATGCCATTCACCTTCGATTATTCCCTTTTTCATTGAGGAACAAAGCTAAACAGTGATTGAACTCGTTACCACGAGGGTCAATCACCACTTAGGAACAAATGACTGAAAAATTTTTATTAAAATATTTTCCACCGGCTAAAACAACCAAATTACGTAATGATATCTCCTCTTTTGTGTAGATGGATTTAGAAACACTCTATGATGCATAGGAGAGATACAATGACCTTTTGTGAAGGTGCCCTCACCATGGGTTATCACTCTGGCTATGGGTTCAAACGTTTCACAATGGCCTGAATCCTTCGACTAGACAGATGATTGACACAGCCGCTGGTGGAACTATCAATAATAAGATACCTGAAGATGCTTATGAATTTATAGAAGAGATGTCACTGAATAATTATCAGTGGCAAGTCACGAGGACAAAACCAACTAAAACAGCCGGCATTTTTAACATCGATTCGGTCACCATGCTCTCTAATCAAGAGAAATTTTGAACAGAAAAATTGACGGTTTTCTTGGTTCTTCACAGGTTCACCCAATAATGCAGTGCGAAGCAGGTGGAAGTGGATTAAGCAATTCAAAATACCCACCCTATGGCCACAACATGGAGAACGAGCAGTTAAATTACATAGGTAATAATCCTTGATCTCAAAATAATACTTATAGTAACACTTACAATGCAGGTTGGAGGAACCACCCAAATTTTTCATGGGGAGTCCAAGGGAATCAAAGACCACCATCACCTCCAGGCTTCTAACAACAACCTTACCAACAAGAGAAAAAGCCGAACCTTGAGGAGATGCTAACAAAATTCATCTCGGTGTCAGAAACTCATTTCTAGAATATGGAGACAGCACTTAAAAATCAATAAGCGTCGATCCAAGGGCTCGAAACTCAGATAGGTCAGCTGGCTAAATTGGTATCTGAACGACCACAAGGTAGCCTGTCGAGTAACACTGAACCCAACCCAAAAGAGCACGTGAAAGCAGTTACACTAAAGAGTAGGAAAGTGTTGCTGAATCTGAAAGGAAGCCACCACAAGAAGCTGACAGAAAGGAGGTCGAACCCGACAATCTAATGCCAAAAGAATATAAACCACCAATCTTATACCCAGCAAAGTTGAAGAAAGAACGCATGGATGCACAATTCAGTAAATTTCTTAAACTTTTTAAACAACTGCATATTAACTTACCTTTTGTGAAAGCTATATCGCGGATGCCTACATATGCAAAATTTTTAAAGGAGCTTCTTACAAAAAAAAAGGAAGTTTGAAGACTTATCTACTGTGAAACTTAATGAGGAGTGCTTAGCCATACTCCAAAATAAACTGCCAACCAAACTGAAAGATCCAGGACGTTTTACTATTTCTTGTTTAATTGGTAGTTTGAATGTTGATAAAGCACTAGCTGATTTAGGCGGCAGCATTAATTTGATGCCATATAAAATTTTTCAACAACTTGGTCTTGGGGAACCTAAACCCACTAGGATGAGTATTTAATTAGCTGATAGATCTGTCAAATATCCTAAGGGAATTATAGAGGACGTACTTGTAAAACTAGATAAATTTATATTCCCTGTTGATTTCATTGTGCTTGACATGGATAAAGATGTTGAGGTGCCTTTAATCTTAGGTTAGCCATTTTTACCCACTGCTAGGGCTGTAATTGATGTGAGTGATGGTAAATTGGTACTTAGAATAGGTGACGAAGAAATTATTTTTAAAATTTATGATGCCATGAGATTTTCTATGGAACAGGATGACTCATGTTATTTTATCGACTCTATTGATCATGCTACTCAAGATTCTTTTCAGAAAATCATACACAAGGACACGATGGAACTGTGTCTCGCCCAAAGAGAGGGTAGATAATGATTCTGAGATAGGAACCAAACTAAACTCCAATGAAACCTCCCTAAAACTAGCAAGTATGAGGGGATTAAGGTAAAAGATGAACTTAAGAAAAAACCCTCTATTGAAGAACCTCCCAAACTGGAACTTAAACAATTACTAAATCACTTGGAATATGCATTCCTTGGAAATAATTCTACATTACCGGTAATTATTGCATCCAACTTGAAACCCAAGTAGAAAAAAGAATTACTCCAAGTATTAAGAAAGCATAAAAGGGCCATAGCTTGGACAATTTTTGACATTAAAGGGATCAGCCCTTCTTTTTACACCCACAAAATTTTAATGGAAGATGAATATAAACCATGCGTGCAAGCCCAAAGAAAACTAAACCCCAACATGAAGGAAGTTGTTAAAGCTGAGGTAATTAAACTCCTAGATGCTGGAATTATTTATCCTATTTTTGACAGTTCTTAGGTGAGTCTAATGCAGGTTGTTCCTAAGAAAGGAGGCATGACTGTTGTAGCCAATGAGAAGAATGAATTAATCCCAACAAGGGCAGTCACAAGATGGAGAGTGTGCATTGATTATAGGAAGCTAAATGATGCCACGAGAAAAGATCACTTCCCTTTTCCATTCATTGCCAAATGTTGGCAAGATTGTCATGACACATATACTACTGCTTTTTAGACGGACTCTCTGGCTATTTCCAAATCCTAATAGCTCCTGAAGATCAAGAAAAGACGATATTTACATGTCCATATGGTATGTTTGCTTATCGTAGAATGCCTTTTGGATTATGTAATGCTCCTGCTACTTTTTAGCGCTATATGATGGCTATTTTTGATGAACTCGTAGAAGACGTCATGGAGGTATTTATGGATGACTTCTCGGTTTTCGGTAACTCTTTCCATCTTTGCCTCAAAAATTTAAAACGGTGTTAATAAGATGTGAGGAAACAAACCTTGTGCTTAACTGAGAAAAATGTCGCTTTATGGTTCAAGAATGTATTGTGTTAGGACATAAAATTTCTAATAGAGGGATTGAGGTTGATAAATCTAAAATTGAAACCATTGAAAAACTACCTCCCCCTAATTCGGTTAAGGCTATTAGAAGTTTTTTTGGACATGTTAGGTTTTATAGAAGATTTATTAAAGACTTTTCTAAAATAGCTAAGCCTTTGACTAAATTACTAGAAAAAGATGTGCCTTTTAATTTCAATTAGGAGTGTTTAGAAGCATTTAATACTTTAAAGGATAAACTGACTAAAGCTCCAATTATAATTGCACCTGATTGGAATTCACCTTTTGAACTAATGTGCGATGCGAGTGATTTTGCAGTAGGTACAGTTTTGGGACAGCGAAGAGATAAGCATTTTCAACCTATCTATTATGCTAGCAGAACTTTGACAGCTGCACAAGAAAACTACACCACCTCAGAGAAAGAGCTGTTAGCTGTGGTTTTTGCATTCGATAAATTTAGGCCATATTTAATATTGTATAAAGTTGTCATTTATACTGACCATTCTGCTCTTCGCCACCTTTTGACTAAAACTGATGCAAAACCTCGACTCATTCGATGGATCTTATTATTGCAGGAATTTGACTTGGAGATTAAAGATAAGAAAGGAGCTGAAAATCTCGCAGTTGACCATCTCTCCAGGCTTGAAAACTTAAGTACCAAAGAGCTAGATAACATTGAAATAAATGATTCATTCCCTTAAGAACAATTTTTTGCTATATCTGATTTTAAGGTACCTTGGTTTGCAGATATTGCAAATTTTTTAGCCGCTAACATTATCCCAAAAGGGTTGACACATCAGCAAAAGAAGTGATTCTTCACTGATGTGAAAAACTACTTCTGGGAAGATCCTTTTCTTTTCCGTAAATGAGCAGATCAAACCATTAGGAGATGCATTACAAGGATAGAAGTATTGGAAATCTTGGAACATTGCCACTCAGGACCGAATGGAGGACATTACGGTGGAAATAAGACCGCACATAAAGTCTTCGAATCAAGTTTTTATTGGCCCACTCTATTCAAAGACGCCAACAGGTATGTTACTTCTTGTGACAAATGTCAAAGGACAGGTAATATATCCAAACGTGATGAAATGCCTTAGACATATATGCTCTCATGTAAAATATTTGACGTTTGGGGTATCGACTTCATGGGTCCATTCCCTAGTTCATTCGGGAATAAATACATCTTAGTAGTTGTTGATTATATGTCCAAATGGGTTGAAGCCCAAGCTTTACCTACTAACGATGCTAGAGTAGTAGTACAATTCCTTAAGAAACTTTTCTCATGATTTGGTACACCTAGAGCAATTATCAGTGATAGGGGTACTCATTTTTGGAACGCCCAATTTGACAAGACCCTTAAGAAATACGGAGTTCATCATAGAATAGCTACCCATTATCACCCTCAAAATAGTGGCCAAGTCGAAGTAGCAAACCGAGAGCTTAAACGTATCCTAGAAAAGACAGTAGACTTAAATAGGAAGGATTGGGCGATGAAAGTAGATGATACTCTATGGGATTATAGAACTACTTTTAAGACTCCCATAGGAACATCACCTTATAGACTTGTTTATGGGAAAAGTTGTCATCTATTGTTTGAGTTAGAACACAAGGCATTCTGGGCTATAAAATTTCTAAACCTTGACCCAAAACTTGCAGGTGAAAACAGGTTGCTGCAATTGAACGAGTTAGATGAGTGGCGAGCCAATGCATATGAAAATTCGCGCCTTTACAAGGAAGTGACGAAGCGCTGCCATGACGTCCGTTTGAAGCAACAAAGGCAATTTGAAGTTGGAGATCTTGTCCTGTTATATAACTCGAGGCTCAAATTGTTTCCTGGAAAGCTTAAATCACGATGTTTAAGTCCTTTTGTAGTTCAAACTGTGTTTCCATATGGCACAGTAGAGGTAAGTCTTTCATCACAAGGCACTTTTAAAGTAAATGGACATCGTCTCAAAATTTATAACGGTGAGAATTTCAAAGACGATAAAGAGGAGCTATGGCTCCACGAAGTTACATAAATATACCCACAAGGTAGAGTCAAGCTTAGACTATAAATAAGCGCTTCTCGGGAGGCAACCCGAGCACTAATGGTGTTAACTTATTTAAATTTTAGTCTTCAAAATTTAATTTACTAACTGAGTCATTGAACACAGGATTTCCAGAACCATAAGACCAGGCACACGGGCGTGCCGTAGGTCGTGCACATACCATGGGGGGAACACGGCCGTGCGATACGGCCGTGTGAAAATAGAGCAAAAATGTTTCCCTAACACGGGATCTGATAAGTTGCCACGGCCGTGCGACATGGTCGTGGGCAATCCTGCCAAATTAACACTGGCGTGTAACACGACGGTGCCCACCGACCGTGGTCGAGCCTGTCAATATAACACGGGTGTGCGCCTGCATATACGGGTGTGGGAGAACCGAACGAAGATTGACACAGCCATGAAACATGGCCGTGTACACCAATGCACCCAATTTCGAAAACCACAAAACGCACAGGCTGAAATGAGGGCACACGGGCGTACCCCATGACCGTATGCCCCAATTTCTTTATAAACACCTACTATTAAGTTTATTTTTATCTTTATATTTTGAAATTACTTCTTATTTCCTTTTAATGCTATTTTATATTGAGATTTTATAATTTTTATTCGCCTATTTCCTTACGAGTAATTATGTTTCTTTATACTTCCTAAAAAGTTCCTAATTCTATCACAGTTATAAAGAGCTCCAAAGCTCATCATCACTTAGGAACTAAAAAATCCACTGACAAAGGTTCTCCACGACTGCCATGTCCTACTCGACCACGACCATAGCTACTACCAGACATAATATTCTTTTGGCGCAGGACTTATGGACTAATGAACCTCTACCACCACCAGAGTATCCTCCTCCACTCTCATCATTGCCTTGGCCGATTATTCTCCATAACTCCAATTTAAGGAGTTCATTCATCATTCAGGAAGTTTCACTTCTCTCCCTATCTTATTATGATTATATATCTATATTTTTCAATATATCAATATTTGTACATTGAAGGCAATGTACATCTTAAGTGGGGGGTCTTTTATATCATCATTAGAAATCCCTGAATTTTGTCTTATTCTCACATGAATCACTCATACCACTATTAAAATGATATGTCTTGAATTAAAACATAGGTATTTATGCCTTGATTGTTTAAACTTTAAGACATTAGGGAATCAAGCATGATAAGTTGATTTTTGAAGAATTAAAAAATTTTAGGTTGTTTCCCTAAGTTTAGGTATTATCTTGAGTTGAAATTCACAAGTTTAAACATAAAAAAACCATAATTTTTGTGAAATATTGAGCCTTTAGAGCATATTTTATTTCTTTCATGCTCACTTTTATTACAAGTGCGTCAATATTGATTTGTTATTCTAGAACTTGCTTGATTATGTATGTCAAGACCACACCATTTGATTTGATACGTCGAGATGATAAATGCACTTAGGTTTAACTCACTCACTCTACCAAAGCCTACCTTCATAATTAACCCTTAGTGAACCCCTTTGAACCTAACAAGCCATTAATTGATTTACCCTCAATGTTAACCCATAACCCATTATTGTTGAAATCCCCTAATTTGATCCCTATTTTTGTCGAGATTTGATTTGAATTAATTGCTTAGCCATGTCTTATTCTTTGTTGCAATAATTAAGTTCTATGTTATTTGACTTGTTCTTCAAAAAAAAATTATATAAATATTTATTAATAATAATTAGTCTTTTTTGAGCTTAAAGTATTAATTCCATATTCTGAGAAGAAGCTCACTTGTATTCAACTGATGACTAGTTATTTTTCTAGGTAGGTAAATTTTCAATTCAATCTCGATTCTAACATTTTCTTTCAGCTTGTGACCACACCCCCTAACCAAAGCCACATTACAACCCTCTAAAGACCTTTTTCATTGAGTATCATCTCAATATATAGTGGTGGAGATTTGATTTTCAAGCAAGCCTATGGTAATAACTTTTCATATTGACTAATGAATGCTTTATTTGATGTCCTTAAACACCTCGAGTTATTTGAGTGAATCTTTAGTGAGGATGTTAAACTCTGTGATATTTTGATCAAAGGTAATCACTTAGATGAGGGAAAACACCTATGTTTTGGTGATAAAATGCTCAACTTGGAATGTTTGAAACTTTGATGAACTTTTCGTTGAATTTTCAATGTATGAATACTTATGGATTATTTTGAGATATTATTGATAGGGATTTTAAATTGAGAAGGATTTATTTTGATTGTAAGTTGAGGATTTTGCTTGAGGACAAGCAAACGCTTAAGTGTAGGGGTATTTGATAAATCGTAATTTATACATATTTTTATCGCATGCTTAGTACATTTATGGATAGTTTCTCCTTATATTTGGTGAATTCGATGCTCCTAATTCCTTAATTTCATGTTTTATACTTAGGCGAGCATAGGAGAGTAAAAAGAACAAGAAACAGGCCAAAAACGGAAAAAATAGACCCACATGGTAAATCAACATGGCCTGGACTTCCTCACACGGGTAAGCAACACGACCGTATTCATTTGGTTATTAATATTTCACAGCATAACTTTCTCGTATGCATTCTTACCACATATTCATCTTTTACCAAATTCACTTCACATGAGTTCTGTGTACATACTTGTGCCACTGGCAATATAGTCGCATACTTTCTCATTCTTAACATACTTGTTGAAATACAATTTAAGGATATAAACATATTAAATCACATTTTAATTCAGCCCAAAAGCCTAACACGTAATCATCATTTATATTTATCATATATTCAACATCACAAGTATGTACACTATCAATCACAATGGATAATAAACAATTATTTCCACAATAATCATGAATTTACAATTATAGGCATATGTACACGCCTTTTCACTCGTAGTAATTTCATTCTTATACTCATATTTGATTTACCCGTTGAGCCACATGGAATACTATCGGATACACGAAAAGCTTGCACAGAGTGCTTCATACGTAGCCACATGCTACCTCATATCACATATCACATATTGCTCACTCTTGATCTAATCACGGGCCTGCTCACACAAGCTGCAGTCAAGACGTAGCTACACGGGCTGCTCACACAAGTTGACAGGTACCCACAACACATGCTGGGTTACCCAGCCACCGGTAGGACGTACATGACTAGCACCCGGATTCACATAGTCACATATACACATAATCTCATGAGCTCATAATGACATAGTTCCTAGTAACATGTCACATTGTATCCTAAATTATTCCTAAGGTTCAAACGGGATTTTTCTAGATATCACATATTCGTCGAACTCGTTCACAATGTCATTCTCATTGACCATAATATCGTTCATACACTTATTATAAAAATCAAACATAGAAATTCATACATTAATAAAGCATTAAAACATAATACAATATTGCATTATTTACACATGAACTTACCTCGACACCAAAATGGCAAAGAGGGACCTAACCGTCAATTACTCGTTTTCCCTCATTCTAAGCCCAAATCTTGTTTTCTTTGATCTATAACATCACATTTAGCCTACTTATTAGTCACATTATTCAATGTGATCCAAAAACCACATTATGGAAAAATTATGTTTTTGCCCCTAAAGTTTCACATATTTACACTTTTGCCCCTAGGCTCGTAAAATAAAATTTATTCAATTTATTTAACATACAAGCCTAGCCGAATCATTTTCATCACTATAACAACTCATAATTTCCATTAAAACACACTTTACTACATATTTTATAACTTTTACAATTTAGTCCTTTTAGACGTTTTCACCGAAAATCATTAGCAAAAGTTGTTTCTCCAACCATAAACATGGATAATATACCATTAAACATCAAAATGAAAAAATTTCTAACATGGGTCAAACTGTAAACCTTCATCATAACTCAAATAAATGGTAGAAATAGGTAGATCTTGTTACGTGGATTTCAAAAACATGAAAATCATTAAAAACGGGGCTAGAACGGACTTAAAATCGAGATTGAAAGATTGAAAAACTATAGCCATGGCTTCCTCTTGCAAATTTCAGCCAAGGAGGAAGATGAAATTTTTTTTGGGTTTTTATTTTTGTTTTTAATTCAATTTAATAATTAAATGACTAAAATGCCTTTAATGAAAAACTTTGGAAACATGCCTAACCATGTCCATTTTTATCCACCAACTTAACCAATGGTCTAATTACCATATAAGGACCTCCAATTTAAAATTTCATAACAATTGGACACCTGTAGCATGTAGAACTCAACTTTTTGCACTTTTTACGATTTAGTCTTTTTGACTAAATTGAGTGCCCAAACGTCGAATTTTTTGAACGAGATTTTCACGAAATCATTCCGTGAAATTGTAGACCATAAGAATATAATAAAAATAAATTTTGTTACGTTGGATTTATGGTCTCGAAATCACTATTTCGATTAGACCCTAAATCGAGATGTTACAACTCTCCTACTCTTTAGGGATTTTCGTCCCCGAAAATCTTACTAGAAGAAGTTGCTTTCAACTCTCATGAAACACTTTCACTAAATTTCTAGAATCAAAAATCGATTTAACCTCATATATCTCTTTCTAATAACCTTTGAACTTTAGCATACAGTGCCGGAGCACATCGTAAAAAATTTGATTACTCCCTCTCCAGAACACATATACTTAGTGATCTGTCAATCAATAACTTTGCGCATACTGAAATGATCATACGAATCTTTGCCAAACAATCAATCACAACCTAAATAACATATTCCTTTTCGGAGATTATGACAATCTCGATACGAAATTTATGGTAACTTTATCTCATTATCGCTCCCGTACCATCACTGATTGTATTAGTCCTGAATGCACTTGATTTTTTACTTTTATCTGTTACCATATCGTCATCTGAATACGGATTCTAAAATATCATGTAACATATGCAATCACTAGCACATCTACTTATATAACTGCAGATTTTATTACTCTTGGATGAACAGACGTGTTGCTACTGAACCTCGTACAAAAACTTCTACAGAAGTTCTGGATTCGTAAGTATGCAAATTCTATTTAGAAATAACAATAATAACAGGAATCATGCCCGATCCAAAATTCAACATCAGAAGTAAACTCACTTTGAGCTCATTTAGATTACCATTCACTATCACATTTTCGAGCTTCTCAGTTTCACAAAGAAATCCTTGCTTTAGCATTTAATATAGCTAGAATTAGACCATCATCAAATAAGGTCAATCAAGTAACCAGTACTGACAAAAATAAACAGATTTTCCATCCAGGCATCTATAGCTATAACTACTTTCTCAGAGATTAAATCAATAACTTACTCGAAATCTTTCATTATCACAAACCATTGACACTATCTTAAATTTTAGGTCTTTGTTGGACATTCAATACTTTTAACTTTTTTTTTGCACCAGGAAGCACGTGACATTTCCCATTGAACACACGAAGTCATCTAATTCTCAACACAAACATAATAGCAGCCGTCTCTAAATCACCAGTCTAATAGTTCTTTTTAATGTGACATTAACCATTTGAAAGTACAAACTATCACTTTTCGTTCTTGTATTAAAACATATTCCAATCTGTTCAATAGTACATCACTGAAAATTCATAATTTTTTTTCTCAATTCATGCTGGAATAGAGCTAGAGCTTCGGTTAACAATACCTTCAACTGTTTGGAGCTTGACTATCACAAATCCGACCATTCAAACTTTCATAAATGTGATAACTTTTCAAATCAGAATAACTTTAACTCGTAATAACATCTTTTGGTTAGAGTAATCCAATAAGTATATCTTTATATCATACTTTCTAGAATATAATTTCTTCATTCAGACTGTCTGTCTATATATATATATATATACTCATGAATACACATAATTTATTCCTTTAGCCGAGGACATGCTTAAATACATATAACTAAAATCACATCTCAACAAATCAGTTCACTCTAATAAAAACAACCAAGTTGATTTCAACTATCAAATAATAACATGTTAAAACACCCTTTTCTTCATACTACTACCACAACCTAAATACATACATTTGTTTACAATTCTCTTAACATGCTAATCAAAGGTCTTGCAACCATATTAGCTCGAGAAAACATATATCCTAATTGAAGTCATTAACTTTAATCCAACTTACCTGAGGAAGAGATCCATCATACAATTTTGAACTTGTGCTCTCATCATTAATACTTTTGCCGATGACAATTCCTTTCATGAAAATCACAGAAAATCCAGATACCAGAATTATCACAGTCCTATGATCGATTCATAAATACAACCATGACAGACATAGTTATCGTAACCCAAAGAACATATTTGAAAGAGGAGTCATGATTGATAATTCACAAAATAAGAATGAGAGAAGAACCGAGATACAAAAGAATAGTCTCACATAAGTTTTCGCCATCAACTTTTATTCCAATCACACTAGAATAGAGTCCCAAAGAAATAGGGCAGTGCCAATCATAAAATAAATAGACCATCAGTGCTTTCATCTAACATTAAAGTTGGCTAATATTCTCACATGATGAGAATTTGATCAGAAAACGGGCATTCACATGAACCCCTGAGGACGAATGAATAAATACAAAATACTTAGAAGAAATCATTGAAATTTATTCAACCATAACTGTTACACCCAGACATCTTTGCAATTCAAACATCATTTCTCTGACTAATTCTGTTATCATAAACTCCGTATTATTCCATTCACTGATGAAAATCAATTCGGGAGGGATTTTGGCAAAAACTTACTTTAAACTCCATACCTAATTGAGTCGATTAGCCGAGACTAACTTCTTCTTTACTCATGACATTGTATAAAATGTATAATCTTTAAAACATTCTGGTATTTCTTTCAAAGTTATTTCCACTTTCCAAATTATTCTATTCTCTGTATACATTACTAATTATTCCACCACTGTACTCTTTGATTTCACACTTGTGAACTTATGCAACATAATTCTCGTGAATTTTCATTATAAAAGCAACACTGGGAAAGGGGTGAGGTCATAAAGTCTCTAACTTGACTGTCATGAATACACACATATGACTTAACATTAATCATTAACGTAATATCATCATAATCACATAGTTCACTCTAAGCAAACTATCACACTTATTCATTTTACAAATGTTTTCTGTCATCCATAATTTCAAACAGTGAATTTACATACTCGAACTCAATTTTAATATCTAATTAAATTCTGACACTTAGCTTCAATTTTTCTTACCAACATTTGTCAAATTAGAGAACGCCTTACGGTTTTGAGTACGTCGTTTACTTGATGCCATAGTCCAGCTATGATTTTACACGAAGTCTCATATCGATGCCATGTCCCAGACATGGTCATGAAATCACATATCGATGCCAACACCATATCCCAGATATGGTCTTACATGGGATCGCATATCGATGCCAATGCCATGTCCCAGACATGGTCTTATATGGGATCACATATCGATGCCAATGCCATGTCTTAGACATGGTCTTACTTGGGATCACATATCAATGCCAGTGCCATGTCCCATACATGGTCTTACATGGGATTTCAATGCCATAGCCCAGCTATGGTCTTACATGTCATTACGATGCCATAGCCTAGCTATGGTCTTACACTTACTCAAATGTACTGCCATGGTCCAACCATGGTCTTATCCGTCAATATATCATTCAACGATCGTACTCATCTCCTGCGTTCTACTCAGTTTGATCTCCCAGTTCAATTTCCTTACCATTATAACATTTAGGGTTCCATAACAAAGTCATGAAACAAAAAATTATATATTCTCTAATTTAACAATTAAACATGAGATTCAACTATATGGACATACTGATTATGCATTATTCAAACAAGTGTACATACACACACATTCTGTCCATTGGGTAACTTTACTTATCATATTCACTTGAACAAATAGATTGGGCACATAACATCATATGAATGCCAACATACACGGATGAGCTTATCACAACATAAGCCTTAATTTCATTTCATTTTTCCACATTTTTTAACTTATAGTTCTCATTTCGTACATTAACACATGCATATTCATGAACTTCTATTCATACCTTTCCAAATTTCAATACTAAGCACATTTCAATCATCTCAATATCATTTTCAGCACTATTGAAAATAGCTCGGTTGGAAGTCATCTCTATCTTAACAAAACAATTTCGTTAGAGTTGGGAGATATCACACTATCACGAATAGTAATATAGCATGTATAACTAGACTCACATACGCTAGGTTAGTCCAAGAATAGACTAAACCATAGCTCTGATACCACTAAATGTAACACTCTTACCCGTATTCAACGCTGGAACAGGGAACGAGGTGTTACCCGATATAAACTCGCATAATCATACAAGACCGAGACATGAATTTGCATCCAAATTTAAAACTTTTCATTCACATGCATATCGTCCATTATAAGGGCCCTCAAGGCCCAAAACATACATTGGGTGTGGTTCGGGACTAAACCGAGAACTTTCTAAACTTTTACAACACTTAGAAAATTTTCTTATTTTGGGGAGTTACATGCCTGTGTGGGTAGGCCATGTGGTCACACACGCCTGTGTGGCTTGGGACATGCTCATGTTGTGACAGCCCAAAATTGACCCTAGTCGGGATGTGGTTTCGGGACCACAAAACCGAGGCATAAAAATAATTTAAAATTTATTTTGATGCCTATAATATGTGTGTGCTCATGTGTGACATTTTGATGATTGATTTAGTGTTACAAAGGTGAATTTCACTAGAAGGACTTAGTAGTGAACTTTGAAAGTACGATAGGGAAATGTGTGATGACTAATTAAAGCATGCATGCAAAACTATGGACTTGCATGTCAAATTTCCCCAAATCAAGCTAGTGGCCGCCATGACATGGTTTATGGGCAAAGAAAACATGTTGAAACATGTTTTGTTAATGCATGATGAATTAAATGATAAAATAATTAATGATGTTGGATGAGAAACAAAAAATCAAAAAATAGCTCATCCTTTCCCCATTGCCGTGCAAGTGAAAGAAAAACAAGAAAAAATTGTTCATCCTTGTTCTTTCCTTTTGGCCGAAAATACTAAGGAGGAGATAGGATTTTTGCTTCATGCTTGGTTTAGAAGAGATCTAGAAGGAGATTTGGCTAAATTTGCATTAAGATTAAGGTATGTATGAGGTTGTGTTAGGAGTTTCATGCATGTTTTGGTTGCTAACTTGATGTGCATGTTAGCCATGGTTCAAATCCTTGTTATGCCATGGAAATGGCATTTGGCCAAAGTTGTTATTGTGTTAAAGCCATTGCATGCTAAATGTGAAGCTTGCTAATGATGCATGCAATGATGGATTGACTACTCTTGAAACTTCTTTGTACCAATTTTAAGTAAGACATTGAGTTTTTTTTTGTTTAACCATGATTGAAGTTGAAAGGGGCATGATTGTGATGTATTCGGCCATGATGCATTCATGAGCATGGTTCATGCTTCTTGCATGTTAGTTAAAATTTGTGTTTTGGATGGCTATGGACACCTTGAAATTCGGCCTTGCACTTATATGTGTATATATGATTGCACATGATATTTTGATTATGAAGAAAGTGATGAATATGTTGTTTAAAGAAAGAAGTTTGTTGAAGAATGTTGTGAAATTTGCATGTACATTCGCCTAGTACACATATGATGTGAAAATCTTGCAATTTATTTTTGATTTTATGCAAGAATGACTAAGCATAATCGGCCACATGAGGGGAATTATTGTGCATGCATTCGGTTAGAGGCAAGCTTAATGATGCCTATTCTTGACTTAGGTAATCGGCTACCTTGTTGTGAGCTAAGGCTGAATGTGTGCGTAATTAAAGAAAATTGACTAAAGTGCTTAGTTATGTGATGTTGAATCAATTGATGTATATGTGTGCATGAGCAATTGAATGATATCCGGGCTAAGTCCCGAAGACATTTATGCTGGTAATTACATCCGGGTTAAGACCCGAAGGCAATTGTGCTAGTGACTACATCCGGCTAAGACCAAGGCATTTGTGCAAATTGTGAAATCCGGGTTAAGTCCCAAGGCCTTTGTGCGGGTTACCATAACCGGCTATGTCCCAAGGCGTTTGAACGAGTAGCTATATCCGTTAAACTTCAAGGTATGTGATTTGAAAATTATAAGCTTGCTGGAAAATTTTCAGCTAATGCACTTGTGAAACTTCCCAATAACAAGGTATGTGTTGTGTGTGCTTTATGCGCTAGGAGTAAGAGCGTATGAATATTCGCTCCTATGATGGAACGAGTTATCGGCCTTAACGGCCGTTATTTGTGTATGAACATAAGAGTTGGGATGGTGAAGTAAGTATGATTATGTGAATGTGTATTAATGAAATGATTCATTTGGCTATGTGAATGTAATGCTTTGGTTAAAGCTGATTTTATTGCTTGAGACTTACTAAGCATAAAAATGCTTACTCCGTTGCTTTGGCTCTCTGTTCTATAGATTTTGCTCGGTAGCAATCGGATTTGGGATCATTAAAGTCGAAGTCATCTACACTATCAAAGCCTCCATTTTGGTATAATTTTGGTTGAACTTTGAAATGGCATGTATAGGACTACCCTAATGTTGAAGGTCATGTACCTTTCGGTTTTGTGTAAGCTTGGATAGCCATGCGAAAATGGCTTTTATACGTTTTTAGTATGATTCTATAATAGTTTGTATGATAATCATTATGGGGTATGAAATTGTTTGAAAGGATTAGCCATTGGAATGGTTAATCATAATCACACTTTGTGCTATGTGTGCAAAAAGGGCCATTTGAATCGTGGAAATCATGAAATAGGTAATGGTTACTTTGAAAACAGATGCTGGCAGCAGCAGTGGTGTGGTTTTGAAAAATCACCAAAATTTTTAGGAATGGTATTAAATAGTGAATAAATTATGTAAATGAACCTTAATGAGTCTACTTTCATGTGGAATAAATGAAACGGTCATAGGAGTTACATGTTAAGAGATATTAAAGCTATTGTGAGATAGGGCCAGAACGGTTTCTGGGTCCCCTGTCGCAACTTTAAAAATTTATTATAAATTATCCAGAAATAATTAGGAGTCATGCCTTATATTTACAGATTCCATTTTGAGTCTAGTTTCATTAGAAACAAACGGCACCAGTATTAAAGCCCTGTACAGAGAGATATTCAAGTTGTAATGCGCGAAGGTCAGAGCAGTTGATCCCTGTAACATGGGTGACTTTAACTAATAAACTGTACCAATTTGCCTGACCAAAAACTCTAGAAATAAATCCATGGATGGATATATGAGTCTAAATTCAGGGAAAATTTACAGAATCAGTTTCCGAGTTTTGAAACTCGAGATATGATTTTTAAGGTGACAGTGACGCAGATTTCCAGCCTGTCTGGAAATGTCAAATTGGTGGGTGAAATATGTGGATTTGGCTTGTTAACCCCTCGTGTCCGACACCGGCGATGGTCTCGGTTCGGGGTGTTACACATGTCCTCAACCCGTGTAACTCTCTGTTTATGATGTCATCAGCAAAATAGAGGCACGCGGCCAAGTCACATGCCCGTGTGCACGACTGAGACACATGGTTGTGTCTCTGCCCGTGTGTTTACTACTAAGCATTCTGTTTTACCTAATTAAGGTGCAGGGGACACATGACTGGATCACACGCCCATGGGGTTGGCCGTGTGTCACACACTGCCTAGACACATGTAACATCCTGAATTAGGGCCTAGTCAATATAGTGGTTTTAAGACCACAAATCTGAGATAGAAATAATTATTTTATTGATGTTATGACTTTCATGATATATATGCATGCTTGAGTGAAAATATCGATGAGAAATTTTACCGATAAGGTGTCCAATTAAGTTTTTAGGACTAAATTGTAATAAGTGAAAAACATGTGTCCTAGTTGATTTAAGGGTTTAATTGTGATAAGATTTGAAATTTGAAGTCCTTATTTAGGAATTAGAGCATTATATGTCATTATGGACAAAAATGGACATAGGAGGGGTAAAATGTCAAAGTTTTAATGGAAGGGCATTTTGGTCCATTGGTTATTAAAAGAATTAAAAAGGGAAAAATAGTCAAAATTTGTGTCCATCTTCATTCTCTTTGGCTGAATTTCAGAAGAAACCATAGCTAGGGTTTCTTTCATCTTTTATGCTAAAAGTAAGTGCATCTTAGCCCCGTTTTTAATGTTCTTTGCATTTTTGAAATCCTCGTAGCTCGATTTAGCTATTTCTACCCTTAATTTGAGCTAGGGTTCATGTTAAAAAAATACCCATGAATGACATGCTTGTGCTTTGATGTCTAATGGAAGAATATGGAGGTTTGAGGTGTGAGATAACTTTTACTAGGTGGTTTTTGGTGAAATTGATAAAAAGGACTTGATTGTAAAAGTTGTAGAAACCATGTGTAAATGTGTGAATAAATGAAACATGTGGGTTCATATAAGAGGTAAAATGATTTGGCTAGGCTTGAATAATGAGAAAAATGGGTACTTTTCATTTTACGATCTTAGGGGAAATTTTGTAATTTTATGAAATTTTAGGGGCAAAAATTGTAATTTTGCCATATCGTGATTTTTGGACTGAATTGAATAGTGCATGTATTAAATGAGCTAAATGTGCTATTATAGATCAAGAGGGACGAGGGATAGACCTTGACCAAAGAAAAGGCAAGGTTGTAGACTAAATTGCAAATTGTCATATTTTGCACCGAGGTAAGTTGTGTGTAAGTAATTTAAAAATTTCACTATCATGCGTTTAATAATTGATGTTCTATGATGTATATGAATGCTCTAATGAAATTGGCTTATGACAATTTATTGAAAGTTTGGTGATAGCTTCATATCTCGGAAGTCCCGGATGACCCCGAGGAGTGTTTAGGATTCGGATATCATGACACCACAGTTAATGAGAGCCAATGTAAGACCATGTCTAGGACATGGCATCGGCGTTGATATGTGAGCCAGTGTAAGACCATGTTTGGGACATGGCATCGGCGTTGATACATGTGCCAATGTAAGACCATATCTGGGATATGGCATCGGCATCGGTATGTGATTTCATGTAAGACCATATCTGGGATATGGCGTTGATATGAGATTTTGTGTAAGACCATGTCTGGGACATGGCATCGATGTGAGGCCCCGTATAAGACCATGTCTGGGACATGGCATTCACACTGACATGAGACTTCGTATAAGACCTTATCTGGGATATGGTATCGGTGTGTGGACCCATGTAAGACCATGTCGGGGACATGGCTTTGGCATTTTATGTGGTGTGTGATGATTTCGAATGTCCTTTAGTATTTAGGGTAATTCAATAGACCATCCAAGATTATGATTAAGAATGTGGGGTAGAATGAGTAATAATGCATTGTACAGGTATGTAAGTAAACCTCATGATTTTTGGACTCGATTCAAGTTGGGAAATTTGGTATGGTTATGAAAGAGTAAGATAAGCATGATGTTCAAAGACATTTATTATCAATTCTCAATGTGTTCAATATGTGTAGTATGATAATGTGTTAGTAATTGATAGCATGTTTAATCCATGAATTTCATGACTTATGTTGTTTATTATTTGCACACGACTTACTAAGCTATATGCTTACCTCTCTCCCTTTTCCTCTTTCTTATAGCATCGCCAAGCTAGCTCCGGGATCGTCGACATTAGAGTTCATGTCACACTATCAATAGATCTTTTGGGCTATAATTAGTTTACTACATTTAAGTATGGCATGTATAGGGGACTTAGCATTTTGTTATATGTGTCATATTTGTTAGCCAAAGTGATGACTGCTTTTGGTATATTATTCCATTTTGTATATGGCCATGAAACATGACTCATTTTGATTACCGGGTTGAAATCCCTAAATATTGATACATGCATAGGATGTGTTATTATTCGTGTGGTGTGTGCTAAATTGGTTACTAACAATGAATGATAAAAGGTGTAATCCATGCTTGATGGATAAATGATGCCAATTAGCATAGTCATAAAATGAACAAAGGTAAAGAAATGAAATGACTGAACTTGTCTAGTGGGGAGTTTTAAACATGTATACTTTGATATGTGAATGTCATGCAAGACGTAAAGTTTTGAAGGTCTAAGTAACTTAACCATTGCCTAATTTATCACCATTGGCATGTGAGTGTGCTTGTGTTGTTGCGGGTGACAAGAGGGCTTGGAAATTAGCCTCAAAATTTTTCCACACAAGTAGACACACGGGCGTGTGTCTGGACCGTGTGTGACACATGATCAGCCCCATGGGCATATAGTTTGGCCGTGTGTCCCTGCACCTTAATTTTACAAGTCAGTATGCATGGTAGTAAACAGACGGGCAGAGACACGGCTGTGCTTCTCATCTGTGTGAAGGACACAACCTCAGGACATGGGCGTGTGCCCAGGTCGTGTGAAGTCTGCACCTTAAATGTGAAAATTAAATTTGCCACACGGCCTAGCGCACGGGCGTGTGACTTGGCGGTGTGACCCTTAATTGATGCTGACGTCATAAAAAAAGAGTTACACGGCCTGGGGACACGATCGTGTTTGGGGCACAGGGCGTGTCCCTGAGTCCACACGGGCGTGTGACCCTGTTTTATGAAATTTTTTCTAAAGTTTACGGTTTAGTCCCAAACCACCCCCAATGTATGTTTTGGGCTTAGTAGGCCCATATAAGGGACAATATGCATGTTTGTGAATAAATTTTAAATTTGAACAAAATTTTATGTCCCGATTTTACATAGTAGCATATTTTCAAGTCCGGTAATGCCCCGTATCTTGTCCCGGCGTTGGACACGGGTAAGGGGTGTTACAACACATGCCTGTGTGTCTCCCCGTGTGGACAAATACAAGGCTATTTTCCAAGCCAATTGCCACCCTTATTTACACAACACATACATGACTTCAAAGGTACTTAACATGGCATAATTGAGCACTTAAAACATACACAAACAAGACATGATCATGATCATTCCATCCTTACTAATACATGTATAAAACTTCATACTTTGTCAAGCCAAATTTATAAATTTGCATGCACTAAGAGTTGAAGTTTACTTCCATTTAACATACTCATATCTTAGTTATTATCATGCCACTCACTCACAATTCCATCATCAAACATCCATAGTCACATCCATAATTCATCCATGCCAAACAATTTTAACCACATCATGTATGACCTTGGCACATGCATGCATATATGAATAGGTTTACAACCAAATAATTAATATGAACCATATTTCATGGCCATACACAAAATGAATCACCAAATCACTATAAGCCAACACACTTGGCCAAATTAATAATGACATAATTAATCAAAAGAAGAAGTCCCTATACATGCCATAAATTTAAAATACTTGTGTTCACTTATACCCAAATGATAGCTTGATAAAGTGATGGCATCTCTGGCGGTCTCCAACCCAAGCTACCATACAACCCTATAAGATATGGGAAAGGAAGGGAAGTAAGATACGAAGCTTAGTAAGTTCATATGCAAATAATATACAACTATTAACATTCATTTACTTTATCTATCCATAAGGATACTATTATTACAATTTGCATTAAATCTCATGATTATCACTTACTCATTCATAATGCTTACTCTTTTATCTTACAAACACTAATTGTATGTCTTGGCATTAAACTAGCAACCATAATCTCCCTATTATAGCATATCACATTATTAGCGAGTTATTTCAACTCACTTAACAACATGCACATCATTTAAGAGTAATCATAATTTTCACATATAGCCTAACAAACTTTCACATATCTATTGAATCACAGCTTAAGTATATACATCGTACTATATCACACTTCAATTAGGCTCATAAGGCCAACACATGATTATTTTTCAATTCTTATCATACATCTATTCATCATAATTGTAGATCTTTAGTCATAAGGTTATCAACATTTCACAGCATAACTTTCTTGTATGCATTCTTACCACATATTCATCATTTACCAAATTCACTTCACGTGAGTTCTGTGTACATACCTGTGCTGCTCGCAATATAGTCACATACTTTCTCGTTCTTAACATACCTTTTGAAATACAATTTAAGCATATAAACATATTAGATCACATTTAAATTCGGCTCAAAAGCCTAACACGTAATCATCATTCATATTTATCATATATCCAACATCACAAGTATGTACACTATCAATCACAATGGATAATAAACAATTATTTCAACAATAATCATGAATTTACAATTATAGGCTTACGTACATGCCTGTTCGCTCGTTGTAATTTCATTCTCATACTCATCTTTGATTTACTCATTGAACCACATGGAATACTATCGGATACACAGAAAGCTTGCACATAGTGCTTCATACGTAGTCATATGCTACCTCATATCACATATCACACATCACTCACTCTTGAGCTAATCACGGGCCTGCTCACACAAGCTGACAGTCAGGACTTAGCTACACAAGCTACTCAAGCAAGCTGACAGGTACCTGCAACACATGCCGGGTTACCCAGCCACCGGTAGGACATACATGACTAGCACCCGGATTCACATAGTCACATATACACATAATCTCATGAGGTCATAATCACTTAGTTCCTAGTGACATGTCACATTGTATCCTAAATTATACCTAAGGTTCAAACAGGATGTTTTTCGATATCACATATTCGTCGAACTCGTTCACAATGTCATTCTCATTGACCATAATATTGTTCATACACTCATTATAAAAATCAAACATAGAAATTCATACATTAGTAAAACATTAAAACATGATACAATATTGCATTATCTACACATGAACTTACCTCGACACAAAAAATGGGAAAGAGGGACCTAACCATCAATTACTAGTTTTCCATCGTTTTAGGCCTGAATCTAGTTTTCTTTGATCTATAAAATTGTAACACCCGTTACTCGTATTTGATGCCAGAATTTGGTACGAGGCGCTACCGTACATAAACTCACACAATCATACAAAATCGAGACATGAATTTGCGTCCAAATTTAAAACTTTTCGTTCACAAGCATAATGTCCCTTCTAAGGGCCCTCGAGGCCTAAAACATACATCAGGTGTGGTTCATGACTATACCGAGAACTTTTTGAACTTTTACAACACTTAAAAAATTTTCCTATTTTGGGAAGTTACACACCCGTGTGGCTTGGGACACGCCTGTGTCTTCAGCCAGTGTAACTCTCTGTTTATGATGTCAGCAACAAATTGAAGTTACACGACCAAGTCACACGCCCGTGTGCTTAGGCCGTGTCCTTCACATTGCTGAAACACACAGCCATGTCTCTACCCGTGTTTTTACTACTGAGCATTCTGTTTTACATAATTAGGGTGCAGGGGACACACGGCCAGATCACATGCCCATGGGTTGACCGTATGTCACACACGGCCTAGACACATGCTCGTGTGTCTACCCTTGTGGACAATTACAAGGGTATTTTCCAAGCCAATAGCCATCCTTATTTGCACAAGCACATACATGACTTCAAGGGCACTTAACATGGCATAATTGAGCACTTAAAACATACACAAACAAGACATGATCATGATCATTCCATCATCTAACATCCATAGTCACAACATATTTCGTCACATACACACAACAACCAACCGTAACACAATTGTTTAGGCACGTGCATGCATATACGAATAGGTTTATAACCAAATAATCAATATGAACCATATCTCATGGCCATATACAAAATGAATCACCAAATCACTATAAGCCAACACACTTGGCCAAATTAATAATGACATAATTAATCGAAAGACGAAGTCCCTATACATGCCATAAACTTAAAATACTTGCGTTCACTTATACCCAAATGATAGCTTGATATGTGATGGCATCTCCAGCGATCTCCAACACGAGTTAGCTAAATTAACCTATAAGAGATGAGAAAGGAAAAGGGGTAGGCTTCGAAGCTTAGTAAGTTCATATGAAAATAATAAACAACTATTAACATTCATTTATTTTACCCATTCATAAGAATGTTATTAATACAATTTACATTAAATCTCATGATTACCACTTACTCATTCATAATGCTTACTCTTTATCTTACAAACACTAGTTGCATGTCTTAGCATTAGATTAACAACCATGATCTCCTCATTATAGCAAATCACATTATTTAATAAGTTATTTCAACTCTCTTAACAACATGCACGTTATTTACGAGTAATCATAATTTCCACCTATAGCTTAACATTCTTTCACACTCATTTGAATCACAGCTTAAGTATGTACATCGTAATACTTCACAATTCGATTAAGCTCATATACCTAACACATGATTATTATCAAATCTTATCATGCATCCATCCATCATAAATGTAGATCATTTGTTGCAAGGTTATCAATGTTTCACAGGCATAACTTGTTCATGTACATACCTGTACCTCACGTAATATAGTCACATACTTTCTCGTATGCATTCTTACCACATTTTCATAGTATACCGAATCTTTTACTCATGAGTTATAAGTCCATACCCGTACTAACTCGTAGCACATTCTCATATTTCCTCATCGTTGACTTACTTGTCGAATAACTCACTGATTTACCCTTTGAACACTTGGAATATTATCGGATACACGGAAGACTTGTATATAGTGCTTCAAACATAGCCATATGCTACCTCATATCTCATATCACACATTTCTCACTCTCGAGCTAATTACGGGCCAACTCACACAAGCTGACAGTCAGAACGTTACTACACGGGCTGCTCACACAAGCTGACAGGTACCCGCAACACGTGCCGGGCTACCCAGCACTGGTAGAACGTACAAGACCAGTACCCGAATTCACATAGTCACATATACACATAATATCATGAGCTCATAATCACATAGTACCTAGTGACATGTCACTCGTATTCTAATCTATTCCTAAGGTTTAAATAAGATTTTTCTCAATTTCACATCTTCGTCGAACTTGTTCACAAAGTCATTCTCATTGACCATAGTATCATTCATACACTCATTATAACAATTAAACATAGAAATTCATACATTAATTAAGCATTAAAAAATGATACAACATTGCATTATTTACACATGAACTTACCTCGACACCAAAATGGCAAAAGGGACCTAACGGTCAATTTCTCGTTTTTCCCCCATTCTATGTCCGAACTTCATTTTCTTTGATCTATAATATCATATTTAGTCTATTTATTAGTCACATTAGTTAATGTGATCCAAAAATCATACTATGGAAAAATTACGTTTTGCCCTTAAAGTTTGTCATAATTACACTTTTACCCCTAAGCTGGTATAATGATTTCCATTCAATTTCTTTGCAGTTTAAGCCTAACCAAACCACTTTCATAACTATAACAACCCACAATTTCCACTAAATCACACTTTTATGACAAATTTTATAACTATTACAAATTAGTCCTTTTTAGCATTTTCACCGAAAACTACTTAATAAAAGTCGTTTAACACACAATAAACATTCATATTCCTCAATTAGACATCAAAATACACACATGTCACACATGGGTAAATTTTTAAACATGAACCCTACTTCAAATCAAGGGTAGAAATAGGTAAATCTTGTTACGAGGATTTCAAAAACGTAAAAATTATTAAAAATGGGCCAAGAATGGACTTACTGTGGAGCTTGGAAAGCTTGAACAAGACCCTAGCCATGGTGGTCTTCAAAATTTCAGCCAAGGTTTGAAGATGACCAAAATTTGGCTTTTATTTTGTTTATTTAATCATTTAAATACTAAATAACCAAAATGCCCCTAACTTAAAAATTTTCTATTTCACCTATTTCATGTCATTTTTATCCAAAAAATTAACCAATGGTCTAATTACCATTTAAGGACCTCTAATTTAAAATTTCATGACAAATGGACACCTCTAGCATATAGAACTCAAGTTTAGCACTTTTTACAATTTAGTCCTTTTGACTAAATTGAGTGCTCGAACATCAAAATTCCCAGATGAAATTTTCAAAAAACAATCCATATAATTTTATACCATAAAATTATAATAAAAATGAATTTTTACTATGTCATATTTGTGGTCCCGAAATCACTGTTCCGACTAGGCCTAAAATCGGGCTGTTACAAGTCTCCCCCCTTTACGGATTTTTGTCCTCGAAAATCTTACCAGAAGAAGTTGCTTTCAACTCTCTTGAAACACCTTCACAAATTTCTCAGAATCACAAATCGAATTCACCTTGTATATCTCTTTCCAATAACCTTTGAACTTTAGAACACAGTGTCAGAACATATTGTCAAAATTCTAAATTACTCTGTCAGGAACACATAGCTTAGTTGATCTGTCAAATAAGAACTCTGCACATATTGGAATAATCACACGAATCTTTCTTTGTCAAATGATCAACCATAATCCAATTAACATCTCCCTTTTTTAGAGATATAAAAATCTTGATATGAAATCTATAGCAATTCTACCTCATAACACATTAGTATTATCACTGACTGCAATGATCATGAATGTTCTTAATGTTAGGCTTACTTACTTAGGAATAGATGTTTGAACACAAATTCAAAATATCATGTATCATTCACAATTACCAGAACATTTATTTCATATGACTGCACATTTTATTACTTTTGAATAACCAGACAAGCCACTATTGTGAACTTCGTATAAAAAATTCTGCATAAGCCCTGGATTTCTTCGATACACAAATTCCATCTCAGAATAATAATAACATGAATCAAGTCCAACCTGAAATTTAGAATAGAAAGTCTTTCATCACTGTACTCATTAAGCTAACCACTCACTAACACATTTTTGAGTTTCTCAAACTAGTAAAGAAACATCACTTTAACTTTTAATTTATCTGAAATCGAATCGTCATTAAATAAGATCAATCATGTGACCAACATTCACAAAATATTCAAGGTTTTCCATTCAAGCATTCGTAACTATACTTGTTTTCACAATGGTAAATTGACAATTACTCACAATCTTTCAATAACTTAAGTATTTAATACTATCTTAACTTCAGATCTTTCTATGACATTTGAAACTTTAATTTTTGAAATCAGGGGACATGTGACACTTTTCGTCGAACAAACAATGTCATCAAATTCACAACACAATCATAAAAGTGACCATTTCCAAATCACTAGTCGAACAGTTCTTTTTAATGTGACATTTACTGTCAAAACATGAACTATCACTTTACATTCTAACAATAAAACACATTCCAATCCGTTCAATAGTGCATCACTGAAAAATCATAAATTCCTTACTCAATTCAAACTAAACTCAGAACTAGAGCTTCGGTTAATAATGCTTTCAACTGTTTCCAACTTTTGTTATTGTGCACAGATCATTAAAACTTTCATAACTGTGATAACTTTACCAATCAGAACAACTTTAATTCGTAATAACATCATCCGATTAGAACAAATCTAATAGATATACCAATGTATCATACTTTTAGGAATATCAATTCTTCATTTTGACTGTTCCATCCACATACATAATTCATTCTCTTATCTGAGGATATACTTGAATACATATAACCTAAATCACATTTCAACTAACCAGTTTGTTCTGGCAAAACAATTGAGTCGATTTCAACTATCAGATAATAATATATCAAAATGCTCCTTTCTTCACGCTATTAAAGCAACTCAAACACACAATCTTCCAAAAATTCTCTTATCATGCTAATTAAGACCTTTACAATCATATTAGCTCAAAGAGACAAAGTTATCCCAATTAAATGAGTTGACCTTAAAAAACTTACCTGAGAAAAGAAGTGCATCATACGAATTGGAGCTTGTGATTTCACCATTTATACTATTGGCAATGTCAATTCCTTTCCCAGAAATTATAGAAATCTAAATATGAGGATTGATACATTGTGACAGCCCAAAATTGACCCTAGTCAGAATGTGGTTTCGGGACCACAAAACCGAGGCATAAAAATAATTTAAAATTTATTTTGATGCCTATGATATGTGTGTATTCATGTGTGACATTTTTGATGTTTTGATTTAGAGTTATAAAGGTAAATTTCACTAGAAAGGACCTAGTAGTAAACTTTGAAAGTATGATAGGAAGATGTGTGATGACTAGTTGATCATGCATGCAAAAATAAAGGATTTGCATGTCAAATTTCCCCAAAGGAAGCTTAGTGGCCGGCCATGACATGGTTTATGGGCAAAGAAAACATGTTGAAACATGTTTTGTTAATGGATGATGAGAGAAATGATTAATAATTAAGATGTGGGAAGAGAAACAAAAAAATAATGTGTGTGAGTGTAGCATCCCCCCCCATTGCCGTGTAGGTAAGAAAGAAAAACAAAAAAATTTGTTCATCTTTTTCCCTCCTTCCTTTGGCCGAAATTTCTAAGAGGAAGAAGAGATTTTTGCTTCATTTTCTTTGTTTAGAAGAGATCTAGAAGGAGATTTGGCTAAACTTGCATCAAGATTAAGGTATGTATGAGGTTGTGTCATGAGATTCATGCATGTTTTAGTTGCTAAGTTGATGTTCATGTTAGCCATGGTTCAAATCCTTGTTATGCCATGGAAATGGTATTTGGCCAAAGTTGATATTGTGTTAAAGCCATTGCATGCTAAAAGTGAAGCTTGTTGATGATGCATGTAATGATGGATTGACTACTCTTGAAATTTCTTTTTAGTATTCTTGAGTAGGGCATTGAGTCCTTTGTTTAACCATGACCAAAAATTGAAAGGGTGTGGTGTGTGATGTATTCAGCCATGGTATGCTCATGAGCATGGTTTATGCTTCTTGCATGATAGTTAAAATTTGTGTTTTGAATGGTTATGAACACCTTGAAATTGACCTTGCACCTATATGTGTATATATGTTTGCACATGATGATTTGGTTATGAAATAAATGATAAATATGTTTGTTTAAAGAAGGAATTGTTGAAGAATGTTTGTGAAATCTCCATGTACATTCGGCCTAGTACATATATGGTGTGAAAAACCTTGAAATTTATTGTTGATTTGGTGCAAGTATGACTAAGTATAATCGGCCATATGAGTGCTTCATGCTATGTTATAATTATTGAGCTCAAGTATGTAGATGTAAGTGTGTGCGGCCTTATAAGGGCTAAGTACCTTGGATTCCCCTTTGATATTCAAACGACTAAATCAATTTATTTGTTAACATAAAGCTCAAGAGCTTAGAGGGCCACAATTGGATAAGGGGAAAGAAAAAGTGATCGAATAGCCATTGAAGCCGTTCGACAACATCCGAAGTAAGTCTTCAAGAAATGACCCTACTTGAATTATGTGAAATGAAATATGGATGTGTAATGATTATTGATATATGTGTGTATGAGTATTTGAATGATACCCGGCTAAGTCCCAAGGCGATTATGCTAGTGATATGTTTGTGTTTGAGCCCTAGTAACGTAAAACGAAACATGGATGTGTAATGATTATTGATGTATGTGTGCATGAGCAATTGAATGATACCGGGCTAAGTCCCAAGACATTTATGCTAGTATTTATATCCGGTTAAGACCAAGGCAATTGTGCTAGTGACTACATCCGGCTAAGACCAAGGCATTCGTGCAAGTTGTTATATCCGGCTAATACCAAGGCATTTGTGCAAGTCGTTATATCCGGCTAAGACCAAGGCATTCGTGCGTGTGGTTATATCCGGTTGTATTCCAAAGAAGCTTGGGCTGAAGGTGAGCGTTGGTTGCTGTAATAAATTTAATTAGTACGCTCGAAAGGCCCAAAGGATAAGGTATGTTTACATGTGCGTTGGAAAAGTCAATACGTTTGAATAATATTCGTTCAATCGACTAACGAATTTTCAGCTCTTGAATTGGTTGATATCTTGTGAATGGATATAATGATGAAGTGTGAAGTAAGTATGATTATGTGAATGTGTATTAATGAAATGATTAAATTGGCTATGTGAATGTAATGCTTTAGTTAAAGCCGATTTCATTGCTTGAGACTTACTAAGCATAAAAATGCTTACCCCGTTGCTTTGGCTCTCTGTTTTATAGATTTTGCTCGTTAGCGATCGGATTCGGGATCATTGAAGTGAAGTCATCCACACTATCAAACCCCCTTTTTTTTGGTACTCTTTTAGTTAAACTTTGGATATGGCATGTATAGGACTACCCTCGATTGTTTTTAAGTTCTTTGTGATGTATATGTGTACGGCCATGCGAAAATGGTTCGTAAAAGTGGAGGATGGAATTTGACCATTTGTGCTTTGTAATTATATTTGGTTTCATGATGTGATTATGGTTTGGAATGAGAGTGTTGGTCACATGATCAGCCATTGGAATGGCTAAATATGATCATATGTGGACCTATGTATGTCAAAATTTTAGTTGGCCCATGGAAACCACAAGATAGGTAAAGTTTACCTTGAAAATAGATGCTAGCAGCAGTAGTGGTGCGGATTTGAAAAATCGTCAAAATTTGTAGGATTGGTATTAAATAGTGAATAAGTTATGTAAACGAACCTTGACGAGTCTATTTTCGTATGAAAGTAACAAAACAATCATATGAACAGTGTACCAAGAGATATTAAAGTTCTCGTGAGACAGGGCCAGAACGGTTTCTGGGTCCCCTGTCACGACTTTGAAAATTTTCTATAAATTATCCAGAATGAATTAGGAGTCATGCCATATATGTGCAGATTCCTTTTTGAGTCTAGTTTCATTAAAAACAAACGGCACCAGTATTAAATCCTTGTACAGAGAGATATTCAAGTTGTAATGAGTGAGGGTCAGTGTAGTCGACCTCTGTAACATGGGTGAATTTAACTAATAAACTGTACCAATTGGCCTGACCAAAAATTCTAGAAATAAATCCATGGAAGGATATCTGAGTCTAAATTCGGGGAAAATTTATGGAATCAGTTTCTGAGTTTTGAAACTCGAGATATGATTTTTAAAGCGACAGTGACGCAGTTTTCCAGCCTGTCTGGAAATGCCAAATTGGTCGGTGCTTTAAGAGGACTTGGCTCGTTAACCCCTCGTGTCTGACACCGACGATGGTCTCGGGTTCGGGGTGTTACAATTTTATTGGTATCAGAGCTACGGTTTAGTCGATTCTAGGACTACCGTGATATGTTTGGGGTCTAGCTATACATGCCATTAAGTGATGAATTGATAGTGTGGTGATTTCTGACAATTTGAATTTGTGTTTGTTTATAGCAATGGATCCCGATCCCAACCGAGCAATAGCTGATGATGTGGAGAGTGTGGCGCCTACTCCCGCGCAAGGGACAGCACCGGCAGACTCTCAACCTATGGCTAGCAATCCAAATGATGAGGCTAAGCAAGCCTTTTATAGTGTGATGACTGATTGGTTCAACCAATACATTCGAACTAACACGGCTGTTCCACAACCTCCATTCCCGACTAATGCAACCCCCGCACCTACAATACCTCCGGTAATTGACCAAATAAGGTCAAGCAAGCCCCCAGTCAACAGAATTCGTAAACATGGGGCTACTGAATTTAAAGCTACGGATAGCAACGATGCCGAGCAAGCTGAATTTTGGTTGGACAACACTATCCGGGTGCTCGATGAGCTATCTTGTACACCCGATGAATGCTTAAAGTGTACTATCTCCTTGCTACGCGATTCCACCTACTATTGGTGGAGTACTCTAACTTCGGTTGTGCCTAGAGAGCAAGTAACTTGGGAGTTCTTCCAAACCGAGTTCCGAAAAAAGTATATCAGTCAGAGATTCATCAACCAAAAGCGAAAGGAATTTCTTGATCTTAAGCAAGGCTCTATGTCCGTTCTCGACTCTGACGAAAATTTGTTAGACTCGATGAGATACGCTCAAGAATGTGTTTCGTCCGAAGCTATTATGTAAACGCTTGAGGATGGGCTGAATGATGATATAAGGATGTTCGTTGGCATTCTCGAAATACGAGAGTTCGTAGTACTTGTTGAGCGAGCTTGTAAAGTGAAGAGCTTAGAAAGGAGAAACAAAAAGTTGATGTGGGAACCGGAGAATTTGAAAAGGTCCTCGGAAAGTCTCTTCAACAGCATCGAAGAGATTTCGAGATGATGTGAGCCGATCTAGAGGCGCCGGGCTTTTCTAGATGAGATCGCGATCGACCCCGTGACCACACGAGTCACTTGATCGCCGATGGTGGAAATGATCGTTGAGAGAGAGCGAGTGTCTCGCATTGTGGCAAATGGCATTCGGGGAGTCAGAGGTTCCGTGATCGCTCTGCTATAAGTGTGGATCGGCCGACCACTTTATCAAGGATTGCCCGAGGTTACTTGAACAAAATGTAAGTCAAAGTGGAAACCCGGTGCTACCATCGCCGAGGTAGGCCATCCAAAATACGGAAATGCTAGTGGCGGTCGAGAGGGTCGAGAGATGCTACAACAAGACCCGAGGCTCGTGCTCTGCTAGGACTTATGCCATCTGCCAAGACGCGAGGATCTTTGCCTCACCGGATGTCATTACCGGTACTTTCACTCTTTTCGATACTAATGTGATTGCTTTGATTAACCCTGGTTCTACTCATTCTTATATATGTGAAACCTTAGCATCCAGTAAGACTTTGCCTATTGAGTCTACTGAGTTTGTGATTCGGGTGTCAAACCCCTTGGGTCATTACGTGCTTGTCAACAAAGTGTGTAAGAAAAGTCCCCTAGTATTCCGAGGTTCTTGTTTTTCGGTAGACTTGATGCTTTTGCCGTTCGGCCTAATTCGACGTTATTCTTGGTTTGGATTGGTTGACCATGCACGATGCGGTTGTAAATTGCAAAAGCAAGACTATCAATTTGAGGTGCGCGAATAACGAGATAATTCGGGTTGAGTCTACGGACTTAAAGGGGTTGCCACCGTAATATCGCAATGTTGGCCCGAAATATGTAAGAAAAGGAGCAAAGCGTACCTTGCGTATGTGCTCGATGACAAGGAGTCGAAAAGAAACCCGAATCTGTGCGATGGTTTGTGAATACCGGATGTTTTCCTCAAGAATTGCGGGTTTACCTGTTCGGAAATAGAGTTTGGCATCGAATTGGTACCGGTACCACTCCAATTTCGATAGCTCCGTATCGTATGGCACCAACGAATTAAAGGAGTTGAAAGCTCAGTTGCAAGAATTGGTGGATAGAGGTTTTGCTCGCCCGAGTTTTTCACCTTAGGGTGCACTAGTGTTGTTTGTGAAAAGAAGGATGGAACCATGAGGTCAGCATCGACTATCGTCGACTTAATAAAGCGACGATAAAGAACAAATATCCGTTATCACAGATCGATGACTTGTTCGATCAACTGAAGGAGCCTCGGTGTTCTCGAAAATAGATTTGAGATTGGGCTATTATCAATTGCGAATTCGAGATTCGGACGTACCCAAGACGCCTTGAGCGAGATATGGTCACTACGAGTTCCTAGTGATGCCGTTTGGGCTTACTAATGCCCTGCGGTATTTATGGATTTGATGAATCGGATCTTCGCACCATATTTGGATCGGTTCGTAGTCGTGTTCATTGATGACATCTTGGTCTATTCAAGAAATGAGACCGAACATCTGAACACCGAGGTTAGTCTGCAAATTTTACGGATAAGCAATTATATGCTAAGTTCAAGAAGTGTGAGTTACGGTTAAGAGAGGTTAGCTTCTTGGGGCATGTGGTATCTCAGATCGGGTATTCGAGTCGACCGAACAAAATTTCAGCCATACTTAACTGGAAGCCTCAGAAATATTACCGAGGTTCGAGCTTTTGGGGCTTGCTTAGGTTATTATCGACGATTTGTAAAGGTTTCTCAACGATAGCCACGCCAATGACGGCTTACTCCAAAAGGATGTTAAGTTCGAATGGACGGAGAAATGTCGAAAAGTTTCGATCAACTGAAAACTTATTTGATCGAAGCCCCAATTCTAGTGCAACCCGAATCGGCAAAGAGTTTGTCATCTATAGTGACGCCTCCTACTTGGGTTAGGTTGCGTATTGATGCAAGAAGGTCGAGTTGTGGCCTGTCGTCGAGGCAATTAAAGCCACATGAGAAAAATTATCCGACCCATGATCTCGAATTGGTCGCCATCGTATTCGCCTTAAAGATATGGCGACATTACTTATTTGGTGAGAAGTGCCATGTGTATTCGGATCACAAAGTCTCAAATATTTGATGACTCAAAGAGACTTAAATCTGCGACAAAGACGTTGGCTCGAGCTGTTAAAGGATTATGAGTGGTCATTGACTATCACCCGGAAAGGCGAATGTGGTTGCGGATGCCTTAAGTCGTAAATCATTATTCGCTCTACGACCGATGAATGTGCACTTGTCCGTTCGATCCGACAATGTGTTAGTAGCTGAATTGAAAGCCAAACCATTATTGATACATCAAATTCGTGAAGCTCAGAAAGTCGACGATAAGTTGGTTGCAAAACGGGATGAGTGTGTTCCGAACAAGGAATCGGAGTTTCAGATCGATGATGACGATTGTTTGAGGTTCAGGAGTCGTCTGTGTGTTCCAAAGAATTCGGAACTTATTTCGATAATTCTGAACGAAGCCCATTGTAGCCGAATAGCAATCCACCCGGGGAGTACGAAGATGTACAACGATTTGAAACGTCGATTTTGGTGGCATGGTATGAAACGAGACATCTCCAACTTTGTTTCGAGGTGTTTAATATGTCAACAAGTGAAAGCGGAACATCAAGTGCCTTTAGGATTACTTCAGCCGATCACGATACCCGAGTAGAAATAGGATCGAGTCACAATGGACTTCGTATCCGGACTGCCACTGTCAGTGAGTAAGAAGGATGCGATTTGGGTCGTTGTAGATAGATTGACTAAGTTGGCTCGCTTTGTCCCCGTACGTACAGACTTTTCAATGGACAAACTAGCCGAATCATGCGTTTCTCGATTGTGAGATTACACGGGTGCCTATTTCCATCGTGTCGGATAGAGATCCGAGATTTACCTCGCGATTTTGGAAGAAGTTGCAAGAAGCTTTGGGTACCAAGCTACATTTCAAGACCGCCTTTCACCCCAAACCGATGGTCAATCCGAGCGGATAATTCAGATACTTGAGGATATGTTAAGATGTTGCATCCTCGAGTTCGATGGTTCATGGGAACGATATTTGCCTTTGATTGAATTCGCACAACAATAGTTTTCAATCAAGTATTAAGATGGCACCCTACGAGGCTTTGTACGATCGTAAATGCCGTACACCATTGTTTTGGACCGAGCTTGGTGAAAGCAAAATTTTCGGTGGATTTGATTAGAGATGCTTTGAATGAAAGTGAAAGTAATCCGTGAAAGTCTCAAGATAGCCTCCGATCGTCGAAAGTCGTGCGGATTTGAAGCGTAAAGACATCGAGCATCAGGTGGGAGATAAAGTGTTTCTCAAGGTTTCGCCTTGGAAAAAGATACTCAGATTCGGCCGTAAGGGCAAGTTGAGCCCGAGGTTTATTGGGCCATATGAGATATCCGAGCGAGTCGGTCCAGTTGCATATCGTTTGATTTTGCCCCCTGAACTCGAAAAGATTCACGACGTCTTTCATGTCTCGATGCTTCGACGCTATAGATCTGATCCATCGCACGTGATTAGTCCATCAGAGGTTGAAATTCAAGCCAATATGAGTTATGAGGAAGAACCGATTCGTATCCTAGCACGTGAAGTGAAAGAGTTGCGAAACAAGCGGGTTCCGCTAGTGAAAGTGTTATGCCTCAAACACGGGATAGAAGAAGCTACTTGGGAAACCGAGAACTCTATGAAAGAGCGATACCCAACCCTATTTACCAGTAAGATTTTCGGGGACGAAAATTTCTTAAGTGGGGGAGAGTTGTGACAGCCCAAAATTGACCCTAGTCAGAATGTGGTTTCGGGACCACAAAACCGAGGCATAAAAATAATTTAAAATTTATTTTGATGCCTATAATATGTGTGTATTCATGTGTGACATTTTTGATGTTTTGATTTAGAGTTATAAAGGTAAATTTCACTAGAAAGGACCTAGTAGTAAACTTTGAAAGTATGATGGGAAGATGTGTGATGACTAGTTGATCATGCATGCAAAAATAAAGGATTTGCATGTCAAATTTCCCCAAAGGAAGCTTAGTGGCGGCCATGACATGGTTTATGGGCAAAGAAAACATGTTGAAACATGTTTTGTTAATGGATGATGAGAGAAATGATTAATAATTAAGATGTGGGAAGAGAAACAAAAAAATAATGTGTGTGAGTGTAGCATCCCCACCCCATTGCCGTGTAGGTAAGAAAGAAAAACAAAAAAAAATTTGTTCATCTTTTCCCTCCTTCCTTTGGCCGAAATTTCTAAGAGGAAGAAGAGATTTTTGCTTCATTTTCTTTGTTTAGAAGAGATCTAGAAGGAGATTTGGCTAAACTTGCATCAAGATTAAGGTATGTATGAGGTTGTGTCATGAGATTCATGCATGTTTTAGTTGCTAAGTTGATGTTCATGTTAGCCATGGTTCAAATCCTTGTTATGCCATGGAAATGGTATTTGGCCAAAGTTGATATTGTGTTAAAGCCATTGCATGCTAAAAGTGAAGCTTGTTGATGATGCATGTAATGATGGATTGACTACTCTTGAAATTTCTTTTAGTATTCTTGAGTAGGGCATTGAGTCCTTTGTTTAACCATGACCAAAAATTGAAAGGGTGTGGTGTGTGATGTATTCGGCCATGGTATGCTCATGAGCATGGTTTATGCTTCTTGCATGATAGTTAAAATTTTTGTTTTGAATGGTTATGAACACCTTGAAATTCGGCCTTGCACCTATATGTGTATATATGTTTGCACATGATGATTTGGTTATGAAATAAATGATAAATATGTTTGTTTAAAGAAGGAATTGTTGAAGAATGTTTGTGAAATCTCCATGTACATTCGGCCTAGTACATATATGGTGTGAAAAACCTTGAAATTTATTGTTGATTTGGTGCAAGTATGACTAAGTATAATCGGCCATATGAGTGCTTGATGCTATGTTATAATTATTGAGCTCAAGTATGTAGATGTAAGTGTGTGCGGCCTTATAAGGGCTAAGTACCTTGGATTCCCCTTTGATATTCAAACGACTAAATCAATTTATTTGTTAACATAAAGCTCAAGAGCTTAGAGGGCCACAATTGGATAAGGGGAAAGAAAAAGTGATCGAATAGCCGTTGAAGCCGTTCGACAACATCCGAAGTAAGTCTTCAAGAAATGACCCTACTTGAATTATGTGAAATGAAATATGGATGTGTAATGATTATTGATATATGTGTGTATGAGTATTTGAATGATACCCGGGCTAAGTCCCGAAGGCGATTATGCTAGTGATATGTTTGTGTTTGAGCCCTAGTAACGAAAACGAAACATGGATGTGTAATGATTATTGATGTATGTGTGCATGAGCAATTGAATGATACCCGGGCTAAGTCCCGAAGACATTTATGCTAGTATTTATATCCGGGTTAAGACCCGAAGGCAATTGTGCTAGTGACTACATCCGGGCTAAGACCCGAAGGCATTCGTGCAAGTTGTTATATCCGGGCTAATACCCGAAGGCATTTGTGCAAGTCGTTATATCCGGGCTAAGACCCGAAGGCATTCGTGCGTGTGGTTATATCCGGTTGTATTCCGAAGAAGCTTGGGCTGAAGGTGAGCGTTGGTTGCTGTAATAAATTTAATTAGTACGCTCGAAAGGCCCAAAGGATAAGGTATGTTTACATGTGCATTGGAAAAGTCAATACGTTTGAATAATATTCGTTCAATCGACTAACGAATTTTCAGCTCTTGAATTGGTTGATATCTTGTGAATGGATATAATGATGAAGTGTGAAGTAAGTATGATTATGTGAATGTGTATTAATGAAATGATTCAATTGGCTATGTGAATGTAATGCTTTAGTTAAAGCCGATTTCATTGCTTGAGACTTACTAAGCATAAAAATGCTTACCCCGTTGCTTTGGCTCTCTGTTTTATAGATTTTGCTCGTTAGCGATCGGATTCGGGATCATTGAAGTGAAGTCATCCACACTATCAAACCCCCTTTTTTTGGTACTCTTTTAGTTAAACTTTGGATATGGCATGTATAGGACTACCCTCGATTGTTTTTAAGTTCTTTGTGATGTATATGTATGCGGCCATGCGAAAATGGTTCGTAAAAGTGGAGGATGGAATTTGACCATTTGTGCTTTGTAATTATATTTGGTTTCATGATGTGATTATGGTTTGGAATGAGAGTGTTGGTCACTTGATCAGCCATTGGAATGGCTAAATATGATCATATGTGGACCTATGTATGTCAAAATTTTAGTTGGCCCATGGAAACCACAAGATAGGTAAAGTTTACCTTGAAAATAGATGCTGGTAGCAGCAGTGGTGCGGATTTGAAAAATCGCCAAAATTTGTAGGATTGGTATTAAATAGTGAATAAGTTATGTAAACGAACCTTGACGAGTCTATTTTCATATGAAAGTAACGAAATGATCATATGAACAGTGTACCAAGAGATATTAAAGTTCTCGTGAGACAGGGCCAGAACGATTTCTGGGTCCCCTGTCTCGACTTTGAAAATTTACTATAAATTATCCAGAATGAATTAGGAGTCATGCCCTATATGTGCAGATTTCGTTTTGAGTCTAGTTTCATTAGAAACAAACGACACCAGTATTAAAGCCCTGTACAGAGAGATATTCAAGTTGTAACGAGCGAGGGTCAGTGTAGTTGACCTCTGTAACATGGGTGACTTTAACTAATAAACTGTACCAATTGGCCTAACCAAAAATTCTAGAAATAAATCCACGGGAGGATATATGAGTCTAAATTCGGGAAAAATTTACGGAATCAGTTTCCGAGTTTTGAAACTCGAGATATGATTTTTAAAGCGACAGTGACGCAGTTTTCCAGCCTGGCTGGAAATGCCAAATTGGTCGGTGCTTTAAGAGGACTTGGCTCGTTAACCCCTCGTGTCCGACACCGGCGATGGTCTCGGGTTTGGGGTGTTACATACATTCTTGTGATCGATTCAGAATTACAATCATGATAGACACAATTATCACAAACCAAAGGACACACTTTAAAGATGAGCCATGATTGATAATTCACAAAATAAAAATGAGAGAAGAACCGACATACAGAAATCCAAGATGTGATGCCATACCAGAAATCCAATAACATAACTCATAAGAAAATAATAAAGATCCTGATGATTCCTCAGAGAAAACCAGAAGAAAACAATGCTTACACGCTCTAGAATTTCCATCATAGCAAAGGTAATACACTTTCTATATATGCATATAAGACAAAACATCATCCAGTAGATAAAGAAGAATAGTCTCACATAAGTTTCGTCATCAACTTTATTCCGAACATAATAGAATAGAATCCCAAAGAAATAAGAAAATGCCGATTATAAATCAAAGAGACCATCAGTACTTTCATATAACATTATAGTCAGCCAGTATACTCATACGATAAGAATTCCATCAGAAACTGAACAATCACACACATATTTCTGAGAATAAGGAATACATAGAATACCTAGAAAAGATCATCATATTCATTTCAACTGTAACTCAATTACCATTTCTCTGACTAATTCTGTCATCATAAACCCCGTATTATTCCATTCACTAACAAAAATCATTTCGGGAGAGATTTCGGTAAATACGTATTTTAGATATCATATCTGAATAAGTCAATTAGCCAAGACTAACTTCTTCTTTTAACCATATCATTGCATAATCTGAATAATCTCTACAACAATCTGATATCTTTTTCAAAACTGTTTTCACTTTCTAAACTATTTTCATCTCTGTAAGCTTTACTAATTATTTCATCACCAAAATCTTTAGTTCCCATTTATGAATGTATTCAACATAATTCTCGCGAACTCTTATCATAAAGCAACTCTGGTAAAGGGGTGAGGTCGTAAAGTCTCTAACTTGATTCTCATAAATACACACATATGACTTAAAATTCATCATTAATGTCATATCATCATAATCACATAGCTTACTCCAAGCAAATTATCACACTTATTCATTTTACAAATGTTTTCTATCATCCATAATCTTAAACAATGAAATTACTTACTCGAGCTCAATATTATTATCTAAGTAAATTCCAACACATAGCTTCAATTTTACTTACCAACATTCGTCAAATTAGAGAACGTCTTATGGGTTTGAGTATGTCGTTAACTTGACACCATTGTCCAACTATGGCCTTACACATATTTTTCCATGGCCTTGCTAGGGTCTTACACGTATCACAATGCCATAACCCAATTATGGTCTTTTCACTAGAATGCCATAGCCCAGCTATGGCCTTACATTCCATACTTTGCCATGGTCCAATCATGGTCTTATCTGTCAATTTATCATCAAACAATATTACTCACTTCCTGCATTCTACTCAATTTGATCTTTCAATTCAATTTTCATACCATTATAATATTTAGAGTTCCACCAAAAAGCCATAAAACAAAACATTATATATTCTCTAATTTAACAACTAAACATGAGATTCATCTATATGGACATACTGATTATGTATTTAAGTTTATTTTATGGAGATAACATAAATGTTTATTATTGATTGATTGAGAAAGTTTAAATGAGTTTGCTTATAAAAGATAAGATTAAAAGCAAGAATGCATGTAACAATATATCATGTTAGATGTTATAAATTGCTTGAATTCAATGCTTGGATTGGTGGGTAATTGGATGTAAGTTGGTGCAGGAATTTGGTAAAAATTTTGGGTGAGAAATGAAGCTAGAAGTGGCTTTATTTTGTCCACACGGGTAGACACATGGCTTGGTACATAGGCGTGCAATTAGGCCGTGTGTCCCTGCATCTTAAATTTGAGAAAATAGAATGCTCAAAATTGAGCACACAGGCAAAGACACGGGTGTGTGTCTCAGCCGTGTGTGCTACACGGCCTAGAACACGGGCGTGTGTCCTAGCCGTGTGAAACCTGCCTCTAATTTCAAAAGAATTTAATTAACCACATAGCCTAGCATATGGGGTGTGGCATGGTCGTGTGCACAAGTCAGAGAGTTACACGGGGTTGAACATGGCCTATAGCATGGACGTGTCCTAGGGTCACACAGGCGTGTGAGCTTTGTAACTTGGAAATTTTTTTTAAATTTCACAAAAATTCTTAGGGTTCTCGATGAAGTCCTGAATCTAATTTAATGTTCATATTGGGCCTCGAGGGTCTATTTCAGGGATGTTATGAATAATTTTAGAAAATGAATAAAATTGACTGGAAATATTTACAAATGTTTTGGAAGTTTTTGGTAACGTTCCGTAACTCTGCTTCGGCGACGGATATGGGTTAGGGGTGTTACATTTAGTGGTATCAAAGCTACAGTTCAGTTTTCAGACTGAACATATCATATATGGAGTCTAGAAATACATGCCATTATAACACCTATGATAGTGTGATATCTCCCGACTCTGATGAAAATTATTTTACAAATAGACAGAGATGCTTCTCAACCGAGCTAATTCTGATACTGCTGAAAGTGATGCTCACGTCCTTGAGTAAAAATGTTACTAATGATGAAACAGGACTCATAAAGGTATGGAATAAATATTTTATAATGGGCATTTTAATGATAAATGTTAAGTGATATGTGTGTATTTATGAAAGTTAAGTTTTGTGGCTTTACGATCTCCACCCCCTCACCAATACAGTTTTATACAATGAAATTCGCAAGATTTATATTGATTAAGTTCATAAGTGTGAAAGAATGGTTCAAAGGCTGAATGATTAATAATGTAGTCAAAATAGAGAATGGGTTAATAAGTAAAGTCGGTATTAAAAGAGATATTAGATTTTTTTGAGGATTATTCTGAATATGTGATGGCATTGTTAAGGAAGAAGTTATTCATGAGTAAATGACTTATCCAGATATGATATTTACAGAACGAGTTAGCCAAAAATTCTTTTGAATTGATTCTTTCAGTGAACTGAATAATGTAAGATTATTGATGACTTTATTAGTTAGTGGAATAGTGATGAAATTGCACAGATATTTGAATACAACTGTTATAATCAGGGATATTACAACAATATCTTCTAGGTACTCTATAAGTTCTAATATTCTCAGAGGCATATGAAATTGTTCATGTTCAGATGCAATATTTATCATATTTGAAAACTAGCTAATTATATTAGACAGAATTACTGTAAGTCTGGTTGATTCATGAGCGGTTTTGCTCTATCTTACTTGGGCTTTCTAATTCATCATGATTGATATAAGATTGGATGATAAGTTTCATATGATATCATTTTCTACTTCTACCGATTGAAGCCTTGAATTACGAATATGCAAAATTATATTTTCTTTGTCACAGTTGTTTCTACTGAGTATGCATGATATTACTCTTTTGAATTTTGTCTGAAATATCATCAATCTCTTTATTATTCAAACATGGTTTATCTGTGAAAGATATTCATTGGTCAATGGTAACTATACTTACTACTGTTATGAATTCTGACTTGAGCATGGGAATTTGGTAATACAGAACACAGACTATAGAAACTGTATTATTGCACTAGGTGATATTAGAGCCACCCTTTTTTTTCCTCTTTTATTTGAAAAATATTATTGAGGTTGAGGTATTGTTCCATTTATATTGTGGAAACTTCAGATTTATTATAGTATTATGGTTTTAACCTTTTTGATGATTGTAACCTCAAAATAATTTAAAGCTTCGATATCCTTTTTAATTTTTATGAAAGTGTTTTCTATGATAGCTACATCAATGATATGGATATTACAGAAAGATGTAAGATTTGAATGGACTGAAAAATGTTAGTAAAGTTTTGATCAGTTGGAAACGCTGATGATCGAAGCATCAGTTTTGGTTCAGCTTGAATTGGTTAAGGAATTTATTATCACAGCGACACATCATTGAATGGATTAGATTGTATTTTGATGAAGAAAGGTAAAGTAATGGTCTATACTTCCAGCCAGATAAAGCTACAGGAAAAGAATTACCCAATGATATTTGTAACAGCCCAATTTTGAGTCTAGTCGAAACAGTGGAACTGTAACATCCTGAATTTGGGCCTAGAAGTTTTAGGCCTTGAGCATGGGAGCGGTTGAAGGCAACTTATAATATTCTGTTGTGCGTGAAAATTTCGTAGTTGAAGGCTTGTTTTAGTGGTTAAGTGTGCTGAGAAGTGTTGGAGAAGTCCTGGGTTCAAACCTGGACTCTAGCAAAAATTTTGGTTTAAGGTGAATTAAACCCTGGGTGTAGTAGGTAGGCCTTAAGAATATTGTTGGAGAAATTGTGACAAAAAAAGCCTTGTGGCTTAGTGGCAAGTAGCGTGTGGAGCATTTAAGGGGAGGCATGGGTTCGAATCCCATGGCAAGCAAAGAGCATTTATTTTGCTAACAGGGGGCGGCAAGAGTTGGTGTTGAATTTAAACTCGATGATGGAGGGATCCCACATCGGAAGCTAACATAAGAGTGGATCTGGTGGCTTTAAATATAGAGAACCATGAGGAGAGTAAAGGTACCTTTCTTGGTTGATCCCTTTCGCTTTATGGCGTGCTCGTTTGGGTTGGGCGCGGGTAAGAGTGCTCGGAGCATGGATTAACTCCAGTCTCCAATCAGGTGTGTATTTCTCGTCACTCTAGCTGTAAGATGGCTACTTCGGGCCGCGATGGGTCGAAAGGGGCCATGTGGGCCCAATGGGCCTACGGGCCCAATTGGATAAGTTGTTTGATTGTGTAGTAAATATTGGACTAGGCTAGGTGAATCTTATATGTGTGGCTAGATTTGGGCTAAAAGGGCCACACGAGCGTGTGGGCCCATTTGGGCCGAGAAAGGGCTTTAGGCCCATTCGTATTGTTATCCCTGTTTAAAATACTTTAGTTTACCAAATTACCAAAATACCCCTGGTTTTTAAAATTACTAAAATACCCTTGGTTTATAAAATCACCAAAATACCCCTGGTTTGTAAAATTACCAAAATACCCTTCGTTTACAAAATTACCAAAATACCCTTGGTTTGTAAAATTACTAGAATACCCTTGGTTTATAAAATCACCAACATACCCCTGGTTTGTAAAATTACCAAAATACCCATGGTTTGTAAAATTACCAAAATACCCCTGGTTTGTAAAATTACCAAAATAGCACTAGTTTGTAAAATTACCAAAATACCCCTGATTTGTGAAATTACTGAAATACCTTTGACCTGTAAAATTATTGAAATACCCTCGACTTGTAAAATTACCAAAGTACCCCTAATTTATAGAATTACCATTTTACCCTCAATTTACAATTACCGAAATACCCTTGCAGGGTAGAAATATCGAAATACCCTTGTAGGGTAGAATTACCGAAATACCCCTGTATGGTAGAATTACCGCAATACCCCTGTAGGGTAGAATTACCGCAATACCCCTGTAGGGTAGAATTATTGCAATACCCTTGTAGGGTAGAATTCTTGCAATACCCTCGTAGGTAGAATTACCCAATACCCTGTAGGGTAGAATTACCAAATCGCTGTGGGGTAGAATTACCTAATACCTCCTGTAGGGTAGAATTATCGCAATACCCACAGGGTAGAATTATCGCAATACCCACAGTAGGGTAGAATTACTGCAATACCCACTGTGGGGTAGAATTACCAAATACCCACGTGGGGTAGAATTACCAAATACCCCGTAGGGTAGAATTATCGCAATACCCACAGGGTAGAATTACCGCAATACCCACAGTAGGTAGAATTACCAAATACCCCAGTAGGGTAGAATTACCAAATACCCCTGTAGGGTAGAATTATCGCAATACCCCTGTAGGGTAGAATTACCGAGATACCCCTGTAGGGTAGAATTACTAAAATACCCCTGTAGGGTGGAATTACCGAGATACCTTGTGGGGTAAAATTACCATTTTGCCCCTAAAGTGTTCAATGACTATTTTGCCCTTGTGGCTAAGTGACTAACTTGGACTGTGTGGTTGACGAATTTGATTGTGAATATATATTGGTATATGAATGACTTGACTGTGATTGTTTGATTCAAATATGGGCATGACATTCTGCATACATGACATGTTGCATGGGTTGGGATTTTGTACAGAGAAAGATCTGATCTGTTAGGATCGCATGGTTGCTTGACGACTGTGGATCCACCGAAGGCTTAAGAGCCGTATATTCATACTGATTTGTTAAGGTCACACGGGTCGCCCAAGACAACTATAGACCGATCAATGGCTGAGTGCCGATCATATTTACCCGAGGCTGTGTGCCGACTATATTACCGTCGCTGATGGCTATGTGCCTAACATGATACAGCTACCGATGGCTTAAAGCCTTCTGATTATGGCTTTGTGTCAACCTACATATGGCTCTGTGCCAACTTTGATTATGGTACGTGTGCCAAACGTATTTGCCTAAGGCTATGTGCCAATATATGGTTATTGACGACTACGTGTCGATCACATTTACCTAGAGTACATGTGCCGCTTATGTTACTCTAATTGATGGCTATGTTCCTAACATAATGCAGTTATCGATGGCTTTATGCCACGTATTCTGTTAAGTGGCTTTGCCATATTATCTGTTTCTAGTGGCTATGCCACAAATATCTGTTCTGGTGGCTCTGCCACAATATCTGTATCTGGTGACTCTGTCACAATATCTGATAACTGAGCAGCAACGTTGCAACTGTGGAGTGTAGGGCTGGGTGGGTTGAGCTATTCCCCACATGGAGTGTAGGGCTAGTACAAGTGGAGTGTAGCGGTTGGTTATAGGCTGGATTGGGTTGGGATTGCATTCACATTCTGATTTTTTATTTTGTTACCTGATACTGGTTCTTATTTTAATTACATTACGACATCGATTCGATTTTGATTACGTCACCTAATTACGATTACGCTTACGATTACGATTCTAGTTCTGATAATGTTTCTTATTCTGTAATGGGTTAAAGGCCATATGGTACTGTCTGTTAAAATGGGCTAAGGCCCAATTGGTATTGAAACTGTAAGTAAGGCTGGGGCCAGACTTTTAATTCTTTTATATGACTGACTGTTCCTTTTATAGTAGGGGATTTCACACTGAGTTTTCGTAAACTCACCCCATTTATTAACCTTTCAGGTAATTTTCAGCCTTGACGGATCGGGGCTGCGAGGGGCTCGGAGGAAGCCACACACACTGTTTATGTTACAATTTTGATTACTACTTTTAAATGTTTTATGTGGGTTGTAGTAAAGTCGTTGCAATTTTCTGGATTTTAAATTTGGAATTTTATTTATTGTTCTTATAATTGCTAGTATTAGAACACGGTTTTCCATAGCAACCACTGTTGTTCAAAACATCACGTAACCGCAATTGTTTTTAAATTAAGCTTTCGTAACTGCCAGGATTTTTACAAAGTTGTTAAGAATGTTATTCAGCTGAGGTTTTCTAACAAGGTTTAAAAAGGGTATAAGTTTTTAATTATTAAGAAAGGTTTTTAATGGAAACATGGTTTTCGAAAAACACTTAAATGTGACACGCCAGATTCGAGCCAAACTTTCTTACCGGGTTTGGGGTGTTACAGGAACCCTAAACCCTGAACGAGATATTTTGGAGTTTGTTTTGAGATGTTTGATATGCCAACAAGTAAAAGTTGAACACCAAGTACCTTCGGGTTTACTTCAGCCAATGAAGGTACCCGAGTGGAAATGGGATAGAATTACGATGGACTTCGTGACGGGTTTACCTTTGACTCTAAAAAAGAAAGTTACTGTCTGGGTTGTTGTTGATAGATTGACAAAACCAACTCATTTTATTCTGGTAAGTACTGACTACTCACTTGATAAGTTAGCTAAATTATATATTTTAGAGATTGTAAGATTGCACGGAGTGCCTATTTCTATTATTTCAGATAGAGATCTGATGTTTACTTTGAGATTTTGGAAGAAATTACAAAAGGCTTTGGGTACAAAGTTAAATTTTAGTACCGCTTTTTATCTGTAAACTGACAATCAATCTGAAAGAGTGATCCAGATTCTTGAAGATATGCTCTGATGTTGTGTTCTAGAATTCGAAGGTAGTTGGGAGAAATATCTACCATTGGTTGAATTTGCTTATAACAACAGTTTTTAGTCGAGTATAAAGGTGGCACTGTATGAGGCATTGTATGGCCACAAGTGTCAAACTCCATTGTATTGGACAGAGCTTAGTGAGAGACAGATTCATGGGGTTGATTTGGTTAGAGAAATCGAAGAAAAAGTAAAGGTAATCCGTAATTGCTTGAAAGCCGCTTTAGATCGACAAAAGTCCTACGTATATTTGAAAGAAAAGAAATCGAATTTCAGATTGGTGATAAAGTATTTCTGAAAGTGTCTCCATGGAAGAAGATCTTGAGATTTGTCCTTAAAAGCAAGTTAAGTCCATGTTTCATTGGGCCGTATGAGGTTATTGAAAGAATAGGGCAGTAGCATATCAGTTAGATTTAACGGCAGAGTTGGAAAGGATTCATAATGTGTTTCATGTGTCTATATTGCACCGTTATCGATCAGATCCTCACATGTGATTTCTCCAATAGAGATTGAGATTCGGCCGGATATGATGTATGGTGAAGAATCGATCAAGATTTTAGCTTAGCAAGTTAAATAGTTGAGAAATAAAAGTATAGCCCTAGTGAAAGTTTTATGGCAACGACATGGGGTCAAAAAGGCTATGTGGGAACCTGAGGAAGCTATGAGAAAATAGTATGCAAACCTTCTGGTAAAATTTTTGGGAACGAAAATCGCTAAAGGGGGGAGAGTTGTAACAGCCCGATTTTGAGTCTAGTCGAAAAAGTGGTTTCGAGACCACAAATCTGATGTAGAAAGATTTACTTATACTATATTTTTATGGTCTACAATTTTATGGAATGATTTTGTGAAAATTTCATTCAAAAATTTTAACGTTTGAGCAATCAATTTAGCAAAAAAGACTAAATTGCAAATAGTGTAAAACTTGAGTTCTAGAAGCTAGAGGTGTCTACTTGCTATGAAATTTTAAATTAGAGGTCCTTAGATTGTAATTAGACCATTTGTTAAGTTAGTGAACAAAAATGGACATGAGGTAAGAGAAATTTTAAAGTTTTAAGAAAAGGGCATTTTGGTCAATTGGTAATTAAATGAATTAAAAAGCAAAAATCAAGCCAAAATCCTTTTCCATCTTCTCTCCCATGGCCAATAATCCCTAAGGAGGACATAGCTAGGGTTTGTTCATCTTCCAAGCTCGATTGTAAGTCTGTTCTTGCCCCGTTTTTAATGCCCTTTACATTTTTGAAGTCGTTGTAACTTGATCTACCTATTTCTAGAACTAATTTGAGGTATGATTAAGGTCTAGGTTTGACCCATGCTAGACATGTGTGTATTTTGATGGCTAATGGTAGAAAATACATGTTTGTTGTTAGAAAACAACTTTTGCTAAGTGATTTTCGGTAAAAATGTAAAAAAGGACCTATTTGTAAAAGTTATAAAATAAGTAGTAAAAGTGTGATTAAGTGGAAAATGTGGGCTGGAATGAGTATGAAAATGGTTCGGCTAGGCTTGGCTTTTGAAGAAATTGGATACATTTCTTTTTACGAGAATAGAGACTAAACTGGAAAAATGTGAAATATTAGGGGCAAAAATGTAATTTTATCATAATATGATTTTTGGAATGAATTGAACAATGTGTATATTAAATAAGTTAAATTTGTTATTATAAATAAAGAAAAACGAGGTTCAGACCTAGATCGGGGGAAAACAAAGTGTTTGACAATTAGGTCCAATTTTACTATTTTTGTACCGAGGTAAGTTCGTATGTAAATAATGCATTATTACATTTATGTTTTAAATGCTCTAATATTTTATGAATTGTGATTAAATCCTTGGATGTATTCGATAAATTTTCGACAAGCAAGAATTCCAGATTGAGCCTTAGAAATTGAATAGGATACGAGTGACATGTTACTAAGAACCCATATGTGTATGTGATTTGGGTGCTGGTCTTGTACGTCCTACCAGTGGCTAGGTATACTGGCATATGTTGCAGATACCTGACAGCTTGTGTGAGCAGCACTGTGTAGCTACGTCCTGACTGATAGCTTGTGTGAGTAGACCCGTAAATAGCTCGAGAATGAGTCTATATGTAATATGAGGTGTGAGGTAGCTTTGGCTACATATATGGCTTTTTGGTGCAAGATTTTCGAGTATCTGTTAATATTTTGAGTGTTTAACGGGAATGTCAAGTTGTGAAAGACTATGATTATGTTGCAAGTTGGTAAAAGTATGTACGTAAAACTCATATGTAATGAGCTCGATATGTGATGTACTCTTGGTAAGGTTGTGAATGAGTAAGTTATGGCTATAAGAATTTAATAACATTCATGCAAACTTTCATTATGTTAAATGTATGTTAAATGTGTGGTTATGATGCTTATTATTTGCATAGGAACTTACAAAGCTTTATAGCTTACTACCCTACCTTTCCCTTATTTTATAGTGTCACTGAGCTAGCTCGGGGATCAGAGACTGTCGGAGATCCACTCACACTATCAACAATTATTTTGGTACCAATGATTTCAACATTTTGAGTTATGGCATGTATAGGGGACTTGGCCATTTTGTTTTATGTCATAGTTGATTTGGCCAAATGTGTTGGCTATTATTGGTTGAAAGTTCATTTTATATAAGGCGATTTGAAATTTGCTACTATTGATATAAGCAATTTATATGATGATGTCTTTCATGGATGGGGGCTTTTACTTGATTTGGGCTGATAAGTATGTGATGTTTGTGTATGATTGATGGTAGCATGGGAATGATGTGTTGATGTCTTGGTTGTGGTTGATTTGGTTGTATGTAAATGCTTGAATTGGTGTTATGTTGTGTTGTGTAGGTGTGTGCATCAAAGGGTGGCAAAATGGCTTGGTAAATAGCCTTATTTTTGTCCACATGGGTAGGCATAAGGGCATGTGTCTAGGCTGTGTGTGACACACGGTCTGCCCCATGGGTATGTGTTCAGGCCATGTGTCCCCTGTACCCTAATTTTTGCAAAATAGAAAGCTCAAAATTGAACACACGGGTAGAGACATGGGCGTGTGTCTCTGCCATGTGGATGACATGGCCTCAGGCATGGGCGTGTGAAGTCTTCACCTATTTTATGAAAAATCATAGTTTTTAAATCTACCACACGGCCTAGCACACGGGCGTGTGACTTGGCCATGTGTTTTCAATTTGTTCTTGGGTGACAAATAGGAGTTACTCAGGGTTGGGACATGGGCGTGTGTGACCACACTGTCTGCCCACACGGGCGTGTCATCCTTGTTTAGTGAAAAAATTTCTAAGTCTTGTAGAATTTTCTAAAGTTCTTGGTTTAGTCCCGAACAACTCCCAAAGCGTGTTTTGGGCCTCGTAGGCTTGAAATAGGGACATTGTGATTGAATATGAATGGGTTTAACTTGGATGCAAATTGATGACTCAGAATTGTATGATAGTTTGTGTGATAAATCCGGTAATACCTCGTACCCTGTTCCGACGTCGAATACGGGTAAGGGGTGTTACAATCTTGGATTGACAATTATTGTATTTGCATTGAGAATTTGGTAACAATATCTGTATGTTGAAAATATCATATATATATACTGATCATAAATTTTAAAACACCCGATGGTATAGAATGATTTGAATATGACACATAGTAGATAGTTTGAATTATTGGAAGACCCTGATTTGGTAATTGATTATCATTCAGGAAAAGTAAATATAGTTGCTGATATTTTGAGTAGAAAATTCTTTGTTTTCTTTATGAGCAATAACTACTCGATTGCTATTGTCTGATGAAAGAATAATTTTAGCTGAGCTTAAAGCTAAGTTGATGTTTCTATCGCAAATCTGTGATGAGTTGTGAGTTAAACGGGTACAGAATGAAATAATTATTGAATCAAGATAGCATATTTAAATTTGATGATTGTCTATTATTTCGAGATAAAGCTTGTGTATTGAAGAAGTTGGAACTTTTATAGAAATTTTACATGAATGATCATAGTGGTACTATGTCTATTTATCTGGGAAATGATAAGATGCACAATGATTTGAAAAAGATGTACTGGTAGCCCAGAATGAAAGGTGGTATTTCTAAAGCTATATTTAAATGATGGATGTATCAGCAAGATAGAGAGGATACTTTCAAGATGGTTATAGCCAGTGAAAATACCGAAATGGAAATGGGACAAAGTTACTATGATTTTTATATAAGGATTCTCCCTGTCTATGAAAAAGAAAGATACTTGTAACAGCCTGGTTTTAGCTAAATTAGAAAGTGATTTTGAAACCAAAAATTCAAGGTCATAAAATTATTTTAATATTATTTATGTATTTACAGCATGTGAATTCGTATATGTGAAAATTTCGTGAGCTAATTTTATCGTTTAATAGCTCAATTTGAGAAAAAGGACTTAATCGCGTAAAATGCAAAAGTTGCATTCTAAGTGATAAAGGTGTCTAATTGCTATGGCTTATTAAATGAAAGGTCCTTATGTTGTAATTAGACCATTGGTAGTGGATATTGACATGAATAGCCATCCATTATGTGATTTTAAATGATATTAAATAAGGACATTTTGGTAATTAGTTAAATAAAACATAATTTAATAAAAACAAAGTTAAAAATTTGTTCATCTTTTTCATTCCAACCAAAAAACAAAAGAAAATAAGGGTTTTGGGAGCTTTAAGGGTTCGACCATAGTTTATCTTGATTGAGGTATGTTCTTTGCTCGATTTTTGATTATTTCTACGTTTTTGTGATCATTGCTTCGTGTACTAGCTAGCCCGTACCCTAATTTCTAAAATTGTTGATGATTTTGTGAAGTGTCATTGATGAGTGCTTGAGCTCTTGAATGTTTGATGATGGAAAATGAATAATTGTTGATAGTTTTACATGTTTTGTAAACTGATTTTGAGTAAAAATGTCAATTAGAGATTAAATCGAGAAAAGTGTAAATTGAGGGGTCAAAATGAAAAATAAATGAAAGATATAGGCTTATATGAACTAAGGGAATATTCGGCCAAGGTGTATAAGGAAATTATGAATATTTTGTTTTTTGTGAAATAAAGACTAAAATGTTAAAATGTGAAAGTTTAGGGCTGAAGTGTAAAAATGTCTAAATATGTATTTGTGGATGAAATTGAATGTTTTGATGAATAAAAGGGTAAATTTTGAATGTATATAGATCAAGAACTGAAGAAATCAAATTTAGATTGAGGGAAAACGAAAGTTATCGAATAGTCGACCCTGTCTGTTTATTTCGACTACGAGGTAAGTTCATATGCAAATGCATGCTTTTAAATTGAATAAGATATGTATTATTTCTCATTGAATTGCAATAAGTATGAACGAGCAACTACGAACAAGAATCGACAGAGTTAAGATATCCGAAAGTTCTATACAGACGTTAGGAATAATATAGGATACGAATGTCATGACATTAGGTTTTCTAGATGCAATTACATGTAAGACCATGTCTGGGACATTGGCATCATTAATTGATTATGTGTAAAACTTTTTCTGGGACAGTGGCATCAATATGTGATAACATGTAAGACCATATGTGGGATATGGCATTGTACGAGCTTATATGATTTCTGAGTATCCTTAACAATTCTGAATGGTTCAATGGGCAAAGACAAGTCAAGAAGAATGTGTTGATAAGTTAAACGACTCAGGTACATATGAAGTTAGTACGAGTAATGAAAAGTGAAGTAATTGATGAATTACATGAGAAAATGAAAATGTATTCAAAGAGAAAGGTTTGTGTATATATATATGTTTACTTGTACTTGGCCTAGTAATAGAAATGTGGTGATTTATATGATAGCTTTATTTGTATATGGCTTACTAAGCTTTTAAAGCTTACTTTGAGTGTTCTTTCCATGTTTTATAGATTACCAAAGCTAGCTCGGACTCGGGAATCGTCAGGAATACGTCATCGCACTATCGATCATCTCGTTGGTATTTTTGGAAGTTTTGTATGTATTGGTATATGGCATGTATAGGCTAGTTTCATATTGATATGTTTTGAGTTGTGATTTTAGCCATGAGATTTGGCTTGTAAATGTTGGTGTAAATTTTGACCATTTAAGTTGGCTTAAGTTATGTGTTTGGATAAGTTAATTATATGATGTATATAATGCCTTATATGTTGGCTTATTTAGTGTGATTATGAGTTGGTTATTTTTATTAGTTGTCAATTGATGTGCTTATGCTTGAAAGCTAGCATATATAGTTTGATTTGATATGACCATATAGTATATAAAGTGATTTGAAATAGATGATAGGTTGATGAATTAATGCATTTGGAAATGAGATAAATGGTGGTGATTATTATACATTGTTTTGATATATTTTGAATATGGAATTGAGTGGTTGAATGGTTATGAATAGATGGTATGTTATGAGCACGAATTGGCATGTTTTGGTTGCTTAAAGATGTATTGAAATGGAGTTATATTGGTTGCTATGTGTGCTTGTGATTAGGGTGGCAAATTGGCTTTGCAAATAGTCTATTTTTGTCCACACGGATAGAGACACGGGTGTGTGTCTCAGCCATGTGCGACACATGGTCATGTTACATGGCCTTGTGTCCTATGGGGTACCCTTTGATTTAAAGTCAATATACACTACAGTTTTGACACAACTTAGACGCATGGGAGTGTCTACTGGCCATGTGTGGCACACGGCTGGTACATAGGCGTGTGGTCAGCCATGTGACCCAAGTCAGTAACCCCCTTAGATTTCACACGGCTTGGCACACGAGCGTGTCCTCGACCGTATGGTACATGTTAGTATGTATGCTCTATTTTTACACGGCCTGTGCCCCGGGTGTGTCTGGTGCCTCACACGACCTGTTCACATGGGCGTGTGACTTATGCTTTTGTGTAAATTTTCTAAGTATTCAGAAATTTTTTATATGTGATGGTTTAGTCCCAAACCACTCTTAAGCATGTTTTAAGGTATCGTAGAACCTTATAAGGGATAGTTTGAATGTATGTGAATGGTTTATAATATTGAATGCATAAATGTTTGAGAATGTAATGTTTTGTCTGGTAATGCCTTGTAACCCTATTCTGGTGTCGGATAAGGGTTAGGTGAGTTACAATACTATTTGAGTAATTTAATTGTTTGATGAAGTCTATACATTTTATTCTGGCATGAATGGATTTTTCACTTGATAGATTGCCCGGATTATTTGTTTTTTAGATTGTCAGATTATATGATGTGCCAGTTTCTGTTATTTCTAATAGAGATCTATAGTTTATATTCAGATTTTGAAACAAGTTACAAGGAACTCTGGGTATACAGTTACACTTTAGCACCGTATTTCATTTTTAGACGGAAGATTAATTTGAACATATGATTCAAATTTTTGAAGATATGTTTCGGTGTTGTATTTTAGAATTCAAAGGCAAATGAAAAAGAAATATTTGTTGTTAGTTGAATTCGTATATAGTAACAATTAACAGTCAAGTACAAAATTTTACCGTATGAGGTTTTATATGGTCACAAGTGTAAAACTCCAGTTTTTGGACTGAGTTCAGTGAGAAAAGATAAATGTAGTTGGTTTGATTTGTTGAAACCGAAGAAAAATGAAAGGGATCTGAGACTATTTAAAAGCAGTATTTAATCGTCTGAAATCCAATGTGAATCTAAAAATGAAAAGAAATGGGGTTTCAGATTGGCGACAAAATAATTTTGAAAGTTTTGCCATGGAAGAAAGTTCCTCGGTTTGGTCGTAAAGGCAAATTAAGTCTGTGGTTTATCGGGATATATAAGATTATTGAAAAGAATTGGACCTGTTGCATATTGATTGGTATTATTATTAGAGTTCTACAAAATTCATAATGTTTTTATGAGTATATGTGTTATGACAGTACCGATTAGACCCATCATCTATTATTACTTTGATAAATGTTAAATTCAGCCTGACATGACTTACAGTAAGAGACTGATTGAAATTATGGTACTTGGAGAGAAAAGCTGAGAAATAAAAAGGTAGCTTTAGTAAAAGTTTCTGACAATGACATGATATAGAGGGAGCTACTTAGGAACTGGAGGAAACTATAGAGAGTAATGTCTGAATCTTTTCACTGGTAAAATTTTCGAGGACGAAAATTCTTTAAAGGGGGAGAGTTGTAACAACCCAATTTTGGCGAAATCGGAATAGTATTTTTGGGACCACAAAACTGAGCTAAAAATAAAATTAATTTTTATGTTAGAAATGTCATGTAAAAATTTCAATATGAAAAATTTATCGATTATGTGTTTAATTAGGGAAATGACTAAATCGCATAAAATGCAAAAGTTGAAGTCTAGTAGCTATAAGAATTAAATAGCTATAGAATTCAAAACTTGAGGTCCTTATATGGTAATTAGACCATTAATAAAAACTTAGTAGATATTTTTGGATGATTCATCCATGGAAAATTAGAAAAAGGCTAAGGACTAAATTGGAAATCAAAATTATTAAATGTGATAAATTAATTAAATAGAAATAAAAATCATTTATATCATCTTCTTCCCCAAAATAATACATGGAAACCCTAAGAAAGAGAAAGCAAGCTTTCTTGGCAAAATTGGGTAAGTTTTCTTGTCCTGCTTTTAGTAATTTTGATATTTTTGAAACCGAGATAACTTAATCTATCTATTTGGGGGATTAATTTGAAAAGTTATCAAGGTATGGAAATTGGGTCATGGATGAATATCCTGAAAATTTGAAATTTATGGTAGAAAACGAAAGGTTGTTGATAGATAAACAACTTTTACAAAGTGATTTTTGATGAAAACATGATTTGGGGACTAAAATGTAAATTTGTGAAAATTGAAGCAAAATTCTAAATTTTGTAGAATATATGTGTTGTAAATTTTATGTTGAAATTTTGGTTAGACTTGGAATAGGGAGTAAATTGCATAAATTACATTTTCCGAGCCTAGGGACAAAATGGGAATTTATGGAAAAGTTAGAGGCAAAATGGTAATTTTGCCTAGGATGTAACTTGAGTCCACTTGAATATAAAATGTGATAAATTGACGTAAAATTTACTCGTATGGATCTTGATAGACCAAATTCAGAGCTAGAACGAGGAAAAAAGGAAAATGTTGGATTAGTAGATGTTATGTACACGAACATTTGTCGAGGTAAGTCCGCATAACTAAATTGTGTTTATTTACATGCTTGCATTGATTTTTTTTATGTAAATTGTATAAATGTCATAAATATGTGACATTATTACATATCCAATCAAGCCTGATAAATAAAAATGTTTAAATTAAATGATAATGCCTGACAGATGATAAAGGTTAAACGATGAAAATGTTACTTTTATGCTTGGAATGAATGAGGAATGTGATCATTTGAATTATATGGATGATTATAGATGTATGAAATAAGAACATGCCCGATAATGCTTGAAAAATGTTAAATTCTGTTTGAATAAATGAAAATCGATGGATAAATGTGATTTCCCTAAATGAATGAGGTCTTGCATTTGTTGCTGGTGGGATTTAGCTTGGACGAGTAATCCTATTTACCTCATTTCTAAAAGGATTTAGCCCAGACGGGTAATCCTAATATAAATCTCTTGAGCATATGTTATGGAATGGATTTAGCCCGGACGGGTAATCCAGATCAAGCTCTTTAGAGCATATGTCATAAAAGGATTTAGCCTGGACTGGTAATCCTGACTAAGCTCTATTGAGTATAAATATTATAGACAGGATTTAGCCCGAACAGGTAATCCAGATCAAGATCTTTAAAGCATATGTCATAAAAAGGATTTAGCTTGGACTAATAATCCTGACTAAGCTCTATTGAGTATAAATATTATAGACAAGATTTAGCCTGGACTAGTAATCTTGTTGTATATATGTGTGGCTCGAGAGTGTACTCTTCGAAATAGTACCTTATAGGTACCATTGAATATGAATTAACGGATACTGATTTGTACACCTCAAGTATACTACCTGTGTAACCATCGATATTTCAGATAAATTCAATGGATAAAAACCTTGATATGAGAAGATATGAATAAGAAATGATTTATTACACGTGTCCGTTTGAAATATCAGAAAATGATGATACATGACAAATGATATATGAAAACATGAGATGATGATATTTGTACATGGACTTTATTTGATGAATATATGTTCATTCTTGATTATAGACTTGTATACCTTGAGTGTACTAAATGTAATTGTAACACCCCGTACCCGAGACCGCTGCCGGAGTCGGACATGAGGGGTTAACGGCTTAAACCATTCATTTTCACAGTCCATTTTAAAAATTTTCCAGGCAGTTGGCTAACTGCGTCACTGTCACTTTAAAAATCATATCTTGAGTTCCAAAACTAGAAAATCAGTTTCGTAATTTTTCCCTGAAACTAAACTCATATATGCATCTACAAATTTTTTTCTAGAATTTTTGGTCAGGCCAATTAGAACAGTTTATTAGTTAAAGTCTCTCCTGTTACAGGGTGCGACTACACTGACCATCATGCATTACGACCTGGATATCTCCCTGTACAGGGCTTCAATACTGATGCCGTTTATTTCTATAGAAACTAGACTCAAAGAGGAATCTATACATATATGTAATGACTCCTAATTACCTCTGTTTAATTTATAATGAATTTCCAAAGTCGGAATAGGGAATCCAGAAACCGTTCTGCCCCTGTTTCACGAAAACCTAAATATCTCTTAACATACAACTCATATGACCATTTCGTTTCTTCCATATGAAAGTAGATTCATCAAGGTTCATTTACATAATTTATTCACTATTTAATTCCATTCCTACTATTTTTAGTGATTTTTCACATCCACACCGCTGCTGCTGTCAGCATCTGCCTTTAAGGTAGACTTTACCTATTTCATAGTTTCCATGATTCAATTGGCCCTTTTTGCATACATAGCACAAAGTATAATCATGATTAACCATTCTAATGGCTAATCATTTCCAAACATTTCCATACCTCTTAGTGATCAACATACAAAACGATTATAGTACTATGCTAAAAACGTATATAAGCCATTTTCGCATGGCTATCCAAATTTACACGAAATCCATGGGTACATGACCAACAACAAAAAGGGTAGTCCTATACATGCCATTTCAAAGTTCAACCAAAATTGTACCAAAAGGGGGCTTTGATAGTGTGGGAGACTTCGACTTCCAAATATCCCGAGTCCGATAGCTGACGAGCCAAAATCTATAAAACAGAGAAACAAAGAAACGGAGTAAGCAATTTATGCTTAGTAAGTTTTGAGCAAGGGATTCCAGCACAACAAAAGCATAGCATTCATATAGCTAAACGGATAATTTCATATGCACAAATTCTCAATATCATACTTACTTCACATTACCAACCCTTATGTTCATACACAAAAGATCAACTTAGCCAAAGGCCGGTAGCTCATTTATCAACTGAGCGAATACTTATTTGTAAGGGCTCGACTACTTCAAAGCACATACGAAACATACCTCATTGTCGGGATTTCACAAGCGTATTAACTGAAATTTTTACAGCAAGTTCATTCATTCCCGAATCACGTACCTTCGGAGTTTAACCAGATATAGCTACTCATTCAAATACCTTCGGGACATAGCACGGTTATAGTAGCTCGCACAAATCAAATTCTCAATATCATACTTACTTCACATTACCAACCCTTATGTTCATACACAAAAGATCAACTTAGCCAAAGGCCGGTAGCTCATTTATCAACTGAGCGAATACTTATTTGTAAGGGCTCGACTACTTCAAAGCACATCTGAAACATACCTCATTGTCGGGATTTCACAAGCGTATTAACTGAAATTTTACAGCAAGTTCATTCATTCCGAATCACGTACCTTCGGAGTTTAACCGGATATAGCTACTCATTCAAATACCTTCGGGACATAGCACGGTTATAGTAGCTCGCACAAATGCCTTCGGGACTTATCCCGGATTTAGTAATCGCACAAATGCCTTCGGATCTTAGTCCGGATTTAGTAACTCGCACAAATGCCTTCGGATCTTAGTCCGGATTTAGTAACTCGCACAAATGCCTTCAGATCTTAGTCCGGATATAGTCACTTAGCACAAAGCCTTGAACTTAGCAGGACATCATTCAAGAACCATGCACACATATATCAATAAATCATGACATATCCATATTTCATTTTCATTACCAAAGCTCAACACAAGACACTTATCATATTTACAATTTCGGCTCAATAGCCACATACAAAGAGCATGATTTTGACTTATTTAAGACATAATCTAATCGAATCATAATTTAAGTTCCATTACTCGAAAACTTACCTCGGATGTTGTCGAACGGCTTCAACGGCTATTCGATCACTTTTTCCTTTCCCTTATCCAACTGTGGTCCCCTAAGCTCTTGAGCTAATTCAAACAAATTTAACTTATCAAAGTCTCATTTTGCTAGCTTATGGCCGAATATGACAAGGAGTTTGATAGGTCATATGGCCACCTTTTAGCTCAAATACACAATGATCATACGCATTTTTAATCACATCAATAATTTAATACAATTCATTCAAACATCAAAAGAGAAGCTCAAGGTACTTAGCCCATATATATACATTAGACATTAGAGTCACATATGTACGAAATCACGAATCGAATTCAACATACTAGCTAATATTTCCCTTAGCGAATTTTCTAAGTCAAGCTAAAGCCATCAATAGGCTACCAATGGCCGAACATACACATCTATGCTAAGGCCGATTGCAACACTTAATACATTCTACAAGTATGGTCACTTGTGTTGACTAAACACCATTTGTTTCAAGTTCAAAACTTGGCTAATACACATATATACACTATTAAAGCATCCTCTCCTTTACACTAACTCAACACATGCATTACCCATAATATACCAAATTACATTCGCCTTAGCACACAACTTGCTAGCCAATTCTTCTCCATTTAGCAACCAATGCACATCTGAGCTCATTTGTTAGACTCTACTTCATCTAACAACAACCTTATTTCTCTTCTATATCCTACCATGGCCGAATGCATCACAACACCTTACCATTTCAATTTTTTGTCATGGTTGAACAAGGAACTTAATGTCTCACTCAAGGATGCTAAAAAGGAGATTCAAGAGTTATCAATCCACCATCACATGCATCATTAACAAGCTTCACATTTAGCATGCAATGATATCAACACAAAATCCACCTTGGCCGAATACCATCCCCATGACATAGCAAAGATTTGAACCATGGGCTAATAAGAACATCAAGCTAGCAACTAAAAACATGCATGAATCACAAGGCACAACATCAAACATACCTTAATCTTGATACAAGTATGGCCGAACCTCCTCCTAATCCTCTTCTAAACCAAACATGGAGCAAGAATTCCTTCCTTCTTCCTTAGAATTTTCGGCCAAAAGAAAATGAAAAGGATGAACAATTTTTTTTTCTCTTTTCTTCAACTCACGGCAATGGGGGGGGAGAATCACACACCTTCTTTCTTTTTTTTTTCATTTCTTTATTACCCATACTCCTTATTTTATTTATTCCAACATAAACCACTTACACAACATGTTTTATGACATGTTTTGCCCATCCCCCTTTGTCATGGCCGGCCACTAGGCTTTAATCTAGGGAAATTTGACATGCAAGCCCATCGTTTTCACAACATGCATTAATAGGCCACTTTACATTTGCCTAGCACATTTCTAAATTTCTCACATAAGTCCTATTTGATAAAATTCACTTACAATTAACAAAATTCAAACATGAATTTTTCACACATGCATATGTACATATAATGAGCACCAACTATGACGGCTAATTATTTTTGTGACTCGGTTTAGTGGTCCCGAGACCACTTTCTGACTAGGGTCAATTTAGGACTGTCACAATAACACCCCAAACCCGGCCTAGACGTTATGACCGGATCTGATGCACCCATCGAAGCGTTCAAAACATTCCGTATTACTTAGTTGGAAAACTTAGTTGGTGTTGTAAAAGACATTTTTAAAAGTAGGTTAAAGTGAATGGAAGTCATGCACCGGTAGGAAACCGGAAGAAGAGGAGGTGAGTCCGTTGATCGCTAAGTACCAAGCTCCCTTCGGATCCCATCCTAGACATGCACACCGCCATTGCCACACTCTAACATCTCATATAATTTTGAGAAAACCGTTTGGTTATGACCATCTTAAGAAAAGGTTGAAAATGTTTGCTTAGCGGAAGTCTTACTTGTATTCGTGTTATTTTGAAATCTCTTAATGTTTTTTTGAAAACGCGTCCTAGAGCTAATCTGTTTCGTTAGTTATCATAGATCAGTTTTATTATAATAGAATTAAATAATAAAGAAACAACCCAAACCATAAAAATAATTAGCGGCCTTATTACAAAAACCCAAAACCGTAAACAAAAAATATGGAAAATCTAGTTCACCAGAAGAAAACGAATTTGCAGAAAACGTGTGGCCACTCGAATCTCGCCCACTCAAGTCCACCAACTAGGGCTCACCGCAAGGATGGAAGAAAAAGGGGTGAGTTTGGGAAAACTCAGTGTATACAGAAACCCATCCAAAGCCCAAATCAGCTCGAGCCCATTGGGCCTAAGCCCTATTCAGATCACAGTACACAGTGGATCGAAGCCCTTTTCAGAACACAGTAGCAAGGCCTTAGCCCTTTTTAACATAACAGTGTGGCCCTTAGGCCCATTACAGTAACATAAGTAACAATAGTAGTAATGCATGCAAACCCATCTGGGGTGACTACTCAACCCACCAACCGCTACACTGCCCCGTACCAGCCCTACACTCCATGTGGGGAATATCTCAACCCACCCAACCCTACACTCCACAAAGGCGAAGAACGCTCAAATATCAGTAATTTGAGGCAAAGCCTCCAGTACGTGGATGAACCACTTTCAATACTTCCTCCATCAATACCCCAATCCCATGCAACAGATATTATTAAAGCATATCATGTACAATACAGTATTAATCAATCATGCAATTTAGCTAATTTAAACCCTAGGGGTATTTCGGTAATTATGCTCTTTAGGGGTAATTTCGTACTTACTCAACTACACAAGTTATTTCAGTAATTTTTAGCCGTTTTATGCAATTTGGTTCCACCATCTAACTAACATGCTACTTTGCCCATCTCTTACCCATATTGGTCCATAAGCCCATTGGGCCCAGTTTTGGCCCATCGAGCCCCTTTTTCCGAAGTATGTTAAAACGTCACACGAACTTACTTACCACTTTACGGTGCCAGATCTAACAATTACTCTATGTCTTGAGAGCATTCGCATACTCACAAGCCTATGATATGCCGAAATTTCGGCATCTCGGCTTTTGCCAAATTGAACTAAGGAAGGGTGTTCGGTACACACCTGATTCGCGACGACTGCTACCGAGATCCTTTTCGATGTCCTACAATTGATTAGTATAGTTCTTATTTACAAACCGTAATCACTAGACCCAAAACTTGCACAACCATAGTTGAACCATGTTCCTAAAAAGCCTTTGAACCCTTACCTTTTGCCAAAATCGATAGCTAGCTCCGAATCTGATTGTTCCAATGATTCATGCTTTTGATCCAACGCTTAAGAAGAATCTAATCACCGAAAGAAAACATCAGTTACAAACCCTTAAAGCCTTATGCTCAAATCGACAGCCTCCCTAATTTTTAGGGATTTCGGCTTTTCCTAACATCGTAAAATAAGAACAGATCTGAGATGATAAGTACTTACCCCTTACTCCTACTTGATTTCCACGCAATCCGATGCAGATTTATCCTTAGAACAATGGTAAAACCCGAATCCAAGGGTTGAAGAAGTTTCGGCTATAAGCCCCTAAACCAATGGTACTTTCGGCTTTTGGGTGGTGAAGGAGATGCTGATATGAGGCTATGACCTTGAAGTAGAATTGCCGTTAGGTATCTAGGATTAAGAAAAGATAATCATAGATTTAATAAAACAAAAGAACATAGAAGGACCTGGCTTTGAAGAAACCGACACAAGCAGTGATCACAGGATTTCGGCTTTTATGGATTCGGCAAAAGTATTGATGAACAGCAGAATTGATGAATGGTTTTGAAGAAGAAAAATAGAAAAAGAAGAATAGGGGAGGTGGTAGTTTTGGCTAGAGAGGAAGAAGAGAGAAAAGAAAACCTTGTGATGTCTGAGCAGAAAAGAACGGCACCACTCAATACCCTAGGTGCCGAAATACTAACCTCATAACCCTCTACCGATTTTTCCCCCTTCAATACCCAAAATTTGGCCAACTCCTAACCTCTCTCCTAATCCCTTAAATCTCTCCCCTTATCACTCCTTAATCTAAGCATTTGGACTGATCCAAACTCTCCTTTAGCAGAATCCACCTGGACTCCAACACTACCCCTCCTGCACTTAAAAATAAATGCATCTATTTGTCAACATAGGGAATCGATCCCATGCCTCCCTCAAAGCTCCACACGCCACTTTTTTAGGAGCCTAGTGGCGTCACCCTGGCCACTTTACCAAGGCTCTTTTTGTGATGCAATTTGCCCATAACTCTATACAAGGACCACCTAGCCAGAACCCCTAACTCCCAAGTCCAAAATTCAAAAATTCAACCGGGTTTTGGCCAACACATGGGCCCTCTATAAGCCCATTTACCTACTCAAAATATTAATTTCACATCCAAATACAAAATTTTAAAATCTTTACAAAATATTGAAAACCGCGAATAAATCCGAAAATCAGGATGTTACACTAATCGTGACCTTGATATTCCGAGTAATATGAGTAAAGTTCTAAAATGAAATGATCTGAACTTGAATTGAACCATTATGAAATGATACTTGTAATACTGAGATGAATTATGCATGTTTAATGAATACATGTTGTGGAAAGCATATGTGCTTGGAAACTTGATTGTTGTTGAGCCTATATAAGTTTTGATGTTCTTAATGAATATATGACTAACAAGGGTAATGATGATGTGTGTAGGGCTTGAGGTCAAATTGATTGAATATTCTTTACATAGTTACCTCAAAATAGAATGAATGCTAAGTTAAGTACCATGTTATACGAACTTACTAAGCATTTTATGCTTAGTTTTATTTCCCTATTTTATAGTAAATCGGAAGCTCGTTGGATTGGAAGCTTGGCGAAGATCACTCACACTATCCATAGGCCCATGTCGGTACAATATGGTAAAGCAATTATGGTTACAATGGCATGTATAGGTTCTATTGGTCATATTGGCATGTAAATGTAAATGATTATTGTAATCTAGCCATTGGAATGACTAGTGATGATATATATGTATTTAAGTTTATTTTATGGAGATATCATAAATGTTTATTATTGATTGATTGAGAAAGGTTAAATGAGTATGCTTATAAAATATAAGATTAAAAGCATGAATGCATGTAACAATATATCATGTTAGATGTTATAAATTGCTTTAATTCAATGCTTTGATTGATGGGTAATTGGATGTAAGTTGGTACAGAAATTTGGTAAAAATTTTGGGTGAGAAATGAAGCTAGGAGTGGCTTTATTTTGTCCATATGGGTAGACACACGTGCGTGTGTCTAGACCGTGTGTGACACACGGCCTGGTACATGGGCGTGTGGTTAGGCCGTGTGTCCCCTGCATCTTAAATTTAAGAAAATAGAATGGTTAGAATTGAGCACACGGGCAGAGACACGGGCGTGTGTCTCAGTCGTGTGTGCTACACGGCCTAGAACACGGGTGTATGTCTTGGTCGTGTGAAACTTGCACCTAATTTTGAAAGAATTTAATTAACCACAGGGCCTAGCATACGGGCGTGTGGCATCGCCATGTGCACAAGTCAGAGAGTTACACGAGGTCGAATACGACTTATAGTACGGGTGTGTCCTAGGGTCACACTGGAGTGTCCTTGGACCATACGGGTGTGTGAGCCTCGTAACTTGGAAAAATTTTGAAAATTTCACGAAAATTCTTAGGGTTCCTGATTAAGTCCCGATTCAAATTTAATGTTCATATTGGGCCTCGAGGGTCCATTTAAGGGACGTTATGTATGATTTCGGAAAATGAATAGTAATTGACTTGAAATATCTGCAAATGTTTTGAAAAATTCTGGTAACGCTCTGTAACCCTGTTTCAACGACGGATATGGGTTAGGGGTTTACAAGAAGAGCTTGATGAAAAGGCCCTGCTTGCAGTCCAGTAGTGCCTCGCTAATAGGGTATTGTAAGAGGTATTGATGAAGAAGACCTCATTCACCTTGTGGAAAATGTTAGAAACTGTTTATGCGACTAAGTCTCTGGCTAATCGTTTAGCGTTGAAACGTCTATTTACATTTTGCATGAACGAAATTGAGCTTCTTAGAGATCACATCAGTCAATTCATTACCCTTTTAAATGATTTAAATAACATTAAGGTTTAGATTGACGATGAAGAACAGACTATGCTATTTTTGTGTTATTTACCCTCTTTATACAAGTCTTTTAGGGAGACACTAATTTATGGCAGAGATAAGCTCTCGTTCGAGTATGTAAAGGGTCATTTGTTGAGTAAAGACAAAATCAACAATGAGTTCAGTTTGGATAGCAAGGTAGATGGGCAAGCTTTTGTTTTGGTAGCATCAAAGAAGCGAGACAATAGGTGTCGCTAATATAAGAAGTTATGTCACGTCAAAACAGATTGTTATAAACTACAAAATAAAAGGGCTACTAAGAGTAATGAAGAAGATGTAGCTGGTGCTAATTTGGTCGATGAAAGCAGTGATGATTTCTTATTAGTGTTAATGAGTGAAAGCTTTGAGCTTACATCTAAGTGGATCCTAGATTCAAAATGTTCTTTCCACATGTGTCCCAATAAAGAATGGTTCTCCGCATACAGTTTGGTTGAAGGTGGAGTTGTGCACATGGAAAATGATTCATCCTGTAAGGTAATTGGTATTGGTACTGTTAAAATTAGGATGCACGATGGGAGGATTATGACACCCTCAGATGTTAGGTATGTACCTAATTTACGAAAGAATCTAATCTCTTTGAGTATTTTAGACTTGGAAGGTTGAAAAATCAAGTCGAGTGACATTAAGGTGTCTTGTGGGGCTGTCATTTTGTTAAAAGGTAAAAGGACCAGCAACCTTTATATTTTGGAAGGTTCTACAGTGACTGATGAAATTGGACGTCCTTCGTCTATTACGTAGTCAAAGTCAACTCATTTGGTGTGGAGGCAACTTGGTCATAGGAGGGAAAAAGGTATGACTTATCACTGAAGAAGGGTTTTCTTTTAGATGTAGGTTTTGAAAAGTTAGGGCATTGTGTTCGTGAAAATTAGACCCAAGTTAGTTTAAATTTGGAAGTGTACAAGTCAAAGGCTAGAAGTCTCCCAGCTTCTAAACACAGATTCAACTTAGTCAATTCACTGCATAGTTCAAGATTCACTTGTGGCGGGTTTTGGCAAAGATGGCGTTGTGGAAATACAAGTCAAGGTGGAGATTTGTTTAGTATACCTCATATTTTAGTCGAATAATAGATTGCTTGCAAGTCAAGTTACACAAAATATATTTTCTTTCTAGAAGATTTAGTATTTATTAGTATAATATATTTAGCATTTATTAGTATAATTTATTTGACCTACGAATTTAGCCTATAAATGGGATCTTTACAACCTTAGAAAATACACCTATTAGAGATTAGAACTCATAACATTTTTGCAAAATTTTGTGTTTATCATTTGAGGGTTATTTATTTTCGGGTTTCGAGTTTAGTTTTATCTCCATCTTTTGTACTATTCGTTCTTTTTCCATTATAATAAAATTATCTTTGCTCGTGGTTTTTTATCCTCTTTGGAGGAGTTTTTCAACAGTAAATTTTTATGTTCAATTTCTCAATTTCTTTCACTATTTTTACTTGTTCGTTGCTCAATCGATTCGATCCCTAACATACATTTTACTTTTCAAGAATAAAAGAACAAAAGAAAAAGGAAAACAGTTGGCCGATATTAGTTCACCTTTTGCAGATATTTGTAGGTGACCGACCTTTGATAATTAAGTTTTCTTTCTGTATGTTGTTACAAATTCTTTTTCCATTTTAACTAATTGTAATGTTGTGATAATAATTTGGGTATCATCATTATTTTCTCAAAATTTTACGATAAAAAGGAGTTCTAGAAAGCCAAATCGGTTCAAAATTTTTAAGAGAAATTAAAAGCTTTATTTTTACTTTTGATTTTTTTGGGTAAATTATCTACTATAATTCGATGAATCATTTATTTCGACACCAAGGTGTTGATGGTGCCTAACGCTCTTGCAAAACCAAGGCATTAAGGTGCATAATGCTCTTGCACCACGAAGGATTGATGATGTTGATGGTGTCCAAGGTTCCCGCACAATCAATGTATTAGGGTGTCGATGGTGCCTGACGCTCTTTTACAACCAAATACCTATTATGATAATGGTTTTTAAGGCATTTGTAAAACCAAAGGCCTATAGTGCTTGAGGCTCTTGTTGCATAAGAGAAGGGACTCGAGACAATTCATTCATTAAGAACTGAACATGTAACAATATCAAAATTTTAACTTTGAGGCGGGAGAGGGACTTGTAATTAAGAAAATAACACATTAATATAATTTAAATTTTAAAATAATAGTTTAATAAATTATTATGATTTAATAAAATTTAACTATAATTAATTATATAAAATTTTATGAAAGAAAAAATAGAAACCCAAGCTTAATCTGGGGCATAAAGCTAGTTTATCTATAATTTTGGAAAATAATTTCAATGTGATAAGGTTTGAAATGGGGGACAAATTATATTACAATTTCTTCTTTACTTGCTAGCACATTAGTTGGAGGGACTATTCTTGTGGTACCAAATAAAAAAGTTGGTATTTTTGTTCTTTCCTCATCTATTTGACATTTCTCTATCCTTTTTCCTTTTGGAGTTTTGCTTCTTGAATTATCAGAGGCAAATTAAAATTAAGTGTTCAGTGAGTGTCTAATATTGAAAAGGGGAGTTTTGTAGCAAGAGTGTACTCTATATAATTTTATGTATTTATATCAATTATTCTATTAGAGTTAGCTAGCTAAAAAAAATCAATTGCTTGTTGAAAATAATGTTAAGCTGTTAACAACGGTTATTTCATCGTCTATGTGTGTATAAATACATTCATCCAAATTAGAATAAGCAAGTGAAATTTTTCAATTCAATTCATGGTATCAAGAGCTTTTTTTGGGTTGTTAGTTCGCTATGCTAAATGACTACCATTCCTCTTGAAACATCCACCAATGAAGCTATGTCTCACAGAAACTTAGCTTGTGCCAATAAATCCTCCTCGCAATGCTTTTCTGATGGAGACGGGGCTTACCAAGTTGTGCATTCGTTTCCTCAACATGATACAATCAAGCTTTAAGAAGATACATTTGTTCAGTGGTAGCATCCAATCATGCTCATTATCGATGGCTATTGGCTCACAGATTATGTCAGTGGCAACTTTACTATTCCTCTTAAGTTTGTGCTCGGTCAAGAAAGGAAGTTGATTTCTAACCTTGATTTTGCTCTTTACCAGCAACAGGACAAAATTTTGGTTTCTTGGCTCTTACCCACAGCTAGTAGCGATATGTTGTCAAGTTTTAAAGGGGCAAACACTGCTCATGAAGTTTGGAGCAAGGCGTGCCTCCTGTTCGTCACTGCTTCCAATGCCAAGGTTTCTCGATTAAAACATACATTGCATTCTCTCAAGAAAGGGAATCCTTTGGTGAAAGAGTATTTGGCCAAAATCAATGGCATTTGTGACCTTCTTGCTGCTTTTGGCCATTCTATTTCTAATGATGAACAAGTCGAAATCATTCTTGCTAGCCTTTCGGTGGACTTTGAGTCTGTTCTTACTATTGCATCCTTTGCGTCAGAATCATTGTGTTTAGATTAGATGATTGATATGCTTGTTGAATGTGAAAATAGCTAGAAATAGTTCGCCTCCAAAGTTCCTATTCAGGCGAATCTCATTCAACAACATGCACTGTATGAATCGCCTTTTGTAAATCAGACTTTTCCCAGGGCTGAATCTCGACTGACGACTTTTTCTCACCGTGGTGGACGTGGTGCTTACCGCGGTCATGGCCAGAGTGGTCGTGGTCGTCTGTAGTGCCAGTTGTGCAGTCGTCTTGGGCATGTTGCCCAACGATGAAGGTTTTCAGGCAGCTGATAAGTTTCCCGATTCTCATATTGTTTTAGATAATTTTTAGGAGGTTGCTAGGGCTTCTACCCCCTTTCCATATATTGGGTCACACTCTTATTCATATTTTCCTGGCCAATCACCTCCTTTCAGACCTATGGCCCAAGTTAATCATGTGTATTATTAGTAGCCATATGGGTCACTGTCTTATGGGCCTACTATTTCAGGTTCTCATGATGCAGCCATTTGCGTGGGTCAGAATACTACTGGGTCATGCTCGGTTCCTCCTATTGGCTGACTGTTGCTTTATCTAGCCCATTAGCCTCAATGTCAATTGCTTCTTTAGACACATCTACGTGGTATCCCGACTCTAGTGCTACAAATCATGTCTTTCATGAGGCTTCTATGTTGCATGATTCAAGTGAGTATTCAGGTAAAACACATCTACTTATGGGTGATGGTACATGTGTTCCTATTACTCAATTAAGGCATAGTGCTATATCTACTTATCATAAACTTTTTCATTTTAAAAATGTGTTACATGTACCTACTATTCACAAAAATTTCTTATCAGTTTCTTAATTTTCTTAGGATAAAAATAATGTGTTTTTCGAGTTTCATCATTTTCATTATCTTATAAAGGATATTCAAACCAAGGAAATTCTACTTCGAGGCCGCACACATGAAAGCTTGTATTGGTTTTCTCTAGTGTCTTCCTTCGATCATTTGGGTTCTGTTCGCAGCTCTGATTTCTCCTTACACAACATCGAGTTGGGCACTAGTTCTTGTTTGTTTAATAAATGTAATTCGTTTGAATTGTGGGATCGCCAACTTGGGCATCCGACTTTATTGTTCAAAATTTGGTTTTAAATTCTTGTAATATTTTTGTTGGTACTAATAAAATGCAGCATGTATGTTCTGCGTATCAACAAGGGAAGTCACATAAGCTTCTTTTTTCAACTTCTACCTCAGTTTATCACCACCTGTTTGATCTTGTTGTTTCTAATCTATGGGGACCAACTCCTGTTAACTCCAGGTCCAGTTGGTATTACGTTTCATTTATGGATGCTCATAATTGTTTTACTTGGTTGTATCTTATTCAAAATAAATCTTAAGCTGTTGATTGTTTTATGCAATTTTAGAAATTGGTCAAAGTGCAGTTTGATAGAGACATTAAGCAGTTTTAGAGTGACTAGGGTAGTGAGTTTCGTTCATTTACTACTTTTTTGACTTAGCATGGCATTATTCATCGTTTTAGATGTCCACACACATCCGAGAAAAATGAGATTGTTGAAACAAAGCATCTTCATATGGTGGAAGTTGGGCTTATATTACTTGCTCAAGCACATTTGCACATGAAGCAACTACCAGTTGAAAGTTACAAATGCAACCATGTCAGAAGCATCAGTCAGAGTTTAATAATTCGGGTTTCTTGGTTATGTTTAAATAGACGATTACATGGAATTTTTCGGTAGTTATACTACTAATGATAAAGTGATGACAGGAGAACATTAGAGCTACTTAGTTAAGTTTGGGTATAGTATCAGGTTCTAAAATGAGTTCTGTTATGAGCTCAAAGTCAAAATGAGTTATGATTGGTTTTTGTGGACTTCAATTGAAAAGGTGGAAGAAATACTTGACTTAATAGCCTGTACCAAGTGAGAAATTTCGAGGATGAAATTTTCGTAAAGGGGAAGAGCTGTAACAGCCCATTTTTCAGTGGTACCAGAAACAGTGGCTTCGGGGCCACTGAATTTGACAAGTAAGTTCATAAATATTATAATTAATATTTACAAGTTAATTGTGACTTTGAAAATGTTTTTGATATAGTGATTTTTGTTTTATAAGTGATTTATTAAGATAAGGGCTAAAATCATTTATTTTTGCTTTTTGACCCCATATTGTAGGGTGGATCTCGAAAGATATGAAAGATCTCCCTCCAAGCCGTACATACGACTTTCATCGAATATGGTTTTCCACAGAATTCCATATGTATCTATGAGATCGAGTATGGAATTTTGTTTACTCACTTTAATGGTTTTATAAAATTAGGTATCAGGACCTCGTTTTTATAAACCGAGCCGTAAATATTTTTATAAATATTTACGAAGTGTCATTAAGGTGGTATTAAAGTTTCGTTGAAAATTTTTAACGTTTCAATGGTTAAATAATTGAAAAGAACTAAATTGTAAAAGATGTAAAATTTAATTGAAAATTTTTAACGTTTCAATGGTTAAATAAAGTTTCCTTTATTCAATTTGAGTGATTAAATGGTTAATTGAATAAAGGAAAAGAGACTTAAATGGTAATTAGACCATTCAAGAGGTTAGTGGACAAATATGGACATGACTTTGGTGTTTTATTTATTTATTAACCAAGGGTAAAATGGTAATCTGATAATTAATTAAATTAAAATAAAAGCATAAGTAAAAAATGAATGGTTGTCATCTTCTTCCCCATTTTACAACCGAATCCTTACATGGATGTAAGCTAGGTTTCGGCCAATTTCACAGTTTTGCATGGTAAGTAATTATTACCCGTTTTTAATAATTTTTATGTTTTTGAGATCGTTACAACTAGGTCTAGCTAGCCCATACCTTCAATTCTAAAATTGTTAAAGATTTTGAATGTTTCCATTGATGAATCTTTTGAATTTTTATGTTAGATGATGAATTTGGAATGTTGATTGATATTTAAAAGTATTTTGTTAAGTGATTTTGATGAATTTTTTAATTAGGGACTAATTTGTTAAATTAATAAAAGTACAAGGCTTTAATGTGAAATTATTGCATAAATGGGATGTTTTGAATATCATGAACATTTGGCTAGCTTGGATTTGTATGAAAAATGGTTAATTTGCATGTTTTGGGCTTAGGGACTAAATTGAATAAAAGTAAAACTTTACGGGTAATTTTGTAAAAATGTAAAAATGATCAAATTGCATGAAATGAAATTTTTTATTGTCTAAATTAATATATTGATTGAAATTATTAATTTAGATCAAGATCGGGTGGAAAATCGAGGAAAATGAAAAATTACAAAAATGTCCCTGAACTTTGGTATTTCTACAATTTAGCCAAGTAAGTTCATATGAACTATACTAATTATATTTTTTGATTAAATTGAATATTATTATATGAATTTTATTGAAGATGAATCGATATATATATATATGCTATTATACAATTTAGCTTATAATGAAACGAGGAAATTCAACGACGCACGATGACTATCGAGTCCTGTTTGAACCTTAGGAATATATAGGATACAAATGACATGTCATTAGAGGTTACCATGTTTCTGGTGCTGGTCTTGTACGTCTTACCGGTGGCTGAGTTTTCGACATGTGTTGCGGTTACTTGACAACTTGTGTGAACAGCACCGTGTAGCTACGTCCTAACTGACATCTTGTGTAAAAGACCCATATATGGCTCGAGAGAGAGAACTGATATGAGATATGTGATAGTAGTGCTTCAACCACATGTTGGCACCTAGTTTGTGAGATTCCTGTGTATCCGATATTATTCTAGTGGTTCAACGAGTATGGAAAAAGGGAGGTTCAACAAATGTTTCAATAAGTGATACTATGAAAGTCTAAAAAGGTATGAGTTTATGATATTTGAAATATGCTTAGCCATATGTTTGAAAGTATGAATACTTATTAGTAGGGTGCAGAAAAGTTAAGATAAGTAATAGATTCAAGTGATACATGTTAAGATTAAATGGCTATTTATGCTAATGTGCTTATGATTTGTATCATGTATGCTAATATGTGTGGTGTGAAGGATTAGGTTTTGGCCAAGCTTTGGTTGGATCATGCCATATTAATTTATAGGTTATGCATTGTAATGGCAAGTGTCAAAATGGAAATATGCTTGTGTTTATGAAAGAGTGGTAAGGTTTAAATTATGTAATATCTTACGAAATGGTTTGTTATGTGATTAATTCTAAAAGAGCTATGTTTAAATGCATTAGCTTGTGGCTATGGTTGATGATATGCTTGTGTCTTGTGTGTTATGCATATGAAATGAGTGTGGAAATGTAATGAAATAGTAAGTTCATACTTGAAATGGAATGTGATGAAAAAGGTAATGATAAGTTGAATTGATGATGTTATTTAAGCTAAGAAAGTAAATGTAATGGAAAATAATGAAATGCAAATGAAAGGAAGAAAATTGAAAGAGATTTAAAGTTTTATAAAATTCTACTGTGTTGGGGATGATAGGTATATGTGATGTTGTGGATTTATTCATTTTGTGAGTTGTTGTATATGTATTCATGAATAGTGCAGTATCGGTATAGGGTTATTCTTGATATGTGTAAATTTCATATATGAAATGGATAGATATGATTAAAGTTTATACGAGCTTACTAAGCATTCATTGCTTACGTAGTTGTTTTTCCTTACTTTTCAAATTATCAGAAACTCGATTGGGTTGGAAGCTCATCGGAGACCTATCACACTATCCATAGATTATATCGGTATATTTTGATGTCTTGGCTAAGGTTATAATAGCATGTATATGTTATTTTGGCTAATGCTGGCCTATATTTGTTTTGTTAAGATTAGCCACTTATTTGGCTTGTGTTTAGGTTTTTTCGTATGTGCATAATTTTCCTTATAATGTTGATGTGTGGAATGATTTGTTGTTGAATGATGAAAGGCAAAATAGTAGTTGAATATGCATATGGGGTATGTTTTTTTAACTTGGTGTGATTTGGTACTATGTTATAGTAAGTGTATATGTATTTGATGCTATTGAATAAGTGGTATAATTGGTACCAAATGGTAATTTTTGGTAAATGATTTACATGTTGTGTATTAATGCAATTATACATAAAAGTTGGTTGATTACTTGGTTACATGGATTACATGGTTAAACATGTTTATAATTTTCATTTGAGGTGCCTAAGGGCATATTGGTTGTATGTGAATATACAACATGTTTAAGGCTTGACTTTACTTGTTTTAGATGCCATAATATGACTTGTTTTTATGCACAATGTTAACTATAGGAACATGCATTGTTGGGTGAGAAATATGGCTTGTAAAATAGCCTATTTTAGTCCAGACGGGCGTGTGTCTCAGCCGTGTGTGACACACGGCCAGGTGACACTACCGTGTGTCCCCTGTAGCTTGTAAGGGCTTACAAATCAATGTGTTCACATGGCCTAGCACACGGGAGTGTGGCTTGGCCGTGTAACCTAAGTTAGAATACTCACACGGGCACGGGCACAGGCACAGGCTGAGACTAGTTGTGACAGCCCAAAATTGACCCTAGTCGAAAAGTGGTTTTGGGACCACAAAACCGAGTCACAAAAATAATTAGGTGTTATATTCTGTGCTTATTGTATGTGGAATTTGTATGTGTAAATATTTCGTGCCTTGATTTTATTAATTAGGTGCTAATTTATAAGAAAGGACCTATGTGATAGGACTTGAAAATGTGATAGGTGAAATTTTAAGTGGCCAAATAATGCATGAAGTAAAGACATGAGGGATTTGCATGTCAATTTAGCCAAACTATAGGAAGTGGCCGGCCATGGTAATGAAGATAGACAAAATGTGATGGGTAAAGAATATAATAAACATGTTGTGATAACATGTTGTGGGAGGAACAATAAAATATGAGGGAGTGGGAAGAGAAACCAAGGTTGTTTCATCCTTGCCCCCCCATTGTCCGTAACTAGAAAAAAAAAAGAAGAAAAGTGTTCATCCTCCTTAGCTTGGCGAAACTCAAAGAAAGAAGGGGAGATATCCAATCGGTCACCCTTAAGCTTGGAACAAGGTAAGTGATTTCATGTTAGTTCTTGAAATATTAGCATACATTAAGCTAGTTACTAAGTTTCCTACTTAGCCTTGTCAAAATCTTGATTGTGTGGTGATAGTGGGTAATCGGCCATGGAAGAAATGGAGGAAAATGATTGTTGTCTTGTGTTTTAAGGAGAAATGGTGGATGGGTGAAAGAAACAAGTTTTATTCTTGTTTCTTCTTGGCCGATTCTAAGGGAGGAAAAGGGAGCAACCATTCGGTTTCTAAGCTATAAATTAAGTGAGAAATTCATGTGAATTCTTGAAACGTTAGATGAAATTGAGCTAGTTACCAAGTTCTCTAGGTAACCCATGCTAGAAATTGTGATTTTGGGTTGACTAGGATTTTCGGCCATAGTGGTCATTGAGGATTAAGGTTTATGTTTCATGCTAAACTTGATGAATCTTGGTGTATGGGTGTTTGAACTAAACTAATGATCAAATAGATGCACAAATACAAAGTAAGAAGAATCGGCTATTGTATGTAATACTATTGCCGAATGTGAAAATACTATACTTGAGTAATGAATGAGGTTGGAGTTGATAATACGAAAGGAATGCTTAAATGTGTTTGTTTAAAGAAGAAATTGGTGAAGAATGTATGTGAACCTAGCAAGTGTATTCGGCTTAGTACCTTATAATGTGAAAACCTTGAAATTATTTTTGATTTTGTGTATTTATGACCATGTATAATCGGCCACATGAGTAATTTGAGCACTTGATGTTATGTTAAAATTCTTGAGCTTAAATATATGGATGTATGTATATGTGGCCATATAATGGCGTTTTGGTTCAAAGGTTGAATGATAAATTATAATAAAGTGAGATGATATGAGATGCCGAATGTGATTGACTAGTAAACATTATTGAGAAAAATATTGAATACTTCTACTTGTATTCGTTAAGCTCAAGAGCAAAGGGGAGCTAAATCCGATAAAGGGAAGGAAAAAGTGATCGAATAGCCGTTGAAGCCGTTAGACAACATCCGAGGTAAGTCTTCAAGTAATGACCCTACTCGAATTATGTGAAATGAAATATGGATGTGTAATGATTATTGATATATGTGTGTATGAGTATTTGAATGATACCCGGGCTAAGTCCCGAAGGTGATTATGCTAGTGATATGTTTGAGCCTTAGTAACGAAAATGAAACATGGATGTGTAATGATTATTGATGTATGTGTACATGAGCAATTGAATGATATCCGGGCTAAGTCCCGAAGACATTTGTGCTAGTAATTATATTCGGTTAAGACCCGAAGGCAATTGTGCTAGTGACTACATCCGGGCTAAGACCCGAAGGCATTCGTGCAAGTTGTTAAATCCGGGCTAATACCCGAAGGCATTTGTGCAAGTCGTTATATCCGGGCTAAGACCCGAAGGCATTCGTGCATGTGGTTATATCCGGTTGTAATCCGAAGAAGCTTGGGCTGAAGGTGAGCGTTGGTTGCTGTAATAAATTTAATTAGTACGCTCGAAAAGCCCAAAGGATAAGGTATGTTTATATGTGCATTGGAAAAGTCGATACGTTTGAGTAACATTCGCTCAATCGACTAACGAGTTTTCCGCTATTGAATTGGTTGATATCTTGTGAAAGTATATAATGATGAAGTGTGAAGTAAGTATGGTTATGTGAATGTGTATTAATGAAATGATTCATTTGGCTATGTGAATGTAATGCTTTAGTTAAAGCTGATTTTATTGCTTGAGACTTACTAAGCATAAAAATGCTTACCCGTTGCTTTGGCTCTCTGTTTTATAGATTTTGCTCGTTAGCGATCGGATTCGGGATCATTAAAGTCGAAGTCATCTACACTATCAAAGCCTCCATTTTGGTATAATTTTGGTTGAACTTTGAAATGGCATGTATAGGACTACCCTATTGTTGAAGGTCATGTACTTCTCGGTTTTGTAAGCTTGGATAGCCATGCGAAAATGGCTTATATCGTTTCAGTATGATTCTATAATCGTTTGTATGATGATCATTATGGGGTATGGAATTGTTTTGAAAAGATTAGCCATTGGAATGGTTAATCATGATCACACTTTGTGCTATGTATGCAAAAGGGCCAATTGAATCGTGGAAATCATGAGATAGGTAAAGGTTACCTTGAAATCGATCTTTGGCAGCAGCGGTGGTGTGGTTTTGAAAAATCAAAAAATTTGTAGGAATGGTATTAAATAGTGAATAAGTTATGTAAATTAACCTTGATGAGTCTACTTTCATATGGAAGAAACGAAACGGTCATAGGAGTTACATGTTAAGAGATATTAAAGTTATTGTGAGACAGGGCAGAACGGTTTCGGGTCCCCTGTCATGACTTTAAAATTTACTATGAATGATACAGAAAGAATTAGAAGTCATTCCTTATATGTGCAGATTCCATTTTGAGTCTAGTTTCATTAGAAACAAACGGAACCAGTATTAAAGCCCTGCAGAGAGATATTCAAGTTGTAACGCGAAGATCGAGCGAGTCGATCCCTGTAACATGGGTGACTTTAACTAATAAAATGTACCAATTGGCCTGACAAAAATTCTAGAAATATATCCATGGAAGGATATGTGAGTCTAAATTCAGGAAAATTTACAGAATCAGTTTCGAGTTTTGAAACTCGAGATATGATTTTTAAGGCGACAGTGGACGCAGTTTTCCAACTGTCTGAAATGACAAATTGGTCGGTGCTTTAAGAGGACTTGGCTCGTTAACTCCTCGCGTCCGACACCGGCGATGGTCTCGGGTTCGGGGTGTTACACTAATGCCCACACAGCCTAAGACATGAGTGTGTCTCTTGGTCGCGTGAGTCACACGGCTTGGTCACACGGCCGTGTAACCCTTGCAGTTTTGAAAATTTTAAGTGTTTCTGAAAAATTCTCTAAGTTTTTGATTTAGTTCCGATTTGTTTCTAATGTGTATTTTGGCCCTTAAGGGCTCAAATAAGAGACAATATGTATGATTTTGATTTTTTTTTGACATTAATGCTATATGATATGAAATGTTTGCATTTTTTGTTTGTTTGATTTGTAAACTCCGGTAATTCTCCGTAATTCTGTTCTAGTGATGGATTCAGGTTAGGGGTGTTACATCTCTGTTTCTAAACTTGAACTTGGCTACAGAGAATGCTAGTGTTTATTTTGACAGTAGCTTTGGCACTTGCTCTCCTACACCAAAAGTTCCTATCTTTATTGATGATACTTTTTCGCTAACTGGTCTTCGTTCCTTCAATACTCATTCTATGGTCACTCAATTAAAAGTTGGTATTTTTAAACTAAAAGTCTTGATAGTTGAACTTGTCGAACGAGAACCTCGCAATATTAAAAAAGCATTTGCTAGTATTGAATGATGAACAGTTGCTCAAGAAGAGTATGATGCTTTGCTTCATAAAAACACTTGGAATTGAGTTCCTTTACCTCTGGATCGAAAGGCAATTGGTTGCAAGTGGATTTTTAAGATCAAATGAAATTCTGATGGTACAGTGGCTCATCGGAAAGGGAGATTGGTTGGAAAAAAATGTTCTCAAGTTCCTAGGTGTGATTTTCATGAAACGTTCAGTCTGGTGGTCAAACTTGCTATAATTCATACTATTCTTTCTATTACTATAGCTAAATATTGATTGGTGCAACAAGTAGACGTTAACAATGCTTTCCTTAATGGTGATGTGACTGAGGAAGTGTACATGCAGCAGCCTCCCAATTATGTTAGGATGGATGAAAATGGGCAACCCCATGTATGTCAATTGAATAAATCCTTGTATGGTCTGCGAGAAGCTCCAAGAGCCTGGTTTGATAAATTGAAGGCATTTCTTATTTCCATTGGTTTTGAGCTTTCCAAATCCGATGCCTTCTTATTTGTTTGCATTACCAATGTGTTTCGTATATATGTGTTAGTTATGTGGATGACATCATTATTACCGATGGCTCAAGTGCAGAGATTGATGTTTTTGTTAACTAACTCCACACTGAATTTTCCCTCAAGGATATGGGGTTTCTTCACTATTTCTTAGGCGTTAAGGTGACACATCTTAAGAATGGTAGGCGTCAACTTTGTCAACGTAAGTATATTCTTAACTTATTGGAACAATTTCATATGGGCAAAGCTAAAGGAGTACCTATACCCATGGTTAGTTATTTTCCACTACCAAACACATGGGTACCCCTCTTGCCAATCCACATGAGTATAGTAGCATTGCTGGAGCTTTACAATACATGGTTCTTACTAGACCTGACATTGCCTCTGCTGTTAATCATATATGTCAGTTTATGCATACCCCTACTGATGTTCATTTTGTTGTCATCAAGCGCATTTTACGCTACCTATGTGATACTGTTGACTATGGATTACAGATTCAACCTTCTGAAAGATTATCACTAGTTGTGTAACACCCCTAACCTGTATCCATCGCTAAAATAGGGTTAGGGGGCATTGCCGTAAAATCGTTAAATAAAAATATTCATTTCTAGACAACTCATTAAGCATAACATAATTCAATCATATACATACATTTCGTCCCTTAAACGAGCCTTTGAGGCCTTAGAAACATTTTAGTAATGATTCGGGGCTAAATAAAAAATATTTGGAACTTTTAGGAAAAAGCTAGAAAATTTAAAACTGTAGGGGTTACACGCCCGTGTTTCAGGCCGTGTAACAATTGAAGTAGGGACACATGGCTGTGTCATATCCCGTGTCCTTGCACGTATAACTCTTTGAGTTGGGTTACACGGCCAAGCCACATGCCCGTGTGCCAGGCCATGTAACTTTTGAAAAGCAACCTTTAAATCCTACAGGGGACACACGACCATGTTGCCTGACCATGTGTCACACACGGCTGGGACACACGTCAGTGTCTTAGGCCGCGTGGACAAGAAATTGGCCAAAATCAAGCCATTTCCTTCACCCACATCAAACATGCATGTAAGTATCATTTCTACATATGACCAAAACATCAAAACATGTTCAAACATGCATAAAATGACCAATTTCAAATGACCAAATTTCCATTCAATCACTATGCCATATAGGTACCTCAAATACAAACATACAATTTACTTAAACATATACATGTACTTAACACATTTCATTTATCAACATCTAATTCATTTTCCATCTTAAAACCCATCATAAATTGACCTATACCATTTCAACATAAACTCACCATATTTGACCACATTTGTACCATTTCAAATAGCTAATATCTACCTTAAAGCATAAATCAGCTTGGCCTCATTAAGAACATACCAAATATGGTCATTCCAAACATGCATCAATTTAACCATATTAACATCAACCAACAAGGCATAATATACCATAAGAACATCAAGCATAATACTAATTATACATATCGCAACAATTAGATCATTCATTTCCTAAAATTTCAAAATCTACCAATATAATCGCTGGATAGTGTGATAGATTTCCAACTAGCTTCCAAACTGATCAAGCTTTTGATAATTTGTAAAGTAAGACAAAGACAACCACATAAGCATTGAATGCTTAGTAAGCTTGTATAATCTTTAAACATAGCATTCCATTTACTTAGCATAAGCTTAATTACGTTATCAATTCACGAATTAGTGTATCTATTCATAACATAAGTAAATTCCTTCCTTACAAGTAAGTCATTAAACTCAACAATCCTTTTTATTTAATCATATTTCATCAATCTATGAATTTATCATTTCAATATCTATTCTCACCCATTTCATTTGCATAACTCACAAGACAGAAGCAAAAACATCAACCATAATCACAAGCTAGTGCACTTAAACATAATTCTTTCATATTTAACTAATAATCATTCTATAATTCATCATTTGTCTCAAAATTTCCCATAAACATGTCATCCTGGAATCACTTACTTTCACTAAACAAGATTAAACCTAAATGAATAAATTAATCATACCTGTTATACATTTATGAAGAACTTATAGGCTTAGTATTGAAAATGATTCACCATTGGCTTCCTGTACTATAATAATTCAATCCAAACTCATTCATATATGTATATGAACATATATTTTTAACTGAATAATCATCAATATAACGATACTCACTTATGATCAAGTAATTTATTGAACATTTAACATTTAACATTTACTAATATCTTGACTATACATTAGCCATTAACATTAAAATAATTTTGTAAACTCCATTCACATTTATCCTGACGAACTAGTAACTTGACTTGGATACTCGGGTAACTACACCTCACCAAAGGCATCATAGATGCATAACAGGGGCACAAAAGTGCAAACAGGGGCACAAATATGCAAATAGGGGCACCGTAGTGTCAATAGGGACACCAAAGTGCAAACAGAGGCACCGAAGGGCAAATCCCATACAAGCGCACATTTTAACCCTATTGGTATTGCAATCATATCATAGTGATTACTACGTCAACCGGGCATTTCATGTTATACATTTCCTTTAAACATATTTATCATTAAAAGGCATTTCATCATTTCGTACACATGATATAATATAAATACATATATTCATACTATCAATGTATCATCACAAAGATTAACATCATCTATTAATCACTTTTATATTTCTCGATACACATCTTGTAACAATTCATAATCATTCGAAATCGCATATCTCATATTTCATAAATATTCAATAGTTTTCTAATAAATCCTTTATCACCTTATATTCAATTATAATATTTTGAGTTTCAACCCACATTTTAAACATCATATATAAGTATATACATTCATAAATCACCACTAACATTATTTATATATATAGGTATGTACAATTCTATACCTATGAACTTACCTAGCTAAATTACATAAATAAATAAGTACAAAGGTTATTTGGTAATTTTCTCTTCTCCTTGATTTTCCACATGCTCTTGATCTAAATTAAGAATTTGATTCAATTCCTTAATTTAGATAGTAAAACAATTTATTTTATACAATTTAGTCAATTTTAAATTTTTACAAAATTGCCCTCACTTTTTACTTTTATTCAATTTAGTCCTTGAGCCTAAAACATGCAAATTAACCATTTTTAATGCAAACCCATGCCAGACGAATATTCATGGCATTGTGCAACAATTTCACACCAAGTCCTTATATTTTTACTATTTCAACAATTTAATCCCTAATCGCTAAATTCATCAAAATCATTTAACAAAATACTTATAAATCACAACTAATACCACAATTTCATCATTTAATATCTAAAATCATAAATATTCATCAATGAAAATATTCAAAATCTTTAAAAATTTCAAAAATGAAGGTACGAGCTAGCTAGACCTAATTGCAACAATCTAAAAAACATAAAAATTAAAAGAAACAGATGAAAAATGGCTTACCATGCATGAATTGAAGCATGGCCCAACCTTGGTTCTTCTTGCCATGGTGTTTTGGTGGTTTGGAGAAGATGATAAGCATAAAATGTTTTTCTTTCTTTTTCTTTTACTTATTTTATGTTTTTATTACATTATTATTATTTTAATTAATAAAAAATAACACATACTTATCATAATAACAAGTATTGAACGACCATATTAATTCATCATGGTCTAGTTGTCATATAAGTCCACCTAATTCCACTAAGTAATCCATTAAATCATTAAAATTCAATAGCAATTAGGTTTTACATCTTTTACAAATTAGTCCTTTTTACTTAATTAAGCATGCAAATGTCAAAATTTCTTAACGAAACTTAAATACGGCCTTAATAACACTCCATAAATATTTATAAAAATATTTACGACTTATTTTATAGAAATGAGGTCCCAATGCACCATTTTCTAAAACCACTTAACTTAATTAATATTTCATATAACATAAATTACCATATCAAAAACCTTTTTAAAACCATAGTTGACTCGTAAATATTCGTAAATAATATTTACAAATTAACTTGTCTAATTTGTGGCCCCAAAACCACTGTTTCCGATACCACTATCGATCAACCACTGGATATTGTGTCTATCTTGGTGGGAATTTGGTTTCCTGGTGTTCCAAGAAACAACAAGTTGTATCTCATTTGACGATTGAATCAGAATACCAAGGTATAGCAACTGCTGCAGAAAACATTATATGGCTTGAGTCCTTGTTAAGTGAACTTTATCTAAACATAGTCGACAAAACTACTATTTGGTGTGATAATTCAAGTACAATGATCCTATTGAGACAAACTTGATGAATTCATCGACTTAGAAGGTTAAGTTTATTACTCTTAATGAGTTCATACCCTAGAGTTTGGGTGGTCCTATTGAGATGGATTTGATAAATTCACCGAAATTAAATTTGAGATGATGAGCTTAATAAAAACTCTTAATGATTTCTTAGCCATGATTTGAGTGGTCTATATTGAGATAGACTTGATGAAATCACCTATGTAAGTGTGAAGGACTAGCTACCTTCTGTAACAGCCCATTTTGGGTCTAGTCAGAAAAGTGGTTTCATGACCACAAATCAGACCCATAAAATTTTTTTAATTGGTTTTATGGAATGATTTCATGAAAATTTCATTCAAAAAATTTGACGTTTGGCCACTCAATTTGGTCAAAAGGACTAAATTGCAAAAAGTGTAAAACTTGAGTTCTATAAGCTAGAGGTGTCTAATTGCTATGAAATTTTAAATTGGAGGTCCTTAAATGGTAATTAGACCATTGGTTAAGTTGGTTGACAAAAATGGACATGGTTAGGTATATTTCTAAAGTTTTTCATTAAGGGCATTTTAGTAATTTAGTAATTAAATGAATTAAAAAGCCAAATTAAAAGCCAATTTTTGTCCATCTTCCTCCCATGGCTGAATTTTACAAGAAGAAACCATGGCTAGGGTTTTTCAAGCTTTCAATCTCGATTGTAAGTCTATTCTAACCCCGTTTTTAATGATTTTTATGTTTTTGAAATCCTTGTAATATGATCTATCTATTTCTACCACTAATTTAAGACATAATCAAAGTCTAAAATTTTACCAATGATGGATGTTTGTGTATTTTGATGTTTAATGGTAGAAAATGCATGTTAGTTGTTTGATAAATGACTTTTGCTAAGTGATTTTTGATGAAAATGCTTAAAAAGGACCTATTTGTAAAAAGTTGTAAAATGGGTGTTAAAATGTGAATAAAAGAAAAATATGGACTGCTATAAGCATGTGTAAGGTTTGGCTAGGCATGGGTGTTAATGAAATTGAGTACATTTCATTTTACGAGCCTAGGGACTAAATTGCAAAAATGTGAAACTTTAGGGGTAAAAATGTAATTTTTTCCATAATCTGATTTTCAGATGATTTGAATAGTATAATGATTAAATAAGTTAAATGCGATGTTATAGATCAAAGAAAAGCGAGATTCAAAATTAAAACGGGGGAAAAACAAGTATTTGACGATTAGGTCCTTTTCATCATTTTTATGTCGAGGTAAGTTTGTATGTTTAATAAGCATTAAATTATATATGTATAAATGCTTAATTGATATAATTGTGGTAAATGCTATATTATTGAAATGAAATGTGAGTGCTATTGAGTACGATACTACAGAAATGATCGACAGAGATTCGATACAGAGAAAGTCCCGGTTGAACTTTAGGAATAGATAGGATACAAATGTCATGACATTAGGGTTACCAAGATTACGGTAAGACCATATCTGGGATATGACATCAATTTGAGACTTCGTGTAAGACCATAGTTGGGCTATTGGCATCGATATGAGATTACATGTAAGACTATATCTGGGATATGGCATTGGTACGGTACTGTGAGTACGAGATTCCCGAGTATCCTTTAGTATTCCAAGTGGGTCAATGAGAAATTTAATGGGTATGTCAAAGAAGATAAAGAACATGTAAGTATTATGAATTCGTAGAGGTATGTACATAAGTTTATAAGCATTGACTTCATGATATTGTGAGTTCATGGTTTCCATGAGAATATTTTATGAAAGCCTTGTGATTATTGGCCTATACTTGTGACGTATGAAATATCTGATAAATTTGGTTGAGGATTATGTGATTGGCTTTAGGGTCAAATTGAGTTATAATATAATATGTTTTATTCACACAAATTGTGATTTATCGGATATGAGAAAAATGAATGATTGGCATAATTGCCTATTAAAATGACTATGAAAGTATGGGAAGATATGAGCTTTAACAATTGAAAGATGTTAAGATATATGCTTCAAAAGTGAATACTCATAATTAATGTGTTTGTTTATTATGAGGTTTGAAATGATTGTTTGATTGTGGTAATCGATTATAATAGAGAGATTTCGGTTGTTAGGCTAAAGTCAAGACAAGTTATATCATGCTTACAAATTGTAATAGCCCGATTTTGGGGCCAGTTGGAACAGTGATTTCGGGACCACAACTCTGACGTAGGAAAATTTAATTTTATTAGATTTTTATGGTCCAGTTTCATAGAATGATTTCGTGAAAATTTCGTTTGAAAATTTTGATGTTTGGACACTCAATTTAGTAAAAAGGACTAAATTGTAAAAAGTTGTAAAATGGTAGTAAAAATCTGATTTGATGAATAATGTGGGCTGATATGAGCATGTTTATTGTTCGTCTAGGCTTGGGTAACCAAGAAATTGAACATATTTCATTTTACGAGCCTAGGGACTAATTTGTAAATATGTCAAAGTTTAGGGGAAAAAATGTAATTTTTCCATGGTATGATTTTTGGACTGAATTGAGTAATATGAATAATGAACAAGCTAAATTTGCTATTATAGATCAAGAAAAACAAAGTTCAGACCTTGAACGGGGAAAGAATAATGTGATTGACGATTAAATCCATTTCTCCTATTTTTGTATCGAGGTAAGTTCGTATGTAAATAATGGATTATTATTTATGCTTTAATTGTGTTATTATTGTATGAATTTTGAATTGCTCATTGAATAAATTTGACAAAGTTTCGACAAGTGAGAAATATCCCGGTTGAACCTTAGGAATAGATAGGATACGAATGTCATGACATTAGGGTTATTTGAGTTTACGTGTAAAACCATATCTAGGATATGGCATCGATATGAGGTTTTGTGTAAGACCATAGCTGGGCTATTGGCATCAATTTGAGATCCCATGTAAGACTATATCTGGGATATGACATTGGTATGGTACTACGTGTATGAGATTTCCCAAGTATCCTTTAGTATTCCAAGTGGTTCAACAGGTAACTTAAAGACCATGTTAAATGTATAAAAGATTATGGTATGTTATGGAAGACAATGAAATGTTGCAAGTTGGTACAGGTATGTACACAAAACTCATGCTTAATGAGCTTGAAATGTGATGAACCCACAGTAAGGTTCGATTGAGTAAGTTACAATGTTAAGGTTTTAATATCATCTATGCCAAGTTTGATTATGAGATTTACAATGATACCTATGTTAATTTACTTCATGTTAAAAATATGCTAAAATGTGTTTATGATGCCTATTATTTGCATAGGAACTTATTAAGCTTTAAAGCTTACCTCTTTCTTTTTCCCTAGTTTTATAGTGTCACCAAGCCAGCTTAGGGGTCAAAGATGGTCGGAGATCCATTCACACTATCAAATTATCATTTTGGGTACTTATGATTTCATTATTTTGAGTATGACATGTATAGGGACTTGGTCATTTTGTTATGTGTCATATTTGATTTGGCCAAATGTGTTGGCTTATAATGATTCATAATTCATTTTGTAAATGGCCATTGAAATTGGCTAATATTGGTTAAGTATATATGCATATGATGATGTTTTCATGGACATGGATTTTACATGGTTTGAGAAGATAAGTATGAGATATTGTATGTGATAGCACATAGCATGTAACTGATGTGTGAATGACTTGGTTGTGCCTGAACTGGTTATATGTATATGCTTGAATTGGTGTTGGTCGTTGTTCTGTAGATTGGTACAAGTAAGGGTGGCAAAATGTCTTGGTAAATAGCCTTATTTTTGTCCACACGGGTAGACACACGGGCGTGTGTCTAGGCCGTGTGTGACACCCGGTTTGCCCTGTGGGTGTTTGATCTGGTCGTGTCTCCCCTACATCTTAAATTTTTAGCTTCAAATTGGCCACACAGGTAGAGACAATACCTGTGTCTCAGCCATGTGAAGGAGACGACCCAGGGACATAGGCATTTTCCTAGGGCGTGTGAAATCTGCACCTATTTTATGAAAATTTATAAAAATTAAATTGCCCACATGGCCTAACCACACGGGCGTTTGACTTGGCCATGTGACTTCAATTTTTTGATGACGTCATAAACAGAGAGTTACAAGGGTTAGGGACACAGGCGTGTGTGTCCACACGGCCTACCCACACGGGCGTGTCCCAAAGCCACATAGGCGTATGACCCCTGTTTTGATGAAAAATTTTCTAAGTGTTGGGAAGTTTTTTAAAGTTCTTGGTTTAGTCCCAAACCACTCCTAATGCATGTTTTGGGCATCGTAGGCTCGTTTTAGGGATGATATGAATGTTTTCAAAATGTTTTAAATTTGAGTGGAAATTCACGTCCCAGTTTTGAATGTTTGTTTGAGTTTAAGTCCGGTAATGCCTCGTACCCTGTTCTAGTGTCGAATATGGGTAAGGGGTGTTACATTTAATGGGACCAGAGATATGGTTTAGTCGATTCTCAGACTAACATAGTGTGTGTAAGAGTCTAGCTATACATGCCATAAATGAACTGTGATAGTGTGATGACTCCTAACAATTGTAAATCGTGTTTTCGTATAGTAATGGATCCCAATCGAGCTAAGGCTGATAAAGTAGAAAGTAATACGCCGTCTCCCTCCCAAGGGCAGCGCCTTCTGATAGTAGACCCCCTACGGTTAGTCAAGAAGAAGGAGGTAGGGAAACCTTTCTCTATATGATGAATGAGTGGTATACAAAATTTGTTCGAACAAATCTAAATACCCAACCTCCTCCACCCCAACCTATTCCTTGACCAGTTCTCGTAGCTCCACAAGGTATGGATTTTGTAAGAATGAATAAGCCCCCAGTTGATAAGATCCGAAAGCATGGGGTCAAAGATTTTCAAGCTAATATGGATGATGATCCCGAGAGAGCCGAGTTTTGGCTTGAGAACTCCATCGATGAGTTGTCTTGCACACTAGATGAGTGTTTAAAATGTGATATCTTGCTTCTGAGAGATTCTTCATACCATTGGTGGAGTACAATCGTATCTGTAGTTCCAAGAGAAAGGGTCACATAGGACTTCTTTCAAGAGGAGTTTTGAAAGAAGTATATTAGCCAACGGTTCATTGACCATAAACGTAAAGAATTTCTTGAGCTGAAATAGGGTCGTATAATAGTAACAGGGTATGAGCGAGAATTGGTCAGACTGAGGAAGTATATTTGGGAGTGTGTTTCCACCGAGGCCATCATGTGCAAGAGATTTGAGGATGGATTGAATGAAGACATTCATGTGCTAATTGAGATTTTAGAGCTGAAAGAGTTAGTGGTATTGGTTGAACGGGCTTGCAAGGCCGAAGAATTGAACAAAGAGAAAAGGAAAGCTGATCTTGAAGCTAGAGACTTGAGGAAAAGACCGATGAGTAAGTCATTTCCATCTTAGTCCAAAAAGTCTAAAGAAATGTATTCCAGTTTGAATGTTTCAGTGAGGTATTCACACAGAGATCGTGGGAAACAACATTCGAGTTTTAAATCTTAGGCTACTTCTATGGCAAGTGTGGGTAATGTAAAGTCTAATAGATCCGAATATGAGCAGTATGGTAGAAGACATCTCGGCGAATGTAGAATGAATGACCAGACTTGTTTCATGTGTGGTTCATAAGAGCATTTTATCAGAGATTGCCTGGAGATGGAAGAGAAAGAGAAATTTCAAAGTGCAAGGCCTAGTAATACTGCTTCTAGAGGAAGGCCCTGAGGAATACTGGAAATAGAGCCAGTAGTAAAGGTGTGACAAAAGAAACGATGTGAGATCCAAAGCGCGAGCACCTGCGAGAGCCTATGCCATCCGTGCTCGTGAAGAAGCGGCGTCTTCCGATGTTATTACTGGTACTTTCAATACCAGTTGCAAGAATTGACAGATAAGGGATTCGCAAGACCAAGTTATTCCCCATGTGGTGCTCCAGTATTGTTTGTAAAGAAGAAAGACGGATTTGTAGGACTTTGCACAAATTACCGATAGCTTAATAAGGTAACCATAAAGAACAAGTATCCGTTGAGGACGATAGATGACTTGTTTGATCCGTTGAAAGGAGCAACAGTGTTTTCCAAGATTGATTTGAGATCCGGGTATTACTAGTTGAGAGTTAAAGAGTCAGACGTGTTGAAAACTACTTTCAGAACAAGGTATGGGCACTATGAATTTCTTGTTATGCCGTTTGGATTAACTAATGCCCCTGCTATTTTCATGGACTTGATGAACCGAATTTTCTGACCATATTTGGATAAGTTTGTAGTTGTTTTTATTGATGACATACTGATTTATCCTCCTGATGAGACCGAACACGGCAAGCATTTGAGAATTGTTTTATAAACTTTGAGAGACAAATAGTTGTATGCTAAGTTCAATAAAAGTGTGTTTTGGCTCAGAGAAGTTGGATTTTTGGGACATATCATTTCATGTGATGGTATTCAGGTTGATCCCAGTAAAATTTTGGCGATTGTTGATTGGAAACCACCAAGAAATGTGTCCGAAGTCAAAAGCTTCCTGGGCTTAACCGGTTATTACTGATTATTTGTTAAAGGATTTTTGATGATTTCTACTCCTATGACAAGATTGTAGCAAAAAGACGTCAAGTTTGAATGGTTCGAAAAATTTCAGCAAAGTTTTGAGAAGCTAAAGGCATTATTCACTGAAGCATCGGTTTTAGTGCAACCTGAACTGGGAAAGGAATTTGTGATTTATAGCGACGTATCACTGAATGGACTAGGATGTGTGTTGATGCAAGAAGACAAAGTGATAGCTTATCCCTCGAGACAGTTGAAGCCAAATGAGAAGAATTACCCGACGCATGATTTGAAATTAGCCGTTATTGTGTTTGCTTTGAAGATGTGGCGACACCATTTGTACAGTGAGAAATGTCAAGTTTTTACCATCATAAGAGTTTAAAGTATTTGATGACCCAGAAGGACTTGAACTTACAGCAACGAAGATGGCTCGAGTTGCTAAAAGATTATGAGATGGTGATTGATTATCCCCCGGGTAAATCGAATGTAGTCGTAGACGCCTTGAGTAGGAAAACTTTGTTTGCTTTTATAGCATTGGACATGAGATTGACTTTATCTGATGACAGTTCTATTCTAGCTGAGTTGAGAGCTAGGCCGATGTTATTTAGCAGATTTGTGAAGCTGAGAAATATGACAGTGATTTGCAAGCCAAGAGAGCTCATTGTGAATTGTTTAGTGATTCAGATTTTCATGTCGGATCCGATGATTGTTTGATGTTCCAAGGTAGGATTTGTGTACCAAAAAATGATGAAACTATTCAGAAAATTCTTCATGAAGCACATAATAGTTGTTTGTCTGTACATCCGGGTAGTACGAAAATGTATAATGACTTGAAGAAATTGTATTGGTGGTTAAGTATGAAAAGAGATATCTCTGAGTTTGTTTCGAGATGTTTGATATAACAACAAGTAAAAGCCAAACACCAAGTACCTTTGGGTTTACTTCAGCCAATGATGGTGCCGAGTGGAAATGGAATAGGATTACGATGGATTTCGTAACGGCTTGCCTATGACTCTGAAAAAGAAAGATGCCGTAAGGGTTGTGGTTGATAGATTGACAAAATCGACTCACTTTATATCGGTACATACTGATTATTCACTTGATAAGCTAGCTAAGCTGTACATTGCTGAGATTGTGAGATTGCACGGGATACCTATTTCTATTATTTTTGTAACAGCCCAATTTTGGGGCTAGTTGGAATAGTGGTCTCGGGACCACAAATCCAGAGTCAATTAAATTATTTTATTATTATTTTAGAGTCATAGTATGATTATAGGAGTGCATGAAAAATTTGGTGAGTTAATTTTAACGTTTGTGAGCACAATTGTGAAAAATGACTAAATCGCATAAAGTGTAAAAGTCTTAAATTGATAGTTAAGGGTGTTAAATACCTAGAGAACTAAAATTAGGGTCTTTAAAGGGAAATTAGCCCCTTAAAAGAAAGCATAGCTGGCTATGGGAGACAAATTGGAGAGAAGGTCAAAATTAGGTGAAGCTTAGGTCACCAATTTTGACTAGTTGTCTTTTTAATAAAACAAAAAGGAAAAGCTATAGTTTTTCTCTCTTCTTAGCCGAAAATATCAGCCATTGTAGGGGTTTGAAAGCTTCAAAATTTTCAGCAACTTTGAGCCCTCTCAAGTAAGTGATTTTGATAGTTTCTCTTAATGATTTTTACATTTTTTAGACCCTAAAAGTATGAGCTTTCAAATGAGGGGACTATCTTGCAAAATGGTTGAAAGCCTAGGGTTTTGCCATGAAAGAATTTAGGATGTTTTCTGAAATTTTATGAAAGAATATGAGTCTTAGTTGTGTAATAGATAACTTTTGAGAAAGGTGTTACCATGAAAACACCTAAAGGGACCATTTTGCACAAGTTGTAAAATGACTAATAAATGTGTAAAATGGAGAGAATTTGGGGTTGCTATAAGAGTAAAAAGAGTTCAACTAAGCTTAAGATGTGAAGAAATTCGATAAAAATCAAATTTTTGAGCATAGAGGTAAAACGGTCATTTTACCAAAGATGTGAGTTTTTAATTGCTTAAATTTATTTAGTGACTAAATGAATATAGATCAAGAATTGTCAAATCTGAACCTAGACCAGGGGAGCCAAGCAAGTCGACTAGACCGACTAGTCGTATACGTTTTGTAAATCCAAGGTAAGTTGTTTGTAAATAATACAACTACATTACTAATGTATTTGTTGAATTGAATTTGAATTAGTATAGCATGAATTGCTTGATTGTGGAATTAAGATAGCATGATGATAATAGAGATAGTAGAGTTCCTGTTTGAACCAAGGAAATAAATCGAATATTCATGCCGTGACATATGGGTTATCGTTGGCTAGTGTAAGACATGTTTGGGACATGCATCAGCCACATTATGAGAGCTAGTGTAAGACCATGTCTGGGACATAGCATCAGTATTGAGACGAGAGCTAGTGTAAGATGTGTCTGGGACATGCATCAGCCTCGAGACATAAGCCAGTGTAAGACCTGGGACATGCATCGGCTAGAGATGATAGTCAGTGTAAGACCATGTCTGAGGCATGGCATTGACTTGAGATATGAGCCAGTGTAAGACCATGTTTGGGACATGGCATCGGCACCTTACCCACGTCCGCGGCTTAATAAATTTCTGGTAGTGTTCCAAATGGTTCAACGGTGAATGTTATGTTCTAAGCTAATGAGGAAAGTATAACCGTGTTGTGAGTGGTACAGGTACCTAATTGGTACGTATGAGATATGAGCTCATTGAACAATATGTGACTAGTATGGATGGTAATGAGTAAGTTATGCCTATGCCTACCTTGGTATCATGAGCATGTGGATCATTGATAAAATGTTGTTGTTGTGTACTTAGTTATATGCAACTTACTAAGCTTTTATGCTTACTCTCTTTCCTTTCCATTTCCTTACAGTGCCGCCTTTCTAGCTCAAGGATCATTGGAAGTCAGAGATATCGATCACACTATCAACCGAAGCATTTGGTATAGTTGGATTTATGTTTTTTATTATGGCATGTATAGGACTTAGACTTTATTATTTTGTGTTTTTGAGAATTGGCCAAATGTGTTGGCTTGGGTTGGAAGCCCTTCAATTTGTATTATGCCTTGAATAATGGCTAACATTCATTTTGGAATTTATAAAAGAAGCATTATCATGGTGGGATGAATGTCTATTGTGGTTGATTTGATTTTAGAAATTGTGCTTGTTTTAGCATTGGTTGGAATTTGTATAGAAATAGGAAAGTAAGGGTGGCAACGAGGCTTGGTAAATAGCCTTATATTGTCCACAACGGTAGACACACGGGCGTGTCTCTAGGCCGTGGGTGATACACGGTCTGCCCCATGGGCATGTAGATTGGCCATGTGTCCCCTACATGTAAAAATTTCAAGTCAGTATGCATAGTAATAAAGACATAGGTAAGGACACGGCCGTGTGTCTCAGCCGTGTGGAGGATACGGCCTAGTACACGAGTGTGTGCCATGGCCGTGTTTCATTTAGGGAATGTTGACATCAGAAATAGAATACCCAGGTTTTTGTACACGGGCTAACATACGGGCATGCCCTGGCCATGTGAGGGACACGTGCCATCCACACGGGCGTGTGTCTAGCCGTGTGAAAACCCCTGTAGGTGTGAATTAGAAATTAATTCTACACAGGTGTGTGGCACGAGTGTGTCCCAAAGTGCTTAGGCCGTGTGAGCCACACGGGCCATCAGCACGACCATGTCAAAATGGTCACACAGGCGTGTTACTCATCCACCCAGACGTGTGTCCTTGTTTTAAGGACAAAAATTTTCATAGTTGGTTTAAGGACCCAGTATAGTCTAGAATAGTTTTCAATGGTCGATTTAAGGCTCGTGGGCTCATAATAAAAAGTTTAAAGTAGAAATTGAAAATTTTTAATTTGGATAGAGTCTCGGTGACTTCAGATTGTTTGTATGCATGAGATCAAGTATAGGTAATGCCTCGTACTCTACCCCAGCGTGGGTTACGAGTATGAGGTGTTACAATTTCGGATAGAGATTCGAGGTTTACTTCAAGGTTTTGGAAAAAGTTACAAGAAGCCTTGGTATGAAATTGAATTTTAGTACTCCATTTGATCCACAAATCGGCGGTCAATCCGAAAGGGTAATTCAGACACTTGAAGATATGCTTCGATGTTGTGTTCTAGAATTTGAGGGTAGTTGGGAAAAATATCTACCATTGGTCGAATTTTCCTATAACAATAGCCATTAGTTAAGCATAAAAATGGCACCTTATGAGGCATTGTATGGCTGCAAGTGTAGGACGCCTTTGTATTGGACTGAACTTAGTGAAAAACAAATTCACAGGGTCGACTTAGTTAAGGAAACCGAAGAGAAAGTAAAAGTAATTTGAGATTGTTTGAAAACTGCTTCTGATAGACAGAAATAATATAAGGATTTGAAATGAAAAGAGATTGAGTTTCAAATTGGTGATAAAGTATTTTTCAAAGTATCTCTGTGGAAGAAGATTCTTAGATTTGGCCGTAAAGGCAAGTTGAGTCCAAATTTTATTGGGCTGTATGAAATTATTGAAAGAATAGGGCCAGTGGCATATCGGTTAGCCTTCCTGACAGGGTTGGAAAGGATTCATAATGTGTTTCATGTATCGATGTTGTGACGATATAGTTTCGATCCTTCACATGTGATTTATCCGATGGAGATTGAGATTTGGCCAGATATGACGTATGGTGAAGAATTGATTAAAAGCTTAGTCCGGGAAGTTAAATAGTTGAGAAATAAAAGTATAGCTCTAGTGAAATTTTTGCGGCAAAGACACGGTGTTGAAGAGGCTACGTGGGAACCAGAGAAGGCCATGAAAAACAGTATCCAAGCCTCTTTTCTGGTAAGATTTTCAGGGACAAAAATCCCTAAAGGGGGGAGAGTTGTAACAGCCCGATTTTGGGGCCAGCCAGAACAGTGGTTTCAGGACCACAAATCTGACGTAGGAAAATTTAATTTTATTAGATTTTTATGGTCGACAGTTTCAAGGAATGATTTCGTGAAAATTTTCTTCAAAAATTTTGACGTTGGGGCACTCAATTTAGTAAAAAGGACTAAATTGTAAAAAGTCATAAAATCGATAGTAAAAATCTAATTTGATGAATAATGTTGGCTGATATGAACATGCTTATGGTTTGGCTAGGCTTTGGTAACAAAGAAAATGAACACATTTCATTTTACGAGCCTAGGGACTAATTTGTAAATATATTAAAGTTTAGGGGCAAAAAATATAATTTTTCCATAGTATGATGTTTGGACTGAATTGATTAATGTGAATAATGAATAAGCTAAATTTTCTATTATAGATCAAGAAAAATGAAGTTCGGACCTTGAACGGGGAAAGAATAAAGTGTTTGACGATTAAATTCATTTCTCCTATTTTTGTACCGAGGTAAGTTCGTATGTAAATAATGCATTATTATTTATGCTTTAATTGTGTTATTATTGTATGAATTTTGAATTGCTCTTTGAATAAATTTGACAAAGTTTCGACAAGTGAGAAATACCCCGGCTGAACCTTAGGAATAGATAGGATACGAATGTCATGACATTAGGGTTATTTAAGTTTACGTGTAAGACCATATCTGGGATATGGCATCGATATGAGATTTTGTGTAAGACCATAGCTGGGCTGTTGGCATCGATTTGAGATCCCATGTAAGACCATATCTAGGATATGGTATTGGTATGGTACTATGTGTGTGAGATTTCCCGAGTACCGTTTTGTATTCCAAGTGGTTCAACGGGTAACTTAACGGTCATGTTTAAGTTATTAAAGATTATTGTATGTTGTGGAAGAAAATGGTATGTTGCAAGTTGGTATAGGTATGTACACAAAACTCATGCTTAATGAGCTCGATATATGATGAACCCACTGTAAGGTTTGGTTAAATAAGTTACGATGTTAAGGTTTTAATATCATCTATTCCAAGTTTGACTATGAGATTTACAATGATACCTATGTTAATTTACTTCATGTTAAAAATATGCTAAAATGTGTTTATGATGCCTATTATTTGTAGAGGAACTTACTAAGCTTTAAAGCTTACCCTTTTTCTTTTTCCCTTGTCTTATAGTGTCACCAAGCCAGCTCGGGGATCGAAGACGGTTAAAGATCCCTTCACACTATCAAATTATCATTTTGGGTACTTTGATTTCATTATTTTGATTATGGCATGTATAGGGACTTGGTCATTTTGTTATGTGTCATATTTGATTTGGCCAAATGTGTTGGCTTATAATGATTGATAATTCATTTTGTACATGGCCATTGAAATTGGCTAATATTGGTTAAGTATATATGCATATTATGATGTTTTCATAGATATGGATTTTGCATGGTTTGAGATGATAAGTATGAGATGTTGTATGTGATAGAACATAGCATGTAACTGATGTGTGAATAACTTGGTTGTGGCTAAACTGGTTGTATGTATATGCTTGACTTGGTGTTGGTTGTTGTTGTGTAGATTGGTGCAAGTAAGGGTGGCAAAATGGATTGGTAAATAGCCTTATTTTTGCCCACATGGGTAGGCAGACAGGCGTGTGCCTAGGCCATGTGTGACACACGACTTTCACTATAGGTATGTGATCTGGCTGTCTGTCCACTGCATCTTGAATTTTTAGATTTGAATTGGCCGCACGAGCAAAGACACGGCCATGTATCTCAGCCGTGTGAAGGACACGGCCCAGGGACATAGGCATGTGCCCAGGGCGTATGAAGTCTGCACCTATTTTATGAAAAATTATGAAAATTAAATCGCCCACACGGCCTAAGCACACGGGCCTGTGACTTGTCCGTGTGACTTCAATTTGTTGATGATGTCATAAACAAAAAGTTACACGGGTTAGGGACACGGGTGTGTGTGTCCACACGGCATACCAACACGGGCGTGTCCCAAAGCCACACGGACATGTGAACCTTATTTTGATGAAAAAATTTCAAATGTTGGGAAGTATTCTAAAGTTCTCAGTTTAGTCCTGAACCACTCCTAATGCATGTTTTAGGCCTCGTATTAAGGGACGATATGAATGTTTTTGAAATGTTTTAAATTTGAGTGGAAATTCATGTCCCGATTTTGAATATTTGTTTGAGTTTAATTTCGGTAATGCCTCATACCCTGTTCCGACGTCGAATACGGGTAAGGGGTGTTACAGAAATTAACATAGCAAATAATGTAACTGAAAAATTTATAACTCTAAAGTTTATAGCAATTTATACTATTTTATTGTAGCACCCCCAAACCCGGCCCAAACGTTAAGACCGAATCTGACGTGGCACATTGAAGTCAAAAACCCTTGTTCCCTTTTTAGTATTTTAAAAGCCGACTTTTGTTAAACTAACCAAGTGAATGGAAGCTGGGTACCAAGTAGGTATCCATAACAGAGGAGGTGAGCCATGAAGGCTGCTTAAGTACCAAGCTCTCCGATTGGATCCAATCCTAGACATGTCCACATCCATTGCCACACTTGGTTATAACAAGTTGAAATTTTTTTGAGTGGTTATCTTTGGTAAATCGAGTATTCGTGACGTCGTGTTATTTAAAAAAAACAAGTATCGTTTTGAAATCACGCCCTAAGTCTAGCCCATTTGAATTATTATCCATCAATTTAAAGTTGTTTAAAATAATATAATCCCAGAAAATCAAAGAAGAAAATAAAGTTAAAATGGCCTTATTACAACCCAAAAATTAAATAGTAATTAAAAATAACTTAAGAAAACCAGTCTCTTTTTCAAACCCAAAAGTATTCACCATGGCCACTCTAAATCCCCTCCGGCTCCAAGTCACCCACATCAAGGCTCACCTGCAAGGTTAAAGAAAGGGTGAGTTTGGGGAAACCCAGTGTGTAAGGAAAACCCATTCAAAGTCCAAGCCAGCTCAAGTCCATTGGGCCTAAGCCCATTCAGTAATGATGATCTTGGGCGAGCCCTTTTAGATTACAATAAACCGGGCCTTAGCCCTTATTCAGATAACAAGATATGGCCCATAGGCCCATTTCAAAATACATGCAACATCAATAACATATACAAGCCCATTTGGGGAGACTGCTCAACCCACCAACCATTACACTCCACCTGTACCAGCCATACACTCCATGTGGGGAATAGCTCAACCCACCCACCCAACACTCCTGATTCTGCGACCTTGCTTTGCTCGATTAACGATAAATTGAGGCAAAGCCTCCAATACATGGACAAGCCACTTTCAGTACTTCCTCCGTCAATATCCCGGTCCATGCATCGATAATAACAACATGGCATGCGATAAATAACAACAGTCAAACATGCATTTAGGTCAATTTAACCCTAGGGGTATTTTGGTAATTTATCTCTTAGGGGTAAAACTATAAATTTTCCACTTTTAAAGGTATTTCAGTAATTTATCTATTTTAGGGTTTTTCATGCATATTCCTACCTTTCACGTACTAATGAATCACTACTGAGGGTTCTTCCGAATTGGGCAGTTGGCCCATCATTCCAATTTTGGCCCATTAAGCCCAAAAATATCGAGGGCACAGAAATCATGCAGTTTGCAGTCCAAACATTGCAGCTTACCAAAAAAATTAATCGATTTACCTCACGAGCATTCACACACTCACAAATCTACAAAATACCGATTTTCGGCTTTTCGGCTTTTGCCGATCTAGACTAAGAAAGAGGGTGTTAGTTACACACATGTTTGCGACGATATGCTGATGAGATCCACACACGAACCGCCTACAATTGGATTACTAACACGTTAATCTAACTATTCAAATACAAACTACGTATTAACCCCTTACAATATTCGGCCAACCACACCTACAGGTCATAGTAAGCTTATAAGAAATCAATAAGCAACTCATTAACAAATTTTTGTCAATGTTTACCACATAATCATAATTTCACTGCAAGCTGTCTTCCTGAGAAACAGTCACTAAATCATTTATAAATAGAGCTACGAAACTCCAACTCAAGTGCCATTAATTTTCCCTGAAAATAGACTCATATATATTCTATCCATAAAATTTTCAGAATTTTTTGTTTATCCAATCAATACCAAATTTTTCTCAAAGTTTCCCATGTTTCACTGTTTGACTAATCTGACCACTCTTCACTATGAATCAAATTTCTAATTGTACAGAATTCAAAATATGTTCTCGTTTATTTCATTTGCAACTAGACTCATTAAGCTTTAATTACATAATTTATTCAGCTTCTAATTCATCTCCCACAATTTATGGTGATTTTCCAAAGTCACATTACTGCTGCTGTCCCAAGCAGATTTATTACCAAATCACTCTTTCACACACCTATCTTGCATGCATGTTATTTAAACATGTATATCACCAATAAATCATCACATATCTATGATTTTTACTTAAGCATAATCTCCATTTCATCATTTTAAAGCACAACATGTTAGCCGATTTTTCCCTTCAGCATCTAAGGCACATGCATGATCATTTGTTTGGCTCAACTTCACCTATCTTCCATTTTTCATCAAAAGAACATGAAACAACAACCATTTCCTTCATTTTAATTCATGACCAAATGCTCACAACACACCCAAAACCAAAATATGCTTCAAGAGTTAAGGTAGAATTAAGAAGAACTCATGAACATCAAGATAGAAGCAAACTACCATGAACTTACCTTCAATTTTCTTCCCCAAGTGACCGAACATTCAAGAGCTTTCTCCTCTCCTTTCTCTTCTCTAACTTTCGGCTATGATGAACAAAGATGGACAAAACTTTGTTCTTTTCACCCCTTTTTCTTTTAATAAAATTTCATATTTCATCCATTTAATTCTTTAATACAAAAGACATGAAATGCCCATCATGGAACATTTACCTAACCCATTATCAATTTTTATCAATTTGTACCATAAATTATGGATATCAAGTGCACATATTGTCTTCAACAACATGATGGCCGGCCACTTCATGTAAAATGGGAGGTTTGTCATGCAAATCCTCCTATTTTGCACTCCTATTTGTTTGGCCACTTCAATTTAGCATATAGCATTTTCAAACATTTTCACATAGGTCCTATTTCATAATTTCACCCCCTTTTTCTTATGGAACAAAAATTAACTAAAATTGTCGGGTTCTATCTTAAGCTTGGGCCTTCTAGAGTCCCACTAACATAATTAAACCTATGCCAACATTACAGAATTCCCAAAAATTGGGGCGTTACATTTATTTTGTATTTATATTGTAGACTTGGTAAATGATTGGTAAGAGTTGCTTATTATGTTCATACGGACTTACTAAGCTATATTACTTACCCCCTTCCTTTCCAATGTTTTATGGTGCCGTCAAGCTAGCTCGAGTTGGAGATCGCCGAAGATCCTATCACACTATCAAGCTATCATATTGGGCATTAATGAATTCAAGTATTTAGAGTTTATGGCATGTATAGGGACTTGGTCTTTTGGTTATATGTGTTGGCTTATAATAGTTCATGGTTCATTTTATATATAGCCTTGGAAGTTGGCTAATGTTGGCTATGAGTGTCATTTTGAATATGGAAACTTGCATAATTTGATGTGAAATGGTTGATGTTTTAAGCATGTTTAAAAATGGTATGAGAATGACATGTTATTGTCTTGGTTATGATTATTTTGTTGTTCTTCATGCTTGAGTTTGTGCCATGTGATGTTGAGTAGATATGTGCAAGTGAGGGTGGCAAATGGCTTGGTAAATAGCATTTTTTTTTGTCCACAAGGTCATCCCCATGGGTGTGTGATCCGACCGTGTGCCCCCTACACCTAAATTGTTGCAAAACATAATGCTCAGCATTGAGAACAGGGGTATGAGACACGACCGGGTGTCTCAGCCGTGTGAAGGACACGGCCTCGAGACACGGGTGTGTGCCATAGCCGTATGACTTCAATTTGCTCTTGGGTGACAAACAGAGAGTTACACGGGTTAAGGTCATGGGTGTGTGTGACCACACAGCCTGCCACACGGGTGTGTGACCCTTATTTTAGTAAAAATTCTCTAAGTGTCGTTAAATTTTCTAAAGTTCACGGTTTAGTCTCGAATCACTTACAAAGCATGTTTTGGGCCTCGTAGGCTCGATTTAGGGATGATATGATTGGTTGTTGAAAAATTTTAATTTGGTGCCTAATTTACAACTCGGAATGTATGTTTCCTTGTGTTTACGTCCGGTAATGCCTCTGTAACACCCCTAACCCGTATCCGTTGCTGAACTAGGGTTAAAGGCATTATCGGGCATAATCAGAACATTAACATTCATTTCATAAGCATCAAAGCATTAAAGATCAATCATCAATATAGAGTCCTTCATATAGGTTATCGAGACCTTAAATATGTATTAGAAAAGAGTCGGGACTAAACCGAATACATAAAAAATTTCTCCAAAATTTAAACATTTTTCAAATAAGTACAGGTCACACTCCTATGTGAACAGGCCGTGTTCCTCACACGGCTTTAGACACCCCAGTGTGTTTAGACCGTGTCAAAATAGGGTATACATATTGACTTGTTCACATGGCCACAAGACACGCCTGTGTGCTTAGCCCATGGTCGATTCTGACTTGGGCCACACGGCTAGCCACACACTTGTGTGCCTTGGCTGTGCTCGAGCCTGACTTACAATTGTAGGGTACCCCAGGGGACACACGACCATGTAACATAGCCGTGTGTCACACACGGCTGAGACACACGCTCGTGTCCCTGCCCGTGTGGACAAATATAAGTCATTTAAATAGCTAACTTGCCACCCCAATTGGGCCAAACCTACAAGCATCAATCCAAACATATTTGCACAATATTTTATGAACAATTCACAACCAAAACATAATCCATTCATGACATATCATTGGTACCAAATTTTCATATCAATATATCAACCAAATCATAACAAATCTAAAATAAAATCATACCAAACATAAGTTTCAATTTCATGGCCAAACCTTATCAATTACCATAGCTAACACATGCCAAAAGCTTACATATCTTACGATTTCTTATATCCAACTCAAACATATAAAACATAACATATTGCATCACATATCTTTTACCAAAACCATAACATATCCACAACCATACCAAACCATATCGTATGGCTAAATATAAACGTTACAAAACCTATCCAAAGTCCTTCTAGCCTATACATGCCTTACTTTACTATATACATTTTCAAAAGGTACCAAAATGAGATTCGATAGTGTGGTGACGATCCTCGACGATCCCTGAGCTCACAGTAGCTTCGATATATAAAAATAAACAATGCAAACATACACAGAGTAAGCTTTCAAAAGCTTAGTAAGCTCGTACCAAAAATCATCAACAGTTTATAGAATATAAAACATCAACATATAAGTACTTATAACTTCTCAATTCAACTAACAATTTTAAGCCAACATCATCCATATGTTCTTACCAATTCAATAAACTTGATAAGAATAATACCATCTACCACATTGGTATTATATGTACCTGAACCTTCCCAAATTCATTCATTTTCATTCTCACCTCTTGTTCGGATATTTTAAGGCTTTCCAAAGATTTCCAATGCTTTAAACATCCGCACACTTAGTGCTTTAAAGATTACCTGAAGCTATAATAATTCCACACACTTAGTGCCCTCTCAAATAGCCGAAGCTAATTTAAATCGCACAGTTAGTGTCAAATACCATTGATTTATCATCGTAATCATCCAAACCAAATATATCTACAATCTATGTATAATCAAAAAAGCAAAATATACTTATAACAACATGTTTTACATATGAACTTACCTCGTACTCGGAGTTGTCGACTCGGATTGTTTACTCAATAACCTTAGACTTCCCTTGGTCTAAATCCGAATTCCTCTTTTCTTGATCTATATGTATTCAAAATTACCCCTTTTTATTCACTAAATCATTCAAATCAATCCATATACACACCATTAAGACATATTGCAAACTAGCCCTCACATTTTCATATTTTGACACTTTAGTCCCTAATTCACAAAATCACAAAATACACAAATTTTGCTTGTACACAAGCTTAGCCGAATTTCCCTATCTCTCAACAAGTCCACATATTTCATATATTTCAAATTTTAGTGCCTCAATTTACAAATTTCACAATTTAGCCCATTTTATACATTTTTACTAAAAATCACTTTATAAAACATGTATATCAAGCACTAAGCTTTCATAATTCATCATTTAATATCTGAAAACTCATGAATTCATCAATGGCATCTCATCAAATCATCATCAATTTCATGAATTTAAGCATGGGCTAGCTAGAACACTTAACAACGATCACAAAAATGTAGAAATCATCAAAAACCGAGTAAAACTCATACCTTAATCAAGTTCTTAAATGGTCGAATGTTAAAACAAGATGATAATAGCCATTTTCATGCTTTTGTTTTAATTAGACAAACAATAATTAGCCATTTACAATTTTAACCTTTTTATTTTCTTTAGAATTCCACTGACTCATGACTAAATATGTCCATGCATTTATTCAATGGTTTAATTGCATCATAAGGACTTTATACTTAAAAAGCCATGTCCATTCAGCACTTTAACAAACAGCAAGCAACTTTTACATTTTTTGCGATTAAGTCTTTTCTAACAAATCGGCACACAAACATTCAAAATTTCATATGAGACTTTCACACATACTAATTCACACATTATTGACACAAAAAATAATATTTAACCATTTCTCTTACTCAGATTTGTGGTCCAAAAACTACTATTCTGACTAGGGTCTAAACTGAACTGTTACAATTCTCCCTCTTAGGGATTTTCGTCCCTGAAAATCTTACCGTTAAATTGATTCGGATATTGTTGTCTCATAGATCTTCAGGCTCCCATACAGCCTCTTCAATACCGTGTCGATGCCACATCACTTTTACTCACGAAATATTTCTTATTTCGCAGCTCTTTAATCTCTCTAGCTAAGACATGGATCAACTTTTCTCCATAAGTCATATCAGACTGAATTTCAATCTCAGACGGAGGAATCACATGCGAAGGATCAGATCTGTATCGTCGAAGCATTGATACGTGAAACACATTATGAATCTTTTCTAACTCTGGTGGCAACAACAATCTATATGCTACCGACCCAATACACTCGGTAATTTCATACGATCTAATGAATCTCGAACTCAATTTGATTTTTCTACCGAACCAAAGTACTTTCTTCCATGGGGATACTTTCAAAAATACTTTATCGCTAATCTCAAACTTAATGTCTTTTCTTTTCAAATCTGCATATGATTTCTAATGTTCAGAAGCTATTTTCAGACTATCTCGGATCACATTCACTTTCTGTTCAGTTTCTTTTATCAAATCAACTCCGTGAATCTTATTTTCACTAATCTCAGTCCAATACAAAGGTGTATGACATTTGTGACTATATAAAGCTTCGTATGGTGCCATTTTAATGCTCGACTGAAAACTGTTATTAGAAGCGAATTCAATCAAAAATAGATATTTTTCCCATGTACCTTCAAACTCAAGAATGCAACATCTTAACATATCTTCGAGTATTTGAATAATCTGCTCAGATTGACCGTCCGTTTGCGGATGAAAAGCAGTACTAAAGTACAATTTAATAACCAGAGCATCTTGCAATTTCTACCAGATTCGAGATGTGAATCTCGGATCTCTATCTGATACAATAGATGATGGCACACCATGCAATCTCAGAATACCGGAAATGTATAACTCAACTAACTTATCGAGTGAGTAATCTGATTGAATCAGAATAAAATGAGCAGATTTTGTCAATCGATCAACTATAACCCAGATTGTATCTTTCTTTCTCGGAGACAGGGGCAAACCCGAAACAAAATCCATTGTCACTCGAGCCTATTTCCACTCCGGAACCATAATCGGTTGTAACAAACCAGATGGAACATAATGTTCATCTTTAACTTGCTGATAGATCAAACATTTAGTAACAAATTCAGAGATATCTCTTTTCATTCTGGACCACCAATAATGTTGTTTCAGATCATTATACATCTTCGTACTACCTAGATGCACAGATAACCGACTATTGTGAGCTTTATTCAAAATCATCTGAATTAACTTTGAATTTCTCAGAACACAAATTCTATCTTGGAATCTCAAACAATCATCTTTATCAACTCTGAATTCTGAATCTTAATCTCATCACGCTGAGCTCTTTATCTAAAATCTCATTATCAATCTTCTGAGCTTTGATAATTTGCTGTAAGAATAAAGGTCTTGCTTTCAATTCAGCTAAAACTGAACCATCAAAGGATAGAACCAAATGAGTATTCATCACACGCAAAGCAAACAATGATTTTCGGCTCAAGGCATCAGCAACAACATTTGCTTTTCCCGGATGATAATCAATCACAAGTTCGTAGTCTTTTAACAGTTCTAACCATTTTCTTTGTCGCAGATTCATATATTTCTGAGTCATCAAATACTTCAAACTATTATGATCAGAATTTACATGACATTTCTCACCGAATAAGTAGTGGCACCATATCTTTAGAGCAAACACAATCACAGCTAATTCAAGATCGTGTGTCAGATAATTCTTTTCATGCAGCTTCAACTGTCTTGAAGCATAAGCAATGACTTTACCTTCTTGTATTAAAAAAAATCCCAGACCAATCAATGAAGCATTACTGTATATCACAAATTCTTTACCGGATTCGGGTTGTACCAATACCGGAGCTCTAGTCAACAAAGTTTTCAACTTATCAAAACCATTCTAACACTTTTCAGACTACACAAATTTCACATCTTTCTGAAGTAGTTTTGTTAACGTAGTCACAATTATTGAAGTAACTTTTACGAATCTTCTACAATAACCAGCAAGTCCCAGAAAACTGCGGACTTTAGAGGCATTCCTCAGAGGTTTCAATCCAAAATAACTGAAATTTTGTTCGGATCAACTCGAATACCAGATGCTGATACAATATGACCAGGAAACCAACTTCTCATAACCAAAATTCACATTTACTGAACTTCGCATACAATTGCTTATCTCGCAAAATCTATAGCACTAATCTCAAATGCTCGGCATGTTCGAATTCACCACGTGAATAAATCAATATGTCATCAATGAATACAACAACAAATTGATCTAGATACGGTCTGAAAATTTTATTCATCAAATCCATAAAAATAGCAGGTGCGCTAGTCAATCTGAAAAGCATAACTAAATATTCATAGTGGCCATACCTCATTCGGAAACCAGTTTTCGGAATGTCTAAGTCTTTTACTCGCAACTGATAATAGCCTGATCTCAAATCTATTTTAGAAAACACAGTATCTCCTTTCAACTGATCAAACAAATCATCAATTCGAGGCAGAGGATACTTATTCTTGATAGTTACTTTATTCAACTGACGATAATCGATACACATTCTCATCGTACCGTCTTTCTTTTTCACAAATAAAATCGGAGCAACCTAAGGTGAGAAACTCGGTCTAGCAAATCCTCTCTCGGTCAACTCTTGCAACTGAGACTTTAATTCTTTTAATTCAATAAGAGCCATTCTATACGGAGCTATCGAAATCGGAGTAGTAGCAGGTACCAATTCAATGCCAAATTCTACTTCTCTAACTGGAGGTAATCCCAGAAGTTCTTTAGGAAACACGTCAGGGAACTCACACACAACAAGCACTGATTCAACTTTCTTTTCTGACACTTTCGAATTAATCACATAAGTAAAATAGGCTTCACAACCTTTTCTTACAATACTCAAAGCTTTCATTGAAGATACCACAGCAGGCAATCCATTCAAATCACTAGATTTAATTCTGACTATTTTATCATTCTTGCATCTTATATCCATAGTTTTTCGTTTGCAGTTCACAACAGCATCATGCAAGGTTAACCAATCCATACCCAGAATTATATCAAATTCATTAAAAGGTAACAGCATCAGATTAGCCAAAAAACATCTGTCTCGAGACATTAATGGTCAATTCTTGCAAACTTTATCAACCAAAACACATCTACCTAGGTGGTTCGAAAATCTAATTAGAAATTCAGTAGACTCTATAGGCAAAGTCTTACTGTTCACTAAGTTCATGCATATATACGAATGTGTTGCCACAAGAACCGTTGCCACTCGGCCTCGGATGCTGAACATTATCTTTTTTAGCTAAGTCTGGGCAATCTATTATAAAATGATTTCATGAACCACAACTGTAACAAGCTTGGTTATTACTCTTTCCCCAGCACTCTCTAAAATGTTGTCTTCCACATTGATCATACTTAGGTTGTTAATTCTTTTCATTACTAACACTGGCAGCAGAAGTAGCTGGAGCTTTAAAGCTCGATTGTGATCTAGCACGATCTTTGTTTGATTGTCCCACACTAGCCTTTGAACGACTATTATCATCTCTAAACTTCTTTGATCCAAATTGAAATGACTTGCCTGATAATCTCTTTCATAGCTCTCTAGCTTCAAAAATAGCTTTTTTTTCTCTTTCCCGAGATCTTCAGCTTTACATGTTTGTTCAACCAGTACAACAAATTCTTTGATTTCAAAAATCTCGACTAACAAACGAATATCTTCATTTAAGCCATCCTCAAATTTTATACACATTTTTGCTTCAAAAGATACATATTCACGAGCATACTAACTCAACCTTACAAATTCCCGCTTGTAATCTATGACAGATAGACGACCTTGTTTAAGCTCGAGAAACTCTTTACGTTTCTAATCGATGAATCTCTGACTAATGTATTTCTTCCAGAATTCAGCTTGAAAAAAATCCCCAGTAACCCGTTCATTCAGAACCATAGATGTCAAAGTCTTCCACCAATGGTACGCCGTATCTCTCAAAAGGGAAGCAACACATTTTATACATTCTTTAGGATTTAATGATAATTCATCAAACACTCTTATCATGTTCTCTAGCCAAAACTCAACTTTTTCAGCATCATTGCTCGTTGTAGCTCAGAACTCTTCAGCCCCATATTTTCAAATCTTACCGACTGGTGGTTTACTTAACTAAACCAGATTCACTGGTAGCATAACAGGAATTTTAGGAGAATTAACCGGGGGTGGAGGTTGTTGTACAGCCGAATTGGTTCTAATATATTGGCTAAACCAATCGTTCATCATCTGATAGAAGGCTTGTCTAGCCTCACCTTCAAGGCTACTCGTAGTAGATTGAGAATTAGATGGCGCCGTCCCTTGTGCGGGAGAAGGCGAATTGCTTTCAAAATCGTCAGCCATAGCTTGTTCGGGATCCATTTGCTATATAAAAGCACATTTCACTGTCAGGATTCATCACACTATTGCAGTTCATAAATATGACATGTATAGCTACACTTACACACGCTATGGTAGTCCTAGAACACACTAAACCATAGCTCTGATACCAACAAAATGTAACCCCCTAACCCGTATTGTTGCTGAACTAGGATTAAAGGCATTATCGGGCATAATCGGAACATTAACATTCATTTAACAGGCATCGAAGCATTAAAGACCAATCATCAATATAGAGTCCCTCATATAGGTTATCGAGACCTTAAACATGTATTAGAAAAGGGTCAGGACTAAACCAAACACATACAAAATTTCTCAAAAATTTAAACATTTTTCATTTAAGTACAAGTCACGCGCCCATGTGAATAGGCTGTGTGCCTCACACGGATTTAGACACGTCCGTGTGTCTAGACCGTGCCAAAACAGGGCATACATACTGACTTGTTCACACGGCCACAAGAAACGCCCGTGTACTTTGCCCGTGGTCGAATCTAACTTGGGCCACACGGCTAGCCACACGCCCGTGTACATTGGCCGTGCTCAAGCTTGACTTACAATTGTAGGGTACCCCAGGGGACACACGACCATGTAACAAAGCCGTGTGTTGCACACGGCTGAGACACACGCTCATGTCCTTGCCCGTGTGGACAAATATAGGTCATTTAAATAGCCAACTTGCCACCCCAATTGGGCCAAACCTACAAGCATCAATCCAAACATATTTGCACAATATTTTATGAACAATTCACAACCAAAACATAATCCATTCATGACATATCATTGGTACCAAATTTTCATATCAATACATCAACCAAATCATAACAAATCTAAAATAAAATCATACCAAACATAAGTTTCAATTTCATGACCAAACCTTATCAATTACCATAGTTAACACATGCCAAAAGCTTACATATCTTACCATTTCTTATATCCAACTCAAACATATCAAATATAACATATTGCACTACATATCTTATACCAAAACCATAACATATCCACAACCATACCAAACCATATCACATGGCTAAATATAAACATTACAAAACCTATCCAAAGTCCTTCTAGCCTATACATGCCATACTTTACTATATACATTTTCAAAAGGTACCAAAATGAGATTCGATAGTATGGTGACGATCCTCGACGATCCCCGAGCTCACAGCAACTTCGATATCTAAAAAAACAATGCAAACATACACAGAGTAAGCTTTCAAAAGCTTAGTAAGCTCGTACCAAAAATCATCAACAGTATATAGAATATAAAACATCAACATGTAAGTACTTATAGCTTCTCAATTCAACTAACAATTTTAAGCCAACATCATCCATATGTTCTTACCAATTCAATAAAATTTATAATAATAATACCATCTACCCCATTGGTATTATATGTACCTAAACCTTCCCAAATTCATTCATTTTCATTCTCACCTCTTGTTCGGATATTTTAAGGCTTTCCAAAGATTAGCCGAAGCTATAATAACTCCTCACACTTAGTGCCATCTCAAATAATATATGCTATTTCGCTATCGCATACTTAGTGCCTCATATAGCCGAAGCTAATTTAAATCACACACTTAGTGTCAAATACCATTGATTTATCATCGAAAACATCCAAACCAAATATATCTACAATCTATGCATAATCAAAATAGTAAAATATACTTATAACAACATGTTTTACGTATGAACTTACCTCGTACTCGGAGTTGTTGACTCGGATTGTTTACTCAATAACCATTGACTTTCCTCGGTCTAAATCTGAATTCCTCTTTTCTTGATCTATATGTATTCAAAATTACCCCTTTTTATTCACTAAATCATTCAAATCAATCCATATACACACCATTAAGACATATTACAAACTAGCCCCCATATTTTCACATTTCGACACTTTAGTCCCTAATTCACAAAATCACAAAATACACAAAGTTTGCTTGTACACAAGCTTAGCCGAATTTCCTTAGCTCTCATACAAGTCCACATCTTTCATTTATTTCACATATTAGTCCCTTAATTTAAAAATTTCACAATTTTTTCCATTTTATACATTTTTACTAAAAATCACTTTATAGAACATGTATATCAAGCACTAAACATTCATAATTCGTCATTTAATATCTCAAAACTTATGAATTCATCAATGGCATCTCATCAAATCATCAGCAATTTCATGAATTTAAGCATGGGCTAGCTAGAACACTTAACAACGATCACAAAAACATAAAAATTATCAAAAATCGAGTAAAACTCATGCCTTAATCAAGTTCTTAAATGGTCGAATCTTGAAACACCAAAACCTAGCTTTTCTTTCTTCAATTTCGGCATGAACAAGATGATAATTGGACAAACATTAATTAGCCATTTACAATTTTAACCTTTTTATTTTCTTTAGAATTCCACTAATTCATGACTAAATATGTCCATGCATTTATTCAATGGTTTAATTGCATTATAAGGACTTCATAATTCAAAAGCCATGTCAATTCAGCACTTTAACAAACGGCAAGCAACTTTTAAATTTTACGTGATTAATTCCGTTCTATCAAATCGGCACACAAACATTCAAATTTACATACGAGACTTTCACACATAGTAATTCACACATTATTGACACAGAAAATAATATTTAAGCATTTCTCTGACTTGAATTTCTGGTCGCAAAATCACTATTTTGACTAGGGTCTAAACTGGAATTTTACAATTCTCCCCCCTTAGGGATTTTCGTCCTTGAAAATATTACTGTTAAACAGATTCAAATATTATCAAACATAAAAAATAATACTGATTTCTTCATTTTCAAACATAGAAAAGAAAACAACGCTCTCTGAAAGCACTTTGCTCCTCTTCCTTCCTTTTCGAATTTCTTATAAATTTTGTCATTTTTTTTCTCTAAATCACTTTAGAGAAATTTTTGTCTAGGTGTTTGTGTTTTAAGTGGGACCAATTGTGACCCTTCCAAACTTTCTTGGGAATTGATCCTACTATGATTTCCTTGAGGAGTAATCGAGTTTCATCTTACTTATTCGGGTGTATGAATATTGAAGCACTGTGTTAACCTTGGGGTACGACGTCCACTATGCAATTAAACTAATCATGGCGAATTTATTTCTGTGGCAGTGGGTTTACCACGACGCAATAATTTTTTTATTTCTTAAATATTTATTTATTTTCTAGTCAGTGCTAACAGATTTGTGTAGGTAATGAATTCTTATTGATTCATAATAGAGATCTAGCAAGCAAAAATGGTACCTCATTCATAGTAGGACACCATGTCGAAGATGCTCGAATGCAGAAAGATGCTACAAATGCAAGTATTTTTAGCTATGAAAGGTCGAAGAAACCTCGTAACCTTGGATCTACCAGTTTATAAATCTCCTGACCATTCAATATTGGTTTTGCCTATTGAGTTGAGAAGGTAACAAGTAACGTGTGAAGTAATGAAATAAGTAACATGTAACAAAGATGATATTTCTATTTCAAGGGAAAGCATTACCCAGTAGTGCAAGCTTTGGTGAGAGGCATCAACTGGTTTCCTCCCTAATATAATCTCTAACAAGAAAACTAAAAATGCAAACACATTTATCTTCTAGTCCACAATTCCATGCATAAAGTACTTGGGAGCTAAATGCCTACATCACATCCAGCACTTCCATTAAAACCCTTGTAGCGGCTTAATTTTTGTTTTTTTAAAAAAAGAGAAGAAAATAAATGTTATACAAAACATACATATGTATATATTATTAGTACCCAAATTTTCCTTCAATCGGAGCAATAGAATGGTGTGTCCACGAAGAAGCAATCCATTTTGCTAGTCTAAAATCAGATATCTACACAAAAATTTGAAGAGAAAGCGAAGAGGTTATCATCAAACTCAAAATACTGCAAGAACTCAATATTAGCATGACCAATGAAATTCAAAACAGAGAAAATATTATATGGATACCTGATGTTCAAAATTTACAGTCAATAGAATATTTGAAGACTTAATGTTACGGTGGATTATCCTTCTTTTATGCCCTTTATGCAAGTAATGGAGTCCTTTTGCAGTCCCAACTGCAATCTTATACCTTATTTTCTAGTCCAATGGAGGCAAATTCATATTCATAGTCACAAAAATTCTATGAAAAGAAGGCATTCCAAAACATTCATAAGAAAAAAAATTCATAAATAAACAGTCGACTGTGATGGGGGAAAAGGAAATCAAAAGTTTACATTTTCTACTATGGAGAAGAGAAGAAATAAAGCCTCTAGAAAAGAACTGAAAGATGAGATAATGGCCATTGTCAATGAAACAACCCAAAAGTGTCATTACATTTTGGTGGCAGACATGACCAATAGTTCCAATTTCTGTCAAAAAATCCTTTTCTTTCCTTTCATCAATCAGAGCTTTTGTCAGCCTCTTCACACTAATCTCTTCCCCATCCTTTAATACTCCTTTGTATACCTCTGCATACCATCCTTTCCCTACCAAATTTTCTTTTTATCCACATAACCAAATGGAAATCATTATCACTAATAAATAAAGAAAAGTTTGAATGCCTCCCCCTCAAAAAAAGTAGAGCAGTTCAATAAACCTAAGATAAAAGCATTGGTGGCAAGAAATATTTCTTCGAAGGATAAGCATCTCCAAAAAGGTCTTTTAGAATGTTGTGCAACTAAAACAACCTTGAAGCTACCTTTATTGTTGTGTTCTTGATACGTGATATTCGCGATAGGTTTTAAAAAGTTATAATTAATCGTTCTTGAAACTAACTATTATCACGATGAAGGAAAGTGTACCTATCGAACAGTAGTATAGCTTTAGTAAGACCGAATTGTCAAACCTAAAGGAACCAAGAGTACTAGTAATTACTTTCTTTTAATTATCTAGCCTAAATATTAAGGGATTTGTTTATCTAAACTAAGGTTGCACAGAAAGAAAATTGGGGAAAAGCTTTTGGGAAAACTCGGTTGATTAAGACAGTACCCAAGGAAAAATCCACCTAGACTTCACTTGTTATTTGACCCTGGATTAGAAGATTTATTTATTTGACTTGATCCATAGAAATCCCTAAGTTATATTATTATCTCTCTTGAGACTAATAACGTCTAACCCTAGTTTGATTAATTAAAATCTCTTTGTAATTAACACCCTAGTGTTGCATTAACTCGATCTATGGACTCCCTTATTAGGTTTCACCCTAATCTGGCAAAATCTTATCACCCTATCTCTAGGCATGCAATTAACTCCGCTTAATTACGAAAACTTTACTCTTAGATAGGGAATTTTGCTACTCTAAATAAGCGCATTAACTTAAATAAATATCTTGGAATATTAAAACAAGAATTAAGAACACATAATTAAGAACAAGTCAAATATTTATCATACAATTCAGATAATAATAACAAGATCCGTCTTAACTTTTATTCCCCTTAGGTATTTAGGGGGTTTAGTTCATAATTATGAAAGAAAACATCTCAAAAGAAGAAAGATAACAAAACATAAAGAAAACCCAAAACTCCTGAAGGAAATTGAAGGGAGATCTTCAGTCTTGATGATGAATCCAGCTTTTGAGATGGATCAATCGGCTTTCCTTGAGTAACTCCTTGCCTCTTACTCTGTGTGTCTTCTAATTGCCTCCTCAGGTGTTTAAATAGGCTTTAGAATTCCTAAAAGCCCTCAAAAGTAGCCTTTTCCGAATAGGAATAAACTTGGGCTCAACAGGGACACGCCCGTGTGCGATTTCTTCAAGACCGTGCTCAAGGCTGTTAAATAGGAATGGCCGTGTGATCTACCCGTGTAAGGAACTCCAGGCCATGTTGATTTCCCATGTTGCCCCGTTTTCTCCGTTTTTGGCCCATTTCTCGCCCTTTTTGCCCTCCTATGCTTACCTAAGTATAAAACATGGAATTAAAAAATTAGGAGCTCGAATTCACCAAATCTAAGGAGAAATCATCCATAAATGTGCTAAGCATGGGATAAAAATATGTATAAATTATGGTTTATCAAATACCCCCACACTAAAGCGTTTGCTTGTCCTCAAGCAAAATCCTCAACTCACTATCAAAATAAATTCTTCTCAATTTATAGTCCCTATCAATAATATCTCAAAATAAACCATAAGTAATCATACATTGATAATTCAACTAGAAGAACATCAAAGTTTCAAACATTCCAAGTTGAGCATTTTATCACGAAAACATAGGTGTCTCCCCTCATCTAAGTGATTACCTTTGATTCAAAATATCACAAAGTTTAACATCCTCACTAAAGATTTACTCAAATCACTTGAGGTGTTTAAGGACAATAAATGAAGCACTCATTAGTCAATATGAAAAGTTATTACCATAGACTTGCATGAAAATCAAATCTTCACCACTATATATTGAGATGATTCATCAATCAAAAAGTCATTTAGAGGGTTGTAACGTAGCTTTGGTTAGGGGGTGTGGTCACAAACTGAAAAAAAAAGGTTAGAATTGAGATTGAATTGAAAAATTGCCTTCTAGAAAAATAACTAATTATCAATTGAATACAAGTGAGCTTCTTCTCAGAATATGGAATTAACACTTAAGCTCAAAAACGACGAGTTACTACTAATATATATGTATGTATTGTATATATATAAGTTTTTTTTAAGAACAAGTCATATAACATAGGCTATCTATCAAAAATAAAACATAGCTAAGCAATTTATTCAAATCAAATCTCGAAAAAAATAGTGATCAAATTAATTTAGGGGATTTCAACAATAATGGGTTATGGGTTAATATTAAGGGTAAATCAATGAATGGGTTATTGGGCTCAAGAGGGTTCACTAAGGGTTAATTGTGAAGGTAGGATTTTATGGAGTGAGTGGGTTAAGCCTAAGAACCTTTATCATCTTGTCATATCAAATCAAATGGTGTGGTCTTGACATGCATAACTAAGCAAGTTCTAGAATAACAAATCAAGATTGACGCACTCAAAGCAACAATAAAAGTGAGCATGAAAGAAATATTATATGCTTTAAAGGCTTAAAATCTCACAAAAATTATGGATTTTTTGATGTTTAAACTTGTGAATTTCAACTCAAGATAATACCTAAACTTAGGGAAACAACCTAAAAAACTTTTTTAATTTTCAAAAATCAACTTATCATGCTTGATTATCTAATTCCTAAAGTTTAAACAATCAATGCATAAATGCCTATGTTTTAATTCAAGACATATTAATAAAAATCATAAATTAATCAAAATTCATTCTAATGATGATATGAGAAAATCATTTGAGAACAAGATAAAATTCAGGGATTTTCTGATAATGATATAAAAGACCCCCCACACTTAAGATGTACATTGCCCTCAATGTACAAAGTTAGATTTTTTGAATTATATAGATATAAGATCATAAGATAGGGAGAGGAGTGAGACTTCCTGAATAATGAATGGAATCCTTGAATTGGAGTTATGGAGAATAATCGACCAAGGAAATTATGAGATTAGAGAAGAATGCTCTGGTGGTGGTAGAGGTTGGGTTCCACAACCACAGTGTCCAACGAAGAGGTTATCGTGGTGGCCGGGCAGGGCATGGTAGTCGTGGAGAACCTTTTCCAGTGGAGTTGCAAGTTCCTAAGTAATAGTGAGCTTTGGAGCTCTTTATAACTTTGATAACATCAAGAACTCTTAGGAAATATAGAGAAGCATAATTACTCATAATGAAATAGTTGAAACTACAAATTGTTCAATAAAGATTATAAAACCTAAAAATGAAATAGTATTAAATGAAAATAAAATAAAAAGTACTTAAAGAAGATAAATAAAAGTGAAAATAAAAATAAAAAATAAAAAGTCTTTAAACATCGTCATCGCCGGATGGTTCGCGAGGTGGTGGTGGCGTTGAGATGTGAAGGTGTTGACAAATCTGATGTAGAGTAGCATCAACGTGATCAAAGCGCTAAAAACATTGCTGCTCAAATTGAGTAAGGCGCTCAGAGATGTCAAAGTATGAAGCCGCTGCATGAACTGGACGATGGATGGATGGTGGCTGAGACTATGGGTCCTCGTGCTGTAGAGGGACATCATCAGTAATGTCCTCTGGGCCCTCCTCCTCGGTGGATTGGACGAGGAGGTACTGAGGAGGGTAGGTTCCACGTTGTTTCTCGATCATCCTTATATGTAGCATACTCGAGATGCCTTGCGGGGACATCTGACCAATGAGAGTTAGGGAGGATGATTGTGCTGCTGTGTTGAGGAGCCTGAAGTACCATGCCAGTCGAGTCACATAGGGGCCAATGGAGATGACTCCTCTCCTATGCCGCTTCGTCTAATGGTGAAGCGAGGGCAATGAAATAGGTAAGGTCGAAGATGTGCCCGTTCGCCATACTCTATAAAAAGTAGGCGTCGTGAGTGTTGACGACGCCAGTGCTCTCTCAATGTCCTGTCAATGTGTGGGCTAAGATGGCGCGTAAGTACCTCAGGGATGGGGCGAGAATCGATGCCTTAGAGTGGCTGGGATTATAGGTGGCCGAAGCGGGAACGAGGGCCCTCCAACAGTTGGAGGGAGACAAGTGGATGTGGCGATGGAGGGTGTCAAAATCATCGTCGTCCATGAACTCTTTCGTATAGAGCCCCAAAGCGACGCTGAACTCGGGTATGCTCAACTGGCAGACTAAACCGCCGAGACAGAACTAGAACATTCCAGGATCATCGAACTCTGTCATAACTACTTGGAGGTGAAAGGTTAAACAGAGTTCGAGTGTGAGCTCGAGGTACATCGCCTCGACGATCTCAAAGAATAACCTCCACAGGTCAGTCGTCAAGAGAGCTCGGACCGCGTCAGCCAGTTGGATTTGTTCAAGTGTGGCCTAGTCAATGCAGCGACCCGCACCTAGGGGTCGGGCCTGTAGTATTTGAAAAAGTTTCGCTTGTGGTCCCAGTGAGAATTGGAGGAATTGGTGTCTGATTTCAGCGATAGGACCCGAGGATGATGTTGCTCCTTTTCTCTTCTTCGAGGCGGGGATGGCAATTTTCTTACCACGATTTGACATGATATCCGCAATGGCAAGACGAAATAAAAATAAAATTACTCCCCAATAATAGCATGGATAGATATGCAATGCATGTTAGAACTAAATAGAGATACTTCATAGAAGTCATGTACTAAAAATAATTATGCTGAAAGATAACCCAATAAGATATTTTAAGTCATTACTACGAATAGGAATACGAGAATAATGCCTAGTGAATGGATGCATATGGGAATGATAATATGGGAAATAGGTTGAAGTCCATGGCAACACAAGAATGAATGTACCATAATCCATCAACTAGATTAGCAAGAAACAAAGGGTATAAGCATTGCTATTATTAGAACTATGAAGATTAACAGTCAAAATAAAACAAGAAAAATCAAATTAGTAAAGAAATGAAGAGAAAAGAATGAACAAACGCAAGAGCTTGGTAGAGGGAGGAGCTTGGATCTTTGATGGTGGTGTTGTGTCTGGTGCACGGGCGTGCCAGGAAGGGCATGTAAAGAAGTTGCAGCAGCTACGGTTAGGGATTTTGGGAAAGGGGATGATGAATAGTGAGGGGTTTATATAGATTTTGGGGTACGCGGTCGTGTGCCCTAATTTTAGCCGTATGTTTCTCGATTTTTAAATTTGGGCGCGTCTGAAATTCGTCCCACACCCGTGTTCTTTGGGCGTGTTGGTTCACACGGCTGTGTCCTACTTCATTCGCTTCTCCCATGCCCATGTTCAAATGTGCACGCCCGTGTTGGTTTGACAGTTTCAACCACAGTTGATAGGCACGGGCGTGTCGCACGCATGTGTTAATTTCTCAGTGTCGACTATGGTTTCAAAACACGGGTTTGTCGTATGCCTGTGTTTTTTTGACAAGTTCGCCCACGGGTACGTCCCAAGCTCATGGCAACTTATTGCATCCCGTGTTGGAGACAAACTTTGCCCTAGTTTCATACGGCCGTATTGCACGGCTGTGTCTCCTCCTATGGTGTGAGCACAGCCTAAGACACGTCTGTGTGCCTGGCCGTGTGGTTTTGCAAAACTTGTATTCAAAGACTAAGTTAGTGGTTAGATGTTAAAAACTAAGATTTAAAGAAATTAATATTGTTAGTGCTCGGGTTGCCTCCCGAGAAGCGCTTATTTAGAGTTTAAGATTGACTTACCTTTCTTTTGCATGGTCATGGTGGTGCAAAGAGGTTACATTTGTAACACCCAAAAAATCCTGAAATCTGGAACTTTCATTTTTTTTTTTGGTTTTGATAAAAATTGTGCTCAACATTCCTAGTCAAGTGTTAATAATGTGATAGTAGGTCTTGATTAAGGTTTGAGTTTGAACTTAGGGGTGAAAGAATTATGGGTTAATAAATAAAGGAACCTTGTTGGCAAGTAGGTTGGTTTTTAAATAAATGAAGGAAGAATTGGACACAAGAAAGACTTGTAGTGGAGTGGCAAGTGGCATCACATGCAAGGAAATGAGGTATGGAGTTCGAATCCTTCCTTTCTCAAAAAAAGGATTTAGTTTTGCTTAAAGAATGGACAGTGGTGGCGTTGGATATGAACTTTGTAGGGTGTGATAAGAGGAGAAATTTGAGGAAGGGATTAAGGGGTTATCATGGAGAAAAATTAGGAGATGAGAAGTGTAAAGAGGTGGAGATGAATTGGGGATTAGGGGATAGGAAATTCAGCTAGAGGCTATATATAGGTGCCGAATGTGAGGTTGCCAGGCTAATGTCAAATTCTCCCTCACCTTGTTGCTAAAAAACACCATTTTTCTCCAATAATCAAAAAGTTGGAATCCTTTATTCTTCTTTTTTTTCTTTGTGCGAATTTTCCATTCTTCCCTACTCAAATTCTATTTTTGATTCACCTCTGGTGTTTTTAAACGATTTCTACTTCTCTTTGTGCCGAATAACCTCTTTTACCACACAAGTCTCAAGAGCCGAATATCCTCTATGCCGCCACTACTCTTTCTACTTTGATCGATTCTACTGTAAGTGTTTTGCTCTCTCAATCCGTTTTGCTACTATATATTACTCTGTCCCTCACTTCTTCTAATCGGTTTTGGTAGGATTAGTGTCGAATCCCAGTCTTTTGGATCCCTGTCGATTTGCTCCCTAGGTGTTGAAACTTTGGTAAGTGTTCTTCACTTCGGTAAAGGTTGGCCGAATAGGCTTTAGTAGAAAAGGGTGACATATGCTGGATACAAGTCACCCAATATGTTTTTAACGATAAAGGTTAATGCAGATCTGGGTAGCACTCGTGATTAGTGATCAAGGAAAAGCTATTAAGACTTGGCGTTTCAAGTAAGGTTAAGGTGAGACTTCGGCTTTTGGTAAAGTATTTGATAAGTATATGTGAGTAATCATTGAGTGATATCGATTGTAGGTTCGGGTAAGGGGGATCGCAGCACGCTTTATTACTAGGTGTGCACATACACTGCACATAGAGAGTAGATCGGCAAAAGCCGAAATGCCGAAAAGCTGAAATGGAAAAAAGCTAAAAGTTTGGCTACGATAGTCTTGCAAGTGCGCAAGCACTCATAAGGGGGAAATCGATAGGTTATATGAGGCCCCATAGGCGATTCCATGAACTTGGGACGTGTTTTGGCCAATTGGGCCAGGAGGGGCTAAGTGGGCCCGATGGGCTGTTAGGCCCATAATAGGAAAAATTGGCAGCTTGATGTTACGTGATAAGAAATTATATGAAAGCGTGTATATGAATGTGATTTAGGCCTGATGGGCTGTATGAATTTGATTTGGGCCCAATGGGCCATATGAATTAGATTGGGCCTAGTGGGCCACACGCATGTATGTAGACTTGCTTGGGCTCTGTAAGGGGTTTTGGGCCTAGTATCTGACAACTGTTTAATTGACATAAAACTTAATTAATTAATTGTGACTGTGGACGAGTCATAGGGTTAAGGTGTGGTAATGGGTATATGCATGTCTAGGATTATATCTAGGGAAAGCTTAGTACTTAAGCGGTCTTAATGACTCACCTTCTCTTCTCTGGAATCCTACCTCGTGCATAGTATCTGTTCACTTTAGCCAAGGAGGACTTGTTAATGGGCCAAGGTAAGTAATAAACCTAATAAAGAAAATTTATCGAAATGCCCCTAAGGGCGAAGATGACCAAAATACCCTTATTTGTTGAATGTAAGATTTATGGATGTTACATGTAGATCCACTACATACATATGATATTCTATTTAGGTTGCATATGGGTTGGGAATTACGGAACAGAGGAAGTATATGAGGATCGTATGGTTGCTTGATAATCGTGGGTCCACCGACGGCTTTTAAGCCCAATATGTGATTAGCAGCTTGCTGCAATGAAGGTAGTTCTGCAACCAGGCTACCATTGATGTGTATTAGATGGGTAGGTCGATATTTATATCCTCACATGATGCATATCAGGGGACGGAGTTGATGTGTACCAGTTGATTATTGGGGTGGGTTGCACTGTATTGTATTGCATGTATGATTTTATGGATTGATGAATGCTTATTACTTGTCGAGGGTCGTACACACTGAGTTTTCGAAAACTCACTGCCTCTTTTATTTTTCTCAGGTGATGCTCAGTAGAAGGTTCAATTTTTGGAGGGACTCGGAGTGGCCAGCTAGCAAGACGACTTGGACTTGTTTTTTTTTTATTATAAGAAAGCATATAGTTTCTAGCTTATTAAGTAATTTCAGATTGGATTGAAATAAGGCATTCCCTTTTATTATTATTTGGATTGTTATTTTTATGCATTGTAATTATGAGAAGGTGAACATGGGTTTCCTAAACCATAGATTGTTTTTCTACGTTTCCGCAACTAAATTTTAAAAATGACAGGCTTTCATAAATCATATGTTTTAAACAAGCTTTCACGATTGAAAGAGAGTTTTTATAAGTTAATTAAGGTTTTTCATTTTAAGGAAGGGTTTTCAATGAAAATAAGTTTTTCGCTAAAACACTTCAATGTGACGCGCTAGATTCGGCCATAACATCTGAGCCGGGTTTGGGGTGTTACATTTAGTGGTATCAGAGCCCAGGTTGCAAAACTCGGGCTGTGAAGTGGGCCTTATCATTTTGGGTTTTTTTTAAAAAAAATTGAATCACAATGTTTTGCAAGAAAAAAATTCTTGCTGTGCGGCACACCGAGTCTCTGACGTTGAACCAAGTAAGTTCCTTTATTCTTAAGCTTGTGTAATTTTATATACTGTAGGTAGTCAGTGAGCTAGTTTAGAGGATTATGCTAAGATTTTTTGTTAGATTGAAACTGAAGCCCGTAGGACCTTGGAACTGTAGAGGATTGACGAAAACAACCTTCTCTTAATACTTCCCTAAAACATCGGTTTAATTATTAAAACTAACTAAAACTTCATAAAATTTCTAATCCAGATAATATATGAGTGCTAGAAGAGGTGCAAGAGGTTGTGGTAGTGTTAGGGCTGAATCGTCGGCATCAGGCCATATGCCCGATGTTGGAATAGAAAAGGCTTCGGCCTCACCCGCAGCTGGGACTGGACCGTATGATCGGGCCGTGAGGGAAGATGCATTATTGCAGGCAATGCTGAGGATTTTGGAAAGGGTTGCAGGGCCCAATAATGGCACGGGAAATCGGGGGTCCAAATGGGGCTGAGATCTTTAAAGGCGTAGCTGGTGTGGCTCCTAACGTGGCGAAATACTGGTTGGAGGCCACCAAAATGATAATAGAGGACTTGGATTGTTCTCCTGAACAAAAGTTGAAAGGGGCAGTGTCACTACTTAGGGAAGAAGCTTACCAGTGGTAGCTGATAGTGAAAGAGGGCACCCAACCTAAGCAAGTCACTTGGGAGTTCTTCAAAACTGCGTTCCAAGAGAAGTATGTAGCTGCGAGTTATGTGGATGCTAGAAGGAAGGAGTTCCTAAACTTGACCCAGGGAAACAAATCTGTGGTGGAGTATGAGGCAGAATTTCTACTCAAGCAAGAGTTTGGTGGCAACGGACTATGAGCGTTGCGTTAGGTTTGAGGATGGTCTTAGGGATAACCTCAGAGTATTGATAGCCCCACAAAGGGAGGGAGTTTTCTCAGAGTTGGTGGAGAAAGCAAAGATAGCGGAGGAGGTAAAGCGCACTGAGCACCTAAATAGGGAAAAAAAAGGGTAAGAATAAAAGGGAAGCTGAGACTCTTGGTATTGGACAGAGGCCTAGGGCTAGGACCCGAGATAATGGGCCAGTTAGAGCAGGGCCCCTACTGTTAGCCCAGAGGTGCCACCTTGTACTGATTATGGGAAAGGTCATGTAGGCGAGTGTTGGAAGAGGACAAGAGCCTGTCTAGCTTGTGGATCTATGGAGCATAGGATCAAGAATTTCTCTAAAATGCCAGCTTAGGTGCCAGTCGTGAGCCGAGGTGGTGTTCAGCCACCAAGGGGTGGTCAGTAGCCTCTCAGAGGCTGTGGTCAGGCTAAGGGTGGAAATGGCTTGGGCAGTGGAGCATTGGGAAGAGGTGTTGGTCATGCTGAGGTGAGACAGCCAGCATTGGTTTATGCAGTACGTCGTCGAGAGGACGGAGACGCTCCAGAGGCGAATATTGGTACGTACTTTAACCATAATGTGCTATTTACTTAGATTGGAATTAGAGTGCACAGCGGGAGCATGGTGCGGTAGTCTATGTTATGCAGCTGTACTAATAATTGGGAATTTCGAGGATGAAATTTCTTTTAGGGGGTAGAGTTGTAACGCCCTAAAAATTCGAAAATCCCAAACTTTCATTTTTTCTTCGGTTTCGATAAAAATTGTGTTTAACATTCCTAGTCAAGTGTTAATTATGTGATAGTAGGTCATGGTTAAGGTTTGAGTTCGAACTTAGGGGTGAAGGAATTATGGGTTAATAAATAAAGTGGGTTGGTTTTTAAATAAATGAAGGAAGAATTGGACACAAGAAAGCTTTGTGGTGGAGTGGCAAGTGGCGTCACATGCAAGGCAATGAGGTATGGGGTTCGAATCCCTCCTTGCTCAAAAGAAGGATTTATTTTTGCTTAAGGGATGAACAGTGGTGGCGTTGGATATGAACTCTGTAGGGAGTGATAAGAGGAGAAATTTGAGGAAGGGATTAAGAGGTTATCAGGGAGAAAAATTAGGAGATGAGGAGCGTAAAGAGGTAGAGCTAAATTGGGGATTAGGGGATAGGAAATTAGGCTAGAGGCTATATATAGGTGCCGAATGTGAGGTTTCCAGGCTAATGTCGAATTCTCCCCCACCTTGTTGCCAGAAAACACCATTTTTCTCCAAAGATCTAAGAGTAAGAATCTCTTGTTCTTCCTTTTTTTTTTGTGCCGATTTTCCATTCTTCCCTACTCAAATTCTCTTTTTTATTCACCTCTAGTTTTAAATGATTTCTACTTCTCTTTATGCCGAATAACCACTTTTACCATACAAGTTTCAAGAGTCGAATATCCTCTGTGCCGCCACTACTCTTTCTACTTTGGCTAATTCTAGTGTAAGTGTTTTGCTCACTCAATCGGTTTTGCTAGTATAGGTCACTCTATCCCTCACTTCTTCTAATTGGTTTTGGTAGGATTAGTATCGAATCCCAGTCTTTTGGATCCCTGTAGATTTGCTCCCTAGGTGTTGAAACTTTGGTAAGTGTTCTTCACTTTGATAAAGGTTGGCCGAATAGGCTTTAGTATAAAAGGGTGACATATGCTGGATACAAGTCACCCAATATGTTTTTAACGATAAAGGTTAATGCAGATCTGGGTAGCACTTGTGATTAGTGATCAAGGAAAAGCTATTAAGACTTGGCGTTTCAGGTAAGGTTAAGGTGAAACTTTGACTTTTGGTAAAGTATTCGATAAGTATATGTGAGTAGTCATTGAGTGATATCAATTGTAGGTTCGTGGTAAGGGGGATCGCAGCAGGCTTTATTACCAAGTGTGTACATACACTGCACACACAGAGTAGATCGACAAAAGCCGAAATGCCGAAAAGCCGAAAGTTTGGCTACGGTAGTCTTGGAGTGTGCGAACACTCGTAAGAGGGAAACCGATAGGTTATCTGAGCCCCCATGGGCAATTCCATGAACTTGGGACGTGTTTTGGCCAACCGGGCCAGGATGGGCTAAGTGAGCCCGATGGGCTGTTGGGCCCATAATAGGCAAAATTGGCAACTTGATGTTAAGTGATAGGAAGTTATATGAAAGCATGTATTTGAATGTGATTTGGGCCTAATGGGTCGTATGAATGTGATTTGGGCCTAATAGGCCGTATGAATGTGATTTGGGCCTAGTGGGCCATATGAATGAGATTGGGCCTAATGGGCCATATGCATGTATGTAGACTTGTTTGGGCTCTGTAAGGGGTTTTGGGCCTAGTATCTGACAACTGTTTAATTGACATAAAACTTAATTAATTAATTGCGGCCATGGATAAGTTATAGGGTTAAGGTGTGGTAATGGGTACATGCATGTCTAGGATTGGATCTAGGGAGAGCTTGGTACTTAAGCGGTCTTAATTTCTCACCTTCTCTTCTTTGGAATACTTCATGGTGCATAGTATCTATTCACTTTAGCCAACGAAGACTTGTTAACGGGCTAAGGTAAGTAATAGACCTAATAAAGAGAAATTACTGAAATGCCCCTAAAGGCAAAGATGACCAAAATACCCCTATGTGTTAAACGTAAGATTTATGGATGTTATATGCAGATCCACTGCATACATACAATATTCTGTTTAGGTTGCATATGGGTTGGGAATTACAAAATGGAGGAAGTATATGAGGATCGCATGGTTGCTTGACAACCGTGGGTCCACTAACAGCTTTTAAGCCCAATATGAGATTGGCAGCTTGCTGCAATGAAGGTAGTTCTGCAACTGGGATACCATTGATGTGTATCGAATGGGTGGGTCAATATTTATATCCCCACATGATATGTATCGGAGGACGGAGTTGATGTGTACCGATTGGATTATTGGGGTGGGTTGCACTGCATTGCATTGCATGTATGATTTTATGGATTGATGAATATTTATTACTCGTCGAGGGTCGTACACACTGAGTTTTCAAAAACTCACTCCCTCTTTTATTTTTCTCAGGTGATGCTCAGTAGAAGGTTCGATGTTTGGAGGGACTCGGAGGTGGCCAGCTAGTATGACTACTTGGACTTGTTTTTTTATTATAAGAAAGCATATAGTGTCTAGCTTATTAAGTAATTTAAGACTGGAATGAAATAAAGCCTTCCCTTTTATATTTGGATTGTTATTTTTATGCGTTGTAATTATGAGAAGGTGAAAATGGGTTTCCTAAATCATAGATTGTTTTTCTACGTTTTCGCAACTAAATTTTAAAAATGACAGGCTTTCATAAATCATATGCTTTATACAAGCTTTCACGATTGAAAGAGTGTTTTTATAAGTTAATTAAGGTTTTTCATTTTAAGGAAGGGTTTTCAATGAAAACAAGGTTTTCACTAAAACACTTCAATGTGATGCGCCAGATTCGACCATAACGTCTGGGCCGGGTTTAGGGTGTTAAAATACTCCTCGTTCCTGCTATCAATTTCATCAAAATAAGGTTTTAGACGGGTAATAGTTACCTTAAAAGTGTCAAATTTAGGATGAATTACCTTGACTGTACCACATGGAAAAATGCTGAGTACCGTAAGAGGGATTGTTCCGTTAGGTTCAGGGGTGGCAATACGAGGGTCTGTTGCATCTAGTAGTACTTTGTCTCCAACCTTAAGTTGATTTGGTAAAATATTGAGCTCGTCATGGCGTGGTTTTGGTTTATCGTGTGTCCTTGGTTTATGTGTTTTCAATTCATCTAGTTCCTCGATTTGTAGCGTTCGTTCTTCATAGATGGGTTCTTTGTTGTTACTTGAACAAGGCTCATATGTGCTCTTCGAACGTGATTCCTATAAAGAAGGTTGCAACACATGGTCAGTATTAATAGGATTAGGAGCTTGAAGAGTAACTGAGTCATCACCTACACGAAGTGTGAGTTCACTTGTACCAACATCAATAACGGTTTTAGCAGTTGCTAAAAAGGGTCTTCCTAGAATTAGAGTTGTGTCACTACCCTCTTCTATGTCTAGAACAACAAATCGATTGTGAATATATATTCATCAATTTTTACATGTACATATTCAATGATGCCTCTAGGAAATCTGATAGTTTTATCGGCTAACTGAATACTCATCCTAGTTTGTTTGGTTTTCCCAAGACCTAGTTGTTTAGACATTTTGTAGACATGACATTAATACTAGCCCTAAATCAGCCAAAGCATTTTTAACATTTAAGCTACCAATTAAACAAGGAATCATAAAACTCCCTGGATCTTTCAATTTTTGGCAAGCTTGTTCTATAGAATGGCTGAGCAAACTGCATTTAACTCCACATGCGACTCCTCATCTGTGACACCCCTAATTTGACCCTAGTCGAAAAGTGGTTTCAGGACCACAAAATCGAGTCATAAAAATAATTAACCGTCATAGTTGATGCTTATTATATGTATATATGCATGTGTAAAAATTTCATGTTTGAATTTTGTTAATTGTAAGTGAATTTTATTAAATAGGACTTATGTGAGAAAATTTAGAAATGTGCTAGGCAAATGTAAAGTGGCCTATTCATGCATGTTCTGAAAATGATGGGTTTGCATGTCAAATTACCCAAAATTAAAGCTAGTGGCCGGCCATGCTATGGGGTGAAACATGTTGGAAACATGTTGTGTTAGTGTGTTATGTTAGAAAGAATAAAATAAGAGGTTAGTAATAAAGTAATGAAAAGAGAGGGGTGATGAAAACAAAGTTGTCTCATCCATGCCCCCCCTCTATTGCCGTGAATTGAAGGAAGAAAAGAAAAGAAAAGAAAAAAAATGTTCATCTTCTTCTCCTACCTCTCTCAAGCCGAAACTAACCAAGAAATGGAAGAAAGCACACCTAAGGCATTCGGCCATCTTGTGTGGGGAATTAAGTTATGATATCATGTGATTCTTTTGGAAATTTTGTGAAGTTAAGTTTGTTTTGGTGCTCATAACATGACCCATGTGTTAATTTTTGAGTTTGTGTTGCAAGAAACATTTGGTTATGTCCTTATATGTCAAATTGATGATAAATTTTTTATATTTGGTGAATGAATATGGGTTTCGGTCATGGTAGATAACAAAGAATGTGGTTGTTGTTCTTGTTAATTTGGATGAATTTTTGGTGGATAGGTGCTTGAATCAAACAAATGATCATGTGTGTACACTAGGTGCTAGTTGAGAAGAATCGGTCACTATATTGGAGGCTATTTCCGAATATGAGTTTAGTTATTGAGAGTGATGAATGTGTTTTGAGTTGATGGAATAAAAGAATGCTTAAAGATGTGTCACAACAAATTATATGTTAAGCTAAGGTCATTAAATTATCAATCTTTCTTCCTAGCGAATATGTGTTTATAAAGTTGAGTTGTTAAATAGATTTTGAAGTTAGCCCATGTATTTATTTTTGAATTTAAGAAGAATGATACATTCGACTATGCTTTGATGTGCTTGAATTGTTGTTATGTGAATAAATATTTGTTTGATGATATATATATATATGTATTCAGCAATGGGATAAAATGTGTATTAAGGTAAGTTTCATGGTGATTATGCTTGTGATGTTGGGTTAATATTCAACATTGAGTAATGTGGTGTAAGGTGATTAATCGGCTATGAAATTAGCTAAATTGAATAGGTATGTTTAATGATATGCTTAGTATAATGTATGATCTTATAACTCGGTTTGGTATTGAGATAAAGGTTAGATGTATGATTGGATTTTGGTATGTGTTAAATTGGTTAATCAAAGATTAAATGATATGTGATTGCCAAATGTGATTGTTAAGTGAATAATATTAGTTAAGTACTTAAGCAATCTATTGTTTTACTTAAGCTTAAGAGCAAAGAGGATCAAAGTCGGATAGGGAAAAGAGAAAGTAAGCAATTGCCGTGGACATCTAATCGTCGACCACTTCGAGGTAAGTTTTAAGTGATTAAACGTTGAGTAAATTCAATCATAATAGGACATAATGAGTTGATTTAATAAGATATGATGTGGCCATTATATGTCTTAAACTCAAATGGTAAGTTCATAAGTGTTTGGATTTGGAAATTTAAGAGCAAATTGTAATAATTTGCTTTGAACAGCAAGATAACGTGATTTTAGAAAATCACTATAAATTGTTGGTGCGGAATTATAGGCTGAATAAAATATGTAATCAAATCTTAGTTAGTCTAGTTTCTTATAAAAGAGACCGTGGAAGCAAAGAAATTTCCTATAAAGAGATATTTAAAGTTGTGTGGGACAGTGTAAGAATGACTCAAATCCCTGTTCTGTTTTTGGAAAATCATTATAATTTGTACAAAATGGTTATAAGATAAGATTTATATTCTTAGACTCCTTAATGAGTCTAGTTTCAAATGAAATCAAATAGAACACATTATGAATTCTGTACAATGAAAAATTTGATTCGTAGTGAAGAGTGGTCAGATTAGTCAAACAGTGAAACAGAGGAAACTTTAAGAAAAATCTGGTATTGATTGGCCAAACCTAAAATTCTGGAAATTTTATGGATGGAATATATACGGTTATATATTCAGGGAAAATTAACGGCAAGTGATTTGGAGTTTTGTAGCTCTAGTTATAAATAATTTAGTGACTATTGCTCAGGAAAACAGCTCGTAGTGAATATGTGATTTTGTTGTAAACATGGATAAAACTTGTTTTAGTTGCTCATAAGCTATTGATTAAACCCATACGTGAATTCTAAATCGTGATATTGTAAAACGATATATGAGTGTTAGACGGATCTTTGATATTAAAATTTGTGAAATTGTAAGTTTATGAGTATTCGAATATGAAATGATAGTATGGCGTGAAATTGAATTATTCATTGGAAAATGATTGATGTAGATTCGGCCAAGACAAAGTGTATACATGATAGTATATGTGGTATGTGAAGTATATTTGGATAATTGTGATGTGAATACATGAAAATTTGTATTTTGATTTAGGATTTTATGTGATGAATGTGAATGTGTATATATGAGATAAGGTCGAATGGCCAATGTGATGAATGTGAGCATGCATATGTGTGATAAGGCCGAATGGCCAATGTGGTGAATATGAACATGCATATATGTGGTAAAGCCGAATGGCTAATGTGAAATATGTATGAGATATGTATATGTGGTAAAGCCGAATGGCTAATGTGAAATATGTATGAGATATGCATATGTGGTAAAGCTGAATGGTCAATGTGAAATATATATATGAGATATGTATATGTGGTAAAGCCGAATGGCTAGTGTGAAATATGTAGGCGATGTGCGTATATTGTGGCCGAACGACCAATGTGAAAGGTGTGTATTATTAGATATTTGATAAGGCAAATGAATTACAAATATGACAGTCGATGTGAATGTTGTAACATGTGATTAAATGTACATGAAACTTGGAAATATATTCCGGGTAAGACCCGATGACTACGTGTGGAGATTATGTCCGGGTAAGACCCGATGACTACGTGTGGAGATTTTGTCCGGGTAAGACCCGATAACTTCGTGTGGAGATTTCGTCTAAGCTAAAGGTCTCGCCGATAATCTGAGTAGAGGTTAAAGCTATAAGACTTCGTAATAAGAATTGCTTATAAATATATTCAATTCGAAAGGTTAAACATGTATGTACTCTAAGTTTATATGTGAGCTTGATTTGAACTAAATCATAAGGTAGTTATGTGATGCATACGAGAGCAATCTATGAGACTATTCCTATGATTATGTGACATCGGATCAGTGTGAAAGGTTATGTGAAATCATACAATATATTTATGTCACATGAGCTCACTTTTATGTGAAAGTTTATCGCCTATTGTATATGATGAGATGTGCATATTCGGTAAAGGGATGGTATGCCCGAAGGAAGAGTGAAATAAAATATCTGAACAACTATGTTATAATTTGATTGTTATCTGTTGACCTTTGCTTAAAACTTACTAAGCATTGTAATGCTTACTCCGTTTACTCTGTTTCCTCTGTTTTATAGATCTCATTGCGAAGCTACAGGCTCGGGGATCGTCAGCAACTAGTCACACTATCACTATCCACCGCTTGTTACTGTTATGTTTAGAATTATTTTATGGCATGTATAGAATAGACTAGTGGCGGAAAAATATTTTTGGTTAATGTATATAAGCCATGCGAAAATGGCATCTTTTGAATGTTTACTTAGTGAAGTTTAAATTTTACCTCTGGTTGTGCTTAGTACTTATTTAAATGAATGATCTTTATTTCAAGAAAAGTTCAAAATTTTCTTTGTTACGACATGAGTTACAAGTCCGGTAATGCCCCTTACCTATTCTGGCGACGGTTACGGGATAGGGGTGTTACATCATCCAACTTCCATTTATTTTCTAAAAGCTTCTTTAAGAATTTGAATGTGTTTCGCATCTGTGAAAAAGCTTTAATAAACGGTAACTTAATGTGTAATTTCTTTAATAGTTTAAGGAATTTACCAAATTGTTCATCTGTACGATCTTTCCTTGTCGCATTGGGTTATGACACTCGTGGTTTGTACTCTTTACTTACCGGTTTCTACTTACTGTGGTCTACTTCATCTTTACGTTTACTTACCACAATTCCTTGTCTCGGTTCTGGTTCAGGTTCAACTAACCCTTCCTCGTCTTGGATGGTAATTGTGTTGAGTTGTTCCCTTGGGTTAGATTCAGTGTTACTTGGCAGGCTACCTTGTGGTCATTCAGAAATCAATTTGGCGAGTTGGCCTATCTGAGTTTTGAGCCCTTGGATCGATGCCTATTGATTCTTAAGTGCTATTTCGGTATTCTGAAAGTGAGTTTCTGACATTGGGATAAACTTCGTTAGCATCTCCTCAAGGTTCGGATTTCTCTTATTGGTAAGGTGGTTGTTGAAAAGCTGGAGGATGTTGTGGCCTTTGATTTCCTTGACCACCCCACGAGAAATTGGGATGGTTCCTCCAACCTGCATTATAGGTATTACTATATAGGTTATTTTGAGATCTAGAATTATTATTACCCATCTATTGGACTTGTTCCTCCTCGATGTTGGGGCTGAAGGATTGATATTCTATGTGTGTTCCTCCTTCATTTGAATCACACCTCATAACTGGATGTACCTGAGTAGAACCACACAAACCGTCAATCTTTTTATTCAAGAGTTCTTCCTGGTTAGATAGCATAGTAACCGCATCAAGGTTGAAAACACCGGCCGCTTTCATCGGCTTTGTCCTCATAACTTGCCACTGATAGTTATTCAGTGACATTTCTTCAATAAATTCGTAAGCCACTTCAAGTGTTTTGTTATTCGAAGTTCCACTGGTGGCTACGTCGATGTGTTGCCTTGTTGAGGGGTTCAATCTATTGTCGAACGTCTGAACCTGTAGCCAAAGTGGTAACCCATGGTGAGGGCACCTTCTCAAAAGATCCTTGTATCTCTCTCATGCATCATAGAGCATTTCTAGATCCATCTGCACAAAAGAAGAGATGTCATTCCTCAACTTAGCCATTTTAGCTGGCGAAAAATATTTAAGTAAAAACTTCTCAGTCATTTGTTCCCAAGTAGTGATTGACCCTCGTGGTAATGAGTTCAACCACTATTTATCTTTGTTCCTCAATGAAAATGGAAACAAACGAAGGTGTATGGCGTCGTCAGAAGCGCCGTTGATTTTAAATGTGTCGCAAAACTCCAAAAAATTTGTCAAGTGATTGTCTGGATCCTCATCCTATAAACCATCAAACTAAACAAATTGATGTATCATTTGAATCGTGTTAGGTTTCGGTTTAAAATTATTTGCAACAATAGCAGGCCTAACTATTCTTGACTCAGTTCCTGTTAAATTTGATTTAGCATAATCATACATTGTGCACGGAGCAGGACTCTGATTTACTGGATCAACAGCAATCGCAGGAGGTAGCGGATTTTCCTGATTTTCAGCCATCTCCTCGGTTGTGGTTTGAATATCATCCTCTTGCTCTTCCTCTGTGTATCTTAAGCTTCACCTTATTTCTCTTCGGTTTCTACGAGCTGTGCGATCAATCTCACTATCAAAAAGTAATGGTCCCGACGGGTTTTTTTCTAGTCATACGCTATAAAAAACCTAGCAGGAGCGAATAAAAGATAAACTTAGAAAATAAAATAAAAATTTAAATTGCAAATAAAGTAACATGGCTAAAGTAATAAAAATCAAGTGTTCTTAATGTAACACCCCGAACCCGAGACCGTCGTCGGTGTCGGACACGAGGGGTTAGCGAGCCAAAACTACTTATAGCACCGACCAATTTTGACATTCCCAGACAAGCTGGAAAACTGCATCACTGTCGCCTTAAAAAGCATATCTCAAGTTACAAAACTCAGAAACTGATTCCGTAAATTTTTCCTGAATTTATACTCATATATCCATCCGTTGATTTAATTCTAGAATTTTTGGTGGGGCCAATTGGTACAGTTTACTAGTTAAAGTCACCCAAGTTACAGGGGTCGACTACACTGACCTTTGCACATTAAGACCTGGATATCTTCTCGTACAGAGCTTCAATGCTCATACCGTTTGTTTCTAATGAAACTAGACTCAAAGGAGGATCTGCACATATAAGGCATGACTTCTAATTCTTTCTGGATAATATATGGTAAATTTTTAAAGTCGAGACAGGGGATCCAGAAACTGTTCTGGCCCTGTCTCACGAGAACTTTAATATCTCTTAGTATACTGTTCATATGATCGTTTCGTTACTTTCATATGAAAGTAGATTCATCAAGGTTCGATCACATAATTTATTCACTATTTAATACCATTCCTACAAATTTTGGTAATTTTTCACATCCACGTCACTGCAGCTGGCAGCATCTGTTTTTAAGGTAAACTTTACCTATTTTATGGTTTCCATGGGCCAACTATAATTTTGACATACATAGGTCCACATATGATCATATTTAGCCATTCCAATGGCTGATCATGTGACCAACACTCTCATTCCAAACCATAATCACATCATGAAACCAAATATAATTACAAACCACAAATGGTCTAATTCCGTACTCCACTTTTACGAACCATTTTCGCATGGCCGTACACATATACATCACAAAGTACTTGAAAACAACCGAGGGTAGTCCTATACATGCCATATCCAAAGTTCAACTAAAAGAGTACCAAAAAGAGGTTTGATAGTGTGGATGACTTCAACTTCGAAGATCCCGAATCCGATCGCTAACGAGCAAAATCTATAAAACAGAGAAACAAAGAAACGGAGTAAGCAATTTATGCTTAGTAAGTTTCGAGCCATAAATTTACACACAACCAAAGCATAGCATTCAAGTAGCTAAACAATAATTCATATGCACAATTTCTCAACGACATGCTTACTTCACAATCCCAACTCTTGTATTCATACACAAATAACGGCTTAGTCAAGGCCGATAGCTCATTTATCATTTGAGCGAATACTCATATACACTTACTCATAGTGTGCAAAGCACACACGAAACGTACCTCGTTGTTGGGAATTTCATAAGCGTAATAACTGAAAATTTTTACAGCAAGTTCAAAGTTCTCAAATCACATACCTTCGGAGTTTAACCGGATATAGCTACTCGTTCAAACGCCTTCGGGACATAGCCCGGTTATGGTAACCCGCACAAAGGCCTTCGGGACTTAACCCGGGTATCACAACTCGCACAATTGCCTTCGGGCTTAGCCCGGATATCATAACTCGCACAATTGCCTTCAGGCTTAGCCCGGATATCACAATTCGCACAATTGCCTTCGGGCTTAGCCCGGATATCACTCGAACATTCATACACATCTTTGTTTCAATTTCATAACAAAACTTTTATGCACAATTCACTTAACAAAAAAATCATTTTCGGCTCAATGGCCACATACAAATGCACAATTTCGATTGCTTATTACTTCATCCAATCGAATCAAAATCTAAGTTTCGATACTCGAAAACTTACCTTGGAGGTTGTCGAGCGCTTCCAACGGCTATTCAATCACCTTTTCTTTTCCTTTATTTGAGCTAGTTCCCCTTTGCTCTTGAGCTTTATGTTAACAAATAAATTGATTTAATCGTTTTGAATATCAAAGGGGAATCCAAGGTACTTAGCCCTTATAAGGCCGCACACACTTACATCCACATACTTGAGCTCAATAATTATAATATAGCATCAAGCACTCATGTGGCCGATTATACTTAGTCATACTTGCACAAATCAACAATAAATTCCAAGATTTTCACATCATATATGTACTAAGCCGAATATACTTGCAATTTCACAAACATTCTTCAACAATTTCTTCTTTAAACAAACATATTTATCATTTACTTCATAACCGAAACACCATCACAAGAAAATACATACTTTGAGATAGTATATATGTCATACCAATACATCATGTGCAAACATATATACACATATAGATGCAAGGCAAATTTCAAGGTGTTCACAACCATCCAAAACACAAATTTTAACTATCATGCAAGAAGCATAAACCATGCTCATGAGCATACCATGGCGAATACATCACACACCATACTCCTTTTAATTTTTGGTCATGGTTAAACAAAGAATTCAATGTCTTACTCAAGAATGCTAAAAGAAATTTCAAGAGTAGTCAATCCATCATTGCATGCATCATCAACAAGCTTCACATTTAGCATGCAATGGCTTTAACACAATATCAACCTTGGCCAAATACCATTTCCATGGCACAACAAGGATTTGAACCATGGGCTAACATGAACATCAAGTTAGCAACTAAAACATGCATGAAACTCATGACACAACCTCATACATACCTTAATCTTGGTACAAGTATGGCCAAATCTCCTTCTAGTTCTCTTCTAAACCAAAAATGGAGCAAAAATCCCTTTCTTCCTCCTTATGATTTTCGGCCAAAAAGATGAGAAAGGATGAACACAACAATTTTTTTTCTTCCTTCTTTCTCAACTCACGGCAAGGGGGGGAATACCACACTCACACACATTTTTTTTCATTCTTTTATCACCCATACACCTTTGTTTATTATTTCACCCTAATGCACCAACAAAACATGTTTCATGACATGTTTAGCCCATACCCCTTGTCATGGCCGGCCACTTCATGTTGGGGGGGGAAATTTGACATGCAAATCCCTTATTTTTGCATGCATTATCAACTAGTCATCACACATTTCCCCATCATACTTTCAAAGTTTACTACTAGGTCCTTTCTAGTGAAATTCACATTTATAACTCTAAATCGAAACATCAAAAATGTCACACATGAATTAACACATATTATAGGCATCAAAATAAATTATAAATTATTTTTATGCCTCGGTTTTGTGGTCCCGAAACCACATTCCGACTAGGGTCGTTTTAGGGCTGTCACACTTAATTCTTAGCTCCCTGGCAACGGCGCCAAAAACTTGATACGTGATATTCGCGACAAGTTTTAAAAATTTATAATTAATCGTTCTTGAAACTAACTATTATCACGATGAAGGCAAGTGTACCTATCGAACAGTAGTATAGCTTTAGCAAGATCGGATTGTCGAACCCAAAGGAGCCAAGAGTACTAGTAATTACTTTCTTTTTATTATCTAGCCTAAAAATTAAGGGATTTGTTTATCTAAACTAATTAACTAAACCCCCTAAATACCTAAGGGGAAAACTTTTGGGAAAACTCGATTGATTAAGACAATACCCAAGGAAAAATCCACCCAGACTTCACTTGTTATTTGACTCTAAATTAGACGATTTATTTATTTGACTTGATCCATAGAAATCCCTGAGTTATATTATTATCTCTCTCGAGACTAATAACATCTAACCCTAGGTTGATTAATTGAAATCTCTTTCTAATTAACACCCTAGTGTTGTATTAACTCGATCTATTGACTCCCTTATTAGGTTTCACCCTAATCTGGCAAAATCTTGTCACCCTATCTCTAGCCGTGCAATCAACTCCGCTTAATTACGACAAATTTACTCTTAGACAGGGATTTTTGCTCCTCTGAATAAGCGCATTAACTTGAATCAATATCCTGGAATATTAAAACAAGAATTAAGAACACATAATTAAGAACAAGTCAAATATTTATAATACAATTCAGATAATAATAACAAGATCCATCTTAGCTTTCATTCCCCTTAGGTATTTAGGGGGTTTAGTTCATAATTATAAAATAAAACATTTCAAAAGAATAAAGATAACAAAACATAAAGAAAACCTAGAACTCCTGAAGGAAATTGAAGGGAGATCTTCAGTCTTGACGATGAATCTGACTTTTGAGATGGATCAATCGACTTTCCTTGAGCAATTCCTTGCCTCCTACTCTTTGTGTCTTCTAATTGCCTTATCAGGTGTTTAAATAGGCTTTAGAATTCCTAAAATCCCTCAAAAGTAGCCTTTTCCGAATAGGATTAAACTTGGGCTCGACAGGGACACGCCCGTGTGACATGCCCGTGTGCGATTTTTTCAAGACCTTGCTCAAGGCTATTAAATAGGTACAGACATGTGATCTACCCGTGTAAGGAACTCCAGGCCGTGCTAATTTCCCATGTTGGCTCATTTTCTCCATTTTTGGCCCGTTTTTCGCTTTTATTGCCCTCCTATACTCACCTAAGTATAAAACATGAAATTAAAGAATTAGGAGCATCAAATTCACCAAATCTAAGGAGAAATCATCCATAAATGTGCTAAGCATGGGATAAAAATATGTATAAATTACGGTTTATCAGTTCTTCTTTAAAAACCTTGTGTTGGGTTCTAAAAGCATCTTCAAAATGACATATTTTTCAAAAGAAAAACCCTTTCAAGATGTGGTTGGAATACTTCATTACAATAGTGACAAATAAGATAAAGAACTTTTTTTATGCGAGAGAGTCAACAGGCAAATAATAAAGACAACTCTAATGAAGAAAATGAACTCAAAAATAGTTCAACTATCCTTCTTATTATGCTTAAGGAAATAAGAACTTAAAGAAGAGAGAGGAGACAAAGAGGGATCTTTGCGTGCTCAGGGAAAGGGCGACATTGGAAAGTATAAGTAGAAAGTATAAATGGTATGCAAAGCCTAGTTTCACGAGTCTAGAACTTTTGTCTCACATTTCGTGCGTCCTTGGGCGATTAGTTCGTTCCAAACTCACCTAAGTCAACCTAACCACCATAAGTAAGAATTCCATTAGAATTCCTCCAAGGCACCAATTTGTATAGCGGAAGCAATTATACCAAAAGAAGATATAAAAGACCAACAGAAAGCCACAGAAAAGAATGCACGGGAGATGTTTGAGTAAATGCTCTCAATATGCTCTTATTCATAAAGAATAATGAAACAATGGATAACCTACAAGTGAGGGGGAGGCTCTCTATTTATAGTTGAGTTTCCCCAAAACCTATGGTCTAGATTAAGTTATATCGACGGACGAGATTAGCCTATCCCTTAAGTCACGAGATTTACAAGATATCAATATCAAATCTAATATAATCTTTACAAGATATGATTCATATCAATCTTCTAAGATTAGTTCCCATATTTACCAAGGTAGCCTGTGTTGCCATATCATCAACATTGGGCCACCCAGGCTTCAGTTTAACAGGCTTCTCTAATAGTTCTTTGAATCAGGCCAGTTCTCGTGGGCTAAACGATCCCAATCTAATCGATAGACCTCTATTGGGTGCATCTTACGCCATGGTCACAGGCTTTGCACTTTGAACTGTCTCGTCACCTTGGCTCCTTCCCGACTAGTCTTGTTATTGGGTCGTCTCTTCTTTTAAAACCTTCGCCTCGGCTTCCTTCGCCTCGGCTTCCATTGCCTCTTAACTGGAACCGTTGCACTTGTTGGTACATCTCATTGGAAAGAATTCTCTACTCTAACTTGCCCCCATTTTAACTTTCTCCAATTATAATCCTCTTGATTCTCACATTTTGGCTTCGAATCACCCACAATCCCTCAACTTCCTTGGTTAAGAACTTTGAAAGGGTCCCTACGATCTTGCCAAGCCAACGAATCAGAATTCAAAACACTACCAAATTGTTCGTAATATTATAACACCCCAAACCTATATCCATCACTAGAACAAGGTTACGAAGCATTACTAGAGTTTACAAATCAAACAGACAGAATATTAAACATTTCACATCATAAAATATTCATGTCAGAAACCAATCGAAATCACACATATTGTCCCTTAAGCCCTCATGGCTCAAGTTACGCATTAGAAACAAATCAAGACTAAATCGAAAACTCAAAAAATATTTTAGAAACATTTAAAATTTTCTAAGCTACAAGGGCCACACGGCCGTGTGGCTTACACGGCCAAGAGACACGTCCGTGTGGACATTCAAAATAGGGACACACAGCCGTGTCTAAGCCGGTGTCTTAGCCCGTGTCTATTCCTATGTAGCTCACTAAGTTGGGTTACACGACCAAGCCACATGCCCGTGTGCTAAGCTGTGTGAGCATACCGAATTGTACCCTTAAGAAGCTACAAGGGACACACAACCGTGTTACCTGGCCATGTGTAACACACGGCTGAGACACACGCCCATGTCTCTGCCCATGTGGATGAAAATAGGTCATTTTCCAAGCCACATTTCTCACCGAATTTGGAACCAACCTAAACTCAAGATTATGCACATCAACAAGCTATAACAAGACATCCAAAACAAGCCAAAATCAAGTCTTAAACATGTAATATTTCAAATACAACCAATATCCCTTTAGGCACCTCAAATAACAATACTCAAACATGTATTTTCATATATATAATTTAACCAAATAAACCATCAATTTACCAAGCTAATTTGCATCCTTTCATACCATTTCATTTATCTACCAAAACATACCATTTGATACCAAAATGCATTTCAAGTACTAACATATTTAGACATATATATACCTTACATATCAAGGTACCAATTTATCACCAATTCTTCACATTATGAACACATGTACAAAATGCACATTTAGCTAACATTTACCTTTCATCATTCTATCACAAATCAAGCAACACACCAAATATGATAAAGCCATTTATATATACACATAGCAAAATATACCAAAACATAAGCCAAAGTATATGGCCACAACCACAACATCACACATGGGCCAACAATAGCCAGAATAACCTATACATGCCATTACAACCAAATGTAACCAACTAAAAGTACCAAAAGAGTCGATGGATAGTGTGATATAGCTCCAACAAGCTTTCAACTTGAACGAGCTTCCGAGTCACAATAAAACACAGAAAATAACACAAAGTAAGCGTTTAAGCTTAGTAAGTTCGTATAACTTAGAATTTAACTTGCCATTTTACATCACAATTAAGGTAAGCTAACGTAGCATATCCCAACTAATTTGGCCAAAAGCCTAAACACATGTTCATCAACATATTAGCCATGTAAATCATATATAAAATCCAATACACATGGATGAATTCAACAATTAATCACATTTCATATATATGAATTATTCATTTCATATAGCAACGTATCATGTAACATCACTTTCATGTATTTCATGTATTCATATCGAACTCATATAATCTCGTTACATAATTGTGCCCGTTGAACCATTTAGAATATCGTTGGATATGCAGGTAGTACACACGAGGTGTACTGAACTGTTATCCATCAATTCCTATACATGTATGCTCATATGAGCTCTGAATTGATATGCTCTTACGAGCTGTAAATGGTAAGCTTCTCCAAGCTGAATAACGGTAAGCTCATGTGAGCTGAGTATACGTAACCTCAAATGAGTTGAAATCGGTAACCTTAATGACATGTCATTTGTATCCTACGAATTCATGAGGTTCAAATAGAGCTCGGTAGTCTTTTTACGTCGTCGGATATGCGATCGGTATTCATTCATGGAAATTACACAATTTACAAACATATCATTCAATTTAAAACATATAAGTGTACAATTTAATTACACGAACTTACCTCAACGAGTGTACATAGATACGAAGGCAACTAATCTGAGATTTTCTCTTTGCCTCGATCTAACTCCGTACGAAGTCTGATAGGATCTATACAAATAAATTTTTAACCCAATTCAATATAATTCACATTCAATTTAGTCCAACATGTAATTTTGGAAAAATTATCATTTTTCCCTTATACTTTTAATTCGTTTGCAATTTAGTCCCTAGGCTCGAAAAATAAAATTCATGCAATGTAATCCTTACCCAAGCCTAGCTAATTTTTATACATATTAATGGCAGCCCATGTATTTCATAAATTCACAATTTTACCACATAATTTTCTCTATTTTCCAATTTAATCCTTATTTAACAATTTTACTAAAAATTCCTTTACAAAAGTTGTTTATCTAACAACAACCATTCATTTTCTTTCATCAAAATTCAAAACTCAAGCATGCTCATTAATGGAAAAACCCTAATACTTTAACAGTTTCACGAATTCATCCTCGGGCTAGCTAGATTAAGCTACAACGATCCCGAAAACATAGAAATAGTTAAAAATGGGACAAAAATGCATACCTAATTGAAGGATTAAAGATGGCCAAATTTTAAGGATGAAAATGGCTTCTTTTCCTCTCGAAAATCAGTGGAATAAGATGGAGAAAGATGATAGCAAATTTAATTTTATTTTAACTTATCATTTATTAATTAATTACTTAATTAACCTTTAAAATTAATCCAAATTACAAAGTTGCCAAGCCATTATCATCCACTAACATGCTAATGGACTAATTACCATATAAGGACATCCACATTAATGTTCTATAGCTATTTAATACCTTTAGCTATTAGAACTCAACTTTTATACTTTACGCGATTTAGTCTTTTTTATCAAATTGAACATGTAAACGGTAAAATTTCTTAACGAAATTTTTATACGGTATTTCTGTCATGCTTTAGACTATAAAATAATAATAAAATAAATTTTTTGACCTCAAATTTGTGGTCTCGAAACCACTATTCTAATTTCACTTAAAACGACTATTACAAATATACTTGACTTGTATTATTTACTCGTCCCGACTATGTGTGCATCACTCTTTTTCCCTCGAAGTTTGATACACAACCCACATTACCCAAAGGTTTCAGCTCCATAGTCGACTTTCTAGGCCTCATATCGGCCTCATGCACCACTAACATATTTGAAAAGGCTTTCGTAGCATTCCATTCTATCAGTCAAAGTTCCTTCCATATGAAACAACCTCGACTAGCTCGATTGACAACAACAACTTTGTCCCAACCTTCATATCTCGATGTACCGGCACAATGATTCGTGATAACGGACTGGTAAAGATATGAATTTGATCAGCCCATAGAAATAGAACCGCCTGAATCCTGTCAAGGAAGTTTAAGCCAAGCACAAAATTGTAATCATCTACCTAGATTATCTCACATTCTTCCTTGCCTTTTCATTCACCGATGTGTAGCTCCACATCTCGAGTTACTCTCACTGTTGGGGCCACCTCAAAATTTATCATTTTGATCTTCTTATTTGGTTTTCTAATCGAGAGACCAAGCTTCCTCGCAGCATTTTCCTATATGAGTAAGTCTGATGCTCTCGTATCAACAAGAGCACTCCCCTTCTAACCTGAAATGTTGATATCCACAAATATCAACCCTTCCCTGCCATTCCTCTTTACAGGAATGTAACACCCTGAATTTGGGCCTAGAAGTTTTGGGCCTTGAGCATGGGAGCGGTTGAAGGAAGCTTATAATATTTTGTTGTGCATGTAAATTTCGTTAATGAAGGCTTGTTTTAGTGGTTAAGTGTGCTGAGAAGTGTTGGAGAAGTCCTGGGTTCAAACCTAGACTCTAGCAAAAATTTTGATTTAAGGTGAATCAAACCCTGGGTGTAGTAGGTAGGCCTTAAGAATATTGTTGGAGAAATTGTGCCACAAAAAGCCTTATAGTCTAGTGGCAAAGTAGCGCCACATAAGGAGCAGGAAGGTGGCGTCATAGAGTTGGCAAGGAGGTCTAGGGTTCGAAACTCATGGCAATCAAAGAGCATTTATTTTGCTAACAAGAGCCGGCAAGAGTTGGTGTTGAATTTAAACTCTAATGATGGAAGGATCCCCCATCGGGAAGCTAACATAAGAGTGGATGTGAAGTTGGCTTTAAATAGAGAGAACCATGAGGAGAGTAAAAGTACCTTTCTTGGCTGATCCCTTTCGCTTTATGGCGTGCTCGTTTGGGTTGGGCGTCGGCTAAGAGTGCTAGGAGCGTGGATTAACTCCAGTCTCCTATCAGGTGTGTATTTCTCACTACTCTAGCTGTAGGATGGCTACTTCGGGCCGAAAGGGGCCATGTGGGCCCAATGGGGCTACGGGCCCAATTGGATAAGTTGTTTGATTGTGTAGTAAATATTGGATTAGGCTAGGTGAATCTCATATTTGTGAATAGATTTGGGCTAAAAGGGCCACACGAGCATGTGGGCCCATTTGGGCCAAGAATAGGCTTTAGGCCCATTCGTATTGTTATCCCTGTTTAGAATACATTAGTTTACCAAAGTTACCAAAATACCCCTAGTTTGTAAAATTACCAAAATACCCTTGGTTTGTAAAATTACGAAAATACCCCTGTAGGGTAGAATTACTGAAATACACATGTAGGGTAGAATTACTAAAATACCCCTATAAGGTAGAATTATCGAAATACCCCTGTAGGGTAGAATTACTGAAAACTCCTTTAAGGTAGAATTACCGAAATACCCCTGTAGGGTAGAATTACTGAAATACCCCTATAAGGTAGAATCACCGAAATACCTCTATAGGATAGAATTACCGAAATACCCCTGTAAGGTAGAATTACCAAAATACCCCTGTAGGGTAGAATTATCGAAATACCCTTGTAGGGTAGAAATATCGGAATACCCCTGTAAGGTAGAATTACCGAGATAATCTTGCAGGGTAAAATTACCATTTTGCCCCTAGGGTGTTAAATGACTGTTTTGCCCTTGTGGGCAAGTGACTGACTCGGACTGTGTGGTTGACGGATTTGATTGTGAATATATGTTGGTGATATTAATGACTTGACTGTGATTGTTTGATTCAAATATGGGCACGACATTCTACATACATGGTATGTTGCATGGGTTGGGTTTATATAAATGGAGGAAGTGCGAAAAGGGCTTTGCCCCAGATTACCAAAAAGGGCTTTGCCCCCGTTATTAAAAAAGGCTAGGCTTCCAGTTATTTGATAAAGTAGCTATGCTGCCAATGGAGAGTTTGGTTGGGTGGGTTGAGTTATTCCCCACATGCAGAGCTTGGTTGGTACGGGTGGAGAGTAGCGGATGGTGGGTTGAATAGTCTCCCCAAATGGGCTTGCATAGATCCATTGATATTACATGTGATATTGAAATGGGCCTATGGGCCATACCGTTTACAGTAAAGGCTTCGGCCCAGTGATATGATTTATGAAAAGGATTTGGCCCAGTAACCGTTAAACGAAAGGCTTTGGCCCAGTATATGTCGAGGCTGAATAGGGCTTTGGCCCAGATTGTACTGATACCGTGTTATTCACTGTTTGTTTATTATTGGGATTACACACTGAGTTTTCGTAAACTCACCCCATTTATTAACCTTTCAGGTAATTTCCAGCCTTAGACGGATTAGAGCTGCAAGGGGCTCGGAGATGGCCACACTACTGTTTTTGTTTCTTTTAATTACAATTAGATTTCATTTTGGGCTTTTTTATGTAATAAGGCCGTTGGTGGGTTTTAAATTTTAATTTGGATTGTGATTTCTTATACTAAACTGCTAGTCTAGGAAAACTCGAGATTTCAAAATGGCATGATTTTTCGAAGGAATACGAGCTTCCAACAACAAAGTTTTCAAAATGCTTCCGCGATTTTAAATTAGGTAATATACCAAAGGCAAACAAATTGGTAAACGTTTTGATGGGAATTGTGGTTTAATAATAAATTTAGATTCAGTAATGGATTTTCACCGGAAAGATCAAATTTGAAAAATGGTTTGGTGTGACGCACCAGATTTAGTCATAACATCTAGGTCGGGTCTGAGGTGTTACAATTAATGGTATCAGAGCCTGGGTTGCAACAACTCGGCTGTGGATTGGGTTTTGAAATATTGAATTTCAGAAAATTATTTTCAAGCACATGCTCTGTTTGAAGTATTTCTCTTAAAAAGTGTGGCACACCGAGTCTCCGGCGCCGAATCCGTAAGTCTTCTGAATACATTTGTCTGTTTAGAAATTGAAATACTGTGGATTCCTTAGATATTGGTCGGAATTTAAATTTGGTATTTATTTTATGTGGATGTGATGTTTGGATTGTATATATGTGTGATAAATATGTGTCTGCTTCAGTGAATAAGTGTTTTATGTATGAGATGTTTCAAGTTCTGGTTGAAGTGTGATAGTGATAGTAGGATCAGAGTGCGCAGCGGTAGCGTAGTGGGGTAGATGTTACACAACTACCCTGTTAGATGGAAATTTCGGGGACGAAATTTCTTTAAGTGAGGTAGAGTTGTAACACCCTAAATTTGGGCCTAGAAGTTTTGGGCCTTGAGCATGGGAGCGGTTGAAGGTAGCTTATAATATATTGTTGTGCATGTAAATTTCGTTAATGAAGGCTTGTTTTAGTGGTTAAGTGTGCTGAGAAGTGTAACACCCCGTACCCAAGACCGTTGCCGGAGTCAGACACGAGGGGTTCGCAGACTTAAATCACTTATTGCACAGTCCATTTTAAATTTCCAGACGAGCTGGCTAACTGCGTCACTATCACCTTAAAAATCATATCTCGAGTTCCAAAAGTCGAAAACCAGTTCCGTAAATTTTTCCTGAAACTAGACTCATATATCCATCTAAAAAAATTTTTCTCGAATTTTTGGTTGAGCCAATTAGTACAGTTTATTAGTTAAATTCTCCCCTGTTTCAGGGTTCGACCACACTGACCTTCAGGCATTACGACTTAGATATCTCCCTGTACAGGGCTTCAATACTGATGCCGTTTGTTTTTATAGAAACTAGACTTGAAAAGGAATCTGTACATATATGGAACAACTTCTAATTATCTCTGGTTAATTTATAATGAATTTCCAAAGTCGGAACAGGGAATCCAGAAACCGTCCTGGCCCTGTTTCGCGAAAACTTAAATATCTCCTAATATACTATTCATATGATCATTTCGTTACTTTCCTATGAAAATAGATTCATCAAGGTTCGATTAAATAATTTATTCACTATTTAATTCGATTCCTACTATTTTTAGTGATTTTTCACATCCACATCACTGCTGCTATCAGCATCCATTTTTAAGGTAGACTTTACCTATTACATAGTTTCCATGCCTCTTAATGAACATATACATTCAAGATGACTATAACATTATGCTCAAAACGTATATAAGCCATTTTCGCATGGCTATCCAAAGTTTTACATACCAAAGTTCAAAAAAAACATAATAGCCTATACATGCCGAAATGTTCTCTTAGACCAACTAGGAAGAAGATACCAAAAAGTTGCAAGCTGGTGTGATGACTTCGACGATGGTCCCGAGCACACAAAAATGAATCAAAGGAACCTAAACAAGTGACAAATAAACACACCGAATGAGTATATAACTCAGTAAGTTATAAGCGTTACACTACTGTCCATCTATAAAATATCATAAAAGAAATCAAATAATGCAAGATTAGGTACTCCATCCATACCGACTATGCCATAATTTCACGCACATTTATGATTACATGCTCTCAACTAGCCAAGCCTCCATTGACATCTCGTATAATATTTGATATGATATTTGATGCATCTCCACACATCATTTTATCTTCATTTAAATTATACTAATAATAGCATTTCATCTACTCCACAATAATATTATGTTCCTACTTCAAATATAATCACCACATAGGTTCAAGACTTACCAAGCTCAGTTCCAAATATAAACATAACATCTACTCGATAAAGTCGCACACTTAACGTTAATGATTATTCAAAATATACAAGAAGTCCGCACACTTAGTGCTTAATATTCAAACTTGCACACTTAGTGCTATACAATTCAAACTCGCACACTTAGTGCTATACAATTAAACTCGCACACTTAGTGCCAATCTCATTATAGTAAACGTTTATACCCGCACACTTAGTGCCAAAATCAGCAACTCAATACATCTCACTTCTTTTTTTTACACTCGATAAATTTTGTCACTTCATGCATTTATATATCATTCCATTCGGCATAAGTACATAGGTATTATGATTATTTATATCAATACAAAATATATGCTTAATAACTTACCTTGTGTTGGGTAAAACGGTTCTAACTCGGCTACTCGATGTCCTTTCCTTTGCCTTTGCTTGATTCTCCTCCTTTAACTTCTTGAGCTGAATCAACAAATTAACTAGTTTAACCGTCTTGCTAAATATTTATATCAAAATATTAATGATTTCATATCATAGGAGATACATGACTAATTCTTATCTTCCTACCATATGTTTTTGAGCTATTCGACTAATAACCATATGCTATCGCCCTACTATCAATAATTCAATCACACATGCATATATATATATATATGGCCGAATGTACAAAGCTTAGACTCAACATCACCTATGCTCTTAATTTGATGGCCGAATATGCATACATATATACATGATATCAACTATACTATCATCTTTAATTCACCTAAACACAAAATTTCATCTCATGAACACTTGACCGAATTCTTCCTAATCTAGCATGGCTTCACATATATTTATAACATCCTACAAATCCACATATACCACATTTCTACATAAATTTTCTTTTACTTTTCCACTACTTCCATTCACAACATCAAAAGCACCATAAACATGTATCATTACAAAGCTTCACACTTAGCATGCAAATGACATCAACACAAATCCACCTTAGTCAAACTTAACTCATCTTCATGCCTCATCACCACAACATCAAACATCAACCAAGAAGACAACACCCATGGCCGAATATCATCTCCATCCCATAGCAAAGATTTAAACCATGGGCTAGGTAGAACTCAAACTAACAACTAAAAACATGCATGAATCTCATGGACAACATCAAACATACCTTAGTCTAGCAAACTACCATAGCTGATTTTCTCAAGCTCTCCCCCTCCTTCTTCTTAGAACATTCGGCCAAGGAAGAAAAAAATGTGAAAGGATGGACACTTTTTTTTTCCTTTGTTTTCATCATATTCCTTTTTTTTCATTATTTTATTCTTTCTAACATAACCACTAACCCAACATGTTTGCAACATGTTTCCACTCATAGCATGGCCGGCCACCATGCTTAAATTTTGGGTAAATTGACATGCAAACCCATCATTTTCACAACATGCATTAATAGACCACTTTACATTTGCCTAGCACATTTCTAAATTTTCTCACACAAGTCCTATTTGATAAAATTCACTTACAATTAACAAAATCCAAACATGAAATTTTCACACATGCATATGTACATATAATGAGCATCAACTATGACGGTTAATTATTTTTATGACTCGGTTTAGCGGTCCCGAAACCACTTTCCGACTAGGGTCAATTTAGGGCTGTCACAAGAAGTGTTGGAGAAGTCCTGGGTTCAAACCTGGACTCTAGAAAAAATTTTGGTTTAAGGTGAATCAAACCCTGGGTGTATTAGGTAGGCCTTAAGAATATTGTTGGAGAAATTGTGCCACAAAAAGCCTTGTGGTCTAGTGGCAAAGTAGCGCTACATAAGGAGTAGGAAGGTGGCGTCATAGAGTTGGCAAGGAGGTCTAGGGTTCGAAACTCATGGCAATCAAAGAGCATTTATTTTGCTAACAAGGGCCGGCAAGAGTTGGTGTTGAATTTAAACTCTGATGATGGAGGGATCCCACATCGGGAAGCTAACATAAGAGTGGATGCGAAGTTGGCTTTAAATAGACAGAACCATGAGGAGAGTAAAGGTACCTTTCTTGGCTGATCCCTTTCGCTTTATGGCGTGCTCGTTTGGGTTGAGCATCGGCTAAGAGTGCTTGGAGCGTGGATTAACTCCAGTCTCCTATCTGGTGTGTATTTCTCACTACTCTAGCTGTAGGATGGCTACTTTGGGCTGCAATGGGCCGAAAGGGGCCATGTGGGCCCAATGGGCCTACGGGCCCAAGTGGATAAGTTGTTTGATTGTGTAGTAAATATTGGACTAGGCTAGGTGAATCTCATATTTGTGGCTAGATTTGGGATAAAAGGGCCATACGAGCGTGTGGGCACATTTGGGCCGAGAATAGGCTTTAAGCCCATTCGTGTTATTATCCCTGTTTAGAATACTTTAGTTTACCAAAGTTACCAAAATACCCCTAGTTTGTAAAATTACCAAAATACCCTTGGTTTGTAAAATTACGAAAATACCCCTGTAGGGTAGAATTACTGAAATACCCTTGTAGGGTAGAATTATTGAAATACCCCTATAAAGTAGAATTATCGAAATACCCCTGTAGAATAGAATTACTGAAGTACTCCTATAAGGAAGAATTACCAAAGTACCCCTGTAGGGTAGAATTACTGAAATACACCTATAAGATAGAATTATTGAAATACCCCTGTAGGGTAGAATTACCAAAATACATAGAATTACTGAAATACCCCTGTAGGGTAGAATTACCAGAACACCCCTGTAGGGTAGAAATACCGAAATACCCTTATAGGGTAGAAATACCGAAATACCCCTGTATGGTAGAATTACCAAGATAACCTTGTGGGGTAAAATTACCATTTTGCCCCTAGGGTGTTAAATGACTGTTTTGCCCTTGTGGGCAAGTGACTGACTTGGACTGTGTGGTTGACGGATTTGATTGTGAATATATGTTGGTGATATTAATGACTTGACTGTGATTGTTTGATTCAAATATGGGCATGACATTCTACATACATGACATGTTGCATGGGTTGGGTTTATATAAATGGAGGAAGTGCGAAAAGGGCTTTGCCCCAGATTACCAAAAAGGGCTTTGCCCCAGTTATTAAAAAGAGGCTAGGCCTCCGGTTATTTGATAAAGCGACTATCTTTGCCGATGGAGAGTTTCGTTGGGTGGGTTGAGTTATTCCCCACATGGAGAGCTTGGTTGGCACGGGTGGAGAGTAGCAGATGGTGGGTTGAGTAGTCTCCCCAAATGGGCTTGCATAGATCCATTGATATTACATGTGATATTGAAATGGGCCTATGGGCCATACCGTTTACAGTAAAGGCTTCAGCCCAGTGATATGATTTATGAAAAGGCTTCCACCCAGTAACCGTTAAACGAAAGGCTTCGGCCCAGTATATGTCGAGGCTGAATAGGGTTTTGGCCCAGATTGTACTGATACCGTGTTATTCACTGTTTGTTTGTTATTGGGATTACACACTGAGTTTTCGTAAACTCACCCCGTTTATTAACCTTTCAGGTAATTTCCAGCCTTAGACGGATCGGAGCTGCAAGGGGCTCGGAGATGACGACACTACTGTTTCTGTTTCTTTTAATTACAATTAGATTTCGTTTTGGGTTTTTTTATGTAATAAGGCCGTTGGTGGGTTTTAATTTTTAATTTGGATTGTGATTTCTTATACTAAACTGCTAGTTTAGAAAAACTCGAGATTTCAAAATGGCATGATTTTTCTAAGGAATACGAGCTTCCAACAACAAAGTTTTCAAAATGCTTCCGCGATTTTAAATGAGGTAATATACCAAAGGCAAACAAATTGGTAAATGTTTTGATGGGAACTATGGTTTAATAATAGATTTAGATTCAGTAATGGATTTTTACCGGAAAGATCAAATTTGAAAAATGGTTTGGTGTGACGCACCAGATTCGACCATAACATCTAGGCCGGGTCTGGGGTGTTACAAGGAATGAGTACATCGAATTAATCATCAATGTCTTTTTCTCACTAGGCTTCACTTCCTCCAACTCATCATTCTTTTTGATAACCGAAAGCATCAATTTCTTTAGACAATTTCATGTCATGTGTGGTCCTTGACAAAGGAAGCATTTTATCCTCTTCCCCTTGTCCCATGGATTGTTGGATCTCCGCTTTGCATCTCGTGGTTTCCCATTGCCATTGGTGTTATTGGTACTGTTGTCATCATTGTTATGTTCCTCTTCATCTTTCTCATGGTTTCCCTCATTGTTGCCCTTTCCATTAGGCTTAGACGACTCGAAATTGTCTTTAGTTGGACTAAGCTCGACAAAGGACTCTAGTTCTATAATGGCTATAGTAAGTTTGATGATTCCTTGCCTACGCAACTTATGTTTTGCCCACGATTTTAACCTATCTTCGAACCAATAAAATGCTTCTTTCTCACTCAAGTCAGAGATTTGAAGCATTAACTCGCTAAATTTCTGAACATACTCTCGAACATTACCATGTTACGTAAGGCAACACAACTTAGCCCAAGCCTCTTTCTTGGCATACTGTGGGTAAAACTGCATCTTTAACTCTCTATGGAACTCTTCCCAAGTCTCAATTGCATTCCCTCTATGTTTCTCATCTGTGGACCTACGACGCCACCACAATAAAGCAACATCAGTAAAATAAATTGAAGTAGTATTTACCTTAATAGCATTATCCTCAATGCTCATTGCTCGAAATTATTGCTTCATTTCCCACAAGAAGTTGTCCACTTCCCTTGTGGACCTTACACACTTGAACTTCTCTGGTTTAGGAACATCCATTTCTTGTTGCTTCAGTCTCAAAGTCAACATCCCATTACTCAAAGTAGCTTTGTAAATCTTGAGCTCCCCTTTAAGTTCGGTGATTTCTTATTTCATGGCTAACACCATATCCTCGAGAGCATCATCCCTCTCTGCAACCTTTTTCACAGTGGATTTGAGTATTCTATTCATCTTTTTCGCATTGGCACCAAGAGAATCCAACATAAATTCTTTGAGCTGCTCTTTCATTGAGTCAAATGCATTTGTGCATCCCCCAACCAACTCGAGCATCTCCTTTATGTCCCCTACAAACTCCTCAAGATTAATCACTTGATTTTCCAAACCTAACAGTATGTCCCTAAATCGACTTACTTTTCTGGCCCTCCCACGGTCTCCATTGGCTCATTATTATCGATAACTTCTTTCGACATCCCAACGGTGCCTTCACAACCAATAGCTCAGATACCACTTGTCACGGGTCTAGAACTTCCGTCTCGCATTCCGTGTGGCCTTCAGCAATTCATTCATTTCAAACTAGCCTAAGTTAGCTTAACCACCACAAGTGAGGATTCCTTTAGAATCCCTCTAATGCACCAATTTGTATAGCGGAAGCAATTATGCCAAAAGAAGCTACAAAAAATGACAAAAAGACATAGAAAAGAATACACGAGAGGTGTTTGAGTAAATGCTCTCAATATGCTCTTATTCATAAAGACTAATGAAACAGTGGATGATCTACAAGTGAAGGGGAGGCTCTCTATTTATAGTTGAGCTCCCCCAAAACCTACGGTCTAGATTAAGTTACATCGATGGACGAGATTAGCCTGTCCCTTAAATAATGGGACTTACAAGATATACAATATCAAATCTAATCTAATCTTTACAAGATATGATTCCTATCAATCTTATAAGATTAGTTCCTATATTTACCAAGGCATCCTATGTTGTCAAATCTTCATCATTAGGTCACCTAAGCTTCAATCTGGCAGGCTTCTCCAACAGTTCTTTGAATCGGGCCAGCTCTTGTTGGCTAAACGACCCCCATCTAATCGATAGACCTTTATGGAGTGCATCTTATGCCATGGTCACGGGCTTTGAACTTTGGCCAGTGACACTAGATTCCACCTTTTGCCTTTGGTTTGAGGGAGCTTCTTTAATAAATGATGGTATGAAACAGGTCCACCACGTCATCATGTATCACTTTTCAATTATTCAATGAGATTTTAGTAATTCTTTCATGTGATTAATACATAATTTTGGTAATTTTTTAAATTTAATCTCCAAACCTTGAACCAGGAACCCTGAACTTGAACTTTAAACTTGAATCCTAATCCTTGAACCCCAAACTCGAGCTCTAAACCTCAAACCCAAAACTCGTAACTCTAAACCCAAACCTTGAATCCTAAACCAAAAAGCCAATTTTAGGGTTTAAAGTTTGGGTTGAAAGTTTAGGGTTCATGTTTAGGTTAAAAATACTAAAATTATGTATCAATGACATGAAAAAATTATTAAAATATCGGTAAATTATTAGAAAGGGATACAAAATAAAGTGATACCCCTTTTTCATACAATGTTTTCTCGCTTTAGCCTACTAATGTCCCTCTTTTATTACTAAAATTATAATATTCTAAACCACAATAAAATAAATAAATAAATAAAACAAAAGTAGACTTGACTAAAATAAATAAATAAATAAGGATCAAAACAAAATATAGGTAAAGTCTACAAGCTTGAGGTTTCAAAAATACTTAACTTACCTTTAAAAACATTCGCTTTATCTTTTAGGTGTTTGTCTCGAGAAAGTATACATTTTCCGTGGTAATCTTAAAATCTAATATCACATTCTTTAAATCTTACATTATCGAGTTGTTTTTTTAATAGTAGTAGATATCATTAATCATAAAAAATATATACAGGACTTTAATAAATTAGAAAGAAAAAGACCAATTAAACCGAGCTAGTAAGCTCACCCCATATACTTGTTCCTAAATCCTTTCTTTCTATTGTTTGTTACGATCTTTTAGAAGAATATCTGAGGTCCAGTCCACACAAATATCCCACGAAAAGTAATCAGCATAACATAGAGTTATCCATACCAAAATGTGAACCGCTTTATTAGCTTCCCATTATACTCACAACTTTAAAAAATTGAAACTGAGATTTGACTAAACGAAAATCATTAATCCTAGTTCCAAATTGTATACTAAATTATCGTTTAAAGCATTGACAACTGTAAATCAATTCGATTCAAGCCCAATATGATCAATATGCATAGCCTTCAACCACGAGAGGTCCTCCCTTATCGACAAAGCTTCTGCAAGGGCAGGAGACATACACCAGTGAACTACCTTCCCATTTGAATCCCGAAGAATCGCAGCCCATCCCATTGCATTCTACGCATCAACATTGCATTTACGCCACCCGGCATTTGGTCAACAATGTTAAAATTCAATAATTCGTCAGCTATTTCAATATCACTCCTTTCTTAGGCAAGCTAAGATTCTGGAATAAATATTCATTTTATGATAATTTTATCCTTCTTATAATTTTGGTCAACTTCACTCTCTTTAAAACAAAGAAGATATCATGTATGGTTGCTTCTTTTAATTAAATCGTCTATTTCTACATTAACTACAACATGTGGGAATGTAAACGAAAAAGGAAAAGCAAAAATTATTACAAATACAAATATAAATATTAAATTATTACAAGATTAATTGTCAGAGTAATCACAAAATAGAATCAAGTAATTACGAGCAAAATTGGACTAAAAACCGGTACAGTCTAGACTAAAATCAACAAATTGAACTAATTGGATTGAAAAAAAATCCACCTATAACAATCACATATGATAAAAATCGGACACCCATATATATAATTACACATGATGAATCTCAAATCTAAACACTTAAAATTCAAGACATTTGCTTTTGCCAACAAACTAAAAATATTAAAAGTTTAAATGAGAAAAGAAATTATTAAAATCATATTTTCAAATGTCTGAAAATAAAATATTTGGAAATTTTCACTACAAATCATATACGAAGTGGAAAGAAGAGAGAATCTTGGAATTACCTTGGGAAATCAATTATTTTCCTTTAATTCATTTGTTTTACACTAGTTTAATGTATATAATGATACCACTTAAAAGTAAAAGCAAGATTTAATAGGAATCTATGGGAGCAAAATTTGCAAAATGAAAGAAAGTTAAGAAAATGCATTAAGAAGAAAGCCTAAAATTTTCGAGAATAAAAGCATTCAATGTAAGGAAACTTGAAAGATCAAATCCCAAGAGATTTTCATGGTCACTTTAAAAGAAAATGACTACACACAAATAACCATTGACACTACAAAAATACAGATAATTCCTGCAAAAACCAAAAAATTCACACAAATCCAATGCTTTAAGTTATTTTCAATTCTCTTCCCTCCAAAATTGGGTTGCATTGAATATATATATTAGGTGAGAGTCTAAATAAAATAGATTTTTTTTTTAAAATTCTAATGTTCTTTCTTTTTGGATATTGCAAATACAAACAAAAAAATTTGGTACATCAGAATCAAACACTGGTTCAGTAAGCGATGCTCCAAAAAGATTTTGATGAATCCAAATGGTGAGGGGATAGCTATTGTTAAGAAGAACATCATACTTGAAAACCAAGATGATCCAACGGCTAGAAAAGGAGAACGAAGAAGGTAGAAAATTCAAGGCTGTATTCAAGCATTTCAGACTAGTTTATCACAAATCTAAGCCCGAATTCTGTTGCGAAATGACCATCCATGCAAGAAAGAATCCAGAACAAAAATTTGTGAGCTCACCAAATGTGCGAGCTCTACAAAATTATGAACTCACCAAGACTACGAGCTCCTTACCTTGCAAGTTGCCAACTTGCCAACTTGCCAACTTGTTTTGAAACGATGATGATTCTTTATTAGACGTTTTGATTGCTTATTAGATTGAAATCAACCAATAAGGAAGCAAGTTAACTGAATCTAGTTGCAAGACTAAGTCAAGTTGTAATTATTTTATATTATTTTTAGCTTATTTAAGCTCTCTTGTTCCTATAAAAAGAGTAATCAATTTTTTAATGAAACAGTTGATCACAAGTTGATCTTTCTCTGAATTTTTAATTCTTTTTGCTTTTGTTTCAAACCTTTCTTCATCAAAAAAATCCAACAATTGGTATCTAGAGCCACTCATCCTTAAGGGCTTATTTTCATAAAAATGTCTTTAGCAAACTTTACACCACCCTCCCCCTGTTTTTACAAAAGAAAACTACCACATCTAGATAGTAAAAATGAAAACATATCTTCAAGCCTTTGATATTTGGGAAGTTGTAATGCTAAAATAGAACCACTAGTGTTGAGGTCAAATCCCACACTCACTCAAATGAAACAACATAAACAACATACTGAGGAATGTGCCAAAAAACACAAGGCGATGTCTCGCCTAAAAAATAGTGTTTCAGATGTGATTTTTACAAGAATCATGGTTTGTAATACTCCCAAACAAGCTCGGGATAATCTCAAGGAGGAGTTTCAGGGCTCATAGAAGACAAGGTAGCAGCAAATGATAAATTTCAGATGAGATTTTGAAAACCTCAAGATGAAAGTAAGTTGAGATTGTGAAGGAATATTCAGATCGAATCATGACAGTGGTAAACCGGATAAGACTGCTAAGGACCAGTTCGTAGATAGTTGAGTAGTTGAGAAGGTGATTACCGCACTTCCTGACAGATGCAAATCAAAGATATCCTAACTAGAAGACTCAAGGGATCTATCAACCATCTCACTCTCAAAGCTAATCAATGCTCTATATGCTTTAAAAAAAAGAAGGGCAAGCAGAGAAGGACCTGCTGAATGAGATTTTTAAGCCAAAAATAGTGATGACACGAGCTCCTCAAGTCAGAAAGAACAAAAGATTTGGTCAGATGTTGCGTGTAAATAACTAATGCAATTGTGCAAGTGTACACGTCATTCAAGTAATAAAGTGATAATTAAGTATTGTCTCCTCAGGGATCGAAAATTGGTAAGAAATTAGTAAGTTATTATAATCCTATTGGTTATACTGAATAGCATGAAATACTCTCGAGTTTAATAAGATGTTTGTATAATGAATTAATGAAATCAAATGCTAAAAACAAAGAATTGATATGGCAAATAATGCAACACCCCTTACCTGTATTCGACACTGGAACAGGATACGAGGCATTACAGGACTTAAACTCAAACAAACATTCAAAACCAAGGCATGAATTTCCACTCAAATTTAAAAACTTTCACATTCAATCAAATCATCCCTTAAACGAGCCTACGAGGCCCAAAACATACATTAGGAGTGGTATGAGACTAAACCAAGAACTTTGAAAACCTTTGGAAAACTTAGAAAATTTTTCATGCAAAAGGGGTCACACGCTCGTATGGGTAGGCCGTCTGGTCACACACGCCCATGTCCTTAGCCCGTATAACTCTCTGTTTATGATGTCATACACAATTGGGGTCACACGACAAAGTCACATGCCCATGTTCCGGGGCCGTGTCCTTCACTGGCTGAGACACATGATCGTGTCTCTGCCCGTGTGGCCAAGAAAATGACTATTTACCAAGCCATTTGCCACCCCCATTTGCACACTCACATACATACTTTCAATGGCACTTAACATGGCACAATTAAGCTACCAATACAACCATAATCAAGGCTTAAACATAGCCAAACAATTATTTACTGTTCATAACAAAACTGTCCACTTGAGTCATATTCACTAAATTATTTATATCTTTAGCTACAAAATTTTAAATTAATATCCGTTTGATTTTTCCGAGCCTAGACTCAGATATCTTCCTGCCATAAAATTTTTAGAATTTATGGTTTACCCAATAAGTATAGTTAATTCTTCAAATTTATCCCTATTCTGCTGTTTGACAGTTTCGATATTTCTTCACTAAAAATTAATTATCTCTTAGTACGGGATTTGGATGATGTTCCTGTTTATTTCTCTTAAAAATAAACTCATTAAGAATTTAAACATATAAATTTGAACCTGCAATTATTTTTATACAATTTTTAATGATTTTCCAAATTCAAAACAGGGGAACCCGAAAACATTCTTATCTTGTCTCACAAAAATTAAAATATCTCATAAAAAGAAATTCTTTTGCTTACACCATTTCTTCTATCTAAAACTAAAATAAAAAGGCTTTAATTTCATATTTTATTCAACCTCTAATTTGATTTTCAAAATTTTTGGTGATTTTTCAAAGTTATACTACTACTGCTGTCCAAAACTGTCTTAATGCTAATTTTACTTTTTCATGATTTCTTCGTATTAACCTTCATTTAGACATACAAAACACCAAAGCATATCCATAACTAGCCATTCGAATAGCTAGTCATTATCGAATATTTACATGCCATTCATTGGCCAATTTAACCTATACATCAACAATAAAGACTTAAACATATCATTTCCTTACCTTATACATGCTCATAACATCATACTTTATCAAGTCCACACATACCCAATCACCTTCAACATAACAACTTCCCACATGTATCATCTAGTCTAATTTCATTAACATACCATTATAAACCACAAACAATAACATTGGCATAGGCATATGAGTAATTAATATGCTTGCAACTCATTAGCCAATATAAGCCAATTTATGTGGCTACATACCAAATCAAATCCTTAATCATTACAAGCCAATACATTTAGCCATATCATAGTGATACATACATGAAATGACTAATTCCGTATGCATGCCATAGATTCAAGGGTTTGCGTTCATTTACCCAACATGATAGCTTGATAGTTTGATAGCATCTCTGGTGATCTCCAACTCGAGCTAGCATCCAACCCTATAAGATATGGGAAAGGAAGGGGAGTAAGCTACAAAGTTTAGTAAGTTCGTATGCAAATAATAAACAACAATAGTCATACATTTGTCATACAACAAACATAACATAATACAACATAAACATCATTAAATCTTCATAGGCATAACTTACTATAAATCACAATGCTTACCCCCTTCAATTTATAAGCATAATTTAATACATCTTAACATTTTCCAAACGATCATAACCTCTCCAATATAACATACCATAATAATCATTAACAAATCATTTCAAGCCTCATAGTAACATGCACATTAATTATGCGTATTCATATTTTCAAGCCCAAATCTTAACAGCTTTGAATGATTTAAACTCTTAACTTCACATACTTTCATAACCCTTTTAATAGGCAATTATGCAAATCTTTCATTTTTTTTACACATATCCAATGAATCACAAATCAAGTGAACTAAACATCTTATCTCTCAATTTGATATGGCTCAACAGCCTAACACATGATTCTCAACTGAATTTACCATGAATTTACACATCAACAACATAAATACTTATTCACAAGTTTAACTTAAGGTCACTTTCATAGTAATCATGAACTCATAATATCACGAAGCCAATGCTTATAAACTTTACGTACATACCTGTACGAACTCGTAACACAGTCATATCTTTTCACATCTTTGACATAATCTTTGAATTACCCATTGAACCACTTGGAATACTAAATGATACCCAGGAAACCTCATACACATAGTAAGATGCCAATGCCATATCCCAGATATGGTCTTACATGGGATCACATATCAATGTCGATAGCCTAGCTATGGCCTTACACGATGCCTCATATCGATGCCATGTCCTAGAACACGAAATCACATATGATTCCATATCCCAGATATGGTCTTACATAAAATCACACATAACCCTAATGTCATGATATTTGTATCCTATCTATTCCTAAGGTTCAACCGGGACTTCTTCATTATCTTGGCATTATCGAACTTGCTCATAATATCAATCATATAAATTATATAATATTAAAGGAATTTAAAATATAAATATATCATTGCATTATTCACATACAAACTTACCTCGATACCAAAAATGGTGAAAAGGACCTAACCGTTAAATACTTGTTTTTCCCTCGTTCTAGGCCCAAATCTCATTTTCTTGATCTATAATATTAAATTTAGCTCACTTATTAGTCACATTATTCAATGTGACCCAAAAATCAGATTATGGTAAAATTATTTTTTGCCCCTAAAGTTGGACATATTTATATTTTTGCCCTTAAACTCAAAAAATGAAATTTATTCAATTTCTTTAACATACAAGCCTAGCCGAATCATTTTCATAACTATAGCAGCCCACAATTTCCAATAAAACACACTTGTACTACATATTTTATAACTTTTACAAATTAGTCCTTTTAAGCATTTTCACTGAAAATCACTTAGTAAAAGTCGTTTCTCTAACCATAAACATGCATTTTCTACCATTAAAAACAAAAATACACACATATTCATCATGGGTAAAACACTAGACTTTAACTATATCTCAAATTAGTGGTAGAAATAGATAGATCTTGTTACGAGGATTTCAAAAACATGAAAATCATTAAAAATGGGGCTAGAACAGACTTACAATCGAGCTTGGAAGCTTGAAAAACCCTAGCCATGGTTTATCCTTGTGAAATTCAGCCATGGGTTTGAAGATGGACAAAAATTGGCTTTTAATTTTGTTTTTAATTCATTTTAATTAATAAATGACCAAAATGCCCCTAACTTAAAAATATTCTATTTCACCTATTTCATGTCCATTTTTGTCCAAAAAATTAACCAATGGCCTAATTACCATTTAAGGACCTCCAATTTAAATTTTCATAGCAATTAGACACCTCTAGCTTCTAGAACTCAAGTTTTGTACTTTTTACGATTTAGTCCTTTTGACTAAATTGAGTGCCCAAACGTCAAAATTTTCGAAAGAAATTTTCACGAAATAATTCTGTGAAGCCATAGACCATAAAAATATAAAAAAAATTAAATTTTCCTCTTCATATTTGTGGTCCAGTAACCACTATTCCGACTAGGCCTAAAATCAGGCTATTACAAATAAAATGCTATGGCAAATTACAGAGAAAAACAAGAGTATTTATGTTATTGAATGATTCAGGCTAGAATTATTCAGGTGAAATGTTCATATAAAAATAATGCCTTGGAAAAATATTGTCTAATCAACTGCTCAAAGAGTCACTACTGTAACCTGCCTCTTTCGATAGCTAGATCTTGAGCTATAAATCTAAGTTATTGTATGTCTATAGAACTCTGAATTAATAACTACAATGAATATTCTTCTCTGTACAACTCGCAACATCTATGTCTAGAGTGCTACGAATATTTTTTTTGAGTATCCGCTTGCATCAAACGATTCAAGATCCTGTATATTTAACAGTTTCAGAATTAAAAATACATCTAAGAACACAACATACAATCAAATATGTCTAGAGCTTGTATTCATGTATTTAAATAAGCATAAATCGAATGAAACAGTGACATTGACAATCTCAAATCACAGGCATTAAAGATGATAAAACTTTCACCCAAATAACTCCAACCTAGAAAAGATTTAGTTCATGGGTGGAAAAGTTAACATCAAAATAAAATCATTCATCAACATTCTCAAATAAGTTCGAGTCATAGAAATCAGGAAAATAAATGCAGAAATGTAGGAATTCTCACTACACTCCAGCTTCTCCTTGATCTTCAGATTGTACGTGAATCTAGGATAGCTATCTCTCCCCCTTCTTCACATCTGTATTTGCTCTCTTAAGCTACTACCCTTTCTTTCTCTGGAATTCTCCAATAAAGAGAAAAACCGCTGTCACCAATTTTTCTCTCACACAAATTTTCTTCTTCTCCATCCTTCTTGTATTCAATAGATATGTCCCTCTCAACATACATTTCTTTCTCCTTTTTTTTTCAATGTGGTTTTTCTAGTACACGTTCAGCTGGCTAAGAGTGATGTGATAGAGTGCTGAGTCATCTTCCTAGAATTGTCATGGAAATTGTGTTGACAATCAATCTCACCATTTGCCACAACAATGTTTCACTTCCCTTATTTTTCTTCTGCATCCTCTTCTTCCTTTTCTTCTACTTGCACCTATGTCCAGCTACAACCACAACTTGTCCATCCCCAAGTAATAAAAGTAATAAATGATGACCATTATAGCGCAATCCAAGCATTGTTATGCAATGATCTAAAATTATCCTAAAAATGCAAATGTATTTACTTAATTACAAACAATTAACTTCATCTAGAGGCTTAAAATATAACTCTTTTCAAGAGTTATCACACCCCCAAACCTAAATTATTTATTGTCCTCAAGCAAATAATGTATGATTATGCATGAATGCAAGGAATTGCCAAAACAATCAGTCACCAATTATACTGCCAAATCATAATGAGCATACTGTGTTCTTCTATTCTCAGCAATCTTCTACTGAAACAAAGAAAAATTGCTTACAGTTCTTGTAAACTTGTTTAGCAACTGAAATGCAGAAAATGTTGCCTACAGGTAAAAATTCCTAAATATTTTAGCAATTAAAACGATAGTAGATTTCTTCTGAATATACCTAGGTTATCTCTCTCTTAAACTCAGTTTTTTTTATTCACGTATTCAACTTTCAACAAAAAAATTTTCTAGGGAATTTATATTGTCACGTGATTTTATACTTGACAACCTCAATGGAGCATACACTAGACTGCCATGTATTATATCATGTCACAATTTGAATATAAATCACTCATGAAACAAAAGCTTTTAACTAAAAAGATGGATGGAGCAAACAACTACCTTCTTAGCAATTTAGCCAAAAAATTCAATGGAGTGTCCCTAAAATATATACTTCTTTTTAGACAAACACTCATATTTGAACTCATTTTTTTGGTCAACAATATAATGGAGCAAACAAAATATTACTGACCTACTCAATAAATTCAAACATTAGAGTATTCATATTATTTCACCATGACATAAATTATATAATGTTACTATACTGAATTTAAGTCAAGAAGTTCTAAATTTAAATCAAAGAATGCTACTATAACCTAATTGCATTTATATTTTAATTATTCTACTTTTAGAAATTCATTTTCAACAACTGTCCTATGCTAAAGATACTTAAACAACTATCACAATATTTTCTAAGTTTATAAAGAAGAGTTATTATCCTCATTGAACATCATTGATAACTATATACTCACATAATCAGACAGTTGAATGGCAATTGAATGTTATGGTAAAAGGACTGTATGAACAATTAACAACGTAGTCTGTATACATAACAAACCCCCAAACCTAAGGGATGCATTGTCCTCAATGCATGACCATGAAATAATTAAATTAATAAAAGCTATATGAATGCAATTAACAGATATGAACTAAAATGAATAAAAATTATCAAAATCAAAGCTTGGATGGGAAGAATATTACTTTACTTGGGTTGTCTAGATTTCCTTGCAGCTCATTCGTAACATTGTGGCCTGTCCTGGTTATCACTATCAGCTTGAATGGTTTTACCAGTAGCCTTCTTGAATCTTTTTCTCTTAAGCTGGTTGATGGGCACCTCTTCCTCATCATCGTCGGTATATGACTTTGTGAGTTCATCAATCAGTTGATGAATTGCATGTTCTTGGGCAGTCATAAGGGCCTTGGATTATGGTGCAGGTGCAGTAGTTTGAGTGGTATCTATTCCATCATCATCAGATTCAATGTGGATAGATTCTGTCCTAGTTTCATCTCTCTCTAGTTCTTAGTTGTGCATGGGAGCAATAATAGGCTCTTCATTTTATGTTTCAAGATTCAATAGCAATTCCTTAGGAAAAATAGGAAATGGTGGCATTGGGCAAGAGAATTTCTTTTCTAGGGACTTACAAATGGCAATATCATGTTGGCAGACATATTCCTGAAAGATGACCATCTCTTCTTGAGCTTTGAAAAAGTCAGCGACAAGCATTTTTTGATGTTTTTCCAACACGCAAAATTGCTATTTCAAACCCTCTACAGCTTCAGTCTTTTACCGCTCAAAATCAGTGTGAGAAGCCGAGGGGACAACAGAAGTAGTCATAAGAGGAAAAGATAGAGGTGTGCCAGTTTGCCTTGGCATTTCCTCTCCAGCTAGTTTTTGTGTAATGTTCTTAGTAACAGTCCCTTTGTTTGGAAGGTGGTCTTCATTTAGTGACAGGGGAACCTTTACTATTTGGCAAAGTGTAGTGATCAGTGAGGGGAAATTTAAGGTGGCAGCATTCTTTTGGGTACAATGATGAATCTCATGAAAGATAATGTTTGCAACATTAATCTTTCATCCCACCATTATGGAATGGAGAAGAAATAATCTATCCTTTAAGGTTGTAGCATTATGTGTAGAAAAAATGAGACAGGTTTTCAAGAAATGGTACCAAATCTTGTATTGAGGCTTCGATAAGACTCTATCGACGGTGTAATAGTCATTTCTTGAAACTGACCATTGTGTACCTGCAATACAAACAACAGTGAGAACCTGGGTTAAGCACTCTAGGGACATTGTCTTCATAAAGTCAACATGCTTGCCAGGGCCTTCAGACAATCCATATTGGGCATTGATGGGGTCCTCATCAAATAGAACTGATGCGCCACACACATATATAAATGCATTGTCAGGGTAAGTAATGTGGACATAAAACACTTTCACTACATTTCGGAAGACATCGTCAGGATGGAGACAAAAGATTCTGCATCCATGTTTTTCAACAACTGATGAGATGGCCTCTGTATACCCCATAAAGGGAGCATCTTGAAAAAGGAATCCTTTTTCCATGCAGAATGGTCTTCTGGAAATATTCTTATGGTATTTATCTTCAACAAGTTTACTGAAAAAGGTGTGTGAAGAGGCAAATATTGAAGTAGAAGCTATTTGGGAAGCCATTGAAGGAAATATAGAAAGGTTGAAAATGAAAAAGGTTATATTTCATTGTGGTTATGAATGAAACAGTAAGTAAAAGCAGAAAACAAAACAGGATAAAAATAAGGGAAGAAACTGAATTGGCTAGGTTAAACTTGGGAGAGAATAAATTGTGATGTGTGCAATAAAATTGGCCTTAATCATGGTCTGACAAGGCAAAACAATTGGAATTTACTGGGAAAAGAAAATGTATTTTGTGCAAATTTGTGAAAATTAAAAGAATTGGGATAATGGCTTTAATTTCTATTTACTCTGGCCCAAAAAGAAACCTATAACAAGAGAAAATAAATAGTTAAATAAATTTACTAGGTAAAGAATAAGAAAAAGTAAAAATAAAATAAATGAAGAAAATTTCTGCAAGAGAACAATATTAGGTATTTCGATGAGAAATAAAAATTTTGTCGTGCATTATAGGAGCTCCAAAATAATGTTTTAGTCGTTGACCATTAACTTTGAAAATCGATCCTGTTTTCCATCTTTAACGTCGACAGCTCCATAAGGGTATATGTAATAGCCCAAATTTGGGTCTAGTTGGAACAAAGGTTTCGAGACCACAAAATCCGAGATAGAAATAATTATTTTATGATTATTTTGAGGTCTATGATATGATTGCATGATTGTGTGAAAATTTCATGAAGAAATTCTATGCATAAAGTGCTCAATTTAAAGTTAGCGACTAAATTGAATAAGTTGCAAAACTTGCATTCTAGAAGTTTCTAGTATGAAATTGCTTTGAAATATTAATTAGGAGGTCTTAAATAGAAATTTGACCAATTTCTAAGTGATGGAAAAAAATTGGACATGGATGGATGTAACGCCCCGTACTCGAGACCGTTGCCGGAGTCGGACACGAGGTGTTAACGAACTTAATTCATTTATTTATACAGTTCATTTTAAAATTTCCAGACAAGCTAGCTAACTGCGTCACTGTCACCTTAAAAATCATATCTCGAGTTCCAAAACTCGAAAACTGATTCCATAAATTTTTCCTGAAACTAGACTCATATATCCATCTACAATGTTTTTTCTAGAATTTTTGGTTGGGCCAATTAGTACATTTTATTAGTTAAATTATCCCCTATTTCAGGGTTTGACTACTCTGACCTTCATGCATTACGATTTAGATATCTCCCTGTACAGGGCTTCAATACATATGCTATTTATTTCTAATGAAACTATACTCAAAAAGGAATCCGTACATATAAAGCATGACTTCCAATTATCTCTGGTTAATTTATGGTAAATTTCGAAAGTCAGAATAGGGGATCCAGTAATCGCTCTGGCAATATTTCACGAAAACTTAAACATCTCGTAAATTACAGCTCATATGGTCGTTTTTCTTCTTCCATATGAAAATAGACTCATCAATGTTCGATTACATAATTTATTCATTATTTATTTACATTTCTACTATTTTTAGTGATTTTTCAAACTTACAACACTGCTGCTGTCAGCATCTATTTTAAGGCAAATTTCACCTGTTTCATAGTTTCCATGATTCAATTAGCAAATTAACAAACATTATTTCCAAGTATGTTCACGATTAGCCACGAAGTACGTAGCACCAATAGAACCATGATTGGCCATTCCAATGGCTAGTCATTACCGAACATTTCCACGTCAATTAATAACCATACCATAAGACCATGATGTTATACTTCAAAATATACGAGCCATTTTCGCATGGCTATACGAATATACATTACAAATGGGTACTCAATTAACAACAAGGGTCAGCCCTATACATGCCATTTTCAAATTGAACTAAAAGAGTACCAAAAGTGGTTTAGATAGTGTGGACGACTTCGACTTTGACACTCCCGAGTTCGATAGCTAACGAGCAAAATCTATAAAACAGAGAATCAAAGCAACGGAATAAGCATTTAATGCTTAGTAAGTTTGAGTAATGAAATCATGCACAACTGAAGTATAGCATTCATATGACTAAACAAATAATTTCATATACACATATTCTCAAAATCATACCTACTTCACATTTCCAACCCTTATATTCATACATAAGGAATCAACTTGGCTAAATGCCGGAAGCTTGTTAATCGATTGAGCGACTACTATTTAAAAGGAATCAACTATTCCAATGCATATACGGAACATACCTCATCATTGGGATTTTACGAGCGTATTAATTGAAAGTATTACAGCAAGATCGCTCATTCCCAAACCAAGTACCTTCGGGATTTAGCCGGATATAGCTACTCGCTCAAATGCCTTCGGGACTTAGCCCGGATATAGTAACTCGCACAAATGCCTTCGGGACTTAGCCCGGATATAGTAACTCGCACAAATGCCTTCCGGACTTAGCCCGGATATAGTAACTTGCACAAATGCCTTCGGGACTTAGCCCAGAATTAGTCACTAGCACAAATGCCTTCGGGACTTAGCCCGTTACCATCCTTCGGATATTCATACATGCACATATATCAATAAATCATATCACATCTATATTTCATTTTCATCACTAGAACTCAAACACAAGACACTTGTCAACCATTTCCATTTTTCGGCTCAATAGCCACATACAAAGAGCATGATTTGATTTGCTTTATGACATGATCTCTATGCACATTCGGCTACCCGTCATAAGTATAAACTAATTATCTCGACATATAATTCAAATAGAATCATTATATCACCATTTATTTGTTATGCTTATACGTCATAAATTAATCAAATCATAAACTACGTTCCATTACTCAAAGACTTACCTCGGATGTTGTCGAACGATTTCGACGGCTATTCGATCACTTTTTCCTTTCCTTTATCCAACTTTGATCCTCTAAGCTCTTGAGCTAATTCAGACAAATTTAACTTATTAAAGTCTCATTATGCTAGCTTATGGCCGAATATGACAAGAAATTTAATAGGTCATATAGCTACTTTTAGCTCAAATACAAAATGGTCATACGCATTTTTAATCACATTAAGCAATTTAATACAATTAATTTAACATTTCCTCATGTACACCTTTATGACCAAATACACATATCATTAACCTAATATCAATTAACTAAGCACTTTAACAAATTTTCTTTAACTATACACACATTCGGCAATGACAAAGACAATTTAACAAACCTTAAATTCAACTTATAACAATATATACTCAATATTCAAAACATTTAACATCACTTCATCATAATTTTACATCATGGCCGAATGCTCCTTTTAAACCATTTACCCTCACAAAGCATAAATTTCACCATCAAACTTACAAGCTTATAATCCCATGAATTTTAACATCGTAATATCTATCCAACTCTCACTCATTAATCTCTATCATAAATCTCAAAATCTATAGTTTTTTTTTTTGTTTTCTACCCATGACCGAAACCTCCAACAACACCAAATAAAAATATACTTCATGGGTTTAAGGTAGAACCAAGAAAGGAACTCATAAATATCAAGATATAAGCAAACTATCATTGTTCATCTAGATTTAGCATGAAACAACAATCATCACCCTTGTTAATTACCATAGCCGAAAACATTACTCATTCCAAAATCAAAATTTCAACATGGGTTACAAAAATAACTTGATATCTCACCCAAGATCAACTAAAATTTCAAGAACTAGTATAAACTCCATACCTTAATATTAACCTAAGATGACCGAATGCTTCCCTCCCTTCTTCCTATTTTCATTTCGGTCAAGAAGAACCGATTTCGCCTTTTCTTTTCATCACCCTTTTCATTCTTCTTTTCTTTTATTATCCTTATTATTTCTTTTATTTATTTCCTTTCTTTTACATAAAATAATAACCATTTAATTAAGATTTACTACATATTTTAATGTATGTACCATCATGGCCGGCCACTATGTATAAAAAAAAGGAGTATTTGACATGCAAAACCATTGTTTTCACTACATGCTTTAATAGATCCTTATAGTCAAAAGTGTCACACATAAGTCCTATTAACTGAATTCACATGCAATCAACTAAATCGAAGCTTAAAACTTTCACACATTCATATTCACATATTTTAGACAATAAATATCATATTCAAATACTTGGTGACTCGGTTTAGCGGTCCCGAAACCACTTCCGACTAGGGTCAATTTAGGGTCATCACAACTCTCCCCACTTTAAGAAATTTTCGTCCCGAAAATCTTACCGTAAATAGGTTTGGGTATCATTCTTTCATAGAGTTCTCGGGTTCCCAAGTAGCTTCTTCCATCCCGTGTTTAAGCCATAACATTTTTACTAAAGGAACCTTTTTGTTTCGTAACTCTTTCACTTCACGAGCTAGGATACGAATCGGTTCTTCTTCATAACTCATATCGGCTTGAATTTCAACCTCGGAGGGACTTATTATGCGCGAAGGATCAGATCTGTAACGTCGAAGCATTGAGACATGAAAAACGTTGTGAATCTTCTCGAGATCAGGGGGTAAGATCAATCTATATGCCACTAGACCAACTCGTTCGGATATTTCATACGGCCCTATGAACCTCGGACTCAGTTTGCCCTTACGGCCAAATCTGAGTATCTTTTTCCAAGGTGAAGCTTTAAGAAATACTTTGTCTCCCACCTGATACTCAATATCTCTTCGTTTTAAATCCGCGTACGACTTCTGACGATCTAATGCTGCCTTTAGACTTTCACGAATTATTTTTACTTTCTGCTCGGCATCTTTAATCAAATCAACTCCGAAAATTTTACTTTCACCGAGCTCGATCCAAACAATGGTGTACGACATTTGAGACAGTACAAAGCTTCATAAGGCACCATCTTAATACTTGATTGGAAACTATTGTTGTAAGCGAATTCAATCAAAGGTAAATATCGCTCCCATGAACCACTAAACTCAAGGATGCAACACCTCAACATATCCTCAAGTATCTGAATTATCCGCTCGGATTGACCATCAGTTTGTGGATGAAAGGTGGTGCTAAAATGCAACTTGGTACCCAAAGCTTCTTGCAATTTCTTCCAAAATCGTGAGGTGAACCTCGGATCTCTATCCGACACAATAGAAATAGGTACCCCGTGTAATCTTACAATCTGAGAAACATACAATTCAGCTAGTTTATCCAATGAAAAATCCGTACGTATGGGGATAAAGTGAGCCGACTTAGTCAGTCTATCAACAACAACCCAAATCGCATCTTTCTTACTTGCCGAAACTGGCAACCCAGATACAAAATCCATCGTGACTCGATCCCATTTCCATTCGGTATCATGATCACCAAGTAAACACAGAGGTACTTGATGTTCCGCTTTCACTTGTTGACATATTAAACACCTCGAAACAAAATCGGATATGTCTCGTTTCATACCATGCCACCAAAACTGACGTCTCAGATCGTTGTACATTTTCTTACTCCTCAGGTGAATTGACACTCGGCTACAATGAGCTTCGTTCAGAGTCATCGAAATAAGTTCTAAATTTCTTGGAACACACAAACGACTTCTGAACCTCAAACAATCATCATTATCAATTTGGAACTCGATTCCACATTCAAACGTATTCAACCCGTTTTGCAACCAATTCATCATCGACTTTCTAAGCTTCACGAATTTGATGAATCAACAATGGTTTGGCCTTTAATTCAGCTACTAACACATTGTAGGATAGAACAGAAAAGTGTACATTCATCGTCCATAAAGCAAACTGTGATTTACGACTTAAGGCATCCGCAACCACATTAGCCTTTCCCGAGTGATAATCAATGACAAGCTCATAATCTTTCAACAACTCAAGCCAACGCCTTTGTCGCAGATTCAAGTCTCTTTGAGTCATCAAATATTTGAGACTTTTGTGATCCGAATATACTTGGCACTTCTCACCAAATAAGTAATGTTGTCATATTTTCAAAGCGAATACGATGGCAGCTAATTCGAGATCATGGGTTGGATAATTTTTCGCATGTGGCTTCAATTGTCTCGACGCATAAGCTACAACTTGACCTTCTTGCATCAATACACGCCCAACCCAAGTAAGGATGCATCATCAGAGATGACAAACTCCTTGCACGATTCGGGCGCACTAGTCTCGAGCTTCACCAAATAAGTTTTCGATTGATCGAAACTTTTCGACACTTTTTGTCCATTCAAACTTAACACCTTTCTGAAGTAATTTTGTTATTGGTGTGGCTATCATCGAGAAACCCTTTACAAAGCGTCTGTAGTAACGGGCAAGTCCCAAAAGCTCGAACTTCAAGAATATTTCTGAGGCTTCCAGCTAAGTATGGCGAAATTTTGCTCGGATCAACTCGAATACCCGATGCAAATACCACATGACCCAAGAAGATAACCTCTCTTAACCAGAACTCACACTTACTGAACTTAGCATATAACTACTTATCCCGTAAAATTTGCAACACTAATCCCAGGTGTTCAGCATGATCGGTTTCATTTCTCGAATAAACCAAAATATCATCGATAAACACAACTACAAACCGATCCAAATACGGTCTGAAGATCCGATTCATCAAATCCATAAATACCGCAGGGGCATTAGTGAGCCCAAACGGCATCATTAAGAATTCGTAGTGACCATACCTCGTTCTGAAAGTAGTTTTAGGTATATCCGAATCTCGAATTCGCAACTGATAATAACCCGATCTCAAATCTATCTTTGAAAACACTGAGGCTCCTTTTAGTTGATCAAACAAATCATCAATGCATGGTAACGGATATTTATTCTTTATAGTCACTTTATTCAGCTGACGATAGTCGATGCACAACCTCATGGTTCCGTCCTTCTTTTTCACAAACAATACTGGTGCACCCCAAGGTGAGAAACTTGGTCGAGCGAAACCTCTATCCATCAACTCTTGCAACTGAGCTTTCAATTCCTTCAATTCCGTTGGTGCCATACGATACGGAGCTATCGAAATCGGTGTAGTCCCAGGTACAAGCTCAATACCAAACTCTACCTCCCGAACAAGTGGTAAACCAAGTAATTCTTCGGGAAAAACATCCAGATATTCACAAACCACCGGTACCGATTCAAGTTTCTTTTCTGGCTCTTTATTATCAAGTACGTATGCAAGATACGCTTCACACCTCTTTCTCACATATTTTTGAGCTAACATCGAGGATATTATTGTTGGCAATCCATTCAAGACAGTAGACTCAACTCAGATTATCTCATTATTTGTACACCTCAAATAAATAGTCTTGCTTTTGCAATTCACAACCGCATCATGCACGGTCAACCAATCCAAACCGAGAATAACATCAAATTCATCAAACGGTAAAAGCATCAAGTCCGGTGAAAAACAGGAACCTCGAATTATTAGGGAACATTTCTTACACACCTTATCAACAAGCACACAACGACCCAAAGGATTCGAAACTCTAATAACGAACTCAGTAGACTCAACAGGTAAAGTCTTACTGGATGCTAAAGTCTCACATATATAAAAATGAGTAGAACTAGGGTCAATCAATGCAATCACATTAGTATCAAAGAGAGTGAATGTACCGGTAATAACATCAGGCGAAGAAGCATCCTCGCGTGCACATATAGCATAAGCTCTGGCAGGAGCACGAGCCTCAGATCTAGTTGTAGCGTCTCTAGATCCTCTCTGACCACCACTAGAATGTCTCGTATTTCTAGATGGTCTACCTTGAGCAGTAGTAGCACCCGGTTTCCCACTCTGATTTACATTTTGTTCAGACAATCTCGGGCAATCCTTGATAAAGTGGTCAGCTGATCCGCACTTATAACAGGAGCGGTCATGGAATCTACAACTTCCCGAATGCCATTTACCACAATACTGGCACTCTATTCTATCTCGACGATCATTTCCAACACTGGCAACCGAAGTGACTCGTGTACTCACAGGGGGTCGATCACGATCTCGTCTAGAAAAGCCCGAAGTGTCTCTAGATCGGCCTAAATCATCTCTAAATTTCTTCGATGACTGTTGAAAGGGCTTTCCCAAGATCTCTTCTGAAACTCCTTTGCTCCCATATCGCCTTTTCTTTTCTCCTTCTTCGAGCTCTTGACTTTGCAAGCTCGCTCGACAAGTACCACAAATTCTCGATTTCTAAAATGCCAACATACTGACTTTATATCATCGTTCATCCATCTTGAAACATTTACACATCACAACTTCAAGAAATGCATTCTCGCGTCTATCGGCTAAGCCTTACAAACTTTCGTTCGTGTCGATCGAAACCGACATGGAACCTTGTTTAAGTTCAAGAAATTCTTTTCGCTTTTGATCAATGAATCTCGGCTAATATACTTTTTCGAAACTCGGTTTGGAAAAACTCCCAAGTTACTTGCTCTCTGGCTGTGAAATCAACGTATTCCACCAATAGTAGGCGGAATCACGTAGCAAGGAGATCGTACACTTTAGGCATTCATCGGGTGTGCAAGATAGTTCATCAAGTACCCGAATAGTGTTGTCCAACCAAAATTCAGCTTGCTCGGCATCGTCGCTATCTGTAGCTTTAAATTCAGTAGCCCCGTGTTTTCGGATTCTATCAACTGGGGGCTTATTTAACCTTATCTGGTCAGTTACCGGAGGTATCGCAGGTGCAGGGGTTGTATTAGTCGGAAATGGGGGTTGTGGAATAGCCGTATTAGTTCGAATGTATTGGTTGAACCAATCATTCATCACGCTATAAAAAGCCTGTCTAGCTTCATCATTCTGATTACTAGCAATAGGTTGAGAGTCCACCGGCACTGTCCCTTGTGCAGGAGCAGGCGCTACACTCTCAAGATCATCAGCTACTACTCGGCTGGGATAGGGATCCATTACTATAAATAAACACATTTTTAACTGTCAGAAATCTCCACACTATCAAATAAACACATATCGGCATGTATAGCTAGACCCGGACGTATTACGGTAGTCCTAGAATCGACTAAACCGTAGCTCTTATACCAATAAAATTGTAATGTCCCGTACCCGAGACCGTTGTCGGAGTCGGACACGAGGTGTTAACGGACTTAATTCATTTATTTATACAGTTCATTTTAAAATTTCCAGACAAGCTGGCTAACTGCGTCACTGTCACCTTAAAAATCATATCTCGAGCTCCAAAACTCGAAAATTGATTCCGTAAATTTTCCATGAAACTAGACTCATATATCCATCTACAATGTTTTTTCTAGAATTTTTGGTTGGACCAATTAGTACATTTTATTAGTTAAATCTCCCCTGTTTCAGGGTTTGAATACTCTGACCTTCATGCATTACAATTTAGATATCTCCCTGTACAGGGCTTCAATACATATTCCGTTTGTTTATAATGAAACTAAACTCAATAAGGAATCTGTACATATAAAGCATGACTTCTAATTATCTCTGGTTAATTTATGGTAAATTTCGAAAGTCAGAATAGGGGATCCAGTAATTGCTCTGGCCCTGTTTCACGAAAACTTAAACATCTCGTAAATTACGGCTCATATGGTCATTTTTCTTCTTCCATATGAAAATATACTCATCAAGGTTCGATTACATAATTCATTCATTATTTATTTACATTTCTACTATTTTTAGTGATTTTTCAAACTTACAACACTGCTGCTGTCAGCATCTATTTTAAGGCAAATTTCACCTATTTCATAGTTTCCATGATTCAATTAGCAAATTAACATACATTATTTCCAAGTATGTTCACGATTAGCCATGACGTACGTAGCACCAATAGAACCATGATTGGCCATTCCAATGGCTAGTCATTACCGAACATTTCCATGTCACTTAATAACCATACCATAAGACCATGATGTTATACTTCAAAATATACGAGCCATTTTCGCATGGCTATACGAATATACATTACAAATGGGTACTCAATTAACAACAAGGGTCAGCCCTATACATGCCATTTTCAAATTGAACTAAAAGAGTACCAAAAGTGGTTTAGATAGTGTGGACGACTTCGACTTTGACACTCCCGAGTTCGATAGCTGACGAGCAAAATCTATAAAACAGAGAATCAAAGCAACGGAATAAGCATTTAATGCTTAGTAAGTTTGAGTAATGAAATCATGCACAACTGAAGTATAGCATTCATATGACTAAACGAATAATTTCATATACACATATTCTCAAAATCATACCTACTTCACATTTCCAACCCTTATATTCATACATAAGGAATCAACTTGGCTAAAGGTCGGAAGCTTGTTAATCGATTGAGCGAATACTATTTAAAAGGAATCAACTATTCCAATGCATATACGAAACATACCTCATCGTTGGGATTTTACGAGCGTATTAATTGAAAGTATTACAGCAAGATCGCTCATTCCCAAACCAAGTACCTTCGGGATTTAGCCGGATATAGCTACTCGCTCAAATGCCTTCGGGACTTAGCCCGGATATAGTAACTCGCACAAATGCCTTCGGGACTTAGCCCGGATATAGTAACTCGCACAAATGCCTTCGGGACTTAGCCCGGATATAGTAGCTTGCACAAATGCCTTCAGGACTTAGCCCGGAATTAGTCACTAGCACAAATGCCTTATGGACTTAGCCCGGTTACCATCCGAATATTCATGCACATATATCAATAAATCATATCACATCTATATTTCATTTTCATCACTAGAACTCAAACACAAGACACTTGTCAACCATTCCCATTTTTCGTCTCAATAGCCACATACAAAGAGCATGATTTGATTTGCTTTATGACATGATCTCTATGCACATTCGGCTACCCGTCATAAGTATAAACTAATTATCTCGACATATAATTCAAATAGAATCATTATATCACCGTTTATTTGTTATGCTTATACGTCATAACTTAATCAAATCATAAACTACGTTCCATTACTCAAAGACTTACCTCGGATGTTGTCGAATGATTTCGACGGCTATTCGATCACTTTTTCCTTTCCCTTATCCAACTTTGATCCTCTAAGCTCTTGAGCTAATTCAGACAAATTTAACTTATTAAAGTCTCATTATGCTAGCTTATGGCCGAATATGACAAGAAATTTAATAGGTCATATAGCTACTTTTAGCTCAAATACAAAATGGTCATACGCATTTTTACTCACATTAAGCAATTTACTACAATTAATTTAACATTTCCTCATGTGCACCTTTATGACTGAATACACATATCATTAACCTAATATCAATTAACTAAGCACTTTAACAAATTTTCTTTAACTATACACACATTCGGCAATGACAAAGACAATTTAACAAACCTTAAATTCAACTTATAACAATATATACTCAATATTCAAAACATTTAACATCACTTCATCATAATTTTACATCATGGCCGAATGCTCCTTTTAAACCATTTACCCTCACAAAGCATAAATTTCACCATCAAACTTACAAGCTTATAATCCCATGAATTTTAACATCATAATATCTATCCAACTCTCACTCATTAATTTCTATCATAAATCTCAAAATCTATAGTTTTTTTTTTTTCTACCCATGACCGAAACCTCCAACAACACCAAATAAAAATATACTTCATGGGTTTAAGGTAGAACCAAGAAAGGAACTCATAAATATCAAGATATAAGCAAACTATCATTGTTCATCTAGATTTAGCATGAAACAACAACCATCACCCTTGTTAATTACCATAGCCGAAAACTTTACTCATTCCAAAATCAAAATTTCAACATGGGTTACAAAAATAACTTGATATCTCACCCAAGATCAACTAAAATTTCAAGAACTAGTATAAACTCCTTACCTTAATATTAACCTAAGATGACCGAATGCTTCCCTCCCTTCTTCTTCTTTTCATTTCGGCCAAGAAGAACCGATTTCTCCTTTTCTTTTCATCACCCTTTTCATTCTTCTTTTCTTTTATTATCCTTATTATTTCTTTTATTTATTTCCTTTCTTTTACATAAAATAATAACCATTTAATTAAGATTTACTACATATTTTAATGTATGTACCATCATGGCCGGCCACTATTTATAAAAAAAGGAGTATTTGACATGCAAAACCATTGTTTTCACTACATGCTTTAATAGATCCTTATAGATTAACCTATCACATTTCAAAAGTGTCACACATAATTCCTATTAACTAAATTCACATGCAATCAACTAAATCGAAGCTTAAAACTTTCACACATTCATATTCACATATTTTAGACAATAAATATCATATTCAAATACTTCGTTGACTCGGTTTAGCGGTCCCGAAACCACTTCCCGACTAGGGTCAATTTAGGGCTGTCACAATGGAATTTTTGAAAGTTTAGTAAGGAAGGGCATTTTGGTCATTTGGTAATTAAAAGAAATAAAAAGGGAAAATAAAGCCAAAATTGACTCATCTTTTTCATGGAGGCCGAAATTAGCATGGGGGAAGCCATGGCTAGGGTTTTCAAGCTTTCCAAGCTCAATAGTAAGTCCGTTCTAACCCCGTTTTTCAAGTTCTTTACGTTTTTAGAATCCCGGTAATTTGATTAAGCTTATTCTAGCAATAATTTAAGCTAGGGTTCATATTTGGAAAAATACCCATAGGTGAAATGTGTTTATTTTGTTGTTTTATGATATAATATGAGGTTTTAAATTATGTTAGACAACTTGTGCTACTCGGTTTTGAGTGAAAACGAATAAAAGGGCTTAATCGATAAAAATACCTAATAGTCATAAGTATATGTTAGAGTGAGAATTTGATGTTGCCATAGAAGGGAAGAGTGATCAGGATGTCATAAAACATAAGAATAAGGGATGAAGTTTAATTCCCGAGCCTAGGGGAAAAAGTGTAAATATGCAAAAGTTTAGGGGCAAAATTGTAATTTTTCCAAAGTTTGAGTTAAGGACTATTTTGAATATTACATTAATTAAATAAGTAAAATATGATATTTTAGATCCCGAAAAATGAGATTTGAACCTAGAATGAGAGAAAAATCGAAAATTGGGAAAGTTGGTAAAATGGCCGTTTTAGTATCGAGGTAAGTTCATATGTATAATAAGCATTAATTTATGCATGTTTCAATTTAAAATTGATATATTTATTATGATTTCCGAGGTGTTGAAAGTATGTAAGTTGGTATGATAATAATACGCAATAATGTTTGTAATTTATATTTAAAAGTTAAATTTAGTGAATTAATTGAATTATGTTAAATTAAATGATTATGGTGCCAAGTTTATGAATTGATTTAAAAATATGTCTATGGTACATGAAGTGCATTGAATTATCATACATAAATGTGATTTCTATGATTATGGATATTATGGGAAATTGTAAGTTCATATGATTTTTAATAAGGTAATGTGTAATTTAATGTTATTGCCTTGATATTAAATGAGATGTAAGTTTATATGTAAGTAATACATCAATATTACTTGTATTATGATATTTTATAATAATATTGGAAATATGTTTGTGGATAATTACTTGATTGGTGAAATTGTTGGAAAAGAGAGAGAAATCCCGGTTGCACCTTCAGAAAGATTGGATGATACAGATAGTATGTAGCTAGGTCACATGTATGGTGCTGAGTGCACATCATGTGTACAAGAGAGCTACAAGACATTATGATGTAGCTAGGTCGAATGGGTGATACTATGTGTACACCATGTAGACAACAGAGCTACGGGATATATGTAGCTAGGTCACATGCGTGGTTCCAGGTGAAGGACACTATGTAGACAAGAGAGATACGAGATAAATTGGCTAGGTCACATGGGTGGTACTGAGTGTTCACCATGTGTACAAGAGAGTCGAACTATATGATGGGTGGAGCTATGTGCTGAAACCACCAAGTATTAAGGATTGATCCAAAGTGTTCAACGGGAGACTCTCTATGTATTGCTTTGTGAGTTTTGTGATGAATAAGTGCAGGAACTTGGTTATGTAAATGATGTGTTCATTAAGTGACCAGGATGTGGTAAGGTTATAAACAAGTAAGTTATACATGAGGATGATTTTATGGTGACCTTGTGATCATGGGCCTATACTTTTGATGTATGAAATGTGGTGAAAATGACTTGTGATATGTATGTTAAAATGAGGTTAATACAAAGAAAGTGTGAAAGAGTGAATTAGCAATAAAACTATTTTTGACAGTAGCAGTGATGTGATTTTGAAAAATCACCAAAAATAGTAGAAATTGAATCAGAAACTGAATGAGATATAAAATTAAATCTTAATGAGTCTATATTCATATAAAAGAAACAGAACAAGAAAAGGAGTTTTATATTTTGAGATATTTATGTTTTTGTGAGACTAGTTCAGAATGATTACGTGATACCCTGTTCTGACTTTGGAAAATCACAAAAATTTGGATAAAAATAATTAGAGTCTTAAACTTATATTTTTAAAATCCCTAATGAGTCTATTTTCAAGATAAATCAACAAGAACATTATCTGAGTTCTGTCTCTGTGAGATAATTAATTTTTAGTGAAGAGAGGTCGAAACTCACGAAAGTGAAACAGGGAAATTTTAATGAATAAATCTGTGCTAATTGGCTAAACCAAAAATTATGAAAATTTTATGGTGAAAAGATATGTGAGTCTAGTTTCAATGGAAATTTATGGATCTTAATTTTGAGCTCTGTATCTCGAATTATAAATAAGTAAGTGACTATGACTCGTGTGGACAATTTGATGTGAGCATTTATTAGTAAATTGTGAAATTGTACTTACAAGAATGCTATATACATTAAGGATGTGGAATGGAGAGGAGGAGGAAAATAAATATATGTGGAATACATGGAAACTATGGTATATGAAATATTGATATAATGAAATAAATGATATGTGTTTATAAGAAAACAGAAAGAGAATGATATGTCTCATGACATGTATATATATATATGACTAGTCTCAATGAAATGCTTGTTGGGTATGGAGTTGACTTGAAATGTTTCATGCAGACATGTTTTTTTGCGCATCTGAATTGTGATATTTTATAAAGATATGATCTAGTTTTAAATATGAATGCTTGATGATTAAGCTGAAGATATTTGGTAAGATGATAATCTTGGTATAAATGTATAAGTGGTACTATAATAAACAAAGTAAAATGAGTATGAGAGACACATGTATGATGACATACAAATGCTATGTTTGTGGTTTAATTGTGAATATTTAATCATTAAATGAATACCATGTTATATGCTTTTGATTTTGTATAAGTGTGTAAGAGATTAAGGTTGACCAAAGCTTGGAAAATAGCCTAGGTATATTCCACACAGGCAGAGACACGACCATGTGTCTCAGTCGTGTATGGACCACGACTTTGGGACACGGGCGTGTGGAGCCTTAAAGCATGAAATTTCCAAGATTTTTGTAAGTTCTCGATTTAGTCCCAAACCCTTTCTAAAGTATGTTTTGGGTTTCGTAGACTCAAATAAGGGACTATGTGTAAATGAATGAACGTTTTGAAATATGAATGAAATTTTATGGCCCGTATTTTAGTTTAATGTTTGTATGTTTGTCCGGTAATGCCTCGTACCTTATCCTGGCCTTGGGTACAGGTAAGGGGTGTTACAGTATATACACTTGACTTCAAATGGTCCAGACCATCTTGACTTTAATTTTCCAGGAAATAGTTAAAGTCTGGAATTGAAGAGCAAGACTTGTTGGCCTAGTACAAATTGTAGTAGAAAATTTTTCTTGTCATGCCATCGCTTTGTCTTTTCTTTGTACAGTCTCTCATTTTCAAAAGCTTGAGCTCGAAATTCAAACATCTCATTAAGCTCCAGTAAGCGATAAGTTGCAGTAGCACCCTAGGCCATGTTTAGTTGCTTGATTGCCCAAAATGCTGTGTTCTAACTCAACTAGAAAATGACATGGTTTACCATAGAAAAACTTGAAAGGTAACATTCCCAATGGTGTCTTGAAAGTTGTACAATAACCCCATAAGGCTTCATCCAACCTTGCTGACCAATCCTTGCGATTGGGATTGACAACTTTCTCCATAATTTGATTAATTTCTCTATTGGAAATTTCAGCTTGTAAATTTGTCTGTGGGTGGTATGCCATGGCAATTTTATGTTTATCTTGATATTTGTTAAATCATTGGCAACTAATCTGCAGTCAAAATGTGAACCTTCATCACTAATTAAGGCACGAGAGGCACCAAACCTGGTAAAAATATTAATATGCAGGAATCTCAGAACTGATTTGGCATCATTTGCAAGTAAAGCCATAGCTTCAACCCATTTGAAATGGACCCATGAAAATCAAATCCCTATACATCAAATAATTCCACCTCTCAAATATTTTGTAATGGCATTTTTATGTCCCCTTGATAAGTTATCAGTTCTTTGACAGTGATCACAGCTTTGACAGAACTCATGAGCATCTTTAAACATGGTGGCCCAATAAAAACCATGTTGAAGAACCTTTGCAGCAGTTTGCATGCTTCCAAAATGTTTGTCATAAGATGCAAAATGACAGTGATGCAGGATACTTTGAATTTCATCATTCGGAATACATCTCGAAATTACTTGATCTGTACACTACTCGAATAGAAATGGCTTGTCCCAGTAATATTGCTTGACATCGTCAAGGAATTTCCTGTAACAACCCTACCTCGTATATATCGTCAAAACAGGATTACGGAGCATTACTGAACAAATGGAATAGTAACTCATTCAATTCATACATCAATGCAATCATAAACTAATTCCATTCAAACACATTCATAATTTTCCTTAATCGGGCACTCGAGGCACTAAAAATACTATAAAACAATTCAGGACTAAATCAAAAATATTTGGAAAGTTTAAGAAAAAGTTGAAGAAATTTAAAATACAGGGGTCACACTGCTGTGTGGCAAGGCCGTGTGATTCACAAGGATGAGACACACGCTCGTGTCTCAAGCTGTGTGACTTCTGAAATAGGGACAAACGGCTGTGTCTCAGCCTGTGTCTGTTCCCGTGTAACTCTCTAACTTGGGTCACACGGCCAAGCCACATGCCTGAGTGCCAGGCCATGTGCTAGGCCGTGTAACTTTTGAAATGACACCTTAAAAAGTTACAGGGGAAACACGATTGTGTTGTATGGCCATGTGTCATACACAGTTGAGATACACGCCTATGTCGCAGGCCGTGTGGACTTAAAATAAGCCTTAAAGCACAAGTTTAAAATTTCAAATTTGCTTGAACCTTAAGAAACTCAAATATCAACCAAAATACCTATTCAAAATAACATTGATCAAGCTAAAAACAAATCCAAAATCAACATACTAAGTGCCTAACCAATGTACCCTCATTGGTACCATAAGTATATATAATTATACATCAAAATAAACATCAATTCAACTCATCAATTCATTCAAGCTAATACCTATCCAATATACCTATCAAAGGTACCTCAATCACAACATTTCCTTAATACATATCATTCATATTAGCATAGTAACTATACTTCATTCTCATGTATTATATAAGTTGACCATTTACACAAAAGATCATCCATAATATATACATAAACTAAAACATTAATGATATACATGCCTTATAATCTGAAATAAACGCTCCAAAAATTACCAAATTGAGCCGGATAGTATGACTAGAGTGTCGATCCAATCGTCTAACCTTCTGAGTATCTACAATGACATTAAACAATACAAGTAAGCTTAATGAAGCTTAGTATGTTTGATGCATTAAACAATAAATCTTACTGAAGTAAATACAACAATTCAAACAATAATAATCAACCACGAGAATTCCCTATCATCCACAATTTCAACCGTTGAATTCATCTATGTTCAGATCAACATTCAATCAATAAAAAATCTTTCAAAATTCATTAAATAGATTACCTTAACGAGATTAACCAGACAGAAAGTATAACACGAGAGTTGATAACAATGTTGAACCTCGGTTTACTCAGGTAATATACAGATATCTCCCTCCAATACCATCTCCATTCCAAACCCCCGTAACACACCAAATCATCACTACAGCAAGACTGACTTTTAGCGGCGTTTCTTTAGGCTTTTAGCGGCGCTTTATGGCGTTTTTGCAAGATCTGCAAAAAATGCGGCTATAGGAAACGCCGCTAAAAGTCATGACCTTTAGCGGCGTTCTCCCACAAACACCGCTAAAGGCCACGACCTTTAGCGGCGCTTCTCCCAAAAATGCCTCTAAAGGTCATAAAATTTAAAAAAAAATTATAAAAAGTCATGAAAAATATAAAAAAAATTAATATTCATTATCAAAATATTAAGAAGAAGAATAATATCTATGATATAAATATATATCCCACCAAATAGAAAGTTCATCAATAACAATCAAACAAAATACCGCACTTATCATACTACACCAGAAATCTAACAAAATACAAATAGAACAAAATAATGATAGAATGTACACTTTAAGATCAGCAGTTAGCTCAAACAAGTCATCACTATACATGAATTCAGCTAATCCTGGACCATGCATCCAACAAAAACTCAAACCTGAGAAAAAAGAAACAAAAGTTAATGAATGACACATATAATGTCAAATTAATAATAAAATATGCAATTAACAAGTCAACATTAACGCCACATATAACACCAAATTGCACAACTTAACATACTCAATACATTAGCATAAATAACATCACATTGAACAATGAATTAACACATTCGAATAGATCAATTTTAAGCTCACTAATGGTTAATTTAGCATGTGAACAGCATATAAATGTTTTGTATTTACAACATGGTTTAATCAACTTCAAGCAGGAAATTAAATGCTGCAAATTTCCAGCATTCAAAATCATATATGGACAGCATTCAACTTCAAGCAGGAAACAATAATTAAAACTACCATTTTTTTCAGACACCTAATTTTTTCTTAATTTAGGTTCTCTTATTTAGTAAATCATAATAAACAGCATAAAACAACAAAAAGGTAACTCACAGACCACATCAACAAATTTCAAACACATATTCTAGGATTCAATTATTCAAAGATTTGCAAGAAAATGTTGTTAAATCAAAGGGAAATAAACAATCGAAAAAAAATAAAACACATAACAGGATATAAACTATCAAAAAAATGACAACATCCAAAGATTTAAAAAAGACAAATATAAAAAGTGTTTCATAAGGCTGAACACCGAAAAGTATAACAAAAACACTAAAAAAAAGAAGCATAAATCTGATGGATTATAGAATGAGTTATGCTTTGTGGATAAGTGATCTTCAAAACCAAACCAACAATAATTTTAATTGATTAAAAAATATATGCACTTAAATAGATTTGATTGTTTTATTTTTATTCATAAAGTCAATATTATCTGGTTTATTTCATATTTATTGTTATTTAAAAAAATTATATATAATATTTATAAATATTAAATATAAAATATTAATCAATAATATAAAATACTTTTTAATAAGCCTTGCAAATACAATCTAGCACTAAACAATTTCAAAATGAACAAGTAAAAAAGTATTCCATAAATTAAACAATAAGATCATCCCATACTATCCATAATTCAAAAATTTAAAAATATGCCTTAAATCCTTCTACTATTAAAAATTTAGAATTTAGTCCATATATTTTCCAATTCAAAATTTAAGTCCAACTATTAACGTTGTTTTAAAATCTAAAAATAGATAAATAAATTCTTGAAAATAAAAGTATAGGGAGTAAATTTCAAAATTTAAAAGCGTACATGGACTTGACATATTTTAATCTTCTACAAATCCAAAATAAAGAATAAAATATTTAACTTTAAATCTAAAATTATATTTTAAAATTTATTTTTTTATCTACCGATATACCATACTTCGGTCGGTAAAGGCGAAATCAATCGGTAAGCACTCATATAATTAGTACCAACTGTATTTTATACTGGAATAACATTGACTACATTAAAAAATTCTGAATAACATTGACTACATTTAAAAATTGCTGAAATCCAGAATCAATCTTAAGTCACGCAAAGAATAATGGCTAGTTGATTAATAAATTTGACTATTATGTAGGATGGACCCAAATAATTAAGGAGATCAAAAAAATATCATTTATGTTGTTTAATTAATAAGGATAAATTTAATATGCAAAAGGAAATGAAGACATAAAGTAAGAAATGCAGTTCCCTTTTCATGAATGTCAAGACAATGAGAGAACAGTGCAGGAGATAACAAACCTGGTTGGCGTAACTGATACCCATGTTTGCCCAAGCACGCACATAGTTTGGCTTCAAATCTAATGCCTAAAGATCCAGACATAGACCAAAAGACTAAATTCAATAGTGCTGAAAATATGGCCACCACAGGCAAAGGGAAGTTTATCATCAAATAATTTTAAATAGACAATCTTAGTAACAGAGGCTAAACAAATCAAACTGCATATGCAAGATCTGAATGCATTAAAAAAGGCATTTTGTAAGAGATGATCAAGGGTATATGTAAATTGAGGAAGTGCATAATCAAATCATCTAAATCAACCAATAGCTTCAACAAATCAAATAACTAATTACATGGAGCTGAATAGAAGAGCTAGTTTGTCTTCTAAGGTCCAACTAGGTGCAACATGTTATTTGAAGCATCTTTTTAGCAGCCTAAGGTTACAAAGATGGAGCAAGTAAATAATTCAACCCTATAAGAGAGCTGCATAACACACCAATGCATCACTTTACCATTGAAAGATAAGAAAGAAGAGAAATAAAGGAAAAGATGATACAACCCATATGAGTTTGGCACACAGAAGATTGACATGTTGGGTTATCACATGTATGGCAGAAAACACTTTGATTAACACCAGAATATAACAATAACATTTCCAAAATGTAATGTTAGGGATAAACTTCTAGTAATCGTAAGGAAAATTATTTCCTGTCACCGTATGTAAAACTCTAAGTCCAAAATATAATCACTGCAGTCATGGAAATCATATGCAAAAAGACACTCTTGTAATCACAGCATTCACAACATAAGCAAACTATCCCATAGTAACATTAGAGGAAATGGCTTACACTCAAACCAAGATTGCAATATCAAGGCATTGTTCCAAAAGAAAAAAACTAACCAAAAAAACAAAGAATTATACCCTAGTGTACTTACATATGCATAATTATATATATACATATGCCAAAGGGACACATCAAGAATGCAATTCATTAACGCTGAACATAAATGTAGCTGTACTAGTCAACGGCATCATGCATTCAATAATTCAGTTAAAAATAGCATTTTTTTTCTAAAAAATAAAATAAAATAAGCAGCATTCTTTAGTTAAAGAAAAACAACAGTAAAAATTAATTCACTTTATCGTAGTCCATATTCATGAATTTGTTCCTAAAGTTAAAAATCATAACTCCAATGAAATCAGAATATTACGATGCATCTGCAAATGAGTTGAAAATCATCAAGTTGTGTCATCCTTGAATTATCCAAACAAAAAGAAAGCCAAAAATGAGAATGAAATTCATAAATTCCATTGAAATCACCATTAAAAAAAACAATTGACACCAAATCATAAGCCAAAGTGTACACGAATTGATTCGCAATTAACCTAGAAACATACTTCACATATATACAACAGAAAAAGAAAGATAGCCATACGATCTAGCTTATCGCATGATATGAAGCTGCAGCTGTTATCCATCGTTTAATTTGATTAAATAGTTATAGAAACAGATATGTATATATATAATTATTAGAGAAGAATGTACTAATAAGACTTTTCTTTGGGTGATGTCGTAACCATCCATACAGATACTTTAAAGCAGCAGTCTGTTCCAATTCTGAACTTTTCAAATAGTATTATTTGTTTGACACTCCAAAATTTTAATCTCATCTTACTAAGAAATGTTTGCATAAATAACATATATTTCTGGAAGTCTGCAGTATTTTGTCCCGAGCAATAATCTGAACCTTTATCAAAGCAATGATATGTAGAAAAATGTTAAGTAGAGACACGAGAAGATAAATTAGGAACCCATGTATGCTTGTTTATCCAGACATTTATCCATACGCATGCGTGTGAAATGTGCATAACAGTCTAAGTTGAAGTTGTCCAACATAAATAAAAACCGAAAAAGAAAAACCAGAGAAGCATAAACACTGTGAACTTACAGTCCCAGTAGCCCAAATCCAAGCCCTGAAAGTGAGAAGTGGAGGCTTAAGCTTAAGTTCCTTCATGAGAGTGAAGGCTTGTTCCCACTCGTATTTAGCTTTTGTGACAGCTTTCTGAGCAGCCCAGATTGTGCTTGTGGAAATGGAAATTAGAATCTTACTCTCTTTGACTGTTCCGTAAAGCCAGCACAGTACCTCATCAGCAAATGCCAGGCAGACTCCTCCCTAAAGATTGAGTTTTAAACAAGGAAATAAGTGACTAATAGCACAATGAGTCAATGAAATTGGAAAAGGAAAGCCATAAAAAGGGGAAAAAAACGAGTTCGGAGTATGTATATAGCCTAAAACCTTTGTTGCAAATGAGTAGTTCTTCACTATCACCGACTTACATATTTGGGAATACAATTTTTTTAAATCAACTCAGTAGATTATTTGCTGTAATATATAACACCTGCCAGTAATTCTTCATTTTCACTCAATGGGTGATGTCTTTGGTTCTTAGTCTCTCAGTGCGTACAAGTCGCCCTGCATCATCCCTACACCAAAACATGACAATGGAAAAGTTCACATTTAACTGAAAAGAGAAAAAACCTAATACCAACAGCACTACGGAACTGAACACCACTCAGTATTTTTTTTTAGATAAATACAGGTTAGCACACTGAAACAATTTTTTATTATTTATCTCAAATATGCCTGAGCTAAACTTATTTTATGGAACAAAGTGATTTTCTAGGAAACTGAAGTTAGTACGAAATAAGTACGAAATAACAATAGAAATTACCTAAATCCAACAACAATATAAGGAACACCTGCCAGGAATAAACAACCAAGTTATTTTGTCTGCAAATAAAGGCTAATTTGAAAATGAAGAATGCTATTTCTCCATAAATAGCTGCATAACTACCAAGCAAAACCCCATAGCCAAGGATATGGTGTTCTATTAATTGACACCTTTTTTTTCTTTTTTTTTTCTCTATTTCCTCTTTTTAACAGTTTTACAACACAAATCTACACCCAAAAAAGGAAAAACTCAAAAGCAAAGTTGGGAGACAGTCTGCAGATGTAAGGCCTTTCATCAGCAATAACAAAGAAAAAAATATATAAGAAAAAATTTGTTTACATATACTTTTTTAAGGAAAATATATAAATATACTTATATATAGAAACATAGATATGGTGTAATCGAGAAATGCAGACAAATGGGGTGTAAAGGCAGTGGTAGCGAGATTTTTCTCTACTTTACTTGCGCTTCTCTCTAATATTTTTGTTAACGAAAAGTACTTGGCATATGAAGTGGACATGAAAAAAGCCATAGATTACGGGCATCAAACATCGTTCACTTTAAGTATATGGTGTTATATTGATAATTGGTAAATCAAACCCAAGACAAGGCGATTGGGCTACCAGAATAATTAGCATAAACACACCAACTCATGGGACAACAGATTGCCCCCAAAAGTTAACTAAAATTGACCCAGCAAAGATTTCTAAATACGCAGAAAAAATAAACATTCTAGCATATCAGTAGAAATGACAGAAGCAACAAACCCAGGAGAAACTACTCATCTGCCAGGGAAACGCGACGAACAGAACTCCTGCTACTTCCCTTTCCTTCATCGACCAGAGCTTTTCAGTCCGGGGCGTCCAACAAACTGCGGTCTCGCTCAACCAGAATCGCCGCAACCTGTGGAATCCCATTCCTCAAAAATAATTCTTGTTCTTGTTGTAGGCCTTATCTGGCTAACTAGTTCGCTGCTTCGTTGGCCGATCTTTTCGCATGCATAAAAGGTACAGCTTCGAAAACCTTTCCTTAGTCTCTTCACATCTTCCATATATCCTGTTATTTCTGAGGAATCTGTGTCATCTGTAGTCGCGCGCCTTCTTATTCACCGTTAGAGAGTCCCCCTTCACCTCCAGGCTTTGTACATCTAGATTGGAGCATAACCTCAACGCCTTCACACAGGCTTTGGCTTCCGCCGCAAAAGGCTTAGAAATCCTCTCATGTCAAATAGAGTAAAAATTCGAAACCAAAGTAAAAAGAGAAAGATAAAAACGTTCGGGGGTAATTTGAATTGAGGAAAGTAAAGGGAGATGTTTGTGGCGATTTTTATGAAAACGACGGTAATTCATATCTTTTGCGGCATTTTTAAATACAGCCTAACAATTTTTTCTTTCTTTTTTTCCTCTTTTATTATTATTATTATTTACTAAAATGGTTAAATTTTAATTTGGTCTCTCTAATATATTTTAATTTCAATTTTTTTACATATACTTTAATTTTTAATATCATTTAGTCTATATATTTTTATAATATTATTAATTAATCCAAATAGTTAATATTATTAACTTTTGATTAAAATATTACATGATAATATATAATTGGATAACATGAACTCAACCTACAATTTTACGCACAATACCAAGACTAATAGTAGAATTTAACCAAACATATATAATTGCTATCATTTGAGTCATCATGACTAAAATTTTAAATTTTGAAAAGTACAAAAGATAAAATTGATCGATTTGAAAAATACAGGACTAAAACTAATCAAATTAAAATATAAAGACTAAATTTTAAGTTTAAATTTCACTAAAATAAATTAAATGTAGAGGAATTAATTTGAATTGAATTATTTTAATATATCAAAATATTTTTAGATTAAATCTTAAACCATTTAATATATATATATAAAGTTTATCTATTATCTCTTAAATAATTTAAACTATAATCATAACTTTAATATATTCAAATTAATATTATCTCTTTTACAATTATATAAGAAATCGTTTAATATATAAATAAAAAATACTAATTAATCTAAATCCTAAACCTCTTAACCCTTATCCCATAAACACTAAACCCTAAACCCTTAACTTTTAACCCCAAACCCTTACACCTTAAACTTCAACCCTAACCCCTAAACCCTAAATCATAATCCCTAAACTCATAATTCATCATAAACATTCAAATACTAGTTAACTCCTAAACCTTAAACCCTAAACCATCTTAAACCATCTTAAACCATAAACCTTAAACTATAATGATAATTAATTCAATATTTTAAATTCAATATTATCTCTTTTACGATTATATAAGAAAATATTTAATATATTGTATAACCATAAATTTTAATAATTATTGTTTTAGGGGTTATAGATTAGTGTTTTTGATTTTTTTGGGTTTAGGGGCTATATGACTTTTAGCGGCGTTTTACTAAAAGCGCCGCTAATGCTCTGGTTTTTAGCGGCGTTTTACCAAAAGCGCTGCTAATGCTCTAGTTTTTAGCGGCGTTTTACCAAAAGCGCCGCTAATGCTCTGGTTTTTAACGGCGTTTTACCAAAAGCGCCGCTAATGCTCCGTTTTTAGCGGCGTTTTTTACTAAAACGCCGCTATTGCTCTGTGTTTTACAATTTTTGCGGCGTTTTTTGATAAAACGCCGCTAAATCCCTATTTTCTTGTAGTGCATGGTTGTACTCTATCCCGCATTCAATCCAAACCGAGCATCAAATTCAATATTATATCTCAAATTACCATTTATTATCAATAATTAATAATAAATATATAAGTTTTACCATGTTAATCTACTCAACAATTAATATTGATGTTAAATTCTAAACCGTACGAACTTACTTGGACTGAATTGTAATAGTTGAAGAAGTTCAGGGACTATTCTGCTATTTTCCTTTTTCAAGAGTATCTACGGGATCTTGATCTAAAATGTAAAATTCCTCAATTATTAGCATACATTTCATATTCCAATCCATTTTACAATTAATACCCTTTTTTTTTAAATTTATGCATTTACCCCAGACTTTTAAAGTTTTTTTTAATTTAGTCCCTCAACCCCAAATTCATCAAATTAACTATTTTTCTCAAGTTAGTATCTTATACAAAAACACTAGGCCCTTGAACAGCCCACAAAGAATCCTAAATTCACTTCAAAACCCTAGAATTTTGTCATTTCCACAACTTAATCCCTAACTCAAAATTTAACAAAAAGTTACTTCACAAATTCATCAAACAACACAATCAAAGGTTCAAATTAGAGGTGTTCATGGGCTGGGCTACCCAACACGGCCCGAAGGGCCGCCCGAAATGAGGGAGGGTTTGGGTAAAAATATAGGCCTGAAAAATGGGCATTGACAAAAAATAAGGCCCTTTTAAAAAATAGGTCGGGCATCGGGTAAGGTATTTTTTAGCTCGGGCCCGGCCCGAATTCACTAAAGGACAAAAAAAATCTGCATTTTTTTATTTTTGAATGTTATTTTCTAGTTGTTTTCGCGCTATTTTGCTACCATTTTACAATTATGTTACTACTATTTTGTTGTTATTGTTTGGATATTGTATAAAACTTATTTTATTGTTAATTTTGTTATTATTTTAAAGGCATTTGTTAATTTTTTTTATTATTTTAGAAGCATTTTCTTGATAAGTTGCATCTATCTTAGTGTTATTTAAATCTACATATTTTTTAAAATTTATTTTTAATTTGTTGGAAAATATTTATTTTGATGTTTTTAGTATTTTTAATGTATTATATATATTTAAAATAATATAAAAATTAATACAAAGTGGTTGGGCTTGGCTCAAGTTTTAGTATTTTTATTCGGGTCGGGTTTGGGCAAAATTTTAGGCCCGTTTTTGGGCCCAGCCCAGCCCGTGCCCAATAAATAGGCATGATTTTTTAGTTGAGCCCAGCCCGAACCTAGCCCATGAACACCTCTAGTTCAAATACATGGTATTCATCAAAAACATTCAATATTTATCAATGGCAACTTCCAAAAGTTTTAACAAAATAAAAAATAAAGGTATGGGCTAGCTAGACCTAGTTGCAATGATATCAAAAACATAAAATTACAAGAAAACAGTTCAATTTACTTACAATGCAAGGACAGAAGATGAACAAAGCTTCTTAGGTCATAAATGGTGAGGTTCAGCCGAGAAGAAGAGAAAATGAGAAAAAATAAAGCTTTTGTTTCAATTTGTTTCATTAATTTTGAATAATTTACAAATTTCCATTAAATCTATTTTCTTTTAATTTTTCTTTAATTATTAATCCCATTACTATCCCCTACTAACTAATGAGGTCTAATTGCCTTACTGGGCCTTCCATTTGAAATAATTAAGCTATGACCTAACTATAATAATTACTAAGTTTTACAACTTTTTCAATTTAGTCATTTTTCATTAATTAACTATCTAAACGTTAATATTTTCGAACCATATTTTAATACGACTTTATTGACTCCATAAATATTTTTAAAATAATATTAACGAGTCAACACAACGGAGATTTATGGTCCTGAAACCACTATTCCTTCACCACTGAAAATCAGGTTGTTACAACTCTCCCCCTTAGGAAATTTTGTCCTCGAAGTTGTTACCTGAAAATAGATTCGAATACTGTAATTTCATTGATGTCTTGATTTCCCAAGTAGCTTCTTCTAAACCATGACGATGCCATAAAACTTTTACTAGTGGTACTCATTTATTCCACAATTCTTTAACTTCCAGAGCTAAAATTCTCACTGGTTTTCCCAAATACGTCAAGTTTGGCTATAGCTCGATTTCACTATGAGGAATCACATGCGAAGGATCAGATTTGTACCATCTCAATATCGAAACATGGAACACATTATGGATTTTCTTGACTGAAATAAAATGTGCCAATTTAATCAATCTATCAACAATCACCAAGATCGAATCTTTCTTTTTTGGAGTTACAAGTAAACCAGATATGAAATCCATCGTGACTCGTTCCCACTTCCACTCAAAAATCATAACAGGTTGCAGTAAACCCAACGGCACCTGATGTTCTTCTTTCACTTGTTGACAAATTAAACATTTAGCTACAAATTCACAATTCTCACGTTTCATACCCGGCCACCAATACATTTGCTTCAAATTATAATACATCTTCGTGCTAGCCGAATGAATAGAGTACGTATTACTGTGAGCTTCAGATAGAATATCATGTTTCAAATCTAGATTATTCAGAATGCAAATTCTATCGTGATAACACAATGTACCATTATCATCAACAATGTACTCTATACTCAAACTATTCTGAACCAGTTGTCGTTTCAACATCATCTTTGGATCTTCATCTTGCAAGTCTCGAATTTTTTGTAGAAACAAGGGTTTCATTCTAAACTCTGCTAAAACAGAACCATCTTTATTTAGAGCTAAATGAGCATTCAACATTCGAAGTGCAAACAATGACGACTTTTGACTGAGTGCATCTGTAACTACATTAGCCTTTCCCAGATGATAATCAATAACTAGATCGTAATCTTTTAATAGTTGTAACCACCATCTCTATCTCAAATTCAGTTTTTTTAGTCATCAAATACTTTAAACTTTTGTGATCTGTGAACATGTTACATTTCTTACCGTATAAATAATGTCTCCAAATTTTCAAAGCAAATACAATTGTGGCCAGGTGGAGATCATGAGTGGGATAATTCTTTTCATGTGACTTTAATTGACGAGAAGCATAAGCTACTACTTTCCCTGCCTACATAAGCACACAAGTCATACCGTTGAGAGATGCATCGCTAAAAACAACATACGCTACCCTAGATTCAGGCTGAGTCAACACTGGAGCTTCTGTCAACATGTTCTTCAACTGATCAAAACTTTGTTGGCACTTATCGGATCAAACAAACTCAACATTTTTTCTAATAATATGGTCATTGATGAAGCAATAATCGAGAAATTTTTAACAAGATGTTGATAGTAACCTGCTAAACCCAGAAAACTTTGCACCTCTGAAACATTCTTCAGATTTTTCCAATTCATCATAGTAGAAACTTTACTTGGATCAACTCGAATCCCATCAGCTGATACTATGTGACCCAAAAATTCAACCTCGTAAAGCTGAAATTCACATTTACTGTAACAACCCGATTTTTGGGCCTAGTCGAAATAGTGGTTTTGATACCACAAATATTAAGTAGAAATAATTATTTCATGAATATGTCAAGGTCTATGATATGTTTGCATGATTGTATGAAAGTTTCGTTAAGAAAATTTGTTAATAGTGTCCAATTTGATTTTTAGGACTAAATTGCAAAAGTTTCCAAATATGTGATTCTAGAAGCTTTAAGTATGAAATAGCTATGGATTATTAATTAGAGTTCCTTAAATAGAAATTTGACCAATTTCTATTTTTATGGACAAAAATAGGAATGAATAAGTAAAATTTGAAAGTGTAGTAAAAAGGGCATTTTGGTCATTTGGTTAATAAAAGAATAAAAAGGAAAAATTAAGTCAAAATTTGCTCATCTTCTCCATGCCATAGCCGAAATTCCTAAGGTCACCATAGCTAGGGTTTCTTCAACTTTCAAGCTTGATTGCAAGTGCATTCTAGCCCCGTTTTTAATGTTCTTTAGATTTTTGAAGTTGTTATCAACCGATCTAGCCATTTCTACCATTTAATTGAGCTAGGGTTGATGTTTAGGGTTTGACCCATGTGTGACATGCATGTATTTTGATGTTTCATGGGTAGATTATGAAAGTTTTATGTGTGATAAACATTTTTTTCTAAGTGATTTTTCATGAAAACACCTAAAAAGGACCTATTTGTAAAAGTTGTAAAATATGTAGTAAAAATTTGATTTGATGAAAAATGTGGGTTTTTATAAGCATGATATAGGTTCAGCTAGGCTTGGGTAACAAAGAAAATGAGTACATTTCATTTTACGAGCCTAAGGACTAATTTGTAAATATGTGAAAGTTTAGGGGAAAAATTGTAATTTTACCAAAATATGGTTTTTGGACTGATTTGAACAATTTGATAATTAATTGAGCTAAATTTTCTATTATAAATCGAGAAATATAGAGTCCGGACCTAGACCGAGGAAAGAATAAAGTTGTGGACTAAATCGAATTAGTTTGTCATATTTTGTACCGAGGTAAGTTCATGTGTAAATAATGCAACTTATATTATGTATTAAATATTTTGTTATTGCATGACTTGTACAATTATCATTATGGATTCGTTCGACAAAGATTCGTTAAGGTGAAATTCCCGGTTGAACCTTAGGAATAGTTAGGATACAAATGTCATGACATTAGGGTTATGAGTTTACATGTAAGACCATATATGGAATATGACATCGTTATGAGATTTCGTGTAAGACCATGTCTAGGACATGGCATTAATATGATAATCGTGTAAGACCATAGCTGGGTTATTGGCATCAATATGAGAATCATGTAAGACCATTGTTTGGGCTATTGGCATCGATATGAGATCCCATGTAAGACCATATCTAGGATATGGCATTGGTATGATTCTATGTGTATGTAATTCCCGAGTATCCTTTAGTATTGCAAGTGGTTCAACGGGTAATTTAAAGATTATGTCAAAGATGTGAAAGGTTATGATTATGTTATGAAGTGGTACAGGTACGTACGCAAAACTAATGAGAAATGATCTCGGTTTAAGATGCATTATTGGTAAGGATGCAAATTAGTAAGATATGTTTATGAACACTTGATGAATTTATGCTAATTTACATTATGTTATATATATGTTATTGTATGTTTAAATTTGTTTATTATTTACATGCTAACTTACTAAGCTTAAAGCTTACCCCCTTCCTTTTCATTTCTTATAGTGTCATCAAGCCATCTCGGGGATCGAAGATGGTAAGAGATCCGTTTACACTATCAAATTATTGTTTTTAGTACTTATGATTCCATTATTTTAAGTTATGGCATGTATAGGGACTTGATCTTTTTGTGATATGTATCATTATTGATTTGGCCAACTGTGTTAGCTTGTAATGGTAATTGATTCATTTTGTAAATGGCCATATGGTATTGGCTAATATTGATTAAATATATATACATATGATGATGCCTTTCATGGATGTGGTTATTGCATGGTTTGTGATGATAAGTATGAGATGTTGTATGTGATAGAAATTAGCATGAAATTGATGTGTGGATGTCTTGGTTGTGGCTGAATTGGTAGTGTGTATATGCTTGGATTGGTGTTGTTTGATGTTGTGTAGGTTGGTGCAAGTAAGGGTGGCAAAAAGGCTTGGTAAATAGCCTTATATTTTGTCTACACAGGTAGACACATGGGCGTGTGTGACACACGGCTTGCCCTATGGGTGTGTAATCCGGCCGTGTGTCCCCTGTATTTTTAAATTTTAGCTTTGAATTGGCCACACGGGTAGAGACACGGCTATGTGTCTCAGCCGTGTGAAGGACACAGCCCAGGGACATGGGCATGTGCCCAGGGCGTGCGAAGTCTGCACCTATTTTAGGGAAAGTTATGAAATAAAATTGCCCACACGGCCTACCACACAGGCGAGTGCCTTGCCCATGTGACCTTAATTTGTTGATGATGTCATAAACAAAGATTTACATGGACTGTGGACATGGGCGTGTCCCAAGCCACACGGACGTGTGAGACCACACGTCCTACCCTCACGGGCATGTGACCCTTTAAAGCATGAAAATTTTCTAAATGTTGTAAAATTTTTGAAAGTTCTCAGTTTAGTCCTAATAGCTTCCAAAAGCATGTTTTGGGCCTTTTAGGCTCGTTTAAGGGACGATATGAATGTTTATGAAAATTTTTAAATTTGAGTGGAAATTCATGTCTCGGTTTTGAATGTTCATTTGAGTTTATGTCTGATAATGCCTCGTATCCTGTTCAAGCGTCGAATATAGGTAAGGGGTGTTACATTTACTAAATTTTGTGTACAACTATTTTTCTCTCAAATTTTGTAACACAATTCTCAAGTGTTGAGCATGCTCAGATTTTGTTTTGGAATAAATCAATATATCATCAATAAACATAACAACAAATCTATCCAGATAAGGTTAAAGAAACCGATTCATTAAATCCATAAAAGCAGCAAGAGCATTTGTCAAACCAAATGGCCTTACCAGAAACTCATAATAAATTTAACGAGTTTTGAAAGTAGTCTTTAACACATTGCAGTCTTTAACCTTCAATTGATAATGCCCGAATTTGATATCTATATTCGAGAACACTATGGCACCTTTCAATTGATCAAACAAATTGTTGATACATTGCAAGGGATATTTATTTTTTATACTGACTTTACTCAACTGCATGTAGTCTATACACAATGTAACACCCCTAACCCATACTGTCGCCAGACTAGGGTTAAGAGGCATTACCGGACATATCCGAACAATTCGTATTCATTTCATAATCAACATAGATCAAAGTCACACATCATTATAGAGTCCCTTATGTAGGTTAACCAGACCTTAAACATGCTTTAAAAAGAGGTCGGGACTAAACTGAGCTCATACAAAATTTTTCGAAACTGAAACATTTTTCAAAGTTATAAAGGTCACACACCCGTGTGAGCAGGCCGTGTGCCTCACACGGCATTAGACATGCCCGTGTGTCTAGCCGTGGCAAAACAGGGCATACGTACTGACTTTTCCACACGGCCATAAGCCATGCTCATGTGCCTTGGTCGTGGTCGTAACTAACTTGGGTCACACGACTGACCACATGCCCGTGTGTCTAGCCTGTGTACCCTTCGAAATGGCCACACACGCCCATGTGCCGAAGCTGTGTGCCACAGACGGCCACTAGACACGCCCGTGTGTCTAGGCTATGTCAAAATGGTAGGGTATACTGACTTTAAATCATAGGGTACCCCAGGGGACACACGATCATGCAACATGACCGTGTGTCGCACACGGCTGAGACACACGCCCGTGTCTCTACCCATGTGGACAAAAATAGGCTATTTGCAAAGCCAATTTGCCACCCATTTTGGGTCATCCCTACAAGTATAAAACCAAGCACATTTCATAAAAAATTCCAACCAATACATAACCAAAACATACAACATTCATGCCATATCATTAACAACCAATATCATTTTTATATCCATACCAAATCATAAGCCAAAATCATACCAAAGCATAAGTTTCAAACCTCAATTTAATACATTCAATCTCATGCTATAATCTTACCAATTCCTCAATTAGACACATACCAAAATCTTACCAAATTGATCAATTCTTTTTGGCCATCCAAGAACACAACAAAACATACATTTTTAAACACAAAGCATATACTAAAATTCATTCATAATATCATTCATAACCAAGCCATATCACATGGCTAGATATACACAATATAAAACATATTCCAATACTTCTAGCCTATACATGCCATACTTTTATATTCACATTTTCAGAAGGTACCAAGTAGAGTTTGATAGTGTGGTTATAATCCTCGACAATCCCCGAGCTTCCAGTAACTTTGATATCTATAAAACAGTTGAAAACACACACAAAGTAAGCTTTCAAAAGCTTAGTAAGCCATATACAAATAAACTTAATACATAACATCAATCTAGATCAATTTATTCATATAACTCAAGGCAAAATACATTCACCTAGCCATATGTCTCTTATAGCTTATTTTATCATAATTCACATACAAATATATATATCAAATCTCAATCTCATAGAAACTCATACTTATATCATATGTTCACACAGGTACATGTATTAACCTTTCATTCTCAAACATGGTGTACAATTCAAACATACCTGAATCGGATACACATTCACATAGTCATCCATTTTCTTAGAATGCCCGTTGAACCATTCAGAATCAATAAGGATACTCAGATAGCTCAGAAATCTCATACAATGCCAACGTCCCAGATGTGGTCTTACTTGTAATCAAATATCGATGTCACTGTCCCAGACAGGGTCTTACATGAAATCAAATACGATAATGATGTTCCAGACATGGTCTTACACATAAATCATAAGTCAATGCCAACTTCCCAAATGTGGTCTTACACGAAAACACATATCGGATCCTATGTCATGACATATGTATCTTAACTATTCATATGGTTCGTATCGGGCTTTCCAGACGCCGTTACATTATCAGAACTTTCTCGGATATCACATATTAAGCTCTCATATAGCCATTCATCACAAGTCAATGTCATATAAACATTAATAAATCAACTCAAATACGTTTATTTGTATATTGACTTACCTCGTACGGATTCAAACGAACGGAGTCGACTACTCAACCACTTTCGACTTCCCCCGATCTAATTTTGTTTTCTTTTGTTCTTGATCTTAATCACCAAAATCAATAGCCGAACCCTAGCTTAAGTTTTCTTTTCTTTTTGTATTTTTGGTTAACAAGGATGAATAAATCATCCATTATCAAATTTTCTTTTATTTAATAAAGCTTTAATAACCAAATATCAATTTTGCCCCTAATAATATAAACATTTAAAATTATAATGAATGTCCAACAATGTCCATTTAATATATCCATGGTCTATTAACAACATAATGACTTCTCATTTACAAAGACATAATAGTTAAGCACTTTAACAAATAGAAGGCCACTTTTACATTTTACGTAATTAGGTATTTTTATCAAATTAAGCACACAAATGATCAAATTTTTATACGAAATTTTCACACATATTAATTCACATGCATAAGAACAAAACATAATATTGAAATATTTTTTTGACTCGAATTTGTGGTCCCGAAATCACTTTTCTGACTAGGGTCTAAACCGAGCCGTTACAACTCCCCCTTAGGGATTTTCGTCCCCAAAAATCTTACCATTGAACAGATTCGGATAATGCTATCTCATAGCATCTTCGGGCTCCCACGTAGCCTCTTCAACACCGTGTCAATGCCAAAATACTTTAACTAACGGAATTTTCTTATTTCGTAGTTCTTTAACCTCGCAAGCTAAGATACAGATTGGTTCTTCTTTATAGGTCATATTAGACTAAATTTCTATCTCAGATGGGAAAATCACATGCGAGGGATCTGATCTATATCGTTGAAGCATCGATACGTGAAACACATTGTGAATCTTTTCTAGCTTAGATGGCAACATCAATCTATAAGCAATCAACCCGATACATTCGATAATTTTATATGGTCTAATGAATCTCGGACTTAATTTTCCTTTTCTACCAAATTAGAGTACTTTCTTTCACGGAGATACTTTTAGAAACACTTTGTCATCGATTTCAAATTCAATGTCTTTTCTTTTCAAATCTACGTAAGATTTCTGACGATCAGAAGCTGCTCTCAAACTATCTCGGATCACATTTACTTTCTGTTCAGTCTCTTTAATCAAATCAACCCCGTGAATCTTATTCTCATAGAGCTCTAACCAATACAATAGAGTACTGCATTTTCTACCATATAAGGCTTCGTACGGTGCCATTTTAATGCTTGATTGAAAACTATAGTTATAAGCAAATTCAATCAATGGCAAATACTGTTTCCATGTACCTTCAAACTCAAGAATGCATCTCAACATATCCTCAAGAATCTGAATAATCCGTTCGGATTGACCATCCGTCTGTGGGTGAAAAGTAGTACTCAAGTGCAATTTCGTACCTAAAGCCTCTTGTAGTTTCTTCCAAAATCGCGAAGTAAATCTTGGATCTCTATCTGACACAATAGACAATGGCACACTGTGCAATCTTACAATATCATAAATGTATAACTCAGCTAATTTATCAAGTGAGTAGTCAGAGCGTACCGGAATAAAATGAGTTGATTTCATCAATCGGTCAACCACAACCCAAATCGTATCTTTCTTTCTCAGAGATAGGGCCAAACCCGAAACAAAATCCCTCATCACTCTATCCCATTTCCATTCGAAAATCATAATAGTCTGTAATAAACCAGAAGGCACCTGATGTTCAGCTTTAATTTGCTGATAGGTCAAACATTTTGAAACAAAGTCGAAGATATCTCTTTTCATCCTAGACCACCAGTAATGCTGTTTCAAATCATTATACACTTTTGTACTTCATGGGTGAATAGATAACCAACTACTATGAGCTTCATTCGAAATCATCTGAATCAACTCTAGGTTTCTTGGAATACAAATTCAATCTCGAAATCTAAAACAATCGTCATTATCAACTCGAAATTCAGAATCAAAATTCAAATCACACTGAGCTCGTTTTGCTATTATCTCATTATCAACTTTCTAAGCATCAATAATCTATTGTAAAAACAACGGTCTCGCTTTCAAATAGGCTAAAACTGAACCATCATCAGACAAAGCAAAATGAGCATTCATGACACGTAATGCAAACAATGATTTCCAACTTAAAGCATCAGCTACAACATTAGCTTTTCCCTGGATGATAATCAATAACAAGCTTATAATCTTTTAGCAACTCTAACCATCTTCTCTATCAAAGATTCAAATCTTTCTGAGTCATCAGATATTCAAGCTCTTGTGATCGGAATAGACATGACATTTCTCACCCAACATATAGTGTCGCCAAATCTTCAAAGCAAATACAATCGCAACTAACTCAAGGTCATGTATCGGATAGTACTTTTCATGCTGCTTTAACTGTCTCAAGGCATAGGCTATGACTTTGCATTCCTACATCAAAATGCAACCCAAGCCGTTCAATGAAGCATCACTGTAGATCACAAATTCTTTACCTGATTCTGGTTGTACTAACACTGGAGCCTCAGTTGATAGGGCTTTCAACTAATTAAAGCTTTTCTAACACTTTTTTGACCACTCAAATTTCACATCTTTCTGAAGTAATTTCATCAACAGAGTCGCAATCATCGAAAAGCCTTTTACGAACCTTCAATAATAACTGGCAAGTCCAAGAAAACTGAGGACTTCAGAAATATTTCTCGGAGGCTTCCAATCTAAAATAGTTGAAACTTTACTCGGATTAACTCGGATACTTGATGCTAACACCATATGTCCCAGAAAATTGACTTCGTGTAACCAAAACTCACATTTTCTAAATTTCGCATACAACTGCTTATCGCACAAAGTCTGTAACACTGTTTTCAGATGTTCTGCATGCTCAATTTCATCACACGAATAAATCAAAATGTCATCAATAAATAATGCAACAAATCGATCTAAATATGGTCTGAATCTTTTGGAAAGCAGTTTTCAGGATGTCTGAATCTTTTACTCACAACTGATAATATCCTGATTTCAAATCTATTTTTGAAAACACAGTAGCTCCTTTCAACTGATCAAACAAATCGTCAATTCGGGGCAGAGGATATTTGTTATTGATAGTCACTTTGTTCAACTGATGATAATTAATGCACATTCTCATTATACCTTATTTTTTCTTTCACAAACAAAATAGGAGCACCCCAAGGTGAGAAAATCGGTCTTGCAAATCCTCTATCGGTTAACTCTTGTAACTGAGTCTTTAATTCTTTTAACTCGATTGGAGCCATTCTATACAGAGCTATCGAAATAGGGGTCGTTCCCAGCACTAACTCAATGCCAAACTGAACTTCTCGAATCAGAGGTAATCTCAGTAATTTATCAGGAAACACATCAGGGAATTCACAGATAACAGGCACTGATTCAACTTTCTTTTCAAATACTTTCGAATCAGTCACATAGGTAAAATAAGCTTTACAACCCTTTCTCACAATACTCAGAGCTTTCATCGAAGATATCACAGCTGGCAACCCATTTAAATCACTAGATTCAATTCGAACTATTTCATCGTTCTTGCGTGTCAAATCAATAGTTTTCTATTTGCAGTTCACAATAGCATCATGCAAAGTTAACCAATCCATACCCAGAACTATATCAAACTCATCGAAAGGTAATAACATCAAATTGGTCAAAAACCAAATGTCTCAAAACATTAACGGACAATTCTTGGACACTTTGTCTACCAAAACACACCGGCCTAAGGGGTTCGTTACTCTAATCATAAATCCAATAGATTCTATAGGAAAAGTCTTACTGGATACTAAATTCATGCATATATAAGAATACGTTGATCCAAGATCTATCAAAGCAATCACAGAAGTATCATAAAGTGTAAAAGTACCAGTAATCACATTTGGAGACAAAGCTTCCTCACGAGCTCAGATGGCGTAGACTCTGGCAAGTGCACGAGTCCCAAATCTAACAGTCGTATCTTTAGTCTCTCTTTAACTACCATTCACATTTCCTGTGTTTCTAGGTGGTCTACCTTGAGCTATATTACCACTCGGCCTCAGATTTTGCACAATCTCTTGCTCTATAGACTCAAAACATTCACGGATAAAGTGATCTATGGATCCACAACTAAAGCAAGCTCGATCATTCAATCTACAACTTCCTGGATGTCTTTTACCACAATGTCTACACTCGGGTTGATCAGATCAGACATTTCCAACAATTGCAACAAAAATAGCTAGAGTTCTGAAACTCGAATGCGATCTAGTACGATCTCTACTCAAATGTCCCACATTAGCCTTTGAACGGCTATAATCATCTCGAAATTTCTTTGGCGTAGACTGAAATGATTTACTTGCAGATCTCTTTCTTGCTTCTCTAGCTTCTGAATCAGCTTTTTTTTTCTCTTTCCCGAGCTCTTCAGCTTTACACACTCTTTCAATAAGTAATACAAATTCTTTTATTTCCAGAATTTTGACTAACAAACGAATGTCTTCATTTAAACCATCTTCGAATTTCTTGCACATAATTGCTTCAGTTGAGACACATTCTTGTGCATACTGGCTCAATCTCATAAATTTTCACTCGTATTTGGAAACAGACATACAACCTTGTTTCAACTCAAGAAACTCTTTGCATTTCTAATCTATAAATCTTTCACTGATGTATTTCTTTTAGAATTCAACTTGAAAGAAATCCCAGGTAACTCATTCTCTTGGGACCACTAATATTAACGTCTTCCACCAATGATACGCCCTATCTATTAGAAGTGAAATGACACATTTGAGATATTCATCCGGAGTCAATGACATTTAATTGAACACTCATATCATATTCTCTAACCAGATTTCAACTCTCTCAGTATCATCATTAGTAGTAGCACAGAACTTTTTAGCCTCATATTTTCTAATCTTCTCCATAGGTGGCTTACTCAACTGAATCGGATCTACTACTTGAGGAACTATAGAAACTTGTGAGGGTGGAGGTTGGGAGCAGGCGGGTTTGATCTGACATTCTGAGTGAACCACTCATTTATCATTTGGAAGAAGGCTTGCTTAGCCTCTCCTTTGTGGCTACTTGTAACAATTCTAGAATTAGATGGCACTATCCCTTGGGAAGGAGCAGGCGTATTACTCTCAACATTATCAACTACGGCTCGTTCAAGATCCATATGCTATATAAAAACACATTTTCAATGTCAAGAATAATCACACTATCACGGTTCATATATATGGTATGTAAAGCTAGACTCACATACGCTATGTTAATACTAGAATTGACTAAATCGTAGCTCTGATACCAACCAAATGTAACACCCCTAACCCGTATCCGTCGTCGGACTAGGGTTAATAGGCATTACTGGACATATCAAAACAATTCGCATTCATTTCATAATCAACATAGCATCAAAGTCACACATCATTATAGAGTCCCTTATGTAGGTTAACGAGACCTTAACATGCTTTAGAAAGGGGTCGAGACAAAACCAAGCTCATACAAATTTTTTTGAAACTTAAACATTTTTCAAAGTTATAAAGGTCACACATCCATGTGAACAGGCCGTGTGCCTCTTACGGCATTAGACACGCCCGTGTGTCTAAGCCGTGGCAAAACAGGGCATACATATTGACTTGTCCACACGGCCACAAGACATGCTCATGTGCCTTGGCCATCGTCGAAACTGACTTGGGTCACTTGGCCGACAATAATCTCGTGTGTCTAGCCCGTGTACCCTTCGAAATGGCCACACACGCCCAGGTGCCAAGGTTGTGTGCCACACACGGCCACTAGACACACCTGCGTGTCTAGGCCGTGTCAAAACGGTAGGTATACTAGATTTAAATCGTAGGGTGCCCTAGGGGACACATGACCATGCAACATGATCGTGTGTCGCACATGGCTGAGACACACGCTCGTGTCTATACCCATGTGGACAAAAATAAGCTATTTGCAAAGCCAATTTGCCACCATTTTGGGTCATTCATACAAGCATAAACCAAGCACATTTCATAACAAATTCCAACCAATACATAACCAAAAAATACACCATTCATGCCATATCATTAACAACAAATTTCATGTTTATATCCATACCAAATCATAAGCTAAAATCATACCAAAGCATAAGTTTCAAACCTCAATTTAATACATTCAATCTCATGCTATAATCTTACCAATTCTTCAATTAGACACATACCAAAATCTTACCAAATTAATCACCTATTTTTGGCCATCCAAGAACACAACAAAACATACCATTTTTAAACATAAAGCATATACCAAAATTCATTCATAATATCATTCGTAACTAAGCCATATCACATGGCTAGATATACACAATACAAATCATTTTCCAATACTTCTAGACATTGCATACTATTATATTCACATTTTCAAAAGGTACCAAATAGAGTTCGATAATGTGGTCATGATCCTCGACGATCCCCGAGCTTCCTGTAGCTTTGATATCTATAAAACAGTTGAAAACACACACAAAGTAAGCTTTCAAAAGCTTTGTAAGCCATATACAAATAAACTTAATACATAGCATCAATCTAGATCAATTCATTTATATAACTCAAGGCAAAATACATTCACATAGCCATATGTCTCTTACAGTTCATTTGATCATGATTCACATACAAATATATATATATCAAATCTCAATATATAGCAACTCATACTTATATCATATGTTCACAAACGTACATGTATTTACCTTTCATTCTCAAACATGGTATACAATTCAAACGTACCTAAATCAGATACACATTCACATAGTCATCCATTTTCTCGAAATGCTCGTTAAGCCATTTGGAATCAATAAGGATACTCAGATAGCTCGGAAAGCTCATACAATGCCAACATACTAGACGTGGTCTTCCATGTAATCGAATATTGACGTCACTGTCCCAGAAAAGGTCTTACACAAAAACACATATCGGATCCTATGTCATAACATATGTATCCTAACTATTCCTATGGTTTATACGGGGCTTTTCAGACGTCGTTACATTATCAGAACTTTCTCAGATATCACATATTAAGCTCTCATATAGCAATTCATCACAATTCAATGTCATATAAACATAAATAAATCAACTTGAACACGTTTATTTGTTTATTAACTTATCTCGTATGGATTCGAATGAACGGAGTCGACTACTCAACCACTTTCAACTTCCCCCTGTCTAAATTTGTTTTCTTTTGTTCTTGATCTTAATCACCAAAATCAATAGCCAAACCCTATCTTAAGTTTTCTTTTCTTTTCTTTTTTTATTTTCGGTTAAGAAGGATGAGTAAATCATCCATTATCATATTTTCTTTTATTTAATAAAGCTTTAATAACCAAAAATCAATTTTTCCTTTAATAATATAAACATTTAAACTTATAATGAATGTCCAGCAATGTCCATTTAACATATCCATGGTCTATTAACAACATAAGGACCTCTCATTTACAAAGACATAGAAATTAAGCACTTTAACAAATAGAAGGTCACTTTTACATTTTACGCAATTAGGTCATTTTATCAAATTAAGCACACAAATGATCAAATTTTTATAAGGAATTTTCACACATATTAATTCACATATAATAAGCACAGAAAATAATTTGAAATATTTTTCTGACTCAGATTTGTTGTTTTGAAACCACTTTTTTGGCTGGGGTCTAAACCGAGCTGTTACACACAATCTCAAAGAGCTGTCTTTCTTTTTCACAAACAACATAGGTGCACCCCAGGAAGATATGCTCATTCGAATAAATAGTCTATCTATTAACTCTGGCAATTGTGCTTTCAATTCTTTAATTCAGCTGGTGTCATACGATACGGTGATATCGATATCAGTGCAATTCCAAGAACCAAACTAATCACAAACTCAACTTCGCGATCATGAGGCATACCTGAAAACTCTTTAGGAAATACATCATTGAACTCACTAACTGGTAACAGATCTAGCTTCGATTCTGAATCTTTAGTATCAAGAATGAATGCTTGAAATGTTTCACTACCTTTAAGTATCAATCTCTGAGTAGAAAAATCTAAAATAATTATAGCAACATCTTTCAGACTCTCAGACTCAACTTAAATCATTTCTTCTATTTGACATTTCAAATCAATACGTTTTTGTCTGCAGTTAACTACAGCTCTAACAGCCCATTTCAGTGAAATCAGAATAGTGGTTTCGGGACCACAAATCCAAGTCAAAAAGAAAATTTATTTTAATATTATTACATGCTCTGCATCATGATAGGAAAGACGTATGAAAATTTTGATAAGAAAATTTTACCGATTTTGTGTTTAATTAGAAGGAAAAGACCAAATTGCGTAAAGTGCAAAAGTTGAATTCTAGTAGCTAGAAGAATTAAATAGCTATGGAATTCAAAATTTAAGGTCCTGATATGGTAATTAGACCATTAAGAAAAGTTAGTAGATATTTTTGATGATTCATCCAAGAAAAAGAAAAAGACTAAATTTGAAATTGAAATAAATAAAAAATGATAAATAAAATAAATATCTAATATCATCATTTTATATCATCTTCTTCCCCAAATTTCTATAGAAACCCTAGGAAAGGGAAAGAAAATCAAGCAAGCCTAATTGGGTAAGTAATCTTGTTCCATTTTTAGTAATTTTTATATTTTCGAGATCGTAATAACTTAATCTATCTATTTTGGGGATCAATTTGCAAAGTTATCAAGTATTAAAATTTTACCATGGAAGAATATGCTGAGATTTTAAAATTTATGGTAGAAATTGAAAGATTGTTGATAGATAAACAACTTTTGTAAAGTGAATTTTCATGAAATTGTGATTTAGGGACTAAATTGTAAAGATGTAAAATTTATGAAAAATTTCTAATTTTTATGAGATATATGTACGGTAAATGTTATATGTAAAAATTGGTTAGGCTTGGAAAAAGGATTAAATTACATGAATTTCATTTTCTGAGCCTAGGGACGAATTTGGAATTAATGAAAAGTATAGAGGCAAAATGGTACTTTTGCATAAGATGTGAACTGGATTGAATTAAATATGAAATGTGTTAAATTGATGTTAAATTCATTTATATTGATTTGAAAAGATCAAATAAAGAGTTAGATCGAGAAAAGAAAAAAGTACTGGATTAGTAGATCTCCGTATATGAGCAAGTGACGAGGTAAGTTTGTGTAACTAAATTGTGTATATTTACATGTTTGAATTGAATGTTGTATATGTGAATTATGAATTTGTTATGTATAAGAAAATATTTATATATCTGACATTCGGTAAATATTAAATCCCGTTTGAATAATGGAATTTGATGGATACAGGATTTCCCGTATTGGTTGTGGTCCTGCATATGTTGCAAACACACCATAACTCTTATGAGCATCCTATTATAAGCCCTCTCGAGCTTCCTGTTACATGGTTTATACCAGCATCCAGATTGGTAGCGATCCTGCATGTGTTGCAGACTACCGCAGCTCTTTGTGAGCGTCCTGTTATATGACCGGTTGTGATCCTGCATATATTACGGATACAGACGCAACTCTTTATGAACGTCCTGATATAGGCTCTTTATGAGCTTCCTGATATGGCTCGCTTGAACATCCTGTTATATAGCTATCCAGAGCTCCCTGATAATAACTCTTTAGAGTTACCTGTTAAGCTCAATTAGCTTCCTGTTCTAAACTCTTATGAGTTTCCTGATTTAGCCCAAATAAGCTTTCTATTATATAGCTCACATGAGCATCCTGATATAAGGCTCGAGAGAGTGCTTCCTGATTATGTGCCTGAATTAGGTACCCCTGATTATGAGTTAACGGTTTATAGATTTGTACACTTCAAGTGTACTACATGTGTATTCATCGATATTTCAAATAAATTCAAGGGGAAGAGTTTTGACATGGTTAAAATGAACTTAAGATGATTTTTTATGGAAATGCACATGTTATATGGAAATATGATTTGACAAGAACATGGTTATGAAAATTTCTATATGATGAGCTCATCTTTGATACATGAAATTTATATGGAATAATGACTAACATGTTTGATGAAGTTGTGTGTTTTAGGCTATTAGCCAAATTGCTTGGATGCATCTTTATATGTTTACCTTAAATGTAAATGTATGGTAAGTTAAATTCTCTGTTTTATACCTGTTGGAACTGGTCGGAGCATTATCACACTATCCTTCATCTCATTTTGGTATAAATAGCAAACTTATTTTGGTATAATGGCATGTAAAGGCTAATTTGGCCAATGTTGGCATATAAATGATTGTTTGTAATCTAGACATTCAAATGGCTAGTGATGATATTTTTAGTGAATATATATACTTGAGGTTATAATATGGTTGATATATGTGTGCTTGATATGGTTAGATTGAATTATGGTAAACATGTATGTCTTTTAAAAGGTAAGTTTGAATACATGTGATGATATATCATGTATAATGTTAATGTTGGCTTGATTTAAATGTCTTGAATTGGTTTGGAAGTGTGTTAAAATGGTAATGTAGGTACAAGGAAAAATTTCGGTGAGAAATAAGGCTAGGAAATGGCCTTATATTGTCGACACGGGAAAACATACGGGCTTGTGTCTTAAACGTGTATGACATACGGCAATGCGCATAGGCGTATGGTTTGGTTGTGTGTCCCCTGCATCTTAAATTTGAGAAATAGAATGCTTAGAATTGGTAACATTACTGAGACACGGGCGTGTATGTTGGCTGTGTGAATCTTGCACCTAATTTTTGAGAATTATACTATCCACACGGCCTGGCACATGAGCGTGTGACTGGCCGTGTGACCTATGTTAGAGAGTTACACGGGCAAGGACATGGCCGTGTGCCTCACATCGAATGCCCATACGGCCTGAGACACTGGCGTGGCATTTGGCCTTGTGAGCCACACGGCCTACCTACATGGGAGTGTGTTCCCTGCATCTAGGAAAATTTTTGAAATTACACGAAAAATTTTCTGAGTTTCTAATTTAGTCCCGACTTGTCTTTAATGTATAAATTGGACCTTGAGGGCCTAATCAAGGGACAATATGATTGAATATGATTGATTTTTGAATATGAATAGTAAATTATATAAATTAATCATATTTGTTCTGTAAACTCTTGTAATGCTCTGTAACCTTGTTCCGGCATCAGATATGGGTTAGGGGTGTTACATTTATTGGTATCGGAGATACAGTTTACCCGATTTTCAGACTAACATAACAAGTACGAGTTTAGCTATACATGCCATTATATATAATATGTGATAGTGTGGTATCTCCTGACCATTTTAAATGCATTTTTCATATAGTAATGTCGTCTAACCGAGCTAGGGCTGAATCTAAAGATGATGAGAGCAATACTCCAGCTTCAATTCAAAGAGCTGCATCTAGTAGTAGTAGAAGGCCCGTATCTGAGGGCCGAGGTGATGAGGCTAAAGAAGCCTTCTTTGAAATGATGAATAAGAGTTTCACTGAATATTTAGGAACATATCTTGCTGTACAACAACCTCCCCCTCTTGCTCCTCAATCAGTTCTAGAGATGCCACAAGGTGCTGAACCTGTTAGAAATGGTAAGCCTTCGGTAGATAAAATTCGTAAATATAGGGCAGAAGAATTCAGGGCTACTGCCGATGATGATCTGGAAAGGGTTGAATTCTGGTTAGAAAAGACTATCAAGGTTCTGGATGAATTGCCTTGCACACCTAAAGAATGTTTGAAATGTGTTGTATCTCTGCTAAAAGACTTAGTCTACCAGTGATGGAATACCATAATTTCTGTTATACCGAGGGAAAATGTTACATGGGAATTTTTCCAAACAAAATTCAAAAAGAAATACATTAATCAGAGATTCCTTGGTCAGAAAAAAAGGAATTTTTAGAGCTTAAACAGGGAAATATGATGGTATTTGATTATGAACGAGAATTTGTCAGATTAAGCAAATATGCTAGAGAATGTATCCCGACCAAAGTTGCCACGTGTAAACGGTTTGAAGATGGATTAAATGAAGACATCAAGTTGTTAGTTGGGATCTTGGAATTAAAAGAATTTGTTGTACTGGCTGACCAAGCACATAAAGTTGAAGAACTAGATAAAGAAAAGAGGCAAGCAGGGATGGAAGCCAGAACTTCAAGTAAGAGATTTATGGGCAAGCCACAATCATCAGCTTCAAAGAAATCAAAGAAATATCATGATTGCTCTGTCTCATCTATGGGGTATTCTGGGAATGACTAAGGCTCTCAACGCTCTAATCCAAGATCTCTGGCCCCATCAGTAGAAAGTGTTGGAAGTGTCTGGAATTCCAAACCTAAATGTAAGCATTATTATAAATTTCATTTCGGAGAGTGTCGTATGAGAGGCCGAGCCTGCTATATATGTGGTTCTCTCGACCACTATCTTAAAGATTGTCCAGAAAGGATCAAAAAAGATACTGTTCAGACTTCAAGGCCGAGTAACCCTACTTCAAGAGGTAGACCACCTCATAACCCCAGTAATATAAGTGATAGCTTGTGTATAAGAAAAGATTTAACTGCTAAATCTGAAGCTTGAGCACCAGTCAAAACATATGTTATACGTGCACATGAGGATGCTTCTACACCTGATGTTATTATTGGTATATTTTCTCTTTTTGATACTGATATTACTACTTTGATTGATCTTGGTTCAACATATTCATACATATGCATGAATTTAGTGTTTGTTAAAAATTTACCTGTCAAGTCCACTGAATTCTTGGTTAAAGTTTCAAACCCCCTGGGTCAGTATGTAATGGTGGATAAAATTTGAAAAACCTGTCCATTAAGGATAAAAGGTTATTTTTTTCTCGGCTAATTTGATGTAATTCTGGGTATGGAATGGTTAACTCAGCATAATGCATTGGTAAATTGTAACAAAAGTATATTGAGTTAAAATGTTAGAATGGTGAATTGTTTCGTGTTGAATCTGATAAACTGGACGGGTTGTCCATTGCAATCTTAGCTATATCAGCACAGAAATATGTAAGAAAAGGGTATGATGCCTATCTTGCATATGTGTTGGACACTAAAGTATCTGAATCAAAGATTAAGTTAGTGCCGGTAGTTTGTGAGTTTCCTACTGTGTTTCTGGAAGAATTACCCGAACTACCGCCAGCCAAAAAAATGGAATTTTCTATAGATCTTGTTCCGAGAACAACCCCAATATCTATAGCACTTTATAGAATGGATCCTACAGAATTAAAAGAGTTGAAAGCATGGTTGCAAGAACTGACTGATAGAGGCTTTGCTCGACCTAGCTCATCACCTAAGGGTGCACCGGTTTTATTTATTAAAAAGAATTATGTATTGATTATTGACAACTCAATAAGGATAAAATCAAGAACAAGTATCCATTGCCTCGCATTGATGACTTGTTTGATCAGTTGAAAGGTGCCACTGTGTTTTCAAAGATTGTTCTCCGTTTTGGCTATTATCAGTTATGAGTAAAATATTTAGATGTACCGAAGACAGCCTTCAGAACTAGGTACGGGCACTATGCGTTTCTTGTGATGTCGTTCGGCTTGACTAATGCACCTGTAGTATTTATGGATTTAATGAATAGAATTTTCAAACCGTATCTTGATAGATTTGTGGTGGTATTTAATGATGATATCCTGGTATGTTCTCAAGATAAAAATGAGCATGATGATCATTTGAGAATTGTGTTGCAAACTCTGCTTGAAAAACAACTCTATGCCAAATCTAGTAAATGTGAATTTTGGCCTCGGGAAGTAGGTTTTCTTGGACATATAGTATCTGCTGAAGGCATCAGGGTAGACCCAAATAAAATTTCAGCTATTGTTAGTTGAAATGTAACACCCTAACCCGTATCCGTTGCCAGAATAGGGTTACGAGGCATTACCGATTGATTCACAACATAAAACATACAATCTCATAAACCATTCAACACAATTACCTTGCCCCTTATAAAGGCCTACGAGGCCTAAAACATGCTTTAGAAATGAGTCGGGACTAAACTGACAACATATGAAATTTTAGGAAAAACTTAGAAATTTTTCATTCATACAGGGGTCACACTCTCGTGTGAACAGGCCGTGTGCCTCACACAGCTCCAGACACGCCCGTGTTTCAAACCGTGTGGAAACAAGGCATACATACTGACTTGGATCACACGGCCAACCACACGCCCATGTGTCTAACCCGTGTGCTAGGCCGTGTGTCATTTAGGGGGTATACTGACTTGTACCGCACGGCCAGTTACACGCCCGTGTGTGAGACCATGTGGAGCATACTATCTTCATTTTAAAATCAACACCATGGGACACACAGCTATATAACCTGAATGTGTGTCACACACGGCTGAGGCACACGCCCGTGTCTCTACCCGTGTGGACAAAAATAGGTCATTTGCAATACCAAGTTGCCACCCTTTTTGCACATACCTATATAAGTTCATTTGGTACCATTTCAAGACACAAATATGCAACCAACATTCATCAACCTACACACAATCATATAAATCCATTACAACCAAATTCAATAATTAATTCAATACCATTTACCTAAGGAATTACTTATCAAATCAACTTCTAAAATCATACTTCATCAAAGCATTTCTCAAGCATTAATACTCTACAATTCAATTAACCATTAGCAACTATAAACCATAACCATATTCATACCAACCATGCCAAAATAAGCCATCACTCAAGCTATATATACAACCAAAACATATACATGTACAAGCTATTTCTAATAGCTAAACACACATTAATATTAACATCATTTACAAGCCAACTCTCATCGCTAAATTCACAACCAAAATACCACAACTAGCCTATACATGCCATATACCATATTTACACAACTCAAAAGCACCAAATAGATGTTCGATAGTGCAATGATGTTCCCGACAACTCCCAGATCCGAGCCAGCCTTAGTTTACTATAAAATATAGAAAAATAACACAAAGTAAGCTTCAAAGCTTAGTAAGTTCGTATTAAAGTAATGAGCAATTTCACCATTCATTCACAATTCAATCAATATAAATGGAGGATAATATAAATACATTAAATCTTAAACTATTCCATCATTCTTTCAATAGCTTACCAAGAATTCATCCATTTCATGGATTCAATTTTTATAAATTTTATGTACGTACCTGTACCAACTCGTACCAATCTCATTCTAGTCCACATATTTCAATTTCCCGTTGAACCATTCGGAATAGAAGTTGGATATTTAAGGATCTCAATCAATAAGTACCTATACCATGGCCCGTAGCCAAATCAAGGTATAACTCGCACCCGAAGTGCTGATATCATGGCTCGAAGCCAACTTAATACTCTAATGACATGTCATTAATATCCTAGACTATTCCTAAGGTTCAACCGGGAATTTCCAATACCAAATCATAGTCGAATCATTTCAAATCACTATCGAATCATTGTCGAATAATGGTCGAACAAGTTCATAGTAAAAAATTTATAATTTATGCAATATCAAAACATATAAATAAGATTATAATAGAGCTTGTTACATACGAACTTACCACAAGTATGAAAATGGCAAAGTGAATCAATTACTCGATAATCTTTCCTTTCCCCCGATCTAATTTCGGATTCCTCTTTTCTTGATCTATATATATATAAAATTAACTTATTCAATCACATATTCTTTCAATTTAGTCTTTAACACGCATTTAAGCAAATTTTCATATTAGCCCCTAAACTTCCACATTTTTAAAATTTAGTCCCTATGTTGTAAATACACAAAATTCACATGATTTCACTCAACCCATACTTGGCCAAATTGCATATAAGTCCCTAAAATCCCCAAAAAAATTTATTTCACATTTCAACCACTCAATTTGCATATTTTTCAATTTAACCCCTATTTGACATTTTTGTCAAAAATTACTTTACAAAAACTATTAATCTATCAATTAACCTTCATAATCTATCATCGATCATCATATTACTCAAGCATTCAATAATCAAAATATGTTAAACCTTTAAAAATTGTAAAATCTAAGGTACGAGCTAGCTAGAATACAAAGCAATGATCTTAAAAACTTAAAAATCATCAAAAATCGAGCTCAAAACACTTATCAATTTAACTTCCAAATGACCGAAACCTGGATGACCAAAAATAACTTCTTTTTCTTCTTTAAATTCGGCTAGATGATGAAGATAATGAGAAAAATTTTGCTTTTGTTTTATTAATTTTAACTTATTAACTAATTTACCATATTATCCTTAATGAAAAACCATTTAAAATCTCCAGTAAATGTCCATAAATGTCCACTTACACTTTTTATGGTCTAATTACCATTTAAGGCCATCATATTAAAAATCCAAAGTAATTTGACACCTTTAACTAATAGAATGCAACTTTTGCATTTTATGCCTTTTAGTCCTTTTTTACCGAATTGAGTAATTAAACTATAAAACTAGCTCACGAAATTTTCAAACATGCATACTATAATGTTGTAAACATATAATGTAATATTAAAATAATTTTTTGACATCAGATTTGTGGTTCCAAAACCACTGTTCCGATTTAGTTAAAATAGGGCTGTTACACGGAAAATATCGAAGAATGTGTTAGAAGTTAGAAGTTTTCTGGGACTAGTAAGATATTATCGGAGGTTTGTAAAAGGTTTTTCAATGATAGCTTCTTCGATGACATGTTTTTTGTAGAAAGATGTAAAATTTCAATGGAAAGATAAATGCCAGCAGAGTTTTGACAGGTTAAAAGCCTTGTTGACTGAAACACTTGTACTAGTTCAACCTGAATCAGGTAAAGAATTTGTAATCTACAGTGACGCGTCAATAAATGGTTTAGGTTGTGTTTTGATGCAAGAAGGTAAAGTAATAGCTTATGCTTCTAGACAGCTAAAACCACACAAAAAGAACTTCCCGATACATGATCTAGAGTTGTAGCCATTGTATTTGCATTGAAAATTTGGCGATACTATTTATTTGGTGAAAAATGTCATATATTCACTGACCATAAAATTTTGAAGTATTTGATGTCACAAAAAGACTTTAAACTGGGACAGCGCAAGTGGCTTGAGTAATTGAAAGATTATGATCTGGTTATCGACTATCACCCGAGAAAAGCAAATGTGATTGCTGATGCTCTGAGCAAAATCTTTATTTTCCTTATGAGTAATGAATATTTGATTGTCATTGTCAGATAATGGTTCAGTCATAGCTGAGTTAAACACTAAACCAATATTCCTGCAATAAATTTGTAAAGTTCAGAAGAGTAATGATGAATTACAAGCTAAACGGGTACAATGTGAGTGAAATTCTGATTCAGAATATCAAATTGGGTTTGATAATTTCCTGTTATTCAGAGGTAGAATTTGTGTAACAAAGAATTCAAAACTTGTACAGAAGATTTTAAACAAAGCTCATAATGGTATTATGTCTGTTCATCCTGGAAGTAATAAAATGTACAATGATTTAAAAAAGATGTACTGGTGGCCGGGAATGAAATGTGATATTTCTAAATTTGTGTCTAAGTGCTTGATATGTTACCAAGTTAAAGCTGAACACTAGGTACCTTCGAGATTATTACATCCAGTTGCAATACTAAAATGGAAATGGGAAAGAATTACCATGGATTTTGTATCGCGATTACCCCTATCTTCGAAATAGAAAGATACCATTTGGGTAATTGTCGATAGATTAATGAAGTCTGCACACTTTATTCCGGTACGCATGGATTTTTGATAAACCGTAATTTATACATATTTGTATCCCATGCTTAGTGCATTTGCGGATGATTTCTCCTTAGATTTGGTATATTCGATGCTCCTAATCCTTTAATTTCATGTTTTATACTTAGGTGAGCATAGGAGAGAGTAAAAAGAGCGAGAAACGGTCCGAAAACAGAGAAAATGGACCCACGTAGGAAATCAAACGGCCTGGACTTCCTCACGGGCATGTCATATGGCCGTGTCCATTTAGCAGGATCGAAACACGACTTACCTGGGTAGACTACACGCCCGTGCCTGTTCAACAGCCTTGACCACGGGCTGGAGTAATCGCACACGGGCATGTCCCTGTCAAGCCCAAGTATAGTCCTATTTGTAAAAGGCTAATTTTTAGGGCTCTTAGGCATTAAAAAGCCTATTTAAACACCTGAAGAGGCACTTAGAAGGGAGACGTAGAGTAGGAAGTAGGGAATTACTCAAGAAGAGCCCATTGATCCATCTCAGAAGTCGGATTCATCATCAAGACTGAAGATCTCCCTTCAAGTTCCTTCAGGAGTTTTGGGTTTTCTTATGTTTTGTTATCTTTATGCTTTTGAGATGTTTTCTTTCATAAGTATGAACTAAAGCCCCCAAATACCTAAGGGGGATGAAACCTAAGACATATCTTGTTATTATTATCTAAATTGTATGATAAATATTTGCCTTGTTCTTAATTATGTGTTCTTAATTCTTCTTTTAATATTCCAGGATATTGATTCAAGTTAAAGCTCTTCTTCAAAGGGGGGAATAGACCCTATCTAAGAGTAAAATTGTCATAATTAAGCAGAGTTGATTGTGCGCCTAGAGATAGGGTGACAAGATTTTACCGGATCAGGGTGAAACCTAATAAGGGAATCCATAGATCGAGTTAATGCAATTCTAGGGTGTTAATTAGAAAGAGATTTCAATTATTCAACCTAGGGTTAGACGTTATTAGTCTCGAGAGATGTAATAATATAACTTATGGATTTCTACGGATCAAGTCAAATGAATAAATCGTCTGATTCAGAGTCAAATAATAAGTAAAGTCTAGGTGGATTTTTCCTTAGGTATTGTCTTAATCAATCAAATTTTTGCCAAAAGTATTTTCCCAAATTTTCTTTCTGTGCATTCTTAGTTTAGTAATTAGTTTAGATAACCAAACCTCTTAATTTTTAGGCTAGATAATAAAAAGGAAGTAAATAGTACTCGTGGTTCCTTTGGGTTCGACAATCTGGTCTTGCTGAACTATACTACTTTCAATAGGTACACTTGCCTTAATCATGATAATAAGTTAGTCTCAAGAACGATTCATTCATAAATCTTTAAAACCTGTCGCGAATATCACATATCAAGTTTTTAGTGCCGTTGCCGGGGAACTAAGATATTAGGAACACTCGATTTTTATTACTTTAGCCATTTTACTTTTATTGCAATTCAATTTTTTATTTTTAATTTTCTTTTCTAATTCATCATTTATTTTCTTCTGAAAGGTTTTTCTAGTTTATGACCAAAAGAAACCCGTCAGGACCACTACTTTTTGATGGTGAGATCGACCGCACAATTCTGAGAAATCGAAGAGAAATAAGGCGAAGCTTACGATACACATAGGAAGAGCAAGAGGAAGATACTTCAACCAAAACCGAGGAGATGGCTGAAAACCAAGAAAATCCGCTACCTCCTGCGATTGCTGCTAATTAGAATCTGGCTTCGCGTACTATGTATGATTATGCTAAACCTTCTTTAACAGGAACCAAATCGAGCATAGTTAGGCCTGCTATTCCTGCAAATACTTTTTAACTGAAACCTAACACATTCAAATGATCCAATAGTTTGTTCAGTTTGATGGTTTGCAGGACGAGGATCCCAATGCTCACTTGGAAATTTTTTTAGAGTTTTGTGACACTTTTAAAATTAATGGCATTTTTTATGACACCATTCGCCTTTGGTTATTCCCTTTTTTGTTGAGGAATAAGGCTAAACAATGGTTGAACTCGTTACCACATGGGTCAATCACTACTTGGGAGCAAATGACCGAATAGTTTTTACTTAAATATTTTCCGTCGGCTAAAACAACTAAGTTGAGGAATGACATTTCTTCCTTTGTGCAGATGGATCTAGAAACACTCTATGATGCATGGGAGAGATACAAGGATCTTTTGAGAAGATGCCCTCACCATGGGTTACCATTTTGGCTACAGGTTCAGACGTTTTACAACGGTGTGAACCCCTCAACGAGGCAACTCATCGACGCAGCCATCGGTGGAACTTTGAATAACAAAACACCTGAGGCGGCTTACGAATTTATTAAGGAGATGTCACTGAATAACTATCAGTGGCAAGTTATGAGGACAAAGCCGATGAAAGTAGTTGGTGTTTTCAACCTCGATGCAGTTACTATGCTATCTAACCAAGTAGAACTCTTAAATAAAAAGACTGACAGTTTGTGTGGTTCTACTCAAGTACATCCAGTGATGAGGTGCGATTCGAATGGAGGAGGAGCATACACAGAATATCAACCCTTCAACCCTAGCAACGAGGAGGAATAAGTCCAATATATGGGTAACAATAACTCTAGACCCAAAAATAACCCGTATAGTAACACTTATAATGTAGGATGGAGGAACCATCCCAATTTCTCGTGGGGCGGTCAAGGAAATCAAAGGCCACAACATCCTCCAGGATTTCAACAACCACCTTACTAGCAGGAAAAGAAGCCGAACCTTGAGGAGATGTTAACAAGTTTCATCTCGGTGTCAGAAACTCGTTTCTAGAATACCGAGACAGCCCTTAAAAATCAACAAGCCTCAATCCAAGGGCTCGAAACTCAGATAGGCGAACTCACCAAACTAATTTCTGAATGACCACAAGGTAGTTTGCCGAGTAACATGGAATCTAACCCAAGGGAACAACTCAATGCGATTACCACTCAAGACAAGGAAGGGTTAGTTGAGCCTGCATTAGAACCAAGGCAAGGTATTGTGGTAAGTCAAGATAAAGGTTAGGTGGACCGCAGTGAGCAAAAAATGGTAAGTAAAGAGTACAAGCCACGAGTTCCATACCGCAATGCGACAAGGAAAGACCGTACAGATGAACAATTCGGTAAATTCCATAAACTATTAAAGAAATTACATATTAACTTACCGTTTATCGAAGCTCTCTCGCAGATGCCAAACGCAGTCAAATTTTTAAGGGAGCTTCTAGGAAACAAACGAAAGTTGGATAAGGCATCGCATGTGGAGTTGAATGTAGTTTGCTCAGCCATATTACAGAATAAGCTACCCAACAAATTGAAAGATCCAAGGAGTTTTACGATTCATTGTTTAATTGGTAGTTTAGATGTTCATAATGCATTGGCTGACTTAAGGGCAAGCATTAATGTTATGGCTTATAAAATGTTTAAACAGCTAGGTCTTGAGAAACCCAAACAAACTAGGATGAGCATTTAATTGGCTGATAAAACCATTAGATTTCCTAGGGGTATCATTGAAGATGTTCTTGTTAAGATTGATAAATTTATATACCCAGTATACTTTGTTGTTCTAGACATGGAAGAGGATAGTAACGCACCTTTGATTTTAGGACGACCCTTTTTAGTGACTGCTAGAACCATTATTGATGTTGGTACAGGTGAACTCACACTTCGTGTGGGAGACAAAACAATCACCCTTCAAGCTCGTAATACGAGTAACACATCAAAAATTGAGGGCGATTGCATAAATCATACTACTGGTACTAATCATATGGTGAAACCCTCTGTGCAGAAAATAGTTTCGAAGAGCGCATATGCACCGTATTCAAGCAACAACAAAGGACCTATCTATGAAGAACAAAGGCTACAAATCGAGGAACTAGATGAATGGCAGACACATAGACTGAGGACACACGATAAACCAAAACCACGCCATGACAAGCTCAATGACGCACCAAATCAACTTAAGGTTGGAGACAAAGTACTACTAGATGCAGCAGATCCTCGTATTGCCACTTCTGAACCTAATGAACTCATTCCTCTCACGGTACTTAGTGCTTTCCCATATGGTACAGTCAAGGTAATTCATCCCAAATTCAGCACTTTTAAGGTAAACAATACTCGTCTTAAACCTTATGTTGATAAAGTTGATAGCAGGGATGAGGAGTGTAAACTCCTCACACCACCTTGACCATGCAGAAGAGAGGTAAAGTCGAGCTTAGACTATAAATAAGGGCTTCTCGGGAGGCAGCCCGAGCACTAACAGTAATAATTTATTTAAATTCTAGTTTTTCACATCTAACCTACTAACGAAGTCCTGAAACACAGGGTTTTTCCATCCACACGGCCAAGAACACGGGCGTGCCTTAGGCCGTGGTCACACCATAGGAGGAGACACAACTGTGCGATACGGTCGTGTGAAAAACAGGGCAAAATTTTTTCCCAACATGGGGTGCGATAAGTTACCACAGCCGTGCGACATGGCCCTGGGTGAAACTGCCAAAACAAGACGGGCGTGAGACACGCCCGTGACTTGAAACCATGGTTGAAACTAATAATTTAACACGGGCGTGCGACACAACCGTGTCATTCACCCGTGGTCGACACTGTCAAACTAACACTGGCGTGGGCTATCATACACGGGTGTGGGAGAAACGAACGAAGCAAGACACAGCCGTGCGACATGGCCGTGTGCACCCACAAGAAATACAGGTGTGGGTCGAATGTCAGATGCGCTCAAATTTAAAAAACCGCGAAATACACAGGAAAAAACTTAGGGGGCACGCCCGTGTGCCCCAAAATCTATATAAACCCCTCACTATTCATCATCCCCTCCCCAAAAATCCCTAACCCTAGCCGCTACAACTCCACACGCCCTGCCTGGCATGCCCGTGCACCGCCTACAACACTATTTTTGACGACTCAAGCTTCTCCCTTTTGCATTTGTTTACTATTTTCTCTCTATTTTCTTTAAATATTTTGCCTATTTTTTATTTCTCTGATCCATTTGACTATCTTAAGTGAATATTAATAGTAGAATAATAGAAATACTCATGTTTTTCATTAAAGAATATTGCCATTTTTCATTCTACATTCATCCATTTTTCTTGTTTCCATGGATTTTATGTTTACGCACATACATTCATACATTAGATTTTCCCATCGTATTATTCTTATAGTCCTATTTTAATGACTTGATATATTTGTTTTAGTTGTTTTAGTTTTGTTCTCTTCATTTGGTACACGAGTCTCATGAAATATTCCTAATTAGTTTTGTTTTTCCATGTTATTTTTGGGACGTATTGGTTGAATTTCGACTTTTCAATGCAGGTACAATGTCATCCTCACGTGGTAAGAAAACCGATATTCCTGCATTGAAGAACAGGAAAGGAGCAGTGTCATCCTCGGGTCCTACCGTAGAGGTTAGGCACCCGTTCCTCTAGGTTCCATTGGGACCCCAGGAGGAATTATATTAGATATTACAGGCTCAACCCCTAGGTGTGGGCAACTGCATTGACTGGGCCGCACTTGAATAGATTCAATTGGCTGATACAGTTCGAGCCCTCCTGACGACTGACCCGTGGGGGCTTTTCTTTGAGATTGCCGAGCCGACGTATCTTGAGTTAACATTGGAACTCTACTCAATGTTCCATCTTCAGACCATCATGACCAACTCTGACGATCCTGGAACGATCCAGTTCCGCCTTGGTGGTCTAATGCTCCAGTTCAACGTACCTGAGTTCAGGATTGCACTAGGGTTGTACACGGAGGAGTTCATGGACGACAATGAACTCGACACCCTCCACCGCCACATCCACTACTCTCCCTCAAAGTGCTGGAAGGACCTCGTCCCTGACTCAACCACCTATGATCCTAGCCGGTCCAAGGCATCGGCCCTCACCCCATCCCTGTGATACCTACACGCCATCTTAGCCCACACTCTGACGAGACGACAAGAGAGCAACGACGTCATCACCACCCACGACGCCTATTTCTTTTGGAGCATGGAGAGCGGGCACGTCCTCGAACTTGCCCACTTCATTGTCCTCGCCATCCGCCATCAGACGGAGCAACATAAGAGAAGGGTCATCTCTATCGAGCCCTATGTGACTCAACTGGCTCAGCACTTCGGGCTCCTCAACACAGCAGCACAATCATCCTCCCTCACTCTCATCGACCAAATGTCCCCACAGGTTATCTCGAGCATGCTAAGTATGAGGATGATTAAGAAACGACGTGACACCTACCCTCCTAAATACCGCCTCGTCCAGTCCACCGAGGAGGAGGACTCAGAGGACATTACTGATGATGTCCCTCCACGTCATGAGGACCCACCGTCTCAACCATCACCCATCCATCGTCCAGTTCATGCAGCGGCTTCATACTCTAACATCTCTGAGCGCCTTACTCGATTTGAGCAACAGTGTTTTCAGCGTTCTGATCACATTGATGCTACACTTCACCAGATTTGTTAGCACCTTCACATCTCATCGCTACCACCATCTCGCGAACCATCCGGCGATGATGATATTTAAAAACTTTTTATTTATTATTTTTATTTTCACTTTTATCTTTATTTATCTTATTTAAGTACTTTTTATTTCCATTTTCTTTAATATTATTTTAATTTTAGTTTTTATAATTTTTATTGAATAATTTATAATTTTGGCTATTTCATTAAGAGTAATATACTTCCTTATATTCCCTAAAAAGTTCCTGATTCTATCACAGTTATAAAGAGCTCCAAAGCTCATCATCGCATAGGAACTAAAATCTCCACTGGGAAAGGTTCACCACAACTGCCATGTCCTCATCGACCACGACCATATCTACCACTAGATATAATATTCTTTTGGTGCAGGACTTATAGACTAATGAATCTCTACCACTACCGGTGTAACACCCCGAACCCGAGACCGTTGCCGGTGTCGGACACGAGGGGTTAACAAGCCAAAACCACTTATGGCACCGACCAATTTGACATTCCAGGCAAGCTGGAAAACTGCGTTGCTGTCGCCTTAAAAAGCATATCTCGAGTTTCACAACTTGGAAATTGATTCCGTAAATTTTCCCTGAATTTAGACTCATATATCCATCCATGGATTTATTTCTAGAATTTTTGGTCGGGCCAATTGGTACAGTTTATTAGTTAAAGTCACCCATGTTACAGGGGTCGACTACACTGACCTTCGCGCGTTACAACTTGAATATCTCTCTGTACAGGGTTTCAATACTGATGCCGTTTGTTTCTAATGAAACTAGACTCAAAAAGGAATCTTCACATATTAGGCATGACTTCTAATTCATTCTGGATAATTTATGGTAAATTTTCAAAGTCACGACAGGGGACCCAGAAACCGTTCTGGCCCTGTCTCACGATAACTTTAATATCTCTTAACACGTAACTCCTATGACCGTTTCGTTTCTTCCATATGAAAGTAGACTCATCAAGGTTCATTTACATAATTCTTTCACTATTTAATACCATCCCTACAATTTTTGGTGATTTTTCACATTCCCGTCACTGCAGCTGGAAGCACCTGTTTTTAAGGTAGGTCTTACCTATTTTGTAGTCTCCATGAACCAACTAGTCTTGCCATACATAGGTTCACCTATGATCATTTTTAGCCATTCCAATGGCTGATCATGTGACCAACACTCCCATTTCCAATCCATAATCACATCATGAAACCATATATATATATACAAATCACAAATGGTCTAAGTTCGTACTTTACTTCTACGAGCCATTTTCACATGGCCGTACACATGTACATCACAACACATTTGAACCAACAAGGGGTAGTCCTATACATGCCATTTCAAAGTTCAACCAAAATTATACCAAAATGGAGGCTTTGATAGTGTGGATGACTTCGACTTCAATGATCCCGTATCCGATCGCTAACGAACAAAATCTATAAAGCGAGAGCCAAAGCAACGGGTAAGCATTTTTATGCTTAGTAAGTCTCAAGCAATAAAATCAGCTTTAACTAAAGCATTACATTCACATAGCCAAATGAATCATTTCATTAATACACATTCACATAATCATACTTACTTCACACTTCATCATTGTATACTTTCACAAGATATCAACCAATTCAATAGCTGAAAATTCGTTAGTCGATTGAACGAATGTTACTCAAACATATCGACTTTTCCAATGCACATATAAACATACCTTATCCTTTGGGCTTTTCGAGCGTACTAATTAAATTTATTACAAGAACCAACGCTCACCTTCAGCCCAAGCTTCTTCAGAATACAACCGGATATAACCACATGCACAAATGCCTTCGGGTCTTAGCCCGGATAGAACGACTTGCACAAATGCCTTCGGGTATTAGCCCGGATTTAACAACTTGCACGAATGCCTTCGGTCTTAGCCGGATTTAGTCACTAGCATAATTGCCTTGGTCTTAACCCGGATTTAACTACTAGCATAAATGTCTTGGGACTTAGCCGGATATCATTTAATTGCTCATGCACACACATACATCAATAGTCATTACACATCCATGTTTCGTTTTCGTTACTAAGGCTCAAACACAAACATATCACTAGCATAATCGCCTTGGGACTTAGCCGGGTATCATTCAAATACTCATACACACATAAATCAATAATCATTACACATCCATATTTCATTTCACATAATTCGAGTAGGGTCATTTCTTGAGGACTTACCTCGGATGTTGTCGAACGGCTTCAACGGCTATTCGATCACTTTTTCCTTCCCCTTATCCAATTGTGGCCCTCTAAGCTCTCGAGCTTTATGTTAACAAGTAAATTGATTTAGTCGTTTGAATATCAAAGGGGAATCCAAGGTACTTAGCCCTTATAAGGCCGCACACAATTATATTCACACACTTGAGCTCATTAATTATAACATAGCATCAAGCACTCATATGGCCGATTATACTTAGTCATACTTGCACCAAATCAACAATAATTTCAAGGTTTTTCATACTATACATGCACTAGGCCGAATGTACATGCAAATTTCACAACCATTCTTCAACAAATTTCTCCTTTAAAGAAACATATTTATCACTTTCTTCATAACCAAAACATCATGTGCAAACATATATACACATATAGGTGTAAGGTCAATTTCGGGTATCCATAACCATCCAAAACACAAATTTTTAACTAACATGCAAGAAGCATAAACCATGCTCATGAATGCATCATGGCGAATACATCACAATCATGCCCTTTCAACTTCGGTCATGGTTAAACAAAAAAACTCAATGTCTTACTCAAGATTGCTACAAAGAAATTTCAAGAGTAGTCAATCCATCATTGCATGCATCATTAGCAAGCTTCACATTTAGCATGCAATGGCTTTAACACAATAATAACCTTGGCCAAATACCATTTCCATGGCATAACAAGGATTTGAACCATGGCTAACATGAACATCAAGTTAGCAACCAAAACATGCATGAATCTCATGACACAACCTCATACATACCTTAATCTTGATGCAAGTTTAGCCAAATCTCCTTCTAGATCTCTTCTAAACAAAGAAAATGAAGCAAAATCTCTTCTTCCTCTTAAGAATTTCGCCAAAGGAAGGAGGGAAAAGATGAACAAATTTTTTGTTTTTCTTTATCACCTACACGGCAATGGGGGGATGCTACACTCACACACATTTTTTTGTTTCTCTTCCCACATTTTAATTATTAATCATTTCTCTCATGCTCCATTAACAAAACATGTTTCAACATGTTTTCTTTGCCCATAAACCATGTCATGGCCGGCCACCACCTATAAAAAGGGGGAATTTGACATGCAAGTCCATTGTTTTGCATGCATGCTTTAATTAGTCATCATACATTTCCCCATCATACTTTCAAAGTTTACTACTAGGTCCTTTCTAGTGAAATTCACATTTATAGCTCTAAATCAAAACATCAAAAATGTCACACATGAATACACACATATTATAGGCATCAAAATAAATTTTAGATTATTTTTATGCCTCGATTTTGTGGTCTCGAAACCACGTTCCGACTAGGGTCAATTTTGGGCTGTCACAACCGGAGTATCCTCCTCCACTCTCATCATTGCTTTGGCCGATCATTCTCCATAACTCCAATTCAAGGAGTTCATTCATCATTCAGGAAGTTTCACTTCTCTCCCTATCTTATGATTATATATCTATCTTTTTCAATATATCTATCTTTGTACATCGATGGCAATGTACATCTTAAGTGTGGGGGGGTCTTTTATATCATCATTAAAAATCCCTAAATTTTGTCTTATTCTTACGTGAATCACTCATATCACTATTAGAATAAATTTTAATTAACTTATGGTTTTTATTGATATGTCTTGAATTAAAACATAGGCATTTATGCATTGATTGTTTAAACCTTAAGACAGTAGGGAATCAAGCATAATAAGTTGATTTTAGAAGAATTAAAAACTTTTAGGTTGTTTCCCTAATTTTAAGTATTATATTGAGTTGAAATTCACAAGTTTGAACATCAAAAAGCCATAATTTTTGTGAGAATTTGAGCCTTTAGAGCATATTTTATTTCGTTCATGCTCACTTTCATTATGAGTGCGTCAGTTTTGATTTGTTATTCTAGAACTTGTTTGATTATGCATGTCAAGACCACACCATTTGAGTTGATATGTCAAGATGATAAAGGCACTTAGGTTTAACCCACTCACTCCACAAAAGCCTACCTTCATAATTAACCCTTAGTGAACCCCTTTGAGCCTAACAAGCCATTAATTGATTTACCTTCAATATTAACCCATAACCCATTATTGTTGAAATCCCCTAATTTGATCCCTATTTTTGTTGAGATTTGATTTGAACTAATTTCTTAGCTATGTTTTATTCTTCGTTGTGATAATTAAGTCCTATGTATGTGACTTGTTCTTAAAATAAAATACTTACATACATATTAGTAGTAATTCGTCATTTTTAAGCTTGAGTGTTAATTCTATATTCTGAGAAAAAGCTCACTTGTATTCAACTGATGACTAGTTATTTTTCTAGCTTGGTAATTTTTCAATTCAATCTCGATTCTAACCTTTTCCTTTAGCTTGTGACCACATCCCCTAACCAAAGCCACGTTACAACCATCTGAAAGACCTTTTTGATTAATGTATCAACTCAATATATAGTGGTGGAGATTTGATTTTCAAGCAAGCCTATGGTAATAACTTTTCATATTGACTAATGAGTGCTTTAATTGATGTCCTTAAACACCTTGAGTGATTTGAGTGAATCTTCAGTGAAGATGTTAAACTCTGTGATATTTTGATCAAAGGTAATCACTTAGATAAGGGGAGACACCTATGTTTTCGTGATAAAATGTTCAACTTGGAATGTTTGAAACTTTCATGTACTTTAGTTGAATTTTCAGTATATGAATATTATGGATTATTTTGAGATATTATTGATAGGGATTATAAATTGAGAAGAATTTATTTTGATTGTAAGTTGAGAATTTTGCTTAAGGACAAGCAAATGCTTAAGTGTCGAGGATTTGATAAACCGTAATTTATACATATTTTTATCCCATGCTTAGCGCATTTACGAATGATTTCTCCTTAGAGTTGGTGAATTCGATGCTCCTAATCCTTTAATTTCATGTTTTATACTTAGGTGAGCATAGGAGAGTAAAAAGAGCGAGAAACGGGCCGAAAATGGAGAAAATGGACCTACGTGGGAAATCAACACGGCCTGGACTTCCTCACACGGGCGTGTCCATTTGGTAGGATCGAAACACGACTTACACGGGTATACTACACGCTCATGCCTGTTCAACAGCCTTGACCACGGGCTGGAGTAATCGCACACGGGCGTGTCCCTGTCGAGCCCAAGTATAGTCCTATTCGAAAAAGGCTAATTTTTAGGGCTCTTAAGCATTCAAAAGCCTATTTAAACACCTAATGAGGCACTTAGAAGGGAGACATAGAGTAGGAAGCAGGAAATTACTCAAGAAAAGCCGATTATTCCATCTCAAAAGCCGATTATTCCATCTCAGAAGCCGAATTCATCATCAAGACTGAAAATCTCCCTTCAAGTTCCTTTAGGAGTTTTGGGTTTTCTTATGTTTTGTTATCTTTATGCTTTTGAAATGTTTTCTTTCATAAGTATGAACTAAACCCCCTAATTACCTTAGGGGAATGAAACCTAAGACAGATCTTGTTATTATTATCTGAATTGTATGATAAATATTTGACTTGTTCTTAATTATGTGTTCTTAATTCTTATTTTAATATTCCAGGATATTGATTCAAGTTAAAGCTCTTATTTAGGGGAGGAATAGACCCTATCTAAGAGTAAAATTGTCATAATTAAAGGGAGTTGATTACGCGCCTAGAGATAGGGTGACAAGATTTTGCGGGATTAGGGTGAAACCTAATAAGAGAATCCATAGGTCGAGTAATACAATTCTAGGGTGTTAATTAGAAAGAGATTTCAATTATTCAACCTAGGGTTAGACGTTATTGGTCTCGAGACAGATAATAATATAACTTAGGGATTTCTACGGATCAAGTCAAATGAATAAATCGTTTGATTCAGAGTCAGATAACAAGTGAAGTCTAGGTGGATTTTTCCTTAGGTATTGTCTTAATCAATCGAATTTTCCGAAAAGTATTTTCCCAAATTTTCTTTCTGTGCATTCTTAGTTTAGTAATTAGTTTAGATAACCAAACCTCTTAATTTTTAGGTTAGATAATAAAAAGGAAGTAAATACTAGTACTCGTGGTTCCTTTGGGTTCGACAATCTGGTCTTGCTGAACTATACTACTGTTCGATAGGTACACTTGCCTTAATCATGATAATAAGTTAGTCTCAAGAATGATTCATTCATAAATCTGTAAAACCTGTCGCGAATAGTATCAATTTTTCTTTGGATAGATTGGCTGAATTATCTATTTATGAGATTGTCAGACTACATAGAGTGTCAGTCTCCATTATTTTAGACAAAGATCCTCGGTTTACATCCCGATTTTGGAACAAGTTACAAGAAGCTTTGAGTACACAGTTACATTTCAGTATTGCATTCCATCCTCAAACTGACGGACAATCCAAATGTGTAATACAGATTTTAGAAGATATGCTTCGGTGCTGCGTACTAGAATTCGAAGTTAACTGGGAAAGGTATCTGCCTTTTGTTGAATTTGCATACAATAATAACTATCAGTCTAGTATTAAATGGCACCGTACGAAGCCCTGTATGGTCGTAATTGTAGAACTCCATTATACTAGACAGAGCTCAGTAAGAAAAAGTTACACGAAGTTGATTTGATCGGTGAGACTGAAGAAAAAGTGAAGGTGATTCGGGATAGTTTGAAAGCAGCCTCTGATCTTCAAAAATCTTATGTTGATCTTAAATGAAAATAGATAGAATTTCAAGTCGGTGATAAGGTATTTTTGAAAGTATCACTTTGGAAGAAAGTTGTAACACCCCAAACCCGTGACCGTCACCGGATTTGACCACGTGGTGTTACCGGGCTTACTTCCCTTATTTCTCTCTTGGAAATATTTAATTTCTGTTCCAGGCAGGCTAGCTAACTGCGTCACTGTCCTCTTAAAAATCATATCTCGAGTTCCAGAACTCGAAAATAAGTTTCGTAAATTTTCCCTGAAACTAGACTCATAATCCCATCTACACATTTTTTTCTAGAATTTTTGGTCGAGCCAATTAGTACAGTTTATTAGTTAAAGTCTCCCCTGTTTCAGGGTTCGACTACACTGACCTTTGTGCACTACGACTTGGATATCTTCCTGTACAGGGCTCCAACACTTATGCCGTTTGTTTCTAGAGAAACTAGACTCACAAGGGAATCTGTACATATAGAGCATGACTTCTAATTATCTCTGGTTAATTTATAGTAAATTTTCAAATTCGGAGCAGGGGATCCAGAAACCGTTCTGGCCCTGTTTCGAAAACCTGATTATCCTTAAAATACAGCTCATATGGTCGTTTCGTTTCGTCCATATGAAAATAGATTCATCATGGTTCAATTTCATAATTTATTCACTATTTAATTCTACTTCTACTATTTTTAGTGATTTTTCCATCTCACCTCACTGCTGCTGGCAGCATCTGTTACTAAAGCGAACAATGACTATTTCATAATTCTTCCATGGCCAACTATTTCATCATACATAATACAAACTATGGCCACCTTATCGAAATTAAGGTTTCTAAGGCTCGTGCCTATAGGTTTTAGATTCACACTCAACCAACCACATAGGATATTTTCGCATGGCTTAAAGTTTACAACCCGAAATTCAACAAAACAAAATAGCCTATACATGCCAAATGTTCTCCTAGTTCAACTACGAAGACAATACCAAAAGATTCCCAATGGTGTGATGACTTCAACGACGGTTCCAAGCACGCATAAGCGATCACGAGTCCAAGAGACCTAAAATGGGTGACAAGAAAACACCGAGTGAGTTTATAACTCAGTAAGTCATAAGCACTTCACAACCATCCGTTACTAAAATTATCATAAAATGAAATAATGAAACAAGGCCCAGCGTTCCAGCCATACCGAACTACCATAGTTCCTTAGACCTTTCGGATCAATGTCATACCAAGTCATACATTTACATTTCATATACTATTCAATAGGATATTTGAAGCAATTTCCATTCATCATTTCATTTCCGCAACAATCATGCAATTAAAATCATCACATAGATTTAAAACTTACCGACTCAACCCCGAGCATGAACATAGTATCTATTAGCCACGAACTCAAGGTACTTACTCTTTCCGCTGTCCATACTCCACTCGATGAAGACACACCCTCCATATAATTGTTCGATCAGAGATATATATATATATAGAGTACGCACACACAGTGCTTAATACTCGATTTCGCACACTTAGTGCCATGTGATTTAAGCCCGCACACATAGTGCCATACCCTTCGAGCTCGCACACCCAAAGTCAGTATATTTCCAGCATGCACACTTAGTGCCAATCTCGTCACCGCATACACGTATTGCCCAAGACACTTAGTGCCGAAAGCAAACTTTCTACACATTTCACTATTTCTTTTACATTCAACAATGTCATCATTCCATACACATACATTTTCATTTACATATCATCTCATTAAACACAATTGCATAGATATTATGATCATTTAAAACAATACCAAATATATGCTTAATGACTTACCTTATATTGGATGAAACGATTTCCAATCGACTACTCGATTATCTTTGCTTTGCCTTTGTTTGATTCTCCCCTTTTGATGTCTTGATCTCCTAGTATAAATACATTTAGTAGTTAAATTTCTTGCTGGATACTTATGTGTATAATTTAATGGTTTTCACTCCATTCACAACTATCCTTGTTCAAAATATCAAAACCTTAGCCAACATTCAATTAATGCATCAAGGCCGAATGTATTATCACTATTAAGGTAACCTAGTCTCAAGTATTTTCAATTCTAATGTACAACATCTCAATTCCCATGACCGATCACACCTATTCTTACTTTCCAATATTCGAAATAATCAAAATCACCTCCTAAACACAATAGTCATGGACAATGCCGAATCCTCAAGTGTTTGAACATAAATTATTTTACTAATATAAACATTCACGAATCATATTCATAGGAAGACCGATTTCTTTCCATAGCACATTCATCATCCATACTTAGATGAAACAACCAAAATCCCTTCCTTTATACCCTAGCCGAATCTGCAATCATCCATACAAATTACAAATTTTGCATGGCTAAGTAGGAGCCATTTAACATGCAAGAAAAATAATCATAGGAGAAGAATTTATCATTCTAAGTAAGCTCCTATCTCCAACACTAAATCATTCGGCATTTTGCCTAGACACACACAAGAAATCTCAACTTCCTTGACCTTACCAAGAGTGCATCCACCATTCAACTTAGCATATTACAAAACCAAATCAACAAACTCAAAGCTTACCTCCTAGTAGCCAAAGGTACTTGCCGAATTGACTTGAGTAAATCTCCCTTCTTTTCACCCTTTGTTTCGGCTATAGCAAAAGAAAGAAAACATGAACACTTTTTTTTTTCTTCTCAAGCCATGGCAATTGTAACAAAATGAGAAAGGATGAACAACAAAATTTTTTTCTCCTTTCTTTTCCTCAACTCACGGCAACAAGGGGGCATCCACACTCTTTTTTTTTTTGTTCATCATTTCCCTTTTTCTCCATTTATTTATTCTTTCTAACATGATCCATTAACTAGACATGTTTGAAACATGTTCCTTGCCAATGCTCTTTATTTTATTATTTCTAACATCCACCATTAGCAAAACATGTTCAAGACATGTTTTCTTTTGCCCATCTTCATTACCATGGCGGCCACTTCCTATAGTTGGCTAAATTGACATGCAAATCCTCATGTCTTTACTTCATGCATTATTTGGCTACTTAAAATTCACCTATCACATTTTCAAGTCCTAACACATGGGTCCTTTCTTATGAATTAGCACCTAATTAATAAAATCAAGGCACGAAATATTTACGCATACAAATTCCACATACAATAAGCATGAATATAACACCTAATTATTCTTGTGACTCGGTTTTGTGGTCCCAAACCACTCTCCGACTAGGGTCACATTAGGGGTGTCACAACTCTCCCCACTTAAGAGATTTTCGTCCCGAAAATCTTACCGTAAATAGGTTTGGGTATCGTTCTTTCATAGAGTTCTCGGGTTCCCATGTAGCTTCTTCTATCCGTGTTTGAGCCATAACACTTTTACTAACGGAACTTTCTTGTTTCGTAACTCTTTCACTTCGAGCTAGGATACGAGTGGGTTCTTCCTCGTAACTCATATTGGCTTGCATTTCAACCTCGATGGACTAATCACGTGCGATGGATCGGATCTATAGCGTCAAGCATCGAAACATGAAAGACGTCGTGAATCTTTTCGAGTTCGGGGCAAAATCAAACGATATGCAAGCTGGACCGACTCGTTCGGATATCTCATATGGCCCAATGAACCTCGGACTCAATTTGCCTTTACGGACAAATCGAGTATCTTTTTCCAAGGCAAAACTTTAAGAAACACTTTATCTCCCACGATACTCGATGTCTTTTCGTTTGAGATCCGCGCACGACTTCGACGATCGGAGGCTATCTTGAGACTTTCACGGATTACTTACACTTTCATTCAGCATCTTTAATCAAATCCACCCGAAAATTTTGCTTTCACCGAGCTCGGTCCAAAACAATGGTGTACGGCATTTACGATCGTATAAAGCCTCGTAAGGCGCCATCTTAATACTTGTTTGAAAGCTATTGTTGTGGCGAATTCAACCAAAGGTAAACACCGTTCCCATGAGCCACTAAACTCAAGGATGCAACATCTCAACATATCCTCGAGTATTTGAATTATCCGTTCGGATTGACCATCGGTTTGGGGTGAAAAGTTTAAAATGCGACTTGGTACCCAAAGCCTCTTGCAATTTCTTCCAAAATCGCGATGTAAATCTTGGGTCTCTATCCGACACGATAGAAATGGTACCCCATGCAATCAAACAATTTGGGAGACGATAATTACGCCAATCTATCAAGCGAAAAATCCGTGCGGACAGAATAAAATGAGCGGACTTGGTCATCTATCAACAATGACCTGCATCGAGTCTTTCTTATTCGAGTCAATGGTAACCTGCACACAAAGTCCATTGTTACTCGATCCCATTTCCATTCGGTATCATGATTGGTCAAGTAATCCCGATGGTACTTGATGTTCCGCTTTCACTTGTTGACATGTCAAACACTTTGAAACAAATTCAAATGTCTCGTTTCATCCGCCACCAAAATTGGCGTTTGGATCATTGTACATTTTAGTACTACCCGGGTGGACTGACATTCGACTACTGTGAGCCTCGTTCAAAATCATCGAAACAAGTTCCGAATCCCTTGGAATACATAATCGACCCTTGAACGTCTAGCAATCATTGTCGTCAATCTGAAATTCTGATTCCTCATTCGAAACACATTCGACTCGTTTAGCGACCAATTTAGCGTCGACCTTCTGAGATTCAAGTATTTGATGAATCAATAACGGTTTGGCCTCTAATTCGACTACTAGCACCTCCTCGGGTGAAACGGATAGATGAGCATCCATCGCTCTCAAAGCAGACAGTGCCTTACGACTTAAAGCATCGGCCACCACGTTGGCCTTTCCTGGGTGATAATCAGTGACAAGTTCATAGTCCTTCGACAACTCAAGCCAACGTCTTTGTCGCAAGTTTAGATCTCCTTGAGTCATCAGATATTTAAGACTCTTATGGTCCGAATAAATATGACACCTTTCTCCAAACAAGTAATGCCGCCATATCTTCAAGGCGAACACTATGGTTGCTAGTTCAAGGTCATGGGTCGGATAGTTTCTCTCATGCGGCTTTAGTTGTCTCGATGCGTAAGCCACAACTCGACCTTCTTGCATCAACACACAACCTAACCCAAGCAAGGATGCGTCATCAGATATGACAAACTCTTTACTGGGACTCTGGTCAGTACTAGCACTGGGGCCTCTGTTAAACAAGTTTTTAGTCGATCGAAACTTTCTTGACAAATGTTCGACCACTCGAACTTAACATCTTTTGGAGTAGTTTAGTCATCGGTGCAGCTATCACCGAAAAACCTTTCACAAATCGTCGATAGTATCCGCAAGCCCCAAAAGCTCCTAACTTCGCAACATTCCTTGAGGTTTCCAATCGACTATGGCGAAATTTTGTTCGGTCCACCACGACACGTCACGGACACCACGTGCCCCAAAAGCTAACCTCTCTCAACCAAAATTCACATTTATTGAACTTTGCGATAATCGCTTATCTCGTAAGATTTGCAACACTAGCCTCGGTGTTCAAAGATGTTCGGTTTCATCTCTCGAATAGACCAAAATGTAATCGATAAATACAACTACGAACCGATCTAAGTATGGCACGAAAATTCTATTCATTAAATCCATAAATACCACGGGGGCATTAGTGAGCCTAAACGGCATCACTAAGAATTAAGTAGTGACCGCACCTCGTTCTAAAAGCGCTTTTGGGTATGTCCGATTCTCGGACCCTCAACCGATAGTACCCGACCTCAAATCTATCTTTGAAAACACCGAGGCTCCCTTTAATTGATCAAACAAATCGTCAATTCGTGGCAACGGATATTTATTCTTTATCGTCACTTTATTCAACGGACGATAGTCGATGCACAATCTCATAGTTCCATCCTTCTTCTTCACAAACAATACTTGGTGCGCCCATGGAGAAAAACTTCGGTTGAGCGAAACCTCTATCCGTCAATTCTTGCAATTGAACCTTCAATTCCTTTAATTCCGTTAATGCCATACGATACGGGGCTATTGAGATCGGCGTAGTACCGGTACAACCGATCTTGAATTCCACCTCTCAAACCGGTGGCAATCCGGTAACTCCTCAGAAACACATCCGAATACTCACAAACCACCGGTACCGATCCGAGTTTCCTTTCCGCTTCTTTACTTTCAAGCACATACGCAAGGTATGTTTCACACCTTTTTCACATATCTCCGAACGGTCATAGAAGATATTATCGGCGGCACTCCTTTTAAATCAAGAGACTCGACTCGGACTACCTCATTATTTGCGCCTCAAATCAATGGTTTTCCTTTTGCGATCCACCATGCATCATGTACGATCACCAATCCATACCAAGAATAACATCGAATTCATCAAATGGTAGAAGCATCGGATCGGTAGGAAAAGGATTCTCGAATTATTAGGGGCATCTCTTGCACACTTTATCAACGAGTACGTATTGACCCAAAGGGTTTGACACTCGAATTACGAACTCGAGAGACTCAACGGTAGAGTCTTCTTTGGATGCTAAGGTTTCACATACATATGAATGAGTAGAGCGGGGTCAATCAATGCAAACACACTAGTATCAAAGAGAGTAAAAGTACCAGTGATAACGTCGGGGAGGATGCCTCCTCTCGTCTGCGGATGGCATATGCTCTAGCAGGAGCACAGGTCTCGGATCGAACAGTACCGTATCGAGGCTCCTCTCGATTACCACCCCTACCTCCGAAATTCTCGAGGCCTACCTCTAGCCGTCGTTCCACTAGGTCTTGCACCTTACGTCTTATTACTCTCATCTAGCTCGTGCAATCTCTAATGAAGTGGTCCTTGAACCGCATCCATAACAGCCCTATTAATGCAGACTTACCCCAACATTCACCTAGGTGTCGTCTTCCACATTGGGGCATTCAGGTTTCTCTCGGCGATTATTGCCCACACTAGCTACAAGTAGCTCGAGTCCGTCAATGGTCGGGCTCGATGGAAATTCCATGCATCGCCTCGACTTATTAGTGTCCTCCACGAACTTCTTTACAGCCGAGAACGGAGCTTTACTCGCCAATCTTTTACGATAATCTCTTGTTTCAAATTCAGCCTTCTTCTTCTCCTTTCCAAGTTCTTCCGCCTTGCAGGCTCGTTCGACTAGTGTTACGAACTCCTTTATCTCCAAAATACCCACTAGCGACTTTAAATCTTCATTCAATCCTTCTTCAAATCTTTTGCACATAGCAACCTCATCACCACAGACTCCGAGCATACCGACTAAGTCTTACGAACTCATATTCGTATTCAGATACGGTCATACGACCTTGCTTGAGTTCCAAGAATTCCTTACGCTTCTGATCGATGAACCGTTGACTAATGTATTTCTTTCGAAATTCTGATTGAAAGAAATCCCAAGTAACTCGTTCGTTTGGGACTATGGAAATTAAAGTCCTCCACCAATAGTAAGTGAGTCTCAAACAAGGATATAGCACACTTAAGACATTCATCGGTGTGCATGACAGTTCATCTAACACTCGAATGGTGTTATCGAGCGAAACTTCGGCCTTTTCGGCATCATTAGTAACTATGGCCTTGAACTCCTCAGCCCCGCGCTTCCTAATCAGGTCTACAGGTGGTTTACTCGGCCTCACGGGATCGATGAATCGAGGCATTGCGGGCTCTTGGGGTGCGATATTTAAATTCGAGAATGGTTGGACAGCCAGATTGGTTCGGGCATATTACGCGACCCACTCATTCATCATGGTGAAGAAGGCTTGTTTCGCCCCTTCATTTTGATTATTCGCGGATGACTGAGGCTCAACAAGCTGCGTCCCTTGCGCGGGAGCAGCCGCTACACTTTCAACGTCATCCGCCAAGGGTCTCTCTACCCCGGGTTCCATTTGTTAATCAAAACAAAAACTTCAACCGTCGAAGTCATCACCTTTTAAGCACTAACAATTTGGCATGTATAGCTAGACTCGCTTTGCGCTATGGTAGTCCTAGAACCGACTAAACCATAGCTCGATACCAATAAAATGTAACACCCCAAACCCGTGACCGTCACCGGATTTGACCACGTGGTGTTACCGGGCTTACTTCCCTTATTTCTCTCTTGGAAATATTTAATTTCTATTCCAGGCAGGCTAGCTAACTACGTCACTGTCCTCTTAAAAATCATATCTCGAGTTCCAGAACTCGAAAATAAGTTTTGTAAATTTTCCCTGAAACTAGACTCATAATCCCATCTACACATTTTTTTCTAGAATTTTTGGTCGAGGCAATTAGTACAGTTTATTAGTTAAAGTCTCCCCTATTTCAGGGTTCAACTACACTGACCTTTGTGCACTACGACTTGGATATCTTCCTGTACAGGGCTCCAACACTTATTCCGTTTGTTTCTAGAGAAACTAGACTCACAAGGGAATCTGTACATATAGAGCATGACTTCTAATTATCTCTGGTTAATTTATAGTAAATTTTCAAAGTCGGAGCAGGGATCCAGAAACCGTTCTGGCCCTGTTTCATGAAAACCTGATTATCCTTAAAATACAGCTCATATGGTCGTTTCGTTTCGTCCATATGAAAATAGATTCATCATGGTTCAATTTCATAATTTATTCACTATTTAATTCTACTTCTACTATTTTTAGTGATTTTTCCATCTCACCTCACTGCTGCTGGCAGCATCTGTTACTAAAGCAAACAATGACTATTTCATAATTCTTCCATGGCCAACTATTTCATCATACATAATACAAACTATGGCCACCTTATCGAAATTAAGGTTTCTAAGGCTCGTGCCTATAGGTTTTAGATTCACACTCAACCGACCACATAGGCCATTTTCGCATGGCTTAAAGTTTACAACCGAAATTCAACAAAACAAAATAGCCTATACATGCCAAATGTTCTCCTAGTTCAACTACGAAGACAATACCAAAAGATTCCCAAATAGATGTGATGACTTCAACGACGGTTCCGAACGCATAAACGATCACGAGTCCAAGAGACCTAAAATGGGTGACAAGAAAACACCGAGTGAGTTTATAACTCAATAAGTCATAAGCACTTCACAACCATCCGTTACTAAAATTATCATAAAATGAAATAATGAAACAAGGCCCATTGCTTCCAAACCATACCGAACTACCATAGTTCCTTAGACCTTTCGGATCAATGTCATACCAAGTCATACATTTACATTTCATATACTATTCAATAGGATATTTGAAGCAATTTCCATTCATCATTTCATTTCCGCAACAATCATGCAATTAAAATCATCACATAGATTTAAAACTTACCGACTCAACCCCGAGCATGAACATAGTATCTATTAGCCACGAACTCAAGGTACTTACTCTTTCCGTTGTCCATACTCCACTCGATGAAGACACACCCTCCATATAATTGTTCGATCGGAGATATATATATATAGAGTACGCACACACAGTGCTTAATACTCGATTTCGCACACTTAGTGCCATGTGATTTAAGCCCGCACACATAGTGCCATACCCTTCGAGCTCACACACCCAGTGCCGTATATTTCCAGCATGCACACTTAGTGCCATATATTTCCAGCATGCACACTTAGTGCCATATATTTCCAGCATGCACACTTAGTGCCAATCTCGTCACCGTACACACGTATTGCCCAAGACACTTAGTGCCGAAAGCAAACTTTCTACACATTTCACTATTTCTTTTACATTCAACAATGTCATCATTCCATACACATACATTTTCATTTACATATCATCTCATTAAACACAATTGCATAGATATTATGATCATTTAAAACAATACCAAATATATGCTTAATGACTTACCTTATATTGGATGAAACGATTTCCAATCGACTACTCGATTATCTTTGCTTTGCCTTTGTTTGATTCTCCCCTTTTGATGTCTTGATCTCCTAGTATAAATACATTTAGTAGTTAAATTTCTTGCTGGATACTTATGTGTATAATTTAATGGTTTTCACTCCATTCACAACTATCCTTGTTCAAAATATCAAAACCTTAGCCAACATTCAATTAATGCATCAAGGCCGAATGTATTATTACTATTAAGGTAACCTAGTCTCAAGTATTTTCAATTCTAATGTACAACATCTCAATTCCCATGACCGATCACACCTATTCTTACTTTCCAATATTCGAAATAATCAAAATCACCTCCTAAACACAATAGTCATGGACAATGCCGAATCCTCAAGTGTTTGAACATAAATTATTTTACTAATATAAACATTCACGAATCATATTCATAGGAAGACCGATTTCTTTCCATAGCACATTCATCATCCATACTTAGATGAAACAACCAAAATCCCTTCCTTTATACCCTAGCCGAATGCTCCAATCATCCATACAAATTATAAATTTTTGCATGGCTAAGTAGGAGCCATTTAACATGCAAGAAAAATAATCATAGGAGAAGAATTTATCATTCTAAGTAAGCTCCTATCTCCAACACTAAATCATTCGGCATTTTGCCTAGACACAAACAAGAAATCTCAACTTCCTTGACCTTACCAAGAGTGCATCCACCATTCAACTTAGCATATTACAAAACCAAATCAACAAACTCAAAGCTTACCTCCTAGTAGCCAAAGGTACTTGCGAATTGACTTGAGTAAATCTCCTTCTTTTCACCCTTTGTTTGGCTATAGCAAAAGAAAGAAAACATGAACACTTTTTTTTTTTCTTCTCAAGCCATGGCAATTGTAACAAAATGAGAAAGGATGAACAACAAATTTTTTTCTCCTTTCTTTTCCTCAACTCACGGCAACAAGGGGGCATCCACACTCTTTTTTTTTTTTGTTCATCATTTCCTTTTTTCTCCATTTCTTTATTCTTTCTAACATGATCCATTAACTAGACATGTTTGAAACATGTTCCCTTGCCCATGCTCTTTATTTTATTATTTCTAACATCCACCATTAGCAAAACATGTTCAAGACATGTTTTCTTTTGCCCATCTTCATTACCATGGCCGGCCGCTTCCTATAGTTGGCTAAATTGACATGCAAATCCCTCATGTCTTTACTTCATGCATTATTTGGCCACTTAAAAATTCACCTATCACGTTTTCAAGTCCTAACACATGGGTCCTTTCTTATGAATTAGCACCTAATTAATAAAATTAAGGCACGAAATATTTACGCATACAAATTCCACATACAATAAGCACAGAATATAACACCTAATTATTCTTGTGACTCGGTTTTGTGGTCCCGAAACCACTCTCCGACTAGGGTCACATTAGGGGTGTCACAAAAGTTCTCCAGTTTGGCCGTAAAGGAAAATTAAGTCCACGGTTTATTGGACCATATAAAATCATTGAAAGAATCAGGCCTATTGCATACAGATTAGCATTACTGCCAAAACTTGATAAAATTCACAATGTTTTCAATGTGTCTATGTTACGACGGTATCATTCAAATTCTTCACATATTATCTCTCTGAAAGAAGTGGAAATTTAGCCTGACATGTCTGACAGTGAGGAACCGATCAAAATTTTGCCACGAAAGGCAAAAGAACTAAGAAATAAAAGGGTAACTTTAGTAAAAGTTTTTTGGCAATGACACGGGATTGAAGAAGCTACTTGGGAACCGGAGGATACCATGAGAAAGCAATATTTGAACCACTTTACTCGTAAGATTTTTTAGTACAAAATTCTTTAAGGGGAGAAAGTTATGATAGCTCGTTTTTCGTGAAATCAGAATAGTGATTTTGGGACCACAAATCCAAGTCAAAAAGAAAATTTATTTTAATATTATTACATAGTCTGCATTATGATAGAAGAGACATATGAAAATTTCGATAAGAAAATTTTACCGATTTTATGTTTAATTAGGAGGAAAGGACCAAATTGCATAAAGTGCAAAAGTTGAATTCTAGTAGCTAGAAGGATTAAATAGCTATGGAATTCAAAATTTGAGGTCCTTATATGGTAATTAGACCATTAAGAAAAGTTAGTAGATATTTTTTATGAGACCATTAGGAAAAGTTAGTAGATATTTTTATGATTCATCCATGGAAAATTAGAAAAAGAAAAGGACTAAATTGGAAATTGAAATAAATAAAAGATGATAAATAAAATAAATATCTAATATCATCATTTTATATCATCTTATTCTGCAAATTTCTGTGGAAACCCTAGGAAAGGGAAAGAAAATCAAACATGCCTAATTGGGTAAGTAATCTTGTTTCATTTTTTTCAATTTTTATATTTTTGAGATTGTAATAGCCTAAAACACACCATAGTTCTTATGAGCATCCTGTTATAAGCCCTCTCGATCATCCTGTTACATGGTTCCTGCAAGCATCTGGATTGCTAGTGATCCTGCATGTGTTGTGGACTACCGCAGCTCTTTGTAAGCGTCCTGTTATATGATCGATTGTGATCCTGCATATATTGCAAACACATATGCAGCTCTTTATGAGCATCCTAAAATAGGCTTTTTATGAGCTTCCTGATATGGCTCACTTGAACATCCTGTTATATGGCTATCTGGAGCTCTCTGATAATAGCTCTTTAGAGTAACCTATTAAGCTTAATGAGCTTCCTGTTCTAAACTCTTATGACTTTCCTTATTTATCCCGGATAAGCTTTATGTTATATGGCTCACATGAGCATCCTGATATAAGGTTCGAGAGAGTGCTTCCTGATTATGTGCCCGAATTGGGTACCCCTAATAATGAGTTAACAGTTTACAGATTTGTGCACTTCAAGTGTACTACATGTGTATTCATCAATATTCCAAATAAATTCAATGGGAAGAGTTTTGACATGGTTAAAATGAACTTAAGATGATTATTTATGGGAATGCACATGTTATATGGAAATATAATTTGACAAGAACATGGTTATGAAAACTTCTATATGATGTGCTCATCTTTGACACTTGAAATTTATGTGGAATAATGACTAACATGTTTGATGAAGTTGTGTGTTTTAGACTATTAGCCAAATTGCTTGGATGCATCTTTATATGTTTACCTTAAATGTAAATGTATTGTAAGTTAAATTCCTGTTATGTGAACTTACTAAGCATTAAATACTTACTTTGTTTTCTTTTCTATGTCTTATAGTGCTTGGAAGCTCATAAAGGTTGGAATCAGTCGAAGCATCATCACACTATCCTTCAGCTTGTTTTGGTATAAATAATAAACTTATTTTGGTATAATGGCATGTATAGGCTAATTTGGCCAATGTTGGCATGTAAATGGTTGTTTGTAATCTAGCCATTCGAATGGCTAGTGATGATATTTTTAGTTAATATATATTAATATGGTTAATATATGTGTGCTTGGTATGGTTAGATTGAATTATGGTAAACATATATGTCTTTCAAAAGGTAAGTTTGAATACATGTGATGATATATCATGTATAATGTTAATGTTGGCTTGATTTAAATGTCTTGAATTGGTTTGGAAATGTGTTAAAATGTTAATGTTGGTACAAGGCAAAATTTGGGTGAGAAATAAGGCTAGGAAATGGCCTTATTTTATCCACATGGGTAGACACACGAGCTTGTGTCTTAAACATGTGTGACACATGAAAATGCCCACGGGCGTGTGATATGGCCATGTGTCCCTTGCAGCTTAAAATTTGAGAAACAGAATGCTTAGAATTGGTCACACGGGCAGAGGCACTGGCGTTTATATTGGCCATGTGAATCTAGCACCTAATTTTTGAGAATTAAATTGTCCACACGGCCTAGTACACGGGCTTGTGACTGGCCTTGTGACCCAAGTCAGAGAATTACACGAGTAAGAACATAGTCTGGGACACAACCATGTGCCTCACAATGAATATCCACGCGGCTTGAGACACGGGCGTGTCATTTGGCCGTGTGAGCCATGCAGCCTACCCACACAGGTGTGTGTCCCTTGCATCTAGGAAAATTTTTGAAATTTCTCAAGAAAAATTTTGAGTTTCTAATTTAGTCCCGACTTATCTTTAATGTATAAATTGGGCCTCAAGGGTCCAATCAAGGGACAATTTGATTGAATATGATTGATTTTTGGATATTAATAGTAAATGATATAAATTAATCGTATTTGTTCTGTAAATTTTGGTAATACACTATAACCCTGTTTCAGAAACAGATATGGGTTAGGGGTGTTACAACAGCATCATGCAACGATAGCCAATCCATACCCAGAATAGCATCAAATTCTCGAAAGACAAATCAGCAGGGAATTTACAGCCTCTAACTTATAGTGGACACTTACGAAAAACTAATTTAACTATCACATTCTGACCTAGTGGATTAGTAACTTGAATATCATAATCTATAGATTCAACAGGTAATTTCTTTTCCGTTACTAAAGCAGTGCAAATATAGGAATTAGTTGACCCAGGATCAATCAATGCATACACAGTAACATCAAAGAGATAGAATATAACAACAATCACATCAGGAGTAGTAGCTTCCTCTCTAGCTCGTATAGCATATGTCCGAGCAGGTGCTCTAGCCTTTGATCGAATAATGGTGCCTTTTGCCCCAATACAAATAATCCCAACAGCACTATTCTGACCTGGGCATATACCTTTCTAAGATGTAGACATTTGCTTTTCTTTCTGATCTTCATCCTCTTTTGGCGATTTTAGACAATTCTAAAGAAAATGATTAGGCGACCCACATCTAAAACAAGCTCTCGACTTAGCTCTACACTCGCCAGGATGATATTTCCCACAATATCTATAATTGTGCTTCAGAGTATTTTGTACACTTCCCACACTATCAACTGGTTTTGTAAGTACTCTAAAATCATGCTGAGCCAACTTGTTTTTGGTCGGATGCTCAAACACTGAGGTAGCTCGGCTAAAATCTTCTTTAGCCTTCTTTAGCAATGACGCAAAAAACAAATTTGAAGAACCTCTCTTGTGAAATTCTCGAATTCGTCTATCCTGTTGTATCTTGCAGTTGTACACTTCTTCCATTTTCTGTGCATGATTAGACAAGACAATAAATCTCTAATTTCATTACCTCTGATCATCATTCTGATTTCATCATTCAAGCCATCTTCAAATTGGATATACATCTCTTCTTTAGTAGGCACAATTTCTCGGGCATATTTATTGAGATACACAAATTCTTTATCGTACTCAGCCACTGATATATTTCCCTAACGTAATGCAAGACATTCTCTCTTTTTCTTGTCTAAATACCTTTTCTCGACATATTTCTTTTTAAACTCGATCTGAAAGAAGTCCCAGGAAATTTTCTCCCTGGGTACCACAGCTACTATTGTAGACCACAAATTGACACAAAAACTCGAGGGGAAGATATTCGAGAAAAGCTGGAAATAAAGCAAGCAACAAGAATGTAGTCAGAGATTCAGCAGCTAAACCTGAAGCAAGGACACCAGGTAGAACTTATGCCATAAAGGCACGTGAAGATGCTTCATCACCCGATGTGATTACTGGTATATTTTCTCTTTATGATGTTAATGTTATTGCTTTGATTGATCCCAGTTCTACTCATTCATATGTGTGCATGAAATTGGTGTCTAGTATGAATATACCTGTTGAGTACACAAAATTTATGATTAGAGTGTCGAATCCATTAGGCAAATGTGTCATAGTTGATAAAGTATGCAAGAAATGCCCTTTAATGATTCGGGGTCATTACTTTCCGGCTGACTTGATGTTGTTGCCGTTTGATGAATTTGATGTTATTTTGGGTATGGATTGGTTGACATTGCATGATGCTATAGTAAATTGCGAAGAAAAGGTTATAGAATTAAAGTGTGAAAGTGGTAAAATTCTGCGGGTTGAACCAGGAAAATTAGAGGCATTATCTAGTGTGATTTCTTCGATGTCGGCTCAGAGATATTTGAGGAAGGGTTATGAAGCTTATTTGGCGTATGTAATTAATACAAAAGAAATTGAAAAGAAAGTTGAATCAGTACCGATTGTGTGTGAATTCGCGGATGTATTTCGAGAAGAGTTGTCAGGTTTGCCTCCAGTTAGGGAAGTAGAATTTGGTATTGAGTTGATACCGGGAACAGCTCCGATCTCGATTGCTCCGTATAGAATGGCACCAGCAGAGTTGAAAGAATTAAAGTTGCAATTGTAAGAGTTGACTGATAAAGGCTTTGTGAGACCGAGTTTTTCACCTTGGGGTGCTTTGGTGTTATTTGTTAAAAAGAGGGTGGTTCTATGATATTGTGTGTTGACTATCGGCAATTAAACAAGGTGACAATCAAGAACAAGTATCCATTTCCGAGAATTGATGATTTGTTTGATCAGCTAAAAGGAGCGACATGGTTTTCAAAGATTGACTTGAGATCTGGGTACTACCAGCTGCGAGTAAAAGAGTCGGATGTGCCTAAAACTGCTTTTAAAACAAGGTACTGTCATTATGAATTTTAGTTATGCCATTCGGATTAACAAACGCTCCTATTGTGTTTATGGATTTGATGAATCACATATTTCGGCCATACTTAGACAAATTTGTTGTGGTATTTATAGATGACATCTTAATTTATTCGAAAGATGAGACAGCGCATGCCGAGCACTTGAAGATAGTTTTACAAACTTTGAAAAATAAGCAGTTATATGCCAAGTTTAGTAAAAGTGAATTTTGGCTTCGGGAAGTTGGATTTTTGGGTCACATTGTTTCAGGTGATGGTATACGGGTTGATCCTAGTAAAATTTCGGCCATTGTTGATTGGAAATCACCGAAAAATGTAACCGAGGTTAGAAGTTTCTTGGGGCTAGCTGGGTATTATCGGCGGTTTGCAAATGGATTTTCTATAAAAGCTGCTCCTATAACTAGACTACTCCGAAAGGATGTTAAATTTGAGTGGACAAAAGAATGTCAACAGAGTTTTGAAGAATTGAAAAAGTTATTAACTGAAGCCCTAGTGTTGGTACAACCCGAATCAGGTAAATAATTTGTGGTGTATAGTGATGCTTCTCGAAATGGCTTAGGATGTGTACTTATGAAAGAAGGAAAAGTCGTGGCTTATGCTTCGAGGCAGTTAAAATCTCACGAGAGGAATTATCCGACTCATGATTTGGAATTGGCTACTATAGTGTTTGCTTTGAAGATTTGGCGACATTATCTGTATGGTGAAAAGTGTCGAGTATATACTGACCACAAAAGTCTTAAGTACTTGATGTCACAAAAATATTTGAATTTGAGATAGCAAAGATGGTTGGAGTTATTGAAAGATTACGAGCTTGTTATTGACTACCATCTAGGAAAAGCGAATGTGGTTGCCGATGCTTTAAGCAGAAAGTTGCTATTTGCTTTGAGAGCTATGAATACTCAGTTAAAGATATCAGATGATGGTTCGATTCTAGCAGAGTTAAGAGCAAGACCGATGTTTTTACAAGAGATTTGTGAAGCTCAGAAAAGCGATGAAGAATTGCAAGCCAAAAGAAAACAATGTGAGGTTGATACGAGGTCAGATTTCAGAATCGGTTCTGATTGTTGCTTGATGTTTAAAAATCGGATTTGTGTACCGAAAAATGATGTGTTGATTCAAAAGATTTTGCATGAAGCACATAATGGTTGTTTGGCGGTTCACCCGGGCAGTACGAAAATGTATAATGACTTGAAGAAAATGTATTGGTGGAGTGGAATGAAAAGAGATATCTCCGATTTTGTATCAAAGTGCTTAATTTGTCAACAAGTGAAAGCTGAACACCAAGTACCTTCGGGACTACTCCAGCCTATCATGATTCCTGAATGGAAATGGGATCGGATTACTATGGATTTTGTATTAGGGTTGTCGTTAACTCCAGGGAAGAAAAATGCCATCTGGGTAATAGTTGACAGACTGACTAAATCGGATCATTTTATTCCAGTACGTACGGATTATTCTCTTAATAAGTTGGCTGAATTGTATATCAGTGAGATTGCTAGACTTCACGGAATACCTTTGTCAATCATTTCGGATAGAGATCCGAGATTTACTTCACGGTTTTGGCTAAACTTGCAAGACGCATTAGGTACGAAGTTAAATTTCAGTACTACCTTTCATCCACAAACTGATGGATAGTTAGAGAGAGTGATTTAGATTCTTAAAGACATGCTCAGATGTTGTGTATTGGAATTTCAAGGTAGTTGGGAAAGGTACTTACCGTTGATAGAATTTGCTTATAATAATAGTTATCAGACGAGTTTGAAGATGGCACCTTATGAAGCATTGTATGGTCATAAATGTCGGACGCCATTGTATTGGACTGAACTCAAGGAAAATCAGATTTATAGAGTTAATCTAATAAAAGAAACCGAAGAAAAAGTGAAAGTGATTCGAGATTGTTTGAAAGCTGCTACGAATAGACAGCAATCTTATGCGAATTTGAAACGAAAGGAAATCGAGTTTCAAGTTGGTGATAAGGTATTTTTAAAAGTGTCTCCATGGAAGAAATTTCTTGGATTTGGACGGAAGGGCAAGTTAAGTCCGCATTTTATTGGACCGTATGAAATAATTGAAAAAGTTGGACCAGTAGCTTATCGACTAGCATTGCCATCTGAATTACAGCATGATGTGTTCAACGTATCTATGCTACGTCGGTATCATTCGGATCCTTCACATATAATTTCACCTACAGAAATTGAGCTACGACCGGATATGACTTACGAAGAAGAACCGATTAAGATTTTAGCTCGAGAGGTCAAACAACTAAGAAATAAAAATGTCGCTCTCGTGAAAGTATTGTGGCAAAAGCACGGGGTAGAAGAGATTACATGGGAACCCGAGGAAACTATGAGAAATCAATACCTACACCTGTTTACTGGTAAGATTTTCGAGGACAAAAATCCTAAAAGGGGGGAGAGTTGTAATATCCCGAATTAGGGCCTAATCGGAATAGTGGTTTTGTGACCATAAATTCGCGATAGAAATAATTATTTTATAATTATTTTGAGGTTTATGATATGATTGCATGATTGTGTGAAAATTTCATGACGAAATTCTATGCATAAAGTGCTTAAGTTGAAATTAGGGACTAAATCGAATAATTTGCAAAACTTGTATTCTAGAAGGTTTTTAGTATGAAATTACTTTAGAATATTAATTAGGAGGTCTTAAATAGCAATTTGACCAATTTCTAAAATTTTGGACAAAAATGGGATCATACATGAAAATTTTCAAAGAAAGGTATTAAGGGTATTTTAGTCATTTTATAATTAAAATTAATTAAAAGGGCAATTAAGGCCAAAATGTGTTCATCTTCATCAAGCCTTGGCCGAATCTTACCTCTCTCCATAGCTAGGGTTTCTTCAACTTCCAAGCTTCATAGTAAGTGATTTCAAGCCCCGTTTTTAATGATTTTTATGTTTTTGAAATCCCGGTAGCTCGATTTAGCTTATGCTAGCAATAATTCGACATAGGGTTCATATTTGGAAAAATACCCATAGGTAAAATTTGTGTATTTTGGTGTTTTATGATATAATATGAGGTTTTAAATTATATTAGACAACTTGTGCTACTCGGTTTTAAGTGAAAACGAGTAAAAGGGCTTAATCGGTAAAAATACCTAATATTCATAAGTACATGTTAGAGTATGAATTTGATGTTTCCATAGAAGGGAAAAAAGATCAACATGTCATAAAACATAAGAAAACAAGATGAGGTTTAATTTCCGAGCCTTGGGGAAAAAGTTAAAATATGTGAAAGTTTAGGGGCAAAATGGTAATTTTTCCAAAGTTTGTACTAAGGGCTGTTTTGATGAATGTATGTATTAAATAAAATTAATTTGGTATTATAAATCAAGAGAAACAAGATTCAAGTCGTGATCGAGGGAAAAAAAAGTTTACGAGGAATAAGCTCGATTGCTAATATTTTGTATCGAGGTAAGTTAATGTGTAAATAAGGTAACATAATTTTTATTTTAAGTGATTTAATGATATTTGTATGATATGATATTTATTATCATGAAATATTGTGCTTTGTGAATTATTATTTGGTAATATGCAAATTATGTGAATAATTTGATAAGTATCAGATGTTAGCAAGTATCAGTTTTTACATTTCGAAGAAGGTGATCAAAATTTAAAATTGAGAAGAATCCCGTTTGAACCTTGGGAATAGATTAGGGTACAAGTGACATGTCACTAGGATGGTTGAGTTTCGAACCCGTTGAGTTGAGTCCGAGTTTGTGAGATATAACAAGGAATTCGAGCTCGTTGAGTTGAGTCTGAGTTCACTTATGGATGCGAACGCCCGAGCTCGTTGAGTTGAGTCCAAGTTCATTTATGGGCGGGTTACATGGTAGCTTGGCTACATAGATTTCAAAAGCTATTGAGCTTGTTCAGTTATGAGTATAGCACTTACGTGCACACTATCCGCGTATCCGAAATTATATTCCGATGTGTTCAACGGGAAAATCCTAAGAGAATATGGAGAATACTTAAAACGATAGTGATTCGATGATGAATGTGTTGAAGAAGTGGAAATGGACAGGTACGAGTTTAAATTCTTGGTTGAGAACTTGGTGAAACAAAATTGTGGTCAGATAGTAAGTATTCTTATGTTATGTGTGTCTTAATGATGTTTATGTTGAATGGCATGATTATGTTACTTGTTATTTGCATGTGAACTTACTAAGCATTTATGCTTACTCCCTCCTTTTTCCTTCATTGTAGTTTTGACAAGCCGACTTGAGAATCGGGATAGGTCGAAGGCTCGTTCACACTATCTGAAGACCTAAATTGGTAAAATGGCTTGTATATTTTGAGTGTGGCATGTATAGCAATATACTCACTTTGTATAAATGATCATATGATATGGTTATGGTTTGGTAAGAAAAGGGCTTGTAAATGATTAGCTATTGGAATGGCTAATCAAGTTTATATACGATAACATGTATGCTTTATGTCTTAACTAAACCATGAAAATCCTTGGAAAGGTAAAATTGGCCACAAAATGAATCGGAATGAAGATGGCGTGAATTTGAAAAATCACTTAAAAGAGTAAAAATGGAATTAAATGATGAATAAGTTATGAAATCGAAGCTTGATGAGTTTATTTTCATATGGTTGGAACAAAACAGGTAAATGTGTTATATTTTATGAGATATTTAAGTTTTGGTGGAACAGGGTCATAGTGGTCTCTGAATCCCCTATTCTGAATTTAAAAATTTACCATAAATTGTAAAAAAATAATTATGAGTTTTACCTTACATTTATGAAATAATTATTGAGTCTAATTTTATAAGGAACAAACAGCATAATCATTGAAACTCTGTACAAGGAGATATCTGATTCGAAATACACAGGGGCAGAGTGGTCAAACACTAAAATAAGGGAGACTTTAACAAATAAACTGAACTAATTGGCCTGACCAAAAATTCTATTAAAAAAAATTAGTAGATAGATATATGAGTCTAGTTTCATTAAAAATTTACAGATCTTAATTTTGAGTTTCGAAACTTGAGATATGAATTTTTAAGATACTATGACACAGTTAACCAGCTTATCTGGAAATTTTAAAAATAAATTGTTTGAGCTGTTTAATTAATGAATTAAGTTCGTTAATACCTCGTGCTCGACTCTAGCAACGGTCTCAGGTACGGGGGCATTACAGAAACAATTCGAGACTAAATTGAAATCATTTAGAAATTTCAAGAAATAGTTGAAAAAATTTAGACTGCAGGGCCCACACGGTTGAGACACACGCCCGTGTCTCAGGCTGTGTGACTTTTGAAATAGGGACACATTGCTGCGTCTCAACCTATGTCTATGCCTGTGTAAATTTCTAACTTGGGTCACATGACCAAGCCACACGCCCGTGTGCCAGGCCATGTAACACTCGAAATGGCCTCACACGCCTTTGTGCTAGGTCATGTGCTAGGCTGTGTAACTTTCGAAATGCAACCCTAAAAATCTCTAGGGGACACACGACCGTGTCGTATGACACATGGCTGAGACACATGCCCATGTCTCAAGTCATGTGGACCTAAAATGGGCTTTAAAACACAAGTTTACCATTTCAAGTTTGCTTGAACCTTAAGAAACTCAAATACCAACCAAAATACCTATTCAAAATGACATTGATCAAGCTAAAAACACACCAAAATCAACCTATTAAGTGCCTAACCAATGTACTCTCATTGGTACCATAAGTATATAAAATTATACATCAAAATAAACATCAATTCAACTCCTCAATTCATTCAAGCTAATACCTATCCAATATACATATCAAAGGTACCTCAATCACAACATTTCCTTAATACATATCAATCATATTAGCATAGAAACTATACTTCATTCTCATGTATTATATAAGTTGACCATCTACACAAAAGATCATCCATAATATTTACATAAACCGAAACATTAATGATAGCCACACAAGAGCCTATACATGCAAAATAAACTGAAATAAACGATCCAAAAACTACCGACTTGAACTAGATAATCTAACTTGAGTGCCGATCCGATCGTCTGACCTTCCGAGTATATACAATGACATTAAACAACACAAGTAAACTTAATGAAGCTTACTAAGTTCGACGCATTAGATGAGAAATCTTACCGAAGTAAATACAACAATTCAAACAATAACAATCAACCATGAGAATTCCCTATCATCCACAATTTCAACTGATGAATTCATCTATGTTTGGGTCAATATTCAATAAATAAAAAAATTTTCAAAATTCATTAAACAGATTGCCTGACCAAGATTTTTCATTCAAAGAATAACTTACAGATAAGAGTACATTGTCAGGTCAACCGAACACACCAGACAGAAGCTCATAAGAGCTAATCCAACCAAAACACACCAAAAATAAACTATAACACAAGAGTTCACAACAAATGTTGAACCTTGATTTAATCAGGTAATATAAAGATATCTCCCTCCAGTACCATCTCCACTACAAACCCCCGTAACATTCCAAATCACGATTATACTCTATCCAGCGTTCAATCCAAATCGAGCATCAAAGTCAATATTATATCTCAAATTACCATTCATTATCAAAATTTAGTAATAAATATATAAGTTTTACAATGTTAATCTACTCAAAAATTCATATTGATGTTAAATTCTAAACCGTACGAACTTACTTGGACTAAATTGTAGTAGTTACAGAAGTTCAGGGACTATTCCGCTATTTTTCCTTTTCAACAAGCGCAGATCTTGATCTAAAATGTAAAATTTCTCAATTATTAGCATACATTTCATATTCCTATCCATTTCACAGTTAATTCCCTTTTATTTTCTAAATTTATGCATTTACCTTAAACTTTTATAGTTTCTACAATTTAGTCCCCCAACCCCAAATTCATCAAATTAACTATTTTTCTCAAGTTAATATCTCATCGAAAAACACTAGGCCCTTGAACAGCCCACAATGAATCCTAAATTCACTTCCAAACCTTAAAATTTTGTCATTTTCACAACTTAATCCCTAACTCAAAATTTAGCAAAAATTACTTCACAAATTCATCAAACAACACAATCAAAGGTTTAAATACATGGTATTCATCAAAAACATTCAATATTCATCAATGGAAACTTCCAAAAGTTTTACCAGAATCAAAAACGAATGTACGGGCTAGCTAGACCTAGTTGCAACGATCTCAAAAACATAAAATTACAAGAAAACGATTCAATTTCCTTACCATGCAAGGACAAAAGATGAACAAAGATTCATAGGTCATCAATGGTAAGGTTTGGCCAAGAAAAAGAGAAAATGAGAAAAAAATAAAGCTTTTATTTCAATTTGTTTCATTAATTTTGAATAATTTACAAAATTGCCATTAAACCTATTTTCTTTTAATTTTTCTTTAATTATTAATCCCATTACTCTCCACTACTAACTAATGAGGTTTAATTGCCTTATTGGTCCTTCCATTTTTAATAATTAAGCTATTAAATCACCTAACTACAATAATTACTAAGTTCTGCACCTTTTTCAATTTAGTCCTTTTTGATTAATTAACTATCTAAACGTTAATATTTCCAAACCAAATTTTAATACGAATTTTGTGACTCTATAAATATTTTAAAAATAATATTTACGAGTCAACACGATGGATATTTTTGGTCCAAAACCACTGTTCCTTCACCACTGAAAATCGGGCTGTTAAATTTCCTTTGTCCATGATGATTGAGCACAGGTGGCGGTATCCCACTGACTAGAAAGTTAACAATATTCGCATACCATGGCAATTCCATAACCAACAATAACTGCTCATCAGGGAATTCATCTTCAATTATATGACTATCACCATAATTATCTCCTACTTCTAATCGTGACAAGTGATCAGACACTTGATTTTTAATGCCTTTCCTATCTTTGATTTCCAAATCAAATTCTTGCTGCAACAATATCCATATAATAAGTCTGGGCTTGGCGTCTTTCTTCGTCACCAAGTATTTAATGGCAGAATGGTCTCCATAAACCGTGACTTTGGTGCCCACTAAATAAGCTCTAAATTTTTCAAAGGCAAATACCATCGCTAACAATTTTTTCTCCGTGGTGTTATAATTGAGCTGTGAATCTTTCAACGTACGATTGCCATAATATATAGCATGAAACATCTTGGATTTTCTCAGCCCCAGAACTGCTTCTATAGTAAAGTCACTTGCATCACACATTAGTTTAAATGGTAAAGTCTAGTCTGGTGCAGTGACTATAAGTATTGTAATCAATTGCTTCTTTAACTCTTCGAACGCTTTTGAGCATAACTCGTCAAAATGAAATGGTCTATTTTGTTCCAAAAATTGATATAGAGGTTTAAATATCTTAGAAAAATCCTTCATAAATGACGGTAAAATCCAGCATGACCGAGGAAGCTTCTGATTACTTTCACTGAAGTGGGTGGTGGCAACTTTTCAATGACTTTTATTTTTGCTTTGTCGACGAAAATTCCTTGCTGTGAAATATTGTGGCCTAAAACAATGCCTTCACAAACCATAAAGTGACAGTTTTCTCAATTCAGCACAAGATTTGTTTCTTGACATTGGCAAAGTACCAATTCCAAATTTTTCAAGCAATCTTCAAAAGTGTCGCCAAACACCAAGAAATCATCCATGAATACTTCAAGGAATTTCTCCACCATGTCAGAAAATATTGCCATCTTGCAATGCTAAAATGTTGCAAGGGTGTTACATAACCCAAATGGAATTCGTCTGAAAGAAAAAGTTCTATAAGGACAAGTGAATGTAGTTTTTTCTTGATTAGTAGGAGATATGGCGATTTGGTTGTACCCTGAGTAGCCATCTAAAAAATATTAGAAGGCTTTCCCTACTATTCTATCTAACATCTGATCTATAAAAGGCAGAGGGAAATGGTCTTTCTTCGTTACTTTGGTGAGCTATCGATAATCCATACAAACTCTCCAAACTATGACAGTACATGTAGAAATGAGTTGTTGTTAGCATTGCTTACTATGGTGACCCTTCCTTTCTTAGGTACACACTGAACAAGGCCACCCAAGAGCTATCAGAAATTGGGTATATAATTCTAGCATCCAACCATTTGCTAATCTCCTTTTTAACTAGTTTCATCATGACAGGATTTAGTCTCCTTTGCAGTTCAATAGATTTGCCATGGCAATCTTTAAGTATTATTTTGTGCATGCAGATTCCTAAGCTAATTCCTTTGATATCCGTAATTGACCATCCTAAAGCTTTCTTGGATTTTTTTGAGACTTTTAGTAATTGCATCTTTTAGTCTATTGTAAGTTTGGCAGAGATAACTATAGGCATTGTATCATTATCTCCCAAATAAGCGTACTTCAAATGCACTGGTAATGGCTTCAAATCCAGCATAGGTGGATCTTCTATTAACGGTCGAGTAGGGTTGAAAGATCGACCTTATAAGTCTAATGATTGAAAGCTCCTTCTGAATCCATTTCCAGATTGCTGAATTTCCATTAGTTCTCTAAATTTTTCTGTCAATTCTGTTTCATTTAATTCAACAAAGTCTGCATCAGAATTGTTGTGCATATGTCTTGCAAATTCTTCCTGAATTACAATCTCAACAAATTCAACAGCATGGCATTCTTCATCTGGGTCTACACACTTTGAAGCATCAAACATGTTAAATGTCAACTGTTGATCATTAATTCTCATGGTTAATTCACCTTTCTATATATCAATCAATGTTCTCCCAGTTGTTAAGAAAGGTCATCCAAGAATTATGGGTACCTCTTTATCTACTTCACATTCCAATATAATAAAGCTGGAAAAATGAACTTGTCAACTTTTACTAGTACATCTTCAATTTTACCTTCTGGATGGGCGTATGATCTATCAGCTAGTTGTAGTGTGACTATAGTACGTCTTGCCTTTCTTATCCCAAGTTTCCTGAAAATAGATATAGTCATTAGATTGATACTTACACCTAAATCGTATAATGCTTTGCCTATATAATGGTTTCCAATCGAGCAAGGTATAGTGAAACTCCCTAGTTCTTTTAATTTTGATGGTAGTTTGTTCTTCAGCATTGCTATGCACCCTTCAATCAGTGCAACAGTTTTGAACTACCCTAACCTTCTATTCTTGGATAGAATATCTTTCATGAATTTCACATAGTTAGTCATTTGTTCTAATGTTTCCACCAAAGGTATATTGATGTGTAATTACTTCAAGAACTCTAGACATTTCTTGAATTGAGCATCTTGCTTCGACTTTTGGAAACATTGGGGAAAATGTGGCAGTAACCTTCCTTCCAAATGTTGAGATTGCTTTTCTATGGCATTTGTATTAGCTTTACAAGATGAATTTGCTTCTATATGCTTCTGTTTACTCCAATGTTTTGTAGTTTGTTCTACTACTGATTCAAAAGTTGTGCTTTCAGAAACTTCTGAACTTTCATTCTCAGTAAAGGCATCATTCACAACTCTTGGCAGTTAAGTGCCACTCCAGAGTGTTATGGCCTTGCATTGTCCATTTCCTTCAGATCGAGAACTTTCTGTGTCACTAGGCAATACTCCTTGTTGTCTGAAACTTAATGCAGTGGCAATTTGTCACACTTGATTCTCTAGAGCTCTTAAGGAAGTTGCCTGGCTCTGAATAATTGCATCTTTCTTAGCCATATACTCCTTTAATACAGCTTCCATAGTTAATGTTGAAGATGAAAAACTTTGTTGTACATTTTTCCGCGGCATTGGTTGAATGTATCTAGCTGGTACACCAGCCACATTATATCGATTAACATTGCTAGCATTTCCATTTCTTGATTACTCTAGTTGAAATTTTGATATTTTTTCCACCCTAGATTGTATGTGTTGGAATAGGGATTGTTGTTGCTACAATTAAAATTCCCCATGCAATACACAGAGGCTGGATTGAATGGGCATTCATCAAAAACATGATCTTCTCCATAGTATACGCATGCTAGTTCTGCAACCTTCATCCCCTGCACTGCAGAGGGTCTTTTTAGTGTTTTAATCATATTTGTTAAAGATGATACCTTAGCTGTTAAAGATGCAATCGCATCAAGTCCCATAGCTCTAGCCACTCTTCTACCAGTACCAACTCTGGTAGTGGGGTATTAATACTCATTGTTTGCTATTCTTTCTAGAATTTCGTATGCTTCATTGTAGGATTTGTCAAGCAATGTCCCATTAGCAGATGCATTCACCACCATTTCCGTATGAGCATTTAATCCATTTTAGAACATTTCCATCTGTGTTCAATGCTGAAAACCATACATTGGACATTTACTAATTAGTTCCTTGAAACGCTCCTATGCTTCATATAATGTTTCATCTTCCGATTGCCTGAACGATGTAATGTCATTCCTAAGCTTGGCATTCATGTTGAGAGGATCCTATCTAAGCAGAAATCTCTGACACAGTTCATTCCAAGATGCCACCGCACCTGATGGTAATGCATTCAAGCATGATCTGGCACGATCTTGTAATGAATAAGGGAACAATTTTAATCTAAGGGCATCTTCAAGGACGCCCTGCTGCCTAAATGAGCCACAGACTTCAAGAAAAAGTCTCTAGTGCAATCTTGGATCTTCAGTAGGTAAACCACTAAACTGCCCTACCGTTTGCAGCATCTGAAACACTACTGGTTTTAATTCAAAGTGTTGAGCTTAAATATGTGGCCTACCAATTCTTGGATTTAGATCATCCAAAATAGGTAGAACAGGTTATTTGATGGATATGTCTTTGTCATCTATGATTCGAGGAATATCATCAACCCTTTCATTATTAAAAACTAGATCTTCTTTGATTGGATCATTTCTAATTCTTTCCATTTCTCTTAACTCTTTTCTTCTTCGCCGTATTGTCCTTTTCAATTTCAAGATTAGAACAATGTTTTGTATCCTCTTGAAGACTTCTTCTAATGAGCTAATACAAACCTGAAAAATAAAATAAAATACTAATTAACTGCTTTGACAAAAATAAAAAGAATAATAACAAATCAACTTTTCACCAATATTTTCGATTCATGGCAACGACACCAAAAACTTGTTGCATGTAAATAACTACTGCAATTGTACAAGTGTATACGTCATTCAAGTAGTAAAGTGATAAGTATGTATTATCTCCACAGGGATCAAAAATTGGTAAGAAATTGAGTAAGTTATTATAATCCTGTTGGCTATACTAAATAGAATGAAATACTCTAAAGTTGAATAAGATGTTTGTATAATGAATTAATGAAATCAAATGCTAAATATTAAGAATTGATATGGAAAATAAAATGTTGTGGCAAATTACAAAGAAAAGCAAGAGTATTTCTGTTGTTGAATGAATCGGGCTAGAATTATTCAGGTTAAATGTTCATATTAAAATAAAGCCATGGAAAAATATTGTCTAATCAACTACTCAGAAAGTCACTACTATAACCTGCCTCTTTCAATAGTTAGATCTTAAGCTAGAAATATAAGTTATTGTATGTCTACAGAAATCTGGATTAATAACTAAATGAACATTCTTCTCTGTACAACTCACAACATCTATGTCTAAAGTGCTACAAATATTCTACCGAGTATTCACTTGCACCAAACGATTCAAGATCCAATATATTTAACCTTTTTAGAATTGAAAATACACCTAAGAACATAGCACACAATCAACTATGTCTATAGCTTGCATGCATGTCTTTAAATAAGCATAAATTGAATGAAACAGTAATATAGACAATCTCAAATCACGGGCATTAAAGATGATAAAACATTCACCCAAATAACTCCAACCTAGAAAAGATTTAGTTCATGGGTGGAAAAGTTAACATCAAAATAGAATCACTCATCAACATTCTCAAATAAGTTCGAATCACAGAAATCAGGAAAATAAAGCCAGAAATGCAAGAATTCTCGCCACACTCTAACTTCTCTTGATCTTCAGATTGTACGTGAATCTAAGATAGCTATCTCTCCCCCTTCTTTGCGTCTGTATTTTGCTCTCTTAAGTTGCTACCCTTTCTTTCTCTAGAATTCTCCAATAAAGAGAAAATCGATGTCACCAATTTTTTTCTCACACAAATTCTCTTCTTCTCTTTTTTTTCTTCTTCTCTCTCCTTCTTTTATTCGGTAGATCTATCCCTCTCATCACACATTTGTTTCTCCTTTTTTTCAAGGTGGTTTTTCTGGTACACGTCCATCTGGCTAAGAGTGATGTGGATAGAGTGCTGAGTCATCTTCTTGGAATTGCCATGGCAATTGTGTTGACAATCAATCTCACCATTTGCCACCGCAATGTTTCACTTCCCTTATTTTCCTTATGCATCCTCTTCTCCTACCTGTACCTATGTCCAAGCACAAATTTTGCTTCCCTAAGTAAAAAGTAATAAATGATGACCATGATAGCACAATCCAAGCTTTGTTATGCAATGTTCTAAAATTATCCTAAAAATCCATATGTAATTACATAATTACAAACAATTATTTCCATCTAGATACCTAAAATATAACTCTTTTCAAAAGTTATCATCATACAAGAAGGAGAAATCAAAGAAATACAGTGGAAAGAAAGAATATCCATCATGCTCATACAGCAAAAGGTTGGGGTATCCTAAAAAGTTCTATTGGTTTAGGCCTAATGCTCAATGCAAAATTTGCAAGCAGTTTGGGCATGTAAAGAAAGTTTGCAAAAACAAAGAGTATACAGAACAAAATGCTGAGGCACATATAGCAGAAGTAGAAGAACTGATGTTCACAGCCTCCTACAAAGTCAAGCTCCCTACTTCCTACGCGTCACTACTTTAAAATTGTTATCTCTTTAAAACCATGTTGGGCACAAATCACAATTTAATTACAGCATTACTTACATACATATATATAAGAGATGCAAAACATTGGTCAATTGAAGTTAAATAAATTTGTGCTTTATATAAAACATAATAACTTTACTGAGTTTTCATCGGATCTACGATTTCAAAAACATAATAACTTAAAGTGTACTACATGTGTATCCATCGATATTTGAAATAAATTCAACAGGCGAAATCCTGACATGAGAAAAATATGAACACGAAATGAATTATTACATGTATCTGCCTGAAATATATGAAAATGATGATACATGATATATGGAAGCATGAGATGTTGATATATGAACATGGAACTTGTTTGATGAATATGTTCATCTAAGATTATAGATTTGTACACTTCAAGTGTATTTTCCCAAGTTTCTATTGATATTTTAATTGATTTAATAAGCAAAATCCTGGCATGAAATAATCTGAACTTGAGACAAAATATTATGAAAATGTACTTGAAATACATGGGTATGAATTATATATATTATTTGAATTCAAGATGTGGAAAGTATATGTATATGGGAATTTGGTTGTTATTAAGCCCATACATGTTTCTTGATGTTTATATGAGATAGTCTGACTTAGAAACAAACTATTACCCGTATGTACATGAAGTACATGGAAATGACGTTACCTGATATAATGATGCATGAATTGGTTGTTACATGAATGTGGATCATGCTTAATGACTTTGTTCACCCATGATTAAGAACTATTATATGTGATTACTTGGTTAACATGATGAGGATATGTGTTTAGGGCTTGTGATAAAATTGGTTGATAATGTCTTGCATGTTTATTTTGAAGATAAATTTATGGTAAGTTATTTACCATGTTATACGTGTAACACCCCTTACCCGTATCCAACACCAGAATAGGGTACGAGGTATTACCAGAATTATACACAAGGAATCATACAAAACAGACGTAAATTTCCATAAGAACTTAGAACTTTTCACATACATTCCTATCATCCCTAAAAAGAGCCTACGAGGCCCAAATCATGCATTGGAGGTGGTTCAGGACTAAACCGAGAACTTTAGAAAATTCTACAACATCTAGAAAATTTTTCGTCAAAACAGGGTCACACGCCCGTGTGGCTTGGGACATACCTGTGTGGGTAGGTCGTGTGGTCATACACACCTGTGTCCCTAACTCGTGTAACTCTCTATTTAACACATCATGCACCAAAGGAAGTCACACGGCCAAGTCACACTCCTGTGTGCTAGGCCGTGTGGTGAATTTTAATTTTCAAAATTTTTCATAAAATAGGTGCAGAGTTCACACACCCTGGTCACACGCCCATGTCCCTAGGTCGTGTCCGTCACATGGCTGAGACACACGGTCGTGTCTCTGCCCATGTGGACAAAAATAAGGCTATTTACCACGCCATTTTGCCACCCTTACTTGCACCAACCTACACAACAACAAGCAACACCAATCCAAGCATATACATACAACCAAATCAGCCACAAACAAGATATCAATACATCATTTGCACATATTAACATCTATCATGCATAAACATCACATACTTTCTTTTCCATTCATGCCAATTTCATATTCATGATAAACATCATCACATAAACATACCAATGACCAATAAGATAAATATTAGCCAACTTCCAATAGCCATATACAAAAATGAATCATTAACTATTATAATGCCAACACATTTGGCTAAACCAATATGACACATAAGAAAATGACCAAGTCCCTATGCATGCCATGCTCAAAATATTAAAACCAGGTATACCCAAAAAAATCATTCGATAGTGTGAATCGAGCTCCGATGTCCCTCAATCCCTGAGCTAGCTTGGCGATACTATAAAGAATGGAAAGAAAAGGGGAGTAAGCTTTAAAGCTTAGTAAGTTTGCATGTAAATAATATGTAACATTAATCATACATTAACCATATAGTTATTCAACATAAGCTAACATAAATATCATCATGTATCTTAGGCATAACTCCCTCAGTAGCATTCTTACCAGGAGATCATCACATACCAAAGTTTATACTCATGAGTTTTACATACATACCTGTACCAACTCGTAACATAGTCACATACTTTGTCATCTTTGACATACTCTTCGAATTACCCATTGAACACTTGAAATATTATCGAATACACAGAAAGTCTTGTACATAAGTGCCACATATGTAGCCAATGCTACCTCTGTAACACCCTAATTTTGGGCCTAGTCGGAACAGTGGTTTCAGGACCACAAATCCTATGATGAAAATTTTATTTTTTATTATATTTTTATGGTATACAATTTCACAAAATAATTTCGAGAAAATTTCGTTCAAAAATTGACATTCGGGCACTTAATTTAGTCAAAAGGACTAAATCGTAAAAAGTGCAAAAGTTGAGTTCTACATACTAGAGGTGTCCAATTGTTATGAAATTTTAAATTGAGGGTCCTTAAATGATAAGTAGACCATTGGTTAATTTCTGGACAAAAATAGACATGAAATGGGTGTAATAAAATATTTTTAAGTTAGGGGTATTTTGGTAAACTAATAATTAAAAGAATTAAAAAGGGAAATAAGCCAAATTAGCTATCATCTTCTTCATTCAACCGTTTCTACCAGCAGAAGCCATGGTTAAGGTTTTTTCAAACTCAAAAGCTCGATTTTAAGTGCTTCTTAGCCCCGTTTTTAAAGTTCTTTACATTTTTGAAATCTCGGTAACTTAGTTAAACCTTATTCTAGCAGTAATTTAACCTAGGGTTTCTATTTGGAAAAATACCCATAGGTGAAATGTGTTTATTTTGATGTTTTATGATAGATTATGAAGCTTGAAATTGTGTTAAACAACTTTTACTAAGCGATTTTACGTGAAAACGAGTAAAACGACATAATCGGTAAAAATACCTAATGTTCATAAGTACATGTTAGAGTGTGAATTTGATGTAGCTATAGAAGGGAAAAATTATCAGCATGTCATAAAACATAAGAAAATAGGATGAAGTTTAATTTATGAGCCTATGGGCAAAAATGTAATTTTGACAAAGTTTAGGGGCAAAATTGTAATTTTTCACAAATATGATTTTTGGGTCAATTTGAATAATGTGAGTCCTAATTAAGCTATATTTGTAATGAAAGAGCAAGGAAAATTGAAATTCAGGCTAAAATCGACAAAATACCAAATTGTGGACAAAATTGTAAAAATGGCCATTTTCGTATACGAGATAAGTTCGTGTGTTAATAATAATGCAATACCATACTTAAATTGTAATTTTCTATTGTTATGGCATAAATTGTCTGATTTAATATGTTTAGGAGAAGTTGATGGATGGTGTGTATGATATGGAAAATGTGATGCTTGTTGTGTCATGTGAAATTGAATGGCAAATTATTGTTACATGAATTGAATGTTAAATTACTATTACATGGGTTGTATGAATTGCTACACGGTTGTACCTGATGAGATTTTGACAAGTTTGTGCATAAATAATTTATCGATTCTTTTTATTTTATTATATTTTGTTATCATATGAAATGTGGCTACCTATAGAATGACTATTTGTTGTAAATTGCAAATTGAAAAAGGACTATGAATAAATTTGTAACATGTTGGAAAGTGAGGAATTTCCCGGTTGAGCCTTCAGAATAGAAACGATACGAGTGATCTATTGTGAGATCACGTGTGTAGTACTAAGTGCAGGCTACTACGTGTACCGGATAATTGGTCGCATGTGCAGTACTAAATGTAGGCTACTATGCGTACCCGATAACTTCGATCACATGTGTAGTACTAAGTGCAGGCTACTACGTGTATCAGATGGTTAGGTCACGTGTGTAGTACTAAGTGCAAGCTACTACGTGTACCGGATAATTGGTCGCATGTGTAGTACTAAGTGCAAGCTACTATGTGTACCAGATAGCCTTGTCTACAAGTGTGAAAATATGTGCAGGCAACTGAGTATCAGTTATTATTCCGAAGAGTTCAACGAGAAAATCAATTAAGTAAAAATACATGTGAACATGATTATATGATGAATAAGTGTAGGTATATGTTTATGAAAATTATAAGCAATGTGCTCGATATTTGAGTGAACTTCGATAAGACAAAATGGATTAAGTGAAATTATGTAAGAGTGAATTTTAGTAGTAAAATAGTGTTGGATAGCAGTAGTTGCGTGACTTTGAAAATTCACCAAAAAATTTTTAAGTTGAATTAAATTTCAAAAAATTTATGGAATTAAATATTAATGAGTCTATTTTCATATAAAAGAAACAGGAAGAGCAAAAGAGTTATACATTATGTGATATTCTAATTTTTGTGAGACTGTGTCAGAATGAATTCGAGATCCCTTGTTCTGATTTGGAAAAATCGTTAAAAATTTTGAAAAAATAATTTTGAGTTATAGTTTATATGAATAGAATCCTCAATGAGTCTACTTTCAGCAGGAATAATTTTTAGTGAAGAGAGGTCAGAACTATTGGACAGCAAAACAAGGGAAATTTTAATGAATAAAATGTACTAATTGGATAAACAAAAAATTCTGGAAATTTTATGGGAGAAAGGTATATGAGTCTAGTTTCAGGAAAAATTAACAAAACTAAATTTGGAGTTTTTTAGCTTCATATATGAATGATTTAGTAACTGTAACTCGATAAAATAGCTTAACCTGAACATGTGTAATTGTACAATTATAGTGTTTTATCTTGAAAAGCATGTTAGTAATTGCTTATTAATTTCATATGGACTTACTAACCGTAAAGCTTACCCATCCTCTCCATTTATTTAGTATTGGCAGGTCGGCTCGGGGTTGGAGATCGTTGGAGGCAAAATCACACTATCAAACTATCATTTTTGGGAGAATTAATTCAAATATTAGAAATATCAAGTGAGTGACATGTATAGGAAGTTGGTTTGTGATATGTATTATTATTATGACTTTTACCATACGTATCAGTCTACATTGAGTTATCGTATATGATCATGAGATGTGGTCCTTATCCATTATGGTTTATAAGTTTAATTAATCATGCCATGGCCTATGTTTTGATGTGATGATATAGTTAGCTTTGTTTGTTCTGCATGATTGGTAATACATCAAGTAAGTTAAATGCAGGCCAGTGGATCGTGAATTAAATGGAAATGAGTAATGTTGCCTTGAATATGGATGTTTAATGGACAAATTGGTAACTACATTATGATGGTATAAAATGAGAATAAGATTTAGCATGTCTAGTTCTAGTTAATGTAAGAATGTATATTATATACAGGATGGTAAGCAAATATGTTTAAAGTGAATGACATGTTACTGCATGATTATGGATGTGTAAGTGCTCATTTATGCCACGTTATATGTCTTTAAATATGAGTCTATGCATGTGTTCGAAAAGTTTTGAATTAAATGAAATTTTATGGCCTGGTTTTCGTCTATGTGTATGGTTAAGTCTGGTAATGCCTCGTACCCTATTCTAGCCTTGGATACGGGTAAGGGGTGTTACAACCTCATATCTCATAACACATAGGGCTCGCACACGAGCTAATCACTGGCCTGCTCACACAAGCTGTCAGTCAAGACGTAGCTACACGGGCTGCTCACACAAGCTGTTAGGTATTGCAACACATGCCGGACTACCCAGCCACCGGTAGTGTAACATCCCTTACCCGTATCCGAAGCTGGGACAAGATTCGAGGCGTTACCGGACTTAAAAATTCACAAACATGCAAAACCAGGCCATAAAATTTCATCCAAATTAAAAAATTTCAAACACATGTAAATCATCCCTTATACAGGACTTCAAGGCCTAAAACATACATCGGGGTGGTTCGGGACTAAACCGAGGACTTTAGAAAGCTCTGGGAAAACTTAGAGAAATTTTCATGAAACAGGGTCACACGCCCATGTGGACACAGGGACACGCTCGTGTGTCTTCAACACGCCTGTGTCCTCAGGCTATGTAACTCTCTATTTATGACGTCAGCAAAACAAGTTGATCCACGTGTTCAAGCCACACGCCTGTGTGCTAGGCCGTGTCCTCCACACGGCTGAGACACATGGTCATGTCTCTACCCGTGTAGCCAACACTTAGGCTATTTTCCAAGCCTTATGTTGTCCTTAATTCTCTCCCATACTTATACACATTATAACATCAATTTAATGGTTAATCATCCTTTAGTAAAATTCCTTTAAAGCATTTACATGTTGTCATACATGTGTTTATTACCTATACTCATGTTACACCAAGTTAGACATTCCAATTCACATTCTACAATTGTCCATATTCAATCATTATCAACTTACTACCATGCCACACACTCATTCCATGCCCATGACCAGCTCAAATGGTCTTAGAGCATTCATCATGTACATGTATTATACTAATCATTCATAACAACCAGTTATAAACATATCACAAACATTAACACATAGCAAGAATAATTAGGCTTACAAGCCATAACCATTTAAGCCACATCTCATGGCCATATACAATAAATCAATATAAACCGATACATTTGGTTAACCATAACAACATCTAACATAAAAACTAGTCCTTATACATGCCACTCACTTGAAAGTATTTAATACACATATGACAATACTACGGAGTTGTTGGCTTGATAGTGTGATGCTGCCTCCGACGGTCTCCAACCCCGAGCTGACCTGAGAACACTAAGGAAATGGAGAGGATGGAGTAAGCTTAAAGCTTAATAAGTCCATATGAAAATAATAAGCAAATTATTAACATGATTCCATGAAAATGTAATCATAATTACACTTTAGCTAATTTTCTTGTCATGCTATTTTCTCGAGTCATAGTTACTAATTTATTTATATCCGGAGCTACAAAACTCCAAATTAAGATCCATTAATTTTATATGAAACTAGACTCATATATATTCTTAAATAAAATTTTCAAAATTTTTTTTCTAGCCAATAAGTACAATTTATTCATTAAATACACCCTTGTTTCATTGTGTGATAGTTTTGACCACTCTTCACTAAAAATTATTTATCTCATTGTACGGGACTCCAAATTGAGAACTGCTAATTTTCCCAGAAACTAGACTCATTAATTATTTTAATAATAAAATTATGACCCATAATTATTTTTTTTAAAATTTTCAATGATTTTCCCAAATCAGAACAAGGGATTCCAAAGTCATTCTGACCCTGTCTCACAAAAATTCAATTATCACAGAATATGAAATTCTTTTGCCTTCACCATTTTTTTATGTAAAAATAGACTCATTAGTATTTAATTTCACATCTTATTCAACCTCTAATTCAATTTATACCATTTTTTGTGATTTTTCAAATTCACACAACTGCTGCTGTCCAAAATTGTTTTGTTACAAAATTTCACTTTTACATAATTTCACTTACTCCATTCTATCTTACCAAAAGATTCGCTCAACTATCGAGCACATTGCTCACAAATTTTCACATAGATATACTTGCACTTATTCATCACATAGTCATGTACATATGTATTTTCACTTAGTAAATTTCCCGTTGAACTCATCGAAATAATAACAGATACCCGGTGGCCTGTGCATATACCACCCTTGCAACAGAAGCTCTCTGGTACGTGTAGTAGCCTGCACTTGGTACTACACATATGACCTATGAATCTGGTACACATAGTAGTCTGCACTTAGTACTACACACGTGACTTAACCATCTGATACACGTAGTAGCCTGCACTTAGTACTACACACGTGATCGAAGTTAACGGGTACGCATAATAGCCTGTACTTAGTACTACACATGTGACCTATCAATCTGGTACACGTAGTAGCCTGCACTTAGTACTATACACGTGACTTAACCATCTGATACACGTAGTAGCCTACACTTAGTACTACACACGTGATCGAAGTTAACGAGTACACATAGTAGCTTGCACTTAGTACTACACATACGACCTATCAATCTGGTACACGTAGTAGCCTGCACTTAGTACTACACACATGACTCACAACGAATCATTTGTGTCTCTTCTATTCTGAAGGTTCAATCGAGAAGTTCTTCACTTTTCAACATTTTACTAACTCGTTCTTTGTCAATTCCAATTCGTAGTTTACATCAATTGATCATTCTATAAGCAGTCACATCTCATATAATAACAAAAGATAATAACATAAAAAGAATCGAAATATTATTTACATACAAACTTACTCATTTCAAAGAAACATCATATTCCATCAAACTTCCAAACCTTTACCGGACGTACTCGAATTGTGGCTTCATTCACTAGCAATATCTCATAATCACATGGCATTGCAACATTTCCATCATAATAGCAAAACATCATGAACAAGTTATATCATCAAAATAATCACATAATATCAAATTATTCACATATATATACTTAAAACTCGTGTAATATCGAAGCATTCGCATTCAAATACAATATTTCATTATTAAAATCACATGAACTTACCTCAGGTTCGAGTACGACTATATATTCTAATTTAGTCCATAATCTCATTCATTTCCAATCTATGCCTGAATCTCATTTTCCTTGATCTATAATACCACATTTAGCTTACTAATTACTCAAATTATTCATATGGGTCCAAAAATCATACTTTTACAAATTTTCATTTTGATCCCTAAATTTTCACATATTTGCACTTTGGCCCCTAAGCTCGTAAAATGATTTTTATTCAATTTCCTTGCATTTTAAGCCTAGCCGAATCATTTTCATAACTGTAGCAGCCCCTAATTTCCACTAAATCACACTTTTATGAAAAAGTTAGTAACTTTTACAAAACGGTCTTTTTTTACAATTTCACCGAAAATCACTTAGTAAAAGTCGTTTATTACACACCGAGCATTCATATTCTACCATTAGACATCAAAAAACATGCATGTCATCCATGCAAAAATTTTTAAACACAAACCCTAGATCAAAATATGGGTAGAAATGAGTAGATCTTGTTATGAGGATTTCAAAAAAGTAAAAATCATTAAAAACGGGGCTAGAACGGACTTACATTCAAGCTTGGAAGCTTGAAAAACCCTAGATATGTCTTCTCCATGCAAGTTTCAGCCATGGGGTAAAAGGTGGAAAAAAATTGGCTTTTAATTTTGTTTTTAATTCGTTTTAATTACTAGATTACCAAAATGCCCCTAACTTAAAAAGATTATATTTCACCCATTTCATGTCCATTTTTGTCCAACAAATTATCCATTGGTCTAATTACCATTTAAGGGCCTCCAATTTAAAATTCCATAACAATTAGACACCTCTGCATGTAGAACTCAACTTTTGCACTTTTTACAATTTAGTCCTTTTGACTAAATTGAATGCCCAAACGTCAAAATTTTCGAACGAAATTTTCACGAAATCATCCCATGAAATTGTAGACCATAAAAATATAATAAAAACAAATTTTATTATGTTGAATTTGTGGTCTCGAAACCACTGTTCTGACTAGACCCTAATTCGGGATGTTACAGGTAGGACGTACATAACCAGCACCCAGATTCACATAGATCACATAACACATGGTTTCCTAGTGACATGTCACTTGTATCCTAAACTATTCCTAAGGTTCAACCGGGATTTTCTCATCATCGAAACTTCGTTGAATATTTCCATAGAAACAAATTTATGCGATATTAAGCATTAAATACATAATATAACATTACGTTATTTACACACAAACTTACCTCGATACAAAATAGTAGGAAATGGACATAATCGTCAATAACCTTGTTCTTCCCCTGGTCAAGGTCTAAACTTCGTTTTCTTGATCTATAATATAAAATTTAATTTATTTAATTATCACATTACTCAATGCTATCCGAAAATCACATTATGGTAAAATTACAATTTTGCCCCTAACTTTTCACATTTAAAAATAGGCTTGTAAAATGAAATGTATCCATTTTCTTTGTTACCCAAGCTTAACCGAACCTAAATCATGCTCATAACAGTCTACATATTTCATCAAACCATATTTCTATTACCCATTTTTACAACTTTTACAAATAAGTCCTTTTTATGCATTTTCACTAAACATCACTTAGTAAAAGTTGTTTATCACACCTTAAACATACAATCTCTTCCATCAAACATCAAAATACATGCATGTCACACATGAGTAAATTTTTAAATATGAACCATACTTCAAAATAATGGTAGAAATAGGTAAATCGAATGATAACGACTTCAAAAATGTAAAGAGCATTAAAAACGGGGCTAGGATGCACTTACTATCAAGCTTGAAAGTTAAAGAAACCCTAGCTATGGTGTTCTTCAAATTTTCGGCCAAGGTTGAAGAAAGATGAGCAAATTTTGGCTTTATTTTCCCTTTTTATTCTTTTATTTACTAAATAACCAAAATGCCCTTAATGCATAACTTTGAAATTTTACCTATTCATGTCCACTTTTGTCCACTAACTTATCCAATGGTCCAACTACCAACTAAGGACCTCTAATTTAAAATCACATAGCAATTTGACACCTTTAATACGAAGAACTCAACTTCTACACTTTTTACGATTTAGTCCTTTTGACTAAATTGAGTGCCCAAACGTCAAAATTTTCGAACAAGATTTTCACAGAATAGTTCCATAAAACTATAGACCATAAAAATATAATAAAAATGAATTTTTCTACGTCAAATTCATGGTCCCGAAACCACTGTTCCGACTAGCCCCAAAATCGAGTTGTTACAATACGAACTTACTAAGCATTTCATGCTTACTGTGTTTTATGTTCCCTTGTTCTATAGTAATTCAGAAGCTCGTTGGATTGAAAGTATTAGTGGAGATCACTCACACTATCCATCAACCCATCTTGGTATATATGGTAAATTAATTATGGTTGTAATGACATGTATAGGATAATTAGCCAATGTTGGCATGTAAATGTTTGGGTTATAACTAGCCATTGGAATGGCTTGTGATGCACATTTTTGATATGTATAAATGAGCTATAACATGTTTGGTGTGTGCTTAAATGATTGATTGATAGAAATCACGTTGGCATATTAAAAATTAATTCTAACATATTTGATAAAATATGCATATAAGTGAATTCGATAAGTTAAGTAAGTTTGTATATTTAATGACATGATGGTAAAGTGTCATTTGAGGTGTTTAAGAGCATATTAGTTGTATGTGATGATATGTCATCCATGAGACTTGGTTTTGACTGGAATTAATTGTTTTAAAATGGCTTGTAAATATGTTTAAGTATTGGTGTAAGAGGAAGACCAATTGGGTGAGAAATGTGGCTTGGAAAATAGCCTATTTTTGTCCACACTGGTAGAGACACGGGCATGTGTCTCAGCCGTGTATGACACACGGCCTAGCACATAGGCATGTGATCTAGTCTTGTGTCCCATGCATCTTTAAAATGTCAAAACATAATGCTCAGAATTGATCACACGATTAGCACACGGGCGTGTAGATTGACCGTGTGACCCCTGCACCCACACACGACCTAGCACACAGGCGTGTGGATTGGTCGTGCGACCCAAGTCAGAGAGTTTCACAGTTTGAGACACGAGTGTGTCCCTGGCCATGTAAGTCACACGGCCTGACCACACGGGCGTGTGACCCTTACATTTAGGTAAAATTTTGAGATTTTACGAAAAACTTTTTGAGTACCCGGTTTAGTCCTAACTCGTTTCTAATGCATGTTTTGGACCTCAAGGGTTCATATAAAAGACTTTATGATTTTTTTCAGACATGAATACTTTATGTTGTAGAATATCTGTTTATTTAATCTGTAAGTTTTGGTAATGCTCGTAACCCTATTCCAGTGACGGTTTTGGGTTAGGGGTGTTACAAGTATCTTGAGCTATAATATAAAAAAGATAACCTTTTCAAATCATTTTAACAGAAAACAATACAAGTTTACAATAACATTAACAGGAAACCTAGAATCTAGAAATTTCCTTTCTTACACTTTAAACTAACCCTAAAACATTAAACCTTAAGGCCTCATAAATAACAATGAAATAACTTGAGTTTCATCGATTTTTACTAGGTGCTAACGACGATAGAGTTGGCTGAGTACAGTTGACCCAAATCTTCCAGCAAGTCTTAGGTCTAGGGTTTCCAAGAGAAAAATGCAAAGAAAGTTTTGGGAAGAAAATATGGTTGCCAAAGAAAGCATAAACTTGCTAAGGAAGTCAAGGCTGACTTTATATACAAATACATGGAAGCAAAACCTAGTGGACAAGTTAAATTACCCCACTACCCTTCCTTCGGTACTCGTGACTAAGAACTTTTTCTCTCATCTTAAATATGTGTTCTGTCATCTACAGTAACTTATCCCATTTTAAATAGTTCATATCAGGCTGACTAAATAGTTCAATTAAAATAAAATAATAATATAATAAACGATTCCTCCAAACTAAGGACTTAACACTAAAGACTTAGCTCTAAGACCTTAACTTTAAGGATTCAACATATTCGTCTAACCGCTGGGGTGGCATATACCCTACAGGAGAGTTCGCCAAACCACCTAGCTCACCTAACACAGACTTCGCCCGAAGGAGCATCCATAGATTTCATATACTTAGCCAGATTTAATACATTACTCACTAAAAACTTTATTTAATACATTACTCACTCAAAACTTACTCTACGTACTTTACTTCTATAAACAGCGCTCAAACACTAGGGCTTTGCCAGATGGGATGTTACACCTTGAAACTTCGTATTAAGGCACATTTAAGCTCTATTTTCATCCGTGTTACTCTATAATCATACAAAAATCGTATAATGTTAGAATTAAGTGACCCAAATTCTTATTTAAATAAAATACGATGGAAAATAAAATAAAAGTAAAATCCATATAGAAATAGACTTCTTTTATTTTATTTTAGAATAAGGTTTTTAAACCTTATTAAACCCCATCTATTTTATATTGATTAGGATAAGGTGTTTCAATCCTACTAGAATATGGCTTTGCAAGCCTATAAATAGACATAGTCTATTCCTCTTGTATTTGAGTAAAAATTTTTCGACATAGTGAATTTTCTTCTCCTCTGCCTGTGGTTTTTTTCCGAAAGGGTTTCACGTAAAATTTATGTGTTCTTTATTTTATTTATTTTATTCTATTTTATTTTTCACAAATTGGTATCGAGCTTAGGGTTATTCATCTCGATCACGGTAATGGCGTCTTTGAAGTATGAAATTCATTGTTGGATCGCAACACCGATTTGCGTTGTGGCAAATTAAGATGCAAGTAGTTCTTGCAGATGGATCTAGAGGATGCCCCGCTAGGATAGATAAGATGCCTTCGACATTAACAGATGAAGAGAAGAAGCGTAAGGATCGAAAGGCATTAACACAATTACATCGCATTTGTCCAATGAAATTTTGCGGGATGTGATGAAAGAGAAAACTGCCATTGCATTATGGAAGAGGCTAGAACAAATATGTATGTCGAAAACTCTAACAAGCAAGTTGCATATGAAGCGGCGTCTTTATGCTCATCGTTTGGAGGAAGGTGCGTCAGACACGAACACTTAACAGTGTTTAAAGAAATTCTCTCAAACTTGGAGGCCATGGAGGTTCAAGATGATAAGGAAGATCTAGGGTTGATTCTACTTTGTTCGTTGCCCGTCTTATTCAACCTTTAGAGACACGATTTTATATAGCCGCATGAGTCTCTCACGGTTGATGAGGTTTATGATTCTTTAACCTCGTATGATAAGATGAAGCATCTTGTGGTTAAACCCAACTCTCGGGAGAGGGTCTCATTGTTCGTGAGAGACAAGACCGGAATGTTGATGATGATCGTGGTAGAACACAGAACGGAATCCTCGTGGTAAATCTAAGGGTAGATCGAAATCTTCAAGCAGAGGTAAAACTTGCAACTTCGCAAGAAGAAAGGGCACATTAAATCTGAGTGCTATAAGCTACAAAATAAGATTAAAAGGAGGCTGCGAATCAAAAGGAAAACAGCCGAAAATTCGGTGAAGTCGATATTGTAGAAGACTACAGCGATGGTGAACTTCTAGTTGCTTCATCAATGATTCTAAAGTGGCGAGTGGATACTTGATTCAGTTGCACCTTCCACATGAGTCCCAATCGGGATTGGTTTACAACTTATGAAACAAGATGTCTGAAGGTGTTGTTTTGATGGGAAATAATGCTTCATGTAAAATCGCGGTGTTGGAACAATTAAAGTTAAGATGTTTGATGGAGTTGTCGAACACTTAGTGACGTGCGGCATGTTCGAATTGAAAAGAAATTTAATTTCGTTGAGTACTCTTGATTCAAAAGTGCAGATACTGACTAAAAGTGGGGTTTTAAAGATTTCCAAAGGGTCCCTTGTTGTGATGAAAGGGCAAAGAAAGATTGCCAAGTTATATGTTTCTGAGGTTCTCTCATTCTTGGTGATGCAATTGTCGCTTCCTCTTCCTTGTCGATGATGATATTACTAAACTTTGGCATATGCGCCTAGGGCATATGAGTGAGAATGGCATGGCGAATTAAGCAAAGAGGACTTCTTAATGGGCAAGGAATTTGCAAACCGAATTTCGTGAGCACCGTGTTTTTGGGAAGCAAAGAGAGTTCGATTCACTAGAGGAATCCATAACACGAAGGAAACGTTGGAGTATATCCATTACGATCTGTGGAGGCCGTCCCGAGTGCCTTCGAGAGGTGGAGCTAATTATATGCTAACCTTTATTGATGATTTTTCCGAAAAGTTTGGGCGTTCTCCACAAGCGAAAAGCGATGTGTTTTCCACATTTAAGTCTTGGAAAATTATGATTGAAAAGCAGACGGAAAATAGATAAAATACCTCCGTGCAGACAATGGCTTAGAGTTACATTACGATGAGTTTAATAGATTGTGCAAGTCGAAGGATCATGAGACACTTGACGATTCGTCATACTCCACAAAAAAGCGGCGTTGCGAGCGAATGAACGAACGATCATGGAGAAGGTTCGATGTATGTTGTCAAATGCCAACTTACCAAGTCATTTTGGGCGAAGCGACCTCTCTGCATGTTTTTGATCAACCGATCTCCATCCGTTGCCATTGAGAAAAAGACTCCACAAGAGGTATGGTGCCGTAATCCCGCTAATTATTACGATTTAAAGATTTTTGGGTGTCCTGCGTATGCTCATGTTGATAATGGAAAATTGGAACCGAGATCCATTAAATGCGTTTTCTTGGTTATAAAGTGGTGTAAAAGGCTATAAGTTATGGTGTCTGAAAATAGAAAAGTTGTGATTAGCGAGATGTTGTTTTTGATGAAACGCTATGCTACCTAACTTATCTCTTAAAGACTCTTCCAATAAAGAAAACCAAAAGCGGTGGAGCATCAGTTAATCTGAAATCAACTCCTCAAGCCAAGACAAAAATTGAGAATAGAGTTGCTTCTTCACCGCAATACTCTATCGCCAAAAACAGGACAAGAAGAGAAATTAAACCTCCAAAGAAGTATACCGAGGTTGATCTAGTTGCTTATGCTTTAAATGTGGTGAAGATATAGATGCGAATCAAGAGCCATTTAATTATTCGAGGCGATTAGTGTGAAGACTCGAAAAAGTGGATGTTTGCTATGCAAGAGGAGATGGAATCACTCCACAAAAAGAACATGGGATCTTATAAAACTTCCTAAAGGTAAAAAGGCATTAGTTGTAAATGGGTGTTTAAAAAGAAAGAAGGGACTCGGGAGTTGAAGAACCCGGATATAAAGCAAGGCTTGTTGCAAAGGGTTACTGATCAAATTCGAGTGGACTTCACGATGTGTTCTCTCCGGTTGTTAAGCATAGTTCGATTCGAGCTTTGCTTGGTATTGTGGCCATGCATGATTTGGAGCTTGAGCGGTTAGATGTAAAACGCATTTTGCATGGAGAACTTGAGGAAGATATTTACATGCAACAACTAGAGGGTTTTATAGTCTCGAAAAAGAGGACTATGTTTGCTTCTTTGAAAAAGTCCCTTTACGGTTTGAAACAGATCACCAAGACAAGTGGTACAAGAGGTTTGATTCCTTTATGACTTCTCATGATTTCAAAAGAAGTAGTTTTGACAGTTGTGTCTACTTTAAGAAAAACGTTGATGGTTCTTTTGTGTATCTACTTCTTTATGTTGATGACATGTTGATAGCAACAAAAGATAAAGAGAGATAAGAAAGGTTAAAGCCCAACTAAGTGAAGAATTTGAGATGAAAGATTTAGGACCAGCAAAGAAGATACTTGGTATGGAGATTCTCGAGATAGAAAAGCAAGTAAATTGTACCTAAGTCGGAAGGGTACATTGAGAAAGTTCTTTGCGAGTTCAATATGCAGAGTGCTAAGCTTTAGTAGTACTCCTTTAGCGACCATTTCAGACTTTCATCGGCCTTATCTCCTCAATCGATAATGAGATTGAGTACATGTCACATGTTCCATACTCTAGTGCGAGAGGATCTCTCATGTATGCTATGGTTTGTTCACATCCGATTTATCATATGCGATCGGTCAGATTAGCGGATACATGGCGAATCTGGTAAAGAACACCGGAAAGCGATTCGATGGATTTTAAGATACTTACGAGGCACTACTAATGTTTGCTTACAGTTTGGAAGAACTAAAGATGGAGTTATAGGGTATGTTGATGCTGATTTTGCTGGAGACCTTGATAGAAGAAGATCTCTCACGAGTTACGTCTTTACAATCGGAGGTTGTGCAATTAGTTGGAAAGCCACTTTGCAAACTACGATCGCTTTGTCTACCACTGAAGTTGAGTACATGGCGATTCTTGAGGCTTGTAAAGAAGCTATTTGGTTGAAGGGACTATTTAGTGAACTCAATGAAGACCTTCAAATCAGCCAAGATTTTTTGTGACGATCAGTGCCATCTTTCTTACAAAAGATCAAATGTTTCATGAGAGAACAAAACACATTGATATTCGGTATCATTTTGTTCGTGATATTATTGCTCGTGGTGATATTGTTGTGAGCAAAATTAGCACTCATGAAAATCCTGCAGATATGATGACTAAGTCACTTCCTATAACCAAGTTTGAGCATTGCTTAGACTTGGTTGGTGTTCATTGTTGAAGTTAAACCCTTAAGGGTTTTTGGAAGAGGTGAAGAACTTGTTTATTGAAAGTTCGCGATGAAGAACTTGTTCATTGAGAATTTGTGTCAAGGTGGAGATTGTTAGAATTAAGTGACCCAAATTCTTATTTAAATAAAATACGATGGAAAATAAAATAAAAGTAAAATCCATATAGAAATAGACTTCTTTTATTTTATTTTAGAATAAGGTTTTAAACCTTATTAAACCCCATCTATTTTATATTGATTAGGATAAGGTGTTTCAATCCTACTAGAATATGGCTTTGCAAGCCTATAAATAGACATAGTCTATTCCTCTTGTATTTGAGTAAAATTTTTCGACATAGTGAATTTTCTTCTCCTCTTGCGTGGTTTTTTTCCCGAAAGGGTTTCCACGTAAAATTTATGTGTTCTTTATTTTTATTTATTTTATTCTATTTTATTTTTCACATATAACATGTTTTAAAATTGAAATTTTATGCATTTTGGATGGAATTTCGATTGATTAAGTTGCCTTGATGATGAATGTGGCGCTTTATATCATATCATCTTCTGGACCAGGTGTAGGGTGTGACAGCAAAAGCCTCACTAATGATACCACATATTTTAGAATCAATTTTCATTTTCAATCATACTAAGGATCTATTTCATGCACTGAAACCTACGTTTGAAAAATAATTTTTGGAAAATGGTATGACTTGACTTCATAAAAAATATGATTATTTTCTAAAGTGGTACCTATGTTATTTTTTGGTCTAATCTAGCACATGTATTTGACAAAAGTTATGTTTTAGTACCCCAAAAGCAACAATGTTAATTTGTTTTTTTTTAAATTTAAGTTTTAGTATTGATTTGATAGAAGTTAATTGCTTATATCATTAGGTTTGAATTTTACATGATTTTTGTTAATAGAATAAATTTAGTGTAATTTGTGAATTTGTTTAATTTGTCAAAATACAATACGATAGATATGATTTAATTATTGTTTTAGGGCTTATTTGATGAAAATGCATAATTGGTTAATATTATTAGCTAAGTGTAAATCAACTTTAAAATTGAAGTTAAACACTAATAAGTTACTATTATCTTCAAGAATCAAAATACAAATTTTGTCGTATTGAACCAAAAATAACACAAATACTATATTAAAAAAATATTTTTCATATTTTACAATAAGCATGTTAATAAAATTAAAATTATAAAATAAAAAATCTTCAAAAAGATATAATTATGTTATCTTTTAAGAAATGATATAGTTATATTGGGTAATTTATTGTTACTAACGTAACAAATAGTTTTATAAAATAATATCTACAACTATAAAATTTTAAACTTAATTTTACGACATCTAGTTTTTTAAAATTTTCAAATTTTCAAAACACCACCATAAGTTCTTGAGTTAATTTATCAAAATAAATTCCTTTTTATATAAAAAATCAATTGTATTAGAAGTTTCATAAATTAGTATATCCTTTCAACTCATTGGCACTATAAAAACACATCCTCTACACTATTCTACACAGGTTTAGAAATCAAAGCTTGAAAATCTTCTTAAAAGATATTATAAATTTCCAAAATTTCAAGAATCTGGAGAAGATTTAGCTCTCAAACTCTATCGATCTTGTACGACACACACAATCCCTTTTCCCGAATGGAAAAAACTCTCGACTACTTAAGACCCAAGTTTCAACCACCTTTGGTCGCTTCTGTATGGCGATCTTCAAAGTTTCTGCGAAAACCCACCATAGGAGAATTAATTGAGCGATCTTCTCACAAGATATGCATGGAAGCATATAAACTATGAGCATTAGAGGAAAGGATTTCCATTTTCGTTTTACGGTTATACCCATACATTACATAATACATATATATATATTTTTTACTCATGTCAGTGAAGGATAAAAGCTAAAAGAAACGAAAGAAATGGACCCCGAAGGCCCTTAATTAACAAAAGAACTTGAGTTGGCCCTGTCAGCTCCTATGAAATGATTTGTCATTCCAATCTCACCTATTCAAGAAAGGTTAACAGCCCTACCCCCTTCCAGCCCTGCAATGCATCGGCCTCCCACAGATTTTTTCCACAGTTATTGTCTATGTGAAGCTGATTTCATTCCATGCCAAAAATTGGAGTTTGGAACACTGAGAGACTTGGCTTTGCAGTTTGATAAGTAGATTGAAACGACTGTGCGAGATTCCAGTTACCACCATAGCCAGATGACGAGCTCTCATAATTATCGCTATTATTTAAGACAATTGGCGTTGCCAATGGGTGGGAATTAGTAGCAGCACTGCTCTCTTGTTGCTCCTGCCCAACATAACTACCTCGATTGAATAACCCATTGTTAATGCTTCCTCTGACTACAGAATTCCCTCCATTGCCGGTACAGAATCCACTTGGACTTTGGAAACCGGATCCATTTGGTGAGTGATGAAACATAGGGTTCTTGGCACTGCTTAAGGAAGCACCAGTATCATTGTATCCGAGAACGTTTGACCAATAATCGGATAGGTCTTGCTTGATGTTAATTGCAAAGCCTAGCGTGGAGCTTGCAGCGGGCTGAGATGTAAAGGTCATGCCTGACGATCCAGAGTGATCTCGCTCCTCATCGGTGCTCCTACTATCAGAAGCTGAATCATTGCAGTTTTTGGATTTGTTGTTCAGTCCTCCAATGGGAAGATTGCTGTTTGCAATGCTGTTTACATCGTAGCGGCTCATATCAAAATTTGTAACCGCGTTTAAGCCTCTAAACTTGATTGCTGCAATATCATAGGCTTCGGCTGCTTCTTCTTGGGTGCCTGTAGAACAAATATGTCCACATTTTACCATTTTTTAAATAGACAGCTAGAAATAAGACAAACTAATGTACTTGTTTAGCAATCTTTATTTGGAAATGAATTAAATGGGAAAAAAAAAACCCACTAAATGTGCCAAGATAAAGATCTTTGTTGCCTGCAACTCTTCCAATTCTTGCTTGCCACCTACCATGTTGATGATGCCTGAGATATAAAGTTACAAAGATAAATTATTTTTACGTTCACTCGAAATATACTACAATATAATGGAGACCCTTTTTTATTCAGGAACCAAAAGGCTAAAAGGTATAGCTATATATATATTTGGCACCTTGTCACTCCTCTGTAAATTGAAGCACCCCTAGAAAATCCACTACTTTTCCTGAAACACAAAGTTCATTAAAAAGAGTGTTCCATCTTACCAAAAAGGCTACAGTGAATCAGATCAAAATCTAAGAGCTGATGCGTTAATATTTGAATAGTTTAATAGATATCTACCTTCGGAGAGAAGCAACGAACTCTTGCCTAGTCATGTTCTTCATCTCTTCGAGCTCCTTCTCATAGTTGGAAATCTAAAAAGTAGAAAAAAACAGCCCAACTTACAAGATGGAACTCGAACTAGAATACAGAGCCAAGACAGAATCTCAGAAACAGTGCCGCTTACCGGAAAGTTGGTAGTAGTGGTCGGACCCCAGTACTTGAGAGCCGCAAGATCATAAGCTCTTGCAGCTTTATCTTCCTTGTCATAGCCACCTAATTGGAAAACAAAAGAAAATGAAAGTGAGATTCTTCACAATAAGCTGAAGTAGGTGAAATATCCATGAAAAAGAGAAGAATCTAGTGTTACAGTTCTAATCAGAAGTTGTTGATGATGATCAAGAAGAATATATTGCTTGACACAGTAAAGGAAAATGATTATCTTTAATTGTGGTACTTAGAATTGGAAACTCACCCAAATAAACTGGAAGGACAACGATGAAGAAATTGAGCAAGTAATCATTGTCATGTACATGCCAAATAAAGAGCCAACAAAAGCATATGAGAATCCTCAACCATTCGCAATATTAATGCGCGCTAATATTAATAATGATGCATGCACAATTAATAAGTAGGAAAAATTCAATGCCGCTCTGCCGTTCAAATTACAAACTTCATCACAAGATCTCAGCCCTAGTAATGGGCTCTTTTAAAGATTTGCGTCAACAGTTGAGATACCTAGATCTCAATAGACCCGTTTAAAACATTAAGAAAACAATCGAAATGTTTTAATATAAATAATTGGGGAAAGAATACTAGTATTACCTTGCCTTCCTTTCCTACTTTGGCCTTCTCTTCTGCAACTATTGTCCCACAAGTGAGCTTCATACCTTCCAGTCCATCTATGCCTAAATAAAAAACCAAAAGAACAAACTGTTGAGCGCTAATTTCATACTATTAGTTTTAAAGTGGAATGTTCTTTTTTTTGAGGAAATAAAGTGGTATGTTCTTGTTAGAACTAATCCTGGTCATTTATTTACCTGGTGACACCCCGGTAGATCGAGGTACGTTGGCCAAAAGTATCAACAGATCTTTTGGGTGCAGGCTCAGCTGTAAGTGCTTGTTGCTGTTGTTTGTGAATATCGATTTGTTCAGAGGAAAATCCACGAAGAAATCTGGCAGCAATGGTTTTGAGCTCAGAGTCATATACATCTTTGTCAGAAACAGTCACGGGTGTTTGAGTAGAGAAGTTATGATGATGAAGCAACTGCAGTTGAGGTGCACCTCCAACTCCAGCTGTAGTAGAAGAACCGCCAAGAAAATCCTCGAGTTTCGGGCCACCTTTAAACATGGACAAGTCTGTTGTTGCACTAGCGGCTGTAGCTGGACCTTCGCCACCTGCATCTTTTTCGGCTGTTTTGTCCACAACACGATCACTTCAATAATTAATATTTAATACAATAATAAACAAAAAGAAAGTAGTAGTAGCAGCAGCAGTATTAGTGTGAGAGAGTTTATGAATTATTGACCTGATAACGAGTTGGCGGGTGGTGCTGTTGTTGGGAAAGCGGAGGCGGCGGCTGCTGATGTGTTGAAAGCTTGAAAGAGAGTGGGGTTAGAAGAAGAAGAGAAGAAGCTGAGATGACTTTGGTGGTGGTGATGGCTGGAAAGAGAGAAAGCAAGGGAATAGTTGGGACTGGAAGAAGAATCCATATTCCTTATGTTCATATCCATAATAATAACAAATATTTGGGTTGAGTTGCTTGGTGGAGTTCCAAAGGAGGAGAGAGATATGAGGAAGGGATGCTTTTTTCTTTTTTTTCCTTTGGAAATAGTGGAACAAGTAGCAGTAGCAGCAGCAGGGCAGGCGGGCAGGCAGGCAGCAACAGTAGTAGTCTCTGTTTAGAAAGAGAAAGAGAGAAATGATGAGACCATGGGTATGAAAAGAAGAGAGAGTAGAGACAGATATAGATAGATGGTAGAGGTAGGAGGATTGCTGGCAATCAATTAATCAAACAAACACTAATAAAGCTAAAAGGAAAGGAAGATGAATGAATTGACTGAATGTTAAGAAAGAGAAAAGAGAGGAGTGAGAGATGGCATGCACGAGCATCGAGGTCTCTGAGGCTAATAAAATTTATTATTTAAATGAAAGAGAATGAGGCAGATGGATAGGGATAGCGTTTGCATTTAGGCTGCAATCTGCATTACCAAGTGGAAGCATTTCATGGGATCGCTGGGCGGTCTCTCTCTCCCCCAAGTTTTTTAAAAACAATTTTGGTTATTAAATTTATTTTTAAAAATTATTATGCATAAGAAAAACAGAATTCAATTTATTAATAATTAAATTCAATATAATATCTATAATTATAATATCTACTTTTGTTAATTTTAAGCAATGTAAATTAAGAATAGAAATAATTCAAGGCAATATTAATATATAATAAAATAAAAACCATATATAATAAAATTCTAACCTACATCCTCAAAAATATAATACCTCTACTTTAAATAAAAATGTCCAAGTACTATTCCTTTTAAATAAAAACAAATGAAGAGGAGATAAACTATATAACCTACATGCACAACAAGAAGAAGAAAAAAAAAATACGATGATTCGTGTGAATATGATTTTAGAAATAAGCAGGTAAACAATCGGAATGTAAAAAGAGTAGGTACAATAATAGTTGGTCCTGCTGACCTGACCTCTGGTTTCAAGAATGTTTTTAAATTTCAAAACTGATCGAATCAATTTAAGTTATTGATTTATAGTTTCAATGGATTTAATTAATTTAATTAAAAATTATTAAATTTTAAAAAGTTAAAATAATAATAAATTAAAATTTAATTCAATCACTCAATTTAATTGATTTTTATTTATTGTTGAATCGATCATCTAATCTATATTTCAATTAGTTATTAATCCAATTCGGTTCAAAATTAGTTTTAAAAAAATTTAAGTTTAATTTTTAATATAAAACTTATATTTATACATAACATTTTCTTACCCTTAATTAAAGAAAAATTCTACTTAATTACAATCGAATCCATATTTTTTAGTTGTTACAAAATAATAATCTTAATCAAACTAAATCTCAATTGACAATATTTTCAAAAAAATCTTCAAAAACGACAAGTTTTTTATACCTATATTTTTTTCAAGAAATGATTGATTGGATCTAATTTTATAATTGATATTAAGTTCGAATATATTTAAGGTCTTGTATTTTTCAAAAATTTAAAATGTAATATTTATACTTATATTTTTAGGAATTTAGTTTATCTACTTTTCAAACTTTAAAATTTAAGTCCAATTGTTAATAAATTTATTTTATCAAATTCAAGTTTATTACAAATCATTATTTTTGTAGTTACATGGCTATAAAAGCAGTATTTTTATTTCAAAATACTACATCAATAAATTTAACAAAAAATAACAACATGTTAACAATTAGACCTAAATGTTGAAATCTAAAAATAAAAGACTAAATTCTAAATTTGTGAAATGCAATTAAACTTATGGCATATTCTAATCTTGATATTAATACATGTAATAAATTTATAAAAGTTTCAAACATATTCATAATATTAAATTATGAATTTATATTTTTAATTTATATTTTATAATTTTTAAAATAATTTTTTCCAAATACCCACTCACTCCTTTTAAAATTTACTAATATGGATTACTCACACTTGCGATAGATTGATTATTTATTTGTGTCAAATTATAAAATAAAATTTGAAGATTAAAGGATACTCCAAGTCCCTATAAATTTTGTATATTTGGAATTTTAGTCCCCTACTTTTACTCTAATAATTTAGCCCCTCAACTATAATAACTTGTTTTTCAATGGTGCCAAAAATAATGGTTTTGGAACCTCGTTTTCGATGATTGATTCAATAAATATTATTCATTAATATTTATCAGTCTATTATAGTGTTACATTGATTTTTAGTCTGGTAATTTTATTGAACAGTTATTAATTAAGGTACAATGACTAAATCATAAAAATCGTAAAAATTAATTACTATTGATTTTTATTAGTTAAAAAGTTTAAATAAAAATTGTTCAAGGATTTAAATGGAAATTAGACCATAATATATTAGTATGGACACTTGATGCATGATTTTAACAATTGTTTTGACAAAAATAAAGATAAATTAATGAAACTAAGGCATTAATTAAAAGAAATAAAAGTGGAAAGAAAGAGAACGAGTTTCATTCTCATCTCCTCCACCAAGTATCACCATTGAAGGAAGAATTGAGAGCTTCAAAAAATTCCCTAGCATTCGGCCTTGTGTGTAAGTGATTCTAAAATTTATTTTTTGTAAATTTTCTGGACCCTTTTTTAGTGGTACCGAAAATGGCGATTTCAAAATCCCTATTTTTTTATGATTGAGTCAATAAATATTATTTATTAGTATTTACGAGCTTGTTATAATGTTATATTGATTTTTGGTCGATAATTTTATTGAACGGTTAGTAATTAATTTATAATGATTAGATCGTAAAAATCGTAAAAGTTAATCGCTATTAATTTCTATTTGCTAAAATTGATAAATAGTATTAGATTAAGGTTTAAAATGGAAATAATACCATTTTAAATTAGGTGGACGATTAGTGCTTAAAATTAAGTGAATTTTTAAGTTAAATTATAATTAAAATTTAGTTAAAAGTGAAAGAAATAAAAACAAAAGAAAGTTGACATCTTTCTTTTATCATCACCGTTTGCACTAAAAAGAGAAGGGAAGCCATTTTTTAGAGCTAGAAACATTCAACTTTGGTGCACTTAGGTTAAACTAATTTGTTTCTTGTGATTTTTATGTTTTTGAGATTTTGAAAGTTTGATTTAGCTAGCCCAGGGATTAATTTGTGAAACTTTTAAAGTTCACAAAAGTTACAATTGGTGGATCTTAAAACTTTTGGTATTAAATTGATAGGTTTTTAGCTTAGATATGAAAAATAACTAGTTTGTAAAGTGAAAATTGTTAGTTTTAATCATAGGGACCAAAGTGCAATAATTTCAAATTTTAGCATGAAATTTCTATAATTATAAGTATTAAAGGGTTGTAGAAGGATGAAATTGAGATTGCTTTTGAAATCGAAAGTCAAATTTGAAAGTTATGACATTTTCAGTTTTAAAGACTAAATTGAATAAAACGTAAAAGCTAAAGGAATTTCAGTAAATGAAATTGAACTGATATACGATGATAATATGTGGTTGTGGAATGTTTGGAATTAATAGTTTGAAATTAATTACTATATATATTGGTATTTCACTTAAGTCGAGGATAATCGAGAAAAAGGGAAAATTGTTGATTAGTCCCTGCTATGAATCTAATATGCTAATTTTGTCAGGTAACTTCATATGGTATACTTAAGTTTTGAACCTTATATATATGTTATAATGTGAATACCTATAATAGCAGTGAAGTTTGATTTATTTACAATTTAGTACAAAAAGGGTGAGATTTGGATTAAATTGAAAACAAATAACTATGAACTTGTACGATGGAAATTACCTTGATAAAACTTTGTAAACATATCTTACAAATGGTTACTGGTTGATTTCCAATTATACAGAGCTCTAGTATTTGTTGTAGACTCAAAGATACATGTGACACAGGTTTAGCCTAAACTGGTAATCTGTTGTCGTTTTAAAGGTGTAACCTGAACTAGTATCCTTACATGTATTTATAGCCCTGACCAAGCTATTTGATGTGTCAATATGAGGTTTAGCCCGAATAGGTAACCTAAAAGGATTGTAAGCTCAACTCAGATGAGCCTCTAATAAAATTAATACCTATGTAATTAAGTTGTTTACTGAGTTTCATCAGGTAATATGATTAATATGAAAGGTGAAAACGAAATGTGTTGTGCAAAATGCTCAAAGATATCATAGTGAAGGATGTAATGACAAGTTTGAATATATGTGTATCTATGAATGAGATGTGGTTAGATTGAATATGAACATAACTCACCTTGCTGTATCGTGCTTTGATGAATTAGGTAAACTTGATTATTCATGTTGAATATTACTTATGTACTTGTTATTTGAGGTAAGTTAATTGTTATTTACATATGAGCTTCCTAAGGAATTCATAATGCTTACCCATTCCTTTCTCTTCTTGTACATTTTGTCTTTTGGAATGTGCCAATCGGATCATCAAGAAGCTCGCACTATCCATCTCTTGATTCAGTAGATTATTAATCGTTTAAAATCGGTTATATAGGGCATGTACTTAGGAGTGTCAAATGAATTGTAATGTCAAATATGTTTGAATCATAGTGAACATGAACACTTAAGGTAATGGCATTTTGATCATCTTCATAATTTCATTATATTATGTGAATATACATTTGGAATGTCATGTTATGAGGAATAGATGAATGGTATGAAATAGCATGATTTGGTTGGATGATTTACATATAATATTGATGTAAATTGGTGCCAAGTGATGGCATATTGGTTAGTTGAACTTAGTATCATTTGATGATTAAATGTATTGTGTTATAAATGGTTTTGTGTAGGTTATAATTGTGCCTAAGGCACCATTTTAGGTATCATTTGATTTGAGCATGAATAAGTACTAAAATATGATTATTTTGACCTTTTTGGCATTAAGTATCAATACTAAGAGTATCGGTACTTAACCAAATGAAAAGTATTTTAAAATGACAGAATGCAACGACCCGATAGTCAGGGGTGTCAGAAAATGTATTTTTGGGACTATATTTTTGTAAACCGAACCCTTAAATATTTACGAGGCTAGCTTAATAGCTAATTAATTTTTGGATTAGTAAATTTCGTGAAATTAGGAGTTATTACGGTACAGGGATTAAATCGCATAAGAGATAAAAGTTGAATTATAAATTGAAATAAACTAAAAGGGCTAAAGTAGCAATTATGCCACTTAATTAATGTTGGTAAATAGGTGGCTGACCATGGGCTTAGCAAAATGCATGAAAATATATATTTAATATATGTTAACTTTAATGTATATATTATAATAATAAAAATAAAAATGAAATATATAATAAAAGAAAAGAAAGTGGAGACATGCAAATTAAACAAAGGAAAGAAAAAAAAAAGAAAGAAAGAAAAGGAGAAGAAGCGCATGGCCCAAGGGGGTTTGAAGTTCAAATCCAAATTGGTTAGTGCAATTTAGTCCCTATACTTGGAATTTTTACATTTTTGGAATCCCGGTACTTAGGGCTACCTGACCCATGTTGTAATTTTTAGTATTGTTCAAGATTTTAGATGTTGACATTGTTGAATAGTTTAAGTATTAGGGATTAAATAGATAGATTTTTAAGTCAAAAATGGAAAAGGACTAAATTGTGGAATTAATTGTTGATTTTGAACAATATCGACTAAATTGTGAAAAATCCAAAATTATGGGGTCGAATTGGAAAAGAGGAAGCTAAATGTGGTCTAGAGTGAAATTAGTGTAAAAATATGAAATTATTTTGTGAAGGTTAAAATTAGTCTCAGTTTAGGGACTAAATTAAAAAATAAACAAAATATAGTGTAAAAATTGAAATTTAATGTGAAGTTGGAGTGTGTAATATTAATGTGATTTAATTGTTTTATTCCATAGCTAACGTCGTACCAGAATCCTCAAGTAAAAAGGGGAAGAATAAAATCGACGTTGAATAGCTTGAAAATCACGGTTTATGTTTCTATAATCCAAATTAAATAGTAGATTATTGCATATATAATTGTTTGCATATGGTAAGCAATTGAGGTGAGTACTTTGGTACTTGGGAATTGAATTAAATTCTTAATTGAAATGAAATAGATTGATTTTGTATATTATGAAATATATTGATTATGAATATATGTGTATTGAGAAAAATGTGATTATTATCATAAGTGATGATATATATTCATGAAACTGAGACATTGGTTGTATTGAAAAGTGAAATGAATCTCTATTAACTGTATCGGGCTAAGTTGAATATAGATGGCATGCCATAGGATAGGAAAAGTGTAACAACCCGTTTTTAGTAAAATTAGAACAGTAGTTTCAGGACCGCAAATCCAAAGTCAGAAAATTTATTTTATTATTATTTTATTACCTACAGCATGATAGAAATATCGTATAAAAATTTTGTTAAGAAATTTTACCGTTTACATGCTCAGTTTGATAAAAATGACTAAATCGCGTAAAGTGCAAAAGCTGAGTTCTAATAGCTAAAGGTATTAAATAGCTATAGAAATTTAAACTAGAAGTCCTTATGTGGTAATTATTTCATAAATGAGTTAGTGAAAGATATTGGCTTGACAATTTTGAAATTTGGTTTAATTTTAAAGGTTAATTAGGTAATTAAGTAATTAAAGTTATAATAAATAAAACCAAACAAATTGTCATCTTCTTCCATTCTTTTTCAACTGAATATCAAAGAAAGAAAAGCCAGTTTGGAAGCTAGGGTTCGGCAACTTTGAATGCTCAATTGGTAAGTAATTTTTGTCCTGTTTTTAATGAGTTCTATGTTTCCGGGATCGTTGTAGCTTAATCTAAGTAGCCCTTGGGACTAATTTGTGAAATTGTTAAACTATTAGGGTCTTACCATTGATGAGTATATATGATTTTTGAAGTTTGATGATAGAAAATGAATGGTTGTCGTTAGATAAACAACTTTTGTAAATGAATTTTTAGTGAAATTGTCAAATAGGGACTAAATTGAAAATTAAGAAATATTACATGGTGAAATTGTGAAATGATTGAAGTATAGTGCATGCTAAGGACCTATTTGATATTCGGCCATAGTAGGTTGTGGTAAAATTGTGTAAATTTCCATTTTTATGAATTAGGGACTAAATTGCAAAGAAATTAAAAGTATAGGAGTAAAATGGTAATTTTGTCAAAATATGTGTTGGACTAAATTGATTGAAATATATATTAAATTGAGTTAAATTTATTCGTATAGATTCAGTTAGACCTAGTACGGAGTTAGATTGAGGCAAAGAGAAAATCTCGGATTAATCGCTCTGTATCTACGTATACTCGTCGAGGTAAGTTCGTGTAATTAAATTGACTATTTATATGTTTAAATTAAATTATATGTATGTGATTTGTATAACTGCCATGTATAAATACCGATCGCATATCCGACGACGTACAACGATTACTGAGTCCCATTTGAAGCTTAAAAATTTGTAGGATGCAAATGACATGTCATTAGGGATTACCAATTCTCAGCTCTTATAAGCTTACCGATTTTAGTTCATGAGAGCTTACTGATTTTAGCTCGTGAGAGCTTACTGATTCTTAGCTCATATGAGTTACCGATTTACAATTCGTGAGAGCTGGAAACACGAAAATATACACACTTTTTCATGCCCTTTTTAACTCAAATTCATGTAATTTCGGTAAAATTCTTGTCGAAAAATATATAGTAATTATAAAATAATTAAATTGCACTCAAATTATAAAAATTTTGAATTTTAATTAATTTTATATCAAATTTTGATTAATTTTGATTATTTTCGACAGATTTACATAAAGGGCAAAAAACAGTTCGACAGACACTACTAGAAGCGTAAAACCGAGAAGCAATTTTAAAGCATCAAGGCGAATTAATTTTTCAGCCTAAGACGGTCCAAATTATGTGTATTAATTTATAATATAATTACTTTTAATTTTAATCCAATTTAATTTGGGTTAAATAAATTATTATTAATTAATTATGAAAAGGGGCCCAGTTGAGCTGAACTGAGAAAACCGATCCAATCGAGCACTGGGCAGCCCAAAACTGTCCCATATGCTGAACCAATCAGCTTGTTTGTCTGATTATTTGGCTTGCAAAATGGCATTTGAAGACTCCTTCAATTTGCATTCAAACCCCTCCACTATTCATGCCCTTCAATATTTGCCCCTACCTAAAAATAGGATGTTTGAAATCTTCAAACATGCCACATGTGTGGCCGGCCATGAGGGGAGTCTTTGGCTGCTGATTTTGGCTATTTTTAGCAGTCTTCTCAACCTATAAATACTCCCTTGGCTACTCACTTCAAACACATCTCAACCCTTCTCATCTCTTCATTTCTCTCTCATTTTTCTCTCTTTATTCCCTTCCATTGTTCTTCATTTTCTTCCCCTATTCCCTTGCCGATTTCACCTTTTGAAAAAGAGTCAATAAACCACCATTTGGAGCAGCATTCAAGTGTTTGTAGAAGCCTCGGTTCGACAAGAACAAGCAGAGAATGAGGAGCGGAGCAAACTAGTTAAGCCACGGAGAAAACACCTGATTTGATTCTTATTCCCTATCCTTTTAATTTTGTTGTTGTTATGATGAACTTGTCTATGCATATTTGTGATGTTGATATGTTTAATTTAATTAATATGGCTTAAATTTAATTCATGTTAGGCTAATTGCATTTCATCTACTTAATTTATTAAAATTGTGTGTGTGTTGTTATAGGCCTCTGTAAGATGTTTGATTAAGTAAAACCACGACAGTTATTCTTGCATTACAATTGTAAGGTAACTAATAAATTAATTATTTAAAAGGATTGAAATTGTAATTAATTGACACGATACTTAATTAGTGCATGTTTAATCATCTAAGATAGCTAAGGGTTAAATTAGCAACGGTATCTAGCGATACAATAGCCTTGCATAACTTGCAAGATTATTGTGATTAAACTATTTCAAGGTAGAAATACATTGTTACCTCACGTGATCTTTTATGTGCATATGAGATTGAATTAATTGTTTGAATTGGCATAAAGATATGTACAAGAGATTATTTTAATTTCATAAGTATGCATGTGCTTTAACACATTTGCTTATTAGAATTTGTTTAATCGGTTGAATTGACAAGAGATATAGTCAAAAGATAAATGGATTTTGGTAGGTAAGTATGTTCATAAGTTAACAAATTACCGAATTGCCGTGGATTTATTTGTAACAACATGAACATGAGTTTAATAATTCTAAGTTAAGAAATGCAATTAATCTAACACAATTATGTCATCTTGATTAAAATCATCTTTTGAAATCGTGCATTGAAATTTTTATTTTTTTGTTTTTTATTAATTTGTTAAATCCTAGTTTTTAATCACTTCGTCAAATCAAAATATTCTTCTTTAACAAAGTGTTTTTAAAATTGCATTCATAAATAATTCTTTTCACAATCCCTGTGGGTACGATAACTTGACATTTGCTTGTCACTTTATTATTTGTTGTGATTGTGTACACTTGCACATTTTCGTCGTTTCAAGTTTTTGGCACCGTTGCCGAGGACTGTTTTAAAAGACAATATTTGTGAAATTATTAATTTTGCATTTTGGTCTATTTTTTGTTAAATTTTAATTTCAATTTTAATTTTTTTTGTGTTTGTTTTAGGTGTTTATGAGTTTTGATCAAATTATTGACTTACTCCTTGTAGACCCTAAAATTGAAAGGATTTTCTGACAATGGAGAAACAAGCGAACTAAAGAAGGATCGAAGAGATAAATTTCGAAAATCCAAACCAAAATCCAGGAGGAACATTCGCTTATAATACTTACAATCCGATCATTGATGCCAATGACAGAAACTGTGCCATTCAAGAATATGTCATTCCTCTATTCAACGAGCTTAATCCGAGTATTAGGAGACCTGAAGTTAAGGCACAACAATTTGTGCTGAAGCCGGTCATGTTCCAAATTTTGTAAAATATGGGTCAATTTAGTGGGATTCCTACTGAAGATCCACATATTCACCTTCGGTTATTCATGGAAGTGAGTGATTCATTTAAACTAGTCGGGGAGACTGAGGACGCCTTGAGACTGAGATTATTTCCATACTCCTTAAGAGATAGAGCACGAGCGTGGTTGAACTCCCTACCGTCTGGTTCCATAACTACATGGCAAGAGTTTTTTGAATGTTTCTTAATGAAATATTTCCCTCAATCTTTAACTGCCAAGATTTGAAATGAAATCACGTCATTTCAGCAACTTGATGAAGAATCTTTATATGAGGCATCGGAGCGGTTCAAGGAGTTATTACGAAAGTGCCCTTATCATGACATTCCTTGTTGCGTTCAAATGGAGACTTTCTATACTGGTCTTAATATTCATACTAGAATGGTGGTGGATGCTTAACGATGCTTACGAGATTATTGAAAGAACTACCAGCAATAACTATCAGTGGCCAACCAACCGAGCAGCCTTAGAAAGATGAGCAGCAGGAGTACATGAAGCGGACACACTTGCTTCTTTGGTAGCCAGGTATCCTCTATGTCTTCTATGCTTAAGAACATAATTGTTAATAGTTTCAATGGTAGCCAGTCAGGTCAACAGCCCAACTGGTTCGAGAATATTTCTTGTGAATATTGTGGAGATGGCCATTTCTTTGAAAATTTCCTATCGAATCAAGAGTCAAATTATTACATGGGAATCAGAATTGGAATGGTCCGCAATCAAATTTTTACAACTCTTCATGGCAGAATCATCCAATTTCTCCATGGAGTAATCAATGGGCGGACCATAGCGACTCTATTATGCCATTTCGACCAAATTATCCGTCGGTATATTCTTAACAAGTGCAACAACCCCCACCAACTGAATCTTCAAGTGATCCTAAGAATCTGCTGAAGGCATACATAGTAAAGAATGATACCACTTTAAGAAATCTTGAGAATCAAATGAGTCTGCTAACCAATAAACTTCAAAATAAACCCTAAGGTATTTGGCCAAGCGACACAGAAAATCCAAAAATTTTGGGCAAAGAACATTGCAAAGCAGTCTCTTTGCCAAGTGGAAAAACATTGGAGCCCAAGGTGGTTAAGGTTCAAGATGAGCCTGTTGTAGCTCAAGACAAAGAGGAAGTTCAACCAAGTGTTGAAACTCATGTATCACAGAAGTCAGATTCAGTGATCTTTGATGAGGTAAACTCTAAACCAGTTAGTTCTAATTATCTAACACCCTTATTAGATGCAAAAAAATTTCCACAGAAGAGTTGTCTGGTTAAAGCTAAGATTCCACCATTGCCATTGTAACACCCTTTAACCCGTATCCGTCGCCAAAACAGTGTTACAGAGCATTACCAAAAATTTCAAAATATTTTTTAGATAATTCTTGTAAATTACTATTCATTAACCGAGATCATTCAAAACGTCCCTTAATTGGACCCTCAAGGCCCAATACGAGCATTAAAATCGAGTCGAGACTTAATCGGGAACTCTAAGAATTTTTCGTGACATTTCAAAAATTTTCCAAGTTCCAAGGCCCACACACCCGTGTGGTCCAAGGGACACGACTGTGTTACAGGCCGTGTTCGACCCTGTTTAACTCTCTGACTTGTGCACACGCCCATGCCACACGCCCGTGTAGTAAGCCGTGTGGTTAATTTATTTAATTCGAGATTAGGTGCAGGTTTTACATAGCTAAGACACACACCCGTGTCTCTGCCCGTGCGCTCAAATCTGAGCATTCTGTTTCTCAAACACGCCCATGTACCTGGTCGTGTGTCACACACAGTCTAGACACAGGCCCGCGTGGACAAAATAAAGCCATTTCTAGCTTCATTTCTCACTCAAAAACACACCCATGACCTGCACTTGAAGCAGACATCCAGTACCAACCATTCCAAGCATTCAAATTAAACAAATTCCATCATTCATCATGGCATACCATTACATGCATACATGTCTGTAATCTTACCTTAGTTAAGTCCTCAAGTTAGACATAATTTGATCAACTACTTAACATATATGTAGCTACCATAGTTTGACATTGCCATTCCAATGGCTAGATTACAAGCATCATTTACATTTACATGCCAATATGGCCAATATCCTATACATGCCATTACAACCATAATTGATTTACCATATATACCGATATAGGCCGATGGATAGTGTGAGTGATCTCCGCCAAGCTTCCAATCCAACGAGCTTCTGATTTACTCTAAAACAGAGAAACTGTAACACCCCTTACCCGTATTCAACGCCGGAATAGGGCACGAGGCATTACCAGACTTACATTGCAAGCGAACATACAAATCAAATCATAAATTTGCATCCAAATTAAAACTATTTATATTCAATCATAAAGTCCTTAATATGTGCCTTCGATGCCTAAAACATGCTTTGGAAGTGGTTCTAGACTAAACCGACAACTTTAGGAATTTTTACAAAACTTAGAAAATTTTGCTATAAACAGGGGTCACACGCCCGTGTGGGCAGGTCGTGTGGTCACACATGCCCGTGTTCCTAACCCGTGTAACTCTCTGACTTGTAAGGCATGAACAAATTGAAGTCACACGGCTAGGTCATACGCCCGTGTGCTAGGCTGTGTGGTTAATTTAATTTTCATAAAATAGGTGCAGACTTCACACGCGCAGGACACACGCCCAGGACACACCCCCGTTCTCTGCCTGTGTGCTCAATTTTGAGCATTCTATTTCTCAAAATTAAGGTGCAGGGGACACACGGCCAAAACACATGCCCATGGGACAGGCTGTGTGTCATACAAAGCCTAGGCACACACCCGTGTGTCTACCCGTGTGGACAAAATAAAGGCTATTTACCAAGCCATTTGCCACTCTCATTTACACATACACATACACTATTTCAATGGCATAAATCATAGTATACTTAGACAACCAAACATCTACAAACATGGCCAATACATGTCAATGCAATACCATATTCTATCATACTCATGACATTTCATTATTGCCAAATCAAACATATCAATTTCACTTTCAAAACACCACTAAGACTACTTCCAACTTGCATTTACTTATCAAGATAATCCAACATACCAATAGACCAAACTCATCCATTTCACAACAAGTCATTAAGCCACAATCAACATTTAGCAAATCAATATAAACCACATCACGAAAGGGGCATTGTAACACCCCTAACCCGTATTTGTCGCCGAATAAAGGTTACGAGGCATTATCGAACAATTCACAGCTTAAGGGAGTCATTCATTACTATGTATGTTTAAGGTAATATAAACTCAATTATACGAATCATGTGTACATCTCATTTATAACGTTCAAATAATCAAATTATAACATAGATATTTACATGACAAATTCTAGGTACAAACATTAAGACATTTAAACACATATATTGAATACATGCCAAAATATCTATTTAACTTGGCAAATATCAAACATATCATTTTCTTAATTCTGCATTTGTGCATGTTAAAAATTTAACAAACTATTACATTAATTATTGTCCAAACACATATGCAACTTTAATATCATTACCATATAATGAAACATAACTTTAATGCAATATATATAATTCATATTATAGCATATCATTATGAACCATTAAATGAGAAAAACATATAAATTATATTACACCCCATTTGCATACTAAAAATCATCCATAAATAGAACTTACATAACCAAGTACACATGATTATACCATCGATATATATATACACTTATTTAATAATTTAATAATATGGTTGAATATACATTATACTTATTATTATCCCTTCACCGAATTATATAACAAACATAGAAAACATATATAGTTTATTTTAAGCTTACTAACTTGAATTAATTCATAATATAATCATGCATTCCAAATAAACCAATATTAAGCCACAACCAATTACATATATATATACCTATCTATCAACCATGTTTACCTCATTTAATCTAAATTATAAAATTCGACTAATGCAAAACATATCAATATGATAAGCTTACCATAATGAATGATCATAAGTTATGCATATTATTACTTTAAACCATAAGCATATACCAAATACACCATATATATATATGACATGCATTTTACTAACTAATGCATTTCATATTATAACTCGATAAACATCCATCATTTACTCCATAACCAAACACATGACCAAACACCACCACACACACATACATATATATATATATATATACACCTTGAAATAATATATATATATATCATACCAACACATCATGTGTATAAATATATATATATGTGCAAGTACCGAATTATCAACCAAACATATTCATTACTAACAAATGTAAAACATAACTGAATCATTTTAACCAAAAGTAACATGAAAAACATAATTCATACTCATGTATATAGCAAAGCCAAGTCAACCAAACCACATCCAAATTCACCAACCATTATCAATACATATAACACATATAAAACTTGACTAAAATTTCATATACTCTCATAGCATATTAGCCATTTTCGCATGGCTTAATATATACACAACTTCCAACTTATATAACCTAGATTATACATGCCATAGTATCAAGTTTAAACTTATAATGTACCAAAACAATAGTTGATAGTGTGATGGACTTTGCTGATGATCCCCGAGCTCGTAACTAATCTCCAAAATCTATAAAATAGAGGCAAACATAAACACACACAGTAAGCTATCATACTTAGTAAGTCATAAGCAAATAAACAACTAAATGTCATAATCACTCATTTAAACCAAACCAAATTATACTATCATAATCATATTAAATCTCAAGCTTATAAATTCATGTATAACATATACTTTCACAAATAAACTTATTCATGGCCGAATATACATGTATTTATTATCAATGTATATTTAATTTCAAAACTATAGTACCATTATATAACCGAATAAACCCATATACATATATTCATGAATCATTTCATAAATGTTCACATGATATAATCAAAAGGCCGATTATGCTTTTCATATGCACATACATTTTTCATTTACATTATACATGATTTATAACACATATCAAGTAACCTACTTACCTTATTTCAAATAGGAAATAAGCTATCACATACCTAATCACTGTAGCTCGTTTTACACATTCAATCACAACTATCATTGCCTGTTGAACCATTCGGAATTGAATAGGATACTCAGATAATCACATATATCTTACAATGGCAACGTCCCATATGTGGTCTTACATGTAACCTCATATCGATGCCACTGTCCTAGACAGGGTCTTACTCATAAACACATATCGATGCCAACATCCTAGACGTGGTCTTACACGTAATCACATATCGATGCCAACGTCCCAGACATGGTCTTACACATAATCACATATCGATGCCAACGTCCCAGATGTGGTCTTACACGTAATCACATATTGATGCCAACGTCCCAGATGTGGTCTTACACGTAATCACATATTGATGCCAACATCCCAGACATGGTCTTATGTGTAATCACATATACATCCATGTATCAACTTTAACTTGGCCAAAATACACATATACATATGTTCATTAACAAAGTTATCATTCACTTCCAAGGTCATAATATCATCATATAGTCGAATATATATATATACTCATGATTCACCCTTTAATAACACATACATATATCACTTAGCTGAATATAGATTTGCAATTAATATACATATAATTAACACTTTTACATGTATAGTTCATGTCATCACTTCAAATACCAAAACTTATTCATTACTTTATCATCAAACATAAATTATTTTTCATTACTCAATGCCAATTCGTAATTTAATACTAATTATTGCAATTATTTATAGATCACCTATATTGAAATTTAATAACATCTATTTGCTTATAAACTTACCTCGGACAATGATAATCAGAACAGAACGATTATTCGACAATTATGGTTTTCCCTCGATCTAAGCCCGATTTCTTTGGTTCTTGATCTAAACATATTCAAATTAAACTCATTCAAACATATTTTCACGCAATTTAGTCCAAAAACACATAAATGGGCAAATTACCATTTACCCCTAAAATTTTACACTTTTTACAATTTAGTCCCTATTGCACAAAACACAAAATATGAAAAATTTCAATATACCATGCTTAGACCGAATATTCATCTTCCTTATACAAGTCCACACATTTCATTTATTTCACATTTTAGTTCCTAAATTTATCATTTTTACAAATTAGCCCTAATTACTCAAAATCATCAAAAATTCAAATACAAAACATGTTAATCTATCATATATCTTTTATTTTCCATCATCAAACAACAAAAATCAAACACTTTCAACAATGGAAAAATACAAAATCAACATCAAATTCAAAAATTGAAACATGGGCTTGATAGATAACATAACAAAGATCTCAAAAACGTAAAAATTATAAAAAAAAAACCAAGCTAGTTACATACCTTGATTGAGCTTAGCAAGGGCCGAAACTAAGAAAACTTTATTTCTTTTCTTTTCTGTTATGTTTCGGTCATAGAAAAAAAATATGAACACCGTGGCTTTTAATTTTTATGTTTTATGTTAATATAACTTATTAATTATTTTACATAAATAACCTTTATAATATAATATGAAATCTTTATAATGGTTGTCTACAACAGTCCATCACCTAATATTATGGCCTAATTGCATTATAAGTACCTCATGCTATAAAGACAACATCAATTCAGCCCTTTTACAATTAACCATCAAATTTTTATTTTATGCGATTCAGCCCTTTTATTTAATCGGGCACTCAAACGATAAAATTAAAACACGAAAATTTCACACATATAAATTCACACATTATAAACACAGAAAATAATTTTTAAATATTTTTCTGATTCGGACTCATGGTCCCAAAACCACTATTCCAAATAGGGTCTAAATCGGGCTGTTACAGGCATTGGCACATACATGCACATATATATGTATATATATGAGATTACAACCAATTTAACCAAAATGAGCCAATTTACATGGCCAAATACCAATTCAAGCCTTTGACAATTACAAGCCAATACATTTGGCCAAAATCATGATAACACACATAACAAAATGACCAAATCCCTATAGATGTCATACACTCACAATGTTTAAGATCATTAATACCCAAAATGGCAGTTGATAGTGTGATGCGATCTCCGACTATCTCCAATCTGAGCTAGCTTGGTGACACTATAAAACATGGAACGTAAAATGGAGTAAGCTATATATCTTAGTAAGCTCGTATGAAAGAAATAAGCAAATCTTACCATACATTTAACATTCAAGTAATATATTATAAGATAATGCAATTTACCATAATCTCATTGTAACACCCCATACCTGAAACCCACATTGGAGCAGAATACGAGGCATTACCTACCTTGGTTTCATGCACTCAAACGTTCACAAGTCACCCAGACTCAGTCCAATTTAAAAAATTTTCAATTTCTACTTTAAACCTCTTGTTATGGGCCTACGAGCCCCTAATTGATCATTCGAAACTATTCGGGATCAACCCAGGCCCTTAAACCATCTATAGAAAATTTATATTTGAGACATGGCACATGCCCATGTAGAAGGGCAACACGCCCGTGTGGCCATTTTAACATGGTTATGTTGATGGACCATATGGCTCACACGGCCTAAGAAATATAAGGACATGCCTGTGTCTTCCACTTGTGTGGAATTTATTCTAAATGCATACCTACAAGGGTTTTCACATAGCTTGGCACACGCTCGTGTGCCTGGCCTGTGTCCTTCACAAGGCCATGACACGCTCGTGTCCTAGCTAGTGTGCAAAAACATGGACATTCTATTTCTGACGTCAGCATCCCCAAAATGTCACAAGCCAAGGCACACCTCTGTGTACTAGGCCGTGTTTCCACCCGTGTGTTTACTATCATGCATACTGACTTGAAATCTTTACGTGCAGGGAACACACGACCGGACCACATGCCCATAGGGCAGACCGTGCATCACATACGGTCTAGACACACGTCCGTGTGTCTACCTGTGTGGACAATATAAGGCTATTTACCAAGCCTATTTGCCACCCTTACTTACACAACCTGCATAATAGTAACCACAATCAAGATAAGACTATCCTATGCAACCAAATCAGCCATAATAAACATTATTCCGTTTGTACATTTTACTCATCTATGAAAATAACATCTTTGTATATAAATTAAAAAGAATGTTAGGCATCATTCAAGGCTTAATACAAAATGAGGGATTTATCCCCAAACCAACACATTTGGCCAAACTTATAAAGACACAAAACATAAGTCTAGTTCCCTATACATGCCATATTCAAAAATATAAACCAAACTATACCGAAAGCTTTGATTGATAGTGTGATCGATATCTCTGACTTCCGTTGATCCTTGAGCTAGATGGGCAACACTATAAAAAAATGAAAAAAGAGAGGGAGTAAGCATAAAGCTTAGTAAGTTGCACATAAATAAGTATACAACATAACTTTACCATTCATCAACAGGTATCATAATACACAAGTGGCATAAGCAAAACCTACTCATCAATATTCATGACACCTCATATAGCATATATTGAGCTCACATTTATACATACCGTACCTGTACCACTTACAACACGGTTATACTTTCTTAGTTAACTTTAAACCATACTTTCACCGTTAAACCATATGGAACATTATCAGATACTCATTTAGCCGCAAACATGGGGTCAGACATCGACGCCATGTCCCAAACATGATCTTACACAAGTTCTAGTATATCTGTGCCAATGCCATGTCCCAGACATTGTCTTACACTAATACATCTTGTAGTCGATGCATGTCCTAGATGTCCCAGACATGTCTTACACTAGCTTGCGTCTCGAGGCCGAAGCATGTCCCAGACATGTCTTACACTAGCTCACACAAGTGACCCAAATGTCATGGCATGAATATCCGATTTATTTCCTGAGGCTCATTTGGGAATTCTATTATCTCTATTCTCATCATATTATCTCATTTCCACAATCAAGCAATTCATGCTATAATAATTCAAATACAATTCAACACATACATAAGCAATGTAGTTGTATTATTTGCATACAACTTACCTCGTATTACAAAATGTAGCGATTAGTCGATTTAGTCGATTTGCTTAGCTTTCCCCTGGTCTAGGTTTTGATTGGGTATTTCTTGATCTATAATAGAAAAATGCACTTATTTAGTCACTTTATCAATTTAGGCACTCTACAATTCATAATTGGGCAAAATAACCAATTTGTCCCTAGACTTTTACAAAATAACCATTTTACCCATAAGCCCAAAAATCAATTTTTATCGAATTTCTTCACACCTTAAGCTTAGCCAAACCCTTTCTACTCTTATAGAAACTCCAAATTCCCACTATTGCACACACTTATCATCTATTTTACAACTTATGCAGAATAGTCCTTTTAGGTGTTTTCATGCTAACACCTTTCACAAAAGTTGGTTATAAGGCACCCAAGACTCATTTTCTTCCATAAAAACTCGGTAAACATTACAAATCCTTTCATAGAAAAGCCCTAAACTCTTAATCATTTGGCAAAATAGTACCCTCATTTGAAAGCTCATACTTCAAGGGTCTCAAAAGTACAAAAATATTCAACAAAGGGTTGGAAAATCACTTACTTGTGAAGGCTTAAAGTTGCTGAATTTTTTTAAAGCTCCAAAACCCTTATTTTGCTAAAAATTTTCAATGGTAAAGAAAAAGATGAGAAGGTGATATCATCTTTCTCTTATTTTATTTCTATTTTAATCAATTTAGCCACCAAACCCACAAAATTTGGACTTTTTGACTAAGCTTGTCTCCTATGGCCGGCCATGCCTCCCTAAAGGGTCTAATTGCCCTTTAAATGCCCCCAATTTAGGTTCTCTAGCTATTTGGCACTTTTAGCTATCAAAATAGGACTTTTGAATTTTATGCGATTTAGTCCTTTCTCGCAATTAACCTCACAAACGTCAAAATTACTTCACCAAAATTTTCACATACTAATATAAACATGTAATGACTCCAAAATAATAATAAAATAATTTATTCGATTCCGAATTTGTGGTCCCAAGACCACTATTCTGACTAGGCCCTATATCGGGCTGTTACATTTCTCCCCCTTAGGGATTTTCGTCCCCGAAAATCTTACCGGTGAATATGTTCGGGTACTAATCTCTCATAGTCTCCTCGGGTTCCCATATGGCTTCCTCGACTCTGTATCTATGGCACAAAACTTGCACGAGTGTAATACTCTTATTTCTTAACTGTTTGACTTTCCGAGCCAATATCTTGACCGGCTCTTCTCCATAAGTCATGTTCAGAAGAATCTCAACCTTCGTTGGCATAATCACATGCAAAGGGTCTGATCTATACCGGCGTAGCATGGATACATGAAATACGTTGTAAATCTTTTCCAACTCTGGTGGAAAAGCCAATCGATAGGCAACCGGTCCTATTCTCTTGATAACCTCATAAGGTCTTATGAAACGAGGACTTAACTTGCCTCTTCTACCAAATCTAAGTACTTTCTTCCACGGGGATACTTTTAAAAACACTCGATCACTGACTTGGAATTCGATCTTTTTACATTTTAAATCCGCATAGGATTTCTATCTATCCAAAGTGGCCTTTAAGCAGTCACGAACCACTTTAACTTTCTCTTCAGTCTCTTTGATTAAATCGACTTCGTGAATCTAACTCTCTCTGAGTTCAGTCCAATATAAGGGAGTTTGACACTTTCGCCTATACAAAGCCTCATAAGGTGCCATTTTCAAACTTGTTTGATAATTGTTATTGTAAGCGAATTCAACCAACGACAAGTACCTTTCCCAACTGCCTTGAAACTCAAGAACACAACACTGCAACATGTCTTCTAAAATTTGAATCACTCTTTCCGACTGGCCATCTGTTTGCGGGTAAAATGCTGTGCTAAAACTCAACTTTGTTCCCAAATCCTCTTGTAACTTTTTCCAAAACCTCAAGGTAAATCTCAGGTCCCTATCTGAAACAATCGACAAAGGCACTCCATGTAGCCTCATAATCTTAGAAACATACAATTCAGCCAATCTCTCGAGGGAGTAGTCGAAACGCACTGGTATAAAATGTGCCGAATTTGTTAACCTATCCACAATAACCCAAACAACATCCTTTTTTTCGAGGTTAATGGCAAACCCTTCACAAAATCCATAGTCATCCTATCCCACTTCCACTCGGGGACCATGATAAACTAAAGTAGACCCAAAGGTACTTGGTGTTCAGCTTTCACTTGCTGACACACAAGGCACTTGGAAACAAACTTTGAAATGTTTCTTGTCATCCCCGACCACCAATACATTTTCTTCAGGTCGTTAAACATTTCCACACTACCCGGGTGGATGGAAAAACACCCGCTATGTGCCTCACGTAGAATCTTCTGTATAAGCTCATTGTCCTTGGGTACACAAATTCTATCTTTGAACATTATACATCCATCGGTATCAATACGAAATTCGGATTCGTTTTTCATCTCGCACTGTGCCACCTTAGCTTGCAACTCCTTATCACCTTTCTGAGCTTCACAGATCTTTTGTAGGAATGTCGGCCTAGCTCTTATCTCAGCTAGTACTGAACCATCGTTAGACACGGTCAATTGAGTATTCACGGCCTTCAAGGCAAACAATGACTTTCTATTCAAAGCGTCAGCGACTACATTTGCCTTTCCCGGGTGTAACATCCCGAAATAGGGCCTAGTCAGAATAGTGGTTTTGAGACCACAAATCTTACATCAAAATATTTATTTTATGATTATTATGAGACCTAGAATATGAGAATATGCATTGTCGAAACCTCATTTTTTAAAAGGGGATGTATTTTGAAAACAGAAGTCGCCACCAACCTTTTTAGGTGTGATTGGATCACCTTATAAAACATTTTGGTCTACGGAAACATGAGAAGATGGGTTCGAGAGTCGATTATGTGCAAGGAAGGATTAGCACCCTTGCAACGCCAACGCCCAAAATTGGTACCAAATTAATTTTCTGTCTTGATGTCAAAAGTTTGAAAGAATTTAAAAAAAAGATCCCTTTTTAAAGCTATAATAATTTGTTGAAAATCGAGGTTCTTTTGCTCCAAAAGAGTACAAACATCACATCCATCATGATTGGACACGATATTCTTAATCTTTCGAAATTGAAATCATCTCGTGATTTACAAAATCTATTTAGAAGGATACTTTAGACATTTAGACAGATGGGAAATCGCAACCCAGCATGTTAGGGCACTATTTCCCGAATTTCTAAATACCAAAAACATTGCCTCTCTTTTTAAAATTCTTTTGGATTAAATGAGATGTAATTTTTTAAAAGTAATGATGTATTTAACGTATTACAAAGGATCAATATTGAGTAAACTAAGTTACCTGATTCATATTTTAACATTTCATGTAAATATAGTATGGAAAATGATGAATAATGACGTAAATCACACAAAGATACATTAACATTTCATGCATATATAATTGTAAATAACGTAAATATACATACATTATCATTCCATGCAAAATACAATATAAAGAATAATGAATAGAACAATACAAGTTACATAATATACAACAATATTTCATGTGAATATAACCTAAAATAACAACATAAATTTCCATGCAAATATATAAGATAATAAATGGAATAAGAATAATAAGCAATTCATAAAATACAATTATCATATTAAAATTGTATTAAATAAACACAAAATAATACAAAAATAAATTAGGAATATATAACAAAAGTTAAAAAAAGATAAGATTAAATACAAATAAAAATTTAACAATATATAAATAATAAAGGATAATTCATTAAAAATTATACTATATAATGTAGTAGCTAATATATATATTTATAAAAATAATAATATGTTGAATAGGAACGAAAATTTATAATAAATTTTAAAAGATTAAATACTAAATATTTAATAATGATATATAGATTATTTATTAATAACTTACAAATTTTAAATTACATAGTTTATGAATAATAAAATAATACATAATTTATGATAAAATAAAAATAATATATGGAATAATATATAAAATGTATAATATATAATATAATATATAATAGTATATAATAATATAAATAATTTATAAAGAAAAATAATATATACTATTTTACATATAACTAATGTTTATAAAAATATATAGTATTTAAAATAAATTGAATTTATATGAAAAGGGTTAAAATTGAATTTAATTAAAAAATCCAGGTTAATTAATAAAAATTTTGGGCCTAATTGAAACGTGCATTTAAAATCAAAGGGACTCACTGAGCAATTAGCCCTAATCCCAAAAAACGACGTCGTTCCTCATAATAGGTTTTAATGGCCATTGGGACTAAATCGAAACAAATATAAAAGTTACGGCCAATTTGAAAATAAAAAAATGAAATTATAAATTTTAAAAAAGCGAAAGGATCGATTGGGAAATTTTCCCTTTAAACGAAAACACGCGGATCCTATCCGGGTCACGGGTCAACACGAGGATCCTGAGCTTTGAAATGATGCCTTTTGAAGCTTATCATTTTAAGCAAAACGACGCCGTTTTTATAAGGCTATAAAAGCCAAATGTCGACCTTAAAATCCTTTTGAAACTTGATTTAAAAAAAAAAAACAAAGAAACCCTCTGAAACAGGGTTTGGGGGGTCTTCGGAGCTCTATCGAGCCTCCGTCCAGAGGCTTACACGCGCCCACGCGCCACCGTCAACACCGCTATGTATGGCGGTCGAAAGCTGGAAAGCCTCTTTTTTTACGCAGATCTAACGGTACCTCCCATTTTTCCTTTTATTTTATTTATGATATTCGTATGTATTTGTAAAGAGAAAAGGAAAAATAAAATAAAACTAATCACCTTTGTTTCTTCAGTTCACCGTGGGTCTTTTATTGCATATATCTGTATATAACTGTGTTCTTTTTAATGAATCTGTGTGTATATAAAAAACCCGTGCTTACAAATTAGAAAAAAAAGGGGTTTTTATAACCCTCTGTTACATTTTTGGGGAAAGAATCCTTTGATTTCTTTCCAAGTTTGCTTCTTTTGCTGCTGTGGTTCTTTCCTTCTTTTGCAGATATCAGCGATAATCTCACGGTGATGAGTGCTGGCGTTGATTTGTGCACTGATTGTGGCGTGATACAAGGCTAGAGTCATGGCGCCAGTGGAGACGTTGATGGAAAGTCACTAGAATGACGCGAGACGAAAAAGCACGTCGGTTGGGGTGCTTACGGCGCCTAGGGTTTCTAAAACCCTAGGTCTTCTGTCTTTTGTTTATGGTTTGGGCCTCTTGGGCCCCGTTCATTTTTGGGTTAAGGGTGTAATGGGCTAGCGGGTAGTTTAGGCTAATTGGGTATTGGGTCATCAGGCCTTTAGGCCCGTTTTGTAAACTGGATAGACCTTAAATTTATTTTATTAATTTTTATTGTTTTATTCTATTTCACAGGCCCGGGCAAATTTGGGCTATTACAGGTGCCCCTCTTTGCTTATTATTGTGTAACAGGAATAGAGCAAAGATTATAAAAGGGCCAAATTTGCCCTGCTTGGCCAAGTCTCGAAATCTTGAACCTCATCTTCCTCAAAGGTATTCTGATAGCTTCAAACTTGCTTCACCGTAACTTAGGAATGTCAAATCTGTCATTTTTAATCTGCTTCGATGTAAGCATACAAATGTCAGATCTGTTATCTTCGATCTGCTCTCTGTCAATACAGAAATGCCAAATCTGCTATCTTCTATCTACTCTCTGACAATACAGAGACGCCAAATCTGCTATCTGCGATCTGCTATCTGACAATACAGAGATGCCAAATCTGCTATCTTCGATCTGCTATCTGACAATACAGAGATGCCAAATCTGTCATCTTCGATCTGCTCTCTGTCAATACAGAGAAGCCAAATCTATCATCTTCGATCTGCTCTCTGTCAATATAGAGACGCCAAATCTGTCATCTTAATCTGCTCTCAGTCAATACAGAGATGCCAAATCTGTCATCTTCGATCTGCTCTCTGTCAATACAGAGACGCCAAACCTGTTATCTTCGATCTACTCTCTAACAATACAGAGACGTCAAACCTGTTATCTTCGATCTGCTCTTTGACAATACAGAGACACCAAACCTGTTATCTTCGATTTGCTCTCTGACAATACAGAGACGCCAAACCTGTTATCTTCGATTTGCTCTCTGACAATACAGAGACACCAAAACTGTTATCTTCGATTTTCTCTTTGACAATACAGAGACGCCAAACCTATTATCTTCGATCTGCTCTCTGACAATACAGAGACGCCAAATCTGCTATCAGTGATCTATATTGTTCTTTAAAGGGTGTAACCTATAGAATGCATATGTACTCATGCCTGATGATTAAGATTCCATGCTCTCAATGAATCAAATGCTCCTAATTATGATGCAAAATGTTATGAAAATGATTCCTATTTCGGACGCCTTTATTTATTCCTCCCTCCGAGTTTCCTCTTTTTTAAAATATCAATCATACTCTGCTTGTATGCTTTGAATCAAATTGGTCCTATTGTACCATTCTCTGAACGTTACGGCCTGCTAGAGACGATCCTTTCCTAAGATTGAATCATTTGAATTGTCCAATTATCCTTTGGACTGAAAGAGAAATTTCCTCGAGTACCTCTGCCCCTCACTCTTGGAAATTCTTCAAACAATTGTTCTGTTTTAGTTTCTTGTATTCTTTAGAGATTTCCACAGTAATATGCAAAACTTCTTTTGTAAAAATATTTAGTTCATCAATCATTATTTCAATGAAACACACTTTATGAATAATGGAAGACAAATAATTTGATCTTAAGAATAGTTAGAGAAATCATCAGAATACAACAAGAAATTAACCTGAAAACATATCTTTGAGAAGAAAAAGAATCCAAAGATAGTAAACAGGACAAAAATCAAATGTCCAACATATCACGGCTTGAGCTTCTGTATACAAATTCCATGAAGACTATTTTGAGTTTAACATGTGTTTAGAAGATCCAAAGTGCTTTGTTGATACCCCGGTATGTAACACACTCCACTTCTTGTTAAATCTAGTATAGCAAGGTCACTGCATGCCTCTCGAAATTTGAGCAGCCCTTTTGGGTTTTCAACTCAAAAACCCCTTGGTCTCAAAGCGCCCTTTACGGGTTTTCACCTTGGCCTCACCATTTTTTTTAGAAGTCTCAAAGCACCCTTTGCAGGTTTTCACTTTGGATTCCCCTCTCTTTTAGACAAAGTATTTCTTGACTGAGTCTGAATTCATTGGATTGGGTAAACTCTTCCCATCCATTTCTGTCAAAATCAATGCACCACCAGAGAAAGCCTTCTTCACAACATACGGTCCTTCCCAATTCGGCATCCATTTCCCTCTAAAGTCCTTCTGTATGGGGAGAATCTTTTTCAATACAAGGTCCCTTTCATGGAATTCTCTTGGATGAACTTTCTTGTCATAGGCTCTCATCATTCGCTTCTGATACATCTGACCATGGCAAATAGCTTTTAGCCTTTTTTCTTCAATCAAGTTCAATTGGTCATACCGCGATTGAATCCATTCTGCTTCATCTAGTTTTATCTCCGACAAAATTTAAAGAGAAGGTATTTCTACTTCAATGGGTAACACTGCCTCCATCCCATAAACCAACGAGAAAGGAGTTACCCCAGTAGAGGTTCTGACGGATGTTCGATAGGCTAAGAGTGCAAATGGTAACTTCTCATGCCAATCTCTGTAGGTTTCAGTCATTTTCCCCACTATCTTCTTGATGTTTTTGTTAGCAGCTTCCACTGCCCCATTCATCTTTGGGCGATATGAAGATGAATTATGATGTTTAATCTTGAATTGGCTGCAGACTTCCGTGATCGTGCTGTTGTTCAAGTTCAATGCATTATCTGATATGATCTTCTCAGGCATTCCATACCGACAAATGATCTCCTTTTTTAAGAATCGACCTACTGCTGACTTGGTGACACTAGCATAATAAGCTGCCTCTACCTATTTCGTGAAGTAGTCAATGACCACAAAAATAAAACGATGCCCATTCAAAACTTTTGGTGATATTGGCTCAATGACGTCCATGCCCTACATGGAAAAGGGCCATGGCAAAGTCATAACATGCAAGGGTGAAGGTGGTACATAAGTCTTGTCCCCATATATCTGGCATTTATGACATTTCTTAGCATAGCTGATACAATCTCCTTCCATAGTAGACCAATAGTATCCAAACCTCATGATTTGCCTTGCCATCGTAAAGCCATTAGCATGTATCCCACAAACACCTTCATGTATTTCTTCCAGGATTTGTCTAGCTTCCACAGCATCGACGCATCTCAAAAGTACCTGATCTTTCCTTCTTTTATAAAGGATGTCCCCATCTAGCACATATTCGCAGGCTAACCTTCTCAAAGTTCTTTTATCATTCTCAGTTGCCTGTTTAGGATATTCACGATTTCTCACATATCGTAATATATCTTGATACCAAGGATGGTCATCCCTTTCCTTTTCTTCGATGTTATAGCAATGAGCTAGAACCTCAAAAATACTCATCTGAATTGGTCTAACATCCTCTTGTTTATTTGCTTTAATCGTGGAAGCCAGTGTTGCCAAAGCATCTGCCATCTGATTTTCATCTCGTGGGAGATAATTGAAGGTGATATTATCAAACTTCTCAAGTAACTCCAAAACTACCTTTCGATAATGAATCAATTTGGGGTCCCTTGTCTCCCATTCACCCTTAAGCTGGTATATTACCAACACAGAGTCTCCATATACTTCCAGGGTTTTAATCTTTCATTCTTTGGCCACTCGAATCCCCATGATGCATGCTTCATACTCGGCCATATTATTAGTACAGTCAAAATCCAATTTGCATGTAAATGGATAATGATCACCATTTGGGGATACCAAGACTGCCCCAATTCCATTTCCTACCACGTTGGATGCGTCGTCAAAGTTCAACTTCCATGGATGTTCTTCAATAGTTGCCACATACATCAACTCCTCATTAGGGAAATCAAAGCTTAATGGCTCGTAATCTTCTAGAGCTCTGCTAGCCAGAAATTCTGCTATCGTGCTCCCTTTTATAGCCTTTTGACTCACATAGACTATATCAAATTCTGAAAGTAGTACTTGCCACCTTGCCATTCTTCCATTTAGGGCTGTTGACTCTATCATGTACTTTAATGGATCAAGTTTTGAAATTAGCCAAGTCGTATGATATAACATATATTGCCTCAACCTTCGAGTTGTCCAAATCAAAGCACAACACAACTTTTCAATTGGCGAATTTCTCATTTCACACTTAGTGAATTTCTTACTGAGGTAATATATCGCTCTCTCTTTCCTTCCTGACTCGTCATGTTGACTAAGCATACATCCCATGGAATTACTAAACACCGACAAGTACAGAATTAATGGTCTCTCTGGACTAGGTGGAGATAATACTGGAGCGTTTAACAAGTATTGCTTAACTTTATCAAAGACATTCTGGCATTCCTCATCCCAAGTACCTTGGTCGTGTTTTCTAAGGAGGCGAAATAATTGTGAAATAAACCGAGTAATATAATTCAACCTTCCAAGAAAACTCCGAACTTCCTTCTGAGTACGTGGTGGAGGTAATTCCCGTATGGCTCTAACTTTTTCTGAGTCAACTTCTATTCCCTTTTCCCTGACCACAAAGCCTAGTAATTTTCCAGACCTAGCTCCGAAGGTGCACTTTGCCGGATTAAGTTTTAACTGAAACTTCCTTAATCTCAGGAACAACTTCTTCAAAACTTTAATATGTTCCTTCTCTGTTCGAGATTTGGCAATCATATCATCAACATATACCTCAATCTCTTTGTACATCATATCGTGGAATAAGGTCACCATAGCCCTTTGGTATGTTGCCCCTGCATTCTTCAGCCCAAAGGGCATTACTTTGTCACAAAAGGTGCCCCACAATGTTATGAAGGTGGTTTTATCCATGTCCTCAGGATGCATCTTTATCTGATTGTACCCCGAGAAACTATCCATAAAGGAGAACAACAAATATCCCGCTGTATTATCTACCAAAGTGTCGGTGTGCAGTAAAGAAAAATTGTCCTTCGGGCTAACTTTGTTTAAATCTCTATAGTCAACACACATTCGTACCTTCCCATCCTTCTTAAGGACAGGCACAATGTTAGCCACCCAATCTGAGTACTTTACTTCTTGTAGGAATCCAGCATCAAACTGCTTCTTAACTTCCTCTTTTATTTTCAACACAATATCAGGCCTCATCCTTCGCAATTTTTGTTGAACTAGCTTGCAATCTTGTCTTATAGGAAGACGATGTACCACGATATCAGTATTCAATCCCGGCATATCCTAATACAACCATGCAAATATGTCCTTGAATTCACATAGCAGCTCAACAAGACCTTGTCTTGTTTCCTTAGCAACATGTGTGCCAATTTTCGCCTCCTTCCCTTCCTCCAAGGCTACATTCTCTATTTCTTCTTTCTCACGGGATAGGATTTGTTTCTCCTCTTGTTTCACCATTCTCAACAGGTCTGGAGACATATCACAATCCCTGTCATCTTCAAAATCCTGAAGTTCTTCTAAACACATGTCTTGCTCAAAAGAGAATCTAGGATTTATAGTATCAGTGCTCATGTCATTGATATCTAGGGACCTGCGGGGTACGAAAGGATGTACAAAGAATGAATGAATTTATTTATATGTTATGAATGAAATGGAAAATTTTTTTTTGAAAGAATTTAAATGTCAAAAGAATATTGAAAGGTATAAAAGAATATTCACTTGAATCGATAACAAAAGTTGCGTTTTATTGAAATGTAAATATCCGAACATGAGCTTATTTTACAAATGAAATCTTACTACTCTAGGATTTAGAGCAATAAGAGTGTTCTGAAAATTACTCTGAAGAATCTTTAAAAACTACAGGATGTTCCTCTGCAACCCAATTATTTAAAGAGCTTCCCGGTTCGTAAGGGCGAATGCCCTCAAGGTTTCCTTGTCCAGACTCTTCATTATGCACAGCATTTATGTGATAGCTTCCTTTTTCAAGCAACCCTCCTTTAGGGTGAATTATCCCTCCTGATATAAAGGTTTAGAATATATGGGGGAACGTCATTGATTTCCACTCTACTTCTCTTCCACTTAAACGCGCCCTTCTTCTTTCCTGACGCTTCTCTATTTCCTTCCTCCTTTGCTTGTGATCTGTCCTGTAACCTAAGCCAAAATGGTCTCTCTTCTCCTTTAATTCTGGAATTTGAATCCTTCCTTGAAGATGCCTTCCTAATCCTTTTCCTGGCAAGGCTCCTTTCCTCATTGTCATTTGCAAACCCATTCTTGTAGTTCTAAATATCCTAGGTACCAGCACCTCATTCCCCTCTGAAATGAATGTTGCATTGACGAATTCTAATGAATGGAAAGAGCATTCAATTACCTCCTTGTTTGCTTCTACATAGGGTGCGTCACTGGTAACTGTCGCTATAATGTCCTCCTCCGCGTTTATGGTGACCAGCCGTCCATCAGCTACTAACTTCAATTTCTGGTGCAAAGATGAGGGCACTGCTTCTGCTGAGTGTATCCAAGGCCTCCCTAACAAGCAATTTAAGAGGGCTTGATGTCCATCACTAAAAAGTCCACCTCATAAGTGTTTGGTCCAATTATCAAAGGAATATCAATTCTTCCCATGACTTTTCTCTCCGTACCATCGAATGCTCTCACTACATTATGACATGTTTTCATGTGAGAACTGTCTATGGGTAATCTGTTCAGTATAGATAATGGTAAGACATTTAAGGCTGATCCATTATCAATAAGCACACTCAGCAATGTATACCCTTTACAGCGAGTGGTAATGTGTAAGGCTTTAGCTTATCCCATGGCACCAGGTGGGATTTTATCATCGTTGAAATAGATGAAATTATCAGCACTTATGTTACTAACCAATCGATCCAACTTATTGACGGATATATCATTAGTAACGTAAGTTTCATTGAGCACCTTCATCAATGCTTCCCTATGTACCTTTGAACTTAGGAGCAACGCCAATACTGATATGCGAGCTGGTTGTTTGCGCAATTGTTCAACCACGCTGTACTCACTGTGTTTTAAGAATTTTAGAAACTCTTTGGCTTCTTCTTCCTTCACTGGCTTATTAACCAGTATTTCAACCCCTTTTCCTTTGTCAAAGGCTTTTACTTTCACAGGTTCAACTCTAACGCCTTTTACATTATAACGCTTCCCACTACGTATGTAAGAACCCTTACCTTGAATCTTCTCAGAAGCACCAGCTATATCCTCCTTCTCCGGTATTGTCACATTGCAATTATAATTCCAAGGTACCCTCTTGTTATCCTTATAAGGAAAGGAAACAGGTTTATGAATAATGACTTTCGGTACCGTTGGTATTTCAACTTCATTATTTCTTGGTAAAGAAATAATGAACCTTGGCCGGTTTTGATTCTTCAGTCCACCTTCTAATATCCATATACGTCCCTCATCTGAGCTAGCTTCATAAAATTCCAACTTCTTATTATCCATAAGGCTTTGTACGAAGGCCTTAAACTCGTCACATTCCTGGATCTCGTACCCCTCCTCAGCATGGAACTCGCAGTAGTCCCTCACTCCTCTATTCCTTTCTTTAGAGATTATCATCTCTCTTCTCACCATTTCTTCCCAAATCATTTTCTTCGACGTTCTCACCTTGGCCACGCCCTCTTTAATCCTTCTCATACCAGTATCCCCAACTGCGTTTACCCCTTGATCACCATGATTTGGCAACGAGTTCTTATTACTACGGGTGTCATCAAATTTTACAACCCCCATCTTGAGAAGTCTTTCCATTGCTTTTTTAAAGCCAGTACAATTTTCGATCGAATGCCCTGATATCCCTGCATGGTATTCACATTTGGCATTTGCATTGTACCATTTAGGGTATAGAAGCTGCAGAGGTTTCAAATGAAAAGGAGCTATTGCATGCGCATTAAATAAACTTTGATAAAGCTCCCGATACATCACTGGGATAGGCGTAAATGAGATATTTTCAAAATTTTATCTCGAACCAGATCCCTGCTTTTGAGAATCTTGTTGCCCAACTGTAGTTACTCTGGGCTGACTAATCGTAATCGCTTTTGCATTATAATTACTCGTATTGTTGACCTCATTATCTTTCCTTCTTGAGGCCGTTGTTATAGTAGTTTCCCCCTCTATCTTGCCATCTCTTATGGCGTTCTCAACCATTTCTCCTGCCATAACTATATCAGCAAAACTCTTGGTGGTACTTCCAATCATGTGAGTAATGAATGGAGCCTTCAAGGTGTTAATGAACAGTATGGTAGTCTCTCTCTCCAAAAGTGGTGGTTGAACTTGCATGGCAACCTCCCTCCATCTCTGCGCATATTGCCTAAAGCTCTTATTAGGCTTCTTTTCCATATTTTGCAAAGTGATTCTATCAGGAGTCATGTCAGTCACTTGATTATATTGCTGCATAAAGGCTTGTGCTAAGTCTCTCCAGGAACTGATCCTTGCGTGACTCAGTTGATTATACCACCTAGCCGCTGCCCTAACCAAACTATCCTGAAAACAATGGATCAATAATTGATCATTGTTTACATAGCCAGTCATCCGTCTGTAGAACATGGTGATATGGGCTTCAGAGCAAGTAGTCCCATTGTACTTTTCAAATTCTGACATTTTGAACTTATGGGGAAGCACCAAATCTGTGACCAAACTCAAGTCCTTAGCGTCAATTCCCTGACGATTGTCAGTATTTTCTAGTGCCTTAAATTTCTCCTAACCATCTGCAGTGTTCCTCTAATTGCCTTGATGATTCGAGTCTCATCTCTTCCCTCTCAGCTAAATCTAGATCAGGGATAACTGGATTGATAGGGTTATCTCCAGGGTTGAATCCTAAACCAGTTTGAAAGTTCATGGGCATTCTAGCATTGACTTGCCCCTGTTGAGGCCTTATTGTGACGGACAGCCCTCGGGGATATGCCTCAGGTTGAGTCTGCACATGAGGTGGAGTAAAACCAGGAGGATGATCCTCATTATCCTCTTCAGTGGTAGTCATAGGGGCCTTTCCTTTATCCTTTCCCCTCTCAGCAGTTGAGCCATCTCAGCCATCATATTTCTTTGAGCCTCCAACATTTGATCCTTCATCTCCTGTTGGATTTTCACCAATTATTCCTGTAATTGCTCTTGCATTTCTTTCTGGATCTGCTCAAGTCTTTGATCCATATTCTTTGTCTTAGTGCGTGTACCGTAAGGATGTGTTGCCTCCAGATTTTCTTTTTTCACTCTTTCTTTCTCCCTTAATAATTTTAACTAATTAGGGTCTTTCTATAAATTTAAATGCATATGATGCGATGAGATGCAAATGCATGAATGTAAAAAAAGATATTGATTCTGATTTAGTTTCTTTTAGAAAACGTTATTTAAGAAACAAAAATCTTTACACAAAATGGATTACAAATACGCCTTTGCCCTCAGGCCCAAAGTTTTAACCCTATCCAATAACAAAGCTAACTCTAGACCTCTATCTGACACTAACTCATACTTTGTACTCAATACATTAGCTTGCACTACAAAGTCTTGCAAATGATCAGCAACCTCTCGAATCTGTGCTATAGCTTCTCCTATGAGGTAGTCCCTATCTCTCACTTGATCCTGAAAATGGTGAAGCTCTCCCTTCCAATGTTCTTTTCTTGGCCCGAGCTGCTCAACCTGTAGCTCACAGTTCTGTAATGTTGCTTCCAACCTTCCAATATTGTGCTTCATTTCCTCGATCTTATCCAGGCTTGCCTTTAATCGACCGCAGAGTTATGACTTCGGTGATGATGAAGAGATCGTCCAAGCTCAGTCACCTTAGTTTTTAATCCTTGATTCTCCTTCTCTAGAGCCTGATTACGCGTCTGCATCCCTTGGAACTTCTTCTCCCAATACTCAGCTTTGGCTCTTTCTTATTGAACCTCTTGTTTCCACTGCTCTGAAGGCTTCCCCAATCCAGCTCTCTTTATTGATGACTGTATCCTCTTATATTGCTTCTTCAAGTCATCTCGGTCTTCCTCAATCTTCCTCTTTTCTTTCCTCTCTTTTATGACCTCAATTCTATGAATGTCGACGTCTAAGCTTAGGTACATCTTCTCCTCCTCAAGCCTCTCTATCTTTCTTCCAAGCTCCAAATTCTTTCTTTCAAACTATTGCTTTATGACTTCTAACTCTGTTGGAATCACTCGTAAACTCTCCTCCATCGATCGACCAGCCTCCAAACTCGGTCTAGGGATGTTATCATTGACCCTCTTACTAAACCACCCTTTGTATTCAAGAGTTGTCGTCGACCTTTAGTCAGAATCTTCACACAGCAAACCTTCTTCCAAGCCTCTAAAATTTCTCGCATCTTCTTCTTATAATGATCCCCCTTATATGAAAAATCACTCTGAGTTAGCCCTTGTGTTGCTGGTATAAACTGCTTTGCCTTATATTGCCTGAGGACGAGTAATGGTGCATAACCGACAACTCCCCAAATTCCAGGAAGAGGTACCCAATCAAAGCTTCCGCAACTATAAAGAATTTCGCTCAGAGTCATCCAAGGGGCTTTCCACATAACATCTTCTTCTTGGAGGTTCTGAAGTATTTCTATCCACCTTTCCTCTATAATGTCGTCCCTCCTTGGCGTAGCAGCTGCTGCTTCCTTTAAGGGAGAATAATCTTCAAAGAACACTCGGCAAGGAACCTTATCAAACTTCTAAAAATGACTATAGAACCATACTAACAAAAATTGTGCACATCCAATGAATCTACCTTCACCAGCTCTCCGACATGCACTCAAAGATCTAAACTTTTCAGCTAGGATTGCAGGCACAAGCGTGTTCTGTTTACTAATTCAATCAAATAAATCTGCAACTGCCTCATCTATGTGCCCCATAGCTTTTGGGAAAATCACCAATCCAGACATACTTGGCCAAGACATCAACCCTCTTCTTCACATCTAGGTGTGCCAATATCAAATCCCTCAAACTTGCCCACGGAATGCATTTGCTATCACCCTTTTGTTAGATTTGAGTTGCAGCCCACTGTTCACTTACCCCTGTAATCATCATTAATTTCTTCATGAAAGTTGGGGGATTAGCAGCCCTAACATAAGCTTTGTTACCTTGAATTTTTGGATAACGAAGCAAGGTCGTATATTCCTCCAAAGTAGGTACTAAATCCACCTCTCCAAATGTAAAACAACTATAAGCGGGGTTGCAAAACTGTTCCATAGCTCGAAACAGATGCTTATCCACCTTGATGCCTAGCAAATAGGGAAGATCTCCATAATTCTGGTAGAACAGCTGCTTAGCCTCGTCATACTATTGAGCCCAAATGTCCTTCAACTCCTGAAACTCATTCTGTGTTGAACTGATACGAGTGAAGTCCCATAACTCTGACGTATACCCCACAGTGACACTATCCCCTTTCGCTAACTGGGTTTTCTTTGACCATGCACAGATAGAAGCGTTGTCCTCCACTTTATCAAGATATTCGTTCCTCATTACAAAACTTTCTAATCTAGAAATCGAACCGTGAATCGACACCTTTAAATGTTGAGTGACATGCAATGATAGCAAAATAAAGTAAGTCAGTATCATATAAAAGTATAACAAACAAGCACTTATAAGGATAGCTTACTAAAGGTTATCACTCTACTCCCTTGGGTAAGCACTAAAAGTTCACTATATGCGTTTCAGTTCTAAAGCAAGGGTACCTGAACCAGCAGATTCCTCGGTCCTCACCCATTATAGGCTCATATGGACCAAGTTCGGTTCAGGGGAACACATTTCCCTATGGCCATACGGAGATGAATATCTCACGAAGACATAGGTATAGATGTATCCCGGAAGCAATCCACTAGCCCATAGAGAGGTGAAAACCTCACGAAAGCGTAGCTTCTCACTCCCACTTAAGGGTGAGACCACAGCGGTCATGCAAATGCAATGTATGCGGAAACAAGATAACAAACATATGCAGCAAACATATGTAAAAAGATCAATATATGTAAAATTTTCCAAACTTCCGACATTAAGGCAGAAAATAATCAATTTCTTGGCTTGACTCTCTTATTTATCCCCAGCGGAGTCGCCAAGCTGTCGAAACCTCCTTTTTTAAAAGGGGAGGTATTTTAAAAACAGGAGTCGCCACCAACCTTTTTAGGTGTGATTGGCTCACCTTATAAAACATTTTGGTCTACGGAAACATAAGAAGATTGGTTCGGGAGTCGATTCCGTGCAAAGAAGGATTAGCACCCTTGCAACGCCCAAAATTGGTACCAAATTAATTTTCTGTCTTGATGTCAAAATTTTGAAAGAATTTAGAAATAAGATCCCTTTTTAAAGCTATAATAATTTGTTGAAAATCGAGGTTCTTTCGCTCCAAAAGAGTACAAACATCACATCCAGCATGATTGGACACGATATTCTTAATCTTTCGAAATTGAAATCATCTCGTGATTTACAAAATCTATTTAGAAGGATACTTTAGACATTTAGACAGATGGGAAATCGCAACCCAGCATGTTCGGGCACTATTTCCCGAATTTCTAAATACCAAAAACATTGCCTCTCCTTTTAAAATTCTTTTGGATTAAATGAGATATATTTTTTGAAAGTAATGATGTATTTAACGTATTACAAAGGATCAATATTGAGTAAACTAAGTTACCTGATTCATATTTTAACATTTCATGTAAATATAGTATGGAAAATGATGAATAATGACGTAAATCACACAGCATACATTAACATTTCATGCATATATAATTGTAAATAACGTAAATATACATACATTATCATTCCATGCAAAATACAACATAAAGAATAATGAATAGAACAATACAAGTTACATAATATACAACAATATTTCATGTGAATATAACCTAAAATAACAACATAAATTTCCATGCAAATATATAAAATAATAAATGGAATAAGAATAACAAGCAATTCATAAAATACAATTATCATATTAAACTTGTATTAAATAAACACAAAATAATACAAAAATAAATTAGGAATATATAACAAAAGATAAAAAAGATAAGATTAAATACAAATAAAAATTTAACAATATATAAATAATAAAGGATAATTCATTAAAAATTATACTATATAATTTAGTAGCTAATATATATATTTATAAAAATAATAATATGTTGAATAGGAACGAAAATTTATAATAAATTTTAAAAGATTAAATACTAAATATTTAATAACGATATATAGATTATTTATTAATAACTTACAAATTTTAAATTAATAAAATAATACATAATTTATGATAAAATAAAAATAATATATGGAATAATATATAAAATGTATAATATATAATAGTATATAATAATATAAATAATATATAAATAAAAATAATATATACTATTTTACATATAACTAATGTTTATAAAAATATATAGTATTTAAAATAAATTGAATTTATATGAAAAAGGGTAAAAATTGAATTTAATTAAAAAATCCAGGGTTAATTAATAATAATTTTGGGCCTAATTGAAACGTGCATTTAAAATCAGAGGGACTCCCTGGGCAATTAGCCCTAATCCTAAAAAACGACGTCGTTCCTCATAATAGGTTTTAATGGCCTTTGGGACTAAATCGAAACAAATATAAAAGTTATGACCAATTTAAAAATAAAAAAATGAAATTATAAATTTTAAAAAAGCGAAAGGATCGATTGGGAAATTTTCCCTAAAAACGAAAACACGCGGATCCTATCCGGGTCACGGGTCAACACGCGGATCCTGAGCTTTGAAACGATGCCGTTTTGAAGCTTATCGTTTTAAGCAAAACGACGCCGTTTTTATAAGGCTATAAAAGCCAAATGTCAACCTTAAAATCATTTTGAAACCTGATTTAAAAAAAACAAAGAAACCCTTTGAAAGAAGGTTTGGGGGCTCTTCAGAGCTCTGTCGAGCCTCCGTCCAGAGGCTTACACGTGCCCACGCGCTACCGTAAACACCACCACGTATGGCTGCTGGAAGCTGGAAAGCCTCCTTTTTAACGCAGATCTAACAGTACGTCCCCTTTTTCCTTTTATTTTATTTATGATATTCGTATGTATTTGTAAAGAGAAAAGGAAAAATAAAATAAAACTAATCACCTTTGTTTCTTCAGTTCACCATGGGTCTTTTATTGCATATATCTGTATATAACTGTGTTCTTTTTATTGAATCTGTGTGTATATCAAAAAACCCGTGCTTACAAATTAGAAAAAAGGGGTTTTTATAACCCTCTGTTACATTTTTGGGGAAAAAATCCTTTGATTTCTTCCCAAGTTTGCTTCTTTTGCTGCTATGGTTCTTTCCTTCTTTTGCAGATATCAGCGAGGATCTCACGGCGATGAGTGCTGGCGTTTATTTGTGCACTGATTGTGGTGTAATACAAGGCCGGAGTCACGGCGCCGGTGGAGACATTGATGGAAAGTCACTGGAATGACGCGAGACGAAAAGGCGCGTCGGTTGGGGTGCTTGTGACACCTAAGGTTTCTGAAACCCTTGGTCTTCTATCTTGAGTTTATGGTTTGGGCCTCTTGGGCCCCGTTCATTTTTGGGTTAAGGGTGTAATGGGCTAGCGGGTAGTTTCGGCTAATTGGGTGTTGGGTCATTAGGCCTTTAGGCCCGTTTTGTAAACTGGACAGACCTTAAATTTATTTTATTAATTTTTATTATTTTATTCTATTTTTTGAGCCCAGGCAAATTTGGGCTATTACATGCATGTGTTAAAGTTTCATGATGAAATTCTTTGAGTAAGGTGTCCAATTGGAAATTAGGGACTAAGTTGAATAAATTGCAAAACTTGGATTATAGAAGCAATTTGTGTGAAATTGCTTTAAATTATAAATTAGAAGGTCGTAGAGGGCAGTTTGCCCAAATTCTAAGTTTTAGGACAAAAATGGGCTTGCATGGATGAAATTTTAAGGAAATAAATGGGAAAAATGAAACAAAAATTAGCCATTTTCTCCTTTGTACCAGCCGAAACTCTCAAGCCCTCCATAGCTAGGGTTTTTAAGCTTTTCAAGCTCAATAGTAAGTGCTCCTAAACCCCGTTTTTATTGTTCTTTGTATTTTTGAAATTTCGGTAGCTTTCTCTCTCCATTTCTACCCATATTTCATGCTAGGGTTCATGTTTAAAAATTTACCCATGCATGAGTTAATTGTATTTTGATGGATTATGGAGGAATATGAAAGTTGGATGTGTGTTAAACATCTTTTCCTAGGTGATTTTCATGAAATACTCTAAAAGGGACCTTTTTACAAAAGTTGTAAAATGTGAGGTAGAAATGTGAAAATAATGGAAAATGTCGGCTACCATAAGAGAGAAAAATGTTCGGCTAGGCTTGGGTAAGATAGAAATAGCATGTGTTTCATTATACGAGCTTAGGGACTAAATCTTAAAAATGTGAAAGGTTTGGGGCAAAATGATCATTTGGACCGGGGTTAGAATTTAGACTTGAAATGTATAATGTGGAGTGTTAATGATTTAATTTTCTTATAATAAACCCTGAGGAATAAATTTCGGAGGTCGATCGAGGAAAACGAAAGGTTTCGGAATAACCGAAACACAGTACTGAAACGAATACGAGGTAAGTTCGGATAACTTAAAGTAAACTCCTAATATGCCTAATGATATGATTTGTGAATGAATGATGATTGCATTTATTGATAGCATAAGATTTCATGAAATGCATTCCTAATAATTATGTGTTGAAAAATTGTCTCGGTTGAGGTTAAAAAGGGAATTTGATGGATAAACCATGTTTTACAGGTGTAATGAGATCCTGCATATGTTGCAGAAAGGATTTAACCCGGACGGGTAATCTGCTGATCTTAATTATGAAAACGATCTAGCTCGGATGGGTGTTCCTTTAGATGATTGAGCCTCCCGAAGAATACATGTGCATTATGGATTTAGCCGGATAGGTAATCCGATCAGGGTCTGAATTTAGCCTGGACTGGTAATTCAGATTCGAGCTTATTAAAGGAGTTTGTCGCAATAAGGGATTTAGCCTGAACTGGTAATCCCGACATCACCTTATGATTTTATGATATGGGGGATTTAGCCTAGACTGGTAATCCTGCCATAAGATGTGAGGTTCATGGAGTGCACACCTAAAATAATCATCCTTATGAATTGACAGTTAATGGATATTCCATCAAGATTTCCTAGACACTCAACGGGATTAACATGAAATACATGTACAAAATGAAATGTTGAATGATGAGCTCATCTAAGATAAATTATATGGTGCTTTGCTATGTGTCTAACTCATTGGTTAAGTGCATGTGATAGGGAACCATTTCATACCTGTTGGTTTCCTTATCTATTATGGATGGATGTTAATTACTTGGTCAGTTTACTTTCTGATTATTCGAGTTTACTAAGCATGTAAATGCTTACTCCTCTCTTTTCCCTGCTTTTCAGAGTTCAAGGACTTGTAAGGATTGGAAGACGGTTGGAGAGCCAGCACATTATCAAATAGACTAGCTGTGGTATAAAGACATTTATATTTTGTTCAATGACATGTATAGGACCCTTGAGTATTTTGTTATATGTGTCATTTGATTTGCCAAATGTAGGCATGTAAAGATATGCCTATCTTTTTGTTTATGGCCATGAGAATTGGCTTATTTTGAAGTAGGCTATGACCTACAATTCTATGCATGTTTATATTCATATGTGATGGTTTCCAATTTTGAATGTGTTATAGTGACATGGAAAACCATAAATACAATATGGGAAAATAATCTAGCATGTATGAAACCAATGATATGAGGTTTGTATTTGGTAACCATTAAGTATAAGAGTATAATCATGTTTTGTTTTGTATTTGGTAACCATTAAGTATAAGTGGTGAAAAAGGTGACCAAAAGCTTGGAAAATAGCCTATTAGGGTCCACATGGTTGGACACACGGGCGTGTGTCTAGGCTGTGTGTGACACACGGCTCACTTCCATAGGGGTGTGTTATGGCTATGCATCCCTTGCACTTAAAATTTGAAGTCAATATTGTACACGGGCTGGCCACAAGGGCATGTGCCATGGCCGTGTTTTAAAGTCAGTGTTGCACATGGACTAAGGGCATGGGCGTGTCCCAAGCCACACGGACGTGTGTGACCACACGGCCTATACCCACATGGGCGTGTGGAGCCTTAAAGCATGAATTTTCCAAGTTTTTCTTAAGTTCTCGGTTTAGTCCCGAACCATTTCTAATGTATGTTTTAGGCCTCGTGAGCCTGTTCAAGGGACATAATGCATGTGAACAAGAAGTTTCAAGTTAAAAGAGATTTATGGTCTGATTTTATATGCATATGCTTGAGTTGAGCCCGGTAGCACCTCGAACCCTGTCGCGGCGTCAGATACGGGCGAAGGGTGTTACACCGGGTGATAATCAATTATTAGCTCATAATCCTTTATCAGCTCTAGCCACCTTCATTGTCATAGATTCAATTCCTTCTGAGTCATCAAATACTTAAGACTTTTGTGATCGGTGAACACTCGGCATTTCTCGCCATATGTCTTCAAATCTTTAATACGAACACTACAGCTGCTAGTTCCAAGTCGTAGGTCGGGTAATTTCTCTCATATGGCTTTAGTTGTCTCGAGGCATAGGCTATAACCTTGCCTTCTTGCATGAGCACACACCCCAAACCATTTAAGGAGGCGTCACTAAAAATCACAAACCCCTTGCCCGACTCCGGTTGCACTAACATAGGGGCTTTGGTCAATAAAGCCTTTAACTACTTGAAACTCTATTGGCACTTTTCTGTCCATTCGAACTTGATATCTTTTTGCAGTAATCTTGTCATCGGGGTAGCTATTATAGAGAACCCTTGAACAAACCTTCTATAATATCTGGCCAAACCCAAAAAGCTTTGGACCTTTGTCACATTTTTCGGCGGTTTCCGTTCAACAATAGCCGAGATTTTGCTTGGGTCAACTCTAATCCCATCACTTGACACAATGTGTCCTAAAAATCCAACCTCCTTAAGCCAGAATTCGCTCTTACTGAACTTGGTGTACAATTGTTTGTCTCTCAGGGTCTGTAATACAGTCCTCAAATCTTCGCATATTCACTCTCATCACGCGAGTAATCAGTATGTCATCGATAAAGACCACCACGAACTTATCCAAATACAGCCGAAAAATGAGATTCATCAAATCCATAAACACCACCGGGGCATTAGTCAAACGAAAGGGCATGACGAGAACTCATAATGCCTGTATCTTGTCCGAAATGCAGTCTTTGATATGTTTTGTTCTTTCACCCTTAACTGGTAGTATCCTGACCTCAGGTTAATCTTGGAAAATACAGTGGCTCCCTTTAACTGATCAAACAGGTCATCGATCCTTGGCAAAGGATACTTGTTCTTTACTGTTACCCTATTGAGCTGTCTATAGTCGATGCATAACCTCATCGACCTGTCTTTCTTTTTCACAAAGAGCACCGGAGCACCCCACGGGGAAAAGCTCGGGCTCGCAAAGCCCTTGTCAGTTAATTCTTGTAGTTGAGCTTTCAACTCCTTTAACTCCGTAGGAGCCATCCTATACAGAGCAATTGAGATGGGTGTTGTGTAACACCCCAAACCCGAGACCATCGCCGGTGTCGGACACGAGGGGTTAACGAGACAAATCCTCTTAAAGTACCGACCAATTTGGCATTTCTGGACAGGCTGGAAAACTGCGTCACCGTCACCTTAAAAATCATATCTCGAGTTTCAAAACTCAGAAACTGGTTTCGTAAATTTTCCCTGAATTTAGACTCATATACCCATCCATGGATTTATTTTCAGAATTTTTGGTTGGGCCAATTGGTACAGTTTATTAGTTAAAGTCACCCACGTTACAGGGATCTACTGCTCTGACCTTCGCGTGTTACAACTTGAATATCTCTCTGTACAGGGCTTTAATACTGGTGCCGTTTGTTTCTAATGAAACTAGACTAAAAATGGAATCTGTACATATAAGGAATGACTCCTAATTCTTTCTGGATAATTTATGGTAAATTTTCAAAGTCGCGACAGGGGACCCAGAAACTGTTCTGGCCCTGTCTCACGAGAACTTTAATATTTCTCAGTATACTGCTCATATGGTCGTTTCGTTTCGTCCATATAAAAATAGATTCATCAAGGTTCAGTTCCATAATTTACTCACTATTTAATTCTACTTCTACTATTTTTAGTGATTTTTCAATCTCATCTCACTGCTGCTGTCCGCAACAGTTACTGCAGTAGACTATGCCACTTTCATGAATTTTTCCTTGGCCTTAATCATCCATCATACATGACACAAATTATGGCCACCTTATCAAAATTTGAGTTTCTAAGACTCGTGGCTATAGGTTCTAGCATCCCACTCGGCGACCACATAGGCCATTTTCACATGGCTTAAAGTTTACAACCCACAATTCGACAAAATATAATAGCCTATACATGCCAAATGTTCTTCAACAACAAAAACAATACCACAAGATTTCAGCCGGTGTGATGACTTCAACGACGGTTCCGAGCACGCAACAATACGAGTCCAAGAGACCTAAAATGGGTGATAAGAAAACACCGAGTGAGTTTACAACTCAGTAAGTCATAAGCATTCATCAATCCACTGATAAAGTTACTACTACATGTACAACAAATGAGGCTAGGTACTCGTCCATATCGAATCTATACCATAATACCTCGGACCTTTCGGTCCAATCTCGCACCAATTCATACATCCACATTTCATATTCCACACAACAAGATAATCAAGCATTTTTACACATTAACTCATTTTCCAGCACAACCATACAATTTCAATCATCACATAGATTTAAGGCTTACCAAATTCAACCCCAAGCATGAACGTATTCTCTATTCGTCATGAGCTCGAGGTACTTACCCGATCCGCTGTCCATACTCAATTCAATGGAGACACACCTCCATATATATAGAGTACGCACACACAGTGCTTACTACTCGATTTCGCACACTTAGTGCCACGTAATTTAAGCCCGCACACACAAGTGCCATACCCTCCGAGCTCGCACACCCAAAGGTCAGATTTTTCCAGCTTGCACACTTAGTGCCATATATTTCCAGCACGTACACTTAGTGCCATATATTTCCAGCACGCACACTTAGTGCCGATCTCACCGTACACACGTATTGCCCACACACTTAGTGCCGAAAGCAAACTTTCTACACATTTCACTATTTCTTTTACATTCAACAAATGTCATCACTCCATACACATACATTTTCATTCATATATATATATCATCCCATTAAACACAATTGTATAAATTTTACAATCATTTAAGCAATATTAAATACGTGCTTAATGACTTACCTCGTGTTGGGTAAAATAGTTCCAAGTCGGCTACTCGATGACCTTCGTCTTTCCCTTGCTTGATTCTCCTTCTTTAACTCCTTGAGCTTAATCAATAAATCACTAGTTTAACCATCTTGCTAAACATTCATAATTCAACTACACATGCATATGTATGCTTGTATATTCGGCAACCATTCTTACTAATCGCCCATTTGGTCAATTATACACCTAACCGAATATGCACCAAAAACTTGATTCAACATTACCTACATACTCACTTTAATGGCGAATATATATATATATGTACAATGTCAACTAACATCTTTTAATCACCTAATTTCATCTCATGAACATTTAATCAAATTTTCCCAATCTAGCATATATTTTCACATCCATTTGTAACATCATGTACAAACACATATACACATATATCAAAACACAAATTTTACCTATCATGCAACAAGCATAAATCGCACTTATGAGCATGCCATGGCGAATACATCCCACACCATCCCCTTTCAATTTTTGGTCATGGTTAAACAAAGAAAACTCCATGTCTTACTCAAGAATGCTAAAAGAAATTTCAAGAGTAATCAATCCATCATTACATGTATCATCAACAAGCTTCACATTTAGCATGCAATGGCTTTAACACAATATCAACCTTGGCCAAATACCATTTCCATGGCATAACAAGGATTTGAACCATGGGCTAACATGAACATCAAGTTAGCAACTAAAACATGCATGAATCTCATGACACAACCTCAAACATACCTTAATCTTGACACAAGTATGGCCAAATCTCCTTCTAGTTCTCTTCTAAACCAAGCATGAAGCAAAAATCCTTCCTTTTTCCCTTAGTATTTTCAGCCAAGATTTGAGAATGGATGAACAAATTTTTCCTTTCTTTTTCCTCTACTCACGGCAACAAAAGGGGGCATCCGTGCTCATTTTTTTTCATTTCTTTATTTTTTCTACATAATCCACTAACTAAACATGTTGGAAACATGTTCCTTGCCCATATTCTTGTCATGGCCGCCACTCTTCCCTTTTTTGGGCAAATTGACATGCAAAACCACTCTTTTGCATGCATGTACTATTAGACCATTGTAAGATTAGCCTATCACCTTTCAACAATGTTTCATACAAGTCCATTTTAATAAATTCACATAGAAATGATCAAATTAATGCATGAAACTTTCACACATGCATTTACTAACATCATAAACATAGAATATAACTTTTAATTACTTATAAGACTCGGTTTAGTGGTCCCGAAACCACTTTCCGACTAGGGTCAAATTAGGGATGTCACATGTTGTGCCCGGTATCAACTCGATTCCAAACTCTACTTCCCTCACTGGAGGCAATCTAGGTAATTCCTTCGGAAACACGTCTGTAAACTCACAAACCACTGGTACCGATTCTATCTTCAACTCAGACACTTGAGTATTCAACACTAAAGCTAAGTAAGCTTCATATCCTTTTCTCAAAAATTTCTCAGCAGTCAAAGACTATACTATTATAGGCAAATTATTCGACTCATCTGGTCCAACTCGAAGAATAGTTTCATCTTCACATTTTAACTCAATGACTTTTCTCCCACAGTCCAATACAACACTATGAGAAGTCAACCAATCCATCCCAAGGATTACATCAAATTCATTAAACGGAAATAACATCAGGTTAGCTGGAAAACAATTATCTCTAATTGTCAAAGGACAATTTCTACATACTTGGTCCACTAGCAGATGTCTACCTAAAGGGTTAGACACTTTTATCACAAACTCAGTGAACTCTACTATCATGTTCATACGAGGTATCAATTCTATACAAATATAAGAGTAGGTAGACCCCGGGTCAATTAAAGCAACAATAGATATTCCATGGATAGAAAAAGTACCCGTGATCACGTCAGGAGATTCTGCCTCTTCATGGGCATGAATAGTATAAGTCCTTGCAGGCGCTCTACCCTTGGACCTCAATGTAGCATCTCTGGGCTCACCCCTGCCAGTAGCCCCGCTTCCAAAGTTCTTTTGTGGTCTACCCCTCGAAGGAGCACTACTTACCTTTGCTTCTTGTTTTTTTTCTCTCTCTCTTCTATTTAAGGACAATCTCAAATGAAATGTTCTAATGATCCACACTTAAAACAACCCCTTTCATTCCCTTGGCACTCGCCGAAGTGATGCCTACCACATTACGAACATTCTGGCCAATTCGACTGAGCACTACCGACACTCGTGACAGAAGCGGTCTGGGCTCTAGAAGTTGTGTTCTGCCGGTTCTTATTTCTATTTGAAAACCCCACTGAAGCATTCGATCCAGTAGAAAATTGCTTTGATCTCTTAGATGAAGATTGATGTGACTTTCCTATCTGTCTCTTCTTTGAATCTCACGACTCAATAGCCACCCTTCTCTTCTCTTTAACCAATTCTTCAGCTTTGTAGGCTCTCTCAACAAGTACCACAAATTTCCTTAACTCTAAAATGTCCACAAATACTCAGATAAATTCATTAAGACCATCGTCAAACCTTTTACACATGGTGGCTTCTAAGGATATGCACTCCCGCGCATACTTGCTGAGTTTCACAAACTCACGTTCATATTCTGTCACTGTCTTATAGCCTTGCTTCAACTCTAAAAATTCTTTCCTCTTTTGGTCTATGAACCTCTGGCTAATATATTTCTTTCGGAACTCTTCCTGGAAGAATTCTCAAGTTACTCTTTCTCTCGGTACAACGGACACAAGAGTATTCCACCATTGGTAGGCCGAGTCTCGTAGGAGTGACACCGCAGACTTCACGCACTCTTCAGGCGTGCACGATAGTTCATCAAATACCCTGATGGTATTCTCAGACCAAAACTCTGCTCTCTTCGGGTCGTCATCTATGTTAGCCCGAAATTCCTCTGCCCCATGCTTCTGTATCTTGTCCACGAAGGCTTCTCCCTCTTAAACACGTCCGCTCCTTGTGGAGCTACGGGAGCATACTGAGGAATTGGAGGAGGTGGGGGAGGTGGAGTGTTCGGATTCGCACGAACGAATTCTGTGTACCAAGCATCCATCATTCGTAGATAGCTTCTCTAGACCCTCCGCCTTGGCCCATAGTCACGGGTTCACTCTTAATTGGAAAAATCCCTTCGGCGGGTGCGGGCGCCTTACTCTCCACTTCATCCGCCATAGCTCTATCAAGATCCATTTACCATATGAAAATAAAATTTTATAATCACCAGAAGTTGTCACACTATCAATATATACGGTTATGACATGTATAGCTAGATTCATCTTCTTGTTAGGTTAGTCCTAAAATCGACTAAACCATAGCTCAGATACCACTAAATGTAACACTCCATACCTGAAACCCACACTGGAACGGAATATGAGGCATTACTTAACTCGATCTCATGCACCCAAGCGTTCACAAGTCACCTAGACTCGGTCCAATTTAAAAATTTTTCAATTTCTAATTTAAACCTCTTGTTATAGGCCTACGAGCCCCTAATCAACCACTGGGAACTATTTGGGATCAACCCGAGCCCTTAAACCATCTATAGAAAAATTTCTCTTTGAGACATGGCACACACCCGTGTAGAAGGGCAACACGTCCGTGTGGCCATTTTAACATGGTCATGTTGATGGCCCATGTGGCTCACACAGCCGAAGCAATATAGGGACACGCCCGTGTCCTCTACTCGTGTAGAATTTATTCTAAATGCATACCTACAGGGGTTTTCACATGGCCTGACACATGCCTGTGTACCTGGCCCATGTCCTTCACATGGCCATGACATGCTTGTGTGCAAAAACATGGACATTCTGTTTCTGACGTCAGCATCCCCAAAATGTCACACGGCCAAAGCACAAGCCTGTATGCTAGACCGTGTCCATCACACGGTTGAGACACACGACAGTGTCTCCATCGTTTGTTTACTATGATGCATAATGACTTGAAATCTTTACATGCAGGGGACACACGGTCGGACCACACGCCCATAGGGCATACCGTGCGTCACACATGGTCTAGACACACGCCTATGTGTCTACCCGTGTGGACAATATAAGGCTATTTACCAAGCCTATTTGCCACCCTTACTTACACAACCTGCATAATAGCAACCACAATCAAGATAAGACTATCCCATGCAACCAAATCAGCCAAATCAACCATCATTCAAGGCTTAATACAAAATGAGGGATTTATCCCTAAACTAACACATTTGGCCAAACTTATAAAGACACAAAACATAAGTCTAGTTCCCTATACATGCCATATTCAAAAATATAAACCAAATTATACCGAAAGCTTCGATTAATAGTGTGATCGATATCTCTGACTTCTGTTGATCCTTGAGCTAGATAGGCAGCGCTATAAAAAAATGAAAAAGGAGAGGGAGTAAGCATAAAGCTTAGTAAGTTGCACATAAATAGGTATACAACATAACTTTACCATTCATCAACAAATATCATAATACATAAGTGGCATAAGCAAAACTTGCTCATCAATATTCATTATACCTCATATAACATATATTGAGCTCACATTTCATACATACCATATAGGTACCTGTACCACTCACAACACGATTATACTTTTCTAGTTAACTTTAAACCATACTTTCACTGTTACACCATATGGTACATTATCGGATACTCATTTAGCCTCAAACATGGGGTCAGACATCGACGTCGTGTCCCAGGCATGGTCTTACACAAGTTCTAGTATATCTGTACCGATGCCATGTCCCAGACATGGTCTTACACTGACACATTTTGTAGACGATGCATGTCTTAGACATGTCTTACACTAGCTTGCGTCTCGAGGCCGAAGCATGTCCCAGACATGTCTTACATTATCACTCGCCTCAATGCTGATGCCATGTCCCAACCATGGTCTTACACTGGCCCTCATAATGTGGCCAATGCATGTCCCCGACATGTCTTACACTAGCTCTCACAAGTGACCCAAATGTCATGGCATGAATATCTAATTTATTTCCTGAGGTTCATTTGGGAAATCTATTATCTCTATTCTCATCATATTATCTCATTTCCACAATCAAGCAATTCATGCTATAATAGTTCAAATACAATTCAACACATACATAAGCAATGCTGTTGTATTATTTACATACAACTTACCTCAGATTACAAAATGTGGCGACTAGTCGATTTAGTCGATTTGCTTGGCTTTTCCCCGGTCTAGGTTCAAATTCGGTATTTTTGATCTATAATAGCAAAATGCACTTATTTAGTCACTTTATCAATCTAGGCACTCTACAATTCATAATTGGGAAAATGACCAATTTGCCCTAGACTTTTGCAGAATGACCATTTTACCCCTAAGCCCGAAAATCAATTATTATCGAATTTTTTCACACCTTAAGCCTAACCAAACCCTTTCTAATTTTATAGCAACTCCAAATTCCCCACTATTTCACACACTTATCATCTATTTTATAACTTATGCAAAATAGTTCTTTTAGGTGTTTTCATGCTAACATCTTTCACAAAAGTTGGTTATAAGGCACCCAAGACTCATTTTCTTCCATAAAAACTCAGCAAACATTACAAATCCTTTCATGGAAAAACCCTAAACTCTTAATCATTTTACAAAATAGTACCTTCATTTGAAAGCTCATACTTCAAGGGTTTCAAAAGTACAAAAATATTCAACAAAGGGTTGGAAAATCACTTACTTGGGAAGGCATAAACTAAAAATTTTTTTAAGCTCCAAAACCCTTATTTTGCTAAAATTTTTCGGTGGTAGAAAAGAAGATGAGAAGGTGATATCATCTTTCTCTTATTTTATTTCTATTTTAATTAATTTAGCCACCAAACCCACAAAATTTAGACTTTTTGACCAAGCTTGTCTCCTATGGCTAGCCATGCCTCCCTAAAGGGTCTAATTGCCCTTTAAAGACCCCCAATTTAGGTTCTCTAGCTATTTGGCACTTCTAGCTATCAAAATAGGACTTTTGAATTTTATGCGATTTAGTCCTTTCTCGCAATTGGACTCAGAAACGTCAAAATTACTTCACCAATATTTTCATATACTAATATAAACATGAAATGACTCCAAAATAATAATAAAATAATTTATTTGATTCTGAATTTGTGGTCTCGAGACCACTATTCTGACTAGACCCTATATCGGGCTGTTACACTCATTCCATCACAAACTTATGTCGAAAGAATCATTTCACGAAGTTGATAATCACAAGCTTTATGTACATACCTGTACCATCTCGTAATAACTTCATACTTATTCTTATCGTTACCATACCCAATGACCCACTTGGAATAATAATACCTGATACTCGGGAAACCTTGCACACAAGGTGTCACATACACATATATGCTCACTCTCGAGCCATAACGGGCCTGCTCACACAAGCTTTCAGTCAAGACGTAGCTACATGGTGCTGCTCACACAAGCTGTCAAGTAACTGCAACATATACCTGTGTACTCAGCCACCGGTAGGACGTACAGGACCAGCACCCGGATCATATAACATAAAACCCTAGTGACATGTCACTTGTTTCCAAATCTATTCCTAAAGTTCAATTGGGATTTCTCACTTGCCAGAACGTCGTCGAACGTGTCCATAGAGTCGTTTACACAATTCATACAAAATTAAAACATTTAAATACTATTATAATAAAGCTTATTTACATACGAACTTACCTCAATTACAAAAATGGCATAAAGGATCTATTCGTCAATTGCTTTATTTTTCCCTCGATCTAGATCCGAACTTTTTTTCTTGATCTATAATGTCAAATTTAACTTATTTAATCCTCACATTATTCAATATAGCCCAAAAACACATTATGGAAAAAATATATTTTTGCCCCTAACATTTCAACATTTTACGATTTAGTCCCTGGGCTCATAAAATGAAATTCTTTCAATTTCAATATAACCCAAGCCTAGATGAATGTTTTTTGTACTCATAATAGCCCACAATTTTCATTTATTCACACTTTTCTACACATTTTATAGCTTTTCACAAATAAGTCCTTATTTGACTTTTTATCGAAAATAATTTTGCAAATGTTGTTTAACTAACAACAAATGTAACGCCCCCGTACCCGAGACCGTCGCCGGAGTTGAGCACAAGGTGTTAACGGACTTAATTCATCAATTAAACAGCTCAAACAATTTATTTTAGAATTTCCAGACAAGTTGGCTAACTGCATCACAGTTGCTAAAAAATCCATATCTCGAGTTATGAAACTCGAAATATAATTATGTAAATTTTCCCTAAAACTGGATTCATATATCTACTTACTAATATTTTTCTAGAATTTTTGGTCAGGCAAATTAGTACAGTTTATTAATAAAATCTCACCTATTTCAGGGTTTGGCTACTCTAACCCCTGTGTATTAAGAATTAGATATCTCCTAATACAAAGTTTCAATGACTATGCCGTTTGTTTATAATAAAACTAGACTCAATAAGGGTTTCAAACATGTAAAGTAAAACAACTAATTGTTTTTCTACAATTTATGGTGAATTTTTAAATTCAGAATAGGGGATTCAGAGATAGCTCTGACCCTGTTCCACCAAAACTTAAATATCTTATAAAATATAACTCATTTACCTGTTTCATTTCTTCCATATAAAAATAGACTCATCAAGCTTCGATTCCATAACTTATTAATCATTTAATTCCGTTTCTACTATTTTTAGTGATTTTTCAAATTCACATAACTGCTACTATTTGATTCTATTTTTTGGCCAATTTTACCTTTCCAAGGATTTTCATAGTTTAGTTAAGACATAAAGCATACATGTTATCATATATAAACTTGATTAGCCATTTCCAATAGCTAATCATTCTCAAACATTTCCATTCTATCCATGGGCCATATCGTAAGATTTACACACAAAATGATTGGAATGCTATACATGCCATATTTCTAAAAATTTCAAGTTATTATACCGAGATTGTCCAGTGATAGTGTGAGCTTGCCTACGACCATCCCAATCTCCAAATTGACTTGTCAAAACTACAAAGAATGAAAAGGAGGGAGTAAGCATATACGCTTAGTAAGTCCACATGCAAATAACAAATAACTTAACAAAGCAATTATACCAACCAACATTAGCATAATATCACCAAAACATATATCACATTCATATTCATCATTCATCATCTTACCATATTATTGTTGTCGTATCAAGTCTCAACCGGAGGGTTAAGTACATACCTGTCCAAAGTGCCCATTCCACAACACTTACCAATACGCCACTTACATATTGAGTATTCTTCCATTTCACTAGAATTTTACCCGTTGAACACATCGAAATATAACTCGGATATATGGAAAGTTTGCACATAAGTGCCACATATGTAGCCAAGCTACCATGTAACCCGCCCATAAGCGAACTCGGACTCAACTCAATGAGCTCGGGCGTTCGCATCCATAAGTGAACTCGGACTCAACTCAACAAGTTCGGATGCCTAGTTACATCTCACGAACTCGGACTCAACTCAACGAGCTCGGACATTCGCATCCATAAGTGAACTCGGGTCCAACTCAATGAGTTCAGATGCCTAGTTACATCTCAAAAACTTGAACTCAACTCAAAGAGTTCGGATGCCCAAATATCCTAATCTATTCCTAAGGTTTAACGGGATTTTTCTTGTTCGTACTCCTTTACCATTCTCCTCGGAATACCAATGACGATACTTCGGTAGGCTTTCACATTTTTCACATAATTCATAAAATTTTTGCATGTTGTCCAACAATGACCACAAAGCATAGAATTACATGATAATAATCATAATATCGTATAAATGGCATTAAATGATTTAAAATAATGGTTATATTACAATATTTACATATGAACTTACCTCGATACTAAATGAGAATAGTCGAGCCTATTCCTCGTAAACTTTATTTTTTCCCCGATCTCGAGTCAAATCTCTTTTTTCTTGATCTATAATACCAAATTAATTTATTTAATAGACACATTCATCAAAACAGCCCCTAGTACGAACTTTGGCAAAATTACCATTTTGGCCCTAAACTTTCACATATTTACACTTTTTCCCCAAGGCTTGTAAATTAAATCTCATCCTATTTTCTTATGTTTTATGACATGCTGATCATTTTCCCCTTCTATAGCAACATCAAATTCACACTCTAACATGTACTTATAAATATTAGGTATTTTTACTGATTATGTCATTTTACTCGTTTTTACAAAAAATCGTTTAGCAAAAGTTGTTTAACACAAGCTCAAACTTCATATTCTACCATAAAACATCAAAATTCATACATATCATCCATGAATAAAATTTTAAATATAAACCCTAGCTCAAAATATTGGTAGAAATAGGTAAACCGAGCTACGAAGATTTCAAAAATGTAAAGAACATTAAAAACGGGCATAGAAATAACTTACAATCAAGGCTTAAAAGTGTTGAAACCCTAGCTATGGTGGAGAGCAAAATTCAGCAGCAACTTATGGAGAAGATGATCATTTTTTGTGTTATTTTTCCCATTGTATTTCATTTAATATCCAAATGACCAAAATGCCCTTCCTTACTAAACTTTCAAAAATTCCATCCATGTCCAATTTTTGTCCATAAACTTAGAAATTGGTCAAATTGCTATTTAAGACCTCCTAATTAATATTTCAAAGCAATTTCATACTAGAAACTTCTAGAATGCAAGTTTTGCAACTTATTTAATTTAGTCCCTAACTTCAAATTAAGCACTTTATGTATAGAATTTCTTCACAAAATTTTCACACAATCATGCAATCATATCATAGACCTCAAAATAATCATAAAATAATTATTTCTATCTCAAATTTCGTGGTCCCGAAACCAGTATTTCGATTAGGCCCTAATTTGGGTTATCACAACTCTCCCCCCTTTAAGGATTTTCGTCCCTGAAAATCTTACCGGTAAAAAAGTGTGGGTATTGATTCCTCATAGTTTCCTCGGGCTCCCATGTAGGCTCTTGTACCCCATGTTTTTGCTACAATACCTTCACAAGAGCGATACTTTTATTTCTCAGTTGCTTGACCTCTCGAGCTAAAATTTTAATCGGTTCTTTATTGTAAGTCATATCCGGTTGTAACTCGATTTCTATTGGTGAAATCACATGTGAAGGATCCGAACGATACCAACGTAACATAGATACATGGAATACATCATGAATTTTCTCTAATTCAGGCGGTAATGCTAACCGATACGCTACCGGGCCAATTCTTTCAATTACCTCATACGATCCGATGAAACGTGGACTCAACTTGCCTTTCCGACCGAATCTAAGAACTTTCTTCCATAGAGACATTTTTAATAACACTTTATCACCAACTTAAAACTCGATCTCTTTTCGCTTCAAATCTGCGTATGATTTTTGCTTATCCGAAGTAGCTTTCAAACGTCTCGAATCACTTTCACTTTTTCTTCAGTTTCCTTGATTAAATCAACTCCGTAAATTTGGTTTTCTTTAAGTTCGGTCCAATACAGCGGTGTCTGGCACTTGCAACCATACAATGCTTCATAAGGTGCCATTTTCAAACTCGTCTGATAACTGTTATTGTAAGCAAATTCCACCAACAGTAAGTACCTTTCCCAACTTCCTTGGAACTCCAACATGCAACATCTGAGCATGTCTTCAAGAATTTGAATTACTCTTTCTGATTGTCCATCAGTCTGTGGATGGAAGGCAGTGCTGAAATTTAACTTCGTACCTAATACTTCTTGCAGGTTTTGCCAAAATCGCGAAGTAAACCTCGGATCTCTATCTGAAATAATCGACAAGGGTACTCCGTGAAGTCTAATAATCTCACTGATATATAATTCAGCCAACTTATCAAGAGAATAATTAGTACATACCGGAATAGAATGGGCTGATTTAGTCAATCTGTCGACTATCACCCAGACGGTAGCTTTCTTCTTCAGAGTTAACGACAATCCTAATACAAAATCCATAGTAATTCGATCCTATTTCCATTTGGGAATCATGGTAGGCTGAAGTAGACCCGAAGGCACCTGATATTTAGCTTTTACTTTTTGACAAACCAAGCATCGCAATACAAACTCGGAAATATCTCTTTTTATTCTGTTCCACCAATACATTTTCTTCAAGTCATTGTACATCTTTGTACTACCCGGATGCATAGATAAACAACCATTGTGTGCTTCATGCAAGATCCTCCGAATCAACTTATTATTTTTCGGTGCACAAATTCCATCTTTAAACATCAGACAACCATCAGAGCCAATTTTAAAGTCTGATCCTGTATCTGCCTCACATTGTTTTCATTTAGCTTGTAATTGTTTATCACTTCTCTGAGCTTCATAAATCTCTTGTAAAAACATCGATCTGGCCTTCAACTCTGCTAGAATCGAACCATCATCAGAGACCGTCAACCGAGTATTCATAGCTCTAAAAGCAAATAATGACTTTCTACTCAAGGCATCGGCAACCACATTCGCTTTCCACGGATGATAGTCAATCACAAGCTCGTAATCTTTCAATAATTCTAACCATCTCCGCTGTCTCAAATTCAAGTCTTTTTGTGTCATCAAGTACTTGAGACTTTTATGATCCGTATACACTCGACATTTTTCTCTGAACAGATAATGTCGCCAAATCTTCAAAGCAAATACTATAGTAGCTAGCTCCAAATCATGAGTTGGATAGTTCTTTTCGTGAGACTTTAACTGCCTCGAAGCATAAGCCATAACCTTTCCCTCTTGCATAAGTACACATCCCAAGCCATTTAGAGATGCATCACTATACACTACAAATTCTTTACCTGGCTGGGGTTGTACCAACACCGATGCTTCAGTCAGTAACTTCTTTAATTTCTCAAAACTCTGTTGGTATTCATCTGTCCACTCAAATTTAACATCCTTTCGGAGTAGTCTGGTCATAGGAGTAGCAATCATAGATAATCCATTTACAAATCGTCGGTAATAACCAGCCAAACCCAAGAAACTTCTGACCTCAGTCACGTTCTTCGGCGGCTTCCACTCAACAATAGCTGAAATCTTATTGGGATCAACTCGTATACCATCACCTGAAACAATATGACCTTTCTCGAAGCCAAAACTCACTTTTACTGAACTTGGCATACAACTGCTTATCTCTCAGAATTTGCAAGACTATCCTCAAGTGCTCAGCATGTTCTGCCTCGTTCTTCGAATAAATCAAGATATCGCCAATAAATACCACAACAAACTTGTCCAAATATGGCCGGAATATTCGATTCATCAAATCCATAAACACAGCAGGAGAATTTGTCAACCTGAATAGCATAACTAAGAATTCATAATGGCCGTACCTTGTTCTAAAAGCAGTTTTAGGCACATCTGATTCTTTGACCCGTAATTGGTAGTACCCAGACCTCAAATCGATCTTTGAAAACTATGTTGCTCCTTTCAACTGATCCAACAAGTCTCGGCAACGGATACTTGTTCTTGACTGTCACCTTATTCAACTGCCGATAGTCCACACATAATCTCATAGAACCATCCTTCTTTTTCACAAATAATACGAGAGCACCCCAAGGCGAGAAACTCAGTCTCACAAAGCCTTTATCTGTCAATTCTTGCAAATGTGTCTTTAATTCTTTCAACTCTAGAATACCCACAAATACCTTGATGTCTTCATTAAGTCCATCTTCAAATCGTCTGCACATTTTAACCTCTGAAGGGATATATTCTTGAGCATACTTGCTCAATCGAACGAACTCTCTTTCATACTCAGTAACTGTCATGTTGCCTTGCTTCAACTTGAGAAACTCTTTACGCTTTTGGTCTACAAATCTTTCGCTAATATATTTCTTCCGAAATTCTTCTTGAAAGAATTCCCAAGTCACCTTCTCTTTCGGCACCACTGAAATTAATGTCTTCCACCAATGATAAGCTGAATCCCTCAGCAATGATATAGCACACTTCAAGGACTCTTCAGGTGTACAAGATAACTCATCAAATACCCGAATAGAATTTTCGAGCCAAAATTCTGCTGTTTCAGCGTCATCATCAACATTTGCCTTGAATTCTTCGGCCCCTTGCTTGCGGATTCGGTCAACTGGAGATCTATGGAATTTCATCAGATCCATACCTGAAGGCATCTGGGGTATAGGTTGAGAAATCGGGGGTGGTGGGAGAGGTTGTTGAGCAGTCGAGTTCGTACGAACGAACTCTGTATACCAAGCATTCATCATTTGGAGAAAGGCTTCCCGAGTCCTTTCTCTTCCTCCTTGGCCAACAGTAGGAGGTCGATTTTCAATCGACACCGCCTCTTCAGTAGGAGCTGGTGCATTGCTCTCTGCATCATCAGCCATAGTTGGATCAGGATCCATTTACTATAAAAAAAATCATTTAAAAAGGTCAGGAGTCGTTACACCATCACAATATATAAATATGGCATGTATATCAAATCCGTACTTACACCACTTTAGTCTGAGAACTGACTAAACCTACTCTGATACCACCAAATGTAACGCCCCCGTACCCGAAACCATCGCCGGAGTCGAGCACAAGGTGTTAACGGACTTAATTCGTTAATTAAATAGCTCAAACAATTTATTTTAGAATTTCCAGACAAGTTGGCTAACTGCATAACAATCGCTAAAAAATCCATATCTCGAGTTACGAAACTCGAAATCCAATTCTGTAAATTTTCTATAAAACTAGACTCATATATCTACTTAATAATTTTTTATCTAGAATTTTTGGTGAGGCCAATTAGTACAGTTTATTAGTTAAAGTCTCCCCTATTTCAGGGTTCGGCTACTCTAACCCCTGTGTATTACGAATCAGATATCTCCCTATACAGAGTTTCAATGACGATATCGTTTTTCCTCATAAAACTAGACTCAATAAGAATTTCCTACATGTGAAGGAAAACTCAAAATTTTTTTTATACAATTTATGGTGAATTTTTAAAGTCAGAATAGGGGATTCAGAGATCGCTCTGATCCTGTTCCACCAAAACTTAAATATCTCATAAAATAAAACTCATTTACCTGTTTTGTTTCTTCCATATAAAAATAGGCTCATCAAGCTTCGATTCCATAACTTATTAATCATTTAATTCCATTTCTACTATTTTTAGTGATTTTTCAAATTCACGTCACTGCTACTGTCTGATTCTGTTTTGTGGCCAATTTTACCTTTCCAAGGATTTTCATTGTTTAGTTAAGACATAAAACATACATGTTATCATATATAAACTTGATTAGACATTCCAATAGCTAATTATTCTCAAACATTTCCATTCCATCCATGGGCCATATCGTAAGATTATACACACAAAATGATTGGAATGCTATACATGCCATATTTCCAAAAATTACAAGTCATTATACCGCGATTGTCCAGTGATAGTGTGAGCGTGCCTCCAACTGTCCCGATCTCCAAATTGACTTGTCAAAACTACAAAGAATGAAAAGGAGGCAGTAAGCATAGATGCTTAGTAAGTCTACTGCAAGTAACAAATAACTTAACAAAGCAATTATACCAACCAACATTAGCATAATATCACCAAAACATATATCACATTTCTATTTATCATTCATCATCTTACCATATTATTGTTGTCGTATCAAGTCTCAACCGGAGGGTTAAGTAAATAACTGTCCAAAGTGCCCATTCCACAACACTTACCAATACGTCACTTGCATCTTGAGTATTCTTCCATTTCACTAGAATTTTACCTGTTGAACACATCGAAATATAACTCGGATATATGGAAAGTTTGCACATAAGTGCCACATATGTAGCCAAGCTACCATGTAACCCGCCGATAAGCGAACTCGAACACAACTCAATGAGCTCGGGCATTCGCATCCATAAGTGAACTCGAACTCAACTCAACGAGTTCGGATGCCTAGTTACATCTCACGAACTCAGACTCAACTCAACGAGTTCGGATGCCTAGTTACATCTCACGAACTCAGACTCAACTCAACGAGTTCAGACATTCGCATCCATAAGTGAACTCGGACTCAACTCAACGAGTTCGGATGCCTAGTTACATCTCATGAACTCGGATTCAACTCAATGAGTTCAAATGCCCAAATATCCTAATCTATTCCTAAGGTTCAACGGGATTTTTCTCGTTCTTACTCCTTTACCATTCTCCTTGGAATACCAATGACGATACTTCGGTAGTCTTTCACATTTTTCACATAATTCATAAAATTTTTGCATGTTGTCCAACAATGACCACAAAGCATAGAATTACATGAGAACAATCATAATATCGTATAAATAGCATTAAATGATTTAAAATAACGGTTATATTACAATATTTACATATGAACTTACCTCGATACTAAATGAGAATAGTCGAGCCTATTCTTCGTAAACTTTATTTTTCCCCCGATCTCGACTCAAATCTCTTTTCTCTTGATCTATAATACCAAATTAATTTATTTAATAGACACATTCATCAAAACAGCCCCTAGTACGAACTTTGGCAAAATTACCATTTTGGCCCTAAACTTTCACATATTTACACTTTTGCCCCAAGGCTCGTAAATTAAATCTCATCCTATTTTCTTATGTTTTATGACATGCTGATCATTTTTCCCTTCTATAGCAACATCAAATTCACACTCTAAGATGTACTTATGAATATTAGGTATTTTTACCGATTATATCATTTTACTCGTTTTTACAAAAAATTATTTAGCAAAAGTTGTTTAACACAATCACAAACTTCATATTCTACCATAAAACATCAAAATTCATACATATCATCCATGGGTAAAATTTTAAATATAAACCCTAGCTCAAAATATTGGTAGACATAGGTAAATCGAGCTACGTGGATTTCAAAAATGTAAAGAACATTAAAAACGAGCATAGAAATCATTTACAATCAAGGCTTAAAAGTGTTGAAACCCTAGCTATGGTGGAGAGAAAAATTCAGCAGCAACTTATGGAGAAGATGATCATTTTTTGTGTTATTTTTCCCACTTTATTTCATTTAATATCCAAATGACCAAAATGCCCTTCCTTACTAAACTTTCAAAAATTCCATCCATGTCCAATTTTTGTCCATAAACTTAGAAATTGGTCAAGTTTCTATTTAATACCTCCTAATTAATATTTCAAAGCAATTTCATACTAGAAACTTCTAGAAAACAAGTTTTGCAACTTATTCAATTTAGTCCCTAACTTCAAATTAAGCACCTTATGCATAGAATTTCTTCACGAAATTTTCACACAATCATGCAATCATATCATAGACCTCAAAATAATCTAAGATAATTATTTCTATCTCGGATTTTTTGGTTCGGAAACCACTTTTCGATTAGACCCTAATTCGGGTTATCATAACAAACATGCTTTTTCACCATCAAACATCAAAATAGAAACATATTCAACATGGGTAAAATTTTATACTTTAACTTTATTTCAAATTAGTCCTTAAAATAACTAAATCAAGTTACAACGATATCAAAAATATAGAAATCATTAAAAACGAGAGAAGAACGGACTTACAATCGAGCTTGAAAGCTTGGCCAAACCCTAGCTATGGCTTCTCTTCAAAATTCAGCTAGGGGGATGAAATTGAGAAGATGGACATCTTTTATTTTAATTAATTTTTTCTTTATTTGCCAAATTACTAAAATGCCTTTAATGCATGACTTTAAATTTCTCCTAACCATGTCTATTTTTGTCCATCCTAAGGTATAATGGTCTAATTACCATTTATGAACCTTCAATTTAGAATTTCATTGCAATTAGACACCTTTAACTTATAGAACTCAAATTTTGCACCTATTGCAATTTAGTCCTTTTAGCTAAATTGGGCACTCAATCGATAAAATTTCGTCACGAAATTTTCACACAATTATTCTATCATGCTGTAGACCTTAAAGAAATAATGAGATAAATTTTTCTGTTTCGGATTTGTGGTCCCAAAACTACTGTTCTAATTTGACCCAAAAACGGGCTGTTACTGAAATAAAACTAAGTAAGCATAAAATGCTTAGTAAGTTCGTATAACATGGTACTTAACCTACCATTAATTCTATTTTGAGGTAACTATGTAAGTGATATTCAATCAATTTTCCCTCAGGCCCTATACATATCCTCATTGCCCTTGTTAGTCATATAATCCATAATAACATCACAAACATATAAGGGATCAACAACAATCAAGTTTCCATGCACAAATGCTTTCTACAACATGTATTCATTTATCATGTATAAATCATTTATTTATATTACAAGTATAATTTCATAGTAGTTCATCTTGAGTTCATTTCATTTCATATCAAAACTTTACCCATATTACTCAGAATATCAAGGTCACGATTAGTACACTCAAGGTGTACAAGTCTAGAATCAAGGATGTACATACTTATCAAATAAATTCCATGTACAATGTCATCATTTCATATTTCCATATATCAATTATCACATATATTCATTTTCATGTATTTCAGGCCGATATGTGTAATAATTCATTTCTTATTCATATCTTCTCATGTCAAGAACTTTTACCCGTTGAATTTATCTAAAATATCGATGGATATGCAGGTAGTACACTCGAGGTGTACGGATCAGAATCTATCAATTCATGTCCAATGGTACCCATAGGGTACTATATCAGAGAGTACACTCTCGAGCCACACATGTATATGACAAGATTACCAATCCAGGCTAAATCTTTTTTATGACATATGCTCTAAAGTGCTTGATCTGGATTACCTGTCTGGGCTAAATCCAATCCATAACATATGCTCGAGATGACTCATATCAGGATTACTAGTCCGGGCTAAATCTCGTCTGCAACAAATGCAGGACCTCATTTATTTTGAGAAATCACATATCCATCGAATTTTCCATTTATTCAGATGGAATTTAGCATCTTTCAAGCATTATCAAGCATGTGGTCAATCTCATATATTTACGCATTTATGCAATTCAAATGTTCACATTCAACTCAAGCATAAAATTTAACATTTTTATCATTTATCGTTTGTCGGGCATTATAATTGATCTGGCACTATCATTTATCAGGCTTTAACGAATATGTTATCATTTCACATATTTATGACATTTATACAATTCACAAACACAACATTTAATTCAAGAATAAAAACATATACAATTTAGTTACACGAACTTACCTTGACAATGTTCGTATACGTAAAATCTACTAATCTGACATTTTCTTCTTTCCTTGTTCTAGCTCCGAATTTAGTCTATCTAGATCTATACGAGTAAATTTAACATCAATTTACCATATTTCACATTCAAGTAGACTTAATTCTCATCCTAGGCAGAATTACCATTTTGCCCCTAACTTTTCCACAAATTCCCATTTTGTCCCTAGGCTCGAAAAATAAAATTTATGCAATTTACTCCCTATTCCAAGCCTAACCAAAATCCCATTACAAAATTTACAGCACATGTATTCATAAAAATTCTACATTTTTCATCAAATTTCACAACTTTACATTTTAGTCCCTAAATCATGTTTTCACCAAAAATCACTTTGTAAAAGTTGTTTATCTATCAGCAACCTTTCATTTTCTACCATAAATTTCTAATTTTCAGCATATTCATCCATGACCCATTTTCCATACTTTGATAACTTTTCAAATTGATCCCCCAAATAGATAGATTAAGCTATTCCGGTTTCAAAAATATCAAAATTACTAAAAACAGGACAAGAAAACTTACCCAATTTGGCCAAGAAAGTTTCTTCTCTCTCTCCTAGGGTTTCCATGTATTGTTTTTGGGAAGAAGATGATAAAAATGATTTTTATTTCTATTTAATTAATTTATCATCTTTAATAATTTTGGTTTCCAATTTAGTACCTAGCCTTTTTCTAATTTTCCATGGATGAATCATCCAAAAAATCTAATAACTTTTTAATAATGGTCTAATTAGTTTTGAATTCCATAGCTATTTGATCCTTCTAAATACTAGAATTCAACTTTTGCATTTTATGCGATTTGGTCCTTCTCGTAATTAAACACATAATCGGTAAAATTTTTTTATCAAAATTTTCACATGAAATTTCTAATATAATACGGATCATATAATAAAATAAAAATAAATTTTATTTTTGACTCGGATTTGTGGTCCCAAAATCACTGTTTTGTTAAACACTAAAATTTGGGCTGTTACAGCCATATCTCCAACGATTTCAAAAGCAACAACGAGATACTCAGTTGAAAGAAATTTTTGATGACAAGGTGACTTTTAATGACTTTGATGCTGCTAAATCCCTAGATGTAGTTGAAGACTGTTCTGCTATTTCCAAGATGGAGTCACTGGCTTTTACAGAGCTAGAGCTCAATTCTTTAGATGATCCATTAGAATGTATTCTGCTAGCGGATTCGCCAAGTGATGATGAATACAAGGACTGTTTGACTTTGTTAGAAGCTAAAACGAAGGGATTCACTTAGGAAGTTCTACTGGAACCATTAGAGTTATTATCTCGTGAGTACACACAACCACAAGTGTTGATTGAAGAGCTATTTGAATTGGAACTGAAGACTTCGCCTCTTCATTTGAAATATAATTATTTGGGTTCATCTCTATTTTTACCGATCATGGATTCGGTTGAGTTCACCAAGAAAGAAGAAGAAGAGTCATTTGTTGTTTTGGAAAAGCACAAGAAGGGTGTCAGATGGATTATTGTAGATATTCGAGTCAAGGGTTGGATGATTTGTAAGAATTAAAGGAAGTTAAACAAGGCCACCAGGAAAGATCAGTCTAGGTTTTCTTTCCCTAATAAGATGTTGGACAGATTTGATGGGAAAAAAATATGATTTCTTCCTAGATTGTTAAGGTTGGTATGACAAATGACCATTTGACACCATCATGGTCAATGACAATCTTGAATAAAATGGAGGGAGTTCTCTTCACTTTTTTTTATCTTTATTTTATATTTTTAGTTTGTTTTTCTCATTTGAATAAAATGGTTGACTTAGATAAAATTTTCTTTGGTTCATTACATTAATTAAAACTTTATCTAGGAGATTGGGACTTAAGCAGGACCATCCGTGACCCCTCCAGTCTTTCCTGTGAGTTTAATGTAATGTAATTTTTCAAAAAAACTTTTTCTAAGTAGCCCAAAGAATTGAAGTTTTTTGTTTTGTTAAATAAAGGGTCAAGTTTTAAAACAAGAGGTGGAAATCATAAATAAAAATGAACAAGTTGCAAAGTACAAAGTGTGGCAATAGATATAGACATGTCTAGGATTGGATCTAGAGAGAGCTTGGTACTTAAGCAGTCAAATTGACTCACCTCATCTTTTCTAGAATCCTACCTAGTGTATAGTATCTATTCACTTCTAACAATGAGGACACTATTCATTTTAAGTAGGGGGACCGAAAAATTGAAATTATTTTCTCTCAGAATAAAAGTTTCTTTTAATTATGATTATGATATATTTTGTTCAAAAATTTAAAATTTTGTTAAGTATGCTAAACTTCAGTATGAATAAAATTCTATTATTTCAATAATTGTTATGTTGGCTGAATTATGACATAAATTTACTCTTAATAAAGCATGCAAATCACACCATAAAATTTTTTCAGTTCCTTAGGAAAGTTAGGCATGCATGAAAGTTTAAATCTCTAGAATTGACTTTGTAGTTTCTTGAGGTGAAATCTTAGGAAGCATGGAATGTTGAAAATGATTTAGGCAACTTTTGTTTGGACCGTTTGAGCCTTTCAAGACAACCTTGATGAAATTTTATCTCTTGAAACCCAACTTTGAGACCATATGGCCTAATTTTATTTGAACCCTTGCAATTTTTAGCCATCACTTCTCTCCTAATTATCTTTAAATTGTCCCAAACACTAGACTCAGTACTATTCAAAATATTCTTTGAAAATAAGTTCAGGGGAGTTAAAAAGAAGTATCAAATGCTCAAAAAAATTGTAGTACATATAGTAAAATGCTCGTGAAAAAAAAAGAAGAAAAAAAGAAAATAAAAAGAACAAAAAAAGAGAGCATATGTACTTGAAAGAAAATAGATGTACAAAAGAGCATGTAAAAGCAAAGTAAGTTGGTGTATTGAAGGTAATTCTTCCAAATGTCTGATTTAAGCCGAGTCTAAGGTTTTTAGCCTAAATTTATCTATCTTTTACCTACCCCTAGCCTAGCCACGTTACAACCTTTTTAAAGACCTACTGATTCAAGTTTCTATACGACCTACATTAGTGGAGAGAAAATTGCTATGTTCAACAAATGAAGGTTTAAGTTAAACTTAATAATTGCAGCTTAATCTTGAATAAAGGAATAAAATCAAATTGGTAGGGATTTAACATGTCTTTATTTGGAAGCATTTAGTATATTTTTGATATCATTAGAATGATTGAGATTAATTTGAATGATTTGTATACTTAAGTAGCATAAATATCAAAATTCTTGTTCTTCAGCATAAGTATACTAAAATCATAATTTTGGGAAGAATGTTGTTTAGAAGGAATTTATCTAAGGTGTTTCTGAGAAATTCTTTTCAAATTTGTGCATTACTTGGGACGAGCAATGACTTAAGTTTAGGGTGTGGAAACACGAGAATATACACACTTTTTCATGCCATTTTAAACTCAAATTCATGTAGTTTCGGTAAAATTCTTGTCGAAAAATATATAATAATTATAAAATAATTAAATTCCACTAAAATTATGAACATTTTGAAATTTAATTAATTTTATATCAAATTTTGATTATTTTCGATAGAACTGCACAAAGGGCAAAAAACAGCTCCACAGACACTGCTAGAAGTGCAAAACCGAGAAGTAATTTTGAAGCATCAAGGCTAATTAATTTTTCATCCTAAGAAGTCCAAATTATGTGTATTAATTCATAATATAATTAATTTTAATTTTAATCAAATTTAAATTGGGTTAAATAAATTATTATTAATTAATTATGAAAAAGACCCAGTTGAGCTGAACCGAGAAAACCGATCCAACCGAGCACTGGGCAGCCCAAAACCGTCTCACATGCTGACCCAATCAGCTTTTTTGTATGATTATTTGGCTTGAAAAATGGCCCTTGAATACTCCTTCAATTTGCATGCAAACCCCTCCACTATTCATGCCCTTCAAGATTTGCCCCTACCTAAAAATATCATGTTTGAAATCTTTAAACATGCCAATGTATGGCAGGCCATGGGGGGAGTATTTGGATGCTGAATTTGGCTATTTTTAGCAGAATTATCAACCTATAAACACCCTCCTTGGCTACTCACATCAAACACATCTCAACCCTTCTCATCTCTTCACCTCTCTCTCATTTTTCTCTATTCATTCCCTTCTATTGTTCTTTATTTTCTTCCCCTATTCCCTTGCCGATTTCACCTTTTGAAAAAGAGTCAATCAAACACCATTTGGAGTAGAATTCAAGTGTTCGTAGAAGCCTCGGTTAGACAAGAACAAACTGAGAATGAGAAGCAGAGCAAACTAGTTAAGCCACGGAGAAAACACTGGATTTGATCCTTATTCACTATCCTTTTAATTTTGTTGTTATGATGAAAATGTCTATGAATATTTGTGATGTTGATATTTTTAATTTAATTAATATGGCTTAAATTTAAATCGTGTTAGGTTGATTGTATTTTGTCAACTTAATTTATTAAAAATTGTGTTTGTGTTGTTATAGGCATCGGTAAGATGTTTGATTAAGTAAAACCATGACTAAGTTATTCTTACATTACAATTATAAGGTAACTAATGAATTAATTATTTAAATGGATTGACATTGTAGTTAATTGACACAATACTTAATCAGTGCATGTTTAACCATCTAAGGTAGCTGAGGGTTAAATTAGCAATAGTATCTAGCGATACATTAGCCTTACATAACTTGCAAGATTATTGTGATGAAACTGTTTTAAGGTAGAAATACATTGTTTCCTCACGTAATCTTTTATGTGCTTATGAGATTGAATTAATTGTTTGAATTGGCATAGAGATATGTATAAGAGATTATTTTAATTTCATAAGTATGTATGTGCATTAACACATTTGCTTATTAGAATTTGTTTAACCAGTTGAGTTGAAATAGAGATATAGTCAAGAGATAAATGGTTTTTGGAGGTAAGTATGCTCATAAGTTAGCAAATGACCGAGTTTTCGTAAATTTATTCGTAACAACATGAACATGAGTTTAATAAGTCTAAGTTAAGAAATGCAATAAATCTAACGCATGTCATCTTGATTAAAATCATCTTTTGAAATCGTGCATGGGAACTTTTATTTTATTTTTATTTATTTTACTTTGTTAAATCCTAGTTTTTGAAATTGCATTCATAAATAAATTTTTTCACAATTCCTGTGCGTACGATAACTTGACATTTGTTCGTAACTTTATTACTTATTGCGATTATGTACACTTGCACATTTCCATTGTTCCAAGAGCATAACTATTCATAGCTCGTATGAGCATACATGTACAGGAATTGACAGATTACAGTTTAGCACACTATGTGTGAGCTATCCTGAACATCCAATGATATTCTAAATGGTTCAATGGCAATGTTCTGTTATGAGATGATAAGAGTTCGATATGAACTATTACAGGTATTTACATGAAGTACATGGAAATGATTTTACATGATACATAGATATATGAAATGGATGATATATGTATATGTAATTTGTTTAATTGTTGAACTCATCCATGATTATTGGTTCATATATATGGATTTACATGGCTAATATGGTTGGTGTATATGTGCTTAGGCATTTGGCCAAAATGTGTTTGGATATGCTTTGTACTTACTTATTACTTGATTAAATGGTAAGTTAGATTCTAAGTTATACGAACTTACTAAACTTAAATGCTTATTTCGTGTATTTTCTATGTTTTTAGTGAATTGAAAGGGTGGAAGCTTATCGGAGCTATACCACACTATCCATCGGCTCACTCGGTACTTTCAGTTAGTTTAAATTCAGTTATAATGGCATGTATAGGTTCTTTTGGCTAATGTTGGCCTATATGCTTTGTTGATATTTTGGCCATTTGTTTGGCTTGTGTTTTGACATTTTGATGATAGAATTATTCTAGTCTATGGTATGTAAATATTTTCTCTTTAATGGTTGATGAATAACTTAGTATGGTTGAATTATGGGAGATAAAAATTGTGGCATGATTATACATATTGAATATGTTCATTGTGATAGGATGTAATTATGGTAACTTGGTGCAAATGATTTACATGGTCATTTGATGCCTGTTGTAGATTGGAGTTTTGATACCAAATGGTATGTTTTGTTAAGTGATCCACATGGTAAGTTTTGGTACAAGTATGCATATATGTAAGTTGAACAATTGGTTATATTCAACATATGATTAGTTATGTTTATAAAGTGTTATTTGAGATGCCTAAGGGTATATTGGTTGTATGTGATCATACCATTTGTATAAGGCTTGATAACGCTTGTTTTGGATGCCTTATTATAGCTTGTGTATATATGCATTGTTGGGTGTAGGTACATACCAAATTGGGTGAGAAATATGGCTTGTAAAATGGCCTATTTTCGTCCACACGAGCAGAGACATGGGCGTGTGTCTCAGCTGTGTATGACACACGGCCAGGTGACACGACCGTATGTCCCCTGTAGCTTTCAAAGGGTTGCAAGTCATGCTATTACACGACCTAGCACACAGGTGTGTGAGGTTACTTTGAAGGGTACACGGCCTAGCACATGGGCTGTGGCTTGGCCGTATGGCCTAAGTTAGTGAGTTACATGGGCACGAACATGGGCTAGGACACAACTGCGTGTCACTATTTCAAATGCCCACACGGCTTGAGAGACAGGCCTGTCTCTTGGCCGTGTAACCCCTACAGCTTTGAAAATTTTCAATGTTTTCTGAAAACATCTATGAGTTTTTGATTTAGTCCTGACTTGTTTCTAACACGTATTTAGGGCCTCGAAGGCTCGTATAAGGGACAATATTTATAGTGTTGATTGGTTTTGATGTGATTATTATTATGTTCTGAAATGCTTGAAATTTTTGTCCATTTTATTTGAAAGCTCTGGTAATGCTTCGTAAGCCTATTTTGGCGACAGATTTGGGTTAGGGGTGTTACAAAGAGTTCAAGGATTACTTCAACCTCGAGTCGATGAGGCATTGGGTGCCAATTTCCTTCGATTTAACTGATGAGACACTAAGTGTCAATTTATATAGCGTTGGGCGCAATTATTACTTCAAATTTATCCGATGAGGCACTGGGTGCCAAATAGGTGTGTTGGTTGGATCCCTGTATCCGTTTGAGTCCGTGTCGTGTTAATAGGGGAAAGTAAAATAATAATTTATGTGATTGATATTGAAATGACAAAGATGAGAAATGAATATGAGATGAGAAAATATTGAAATGACAAAGATGATAAATGAATATGAGATGTGAAACTTGAATGAATTCAAGTATTGATCAAAGATATGAATCATGCTATTGCATGAGATGATGTATTCAAATGTTGAATGAAATGCCATTGATATATACTTATATATTTAAACATGTGTAAATCTTAGTAGATGCGAATAAGGAATGAGCAAAAATTATACTATTAAATTGAAACACATGAACATAGCTTACTTGTTGCGTTTTGCATTTTGCATTTTAAATACTTACATCAAGTTTATGTTATTCGGATTATAGAAATACCACTGAGTTTTACTCAGCGTACGGTTTTGTTTTCTATTCGCAGGCTAGTTACTATTTGAATTATTGTCGACTCAGCATCAAATCACAAATCCTGAGCTCAAGTGTGGTGATATTTCATTTTGTAATGGCATGTACCTAGGGAGTGTTTTGTTGATATCATTTATAAGAAGTTGTTAACTTAGTTGCTAGTGAAATGATGGTTGAATGTGTATATGGTTGTGGTTGAGGCTATGTTGGTATGCTAGCCTAGTTTATATTTTATGTATGTGATAGTTTAAAGTTTGGTAGCTTAGCATAATGCTTGGTATGTGCTTAGCTTCAGATTTGGTAACTTTAGAAGTCTGAAAGTTAGTTCAAATATGGTAAGTGTGATATAAATGAAAGTCTTGAATGTTTGATGTGTTGTTTATGTATTTGAACATATAAAATGTTGTACCAATGAGGGTACATTGGTTAGGCATATTAGGTAACGAATTTGGTGTATTTTGGGCATGTTTAATCGTGTTTTGAATATGTTAAATGATTGATAATTGAGTTGCTTAGTGCCTAAGTAAGTAAGAATTGGTAAAATTAAGTTTTAAGGTACATTTGGGTGCACACAGCCTGGCTACACTGGCATGTGTCACACATGGGCAACACAAATGGGCGTGTGACCCAAGTCAAAGAGTTACACGACTTGGCCACACGGGTGTGTGACCCCTGAAATAAAAATTTTTATAATTATTTCATAAACTTCTAGAATTGTTTCAAATTAGTCCTTACCTATTTTTAAACTATTTTTAGGGTCTCCTAGACTTGTAATAGGGGTTGTAAAAGTAAATTTTACTTTGAACCGGGGTGGATTAGCCAACCTAAATTAAGTGCATTCCACTAATAACATCAAAGATAAATTAAAAAGATAATTGTAGATGGAGTACAGACTTGTAACACCCCCAACCCGTATTCGTCGTCGAAACAGGGTTTTGGAGCATTATCAAAACTTTCAAAACATTTTTATAAATAATTTATGTAAATCACTATTCATTTACTGAGATCATTCAAAATGTCCCTTAATTGGGCCCTCGAGGCCCAATACGTGCTTTGGAATCGAGTTTGGACTTAATCGGAAACACTGAGAATTTTTTACGAAATTTTAAAAATTTTCCAAGGAGCAGGGCTCGCATGCCCTTATGGTCCAAGGGACTCGCCGTGTGACCGTGGGACGCGCCCGTGCTGCAGGCCATGTTAGACCCCGTGTAACTCTTTGACTTGTGCACACGGCCATGCCATACACTCATGTTCTAGGTCGTGTAGCACACACGACTGAGACACAAGCCTCTGTCTCTACCCATGTGCTCAATTCTGAGCATTTTGTTTCTCAAAATTAAGGTGTAGGGGACACACAACCTAACTACATGCCCATGTACTCAGCCATGTGTCACACAAGGCATAGACACACGCCCGTGTGTTTACCTGTGTGGAGAAAATAAAGCCATTTCCTAGCTTCACTTGTCACCCAAATTCACCATTTTCCTGCACCAAAACATACCAACTACAATCCATCCATTCCAAGCATTGAAATTAGGTAATTTCCATCATTCAACATGGCATATCATTGCATGCATGCATATGTTACCTTGGTTCAATCCATGTGTTAAACATATTTTGATCAACTACTTAACATATATGTAGCTACCATAGTTTGACATTACAAGTATGTCAAAACAACTCATTACTAGCCATTCCAATGGCTAGATTACAAGCATCATTTACATTTACATGCCAATATAGCCAATATAACCTATACATGCCATGTAACCGTAATTGCTTTACCGTATTGTACTGACATGGGCCGATGGATAGTGTGAGTGATCTCTGTCGAGTTTCCAATCCAACGAGCTCCCGATTTACTCTAAAACTGGGAAATGAAACTAAGTAAGCATGCACATATGCTTTTCACAACATGTATTGGAAGCAATTATGGTAACTATGTAAGGCATAATCAATCATTTTGACCTCAAGCCCTACACACATTCTCATTGCCCTTGTTGGTCATATATTCCATAATATCATCAAACATATATGGGGTTAACAACAATCAAGTTTCAATGCACATATGCTTTTAACAACATGTATAAATCATCTCTATATATTGCAAATATAATTTCATAATAGTTCATTCAGATTATTTCATGTCAGAACTTTACCATATTACTCAGGATATCAAGGTCACGGTTAGTACACTCTAAGCGTACAAGTCTATAATCAAGGATGTACATACTCATCAAATAAATTCCATCTACAATATCAGTATTTCATATTTCCATGTATCAATTATCACGTATCGTCATTTCATGTATTTCAAGCCGATATGTGTAATAACTCATTTCTTATTCATATCTTCTCATGTCAAGAACCTTTACCTGTTGAATTTATCTGAAATATTGATGGATACACATGTAGTACACTCGTGGTGTACAAATTAGGATCTGTCAATTCATGTTCAATGGTATCTATAGGGTACTCTTTCAGAGAGTTCACTCTCGAGCCATATATATATATATAAACAACAGGATTACAGTCCAGACTAAATCCTTTCATAAATGAGGTCAATAGGATTACTTGTCCGAGCTAAATCCCGTAAGCAACAAATGCAGGACCTCATTCATTTTGAAAAATCACATATCTATCGATATTCATTTATTCAAACGAGATTTAACATTTTCAAGCATTTCCCGACTTGTAATTATTTCATACATCTATAACATTCATATAATTTAAATGATCACATTCCAAATTCGTTCCAAGCATAAAAGTAACATTTTTAACGGTTATCCTTTATAGGGCATTATCGTTAATCGGGCTTTGTCAAGTATATTTTCAATTTCATATACATATATGATGTTTATAAAATTCACAAACACAACATCTAATTCAAGCATATAAAATACATAATTTAGTTACACGAACTTACCTCGACAATTGTTTATGTACGAAAAATCTACTAATCCGATTTTTTCCTCTTTTCCTTGTTCTAGCTCCGAATTTGGTCTATTCGGATCTATACGAGTAAATTTAACATCAATTTATCATATTTTATATTCAAGTGGACTCAATTTTTATCCTAGGAAAAATTACCATTTTGCCCCTAACTTTTCCACAAATTTCCATTTCGTCCCTAGGCTCGGAAAATAAAATTTTTGCAATTTACTCTCTATTCCAAGCCTAACCAAAATCCCATTACAAAATTTACAGCACATGTATTCATAAAATTTTAGAATTTTTCATCAAATTTCACAACTTTACATTTTCGTCCCTAAATCATGTTTTCATCAGAAATCACTTTGTTAAAGTTGTTTATCTATCAACAACCTTTCATTTTCTACCATAAATTTCTATTTTTCAGCATATACATCCATGACCCATTTTCCATACTTTGATAACTTTTCAAATTAATCCCCCAAATAGATAGATTAGACAATCCCGGTTTCAAAAATATCAAAATTACTAAAAATGGGAATACTTACCCAATTTGGCCAATAAATTTTCTTCTCTCTCTTCTAGGGTTTCCATGTATTATTTTGAGGAAGAAGATGCTAAAAATGATTTTTATTCCTATTTAATAATTTATCATCTTTTAATAATTTTGATTTCCAATTTAATCCTTAGTCTTTTTCTAATTTTCCATGGATTGATCATCCAAAAATATCTACTAACTTTTCATTAATGGTTTAATTACCATATAAGGACCTCTAGTTTTGAATTCCATAGCTATTTAATCCTTATAGCTACTAGAATTTAACTTTTGCATTTTATGCGATTTGGTCCTTCTCGTAATTAAACACATAATCGATAAAATTTTCTTTTCAAAATTTTCACATGACATTTCTAACATAATATGGTCCATATAATAAAATAAAAATAAATTTTATTTTTGGCTCAGATTTGTGGTCCCAAAACCACTGTTCCGATTTCACTAAAATTGGGCTGTTACAGGACTAATACTCTGATGCTAATAATTTGAATAGTCTTATATGTATCTGAATTCTGACATTCTAGGAGGGATAAATAGTGATAAGAGTGCAAACAGTGGAAGACTAAATTTAGCAATGTATAAATGTGATAAGAGTGTATACAGTGGAAGACCAAATTTAGAAATGCATAGCATAATTTATTATTCGAATGTATAAGAATCTAGCATGAAAGTATTAGATTATCTTGACCTGCCCCTGCATATTATAATGTTATTAGTTAGTTTATATGTTGATTATGATTGAATTAATTGTTTGATTCATTAGTAATGCTCGTGACCCTAATCCAACGATGGAGAGGGGTTTGGGGTGTTACATTTAGAAATGCTAATTTGGTATCGATATAAAGTATCAATCATTGATGACAGGTATCGATATCTAAAAAATGGTATCGATGCAAAATGACTTGTTTCAAAATTTGAAATTTGGCAAAATGCCAAAACAGTATCGATACTGAATTTTGGTATCAATACTTTTAACTCAGATTTTGAAAAGTTTTCAATATGGTCCTTCTTCATGCTTGGGTCAACTTTAGAGCTTTCGTAAGTTCAATTTAGACTTGGTTTGTTAGTATTTCACATTATACTTAATATTATGACATGAATTAATATGCATTTGAATTTTGAATCATGATTTGAATGTGATCTATTTTGGTAACTGCGATAGCATCTCGTAACTTGGCGACCAGCCCGGGTGAGGGTGTTACATGTAATGGTATAAGAGCTATGGTTTATTCAATTCTGGGACTGAATGTAGCGTGTGTTGAGTCTTGAAATACATGTCATGATAACTTGTGACAATGTGATGCTTTTGATCTTATCTGACCCAGATTTTCATACATAAATGACCGAATGCACATTAACTAAGCACTTAACAATTTTCTTTAGCCATTGAATTCATTCGGCAATGATAAGGACAAATTTAACAAACCTTAAATTTAACTTATAATTGTACATATCTCATTCAAAACATCCACACCAATTTATTATCCAATCAACCATATCCGAAAACCTATCATACAATTAAAACCCTTGTTCAAATTATTATTCACTATAATACTATGGCCAAATCCCTCAATTAGCTAACATAGCCTCTTGTTTTCAATCTAAACACGTATATACAACCTAAATCCCTCTTTTAACACATAATTCACTATCTTGGAACTCATTTCCTAACTAATTTAACTTAGTCCAAAGCCGAATGCTATTTGAGCATTAAGCTCATGTTCTTTTCTTTATTAAGCAAGTATTATAACTCAACTAACTTCATTAGCCGACTACTCAAGCTCATTTGAGCCACATATAGTAATTTAGTTTGTTTATACTCAATTAGAAACATTTCTCCTTGCAAATTATCAAAACATACACAATGTAACCCATTGAGCTCATGACCGAATGCTTCATGCATCACAAACACAAAATCACATACATGGGTCATTTTAGGAGCTTTAGAACCAATTTAAATTTCTCAAAATCCAAAGAAAAACATATGAAATCATACCTTAATTCCCAACAAAAGATGGCCGAATGCCTTAGGTGTTCTTTCTTCCATTTTTCTTTTTCCTTTCCTTATGGTTTCGGCAAGATGAAAAAAAAGATGATGGAACTTTGTTTTTATCACCACTACTAATATAAATTTATTATTTCAATATATAAAAATCATTTTATAATAAAATGTTTATTTATGTCTTTATTATACATAATTCCCACCAATTAAAAATGGAGACAAGAGAACACATTGTTACATGCATGTGTTGGTCGGCCATTTACATTCAAAAATGGTCTAATTGACATGCAAGTCCACATTTTTGAATACATGCTCTATTAGATCACTTTATATATTTACCTAACCTATTTTACCAATGTTTCACATAAGTCCCGTTTCAAAATTTCACATACAAATGGCAAAATTAATGCTTGAAATTTTTTTACACATGCATTTACTCACCTCATGAACATAGAATATAACTTTCAATTATTAATAAAACTCAGTTTCGTGGTCCCGAAACCACTTTTTGGCTACGATCAGATTAGGGGTGTCACAATAACGCTGCATTATTTACATACGAACTTACCTCAGTACAAAAATAGTAGAAAATGATCTAATCGTCAAACACCTTATTTTTTCCCCAATCAAGGTCCAAACTTTGTTTTTCTTGATCTATAATAGCAAATTTAACTTATTTAATATTCACATTACTCAAATCAGTCCAAACATCACATTATGGCAAAATTACCTTTTTGCCCTTAAAGTTTCACATTTTTACAAATTTGTCCCTAGGCTCGTAAAATGAAATGTATTTAATTTCTTTATTACCCAAGCGTAGCCAAATCATATACATGCTCATATCAACCCACATTTTTCATCAAATCATATTTTTACTACCCATTTTACATCTTTTTACAAATAGGTCCTTTTTACGTATTTTCATGAAAAATCACTTGGTAAAAGTTGTTTATTACCCATCAAACTTCCATTTTCTACCATTAAACCTCAAAACACATGCATGTCACACATGGGTAAATCTTTTAACATGAACTCTACTTCAATACAATGGTAGAAATGGAAAGATCGGGTGAATATGACTTAAAAAACGTAAAGAGCATTAAAAACAGGGCTAGGATGTACTTACAATCAAGCTTGAAAGTGGCTAAATCCCTAGCTATGGAGAGTTTGAAAAGTTAAACTATGGTGAAGAAGATGGAAAAAATGTTTGACTTAATTTTCCCTTTTAATTCACTTATTTACTAAATGACCAAAATGTCCTTAATGCCTTTCTTTCAAAATTCACCTATCCATGCCCATTTTTTGTCCAAAAAAATATAAAATGGTCTAATTATCATATAAGGACCTCTAATTTAAAATCTCATAGCAATTGGACACCTTTAACATGTAGAACTCAACTTTTGCACTTTTTTTATGATTTAGTCCTTTTGACTAAATTGAGTGCCCAAACGTTAAAATTTTAGAATGAAATTTTCACGAAATCATTATGTGAAATTGTAGACCATAAAAATATAATAAAAACAAATTTTTATATGTCAGATCTGTGGTCCCGAAGCCACATTTTCGACTAGCCCCAAAATCGGGCTGTTACAACTCTCCCCCTTTAAGGATTTTCATCCCCGAAAATCTTACCAGAAAAGAGGTTTGGATATTGTTCTCTCATAGCCTCCTTAGGTTCCCAGGTGGCTTCTTCAATACCGTGTCTTTGCCACAAAACTTTCACTAGGGCTATACTTTTATTTCACTAGGGCCATACAATGCCTCATAAGGTGCCATTTTTATACTCGACTGATAGCTGTTGTTATAGGCAAATTCGACCAATGGTAGATATTTTTCCCAACTACCCTCAAATTCTAGAACATAGCATCGAAACATATCTTCAAGTATCTGAATTACCCTTTCGGATGGACTGTCGGTCTGTGGATGAAATGCAGTACTAAAATTCAATTTCGTACCCAAGGCCTCTTACAACTTTTTCCAAAACCTCGAAGTAAACCTCGGATCCTTATCCAAGATAATAGAAATAGGCACCTCGTGCAATCTCACCATCTCTGCAATGTACAGCTCAGCTAGCTTATCAAGCTAGTAATCAGTACGTACCGATATAAAGTGAGCTGATTTTGTCAATCTATCAACAACAACCCAAACGAAATCTTTCTTTCTTAGAGTTAAAGGCAAACCCGTTACAAAATTCATCGTAATTCTATCCCATTTCTACTCGGGTACCATCACTGGCTGAAGTAAACCCGAAAGCACTTGGTGTTCGGCTTCCGCTTGTTAACGAATCAGACATCTCGAAACAAAGTCGAAGATATCTCTTTTCATGCCCGACCACCAATACATTTTCTTCAAATCATTATATCTTTTCGTACTACCTTGATGCACAGATAAACAACCATTATGCGCTTCATGAAGAATTTTCTGAATAAGTTTGATAAACGCCAAATTATACATATTTTTACCCCAAATACTTAGCATATTTATGGATGTTTATCACTAGATTTGTGGATTTTGGTGCTCTAAATCTGGTTATTTCATTTTTTGTACTCAGGAGAGCACCAAGAGTCAAAAGGAGCCAAAAATGAGCCAAAAAGGGACAAAACAGACCAAATTAAGAAGATGACACGGCCTAAGCCTTGCCACACGGGCTGCTCACACGCCCGTGTCTTTCAAGGGTGTCGACCAAGGTTTTCACAATTCACACGGCCTGGCCATTAACCCATACGGCCGTGTGCAATTTAACGGATCGAACACGGCCTGGCAAACACGTCACACGGCCGTGGCACACGGGCGTGTCCCTTTTTCAAAGAGTTTTATTTTACACAGAAAAGGATACTTAGGGAGGAAGAAAGCCAATCCAAAGCCTATATAAACACCTTAAGTATGACTTAGAAAGGCTCTCCTCTAGAACTTTTCTGGAATACAGAACCACACGCCGGAAATTACTTGAAGGAAGCCAGACGATCCATCCCAACAGCCGGAGCTACTCCAAGACTAAAGATCTCTCTCAGAATTCTTTCAAGGGTTTTAGAGTTTTCTTTATGTTTTGTTATTTTCATACTTTTGAGATGAAATCTTATCTTATTATGAATTAAACCCCTTAGATACCTAAGGGGGTTGAAACCTATGATGGATCTTGTTATTATTATCTGAACTGTATGATAAATACTTGATTTATTCTTAATTATGTGTCTTAATGCTTGAGTTAATATTCCAGGTATTAATTCATGATTTGATGTGCTTATGCAGAGGAGCAAAAGTCCTTATCTAAGAGTAGATTTGACATAATTAAGTGGAGTTGATCGAACGCCTAGAAATAGGGTTACGAGATTTTGCCAGATTAGAGTGAACCCTAATATGGGAGTCCATAGATCGATTTACTACTTCCCTAGGGGTTTTAATTAAGAAAGAAATTTTGATTAATTCAACTGAAGGTTAGACGTTATTAGTCTCGAAAGGGATAATAACATAGGTTAGGGAGTCTCACGGATCAAGTCAAGTGAATAAATCGTCTTGTTCGGAGTTAGATAACAAGTGAAATCTAGGTGGATTCCTCCTTGGGTGTCGTCTTTATCAAATTAATTTTCTTCAAGTCTTTTTCCAACTCTTATCTTTACTTTAGTTTAATTAGTTAATTAGTTTAGTTAATTAGTTTAATAAACAACCCCTCTTTATTTCGAGGTTAGATAATAAAAAGATAGTTATTACTAGTACTTTTGGTTCCCTTAGGTACAATATCCCGGTCTTGCCATTACTATATTATTGTTCGATAGGTGCGCTTGTCTTTTCGTCGTGATAATAGTTAGTCTAGGTTTGATCTTCATTATAAATATTTATTACTTGTTACAAATTATGCGATCAAAGTTCATCATTTTTCAATACACAAATTCTACCTTGGAACATCAAACAATCATCGGATCAGACATGAAAATCCAAATCACTAACCGATTCACAATGAGCTCTCTTGGCTTGCAAATCACTGTCACATTTCTAAGCTTCACAAATCTGCTGAATAAATATCAGCCTAGCTCTCAACTCGGCTAGAATAGAACTGTCATCAGATAAAGTCAATCTTGTGTCCAATGCTCTCAAAGCAAACAAAGTCTTCCTACTCAAGGCGTCTGCGACTACAATCGCTTTACCTGGGTGATAGTCAATCACTAACTCATAATCTTTCAGCAATTCGAGCCATCTTCGTTGCCATAAGTTCAAGTCCTTCCAAGTCATCAAATACTTTAAACTCTTATGGTCGGTAAAAAAATGACATTTCTCACCGTACAAATGGTGTTGCCATATCTTCAAAGCAAACACAATAGCGACTAATTCCAAATCATGCGTTGGGTAATTCTTCTCATATGGCTTCAATTGTCTCGAGGCATAAGTTATCACCTTGCCTTCTTCCATCAACACACTTCCTAGTCCATTCAGTGACGCGTCGTTATAAGTCACAAACTCTTTTCTCGATTCAGGTTGCACTAAAACCAGTGCCTCGATCAATAAAGCTTTCAATTTCTCAAAATGTTGCTAACAATTTTCAGACCATTCAAACTTGACATCTTTTTGCAACAATTTCGTCATAGGAGTAGCAATCATCGAAAACCCTTTGAGAAACTGACGGTAGTAGCCAGCTAAGCCCAAAAAGCTTCTAAATTCAGACACATTTCTTGGTGGTTTCCAATCAACAATCGCTGAAATTTTACGGGATCAACCCGAATACCATCACCTGAGACATATGGCCCAAAAATCCAACTTCTCTAAGCCAAAACTCACTTTTACTGAACTTAGCATACAACTATTTGTCTCTCAAAGTTTGTAAAATAGTTCTCAAATGCTCGGCATGCTCGGTCTTATCATGAGAATAAATCAATATGTCATCAATAAAAACAACTACAAACTTATCCAAATATGGTCAGAAAATTCGATTCATCAAGTCCATGAAAACAGCAGGGCATTAGTTAATCCAAATGCAATAACAAGAAATTTATAGTGCCCGTACCTTGTTCTAAAAGCACTTTTTTGCACATCTAACTCTTTAACTCGTAATTGATAGTAACCAGATCTCAAATCAATCTTTGAAAACACGGTTGCTCCTCTCAACTGGAGGTAACCCAGGAAACTCTTCCGGGAACATATCTGGATATTCACAAACTATCGGCACTGATTTAATTTTCAATTCAGACTCTTTTGTGTTCAGCACATAAGCTAGATAAGCTTCACAGCCTTTTCTTAAACATTTTTGAGCTGAAATCAAAGAAATCACCACAGGCAATCTATCTGACTCATCTAATTCAACCTGAAGAATTTCACCATTTTCATATTTCAATTCAATAACTTTTTGTCTACAATTTACTATAGCATCATGCAACATTAGCCAATCCATATCCAAAATTACATCAAACTCATCAAATGGGAACAACATCAAGTCAGCCAGAAAACAGTAACCTCTAATCATCAAAGGACATTTCTTACATACTTTGTCAACTAAAACATGCTTGCCTACAGGGTTTGATGCCTTAATCACAAATTTGGTAAACTCGACAAACAATTTCTTATTATTCTCCAAATTCATACAAACATACGAATGAGTAGATCCAGGGTCAATCAATGTAATAACATCAGTATCATAAAGAGAAAAAGTACCAGTAATAACATCGGGAGATGTTGCTTCTTCGCGAGCACGAATGGCATAAGCTCTCGCTGGTGCTCGAGCTTCGGATCTAACAGCGGTTTCTTTAATCACACCTTTACTACTGGTTCTATTTCTAGTATTTTTCGGAGGCCTTCCACTAGAAACAGTATTAATAGGCCTTGCACTTTGGAATTTCTCTTTCTCTGCCATCTCTGGGCAATCTCTGATAAAATGATCTTGAGAACCGCACTTAAAACAAGCCCGATCCTTCATTCTACATTCATCGAGATGTCTTCTTCTACATTGCTGACATTCGGGTCTATTAGACTCTACATTACCCACACTTGCCATAGAAGTAGCCTGAGATTTAAAACTAGAATGTTGTTTCCCATGATCTCTGTATGAATGCCCCCTGAAACATTCGAACGGGAATACATTTCTTTAGACTTCTTGGACTAAGATGGGAATGACTTACTCATTGGTCTCTTCCTCGAGTCTCTAGCTTCAAGATCAGCTTTCCTCTTCTCTTTGTTCAATTCTTCAGCCTTACAAGCCCATTCAACCAACATCACAAACTCTTTCAGCTCTAAGATCCCGACTAACACACAAATGTCTTCATTCAATTCATCCTCAAATCTCTTGCACATGATGCCCTCGGTGGAAACACATTCCCGAGCATACTTTCTCTGTCTGACAAATTCCCGCTCATACTCTGTTACGGTTATGCGACCTTGTTTCAGTTCAAGAAATTCTTTACGCTTCTGATCAATGAGCCAACTTCTGATCGATGAACCGTTGGCTAATATACTTCTTAGAAACTCCTCCTAAAATAAGTCTCATGTAACCCTTTCACTCGGAACTATAGATACAAGTGTATTCCACCAACGGTATGTAAAATCTCTCAGAAGCGAGATAGCACACTTTAAACACTCATTCGGTGTGCAAGACAACTTGTTGAATACCCTGATAGAGTTTTCAAGCCAAAACTTGGCTCTCTAGGGATCATCATCCATATTAGCTCTGAAATCCTCGGCTCCATGCTTTTGGATTTTATAAACTGGAGGCTTATTCATTCTGACAAAGTCCATACCTTGTGAGGCTACAGGAACAGGTCGAGGAATGAGTGGGGGTGGAGGAGGTTGGGCATTCAGATTTGTTCGAAGAAATTCTGTATACCACTCATTCATCATATAGAAAAAGGCTTCCCTGCCTCCTTCTCCCTGACTAACCGTAGGTGGTCTACTATCAGACGGCGCTGCCCCTTGAATGGGAGCTGGAGCATTACTCTTGACTTCATTAGCCTTAGCTCGATTGGGATCCATTACTAAATGAAAATGCAATTTACAATTGTTAGGAGCCATCACACTATCACAGTTCATTTATGGCATGTATAGCTAGACTCTTACACAAGCTATGTTAGTCCAAGAATCGACTAAACCGTAGCTCTGATATTACTAAATGTAACACCCCTTACCCGTATTCGACTCCAGAATAGGGTAGAAGGCATTATCGAACTTAAACTCAAACAAACATTCAAAATCGGGACATGAATTTTCACTCAAATTTAAACCTTTTCATAAGCATTCATATAGTCCCTAAAACGAGCCTACGAGGCCCAAAACATACAGTAAAAGTGGTTCGAGACTTATCCGAGAACTTTAGAAAACTTCCCAACACTTGGAAAGTTTTTCATCAAAACAAGGGTCATACGCCCGTGTGGGTAGGCCGTGTGGTCACACACACCCATGTCCCTAACCTGTGTAACTCTCTGTTTATGACGTCATCAACAAATTGAAGTCACAGAGTGAAGTCACACATCTGTGAGCTTAGGCCGTGTAGGCAATTTAATTTTCATGATTTTTCATAAAATAGGTGCAGGCTTCACACGCCCTTGTTCCTAGGCCGTGTCCATCACACGGCTGAGACACACAGCCGTGTCTCTGCCCGTATGGCCAATTCAAAGCTAAAATTCAAAATGCAGGGGACACATGGCTGGATCACACATCCATGGGACAAGCCGTGTCTCACACACGGCCTAGACACATGCCCGTGTGTCTACCCGGGTGGACAAAAATAAGGCTATTTACCAAGACATTTTGCCACCCTTACTTGCACCAACCTACACAACAACAAGCAACACAAATCCAAGTATATTCATACAACCAATTCAGCCACAAACAAGATATCAATGTATCATTTACATGCAACCATCGACCATATACAAACATCACCTACTTATCAACTCAATCCATGCAAATTCACACATCCATGAAAACATCATCATATTCATATATATACTTAAGCCAATATTAGTCAATTTTAATGGCCATTTACAAAATGAATTATCAAATAACATAAGCTAACACTTTTGGCCAAATCAACTATGACACATAACAAGAAGACGAAGTCCCTATACATGCCATAACTAAAAATAATGTAATCATAAGTACCCAAAATGATAATTTGATAGTGTGAATGGATCTCTGACCATCTTCGATCCCCGAGCTGGCTTGGTGACACTATAAGACAAGGGAAAAAGAAAGAGAGTAAGCTTTAAAGCTTAGTAAGTCCCTATGCAAATAATAGGCATCATACACACTTTAGCATAAATTTAACATGAAGTAAATTACCATAAATATTATTGTAAAATTTCATAACCAAACTTAACATAAATGTTATCAAAACCTTAGCATCATAACTTACTCAATCATACCACACCGAGGGTTCATCACATATCGAGCTCATTAAGCATAGGTTTTATGTACATACCTGTACCAACTTGCAACTTATCATAATCTTTCACAACATACTATAGTCTTTCACAACTTAAACATTGACGTTAAGTTTCCCGTTGAACCACTTGGAATACTAAAGGATACTCAGGATATCTCACACATACATAGTACCATACTAATGCCACATCCCAGATATGGTCTTACATGGGATCTCATATCGATGCCAGTAGCCCATCTATGGTCTTACATGAAATCCCATTTCGATGCCATATCCCAAATATGGTCTTACGCGTAATCTCAACTAACCTTAATGTCATGACATTTGTATCCTAACTATTCCTAAGGGTCAACCTAGGTTTTCTCGCTTGCTTAACTTTGTCAATTATGTTCAAAGAGTAAATTACAATTCATACGAGATTAAAGCAATTAAATCATAAATAATGATGCATTATTTACATACGAACTTACCTCAGTACAAAAATAGTAGAAAATGATCTAATCATCAAACACCTTATTCTTTCCCCGATCAAGGTCCAAACTTCGTTTTTCTTGATCTATAATAGAAAATTTAACTTAATTAATATTCAATTACTCAAAACAGTCCAAACATCACATTATGGAAAAATTACCTTTTTGCCCCTAAAGTTTCACATTTTTACAAATTAGTCCCTCCGCTCGTACAATGAAATGTATTCAATTTCTTTGTTACCCAAGCCTAGCTGAACCATATACATGCTCATATCAGCCCACATTTTTACTACCCATTTTACATCTTTTTACAAATAGGTCCTTTTAGGTATTTTTATGAAAAATCACTTAGTAAAAGTTGTTTATTACCCATCAAACTTTCATTTTCTACCATTAAACATCAAAACACATGCATTTCACACATGGGTAAATTTTTAAACATGAACCTTACTTCAAAACAATGGTAGAAATGGAAAGATCGGGTGAATACGGTTTCAAAAACATAAAGAGCATTAAAAACGGGGCTAGGATGTGCTACGATCAAGCTTGAAAGTGGCTAAAACCCTAGCTATGGAAAGCTTGTAAAATTTGGCTATGGTGAAAAAGATGTACAAAAATTTTGACTTGATTTTCCCTTTTAGTTCACTTATTTACTAAATGACTAAAATGCCCTTAATGCCTTTCTTTCAAAATTCACCTATCCATGCCCAGTTTTTTCCACAAAAATATAAAATGGTCTAATTATCATATAAAGACCTCTAATTTAAAATCTCATAGAAATTGGACACCTTTAACCTGTAGAACTCAACTTTTGCACTTTTTACAATTTAGACCTTTTGACTAAATTGAGTGCCCAAACGTCAAAATTTCCAAAAGAAATTTTCACAAAATCATTCCATGAAATTGTAGACCATAAAAATATAATAAAAACAAATTTTTCTATGTTAGATTTGTGGTCCCAAACCACTGTTTCGACTAGCCCCAAAACCGTGCTGTTACATGAGAAACTTTCAGGAGTGGTAGAATAATCACCAAGTTCAATTCTCGAGAAAGTTGTAGAAAAACCTACAAACAATCAACAACATAGGGGAATCTCTCATAGTGGGAGAGCTTTTAAGAAACTAGATTTCTTCATCTATGATGGTAGTATTTATAATACGGAAGCCAATCATGAGGATGATGGTCCACTCACTTATGAGGAGGCTACGCAGAACGTTGATTCTAAGCTCTGGAAATAGGCCATGGGTGCCGAGATAGATTCTATGAAATCTAATACAGTGTGGGAACTTGTAGACTTACTAATTGGGATTAAACCCATAAGCTGTAAGTGGATCTACAAGAAGAAGAGAAATAATGAAGGGAAAGTGGAAACATACAAAGCTATACTTGTAGGGAAAAACTACACACAGAAAGAATGAATCGACTATGATGAGACCTTTTCTCTGGTAGCCATGCTTAAGTCTATACGCATACTCTTATCCATTACCGCTGCTCTCGATTATGAGATCTAGCAAATGGATGTCAAGACAGCATTCTCGAATGGCTATCTTGATGGAATCATTTACATGGCTCAACCCATTGGCTATGTTGTCAAAAGAAAGGAGTAGAAAGTTTTCAAACTGTTAAGATTCATTTATGGGCTTAAGCAAATGTCCCGCTCATAGAATAAAATATTTGATGAAATGATCAAGACTTTTGGATTTGAGCAAAATATTGATGAACCTTGTGTTTATAAGCGTATAAAGGACAAAAACATGGTACTCTTGATTTTGTATGTTGATGATATTCTACTTATTGGAAACGATGTAGGAGAATTGTCATCGGTTAAACTATGGTTAGCTCAACAGTTTAGCATGAAAGACTTGGGTAAAGCTAGTTATATTCTTGGGATTTGAATCCTTAGTAATCGAAAGAATAAAATGATAGTTTTAACTTAAGCTTAATACATCGATAAGGTACTAAAATGTTTTGCAATGACCGATACGAAGTCATGCGTTCAGCTGACTACATCAGGTTTTCATCTTTGTTTAGATGACTGTCCTAAGACAGCGAAAGAAAGAGAGCATATGAGTAAGGTTCCATATGCTTTGGTAGTTGGAAGCCTTATGTATGCAATGCTTTGCATACGTCCAGATATCTGTTTCACAATAAGAATAGTTAGTCGATATCAGACGAATCCAAGTCTCATGCATTGGCAAACTGTAAAGCAAATATAAAGGTATCTTAAAAGAACCAAGCATTATATGCTTGTGTATTCTGGGGAGGACCTTACTCTTGTTGGATACACAGACTCAGACTTCCAAACTGTAAAGATTCGAGGAAATCGACTTCGGGAAATGTATTCGTTCTAGGCCGTAGAGCCACGGTATGGAGGAGTGTAAAACAAACTTGCATTGCTGACTCTGTAACACCCCTTACTCGAGTCCAAGGCTGGGACTGAGTGCGAGGTATTACTAAACTTAAACGCATGCATTCCAACATTTACAAATCATAAAAACTTGATCAAACTTAAAAATTTCAAACCTTGTCCAGTATTCTATATTACGGGCCTACGAGGCCCAAAAAAATCTTTAAGGATAATTTGGAACCAAACCGGGTCCTTTAAAGAACTCTGGAAAATGACTCTTGAAACATGGGTACACACCTATGTGGAAGGGGCGACACACTCGTGTGGCCTTCTTGACACGACCGTGTTGAAGGACTATACAGTTCACACGACCTAAACACATCGGGACACATCCGTGTCCCTAACTCGTATAGAAGTAATTCCTAATTCAAACCTACAGGGGTTTTCACACGGCCTCGCGCACGCCCGTGTCCATGGCTCGTATCCCTCACACGGCCATTACACGCCCATTTCTCAGCCTGTGTCCAAAAACATTGACATTCTATTTCTGACGTTAGTAACCATTTAGTGGCACACTACCAAGGCACATGCCTGTGTCCTAGGCCATGTGGTGAATTTAAATTCCACATTTAAGGTGCAGGTTTCGTATGAGCTGGGCACACGCCCATGCCCAGAGGCCGTGTCCTCTACATGGCTGAGACACACGGCCGTGTCTCTACCCGTCCTTTTACTACCATGCATACTGACTTGAAAATTTAAGGTACAAAGGACACAGGGCCGGACAACACGTCCATGGGGTTGACCGTGTGTCAACACAGCCTAGACACACGCCCTTATGTCTACCCATGTGGACAAAACAAGGCTATCCACCAAGCCTTTTTGCCACCCTTACTTGCACCAACCTATATAAAACCAAATATCTCCAATTCACTATAACACCCCTAACCCGTATCTATCACCGGACTAGGGTTATGAGGCATTACTGGACACATCAGAACATTTCATAATCACTTTACAATCAAAAGTCAAACATCGTCAGATTATAATCAAACATAGACATTAAGTACCTTTCTTAGGTCAATGAGACCATAAACATGCATCAGTATGAGGTCGGGACTAAACTGAACACATTTACAAATTTCAATACTTAAAAATTTTTTCCATTCTCTTGAGGTCCCACGCCCGTGTAACCAGGCCGTGTGCCTCACACGGGCACCAGACACACCCTTGAAACCAGTCGTTCCAAAACAGAGTTTACATATTGACTTTTCCCCATGGCCAACAGACATGCCCGTGTGCTATGGCCATGTGGCACAATGCAGGCTTGGTTTAAGCCAAATTGCCACCCCTTTTTGGGTCAACCTACAAGCATGGAAACAAGCATATATGTACAATCCAATCAACCATTTTTTCATGCTAAAACACATATCACTCATACCGTAATATTATCAACCATTTACATACTTATAAACCTTACCTATTTATAATGAACATAATGTAAGATTATATCAAATTATCATACAATCTCATTCCAAAAACTCGCCACACTTACCATTTTTTTTATCCAACTAAGCATACTACAATTTCAAATTAACATCACATAACATAAACCATTATCAACTATGAGTTCAAACACAAATTAGCCAATTCACATGGCTAAATATATATACATCACAAAATATACTTCCACAACTACTAGCCTATACATGTCATACTTCAAATATATATATTCAAAATATACTAAAATGAAGTTTGATAATGTGATGATGATCTTAGAAGATCCCCGAGCTTGTAGTAGCTACGATATCTATAAAACAATTCAAACACACATACACAGTAAGCTTTCAAAAGCTTAGTAAGCTTGTACTCAAATCATCAACATTATAAGAAACATATGAGTATTTGTACAATGTCAATCCATAAGATCATATCAAATCAATGAAATTCACATACATAATATCATCAACCACTTAGGTATCATACATACCTCGATCTTCCCGTACTTATTCACTTTCACACTTACCTCTTATTGAATGTTATAAGACTTTCCATAGCTTATTCATATTTTAAACATTAGCACACATAGTGCTATAAGGATAGCTAAAGCTAGAGTATTTCCACACACCTAGTGCCATCTCAAATAACCGAGAAACTAAGTCGGTATCGCACACTTAGTGCCTCAAGTAGCCGAAGCTAGTTTAAATCGCACACTTAGTGCGAAAATTAATTTAAATCGCACACTTAGTGCTAAAGCTTTCTATTCATCATCATATACATTCAGATTAATTATTTAAACATCTATGTATAATTAAAACAGAAATATGTACTTATAATACCATGTTCTACGTACGAACTCACCTTGTACTCGAAGTTGTCGACTTGAACGTTTATTCTACAATCTTCGACTTCCCTCGGTCTAAATCTGAATTCCTCTTTTCTTGATCTAAATGTATTCAAAATTAACCCTTTTATTCAAAAAATCATTAAAAACAATCCATATACACACAATTAGGGCATTTTACAAAATAGCCCTCACATTTTCACATTTTGACACTTTAGTCCCTAATTCACAAAATCACAAATTACACAAAATTTGCTTGTACACAAGCCTAGCCGAATTCTCCTAGCTCTCATAAAAATCCATATATTTCATTTATTTTACATTTTAGTCCCCCAAAATAACATTTTTACAATTTAGCCCAAAATACTTAATTTCATCAAAAATCCAAAGACAAAACATATTAATCACATACCAAGCTTCCATAATTCATAATTTGACAACATAAAAATCACATTTTCAACAACTCCATCTCATGAACACATCATCAATTCCACGAATTATGACATGGGCTTGATAGTAGACTAATCAACAATCTCAAAAACATAAAAATCATCAAAAACCAAAACTAAAACATACCTTAATTCAAGCTCAAAGTGTCGAAACCCTTGCTTGCATTCTTTCTTCTTTTTCTTTTCTAATTTTCAGCCAAACATGAGCATAATGGCCTATTTTTCAGTTTTGTTTCATTAAACATACATTAATACATGTTTTACCAATTAACCCTTACTTTATAACATTAATAATTCATAAAATCATGACTAACTTTGTCCATGAATTAGTCCAAGGGTCCATTTACAACCTAAGGACCTTACAATTTTAAAGACATGGCAATTTGGCACTTTAGCATCTAGCACACAACTTTTACATTCTACGCGATTAAGTCTTTTTTTTGCCAATTAAACACACAAACAGTTAAATCTTCACACGAGACTTTCACACATGTAAATTCACTTATAATAGGCACAGAAAATAATATTAAAATATTTTTCTAACTCAGATATGTGGTCCCGAAACCACTATTCCGACTAGGGTCAAAATCGGACTGTTACAATTCTCCCCCCTTAGGGATTTTTGTCCCCAAAAATCTTACCGTTAAACAGATTTGGATGTTGTTGTTTCATAGTATCTTCAAGCTCCCACATGGCCTCTTCAATACCGTGCCAATGCCACATCACTTTAACTATCGGAATCTTCTTATTATGTAACTCTTTAACCTCTCGAGCTAATATTCGAATCAACTTTTCTTCGTAAGTCATATCAGATTGAATTTCAATCTCAAACGAAGGAATTACATGTGAAGGATCAGATCTGTACCATCGAAGCATCGATACATGAAACACATTATGTATCTTTTCTAACTTAGATGGTAGCCTCAATCTATAAGCAACCGGCCCAACTCGCTCGATGATTTCATATGACCCGATGAATCTCGGACTCAACTTACCTTTTCTACCAAACTGAATCACTTTCTTCTACGGAGACACTTTCAGAAACACTTTATCGCCAATGTCAAACTCAACGTATTTTCTTTTCAAATATGTATATGATTTCTGACGATCAAAAGCTACTTTCAAACTATCTCGGATCACTTTCACTTTCTGTTCAGTTTCTTTTATCAAATCAACCCCATAAATTTTATTTTCGATGAGTTTTGTCCAATACAAAGGTGTACGACATTTACGACCATATAAAGCTTCGTATGGTGCCATTTTGATGCTCAACTGAAGACTGTTATTATAAGCAAATTCAATCAAAGGTAAGTATTGTTCCCACTTGCCTTCAAACTCAAGAAAGCAACATCTCAACATATCCTCAAGTATTTGAATAATCCGTTTAGATTGACCATCTGTTTGCAGATGATAAGCAGTGCTAAAATGCAATTTAGTTCCCAGAGCATTTTGCAATTTCTTTCAAAAGCTCGATGTGAATCTCGGATCTCTGTCTGACACTATAGACAATGGCACACCATGCAATCTCACTATATCAGAAATGTATAACTCAGAAAACTTTTCAAGTGAATAATCAGATCGAATCAAAATAAAATGAGCTGCTTTCGTCAAACGATCAACTACAACCCAAATTGCGTCTTTCTTTCTCAGATATAGGGGCAAACCTGACACAAAGTCCATGGTCACTCGATCCCATTTCCATTCTGAAATCATGATCGGTTGTAACAATCCAGATAGCACTTGATGTTCAGCTTTACCTTGTTGATAGATCAAACATTTAGAAACAAAATCAGAGATATCTCTTTTCATCCCGGACCACCAATAATGTTGTTTCAAGTCATTATACATTTTCGTTCCACTCAGATGCACAAATAACCGACTACTGTGGGATTCAATCAGAATCATTTGAATTAACTCTGGATTTCTCGGAACACAAATTTGATCTCAAAATCTTCAACAATTATCTTTATCAACTCTGAATTCTGAATCAGTCTCTACATCACACTGAGCTCGTTTAGCTAAAATCTCATTATCAACCTTCTGAGCTTCGATAATCTGTTGTAAGAACAAGGGTCTTGCTTTTAATTCAGCTAAAACTGAACCATCATTAGACAGAGCCAAATGAGAATTCATTGCACTTAAAGCTAACAATGTTTTCTGACTTAAGGCATCAGCAACAACATTTGCTTTGCCCAGATGATAATCAATCACAAGTTCATAGTCTTTTAACAGTTCTAACCACCTTCTTTGTCGTAGATTCAAATCTTTCTGAGTCATCAAATACTTCAAACTCTTATGATTAGAAAACACGACATTTCTCACTAAACAGATAGTGACACCAAATCTTCAAAGCAAACACAATAGCAGCTAACTAGAGGTCGTGAATCGGATAGTTCTTTTCATGCGACTTTTGTTGTCTCAAGGCATAAGCTATAACTTTTCCTCCTTCTTGCATTAGAACACATCCTAACCCAATCAACGAAGCATCACTATAAATCACAAACTCTTTACCTGATTTAGGTTATACCAAAATCAGAGCTTCAGTCAACAAAGCTTTCAACTGCTCAAAGCTATTCTGGCACTTCTCAGACCATTCAAACTTCACATCTTTCTGGAGCAATTTTGTCAATAAAGTCGCAATCATCGAGAAACCTTTTATGAATTTTCTATAGTAACCAGCAAGTCCCGAAAAATTGTAGACTTCTGAAACATTCCTCGGAGGTTTCCAATCCAAAATAGCTAAAATTTTGCTCAAATCAACTCGGATACCAGATGCTGATGCAATATTGATAAACCGTCATTTATACATATTTTTATCTCATGCTTAGCACATTTATGGATGGTTTCTCCTTAGAATTGGTGAATTTGATGCTCCTAATCCTTTAATTTCATGTTTTGTACTTAGGTGATCATAGGAGAGTAAAAAGAGTGAGAAACGGGCCAAAAATAGAGAAAATAGACCCACGTGAGAAATCAACACGGCCTGGACTTTCTCACACGGGTGTGTCACACGGTCGTGTCCCTTTGGCAGGATTAAAGCATGACTTACACGGGTATACTACATGCCTGTGCCTGTTCAACAGCCTTGACCACGGGCTGGAGTAATCGCACACGGGCGTGTCCCTGCCAAGCCCAAGTATAACCCTATTCGGAAAAGGCCAATTTTGGGGGCTCTTAGGCATTCTAAAGCCTATTTAAACACCTGAGAAGGCACTTAAGAAGGGGGACGCAGAGTAGGAAGCAAGGAATTACTCAAGAAAAGCCGATTGATCCATCTCAGAAGCCAGATTGATCATTAAGACTGAAGATCTCTGTGACAGCCTAAAATTGACCCTAGTCGGGAAGTGGTTTTGGGACCGCTAAATCGAGTCACCGACATGTTCGAATGTAATATTTATTGTCTAGAATATGTGAAAATGCATGTGTGAATTTTGAATTCTTTGATTTAGTTAGTTTGATTGTGAATTGAAAAAAAAAAGGGGACTCATGTAAAAGGATTTAAATATATGTGGCTATTTATAAGAGGTTAATAAAAGAATGAAGTAAAATAAATGGAGTTGCATGTCAAATACTCCATTTATTTTGAATAAGTGTTGACCATGACAAGGTTATGGGCAAAGGAACATGTTTCAAACATGTCTAGTTAATGGATCATGTTAGAAAGAATAAAGAAATGGAGAAAAAAAAAGGGGGAAATGATGAACAAAAACAAGAGTGTGGATGCCCCCCTTGTTGCCGTGAGTTGAGGAAAAAGAAAGGAGAAAAATTTTGTTGTTCATCTTTTCTCGTTTTGTTACAATTGCCATGACTTGAGAAGAAGAAAAAAAAAGTGTTCATGTTTTCTTTCTTTTGCTATTGCCGAAATTAGAGGAAGGGGAAGAAGGGAGATTCGGCCAAGGTGGTCTTCTAGATCATGGTATGTTCAAGGGTAACTTTGGATGTATATACAACCTTTAGGTGATGAGCCTAAATTTTATTTATTTCATGGTTGGGTTTGGGGTTGATGGAGAGTTAGAATTGGCTAAGGAGCCTAACAAAAACATTTTGGTTGATACCTTGATGCTATTATCATGCTAGTTATATGGATGTGTTAAGTTGCTTGAGATGTTATCATGAAAGTTGGAATTGTTAAGCTAAATTGTTGGAAGTGCTGAATTTAGGACTAAGAGGAGAATGAGTATTCGGCTAACATAGTGCAAGGGTAGGTGTTGCCGATTGTTAGGTTTAGACCATGGGAGTGGCTATAATGGGCATTAAGATGTAGAACTTAAGAACTGTAGTTATATGTGATTTTACATGATGTTACAAATGGATGTGAAAATATATGCTAGATTAGGAAAAATTGATTAAATGTTCATGAGGTGAAATTAGGTGTTTAAAAGATGTTATAGTTGACATTGTATATATATATATATATATATACATACATTCGGCCATCTAAATGGGTAATTAGGAAGGACGGTTGCCGAATATACAAGCATACATATGCATGTGTAGTTGAATTATGAATGTTTAGCAAGATGGTTAAACTAGTTGATTTATTGATCAAGCTCAAGGAGTTAAAGAAGGAGAATCAAGCAAGGGAAAGACGAAGGTCATCGAGTAGCCGACTTGGAACTATTTTACCCAACACAAGGTAAGTCATTAAGCATATATTTGGTAATGATTTAAATGATCATAATATTTATGCAATTGTGTTTAAATGAGTTGATGTGTAAATTCAAATGTATGTGTATGGAATGATGCCATTGTTGAATGTATAAAGGCAGCAAAATGCATAAGGTATTGGTCTCGGCACTAAGTGTGCGGGTATAAATGGACACGGTGACAAGATTGGCACTGAGTGTGCGGGTTTAAAATTGTACAGCACTAAGTGTGCGAGTTTGATTATATAGCACTAAGTGTGCGAGCTGAATATATATAGCACTAAGTGTGCGGATTCACTATATGCTCTTGCATTACAATTGTACTGAGTGTGCGACATTATCGAGTTAATCCGGACAGCGGATCGGGTAAGTACCTTGAGCTCATGACGAATGGGCAATATGTTCATGCTCGGGGTTGAGCTTGGTAAGCTTTAAATCTATGTGATGATTGCAATTGTATGATTGTGGTGAAAATGAGTTGGTGTGTAAAAATGCCTCAAATATCTTATTGTATAGAATATGAAATGTGGATGTATGACTTGGTATGAGATTGAACCGAAAGGTCGAGGAATTATGGTATAGTTTCGATATGGATGGAGTACCTAGCCTCGTTTATTGTTTCATGTTGTGATAATTTTATTAATGGATGGTTGTCGAATGCTTATGACTTCTTGAGTTATAAACTCACTCGGTGTTTTCTTGTCACCCATTTTAGGTCTCTGGACTCGTATCGTTTGCGTGCTCGGAACCGTCATTGAAGTCATCACACCAGTGGAAATCTTTTGGTATTGTCTTCGTAGTTGAACTAGGAGAACATTTGGCATGTATAGGCTATTTTGTTTTGTTGAATTTGGGTTGTAAACTTTAAGCCATGCGAAAATGGCCTATGTGGTTGGTTGAGTGTGAATCTAAAACCTATAGGCACGAGCCTTAGAAACCTTAATTTTGATAAGGTGGCCATAGTTTGTATTATGTATGATGAAATAGTTGGCCATGGAAGAATTATGAAATAGTCATTGTTTGCTTTAGTACCAGATGCTGCCAGCAGCAGTGAGGTGAGATGGAAAAATCACTAAAAATAGTAGAAGTAGAATTAAATAGTGAAATAATTATGAAATTGAACCTTGATGAATCTATTTTCATATGGACGAAACGAAATGACCGTATGAGCTGTATTTTAAGAGATATTCAGGTTTTTGCGAAATAGGGCCAGAACGGTTTCTAGATCCCCTGCTCCGACTTTGAAAATTCACTATAAATTAACCAAAGAGAATTAGAAGTCATGCTCTATATGTGCAGATTCCCTTTCGAGTCTAGTTTCTGTAGAAATAAACGGCATAAGTGTTGGAGCCCTGTACAGGAAGATATCCAAGTCGTAGTGCACAAAGGTCAGTGTAGTCGAACCCTGAAATAGGGGAGACTTTAACTAATAAACTGTACTAATTGGCTCGACCAAAAATTCTAGAAAAAATGTGTAGGTGGGATTATGAGTCTAGTTTCAGGGAAAATTTACGGAACTGATTTTCGAGTTCTGGAACTCGAGATATGATTTTTAAGGTAACAGCGACGTAGTTAGCTAGCTTTGCTGAGCAGAAATTAAATAATTCCAAGAGAGAAATAAGGAAGTAAGCCGGTAACACCACGTGGTCAAATCCGGTGGCGGTCACGGGTTTGGGGTGTTACATTTTATTAGTATCAGAGCTATGGTTTAGTCGATTCTAGGACTACCATGGCGCGTGTGAGTTTAGCTATACATGCCAAATTGTTAGTGCTTAAAATGTGATGACTTGACGGTTGAAATTTTTGTTTTGATTAGCAAATGGAACCCGGGGTAGAGACCCTTGGCGGATGGCGTTGAAAGTGTAGCGGCTGCTCCGCGCAAGGGACACCGCTGTTGAGCCTCGATCATCCGCGAATAATCAAGTGAAGGCGAAACAAGCCTTCTTCACCATGATGAATGAGTGGGTCGCATAATATGCTGAACCAATCCGGTGTCCAGAATTCTCGAATTTAAATACTCCACCCAAGAGCCCATAATGCCTTGATTCTTGGTCTGTGAGGTGAGTAAACCACCAGTAGACTGATTAGGAAGCGCGGGCTGAGGAGTTCAAGGCCATAGTTCTTGATGATGCCAAAAGGCCGAGTTACGCTCGATAACACCATTCGAGTGTTAGATGAACTGTCATGCACACCGATGAATGTCTTAAGTGTGCTATATCCTTGTTGCGAGACTCGACTTACTATTGGTGGAGGACTTTAATTTCCATAGTCCCAAACGAGCGAGTTACTTGGGATTTCTTTCAATCGAAATTTCGAAGAAATAGATTAGTCAGCGGTTCATCGATCGAAGCGTAAGGAATTTTTGGAGCTCAAGCAAGGTCGTATGACATGTCGAATCTGAACATGAGTTCGTAAGACTTAGTCGGTATGCTCGGGAGTGTGTGGTGATGAGGTTGCTATGTGCAAAAGATTTGAAGAAGGATTGAATGAAGATTTAAAGTCGCTAGTGGGTATTTTGGAGATAAAGGAGTTCGTAACACTAGTCGAACGAGCACGCAAGGCGGAAGAACTTGGAAAGGAGAAGAAGAAGGCTGAATTTGAAGCAAGAGATTATCGTAAAAGATCGTGAGTAAAGCTCCGTTCTCGACCGTAAAGAAATTCGGGGAGGACACTAGTAAGTCGAGGCGTGCGGGAATTTCCATCGAGCCCGACCATCGACGGACTCCGAGCTACTTGGTAGCTAGTGTGGGCAATAATCGTCAAGAGAAACCTGAATGCCCCCAATGTGGAAGACGACACCTAGGTGAATGTTGGGGTAAGTCCATTAATAGGGCTGTTATGGATGCGGTTGAAGGACCACTTCATTAGAGATTGCACGAGCTAGATGAGAGGAATAAGGCGCAAGGTGCAAGACCTAGTGGAACGACGGCTGGAGGTAGGCCCCGAGAATCTCTCGGAGGTAGGGGTGGTAATCGAGAGGAGCCTCTAATCTGGCTGTCCGATCCGAGACCCGTGCTCTGCTAGAGCATATGCCATCCAGCATGAGAGGAGGCATCCTCCCCGACGTTATCACGGTACTTTTACTCTCTTTGATACTAGTGTGATTGCATTGATTGACCCGGCTCTACTCATTCATATGTATGTGAAACCTTAGCATCGATAAGACTCTACCGTTGAGTCTCTTGAGTTCGTAATTCAGTGTCAAACCCTTTGGGTCAATACGTACTTTCGTTGATAAAGTGTGCAAGAGATGCCCCTAATAATTGAGAATCTGTTTTCCTACCGATCGATGCTTCTACCATTTGATGAATTCGATGTTATTCTTGGTATGGATTGGTGACCGTACATGATGCACGGTGGTGGATCGCAAAAGGAAAACCATTGATTTGAGGCGCGCAAATAATGAGGTAGTCCGAGTCGAGTCTCTTGATTTAAAAGGAGTGCCGCGATAATATCTTCTATGGCCGCTCGGAGATATGTGAAAAGGGTGTGAAACATACCTTGCGTATGTGTTTGAAAGTAAAGAGAAGGAAAGGAAACTCGAATCGGTACCGGTGGTTTGTGAGTATTCGGATGTTTTTCCCGAGGAGTTACTGGATTGCCACCGGTTCGAGAAGTGGAATTGACATCGAAGTTGTACGGGTACTACGCCGATTTCAATAGCCCGTGTTGTATGGCATTAACGGAATTAAAGGAATTGAAGGTTCAATTGCAAGAATTGACGGATAGAGGTTTATTCGACCGAGTTTTTCTCCATGGGCGCGCACCGGTATTGTTTGTGAAAAGAAGGATGGAACTATGAGATTGTGCATCGACTATCGTCGGTTGAATAAAGTGACGATAAAGAATAAATACCGTTGCCACGAATTGACGATTTGTTTGATCAATTAAAGGAGCCTCGGTGTTTTCAAAGATAGATTTGAGGTCGGGTACTATCGGTTGAGGTGCGAGAATCGGACATACCCAAAACCGCTTTTAGAGCGAGGTACGGTCACTCTGAATTCTTGGTGATGCCGTTTGGGCTCACTAATGCCCTACGGTATTTATGGATTTAATGAATAGAATTTTCAGGCCATACTTGGATCGGTTCGTAGTTGTATTTATCGATGACATTTTGGTCTATTCGAGAGATGAAATCGAACATCTTTGAACACCGAGGCTAGTGTTGCAAACTTTACGAGATAAGTAGTTATACACAAAGTTCATAAATGTGAATTTTGGTTGAGAGAGGTTAGCTTTTGGGGCACGTGGTGTCCGCATCGGTGTCGGTGGACCCAAACAAAATTTCGACCATAGTCGATTGGAAACCTCAAGGAATGTTACCGTTAGGTGCTTTTGGGGCTTGCGGATACTATCGACGATTTGTGAAACGTTTTTCGATGATAGCTGTATCGATGACGAAACTACTCCAAAAAGATGTTAAGTTCGAGTGGTGAAACGTTGTCAAGAAAGTTTCGATCGACTAAAACTTGTTTAACCGAGGCCCCAGTGCTAAATACGATGGTCCGGTAAAGAGTTTGTCATATCTGATGGCGCATCCTTGCTTGGGTTAGGTTGTGTGTTGATGCAAGAAGGTCGAGTTGTGGCTTCGCGTCGAGACAACTAAAGCCGCATGAGAGAAACTATTCGACCCATGACCTTGAACTAGCGACCATAGTGTTAGCCTTGAAGATATGGCGGCATTACTTGTTTGGAGAAAGGTGTCATATTTATTCGGACCACAAGAGTCTAAAATATTTGATGACTCGAGAGATTTAAACTGCGACAAAGGCGTTGGCTTGAGTTGTTGAAAGACTATGAACTCATCATTGATTATCACCGGGAAAGGCCAGCGTGGTGGCCGATGCTTTAAGTCGCAAGGCACCATGCGCTTTGAGAGCGATGGATGCTCATTTATCCGTTTCACCCGAGGAGGTGCTAGTAGTCGAATGAGAGGCCAAACCGTTATTGATTCATCAAATACTTGAATCTCGGAAGGTCGACGCTGAATTGGTCGCTAAGCGAGCGAATGTGTTCGGATGAAGAATCGAATTTCAGATTGACGAAAATGACCGCTTGACGTTCAAGGGTCGATTATGTATTCCAAGGAATTGAACTTGTTTCGATGATTTTGAGCGAGGCTCACGATGAGTCGAATGTCAATCCACCGGTAGTACTAAAATGTACAATGACACGAAATGCCAATTTTGGTGGCCGGTATGAAACGAGACATTTCGAATTTGTTTCAAGGTGTCGATATGTCAACAAGTGAAAGCGGAACATCAAGTGCCATCGGGATTACTTCAGCCGATCACGATACCCGAGTGGAAATGGGATCGAGTCACCATGGACTTTGTATCCGGACTGCCATTGTCAATGAGTAAGAAGGATGCGATTTGGGTTGTTGTTGATAGATTGACTAAGTCGGCTCATTTTATCCCTGTCCACACGGATTTTTCGCTCGATAAATTGGCAGAATTATACATCTCCCAAATTGTTCGATTGCATGGGGTGCCTATTTCTATCGTGTCGGATAGAGACCCAAGATTTACATCGCGATTTTGGAAGAAATTGCAAGAGGCTTTGGGTACCAAGCTGCATTTTAGCACTGCTTTTCACCCCCAAACCGATGGTCAATCCGAACGGTTAATTCAAATACTCGAGGATATGTTGAGATGTTGCATCCTTGAGTTTAGTGGTTCATGGGAACGGTATTTACCTTTGGTTGAATTCACTTACAACAATAGCTTTCAATCAAGTATTAAGATGGCACCTTACGAGGCTTTATACGGTCGTAAATGCCGTACCCCATTATTTTGGTGAACTTCTTGAAGGTAAAATCTTGAGGTTGATTTGGTTAAGGATGCCGAGCAAAAGTTCGAGTAATTCGTGAAAGTTTGAAAGTCGCCGGATCGCCAAAAGTCGTCTGCGGATTTGAAAAGAAAAGACATTGAATATCGGGTTGGAGACAAGGTATTTCTCAAGGTCTCACCACGGAAGAAGGTGCTTAGATTTGGCCGTAAGGGCAAATTGAGTCCGAGTTCATCGGTCCGTATGAAGTATCCGAACGAGTTGGACCGATGGCGTCTCGATTAATTTTACCCCGAGCTTGAAAGGATCCTAGCGTTTTCCATGTCTCGATGCTTCAACGATATAGGTCGATCCATCGCACGTAATCGCTCCATCGAGATTGAGATTGACCTAATTTGAGCTATGAAGAGGAACCGGTTCGCATTATGAGGCGTGAAGTAAAAGAGTTGCGCAATAAGAAAATCCGTTAGTGAAGGTGTTGTGGCATAAACACGGAATTGAAGAAGCCACTTGGGAACTTGAGGACTCTATGAAAGAGCGATACCGAGCCTATTTATCGTAAGATTTTCGGGACGAAAATTTCTTAAGTGGGGAGAGTTGTGACAACCCAAAATTGACCCTAGTCGGAAGTGGTTTCGGACCGCTAAACCGAGTCAACGACATGTTCGAATGTAATATTTATTGTCTAGAATATGTGAAAATGCATGTGTGAATTTTGAATTCTTTGATTTAGTTAATTTGATTGTGAATTGAAAAAAAAAGGGGACTCATGTGAAAGGATTTAAATATATGTGGCTATTTATAAGAGGTTAATAAAAGAATGAAGTAAAATAAATGGAGTTGCATGTCAAATACTCCATTTATTTTGAATAAGTGGCCGGCCATGACAAGGTTATGGGCAAAGGGAACATGTTTCAAACATGTCTAGTTAATGGATCATGTTAGAAAGAATAAAGAAATGGAGAAAAAAAAGGGGAAATGATGAACAAAAAAAAGAGTGTGGATGCCCCCCTTGTTGCCGTGAGTTGAGGAAAAAGAAAGGAGAAAAATTTCGTTGTTCATCCTTTCTCATTTTGTTACAATTGCCATGACTTGAGAAGAAGAAAAAAAAAGTGTTCATGTTTTCTTTCTTTTGCTATTGCCGAAATTAGAGGAAGGGGAAGAAGGGAGATTCGGCCAAGGTGGTCTTCTAGATCATGGTATGTTCAAGGGTACCTTTGGATGTATATACAACCTTTAGGTGATGAGCCTAAATTTTATCTATTTCATGGTTGGGTTTGGGGTTGATGGAGAGTTAGAATTGGCTAAGGAGCCTAACAAAAACATTTTGGTTGATACCTTGATGCTATTATCATGCTAGTTATATGGATGTGTTAAGTTGCTTGAGATGTTAGCATGAAAGTTGGAATTGTTAAGCTAAATTGTTGGAAGTGCCGAATTTAGGACTAAGAGGAGAATGAGTATTCGGCTAACATAGTGCAAGGGTAGGTGTTGCCGATTGTTAGGTTTAGACTATGGGAGTGGCTATAATGGGTATTAAGATGTAGAACTTAAGAAATGTAGTTATATGTGATTTTACATGATGTTACAAATGGATGTGAAAATATATGCTAGATTAGGAAAAATTGATTAAATGTTCATGAGGTGAAATTAGGTGTTTAAAAGATGTTATAGTTGACATTGTATATATATATATATATATATATACATACATTCGGCCATCTAAATGGGTAATTAGGAAGGATGGTTGCCGAATATACAAGCATACATATGCATGTGTAGTTGAATTATGAATGTTTAGCAAGATGGTTAAACTAGTTGATTTATTGATCAAGCTCAAGGAGTTAAAGAAGGAGAATCAAGCAAGGGAAAGACGAAGGTCATCGAGTAGCCGACTTGGAACTATTTTACCCAACACAAGGTAAGTCATTAAGCATATATTTGGTAATGATTTAAATGATCATAATATTTATGCAATTGTGTTTAAATGAGTTGATGTGTAAATTCAAATGTATGTGTATGGAATGATGCCATTGTTGAATGTATAAAGGCAGCAAAATGCATAAGGTATTGGTCTCGGCACTAAGTGTGCGGGTATAAATGGACACGGTGACAAGATTGGCACTGAGTGTGCGGGTTTAAAATTGTACAGCACTAAGTGTGCGAGTTTGATTATATAGCACTAAGTGTGCGAGTTTGATTATATAGCACTAATGCATGAAGTAAAGACATGAGGGATTTGCATGTCAATTTAGCCAAACTATAGGAAGTGGCTGGCCATGGTAATGAAGATAGACAAAACGTGATGGGTAAAGAATATAATAAACATGTTGTGATAACATGTTGTGGGAGGAACAATAAAATATGAGGGGAGTGGGAAGAGAAACCAAGGTTGTTTCATCCTTGCCCCCCCCATTGTGCCGTAACTAGAAAAAAAAAAAGAAGAAAAGTGTTCATCCTCCTTAGCTTGGCGAAACTCAAAGGAAGAAGGGAGATAGCCAATCGGTCACCCTTAAGCTTGGAACAAGGTAAGTGATTTCATGTTAGTTCTTGAAATATTAGCATACATTAAGCTAGTTACTAAGTTTCCTACTTAGCCTTGTCAAAATCTTGATTGTGTGGTGATAGTGGGTAATCGGCCATGGAAGAAATGGAGGAAAATGATTGTTGTCTTGTGTTTTAAGGGAAATGGTGGATGGGTGAAAGAAACAAGTTTTATTCTTATTTCTTCTTGGTCGATTCTAAGGGAGGAAAAGGAGCAACCATTCGGTTTCTAAGCTATAAATTAAGTGAGAAATTCATGTGAATTCTTGAAGCGTTAGATGAAATTGAGCTAGTTACCAAGTTCTCTAGGTAACCCATGCTAGAAATTGTGATTTTGGGTTGACTAGGATTTTCGCCATAGTGGTCATTGAGGATTAAGGTTTATGTTTCATGCTAAACTTGATGAATCTTGGTGTATGGGTGTTTGAACTAAACTAATGATCAAATAGATGCAAAAATAAAAAGTAAGAAGAATCGGCTATTGTATGTAATACTATTGCCGAATGTGAAAATACTATACTTGAGTAATGAATGTGGTTGGAGTTGATAATATGAAAGGAATGCTTAAATGTGTTTGTTTAAAGAAGAAATTGGTGAAGAATGTATGTGAACCTATCAAGTGTATTCGGCTTAGTACCTTATAATGTGAAAACCTTGAAATTATTTTTGATTTTGTGTATTTATGACCATGTATAATCGGCCACATGAGTAATTTGAGCACTTGATGTTATGTTAAAATTCTTGAGCTTAAATATATGGATGTATGTATATGTGGTCATATAATGGCGTTTTGGTTCAAAGGTTGAATGATAAATTATAATAAAGTGAGATGATATGAGATGCCGAATGTGATTGACTAGTAAACATTATTGAGAAAATATTGAATACTTCTACTTGTATTCGTTAAGCTCAAGAGCAAAGGGAGCTAAATCCGATAAAGGGAAGGAAAAAGTGATCGAATAGCCGTTGAAGCCGTTAGACAACATCCGAGGTAAGTCTTCAAGTAATGACCCTACTCGAATTATGTGAAATGAAATATGGATGTGTAATGATTATTGATATATGTGTGTATGAGTATTTGAATGATACCGGGCTAAGTCACGAAGGTGATTATGCTAGTGATATGTTTGAGCCTTAATGTGAAAATGAAACATGGATGTGTAATGATTATTGATGTATGTGTACATGAGCAATTGAATGATATCCGGCTAAGTCCGAAGACATTTGTGCTAGTAATTATATCCGGTTAAGACCGAAGGCAATTGTGCTAGTGACTACATCCGGGCTAAGACCAAGGCATTCGTGCAAGTTGTTAAATCCGGGCTAATACCGAAGGCATTTGTGCAAGTCGTTATATCGGGCTAAGACCGAAGGCATTCGTGCATGTGGTTATATCTGGTTGTAATCCGAAGAAGCTTGGGCTGAAGGTGGCGTTGGTTGCTGTAATAAATTTAATTAAATGCGCTCGAAAAGCCCAAAGGATAAGGTATGTTTATATGTGCATTGGAAAAGTCGATACGTTTGAGTAACATTCGCTCAATCGACTATCGAGTTTTCCGCTATTGAATTGGTTGATATCTTGTGAAAGTATATAATGATGAAGTGTGAAGTAAGTATGATTATGTGAATGTGTATTAATGAAATGATTCATTTGGCTATGTGAATGTAATGCTTTAGTTAAAGCTGATTTTATTGCTTGAGACTTACTAAGCATAAAAATGCTTACCCCGTTACTTTGGCTCTCTGTTTTATAGATTTTGCTCGTTAGCGATCGGATTCGGGATCATTAAAGTCGAAGTCATCTACACTATCAAAGCCTCCATTTTGGTATAATTTTGGTTGAACTTTGAAATGGCATGTATAGGACTACCCTATTGTTGAAGGTCATGTACTTCTCGGTTTTGTGTAAGCTTGGATAGCCATGCGAAAATGGCTTATATCGTTTTCAGTATGATTCTATAATCGTTTGTATGATGATCATTATGGGGTATGGAATTGTTTTGAAAAGATTAGCCATTGGAATGGTTAATCATGATCACACTTTGTGCTATGTATGCAAAAGGGCCAATTGAATCGTGGAAATCATGAGATAGGTAAAGGTTACCTTGAAATCAGATGCTGGCAGCAGCAGTGGTGTGGTTTTTAAAAATCACCAAAATTTGTAGGAATGGTATTAAATAGTGAATAAGTTATGTAAATGAACCTTGATGAGTCTACTTTCATATGGAAGAAACGAAATGGTCATAGGAGTTACATGTTAAGAGATATTAAAGTTATTGTGAGACAGGGCCAGAACGGTTTCTGGGTCCCCTGTCGCGACTTTAAAAATTTACTATGAATGATACAGAAAGAATTAGAAGTCATGCCTTATATGTGCAGATTCCATTTTGAGTCTAGTTTCATTAGAAACAGACGGAACCAGTATTAAAGCCCTGCACAGAGAGATATTCAAGTTGTAACGCGTGAAGGTCAGAGCAGTCGATCCCTATAACATGGGTGACTTTAACTAATAAACTGTACCAATTGGCCAGACCAAAAATTCTAGAAATAAATACATGGAATGATATATGAGTCTAAATTCAGGAAAATTTACAGAATCAGTTTCCGAGTTTTGAAACTCGAGATATGATTTTTAAGGCGACGATGTGACGCAGTTTTCCAACTGTCTGGAAATGACAAATTAATCGGTGCTTTAAGATGACTTGGCTCGTTAACTCCTCGCGTCTGACACTGGCGATGGTCTCGGGTTCGGGGTGTTACACATTCATCAAAACAGAATTTAATACGAACTTTGAAAAATTACACTTTTGCCCCTAAACTTTTGCATAATTACACTTTTGCCCTAGGCTCGGAATTAAACTTTATTCCTTATTCTTATGTTTTATAACATGCTGATCACTTTTCCTTCTATGGCAACATCAAATTCTCTCTCTAACATATACTTGTGACTATTAGGTATTTTTGCTTGATTAAGCCCTTATACTCGTTTTCACTCAAAACCGAGTAGCACAAGTTGTCTAACATAATTTAAAACCTCATATTCTATCATAAAACATCAAAATACACAAATTTCACCTATGGGTATTTTTCCAAATATAAACCCTAGGTTGAATTATTGCTAACATAAGCTTAATCGAGCTCTTGGGATTCCAAAAGCGTAAAGAACATTAAAAGCGGGCTTGGAATCACTTACTATGGAGCTTGGAAGCTTGAAACAAACCCTAGCTATGGAGAACCTTTGAAATTTCGGCCTAATGAAGAAGATGGACAAAATTGGCTTTTAATTTTGTTTTAATTCATTTTAATAACTAAATGACCAAAATACCCTTACTACTAAACTTTCCAAAAATTCCTTCCATGTCCTAATTTTGTCCATGAACTTAAAATTGGTCAAATTGCTATTTAAGACCTCCTCATTAATATTCCAAAACAATTTCATACTAAAACTTCTAGAATGCAAGATTTGCAACTTATTCGATTTAGTCCCTACTTTCAATTTAAGCACTTTAGGCATAGAATTTCATCACGAAATTTTCACACAATCATGCAATCATATCATAATCATCAAAATAATTATAAAATAATTATTTCTATCTCGATTTGTGGTCACGAAACCACTATTCGATTAAGCCCTAATTCGGGATATTACAACTCTCTCCCTTTTAAGGATTTTCGTCCTCGAAAATCTTACTGAAATAAGTGTGTGGATATTGGTTTCTCATAGTTTCTTGAGGTTCCCATGTAGTCTCTTCTACCCCATGCTTTTGCCACAACACTTTCACAAGTGCAACACTTTTATTTCTTAGTTGTTTGACTTCTCGAGCTAAAATCTTAATCGGTTCTTCTTCATAAGTCATATCCGTTCGCAGTTCAATTTACATCGGTGAAATTATATGTGAAGGATCCGAACGATACCGACGTAACATAGATCGTGAAACACATCATGAATCTTCTCTAATTGGTGGTAGCGCTAGCCGATATGCTACCGGTCCAACTTTTCAATTATTTCATACGGTCCAATAAAACGCGGACTTAACGCCCTTTCGTCCAAATCTAAGGACTTTCTTCCATGGAGACACTTTCAAAAATACCTTATCACCAACTTGAAACTCCATTTCTTTTCGTTTCAAATCCGCATAAGATTTCGTCTATCTGAGCGACTTTCAAACAATCTCGAATCACTTTCACCTTTTCTTGGTTTCTTTTATTAAATCAACTCCATAAATCGATTTTCCTTGAGTTCGGTCCAATACGGTGGCGTCCGACATTTACGACCATATAATGCTTCATAAGGTGCCATCTTCAAACTCGTCGATAACTATTATTATAAGCAAATTCTACCAATGGTAAGTACCTTTCCCAACTATCGTGAAATTCCAATACGCAACATCGAGCATGTCTTCAAGAATCGAATTACTCTCTCGATTTTCCATCGGTTTGTGGATGAAAGGCGGTCTGAAATTTAACTTTGTACCTAATGCCTCTTGCAACTTTTGCCAAAACCGTGAGGTAAACCTCGGATCTCTATCCGAAATGATTGACAAAGGTATCCCATGAAGTCTAACAATCTCTGGATATACAATTCAGCCAACTTATTAAAAGAATAATCATGCGTCTTAGGAATAAAATGAGCCGATTTAGTCGATCATCAACTATTGCCCGGATGGTATTTTTCTTCCACAGGTTAACGGCAACCCCGATATAAAATCCGTAGTAATCCTATCCTATTTCCATTCAGGAACCATAATAGGTGAAGTAATCCAGAAGGTACCTGGTGTTCAGCTTTCACTTGTTGACAAACTAAGCACTTTGATACAAACTCGGAAATATCTCTTTTCATTCCACTCCACCAGTACATTTTCTTTAAGTCATTATACATCTTCGTACTGCCCGGATGAACCGCCAAACAACTATTATGTGCTTCATGCAAAATCTTTTGAATCAACTCATCATTTTTCAGTACACAAATCAGATTTTTAAACATCAAACAACCATTAGAACTGATTCTGAAATCTGATCCCGTATCAGCTTCACACTGTTTTCTTTTGGCTAGCAAATCTTGATCATTTTTTTTGAGCTTCGGAAATCTCTTGTAAAAACATCGGTCTTGCTCTTAACTCTACTAGAATCGAACCGTCATCTGAAATTTTCAACTGAGCGTTCATAACTCTCAAAACAAACAAGAACTTTCTGCTTAAAGCATCGGCAACCACATTCGCTTTTCCCAGATGATAATCAATAACAAGCTCGTAATCTTTCAATAACTCTAACCATCTTTGCTGTCTCAAATTCAAGTCTTTTTGTGACATCAAGTATTTAAGACTTTTGTGATCGGTATATACTCGGCACTTTTCACCATACAAATAATGTCGCCAAATCTTCAAAGCAAACACCACTGTAGCCAATTCCAAATCGTGAGTAGGATAATTCCTCTCATGAGGTTTTAACTGCCTCGAAGCATAAGCCACCACTTTTCCTTCTTGCATGAGTACACACCCCAAACCATTTAGAGAAGCATCACTATACACCACAAATTCTTTACGATTAGGGTTGTATCAACACCGGTGCTTGATTAATAACTTTTCAATTCTTTGAAACTCGTTGACATTCTTCCGTCCATTCAAATTTAACATCCTTTCGAGTAGTCTAGTCATAGGAGCAGCAATTATAGAAAATTCATTTACGAACCGCCGATAATACCCAGTAGCCCCAAGAAACTCCTAACTTTAGTTACATTTTTCGATGGTTTCCAATCAACAATGGCTGAAATTTTACTAGGATCAACCCGTATACCATCACACGAAACAATATGACCCAAAATCCAACTTCCGGAGCCAAAATTCACTTTTACTAAACTTAGCATACAAATGCTTATCTCTCAAAGTTTGCAAAACTATCCTCAAATGCTCAAGATGCTCTGTCTCATCTTTTGAATAAATTAAAATATCATTTATAAACACCACAACAAATCATCCAAGTATGGCGAAATATACGATTCATTAAATCCATAAACACAATGAGGAGCATTTGTCAACCGAATGGCATAACTAAAATTCTTAATAATCGTACCTTGTTCTAAAAGCGGTTTTAGGCACATCGACTCTTTTACTCGCGGTGATAATACCGGATCTCAAGTCAATCTTTGAAAACCATGTCGCTCCTTTTAGTGATCAAACAAATCATCAATTCTCAACAATGGATACTTGTTTTGATTGTCACCTTGTTTAACCGCCGATAATCAACACATAATCTCATAGAACCATCCTTCTTTTTACAAATAACAGGAGCACCCCAAGGTGAAAACTTGGTCTCACAAAGCCTTTATCACCAACTCTTGCAAGCTGCGACTTTAATTCTTTCAACTCTGTTGGTGCCATTCTATATGGAGCAATCGAGATCGAGTCATTCCGTTATCAAATCTATACCAAATTCTACTTCCACATTGGAGGCAAACCCGCAATTCTTACGGAAATATGTCGCAAATTCACACACAACCGATAATCGATTCAACTTTCTTTTCAACTTCTTTTGTATTAATTACATACGCCAAATAAGCTTCATAACCCTTTTTCAAATATCTCTGAGCCGACATATAAAAAATCATACTAAATATTGCCTCTGATTTGTCTAGTTCAACCCGCAAGATTTCACCACTTTCACATTTTAATTCTATAACCTTTTCTTTGCAATTTACTATAGCATCATGCAATGTCAACCAATCCATACCCAAAATAACATCAAATTCATCAAGCGGCAACAACATCAAGTCGGTAGGAAAGTAATGACCGAATCATTAAAGGGCATTTCTTGCATACTTTATCAACTATCATGCATTTGCCTAACGGGTTCGACACTCTAATCATAAATTCTGTGTTCTCAATAGGTATATTCATACTAGACACCAGCTTCATGCATACATATGAATGAGTAGAACCGGGATCAATCAAAGCAATAACATTAGTATCATAAAGAGAAAATGTACCGGTAATCACATTGGGTAAGGAAGCATCTTCACGCGCTTTAATAGCATAGGTTCTAGCCGGAGCTCTTCCTTGAATCTAATCTGCTGCATCTCGGCTACATTCTTCTCGCTTGTTTCACTTCCGACTTTTCTCGGATACCTTCCCTCGAGTCTGCACCACTAGATTTTACATTCTAAAATTTTTCTTTCTCAGCTCTCTCTGGGCAGTCTCTAATAAGATGATCTGGAGAACCACATCGAAAACATTCATTTGCTCTACATGGACCAAAATGATTTCTACCACCTTCTTGCTTTTCGGGTTTAACAAATCTCGTATTTCCCACACTAGCCGCAGTAGCACGAGATTTAGGACCCACATTTCGCTTCTTAAAATTTCCATATGATTGCCCAAATGAAACTTGGGAGCGAGGATTCATATTTCTTGACTTTCCGGTTCTTTGTGGGTGCATTACTCATTGGTCTTTTCTTCCAATTTCGTGTTTGATTCTACCTTTTCTTTTCCTTGATAATTCTTCACCTTGCAAGCTCGATCGACAAGTACCACCATTTCTTTTAGTTCAAGGATCCCAACAAATACCTTAATGTCTTCGTTAAGCCCGTCTTCAAATCGTCGGCACATCTTGGCTTCAGAGGAACATATTCCCAGCATACTTACTTAATCGAACAAACTCTCTTTCATATTCGAGATGTCATATTACCTTGCTTGACTCAAGAAACTCTTTACATTTCGATCAATAAATCTTTCACTAATATATTTCTTAGAAACTCTTCTTGAAAGAATTCCCGTGTTACCCTCTCTTTCGGTACCACTGAAATCAAAATCTTCCACCAATCATAGGTGAATCTCTCAACAAAGATGTAGCACATTTCAAACATTCTTGGTGTACAAGATAATTCATCAAATACCGGATAGAATTTTCAAGCGAACTCTGCTTTCTGCATCATCATCAATATTTGCTCTAAATTCTTCACCCTTGTTTACTTAATTCTATCAACGAGGGTTCTGTGAAATTTTATCATATCCACTCCTTGAGGCATTGGAGGCATAGGTTGAGGAATTGGGGAGGTGGGGAGGTCGTACATTTGGGTTCGTCTGAGCGAACTCAATGTACCATGCACTCATCATTTGGAGAAAGGCTTGATCCCTTTCTCCTCCTCCACGACCAACAGAGGAGGTGGGTTTTCATCGGCGCTGCCCTTTAGCCGGAGTGGCGCATTACTCTCTACTTCATCTGCCACAACTGGATCGGGATCCATTTACTATATAAAATTCATTTAAAAAGGTCAAGTCGTCACACTATCACAATTCATACATATGCTAACCAACAACCTTTGGCATAATACACTAACTAAGTGCTTTCCAATCAATTCATTCATCAAAGCCTTATAGCATCGACATATTCATACTTCGATCACTAACACTTGTTGAATACAAATCTCAGCACTGGTAACGCCGAAACTTCCATAATCAGATCTTGTCCATCTCAATTCATACTCATAATTATATCAAATTGCACTCAACAGAATCTACTAGACTGGCATTCAAGAGATCCCTATATGCTACCACACCTTTTCACAACTCCACAAACTCAATTAACTCCTATTTGAACTGCTTCAATTTTTCATAAACTTACCATTTGAACTTTATTTCTTACATCCTTCACAACATCACCTAGATATTTAAATCGTTCTCTCGAATTGTTGCCAAATCTTTGCACTCAAACACTCTCATTTCTAAACATAATCTCATTCAATCCTGGTCAAATGTCATTAAGCCACTATAATCACGACATCAGTGCTTATCTTCAAACGGCATTAGTAGCACATCCCAGATTCATACTCTTAAAAGCTTTCATCAACGCACCAAATTTGTATCTTGTCAAAACTCATGAGATTACACTCTATTCAACTACAATCATCTCTTTTCAAAACTGTCATGATCAATTCAGATTACCAATTTACAACCTTACTTTCATCTAATAATGGTAAATCTATGAAAATCTTCACAGCAATCTACCAACACAAATCAGTCATAGTCTTCATTGTACTCAGAGTCCCTTCAACTCAGAATATTCCACTTATGAATATACTTTGCAAAGTTTGTCACATATCATACTCACAAATCTAAATGAATTCAATCGAAACATCATGTCTATTACAATCTCCAGTTGTAATTACCTGATATAATTTGGCACTAACATTAGAACGTCAATGAAATTCACTATCGACTTAACTGTAATTCATGTCATATTGAGATTCATCTATCGAGTCTTGCACCAACATCAACATATCATCTCATACTGGAAGCATCTCATCTGAGCACATCGTATCCTACGTACTTGACTGTCGATACCTTTACTCCGAACGAAGATGTTTCGAGACCATTGCCATTCCTTATCATAAGTCTATCCACGATTCTTTACCAGAGATTCCATTGAATTCCATTATCACTCAATCATTGTCACTCTGCATCTTCAGTTCAAGCCAAGTACTCTGAATATCATCTATCATACTATAGCAGTCTATGCATAAATCTCATTGACTACAGTTACTGCATACTTCACATAAGCACCATTAATCCTTATACACTCGACTCAATTGAGTTCACTTCGCTCTCATTAACATTTATGATCTCATCATGAACACTTACATCTAAATCATTTTTAATACGTTCGAAATCCGAATCATCACTACATCAAGATCTGTCAGTCTCAGCACATCGACTCTTCAGTCAATCGCATGCCTAGCTTATCTCTATACTTAATCCATCACTTAATTCGAGTCGCATACTCCTTTCCGTCCTTATAATGTCTATTCCACATTATCCTACAATCTTCATCGATCGATGTCTGCAACTCAATCACAATGCCGATATAAATGACATCAATGATCTGATCTATCTTGTAACGATCATATGATACTGATGCACATTACGATCAGTCGTATTAATGCTATCTTGTATCATCCTTGTTACGCTAGTTCATCTCAATCTCTTAAAATGACTCCATAATGCTTATAACTCACATGCGTTTAATGCTTCAATAGTCGTCTCAGACGCACGATCTAGATCATCGTCAACCAATCTCCACTATGCCTTTACATCATTAATTTCCAACGATTCACCTTATCGATGTTCTAATGCTAAACTCATGTCATCAAAATCCACCGGAACCTTGAATCCATCATCCAATCTACACATCGTACTATTACCATCCATTCACAGCTTTGCCTGCATCAGACGTACTTACGCTACGCTTCTATCTACTCTCAATGTCATTGTACGCATGTCATAACGTAACCTCAGTATCAAATTATGTCATGCCATATTAAAGTTTTATACTATCTACATGTTTCTACTCAACTAACGTTGACACTGATCAACATTGTTATCGTACCTTCATGATCACATATACTCGAATCATCATACGCAGTCTAATTATCACTAGTATCGAATTTCGATACACGATTACAAATACAAGTCGACGATCAATATTCCAATCAAACCGTACATTTCATAATCGACGTACTCAGCTTCTCATAACGCTTCAAGTATAAGTTCATTGTATCACCGATTTGTTCGATTAATACATCATTCAATGTCAATCATAACATATTGTACCTCTACATCCATTCACTCGATTCTATCACAGCTTCAGCTCTTCGCGATATTCTAATCTCATATCCAAGGTCGACTTTTCAAATCGGTTTAGAGCAACTCAATTTGAACCTTCATGATTTAGGTCCTAAATCTGCTTTAAACGTTCATACATGTCAAATTACTCATCATAGTATTTCACAGCTTCAAAGTTCAATATCAATTATCAACATGCAATCAGATCTTACGCTTCATGATCAATTTACTTACAGTCCTATCTCTGAACATAAGCTTAACTCAAATGACTTTATAATCATTCAAATTCAACAATTCCATGCATCAAAGTCAAGTAGCACTACTGTCGATAGGTATTTAATGCCATTTAATACCTATCAATATCGACAATTAGCTAGACTCGTTCAACACATACCTAATCAATTTCAATCCAGATCACTACTAATAGACCTAATTCGGCAACTTCCATCGTCCTCATAGTCACAAAGTCAGATCAGCGATCAATGATATCAGATTAGTTAAGCTCAATTTCATTCATCAATCATTACGAACATAATCAATCAAGATATCTCTCCGTATCAAAATCATACGTTCATTGCTCCTATACAACTCCTTAGTAGATCATCTATCATGCACTTCTTCACTACTAACTACAAGTATTTGCATTTATCACACTATTATCCTTCAATATCACCATCTATTTACATAATTAATAGACCAACATTGCTATCTGCACATACTCATTAGCTTTACATAGCTTATACTAGATACTGACTTCATAGCTTCATCCATAACAATACTATGATCCATACATTACACCTAATGACTGATCAAAACTTTAATGACATCACGAATGTCTATGTTAACTAAATCCTTAAAATTAATGCACATTAGCTCAAATTCCATTACTGTCAAATCATTATACATCTATACTAATGTCATCACATCATTAATTATATTCACTTACCATATTTAACATGATCTTCATACCAATTCACTTCACATTATCATCAATACCAATTATACATCATATATTAAATTCCAAGTTCAATCCGTCATCAATCAACATATCAATTGTTAATCCATATCACATGCATCCACATTCAATTTACCTTAGCTTATCAACTAATAACTTACTCAAGTTCAACTAATCAACTCAAGCTATTAATCATTCATACTATAATTCAATTCTCTATTTCATAATTAATACATCTATTACATGGTTCACATTAGACTATCATCAATTCCATATAAATTCAGTATAACATTAATCATCATAACTACTTCAACTTATCACAATGACTTAACACATACTATATTTCAATATCCAATTTATCAACACTATCACAACATACCAATCTACAATATTCAATAGTATCTATACTAGCTAATCACTTCAATAACTCACTGTTCAATATGAAATATTCAACAAATTCAAATGCATATACTATACAATTCAATTCTAAACTTCTATAACTATCATTCTATGTATCTTAGATATCATCAATTATCTTAAACTCTCTATATCAACTAATGCATCATCATCATACATCACTTCCCATATTACAGCTGTTTATCTACATAATAAATTTCTCAACTTACTCAATAATCTTAATAACTAGAACATCTTGCTATCCTTCAATATCATTCTAATCTACATACACACTTAAATCTTACAAAATTCAATAATCAATCATATCATTCATGCTTAAATCAATACCAAATGTATGCTTAATGACTTACCTTGTGTTGGGTAAAATAGTTCCAAGTCGGCTACTCGATGACCTTCGCTTTCCCTTGCTTGATTCTCCTTCTTTAACTCCTTGAGCTTGATCAATAAATCAACTAGTTTAACCATCTTGCTAAACATTCATAATTCAACTACACATGCATATGTATACTTGTATATTCGCAACCATCCTTCCTAATTACCCATTTAGATGGTCGAATGTATGTATATATATATATATATATATACAATGTCAACTATAACATCTTTTAATCACCGAATTTCATCTCAAATTCCCATGACCGATCACACCTATACTTACATTCCAATATTCTAATATTCAAAAATCACGCTCTAAATACAATAGTCATGAACAATGCCGAATCCTTGTGTGTTCAAACATGAATTATTTTACTTAAATCAAAACGTATAAACATTCACAAGTCGATTCTTAGGAAGACCGATTTCTTTCCATAGTACATTCCTCATCAATACTTAGATGAACAACCAAAATCCTCCCTTTATACCCTAGCCAATGCTCCTATCATCCATAAAATTACAAATTTTAGCATGGGCTAAGTAGGAATCATTTAACATGCAAATAAACTCCTATCTCCAACACTTAATCATTCGCATATTGTCTAAATACACATGAGAAATCTCATCTTCCTTGACCTTACCAAGAGTGCACCCACACTTCAACTTAGCATATTACAAAACCAAATCAACAAATTCAATGCTTACCTCCTAGTAGCCAAAGATACTTGCCGAATTGACCTAGGTAAATCTTCCTTCCTTTCACTTTTTTTTTCAAGAACAACCAAAAGAATGAACAATGAATGAACAAAACCTTTTTTTTCTTTTCTTTCTCTCTAGCTACTGCACAATTGGGGGGCATCCATGCTCATTTTTTTTCATTTCTTTAATGCTAGTTTTATTTTATGGCTTCCTACATACACCACTAGCAAAACATGTTGGAAACATGTTTCCTTTGCCCATAATCTTGTCATGGCGGTCACTCACCTTAGGAAAGGGGGTTATTTGACATGCAAGGACAACCATTTTCCCACATGTATTAATAGGCCACCTTACATTTGTCTAGCACATTTCTAAATTTTCTCACATAAGTCCTATTTGATAAAATTCACTTACAATTAACAAAATCCAAACATTCAATTTTTCACACATTCATATTCACATATTCTAGACAATAAATATTACGTTAGACATTTCGGTGACTCGGTTTAGCGGTCCCGAAACCGCTTTTCGACGAGGGTCACTTTAGGGCTATCACAACTCTCCCCCACTTAAGAAATTTTCGTCCCCGAAAATCTTACCGTAAATAGGCTCGTATCGCTTCTTTCATAGAGTCCTCAAGTTCCCAAGTGGCTTCTTCAATTCCGTGTTTATGCCACAACACCTTCACTAACAGATTTTCTTATTGCGCAACTCTTTACTTCACGCCTCATAATGCAAACCGTTCCTCTTCTTAGCTCAAATTTGGTGAATCTCAATCTCAGATGGAGCGATTACGCATGATGGATCGACCTATATCATCGAAGCATCGAGACATGGAAAACGCTAGGATCCTTTCTAGCTCGGGGTAAAATTAATCGGACGCCATCGGTCCAACTCGTTCGGATACTTCATACGGACCGATGAACTCGGACTCAATTTGCCCTTACGGCCAAATCTAGGCACCTTCTTCCGTGGTGAGACCTTGAGAAATACCTTGTCTCCAACCTGATATTCAATGTCTTTTCTTTTCAAATCCGCTTACGACTTTTGGCGATCCGGCAGACTTTCAAACTTTCACGAATTACTCGAACTTTTGCTCGACATCCTTAACCAAATCAACCTCAAGATTTTACCTTCACTAAGTTCACCAGAATAATGGGTACGGCATTTACGACCGTATAAAGCCTCGTAAGGCGCCATCTTAATACTTGATTGAAAGCTATTGTTGTAAGCGAATTCAACCAAAGGTAAATACCGTTCCCATGAACCACTAAACTCAAGGATGCAACATCTCAACATATCCTCGAGTATTTGAATTATCCGCTCGGATTGACCATAGGTTTGGGGGTGAAAAGCAGTGCTAAAATGCAGCTTGGTACCCAAAGCCTCTTGCAATTTCTTCCAAAATCGCGATGTAAATCTTGGGTCTCTATCCGACACGATAGAAATAGGCACCCCATGCAATCGAACAATTTGGGAGATGTATAATTCTGCCAATTTATCGAGCGAAAAATCCGTATGACAGGATAAAATGAGCCGACTTAGTCAATCTATCAACAACAACCCAAATCGCATCCTTCTTACTCACGACAATGGCGTCCGGATACAAAGTCCATGGTGACTCGATCCCATTTCCACTGGGTATCGTGATCGGTCAAGTAATCCCGATGGCACTTGATGTTCCGCTTTCACTTGTTGACATATCGCACACCTTGAAACAAATTCGAAATGTCTCGTTTCATACCGGGCCACCAAAATTGGCGCTTTGTCATTGTACATTTTAGTACTACCCGTGGATTGACATTTGACTATCGTGAGCCTCGCTCAAAATCATCAAACAAGTTCAATTCCTTGAATACATAATCGACACTTGAACGCCAAGCGGTCATTGTCGCTAATCTGAAATTCGATTCTTCATCCGAAACACATTCGCTCGCTTAGCGACCAATTCAAATCGACCTTCCGAGATTCAAGTATTTGATGAATCAATAACGGTTTGGCCTCGATTCGACTACTAGCACCTCCTTGGGTGAAACGGATAGATGAGCATCCATCGCTCTCAAAGCGCATAAAGGCTTGCGACTTAAAGCATCCGCCACCACCGCCTTTCCCGGTGATAATCAATGATGAGTTCATAGTCTTTCAACAACTCAAGCCAACGCCTTTGTCGCAGTTTAAATCTCTCTCGAGTCATCAAATATTTTAGACTCTTGTGGTCCGAATAAATATGACACCTTTCTCCAAACAAGTAATACCGCCATATCTTCAAGGCGAACACTATGGCTGCTAGTTCAAGGTCATGGGTCGGATAGTTTCATTCATGCGGCTTTAGTTGTCTCGACGCGTAAGCCACAACTCGACCTTCTTGCATCAACACACAACCTAACCCAAGCAAGGATGCGTCACTGTATATGACAAACTCTTTACCGGACTCCGGCTGTACTAGCACTGGGGCCTCGGTTAAACAAGTTTTTAGTCGATCAAAACTTTCTTGACAACGTTCCGACCACTCGAAGTTAACATCTTTTTGGAGTAGTTTTGTCATCGGTGCAAACTATCATCGAAAAACCTTTCACAAATCGTCGATAGTATCCGCAAGCCCTAAAAGCTCCTAACTTCGTAACATTCTTGGAGGTTTCCAATCGACTATGGCTGAAATTTTGTTCGGTCCACCGACATTCTCATGCGACACCACGCGCCCCAAAAGCTAACCTCTCTCAACCAAAATTCACATTTATCGAACTTTGCGTATAATCACAGATCTCGTAAAATTTGCAACACTAGCCTCGGTGTTCAAGATGTTCGCCATCTCTCTAATAGACCAAAATGTCATCGATAAATACAACTACGAACCGATCCAAGTATGGCCTGAAAATTCTATTCATTAAATCCATAAATACCGTGAGGGCATTAGTGAGCCCAAACGGCATCACCAAGAATTCGTAGTGACCGTACCTCGTTCTAAAAGTGGTTTTGGGTATGTCCGATTCTCGGACCCTCAACTGATAGTACCCCGACCTCAAATCTATCTTTGAGAACATTGAGGCTCCCTTTAATTGATCAAACAAATCATCAATTCGTGGCAACGGGTATTTATTCTTTATCGTCACTTTATTCAACTGACGATAGTCGATGCACAATCTCATAGTTCCATCCTTCTTTTTCACAAACAATACTGGTGCTCCCCATAGAGAAAAACTCGGTCGAGCGAAACCTCTATCCGTCAATTCTTGCAATTGAACCTTCAATTCCTTTAATTCCGTTAATGCCATACGATATGGCTATTGAAATTGGCATAGTACCCGACAACTTCGATGTCAATTCCACTTCTCGAACCGGTGGCAATCCCAGAACTCCTCAGAAAAACATCCAATACTCACAAACCATCGTACCGATTCGAGTTTCCTTTCCGCTCTTTACTTTCAAACGATACGCAAGGTATGTTTCACACCCTTTTTCACATTTCTCCTAGCGGTCATAGAAGATATTATCGCTGCACTCCTTTTAAATCGGTAGACTCGACTCGGATTACCTCATTATTTGCACTCCTCAAATCAATGGTTTTCCTTTGCGATCCACCAACGATCATGTACGGTCACCAATCCATACCAAAATAACATCGAATTCATCAAATGGTAGAAGCATCGATCGGCCGGAAAATAAGATTCTCGAATTATTAGGGGCATCTCTTGCACACTTTATCAACGAGTACGTATTGACCCAAAGGGTTTGACACTGAATTACGAACTCGAGAGACTCAACAGTAGAGTCTTATCGATGCTAACGCTTCACATACATATGAATGAGTAGAGCCGGGTCAATCAATGCAATCACACTAGTATCAAAGAGAGTAAAAGTACCGGTGATAACGTCAGGGAGGATGCCTCCTCTCGCATGCTGGATGGCATATGCTCTAGCAGAGCACGAGTCTCGGATCGGATAGCCGATTAGAGGCTCCTCTCGATTACCACCCCTACCTCCAGAGATTCTGGGGCCTACCTCCACCGCGCTCCACTGGGTCTTGCACCTTGCGCCTTATTCCTCTCATCTAGCTCCGCAATCTCTAATGAAGTGGTCCTTCAACCGCATCCATAACAGCCCTATTAATGACTTACCCCAACATTCACCTAGGTGTCGCCTTCCACATTGGGGGCATTCAGGTTTCTCTTGACGATTATTGCCCACACTAGCTACCAAGTAGCTCGAGTCCGCCAATGGTCGGGCTTTGATGGAAATCCTCGCATCGCCTCGACTTATTAGTGTCCTCCTCGAACTTCTTTACCGAGAACGGAGCTTTACTCGACGATCTTTTACGATAATCTCTTACTTCAAATTCAACCTTTTTCTTTTCCTTTCCAAGTTCTTCCGCCTTGCAGGCTCGTTCAACTAGTGTTACGAACTCCTTTATCTCCAAAATACCCACTAGCAGCTTTAAATCTTCATTCAATCCTTCTTCAAATCTTTTGCACATAGCAACCTCATCAGCCACGCACTCCGAGCATACCGACTAAGTCTTTAACTCATGTTCAGATTCAGATACTGATCATACTACCTTGCTTGAGTTCCAAGAATTCCTTACGCTTCGATAGATGAACTGTTGACTAATGTATTTCTTTCAAATTCGATTGAAAGAAATCCCAAGTAACTCGCTCGCTTGGGACTATGGAAATTAAAGTCCTCCACCAATAGTAAGTCGAGTCTCGAACAAGGATATAGCACACTTAAGACTTTCATCGGTGTGCATGATACCATCTAACACTTGAATGGTGTTATCGAGCCGTAACTCGGCCTTTTCGCATCATCAAGAATTATGGCCTTGAACTCCTCAGCCCGCTTCCTAATCAGGTCTACAGTGGTTTACTCAAATCACAGATCGAGAATCAAGGCATTACGGGCTCTTGGGGTAGAGTATTTAAATTCGTGAATTGGTCGACATGTACCAATTGGTTCGGGCATATTATGCGACCCATTCATTCATCATGGTGAAGAAGGCTTGTTTCGCTTCTTGCTTGATTATTCGCGGATGACCGAGGCTCAACAGGCGGTGTCCCTTGCGCGGAGCAGCCGCTACACTTTCAACGCTATCCGCCAAGGGTCTCTTTACCCCGGTTCCATTTGTTAATCAAAACAAAAATTTCAACCGTCAAGTCATCACATTTTAAGCACTAACAATTTGGCATGTATAGCTAGATTCACACGCGCTATGGTAGTCCTAGAATCGACTAAACCATAGCTCGATACCAATAAATGTAACACCCCAAACCCGTGACCGTCACCGGATTTGACCACGTGGTGTTACCGGCTTACTTCCTTATTTCTCTCTTTGAAATATTTAATTCTGCTCTGTGCAAAGCTAGCTAACTGCGCCACTGTCACCTTAAAAATCATATCTCGAGTTCCAGAACTCAAAAATCAGTTCCGTAAATTTTCCCTGTAACTAGACTCATATTCCCATCTACACATTTTTTTAAAGAATTTTTGGTCAAGCCAATTAGTACAGTTTATTAGTTAAAGTCACCCCTATTTCGGAGTTCGACTACACTAACCTTTGCGCATTATGACCTGGATATCATCTCGTACAGAGCTCTAATGCCCATTCCGTTTATTTATAATGTAACTAGACTCAAAGGGGAATCTATGCATATAAGGCATGACTCCTAATTGTTTCTGGATAATTTATGGTAAATTTTAAAATTTGAAACAGAGGATCCAGAAACCGTTCTGGCCCTGTCTCACGAAATCTCGAATATCTCTTAAAATACGGCTCATATGGTCGTTTCGTTTCATCCATATGAAAATAGATTCATCAAGGTTCAATTTCATAATTTATTCACTATTTAATTCTACTTCTACTATATTTAGTGATTTTTCCATCTCACCTCACTGCTGCTGGCAGCATCTGTTACTAAAGCAAACAATGACTATTTCATAATTCTTCCATGGCCAACTATTTCATCATACATAATACAAACTATGGCCACCTTATCAAAATTAAGGTTTCTAAGGCTCGTGATCGTAGGTTTTAGAATCACACTCAACCCAATTACATAGGCCATTTTCGCATTGCTTAAAGTTTACAACCCACAATTCAACAAAACAAAATAGCCTATACATGCCAAATGTTCTCCTAGTTCAACTACGAAGACAATACCAAAAGATTTCCAGCGGTGTGATGACTTCAACGACGGTTCGAAACACACGCAAACGATACGAGTCCAAGAGACCTAAAATGGGTGACAAGAAAACGCCGAGTGAGTTTATAACTCAAGAAGTCATAAGCATTTCACAACCATTCATTAACAAAACTATCATAGAATGAAACAACGAAACGAGGCAAAATGCCCCATCCATACCGAATTATAACATAATTCCTTAGACCCCTTCGATTCAATCTCATACCAAGTTCACATTCACATTCCATAAACTAATCAATAGGATATTTGAGGCATTTTTTTTTTATACACCAACTCATTTTCACGACAATTATACAATTGTAATTATCACATAGATTTAAAGCTCACCAAGCTCAACCCCGAGCATGAACATGTTGCCTATTCGTCATGAGCTCAAGGTACTTACCCGATCCGCTGTCCGTGATTAACTCGATAATGTCGCACACTCAGTGCCAATAGTGATGCAAGAGCATCTAGTGAGTCTGCACACTTAGTGCTATATATTCAGCTCGCACACTTAGTGCTATATAATCAAACTCGCACACTTAGTGCTATACAATTTCAAACCCGCACACTTAGTGCCAATCTTGTCACCGTGTCCATTTATACCCGCACACTTAGTGCCGAGACCAATACTTTATGCATTTTGCTACCTTTATACATTCAACAATGGCATCATTCCATACACATACATTTCCATTTACACATCAACTCATTTAAACACAATTGCATATATATTATGATCATTTAAATCAATACCAAATGTATGCTTAATGACTTACCTTGTGTTGGGTAAAATAGTTCCAAGTCGGCTACTCGATGACCTTCGTCTTTCCCTTGCTTGATTCTCCTTCTTTAACTCCTTGAGCTTGATCAATAAATCAACTAGTTTAACCATCTTGCTAAACATTCATAATTCAACTACACATGCATATGTATACTTGTATATTCGCAACCATCCTTCCTAATTACCCATTTAGATGGTTTAATGTATGTATATATATATATATATATACAATGTCAACTATAACATCTTTTAATCACCTAATTTCATCTCAAATTCCCATGACCGATCACACCTATACTTACATTCCAATATTCTAATATTCAAAAATCACGCTCTAAATACAATAGTCATGAACAATGCCGAATCCTTGTGTGTTCAAACATGAATTATTTTACTTAAATCAAAACGTATAAACATTCACAAGTCGTATTCTTAGGAAGACCGATTTCTTTCCATAGTACATTCCTCATCAATACTTAGATGAACAACCAAAATCCCTCCCTTTATACCCTAGCCGAATGCTCCTATCATCCATAAAAATTACAAATTTTAGCATGGGCTAAGTAGGAATCATTTAACATGCAAATAAACTCCTATCTCCAACACTTAATCATTCGCATATTGTCTAAATACACATGAGAAATCTCATCTTCCTTGACCTTACCAAGAGTGCACCCACACTTCAACTTAGCATATTACAAAACCAAATCAACAAATTCAATGCTTACCTCCTAGTAGCCAAAGATACTTGCCGAATTGACCTAGGTAAATCTTCCTTCCTTTCACTTTTTTTTTCAAGAACAACCAAAAGAATGAACAATGAATGAACAAAACCTTTTTTTTTTTTTCTTTCTCTCTAGCTACGGCACAATGGGGGCATCCATGCTCATTTTTTTTTTCATTTCTTTAATGCTAGTTTTTATTTTATGGCTTCCTACATACACCACTAGCAAAACATGTTGGAAACATGTTTCCTTTGCCCATAATCTTGTCATGGCCGCCACTCACCTTAGGAAAGGGGGTTATTTGACATGCAAGGACAACCATTTTCCCACATGTATTAATAGGCCACCTTACATTTGCCTAGCACATTTCTAAATTTTCTCACATAAGTCCTATTTGATAAAATTCACTTACAATTAACAAAATCCAAACATTCAATTTTTCACACATTCATATTCACATATTCTAGACAATAAATATTACGTTAGACATTTCGGTGACTCGGTTTAGCGGTCCCGAAACTGCTTTTCGACTAGGGTCACTTTAGGGCTGTCACAACTCTCCCCCACTTAAGAAATTTTCGTCCCCGAAAATCTTACTGGTAAATAGGCTCGGGTATCGCTCTTTCATAGAGTCCTCAAGTTCCCAAGTGGCTTCTTCAATTTCGTGTTTATGCCACAACACCTTCACTAACGGGATTTTCTTATTGTGCAACTCCTTTACTTCACGCCTCATAATGCAAACCGGTTCCTCTTCTTAGCTCAAATTTGGCTGAATCTCAATCTCAGATGGAGCGATTACGTGCGATGGATCAGACCTATATCATCGAAGCATCGAGACATGGAAAACGTTATGGATCCTTTCAAGCTCAGGGGGTAAAATTAATCGGTACGCTACTGGTCCAACTCGTTCGGATACTTCATACGGACCGATGAACCTCGGACTCAATTTGCCCTTACGGCCAAATCTAAGCACCTTCTTCCAGGGTGAGACCTTAAGAAATACCTTGTCTCCAACCTGATATTCAATGTCTTTTCTTTTCAAATTCGCATTTACTTTTGGCGATCCGGCAACTTTCAAACTTTCACGAATTACTCGAACTTTTGCTCGGCATCCTTAACCAAATCAACCTCAAGATTTTACCTTCACTAAGTTCACCCGAATAATGGGGTACGGCATTTACGAATCGTATAAAGCCTCGTAAGGCGCCATCTTAATACTTGATTGAAAGCTATTGTTGTGTTTAATTCAACCAAAGGTAAATACCGCTCCCATGAACCACTAAACTCAAGGATGCAACATCTCAACATATCCTCGAGTATTTGAATTATCCGCTCGGATTGACCATAGGTTTAGGGGTGAAAAGCAAGCTAAAATGCACTTGGTACCCAAAGCCTCTTGCAATTTCTTCCAAAATCGCGATGTAAATCTTGGGTCTCTATCCGACACGATAGAAATAGGCACCCCATGCAATCGAACAATTTGGGAGATGTATAATTCGCCAATTTATCGAGCGAAAAATCCGTATGACAGGATAAAATGAGCCGACTTAGTCAATCTATCAACAACAACCCAAATCGCATCCTTCTTACTCACCGACAATGGCAATCCGGATACAAAGTCCATGGTGACTCGATCCCATTTCCACTCGGTATCGTGATCGGTCAAGTAATCCCGATGGCACTTGATGTTCCGCTTTCACTTGTTGACATATCGCACACCTTGAAACAAATTCAAATGTCTCGTTTCATACCGGCCACCAAAATTGGCGCTTCGGTCATTGTACATTTTAGTACTACCCGGTGGATTGACATTTGACTCATGTGAGCCTCGCTCAAAATCATCAAACAAGTTCAATTCCTTGAATACATAATCGACACTTGAACGTCAAATACCATTGTCGCCAATCTGAAATTCGATTCTTCATCCGAAACACATTCGCTCGCTTAGCGACCAATTCAGCGTCGACCTTCGGGATTCAAGTATTTGATGAATCAATAACGGTTTGGCCTCCGATTCACTACTAGCACCTCCTTGGGTGAAACAGATAGATGAGCATCCATCGCTCTCAAAGCGCATAAAGGCCTTGCGATTTAAAGCATCGGCCACCACGCTGGCCTTTCCCGTGATAATCAATGATGAGTTCATAGTCTTTCAACAACTCAAGCCAACGCCTTTGTCGCAGTTTAAATCTCTCGAGTCATCAAATATTTTAGACTCTTGTGGTCCGAATAAATATGACACCTTTCTCCAAACAAGTAATGTCGCCATATCTTCAAGGCGAACACTATGGTCGCTAGTTCAAGGTCATGGGTCGAATAGTTTCTCTCATGCGGCTTTAGTTGTCTCGACGCGTAAGCCACAACTCGACCTTCTTGCATCAACACACAACCTAACCCAAGCAAGGATGCGCCATCAGATATGACAAACTCTTTACCGGACTCCTACCAGATTAGCACTGGGGCCTCGGTTAAACAAGTTTTTAGTCGATCGAAACTTTCTTGACAACGCTTTCACCACTCGGTTAACATCTTTTGGAGTAGTTTTGTCATTGGTGCAATATCATCGAAAAACCTTTCACAAATCGTCGATAGTATCCGCAAGCCCTAAAAGCTCCTAACTTCGGTAACATTCCTTGAGGTTTCCAATCGACTATGGTCAAATTTTGTTCGGGTCCACCTCGACATCCGATCACGGACACCACGTGCCCCAAAAAGCTAACCTCTCTCAACCAAAATTCTCATTTACTTAACTTTATGATAATCGCTTATCTCGTAAAATTTGCAACACTAGCCTCGGTGTTCAAGATGTTCGGCCATCTCTCGAATAGACCAAAATGTCATCGATAAATACAACTACGAACCGATCCAAGTATGGCCTGAAAATTCTATTCATTAAATCCATAAATACCGCAGGGCATTAGTGAGCCCAAACGTCATCACCAAGAATTCAGAGTGACCGCACTCGCTCTAAAAGCGGTTTTGGGTATGTCCGATTCTCGACCCTCAACCGATAGTACCCGACCTCAAATCTATCTTTGAGAACATTGAGGCTCCTTTAATTGATCAAACAAATCATCAATTCGTGGCAACGGTATTTATTCTTTATCGCCACTTTATTCAACCGACGATAGTCGATGCACAATCTCATAGTTCCATCCTTCTTTTCACAAACAATACCGGTGCTCCCCATGGAGAAAAACTCGGTCGAGCGAAACCTCTATCCGTCAATTCTTGCAATTGAACCTTCAATTCCTTTAATTCCGTTAATGCCATACGACACGGGCTATTGAAATCGGCATAGTACCCGTACAACTTCGATGTCAATTCCACTTCGAACCGGTGGCAATCCCAGAACTCCTCGAAAACATCCAATACTCACAAACCACCGGTACCGATTCGAGTTTCCTTTCCATCTCTTTACTTTCAAACGATACGCAAGGTATGTTTCACACCCTTTTTCACAATTCTCCTAGCGGTCATAGAAGATATTATCACGGCACTCCTTTTAAATCGGAGACTCGACTCGGATTACCTCATTATTTGCACTCCTCAAATCAATGGTTTTCCTTTTGCGATCCACCAACGCATCATGTACTGGTCACCAATCCATACCAAGAATAACATCGAATTCATCAAATGGTAGAAGCATCAGATCGGCTGGAAAATAAGATTCTTGAATTATTAGGGGGCATCTCTTGCACACTTTATCAACGAGTACGTATTGACCCAAAGGGTTTGACACTGAATTATTTAACTCAGAGACTCAACAGTAGAGTCTTCTTCGATGCTAACGCTTCACATACATATGAATGAGTAGAGCCGGGTCAATCAATGCAATCACACTAGTGTCAAAGAGAGTAAAAGTACCAGTGATAACGTTAGGGGAGGATGCCTCCTCTCGTGCGCGAATGGCATATGTTCTAGCAGGAGCACGAGTCTCGGATCGGATAGCCGATTAGAGGCTCCTCTCGATTACCACCCCTATCTCCAGAGATTCTCTGGGCCTACCTCCACCGTCGCTCCACCGGGTCTTGCACCTTGCGTCTTATTCCTCTCATCTAGCTCTGCAATCTCTAATGAAGTGGTCCTTCGAACCGCATCCATAACAGCCCTATTAATGACTTCTACCCCAACATTCACCTAGGTGTCGCCTTCCACATTGGGGGCATTCAGTTTCTCTTGACGATTATTGCCCACACTAGCTACCAAGTAGCTCGAGTCCGCCAATGGTCTGGCTCGATGGAAATCCCCGCACGCCTCGACTTATTAGTGTCCTCCCGAACTTCTTTACCACCGAGAACGGAGCTTTACTCACGATCTTTTACGGTAATCTCTTACTTCAAATTCAGCCTTCTTCTTTCCTTTCCAAGTTCTTCCGCCTTGCGTGCTCGCTCAACTAGTGTTACGAACTCCTTTATCTCCAAAATACCCACTAGCGCCTTTAAATCTTCATTCAATCCTTCTTCAAATCTTTTGCACATAGCAACCTCATCAGCCACGCACTCCGAGCATACCGACTAAGTCTTACTTAACTCATGTTCAGATTCAGATACTGATCATACTGGCCTTGCTTGAGTTCCAAGAATTCCTTACGCTTCGATCGATGAACTGTTGACTAATGTATTTCTTTCAAAATTCGATTGAAAGAAATCCCAAGTAACTCGCTCGTTTGGGACTATGGAAATTAAAGTCCTCCACCAATAGTAAGTCGAGTCTCATAACAAGGATATAGCACACTTAAGACTTTCATCGGGTGTGCATGATTCATCTAACACTCGAATGGTGTTATCGAGCGAACTCGGCCTTTTCGGCATCATCAAGAATTATGGCCTTGAACTCCTCAGCCCGCGCTTCCTAATCAGGTCTACAGTGGTTTACTCAAATTCACAGATCAAGAATCAAGGCATTACGGGCTCTTGGGGTAGAGTATTTAAATTCGGAATTGTGGACAAACCAATTGGTTCGCATATTGCACGACCCACTCATTCATCATGGTGAAGAAGGCTTGTTTCGCCTTTTGCTTGATTATTCATGGATGACCGAGGCTCAACAGCGGTGTCCCTTGCGCGGAGCAGCCGCTACACTTTCAACGCCATCCGCCAAGGGTCTCTTTACCCCGGTTCCATTTGTTAATCAAAACAAAAATTTCAACCGTCAAGTCATCACATTTTTAAGCACTAACAATTTGGCATGTATAGCTAGACTCACACGCTATGGTAGTCCTAGAATCGACTAAACCATAGCTCGATACCAATAAATGTAACACCCCAAACCCGTGACTGCCACCGGATTTGACCACGTGGTGTTACCGGGCTTCCCTTATTTCTCTCTTTGAAATATTTAATTCCTGTTCCAGGCAGGCTAGCTAACTGCGTCACTGTCACCTTAAAAATCATATCTCGAGTTCCAGAACTCAAAAATCAGTTCCGTAAATTTTGCCTATAACTAGACTCATAGTCCCATCTACACATTTTTTTCTAGAATTTTTGGTAAAGCCAATTAGTACAGTTTATTAGTTAAAGTCACCCCTGTTTCGGAGTTCAACTACACTAACCTTTGCGCATTATGACCTGGATATCATCTCGTACAGAGCTCCAATGCTCATTCCGTTTATTTATAATGAAACTAGACTCAAAGGGGAATCTATGCATATAAGGCATGACTCCTAATTGTTTCTGGATAATTTATGGTAAATTTTAAAAGTCGAAACAGAGGATCCAGAAACTGTTCTGGCCCTGTCTCACGAAATCTCGAATATCTCTTAAAATACGGCTCATATGGTCGTTTCGTTTCATCCATATGAAAATAGATTCATCAAGGTTCAATTTCATAATTTATTCACTATTTAATTCTACTTCTACTATATTTAGTGATTTTTCCATCTCACCTCACTGCTGCTGGCAGCATCTGTTACTAAAGCAAACAATGACTATTTCATAATTCTTCCATGGCCAACTATTTCATCATACATAATACAAACTATGGCCACCTTATCAAAATTAAGGTTTCTAAGGCTCGTGACTATAGGTTTTAGAATCACACTCAACCGAATTACATAGGCCATTTTCGCATGGCTTAAAGTTTACAACCCACAATTCAACAAAACAAAATAGCCTATACATGCCAAATGTTCTCTTAGTTCAACTACGAAGACAATACCAAAAGATTTCCAGCCGGTGTGATGACTTCAACGACGGTTCCGAGCACGCAAACGATACGAGTCCAAGAGACCTAAAATGGGTGACAAGAAAACGCCGAGTGAGTTTATAACTCAGTAAGTCATAAGCATTTCACAACCATTCATTAACAAAATTATCATAGAATGAAACAACGAAACGAGGCAAAATGCCCCATCCATACCGAATTATAACATAATTCCTTAGACCCCTTCGATTCAATCTCATACCAAGTTCACATTCACATTCCATAAACTAATCAATAGGATATTTGAGGCATTTTTTTTTTATACACCAACTCATTTTCACCACAATTATACAATTGTAATTATCACATAGATTTAAAGCTCACCAAGCTCAACCCCGAGCATGAACATGTTGCCTATTCGTCATGAGCTCAAGGTACTTACCCGATCTGCTGTCCGTGATTAACTCGATAATGTCGCACACTCAGTGCCAATAGTGATGCAAGAGCATTTAGTGAGTCCGCACACTTAGTGCTATATATTCAGCTCGCACACTTAGTGCTATATAATCAAACTCGCACACTTAGTGCTGTACAATTTCAAACCCGCACACTTAGTGCCAATCTTGTCACCGTGTCCATTTATACCCGCACACTTAGTGCCGAGACCAATACTTTATGCATTTTGCTACCTTTATACATTCAACAATGGCATCATTCCATACACATACATTTCCATTTACACATCAACTCATTTAAACACAATTGCATATATATTATGATCATTTAAATCAATACCAAATGTATGCTTAATGACTTACCTTGTGTTGGGTAAAATAGTTCCAAGTCGGCTACTCGATGACCTTCGTCTTTCCCTTGCTTGATTCTCCTTCTTTACCTCCTTGAGCTTGATCAATAAATCAACTAGTTTAACCATCTTGCTAAACATTCATAATTCAACTACACATGCATATGTATGCTTGTATATTCGCAACCATCCTTCCTAATTACCCATTTAGATGGTCAATGTATGTATATATATATATATATACAATGTCAACTATAACATCTTTTAATCACCTAATTTCATCTCAAATTCCCATGACCGATCACACCTATACTTACATTCCAATATTCGAATATTCAAAAATCACGCTCTAAATACAATAGTCATGAACAATGCCAATCCTTGTGTGTTCAAACATGAATTATTTTACTTAAATCAAAACGTATAAACATTCACAACTCGTATTCTTAGGAAGATCGATTTCTTTCTATAGTACATTCCTCATCAATACTTAGATGAACAACCAAAATCCCTCCCTTTATACCCTAGCCGAATGCTCCTATCATCCATAAAAATTACAAATTTTAGCATGGGCTAAGTAGGAATCATTTAACATGCAAATAAACTCCTATCTCCAACACTTAATCATTCGGCATATTGTCTAAATACACATGAGAAATCTCATCTTCCTTGACCTTACCAAGAGTGCACCCACACTTCAACTTAGCATATTACAAAACCAAATCAACAAATTCAATGCTTACCTCCTAGTAGCCAAAGATACTTGCCGAATTGACCTAGGTAAATCTTCCTTCCTTTCACTTTTTTTTTCAAGAACAACCAAAAGAATGAACAATGAATGAACAAAACCTTTTTTTTTTTTCTTTCTCTCTAGCTACTGCACAATGGGGGGCATCCATGCTCATTTTTTTTTCATTTCTTTAATGCTAGTTTTTATTTTATGGCTTCCTACATACACCACTAGCAAAACATGTTGGAAACATGTTTCCTTTGCCCATAATCTTGTCATGGCCGCCACTCACCTTAGGAAAGGGGTTATTTGACATGCAAGGACAACCATTTTCCCACATGTATTAATAGGCCACCTTACATTTGCCTAGCACATTTCTAAATTTTCTCACATAAGTCCTATTTGATAAAATTCACTTACAATTAACAAAATCCAAACATTCAATTTTTCACACATTCATATTCACATATTCTAGACAATAAATATTACGTTAGACATTTCGGTGACTCGGTTTAGCGGTCCCGAAACCGCTTTCTGACTATGGTCACTTGAGGGCTGTCACACACAGAATATCAACCCTTCAACCCTAGCATCGAGGAGGAACAAGTCCAATATATGGGTAACAATAACTCTAGACCCCAAAATAACCTGTATAGTAACACTTATAATATAGGTTGGAGGAACCATCCCAATTTCTCGTGGGGCGATCAAGGAAATCAAATGCCACAACATCCTCCGAGTTTTCAACAACCACTTTACCGGTAAGAAAAAAAGTTGAACCTTGAGGAGATGTTGACAAAATTCATTTTGGTGTCAGAAACTTGTTTCCAAAATACCGAGACAGCTCTTAAGAATCAACAAACGTCAATCCAAAGGCTCAAAACTCAGATAAGCCAACTCGCCAAAATGATTTCTAAATGACCATAAGGTAGTCTGCCGAGTAACACTGAATCTAACCTAAGGGAGAAAATTAATGCAATTACCATTCGAGATGCGAAAGGGTTAGTTGCACTTGAACTAGAACCGAGGCAAGAAACTAGAGTAAGTAAAGGTAAGGGTAAGGTGGACTACAATGACCAAAAACTGGTAAGTAAAGAATACAAACCTTGTGTGCCATACCCAAATGCGACAAGGAAAGACCGTACAGAAGAACAATTCGGTAAATTCCTTAAATTATTAAAAAATTACATATTAACTTACCATTTATTAAAGCTCTTTCCAGGTGCCAAACGCAGTCAAATTCTTAAAGGAGCTTTTAACAAATAAACAAAAGTTGGATGAGGCATCGCATGTGGAGTTGAATGCAGTTTTCTCAGCCATTCTACAGAATAAGCTACCCAACAAATTGAAAGATCCAGGGAGTTTTACGAATTCTTGTTTAATTGGTAGTTTCGATGTTCATAATGCATTGGCTGACTTAGGGGCAAGCATTAATGTTATGCCTTATAAAATGTTTAAACAGCTAGGTCTTGGGAAACCCAAATAAACTAGGATGAACATTCAATTGGCCGATAAAACCATTAGATTTCCTAGGGGTATCATTGAAGATGTTCTTGTTAAGATCAATAAATTTATATAGCCAGTAGACTTTGTTGTTCTAGACATGGAAGAGGATAATAATGCACCTTTAATTTTAGGACAACCCTTTTTAGCAACTACTAGAACCATTATTCATGTTGGTACAGGTGAACACACACTTCGTGTGGGAGACAAAACAATCACCCTTCAAGCTCGTAATTCGAGTAACACATCAAAAATTGAAAGTGGTTGTATAAATTATTCTACTAGTACTGATCATGTGGTGAAACCCTCTGTGCAAGAAACAATTACGAAGAACGCATATGAGCCGTGTTCAAACAACAACAAAGGATCTATCTATGAAGAACGAAGGCTACAAATCGAGGAGCTAGATGAATGGTGGACACAGAAATTGAGAACACCCAATAAATCGAAATCGAGCCAGGACGAGCTCAATACCTCACCAAATCAACTTAAGGGTGGAGACAAAGTACTACTAGATGCAGCAGATCCTCGCATTACCACTCCTGAACCTAATGAAGAAATTCCTCTTACGATACTCAGTATTTTCCCATATAGTACAGTCGAGGTAATTTATCCCAAATTCGGTACTTTTAAGGTAAACAATACTTGTTTTAAACCTTATGTTGATAAAGTTGATAGTAGGGATGAGGAGTGTAAACTCCTCGCACCACCTTAACCATGCAAAAAAGAGGTAAGCCCAGCTTAAGACTATAAATAAGCGCTTCTCGGGAGGCAACCCGAGCACTAACAATAATGACTTATTTAGATTCTAGTTTTTTGCATCTAACCTACTAACTGAGTCTTGAAACACAGGGTTTTCCCATCCACATGGCCAGGCACACGGGCGTGCCTTAGGCCGTGCTCACACCATAGGAGGAGACACGGTCGTGCGATACAACCTTGTGAAAACAGGGCAAAATTTTCCCCAACACGGGATGCGATAAGTTGCAACGACCGTGCGATATGGCCGTGGGCGAAACTGCCAAAACAACACGGGCGTGAGACATGCCCGTGCCTCGAAACCGTGGTTGAAACTGAGAATGTAACATAGGCGTGTGACACGCCTGTGCCATCCACTCGTGGTCGACACTGTCAAAATGAACACGAGCGTGGACCTATGTACACGGGAGTGGGAGAAGCGAACGAAGCAAGACACGATAGTGTGACACGGTCGTGTGCACCAGCACGCCCAAAGAACACGGGTGTGGGCCGAAGGTCAGACGCTCCCAAATTCAAAATTTGTGAAACACATGTGGAAGGACCTCGTCCCTGCCTCAGCCAACTACAATCTTAGCCGCTCCAAGGCATCGGCTCTCCCTCCATCCTTGAGGTATCTACACGCCATCTTGGCTCACACTCTAATCGGGAGACGAGAGAGCACCGATGTCGTCACCACCCACGACGCCTATTTCTTATGGAGCATGGCGAATGGGCATGTCCTCGACCTTACCTACTTCATCGCCCTCGCCATCCGCCATCAAACGGAGCAACATAGGAGAAGGGTCATCTCTATCGGGCCCTATGTGACTCGATTGGCTCGACACTTTGGGCTCCTCAACACAGCAGCCCAATCATCCTCCCTCACTCTTATCGGCCAGATGTCCCTACAGGACATCTCGAGCATGCTAAGTATGAGGATGATCGAGAAACGACGTGGCACCTACCTTTCTCAGTACCGCCTCGTCTAGTCCACCAAGGAGGAGGATCTAGAGGACATTAATGATGATGTCCCTCCACATCATGAGGACCCACCATCTCAACCACCACCCCCCTCTAATCCAATTCATGCGGCGGCTTCATACGCTTACATCTCTGAGCTCCTTACTCGATTCGGGTAGCAGTGTTTTTAGGGCTTCGATAACATTGATGCTACTCTATAGCAAATTTTTCAGCACTTCCAAAGCTCATCGCCACCCCCACCTCGCGAACCATCTAGCGATGAAGATGTTTAAAAACTTTTATTTATTTATTTTATGTTTTTACTTTTATTCTATTTTAAGACTACTTTTTGTTTTTATTTAAGCTTATTTTTAGGTTTTATAATTATTATTTTATAATTTTTAATTTCGGCTATTTCATTACGAGTAATTATTCTTCTTTATATATTTCCTAAAAGGTTTCTGAATCTATCACAGTTATAAAGAGCTCCAAAGCTCACTATTACTTAGGAACTTGAAACTCTACTGGGAAAGGTTCTCCATGACTGTCATGCCCTGCTCGACCACGACCATAGCCACCATGAGATATAATATTTTTTTGGAGCAGCATTTGTGGAACCTAACCTCTACCACCACTGGAGTATCCTCCTCCACCCTCATCATTGCTTTGGCCAATTATTCTCCATAACTCCAATTAAAGGAGTTCATTCATCATTCAGGAAGTTTCACTTCTCTCCCTATCTTATTATTAAAAATCTATCTTTGTCAATATATCTATCTTTGTACATTGAGGGCAATGTATATCTTAAGTGTGGGGGAGTCTTTTATATCATCATTAGAAATCCTTGAATTTTATCTTATTCTCACGTGAATCACTCATATAACTAATAGAATAAATTTTAATTAATTTATGATTTTTATTGATATGTCTTGAATTAAAACATAGGCATTTATGCATTGATTGTTTAAACTTTAAGACATTAGGGAATCAAGCATGATAAGTTGATTTTTGAAGAATTAAAAACTTTTAGGTTGTTTCCCTAAGTTTAGGTATTATCTTGAGTTGAAATTCACAAGTTTGAACATCAAAAAGCCATAATTTTTGTAGATCTTAAGCTCTCAGAGCATATTTTATTCCTTTCATGCTCACTTTTATTATGAGTGCGTCAGTATTGATTTGTTATTCTAGAACTTGCTTGATTATGTATGTCAGGACCACACCATTTGATTTGATATGTCAAGATGATAAAGGCACTTAGGTTTAACCCATTCACTTCATAAAAGCCTACCTTCATAATTAACCCTTAGTGGACCCCTTTGAGCCTAACAAGCCATTAATTGATTTACCCTCAATATTAACCCATAACCCATTATTGTTGAAATCCCCTAATTTGATCCCTATTTTTGTCGAGATTTGATTTGACCTAATTGCTTAGCTATGTTTTGTTCTTCTATGTATTTGAATTTTTCTTAAATAATAATAATTCATTACATATTAGTAGTAATTCGTCGTTTTTGAGCTTGAGTTTTAATTCCATATTCTGAGAAGAAGCTCACTTGTATTTAATTGATGACTAGTTATTTTTCTAGCTAGGTAATTTTTCAATTCAATCTCGATTCTAACCTTTTCTTTCAGCTTGTGACCATACCCCCTAACCAAATCCACGTTACAACCCTCTAAAAAGACCTTTTTGATTGATGTATCAGCTCAATTTATAGTGGTGGAGATTTGATTTTCAAGCAAGCCTATGGTAATAACTTTTCATATTGACTAATGAGTGCTTTTATTGATGTCCTTAAACACCTTGAGTGATTTGAGTGAATCTTTAGTGAGGATGTTAAACTCTGCGATATTTTGATCAAAGGTAATCACTTAGGTAAGGGGAGACACCTATGTTATGTGATAAAATGCTCAACTTGGAATGTTTGAAACTTTGATGTACTTTTAGTTGAATTCTCAATATAGGACTACTTATGGATTATTTTGAGATATTATTGATAGGGATTATAAATTGAGAAGAATTTATTTTGATTATGAGTTAAGGATTTTGCTCGAGGACAAGCAAATGCTTAAGTGTGGAGGAATTTGATAAACCGTAATTTATACATATTTTTATCCCATGCTTAGCACATTTATGGGTGGTTTCTCCTTAGGATTGGTGAATTCGATGCTCCTAATCCTTTAATTTCATGTTTTATACTTAGGTGAGCATAGGAGAGTAAAAAGAGCGAGAAACGGGCAGAAAACAGAGAAAATGGACCCACGTGGGAAATCAACACGGCCTGGACTTTCTTACACGAGTGTGTCCCACTACCATGTCCCTTTGGCAGGATTGAAGCATGACTTACACAGGTATACTACACACCCGTGCCTATTCAACAGCCTTGACCACGGGCTAGAGTAATCGCACATGGGCGTGTCATACTGGTGTGTCCCTGCCAAGCCCAAGTATAACCCTATTCAGAAAAGACCAATTTTGAGGGCTCTTAGGCATTCTAAAGCCTATTTAAACACCTGAGAAGGCACTTAAGAGGAGGGACGGAGAGTAGGAAGCAATGAATTACTCAAGGAAAGTCGATTGATCCATCTTAGAAGCCGAATTCATCATCAAGATTGAAGATCTCGCTTCAAGTTCTTTCAGGAGTTTTGGGTTTTCTTATGTTTTGTTATCTTTATCTTTTGAGATGTTTTCCTTCATAAGTATGAACTAAAACCCCTAAATACCTAAAGGGAATGAAACCTAAGACAGATCTTGTTATTATTATCTGAATTGTATGATAAATATTTGATTTGTTCTTAATTATGTGTTCTTAATTCTTGTTTTAATATTCTAGGATATTGATTCAAGTTAACACTCTTATTCAGAGGAGGAATAGACCCTGTCTATGAGTAAATTTGTCTTAATTAAGCAGAGATTGCACGCCTAGAGATAGGGTGACAAGATTTTGTCGGATTAGGGTGAAACCTAATAAGGGAATCTATAGATCGAGTTAATACAATTCTAAGGTGTTAATTAGAAAGAGATTTCAATTATTCAACCTAGGGTTAGACGTTATTAGTCTCGACAGAGATAATAATATAACTTAGGGATTTCTACGGATCAAGTCAAATGAATAAATCGTCTGATTCAGAGTCAAATAACAAGTGAAGTCTAGGTGGATTTTTCCTTAGGTATTGTCTTAATCAATCGAATTTTCTAAAAAGTATTTTCCTAAATTTTCTTTCTGTGCATTCTTAGTTTGGTAATTAGTTTAGATAACCAAACCTCTTGATTTTTAGGCTAGATAACAAAAAGGAAGTAAATACTAGTGCTCGTGATTCTTTTGGGTTCGACAATCCGGTCTTGCTGAACTATACTACTATTCGATAGGTACACTTGCCTTAATCGTGATAATAAGTTAATCTCAAGAACGATTCATTTATAAATTTTTAAAACCTGTCACGAATATCACGCATCAAAATATGACCCAGGAAACCAACTTCTCGCAACCAGAATTCACATTTACTGAACTTTGCATACAACTGTTTATCTCGCAAAGTCTGTAGCACTATTCTCAAGTGCTCGACATGTTCAGATTCATTACGTGAATAAATCAATATATCATCAATGAATACCACAACAAATTGATCTAAATACGGTCTGAAAATTCTATTTATCAAATCCATAAAGACAGTAGGTGCATTCGTCAGTCCGAAGGGCATAACTAAAAATTCATAGTGACAGTACCTCGTTCTGAAAGAAGTCTTCGGAATATCTGAATCTTTCACTCATAGCTGATAGTAGCCCGATCTTAAATTTATTTTCGAAAACACAATAGCTCCTTTCAACTGATCAAACAAATCATCAATTTGGGGTAGGGGATACTTATTCTTGACAGTCACTTTATTCAACTGACGATAAGCTATACACATTCTCATCGTGCCATCTTTCTTTTTCACAAATAAAACAGGAGCACCCCAAGGTGAGAAACTCGGTCTTGCAAATCTTCGATCGGTCAATTCTTACAACTGGGACTTTAATTCTTTTAAATCAGTTGGAGCCATTCTATACGGAGCTATCAAAATCAGAGTAGTACCAGGTACCAATTCTATGCCAAATTCTACTTCTCTAAATGGACGTAATCCTGAAAGTTTTTCAGGAAACATATCAGAGAACTCATAGACAACAGGTACAGATTCTACTTTCTTTTTTGACACTTTCAAATCAATAACATAAGCAAAGTAGGCTTCACAACCCTTTCTCACAATACTCAAAGCTTTCATCAAAGATATCAAAGCAGGCAATCCATTCAAATCACTAGATTCAATTCTGACCATTTCATCATTCTTGCATCTCAAATCAATAGTTTTTCATTTACAATTCACCATAGCATCATGCCAGGTTAACCAATCCATACCTAGAATTATATCAAACTCATCAAAAGTAATAACATAAGATCAGCCGGAAAATAATTTTCTTGAAACATTAACGGACAATTCTTGCATACTTTATCAACTAGAACACATCTGCCTGAGGGGTTCAAAACTCTAATCACAAATTCAGTAGACTCTACAGACAAAGTCTTACTATTCACTAAGTTCATGCATATATATGAATGTGTTGATCCAGGATCTATCAAAGCAATCACAAAAGTATCATAGAGAGTAAATGTACCCGTAATCACATCTAGCGATGAAGCTTTCTCTCAAGCTCGAATAGCATACGCTCTAGCAAGTGCACGAGCCTCAGATCTAACAGCTATATCTTTCATTCCTCTTTGACTACCACTAACATTTCCCGAATTTCTGGGAGGTCTACCACAAGAAACATTACCACTCTGTCTTGGATTCTAAACATTATCTTTTTCAGCTAAATCTAGGCAGTCTTTAATAAAATGGTTTCTTGAACCACAACTACAATAAGCTCTATTATTACTCTTTCCCCAGCATTCACCAAAGTGTCGTCTTCCACATTAATCATATTCAGGCCTTTCATTCTTTGCATTATCAACACTAGCAACAGACGTGGCTGAAGATTTGTAATTCGATTGCAATCTAACACGATCTCTGTTCAGATATCCCGTACTAGCCTTTGAACGACTACTATCATCTCTAAACTTTTTGGATCCAGACTGAAATGATTTACCTGATGATCTCTTTAGTACCTCTCTAGCTTCAGAATCAGCCTTTCTTTTATCTTTCCCAAGATCTTTCGCTTTACATGCTCGTTCAACAAGCACCACAAATTCTTTGATTTCTAGAATACCAACTAGCAGACGAATATCCTCATTCAAACCATCTTCAAATCTCTTGCTCATTATTGCTTCCGAAGATACAAATTCACAGGCATATTGACTCAACCTTACAAATTCTCGCTCATATTTTGTGACAGACATACGGCCTTGTTTAAGCTCAAGAAACTCTTTGTGTTTCTGATCAACGAATCTTTGGCTAATATATTTTTTTTGGAATTCAGCTTGGAAGAAATACCACGTAACTCTTTCACTTAGAACCACAGATGTCAAAGTTTTCCTCCAATGATACGGCATGTCTCTCAGCAGTGAAACAGCATATTTTATACATTCTTCTGGACTCAAAGATAACTCATCAAACACTCTTATTGTGTTCTCTAACTAGAACTCAGCTTTTTCTGCATCATCACTTGTTGTAGCTCGGAATTCTTCCGCTCCATATTTTCTAATCTTGTCAACTGGTGGTCTACTCAACTGTATCGAATTTACTCGGGGCATAATAGGAGTTTGAGGAGGATCAACCGGGGGTGGAAGTTGTTGTACAGCTGGATTGGTTCTAATGTATTGGGTGAACCAATCATTCATCATCTAATAGAAGGCTTGCTTAGCCTTACCATCACGGCTACTTGTAACAGGTCGAGAATCTGCTTGCAGCATCCCTTGCGCGGGAGCAGGTGCATTGCTTTCAACATCGTCAGCTACAGCTCTATCGGGATCCATTGCTATACAAAAGCACATTTCAATGTCAAGATTCATCACACTATCGCAGTTTTAGATATATGGCATGTATAGCTAGACTCACATACGCTATGGAAGTCCTAGAACCGACTAAACCATAACTCTGATACCAACTAAATGTAACACCCCTAACCCGTATCTATCACTGGACTAGGGTTATGAGGCATTACTGGACACATCAGAACATTTCGTAATCACTTTACAATCAAAAGTCAAACATCATCATATTATAATCAAACATAAACATTAAGTTCCTTTCTTAGGTCAATGAGACCATAAACATGCATTAGTAAGAATTCTGGACTAAACCGAACACATTCACAAATTTCAATACTTAGAAAATTTTTCCATTCTGTTGAGGTCACACGCCCTGTGTAACCAGGCCGTGTGCCTCACACGGGCACCAGACACACCCTTGAAACCAGCTTTGCCAAAACAGAGTTTACATATTGAGTTTTCCCCACGACCAACAGACATGCCCGTGTGCTATGGTCGTGTGGTTCTTAGCTAGCTACTGACTTAAGCCCACGGCCAACAGACACGCCCATGTGCTATATTCGTGTGGCACAATGCAAGCTTGGTTTAAGCCAAATTGCCACCCCTTTTTGGGTCAACCTGCAAGCATGGAAACAAGCATATATGTACAATCCAATCAGCCATTTTTTCATGCTAAAACACATATCACTCACACCTTAATATTATCAACCATTTACATACTTATAAACCTTACCTATTTATAATGAACATAATGTAAGATTATATCAAATTATCATACAATCTCATTCCAAAAACTCACTATACTTATCATTTTCTTTATCCAACTAAGCATACTACAATTTCAAATTAACATCACATAACATAAACCATTATCAACTATGAGTTCAAACACAAATTAGCCAATTCACATGGCTAAATATATATACATTACAAAACATACTTCCACAACTACTAGCCTATACATGCCATACTTCAAAAATATATATATTCAAAATATACCAAAATGAAGTTCGATAGTATGCTGGTGATCCTAGACGATCCCCGAGCTTGCAGTAGCTATGATATCTATAAAATAATTCAAACACACATACACAGTAAGCTTTCAAAAGCTTAGTAAGCTCGTACTCAAATCATCAACATTATAAGAAACATATGAGTATTTGCACAATGTCAATCCATAAGATCATACCAACTCAATGAAATTCACATAGATAATATCATCTACCACTTAGGTATCATACATACCTGGATCTTCCCGTACTTATTCACTTCCATACTTACCTCTTGTTGAATGTTATAAGACTTTCCATAGCTTAATCATATTTTAAACATTCGCACACATAGTGCTATAAGGTTAGCCAAAGCTAAAATATTTTCGCACACTTAGTGCCGTCTCAAATAACCAAGAGTAAGTCGGTATCACACACTTAGTGCCTCAAGTAGCCGAAGCTAGTTTAAATCGCACACTTAGTGCCAAAATTAATTTAAATCGTACCCTTAGTGCTAAAGCTTTCGATTCATCATCATATACATTCAGCTCAACTATTTAAACATCTATGTATAATCAAAATAGAAATATGTACTTATAATACCATGTTCTATGTACGAACTTACCTCGTACTCGAAGTTGTCGACTTGAACGTTTATTCTACAATCTTCAACTTCCTTCGGTCTAAATCTGAATTCCTCTTTTCTTGATCTAAATGTACTCAAAATTAACCCTTTTATTCACCAAATCATTCAAAACAATCCATATACACACAATTAGGGCATTTTGGAAAATAGCCCTCACATTTTCACATTTCGACACTTTAGTCCCTAATTCACAAAATCACAAATTACACAAAATTTGCTTGTACACAAGCCTAGCCGAATTCTCCTAACTCTCATACAAATCCATACATTTCATTTATTTCACATTTTAGTCCCCTAAAATAACATTTTTACAATTTAGCCCAAAATACTTAATTTCATTAAAAATCCAAAGACAAAACATATTAATCACATACCAAGCTTCCATAATTCATTATTTAACAACATAAAAATCACATATTCAACAACTTCATCTCATGAACACATCATCAATTCCACAATTATGACATGGGCTTGATAGTAGACTAAGCAACAATTTCAAAAACATAAAAATTATCAAAATCAAAACTAAAACATACCTTAATTCAAGCTCAAAATGCCGAAACCCTAGCTTGCATTCTTTCTTCTTTTTCTTTTCTAATTTTCGGCCAAACATGAACATAATGGCCTATTTTTTAGTTTTGTTTTATTAAACATACATTAATACATGTTTTACCAATTTACCCTTGCTTTAAAACATTAATAATTTATAAAATCATGACTAACTTTGTCCATGCATTATTCCAAGGGTCCATTTACAACCTAAGGACATCACAATTTTAAAAACATGGCAATTTGGCACTTTAGCATCTAGCACACAACTTCTACATTCTAAGCGATTAAGTCCTTTTTTTTGCCAATTAAACACACAAACAGTTAAATCTTCACATGAGACTTTCACACATGTAAATTCACTTATAATAGGTACAGAAAATAATATTAAAATATTTTTTAACTCAAATATGTGGTCCCGAAACCACTATTTTGACTAGGGTCAAAACCAGACTGTTACATTCACACAGTAATATAAGACTAAAACAACCACAACAGGACATTCAAATGCAAACCTTATAACACTCTAACAACCGAACATGCACTTGATCATTCATACATTTGTTCATCCAGGGAAGCATCATCATTTGCAATTATAAATAATGAATATTAGCCATTAACCATAGCCTTATACAAAAAGAAGATTTTCATCCCATGCCAACACAATTGGCTAACTTAACAATATGATACATAACAAAAAGACTCAATATACATGCCATACTCAAGATAATAAAACTAACTATACCAAAAGCTTAGAGTGATAGTGTGAGCGATGCCTCCGACGTTCTTTGATCCACGGGCTGATTTGGCGGCACTACAATAAAATAGAAAGGAAAAGGGTAAGCACAAAGCTTAGTAAGTTGCATGTATATATCAAAATAACAACCATGTTACCACATGTGATCATACTCCCAATATATCATAACTCGTACAAAGAGTAATTGTTCATAGCATATCTCAGTCATGTTCATTCCTCGCTATTCATGCAATAAGAATAGAGTTCAAATATCATCAATTTCATTTAAGTACCTGTACCACTCACAATATGGTCATAAGCGCTATCATTTTGACATAAGTAGTAAATTTCTCGTTGAACCATTTGGAATACTACAGGACAATCACCAAGCCTCAAACATAGGGTACGATACCGACGCCATGTTCCAAACATGGTCTTACACTAGCTCTTACATCTTAGTCGATGCCATGTCCTAGACAGGTCTTACACTGGTTCTTACTTATCTGTGTCAATGCCATGTCCCAGACAGGTCTTGCACTAGCTTGCATATCTTGAGGCCGATACCATGTTTTAGATAGGTCTTACACTGTCTCTCAGTTATCTGTGTCGATGCCATGTCTTAGACAGGTCTTACACTGACACACACATCACCCAAATGCCATGGCATGGATATCCAAATTATTCCTAAGGTTCAACCGGGAGTATCTACTACATCAATTCTCATCATGCACATTCACAGCAATAGCCCATAATTTATGCCATATTAATTATATAATACATAAATACAAATAAATTACATTATTTACGTACAACTTACCTCGTTACACAAAATGTAGGCGACTAATTGTATTTAATCCGCTTGCTTGGCTTTTTCCCAGTCTAGGTCTAGATTGCGTATTTCTTGATCTATAATAATAAAATTTCATTCATTTAATCATCACATTAATAAAAACATTCTACAATTCACAATTCGTCAAAATGATTGTTTTGCCCTTAAACTTTACAAAAATTATGATTTTTCCCTTAGGCTCGTAAATCATTTTTTATCGAGTTTCCTCATTAACCAAGCCTAGCTGAACTCTTTTTACACCTATAGCAACTAACAATTTCAAACATTTCACACAATTACCACCTATTTTACAAGTTTTACAAAATAACCCATTTAGGTGTTTTCATGAAACCCCCTTTCACAAAAGTTGTTTATTTAACAACCAAGATTCATTTTCTTCCATAAAATTTTAGCTAACCACATAAATGCTTTCATGGAAAAACCCTAGACTCTTAACCATTTTGCAAAATAGTCCCCTCATTAGATAGCTTATGCTACTAGGGTCCCAAAAGTACAAAAATTATCAAGAAAAGTCATCAAAATCACTTACTTATAGAGAACTTAATGGATGAAAATTTCAAGCTTTCAAAACTCATTTTCTTGCTGAAAATTTTGGTGGAGAAGAGAAGAAGAGAAAAAGATGATAGCTAGCCTTTAGGTTTATTATTTATTTATCAATTAAGTCACCTACCCTTTGACCATCCTATGAATTAAGGCTCCATGTCCAGCCACTAACATTTTATTGGTCTATGTACTCAATAAAGACCTCTACTTTAATGCTCCATAGCTATTGGACACCTTTAGTTAGTAGAACAAAACTTTCGCACTTTATGCGATTTAGTCATTTTTCATAATTGAGCTCCCAATCGTTAAAATTAATTCACCAAAATTTTCATGCACTCATATAATCATGCTATAACACCAAAATAATAAAAAAAAGGTTCCTCCAACTATGAATTTGTGGTCCCGAAACCACTATCCTGACTAGGCCCAAAATCGGGTTATTACAAACTCTACTATGGAGGCCTAGTTTGTGGCTACTTCTAATGCAACGAAAGAAGAAATATGGCTTCAAAAAATCTTAACTGAACTTGAAGTTATTCTTCGTATGGGAAAAACTATAACACTATATTGTGATAACAATGCTGCAATAGCAAATACTAAGGAAATAAGAAGTCATGAGAGGATGAAACACATTGATCGGAAGTATCACTTGATATGAGAGGCAGTAACCGAAGGAATTTCAAATATGATGAAAATAGCTTCTAAAAATAACCTTACGGATCTGTTTACTAAGACTCTTGTAACTAGGAGTTTTAATAAACATGTCAAGGATATGGGAATACAAAACATGACACATTTACTTCACTAGGGTAAGTGGGAGATTGTTAGGAAATGTGCCCATATTGTAGTAAACATGTAACTGTGTTCTATTTATTTGAACGATGCATAAATAAATAAAGTTAATTTCACATTTCACTATTATGTCTTTTGTATTTTCTGTCTTTTATATTTTGCATGCATAGCTAAATTGTGACAAACAAATATTAGCCCATTGATTGTCTAAAATTTAAACTGAAGATAAGTGGCATTGTAAAGACAAGTTATTGTAGTACATAATTTAAATGAGTCTGTAATCCCGTAAAAGAATTAAAGTGAGCATTTGATTCAAATATTAAGAAGGATTATTATGTCGTCTACAATTCCAATTGGGGAGATGGCTAGTCTTGGCTATCGGAGTAGTTGACTCCCCAAGTAGATACATAGATGTATTCATTAGTAGAATGATACATTAGATTGGACCCAAGATGAATTAATTCTAAATCCGTTTGTGAATTAATTCACTTGTGACGTTCATGGTGTGATTTACCTAAATTTTGAGTTAATCATTGACCATGTGTATGCAACTCATGTGCTTTGATATAAGTGGAAGCTTATGCTCTAAAAATGATCGAGCCCATAGCATGTATGTTGGGTACATGACTTGTGTATGGTATGGCTTTACTGGCAACAGTGGCATTAATAGCTCAATTAAAGAGTTAATGGTATCTTCTCATTGGCATTGTGTGGATTGATAAATATAGAACGTGGCCATAGGTTGCTTGTTGTATAACGAGCAATTTATCACAGTCATTTGTTGACAGGGATCATATTAATCATTCAAAAGACATACATGAGTTGTATTGAGTGAACGAATTTAACTCAAATGAATCAATGATATCATATGAGGGTAGCAGACACATGATGAGGTCATTAGACAAAGTAGTTGGATAAATTACTTTCGTAAAGAGTATACAATAAGGAGATTTCAATCATGGTACTTCTTGTGGACTGACTCCATAATTAAGTAATTGCAAATTATCGGAACAATACTTCTAGACATAATTACAATCACTACAGCCTAATTGTATATGTATGATTGGTCCCTCCATAGCACAATAGAAGCTCGATCGAACTGTATTTGAATCAGAACAAAATTCTATGATTTTGGAAATAATTTAATTGAGTCGATTTATTCGATGTGAAATTAAATTAGGTGGTCGTAAGAATTGCTCAACTACAGAATTTGATTAAAGAATTTTCTTGAAAAATTAATTTGGAAAATCTAAGTGATTTTGTAACACCCCGAACCCGAGACCATCGCCGGTGTCGGACACGAGGGGTTAACAAGCCAAGTTCACATATTTTGCCCACCAATTTCCACTTTTCCAGTCAGGCTGGAAAACTGCGTCACCGTCGCCTTAAAAATCATATGTCGAGTTTCAAAACTCGGAAACTGGTTTTGTAAATTTTCCCTGAATTTAGACTCATATATCCATCCATGGATTTATTTCTAGAATTTTTGGTCGGGCCAATTGGTACAGTTTATTAGTTAAAGTCACCCATGTTACAGGGATCGACTGCTCTGACCTTCGCGCGTTATAACTAGAATATCTATCTGTACAGGGCTTTAATACTGGTGCCGTTTGTTTCTAATGAAACTATACTCAAAATGGAATCTGTACATATAAGGCATGACTCCTAATTCTTTCTGTATAATTTATAGTAAATTTTTAAAGTTGCGACAGGGGACCCAGAAACCGTTCTGGCCCTGTCTCACAATAGCTTTAATATCTCTTAACATGTAACTCCTATGACCATTTCGTTTCTTCCATATGAAAATATACTCATCAAGGTTCATTTACATAGCTTATTCACTAATTAATACCATTCCTACAATTTTTGGTGATTTTTCACATTCACGTCACTGCAGCTGGCAGCATCTGTTTTTAAGGTAGGTCTTACCTATTTTGTAGTCTCCATGAACCAACTAGTCTTGCCATACATAGGTTCATATATGATCATTTTAACCATACCAATGGCTGATCATGTGACCAACATTCCCATTTCCAATCCATAATCACATCATGACACCATATATATACATACAAACCACAAATAGTCTAAGTTCATGCTTCCTTTTACGAGCCATTTTCGCATGGCCGTATACATATACATCACCACATTTTAAACCAACAAGGGTAGTCCTATACATGCCATTTCAAAGTTCAACCAAAATTTATACCAAAATAGAGGCGTTGATAGTGTGGATGACTTCGACTTTATTGATCCCGAATCCGATTGCTATCGAGCGAAATCTATAAAACAGAGAGCCAAAGCAACGGGTAAGCATTTTTATGCTTAGTAAGTCTCAAGGAATATAATTAGCTTTAATTAAAGCAATACATTCACATAACCAAATGCATCATTCCATTAATACACATTCACATAGTCATTCTTACTTCACACTTCATCATTATATACTTTCACAAAGTATCGATCAATTCAATAGCTGAAATTGTTAGTCGATTGAGCGAATGTTGCTCAAACATGTCGACTTTCCAATGCACATATAAACGCATCTTATTCTTTGGGCTTTTCGAGCGCATTAATTGAATTTATTACAGCAACCAACACTCACCTCCAGCCCAAGATTCTTCGAATATAACCGGATATAACCAAGTGCACAAATGCCTTCGGTCTTAGCCCGGATAGAATGACTCGCATACGAATGCCTTCGGTCTTAGCCCGATGTAGCCACTAGCACAATTGCCTTGGTCTTAACCCGGATATAATTTCCAGCATAATTGTCTTCGGGCTTAGCCCGATATCATTCAATTTCTCATGCACACATACATCAATAATCATTGGACATACATATTTCATTTTCGTTACTAAGGCTCAAACACAATTATAATCACTAGCATAATCGCCTTCGGACTTAGCCCGTATCATTCAATACTCATACACACATAAATCAATAATCAATACATCCATATTTCATTCCACATAATTCAAGTAAGATCACTTCTTGAGGACTTACCTCGGATGTTGTCAAACGGCTTTTACGGCTATTCGATCACTTTTTCCTTCCCTTGTCCAATTGTGGCCCTCTTAGCTCTTGAGCTAATTCAAACAAATTCAATTTATTAAAACCTCATTGTGCTAGCTTATGGCGAATATGACAAGGAGTTTAAATGGTCATATGGCCACTCTTTAGCTTGAATACACAATGGTCATGCACATTTTATACTACATCAAGCAATTCAATACAATTCATTCGAGCATCAAGGAAAAGCTAAGGCCATCAATAGGCTACCTAAGGCCGAATATACATGTCCATGTTGAGGCCAATTATGCACTTAATACCACACAAAACAGCATGCATTTTACTAGTTAATGCTTTGCATATTGTAGCTCAAAACTTATAATATAGCATCAAGCACTCATATGTGTGCTAGGCCAATGTGCTTACAATTTCACAATTATTCTTCAACATCTTCTTCTTTAAACAAACATATTCATCACTTACTTCATAACCAAAACATCATGTGCAAACATATATATACATATATGAGCATGGCCAATTTCAAGGTGTCCATAGCCATCCAAAACACAAATTTTAACTAACATGCAAGAAGCATGAACCATGCTCATGAATGCATCATGGCCGAATATGACAATCAAGCCCTTTTCAACTTCAATCATGATTAAACAAAAGAAAACTCAAAATCTTACTCAAGAGTAGACAATCCATCATTGCATGCATCATCATCAAGCTTCACACTTAGCATGCAATGGCTTTATCACCATAACAACTTTGGCCAAATACCATTTCCATGGCATAACAAAGATTTGAGCCATGGCTAACATGCACATCAAGTTAGCAACCAAAACATGCATGAAACTCCCAACACAACCTCATACATACCTTAATCTTGATGCAATTTAGCCAAATCTCCTTCTAGATCTCTTCTAAACCAAGCATGAAGCAAAAATCCTCCCCTTTTCCTTAGTATTTTCGCCAAGAAGTGAAAATGGATGAACAAAATTTCTCCTCTCTTTTCCTCTACTCACGCAACAAGGGCATCCAAGCTCATCTTTCTTTTTTTTTTTTTTTTTTATGCTTATTTTATTATAATACTTCCTACATAACTCACTAGCCAAACATGTTGGAAACATGTTTTCCTTGCCCATCATACCCACCTTGCCCGGCCATTATAGTCAAATTTGGGAATTTGACATGCAAGGACAACATTTCCTAGTGTGCATCAATAGGCCACTTCAACATTTGCCTATCTCATTTCTAAGTTTTCACACAAGTCCTTTCTAGTGAAATTCACCTTTATAACACTAAATCAATCATCATAAAATGTCATACATGAGCACACACATATTATAGGTATCAAAATAAATTTTTAATTATTTTTATGCCTCGGTTTTGTGGTCCCGAAACCACATTCCGACTAGGGTCAATTTTGGGCTGTCACAACTCTCCCCCACTTAAGAAATTTTCGTCCCAAAATCTTACCGTATATAGGTTTGGATATCGCTCTTTCATAGAGTTCTCGGTCTCCCAAGTAGCTTCTTCTATCCCGTGCTTGAGCCATAACACTTTCACTAGCGGAACCCGCTTGTTTCACAACTCTTTCACTTCTCGTGATAGGATACGAATCGGTTCTTCCTCATAACTCATATTAGCTTGAATTTCAATTTCTGATGGACTAATCACGTGCGATGGATCGGATCTATAGCGTCAAGCATCGAAACATGAAAGACATCGTGAACCTTTTTGAGTTCGGGGGCAAAATCAAACGATATGCCATCGGACCGACTTGCTCGGATATCTCATATGGCCCAATGAACCTCGGCTCACTTGCCCTTACTACCGAATCGAGTATCTTTTCCAAGGCGATACCTTGAGAAACACTTTATCACCCACCGATACTCGATATCCTTACGCTCAGATCCGCGACGACTTCGACGATCGGAGGCTATCTTCGACTTTCACGGATTACTTTCACTTTCTGCTCAAAGATCTCTAATCAAATCCACCACGAAAATCTTGCTTTCACCAAGCTCACCAAAACAATGGTGTACGGCATTTACGATCGCACAAAGCCTCGTAGGGTGCCATCTTAATACTTGATTGAAAGTCGTTGTTGTGTTTAATTCAATCAACGGCAAATACCGCTCCCATGAACCACTAAACTCGAGGACGCAACATCTTAACATATCCTCAAGTATCTCGAATTATCCGCCGGATTGACCATCGGTTTGGGGTGAAAGGCGGTCTGAAATGCAACTTGGTACCCAAAGCTTCTTGCAACTTTTTCCAAAATCGCGAGGTAAATCTCGGATCTCTATCCGACACGATGGAAATAGGCACCCGTGTAATCTCACAACTGAGAAACGCATAATTCGGCTAATTTGTCCATTGAAAATCCGACGACGGGACAAAGTGAGCAGACTTAGTCAATCGATCTACCACGACCCAAACCGCATCCTTCTTACTTGTCGACAATGGCGGTCCGGATACAAAGTCCATTGTGACTCGATCCCATTTCCACTCGGGTATCGTGATTGGTCAAGTAATCTCAAGGCACTTGATGTTCCGCTTTCACTTGTTGACATATTAAACATCTCAAACAAAGTCGAGATGTCTCGCTTCATACCATGCCACCAAAACCGACGCTTTCAAATCATTGTACTTCTTCGTACTCCTCGGGTGGATTGCCATTCGGCTACAATGGGCTTCATTCGAATTATCGAAATGAGTTCAATTCTTTGGAACACACGACGACTTTTGAACCTCAAACAATCGTCATCATCGATTTGAAATTCGAGTCCTTGTTCAAAGACACACTCAAATTTCGCTTTGCGCCAACTCATTGTCGACCTTCCGAGCTTCTCGAATTTGATGTATCAACAAAGTGGTTTATCTTTTAATTCAGCTACTAACACACTATCGGATCGGACGCACAAGTGCACGCTCATCGCTCGTAAAAGCGAATAATGATTTACGACTCAAGGCATCCGCAACCACATTCGCCTTTCCCGGTGATAGTCAATGACCAGCTCGTAATCCTTTAATACCGAGCCAACGCCTTTGTCGCAGATTTAAGTCTCTTTGGGTCATCAAATATTTGAGACTTTTGTGATCCGAGTACACATGGCACCTTTCACCAAATAAGTAATGTCGCCAAATCTTTAAGGCGAACACGATGGCGCCAATTCGAGATCATGAGTCGGATAATTTTTCTCATGTGGCTTTAATTGCCTCGACGATAGGCCACAACTCGACCTTCTTGCATCAATACACAACCTAACCCAAGTAGGGAGGCGTCGCTATAGATGACAAACTCTTTGCTTGGACTCGGGTTGCACTAGAATTGGGGCTTCACCAAATAAGTTTTCATTGATCGAAACTTTTTGGCATTTCTCCATCCATTCAACTTAACATCCTTTTGGAGTAGCCGTCATCGGCGTGGCTATCGTTGAGAAACCTTTACAAATCGTTTGTAATAACCTAAGAAGCCCCAAAAAGTCTGAACCTCAAGAATATTTCTGAGGCTTCCAATTAAGTATGGCTGAAATTTTATTCGGTCGACTCGAATACCCGATGCAGATACCACATGACCCAAGAAGCTAACCTCTCTAACTAGAACTCACACTTGCTGAACTTAGCATATAATTGCTTATCCCGTAAAATTTGCAAAGACTAACCGCAGTGTTCAAGATGTTCGGTCTCATTTCTTGAATAGACCAAGATGTCATCAATGAACACGACTACGAATCGATCCAAATATGGTCCAAGATCCGATTCATTAAATCCATAAATACCGCAGGGCATTAGTGAGCCCAAACGGCATCACTAGGAACTCATAGTGACCATATCTCGCTCAAAGCGCCTTGGGTACGTCCAATCTCGGATTCGCAATTGATAATAGCCCGATCTCAAATCTATTTTTGAGAACACCGAGGTTCTTCGCTTGATCGAACAAGTCATCGATACGTGGTAACGGATATTTGTTCTTTATCGTCGCTTATTAAGTCGACGATAGTCGATGCACAACCGCATGGTTCCATCCTTCTTTTCACGAACAACACCGGCGCACCCAAAGGCGAAAAACTCAAGCGAGCAAAACCTCTATCCACCAATTCTTGCAACCGAGCTTTCAACTCCTTTAATTCCGTTGGTGCCATACGATACGGAGCTATCGAAATTGGAGTGGTACCGGTACCAATTCGATGCCAAATTCTATTTCTCGAACAAGTGGTAAACCCAGCAACTCTTCGGGAAAACATCCGGTATTCACAAACCACGCACAGATTCGGGTTTTTTTCGATTCCTTGTCATCGAAAGCACGACGCAAGGTACGCCGCACCCTTTTCTTACATATTTCGGCCAACATCGCCGATATTACAAATGGCAACCCTTTTAAGTCCGTAGACTCAACCCGAATTATCTTGTTATTCGCGCTCCTCAAATCGATAGTCTTGCTCTTGCAATTTACAACCGCATCGTGCATGGTCAACCAATCCAAACCAAGAATAACGTCGAACTCATCGAACGGCAAAAGCATCAAGTCCGCCGAAAACAAGAACCTCGAACACTAGGGGACTTTTCTTGCACACTTTGTTGAGAAGCACGTAATGACCCAAGGGTTTGACACCGAATTACAAACTCAGAGACTCAATAGGCAAAGTCTTATCGGATGCTAAGGTTTCACATATATATGAATGAGTAGAACCAGGGTCAATCAAAGCAATCACATTTGTATTGAAAAGAGTGAAAGTACCGTAATGACATCCGGAGAGGCAAAGATCCTCGCGTGCAGATGGCATAAGTCCTAGCAGAGCACGAGCCTCGATCCGATGGTAGCATCTCTAGGTCCTCTCGACCGCCAATCGACATTGCCCATATTTCTAGGTGGCCTACCTCGAGCAAAGGGTAGCACCCGGTTTCCACTCGACTTACATTCTGCTCATGCATCCTCGGGCAATCCTTCATAAAGTGGTCGGCCGATCCACACTTATAGCAGAGCGATCACGAAACCAACAGCTCCCAATGCCATTTGCCACAATGTAGACACTCCGCCTCTCTCGGCGATCATTTCCACCATCGGCGATCAAGTGACTCGTGTGGTCACAGGGTCGATCGCGTCCTCGTCTAGAAAAGCCCGACACGCCTCTAGACCGGCTCACATCATCTCGAAATCTCTTCGATGCTTGTTGAAAAGACTTTCCGAGGACCTCTTTCGAATTCTCTAGTTCCCACATCAGCTTTTTGTTTCTCCTTTCTAAGCTCTTCGCTTTACAAGCTCGCTCAACAAGTACTACGAACTCTCGTATCTTGAGAATGCCAACGAACATCCTTATATCATCATTCAGCCCATCCTCGGCGTGCTTACACATAATGGCTTTGGACGAAATGCATTCTCGCATGTCTGGCTAAGCCTCACAAATTTTCGTTCAGTAGTCAGAATCGACATAGAACCTTGCTTAAGGTCAAGGAATTCCTTCGCTTTTGGTCGATGAATCTCGATCGATATACTTTTTTCTAACTCGGTTTGAAAGAATTCCCAAGTCACTTGCTCTCTAGGTACCACGAAGTCGAGTACTCCACCAATAGTAGGCGGACTCACGTAGCAAGGAGATGGTACACTTTAAGCACTCATCGGTGTACAGGATAGCTCATCGAGCACCGGATAGTGTTATCCAACCAAAATTCAGCTCGCTTCGGCATCATCATCATCCGTAGCCTTAAATTCAGTGGCCCCATGTTTTCAATCCTATTGATCGGGGCTTACTTGACCTTATTTGGTCAGTCACCGGAGGTATTGTAGGTGCGGGGTTGCATTTGTCGGGAATGGAGGTTGTGGAACAACCGTGTTAGTTCGAATGTATTGATTAAACCATTCGCTCATCACACTATAAAAGGCTTGCCTAGCCTCATCATTCGGATTGCTGGCCATAGGTTGAGAGTCCGCAAGCGCTGTCCCTTGCGCGAGCAAGCGCCACACTCTCCACATCATCAGCTATCGCTTCGGTTGGGATCGGATCCATTGCTATAAACAAACACAAAGTCAAATTGTCGAAATCACCACACTATCGATTCATCATTTAATGGCATGTATAGCTAGACCCCAAACACATCACGGTAGTCCTAGAATCGACTAAACCGTGGCTCTGATACCAATAAAATTGTAACACCCCGAACCCGAGACCATCGCCGGTGTCGGACACGAGGGGTTAACAAGCCAAGTTCACATATTTTGCCCACCAATTTCCACTTTTCCAGTCAGGCTGGAAAACTGCGTCACCGTCGCCTTAAAAATCATATCTCGAGTTTCAAAACTTGGAAACTGGTTTTGTAAATTTTCCCTGAATTTAGACTCATATATCCATCCATGGATTTATTTCTAGAATTTTTGGTCGGGCCAATTGGTACAGTTTATTAGTTAAAGTCACCCATGTTACAGGGATCAACTGCTCTGACCTTCGCGCGTTATAACTAGAATATCTATCTGTACAGGGATTTAATACTGGTTCCGTTTGTTTCTAATGAAACTAGACTCAAAATGGAATCTGTACATATAAGGCATGACTCCTAATTCTTTCTGGATAATTTATAGTAAATTTTTAAAGTTGCGACAGGGGACCCAGAAACCGTTCTGGCCCTGTCTCACAATAGCTTTAATATCTCTTAACATGTAACTCCTATGACCATTTCGTTTCTTCCATATGAAAATAGACTCATCAAGGTTCATTTACATAGCTTATTCACTAATTAATACCATTCCTACAAATTTTGGTGATTTTTCACATTCACGTCACTGCAGCTGGCAGCATCTGTTTTAAGGTAGGTCTTACCTATTTTGTAGTCTCCATGAACCAACTAGTCTTGCCATACATAGGTTCATATATGATCATTTTAACCATACCAATGGCTGATCATGTGACCAACATTCCCATTTCCAATCCATAATCACATCATGACACCATATATATACATACAAACCACAAATAGTCTAAGTTCATACTTCCTTTTTACGAGCCATTTTCGCATGGCCGTATACATATACATCACCACATTTTTAAACCAACAAGGGTAGTCCTATACATGCCATTTCAAAGTTCAACCAAAATTTATACCAAAATAGAGGCGTTGATAGTGTGGATGACTTCGACTTTATTGATCCCGAATCCGATTGCTATCGGCGAAATCTATAAAACAGAGAGCCAAAGCAACGGGTAAGCATTTTATGCTTAGTAAGTCTCAAGGAATATAATCAGCTTTAATTAAAGCAATACATTCACATAACCAAGTGCATCATTCCATTAATACACATTCACATAGTCATTCTTACTTCACACTTCATCATTATATACTTTCACAAAGTATCGATCAATTCAATAGCTGAAATTGTTAGTCGATTGAGCGAATGTTGCTCAAACATGTCGACTTTCCAATGCACATATAAACGTACCTTATTCTTTGGGCTTTTCGAGCGTACTAATTGAATTTATTACAGCAACCAACACTCACCTCCAGCCCAAGATTCTTCAGAATATAACCGGATATAACCACGTGCACAAATGCCTTCGGGTCTTAGCCCGGATAGAATGACTCATACGAATGCCTTCGGTCTTAGCCGGATGTAGCCACTAGCACAATTGCCTTCGGGTCTTAACCCGGATATAATTTCCAGCATAATTGTCTTCGGGGCTTAGCCCGGATATCATTCAATTTCTCATGCACACATACATCAATAATCATTGGACATACATATTTCATTTTCGTTACTAAGGCTCAAACACAATTATAATCACTAGCATAATCGCCTTCGGGACTTAGCCCGGTATCATTCGGATACTCATACACACATAAATCAATAATCAATACATCCATATTTCATTCCACATAATTCAAGTAAGATCACTTCTTGAGGACTTACCTCGGATGTTGTCAAACGGATTTTACGGCTATTCGATCACTTTTTCCTTCCCCTTGTCCAATTGTGGCCCTCTTAGCTCTTGAGCTAATTCAAACAAATTCAATTTATTAAAACCTCATTGTGCTAGCTTATGGCCGAATATGACAAGGAGTTTAAATGGTCATATGGCCACTCTTTAGCTTGAATACACAATGGTCATGCACATTTTATACTACATCAAGCAATTCAATACAATTCATTCGAGCATCAAGGAAAAGCTAAGGCCATCAATAGGCTACCTAAGGCCGAATATACATGTCCATGTTGAGGCCAATTATGCACTTAATACCACACAAAACAGCATGCATTTTACTAGTTAATGCTTTGCATATTGTAGCTCAAAACTTATAATATAGCATCAAGCACTCATATGTGTGCTAGGCCAATGTGCTTACAATTTCACAATTATTCTTCAACATCTTCTTCTTTAAACAAACATATTCATCACTTACTTCATAACCAAAACATCATGTGCAAACATATATATACATATATGAGCATGGCAATTTCAAGGTGTCCATAGCCATCCAAAACACAAATTTTAACTAACATGCAAGAAGCATGAACCATGCTCATGAATGCATCATGGCCGAATATGACAATCAAGCCCGCTTCAACTTCAATCATGATTAAACAAAAGAAAACTCAAAATCTTACTCAAGAGTAGACAATCCATCATTGCATGCATCATCATCAAGCTTCACACTTAGCATGCAATGGCTTTATCACCATAACAACTTTGGCCAAATACCATTTCCATGGCATAACAAAGATTTGAGCCATGGCTAACATGCACATCAAGTTAGCAACCAAAACATGCATGAAACTCCCAACACAACCTCATACATACCTTAATCTTGATGCAATTTAGCCAAATCTCCTTCTAGATCTCTTCTAAACCAAGCATGAAGCAAAAATCCTCCCCTTTTCCTTAGTATTTTCGCCAAGAAGTGAAAATGGATGAACAAAAATTTCTCCTCTCTTTTCCTCTACTCACGGCAACAAGGGGCATCCAAGCTCATCTTTCTTTTTTTTTTCATTTTTTTTATGCTTATTTTTATTATAATACTTCCTACATAACTCACTAGCCAAACATGTTGGAAACATGTTTTCCTTGCCCATCATACCCACCTTGCCCGGCCATTATAGTCAAATTTGGGAATTTGACATGCAAGGACAACATTTCCTAGTGTGCATCAATAGGCCACTTCAACATTTGCCTATCTCATTTCTAAGTTTTCTCACACAAGTCCTTTCTAGTGAAATTCACCTTTATAACACTAAATCAATCATCATAAAATGTCATACATGAGCACACACATATTATAGGTATCAAAATAAATTTTTAATTATTTTTTATGCCTCGGTTTTGTGGTCCCGAAACCACATTCCGACTAGGGTCAATTTTGGGCTGTCACAGATTTTTGGAAAAATTAATTTTGATCAAGTAAAATTAAATTAATCAAACCAATTAAAATTAACAAGATATTTTTGGAAGCTAATTTTCAAGTCAGAAAATTGGCCCAATGGGTAATTGAACTTCAAATTTGGATCTAAGATCGTAAATTCAATCCGAGACCCCAAAACTAATATCAAGACCCAAAAACTGGTCAAACCGAGTCTAGAATGTGAAACCAAACTGATGGTCCACCGGTGGCTAGACTGGACCGGTCGGGTCATCACTGACCCAAACCGAATTGGCTCAGAGTGCCGCAAGGGTGTCATACTTGCATCATCGAACACGACGATGCCAGTGGTTGCGACGGTGGCGTCCTGGTGGCCGACGATAGTTGGTCATCAGTGGTTGAGCAGTGGAAGAGTTACAATCCTACTAGGACTCTACCAGAGAATTTGATTTAAGATTAACTATTCAAAAAAATATATTATTATAATAGTTTAATATTAAATTAAATTAAATACTTATCTTAATAGTATTTTATTAATTTAATATTAAAGTGATTATCTTAATATTTAATTTAATGTTTATCTTGTAGATAAACATTCTATTATTTTAATACAATTTAATATTAAATTTAATCTAATATTAATTTTTATATATATTAATTAATTTAATATTACAGTGATTAATTTTAATCATAGTTGAACTCTCTAAATTTCTCATATATAAAGAGAGTCTTGGGTCATTATTTACACATTTTTGAATTCAAGAGAAAGTTGTAGAGAGAAAATCCTCTTAAGAGATTATTCCAAAAAATTTCTAGAGATATTTTTCTAATTTACAACTTGACCCAAAATTTTAGAGAAATTGCAAAATTATCCCATTGATAATTTTTTTTTGAAAAATTTTATGATTTGAAGTGAGCCCACACTCAGTAGACGTGAACTTAAGGATAGCAGAGAAGACTACTTGGTCGAAGCACTCTTCCTACAAGAATCGAAAAGTTACAATTTTGATTAAGTGTTTATTACTTTAGATATCACAACCAAGATCTTATTTTGGAAAAAATTTTAAATCTCTAGGATTTCCCTAAATTTATTTTCTGCTACGTTTTCCAAATTTATTATTTTCCAACAAGTCCATCATTGACTCAATATTAAAGTATGACAAACTATAAATTTTACAAGTGAATAATTTCACAAACAGGTCTACAATCTATTCTACTTGGGTCTTGTCCAATGTACTGTCAGATCAATCAGTCACATTTAGGTCTCTACCATCTGCCGCCATTGGTCGATTTTGTGCTGCCTCATTCAGTTTCGGTTATCATCAATTGTTTCACCTTTCTGAGTTTCGTCGAAGATTTTAGGTTACAAAAATACCTAGCCTATTTCCAGCTCACATGAATTTTCTTATTTTACGAAAATAAAATTAAAATTCCTAAAACGAGATGATAGTTAACTCAAAATTACTTTATAACAAAATATATAATAAGTCATACATTCATTCACATCCATAATAATTCTGTAACATCCTGATTTTGGGCCTAGTCGGAATAGTAGTTTCGAGACCACAAATCTGAAGTAGAAATTGTTATTTTATGAATAGGTTGAGGTCTATGATATGTTTTCATGATTGTGTGAAAATTTCATGAAGAAATTTTATTGATAAAATGTCCAATTTGACATTTAGTACTAAATTGCAAAAGTTGCAAAATGTGAGTTCTAGAAGCTTTAAGCATGAAATTGCCATGGATTATTAATTAGAGGTCCTTAAATAGAAACTTTCCCAATTTTTTAATTTTATGGACAAAAATAGGCATGGATAGGTAAAAATTGAAAGTTTAGTAAAATGGGCATTTTGGTCATTTAGTAATTAAAAGATTAAAAAGGGAAAAATGAAGCAAAATTTGCTCATCTTCTTTAAGTTAGGGCTGAAACTTTGAAGCTCCCCATAGCTAGGGTTTATTCACTTTCCAAGCTTGATAATCAAGAAAAACGGAGTCCGGACCTAGACCGGGGGAAGAACAAGATTTTGGACTAGATCGAATTAGTTGTCCATATTCTGTACAAAGGTAAGTTTGTGTGTAAATAAAACAACTTTATATTATGCATTTATTATTTTGATATTGCATGAATTGTTTAATTATTGTTATAAATACGATCGACGAGGATCGTCGCTGTGGTAAAATTCCCGGATGAACCTTAGGAATAGATAAGATACAAATGTCATGACATTAGGGTTATGTGTGATTTCATGTAAGACCATATCTGAGATATGGAATCGATATTTGGTTTCATGTAAGACCATGTCTAGGACATGGCATTGATACAAGATATCATGTAAGACCATAGCTGGGCTATCGGCATCGATATATGTGATCCCATGTAAGACCATATCTAGGATATGGCATTGGTATCTTATTATGTGTATAAGATTTTCCCGGGTATCCTTTAGTATTCCAAGTGGTTCAACGGGTAACTTGAAGATTTTTCCAGATATGTGAAAGGCTATGATTATGTTATGAAGTGGTACAGGTACGTACGCAAGACTCATGAGATATGAGCTCGGTTTATGATGCATTATTGGTAAGGATGCAAATGAGTAAGATATGCCTACGATCATTTGATGATTATGTGCAAAATTTTAATATGCTATGTGTATGTTAATACATGTTTAATGTTGCTTATTATTTACATGCAAACTTACTAAGTTTAAAGGTTACCCCATTCCTTTCTTTTATTTCTTTTAGTGTCACCAAGCTAGCTCAGGAATCGGAAGTCGTCGAAATATCAATCACACTATCAACTTAGTCATTTGGGTATAATTGGTTTTGATATTTGGAATATGGCATGTATAGGGGACTTGGTCTTTTTGTTTATGTGTTTTATTAATTTGGCCCAATGCGTTGGCTAATAATGACTTGACTATTCATTTTGTTTATGGCCATGAGATATGTTTCATATTGATTATTGGGGTGTAAACCTATTCAATATCCATGCATGTGCTAAGGTCATACATGTTGTGGTTAAAATTGTTTGGCATGGTTGAATTGTGAATGTGATCATGGATGTTGATGATGGAATCATGAGTAAATGGCATGATGACATGTAACACCCCTAACCCGTATCTGTCGCCAGAATGGGGTTACGAGGAAGTACTGGACAAAAGCACAATTCTGAACATTATCATATTAACACAAGTCATATTCATATATATAAAGCATATAACTAAATATTTAACATACATTATAAATTATATTGCATACACGAATCATATGTTCATCACTTTAATGATAATCAAATACCTAGATAAAAATCAAACATTTTACTTCTTAATTCTATACATCCGCATGTTTAACCAAATAAAACATATCACATGGCATTTTGTCCATTAGCATATGCGGCATTATCAATTTCACAAAATGATCAAATAAATTTCGTTAAACATTAAAATCTTTATGTATTTAACCACATTAAATTTGTACCATTTTCAGCCATTAATTGTAACACCCCGTACCCGAGACCGTTGCCGGAGTCGGACACGAGGGGTTAACGGCTTAATCCACTTACTTGCAGTTCATTTTAAAATTTCAGACAGTAGGCTAAGCGTGTCACTGTCACCTTAAAAATCATATCTTGAGCTCCACAACTCGAAAATCAGTTTCGTGATTTTCTCTGAAACTAGACTCATATATGCATCTACAAATTTTTTCTAGAATTTTGGTCAGGCCAATTAGTACAGTTTTTTAGTTAAAGTCCCCATGTTACAGGGGATCGACTACACTGACCTTTGTGCATTACGACTTGTATATCTCCTCTGACAGGGCTTCAATATGATGCCGTTTGTTTCTCTGAAACTAGACTCAAACGGAATCTGTACATATATGGAATGACTTCTAATTATCTCTGGTCAATTTATAATGAATTTCCAAAGTCTGTTCTGGCCCTGTCTCACAAAAACTTAAATATCTCTTAACATACTGTTCATATAATCGTTTCGTTACTTTCCTATGAAATAGACTCGTCAAGGTTCGTTTACATAATTTATTCACTATTTAATTTCATTCCTACTATTTTTAGTGATTTTTCACATCCACATCATCGCAATTGTCAAGATCTGTCTTTAAGGTAGCCTTTACCTATTTCATAGTTTCCATGATTCAACTAGCCCTTTTACATATATAGCACAAAATATGATCATGATTAACCATCCCAATGGCTAATCGTTTCCAAACATTTCCATACCTCTTAATGATCAACATACAAATGATTATAATACCATGCCCAAAGTGTATAAAGCCATTTTCGCATGGCTATCCAAATTTATACAAAACCAAAGGGGTATGTGACCAATAACAAGAAGGGTAGTCCTATACATGCCATTTCAAAGTTCAACCAAAAGTATACCAAAAGGAGCTTTGATAGTGTGGGCGACTTTAACTTCAAAATCTCGAGTCCGATAGCTGACGAACCAAAATCTATAAAACAGAGGATCAAAGAAACGGAGTAAGCATTTAATGCTTAGTAAGTTGAGTTATGAATTTAGACACAACCAAAGTATAGCATTCATGTAGCTAAACAAATAATTTCATATGCACAAATTCTCAATATCATACTTACTTCACATTACCAACCCTTATATTCATACACAAAGATCAACTTAGCCAAAGGCCGGTAGCTCATTTATCAACTGAGCGAATACTTATTTGTAAGGGCTCAACTAATTCAAAGCACATACGAAACATACCTCATTGTTGGGATTCTACAAGCGTATTAGCTGAAATTTTTATAGCAAGATCAATCATTCCCGAATCACGTACCTTCGGAATTTAACCGGATATAGCTACTCGTTCAAATGCCTTCGGGACATAGCCCGGTTATAGTAACTCACACAAATGCCTTCGGGACTTAACCCGGATTTAGTAACTCGCACAATGCCTTCGGGCTTAGCCCGGAATTAGTAACTCGCACAAATGCCTTCGGATCTTAGTCCGGATTTAGTCACTTAGCACAAAGCCTTCGGGACTTAGCCCGGACATCATTCGAATAACCATGCACATTTATCAATAAATCATGACACATTCGTATTTTATTTTCGTTAGCAAAACACTAACACAAGGCACTTATCACACTTGCAATTTCGGCTCAATAGCCACACACACAAAGAGCATGATTTTGATTTGCTTAAAACATGATCTAATCAAATCATAATCTAAGTTTCATTACTCGAAAACTTACCTCGGATGTTGTCGAACGGCTTCAACGGCTATTCGATCACTTTTTCCTTTCCCTTATCCAACTGTGGTCCTCTAAGCTCTTGAGCTAATTCAAACAAATTTAACTTATTAAAGTCTCATTTTGCTAGCTTATGGCCGAATATGACAAGGAGTTTGATAGGTCATATGGCCACCTTTAGCTCAAATACACAATGATCATACGCATTTTTAATCACATCAAGCAATTTAATACAATTCATTCGAACATCAAAAGAGAAGCTCAAGGTACTTAGCCCATATATACATTAGACATTAGAGTCACATATGTACGAAATCACGAATCGAATTCAACATACTAGCTAATATTTCCCCTTAGCCGAATTTTCTAAGTCAAGCTAAAGCCATCAATAGGCTACCTATGGCCGAACATACACATCAACTCATGTACTCATTCATGTGGCCGAACATACTTGTCTATGTTGGGGCCGATTGCAACACTTAATACATTCTACAAGTATGGTCACTTGTATTGACTAAACACCATTTTGTTTCAAGTTCAAAACTTGGCTAATACACACATATACACTAGTAAATCAAACACTAGCATTTGCACTTCACCTTACTACCATTTCTCATCCAATAACGTGAACAACAACATATTTCTCTTCTACTTCCTACCATGGCCGAATGCATTACAACACCATACCATTTCAATTTTGGTCATGGTTGAACAAGGAACTTAATGTCTCACTCAAGGATGCTAAAAAGGAGATTCAAGAGTCATCAATCCACCATCACATGCATCATTACAAGCTTCACTTTTAGCATGCAAATAACATCAACACAAATCCACCTTAGCTGAATATCATCTCCATGACATAGTAAAGATTTGAACCATGGGCTAGTTAGAACTCAAGCTAACAAAAAAAAAACATGCATGAATCTCATGGCACAACATCAAACTTACCTTCACCTAGCTACAAGCATGGCCGAATCTCTTCAACATTTCCTCCCTTCTTTCTTTGAATTTTCGGTCAAGAAGAATGAAAAAAGGATGGACACATTTTTTTTTCTTTTGTTTTCATCATTTTCTTTCTCCTTTCTTTTTTTTTTCCCATTTCTTTATTACTAACTTTATTTTATTGTTTCCTCCCATGATGCACCAACACAACATGTCTATGACATGTTTTGCCCATCATCCTTTGTCCACCCTAATGTCATGGCCACCACTACTAGATGGGGAAAATTGACATGCAAGTCCCCCCTTTTTCAACATGCACTAATAGGTCCTTATGTTTTGATCTATCACATTTCAAAAGTGTCACACATAAGTCCTATTGACTAAATTCACATGCAATTTACTAAATCGAAGCTTAAAATTTTCACACATCTATTTTAGACAATAAATATCATATTCAAATAATTTAGTGATTCGGTTTAGCGGTCCCAAACCGCTTTCCTACTAGGGTCACTTTAGGGTCATCACAACTCTCCCCCACTTAAGAAATTTTCGTCCCCGAAAATCTTACCGGTAAATAATCTTGGGTATCGTTCTTTCATGGCATTCTCGGTTTCCCAAGTAGCTTCTTCGACTCCGTGTTTGAGCCATAACACCTTTACTAACGGAACCCTTTTGTTTCGCAACTCTTTCACTTCACTAGCCAGATACTGAATCGGTTCTTCTTCATAACTCAAGTCGATTGAATTTCAACTTCGATGGATTAATCACGTGTGACGGATCGGATCTATAACGTCAAGCATCGAAACATGAAAGACGTCGTGAATCTTTTCAAGTTCAGGGGGCAAAATCAATCTATACGCAACTGGACCAACTCGTTCAGAGATTTCGTACGGCCCAATAAATCTCGGGCTCAACTTGCCCTTACGGCCAAATCTGAGTATCTTTTTCTAAGGCGAAACTTTAAGAAACACTTTATCTCCCACCTGATATTCAATGTCTTTTCGTTTCAAATCCGCATACGATTTGTGACGATCTGTGGCTGCCTTCAAACTTTCACGGATTACCTTTACTTTCCGTTCAGCATCTTTAATCAAATCAACTCCAAAAATTTTACTTTCACCGAGCTCGGTCCAAAACAATGGCGTATGGCATTTTCGACCATACAAAGCCTCGTAAGGTGCCATATTAATACTTGACTGAAAACTATTGTTGTAAGCGAATTCAATCAAAGGTAAATACCGTTCCCATGAACCACTAAACTCGAGGATGCAACATCTTAACATATCCTCAAGTATCTGAATTATCTGCTCGGATTGACCATCAGTTTGTGGATGAAAAGCGGTGCTAAAATGCAGCTTGGTATCCAAAGCTTCTTGCAATTTCTTCCAAAATCGTGAGGTGAATCTCGGATCTCTATCCGACATGATAGAAATAGGTACCCCGTGTAATCTCACAATCTGAGAAACATATAATTCAGCTAATTTATCCATTGAAAAATCCGTGCGTACGGGGATAAAGTGAGCCGACTTAGTCAATCTATCAACAACGACCCAAATCGCATCTTTCTTACTTGCCGACACTGGCAACCCAGATACAAAATCCATCGTTACTCGATCCCATTTCCATTCAGGTATCATGATCGGTTGGAGTAAACTCGTAGGCACTTGATGTTCCGCCTTCACTTGCTGACATATTAAACACTTCGAAACAAAATCGAAATGTCTCGTTTCATACCATGCCACCAAAACTGACGTCTTAGGTCGTGGTACATTTTCGTACTCCCCGGGTGAATTGACATTCGGCTATAATGAGCTTCATTCAGAATCATCGAAATGAGTTCTGAATTTCTTGGAACACACAACCGATTTCTGTACCTCAAACAATCGTCATCATCAATTTGAAACTCCGATTCCACATTCGGAACACATTCAGCCCATTTTGCAACCAACTCATCGTCGACTTTCTCGAGCTTCAAATTTGATGAATCAATAATGGTTTGGCCTTTAATTGGCTACTAACACATTGTCGGGTAGAATGCACAAGTGTACATTCATCGCTCAGAAAAACAAGCAGTGATTTCCGGCTTAAGGCGTCCGTAACCACATTAGCCTTTCCCGGGTGATAATCAATGACAAGCTCATAATCTTTTAACAACTCAAGCCAACATCTTTGTCGCAGATTCAAGTCTCTTTGGGTCATCAAATATTTGAGACTTTTGTGATCCGAAAATACATGGCACTTCTCACCAAATAAGTAATGTCGCCATATTTTCAAGGCGAATACGATGGCAGCTAATTCGAGATCATGAGTCGAATAATTTTTCTCATGTGGCTTTAATTGTCTCGACGCATAGGCCACAACTCGACCTTCTTGCATCAATACGCAACCTAACCCAAGTAGGGAGGCGTCACTATAGATGACAAACTCTTTGCCCGATTCGGCCGCACTAAAATTAGAGCTTCACCAAATAAGTTTTCAGTTGATCAAAACTTTTCGACATTTTCCGTCCATTCGAACTTAACATCTTTTTGAAGTAGCTTCGTCATGGGTGTGGCTATCATCGAGAAACCTTTTACAAACCGTCGGTAGTAACCAAAGAAGTCCCAAAAGCTTGAACCTCGGTAGTATTTCTGAGGCTTCCAGCTAAGTATGGCTGAAATTTTGCTCGGGTCAACTCGAATACGATGCGAGATACCACATGACCCAAGAAGCTAACCTCTCTTAACCGAACTCACACTTATCGAACTTAGCATATAATTGCTTATCCCGTAAAATTTGCAATACTAATCTCAGGTGCTCAACATGTTCGGTCTCATCTCTTGAATAGACCAAGATGTTGTCAATGAACACAACTACGAACCGGTCCAAATCATCGTCAAGATCCGATTCATGAAATCCATAAATACCGCAAGGGAATTAGTGAGCCCAACGGCATCACTAAGAACTCATAGTGGCCGTATCTCGCTCGAAAGCGGTTTGGGTATATCCGAATCTCGAATTCAAGAATGTAATACCCGATCTCAAATCTATCTTTGAAAACACCGAGGCTCCCTTTAGTTGATCAAACAAATCATCAATGCGCCGTAACGGATATTTATTCTTTATCGTCACTTTATTCAGCTGACGATAGTCAATGCACATCCTCATGGTTCCGTCCTTCTTTTTCACAAACAATACTGGTGCACCCTAAGGTGAGAAACTTGGTCGAGCGAAACCTCTATCCATCAACTCTTGCAATCGAGCTTTCAATTCTTTTAACTCGGTTGGTGCCATACGATCTGAGCTATCGAAATTGGCGTAGTCCCCGTACAAGCTCAACACCAAACTCTACTTCCGAACAGGTGGTAAACCCAGTAATTCTTCTGAAAAACATCCGGTATTCACAAACCACCGCACAGATCCGGTTTCTTTTCCAATTCCTTGTCATCAAGTACATACGCAAGGTATGCTTCGCCCCTTTCTTACATATTTTGGGCCAACATTGCCGATATTACACCGGCAACCCCTTTAAGTCCGTAGACTCAACCCGAATTATCTCGTTATTTGCGATCTCAAATCAATAGTCTTGCTTTTGCAATTCACAACCGCATCATGCACGGTCAACCAATCTAAACCGAGGATAACATCAAATTCATCAAACGGCAACAGAGATCAAGTCCGCGGAAAACAGAACCTCAAGTACTAGGGACATTTCTTACACACTTTGTTGACAAGCACGTAATGACCCAAGGGATTTGACACCCGAATTACAAACTCAGTAGACTCAATAGGTAAAGTCTTACTAGATGCTAAGGTTTCGCATATATAAGAATGAGTAGAACCAGGGTCAATCAAAGCAATCACATTAGTAGCAAAGAGAGTAAAAGTACCGGTAATTACATCTGGCGAGGAAGCATCCTCGCGTGCGCGTATGGCATAAGCCCTAGCAGGAGCACAAGCCTCAGATCTGGTGGTAGCATCTCTAGATCCTCTCTGACCGCCGCTAGCATTGCCCGTATTCCTAGATGGTCTACCCCAAGCAATGGTAGCACCCGGTTTCCCACTCTGATTTACATTCTGTTCACACAATCTCGGGCAATCTTTGATAAAGTGGTCGGTGACCAAGACTTGTAACAGAGCGGTCATGGAATCTACAACCCACGAGTGCCATTTACCGCAATATCGACACTCCGCTCGTCTCGACGATCATTTCCAACACCGGGCGATCAAGTGACTCGTGCACTCACGGGGTCGATCACGGTCTCGTCTAGAAAACCCAATGTGTCTCTAGATCGCCCCAAATCCTCTCTAAATTTCTTCGATGGTCGTTGAAAGGGCCTCCCAAGACCTCTTCTGAAACTCCTTGCTCCCATATCAGCTTTTCTTTTCTCCATATCGAGCTCCTCGGCTTTGCAAGCTCGCTCAACAAGTACCACAAATTCTGATTTCCAAGATGCCAACATACGACTTTATATCATCATTTAGTCCATCCTCAAACGCTTTACACATTACGGCTTCGAGGAAATGCATTCTCGTCGCGTCTGGCTAAGCCTCACAAATTTTCGTTCATAGTTGGTAACTGACATGGAACCTTGTTTAAGTTCAAGAAATTCCTTCCGTTTTTTATCCATAAATCTCTGACTGATATACTTTTTCCGAAACTCGATTTGGAAAAACTCCCAAGTTACTTGCTCTCTAGGCACAACAGAAGTCAACGTATTCCACCAATAGTAGGCAGAATCACATAGCAAGGAGATAGTACACTTTAGGCACTCATCGGGTGTGCAAGATAGCTCATCGAGTACCTGGATAGTGTTATCCAACCAAAATTCAGCTTGCTCGGCATCATCGCTGTCCGTAGCCTTAAATTCGGTAGCCCCATGTTTTCGATTCATCAATCGGGGCTTATTTGACCTTATTTGGTCGGGCACGGAGGTATTGTAGGTGCGGGGTTGTGTTTGTCCTAATGGAGGTTGTGGAACACCAGATTAGTTCGAATGTATTGGTTGAACCAATCATTCATCACGCTATAAAAAGCTTGCCTAGCCTCATCATTCGGATTGCTAGCAATAGGTTGAGAGTCCGCCGGTGCTGTCCCTTATGCGGAGCAGAGCTACACTCAAGATCATCACTACCGCTTCGGTCGGGATCGGGATCCATTACTATAAATAAACACATTTGCAAATGTCAGAAATCACCACACTATCAAATAATCACAAAATGGCATGTATAGCTAGACCCACACGTATTACGGTAGTCCTAGAATCGACTAAACCGTAGCTCTGATACCAATAAACTGTAACACCCCATACCCGAGACCGTTTCCGGAGTCGGACACGAGGGGTTAACGGGCTTAATCCACTTACTTGCACAGTTCATTTTAAAAATTTCCAGACAGCCGGCTAACTGTGTCACTGTCACCTTAAAAATCATATCTTGAGCTCCACAACTCGAAAATCAGTTTTGTGATTTTTCCCTGAAACTAGACTCATATATGCATCTACAAATTTTTTTCTAGAATTTTTGGGCGGGCCAATTAGTACAGTTTATTAGTTAAAGTCCCCCATGTTACAGGGATCGACTACACTGACCTTTGCACATTACAACTTGGATATCTCCCTGTACAGGGCTTCAATACTGATGCCGTTTGTTTCAACAGAAACTACACTCGAAAAGGAATCTGTACATATATGGAATGACTTCTAATTATCCCTGGTCAATTTATAATGAATTTCCAAAGTCGGAACAGGGACTCCAGAAGCCGTTTTGGCCCTGTCTCACGAAAACTTAAATATCTCTTAACATACTGTTCATATGATCGTTTTGTTACTTTCCTATGAAAATAGACTCGTCAAGGTTCGTTTACATAATTTATTCACTATTTAATTCCATTCCTACTATTTTTAGTGATTTTTCACATCCACGTCACTGCAGCTGTCAGCATCTGTCTTTAAGGTAGGCTTTACCTATTTCATAGTTTCCATGATTCAACTAGCCCTTGTACATATATAGCACAAAATATGATCATGATTAACCATCCCAATGGCTAATCGTTTCCAAACATTTCCATACCTCTTAATGATCAACATACAAATGATTATAATACCATGCCCAAAGTGTATATAAGCCATTTTCGCATGGCTATCCAAATTTATACAAAACCAAAGGGGTATGTGACCAATAACAAGAAGGGTAGTCCTATACATGCCATTTCAAAGTTCAACCAAAAGTATACCAAAAGGAGCTTTGATAGTGTGGGTGACTTCAACTTCAAAATCCCGAGTCCGATAGCTGACGAACCAAAATCTATAAAACAGAGGATCAAAGAAACGGAGTAAGCATTTAATGCTTAGTAAGTTGAGTTATGAATTTAGACACAACCAAAGTATAGCATTCATGTAGCTAAACAGATAATTTCATATGCAAAAATTCTCAATATCATACTTACTTCACATTACCAACCCTTATATTCATACACAAAGATCAACTTAGCCAAAGGCCGGTAGCTCATTTATCAACTGAGCGAATACTTATTTGTAAGGGCTCAACTAATTCAAAGCACATACGAAACATACCTCATTGTTGGGATTCTACAAGCGTATTAGCTGAAATTTTTACAGCAAGATCAATCATTCCCGAATCATGTACCTTCGGAATTTAACCGGATATAGCTACTCGTTCAAATGCCTTTGGGACATAGCCCGGTTATAGTAACTCGCACAAATGCCTTCGGGACTTAACCCGGATTTAGTAACTCGCACAATGCCTTCGGGCTTAGCCCGGAATTAGTAACTCACACAAATGCCTTCGGATCTTAGTCCGGATTTAGTCACTTAGCACAAAGCCTTCGAGACTTAGCCCAGACATCATTCAAATAACCATGCACATTTATCAATAAATCATGACACATTCGTATTTCATTTTCGTTAGCAAAACTCTAACACAAGGCACTTATCACACTTGCAATTTCAGCTCAATAGCCACACGCACAAAGAGCATGATTTTGATTTGCTTAAAACATGATCTAATCAAATCATAATCTAAGTTCCGTTACTCGAAAACTTACCTCGGATGTTGTCGAACGGCTTCAATGGCTATTCGATCACTTTTTCCTTTCCCTTATCCAACTGTGGTCCTCTAAGCTCTTGAGCTAATTCAAACAAATTTAACTTATTAAAGTCTCATTTTGCTAGCTTATGGCCGAATATGACAAGGAGTTTGATAGGTCATATGCCACCTTTTAGCTCAAATACACAATGATCATACGCATTTTTAATCACATCAAGCAATTTAATACAATTCATTTGAACATCAAAAGAGAAGCTCAAGGTACTTAGCCCATATATACATTAGACATTAGAGTCACATATGTACGAAATCACGAATCGAATTCAACATACTAGCTAATATTTCCCCCTTAGCCGAATTTTCTAAGTCAAGCTAAAGCCATCAATAGGCTACCTATGGCCGAACATACACATCAACTCATGTACTCATTCATGTGGCCGAACATACTTGTCTATGTTGGGGCCGATTGCAACACTTAATACATTCTACAAGTATGGTCACTTGTATTGACTAAACACCATTTTGTTTCAAGTTCAAAACTTGGCTAATACACATATATACACTAGTAAATCAAACACTAGCATTTGCACTTCACCTTACTACCATTTCTCATCCAATAACGTGAACAACAACATATTTCTCTTCTACTTCCTACCATGGCCGAATGCATTACCATTTCAATTTTGGTCACGGTTGAACAAGGAACTTAATGTCTCACTCAAGGATGCTAAAAAGGAGATTCAAGAGTCATCAATCCACCATCACATGCATCATTACAAGCTTCACTTTTAGCATGCAAATAACATCAACACAAATCCACCTTAGCCGAATATCATCTCCATGACATAGTAAAGATTTGAACCATGGGCTAGTTAGAACTCAAGCTAACAAAAAAAAAACATGCATGAATCTCATGGCACAACATCAAACTTACCTTCACCTAGCTACAAGCATGGCCGAATCTCTTCAACATTTCCTCCCTTCTTTCTTTGAATTTTCGGTCAAGAAGAATGAAAAAAGGATGGACACATTTTTTTTTCTTTTGTTTTCATCATTTTCTTTCTCCTTTCTTTTTTTTTTTCCCATTTCTTTATTACTAACTCTATTTTATTGTTTCCTCCCATGATGCACCAACACAACATGTCTATGACATGTTTTGCCCATCATCCTTTGTCCACCCTAATGTCATGGCGGCCACTACTAGATGGGGGAAATTGACATGCAAGTCCCCCTTTTCAACATGCACTAATAGGTCCTTATGTTTTGATCTATCACATTTCAAAAGTGTCACACATAAGTCCTATTGACTAAATTCACATGCAATTTACTAAATCGAAGCTTAAAATTTTCACACATTTATTTTAGACAATAAATATCATATTCAAATAATTTAGTGACTCGGTTTAGCGGTCCCGAAACCGCTTTCCTACTAGGGTCACTTTAGGGCTGTCACATTAATAATGAAACATATCCGGCTTAGTTCACATAACATACTCTTGTCTAATGCTATAAAGTGTCAAGACAGAATTTAAACATGATAATATCACTTAAAATTCAGACTAAATAATATGTTTAACTATCATGTAATTAAATCAAACATATCAAAATCAATAAGCTAACTTCATAACAAAATTACAAATACATATTCAATTCATTTACTTACCTATTCAGCTATCAAAGTTAATTATTAAAGTCATACTAATTCCACCATTCAATCTTAAGTTAAAAAATTACCATTTGCATTTTTGAATACAAATATATACTTGTCACTTATTATTATCCATTTAACTAACAAAACATACCTAATAAATATTCATTATTTATCTTCATCAATCATACCTATTTTATCAACCATTCAAACATAATATATGCATATACATTTCCATTACAAACCGAAACAAATTGACCAATACTCATTCGAATACACATATATATATCATCAACATTTTATTCCATTATTAAGCCTAATTACTAAACCATCCACAAGACAAAACATATTATAATAAACTCCTACTATGTTCGAACATAACCATATGTCCTTTAATGCCAATTCACATATTAACACCTAGATCAAACATAACAACCAAATTCACATATGCTTTTATCCATGCACAACCTTAACCAAACCAATCACATGTACATCCTAAACTATCAACCATTTTCAAGGCATATAGTACCTACTACACATACTAAACATTCATAGTATGTAACTTCATAACCAAGATGAACATAAACCATACTTAACATAACCGAATTCAACCATAAAAGTTAATCCATTTTCTCATGGCTTAGATTATACATAACCAAAATCCGACATTTCAAAACATAATCCAATCTATACATGTCATAGATTTGAAAGTTCACATATAAAGATGCTGAAGACAGTCGATAGTGTGATAGACTTTGCTGACAATCCCCGAGCTCGTAACTTGATCCAAAATCTATAAAACAAAAACAAACATACACACACAGAGTAAGCTTTTATAGCTTAGTAAGTCATAAGCAAATAAACTATTCAATGACATGAAAAATTCATTTAAAGTAAATCTAATTATACTAACATAACCATATTAGACCCAGAATCTTATGGTTTCACTTATAACATATACTTTTGCAAATAAGTTTACTAAAGGCCAAATACACATATATAAATGTTAACAAAATATCTTTCAATTTCAAAGCTAATTATCATTATGTTAACACATATACATATACTCTTGAGTCAAAATATGATATCATAGACATATACATAGCAATGGCCGAATATACTTCACATAGCACACATGTTCACATTAGTAACTCACTTACCTTATCTCAAGTAGGTAATAAATCAATTCATACCTGATCATTTTAGCTCATTTTACACATTCGATCACAACCTATCATTGCCCGATGAACCATTCGGAATTGGATAGGACACTCAGATAATCACATATATCATACAATGCCAACGTCCCAGACGTGGTCTTACATGTAATCACATATCGATGCCACTATCCCAGACAGGGTCTTACTTGCACACATATATCGGAGTCACATATCGATGCCAACGTATAAAACATAGTCTTACTCACACACATATATCGATGCCATGGTCTTACTCGCACATCACATATCGGAATCCTATGTCATGACATATGTATCCTAGCTATTCCTAAGGTTCATACGGGGCTTTCAGACATTGTAACTCAGTCGTAATAAATTCACAAACATAGTTGCTAAGCTTGTATACATTCGGCTATTATAAATATATATTCACATTTTCATTTCAGCATATATAGCTCGCATATAATTAAAATAAAAAATGTCTAATTGCTTATAAACTTACCTCGGACGATGAAAAATGGAACGGGATGACTAGTCGACCACTTTAGTTTTCCCCCGATCCAAATCCAATTTTCTCTTTTCTTGATCTAAATTAATATAAATTGAACTTATTTAATCAAATATTAAATCCAATTCATCCAAAAACACATAAATGGGCAAATTACATTTTTGCCCCTGGCATTTCACATTTTTTACAATTTAGTCTCTATTGCACAAAACACAAAATATGCAAAATTTCAACACACCTATGTTAGGCCGAATGTTCCTAGTGTCCATACAAGTCCATATAATTCATTTATTTCACATTTTAGTTCCTTAATTTATTATTTTTGCAATTTAGTACTAATTACTCAAAATCATCAAAAACTCCAATACAAAACATGTTAACCTAAAACATATCTTTCATATTTCATCATCAAACAACAAAAATCACAAGCTTTCAATAATGGCATAACTCAAAATATTCATCAAAACAAAAAATTCAAGCATGGGTCTTGTAGATAACTTAGCAACGATCTCAAAAACGTAAAAATTATCAAAAAACCGAGCTAGTTACATACCTTGATTAAGCTTGATATGGACGAACCTAGGTTTTCTTTTTTCTTTTCTTTTGTTTCGGCAAGAACACAAATAATAACACATATAATGGCTTTTATTTTTATGTTAGAATATAACATATATTAACTTAATACTTAATTTACATTTTTAACCTTTATAATAAAATTATAAAACCATTATAATCATGGCCATTACTGTCCACTCTAATTGTCAATGGTCTAATTGCTTCATAAGTGCTTCATATTAATAAGACAAGTTCAAATAAGCACTTTCACATTTAACCACCAAACTTTCATTTTATGCAATTAAGTCCTTTTATTTAATCGGACACGCAAACGACAAAATTAAACCACGAAAATTTCACAAATATAAATTCATACATAATAAACACAGAAAATAATTTTTAAATATTTTTCTAACTCAGATTCGTGGTCTCAAAACCACCGTTTTAAATAGGGTCTAAATTAGTCTGTTACATGACAACTAAAATATGAATGTGTAAAATGGAGTAAATTGATGTTACATATTGCATGTGATTTGGTAAACTTGGCTTAACAAGGCATGGTAACATGAGCATGTATAAGTTGACATGGTGTTGTCATGAACATGACTTAATTGATAATGTTTAAGCACTTAATTATGTCATGTTAAATGCCTTTGAAATTATGTATGTGTTTGAGCAAATAAGGGTGGCAATTGGCTTGGAAAGTAGCCTCAAAGTTGTCCACATGAGTAGACATACAGGCATGTGTCTAGGCCGTGTGTGACACACGGTTTGCGCCATGGGCGTGTGATCCAGCCGTATGTCCCCTGCACCTTAATTTTAAGAAACAGAATTCCCAGTAGTAAACACACGGGCACAAGACAAGGCTGTGTGTCTTGGGCGTGTGAGAGACATGGCCTTAGGACATGGGCGTGTGCCTTGGTCGTATCAAGTCTGCACCTTATTTATGAAAATTCATGAAAATTAAATTTGCCACACGGCTTAGCATACGAGTGTGTGACTTAGCCGTGTGACCCAATTTTGTCAATGACATAATAAACAGAGAATTACATTGGCTGAGGACACGACGTGTGAGACCACACGGCCTACCCACACGGGTGTGTGACCCTCCAAAACAAGAAATTTTTCTAAGTTTTGGAAAGTTTTCTAAAGTTCTCATTTTAGTCCCGAACCACCTCTAATGCATGTTTCGGGCCTCGTAGGCTCGTTTTAGGGACGATATGAATGTATGAGAAAAGTTTTAAATTTGAGTGGAAATTCATGTCCCGGTTTTGAATGCTTGCTTGTGTTTAAGTCCGGCAATGCCTCGTACCCTGTTCCTGTTGTAACACCCCGAACTCATGGCCGTTACCGGAAATCGAACACGAGGTGTTACCGGCTTACTTCATTTATTTCCCCTATTTTTTTTTTGTTCCAGGCAAGCTGGCTACTGTACCGTGGTCGCTTTAAAAATCATATTTTGAGTTCTGAAACTCAAAATCCAATTCCGTAAATTTTCCCCAAAACTAGACTCATATATCTATATGGGGGAAATTTTTTAGAAATTTTTTGTTGGGCCAATTAGTACAGTTTATTTGTTAAACTCTCCCCTGTTTCAAGGTTCGACTACACTAACCTCTGTACCTTACGATTTAAATATCTCCCTGTACAGGGCTTCAATGCCTATGCCGTTTGTCTCTAATGAAACTAGACTCGATAATGAATTTGTACATATAAGGCACGACCTCTAGTTAACTCGATAAAATTTATGGTGAATTTTCTAAATCAAAACAGGGGATCCAGAAATCCCTCTGGCCCTGTTTCACAAGAATTTAATTAACTCCTAACATACAGCTCATATGGTCATTTCGTTTCTTCCATATGAAAATAGACTCATCAAGCTTCGATTTCATAATTTATGTATTATTTAATTCCATTTCTACTATTTTTAGTGATTTTTCAATCTCACATCACTGCTGCTGTCAGCATCTGTTACTAAAACAAACTATGCCTATTTCATGATTTTTCCTTGATCTAACTAATAATTCATCATACATGTCACAATTTATGACCATGACTAGCCATGCCAAAGGCTAATCATCACCGAGCATCTCCCCACTACACTATTACCAAATAATGAATTTAACACCGAAAATAATCAGCCATGACATATGGCATAATAATCGAGTAGGCCTGTAACACCCCGAATCCGTGACCGTCACCGGAGTTGAACACGAGGTGTTACCGGCTTACTTCACTTATTTCCCTTTATATTTTTTTTTTTTTCTTCGAGCAAAGCTAGCTAACTGCGTCACATGTCACCTTAAAATCATATCTCGAGTTCCGAACTCAAAACCAGTTCCGTAAATTTTTCCTGAAACTAGACTCATAATTCCATTTACACATTTTTTCTAGAATTTTTGGTTGAGCCAATTAGTACAGTTTATTAGTTAAAGTCTCCCCTGTTTCAGGGTTCGACTACAATGACCTTTGCGCATTACGACTTGGATATCTTCCTGTACAGGGCTCCAACACTTATGCCGTTTGTTTTTAAAGAAACTAGACTCACAAAGAAATCTGTACCTAGAGAGCATAACTTCTAATTCTCTCTGGTTAATTTATAGTTAATTTTCAAAGTCGGAACAGGGGATCCAGAAACCGTTCTGGCCCTGTTTCGTGAAAACTTGAATATCTCTTAAAATCCAACTCATGTGACCGTTTCGTTTCTTCCACATGAAAGTAGATTCATCAAGATTCAATTACATAATTTATTCACTATTTAATTCCACTTCTACTATTTTTAGTAATTTTTCAATCTCACATCATCGTCATTGTCAAGATTCTGCATTACAAGCAAACAATGCCTATTTCATAATTCTTCCATGACCTAACTAATAATCCATCATACATAACACAAATTATGACCACCTTATCAAAATTAAGATTTCTAAGACTCATGACTATAAGTTTTAGATCCACACTCAACCAACCACATAGGCCATATTCGCATGGCTTAAAGTTTACAACCCAAAATTCAACAAAACAAAAGACCCTATACATGCCAAATGTTCTCCTAGATCGACTAAGAAGACAATACCAAAAGATTGCTAGCCGGTGTGATGACTTCGATGACGGTTCCGAGCACACAAAAAGAGACGAGTCCAAGAGACCTAAAATAGGTGACAAGCAAACACCGAGTGAGTATATAACTCAGTAAGTCATAAGCATTCCACAATCATCCATTAACAAAATTATCACAAAGTGAAACAATGAAACGAGGCTAAGTACTCCATCTATACCGAACTATACCATAGTTCCTTGGACCCTTCGGTTCAATCTCATACCAATTCACCCAATGACATTTCATATACTATTCAATAGGGTAATTGAGGCATTTCCATACATCATCTCATTTCCGTAACAATCATGCAAACAAATGAACTTTCATCTATTCCACGATACCTTATTTACGTGACTGCAATTGTAATCATCACATAGATTTAAAACTTACCAAGCTCAACCCCGAGCATGAACATAGCGCCTATCCGCCATGAGCTCAAGGTACTTACTCTTTCCACTGTCCATGATCAACTCGATAAAGTCACACCCTCCATATAAAATAATCGATCGAAGATATGTATTGAGTTCGCACACATAGTGCTTAATAATCGATCACGCACACTTAGTGCCATGTGATTTAAGCTCGTACACATAGTGCCATATAATTTAAGCTCGCACACTTAGTGCCATACATTTCAAGCTTGCACACTTAGTGCCAATCTCGTCACCATGCACACTTATTGGCCGCACACTTAGTGCTGAAACCAAACACTCTACACATTCACTACCTTTGTACATTCAACAATGTCATCATTCCATACACATACATTTTTATTTACATTTCGTTTTATTGAACGTAATCGCATAAATACCATGCTCATTTAAATCGACATCAAACATGTGCTTAATGACTTACCTTGTATTGGATAAAATAATTCCAAGTCGACTACTCGATGACCTTCGTTTTCCCCTTGTTGGACGCCTCTCCTTTAGGATCTTGAGCTTAAACAATTAAATTAACTCATTCAACCACTTTGTAAAATATTTGTATCAAACATTAAAATTTCATTTCGTAGGATACACATGGCAAATTCTTATCCTTCTACCCCATGCTTTTGAACTATTTGGTTCACACCCTTAGGCTATCACCCTATTGCCCACTATCCAAATCAAGGATAGTATCACAAGTGTGTACACCCATATGGCCGAATGTGCAAGATTAAATTCAACACCACCTATGTGCTTAATTAGGTGGCCGAATATACCTTGTTAGACTTGACATTCTACGTCGCAAGAACTTTAATTTAAATTTGCCAATTGCTTGGCCAAGGACTCACAAGTGCCTTATCCATAACCCATTCGGCCTTGCTACTTAAACTTAGCCTTTCATACACTTATCTCTATTTTTATAGAAGGCCGAATCCCTATGTGTTCCAATATCTAGCTTACTCAATTCAACACATCAAAACCACATCTAGGCCGACTTTGCTAGCACACAAGCCTTTGGCCGAATGTCCTTGACCTCTAGTCACCTAAAATTCTTTGTTCTTTAAAATTCATCCAAGACCACATTCGGCACCTCCAACTAATAATTTAGATACTCTCAAGTTCATTCACAAGTACTATTATAAATCACATTAAGCATTAATCATTTTGCAACATGAATTCTATAGCATGGCCGAATACTCATGCACATACACACATAACAACAAGCACTCAATGACACAAAAATTTCCTTTTATTAAACATTCAAACTCACTCATCTTCATGCTTCATCACAACAACATCAAAACACCAACCGAATCCTTCCTATCACCGAGACTAAAATTCACACCTTGGGCTTCCTACATTATTTTCATAACATTCATAGTTCATTCGGCCATTCATCACTCAACCAACAAAATTTTCTAGCAAACTCTTATGACCAAGCACACACACATACTTACATTTCAAACTCAAAATACCCAAAATCACATATTAACTAAGTCATCCTAAACAATGCCGAATCCTTAAGTGATTAAACATCAATCTCTTTTCTTTTTTTCTTTTCTCAATTCCAAACATATAAACAACATTTACTCATGACATCAAGCATCTTTATTTCGGCTATTACTAGTATAAACATTAACCATTCATATTTTTAGAAAGACCAATTTCTTTCCTCAAGACATTCATCATCAAGGTTTTGACATGGCTAAGTAGGAAACTTAGTAGCTAGCTTAAAGTATGCTAACCTTTCAAGAACCAACATGAACTCACTTACCTTAACTCAAGCTCAAGGGTGACCAAACCTTCTCTTCCTTTCTCCTTCAATTCGGCCAAGCATGAACCAAGGATGAACACTTTCTTTTTTTGTTTTTTCTTCTTTTCTTCAACTCACGGCAACAAGGGGGGCATGCATGAGACCATTTCTCTTTGTTCATCATTTCCCTTTTTTTTCCATTTCTTTAATGCTAGCTTTTTATTTAATTGCTTCCTACATACACTATTAACATAACATGTTGGAGACATGTTTCCACCCATAGCATGGCCGGCCACTACTAATTGGGGGGGGAAATCGACATGCAAGTCCCCCCTTTTTCTTACATGCACTAATAGGTCCTTATGTTTTGTTCTATCACATTTCAAACTTTTATCACATAAGTCCTATTTACTAAAATTCACCTACAATACAACAAAATTCAAATATGAAATTTTCACACATGCATATATACATATAATAAGCATCAAATATGACAGCTAATTATTTTTATGACTCGGTTTAGCGGTCCCGAAACCACTTTCCTACTAGGGCCAATTTAGGGCTGTCACAAGGCCTCAACCAATACTCAACCAAAACCGAATTACCAAGACTTGTGTCCAAACATCACAGAACCAATTCCAACCGAACATTTATGCCATTTTCGCGTGGCTAAAAGTTTACATACCAAATTTCAACAAAACATAATAGCCTATACATTCCGAAATGTTCTCCTAGATCAACTAAGAAGAAAATACCAAAAGTTGCTAGCCGGTGTGATGACTTCGATGACGGTCCCGAATACGAAAAAAGTCGAGTCCAAGAAACCTAAAATAGGTGACAAGCAAACACCGAATGAGTATATAACTCAGTAAGTCATAAGCATTACACTACCATCCATTAATAAAATTTTCACAAAAGGAAACAACGAAATGAGGCTAAGTACTCCATCCATACCGAACTATGCCATAGTTTCTTAGACCTTACGATTCAATCTCATTCCAAGTCCTAAATTGACATTTCATACGCTATTCAATAGAATAATTGAGGCATTTCCATACATCATTTTATTTTCGTTACAATCATACAACTAAGCGAACTTTCACCTATTCCACGATGAACCTTATGTACGTGACTTCAATTATAATCATCACATAGGTTCAAAACTTACCACGCTCAACTCCAAATATAAACATAGCACCTATTAGCCATGAACTCAAGGTACTTACCCTTTCCGTTGTCCGAAATCGACTCGGTAAGGTCGCACCCTTAATATAAATAATTGATAGAAAATATATATATATATATAGTGGGTTCGCACACATAGTGCTTAATAATCAACCATGCACACTTAGTGCCATGTACTTTAAACTCGCACACTTAGTGCCATGCATTTCAAGCCCGCACACTTAGTGCCAATCTCACAACCGTGAACACTTATTGCCCGCACACTTAGTGCTGAAAACCAGCCACTCTATACGCTTCACTTCCTTTTTACATTCGACAATTTCATCTCTACATACATATACATTTGTATACATTTCATCTCATTAAACACAATTGCATAGGTATTACGATCATTTAAATCAATACCAACTATATGCTTAATGACTTACCTTGTGTTGGGTAAAATAATTCCAAGTCGGCTACTCGATGACCTTCGATTTCCCCTTGTTGGACACCTCTCCTTTAGGATCTTGAGCTTAAACAAATAAATTAACTCATTCAACTGCTTTGCTACATATATTGGTATTCACATTTTAATGATTTTATGACATACGAACGGCATGGTAAAATTTTTATCTTGCTACCTTATGTTCTTAGCTATTCGGCTAATAACCTTATGCAATTACCATACTTTCAATAATCCAATCACACATGCATATGTATACTTGGACATTCGCAATCACCTTTGCTAGTTTTTCCCATTTTTTGTCGGTTATATATACATAGTCCTAAGGTAATATCACGAATGGGCTTACATATATATGTATATATAGCCAAATATGCAAAGCTTAAACTCAACATCACATAAGCTCCTAAGTGATGGTGAATATGTATATCTATATATATATATATATATATATATATATATATATATATATATATATATATCAACTATACTATTACTTTTAATTCATCTAATCACAAAATTTCATCTCATGAACACTTGACCCATTTCTCACAAAATGAAACAACAACTAAAATGAACATCCCATTTTTACCCCATATGGCCGATTGCTTCATTTGTTACCCAACTAACAATTCAACAATTTCAACCTCATTACAACCTCTACCTATCCAATATAACATGAACACAATCCTCCACCCCTAAATTAGATTCGCAATCACTTAACCCATTTTAACCTCAACTTTCAAGTTAAAAGCAATTAACCACTCACCATATCCTACATTACTATCCATTTTAATGACATTAACATATCTACTAAGAGTTTCAAGCTTCTTGGCAATTTCAACCTCAAAATCCTAAGTCTAATCTATAGGATGAGTAGAATTTGAACTAACCATCTCAAACATGCATAGATTTTCAAGAATCATTCAATACATACCTCATTCTAGCCATCTTCCAAGCCAAAATCAAATAACCAAATCTCCTTCCTTCTCCTCACTCACGGCAATAGCCAAAGAAAAAAAAGATGAACACTCCTCTTCCCTCCTTATTTTATTCATCTTTTCCTTTTAATTCCTTTCTTTAATTTATTTTAATTTACTTACCAATATTAAATAATAAACAACATAAACTTGGAGGAATGGAACCATGCTTGGCCTACCACTTAACATGAATTGGGCATTTTGACATGCAAACCCAAACTTTCCTATTTTAATACTATTTGGTCCTTACTTATTTACCTATCATAATTTTCTAAGTCTCTCAACTAGATCCTTTCAAGCAAAATTCACATTCCTAAGATAAAATTAAAACATCAAATTTTTATACAAGTACTATCACACATATAAGATATGCAATTAAAATTTTAACTAAATTTTATGACTCGATTTTTTGGTCCCGAAACCACATTCCAACTAGGGTCAAATTAGGGCTGTCACACCTGTAACAGCCTAATTTTAGCTAAATCAGAATAGTGGTTTCGGAACCACAAATCCAAGGTCAAAAAATTATTTTTAATATTATTTTTGGTGTTTATAGCATGTAATCATATATGTGTGAAAAATTTGTGAAATAATTTTAATGTTTGAGTGCTTAATTTGATGAAAGGACTAAATCGCGTAAAATGCAAAACTAACATGTTATAAGTTAAGAGTGTCTGTTTGCTATTGTTTATTAAAAAAAAGGTCCTTATGATGTTATTAGACCATTGATAGTGGAATTTGACATAAATGGCCATTAAATGAATGTTAATTAATGGTTTAATGTTAAGGTTAATTTGGTAATTGTTAAATAAGTTAATTAAAATACACAATTTTATCCATCTTTCTTTCTTTTTGAACCAAAAATAGAGAAGAAGAAAGCCATTCTAGGGATTTTCATTCAATTAGACTAATAGAAGCAATTGAGGTATGTTTCGAGCTCGATTTTTAATGATTTTTACGTTTTTGTGCTCATTGCTTCGTATTCTAGCTAGTCTATACCCTAATTTTTGAATTGGTTGATAAATTTATGAGTTTTCATTGATGATAGCTTGATTTTTTTGAATTTTTATGATGGAAAATGAATATTTGTTGATAGATTTTCATGTTTTCTAAAGTGATTTTTGATGAAAATGCCTAAATAGGATTAAATTATAAAATTTGTAAATTGAGGGGTTCAAATCTAAAATAAATAAAATTTATGGGCTGCTAGGGACCTATAGTAAATTCAGCCAAGCATGGGTTTTTTCAAATTTGGTGTAATTTGTGTTTTTGTAAAATAAGGACTAAATTGAATAAATGTGAAGCTTTAGGGGCTAAAGTGTAAAAAAGCCCAAATATGTATTTTCGGATGAAATTGAATGATTTGATGAATAAATGAGTTAACTTTGAATGTATATAGATCAAGAACGAAAGAAATCGGATTTAGATTAGGGGAAATTAAAAGTTATCGAATAGTCGATCCAGTCCATTTATCCCGAATACAAGGTAAGTTCATATGCAAATAAATGTATTTAAATTGAATTATACATGTTTAATCATCATTGAATTGCTATGAATGTTGAACAAGCAAATATGAGCAAGAATCGACAGAGTTACGACATTCGAAAGTCCCGTACGAACCTTGGGAATAGTATAGGATACAAATGTCATGACATTAGGTTGCTGAGATGTGATTACATGTAAGATCATGTCTGGGACATTGGCATTGTATTGTGATTATCTTTAAGACCATGTCTGGGACATTGGCATCGTTATTTGATTTCTTGTAAAACCCTACCTGGGATAGTGACATCGATATGTGATAACATGTAAGACCATAATTGGGATATGGCATTGTACAAGCTTTATGTGATTTTTAAGTATCCTTAACGATTTCGAATGGTTCAACGGACAAATTCAAGTCGAGAAAGAATGTGTGAATGAGTTAAATGGCTCAGGTGCGTACGAGATTCATACAAGTAATGAAAGGGAAGTATTTGATGAATTCAATTATGATATTGAATATGTCTAAAATGAAAAAGGTTTGTGATCTTATAAATGTTTATTCATAGTTTCTTATTGATGGAAATGATATTGATTCATGTGATAATTTATTTGTATATGGCTTACTAAGCTTTTAAAGCTTATTTTGTGTGTTCATTCCTTGTTTTATAGATAATCGAAGCTAGCTCAAACTCGGGGATCATCAAAAACATTATCACACTATCAATCAACTTGTTGATACTGTTGATGCTTTGTATATATGGTATATGACATGTATAGGCTAGTGTCATTTTGGTATATTTTGAACTTTGAATTTAGTCATGTGAGTTGGCTTGTAAATGGTGTTGTTGATGAAGTTGAATTTGACTTATGTTATGAGTTAATATGTGATATGTGATGTATTTATGATGACTTATGTTTTGGTAGACATGATATGGTTATTTTGATGGGTTTATGAATAACCATTTAGTAAATTGTTAATGATGTGTTATGGTTTGAGAAATGGTAAGTTTTGGTATAATTTAAGATGATGTTTGGATGCCATTTTGGTTTAGTAAATGCCTAATGATTTGGGTTATGTCTAAAGGTGGATATTACTTAAAGTATCAATTTGATTTGGCATGTTTTTTGGTTGTGGATTTAAGTAGTGAAAAGGATGATGAATAAATGGCATGAAATGTGTATGAAATAGCATGTTTTGGTTGCTTATTAATGTATTGAAATGGTACCATTTTGGTTCCTAGATGTGCATGAGGAAAGGGTGGCAAATTGGCTTTGCAAATAGCCTATTTTTGTCCACACGAGCGGAGACACGGGTGTGTGACTTAGCCATGTTTGACATACGGTCATGCTACACGGCCATGGGTCCCCTAGGGTACCCTTCGAATTTAAGTCAGTATACCCTACAGGTTTGACACGATCTAGACACACAGGCATGTCTACTAGCCGTGTGTGGCACACGAGCTGGCACATGGGCGTGTGGCTGGCCGTGTGACCCAAGTCAGTAACCCCTCTAGTTTTCCCATGGCCATGGCACACAAGCGTGTCCTCGGCCGTGTGGTGCAAGTTAGTATGTATGTCCTGTTTTCACACGACCTGTGACACGGGCGTGTCTGGTGGTCGTGTGAGGCACACGGCCTATTCACACGAGCGTGTGAACCCTGTATGAATGAAAATTTTATAAGTTTCTCAAAGTTTGTAAATGTTATCAATTTAGTCCCGAACCTCATTTAAGCATGTTTTAAGGTCTCGTAGAACCTTATAAGGGACAATATGATTATGTTAAATTGATATTTATGTGAAATTGAATCATGTATAAGAAATGAATGAATTATGTTGTGATTGATCAGTAATGCCTTGTAACCCTATTCAGGCGACAGATACGGGTTAGGGGTGTTACAGTTTTGACATCAAATACAGGTAAAGGGTGTTACATTTAGTGGTATCAGAGTTACGATTTAGTCAATTCTCAGACTAACGTAGCAAGTGTGATGAGTCTAGCTATACATGCCATATATAAATCGTGATAGTGTGACGACTCCTGACCATTTGAAATTTTTTTTTCATATAGTAAATGGTTCCCAATCGAGTTGAGGCTGATGAAGTCAAAAGTAATGCACTGGCCCCCACTCAAGGGGTAGCGCCGTCTAATAGTAGACCCCCTACAGTCAGCCAAGGAGAAGAAGGCAAGGAAGCCTTTCTCCATATGATGAACGCATGGTATACGGAGTTCGTTCAAACGAACTCGAATGCTCAACCCCCTCCACGCCCACCTATTCCTCAGCCTATTCCCACAACCCCTCAAGGTATGGACTTCATGAGATTGAATAGACCTCTAGTTGATAAGATTCAAAAACAAGGAGCAGAAGAGTTTTGAGCTGGTATAGATGATGATCCCGAGAGGGCAGAGTTCTGGCTCGAGAATAACATCAGGGTATTTTATGAGTTATCATGCACACCTGAGGAATGTATGAAATGTGTTGTATCACTCCTGAGAGACTTGGCTTATCAGTGGTGGAACTCTCTTGTGTCGATTGTACCAAGGAAGAGAGTTAATTGGGAATATTCCAAAAAGAAATTCATAAGAAGTACATTAGCAAGAGGTTTATCGATCAGAAAATGAAGGAATTTCTTGAGTTAAAAAAGGGTCGAATGACAGTAACAGAGTACGATCGTGAGTTTGTGAGGCTGAGCAAATACACTCGAGAATGTGTTTAGACTAAAGCAATCATGTGTAAGAGATTTGAAGATGGACTTAATGAAGACATCCGATTATTGGCTGGCATTCTTGAATTGAAGGAATTTTTTGTGCCCGTAGAGAGAGCTTGTAAGGCCGAGGAGTTGGTTAAAGAGAAAAGAAAAGCTGAGTTTGAGTCTCGAGACTTGAAGAAGAGACAAGGGGATAAGTAACTTCAACCTTTATCTAAGAAACCGAGAGATTTTAATACTTGGTCAAGTGCTTCAATTGGGTTTTTAAATAGAAACCATGGGAAACAGTACTTGGGTTATAAGGCTCAGACTATCTCAGTAGTGAGTGTGGGTAATGCTCGACCTAGTAGACCTAAATGTCCACGTTGCAGTAGACATCACCCCGGTGAGTGTTGGGTGAATGATTGAACTTGTTTCAAGTGTGGTTCCTAAGATCATTTTATTAGAGATTGCCCCAAGATGGCTGTAAAAGAGAAATTTCAGAGTGCAAGATTGGGTAATATTGCTGCTAGAGGGAGGCCACAGAGAAATTTGGGAAATGGAATGAGTAGCAAGAGTGCACCTAGAGATCTAATTGTGAGATCCAAGAGTAGAGCACCTGCGACGACTTATGTCATTCGCGCTCGCGAAGAGACTTCATCTCCTGATGTGATTACGGGTACTTTTTTCTCTCTATGATACTCGTGTTATTACTTTTATTAATTCGGTACCAACCCATTTGTATGTTTTTATAAAATAGGTATCTAGTATGAATGTACCTGTTGAGTTTATATAATTTGTGATAAAAGTGTCGAACCCTTTAGGCAAGAATGTGTTAGTTGACAAAGTATGTAAGAATTGTCCTTTAATGATTAGAGGTCACTATTTTCTGGCTAATATTATGCTTTTGTCATTTGATGAATTTGATGTAATACTTGGTATGGATTGGTTGACCATTCATGATATGGTAGTAAATTATGGAAGAAAAATTATTGAATTGAAATGTGAAAGTGGTGATATTCTTCAAGTTGAATCAGATAAATCGGATAGATTGCCAGTTGTGATCTCTTCTATGACAGCTCAGAGGTATACGAGAAAAGGGTGTAAACCTTATCTTGCCTTTGTGTTGAATACCAAAGTATCTGAGTTAAAGATCGAGACAGTGCCGGTAGTATGTGAGTATTCAGATGTGTTTCAGGAAGAGTTGCCTGGATTGCCTCCAATTAGAGAAGTTGAATTTGGTATTGAGTTAGTCTCTAACACTGCACCTATTTCGATTACTCCGTACAAAATGGCTCTGACTGAATTAAAAGAGTTGAAAGCTCAGTTGTAAGAGTTAACGGATAAAAGTTTTACGAGACCTAGTTTTTCTCCGTGGGGTGCACCAGTATTATTTGTGAAAAAGAAAGATGGCTCTATGAGACTTTGCATTGATTACTGACAACTCAATAAAGTGACCATAAAGAATAAATATCCATCGTTGAGAATAGATGATTTGTTTGACCAATTGAAAGGGGCTACATGGTTTTCAAAGTTAGATTTAAGGTCTGGTTACTATCAGTTGAGAGTTAAAGACTCGGATGTGCCAAAAACTGCATTTTGGACGAGGTATGGTCACTATGAATTTTTAGTTATGCCTTTTGGTTTAACAGATGCTCCCACTGTGCTTATAGACTTAATGAATCAGATTTTTAGACCATATCTAGATAAGTTTGTAGTTTTTTTTATCGATGATATACTGATTTATTCCCGAGATGAATCTGAATATGCCAAGCACTTGAGAACTATTTTACAACCTTTGAGAGACACAGCTTTACGCTAAGTTTAGTAAAAGTGAGTTTTGGCTTCGAGAGGCCGGATTTTTGGGGCACATTGTTTCGGGTGATGGTATTCGAGATGACCCGAGTAAGATTTTAACAATTGTTGAATGGAAACAATTGAGGAATGTATCCGAGGTTAAAGGCTTTTTAGGCTTAGCTGGTTATTACAGATGAAATGTTAAAGGATTTTCCATGATTGCTACTCCGATGACAAAGTTGCTATAGAAGAATGTTAAGTTCGAATGGTCAGAAAGGTGTCAACAGAGTTTTGAGAAGTTGAAGGCATTGTTGACTGAGGCGCCGATTTTTGTACAACCTGAGCCGGGAAAAGAATTTGTGATCTATAGTGATGCATCCATGAATGGATTGGGTTGTGTGCTTATGCAAGAAGGTAAAGTGATAGCTTATGCCTCGAGGCAATTGAAACCGCGTGAGAAAAATTATCCGACACACGATTTGAAGTTAGCCGCAATTATGTTTGCGTTGATGTAACGCCTCAATTTTTGGAAATTCTGTGTATGTTGGCAAAATTTAAAAATTCTGTGTTCTGTCTGTTTGGTGTAGGTTTAATTATGTTAGTGGGCCTCTAGAAGGCCCAAGCTTAAGTTAAAACTCGGTAATTTTAGTTAATTTTAGTTCCGTAAGAAAAAGGGGTTATGGTTAACTAGGCTTTTAAGTATTAATTGGGTAAAATAAAACACAAAGAAGCAGGTGGCAGAGTGGCATGTGAGGCCACTGGGAAGGTTATAAAAGTGGCGTGTGGATGCTAGGGAGAACCAAGGTTCAAGTCACAATGGGAGCATATTAAGGGAATTATTTTTTATGTTTAGAAAGGGTAAGTAATGGAACTCAAGTAAAAGATTGTCAGGAGGAGTTTGAGTTGCTAAGGTGATTGAGTAAGGAGGGGATAAGGGAGAGGATTTAGGAGCTGATTAGGGAGAGTAGTGTTGGCCGAATGGTGGAATCTTGAAGAAAAAGAGTTGGCCGGCCAAGGGTTTTTCTTTAGGGGGCAAGTTTCGGCTAGGTCAAATGCCAAGGATAAGTTCGGCATTAGGGGTAAGTTGTGCCATTTTCTGACCATCCTTCCTCCTCTTCTCTTCTTTTCTTTTTCTCTCCATCTATTTTCTCCACTTCTTTTCTCCATAGTCGAATCCTTCTACCACTCTACTCTACACCACTTTCTTACTATTATTTTTAAGCCTTATAGCCGAATATCACAAAAGCCAAAATCCCGAAAGTTCATATTGTCTGTGCCGAATTCTCCTAGCAAAAACCTACTGATTTTTCTTCATCCTTTTTGATCAATTGTTTCTTTTTCTGAACCCTAAACCTCTGTCGACAAAGCGACTACAAAACCCTCATCTTTTCTTCACTGTTACAAAAAAGCCGAAAACGCATAGCCATAGGGACACAGCCAAATTCTAAGATCACTAAAGGCTCGACTTTTGTTATCATTTAAGGGGTTAGATCTGCATCAAAATCGAGTAGGAGTTAATTGGGATCATTGACTGAAGGAACCAATGGTAAGTTTTTGAACTTAATCTTTATTTCAAGTTTTAGAAAAAGTCGAAACCCCTAAAGGTTAGGGAGGCTATCGATATAGGTTTGTAGCTCTAAGGGTTGTTATAACTATTTTATTTTGATAATAATGGGATCTAGAGGCTACTGATCGAAGGCTTGGACAAGTGGAACGACTGGATCTAAACATAATCGCTAATTTCGGCAAAGGTAGGATCGCTAGTGCCTAAGGTGTTTTTGGCCGAATGTGGTAAAGGGTTAATACGTAGTTCATTTTCGATAGTTAGATTAACGTGTTAGTAATCCAAAATGCCGGTATTTTGAGGACTTGCGAGTGTGCGAATGCTCGTGAGATTAATAGTTTGATGTATATGGTAAATTAAAGTGATAAGATTGCAAAGTGCCCAATTTCGTGCATTTCGGTGTTTTTGGGCTTAATGGGCCAAAATCGGGATAGTGGGCCAACGAGCCCAATTCGGTAAGAAAACGCGGTAAGTGTTTCTGGTCGTACGTAAATGGCTATGCTATGCATGAAAACCTTAAGAATAGTTAAATTACTTGAATACCCCTATGTATGGAAAATTACTATTATACCCCTAGGTGCAAAATTGCCATTATACCCTTAGGGTTACTTTTGATTGAAAAGCATGATAATCTGATTCCGTATGATGTATGCCATGATTGTATATCTGTTGCATGGGGACATGGGTTATATTATGGAGGAAGTGTCCTGGTGGCTACGCCACAATTATCTGATCTGGTGGCTCTGCCACATATATCTATTCTGGTGGCTCTGCCACGATTATCTATATCTGGTGACTCTGTCACATTATCTGTTCTAGCAGCCATGCTGCATATTTCTGTGGCGTGTAGCGGTTGGGTGGGTCGAGTAGTCTCCCCACATGGTGAAAGGTTGGTATGGGGGTACATGTGGTTGGATATGGGATGGGCTTTGCATAAACATGTAATATCTATTCTGTTCTGTTATGGGCCTATGGGCTTATTCTGAATTCCGTTCTGGGCTAAGGCCAACTTATTCTGTGTTCTGTGGTTTGAACCGATATAGGCTATGGTTGGGTTAATTTACACATTGAGTTTCCCCAAACTCACCCTTTTATTTTCATCCACGCAGGTAATCCCCAACCATAGTGGGCTTGGAGCTGTGAGGGATTCGGAGTGGCCACATGTTCTGCAAGTTTGATTTTCTTCTGGTGAACTGGACATCCTTTTATTTATGTTTAAGGTTTTGGGTTTTTTTTTTAAATGTAACAAGGCCGCTTAATTATTTTTTTTGATGGGTTTAATATGTTTTATTAAGATAGGTATTACTTATATTTAACTGTTGAAATTGGATAGCTTTAAAGGCGCGTTTTCAAAAATAGTAATTGATTTCAAAATAACACGACAACAAGCAAAGCTTCCGCAATGAAAATATTTTCCAAAACTAATCACTTTTTCTAAAAAGGACTTAATCAAATTGGTTTCCTGGAAATATGCATGACGTTAAGGTGTGGCAATGGCGGTGTGCATGTCTAGGATTGGATCCGAAGGGAGCTTGGTACTTAAGCAGTCCGATGGACTCACCTCCTCTTTCTCGGTTTCCTACCTGGTGCACAGCTTCCATTCACTTTAACCTACAATGAAATTATCTTTTAAAACACTAAGTAAGTTCTTCTAGATCAACAATACTAAAATGTTTTGAACGCTTCGATGTGGCATGTCGGATCCGGCCATAACGTTTGGGCCGGGTTTGGGGTGTTATAGTTGAAGATTTGGAGACATCATTTGTATAGTGAAAAATGCCATGTACATATGGATCATAAAAGTTTAAAGTACTTAATGACTCAAAAGGATTTGAATTTACGGAAAAGAAGATGGTTGGAATTGTTAAAAGATTACGAGTTAGTAATTGACTACCATCCGAGAAAGGCGAATGTGGTCGCCGATGCTTTGAGCCGGAAGTCATTGTTTGCTTTAAGGGCTATGAATACTCAGTTGACCTTATCCGATGACGGTTTGATTCTAGCTGAGTTGAGTGCTAGACTGATGTTTCTACAACAGATTTATGAGGCTTAGAAATGTGACAATGATTTGCAAGTTAAAAGAGTCCAATGTGAATCAGGTATTGAATTAGATTTTCAGATTCGTTTCAATGATTGTTTGATGTTCCGAGATAGGGTTTGTGTACCGAGAGATGATGAGCTTATTTGGAAAATTTTGCACGAGGCACATATTGGGTGTTTATCTGTTCACCTAGGCAATACAAAGATGTATAATGACTTGAAGAAATTATATTGGTGGCCAGGTATGAAAAGAGATATTTCCAAGTCTGTTTCGAGATGCCTAATTTGTCAGCAAGTAAAAGCTGAACACCAAGTACCTTCGGTTTTACTTCAGCCTGTGATGGTACCCGAGTGGAAATGAGATAGAATTACTATGGACTTTGTGACGAGTTTGCCCTTGACACCGAAAAAGAAAGATGCCATTTGGGTTGTGGTTGTTAGACTAACGAAGTCGACTACCGATTACTCACTTGATAAGTTAGCTGAATTGTACATTGGCGAAATTTTTAGATTATGTGGAGTGCCTATCTCGATTATATCGGATAGAGATCCGAGGTTTACTTTGCAATTTTAGAAAAAGTTGCAAGAAGCTTTAGGTACAAAGTTGAACTTTAGTACCTCTTTTCACCCGCAAACTGACGGTTAATCTGAAGGAGTAATTCAGGTTCTTAAGGATATGCTCCGGTGTTGTATTCTTGAATTCAAGGGTAGTTGGGAAAAATATCTACCTTTGGTAGAATTTGCCTACAACAATAGTTTTCAGTCGAGTTTGAAAATGGCACTTTATGAGGCACTGTACGGCCGTAAGTGTTAAACACCATTGTATTGGACTAAACTCAAAGAGAATCAGATTCACGGGGTCAATTTAGTCAGAGAAACCGAAGAAAAAGTAAAGGTAATTTGTGATTGCTTGAAAATTGCTTCGGATATACAGAAATCCTACGTGTATTTGAAACAGAAAGAGATTGAGTTTTAGGACGGTGATAAGGTATTCCTAAAAGTGTCACCGTGGAAGAAAGTTCTCAAATTTAGCCTGAAGGGCAAGTTGAGTCTACGTTTTATTAGACCGTATGAGATTACCAAAAGAATAGGGCCAGTAGTATATCAGTTGGCTTTTCCATCTGAACTGGAAAGGATTCAGGATGTGTTCCATGTGTCTATGTTGCGCCGATACCAATCAGACCCTTCACATGTGATTTCACTGACAGGGGTTGATATTTGATTGGATATGACTTATGGTGAAGAGCCGGTTAAGATTTTGGCTTAAGAAGTCAAATAGTTGAGGAATAGAAGTATAACTCTTATGAAAGTATTATGCCAAAGACATGGGGTTGAAGAGGCTACATGGGAACCTAAGGAAGCTATGAGAAAATAATACCCAAACCTATTTTTTGGTAAGATATTTAGGGACGAAAATCCCTAAGGGGGGAGAGTTGTAACATCCCGATTTTGGGCTTAGCTAGAATAGTGGTTTTGAGACCACAAATCCAAAGTAGAAATTATTATTTTATGAATAGGTTGAGGTCTATGATATGTTTTCATGATTGTGTGAAAATTTCATGAAGAAATTTTATTGATAAAATGTCCAATTTGACATTTAAGACCAAATTGCAAAAGTTGCAAAATGTGAGTTCTAGAAGCTTTAAGCATGAAATTTCCATGGATTATTAATTAGAGGACCTTAAATAGCAATTTTCCCAATTTCTAATTTTATGGACAAAAATAGGCATGGATAAGTAAAAATTGAAAGTTTAGTAAAAAGGGCATTTTGGTTATTTAGTAATTAAAAGATTAAAAAGGGAAAAATGAAGCAAAATTTGCTCATCTTCTTTAAGTTAGGGCTGAAACTTTGAAGCTCCCCATAGCTAGGGTTTATTCACTTTCCAAGCTTGATAATCAAGAAAAATGGAGTCCGGACCTAGACCGGGGGAAGAACAAGATTTTGGACTAGATCAATTAGTTGTCCATATTCTGTACAGAGGTAAGTTTGTGTGTAAATAAAACAACTTTATATTATGCATTTATTATTTTGATATTGCATGAATTGTTTAATTATTGTTATAAATACGATCGACGAGGATCGTCGCTGTGGTAAAATTCCCAGATGAACCTTAGGAATAGATAAGATACAAATGTCATGACATTAGGGTTATGTGTGATTTCGTGTAAGACCATATCTGGGATATGGCATCGATATTTGATTTTGTGTAAGACCATGTCTGAGACATGGCATTGATACGAGATATCGTGTAAGACCATAGCTGGGCTATCTGTAACACCCCTAACCCGTATCTGACTCTGGGTTAGGGTTACGAGGCATTACCGGACAAAACATCTCATTCACATACATTTATACAATCATATGCAAAATTCATTCACAATGTCCCTTACAAGGCCCTACAGGACCTTAAAACATGCTTAAGAGTGGTTCGCAACTAAACCGATCACATATAAAAATTTCCAAACACTTAGAAAAATTTTATAAAATCATAGGTTACACGGCCAAGGACATGCCCGTGTCCCAGGCCGTGTGAACTCTGAGGGGGTTACTGACTTGGGTCACACGCCAATCACACGCCCATGTGCTAGCCCGTGTGCCATACAGGGCCAGTAGACGCCCATGTGTCTAGGTCGTGTAAAAAATGTAGGGTATATTGACTTTAAATTGAAGGGTACCCTAGGGGACACACGACCGTATGACATAGCCGTGTGTGACACACGGCTGAGACACACGCCTGTGTCTCTGCCCATGTGGACAAAAATAGGCCATTTCCAAAGCCAATTTGCCACCCTTTCTCATGCTCACAAATCAACCTAAATGATACCATTTCAACACCTATATAAGCAACCAAAAAACCAGCCAATTTGTACCCATAATATGCCGTCTATACATAATCATTTCCACTACTCAATTCCATAACCAAAACATGCCATTTCAACATGCTAAAATCCTCACAACTTACATAAATTCCAATTGCATAAACTCATCATTTTATCACCTATTTCATACCACAAAACTTACCATTTCAATATTCCATAATCAAACCATCACATAAGCATTATATACATCATATAACTTACTTATCAAACACATCATTTAAGCCAACTTAAAAGACCCTACATACCAAAATTTACAAGCCAAATCTCATGGCTATAATCACAATTCAAAACATACCAAGATGATGCTAGTGTCACGGACTTAAGATTCTTGCCTCAGAATCCGTGCGGCCTTAGGCAGTTTCTTACTCCAAAAACGCCTAAGTCAGCCTAACTTCCACAAAAGAAGGATTCAACAGAATTCCTCCTAAAACACAACTCAAGCGAAAGCAACTCAAAGCCAACAAGATGAAAGAAGAATGAGATAAGAACAAGCCAGGGAAAATAAGAACACAAGAGAGAAAAGTTTGAGTGAATGCTCTCAAGGATTCTTCTTACTCAAAACTCAAGTGATCTACAATGAGGGAAGAGGTCTCTTATTTATAGTTGAGCCTCTCCAAATCCAACGGTACAAAATTAAGCACATCAATGGCTAAGATTAAAAGGCACCTACCACCAAATATAAAATCATATCTTCTAAGATTACATATCTTATCTAAGATATGTAATCTTATAAAATAATATCTTGTAAGATCATGTTTCCATATTTTTCTAACTTGTAGATGGGCCTTCAATCTCTTCAAGCAACGGGCCGGTCCGATTGGGCCAAATGACATCCTTCCTTCTTGATAGTTCACACAGATGTGTCATGGTTGCGGGCTCCCATGCGCAACCCATGACACTAGCCTATACTTGCCATACATCATATATACAAAGCTTCAAAAGTACCAACAAGTTGATAGATAGTGTGATGACGCTTCCCGACGATCCTCGAGTCCGGACTAGCTTCGATAATCTATAGAATAGACAAATAACACACAGGAAGCTTCATAGCTTAGTAAGTTCGTAAGTGAATTACCCAATTCATCACATAAACATGATTTCAACCAATTTCATATTACCAAATCAAATTCACATTAACCACAAACCTTTATCATGTCTCAAAACATGATTAAATGACATCTCAATGATTTTTCTCAATGTAATACGTGGATAGGTTCCGTACATACCTATACCACCTCGTCCTAACCTCTTTCTCAATTATGTCATTCTTTACTTGTTGAACCATTTGAAATAAAGGTTGAATACTTAAGATCTCTATCGATAAGTACCTATACCATAACCTGTAGCCAAATCAAGGTAACTTATCCCAGAGTGCCTATACTATGGCCCATAGCAAAATCAAGGTAACTCCTCTTTGAATACCTATACCATAGCCCATAGCCAAATCAAGGTATCATTCGCACTCGAAGTGCCGATATCATGGCCCGAAGCCATCTCATTCAATATGCATGGCCCAAAGCCAAATCGATATATCAACTTGACATTTCACAACTATCCAATTCTCTATCTAATGTTCAACCAATAAGTTCCACTAGTCGATTTCATCATCGAATAACTTCGTATTGTCGAAATCATCATTTAAACTTTATCTAAAATATTATAATCACAGTTTATGCAATAGCAAAGTATTTAGCATGCATTTATAATGAAATTACACATTCGAACTTACCTCGTACTCAGAATTGACGAATCAGATCAATTACTCAATAATCTTCTATTTTCCTCGATCTAAATCTAAATTCCTCTTTTATTGATCTATATGTATTCAAAATTAACCTATTTAATCACCAACACATTCAATTTCATCCACAATCACATATTTGGACATTTTTACATTTTAGCTCCTACAGTTATATATGTATTCAATTTAGTCCCTATCTCACAAATACACAAAATTCACCAAATTCAATTTAACCCATGCTTGGCCAAATTACCATAGTGCCCTTAAAAGCCCATATTTTCATTTATTCACATATTTAACCCCACATTTTCACATTTTCACAAATTAACTTCTAATTGACATTTTTGTCAAAAATCACTTTATAAAACATGAATATCTATCACCAAGCTTTTATATTTCACCAAAAATCATTCAAAAATTCAAGCATTCATCAATGGCACTTTAGAAAATCATCATAAATTCTGAAAATTAAGGCACGAGCTAGCTAGTACTCAAAGCAAAGATCACAAAAATATAGAAATCATCAAAAACTGAGCTAAAACCGTACCTTAATCAAGCTATGCAAGTGTCGAACCCAAATGAGCAACAATGGTTCTTTTTTTCCTCTTCAATATTCGGCCAAAGGGAGAAAAGATGGACTAAAATTCATTTTGTTATGTTTTTAATTACCTAATTTACTAAATACCAATTTTAACCTTTAGTAACCATTATAAAACCACTTAATTATAAGGCCATAAATGTTCATTAGCCCAACCAAAGGTATAATATCAACATAAGGACCTCATAATTAATAAATCATAACACATAAGCACTTTTGCCAAGTGGAATACAACTTTTGCATTTTACGCGATTAAGTCTTTTTTCTCAAATTAGCCACTTAAACGATAAAATTAACACACAAAATTTTCACACATATATAATCATATGCTGCAAACACAAAAAAATAATATTAAAATAATTTTACAACCTCAGATTCGAGGTCCCAAAACCACTATTTTGATTTGGCTAAAACCGGGTTGTTACACCATCGACATCGATATATGTGATCCCATGTAAGACCATATCTTGGATATAGAATTGACATCTTATTATGTGTATGAGGTTTTCTAGGGTATCCTTTAGTATTCCAAGTGGTTCAGCGAGTAACTTGAAGATGTTTCCAAAGATGTGAAAGGCTATGATTATGTTATGAAGTGGTATAGGTACGTACGCAAGACTCATGAGATATGAACTCGATTTATAATGCATTATTGGTAAGGATGCAAATGAGTAAGATATGCCTACGATCATTTGATGATTATGTGCAAAATTTTAATATGCTATTTGTATGTTAATACATGTTTAATGTTGCTTATTATTTACATGCAAACTTACTAAGCTTAAAGCTTACCCCCTTCCTTTATTTTATTCCTTTTAGTGTCGCCAAGCTAGCTCAGGGATCGAAAGTTGTCGGAGTATCGATCAAACTATCAACTTAGTCATTTGGGTATAATTGGTTTTGATATTTTGAATATGGCATGTATAAGAGACTTGGTCTTTTTGTTTATGTGTCATATTAATTTGGCTCAATGTGTTGGCTAATAATGACTTGACTATTCATTTTGTATATGGCCATGAGATATGGTTCATATTGATTTTTGAGGTGTAAACCTATTCATATATCCATGCATGTGCTAAGGTCATACATGTTGTGGTTAAAATTGTTTGGCATGGTTGAATTGTGAATGTGATCATGGATGTTGATGATAGAATCGTGAGTAAATGGCATGATGACAATTAAAATATGAATGTGTAAAATGGAGTAAATTGATGTTACATATTGCATGTGATTTGGTAAACTTGGCTTAACAAGGCATGGTAACATGAGCATGTATAAGTTGACATGGTGTTGCCATGAACATGACATAATAGATGATGTTTAAGCACTTAATTATGCCATGTTAAATGCCTTTGAAATTATTTATATGTTTGAGTAAATAAGGGTGACAATTGGCTTGGAAAATAGCCTCAAAGTTGTCCACATGAGGAGACGCACAGGCATGTGTCTAGGCCGTGTGTGACACATGGTTTGCCCCATGGGCGTGTGATCTAGCCATGTGTCCCCTGCACCTTAATTTTAAGAAAAGAATGCTCAGTAGTAAACACACGGGCACTAGACAAGGCCATTTGTCTCAGCCGTGTGAGTGACACTGCCTTAGGACATGGGCGTGTGCCCTGGCCGTATGAAGTCTGTAACTAATTTATGAAAAATCATGAAAATTAAATTCGCCACACATTCTAGCACACGAGCGTGTGGCTTGGCCGTGTGACCCTATTTTGTTGATGACGTCATAAATAGAAAGTTACACAGGCTGAGGACATAGGTGTGTCCCAAGCCACATGGGAGTGTGAGACCACACAGCCTACCCACACGGGCATGTGACCCTCCAAAACAAGAAAATTTTCTAAGTGTTGGAAAGTTTTCTAACGTTCTCGGTTTAGTTTCGAACCACCCCTAATGCATGTTTTGGGCGTCGTAAGCTCATTTTTGGGACGATATGAATGTATGAGAAAATTTTTAAATTTGAGTGGAAATTCATGTCCCGGTTTTGAATGCTTGCTTGTGTTTAATCTGGTAATGCCTCGTACCATGTTCCGGTGTTGAATATGACTAAGGGGTTACAAATTCAAGGTATGCATACAATTTAAGAATATCACTTCTTATCTTATTTAATCAAACAATGAGAGAAAAAGAGAAAATTTGATACTGGTTTATAATATAAACATGCACAATTGGCTTTGATACCAATTGTTGGAAAAATCAATATAGAAAACATTGTTTTAAGCATAGAAGAAGTTCAATTTTTTTCTTAAAACCGAGCATTGTGACATTTATAGCAATAAAACCTTAACTTAAACTATAAATGTGGTTTGTATGAGGTGGTCTAAGTCGATCCCGATGTTCTATCAAGCGACCTTCTCCACTTTTCTCAAACTCTAAATTACTTTGAGTGTAGGCTCAAATAAATCGAACCAAGTGCACAAAATGAAAATTTTTCTTATCTTTCAATAGGAAAGTTAACTCTATATATAAACAAAAAACTATGAAGTTTCACAAAAAAAAATATTCTTAAAATAAATTACACTTATTTTCTAATAGAATAGCGACTCTCTATAATATGTGTTTATAGGTTAGTTGACAGTTCTTATTTATAGAGAAATGATAAAAGAGGCCCATTTGGATAATGTGTAATTAAATAATAATATTTTAATAGAAAATACAAATTATACTACAAATATAATACAAGGTGCAGGCAACATGCCCTTAGAAATACTAGAGCTTGCCGCCCCTACCATTTAACTAGGCCTAATTTAGGAATTTCATGTATTGGGTACAATTACATGTGTTATCCGAACTTATATCCAACACTTATAATTTATCTAACTCAATAGCCATTTTCTATTTCCAAAAATATTATTTAATTTATTTATTTATTTAAAATTAAATTGAAATTCCCATTAAATTATTTTTGAACCCAATTTTAACTCCGTTAAAATCATGGCAACTTCACCATATTAGAATCTATGATGAAATATATTTATTTGCCTCATTCAACAAATCTATGATAACTTAATTAATTTAATTTTCACTTCAAATTTTAATTATTTAATTATAATCAATTAAACAATAATTCAAAGAAATTAAATTAATTTCTAAGTCATCTTTTGTACTTAGCAAGATAACGCATTTACTAGGAATAGTGATACATGCAATCTATTTCTCTTACTTTATCATCTTCATTCAAATGCAATTCATTTTGGGTTATCTCAAGCTAGCAGAGGAATTGGTTGGACATATATAATTAGGGCTCAAATAATTTGTAATTAAGTTCTTACTCTTCGTCTATTAATTACAACATTACTTAGTCATGGAGTCATTCCACTACAGTACCATGATTGAACCGAAAGCTTGAATTTGATTAGATAAGGAAGTGAAAGCTGGTGCATGAGGTATACGACTTCTGCAGTATGTAGCATCATTCACAATAGTGAAATTCATAGTCTAAGACATGGATAAATGATATCCTCTCATTGGCATTACATGTAACAGCCCGTCTTAGGGTCAAGTCAGAAGAGTGGTTTTGAGACCACAAATCTGAAGTAGAAATATGTATTATATTGTTTCTTTAAAGTCTACAGTATGATTGAATGATTGTGTGAAAATTTCGTTAAGAAATTTTATCGATAGAGTGTCCGATTTAACTAATAGGACTAAATTGCAATAGGTGCAAAACATGTGTTCTAGAAGCTAAAGGTGTCTAATTGAAATGAAATTTTAAATTGGAGGTCCTTAAATGGTAATTAGACCATTATACTTTAAGTTGGATAAAAATGGACATGGTTAGATAAAATTTCAAATTTTTAAGTAAAGGGCATTTTGGTCATTTGGTATATAAAGACAAATAAAACTAATAAAAAGATGTCATCTTCCCCAATTTAGTCCCCCCATGGCCGAATTTCTCAAGAGAAGACATAGCTAGGGTTTGGCCACTTACAAGCTCGATTGTAAGTTCGTTCTTGTCCTATTTTTAATGATTTTAATATTTTTTAGATAGGTGTAACCTAATCTAGCTATTTCAAGGACTAATTTGAAAGAAAATCAAAGTCTAGAATTTTACCCATGTAGAATATTTGTGTATTTTGATGTCTGATGATAGAAAATGTTTGTTTAATGTTAGGTAAACAACATTTACCAAGTGATTTTTGATGAAAATGTCAAATAGGGACCTATTTGTAAAAGTTATAAAATATGTTATAAAATGTGAATAAATGAAAATTGTGGGCTGTTATGAGCATGAAAAAGATTCGGCTAGGCTTGGGTAATGAAGAGATTGGATGAAAATCATTTTACGAGCCTAGGGACTAAAATGTAAAAAAGTTGAAAAGTTAGGGGAAAAAATTTAATTTTTGCCATAAGGTGTTTTTGGGAGTAAATTGAATAATGTGGTAATTGAATAAGTTAAATGTGGTATTATAGATCAAGAAAGACGAGGTTCTGACCTAGATTGGGGAAAGAATAAAGTTGTGGACTAAATCGAACAATTAGCCATTTTGTACCAAGGTAAGTTCGCATGTTAAAAATAAGCTTTAATACGATTGTATTTTATTGCTTTAATATTGCATGAATTGTATGTTTGATAAATGTGGATGAGCCTAATCCTATGATCAAGTCCGAAGACGAATCGACAAATAAGAAATCCCATTTAAACCTTAAGAATAGGGTAGGATACAAGTGACATGTCACTAGGGTTAGTATGTATTATGTGATTATGTGATCCGGGTGCTAGTCTTGTACGTCCTACCAGTGGCTGAGTATACTGGCATATGTTGCGAAACTTAACAGTTAATGTGAATAGCACCCCGTAGCTGCGTCTTGACTGACAGCTTGTGTGAGTAGGCCCGTTGATAGCTCGAGAGTGAGCAACTATGTGATATGAGATTTGAGGTAGCATTAGCTACATATGTGGCACTTAGTGTGCAAATTTTCCTGAGTATCCGACATCGTTATTCTAAGTGGTTCACTAGTATGTCAAAGATGAAATTATGTGTAAATTCATTTCGAGATGATACAAGTATGTACTTGAAGCTCATATCTATTAAATGCTTGAAATGATGAATATGAGGTAAGTTTTGTGATGGAATGAGTTATGATTATGAGACCATGGCAAATGTATATTCAATTATGTTATATTTTTGGAATGTGGTATGCATGGTAGGGTTGCTTATTTCTTGCATACAAGCTTACTAAGCTATATAGCTTACTCCGTTTATTTTCCATGTTTTTATAGTATTGCCAAGCTAGCTCGAATCGGAGATCGTCGGAGACTCACTTCACACTATCAAAACTGTTATTTTGGGTATTTGATGATCTTAGTATTTTGAAAGTATGGCATGTATAGAGACTTGGTCTTTTTGTCATATGTGTCATTTTGATTGGCCAAATGTGTTGGCTTGTAATAGCTATTGGTTGATTTCGTACCTTGTCATGCTAATTGGTTTATTTTGGCTAACATGATTGTAAGCCTAAGTATATTCATATATGTGCCAATGTGTCTGGTGATATGGTCATGGTATACTTGGTGAATAGTGGAATGTGATTCATAGCATGAATGCATTATGTTGGAAATGTGATTTATTGGTGAGATGATTATCTTATGTACAAATACGTGTCTTGAAAGTAGTTAATGATACTTAGTATATGTGAAATTTGCATGATTGATTTAGGGCCTAATAAATGTTGTGAGTATGATAGATTTTGCTATTGTATTGGCATGTGTTAGTCATTTTTGTGGATGTTTTGGTTGCCTAAGTATATTATGTTTTGTGCTATTGAATTGGTATAAGTGTTTGTACTAATAAGGGTGGCAAATGACTTGGTAAATAGCCTTTATTTTGTCCACATGGGTAGACACACAGGTATGTGTCTAGGCTGTGTGTGACACATGGTCTGCTACATGGGCGTGTGTTCTGGCTGTGTGTCCCTTGCACCTTAATTTTTAGAAACTAAATGCTTAGAATTGAGCACACGGGTGTGTGTCTCAACCGTGTGGATGACACTGCCTCAGGCGCAGGCGTGTGCGTGTGTCCTGGGCGTGTAAAGTCTGCACCTATTTTATGAAAACTAATTTTCCACATGGCCTAGCACACGGGCGTGTGACTTGGCTGTGTGACCTCAATTTGTTAATGGGTTACAAGTCAGAGAGTTACACAGGGTCGGGACACGGGCATATGTGACCACACGTGCGTGTCCCATATCCATACGGGTGCGTGACCCCTATTTAGTGGAAAAATCTTTTAAGTTTTGCAAAATTTTCCCGAGTTCTCAGTTTAGTCTCGAATCACTTCCAACGCATGTTTTGGGCCTCGTAGACTCATACTAGGGACTTTATGATTAATTGCAAATGGTTTTAATTTGGATGTAGATTTATGGCTCGAAATTATATGATTGTTTGTGTGGTAAGTCCAGTAATGCCTCGTACCCTATTCCGACATTGAATACGGGTAAGGGGTGTAAAGTAAACATGACCAGAAGTCGTTTACCTTTTTGATGAATGACTTAATTACTATATGATAGTAATTGACTTTTTATGAAGGAAGATGTAATCATGATATAAAATAAGATCATATTGGGAGAATGAATTTATCCCAAAAAGATTAAGGATATCCTATGAGGGTAATACACTTATGACAAAGTCATTGGATGAGTACTAATCGAGTAGCTTTCATAATGATATGTCATTAAGGAGAGCTCAGTCACGATACTATAGTGAAATGACTTCATGACTAAATGAGTTTATAATTAATAGGCGAAAAGCTAGAACTTAATTATAAATCATTTTAACCCTAATTACATATGTTCAAGGTCCCTTCGCTAGCTTGTTGAAACCATAAATAAATTGCATGTTGAATCAAAATGAACATAAATGGATAGAAATGATAAAGTTAGAGAGATGTGTTACATTCAGAAATGAATGTGATTGAAAATGACTTGAGAATTAATTTAAGTTTTTGAATTATTATTTAATTAATTGAAGTTTAAAATGGGAATAAATTAATTGGTCATTGTGAATTGTTGAATGTAAAAATTAAATATATTTTCTCGTATATTCTTTTAAGGTAAAGTTTTCATGATTTTACCGAATTAGAATTAAGTTGAGAAAATTATTTAATTTGAAAAATTAATTAATTAAAATAATTTAATAAATAATATTTATTTAAGGAAATAGAAAAACATGTATTGTGTTGGATTAAAGTATTAAGTGTTGGGTTAAAAGTCTAAAAAGCACATATTATTAGATCCAATACAGGAGAGGTTTGAATCCCCATTATAATACATATGAAGGAAGGCACACCCTACTACCCGCCTCTCTCTCCTAGTTCAATTAAGAGATAGGTTTTTTCTATTAAATAAATATTATTTGTGTTTTATTAATTCAACTGGGCTTTCACTTCCTCTCCTTATAAAAAGATGATATTGGTAAGACTAAAAACACAACTTTGAGATATTGTTATTCTTCCTGAAAATAGTGAGAATTTATTTCTAAGTATAAATTTATTTTCCGAGAATAACAATTCTATCGATTTCTATAAGATAGATTTACTTTCCTACTGAAAGTAAGAAAATTATTTCTGATTCTATGTTTAATTCAAAATTGTTCGAGCCCACACTCGAAGCAGTTCATGGTACGAGAATAGAGGAGATGGTCATTTAGTTGAAAGTTGAGAATATTTAGGATCCGCCTCACTGAAAGCACAAGTATTATTTCAAGAAAAAGTTTATTGCTATAAATATCCAAATCGACTTGGTTTTCAAATTTTTTATTTTTTTTCTATGTAAGAAAAATGTTTTTGAACCGGATTTTTCCAACAAAGGCAAGGTAACCCTTTCTCACCTTACCAATTCAGTTTTGTTGTCATTGCGTTTTTGATCCTCTTTTAAATAGTTATGTAAGATGATCCATTTTGAACGTTTAGAATCAGTACTTGATGCCCCTATTTAACTAATCTTTTTTTTATGTTTTCCTTATTTTTGGTGTGTGGATAAAAAATTGCACTTCTAATTTTGAGACTTTTTATAGATTTCCAAGAATCTTACGAGTTAGTTGGTGAATTTTAGCAAGTTAGTTGTGTCATTCTCTCAGAAAACACTTTGGTACAGAGTAAATTCACCCTTAGAGGCACGATTGGAATTAATGACATGAAATATGACTCAAAATATTTGGGGCTTCCATCTATTTGGGGGTGAACTAAGAAATTGGCATTTGACTTTGTTAGTGAAAAGACTAGAAACTAAACCAAAGTGTGGAGAGGGGGAGTTCTTTTATAGCCTAACCGAAAAGTGTTGCTTAAAGCAATTGGCATGGTTGTTCCAATTTTCATCAAGTAAAGCTTCAAGTTAACAAAAACTTTGTATCAATACCTTAAAAACTTGCTCAACAAAATTTGGTGGGTAGTTTTGAAGCTAAATATAGAGGTATTTATTAGATGAATTGGCTTAATCTTGCTCATCGTAATAAATCTGGAGGAATGAGATTTAAAGACTTTAGCTAAATTAAAAATTTCTTTTTTTGGCTAAATAATCATGTAGAAATCTTTCTAATCTAGATGCTCTTTTGGCACATCTCCTTAAGGGAATTTGATTTCTTTTCTCTACATGTTTGGAGTCTTTGATGTTGAATCCTCCATTTTAGGCTTAGAGAAGTATTCAAAAGGGAATTAACCTTTTTGAGTAAGGCATCCAATGTAATGTTGGGAGTGATGAAGCCATAATGACCTGGCATCATGACCAATGGGTTCTCGATTTGCCATCCTTTCAAGTTGCTTCCTTCCCTTCCTATATTGATGTTAGAGTATGCTCAAAGGTCAATCATGAGATGATTGTAATAACATACTTATTTCACCTCATTTATTAGTATAAGGCATAGTCATTATTATTTCATTTATTTTCTATGTATATAAATAAACTTTTTATAATAATGTTCGTGAATAATATGATTATTCTTAAAAAGTCTTTAGTCAAGTATTATTGTAGGCTTAGACAACAATAATACATTAAGACTAACGTGTACTTGATTGATAACAAAGTGTTTTCATTGACATGGGATGTCAAAATCAACACATGAGTATGTGTGTAAGAGAACAACATATTGGACTAACCCGCTAGGAGTATGTTTCTTAGATTATTATTTAATAGTCACAACATTTCTCATAGTGATTACTATGTATACAATCTTTAGACTTGAGATCATCATTATCCCAACATCGTGAGTCGTATATTTTAATATAATCAAACTTCCACCATAACTGGTTGTTCTATAAAGGTTGATATTGGATATACCACAATCTATGTAGTGGGATATGGTTGATCAATATAGAATTTGTCCCTCCTAAATAATGGGAGTAATATCCTAGGTCACTTGATTGAGTGAGACTAGAAATGCATGGCCATTCTCGAATAAGTTTATATGAGATATCATACTTATTTGTTTTTCATAATCTACTTAGGATATTAAGAAGCATTAGATGGACTATGCAAGTGTAACTATTCCATGACTTCTTTCCATTCTAGATGTAAAGGACAAAAGGATTTAATACATGAAGGGTTAATAACAGAAAGGTTATGTCGAATTATTACTTCTTGTAACTTAGGTAGTAGTGATGCATTGCTAGATGACACTCATTATTTGTAATATTAGAATCGTTCTAGTATTACTGCTAACATTACAATAACCTATAGGGTCACACCCTATGGTTGAAATGAACGGAATCCAAACATAGTTGATATTGTGTTTAGCTGTCAACATGAATTAAATTGATTATAGAATTAATATAATTGGGCGCTTATATATCAAACGAATTATATGTACAAGCATGTTGTATACATAATGAAAAATATGGTTAAATTAATATATGTTTGATTTGTATAAAATTTAACTAAAAAATAATTTATCGAAATCCTTGTTATAATTATTGTAATTATAATTTAGGATTGAATATTATTATAATTATTGTAATTGTAATTTTTTGGACAAACATTTTTATAATTATGATAATTATAATATTTGATTAATTATTATGATTTGATTATAATCAAATATTAATGATTCTGAATTAAGAAATATAGAGTTTTTGAGAAAAACCTAATATAATTGAAATAAGGGATGTGTGAGGTCTAGCAGTCGTCAAGCAATTTTTCTCTCTGAAAAAGTTTTAGAGAGTGCTTACCGTTCGTTGTCACACCGAGTGGGTTATGTAGAGGCCGAAACGTTTTTGTAGCAGCTTGGAATCGACATACAATTGTGTAATCTGCTTCTTCGATTTTTTAGACGATTAAAAGTAATCGTTCATATCCTTTTCACCCCGATTCATTCCTTACACATGGATCCTTAGATGTGATCGCCAGATTTAACTTTTCGCTGCACCATAGGGTGTACCGATGATCCAACAGTTGATTCAGGTCATGATGCTTAAGGATCTTATTGATTCAAAGTTATGCCCTTTGAAGAGTAATACCCTCCACCAATTTTCAATTATGAGGAGTAAAAATCTATTGAGAAAATCCCTATTGGTTTTCCCAGTGTTCAAGATGAACTTCTGTGGCATTTTTTGAAAGATGGAATCTACAATGCTTGACAATGGTATCAGTGACTCATATCCTGACCTCGTTATATTTTGGCACAGTGACATATTTAGCCCGAATGTTGATCCTTTTTGTCACTTTGGCTTTAATACATTTTTATCACTTTAGTCCTCAACCTTTCTAATTTAGTCAGATTGTTGCTTGTTGGAAGGAAAAGCTAACTAGACTATTAAAATTTTAAGGACATTAACTTGGTAACTTGCGTGATAGTCCATTTGTACTTCATAAAAATTTAAAAAAAAAACATAAAAAATTCAAAACATTTCTAAAAGTTCATACTTTTTTTTATAAAAAAATTTATCCATGTCAGTAATGAAGTACATGTTGATTGCCATGTAAGCTACCATGTCAACATCTTTAAAACTATAGGAGTTTAATTAGCTTTTTCATCTAGAAGGCATCAACTTGGATACATTTGAAGGGTTGTGTGTCAACGTGATAAAAAAAAGAGATAAATGTTAGGAGCTAAATTCTATTTTATTTTTATTTTTAATTTAAGTGTGTCCAATGTTGGCAATGGCTTTTCTTATAAGGGATGGAAACGTCTATGGAATCTCAAAGTGGTTCATAAGATAAAAAAAGATTTATTTGGAGATCTTGTCACAATGAGGTTGCTACCAAAGAAAACCTTGTTAAGAGATTGAGGGAAGTGAACCCTAATTGTTTGAGATGTGAGGAGGAAATGGAGTTTGCTGAGTGTGCACTCTTTTTCTGTCCCTTCACCAAGGTAGTCTAGGGAGTTCCCGGTTTTAGCTATTGATTTTGGAGAGAGGATTTCTCAAGCTTTGAGGACTGGTGGGTAAGCATTTATGCGCACCTTCTGTTCTTTTTGTTCTAAAAACTTGCTCGCCCTTATGTGTTGGTATATATTGTAAATTGACAGTCACTCTATTTTTGAGGACCTTCCTCTAACTTGGCAACAAGTGCTCCAAGACTTTACTTGCTCTTTTTGAGTCATTAACTCATACTACCCCGCTCAATTTTTGGATGCTTAAGGGCTAAAGATAAGAAATGGTCTAATGTCATTTTTGAGTCTGATTGCTTTAATGTGATTGTCTAGATATTATTCTTGTTTTTTGTTTGGGTAAAACAACAATTGAGGTTACCTAACTATGAATTTTTTTGGTTACCAAATTAATGAAAATAATAAAATATCGTCCACCTATTTATTTATTTATTTTTTTTGTCATCAGCTAGTAACCATTTTTATTTGAAGGATGTTTTCTTAATGACCGGATGGTTAATCCACACCATGAGCTTCAAGCACTCTTCTTCTTGTAGCAACTGTGTTTGTTAAAGAAGAAAAAAGTTGCACCGATCACACTCACATTTTCTCAACAATACAGGGCAACGAGTAGTTATTGTGGAATAGAATTAAAACAGCAAAAAAAAAAAAAAAGAAAAGAAAAGTCACTCCAACCGATCAAAATACCTTGTTATTCTCTCTCTCACGCGACTTTTATGAGTGACACATCTCTTGCAGCTGAATATCTCTTATAACCAACATTATTCTGTGAAAAAAAAAAATTTTTAATTTCAAAATTAAGATTTAAAACTTCATTTTATGAGAATAAAAAGATGCGAAGTTAAAAAATAGTTAATAAAACGTTAACGAATTTTCTATCTTTAGCCTTTCCATTCTTTCTGGCCAGCGAAGCATTTAAAGGCATTCTCACCACGAACTTTTCCTGTATATAATTATTATAAACTCTCTCTCATTTTCCCCTCCCCTCACTGACAAACTTTTTTTTCTCTCACTTTCAGCTTTGCATTTCGTCTCTTTTGGGGAAGGTGGTTTGATATGGGGGCCTCCTCGATTTTGCCAGATCTCGGAACCGAGATCCTGATCCCGGTTTGTGCCGTGATTGGAATTGCCTTTTCTCTCGTTCAATGGATTCTCGTTTCCCGGGTCAAGCTCTCTCCCGGTAGAGACTCTGGTGCCTCCGGTAACAGCGGTGCCGCTGGTAAAAACGGCTACGCTGATTACCTCATTGAAGAAGAAGAAGGTCTCAATGACCATAATGTTGTTGTTAAATGTGCTGAAATACAAAACGCCATCTCTGAAGGTTGGTACCCTCTTCACTTTTTATTTTTTAAAGCCTTTTTCGATCTGGGATTTTGAAAAAAAAAAAAAGAGAAACTTTCTGTCTTCCCTTATGTTGTTTTTGTTTTTGGTTTTCACGTTTGAATTACTTAGCCGTAATGGGTATTCGAAAAAAAACGTGTTTTTTTTTTCTCGCTGTCGTGAGACATTTCGATTTTTATGTTGTGAACGTTTAGATCTTCAGTTTCACATTATATTATATTATTTATTGATATTGGATTTCTTGGTTTGTCTGTATAAATTTTGGTGATGTGTTTTTAACTTAGAAGAATGAGTTTTGGAGCACGAGGTTTTCTGTTTCACCATGCTTTCCTTGTTAAAGTTTTAGTTTTTATTTTTAAACAAACAAAATATTCTTATATTCATTTTATGTATTCAAAAGCCATGAAAAACTACAGATGTGCAAGCTATCTTTTATTTATATATAAAAAAAATGTGTGCTCCAATGAGTGTTTTCTTCAGATCGAAGTGTATGGTGATGGGGTAATTTGGAGTTTGGACCCACGTGTATTTATTAATTATATATTACAATCAATATATGGTTAAGCTGGTGTGTTGATTTTCTGTTTGCACATTGAGAACATAATTGAGATCTAGGCTTTTTTCTTTCCTTTTGTATTTTTGGGTTTAAACTTTAGGTTTTGTAGCAGAAGCCATAATGGCCTTGCAAGACTTTTGGACATTTCCTCATAATTGCATGCTTACTATGTGAAAATTTGTTCCTACTGATTAGTCTTCAGATTTGGATTTAAATGGAAAACTGAATGTTCAGGAACTAAATTTATTAATGAAATTCAACCCCTTTCGTTGAACTTGAACTAGATCTGGATATATTTAAAAAGAAAAACTGAAAAAATAGATCTGGAAGTTTTACTTTATATGTGGCCCGATTTAAATTCCCAGTGGTCTGAACTCTTCAATTTTTTTAAAAAATTATGTGGGGCCTGAATTAAGTTTCTAGTGGCTATAACTCTTCAGTTTGTATACTCTGAAAGAGTTACTTAACGAAGATATAGAAATGGATGATTTATTTACTTTGAAATATTTGTTTAGTTTCCTTCCTTTTTTACTGCTGTAACTTTTTTTTTTAATCTTGCATGAATTGCTGTCATAGTAAAAGCTGATTTGAGCAAATGTTGCACTGTTTCATGATAGATATGCTTAACACTTTGCTTCACTATTTGAAAGTTGACTGCTTTTGAATCTTTTCTATGCTTCCAAGGTTGTAACATACTGAGCTATTTTTCTTGTTTGTTTCTGCTTTTTGTGAGATCTAAATGGTAAATATTACTTTTGTTAAAATGCAAATTTAAAGATACTTTTTTAATTGCTCTCAACAAAATGAAATTACTTGTCTAATAGAGAGGAACTACTTTTTTCTGTCTGTTAGGTCATTGTTTCTATTGCTTTACATGAGGATGGGAATAAGAACACTCTGGCTTGTTCTATAGACAATGTTCGTGACAATATGCTTTTCCTAATTCAGTTTATATCTTGTTGTTTTGTTTGTTGCCTTTTCTGCTGGTAAATTTTGGAAAGACTTCCCAGTTAGCTAATATTTTGATTTATGAGTTTACAGGTGCAACCTCATTTCTTTTCACTGAGTATCAGTATGTTGGCATTTTCATGGTTGCTTTTGCAATCTTGATTTTCCTCTTCCTCGGCTCCGTAGAGGGTTTCAGCATGAAGAGCCAACCTTGCACATATGACCTATCTAGGATGTGCAAGCCTGCCCTTGCCACTGCTGCACTCAGCACCTTATCATTCTTGCTCGGTGCTGTCACTTCAGTTGTTTCTGGCTTTCTTGGGATGAAAATTGCTACCTATGCAAATGCTAGAACCACCCTTGAGGCAAGAAAGGGAGTTGGAAAGGCATTTATTACTGCATTTAGATCTGGTGCTGTCATGGGCTTTCTTCTTGCTGCAAATGGCCTTTTGGTGCTTTACATTGCCATAAATGTATTCAAGCTCTACTATGGTGATGACTGGGGTGGTCTTTTTGAGGCAATCACTGGTTACGGGCTTGGAGGTTCATCCATGGCACTTTTTGGCAGAGTTGGTGGAGGAATCTATACCAAAGCTGCTGATGTGGGTGCTGATCTTGTAGGCAAGGTGGAGAGGAACATTCCCGAGGATGACCCTAGAAACCCTGCAGTAAGTAACATGCATCTACGAATATCTGTAATGGTATTTTTTTAATCTGATACTTAATAGTTCCTCCTTTAGGGATGTCCCTGAGTTACTTCCTTGTTTTCAGGTGATTGCTGACAATGTTGGGGATAATGTTGGTGATATTGCTGGAATGGGATCTGATCTTTTTGGGTCCTATGCTGAATCATCTTGTGCTGCCCTAGTTGTTGCTTCCATCTCTTCTTTTGGAATGAATCATGAATTGACTCCAATGTTATATCCTCTCATCATCAGTTCTGTCGGTATCATTGTTTGTTTAATCACCACCTTATTTGCAACTGATTTCTTTGAGATCAAGGCTGTTGATGAAATTGAACCATCATTGAAGAGGCAACTTATAATCTCCACTGTTCTCATGACTATTGGAATCGGAGTTGTTAGTTGGATAGCTCTTCCACCTTCCTTTACCATTTACAATTTTGGAGATCAGAAACTTGTGAAGAACTGGTAAGCTCTTTGTGCTTCTTTTACTGAGAAATGTTAAAAGTCATATGCTTGCATTAAATGAGAGTAACATTGAATTTCTTCTTCAGGCAACTATTCTTATGTGTTGCTGTTGGTCTTTGGGCTGGCCTAATTATTGGTTTTGTAACTGAGTACTACACTAGCAATGCATACAGGTAACTCATGTGGATGATATTGTTTTTCTCCTTTCGTTATCCTTTGTTATAATTGATTGTAACACTCTCTTTACATTCTCCTGCAGCCCTGTACAAGATGTTGCTGATTCCTGCAGGACTGGAGCCGCAACTAATGTTATTTTTGGTCTTGCATTGGGTTACAAGTCTTGCATTATTCCTATTTTTGCTATTGCTATCAGTATTTTTGTTAGTTTTAGCTTTGCTGCTATGTATGGCATTGCTGTTGCTGCCCTTGGAATGCTGAGTACCATAGCTACTGGATTGGCTATTGATGCTTATGGTCCCATCAGTGATAATGCTGGAGGCATTGCTGAAATGGCTGGCATGAGCCATAGAATACGAGAGAGAACTGATGCTCTTGATGCTGCAGGGAACACCACTGCTGCTATTGGAAAGGTTTGATTTGTTTTCACTTAAGCACATGGCTTACCTTTTTCTAATTTTATTTTATTTATGGCATCTCTATGTTTGTTCTGCATATTATAAAGCAGATTTTATTGTTTTGGTTGGCATTGAAACAGCTACTTTTTATTTTATTTGTCCTAATTTTTTTCATACTGTTATAATAGGAATTTTAAGAGTTATTCAACATCTTTGTTGCTTTTTTAATACATCCCATCTCCTTTAAATTTATTTGCAGCATGAGTAGTTTTTTGCTCTTTGGCTAGCTTTGGTTTTTTCTGTTGTTTGTAGCTGTAAGTAGTTTTCTTTCTAATGCCTGAAGTGTTGTTGCAATTTTTGCTTGATGCATGTTTATGTGTTTTCTTGAAAGAATGTAATCTTTCTTGTTCCAGTAGTGGATTAATAGGTGGATCTTTCTTGTTCCAGTAGTGGATTAATAGGTGGTATTCATTTGAAAATTCTGCATTTCTTTCCAGGGTTTTGCCATTGGTTCAGCAGCCCTGGTGTCCCTTGCCCTTTTTGGTGCTTTTGTGAGCCGTGCTGCAATTTCAACAGTTGATGTATTGACCCCTAAAGTTTTTATTGGTTTGCTTGTCGGGGCAATGCTTCCTTACTGGTTCTCTGCTATGACCATGAAGAGTGTGGGAAGTGCAGCTTTGAAGATGGTTGAGGAAGTGCGCAGACAATTCAACACAATCCCAGGTCTCATGGAGGGCACTTCCAAGCCTGACTATGCTACCTGTGTCAAGATCTCTACTGACGCCTCTATCAAAGAAATGATCCCTCCTGGTGCCCTTGTTATGCTCACACCCCTTATTGTTGGGATCTTTTTTGGTGTCGAAACTCTCTCTGGTGTCCTTGCTGGATCTCTCGTCTCTGGTGTCCAGGTAATGTTAGCAAGTCTTGATATTTTCTACATGAGACCTTTCCTACAGAGGGTTCATTTTAATGTTTGCTTCTGATCTGGTATGTTTGCAGATTGCTATCTCTGCATCCAACACAGGGGGTGCTTGGGATAACGCTAAGAAGTACATTGAGGTATCTCTGATTTGACTGATATCTTGGGATCTAATCTTATAATCGATGTTTTAAAGTAATGGTTCTACTTTTGTGCTCTGGCTTTTGTTGTGAATTGCAGGCGGGTGCTTCAGACCATGCAAGGGCTCTTGGTCCCAAAGGATCGGATCCACATAAGGCAGCTGTTATTGGTGACACCATTGGAGACCCTCTAAAGGATACATCTGGGCCATCACTGAACATACTCATCAAGCTCATGGCTGTTGAATCACTTGTTTTTGCTCCCTTCTTTGCTACACATGGTGGACTGCTGTTTAAGATATTCTAAGAGAAAACAAACATTGGCTAAAGGCCCACTGATTCCCATCTCTGCCGGGTTCCACATTTCCAATTTTCCTAAGTATATTTAGTTTAGCACCTTTTTTACTCTAGAGACCGTCTCCTCTCAAAGGCCAAATCAGGCAATGAAAAATTTCCCCTTGTAAAGGGTTTACAAAGACATTGATAATGATGATGATGATGATAATGGTCAATCCATAGAAAAGAGTTAAAACTGTATTGTTACTATTATTACTTTTTGTTATATGAAGAATGTTGATTTTTGCTCTCGTCTAATTCTGTTTTGTTGCTCTAATATTCTTGTTATTAATGGTTTTTAGCACAGTTTACGGATATAATGAGAATGCATGGATTCGTCATTGCAGGAAAAAGAAATGGTCTTCTTGATTAGTAATTTATTTTGATATAGGCTGTAGCAAAGTTCTTAGAAAGCTCAAGCTTGGCGGAAAGTATAGTGGACGTGTTTGCGCCCTTGCATTTGAGCTTGATTAAAATCTTTAGCATATTACTGTTGAGAAAGGTGAAGGTCGTAATTTGTGCGGTGAACCTATTCTAATCGTTAGATAAAACGGTTTCGTGTTGAGTCTTCACCAACATATCTGAACAAAAAAATAAAGTTCTTGCTAAGAACAGAGACATCATTGATGGGGGCTGAGTAAGGTGACTGAAGCTTGGAAGGAGGGATTGCATTAGGCATCAGCTGTAGGTTTCAGTTGAGTATTTTGGGGCTGGTTATGGCAGATTTCAAACTAAACATGTATATCTTAAACATTAAATTAAAGATATTGGTGACATGAAGACTTGATGATGATATCATTTAAATTTTGTTTGAAGGGCTTAACAATTGGTAGTAAGGAGCCATCCATTGCCGTACAAATTATCCTCAATATCAATGTGAAGTTTCTTTATCTCCTTATAATTTTACACACTGGTTTCATCGCTTAGTGTTTTGGATGCCGTTTCTGAGAACAAGCCAAAAGAAAATGTAGTATGGGGGAACCTCAAATCAGTGCTGCTTCCATAGGTCTCCTTCCTTGCTGGTAGTATTGAAAGTAGAGACTGACATAATCTTTCACTTTCTTGTATAATCTGGGATGAGTTTCATTGATGAGCTTTTCCACTGGTTGAATCTCTTGATCTGGATGTGGAATGCAGAAAACAGCTAGAGTAATCCTCTCCCTCTCTGAGTTTGTTACCACTCGGTGTACTGGGCTCTTGAATATCCCATTGCTCATTATCTGTGTGCAGTCCATGGAACCACCAATGTAAGTCACATTTTAATTATGACATCTATTCTTGATTTACAGCATCAAACATCTTTTAACCGAAACTTGTAGTTGGTAGATTAGCTTAGTAGATAAATTACTCGGACTGATGTAGCTAAGTTCATTTATTTTTTCCCCATGTTCTTTCATTTGTTTCAAGGATTTTACATCATGTTATATCTGACTATATGTTGGATATTGAAGAGTTGGAGTAACATAACTAACCAACCAGTCAACTACTTATCCGGACTAGAGAAATTTAAGAGTCGGAGCAACGTAGCTAATCACTATACTTACACTTTATGTTTTCTGGTGTTTTCTGGATTTGAAGGTGAGCTTTAGATGTGTATGTTCTGACATGAGTATATTCAGTTTTTTCTAAGCTTTTCCTTTAATTTTCAGGACTCCCTTCGTACCTTGACCCAAATATATGTCAAGACATAGATGTCGGATACGAATCATTTAGGGTATTAAAGAGTTGCCAATAATAGAGTGCTTATCATTAGATAATTGGGGTCATTACCTCTGCTTGATCTCCAATGTTGATAAGAAGAGCTTGAGGTATGATTGGAACATTAAACCATTGATCATCTTTCAGGACTTGAAGACCTTCCACTTCTTTGTCTTGCAACAGCATGGTGATTACTGATCCATCTGCATGAGGTTTAACCCCAAGAACTTGATCTGGTCTTGGACATATAGGATAGAAGTTAAATCTTGCTTGCATTGTTGCTTGGTCTCCATATTGTTGCAAAAACTGGTTCTCCTCCAAGTTTAGTGACCGTGCCATTGCCTTTAAGAGGACTTCCAGGATCACATGTAGTTTCGTTGAATAATCATTTAAAATTCCCCTGTGACAGAGATATGACAAATATATTTAACTTGTTTGATTGCTAACATTCACTCTTGGTGTTTTGTTCTCTTGTTGTATTGGTAGAAGTTAGTGCATAACTTTGGAAAGCTTCAGATCCCTAGGGCATAAGGGAGAAGGAGGAGAATACCCGAAAGATTCAGGATTTTCAGGCCAAAATTTGAGTGTTTGCTTATCTTCTGGGCGCAGTATAAGATACAATCTATCAGTCCAATCGAGTATTTGATGCTCAGATAAGATCATGTCGTTCCCGTACCCTTCAATGCTGCCGATTTCTCTGGAGTATTTCTTCTTTTCTTCTGACGGAAGAGCAAAGAATTGGCGAGCAACTTCTCGCAGTTTGTCCAGAAATGCACTTGTAATTCCATGATTGATTGCCTGAAACTCGCAAAATAATTCTCAGGTTTGAAGTTGACTAGTTTTACAATCATGAAAATTTTTAATGATGAGCTGTTGAATCCTCAAGAAATTTGAGCTACTTTTAAAATTGTATGTTTATTGGACAAAGTTGTCTGGAAGAGCTATATGCAGTATAGTTAAAATACAGTAAAATCGACAATGCTCTGAAAATCAAGGAATTTGATAGTTAAAACTTTTTGTCTACAGAAATTTGCCAAAAATCTGACCTGAATGCAACCGTAGGAGCTGAGAGCTGATCTAAGTTTGTCAAATTCATCTCCACTGGTAGATGATGAAGATGCAAGGAGTTGAAGATCTATAGTAGGAACATCCAACACTGGGAAAGAGGCATCAAGGTCTCCAACTCCTTCACGAATGTATCTTTCTGGGACTTGTCTACTGTTGATAGCCGCCAGTTCCTGCACGGTTATGGCTTGTGGTTGAAGCTCGATAGGTTGAGCCATACAACAAACTTGAGACCCAGGAATATGCCGGTTCTAACCTGTTTTGGTTGCAGTCATATTATATACATTCACAATTTCAAGTTATTTTCTTTGGTTTAACAGTTTTTGGTTGACATCATTCATGACGATCTGTACACTCTGCTTTTAAAATTGTCTTATGTCACTGCAATTATAATATTCAGAAGAAGGGTTTTGGTCATGTTCATTTGTAGAAATCCCCCACCAATAGATTTTCTGTTCAACCAAGCTTGGTCTTCCCTGGGATTTGAAGTATGCGCTTTAACGTCAAAGGAGCCAACTATTGGACAAAACCATGAAAAAGAGCGGTTCCATTCCACCTTTTTCAAGATTTTTATAATATTTTAAAGTAACGATTATCTTAAGCAGCCACGATCCGCGAAGGCGATGCCTTTCTACGCAAAACCATCTTTTATTGTAAAAAAAACTCAGTAGCATTCCCATTTTATAAAACCCTAAAATACTGATTACCGTTAAAAAATTTGTTAATTTACTAATAGATTGTTCATTTTTTTATTTTTTAAAAATTAAATCCAACCTAGAAAATAATAAAAGAGTTTCAAATGGTTATATGAGATCTCGTAATTTTAGAATAATATAAAAAGTCATTGAGTAACTGCATCACCTATGTTGAAGAAGCAATATTGTAAAATGATTTTTATAATGCGGGGATGATGAAGAAATGAGCAATAGTAGAGTAAGCATGATAAGGTTAGAAAAAAATTGAGGCAAAATTAAATTACATATTTTTACTATAGTAAAATGTAATTTTTCTTTTTAATAGTTTATATTTATAATCTTTAAAGAATTAAACCAAAATTGTATCATATTTTAGGGATTAAAGTATAATTTTATTATTATTAATTTAAAATTTATCAATTATAAAATAATTTAAATAGAAAATTTTACTTTTTAAGGGGACCAAGGCTCCTATCAGCCCCCCTCACTTCACCATTGAGAGTAAGGGATGAGCGGTGATAAAGATTGATAGTTCTTATATTGCAAATAAACAAAAAAATGTATTGGACTAATTATAGAAAGGTCCCGAATTTTAATAAAAAAATTCACATAAAATTTTTAACAAGAGTAACCAATTCGAGCAATTATCTTAATTAGAGTAAATAAATTGACAAAAATTAGAGTAATTAAAATAAGAATTATTTTACTAAATTAAAATTATATCTTAATTTTATTTATTATAATTAAACTTGGTGAATAAATCTAATTTTCAAAGCTATTAAGATTCATTGCTTAACAATCCTCTCATACATCATTCATAAAAAAGAAGAAACGGAAGCAAATATGAAGCCAAGCATAGTCTTTTTGAATTCCATGTGGTACGCATTAAACTTTATTTATTTATAGAAATTACCATGTGGTATTCATTTAATTAATATAATGGTTTATTTATGCTTCGAAATCAATTATATATATTATATAAAAGAAGATTCAAGAGGAATATATGGAAACTTTGAGTTGTGGGATAGTTTTTCAAGTCCAAAATCTTTTTTTTTTAAAAGAAAATGTTACAAAATTAATAAGTTAAAACCTCGTAAGAGAATACTCAACTAATCTTAAACTTAGCTTTCTAGAACGAATTGACTTGGCCAAACTATCAGCAACTAGATTCTCTTCACGAGATATATGTTGAATCCTCCACTGTTTTACCATTTTAAGGATAAGATGAGATGAATTCTTCTAACGAGTGCATAATTAGAATTTCTTGAAGAACCTTCTTGAATAGCGTTAACAACATCAATACTGTCAGTTTGGATTAAGACCCTTTCAAACCTTCTGTTCAAAATAAGATTTAAGCCATCTAAGATCCCCTAAAGCCCAGCCTCTACCACTGTACAACTGCCCAAATACCTATAGAACCCCATGATCCACCCACCATTATGATCACACACAAAACCTCCACCTATTGCAAAGCCTTCATCAAGTCTAACCGAACCATCTGTTCTCAAGCTTACCTAATTTCTATCTATTTATGAATTATGAAAATAACAATGTGTCTTGTAAAAAGCTGCTTTTGAGGCTAATGAATATTACTTTGCCCAGCTGTATAAAACTTTAAGGACCTCTTCGTAACTCCAAGAGAAGTCTTGAAAAAAGAATTACGATTCTTCCAAATACGCCAAATGATAATCCCAAAAAGGTACGACCAATCCACCCCATCTAAAGAAATAGATAAGTGATTTTAAAGATTAATCATCATCCAATTGTGATGGGAACCGATGCAAAACCTAGATCGTCTTTCTTTTGGAATAAATTTGTCCTAAATGATTCTAGTAGCAGAGCAATCTCCGAGTACATGTAACACATCTTCATATTCATGTCACAAAACCACAAGCGCTGCTATTCCCAATGCCTCTCATTGTCCTTTCAGTATTCGTAAGTAAACGACGCTTGAAGGCAAGCCATAAGAAGAAACGAATTCACTGAGGTCCATTAAATCTCCAAGGCATCTCTCAAATACGTTCTTTAAGATTCAGTGTACAATCTCGAATCTTCTCATAAGCATTTTTGAGAGAAAATAAGCCAGTCGAAGTAGCACCCGTACTATTTTATTTAAGCCCAAAGAAGGATGCGGTGGTGGAATTCCAATAATTTTATTAATGATCTTTTCTAAAACCCACAACCGGAAAAGGTCTAAATTCCATGAACCATCACCTGCAATCATATTACTAAGAGTACAATCTATATTAAGGTTAGATTAGCATGGAATATGAAAGAATAAGGGGCCAAAATTTGGAATCCAAGGGCCTCGCCAGCATTGGATTCTATTACCATCTCCAACAGATCATAAAAGGTTTTCACGGATAAGGGGCATATCTTAGCTATGGATCTCCATAAAGAAAGAACAACGCTCAATTGATAAATTTTCAGGTAAACCATTAAGAATCCCATATTTTGACCGAAGGACTCAAACCCATAATGCATTGAGATTAGAGACAATGTTTAAACCAACTTTCATCATGAAAGAAGTGTTATGATCTTCCAAATGTTTCAAACCAAGGCCTTCATAAGATTTTAGTTGACACACTGAATCTCAACTAACCAATGCCACCTTAGCATTACCATTAGTGGATCCTCAAACGAACTTTCGAACAATGCGTTCAATATCATCACATAAGCCTTTAGGAACCATCATTGTCTGTATAAAATAACTTGGGACTGAAAGAAGAATCGATTGAGCTAAAGTCATCCTACCTGCCAAAGAAAGTTGCCTAGCATCCCAACTAGACAGCTTGCTTTGCACCTTATCAACCACAAAGTGTAGTGTGTTGTTGGTAACCCTCTCGTGAAAAAAAAGTACACCTAAATAAGACCCCAAGTTGTTCACTTCTTGAAAACCAAAAAAACTGTTGATACGCCTCCTTAAAATGCCATCCATACCTTTGGAGAAAAAAATATTCGTCTTTCTTATATTAATCCTATGACCCGAGTAATTAAAAAAATCATCAAGAATATTCTTGATGACCCGAGTTTGATGTTCCTTAGTATGGCCAAAAAAGATCAAATCATCTGCGAAAAAAAGATAAGAAAGCAGTGGACCATTGCGAACCAGTCAAATAGGGGTCCAATTGTCAATATCAATGGTAGCATGAATACTATGACTCAGTCACTCCATGCACAGTATAAACAAATAAGGAGATAAAAGGCAACCTTGTCGAACGCCCTTAGCTGGCCCAAACTTTGAAGTTGGAACCCTGTTCCACAAAACCTATATAGTAGAACTAGAAATTGCAAACATAATAACATTATGTAAAAAAATAGTAATACCTGCAGCTTGAAGTGACGCGGCAATGAAATCCTAGTGCACTTGATCATAAGCTTTCTCTAGGTCAATTTTGATGGTCATCCATCTCCTATTTTTCTGCATGCTTCTCATAGAGTGAATAACCTCTTGTGCAATGAAAATATTATCTGTGATGTTCCATCCTGCTAACAAGCCAGTCTGATCAGGAGCTATAAGTTTGGGGAACACCACTTTAAATCAATTAGCAATGACCTTCATAACCAGTTTGTAAAGAACAGAACACAAACTAATTAGTCGAAAATGAGCGAAACCTTTTGGATTTTTGATTTTAGGGATAAGAACAATAAGTGAGTTATTCAATTTTGAATCAATGCTTTCACAAGAAAAAATACCCTTAACCCATCTGTAAACGGAGGCGCCTACGTGATCCCAATTGTAACAGCCTGATTTTGGACCTAGTCAGAACAGTGGTTTCGGGACCACCAATCCGAGGTCAGAGAAATTATTTTATTATTATTTTAGATTTATAACATGTTTATTATAGTACATGAAAAATTTAGTGAATTAATTTTAGCATTTGAGAGCTTAATCGCGAAAAAGAACTAAATCGCATAAAGTTCAAAAGTCTTGAATTGATTGCTAAGGGTGTTAAATTGCCATGAAACTTAAATTGGGGTCTTTAAAGGGCAAATAGACCTTGGAACATGACATCGACATTGAGACGAGAGCTAGTGTAAGGCATGTTTGGGACATGCATCGACCTCATAATGTAAGCCAGTATAAGACATGTCTGGGACATGCGTCGGCTACGAGATGTGTCAATGTAAGACCATGTCTGGGACATGGCATTGGCACGTATAGATGTGTCAGTGTAAGACTATGTCTAGGATATGACATCGGCACAGAGATGTGAGAGCCAGCGTAAGACCATGTTTGGGACATGGCATCAGCCTCGATTTTGATAGTTACTGTAAGACCATGTCTGGGACATGGCATCGGCATTACACCCTATGTTCGAGGCTTAATGAATATCCGATAACATTCCAAAGGGTTCAACGGTGAGAATTACAGTTTAAGTTAAACGAGGAAAGTATAACCATGTTGTGAATGGTACAGGTACCTATTTGAAATGTTTGAGATGTAAGCTCAATATGTTCTATGTAAATTGTATTGGATAGTGATGAGCAAGTTGTGCTTATACCTACTTTAGTAATAAGAGCATGATGATGAATGTTAAAGTTGTTGTTATATTTATTACAAGCAACTTACTAAGCTCTATGCTTACCCTATTTCCCTTTCTATTTTCTTATAATGCCGCCATAGTAGCTCGAAGATCATCTCTACATCAGAAAAGCGAGTCACACTATCATCTGAAGCACTTGGTATAGTTAGATCTTTTATTTTTATTATGGCATGTATAGGGCGGAGGAGCTAGAGAAGCTTACCTCTATATGACGGGCGCGTGGTATTCGGAGTTCATTCGTGCGAATCCGAATACTCTACCTCCCCCAGCTCCTCTGATTCCTCAGTATGCCCCTGTAGCTCCCCAAGGAATGGATATGGTTAGGAGAGAGAAACCCCTAGTAGTAAAATATGAAAACAAGGGGTTGAGAAATTTCAGGCTAATATTAATGATGAGCCGGAGATAGCAGAATTTTGGTTAGAAAATACCATTAGGGTATTTGATGAGCTATCATGCATGCTTGAGGAGTGCATGAAGTGCTCAGTGTCACTCCTACGGAACTCAGCCTACCAATGGTGTCGGTTGTACAAAGGGAAAAGATTACATGGAAATTCTTCCAGGAGGAGTTTCAGAAGAAGTACATTAGTTAGAGGTTTATAGACCAAAAGAGGAAAGAATATTTAGAGCTGAAACAAGGTCGTAGGACAGTGACAGAGTACGAGTGTGAGTTTGTGAGACTCAACAAATATGCACAGAAGTGCGTATCTACAGAGGCCATCATGTGCAAGAGGTTTGAAGATGGTTTAAACGAAGATATCCGCCTATTAGTTGGCATTTTAGAATTGATGGAATTTGTGGTGCTAGTGGAGAGAGCATGTAAGGCTGAGGAATTGGCCAAAGAGAAGAGAAGAGCTGACATCGAGTCCCAGACTCAAAAAAAAGATAGATAGGGAAATTATAGCAGACCTCATCTAAGAGATCGAGAGAGTTTCTTACCCAATCGAACGCGTCAGCGGAGTTCTCAAATAGGAACAAGAACAAGCAGAACATGGCTCTAAGCTTAGACCACTTCTGTCGCGAGTGTTGGTACTAGAGTGTTTGCAATGTGGTAGGCGTCATTTCGGTGAGTGTCGAGGGAATGAAAGAGAGTGCTTCAAATGTGGATCATTAGACCACTTCATCCGAGACTACTCTGAATTAGATGAGAAAGAGAAAAAGCAAGAAGTGAGGGCGAGTAGTGATCATTCAAGGGGTTGACCACAAAAGAACCCAAGCAGTGGGGTTAACAGCAGAGGTGCTCCCAGAGATACAACTATGAGGCCCGAGGGCCGTGCGCCTATAAGGACTTATGCCATTCGCGATCGTGAAGAGGCATATTCACCAGATGTAATTACGAGTACTTTTTCTCTTCACGATATTTCTATTGTTGCTTTGATTGATCCAGGGTCTACTTATTCCTATGTATGCATGAAATTAGTACCCAGTATGAATATGTTTGTTGAGTCTACCGAATTTGTGATAAAAGTGTCAAATCCGTTAGGCAAACATATGTTAGTAGACCGAGTATGTAGAAACTGCCCCTTGACAATTAGAGGTCATTGTTTTCCTGCTAACCTTATGTTGTTGCCGTTTGATGAATTCGATGTAATCTTCGGTATGGACTGGCTAACTTCTCACGAGGTTATAGTGGATTGTGGATGGAAAGTTATTGACTTGAAATGTGAAGACGGGAATGTTCTTCGGGTTGAACCAGATGAACCGGATAACTCACCTATAGTGATATCGTCTATGACTTCAGAGAAATACTTGAGAAGAGGATATGAGGCTTATCTCACTTTTTTACTGAATACTCAAGTGTCTGAGTCGAAGATTGAATCAGTACCAGTGGTATGTGAGTTTACGGATGTGTTTCCAGAAGAATTTCCTGGATTGCCTCTAGTAAGGGAAGTCGAATTTGGAATTGAGTTAGTCCCTGGTACGACACCCATCTCGATTGCTCCATACATGATGGCTCCTACGAAGTTAAAGGAGTTGAAAGTTCAACTACAAGAGTTAACTGAAAAGGGTTTTCCAAGATCGAGTTTTTCTCCATGGGGTGCCTCAGTGTTATTTGTGAAGAAAAAAGGTGGATCGATGAGATTGTGCATAGACTACCGACAGTTCAACAAGACGATTGTAAAGAACAAGTATCCCTACCAAGGATCGATGATTTGTTCAATCAATTGAAGGGATCCACCGTGTTTTCTAAGTCGACCTAAGGTCTGGCTACTACCAGTTAAGGGTTAAGGAGCAAGATGTACCGAAAACCGTGTTTAGGACGAGGTATAAGCACTATAAGTTTCTTATCATGCCCTTCGGTTTAAGAAACTCCCCTGCGGTGTTTATGGATTTGATGAATCACATTTTTCAGTTGTATTTGTATAAGTTCGTAGTAGTTTTTATCGACGACATACTGATTTACTCACGTGATGAGAGTGAACACACGGAGCATTTGGGAACAGTTCAACAAACCTTGAGAGATAAGCGATTGTACACCAAGTTCACTAAGAGTGAATTTTGGCTACAAGAGGTCAGATTCTAGGGACACCTTCTGTCAGTTGACGGAATCAGAGTTGACCCGAGTAAGGTCTCGGCTATCGTTAAGTGGAAACCACCGAAAAATGTGACTGAGGTTCGAAGCTTTCTGGGTTTGGCTGGATACTACAAGAGATTTGTGAATGGGTTCTCGATAATAGCTACCCAGATGAAAAGGTTGTTACAAAAGGATGTTAAGTTTGAATGGACAGATAAATGCAAACAGAGTTTCAAGAAACTAAAGGCTTTGTTGGCCGAAGCCCCAATTTTAGTGCAACCAGAATCGGGGAAAGAAGTCATGGTATATAGCGAAGCCTCCTTAAATGGATTAGGGTACGTGCTCATGTAAGAAGGCAAAGTGATAGCATATGCCTCGAGACAGCTAAAGCCACACGAGAAAAATTATTCGAAACACGATTTGGAGTTGGCTACTATCATGTTCACGTTAAAAATTTGGAGACACCATTTGTATGGCGAGAGATGCCGAGTGTTCACCGACCATAAAAGTCTCAAGTATTTGATGACTCAGAAGAAGTTGAATCTATGACAACGAAGATAGTTGGAGTTGATAAAGGATTACGAGTTGGTGATTGACTACCACCCGGGAAAGGCGAATGTAGTTGCCCACACTCTGAGTAGAAAGTCATTGTTTGCCGTGAGGGTTATGAATACTCAATTAACTGTGATTGATGATGGTTCAATTCTAGCCGAGATGAGAGCTAGACCTATGTTCCTTCAAGAGATTTGTGAGGCTCAGAAAGATGATAAAGACTTGTAAGCTAAGGTGGCTCAGTATGAGTCAGGTGATGAATTAGATTTTTGGATTAATACCGAAGGCTGCTTGATGTTCCAAGATAGGGTTTGTGTACCCAAAGATAATTAGCTTATTCAGAAGATTTTATGAGAGGAGCAGAATAGTTGCTTGTCTATCCATCCGGGTAGTGTGAAAATGTACAATGACTTGAACAAAATGTACTGGTAGTCGGGAATGAAAAGAGACATTTCTGATTTTTTTTCTAAGTGTCTGGTTTATCAACAAGTGAAGGCCGAACAACAAGTACCCTTAGGATTACTTCAATTTGTGATGGTTCTTGAGCAGAAATGGGACTGGGTAACCATGGATTTTGTATCAGGATTGCCCTTAACGTCAAGGAAAAAGGATTTCGTTTGGGTCGTTTTTGATAGACTTACTAAGTCGGCACATTTTGATACAGGTGCGTACCGACTTTTCCCTTGAGAAATTTGTTGATCTATACGTTTTCGAGATCGTGAGACTTTATGGAGTACCTTTATAGATTATTTTGGATAGAGATCCGAGGTTTACCTCATGGTTTTGGAAGAAGTTGCAAGAGGCATTGGGAACGAAACTGAATTTTAGTACAGCATTACACCTGCAAACCGATGGTCAGTGGAAAGAATCATTCAGATCTTAGAAGATATGATGTGATGTTGTGTTCTCGAGTACCAAGGCAGTTGGGAAAAGTATTTGCCAGTAGTTGAATTTGCCTATAGCAATAGTTATCAGTCGAGTTTGAAAATGGCGCCCTGTGAGGCTTTGTATGGGTGTAAGTGTCGAACGCCCTTATATTAGATAGAACTTAAAGAGAATCAAATTCATAGGGTCGACTTAGTTAGAGAGACTGAAGAAAAGGTTAAGATGATTCGTGATTTCCTGAGAGCCGCATTGAATAGACAGAAATCTTATGCGGATTTGAAATGAAAAGAGATCGAGTTTCAAGTTGGTGATAAAGTGTTTTTAAAGGTATCCTTGTGGAGGAAAGTCCTTAGATTCGGTAAAAAGGGCAACCTGAGTCCACGGTTTATTCAACCTTATGAGGTGACTAAAAAAATTAGACCGATAGCATACCAATTAGCCTTGCCTCGTGAGCTAGAGAAAATTCATGATGTATTTCATGTATCGATGTTGCGCCGCTACCGATCTGACCCCTCACATGTGATTTCACTAGAAGAAATTGAAATAAGCCTGGATATGACCTATTGAGAAGAACCGATTAAAATTTTGGATCGAGAGGTTAAAAAGTTGAGGAATAAAAGTATAGCACTCATAAAGGTTTCGTGGAATAGACATGGAGTCGAGGAAGCCACGTGGGAACTCGAAGAGACTATAAGAGATCAATACTCGAACTTATTCACCAGTAAAATTTTCAGGGATGAAAATCCTTAAGGGGGGAGAATTGTAACAACTCGATTTTGGGCTTAGTCAGAACAGTGGTTTTGAGACCACCAATCTAAGGTCAGAGAAATTATTTTATTATTATTTTAGAGTTATAACATGTTTATTATAGTACATGAAAAATTTGGTGAATTAATTTAGCATTTGAGAGCTTAATCGCGAAAAAGGACTAAATCGCATAAAGTTTAAAAGTCTTGAATTGATAGCTAAGGGTGTTAAATTGCCATGAAACTTAAATTGGGGATATTTAAAGGGAAAATAGACCCTTGGATTTTAGCTTGGCTGGCCATGAGACAAAGAAATTAAATGGTCAAGTTGTTAGGTATTTGATGATCTAATATGTGATAAAATAATACTAAAAAGCTTAGCCTTCATCTTTTTCCTCCACCCTTTCTTCTTGACCAAAAATACCAGCCATTAGAGGAGTTTTTGAAGCTTGAAATATGAGCCACTTAGTCTCTCTACAAGTAAGTGATTTTGAGGGTTTTTCTTGAATTTTTTGTACTTTTGAGACCCTTGTATCTTGAGCTTTCTAGCAAGGGGACTATTTTGCAAAATGTTTGAAGGTCTAGGGTTTTTCCATGATAGTAGACATGTTGTTTTCCAAAAATTTATGGAATAAAATGAATCATGGATGTGAAATAAATAATTTTTGTGAAGAGATTTCTCATGAAAACCTTAAAAAGGACTATCTTGCATAAGTTGTAAAATAGGTGATAAATGCATGAAATATTGAGAATTTTGGACTGCTTCTAGTATAAAAAGTAACCAGCTAGGATTTTTTAGTGAGAAAATGTGATAAAAATCGATTTTCAGACCTAAGGGTAGAATGGTGAAAATCTAGGGGCAAAATGGTCATTTTTCCCAATTATGAATTTTTGAGTGTCTAGAGTAATATGCTGATGAGATGAATGAATTTCTATCATTTTAGATCAAGAATTACAAAATTTGGGCCTAGACCGGGGAAAAGAAAAGCAAATGGACTAAGCCGAGCTAGTCGACTATATTTTGTAATCTGAGGTAAGTTGTATGTAAATAATACAACTATATTGTTATTATATGTGTTTGAATTGATATAGCATAAATTGCTTGTTTGTGGAAAATGATTATGCATGTTGAATATTGAGATTGTAGAATTCCCATTTGAACCTTAGGAAATAAATCAGATATTCATGCCATGATATTCGGGTTATTTGTGTGCCAGTGTAAGACATGTCTGGACATGCATCAGCCACATTATGAGAGCCAGTGTAAGACCATGTCTGGGACATGGCATCGGCACTGAGACGAGAGCTAGTGTAAGACATGTCTAGGACATGCATCGGCCTTGTGATGTAAGCCAGTGTAAGACATGTCTGGGACATGCGTCAGCTATGAGATGTGTCAGTGTAAGACCATGTTTGGGACATGGCATTGGCACGTATAGATGTGTCAGTGTAAGACCATGTTTAGGATATGGCATCGACAGAGAGATGTGAGAGCCAGTGTAAGACTATATATGGGACATGGAGTCAGCCTTGATTTCGATAATTAGTGTAAGACCATGTTTGGGACATGTCATCAACTTAATGGATGAGCCAGTGTAGGACCATGTCTGGGACATGGCATCGACATTACACCCTATGTTTGAGGCTTAATGAATATCTGATAGCATTCCAAAGGGTTCAATGGTGAGAGTTACAGTTTAAGTTAAACGAGGAAAGTATAACCATGTTGTGAGTAGCACAGGTACCTATTTGAAATGTTTGATATGTGAGCTCAATATATGCTATGTGAATTGTATTGGATAGTGATGAGTAAGTTGTGCTTATACCTACTTTAGTAATAAGAGCATGATGATGAATGGGAAAGTTGTTGTTAGATTTATTACATGCAACTTACTAATCTCTATGCTTACCCTATTTCCCTTTCCATTTTCATATAGTGCTGCCATAGTAGCTTGAGGATCATCTCTACGTCGGAGAAGCCAGTCACACTATCATCTGAAACACTTGGTATAGTTAGATCTTTTATTTTGATTATGGCATGTATAGGACCTTGACTTTTGAGTTTTGTGTCATTGTTAATTGGCCAGATATGTTGGCTTACTTTAACATTTGATTTATTTTGTATAAGGCCATGGAAAATGACTAATATTGAAAGTTATTGTGTGAATGCAAGCTAACCTTTCATGAATGTGAAATTGTGGGCATGGTTGATTATATGTAATGTATATGGGTCTTAGCTATGGTTGTTTGGTTGAGAAATCATATTAAGTTAATCTTTGATGTGTTGGTTCATGTTAGATTTTGTTTCAGGGTGGCAAAGGCTTGGTAGATAGCCTTATATTGTCTACACGGGTAGACACACGGGCGTGTATCTAGGCCATGTGTGACACACGGTCAACCCCATGGGCATGCTGTTCGGTCGTGTGTCCTCTACATATAAAATTTGCAAGTCAAAATGCATGGTAGTAAATACACGGCCAGAGACACGGCCGTGTCTCAGCCGTGTGGAGGACACTGCCTTTGGCCACGGGTATGTGCCTTGGTCGTGTGCCCCAAATTGGGTGCTGACGTCAGAAATAGAATGTCAAGGTTTTTAGACACGGGCTAATACACAGGTGTGTCATGGCCGTGTGAGGAACACGGGCTATAGACACGGGTGTGTGTCAGGCTGTGTGAAAACCCCTGTAGGTTCGCATTTAGAACTTAATTCACACGGGCATGGGACACGGGCGTGTCCCTAGATGCTTAGGCCGTGTGTGTCACATAGGCCATTAACATGATCATGTTATAATGACCACACGGGCTTGTTGCCCTTCCACTTGGGTGTGTGCCCTGTTTCAAGTGATATTTTCCAAAGTTTTCATAAGTGATTGATTTAATCCTAAACCGTTTCCAAAGTATGATTTGGGCCTCGTTGGCCTATATTAGAAATCAACGGACTATGAAAGGAAATTTTTAATTTGACCTAGTTTTTACATTTTAGAAAAGATTGAATGCATGCGTCTAAGTCAAGTAATGCCTCGTGCCCAGCTCCGATCTTGGACTTGGGTAAGGGGTGTTAGACCATTGACTTTGATAGAAAAAGGCATGATATCCATCACTTCCTGGAGCCTTCAAAGGTGCCATGTCAAACAGAGCAACTTTGATTTCCTCATCAGAAACTAGATTATTAAGGAGATTAAAATCCCCGTCAGTGATACAAAGGAAAGCATTAAAGGGTAAATCTCTCATCGGACTAGGGTGCTCACCATGCAAAGTAGTATAAAAATTAACTGCTTCAATTTTCAATTGCTCCTCATCCATAATCCACTCACCCAAACCAGTCTTTAATATGGTGATTTGATTCTGCTTCCTTCTCCTCAAAGTGCGCGTGTGAAAAAAATTTGTGTTGCGGTCCCTCAAAACTGACCAGTCACAACGAGCCTTTTGTCGCCAAAGTATCTCCTCATGATGCAGCACATTTTCCAAATCCCCTTTAACCTCCATCTCAACTTGATTAAGATATGTCGAGTTTCTTATATCTCGCTCAATCTCAATGCTTTGAAGTTTTTTAGTCAGAAGCTTCTTACGGGTAGCAATATGACCATACACATCTTTATTCCATCTTTTAACTTGATCAGCAAACTCGGAGTGTACTATCGACGTGCTAGCAGAAACCCTCCAATTCTCTTTAATGAAATCCGAAAACACTAGATGTTCAACCCAACGTTCTAAGAATCTGAACGGACGCCCTTTTGAAGAATGAAAATCTAGCATGAAAGACATTTTTAATAGTCTATGATTAGATTTGAGTCGTGGCAAGTGAATCACCATGGAATTTGGAAAAAAAAAAAGTACACCATGCATTGTTGCAAATAGCCCTATCTAGAAGCTCCATAATCCCCCCCTCTCTGCCAAGTGAATTGCGAACCTCTAAAACCTAAATCTTGCAATAGGACTGAGTCAGTAAGCTCACCAAAAAAGGGACATCTTTCCCCTAGAGTCTGACCCTCTCTCTTTTTAGTGGGAGAAAGAATAGCGTTAAAGTCACCAATCGCCATCCATGGAGACCCATCAACTGGAATAGTTCTATGAAAAGCCTCCCATAAAAGTCTCTTTTTATTAGGGCTACCATACACAATGTTGACCAGCAAGGGTTGCCTAAAAGAGGTACCAGCAACTCTAACTAAAACAAATTGAGAATGATTTTTGAGAACCTCCACACAAAAGGATTCCTTCCAACCAATCCATATACCACCAGAAAACCCCACTGCCTCCACACGATGTGAACAATGAAAACCAAGTTTCTCAATAATCGAATAAGCTTTTCCTCCACTGACCCTTGTTTCAATAAGGCTAATTAAATTTGGTTTATGATCCCGATTGTATTTGCGAAAAATTGAATAAACTCCGAGCTAGCACAACCCTGACAATTCCAAGAAAAAAATAGTAAAATTTATAAATATAAAAATATTAAAGGTACAAGGACTAACCTTTCAAAGGGCAGCAGAAAATTTATCTCCTTCATCATTAGCGGCGACCTTATTAGTAAAGGTTTCCACTTGTTCACCAATAAGCTTTGCCATAAAATTCATAGCATCTAGAAGTGGGACACGTGAACTTCCAGGAATCCCAAATACTTTCTTTTTAGGTATATTTAAAATGTCTCATTTTTTAAATTAAGTTTTAAATACGATTTTCTAACCATTAATAATAATTTTTAAATAAAAAACATTTTTAACATCATGCATTAAATTATAATTAAAATTTTAAATTAAAATCTCAACACAAATCACAAGATAATATATTGTACTAAACAACCATATATAATATATTTTAAGAATATCTTTTAAATATAAAGACTTTCAATATATTTAAACCGCATAATCAATTTTGGAAGTCTAACTGTTAAAATTGAAAATATCTCATCAAACTTTAAAATCACATAAACTTATAAAAGAAAAACTAATTTTCTATAAAACTTTCATTTACATTAAAAGAAAGTTGATTTTTTTATTATCTAGAAATGATTTTGCTACATCACAAATTGTGTATTTATACCTCTCTTGGCAATGGAACATCCTGTTTTGACAATTTCTTTTAAAAAAATGTAAACAAAACATTAGAAGCTACATAAGTATTGAGAACCTGTGATATTTCTAGTATTGAAAACTACAAAACATTTGAATTTTTCGGCATTGAATTAAAAGTTGGCCCAATAGGTAACAAAATGAATCAAGGAAAAAAAAAAGGAGGAAACTCAGCAGGGGCGAAATTAGAAAATTTTTTTAGGGGGGCCGAAATGAAATTTTAATTTTTAATAGTCTATATCTTTATAATTGTTAAATGATTAAATTAAATTTTCATAATTTTAGGGGGCCAAAGGATAATTTTACTTTTGCTAATTTAAAATTTTAAAAAAATTTTAAAGGCCAAAACAACAATTTTTCATTTTAGGGGGCCAGAGCCACTACCAGCCCCTGGATTTCCCTCTGAAACTCAAGTTTTTTATTTTTGTTTTCCAACTACCCCATTACACATGAAAAAAAAATGTCTTTGATATATGAGAAACGCTGAGGTGTTATTTGCAACATAAACCCCTCAATGTTTTAAATTTAATTATAAAATGATTTTGCCTTTTAATTTTCTCAATTAGTTCTCATAATTTAAAATATTATCTAATTTTAGAAATATGTTAATATTTTAACTATGTTAGTCCTTGTAATTTTTATATTACTTAGGAAAAGGAATTTATGTTATTTTGTGGCGTCCCAAATCCGGTTGAGACAATTCGGCTTGAATTTCGAATGTCACATTAGCCACCGAAGTGACTTTTCGTTTAAACCACCACAAAACCCACCAAACGACCAATCACATCACACAATTAATCATGGAATATTTAATATAAACATTATATCATGCTTCCATTGCGCTACTCTAATTAGCAATCAACAACAAGACTAATTCACAATTTAATATTTGTAGGGACTTGAAAACACACATGTAGTAAAGTATTTTTAAAAGGGCTATATTTGTAGGGACTTGAAACACTGTTTTGTTTAAAAACATATAATTAGATTTAAAACGTAATATATAGTAATATGTTGGGAAAAACTTCATTTCACAAAGTTTAACAATAGTACTATGATTTATATATAAAAGTCTTGTTTTAAAAGATTGATTAAAACCTTACACTCAATTTCATTAAGTTATCATTCAATTAGTTCACATGCAGTTATCAGTTTACGTAATCTGTCCAATTTTACATTTATCCATACTAAACATTCAATTGTTTTCCAAAACACACGCCTTTAATATCTAAGTCTTACCTTAATATCTAATGGCTCTTCCACTTGCACTTACGAGTTAGTCAAACAATTAATCAAAGCATTCATCAAGCAATCATAATCTACTATTCAATCATCTATCTAAAGCACTAGTAAAATTTTAAAATTAAACCAATTAAAGAGTCCATAATGTCCAATTACAACCCGACAATTATAACTAAGTCTAATTTTAAATCCCATAATTTGGTCTCATAATGCCTTCCTCATTGAATTTGGGAACACAACAACATATCCAAGTACAGCCTCAAATTGGATCACTTGGATGGCTCACTTCCTTACCTCTTCAGAAGTTAAATCACTGCTATATTATAAAAGTATGTGTGAGCTTATTGAAGCTCAATGAGTGCTCATGTAACAGCCCATTTTTCAGTGAAATCAGAATAGTGGTTTTGGGACCACAAATCCTACCCAAAAATAAAGTTTATTTTTATTTTATTATAGGGTCTGTATTATGATAGACATGCCATCTGAAGATTTTGATACGAAAATTTTATCGATTAAGTGTTTAATTACGAGAAGGATTAAATCGCATAAAATGTGAAAGTTGAATTCTAGTAGCTATAAGGATTAAATAGCTATGGAATTCAAAACTTGAGGTCCTTATATGGTAATTAGACCATTAAAGAGAATTATGTAGATTTTTGGTGACTCATCCATGAAAATTTAGAAAAAAAGGCAAGGACTAAATTGGAAGTGAAAAATTCAATTAATTAAAAGATGATACAAAGAAATATCATCTTAATTTTGTCATATTCAACCCCAAAATTATATGAAAACCCTAGGAGAGAGAGAGAAAACTTTCAAGGCTTAATTGGGCAAGTTTCCTTATCCCGTTTTTAGTAATTTTGATGTTTTTGAAACCAGGATAGCTTAAATTATCTATTTAGGGGATTAATTTTAAAAGTTATCAAAGTATGGAAAATGGGTCATGGATGTATATGCTGAAAATTAGAAATTTATGGTAGAAAATAAAAGGTTGTTGATAGATAAACAACTTTTAAAAAGTGATTTTTGATGTAAACATGATTTAGGGACTAAAATGTAAACTTGTGAAATTCAAGAAAAATTCTAAATTTTTATGAATACATGTGCTGTAAATTTTGTAATGGGATTTGGTTAGGCTTGAAATAGGGAGTAGATTGCACAAGTTTCATTTTTTGAGCCTAGAGACGAAATTAGAATTTATGGAAAAGTTAGGGGCAAAATGATAATTTTTCCTAGGATGTAAATTAAGTCCAAACAAAAATGAAATATGTGAAATTGATTATTAAAGCCATTTATATAGATTCAGACAACACAAATTCGAGGTTAGACCAAGGAAAAGAAAAATGTTTTAGATTAGTAGACTTTATACACGAACGAGTGTCGAGGTAAGTTCGTGTAACTCAATCGGGCATGTAAATATGTTTAATTGAATGTTGTGTTGAATGGAATGTGACTTATATTGATGTACATTATTGAATGCTATAATGAGAAATTTAATACATGCTTGATATGGTGAAAAAGGGGTAAGTCTCGATTGAATATTAAATTCCGATGAATATATGCGCTTTATCGAAACGAATAAGGTCCTGCATTTGTTGCGACTGAGATTTAGCTCGGACAAGTAATCCTATTGACCTTGTTATAGAAAGGATTTAGCATGGATTGGTGATCCTAATTGAACTCTTTTGAGCATACGTTATATAAATGATTTAGCCTGGACTGGTAATCTTGTTATACGATATGTAGCTCGAGAGTGTGTTCCTTGATTAAGTGCCCTAATGGGTAACCTTAAATAAGAATTGGTGGATTATTGAATCGTACGGCTCGAGTGTACTACTTGAGCATCCATCAGAAATTCAATGATTCAACGGACATAACTCTTGACATGGTATGAGAATTATGAGATGAAATGATAATGACTTGAAATAATATTGCATGATGAGCTCATCTATGTTCACTTGATTGATATGAAGATTTTGGTGACTAACATGTTTGATTGAATGCATGTGTTTAGGCAATTTTGCTAATGGATGGAAAACATGATATTGTATGCTTAGATTTAATAAACGGGATTTGTAACAGGCCGATTTAGGGCCTAGTCAAAATAGTGGTGTCGGGACCACAAATTTGGATTCAATTAAATTATTTTATAATTATTTTGATGTTATAGCATGATTATATGAATGCATGGAAATTTTGGTGAGTTAATTTTGACGTTCGTGACCTCAATTGAGAAAAAAAGGACTAAATTGCATAAAATGAAAAAGTCCTATTTTGATAGCTAAAAATGCCAAATAGCTAGAGAACCTAAATTTGGTGTTTTTAAAGGGAAATTAGACCCTAAGATTGTGCATGGCCGGCGTTGGAGATAATTTGGTCAAAATGTCCAAGTTTGGTGGGTTTGGTGGCTAATTTGACTAAAATAGAAATAAAATAAAAGAAAGATGATATCATTCTATTTCCCATTTCTTCTCCATCGATTTTTCAGCCATTTTTGAGGGTTTTGAGCTTCGAAAATTTCAGCAACTTTAAGTCTTCACAAATAAGTGATTTTAATGGCTTTTCTTGAATATTTTTGTACTTTTGAGACCCTTGAAGCATGAGCTTTCAAATGAGGGTACTATTTTGCAAAATAATTAAGAGTGTAGGGTTTTGACATGAAAGGGTTTGTAATGTTTGTTGAGTTTTTATGGAAGAAAATGAGTCTTGGGTGTCTTATATACAACTTTTGTGAAAGGTACTAGCATGAAAACACCAAAAAGGACCATTTTGCATAAGTTGTAAAATAGATGTTAAATATGTGAAATAGTGAGAATTTAGAGTTGCTATAAGAGTAAAAAGGGTTTGGCTAAGCTTAAAATACGAAGAAATCCGATAAAAATGATTTTCAAACTTAGGGGTAAAATGGTCATTTTGTCAAAGTCTAGGGGCAAAATGGTCATTTCACTGAAGAAGTGAAATTTTGATTTCCTAATTTCATTTAGTGTCTAAATAAGTACATTTTTATATTATAGATCAAGAAATACCGAATTTGAACCTAGACCGGGGGAAAGCCAAGCAAATCGACTAAATCGACTAGTCGTCACATTTAATAATCCGAGGTAAGTTGTATGTAAATAATACAACAACATTGCTTATGTATGTGTTAAATTGTATTTGAATTAATATAGCATGAATTGCTCGAGTGTAGAATTGAGAAAGTATAATGATGATAGAGATAGTAGAATTCTCAATTGAACCTTAGGAAATAAATCGGATATTCATGCCATGACGTTTGGGTCGCTTGTGTGAGCTAGTGTAAGACATGTCTAGGACATGCATCGGTCACATTATGAGAGCCAGTGTAAGACCATGTTTGGGACATGGCATCGGCATTGAGAAGAGTGCTAGTGTAAGACATGTCTGGGACATGTCTGGGACATGCTTCGGCTTCAAGACGTAAGCTAGTGTAAGGCATGTCTGGGACATGCATCGACTACGAGAGGTGTCAGTGTAAGACCATGTCAGGGGCATGGCATCGACACAGATATGCTAGATCTTGTGTAAGACCATGTTTGGGACATGGCATCGACACCTGACCCCATGTTTTAGCCTAAATGAGTATTCGATAATGTTCCAAATGGTTCAACGGTGAACGTATGATTTCAAATAAACTAGGAAAGTATAATCATGTTATGAGTGGTTCAGGTACCTATATGGCATGTACGAAATGTGAGCTCAATATATGCTATATGAGGTGTATTGAATACTGATGAGTAAGTTTTGCTTATGCCACTTGTGTGTTATGATACTTGTTGATGGATGGTAAAGTCATGTTGTATATTTATTTGTGTGCAACTTACTAAGCTGTATGCTTACTCCCTATCCTTTTCCATTTTCTTATAGTGCTGCCTATCTAGCTCAAGGATCAACGGAAGTCAGAGATATCGATCACACTATCAATCGAAGCTTAATTGGGCAAGTTTCCTTATCCCGTTTTTAGTAATTTTGATATTTTTAAAACCGGGATAGCTTAAATTATCTATTTAAGGGATTAATTTTAAAAGTTATCAAAGTATGGAAAATGAGTCATTGATGTATATGCTGAAAATTAGAAATTTATGGTAGAAAATGAAAGGTTGTTGATAGATAAACAACTTTTAAAAAGTGATTTTTGATGTAAACATGATTTAGGGACTAAAATGTAAACTTGTGAAATTCAAGAAAAATTCTAAATTTTTATGAATACATGTGCTGTAAATTTTGTAATGGGATTTGGTTAGGCTTGAAATAGGAAGTAAATTGCATAAGTTTCATTTTTTGAGCCTAGAGACGAAATTAGAATTTATGGAAAAGTTAGGGGCAAAATGATAATTTTTCCTAGGATGTAAATTAAGTCCAAACAAAAATGAAATATGTGTGAAATTGATGATTAAAGATATTTATATATATTCAGACAACACAAATTCGAGGTTAGACCAAGGAAAAGAAAAAGATTTTAGATTAGTAGACTTTATACACGGACGAGTGTCGAGGTAAGTTCGTGTAACTCAATCGGACATGTAAATATGTTTAATTGAATGTTGTGTTGAATGGAATGTTACTTATATTGATGTACATTATTGAATGCTATAATGAGAAATTTAATACATGCTTGATATGGTGAAAAAGGGGTAAGTCCCGATTGAATATTGAATTCCGATGAATATATGCGCTTTATCGAAACGAATAAGGTCCTGCATTTGTTGCGAACGAGATTTAGCTCGGACGAGTAATCCTATTGACCTTGTTATAGAAAGGATTTAGCATGGATTGGTAATCCTAATTGAACTCTTTTGAGCATATGTTATATAAATGATTTAGCCTGAACTGGTAATCCTGTTATACGATATGTAGCTCGAGAGTGTGTTCCTTGATTAAGTGCCCTAATGGGTAACCTTGAATAAGAATTGGCAGATTATTGAATCATACAGCTCGAGTGTACTACTTGAGCATCCATCAGAAATTCAATGATTCAACGGACATAACTCTTGACATGGTATGAGAATTATGAGATGAAATGATAATGACTTGAAATAATATTGCATGATGAGCTCATCTATGTTCACTTGATTGATATGAAGATTTTGGTGACTAACATGTTTGATTGAATGCATGTGTTTAGGCAATTTTGCTAATGGATGGAAAACATGATATTGTATGCTTAGATTTAATAAACGGGATTTGTAACAGGCTGATTTAGGGCCTAGTCAGAATAGTGGTCTCGGGACCACAAATTCGGATTCAATTAAATTATTTTATAATTATTTTGATGTTATAGCATGATTATATGAATGCATGGAAATTTTGGTGAGTTAATTTTGACGTTTGTGACCTCAATTGAGAAAAAGGACTAAATCACATAAAATGAAAAAGTCCTATTTTGATAGCTAAAAATGCCAAATAGCTAGAGAACCTAAATTTGGGGTTTTTAAAGGGAAATTAGACCCTAAGATTGTGCATGGCCGGCGTTGGAGATAATTTGGTCAAAAAGTCCAAGTTTGGTGGGTTTGATGGCTAATTTGACTGAAATAGAAATAAAATAAAAGAAAGATGATATCATCCTATTTCCCATTTCTTCTCCATCGATTTTTCAGCTTTTTTGGGAGTTTTGAGCTTCAAAAATTTCGGCAACTTTAAGTCTTCACAAATAAGTGATTTTAATGGCTTTTCTTGAATATTTTTGTACTTTTGAGACCCTTGAAGCATGAGCTTTCAAATGAGGGTACTATTTTGAAAAATAATTAAGAGTGTAGGGTTTTGACATGAAAGGGATTGTAATGTTTGTTGAGTTTTTATGGAAGAAAATGAGTCTTGGGTGTCTTATAAACAACTTTTGTGAAAGGTACTAGCATGAAAACACCAAAAAGGACCATTTTACATCAGTTGTAAAATAGATGTTAAATATGTGAAATAGTGAGAATTTAGAGTTGCTATAAGAGTAAAAAGGGTTTAGCTAAGCTTAAAATACAAAGAAATTCGATAAAAATGATTTTCAAACCTAGGGGTAAAATGGTCATTTTGTCAAAGTTTACGGGCAAAATGGTCATTTCACTGAAGAAGTGAAATTTTGATTTCTTAATTTCATTTAGTGTCTAAATAAGTACATTTTGCTATTATAGATCAAGAAATACCGAATCTGAACCTAGACTAGGGAAAGCCAAGCAAATCGATTAAATCGACTAGTCGTCACATTTAATAATCCGAGGTAAGTTGTATGTAAATAATACAACTACATTGCTTATGTATGTGCTAAATTGTATTTGAATTAATATAGCATGAAATGCTCGAGTGTAGAATTGAGAAAGTATGATGATGATAGAGATAGTAGAATTCTTGATTGAACCTTAGGAAGTAAATCGGATATTCATGCCATGACGTTTGGGTCGCTTATGTGAGCTAGTGTAAGACATGTCTAGGACATGCATCGGTCACATTATGAGAGCCAATGTAAGACCATGTTTAGGACATGGCATCAGCATTGAGAAGAGTGCTAGTGTAAGACATGTCTGGGACATGTCTGGGACATGCTTCGGCTTCGAGACGTAAGCCAGTGTAAGTCATGTCTGGGACATGCATCGACTACGAGAGGTGTCAGTGTAAGACCATGTCTGGGACATGGCATCGACACATATATGCTAGAGCTTGTGTAAGACCATGTCTGGGACATGGCATCGGCACCTAACCCTATGTTTTAGGCTAAATGAGTATTCGATAATGTTCCAAATGGTTCAACGGTGAACATATGATTTCAAATAAACTAGGAAAGTATAATCGTGTTGTGAGTGGTTCAGGTACCTATATGGTATGTATGAAATGTGAGCTCAATATATGTTATATGAGGTGTATTGAATACTAATGAGTAAGTTCTGCTTATGCCACTTGTGTGTTATGATACTTGTTGATGAATGGTAAAGTCATGTTGTATATTTATTTATGTGCAACTTACTAAGCTTTATGCTTACTCCCTATCCCTTTCCATTTTCTTATAGTGCCGCCTATCTAACTCAAGGATCAACGGAAGTCAGAGATATCAATCACACTATCAATCGAAGTTTTCGGTATAGTTTGATTTATATTTTTGAATATGGCATGTATAGGGCTTAGACTTTGCTATTTTTGTGTCATTGAAAACTAGCCAAATGTGTTAGCCTGGGTTGGGAACCCTTCATTTTGTATTAAGCCTTGAATGATGGCTAATATTTATTTTGATTTATATAAAAAGATGTTATCTTCATAGATGAGTAAAATGCACACATGGAATGTTGTTTATTGTGGTTGATTGTGGTTGCTACCATACAGGTTGTGTAAGTAAGGGTGGAAAATAGGCTTGGTAAATAGCCTTATATTGTCCACATGGGTAGACACACGGTCTGCCCTATGGGCGTGTGGTCCGACTGTGTGTCCCCTGTACATAAAAATTTCAAGTCAGTATGCATGATAGTAAACACACGGGCAGAGACACGGTCGTGTGTCTCAGCCGTGTGATGGACACGGCCCAGCACACGGGCGTGTGCCTTGGCCGTGTGACATTTTGGGGATGCTGACATCAGAAACAAAATATCCTTGTTTTTGCACACGGGCATGTCATGGCGCTGTGAAGGACACGGCCAGACACACGGACATGTTCCAGGCCGTGTGAAAACCCCTGTAGGTGTGCATTTAAAATTATTTCCACACGAGTGGATGACACGGGCTTGTCCTTCTATTGCTTAGGCCGTGTGAGCCACACGGGCCATCACACGACCATGTCAAAATGGTCACATAGGCGTGTTACCCTTCCACACGGGTGTGTGCCTTGTTTCAAAGTCAAATTTTCTATAGATGATTTAAGGACTCGGGTTGATCCCGAATAGTTTTCAATGGTCGATTTAGGGCTCGTAGGCTCATAATAAGTAGTTTAAAGTAGAAATTGAAAAATTTTTAAATTGGATTGAGTTTGGTTGACTTGTGAACGCTTGGGTGCATGAGATCGAGTTATGTAATGCCTCATATTTCGCTCCGGCATGGGTTACGGATATGGGGTGTTACAAGTTTGGTAAGTTTAGTTTTTGTTGTACGAACTTACTAAGTATGTAATGCTTACTCCATTTTATTTTCCATGTTTTTTAGTGCTCGGAAGCTAGCGAAGGTTAGAGATCATTGGAGCATCGTCACACTATCAACTAGTTATTTTGGGTATACTTAGTAAAATCATTTTGGTATAATGGCATGTATAGGACAACTTGACCATTAGTGGCTTGATAATGATGCTTGTAATCTAGCCATTGGAGTGGCTAGTAATGGTTGTTTTGATATACTTGTAATGTCATGCTATGGTAGCTAAATATATTTTAAGTAGTTGATCAAATCATGTCAACATATGGAATATACCAAGGTAAGATTATAAACATGTATGCATGTAATGATATGCCATGTTGAATGATGGAAATTGCTTAATTTGAATGCTTGAATTGGTTGGAATGTTCTTGGTATGTTTTAGTGCAGGAAAATGGTAAATTTGGGTTACAAATGAGGCTAGGAAAGAGCTTTATTTTGTCCACATTGGTAGACACACGGGCGTGTGTCTAGACCGTGTGTGACACACGGCCTGGTACATGGGCGTGTGGTTAGGCTGTGTGTCCCCTGCACCTTAATTTTGAGAAACAGAATGCTCAGAATTAAGCACATGGGTAGAGACACAGGCGTGTGTCTCAGCCATGTGTGCTACACGGCCTAGAACATAGACGTGTGAAACCTGCACCTAATTTCGAATTAAATTAATTAACCCCACGGCCTAGCACACAGACTTGTGGCATGGCCGTGTGCATAAGTTAGAGAGTTACACGGGGTCAAACACGGCCTGTAGCATGGGCGTGTCCCGGGGTCACAAGGGCGTGTCCCTTGGACCACACGGGCGTGTGAGCCTGCACCTTGGAAATTTTTGAAATTTCGCAAAAAATTCTTAGAGCTCCCAGTTAAGTCCAGACTCGGTTCTAATGCTTGTATTAGAATTTGAGGGTCCAATCAAAGGACATTTTGAATGATCTCGATTAATGAATAGTAATTTACAAGAATTGTATGAAAATTGTTCTGAAAGTTTCAGTAATGCTCCAAAACCCTGTTCTAACAATGGATATGGGTTAGGGGTGTTACAGCTCAAACATACTATAAATAAACACATCAATTACGTTAAAGGGTGACATACTATAACGGTTCACATATTATTATAGTCTACACAAAATAGTAACTCGCACAATAGAACAGTTCTCATAAAATTAGTAGTGCACATATAATAAGTAATTCACATTGAAACACCCCGTACCCGAGACTGTTGCCAGAGTCAGACACGAGGGGTTCGCAGACTTAAATCACTTATTGCACAGTCCATTTTAAATTTCCAGACGAGCTGGCTAACTGCGTCACTGTCACCTTAAAAATCATATCTCGAGTTCCAAAAGTCAAAAACCAGTTCCGTAAATTTTTCCTGAAACTAGACTCATATATCCATCTAAAAATTTTTTTCTAGAATTTTTGGTTGAGCCAATTAGTACAGTTTATTAGTTAAAGTCTCCCCTGTTTCAGGGTTCGACCACACTGACCTTCAGGCATTACAACTTGGATATCTCCCTGTATAGGGCTTCAATACTGATGCCGTTTGTTTCTATAGAAACTAGACTCGAAAAGGAATCTGTAAATATATGGAAAAACTTCTAATTATCTCTGTTTAATTTATAATGAATTTCAAAATTTGGAACAGGGAATCCAGAAACAGTCCTGGACCTGTTTCGCGAAAACTTAAATATCTCCTAATATACTGTTCATATGATCATTTCGTTACTTTCCTATGAAAATAGATTCATCAAGGTTCGATTGCATAATTTATTCACTATTTAATTCTATTCCTACTATTTTTAGTGATTTTTCACATCCACGTCACTGCTATCAGCATCCATTTTTAAGTTAGACTTTACCTATTACATAGTTTCCATGCCTCTTAATGAACATATACATTCAAGATGACTATAACATTATGCTCAAAACGTATATAAGCCATTTTCGCATGGCTATCCAAAGTTTTACATACCAAAGTTCAAACAAAACATAATAGTCTATACATGCCGAAATGTTCTCTTAGACCAACTAGGAAGAAGATACCAAAAGTTGCAAGTTGGTGTGATGACTTGACGATGGTCCCGAGCACACAAAATGGATCAAAGGAACCTAAACAAGTGACAAATAAACACACCGAATGAGTATATAACTCAGTAAGTCATAAGCATTACACTACTGTCCATTTATAAAATATCATAAAAGAAATCAAATAATGCAAGATTAGGTACTCCATCCATACCGACTATGCCATAATTTCACGCACATTTATGATTACATGCTCTCAACTAGCCAAGCCTCCGCTGACATCTCGTATGATATTCGATATGATATTTGATGCATCTCCACACATCATTTTATTTTCATTTAGATTATACTAATAATAGCATTTCATCTACTCCACAATAATATTATGTTCCTACTTCAAATATAATCACCACATAGGTTCAAGACTTACCAAGCTCGGCCCAAATATAAACATAACATCTATTCCTTATGAACTCAAAATATCTACTGCTCCAATCGTCTATGATCTACTTGATAAAGTCGCACACTTAACGTTAATGATTATTCAAAATATACAGTAAGTCTGCACACTTAGTGCTTAATATTCAAACTCGCACACTTAGTGCTATACAATTCAAACTCGCACACTTAGTGCTATACAATTAAACTCGCACACTTAGTGCCAATCTCATTATAGTAAACGCTTATACCCGCACACTTAGTGCCAAAATCAGCAACTCAATACATCTCACTTCTTTTTTACACTCGATAAATTTTGTCACTTCATGCGCTTATATATCATTCCATTCGCATAAGTACATAGGTATTATGATTATTTATATCAATACAAAATATATGCTTAATAACTTACCTTGTGTTGGGTAAAACGGTTCTAACTCGGCTACTCGATGTTCTTTCCTTTGCCTTTGCTTGATTCTCCTCCTTTAACTTCTTGAGCTTAATCAACAAATTAACTAGTTTAACCGTCTTGCTAAATATTTATATCAAAATATTAATGATTTCATATCATAGGAGATACATGACTAATTCTTATCTTCCTACCATATGTTTTTGAGCTATTCGACTAATAACCATATGCTATCGCCCTACTATCAATAATCCAATCACACATGCATATATATATATATATATATGGCCGAATGTGCAAAGCTTAGACTCAACATCACCTATGCTCTTAATTTGATGGCCGAATATGCATACATATATATATGATATCAACTATACTATCATCTTTAATTCATCTAAACACAAAATTTCATCTCATGAACACTTGACCGAATTCTTCCTAATCTAGCATGGCTTCACATATATTTGTAACATCCTACAAATCCACATATACCACATTTCTACATAAATTTTCTTTTACTTTTCCACTACTTCCATTCACAACATCAAAAGCACCATACACATGTATCATTACAAAGCTTCACACTTAGCATGCAAATGACATCAACACAAATCCACCTTAGCAAACTTAACTCATCTTCATGCTTCATCACCACAACATCAAACATCAACCAAGAAGACAACACCCATGGCGAATATCATCTCCATCCCATAGCAAAGATTTAAACCATGGGCTAGGTAGAACTCAAACTAACAACTAAAACATGTATGAATCTCATGGACAACATCAAACATACCTTAGTCTAGCAAACTACCATAGCTGATTTTCTCAAGCTCTTCCCCCTTCTTCTTAGAACATTCGCCAAGGAAAAAAATGTGAAAGGATGGACACTTTTTTTTCCTTTGTTTTCATCATATCCCTTTTTTCATTATTTTATTCTTTCTAACATAACCACTAACCCAACATGTTTGCAACATGTTTCCACTCATAGCATGGCCGGCCACCATGCTTAAATTTTGGGTAAATTGACATGCAAACCCATCATTTTCACAACATGCATTAATAGACCACTTTACATTTGCCTAGCACATTTCTAAATTTTCTCACATAAGTCCTATTTGATAAAATTCACTTACAATTAACAAAATCCAAACATGAAATTTTCACACATGCATATGTACATATAATGAGCATCAACTATGACGGTTAATTATTTTATTTTATTTTTTTATGACTCGGTTTAGTGGTCCCGAAACCACTTTCCGATTAGGGTCAATTTAGGGCTGTCACACACATAAAATAAGAAGATCACATAAATTATAAATTTGCATCAAACATTTGTTCATATAAAATAACAGTTCATACCAAATGACAGCTCATGCAAAATAATAGTTCATATGAAATATCAATTCATATTGAATAACAATTCATGCAAAATAAAAGTTCATACTCCATCATAACTCATATATTTCAAATAATGATAAATTGATATTTTTGTCATTATGAAACATATAGGGGACTCTATCACCACACATTGGACAAACGAATCTCCTTATAACGCCTCACTTTTAGACTCAAAAACCCCTACGCTGTCTCTAATATAAGTGTAGCACGAACGCTCACACTTTCTAACACTCTCGACTCATAGAGCTCTGTGCTGTCTACGTTGAATGGAGCTATGTTCGATATTCCATTATCTCTCCAACGCTATCTTCTGGCACAATGCTCACAGCAATAATGAGGGTGAGTACTCACAATCCTATGGCATGCCAAGTATATCCAATAGTTCCATAATGCCAACATATCTCTTTAACACATTCATAGTATTCAGTATAATAGGGCTCGCAAATAAGCAGAGCTCACACATTATAACACAGTTCGCAATTTACAATTCTCAATAAAGCATGGTTTGCAAATAATAATAGCTTTCATGCAACATATAATGTACACATAACACAGTTCGCATATCATTCATGACATAAATTACATAAATCATTGTTTGCATATTTTATTTAGCATAGGGCACACAATAGCTTAGCTTACATACAATACAACTCAAAATATCACAATACACAGTTTGGCAAATTAATATCGTTCGCCATATTAATACAAATCACCAAATCAACACAGTTCGCCATAATAATATAATTTGTCAAGTTAACATAGTTCACAATATAATACAATACACAAATATAATTGACTTGCACTACAATTGAGCTCGCACTATAGTAGCTCGCACCTAGCATTTCACAATAATATAATTCTGCACTAATCAGAGTTTACATTACCGTAGAGCTCATAATCCATATACTGATTCGTGCATGCATAGATATACACATTATTAATAAAATTTACATATTAAAAGAAGTCTCATTATATTTTTTATATTAATTCGCAAACATTACAAAACCCATCCATATATATTATATAAAACAAGACCCATATATATATTATATGACAAAACTCACTCATATATTATATATAACAAAATCCATGCATATATATGATATATAACAAAACCCATACATATATATTATATATAACAAACCCATGCATGTATATATATTATATATATAATAAAGCCACGCCTATATTGTATACGTATATATATTATATGAAACAATACCCTTAGCGCTTATATATATTCTTAAACGCATATATTTTTATATATTATTAAATCCCTAGACGCATATATAGGGTATATCTAACAGAACAATAGACACATATATGTTATCTATAACAGGACCCCTGCATATAGAGTTGCCATGTATATGGCAGGACCCTTTACTCATATTTATATATTAAAATTTTAAGACCCATAAACACATATACATTATACATACCTATTTAAATGCCCCTCTATCACGTCAAAATTATATATATATATATATATATATATATATATATATATATATATAATAAAGTCCTAAATGCAACCATAAACGCTTATGTATATTATATCTATAACAAGACCATAAACATATTTATAATTATATATATACCTATTTATTAGTACAGTCGCTCATGTATCTGTTCACACCTACTAATATACACACATAATTTTTAAGTACACAATTTCACGCATGTCAGGCTAAATTTCTTAGTTTGCAACTATAACTTATCTATTTTATTCCTATAATTACGTGCACATTTTAAATGCATTTTGCTCATTAAAATTGCACAGTATGCATATCCCACACTCAAATAAAATTATAATGGTTTGCACAAGGAGAAATCAAGGTACACATTAATTAAGAAGGGATTCCCATATGTTGCCTTAGTTTATGTACTTGAGTTTAAATGCAGTATATTGGATCACTCACCTTAGTAATCATTGCTTTAACTACCAAGCTCAAGTAAGCTTTTATTTGCCTTTGTCCATGGTTGTGGAGGCTCCCAAATGAATTGGCATTTTTCACACACATCAAACACATTACAAAGTCATTACTAACTGCAACAAACATCATTAAACCATTCCAATATTATAGATCAAAGCCTATTAATCTCTATACCGAGAACTTAACTAATTTTGTCAAAATAGTTGTTTAACCACTCAAATCTCACTTTTAAGCTTAGATTTCAACTTCATACATCCTAAATATAATCTAATTACATATCCAAACCATCAAATTCATCCAATTTCACTGATCTAATTTTTTCGGGAAAATAAAGCTTATGTGATCTTTTAAAAGGGGAAAATATTCAATTTGCTTAAAGTCATTAAGGAGTTGTTAAATTAAGATCAATTACCTTTTAATTAGATAAAAATGACTCAGAAATTACTTTAAAACCAAAGCTTAGCCAAGAAATACAAGATCCACCATTTTGAAGCCAAAATCAACTTAAAATCAAATGATATATTGAGATCTTGATTAAATCATTTAAATCTCGAATTGAAATAATAACTCACTTAGTTTAATCATAAAAAGTTAGAATTTCACTTTAATTTTGCAAAATTGACGAGTTATGGAGCTAATTCGAGCTAAAACGTGTGAAGATTTCTTGAGGATTTTAAGGATGAAAACATGAGTGTTCTTCAAAATTGAAAAGAAAATTTGTGTTTAGAGAGCTTAGAAATAAAAAAGGATGAACTAATTCGGGAGAAAAGCTTTGATTTTTTGTTTAGCAAATTTTTAAAGAAGATGAAAAATGGGAGGGAAGGAGACGTGGGCTGTTAAGTAGGCACCAAATTTTTAAAAATTGGCCCATTGCCCATTTAACCACCTCCAGTTTCTTCCATTTTTCAGATAGGTCTTTGCTTTTCAATTAAAACAAGTTTCAAAATTATTTTCAAATCAAACCTCGTTTTTGAAAATCTGTTTTAATCAAATTAATTCTCAAACATCTAATTTTAATTTCTTAACCTAAAATCATTAATTCTAATTATTTTAATATTTTATTTAATTATCTAACCTATTTAACTAACCTCGATTCTACTTACCCAATTCTACTAACCCGATTTTTGAGGTGTGACATATTTATTTTTCATTTTATGAACAATTAATTTCTATTTTAAGTTTTAATATCATGTTTTTATTAAATTACATAATTATCTTAATCTTTTATGATTTCTAAAAGGAAAACGTTAACATATAAATTAATACATTTTTATAAATATAATTTAATATTAATAAAGTAAGTATTTTTCACGTGCATTATTTAAAAAAACTTATTAAAATATGTTAATGTTTGTTTGAATTATTTTAACATTGTATTATTTAAAATTTGTACTTTATAGTGTTTTAATTTATTTGAGCACTGATTAGTTGAAATTAAATAATTTTCTAATAGATAACTTACTATTAAATTTTGCTTAAACTTTATATAAATTTATTTATTTTTAACTAATACATGTTATTAATACAAATAAACCATTTAATACTATTTCAATATCAGTGATTTTAGAAATTTTACATGAAAATTAAAGAATATTATGTTTTGTACAATACTTTCCTAACTTTTATTGTAAATAGAAGGTTAAAATATGTAATAAGTCATTGTACTTTTTGAAGATTAAGAATTTAGTCAGTTTTTTTCATTTCATGGAGTTTAGTCATTCTACTTTTCATATTTTAAAGTTCAAGTTCAATTGTTAATACTGTTAAGTTTTTTTATTAAATTTGTTGCTATGACATTTTTAAATATAAAAAACTCACTTAGTAGACATGTAATTAAAAAATGACTTTGTATTAATTTGAATTTAACAAAAAATTAATAGTGTTAACAATGAATCTAAATTTTAAAATCTGAAAAATAGAGAGACTAAATTCAATAAAATAAAAGTACATAGATTAATTTCTTATTTTTAAAAGTATAGGGACTTGTAGTACAACCTAAATAGAACTATAATAATAGTTTTCTCTCGCATTAAATCATTTTGTTTAATATATGCTTATATTTTATTAAAATATTAATAAAATGAAATATATTTTAATTAACACATGATCATCCCGTGTAAAATAGTTTTTAATACTATTTAAATTTTAATATTTTTCTTGTAAAATATATGCATGTAATATATTTAAAATATTCAAAATATATTATGTTTTAAAATAATTTATATAAATAATAAACCCATGCGAAAAAAACTAGTTTATATGTAATAATAATTTAATAATAATTTAATTATTCTAAATCAACTGTAAAGATACAAGTATTGGATAAAAATTAAATAAACATATAAATAAAAAGAAATGGAAACAATGTTTAAATAATTGATCTAGATCGTGATAACTTTCACACTATTGCAAAAGGTTCATACATTCAGATGTAATTTATTACACATATTACACCATGATAATTGACCATGATCATGATCATTTATTACACCATGCCTGCTAATAGGAGCGAAGTTAGAAAATTTTTTTAGGGAGACCGGATAAAATTTTAATTTTTTATAGTTTATATTTTTATAATTTGTAAAGGATTAACTTGAATTTTTATAATTTTAGAGGGGATAAAGTGTAATTTAACCTTTACTAATTTAAAATTTTTAAAAAATTTTAAGGGCCTAAAATGAAATTTTCTATTTTAGGGGGGGCCGGGGCCCATGCCAGCTCCCCTGGCTACGCCCCTGCCTGCTAATACTGACGGTGTGATCTAGGATCATATGGTAAACGGGTTTGCTAGAAATATCGGAACGTGTTCGGTTATTAAAGTTGAATCATAAGAGTATTTGATGGATGTGGATGAGTGTAAAGTTATTATTAGAATACATAGTAACAACACCCATAAGTGCGTGATGAATTATCTGAAAAACGCATTTGTAAAGGCTACAAAGGAATTGATGTGATTGAATTGGGAAGTCAAAGTTTTACATGTTTACAGAGAAGGGATTAAAGTTGTCGATGCCTTGGTCACTTCTACTTTCTCTAAACTTATTATGTTTAAATTTTGTAATCATTTATAAATCAAATCTTACAAAATAAATAAAAAATATTGTAAAAATAATTTAATATTAAAATCATACACACAATCAACTCGTACATCGCATTGGTAAGAAAACTAATATATATATATATATATATATATATCATATTACAAGGCACTAAATAAAAATATAAATAAACATACATTTTCACACTATATAGTTTTTTTTTTACAAACATCAAGATTAAAGTTTTAAAATTTTATATAAATTTTAAGTTCAAAATTAAAAAAAATTAAAAAAATTTTATCACTTTATTTTGTTAGATTTACAATATATATTAGCTTTTAAGTTCAAATTTACATGTTATGAAATTTTAAAATATCAATTTTATCCCTAAAATAAGTATATATTATTCCTCAATTTTATCTCTTGTTTTTAGTATAATGATTTTTTGACCTCCAACTTTAAAAAAATTATTTTAGTCCTCCATTTAATTTTTCACATTTTTAGTTCTTAAACTTACGTTTTTTGTCAAATCACACTAAAGTAATGAAAAAGTTAACTTTTTAACTTTGTTCATGTGGCATACACATGAATTGCAATGTGGATAAAGTGTTAGCATTTAATATTTTTAATTTTAAAATTTTAAAAAATATTATAAAAATATTTTAAAATTAAAAATCAATAAAATTGCTAAAAATTAAAAAAGTATAAAAATTGTATATTTTTAATATTTTAGAAAAATTAATTAAATGACGACACGTCATCCATGTGACAATCCACATATATGCCATGTAACACCCCAAAATACATAGGGTTAGAAATTTAATTAATCACTAAGAAATGATTTAGTCTTGATGGTTATAAAGCTAGAGTAATCCCTAAGAGATCCTAGGTTCAAACCCCACTCTTCCCATTTTCTTCTAGTTTTTTTCAACAATGAAGGAACAAAATTAATCTCGTATAAATATTAAATGTGGTATAAATATGTCAAGTGTGGGTAGTAGTCTAATGGTTAAGCACAATTCTTATCCATTTCTAGTTCAAGTCATGCCACTCTCCCTTCCCATTTCTTTGCTCAGTCGATATGCTCAGGGAATGGTGGCCAAGGAACAATACAAGTGCGTATGATTTGAAAACGGGTTATGAGTCAACCTAAAGATACATGTCGCTCCACACCAGGAACGAGTACTTGAAAACCTAGTGAAGAAGGCTAAAATTGTTGAGGAAATCAAACAGCTAAACCGTGAGCAACGGGAGAAAAGTAGGTTTTCGTCCAAAAGGGATTATGGCTCCGCTAGTGCGAACTCTCGCCCTACTAAACGAATCGAAGATGGTAGACTGCAACAAAAAGGTTACGATGAATAATACTAAGAATAAGCCCAACTATTATAGGTACTATAAGAAGCGACACTCGAGCAAATGTTGGAAGAAATTGGGCACTTGTTTTAAATGTAAGTCGATGGAACATATGACAAAGGAATGCCCTTAATGAAACGAGTAGACACAAGCTCCAACCCAAAATTAGAGAGTGGGCCAACTACTTTCGAGGGGTTGTGGGCAGAACCAGGCTGCAAATAATACAACTACCAGTGCAAATTGAACCAAGGCTAAATAACCCACCTTTGTTTATGTCGTTAGGGGACGTGAGGAAAGAGATGCATCTAATGTCATAGTAAGTATCCTTACCATTCATTTTATCCAATACTTTGCCTTAATCGATATAAGATCCACCCACTCTTGTGTATATTGTGGAATGTCCAAAAAATTGGGTGTTGGGTAGAGAAAACCACTACTGATGTAATTGTATAAGCCCCTTAAGAAAATCTATTGTTGTAAATAAATTCTATAGGAGATGTCCGTTAGAGGTTCAAGAGGTAGTGTTTCCCACAGACCTTATGAAGTTACTGTTTGGGGAGTTCGATTTAATTCTAGGTACGGACTGGTTAGTTAAACATCAAGTTAGCCTAGATTGTACCTCTAATAGGGTAACTTTGAAAACAACTGAAGGTAGAGAGATTGTTATGGTTGGGGAGCGTAGGGACTATTTGTCTAATGTAATTTATGCTATGGCCGTTGAAAAGTTAGTTTGCAAAGGGTGTAAAGCATACTTAGCTTATGTGATGGTTGAGAATGTCGATAATACCACCTTAGATAGCATCCAAACAGTTAGAGAATTCCCATACGTGTTTCCCAATGAGTTGCCAAGAGTACCCCCAGATTGTGAGGTAGAATTTGACATTGAAGTGTTGCCAAAAAACCACTCCAGTGTCTATTACACTCTACCACATAGTACTAAAAGAGTTACAAATATTGAAAATCCAACTTTAAGAACTTTTGGATTGTAGGTTTGTTAGACCCAACGTGTTTCCATGAGGAGCTCTGATATTGTTTGTGAAAAAGAAAGATTGTTCCCTAAGATTATGCATAGATTACTGAAAACTAAACAAGCTAACTGTCAAAAATAATTAACCTCTATCTAGGATAAATGACCTATTTGATCAATTTTGAGGTACAATTGTGTTTTCCAAAATAGATCTAAGATCAGGGTATTATCCACTTAAGGTGAAGAAGACAAATGTACCTAAAACTATTTTAAAAACTCGTTATGGCCACTATGAGTTCTTTGTAATGTCATTCGGTTTAACCAATGCTCCTGTTGCTTTCATGGATCTTATGAACTGAGTGTTTCAACCCTTCCTTGATTAGTTCGTTATTGTATTCATAGATGATATCCTAGTTTATTCCAAAACCGAACATGAACATGATGAGCACCTTAGGAAGGTTCTGCAAATCCTTCAAGAGAAAAAATTATATGCTAAACTTAGTAAATGTGAATTCTAGCTTAAGGAGGTTATGTTTCTGGGTCATGTGGTATCCGTAGAGGGTATTCAGGTAGATCCAAAGAAGATAGAAGCAATCTTTGAATGGAAACAATCCAAAAACGTTTCTAAAATTCATAGTTTTCTGGGTTTGGTTGGGTTTTATTATAGATTTGTTGAAGGGTTTTCTTTAAAAACTGCACTTCTAACTAAGCAGTTGAGAAAGGAAGCTTCATTTAGGTGGACGGATGAACAACAATCCAGTTTCGAAAAGCTTAAGGCAATGTTAACCCAAGCTCCTATTTTAATTCAACCTAAACCAGGGAAAGAATATATGGTGTACAGTGATACATCCTATACCGACCTGGGTTGTGTGTTGATGCAAAGCGATAAAGTAGTAGCTTATCTATCAAGGCAGTTGAAGCAACATGAGTGCAACTACCTGACTCATGGCTTAAAGTTGGTTGTAGTAGTTTTTGCATTAAAGATATGAAGACACTACTTGTATGAGGAGAAGTATTACATCTACACTGATCATAAGATACTAAAATATATTTTCACCCAAAAAGAATTGAACCTTAAATAATGAAAATAACACAAGAATAATAGACTATCTGGTAGCGAATGTCTATTGGTAGGAGCCTAGTAGCATTTTATCAAGATTTTGGTGAATTTCTTTCTTGATTCATTTTGCTTTTGTTTCCGTCTTTATTCTTTTTTTAAGAATAATTGGACAGTGGTGAGTTGTTTTGTGCATCCCTGCTGTGTAGGGTTTTTAAGATTTTGCATTGGAATGATTATTGAGATAAGTACAGTCCTTTTTTCCGTGGAAGGTGCAAAAGTGAACACCTTGATTTAGGGTTGAAAAAGGATTGGGGGTTTCTCTGGATCAGCTTTTTTTGTCTCTTACTACACATCTTTAATTGCTGCATGTAATTTCCTTTCTTGCATGTTTTTACATTTTTTCCTGCATGGTCTCGTTGTTTTTTTGCATTTTTTTTGGCTTGGTATTTTGACTTTTCTTACGATTTTCTTTATTGCATGTAAATGTCTTTTCAAGATTCATTAAATCTTAGTTATTATGTTGAGTTTTCCCATTTAATCTTCTCTTGTCTTTGTTGATTTTGTATGTAGTTACTATTAGGGTTGGTTGGTAATCTTTCATTTTATTTTTTTTCTTCTTTTCTTTTCTGTCTTCTCTTCGACTGGTTAATTGGGTTTTTCTGTTTCAATCTCTTTAACTCATTTTTTTTTCTCTAAGAGCTGCTTGCTTTCTCTCTGTGGGTTTGTTTCATGCTTTCATCGCAAGTGGCTTCTTTTTCTTTCTCTATTTTAACGTTTATTTTTCTTGTTTTGTTTAACTTTTTTCTTTGTTTCTTTAGGGGTTCCTACCTATTTTTTTTCTCTTATTTTGCGAGATGATCTTTTTATCGTTTTATTCTTAGGTCATTCATATTTACTGGTTTCTGTTAATTTTGTTCTCATTTATCTATTTTTTGCTGTTTGCTTTATTTTCTCTCAGAATTCTATTATTTGTCTTTCTTTGTGGCTCTTGCAGTTTCTTTTAGTTTTGTTCTCGTTGAAGAATCTAGGTCTACTTGGGTTGGTGGAAGAGGTACTTATTTTCTGGTCGTTCGCTCCTTTGGCATTAAGAATGGCTGAGGACATCAATGATCTATTGGAAAGGCTAATCTTCTTTGAAGAAGAATAAAAAAGGATAATCAGCACGAACAGGAATGTAGCAAACACATAGGGTTATGAAGCATGGGATGTTGGAAAGATCATGGCTGGGGAAAAAATAAACAGAGACACCATGTACTGTGTTCTAAAATCGCTATGGTTTACTATGGAAGAAGTCAACTTGTGGCTTTAAATGGAGAAGTGATACTAGTGAAATTTGTTAATATCGACGATTGAATAAGAATCTTGAACATGATGCCATGGCTCTTTGACCAATGCCTATTTACAATGCTACCATTCCTAAAGCGTCAAGAGTTGGATGAATATGTGTTTAATATTACACTTTTTTGGATAAGTAGTTACAACATCCCCCTTGAGCAAATAGATAGACAGGTGGCCATCGACGTGGGAAAGACGATATGGGAGGTTGTGGCAATTAACTGGCGAGATAGAAATGGGGGTTAGACTGACTACATAAGCATAAGGGTTAAAATAGATTTTTTACGACCCCTTCGAGGGGTTGTTCATTTGGTTGGAAGTAAAGAAACCGAGACTGTCTGCACCATCAAGTATGAAAGGCTTCCAGCCTTCTGTTATTACATATGGGCCCTAATTGAACACACTACATAGAAATGTAATAAAAAGATGAACACATCGAAACGAGTAACCTTAGCTTTCAATATGGCAGTTGGCTCAGAGCTCAGCTAGGGGGGTCAACTCAAAGTAGAGGAAACTATAGAAATGGGATCGGAATAATAGAAAAAAAAGAAGAAGATAAACTTGAGTGAAGAGAATAATGGTAACAAAGCTGGGAATGGGGATGAAAATGAGTTAACGACGCTAAAAGGAAAATAAAAAGTCAGAGATGGGGAAGAAGAATCAGAATCTTGCTCCCCTGGAGAGACGGTCAACAAAATCAGCACGTAAGGGAGGGGGCAGAATGAAATACAAAAGAAAAAGAACAAAAGGGAGTAATGGGGAGAACAACGATGAGAGCCTTACCAGATTGGTCTGAAGGAAATTAGTGGATAGTCTTTCACCTTGCGAGGCAGTGGCTAGTGACCAAACCCACCAAGAGCAATGAAGTTCTTTTGCTAGAATTGTTGTGGGCTTGGGAACCCTGCGACAGTTCGGGAACTTAAGCAACTCCGCGTTGCTAATAACCCCAATGTTGTTTTTCTATGTTAAACAAAAATGTATTCTAATAACTACACTCGTATTCGAAATCTATTTAGAATGGCTAGATGCTTGGCGGTAAGTTCAGAAAGACATAGTGAAGGCTTGGCGATGCTGTGGAAAGATGGAGTTGATGTGTCTAAACAAAACTATTCCAGCCACCATATTGACTCGCTTGAGCCATAATAATATTAGGTTTACAGGGTTCTATGGCATGCTAATCTGAATATAAAAAGTTGGTCTTGGGATATCCTTAGAACAGTAGGAAGATCGATCAGGGAGGACTGGATCGTGGGTGGTGATTTTAATGCCATCATCGATGAAGATAAAAAAGAAGAGGGTCACAAGAAACCAAGGGTAACCATAGATAAGTTTAGAGATGTAATGGAGGAGCTGGCTTTTGTTGACATCAAAACCGAAAAGGGTTAGTTCATGTGGGTTAATAACTGTAAGGGTAATAATATGGTAAAAGAGAGATTGGATAGATTTCTTATTTTTTCTAATGCTATTGATAATCTCCCCTTCCTTGTGACAAATGTGGTAAGACAAGCAAACTTGGACCATGATGTTATTTTGATAGATACTATGCGTCAAAAGCCTATAAAGGACTTTAAAAACCTGATACTTTTCTTTAAATTCGATGCTTGTTGGGCGTAAGAGAAGGAAGCCAAAGACATTGTTAAGAAAGCTTGGAGCAGGAGTGATACGAACATCATTTAGAAAATTGAGAAGGTGTGAGACGAGCTTGGCCCCTGGCAACATGATCGGTATAGAAAGATGAAAAACCATATTCGTAGGCTGGTTGCGAGGGTTGATAAGCTTATTGATGGCCTTTAAGAGGAGTTTAACGCCGGAAAGTTGAAGACTGCTCGTCTTAAGCTGGGGTATCTTTATGCCGAAGAGGAGAACTACTGGGCACATAGATTGCAGATTAAATGGCTCAAAAAGGGGGATAGAAATACTCACTTTTTTCACATCCGGGCCATCAGCAGATTGAAGAAGAATAAAATCGAAAGGTTACAAGACTCAAATGGTATTTGAATGAATGATACGAATGATATCTGTAAGGTTGCGAGGGATTACTTTCACAATCTTTTTAAGTCGACAGCTTCATCTAATGATGAGCTCAATTTGAGTTACATTTAGAAAGGCATCACTCAGGATATTAACAATATATTGGCTAAGCAATTTACGGATGAAGAGATCCTTAAAGCCTTCAATCAAATAGATCCTCGTGAAGCCCTTGGGATTGATGGCCTTTCGAATATTTTCTTTAAAAAGAATTAGGAGGTGGGGGGTAAAGATGTTCTTAACCATTGTCATGATATTTTGGATGGCAACAAGGATATCACTTATCTTAATGATACAATTATTATTCTTATCCCTGAGATTAAGGATCCTATTGACATGACTAACTTTCATCATATTAGCTTGTGCATGGTAATTTTCAAAATTATTTCCAAGGTTTTAGTAAATCATTTAAAGGCTACCCTTCCACTTTGTATTAGTCAGAATCAAAGTGCCTTCGTTCCGGGTCGAATGATTCATGACAACATTCTTATTGCCCATGAGAGCTGGTGCATTATTTACAAAGCTCAAAAAATGAACCTAATAAAGACTTTGTCATAAAGCTCGATATGAGCAAATCTTTTGACAGCGTTGAGTGGAATTTTCTCAAGAAAGTCATGAAGAACTTGGGGTTTGAGGATGCTTGGGTGGTAAATTATGTGTTGTGTTCGGTTGGTGAAATATGTGTTAAATGTAATATGATTCTATTGGAGGTTATTGATCCCTAGCAGGGTCTTTGAAAAGGGAACCCCCTCTCCCCTTATCTCCTTTTATTTTACATGGAGGCTTTCTCAAGAATGCTTCTAAATGCACAAATTGCCAACCTTATTCGTGGCATTTGGGCTAGTCAAAATGGCCCTCGTATTAATCATTTATTTTTTATCGATGATGCCCTTCTTTTTATCAGGAACAAAAAAAGTGAAGTTGAAGCTTCTAGGGATTTTGCGTAGGTTTTGGGTCAAAAAATAAACCCTGACAAGTCAATAGTGTTCTTCAGCCTGAATACTCCCAAAGACCAACGTGAGCTTTATGGTGACTTGCTTCGCATGAGAGTGGTTGACAATTTCGACAACTATCTTAGGTTTCCCCTCTTCATTGGAAAGAAAAAATCTATAACTTTTTATAGCATTCCTAATCACTTTTCTTGTAAGATCAATAGTTGGTCTAAGAGGCTCCTCTCCTACAGTGGTAAAGAAATATTTATAAAATCTATTCTACAATCACTTCTGACTTATGCACTTTTTGTTTTCCTTAATCTTAGGGGAGCTCCAGAGGAGATGTAATAAAAAATCTGCAGGATGTGGTAAGCATGCAAAGAAAAAGGAAGAGGTTGGGCAATGCTTGGATGGGACAAAGTTGCTTCCCCAAGGGCATAGGAGAGCTTGGCTTTAGAGACCTATGTCTTTTTAACCTTACTATCATTGAAAGATAAGTTTGAAGGCTACTCACCATCAAAGACACGCTATGTTATCATGTGCTCAGCTCAAAGCATTTCCCTAATGGACCTCTTCCACCCCCAAAAAATTGACAAACCTTCTTACATATGGACAAGCGTCGCTATTACTGCTAAAGCTCTCGAAAATGGCTTCAGTTGGCAAGTTGGTGATGGGAACAGTATTGATATTTTCAAAGACAATTGGGGCTTTGAAAGTTTAAACGGTGATTCTCTTTGTTGTACCACTCTGAATCTTCATGAAAGAAAAGTGCACAATTTATGGGTTAATAATCATTCGAGCTAGAGTAAAGATAGGGTGCATGAACTTAATAGTTGTTTTGTGGGGGGTTGTATTTTTAATTTACCTATCCTTTTCAATGGCTCAAACGATAGCATGGTTTGGTTCCATAACCATTATGGCTTCTTCTCAAGCAAGTGGGCTTTGGTCCTCACAGATTCTTTTGAAAGACAATTTGGAAGCTTAAAACCCTTCCAAAAATTAGGTTTCGCTTGGCGTATGGGACATGAGCTTCTCCCTACAAATGCAAAGATCTCTTTTATTAGACAGAACTTCAGGAGTGACTGCCCCAGGTGTGGTGCAAGTGTAGAAACCCTTATCCATGCCCTTAAAGATTACCTACTGCTCGGGTCACTCTTACTATCAATAGATTTAATGGTAGGCTTCTCGACGAGGACTACCTTTGTTGCATTGACTGGATCGAATATGTCATGCGTTTATTGGATAAGAAAATAGTAGTAGTTTTTATAACAACGTGGTGGCATAGCTGGAACAACCGAAACAATTATGTTTTTCATGGTAAGGAAGATGAAGCTCGAGTCACTTGAGAAAGGGCCAAAACTCTTTATCAGGATTTTCGGATCCACAATCTGGTCAACAAGCCGATGTTACCTTTAACCTTGCTCTTAAAAATGGGAAAAAGCCATTAAGCAAGACAGTGAAATTAAATTTCAATTCAACTATTTCCAAAAATAAAACTAGATTCGGGGTGATTGTTCATGATTTCGATGGCTTCGTTCTTGGTGGGGGTTGGGGCTTCAAAGATGAGGATATGACGGTTGATTAGATTGAAATTTATGCATTAGAGGAAAGCCTTAAGATTATACACTCCCTTAATATTCCTAATGCCATCTTCGAAACTATTTGTGCCAGCCTTGCGAACCGGGTCAAGAAACGCAGGGAGGATATTACAATCATTGGGTATCGCATTAAAGAGATTTTGAAAACCATGGAGATGTTTAATAATGCAGCTGTTAATTGGATCTATCGTAGTTGTAATAAGGTTGTGGACTTCATATGCAAATATGCCATTATTAATGATTGTACTTTGGTTTTCGGTATGGATTACCTTAAAGAAATCCATGATCTTGTAATTGATGATTCCATTAATTGAGTTTTGACCTTTTTGGGTCTTTTTGTCAAAAAAAAAAAAAACAAGATTAATAGATGAGAATAAAGAGGGATATTGTCTTTCTATTCTTTTTCATCATCATTACAAATAGTATACTATTATATATATATAGGGAGATAAGACTCCTCATTTTCTAATACATAAATAGGAAAAGAGGTTACAAGGAGATGAAAGGTGAAAGGTTGATTATAATGAACATCCACTTAATAGCATTCATAACATTCCCCTATACCTCATTAAAAACCTTATTAGGAAAAATCTTACAAAACAAAATTCTAGTTAAGGAAAAAAAGAGTACATAATCCTTTAATACACAATATGTCACAACCTTAAAAGAAAAATGTAGTGTGAATTTACTCCCCTTCATGTAAGCACCACTTAAAATCTTTGAAACAACGCAATCCAATGCTGAAAATTAAATTCTCAAATGTAGCAATAGGGAGATCCTAATTGAATTCTCGATTATCCTTTACATCGGGTGAGGGGTGTTACAATAGTGCATAGTTTCCTCCCCCTTATTTGAATATTATTTTATAACTCAATATTGAGACATTCAATATTATTTATCAATAGTAAACCATCAACATATACAACAAATTTTGTTAATGCGTATCAATATAACAATAAAATTTAATTTCATTCTCATGCTTTAGACGTTGGGAACAACTTTATAAAGCATGATGTATTGTATCATTCACTATTATCAATACAATGAGTGCATTAAGTACATAAAGAAATGGTACTTCAGGACCATTATTTTATAACTTTATTGTTTGACCATTTGTATTCCTTTTCAATATATTCAATCTACATGAAAAATTAGCCTGATTAATTTTGATTATATAAACACTATTGGATACTCAATAACAATTCTTTATAATATCATTGTGTAACAATTTGTCCTTATTGAACACTCGATCTTCATGTCGAGACAAATTTTCATTTTAGATATACTTTCATTATAAAGTTTATCTATCGAATAATTATTTCTCTTGGAAATTCTTCAAGAACTTCAATGATATTTGATACATTAATATAAACAATAATGATAATAACCTATATGTTTAAATATATTAATTAATAAAAACACGTGAAAAAAACTCATATTCACATTTAATGATTTCCCATGAAACTAAAGTTTTATGCTTCAGGCATCAATCCTTTAGGAATTTTTTTTTATAATATTATCAATTAAATTATGTCAACTGAATACAAATTCACTGAACCTAAATAAACAATCTTATTTAGTGTCAGACTATTTGTGTCTTGCGAAAATTTGTGTTACAAGTCAATTCTATATATTATGACTTGTATATCTTTTCATTATTATGCTAACATTCAATCCACTTGGCTTTACACCTTGAAGGTGTTTGAACTTCATATCCGAGATACATTCCATAAGTTATAATAGAAGTATTTATTTATTTTGATGACTTGTTTTCACCTCAATGCTTTCAAGTATATTTTCATTCAAGATCCTCACTTTTCTATAATATTGAAGTGTTCTATATATGTTATCATTATTGACCAAAATTTCCTTTTGTAAGCTCTATCATCTTTGGCTATGATATAACTAATTGAGGTATCTTATTATATTCATAATGTCAGGTACCTGAACTTCTTCTTGGATTTTATCAAAAGTTATGCCTTGGATCTCTTCGTGATTACCTGTATCCTTTAGCATGTGACCATACTCATTTCTTTCTCCTTTCTTTCAAGAACTTTTCATTTTATGGAATCAACTAGTTTGGCATGCTTAGCATGCTCAAGACTTATTTTTATCACATTGTCCTTCTGGGAAATATAATTATTTGGAGCATTTTAGCTAGTATATGTGTCACCTAGTATATGCAATCTCTAAATGTCATCACTAAACATGTTTGAAAAATAATTTTATCCTTCAAACTTGTGAGGATAAAAAAAAGTGATGACATAAGTATTTAACCAACTTGTCTCCCCTTAATAGTAAGAAATTTTGCAACATGACAATGCTTTTTCAAAATTATAAATATATCTCTTTTCAACTTTTAACATCTAAAGAAAATTCTATTGTTTTCTCAACTTCATACTTGATTATTAATCTTAATGCATTATGTTGGAACATTATACTTGATAATCCATCTTAGTGCATTATGGTGGAATACAAAATAGATATTGCACATCGAAATATTCTTAGATTAATCTATTGGCTTATAAATGAAAGCCAAATCTCACAAGGCAAATGTTTCTTTACATGTTGGCTTGATGCAAATAAAATTACATGTTTATTGTAAAGTTATTTTTATATTAATGGTTAAGCAATTAAATAGAGGCATAGTTTTGCTAACCATTAAGTTTAACATATATAGGTATAGACAACTTAATATTATTCCAACTAAAACTACGAAAATCAAGCTTGGGATATAATGCACCAATGTTGTTAGTACAAATTGCATACTATAGAAATTTTTCACAATCAAATTATTTTAAGAAATGATATCACAAACTTTGGGTTGCACACATGTGATACATGAGCTCATATATTATTTGGTTATCAACTAACCTCTAACTTTAGCTGGTTTCAGTTCAATATGTTGTCCAAATAACTAGTATTGATGAAAATTATTAAAATATAACTTCTAATTCTTCAATAAAATCATATAAATTTTCATCAAATTATTTTGTATCATCATTGACTCGGGATGGTCTAACTAGTCATACCAACACTATGAACTTTTGTTCATTATCTCATATGTCAATAATTTACGTGTAATGTATTTCTTCGGGGAATTTATAATACAAAAACATGAGTATTTCATGTCATTTCTATCCATGGTTTTAATGTAAAACACATAAAGATTTCCTTCAACATATATTTCTTGATCTGAAAAATAATATTATGTTTTACAAAATTTTACATCACAAGGAGGTAAAATATTAGCTCTTAAAGAGCTTTGTATAGTTTGATGCAATATTAGTGCTCGAAGCATGTAATCATTTTATTATATAATTTTAATGAATACTTAATTTATTTTAAATAATATACACTTTTGCACTTCTTTTCAACATGAATGATAAAAAATTTGATTTTCAAAAACTTTATTATTCATATAAAAATAAAATGAATAGGTATAAATAAAACATATATTAAACATAACAAATCATAAATTCATGTTACGAATAAATCACTATGGTTAGATAATATTTTTTATATATACCATAACATAACAAAATACAAAATATTATAAGATCGGATTAAAGTAACTTTACAGCTATAAAGGTTTAAACATAAATATTTTCTAACCTCCACATCAATCATGAAATTATCCAGACAGGGTGAATATCCCAAAGTTCATGATAAGTAAGTATTTTTACTCCCATTCCGCAATAATCATATATTTTAATCAAAACCAAAATTAAACCCATCACTTCTATTAAAAATGAACCAATAAGAAATAAAAATATTTATCTCCACATAAAAATCCCAATAACTAAACGCGCAAAGAGTTTTATAAATTAATAGAGTTATGAATGCAGACTTATATAAATTGAAATTCCTAATAGAAAACGAATTAAATTTCAAAAGAAGTTGACTAGAATGACTTAGGTTACCATGGATGAGAATTAGTGATTATAAGCATCCTTTATAATGAAGGAAAAGAGATCATTCCCAAGCAAATATCAAATAGCCATTGATTCTAACGATTCTTAAACAATTAAATTTCAATGCTTGATCCCAACAAAATTGACACTGTAACACCCCGAACCCGAGACCATCGCCGGTGTCGGACACGAGGGGTTAACGAGACAAATCCTCTTAAAGTACCGACCAATTCGGCATTTCCAGACAGGCTGGAAAACTGCGTCACCGTCGCCTTAAAAATCATATCTTGAGTTTCAAAACTCGGAAACTGATTCCGTAAATTTTCCCTGAATTTAGACTCATATATCCATCCATGTATTTATTTCTAGAATTTTTGGTTGGGCCAATTGGTACAGTTTATTAGTTAAAGTCACCCATGTTACAGGGGTCGACTACGCTGACCTTCACGAGTTACAACTTGAATATCTCTCTGTACAGGGCTTTAATACTGGTTCCGTTTGTTTCTAATGAAACTAGACTCAAAATGGAATCTGCACATATAAGGCATGACTTCTAATTATTTCTGGATAATTTATAGTAAATTTTCAAAGTCACGACAGGGGACCCAGAAACCGTTCTGGCCCTGTCTCACGAGAACTTTAATATCTCTCGGTATACTGTTCATATGATCGTTTCGTTACTTTCATATGAAAATAGAATCGTCAAGGTTCGTTTACATAACTTATTCACAATTTAATACCCTTCCTACAAATTTTGGTGATTTTTCACATCCACATCACTGCAACTGGCAGCATCTGTTTTTAAGGTAGGCCTTACCTATTTTGTAGTTTCCATGGACCAACTATAGTCTAGTCATACATAGGTCCTCCTATGATCATGTTTAGCCATTCCAATGGCTGATCATGTGACCAACACTCCCATTCCAATCCATAATAACATCATGAAACCATATAAAATTACAAACCACAAATGGTCTAATTCCGTACTCCACTTTTACGAACCATTTTCGCATGGCCGTACATATATACATTACAAAAGCACTTGAAAACAACCGAGGGTAGTCCTATACATGCCATATCCAAAGTTCAACTAAAAGAGTACCAAAATGGGGGCTTTGATAGTGTGGATGACTTCGACTTCAATGATCCCGAATCCGATAGCTAACGAGCAAAATCTATAAAACAGAAAAGCAGAGAAAGCGGAGTAAGCAATTTATGCTTAGTAAGTTTGAGCAAGAAATTCCAGCACAACAAAAGCATAGCATTCATAAAGCTAACGGATAATTTCATATGCACAAATTCTCAATATCATACTCATTTCACATTCCAACCCCTATGTTCATACATAAGGGATCACCTTAGTCAAATACCGGAAACTCATTACTCGACTGAGCGAATATTATTCGAAGGGAATCAACTAATTCAAGCTCATATGAACATACCTCATTGCTGAAATTTTTTTCAAGCGCATTAACTGAAATTTTACAGCAAGATCGCTTATTCTAGAATCACGTACCTTCGGAAATTAACCGGATATAACGACTCGCTCAAATGCCTTCGGGACGAAGCCCGGTTATAGCGACTTGCACGAATGCCTTCGGGACTTAACCCGGGTTTAGTAACTTGCACAATGCCTTCGTGCTTAGCCCGGAGTTATTAACTCGCACGAATGCCTTCGGATCCTAGTCCGGATATAGTCACTTAGCACAAAGCCTTCGGGACTTAGCCCGGACATCATTCGAATAACCGAGCACAATTATCAATAAATTATGACACATTCGTATTTCATTTTCAATAGCAAAACTCAAACACAAGGCACTTTTTACACTTGCAATTTCGGCTCAATAGCCACACACAAAGAGCATGATTTTAATTTGCTTTAAACATGATCTAATCATTTCAGAATTTAAGCTCTATTACTCAAGAACTTACCTTGGATGTTGTCGAGCGATTTCGACGGCTACTCGACTACTTTTTCCTTCCCTTTATCGGATTTAGCTCCTCTTTGCTCTTGAGCTTAATTTGACAAATAAATTGATTTAATCGTTTGAGCATCGAAAGAGGAATTCAAGGTACTTAGCCAATATATATACTCATTTGGCATCAAAGTCGCATATGTACGAAATCATGAATCGAACTCAACACATTAGTTAATATTCCTCTTAGCCGAATTTTCTAAGCCAAGAATAGGCATCAATATGCTTGCCTCTAACCGAGTGCATGCACACCAATTTCCCTCATGTGGCCGAATATGCATGTCCATGTTGAGGCCAATTATACACTTTATACCACACCAAAAAACAGCATACATTTTACTAACTAATGCATTCCATAATGTAACTCAATACACATCTATCATTTCCTTCATGATCGAAACATCATCACAAGCAAATATACACCTTGAAATAGTATATATGTCATACCAATACATCATGTACAACATATATACATATATATATGCTAGAGCCGAATCTCAAGTTGATTGTAACTAAACACGAACAAAATTTCAAAACACAAATCTTACTTTCCATGCAATGAGCATAAATCACACTTTTGGATGTACCATGGCCGAATACATCACAACACCATAATTTTGGTCATGATTAAACAAAGAACTTGATGTCTTACCCAAAAATACTAAAAAGAAAGTCCAAGAGCCATCAATCCACCATCACATATATCATTAGTAAGCTTCATATTTAACATGCAATGGCATTAACACAAAATCCACCTTGGCCAAATACCATCCCCATGATATAACAAAGGTTTGAACCATGGGCTAACAAGAACATCAAGTTAGCAACCAAAAACATGCATGAATCTCATGGCACAACATCAAACATACCTTAATCTTGATGCAAGTATAGCCAAACCCCTTCCTAATCCTCTTCCAAACCAAGCATGAAGCAAAACTCCTTCCTTATCCTTAGTATTTTCGGCCAAAGAGAGTGAAAATGGATGAACAAAATTTTTTGTTTTCTTTCCTACCTACACGGCAATGGGGGAAGAGAAGCCTTCACACACACATTTTTTTTTTATTCCATACTCCTTATTTTATTTATTCCAACATAACCCACTTACCAAACATGTTTCATGACATGATTTTTGCCCATAATTCCTTGTCATGGCGGCCACTAGCTATTGGGGGAAATTTGACATGCAAGTCCATTGTTTTGCATGCATGCTTTAATTAGTCATCACACATTTCCCATCATACTTTCAAAGTTTACTACTAGGTCCTTTCTAGTGAAATTCACATTTATAACTCTAAATCAAAGCATCAAAAATGTCACACATGAGTTAACACACATTATAGGCAATAAAATAAATATTAAATTATTTTTATGCCTCGGTTTTGTGGTCCCGAAACCACATTTCGACTAGGGTCGTTTTAAGGCTGTCACAGACACAAACTCAGAACATATTAACCATCCTTGTATGCATGGTCAAGTTTAGCATCATAGTAAAAGTTTTCATCTTTTGCCGAAAAATTATCCTTCATTTCATCATTTTGGGATTACAAAATTTGTCTCAATATTGTTTCTACCTTTTTTTTTAATGGATGCTTTGATAAAGTTTTACTAGATACTTAAAAATACAATAGGTATGTGACCAATGCATTTTCATACCTCATTAGTAGCATGAATTTTCAATAACCTTCGAATATTTTGGCCACCATTTTCTTGGTTTCCTTATTATTCTTTTTCTAGTGGTTAGAAGTACCACTATTATAACCACTATAATAACAATTATTAGTACGTCTCCACCATGATCTTATATTTTGATTTTTCATAATTGTTATGTATTTTTACATTCACTTCAAGGAATGGAGTCTTTTCACTACAAGGCATGAGATCGCCTCAAAATACTTTTTAAAGCCTTTTTCACAATATTGCTACTGCAGGAGCACATTAGATATTTCAATCATAATAAGCTTTAGAGAGTATTATCATTTTCTAAAGGTCAAATCATTCTTTCAAATTATTACGCAATTAAAGAGTTAAGAGGATCTCTCGCAATTAGATATTCCACTTTTAATCCTTCATGTAGATGATATTGGACAAAAACAATGGTTTTTGTAACAGCCCGATTTTGGGCCTAGTCGGAACAGTGGTTTTGGAACCATAATTCTGAGGCCGGAGAAAATTATTTTGATATTATTTTATGTGATATGACATGTTTATAAAGGTGCATGAAAATTTTGGTATATTAATTTTAGCGATTTCTAGTCCAATTTCGAAAAAGGACTAAATCGCGTAAAAGGTAAAAGTTGTATTTTAGCACCCAAATGTATCTAATAGCAAGAGTATTAAAATTTGGGGCCTTTAAAGTGAAATTAGACCCCTAAATATGGCTTGGCTGGCCATGGGACAAGAAATTTCAAATGGTCAATGTATTTGGTAAGGTGATGTCATATTAGGTGATAAAATGGTACCCTAAGGACTTAGCTTCAACTTTTTCATTTTCTTCCTTCTTCTTTGACCAAAAATACTAGAAAAGAAAGGGGTTTTGAAGCTTTGAACTTTCAGCAAAGAAAATCCCTTGAAAGTAAGTGATTTTAATGCTTTTTCTTGAAGATTTTTACATTTTTGGAACCCCTAAAGCATGAGCTTTCATAAGAGGGGACTATTTTGCAAAATGATTAAGAGTCTAGGGTTTTGCCATGAAATAATATGTATTTTTTTCTGATTTTTTATGGAAGAAAATGAGTCTTGGTAGTGTTATAAACACTTTTTGTGAAGGAAGATTGCATGAAAACTCCTAAAAAGGGGATATTTTGCAAAGTAGTATAATAAGTGTAAGTCTATGAAATAGTTGATGTTGTGAGTTGCTATAGTTATGAAAATAATTCATCTAGTCTTAAAGAGTAAAGAAATTGAATAAAAACCATTTTTCGAGCCTAGGGGTAATTTGGTAATTTTGGCAAAATATAAGGGCAAAATTGTAAAAATTGCCCAAGTGTGTCAATAGACTAATTTCATTATTACATTGTTTTAATTAGCTAAATGTGATGTTTTATATGTTGAAAAATGCGATTTGGGCCTAGAACGGGGAAAATCAATTTATGGACGATTACGTCTTTTTCACCTTTGTGGTATCGAGGCAAGTTCGTATGTAAATAATACCATGCTATACATGTATTTAAATGTTATCATCACATGAATTGTACAAATATTAATGTGTATGTGATTAATATAAATATGATGAGACAAAGCCTTAATAAGCGAGAAAAATCCCGTTTGAACCTTAAGAATAAAATAGGATACGAGTGACATGTCACTAGGAATTATAAGTCTAGATGACTAGCTCGAGAGTGAGCATTTAAATGTCATGAGATATGAGGTAGCTTTAGCTATAGTTGAGGCACTTATGTGCAAAGGTTTTTCTGAGTATCCAATTAGTATTCCAAGTGTTCAACGGGTAATCCGAGGACAGAGTTGATGATGGTCCCAATGAGGTAAGTCATTGGTGAGTATGCACTTGAGTTATGTTACAAGTTGTGCAAGTATGTACACTAAGCCTATGAGAATGCCTTGGTATGTGATGATCTATGATGCATAAATATGTGTTCTTACCATGATGGATGAAATGATGTTGTATTAAATTTGTGAACAATGATCATGAATGAGTAACTTAGCCTTGAAAGATTTGAGTTACTGCAATAGTGTAACTTTGAAAATACACTAAAAATAGTGGAAAATGAGTTAGAAGCTGAATAAAATATGTAAATAAATCTTATTGAGTCTAGTTTCTTATAAAAGAAACATTTTAAGCAAAGAATTTCCTATAATGAGATATTTGAAGCTGCGTGGGTCAGATTCAGAATGACTTCGAAATCCCCTGTTCTGATTTGAGAAAATCATTATAAATTGTAAAAAAAATTTATGAGTTATGATTTATATTCTTGGAATCCTTAATGAGCCTAGTTTCAAGAGAAATAGACAAGAACATTATTTGAGTCCTGTGCTATGAGATAATTAAAGTTTAGTGCAAAAGGGTCTGAACTGTCAGACAGTGAATCAGGGGTAAATTGGAGGAATAAACTGTGCTAATTGGCTAAACAAAAAATTTTGGAAATTTTATGGCAGAAATTTACATGAGTCTAGTGTCATGGAAAATTAACAGAACTTAATTTGGAGTTTCATAGCTCCAGATATAAATAATTTAGTGACTGTTGCTCAGGAAGACAACTTGTTGTGAACTTGAGAATATGTTGTAAACATTGATAAAACATGTTAATGAATTGCTTTTTTTTTTTTTTGCATATGAACTTACTAAGCATAAATCTTACCCCTCTTTCTTTCCCATGTTCCCTAGGGTTGCCATGGTAGCTTGGGTTAGAGGCCGTCAGAGATATTATCACACTGTTGAGTTAACGCTATCGGCGTACGTAAATCCTAGTGTTTTGAGTATATGAGATGTATAAAGTTTTAATGTTGAGTATGTGATATTATGATTTAGCCAAAGGCATTGGCTTGTTATTAAGGTAGTATGTAGTCATGTAAATTGGCCTATGTCGGCTAATGACGTTATAGGCTTATATGATTATTCTTATGCATGTAAGTTATTATCTGTTGTGATGTGGCTTACAGCATGTATGCCTAGAGATTAAATTAAGATTCATTGATGAGTTAGTAGCTGATTCAAGATTAAGTGATTGGTAAATAGTTAATAATGCCTCATGAATTGTTTTTGGATATGATTATGCATGCCTAGTGATGGACATGAGGTTTGTGACGTAATGATACTTATGACAAGTATGTGGTAATGATATGAGTAAATTCTATGATATTTATTGCATAAGAAATTGTCATAAGCATAACATGTTTGTAGATGTTTAAGAGCTCATTTATGTCGTGTTGTATGTTATTGAATAAGTATGTGTGCATAAGTTGTGAGGGTGACAAATGGCTTGGAAAATAGCCTTGTAATTGTCTACACGGGTAGACACACGGGCGTATGTCTAGACCATGTGTGACACATGGTCTGCCCCCATGGCGTGTGCCATGGCCGTGTTTGAAAGTCAGTGTTGCACACGGTCTAAGGGCACGGGCATGTCCCAAGCCACACGGGCGTGTGTGACTACACCGTCTATATCCACACGAGCGTGTGGAGCCTTAAAGCATGAAATTTTTCAAGTTTTTCTTAAGTTCTCGGTTTAGTCCCGAATCAGATCTAATGCATGTTTTGGGCCTCATAAGCCCATATACGGGATAGTATGCCTGTACAATGAAATGTTTTAAATTGATTAAAATTTTACGGCTCGATTTTTGTGTGATTGGTTGAGTTTAAGTCAAGTAACACCTTGAACCCTGTCCCGACGTCGGATACGGGAAATGGGTGTTACGTTTAGTGGTATCAAAGCATGATTTAGTCGATTCTCGGGATAACCTAGCGTAAGAGAGTCTAGCTATACATGCCATAGTATTACTCGTGATAGTGTGATATCTCCTAGCCCTAACAAAACTGTTGGTTAAGACAGGAATGAGTTCTAACTGAGCAAATCTTGATAGAGATAAGAGTAAAGTTGAGATTATTGAATCATGCTTGTGATATGCTGAAAATGGGAAAGGTTTGAAAAGAAATTCATGATTTTTACATGAACTAGTATTCATTATGTGACACTCTTGAGTTAAAGAATGTGAAATAGTGGAATAAAACAAAGTTAAGTTGTGAAAAAGCTCTTTTATGCATGTTAGTATTCATACAATGTTAAATGTCCAACTTGATTGGCCAAGTGTTTATGAAAAAGAAAAAAAAAATTGCTTGAATGATAGAATGTATATATGAATGCTTTATTGCATGATTAGTAATCAGTATATACATGAGGTTGACATTTATATCTAGATTAATGAAGTCAAGATGTCGTAATGTTATGCTTTATAACCTCAGTTACAGAATCATAAATGTCATAATAGTATGAAAGTTGTAATGAAAGATCAAATTGGGTGGAACGTAGGGAATGAGTACGATCGTTCACTAATGAATTGATGGAAAAGACCATGGTTGGACCATGGCAATACATGAGATATGTGCGCCAGTGTTAGACATGTTTGGGACATGCATCGGCCACATAATGAGAGCCAGTGTAAGACCATGTCTGCGACATGGCATCGGCATTGAGATGAGTGCTAGTGTAAGACATGTCTGGGACATGCATCGACCTCGAGATGTTAGCCAGTGTCAGACATGTCTGGGACATGTGTTGGCTATGAGATGTGCTAGTGTAAGATATGTCTGGGACATGCATCGGCATAGTTACATGTATCGGTGTAAGACCTGTCTAGGACACGGCATTGACAAAGATGGATGAGAGCTAGTATAAGACCATAGTTGGACTATGGTATTAAGTAAAAGATGTACTCAAAACCGTAAGATGTTCTCCAATTTGATAAACACTGGCAAGTGATTAAGACTAAATATAGGAACTTGATAAGACATTAATGATAATTTGGGTAGAAGAAATGAAAGTTTGAATTGTGATAAATTCACTTATGTTTAGCTAATATTCACATGAAATAAAGTTGCATGTATTACTGAGATATGTGAAAATGTGTTCATAACAAGTTGGAAATTTGAAAGGTTTGAATCAATGCACGTAATGCTATGTTGTTGTTGAATATGTATTTGCTTGAGAGTCAAAAGTTTAAAGGCTTTACAATCTTCTCCCCTTACCAGAATAGAGTTATACGATGAGATTGTTGAGAGATATGCTGCATAAACTTGAAAAAGTGAAATTAAAGAGTACAATAATGGAATAGTATGGGATTAGTGAAGACAGAATTAGTTAGAGGAAAAATGTCAGACTTGCACAGATGTCTGGGTATGACAGATTCAAGTAAATAAAAGTTATGGCTATCTTTCTCTTCTGAGTATTCTATGTTTTACTCTATTCTGGGGAATACGTATGGTTATCCTTTCGAGTTGGAATTCTATCGTATGAGGATGCTAGTAACTATGATATTAGATGAAAAGCTCTATTAGTCCAGTTAGTTATGATCGATATTTCCCCATCTCTTCAGATTTCTATTCCGATAAATTGGAATGAAGTTGATAGTAAAAAAAATCTATTTGAGACGATTTTGATATTTCTATTGATTATGATTTTATATATATATGGAAATATATTCTCCCTGTTATGATGGAATTCCAGAGCGTATGGACGGTAGTGTCTTTCAGGTTTTCTCTAAGGGATTTTCCTGATTTTTCCTCATTATTTTCTTCGGAGTTATATTCTCGGATTTCTAGTATGGTATTACATCTGGAATTCTTTATCTTGGTTTTCTATCGCTCTTATTTTGAGAATTTCCAAACCTGGCTTATCTTTAAGCGTATTCTTTGACTTGCAATAATGGTATCTATTATGATTATGCTTGTAGTTCGACAATGGAAGTATGGGGATTGTAATATTTCGATTTCTCTAATCTTCATGTAAATGGTTATTATCAACAAAGGTAAATTAAGTTATGTGCATCTAAGTTTATTCTCTAGCCCGGGAATAATGTTGCACATTCATTGGTAAGTAAATGTGTAGTCGTAAATGAAGGAATTGTATTCTTGAAAGTATGATATGGAAATATATTAGTTGGATTTTTCTTATTCAAGTGATGTGGTTATAAGTATAGTTGTCCTAATTAATAATGCAACAGCCCGTTTTTAGGCTTAATCAGAATAGTAATTTCGGGGCCACCAAATCCAATGAGTAGGTTTGTAAATATTATATTTAATATTTACGAGTTAATTGTGAGTTTAAAAAAGGTTTTTGATATTGTGATTTTTGTTTTATAAGCGATTTATTAAGTTCAAGTGGTATGACCCTAAGGTCAAGTAGGTTTAGAAAATGAGGTATCGAGACCTCGTTTCTATAAACCGAGTCGCAAATATTTTTATAAATATTGACGGAGTGGCAATAAGATGGTATTAAAGTTTCGTTGAAAAATTTTATCATTTTGATAGTTAATTAAACAAAAAGGACTAAATCGCGCAAAGTGTAAAAGTTATGTTCTATAAGTTAAAGATATTAAATGGCTATGGAATTAAATAGTGGGAGTCCTTAAGTGGTAATTATTCCATAATCGTTGATAGTGGAATTCCATGGCTTGGTATAATGGAAATTATTAATGTATATTAAGGTTAAATATGATATTTGGTAATTATAACAAAATAAAATAAAATAAAACAAAAGCCAAATTACATGCTATCATCTTCATCAATAGCCGAATGTGAGAAATAAAATAATGTTCAATGTGAGAAATAAAATAATGTTCTCAAAGCTTTGAAGGTTCGGCCATGGTCGTTCATGCATGTAAGTCCATTTCGTCTCAGTTTTTAATAATTTTTATGTTTTTGAGATCGTTGTTTTGTGTTCTAGCAAGCCCGTACCTCCGATTTCAAAATTGTTAAAGTATTTGGATAATTCCATTGTTGAGTATTTGAGTATCTTGATTTTTAATGATAGAAAATAAATCTTTGATGGTAGATTATTGAGTTTTGTTAAGTGAATTTTAGCAAAAATGTCAATTTTTGGACTAAATTGTGAAATATAATAAATTGTGTGGTAAAAGTGTGAATAAATGAAAAATATGGGCTGATATGAGCATGTATGAAATTCGGATAGGTTGGGCTATGATGAAATTTACTAAATTGGCATTTTACGAGCTTAGAGACTAATTTGTAAAAAGGTCAAAAGTGTAGGGGTAAAATAGTAATTTTACCAAAATATGAAATTGAGTTAAAATGAATAGAATATGAACCGAAATAGCTGAATTTGATTGATTAGATCAGGTTAAGCCTCGTACGAGTCTATATCGAGGGAAAAATAGAGTTTCGGACTAGTCGATCCATTTCAACATTTTGACGATCGAGGTAAGTTCGTATGTATTAAGCATTGTTAAATTTATGCTTTTAATGCTTGATATTGTATAAATTGTCTATACTGATTATTGTTATGATTAACGACTTATCGGCTAAAATGGCACTTAGTGTGAGGTTCGAAATAGCTTTGGCTAAAAGTGGCACTTGGTGTGCAATTTGAGATAGCTTCGGCTATATATATATAAATGGCACTTAGTGTGCAAAGTATCGAGAATGGCAATTAGTGTACGAAACATCCAAAATAGCACTTAGTGTGCGAGGTATCGAGTATGGTACATAGTGTGCGAGACATCAAAGATGCAACAACATTATGTATATGTATGAAATGGTAAGGATCGGTACAGGTATGTACAGAAACTCAACTTAATATGAAATCCATGAATGGTAAGTCCATGAGCATTGTGAAATGATGTTGTGTTAATTTGGTGAATAATGATATATGTTTATAAAGGTATGGATTTCTAATTGAAAGAAAGGAAGGTGTGGTAAATTTAGTTATTATCATTTTCTTACTAAAACAGTTTTGGACAGCAGTAGGAGTCCGAATTTGAAAATACACGAAAAATAGTATAAAGTGAGTTAGAGATTGAATAAAATATGGAATTGAATCTTATTGAGTTTAGTCTCTTATAAAAGAAACGGTGTAAGTAAAAGAATTTCATATTATGAGATATTTGAAGTTGTGTGAGACAGAGTCAGAACAATTTTGAAATCCCCTGCTCTGATTTGAGAAAATCATTAAAAATCGTACAAAACTAGTTATGGATTATAATTTATATGCCTATAATTTTTAATGAGTCTACTTTCAATAAAAATATACGGGAACATCATCCGAGTCCCGTACTATGAGATAAATAATTTTTAGTGAAGAAATGTCAAAGCCATCGGACAGCAAAATAGGGGTGATTTTAAAGAATAAACTGTACTTATTGCCTATACCAAAAATTCTGAAAATTTTATGGTAAGATTATATGTGAGTCTAGTTTTTGGAGTTCCGTAGCTCCAGATATGAATAAATTAGTGACTATGACTCGAGAAAATAGCTTGACATGAACATAAGTTAAAATGCAAATATGGTTGTATTACCTTGAGAAGCAAGTTAATAAATTGCTTATTATTTTCATATGAACTTACTAAGCTTTATAGCTTACTCCCTTTCCTTTTCATCTCTTATAGGTTTATTTAGCTAGTTCAGGTTGGAGATCGCCGGAGATTCAATCATACTATCAAGCTACCATTTTGGGTATAAGTATTCAAATACTTAAGTCTATGGCATGTATAGGGGCTTTATCTTTTGTAATTATGTCATTACTAATGTGGCCAAAAGTGTTGGCCTATATGGTTATAGTTCAATTTGTGTATAGCCATGAATGGTGGCTTATGTTGATTATATGATTATGCATGTGCCTATGTCATGGAGATGAGGCTTGTGATTGTGTGTATGTAATGAGTTATATTGTTGGTGGTGAATGCTTGATGGTTTAATTGAGATGAGATGATGTGTTGATAACTAAGGCTTAAATGTGTGATATGAGAGTAATCTTATAGACTTTGATGCATGAGAATTAGTAAATTTGAGCTTGACTAAGCATGATGTTTTAAGTATGTAAAATATGATATGATGTTACCATGATCTTGTATTGTTTGTGGATGATTGAATGTTCAAATGTGCCATGTTAAGGGTCAATAAAAGTAAGCATGTGAGTTTGTTATTGAAGGTGGCAATTGGCTTGGAAAATAGCCTAAAAATTTTCCATATGGGCCGTGTGTCCCCTGCATCATGTACTTTAGTTTCGAATTTGCCACACGGGCTATGACATAGCCATGTGTCTCAGCTGTGTGAAGGACACGGGCTGGAGGCACGGGCATGTGCCTTGGCCGTGTGCCCTTATTTTTGTGATGACGTCATAAACAAAGAGTTACATGGGCTAAGGACACGGGCGTGTCCCGAGCCACACGAGCGTCTGACCCTGTTTCATTATAAAATTTTCTAAGTTTTCCAAAAGTTTCTAAAATTCTCGGTTTAGTCCCGAACCACCCCCTATGTATGTTTTTGGCCTCGTAGGTCCGTATAAGGGATGTTATGCATGTGTATGAAAAGTTTTAATTTGGATGAAATTTTATTGCCTGGTTTTGTATGAATGTTTTGATGTAAGTCCGGTAATGCCTCGAACCCTGTTTCGATGTTGGATATGGATAAGGGGTGTTACATTTAGTGGTATCAGAGCTATGAGTTAGTCGATTCTCGAACTAACCTAACGTATGTGAGTCTAGCTATACATGCCATATTACTACTCGTGATAGTGTGATATCTCCCAGCTCTAACGAAATTATTTTGTTAAGACAGAGGTGACTTCCAACCGAGCTATTTTCAGTAATGCAGAGAAATGATATTGAAAGGATTGAAACATGCTTATGATGTGTCAAAATTGAGAAAGGTATGAATAGGAGTTCATGATATTTATGTGCTAACGTAAGCAATGTGATAATCATAAGTTAAGAAATGTGGAAACGTCGAATGAAATGATAGTTTATGTGGTGATAAGCTTATCTATGTGTGTTGGTATTCATATGATGTTATATGCCTAATCTACTTGATTAAGTGAATATGATAAGCTAATTTACTCAAGATGATGGAATGTGTGTTTATGTACACTTATCGAATTATGTATAATCAGTGTGTTTATATGATTAACTCTTATGTTTCAATTGCTAAATTAAAGGTATTATAATGTTATGTTTTATGGTTTTGATATGGAATCATAAATAATATGATAATATGAAATTGAATTGGAAGGTCAAATTGAGTAGAACGCAGGAAATGAGTACAATCGTTCGATGATGAATTGACAGATAAGACCATGGTTGGACCATGGCAATACATGTGAGCTAGTGTAAGACCATGTCTGGGACATGGCATTGACACAGAAAGAGGAGAGCCAGTGTAAGACCATGTCTGGGATATGGCATCGGCCTCGATAAGAGAGCCAGTGTAAGACCATGTCTGGGACATGGCATTGACTCGATATGTGATTACATGTAAGACCATGTCTGGGACATTGGCATTGTATTGTGATTTCGTGTAAGACCCTATGTGGAATAGTGGCATCGATATGTGATAACATGTAAGACCCTATCTAGGATATGGCATTGTACGAGCTATATGTGATTATTGAGTATCTGTAATGATTTTGAATGGTTTAACTGGCATATTCAAGACGAGAATTAAAGTACGATCAGAATAAGTAATGCAGGTACGTACAGAACTTATGTGAGAATCAAATGAAAGTAAAATTGGTGAGTTCATATTGTATTATGTATATTAAATAAGAAAGAATTGTGTATAGATATGTTTCATGTCAAAATGTGTTTATTTGACTATAATGAAGTATGTATTGAATGTTATGTGAGATACAAATTATAATTGCTTTTACTAAATATACATATGGCAATCAACTAATAAGACCATAACCGGGTTATGGCAAGTGAAATAAAGACCACGGCAGAGCCTTGGCAATGTATGTGTAAGACCATAATTGGACTATGGCTTTAAGTAAACGACGTACTCAGACTCGTAAGACGCTCTTTAATTTGACAAATGTTGGTAAGTAGAATTGCAGTTAAATGTTGAAATTTAATTAGATACTGATATTGGGCTCGAGTAAGTAGATTTACTGTTTGAAATTGTAGGTGACAAAAACAGTTGTAAAATAAATATGTATGTTAATTTGCTTGGAGAAAACTATGTGATTGTGATGATATTATATTGACGGTGAATGTTGAGTCATAAGTGTGTATTTATGAGGGTCAAGTTAGAGGCTTTACAACTTCCCCTTACCAGTGTTGCTTTTGTGACGAAAAAAAAATTTAGGAGAATTATGTTGAATAAGCTCACAAGTATGAGATTAAAGAGTTCAATGGCGGGATAATTAGTAATGCAAACAAAGTAGAGTACAGAGTAACAAATGAACTCAATTTTAGAAGATATATCAGAATGTTTTAAAAGATCATAATGTTTTAGTTAAAGAAGAAAATTGGTCTCGGCTATTCTACTCATTTGGGTATGAAGTTTAAAGATATGTTTGCCAGGATTCCTTCCGAATTGGTTTTCCTTAGTGAGTGGGATAATACGGGGTCCTTGATGACAGAGTTAGTCAGAGAAAGGATAAATGAGTTGTAAAGATGTCTGTGTGTAACGGTTAAAGTTGAATAAAGTACGTTGACTTCTTCTGGGTGTTCTAAATATTCAATTGTCCCCAGGGGTTTATGTGATCGTTCTCTTTCTGATGAAATTCTTATTATGCGAGAATATTAGCTAACTATGATATTAGATGTAAGCACTGTTGTACCCGTTGGTTTATGATCGGCATTTATTTATTCTCTTCGAAATTCTATTCTATTAATTTGGAATAAGGACGATGGTAAAAATTTGTGTGAGGCTATTCTTCCGTTCCTGCCAAATGATGTTTGTCTTATGTGTATACTCGAAAGATATGATATTTCTATTACAATGGAATTCCAGAATAGATAAGTATTATTTTTCTTCTGGTTTTCTCTGAGAAAATTTTTCGAGTCTTCATTATTATTCTCTTATGAGTTATGTTCTCGGGTTTCTGTTGTGAGATCGTATCTGGGGTTTTCTTATCATCCTCATTGTGTGGATTATCTGACATGGCTCATCTTTAAAGTACATTCTTTGATCTGTGATGATTATGTTTATTTGAAGGTATTTCTGGATTTGATAATAGGAATGTGGAAAATTCTAATATCTGGATTTCTCTGATTTTCAGTGTAAAGAATTGTCATCAACAAAGGCATAAATGATAGAAACTCAAGCTTGAAATGTGTAGTGGTTTTCTTTTCTCGAGTAAGCTTGACTAAGGTTAGTGAGTTTAATCAGAATATCTTCGTTTCCTTGAGCTAATATAGTTGTGAGATCTTTTATTTGCATGATAAGAGAATTATGAGCGAGTGCATGTACTTAGGTTGTAATAGTGGAAATCAACTCAGTTGTTTATATCAGCGCGAACTAATTTGTCGAGATGTGAATTGAGTTATATGTATTTAAATGATTCTCTGGTATGGTGATAAATTTTTGTACAATCATGAGTATATAGATAGACAGATAGTTGGAATAAAGAAACTATGTTCTCGAGAGTATGATACGAAACTATGCTTATTGGAATATTCTAGCCGAATGATGTTGTTATGAGTTAAAGTTGTTCTAGTTAATGAGATTATCATGTTCGTGAAAGTTAAATGATTGATACGAGTTAGCAAAGTTGGAAATAGTTGAAAGTATTATTAACTAAAGTTTTAGTGCTGAGTTCAGTTTGGATTAAGTAAAGAAGTTATGATTTTCAGTAATGTACTAGTGAACTGATTGGAATATGTTTTATTAAGAGAGTATAGAGAAAGTAGATATAATTACAAATGCTGAATGGAAAGATCTTTGCTTATTTTTGTGAGAATGGTTACTCGATTGATCTTATCTGATGATGGAAAAAAAAATTCGCATGATTGTTTTAGTATATACAGAGTTCCTATTTGATAGATCAATTGAGCTATGTGTTATGAATGAGTAATTCAAAATTTTGACAATATGCTCTGGCACTGTGTGTTAAAAGTCAAAGGCTATGGGAAAAAGATATGCGAGGCTGAAATCGATTTGTGACCTTGAGAAAATAGTGAAAGTGATTCATAAGATTTGGAAGCAACTTCTTCTGGTAAGATTTTCGGGGATGAAAATCCCTAAAGGGGGGAGAGTTGTAACAGCCCGTTTTTAGGGTTAATCAGAATAGTAGTTTCGGGGCCACCAAATCCGACGAGTAGGTTTGTAAATATTATATTTAATATTTACGAGTTAATTGTGAGTTTAAAAAAGGTTTTTGATATTGTGATTTTTGTTTTATAAGCGATTTATTAAGTTCAAGTGGTATGACCCTAAGGTCAAGTGGGTTTAGAAAATGAGGTATCAAGACCTCGTTTCTATAAACCAAGTCGTAAATATTTTTATAAATATTTACGGAGTGGTAATAAGATGGTATTAAAGTTTCGTTGAAAACTTTTATCGTTTTGATAGTTAATTAAGCAAAAAGGACTAAATCACGCAAAGCGTAAAAGTTGTGTTCTATAAGTTAAAGATATTAAATGGCTGTGGAATTAAATAGTGGGAGTCCTTAAGTGGTAATTATTCCATAATCGTTGATAGTGGAATTACATGGCTTGGTATAATGGAAATTATTAATGTATATTAAGGTTAAATATGATATTTGGTAATTATAATAAAATAAAATAAAACAAAAGCCAAATTACATTCTATCATCTTCATCAATAGCCGAATGTGAGAAAGAACATAATGTTCTCAAAGCTTTGAAGGTTCGGCCATGGTTGTTCATGCACGTAAGTCCATTTCGTCTTGGTTTTTAATAATTTTTACGTTTTTGAGATCGTTGTTTTGTATTCTAGCTAGCCCGTACCTCCGATTTGAGTATCTTGATGTTTAATAATAGAAAATAAATCTTTGATGGTAGATTATTGAGTTTTGTTAAGTGAATTTTAGCAAAAATGTCAATTTTGGACTAAATTGTGAAATATAATAAAGTGGAAAGTGTGAATAAATGAAAAATATGGCCTGATATGAGCATGTATGAAATTTGGATAGGATGGGCTATGATGAAATTGACTAAATTTGCATTTTACGAGCTTAGAGACTAATTTGTAAAAAGGTCAAAAGTGTAGGGGTAAAATAGTAATTTTACCAAAATATGAAATTGAGTTAAAATGAATAGAATATGAATTGAATAGCTGAATTTGATTGATTGGATCAAGTTAAGCCTCGTACGAGTCTACATCGAGGGAAAAATAGAGTTTCGGACTAGTCGATCCATTTCAACGTTTTGACGATCGAGGTAAGTTCGTATGTTTTAAGCATTGTTAAATTTATGCTTTTAATGCTTGATATTGTATAAATTGTCTATACTGATTATTGTTATGATTAACGACTTATCGGCTAAAATGGCACTTAGTGTGAGGTTCGAAATAGCTTCGGCTAAAAGTGGCATTTGGTGTGCAATTCGAGATAGCTTCGGCTATATATATATATAAATGGCACTTAGTGTGCAAAGTATCGAGAATGACACTTAGTGTGTGAAACATCTAGAATAGCACTTAGTGTGCGAGGTATCGAGTATGGTACATAGTGTGCGAGACATCGAAGATGCAACGGCATTATGTATATGTATGAAATGGTAAGAATCGGTATAAGTATGTACAGAAACTCAACTTAATATGAAATCCATGAATGGTAAGTCCATGAACATTGTGAAATGATGTTGTGTTAATTTGGTGAATAATGATATATGTTTATAAAGGTATGGATTTCTAATTGAAAGAAAGGAAGGTATGGTAAATTTAGTTATTATCATTTTCTTACTAAAACAGTTTTGGATAGCAGCAGTAGTTTGAATTTGAAAATACACCAAAAATAGTAGAAAGTGACTTAGATATTGAATAAAATATGGAATTTAATCTTATTGAGTGTAGTCTCTTATAAAAGAAATGGTGTAAGCAAAAGAATTTCATATTATGAGACATTTGAAGTTGTGTGAGACAGAGTCAGAACGATTTCGAAATCCCCTGCTCTGATTTGAGAAAATCATTAAAAATTGTACAAAAATAGTTATGGATTATAAATTATATGCCTATAATTTTTAATGAGTCTATTTTCAAGAAAAATACACGAGAACATTATCTGAGTCCTGTACTATGAGATAATTAATTTTTAGTAAATAAAGGTCGAAGCTGTAGTGCAGAGAAATAGGGGTGATTTTAAAGAATAAACTGTACTTATTGGATAAAAAAAATTCTAAAATTTTTATGGTAAGAATATATGTGAGTCTGGTTTCACGGAAAATTAGCGAATCTTAATTTGGAGTTTCATATCTTCGGATATAAATAAATTAGTGACTGTGACTCGAGAAAACAGCTTGACCTAAACATAAGTAAAAATACAAATATGGTTGTATTACCTTGAGAAGCAAGTTAATAAATTGCTTATTATTTTCAGATGAACTTACTAAACTTTATAGCTTACTCCCTTTCCTTTTCATCTCTTATTGGTTTATTTAGCTAGCTCGGGTTGGAGATCGCTGGAGATTCAATCATACTATCAAGCTACCATTTTGGGTATACGTATTCAAATACTTAAGTCTATAGCATGTACAGGGGCTTTATCTTTTGTAAATATGTCATTACTAATGTGGCCAAATGTGTTGACCTATAATGGTTATATTTCAATTTTTGTATAGCCATGAATGGTGGCTTATGTTGATTATATGATTATGCATGTGCCTATGTTATGGAGATGAGGCTTGTGATTGTGTGTATGTAATGAGTTATATTGTTGGTGGTGAATGCTTGATGGTTTAATTGAGATGAGATGATGTGTTGATAACTAAGGCTTAAATGTGTGATATGGGAGTAATCTTATAAACTTTGATGCATGAGAATTAGTAAATTTGAGCTTGACTAAGCATGATGTTTTAAGTATGTAAAATATGATATGAGGTTACCATGATCTTGTATTGTTTGTGGATGATTGAATGTTCAAATGTGCCATGTTAATGGTCAATAAAAGTAAGCATGTGAGTTTGTTATTGAGGGTGGCAATTGGCTTGGAAAATAGCCTAAAAATTGTCCACATGGGTCGTGTGTGCCCTGCATCATGTACTTTAGTTTTGAATTGGCCACACAGGCTGTGACACAGCCATGTGTCTCAGCTGTGTGAAGGACACGGCCTGGAGGTGCGGGCGTGTGCCTTGGCCGTGTGCCCTTATTTTTGTGATGACGTCATAAACAAAGACTTACCTAGGATGAGGACACGGGCGTGTCCCGAGCCACACGAGCGTGTGACCCTGTTTCATGATAAAATTTTCAAAGTTTTCCAAAAGTTTCCAAAGTTCTCAGTTTAGTCCCGAACCACCCCCGATGTATGTTTTCGGCCTCGTAGGCCCGTATAAGGGATGTTATGCATGTGTATGAAAAGTTTTAATTTGGATGAAATTTTATTACCTGGTTTTGTATGAATGTTTTGATGTAAGTCCGGCAATGCCTCGAACCCTGTTCCGATGTTGGATACGGGTAATGGGTGTTACAAATAAAAAGGCTACATCTATGAAGTTGACATCATTTTATTCATGTTAGTAAAGTTTCTAAACAGTTGATGACCAAAGTATAGAAATGTGGCTATAAGTGGTAAATTAAACTAGTACAGCATGATTCGACTTTCAATTTGGAATTTCAGAGAGGATCTGATTTTTGGTTTCTGTTATTATTATTTCCGAGTAAGATATGCGTACCGAAAAACTCCCAGTTATGCAAAGAATTGAGTACAAAGTTCATAGTAGTATCTTATCTATTTTTCCAAAGGATGTTGAATTTTCTACCTAGTAAAGCCAAATATTGAATGTATTGAGATTATTACTGTCAGTGCTGACAGAGGAAAGAAAATGAGAAAGGTTTATTATGAATTTCATATCGGGATATCTCTTATCCCCAAGAAAAAAGAGGGATGCAAGTTGAATTGTGATATATTGATGATGAAGTCCGCATGGTTATGGTACGTACAAATATGTTATTCGACAAATGTAACTGAATCGTATGTTTTTGAGTTCATAGTTCCTAGAATGTCAGCTTCCAGTGCTTCGAATTAAGTCGAGGTTTATACCGCAACTATAGAAAGGCTATAAGAAATCCAGAGTATGAGACTATGTTGAATTGTAATCTTGAGAAAAGAGTGGTAGTAACTTGTGAAAGTTGAAAGAAACTTTTTCTGGTAAGATTTTCGGGGACGAAAATCTCTAATGGGGGAGAATTGTAACAGCACGATTTTGGGCCTAGACGAAATAGTGGTTTCGGAACCACTATTCTGAGGTAGGAGAAAATTATTTTGATATAATTTTATCTGATATAACATGTTTATAAAGGTGGATGAAAATTTTGGTATATTAATTTGTGCGATTTCTAGTCCAATTTCGAAAAAGGACTAAATCGCGTAAAAGGTAAAAGTTGTATTTTAGTACCCAAATGTGTCTAATAGCTAGAGTATTAAAATTGGGGGCCTTTAGAGTGAAATTAGACCCCTAAATATGGCTTGGCCAGCCATGAGACAAGAAATTTCAAATGGTTAATGTATTTGGTAAGGTGATGTCATATTAGGTGATAAAATGGTACCCTAAGGACTTAGCTTCAACTTTTTCATTTTCTTCCTTCTTCTTTGACCGAAAATACCAGCAAAGAAAGGGGTTTTGAAGATTTGAACTTTCAGCAAAGAAAATCCCTTGAAAGTAAGTGATTTTAATGCTTTTTCTTGAAGATTTTTACATTTTTTGAACCCCTAAAGCATGAGCTTTCATAAGAGGGGACTATTTTGCAAAATGATTAAGAGTCTAGGGTTTTTCCATGAAAGCATATGTGTTGTTTTCTGAGTTTTTATGGAAGAAAATGAGTCTTGGTAGTGTTATAAACACTTTTTGTGAAGGAAGATTGCATGAAAACTCCTAAAAAGGGGATATTTTGTAAAGTAGTATAATAAGTGTAAGTGCGTGAAATAGTTGATATTGGGAGTTGCTATAGTTATGAAAACGGTTCATCTAGTCTTAAAGAGTAAAGGAATTGAATAAAAATCATTTTTCGAGCCTAGGGGTAATTTGGTAATTTTGGAAAAATATAGAGGCAAAATTGTAAAAATTGCCCAAGTGTGTCAATGGACTAATTTGATTAGTACATTGTTTTAATTAGCTAAATGTGATGTTTTAGATGTTGAAAAATACGATTTGGACCTAGAACGGGGAAAATCAATTTATGGACGATTACATCTTTTTCACCTTTGTGGTATCGAGGTAAGTTCGTATGTAAATAATGTCATGCTATACATGTATTTAAGTGTTATCATCACATGAATTGTACGAATATTAATGTGTATGTGATTAATATAAATATGATGAAACAAAGCCTTGATAAGCGAGGAAAAATCTCGTTTGTACCTTAGGAATAAAATAGGATACGAGTGACATATCACTAGGAATTATGAGTCTAGATGACTAGCTCAAGAGTGAGCATTTAAATGTCATGATATATGAGGTAGCTTTAGTTACAATTGAGGCACTTATGTGCAAAGGTTTTTCCGAGTATCCAATTAGTATTCCAAGTGTTCAATAGGTAATCCAAGGAAAGAGTGGATGATGGTCCCAATGAGGTATGTCATTGGTGAGTATGCACTTGAGTTATGTTACGTGTTGTGCAGGTATGTACACTAAGCCTATGAGAATGCCTTGGTATGTGATGATTTATGATGCATAAATATGTGTTCTTACCATGATGGATGAAATGATGTTGTATTAAATTTGTGAACAATAATCATGAATGAGTAACTTAGCCTTGACAGGTTTGAGTTACTGCAGTAGTGTAAATTTGAAAATACACTAAAAATAGTGTAAAATGAGTTAGAAGCTGAATAAAATATGGAAATAAATATTATTGAGTCTAGTTTCTTATAAAAGAAACCATGTAAGCAAAAGAATTTCCTATAATGAGATATTTAAAGTTGCGTGGGACAAAGTCAGAATGACTTCGAAATCCTCTATTTTGATTTGATAAAATCATTATAAATTTTAAAAAAATGGTTATGAGTTATGATTTATATTTTTGGAATCCTTAATGAGTATAGTTTAAATAGAAATAGACGAGAACATTATTCGAGTCCTGTGCTATGAGATAATTGAACTTTAGTGCAGAAGGATCTGAACTGTTAGACAGTGAATTATGGGTAAATTTGAGGGATAAAATGTACTAATTTTCTAAACCAAAAATTCTAGAAATTTTATGATTTAAAGGTACATGAGTCTAGTCTCAAGGAAAATTAACGAAACTTAATTTGGAGTTTCGTAGCTCCAGATATAAATAATTTAGTGACTGTTGCTCAGGAAGACGACTTGTTGTGAACTTGAGAATATGTTGGAAACATTAATAAAACATGTTAATGAATTGCTTATTTTTTTCATATGAACTTACTAAGCATAAATCTTACCCCTCTTTCTTTCCCATGTTTCCTAGGGTTGCCATGGTAGCTTGGGTTGGAGGCTGCCAGAGATATTATCACACTGTCGAGTTAACGCTATCGGCGTACGTAAATCCTAGTGTTTTGAGTATATGAGATGTATAGAGTTTTAATGTTGAGTATGTGATATTATGATTTAGCCAAAGGCATTGGCTTGTTATAAAGGTAGTATGTAGTAATGTAAATTGGCCTATGTCGGCTAATGACGTTATGGGTCTATATGATTATTCTTATGCATGTATGTTATTATCTCTTGTGATGTGGCTTACAGCATGTATGCCTAGAGATTAAATTGAGATTCATTGATGAGTTAGTAACTGATGCAAGATTAAGTGATTGGTAAATAGTTAATAATGCCTTATGAATGGTTTGTGGATATGATTATGCATGCCTAGTGATGGACATGAGGTTTGTGACGTAATGATACTTATGACAAGAATGTGGTAATGATGTGAGTAAATTCTATGATATTTATTGCATAAGAAATTGTCATGAGCATAACATGTTTGTAGATGTTTATGAGCTCATTTATGCCATGTTGTATGTTATTGAATAAGTATGTATGCATATGTTGTGAGGGTGACAAATGTCTTGGAAAATAGCTTTCTAATTGTCTACACGGGTAGACACACGGGCGTGTGTCTAGACCGTGTGTTACACACGGTTTGCCCCCATGGGCATGTGCCATGGCTGTGTTTTAAAGTCAGTGTTGCACACGGGCTAAGGGCACGGGCGTGTCCCAAGCCACACGGGCGTGTCCCAAGCCACACGGGCGTGTGGAGCCTTAAAGCATGAAATTTTTCAAGTTTTTCTTATGTCCTTGGTTTAGTCCTGAACCGCTTCTAATGCATGTTTTGGGCCTCATAAGCCCATATACGAGACAATATGCCTGTAAAATGAAATTTTTTAAATTGATTGAAATTTTACGGCTCGGTTTTTGAGTGATTGGTTGAGTTTAAGTCAGGTAACACCTTAAACCCTGTCCCAATGTTGGATACGGGCGAGGGGTGTTATTGTTTTTGCTTTGTCTATATAAAAATTCAAATTTGTTTATACTCACAAATCATGTGTGGCTCTATTAGAATTAATCTAATAAGCAACGTAGTTATCATATCAATGACATATGTTATGAACGATATACATATTTAAGCAAAACTAATCAAGTTGTTGATACCTCAATCTTATTCAAAGTTTTAAATCATAAACAAGCATATCATGGAATATATAAATCATAAATTCATACTTAAATACGAAAAAAATTAACATCATTCTTAACTTTTTTTTTTTCATTCAGAATATTGAAATCTCAAAATCTTTCAAGCACACATAAAAAATCACATACCTTAGGATTGTTGCTTCAACAAGGACATTGTACATCTAGATTACTTGTTCTCCAATGAAATATTGAATACTATCGAGTAAGCTAGTGCTGATAACGTGTTATAAGATAATAATAATGCAAATAATATAAGAATATTATATGAGAATAAAGAAGGATTTCTATTGCATTTCTATTCTTTTTCATCATCATTACAAGTAGTATACTCCTATATATATAGGGAGATTAGACTCATTATCTCATACATAAATAGGAAAGGGATTGCAAGGAGATGAAAGGTCAAAGGTCAAAGGTTGAGGAAGACGAAAGGTGAAAGGTTGAATATAATGAACATCCACTTAATAGCATTCATAAAATTTATGATTTTTTGAATTATCAATTAATTAATTAATTAATTGAAGTTCAAAATGAAATTAAATTAATTGTTCATTATGAATTTGTTGAATGTAGAAATATTGAATATATTTTCTCATAGATTCTTTCACGGTAAAGTTGTCATGATCTTAACGAAATTAGAATCGGGTTGAGAAAATTTTAATTGGAAAATTAATTAATTAAAATTAATATATGATGTTTATTTTGGAAAATAAAAAAACATGTTTTGAGTTGGATTGAATTATAAAATGTTGGGTTAAAAGTTCAGGAAGCACTTATAATTGGACTCAATACGGGAGAGGCCTAAAAGCTCCTTATGTTAATACATGGGACAACAAACCCTAATATATTTAAACTAGTGTTGTCACCCCTCTCTCTCCTAGTTGAACTATGAAGGTTTTTTTCTATCAAATAGACTTCTACTAGTTCACTTCTTCTCCCTATAAATATATGACATTGGTAAGGCTAAAGAGACAATAAGTTTTACACAACTTTGAGATATTGTTATTCTGCCCAAAAATAGTGAGAGTGTATTCTCTAAGTATAAATTTTGTTTTTCGGAATAGCAATTCTACAGATTTCTATTAACGAGAGAATTTTTCTTTCCTATTGAAAGTAAATTAATTAATTTTTGGTTCTGTATTTGATTCGAATTCGTTTGAGCCCACTGTCGAAGTAGTTCGTGGTATGAGAATAGCAGAGAAGGTCGTTCAGTTGAAAGCTTAGAACGATAAGGATCCGTCTAGTAGAAAACATAAGTGTGATTTCAAAAAAAAGTTTACGGTTATAAATATCCCAAACCAGATCGATTTTTCTAAAATTTAATTTTTCGCTATGCAAGAAAACCGATTTTAAACATGATTTTTTCCAACACACATATCATATGCCTGAGACTCGTCAGAAGTAGATGGAACCATACTGTCCAAATGAAGTGCGCTTTCAACCTCCTCTTTCTCACTAGAATGACGAAATGTGCAAGTGTACACAATCGCAACAAGTAATAAAGTGACAAGTAAATGTCAAGTTATCGTACCCACAGGGACTATGAAAAGAAATATTTATGAATGCAATTTAAAACACTTTGGTGAGGAAAAATATTTTGACTTGAGGAGGTGATTAAAAACTAATATTTTTAATTAAGTAAAATAAATAAAGAGAAAATAAAAGTTCCAATGCACTATTTTAAAAGATGATTTTAATCAAGATGACATAATTGTGTTAAACTAATTACATTTCTTAACTTAGAATTATTAAACTCATGTTTATGTTGTTACGAATAAATTCATGGCAACTCGGTAATTTGCTAACTTATGAACATACTTACCTACCAAAATCCATTTATCTCTTGACTATATATCTATGTTAATTCAACCGATTAAACAAATTTTAATAAGCAAATGTGTTAATGCACATACTTATTTATGAAATTAAAATAATCTCTTGTACATATCTCTATGCCAATTCAAACAACTAATTCAATCTCATAAGCACATAAAAGATTTCGTAAGGTAACAATGTATTTATATCTTGAAACAGTTTAATCACAATAATCTTGCAAGTTATGCAAGCTAATGTATAGCTAGATACCGTTGCTAATTTAACCCACAGCTACCTTAGATGACTAAACATGCACTGATTAAGTATCGTGTCAATTAATTACAATTTCAATCCATTTAAATAATTAATTCATTTGTTACCTTACAATTGTAATGCAAGAATAACTTAGTCATGGTTTTACTTAATCAAACATCCTACCGAGGCCTATAACAATAGAAACACAATTTTAATAAATTAAGTAGACAAAATGCAATCAACCTAACACGAATTAAATTTAAGCCATATCAAATAAATTAAACATACCAACATTACAAATATTCGTAGATATGTTCATCATAACAATAACAAAATTAAAAGGATAGGGAATAAGAATCAAAGCAGGTGTTTTCTCCGTGGCTTGACTAGTTTGCTCCACTCCTCCTTCTCTGCTTGTTCTTGTCAAACCGAGGCTTTTACGAACACTTTAATGCTGCTTCAATTGGTGGATGAATGACTCTTTTTCAAGAGATAAAATCTGCAAGAGAATAAAGAAAAATGGATGGGAAATGAAGAGAGAAAATTGAGAGAGAAGAGAAAAGATGAGAAAGTTGAGGTGTGTTTCAAATGAGCAGCCAAGGGGGGGTTTATAGGTTGAGAGGGCTGCTAAAAATAGCCAAAATCAGCAGCCAAAGAGCCCTCCCTTGGCTGGCCACACATGTGGCAAGTTTGAAGTTTTCAAACTTGCTATATTAAGGTAAGGGCAAATCTAAAAAGGCACAAATAGTGGAGGTGTTTGTTTGCAATTTGAAAAAGTCTTCAAGGGCCATCTTGCGAGCTAATTAATCAGCCAAGCAAGCTGATTGGTTCTGCATGTGGGATAGTTTTGGGCTGCCCAGTACTCGGTCGATTCGGTTTTCTCGGTTCAGCTCAACTGGGCCACTTTTCATAATTAATTAATAATAATTTATTGAAGCCAAATTAAATTGGATATAAATTAAAATTAATTATATTATGAATTATTACACATAATTTGGACTGTCTTAGGCTGAAAAATTAATTCGCCTTCATGCTTCAAAATTGTTTCTCGGTTTTGCGCTTCTAGTAGTGTCTGTTGAGCCATTTTTTGCCCTTTGTGCAAATTTATCGAAAATAATCAAAATTAACCAAAATTAATTATAAAAGCAAATAAAATTCATTATGTTAATAATTTAAGTACAAAATAATTATTTTATAATAATTATATATTTTTCGACAAGAATTTTACCGAACTTGCATGAATTTGAGTTAAAGAGGGCATGAAAAAAGTGTATATATTTTTGTGTTTCCACACCTCTAAACTTAATTTATTGCTCGTCCCGAGTAATGCACAAATTTGAAAAGAATTTCTTGAAAACACCTTTGAAAAATTCCTTCAAAACAATATTCTTCCCAACAATCATGAATTTGGTATACTTATGCTCAAGAACAAGAAATTTGATATTTATGCTACTTATTTATACATATCATTCAAATTAATCTCAATCATTCTTATGATAGCAAAAATTAGACTAAATGCTTCCTAATAAAGACATGTTAATCCTTACCAATTTGATTTTATTCCCTTATTCAAGATTAAGCTGCAATCATTAAGTTTAACTTATGCCTTCATATGTTGAACATAGCAATTTCTCTCCACTAATGTAGGTAGGATAGAAACTTGAATCAATAGGTCTTTTAACAAGGTTGTAACGTGGCTAGGCTAGGGGTAAGTAAAAGATAAATTTAGGCTAAAAACCCTAGACTTAGCTTCAATTGGACCTTCAAAATATTTACCTTCAATACACCAACTTACTTTGCTTTCACATGCTGTTTTTGTACATCTATTTTCTTTCAAGTACACATGCTCTTTTTTATTTTTTTTACGAGCATTTTGTTAAATGTACTACAATTTTTTGAGCATTCGATACTTTTTTTTCAACTCCCCCAAACTTATTTTCAACGAATGTTCTGATTAGTACTGAGTCTAGTGTTTAGGATAATTTAAAGGTAATTAAGAGAAAAGTGATGGCTAAATATTGCAAGGGTTCAAATAAAATTAGGCCATACAATCTCAAAATTGGGTTTCAAAGGATAAAATTTCATCAAGGTTGGCTTGAAAGGCTCAAACGGTCCAAACAAAAGTTGCCTAAATCATTTTTAATGTTCCATGCCTCCTAGGTGTAACAATCCTTACCCGTATCTGACGTCAGGACAGGGTTCGAGGTGTTATCAGACTTAAAAGTACACAATTTCGTAAAATCAGGCCATAAAATTTCATTTAAATTAAAAACATTCAATCACATGCATAATGTCCCTGACGCGAGCTATCGAGGCTCTAAACATACATTAAAGGCAGTTTGGGACTAAACTGAGAACTTCTGGAAATTTTACAACGTTTAGGAAATTTTCCATGTTTAGAGAGTCATATGCCCGTGTGGGTTAGGCCCTGTAGTCACACACGCCCGTGTGGCATAGGACACGTCCGTGTCCTTAACCCATGTAACTCTCTGTTTATGATGTCAGCAACGAAATAGGGTCACACGGCCAAGTTAGACGCCCGTGTGCTAAGGCCTGTCCCCCACACGGCTGAGACACACAGCTGTGTCTCTGCCCGTGTGGCCAACACTTAGGCTATTTTCCAAGCCTTGGTCAACCATAAACCCTTATACATTTATACAACATACATAACATATAACATGACATCCATTTAATGATTAAACATCTTCGATTAGGCCACAAGCATAGCATTTGCATGTCATGATACATGTGTTTTACATACTCATTTTATACTAAGTTAAACACACCCATTTCACACTCATTTGGCCTTGTCTATTATAATATCACTTATACTTTTATACCATGGTTACCATCATACCATAGATTTCAACTTAATCATCAAACATTCACACTTAAGGATAACTCATAACTTTATAAAATACCAACATAATTCACATGCGTAGAATAACATGCTTGTCTGAGACATTGCACATCATAACAAGTCACATACTCACATCACATGAAATTTTTAAGCTTGTGTATGCACATATAATAGGGTTACAACCCATTAATCAATATAAGTCACATCTCATGGCTATATACAATTGAATCATTATAAGCCAATACATTTTGCCAAATCATGAAACACATATATTGAAAGACTAAGTCTCTATACATGCCACTCACTTGTGTACGCTTAACTTATACATGTTAACAATCCAAAGGGGATGGCTTGACAGTGTGATGCTACCTCCAACGATCTCCAACCCCTAGCTAACTTGTCAACACTAAAGAAATGGAAAAGAGAGAGTAAGCTTAAAGCTTAGTAAGTCCATATGAAAATAATAAGCAAATTATCAACATGATTCCATGGAAATATACTCATAATTACACTTTTACTTATTTTCTGGTCATGTTGTTTTCTAGAGTCATAGTTACTAACTTATTTATATCTGGAGCTACAGAACTCCAAATTAAGATCTGTAAATTTTCCCTAAAACTAGACTCATATATCTTCTTACCATAAAATTTTAAGAATTTTTTTCTATCCAATAAGTACAGTTTATTCTTTAAAGTTACCCCTATTTTGCTATTTGACAGCTTCGACCCTTCTTTATTAAAATTAATTATCTCTTAACACAGGGTTCGGATAATGTCTACGTCTAATTATATTGAAAATAGACTCATTAATGGCCTATTAATATAAATTTTAACCCATAATTATTTTTTTACAATTTCTAGTAATTTTCCAAAGTTGAGACATGGGAGATCTCACAAAAGTTCAAATATCTCATAGGATAAAACTTTTTTGCTTACAGCGTTTCCTCTATGTGAAACTAGACTCAATAAGCTTTAATCTAATATCTTATTCAATTCCTAATTCAATTTCCACAATTTTTTGTGGATTTTCAAAGTCACATACGTGTTGTTGTCCAACACTGTTATAGTGCAAATTCATAATAACTAACATAAGTTCATTGTCACATTGATCATGGACTCATCATTTCATGGATCCTCTATTAAATTACACAATGTAAGTTAACATGATATTACAACAATTTCATAATCATGGGCATAAGGATGGTTCACCATTCAACCCTTTTCACTTGTTTATCATATATATATATATATACACATACATATGCTTCCTCATCACAAGTCATCATTCACCGAAGTATTACTCATGAATTTAGCATACATACCTGTGCTCATCATAGTATATCATATAACCATACCTCTTAACATGTCCTTCTTGAGACTTTCATCACATTCGTTACATATCAATACCCATTGAACACTTGGAATACTATTGGATACACGGAACCTTTCACATATAGTAACCGATCTAGGTGTAACTACACGGGCTGCTTACAAAAGCTGATAGGTATTCGATAGCTCAAGGATTACCTAGCCACCGGTAGAACACTCAAGACCGTTGCCCGGAACTCAGTCACAGGCATCGCATCCAATATGAACTCGGACCACTCAACGAGCTCAGATGCCACATATCTCACGAACTTGGACCACTCAACAAGTTTAGAATCTCATACATATCACGAACTCGGACCACTCAACGAGCTCGGATTGCTTAATTCCTAGTGACATGTCACTTGTATCCTAAACTATTCCTAAGGTTCAAACGGGATTCTTTCTCACTTGCACATGGCATACTTGCTCGTGATGTCGTATTTAATGGCCATATGTCATTCAAGCTTACAATAATACCAATTTCCCTTTCATAGCATCAACCACATATTCATGGGATAATCAAAACACATTCCATAATAAAATTTAAGCATTAAACACATGGTATAACATTACATTAATTATGTATACTCACCATAGTAAAAGCTTTCATTTCATTTCACTTTTTCATATTCTAATCAATTCATCAAAACTAAATTAACATACCAATTTAGATTTCAGCCATAAACAACAATAACATTAACAACTTGCTTATTTCATCATACAAACTTTCCTCAGGTTCGAATACAACTACTTATTCCGAATTAGTCCATAACCTTGTTAAACCTCGTTCTAAGCCCGAATGTTATTTTCCTTGATCTATAATATCGCATTTAGCTTAATAATTAGTCACATTATTCATTAGGGTTCAAAAATCATATTTTTAAAAATTTACATTTTGACCCCTAAACTTTCACATATTTGCACTTTTTCCCCAAGGCTCGAAAAATGATTTTTATTTAATTTTCCCATTCTATAAGTCTAGCCGAACCATTTTCATAACTATAGAAAACTACAATTCTCATCATAACACCCTTTTATATCATTTTTACAACTTTTACATTTTAGTCCTTTTTAGGTGTTTTCATGAAAAATCACCTAGTAAAAGATGTTTATCAAGCTTTAATCTTTCATATTCTACCATTAAACATCAAAATACTAACATTTCATGAATGGGTCAATTTTTCAAACATAAACCCTAGCTCAAACTAATGGTAGAAATGAGTAGATCATGTTCCCGGGACTTCAAAAATGCATAGAATGTTAAAAACGAGGCTCGGGAGTACTTACTATTGAGCTTGGAAGCTTGAAACCCCTAACCATGGCTTCCCCCTTCCTACATTCAATCGTGAGGAAGATGGATGAGAAAATTTTTGTTTTGTTTTCCCTTTTTAATTCATTTAATTACTAAATTACTAAAATACCCTTAATGTCTTTCTTTGAAATTTTACCTAACCATGTCCATTTTTGTCCAAATTTTTATAAATTGGTCAAATTACACTTTAAGGGCCTCTAATTAATAATTCAATTCAATTTCATACTTGAAGCTTCTAGAACTCAAGTTTTACAATTTATTCAATTTAGGCCTTAAAGCCAAATTAAGCACTTTAGACATAAACTTTCCTCATGAAATTTTTACACAAACATATCATAGGCCTTATAATAATCATAAAATAATTATTTTGAATTTGGATTTGTGGTCTCGAAACAACTATTCCGACTAGGCCCTAATTCGGGATGTTACACTAAGATTTCGCCTAAAGAAACTACTAAGTCAATTCTAGAGACTTAAAACTTTCATCCATGCCTAACTTTCCTAAAGAACTAAAAAAAATGATGGTTACGATTTGCATGCTTTATTAAAAATACACTTATGTCATATTTCAGTTAACATAACAATTATTGAAATAATCGAACTTTATTCATACTTAACAAAATTTCAAATTTTTGAACAAAATATAACCTAGTCATAACTGAAAGAAAAATTTATTTTGAGTGGAAATAATTTCAATTTTCCGGTCCCCCTACTTAAGATGAACAATGTCCTCTTTGTTAAAAATGAATAAATACTACACACCAGGTAGGATTCTAGGAACGAGGAGGTGAGTCAATTTGACTGCTTAAGTACCAAGTTCTCTCTAAATCCAATCCTAGACATGTATATATCTATTGCCACACTTTATACTTTGCGACTTGTTCATTTTTATTAATGATTTCCACCTCTTGTTTTATTATGCGAAAATAAAAATTCCTAATTAAACTTAATCCTAAAATAACCTAAGAAATAAAATAAAGTCAAGATCCCCCTTTTTATTTATTTGCAGATCCTTCTGAATTCGACTCATCTTTTTCTCCATCATCTTTGTTTTTGCATGAATCGCTTGGACCCTTCTTCGATAGTGGACTCCATGGTTCAAATATGAAATCTGGAAACTCAGGCCCAAAAATAAATGGGTCATTGCATATTTTCGTAAGAGCGCTTCTCATTGAGTCATCCCTTATTTTTTAATATTTCCAGTAACCTTGTTGATGCAACTATATATGTTGCATTATGTCCATCAAATTTGACAGCTTTTCTCGAAGATCTGGGCGAAGCGATTGAGTTTTGAACATTGAAGTTGCGACATCAGGTTTGGCTTCTAGTTCCATTGGTTCTTCCTTATCAAGGATTTCAGCTGATTACATCAGTTCGATCTCTGTGGGATCTTCTTCTTCTTCTTTGGGATCCTCACTTTCTTTAATTCGTTGCTATAGAACAGAGTCTCCAGCTATTCGGTAGAGGTCCCAATCTGTGATTGTGCCCTAGCTATAACCTGTCTTCTTTACGTTTGCAGGAATTTTAGCTTTCAAGCACAAAATGGTTATCATAAAAGGGAAGTAAGCTGGGCCAGAACATGTAGCGGCACAATTTCGCATTTCTCTCAGGATGATTTTTCCCACATCAATGGTCTTTCCAAATAAAATCAAGTATTATAAGACCATTCACTCTAATGAAATTGTAGTCCCATGTGAAATAGGAATAAGGCTAAATCGGATGAAATAGAACCATACCTTCACGAGTTGTATTAAATATTATCTTCGATAAGTGTGAATTCCTTGTTTTGACACGGTCCACTTAGAACCTAGAACTGTAAGTTCCTCGAGAATTTCTTGCAGACTTTTAGACTCAATATTGCTCATCAAGGAAGAATATTCGTCGTTTTCAAAATCAGGTAATTCAAAGAATTCATTAATAGCGATTGAGGTTATTGGTACCTTGATTCCATGAACCGAAACTTCCATCAACTTGCTTGAGATTAAATTCGCATAAAATTCATGAACTAACTCCTCATCCACACTAGGTCTATTCTCACAAAACAACTCCCAATTGAGAGCTTCAGCAACGTGACGAATGCGCACCATGAAATCAATGTAATTACTTTCTTTCAATGTAAAGCCTTTCTCTAGATGCATTTGTTGATTCTTGAAAATACTTTCGTATCTCGCTTTGGCTTCTTCATAATGGAATTTGTTTTGTGATTCATGAATTATTTTCTAAAAAATTTAATTAGTATAAACTATTAATAATTCAATAAATTAAAATTTTAAATAATTAAATAAAATTAAAATTTTAGGAGAAAAATTTGTCTTACTACCATTTTTATAAAAATCAAGAACTCCTAAAAAAGATAATTATAAATCAAAAGAGGTCAATTTAGGATAGGTTGGTGGGCTGTCGGCTAAGGATGATGGTGCGAGGCTGGTGTGCCACAAAGATGTGCGTGGGAGCAGGCAGCAACGGGGCTAGGAGCAGCACTAGGCGCGCGGATCCTTGCAAGCGCGTCGAGCAAGCCTGGGAGTTGTTGGAGTTGGACGTGCGGCAGGTGCAGCGCCAAGAAACAGGCTGCTAGGTGCGCACTGTAGGAGGGAGCTGCTGGCCAAATGGGTGAGGGTGCCGAGTAGCTAGGCGATTGGGGGCTTGCGAGACTTAGGTGATTTGATATTTGGTGGGGATGGAGTTTGAGTGATGATTAATGGAGAAGGTTGATGGAATTTATAAGGAAAGGGAGCAGGAGTTTACTAGAATTCTTAGAACAATTTATTAATTAAAATATTCTAAGTTCTAATCTTATACAAGGTTAACAAGAATTAATAATTAATATAATGCATATTAAATTATTATTTGCTATTAATTTATTAAAAATAAAAACTTATTAAATAAATTATGATTAAATTTAAACTAATCCTAACTTTATGTAAAATTGATAATAATTAATATATATTATAATAGATATAATTATATATTAATGATTATCATCTTATTTATCAAATTAAAAACATTTATTCTAGATGCCTTTTGAAAATATTTACAAAAGAGGAATCTAATTTTGAAAATAATTCAATTAAGTACCTAGACTTAAAGAACATTTTAATTTGAGTTGCAATTTAAAACTTGGATCAAAATTGACCCTTTTATTTGAAAAACTAAAAATTTATTTTTCCATTTAAGGAATAATTTCTCAAAAAATTATGTTAAAATCAATTCCCAGAAAAGATTGGAGGGGTCACAAGCGGTTCCGCTTAAGTTCCAATCTCCTAGACAGAATTTATTTAGACATACTAATCCTGAAAATATACCCTAAACCATTTATTTAAAAAGGAAAACAAGAAAAATTAATCATCTGATAAAATGAACAAGATTCGATCCCGTTCAATTTTATCTCCCTAGTAATGTTTTACGCGTTGAGCATTAACTCGAAAATTACGTCCCTTATTTTGATGTTTGACAACTCTATATGGATAAACTCGATGTATCATAAATGGACCGGACCAACATGATTTTAACTTGCCTGGAAAGAACCTTAATCTGGAATTGAATAACAAGACTTGCTGACCTGCTTCAAATTCTCGAACTCGAATGTGCTTGTCATGCCATTTCTTAAGTCTTTCCTTGAGTAATTTAGTATTTTCATATGAGAACATTCAGAATTCTTCTAACTCGTTGAGTTGGAGCAACCGTTTCTCTTTAGCAAGCTTAAGATCCAAGTTGAGTTGTTGAAGAGCCCAGTAAGCTTTGTGCTCTAACTCCAAGGGCAGATGACAGGCTTTCCTAAAGACCAACCTATAGGGTGACATCCCTAAAGGTCTCTTGTATGCTATCCTGTAGGCCCATAAAGCGTCATCCAATCTTTTGGACCAATCTCGTCTATTTAGGCAAACTACCTTCTCAAGTATGCCTTTGATCTCTTTGTTTGCTAGTTCAGCTTGCCCATTCGTCTGTGGATGGTAACCTGTGGTAACCTTGTGCTTCACTCTATGTTTGTCGAGTAACCATTTCAACTACTTGTTCACAAAATGGGACCCTTCATCACTGATGATGCCTCTTCAGGTTCCAAACCTTGTGAACACATGTTTCTGCAAAAAATTCATCACAATCTTAGTATCGTTTGTCAAATATGCCTCAGCCTTAACCTACTTAGACACATAGTCTACTGCTACCAATATGTACTTGTGACCAAAAGGCAGAAGGAAAGGACTGAGAAAGTCAATACCCCAAACATCAAATAATTCTACCTCAATGATGTTTGTTCAAGGCATCTCATTTATGTTGGTGACATTTCCAACCCTTTGACATCAATCACAACTCTTTACGTAATCATATGCGTCTTTGAATAGTGTTGGCCAAAAGAATTCAGCTTGCAATACCTTGGCCGTAGTACGTATACCTCCGAAGTGTCCCCCATTCGGAGCTGAGTGGCAATGGTATAGAATCTTATGCACTTCATCTTCTGCCATGCATCTCCTGATCATTTGATCTACACACTTTTTAAACAAATATGGGTCCTCCTAGAAATAGTACTTCATAAAACTTTTTCTTTTGATGATACGCCTTTTCAATCAGCATCAAACCACAAGCTAAATAGTTAGCAATATTAACAAACCAAGGGGTATTATGGACATGATTTACTTTAAGTATGTGTTCATCTGGAAATGTCTCTTGAATTGGTATAAGTAGAGAATTCCATTCTTGCGACTCCAATTTGGACAAGTGGTCTGCTACTTCGTTTTTTACTCCCTTTCAATCTTGAATTTCTAGATCGAACTCTTGAAGTAAAAGTACCCATCGGATCAATCTCGGCTTAGCATCTTTCTTGGCAAGTAAATACTTAATTGATGAATGGTCTGTATAGACAGTCACTTTGGTACTTACAAGATAAGATTGAAACTTGTCAAAAGAAAACACAATAGCAAGTAACTCTTTCCCTGTTACCGTATAATTCAGTTAAGCTCTTGTCAGAGTTCGACTTGCATAGTAGATGGGTTGAAAAACTTTGTTCTTTCGCTGGCCCATGACAGCTCCTATCGTGAAGTCACTTGCATCACACATCAATTCAAATGGCAAATCCCAATCTGGTGTGACGATTATGGGTGTCGAAACGAACCGACTCTTCAAATTGTTGAAAACTCTTAAGCACTCCTCATCAAATTTGAATGTCGTGTCCTTATCCAATAATTTGCATAAAGGTTTAACAATTTGGAGAAAGTCCTTGATAAATCTTTGATAGAAACCGGCGTAGCCCAAAAAGCTCCTAACACCCTTTACAGATGTTGGAGGTGGGAGTTTCATGTCTCGTTATCTGATGTCATGTCTCATTATTCGATGCCCTAGAGCAATTGTAATGCCCCTTATCTGTATTCAATGCCAGAATAGGGTTACGGAGCATTACCGGACTTACAAAACAATTAAACATTCATTTAGTAAACATTTTCTCAATACAAGCATTCATCATTCAATCTTAATCAATTCGTCCCTTGTACAAGCCTACGAGGCCCTAAACATGCTTTGGGAATGATTCGGGACTAAACCGATAACTCAAGAAACTTTCACAAAACTTTGAAAATTTTTCTCAAAATAGGGGACACATGCCCATGTGGCCAGGCCGTGTGTCTCACATGGCCACCAGACACTCCGTGTCATAGGCCGTGTGGACATTCGAAGTGGGAGCACATTGCCATGTCCCAGCCCGTATCCAACCCTTTGTAACTCTCTGAATTGGGTATCACGGCCAACAGACACGCCCGTGTGCCCTAAAAATGGCCACACACGCCCGTCTGCCAGGCCATGTGCTAGGCTGTGCCAAACCTGTAAGGTATACTGACTTATGCCACACGGCCAAGTCACACCCCCGTGTATGAGACCGTGTGGAGCATGATAACTTTATTGCTAAAACCACACCAGGGGACACATGACTGTGTAACACAATTGTGTGTCACACACAGCTGAGACACACGCCCATGTGGACAAAAATAGGCTATTTACAAAGCCAATTTGCCACCCTATTTTTACATACCTGCACAAGCATAATTTGCAACATTTTATAACTCAATAGGTAGCTAATCCATAACATTTCATACACATATTATATCAATTCAACTACAATCATTTCTAAATTCAATGTTCAAACAATATAACCAACTGAACATGGTATTCAAGTAACTAATTTATAATCAAGCATTTTCCATTCATATGCCTATCACATATCAAGATAACATTTACATATTTCTATTCCATTTACTACTTGCCAAAACATACCATATTGAATACTTATACACAACCAAAGCATTATGCCAAGTTAAGCCAAATCACATGGCTTTATCGTATACCACAAAATGTACCAAAATCACTAGCTCAAGTAACCATAACTATCATCTTTATAACTAGCCTATACATGCCATATTTACATATATCCATGAGTTCAAAGATACCAATCAGCAACTGAATAGTGTGATGTGTATCTCTGACTTAATCCGAATCGAGCGAGCTATCGAACCTCTATAAAACACAGAAAAGAAACAGAGTAAGCTTTATAGCTTAGTAAGCCCATATTCAGAATTAAACTTACCATTTATACATAATCAATACAATAAATGAGGTATACTCAATTCAATTATCAATTGCCTAAACAAAAGCATTCATCAACAAGTTAGTCACATAAATGTATGTAATCATCCACTATCAATTCCACTATTCCGAGCTATGATCAGTAAGCTCCTCTTGAGCTGATGAACAATAAGCTCTATTGAGCTGAAATGGTAAGCTCTGATGAGCTGAAAACAGTAAGCTCTTACGAGCTAATATATCGGTAAGCTCATACGAGCTATGGTGAGTCCGCAACACATGCAGGATCTCGACCAAAACAGTAACCCTAGTGATATGTCATTCATATCCTACGACTTTGTACGGTTCAAACAGAACTCGGTATTCAATAATTCTCATCAATTAGGTATTTGAACTCAGTAATATCATTTGCTTAATTATAGTAACACTCCAAATTTGGCCTAGACGTTATGGCCGAATCTGGCGACGTCACATTGAAGTGTAAAGTTTTATACAATTGAAAACCTTTAATGTATTTGACCTTTTCGTGTGTTTCTAATGGTGATTCTGAGATATGTTGTGTAACAACCCTAACCCGTACCCGTCACCAGGATGGGGTTACGAGGCATTACTGATCATAAAACAATTCAAAACAAACTTTCATTTCAAAGTTAAGCCTCTAGTAATAATTAAATTTTAAAAAAAACAACTAACATGCTTCCATTCTTTAATTCATATAATTACCAAGATTTTATTTAATCAATACAACAAAAAATCATGAAAATCGGATGTTAAATTCATAACCGGTATATGTCGTTTACATACCAATCATACATGTATATTATAACAATTATGGCACTCAGATAATTTAAATATAAAATATCTATTATCTTACTATTTTTATACACATACTAGTTAGTAAGCAAACACACATCATTCCATCTTATAAATAAATGATATATTCCATTATAGCATTTGTTTACCTAAATACAACACTTGTATATCATAAATACATGAAAGTAATAATCCGCTTAGCATATGCCAAAATATATCATTAACTTAACCAATTGAACCACTCAAATAAATTGTTCAAAATGTTCCATTAATGAGTCATTAAAACGATACATAATCATATTCAGCTCATGTCTATTCGACAACCAAAATCTATTTATGAATATTAATCGATTTTATCCATGTAATCAAACATATCATTATTTTATAACATAAGCATATCCCAATGTACCACAAATGAATGACATTCATTTTACTAATTAATGCATTACATATTATAAATACATATATATCTTGAGTTAATAAACATGTCATACCATTTCTTCTCGTGCAAAAATTATATACATATATGTATGCAGGTGCCAAATCACCAAGTTGTCCATAACCCTTTTACATATTTTCACCATATAACTGAGTACGCAAGTACATTATACTAACTTCCAAATCAATTCATGTTACAATTTATACTTCACAAGAATAGATCAATATCCAAATATAAACATGTATTCAAAGCATCAATCTTACATACCATGTAATAAACATATCAAACAAACTTATATCATGTTCAGATATAATCAAACAACCTTTAATACCGAATCACATATAACACATTGACAAAATACAACAATTAAATTCACATATAGCTTTACCTATGCATACCATAGTCGAATCAACCACATTTTCATCCATAATCATTAACCATTTCAAAGCATATAATTACCGCAAATACTTTACATTCATAGCACGTAACATTATAACCATGATGTACATAATCCATAAGCAACATAACCAAATTCAAACATAAAAGTTAAGCCATTTTTGTATGGCTTAGATTACACATAACCATAATTCAACATTCCTAATCATAATCCAGCCTATACATGCCATAGATTCGGAAATTCACTTATAAAGATACCGAAGACAGTCGATAGTGTGATAAGCTTCTCTGACGATTCCCGAGCTCGTAAATTGAATCCAAAATCTATGAAACAAAGGTAAACATGAACACACACAGAGTAAGCTTTCATAACTTAGTAAGTCATAAGCAAGTTGTAACACCCCTTACCCACGTTCTAAGCCGAAACAAAGTACGGAATATTACAGATCACGAAAACATGAATTCACACATTTACCTGATCTTACGTAATTAATTCCTCTAGCTTGAACAAAAATAGATAACATTACATAAGTACAAGTAAATTATCAAATTTTGAAAATTTATATTTTAAAACAAATTAATTATGACACATAACAAAATGATTCAGCCCTCTATACATGCCATAATTCCAAAATAGTGTTTACAAAATACCAAAAAGTATTGATAGTGTGGATGGGTCTCCGACGATCTCCAAATCTCGAGCTGGCTTAGTAATTCTATAAGACAAGAAAAAGAAAAGAAGGTAAGCATATAGCTTAGTAAGTAAGTACGAAACTGATATTCAATTTATCAAAGTAAAACAATCATAATAGTATATAATCACATATTCAGGACAGGCTGTTTTCTGGAGTCCCGATTTAAAGAGCTACAAAACTAGAAATCCAATTCCGTAAATTTTCCCTGAAACTAGACTCATATTTCTACTTACTAATTGATTTCTAGAATTTTTGGTTGGGTCAATTAGTACAGTTTATCAGTTAAAGTCTCCCCTGTTTCAGGGTACGACTACTCTGATCCCTATGCACTACGAACCAAATTTCTACCTGTACAGAATTCCAACGACCATGATGTTTATTTCCCTTAAAAATAGACTCAATAAGGAATTCATGCATGTAAATTATGACTCTTAATAATGTTTTTAAAATTTACGGTGAATTTCTAAAGTCAGAATAGGGGATTAAAGTTCATTCAGACCCTGTTTCACATGAATTCAAATATCACACAATATAGAATTCTTTTACTTCCCCTGTTTCTTTTATGTGATAATAGACTCATTAAACTTTATTTTTATATATCATTTGCATTTTTATTCAACTTCCACGATTTTTGGTAAATTTTTAAAATCATGTAACTGCTGTTGTCCAACACTGTTTCATTTCTAACATTCACTCTTGCATAATTTCACCTAGTCCTTTTTGTTATACCAGAATTCACTCAATTATTGAGCACATAGCTCCTAACTTTTCATAAACATAAATTTGCACATATCCACCTTATAATAACTTTCACATATTACCACTTTATCGATTTTCCCCGTTGAACTCAATGGAAAAATAATAAAATATACCATTGTTTACACATATTTCCCCTTTCCACACTTATAGCCGAAGCTATCTGATACGCATAGTAGCCTGCACTTAGTACTACACATGCGACCAATAATCCGGTACACGTAGTAACCTACACTTAGTACTACACACGTGACCTCACCATCTGATACACGTAGTAGCCTGCACTTAGTACTACACATGCGACTTAACAGTATGGTACATGTAGTAGCCTGCACTTAGTACTACACATGTGTATTCACAATGGGTCATTCGTATTGTTCCTATTCTGAAGGTTCAACCGGAAAATCTTTCCTTTTTCACCATTAACACTTATTCATAATCTAATTAAATTTGCAAGTTTCCATCATTTAATTATTCTATGGACAGTCACCAATTCATATGATAACAACATAAAATAACATAAAAAAAAATCTATAAATTATTCATGTACGAACTTACCTCGGTGCAAGCTTTAGAAATGTTATAATTTAGTCCGAAAGCTTTTCTTTTCCCCGATCACGATCGATTCCACGTCTTTCTTGATCTATAACAACACATTTAGCTCATTTAACACTCATACTATTTATTTCAATCCAAAAATCACATTATGGAAAAATTACATTTTTTCCCCCTAAGTTTTACAAAATTACGATTTTTCCCCTAGGCTCGAAAATTCAATTTCAGCCATTATTCTTATGTTTTATGACATGCTAAACATTTTTCTATTCTATGGAAACATCAAATTCTGACTCTAACATGTACTTATGAACATTAGGTATTTTTACCGATTAAGCCCTTTTACTCGTTTTCACTCAAAACCGAGTAGCACAAGTTGTCTAACATAATTTAAAACCTCATATTCTATCATAAAACACCAAAATACACAAATTTCACCTATGGGTATTTTTCCCAATATGAACCCTAGGTTGAATTATTGCTAACATAAGCTTAATCGAGCTACCGGGATTTCAAAAACATAAAAATCATTAAAAACGGGGCTTGAAATCACTTACTATGAAGCTTGAAAATTGAAGAAACCCTAACTATGGAGGAGAGAAAAATTCGACAGCAACTAATTGAAAAGATGACCATTTTTGTGTTATTTTTCCCATTTTATTTCATTTAATATACAAATGACCAAAATGCCCTTACTACTAAACTTTCCAAAAATTCCATCCATGTCCAATTTTTGTCCATAAACTTAGAAATTGGTCAAATTTCTATTTAAGACCTCCTAATTAATATTCCAAAGCAATTTCATACTAAAAACTTCTAGAACACAAGTTTTGCAAATTATTCGATTTAGTCCCTAACCTCAACTTAAGCGCTTAATGCATAGAATTTCATCATGAAATTTTCACTCAATCATGAAATCATATCATAAACCTCAAAATAATTATAAAACAATTATTTCTATCTTGGATTTGTGGTCACGAAACAACTATTCTGATTAGGCCCTAATTCGGGTTGTCACAATTCTCCCCCCTTTAGGGATTTTCGTCCCCGAAAATCTTACCGGTAAAGAGGTTCGGGTATTGTTTCCTTATAGCTTCCTCAGGTTCCCACGTAGCCTTTTCTATTCCATGTCTGTGCCATAATACTTTCACTAAGGCTATACTTTTATTTCTCAACTGTTTAATGTCCCGAGCCAAAATCTTTATTGGTTCCTCCTCATATGTCATATCCGGTCGAATTTCAATTTCTATTAGAGGAATCACATGTGAAGGATTAGAACGGTAACGTCGCAGCATCGACACATGAAACACATTATGAATCTTTTCCAACTTGGTTGGCAAGGCTAGCTGATAAGCCACTGGTCCAACTCTTTCAATAACCTTATAAGGCCCAATGAAACGCGGACTCAACTTGCCTTTTCGACCAAACCTTAAAATTTTCTTCCACGGAGATACATTTAGAAAAACTTTATCACCCACTTGGAACTCGATCTTTTTTCTCTTCAAATCCGCATATGACTTTTGTCGATCTGAAGTAGCTTTCAGATAATCACAAATCACTTTCACTTTCTCTTCAGTTTCTCTAATCAAGTCAACTCCGTGAATCAGTTTCTCACTGAGCTCGGTCCAATACAAAGGAGTCCGACACTTGCGGCCATACAATGCTTCGTACAGTGCCATCTGTATGCTCGATTGAAAACTGTTGTTGTAGGCAAATTCGACCAAGGGTAAATATTTCTCCCAACTGCCCTGAAATTCTGAAACATAATATCAGAGCATATCTTCGAGTACTTGAATTACTCTTTCGAATTGAACGTCAGTTTGTGGATGAAATGTGGTACTGAAATTCAGTTTCGTACCCAAAGCTTCTTTTAACTTTTTCCTAAACCTCGAAGTAAATCTCGGATCTCTATCTGAAATAATAGACATAGGTACTCCGTGTAATTTCACAATTTCAGAAATATATAATTCAGCCAACTTATCAAGAGAATAATCCGTACATACCGAAATAAAATGAGCTGATTTAGTCAGTCTGTCAACTATTACCTAGATGGCATTTTTCTTTTTCGGAGTCAAAGGCAACCCTGTCACAAAATCCATCGTAATTCTGTCCCATTTAAACTTGTGAATCATCACTGGTTGAAGTAAACCTGAAGGTACTTAATGTTCAGCTTTCACTTGCTGGCAAATCAAGCATTTTGCTATAAACTCAGAGATATCTCTCTTCATACCATTCCACCAATATATTTTCTTCAGGTCGTTGTACATTTTCGTACTACTAGGATGAACTTGCAAACAACCACTGAGTGCCTCATGTAAAATCTTCTAAATGAACTCAGCATCTTTCGGTACACATACTCGATCACGGAAACATTAAGAAATCCTCTGGTCCGATTCAAAAATCTGAGTTACAATCCAATTCACACTGAGCTTGCTTGGCTCGCAATTCACTGTCATTCTTCTGAGCTTCACAAATTTGCTGAAGAAATAGCGGCCTAACTCTTAACTTGGCCAAAATCAAACCATCATCAGGCATAGCCAAATCTGTACCCATAGCTCTCAAAGCAAACAAAGATTTTCTACTTAGGGCATCTGCGACTACATTCGCTTTCCCGGGATGATAATCAATTATTAATTCATAATCCTTTAATAATTCAAGCCATCTCCGTTGTCGTAAATTCAAATCTTTTTGATTCATCAAATATTTCAAACTTTTGTGATCAGTAAAGATTCGGCATTTCTCACCGTATAAATAATGACGCTAAATCTTCAAAGCAAAGACAATGGCGACCAACTCTAAATCATGTGTCGGGTAATTCTTCTCATGCGGTTTCAACTGTCTTGAGGCATAAGCTACTACTTTACCTTCTTGCATTAAAACACAACCAAGACCAATTGATGACGCATCACTATAGATCACAAATTCTTTCCCCGACTCAGGTTGCACTAACACTGGTGCTTTGGGCAACCGCTCTTTCAACTTCTAAAAACTTTGTTGACACTCTTCAATCCAATTAAACTTAACATTCTTTTGCAACAGCTTAGTCATAGGAGAGGCGATCATCGAAAATCCCTCAACAAAGCATCGATAATATCCAGCTAAGCCTAAAAAGCTTCTAACCTCAAATACATCCTTCAGCAGTTTCCAATTAACAATTGCCAAAACTTTGATCGGATCGACCCGAATACCATCACCCGAAACTACATGTTCCAAAAATCCGACTTCATGAAACCAAAATTCACTTTTACTGAATTTAGCAAACAATTTCTTTTCTCTTAAAATCTGTAATACCATTGTTAAATGTTCAGCATGCTCAATCTCGTTTTGAGAATAAATCAGGATATCATCTATGAATACACAACCACAAACCTATCCAAGTATGGCCGAAAGATTCGATTCATCAAATCCATAAAGATAGCCGGAGTATTGGTTAAACTGAAAGGCATAACAAGGAATTCTAGTGTCCATACCTCATTTTGAAAGCAGTTTTTGGCACATCCAACTCTTTAACTCTCAACTGATAGTAACCAGATCTCAAATCAATCTTTGAAAACACTGTCTCCCCTTTTAACTGGTCAAACAAATCATCGATTCTTGGCAACGGATACCTGTTCTTTATGGTCACCTTGTTGAGCTGTCGATAGTCAATACAAAGTCTCATGGATCCATCCTTTTTCTTTACAAACTACACGGGGGCACCCTAGGGAGAGAAACTCGGTCTCACAAACCCCTTATCTGTTAACTCTTGCAACTGAGCTTTTAATTCTTTCAATTCAGTCGGAGCCATTCTGTATGGAGAGATCGGAATTGGTGCAGTTCTAGGTAATAAATCAATAGCAAACTCTACCTCTCTGATCGGAGGCAACCCCGGCAATTCTTCTGGAAATACATCCAGGAACTCGCAGACTACCGGTACTGATTCAAGCTTCGACTCAGAAATTTTAGTATTTAATACATAAGCAAGATAAGCTTCACACCCTTTTCGCATATATCGCTGAGCAAACATATACGAAACCACCATAGGCAATTTATTTGATTCATTTGTTTCCACCCGAAGAATTTCACCATTTTCACATTTCAACTCAAGAGTTTTCTATTTGCAATTTACTCTGGCATCATGTAGTATCAACCAATCCATACCCAAAATGACATCAAACTCGTCAAATGGTAGCAACATTAGATTAGCCGTAAAACAGTGACCTTGAATCATCAAAGGGCAATTTTTGCAAACCTTATCTACTAACACATATTTGCCTAAAGGGTTTGACACTTTAATCACAACTTCAGTAGATTCTAAAGGCAAGCTCTTACTAGATACCAAATTCACACAAACATAAGAATGAGTAGATTCAGGATCAATCAATGCAATGACAATAGTATCATAAAGAGAAAATGTACCAGTGATCACATCAGGAGATGACGCCTCTTCCCGAGCACGTATGGCATAAGCTTTATCAGGTACTCTAGCTTCCGGTCTCCCAGTTGATTCCTTTATCACACTTCAACTGAAAGCTCCACTTCCAGTATTTCTCGGAGGTCTACCTCTATTAGTAGTACTAGTCTGTCTGGCTCTCTGAAATTTTTCTTCTTCAACCCTTTTTGGGCAATCCTTAATATAATGTTCTCGGGAACCACATTTGAAACAAGCCCGGCTAATCATCCAACACTCCCCGAAATGTTGTTTACCACAGTGCTGACACTCGGGTCTATTAGATCTCACATTACCTACACTCGCCATTGAAGTAGCTTGAGCTTAAGAACCCGAATATGATCTCCCACGATCCCGATACGAATGTCCAGTTGAAACAGTCAACCGAGGATTCATTTCTTTAGACTTCTCTGACTGAGATTGGAATGACTTACTCATTAGCCTCTTTCTTGTGTCTCTGGCTTCATTCACAGGTTTTCTCTTCTTGTTGCTCAGTTCTTCAGCTTTACAAGCTCGATCGACCAATACCACAAACTCTTTCAACTCTAAAATCCCAACTAGTAGCTTGCTGTCTTCATTTAGCCCATCCTCGAACCTCTTGCACATAATAGCTTCGGCGGACACACACTCCTGGGCATACTTGCTGAGTCTGACAAATTCACGTTCATATTCTGCCACAGACATTCTACCTTGTTTCAGGTCAAGGAACTCTTTCCGTTTTTGATCAATGAACTGCTGGCTTATATACTTCTTTCTAAACTCCTCTTGGAAGAAATCCTATGTAACCTTTTCTTTCAAAACCACAGATACCAATGTCTTTCACCAATGATATGCCGAATCCCTTAGTAAAGATATAGCATATTTCAAACATTCTTCGGGAGTGCAAGAAAGCTAATCGAATACCCTGATAAAATTTTCAAGCCAGAACTCTGCTTTCTCGGGATCATCATCTACATTAGCCCTAAATTCTTCAGCCCCTTGATTTTGAATTTTATCAACTGGGGGTTTGCTCAATCTTACCATTTCGGCACCTTGAGGAACTACAGGAACTAGTTGAGGAATAGGAGGGGGTGGAGGAGGCTGAGCATTCGGATTTGCCCGAACAAATTCTGTGTACCAATTATTCATCATATGGAGAAAGGCTTCCCGGGCCCTATCTCCCTGATCATGTGTCTCATGCTTGCCCTCAACTGGTGCAGTCCCTTGTGCAGGAGCCGGCGCATTACTTTCTACATCATCACCTACAGCTCAGTTGGGATCCATTTACTATATAAAAACACGATTTAAATTGTCAGGAGTCATCACACTATCATAATATAATTATGGCATGTAGAGATAGACTTCCACACACAGTACGTAAATCCGAGAGCCGCCTAAACCTCAGCTCTGAAACCAATAAATGTAACACCCCTTACCCATGTTCTAAGCCGGAACAAAGTACAGAATATTACAGATCACGAAAACATGAATTCACACATTTACCTGATCTTACGTAATTAATTCCTCTAGCTTGAACAAAAATAGATAACATTACATAAGTACAAGTAAATTATCAAATTTTGAAAATTTATATTTTAAAACAAATTAATTATGACACATAACAAAATGATTCAGCCCTCTATACATGCCATAATTCCAAAATAGTGTTTACAAAATACCAAAAAGTATTGATAGTGTGGATGGGTCTCCACGATCTCCAAATCTCGAAATGGCTTAGTAATTCTATAAGACAAGAAAAGAAAAGAAGGTAAGCATATAGCTTAGTAAGTAAGTACGAAATTGATATTCAATTTATCAAAGTAAAACAATCATACTAGTATATAATCACATATTTAGGACAGGCTGTTTTCTGGAGTCCCGATTTAAAAAAAATCATATCTCGAGCTAAAAAACTAGAAATCCAATTCCGTAAATTTTCCCTGAAACTAGAATCATATATCTACTTACTAATTGTTTTCTAGAATTTTTGGTTGGGTCAATTAGTACAGTTTATTAGTTAAAGTCTCCCCTGTTTCAGGGTATGACTACTCTGACCCCTGTGCACTACGAACCAAATTTCTCCCTGTACAGAATTCCAACGACCATTCCGTTTGTTTCCCTTACAAATATACTCGGTAAGGAATCCATTCACATAATGTATGACTCCTAATAATTTTTGTACAATTTATGGTGAATTTCTAAAGTCAAAATAGGGGATTAAAGTTCATTTAGACCCTATTTCACAAGAATTCAAATATCACACAATATAGAATTCTTTTCTTCCCCTGTTTCTTTTATATGAAAATAGACTCATTAAGCTTTATTTTCATATATCATTTGCATTTTTATTCAACTTCCACAATTTTTTGTAAATTTTTAAAATCATGTAACTGCTATTGTCCAACACTGTTTTATTTCTAACATTCACTCTTGCATAATTTCACCTATTCCTTTTTGTTATACCAGAATTCACTCAATTATCGAGCACATAGCTCCTAACTTTTCATAAACATAAATTTGCACATATCCACCTTATAATAACTTTCACATATTACCACTTTATCGATTTTCCCCGTTGAACTCAACGGAAAAATAACAAATATACCATTGTTTACATATTTCCCTTTCCACACTTATAGCAAAGCTATCGACACGCATAGTAGCCTGCACTTAGTACTACACATGCGACCAACAATCCGGTACACGTAGTAGCCTGCACTTAGAACTACACACGTGACCTCACCATCTGATACACGTAGTAGCCTGCACTTAGTACTACACACGTGATCGAAGTCATTGAGTACGCATAGTAGCCTGCACTTAGTACTACACATGCGACATAATAGTATGGTACACGTAGTAGCCTGCACTTAGTACTACACACGTGTATTCACAATGGGTCATTCGTATTGCTCCTGTTCCGAAGGTTCAACCGGAAAATTTTTCCTTTTTCACCATTAACACTTATTCATAATCTAATTAAATTTGCAAGTTTCCATCATTTAATCATTCTATGGACAGTCACCAATTCATATGATAACAACATAAAATAACAAAAATAAATAAATAAATTATTCATGTACGAACTTACGTCGGTGTAAACTTTAGAAATGTTATAATTTAGTCCGAAAGCTTTTCTTTTCCCCAATCACGTTCGATTCCACGTCTTTCTTGATCTATAACAACACATTTAGCTCATTTAACACGCATACTATTTATTTCAATCCAAAAATCACATTATGGAAAAATTACATTTTTGCCCCCTAAGTTTTACAAAATTACGATTTTTCCCCTAGGCTCGGAAATTCAATTTCAGCCATTATTCTTATGTTTTATGACATGCTAAACATTTTCTATTCTATGGAAACATCAAATTCTGACTCTAACATGTACTTATGAACATTAGGTATTTTTACCGATTAAGCCCTTTTACTCGTTTTCACTCAAAACCGAGTAGCACAAGTTGTCTAACATAATTTAAAACCTCATATTCTATCATAAAACACCAAAACACACAAATTTCACCTATGGTTATTTTTCCCAATATGAACCCTAGGTTGAATTATTGCTAACATAAGCTAAATCGAGCTACCGGGATTTCAAAAACATAAAAATCATTAAAAACGGGGCTTGAAATCACTTACTATGAAGCTTGAAAATTGAAGAAACCCTAACTATGGAGGAGAGAAAAATTCGGCAGCAACTAATTGAGAAGATGACCATTTTTGTGTTATTTTTCCCATTTTATTTCATTTAATATACAAATGACCAAAATGCCCTTACTACTAAGCTTTCCAAAAATTCCATCCATGTCCAATTTTTGTCCATAAACTTAGAAATTGATCAAATTGCTATTTAATACCTCCTAATTAATATTCCAAAGAAATTTCATACTAAAAACTTCTAGAACACGAGTTTTGCAAATTATTCGATTTAGTCCCTAATCTCAACTTAAGCGCTTAATGCATAGAATTTCATCACGAAATTTTCACTCAATCATGAAATCATATCATAAACCTCAAAACAATTAAAAAAAAGTAATTCTATCTTGGATTTGTGGTCACAAAACCACTATTCCGATTAGGCCCTAATTTGGGTTGTCACACAAGTAAACACCTAAATGACATAATCAAATCGTTTAAACTAAACCAAATTTTACTATCATAATTACTTTAAATCATAAGCTTACAATTTCATGTATTTTATATATACTTTCACATATAAACTATTCATGGCTGAATGTACATATACATATTTTGATAAACTATCATTCGATTTCCAAGCAAAAATATCATTATCATAGCTAGTACATATACACTTATATGCATATATTCATAAATCAAAGAATAACAATCACATACATATAATAAATCAAAGGATAACAATCACTTACATATTTATATTATATGGTCGAATACACACACATATATATAAGCAAAATATCTTTCAATTTCAAAGCTAAATATCATTATGTGAACACATATACATATACTCGTGAATCAAAATATAACATCATATGCATATACCTAGAAAAGGCCAAATATACTTCACAAGGCACACAGGTTCACATTAGTAACTTACTTACCTGATTTCAAGTAGGTAATAAACCAATTCATACCTGACCATTTTTGTAACACCCCTATCCCGTATCCGTCGCCGGAATAGGTAAAGGGGCATTACCGGACTGGAAACTCATATCCGAACAGTAAAAATTTTGAATATATTTTTTTATTTTTTTATAAAGAACGTTCCTTTAGGTAAATACTAAAGACAGTCAGGGATACGATTTAGCTTCTATAAGTACACATTCAAAAGATGCCATTTTCGCACCAAGATATTCTTCGGCCACTGGTCTATTCTTTACATGCCATAAAATAATTCAAAACATAACAGTAACAAGCAGTGGATAGTGATAGTGTGACTAGTTGCTGACGATCCCCGAGCCTGTAGCATCCAAATGAGATCTATAAAACAGAGGAAACAAAGTAAACGGAGTAAGCATTACAATGCTTAGTAAGTTTTAAGCAATGTCAACAGATAACAATCAAATTATAACATAGTTGTTCGTATTTTTATTTCACTCTTCCTTCGAGCATACCATCCCTTTACCGAATATGCACATCTCATCATATATAATAGGCAGATAAATTCTCACTTGATAGTGATCTCTTATAAACATAGGTACATTACATATTTTCACCTAACTTTCCATATTGACCAAACACACAATAATCACAGAACAATCTTATTGCTTTACACACATATGCATCACATAACGACCTTGTGATTTAGTCCAAATCAAGCTTAAATATAATCTCAAAATACATACCTGACCAACTTAACGCATTGAACGTATTTATTACCAATTGTTACTTGTGAAGTCGTATAATCTTATGCTTTACTCGAATCTTCAATGAAACCTTTAGCTCGAATAGTCCCCACACGTAGTTATCGGGTCTTACCGGACAAAATCTCCACACGTAGTCATCGGGTCTTACCGGAATATATTTCAAGTTTCATGTACATTTAATCACATGTTACAACATTCACATCATTGTCATATTTGTAATTCATTTGCCTCATCAAATATCTAATAATACACACCTTTCACATTTGGTCATTCGTACAATATACACACATCTCCTACATATTTCACACTTGCCATTCGGCTTTACCACATATACATATCTCATACATATTTCACACTAGCCATTCGGCTTTACCACATATACATATCTCATATATATTTCACATTAGCCATTCGGCTTTACCACATATACATATCTCATATATATTTCACATTAGCCACTCGGCTTTACCACATATACATATCTCATTTATATTTCACACTAGCCATTCGGCTTTACCACATATACATATCTCATATATATTTCACATTAGCCATTCGGCTTTACCACATATACATATCTCATATATATTTCAGCAATAGCTTATAAGCAAATCAAATAGTTTCATCAATGTTTACAACAACTTCACATATTCACTACAAGCTGTTTTCCTAAGCAATAGTCACTAAATTATTTATAACTGGAGCTACAAAACTCAAAATCAATTACCGTTAATTTTCCCTGAATATAGACTCATGTATCTTCCATCCATAAAATTTTCAGAATTTTAGGTTTGGCCAATCAATACCAGAATTTTCTTAAAGTTTCCCCTGTTTCACTGTTTGACTAATCTAACCACTCTTCACTACGAATCAAATTTCTCATTGTACAGAATTCAAAATATGTTCTATTTGATTTCATGTGAAACTAGACTCATTAAGGAGTCTAAGCATATAAATTTTATCTTATAACCATTTTTTTACAAATTATAATGATTTTCTAAAAACAGAACAGGGGATTTCGGAGTCATTCTGACACTATCTCACACAACTTTAAATATCTCTTTATAGGAAATTTCTTTGCTTACACGGTCTCTTTTATAAGAAACTGGACTAATTAAGCTTTGAATACATATTTTGTTCAGCATATAATTCCACACCAACAATTTATAGTGATTTTCTAAAATCACATTACTGCTGCTGTCCTAAACAAATTATTACAATTTGCTCTTAAATTTCCAAGTCCAAACACTTATGAACTTACCATTTGAGTTTAAGACATATCATTGCCACATCATATCTTATTAAATCAACTCATTATGTCCTATTATGATTGAATTTACTCAATGTTTAATCACTTAAAACTTACCTCGGAAGTTGCCGAACGATTACGACGGCTATTCGATCACTTTTTCCTTTCTCTTATCCAACTTTGTTCCTCTAGGCTCTTGAGCTAAATCAAACAATTTACTTCCCAAATTAAACATATTCATACGACATCCATATACATTTTATACTAGCCGAAATGTACCATCAAGATATACTTTACTCAAATAATTTACCTTGGCCGATCATGTATAATGTTTTGTAGCTTAATAAATTTAACATACATTATGTATTCATAATATTTGTGCAGCCAATTATCCATGGTCATACACACACAATCAAAAATAAATACCAAATTTTCATATCCTTTATGCCCTAAGCCGAATACACTTGTCATGTTCACCTACATTTTTCAAGTACAACATTCTCATATTCGGCATTAGTATCAAGCATAATAGCCAATTCTTCCCACCATTTCCAAACCAATTCATCAATGCAATCATACCATTACAAATCAACTTAAAATAACCATATCTAATAATCAAATACCTATAGCATTGCACATTTCTCACATAGCAAATACAACTAAATTCATTAGTAATATATATATATATCTAAACACTTAACTACAAGATTTAATCACCATTATCAAATCATAAAACAACTTATAACCATCCTCTATATTTACTTCACATAAACCGAAATAACCATTACATCATCTTTAAAACACTTAGCATTTTCCCCATTTAATCAAGCCAAATCTCAAGACCATTCCATCACACAAATTATACCATAAATCATACTTACAATTTAAGTTAATGCATAACCGAAAATCACCATCATTAACATCGTTATCAAACCAAAACCAAAACACATCTATCATCCGTATACCAAGCTTACCAAAACAAACTACTATGAGTTTCAAGCTTATTGACCGAATCTCAAACCTCAAAATTCTAAGTTTAATCTATGGGATAAGTAGAGTTTGAACTAATCATCTCAAACATGCATAGATTTTCAAGAATCATTCAATACATACCTCATTCTAGCCATCTTCTAAGCCAAAAATCAAAGCAACCAAACTTTCTTCTCCTCCCTTTAGGCTACTAAGAATGGAGGACAAGGATGAACAACTTTGGTTTCTCCTCCCACTAATTATTATCTAACATCTTTTTTTTTTCTAATACTTATTTCCTATTATAAAACCATGTAGTCATTATAATATTAATACAAAATGCATATATTTTGTATCCCATACCATCATGGCCGGCCACTTCCTCTAAAGTGGGGAATTTGACATGCAAGCCCCCATTTTTGAATACATGTTCTATTAGATCACTTTATACATTTACCTAACCTATTTTACCAATGTTTCACATAAGTCCCGTTTCAAAATTTCACATACAAATGGCAAAATTAATGCTTGAAATTTTTTTTTTACACATGCATTTACTCACATCATGAACATAGAATATAACTTTCAATTATTTATAAAACTCGGTTTCGTGGTCCCGAAACCACTTTTCGACTAGGGTCTACTTAGGACTGTCACAACTCTCCCTTCCTTTAGGGATTTTCGTCCCCGAAAATCTTACTGGAAAATAAGATAGGGTAACTTTCTCTCGTTGAGTTCTCTAGATCCCACCTAGTTTCCTCTACTCCGAACTTACGCTTCAGTGCTTTAACTAACAAAACTTTCTTAGTTTGATCATAATAAATCACAAAGATCCACAAAATTGACATTTACTCACTTACTTTTCATGTCGGTAATAATACACATAGGTATAACACAATTTACTCATCGGTCTGAACCTACTAGGTATAGGCTCGAACCCCACACAGTGTTCTAGCCTACTTAATCCCAAAGTCCGAATAAACTCGATGACCATCAACTAATTAGGCTATTAGCCTAGTATACACTTCACCGGTCCCAAACCTACTAGGCACAAGGCCTGAATAACTCAAATATATATATATATATATATCATTTGGTTCATGACAACACTCATTTAACATCTTATGAAAATATTTAACTTAACTTATTTTCAAAGGAAAAATCAACTTCCACGTACCTGAACATTTATTTCATTTAGCACATTCTTTCATAGTTAACGTTACCCGTATACAGTCGAATAAGCATAAAGCCTAATATAATATTCTGGCATGAGATTTATTCTAGCACATAACTCATATATCGAAAATTATCACCATTCATCAGAAATTCTTACCAACTTTCAAATGTCGAAACTTAGTCAAAATAATTTCTTGAACATGATTAACAAAATAGTGTTTATTCACAATAGCACATATAATTGCATATACCGAGAATCTCGTATTTATAATGTATATATATATCACATACCTTGTCAATTTAATGTCTCGAACTTATTTCATTACCAATTTGGCACAATGTTGTATAATCTCCGACTCTAATTAGTTCACTAGTGTTTAGTCCGTTTAACGAATTTTCTCTTTAGGTCTTACTTACTATTACAAATCAATGCCATCGTCTCACACGAGGTCATACATGAAACACACTTCGCATACGCAGTGCCCACTGACTAATTTCGCACACATAGCGCTCGATTATAAAACTCGCACACATAGTGCCTCAATTAAAGAACTCGCACACATAGTGCCTCAATTACCAATCTCGCACACATAGTGCTCGATTGAAGAACTTGCACACACAGTGCCTCAACTACTGATCTGGCACACATAGTGCTCGGTTGAAGAACTTCCACACACAGTGCCTCATAATTCCAGCACGAATGCCTTCGAGGTTTAGCCCGGATATATCACTAGGATATATCACTAGCACGAATGCTCTTCGGGACTTAGCCCGGATATATCACTAGCACGAATGCTCTTCGGGACTTAGCCCGGACATAACACCAGCACGAATGCTCTTCGGGACTTAGCCCGGACATAACACCAGCACGAATGCTCTTCGGGACTTAGCCCGGCTATATAACTCTCAAGTCTCATGCACATATACATATATAACAATACACATTAGTATATCATTTACATTACTTGAATACAAACACAACATGCTTATCGACCATTCAACTTTCAGTTCCATAGCCACCTACAAAGATCACATTTATAGTCGTAACACTCTTTCAAAATTGCATCACTTATACCCTTATAATTCAATCCATATCAAAATTCAAATACGAGTACATGATACGTACCTGATCAACTTAATAATTTAAGCATATCCAAGTGAAGTTATATCGCAAATTCTCATAGTCAGAAGCTTGCTATAGCTCGATCAGGATCAAAATTCATTACAATACAACAAACACATTTTAATAGTCAAAAATCATCACACTATCACTTTATCACTTTATGGCATGTATAAATAGACTCACGCGTGCTACGTTAGTCCTAGAATCGACTAAACCGTAGCTCTGATACCAATAAAATGTAACACCCCAATCCCGTATCCGTCGCCGGAATAGGTAAAGGGGCATTACCGGACTTGAAACTCATATCCGAACAGTAAAAATTTTGAATATATTTTTTTATATTTTTTTATTTTTTTTATAAAGAACGTTCCTTTAGGTAAATACTAAAGACAGTCAGGGATACGATTTAACTTCTATAAGTACACATTCAAAAGATGCCATTTTCGCATGGCTTATATACATTAACCAAGATATTCTTCGGCCACTGGTCTATTCTTTACATGCCATAAAATAATTCAAAATGTAACAGTAACAAGCAGTGGATAGTGATAGTGTGACTAGTTGCTGACGATCCCCGAGCCTGTAGCTTCCAAATGAGATCTATAAAATAGAGGAAACAAAGTAAACGGAGTAAGCATTACAATGCTTAGTAAGTTTTAAGCAATGTCAACAGATAACAATCAAATTATAACATAGTTGTTCGTATTTTTATTTCACTCTTCCTTCGAGCATACCATCCCTTTACCGAATATGCATATCTCATCATATATAATAGGCAGATAAATTCTCACTTGATAGTGATCTCTTATAAACATAGGTACATTACATATTTTCACCTAACTTTCCACATTGACCAAACGCACAATAATCATAGAAACGGTCTTATTGCTTTACTCACATATGCATCACATAATGACCTTGTGATTTAGTCCAAATCAAGCTTAAATATAATCTCAAAATACATACCGACCAACTTAACGCATTGAACGTATTTATTACCAATTGTTACTTGTGAAGTCGTATAATCTTATGCTTTACTCGAATCTTCATGAAACCTTTAGCTCGAATAGTCCCCACATCGTAGTTATCGGGTCTTACCGGACAAAATCTCCACACGTAGTCATCGGGTCTTACCGGAATATATTTCAAGTTTCATGTACATTTAATCACATGTTACAACATTCACATCGATTGTCATATTTGTAATTCATTTGCCTCATCAAATATCTAATAATACACACCTTTCACATTTGGTCATTCGGCCACAATATACACACATCTCCTACATATTTCACACTTGCCATTCGGCTTTACCACATATACATATCTCATACATATTTCACACTAGCCATTCGGCTTTACCACATATACATATCTCATACATATTTCACATTAGCCATTCGGCTTTACCACATATACATATCTCATATATATTTCACACTAGCCACTCGGCTTTACCACATATACATATCTCATACATATTTCACACTAGCCATTCGGCTTTACCACATATACATATCTCATATATATTTCACATTAGCCATTCGGCTTTACCACATATACATATCTCATATATATTTCAGCAATAGCTTATAAGCAACTCAAATAGTTTCATCAATGTTTACAACAACTTCACATATTCACTACAAGCTATTTTCCTAAGCAATAGTCACTAAATTATTTATAACTAGAGCTACAAAACTCAAAATCAATTACTGTTAATTTTCCCTGAATATAGACTCATATATCTTCCATCCATAAAATTTTCAGAATTTGAGGTTTGGCCAATCAATACCAGATTTTTCTTAAAGTTTCCCCTGTTTCACTGTTTGACTAATCTGACCACTCTTCACTACAAATCAAATTTATCATTGTACAGAATTCAAAATATTTTCTATTTGATTTCATGTGAAACTAGACTCATTAAGGAGTCTAAGCATATAAATTTTATCTTATAACAATTTTTTTACAAATTATAATGATTTTCTAAAAACAGAACAGGGGATTTCAGAGTCATTCTGACACTATCTCACACAACTTTAAATATCTCTTTATAGGAAATTTCTTTGCTTACACGGTCTCTTTTATAAGAAACTAGACTAATTAAGCTTTGAATACATATTTTATTCAGCCTATAATTCCACACCAACAATTTATAGCGATTTTCTAAAATCACGTTACTGCTGCTGTCCTAAACAAATTATTACAATTTGCTCTTAAATTTCCAAGTCCAAACACTTATGAACTTACCATTTGAGTTTAAGACATATCATGGCCACATCATATCTTATTAAATCAACTCATTATGTCCTATTATGATTGAATTTACTCAACGTTTAATCACTTAAAACTTACCTCGGAAGTTGCCGAACGATTACGACGGCTATTCGATCACTTTTTCCTTTCTCTTATCCAACTTTGATCCTCTAGGCTCTTGAGCTAAATCAAACAATTTACTTCCCAAATTAAACATATTCATATGACATCCATATACATTTTATACTAGCCGAAATGTACCATCAAGATATACTTTACTCAAATAATTTACCTTGGCCGATCATGTATAATGTTTTGTAGCTTAATAAATTTAACATACATTATGTATTCATAATATTTGTGCAGCCAATTATCCATGGTCATACACACACAATCAAAAATAAATACCAAATTTTCATATCCTTTATGCCCTAAGCCGAATACACTTGTCATGTTCACCTACATTTTTCAAGTACAACATTCTCATATTCGGCATTAGTATCAAGCATAATAGCCAATTCTTCCCACCATTTCCAAACCAATTCATCAATGCAATCATACCATTACAAATCAACTTAAAATAACCATATCTAATAATCAAATACCTATAGCATTGCACATTTCTCACATAGCAAGTACAACTAAATTCATTATTAATATATATATATATCTAAACACTTAACTACAAGATTTAATCACCATTGTCAAATCATAAAACAGCTTATAACCATCCTCTATATTTACTTCACATAAACCGAAATAACCATTACATCATCTTTAAAACACTTAGCATTTTACCCATTTAATCAAGCCAAATCTCAAGACCATTCCATCACACAAATTATACCATAAATCATACTTACAATTTAATCCGGGAAGTGGTTTCGGGACCGCTAAACCGAGTCACCGAAGCATTTGAATGTGATATTTATTTTCTAGATTATGTGGATATGAATATGTGAAAATTTCGCGCCTTAATTTCGTCATTTGAAGGTGAAATTTATCGATTAGGACTTATGTGAAAATTTTTGAGAATGCTATAGGTTAAATTGTAGTGACTAAATAAATAGTAGTGTAATAGAAATGGGTTTGCATGTCAAATTCCCCACCTTAGAGGTAGTGGCGGCCATGGTAAATGTGATGAGTAAAATATGTATTTTATAACAATATAATAATGGTAATGGCCTAAATTATGAGATAAAAATTTGGTAAAATAGAAATGGATGGGAGAAACAAAAAGAAAAACAACATATTTGTTTTGTTCATCTTCCTCCTTAGCTTGGCGAAACTTGAAGAGAGAAAGGGAGATAGCCATTCGGTCACCCTTGAGCTTGAATTAAGGTAAGTGATTTCATGTTAGTTCTTGAAATGTTAACATACTTTAAGCTAAATACTAAGTTTCCTACTTAGCCCATGTCAAAATCTTGATTGTGTGGTGATATTGGGTAATCGGCCATGGAAGAAATTGAGGAAAATGATTGTTGTCTTTGTGTTGTAATGAGTATTTGTGGATGGGTGAAGTTTGAGTTAGTTAAGTGTTCATGTAGATGGTTTGGATGATAGGGAAAAATAGGCTTGTGTGTGTATGGGTAGTTCTTAGAATGTGTGTATAGTCAAAGAAGAAATTGTTAAAGTGTTTAGTTAATTGATGTTAGGTAAATGGTGTGTAAATTATTTAAAATAAAATCTTTGTATGAGTATTAAGGATGGTACATGAATTGACCTTAGAAGAAATTTTAGTATAATATGCTTGGATGTTAATAGGTTATTGCTTTAATGACCGAGTGTGTCAAGGGATAATGCATGGACTAATTGATTAATATGTGTTAAGGAAGGTGAATAAATGTCTATTTGATAAGCTATATATATTCGGCTATGAAGGTGAAGGTTAAGTCATAGAGATTTTGGTGATATTCATATTCGGTCATAAGGGTTATATGTGTAACTTGGCTATGTGGGTTCTGAGTTAAGGTAAATTGCTTATTTGATATGGGTATTCGGCCATAAGCTAGCATGATGGGACTTTAATAAGATAAATTTGTTTGAATTAGCCCAAGAGCTTAGAGGGTCAAAGTTGGACAAGGGGAAAGAAAAAGTAATTGAATAGCCGTTGAAGACGTTCGACAACATCCGAGGTAAGTCATTAAGCATATGTTTGATGTCGATTTAAATGAGCATGATATCTATGCGATTACGTTCAATAAAACGAAATGTATATGAAAATGTATGTGTATGGAATGATGACATTGTTGAATGTAAAAAGGTAGTGAATGTGTAGAGTGTTTGGTTTCGGCACTAAGTGTGAGGGCAATAAGTGTGCTTGGTGACGAGATTGGCACTAAGTGTGCAAGCTTGAAATGTATGGCACTAAGTGTGCGAGCTTAAATTATATGGCACTATGTGTGCGAGCTTACATCACATGGCACTAAGTGTGCGTGATAGATTATTAAGCACTATGTGTGCGAACTCAATATATATCTTCGATCGATTATTTACATGGAGGGTGTGACTTTATCGAGTTGATCATGGACAGCGGAAAGAGTAAGTATCTTGGGTTCATGGCAAGTAGGTGCTATGTTCATGCTCGGGGTTGAGCTTGGTAAGTTTTGAAGCTATGTGATGATTACAATTGCAGTCACGTAAATAAGGTATCGTGGAATAGATGAAAGTTCATTTATTTGTATGATTGTAGCGAAAATGAAATGATGTATGGAAATGCCTCAATTATCCTATTGAATAGTATATGAAATGACAATGGGTGAATTGGTATGAGATTGAACCGAAAGGTCTAAGGAACTATGGTATAGTACGGTATGGATGGGGTGCTTAGCCTCGTTTCATTGTTTCATTTTGTTAGAATTAAGTGACCCAAATTCTTATTTAAATAAAATACGATGGAAAATAAAATAAAAGTAAAATCCATATAGAACTAGACTTCTTTTATTTTATTTTAGAATAAGGTTTTAAACCTTATTAAACTCCATCTATTTTATATTGATTAGGATAAGGTGTTTCAATCCTACTAGAATATGGCTTTGCAAGCCTATAAATAGACATAGTCTATTCCTCTTGTATTTGAGTAAAAATTTTTCGACATAGTGAATTTTCTTCTCCTCTTGCTGTGGTTTTTTTCCGAAAGGGTTTCCACGTAAAATTTATGTGTTCTTTATTTTTATTTATTTTATTCTATTTATTTTCTCAAATTGGTATCGAGCTTAGGGTTATTCATCTCGATCACGGTAATGGCGTCTTTGAAGTATGAAATTCATTGTTGGATCGCAACACAGATTTGCGTTGTGGCAAATTAAGATGCAAGCGATTCTTGCAGATGGATCTAGAGGATGCCTGCTAGGGATAGATAAGATGCCTTGACATTAACAGATGAAGAGAAGAAGCGTAAGGATCGAAAGGCATTAACACAATTACATCGCATTTGTCCAACGAAATTTTGCGGGGATGTGATGAAAGAGAAAAGCTGCCGTTGCATTATGGAAGAGGCTAGAACAAATATGTATGTCGAAAACTCTAACAAGCAAGTTACATATGAAGCGATCTTTATGCTCATCGTTTGGAGGAAGGTGCGTCATACACGAACACTTAACGGTGTTTAAAGAAATTCTCTCAAACTTGGAGGCCATGGAGGTTCGGTATGATAAGGAAGATCTAGGGTTGATTCTACTTTGTTCGTTGCCCGTCTTATTCAACCTTTAGAGACACGATTTTATATAGCCATGAGTCTCTTACAGTTGATGAGGTTTATGATTCTTTAACCTCGTATGATAAGATGAAGCATCTTGTGGTTAAACCCAACTCTCGGGAGAGGGTCTCATTGTTCGTGGGAGACAAAACCGGAATGTTGATGATGATCGTGGTAGAACACAGAACGGAATCCTCGTGGTAAATCTAAGGGTAGATCGAAATCTTCAAGCAGAGGTAAAACTTGCAACTTCGCAAGAAGAAAGGGCACATTAAATCTGAGTGCTATAACCTACAAAATAAGATTAAAAGGAGGTCGCGAATCAAAAGGAAAACAAACGGAAAATTCGGTGAAGGCGATGTTGTATAAGACTACAATGATGGTGAACTTCTAGTTGCTTCATCAATGATTCTAAAGTAAGCGAGGTGGATACTTGATTCAGTTGCACCTTCCACATGAGTCCCAATCGGGATTGGTTTACAACTTATGAAACGATGATCTGAAGGTGTTGTTTTGATGGGAAATAATGCTTCATGTAAAATCGCGGTGTTGGAACAATTAAAGTTAAGATGTTTGATGGAGTTGTCGAACACTTAGTGACGTGCGGCATGTTCCGAATTGAAAAGAAATTTAATTTCGTTGAGTACTCTTGATTCAAAAGGGTGCAGATACACAAATTGAAAGTGGGGTTTTAAAGATTTCAAAGGGTCCCTTGTTGTGATGAAAGGGCAAAGAAAGATTGCCAAGTTATATGTTTCTGAGGTTCTCTCATTCTTGGTGATCATTTGTCGCTTCCTCTTCCTTGTCGGATGATGATATTACTAAACTTTGGAATATGCACCTAGGGCATATGAGTGAGAATGGCATGGCGAAATTAAGCAAAGAGGACTTCTTAATGGGCAAGGAATTTGCAAACCGAATTTCAGTGAGCACCGTGTTTTGGGAAGCAAAGAGAGTTCGATTCACTAGAGGAATCCATAACACGAAGGAAGCGTTGGAGTATATCCATTACGATCGTGGGGCCGTCGAGTGCCTTCGAGAGGTGGAGCTAATTATATGCTAACCTTTATTGATGATTTTTCCGGAAAAGTTTGGGCGTTCTTCCGAAGCGAAAAAGATGTGTTTTCCACATTTAAGTCTTGGAAAATTATGATTGAAAAAGCAGACGGAAAAGCAGATAAAATACCTCCGTCATGCATAAATGGCTTAGAGTTACGTTACGATGAGTTTAATAGATTGTGCAAGTCGAAGGATCATGAGACACTTGACGATTCGTCATACTCCACAAAGAAAAGCGGCGTTGCGAGCGAATGAACGAACGATCATGGAGAAGGTTCGATGTATGTTGTCAAATGCCAACTTACAAGTCATTTTGGGCGACGACCTCTCGCATGTTTTTGATCAACCGATCTCCATCCGTTGCCATTGAGAAAAGACTCCACAAGAGGTATGGTCCGTAATCCCGCTAATTATTACGATTTAAAGATTTTTGGGTGTCTGCGTATGCTCATGTTGATAATGGAAAATTGGAACCGAGATCCATTAAATGCGTTTTCTTGGTTATAAAGTGGTGTAAAAGGCTATAAGTTATGGTGTCACGAAAATAGAAAAGTTGTGATTAGCGAGATGTTGTTTTTGATGAAACGCTATGCTACCTAACTTATCTCTTAAAGACTCTTCCAATAAAGAAAACCAAAAGCGGTGGAGCATCGATTAATACGAAATCAACTCCTCAAGCCACTACAAAATTGAGAATAGAGTTGCTTCTTCACCGCAATACTCTATCGCCAAAAACAGGACAAGAAGAGAAATTAAACCTCCAAAGAAGTATGCCGAGGTTGATCTAGTTGCTTATGCTTTAAATGTGGTGAAGATATAGATGCGAATCAAGAGCCATTTAATTATTACGAGGCGATTAGTGTGAAGACTCGAAAAAGTGGATGTTTGCTATGCAAGAGGAGATGGAATCACTCCACAAAAAACGAACATGGGATCTTGTAAAACTTCCTAAAGGTAAAAAGGTCGTTCGTTGTAAATGGGTGTTTAAAAGAAAGAAGGACTCGTGAGTTGAAGAACCGGATATAAAGCAAGGCTTGTTGCAAAGGGTTACTGATCAAATTCGAGTGGACTTCACAGATGTGTTCTCTCCGGTTGTTAAGCATAGTTCGATTCGAGCTTTGCTTGGTATTGTGGCCATGCATGATTTGGAGCTTGAGCGATTAGATGTAAAAGCGCATTTTGCATGGAGAACTTGAGGAAGATATTTACATGCAACAACGGAGGGTTTTATAGTCTCGAAAAAGAGGACTATGTTTGCTTGCTGAAAAAGTCCCTTTACGGTTTGAAACAGATCACCAAGACAAGGGTACAAGAGGTTTGATTCCTTTATGACTTCTCATGATTTCAAAAGAAGTAGTTTTGACAATTGTGTCTACTTTAAGAAAAAAAGTGATGGTTCTTTTGTGTATCTACTTCTTTATGTTGATGACATGTTGATAGCAACAAAAGATAAAGAGAGATAAGAAAGGTTAAAGCCCAACTAAGTGAAGAATTTGAGATGAAAGATTTAGGACCAGCAAAGAAGATACTTGGTATGGAGATTCTCGAGATAGAAAAGCAAGTAAATTGTACCTAAGTCGGAAGGGTACATTGAGAAAGTTCTTTGCGAGTTCAATATGCAGTGCTAAGCTGTTAGTACTCCTTTAGCAGCCATTTCAGACTTTCATCGGCCTTATCTCCTCAATCGATAATGAGATTGAGTACATGTCACATGTTCCATACTCTAGTGCGATAGGATCTCTCATGTATGCTATGGTTTGTTCACGTCCGTTTATCATATGCGATCGGTCAGATTAGCGAGATACATGGCGAATCTGGTAAAGAACAACGGAAAGCGATTCAATGGATTTTAAGATACTTACGAGGCATTACTAATGTTTGCTTACAGTTTGGAAGAACTAAAGATGGAGTTATAGGGTATGTTGATGCTGATTTTGCTGGAGACCTTGATAGAAGAAGATCTCTCACGAGTTACGTCTTTACAATCGGAGGTTGTGCAATTAGTTGGAAAGCCACTTTGCAAACTACGATCGCTTTGTCTACCAATGGTGAGTACATGGCGATTCTTGAGGCTTGTAAAGAAGCTATTTGGTTGAAGGGACTATTTAGTGAACTCAATGAAGACCTTCAAATCAGCACGATATTTTGTGACAATCAGTGCCATCTTTCTTACAAAAGATCAAATGTTTCATGAGAGAACAAAACACATTGATATTCGGTATCATTTTGTTCGTGATATTATTGCTCGTTGTGATATTGTTGTGAGCAAAATTAGCACTCATGAAAATCCTGCAGATATGATGACTAAGTCACTTCCTATAACCAAGTTTGAGCATTGCTTAGACTTGGTTGGTGTTCATTGTTGAAGTTAAACCCTTAAGGGGTTTTTTGGAAGAGGTGAAGAACTTGTTTATTGAAAGTTCGCGATGAAGAACTTGTTCATTGAGAATTTGTGTCAAGGTGGAGATTGTTAGAATTAAGTGACCCAAATTCTTATTTAAATAAAATACGATGGAAAATAAAATAAAAGTAAAATCCATATAGAACTAGACTTCTTTTATTTTATTTTAGAATAAGGTTTTTAAACCTTATTAAACTCCATCTATTTTATATTGATTAGGATAAGGTGTTTCAATCCTACTAGAATATGGCTTTGCAAGCCTATAAATAGACATAGTCTATTCCTCTTGTATTTGAGTAAAAATTTTTCGACATAGTGAATTTTCTTCTCCTCTGCCCGTGGTTTTTTTCCCGAAAGGGTTTCCACGTAAAATTTATGTGTTCTTTATTTTTTATTTATTTTATTCTATTTATTTTTCTCACATTTTGTTATAATTTTGTTAATGGATGGTTGTAGAATGCTTATGACTTACTGAGTTATATACTCATTCGGTGTTTTCTTGTCACCTATTTTAGGTTTCTTGGACTCGTCTCTTTTTGCGTGCTCGGGACCGTCATCGAAGTCATCACACCGGCTAGCAATCTTTTGGTATTGTCTTCTTAGTCGATCTAGGAGAATATTTGGCATGTATAGGCTCTTTTGCTTTGTTGAACTTTGGGTTGTAAATTTTAAGCCGTGCGAAAATGGCATAAACATTAAGTCAATTCGGCCTTGTGGTACTTAGATATAAGTCTTAGAGAATTCGGTTCTGGTTGAGAAATAGTTGAGGTTTGATTGATCATTAGGCCATACGCCATGGCTGATTATTTTCGGTGCTAAATTCATGATGTGGTAATAATGTAGTAGGGAGATGCTCGGTGATGATTAGCCTTTGGCATGGCTAGTCATGGTCACAAATTGTGATATGCATGATGAAGTACTAGTCAGATAAAGGAGGAATCATGAAATAGGCATAGTTTGTTTTAGTAGCAGATGCTGACAGCAGCAGCGATGTGAGTTTTAAAAATCACTAAAAATAGTAGAAGTGGAATTAAATGGTGAATAAATTATTTAATTGAACCTTGATGAATCTACTTTCATATGGAAGAAACGAAACGGTCACATGAGTCGGATTTTAAGAGATATTCAATATTTCGCGAAACAGGGCCAGAACGGTTTCTGGATCCCCTATTCCGACTTTGAAAATTCACTATAAATTAACCAGAGAGAATTAGAAGTTATTCTCTACATGTACAGATTTCTTTGTGAGTGTAGTTTCATTAGAAACAAACATCATAAGTGTTGGAGCCCTGTACAGGAAGATATCCAAGTTGTAAAGGGCAAAGGTCAGTGTAGTCGAACCCTGAAATAGGGGAGACTTTAACTAATAAACTGTACCAATTGGCCTGACAAAAAATTCTAGAAATAAATCCACGGATGGATATATGAGTCTAAATTCAGGGAAAATTTACAGAATCAGTTTTCAAGTTTTGAAACTCGAGATATGATTTTTAAGACGACAGTGACGCAGTTATCCAGCTTGTCTGGAAATGTTAAATTGGTCGGTGCAATAAGTGGATTTAGCTCGTTAACCCCTCGTGTCCGACTCCGGCAACGGTCTCAGGTACGGGGTGTTACAAAACTACTATGAGTTTCAAGCTTATTGACCGAATCTCAAACCTTAAAATTCTAAGTTTAATCTATGGGATAAGTAGAGATTGAACTAATCATCTCAAACATGCATAGATTTTCAAGAATCATTCAATACATACCTCATTCTAGCCATCTTCTAAGCCAAAAATCAAAGCAACCAAACTTTCTTCTCCCTCCCTTTAGGCTACGGCAATGGAGGACAAGGATGAACAACTTTGGTTTCTCCTCCCACTAATTATTATCTAACATCTTTTTTTTTTCTAATACTTATTTCCTATTATAAAACCATGTAGTCATTATAATATTAATACAAAATGCATATATTTTGTATCCCATACCATCATGGCCGGCCACTTCCTCTAAAGTGGGGAATTTGACATGCAAGCCCCCATTTTTGAATACATGTTCTATTAGATCACTTTATACATTTACCTAACCTATTTTACCAATGTTTCACATAAGTCCCGTTTCAAAATTTCACATACAAATGGCAAAATTAATGCTTGAAATTTTTTTTTTTACACATGCATTTACTCACATCATGAACATAGAATATAACTTTCAATTATTTATAAAACTCGGTTTCCTGGTCCCGAGACCACTTTTCGACTAGGGTCTACTTAGGACTGTCCCAATTTTAGCTCATTTTGCACATTCAATCACAACCTGTCGTTGCCCGATGAACCATTCGGAATTGGATAAGACACTCAAATGATCACACATATCGTACAATGCCAACATCCCAGACATGGTCTTACATGAAATCACATATCGATGCCACTATCCCAGACAGGGTCTTACTCACACACATATATCAGAGTCACATATCGATGCCAACATATAAAATGTGGTCTTACTCGCACACATATATCGATGCCATGGTCTTACTTTCACATCACATAACGGAATCCTATATCATGACATATGTATCCTAGCTATTTCTAAGGTTCATACGGGGCTTTCAGACGTCTTAACTCAGTCGAAACGAATTCATAATCATGGATGCCAAACTTGAGCACATTCGGCTATTAGGTATATATATTCACATATTTAATTTCAGCATGTATAATTTGCATTTAATTAAAATTAACAATGTCTACTCGCTTATAAACTTACCTCGGATGATGTAAAATGGAACGGGACGACTAGTCTGCAACTTTAGTTTTCTCCCGATCCAAATCTAATTTCTTTGGTTCTTAATCTTAATCAAGATCAACCATGGCCGAAACCTAAGCTTCCTTTTTTTTATTTATGTTTTCATATTTGGTCACTAAGAAAGATAATGAACATGGTCTTTTAATTATGATATAATATATCATATATAAGTTATTAATTATTTTACAAATTTAACCTTTTAAAATTAATTAGAAAACCATATTTAACATGTCCAAAACCGTCCACTTAATAAAACCAATGGTATAATTGCATTATAAATACCCCACATCAAAAGAACAAAGCAATTAGACACTTCAACAATTAGCATTGAAATTTTGCATTTTACGCGATTAGGTCATTTTATTTAATAGAACACTTGAATGACAAAATTAAATCACAAAAATTTCACACATGCTAATTCACACACAATAAACACAGAAAATAATTTTTTAACTATTTTTCTAACTCGGATTCGTGGTCCCGAAACCACCGTTCCTACTAGAGTCTATATCGGGCTATTACATGTCGTTCATTTCAAAACTTGCATCACTAACAAAAGGCTATTACATGTCGTTCATTTCAAAACTTGCATCACTAACAAAAGTATTTACTTTAAAAACATTATTAATTCCAGAATATCATTTTATAGCAGAAGCTTTTTAAAACAGTTGTGTAATTGTGTTTACTTTGTAAAAACATTGTCTCTTTTTAAAAAAATTTAAGTTTATCTAACACTAGCAGTTATAGACCAAAGCAAATAAAAGTCCTAAATTAAAAATAAAAATCCAAAGAGGCCTTATTACAATAAAAATACCCCAGCTAATAAAACTTAAATCCGAAATCAAATGCAAAAATAATAGTAGTTGTGTGGCGACCTCTTAGTTCCCCGCTGCACTGATCCACCTAAGTTTGGGGATTACCTGCGCAGATAAACAAAAGGGTGAGTTTATGAAAACTCAGTGTGTAATCCCATATCAAACAACCATACAGTGAGCAAAAATAGTCTGGGCCTAAACCCATTTCAGTAATGGTTCAGTTTCAGTTAGGGTCTTAGCCCATTACAGTATCAGTATCAGTTTGGGCCTGAGCCCATCTCAATGACAGTAACAGTACAAATATGCAATCAAAGAAATCCTACCCAACCAGCCACTACACTCCATCTCCGTCCAACCCTACACTCCATCTGGGGATATAATCAACCCACCCATCCCTACACTCCAAGTAGTACTGGTTGTGGCACTAAACAGTATTTGCAGCAAAACTGCCAGTACAATACACTTCCTCCAATCATATTAAACCCATCGCCATACAACGCATCAGACAACATGTCATGTCATATCATGATATTACACATGTACTAATGCAGTTAAAGTAGCATGCTAAAATATAGTCATACATCACATAAGGGAAAAACAGTCATTTTATCAAATAAGGGGTCTAGGTAAACTTACTGACCCAACAGTAGGTTCAAAGTCGTCTCGGGCGACCCGTGCAACCTTAACAGTCAAACAATGAAAATGGGCCCATGGCCCATATTGCGGGCCCATGTGTGCCTACACTCTCGTGAGGCCCACATAGCCGAGAAATGGCCCTGGCCATGTGGTTTACTGTAACATCCTGATTTCTGGGTTTTTTCGCGATTCTTGATATTTTAAGTAAGTTTCTAAAATTTGGTATGTGATTACCCAATGGGCTTATGGAAGGCCCATGAGATGGCCAAAACCCAGGGGAATTTTTAAATTTTGGACTTAGGAGTTAGGGGTTCTGGCTAGGTGCCCTTATATAAAGTTGTGGGTAAAATGTATCACAAAAAGAGCTTTAGTAAAGTGGCAAGGGTGACGCCACTAAGCTCCTAAAAAGGTGGCGTGTGGAGCATAAGGGAAGACAGGGGATCGATTCCCTGTGTTGGCAAGTAAGAGTATTTATTTTTATGTGCAGGAAGGGTAAGTGTTGGAATCCAAGTGGATTCTGTAAGAGGAGAGTTTGGATCAAGTCAAATGCATGGATTAAGGAGGGATAAGGGAGAGATTTTAGGATTTGATATGAATATAGAGTTGGCTGAATAAGGGAGATTGGAGGGGAATTTCTGAGAGAGGTTTAGTTAGGGATTTTCAAACTTAGGTATTTTTGTGTCGCTTTTCTCCTGGAGGATTAGTCTTTTTCTCTCTTTTTCTTTTGCAGCCGAATCTACCATCTCTTCTTCCATCTTTTCTTCCTTCTCCTTCTTTCAAACAAGCCCACTATTTCCCTCCATTCACCCATTGTCTCTTTCCTTTATCTCTACTTCTGCCGAAATACCGCAAAAGCCGAAATCAGTGAAGATAGGGGGGTGCCGATTCTTTGTGACCAGCAACCTTTTCTTTCCTTTTCAATTGTTGGCGTTCAACTCCTTTACCTTTTAGGCATACAGATTCAAGAGGAGAAAGACTGTGGTAAGTGCTCGAACTCTAAAAGATTCCTAGAGTAACTTTTGGCCAAAAGCTGAAACCCCTCTAGTTTAGGGAGGTAGCCGAATATGGGTATAGGCCTTATGGGGTCTTCTTTTAATATTTTTGTGGTTTATTTAGTGGAGGAGCAGCAAGGTGTAGTGTCGACTTGGAGTAGCTTGGATCACCGGAGTGGCTAGACCTAGTCATCAATCGCGGCAAGGTAAGATTCCTAAGGCCATTATGGATGGTGGCCGAATGTGTAAGTATTAATATTAGATGATTTTTGGTTTGGTTCAATAATGGGAAGCTGATTATTAATGATGGATTATAGGAGAAATCGTATAGGAGATCTCGTCGAGGAATATCGCAAAACAGGTGTGTAACGAACCCTCTTTCATAAGCTTAAAGCGATAAATGCTGAAAAGCCGAAATACCGAAATTCTGGCATTTCGAGGACTCGTTAGCACGCGAACACTCATTTGTTAGTTAGATTCGTGGAGATGATGATCAGGAACATTGGAAACAGTAAGAACGTGATTTTTTGCATTCACGGTAAGTTGGGCCTCGAGGGGCTGCAATAGGGCCCAATAGGCTTTTGGGCCCATTTGGGTAAAATTGGTAGAAAAAAGAAATCAGTTAAATTGCATGTTAAGACCTTATCTTGTTATGGATATAGGCTAAATGGGCCTAGATGACAAAATCGGCTACGTAGGGCCCATTAAGGGTTTTAGGCCCAATAACTCGGTTTCGCTAAAAGTGGGCCAAAAACGTTGTTTAAACAAATGAATAGTTAGTAACTGATGATGAACATGGGAAAATCCCTATTTTTTGTAAAATTACGATATTACCCTTATAATATGAAAATGACTGTTTTTTCCCCTAAGTAAAAATAACCATTATACCCCTTGGGTTTATGTGTAAATTTTGATACATGGGATTTTGATAAACATGGTATGTATGATATGCACATGACATGTATGATATGCACATGATATGTATGATATGCACATGATGTATTCATAAATGCATTGGGTTGGGTTTTTATATAGATGGAGGAAGTGTAAAAGGGCTTATGCCCCAGTTATGATAAAGGGCTTATGCCCCAGTTATGATAAAGGGCTTATGCCCCAGTTATGATAAAGGGCTTATGCCCCAGTTATTAAAAGGGATTTGCCCCAGTTATTAAAAGAGGCTAGGCCTCGGTTATATGATAAAGCGACTATCTTTGCCGATGGAGAGTTATGGCGGGGTGGGGAGAGTTAATCCCTACATGGTGTGTTGGTTGGTACGGGTGGAGAGTAGCGGATGGTGGGTTGAGTAGTCTCCCCAAATGGGCTTGCATTCTCTCATGGACATTACACGTGATATTGAAATGGGCCTATGGGCCATACCGTTTACAGTAAAGGCTTCGGCCAGTGTTATGAAACATGAAATATGAAAAGGGCTACGGCCCAGTACATGTTGAGATTGGATTTGGGCTTAGGCCCAACAGTCATATTGTTTGGACTCGAAGGGGCTTGTTGCACACTGAGTTTCCAAACTCAACCCCTTTCCTTAACCTTGCAGATGAGCCTTGATGTGGGGACTTGGGCTGGAGGGGATTCAAAGTAGCCACGGTGATCGCCTTTGGACTTTTAAATAAACGTTGGTTTTCATTAAATTTCCTTTAATTATTATTTTGGGGTTGTAATAAGGCCATTTTAACTTTCCTTTTATTTCTTTTCGGTATTATTTTAATTTTAATAACTTTAAACCTGGTTGATAATTATTCAAATGGGCTAGACTTAGTTCGTGTTTTCAAAACGATACTTGTTTTCAAAATAGCTCAACGCCACGATTAATCGATTTATCAAAGATGTCCACTTGAACAAATTTAAAACTCGATATAACAAAGTGTGGCTATGGTTGTGGGCATGTCTAGGATTGGATCCAATCAAAGAGCTTGGTACTTAGCGACCTTCATGGCTCACCTCCTCTCTCGGATACCTACGGTGCCCGGCTTCCATACACTTTGTTAACTCAACAAAATATATGGTTTTAAGACACTAAAACGGGCGTGGGTTTTCAACTCCAATGTGGCACTTCAGATTCAGCCATAATGTCTGGGCCGGTTTTGGGTGTTACATTTAGTGGTATCAGAGTCAAGTTGCAACAACTCGGCTGTGGATTGGGTTCAAAATTTTTTTGAAAACTTAGGCTTAAGAAGGGTATTTTTGAAAATGATTTTTAAAAATTCTTTTCAAAGATATTTTACAGAGTATACATGTTAAAATGGTCCGAGTTTTTCTGTTTTAAATCAAGAGTTCAAAATAAAGGGTGTTTTCAAATCAAAGTTTTCAAATTTCTATTTTCGGTGATCAAAAACATGGTTTCAAGTTTTGGATTGGAGAAAGAAGTGGCGCACTGAATCCCCGACACCAAGTCTGTAAGTATATTTTCTTTACGATATATGATAATGATATGATATTATGAATAGTTTTGAGACTCTACTATGATACTGTAGATAGGGGAAAACTGTGAAACGATAGAAATGAGACTGTAGCTAGACTACGATGATACGAAAACAATTCTTGAATTGCTATATTTCCATAAGACATTTTCTTAATAAAGAATGGAACATTATACTAATTTCATAAAATTCGTAAATCAGATAAGTCGATATGAGTACAAGAGGAGTTCGTGGACGAGGCCGCGGACGTGGTCGCGGAAGGGTGCAAGCTGAATCTTCATCCTTAGGGCATAGGCTAGCTGAGGAGCCATCTGTGCCACAAGCAATGGAGACTAGTTCTTATGATCGGGCTGCAGGGGATGACGCTTTGTCCCAAGCCATGTTAAGGGTTTTAGAAAGAGTTGCTGGAGCTAGTACTGGGACAGTGAATAGGGGGTCTATATCGGAGCGACTCCGGGCCAACGGGGTAGAAGTATTTAGGGGTGTATCTGGAGTAGCCCCAAATGTGGCAGAATATTGGCTAGAGGCAACAGAACGGATCATGGACTATCTAGACTGCTTAGTAGAGCAAAAGCTGAAAGGAACTGTGTCGCTGCTATGTGACGAGGCATACCGATGGTGGATCACCGTAAGGGAGAGTACCCCAATTGAGCAAGTAACCTGGGAATTGTTCAAAACTGCTTTTAAAGGGAGGTATGTTGGAGCAAGCTATGTGGATGCTCGTTGGAAGGAATTCTTGAATCTGACTCAAGGTGATAAGACTGTAGCAGAGTATGAGGTAGAATTTTTTAGGCTGAGTCGATATGCTAAGGGGATAGTGGCAACTGAATATGAGCGCAGTGTCCGATTTGAGGATGGTCTTCGCGATGAGCTTAGGATATTGATAGCTCCACAGTGGGAGCGTGGTTTTGCTACATTGGTAGAGAAGGCTAAGATAGCTGAGGAGGTGAAGCTGACTGAGTGATAGAATCGTGAGAAGGATCGACCCAGATTCAAGAGGGATTTTAGACCCTCAAGTGCCACAAATCGAATTGTTAAAAGAGCAAGGATGGAGGAATCGGTTCGAGTAGTTCCAGTAAATACTTATAGACCGCAAGCTTGCAGGGACTATGGAAAGGTGCACATGGGGGAGGGCTGGAAATGAACTGGAGCATGTTTTCGATGTGGGTCTAAAGTGTAACACCCCTATCCCGTAACCATCGCCGGAATAAGTAAGGGGCATTACCGGACTTGTAACTCATGACAGAATGGTAAAACTTTTTTTTTTTAGATCATTCATTTGGATAAACACTAAACACAGCCAGGGATGACATGTAAACTTCTATAAGTAAACATTCAAAAGATGCCATTTTCATATGGCTTATATACAATAGTCAAAATATCATTCTACTATATTGTCTATCCTATACATGCCATAAGCTAAGTCTAATCATATAGTTGCCGTAATGGTAGATAGTGTGATGAAGTGCTGATGATCCCCGAATTGGTAGTCAGAATCCACAACCTATAAACCAAAACATGATCGAACAGAGTAAGCTTTTGTAAGCTTAGTAAGTTTTAAGCAAAACGATAATTTTGTTGAATCAATGACGTTTTTCACATATACTTAATCTAGATAAAATCTCATTTGACCCAATATACCTAACCAAAATTTCACATAATTTAATTCACCTTTCTTTAGCCCTGAGCTTTAAGTCGCAAAGTGTTTTCATTCAATATCTTTGGTCATTCATTTCAACTGTTCGATGAAGTTAATCTAAAGCTTCATCTCGAACTATAATATCAATAAACGCATCACTTAACTCTCACATATATATATACTTTCGTACAATTGTGATCTAGATGGTCGAATATTTCCAAAGCACATTCTTCATCAATTTTCAACTTTCAATAATCCTTTCCACTTGTTCATAATCACATCCATATTTTTAAGTATTTCAACATGACAAGTACTAAATGACCGTAGGCACATAAAGAACCAAACATATTCCTTATCACATATACGTAAGCTTACAAAACATAATCCTTACCTTGTACTGGCACATCTAGCTGAACCCAACCCATACTCAAATCATAAGGCTTTTGGGTAGAATTTGCACTAATACATAAGAATATTTCATCGCATACTTCATTATACAAGCATACCATTACCAATTAGATCATTCTCATATTTGGAGTTATAATATTAATCACATTTACCTACCTCTTTGATACTGATAATTCACCTCGAAATCACTCCATCGATGAGTAAGTAATACGTACCTGAACATCTTAAATACATAATACTTATTTGATGGTAACTTATTGCAGATACTCAATATCAAAGTCTTACTTGAATCCTAGCATTTAGCCGTCGGGTCTTTAAAGCTCGGATATAGTACGAGCACGAAGCTTACGGACATTAATCAGGATAATATTCTCGCATAAAGCCTGCGGGGTTTTAACCCGGATATAGTACTGACACAAATGTCCTTCAGGACTTATCACAGTTATACACTTCCACTTCCATCACATTGACCATTCGGCCTTATCATATATATATACTTTCACATTCATCACATTGGCCATTCGGCCTTATCACATACATACACTTTCACATTCATCACATTGGCCATTTGGCCTTATCACATATACATACACCTTCACATTCATCACATTGGTCATTCGGCCTTATCATATATATATACTTTCACATTCATCACATTGGCCATTCGGCCTTATCACATACATACACTTTCACATTCATCACATTGGCCATTCGGCCTTATCATATATACATATCTTGTACATCAATTTCATCATAACAAAATTGACTAGGTATACTAGTCATTTACGGCTTATAGCTTCACTTTAATACAGATTTGGTACTTTGATTACCAAGATTTAATCGATAGCTTATAAGCAACTCAAATAGTTTTATTAAGGTTTACAACATAATCACAAATTCAGCACAAGCTATTTTTCCTGAGCAACAGTCATTAAATTATTCGTAAATGGAGCTACGAAACTCCAAATGAAGTGCCGTTAATTTTCCCTGAAAATAGACTCATACATATTTTATCCAACAAATTTTCATAATTTTTGGTTTGGCCAATCAATACCAGATTTTTCTTAAAGTTTCCCCTATTTCACTGTTTGACTATTCTGACCACTCTTCACTACGAATCAAATTTCTCATTGTACAAAATTAAAAATATGTTCTAGTTTATTTCATTTGAAACTAGACTCACTAAGTCATCTAGCATAAAAATTTTGTCTTTTAAAAATTTTTGTACAATTTATGATGATTTTCTAAAAATAGAATAGAGGATTACAGTGTCATTCTGCACTGTCTCACACAACTTTAAATATCTCATTATCAGAAATTCCTTTGCTTACACGGTTTCTTTTATAAGAAACTAGACTCATTAAGCTTTAATTTCATGTTTTATTTAGCCTCTAATTCAAGTCCATAAATTTATGGTGATTTTCTAAAGTCACGTTACTGCTGCTGTCCTAAGCAGATTATTTCAAATTACACTTAAATTTCCAAGCTCAAACACTTAAGAACTTACCATTTGTTTTTAGAACATATCATGGCCACATCATATCTTATTAAATCAACTCATCATGTCCTATTATGATTGATTTTACTCAATGTTTAATCACTTAAAACTTACCTCGGAAGTGGTCGACGACTAGATATCCACGGCTATTCGCTTACTTTCTCTTTATCCAAAATTGCCCTCTATGCTCTTGAGCTTAATTAACAAAATTTAAACTATTTTAATCACCTTCTTATATCATTAAAAACAACAAGGTAAATCTTCTCAATGAAACTCATACATAAGGCAACACCTCGATACATCTCGCACACATTCGGTATTTCATAAAACCATCCCAAATACATTTACCTAGGTATCACCATGTCGCCTTATATACATATACTAGTTATGTGGTCAATTTTACCGATGACCTATGCATATAACTAATTACACCTTTAATAATATTCACAAAGCCGATTATCCACATGACTACCTTAGCATATTATTAGTTAGCTTCTTATCCAAATTTGCCATAAAGAAAATTAACTCATATACCCTCAAGTGCATAAGCAATTGCATCCAAAGGACACTTTAAATGCATGTTATGAGAGTAACCGAATGCACATATATTTATACCAAGACATCATATACTTCAAAACCAACTATCAAAGCATAAAGCGAACCTTCAAAATCAATTATCAATACACGTTCAAACATGCCCTCCTACAAATATATAAGTTCTCCTTGGTTAAACTAAATCATGCTTTAAGGTTTAACACATTTGACCATTAGAGAGTTAATCAAATTAGCATTCAATTATTCTATAAACCCACCATTAACCGAATCTCATTTAATCAAATTTATTTCTTGACAATTTCATCACATTCGGTCATTGGTAATTTAATCCTATAAAGAGTCAAATTTTACTTCAATTCACTAAGGTGAGGTTATTATAATTTAACCTCTATTTCAAATGCCCCTTCTCCATAAAACCATCAAATTTTCAAATTATAATAGGTTCATAACTCATTTAACCACTAATTCCATGCCAAGCATAAAAGGCCATTGGTTTTACACCTAACTTACAAGACCATAAAACATAAAGGTTTAATGATCATCTTTAACACAATTACCACACTTCAAACTAAATTTTCAGCTTCATATATCCCACACCATTTTTTTTTCCATGCTCAATTTCCATGGCGAATGAAATTATGCCCTAATTCATGAACTTAAACAACATTAGCCAACTTTCCAAGCTCATTTGAGCCATCAAGCACATTTAGTTTGCTCATACTCAACTAGAATCAATTATCCTCCCAAAATCATCAAACATACAAAATATACCCCATTAAGCTCATGACCGATTGCTACATGCTTCATGAACACAAAAATTTTCACATGGGTCTTGTTGCAAGCTTCAAAACCAACCAAAATTCACAACTTTTTAAAGAAAATAACATGAACCTTACCTTATTTGAAGCCTTCTTTTGCCGAATGCCCTAAGCTCAAAGGTTTCTATTTTCTTTCTCAACTCACGGCAAGAAGAAGAAGAAATGGCCTTGTTATTTTCACCTCAAACATGTTTTATTCATTTATTTCATTAACTTTTATTATTTCTATTTTATGAAACCATTTTCTTTAATATAAAAAATATATTATTAACACTATTTACTAACATACAAAGCACAAAATGCCAAATTGTGTCATTCATGCCCATCCTTGCCGTCCACTACCAAGAAAAGGGAATGTTTGACATGCAAGTCCCTCATGCTTCAAACCATGCAATTTTTAGCCACTTCCAATTAACCTATGACATTTTCAAGATTTTTCACATAAGCCCCCTTTTTTATTTATTTAACATCCAAATGACAAAATTTAAAGCATGAAATTTTCACACATACTTATTCATAAATAATAAGCATAAAATATAACAATTAATTATTTTTGTGACTCGGTTTTGTGGTCCCGCAACCACTTTCCAACTAGGGTCAAATTAGGGGTGTCACATAAAGAGCATAAGTTCAGAGAGTGTCCTCGGAGGACAGCTCAGGAGCTAGCTGCAGAGCAAAGGGATGTCCAACCACGGCGAGGAGGACCACCACCACAGAGGGTTCGTGGGCAAGGTAGAGGTGGCAATGGTAATGGACGAGGATGTGGGGCACCTGGCAGAGGTGCTGGACATGCTGAAGCCCGACAGCCGGCGTTGGTTTATGCTGCACGACGTCGTGAGGAGGGTGACGCCCCTGATGTTATAACTGGTACGTTCTTCATTCATAGCATGCCTTACACTGCTTTGATTGATGTGGGTTCCACTCACTCGTATGTTGCTTGTGATGTATCTGGTGCTTTGGATGTGCTTCCTGAGGAGACTGTGAGTGGGGTATCGGTGATAAGCCCATTGGGACATTCGGTTAAGGTAGATAAACTTTTTAGGGCAGTACCGCTAGTGACACAAGATAAAATTTTTAAAGGAGATTTGATGGAGCTACCATTTGGGGATTTTGATCTTATCTTGGGAATGGACTGGTTAGCTAAGCACAAGGCAACGTTGGATTGTGTTGCAAAGAGGATGGTACTATGAACTGCTGAAGATGAGAAGATAATGGTCATAGGGGAATGAAAGGTTTATTTTTCCAATGTTGTTTCGGCTTTAAGAGCCGAGAAGTTGATTAGGAAAGGTTGTGAGGAGTACTTGGCCCTTGTAAGTCAAATGAAACTTATGGAGATAACGGTAGAGTCGGTTAGGACTATTAAGGAATTTCAGGATGTATTCCTAGATGAACTTCCTGGATTACCCCCGAACAGAGAAGTCGAGTTTGGAATCGACTTACTACCTGGAACAGCTCCTGTGTCCATTGCGCCTTATAGGATGGCACCAAAGGAATTGGTGGAATTGAAGGCTCAGATTCAGGAACTGTTGGATAGAGGGTTTATAAGACCAAGTGTTTCCCCGTGCGACTCTAAGTACTATTCGTAAAGGAGAAAGATGGGACTATGCGAATGTGTATTGACTATCGGTAGTTGAATAAACTGACGATCAAGAATAAGTATCCGTTACCAAGAATCAATGATCTGTTTGACCAATTAAAAGGAGCCTCGGTATTTTCTAAGATCGACCTTCGGTCGGGATATCATAAATTAAGAGTTAAAGAAGTGGATATTTATAAGATGGCGTTTAGGACTCGATACGGTCATTACGAGTTTCTAGTAATGCCTTTTGGGTTGACTAATGCACCGACAGCATTCATGGATTTGATGAATCGGATATTCCAGCCATACTTGGATCGGTTCGTAGTTGTTTTTATTGACGATATCTTGGTGTATTTGGAAACGGAAGAGAAGCATGATGAGCATCTTCGTGTAGTGCTGCAAGTGTTAAGGGAGAAGCAATTTTATGCAAAGTTTAGTAAGTACGAGTTTTGGCTGAAAGAAGTTACCTTCTTGGGGCATGTTGTGTCTGCCGAGGAGATCAAGGTGGACCCTCGAAAGATTGAAGCAATTTTGGAATGGAAGCCACCGAGGTCGGTAACAGAGATCCGAAGTTTTTATGGGTTGGCAGGTTATTATCGGAGATTCGTGAAAGGATTTTTTGTGTTGGCAGCACCGTTAATGAAACTTATAAGGAAGGGAGTACCTTTTGTTTGGATAAATAAGCAGCAAGAGGCTTTTGAGAAGCTGAAGAAGGTTTTGACGGAAGCGCCAGTGTTGATTTAGCCAGAGTCTGGTAAGGATTTCACTGTGTACAGCGATGCGTCACATGTAGGTTTGGGCTGCGTGTTGATGCAAGAGGGTAAAGTGGTTACTTATGCTTCACGACAGCTTAAGTCGCACGAGGTGAACTACCCGACGCATGACTTGGAATTGGCAGCGGTAATCTTTGCACTTAAGATATGGAGGGATTACCTGTATGGGGAGAAATGCATCATCTATACGGATCACAAGAGTCTTAAGTACATGCTGACTCAAAAGGAGCTGAATCTTAGGCAGCGAAGGTGGATAGAGTTGTTAAAGGACTATGACTGTTCGATTGAGTACCATCCAGGTAAGGCGAATGTCGTGGCTGATGCGCTAAGTCGAAGGGCTGTGGCGGAATTAAAGGCGATGTTTGCTTGTCTAAGCTTGTATGACGATAGAAGTTTATTGGCGGAGTTGCAAGTAAGACTGACTTGGGTAGAACAGATTAAGAAGCAATAGTTGGAAGACGAGTCATTGGTTTCTCTGTTTCAGCAAGTTGAGAAGGGGGAGAATCCAGACTTTGGGTTAAATAGTGAGGGAGTTCTTTATTTTCGAGGGAGAATTTGTATGCCGAAGAACTCCGATTTGAGATTGATGATTTTGAAAGAGGCACATAATGGACCTTGTGTTATGCATCCAAGAGGGAGTAAGTTGTATCGAGACTTGCGAGAGCTATATTGGTGGCCTGGGCTTAAGCGAGAACTGACCGAATTTGTAGGGAGATGTTTGACATGTCAACAAGTGAAGGTCGAGCATCAACTACCTTCGGGATTGTTACAGCCGGTAAAGATACCACTGTGGAAGTGGGAAAGGGAAATGATGGACTTTGTAAGTGGGTTGCCGTTGACACCTTCTGAAAAGGATTCGGTTTGGGTGATTGTGGATAGACTCACGAAATCTGCTCATTTCATATCTGTTCGAATCGATTACTCACTTCAGAAGTTGGCCAAATTGTATGTGGCGGAAATAGTACAGTTGCATGGTGTGCTAGTATTGATAATTTCAGACCGAGACCCAAGGTTTACATCTCGGTTTTGTCAGAAGTTGCATGAGGCATTGGGAATGCGATTGGATTTCAGTACGACTTTTCACCCTCAGTCAGATGGGTAGTCAGAGAGGGTTATTCAGATTTTAGAGGATATGTTGAGGGGTTGTGCTATTGAGTTTAGAGGCAGCTGGAGGACCATTTGCCATTGGCGAAGTTCGCATATAACAACAGTTACCAAGCAAGTATTTAGATGGCTCCATATGAGGCACTATATGGGCGTAGGTATCGTTCGCCTACTTGTTGGGCAGAATTGGGGGAAAGGCAAATACTTGGACCAGAGTTGGTAGTAGATACTGAAGATAAGATTAAGGTGATCAGGAATCGGTTAAAGGAGGCGGCGGATCGACAAAAGTCTTATGCCGATCTGAAGCGTAAGGATATTGAATATGCAGTAGGGGACATGGTCTTTTTGAAAGTTTCACCTTGGAAGAAGATTTTGAGATTTGGTAAGAAGGGTAAGTTGAGCCAACGGTTTATTGGGCCTTACCGAATCATTAAGCGGATAGGGTCGGTGGCTTATCAGCTAGAGTTACCTCCAGAACTGGATCGTATTCACAATGTTTTCCATGTGTCCATGCTAAGGCGATATCGTTCTGACCCAACTCATATCGTGCCAGTTGTAGAAATCGAGGTACGGTCGGATTTGACCTTTGAAGAGGAACCTGTGCGAATACTTGATCGCGATGTCAAGGTGTTGAGAAGGAGGTCAGTCCCATTAGTGAAGGTACTTTGGAGGAACCATGGCAAGAAAGAAGCTACTTGGGAGACCGAAGAGGCAATCCTTCAGCAGTACCCTCTACTGTTTGGATAGGCAAATTTCGAGGCCGAAATTTCTTTAAGGAGGGTAGAGTCGTAACATCTTGATTTCTGGGTTTTTCGCGATTCTTGATATTTTAAGTAAGTTTCTAAAATTTGGTATGTGATTATGGAATTCTTAATTTGGGTATGTAAATGGGCTTATGGAAGGTCCATGAGATGGCCAAAACCCGGGGGAATTTTTAAATTTTGGACTTAGGAGTTAGGGGTTCTGGCTAGGTGCCCTTATATAAAGTTGTGGGTAAAATGTATCACAAAAAGAGCTTTAGAAAAGTGGCAAGGGTGACGCCACTAAGCTCCTAAAAAGGTGGCATGTGGAGCATAAGGGAAGACAGGGGATCTATTCCCTGTGTTGGCAAGTAAGAGTATTTATTTTTATGTGCAGGAAGGGTAAGTGTTGGAATCCAAGTGAATTCTGTAAGAGGAGAGTTTGGATCAAGTCAAATGCATGGATTAAGGAGGGATAAGGGGAGAGATATTAGGGATTTGATATGAAGATAGAGTTGGCCGAATAAGGGAGATTGGAGGGGAATTTGGAGAGAGGTTTAGTTAGGGATTTTCGGCACTTAGGTATTTTTGTGCCGTTTTCTCCCTGGAGGATTAGTCTTTTTCTCTCTTTTTCTTTTGCAGCTGAATCTACCATCTCTTCTTCCATCTTTCTTCCTTCTCCTTCTTTCAAACCAGCCCACTATTTCCCTCCATTCACCCATTGTTTCTTTCCTTTATCTCTACTTCTGCCGAAATACCGTAAAAGCCGAAATCAGTGAAGATAGGGGGTGCCGATTCTTTGTGACCAGCAACCTTTTCTTTCCTTTTCAATTGTTGGCATTCAATTCCTTTACCTTTTAGGCATAAGGATTCAAGAGGAGAAAGTTGTGGTAAGTGCTCAAACTCTAAAAGATTCCTAGAGTAACTTTTGGCCAAAAGCCGAAACCCCTCTAGTTTTGGGAGGTGGCCGAATATGGGTATAGGCCTTATGGGGTCTTCTTTTAATATTTTTGTGGTTTATTTAGTGGAGGATCAGCAAGGTGTAGTGTCGACTTGGAGTAGCTTGGATCACCGGAGTGGCTAGACCTAGTCATCAATCACGGCAAGGTAAGATTCCTAAGGCCATTATGGATGGTGGCCGAATGTGTAAGTATTAATATTAGATGATTTTTGGTTTGGTTCAATTAGGGAAAGCTGATTATGAACGATGGATTATAGGAGAAATCGTGTAGGAGATCTCGTCGAGGAATATCGCAAAACTGGTGTGTAACGAACCCTCTTTCATAAGCTTAAAGAGATAAATGCCGAAAAGCCGAAATGCCGAAATTCTGGCATTTCGATGACTCGTTAGCATGCGAACACTCATTTGTTAGTTAGATTCGTGGAGATGATGATCAGGAACATTGGAAACGGTAAGAACGTGATTTTTGGCATTCACGGTAAGTTAGGCCTCGTGGGGCTGCAATAGGGCCCAATAGGCTTTCGGGCCCATTTGGGTAAAATTGGTAGAAAATAGAAATCTATTAAATTGCATGTTAAGACTGTTAATACTGTTATGGATATAGGCTAAATGGGCCTAGATGACAAAATCGGCTACGTAGGGCCCATTAAGAGTTTTAGGCCCAATAACTCAGTTTCGCTAAAGTGGGCCAGAAACGCTATTTAAACAAATGAATAGTTAGTAACTGATGATGAACATGGGAAAATCCCGAATTTTTGGTAAAATTATGATATTACCCTTATAATATGAAAATGACCGTTTTTGCCCCTAAGTAAAAATGACCATTATACCCCTAGGGTTTATGTGTAAATTTTCATACATGGGATTTTGATAAACATGGTATGTATGATATGCACATGACATGTATGATATGCACATGATATGTATGATATGCACATGATGTATTCATAAATGCATTGGGTTGGGTTTTTATATGGATGGAGGAAGTGTAAAAGGGCTTATGCCCCAGTTATGATAAAGGGCTTATGCCCTAGTTATGATAAAGGGCTTATGCCCCAGTTATGATAAAGGGCTTATGCCCCAATTATGATAAAGGGCTTATTCCCCAATTATGATAAAGGGCTTATGCCCCAATTATTAAAAGGGCTTATGCCCCAGTTATTAAAAGGGCTTTGCCCCAGTTATTAAAAGAGGCTAGGCCTCCAAGATATGATAAAGCACTATCTTGCCAAAGGAGGTTATGGCGGGGTGGGTCGAGTTAATCCCTACATGGTGTGTTGGTTGGTACGAGTGGAGAGTAGCGGATGGTGGGTTGAGTAGTCTCCCCAAATGGGCTTGCATTCTCTCATGGACATTACATGTGATATTGAAATGGGCCTATGGGTCATACCGTTTACAGTAAAGGCTTCGGCCCAGTAATATGAAATATGAAAAGGCTTCGGCCCAGTGTTATGAAACATGAAATATGAAAAGGGCTACGCCCAAGACATGTTGAGATTGGATTTGGGCTTAGGCCCAACAATCATTATTGTTTTGGGCTCGAAAGGGCTTGTTGCATCTTGAGTTTCCAAACTCACCCCTTTCCTTAACCTTGCAGGTGAGCCTTGATGTGGGGACTTGGCTGGAGGGGATTCAAAGTAGCCACGGTGATCGTCTTTGGACTTTTAAATAAGCGTTGGTTTTCATTAAATTTCCTTTAATTATTATTTTGGGGTTGTAATAAGGCCATTTTAACTTTCCTTTTATTTCTTTTCGGGATTATTTTAATTTTAATAACTTTAAACCTGGTTGATAATTATTCAAATGGGCTAGACTTAGGACGTGTTTTCAAAACGATACTTGTTTTCAAAATAGCTCAACGCCACGATTAATCGATTTATCAAAGATGTCCACTTGAACAAATTTAAAACTTGATATAACAAAGTGTGACTATGGTTGTGGGCATGTCTAGGATTGGATCCAATCAAAGAGCTTGGTACTTAAGCAGCCTTCATGGCTCACCTCCTCTGTCTCGGATACCTACCTGGTGCCCAGCTTCCATACACTTTGTTAACTCAATAAAATATATGGTTTTTAAGACACTAAAACGGAACGTGGGTTTTCAACTCCAATGTGGCATTTCAGATTCGGCCATAACGTCTGGGCCGGGTTTTGGGTGTTACATTTACACAATCTGGCCCAAATATTTCCACACGTCTGTGTGGCTCACCCATGTGAGGCCCACATGCTCGTGGGGCCACACTAGCCAATTCAGCCCAATACGGCCCAACCCATGAATTCGCACATGATTGGCCTCGTCAATCATACGCCCGTGTTTAGTCACATGGGCTACCACACGAGGTAGCTGCATGCCTATGTGGTGTCGACTATTCACTCTTTTTGCCTTTTTATCGATTTACGATTAAGGGCAGTGTTCACACACCTATATCGACTACGGCTCGTAAGCACTTTAGAAGAATCTCGAACCTAAAGATTGATCAATACACACCCCATTAATCACCTTAATGGTCGAAATAAAACCAACCTAACAACTTACTCAATTTACGAGCGATCAAAACATACCCCTAATGCCTCAACTTTGTTTGCTTACGAAGAGATATGGGAAGGGTCTCAATCCACACGATTTGCTGCTGAAAACAAAGCGTAGTCACTAACGGAAACACAAGAAATATAAAGAAATGGTTTATCACCAAGCAATGACTACCCCAAATCATTATAACCTACCCTTCACTTACCGACGTATAACCAGCGGAGGAGGAACGCACTCCTTATCTTGAACAATAGAAAAGGATGCATTAAGATGAGAAAGATTCAACGGCTAAATCGACAGTACCAGAGAAAAGGGAGAAAAGAACAGTAGGGATAAAGGAAAGCATTAGAAAGGGAGAGCATAAAGCCGAAATTCAGCTAAGAGAGCAAAAAAGGTGCGTGCGGTAGCAAAATTGGAAAAGAAGAAAAGAAACTATGCCAAAGCACCGATTTTAGGAAAGTGAGAGGAGAGACACGGCAGCACATGAGGGAAAAAGAATGCCAAAATCGGCAAAGAAATACCAAAAGTAGCAAAAGAAAACTGAGAGAATGAGTTGAGCAGCCGAATTTGCCACCACCTATTTTGGTTACCTTTAAACTCTCCTATCCTTATTTTTCTCCCCAAACCGTCCACCCCTTCCTCATCCACCAATTTCAAATTCCAAACCAACTTTTCAGTAATTCGGTTGAGCTAAGACACCCACACGGCACAAGAAGCAAAATAAAATGCTCCCTTGCACATACCAGGACTCGAACTCAAGACCATCAACACTTTGCCACTCTATTTAACCACCAGACCAGTAGGCCCATTCTGACATATTTTTCTAATATTTAATAATAAACCCACTAATTAGAGTTAGGGGTTTATTCAATTAAGAAACAAAAAATTTACCCAAGCCAAGGCTGGAACCCAAGACTTCTCAAACTCTTCCCAGGACACTTAACCACTAAAGCAAACATATATTTGTGTCATTTTCTTGCACAACTAAACATTCATGTGCAGCCTCCTACTGTTCCCATGCTCAAGACCTAAGACTTCTAGGCCCAAATTTTGGGGTTACAATTATACTTTCATTTCAAATAATTTACAGGTATTTAAAAATTCAATTCTAATTATATGAACTTACCTCAAGTTGCTCGGATGGAAATTATCGACTATTCATCCACTTTTCCTTTTCCCCGATCAAATCCTGATTTCGGTTATCTATATATTATCAAATTTAGCACATTCTGCATTCAGTCTGTTCAATTTAGCCTATAATTTACAATTTGGAAATTTACACATTTGCCCCAATGTTTCACATTTTCACAATTTAGTCCTTATCACAAAAAATTACAAATTCATGCAATTTAGTACAAACCCATGCTTAGCCAAATTTAATACATGTTACTAGCAGCCCATATTTTAAATTTATTCATACTTTTAACCATAACATTTCTCATTTTCTCACTTTAATCCCTTTTTGACATTTTTGTCAAAAATCACTTTACAAAAGCTATTAATCTAACACTAAACCTTCCAAATCTATCATAAATCATCAAATTACTCAAGCATTCAACAATGGCAACATGATAAATCTTTAACAGTTTCAAAATTTAAGATACGGGCTAGTTAGAATACAAAGCAACGATCTCAAAAATATAGAAATCATTAAAAACAGGACAAAGTACATGCCTACATGAGCTTTTAAACCATGGCCGAATGAAAAACCTAAAATAATAGGTTTCTTTTTTTTTAGAATCAGTTGAGGAGGATGATATTAGATGATGGTTTTATTTTATTTTTTTATTATTAACTTATTTCATAAATTACTAAATTAACCTTGGTTTAAAACATTAAATTTCACATAATATATGCCCAAAAATGTCCACCCACCATTATAAAGGTGTAATTACAACATAAGGATCTTCACTTTAAGGTTATATAGCTATTAGATACTTCTAGCTAATATAACTCCACTTTTACACTTTACGCGATTTAGTCCTTTTTTATCAAATCGACCATTTAAACGATAAAATTTCTTAATGAAATTTCCACATAATGTTATAAAAATTAAAATAATAATAAAATAAATATTTTGAATTCAGATTTTTGGTTTCGAACCCATTGTTCCGATTTGACCAAAAACGTGCTGTTATAACAGTACCTTCTTGTACCATGAAATGGCACTTTTCCCAATTGAGTGCAAGGTTTGTTTCTTCACATCGCCTTAGTACCTTGGCTAGATTGGTTAAGCAATCATCATATGTATCTCCAAATACTAAAAAATCATCCATAAATACTTCTAAGTATTTCTCAACAATATCAGTAACAATAGACATCATACATATTTGAAATGTAGTAGGTGCATTACATAAACCAAATGGCATACGTCTACATGCAAGTGTACCGTACAGGTAGGTTAATGTTGTCGTGTGTTGATCTTTCAGTGCTACTGTAATCTAGTTATACCCCCAATTTCCATCAAGAATATAGTAATAGTCTTGCCCTACGAGTCTATCTAGCATCTGGTCTAAAAACAGCATAGGAAAGTGATCTTTTTTGGTCGCCTTGTTCAGCTTCTGGTAATCGAAACAAATTCTCCATCCCGTAACCGTTCTAGTCGGTATCAACTCGTTATTCTCATTTTTAATGATTGTAATACCTCCTTTCTTTGGTACGTATTGGACTGGACTTAGCCATGAACTATCTGAGATGGGGTAAATTATACCCACATCTAGCCACTTGATGATTTCCTTTTCCACCACGTCCTTCATGATGGGGTTCAGTCTTCGTTGTCCATCAATCATCCCTTTTACACCATCTTCTAAGATAATATTGTGCATGCATACAGATTGACTAATACCATGAATATCGGCTATGGTCCATCCAATAGCCTTCTTTAATTATTTCAATACTAGGATGAGTTTCTCTTCTTGCTCAGTGGTTAATTCTGCTAAAACAATCACAAGCAAAAGAGAAGTGTTACCTAAATAAACATATTTCAAATGTGAAAGAAGTACCTTCAGTTCTAATTTAGGTGGCTCCTCGATTGACCTTTTTGGTTGGGCATAATCCTTATTCTCTAACTTCAAAGATTCAAAACGGAATTGTAGATTAAATCCCCTTTGATTAGCTTCTAGCAAAGCTAAGTATTCATCCTCCTATTTATCGTTTGGAAGGTTTGATGTCAAAATTTGTTCCAATGGGTCCTCAACATAGCTGAGTTCCTTTTCCACGATTAAATCCTCTAAATCGAACACTATAGAACAATCATCAATTGTGTCAGGAAATCGCATAGACTTAAAAACATTAAATGTTACCTGATCATCCTAAACACGCATAGTAAGCTTGCCCTTCTCCACATCAATAAGGGTTATTCCAGTTGCTAGGAAAGGCCTTCCTAGGATGATTGGAACTTCTTTGTCTGGTTCAAATCTAGAACTACAAAGTCAGTAGGAAAAATAAATTTATCTACACGTACCAATACGTCATCAATTTTTCCTTCTCGATGTACTAAGGATAGATCTGCTAATTAAAGTGTAACCGTAGTAGGTCTAACTTCACCTATCCCTAATTTCCTAAATATTGACATAGGCATCAAGTTGATACTCGCACCGAGGTCACATAGTGCCTTACCACAATATGTTTCTCCAATGTTGCAAGGTATGGTAAAACATCCAGGATCCTTAAAGTTTGGGGGTAGTTTGTCTTGAAGATACGCACTACATTCCTTCGTCAGGGCTACAATCTCAAATTCTCCAAATCTTCATTTTTTTGATAGAATATCCTTCATGAATTTGACGTAGTTCGGCATTTGTTCAAGTGTTTCAATATGAAGTTGCTAAAGTACTTCTAGGAACTTTTTGAATTGAATTTCCTGCTTTTGCTTCTAAAGTCTTTGAAGGTAGGGTGGTGGAGGCTTCTTTACTGGCACTGGTTGATTTGTCTTCTATGGCAATTCTGTATCTAACGAAGTTGTTAGTTGATCAGAATTAATTAGTTCTGAAGTTACCTTGTCAGATTTTGCAGATTTTGTTTCTGGTGAAACTGGAAATTCAACACTCGATTGAACTTCCTCTAAGTCTTGAGCATCAGTTGGCTCCTTTTCAACTTCAACGGTATTGGGTTCTAATGTCTTTTCACTCCTCAATGTCAATGCTTTACAATGCTTCTTCCCTGGATTCCTTAAATTCTCTGTATCTCTAGGTAAAGCACCCTGTGGTCAGTTTTCGAGTTCAGTTGCAAGCTAGCCCACTTGATTCTCCAAATTCCTTAGAGTGGCGTCATTTTTTTCCATGTATGCCTTCAATAGATTCTCTAAGCTATCGAACAGTTCAGCTTGGGATGGTTTCTAAACTTGTTAGGGAAAACCAGGTGGTTAGGTCGATCTAGGTTAGGCGTAAGTGTTACTGGTTCCCGCTCCTTGGTTACTCTAAGAAAAATTTGAGTGGTTTCGCCATGATGGGTTATAGAAATTGGATTGCAGTCCTTTCCTTCCTCGGTTTTGGTTCTGGTTACCCATGTAATACACGGATTCTGGGTTCGATGGATATTCTTTGAACAAATTTCCTTCCCCACAATAGACACAGGCTACATTTTCAACTTGATTCAGTGGCTGAGCTAGAAAACTATTAAACCCATTAGCGGTAAAATTTTTAAGCATTGATGATATTGATGATACCTAATATACGAGTGAGGTGAAGCGTCCACTTCATGTATTCCAACGACTCGTCTTCCTGACACTACTCGATTGGTTGGCAATTGATAATTGTTGCTGGCAATCCTCTCAATGATTTCATAAGTTTCATTATAAGACTTAGAAAGGAGAGCACCATTAGTAGAAGCGTCCACTACCATCCTCGTGTGTGCATTGAGACCATTATAAAATGTCTCAAATTGGATGCAATGTGAGATTTCATGATGAGGGCACTTCCGTAATAGTTATTTGTACCTTTCCCATGTAATATCCCGAATTAGGGCCTAATCGGAATAGTGGTTTCGTGACCACAAATCCGAGATAGAAATAATTATTTTATAATTATTTTGAGGTTTATGATATGAATGCATAATTGTGTGAAGATTTCGTGAAGAAATTTTGGGCATAACGAGTTTAATTTAAAGTTAGGGACTAAATTGAATAAGTTGCAAAATTTGCATTCTAGAAGTTTTTAGTATGAAATTACTTTGAAATATTAATTAGGAGGTCTTAAATAGCAATTTTACCAATTTTAAGTTCATGGACAAAATTAGGACATGGAAGGAATTTTGGAAAGTTTAGTAGTAAGGGTATTTTGGTCATTTAGTTATTAAAATGAATTAAAACAAAATTAAAAGCCAATTTTGTCCATCTTCTTCATTAGGCCGAAATTTCAAGGGTTCTCCATAGCTAGGGTTTGTTTCAAGCTTCCAAGCTCCATAGTAAGTGATTCCAAGCCCGCTTTTAATGATTTTACGTTTTTGAGATCCCTAACTCGATAAAGCTTATGTTAGCAATAATTTAACCTAGGGTTTATATTTGGAAAAATACCCATAGGTGAAATTTGTGTATTTTGATGTTTTATGATAGAATATGAAGTTTTAAATTATGTTAGACAACTTGTACTACTCGATTTTAAGCAAAAACGAGTAAAAGGCTTAATCGGTAAAAATACCTAATAGTCACAAGTACATGTTAGAGTGAGAATTTGATGTTGCCATAGAAGAGAAAAGTGATCAGCATGTTGTAAAACATAAGAATAAGGAATAAAGTTTAATCCCGAGCCTAGGGGCAAAAATGTAAATATGCAAAGTTTAGGGGTAAAATTGTAATTTTGCCAAAATTTGAGTTAAGGATTAATTTGATAATGTGAGTATTAAATAATCTAAATGTGTTATTTTAGATCAAGAAAGACGTGGAATCGACCTCAATGAAGGAAAAGAAAAGATTGTGGACTAGATTGCAAAATCCTTGTATTTTGGTACCAAGGTAAGTTCATGTGTAAATAATGTAGCATAAATGTTATTTTTAAGTTATTAATGTTAATTATATGATATGCTGATTTTTAATCGTGAAATATTATGCTTTGTGGTTAATGTTGAGTAATATGCAAATTATATTTACTACTTGATAAATATGAATTGCTACCGAGTATCGGTTCCGATATTCCATGGAAGACGGCAAATGTGAGATCGAGGAAAAAAGCCCGTTTGAACCTTAGGAATAGATTAGGATACAAGTGACATGTCACTAGGATGGTTGAGCATCCGAACTCGTTGAGTTGAGTCCGAGTTCACTTATGGATGCAAATGTCCGAACTCGTTGAGTTGAGTCCGAGTTCGTGAGATGTAACTAGGCATCCGAGCTCGTTGAGTTGAGTCCGAGTTCACTTATGGATACGAACGCCCGAGCTCGTTGAGTTGAGTCTGAGTTCACTTATGGGCGGGTTACATGATTGCTTGATTTCATATATGGCACTTATGTGCAAGTTATCCATGTATCTGAATTATATTCCGATGTGTTCAACGGGTAAAGCTCTACTCAAATGGAGGAACATTTGAGATGTAAAGAGACGTATTGGTAAGTGATGTGAAATGGATATTTTGAACAGGTATGTATTTAACCCTCGGGTTGAGTATTGATACAACCACGATAAGGTAATAAGATGATGAAAAATGATTAGAAATGTGACATGCGTTTTAGTGATGCATGCTAATGTTGATTGGTATGACTGTTTGTTATGTTACTTATTATTTGCATATGAACTTACTAAGAATTTATGCTTACTCCCTCCTTCTTATTCATTGTAGTTTTGGCCAAGCCAGCTCAGGAGTCGGGATAGGTCGAAGGCTCAGTCACACTATCCGAAAGACTTTTGGTAAAGGCTTGTAAATTTAAGTATGGCATGTATAGCAATATATCTATTTTGTGTAAATGATCTTATGGTATGGTAATGGAATGGTTGAGGAAATGTTTGATAATGATAAATTATGAAAATGGTTAGTTTAGATTATGTTTGATGATAAGGAAAATTAATAAGATACTTAGTGTATAAAAACTCATCAAAAGGGATGAAATTTGCCATAAATAGGATACTGCAGCAACACTGACGCGAGTTTGAAAATTTACTAAAAATCATATAAATTGAATTTGGTGATGTACTACATATAAAATTGAAGCTTATTATGTCTAGTTTCACATGAAACAAATGAAACAAGAAAAGGAATTATATGTTAGAAGATATTAGAATTTTAGTGAAACAGGGTCATAGCAGTTTCTGAATCCCCTGTTCCAACTTTAGAAATTCACCATAAATTGTAAAGATATAATTAGGTAGTGTATTTTATATTTTAAGAATCCTTATTGAGTCTAGTTTCAGGAGAAATAAACCTCATATTCATATGAATTTTGTACAGAGAGAAATGTGGTTCGTAGTAAATAGAGGTCAGACTAGTCAAGTCCTGAAACAGGGGTAACTTTAACTAATAAACTGTACTAAATGGCCCAACCAAAAATTCTATAAAAAAATTAGTAGATAGGTATATGAGTCTAGATTCAGGGAAAATTTACGAATCTTGATTTTGAGTTTCGTAACTCGAGATATGATTTTTCTTGTGACTATGATGCAAGTAGCTTAAAAGCTGCGAATGTAGAAATAAATAATCCAAAGTTCTAAATATGTTAAATTAAGCTTAGTAACACCTCATACTCGACTCCGACGATGGTCTCGGGCGTGGGGGCGTTACATTTAGTGGTATCAGAGTAGGTTTAGTCGGTTCTCGGAGTACGTGTTGTATGTACGGATTTTGCTATACATGCCATATGTATAAATTGTGATAGTGTGACGACTTCTGACCTTTTTAAATGATTTTTTTATAGTAAATGGATCCCGATCCGGTTGTGGCGATGAAGTAGAGAGTAATGCGCCACTCCGGCTGAAGGAGCAGTACGACTGAAAATCCACCTCCTATTGTTGGTCGGGGAGGAGGAGAAAGGGATCGAAAGCCTTTCTCCAAATGATGAGTGCATGGTACATCGAGTTCGTTCAGACGAACCCAAATGTACGACCTCCTCACCTCCCCAATTCCTCAACCTGCACCCCGATGCCTCAAGGTATGGATCGATGAAATTTCACGAACTCTAGTTGATAGAATTCGCAAGCAAGGGGTCAAGAATTTAAAGCAAATATTGATGATGATGCCGAGAAAGCGAGTTCGCTTGAGAATTCTATCCGGTATTTGATGAATTATCTTGTACACGAAGAATGTTTAAAATGCGCTATATCTTTGTTGAGGATTCAGCTTATAATTGGTGGAAGACTTTGATTTGGTGGTACCGAAAGAGAAAATAACTTGGGAATTTTTTCAAGAAGAGTTTCGAAGAAATATATTAGTGAAAGATTTATTGATCGAGCGTAAAGAATTTCTTGATCCAAGCAAGGTAATATGACTGATTCTGAGTATGAAAGAGAGTTTGTTCGATTAAGTAAGTATGCGAGAGAGTATGTTCCTCAGAGGCCAAGATGTGCCGACGATTTGAAGACGGGCTCAACGAAGACATCAAGGTATTTGTTGGAATTCTTGAATTAAAAGAAATGGTAGTATTGGTTGATCAAGCTTGTAAGGCCGAAGAATTACTTAAAGAAAAGAAAAAGGTAGAGGCTGAAAATAGAAATTGGAAGAAAAGACCGATGAGTAGTTCATTTTCACAAAGACCGATGAGTAGTTCATTTTCACAGCAACCTGGAAAGTCAAGGAATATGAATCCTCGTTCCCAAGCTTCAGCTGGGCAATCATATGGGAATTATAAGAAGCAAAATGTGGATCCTAAATCCCAGACTACTTTGGCAGCCAGTGTAGGGAACTCGAGATTTGTTAAACCTGAGTGCCAGCGGTGTGGTAGAAATCAGTTTGGTCCGTGTAGAGCAAATGAATGTTTTCGATGTGGTTCTCCGGATCATTTTATTAGAGACTGCCCAGAGAGAGCTGAAAAAGAAAAATTTCAGAATACAAAAACAAGTGGGATGGATTCGAGAGGAAGATATCCAAGAAAAGCTGGGAGCGAAGCAAGCGGAAGAATGTAGCTGTATTTGCACGGTTAGACTCAAGAAAGGGCTCGGCTAGAACTTATGCTATTAAAGCGCGTGAAGATGCTTCCTCACCGATGTGATTACCGTACATTTTCTCTCTATAATGTTAATGTTATTGCTTTGATTGATCCCGGTTCTACTCATTCATATGTGTGCATGAAATTGGTGTCTAGTATGAATATATCTGTTGAGAATACAGAATTTATGATTAGAGTGTCGAATCCGTTAGCCAAATGTGTGACTGTTGATAAAGTATGTAAGAAATGTCCTTTAATGATTCGGGATCATTACTTTCCGGCCGACTTGATGTTGTTGCCGTTTGATGAGTTTGATGTTATTTTGGGTATGGATTGGTTGACATTACATGATGCTAAAATAAATTGCAAAGAAAAGGTTATAGGATTAAAGTGTGAAAATGGTGAAACTCTGCGGGTTGAATCAGATAAATCAGAGGCATTGCCTAGTGTGATTTCTTCAATGTCGGCTCAAAGATATCTGAGAAAGGGTTATGAAGCTTATTTGGCGTATGTAATTTGTGACAGCCTTAAAACGACCCTAGTCGGAATGTGGTTTCGGGACCACAAAACTGAGGCATAAAAATAATTTAAAATTTATTTTGATGCCTATAATGTGTGTTAACTCATGTGTGACATTTTTGATGTTTTGATTTAGAGTTATAAATGTGAATTTCACTAGAAAGGACCTAGTAGTAAACTTTGAAAGTATGATACGGAAATGTGTGATGACTAGTTGATCATGCATGCAAAAAAATGAGGGGTTTGCATGTCAAATTTCCCCATTTAAGAACAAGTGGCCGGCCATGACAAAGGGGGATGGGCAAAACATGTCATGAAACATGTTTTGTAAGTGGTTTATGTTGGAATAAATAAAATAAGTTGTATGGTAATAAAAAAATGGAAAAAAAAAATGTGTGTGAAGGCTTCTCCCCCTCCCCTTTGCCATGAGTTGAAGAAAGGCAAAGAAAAAAAAAATTGTTCATCCTTTTTCACTCCTTTTGGCCGAAAATACTAAGGAAGAAGGAAGGAGTTTTGCTTCATGCTTGGTTTGGAAGAGGATTAGGAGGAGGTTTGGCCATACTTGTATCTAGATTAAGGTATGTTTGAGGTTGTGCCATGAGATTCATGCATGTTTTTAGTTGATAGCTTGATGCTCTTATTAGCCCATGGTTCAAATCTTTGTTATATCATGGGGATGGTATTTGGCCAAGGTGGATTTTGTGTTAATGCCATTGCATGTTAAATATAAAGCTTGCTAATGATACATGTGATGGTGGATTGATGGCTCTTGGACTTTCTTTTTAGTATTTTTGAGTAAGACATTAAGTTCTTTGTTTAATCATGACCAAAAATTATGGTGTTGTGATGTATTCGGCCATGGTACATCCATAAGTATGATTTATGCTCATTGCATGGAAAGTAAGATTTGTGTTTTGGATTTATGTTCATGTTTAGTTACAATCAACTTGAGATTCGGCTCTAGCATATATATATGTATATATGTTTGCACATGATGTATTGGTATGACATATATACTATCTCAAGGTATATATATTTACTTATGATGATGTTTCGGTTATGGAGGAAATGATAGTTGTGTATTGAGTTACAATATGGAATGCGTTAGTTAGTAGAATGTATGCTGTTTTTGTGTGGTATTAAGTGTATAATTGGCCTCAACATGGACATGCATATTCGGCCACATGAGGGGAATTGGTGTGTATGCATTCGGTTAGAGGCAAACATATCGATGCCTATTCTTGGCTTAGAAAATTCGGCTAAGGAGAGTACTAACTAATGTGTTGAGTTTGATTCATGAACTTCGTACATATGTGACTTTAATGTCTAGTGAATATATGTGGGCTAAGTACCTTGAATTCCTCTTGTCGATGCTCAAATGATTAAATCAATTTATTTGTTAAATTAAGCTCAAGAGCAAAGGGGAACCAAAGCCGATAAAGGGAAGGAAAAAGTGGTCAAATAGCCATCGGAATCGTTCGACAACATCCGAGGTAAGTCATTAAGCATATATTTGGTATTGATTTAAATGATCATAATATATATGCAATTGTGTTTAATGAGTTGATGTGTAAATGGGAATGTATGTGTATGGAATAATGACATTGTTGAATGTATAAAGGTAGTAAAATGCGTAAAGTGTTTGGTCTCGGCACTAAGTGTGCGGGTATAAATGGACACGGTGACAAGATTGGCACTAAGTGTGCGGGTTTAAAATTTGTACAGCACTAAGTGTGCGAATTTGATTATATAGCACTAAGTGTGCGAGCTGATTATATAGCACTAAGTGTGCGGACTCACTATATGCTTTTGCATCACTATTGGCACTGAGTGTGCGACATTATCGAGTTGATCACGGACAGCGGATCTGGTAAGTACCTTGAGCTCATGGCGAATAGGCACTATGTTCATGCTCGGGGTTGGGCTTGGTAAGCTTTAAAACTATGTGATGATGGAACTTGTATGATTGTGGTGAAAATGAGTTGAAGTATAAAAATGCCTTAAATACCCTATTGATTAGTATATGAAATGTGAATGTATGAGATTGAACCGAAAGGTCTAAGGAACTATGGTATAGTTCGGTATGGATGAAACACTTAGCCTCGTTTCATTGATTCACTTTGTGATGAATTTTGCTTATGGATAATTATGAAGTGCTTATGACTTCTTGAGTTATAAACTCACTCGGTGTTTTCTTGTCATCCATTTTAGGTCTCTTGGACTCGTCTCCTTTTGTGTGCTCGAATCATCAACTAAGTCATCACACCGGAGCAATCTTTGGTATTGTCTTCTTAGTCGATCTAGGAGAACATTTGGCATGTATAGGCTATTTTGTTTTGTTGAATTTTGGGTTGTAAACTTTAAGCCATGTGAAAATGGCCTATGTGGTCGGTTGAGTGGGATGCTAAAACCTATAGCCACGAGTCTTAGAAACCTTAATTTTGATAAGGTGGCCATAATTTGTGTCATGTATGATGGATGATTAGTAAGGCCAAGGAAAGATTCATGAAATTGGCATAGTCTACTGCAGTAACTGTTGCGGATAGCAGCAGTGATGTGAGATCGAAAAATCACTAAAAATAGTATAAGTGGAATTAAATGCTAATAAAATTGTGTAATCGAAGCTTGATGGGTCTATTTTCATATGGACAAAACGAAACGACCATATGAGCTGTAATTTAAGAGATATTAAAGATTTCGTGAGACAGGGCCAGAACGGTTTCTGGATCCTCTGTTTCGACTTTGAAAATTTACCATAAATTATCCAGAAACAATTAGAAGTCATGCCTTACATTTATAGATTCCTCTTTTAGTCTTTTTTCAGTAGAAACAAACGGCTTGAGCATTGAAGCTCTGTACGAGAAGATATCCAGGTCGTAATGTGCAAAGGTCAGTGTAGTCGAACCCTGAAACAGGGGTGATTTTAACTAATAAACTGTACCAATTGGCCCAACAAAAAATTCTAGAAATAAATCCACGGATGGATACATGAGTTTAAATTCGGGGAAAATTTACGGAACGGGTTTTCGAGTTCTGGAACTCGAGATATGATTTTTAAGGTGACAGTGATGCAGTTTGCCAGCTTGTCTGGAAATGTTAAAATAGTCATGTGACACATGAGAGTTGGTCCGAGAACCCCTCGTGTCCGACTCCCATGACGATGATCGGGAACAGGTGTTACAATTTTATTGGTATCGAGCTATGGTTTAGTCGGTTCTAGGACTACCATAGCGCGTGTGAGTCTAGCTATACATGCCAAAATGTTAGTGCTTAATAATGTGATGACTTCGACGGTTGAAATTTTTGTTTTGATTAGCAAATGGAACCCGGTAGAGAGACCCTTGGCGGATGACGTTGAAAGTGTAGCGGCTGCTCTGCGCAAGGGACACCGCTGTTGAGCCTCGATCATCCGCGAATAATCAAGATGAAGGGCAAAACAAGCCTTCTTCACCATGATGAATGAGTGGGTCGCGAATATGACCGAACCAATCCGGCTGTCCAACCATTCCCGAATTTAAATACTCCACCCCAAGAGCCCGCAATGCCTTCGCCATCGATCCTATGAGGCTGAGTAAACCACCAGACTTGATTAGGAAGCGGGCCGAGGAGTTCAAGGCCATAGTTACCGATGATGCCGAAAGGGCCGAGTTCGCTTGATAACACCATTCGAGTGTTTGATGAACTCATGCACACCGATGAATGTCTTAAGTGTGCTATATCCTTGTTGCGAGACTCAGCCTACTATTGGTGGAGGACCTTAATTTCCATAGTCCCAAAGGAACAAGTTACTTGGGATTTCTTTCAAACGGAGTTTCGGAAGAAATATATTAGTCAACGGTTCATCGATCAGAAGCGTAAGGAATTCTTGGAGCTCAAGCAAGGCCATATGACAGTATCTGAATACGAACATAAGTTCGTAAGACTTAGTCAGTATGCTCAAGAGTGTGTGGCTGATGAGGTTGCTATGTGCAAAAGATTTGAAGAAGGATTGAATGAAGATTTAAAGCTACTAGTGGGTATTTTGGAGATAAAGGAGTTCGTAACACTAGTCGAACGAGCCTGCAAGGCGGAAGAACTTGGAAAGGAGAAGAAGAAGGCTGAATTTGAAGCAAGAGATTATCGTAAAAGATCGACGAGTAAAGCTTCGTTCTCGGCTGTAAAGAAGTTCAGGGAGGACACTAGTAAGTCGAGGGCGACTGCGGGAATTTCCATCAGAGCCCGACCATTGACGGACTCCCGAGCTACTTCGGTAGCTAGTGTGGGCAATAATAGTCAAGAGAAACCAGAATGCCCCCAATGTGGAAGACGACACCTAGGTGAATGTTGGGGTAAGTCTGTTAACAGGGCCTGTTATGGATGCGGTTGGAAAGATCACTTCATTAGAGATTGCACGGAGCTAGATGAGAAGAATAAGATGCAAGGTGCAAGACCTAGTGGAACGACGGCTAGAGGTAGGCCCCCGAGGATTTCTGGAGGTAGGGGTGGTAATCAGAGAGGAGCCTCTGATACGGTTGCTCCATCCGAGACCCGTGCTCCTGCTAGAGCATATGCCATCCGCGCACGAGAGGAGGCATCCTCCCCTGACGTTATCACTGGTACTTTTACTCTCTTTGATACTAGTGTGATTGCATTGATTGACCCTGGCTCTACTCATTCATATGTATGTGAAACCTTAGCATTCAGTAAGACTCTACCTGTTGAGTCTACTGAGTTCGTAATTTGAGTGTCAAACCCTCCGGGTCAATACGTACTCGTTGATAAAGTGTGCAAGAGATGCCCCTAATAATTCGAGAATCACGCTTCCTACCGATCCGATGCTTCTACCATTTGATGAATTGATGTTATTCTTGGTATGGATTGGTGACCGCACATGATGCACGATGGTGAACGCAAAAGGAAAACCATTGATTTGAGGAGTGCAAATAATGAGGTGGTCCGAGTCGAGTCTCTTCGATTTAAAAGGAGCGCCTGCGATAATATCTTCTATGACCGCTCGGAGATATGTGAAAAAGGGGTGTGAAACATACCTTGCATATGTGTTTGAGAGTAAAGAGACGGAAAGGAAACTCGAATCGGTACCAGTGGTTTGTGAGTATTCAGATGTTTTTCCTAAGGAGTTACCGGGATTGCCACCGGTTCGAGAAGTGGAATTCAGCATCGAAGTTGTACCGGGTACTACGCCGATCTCAATAGCCCCGTATCGTATGGCATTAATGGAATTAAAGGAATTGAAGGTTCAATTGCAAGAATTGACGGATAGAGGTTTCGCTCGACCGAGTTTTTCTCCATGGGGCGCACCAGTGTTGTTTGTGAAGAAGAAGGATGGAACCATGAGATTGTGCATCGACTATCGTTAGTTGAATAAAGTGACGATAAAGAATAAATATCCGTTGCCACGAATTGACGATTTGTTTGATCAACTAAAGGGAGCCTCAGTGTTTTCAAAGATAGATTTGAGATCGGGTTACTATCAGTTGAGGGTTCGAGAATCGGACATACCCAAAACTGCTTTTAGGACGAGGTACGGTCACTACGAATTCCTAGTGATGCCGTTTGGGCTCACTAATGCCCCTGCGGTATTTATGGATTTAATGAATAGAATTTTCAGGCCATACTTGGATCGGTTCGTAGTTGTATTTATCGATGACATTTTGGTCTATTCAAGAGATGAAACTGAACATGCTGAACACCTGAGGCTAGTGTTGCAAATTTTACGAGATAAGCAGTTATACGCAAAGTTCAGTAAATGTGAATTTTGGTTGAGAAAGGTTAGCTTTTTGGGGCACGTGGTGTCCGCATCGGGTGTCAGGGTGGACTCGAACAAAATTTCGGCCATAGTCGATTGGAAACCTCCAAGGAATGTTACCGAAGTTAGGAGCTTTTTGGGGCTTGCCGGATACTATCGATGATTTGTGAAAGGTTTTTCGATGATAGCTGCACCGATGACGAAACTACTCCAAAAAGATGTTAAGTTCGAGTGGTCGGAATGCTGTCAAGAAAGTTTCGATCGACTAAAAACCTGTTTAGCCGAGGCCCCAAGATTAGTACAAATAGAGTCCCAGAAAGAGTTTGTCATTTATAGTGACGCATCCTTGCTCGGGTTAGGTTGTGTGTTGATGCAAGAAGGTCGAGTTGTGGCTTACGCGTCGAGACAACTAAAGCCGCATGAGAGAAACTATCCGACCCATGACCTTGAACTAGCAGCCATAGTGTTCGCCTTGAAAATATGGCGGCATTACTTGTTTGGAGAAAGGTGTCATATTTATTCAGACCACAAGAGTCTTAAATATTTGATGACTCAAAAAGATTTAAATCTGCGACAAAGACGTTGGTTTGAGTTGTTGAAAGACTATGAACACATCATTGATTATCACCTGGGAAAGGCCAATGTGGTGGCCGATGCTTTAAGTTGCAAAGCACTGTTTTCTTTGAGAGCGATGGATGCTCACCTATCCGTTTCACCCGATGAGGTGCTAGTAGTCAAATTAGAGGCCAAACCGTTATTGATTCATCAAATACTTGAATCTCAGAAGGTCGACGCTGAATTGGTCGCTAAACGAGTCGAATGTGTTTCGAATGAGGAATCGGAATTTTAGATTGACGACAATGATTGCTTGACGTTCAAGGGTCGATTATGTATTCCAAGGGATTCGGGACTTGTTTCGAAGATTCTGGACGAGGCTCACAATAGTCGAATGTCAGTCCACCCGGGTAGTAATAAAATGTACAATGACCTGAAACGCCAATTTTGGTGGCCCGGTATGAAACGAGACATTTCTGAATTTGTTTCAAGGTGTGTGATATGTCAACAAGTGAAAGCGAAACATCAAGTGCCATCGGGATTACTTCAGCCAATCATGATACCTGAATGGAAATGGGATCGAGTGACGATGGATTTTGTATCTGGGTTGCCAGTGTCGGCAAGTAAGAAAGATGCGGTTTGGTTTGTTGTGGATAGATTGACTAAGTAGGCTCACTTTATCCCCGTACGCACGGATTTTTCGCTTGATAAATTGGCAGAATTATACGTCTCACAAATTGTTCGATTGCATGGGGTACCTACTTCTATCGTGTCGGATAGAGACCCAAGATTTACATCGCGATTTTGGAAGAAATTGCAAGAGGCTTTGGGTACCAAGCGCATTTTAGCATCGCTTTCATCCCCAAACCGATGGTCAATCCGAACGGATAATTCAAATACTCGAGGATATGTTGAGATGTTGCATCCTTGAGTTTAGTGGTTCATGGGAACGGTATTTACCTTTGATTGAATTCGCACAACAATATTTTTCAATCAAGTATTAAGATGGCGCCTTACGAGGCTTTATACGGTCGTAAATGCCGTACCCATTATTCGACTGAACTTAGTGAAGGTAAAATCTTCGGGGTTGATTTGGTTAAGGATGCCGAGCAAAAAGTTCGAGTAATCCGTGAAAGTTTGAAAGCTGCTTCGGATCGCCAAAAGTCGTATGCGGATTTGAAAAGAAAAGACATTGAATATCAGGTTGGAGACAAAGTATTTCTCAAAGTCTCATCCTGGAAGAAGGTGCTTAGATTTGGCCGTAAGGGCAAATTGAGTCCGAGGTTCATCGGGCCATATGAGATATCCGAACGAGTCGGTCCAGTTGCATATCGTTTGATTTTGCCCCCTGAACTCGAAAAGATTCACGACGTCTTTCATGTTTCGATGCTTCGACGCTATAGATCTGATCCATCGCACGTAATTAGTCCATCAGAGGTTGAAATTCAAGCCGATATGAGTTATGAAGAAGAACCGATTCGTATCTGCTCGTGAAGTAAAAGAGTTGCGAAACAAAAGGGTTCCGCTAGTGAAAGTGTTATGGCTCAAACACGGATAGAAGAAGCTACTTGGGAACCCGAGAACTCTATGAAAGAGCGATACCCAAATCTATTTACGGTAAGATTTTCGGGACGAAAATTTCTTAAGTGGGGAGAGTTGTGACACCTTAAACGACCCTAGTCGGAATGTGGTTTCGGGACCACAAAACCGAGGCATAAAAATAATTTAAAATTTATTTTGATGCCTATAATGTGTGTTAACTCATGTGTGACATTTTTGATGTTTTGATTTAGAGTTATAAATGTGAATTTCACTAGAAAGGACCTAGTAGTAAACTTTGAAAGTATGATAGGGAAATGTGTGATGACTAGTTGATCATGCATGCAAAAAAATGAGGGGTTTGCATGTCAAATTTCCCCATTTAAGAACAAGTGGCCGGCCATGACAAAGGGGGATGGGCAAAACATGTCATGAAACATGTTTTGTAAGTGGTTTATGTTGGAATAAATAAAATAAGTTGTATGGTAATAAAAAAATGGAAAAAAAATGTGTGTGAAGGATTCTCCCCCTCCCCTTTGCCGTGAGTTGAAGAAAGGCAAAGAAAAAAAAATTGTTCATCCTTTTTCACTCCTTTTGGCCCAAAATACTAAGGAAGAAGGAAGGAGTTTTGCTTCATGCTTGCTTGGCCGAAAATTGTTCATGTTTGAGGTTGTGCCATGAGATTCATGCATGTTTTTAGTTGATAGCTTGATGCTCTTATTAGCCCATGGTTCAAATCTTTGTTATATCATGGGGATGGTATTTGGCCAAGGTGGATTTTGTGTTAATGCCATTGCATGTTAAATATGAAGCTTGCTAATGATACATGTGATGGTGGATTGATGGCTCTTGGACTTTCTTTTTAGTATTTTTGAGTAAGACATTAAGTTCTTTGTTTAATCATGACCAAAAATTATGGTGTTGTGATGTATTCGGCCATGGTACATCCATAAGTATGATTTATGCTCATTGCATAGAAAGTAAGATTTGTGTTTTGGATTTATGTTCATGTTTAGTTACAATCAACTTGAGATTCGGCTCTAGCATATATATATGTATATATGTTTGCACATGATGTATTGGTATGACATATATACTATCTCAAGGTATATATATTTACTTATGATGATGTTTCGGTTATGGAGGAAATGATAGATGTGTTTTGAGTTACAATATGGAATGCGTTAGTTAGTAGAATGTATGTTGTTTTTGTGTGGTATTAAGTGTATAATTGGCCTCAACATGGACATGCATATTCGGCCACATGAGGGGAATTGGTGTGCATGCATTCGGTTAAAGGCAAACATATCGATGCCTATTCTTGGCTTAGAAAATTCGGCTAAGGAGAGTACTAACTAATGTGTTGAGTTTGATTCATGAACTCCGTACATATGTGACTTTAATGTCTAGTGAATATATGTGGGCTAAGTACCTTGAATTCCTCTTGTCGATGCTCAAATGATTAAATCAATTTATTTGTTAAATTAAGCTCAAGAGCAAAGGGGAACCAAAGCCGATAAAGGGAAGGAAAAAGTGGTCGAATAGCCATCGGAATCATTCGACAACATCTGAGGTAAGTCATTAAGCATATATTTGGTATTGATTTAAATGATCATAATATATATGCAATTGTGTTTAATGAGTTGATGTGTAAATGGGAATGTATGTGTATGGAATGATGACATTGTTGAATGTATAAAGGTAGTAAAATGCGTAAAGTGTTTGGTCTCGGCACTAAGTGTGCGGGTATAAATGGACACGGTGACAAGATTGGCACTAAGTGTGCGGGTTTAAAATTTGTACAGCACTAAGTGTGCGAATTTGATTATATAGCACTAAGTGTGCGAGCTGATTATATAGCACTAAGTGTGCGGACTCACTATATGCTTTTGCATCACTATTGGCACTGAGTGTGCGACATTATCGAGTTGATCACGGACAGCGGATCTGGTAAGTACCTTGAGCTCATGGCGAATAGGCACTATGTTCATGCTCGGGGTTGGGCTTGGTAAGCTTTAAAACTATGTGATGATGGAAATTGTATGATTGTGGTGAAAATGAGTTGAAGTATAAAAATGCCTTAAATACCCTATTGATTAGTATATGAAATGTGAATGTATGAGATTGAACCGAAAGGTCTAAGGAACTATGGTATAGTTCGGTATGGATGAAACACTTAGCCTCGTTTCATTGATTCACTTTGTGATGAATTTTGCTTATGGATAATTATGAAGTGCTTATGACTTACTGAGTTATAAACTCACTCGGTGTTTTCTTGTCATCCATTTTAGGTCTCTTGGACTCGTCTCCTTTTGTGTGCTCGGAACCGTCAACGAAGTCATCACACCGGCGAGCAATCTTTGGTATTGTCTTCTTAGTCGATCTAGGAGAAAATTTGGCATGTATAGGCTATTTTGTTTTGTTGAATTTTGGGTTGTAAACTTTAAGCCATGTGAAAATGGCCTATGTGGTCGGTTGAGTGGGATGCTAAAACCTATAGCCACGAGTCTTAGAAACCTTAATTTTGATAAGGTGGGCATAATTTGTGTCATGTATGATGGATGATTAGTAAGGCCAAGGAAAGATTCATGAAATTGGCATAGTCTCATGCAGTAACTGTTGCGGACAGCAGCAGTGATGTGAGATCGAAAAATCACTAAAAATAGTAGAAGTGGAATTAAATGCTAATAAAATTGTTTAATCGAAGCTTGATGGGTCTATTTTCATATGGACGAAACGAAAAGACCATATGAGCTGTAATTTAAGAGATATTCAAGATTTCGTGAGACAGGGCCAGAACGGTTTCTGGATCCTCTGTTTCGACTTTGAAAATTTACCATAAATTATCCAGAAACAATTAGAAGTCATTCCTTACATGTATAGATTCCCCTTTGAGTCTAGTTTCATTAGAAACAAACTTCTTGAGCATTGAAGCTCTGTACGAGAAGATATCCAGGTCGTAATGCGCAAAGGTCAGTGTAGTCGAACCCTGAAACAGGGGTGACTTCAACTAAGAAACTGTACCAATTGGCCTGACCAAAAATTCTAGAAATAAATCCACAGATGGATACATGAGTTTAAATTCGGGGAAAATTTACGGAACGGGTTTTCGAGTTATGGAACTCGAGATATGATTTTTAAGGTGACAGTGACGCAGTTTGCCAGCTTGTCTGGAAATGTTAAAAATAGTCTGTGTGACACATGAGAGTTGGTCTGAGAACCCCTCGTGTCCGACTCCGGCGACGGTATCGGGAACGGGGTGTTACATAATTAATACAAAAGAAGTTGAAAAGAAAGTTGAATCAGTGCCGGTTGTGTGTGAATTTGCGGACGTATTTCCAGAAGAATTGCCGGGTTTGCCTCCAGTCAGGGAAGTAGAATTTGGTATTGATTTGATACCGGGAACAGCTCCGATTTCGATTGCTCCGTATAGAATGGCACCAGCAGAGTTGAAGGAATTAAAGTCGCAGTTGCAAGAGTTGACTGATAAAGGTTTTGTGAGACCAAGTTTTTCACCTTGGGGTGCTCCCGTGTTATTTGTGAAAAAGAAGGATGGTTCTATGAGGTTGTGTGTTGATTATCGCCAGTTAAACAAGGTGACAATCAAAAACAAGTATCCGTTGCCAAGAATTGATGATTTGTTTGATCAGCTAAAAGGAGCGACATGGTTTTCAAAGATTGACTTGAGATCTGGGTATTACCAACTGCGGGTAAAGGAGTCGGATGTACCTAAAACTGCTTTTAGAACAAGGTATGGTCATTATGAATTTTTAGTTATGCCATTCGGGTTGACAAATGCTCCTGCTGTGTTTATGGATTTAATGAATCGCATATTTCGGCCATATTTGGACAAATTTGTTGTGGTGTTTATAGATGATATTTTAATTTATTCAAAAGATGATACAGAGCATGCTGAGCATTTGAGGATAGTTTTGCAAACTTTGAGAGATAAACAGCTGTATGCTAAGTTTAGTAAAAGTGAATTTTGGCTACGGGAAGTTGGATTTTTGGGTCATATTGTTTCAGGTGATGGTATACGGGTTGATCCTAGTAAAATTTCAGCCATTGTTGATTGGAAACCACCGAAAAATGTAACTGAAGTTAGAAGTTTCTTGGGGCTAGCTGGGTATTATCGGCGGTTTGTAAATGGATTTTCTATAATTATGGCTCCTATGACTAGACTACTCGAAAGGATGTTAAATTTGAATGGACGGAAGAATGTCAACAGAGTTTCAAGAATTGAAAAGTTATTAATCAAGCACCGGTGTTGATACAACCCGAATCGTAAAGAATTTGTGGTGTATAGTGATGCTTCTCTAAATGGTTTGGGATGTGTGCTCATGCAAGAAGGACAAGTGGTGGCATATGCTTGAGGCGATTAAAACCCGTGAGAGGAATTATCCTACTCACGATTTGGAATTGGTCATGGTGGTGTTTGCTTTGAAAATTTGGCGACATTATTTGTATGGTGAAAAGTGCGGGTATATACCGATCATAAAAGTCTTAAGTACTTGATGTCACAAAAGACTTGAATTTAAGACAATGAAGATGGTTGGAGTTATTGAAAGATTACGAGCTTGTTATTGATTATCATCTGAGAAAAGCGAATGTGGTTGCTGATGCTTTGAGCAGAAAGTTGTTGTTTGCTTTGAGAGTTACGAACACTCAGTTGAAAGTGTCAGATGATGGTTCGATTATAGCGAGCTAAGAGTAAAACCGAAGTTTTACAAGAGATTTCAAGCTCGGAAAGATGATCAAGATTTGCAAGCCAAGAGAAAGCGAAGTGAAGTTGATACAGAGTCGATTTCAAAATTGGTTCGATGGGTGTTTAATGTTTAAAGATCGATTTGTGTACCAAGAATGAGGAACTGATTCAAAAGATCCTACAGAAGCACATAGTGGTTATTTCTCGATTCATCCGGGTAGTACGAAAATGTATAATGACTTGAAGAAAATGTATTGGTGGAATGGAATGAAAAGAGATATATCGAGTTTGTGTCCAAATGCTTAATCATCAACAGTGAAAGTGAACACCAAGTTCCTTGAATTACTTCACCTATTATAGTTCTGAATGGAAATGGGATCGGATTACTATGGATTTTGTTTCAGATTGCCATTGACTCGGAAAGAAAGATGCCATCTGGGTAATAGTTGATGATTAACTAAGTCGGCTCATTTTATCCCGATGCGTCTGGATTATTCTCTTAACAAGTTGGCTGAATCAGTATATTAAAGAAATTGTTAGATTACACGGAATACCATTATCGATTATTTCAGATAGAGATCCAAGGTTTACCTCGCGGTTTTGGCAAAAGTTGCAAGACGCGTTAGGTACGGTTAAATTTCGATCTTGCTTTTCATCCACAAACCGATGGACAATCAGAAAGAATAATTCAGATTCTTGAAGATATGCTTAGATGTTGTGTATTGGAATTTCAAGGAAGTTGGGAAAGATACTTACCGTTGGTGGAATTTGCTTACAATAATAGTTATCAAGCGAGCTTGAAAATGGCACCTTATGAAGCATTATATGGTCGTAAGTGTCGAATGCCATTGTATTGGACTGAACTCAAGGAAAATCAGATTTATGGAGTTGATCTAATAAAAGAAATCAAGAAAAGTGAAAATAATTGAGATTGTTTGAAAGTCGCTTGAGATAGACGTAAATCTTATGCGAGATCTAAAACGAAAGGACATTGAATTTCAAGTTGGTGATAAAGTATTTTTAAAGGTGTCTCTGTGGAAGAAAGTCCTTAGATTTGGACGGAAGGGCAAATTAAGTCCGCGTTTTGTTGGGCCGTATGAAGTAATTGAAAAAGTTGGACCGGTAGCATATCGGCTAGCATTACCACCGAATTAGAGAAGATTCATGATGTGTTCCACGTATCTATGTTACGTCGGTATCGTTCGGATCCTTCACATGTAGTTTCACCGACGAAATTGAACTACAACCGGATATGACCTACAAAGAAGAACCGATTAAGATTTTAGCTCGAGAGGTCAAACAACTAAGGAATAAAAATGTTGCACTTCGAAGGTGTTGTGGCAAAGGCATGGAGTAGAAGAAGCTACATGGGAATCAAGAAAACTATGAGAAATCAATACCCACATCTGTTTATTTAAGATTTTCGAGGACGAAAATCCTTAAAGGGGGAGAGTTGTAATATCCCTAATTAGGGCCTAATCGAATAGTGGTTTCGTGACCACAAATCCGAGATAGAAATAATTATTTTATAATTATTTTGAGGTTTATGATATGAATGCATAATTGTGTGAAGATTTCGTGAAGAAATTTTGGGCATAACGAGTTTAATTTAAAGTTAGGGACTAAATTGAATAAGTTGCAAAATTTGCATTCTAGAAGTTTTAGTATGAAATTACTTTGAAATATTTATTAGGAGGTCTTAAATAGCAATTTTACCAATTTTAAGTTCATGGACAAAATTAGGACATGGAAGGAATTTTTGGAAAGTTTAGTAGTAAGGGTATTTTGGTCATTTAGTTACTAAAATGAATTAAAAACAAAATTAAAAGCCAATTTTGTCCATCTTCTTCATTAGGCCGAAATTTCAAGGGTTCTCCATAGCTAGGGTTTGTTTCAAGTTTCCAAGCTCCATAGTAAGTGATTCCAAGCCCGCTTTTAATGATTTTTACGCTTTTGAGATCCCTAACTCGATAAAGCTTATGTTAGCAATAATTTAACCTAGGGTTTATATTTGGAAAAATACCCATAGGTGAAATTTGTGTATTTTGATGTTTTATGATAGAATATGAAGTTTTAAATTATGTTAGACAACTTGTACTACTCGATTTTAAGCAAAAACGAGTAAAAGGGCTTAATCGGTAAAAATACCTAATAGTCACAAGTACATGTTAGAGTGAGAATTTGATGTTGCCATAGAAGAGAAAAGTGATCAGCATGTTGTAAAACATAAGAATAAGGAATAAAGTTTAATCCCGAGCCTAGGGGCAAAAATGTAAATATGCAAAGTTTAGGGGTAAAATTGTAATTTTGCAAAAATTTGAGTTAAGGATTAATTTGATAATGTGAGTATTAAATAAGCTAAATGTGTTATTTTAGATCAAGAAAGACGTGGAATCGACCTCAATCAAGGAAAAGAAAAGATTGTGGACTAGATTGCAAAATCCTTGTATTTTGGTACCAAGGTAAGTTCATGTGTAAGTAGCATAAATGTTATTTTTAAGTTATTAATGTTAATTATATGATATGCTGATTTTTAATCGTGAAATATTATGCTTTGTGGTTAATGTTGAGTAATATGCAAATTATGTTTACTACTTGATAAATATGAATTGCTACCGAGTATCGGTTCCGATATTCCATGGAAGACGGAAAATGTGAGATCGAGGAAAAAAGCCCGTTTGAACCTTAGGAATAGATTAGGATACAAGTGACATGTCACTAGGATGGTTGAGCATCCGAACTCGTTGAGTTGAGTCCGAGTTCACTTATGGATGCAAATGTCCGAACTCGTTGAGTTGAGTCCGAGTTCGTGAGATGTAACTAGGCATCCGAGCTCGTTGAGTTGAGTCCGAGTTCACTTATGGATGCGAACGCCCGAGCTCATTGAGTTGAGTCCGAGTTCACTTATGGGCGGGTTACATGATTGCTTGATTTCATATATGGCACTTATGTGTAAGTTATCCATGTATCCGAATTATATTCCGATGTGTTCAATGGGTAAAGCTCTACTCAAATGGAGGAATATTTGAGATGTAAAGAGACGTATTGGTAAGTGATGTGAAATGGATATTTTGAACAGGTATGTATTTAACCCTCGGGTTGAGTATTGATACAACCACGATAAGGTAATAAGATGATGAAAAATGATTAGAAATGTGACATGTGTTTTAGTGATGCATGCTAATGTTGATTGGTATGACTGTTTGTTATGTTACTTATTATTTGCATATGAACTTACTAAGCATTTATGCTTACTCCCTCCTTCTTACTCTTTGTAGTTTTGGCCAAGCCAGCTCAGGAGTCGGGATAGGTCGAAGGCTCAGTCACACTATCCGGAAGACTTTTGGTAAAGGCTTGTAAATTTAAGTATGGCATGTATAGCAATATATCTATTTTGTGTAAATGATCTTATGGTATGGTAATGGAACGGTTGAGGAAATGTTTGATAATGATAAATTATGAAAATGGTTAGTTTAGATTATGTTTGATGATAAGGAAAATTAATAAGATACTTAGTGTATAAAAACTCATCAAAAGGGATGAAATTTGCCATAAACAGGATACTGCAGCAACACTGATGCGAGTTTGAAAATTTACTAAAAATCATATAAATTGAATTTGGTGATGAACTACATATAAAATTGAAGCTTATTATGTCTAGTTTCACATGAAACAAATGAAACAAGAAAAGGAATTATATGTTAGAAGATATTAGAATTTTAGTGAAACAGGGTCATAGCAGTGTCTAAATCCCCTGTTCCAACTTTAGAAATTCACCATAAATTGCAAAGATATAATTAGGTAGTGTATTTTATATTTTAAGAATCCTTATTGAGTCTAGTTTCAGGAGAAATAAACCTAATATTCATATGAATTTTGTACAGAGAGAAATGTGGTTCGTAGTAAATAGAGGTCAGACTAGTCAAGTCCTGAAACAGGGGTAACTTTAACTAATAAACTGTACTAAATGGCCCAACCAAAAATTCTAGAAAAAAATTAGTAGATAGATATATGAGTCTAGATTCAGGGAAAATTTACGGATCTTAATTTTGAGTTTCGTAACTCGAGATATGATTTTTCTTGTGACTGTGATGCAAGTAGCTTAAAAGTTGCGAATGTAGAAATAAATAATCCAAAGTTCTAAATATGTTAAATTAAGCTTAGTAACACCTCATACTCGACTCCGACGACGGTCTCGGGCGTGGGGGCGTTACATCCCATGCCTCATACAAGGACTCATCATCCATTTGTTGGAAAGCAGTAATCTCATTCCTCAACTTAGCATTCTTTGTACCTTTCCCATGCCTCATATAAGGACTCATCATCCATTTGTTGGAAAGCAATGATCTCATTCCTCAATTAGCATTCTTGCTAGGAGGTAAATACTTCATAAGGAATCTTTCCACTAACTCTTGCCATATGGAAATTGAATTTGGTGGCAATGAGTTCAACCAGGCTCGAGCTTTGTCCCTTAGAGAATATGGGAACAACTTCAATCGCAATGCATCTTCAGGTACTCCAGTTAACTTGAAAGAATCATTCACCTACATAAACAATCTTAAGTGAAGATGAGGGTTTTAGGTAGACATTCCACTGAATTGACCCACTGTCTGAAGCATCTGGAACATGACTGGCTTCAGCTCGAATTGTTGTGCCTCAATTTTAGGTTTCCTAATACCCAGATTAAGATCATGAAACATTGGCACGGCATACTGTATTAAAGCTCTATCCCTATCATCAGCAATAAGGATAGGATTTTGAGCAAGGTCTACTCTGTTTCCTTGATTCAAATTTTCGAGATTCATCTCTTCGGTCCTTCTTTGACTTGCTTGTCTTCTTCGCTGTCGAAAAGTTCATTCAATCTTAAGGTCTATAGGGAGTAAATCGATAATTAGATCAATACTCATAAACACATATAATAATCACAAAAAAAATAATTAATTAAGTTAAAATTGAATAGAAAAATAAACCAAAATGCAAAACTAACAAATTCACAAATAATGACTTTTTAAAATAGTCTCTGGCAACAGCACCAAAAACTTGGAACGACGGAAATGTGCAATGTACATAATCGCAAGTAATAAAGTAATAAGTAAATGTCGAGTTATCGTACCTACAAGGACTGTGAAAAGAAATATTTACAAATGCAATTTAAAAAACTTTGGTGAGGAAAAATATTTTGATTTGAGGAGGTGATTAAAAACTAAGATTTTTAACTAAGTAAAATAAATAAAGAGAAAATAAAAGTTCCAATGCACGATTTCAAAAGATGATTTTAATAAAGATGACATAATTGTGTCAGATTAATTACATTTCTTAATTTAGAATTATTAAACTCATGTTTATGTTGTTATGAATAAATTCACAGCAACTCGGTAATTTGCTAACTTATATACATGCTTACCTACCAAAATCCATTTATCTCTTGACTATATCTCTATGTCAATTCAACCGATTAAACAAATTTTAATAAGCAAATGTGTTAATGCACATACACAGCAAATGTGTTAATGCACATACATACTTATGAAATTAAAATAATCTTTTGTACATATCGCTATGCCAATTCAAACAATTAATTCAATCTCATAAGCACATAAAAGATTACGTGAGGTAACAATGTATTTCTATCTTGAAATAGCTTAATCACAATAATCTTACAAGTTATGCAAGGCTAATCTATCGCTAGATACCATTTCTAATTTAACTTTTAGCTACCTTAGATGATTAAACATGCACTGGTTAAGTATTGTGTCAATTAATTACAATTTCAATCCATTTAAATAATTAATTTATTAGTTACCTTACAATTGTAATGCAAGAATAACTTAGTCATGGTTTTACTTAATCAAACATCTTATCGAGACCTATAACAACTGATACGGCCAAACCCTGAGACTCATCAAGGGGTGACAAGGAACCATTGGAGCTGCCATTAGGACCGATAACTTGAGGCTGTTTCGGTTCTAGCTGATCCAGTATGGGGAGAAAATGTTGCTGAGCTCATTGAACGAATGTGGACAAGTCACCCGAGCAAGCCTTGCAACCTTCTACAAGCCCATCTTGTTCATTCATAGCCCATTGAGCTCAACTCCGGCTCGTTTTTAACTTAGCAATATTTTGTTGCTAGAAATAAGGATTTCAATCCATTTTAGTTATCTTAGTTTGTGTCTTTAATTATGTCATAGTTTGAACATCATTAATATGAGTCTTTAATTATATCATAGTTTGAACATCATTAATATGTGTTCTGCATTTAATAAAGTCATGTATTATGTAACTTTCATGTTAAGTTTGCATCATTAAATTAAGTCATGCATTAAGTAACTCATTTGTTCATTTAGTTTACATCTTAATTAAATTATGCATTTAAACATCTTATTTGTTTGTATTAGAGTGTTATTTAATTTGGCTGTTACTTTTTAATGCATAAGTTATAGTGTGTTTAATTTTTCTTAAAAAAAATTAATTATGTGTTCAATTTTTGTTGTAGGAAAGTTTAAAAGGTTGGACACATTTTAAAGCTACAATAGGGTTGTTCGTTTGCCAAGAAGAATCAAATGCTGTCACATTCAAATGGTTGTTCAGTTTTGGCATAAAAGAGTGTTCACTTGGTCACTTAGTTGTTGGTGCATAAAGGGAACGTTTTTGTTGGATATTGAAGCACTCAAAGCTCATTATGGTGGCTTTTCAAATGGACCAAGAGTGTCTCTTCAAGTCTGATCAGTTTTTGGAGTCTTTCTCCTTCATTATGACGCCATTAAAAGAGGAAGTTACACAAGCTTTATGATTCGGTTACAAGGGAGTTGAAGGGACATCAATTAAGCACAATAAGAACACATTAAGTCTTCATTAATGGATAGAGTCATGCCTTTTCATCTACACTAAGATCAAATGAAGAGACATGACCATTGGATTTCCTGCATGAGTTAAAAACGAAATTAAAGCTTGTAATAACCTTAGTTAATTGCTGAAGGTGAAAGGTCACAAATAGGAATTCGACTAGTCATAATAGTGCCTCTAAATAGATTGTAAGAAGACATTATTTTTGGAAGAAAACTTTTGATACTTTTATGAATTTTTACATCTTTGTGAGTTTAATTCAACTCTCATTGTTCTTCTAAGACTCAAGCTGACTTATCTAGCATTACTAGTGGTGTCCAACTTGTTTTCTTTGTGAACTTATCACTCTTTGAGTGTGGCGTTCAACCCCGATACCTTTGGTTCCTATCTCTTCATAGATAGTAGGTCAAGGTCCTTTTTTTAACTATCAACCTTTTCACCTTAAGAGTCAATATAAGATTCGAGTCAATACTCCTTATAGTATTGGTTCTTTCTTAGACCTTAAGCCTTTTTTCCATCCATCTGAATTATTCCTTTCAAAGTTATCTTATTTTTCTTTGTTTAACCGAAACATTCACTTAGACTATAACACTTAAAAACCATCTTTTCTTTAGCCTACACTTAGCCAAATTTACTCAACTCCAAATTGAACGAAACTTCTCTATTTTACGATCAGGCAACACTACAACTCGAAATCAACTCACGAGACGAGATTGTATCAACAACACAAACACAATTCTAATAAATTAAGTAGACGAAATGCAATCAACCTAATGCGAATTAAATTTAAGCCATATCAATTAAATTAAACATATCAACATCACAAATATTCATAGATATGTTCATCATAGCAACAAAAAAAATTAAAAAGATAGGGAACAAGAATCAAATCCAGTGTTTCCTCTGTGGCTTGACTTGTTCTTGTCGAACTGAGGCTTCTACAAACACTTGAATGCTGCTCCAATTGGTGGATGAATGACTCTTTTTCAAGAGGTGAAACTGGTAAGAGAATAAAGAAAAATGGATGGGAAATGAAGAGAGAAAATTGAGAGAGAAGAGAAGAGATGAGAAAGTTGAGGTGTGTTTCAAATGAGTAGCCAATGAGGGTTTTTATAGGTTGAGAGGGCTGCTAAAAATAGCCAAAATCAGCAGCCAAAGAGCCCTCCCTTGGGCGGCCACACATGTGGCAAGTTTGAAGTTTTCAAACTTGTTATATTATGGTAGGGGCAAATCTAGAAAGACACAAATAGTGAAGGGGTTTGTTTGCAATTTGAAAAAGTCTTCAAGGGCCATTTTGCAAGCTAATTAATCAGCCAAGCAAGCTGAATGGGTCAGCATGTGGGACAGTTTTGGGCTGCCCAGTACTCGGTCAGTTCGATTTTCTCGATTCAGCTCAACTGTGCCACTTTTCATAATTAATTAATAATAATTTATTTAACCAAAATTAAATTGGATATAAATTAAAATTAATTATATTATGAATTAATACACATAATTTGGACCATCTTAGGCTGAAAAATTAATTCGCCTTGATGCTTTAAAATTGTTTCTCGGTTTTGTGCTTCCAGTAATGTCTGCCAAGCCATTTTTCGCCCTTTGTGCAAACTGTCGAAAATAATCAAAATTAATCAAAATTAATTATCAAATTAATTAAAATTAATTATGTTAATAATTTAAGTACAAAATAATTATTTTATAATAATTATACATTTTTTCAACAAGAATTTTATCGAACTTGCATGAATTTAAATTAAAAAAAGCATGAATATATATATATATATATATATATATATTCGTGTTTCCACACACCATCATCATCATTACCACCACAACCATCTTTTTGTTCCCTTCTCACATCTCCATAGTTAAATTTCCATCTACAATAAAAAAACTTGTCTCAATGTCCCTTTAGGCATCATGCTGAAGAAAGACAACAAGCAAGGAAGACAAGTGTTGGTGCCAAATGAAAATTTTCATGTATTAATGTGTATATATATCAATTTTTATATTTTTAAATTTGTATTATATTTATATATTTTTAGATATTTCTAATTTTTTCTAATTATTTATAAAATATTTTTATATACTTTTAAATTTTGAATTTGTTTAAAAACTTACATTAATATATTTTTAAAAAATTGAATTATGACATTATAATGTGTCAATATTGCCACATGTCACTATCTGAAAGTACCGTGTGGACCAAGCTTAACACCTTTACAAAAATGTAACAAAACCCTTGACGGAATGAAAAATTGGTACCAACTTTGAACAAAAAAACCATAAATACCAACTTGTGAGAAAGTGACAAATCAAGGGTTAAATGAGTATTTAAACCATATTTTTATTTTTAATATTTCTAAATATCTGTAAAACTGTTTTATTCACAAATTATTACATGCACATTTTTAATGCTTTTAAATTACCATTGGTTTATTTTAATATTTCTAAGGTTTTTTTGTATTTTTATTTAGTCCACATAATTTATTTATGATATTAAACTCAATTAATTTTTAAAAACAACTCAATCAGGCATTTTATTAGAGCAAAATTAGAAACTCAGCTACTTTTGAACAAACAAAAACAAATAAAGGATAAATTTTTATAGTTATTGATTATTTTTAAAATAGTCGTTTTTAAGAATTTTATGATTTTTAAAGTTTTCTAATATTTTTACATAATTATAATTTTAAAAATATTTTAATAATTTTAAAATGTAAATAATAATGAAATTTCATATATTTTCATATTTTTATTGTTTTTTTATATTTTTAGAGTTATGATTTAAAAATATTCTAAATATACCAAGCTCATATTTTAGTTATGATTTAGAGGTCATAATGTATTAACCTACAACGTTGCTATTTCATTAAGTGATTAACGATAGTTAATAGATGAGTGATCAAAATGTTAAAAGTCGATAACTGAAAGTGATCGTATTCTAACCTTTTATAGTTTAACGGTAAAAAGAAAAACTCAAACATTAGTGATCAAACTTGTAGTTTACTCAAATATTATAATACATAAAATTTACAATTTGTATATATGAAAGATTTTTATTTTTATTAATAGCTTATATAATTATTACGATTATGAAATTGACTATTATGTTGTGGTCAATTTAATATTATTCTATACAATATTATCTATTTTATTAATGATTTTCTCTATTTTATTTATTAAGCATTTTATTAAGTCAAGATGACTTATCAATCGAGTCCCAATTTAATTAGAGAATTTTGAAAATATCATTTCGTAATTAAAATAAGTTATATTATTTGAGGTTACTTTAATTTTTTATTTTAATAAAAATCAATTAAAGTATCGGATTTAGACTTACACCAATCAAATTAATAATTCTTTAAATTTACCACTTTAACTAAAGTTTCATTCCAACTCTTTTCATATGTTTTTATTTTAATATGCATAATTTATTATCTACATTTGTTGTATATATCATATTGAGTTGATTCCATAAGTTAACTCGATGATAAATAATTTAATCTAATTTTTTAAATTTTAATATTGTATATATGAATGTGTTATTATTAATTAATATCAAACTATAAATTTATTTATTTATTATATATTATTTTTAAACATACATTTGTATTCTAATTTTGTGATTTCTACACGAGACATGTAAAAACTTTCTTAAAAATATCAATCTAAAACATTACTATAGTGAGTATCGTTTTTCTTATATTTAGTTTAATTAATTAAAATAAATTAATATTAATAAGTGCTTACATTGCACCCTTAAAAAATTTGTTTTTCCAACTTTTTTTTGCTTCATCGGCTCACAATTAAGAATGCAAAAACTTTTCAACTGTAAGATGGTATAAAAGCTTCATATTTATTTATCCAGAAGAAGAAAAAAAAAAAAAAGCTTCATATTGAGTAAGAATGTGAATTTTGCTGGAAATTGGAATGCCGAATTTCATAGATTCATGGAACATTACAATTGAAGATCTTGAAAGTAGAAAGCACATGGACTGTCATCTGCCCTTGTTGCAATCTGGATTTTTTATGCATCTACTTCATCCACAGGTCCAGTGTAGGATGTATATTCTGTTAGACAGACTCTTATGTTAATTTGGTACAAGCATATTAATATTCAACTAACCAAACAAAATGCTTCCTGTTTAATGGAACTATCACAACATTCTCCTTCAATTAAACTGCAAAAACTGTTCCTTATCTACAGTGTTCAAGTTTTTGTTGGTCATGATTTATTTGTTTGAAAATATGTTGCATGCTTTCTTTTCTTCTGACAAATCATAATTTTTTGATATACCAAAGAAGGGCAACAGTTAGAACAAGCCTGTCAAAGGATACAACTTTTTGCAGGTTAATACCCCCAGAATTTCTCTCTTTTTGCTAGCTGCATCATGGTAAGGTTGTTTTGTTTCTCATGCATTAGTTTTATCACATATTTATGTCCAATATTTTCTAAAATTTCACATATTCATATCCAAAAAAGGTGTGCTACATTATATTCTTCACTATGGGGAAAAAAAAAAAGAATGAAATGTTTGTAATATGTTCTATTTCTTATTTGATCAATCACTAAAAGGAACCATTGTTAGTTCCTTGTAGCTCTAGGGCTGTACCTTGCAAGCAGGGACAGTAACATCAGGCATGTGAGTAAAGACAATGGATAAAGGAGCAACCATTATTGGCTTTGCTGATTTTACATGTAAAGGCTCCAGATGAGGTATGAACCCAGATGAATTTACACTTAAAATGTTTCCATTAAGTAGAATGCTTTGACTCTGTAAATTCCCACCTTTTGCTGTTAGATGGTATTCCTCTCTTCTTATTTTACCATCAATGCCTTGAGGCAGCTTGATTATTGTTGTTTTATGAATTTTGTGCTTATGGTGTGAAATCCGAGACCGGTGCTTGTGTTGCAAGCTCATTGTACTATTGAATGCGAGCTTTGCCCGGACGGTAGTGCTATTGTTGAGGTTGATCAAAAGTAGTGTGATGCCTTTCTGCAAGATAGGAAACTTTGGTCAAGGTCCAAGAAAGGGAGGATTAACAATGCTTGATAATTGCATATGAGATGAACTTACTGATTGTTTTGCACAGTGAGTGTAGGAGCGGATCTTGTCTGTCCCGGTGAAGCTTGTCGAAAGAACATTTCTTCCCATTAGCCGGTGCCAAAGAAGTGCACTGCAATGGAGAAAGCAGAGTATCATGCAAGTTAGACTTAGATAAATGAAAGCTTATTTTGAAGTAATAGGTCTAATTCGAATCCTGCAAGTTCATAATGAAAGAATTTCAAATAGCAATTACCTGTAGTAGTCTGGATTTGGTTCAAAGTTGGTGGTGTTTAGTAAACCATAATTTCCACCAACCAGTGACTGTCTGCAATACGTTTTCGTATCATACTTAGATGCCATGCCGAGTTGATCTAAATACCTGCAATTCATGTCCCAGGAAAAATGAATCAGAAATCTATCAGACAGAAAGGCCTAAGCTTCGGGATAGCAAGGTATTGCGACATTACCAGAAACTGAACACAAATGCATTTGTGACAAGATTATGGCCACTGTTGTAAGCTCCTCCAGCCTCACCCACCCAGGCAGCTGCTGAAGTTGTAGAATTCTTGATGATGTTATGAAGGCCACTGAATGTTCCGGACACACCCTCAAGAATGGATGGATCGAGAATCTTTTCAACAAGATGGTCATCAACTCCTACACAGAGAAACACACGATTGTCAAGTTCAAACCTTCTTTCATGTCCTAAGCTCCTATACTGGATTATGCACATAGGAACCATACCTGGTCCAAGGTTGTATATGTGGTGAGTGACAACATCTAGGGACTTGGTTGTCTTATCAATGTATTCCGTGAACCAATCCAAGTCATAGAACCCTCCCGGTGTAATAATTAACGGCTTCAAATCAACATTCTGGTATATCTTCTGCACTATACTTTGCAGAGCCGCTGTGTCAGCCGCATACTGGTCTGCAGAGACACGAGTTCCGACCCCGCTTCCGCACAATTCATTTCCTGACAAGCGAAAGATAACAAAAATAATGTGTTTCGGTCGATACATTATCTAGAATTCAGATATATCATGTATAGTTCTTTTACCTAACTCCCAACCGTGAATGGTATAGTTCTTGTCAACAGTGTATTGCATAAAAGATTCGGCATTGGTGTAGTTCCAAGCACCTACGGCTGAACCATCAGGGGCTATAGTTCGACCAGCAAGTGCATTTAATCCAAAAATAACCCTAGCTCTGAATAATCAAACAGTTGAATTAAATTAATGGTGGAATTAAGAATTCATAATGTTGAAGCTCAAGGAAAATTGAAAATGGTGTTTATACCCTGCTTTTTGAAAGAAGGAATTAAGGTCATCCCATCTATTCATTGGCAAACATCCTTGTGTAAAACCAAACATCTCAGAAGTGTTTTTGACAAATGAAGTGCAGGGTAGTTGATTGTCATCAGTGTCATATATGACTTTGTCCTGTAATGTGCCGCCCAACCTAATCTTCAATGGTGAAAAAGCTGAAAAATATAGGGACTGGTAAATAAATAAAATAGAATAATTGAGATGGATTTTTATGGGAAAGAATTGCCTTACCTTTAACGGCATTCAAGAATAAGTTTTTATTAAGATCCTGCAAAAAAAAAAAAAGAAAAGAAAAGGAAGATGAAACAACATCTCAGCCAAAACCACTTTTAAACTGGGAAAATATGCTTTTTCCAGATTGAAACAGAAATACCCTCTCAAAAGTGTGAAAAGACCCATTATGTTCATTATGAAAATCATTGTCAAACAACAAAGAAAAGAAGAAGAAAAACCAGATTGAGAAGCCCAGCAAGGCCCCAACTGCATGTCCCATAATCACATTTCTCAGGAGGCCACCAATCCAAAGTAGCACAAATGAAATCATCATCTATTCTACCAATCGGAGCTTTTCCATCAATGAAAACAGTCCCTTCAGCACTTGCATCAGCTTGTGAACTTACAAAACTCAAGCTGTAGAAGTTTAACAAACAAATAAAACAAACCCAGAAACAAAAACCCATCTTTGGATTCAACTCAGAAAGAAGAAAAAATGTTTAGATCTTCAATGTTCTGAAAATGGAGCTGAAGATATATTAAGTTCCCATAGGAGGCAAAAGTAAAAGATTTAACTTTTTTTCTTTAATAAAAAGGGGGACAGTAATTAAAACTCTGCTCAAAAAGTGAAAATAAAAGCAGAAAGAGGAGGATATTAAATATATATATATATATATAAAAGGTTTTTATGGAAATGGGGAAAATCAAGTTAAGCTTCTTTCCATGTTCGTTTAATTAAGTTAGCAGTTTAGAATAAAGTGAAGGGTTAGTTGCATAAAGTGGGACCATTATGGGCTGTTGTTCCCTTTCATCTTTGCACTCCCTCAAGGAAAACAGCAAAGATTTCTTTTTTATTTATTTTGTTTTTTGAACCTATCAAACAAAACTGAATCTAAAGGTTGTGGGATCCACTGTTTTGTAAGAACCTTGAAAGCATGAAGAACGTCAAAGCCGCAAACCCTCGGTTTTGTTAAAATATGTAGTTACTCCCTGTACTTTGTCAAATTTTGAGATTTAGTCCTTAAGCTAAAAATTAACTCTTTTTTTAGAAAAAAAATCAGTCCAATAATTAAAATCAAAATTATTTTTTTCAAAATTTGTGAACTTCGAATTTTGATTAGATTGTCCTCGTATAATTAACAGAAAACAAACATATTACATTAATAAATTTTAACAAAAACTACGTAATGATTATAATTGAATTAGAATTTTTAAATTAAAAAAAGAAGATTAAATCTTTTAACTTTTAAAGTAACAGGGACTAACTGCACATTTTAAACCTAGATATAATGATAAGATAATGCTATAGATTAGGGATTCCTCGTAACAAAATTTCATTTTTGCTTAATATATGGTTAGTGCTGTATAGAGCATTGAAAATATATACGTGGACATCGAGTAGTGTGTCTTAAAAAGTAAAATTAATTTATGGTTGAAATAATACAGATATCCCATTATCAAATGTGTTAGGACCTTGGTTTTTTTGTTTTAGCTACAAATGAACAAGTTGGAAATAAAGTTGCAAGTTTTCACGTGAAGAAACCCAGGTCAGCATCATTAAATATCACAAATTATTGTTATTATTATTATTATTATTTGCTTTGTGTGTTCATTGTTTTACGTCCAAAGCTTTGATTATAAAATCAGAGAGAGCAAAAGTGCATACCACTCATACGTGGATTCAATAGGTATAACATATAATCAAAGCTAACATAAAATAATAACAAGATTGAAGGAATATTTTGGTGATCCAACTAAAACTGAGATATTCACCACTACTTTGTATTAAATAAAATTAACTAGACAAAATAATATATCTCAATCCTCTTTTAAATTCTTTATTTAATTTAATACACATCATCTCATTACAAGATAAAAAAATTATTTGTAATTCTATTATACATTTTAAAATTTTAATTTATTAATTGTAAACTTTTACAAATATGATGACATCTATAAATATTTTTATGTTACTTATTTTTAATTTATAAAATTTAATTATTTTTTTAAATTAATTATTTATTCAAGAGAATGTTCACATATGCTATATTGAGAAAGGATTGTGTATCTTGTGATTCAACGTCATCCTTATCTCTTTCTAATAGGAGAATGACAAATCAGGTTTTTCCTTTTAATTTTTAGCATTTTTAGTTGGATTTAAATGTTTTAAGGAGAAAAAACTGAAAATAAAGAGGAAAAATTTGATTTGTCATTCTCTTATTAGAAATGAATAAAATGACATAGAATCATAGTTTCATATAATTCTTCCTCATGCTTACTATATTGTATCATCTAATCTGATAAATAAATATATAAACTAATTCATGCATTCGGGTTATTTTTTGTTACCAACAAAATTTGTTTGTTAAGTGATTTAAAACTTGAATGCCAATCTATACTAATCCCTACAATATGACTTCACCTTAAAATGGAGTATTCTGCTTTCACTTGAATTGAAATCAAAGCAATTTTGAGAGTATTGCTTGGGTTTTATTTTTTTATTTTTAAAACAATTGTCATATCGGTATTATAATCGAAATGAAATGTTCATCTTCAATCAAAAGTTGGTCCTATTGCTGTTTTCAAACTAGTTAGTTGGAGAGTTTCAGCAAACATGTCTTTCCCATATTGATCAGAGTATGGTGAGGTATCTACCTAAACCAAAAGGGAACCCACCAACACCATTACTTCAAGGTTAGTTAAGGCGAAGCTTTTCCTTATTTTTGTTGTACATTAACCTAACACTCCTTTCTTATTTGGAAATCTAATTATTGTTTTAAGCTGTCAAGTTCCTGTCATCCACTAACACACCCACCTTCGATGTTATCCAATGCAAGCAAATATTCATGTGCACTTGAAGAAAAGCTTCAGTTTTTTACCTAGAATGAACAAGGTTCCAAAACTATGAGAGCTGACTGGTTATGCAAGGGAACTCTATGTATTCTCCACTTGTCAACTACATTTTCTTCAAAAGCAGTTGAACAAATACCAATTAACAAACATTCGAGAAAACAAAGTCAAACGTTTAGATGGTAGATAGAATTGGAAATTGTATCAATGCTCGATTTATCATTTAGCATCATGCAAAATAAAATTAAGTAATTTATTTTCAAAATTTTGGTTGATTAAAAAGTAATGAAATATGAATTGTTGTACTTTTTGTTCCAACAACAAATGAAGCAGTCGGGCTTTCTTCAGACTATTGAATCGCAGTACAAATTTTAATTTAAACCCAACCAACTCCAAGCCTTATCCTCACATATTCAATATAAATTCGCTCAACCTTTTCTATTGAGAGCTGTAATAGATCTATGAAAGAAGAACAACTGATGCGATCAAAATATGTTCCTTTAAACTAAACTGAATAGTGCTCTCACTTAGTGTAATAAATATGAGAAACTTCATTCTTTATAAAGACTTTCTTCACAGTTTCGAAGTATGCCTCGTATTTCCGGACCCTTCCAGGCACTTATCGTTACCTGTATTGTGACGCGAGGACGTCAAAATCGCAACAACTCCAACAAGTGATGACGTCAGGACAAGGAGGTTTTCGATGTCACGACGACGGACAACGTTGTGATAAGGCGATTCGGGACGTTGCTATGTGGCGATGTGTTTCTCACATAAATCGATTTTCTTTTCTCAGTTAAATTCTATTATCTTTTCTCAATTAAAGTCTAATTATTCTAGGGATATTTTAGTCATATATTCACATGAATTTCAGCTTACAAAAAGACTTTTTTAACCCTAGAATTGATATCTTCATCACATTAAGATTAAGAGAAGATTAAGAGAGTTTTGAGAGAGCTTTAAGGGAATTTCGTGTTTTAGTCAGAAAGCTTTGTTTTTGAGGTTTAGGGTTTTTTTATTTTTGAGTTATCTCCATCTTGTACTCGTTCAGATTATTTATCGTTTCAATGAAGTTTTCTTTACCCGTGGTTTTCATCCTCTTCAGAGGAGTTTTCCACATAAAATATTTGTGTTCGATCTTCTCTACTTTTTTCTATTTCACTGTTTATATGGGTCGAACCCTAACAAATTGGTATAAGAGCTTGATTCAGATTTTGTAGTCAACTCGTTTAGAGATGACAATAAGATTTGATATTGAGAAGTTTGACAAAATCACAAATTTCAGTTTATGGCAAGTTAGGATGACAGCTATTCTGGTTCAGTACGGTCTAAAGAAAGTCGTTACATGGCAAAAGTCTGCGAATACGAATCAGTTAGAAAATGATGAACTTGATGAGAAGGCTTTGTCAATAATTCAGTTGTGTCTCACGAACAATATGTTGCAAGAAGTGCTTACAGAGAAAACGGCAGCAGCTTCATGAAGAAAATTAGAAATCCTATACATGACAAAGTCTTTGGCTAATTTATTGGTGTTGAAACAACACCTATACACATTCCGTATGGGCCAAGGTGAGCACCTTAGGGGTCACATCAGTCAATTTGTCACTTTCTTGAACGATCTGAAGAATGTTGAGGTTAATATAAATTATGAATATCATGCTTGCTATTATTGTGTTCTTTGCCCCTTTCATATAAGTTTTTTAGAGAGACCCTAATTTATGGTAGAGATAAATTCTTGTTGGAGGAAGTGAAGGGAAAATTGTTAAGAAAAAACAAACTCGATAATGAGTTTGGTTCAAATAACAAGCCAGATAGGCAAGCCTCAATTTTGGTTGCAAGAAACAAGATTGGATCAAAGTCAAGGAATTGAGACAAGACATGTGGCTACTACAAGAAGTTAGGTCACATTAAGGCAGAGTGTTATAAGTTGCAAAATAAAAATAAAAGGGTCGCTGAGAGCAACGAGAGAGAGGTAGCCTATGCTAGTATGACCGAGGATAAGGGTGATAATTGGTTGCTGGTGTTTACGACCGAAAAGTCTAAGCTTATGTCTGAGTGGATCCTAGATTCAGGTGTTCTTACATATTGTGTCCCAACAAGGACTAGTTCTCCACATACAATTCAATTGTGCTCATGGGGAATAATTCAACTTGTAAGATAATCAGTATCGATTCCTCCAAATCAGGATGCATGACTAGATTATGAGGACATTGTTAGATGTCAGACATGTGCTTGATTTAAGAAAAAACATCATCTCCCTGAGTATGTTAGACTTGAACGAATGCAGAATCGTCATTAAGTCAAGTGGCATTAAGGTATCTTGTGGAGCTCCATTCTGATGAAAGGTTAGAAAATCGGTAGTCTAAATACTCTGCAAGGTACAATAGTGATTGGTAAAGAAACAATTTTCTCGTTTATTAAGGAGTCGAAGTCAACTCGTATAGGGCATATGCAACTTGGTCATATAAGTGAAAAAGGTATGACCAATTTGAATAAGAGAGGTTCTCTTCCGAGTGCAAGAGTTGGAAAGATAGAGCACTGCTTTTATGGGAAGTGGACACTACTCATCGTTGATTTGGCAATTTAAAAAACTAAAAGTCTTCCAGTTTCAAAGTTCAAGCACCATTTAGACTCGGTTAATATCCTGTAAAGAGCAAGTTAGGCTCATGACGGGTATTGGTAAGGAAGGCATTGAGAAAATACGAGTCAAGGTGGAGATTTTGAAATGTGCCTCACATTTTCAAACCCTTTCAGGCACTTACCGTTACTCGTATTGCGACACGAGGATGTCAAAATTGCAACATCTCTAACAGGTGATGACGTCGCAATGATGAGGTTTTCAACATCACGACGAGGATTTTCCTAACATCACAATGACAGACGATGTCGTGACGAGGAGATTCAGGATGTTGCGACATGGTGACATGTTTCTCACATAAATCGGGTTTCATTTCCCAATTAAACTTTGTAATATTTTCTTAGTTAAACTTTAAGTATTCTAGGGATATTTTTGTCATATATTCACATGATTTTTAGCCTATGAAAGGGCCTTTGTAACCCTAGAATTGATATCTTCATCACATTAAGATTAATAGAAGATTAAAAGAGTTTTGAGAGAGCTTTAAGGGAATTTCATGTTTTATTCAAAGAGCTTTGTTTTGGGGTTTAGGTTTTGTTTATTTTTGAGTTAGCTTCATCTTGTAATCATTCAGATTATTTGTCTTAGCTTCATCTTGTACTCATTCAGATTATTTTTCATTTCAGTGAAATTTTCTTTGCCTGTGGTTTTTTATCCTCTTCAGAGGAGTTTTCCAAGTAAAATATTTGTGTTCAATTTTTTCTACCTTTTTTTCTATTTTGTTATTTATACAAGTCGATCCCAAACAACTTAAAATGTAGTTGATACACCAATCTGTTGGTAATGGGGATAAGATAGATAAATTATCCTTTTATGTAACACCCCTTACCCATGTCCTATGCCGGGACAGGGTACGAGGCATTACCGGACTTAAACACAACCAATCATGCAAACCGGGCCATAAAATTTCATTCATATTTTAAATCATTCTATCACATGCACATAGTCCCTTATTTGGGTTTACAAAGCCCAAAACATACTTTAGAAAGGGTTCAGGACTAAACCGAGAACTTTGGAAAGCTTTGGGAAAAACTTAGAAATCTTTCTCATGAAACAGGGTCACACGCCCGTGTGGACACGGGGGCAAGCCGATGTGCCATCAACACGCCCGTGTCTTCAGGCCGTGTAACTCTCTATTTATGACATCAGCAAATAAATTGAACCACACGGCCAGGCTACACGCCCGTGTCCCCAAGCCGTATCCCTCACACAATGGAGACACACGGCCGTGTCTCATCCCGTGTAGTTAACTCTTAGGCTATTTTCCAAGCATTTTTATTACCCTTACATGCACACACATATACATGGATCCAATGGCATTCAACATCCTCAATTATGATACAAACATATCATTTACCTATCAACATGCATGTGTTACACATTCCCACATTAAACCAAGACTAGTCATACCATAGTTATCATTGTGCCAATTTATTTCAACTGATCATCAAACTTTCATGTTCAAAGTATTATTGTTTTATCTCCATATTACACATTTAATTCATGGTCATAAAACATGCATTCAACAAACATGACATATTGCCAACCATGCATGACAAACAAACATAATCATATTGTAACACCCCGTACCCGAGACCGTTTCCGGAGTCGAACACGAGGTGTTAACGGACTTAATTCATTAATTAAACAGCTCATACAATTCATTTTAAAATTTCCAGACAAGCTGGCTAACTGCATCACAGTCGCTTTAAAAATCATATCTCGAGTTACGAAACTCGAAATCCAATTCCGTAAATTTTTCCTGAAACTAGACTCATATATATATCTACTAATTTTTTTCTAGAATTTTTGGTTGGGCCAATTAGTACAGTTTATTAGTTAAAGTCTCCCCTGTTTCAGGGTTCAACTACTCTGACCTCTGTGTATTACGAATCAGATATCTCCCTATACAGACCTTCAATGACTATGCCGTTTGTCTCTAATAAAACTAGACTCAATAAGGAATCTGTACATATAAAGCGTGACTTCTAATTATCTTTGTAAAATTTATGGTGAATTTCCAAAGTCAGAACAGGGGATCCAGAAATCGCTCTGGCCCTATTTCACAAAAATTTAAACATTTCATAAAATATAGCTCATATACCTGTTTCGCTTATTCCATATGAAAATAGACTCATCAAGCTTCGATTCCATAACTTATTCATTATTTAATTCCATTTCTACTATTTTTAGTGATTTTTCAAACTCACGTCACTGCTGCTGTCTGAATCTATTTTATGGTAAATTTTACCTATTTCATGGTTTCCATGGATTAGCTAGCAATTTGACATACATAATACCAAATATGATCATGATTAGCCATTCCAATGGCTAATCATTACCAAGCATTTCTATTTCCATACCACTCAATAACCATATCATAAGACCATACATATAAAATGATTATAATGCTATACATGCCATACTCAAAATATACAAGCCATTATGCCAAGATGGTATACGGATAGTGTGAGCGTGCCTCCGACCGTTTCCGATTTCCGAGCTGGCTTGTCAACACTACAAGGAATGAAAAGGAGGAGTAAGCATAAATGCTTAGTAAGCTCACATGCAAATAGCAAGTAACATAACCATATAAGCAAACATAAAACATCATTTGCATAATCATCACCAAGACATTCATATCACCTTTTCATTTATCATCTTACCATATTGTTGTTATATCGAGTTTTCAACCCGAGGGTTAAGTACATACCTGTTCAAAGTATCCATTTCACAACACTTACCAATCGTCCCTTTCATCTTGAGTATTCCTCCATTTGAGTAGAACTTTACCCGTTAAACACATCGAATATAATTCGGATACATGGAAAGTTTGCACATAAGTGCCACATATGTAGCCAAGCTACCATGTAATCCGCCCATAAGTGAACTCGGACTCAACTCAACGAGCTCGGCGTTCGCATCCATAAGTGAACTCGGACTCAACTCAACAAGTTCGGATGCCTAGTTACATCTCACGAACTCGGACTCAACTCAACGAGCTCGGACGCTCGCATCCATAAGTGAACTCGGACTCAACTCAACGAGTTCGGATGCTCAACCATCCTAGTGACATGTCACTTGTATCCTAATCTATTCCTAAGGTTCAAACGGGCATTTTCCTTGATCACACATCTTTGCCATCTTCCACGGAATATCGAAATTGATACTTCGGTGATAGTTCATACTCATCAAGTAATTCACATAATTACATATTATTCAACAATAACCACAAAGCATAATATTTCATGATAATAATCAGCATCATATCATATAAAACAACATTAAATTGCTTAAAATGACAATTATGTTACTACATTTACACATGAACTTACCTCGTATGCGAAAATGGCTATTTTACCATTTCGTCCACAACTTGGTATTTTCCCCATTTTAGCCCAATTTCAGTTTTCCTTGCTCTATCATTTAAAATATAGTCTAATTAGGACTCACATTATTCAAATTGACCCAAAATCATATTTTGGAAAAATTACAATTTTGCCCTAAACTTTTGCATATTTACACTTTTGCCCCAAAGCTCGTAAATTAAAATTCAGCCTATTTTCTTATGTTTTATGACATGCTGATCATTTTTCCTTCTATGGCAACATCAAATTCTCACTCTAACATGTACTTATGACTATTAGGTATTTTTACCGATTAAGCCCTTTTGCTCGTTTTCACTTAAAACCGAGTAGCACAAGTTGTCTAACATAATTTAAAACCTCACATTCTATCATAAAACACCAAAATACACAAATTTCACCTATGGGTATTTTTCCAAATATAAACCCTAGGTTAAATTATTGCTAGCATAAGCTAAATCGAGCTAGGGACTCCAAAACGTAAAATCATTAAAAACGAGGCTAGAACGGACTTACAATCGAGCTTGGAAGCTTGAAAACCCTAGCCATGGTTTCTCCTTGCTATATTCGGCCATGGGGTTGAAGATGAGCAAAATTGGCTTTTAATTTTGTATTTTAATTCATTTTACCCTAAATGACCAAAATGCCCTTACTACTAAACTTTCCAAAATTCCATCCATGTCCAATTTTTGTCCATAGACTTAGAAATTGGTAAAATTACTCTTTAAGGACCTCTAATTAATAATCTAATTCAATTTTATGCAAAATACTTCTAGAACACAAGTTTTGCAATTTATTCAATTTAGTCCCAAATTTCAAATTAAGCACTTTATGCATAAAATTTCTTCACGAAATTTTCACACAATCATGCAATCATATCATAGACCTTAAAATAATCATAAAATAATTATTTATATCTCGGATTTTGTGGTCACGAAACCACTATTCCGACTAGGCCCAAAATCGAGGATATTACAACTCTCCCCCTTTAGGGATTTTCGTCCCCAAAATCTTACCGAAAAAGTGGTCTTCACTTTTAATCTCATATTTGGTGCCAAGAACTTGCACTTAGACTGTACCTCCAATACATCTCTTCAATTTCTCATATGATCTAAAAGCTTACGTCTCAACTCTCAACTGTTCTTAAATTTTCAACCCTTCTTAATTTCCCATGATATCATGACATAAAACCCGGATCTCAACTTGATTTAATGGAGCCCGGAATTCCAAGAAATCCAAAAATCAAAGAGACCTGAAATTCCATGAATCTGATGAGTAGGAATTCATTCAATACAGATGTGATTTATAGATCTCGCCAAACATTTAACAATAGGATACATCACATTTTCCTCTTTCCGCCATAGAAATAATTCTGATATGGCCTCAAGAATAATCCTTCTCATTTCCATCCCAATATCAACATTGACAAGGATAATTTTGATAGATCCCAATGCTCGGCTTTAACCCCTTTAACAACTCTGATTTTATGTAACATCGGATGCTCTAAACTATCACATTACCTCACTGTCTTGAAACACATCACAATTCATACAACAATACATTCTTGAAAGTCGAAGTCTTTGCTCAATGTAGACTAGTCTAGTTCAGACGCCTTGCTTACCAATATTCTCATCTATCCGAACTCTGTCAACATGTAATAAACTTTTAGCTTTCACAAGATGGAAACCTTATCATTCATAGTGACTTAAACTAATATTCAACTCTTTCTAATAAATATACACTTCTCGTTCAAACTATTTACTCTTTTATACGTACAAAATGAAATTCTATTATCAGACTTGGGAAAAATAATCCTGACATAATTGTCACATGAAATCTTTCAAATAAATAATTTACCATACCGACTAAAACTCACGCTTTTATCACCTATGCCTTTATCGATGTCAAATCCTTACGAAATTAGAAAAATCCCAATACTAAAATCACCACATTACCAAGATCAAATTAGAAGTATAGTCATATTTGACATGATTATCACGAAATGAAGAACGTTACTTGAACATGAGTCGTAATTGACAAATTATGGAACAAAGATAACAAGAAAATCGAATAAAGAAATCCAAGATAGAGAAACCCGAATAAAGAAATCCGAATAAAGAGATCCGGGATAAAGAAACCCAAGATACGATACTATGCCGGAGAATCGAAAACCAAATTCATAGAGAAAATACGAATACCGATAATTCTTCAAAGAAAGAAAGTCCAAAAGGAAACATCATTTAATCCCACTGAAATCAAATATAACAAGATCAATATATCTTCCCATACATATATATCGATGAAGCATCAAGTAGAAGAAAGCAGAATCATAATATCATATGAATTCTCTCATCAATTCTTATCGACGAAATGAAATAGAATACCCGATAAAATAGAGCAATATAAATTATAAACCAGTCAGACTACCAATGCTTTCATCCAACACCGAATTAGAAGACATTCCCATATAACAAGAATTTCTTGAAGATCAATAGCCATAGAAATATTTACGAACGGGTGAACACATAGAACATCTCAAAAGAGATCTAAATCATCCGGTCATAATCATGTCACACTCGGATAATTCACATTTGAAATATCATTTCCCCAACTAGTTCTGCCGTCACAAATTTTATATTAAACCATTCACTAAAAAGGCCAATTCGAATAAATTTGATTTACACTTTTCTCGACCTTGCACTTGAGTAATTCGATTTACCAAGGAGAATTCCTTTTCTAACTAGGACGAGGCATAACTCCAATAATCTTTATATCAATCCGATACTTTCTCGGCTCGACTTTACTTATCAGCTCATTTTCAATCTCGGATCATACTTATAATTATTCTATCACTTTGAACTCTTTGGGTTCTCAACCGAAAACTTATTCAATACAAATCTCATGAAATTCCATTATAAGTACCACTTTGGTAAGGGGAGGGTTGTAGGACCTCGACTCGACTTTCTTATACATACACATATGACACAACTTCCATCATCATAGTAACATCATCAAAATCATGTCATTCATTCATGTTGGCTTACACCAATTTTCCTATTGTCCCATTTAGACAATATACTTATGCATACATTCTATGTTTTCTAGACAGCTTTACTTATCCATTCAATTAATTAAATTAATTCATGCTCATGACATTATATAAGGCCAAACAAACATAGATATTTGCATCACAATCACAACTTTCATTTCGTGCATCATCATGTACATATCATTACAATCATATAATTCAGTCCAACAATTTAACATAGATAAGTTCATTTCATTATAATCCTTTACCTCATAAAAATTATATACCATTAACATTCATCAACATTCGACATCCAATCAAGACAAGGACATTTTCATTAGTATCATAATATTATGACCTTTATTCATACCTCTACTACTTTCTATTTATTCCGTTCATCTTATCAAGTAAGCCACATACACTACATCGTATGAGCATTAAGCAAATATGAATATTTATCACAACATGAACTTTCATCTCACATATTATCACATATGTATCATAAACCTTTATTCATACTTTTCTGAACCGAGACTTATCATAATCATAATTTTACTCAAATATCTTTACTTAACATTGAACATGGTTGGCGCAGCTCGGTTGGAGAGTACCCTGTCTAAATAAGACGGTACTTATACGCGTCGGAAGACATCACACTATCACGATCGATGGCATGTATAGCTAAACTTTTACACATGCTAGGTTAGTCCGAGAATCGACTAAACCTGCTCGATACCACTAAATGTAACACCCGTGCACGAGACCGTTTCGAGTCGAACACGAGGTGTTAACGGACTTAATTCATTAATTAAACAGCTCATACAATTCATTTTAAAATTTCCAGACAAGCTGGCTAACTGCATCACAGTCGCTTTAAAAATCATATCTCGAGTTACGAAACTCGAAATCCAATTCCGTAAATTTTTCCTGAAACTAGACTCATATATATATCTACTAATTTTTTTCTAGAATTTTTGGTTGGGCCAATTAGTACAGTTTATTAGTTAAAGTCTCCCCTGTTTCAGGGTTCAACTACTCTGACCTCTGTGTATTACGAATCAGATATCTCCCTATACAGACCTTCAATGACTATGCCGTTTGTCTCTAATAAAACTAGACTCAATAAGGAATCTGTACATATAAAGCGTGACTTCTAATTATCTTTGTAAAATTTATGGTGAATTTCCAAAGTCAGAACAGGGGATCCAGAAATCGCTCTGGCCCTATTTCACAAAAATTTAAACATTTCATAAAATATAGCTCATATACCTGTTTCGCTTATTCCATATGAAAATAGACTCATCAAGCTTCGATTCCATAACTTATTCATTATTTAATTCCATTTCTACTATTTTTAGTGATTTTCAAACTCACGTCACTGCTGCTGTCTGAATCTATTTTATGGTAAATTTTACCTATTTCATGGTTTCCATGGATTAGCTAGCAATTTGACATACATAATACCAAATATGATCATGATTAGCCATTCCAATGGCTAATCATTACCAAGCATTTCTATTTCCATACCACTCAATAACCATATCATAAGACCATACATATAAAATGATTATAATGCTATACATGCCATACTCAAAATATACAAGCCATTATGCCAAGATGGTATACGGATAGTGTGGCGTGCCTCCGACCGTTTCCGATTTCCGAGCTGGCTTGTCAACACTACAAGGAATGAAAAGGAGGAGTAAGCATAAATGCTTAGTAAGCTCACATGCAAATAGCAAGTAACATAACCATATAAGCAAACATAAAACATCATTTGCATAATCATCACCAAGACATTCATATCACCTTTTCATTTATCATCTTACCATATTGTTGTTATATCGAGTTTTCAACCCGAGTGTTAAGTACATACCTGTTCAAAGTATCCATTTCACAACACTTACCAATCGTCCCTTTCATCTTGAGTATTCCTCCATTTGAGTAGAACTTTACCGTTAAATACATCGAATATAATTCGGATACATGGAAAGTTTGCACATAAGTGCCACATATGTAGCCAAGCTACCATGTAACCCGCCCATAAGTGAACTCGGACTCAACTCAACGAGCTCGGGCGTTCGCATCCATAAGTGAACTCGGACTCAACTCAACAAGTTCGGATGCCTAGTTACATCTCACGAACTCGGACTCAACTCAACGAGCTCGGACGCTCGCATCCATAAGTGAACTCGGACTCAACTCAACGAGTTCGGATGCTCAACCATCCTAGTGACATGTCACTTGTATCCTAATCTATTCCTAAGGTTCAAACGGGCATTTTCCTTGATCACACATCTTTGCCATCTTCCACGGAATATCGAAATTGATACTTCGGTGATAGTTCATACTCATCAAGTAATTCACATAATTACATATTATTCAACAATAACCACAAAGCATAATATTTCATGATAATAATCAGCATCATATCATATAAAACAACATTAAATTGCTTAAAATGACAATTATGTTACTACATTTACACATGAACTTACCTCGTGTGCGAAAATGGCTATTTTACCATTTCGTCCACAACTTGGTATTTTCCCCATTTTAGCCCAATTTCAGTTTTCCTTGCTCTATCATTTAAAATATAGTCTAATTAGGACTCACATTATTCAAATTGACCCAAAATCATATTTTGGAAAAATTACAATTTTGCCCCTAAACTTTTGCATATTTACACTTTTGCCCCAAAGCTCGTAAATTAAAATTCAGCCTATTTTCTTATGTTTTATGACATGCTGATCATTTTTCCTTCTATGGCAACATCAAATTCTCACTCTAACATGTACTTATGACTATTAGGTATTTTTACTGATTAAGCCCTTTTGCTCGTTTTCACTTAAAACCGAGTAGCACAAGTTGTCTAACATAATTTAAAACCTCACATTCTATCATAAAACACCAAAATACACAAATTTCACCTATGGGTATTTTTCCAAATATAAACCCTAGGTTAAATTATTGCTAGCATAAGCTAAATCGAGCTAGGGACTCCAAAACGTAAAAATCATTAAAAAGCGAGGCTAGAACGGACTTACAATCGAGCTTGGAAGCTTGAAAACCCTAGCCATGGTTTCTCCTTGCTATATTCGGCCATGGGGTTGAAGATGAGCAAAATTGGCTTTAATTTTGTATTTTAATTCATTTTACCCCTAAATGACCAAAATGCCCTTACTACTAAACTTTCCAAAAATTCCATCCATGTCCAATTTTTGTCCATAGACTTAGAAATTGGTAAAATTACTCTTTAAGGACCTCTAATTAATAATCTAATTCAATTTTATGCAAAATACTTCTAGAACACAAGTTTTGCAATTTATTCAATTTAGTCCCAAATTTCAAATTAAGCACTTTATGCATAAAATTTCTTCACGAAATTTTCACACAATCATGCAATCATATCATAGACCTTAAAATAATCATAAAATAATTATTTATATCTCGGATTTTGTGGTCACGAAACCACTATTCCGACTAGGCCCAAAATCAGGATATTACACATATCTTCACATCATAAGCAATAAATCATAACATGACTAGCTAGACTTACAAGCCATAATCAATATGAGCCACATCTCATGGCCATATACAATAGCTCAAAATGGGTCAATACATTTCGCCAAATCATAATAACACATGTCATAGAACTAGGTCCCTATACATGTCACTCACTTGATAATTCTAACATATGTAACAATATTCCAAAGGTATTGGCTTAATAGTGTGATGCTGCCTCCGACGATCTCCAACCCCGAGCCAACCTGACAACACTAAAAGAAATGGAAATGAGGGAGTAAGTTTTACGTTTTGTAAGCTCGCATGAAAAATAATAAGCAATGCATTAACATGCTATTTTCAATTCCTCTCTATTTATTCAAAGTCTAGTTAAGCTATTTTCTGGAATCAAGGTCACTAAATTATTTATATATGGAGCTACAAGATTCCAAATTGAGAACCGTTAATTTTCCTAGAAACTAGACTCAGATATATTCTTACTATAAAATTTTTAGAATTTTTGGTTTAGCCAATAAGTACAGTTTATTATTCAAATTCTCCCCTATTTTGCTGTTTGATAGCTTCGACTATTCTTCACTAAAATTTATTTATCTCATAGTACGAGACTCAGATGATGCTCCTGTCTATTTCCCTTGAAAATATCTCCTGTCTATTTCCCTTGAAAATATACTCATTAAGATTTCAAGCATGTAATTTATAACCCATGATTATTATCATAAAATTTTTAATGATTTTCCAAAGTTAAGATAGGGGAGCCCGAAATTACTCTGACCCTGTCTCACAAAAATTCAAATTTCTCATAAAATGAAATTCTTTTACTTACACCGTTTCCTCAATGTAAAACTATACTCAATAAGATTTAATTTAATGTATTATTCAGTCTCTAATTTGATTTTCACAATTTTTGGTGAATTTTCAAAGTAGGACTACTGCGACGGTCCAAACTGTTTTAGTACAATTTAATGATACCATCACAAGATTTTCATGAAATTACTCTCATAAGTATCACTCGTTCATTTTCATTCTTATCACAAGTCCATGGGTTTCGAGTACTTACCTGTGCTATCACTTAGCATAACACTCGTCCAAACATGACAATTCATATGCATCATAATAGTATCATATAATATAAATGAGTTTATCATGGCAAGAACCCTTTTATTTCATTTCTCATATTAATCTCGTTGAATTTCCCGGAATCTCAATGGATATCCCATTCACCGTCAATTCATACAAGTGATCATTTCAAATATGCACTCCCACGAACCTCGCTCTTACGGCAGGATTACCAGTCCAGGTTAAATCCCCCGTAATATAAACTCATAGAGTATCGTCGGGATTACCAGTCTAGGCTAAATCCCCTACAACGACATATACTCTAATGAGCTCGGATCTGAATTACCAGTCCGAGCTAAATTCAGATCCTAATTGGATTACCTGTCTGGGCTAAATCCATTTCAGCACACATATTCTTTGGGAGGGTAGATCACTTTACAAGTTCATGTCTACCAATTCTTATTTTTCCTTTTTAAAGAGCACACTCCCGTGAACCTCCTTTCTTACAGCGGGATTACCAGTCCAGGCTAAATCCCCTACAACAACATATACTCAAATGAGATTGGATTTGAATTACCAGTCCAGGCTAAATTCAGAACCTAATTCGAATTACCCGTCTGGGCTAAATCCGTTCACACATATTTTTCGGGAGGGCTATATAGGGATTGGATCACTTGTCCGGGCTAGATCTTTTTTACCATCAATTCCTTTTCAAGAATCCATTGAATATCCTATTTCATTCAAGCGAGATTTTTCTTTCTCTTATTATCAATCATGTCAATGTTTCATAAATTTTCATACATTGAGCATTCAAATCATATTTTTATCAAGAGCATACATTTATCATATAATCGTCATTTAAGCAATTAACATACCTCACACATTGTATTTACTTACAAATGGATTTACCTTCCTTTTCACTCTTTCACAAGTTATCCAACTTAAAAAAACATCATGTTATATCAAATTCTCAATATATTCAGCTATTATATAGCAAGCCATCAATGATTGAACCATCAAACATTTCATGTGCTACTAGTCATATATCATTGTTCTCACAAATTTTATATACCATTCTTTCATCATTTTTCAATATATTAAATTATGTCATTCGTGCAATAACAATATAGAATTTTTAATTCAAATATAGCATTGCAATATTATTGACACGCGAACTTACCTCGACACCAAAATAGCAAAAAGGAACTTAACCGTCAATTTTCCATTTTTCACCCGATCTAGGTCCAATCCTCTTTTTCCTTGATCTATAATAGCACATTTCACCTAATTATTAGTCACATTATTTAATGTGATCCAAAAATCATATTTTTGAAAAATTACATTTTTTCCCCTAAAATTTGTCAAAATTACACTTTTGTCCGTAAGCTCATAAAATAATTTTTATTCAATTTCCTGACTCTTTAAGCCTAGCCGAACCATTTTCTTAACTATAAAAAACCAAAATTCTCATCAAAACATAATTTTATACCATTTTTACAACTTTTACAAAATGGTCCTTCCGGACGTTTTCATCAAAAATCGATTAGTAAAAGTTGTTTATTTAACACCCAACACTCATTTTCTACCATTAGAAATCAAAATGCATGCATGTCACACATGGATCAATTTTTAAACATGAACTCTAGATCAAATTAGTGGTAGAAATAGATAGATCTTGTTACGGGGATTATAAAAACGTAAAAATCATTAAAAACAGGACTAGAACGGACTTACAATCGAGCTTGGAAGCTTGACAATCCCTAGCCATGGTTTCTCCATGCAAGTTTCGGCCAAGAGGTTGAAAATGGACAAAAATTGGCTTTTAATTTTGTTTTTAATTCATTTTAATAACTAAATAACCAAAATACCCTTAATGAAAAACTTTGGAAACATGCCTAACCATGTTCATTTTTGTCCACCAACTTAACCAATAGTCTAATTACCATATAACGACCTCCAATTTAAAATTTCATAACAATTGGACACCTCTAGAATGTAGAACTCAACTTTTTTACTTTTTACGATTTAGTCCTTTTGACTAAATTGAGTGCCCAAACGTCAAAATTTTCGAACAAAAATTTCACGAAATCATTCTGTGAAATTGTAAAACATAAAAACATAATAAAAATAAAATTTTCCTCATCAGATTTTTGGCCCCGAAACCACTATTTTGACTAGGCCCAAAATCAAGATGTTACATTTTATTTCAAATTCCTTAATCTTCTCAATCAATCTTTTCAAGTAAGGAAAGTAGAACCTTGAAATTTGGACTCTTAAACCTCTAGTTTCTTTGATATCAATTGCAACCTAATATTGTTGTTACAAACTAAAGGTTAATTTAATAGTGAGTATTTAGTATACTAACGATTTTTTTTATTCCACTAGAAACCTTAAAAAATTGACATTTGTATTTTTTTTATAATATTTATTTTTATAATATTTTACTATATCCCTATAGGATCCTTGTTATCCCCTTCACTTCACTTGTGGAGTCTAAAATCTCCACTGCCAATGTATCAAATAATTTCCATTAATCTAAATCGGTTACAATGTAAAAAGTATCAAACTTTATTAGAAAAATTTGCATATTAGGATGATACTCGTTTGTTGCAACATACAATGCAACAATAGTTTGCACTAACAATCTTCCCTTTTGACATTTATTATAAACTCATGCAGTAAAAGGATCCATTTTAAATAAATTGAAAATAAAATAAATCCTCCAATTCATAATTAACTAAATACATGGTAATAAAACACCTAATAATCATCAATTAATGTTGAGTATGTTGGAGTATGCCCAAAGACCAATCATATGATGATTGTAATAACAAACCTATTTACCTAATTTATTAATAAATGCATTGTCATTATTGTTTTTAGTCTTTATTTCTGTGTTAAATAAATTGCATAATGATAAAGTCCTGAGAATGATATGACCATTCTTAAATGTCCTTAGTCAATTACTGTTGTGGGTTTAGACAACAATAATGAATTGAGAATAATATGTGCTTGATTGATGAAAAATGTTGTTATGGATTTGTGATATCAAGTCAACACATAAGTATATGTTAGAGAATAATATATTGTACTGACCCACCATGAGAATGCCTCCTGGATTTGTAACGACCTAATTTTTTTTGTGTTGAAAAAGTCGATTTCGAGATCAAATTTTTTGAGTCAAGCTAACCAAGAATTTTTCTTGAGGAGTTTAAGTATCACCAACTTAATTATAAGGTTGAATTGCTCAGTGAATAAATTAGATAAGTTGTTAATCATAGTATATGGATTAAATTACAAGATGTTTAAATTAGTAAAACTTGATTAAGGAATTGAACAAGCCCTTAACTGGTAATTGTGCCAAAGACGCAATGGCAATTGGACCATAATTAAGGCTTGATTGGTGGAAAAACTTGACCATCACCATCTATCGCTACTTACTTGTTTAATGATGAATGAATGACCATTAGATTATGTTTAATTAAGGTTATTAGGTAATTAAGTTTAGTATATATATATGGATAGTGGGAAAGATAAAACATGATTGAATTTTTGTCATCTTCTTCCTCTTCAAAACAGTCCATAGAGAAGAGAAAGTTAGGTTTTTTCTACCACCATAGCCGACCATCAATCCTTAAGGTAAGCATGCTTTCCTTTCAATATTTTCATGGAATTTCAATCTAAGGATCTTAATGTACCTAACCCATTAGTTAGTTTTAGCAATTTTGGAAGTTAGTTTGAATTGCCATTATTGATTACATAGTGAATTGAAGCATGGAATCATAGAAAGGATAGAGGTTAAGCTTGGTTAATGTAATAACCATGTTAGAAATTAAGTGGATAATGTCGAAACGAGGTTTATTTAAGTTGAGAAGAACTCTAGGTTTTAACGTTATGAATTAATAGTTTGAGGTTCCTAGAGAATAGCTATGAAGTCAGATTTTGATTCGACCGGGAGAGTTGAGAGATACAGGAATTTTTGACATTAAGGTTATAAGGGACCTAAGTGAATATATGCATGACATGTTTTAATTACACATAATATATGCTTGATGAAAAGAAACTAATATTGTTCTTATATTGAAACTATCGTACGTAGTTGATGTAATTACCTAATTTTTACCGATGTTGGAAAATACAATTTGAAGCCAGATTTCGTAAATTGAGTTAGAAAAATTATTAACTAAAGAGTTTCCATATCTAAGAAAGTGTTATATTATTGGATTTTTGAGTAGTTAAATTCATGAAGTCATTAATTATAGTATAGGGACTAATTTGTAAAAGTGCAATCACTATTGAGTTTTAAATTGAGAATTGCATTGACCTTATTTAACAATTAAAAAAAAGGATATAATGGTTATTTAACCATTATTATTTCATGGATAGTGGGATTAAATGATTCTATCCATCCATTTCCAATTAGAGAATTAATTTTAATCATGCTCATATATTAACTAGTTAATTAAAGTTAATTAGGTTGTTAATCATCTATATATGTAACACCCCTCTCCCGTATTCAACATCGGAATAGGGTTACGGAGCATTACTAGACTTATAAAACATTTAAACATTCAATTCACACAAAATTAATCAATTCATAAACAATTCAATCACAATTAAACATTTCGTCCTTAATACGACCCTACGAGGCCCTAAACATGCTTTGGGAGTGGTTCGGGACCAAACCAATAACTTAGGAAACTTTTTTTAACACTTAAGAAATTTTATCAAAAATAGGGAAGACACACCCGTGTGGCCCCGCCGTCTATCTCACACGGCCAACAAACACGCCCATGTCACAGACCGTTTGGACATTCGAAATGGGAGCACATGGCTGTGTCCCAGCCCGTATCCAACCCCTTGTAACTCTTTGACTTGGGTCACATAGCCAACACATACGCTCATGCAGCTAGCTCGTGTGCCCTAAAAATGGCCATACACACCTGTGTGCCAGGGCCATGTGCTTGTTCGTGCCAAACCTGTAATATCCTGATTTTGGGCCTAGTCGGAATAGTGGTTTCGTGACCACAAAACCCGAGATAGAAATAATTATTTTATGATTATTTTTAGGTCTATGATATGATTGCATGATTGTGTGAAAATTTCGTGAAGAAATTTTATGCATAAAGTGCTTAAATTGAAATTAGGGACTAAATCGAATAATTTGTAAAACTTGCATTCTAGAAGTTTCTAGTATGAAATTGTTTTGAAATATTAATTAGGAGGTATTAAATAGCAATTTTACCAATTTCTAAGTCTATGGACAAAAATTGGACATGGATGGAATTTTTGGAAAGTTTAGTAGTAAGGGCATTTTGGTCATTTAGGGGTAAAATGAATTAAAATACAAAATTAAAAGCCAATTTTGCTCATCTTCAACCTCATGGCCGAATATAGCAAGGAGAAACCATGGCTAGGGTTTTCAAGCTTCCAAGCTCGATTGTAAGTCCGTTTCTAGCCTCGTTTTAATGATTTTTACGTTTTTGGAGTCCCTAGCTCGATTTAGCTTATGCTAGCAATAATTCAACCTAGGGTTTATATTTGGAAAAATACCCATAGGTGAAATTTGTGTATTTTGGTGTTTTATGATAGAATATGAGGTTTTAAATTATGTTAGACAACTTGTGCTACTCGGTTTTAAGCGAAAACTAGCAAAATGGCTTAATCGGTAAAAATACCTAATAGTAATAAGTATATGTTAGAGTGAGAATTTGATGTTTCCATAGAAGGGAAAAATGATCAGCTTGTAATAAAACATAAGAAAATAGGCTGAAGTTTAATTTACGAGCTTTGGAGAAAAAGTGTAAATATGCAAAAGTTTAGGGGCAAAACTATAATTTTCCCAAAATATGATTTTGGGTCAATTTGAATAATGTGAGTCCTAATTAGACTATATTTTAAATGATAGAGCAAGGAAAACTAAAATTCGGGCTAAAATGGGGAAAATACCAAGTTGTGGACGAAATGGTAAAAGTAGCCATTTTCGCATACGAGGTAAGTTCATGTGTAAATGTAGTAACATAATTGTCATTTTAAGCAATTTAATGTTGTTTATATGATATGATGCTGATTATTATCATGAAATATTATGCTTTGTGGTTATTGTTGAATAATATGTAATTATGTGTATTACTTGATGAGTATGAACTATCATCGAAGTATCAATTTCGATATTCCGTGGAAGATGGCAAAGATGTGTGATCGAGGAAAACGCCCGTTTGAACCTTAGGAATAGATTAGGATACAAGTGACATGTCACTAGGATGTTTGGGCATCCGAACTCGTTGAGTTGAGTCCGAGTTCACTTATGGATGCGAATGTCTGAACTCGTTGAGTTGAGTCCGAGTTCGAGAGATGTAACTAGGCATCCGAGCTCGTTGAGTTGAGTCCGAGTTCACTTATGGATGCGAACGGCCGAGCTCGTTGAGTTGAGTCCGAGTTCACTTATGGGCGGGTTACATGGTAGCTTGGCTACATATGTAGCACTTATGTGCAAACTTTCCATGTATCCGAATTATATTCCGATGTGTTCAACGGGTAAAATTCTACTCAAATGGAGGAATACTCGAGATGAAAGGGACGTATTGGTAAGTGTTGTGAAATGAATACTTTGAACAGGTATGTACTTAACCCTCGGGTTGAAAACTCGATATAACAACAATATGGTAAGATGATAAATGAAAATGTGATATGAATGTCTCGGTGATGATTATGCAAGTGATGTTTTATGTTTGCTTATATAGTTGTGTTACTTGCTATTTGCATGTGAGCTTACTAAGCATTTATGCTTACTTCCACCTTTTCATTCCTTGTAGTGTTGACAAGCCAGCTCGGAAATCGGGAACGGTCGGAGGCATGCTCACACTATATTCGTATACCATCTTGGCATAATGGCTTGCATATTTTGAGTATGGCATGTATAGCATTATAATCATTTTGTATATATGGTCTTATGATATGGTTATTGAGTGGTATGGAAATGCTTGGTAATGATTAGCCATTGGAATGGCTAATCATGATCATATTTGGTGTTATGTATGCTAAATTACTAACTAATCCATGGAAAACATGAAATAGGTAAAATTTACGATAAAATAGATTCAGACAGCAGTAGTGATGTGAGTTTGAAAAATCATTAAAAATAGTAGAGATACAATTAGATGGTGAATAAAATATGGAATTGAATAATTATGAGTCTATTTTCATATGGATGGAACAAAACAGGTATATGAGTTATATTTTATAAGATGTTTAAATTTTTGTGAAACAAGGCCAGAGGGTTTCTGGATCCCCTGTTCTGACTTTGGAAATTCACCACAAATTTTTAAAAGATAATTATAAGTCATTATTTATATTTACAGATTCTTTATTGAGTCTAGTTTTATTAGAAACAAATGGCATAGTCATTGAAACTCTGTACATGGAGATATCTGATTCGTAATACACAGAGGTCAGAGCAGTTGAACCCTGAAACAGGGGAGACTTTAACTAATAAACTGTACTAATTGGCCCAACAAAAAATTCTAGAAACAAATTAGTAAATATATATATGAGTCTAGTTTCATGGAAAATTTATAGAATTGGATTTCGAGTTTTTTAACTCAAGATATGAATTTTTAAGCGACTATAACGTAGGTTGTTAGCTTGACTGAAAATTTTAAAAATAAATTGTTTGAGCTGTTTAAGTAATGAATTAAGTCTGTTAACACCTCGTGTTCGACTCCGGCGACGGTCTCGGGTACGGGGTGTTACAAAACCTATAGGGTTTACTGACTTATGTCACACGGCCAAGTCACATACCCGTCTATGAGGCTGTGTGGAGCATACTGACTTGATTTCTAATTCAACACCAAGGGACACATGGCCGTGTAACATAACCGTGTGTCACACACGACTGAGACACACGCCCATGTCTCTGCCCGTGTGGACAAAAATAGGCTAATTACCAAGCCATTTTGCCACCCCAAATTTGGCACACACCTACATCAAACCAAATATACAATTTAAAGCATTTATAAACAACCAAAACAACTATAACCAAGAATAAAATATATACCATTTCAATGCCAACATTTATCATGCTTATAATACCATATTCTTGCCTATTCAATTATACCAATTCACATTTCCAAAGCATTCATATGTATCATTTCAACTAAGCATTTCTTAGCCTAAAACCACAAGTATACAAATCTCAAATCCAACCATTAGCTACTCAAACTAATAATCCACAATCAACCCTTCACCAAGCAATATAAACCACATCACAAAATGGCATTAGCATACATATATATATACATCATCAACTAAGCCAAATAGGTCAACTTACATGGCCAAAAACAACATTATATACATAACATTTATAGGCCAACACAAATGGCTAAATTTATAACAATACATATACCAAAATGACTTAAAGTTCCTATACATGCCATATACTTAAAATACCAAAGTTCATATGTACCAAGTGATAGTTGGATAGTGTGAAAATATCTTCGACGATTTCTGAATCCAAGCTAGCTTCATAACACTATAAAACACGGGAAAATAAACAAAGTAAGCTATAAAACTTAGTAAGCTCGTATAAAATAAACTCAACTGAATCTCAAGATTATAATTCAACAATTTGAATATATATATCATCATTTAGCATATTTAGCTAACAAACCTTTTATATACACAATTATGATATTAATCACATTCTTTACAAGTTCCTTCAAACCAAAGCTTATTCATGTCACGTACGTACCTGTACCATCTCATATCATTCTCATTCTCAATCACGTATTTTTTTTACCCATTGAACCTTTTGGAATAGAAGTTGGATACCCAAGAGTCTTGCACACTAAGAACCTATACCATGGCCCGAAGCCAAATCAAGGTAGCTTATATTCGAAATACTGATAACATGGCCCAAAGCCAAATCAGCCGATATTCATGGCCCGAAGCCAAATCCATGTATCCCCTAATGACATGTCACTAGTATCCTAAACTATTCCTAAGGTTCAACCGAGATTTCAAATGTTGAATTGTCATCGAATCACTATCGAACATATTCATAGTCTCGTGTTTAGAATTTATGCCATACCAAAGCATATGAAATACATTTTTATTAAAACTTATAATATACGAACTTACCTCAGATGTGAAAACGACTTCGGATTTATGGTCCCGGAACCACTGTTCTGATTTGACCAAAAACGAGCTGTTACAACTCTCCCCCCTTTAGGATTTCCATCCCCGAAAATCTTACCAGTGAATAGGTTAGGGTACTGTTTTCTCATAGTTTCCTCGGGCTCCCACATAGCCTCTTCGACACCATGTCATTGCCAAAGTACTTACGAAAGTTATGCTTTTATTTCTCAACTGTTTAATTTCATGAGCTAGAATTCTAATCGATTCTTCATTGTACGTCATGTCAAGTTGAATTTCAATTTCTGCTGGAGAAATTACATGTGAAGGATCCGATCTATATTGACGCAACATCAACACATGAAACACATTGTGGATCTTTTCTAACTCAGCCGATAAAGCTAACCAATATGCCACTAGCCTTATTCTTTCAATAATCTCATATGGCCCAATGAAACGTGAATTTAACTTGCCTTTATGACCAAAACGAAGTATTTTCTTCCATGGAGATACTATAAAAATACTTTATCACTGATTTGAAATTCAATTTCCTTTCGTTTCAAATCTGCGTACGATTTCTGTTGATCTGAAGCAGCTTTCAAACTATCACTAATTACTTTCACTTTCTCTTTAGTCCCTCGGATCAAATCAATCCCGTGAATCTTTTTCTCACTAAGTTCGGTCTAATATAATAGAGTTCAGTATTTGCGACCATACAAAGTTCATACGGTGCTATCTTTATACTCGACTGAAAGCTGTTGTTATACGCAAATTCAACCAACAGTAAATATTTCTCCTAGTTTCCTTCGAACTCTAAAACACAACATTGGAGCATACCTTCGAGAATCTGAATTACTCTCTTAAACTGACCGTCAGTTTGCGGATGAAATACAGTACTAAAATTCGACTCAGTACCCAGAGCTTCTTGCAATTTCTTCCAAAATTACAATGTAAACCTCGGATCTCTATCCAAAATAATCGAAACTGGCACACCGTGCAATCTAACGATCTCAGCAATATACAATTCAACTAATTTACCGAGTGAATAATCTGTAAGTACTGGTATAAAATGTATCGATTTTGTCAATCTATCAATTACAACCCAAATAGCATCTTTCTTTTTCAGAGTCAAAGGTAATCCCGATACGAAAACCATCGTAACTCTGTCCCATTTCCATTCTGGTATCATCACTGGCTGAGCAAACTCGAAGGCACTTGATGCTCAGCTTTCATTTGCTGACAAATCAAATACTTTGATACAAACTAGGAAATGTCTCATTTCATACCTGACCACCAATATAATTGTTTCAGATCATTATACATTTTAGTACTTCCCGGGTTAACAGATAAACAACCACTGTGTGCTTTATGCAAAAATTTCTGAATGAGCTCGGAATTTATCGGTACACAAATTTTGTTTCTGAACATTAAACAATACAAATTTTGTTTCTGAACATTAAACAATCATCGGCTCCGAACTGATATTCTGAATCACTATTTGACTCACATTGCACTGTTTTAGCTCGTAACTCGATATCACACTTTTGAGCTTCACAAATTTGCTGAAGATAAACTGGTTTAGCTTTCAATTCCACTAAAATAGAACTATCATTGGACATAGTCAATCTCGTATTCATCATTCTCAATGCAATCAGAGATTTTCTACTCAAAGCATCTGCAACTACATTAGCTTTCCCCGGATGATAATCGATTACTAACTCATAGTCTTTTAGTAGCTCAAGCCATCTCTGTTGTCGCAAATTCAAATATTTCTGAGTCATTAAATACTTCAAACTCTTGTGATCTATAAAGATGTGGCATTTATCGCTGTATAAATTATGTCACCAAATTTTTAATGCAAAAACAATAGCGGCCAACTCTAAATCGTGCGTCAGATAGTTCTTTTCATACGGCTTCAACTATCTTGAGGCATAAGCTATCACTTTTCCCTCTTGCATCAACATGCAACCTAAACCGTTTAATGACGTGTCGCTGTAAATCAAAAATTCTTTACCCGACTCAGGTTGAACCAACATTAGTGCCTCAGTTAACAATGCTTTCAACTGCCTGAAACTCTGTTGGCATTTCTCAAACCATTCAAATCTCACATCTTTTTATAGCAATCTGGTCATAGGAGTAGCAACCATCGAGAATCCTTTTACAAAACATCAATAGTAGCCAGCTAGTCCCTGAAAACTTCTGACTTCGGATACATTTCTTTGTGGTTTCTAATCAACAATAGCTGAAATCTTGCTCGAACCAACTCTTATACCTTCCGCTAAAACAATGTGTCCCAAAAATCCCACTTCTTTGAGCCAAAACTCACATTTACTAAATTTAGCGTACAATTGCTTATCTTTTAAAGTTTGTAACACAATCCTCAAATGCTCGGCGTGCTCAGACTCGTCTCGTGAATAGATCAAAATGTCATCAATGAACACAACAATGAATCTATCTAAATACGTTCTAAATATCCGTTCATCAAATCCATAAAGACTGAAGAAGCATTAGTCAGTCCAAAAGGCATATCAAGGAATTCATAATATTTGTACCTCGTTCTAAAAGTAGTTTTTGACACATCTGAGCTTTTAACTCGCAACTGATAATAGCCAGATCTTAAGTCAATCTTTGAAAATACTGTTGCCCCTTTCAACTGATCAAGCAAAACATTTCAGCAACGGATACTTGTTCTTTATTGTAACTTTGTTGAGATGTTGATAATCAATACACATTCTCATTGACCCGTTTTTCTTCTTTACAAATAATACTGGCACACCCTAGGGTGAAAATTTAAGTCATGCAAAGCCCCTATCTGCTAACTCTTGCAACTGAGATTTCAACTCTTTCAATTCGATCGGAGCCATTTTATATAGAGCTATCAATATCGGAGAAGTTCTCGGTACTAAATAGCAAACTTGATCTCTCTAACCGACGGCAACCCCGATAATTCTTCTGGAAACACATCTGAAAACTCACATACTATTAGCACTGATTAAATTTTCGATTTAGAAACTGTTATATATAAATATAAGCAAGATAAGCTTCGCACCATTTTCTCACACATCTTTGGGCTGATATAGATAAAATCAAAGCAGGCAATTCACTCAACTCATCTGATTCAATTCGAAGGATTTCACCATTCTGACATTTTAGTTCAATGATTTCTTGTCTACAATTCATAACGGCATCATACAGAGTCAACCAATCCATTCCTAGAATCATATCTAACTCATCAAATGGAAAAAATATCAAGTCAACCGAAAAACAGTAACCCGAGTCATTAAAGGACAGTTCCTGTAAACTTTATCAACTAGTACATACTTGCCTAAGGGGTTCAATACTTAATAAAAAACTATGTAGACTCAATAGGCAAATTCTTACTAAACATTAAATTCATATAGATATATGAATGAGTTGATCCAGGATCTATCAAAGTAACTACATTAGTGTAATCAAGAAAGAATATACCGGTGATAACATTAGGTGACGACGCTTCTTCGCGAGCGCGAATAGCATAAGCTCTGGCTGGTGCTCTAGCCTCAAATCTCACAGCTAAATCCCTAGTCACACTTTTTCCACTAGACACATTCCCCGTATTTCTCGGTGGTCTCCTTCTCCCAGTTGTATTACTCAGTCTTGTATTCTGAAATTTATCTTTCTTGGATAACAATGGGCAATCTTAAATAAAATGATCCGACGAGCCACATTTGAAACAAGCTTTATTACTCTTATTCCAACACTCTTCAAAATGTCTTCTCCTACACTGTTGACACTCAGGCTTATTGTTTCTCACACTGCCAATGCTCGATACTGATGTAGCTTGAGTTTTAGGACTTGAGTATTGTTTTCCACGATCTCTGTTCGAATACCCAATTGAAACATTTGGTCGAGTAAATGAATCTCTGGATTTCTTTGACAAAGATTGATATGGCTTACTCATAAATATTTTTCTCAAGTCTCTAGCCTCTAAATATGCTTTTCTCTTTTCTTTGCTAAGCTCCTCGGCTTTGCAAGCTCATCAACCAGGACAACAAATTCTTTCAATTCTAGAATTCCAACTAGAAGTTTAATATCCTCGTTCAACCCGTCAACAAATCATTTACACATGATTTCTTTGATAGAAACATACTCCGGAGCATACTTGCTCAATCGCACGAATTTTATTTCATATTCAGTCATAGTCATTCGGCATTTTTTCAGTTATAGAAACCCTTTATGCTTTTGATCGAGAAATCTCTAACTTATATATTTCTGTCGAAATTCAGTTTGAAATAATTCTCAGGTAATCCTTTCTCTCGACAGCACAGATACTACTGTATTCCACCATTGATATGCGGTGTCCCTCAGAAGTGATACAACACATTTTAAACACTTAACCGATGTGTAAGAAAGCTCATCAAACACTCAAATCGTATTTTCAAGCCAAAACTTGGCTCTCTCAGGATCATCATCAACAGTAGCTCTAAACTCTTCAACCTCGTACTTTTAAATTCTATCAACAGATGGTTTGTTCAATTGTAAAGGTTCCAAACCTCGTGGAGCTACGGGAACTGGTTGAGGACTAGGATAGTGTAACACCCCGAACCCGAGACCGTCGCCGGAGTCGAACACGAGGTGTTAACAGACTTCAACCCACTTATTGAGAGTTTCCAGACAAGCTGCCAATCTGTGTACTAGTCGCTCCAAAATTCATAACTTGAGTTTTACAACTCGAAAATCAGTTTCGCAAATTTTCCATGAAACTAGACTCATATTTCCATCTACATATTTTTTTCTAGAATTTTTGGTCGAGCCAATTGGTACAGTTTATTAGTTAAAGTCTCCCCTGTTGCAGGGATCGACTACACTGACCTTTGAGCATTACGAATTGGATATCTCCCTGTACAGGGCTTCAATACTGATGCCGTTTGTTTCTATAGAAACTAGACTCAGAGAGGAATCTACACATATATGGAATGACTCCTAATTATCTCTGGTTAATTTACAATGATTTTCCAAAGTCGGGACAGGGGATCCAGAAACCGTTCTGGCCCTGTTTCACAAGAACTTTAATATCTGTTAACTTATAACTCATATGACCATTTCGTTTCTTCTATATAAAAGTAGATTCATCAAGGTACATTTACATAATTTATTTACTATTTAATACCATTCCTACTATTTTTAGTGATTTTTCAATCTCACGTTACTGCTGCTGCCAGCACCTGTCACTAAAGCAACTATGCCTATTTCATGATTTCCCTTTGATCTAACTAGTGATTCATCATACATGTCACAAATCATGATCATGACTAGCCATACCAGAGGCTAATCATTATCCAACATCTCCCTACTACACTATTGCCATAACATGCATTTTAATACCAAAATAATCAACCATGGCATAAGACATGGAAATCGAATTACCAAGACTTGTGACTTAACATTGGAGAACTAAATCCAACCGAGCATTTATGCCATTTTCGCATGGCTAAAAGTTTACATACCAAAGTTCAACAAAGCATATTAGCCTATACATGCCAAAATGTTCTCCTAAACCGACTACACAAAAAGATACCAAAAGTTGATAGCCGTGTGATGACTCCAATGACGATCACGAGCACGCAAAAAGGACGAGTCCGAGAAACCTAAAATGGCGACAAGCAAACACCGGGTGAGTATATAACTCAGTAAGCCATAAGCATTATATTGCCGTTCAGTAATAATATACCATAAAAGAAAATAATTAAGGCGGGATTAAAATCCTCCATCCACACCCCAAACGGTACTATAATTCTTTAGGCATTTCGGTTTGGTCACATACCAAGCCCTACTTGATATTTCATACATTACGCCATATGACATTGCATGCATTTATTTTCGAGTAATATCACCACATACATACATGTTTATATATATATTCTACCATTCCATTCAGCAACATTACTTAGACATTACGACCCCTTTAAATTAGTACAAATAAGTGCTTAATGACTTACCTTATATCGGATGAAATGATTCCCAATCTACTACTCGATTATCTTCGCTTTGCCTTTGCTTGGTTCTCCCTCTTTGATGTCTTGATCTAAAATGAATACATTTAGTAGTTTAATCTTCTTGCTGGATTTTTATGTGTATAACTTAATGGTTTTCACCCCATTTCATAACTATCTTTGTTCAAAATATCAAAATCTCAACCAACCTTTGTTTAATGCTTCAAGGCCGAATGCATGGTCACCATTAAGCTAATCTAGTCTCAAGTATTTTAATCCTAACATACAACATCATGAATCAACTCAACCTTATAAGCCAATATTACTCCTACAACCGATTGTAAGGAGTTAACAAAGAAAATATATTTTTACAAACATATACACCCATGTGGCCGATTTTACCAAATCAAATTTAACCTTACTTATCTCAAATTTTCATTTCATACTATCATCCCCATGACATAGCAAGGTTTTGAATCATGGACTAATTAGAACTAAAACTAGCAACTAAGAACATGCATGAATCTCATGGCACCATATTAAACATACCTTAATCTAGCTACAAGGATGGCCAACCTATTCCAAACCAACCATGAGCAAGGACCCCTTTCTTCTCCCTTGAGATTTTCGGCCAAAAGGATGGAAAAAAAAGATGAACAAAGCTTTTTTTTTTTTTTTTTCTTTCTCACTTGCACGGCAATGGGGAGGGGAGGGGAAAGCCTTCACACACACACTTTTTTTTTTTACTCATGCACCTTATTTTATTTATTTCAACATAAACCACTCACCCAACATGTTTCATGACATGTCTTGCCCATGCTTCCTTGTCATGGCCGGCCACTAGCACTTGGGGGAATTTTGACATGCAAGTCCTCCTCTTGACTACATGTACTATTAGGTCCTTATAGATTAGCCTATCATTTTCAAAAGTGACATACAAGTCCTACTAACTGAATTCACATGCAATCGACTAAACCAAGCTTGAAATTTTACACATTCGTAAATACATATTCTAGACAATAAATATTACGTTCAAACATTTCGGTGACTCGGTTTAGTGGTCCCGAAACCACTTCCCGACTAGGGTCAATTTTGGGCTGTCACAACTCTCCCCCACTTAAGGAATTTTCGTCCCCGAAAATCTTACCGGTAAACAGGTTTGGGTAACGCTCTTTCATAGAATTCTCGGGTTCCCAAGTAGCTTCTTCCATCCGTGTTTGAGCCATAACACTTTTACTAACGGAACCCTTTTGTTTCGCAACTCCTTCACTTCACGAGCTAGGATACTGAATCGGTTCTTCTTCATAACTCATATCGGCTTGAATTTCAATCTCGGAGGGGTTTATTACATGTGAAGGATCGGATCGGTAACGTCGAAGCATCGAAACATGGAAAACGTGGATCCTTTCGAGTTCGGGGTAAAAGCAACCTATACGCCATCGGGCCGACTCGTTCGGAGATCTCATATGGCCCAATGAATCTCGGACTCAATTTGCCCTTACGGCCAAATCTGAGTATCTTTTTCCAGGGTGATACCTTAAGAAACACTTTGTCTCCCACCTGATACTCAATATCTCTTCGTTTTAAATCCGCGTCGACTTCGACGATTGAAGCGACCTTCAAACTTTCACGAATTACTCGAACTTTTGCTCAAAGCATCTCTAATCAAATCCACCCGAAAATTTTGCTTTCACCGAGCTCGGTCCAAAACAATGGTGTACGGCATTTACGACCATACAAAGCCTCGTAAGGCGCCATCTTAATGCTTGATTGAAAACTATTGTTGTGCGAATTCAATCAAGGGTAAATACCGTTCCCATGAACCATTAAACTCGAGGATGCAACATCTCAACATATCCTCAAGTATCTGAATTATCCGCTTAGATTGACCATCGGTTTGGGGATGAAAAGCGGTGCTAAAATGCGACTTGGTACCCAAAGCTTCTTGCAATTTCCTCCAAAATCGTGAGGTGAATCTTGGATCTCTGTCCGACACAATAGAAATCGGTACCCGTGTAATCTCACAACTGAGAAACATACAATTCAGCTAGCTTATCCAATGAAAAATCCGTGCGACGGGGATAAAGTGAGCCGACTTAGTCAATCTATCAACGACGACCCAAATTGCATCTTTCTTGCTTGCCGACAACGGCAAGCCGATACAAAATCCATCGTGACTCGTTCCCATTTCCATTCGGTACCATGATTGGTCAAGCAAACCCGTGGGCACTTGATGTTCCACCTTTACTTGCTGACATACTAAGCACTTCGAAACAAGGTTGGAAATGTCTCGTTTCATACCATGCCACCAAAACTGGTGTTTCAGGTCGTTGTACATTTTCGTACTCCCCGGGTGGATTGACATTCGACTACTGTGAGCCTCGTTCAAAATCATCGAAACAAGTTCTGAATTCCTTGGAATACATAATCGACCCTTGAACGTCAAGCAATCATGGTCATCAATCTGAAATTCCGATTCCTTGTTCGGAACACACTCATCCCGTTTTGCAACCAACTCATCGTCGACTTTCTGAGCTTCACGAATTTGACGTATCAATAATGGTTTGGCTTTCAATTCAGCTACTAACACATTGTCGGGTAGAAACGCACAAGTGTACATTCATCGTTCATAACGCAAATAGTGATTTACGACTTAAGGCATCCGCAACCACATTAGCCTTTCCCGGGTGATAGTCAATGACCAACTCATAATCCTTTAACAGCTCGAGCCAACGTCTTTGTCGCAGATTTAAGTCTCTTTGAGTCATCAAATATTTGAGACTTTTGTCATCCGAATACACATGGCACTTCTCACCAAATAAGTAATGTCGCCATATCTTTAAAGGCGAATACGATGGCGACCAATTCGAGATCATGGGTCGGATAATTTTTCTCATGTGGCTTTAATTGTCTCGACGCATAGGCCACAACTCGCCCTTCTTGCATCAATACGCAACCCAACCCAAGTAGGGATGCGTCACTATAAATGACAAACTCTTTGCCCGATTCGGGTTGCACTAGAATTGGGGCTTCATCAAATAAGCTTTCAGTTGATCGAAACTTTTCGACATTTCTCCGTCCATTCGAACTTAACATCCTTTTGGAGTAGCCGTCATTGGCGTGGCTATCGTCGAGAAACCTTTACAAATCGTCGGTAATAACCTAAGCCCCAAAAGCTCGAACCTCGAGAATATTTCTCGGAAGCTTCCAATTAAGTATGGCTGAAATTTTATTCGGTCGACTCGAATACCCGATCGAGATACCACATGACCCAAGAAGCTAACCTCACTTAACCGTAACTCACACTTGCTGAACTTAGCACATAATTGCTTATCCCGTAAAATTTGCAGCACTAACCGCAGTGTTCAAAGATGTTCGGTCTCATTTCTTGAATAGACCAAGATGTCATCGATAAATACAACTACGAACCGATCCAAGTATGGCCTGAAAATTCTATTCATTAAATCCATAAACACCGCAGGGCATTAGTGAGCCCAAACGGCATCACCAAGAATTCAGTAGTGACCGTACCTCGTTCTAAAAGCGGTTTTGGGTATGTCCGATTCTCGAACCCTCAACCGATAGTACCCGACCTCAAATCTATCTTTGAAAACACCGAGGCTCCCTTTAATTGATCAAACAAATCGTCAATTCGTGGCAACGGATATTTATTCTTTATCGTCACTTTATTGAGTTGACGATAGTCGATGCACAACCTCATGCTTCCGTCCTTCTTTTTCACAAACAATACTTTGCGCCCCATGGAGAAAAACTCGGTCGAGCGAAACCCCTATCCGTCAATTCTTGCAATTGGACCTTCAATTCCTTTAACTCCGTTAATGCCATACGATCACGGAGCTATTGAGATCGGCGTAGTACCGGTACAACTTCGATGCGAATTCCACTTCTCGAACCGGTGGCAATCCGTTAACTCCTCCGAAAAACATCTCAATACTCACAAACCACTGGTACCGATTCGAGTTTCTTTTCCGTCTCTTTACTTTCAAGCACATACGCAAGGTATGTTTCACACCCTTTTTCACATATCTCCGAGCGGTCATAGAAGATATTATCGCGGCACTCCTTTTAAATCGAGAGACTCGACTCGGACTACCTCATTATTTGCACTCCTCAAATCAATGGTTTTCCTTTTGCGTCCACCATTGCATCATGTACGGTCACCAATCCATACCAAGAATAACATCGAATTCATCAAATGGTAGAAGCATCGATCGGTAGGAAAAGATTCTCGAATTATTAGGGACATCTCTTGCACACTTTATCAACGAGCGTATTGACCCAAAGGGTTTGACACTCGAATTACGAACTCGAGAGACTCAACAGTAGAGTCTTCTCGGATGCTAAAGTTTCACATACATATGAATGAGTAGAGCGGGGTCAATCAATGCAATCACACTAGTATCAAAGAGAGTAAAAGTACCGGTGATAACGTCGGGGAGGATGCCTCCTCTCGTCTTGTGGATGGCATATGCTCTAGCAGAGCACGAGTCTCGGATCGAACAATAGTATCGCTGGCTCCTCTCGATTACCACCCCTACCTCCTGAAATCCTCGGGGTCTACCTCTAGTCTGTCGCCCCACTCGATCTTGCACCTTGCATCTTATTCTTCTCATCTAGCTCGTGCAATCTCTAATGAAGTGGTCCTTGAACCACATCCGTAATGAGCCAGTTAATGACTTACCCCAACATTCACCTAGGTGTCATCTTCCACATTGGGGGCATTCAGTCTCTCTTGACGATTATTGCCCACACTAGCCACCAAGTAGCTCGGAGTCCGTCGATGGTCGTGCTCTAATGGAAATTCCCGCATCGTCCTCGATTTATTAGTGTCCTCCCGAACTTCTTTACAATGAGAACGGAGCTTTACCCATCGATCTCTTACGATAGTCTTTAGCTTCAAATTCAACCTTCTTCTTCTCCTTTCCAAGTTCTTCCGCCTTGCGTGCTCGTTCGACCAAATCACACGAACTCTTTTATCTCCAAAATACCCACTAGTAGTTTTAAATCTTCATTCAATCCTTCTTCAAATCTTTTGCACATAGCAACCTCATCGCCACACACTCCGAGCATACCGACTAAGTCTTACGAACTCATGTTCAGATTCAGTAATCTTGTCATACGGCCTTGCTTGAGTTCCAAGAATTCCTTACGCTTTTGATCGATGAACCGTTGACTAATATACTTCTTCGAAATTTGCTTTGAAAGAAATCCCAAGTAACTCGCTTCGTTTGGGACTATGGAGATCAAAGTCCTCCACCAATAGTAAGTGAGTCTCGCAACAAGGATATAGCACACTTTAGACATTCATCGGTGTGCATGACAGTTCATCAAACACCGAATGGTGTTATCAAGCGAACTTCGGCTCTTTCGGCATCATCAAGAACTATGGCCTTAAACTCCTCAGCCCCGCTTTCTAATCAAGTCTACAGGTGGCTTACTCGGCCTCATAGGATCAAGAATCGATGGCATTACAGCCCTTGGGGTGGATTATTTAAATTCGGAATTGTTGGACAGCCGGATTGGTTCGGGCGATATGCTACCCACTCATTCATCATGGTAAAGAAGGCTTGTTTTGCCTCCTCACCTTGATTATTCGCAGATGACCGAGGTTCAACAGGCGGCGTCCCTTGTGCAGGAGCAGCCGCTACACTTTCAACGTCATCCGCCAAGGTTCTCTCTACACCGGATCCATTTACTAATCAAAACAAAAAATTTTAACCGTCGAAGTCATCACACATTTAAACATTAACATTAAGGCATGTATAGCTAGACTCATACGCTATGGTAGTCCTAGAACCGACTAAACCATAGCTCTGATACCAATAAAATGTAACACCCGAACCCGAGACCGTCACGGAGTCGAACACGAGGTGTTAATGACTTCAACCCACTTATTGAGAGTTTCTAGACAAGCTGCCAATCTGTGTACTAGTCGCTCCAAAATTCATAACTTGAGTTTTACAACTCGAAAATCAGTTTTGCAAATTTTCCATGAAACTAGACTCATATTTCCATCTACATATTTTTTCTAGAATTTTGGTCGAGCCAATTGGTACAGTTTATTAGTTAAAGTCTCCCTGTTGCAGGGATCGACTACACTGACCTTTGAGCATTACGAATTGGATATCTCCTGTACAGGGCTTCAATACTGATGCCGTTTATTTCTATAGAAACTAGACTCAGAGAGGAATCTACACATATATGGCATGACTCCTAATTATCTCTGGTTAATTTACAATGATTTTCCAAAGTCGGGACAGGGGATCCAGAAACCGTTCTGGCCCTGTTTCACAAGAACTTTAATATCTGTTAACTTATAACTCATATGACCATTTCGTTTCTTCTATATAAAAGTAGATTCATCAAGGTACATTTACATAATTTATTTACTATTTAATACCATTCCTACTATTTTTAGTGATTTTTCAATCTCACGTTACTGCTGCTGCCAGCACCTGTCACTAAAGCAACTATGCCTATTTCATGATTTCCCTTTGATCTAACTAGTGATTCATCATACATGTCACAAATCATGATCATGACTAGCCATACCAGAGGCTAATCATTATCCAACATCTCCCTACTACACTATTGCCATAACATGCATTTTAATACCAAAATAATCAACCATGGCATAAGACATGGAAATCGAATTACCAAGACTTGTGACTTAACATTGGAGAACTAAATCCAACCGAGCATTTATGCCATTTTCGCATGGCTAAAAGTTTACATACCAAAGTTCAACAAAGCATATTAGCCTATACATGCCAAAATGTTCTCCTAAACCGACTACACAAAAAGATACCAAAAGTTGATAGCCGTGTGATGACTCCAATGACGATCACGAGCACGCAAAAAGACGAGTCCGAGAAACCTAAAATGGCGACAAGCAAACACCGGTGAGTATATAACTCAGTAAGCCATAAGCATTATATTGCCGTTCAGTAATAATATACCATAAAAGAAAATAATTAAGGCGGATTAAAATCCTCCATCCACACCCCAAACGGTACTATAATTCTTTAGGCATTTCGGTTTGGTCACATACCAAGCCCTACTTGATATTTCATACATTACGCCATATGACATTGCATGCATTTATTTTCGAGTAATATCACCACATACATACATGTTTATATATATATTCTACCATTCCATTCAGCAACATTACTTAGACATTACGACCCTTTAAATTAGTACAAATAAGTGCTTAATGACTTACCTTATATCGGATGAAATGATTCCCAATCTACTACTCGATTATCTTCGCTTTGCCTTTGCTTGGTTCTCCTCTTTGATGTCTTGATCTAAAATGAATACATTTAGTAGTTTAATCTTCTTGCTGGATTTTTATGTGTATAACTTAATGGTTTTCACCCCATTTCACAACTATCTTTGTTCAAAATATCAAAATCTCAACCAACCTTTGTTTAATGCTTCAAGGTCAATGCATGGTCACCATTAAGCTAATCTAGTCTCAAGTATTTTAATCCTAACATACAACATCATGAATCAACTCAACCTTATAAGCCAATATTACTCCTACAACCGATTGTAAGGAGTTAACAAAGAAAATATATTTTTACAAACATATACACCCATGTGGCGATTTTACCAAATCAAATTTAACCTTACTTATCTCAAATTTTCATTTCATACTATCATCCCCATGACATAGCAAGGTTTTGAATCATGGACTAATTAGAACTAAAACTAGCAACTAAGAACATGCATGAATCTCATGGCACCATATTAAGCATACCTTAATCTAGCTACAAGGATGGCCAACCTATTCCAAACCAACCATGAGCAAGGACCCTTTCTTCTCCTTGAGATTTTCGCCAAAAGGATGGAAAAAAGATGAACAAAGCTTTTTTTTTTTTGTTTTTTCTTTCTCACTTGCACGGCAATGGGGAGGGAGGGAAAGCCTTCACACACACACTTTTTTTTTTTTACTCATGCACCTTATTTTATTTATTTCAACATAAACCACTCACCCAACATGTTTCATGACATGTCTTGCCCATGCTTCCTTGTCATGGCCGGCCACTAGCACTTCGGGGGGGGGGAATTTTGACATGCAAGTCCTCCCTCTTGACTACATGTACTATTAGGTCCTTATAGATTAGCCTATCATTTTTCAAAAGTGACATATAAGTCCTACTAACTGAATTCACATGCAATCGACTAAACCGAAGCTTGAAATTTTTACACATTCGTAAATACATATTCTAGACAATAAATATTACGTTCAAACATTTCGGTGACTCGGTTTAGTGGTCCCGAAACCACTTCCCGACTAGGGTCAATTTTGGGCTGTCACAGATAGGGTGAAGATTGTTGAGCAGCTAGATTCATCCGGACATATTGAGTGAACCACTCATTCATCATTTGAAAAAAGGCTTCTTTAGCTTCTCCTTCGTGACTACTCAACATAAGTCTAGAATCAGACAGCGCTGCCCCTTGAGCGAGACCTGGCGCATTACTCTCAACATCATCAGCTACAGCTCGATCAGGATCCATTTACTATACGAAAACACAGTTTAAATTGTCAAGAGTCATCACTCTATCACAGGTTATATATGGCATATATAGCTAGACTCTTATACACGCTAAATTAGTCCTACAATTGACTAAACCGTAGCTCTGATACCAATAAATGTAACCCACTCTCCCATATTTAACGCCAGAATAGGGTTACGAAGCATTACCAGGACTTATAAAACATTTAAATATTCAATTCACACAAAAGTAATCAATTCATAAACAATTCAATCACAATTAAACATTTCATCCCTAATACGAGCCTACGAGACTCTAAACATGCTTTGAGAATGGCTTGGGACTAAACTGATAACTTAGAAAACTTTTTGAACACTTATGAAATTTTCTCAAAAATAGGGAACAGGCTCGGTCGTGGGTCTCACACAGCTAATAAACATGCCCGTGTCACAGACTGTGTGGACATTCGAAATGGGAGCACATGGCCGTGTCCCAGCCCGTATCCTACCCCATCTAACTCTCTGACTTAGGTCACACGGCGAATACACACGCCCATGTGGCAAGCCTGTGTGCCTTAAAAATGGCCATACACGCCCGTATGCCAGGCCGTGCCAAACCTGTAGGGTATACTGACTTATGCCACACGGCCAAGTCACAAGCCCGTGTGTAAGGCCGTGTGGAGCATACTGACTTGATTTCTAATTCAACACAAAGGAACACACAGCCGTGTAACATAACCGTGTGTCACATACACCTATGTGGACAAAAATAAGCTATTTACCAAGCCATTTTGCCACCCCAAATTTGGCACACACTTACATCAAACCAAATACACAATTTAAAGCATTTATAAACAACCAAAACAACCACAACCAGGAATAAAATATATACCATTTCAATGCCAACATTTATCATGCTTATAAAACCATATTCTTGCCTATTCAATTATACCAATTCACATTTCCAAAGCATTCATATGTATCATTTCAACTAAGCATTTTTTAGCCTAAAACCACAAGCATACAAGTATCAAATTCAACGATTAGCTACTCAAACTAATAATCCACAATCAACCCTTCAAGCAATATAAACCACATCACAAAATGGCATTAGCATACATATATATATACATCATCAACTAAGCCAAATAGGTCAACTTACATGGCCAAAAACAACATTATATACATAACATTTATAGGCCAACACAAATGGCTAAATTCATAACAATACATATACCAAAATGACTTAAAGTTCCTATACATGCCATATACTTAAAATACCAAAGTTCATAGGTACCAAGTGATAGGTGGATAGTGTGAAGCGATCCCCGACGATTTTCGAATCTGAGCTAGCTTGATAACACTATAAAACACGGGAAAATAAACAAAGTAAGCTATAAAGCTTAGTAAGCTCGTATAAAATAAAATCAACTCAATTTCAAGATTATAATTCAACAATTTGAATATATATATCAACATTTAGCATATATTAGATAACAAACCTTTCATATACACAATTATGATATTAATTACATTCTTCACAAGTTCCTTTGAACCAAAGCTTATACATGTCACATACGTACCTATACCATCTCATATCATTCTCATTCTCATTCTCAATCACATCTTTTGTTTATCCATTGAACCATTCAGAATAGAAGTCGGATACTCAAGAGTCTCACACACTAAGTACTTATACCATGGCCTGAAGCCAAATCAAGGTAGCTTATATTCAAAATACTGATATCATAGCCCGAAGCAAAATCAGCCGATATTCATAGCCCAAAGCCAAATTGGTATAACTCGTACCCAATGTAACACCCCTTACCCAAGTCTGAGGCTGGAATTGAGTACGAGGCATTACAAAACTTAAACACATGCATTCTAATACGAATCATAAAAAATTGATTAAATTTATAACTTTTCAAACCTTGTCTAGAATTCCTTGTTATGGGTCTACGAGGCCCAAAACAAGTTTTAAGGACAATTCGAAACCAAACCGGGTCCTTTAAAGAACTCTGGAAAATGACTCTTGAAACAGGAACACACGCCCCTGTGGAAGAGACGACATGCTCGTATGGCCTTCTTAATATGGCCGTGTTAAAGGCTCGCGCAGTTCGCACAACCTAAACACATCGGGACACGTCCGTGTCCCAAGCCCGTATAGAATTAATTCCTAATTCGAACCTACGGGGGTTTTCACACGGCCTAACACTCACCCGTGTCCATGGCCCGTGTCCCTCACACGGTCATGACACACCCGTGTCTCAACCCATGTCCAAATACCTTGTCATTCTATTTCTCACGTCAACAACCATTTAGTGGCACACGGCCAGGGCACACACCCATGTGCTAGGCCGTGTGGTGAATTTATTTCCACATTTAAGGTGCAGACTTCATACGGCCTGGGCACACGTCCATGCCCAAAGGCTGTGTCCTCCACACGGCTGAGACACACGACCATGTCTCTACCCTTGTTTTTACTACCATATATACTAACTTGAAATTTTAAGGTGCAAGGGACACACAGCTGGACAACACGCCCATGGGGCTAACCGTGTGCCGCACATGGCCTAGATGCACGCCCGTATGTCTACCCATATGGACAAAAACAAGGCTACATACCAAGCCTTTTTGCCACCCTTACTTGCACTAACCTACACAACAAAAATTATCTCCAATCCACACAACAATATAAGACTAAATCATCCGCAACATGACATTCAAATGCAAACCTTATGACACTCTAACAAACCAAACATGCACTTGATCATTCATACATTTTGTTCATCCATGGAAGCATCATCATTTGCAATTTTCAATAATGAATATTAGCCATTAACCATGGCCTAAAAAAAAGTTTTCGTCCCAAGCCAACACAATTGGCTAACTTAACAATATGATACATAACAAAAAGACTCAATCCCTATACATGCCATACTCAAGATGATAAAACTAACTATACCAAAAGCTTCGAGTGATAGTGTGAGCAATGCCTCCGATCCGCGGGCTAATTTGGTGACACTACAAGAGAATGGAAAGGAAAAGGATAAGCACTAATCTTAGTAAGTTGCATGTAAATATCGAAATAACAGCTATGTTACCACATGTGATCATACTCCTAATATATCATAACTCACACAAAAGAGTAAATTTTCATAACACAACTTACTCATGTTCATTCCTAGCTATTCATACAACAAGAATAGAGTTCACATATCATCAATTTCATATAAGTACATGTACCACTCACAACATGGTCATAAGCTCTATCATTTTGACATAAACCGTAAATTTCCCGTTGAACCATTTGGAATACTACAGGATAATCACTGAGTCTCAAACATTGGGTACGATTCCAACGCCATGTTTCAAACATGGTCTTACACTGGCTCTCACATCTAGGGCTATGCTATGTCCTAGACAGGTCTTACACTGACTTCTATGCATCGAGGCTGATGCCATGTCTCAGACAGGTCTTACACTGACACACCTCAAGTCGATGCCATGTCCTAGATAGGTCTTACACTAGCTTGCATATCTTGAGGCCGATGCCATGTCTCAGACAGGTCTTACACTGACACACACATCACCCAAATATCATGGCATGGATATCCAAATTATTTCTAAGGTTCAACCGGGAATCTCTACTATATCAATTCTCATCATGCACATTCACCGTAATATCCAATAATTTATGTCATATTGATTATACAATACTAATACAGATAAGTTACATTATTTACGTACAACTTACCTCAGTACACAAAACGTAGGCGACTAATTGTATTTAATCTGCTTGCTTGGTTTTTTTCTCGATCTAGTTCCGAATTGCATATTTCTTAATCTATAATATTAAAATTTCACTCATTTAATCATCACATTAATAAATAAAAATTCTACAATTCACAATTCGACAAAATGACCATTTTGCCCTTAGACTTGACAAAAATTACGATTTTTCCCTTAGACTCATAAATCAATTTTTATCGAGTTTCTCATTAACCAAGCCTAGCTAAACTCTTTTTATACTTACAGAAACTCAAAATTTTAAACATTTCACATAATTATCACCTATTTTACAAACTTTGCAAAATAGCCCATTTAGGTGTTTCTATGAAACCCCTTTCACAAAAGTTGTTTATTTAACAACCAAGATTCATTTTCTTCCATAAAATTTCAGCTAACCACATAAATGCTTTTATGGAAAAACCCTATACTTTCATCCATTTTTCAAAATAGTTCTATTGTTAGAAAACTCATGCTACAAGGGGTCCAAAAATACAAAAATCATCAAGAATAACCTTCAAAATGACTTACTTGCAAGAGATACAAATGGCTAATATTTTGAGTTCTTTAAACCCTGTTAGTTGGTGAAAAAAATCGGTGGAAAAGATGACACTATAGCCTCTCTTTTCTTTATTTTTTTATTTTAGTCAAATAAGTCACCAAATGTCCACCTAACCTAGTCAACATGACTCTCTTTGTCCCCTATGGCCAACCACCTCTTTTAAAGGGGTCTAATTTCACTTTAAAGTCCCCAAATTATGATTCTATAGCTATTTAACACATCTAGCTAGTAAAAAAAAATTTTGCCCTTTTATGCGATTTAGTCCTTTTTTGTAATGGAGCTCACAATCGCTAAAATTAATTCACCAAAATTTTCATGCACTTATATAATCATGCTATGACACCAAAATAATAATAAAATAATTTCTCTGACTTTGGATTTGTGGTCCTGAAACCACTATTCTGACTAGGCCTAAAATCGGGTTGTTACACCCAAAGTGCTAATATCATGGCCCGAAGCCAAATCCATGTATCATTTAATGACATGTCACTAGTATCCTAAACTATTCCGAAGGTTCAATAGGGATTTCAAATGTCGAATTATCGTCGAATCACTATCAAACATATTCATAGTCTCGTATTCAGAATTTATACAATATCAAAGCATATGAAATACATTTGTATTAAAACTTATAATATACGAACTTACCTCGGATGTGAAAATGACGAAATAGGTCGATTAGTCGATAACTTTAGTTTTTCCCCGATCTAGATCCGAATTTCGCTTTTCTTGATCTAAATATATTCAAAATTAACTTATTTAAGAATCTCTCTATTCAATTTAATCCAAAACACACATTTAAGCACATTTACACTTTTACCCCTAAAATTTCACAAATTTTACGATTTAGTCCCTAGGCTTGTAAAACAAAAATTATTCAATTTCATCACAACCGAAGCCTAGAAAAATTACTATTATACCCCTAGCAGCCATATTTTTCATTTATTTCACATTTTAACCACAAAGTTTCAACATTTCACAATTTAACCCCTAATATGCATTTTCACTAAAAATCACTTAACAAAACTTGTATATCTATCAACAAGCATTCAAAACCTATCAAGAAACTTCACAAGACATGCTTATTCATCAATGGAATCATCTAAATCTTTAAAAATTTTGCAAATTATTCCCTGGGCTAGCTAGAATAAGCTGCAAAGATCTCAAAAACATAGAAATCATTAAAAAAAAGGGACAAAAACGGACTTACAATTGAGCTAGGAAGCTTGGCCAAATGAAAAGGAATGAAAATGGCTTCTCAAGCCCTATAATCGGTTGAAGATGAAGACTAAAAAGATGATACATATTTTTATTTCATTTATTTAATCTTTAATAACTAATTTACTATTATAACCTTTAAAAATCTTAATAATTTCCATAAAACCAAAATCATAATTTCCAACTAACTCACTAATGGTCTAATTACCTCTTAAGGACCTCCACTTTAAATTTATATAGCCATTAAATACCTTTAGCTAATAGAACAGCACTTTTGCATTTTACGCGATTTAGTCTTTTTTATCAAATTGACCAATCAAACGATAAAATTTTTAAACAAAAATTTTACACAATCATTCAATCATGCTGTAAGCATTAAAATAGTAATAAAATAAATATTCTGACTTTGAATTTGTTGTCCCGAAACCACTGTTCTGATTTGACCAAAAACGAGCTGTTACAATATATATAATGTGATGGGAGAGAGAATGTATTATCTTCTCCATAATCCTTGTCCCGTCCAACCTAAGTGAAAAAGGAATAAATTTTTCTTTAGTTTCTTAGCCAAATTGTCCCAAAATTCTACCAAGGTAAGAAGGATTATTTGATAATTTTTTATAGATTTTTTATCCTCCAAGTTGAGCATGTCATACTCGTGTATTAGATTTTCAAATTGTTGAGTTGTTACAAATAAATTTTAGAAGTGATGAATTCTCGAATGATATGTTTAGGTTAAGTTATGGCCATGTTAGAACATAGTGGAAAGTAATGGATTAGGCTTGAAATTAAGTTAAGCTTATAGTTAGTTTTATGTTATTAGGGAACAAATTTAACAGGATGAAATTTGTTGGGATATCATGTTTATTGAGGTCCCTAGTGAATGAATATGATGTCAGATTTTGATTTGATAAAGGATATCAAATGATACTAATATTTCAAACATTAGGGCTTAGAAAGACTAAAATGAATAAATTTCAATTCATGTTCAATTGAATGAATAAATTTCAATTCATGTTCAATTGATGTGTTTCTATGATTTTTTTTGAAAATAATATTATTTCCGTAATCAGATTTATCGTATATAGCTAAAAACGACGTGGGGACGTCGAGGAATAAAGGAAAGGCGATGGTCATAGAGAATAACTTCATTTTAATTTTTGCTTTCACGATTTTGATTTCAATACCTACCCTATTAAATATAAATTCAATTAAGGTAATGAATGATGTTGTCTCATAAATTGTAAGTATATTGTGATTGTGTTAAAGAGTGTTGAAAAATGTATGTGATTGAATGTTAAGTATGTTTGATGCAATTAATATGAGAATTAGTTTTTTTTTTGGTGAAATTAGTTAAATGCAAAGAATGGAAATGGAAATGTGATAGAATAAATGAATGATATGTGATAACATGATAATAAATTGCAAATAATATGGATATGCCATGTAAATTGTGATTGATATGTAAATATGTGCATGTTGAAATGAAGAATACCTTATTAAACGGTCTTAGATAGAGTTCGGGTATGTGTATATTGTTGGTGGGACCTTATTGAAACTTTGATGAGAATGTTGATGGCACTTCAGGGTGATTATTATTGTGGAGTGTTAGGGGGATCGATGCATATTTGTCTGATTAGCACTTTGGTGCTTATCAAAGAGTGTATGGAGTCTAAAATCTATGTATCTATCTTGATTCCACATCTAGCTAATAGGGGTTATAAACTATGTAACATTTGATTGATTATGTTAATTGATATTGGATATTGAATAATTGACTGTGCTTATCGGCGTTCGCACAGTGAGTAGAGAATTAACATAAATATAGAGATTTAAAAGTGACTTTGACTGTAAGTGTGACATGTTAGTTGTAATATTTATATGTTACAATGGAATATAGAGTACTCTAAGGACCGTGCCTAAAAGAGACCAAGTGATATGGTGAACGGACAACGATTAAGCATGCAATTAGGTAGGAAGTCTAGCTAGCTAATGGCTAAGTGGTATATTATGACAATCCATAAAATGAGGTTGATTAAGCTAAATCAAACAAAAAAGGATTAAAATGAATAAAAAAACAAAATTACAATAGTATTAATCGGATGAAATAAAGTGGCAATTGATATCCATGTTACTATTTAACTCTTGGATTATGGATATAAATTGTTTAAACTCCTAATTGGTCCAATTTTACCTCTCGATCAACGTTTTATCAAATTAGACGATTTAGTCCAATTATATATTAACCTCACTAGATTAAATCAGGAAAATCAAATTTGTTCACAATAAAATCTTCTATCAGTCTCACCTATATAAATGTTCTCCTAAAGTTGTAAATTCTAGGTTTCAAAGTTTATTCAATTTAATCCAATTTTTATGATTTAGTCTCTAACCTTAAAATTAATCATGCAATATTTCAATCAATCAACCACTATAAAGTTTAGTTCCTACTCATCATCAAAACACAAAACCTAACCAATTTCATGCTCAAATGAATCATCAATTAATCATAAAGTACATAAAGGTTGAGAAATGCTTAGTAAATCTTGAGGAGATCTATGATGGAAATGATAACAAGCAAGAATAATCCACAATCCAAATTAATACCTTGCAACTTTTGGTAACTAAAACATTTAAATCTATTGAATACTTTGAAGAAAAACTCAAAATAACATAATAGGTCATTATATCTTTTTGAACTAAAGAAGAAAATTGCAACAAAATAAAGGAAATAACAAAATAAAGTCTAAGCTAGAAATGGAAAAACCTAGGAATTTAAATGATTAAGAGAATAAAAATATGATGATAGAAAATAAATGATTTATCTCATTTTTTTGTGTCATAAAGAGACTTTAAATAGTATGATTTTCTAACCTTAATATTGACAAAAAGGCCTTTAAAAAATGTGGATGACTTAAGTTTGTTTGGACACAAAATTGCCTCTGAAGTTTTTCATCCGTCAGACTTCAATGTTGTGACACCCACGCTTTGGTGTCGTGACACCCATGCTTTGGTGTCGTGACACCCATGGTAGTTGGCTTCAAAGAAGGCTCGAGGGTTACTTGGTGTCGAGACACGATCTTGCTAATGTCACGACCTGGACGACAAGCCACTGGGTGTTGGAAAAAAACCCAGTTTGAAAACGGTTTTCTTGCACAGTAAAAAATTAAAATTTGAAAATTGTTCCAGTTTGAGATATTTATAACAATAAACCTTAACCAAATTCTATATGTGTTTTTAGATTAGTAGACATTTGTTGTTATGTGTTTTCAGATTAGTAGATGTTTATTGTTCTCGGGTTTCAACCAAATGATCTTCTCTATTATTCTCGTACCACAAACTGCCTCAAATGTTGGCTTGAACCAATTGAATCGAAACATAGAACTAAAAAAAAGTTTTCTCATCTTTTGGGGTTAAAACAAAAACTCTCTCTTCTTAATAGAAACCAGTAGAATTGTTATTCTGGAAAATATATGTAATAGTTGAGAATAAATTTTCTCTATTTTTTAGAAGAATAACAGTCTCTCAAAGTTGTGTTAATAGTTCTACCAATGCCATCTATTTATTGGAAGAGAAGGTAGAACCCTTGAGCAATTGTGGTTTATTTCAAATAGAAAAACAACATCATACTTAGAATAGGACTAGGGTGTACAACAAACCCTAGTATTCCTACTAGGGTTGTCACGTCTTTTATGTCCATGAGGGGTTTTTGGGTCTTTTTCACATCCGGCCTAATTACATGTACTTCTTGGGCCTGTTTGACCCAATACTCTGGAATGTGATCCAACCCAATTCAATTTTTCTATTTCTCAAAAGAAACTTTAATATTTATATATAAAACAAATTTCTCTTCCCTATTTTACCCTTAACAAAATTTTGACAGTTTTATCCCTGGTAAAATTTTTAATGATTTTTCCATTAGTAAAATTTTGAGAAAATATGTTTAATATTTCACAACTTAACATGTTTACTATGACTAAATGGTTTATTTTCATTGTCGGGCTTCAAAACAGTCCAAAAACATAAACTCATTCTTCCAATAATTTTTTAAGTAATACATATAGGATTGAAAATAGATCATTTTCATTTTCATTTCTATTTTTGGAAACCTACATTCATTTCCAAATGATTCCATTTCTCCATTTTGGAGAAAACTATAATCATTCATAAATTTTTCTCATTTTTCATTTCCTATTCATTCTATTCATTTTTATTCAAAACACGCAATTCATTTCTAGTTTCAACGAGCTAGCAAAGGGACCGATTGGACATATGTAGTTGAGGCTCGAATGATTTATAATTAAGTTTTGGCTTTTCACCTGTTAATTATAAATTTATTTAGTCACGAAGTCATTCTACTATCGTATTGTGACTAAGCTCTCCTCAACAACATACCATTACAAAAGCAACTACTTAATGCTTGTCCAATGACCTTGTCTTAAGTTTGTTACCCTCATAGGATACCTTTGATCTTTTTAGGATAATATTCATTCTCCCAATATGAACCTATTTTATCTAATGGTAACCATTATATCTTCTTTTATGAAAAGTCAATCATTAGCAAGTAGTGATCAAGTCATCCATCACAAAGATGGATGATCTGTGGCCACGTTTACTTTTCATCAACCATGTAATGCCAATGAGAAGATATTATTTACCCATGTTGTCAAGTTGTATCATAACAAGTAATTCAGTGACCAAAAAAGTACAATAGCAGGGACTTGTATTGATACAACTATGACAGACAAGGGTCTCTCCCCTATTTTGAGTTATTTTGTGTAACACTCCTAACCCGTATCCATTATCAGAACAGAGTTTCGGAGCATTATCAGAACTTTTAGAACATTTTTTTACAACTAATTCTTGTAAAATTACTATTCATTAACAGAGATCATCCAAAATGTCCCTTAAATAGACCCTCAAGGTCTAATACGAGCATTAGAATCGAGTCGGGACTTAATCAAAGACCCTAAGAATTTTTCGCGAAATTACAAAAATTTTCCAAGATGCAAGGCTCACACACCCGTGTGGTCCAAGGGACACACTCGTGTAACCATGGGACACATCCGTGCTAGAGGCTGTGTTCGATCCCGTGTAACTCTCTGACTTGTGCACATAGCCATGCCACATGCCTGTGTGCTAGGCCGTGTAGCACACACGGCTAAGACACACGCCTGTGTTTCTATCCATGTGCTTAATTTTGAGCATTCTGTTTCTCAAAATTAAGATACAGGGGACACATGGCCTAACCACATGCCCATGTTATCAGGCTGTGTGTCACACACGGTCTAGACACATGCCCGTGTGGACAAAATAAAGCCATTTCTAGCTTCATTTCTCACCCAAGACCTGCACTTGAAACACACATCCAATATCAACCAATCCATGCATTCAAATTAAACAATTTCATCATTCATCCTGGCATACCATTACATGCATATGTGTTTATAAACTTATCTTGTATTAACTTAGGCATTAACATCATTTGATCACATATACTTAACATATATTTAACCACCATAACATGATATTACATGTATATCAAAACAACCATTACTAGTCATTCCAATAGCTATATTACAAGCATCATTATCAAGCCACTAATTGTCAAGTTGTCCTATTCATGCCATTATACCAAAATGATTTTATTAAGTATACCCAAAATAAGCTAGATGATAGTGTTATGATGCTCCAATCATCTTCCAACCTTCGCAAGCTTCCGAGCACTATAAAATAGGAGAAAATTAAACGGAGTAAGCATTACATGCTTAGTAAGTTCGTATAACGAAAACTAAACTTACCAATCTTGTTTATTAAATCTAAGCATACAATATCATGTTTTTCATCCATTTGGCTAATTTTCCTAAACAAATACATTTAATCAAACATGTTAGTCACAAGGTTTACATATACATCAAGTAAGGATAGATGAGCTCATCATGCAATACTCTTTGAAGACATTATCATTTCATCTCATAATTCTCATGCCATGTCAAGAGTTTTATGTCCGTTGAATCATTGAAATTCTAATGGATACTCAAGTAGAACACTCAGGGTGTACGATTCAATAATCCATCAATTCTTATTCGAGGGTACCCATTAGGGCACTTAATCAAGGAACACACTCTTAATTAGGATTACTAGTCCAAGCTAAATCCTTTATATAACGAAAGCTCAAAAGAGCTCAATTAGGATTACTAGTCCAGGCTAAATCCTTTATATAACGAAAGCTCAAAAGAGCTTAATTAGGATTACCGGTCCTGGCTAAGCCCTAATAGTAACATATACTCGAGAGGTATTATGTCAGGATTACCTATCTGGGCTAAACCCTTTCTATAACAAGGTCAATAGGATTACTCGTCTGAGCTAAATCCCGTTTGCAACAAATGCCGGACCTTATTCATTTCGGGAAAGCACATATATTCATTGGAATTCAATATTCAATCAGGACTTAACCCTTTTTCACCATATCAAACATGTATTAAATTTCTCATTATAGCATTCAAGTAATGTACATCAATATAAGTCACATTCCATACAACACAACATTCAATTTAACATTTTTACATGCTCGATTAAGTTACATGAACTTACCTCAACACTTGTTCGAGTATAAAATCTACTAATCTGAAACATTTTCTTTTCCTCGGTCTAACCTCGAATTTGTGTTTTCCGGATCTATATAAATAGCTTTAATCATCAATTTCACATATTTCATATTTATTTGGACTCAATTTACATCCTAGGCAAAATTACCATTTTACCCTTAACTTTTCCATAAATTCCAATTTTGTCCCTAAGCTCGAAAATTGAAACTTGTGCAATTTACTCCCTATTCCAAGTCTAACCAAAATTCCATTACAAAACTTACAGCACATGTATTCATAAAAATTCAAAATGTTTCTTCAATTTCACAAGTTTACATTTTAGTCCCTAAATAATATTTTCATCAAAAATCACTTTGTAAAAGTTGTTTATCTATCAACAACCTTTCATTTTCTACCATAAATTTCTAATTTTCAGCATATACATCCATGACCCATTTTCCATACTTTGATAACTTTTCAAATTAATCCCCCAAATAGATAGTTTAGACTATCCCGGTTTTAAAAATATCAAAATTACTAAAAACGGGATAAGGAAACTTACCCAATTAAGCCTTGAAAGTATCTTCTCTCTCTCCTAGGGTTTCCATAAAATTTTGGGGTAGAAGATGACAAAATAAGATGATATTTTCATTTTATCATCTTTTAATTAATTAATTATTTCAATTTCCAATTTAGTCCCTACTCTTTTCTAATTTATCCATGAATGAGTCACCAAAAATCTACATACTTTTCTTTAATGGTCTAATTCCATATAAGGACTTCTAGATTTGAATTCTATAGCTATTTAATTCTTATAGCTACTAGAATTCAACTTTCACATTTTATGCTATTTAGTCCTTCTCGTAATTAAACACTTAATCGATAAAATTTTCGTATCAAAATTTTCACACGACATATCTATCATAATACGGACCATATAATAAAATAAAAATAAGCTTTATTTTCGGATCGGATTTGTGGTCTCAAAACCACTGTTCCGATTTCACTGAAAAATGGGCTGTTACATTTTGATCCTTGGAGATCCATACTTGGTCCTGATCACCTTTGGACACCTATAAACTATTTTAAAATGTTTTAAATATGATTTTAAAGACCTAAAATTGATTTTTTGTTACTATAAAATGGTTTTAAAAAGATGTTTAAATTCAATAACTTAGTGGTCTTAATATACGATAATAGGTTTAGTTGCTTCGACAACAAATGTGATATCTTGCATTCAGATCGACGACCAGGTTGAGTGAGGTGTCATGGGATTATTACGTAATAGCCATCACATTTCCCATAATGATAATTATTTGTATCCTTAAACTTGAGATCACCATTGTTCCAACATTGTGAACCATATGTTTTGACAAAATCAAATGTATTCCATAAATGGTTGTACAATAAAGATTGATGTTGGGTATGCCACAATAAGTGTAGTGGGACATGAATGATTAAGATAGGATTTTTCACTCCTACATAATAGGAGCAATATCTTAGACATATTGATCGAGTGAGACTAGAAATGCATGGTTGTGCTGAAAAGAATTGATATGAGATATCACACTCATTTGTTTATCTTAACCTACTTGATAATCAAGAAACAAGAGATTAGATCATACAAATGTGATTCTTCCATGACTTGTGTTCGATCTAGATATTAGGGACAAATGAATATACTCCATGATAATATTATCATAGAAGGTTATATCAAACTACGACTTCTTGCAACTTGTGTAACATTAATGTATTGTTAAATATCACTTACTGTTTATAACATTTGAATTATTTTAATGTTACTGTCACACCTTTTGTTTTATGAAATATTTTATAGTGATTTATTGATAATGGATGAAGGTGCATCAAATTGTTTTTTTATAAATAATATACAGTTCCAACTGATCGTGTTGTACAATGTAAAGGGAGAAAAAAGTCAGTTGGTGAAATTGAAATTCAACGGAATTGATCATAGAAAGATAAAACCCAAAAACTTCAATAGCAGTCTAACATATATAACAAAGCTAAAATGAAAGAGGAGAATATATATGTGTATGTGTGTGTGTGTAGCAGTCTCACATGATGATGACATATAACGAGAAACTCTTAGCATTGGAATTTGGTAAATGACAATTAGGGCAATAAAGATGGCTGAATTAATAAGCTTACTCGTTTTCCATGAATCTGACACCATATTCTACTCAACAATATCAAGAGAAGATTTTTCATAAAGCAAATATTGAAAGCAGTTGTAAATCCACGTCAGAGTGAAGGACAATTATTATGTAACAAGACTTCATCTTAAAAAGTGTCAAATAAAAGTCGCAATCTACAATAAATTAGAAGGTACCTTTACCTGAGCTTCTCTTTAGTTGTTAGCAAATAGAAATTTGATATTTCAATGCAGTGCAAGTCCCTGTCAGAGTTGGTCAATTTTCATAATAACTTTCCTTTTTGGGGGTTTTGATTTTCACTCACAACCTAAGGCTACGACAAAATGGGGTTTGAAGTTTCCTTTTTTTTAAAAGGAGAAGAAAACAAAGAATCTTAGTACTTTTTCTCAAAGGTAATTGATTTTATTATTTATTTTTAGTGTTTAATGCCTAATATTTGCAATTTCCCTAACTTGTTTAACATATACACTTTTTTTTTTGATAGACTGATTGATTCGATATATTAATAAAATATATTGTAATTTTTTAAAAATGTTTACTACTGAATTTTAAAAGTACATTTTATGTGTAAAATTATCATTATATTTTAGACGAAATTGAAAATTGGGACTATATTTCACTTTAATTGATATTTATCATTGTGTTTATAAAGAAAAGATAAATTTACCATTATATTTTAATTTTATATTAAAGTTTGTCACGTTACATTTATTTGATTGAATTTTATCTCTAAAATTGACTTTTGATTGGAATTTTCTACTCAATTTTAATTTAAAATAACTTGAAAAGAATTTAATATATGTTTTATTTTCTCTTAATATTTAACATCAATAAGTAAAACAATATAATTTCAAAATTAATAAATCGGTTATTTTATAAAAATTTACTTTATATATATTTTTAGTTTTCAAGTATTTTTACATTAATTTAAAATTCTCCTCTAATTTATTAATTTTAGATATTTTAAATTAACTTATTATTAATTATTAGAATAAAATATTTCAAAGAAATTTTATTATTAAAATTTATTTTCAAATCTTCAAAATTAATATTTAGTGATAGAATTTAATTAAAAATAAATATTTTAGAAAAATTAATACAATTTAAATTTTAGTGGTAAAATTCAATAACATAAAAATTGAGTGTGAAATTTACTCATATATTCAAAAAGAAAAAAAACAATAGCAAATATCAATAAAAATAAAGTATAGTGGGAGTTTAAATATTTATCTATAATATGATGGTGAATTTGCACTTTCACCTTCTTTTAAAAAATAATATTTGAATTTTTAAAATAGTATGATAAAAGATTTTGTAAAAAATTAATAGTATTTTAAAACATAATTATGTACTGGTTGTTTTAATTTTTTTACCAAACATAAATTTTAATATTTTTAGATAATTTGGTAAAAATTAATTGTGTTTTAATTGAGTCTTAATTCAATTAGCATGAGCATTATTGTTAATGCAAGAGGACGTAGGTTGAAGTGCATTATCCTCCTATTTATAGGTTGGGGAGGGGCTATGAGTAGTTCTAGATATTGTATATAAAAGAATGATATGATCGTAACTTATAATGAGACTATTCCAATAAAAAAAAGACATGTGTTTTAATTATTAAATAGTATGGTAATTTAAAATAATTTTAGTATAAAAATCATATATATTTTATATAATTAGTCATCATTAATTTGATTTTATATTAAAATAAGTAATTGAAATTAATAAATTTTGTGTATAATATTGATTAAAAATAGAAAATCTTTCATTAATATTAACAACATTAAATAATATTTAATTTTATATTTTAATATTATTATACTAATTTATATAATAATCATGTTAATTAATTCAATATAGATTAATGTTTATTATATATACACATATTCCGCGTACTAATTAAATCTATATAAATTTTATGAGTTAATTTATTATATTATTAGGACTATCTATTTAGATTTTTTTTTGGATTGTATTTTAAATATTTTTCTTGTATTTGCATTGCTTGAGAGTTTATTTGTATTATTTATTTTAGGGATTTATTAGAAATATTTAAAAGGGTTTAACAAATTATATAATTATTTTAGGTTTTGATTTCTCAGCTTATTGTCTTTTATTTGAATATATTTTTAAATATATTTTCTTAAATATTAAAATATAATAATTATTTATTATAAAATAAATTTAGTTATAATTAGTGGTTGATATCCCTAGCAAAATGGGGTGTAAAATCTTGTCATTATAATTTTAAGGTAATCTTCTATTAATTTAAAAATAGATTATAATTTTAAAATATTATTTTCTATTAATTTAAAAATAGATATATAAATATATTTTGTTGCCATGTGGTGATAGAATAAATATGTCATATGTCAAAAAATTAGACCACCATATCAACTAGGACCTAAGACCCTGTAATATATATATATATATATATATATATATATATATATATATGAAAATATTATTTTTAGATACCCGGGATGTGGCTAAACTTAAGTAAAATAATTATATTAGTAAAATTGAGGATAGCCTACAGCTCTTGATTTCTTTTAATGTTTAGGGTTGTTATTAGATTATAAAAGTACAAAGTTAACTAAGTTTTTTGTCATCGATAACAAATAAATTAGATTGATGGTCAAATCGGTTAGACTATCAATTTATCGTTCTAATTGATCTGATTAAAATTTTATTAAAAATTTAAAAAATGAAAATAAAAAATCTCGATTCGACTGCTGATTCAACTGATTTTTAGTCGATTCACCTGGTTCGTATCGATTCTCATCTAATTAGTTCAAAGGTACCTTTCAGATTGATACTTTGATTGGTTCTTAATCCAATCAATTTGACCGACCGATCAGGTTCAAATAACATTGCCGCTGACATAAAACAATAGTGGTTAAACTTTTTATTTGGCACTTCAGAGTTCAAACTTCGTTAATGTAACTCATATTATCTCAATTTATAATGTACCACAAAAATAAACTATTAATATAATATTAAAAGATTAGTTTTTTTATCTCATGTTATGCATGAGATGCTCATTTTTTAATAAAATTTAATAGTCACGGTCATAAAACTTGTTTAAACTTATGCAATTTATTTAAATTTTGATAATGTATTTTATTTAGTTGTTTAAAACCTTTTATTAGATAAAAATATAAACAATATTTTAAACTTAAAACTTGTATTTTTAAAAAAATAAAATAGTATTACAATTTTTAAAACATTTAAAATGCATAAAAAATTTATAATTATTTTAGATTGTATTTAAAAATGTTTTTAGCGTTTAATATAAATAGTTTAAGAAATTGTAAAATTAAATTTTAAATTTTTAAAAGTTAAAAAATGTATACTAAAATTTAAAACATTTTTTAAAATTAGTTTTAATATTATTGATAAAGTGATATTTCAATTTTATTTTTAAGAAATTATTTTTCAACATTGTAGATTTAAAAATATTATATGTTTGCAAATATATTTTAAGAGTAAATATCCAAGAATTTTTTTAAAAAACATCTTTAAAACTATTGGAAAATTGTTTACACATTTTGTTATAATAAGCGTCAATAGTAGCAGAGAACGATTGCAAAACAATAAGAAAATAAAAAATAAGAACACACCGAATTTATGTGGAAATCCTTTCAGGAAAAAACCACAATGAGAGGAGGAGAAATTTACTAATGTTGAAAAACGATTAATACAATAAGAGTTTTAACTATATCTATTTAACGATTGAAAAACCCTGTTCTAATTGAAACCACATGCAGAAGAGGAGTTTCACCCTCACAAATTCCCTTATTTTGACACTGTATTTATTTTTTTAATAAATGAAGAGATTCGAGTCACATAATCTCTAACAAATTTTGTGGAATGTTGTAAAAGAAGTTTGTTGAAAAGGTAAATGAAATTGTAATAAATGAATAAACAAAGATAAATGAAATTGTAATGCTCAACAACAATTAGGTTTGAAATAAATGAAATCGTAATACTTTCATACTAAATATTAATCAATAAAAAAATAAAATTAGAATCAACTTAAGACTCAAATATGAAATAAATAACCAAAATATGAACAAGAGAATTAATAATAAAACAAAAATTATGATTTTTTAAAGGTAAATTAAAAATTTCTTAGAATAAGAAAAAGCCAAAATTGTGTTTCATAATGAGCACAATGGTAGAAAAAATATTTTGAAAAAAATTCAATTAAAATTATTATTCTTTTTGATACAAGAAAATTCCATAGCACATTTTTCCTCTTTAGCTTGAGTAGTATGACGTGGAAAAGCGACGAAGTTGGCTTTTTTCTTTGTACAGATATATCTGACCATTTAAATAACTGATATGATATAAAATTGAATAATTTTGATAACTAGAGCTTGCGTCCAAAGTTCCAAAACACAGCCGAATGTTAAAACTTTTATTTTTCATTAATTGAATGGAAATTGCCATTAGATAATTTCATACTTAAATCCTGCCGTTGTGCTAAATGTTTAAACACAAAATAGTGCACATGGATTCATATTTTCACGTGGATTATTTTGATTTTATAAATTTTAATAATATACACTCTAAATAAATTATAAATCAAAGTATTATAAAAATTTTAAAAAGTAAAACTTTAAAAATTTAAGAAAATATGAAAATAATAAAAACCCTAAAATTTATAGAGTTATCATAATTATATATATTTGAAACTCCTATATATTTTTAAAATTTTTGATTTTTTTGTTGACTGAGTTTTAATTCGGTTAGTATCAATATTGTTATTAGTATGAAGGATGTGGCTTGAGAGTGCTGGAGTGCATTTATTTTTATTTAAGAATTGAGGAAGAATTATGAGTATATATAAGTATTGTATAAAAAATTCTTTTAAATATATATCTATATATATATATATATATTAATTTTGCTAACGTCTTAAAATTTTAGCTTGTTAGCTAAATTTAACAATCAAAATAGTTATATCAATCAAAATTAGTTACTATATTTTGTTTTAATTAATGTAAATCAACCACTTTACTTTTATATTATAAATTTTGCATAAAAATTTTGTTTTAATTTATTTGAATTTTTCCCTCAACTTTGTTTTCCTTCAATTATATTTTACACTCAATTTTTTTAATGGTTTCAAGACAAAATTTAACAAAAAAATTTTCGAATATTTTATTTTAAAATTAATGATAAATTTATTTATAAATAATTTTACAACTTGAGAAATTATAGAATGTTTATTTTATGAAAGAAAGTACTGCTGTTTTAAAATTTCAGTTTAATGTATAAAATAAAATCTCTATTAATCTTTAAGTGATTAATTTGTTATTGTAATTATTAAAATAATATTTTAAAATATACATTTTGTTATAAAATAAATAGATAGAAAGTAAAGAATAAAGAAAATGGAAGAGCATGAGTGAAGCCAAGGGGCCTGGCATGGGCCCCGGCCCCCCTAAAATGTAAAATTACATTTTAGACCCTTAAAATTTTTTAAAAATTTTAAATTAGTAAAGATAAAATTCTACTTTGGCCCCTTCTAAAATTATAAAAATTCGATTTAATCCTTTACAAATTATAAAGATATAAACTATAAAAAATTAAAATTTCATCTGGCCCCCCTAAAAAATTTTTCTGGCTTCGCCCCTGTGGAAGAGCAAAAGAGAGAGCGTATTTTATTAATCAATCAGAATATTTATAAAGCTTCTCCAAAGTCTCTATTTATAAGCATAAGAGGTATAAATAAAGTAGAAATCTACTTCTAATGACTATTAAAATTTAAAGTACATCAAAATTTATCTTGATCTTGATGGACATCCACTTAATAAGATATTCATAACACTCCCCCTTGGATCTCCATTAATAGATAATGTGTCTCGTTAAAACATTACTAAAACAAAAGCCCTGTGGAAAAAAAATCCTAGTGAAGGAAAAAGAGTACACATATCTATAATACGTATAATATGTTTCCTCATTAAAAACCTTACCAGGAAAACCCAATGGGACAAAACCTTGGTTAAGGGTAAAACGGTATATCATGTATTTACTCCCTATCATGAAAACATCACATACTTTCACATATTCTATATATTCAATCTCGAATACTAGTTTTTCAAATTACTATTTGAATGTATTTGCTAAGCATTTATACTACCATTCTTTTGAAAATCTTAGTTTTTCAAATGACTATTTGAATGTATTTGTAAGATTTATACCACCATTCTTTTGAAAATCTTGAGTGAGGAAAAATTTTGGGGAAATATATTTTGATCTCTTCAGTAGTTTCAACAATAATTATAGCAAACTTTAATTATGATTCTTCTATAAAACACAAATAAGTATTTTTGGATCATTTTATAATCCTCTTTCAACTATTATTTACCACATATGTTCAAATTATTTCAATTCATATAAATAAATAATTTCCGAGAATTTCAATATGCTTCTAGCATCCTAAATCCTTCAAGGATTTTAATATAAACTTTACTATATAGTGGTTCGTTAAAAGTTGTAACAATAACCACTAAACGCAAGTTAAAACTTTTATGAATTGTCAAAATAATCTATCTAAAGGTTATTGCATCCACCACAAAAAAAAATATTATAACTTTTCATAATCAACGCCAAGACTTAGCGAAAAACTTCATATTTTTATTCCACTTTTGCAAAACTACTTCATTTGTACCCTCTTGGCTTTATACCTTTAGATATTTGGACTACTGGTCTAAAAACTCTACGAATTTAATTATACTTGAGTTGTGTCTTTCTATTTTGATCAATTTATTCCATATTTACATTTATTAATAGATCTATTCAAGATTCTCCTTTTATTTCATTATTTCAATAATAATATTGCATGCAAAATCATTGTCAACCACTTTTATTATTCGGTTCCACATTTTCTCAAACTGACATAACTTATCAAGATCTCTTATTTTCATTATTTTATCTTCAGTTTTAGGTACCTAAATCTCTTCTGGAGGTTTACTTATTAGTTATATCTTGGATCTCTTCTAGAGTACCCACCTCCACTATATGACCATCTAGAAGAATTTTCATCTTTGGAACAGATCAATCTATTATTTATTCTAACTGATTGTCCTAATGGGACTTTGATTCAAATTAAAATATTAGATGGTATATAAAACTTGGTTTATTCTCATTAGGTTTGTAAATACATCTGACAGTAAACTTGTAAAGAGTTATCCTTGTTGAACTTTTAGGTCAAATTACTCTCCTCCTAACTCATTACAAGTTATTATTTCTCTCTCTCTAATGTCAGGAAAAACTATCGAATCAAAATAGTAATCACGAATTATGTCATAATTAAACTCCAATACATTCAAAACATCTAATAATACAAAGAGACTTGTAATTAATATATATTCCCAACTTTCTCTAAGGATCCACTCATATTTGTGCATTGTGGTGAAGCAATTGGAACATATACGCACATATAAAAATTCAAAGATAAGAAATATTTAACACTTGATCAAAAACTAATTGTAATGGGTAGTATTTATAATTTATTGGCTTGATGTGTACAACACGTAAATCAACATAATCTCATGTTGAAATAGGAAGTTTAGTTATTATAAGTAATGGTTTAGACATAAATCAAAGGCGTTCAATCAATAATTTATCTAAACCATTATGTGCCTTGTAATGGGCCAAAATTGCCCGGCCCAAATATAAACCCAAAGCCCAAAATGAAGTTAACCCAATTACATGAGACAGGCCCAATACCCATGGCCCAAAATCTAAATCTAATCGGCTAATCTAGGGAAACCTAGGTCACCCACGCCACAACCCTATGTCGACACTCCACGCATGATCCCCGTGTGCCCCGCTCTATGTTCGCGCCCGTGCTCCACACCCCTCGTCCTCCACAACTTTACGGCCTGCGAGTTGGACAAGGAAACAGTAGAAACCGCTTGTATATTGGCGATAAAGCCTTCGATTTTTAATTGTAAAGGTTTTTTTTTTGAGAGAAATAGAATACGAGTTATAATATAAGATACACACGAAAATCAGTTGAAAGCAATCAAGAACACTTCAAAGGTGATTATTTTCTGTAACTTTGTTCTTTCTTTTTCCTCTCCTTTTTTCTTTTTTCCATTCCATAGCACATGTGAAAGATCAGAGAGAGGAGAAGAGGCTTACCGCGCGTCGTCGCACCACTGGAGCCTTACTTCGAGGGTTACAAGTGGGTGATTGAAGGCTTGGTATTGGTTTTCTTCTTTTTCAGCTGGAAGCAAAGAGGAAAGTGAGGGAGAAGGGAGAGTTTAGGGTTTCTTTTTGAAAAATATAAAGATGAAAATGTTTTAGGAAAAATGGTTTAAGTCATAAAAATAAAATAGCACCGTTTGGTGCTGGACTTATGCATTTTGGTTCAAAGTAGGGAATTTGCGCATTGAGTCCTCCCCTTTTGCGCTGATTTGTAATTAAAACTTGTTTATATTTCCCTTGTTTTTTAAATTGTCCTAGGAATTTTGTGCGTCTACTCATCTCGGTCCGTGCTAAAATAAATCGTTTTGAGCCATTTTCAGTTTTAACCCTAGAACATTTGGGCACGCTTTATCTTGGCCCTCAATTCTGTTTCAATAATTTGTATGGTTTATAAAATATCCCTTTGATTTTGGTTCTTCTTTCAATTTGGTTTTTAGTCATTCATTTTTAAAAAAAATATATTATTCTTACGTATTATTTTGGGGATTATTTCATTTGACTGCACGTTATTTTCGTTTTATTTTTCATGTGCATATCCTTATGTTTTATTATATAGTATACTCTTCTTAAAATTTCCTTTTATGTATATTCTTGGTTTTAATATTACGATGTTATTATTGTATGTATATTATTTTTATATAAAGTTTTACCACATGTATATTATTTATTTTGATTGACGTATATATTATTTTATATATTACCTTTATATATATATATATATGCACACTATTTATTTTTCAATTTCATATAAATATTTACCTTATGTATTTTTTTTAAAATTCATTTATATATTACTATTTAGTACATTACTTATTTATATTTTTCTTCTTATTTTAAATTTTTGTATCTATGGTCGGTTTTCAAATTTTTATATCGTTGCACAATAATGTTTTAAATTTTACTTTCCACCCTATTATTCATTTTATTTTGTTTTAAAACACTTGATATTTTATTTGTATAGTTTGCTTGGAATTTCTTATAAATTGGCCCAGTTCGTTAACCTTCAGACATTAGTGATCGGTTGCTATTGCATGTAACTTGGTTCTTTGTATTTTCCTTTTTATTATTCACGTAATATTATGGTTGCATATATTTATTTCATGCTCAATTCAATGCTTGTATGATTGCGATTTTCATCGGACTTTAAAATTTCAAATGCTTTTTGGCCTAATATCAAGTGTTTTTTTTTTACCTTTAAATAAACTAAACAAGTATATCTTGAGCTGGTTTATAATTGTTTATTTGGAAACTCCTCAAAACAAGGAAATGTTTCGTGTTTAGAAATTTGAGAAATCGTGCCCTAACGTGCTGGGTTTCGTTTTTTTCGTTTAGCCAAATAACAGAATACCCTTTTAAGATTTCATTTTGCGTTTTGGAAATCTTGAGGTGATCTCAGTTTTGGGGGCTTAAAATATCGTGTCCTAACGTGCTGGATGTGGTATTTTATTCCATTGGAATGAGTGAATCTTAAAATCCAACTCGAATTGTTCACACCCGGCTCAGACGTTACGACCGAATCCGGCGTGTCACATTGAAGTGTTTTTCGAAAACCATGTTTTCATTGAAAACCCTTCTTGATGTTTAGAAACTTTTACCGTTTAAACTTGAATAAAACCTTAGCCTTATTTTTTTCCAATATGTGATTCATTGTAATAATCAAAGCATTATTAACAACCTTGTAAAATCTTATGGGAAACTTTGAAAACTTGTAAACCTTTGTAGTGGCAGAAACATGTTATTTTAAAAAAACAGTTAAGTATCGAAAAAAATCAAACCTTCTTTGTCATGGCTTAAAGTGAATGGATACTACGCACCAGGTAGGATTCAAGAAAAGAGGAGGTGAGTCAATTAGACTGCTTAAGTACCTAGCTCTTCCATGATCCAATCCTAGACATGCATACATCCATTGCCACACTTTAAGCTTATTACTTGTCCTCGAACAACAAATTAAGTTTAAGTCTATTTAAAATATTTATTTCCTTTGAAAACATTTACGTTGCGGAAGCTTTGCTCGGTTATCGTGATATTTTAAAAATAAGTAACTTTTATAAAACGCGCCCTAGAGCTAACCAATTTAATAACCCAAAATATTAAAAATAATAAAAAGAGCGGCCTTATTACAACTTTAACCAGAATAAAAATAATCAAAATAATAAATGCAAAACTTATTTTAAAGAAAACAAAACTTAATCTTCGTGGCCACTCTGAATCCCGCCCAGCTTCAAGTCCATCGATCTAAGGCTCACTTACAAAGATGGGAAAAAGGGGGGTGAGTTTGGAAAACTCAGTGTGTAAAGTATCCCAACCAGAGCCCAAATCGGTTCAAGCTTTCTTGGGCCTAAGCCCTATTCGTAAATCGTGTTAACTAGGCCTTAGCCCATATCGAGATTAATCTGGGCCATAACCCCTTACAAGAATAGAGTATCTCTGGTGCGGGTCAGAGCCTATTACAAGTCGAGATATATTGGGCCTTGCCCATATCAACACTGATTGGGCCCATTTCAATACAGCCTCATATGATTAATGCATGATAACCCCATCCAACCCTCGCACTTGCCTCCGTCCATCCCTACACTTCCCGTGGGAATAAATCACCCACGCCATCCCTACACTTACAAAGTGTTAGCACCGATTGCGGCACTAACTATAATCCGCAAAGAAAGTCGCTTATATCGAAATCGTGGCACGACCACCGAACAGGTTCTTCCTCCATAACAAAACCCAACCCCATGCAATGATATATATGTCATGGCATATAACAAATGAATCGTAATATCATGTATTTCGGTCAAAATTAACCCTAGGGGTATAACGGTCATTTAGCACCTAGGGGTAAAACGGTAATTTTCATTCTTAGGGTAGTTTAATAAAATTTACTATTCTAGAGTTTACATACATATTCTAACCATTAACACATTAATGTAAGCACTTACCGAGGCGTTTTTTATCGAATCGGGCCTGCTGGCCCACTAACCTATTTTCGCCCATTAAGCCCAAATATACCGAAGTGCACGAAATTACGCACTCGCAATCATACTGCTTATGATTATCAAAATTAACAACCAAACCACTCACAAGCGCCGCACGCCGCAAGTTCATAAATGCTGGCTTTTCGGCTTTTCGGCTTTTACCGATCTAGTCTATGAGTGGGTGTCGTTTACACACCTGATTTAGAACGATACGTTGGAGAGATCCACACACAAACTGCCTACAACTGGATTACTACCACGTCAATCTAAATATCGAAAACAAACTACTTATTTAACCTCTTACCATACTCGTCCAACACAGCCTTAGATCCCAGAGTTTTTTTTACCTTTTGCCGAAATATGGGTTAGATCTGAAGAGCCAACCGAATTAGTCTTCAAGCCCTTCGTTGTACGTCCTCTTGTCCTCTTGTCTATGCTAACTCTTACACAATCAAAAGAAAGAGGCAAAAAAACCCTTAGACCAAAACGCTAGCCACCCTTAGAGGTTTCGGCTTTTCTTAATTCCTGAAATAAAGAAATAGATTCGAAAACTTACCACCGATTCCTTCAGCCAACGATTCCACTTTAGTTCTTATTCAATTCTGATGTAGATCTAACCCTCAAACCCTAGTAGAAATCGATCCTTTAATGGTCTAAAGATGTGATAGCCCAAAATTGACCCTAGTCGGAAAGTGGTTTCGGGACCACAAAACCGAGTCATAAAAATAATTAATTGTTATATTCTATGCTTATTGTGTGTGTACATGCACATGTGGAAGTTTCATTCTCTAATTTTACCAATTGTATGAGAAATTATTAAATAGGGATCAATGTGAGACATGGTGAAATATGATAGGCTAGTTTTAAATGGCTTATTAGTGCATGTTAACACAAAGGTGGACTTGCATGTCAAATTGCCCAATTTATTAATGGTGGCGCCAAGATGGGATATTGATGGGCAATATATATGTTTAATTAGATTTTAATAATAAGGAATAGGTCATTGGAGATAAAATAATGTTAGTAAAAGAAGAAAAAGGAAAAAAAAAGAATGCTCATCTTTTCTCCATTGCCGTGACTTGAAGGAGGAAGAAGAATGGAATTTTTGGTTCATGATTTGGCTTGGATGATGCTTAGGAAGAGGTAAGCACTTTGAAATCCTTGGAAATTTAGGTATAAATGAGGTGATTAGTTCAAGTTCTACTCATTTCATGGATTAAATTTTGTTGTTTGGAGGTTTGATATTCGCCAAGTAGTTGAAGCTCTTGGTACATATGTTTTTTTTCTTTTGAAGGTTGAAATTGGTTTGTTCATAAGGGGGGGGTGCCGAATGTGGCCATCGAAGGGTCTTAATGAACAATATATGTAGCTTGGGTTTATAACATTCGATTAAGGAATGTTGTGTGCTAGCAAGTTTGGTTTAATATTAGATGTAAACCACTTTGTATTTGATGAATTGAAGAAAATAGTGAAGGGCAAATTAAAAAGATGTTGAATGAATTTTTGGCTTAGTTGAGCTTAAGCATTCGGTCAATTATGGGCATTGTTGTAACCTAATTGTAATTTGCAACTCTTAATTTTGAGATGTGAAGCTATGCTAGAAGAGAAAAGAAAATTCGGCCAAGTGTTCATGGGAGGAAACTATGTGCTTGAAAGAATAAAAGTGACACTATAATTGATAGTATAGGTATTCGGCCATTCAATCAAGTGTATAGGTGATGTTAGATCAAATTTAGCACATTCGGCTATATAAGTATACCCATTTATGATATTGCCTTCGATTGTATAAAATTGACTAAAATGGGTAATTAGTAAGGGTGGTTACCTAATATACGAATATGTATATGTGTATGTATGATTGGATTATTGATAGTATGGTAATTGCATAAGGCTATTAACCGAATAGCTAAGAACGTAAGGTAGTAAGATAAAAATTTTACCATGTCGTTCCGTATGTCATAAGATCATTAAAATGTGGATACCAATATATGTACCAAAGCGGTTGAATGAGTTAATTGATTTGTTTAAGCTCAAGATACTAAAGGAGAGGCGTCCAACAAGGGGAAATCAAAGATCATCGAGTAGCCGACTTGGAATTATTTACCCAGCACAAGGTAAGTCATTAAGCACATATGTTTGATATTGCTTAAATGATTGGAAAATCTATGCAATTGTGTTTAATGGAATGCTATATATATATGTATAAATGAAATTGTATGTGTATGGAATGAGGATAATTGTTGAATGTAAAAGAAATAGTGGAATGTGTAGAAAGTTTGCTTTCGGCACTATGTGTCTTGCGGGCAATACGTGTGTATGGTGACGAGATTGGCACTAAGTGTGCGTGCTGGAAATATATGGCACTAAGTGTGCGTGCTGGAAATATATGGCACTAAGTGTGCGTGCTGGAAATATATGGCACTAAGTGTGCGTGCTGGAAATATTTGGCACTAAGTGTGCAAGCTGGAAAAATACTGACCTTGGGTGTGCGAGTTCGGAGGGTATGGCATTGTGTGTGCGAGCTTAAATTACGTGGCACTAAGTGTGCGAAATCGAGTAGTAAGCACTGTGTGTGCGTACTCTATATATATGGAGGTGTGTCTCCATTGAATTGAGTATGGACAGCGGATCGGGTAAGTACCTCGAGCTCATGACGAATAGAGAATTCGTTCATGCTTGGGGATTGAAATTGGTAAGCCTTAAATCTATGTGATGATTGAAATGTGTATGGTTGTGCTGGAAAATGAGTTAATGTGCAAAAATGCTTCGATTATCTTGTTGTGTAGAATATGAAATGTGGATGTATGAATTGGTACGAGATTGGACCGAAAGGTCCGAGGTATTATGGTATAGATTCGATATGGACGAGTACCTAGCCTCATTTGTTGTACATGTAGTAGTAACTTTATCGATGGATTGATGAATGCTTATGACTTACTGAGTTGTAAACTCACTCGGTGTTTTCTTGTCACCCATTTTAGGTCTCTCGGACTCGTATTGTTTGCGTGATCGGGACCGTCGCTGAAGTCATCACAACGGCTGAAATCTTGTGGTATTGTTTTTGTTGTTGTAGAACATTTGGCATGTATAGGCTATTATATTTTGTCGAATTGTGGGTTGTAAACTTTAAGCCATGCGAAAATGGCCTATGTGGTCATCAAGTGGGATGCTAGAGCCTATGGCCACGAGTCTTAGAAACTCTAATTTTGATAAGGTGGCCATAATTTGTGTCATGTATGATGGATGATTAAGGCCAAGGAAAATTCATGAAATTGGCATAGTCTCTGCAGTAACTGTTGCGGACAGCAGCAGTGAGATGAGATTGAAAATCACTAAAAATAGTAGAAGTAGAATTAAATAGTGAGTAAATTATGGAACTGAACCTTGATGAATCTATTTTTATATGGATGAAACGAAACGACCATATGAGCAGTATACTAAGAAATATTAAAGTTCTCGTGAAACAGGGCCAGAACGGTTTCTGGGTCCCCTGTTGCGACTTTGAAAATTTACCATAAATTATCCAGAAAGAATTAAGAGTCATGCCTTATATTTACAGATTCCATTTTTAGTCTAGTTTCATTAGAAACAAACGACACCAGTATTAAAGCCCTGTACAGAGAGATATCCAAGTTGTAACACGTGAAGGTCAGAGCAGTCGATCCCTGTAACATGGGTGACTTTAACTAATAAACTGTACCAATTGGCCCAACAAAAAATTCTAAAAATAAATCCATGGATGGGTATATGAGTATAAGTTCAGGGAAAATTTACGAAACCAGTTTCCGAGTTTTGAAACTCGAGATATGATTTTTAAGGCGACGGTGATGCAGTTTTCCAGCCTGACTGGTAATGTCAAATTGGTTGGTATCTAGAGAGATTTGGCCGTTAACCCCTCGTGTCCGACACGGCGTCGGTCACGAGTTAGGGTGTTACAATTTTATTGGTATCGAGCTATGGTTTAGTCGGTTCTAGGACTACCATAGCGCGTGTGAGTCTAGCTATACATGCCAAATTGTTAGCACTTAATAATGTGATGACTTGACGGTTGGAATTTTTGTTTTGATTAGCAATGGAACCCGAGGTAGAGACCCTTGGCGGATGACGTTGAAAGTGTAGCGGCTGCTCTGCGCAAGGGACACCGCTGTTGAGCCTCGGTCATCCGCAAATAATCAAAATGAAGGGCGAAACAAGCCTTCTTCACCATGATGAATGAGTGGGTCGCGAATATGCCCGAACCAACCCTACTGTCCAACCATTCCGAATTTAAATACTCCACCCCAAGAGCCCGCAATGCCTCCGATTCTCGATCCTGTGAGGTTGAGTAAACCACCGTGGACTTGATTAGGAAGCGTGGGGCCGAGGAGTTCAAGGCCATGTTATCGATGATGCCGAAAAGGCCGAGTTCGCTCGATAACACCATTAGAGTGTTAGATGAATCATGCACACCGATGAATGTCTTAAGTGTGCTATATCCTTGTTGCGAGACTCGACTTACTATTGGTGGAGGACTTTAATTTCCATAGTCCCAAATGAACGAGTTACTTGGGATTTCTTCCAATCCAATTTCAAAGAAATACATTAGTCAACGGTTCATCGATCGAAGCGTAAGGAATTCTTGGAACTCAAGCAAGGCCGGATGACCGTATCTGAATACGAACATGAGTTCGTAAGACTTAGTCGGTATACTCGGGAGTGTGTGGCTGATGAGGTTGCAATGTGTAAAAGATTTGAAGAAGGATTGAATGAAGAGTTAAAGTTACTAGTGGGAATTTTGGAGATAAAGGAGTTCGTGACACTAGTCGAACGAGCCTGCAAGGCGGAAGAACTTGGGAAGGAGAAGAAGAAGGCTGAAATTGAAGCAAGAGATTACCGTAAAAGATCGACGAGTAAAGCTCCGTTTTCGGCTGTAAAGAAGTTCAGAGAGGACACAAATAAGTCGAGGGCGACTGTGGGGATTTCCATATGAGCACGACCATCGATGGACTCACGAGCTACCTCGGTAGCTAGTGTGGGCAATAATCATCAAGAGAGACCTGAATGCCCCCAATGTGGAAGACGACACCTAGGTGAATGTTGGGGTAAGTCATTAATAGGGCTCATTATGGATGCGGTTCAAGGACCACCTCATTAAAGATTGCACGAGCTAGATGAGAGGAATAAGACGCAAGGTGCAAGACCTAGTGGAACGACGGCCGAGGTAGGCCCCGAGAATCTCTGGAGGTAGGAGTGGTAATCGAGAGGAGCCTCTAATACTGGCTGTCCGATCCGAGACCCGTGCTCTGCTAGAGCATATGCCATCCGCAAGACGAGAGGAGGCATCCTCCCCGACGTCATCATCGGTACTTTTACTCTCTTTGATACTAGTGTGATTGCATTGATTGACCCGGCTCTACTCATTCATATGTATGTGAAACCTTAGCATCCAAGAAGACTCTACTGTTGAGTCTCTCAATTCGTAATTCGAGTGTCAAACCCTTTGGGTCAATACGTACTAGTTGATAAAGTGTGCAAGAGATGCCCCCTAATAATTCGAGAATCCTGTTTTCCGGCCAATCTGATGCTTCTACCATTTGATGAATTCGATGTAATTCTTGGTATGGATTGGTTGACCGTACATGATGCAGTGGTGGACTGCAAAAGGAAAACCATTGATTTGAGGAGTGCAAATAACGAGGTAGTCCGAGTCGAGTCTCTTGATTTAAAAGGAGTGCCGATAATATCTTCTATGACCGCTCGGAGATATGTGAAAAGGGTGTGAAACATACCTTGCGTATGTGTTTGGAAGTAAAGAGACGGAAAGGAAACTCGAATCGGTACCGTGGTTTGTGAGTATTCAGATGTTTTTCCGAGGAGTTACCGGATTGCCACCGGTTCGAGAAGTGGAATTGCATCGGTTGTACCGGTACTACTACCGATTTCAATAGCCCCGTGATCGTATAGCATTAACGGAATTAAAGGAATTGAAGGTTCAATTGCAAGAATTGACGGATAGAGGTTTCGCTCGACCGAGTTTTTCTCCATGGGGCGCACTTGTATTGTTTGTGAAGAAGAAGGACGGAACCATGAGGTTGTGCATCGACTATCGTCAACTCAATAAAGTGACGATAAAGAATAAATATCCATTGCCACGAATTGACGATTTGTTTGACCAATTAAAGGGAGCATCGGTGTTTTCAAAGATAGATTTGAGGTCGGGTACTATCGGTTGAGGTCCGAGAATCGGACATACCGAAACCGCTTTTAGAACGAGGTACGGTCACTACGAATTCTTGGTGATGCCGTTTGGGCTCACTAATGCCCCTGCGGTGTTTATGGATTTAATGAATAGAATTTTCAGGCCATACTTGGATCGGTTCGTAATTGTATTTATCGATGACATTTTGGTCTATTCGAGAGATGAAACTGAACATGCCGAACACCTAAGGCTAGTGTTGCAAATCCTACGAGATAAACAGTTATACGCAAAGTTCAGTAAATGTGAATTTTGGTTGAAAGAGGTTAGCTTTTTGGGGCACGTGGTGTCCGTGACGGTGTCGGTGGACCCGAACAAAATTTCGACCATAGTCAATTGGAAACCTCCAAGGAATGTTACCGGTTAGGAGCTTTTGGGGCTTGCGGTTACTACCGACGGTTTGTAAAAGGATTCTCGATGATGGCCACACCCATGACAAAACTGCTTCAGAAAGATGTTAAATTTGAATGGACGGAAAAGTGTCAGAAAAGTTTCGACCAATTGAAAACCCATTTGACGAAAGCTCCAGTTCTAGTACAGCCCGAATCTGGCAAAGAGTTTGTCATCTATAGTGATGCCTCCCTACTTGGGTTAGGTTGCGTATTGATGCAAGAAGGTCGAGTTGTGGCCTATGCGTCGAGACAATTAAAGCCACATGAGAAAAATTATCCAACCCATGATCTCGAATTGGCTGCCATCGTGTTCGCCTTAAAGATATGGCGACATTACTTATTTGGTGAGAAGTGCCATGTGTATTCGGATCACAAAAGTCTCAAATATTTGATGACTCGAGAGACTTAAATCTGCGACAAAGACGATGGCTCGAGTTGTTGAAAGATTATGAACTCGTCATTGATTATCACCCGGAAAGGCTAATGTGGTTGCGGATGCCTTAAGTCGAAATCACTTGTTTGCTTCGACGATGAATGTACACTTGTCTATTCTACCCGACAATGTGTTAGTAGCCAATTAAAGGCCAAACCATTGTTGGCTCATCAAATTCGGGAAGCTCGAAAAGTTGATGAGGAGTTGCTTGCAAAGCGGGTGAGTGTGTTCGAACAAGGAATCGAGTTTCAAATTGATGATGACGATTGTTTGAGGTTCGAAGTCATCTGTGTGTTCCAAAAATTCAGTAACTTATTTCGATAATTCTAAATGAAGCCCATTGTAGTCGAATGTCAATCCACCGGTAGTACTAAAATGTACAATGACCAAACGTCGGTTTTGGTGGCCGGTATGAAACGAGACATTTCGAATTTGTTTCAAGGTGTCTGATATGTCAACAAGTGAAAGCGGAACATCAAGGGCCATCGGGATTACTTCAGCTGATCATGATACCCGAATGGAAATGGGATCGAGTAACAATGGACTTTGTGTCTGGTTACCATTGACTCGAATAAGAAAGACTTCGGTTTGGGTCATTGTTGATAGATCGACCAAGTCTGTTCATTTTATCCTGTCCGCACGGATTTTTCGCTCGATAAGTTGGCGAAATTATCGTCTCCCAAATTGTTCGATTGCATGGGTACCTATTTCTATCGTGTCGGATAGAGACCCAAGATTTACGTCGCGGTTTTGGAAGAAATTGCAAGAGGCTTTGGGTACCAAAGCGCATTTTAGCACTTTTCACCCCCAAACCGATGGTCAATCCGAACGGATAATTCAAATACTCGAGGATATGTTGAGATGTTGCATCCTTGAGTTTAGTGGTGCATGGGAACAGTATTTACCTTTGGTTGAATTCGCTTACAACAATAGCTTTCAATCAAGTATCAAGATGGCGCCTTACGAGGCTTTATACGGTCGTAAATGTCGTACCCCATTATTCGGATGAACTTAGTGAAGGAAAAATCTTGAGGTTGATTTGGTTAAGGATGCCGAGCAAAAAGTTCGAGTAATTCGTGAAAGTTTGAAAGCTGCTTCGGATCGCCAAAAGTCGTATGCGGATTTGAAAAGAAAAGATATTGAATATCAGGTTGGAGACAAGGTATTTCTCAAAGTCTCACCGGAAGAAAGTGCTTAGATTTGGCCGTAAGGGCAAATTGAGCCGAGGTTCATCGGGCCATATGAGATATCCGAACGAGTCGGTCCGATCGTGTATCGTTTGATTTTGCCCCGAGCTCGAAAAGATTCACAATGTTTTTATGTCTCGATGCTTGACGATATAGGTCTGATCCATCGCACGTAATTGCTCCATCCGAGATTGAGATTCACCTAATTTGAGCTATGAAGAGGAACGGTTCGCATTATGATGCGTGAAGTAAAAGAGTTGCGCAATAAGAAAATCCCGTTAGTGAAGGTGTTGTGGCATAAACACGAATTGAAGAAGCCACTTGGGAACTCGAGGACTCTATGAAAGAGCGATACCGAGCCTATTTACGGTAAGATTTTCGGGACGAAAATTTCTTAAGTGGGGAGAGTTGTGACACCAAAATTGACCCTAGTCGGAAAGTGGTTTCGGGACCACAAAACCGAGTCATAAAAATAATTAATTGTTATATTCTATGCTTATTGTGTGTGTACATGCACATGTGGAAGTTTCATTCTCTAATTTTACCAATTGTATGAGAAATTATTAAATAGGGATCAATGTGAGACATGGTGAAATATGATAGGCTAGTTTTAAATGGCTTATTAGTGCATGTTAACACAAAGGTGGACTTGCATGTCAAATTGCCCAATTTATTAATGGTGGCGGCCAAGATGGGATATTGATGGGCAATATATATGTTTAATTAGATTTTAATAATAAGGAATGGGTCATTGGAGATAAAATAATGTTAGTAAAAGAAGAAAAAGGAAAAAAAAAAAAGAATGCTCATCTTTTCTCCATTGCCGTGACTTGAAGGAGGAAGAAGAATGGAATTCTTTGGTTCATGATTTGGCTTGGATGATGCTTAGGAAGAGGTAAGCACTTTGAAATCCTTGGAAATTTAGGTATAAATGAGGTGATTAGTTCAAGTTCTACTCATTTCATGGATTAAATTTTGTTGTTTGGAGGTTTGATATTCGCCAAGTAGTTGAAGCTCTTGGTACATATGTTTTTTTTCTTTTGAAGGTTGAAATTGGTTTGTTCATAAGGGGGTGCGAATGTGGCCATCGAAGGGTCTTAATGAACAATATATGTAGCTTGGGTTTATAACATTCGGTTAAGGAATGTTGTGTGCTAGCAAGTTTGGTTTAATATTAGATGTAAACCACTTTGTATTTGATGAATTGAAGAAAATAGTGAAGGGCAAATTAAAAGATGTTGAATGAATTTTGGCTTAGTTGAGCTTAAGCATTCGGTCAATTATGGGCATTGTTATAACCTAATTGTAATTTGCAACTCTTAATTTTGAGATGTGAAGCTATGCTAGAAGAGAAAAGAAAATTCGCCAAGTGTTCATGGGAGGAAACTATGTGCTTGAAAGAATAAAAGTGACACTATAATTGATAGTATAGGTATTCGCCATTCAATCAAGTGTATAGGTGATGTTAGATCAAATTTAGCACATTCGGCTATATAAGTATACCCATTTATGATATTGCCTTCGATTGTATAAAATTGACTAAAATGGGTAATTAGTAAGGGTGGTTACCTAATATACGAATATGTATATGTGTATGTATGATTGGATTATTGATAGTATGGTAATTGCATAAGGCTATTAACCGAATAGCTAAGAACGTAAGGTAGTAAGATAAAAATTTTACCATGTCGTTCCGTATGTCATAAGATCATTAAAATGTGGATACCAATATATGTACCAAAGCGGTTGAATGAGTTAATTGATTTGTTTAAGCTCAAGATCCTAAAGGAGAGGCGTCCAACAAGGGGAAATCGAAGATCATCGAGTAGCCGACTTGGAATTATTTACCCAAAGACAAGGTAAGTCATTAAGCACATATGTTTGATATTGCTTAAATGATTGGAAAATCTATGCAATTGTGTTTAATGGAATGCTATATATATATGTATAAATGAAATTGTATGTGTATGGAATGAGGATAATTGTTGAATGTAAAAGAAATAGTGGAATGTGTAGAAAGTTTGCTTTCGGCACTATGTGTCTGAACAATACGTGTGTATGGTGACGAGATTGGCACTAAGTGTGCGTGCTGGAAATATATGGCACTAAGTGTGCGTGCTGGAAATATATGGCACTAAGTGTGCGTGCTGGAAATATATGGCACTAAGTGTGCGTGCTGGAAATATTTGGCACTAAGTGTGCAAGCTGGAAAAATACTGACCTTGGGTGTGCGAGTTCGGAGGTATGGCACCGTGTGTGCGAGCTTAAATTACGTGGCACTAAGTGTGTGAAATCGAGTAGTAAGCACTGTGTGCGTACTCTATATATATGGAGGTGTGTCTCCATTGAATTGAGTATGGACAGCGGATCGGGTAAGTACCTCGAGCTCATGACGAATAGAGAATTCGTTCATGCTTGGGGATTGAAATTGGTAAGCCTTAAATCTATGTGATGATTGAAATGTGTATGGTTGTGCTGGAAAATGAGTTAATGTGCAAAAATGCTTGATTATCTTGTTGTGTAGAATATGAAATGTGGATGTATGAATTGGTGCGAGATTGGACCGAAAGGTCCGAGGTATTATGGTATAGATTCGATATGGACGAGTACCTAGCCTCATTTGTTGTACATGTAGTAGTAACTTTATCGATGGATTGATGAATGCTTATGACTTCTGAGTTGTAAACTCACTCAGTGTTTTCTTGTCACCCATTTTAGGTCTCTCGGACTCGTATTGTTTGCGTGATCGGGACCGTCGCTGAAGTCATCACAACGGCTAAAATCTTGTGGTATTGTTTTTGTTGTTGTAGAACATTTGGCATGTATAGGCTATTATATTTTGTCGAATTGTGGGTTGTAAACTTTAAGCCATGCGAAAATGGCCTATGTGGTCGTCGAGTGGGATGCTAGAGCCTATGGCCACGAGTCTTAGAAACTCTAATTTTGATAAGGTGGCCATAATTTGTGTCATGTATGATGGATGATTAAGGCCAAGGGAAAATTCATGAAATTGGCATAGTCTACTGCAGTAACTGTTGCGGACAGCAGCAGTGAGATGAGATTGAAAAATCACTAAAAATAGTAGAAGTAGAATTAAATAGTGAGTAAATTATGGAACTGAACCTTGATGAATCTATTTTTATATGGACGAAACGAAACGACCATATGAGCAGTATACTGAGAAATATTAAGGTTCTCGTGAAACAGGGCCAGAACGGTTTCTGGGTCCCCTGTCGCGACTTTGAAAATTTACCATAAATTATCCAGAAAGAATTAGGAGTCATACCTTATATGTACAGATTCCATTTTGAGTCTAGTTTCATTATAAACAAACATCACCAGTATTAAAGCCCTGTACAGAGAGATATCCAAGTTGTAACGCGCGAAGGTCAGAGCAGTCGATCCCTGTAACATGGGTGACTTTAACTAATAAACTGTACCAATTGGCCCAACAAAAAATTCTAAAAATAAATCCATGGATGGGTATATGAGTCTAAATTCAGGGAAAATTTACGAAACCAGTTTCCGAGTTTTGAAACTCGAGATATGATTTTTAAGGCGACGGTGACGCAGTTTTCTAGCCTGACTGGTAATGTCAAATTGGTTGGTATCTAGAGAGGATTTGGCCGTTAACCCCTCGTGTCCGACACCGGCGTCGGTCACGAGTTAGGGGTGTTACAAAAGATTCGGCTATGCTCCTAAGACTATGGGGTTTTCGGCTTTTAGAACTTATTCTTAGGTATGCTTATTTCGAGTTAAGAAGAAAATAGAAGAATAACGAAGAAAAAGAATAGAGGATTCGGCTAAGGAGTAAAGTCGGCTATCACATAGTGTGGTTCAGCCTTTCGAAGGGTAATCGGTTAGCAATGGTTTGAGAGAGATCGGTGGAAGAAAAAGAAAAGGGAAAAGAATTTTAAGAATAGCAAATAGAAGATTTAGGCTTCGGCGAAGAAAAGAAAGATGAATCAAAAGGAATGAAGTTTGAGAAAATAAAATAAAATAAAGAAAATATGATAAGAGAATTTGAGCTGAAAAAAATAAACAAACAATTCATCCTAGCCAAAATTTGAGAGCTTTTTCGGCATTTAATTGCCGATAGCTGAATTGGTACCACCATGAATCCTATTTCGGCATACAAATCCTTCCCAAGTTTAAATTCCCTATTTTTCTCCTTAATTTCAGCCACCACCAATTTAAATCCTATCCAACTTCCTTGCACCATTAGCAGTAGTCCATCGCTTGACCGACTCAAGCCATGGCTAGTAGAGTTTCGGTCAAACTCTGACTCTCCCCCACGTGAGCAGCAAAAATACAAGCCTTCCGTGCACGAGGTGAGGCTTGAACCTCAGTCCTCCGTCTGCCCTTGTGCCTTCGCCCGTGCTGCTGGCCACTGCACCATGCTTCTCTTTACTTATATACGGTCACAATTAATTATAAACCTTATCTGCTGAAGCTCCGGTTACTTGCGAAACAAAAAGGAAATTTTTGCCTGCTGTACATCTCGAACCTGCAACCTCTTAAACACACACATACGTTGCTTGCCACTGCGCCACAGGCTCTCCTTGTGTCAAACTTCATTCGCAACTTCCTTTAAGGCCTATTCCAACCGCAACCTGCATACTAAAAAAACCCAATTTGCGCGCGCCGTGCCTTGAACCAAGGCACTTCCCACGGCCTCCTAGCGTGCTTAGCCACTGGGCCAGGTGCTTCTTTATGCTAAAACTCAGCCCAAGTTATTAATAAGGCCTACTGCTTTGAAAATTTCGCTAAAGCTATGGGCCGAGCCTAGACTTTTTCCCATACTATAAGCCATTCATATTTTATTTAAAAACTAAAATAATAATAATAATAATAACCATAATAATGAAAATTTCAAATACGATAATATATATATTTTTCCTAATAATAATAATTATAATTTCCATAAATCAATAAAAATAGATACTGTAAAATTTTCTAATAATATGTTAATTTAAACACTAAATTAACAACAATAATTTTATAAATATATTTGTATCTAATAATTATAATGATAATAATTTTTATAAAAATTAAAATATTAGTACTAACATAAATATTTTATCAATATATATATTTTTAAACACTAGTAATATTCAAAACTTCTCAATATTCAGGTTTTCTTCTATCCGAATCCCAGACTCAAAGTCCAACTCTTCTAAGCCCAATTTTTGGGGCGTTACAACTCCTTTTTTAAAGGGATCATGTTTTTAATGTTTTTTTTTCCAAATTTTCAACATTTGGACATTAATTAGTCAATTGGTACCAATTTTGGGCGTTACGGGGGTGCTAATCCTTCCTCGTGCGTAACCGACTCCCGAACCCTTTTCCTCAATTTTCGTGGACCTAAAATCATTGTTTTAATAAATTAAAATGTTTTATTAAAATGATCAAGGTGATCCGATCACATCTTGGAAAAGATTGGTGGCGACTCCATATCTCGTTTTAAAGTCGATCCCCGTTTTTTTTTAAACTTAAAAAAATGGCTTTGACATGCCTAATAACAAATATTTTACAAAAGTTTTTCAAGCTCAGTCAATAAAAGACTGAGATATAAACTCATAAGTATTAGTAAGATGAATTGTCTTAATTACATGATCTAAAACTAATTATTTAAACAAGCATTCTTGCAAACAATAGGTTGCAAGTGGATAACACATACGTGATTATTTTGTAGATGCATCTACTAAAATCATATAATATCAAAACCATCCACATGGTGGATGAATTAACACATATTTATTTCAGAAATGCAAGACATTAAATCTCAATTTTAGCTAGTGAGTTTCTAACAATCAATTTTCATTGAGAACAAGCAACAAATGAGAATTCTTTAAATTAAAGAATCTTCTAGTTCTTTAGTGAATGTCCATATGAATTCTCAATTAATTTTCGTATATTATTATCTAGAATGTCTAACTGATCACACCAAGTAGTAAATGCATTTGTATCAGTAAACTTCTGGTTTACTTTAACATCTGTTTCAATTGTACTAAATTGTAACTATCATTCCTTTTACTTTGTATCCATATATAAGTGCTATTGTGACATTTACTATTGGAAATGTCTAAATCAATGTGAAATCTATAATGCCAGTAAGTAAATAAATATAATTTTCAAATAATTATAAGCAATATTCGCTTCAGGGAATATGACAAAATCTTCAAATGCAGGGTATTTGGTCTAGCAATATGATTCTTACTTCGGATGTTAGAAGTCTCAAGTTTGATTCTAAATACTTTTAAAACCCTTTTAACAAGAGTTTTGCACAATCAGTTAACTGCCAAGAATAAACTGCCTAGGTTATGTATAGAAACAAGGCTATACTAAATATATCAATAAATGTCACATCTCAAACATAAAAATATGACATAATGAAAAACTAGCAATTTTTTTTATAACCATTATCATAAACATGCATGAAATTTAATTCCAAATCCAACCATTCAAGCTCATAGAACTTTTCATTTATAATTGCTCATGTCATTTCTCTAAATAATTAACAAATGGAATAATATAAAACATATGAACTACTACCTTTAACAATTCTTTGAACTAAATCAAATCTGAATAACCATAAAATTCATTGGTTTGTTAACATAAATTTGCATATTAGATATGTTTTAATCAAATATTTTATTTAATTATAGAACCTATTATAGCGATATAAATAAATCGGTTAATATTCATTTTCATGAACAAACGAGATTCTTAAAACAATAAGTAACACATGTAATCAAAACTTAAAAGAAGACCATTTCAATATATTTAAATCATATATCAAGTTGATTTAATATTTAAAAATGTACTTTTTTTTCTTTTTTTATTATTCTACGTTGAGTTTTGACAATAAGAAGTAAGCAAATTAAACTTTAGTAGTAGACTTTGAATCCAATCAAAATCTATTAATAGAAAACTTTGAGAGTGGATCTTATTTTCCAAGTGTACAATAGGTACATAACTAATGACTCTTCGTAAATAAATTGTCTTTCTTCTTAAAAAAAAATCTTGGAAAATCTTGTTCTTTTCTTGCTTTCTTCACTTTTCCACTTCTAAGGGAAGATTTAAGCAAGTGAGACCGATAGGTAGTCTTGTTGAGCACCAATTCTTTAGTCCCGGGTTAGTTAGCAAGATCTAGAGATAAACCAAACTAATTTGTCTAATTTGGTAATGTTGAGAATGAAAGGTAAAACGAAACCACTTTAGGAGTTTAAGAAATTTAGAACCTTAATTAAATGATTCATGAACCACATCAAAGTCAACTAACCATCGTTTGTTAATTATTCGTGAATTTCATAACTTTGCACTTTTTACGATCTAGTCTTTTAGGTAGTTAATTGATAATTTAGGTCAATCACTCCTCATTTTATGATAATTAGGTTAATTTTTTTATTAATTAATGGTTAATATTAGTATAAAAGTAAGATTAAAATGAAAAATAAAACATTCTTCTTCTCTACTTATCTACTCCATGAAAACAAGGAAAAAATAGGGCTTCGAATTTAAACTTTTCATCCTTCAAAATTGGTACGTATACAAGTATTTTTTTTGTAATTTTTATTTTTTAGAAGTCTCGAAAGCTTGATTTATCTAGCACGTGTACCAATTTGTAAAACTTTTAAAGCTTCTAAAAGTTACTATTGATGAATGCTTTAAGAAATTGGTGTTAATTTGTTAGATTTTAAGCTTAGAAGTGAAATTGAACTATCATATGCATATAATATGATGTATTAAGGTATTTAGAATTGATAAATTGAAATGAATTATCGTATAGATTGAGAATTGAATCAATTAGAGGATAATCGAGGAAAATGCAAAATTATGGATTAGTCCTTGACATTTTTTTGTTGTTACTTTTGCTAGGTAAGTTCATATGGTGTGTTGTGTTTAAATTGTTATGTATTAAGAATTATGAATATATATATATATATGTTTAATTGAAATTTGGATTGTTTACGATTTGATACAAAATGAGAGAATTGGACTAAATTGTAAAGAAATAAATATGAACTTATATGTTGGAATCACCCCGATGAACTTAGTAGAGGTATTATACATATGGATACGAATTGATTACCGAGATCCAACATTTGTTATGGACTCGAAGATACATGTGACATAGGTTTAGCTCTGACGAGGAACCTAATGTCTTTTAAAACTAGTAACCTGACACGAATATATGTCCAACTCGGATGAGCAACAAATATGGTTAATACCAGTATATTCAAGTTCATTTATTGAGTTTCATTGAGTAATATTGATAATATAAAACAAGATAAGAGATGACATGAAATGTATTTGATGTTCAATATGGAATTAGTAAATGAATTAAATATGAAGCATTGATGTTCGATCTCGGGTTGACTTTAAAGTATTTCTATGCTCATATTAGACCCAAGAAAGAATGTTCATGATATTCAATGTGGCATTACTGTTGATTGCATGAATGATGATGTGAAGTGATTGTAACACCCCAAACCCAGCCCGTATGTTATGCCTGAATTCAGAAAGCTACATTGGCCATTGGAATGGCCCATAAAAACATTTCAAACATACTTTTTAAACCATTTGTGCAGTTCGTTCAAAACTAGTAAAATTGAATGTTCAACTTTATTTTCAATCACATTTCAAACCATTTGTCTACAAAAATGGCCGAAATAATCTTTCGGAATTTTGAAAAACATTTTAAAACTATTGACTTATCAATTCAAAACAAATGAAATAAAGTGTTTATTTTTAATTTTGTAAAACCGTGTAAATTTCAGGAATCGAAATAAATAATATCTCAATTGTAGACATTCATCCATAATTCACTAATAATCCTTATCATGTATTTCACATATCACTTCTATATATTTTGTAACTTAGTCCTTAGCACAAAATTTCATGTAGCAATATATTTTACTTTTAATAACTCATATAACATAATTCAATAATTCCAAATTTCACTACAACATCAATTTTTCACATTCTAAGTGTTATGCACTTCACTTTTTTATTTCTAATATAAATTTTCCCAATTTTATGATTTAACCCTTAATTTCACAACTTAGGAAATAATTATAGTTTGGATTACAAAATTCATATATTCTTTTATTTTTCACTCGTGCTTTACTATCAGTATTTCCTTGTAAACTTTTATAACTTTACAATTTAATCACCTTTTCATAAAAGTTCTCTATTCACATAATTAATTCCACTATCTCATTTTCCACATCAAATTTCTATGTATTTCACTTGTATTATTTCCACCACATATATTTCTCAAGTCTTTCAATTTAGTCCTTGTTTCCATAAAATTTCACATTTTCCAATAATTTCACTTATCTAATACTTTGTATATTTTTGCTAACACATAACCCAACTATTATACTTTTATTATAATTTCCTCCTTCACTTAAGAAATTATTTGACACTATATATATATTACTTAATTACCACTTACTTTACAAAAACCACGTTTTAATTCTTAAATAATAAGAAAGTTAATAGGTACTTACCTCTTTTCTATCAAAATCTCTTGTTTGTCTCTTCTCCTACCACTTGATTCACTTACTCAACTTCTCTCTTCTTCATCCACGTGTCAAAAACACAATATTTTCTCATCAGAAATCTTTACTTTAACACCATTTTTATGCTTTTCTATCACTACTAAACTTAAAAATAACATAAAACCTTAACATCCATACCTTATTCTCTTGAAACCAAACTTTAACTTGAATTTCTCTCTCCTCTAACTTCTATTTTCTTGAATCTAACTTGATATTCTAGCTCCCCATAGTCTCCTTAATATTTCTCTTTTGATGGCTATAAATTTTTTTTTGATTTCTAAGTGAAAATGGTGGATTTTTGATAAAAGACCAAATTGTAAAGAAAAGAAAATTTTTTTCTTTCTTTTCTTCTTCTCACATTGGAACCATGGAAAGATGAAGAGAATTCTTCATATTTCTTTCCTTATATGCTAAACAAAATAATAATGAAATATAATTAAATGTCAAATCAAAATATTAATAAACTAATATTTATTTAATTAATCTAAAATATCAACAACATCATCATTACTCTTCAAAATTATCTTCCTTGCTAAATGACCATTTTTCCCCTTATGATCCTTCAAAATTCCTCCATTGAATCATCATTCATTTTAGTAAAATTGATATTTAACCCCTCATACTTTTTTCACTTATTCAATTTGGTCCTAATTCATCCATTTTTTGTAGTTTCTAGATCATTCCACCCTTAAAATATTTACACTATTGGTCCTTCAACTTTTCAATATGTACACTTAAATCCCTCAAATTTTGAGTATTACTTTTGGGCCCCAAAACTTTTCTCACTTTTACGATTTAATCTTTTCTTGAATTAATACATTATAATATACTTCCTAAATAAATTTTGTTGACATAACTCAAATTTTCCATTTTTTTCACTTTATTTCTTTATTTTACTATATTAAGGATAATATCTCACTTTCTTACTATAACAACTTTCGAGGTGTTACAGCTATGGCGGCGACGGCGATGGTCCAGTGATAGAGGCAGTGGTTTGATAGAAGAGAATAAAAGAATATGGGTTTCGATCACTTTTCTAAATGAGGAGAAAGGAGAAAAGAAAATAAGAAAAGAGTGAAGTTACGTGGTTACGTGCGGAAGTTGTGATGATGGAGGAGGGCAGCACTAAAGGCAGTGGTGGAGAAAGTGGAAGAGAGGAGCGGCGAAAAAGTGGAGCTCCGGTTGTGACGATGGTGGTTCGAGGCAAAAGAGTGGTAGAGGATAGGACAAAAAATAATATAAATGGTGGTTGATGGCTAAAATAAAAGAAAATAGGGAAGAGAAAAAGAGGGGGTGGAAAAAATGAATAAGGGAATAAAAGATGGGGAACAAATGTGTCATTCACCTTGTCCAGATTCAATTCATGTCACACAAGGTAAGGGTGAAGAAAATAAGCATGTAGAGGGGATAAAGGAGCAAAAAGGGGATCATAGGAGTGAAAATGGGGCTATCGAAGGAATGTTGACCATGTAAACAAGGGAAGAATCTTTCCAAGCATGGAAACTATGGGTTGGACAGCAAGGGCATTTAGCACATGGAAAATTCACCAAAAAGATTAATTAAAAAGGTGGTGATGAGGAGACTTGAACCTAAGACCTATAGGATATTAATTAAGCACTTAAGCACTTAACCACTCACTTCCTTATTATCATTCTAACAAGAAAATAATTAAAACATGAGATGATCGTTGCTAAGGGTTTGAAACAAAATTTCACAAAAAAAGAAATTAATGAAAGGGAAAAGATTTGAACTCAGATCATCAAGGACAACTCCACTACTACAAAATCACTATAATTGATACTTATTTATTATCAAATGAGCATAAGATTACCTAAATTAAAAATTCGGTCGTGACCACTTTTGGTTCATTAACCAAATTTCTACTAACCCCACTTTTGGGATGTGATAGTGATGATTTTACTATGAATTTGTCTGTGGCTCTCTGGAAATTATTGTAGCATCCCATAGCTCGGACCTGATGATCGGATCAGGTGAGGGATGTTACAATAAATCATTTGAGCCCTAATCACATATGTCAAATTAGTCCCTCCGCTAGATCACTAAAACTAGAAATGAATTGCACGTTGAATCAAATGAATAGAAATGGATAGAAATGATAAAGTTAGAGAAATGATTTACATTTGAAAATGAATGTGGTTTCTCACCAAGTATGGAAATGACATGAGAATTAATTTAAGTTTTATGAATTATTAATCAATTAATTGAAGTTCAAAAATGGAATTAAATTAATTAGTCAATGTGAACCATTGAATGTTGAAATTAAATTTATTTTCTCATAGATTCTTTTACGGTAAAGTTGTCATGATTTGAATAGAATTAGAATTGGGTTAAGAAAATTATTTAATTGAAAAAATTAATTAATTTAATAAATAATGTCTATTTTGAGAAATAGAAAAACATGTATTAGGGTGGATTAAATTATAAAGTGTTGGCTTAAAAGTCCAATAAGCACATACAATTGGACTCAATATACGAGAGACATGAATCCCCATCATAATACATATGAGGGGAGACACACCCAATTACCCGCCCCTTTCTCCTAGTGCAACTAGGGGATTTATTTTTTTCTATTAAACAGGCATTAAATGCGTTTTACTAATTCAACTAAGGTTTCATTTTCTCTCCCTAAAAATAGATGTCAATAGTAAGGCTAAAATTTTCAAAAAGTTATACACAACTTTGAGATATTGTTATTTTGTTTGAAAATAGTGAAAATTTATTTCTAAGTATAATTTTTATTTTTTGGGAATAACAGTTCTATCGATTTCTATTAAAGAGAGTTTTACTTTCCTATTGAAAGTAAAGTATATAATTTCTAGTGTTGTTTGATTTGAATTTGTTTGAGCCCACACTCGAAGCAGTTCATGGTACGAGAATAATGAAAAAGTCCATTCGATTGAAAGCTAGGAATGATAAGTAATTGCCTAGCCCAAAACACAAGTGCGATTTCGGGAAAAATTTAGTATTATAAATATCGCAAACTGGCTCAAATTTCAAAAAAAATTCCACTATGAAAGAAAATCATTTTTGAATCGAATTTTTCTCCAACACAATGAACCTCTTGTAATGATCCTCCAAGCACTATAATCGAATGCTTGGATAAAGCATTTCATCTTTACTTTCCATTGGAAGTGGTTGATACTATTAAGCAAGGGAGGACATATGATGGAATGACCTTTGTCCATAATTGTTAACCTAGAATTAATATCCATCTAAACTCGATATTTTTGGCCTTGAATCGCTTCTTCTGATGGTTAAACCTTTTGATGAAGACCATGCTTTGATACCAATTGTTAGGCTCGAAAATATCAAGAGGGAGTGAATTAATATTTTAAAATTCATTACAAACTTTTCTAAAGGGTGAGGAAATGAAAGAAAACTTGGATACTTCAATTTATAATGGTTCGACCTCAATTGCCTACCTCTACTACCTTGGTATACCTCAACTAAGTATTTCCCAATTCACTATACTTGAATTGATACATTTCAAGGAGAATGTATAAACTTTATAATCTTTATCTTTTTCACAATGCTAAGATAGAATCTTCCCACTAGTTTTTATGACTGAACTAAAACCCTCTAGTTTTTACAAGGTTCAACTATAACCTTTTACAAATTATGTAAGGTTTTGTACCTCAAAAACCTTAATTAGCTTTTGCAATACAAAGAAAAGATGTAAACAATGAAGACTTCTTAAAGGTATGTGTTTACAAGTGTTAGACTCTCTCTTTCAAAGAATTGAAATGAGGATGATAAAAGGATTTAACAATAAGAACCTAAGAGATATGTACAAGAGGAAATGAGAAAATGAAGAATTTGAGACTTTCTCTTGATTTCTATGCTTGAATGTTCATCTATTGTACCTTGAAGTGTTCTTGATATGTATATATAAAAAGGAAAAATTTTGTGACCGTTTATAGCCCTTGTGGATAATTTCTAGTCGTTGGAAGCATTGTAGACAAACCTGTAATGATACAATTCACAAGATGTATGGGTTGAAGTGATCTTGAGCAGAACTGGGCTTGTATTGGTAGAAGTAGACTTGTATCAATACAACTAGGACATGTTATCAATACTACGTCCCAAACTTGAATAAAATGAGTTTAAAGCACTTAAAAATATTTTAGATTGACTAAAAAACATTTAGATAAATTAAAACACATTTAAAATATGTTTTTGAGTACTTTTACAAGCATTTAACATGCTTTAAAAATGTTTAACAAAATTTCGAATAATTATTTTCACCAAATGAAATAGGAAATATAAATAAATTTTTCTTAAATGTTATTATAGTAAAAGCTTGGGACATCAAAACTAAAAAGATGTAAAAAGTTATAAAAATATTTAAAACTTGTAAAAATATTTAAAACTGTTAAATTTATAAAAAATATTTTAAAATTTATATAATTTACAAAAATATAAAGCTTAGGAAAAAGTATAAAAACCTATACCTTCTTTTACGAGTTTTTGTTTTATAATTTTCAATAAATTTAACAAATTTTAAAAGTTTTATGTATTTTAAATATTTTTATATTTTTAATAATTTTATAATATTCGAATCATGTCTAAAATGAACTTAGATGATCATTTATTTAGATTGGACGTACATTTTCAGTATTTTTTGTTAAATTCTTTTACATATATGTTAATATGGTATGCTATGTGTTATCATTTGATAAGTTCATTTCCATGCTAATTAATTTTAATTGTTAAAAGACAAAAAAACGTTAATTAAAAATTTAATTAAGTTATCACCTTTTTAATTTTTTCTTGAAAGGCAGTGGCACGAGATAAGCATGATAATTGGATGTGGGGATTAGAAAGAAGTATTGGAAGATGCATTGTACTACAAGCTGAACTTTGGTCCATCTATGATGATTTTCAATTGGCTTGAAAAGCTAAATGGCTAATATTATTATTGAGATAGTTAGTACGCAAGCTATCAAAGGTGTTCATGAAAAATGTAAAAGACATTCTAATAGATATCTGATTGTGTGCATTCAGGAATTTTGTAAACGCGAATAGAGAGTGCTCTTTAAACAAGTATCAAGAGAGGTGAATTCGACTATTGATATTTTAGATGGGTTGATAAAAGGTTCTCCTATAGGCTCAAAAGTATTTCATGTTGTCCCTCCACAGCTTGATGATCAATTGCTGACAGACAAACATGTTATGCTATCCAACATATTAACTTGTAATTGAAGCTTTTATTTGTTGTTACCAAACAATATTTTTTTGACTCCTGCGCCCTAATACTAGGTGGATAAACCCTTGTGTCGGTAGATACTTTTCCTTGATGCTATCCGCTCTAAGATGATGCCTGTACCTTTATTACACGACTAAAAGAATACTTCAACAATGCATATTATCTGCTTTAACCCCTTTTTTTCCCTCAATAAATGTTATAACTTGATACCATTAAGTTTTAGAATCGAATTCCACTATAATCTATTCTTGTAGTCTTTATAATACAGTACCTTGATACCTACGAATTGCAAAGAAACGGCAATTTTGTTTATTTGGTATGGTATAATTCATCCATTTATTCCAACTAGCTTTTGACAGGAATATCTTACTGTCAAAGACAAGCATATGGAGGGAAAAGCAGAGAGAAACGTGAAATGCTTATAACTTAAAAATGATTAAGCATCTTACCTAATCTTATTTCCTGATCTTACAAAAATAATTAACCATGCAATACTCAATAGGCTTCCATTGGAGATTGCACAATGATTCTTGAGTTGAGCATGGAAACATTTTAGGCCAACAACTTCCATTGATACTGGTAAACGCCTTGCAACAATCCTGGTCAATGCTCCCAAATTGGCCACTCAAAATAGACATAAATTTCCCCTATACACCCATGAATGTTTAACAGACTTGACCAACATTGGAGCGGAGTTGGAGCAGTCGCCGGTGGGAGTAGGCCTGGAAAGTATGGTATGATCCTCAGTGGTATTGGTGGAAGCAGCTGGGCCTGGGCCTGACCTAGCCTTGGCTGGACCAAAACTACTGTGAATGTGAGTAGTAGTGAGAGCCACCAAATTGTTGCTTCAGCTTTCTGCGACGACATGGTTTTGATTGATAATGGTCAAATTGGTAGTTGAAAGGAGGAACAAGGGTGTGATTATTAATAGCGAGAGAGCAAGTTACTATCCATTTTCATTAATTACAATCTGTCTCTTTTAGCATTTACCAGTGGAATCAAGATTAATGACAATATATCTTATTAAATTCTTAATACACTCAGTTTTTGTTTTCTCTTTTATTATGATCGGTTTAGATTGAGATATCTTAACTATTTGTAACCCAAATTTTTATATAATTTGTATTTGATAAAGACCGCCATCCAATTATGGGATACCATTGTTATTCTTACATTGATAAGATGATATTCAAATTTAAATATTTTAATTATTATTTGTGATACTATTTAATTTAAATAGATACAAATATTAATCCTTAAATATTTAAAAATCAAATATGCTTTCTTTTACTGTCCATTATCCAAATCTACTTTCCTTTTACTATTAACAAATTCACATCCATTATATGTTTTACCTTTATTTTCTTCTGCTTACCGATTGCAAATATTTAGTGGATTTGGATATCTCATACTATCCCTACTTTACAAAATTTTATAATTTGTAATTTAAAAGAGAAAAAAAAGTGTAGATATTTTACCCGCTATTATCGCCTCTTTATGCCTCAAAAACAAATATTTTAATTCTTTTATAAATAATAAAATTATAAATTAATATATGATAAAATTATTTTTAATTTGTTAAAAATTTATAATTCAACTCTAACCTATACAAAATTTCAGAATTTGCCCTGAAAAGCTAAGCTAGCATAGAGTAGTAAAGAATTATATTAAGAAATTGTTTATCTTAATTAGTAGATAATTTTTGTAGATTTGGATATTTGAACGATAAATTTAATTAATCTGGAATCATATAATAATAATCAGATTAAATGCGAATGATAAATAAATTTAAATTTTAAAATAAATTGATAGGCTTATATTTTATAAAGATGGCAGACATTGAATACAGCAAGCTAGCATAGATTATGAATTTGTTTACCCTAATTAGTAGATTGGCAAAAGCATATGATCTAAAAGCAAATAGCGAAGAATCAAATCTAAAGCATATGGTCTAAGCTATATTTACTACCATTGGTAGCTATTTAGTTTGTTCAATCTTATATATTAAATCTAAATTATTATCACCATAAAATTAAGAAAAATTAAAAACGGGTATAATGATTTATTTAGTCTTTTAATTTTGTAAAAAATTATTTTAATCATCCAATTAAAATTTTGTCTATTTTAGTTTTAAACATATATTGTTTGTCAAATCACTTAAAATGAATAAAAATTAACGTCTATTAAATTTGCTAAGGTAACATCCATATGTAATTCACATGTAATAAGTCCACATGTGTTTAACAATTAATTATTTTTTAAAAATAAAATTATTAAAAATAAATTTTATACTTTTTAAATAATTTTAATTTTTAATAATTTTAATATTTTAAAATTTAAAAATTAATTCTTGACAAGGTGATATCTACATGTATACCATATCAACTAAGTTAATATATGTTAATTTTCAATTCATTTTAAACTGATTTGACAAATAGCTCAAGTTTAAGAGTTAAAAAGATAAAAATTAAATATAAAACTGGTATGAATTTATTTATAAAATTAGAGGATCAAATAAATTATTATATTTTATTTTATCATTATATGATGACTTGATTATAAATAAGAGCCCAATTTAGAGTTGGGCTTTAAGTTGTTGCATTACTCTCTTGAGTCTAATAGGTTTGCTATTAATAATGTTGGCCATTGTTGTTGGTTTTCTTAATTTCTCGTTTAATTGGGTTGATTATATATTTTGTGTTTGCTTTTCACAAATTAGTTTCAAAAGTTAAAAATTGGGTTAATTTATGTCAAAGGACAGAGTGTGCAATTAAGCTGTAATTTGTGAAAATTAAAGAAAATGAAAAAAAGAAGAAGAAGCAAAACAAAAATTATTATTGAAGTGAAAAAGTAAATTCCAATCAAATTCACTGATTAATTTAAAGGTATAGACATCAACATTGCATGAAGGACATGAAATTTCAAATTCTAAATCTTCAATTATTTCTTTTGGATCACTGCTCCAATACCAACGACCATATTCATCGTAGAAAATTGTGTTAATGCTATTATTTAATTATTTTATTGGAATTCGTGAAAGTATTATGGATGATTAAAATAAAATTGTATTGCATTTTATTTTATTTATTAAAAAAGAATAAGTTAATTTTTATCGTTAAAAGAAATAATATATTAGTCATTTTTGTTAAAAGTTTAATCTATTTGTATTGTTAAAAATTGACATTAACGAAATAACTAAACAATAACACATGATGTGCCACTTGTACCTCGTATTGATGGGCATGAACCGGTTTTTAATAGTAAAAATGAATAAAATTTTTAATAGAATTATTAGTTTGCTATTTAATTTAATGTATAAAGACTAATTTAATCACTTTTTAAATAAAACAGACAAAATACAATCTAACTCCTAATATAATAGCTGCATTGGGATGATTTCTTGTTTGGATTAAACTTCTTTTTTCTTGGTTCTTCTTCTTCAAATAAAAATTGCAGTATTCTACATCTCTATATCGATAGTATAGAGAGCAGTAAGATCATTACTAAACACAACCTCCAATAAATAACTTATACGTTCCTCCTCCTGCGATTCATTGAGAAGTAAAAAAAAAGATGTTCTCAACATCATCATTGCATCTTTGCTCCCTGTTGCAACATGACTTGAACTTTCTCACTTTATCAGTTGTTGATACAAATTCTTGCCAGTTTCACAAACTTTTTATGAATATTTGATGTATAATCTCGCAAAGTATTTTACATCTGTGAAACAAATTATACACTATTAAATATTGGCAATATAATATGATGAGTATATATAAAAAATAAATAAATAAAAGTAAATTTATATTGTGATACATACATGGATGAAGTGAAATTTTTTAAATTCAATTTATCAAAGTTGTCAATTTTCAAGTTTGTAAAATTAGGTAGACTTGTGGTGCATTTTTTGATGAGATCCAGGCATTTCTGGATTAAGATGTTTTATGACCGATATAAAATTATCTCTTAACTTCAAAATGCACTTTTAAATGAAATTTGACACCTTATTTTAATTTCAAGAGCTTAAGTTATGGTCGTTTTAGTGAAGATTGTGCAAGTGAAAATTTTTGGACAGGATTATTTCGAAAATTATGACTTTTGAGCTTTGAGTCGTGTTTAAATCATATTGGGTTGGATCTTGAGGCTTAATTTTTATTATATATAAGTCCAATATTGTATTTATTAAGTTTTATATTTTTTAGATTTATTTATTTCAAATTTTAGGATATTGTTGCTACCCACAATTGATGCTTACTGAATGTGATAACAATTAATGGAATTACTTGATTGCAATGATCACTACGGCTTGGCATTGCTGAAAACTGTGCAAATAAAAACAACGAATGCCAAAGATTTATCTATGCAGTTCAGTTTCCCGACATCAGCAGAACCTAGCTCAGTGAGTATTCAACTATCTTTAATTACAAATACAACAAATGATTCACACTCTAGTACTCTATCACTCTCCAAGTATAGAGATCTCACCTTTGTACCTAAAAACTAGAACTCAATATATCAATTTCGACTTGCTAACATAGAGTCTAAGTAAATACAAAGTAACTCCTTGAAAATAGCAATTATAACATAAACATTCAAAGTATAATTAACCAAAGATATGATCTCTAAAAATCAACAATACAATTTTGATCAAATCTCCACACTCCAAGGGTTGAATTGATTCATTTGAATCCAATCCCAATCTATAATAGAAAAGGGTTGATTTCCATATATGTACCATGGTATCTTTAAAAATAACAACACATTAATTGGACTAAATATTTTCTTTATTAAATTGCCAACTTAAATATGACAAGTAATTTCACTACCTTAGTGGTAGTCTGCAGTGGGCACTATCGAGTGCCACTTAGCTCAATCAGACCTAGTAATTTTGAACAAATCAAAATTATCACAAACCTTATTCCACTAAACACAACTTAAAACATAACATAGTAATTCTAACTATCAGTGTCACGTCTAGAATTCGCACCAACAATCAAAATACTATATTATATCTAAGTAAGTAATAGATAAAACATAGTGCAACAAAGTAAACAAATACCATAGTAGAATAACATGGCTCTATATATTAGTTTCGTAGTAGTATCATCATTTTAGGGTTTCATATAGACCAATCAAATTAAAAGTTCAAATAAGAAAAAACATCACCACACGAAATTAAAACCATCTTCAAGATAAAAACTATCTTATGCAAACATAAATAGCTTCCAAAGGAGATATACTTCTCATACAGGATCACAACAACAATCACACAACAAAACAAACAATACTCAGCACAACTTCAACTTCCCAAAATACTACTCCCCCCCTTTTTTTACAAAAAATTTGCCAATTTGAACACCAAAGATCCTTATTCTCTTGACTAAACCAAAGCTAAACATATGTTGTAAAATATGAGGATTAAAGCTCGTCCATCCAATCAGGGGTAAGCCAATCCATCCAATTAGGAGTACAAGATTAATGGACTGAATGAACAACTATACAAAGATCATTTGCTTTGCAAATTATTCCTCAATGTTATCTTTTTGGCTCAGATTTGTTGTATAACCCATATTTTGGCTGTAGCTTAGCAATCACACAATTTTGAAATTCAATAGATGATGTCAAATGATCAACCATGTGACACCCCACACTCGATTTGGTTGTCGAATTCGAATGCTTGATGTCACATTGCGTTACCAAAAGAAACTCAGTCTATTTCAATTCATTTCAAAAATAATATTGACATTCATTCATATTATATTTCATACATACTCAATTTAATGAACAAACATGATTAATCCATATTAAATGGTCTCACAAAAAGCTGAGTTAGGATTCAAATCTAAACATGAAAGAACCAAATTTAATAGTTTGCCTCGAGACCATAAGGTTATGTATCGAGACAGATCTCCTTCATATAACATTTTTGCTTCGATGATATTACTTCTCAGGACATTGCCCTTTGTGTCTCGAGACTCCCCTCTCCTATTTTACTAATTTAGCTTCAATGTTTGGATGTCTCGAGACAAGGGGTTCTTGTCTTGAGACCTAAAATAAGGCAAAATATATTTTAGATTCAATGTTTACTTGTCTTGAGATAATGAGATCCTTGTCTTAAGACTATGCAACCATGTCTTGAAACATGTTCGTTTAGTCTTGAGACCATTTCCTAGAAATGTACCATTCGCTTATTTTTGTTCTTACTGTCTCGAGATATAACCAATGTATCTCGACACTATACTACCAAAATGTCAAAACATGCAAACTTTCCAACAAGCATGCTATGCCAAAATATTTCCTAAATCAATCTAAAGTTGAACCAAGCCAAAACATATCCAATTGACATGTAAAAACATAATAAATATCTTAAAATCATGGCATTTCATGCATATCATTTTAATACTAGTAATTAGATAGTTAAGCAAGCTAAATACATACTTTAACTACTTAAACCAAGTAGCAAATTGAACAATTACCAACACAACAACCATTTTAGCAAATAATAATCTAATGCACACCTATTTAACATATCTATATCTATACACCAAAAGATAAGTAAAATCCAAAATCACTTAAACATTCATCAAGGTATGCATCAATAATAACTTTACAAATCAAAATGACATATTGACTTCAAAACACTTCCTAATGAATTAGGTACATGCCACATATAACTAAACATAGAAAAAAATTACAACTGATGACTGAGCTAAGAATTGATGGTTTGGATGCTGACAAGATCACAACACACCAAGGATCTAATTCAAACTTGTGCAGAAAAACAAATGAAACCATATGCTGAGTCTTGAATACTAAATGGTTCTAACATAACTTGAATTCAAACATAAAACTATTAAAATGATTGTTAAATATTAATTGATGATTTGGATTAAATTATAATGTTAGTTAAATTGAAGGTTATGTTTGAAAATGGGAAACTTACATGGTTAAGTAATGGTGATGAATTAATATGAAAATAATTACATGATTTGGATAAGATATGGCCTATTTGAAGCTTGTGAGTGCTTAGGATACAAATGACATATCATTAGAGGTTATTACAATCTTAGGTGCTTGTCTTGGATGTCCTATTCATGGATGAGGTCCTGCATTTGTTGCCAATTTTACACAGCTATTGTGAGTAGCATCGTGTAGCTAAACATCCTGACCCATAGCTCATATGAGCAGACCCATTTCACAGCTCGTGTAAGCATTTATAGTTATAAATCGTGTGAGCATTTATCTTAAGTATCCAATGTTATATCACTGTGGTTCATTGGGTATTAAATGATATATGAATGAGTTATATGAAATGGCTATATGTAAATTGACATATGAAAGGGACATTTATGAAATTGCTATATGGTATTAGGCATTGAATTGAATGCGTCATGTAATATAAACATGAGATGAATGATTGAGTTACATTTGTTATTTACAAACATTATATGATATTATATGGTTTTAAGTTCTTATATATGTGAACTCACTAACTTGTGAGATTTATGATGTGTATAGGAATTGGATGAACTCATGAGCTTGTTAATGAAATTATGTATGAATTGTATAAATTGATCCTATTCGATAAGTTAACATTTATGTTTTATACAAACTTACTAAGCATTGATTGCTTATGTTAGTTGCTTTCTTTCCCTGTAGATCATCGGAAAACTCAGTCAACTGGAAGTTCAAGTTGGAGCACACACACTACCCATCTTCAAATCGGTAGAATTTTTGGTAATTTTGATGTTGGGTTATAAATGGCATGTAATAGGAGCTTTTAAGTTCTTTTGTTATGATGTTGATTAAACTTTGGTTTAAGCATACTTATGTATGTGTATATATATCTTTTGGTTTTGGCTTGTATATTTCCATATATATGTGTCTTTAATTATTTGGTTTATGCTTCGTGAAAATGGTTGAGATATGGTAAAGTTGTACGTGAATGGAATGGATGAATTAGTATGCTTGGCATGTGTATAAGGTAAGGGCTTGTGATCTTTGAATGTGAATTTAGTTTGGTGTATGCAATGAGGGCATATTGGTTAGATAATTAGGTTGAATTTTTTGGTATGTTTTAAGCAGGTTTGAGTGTGTTTTAAAGGTGTGAAAAATGGTTGAAATTGGTTTAGCTTGGTACCTAAGAAATGAGTGATAAATTGCCTTGTTTTGGAAGTTATTTTAGGCGCACACATCCTGGGACACGGGCTGTCATGCAACCATGTGGCCTATTTAATTTTTGTAATATTCCTAAACCGGGTCTAGTAGTTTTGAGTATATTTTTAGGGTTTCGAGTGTGAAACTAGAAATTTATGGGGTTCTTAGTAATTTTTAATTTAATTTAGGAGGTTAATTTCATTTAAAATCGATTAAACAATAATTTGAAAAATAAAAATATTTTTGGAAAATTAATTTTAAAGCAATTAAATAATTATTAGTGAGAATAATTAATTTGGGTTGAAAAAGAATTTTAAAATAATTTTTATTGGTGGTTAATTTGAGCTAAATTTAAATATTAATTAAATTGGGCTTAATTGTAAAATAAAGGAAATTTTGGAGCACTTATTTGGCAAATAAACCTTAAAATTCAGAATTTTGGAGGGAAATGATCAATTAGTAAAGTAAGGGAAATACTGGAGTGGCCATTAGTGTAACAGCCCGATTTTGGGTCTAGTTAGAACAATGGTTCCAAGACCACAAATTCGACGTAGAAAAATTTATTTTTATTATATTTTTATGGTTTGCAATTTTATGGAATGATTTCATGAAAATTTAGTTAAAAAATTTTGACATTTGGGCACTCAATTTGGTCAAAAGGACTAAATTGCAAAAAGTGCAAAACTTGAGTTCTATAATCTAGAGTTGTCTAATTATTATGAAATTTTAAATTGAAGGTCCTTAAATGGTAATTATACCATTGGTTTTGTTGATGGACAAAAATGGACATGGTTAGGTATGTTTTTAAAGTTTTTCATTAAGGGCATTTTGGTAATTTGATAATTAAAATGAATTTAAAAGCAAATTAAAAGACAAAATTTGTCCATATTCTATCCCATGGTCGAATTTCACAAGGAGAAACCATGGCTATGGTTTTTCAAGCTTCCAAGCTCGATTGTAAGTCCGTTCTAGCCCCGTTTTTAATAATTTTTATGTTTTTGAAATCCTTGCAACATCATCTATCTATTTCTACCAGTAATTTAAGACATAATCAAAGTCTAAAATTTTACCCATGATGGATATTTGTGCATTTTGATGTTTAATGGTAGATTATATAAGTTTGATGTTTGATAAACGACTTTTGCTAAGTGATTTTCGATGAAAATACCTAAAAGGACCTATTTGTAAAAGTTATAAAATAAGTAGTAAAAGTGTGATTTAATGAAAAATGTGGACTGGTATGAGTACAATAAAGATTCGGCTAGGCTTGGGTAATGAGGAAATTTGATGAAAATCATTTTACGAGCCTAAGGACTAAAATATAAAAATGTGAAACTTTAGGGGCAAAAATGTGATTTTTTATATAATGTGATTTTGGGCTGATTTGAATAGTTTAATGATTAAATAAGTTGAATGTGATAATATAGATCAAGAAAAACGAGGTTCGGACCTAGAATGGGGGAAAACGAGTATTTGACTTAGGTCCTTTTCGCCATTTTTATGTCGAGGTAAGTTCGTATGTTTAGTAAGCATTAAATTATATATGTATAATTGCTTAATTGATATGATTGTGGTAAATGCTATATTATTGAAATAAAATGTGAATGTTATTGAGTATGAGACTACGAAAATGATCGATAGAGGTTCGATACAGTGAAAGTCTCAGTTGAACCATAGGAATAGATAGGATACAAATGTCCTAACATTAGGGTTACTAAGTTTATGTTTAAGACCATATCTTGGATATGGCATCAATATGAGACTTCGTGTAAGACCATATCTGGGATATGGTATCGATAAGAGATTTCATGTAAGACCATAGTTGGGCTATTGGCATCGATACGAGATTACATGTAAGACCATATTTGGGATATGGTATTGGTATGGTACTAAGTGTACGGGATTCCCAAGTATCCTTTAGTATTCCAAGTGGTTCAATGGGAAATTCAACGGGTATGTCAAAGAAGAGAAAAAGTATATAAGTATTACGAATTAGTACTGTTATGTATGTAAAGTCTATATGCATTGACTTCATGAAATTGTGAATTCATGATTTCCACGAGAATGACTTTTGTGAAAATTTGGTGATTATGGGTCTATACTTGTGAGTATGAATTTCATGATAAATTCAGTTGAAAATCATGTGATTGGCTTTTGGGCCAAATTGAGTTATGATATAACATGTTTTATTTGCACGAATTGTGATTTATCAGATATGAGAAAAAGGAAATGATTGGCATAATTGCCTATTATCGTGGTTATGAAAGTATGGGAAGATAAAAGTCTAGGCAATTGAAAGATATTAAGATATATGCTTGAAAATATGAGTACACATAATTTAATGTGCATGTTTACTATGAGGTTTGTAATGACTTGTTAATTGCTGTGATATGTTATGAAAGAGAGATTATTGTTGTTAGGCTAACGCAAAGATATGCTAAATTATGCTTATAAGTTAATAAAGTAAATATCTTAATTGAATAAAATCATAACTATGAGATTTATAGCAATTAGTAATATTTCGTGTTTAAATTATTGACTTGATAAATGCCTAATAAGAGTTGCTTATTATTTTCATGCGGACTTACTAAGCTATATAGCTTACCCCCTTCCTTTCCCTTGTTTTATAGGATTATTAAGCTAGCTCGAGTTAGAGATTGCCGGAGATTCTATCACACTATCAAGCTATCATTTTGGGTATTGATAAATTCAAGTATTTTGAGTTTATGGCATGTATAGGGACTTGGTCATTTTGTTATATGTGTCATTATGACTTTAGCTAATGTATTGGCTTGTAAGGGTCAAAGGCTTGTTTTGCTATTTGGCCATGTAAGTTGGCTTATACTTGCAACATGGTTGTGAGCCTAAGTATATTCATATATGTGTCAATGTATATGGTGATATTATCATGATATGCTTGGTGAATGTGAATGTTTGGTAATGTGGTCTATTGATGAGATGATAAATTTGTGTGTACAATAAGTTAACTAAAAGTAGTCAAATGAAGCCTAATGAAGGTGAATTTGACATGAATGATTTATGGCATGAATAATGCTGTGTGTATGATAGATGTTGATATGGTACTGATATGTGATGGTCATAATTGTGAATGATTCATGGTTCATTTTGCATATGGCCTTGGAAGTTGGCTAATGTTGGTTATGAGCATATTTGTATTAATGTCATTTATGAATGTGGAAACCTGCATAATTTGATCTGGAAAGGTTGATGTTTAAAGAATATTTGAAAATGGTATGAGAATGACATGTTATTGATTTGGTTGTGATTATTTGGTTGCTCTTCATGCTTAAGTTTGTAACATGAGATGTTGAGTAAATATGTGCAAGTGAGGGTGGCAAAATGACTTGGTAAATAGCCTTGTTTTTGTCCACATAGGTAGACACACGGTCAGCCCCATGGGCGTGTGATTCGGCTGTGTGTCCTCTGTACCTTAATTGTTGCAAAATAGAATGCTCAGAATTGAGCACACAGGCAGAGACACGGGAGTGTGTCTCAGCTATGTGAAGGACACGGCATCAGGACACGGGTGTGTGTCTTGGCCGTGTGACTTCAATTTGTTCTTGGGTGACAAATAAAGAGTTACACGGGTTAGGGACACCAGCATGTATGACCACATGGCCTGCCCACACAGGCGTGTCCCAAGCTACACGGGTGTGTGACCCCTGTTTTAGCAAAAATTCTCTAAGTGTTGTAAAATTTTTTAAAGTTCTCGATTTAGTCCCAAACCGCTTCCAATGCATGTTTTGGGCCTCGTAGGCTCGTTTTAGGGACGATATGAATGTATATGAAAAATTTTAAATTTGGATTGAAATTTACATTCGATTTTGTATGTTTGATTGTGTTTATGTCTGGTAATGCCTCATACCCTGTTCTGGCGTCGAATACGGGTAAGGGGTGTTACAATTAGGTAAATTCCCCAACTTTTAAATTCTGGAGGGTTGTGTTAGTTTTAAACACACATCTAACCTACTTTTCACACCATTTACATCAAATTGGAGAGCTATAATTTCATTTTCTTTGCATGGTTTTAAAGATCTATCATCAGAGAATAGATCCAACTAATTTTCTTCTTAAAATACTCTTTTAATTCATCCGAAATTTGCAACAACTCGTTTTTAGTGAAATTGAAATAGTGGTTTAGGGACCACAAATTTGAAGTTTGAAAATTTTATTTTATTATCATTTTATTGCCTACAGTATGATAGTAGTACCCTATAAAAATTTCGTTAAAAATTTTTACCGTTTACATGTTTAATTTGATAAAAAGGACTAAATCGCGTAAAGTGCAAAAGTTGAGTTCTAGTAGCTAAAGGTATTAAACAGCTATAGAATCTTAAAGTAAGAGCTCAAATATGGTAATTAAACCACTAATGAAGATAGTGGAATGTGATGGCTTGGCATTTTTGTAAAATTTAAAGTTTTTAAAGGTTATAATTGTAATTTGGTAATTAAATGATAATTAAAATAAGAAAAAGGCATTCATCTTCTTCATCCATCAAGACACCACCGAAATTTCTTTTACTTTTAAGCTAGGGATTCAACCATCTTAATTGTTGCTAAATTGGTATGAATTTTTGTCCCGTTTTCAATTATTTATATGTTTTCGGGATTATTGTAGTTTAACCTAGCTAGCCCGGGGATTAATTTGTAAAACTGTTAAACTATTAGGGTTTTTTCATTGTTGAATATGCATGATTTTTGATGAGTTATGGAAGAAAATAGATAGTTATTGTTAGATAAATAACTTTTGTTAAGTGATTTTTGATGAAAATGTTAAATAGGGATTAAATTGAAAAATAGAAAATTTTACATGGTAAAATTGTGAAATAAATGAAATATAAGGCTTTCTAGAGACCTAATTGATATTCCACTATAGTGGGTTATGGTGAACTTGCATGAATTTCCATTTTTATGAGCTAGGGACTAAATTGCAAATAAATTAAAAGTATAGGGGCAAAATGGTAAATTTTCGAAAATATGATTTTTGGTTTAATTGATTAAAATACATATTAAATTGAGTTAAATTTATCCTATAGATCAAGATAGACCTTGTACGGCTTTAGATCGGGGCAAAGAGAAAGTTTCAGATTAATCGCCTCCATATCTACGTATACTTGTCGAGGTAAGTTCGGGTAATTAAATTGTGTATATATGTTTTTAATTGAATTATACTTGTACTGTAAATTGGTATATGTACATTCTGGTTGACGTATGACAACTACTGGGCCCCATTGGAACCTTAAGAATTTGTAGGATACAAATGACATGTCATTAAGGTTTACATGATCCGGGTGCTAGTCTTGAACGTCCTACCGATGGCTGAGGTTCGACATGTGTTGCGGATATTCCATAGCTCATGTGAGCAGACCCATTTTCACAGCTTGTGTGAGTATACTGATTTACATCTCGTGTTAGCATACCAATTCACAGCTCATATGAGCATACATGTATAAGATTTGACAAATTATAGTTATATGAGTTAGCACACTATGTGTGAGCTATACTGGGTATCCAATGGTATTCTAATGGTTCAACAGGCATTATTCTGATACAAAATGGTAAAGGTTCATTACGAACTATTACAGGGATACACATGAATTATATGGAAATGATGTTACATGGTATATGGAAAATTGAATTGGATGATACATGCGTATGAAACTTAATCAATTGTTGTGCTCATCCATGATTATTGGTTTGTATATGTATTTACATGGCTAACATGGTTGGTGTATATGTGTTTAGGCATTTGGCCAAATTATGTTGGGATATGCTATATTTATCTTACCTATTTTGTGATTAAATGATAAGTTATGTTTTAAGTTATACGAACTTACTAAGCTTAAATGCTTACTTTGTGTTATTTTTCATGTTTTATAGTGTATCAGAAGCTTGTTTGAGTTGGAGGCTTGTCGGAGATATATCACACAATCCATTGGCTCTTTTGGTACTTTCGGCTGTTTAATTTTGGTTATAATGGCATATATAGGTATTTTGGCTAATGTTGGCCCATGTGTTTTGGTTGTTGAAATGGCCATTTGGTTTGGCTTGTGTTACGGTATTTTTGGTGATAAAATGAATTTAGTTTTGGTATATAAATATTAGCCTTGATAAGGTTGATGTTTGGCTTTATATGTTTAAGTTATGAAAGATGAAATGATAGTTTGAATATGCATATGGTATATGTGCCTTGTAATAGGTTGAATATGTGGTGAATTGGTACCTTATTATGTATGATTTATATGGTTATTTGATACTAGTTATAGATTGACATTTTGGAGACCAAATGGTTTGTGTTTTGGTAAATAAATTTATGGTATGTATTAATGTAAATCTAGTTGGAAGTTAGTTGATCATTTTGACCAAATTGAGTATAGTACATAGTTATACATATTTACACATTGTCATTTGAGGTGCCTATGGGCATATTGGTTGTATGTTATTATACCTTGTGTTCATAGCTGGATTTTGCATGATTTTGGTGCCTTGTTATGGCTTGCATATATGTGCAATTTTGGGTGTAGGTACATGCTAAGATGGGTGAGAAAAATGACTTGTAAAATGGCCTATTTTTGTCCACACGGGTAGAGACACGGGTGTGTGTCACAGCCGTGTATGACACACGGTCAGGCGACACGACTATGTGTCCCCTGTAGCTTTCAAAGGGTTGCAAGTCAGGCTATTACACGGCCTAGCACACGGCCTGGAACACGAGCGTGCGGCTTGGCCGTGTGACCCAAGTTAGTGAGTGACACGGGCACAGACACGGGTTGGGACACTGCTGTGTGTTCCTACTTCAAATGTCCACACGGCCTGACCACATAGCCGTGTGACCCCTGCAGTTTTGAAATTTTTCCTTATTTCTTAAAAAATTCTTTGAGTTTCTGATTTAGTCCCGACTTGTTCCAAACATGTTTTTAGGACCTCAAGGGCTCGTATAAGGAATAATATAAGTGTTTTTGATTTGGATTGGCTTTAATATGATTATTGATATGATTCGAAATGTTTGAAATTTATGTTTGTTTGTTTTGAAAACTCGAGTAATACTCTATAACCCTATTATGGCGACAAATATGGGTTAGGGGTGTTACATTTATTGGTGTCAGAGTTATGGTTTAGTCGATTCTTTAGAATAAATGTAGCGTGTACGAGTCTAGCTATATATACCATTATATAACTTGTGATAGTGTGATATCACCTGACCATTTTAAAACATGTTTTCACATAGCAATGACATCCAACCGAGCTTACTCCGATGAAGTAGAAAGCAACGCTCAAGCCTTTGTTTACAGAGTAGCATCGAACGGTACAAGGCCCGTATCTGAGGGTCGAGGAGGAGAGGCTAAGGAAGCCTTCTTCCAAATGATGAGTGATTGGTTTGTCGAGTTCGTACGGACGAACCCGACTGCTCAACAACCTCCACCCCTCCTGCTCCCCAATTGATTCTCGTTATTCCTTAAGGTATGGAACCGTTACGAGTTAGTAAGCCACCTATTGATAAGATTCGTAAGTACGGGACTGAGGAATTCTGAGCTAGTGCTGAAGATGATCCCTAAAGATCGAAATTCTGGTTAGAGAATATAATAAGGGTTTTTGACGAATTGTCTTGTTCACCGACCGAGTGTGTTAAGTGTGCGGTATCGTTATTAAAAGATTCGGCTTATCAGTGGTGGAATACATTGATTTTTTTAGTGCCAAGGGTGTAACAGCCCATTTTTAGCTAAATCGAAACAGTGGTTTCTGGACCACAAATCCGAGGCTGTAAAATTTTTTTATATTATTTTTGGTGTTTATAGCATGTGAACATTGATGTGTGTATGTTTCGTGAAATAATTTTATCGTTTGAGTGTTTAGTTTGATAAAAGGACTAAATCACGTAAAATGGAAAAAGTTGCATTCCACTTATTAAAAGTGCTTAATTGTCCTTATGTTGATATTATACCATTGATAGTGAAATTTGACATAAATGAGCATGTATTTAATGTTTATTAATGTTTTAAGCAAAGGTCAATTTAGTAATTTGTGATTTAAACTTAATTACATTAAAACAAAAAAAATGGTGGCCATTTGTTTATATTTTTGCACTGAAAAAAGAGAGGAAGAAACACTATTCGAAGCTTTAGGTATTCAGACATTGTTCATCTTGGTTGAGGTATGAAATTTATTCGGTTTTTGATGATTTCTATGTTTTTGTGATCGTTGCTTTGAGTACTAGCTAGCCTATGCCTCAATTTTTGAAAGTGTTGATGATTTTGAAAGTTACCATTGATGAATTCATATGTTCTCGAATGTTTGATATGGAAAATGAGTATTTGTTGATAGATTATCATGTTTTGTAAAGCGATTTTTAGTAAAACTGCATAAAAGGGACTAATTTGTGAAAAGTGTAAAATGTGTGGTTAAATGTGTGAAATATTGATAAATATGGGTTGTTATGGAGCTTATAGAAAATTCGGCTAAGCATGGGTTATATTGAATTTTGAGCAATTTGTGTTTTTATGAAATAGAGATTAAATTGAATAAATGTGGAACTTTAGGGGCTAAAGTGCAAAATGCCCAAATATGTGTTGTGGACTAAATTGAAAGATTATGTGATTAAAAGAGTTGAATTTGTTATAATATAGATTAAGAAAAGAGGAACTCGAACTTAGATTTAGGCAAGAACAAAGTACTCGACTAATCAACTAGTTATGTCATTTTTACATCTGAGGTAAGTTCATACGTGAGAAACATTGTTACAGTTATATTTTTAATGCTTTAATAATGCATAAATTGTATATATACAATTACGATTGTGAACGACGACAAATCGATTAAGTTTGGCACTTAGTGTGCGTTTTGAGATAGCTTCGGCTATATATAGCACTTAGTGTGCGAATTGGAATAACTTCGGCTATAAGTGGCACTAAGTGTGTGGTACTGAGATAGCTTCGTCTTAATGTGATGACACTAAGTGTGAGATATCGTTATAGCTTTGGCTAATCATTTTTGCACTAAGTGTGCGAGTTCCCTGAGTATTGAAAGATTTCCGGATGGATTAACGTCTTGAACAAAGAGGTGAAAGCGTAATAAATAAATACGGGAGAGTATAGGTACGTACGATACCTATGTGGTAGTTGATACTATGTTTATGAAGCTTGAAAGATTTGTATATATATAATAAATAGTCATGGGTTATAATTGACTGATGATATGAGACTAATTAAGTGTTTATTAATTGATGATTTGAATATTATGAACTGTCGAGTTTATTTAGTACGAGCTTACTAAGTTATGAAGCTTACTGTGTGTTATTTGTCTGTGTTTTATAATGTATCAAAGCTAACTTAGACTTGGGGATCATCGGGAACCATCATCACACTATCGGCTACTTGTTGGTATTTTTGGATACTTGTGAATTTGGTATATGGCATGTATAGGCTATTGTGTTGATGATATGTTTTGAGATATGGTATAGCCTTGAGATTTGGCTTGCTTTTTGTTGTAAATGTTGGTATGTATTTGGTCATTTAAGTTGGCCTAAATTATGTGTTTGATAAATGATACATATATATAATGCCTTATGGTTTGGCATTGCTTGCCATGGTTGTTGATATGATTAAATGGTTGCTAATTTGGTTAGTTATTAATGTTTGAGTAATAGTATATTGTGGTATGATTTATAGATGAGGAATTGATATGTTTGAGACGCATGATTTAGTTGATGGAAATGTGATAAAAATGCATAGAAGTTATGTAATTTGTGATGAATTGGTATGTCTTTGAATATGGAATTGAGTAGTTGAAATTGTTGTGGATATATGGCATGATATGTGTATAAATTGGCATGTTTTGGTTGCTAAAATATGTGTTGAAATGGTACCAATTTGGTTGCTATGTGTGCATTTGTAACACCCCATATCTGTAACCCACCTCAGAACAGAATACGAGGCATTACCTAGCTTGATCTCATGCATCCAAACGCTCGCAAGTCACCCAGACTCGGTCCAATATAATTTTTTTTTCAATTTCTACTTTAAAATACTTGTTATGAGCCTACGAGCCCCATATCAACCATTCAAAATTATTTGGGATCAGCCCGGGTCCCTAAACCATCTATGGAAAATTTGACTTTGAAACAAGACACATGCCCGTGTGGAAGGGTAACACGGCCGTGTGGCCATTTTGACATGGTCGTGTGATGGCCTGTGTGGCTTACAGGGCCTAAGCACTATAGGGACACGCCCGTGTTCTCCACACGTATGGAAATAATTTTAAGTGTACACCCACAGGGGTTTTCACACGGCCTAGCACACGCCTATGTTCCTGGTCTGTATCCTTCACATGGCCATGACACGCCCGTGTCCTAGCCCGTGTGCAAAAACATGAACATTCTATTTTTGATGTCAGCATCCCCCAAATATCACATGGCCAATGCACACGCCCGTGTGCTGGGCCGTGTCCATCACACGGCTGAGACACATGACCGTGTCTCTGCTCGTGTGTTTACTATCATGCATACTGACTTGAAATTTTTACGTGCAAGGGACACACGTCCAGACACATGCCCATGGGGTAGACCGTGCGTCACACATGGTCTAGACACACTCCCATGTGTCTACTCGTGTAGACAATATAAGGCTATTTACCAAGCCTATTTGCCACCCTTACTTACACAACCTGCATGGTAGCAACCACAATCTACCACAATAAATAACATTCCATTTGTGCATTTTACTCATCTATGAAAACAACATCTTTGCATAGTCAAAATAAATGTTAGCCATCATTCAAGGCTTAATACAAAATGAAGGGTTCCCAACCCAAGCCAACACATTTGGGGAGTTTTCAATGACACAAAAACAGCAAAGTCCAAGCCCTATACATGCCATATTCCAAAAATATAAATCAAACTATACCGAAAGCTTCGATTGATAGTGTGATCGATATCTCTAACTTCTGTTGATCCTTGAGCTAGATAGGTGACACTATAAGAAAATGGAAAAGGGGAGGGAGTAAGCATAAAGCTTAATAAGTTGCACATAAATAAATATACAACATATCTTTACCATTCATCAACAAGTATCACAATACACAAGTGGCATAAGCAAAACTTACTCATCAATATTCATTTCACCTCATATACCATATATTGAGCTCACATTTCATACATACCATATAGGTACTTGTACCACTCACATCACGGTTATACTGTCTTAGTTAGCTTTAAATCATACTTTCACCGTTCAATCATATGGAACATTATCGGATATTCATTTAGCCTCAAATATGGGGCCAGACATTGACGCCATGTCCCATACATGGTCTTACACAAGTCTAGTATATCTGTGCTGATGCCATGTCCCAGACATGGTCTTACACTGGCACATCTCGTAGCCGATGCATGTCCCAGACATGTCTTACATTAGCTATGTCTTGAGGCCGATGCATGTCCCAGACATGTCTTACACTAGCACTCATCTCAATACCGATGCCATGTTCTAGACATGGTCTTACACTGGCTCTCATAATGTGGTCAATGCATGTCCCAGACATGTCTTACACTAGCTCACACGAGTGACCCAAATGTCATGGCATGAATATCCGATTTATTTCCTAGGTTCAAACAGGAACTCTACTATCTCTATTACCATCATGCTTTCCCAATTTCACAATCAAGCAATTCATGCTATATTAAATTCAAGTACAATTCAACATATACATTAACATTGTAGCTGTATTATTTACATACAACTTACCTCGGATTACAAAATGTGGCGACCAGTAGATTTAATTGATTTGCTTGGCTTTCCCTCAGCTTAAGTTCGGATTTGGTGATTCTTGATCTATAATCGCAAAATGCACTTATTTAATGAATAAAATAAAATTAAGAAATCGAAAATCCATATCTTTGGTAAAATGACCATTTTGCCCCTAGACTTTGACAAAATGACCATTTTACCCCTAGGCCCGAAAATAGTTTTTTATCGAATTTCTTCATATCTTAAGCCTAGACGAACCCTTTTTACTCTTATAGCAAGTCCAAATTCCCACTATTTCACATACTTAACATCTATTTTAGAACTTATACAATATAGTCCTTTTAGGTGTTTTCATGCTAACATCTTTCAAAAAAGTTGTTCATAACACACCCAAGACTTAATTTCTTCCATAAAAACTCAGCAAACATTACAAACCCTTTCATGGCAAAGCCCTACACTCTTGATCATTTTGAAAAATAGTACCCTAATTTGAAAGCTCATGCTTCAAGGGTCTCAAAAGTACAAAAATATTCAAGAAAAGCCACTAAAATCACTTACTTGTGAAGACTTAAAGTTGCTGAAATTTTTGAAGCTCAAAACCCTCAAAAGTGGCTGAAAAATCGGTGGAGAAGAAATGGGAAATAGCATGATATCATCTTTCTTTTATTTTATTTCTATTTTAGTCAAATTAGCCACCAAACCCACCAAACTTGGACTTTTTGACGGCCGACCATGCAGAATCTTAGGGTCTAATTGTCCTTTAAAGACGCCAAATTTAAGTTCTCTAGCTATTTGGCACTTTTAGCTATCAAAATAGGACTTTTTCATTTTATGCGATTTAGTCCTTTTCTCAATTGAGCTCACGAACGTCAAAATTAACTCACCAATTTTTCCATGCATTTATATAATCATGATATAACATCAAAATAATTATAAAATAATTTACTCGACTCTGGGTTTGTGGTCCCGAGACCACTACTCTGACTGGGCCCTAAATCGGGCTGTTACATTTCTCCCCTCTTAGGGACTTTCATCCCCGACAATCTTACCGGCGAATAAGTTCGGGTACTGATCTCTCATAGTCTCCTCGGGTTCTCATGTGGCTTCCTCGACTCCATGTCTATGCCAAAAAACTTTCACGAGTGTAATTCTCTTATTTCTTAACTGTTTGACCTCCCGAGCCAAAACCTTGACCGGCTCTTCACCAAAAGTCATGTCTGGATAAATCTCAACCTCTGTTGGCGCAATTACATGCGAAGGGTCCGAATTATAGTGGTGTAGCATGGATACATGAAACACGTCGTGAATCTTTTCCAACTCCGGTGGCAAAGCCAAATGATAGGCAACCGGCGCTACTCTTTCGATAACTTCATAAGGTCCTATGAAACAAGGACTCAACTTGCCTCTTCTACGAAATCTAAGGACTTTCCTCCACGGGGATACTTTCAAAAACACCTTTTCATCGACTTGAAACTCAATTTCTTTTTGTTTCAAATCCGCGTAGGATTTTTGTCTATCCGAGGTGACCTTCAACTAGTCACGAATCACTGTAACTTTCTCTTCAGTCTCTTTGATTAAATCAACCCCGTGAATCTGATTCTCTCTGAGCTCAGTCCAATATAAGGGCGTTCGACACTTTCCCCCATACAAAACGTCATAAGGCTCCATTTTCAGACTTGTCTAGTAACTGTTGTTGTAGGCAAATTCAACCAATGGCAAGTACCTTTCCCAACTGCCTTGAAACTCGAGAACACAACACCACAACATGTTTTCTAAAATTTGAATCACTCTTTCCGACTGGCCATCTATTTGCGGGTGAAATGCCGTGCTAAAACTCAACTTTTTTCCCAATAACTCTTGTAACTTTTTCCAAAACCTTGAGGTAAATCTCGAGTCTCTAGCTGAAATAATCGACAAAGCCACTCCTTGTAGTCTCAGAATCTCAGAAACGTACAAGTTAGCCTATAACACCCCTCACCTGTACCCAACACCGGGATAGGGTTTGAGGCATTACCAGGACTTTACATTTTGAAACGTACCAGATAGGGTCACCAAGTTTTACTTAAATTTTAAGCTTTTCATCCATGAACAACTCGTCCTTTATATAGGCCTTCGAGGCCTATAACATACCTAGAGGCAGTGCGGGAAAAATTCGGGTACGATCGATAAACCTTGGGCTCCTTAGGAAATTTTTCCTTATCATAAAGTGTCACACGCCCATATAGGTGGGCCGTGTGGACTCACACGCCCGTGTGACTTGGGGTACGCCCATGCCCTTCAGTCATGGGAAACACTGACTTATCAACACGGCCACGGCACACACCCATGCTGCCTGCCCGTGGATGACACTGTCTTTTTAACAAGACCATAGTGCACGCTCGTGTGGCCTACCCGTGTACAACTTTGAGCTAAAATTTTAAGTGCAGGGGACACATGACCATAGCACACGCCTATTGGAGGGAATCGTATGTCACACACGACTTAGACACACGTCCATGTGTCTAACCATGTGGACTATAATAGGCAATTTTCTAAGCCTTTAGTCACCCTTTTCTACTACTTGTGCTTAGTGGTTACCAAATTCAAAGTAAAACACAATTATACACTTGTAAATTATCTTGATTAAACTAGATGTATGGAAACCTCGTATCATTGGTTTCATACATGATAGGTTATTTCCCACTTAGTGCTTATGGGTTCCCATGTCACTTTAATTCATCAAAAATTGGCTCGTTCATGTGACTCATTGTCAATTGGTAACGACCCATCACTTGTCAAGAAAACCATGCATAAATTCATAGGTCATAACCTACTTCAATTAAGCCAATTTTTGTGGCCATACAAAGAGATAAACATATTCTTACATGCCTTCATTTGTCAAATCAAATAACACATATAACAAAATACTCAAAAATACTATACATGCCATTGAACAAAACAAACAAAGTTTTTATACCAAAGCTTGTCTAGTTGATAGTGTGCTGACTTTCCAATTGTCTTTCAATCCTTTCGAATCCTCGAGCTCAGTGAGACAGGGAAAAAGAGAGGGATAAGCATTTACATGCTTAGTAAGCTCGAATAACTGGAAAGTAAACTTAACGAGTAATCAGCATACATCCATATTTAAATAATGAAATCATTAATTATGAAACGATTCCCTATCACATGCACTCAATCAATGAGTTAGTTACGTAACAAAACATCATGTAATTTATGTAGATGAGCTCATCATTCATCATCTTATTGACATACATCATATTAATCCCATTGAGTTTCTAAGAAATCTCAATGGAATACCCATTATCTGTCAATTCTTACGAATGATCATTTCACATATATGCACTCTCGCGAACCTCACATCTCATGGCAGGATTACCAGTGCAGGCTAAATCCCCTATATCATGAACTCATAAGGTGATGTCAGGATTACCAGTATAGGCTAAATCCCTTATAACGGCAAACACTCTTAATGAGCTCGGATCTGAATTACCAGTCCAGGCTAAATTCAGATCCTAATCGGATTACCCATCCGGGCTAAATCCATAATGCACACATATTCTTCGGGAGGCTTGATCATTCAAGGAACACCTGTCTGGGTTAGATCCTTTTCACACTTGAGATGACGGATTACCCGTCTGGGCTAAATCCTTATTGCAACACATGCAGGATCTCTTTACACATATCAATGAGGGTTTATCCATCGAATTCCCTTTGTCAACCTCATCCGAGACATTTTTCACATGTTACCATCAAATATGCATTTCTATGATATTTCATGCTAATAATAAATGCAATCATCATGCATTCATAAGTCATTCAATTATTCATATTAGGGGTTTACTTTAAGTTATCCAAACTTACCTGGTATTCTTTTTGGAGTTGTGTTTCGGTTATTTCGAAAGCTTGCGTTTACTTCGATCGACCTCCGAAATTTGTTCCTCGGGGTCTATAACAACAAAATTTAACTCATTAATACACTACATTATACATTTCAAGTTTAATATCTACCCCCGGTCCAAATGACCGTTTTGCCCCTAACCATTCACATTTTTACGATTTAGTCCCTAGGCTCGTATAATGAAACACATGCACTTTCTATCTTACCCAAGCCTAGCCGAACACTTTTCCTTCTTATGGTAGCCACATTTTCCATTATTTTCTCATTTCTACCACACATTTACATCTTTTGCAAAATAGTCCCTATAAGGGTTTTTCATGAAAATCAACTAGGAAAAGATGTTTAATACACATTCATCTTTCACATTCCTCCATAATCCATCAAAATACAAGCAAATCATGCATGGGTAAATTTTTAAACATGAACCCTAGCATGAAATATGGGTAGAAATGGAGAGAGCAAGCTACCGGGATTTCAAAAACACAAAGAGCATGAAAAACGGGGCTTGGGAGCACTTATTATTGAGCTTGGAAAGCTTGAAAACCCTAGCTATGGAAACCCTTGAAGTTTCGGCTGGGCAAGGAAGAGAATGGGCTGATTTTGGTTCATTTTTCCCATTTTATTTCATTAAAATACCAAATGACCAAAATCCCCTTAAACTCTTTCCTTAAAATTCCATCCATGCAAGCCCATTTTTGTCCAAAAACTTAGAATTTGGGCAAATTGCTCTCCAGGACCTTCTAATTCATAACCAAAAGAAATTTCATACAAATTTCTTCTAGAATTTAAGTTTTTTAATTTATTCAATTTAGTCCCTAATTTCCAATTGAACATCTTACTCAAAGAATTTGGTCATGAAACTTTAACACATGCATATATTCATATTTTAGGCCTCATAATAATCATAAAGTAAATATTTTGATGTCATATTTGTGGTCTTGAAACCACCATTCTGACTAGTCCCTATTTCAGAATGTTACATTTCTCCCCCCTTAGGGACTTTCGTCCTTGAAAGTAATACCAGAAAACAGATTCGAATATTGACTTCTCATGGTTTCTTCCGGCTCCCATGTAGCCTCTTCTACACCATGTCGATGCCATAAAACTTTTACTAGAGCCACATCTTTATTTCTCAACTGTTTAACTTCATGAGCCAATATCTTAACCGGTTCCTCTCCAAAAGTCATGTCCGATCGAATTTCAATCTCAGTCGGTGAAATTACATGAGAGGGGTCTGATCGGTATCTCTTTAACTTGGATACATTGAACACGTCATGAATCTTTTCCAGTTCGGGTGGCAACGCCGAACGATAGGCTAACGGTCCAACTCTTTCGGTGATCTCGTACGGTCCAATAAATCGTGGACTCAGTTTACCTTTTCGACCAAATCTCAATACATTTTTCCATTGAGATGCTTTCAAGAATACTCTATCTCCAACTTGTAACTCAATTTCCTTTCTTTTTAGATCAGCATAAGACTTTTACCTATCTGATGCCACTTTTAAACAATCCCGTATCACTTTAACTTTTTCTTCAGTTTCTTTAATCAGATCAACTCCATGAATCCGATTTTCCTTGAGTTCTATCCAGTGCAATGGAGTTCGGCACTTCCTGCCATACAAGGCCTTATAAGGCGCCATCTTCAAACCTGTTTGGAAACTATTGTTGTAGGCAAATTCTACCAATGGCAGGTATTTTTCCCAGCTACCCTAAAATTCGAGGATGCAACAACTAACATGTCCTCGAGAATCTGAATCATTCGCTCAGACTGGCCATCAGTATAAGGGTGAAAAGCTATGCCAAAACTCAACTTTTTACCCAAGGCTTCTTGTAACTTCTTTTAGAGTCTCGAAGTGAACCTTGGGTCTCTGTCTGAAATAATCGATAGTGGTAATCTGTGCAATCTTACTATCTCAGAAATGTACAAATCGACCAATCTATCAAGAGAATAATCCGTCCTTACCGGGTTGAAATGGGCCGAATTTTTCAATTTGTCCACTATAACCCATATGACATCTTTCTTTTTCAGAGTTAAAGGTAATCCCGTCACGAAGTCCATGGTAACTTTGTCCTACTTCCATCCGGGGACTATTACAGGCTGTAACAAACCTGAAGGCACTTGATGTTCAGCTTTAACTTGTTGACATACCAAGCATTTCGATACAAATTCAAAAATATCTCTTTTCATGCCGTTCCACCAGTACGTCTTCTTTAAATCATTGTACATCTTGGTACTTCCCGGGTGAACAGACAGACGACTGTTATGTGCTTCTTGTAAAATCTTCTGAATAAGTTCATTGTCTTTGGGCACACAAACCCTATCTCTAAACATTAAACATCCATCAGGACTAATTCAAAAATCTGACTCAACACCAGACTCACATTGAGCTCTTTTTGCTTGCAAGTCATCATCATTAAGCTGAGCATCATGAATTTCCTACAGAAATGTTGGCCTAGCCTCCAGCTCAGCCATAACTGAATCATCATGAAGCAATGTCAAACGAGTGTCCATGGCTCTCAAAGCATACAGGGGATTTCTATTCAATGCATCAGCGACCACATTCGTCTTTTTCTAGTGATAGTCGATAATCAGATTATAATCCTTAATTAATTCTAACCATCTCTGTTGTCTCAAAATTAATTCTTTCTGCGTAATCAAGATTTCAAACTCTCGTGGTCCGTGAATATACGACAAGTCTCGCCATACAAATAACGCCTTTAAATTTTCAAGGCAAAAACAATAGCCGCAAGCTCTAGGTCGTGGGTTGGATAATTCTTCTTGTGAGGCTTCAATTACTGTGAAGCATAGGCTATCACTTTGCCATCTTGCATAGGTACACAACCCAATCCATTTAAGGATGCATCACTGTAGACCACAAGCTCTTTTCCCAGTTCAGGTAGCACAAAAACAGGAGCTTTGGACAGCAATGTGTTTAACTTCTCAAAACTTTGCTGACACTTCTCTGTCTATTCAAACTTAACGTTTTTCTGTAGCAGCTTCGTCATCGGAGTCGCTATCATGGAAAATCCTTTTACAAACCTTCAATAGTAACCAGCTAAGCCTAAAAAGCTTCTAACCTCAGTTACATTCTTAGGCGATTTCCATTCAACAATTGTAGAAATCTTACTTGAATTGACTCGGATGTCTTCACCCGAAACTATATGACCCAAGAATCCAACTTCCTAGAGCCAAAACTAACTCTTGCTAAACTTGGCATACAGTTTCTTTTCTCGCAAGGTCTGCAACACAATTCTTAGGTGCTTCGCATGCTTTGTCTCATTTTTAGAGTAGATCAAAATGTTGTCAATAAACATAACGAAAAACTTATCCAAATATGGTCGAAAGATCCTATTCATTAGATCCATAAACACAGCCGGTGCATTCGTCAGCCCAAACGGCATGACAAGAAATTCATAATGGCCATACCTCGTTCTAAAAGTTGTCTTGGGTACATCCGAGTCTTTAACTCGCAGTTGATAATAGCCAGGCCTCAAGTCTATCTTGGAGAATACGGTGGCTCCTCTCAACTCGTCAAACAAATCATCGATCCTTGGCAAATGATACTTATTCTTGATAGTCACCTTGTTCAGTTGCCGATAATCGGTATATAACCTCATCGAACCATCTTTCTTCTTTACGAACAACACGGGGGCATCCCAAGGTGAAAAAATTGGCCTAGCGAATCCTTTATCCATCAGCTCTTGCGACTGTGCTTTTAACTCCTTCAACTCAGTAGGTGCCATTCTGTACAGGGCGATAAAAATGGAAGTCATCCCTGAGACCAATTCAATACCTAACTCTATCTCCCTTTTAGGAGGTAATCCGTGTAATTCCTCCAGAAACACATCTAGGTACTCAAATACTATCGGCACGGACTCGATTTTCACCTCTATTTCCTTAGTGTTCAGTACAAATGCAAGGTAGCCTTCATATCCTTTCCTCATATATCTCTGGGCAACCATTACCGTGATTACAACTAGCGACGAACCCAATTTTCTTGATTCGACCCATAGAATCTTACCATCCGGGCATTTTAACTTAACATACTTACTACCACAATTCACTATTACATCATGAAGGGCTAACCAATCCATACCAAGTATTACATCAAATTTATCAAATGGTAATAACATAAGGTTAGTTGGGAAACAACAACCTTGAATCGTCAAAGGACAATTCTTAAAGACTTTATCAACTAGAACTGATCTGCCTAGTGGGTTCGACACTCTAATAATATCTTCCGCATGTTCAACAGGTATGTTCATACTAGACGCCAATCTCACACAAAGATATGAATGCGTCGACCTGAGTCAATTAAAGCAACAACACTTATATTAAAAAGAGAGAAAGTACCCGTAATAACATCAGGAGCAGTGGCTTCCTCTCGAGCACGTATCGCATACGTTCTTACCAGGGCTCGAACCTCTGATTTTGCAACGTCTTTAGTCACGACTCGACTGCCACTATCACTCCCAGGGTATCTCGGAGGTCTACCTCGTAGAATATGAGCACTCAACCTCGGAGCTATTTCCACTTCTTTTTTGGCTCATTTCGTATAGTCTCTGAGAAAGTGATCAAGAGAACCACATCTGAAACACGCGCCGCTCTTCATTCGGTACTCTCCGAAGTGAAATTTGTTACAACTCTTACACTTCAGTTTTTGATCATTTACACTCCCCACACTAGTCACCATCGGGGAGGAAGACTTTTGACCTCGTCGTTTAGAGCTTCTCGATCGACCCAAATATCCCATTGACGAAGTGGAGCGTTCATGCAGGCTCCTGGCTTTCCTCGTGGAGAACAGGAGCGTTATACCACTAGATATCTTGTTCACAACTCGAGCCTCTCTCTTACCTTATGTTCTTTCATTAATAAGTTCCTCGGCCTTCTTGGCTCGATCGACCAATGCGGCAAACTCCTGTATTTCCAAGATCCCAAACAACAACTTGATATCCTCATTCAGACCTTCCTTGAAGCGTTTACACATTTCTGATTCAGTTTGGACCCATTCAGTTGCGTACTGACTTAGTCGTACGAACTTTCTCTCATATTCTGCTATAGTCTTGTTCCCTTGTTTGAGTTTCAGGAACTCCTTTCGCTTCGAGTCCAAAAACCGTTGGCTAATATATTTCTTCCTAAACTCTGCTTGGAAGAAATCCCAAGTAATATTTTCTTTTGGCACTACCGAGGGTATGGTCTTCCACCAATTATATGTAGTGTCCTTCAAAAGGGACACAGCGCACTTCAAACATTCCTCGGGTGTGCATGATAAATCATTTAGCACTCGTGTAGTATTTTCGAGCCAAAACTCGGCTCTTTCAATGTCATCATCAACTTTAGCTCAAAATTCCTCAGCCCCATATTTTCTAAGCTTATCTACAAGGGCTTTACCGATTCTCACCGGTGCCATACCTCGTGGCACATCCTCATTAGGTTGGTTAGGGGGCGGGGGAGGTCTTGGTATATTGGGGCGATTTCTCAGATAATCACCAAACCATTCATCCATCATATCGAAGAAGGTAGCTCGGGCCTCTTCTCGGCCTTTTGACATCAGCCTTCTACTACTATTAGATACAGCTCGTTATACAAAAGTTGGAGCATGGCTCTCGGCTCCCTCAGACTCATCTTGTGCTTGATTGGAAGACATTCACTATATTCAAAATAGTTTAAACAATTAGGAGACGTCACACTATCAACATTCGAATAATGGCATGTATAGAAAACTTTAACATCCTCTACGGTAGTCCTAGAACAGACAAAATCCTAGCTCTGATACCAATAAATGCAACACCCCTCACTCGTACCCAACGATGGGATAGGGTTCGAGGCATTACCAGGACTTTACATTTTAAAACGTACCAAATTGTGTCACCAAGTTTTACTCAAATTTTAAGGTTTTCAACCATGAACAACTCGTCCCTTATATAGGCCTTTGAGGCCTATAACATACCTATAGGCAGTGCGGGACAAATTTGGGTACATTCGATAAACCTTGGGCTCATTAAGAAATTTTTCCTTATCATAAAGTGTCACACACCCATGTAGCTAGGCTGTGTGGACTCACACGCCCGTGTGACTCGGGGCAACCCTATGCCCTTCAGCTGTGGGCAACATTGACTTATCAACACGGCCACGGCATATACCCATGCTGCCTGCTCGTGAACGACACTGTCTTTTTAACACGGCCATAGTGCACGCCCGTGTGGCCTACTCGTGTACAAATTTGAGTAAAATTTTAAGTGCAGGAGACACACGGTGTATCACCCCTAATTTTAGGCCTAGATGAATTGGGCTTTGGGCTTTGGGTTTCATAAAATTTTTAAGTGAGCAAGAAAATGACAAAAGACATGTTGGCTTTAAGGGTTTAAAAAATTTGAAGTGTTGAGGTATGTTGGAGACGTTCTGGGTTTGAGTTTCGTGGTGGAGGAATTTTAATTTAATTATTAAAAAAATCAGGGTTGGCAAGTTGTTGGGCCTTAAAAAAAAGGGAAAAATGGCATCAAAAAGCCTTGTGGAGGAGTGGCTTAGTGACGCCAGTTAAAGTGTAGGGAGGTGGCGTTAGTGGTAGCAAGGAGATCCAAGGTTTGAATCCTAGTTTAGTATGTTTAGAAGATTAATTTTAGCCTTCTAGAAGGTTGGAAGTGGCGTGAAGATGGACTCCAAGGGGAGTGATCAGAAGAGAAATTTGAGGAAAGGATCAAGGGGTTATCAGGGAGAAAAACGAGGAGATGAGAAGTGAGGAGAAAGTGGAGCTGAAATGGGAACTTGGGCTTGAGGAATTCGGCCATAAGGGTTATAAATAGGTGCTGAATGCAAGGGTATTAGGCTAATGCCGAAATCTTTTTTTCACCTTGCTACCGGAAACCCTTTTCACTTCAAGATCCAAAAAATTGAAAATTGTTTTCTTCCTTTTCTTTCTACCGATTTCTCCAAAAGTTGAAAACCCTTGTTCTCCTTTTTATTTTCCTTGTGCCAATTTTTTTGTTTCACTTTTGGGTTTAGCCGATTCTTCTTCTTCTCTCCTTTAGTGCCGAATAAGCAATTGTTGCCATTCAAATCTCTAGAGCCGAATACTCTTTGACCGAATCTAGTGTAAGTGTTACTCTTCCAATCAGTTTTCTTTGCTGAGTATTGAATATTGTCCCTCACTCTTTCTAATCAATTGTGGAAGAGAATTAGTATCGGATCTCAGATCTTAGCTCATTGCCGAATTGCTCCTAAGGTGTTGCGGTGTTGGTAAGTATTCCTCTCCCATTGGCTAAGGTGGCCAAATTTTCATAGTTAAGTTAAGGGGACTTGTGTTGGATACGAGTCATCTATTATTCTAGTTTTAACAAGTAAGATTAATGCAGATCTAGGGAGTACATGATCAAGGAAAGCTATTAAGGATTGGTGTTCAAGGTAAGGTTAAGGTGAGGTTTCGGTTTTTTTGGGTAGAATATGGATTAAAAATATGATTAATGGAAGGGCGATATCATTGTAGGTTGGTGACTAAGGGAATCGCGACACGCTTGCTTACCAGGTGTGTACATACACTGCACACACTATGAATCGGCAAAAAACTGAAATGCCGAAATGCCGAAAAGCCAAAAGTTTGGCTACGGTAGTCTTACGAGGGCGTGAACACTCGTAAGGGGGAGACCAATAGGTTTCCTGATACCCATGGGCGTTTCTGTGGACTTGGATTGTGATTTGGCCATACGGGCCAGAATGGGCTAAATGGGCCCGATGGGCTGTTGGGCCCATAATAGGCAAAAACTGAATATTGATGCTATGTGATAGGAATTTGTATGTGAGCATGAATATGAATGTGACTGGGCCTAACGGGCCACATAAATCTGATTTGGGCCTAATGGGCCATAAACAGGTGATTTGGGCCTAATGGGCCACATAAATATGATTGGACTTAATGGGCCAGATACAGGTATGCGAATTTGTTTGGGCGTTGTAAGGGGTTTTAGGCCTAGTATATAATAACTACATAAGACTCAATTAATATATTGTGACTGTGGACAAGTCAAAGGGTTAAGGTGTGGCAATGGGTATATGCATGTCTAGGACTGGGTCTAGGGAGAGCTTGGTACTTAAGAAGTCTGAATGACCCACCTCCTCTTCTCTGGAATCTTACCTGGTGCATAGTATTCATTCATCTTAGCTTGCGGGACTTGTTAACGGGTCAAGGTAAGTGAAAACCATAATTAAGGGAAAATTATCAAAGAAAAAATGACCAAAATACCCCTAGGTGTTGAATGTAAGTTTTATAGATGTGACATGCAAACATATGATATTCTGCTTAGGTTGCATACGGGGTAGGAACTATGGAACGGAGGAAGTATATGAGGATCGCATGGTTGCCTGACAATCATGGATCCACCGACGGCTTTTAAAGCCCAATATGTAAATGAAGGCAGTTCCGCAATCGGGCTACCATTGGTGTGTGGGCTGGGTGGATCGATATTTATATCCCCATATAGTGTGAAGGGGGATGGAATTGGTGTGTAGCGGATGGATAATTTGGATGGGATTGCATTGCATGTTTGATGATTTCTCTGTGAATGCTTGTTTTTCGTTGAGGGTTGTACACACTGAGTTTGCGAAAACTCACCCCCCTCTTTTATTTTATTTTCAGGTGATGCTCAGTAGAAGGTTCGATGCTTGGAGGGACTCTCGGTGGCCAGCTAGTAAGATAATTTGGACTTTTTTAAAAAAAAAAAGTATATAAGTTTCTATTTTATTAAGTACTATTCGAATCAGATTGTAATAGGGCTTCCATTTTGTTATTATTTGGATTATTATTTCTATGTGATGTAATTATCAGAAGTTGAGCATGGTTCCTTAAACTATAGTATGTCTTTTCTACGTTTCCGCAACTATATTTTTATGTGACATGTTTTCATCAAATCTTATGTTTCAAACAAGTGATTGAAAGGAGTTTATTTTTAAGATTTTCTTTTATTTTAATAAGGGTTTTCAATGAAAACACGATTTTCCCTAAAACACTTCAATGTGACATGCCAAATTCGGCCATAACGTCTGGGCTGGGTTTGGGGTGTTACATTTCATAGTATAAGAGCCAATGTTGCAAAACTCGGGCTATGAAGTGGGCCTTATTACTTGATTTGGAAAAGGGGAAGTTTTGCTAAGCGGCACACTGAGTCTCCGACGTCGAACCATGTATGTACTTTTATTCTTAAATTTTTTTAAATTGTTATACAGTAGATAGTTAGAGGGCTACTTTAGATGATTTTGTTAGAAAGGAACTAAAGCTCGTAGGATCTGGAAGCTGTAGAGGATTTTCGAAAATAATATTCTCTTTAAATATTTTCATAAAACTTCGGTGTAATTATTAAACTAACTAAAACTTCATAAAAATTTCTAATTCAGATAATACATGAATCGATGATGAGTGCTAGAAGAGGTGCAAGGGGCCGTGGCCGAGGCCGAGGAAGCGTTAGGGTTGAATCGTATGTAACACCCCAAACCCGGCCTAGATGTTATGACCGGATCTGATGCGCCACATTGATGCGTTCAAAACACTTAGTTTGGAAAAGCTGAGTTGGTGTTGTAAAAGACACTTTTAAAAGTAAGTTAAAGTGAATGGAAGCTGCGCACCAGGTAGGAAACCAGGAAAAAGAGGAGGTGAGTCCGTCGGACTGCTTAAGTACCAAGCTCTTCCCGGATTCAATCCTAGACATGCACACATCCATTACCACACTTTATCATCTCGTATAATTTTGAGAAAACCGTTTGGTTATGCCCGTCTTAAGAAAATGATTAAGTTTGAAAACGTTCGTTTAAAATATTTATTTTCTTGGAAAAACATTACTTTGCGGAAACTTTGCGCGTCATCGTGATCTTTTAAAAAAACAAGTAGTTTTTATAAAATGAACCCTAGTGCTAACCAGTTTAATAATCCCCAAAATAAAATTAATTAAAAAGAGCGACCTTATTACAACTTTAAGCATAATAAAAACAATCCAAATTAAATGCTAAACTTATTTAAAATCAACAATCAATCTTCATGGCCACTCTGAATCTCGCCCAGCTCCAAGTCCACCAACTAGGGCTCACCTGCAAGGATGGAAGAGGAAGGGGTGAGTTTGGGAAAACTCGATGTATCTGAAACCCATCCAAAGCCCAAATCAGCTCGAGCCCATTGGGCCTAAGCCCTATTCAGATATAACGATACAGTGGACGAAGCCCTTTTGAATACAATAGCAAGGCCTTAGCCCTTTTACATAACAGGTGTGGCCCATAGGCCCGATTCAATATCATGAGCAACAACAAGAATAATGAATGCAAGCCCATCCGGGAGACTACTCAACCCACCAATCGCTACATCGCCTGCACCAAATTTCTACACACCATGTGGGAATATCTCAACCCACCCAAATTTACACACCACAGTTGCGACAGAACGCACTCAAATTCGATCGATTGAGGCAAAGCCTCCGATCGTGGATGAACCACTTTCATACTTCCTCCATTAATACCCCAATCCCATGCAACAGATATTAATAAAAGCATGTCATGTAAAACACAACATTAATCAATCATGCGTTACGCCATTTTAAAACCCTAGGGTATATCGATAATTTTGCTCTTTAGGGTAATTTGGTAATTTTGCTCTTTAGGGTAATTTCGGTAATTTTGCTCTTTAGGGTAATTTAGTGATCTACGCTACTACACAAGCTAATTCAGTAATTTTTATCGGTTTTATGCAATTCGATTCCACCATCTACCTAACAAGCTAATTTGCCCATCTCTTACCCATATTGGTCCATAAGCCCATTGGGCCCGCTTTGACCCATCGAGCCCCTTTTCCAAATACGCTAAAACGTCACGCTGAACGTGCTTACCACCTTGCGGTGCGGATCTAACAATTACTCTATGCCTTGAGAGCATTCGCATACTCACATGACCATGAAATGCCGGAATTTGGCATTTCGCTTTTGCCAATTGAACTAAGAAAGGGTGTTCGGTACACACATGCTTTCATGACAACGCCTCTCGAGATCTCTTCGATATCCTACAATTGATTAGCACAACGCTTATTTACAAACTATATCACTAACTTCCAAAACTTACACACCCATGATCGAACCATGTCCCTAAAAGTCTTTGAAACCTTACCTTTTGCCAAAATCGACACTAGCTCGAATCCGATTGCTCCAATGATTCACGCTTCCAATCCAACACTTAAGAAGGCACTAACCAATGAAAGAAAACAACCGTTAAAAACCTTTAGAGCCACATGCCCAAATCGACAGCCTCCCTAATTTTAGGGACTTCGGCTTTTCTTAACTTTGCAAAATAAGAATAGATCTGAGATGATACGTACTTACCCCTTACTCCCACTTGATTTCCACGCAATCTAGTGTAGATTTATCTATCAAACGATGGTAGAACTCGATTCCCCAAAGTCTTGTAGTTGCGGCTATAAGCCCCCAAATCTGTGGTTTTTTTCGGCTTTTGTGTGATGAAGAAGATGATAATGTGGGTCTACAACCTTGAAGTAGAATTGGGGTCAGGAATCTAAGATTAAGAAAAGATAATTGTAAATTAATAAAAGCAAAAGAATATAGGAGAACCTGGCTTTGAAGAAATCGGCACAAGCAGTGATCACAGGATTTCGACTTTTATGGATTCGGCAAAAGTGTTGATGAATAGTAGGTATGATGAATAGTTTGAAGAAGAAAAAATAGAAGAAGAAGAGTAGGGGAGGTGGTAGTTTTGGCTAGAGAGGAAAAAGAGAGAAAAGAACAATCCTAAGGTGTAAAAGCAGAAGAAAACGGCACCAACAATACCCTAAGTGCCGAAATACTAACCTCATAATCCCCTTGCCGATTTTCCTCTTCTATTCCCACCATTCGCTAACTCCTAGCCTCATCCCAATCCTTAAATCTCTCCCCTTATCACTCCTTAATCCAAGCATTTAAACTGATCCAACTCTCCTCTAGCAGAATCCACCTGAACTCCAACACTTACCCCTCCTGCACTTAAAAAATAAATGCATCTATTTGCCAACAAAGGGAATCGATCCCAAGTCCTCCCCCAACACTTACACGCCACCTTTATAGCTCCCTAGTGGCGTCACTTAGCCACTTTACCAAAGGCTCATTTGTGATGCAATTTACCCATCACTCCACTTAAGGCCACTTAGCCAGAACCCCTAACTCCTAAGTCTAAAATTCCAAAAATTCAACTGGGTTTTGGCCAACTCATGGGCCTTCTATAAGCCCATTTACCAACTCAAAATACTAATTCCACCTCCAAATACAAAATTTTAAAAATCTTTACAAAATATTGAAAATCGCGAATAAACCCGAAAATCAGGATGTTACAACTCTACCCTCCTTAAAGAAATTTCGACCTCGAAATTTTACCTTATCGAAACAGTTGAGGTCTTGTTGACGCATCGCCTCCTCGATCTCCCAAGTAGCTTCTTCCTTGCCATGGTTTCTCCAAAGTACTTTCACTAGTGGGCTGATTTCCTTCTCAACATCTTGACTTCACGATCGGTATTTGCACGGGTTCCTCTTGAAAGTTAAATCATTGTACCTCGATTTCAAAGAATCGGTATGATATGAGTTGGGTCGGATCGATACCGCCTCGAGATGGATACATGAAAACGTCGTGGATACGATGCGATTACGTGGTAACTCTAGTGATAAGCCACCGGTCCAACCCGCTTAACAATTCGGTGGGGCCCAATAAACCGTGGGCTCAACTTACCCTTCTTACCAAATCTCAAAATTTTCTTCCAAGGGAAACCTTCAAGAAAACCATATCCCCACAATGAACTCAATCTCTTTGCGCTTCAGATCCGCATCGACTTCTATCTATCGGATGCCTCCTTTAACCGAACCCTTATCGACAACCTTGCTTTCGATTATGCGCCACTAATTCGGTCCAAGCACCGTCGTTCACCCAACTCATCCAACACGTCAACGTCGACATCTTCGCCCATAAAGCGCTTCATATGGTGCCATCTGAATACTTGCTTGATAGCTGTTATTGTACGCAAACTCCGCCAATGGTAAGTAGTCCTCCCTTCCACGAAAATCGATGATACAACCTCTCAACATATCTTCTAGAACCTGAATAACCCTTTCTGATTGTCCATCATGCGTAGGCGGCGGTGTGCTAAAATCCAATTGTGTTCCCAACGCTTCTTGTAACTTTTGCCAAAACCGAGACGTAAACCTAGGGTCTCGATCAGAAATTATTGACACTGGCACCCTATGCAGTCGCACTACCTCCGCCACATATAACTTGGCCAACTTTTGCAATGAGTAGTCGGTACGAACAGGTATGAAGTGTGCAGATTTTGTTAACCTATCCACAACTACCCACACCGAATCTTTCTTGGTGGGTGTCAAAGGTAACCCACTCACAAAGTCCATTGTTACTCTTTCCCACTTCCATAGTGGAATTTTCACTGGTTGTAATAATCTCGACGGCAGTTGGTGCTCAGCCTTAACCTGCTGGCACGTCAGACATTTCCCAACAAATTCAATCACCTCTCGTTTTAGTCCGGGCCACCAGTACACCTCTCGCAAGTCTCGGTATAACTTATTCCCTCCAGGATGCATGGCACAAAGTCCACCATGAGCCTCTTTTAGAATTAACTGCCTCAATTCAGGGTCCTTTGGAATACAAACCCTTCCACGAAAACACAGAACTCCTTCACTGTTCAACCCAAAATCCTCGTTCTCACCACTCTTAACTTCTTTGGGCGAAGAGCTAATGAATCGTTCTTCAACTATTTTTCCTTAATCTGCTCAGTCCAAGTAGGCCTTACTTGCAGTTCTGCCAACAAGCTTCCATCATCGTATAGACTTAATCGTGTGAACAAGGCTCTCAAATCCGTAACAACCCTTCGACTCAATGCATCCGCCACCACATTAGCCTTTCTGGGTGGTACTCTATCGAGCATCGTAGTCTTTAAGCAACTCCACCCACCTTCGTTGCCTAAGGTTCAACTCCTTCGAGTCAACAAATACTTTAAGCTCTTATGATCTGTGTATATGATGCACTTCTCCCCATATAAATAATGTCTCCAAATTTTTAACATAAAAATCACATTGCTAGCTCCAAATCATGCGTAGGGTAATTCACCTCATGAGCCTTAAGGCGTCGTGATGCATAGCGACCACCTTGCCCTCTTGCATCAAGATGCAACCTAACCCCACATGCGACGCATCGCTATATACTGGTGAAGTCCTTCCCGGACACCGGTTGAATCAACACCGGCGCTTCAACAATACCTTTTCAACCGTTCAAAAGCTTTTTTCTGTTTCTCGGTCCAGACAAATGGTACTCTTTTCCTTATGAGTTTTGTCAAGGGCGCCGCCACCACCGAGAAACCCTCCACAAACCTTCTGTAGTAACCTGCCAACCCTAGGAAACTCCGAATTTACGACTACTGACCTAGGTGGCTTCCATTCCAGAATCGCTTCAATTTTACGAGGATCCACCTTAATCCCCTCGGCGAGACCACATGCCCTAGGAAGGTTACCTCCTCAACCGTAATTCACACTTGCTAAATTTGGCATAGAGCTCTTTTTCCCTTAACACTTGCAGACAATACGGAGATGCTCATCATGCTCCGCCTCCGTTTCAGAGTATACCAAGATATCGTCGATAAAGACGACTACAAACCGATCCAAGTAAGGTTGGAATACTCGATTCATCAGATCTATAAAAGCTGCAGGTGCGTCAGCCTAAACGGCATGACCACAAACTCATAATGTCCATATCGAGTTCAAATCTTTGTCTTATGAATATCCCTTCTTTACCCTTAGGCGATGGTATCCGAGCGAAGATCGATTTTAGAGAATACCGCTCCCTAAGTTGATCGAACAGTCATCAATCCTTGGTAGTGGATACTTATTCTTAATCGTCGGTTTGTTCAATCTGGCGATAATCGATCACATGCGCATCGTTCCGTCCTTCTTCTTCACAAATAGGACCGGTGCTCCCTAAGGAGACACACTAGGCCTAATGAAGCCTCTATCTAATAGCTCTTGAATTTGAGCCTTGCCCACCAACTCCTTGGTGCCATCCTATAGGGTGCAATAGATCTTGGAGTCTGTTCCGGTAACAAATCGATTCCAAACTCAACTTCTCGATTGGGAGGTAATCCAGAAGCTCTTCCTAAAAACATCCGAATTCCCTAACGATTCGATGGTCTCCACAATCGGATCCTCGATTTCAACTTGACTTACCAAAGCCGGATATGCCTCGCATCCCTTGCGCATCGGTTTCTCAGCCCTCAACGCTGATACTACATTGGATAAGTAATCCCTTCGTTCTCCAATAATCATTACCTCTTCATCATTGATAGTCCTTAACACCATCCTCTTAGCTGCACAATCTAAAGTTCTCTTATGCTTGGTCAACCAATCCATCCCTAGTATCAAATCGAATTCTTCAAACGGTAACTCTATCAAATCCCCACAGAAAACCCTGCCTTGAATCTCCAGAGGCACCTCCTTGAAGAGTTTCTCTACCTTAACCGAATGACCTAAAGGACTTATCACAGACACCCCACATATAGTCTCCTCGAAGTGCACGCCCAGTGCCCCAGAAATGTTATATGCCGTATAAGAATGGGTTGATCCCACATCAATCGAGCGATATAGGGTACACCATAGATAAAAACGTACAGATTATGACATCAGTGCATCACCCTCCTCATGCGCGACGAGCAAGATACACCAAAGTCGGTGACGAGCATCTGCGTTACCAATACCCTATTTGGTGCCCCACGTCCACGGCCATTACCACCGCGACCTTGTCCACGACCTCTTGGCGTGGTCCATCCCTCACAAGTTGAGCGGTTGCCTGACCCCTTGTTCGACCACACGAGCACGAGTGGCCCTCCTAGGACAATCCTTAATCCTATGCTCCTTAGACCCTAACGAAAACAAGCCCTAGAACGCTTCCAGCACTCTCCTTGATGTATTCGCATAATCTCCACAAGCTTGTAGTCTACACTGTGTTCACCGGAATCTGCCGAACCGGTTCCTCCATCCTAGCTCTCTTAACATTTCGATTCTGACACCGTGTCCAAGATCCCTCTGAATCGATTCCGATCCTTATCACGATTCCTCCGCTCGGTTTGCTTCACTTCCTCGGCTATCTTAGCCTTCTCTACTAGTGCAATAAATCTCGCTCTCTTTGAGCTATGAGCACCCTTAACTCATCTCTAAGGCCATCCTCAAAGCGTGCACTGCGCTTCGTATTCGATGGAAACGATGCCATTAGTATACCGACTCAATCGTAGAAACTCCGCCTCATATTCAGCAATGGTCTTATTTCCCTGAGTTATATTCAGGAACTCCTTTCTACGTACATCTACATAGCTAGCTCCAACATATTTTGCCTTAAAGGTCTGTTTGAACAGCTCCCATGTTACCGTCTCAGATGGGGTACCTTCTCTCACAGTAATCAACCACTGATACGCTTCATCCCGCAGCAACGACATTGCCCCTTTTAACTTCTGCTCTCTTGAGCAGTCCAGGTCGTCCATGATCCGCTCTGTGGCTTCCAACCAGTACTCAGCCACATTTGGGGCCACTCTAGATACATCCCTAAAAATCTCAGCTCCGTTGGCCCGAAGTCGTTCAGAAATGGACCCCCTATTCATGGGCCCGACGTTAGCTCCGGCCACCCTTTCCAAAACCCTCAACATGGCCTGAGACAAAGCGTCATCCCCTGCAGCCCGGTCATACGGCCCATTTTCATTAATCGGTGGTGGACGTACCCCGCCAGCTGGCATGTGTTCAGATGACGCAGATCCAGCTTGAGTGCTACCTCGGCCTCGACCACGGCCTCTTCCTCGAGTAGCCCTTGTACTCATAACGATTTATCTGATTACGAATTTTATGACATTAGTTTATTGGTTTCACTTTGTTTATTACGAATATCTTATGAGCAGATAGAGTTTGAGTTATTTCGCGCAATCATAATTTAGCTACGGTTCCCATCTTGTAGTCCTAATACTAGATCATCAATAGCTCTATCTCTAAGGCTTAGTACTATCTGCGGTGTTAATTACTGATGCAGTTCTATATAAATATTTAAAGCGAAAAAGATCACTTACGACTTGGTGCCGGGGATTGAGTGCCACTTCCTTATCGATCCATGTAAGAATTAAAACCATGTTTTTGTTTACTAGAAAATAAAAAGATTTCATTTGAAAACACTTTTATTTTAAAACTATTGATTTAACCCGTTTAACAAATAGAAAAACTTGAACATCTTGAAAAACTTACTATTTCCAAAAATACCCTTCTTAGGCCCAAGTTTTTGAAAAGATTTTCGGACCCGATCCATAGCCGAGTTGTTGCAACCAGGCTCTGATACCACTAAATGTAACACCCCAAACCCGGCCTAGATGTTATGACCGGATCTGATGCGCCACATTGATGCGTTCAAAACACTTAGTTTGGAAAAATTTGAGTTGGTGTTGTAAAAGACACTTTTAAAAGTAAGTTAAAGTGAATGGAAGCTGCGCACCAGGTAGGAAACCAGGAAAAAGAGGAGGGGAGTCCGTCGGACTACTTAAGTACCAAGCTCTTCCCGGATTCAATCCTAGACATGCACACATCTATTACCACACTTTATCATCTCGTATAATTTTGAGAAAACCGTTTGGTTATGCCCGTCTTAAGAAGATGATTAAGTTTGAAAACGTTCGTTTAAAATATTTATTTTCTTGGAAAAACATTACTTTGCGGAAACTTTGCGCGTCATCGTGATCTTTTAAAAAACAAGTAGTTTTTATAAAACGAACCCTAGTGCTAACCAGTTTAATAATCCCCAAAATAAAATTAATTAAAAAGAGCGACCTTATTACAACTTTAAGCATAATAAAAATAATCCAAATTAAATGCTAAACTTATTTAAAATCAACAATCAATCTTCATGGGCACTCTGAATCCCTTGACTCAAGTCCACCAACTAGGGCTCACCCGCAAGGATGGAAGAGGAAGGGGTGAGTTTGGGAAAACTCGGTGTATCTGAAAACCCATCCAAAGCCCAAATCACTCGAGCCCATTGGGCCTAAGCCCTATTCAGATAACGATACACACGATGGACCGAAGCCCTTTTCGAATCTGATAGCAAGGCCTTAGCCCTTTTTACATAACAGTGTGGCCCATAGGCCCGATTCGATATCATGAGTAACAACAAGAATAATGAATGCAAGCCCATCCAGGAGACTACTCAACCCACCAACCGCTACACCGCCCGTACCAGCCCTACACACCATGTGGGAATATCTCAACCCACCCACCCTACACACCACAGTTGCGAAGCAGCACTCAAATTCGATCGATTGAGGCAAAGCCTCCGATGCGTGGATGAACCACTTTCATACTTCCTCCATTAATACCCCAATCCCATGCAACAGATATTAATAAAAGCATGTCATGTAAAACACAACATTAATCAATCATGTAGTTCTGCCATTTTAAAACCCTAGGGGTATATCGATAATTTTGCTCTTTAGGGGTAATTTCGGTAATTTTGCTCTTTAGGGGTAATTTCGGTAATTTTGCTCTTTAGGGGTAATTTCATGATCTACGCTACTACACAAGCTAATTCAGTAATTTTTATCAGTTTTATGCAATTCGATTCCACCATCTACCTAACAGGCTAATTTTCCCATCTCTTACCCATATTGGTCCATAAGCCCATTGGGCCCGATTTGACCCATCGAGCCCTTTTTACGAAATACGCTAAAACGTCACTGCAGCGTGCTTACCACCTTGTGGTGCTAGATCTAACAATTACTCTATGCCTTGAGAGCATTCGCATACTCACATGACCATGAAATGCGAATTTGGCATTTCGGCTTTTTTAAATTGAACTAAGAAAGGGTGTTGGTACACACACTGCTTTGACAAGCGCCTCTTGAGATCTCTTCGATATCCTAAAATTGATTAGCACAACACTTATTTACAAACTATATCACTAACTTCCAAAACTTACACACCCATGATCGAACCATGTCCCTAAAAGTCTTTGAAACCTTACCTTTTTGCCAAAATCGACAGCTAGCTCCGAATCCGATTGCTCCAATGATTCATGCTTCCAATCCAACACTTAAGAAGGCACTAACCAATGAAAGAAAACAACCGTTAAAAACCTTTAGAGCCACATGCCCAAATCGACAGCCTCCCTAATTTTAGGGACTTCGGCTTTTCTTAACTTTGCAAAATAAGAATAGATCTGAGATGATACGTACTTACCCCTTACTCCCACTTGATTTCCACGCAATCTAGTGTAGATTTATCTATCAAACGATGGTAGAACTCGATTCCCCAAAGTCTTGTAGTTGCGGCTATAAGCCCCCAAATCTATGGTTTTTTTCGGCTTTTGTGTGATGAAGAAGATGATAATGTGGGGCTACAACCTTGAAGTAGAATTGCGATCAGGAATCTAGGATTAAGAAAAGATAATTGTAAATTAATAAAAGCAAAAGAATATAGGAGAACACGGCTTTGAAGAAATCGGCACAAGCGGTGATCACGAGTTTCGCTTTTATGGATTCGACAAAAGTGTTGATGAATAGTAGGTATGATGAATAGTTTGAAGAAGAAAAATAGAAGAAGAAGAGTAGGGAGGTGGTAGTTTGGCTAGAGAGGAAAAGAGAGAAAAGAATAATCCCCCTAAGGTGTAAAAGCGGAAGAAAACGGCACCAACAATACCCTAAGTGCGAAATACTAACCTCATAATCCCCCGCCGATTTTCCTCTTCTATTCCCACCATTATGGCTAACTCCTAGCCTCATCCCAATCCTTAAATCTCTCCCTTATCACTCCTTAATCCAAGCATTTAAACCGATCCAACTCTCCTCTAGCGAATCCACGAACTCCAACACTTACCCTCCGCACTTAAAAAATAAATGCATCTATTTGCCAACAAAGGAATCGATCCCAAGTCCTCCCCCAACACTTACACGCCACCTTTATAGCTCCCTAGTGGCGTCACTTAGCCACTTTACCAAAGGCTCATTTGTGATGCAATTTACCCATCACTCCACTTAAGGCCACTTAGCCAGAACCCCTAACTCCTAAGTCTAAAATTCCAAAAATTCAACTGGGTTTTGGCCAACTCATGGGCCTTCTATAAGCCCATTTACCAACTCAAAATACTAATTCCACCTCCAAATACAAAATTTTAAAAATCTTTACAAAATATTGAAAATCGCGAATAAACCCGAAAATCAGGATGTTACATCGTAGGCATCGGGCAATATGCCCGATGTTGGAGTAGAAGAGGCTTCAGCCTCACCCGTGGCTGAGAATGGATAGTAAGATCGAGCCGCGGGGGAAGATTTATTGTCACAGGCGATGCTAAGGATTTTGGAGAGGGTCGTTAGGCCCAATAATGGCACGAGAAATCGGGGTTCCATTCCGCAGTGACTTCGATCAAATAGGGTTGAAATCTTTAAGGGCGTGGCTGGTATGGCTCCTAACGTGGCAGAATATTGGTTAGAGGCCACTGAAAGGATAATGGAGGACCTGGACTGTTCACCAGAACAAAATTTAAAAGGAGCCGTGTCACTAGTTAGGGAAGAAGCCTACTAGTGGTGGCTGACGGTGAAAGAGGGCACCCAACCGGTGTGGGTCACTTGGGAGTTTTTCAAAGCTGCATTCTAAGGGAAGTATGTGGGTGCAAGCTATGTGGATGCTAGAAGGAAGGAGTTCCTGAACTTGCCTCAAGGAAACAAATCGGTGGTGGAGTATGAGACGGAGTTTCTACGCCTTAGTAGGTATGCAAGAGTAATGCTGGCAACGGATTATGAGCGTTGCTTTAGGTTTGAGTACAGACTGAGAGATAGCCTTAGGGTATTGATAGCTCCACAAAGGGAGCGAGTTTTCTCAGATTTGGTAGAGAAAGCAAAGATAGCGGAGGAGGTAAAGCGCAATGAGCGCTTACATCGGGAGAAAGAAAGGGGTAAAAATAAGAGGGAGGCTGAGACCCCAGTTGTTGGACAGAGGCCTAGGGCTAGGGCTAGAAATAATGCGCCAGTTAGAGTAGGGCCCCTTGCCGCTAATCCAGGGGTGCCACCTTGTGCTGATTGTGGAAGAAGCCACAGAAGCGAGTGTTGGAAGAAGATGGGAGCTTGTTTCGCTTATGGTTTTATGGAGCATAGGATCAAGGATTGCCCCCGAATGCTAGGTCAAGAGCCAGAAGTGGGCCAAGGTGGTGCTCAGCCATCGAGGGGTGGTCAACAGTCACCCACAGGCCATGGTCAGGCCAAGGGTGGAAATGGTTTGGGCCATGGAGCACTGGGCAGAGGTGCTGGTCATGCTGAGGCGAGACAGCTAGCGTTAGTCTATGCAGCACGTCTCCAGAGACGGATATTGGTACGTACTTTATCCATAATGTGTTATTTACTTAGTTTGGAATTAGAGTGCGTAGCGGGAGCGTGGTGTGGTACTCTATGTTATGCAGCTGTACTAATAGTTGGGAATTTCGAGGACGAAATTTCTTTTAGGGGGTAGAGTTGTAACACCCCTAATTTTGGGCCTAGATGAATTGGGCTTCGAGCTTTGGGTTTCATAAAATTTTTAAGTGAGCAAGAAAATGACAAAAAAATGTTGGCTTTAAGGGTTTAAGGAATTTAAAGTGTCGAGGTATGTTGGAGAAGTTCTAGGTTCGAGTTTGGTGGTGGAGGAATTTTAATTTAATTATTAAAAGAATCAGGGTTGTGTAAAGTTAAGGTGGCCAAATTCTATAGTTAAGTTATAAATGCCAAATTATACATATTTATACCCCAAATACTTAGCATATTTATGGATGTTTATTACTAGATTTGTGAATTTTGGTGCCCTTAAAGCGGTTATTTCATGTTTTGTACTCAGGAGAGTACCAAGAGTCAGAGATAGCCAGAAACAAGCAAAAAAGGGGCAAAATGGACCAAATCGAGAAGATGACACGGCCTAAGCCTTGCCACATGGGCATCTCACACACCCGTTGCCTTCGGGGGTGTCGACCAAGGTTTACACGATTCACACGGCCTGGCCATTGAGCCCACATGGCCGTGTACAATTTAACGGAGCCAACACAGCCTGGCAATCACGTCACACGACCGTGGCACACGGGCGTGTCCCTTTTTCAAAGAGTTGTATTTTACACGGAAAAGGATACTTAGGGAGGAAGAAAGCTAATCCAAAGCCTATATAAACACCTTAAGTGTGACCTAAAAAGGGGGCCTCTTCCAGAACTTTTTTGGAATACAGAACCACACGTCAAGAATTACTTGAAGAAAGCTAGACGATCCATCCCAAAAGCCGGAGCTACTCCAAGACTGAAGATCTCCCCCAGAATTCCTTCAGGGGTTTTTAGAGTTTTCTTCATGTTTTGTTATTTTTATACTTTTAAGATGTACTCTTATTTTATTATGAACTAAACCCCTTAGATACCTAATAGGGATAAAACCTATGTTGGATCTTGTTATTATTATCTGAACTGTATGATAAGTACTTGATTTGTTCTTAATTATGTGTTCTTAATGCTTGAGTTAATATTCTGGGTATTAATTCATGATTTGATGTGCTTATGCAAAGGAGGAATAGACCTTGCCTAAGAGTAGATTTGGCATAATTAAGCGGAGTTGATCGAACGTCTAGAAATAGGGTTATGAGATTTTGCCGAATTAGGGTGAAACCAAACATGGGAGTCCATAGAGTGATTTACTGCTTCCCTTGGAGTTTTAATTAAGAAAGAAATTTTGATTAATTCAACTGAGGGTTAGACGTTATTAGTCTCGAAAGGGATAATAACATAGGTTAGGGAATCTCACGGATCAAGTCAAGGGAATCAAAAGCCACAAAATCCTCAGAGTTTTCAATAGCCACCTTATCAACAAGAGAAGAAACCAAACCTTGAAGAGATGCTTTCTAAATTTATCTCGGTGTCAGAACCCGTTTCCAAAATACCGAGACAGCACTTAAGAATCAACAAGCATCGATCCAAGGACTCAAAACTCAGATAGGACAGATATCCAAACTAATCTCTGAACGACCACAAGGTAGCTTACCAAGTAATACTGAACCTAATCCGAGGGAACACCTCAATGCAATTAGTACTCAAAATAAAGAAGGATTCATTGCACCGGAGCTAGAATTACAGCAAGACAATGCGATGAACAAAGGTCGAGAAGAGGTAAAGGATGATGATCCTAAATAGGTAAGTACGAATTATGAACCTCGTGTGCCATATCCTAAAGCGATGATGAAAGACAGAACAGAAGAACAATTCGATAAGTTTGTCAAAATCTTAAAGAAATTACATATTAACTTATCCTTTATTGAAGTTCTGTCGTAGATGCCCAACTCAGCAAAATTCTTAAAGGAACTTCTGAGCAATAAAAGAAAATTAGACACTACATCGCATGTGGAACTCAATGCAGTCTGCTCAGCTATTCTAAAGAATAAGCTACCTAACAAATTGAAAGATCCAGGGAGTTTTACAATTCCTTGCTTAATTGGTAGTCTATCTGTGAATAATGCTTTAGCTGATCTAGGGGCAAGTATAAATGTTATGCCGTATAAAATGTTTAAACGACTGGGTCTCGGTAAACCCAAACAGACTAGAATGAGCATACAATTGGCTGACAAAACAGTTACATTTCCTAAGGGTATTATTGAAGATGTTCTCGTTAAAATTGATAAATTTATTTACCCAGTAGACTTTGTTGTCTTAGATATGGATGAGGATAATGAGGTACCTTTAATTTTAGGACGACCCTTTTTAGCAACTGCTAGACCCATTATTAATGTAGGCACAGGAGAGGTAACACTTCGTGCAGGAGACGACGTAGTAACACTCCAAGCATGTGACTCAGTCAAAACCTCTAAGACTCAAGATAATGCTATGAAACTTGTCGATGTCAAAACTAATATTCAATCGTTCTTGTAGGAACCTCCACGAACCAAGACAACGGAGATAGTGCACTATTATCAAGTAGCAAACAAAGACACCCATGAGGAATGAAGGCTTCAAATAGAGGAGCTAGATGAATGGCAAGCACACAAACCGAGAACACATGATAATCTGAAACTACGCCAAAAAAAGCCCGATACCTCTCCTAATAAACTTAAGGTTGGCGATAAAGTCTTACTAGATGCTGCAGATCCCCACATTGTCACTACCACACCAAATGAGGAAATCCCTCTTACGGTACTCAGTATTTTCCCATTCGGTACGGTTGAGGTAAGTCACCCCAAGTTCGACACTTTTAAGGTAAACAATACCCATCTCAAACATTATTTTGTCAAGGCTAATAGTAGGAATGAGGAGTATGAAATCCTTAAACCACCATGATCATTCAACAGAGAGGTAAGTCGAGCTTATACTATAAATAAGTGCTTCTCGGGAGCCAACCTGTAACACCCCGTACCCGAGACCGTCGCCGGTGTCGGACACGAGGGGTTAACGAGCCAAATCCACTTATTGCACCGACCAATTTGACATTTCCAGACAAGCTGGAGAACTGCGTCACTGTCGCCTTAAAAAGCATATCTCAAGTTTCAAAACTCGGAAACTGATTCTGTAAATTTTCCATGAATTTAGACTCATATATCCATCCATGTATTTATTTCTATAATTTTTGGTCGGGCCAATTGGTACAGTTTATTAGTTAAAGTCACCCCTGTTTCAGGATTCGACTACACTGACCTTTACGCATTACGACCTGGATATCTTCCCGTACAGAGCTTCAATGCTCATGCCGTTTGTTTCTAATGAAACTAGACTCAAAGGGGAATCTACAAATATAAGGTATGACTTCCAATTCTTTCTGGATAATTTATGGTAAATTTTCAAATTCGAGATAGGGGATCCAGAAACCGTTCTGGCCCTGTCTCACAAAAACTTTAATATCTCTTAGTATACTATTCATATGATCGTTTCGTTACTTTCATATGAAAATAGACTCTTCAAGGTTCGATTACATAATTTATTAACTATTTAAATCCATTTTTACAAATTTTGGTGATTTTTCAAATCCACCCCACTGCTGCTGTCAGCATCTGTTTTCAAGGTAACCTTTACCCATTTTGTAGTTTCCATGGGCCAACTATAGTTTTGTCATACATAGGTCCACATATGATCATATTTAGCCATTCCAATGGCTGATTAAGTGCCCATCATTCCCATTCCAGTCCATAATCACAACATGAGGCCATATATAATTACATGAACACAAATGGTCTAATGCCACACTTCACTTTTACGAGCCATTTTCGCATGGCTGTACACATATACATCACAAAAGTATTCGAAACGACAAGGGTAGTCCTATACATGCCATATCCAAAGTTCAACAAAAAGGTACCAAAAAGGACTTCGATAGTGTGGTTGACTTCGACTTCGATGATCCCGAATCCGATTGCTAACGAGCGAAAATCTATAAAATAGAGAGCAAAGAAACGGAGTAAGCAATTTATACTTAGTAAGTTTTGAGCAAGGGATTCCAGCACAACAAAAGCATAGCATTCATATAGCTAAACGGATAATTTCATATGCACACATTCTCAATATCATGCTTACTTCACATTACCAACCCTTATGTTCATACACAAAGATCAACTTGGCCAAAGGCGGTAGCTCGTTATCAACCGGCGAGTACTTACTTGTAAGGACTCAACTAATTCAAGCACATACGAACATACCTCATTGCTGGAATTTTTGCAAGCGTATTAACTGAAATTTTTACAGCAACATTGTTCATTCCCGAATCACGTACCTTAGGAATTTAACCGGATATAGCGACTAGCTCGATTGTCTTCGGGACATTGCCCGGTTATAGTGATTCGCACAATTGCCTTCGAAAATTTACCCGAATTTAGTAACTCGCACGAATGCCTTCGGGACTTAACCCGATTTTGGTAACTCGCACAAAATGCCTTCGGGACTTAACCCGGTTTTAGTCACTTAGCACAAAAGCCTTCGGGACTTAGCCCGGATACCATTCGAATAACCAAGCACATAGATCAACAAATCAATATACCTTCTTATTACATTCTCATTACCAAAGCTCAAACACAAGACACTTATCATATTTAAAATTTCGGCTCAATAGCCACACACACAAAGAGCATGATTTCGATTTACTTGAGACATGATCTAATCAATCATAATTTAAGCTCTATTACTCAAGAACTTACCTCGGATGTTGTCGAATGATTCCGATAGCTATTCGACCACTTTTTCCTTCCCTTTATCGGATTTAGCTCCCTTTGCTCTTGAGCTTAATTCACACAAATTTAACTTATTAAAATCTCATTATAATAGCTTATGGCGAATATGACAAGGAGTTTAAATGGTCATATGGCCATCCTTTAGCTCAAATACACAATGGTCATACACAATTTTAATCATAACAAGCAATTCAATACAATTCATTCAATCATCAAAGTGAAGCTCAAGGTACTTAGCCCTTATATATATTAGACATTAGAGTCACATGTGTGCGAAATCACGAATCAATTCAACGCATTAGTTAGTACTCTCCTTAGCCAATTTTCCAAGCCAAGAATAGGCATCAATATGCTTGCCTCTAACCGAATGCATGCACACCAACCCCCCTCATGTGGCGAATATGCATGCCCATGTTGAGGCCAATTATACACTAATACCACACAAAACAGCATACATTTTACTAGCTAATGCATTGCATATTGTAGCTCAATACTCTTCTATCATTTATTTCATAGCGAAACATCATCATATGCAATTATATACCTTGAGATAGTATATATGTCATACCAATGCATCATGTGCAACATATATACATGTAGGTGTAAGGGTAGAATCTCAAGTTGCTTATATCCAAATATAAACACATATCCAAAGCTCAAATCTTACCTACCATGCAACATGCATGAATCATACTTATGGATATACCATGGCGAATACACCACAACACCATACCGTTTCAATTTGGTCATGGTTAAACAAAGAACTTAGTGTCTCACTCAAAAATGCTAAAAGAAAATCCAAGAGTCCTCATTCCCCCATCACATGTATCATTATCAAGCTTCATATTTAGCATGCAATGGCATTAACACAACATTCACCTTGGCCGAATATCATTCCCATGACATAGAAAAGATTTGAACCATGAGCTAATAAGAACATCAAGCTAGCAACTAAAATATACATGAATCTCATGGCAAAACATCAAACTTACCTTAATAGTGACCTAGGATAGCCGAATGCTTCACTCCTTTCTTCCCTTTTTCCTTCAATTTTCAGCCAAAAGATGTTCAAGGATGAACACACACATTTCTTTTTCTTCTTTGTATTTTCTTCCTAGTTTTGGCTCAAAGAAAGGATGAACAAAATTTTTTTCTTTCTTTTCCTTTAACTCACGGCAATGGGGAGGGGGAGAAGCCTTCACACACATTTTTTTTTCATTTTTTTATTACCCATACACCTTAGTTTAATGTTTCTCCCTAATGCACCAACAAAACATGTCTATGACATGTTTTGCCCATCCTCCCTTGTCATGGCCGGCCACCACTTATAAAAAGAGGGGTATTTGACATGCAAGACCATTGTTTTGCATGCATGCTTTAATTAGTCATCACACATTTCCCTATCCTACTTTCAAAGTTTACTACTAGGTCCTTTTTAGTGGAATTCACATTTATAATCCTAAATCAAATCATCAAAAATGTCACACACGAATTAACACATATCATAGGCATCAAAATGAACATTAAATTATTTTTATGCCTCGGTTTTGTGGTCCCGAAACCACATTCCGACTAGGGTCGTTTTAAGGCTGTCACACAACCCGAGCACTAACATATTTTTAATTTATAACACTTTGAATCATTAACTTAATCTTTGAATTGCAACGTTTTTCAGCATACACAGCCAGGCACACGGGCGTGCCTAAAGCCGTGGCCAAACAGGGGAAGAGACACGGCCGTGCAATATGGCCGTGTGGAAGCAAGACATGATTTCCCCAAAACACGGGGTGCGGTAAATCCCTACGGCCGTGCGACATGGCCGTGGGTGAACTTGATAGGATACCACGAGCATGGGAATGGAAAACCACGGGCTTGCCAGGGACAAGGCTCGATTCTATTTCTTCGACACGGGCGTGGGACACGCCCGTGCCGTTTAGCCGTGTACAACAATACATGGGCGTGCTTCCATAACACACAGACGTGGGAGAAGCGAACAAAGCTAGGCAAGGCCGTGCGACATGGCCGTGTTCGACACACGCCCAAGACACACAGGTGTGGGATAGTAGCCGGGCACTACCTAACTCGCAAAATTCGAAAAACACGGGCTCACCCTCAAAGTACATGGGCGTCGCCCTAGGCCGTGTGAGCCTCCCCTATATAAGTAAACCACTGTTCATCTTCTTCCCCTTTTCAAAATCCTTGCCGAAATCTACCCTTTCCCATTCCCTAATCCCTACTCCGGCCACCATTCCCCAAATTCTCACTTCCCCCAACCCCAAACCACCCTCAAATCCACTCCATTTGAATTAATCCCTATTCTCCCCTCTCTATACCATCCATTTTTCCTCCACACGGCTATATCCCTGCGTCACATACCCGTGCTCGCACCAACACTCCCGTGCACCGCACTACAACAGCCTTTGGTTCACTTTCTGAACCTTATTTTTCCAATTTGTGTTGCTACATTAGTATTCTACATGCATTACATAGATATTGTTACTATTACAAATATGTTTTAGATAAGAATTTTCTATATTTGAATTGTTTAAGCTACTAAATAGCATATACTAATTTTAGGCCTCTTGCTTAACTATTGATGTATCTTGGATTCTATCAATGCTCATGTATTTTCAGGAACATTATGTCGTCATCGAGAGGCAAGAAGGCCATGATCCCATCCTCAAAGAGACGTAGGGGACCAAGTTCTTCCTCGGTACATGCTACAGCCGAAGTTCGACACCCGTTCCTTGAATTTCTCTAAGCTTCGCAGGAGGAGCTATTTCAGATACTACGTGCAGAACCCTTCACTACAGGTCACTGCATTGACTGGGCTACCGTAGAGTAAGTTCAACTAGCTGATACCATCTGCGCCCTCTTGTCCACAGACCCATGGGAACGGTTCTTCGCTATTACCGAGCCTAATTATTTAGAGCTAACTTTAGAATTATGCTCTACTTTTCATTTACAGGTGGTGATGACGAACAATGATGACCCAAGCACCATTCACTTTTGATTAGGCGGTCTAGTTAGCGCGATGAGTGTCCTAGAGTTTGGAGTCGCTCTGGGACATTACACCGATGAGTTTATGGAGGAGGAAGACCACGAAATATCCACATTTCTCCCTCCTTGTGCTGGAAAGCTTTGGCACCACTCTCTTCCACCTACGATCCCAGCCGCTCGAAAGCCTCAACTCTAGCTCCTTCCCTACGCTATCTCCATGCCATATTGGCACACACCTTGACCGGGAGTGTAACACCCCAAATCCGTGACCGTCATCGGAGTTGAACACGAGGTGTTACCAGGCTTACTTCACTTATTTCCCCCTTTATATATATATTTTTTTGTTTTGCTGTTCCAGGCAGGCTAGCTAACTGCGTCACTGTCACCTTAAAAATCATATCTCGAGTTCCAGAACTCGAAAACCAGTTCCGTAAATTTTTCCTGAAACTAGACTCATAATTCCATTTACACATTTTTTTCTAGAATTTTTGGTCAAGCCAATTAGTACAGTTTATTAGTTAAAGTCTCCCCTGTTTTAGGGTTCGACTACGCTGACTTTTGCGTGTTACGACTTGGATATCTTCCTGTACAGGGCTCCAACACTTATGCCATTTGTTTCTAAAGAACTAGACTCACAAAGGAATCTGCACATATAGGGCATGACTTCTAATTCTCTCTGGTTAATTAATAATGGATTTTCAAAGTCGGAAAAGGGGATCCAGAAACCGTTCTGGCCCTGTTTCGCGAAAACTTGAATATCTCTTAAAATACAGCTCATATGGTCGTTTCGTTTTGTCCATATGAAAATAGACCCATCAAGCTTCGATTAAATAATTTTTTCAGCATTTAATTCCATGTCTATTATTTTTAGTGATTTTTCGATCTCATATCACTGCTGCTGTCTGCAACAGTTACTGCAATAAACTATGCCTATTTCATGAATTTTTCCTTGGCCTTACTAATAATCCATCGTACATAACACAAATTGTGACCACCTTATCAAAATTAAGATTTCTAGGACTCGCGACTATAAGTTTTAAAACCCCACTCAACCGACCACATAGGCCATATTCGCATGGCTTAAAGTTTACAACCCAAAATTTCACAAAACAAAGAGCTTATACATGCCAAATGTTCTCCTAGATCGACTAAGAAGACAATACCAAAAGATTGCTCGCCGGTGTGATGACTTCGTTGACGGTTCCGAGCACACAAAAAGAGAGAGTCCAAGAGACCTAAAATGGGTGACAAGAAAACACCGAGTGAGTATATAACTCAGTAAGTCATAAGTATTTCACAACCATCCATTAACAAAATTATCATAGAATGAAACAACGAAACGAGGCTAAATGCTCCATCCATACCGAACTATACCATAGTTCCTTAGACCCTTTCGATTCAATCTCATACCAAGTTACACATTCACATTCCATATACTAATCAATAGGATATTTGAGGCATTTTTATACATCAACTCATTTTCACCACAATCATACAATTGTAATCATCACATAGATTTAAAGCTTACCAAGCTCAACCCCGAGCATGAACATAGTGCCTATTCGCCATGAGCTCAAGGTACTTACCCAATCCGCTGTCCGTGATCAACTTGATAATGTCGCACACTCAGTGCCAATAGTGATGCAAAAGCATATAGTGAGTCCGCACACTTAGTGCTATATAATCAACTCGCACACTTAGTGCTATATAATCAGCTCGCACACTTAGTGCTATATAATCAAACTCGCACACTTAGTGCTGTACAAATTTTAAACCCGCACACTTAGTGCCAATCTCATGATCATAAATGTTTATACCCGCACACTTAGTGCCGAAATCAACAACTCAATACATCTCACCTCTTTTCTTTTCATTCAATACTTTCATCACCACATACATACATGTATATAAATTTATCATTCCTTTCGGCATAATTACATAGACATTATGTCTATTTAAATCAATATGAAATATATGCTTAGTGACTTACCTTGTGTTGGGTAAAATAGTTCCAAGTCGGCTACTCGATGACCTTCGTCTTTCCCTTGCATGATTCTCCTCCTTTAACTCCTTGAGCTTGATTAATAAATCAACTAGTTCAATCATCTTGCTAAACATTTACAATTCAATTACACATGCATATGTATGTTTGTATATTCGGCAACCACTCTTACTAATTACCCATTTAGTCGATTATACACATAATTAAAGGTAACATCACGAATGGGCATACTTATGTATATATATATATACACATAACCGAATATGCACCAAAAATTTGATTCAACATCACCTACATACTCACTTTAATGGCCGAATATATATATACATGTACAATGTCATCTATAACATCATCTAAACGCCTAAATTCTTCTCATGCACACTTGATCGACTTTTTCCTAATCTAGCATAGCTTCACCTCTATTTGTAATATCACATAAATCCACATGTGACTACATTTCTTAAGTTCAACATCTTAATGCCCATTATAGCCACTCCCATAATCTAAATCTAAAAATCGGCAACATCCCCTTTCAACTATGTTAGCCGAATACTCATTCTCTTCTTAGTCTTAAATTCGGCACCTCCAACAAAATGACTTAACAACTTCAACTTTCATGCTAACATAACAAGCAATTTAACACATACATATAACTAACATGTTAATAGCATCAAGGTATCAACTAAAATTTTTTAAGCTTCTTAGTCAAAGCCTAACTCTCCGACAACCCCAAATCCAACCATGGGATAGATAGAATTTAGACTCATCACCCAAAGGTTGTGTAAACTTCCAAAAATATCATTGAACATACCTTGATCTAAAGGACCACCTTGGCCGAATCTTGCTTCCTCTTCTTCCTCTAGTTACGACAATTGCAAAAGAAAGAAAACATGAACACTCCTTCTTCTTCTCAAGTCATGGCAATTGTAACAAAAATGAGAAAGGATGAACAACAAATTTTTTCTTTCTTTTCCTCAACTCACGGCAATGGGGGGACACTCACCATTCTCTTTTTTTCCATTTCTTTAATACTAGCTTTCTATTTTATTGTTTCCTACATACATCACTAGCCCAACATGTTGGAAACATGTTTCCTTTGCCCATCACTCTTGTCATGGCCGGCCACTAGGCTTATATTTAGGGAAATTTGACATGCAAATCCCTTATTTTCACAACATGCATTATTAGGCCACTTTGCATTTGCCTAGCACATTTCTAAATTTTCTCATATAAGTCCTACTAACTGAATTCACATGCAATCGACTAAATCGAAGTTTGAAACTTTCACACATCCATATTTACACATTTTAGACAATAAATACCATGTTCAAACAATTTGGTGACTCGGTTTAGCGGTCCCGAAACCGCTTTCCGACTAGGATCACTTTAGGGCTGTCACAACTCTCCCCCACTTAAGAAATTTTAGTCCCCGAAAATCTTACCGGTAAATAGGTTTAGGTATCGCTCTTTCATAGAGTTCTCGGGTTCCCAAGTAGCTTCTTCTATCCCGTGTTTGAGCCATAACACCTTTACCAAAGGAACCTTCTTGTTTCGTAACTCTTTCACCTCACGAGCTAGGATACGAATTGGCTCTTCCTCATAACTCATGTCGGATTGAATTTCAACCTCTGATGGACTAATTATGTGCGACGGATCAGATCTATAACGTCAAAGCATCGAAACATGAAAGACATCGTGAATCTTTTCATGTTCAGGGGGCAAAATCAAACGATACGCAACTGGACCGACTAGTTCAGAAATCTCATATGGCCCGATGAACCTTGGACTCAGTTTGCCTTTACGGCCAAATCTGAGTATCTTTTTCCAAGGTGAGACCTTAAGAAACACTTTGTCTCCCACCTGATACTCAATATCTCTTCGTTTCAAATCCGCATCGACTTCGACGATCGATCTTGCCTTGGACTTTCACGAATTATTCTTACTTTCCGTTCAGCGTCTTTAATCAAATCTACTCCGAAAATCTTACTCTCACCGAGCTCGGTCCAAAACAACGGAGTACGGCATTTACGCCCGTACAAAGCCTCGTAAGGCGCCATCTTAATACTTGATTGAAAACTATTGTTGTGGCGAATTCAATCGAGGTAAATACCGTTCCATGAACCACTAAACTCAAGGATGCAACATCTCAACATATCCTCGAGTATTTGACTTATCCGTTCGGATTGACCATCGGTTTGAGGATGAAAAGCAGTGCTAAAATGCAGCTTGGTACCCAAAGCCTCTTGCAATTTCTTCCAAAATCGCGATGTAAATCTTGGGTCTCTATCCGACACAATAGAGATCGGTACCCCGTGCAATCTCACAATCTGAGAAACATACAATTCGGCCAGTTTATCCGATGAAAAATCCGTGCGTACGGGGATAAAGTGAGCCGACTTAGTCAGTCTATCAACAACAACCCAAATCGCATCCTTCTTACTTGCCGACACTGGCAACCCAGATACAAAATCCATCGTCACTCGATCCCATTTCCATTCAGGTATCATGATTGGCTGAAGTAATCCCGATGGCACTTGATGTTCCGCTTTCACTTGTTGACATATCAAACACTTTGAAACAAATTCTGAGATGTCTCGTTTCATACCGGGCCACCAAAATTGGCGTTTCAGGTCATTGTACATTTTAGTACTACCCGGGTGGACAGACATTCGACTACTATGAGCCTCGTTCAAAATCATCGAAACAAGTTCCGAATTCCTTGGAATACATAATCGACCCTTGAACATCAAGCAATCATTGTCGTCAATATGAAATTTCGATTCCTCATTTGGAACACATTCAGCTCGTTTAGCGACCAATTCAGCATCGACCTTCTGAGATTCAAGTATTTGATGAATCAATAACGGTTTGGCCACTAATTCAACTACTAGCACCTCCTCGGGTGAAACGGATAGGTGAGCATCCATCACTCTCAAAGCAAACAGCGCTTTACGACTTAAAGCATCGGCCACCACGTTGGCCTTTCCCGGGTGATAATCAATGACAAGTTCATAGTCTTTCAACAACTCAAGCCAACGTCTTTGTCGCAGATTTAGATCTCTTTGAGTCATCAAATATTTAAGACTCTTGTGGTCCGAATAAATATGACACCTTTCTCCAAACAAGTAATGTCGCCATATTTTTAAGGCAAACACTATGGCTGCTAATTAAAGGTCATGGGTCGGATAGTTTCTCTCATGCGGCTTCAATTGTCTCGACGCGTAAGCCACAACTTGACCTTCTTGCATCAACACACAACCTAGCCCAAGCAAGGATGCGTCACTGTAAATGACAAACTCTTTACCGGACTCCAGCTGTACTAGCACTGGGGCCTCGGTTAAATAGGTTTTTAGTCGATCGAAACTTTCTTGACAGCGTTCCGACCACTCAAACTTAACATCTTTTTGGAGTAGTTTCGTCATCGGTGCAGCTATCATCGAAAAACCTTTCAAAAATCGTCGATAGTATCCGGCAAGCCCAAAAAAGCTCCTAACTTTGGTAACATTCCTTGGAGGTTTCCAATCGACTATGGCCGAAATTTTGTTCGGGTCCACCCTGACACCCGATTCGGACACCACGTGCCCCAAAAAACTAACCTCTCTTAACCAAAATTCACATTTACTGAACTTTGCGTATAACTGCTTATCTCGTAAAATTTGCAACACTAGCCTCAAGTGTTCAGCATGTTCAGTTTCATCTCTCGAATGGACCAAAATGTCATCGATAAACACAACTACGAACCGATCCAAGTATGGCCTAAAAATTTGATTCATTAAATCCATAAATACCGCAGGGGCATTAGTGAGCCCAAACGGCATCACTAAGAATTCGTAGTGACCGTACGTCGTTCTAAAAGCAGTTTTGGGTATGTCCGATTCTCGAACCCTCAACTGATAGTATCCCGATCTCAAATCTATCTTTGAAAATAGTGAGGCTCCCTTTAATTGATCAAACAAATCATCAATACGTGGCAACGGGTATTTATTCTTTATTGTCACTTTATTCAACTAACGATAGTCGATGCACAATCTCATGGTTTCATCCTTCTTCTTCACAAACAACACTGGTGCGCCCCATGGTGAAGAGCTCGGTCGAGCGAAACCTCTATCCGTCAATTCTTGCAATTGAACCTTCAATTCCTTTAATTCCGTTAATGCCATACGATGCGGGGCTATTGAGATTGGCGTAGTACCAGGTACAACTTTGATGCCGAATTCCACTTCTCGAACCGATGGCAATCCCGGTAACTCCTCAGGAAAAACATCTGAATACTCACAAACCACTGGTACTGATTCAAGTTTCCTTTCCGTCTCTTTGCTCTCAAACACATACGCAAGGTATGTTTCACACCCCTTTTTCACATATCTCCGAGCGGTCATTGAAGATATTATCGCTGGCGCTCCTTTTAAATCAGTAGACTCGACTCGGACTACCTCATTACTTGCACTCCTCAAATCAATGGTTTTCCTTTTGCAGTTCACCACTGCATCATGTACGGTCAGCCAATCCATACCAAGAATAACATCGAATTCGTCAAATGGTAGAAGCATCGGATCGGTGGAAAAGCAGATTCTCGAATTATTAGGGGCATCTCTTGCACACTTTATCAACGAGTGCGTATTGACCCAAAGGGTTTGACACTCAATTACGAACTCGATGAGACTCAACAGGTAGAGTCTTCTTGGATGCTAAGGTTTCACATACATATGAATGAGTAGAGCCGGGGGTCAATCAATGCAATCACACTAGTATCAAAGAGAGTGAAAGTACCGGTGATAACGTCGAGGAGGATGCCTCCTCTCGTCTTGCGGGATGGCATATGCTCTAGCGAGAGCACGGGTCTCGGATCGAACAACCGTATCGAGGCCCCTCTCGATTACCGCCCTACCTCCACGAAATTCTCGGGGTCTACCTCTAGTCGTCATTCCACTAGGTCTTGCACTTTGCATCTTATTCTTCTCATTTAGCTCCGTGCAATCTCTAATGAAGTGGTCCTTCGAACCACATCAGTAACAGGCTCTGGTAGCGGGCTTACCCCAACATTCACCTATGTGTCATCTTCCACACTGGGGGCATTCAGGCTTTTCTTGACGATTATTGCCCACACTAGCAACCGAAGTAGCTCGTGAGTCCATCGATGGTCGTGCTCTAACGGAAATCCCATGATCATCCTTGACTTATTTGTGTCCTCCACGAATTTCTTTACAAATGAAAATGGAGCTCTACCGTCGATCTCTTCTGACGGTCTTTAGCTTCAAATTCACCTTCTTCTTCTCCTTTCCAAGTTCTTCCGCCTTGCGTGCTCGTTCAACTAGTGTTACAAATTCTTTTATCTCCAAAATACCCACCAACTTTAAATCTTCATTCAATCCTTCTTCAAATCTTTTGCACATAGCAACCTCATCACCACACACTCCGAGCATACCGACTAAGTCTTACGAACTCATGTTCGTATTCGAGATCTTGTCATACGGCCTTACTTGAGTTCCAAGAACTCCTTACGTTTTTGATCGATGAACCGTTGACTAATATACTTCTTTCGAAATTCCGTTTGAAAGAAATCCCAAGTAATTCGTTCGTTTGGGACTATGGAAATCAAGGTCCTCCACCAATAGTAGGTGAGTCCCGCAACAAGGATATAGCAGTTTAGACATTCATCGGTGTGCATGACAGTTCATCAAACACCGAATGGTGTTATCAAGCGAAACTTCGGCCCTTTCGGCATCATCGGTATCTATGGCCTGAACTCCTCACCCGCTTCCTAATCAAGTCTACGGTGGCTTACTCGGCCTCACAGGATCGATGAATCGATGCCATTACGGGCTCTTGGGGTGGATTATTCAGATTCGGGAATTGTTGGACAGCCGGATTGGTTCGGGCATATTATGCGACCCACTCATTCATCATGGTGAAGAAGGCTTGTTTCGCCTTCATCTTGATTATTCGCAGATGACTGAGGCTCAACAGGCGGTGTCCCTTGCGCAGGAGCAGCCGCTACACTTTCAACGTCATCCGCTAAGGGTCTCTCTACCCCGGGTTCCATTTGCTAATCAAAACAAAATTTCAACCGTCAGAAGTCATCACATTATTAATGTGACAGCCCAAAATTGACCCTAGTCGGGATGTGGTTTCGGGACCACAAAATCGAGGCATAAAAATAATTTAAAATTTATTTTGATGCCTATGATATGTGTTAATTTGTGTGTGGCATTTTTGATGATTCGATTTAGTGTTATAACGGTGAATTTCACTAGAAAGGACCTAGTAGTAAACTTTGAAAGTATGATGGGGAAATGTGTGATGACTAGTTAATCATGCATGCAAAAATAAGGGATTTGCATGTCAAATTTCCCCAAAAGGAAGCTTAGTGGCCGGCCATGACAAGGGTTATGGGCAAAGAAAACATGTTGAAACATGTTTTGTTAATGGATGATGAGGAAATGATTTAATAATTAAGTTGTGGGAAGAGAAGAGAAAAAAATGTGTGTGAGTGTGGCATTCCCCCATTGCCGTGTATGTGAAAGAAAAACAAGAAAAAATTTGTTCATCCTTGTTCTTTCCTTCTTGGCGAAAATATTAAGGGAGAAGATAGGAGTTTTGCTTCATGCTTGGCTTGGAAGAGAACTAGAAGGAGATTTGGTCATACTTGCATCAAGATTAAGGTATGTTTGAGGTTGTGTCATGAGATTCATACTTGTTTTGGTTGCTAACTTGATGTGCATGTTAGCCATGGTTCAAATCCTTGTTATGCCATGAAAATGGTGTTTGGCCAAGGTTGATATTGTGTTAAAGCCATTGCATGCTAAATGTGAAGCTTGTTGATGATGCATATAATGAAGGATTGACTACTCTTGAAATTTCTTTTAGTATTCTTGAGTAGGACATTGAGTTCTTTGTTTAACCATGACCGAAGTTGAAAGGGTATGAATGTGATGTATTCGGCCATGATGCATTCATGAGCATGATTTATGCTTGTTACTTGATTGGTAAAATTTGTGTTTTAGATGGTTGTGAACACCTTGAGAATTGACCTTGCACCTATATGTGTGTATATGTTTGCACATGATGTTTTGGTTATGAAGTAAGTGATAAATATGTTTGTTTAAAGAAGAAAATGTTGAAGAATGGTTGTGAAATTGCAAGTACATTCGGCCTAGTTCTCATATGATGTGAAAATCTTGGAATTTATTGTTGATTGGTGCAAGTATGACTAAGTATAATCAGCCATATGAGTGCTTGATGCTATATTATAAGTATTAAGCTACAATATGTAAAGCATTAGCTAGTAAAATGTGTGCCATTCATGTGTGGTGTTAAACATGTAATTGGCCTCAACATCAACATGCATAATCGGCCATGAATGAGTGCCTAAGAGGTTGTGTTGTTCGCCATGAGTAAGCATGTTGAAGGCTTTGTGTGTTGAGTCGATTCATGAATTCGTACTTATGTGACTTTAATGTCTAGTGAATATATGTGGGCTAAGTGCCTTGAGTTCTTCTTTTCGATACTCAAATGATTGAATCAAATTATTTGTTAAATTAAGCTCAAGAGCAAGGGGACCAAATCCGATAAAGGGAAGGAAAAAGTAGTCGAATAGCCATCGGAATCGTTCGACAACATCCGAGGTAAGTTTTCGATATCGAAACTTAGATTTTGATTCGATTGAATGAAGTAATAAGCAATCGAAATTGTGCCCTTGTATATGGCCATTGAGCGAAATGATATTTTGATTAAGTAAAATGTGCATAAAAGTTTGTTATGAAATTGAAACAAAGATGTGAATGAATGTGCGAATTGTGATATCCGGGCTAAGCCCAAGGCAATTGTGCGACCAGATATCGGGCTAAGCCCAAGGCAATTGTGCGAGCTATGATATCCGGGCTAAGCCCAAGGCAATTGTGCGAGTTGTGATATCCGGGTTAAGTCCGAAGGCATTTGTGCGGGTTACCATAACCGGGCTATGTCCCAAGGTGTTTTGAACAGTAGCTATATCCGGATAAACTCAAGGTATGTGATTTGAAATTTATAAGCTGCTGGAAAATTTTCAGTTAATGCACTTGTGAAATTCCCAACAACAAGGTATGTTTTGTGTGTGCTTTGCACACTATGAGTAAGTCGTATGAATATTCGCTCTAATGATAAATGAGCTATCGGCATTAACTAGGCCGTTATTTGTGTATGAATATAAGAGTTGGGATTGTGAAGTAAGCATGTCTTTGAGAAATTGTGCATATGAATTATTGTTTAGCTACTTGAATGCTATGCTTTGGTTGTGTGTATATTATGGCTCAAAACTTACTAAGCATAAATTGCTTACTCCGTTTCTTTGTTTCTCTGTTTATAGATTTTGCTCGTTAGCGATCGGATTCGGGATCATAGAAGTTGAAGTCAACCACACTATCAAAGCCCTTTTGGTACTCCTTTAGTTGAGTTTTGGATATGGCATGTATAGGACTACCCTCGGTTGTTTTAAGTACTTGTGATGTATATGTGTACGGCCATGCGAAAATGGTTCGTAATAGTGGAGTATGGAATTAGACCATTTGTGGTTTGTAATTATATTTGGTTTCATGATGTGATTATGGTTTGGAATGAGAGAGTTGGTCACATGATCAGCCATTGGAATGGCTAAATATGATCATATGTGGACCTAAGTATGACTAGACTATAGTTGGTTCATGGGAACTACAATATAGGTAAAGCCTACCTTAAAAACAGATGCTGCCAGCTGCAGTGACGTGGATGTGGAAAATCACCAAAATTTGTAGGAACGGTGTTAAATAGTGAAAAAATTATGTGATCGAACCTTGACGAGTCTATTTTCATATGAAAGTAACGAAACGATCATATGAACAGTATACCGAGAGATATTAAAGTTCTCGTGAGACAGGGCCAGAAAGGTTTCTGGGTCCCCTGTCGCGACTTTGAAAATTTACCATAAATTATCCAGAATGAATTAGAAGTCATGCCTTATATGTACAGATTCCTTTTTGAGTCTAGTTTCATTAGAAACAAACAGCATCAGTATTGAACCATGTACAGAGAGATATTCAAGTTGTAACGAGCAAAGGTCAGTGTAGTTGACCCCTGTAACATGGGTGACTTTAACTAATAAACTGTACCAATTGGCCCTACCAAAAATTCTAGAAATAAATCCATGGATGGATATATGAGTCTAAATTCAGGGAAAATTTACGGAATCAGTTTCTGAGTTATGAAAATCGAGATATGCTTTTTAAGGCGACAGCGATGCAGTTTTCCAGCTTGCCTGGGAATGTCAAATTGGTCGGTGCCATAAGTGGTTTTGGCTTGTTAACCCCTCGTGTCCGACACCGGCAACGGTCTCGGGTTCGGGGTGTTACAATTAAGCACTAACATTATGGCATGTATAGCTAGACTCACACGCGCTATGGTAGTCCTAGAACCGACTAAACCATAGCTCTGATACCAATCAAATTATGGAGTTGAACATGAGGTGTTACAAGGCTTACTTCACTTATTTCCCCCTTTATATATATTTTTTTTTGTTTTGCTGTTCCAGGCAGGCTAGCTAACTGCGTCACTGTCACCTTAAAAATCATATCTCGAGTTCCAGAACTCGAAAACCAGTTCCGTAAATTTTTCCTGAAACTAGACTCATAATTCCATTTACACATTTTTTTCTAGAATTTTTGGTCAAGCCAATTAGTACAGTTTATTAGTTAAAGTCTCCCTTGTTTTAGGGTTCGACTACACTGACTTTTGCGTGTTACGACTTGGATATCTTCCTGTACAGGGCTCCAACACTTATGCCATTTATTTCTAAAGAAACTAGACTCACAAAGGAATCTGCACATATAGGGCATGACTTCTAATTCTCTCTGGTTAATTAATAATGGATTTTCAAAGTCGGAAAAGGGGATCCAAAAACAGTTCTGGCTCTGTTTCGCGAAAACTTGAATATCTCTTAAAATACAGCTCATATGGTCGTTTCGTTTCGTCCATATGAAAATAGACCCATCAAGCTTCGATTAAATAATTTTTTCAGCATTTAATTCCACGTCTATTATTTTTAGTGATTTTTCGATCTCACATCACTGCTGCTGTCTGCAACAGTTACTGCAATAAACTATGCCTATTTCATGAATTTTTCCTTGGCCTTACTAATAATCCATCATACATAACACAAATTGTGACCACCTTATCAAAATTAAGATTTCTAGGACTCGCGACTATAAGTTTTAAAACCCCACTCAACCGACCACATAGGCCATATTCGCATGGCTTAAAGTTTACAACCCAAAATTTCACAAAACAAAGAGCTTATACATGCCAAATGTTCTCCTAGATCGACTAAGAAGACAATACCAAAAGATTGCTCGCGGTGTGATGACTTAGTTGACGGTTCGAGCACACAAAAAGAGACGAGTCCAAGAGACCTAAAATGGGTGACAAGAAAACACCGAGTGAGTATATAACTCGAGAAGTCATAAGCATTTCACAACCATCCATTAACAAAATTATCATAGAATGAAACAACGAAACGAGGCTAAATGCTCCATCCATACCGAACTATACCATAGTTCCTTAGACCCTTTCAATTCAATCTCATACCAAGTTACACATTCACATTCCATATACTAATCAATAGGATATTTGAGGCATTTTTATACATCAACTCATTTTCACCACAATCATACAATTGTAATCATCACATAGATTTAAAGCTTACCAAGCTCAACCCCGAGCATGAACATAGTGCCTATTCGCCATGAGCTCAAGGTACTTACCCGATCCGCTGTCCGTGATCAACTCGATAATGTCGCACACTCAGTGCCAATAGTGATGCAAAAGCATATAGTGAGTCCGCACACTTAGTGCTATATAATCAACTCGCACACTTAGTGCTATATAATCAGCTCGCACACTTAGTGCTATATAATCAAACTCGCACACTTAGTGCTGTACAAATTTTAAACCCGCACACTTAGTGCCAATCTCATGATCATAAATGTTTATACCCGCACACTTAGTGCCAAAATCAACAACTCAATACATCTCACCTCTTTTCTTTTCATTCAATACTTTCATCACCACATACATACATGTATATAAATTTATCATTCCTTTCGGCATAATTACATAGACATTATGTCTATTTAAATCAATACGAAATATATGCTTAGTGACTTACCTTGTGTTGGGTAAAATAGTTCCAAGTCGGCTACTCGATGACCTTCGTCTTTCCCTTGCTTGATTCTCCTCCTTTAACTCCTTGAGCTTGATTAATAAATCAACTAGTTCAATCATCTTGCTAAACATTTACAATTCAATTACACATGCATATGTATGTTTGTATATTCGGCAACCACTCTTACTAATTACCCATTTAGTCGATTATACACATAATTAAAGGTAACATCACGAATGGGCATACTTATGTATATATATATATATACACATAACCGAATATGCACCAAAAATTTGATTCAACATCACCTACATACTCACTTTAATGGCCGAATATATATATACATGTACAATGTCATCTATAACATCATCTAAACGCCTAAATTCTTCTCATGCACACTTGATCGACTTTTTCCCAATCTAGCATAGCTTCACCTCTATTTGTAATATCACATAAATCCACATGTGACTACATTTCTTAAGTTCAACATCTTAATGCCCATTATAGCCACTCCCATAATCTAAATCTAAAAATCGGCAACATCCCCTTTCAACTATGTTAGCCGAATACTCATTCTCTTCTTAGTCTTAAATTCGGCACCTCCAACAAAATGACTTAACAACTTCAACTTTCATGCTAACATAACAAGCAATTTAACACATACATATAACTAACATGTTAATAGCATCAAGGTATCAACTAAAATTTTTTTAAGCTTTTTAGTCAAAGCCTAACTCTCCGACAACCCCAAATCCAACCATGGGATAGATAGAATTGAGACTCATCACCCAAAGGTTGTGTAAACTTCCAAAAATATCATTGAACATACCTTGATCTAAAGGACCACCTTGGCCGAATCTTGCTTCCTCTTCTTCCTCTAGTTACGACAATTGCAAAAGAAAGAAAACATGAACACTCCTTCTTCTTCTCAAGTCATGGCAATTGTAACAAAAGTGAGAAAGGATGAACAACAAATTTTTTTTCTTTCTTTTTCCTCAACTCACGGCAATGGGGGGGGGGACACTCACCATTCTCTTTTTTTTTTCCATTTCTTTAATACTAGCTTTCTATTTTATTGTTTCCTACATACATCACTAGCCCAACATGTTGGAAACATGTTTCCTTTGCCCATCACTCTTGTCATGGCCGGCCACTAGGCTTATATTTAGGGAAATTTGACATGCAAATCCCTTATTTTCACAACATGCATTATTAGGCCACTTTGCATTTGCCTAGCACATTTCTAAATTTTCTCATATAAGTCCTACTAACTGAATTCACATGCAATCGACTAAATCGAAGTTTGAAACTTTCACACATCCATATTTACACATTTTAGACAATAAATACCATGTTCAAACAATTTGGTGACTCGGTTTAGCGGTCCTGAAATCGCTTTCCGACTAGGATCACTTTAGGGCTGTCACAGGGAGGAGACAGAGCACTGGCGTCGTGAACACCCACGACGCCTACTATTTATGGTGCATGGCGAATGCACACATGACTGACTTGGCATACTTCATTGCTTTTGCCATTCGCCATCAGACCGAGCAGCATAGGAAGGGAGTGATCTCCATCGGCCCTTATGTGACGTGCCTTGCCAGACACTTCGATCTCGTCAACACCATGGACTAGTCATCAACGCTTACACTGATAGGTCAGATGTCCCCACAGGGCATCACGACTATGTTACACATGAGGATGATCGAGCGCCGACGTGGGACCGATCCTCCTCAGTACCGTCTCTCTCATGCCATTGACGAGGAGGATCTTGAGGACATTCATGATGATGTTCCCCCACAGCATGAGGAGCCTTCCACCGCGCCACCTAGGGAAGGACCAGTTCATGCGGCTGCTTCACTGGCACACATTTCGGACCGACTCATCCACTTTGAGCAGTATTGCACTGCACAATTCGAGATGATTCACGAGCGAGATCGACGACGGGACCGATAGATGGACGATATGCAGGCCATGATGCAGCAGCTGTGCCAGCACTTTCACATCGCCACCCTAGTGCCACCACTTGAGGTCCCTACTGATGAGGATCATTGAATCCTCCTATCTTTTTAGTCTTATTTTATTTATTTATTTTATTTTTATTTTTATTTTCATTTTCATTTCAATTTTATTATTTTATTTTGAAAGACATATCTATATTAGTAATTTTTTTTCATTTTTTGGTATTTCTAACAAGTAATCCCACTACGCTTTCTTCCACAGCAACTCTTAATAAGCTCTTCATGATTCTACAGACTTCCAAGCAAAGCTGCTAGGAATATTTTACGGAATGAGGAAACAAATGGGAAACAATACCTCACGAGTGCCACATTCAATGTCTCGATCTCTTCATCTAGCCAAGAACAATGGCAGCTACTATTTTCCCCAAACACTCCCGCCTCAGAATCAAGCTCCGTATCCATATAACAGGGAGTTTCACCTCCTTTCCTCTTATGATTTTCTTTATTTTGAATAATCTATCTTTGTACATTAAGGGCAATGTACATATTAAATGTGTGGGAGGGGGGTGAACATGAAAACTATCTTTTTGCATTATTCCCAAATCCTAGAATTTGGTCTTGTGCTTAAGTGATTTTCTCATAATATTGATAGAATGAATTCTGATTGATCTATAATTATTGTTGATATGTTGTGAATTAGACCAAGGGAATTATGCATGATTATTTGATTATAGGACCTTAAAGAATCGAGCATGATAAGTTGATATTTTGAGAAATAAAAATTTTTAGACTATTTTTCATAAATTGAGGTATTATCTTGAAATCTTAAGTATACAGGAATGACATCAAAAACCCAAATTTTTGGTGAGATTTTTGAGCCTTTTGAGCATATAGCTTTCTTTCTTGCTCACTTCTTTTGTGGTTTGAGTGTGTCAACAATGAACTATTATTCTAGAACTTGCTTCGATTATACATGTCGAGATCACACGTATGATTTGATATACTGAGATGATATAGGCACTTAGGATTTAACCCATTTACTCCATAAAAAGCCTTCCCTCATAATTAAACCCTTAGTTGACCCCCTTTGAGCCTACTAACTTTTTTTTATTAACCTTCATCATTAACCCATTAACCTATTATTGTTGAAATCCTCTTACTTAATTTATTTTTTTTATTTTTTATTTTTATCGAGATTAAATTTAATACTGTTACCTCATTATGTTCACTATTTTTTGTTTCTGAATCATGAAGTATGATTTCTATATTGTATTGACTTGATTTGTTCTTAAAAAAAAAAAATCAGTATTATTATTGTAATTCTCAGTAAGCTAAAGTTGTCATGAACTCATGTAAAATAGTTCTAGATATTTGTTTGTGGTTCAGTAATTAAGGTTTTGATAGTGGGGTAACATATTGAAATTATCTCAATTCTAACCCTTGTCTCGTCATCTTGTATCCATACCTGTAACCTAAACCCCATTACAACCATGCAAAGACCTTTTGATTAGTGTATCATATCATTTACAAGTGGTGGAGATTTCATTTTCATGCAAGCCTATGGTAATAACTTTTTGTGTTAGACAATCGAGCGCTTAATCTTAAACTTTAAACACTTTGAGTGATTTGAGTGAATCTTTAGTGTGGATGTCATCTCTTGTATATTTAGGACTAAAGTTAATTACTTGAAGGAAGGAGATTACCTATAATTTTGTTATCAAAGTATTCTATTTAGATTGTTTGAGGTTTTTAAAGCCCCTATAGTTGAATTCTCGCTGTATAAATTTTCATGGAATAATTTGTAACATTATTAGTAATGCTTATACGATTGAAAGGAATGAATTCTAGCAATAAATGAGAATTTTGCTTGAGGACAAGCAAATGCTTAAGTGTGGGGGTATTTGATAAACGCCAAATTATACATATTTATAACCCAAATACTTAGCATATTTATGGATGTTAATTACTAGATTTGTGGATTTTGGTGCTCTTAATCCGGTTATTTCATGTATTATACTCAGGAGAGCACCAAGAGTCAAAAGGAGCCAGAAACGAGCAAAAAAGGGACAAAACGGACCAAATCGAGAAGATGACACGGCCTAAGCCTTGCCACACGGGCATCTTGCACGCCCATGGCCTTCGAGGGTGTCGACCAAGGTTTACAGGATTCACATGACCTGGCCATTAGGCCTACACGGCCGTGTGCAATTTAACGGAGCGAACACAGCCTAACAATCACGTCACACGACTGTAGCACACGGGGGTGTCCTTTTTTCAAAAAGTTGTATTTTACACGGAAAAGGATACTTAGGGAGGAAGAAAGCTAATCCAAAGCCTATATACACATCCTAAGTGTGACCTAAAAAGGGGGGCTCTTCCAGAACTTTTCTGGAATACAGAACCACACACCAGGAATTACTTGAAGAAAGCTAGACGATCTATCCCAAAAGTCAGAGCTACTCCAAGACTGAAGATCTCCCTCAGAATTCCTTCATGGGTTTTGAGAGTTTTCTTCATGTTTTGTTATTTTTATACTTTTGAGATGTACTCTTATTTTATTATGAACTAAACCCCTTAGATACCTAAGGGGGATAAAACCTATGATGGATCATGTTATTATTATCTGAACTGTATGATAAATACTTGATTTGTTCTTAATTATGTGTTCTTAATGCTTGAGTTAATATTCCGGGTATTAATTCATGATTTGATGTGCTTATGCAGAGGAGGAATAGACCCTGCCTAAGAGTAGATTTGGCATAATTAAGTGGAGTTGATTGAATGCCTAGAAATAGGGTTACAAGATTTTGCCAAATTAGGGTGAAACCTAATATGGGAGTCCATAGAGTGATTTACTGCTTCCCTAGGAGTTTTAATTAAGAAAGAAATTTTGATTAATTCAACTGAGGGTTAGACATTATTAGTCTCGAAAGGGATAATAACATAGGTTAGGGAATCTCACGGATCAAGTCAAGTGAATAAATAAATGCAGTTGAGTCGGATAACAAGTGAAATCTAGGTGGATTCCTCCTTGGGTGTCATTTTTATCAATTGCTTTTCTTCAAGTCTTTTTCCAAATTTTCTCTTTTCTTTAATTAAATGAGTTAATTAGTTTAGATAATTAGTTTAATAAACAAACCCTTTTATTCTTAGGCTAGATAATAAAAAGATAGTTATTACTAGTGCTTTTGGTTCCCTTGGGTACAATATCCCGATCTTGCCATTACTATACTATTGTTCGATAGGTGCGCTTGCCTTTTCGTCGTGATAATAGTTAGTCTAGGTTTGATCTTCATTATAAATATTTATTACTTGTTAGGAATCATGCGATCATTAAGGTAAGGGGACTTGTGTTGTATACGAGTTATCTATTATTCTAGTTTTAATGAGTAAGATTAACGCAGAACTAGGGAGTACGTGATCAAGGAAAGCTATTAAGGATTGGTGTTCAAGGTAAGGTTAAGGTGAGGTTTCGGTTTTTCTGGTAGAATATGGCTTAAACATAAGATTAATGGAATGGTGATATCATTGTAGGTTGGTGACTAAGGGAATTACGGCACGCTTGCTTACTAGGTGTGTACATACACTACACACACACTATGAATTGACAAAAGCCGAATTGCCAAAATGCTGAAAAGCTGAAAAGTCGAAAAGACGAAAAGCTGAAAAGTCGAAAAGCCGAAAAGCCAAAAGTTTGGCTACAATAGTCTTACGAGGGTGCGAACACTCGTAAGGGGGAGACCAATAGGTTGCCTGAGACCCACGGGCGATTCTGTGGACTTGAGTTGTGATTTGGCCATACGGGCTAGAATAAACTAAATGGGCCCGATGGGCTGTTTGGCCCATAATAGGCAAAAACTGAATATTGATGCTATGGGATAGGAATTTGCATGTGAACATGAATATGAATGTGACTGGGCCTAACGGGCCATATAAATGTGATTTGGGCCTAATGGGGCATATACAGGTGATTTGGGCCTAATGTGCCATATGAATATGATTGGGCTTAATGGGCCAGATACAGGTATGTGAATTTGTTTGGGCATTGTAAGGGGTTTTGGGCCTATTATATAATAACTACATAAGACTTAATTAATATATTGCGACCGTGGACAAGTCAAAGGGTTAAGGTGTGGCAACGGGTATATGCATGTCCAGGATTGGGTCTAGGGAAAGCTTGGTACTTAAGCAGTCTGAAAAACCCACCGCCTCTTCTCTGGAATCCTACCTGGTGCATAGTATTCATTCATCTTAGCTCGTGGGACTTGTTAACGGGTCAAGGTAAGTGAAAACCATAATTAAGGGAAAATTACCGAAATGCCCCTAAGGGCGAAAATGACCAAAATACCCTTAGGTGTTGAATGTAAGTTTTATGGATGTGACATGAATACATATGATGTTCTGCTTAGGTTGCATATGGGGTGGGAACCATGGAACAAAGGAAGTATATGAGGATCGCATGGTTGTCTGACAATCATGGATCCACCGACAGCTTTTAAAGCTCAATATATAAATGAAGGTAGTTCCACAATCGGGCTACCATTGGTGTGTGGGCTGGGTGGGTCGATATTTACATCCCCACATGGTGTGACGGGGGACAGAACTGGTGTGTAGTGGATGGATAATTTGGATGGGATTGTATTGCATGTTTGATGATTTCTCTTTGAATGCTTGTTTTTTGTCGAGGGTTGTACACACTGAGTTTGCGAAAACTCACCCGCCCTCTTTTATTTTATTTTCAAGTGATGCTTAGTAGAAGGTTCGATGTTTGGAGGGACTCTGGGTGGCCAGCTAGCAAGATAATTTGGACTTGTTTTTTTTAAAAAAAGGATATAAGTTTCTATTTTATTAAGTACTATACAAATCAGATTGTAATAGGGCTTCCATTTTTTTATTATTTGGATTATTATTTCTATGTGATGTAATTATAAGAAGTTGAACATGGTTCCTTAAACTAAAGTATGTCTTTTCTACGTTTCCGTAACTAAATTTTTATGTGACATGTTTTCATCAAATCTTATTTTTCAAACAAGTGATTGAAAGGAGTTTATTTTTAAGATTTTCCTTTATTTTAAGAAGGGTTTTCAATGAAAACACGATTTTCGCTAAAACACTTCAATATGACAAGCCGAATTCGGCCATAACGTCTGGGCTGGGTTTGGGGTGTTACATTTAGTGGTATCAGAGCCAAGGTTGCAAAACTCGGGCTCAGAAGTGGGCCTTATTACTTGATTTCTTTTTGTGTTTTAAAAAAAATAACAATGACTTAGAAAAGGGGAAGTCTTGCTGAGCGGCACACCGAGTCTTGGACGTCGAACCATGTAAGCACTTTTATTCTTAAATTTGTTTAAATTGTTATACAGTAGATAGTTAGAGGGCTACTTTAGATGATTTTGTTAGAACAGAACTAAAGCCCGTAGCATCTGGAAACTGTAGAAGATTTTTGAAAACAAGCTTTTCTTTAAATATTTTCATAAAACATCAGTGTATTTATTAAACTAACTAAAACTTCATAAAAATTTCTAATTCAGATAATACACAAATCGACGATGAGTTCTAGAAGAGGTGGAAGGGGCTGTGGCTGAGGCCGCGGAAGCGTTAGGGTTGAATCGTAGACATCAGGCAATATGCCCGATATTAGAGTAGAAGAGGCTTCAGCCTCACCCGTGGCTGAGAATGGACAGTACGATCGGGCCGCGGGAGAAGATGCGTTGTCGCAGGCAATGCTAAGGATTTTGGAGAGGGTCGCTGGGCCCAATAATGGCACGAGAAATCTGGGGTCCGTTCCACAGTGACTTCAATCAAGTAGGGTTGAAATCTTTAAAGGCGTGGCTGGTGTGGCTCCTAACGTGGCTGAATATTTGTTGGAGGCTACCGAAAGTATAATGGAGGACCTGGACTATTCATCGGAACAAAATTTAAAAGGAGCTGTGTCACTACTTAGGAAAGAAGCCTACCAGTGATGGCTGACGGTTAAAGAGGGCACCCAACAGGAGCGGGTCACTTGGGAGTTTTTCAAAGATGCATTCCAAGGGAAGTATGTGGGTGCAAGCTATGTGGATGCTAGAAGGAAGGAGTTCATGAACTTGCCCCAAGGAAACAAATCGATGGCGGAGTATGAGGCGGAGTTTCTACGCCTTAGTAGGTATGCAAGAGTAATGCTGGCAACGGACTATGAGCGTTGCATTAGGTTTGAGGACAGACTGAGAGATAGCCTTAGGGTATTGATAGCTCCACAAAGGAAGTGAGTTTTCTCGGATTTGGTGGAGAAAGCAAAGATAGCGGAGGGGGTAAAGCGCAATGAGCGCTTAAATCGGGAGAAAGAAAGGGGTAAGAATAAGAGGGAGGCTGAGACCCCGGTTGTTGGACAGAGGCCTAGGGCTAGGGCCAGAAATAACGAGCCAGTTGGAGTAGGGCCCCTTGCTGCTAATCCAGGGGTGCCACCTTGTGTTGATTGTGGAAGAAGCCACAGAGACGAGTGTTGGAAGAAGATGGGAGCTTGTTTCGCTTGTGGGTCTATGGAGCATAGGACCAAGGATTGCCCCCGAATGCTAGGTCGAGAGCCAGTAGTGGGCCAAGGTGGTGCTCAGCCACCGAGGGGTGGTCAGTAGTCACCTAGAGGCCATGGTCAGGCCAAGGGTGGAAATGTTTTGGGCCGTGGAGCACCGGGCAGAGGTGCTGGTCATGCTGAGGCAAGACAGCCAGCGTTGGTCTATGCAACACGTCGTCGAGAGGACGGAGACACTCCAGAGGCGGATATTGGTACGTACTTTATCCATAATGTGTTATTTACTTAGTTTGGAATTAGAGTGCGTAGCGGGATCTTGGTGTGGTATTCTATGTTATGCAGCTGTACTAATAGTTGGGAATTTCGAGGACAAAATTTCTTTTAGGGGGTAAAGTTGTAACACCCCTAATTTTGGGCCTAGATGAATTGGGCTTTGGGCTTTGGGTTTCATAAAATTTTTAAGTGAGCAAGAAAATGACAAAAGACATGTTGGCTTTAAGGGTTTAAGGAGTTTGAAGTGTCGAGGTATGTTGGAGGAGTTCTGGGTTCGAGTTTGGTGGTGGAGGAATTTTAATTTAATTATTAAAAAGAATCAGGGTTGTGTTAAGTTAAGGTGGCCAAATTTTCATAGTTAAGGTAAGGGGACTTGTGTTGGATACGAGTGATCTATTATTCTAGTTTTAATGAGTAAGATTAATGTAGATCTAGGGAGTACGTGATCAAGGAAAGCTATTAAGGATTGGTTTCAAGGTAAGGTTAAGGTGAGGTTTCAGTTTTTTTGGGTAGAATATGGATTAAATATACGATTAATGGAAGGGTGGTATCATTGTAGGTTGGTGACTAAGGGAATCGTGGCACGCTTGCTTACTAGGTGTGTACATATATTGCACACACATTATGAATCTGCAAAAGTTGAAATGCCGAAATACCGAAAAGCCAAAAGTTTAGCTATGATAGTCTTGCGAGGGTGCGAACACTCGTAAGAGGGAGACCAATAGGTTTCCTGAGACCCACGGGCGATTCTGTGGACTTGGGTTGTGATTTGGCCATACGGGCCAGAATGGGCTAAATGGGCCCGATGGGCTGTTGGGCCCTTAATAGGCAAAAACTGAATATTGATGCTATGTGATAGGAATTTGTATGTGAGCATGAATATGAATGTGACTGGGCATAACGGGCCATATAAATATTATTTGGGCCTAATGGGCCATATACAGGTGATTTGGGCGTAATGGGCCATATGAATATGATTGGGCTTAATGGGCTAGATATAGGTATGTGAATTTGTTTGGGCGTTGTAAGGGGTTTTGGGCCTAGTATATAATAACTACATAAGACTTAATTAATATATTGCGACCGTGGACAAGTCAAAGGGTTAAGGTGTGGCAATGGGTATATGCATGTCTAGGACTGGGTCTAGGAAGAGCTTGGTACTTAAGCGTTCTGAATGACCCACCTTTTCTTCTCTGGAATCCTACCTGGTGCATAGAATTCGTTTATCTTAGCTCACTGGACTTGTTAACGGGTCAAGGTAAGTGAAAACCATAATTAAGAGAAAATTACCTGTAATATCCTGATTTTGGGCCTAGTCAGAATAGCGGTTTTGTGACCAAAAAATCTGAGACCGAAATAATTATTTTATGATTATTTTGAGGTCTATGATATGATTGCATGATTGTGTGAAAATTTCATGAAGAAATTTTATGCATAAAGTGCTTAAATTGAAATTAGGGACTAAATCGAATAATTTGTAAAACTTGCATTCTAGAAGTTTCTAGTATGAAATTGTTTTGAAATATTAATTAAGAGGTCTTAAATAGCAATTTTACCAATTTCTAAGTCTATGGACAAAAATTGGACATGGATGGAATTTTTGGAAAGTTTAGTAGTAAGTGCATTTTGGTCATTTAGGGGTAAAATGAATTAAAATACAAAATTAAAAGCCAATTTTGCTCATCTTCAACCCCATGGCCGATTATAGCAAGGAGAAACCATGGCTAGGGTTTTTCAAGCTTCCAAGCTCGATTGTAAGTCCATTCTAGCCTCGTTTTTAATGATTTTTACATTTTTGGAGTCCCGGTAGCTCGATTAAGCTTATGCTAGCAATAATTCAACCTAGGGTTCATATTTGGAAAAATACCCATAGGTGAAATTTGTGTATTTTGGTGTTTTATGATAGAATAAGAGGTTTTAAATTATGTTAGACAACTTGTACTACTCGGTTTTAAGTGAAAACGAGCAAAAGGGCTTAATCGGTAAAAATACCTAAATAGTCATAAGTACATGTTAGAGTGAGAATTTGATGTTTCCATAGAAGGGAAAAATGATCAGAATGTCATGAAACATAAGAAAATAGGCTGAAGTTTAATTTACGAGCTTTGGGGGAAAAGTGTAAATATGCAAAAGTTTAGGGGCAAAACTGTAATTTTGCCAAAATATGATTTTGGGTCAATTTGAATAATGTGAGTCCTAATTAGACTATATTTTAAATGATAGAGCAAGGAAAACTAAAATTCGGGCTAAAATGGAAAAATACCAAGTTGTGGACGAAATGGTAAAAGTAGCCATTTTCGCATACGAGGTAAGTTCATGTGTAAATAATGTAGCATAATTGTTATTTTTAAGTTATTGATGTTAATTATATGATATGCTGGTTTTTTTTATCGTGAAATATTATGCTCTGTGGTTAATGTTGAGTAATATGCAAATTATGTTTACTACTTGATAAATATGAATTGCTACCGAGTATCGGTTCCGATATTCCATGGAAGACGGCAATGTGAGATCGAGGAAAAAATCCCGTTTGAACCTTAGGAATAGATTAGGATACAAGTGACATGTCACTAGGATGGTTGAGCATCCGAACTCGTTGAGTTGAGTCCGAGTTCACTTATGGATGCGAATGTCCGAACTCGTTGAGTTGAGTCCGAGTTCACTTATGGATACGAACGCCCGAGCTCGTTGAGTTGAGTCCGAGTTCACTTAGGGGCAGGTTACATGATTTCTTAATTACATATGAGGCACTTATGTGCAAATTATCCGTGTATCCGAGTTGTATTCCGATGTGTTCAACGGGTGAAATTTCTAGTGAAATGAAAGAACACTTAAGATGCAAGCAACGTTTTGGTAAGTGTTGTGAAAGGGACACTTTGGACATGTATGTTCTTAACCCTCGGGCTGATAATAGATACAACAACGATAAGGTAGTAAGATGATGAATGATGTTTAGAAATATGATATATGTTTTGGTGATACCATGCTAAAGTTGTTTGGTATATTTGTATTGTTATGTTACTTGTTATTTACATATGAACTTACTAAGCATTTATGCTTACTCCTCCTCTTTATTTATTGTAGTTTTGAACAAGCCATTTCGGGAATCGGGACGGGTCGAAGGTTCGATCACACTATCCAAAGGACTTTCATCCGGTAAATGGCTTGTAAAACTTAAGTATGGCATGTATAGCAATATATTTATTTTGAGTAAATAATTTTATGATATGGCCATAATTGGTTGAGAAAATGTTTGATATTGATAAGTCATGGTGATGGTTAAATTTAGATCATGTTTGATATCATGGAAGTTTAATAGGTTATCTAGTTCATAACAACTCATGAAAAGATGAAATTTGCCTTAAAATGAATATTGCTGCAGCAATGACATGAATTTGAAAAATCACTAAAATAATATAAATGGAATTAAATGATGAGAAAGTTATGAAATTTAAGCTTAATGAGTCTATTTTCATATGGATAAAAAAAACAGGCATATAAATTATACTTTATGAGATATTTGAAACCTTGTGAAACAGGGCCAGAGTGATTTCTGGATCCTCTGTTCTGACTTTAAAAATTCATAATAAATTGTAAAAATATAATTAGAAGTCATTATTTATATGTACAGATTCCTTATTGAGTCTAGTTTTAATAGAAACAAACCTTGTAGTCATTGAAATTCTTTATAGAGATATATCTGATTCGTAATACACAGATGTCAGAGCAGTCAAACCTTGAAACAGGGGAGACTTTAATTAATAAACTGTACTAATTGGCCCAAACAAAAATTCTAGAAAAAAATTAGTAAATAGATATATGAGTCTAGATTTAGGGAAAATTTACGGATCTTGATTTCGAGTTTTGTAACTTGAGATATGATTTTTCTTGTAACTGTGACGCGAGTAGCTAGAAAGCTGTGAATGTAGAAACAAAAGATTTGAAGTTCTTATTTTGATAAATTATGTTTGGTAACTCCTCAAGCTCGACTCCGGCGATGGTTTTGGGCGTGGGGGCGTTACATTTAGTGGTATCAGAGCAGGTTTAGTCAGTTCTCGGACTAACCTAGCATGTGTAAAAGTTTAGCTATACATGCCACTGATCTGTGATAGTGTGATGTCTTCCGACGCGTATGAGTACCGTCTTATTTAGACAGGGTACTCTCCAACCGAGCTGCGTTGACCATGTTCAATGTTATCCGAAGGTATTTGAGTAAAGTTATGATTATGATAAGTCTCGGTTCAGAAAAGTATGAATAAAAGTTTATGATACATATGTGATAATATGTGAGATGAAAGTTCATGTTGTGATAAATATCCATATTTGCTTAATGCTCATGTGATGTAGTGTATGTGGGTTACTTGATAAGATGAACGGAATAAATAGAAAGTAGCAGAGGTATGAATAAAGGTCATAATATCATGATACAAATGAAAATGTCCTTGTCTTGATTGGACGTTGAATGTTGATGAATGTTAATGATATACAATTTTTTATGAGATAAAGGATTATAATGAAATGAACTTATCTATGTTAAATTGTTGAACTGAATTATATGATTGTAATGATATGTACATGATGATGCACGAAATGAAAGTTGTGATTGTGATGCAAATATCTATGTTTGTTTGGCCTTATATGATGTCATGAGCATGAATTAATTTAATTAAATGAATGGATAAGTAAAGCTATCTAGAAAACATAGAATGTATGCATAAGTATATTGTCTAAATGGGACAATAGGAAAATTGATGTAAGCCAACATGAATGAATGACATGATTTTGATGATGTTGCTATGATGATGGGAGTTGTGTCATATGTGTATGTATAAGAAAGTCGAGTCAGAGGTCCTACAACCCCTCCCCCTTACCAAAGTGGTACTTATAATGGAATTTCATGAGATTTGTATTGAATAAGTTTTCGTTGAGAACCCAAAGAGTTCAAAGGATAGAATAATTATAAGTATGATCGAGATTGAAAATGAGCTGATAAGTAAAGTCGAGCCAAGAAAGTATCGGATTGACGTAAAGATTATTGGAGTTATGCATCGTCCCGTTAGAAAAGGAATTCTCCTTGGTAAACCGAATTACTCAGGTGCAAGGTCGAGAAAAGTGTAAATCGAAATTTATTCAGAACTGGCCTTCTTTAGTGAATGGTTTAATATGAAATTTGTGATGGTAGAACTAGTTGGGGAAATGATAATTGAAATGTGAACTATCTGAGTGTGACAGTTATGACTGGACAGATTTAGCAGTCTCTTTTGAGATGTTCTACGTGTTTACCCATTCTTAGAAATATTTCTATGGCTATTGATCTTCTGAAGAAATTCTTGTTATATGGGAATGTCTTTTAATCCTGGTGTTAGATGAAAGCATTGGTAGTCTGACTGGTTTATAATTTATATTGCTCTATTTCATCGGGTATTCTATTCCATTTCGTCTTATAAGAATATTATGATTCTGTTTCTTCTACTTGATGCTTCATCTGATATATATGTATGAGAAGATATATTGTTCTTGTTATATTTGATTCCAGTGGGATTAAATGATGTTTTCTTTTGGACTTTCTTTCTTTGAAGAATTATCGGGGTATTCTGTATTTTCTCTATGAGTTTGGTTTTCGATTCTCCGGCATAGTATTGTATCTTGGTTTTCTTTATTCGGTTTCCTTGTTATCTTTGTTCCATAATTTGTCAATTATGACTCGTGTTCGAAGTGCATTCTTCAGCTCGTGCTAATCATGTCAAATATGACTATACTTCTAATTTGATCTTGGTAATGAGGTGATTTTAGTATTGGGATTTTTTCTAATTTCGTGTAGGATTTGACATCGATAAAGGCATAGGTGATAAAAGCGCGAGTTTCATCGGTATGGTGAATTATTTATTTGAAAGATTTCATGTGACAATTATGTCGGATTATTTTCTCAAGTCCGATAATATAATTTCATTTTGTCTTGATAAAAGAGTAAATAGTCCGAGCGAGAAGTGTATATTTATTAGAAAGAGTTGGATATTAGTTAAAGTCACTACGAATGATAAGGTTTTCGCCTTGTGAAAGCTGAAAAGTTTATTACATGTTGACAAAGTTTGGATAGATGAGAATATTGGTAACAAAGCGTCCGAACTAGACTAGTCTACATTGAGTAAAGACTTCGACTTTCAAGAATGTACCGTTGTATGAATTGTGATGTGTTTCAAGACAAGGAGGTAATGTGATAGTTTAGAGCTTTTGATGTTACATAAAATCGGAGTTGTTAAAGGGTTAAAGTCGAGCATTGGAATCATCAAAATTATCCTTGCCGGTGTTGATATTGGGATGGAAATGAGAAGGATTATTCTTAAGGCCATATCGAAATTATTTCCATGGCGGAAAGAGGAAAATGTGATGTATCCTATTGTTAAATGTTTGGCGAGATCTATAAATCATATCGCTATTGAATGAATTCCTACTCATCAGATTCATGGAATTTCGTGTCTTTTGATTGTTTAATTTCTTGGAATTCTAGTCTCCATTAACCAAATTGAGATCTGGTTTTATGTCAAGATGACGAGGAAGCGGAGAAGGGTTGAAAATTTAAGAACAATTAAGAGATGAGTTCTTAAACTTTCAGAATATATGAGAAATTAATGAGATATATTGGAGGCACCGCCTGAGTGAAAGTTCTTCAGCACCGAATATGAAATTGAGGAATCTAAGTGAAGACCACTTTTCTGGTAAGATTTTCGGGGACGAAAATCCCTAAAGGGGGGAGAGTTGTAATATCCTGATTTTGGGCCTAGTCGGAATAGCGGTTTCGTGACCACAAAATTCGAGATAGAAATAATTATTTTATGATTATTTTGAGGTCTATGATATGATTGCATGATTGTGTGAAAATTTCATGAAGAAATTTTATGCATAAAGTGCTTAAATTGAAATTAGGGACTAAATCGAATAATTTGTAAAACTTGCATTCTAGAAGTTTCTAGTATGAAATTGTTTTGAAATATTAATTAGGAGGTCTTAAATAGAATTTTACCAATTTCTAAGTCTATGGACAAAAATTGGACATGGATGGAATTTTTGGAAAGTTTAGTAGTAAGGGCATTTTGGTCATTTAGGGGTAAAATAAATTAAAATACAAAATTAAAAGCCAATTTTTCTCATCTTCAACCCCATGGCCGAATATAGCAAGGAGAAACCATGGCTAGGGTTTTTCAAGCTTCCAAGCTCGATTGTAAGTCCGTTCTAGCCTCGTTTTTAATGATTTTTACGTTTTTTGAGTCCCGGTAGCTCGATTAAGCTTATGCTAGCAATAATTCAACCTAGGGTTCATATTTGGAAAAATACCCATAGGTGAAATTTGTGTATTTTGGTGTTTTATGATAGAATAAGAGGTTTTAAATTATGTTAGACAACTTGTACTACTCGGTTTTAAGTGAAAACGAGTAAAAGGGCTTAATCGATAAAAATACCTAATAGTCATAAGTACATGTTAGAGTGAGAATTTGATGTTTCCATAGAAGGGAAAAATGATCAGCATGTCATAAAACATAAGAAAATAGGCTGAAGTTTAATTTACGAGCTTTGGGGAAAAAGTGTAAATATGCAAAAGTTTAGGGGCAAAATTGTAATTTTGCCAAAATATGATTTTGGGTCAATTTGAATAATGTGAGTCCTAATTAGACTATATTTTAAATGAGTTGTGGATGAAATGGTAAAAGTAGCCATTTTCGCGTACGAGGTAAGTTCATGTGTAAATAATGTAGCATAATTGTTATTTTTAAGTTATTGATGTTAATTATATGATATGCTGATTTTTTTTATCGTGAAATATTATGCTCTGTGGTTAATGTTGAGTAATATGCAAATTATGTTTACTACTTGATAAATATGAATTGCTATCGAGTATCGGTTCCGATATTCCATGGAAGACAGCAATGTGAGATCAAGGAAAAAAGCCCGTTTGAACCTTAGGAATAGATTAGGATACAAGTGACATGTCACTAGGATGGTTGAGCATCCGAACTCGTTGAGTTGAGTCCGAGTTCACTTAGGGGCGGGTTACATGATTTCTTAATTACATATGAGGCACTTATGTGCATATTATCCGTGTATCCGAGTTGTATTCCGATTTGTTCAACGGGTGAAATTTCTAGTGAAATGAAAGAACACTTAAGATGCAAGCGACGTTTTGGTAAGTGTTGTGAAATGGACACTTTGGACAGGTATGTTCTTAACCCTCGGGTTGATAATAGATACAACAACGATAAGGTAGTAAGATGATGAATGATGTTTAGAAATATGATATATGTTTTGGTGATACCATGCTAAAGTTGTTTGGTATATTTGTATTGTTATGTTACTTGTTATTTACATATGAACTTACTAAGCATTTATGCTTACTCCTCCTCTTTATTTACTGTAGTTTTGAACAAGCCAGCTCGAATCGGGATGGGTCAAGGTTCGATCACACTATCCAAAGGACTTTCATCCGGGTAAATGGCTTGTAAAACTTAAGTATGGCATGTATAGCAATATATTTATTTTGTGTAAATAATTTTATGATATGGCCATGATTGGTTGAGAAAATGTTTGATATTGATTAGTCATGGTGATGGTTAAATTTAGATCATGTTTGATATCATGGAAGTTTAATAGGTTATCTAGTTCATAACAACTCATGAAAAGATGAAATTTGCCTTAAAATGAATATTGCTGCAAAGAATGACATGAATTTGAAAAATCACTAAAAATAGTATAAATGGAATTAAATGATGAGAAAGTTATGAAATTTAAGCTTAATGAGTCTATTTTCATATGGATAAAAAAAACAGGCATATAAATTATACTTTATGAGATATTTGAAACCTTGTGAAACAGGACCAGAGTGATTTCTGGATCCTCTATTCTGACTTTAAAAATTCATAATAAATTGTAAAAAAATAATTAGAAGTCATTATTTATATGTACAGATTCCTTATTGAGTCTAGTTTTAATAGAAACAAACCGTGTAGTCATTGAAATTCTGTATAGAGATATATCTGATTCGTAATACACAGATGTCAGAGTAGTCGAACCCTGAAATAGGGGAGACTTTAATTAATAAAATGTACTAATTGGCCTAACTAAAAATCCTAGAAAAAGTTAGTAAATAGATATATGAGTCTATATTTATGGAAAATTTACGGATCTTGATTTCGAGTTTTGTAACTCGAGATATGATTTTTCTTTTAACTGTGACGCGAGTAGCTAGAAAGCTGTGAATGTAGAAACAAAAGATTTGAAGTTCTTATTTTGATAAATTATGTTCGGTAACTCCTCAAGCTCGACTCCGGCGACGGTTTCGAGCGTTGGGGCGTTACATTTCCGAAATGCCCCTAGGGCAAAAATGACCAAAATACCCCTAGGTTTTGAATGTAAGTTTTATGGATGTGACATGCATACATATGATGTTCTGCTTAGGTTGCATATGGGGTGGGAACTATTGAACGGAGGAAGTATATGAGGATCACATGGTTGCCTGGCAATCATGGATCCACCGACGGCGTTTAAAACCCAATATGTAAATGAAGGTAGTTCTGCAACCGGGCTACCATTGGTGTGTGGGCTGGGTGGATCGGTATTTATATCCCCACATGGTGTGACGGGGGATGGAGCTGATGTGTAGTGGATGGATAATTTGGATGAGATTGCATTGCATGTTTGATGATTTCTCTTTAAATGCTTGTTTTTTGTCGAGGGTTGTACACACTGAGTTTGCGAAAACTCACCCCCTCTTTTATTTTATTTTCAGGTAATGCTCAGTAGAAGGTTAGATGTTTGGAGGGACTCTGGGTGGCCAGCTAGCAAGATAATTTGGACTTGTTTATTTTTAAAAAAAGGATATAAGTTTCTATTTTATTAAGTACTATTCAAATCAGATTGTAATAGGGCTTCCATTTGGTTATTATTTGGATTATTATTTCTATGTGATGTAATTATAAGAAGTTGAACATGGTTCCTTAAACTATAGTATGTCTTTTCTACGTTTCTGCAACTAAATTTTTAAGTGACATGTTTTCATCAAATCTTATGTTTCAAACAAGTGATTGAAAGGAGTTTATTTTTAAGATTTTCCTTTATTTTAAGAAGGGTTTTCAATGAAAACACGATTTTCGCTAAAACACTTCAATGTGACACGCTGAATTCGGCCATAACGTTCGGGCTGGGTTTGGGTTGTTACACACGTCCGTAGCACACACCCACGGGAGGGAACTGTGTGTCGCACACGGCCTAGATACACGCCCGTGTGTCTAACCATGTGTACTCAATAGGCTATTTTCCAAGCCTTTAGTCACCCATTTCTACTACTTGTGCTTAGTGGTTACCAAGTTCAAAGTAAAACACAATTATACACTTGTAAAATAATCTTGATTTAACTATATGTATGGAAACCTCGTATCATTGGTTTCATACATGATAGGTTATTTCCCACTTAGTGCTTATGGGTTCCCATGTCACTTTAATTCATCCGAAATTGGCTCGTTCATGTGACTCATTGCCAATTGGTAACGACCCATCACTTGTAAATAAAACCGTGCATAAATTCGTAAGTCATAGCCTACTTCAATTAAGCCAATTTTTGTGGCCATATACAAAGAGATAAAACATATTATTACATGCTGTTATTTGGCAATTCAAATAACACATATAACAAAATACTCAAAAATACTATACATGCCATTGAACAAAACAAACAAAGTCTTTATACCAAAGCTTGTCTAGTTGATAATGTGCTGACTCTCCAATCGTCTTCCAATCCTTTCGAATTCTCAAGCTCTGTGAGACAGGGAAAAAGAGAGGGATAAGCATTTACATGCTTAGTAAGCTCGAATAACTGGAAAGTAAACTTACCGAGTAATTAGCAAACATCCATATTTAAATCATGAAATTATCAATTATGAAATGATTCCCTATCACATGCACTCAATCAATGAGTTAGTTACGTAAGAAAGCATCATGTAATTTATGTAGATGAGCTCATCATTCATCATCTTACTGACATACATCATATTAATCCCGTTGAGTTTCTAGGAAATCTCGATGGAATACCCATCATCCGTCAATTCTTACGAATGATCATTTCACATATATGCACTCCCGCAAACCTCACATCTCATGGCAAGATTACCAGTCCAGGCTAAATCCCCCATATCATGAACTCATAAGGTGATGTTGAGATTACCAGTCCAGGCTAAATCCCTTATAATAACAAACACCCTCAATGAGCTCGGATCTGAATTACCAGTCCAGGCTAAATTTAGACCCTAATCGGATTACCCGTCCGGGCTAAATCCATAAAGCACACATATTCTTCGGGAGGCTTTATCATTCAAGGAACACTCATCTGGGTTAGATCCTTTTCATACTTGAGATCACGGATTACCCGTCCGGGCTAAATCCTTACTCCAACACATGCAGGATCTCTTTACACATATCAATAAGGGTTTATCCATCGAATTCTCTTTGTCAACCTCATCCGAGACATTTTTCACATGTTACCATCACATATGCATTTCTATGATATTTCATGCTAATAATAAATGCAATCATCATGCATTCATAAATCATTCAATTATGCATATTAGGGGTTTACTTTAAGTTATCCGAACTTACCTGGTATTCTTTTTGGAGTTGTGTTTCGGTTATTCCGAAACATTGTGTTTACCTCAATCGACCTCTGGAATTTGTTCCTCGGGTCTATAACAACAAAATTTAACTCATTAATACACTACATTATACATTTCAAGTTTAATATCTACCCCCGGTCCAAATGACCGTTTTGCCCCTAACCTTTCACATTTTTACCATTTAGTCCCTAGGCTCGTATAATGAAACACATGCACTTTCTATCTTACCCAAGCCTAGCCGAACACTTTTCCTTCTTATGGTAGCCCACATTTTCCATTATTTTCTCATGTCTACCACACATTTACATCTTTTTCAAAATAGTCCCTATAAGGGTATTTCATGAAAATCAATTAGGAAAAGATGTTTAATACACATTCATCTTTCATATTCCTCCATAATCAATCAAAATACAAGCAAATCATGCAAGGGTAAATTTTTAAACATGAACCCTAGCATGAAATATGGGTAGAAATGGAGGGAGCATGCTACCGGGACTTTAAAAATACAAAGAGCATGAAAAACGAGGCTTGGGAGCACTTACTATTGAGCTTGGAAAGCTTGAAAACCCTAGCTATGGAAACCCTTGAAGCTTCGACTGTACAAGGAAGAGAATGGGCTGATTTTGGTTCATTTTTTTCATTTTATTTCATTAAAATACCAAATAACCAAAATGCCCTTAAGCCCTTTCCTTAAAATTCCGTCCATGCAAGCTTATTTTTGTCCAAAAACTTAGAATTTGGGAAAATTGCTCTCCAAGACCTTCTAATTCATAACCCAAAGCAATTTCATACAAATTGCTTCTAGAATTCAAGTTTTTCAATTTATTCAATTTAGTCCCTAATTTCCAATTGAACACCTTACTCAAAGAATTTCTTCATGAAACTTTAACACATGCATATACTCATATTCTAGGCCTCATAATAATCATAAAGTAAATATTTTGATGTCAGACTTGTGGTCCCGAAACCATCATTCTGACTAGGCCCTATTTTAGGATGTTACATAGCCAATCTTTCAAGGGTGTAGTCGGTACGCACTGGTATAAAATGTGCCGACTTTGTTAACTTATCCATAATAACCCAAACAGCATCCTTTTTCTTTGGGGTTCCTAGCAAGCCTGCCACAAAATCCATGGTAATCCAATCCCACTTCCACCCTGGAATCGTTATAGGCTGAAGTAGACCCGAAGGTACTTAGTGTTCACCCTTCACCTGTTGACACACAGGACACTTGGAAATGAACTGTGAAAAATCTCTTTTTATCCCCGACCACCAATGCATTTTCTTCAGGTCGTTATACATTTTCACACTACCCAGGTGGACGGATAAACACCCGCTATGTGCCTCACCTAAAATCTTGTAAATCAATTCATTGTTCTTAGGGTACACAAACTCTATCTTTGAACATCAAACACCCATTGAAACTAACACAAAACTCGAATTTATTTTCCGTCTCACACTGAGCCATCTTAGCTTGCAATTCCTTATCACCTTTCTAAGCTCCGTGGATCTCTTGTAGAAATGTCAATCTAACTCTCAAATTTGCTAGAATCAAACCATCTTTAGATACAGTCAACTGAGTATTCATGGCTTTCAAGGCAAACAATGATTTTCTACTCAAAGCGTCGGCAACTATGTTCGCCTTTCCTGGGTGATAGTCAATTATTAGCTCATAATCCTTTATTAGTTCTAGCCACCTTCGTTGCCGTAGATTCAATTCCTTCTATGTCATTAAATACTTGAGACTTTTATAATCACTGAATACTTGGCATTTCTCACCATACAAATGGTGCCTTTAAATCTTCAATGTGAACATGATGACGCCAACTTTAGATCGTGTGTTGGGTAATTTTTCTCATGTGGCTTCAGCTGTCTTGAGTCATAGGTGATAACCTTGCCTTCCTACATTAGCACACACCAAAACCATTCAAGGAGGAGTCGCTATAAATCACAAATTCCTTACCCGACTCTAGTTGTACTAACACTGAGGTTTCGGTCAACAAAGCCTTTAATTGTTCAAAACTCTATTTGCACTTTTCTGTCCATTCGAACTTGACATCTTTTTGAAACAATCTCGTCATCGGGGTAGCTATCATAAAGAATCTATTTACTAACCATCTATAGGATCCAGGCAAACCTAAAAAGCTTTAGACTTCTGTCACATTCTTCGGCGACTTCCATTCAACAATGGCTGAGATTTGCCTTGGGTCAACTCTAATCCCATCACCCGACACAATGTGTCCTAAAATTCCAACCTCTCTAAGCTAGAATTCGCTCTTACTAAACTTGGGGTACAATTGTTTGTCTCTCAGGGTCTGTAATACAGCCCTCAAATGCTTCTCATGTTCACTCTCATCATGTGAGTAAATCGGTATGTCGTCGATAAATACCACCACGAACTTATCTAAATACGGCCAAAAAATACGGTTCATCAAATCCATAAACACTGCTAGGGTATTAGTTAAACCAAACAGCATGACAAGGAACTCATAATGCCTGTATCTTGTCCAAAATGAAGTCTTCGGTACATCTTGCTCTTTTACTCTTAACTGGTAGTATCCTGACCTCAGGTCAATATTGGAAAATACAATGGCTCTCTTTAACTGATCAAATAGGTCATCGATCCTTGGAAAAGGACACTTGTTCTTCACTGTTACCTTATTATGCTCTCTATAGTTGATAAATAACCTCATCGACCCATCTTTATTTTTCACAAAGAGTACCAGAGCACCGCACGGGGAAAAGCTCGATCTCACAAAACCCTTGTCAGTAACTCTTGTAGTTGAGTTTTCAACTCCTTTAACTTCGTAGGAGCCATCTTATACGGAGCAATCGAAATGGGTCTTGTACCGGTGACCAACTCGATTCCAAACTCAACTCCCCTCACTGGAGGTAATCTGGGTAATTCCTCTAGAAACACGTCTATAAACTTACAAACCACTGGTACTGATTCTATCTTCAATTCAGACACTTGAATATTAAGCAAAAAAGCTAGGTAAGGCTCATATCCTTTCCTCAAATATTTTTCAGCAGTCAAAGACGATACTATTACAGGCAATTTATCCGATTCATTTGGCTCGACCCGAAGAACATTCCCGTCTTCACATTTCAACTCAATAACTTTTCTCCCACAATCCACTACAACACTATGAGAAGTTAACCAATCCATCCCAAGGATTACATCAAATTCATTAAATGAAAATAACATCAAGTTAGCCAGAAAACAATGATCTCTAATTGTCAAAGGACAATTTCTACATACTTGGTCCACTAGCACATGTCTGGCTAAATAGTTAGACACTTTTATTACAAACTTAGTGGACTGTACCATCATGTTCATACAAGGTATCAATTCCATACACATATAGGAGTGGGTAGACTCAGATCAATTAAAGCAACGATAGATATATCATGGATAGGAAAGGTACCCATGATCATGTTGGGAGACTCTGCCTCTTCACGGGCACGAATAGCGTAAGTCCTTGCAGGCTTTTGATCGCGATTTTCGTGACAGGTAAGTTTTATATATTTATAATTAACCATTCTTGAAACTAACGATTATCACGATGTAGGCAAGTATACCCATTGAATAGTAGTGTAGTTTTAGCAAGACTGATTGTCGAACCCAAAGGAACTAAAAGTACTAGTAATGACTGTCTTTTTATTATCCAACCTAAGAATAAAGGGGTTTTGTTTTAACTAACTAATTATCTAAACTAAGAATTGACGAAAAATAGAATTGGGGAATTACTTTTGGAAAAATGATTGAATTAAGACAATACCTAAGGAAGAATCCACCTAGACTTCACTTGTAATTCTGACTCTAAATCGGACGATTTATTCATTTAACTTGTTCCGTAGGGATCCCTAAATTATGTTATTATCCCTATTCAAGGCTAATAACATCTAATCCCTAGATTGAATAAATGAGACTTTCTCTAATTAACACTCTAGGGTTGCATTAACTCGATCTATGGATCCCCTTATTAGGCTTCACTCTAATCCGTCAAAATTTTGTCACCTTATCTCTTGGCGCACAATCAACTCCGCTTAATTATGACAAATGTACTCTTAGACAGGGTCTATTCCTCCTCTAGATAAGAGCTTATCTTGAATCAATATCCTGGGATATCAAAACAAGAATTAAGAACACATAATTAAGAACAAGTTAAATATTTATCATACAATTCAGAAAATAATAACAAGATTCGTCTTAGGTTTCATTCCCCTTAGGTATTTAGGGGATTTAGTTCATAACTAAAAAGGAAAACATCTCAGAATAATAATGAATACAAAACATAAAGAAAACCCAAAACTCCTGAAGAGAAATTGAGGGGAGATCTTCAGTCTTAATGGTGAATCTGGCTTTTGAGATGGATCAATCGGCTTCCCTTGAGCAGTTCCCTGCCTCCTTTTCTCCGCGTCCCCTTTCCTCTTCCTTTAGGATGTATTTATAGGCTTTAGAATGCCTAAAAACCCTCAAAATTAGCCTTTCTGAATTAGACTCAACTTGGGCTCAGTAGGGACATGCCCGTGTGCGACTACTTTAGGCCGTACTTAAACCTGTTAGAATGGCACGGGTGTGTGTTCTACCTGTGTGAGTCGTACTTTGATTCTGCCAAATTGACACGGCTGTGTGGTCTACCCGTGTGAGGAAGTCTAAGCAATGTTGATTTCATACGTTGGTCCATTTTTTTTGTTTTTGGCCCATTTCTTGTTCCTTTTGCTCTCCTATGCTCACCTAAGTACAAAACAGGAAATTAAGGAATTAGGAGCATTGAATTCACCAATTCTAAGAAAAAATCATCCATAAAATGTGTTAAGCATGGGGTAAAAATATGTATAAATTACGGTTTATCAAATACCCCCACACTTAAGTATTTGCTTGTCCTCAAGCAAAATCCTCAACTCATAATCAAAATAAATCCTTCTCAACTTATAATCTCTTTCGAAAATATCTCAAAATAATCCACAAGTAATTATACATTGAGAATTCAACTAAAAGAACATTAGAGCTTGAAACATTCCAAGTTGAGTATTTAATCATGCAAAACTTAGGCATCTCCCCTTATCTAAGTGGTTACCTCGATTCGAAATCTCATGGAGTTTAACATCCTCACAAAGATTCACTCAAATCACTCAAAGTGTTTAAGGACAATGAAAGTAGGACTTATCAGTCAATATTAAAAGTTATTACCATAGGCTTGCATGAAAATCAAATCTCCACCACTATAAATTGAGATGATACATCAATCAAAAGGTCTTTAGAGGGTTGTAACGTGGCTTTAGTTAGGGGGTGTGGTCACAAGCTGAAAGAAATAGTTAGACTCGAGATTGAATTGAAAAATCACTTAACTAGAAAAATATTTAATCGTCACTTGCGTACAATAGAGCTTTTTCTCAGAATATGAGATTTAAATACTTAAGCTCAAAAACAAAAGAGTACTACTAATGTGTATACACATTTTTTTTAAGAACAAGTTAAATAACATAGACTAACTATTAAGAGAAAGACATAGCTGAACAACTATTTCAATTCAAATCTCGACAAAAATAGGGATCAAATTTAATTTAGGGGATTTCAACAATAATGGGTTAAGGGTTAATATTAAGGGTAATATAAGAAATAGCTTGTTAGCTCAATGGGGTTTACTAAGGGTTAATCGTGGAGGTAGGCTTTTCATGACATGAATAGGTTAATCCTAAGTGCTTTAATCATTTTAACATATCAAATCAAATGGGGTGGTCTTGACATGCATAATCAAGTAAGTTCTAGAATAGTAGTTCAATACTGACGCACTCAAAGTAATAATAAAAGTGAGCATGAAAGAATTAATAGATGCTCAAAAGGCTAAAAAAATCTTAAAAAAAGTTATGGCTTTTTGATGTTTAAAACTTGTGAATTCCAACTCAAAGTAATACCTAAACTTTGGGGAAACAACCTAAAATTTTAAATTCTTAAAAATCAACTTATCATGCTTGATTCTCTAATGTCTTAAAGTTTAAACAATCAATGCATAAATGCCTATGTTTTAATTCAAGATATATCAATCAAAACCATAAATCAAACAACATTTATCCTAAATATGATATGAGAGCTTTTTAAGAGAACAAGGCAGTCATTCAGGGATTTTTCTGATAATGAAATGAATACCCCCCACACTTAAGATGTATATTGTCCTCAATGTACAAAGATAGATATTTTGGAAAATGTAAGTGTAAGTTCATAAGATAGGGAGAAAAGTGAAACTTCCTGAGTGATGAATGAATTTCCTTGAACTGGAGTTTTGGAGAATAATCGGCGTGAGGGTGTAGGAGGATACTCTGACAGTGGTAGAGGTTTATTAGTCCATAAGTCCTACGCCAAAAGAATATTATATCTGAAGTTGGTTATGGTCGTGGTCGAGTAGGACATGGCAGTCGTGGAGAACCTTTCCTAGTGGAGTTTCGAGTCCCTGAGTAATAGTGAGCTTTGGAGCTTTTTATAACTGTGATAGCATCATGAACTCTTTTAGAAAATATATAAGCAAGAATGATTACTCGTTAGGAAATAGCCAGCATTCAAAATTGTTAAATAAAAATTATAAATCCTAATAAAAATAAGATGAAAGAAAAATAAAACGTAGTCTTAAAATAAAATAAAAGTAAAAACATAAAATAATAAATGAAAGTTTTTAAACATCTTCATCGCTAGATGGTTTGCAAGGTGGGGGTGGCATTGAGATGTGGAGGTGCTGACAGATCTGCTGTAGAGTAGCATCAATGTTGTCAAATCGTTGAAAACACTGCTGCTCGAATCGAGTGAGCCGCTTAGAAATGTCAGCATATAAAGCCGCCGCATGAACTGGACTAGAGGGTGGTGATGGCTGAGACGGTGGGTCCTCGTGCTGTGGGGGAACATCATCAGTAATGTCCTCAGAGGCCTCCTCCTCGGTAGATTGGGTGAGACAATATTGAGGAGGGTAGGTTCCTCGGCGCTTTTCGATCATCCTTATGCTTAGCATGCTCGAGATGCTTTATGGAGACATCTGGCCAATAAGGGTCAAGGATGATTCCTGGGCCGCGGTGTTGAGAAGTCCGAAGTGTCGAGCCAATCGAGTAACATAGGGGCCAATAGAGATGACCCCCTTCCTATGCCGCTCCGTTTGGTTTTGAATGGCAAGGGCAATGAAATAGGCAAGGTCGATGACGTGCCCGTGTGACATACACCATAGAAAGTAGGCATTGTGAGTGTTGACAACGCTAATGCTCTCTTACCTTCCTGTTAATGTGTGAGCCAAAATGGCGTGTAGGTACCTCAGAGATGGATAGAGAGCCGATGCCTTAGAGTGGCTAGGATTATAGGTGGCTAAACTTGGTACTACTGCGTCCCAACACCGTGAAGGAGAATGATGGATATGGCGGTTGAGAGTATCTAAGTCATTCTCCTCCTTGAACTCTTTCGTATATAAGCCCAGTGCAGTATCGAATTCTGGGACGCTGAGCTGGCGGACTAATCTGCCTAGACAAAATTGTACCGTGCCGAGATCATCGTAGTTCGTAATTACGATCTAAAGATGAAACGCTGAGCATAGTTCCATCGTGAGCTCGAGATATGTTGGCTCGATGATCTGAAAGAAAATCTCCCAAGGATCGGTGGTTAGGAGGGCCCGAATTGCATCAGCCAACTGAACTTGTACTACTGCAGCGCAGTCGATGCAGTGACCCACAATTAGAGGTCGGCCCGGAGTATTTGGAAAAGTTCTTCTTGGGGCCTGATGGGGAATTGCAGGAAAGGGTGGCAAATTTCCGCGGTAGGACCCGAGGAAGATGAAGCTCCCTTCTTTTTCTTTAAAGCAGGGACAACAACTTTCTTTCCTCGTGAAGACGACATGGTAACCCTTCAAGCAAAACCATTATTTTGTCATGAGGATAAGACGAAAGCAAATCCAAAAAGGCAGAAGTCATAAATTAGAACAAATAATCTCAGTCACAACTACTAGCAACTTAATTAAAAACAATTTGATAGCATAATTTCGTGACATAAGCATGGTGATAGCATGAGAATGAGCATAGTAATGGCATGGGTATGATAAGAGAATGAGGCTTTCTTAATTTCAACATGCAATGTATACTAAGTAACCTATGAATGTAAATTAAATGATAGAATAACGAGCAAAAATGAAAATAGTACAAGAAAATTGAAGACTATTTTGATAATAAGCATTAGAAATAAGTAAAATAAAAGTGAAAAGAGTAAACAAATGCTAAGGGAGAGAGATTGGGCATCAAAAATAGAGTGGGAAATGGTGCACGGGCATGGTAGGAAGGGCGTGTGGACTTGCAGCGGCTAGGGTTAGGGTTTTTGGGTGAAGAAGACAATGAATAGTGCAGTCTATTTATAGATTTTAAGGCATACGGCCAGGGAACACGCCCGTGTTCCCCAATTTTTTCCCATGTGACTCGTGAATTTTAAATTTGGGCTTGTTTGACATTGTGTCCACGCTCGTGTCCCTTGGGCGTGTGGGTGCACATGGCCGTGTCGCACGATCGTGTCTGGCTTCGTTCGCTTCTCCCATGCACGTGTATGTAGGCTTACACCCGTGTTAATTTAACAGGTTCCCCCATGGTTGCTTGGCACGGGTGTGTCGCACTCTCGTGTTAATTTGACAGGTTCGGCCACGGGTTCAAGGAACGGGTGTGTCGCACGCCCGTGCTGTTTTGGTAGGTTCGCCCATGGCCATGGTGTACGACCGTGGCGATTTTTCGTAGCCCATGTTGGGGAAATCTTTGCCATATTTTGACACGGTCATATGCACGCCCGTGTGCTTGGCCGTGTCTATGTGGTAAACCTGTATTCAAGAGCTCCGTTAGTAAGTTAGGTGTTAAACACTAAAATTGAAAGAAATTAATACAGTTAGTACTCGGGTTGCCTCCCGAGAAGCGCTTATTTATAGTCTAAGCTCGACTTACCTCTCCATTGAATGGTCATGGTGGTTTTAGGAGTTTATACTCCTCATTCTTGTTATCATTCTCATCAAAATAAGGTTTTAGACGAGTGTTGTTTACCTTAAAAGTGCCGAACTTGGGATAACTTACCTCGACTGTACCGAATGGAAAAATGCTAAGTACCATAAGAGGGATTATTTCATTTGGTTTGGTAGTGACAATGTGAGGATCTGCGATATCTAATAATACTTTATCTCCAACCTTAAGTTGATTTGGGAAGGTATTGAGCTCGTTCTGGCGTAGTTTTGGTTTATCGTGTGTTCTCGGTTTATGCATTTGCCATTCATCTAGCTCCTAGATTTGTAGCCTTCGATCTTCATGAATAGGTCCTTTGCTACTGCTTGAGAATGGCTCATGTACTTCCTTCAGACTCATTTCCTGCAAAGTATGTTGCACCATATAGTCAGTTTTAGTAGAATGGTTTAGACGATCACCTTCAATTTCTGATGTGTTGCCAAAATTGCGAGCTTGAATGGTGATTGTTTCGTGTCCCACACGGAGTGTGAGCTCACCTGTGCCAACATCAATAATCGTTTTAGCAGTTGCTAAAAAGGGCTGTCCTAAAATCAAAGAAGTGTTGCTATCCTCCTCTATGTCTAGAACAATGAAGTCAACGGGAAATATAAATTTATCGATTTTAACTAGCACATCTTCAATAATACCCCTAGGAAATCTTATAGTTTTATCTGCTAATTGAATGCTCATCCTAGTCTGTTTGGGCTTCCCAAGACCTAATTGTTTGAACATTTTGTAGGGCATGACGTTAATTCTTGCCCTTAAATCAGCTAATGCATTATTAACATCTAAACTACCAATTAAGCAAGGAATCGTATAATTCCTTGGATCTTTTAGTTTGTTGGGTGTTTTATTCTGTAGAATAGCTGAGCAAACTGCGTTTAGCTCCACATGCGATTCCTCGTCCAACTTCTATTTATTTGCTAAAAGTTCCTTTAAAAATTTCATTGCGTTTGGCATCTGCGATAGAGCTTCAATAAATGGCAAGTTAATATGTAATTTTTTTAAAAGTTTAAGGAATTTACAAAATTGTTCATCTGAGCGGTCTTTCCTTGTCGCGTTGGGGTATGGCACATGAGGTTTATATTTGACATTCACTGATTTATTTTTATTATGACCTACCTCACTTTGATCTCTGCTCATCACAGTTTCTTGCTTCAGTTCTAGCTCAGGCTCAACGAATCCTTCTTCATCTTGAACATTAATTACGTTGAGCTATTTCCTTGGGTTGGGTTCAGTATTACTTGACAAGCTACCTTGTGGTCGTTTGGAGATTAGTTTGGAAAGCTGGCCTATCTGAGTTTTGAGCCCTTGGATCGAGGCTTGTTAATTTTTAAGTGCTGTCTCGATGTTCTGGAAATGGCTTTCTGACACCAAGATAAATTTAGACAGTATCTCTTCAAGGTTTGGTTTCTTTTCCTATTGATAGGGTGGTTGTTGAAAACTCGGAGGATATTGTAGTCTTTGATTTTCTTGACCGCCCCACGAGAAATTGGGATGGTTCCTCCAACTTGCATTATAAGTATTACTATATGGGTTATTTTGGGATCTAGAGTTACTGTTACCCATATATTGGACTTGTTCCTCCTTGATGCTAGTGTTAAGGGTTGATTCTCTGTGCATGCTTCTCCTCCATTTGTCCGTACCTCATTACTGGATGTACCTGAGTAGAACCAAGTAAACCATCAATCTTTTTATTTAGAAGTTCTACCTGGTTTGACAACATAGTAACCGAATCAACATTATAAACGCCTGCTGTCTTAGTTGGCTTAGTCCTTATGACTTGCCACTGATAGTTATTCAGTGACATCTATTCAATAAATTCGTAAGCCTCTTCAGGTGTTTTGTTTTTGACGGTTCCCCCTGCTACTGCATCAATCATTTGCTTTGTCGAGGGGTTCACACCATTGTAGAATGTTTGAACTTGCAACCATAGAGGTAATCCATGGTGAGGACACCTTTGTAGTGGGTCCTTGTATCTCTCCCATGCATCGTAAAGGGTTTCTAAGTCCATCTGCACAAACGAAGAGATATCATTATGTAATTTGGCTGGAGGGAAATATTTCAATAGAAATTTTTCGGTCATTTGTTCCCAAGTAGTAATTGACCCTCGTGGTAACGAGTTCAACCACTGTTTAGCTTTGTTCCTCAATGAAAAAAGGAATAACCGATGACGAATGACATCCTGCAAACCATCAAACTGAACAAATTGTTGTATCATTTGAATAGTGTTAGGTTTTAGTTCAAAATTATTTGCAGCAATAGCAGACCTAACTATACTTGACTCAGTTCCTGTTAAAGTAGGTTTAGCATAATCATACATAGTACGAGGAGTAGGATTTTTATTTGCTAGTTCAACAGGTATCGCAGGAGGTAGCTGATTGTCTTGGTTTTTAGCCATCTCCTCGGTTGGGGTTTGAATATCGTTCTCTTGCTCGTTCTCTGTGTATCTTAAGCTTCACCTTATTTCTCTTTGGTTTTGCGAGCTGTACGATCGATTTCTTCATCAAAAAGTAGTGGTCCTGACGGGTTTCTTCTAGTCATAAACTATAAAAACCTGCCAAGATAAAGAAAAATAAAATTAATAAATAATAAAAAAATAAAATAGAATTAACTTGCAAGAAAAATAAATGGCTAAAGTAATAAAAATTGAGTGTTCCTAATATCTTAGTTCCCCAGTAACGGCGCCAAAAACTTGATCGTGATTTTCGTGACAGGTAAGTTTTATATATTTATAATTAATCGTTCTTGAAACTAACTATTATCACGATGTAGGCAAGTGTACCAATCGAACAGTAGTATAGTTTTAGCAAGACCGGATTGTTGAACCTAAAGGAACTAAAAGTACTAGTAATGACTGTCTTTTAATTATCTAGCCTAAGAATAAATGAGTTTTTTTTTAACTAACTAATTATCTAAACTAAGAATTCACAGAAAATAGAATTGGGGAATCACTTTTGAAAAAATGATTGAATTAAGATAATACCTAAGGAAGAATCCACCTAGACTTCACTTGTTATTCTGACTCCGAATCGGACGATTTATTCATTTAACTTGTTTCGTAGAGATCCCTGAGTTATGTTATTATCCTTATTCAAGACTAATAACGTCTAATCCCTAGATTGAATAATTGAGACTTTTCTCTAATTAACACCCTAGGGTTGCATTAACTCAACCTATAGATCCCCTTATTAGGTTTCACCCTAATCCGGCAAAATCATGTCACCCTATCTCTAGGCGCGCAATCAACTCCGCTTAATTATGACAAATGTACTCTTAGACAGGGTCTACTCCTCATCTGAATAAGAGCTTATCTTGAATCAGTAACCTGGGATATCAAAACAAGAATTAAGAACACATAATTAAGAACAAGTTAAATATTTATCATACAATTCAGAAAATAATAACAAGATTCGTCTTAAGCTTCATTCCCCTTAGGTATTTAGGGGATTTAGTTCATAACTAAAAAGGAAAACATCTCATAAGAATAATGAATACAAAACATAAAGAAAACCCAAACTCCTGAAGGGAAATTGAGGGGATATCTTCAGTCTTGATGGTGAATCCGGCTTCTGAGATGGATCAATCGGCTTCCCTTGAGCAGTTGCCTGCCTCCTTTTCTCCGCGTCCCCTTTCCTCTTCCTTTAGGGTGTATTTGTAGGCTTTATAATGCCTAAAAACCGTCAAAATTATCCTTTTTCGAATTGGACTCAACTTGGGCTCGACAGGGACACACCCATGTGACACGCCCGTGCGCGACTACTTTAGGCTGTGCTCGAACTTGTTAGAATGGCATGAGCGTGTGTTCTACTCATGTGAGTCGTGCTTTGATTCTGCCAAATTGACACGGCTGTGTGGTTTGCCAGTGTGAGGAAGCCCAGGCTGTGTTGATTTCGTACGTTGGCCCATTTCTCGTTCCTTTCGCTCTCCTATACTCACCTAAGTATAAATCATTCATAAAATGTGTTAAGCATGGGGTAAAAATATGTATAAATTATGGTTTATCAGCACTCTGCCCTCGGACGTCACTACAGCATCTCTTAGTGCACGTCTGCTAGTAGCCCCTCTTCCGGAGTTCTTTTGTGGTCTACCCCTCAATGGAGCACTACTTGCCTTCGCTTCTTGTTTTCTCTCTCTCTCTTCTATTTCGGGATAGTCTCGGATGAAATTTTCTAATGATCCACACTTAAAACAGCCCCTTTCATTCCCCCGGCACTCGCTGAAGTGACGCCTGCCACATTGCGAACATTCTGGCCTATTCGACCGAGCACTACCGACGTTCGCGACAGAAGTGGTCTAGGCTTTAAAAGTCGTATTTCGCTGATTCTTGCTTCTATTCAAAAACCCCATCGAAGCATTTGATTGGGTAGTGAGTTCCTTCAATCTCTTAGATGAGGACTGATGTGAGTTCCCCATCTGTCTCTTCTTTGAATCTTGCGACTCAAAAGCCGCTTTCCTCCTCTCTTTAACCAGCTTTTCTGCCTTGCATGCTCTCTCAATGAGCACTACAAATTCTCTTAGTTCTAGGATACCAACAAATACTCGGATATCTTCATTAAGACCATCCTTGAACCTTTTACACATGGAAAATTCTGAGGACACACACTCCAACGCGTATTTGCTGAGTTTCACAAACTCTCGTTCATACTCCATCACTGTTCTACTGCCTTGCTTTAACTCTAAAAATTTTGTCCTCTTTTGGTCTATGAATCTCTGGCTGATATACTTTTTTCGAAATTCTTCCTAGAAGAATTCCCAAGTAATCCTCTTTCTCGGTACAACAGACACGAGAGTATTCCACCACTGATAAGCCGAATCCTGTAGGAGTGACACTGCACACACTTCACGCACTCTTCAAGGTGCACGATAGTTCATATTCTCTAGCCAAAACTCTGATTCCTCCCGGTCGTCATCTAAGTTAGCCCAGGATTCCTTGGCCCCTTATTTCCTAATCTTGTCTACTAGAGCCTTCTCCCTCCTGATCAAACCTCTACCTTGCGGAGCTATCGGGGCATACTGAGGGATAGGAAGAGGTGGGGGAGGCGAAGCGTTCAGATTCGCACGAATGGACTCCATATACCAAGCATCCATCATTCAGAGATAGGCTTCTCTAGCCCCTTCGCTTTGGCCTATAGTCATAGACTCGCTCTCAACTGGCACGTCCCCACGGTGGGAGCCAGCGCGTTACTCTCCACTTCATCCACCGTAGCTCTATCAGGATCCATTTACGATATAGAAATACAATTTATAATCGTCACAAGTTGTCACACTATCAATATACAGTTGTGGCATGTATAGCTAGACTCGTACTCTCACTAGGTTAGTCCTAGAACTGACTAAACTATAGCTCTGATACCACTAAATGTAACACCCCATATCTATGACCTACGTCAAAACAAAATACGAGACATTACCTAACTCTATCTCATGCACCCAAACGTTAGCAAGTCACCCAGACTCAGTCCAAAATAAAATTTTTTAATTTCTACTTTAAACTACTTGTTATGAGCCTATGAGCCCCAAATCGACCATTGAAAATTGTTCGGGATCAACCCAGGTCCTTAAACCATCTATGGAAAATTTGACTTTGAAACAAGGCACATGCCCGTATGGAAGGGTAACACGCTTGTGTGGCCATTTCGACATGGCCGTATGATGGCCCGTGTGGTTCACACAGCCTATGTAATATAGGGACACGCCCGTGTCCTCCACACATGTGGAAATAAATTTAAATGCACACCTACAAAGGTTTTCACATGCCTTAGCACACGTCTGTGTGCCTGGTCCATGTCCTTCACACGGCCATGACAAGCCCGTGTCCTAGCCCGTGTGCAAAAACATGGACATTCTATTTCTAACGTTGGCATCCCCAAAATATCACACGGCCAATGCACACCCCCATGTGCTTGGTCATGTCCATCACACGGCTGAGACACATGACCGTGTCTCTACCCGTGTGTTTACTATCATGCATATTGACTTGAAATTTTTACGTGCAGGGGACACATGGCCGGACCAGACACCCATGGGGCAGACCGTGCATCACACACGGTCTAGACACATGCCCTGTGTCTACCCGTGTGGACAATATAAGGCTATTTACTAAGCCTATTTGCCACCCTTACTTACACAACCTGCATGGTAGCAACCACAATCAACCACAATAAACAACATTCCATTTGTGCATTTTACTCATATATGAAAATAACATCCTTGGATATAAGTCAAAATAAATATTAGCCATCATTCAAGGCTTAATACAAAATGAAGGGTTCCCAACCCAAGCCAACACATTTGGCCAGTTTTCAATGACACAAAAATAGCAAAATCTAAGCCCTATACATGACATATTCCAAAAATATAAATCAAACTATAACAAAAGCTTCGATTGATAGTGTGATCAATATCTCTGACTTCTGTTGATCCTTGAGCTAGATAGGCAGCACTATAAGAAATGTAAAAGGAGAGGGAGTAAACATAAAGCTTAGTAAGTTGCACATAAATAAATATACAATATCATTACCATTTATCAACAAGTATCACAATACACAAGTGGCATAAGCAAAACTTACTCATCAATATTCATTTCACCTCATATAGCATATATTAAGCTCACATTTCATACATACCATATAGGTACCTGTACCACTCATATCTCGGTTATACTATCTTAGTTAGCATTAAATCATATTTTCACCGTTGAATCATATGAAACATTATCGGATACTCATTTAGCCTCAAATATAGGGCCAGACATCGATGCCATGTCCCATACATGGTTTACACAAGTCTAGTATATGTGTGCAGATGCCATGTCCCAGACATGGTCTTACACTGGCTCTCATAATGTGGTCGATGCATGTCCCAGACATGTCTTACACTAGCTCACACGAGTGACCCAAATGTCATGGCATGAATATCCGATTTATTCCCTAGGTTCAAACGGGAACTCTACTATCTCTATTACCATCATGTTTTCCCAATTCCACAATCAAGCAATTCATGCTATATTACATTCAAGTACAACTCAACACATAAATTAACATTGTAGTTGTATTTTTTACATACAACTTACCTCGGATTACAAAATGTGGCGACTAGTAGATTTAATTAATTTGCTTGGCTTTCCCCCAGCTTAAGTTCAGATTTGGTGATTCTTGATCACAAAATGCACTTATTTAGTTAATAAAATAAAATTAAGAAATCAAAAATTCATATCTTTGGTAAAATGACCATTTTGCCCCAAGACTTTGACAAAATGACCATTTTACCCTTAGGCCCGAAAATTGATTTTTATCGAATTTCCTCACATTTTAAGCCTAGCTAAACCGTTTTTACTCTTATAGCAACTCCAAATTCCCACTATTTCACATACTTAACACCCATTTTACAACTTATGTCCTTTTAGGTGTTTTCATGCTAAGATCTTTTACAAAAGTTGTTCATAACACTCCCAAGACTTAATTTCTTCCATAAAAAGTCAATAAATATTACAAACCCTTTCATGGAAAAGCCCTACACTCTTGATCATTTTGCAAAATAGTACCCTCATTTGAAAGCTTATGCTTCAAGGGTCTCAAAAGTATAGAAAAGTCATTAAAATCACTTACTTGTGAAGACTTAAAGTTGCTGAAATTTTTGAAGCTCAGAACCCCCAAAAATGGCTGGAAAATTGGTGGAGAAGAAATGGGAAATAGGATGATATCATCTTTCTTTTATTTTATTTCTATTTTAGTCAAATTAGCCACCAAACCCACCAAACTTGGACTTTTTGACCAAATTAGCTCCTATGGCCAACCATGCACAATCTTAGGGTCTAATTGCCCTTTAAAGACCCTAAATTTAAGTTCTCTAGCTATTTGGCACTTTTAGCTATCAAAATAGGACTTTTGCATTTTATGCAATTTAGTCTTTTTTCTCAATTGAGCTCACGAACGTCAAAATTAACTCACCAATTTTTCCATGCATTTATATAATCATGCTATAACATCAAAATAATTATAAAATAGTTTACTCGACTTTGGATTTGTGGTCCTGAGACTACTATTTTGAAGGGTGGCAAATTGGCTTTGCAAATGGCCTATTTTTGTCGACACGGGTAGAGGCACGAGCGTGTGTCTTAGCTATGTGCGACACATGGTCATGTTACACGGTCGTGTGTCCCCTAGTGTACCATTTTGATTTAAAGCAGTATACCCTACAGTTTTGACACAGCTTAGACACACGGGTGTGTCTACTGGCCATGTGTGACACACTGGCTGGCACATGGTCGTGTGGCCGGTCGTATGACCCAAGTCAGTAACCCCTCTAGTTTTCCCAGGGCCATGGCACACGGGCATGTCTCTGGCCGTGTAGCACAAGTCAGTATGTATGCCCTATTTTCACAAGGCCTGTGACACGGGCATGTCTGGTGGTCGTGTGAGGCACACGGCCTATTCACATGGACGTGTGACCCTTAAATTAAAGAAAATTTTCTAAGTTTCCTAAAGTTTACAAATGTTATCAGTTTAGTCTCGAACCACTTTTAAGCATGTTTGAAGGTCTCGTAGAGCCTTACAAAGGACATTGTGAATGTTTTGAATGGATTTTGAGTATGAATGTATAAATGTATGTGAATGAGGTATGTTATTTGGTAATGCCTCGTAACCCTATTTCGGTGACGGATACGGGTTAGGGGTGTTACAGAGGGAGTAGATCACCTGAGAATTCTTTGAAATCAAGTTCCGAAAGAAATATATCTGTCAAAGATTTCTGGATAAAAAACATAAAGAAATTTTTGAGCTCAAACAAGGCCGTATGTTTGTGTCAAAGTACGAGCGAAGATTTGTCAAACTAAGTAAATATGCCCGGGAATGTATTCCAACCGAGACTGCCATGTGTAAGAGGTTCAAAGAAGGGTTGAACAAAAACAAAAAGCTTCTAGTTGGAATTTTTGAACTGAAAGAATTTGTTGTATTGGTTGACCGAGAACATAAAGTCGAAGAATTGAGTAAAGAGAAAATACACGCTAATTTTGAAGCAAGAGACTCGAGAAAGAGATCGACTGGAAAGTCATATCAGTCGGCATCAAAGAGATTAAAAGAACATCAGAACCGTTCCATGACTTCTATGGGATATTCTAGTAGAGATAAAGGTAAACGACGCTCCAGTCCAAAACCTCAAGCTACATCTGTAGCAAGTGTGGGTAGTGTCAGAAATGTCAGACCCGAGTGCAAGCACTGTAAAAGACCATATTATGGTGACTATCGATTGAAGAACGGAGCATGTTTCAGGTGTGGTTCCTTCGACCACTAAGTTAGAGATTGCCCAAAGAAATCCAAGAAAGAAAAGGCTCAAACTATGAGACTGAGACACACAGCTGTGAGAGGTAGGCCTTCTCGTAATCCCAAAAATATGAGTGATAGCCGTAGTGTAACAAAAGACTCTGCTGTGAGATCTGAGGCACGAGCACCAGCCAGGGCTTATGCTATTCACGCACGAGAGGATGTTTCTGCGCCAGATGTTATTACCAGTACTTTCTATATTTTTTATACTAACGTTACTGTTTTGATTGATCTGAGATAAACCCATTCTTATGTATGCATAAGTTTAGTAACTAGTAAGAATTTACCTGTTGAGTCCACTAAATTCGTGGTTAAAGTATCGAACACTCTAGGTTAGTATGCGCTAGTTGATAAAGTCTACAAGAATTGTCCTTGATGTCTCGGGGTTACAGCTTTTTGACTGATTTGATTTTGTTACCATTTGATGAATTTGACATTGTTTTAGGTATGGATTGGCTAATTCTAGATGACGCTATTGTAATCTGTAGATGTAAGCTTATTGTATTGAAATGTCAGAATGGTGGGACGCTTCATATTGAATCAGATAGTTGGAGTGGGTTGCCTATGGTTATATCACTATGTCATTGTAGAAATATGTGAGAAAAGGTGGAAATGCTTACCTTGCATATGCAATGGATTTTAAAGTATCTAAATTGAAGCTTAAATTAGTGCCTGTAGTTTGTGAATATCTTGATGTATTTCCAGAAGAGTTACTTAGATTACCACCGATTAGAGAGGTTGAATTTTCTACTGAAACTTGTACTAGGGACATCACCGATATCATTAACACCTTACAGAATGGCTCCTACTGAATTGAAAGAGTTGAAAGCATAGCTGCAAGAATTGAAAGATAGAGGTTTTGCTCGATCCAATTTCTCACTTAGGGTGCACTGGTTCTGTTTGTTAAGAAAAAGGAAGGATCGATGAGATTGTGTATTGATTATGTCAGCTCAACAAGGTTACATTGAATAAGAAATATCCTTAAATTGACGATATGTTTGACCAGTTTAAAGGTGTAACAGTATTCTCGAAGATTGATCTTTGTTTTGGTTACTATTAGCTACGAATTAATGATTTAGATGTACCAAAAACTACATTCAAAAACAGGTACGGACATTATGAATTTCTTGTGATTCCGTTTGGTTTAACTAATGCACCTGCAGTATTTATGGATTTGATGAACAGAATCATCAGATTGTATTTAGACAAATTTGCTGTAGTATTTATTGATGATATTCTGATATATTCTTGAGATAAGTTTGAACATGCTGAACACTTGAGGATTGTCTTGCAAACTCGGCAAGATAAACAATTATTTGCTAAATTTAGCAAATATGAGTTTCGGCTCTGAAAAGTTGGTTTTTGGGGACATATAATATCTGTTGAAGGCATTAGAGTTGATCCGAGAAAAATTTCAGCACTTGTTGACTGGAAACCACTGAAAAATATATCTGAAGTTAGAAGTTTTCTAGGATTAGCTGGTTATTATCTAAGATTTGTCAAAGGGTTCTCAATGATAACTACACCGATGACACGATTTTTATTGAAAGATGTGAAATATGAATGGTTCGAGAAGTGTAAGCAAAGTTTTAATTAGTTGAAAGCATTGTTAATTGAGGCACCAATTTTGGTTTAGCCTAAATCGGGTAAAGAATTTGTAATTTTTAGTGATGCATCTTTGAATGATTTAGGTTGTGTTTTAATGCAAAAAGGCGAACTAATAGCTGATGCTTCCAGATAGTTAAAGCCACGCGAAAGAATTATTTGACACATGACCTAGATTTGGTATGTGACACCCCTAGCGTGACCCTAGTCGGAGAGTGGTTTCGGGACCACAAAACCGAGTCACAAGAATAATTAGGTGTTATATTCTGTGCTTATTGTATGTGGAATTTGTATGCGTAAATATTTCGTGCCTTGATTTTATTAATTAGGTGCTAATTCATAAGAAAGGACCCATGTGTTAGGACTTGAAAATGTGATAGGTGAATTTTTAAGTGGCCAAATAATGCATGAAGTAAAGACATGAGGGATTTGCATGTCAATTTAGCCAACTATAGGAAGTGGCCGGCCATGGTAATGAAGATGGGCTAAAGAAAACATGTCTTGAACATGTTTTGTTAATGGTGGATGTTAGAAATAATAAAATAAAGAGCATGGGCAAAGGGAACATGTTCCAAACATGTCTAGTTAATGGATCATGTTAGAAAGAATAAAGAAATGGAGAAAAAAGGGGAAATAATGAACAAAAAAAAAAAGAGTGTGGATGCCCCCCTTTGTTGCCGTGAGTTGTAGAGAAAGAAAGAAAAAAATTTTTGTTCATCCATTTTTCACTTCTTTGGCTGAAAGTACTAAGGAAAAAGGGAGGATTTTGCTCCATTTTTGGTTTAGAAGAGATCTAGAAGGAGATTTGGCTATACTTGCATCAAGATTAAGGTATGTATGAGGTTGTGTCATGAGATTCATGCATGTTTTAGTTGCTAACTTGATGTTCATGTTAGCCATGGTTCAAATCCTAGCTATGTCATGGGAATGAAATTCGGCCAAAGTAAATGTGGTGCTAATGCCATTGCATGCTAAATATCAAGCTTGATAATGATACATGTGATGGGGGATTGAGGACTCTTAGATTTTCTTTTAGCATTTTTGAATGAGATACTAAGTTCTTTGTTTAATCATGACCAAAATTATGGTGTTGTGATGTATTCGGCCATGGTACATCCACAAGTGTGATTTATGCTCATTGCATGGAAAGTAAGATTGTGTATTGAAATTTTGTTCATGTTTAGTTACAATCAACTTGAGATTCGGCTCTAGCATATATATATGTATATATGTTTGCACACGATGTATTGGTATGACATATATGCTATTTCAAGGTGTATATTTGCTTGTGATGATGTCTCGATTATGAAGTAAATGAGAGATGTGCATTGAGCTACGATATGTAATGCGTTAGTAGTAAAATGTATGCTGTTTTTGTGTGGTATTAAGTGTATAATTGGCCTCAACATGGACATGTATATTCGGCCACATGAGGGGAAATTATTGTGCATGCATTCGGTTAGAGGCAAGCTTAATGGTGCCTATTCTTGACTTAGGTAATCGGCTACCTTGTTGTGAGCTAAGGCCGAATGTGTGCGTAATTAAAGAAAATTGACTAAAGTGCTTAGTTATGTGATGTTAAGTCAATGATATGTGTATTCGGCCAAGGCTAGCAAGCGAGACTTTAATAAATCGAATTTGTTTGAATTAGCTCAAGAGCTTAGAGGGCCACCATTGGATAAGGGGAAGGAAAAAGTGATCGAATAGCCGTTGAAGCCGTTCGACAACATCCGAGGTAAGTCTTCAAGTAATGACCCTACTTGAATTATGTGAAATGAAATTATGGATGTGTAATGATTACTGATATACGTGTGTATGAGTATTTAAATGGTACCCGGGCTAAGTCCCGAAGGCAATTATGCTAGTGATTATATTTGTGTTTGAGCCTTAGTAACGAAAATGAAACATGAATGTGTAATGATTTTTGATGTATGTGTGCATGAGCAATTGAATGATATCCGGGTTAAGACCCGAAGGCAATTGTGCAAGTTGTTATATCCGGGCTAAGACCCGAAGGCATTCGTGCAAGTTGTTATATCCGGGCTAATACTCGAAGGCATTTGTGCGAGTCGTTATATCCGGGCTAAGACCCGAAGGCATTCGTGCGTGTGGTTATATCCAGTTGTATCCGAAGAAACTTGGGTTGAAGGTGAGCGTTGGTTGCTGTAATAAATTTAATTAGTACGCTCGAAAAGCCCAAAGGATAAGGTATGTTTACACGTGCAATGGAAAAGTCGATACGTTTGAATAATATTCGTCAATCGACTAACAAATTTTCAGCTCTCAAATTGGTTGATATCTTGTGAATGTATATGTTGATGAAGTGTGAAGTAAGTATGATTATGCGAATGTGTATTAATGAAATGATTCATTTGGCTATGTGAATGTAATGCTTTAGTTAAAGCCGATTTCATTGCTTGAGATTTACTAAGCATAAACATGCTTACCCCGTTGCTTTGGCTCTCTGTTTTATAGATTTTGCTCGCTAGCGATCGGATTCGGGATCATTGAAGTGAAGTCATCCACACTATCATACCCCCCCCCTTTGGTACTCTTTTAGTTGAACTTTGGATATGGCATGTATAGGACTACCCTCGGTTGTTTTCAAGTGCTTTTGTGTTGTATATGTGTACGGCCATGCGAAAATGGTTCGTAAAAGTGAGTACGAATTAGACCATTTGTGGTTTGTAATTTTATATGGTTTCATGATGTTATTATGGATTGGAATGGGAGTGTTGGTCACATGATCAGCCATTGGAATGGCTAAACATGATCGTAGGTGGACCTATGTATGACTAGACTATAGTTGGTCCATGGAAACTACAAAATAGGTAAGGCCTACCTTAAAACAGATGCTGCCAGTTGCAGTGACGTGGATGTGAAAATCACAAAATTTGTAGGAAGAGTATTAAATTGTGAATAAGTTATGTAAACGAACCTTGACGAGTCTATTTTCATATGAAAGTAACGAAACGATCATATGAACAGTATACCGAGAGATATTAAAGTTCTCGTGAGACAGGGCCAGAACGGTTTCTGGGTCCCCTTTCGCGACTTTGAAAATTTACTATAAATTATCCAGAAATAATTAGAAGTCATGCCTTATATGTGCAGATTCCATTTTGAGTCTAGTTTCATTAGAAACAAACGGCACCAGTATTAAAGCCCTGTACGGAGAGATATTCAAGTTGTAACGCGCGAAGGTCAGTGTAGTCAACCCCTGTAATATGGGTGACTTTAACTAATAAAATGTACTAATTTGCCCAACCAAAAATTCTAGAAATAAATCCATGGATGGATATATGAGTCTAAATTCAGGGAAAATTTACGGAATCAGTTTGCGAGTTTTGAAACTCAAGATATGATTTTTAAGGCGACAGTGACACAATTTTCCAGCCTGTCTGGAAATGCCAAATTGGTCGGTACTTTAAGAGGATTTGTCTCGGTAACCCCTCGTGTCCGACACCGGCGATGGTCTCGGGTTCGGGGTGTTACATGGTAGCTATTGTGTTTGCGTTGAAAATTTGGTGACACCATTTGTTCGGCGAAAAATGCCATATATTTACCGATCATAAGAGTTTTGAAGTATCTAATGTTGCAAAAAGATTTAAATATGAGACAGTGCAGATGGATTGAACTGTTAAAAGATTATGAGTTGATCTTTGATTATCATCTGGGAAAAGCGAATGTAGTTGCGGATGCTCTGAGTAGAAAGTCTTTATTTGCTCTGTGAGCGATGAATACGCGACTGATAGTATCTGATGATGGTTTGATCTTAGCTGAGTTGAAAGCTAGACCGATGTTTTTACAGTAGATTTGCGAAGCTCAGAAGTGTGATGACGAGTTGCTAACTAAACAGGCTCAGAATGAGTCGACTTCTGATTTAGGATTTCAGATAGGACTCAATGATTGTTTATTATTCAGAGTTAGGATTTGTAATAACTCGTTTTTATTTAAATCAAAACAGTTGTTTTGGGACCACAAATCTAAAGTCAAAAAATTTATTTTATTATTATTATTTTGCCTATAGGATGATAGAAATACCGTATAAAAATTTCGTTAAGAAATTTTACCGTTTACATGCTCAATTTGATAAAAAGGACTAAATCACGAAAAGTGCAACAGTTGAGTTATTAATTAGCTATAAAACTTTAAAGTGGAAGTCCTTATATGGAAATTTGACCATAAATATGATAGTGGAATATGATGGCTTGGCATTTTGTGTAATTTTTAAAAGTTTTAAAGGTTAATTATGTAATTAGGTAATCAAAGTTAATATTAAATAAAAAAAATTAAGTATCATCTTGGTTTCATGTCTTTCAACAGAAAATTTAGGGTTTGGAAGCCATTTTTGGTGTTCAACTTTCGGCAATCTCATTCTTGCCTATTTGGCATGTACTTTTAATCCGTTTTTAATATTGTCTATGTTTTCGAGATCATTGTAGCTTAATCTAGCTAGCCTAGGAACTAATTTGTAAAACTGTTTAAGGATTTGAGTTTTGCCACGAATGAATATTGGTTGGTTTTGTTGTTTGATGGTAGAAAATGGATAGTTGTTGATAGATAAACAACTTTTGTTAAGTGATTTTTGGTAAAAATGTCAAATAAGGATTAAATTGAAAAATAGAAATTTTTACATGGTATAATTTGTGAATTTATGAAATATATGGGCTGCTATAAGTATGTTCAATAATTATCTAGACTTGGATAAGGAAAAAAATTGCATGAATTTTATTTTCCGAGCCTAGGGACTAAATTGCAAAGAATTAAAAGTATACGGGTAAAATGATAATTTTGCCAAAATTATGTTTTGGATTAATTGAATAATTTACATGTTGAATTGAGTTAAATTTATATGTATAGATCTAGTTAGACCTCATACAGAGTTAGATCGAGGCAAAGAGAAAGTCTTAGATTAATCGCCTCTACATCTACGTTTACTTGTCGAGTTAAGTTCGTGTAATTAAATTGTGTTGATATGTTTTAATTGAAAGATGTAAATGTTATGATTTTTCATATATAATTTATCAAGTGCATATCCAATGATGTACAACGAGTACAGAGCCCCGTTTGGACCTTAGGAATTCATAAGATACAAATGACATGTCATTAGGGTTACTGATTTATAGCTCGTGAGAGCATACTGATATGTAGCTTGTGAGAGCATACCGATTCACAGATCGTATGAGTATACATGTACATGAATTTTTACGGATTACAGTTATTTGATCTAGCACACTATATGTGAGCTATCCTAAGTATCCAACGGTCTAAACAGTTCAATGGGCAATGTTCTGATACGGAATGGTATGAGTTCGTTATGAACTATTACAGTTATACGCTCGAAATACATTGAAATAATCTTACATGAAATATAGATATATGGAATGGATGATACATGTATATGGAATTTGATTAATTGTTGATCTCATCCATGATTATTAGTTCAGATATGTATTTACATGGCTAATATGGTTGGTGTATATGTACTTAGGCATTTGGCCAGAATGTGTTGGGTTATGCTTTGTTATTTACCTATTACTTGATAAAAATGGTAAGTTAAATTCTAAGTTATACAAACTTACTAAGCTTCAATGCTTACTTTGTGTTATTTTCTGTGTTTTATAGTGAATCAAAAGCTCGTTCGGGTTAAAAGCTTGTCGGAGCTATATCACACTATCCACTAGCTCTTTTGGTACTTTTGGATGTTTAATTTTGGTTATAATGGCATGTATAGGTATTTTGGCTAATCTTGGCCTATGGGTTTGGACAAACCATTTTTTTGAAAGGTCAACTTTTTATTTTAAAAAAATAAAAATGGGAGTTGCCACCAATCATTTTTATATGAGGTGTGATCTGATCACCTCGAAACTTGATCTTTTGAATAAAAGGTTTAAATTATTAAAACAATGTTTTTTGGTCTACAAAAATTCAAGAAAACGGATTCGTGAGTCGGTTATGTAACAAAATGAGAAAGGATGAACAACAAAATTTTTCTCCTTTCTTTTTCCTCAACTCACGGCAACAAGGGGGGGCATCCACACTCTTTTTTTTTCATCATTTTCCTTTTTTTTTCATTTCTTTATTTTCCTTCCATAATGCACTAGGCCAACATGTCTAGGACATGTTTTCTTTGCCCATCATCATGTCATGGCCAGCCACTAACCTTAGGAAATGGGTTATTTGACATGCAACTCCACCCTTGTGTTAACATGCACTAATAAGCCATTTAAAATTAGCCTATCATATTTCACCATGTTTCACATTGATCCCTATTTAATAATTTCTCATAAAATTGGTAAAATTAGAGAATGAAACTTCCACATATGCATGCACACACATAGTAAGCATAGAATATAACAATTAATTATTTTTATGACTCGGTTTAGTGGTCCCGAAACCACTTTTCGACTAGGGTCAATTTAGGGCTGTCACAGGTTACGTACGAGAAAGGATTAGCACCCTCGTAACACCCAAAATTGATACCTAATTGATTAATTAATGTCTTAATGTCGAAAAGTTGAAAACTTGAAAACCTTAAAATACAACCCCTCGTTTTTTAATGTTAATTTTGCTAAAAAAAACACTTGAATAAATTGAAACGAACGTTAAAGACTCTCTCTCCTCGAAATGACAAAATGTCACATCTTGTAAGTTAGGACACGACATTTTGAACCCTTAAGAATGAGCTTGCCTTTTAATTAATTTTTTTAAAAAAACTTTTATATTTTAATTTTAATGGATATTCAGCCATTTAGGTTCAACGAGGAAATCAAAACCCCGTAAATTATGGTACGACTTTCTTGAAGCTCCAAATACGGAATATTACCTTTATTTTTAGAATTTTCTTTTTACAAATTTGGATAAAAAATTAATGTAAAATTTAAAATGATACATGTTTAGTTTAATTGGATGTGGTACAAAAAGCGGTTAAAAAAAATATTGTGTTCAATGAATAATTATAATGCAACATAATTTGTAATAATATCATAAAACATAAAAATATAATGGTAATAATAGATCACGATTCCAACATGTATAATAGGATAATAATAATAACAATGAAAACAATAATAGTAACAATAACAATAATGCTAATAATAATATCTAAATTTTGAAATATATTGAAAGTAGCAAATAAATAAAAGAATAAATGAAAGGCATAATAAAAGAAAATAAATAAAAATCCAATTATAAAAATAAAATAAAAGAAATATTAAGTAAAAATAAATATGTGAACATCAATAAGACATTTGATTAAAAATTGAAACTAAATAAATAAACAAATAAAATAACAAATGAAATAGTTTGTGAAAAAAATAAAAAAAAATTGAAGTTAAATGAGTTGTAAATAATCAAAGTAGACTAAAAAGGATTAAAATATAACTCGCTAAAAATGATAGGGACCGAATGATCAAATAACTCCTGTCCATATGCGCACCGTTTCTTAGAGGATTCAAATGAAATAAAATCAAAATTACAGGGTAAAATTAAAGAAACAAAAGAAAGGACAGGATCAAATTGAAAATGGGCGAAAAAACGGAAGGACCCACCACGTAATATCCTTTTGAGGGAAAAACACCCGGATCCTAGCCTGAAATCGGGTCGAGTTTCAGGTCTTAAGCAAAACGGCGTCGTTTTGGCAACTGATGCTTAAGTCCAAAACGAGGCCGTTGTGACCTCTATATAAATATAAAAAAATCAGAAAAAAACTTCCCCCCTCATTTTTCCAAAAAATCTAAGAGTTCTCTCAAACTCTCTCTCAGTCTCCCTTTCTCTGGCCATCCTCCGGTCGCCGAACCACCATGGCGGTTGCCAGTCGTCAACAACGACGCTGCAGTCCACGATGTCCGGAAACAAAAAAATTTCCATTTTTAGGCTTTTTGACTCCTGATCCCAAAAACGACCATCTTTCATCGGAGATGGTCACCTTGACCACCCACGGCGGCTCAAACGCGAGAAAGGTGAGATTTTGGCTTTTTATTTTGTATTTTATGTTGTTGAAAATAATAAAAAGAAAAAAAAACAATATGAAGTAACAAAATAACTTGAAAAGATGCTAGACAGAGAATAAAAGAACCACCTTTTTGAAATTCTTTTTTAATTGATACTGTATATGTGTAAGAAGAAAAAAAAACATTCATGTTTTTGTGGCTTTTTATAGGCAAAATTCATTACAATTTTTATTCTTTTGCTTGCTTTTTTTTTTTTGTTTGCTACTATTTTTGCTACCTCTGTGCTGTTGTGTGTTTTCTTTGTCTGCAGGTATGGGGTGAAGACCGTAGGAGTGGCAGACGGTGGTGGTAGAGGGGTCAGACGACATGCCTGTCGACGTAGAGAAGCAGCATAAGGGAGGCTATGGTTTCTTCTTTTACTAAAAATAGGTTTAAGTTTTGGGCCACTAGGCCTCTTTTTCATTTTGGTTCTTTAGGTTTAATGTAATTGGGTTTGATTTTTTGTAATGGAATTTATATTTTTTGTTTTGGTTTTTTTTTTTGGTTTTTGGGTTTTTGGGTTTCTGGTTTGGGTCCGGGCAAATTTGGCCCGTTACAACTGCTCCTCTTTGCTCATTGTCGTGTAACAGAAATGGAACAAAGATTTTAAAAGGGCCAAATTTACCTGGATTTATCGAGTCTCGACTTCTTCTAATGCTTCTCTTCTTCAAGTAACCTTATTCCAATCCACTGCATCTTTAGGGGTATAGGAATTTAATTTTAATCTACTCTACTGCAACTTTAGGGAGATAAGATTAGTAACTTAATCTGCTATTCTGCAACTTTAGAGAGATAAGATTTACTATCTTCGATCTACTCCATTGCAACTTCAGGGGGATAAGCTTTGTAACTTCAATCTACTCCACTACAACTTTAGGGAGACAAGATTTGTAATTTGCATTCTTTAATCTGTTCCACTGTAACTTTAGGGAAATAAGATTCGCTATATTCAGTCTGCTCCACTGTAACTTCAAGGAGATATGACTTGTAATTTGCAGCTTTAATATGCTCTACTACAACTTTAGAGAGATAAGATTTTGTATCTTTAGTTTGCTCCACTGCAACTTCAGGGAGATAATGTAACACCCCAAACCCGTGACCGTCACCGGATTTGACCACGAGGTGTTACCGGGCTTTCTTTACTTATTCCTCTCTTGGAAATTTTTTTTGTTTTCCTTTTTCTGTTCCAGGCAGACTAGTTAACTGCATCACTGCCACCTTAAAAATCATATCTCAAGTTCCAGAACTCGAAAACCAAATCCGTAAATTTTTCCCGAATTTAAACTCATATATCCATCCATGAATTTATTTCTAGAATTTTTTGTTGGGCCAATTGGTACAGTTTATTAGTTAAAGTCACCCCTATTTCAGGGTTCGACTACACTGACCTTTGCACATTACGACCTGGATATCATCTCGTACAGAGATCTAATGCTCATGCCGTTTATTTCTAATGAAATTAGAATCAAAGGGGAATCTATGCATATAAGGCATGACTTCTAATTGTTTCTGGATAATTTATGGTAAATTTTCAAAGTCGAAATAGAGGATCCAGAAACTGTTCTGGCCCTGTCTCACGAAATCTTGAATATCTCTCAAAATACAGCTCATATGGTCATTTCGTTTCGTCAATATGAAAATAGACCCATCAAGCTTCGAGTACATAATTTTCTTAGCAATTAATTCCACTTCTACTATTTTTGGTGATTTTTCGATCTCATATCACTGCTGCTGTCAGCAACAGTTACTGCAGTAGACTATGCCAATTTCGATTTTTCGATCTTTCCTTGGCCTTACTAATCATTCATCATACATGGCACAACTATGGCCACCTTATCAAAATTAAGGTTTCTAAGACCCGTGGCTATAGGTTCTAGCATCCCACTCAAACGACCACATAGGCCATCACATGGCTTAAAGTTTACAACCCAAAATTCAACAAAACAAAATAGCCCATACATGCCAAATGTTCTCCTAGGTTGACTAAGAAGACAATACCAAAATTGCTCGCCGGTGTGATGACTTCGTTGACGGCTCCGAGCACACAAAATAGACGAGTCCAAGAGACCTAAAATGGGTGACAAGAAAAACACCGAGTGAGTTTATAACTCAGTAAGTCATAAGCATTCGACAACCATCCATAAATTAAAATTATCACAACATGAAACAATAAACGAGGTTAGGTACTCCATCCATGTCGAAACTATACCATAATTCCTCGGACCTTTCGGTTCAATCTCATACCAAGTCATACATCCACATTTCATATTCTATTCAATAAGATATTTGAGGCATTTTTTTTACACACCAACTCATTTTCACCACAATCATACAATTGCAATCATCACATAGATTTAAAGCTTACCAAGCTCATCCCCGAACATGAACATAGTGCCTATTCGCCATGAGCTCAAGGTACTTACCCAATCCGCTGTCCGTGATCAACTCGATAATATCGCACACTCAGTGCCAATAGTGATGCAAAAGCATATAGTGAGTCCGCACACTTAGTGCTATATAATCAGCTCGCACACATAGTGCTATATAATCAAATTCGCACACTTAGTGCTGTACAAATTTTAAACCCGCACACTTAGTGCCGATCTTGTCACCGTGTCCATTTATACCCGCACACTTAGTGCCAATCTTGTCACCGTGTCCATTTATACCCGCACACTTAGTGCTGAGACCAATACTTTATGCATTTTACTACCTTTATACATTCAACGATGGCATCATTCCATACACATACATTTCCATTTACACATCAATTCATTAAACACAATTGCATATATATTATGATCATTTAAATCAATACCAAATATATGCTTAATGACTTACCTTGTGTTGGGCAAGGAATTTCCAAGTCGGCTACTCGATGACCTTCGTCTTTCCCTTGCTTGATTCTCCTTCTTTAACTCCTTGAGCTTGATTTAACAAATAAATTGATTCAATCATTTGAGTATCGAAAAGAGGAACTCAAGGCACTTAGCCAACATATGTTCACTAGACATTAAAGTCACATAAGTACGGAATTCATGAATCAACTCAACACACAAAGCCTTCAACATGCTTACTCATGGCCGAACAACACAACCCCTTAGGTACTCATTCATGGGCCGATTATGCATGTTGATGTTGAGGCCAATTACATGTTTAATACCACACATGAATGGCACACATTTTACTAGCTAATGCTTTACATATTGTAGCTCAATACACATCTATCATTTACTTCATAACCAAAACATAATCACAAGAAAATACATACTTTGAGATAGTATATATGTCATACCAATACATCATGTGCAAACATATGTACACATATAGGTGCAAGGCGAATCTCAAGGTGCTCATAACCATCCAAAACACAAATTTTTACCAATCATATAACAAGCATAAATCATGCTCATGAATGCACCATGGCCGAATACATCACAACCATACCCCTTTCAACTTCGGTCATGGCTAAACAAAGAATTCAATGTCTTACTCAAGAATGCTAAAAGAAATTTCAAGAGTAGTCAATCCATCATTGCATGCATCATCAACAAGCTTCACATTTAGCATGCAATGGCTTTAACACAATATCAACCTTGGCCAAATACCATTTCCATGGCATAACAAGGATTTGAACCATGGGCTAACATGAACATCAAGTTAGCAACTAAAACATGCATGAATCTCATGACACAACCTCATACATACCTTAATCTTGGTACAAGTATGGCCAAATCTCCTTCTAGTTCTCTTCTAAACCAAAAATGGAGCAAAAATCCCTTTCTTCCTCCTTATGATTTTCGGCCAAAAAGATGAGAAAGGATGAACACAACAATTTTTTTCTTCCTTCTTTCTCAACTCACGGCAAGGGGGGGGGAATACCACACTCACACACATTTTTTTCATTCTTTTATCACCCATACACCTTTGTTTATTATTTCACCCTAATGCACCAACAAAACATGTTTCATGACATGTTTAGCCCATACTCCCTTGTCATGGCCGGCCACTTCATGTAAGGGGGGGAATTTGACATGCAAATCCCTTATTTTTGCATGCATTATCAACTAGTCATCACACATTTCCCCATCATACTTCCAAAGTTTACTACTAGGTCCTTTCTAGTGAAATTCACATTTATAACTCTAAATCGAAACATCAAAAATGTCACACATGAATTAACACATATTATAGGCATCAAAATAAATTATAAATTATTTTTATGCCTCGGTTTTGTGGTCCCGAAACCACATCTCGACTAGGGTCAATTTTGGGCTGTCACAACTCTCCCCCACTTAAGAAATTTTCGTCCCTGAAAATCTTACTGGTAAATAGGTTTGGGTATCGCTCTTTCATAGAGTTCTCGGGTTCCCAAGTAGCTTCTTCTATCCCGTGTTTGAGCCATAACACTTTCACTAGCGGAACCCGCTTGTTTCGCAACTCTTTCACTTCACGTGCTAGGATACGAATCAGTTCTTCCTCATAACTCATATTGGCTTGAATTTCAACCTCTGATGGACTAATCACGTGCGATGGATTAGATCTATAGCGTCGAAGCATCGAAACATGAAAGACATCGTGAATCTTTTCGAGTTCAGGGGGCAAAATCAAACGATACGCAACTGGGCCAACTCGTTCGGAGATTTCAGACGCCCAATGAATCTCGGCTCAACTTGCCCTTACGGCCAAATCGAGTATCTTTTTCCAAGGTGCAACTTTAAGAAACACTTTATCTCCCACGATACTCGATGTCTTTACGCTCAGATCTGCGTCGACTTACGACGATCCGGCGACTTTCAAACTTTCACGAATTACTCGAACTTTCGCTTGGCATCCTTAATCAAATCAACCTCAAGATTTTACTTTCACTAAGTTCACCAGAATAATGGGTACGGCATTTACGATCGTATAAAGCCTCGTAAGGCGCCATCTTAATACTTGATTGAAAAGTACTGTTGTGTTTAATTCAATCAAAGGTAAATACCGCTCCCATGAACCACTAAACTTAAGGATGCAACATCTCAACATATCCTCGAGTATTTGAATTATCCGTTCGGATTGACCATCGGTTTGGGGATGAAAAGCGGTGCTAAATGCGCTTGGTACCCAAAGCCTCTTGCAATTTCTTCCAAAATCGCGACGTAAATCTTGGGTCTCTATCCGACACGATAGAAATAGGCACCCCATGCAATCGAACAATTTGGCGATGTATAATTCGCCAATTTATCGAATGAAAATCCGTATGACAGGATAAAATGAGCCGACTTAGTCAATCTATCAACAACAACCCAAATCGCATCCTTCTTACTCACGAAAATGACAAATCAATACAAAGTCCATGGTGACTCAATCCCATTTCCACTCGGGTATCGTGATCGGCTGAAGTAATCCCGATGGCACTTGATGTTCCGCTTTCACTTGTTGACATATTAGACACCTTGAAACAAATTCAGAAATGTCTCGTTTCATACCGGCCACCAAAATTGACGTTTGTGTCATTGTACATTTTAGTACTACCCGGTGGATTGACATTCGACTCATGTGAGCCTCGCTCAAAATCATCGAAACAAGTTCAATTCCTTGGAATACATAATCGACCCTTGAACGTCAAGCAATCATGGTCGTCAATCTGAAATTCGATTCCTCATTCGAAACACATTCGGCTCGCTTAGCGACCAATTCAAATCGACCTTCGAGATTCAAGTACTTGATGAATCAATAACGGTTTGGCCTCTAGTTCGACTACTAGCACCTCATCGGGTGAAACGGATAGGTGAGCATCCATCGCTCTCAAGACAAACAAAGGCCTTGCGACTTAGAGCATCGGCCACCACGTTGGCCTTTCCCGTGATACTCAATGATGAGTTCATAGTCTTTCAACAACTCAAGCCAACGCCTTTGTCGAGGTTTAAATCTCTTTGAGTCATCAAATATTTAAGACTCTCGTGGTTCAATAAATATGACACCTTTCTCCAAACAAGTAATGCCGCCATATTTTCAAGGCGAACACTATGGTCGCTAGTTCAAGGTCATGGGTCGGATAGTTTCTCTCATGCGGCTTTAGTTGTCTCGACGCGTAAGCCACAACTCGACCTTCTTGCATCAACACACAACCTAACCCAAGCAAGGATGCGCCATCAGATATGACAAACTCTTTACGGACTCACTGTACTAGTCTTCGGGCCTCGGTTAAACAGGTTTTTAGTCGATCGAAACTTTCTTGACAACGTTCCGACCACTCAAACTTAACATCTTTTTGGAGTAGTTTCGTCATCGGTGCAGCTATCATCGAAAAACCTTTCACAAATCGTCGATAGTATCCGAAAAGCCCCAAAAAGCTCCTAACTTCGGTAACATTCCTCGGAGGTTTCCAATCGACTATAGCCGAAATTTTGTTCGGCTCCACCCAGACACCCGATGCGGACACCACGTGCCCCAAAAAGCAAACCTCTCTTAACCAAAATTCACATTTACTGAACTTTGCGTATAACTGCTTATCTCGTAAAATTTGCAACACTAGCCTCAGGTGTCCAGCATGCTCAGTATCATCTCTCGAATAGACCAAAATGTCATCGATAAATACAACTACGAACCGATCCAAGTATGGCCTGAAAATTCTATTCATTAAATCCATAAATACCGCAGGGGCATTAGTGAGCCCAAACGGCATCACTAAGAATTCGTAGTGACCGTACCTCGTTCTAAAAGTAGTTTTGGGTATGTCCGATTCTCGGACCCTCAACTGATAGTACCCCGACCTCAAATCTATCTTTGAATACACTGAGGCTCCCTTTAATTGATCAAACAAATCGTCAATTCGTGGCAACAGATATTTATTCTTTATCGTCACTTTATTCAGTTGACGATAGTCGATGCACAATCTCATAGTTCCATCCTTCTTCTTCACAAACAATACTGGTGCGCCTCATGGAGAAAAACTCGGTCGAGCGAAACCTCTATCCGTCAATTCTTGCAATTGAACCTTCAATTCCTTTAATTCCGTTAATGCCATACGATACGGGGCTATTGAGATCGGCGTAGTACCCGGTACAACTTCGATGCCGAATTCCACTTCTTGAACCAGTGGCACTCCCAGTAACTCCTCAGGAAAAACATCTGAATACTCACAAACCACTGGTACCGATTCGAGTTTCCTTTCCGTCTCTTTACTTTCAAACACATACGCAAGGTATGTTTCACACCCCTTTTTCACATACCTCCGAGCGGTCATAGAAGATACTATCGCTGGCACTCCTTTTAAATCAGTAGACTCGACTCGGACTACCTCGTTATTTGCACTCCTCAAATCAATGGTTTTCCTTTTGCATTCCACCACTGCATCATGTACGGTCAGCCAATCCATACCAAGAATAACATCAAATTCATCAAATGGTAGAAGCATCAGATCAGCCAGAAAACAGGATTCTCGAATTATTAGGGGGCATCTCTTACACACTTTATCAACGAGTACGTATTGACCCAAAGGGTTTGACACTCGAATTATTTAACTTAGTAGACTCAACGGTAGAGTCTTCTCGATGCTAAGGTTTCACATACATATGAATGAGTAGAGCCGGGGTCAATCAATGCAATCACACTAGTATCAAAGAGAGTAAAAGTACCAGTGATAACGTCAGGGGAGGATGCCTCCTCTCGTGCACGGATGGCATATGCTCTAGCAGAGCACGGTCTCGGATCGAATGTACCGTGTCGAGGCTCCTCTCGATTACCACCCCTACCTCCGAAAATTCTGGGGCCTACCTCTAGCCGTCGCTCCACTAGGTCTTGCACCTTGCATCTTATTATTCTCATCTAGCTCCGTACAATCTCTAATGAAGTGGTCCTTCAACCGCATCCATAATGAGCCCTATTAATGCACTTACCCCAACATTCACCTAGGTGTCGTCTTCCACATTGGGGCATTCAGTCTCTCTTGACGATTATTGCCCACACTAGCTACAAGTAGCTCGAGTCCGTCAATGGTCGGGCTCGATGGAAATTCCCACACGCCTCAACTTATTAGTGTCCTCCCGAACTTCTTTACCGCCGAGAACGGAGCTTTACTTGCCGATCTTTTACGATAATCTCTTGCTTCAAATTCAGCCTTATTCTTCTCCTTTCCAAGTTCTTCCGCCTTGCGTGCTCGTTCGACTAGTGTTACGAACTCCTTTATCTCCAAAATACCCACTAGCGACTTTAAATCTTCATTCAATCCTTCTTCAAATCTTTTGCACATAGCAACCTCATCACCACACACTCCGAGCATACCGACTAAGTCTTACGAACTCATGTTCAGATTCAGATACTGGTCATACGACCTTGCTTGAGTTCCAAGAATTCCTTACGCTTCGATCGATGAACTGTTGACTAATGTATTTCTTTCAAATTCGATTGAAAGAAATCCCAAGTAACTCGCTCGCTTGGGACTATGGAAATTAAAGTCCTCCACCAATAGTAAGCTGAGTCTCGCAACAAGGATATAGCACATTTAAGACATTCATCGGGTGTGCATGACAGTTCATCTAACACTCGAATGGTGTTATTGTAACACCCCGAACCTGAGACCGTTGCCGGTGTCGGACACGAGGGGTTAACAAGCCAAAACCACTTATGGCACCGACCAATTTGACATTCCAGGCAAGCTGAAAAACTGCGTTGCTGTCGCCTTAAAAAGCATATCTCGAGTTTCACAACTCAGAAACTGATTCCGTAAATTTTCCCTGAATTTAGAATCATATATCCATCCATGGATTTATTTCTAGAATTTTTGGTTGGGCCAATTGGTACAGTTTATTAGTTAAAATCACCCATGTTACAGGGGTCGACTACACTGACCTTCGTGCGTTACAACTTGTATATCTCTCTGTACAGGGTTTCAATACTGATGCCGTTTGTTTCTAATGAAACTAGACTCAAAAAGGAATCTTCACATATTAGGCATGACTTCTAATTCATTCTGGATAATTTATGGTAAATTTTCAAAGTCACGACAGGGGACCCAGAAACCGTTCTGGCCCTGTCTCACGATAACTTTAATATCTCTTAACACGTAACTCCTATGACCGTTTCGTTTCTTCCATATGAAAGTAGACTCATCAAGGTTCATTTACATAATTCTTTCACTATTTAATACCATCCCTACAATTTTGGTGATTTTCACATTCCCGTCACTGCAGCTGGCAGCACCTGTTTTTAAGGTAGGTCTTACCTATTTTGTAGTCTCCATGAACCAACTAGTCTTGCCATACATAGGTTCACCTATGATCATTTTAGCCATTCCAATAGCTGATCATGTGACCAACACTCCCATTTCCAATCCATAATCACATCATGAAACCATATATATATATATACAAATCACAAATGGTCTAAGTTCAGTACTTTACTTCTACGAGCCATTTTCGCATGGCCGTACACATGTACATCACAACACATTTGAACCAACAAGGGTAGTCCTATACATGCCATTTCAAAGTTCAACCAAAATTATACCAAAATGGAGGCTTTGATAGTGTGGATGACTTCGACTTCAATGATCCCGTATCCGATCGCTAACGAACAAAATCTATAAAACAGAGAGCCAAAGTAACGGGGTAAGCATTTTTATGCTTAGTAAGTCTCAAGCAATAAAATCAGCTTTAACTAAAGCATTACATTCACATAGCCAAATGAATCATTTCATTAATACACATTCACATAATCATACTTACTTCACACTTCATCATTGTATACTTTCACAAGATATCAACCAATTCAATAGCTGAAAATTCGTTAGTCGATTGAACGAATGTTACTCAAACATATCGACTTTTCCAATGCACATATAGACATACCTTATCCTTTGGGCTTTTCGAGCGTACTAATTAAATTTATTACAGCAACAAACGCCACCTTCAGCCCAAGCTTCTTGAATACAACCGGATATAACCACATGCACGAATGTCTTCGGGTCTTAGCCCGGATAGAACGACTTGCACAAATGCCTTCGGGTATTAGCCCGGATTTAACAACTTGCACGAATGCCTTCGGTCTTAGCCCGGATTTAGTCACTAGCATAATTGCCTTGGGTCTTAACCGGATTTAACTACTAGCATAAATGTCTTGGGACTTAGCCGGATATCATTTAACAGCTCATGCACACACATACATCAATAGTCATTACACATCCATGTTTCGTTTTCGTTACTAAGGCTCAAACACAAACATATCACTAGCATAATCGCCTTCGGACTTAGCCCGGTATCATTCAAATACTCATACACACATAAATCAATAATCATTACACATCCATATTTCATTTCACATAATTCGAGTAAGGTCATTTCTTGAGGACTTACCTCGGATGTTGTCGAACTGCTTCAACGGGCATTCGATCACTTTTTCCTTCCCCTTATCCAATTGTGGCCCTCTAAGCTCTCGAGCTTTATGTTAACAAGTAAATTGATTTAGTCGTTTGAATATCAAAGGGAATCCAAGGTACTTAGCCCTTATAAGGTCAGCACACAATTATATTCACACACTTGAGCTCATTAATTATAACATAGCATCAAGCACTCATATGGCCGATTATACTTAGTCATACTTGCACCAAATCAACAATAATTTCAAGGTTTTTCATACTATACATGCACTAGGCCGAATGTACATGCAAATTTCACAACCATTCTTCAACAAATTTCTCCTTTAAAGAAACATATTTATCACTTTCTTCATAACCAAAACATCATGTGCAAACATATATACACATATAGGTGTAAGGTCAATTTCAAGGTATCCATAACCATCCAAAACACAAATTTTTAACTAACATGCAAGAAGCATAAACCATGCTCATGAATGCATCATGGCCGAATACATCACAATCATGCCCCTTTCAACTTCGGTCATGGTTAAACAAAAAACTCAATGTCTTACTCAAGATTGCTACAAAGAAATTTCAAGAGTAGTCAATCCATCATTGCATGCATCATTAGCAAGCTTCACATTTAGCATGCAATGGCTTTAACACAATAATAACCTTGGCCAAATACCATTTCCATGGCATAACAAGGATTTGAACCATGGCTAACATGAACATCAAGTTAGCAACCAAAACATGCATGAATCTCATGACACAACCTCATACATACCTTAATCTTGATGCAAGTTTAGCCAAATCTCCTTCTAGATCTCTTCTAAACAAAGAAAATGAAGCAAAATCTCTTCTTCCTCTTAATAATTTCGCCAAAGGAAGGAGGGAAAAGATGAACAAATTTTTTGTTTTTCTTTATCACCTACACGGCAATGGGGGGATGCTACACTCACACAAATTTTTTTTGTTTCTCTTCCCACATTTTAATTATTAATCATTTCTCTCATGCTCCATTAATAAAACATGTTTCAACATGTTTTCTTTGCCCATAAACCATGTCATGGCCGGCCACCACCTATAAAAGGGGAATTTGACATGCAAGTCCATTGTTTTGCATGCATGCTTTAATTAGTCATCACACATTTCCCATCATACTTTCAAAGTTTACTACTAGGTCCTTTCTAGTGAAATTCACATTTATAGCTTTAAATCAAAACATCAAAATGTCACACATGAATACACACATATTATAGGCATCAAAATAAATTTTAGATTATTTTTTATGCCTCGGTTTTGTGGTCCCGAAACCACGCTCCGACTAGGGTCAATTTTGGGTGTCACAACTCTCCCCACTTAAGAAATTTTCGTCCCGAAAATCTTACCGTAAATAGGGTTGGGTATCGCTCATCATAGAGTTCTCGGTTTCCCAAGTAGCTTCTTCTATTCCGTGTTTGAGCCATAACACTTTCACTAGCGGAACCCACTTGTTTCGCAACTCTTTCACTTCACGTGATAGGATACGAATTGGTTCTTCCTCATAACTCATATTGGCTTGAAGTTCAACCTCCGATGGACTAATCACGTGCGATGGATCAGATCTATAGCGTCGAAGCATCGAAACATGAAAGACATCGTGAATCTTTTCGAGTTCGGGGTAAAATCGACGATATGCCACCGGACCGACTCGCTCGGATATCTCATATGGCCCAATGAACCTCGGCTCAACTTGCCCTTACTACTGAATCGAGTATCTTTTCCAAGGTGAAACCTTGAGAAACACTTTATCTCCCACCGATGCTCGATGTCTTTACGCTTCAGATCCGCTGCATCGACTTCGACGATCGGAGGCTATCTTCGACTTTCACGGATTACTTTCACTTTCTCGTTCAGATCTCTAATCAAATCCACCCGAAAATTTTGCTTTAACCGAGCTCATCCATAACAATGGTGTACGGCATTTACGACCGCACAAAGCCTCGTAGGGTGCCATCTTAATACTTGATTGAAAGTCTGTTGTTGTGGCGAATTCAATCAAAGGCAAATACCGTTCCCATGAACCATCGAACTCGAGGATGCAACATCTCAACATATCCTCGAGTATCCGAATTATCCGCCGGATTGACCATCGGTTTGGGGGTGAAAGGCGGTCTGAAATGCAACTTGGTACCCAAAGCTTCTTGCAACTTTTTCCAAAATCGCGAGGTAAATCTCGGATCTCTATCCGACACGATGGAAATAGGCACCCGTGTAATCTCACGACCGAGAACGTCATGAGTTCGGCTAGTTTGTCCATTGAAAATTCCGTGCGTGCGGGGACAAAGCGAGCCGACTTAGTCAATCTATCTACAACGACCCAAATCGCATCCTTCTTACTCACCGACGGTGGCGGTCCGGACACGAAGTCCATTGTGACTCGATCCCATTTCCACTCGGTATCGTGATCGGTGAAGTAATCCTCAAGGCACTTGATGTTCCGCTTTCACTTGTTGACATATTAAACACCTTGAAACAAAGTCGGAGATGTCTCGTTTCATACCATGCCACCAAACCGACGTTTCAAATCGTTGTACATCTTCAGACTCCGGGTGGATCGCCATTCGGCTACAATGGGATTCGCTTCAAGATATCGAAATAAGTTCAATTCTTTGGAACACACAGACGACTCTGAACCTCAAACAATCGTCATCATCGATCCGAAACTCCGATTCCTGCTCGAACACACTCACCGCTTTTCTAACCAACTCATCGTCGACCTTCCGAGCTTCACAAATTTGATGTATCAATAATGGTTTGGCTTTCAATTCAGCTACTAACACGTTGTCGGATCGAACGGACAAGTGCACATTCATTGCTCGTAAGCGAATAATGATTTACGACTCAAGGCATCCGCAACCACATTCGCCTTTCCGGGTGATAGTCAATGACCGATTCATAATCCTTTAACAGCTCGAGCCAATGTCTTTGTCGCAGATTTAAGTCTCTTTGAGTCATCAAATATTTGAGACTTTTGTGATCCGAACACATGGCACTTCTCACCAAATAAGTAATGTCGCCAAATCTTTAAGGCGAATACGATAGCGACCAATTCGAGATCATGGGTCGGATAATTTTTCTCATGTGGCTTTAATTGCCTCGACGCATAGGCCACAACTCGACCTTCTTGCATCAATACACAACCTAACCCAAGTAGGGAGGCGTCACTATAAATGACAAACTCTTTGCCAGATTCGGGTTGCACTAGAATTGGGGCTTTAGTCAAATAAGTTTTCAGTTGATCGAAACTTTTCTGACATTTCTCCGTCCATTCGAACTTAACATCCTTTTGGAGTAGCCGTCATTGGCGTGGCTATCGTTGAGAAACCTTTACAAATCGTCGGTAATAACCTAAGCAAGCCCCAAAAAGCTCCGAACCTCGGTAATATTTCTGGAGGCTTCCAATTAAGTATGGCTGAAATTTTGTTCGGTCAACTCGAATACCGATCACGTATATCACATGCCCCAAGAAGCTAACCTCTCTTAACCATAACTCACACTTGTTGAACTTAGCATATAATTGCTTATCCCAGTAAAATTTGCAAAGACTAACCTCGGTGTTCAAAGATGTTCGGTCTCATTTCTTGAATAGACCAAGATGTCATCAATGAACACGACCACGAACCGATCCAAATATGGTCTCAAGATCCGATTCATTAAATCCATAAATACCGCAGGGCATTAGTAAGCCCAAACGGCATCACTAGGAACCCATAGTGACCATATCTCGCTCAAGGCGCCTTGGGTACGTCCGAATCTCGAATTCGCAATTGATAATAGCCCGATCTCAAATCTATTTTCGAGAACACCGAGGCTCCCTTCAGCTTGATCGAACAAGTCATCGATACGTGGTAACGGATATTTGTTCTTTATCGTCGCTTTATTAAGGCGACGATAGTCGATGCACGACCTCATGGTTCCATCCTTCTTTTCACAAACAACACCGGCGCACCCCAAGGCGAAAAACTCGAGCGAGCAAAACCTCTATCCACCAATTCTTGCAACCGAGCTTTCAACTCCTTTAATTTCATGGTGCCATACGATACGGAGCTATCGAAATTGGAGTGGTACCGGTACCAATTCGATGCCAAATTCTATTTCCGAACAGTGGTAAACCCGGCAATTCTTCGTGGAAAACATCCGGTATTCACAAACCACCGCACAGATTCGGTTTCTTTTCGACTCCTTGTCATCGAGCACATATGCAAAGTATGCTTCGCACCCTTTTCTTACATATTTCGGGCCAACATTGCTGATATTACGGTGGCAACCCTTTAAGTCCGTAGACTCAACCCGAATTATCTCGTTATTCGCAAGACCTCAAATCGATGGTCTTGCTTTTGCAATTTACAACCGCATCGTGCATGGTCAACCAATCCAAACCAAGAATAACGTCGAATTCATCGAACGGCAAAAGCATCAAGTCCGCCGGAAAACAAGAACCTCGGAATACTAGGGGACTTTTCTTGCACACTTTGTTGACAAGCACGTAATGACCCAAGGGGTTTGACACCCGAATTACAAACTCAGTAGACTCAATAGGCAAAGTCTTACTGGATGCTAAGGTTTCACATATATAAGAATGAGTAGAACCAGGGTCAATCAAAGCAATCACATTAGTATCGAAAAGAGTGAAAGTACCGGTAATAACATCTGGTGAGGCAGCATCCTCGCGTGCGCGTATGGCATAAGTCCTAGCAGGAGCACGAGCCTCGGGTCTTGTTGTAGCATCTCTCGACCCTCTCTGACCGCCACTAGCATTGCCCGCATTTCTGGATGGCCTACCTCGAGCAGTGGTAGCACCCGGGTTTCCACTTTGACTTACATTTTGTTCAAACAACCTCGGGCAGTCCTTGACAAAGTGGTCGGCCGATCCACACTTATAGCAGGAGCGATCACGGAACCTACAGCTCCCCGAATGCCATTTACCACAATGCAGACACTCCGCTCTCTCTCGATCATTTCCACCATCATGCGATCGAAGTGACTCGTGTGGTCACAGGGGGTCGACCGCGATCTCGTCTAGAAAAGCCCGAAGCGCCTCTAGACCGGCTCACATCATCTCGAAATCTCTTCGATGCCTGTTGAAGAGACTTTCCCGAGGACCTTTTCAAATTCTCCGGTTCCCACATCAACTTTTGTTTCTCCTTTCTAAGCTCTTCGCTTTACAAGCTCGCTCAACAAGTACTACGAACTCTCGTATTTCAAGAATGCCAACGAACATCCTTATATCATCATTCAGCCCATCCTCGCTGCGTTTACACATAATAGATTCGGACGAAATGCATTCTCGAGCGCATCGCTAAGCCTCACAAATTTTCGTTCGTAGTCGAATCGACATAGAGCCTTGCTTAAGGTCAAGAAATTCCTTCGCTTTTGGTCGATGAATCTCGATGATATACTTCTTTCGAACTCGGTTTGAAAGAACTCCCAAGTCACTTGCTCTCTAGGCACCACAGTCGAGTACTCCACAAATAGTAGGCGGAATCGCGTAGCAAGGAGATGGTACACTTTAAGCACTCATCGGTGTACAAGATAGCTCATCGAGCACCGGATAGTGTTGTCCAACCAAAATTCAGCTTGCTCGGCATCGTCATCATCCGTAGCTTTAAATTCAGTGGCCCCATGTTTTCGAATCCTCGTCGATCGGGGCTTACTTGACCTTATTTGGTCGATTCTCGGAGGTATTGTAGGTGCGGGGTTGCATTTGTCGGGAATGGAGGTTGTGGAACAATAGTGTTAGTTCGAATGTATTGGTTAAACCAATCATTCATCACACTATAAAAGGCTTGCCTAGCCTCATCATTCGGATTGCTGGCCATAGGTTGAGAGTCCGCCGGCGCTGTCCTTTGCGCGGAGCAGCGCCACACTATCCACATCATCAGCTATTGCTCGGTTGGGATCGGGATCCATTGTTATAAACAAACACAAAGTCAAATTGTCAGAAATCACCACACTATCGATTCATCATTTAATGGCATGTATAGCTAAACCCCAAACATATCACGGTAGTCCTAGAATCGACTAAACCGTAGCTCTGATACCAATAAAATTGTAACACACCGAACCCGAGACCGTTGCCGGTGTCGGACACGAGGGGTTAACAAGCCAAAACCACTTATGGCACCGACCAATTTGACATTCCAGGCAAGCTGGAAAACTGCATAGCTGTCGCCTTAAAAAGAATATCTCGAGTTTCACAACTCGGAAACTGATTCCGTAAATTTTCCCTGAATTTAGACTCATATATGCATCCATGGATTTATTTCTAGAATTTTTGGTCGGGCCAATTGGTACAGTTTATTAGTTAAAATCACCCATGTTACAGGGGTCGACTACACTGACCTTCGTGCGTTTCAACTTGAATATCTCTCTGTACAGGGTTTCAATACTGATGCCGTTTATTTCTAATGAAACTAGACTCAAAAATGAATCTTCACATATTAGGCATGACTTCTAATTCATTCTGGATAATTTATGGTAAATTTTCAAAGTCGCGACAGGGGACCCAGAAACCGTTCTGGCCCTGTCTCACGATAACTTTAATATCTCTTAACACGTAACTCCTATGACCGTTTCGTTTCTTCCATATGAAAGTAGACTCATCAAGGTTCATTTAAATAATTCTTTCACTATTTAATACCATCTCTACAATTTTGGTGATTTTCACATTCCTGTCACTGCAGCTGGCAGCACCTGTTTTTAAGGTAGGTCTTACCTATTTTGTAGTCTCCATGAACCAACTAGTCTTGCCATACATAGGTTCACCTATGATCATTTTAGCCATTCCAATGGCTGATCATGTGACCAACACTCCCATTTCCAATCCATAATCACATCATGAAACCATATATATATATACAAATCACAAATGGTCTAAGTTCAGTACTTTACTTCTACGAGCCATTTTCGCATGGCCGTACACATGTACATCACAACACATTTGAACCAACAAGGGTAGTCCTATACATGCCGTTTCAAAGTTCAACCAAAATTATACCAAAATGGAGGCTTTGATAGTGTGGATGACTTGACTTCAATGATCCCGTATCCGATCGCTAACGAACAAAATCTATAAAGCGAGAGCCAAAGCAACGGGTAAGCATTTTATGCTTAGTAAGTCTCAAGCAATAAAATCAGCTTTAACTAAAGCATTACATTCACATAGCCAAATGAATCATTTCATTAATACACATTCACATAATCATACTTACTTCACACTTCATCATTGTATACTTTCACAAGATATCAACCAATTCAATAGCTGAAAATTCGTTAGTCGATTGAACGAATGTTACTCAAACATATCGACTTTTCCAATGCACATATAGACATACCTTATCCTTTGGGCTTTTCGAGCGTACTAATTAAATTTATTACAGCAACCAACGCTCACCTTCAGCCCAAGCTTCTTCGAATACAACCGGATATAACCACATGCACGAATGTCTTGGTCTTAGCCCGGATAGAACGACTTGCACAAATGCCTTCGTATTAGCCCGATTTAACAACTTGCACGAATGCCTTCGGGTCTTAGCCCGGATTTAGTCACTAGCATAATTGCCTTCGGGTCTTAACCCGGATTTAACTACTAGCATAAATGTCTTCGGGACTTAGCCCGGATATCATTTAATTGCTCATGCACACACATACATCAATAGTCATTACACATCCATGTTTCGTTTTCGTTACTAAGGCTCAAACACAAACATATCACTAGCATAATCGCCTTCGGGACTTAGCCCGGGTATCATTCAAATACTCATACACACATAAATCAATAATCATTACACATCCATATTTCATTTCACATAATTCGAGTAGGGTCATTTCTTGAGGACTTACCTCGGATGTTGTCGAACTGCTTCAACGGGCATTCGATCACTTTTTCCTTCCCCTTATCCAATTGTGGCCCTCTAAGCTCTCGAGCTTTATGTTAACAAGTAAATTGATTTAGTCGTTTGAATATCAAAGGGGAATCCAAGGTACTTAGCCCTTATAAGGCCGCACACAATTATATTCACACACTTGAGCTCATTAATTATAACATAGCATCAAGCACTCATATGGCCGATTATACTTAGTCATACTTGCACCAAATCAACAATAATTTCAAGGTTTTTCATACTATACATGCACTAGGCCGAATGTACATGCAAATTTCACAACCATTCTTCAACAAATTTCTCCTTTAAAGAAACATATTTATCACTTTCTTCATAACCAAAACATCATGTGCAAACATATATACACATATAGGTGTAAGGCCGAATTTCAAGGTATCCATAACCATCCAAAACACAAATTTTTAACGAACATGCAAGAAGCATAAACCATGCTCATGAATGCATCATGGCGAATACATCACAATCATGCCCCTTTCAACTTCGGTCATGGTTAAACAAAAAACTCAATGTCTTACCCAAGATTGCTACAAAGAAATTTCAAGAGTAGTCAATCCATCATTGCATGCATCATTAGCAAGCTTCACATTTAGCATGCAATGGCTTTAACACAATAATAACCTTGGCCAAATACCATTTCCATGGCATAACAAGGATTTGAACCATGGCTAACATGAACATCAAGTTAGCAACCAAAACATGCATGAATCTCATGACACAACCTCATACATACCTTAATCTTGATGCAAGTTTAGCCAAATCTCCTTCTAGATCTCTTCTAAACAAAGAAAATGAAGCAAAATCTCTTCTTCCTCTTAAGAATTTCGCCAAAGGAAGGAGGGAAAAGATGAACAAATTTTTTGTTTTTCTTTATCACCTACACGGCAATGGGGGGATGCTACACTCACACACATTTTTTTTTGTTTCTCTTCCCACATTTTAATTATTAATCATTTCTCTCATGCTCCATTAACAAAACATGTTTCAACATGTTTTCTTTGCCCATAAACCATGTCATGGCCGCCACCACCTATAAAAGGGGAATTTGACATGTAAGTCCATTGTTTTGCATGCATGCTTTAATTAGTCATCACACATTTCCCCATCATACTTTCAAAGTTTACTACTAGGTCCTTTCTAGTGAAATTCACATTTATAGCTCTAAATCAAAACATCAAAAATGTCACACATGAATACACACATATTATAGGCATCAAAATAAATTTTAGATTATTTTTTTATGCCTCGGTTTTGTGGTCCCGAAACCACGTTCCGACTAGGGTCAATTTTGGGCTGTCACAGTTATCGAGCCAAAACACGGCCTTTTCGGCATCATCAGTAACTATGGCCTTGAACTCCTCAGCCCCGTGCTTCCTAATCAGGTCTACAGGTGGTTTACTCAGCCTCACAGGATCGAGAATCAAGGCATTACGGGCTCTTGGGGTGGAGTATTTAAATTCGGGAATTGCTGGACAGCCGGATTGGTTCGGGCATATTGCGCGACCCACTCATTCATCATGGTGAAGAAGGCTTGTTTCGCCTTCATTTTGATTATTCGCAGATGATCGAGGCTCAACAGCGGTGTCCCTTGCGCGGAGCAGCCGCTACACTTTCAACGTCATTTGCCAAGGGTCTCTCTACCCCGGGTTCCATTGCTAATCAAAACAAAAATTTCAACCGTCAGAAGTCATCACATTATTAAGCACTAACAATTTGGCATGTATAGCTAGACTCACACGCGCTATGGTAGTCCTAGAACCGACTAAACCATAGCTCCGATACCAATTAAATGTTGTGACAGCCCAAAATTGACCCTAGTCGGGATGTGGTTTCGGGACCACAAAACCGAGGCATAAAAATAATTTATAATTTATTTTGATGCCTATAATATGTGTTAATTCATGTGTGACATTTTGATGTTTCGATTTAGAGTTATAAATGTGAATTTCACTAGAAAGGACCTAGTAGTAAACTTTGGAAGTATGATGGGAAATGTGATGACTAGTTGATAATGCATGCAAAAATAAGGATTTGCATGTCAAATTCCCCTTACATGAAGTGGCCGGCCATGACAAGGAGTATGGGCTAAACATGTCATGAAACATGTTTTGTTGGTGCATTAGGGTGAAATAATAAACAAAGGTGTATGGGTGATAAAAGAATGAAAAAAATGTGTGTGAGTGTGGTATTCCCCCTGCTGTGAGTTGAGAAAGAAGGAAGAAAAAATTGTTGTGTTCATCCTTTCTCATCTTTTGGCCGAAAATCATAAGGAGGAAGAAAGGGATTTTGCTTCATTTTTGGTTTAGAAGAGAACTAGAAGGAGATTTGGCCATACTTGTACCAAGATTAAGGTATGTATGAGGTTGTGTCATGAGATTCATGCATGTTTTAGTTGCTAACTTGATGTTCATGTTAGCCCATGGTTCAAATCCTTGTTATGCCATGGAAATGGTATTTGGCCAAGGTTGATATTGTGTTAAAGCCATTGCATGCTAAATGTGAAGCTTGTTGATGATGCATGCAATGATGGATTGACAACTCTTGAAATTTTTTTTAGCATTCTTGAGTAAGACATTGAATTCTTTGTTTAGCCATGACCAAAGTTGAAAGGGGTATGGTTGTGATGTATTCGGCCATGGTGCATTCATGAGCATGATTTATGCTTGTTATATGATTGGTAAAATTTGTGTTTTGATGGTTATGAGCACCTTGAGATTCGCCTTGCACCTATATGTGTACATATGTTTGCACATGATGTATTGGTATGACATATATACTATCTCAAAGTATGTATTTTCTTGTGATTATGTTTTGGTTATGAAATAAATGATAGATGTGTATTGAGCTACAATATGTAAAGCATTAGCTAGTAAAATGTGTGCCATTCATGTGTGGTATTAAACATGTAATTGGCCTCAACATCAACATGCATAATCGGCCCATGAATGAGTACCTAAGGGGTTGTGTTGTTCGCCATGAGTAAGCATGTTGAAGGCTTTGTGTGTTGAGTTGATTCATGAATTCCGTACTTATGTGACTTTAATGTCTAGTGAACATATGTGGGCTAAGTGCCTTGAGTTCCTCTTTTCGATACTCAAATGATTGAATCAATTTATTTGTTAAATCAAGCTCAAGGAGTTAAAGAAGGAGAATCAAGCAAGGGAAAGACGAAGGTCATCGAGTAGCCGACTTGGAAATTCCTTGCCCAACACAAGGTAAGTCATTAAGCATATATTTGGTATTGATTTCAATGATCATAATATATATGCAATTGTGTTTAATGAATTGATGTGTAAATGGAAATGTATGTGTATGGAATGATGCCATCGTTGAATGTATAAAGGTAGTAAAATGCATAAAGTATTGGTCTCGGCACTAAGTGTGCGGGTATAAATGGACACGGTGACAAGATTGGCACTAAGTGTGCGGGTATAAATGGACACGGTGACAAGATCGGCACTAAGTGTGCGGGTTTAAAATTTGTACAGCACTAAGTGTGGGAATTTGATTATATAGCACTATGTGTGCGAGCTGATTATATAGCACTAAGTGTGCGGACTCACTATATGCTTTTGCATCACTATTGGCACTGAGTGTGCGATATTATCGAGTTGATCACGGACAGCGGATTGGGTAAGTACCTTGAGCTCATGGCGAATAGGCACTATGTTCATGTTCGGGGATGAGCTTGGTAAGCTTTAAATCTGTGATGATTGCAATTGTATGATTGTGGTGAAAATGAGTTGGTGTGTAAAAAAAATGCCTCAAATATCTTATTGAATAGAATATGAAATGTGGATGTATGACTTGGTATGAGATTGAACCGAAAGGTCCGAGGAATTATGGTATAGTTTCGACATGGATGGAGTACCTAACCTCGTTTATTGTTTCATGTTGTGATAATTTTATTAATGGATGGTTGTCGAATGCTTATGACTTACTGAGTTATAAACTCACTCGGTGTTTTTCTTGTCACCCATTTTAGGTCTCTTGGACTTGTCTATTTTGTGTGCTCGGAGCCGTCAACGAAGTCATCACACCGGCGAGCAATTTTGGTATTGTCTTCTTAGTCAACCTAGGAGAACATTTGGCATGTATGGGCTATTTTGTTTTGTTGAATTTTGGGTTGTAAACTTTAAGCCATGTGAAAATGGCCTATGTGGTCGTTTGAGTGGGATGCTAGAACCTATAGCCACGGGTCTTAGAAACCTTAATTTTGATAAGGTGGCCATAGTTGTGCCATGTATGATGAATGATTAGTAAGGCCAAGGAAAGATTCATGAAATTGGCATAGTCTACTGCAGTAACTGTTGCAGACAGCAGCAGTGATATGAGATCGAAAAATCACCAAAAATAGTAGAAGTGGAATTAATTGCTAAGAAAATTATTTACTCGAAGCTTGATGGGTCTATTTTCATATGGATGAAACAAAACGACCATATGAGCTGTATTTTGAGAGATATTCAAGATTTCGTGAGACAGGGCCAGAACAGTTTCTGGATCCTCTGTTTCGACTTTGAAAATTTACCATAAATTATCCAGAAACAATTAGAAGTCATGCCTTATATGCATAGATTCCCCTTTGAGTCTAGTTTCATTAGAAACAAACGGCATGAGCATTAGAGCTCTGTACGAGATGATATCCAGGTCGTAATGCGCAAAGGTCATTGTAGTCGAACCCTGAAATAGGGGTGACTTTAACTAATAAACTGTACCAATTGGCCCGACCAAAAATTCTAGAAATAAATCCATGGATTGATATATGAGTCTAAATTCGGGGAAAATTTACGGATTTGGGTTTTGAGTTCTGGAACTCGAGATATGATTTTTAAGGTGGCAGTGACGCAGTTAACTAGTCTGCCTGGAACAGAAAAAGGAAAACAAAAAAATTTTCCAAGAGAGGAATAAGTAAAGAAAGCCCGGTAACACCTCGTGGTCAAATCCGGTGACGGTCACGGGTTTGGGGTGTTACAGATAATGTTTATAGCTTTAATCTGCTCTTCTGCAAATTCAGAGTGATAAGATTTGCTATCTTCAATCTGCTCCACTGTAACTTGAGGGAGATAAGAGATAAGATTTGTGGTTTGTAGCTTTAATCTATTCCACTACAACTTCAAGAAAATGCGATTCGCTATATTTGATCTACTCCACTGCAACTTTAGGGGGATAAGATCTGTAACTTTAATTTGTTCTACTACAACTTTAGGGAGACAAGATTTGTAATTTGCAATCTTTAATCTGTTCCACTGCAACTTCAGGGAAATAAGATTTGCTATCGTCAATCTGTTCCACTACAACTTCAAGGAGATAGGACTCGTAAGTTTTAGCTTTCATCTGCTCTACTGCAACTTTAGAGAGATAAGATTTGCTATTTTCAATCGGCTCTACTGCAACTTCAGGGAGATTAGATTTGTTATTTTTAACTTACTCCACTGCAACTTCAGAAAGATAATGTTTGTGACTTCAATATGCTCCATTACAACTTCAGGCAGATAAGAGTTTTAGCCTGTAGCTTTAGTCTATTCCACTGCAACTTCAGGGAGATAAGACTTGCTATGGTAGATTTAATCCGACCTACTGCAACTTCAGAGGTATAAGACTTATCATTTCAATCTGCTCCACTGCAACTTCAGGGAGATAAGATTCTCCATAATAACTTCAATCCATCCTACTGTAACTTCAGGGGCATGGGATTTACAACTTCATCGATCTGTTACACCGTTCCCTGGTGAACACGACCTGTAGTATCTATTTCGTGGGCCTATTTCTGCCAAGTGATTAGGATGTCATGATCAGAATGACTCAAATACTCCTAACTAAATGTGTATGAATGATATTTGTATGAACGTAAAATGGCATTTTTCGAGAGTGATCCCCTTTTTAATGCTTAGGTTGTCATTGCTTGTTATTCATCGAAGTTCTAGCACTGATATGTTACCATGCCTTCTTGTTTAGCTAGTATTTTTGACAGGAAATTTGAAGAAATAATCACAATTTAGGCTATTCTTTCTCAAACGTTTCCAACTCTTGAATTTGGTTAGTTCTGACTAATGGTCCTATTTTAGGCCCTTTTACTATTTAGAAAACGTTTTAAAGCAATGCGCAAAAATTCGTTTGTTTGAATATTGCCAGTCCATTAATCGTTATTTCAATGAAAAATGCTTGAAAAAGACTATCACAATGAACAAGATGAAATTTTATTGAGATCAAAGATCAAAATAAACAAATTAATCAAGATAGAAAATTTTGCTAAGAAACAAAATGAGTAAGATGAAAATAGGTGCCCCAGATATCGTAGCATGAGCTTCTTTGCACAAAAATTATTAAGGACTCTTTTAAACTTGATACGTGTTTTGGAGATCCAAGATACTCTGTTGATGCCCCAAGATGTAACATCTCTTTTTCTTGTTAATTCTGATATGACAGGATTTCCATATGGCCGACCTTCGATCAAAATTTGAATTGCCCTTTTCTAGGTTTTCAACTCAAAACCCCTTTGGTCTCAATGCGCCCTTTGCGGGTTTTCGTCTTGGCCTCTCCTTTTTTCTTTTAGGTGAAATACTTCTTAACTTATCTGAATTCACAGGATTGGGCAAATTCTTGCCATCCATCTCAGTGAAAATCAGCGCTCCTCCAGAAAATGCCCTATTTACCACATAAGGTCCTTCACAGTTTGGCATCAACTTTCCTTTGAAATGCTTTTGTATGGCCAAGATATTTTTCAATACTAGGTCCCCCTTATGGAATTCTCTGGGATGAACCTTTTTGATGTAAGCTCCCATCATTCGCTTTGGTACATCTGACCATGATGGATGGCTTTCAACCTTTTCTCCTCAATCAAGTTTAGCTGATCATATCAAGATTGGATCCATTCTACTTCATCCAATTTTAATTCTTCCAAAACTCAGAGAGAAGGAATCTCGAATTCAATGGGCAAAACCGTCTCCTTTCCATAAACTAGAGAGAAAGGCATTGCCTTAGTTGAGGTCTTGACAGATGTTCGATAAGCATAGAGGGCAAATGACAACTTCTCATGTCAATCTTTATAAGTTCCAGTCATTTTCCCTATGATTTTCTTAATGTTCTTATTGGCTGCCTCCATTGCACCATTCATTTTGGGGCAATATGGTGATGAGTTGTGGTGTCTGATCTTGAACTAACTGTAGACTTCTAATATCGTGCTATTGTTCAAATTTAGTGCATTTTCAGATATGATCCTTTTTAGCATTCCATATCGACATATGATCTCTTTCTTGAATATTTTACTGACTTTCGACTTCGTGACATTGGCGTATGAAGCGGCTTCTACCCACTTTGTAAAGTAATCGATGACCACGACGATGAACCGATGCTTGTTAGATGGTTTAGGTGAGATTGGCCCAATGACATCCATGCCCTACATAGAGAAAGGCTATGGAGAAGTCATAACATGAAGAGGTGTGGGAGGTACATGAATTTTATCTCCATAAATTTGACACTTATAGCATTTCCTGGCATAATTGATGCAATCTCCTTCCATGGTGGACCAATAAAACCCAAATCTCATGATTAGCTTGGCCATTGTAAAACCGTTGGCATGTGTTCCGCAGATACCCTCGTGGACTTCTTCCAATATTTTCTTAGCCTTGACAGCGTCTACTGATAAGTCGTAATTTATACATATTTTTAATCCCATGCTTAGCACATTTTTGGATGAATTATCATTAGATTTATGAAATTTGATGCTCCTAATCCTTTAATTTTAGGTTTTATACTTAAGTGAGCATAAGAGAGTAAAAAGAGTGAGAAACAGGAGAAAAAAGAAGAAAATGGGTCAACGTGGGAAATCAACACGACCTGGACTTCCTCACACGGGTAGACCACACGCCTGTGTCTATTTAACAGCCTTTAACACGATTTGAAGCACTTGCACATGGACGTGTCCCTGTCGGGCCCAAGTTTAGTTTTATTCTAAAAAGAGCACTTTGGAGGGTTCTGAGGCATTCTAAAGCCTATATAAACACCTAGAGGAGGATTAAAGGGGACACACGAAGTAGAAGGCAAGGAATTACTCGAAGAAAGCCGATTGATCCATCTCAGAAGCCGGATTCTCCTTCAAGACTAAAGATCTCCCTTCAATTTCCATCAGGGGTTTTTAGGTTTTCTTTATGTTTTGTTATCATTATTCTTCTGAGATATTTTCTTTTACACATATGAACTAAATCCCCTAAATACCTAAAGGCAGTGAAACCTAAGATGGATCTTGTTATTATTTTCTGAATTATATGATAAATACTTGATTTGTTCTTGATTATATGTTCTTAATTCTTGCTTTAATATTCCAATATATTGATTCAAGTATTGATGTGCTTATTCAGAGGAGAAAAAGTCCCTGTCTAAGAGTGGATCTAGCATAATTAAGCGAAGTTGATTACACCCTTAGACATAGGGCGACATAAATCTGTCGGATTAAGGTCAAACCTAATAAGGGAATCCATAGATCGAGTTAATGTAACACTATCAGTTTTAATTAGAAAGAGATTTTAATTAATCAACCTACGGTTAGACGTTGTTAGTCTCGAGAGAGATAATAATATAAATTAAGGATTTCTATGGATCATGTCAAGTGAATAAATCGTCTACTTCAGAGTCAAATAACAAGTGAAGTCTAGGTGGATTCTTCCTTAGGTATTGTCTAAATCAATCAGTTTTCCCAAAAGTATTTCCCCAATTTACTTTCTATGCATTCTTAGCTTAATTAATTTGTTTAGATAAAGCAAATCCCCTTATTTTTTAGGCTAGATAATAAAAAGAAGGTTAATACTAGTACTTTAAGTTCCTGTGGGTTTGACATTCCGGTCCTGCTATAAGCTATACTATTGTTCAATAGGTGCGCTTGCCTTTATCGTGATAATAGTTTGTTTCCAAGTATGATCAATCATAAATATAAAACTTATCACGCACATCAAGTTTTTGGCGCCGTTTCCAAGGAACTAAGATATTAGGAACGCTTAATATTTATTACTTTAGCCTTTTATTTTATTGTAAGTTAAAATTTATTTTAATTTTGTTTATATTACTAAATTTTCTTTTATTTACTTCTGGTAGGTTTTTATAGTTTATGACTAGAATAAACCCGTCAGGACCATTACTTTTTGATAGTGAGATTGAAAGCACTCCTCGCAAAAACTGAAGAGAAATAAGGCAAAGCCTACGGTACATAGAGGAAGGGCAAGAGGATGATATTCAACCCACAACCGAGGAGATGGTTGATAATCATAATAATCAGTTACCTCTTGTGGCTATTGCAGACCCAGTAAATCAGAATCTTGCTCCTCGTACTATGTATGATTATGCTAAACCTAGTTTAATAGAAGCTGAATCGAGTATAGTTAGACCTGCTATTGCTGCAAATAATTTTGAACTGAAACCTAACACGATTCAAATGATATAACAGTTTGTTTAGTTTGATGGTTTGCAGGATAAGGATCCAAACACTCATTTGGCAAATTTTCTGGAGTACTGCGACACTTTTAAGATCAATGGCATTTCTGACGATGCTGTACGCCTTCGGTTGTTTCCATTCACATTGAGGAACAAAGCTAAACAATGGTTGAACTCGTTACCACGAGGGTCAATCAAAACTTTGGAACAAATGATCGAAAAAGTTTTACTAAAATATTTTCTGCTAGCTAAAACGGCTAAACTAAGGAGTGATATCTCTTCTTTTGTGCAGATGGATCTAGAAACCCTGTATGATGCATGGGAGAGATACAAGGACCTATTAAGAAGGTGCCCTCACCATGGGTTACCTCTATGGCTGCAGGTTCAGACTTTTTACAATAGTGTGAACCCTTCAATAAGACAACTCATCAACGCAGCTGTCAGTGGAACTTTAAACAACAAAACACCTGAAGAGGCTTATGAATTTATTGAAGAGATGTCACTAAATAACTATCAGTGGCAAGTCATGAGAACAAAGCCGGCAAAAGCAGCCAGTGTTTTCAACCTCGATGCGATTAATATGCTATCTAACCAGGTAGAACTATTAAATAAAAAGATTGATGGTTTGTATGGTTCTACTCAGGTACATCTAGTGATGAGGTGTGATTCAAATGGAGGAGTACACACAGAATATCAATCTTTCAACCCTAGCATCAAGGAGGAACAAGTTCAATATATGGGTAATAATAATTCTAGACCTCGAAAGAACCCATACAGTAACACTTATAATGCAGGTTGAAGGAACCATCCCAACTTCTCGTGGGGTGGCCAAGGAAATCAAAGGCCACAACATCCCCCAGGTTTTCAACAACCACCTTACCAGCAAGAAAAGAAGTCAAACCTTGAGGAGATGCTAATGAAATTCATTTCGGTGTTAGAAACTCGTTTTCAGAATACCGAAACAACACTTAAGAATCAACAAGCATCGATCCAAGGGCTCGAAACTCAAATAGGCCGGCTTTCTAAATTGAAATCTGAATGACCACAAGGTAATTTGCCGAGTAATACTGAAACTAACCCAAGGGAGCAGCTTAATGCGATTATCATTCGAGATGAGGAAGGGTTAGTTGAACCAGAACCAGAACCGAGGCAAGGAATTGCGGTAAGTAAAGGTAAAAGTAAGTTGGACCACAGTGAGCAAAAACCGATAAGTAGAGAATACAAACCTTGTGTGCCATACCCCAGTGCGACAAGGAAAGACCACAGGTTGGTAAATTCCTTAAATTATTAAAGAAATTACATATTAACTTACAGTTTATTGAAGCTCTTTATCAGATGCCAAACGCGTTATATTTTTAAAGGAGCTTTTTGCAAATAAGCGAAAGTTGGATGAGGCGTCGCATGTGGAGTTAAGCGCAGTTTGCTCAGCCATTCTGCAGAATAAGCTACGCAACAAATTGAAAGATCTAGGGAGCTTTATGATTCCTTGTTTAATTGGTAGCTTAGATGTTAATAATGCATTAGCTAATTTAGGGGCGAGCATTAACGTCATGCCTTACAAAATGTTCAAGCAACTAGGTCTTGGGAAACCTAAACAAACTAGGATGAGCATTCAGCTAGCAGATAAAACCATCAGATTTCCTAGGGGTATCATTGAAGACGTACTTGTCAAAATCAATAAATTTATATTCCCAATTGACTTTGTTGTTCTAGACATAGAAGAGGATAGTGACATACCTTTGATTTTAGGAAGGCCCTTTTTAGCATCTGCTAGAACTATTATTGATATTGGTACAAGTGAACTCACACTTCATGTGGGTGATGAAACAATCACTCTTCAAGCTCATAATTCAAGTAACACATCAAATATTGAGGGTGGTTGTATAAATCATGCTATTAATACTGATCATGTGGTGCAACCTTCTTTGCAGGAAACACGTTCAAAGAGCATAAATGAGCCATGTTAAAATAACAGCAAAGAACCCATCTATAAAGAACGAAGGCTATAGATCGAGGAACTAGATGAAAGATGGACACAAAAATTGAGAACACATGATAAACCAAAACCACGCCATGAAGGACTCAATGTTTCACCAAATCAACTTAAGGTTGGAGACAAAGTACTATTAGATACAGTAGACACTCGTATTACCACTTCTGAACCTGATGGAGTAATCCCTTTTACGGTACTTAACATTTTCCCATACGGTATAGTTGAGGTAACTCATTCCAAATTCGACATGTTTAAGGTAAATAATACTCGACTAAAACTTTATTTTGATAAAATTGATAGCAGGAATGAGGAGTGTAAACTTCTTGCACCACCATAACCACGCAACAGAGAGGTAAGTCGAGCTTAGACTCTAAATTAATGCTTCTCGGGAGGCAACCTGAGCACTAACGGTGTTGATTTCTTTATATTTTAGTTTTTAACATCTAAATTACTAACTGAGTTCTTGAACACAGGTTTTCCAAATCCAGACGGCCAGGCACATGGGCGTGCCTTAGGTCGTGCTCATGCCACGGATTGCGACACGGCCGTGTGATTCGGCCGTGTGAAAGTAGAGAAAAATTTTCCCAAAACAAAGGATTCGATACATTGCCACGGTCGTGCGACATGCCCGTACCCACCACCCGTGGTCGAAGCTGTCAAAATAACACGGGCATGGGAGAAGTGAAAGAAGCAGGACACGGCCAAGTGACACGGCCGTGTGCACCAACACGCCCAAAGAACACAGGCGTGGGCTGAATTCCAGACACGCCCAAATTTGAAAACCACGGAACAGACGGGCTAAAATAAGGGCACACGGCCGTGGGGAATCTATATAAACCCCCACTATTCATCATCCCCTTCCACAATACCCTAACCCTAGTCGCCGCTCCTTCCACCACCATCACTACCCCAAAATCCACATTTTCTCCTCCTTTTTCCTTAATACACATCAAAATCTTCTCTTTTATCCCCCTTCCCTACACATTCCTTCCTTCTTCTCTCTTTCTCCATACCACTCACCTCACCCTTACCATCGCACCAGTACCACCGCCTCCGTCATCTACTGCACATCAGCACCGCACTCCTCCTCTGTCAAGCATCACCATCATTCATTAGTCATTTGTTTTCCTTTCACCCCATTATATTTATTTATTTTACTTCTTTTATTCTTATCCTTGACGTATACTTGTTTTATTCTTAGTAATTTGCATGCCTAATAATCCTTATTTATGTTTCGTTATTCCGAATTTTACTGATGATGAAGATTTACTTAGTCATTAGGTTCTTATTGATCTCTATTCATGTCTGATCTGCCCATATGTTCATCAATAGTTATTCTCAGTATTTTAGTTGCCTATCAGTCTCTGCTTATTTAGTTATTCATCCTTATAGTACTATCATTGCTTATTATCAGTTTAGGACAGTTCTTAAATTTTTTTTTAGTAATCACTATGTCTAGTATTAGCTAATATAACTTCATTTGTCTTTTAGCATTAGCTTTGGTTAGTGATAACCATTTGGCCGTTGGTCCATATGCAATATCACCACGTGGTTTTAGCATACTTGAATTCGTGTCCATAGATTATTGATTACTTAATCCTTTATTCGTAGGCACATTATGACAAACACTAGAGGTAAGAAGACTCTCGTCCCCGCCTCGAAGAAGTGAAAATGAGCAGCATCCTCCTTGGGTCCTACCATCGAGATCTGGCACCAATTCCTCCAATTTCCACCAGGACCACAGGAGGACCTATTCCAGATACTACGGGCCTAACCCATAGGTGTGGGCTGTTGCATTGATTGGACCACTCTAGAGCAGATCCAACTCACTGACGCAGTCCGGGTTCTCCTGACTACAAACCCATGGCGACTCTTTTTCGAGATCGTTGAGCCAACATATCTCGAGCTCACATTAGAACTCTGTTCGACCTTCCACCTTTAAGCTGTTATGACAGAGTTCGGTGATCCCAGAACGGTCCAGTTCCGTCTCAACGATTTAGTTCACTAGTTGAGCGTGCCTAAGTACGGTGTCGCATTAGGACTATATACGAAGGAATTCATGGATGACGACGACTTCGATAGTCTCCATCGCCACATCCACTATTGTCCTTCAAATTGCTAGAAGGCTCTAGTCCATTCCTCGGCTACCTATGACCCTAGCCGCTCCAACGCATCGGCTCTCGTCCTATCACTGAGATAGTTACACACTATCCTAGCCCACACCCTGACAGGACAGCGAGGGAGTACCGGCTTCGTCAACACTAACGACACCTACTTTTTATGGAGCATGACGTATGGGCACGTATTCGACCTCGCTTATTTCATTGCCCTAGCCATTCTCCATCAGAAAGAGCGGCATACAAAGAGAGTCATTTCCATCGGCCTTTATGTGACTCACTCGGCGGTGCAATCATCCTCCCTCACCGTCATTGGTCAAATGTCTCCACAGGCCATCTCGAGTATGCTCTATATGAGGATGATCGAGCGACGACGTGGATTTGATCCTCTTCAATACCACCTCATCTAGTTAACCGAGCAAAAGGTCCCAGAGGACATTACTGATGTTGTCCCTCCGGCTCACGAGGATCCACCACCGCAACCACCACCTATTCATCGTCCAGTTCATGCGGCTGCTTTACTCTCTGACATCTCTGAATGTCTCACTCAATTCGAGGAGCAATGTTTTCAGTGCTTTGATCACATTGATGTAACCTTACATCAGATTTGTCAGCACATTCACATCTCATTGCCACCCCACCTCGCGAACCATTTGGCGATGAGGATCTTTGAAGACTTTTTATTTATTATTTATTATTTTTTTCATTTTATCTTTATTTATCTTTTTAAATTACTTTTTATTTTATTTCTCTTTAATACTATTTTTACTTCATCTTTATGTTTTACAATTTATATTAAGCAATTTATGTTTTCGGCCATTTTTTTACGAGTAATCATGCATCTTTATATTTCCTAAAGTGTTATTGATTCTATCATAGTTATAAAGAGCTCCCAAGCTCACTATTACTTAGGAATTTGCAACTCCACTAAAAAAGGTCCTCCACGACTGCCATGTCTTTCTCGATGACGACACTGACCACCATGATAACCTCTTCGCTAGACACTGTGGTTGTGGAACCCAACCTTTACCACCATCTAAGTATCCTCCTCCAATCTCACCCTTGCTTTAGCCGATTACTTCCATAACTCCAATTCAAGATTGTCATTTAACATTCAGGAAGTTTCACTTCTCTTTTTATCTTATGATCTTATATCTATATTTTTTGGTAAATCTATCTTTGTACATTGAGAACAATGCACATCTTAAGTGTGGGGGGTTATTTATATCATTATCAAAAAAATCCCTGAATTTTTTCTTATTCTCACCTGACTCACTCATATCACTATTAGAATGAATTTTGATTAATTTTTGATTTTTATTGATATGTCTTAAATTAAAATATAGGAATTTATGCATTGATGGTTTAAACTTTAAGTAATTAGAGAATCAAGCAAGATAAGTTGATTTTTTAGAATTATATTTTTTTTAGGTTATTTCCCCAAGTTTAGGTATTATCTTGAAGTTGAAATTCACAGGGTTAACATCAAAAGCCATAATTTTTGTGAGATCTTAAGCCTTTAGAACATACATTATTTCTTTCATGCTAACTTTTATTGTTGATATGAGTGCGTCAATATTGATTTGTTATTCTAGAACTTGCTTCAATTATGCATGTCAATACCACACCATTGATTTGATATGTAGAGATGATAAAGTCACTTAGGCTTTACCCACTCACTCCATAAAAGTCTACCTTCATAATCAACCCTTAGTGAACCCCCTTGAGCCTAACAAGCCATTCATTAACTTACCCCCAATATTAACCCATAACCCATTATTGTTGAAATCCCCTCAATTAATTTAATCCCTATCTTTATTGAGATTTGATTTGAATAAATTGCTTAGCTATGTTTTATTTTTGATAGTTAGCAAAGTTCTATGTTACTTGGTTTGTTCTTAAAAAAAAATTGTTGCAATTGAGATTTGTTGTCTAGCATACTACGAAATTATGTAATGCTTGAGTTAAAACAATGTTATCCATGAAGAAAAGCTCAATTCTAGGATTTTCTAATTAGGAATGTAATTTGTCAGTTTTAGTATTTTTCTAGTTAGGTAATTTTTCAATTCAATCTCGATTCTAACCTTCTCTTTCAGCTTGTGAACACACCACCTAACCAAAGCCACGTTACAATCCTCTAAAGACCTTTTGATTGATGTATCATCTCAATATATAGTGGTGGAGATTTGATTTTCATGTAAGCCTGTGGTAATAACTTTTCATATTGACTGTTGAGTGCTAAATTTGTTGACCTTAAACACCACGAGTGATTTGAGTGAATCTTTAGTGAGGATGTTAAACTCTGTGATATTTTGAATCAAAGGTGATTACTTAGATAAGGGGAGACACCTATGTTTTCGTGATAAAATGCTCAACTTGGAATGTTTGAAACTTTAATGTTCTTTTAGTTGAATTCTCAATGTATGATTACTTATGGATTATTTTGAGATATTATTGATAGGAATTATAAGTTGAGAAAAATGAATTTTTAATTATGAATTGAGGATTTTGCTTGAGGACAAACAAATGCTTAAGTGTGGGGGTATTTGATAAGTCGTAATTTATACATATTTTTTATCCCATGCTTAGCACATTTTTGGATGAATTATCATTAGATTTATGGAATTGATGCTCCTAATCTTTTAATTTCATTTTTTATACTTAGGTGAGCATAGGAGAGTAAAAAGAGCGAGAAACGGGCCAAAAATGGAGAAAATGGGTCAACATGGGAAATCAACATGACCTGGACTTTCTCACATGGGTAGACCACACGCTTGTGTCTATTTAACAGCCTTTAACATGGTTTAAAGCACTTGCACACGGGCGTGTCCCTGTCCGGCCCAAGTCTAGTTTATTCAGAAAAGAGCACTTTGGAGGGTTCTGAGGCATTCTAAAGCCTATATAAACACCCTAGAGGAGGATTAAAGGGGACACACGAAGTAGGAGGCAAGGAATTACTCGAAGAAAGTTGATTGATCCATCTCAGAAGCCGGATTCTCCTTTAAGACTAAAGATCTCCCTTCAATTTCCATCAGTGATTTTTGGGTTTCTTTATGTTTTGTTATCATTATTCTTCTGAGATGTTTTCTTTTACACATATGAACTAAATCCCCTAAATACCTAAGGGGAGTGAAACCTAAGATGGATCTTGTATTATTTTCTGAATTATATGATAAATACTTGCTTTGTTCTTAATTATGTGTTCTTAATTCTTGGTTTAATATTTCAGGATATTGATTCAAGTATTGATGTGCTTATTCAGAGGAGAAAAAGTCCCTGTGTAAGAGTGGATCTAGCATAATTAAGCAGAGTTGATTGCACCCCTAGACATATAGCGACATAAATCTACCGGATTAAGGTCAAACTGAATAAGGGAATCTATAGATCGAGTTAATGCAACACTAGGGGTTTTAATTAGAAAGAGATTTTAATTAATCAACCGAGGGTTAAACGTTGTTAGTCTCGAGAGAGATGATAATATAAAATAGGGATTTCTACGGATCAAATCAAGTGAATAAATCGTCTAGTTTAGAGTCAAATAACAAGTGAAGTCTAGGTGGATTCATCCTTGGGTATTGTCAAAATCAATCAGTTTTCCAAAAAGTATTTCCTCAATTTACTTTCTGTGCATTCTTAACTTAATTAATTAGCTTAGATAAAGAAAATCCCCTTATTTTTTACGCTAGATAATAAAAAGAAGGTTAATACTAGTACTTTTAGTTCATGTAGGTTCGACATTCCAGTCCTGCTATAAGCTATACTACTGTTCGATAGGTGCGCTTACCTTTATCATGATAATAGTTAGTTTCCAAGTACGATCAATCATAAATTTAAAACTTATCACGTACATCATCTACACATCTTAGTAGCACCTGATCCTTTCTCCTTTTATATAGGATCTCCCCATTTAAGACATAGTCACTGGCCAGTCTTATTTGCTTATTTTGTTATTCTCAGTTGCTTGGTCAGGGTATTCACGATTCTTCATGTATCGTAGAATATCATGGTACCAAGGGTGATCGTCATTTTCTTCTTCCTCTTCGATGTTGTAACAATAAGCCAGAAACTCATAAATACTCATCTGGATAGGTTTTACATCCTCTTGTTTATTCACTTTGGTCATGGAAGCCAAAATAGCCAAGGCATCAGCCATCTAATTTTCATCTCGTGGGAGGTAATAGAAGGTGATGTCATCAAAATCCTCAATTAACTCAAGAACCAGTCTTCGAGAATTGATCAGCTTGGGATATCTTGTCTCCTATTCTCCCTTGAGTTGATAGATCACCAATGCAGAATCCCATATATCTCTAGCACTTTGATCTTATGCTCTATAGCTGCACGGATGCTCATAATGTATGCTTCGTATTCTACCATATTATTCGTGCAGTCAAAATCCAATTTACTAGTGACTGGATAATGATCTACTTTTAGGGATACCAGGACTGCCTCAATTTCGTTACCCACAGCGTTTGAGGTTCCATCAAAGTTCAGCTTCCAAGGATGGTTTTCTTCAGTGGTTGCAACATACATTAGATCTTCATTCAGGAAATCAAAATTCAAAGGCTCGTAATCTTCTAGAGCGCTACTGGCCAGAAAATCTGCTATTGCACTTCTTTTTATAGCCTTCTAATTCACATAGACTATATCAAATTTAGAAACTAGAATTTGCCATCGGGCCATCCTTTCATTCAAAGTAGTCGGCCCCATCATGTATTTTAGAGGGTCCGTTTTTTAGATTAGCCAAGTTGTATGGTACAACATGTACTGTTTTAGTCTCTGGGTTGCCCAAATCAAGGCACAACACAACTTCTCGATTGGTGAGTATGTTGTCTCACACTCAGTGAACTTCTTACTGAGATAGTATATTGCTCTTTCTTTCCTTCCTGACTCATCATGTTGACCAAGCATGCATCCCATGGAATTCTTGAATATTGCTAAGTATAGTATTAGCGGTTTATCTGGGCTAGGGAGCATTGTACAGGTAGTGTTTAACCTTGTCAAAAGTTTTTTGACATTCTTCATCCCATACGCCTGGATTATTTTTCTTAAGGAGACGAAATATGGGGTCACATTTTTCGATTAATTGTGAAATCAACCTAGTGATGTAATTTAATCTCCCTAAGAAACCTCGAACTTCTTTTTAGGTGTGCGGCGAAGGTAATTGCTGTATAGCCTTAACTTTATCTGGGTCGATCTCGATCCCCTTTTCACTAACTACAAATCCTAGTAATTTTCTCGACCTAGCCCCAAAGGTACATTTTGCTGGACTGAACTTTAGTTGAAATTTTCTCAACCTCAGTAATAATTTCCTCAGGACTTGTAAGTGCTCCTTTTCTGTTCGGGATTTTGCAATCATATCGTCGATGTAAACCTTGATTTTCTTATGCGTCATATCATGAAACAAGGTTACCATGGCTCTTTAATACGTCGCTCCAGTATTTTTTAGTCTGAATGGCATCACTTTATAGAAAAATGTTCCCCACATGGTTACGAATGTGGTCTTTTTCATATCTTCAGGATGCATCTTTATCTGGATGTAACCGGAGAAGCCATCCATAAAGGAGAACAGTGAATAACTTGTCGTGTTGTGCACCAAGGTGTCGATGTGAGGCAATGGGAAATTGTCTTTCGGGCTAGCCTTATTTAAATCCCTGTAGTCTACACATATTCGTACTTTCCCATCTTTCTTAGGGACGGGACTATATTGGCTACCCACTTCGAGTATTTAACCACTTGTAGGAAACCAGCATCAAATTGCTTCTTGACCTCTTCTTTTATTTTTAATAGGACGTCGAGCCTCATCCTTCGAAGTTTTTGTTGAACTGGCCTGCACTCTTCTTTTATAGGGAGCCGGTGTACTACGATATCAGTACTTAGACTAGACATGTCTTGATACGACCATGCGAAGACATCTTTGAATTCTTGGAGTAACTCAATAAGGTCTTTCTTTGTCTCTATGATAAGGCAAACTCCGATCTTCACTTATTTATTTTCTTATTTGCCTCCCAAGTTCAAAATTTCTACTGACTCTTTGTACCGTAAGATTTGTTTCTCGTCTTATTCTACCATCCTCAACAAATCAGGAGATAGGTTACAATCTTGATCATCTTCAAATTCCTTAGAATCCTCCATACGTAGATCTTACTCAAAAGGAAACTCTGAGTTAGTGGTAGCATTGCTCATATCATTGATATCTGGAGACCTATTAAAGGGATGAAAGAAAGTCCAAAGAACAAAAGAATCTAAGAATAATTATCTATATGGTATGATTATGAATGAAATGGAAAGAATAAAAGCATATTTGCTTAAGATGATATGCAAAGATGCATTTTATTAAGATAAAGATGTTGGACATAAGCCTATTTCAAAAGGATTCTTATTTTTGCTAGGCTTAGAGTGATAAACGTGTTTTGAACATTACTCTAAATTAACACTAAAAACTACAAGAATCGCTTCCGCAGTCCAATTATTCAGAACACTTCCAGGTGCATAGGGGCAGATGCCTGATAAATTTTCTCCCCCAATTCTTTCTTCTGATATGGCATTGATGTTAAGATTTCCTAACATTTCTTCCATAGTTTCCTTTCTTGGCATCCTTCGTTCAGGGTGAATAGTTCCTCCTAACATGAAATTTTTGGATATATGGGGAAAAGTCATCGGTTCCCATTTGACCTCTCCCCTGCTTAATCGTGCTCTTCTCCTTTCTTGCTTCTTCTCTACTCTTTCCTCATTTGCTTGGATCTAGCTTGTATCCTAAGCCAAAGCAGTCTTGCTTGTCCATTAACATGGGTGGCACAACCCTTTATTGTAGTTATTTCCCGAGTCCTTTTCCAAGCAAGGCTCATTTGCCATCTATTAGCTGTAGGCCCATCCTCGTAGTTTTGGATATTTTAGGCATCGAGATATTGTTCCCTTTGACAATAAAGGTCATGTTCACAAATTCTAGCGATCGAAAGGAACATTCTATTGCTTCATCATCTGCCCCTATGTATGATGCGTCATTGGTTACAGATAAAATGATGTCTTCTTCCGAGTTTATCATTATCAGTCGACCCTCAGTTACCAACTTAGCTTTTAGTGCAGTGATGATGGCACTACCCCAGCCGAGTGAATCCAACGCCTCCCTAACAAAAAATTATACGAAAGCTTAATGTCCATCACTAAGAAATCTACTTCATACGTGTTTGGACCAATCAAGAGGGGTATTCTAATCCTTTCCATCACCCTCCTTTCGATTCCATCGATTGCTCTCACTATGTTTTGACATGTATTCATATGAGAGCTGATAAACCGTAATTTATAGATATTTTTACCCCATGCTTAACACATTTTATGGATGATTTTCCCTTAGAATTGGTGAATTTGATGCTCCTAATGCCTTAATTTCATGTTTTATACTTAGGTCTTAGAATTGGTGAATTTGATCCTCCTAATGCCTTAATTTCATGTTTTATACTTAGGTGAGCATAGAAGAGCGAAAGGAACGGGAAACGGGCCAACAAAGGAGAAAATGGGCCAAAGTACGAGATCAACACGGCCTGGATTTCCTCACACGGGCAGACCACACGGCCATGTCAATCTGGCAGAATCGAAGCACGACTCACCCGGGTGTGGCACACGGGCATGTCCTTACCGAGCCCAAGTTGAGTCCAATTCAGAAAAGGCTAATTCCGAGGGGTTTTAGGCATTCTAAAGCTTATAAATACACCCTAAAGGGAGAGGAACACACATACAGAGAGAAGGAGGCAGGGAACTGCTCAAGGGAAGCCGATTGATCCATCTCAGAAGCTAGATTCACCATCAAGATTGAAAATCTCCCCTTAATTTCCCTTCAGGAGTTAAATGATTAGGGATAATAACATAACTTAGGGATCTCTACGGAATAAGTTACATGAATAAATCGTTCGATTTGGAGTCAGAATAACAAGTGAAGTCTAGGTGGATTTTTCTTTAAGTATTGTCTTAATTCAATTGTTTTTCCAAAACTAATTCCCCAATTCTATTTTCTGTGCATTCTTAATTTAGATAATTAGTTAGTTAAAACACCCCCTTATTCTTAGGCTAGATAATAAAAAGACAGTCATTACTAGTACTTTTAGTTCCTTTGGGTTTGACAATATGGTCTTGCTAAAACTATACTGTTGTTCGATAGGTACACTTACCTACATCGTAATAATAGTTAGTTTCAAGAACGATTAATAACCAGCCACAGGAAAATTGCGATCAAGAGCTATCCACAGGCAACCTATTCAGCATGGAAAGGGGCAAGACATTTATGTAGATCCATTGTCAATTAACACCCCTGGTAATGTATATCCTTTGTAGCAGATGGTAACGTGAAGAGCCTTTGTAGATCCTATACCCCTCGGAGGTATCTCATCATCATTGAAGAAGATGAAGTTGTCGACACTTATATTGTTAACTAGGCGGTCCAGCTTGTTTACAGAGATATCATTAGCGACATAAGTTTCATTTAACACTTTCATCAATGCGCTACAATGTGTCTCCAAACTTAAGAGCAAGGCTAGTACTGAGATGCAAGCCAGTTGTTTGTGCAGCTGTTCTACAACGCTGTACTCGCTATGCTTTAAGAATTTCAGGAATTCTCTAGCCTCGTTCTCAGTTACTGAATCGTTAACTAGCGAATCGAGCCTGACCATCTTTTTCTTCTTATACTCGACTACTAGGGTCTTTCCTTTAGTAGTTTCAGTTCTTGTACTTGTAGGGTCATAACGCCTCCAACTGCGTGTGTAGAAACCTGCATCTTGGCCCTCTTTTGAAGTGCTAGCTAGGTTTTCTTCTCCCGATATCATCATGTTATAGTCGTTGTTCTACAAAACCCTCTTATTGTCCTTGTAGGGAAAGGCTACAGGTTTCTAGATTATGACCCTTGGTGCAATTTGTACTTAGGTTTCATTACTTCTTAGTCGTGAAATGATAATGTAAGAGCCTGGTTTTGGGTCCAATCGGAATAGTGATTTTGGGACCACTAATCTGAGGATAGAGAAATTATTTTTAATATTATTTTATGTGTTGTGGCATGATTATATAAGAGTATGAAATTTTTGGTGAATTAATTTTAGCGATTTCATGCTTAATTGTGAAAAAGGACTAAATCGCATAAAGTACAAAAGTCCTATTTTGATAGCTAAGGGTGTCAAATAACTAGAGAACCAAAATTGGGGGTCTTTAAAGGGAAATTAAACCCTTAAAAGACAAGCTAGCCGGCCATAGAGACAAGAATGGTCAAAAAGTCAAGGATTAGGTAGATTTGGTGACTAAATTAGCTATGAATAAAATAAAATAAAGAGAGAATTATATCATATTTTCTCTCATCTTCTTCCCACTGAAAACATCAACCATTAGATGGTTTTGAACCTTGAAAAATTTCAGCCACTTAAATCTCTACAAGTAAGTGATTTTGATGACTTTTCTTAATACTTTTTGTGTTTTTGTGACCCTTATGGCATGAGATAGCTAATGGGGGGACCATTTTGCAAAATAGTTGATAGTCTAGGGATTTTCCATGAATGAGATTATGATATTTTCTGAAATATTATGGAAGAATATGAGTTATCGTTGTGAAATACACAACTTTCATGAAGTAGTTTTCATGGAAACCCTAACTAAAGACTATTTTGCATAGGTTGTAAAATAGGTAATAAATGAGTGAAATGTTTGAAATTTTGAGTTGATATAAGTATGAAATAGGTTCGACTAGGCTTGGGTTAATTTGAAACTTTAATAAAAATTGATTTACGAGCCCAAGGTAAAAATCATAATTTTCTGAAATTCTAAGGGCAAAATGGTCAATTTTGCCCAATTATGAATTGTTGAGTACCTAGATCAATAAAATGATTAAATTTGTGAATTTTTATCATTATAGATCAAGAATTACTGTAACACCCTAAAAATTTAGGGGTCGTAATTTTGTCATTTTTTACACAAATTGCATGTTGGTGTGTTAACTAAGTGATTTGGGCATGTTTAGGGTTGTCTGGGAAGTCTTGGGTTCAAGCTCTAGCTTTTGTAGAATTTTTGTTTCTGCTTAAAAGGAACCAAGACACTGGTGCGGAGGCTTTATAAATAAATGTGGTTGAGTGAGGACATAAAAGAGTCTTGTGGCTTAGTGGTAGTTGGCGTGTGGAGCATCTGAAGAGGGCATGAGTTCGAATCCCATGTCAAGCAAAGGAGTATTTATTTTTGCTAGAAGAGGACGGCAATAGTTAGTGTTGGAGTTGAACACTGAGGATGAAGGGTTTGAATTGGTTTTAAGGGTTGTTGTAGAGGATTTCAAGGAGGGATAAGGGGAGAAAATCTTGGAGATTATCATGGAATTTGAAATTGGAAGAAGGTTGTAGCCGTATGGGAGTGTGTAAGGGTGCAAATTTGGCTAAGGGGTTTGGGGAGTGTATTTTCGGCATTTGGGTAGGGAGTAGGGGCTGAACGCTTTTTTGGCTATTGTTCTTCTTACTCTTTTCGGTCACTTTGAGCATTATTCTCCTCTGCCGATTTCTCTGTATGCCTTTTGGAAAAAGCTGAAATTTTGTTTTCATTTTGTGCCGATTGGTAAAACCTTTTCTTTTGTTTTTTTTCTCTTCTAAGTACCTGATTGGAAACTACCCTAGTTTACACTCAGCACTGTGCCAAAATTCTCTTCTCCTTCTACTTCTCTCAAACCCTTTTTCCATCGCATCTCTATTGCACTTCTATCTTTAAGAACATTGGCCGAATACCATTTGATCATCTGGTTCATCTCGTTTGGGTTGTCTCTGTGTTAGCCAAATATCTTTCTCTTTGTCGAATCCTTTCCCTATTCTTTTAAATCTCTATGTTACCTGGTTAGTTTGATAGAGCGAATTCGGTGCCTCTCTACTAGTGGTAAGTATGTCGTGTGGTGACTGTTAACCTTGTTTCTTTTATTATTTTCTCTAGGTTGAATATTCCTTTCTCTTAGTTCTCTATATTTATCGAGTGGTGACTTCTTTTTCTATGATGTATGTTCACGGGGTTCAGTTATCACTGAGGAACGAAGGGCGCAGAACGTTCTTGAGCCATCGGAGCCCTGTCTTCCAAGACTTGGGTAAGCCGATTATTCTTTGTTTTAAGAGTGTTATCTTAGAAGCTCTAGGTTATTCTCTTTAATTAGTTTTATCTGTTAAACTGTCATGTGTGCAGTTGAGGGCCAAGATTCGCGAGATCAACTCTAGCTAATCTAGATACAGTTAGCCACCTTCTCTTTGATCAAGGCCTTGGACTCGTAGGGGATTCTGTCACATTCGCAAATCAAGGTGTGTAGTCGTACACCCAATCTTACTCTGTGTTTAATGATGAACGTGGGTGGGTAACCACACTAAGGCTGTTGTAGATCGGTAAAAGCCGAAAAGCTGGAGTTTCGACTATTGAGGCCTTACGAGTGTGCGATCGCTCGTGGGGTAAATCGAGCCCACATATTATAGGCGTTAGACTATAAGACCGTTGCGTTAGTTTCAAGGACTAGGGCCGTTATGGGCCGTGTTGGGTCGAGATAGGCCGAGCGGGCTCAATAGACTTGTGGGCCCCACACGGATAGGACATTCGATAAGTGACAAAATATAGAATGGGACATGAAAATCACATTGGCGGGACTATATCTAAGCTGGGCCACATGGGTGTATGGGCCCACTTGGGCTGAGTTGTGGGTCTTGGGCCCATTTACACTGTTTTGGCCATATGGGTTATTTGAGTTGTTCAAGTCGACTGTAGACCTTTCGAAGGGTCGTTATCTATACCGATACCCTAAAATTAGTTAAATGATTGTAATACCTCTGATGGGTAAAAATTACTATTTTACCCCTAACTGACGAAATGACCTTTATAACGCTACTGGTAGGTTTATTGATGTGTGTATGACTTTTAAATGACTAGTTTTGAGTATGACATACTGCATGCACGTAATATTTATGACACGACATCTGCATGGGATTGGGTTTATGATGTGGAGAAAATACTGTACTGGTGACTATGTCACGTTTACTATGATTGGTGGCTTGCCGCACTTACTACTACTGGCAGCTACGCTGCGTTATTGTTACTGGTAGCTTTGCTGCGATATTGGTGTGCTGGTTGGGTGGGTTGATTGATATCCCCACATGGTGTGTTGGTTGGTACGAGTGGTGTGCTGGATTGTTTTGGGATGGGTTGCATTTCGCACTATACTGAAACTGTATTGGGCTTAGGCCCACACCACTCATTGCTTAGGGCAAAGGCCCATCGCATTTAATAATTGAAATAGGGCTTAGGCCTATATCATATCTTGCATAGACTATTTTCTATAGTCTGATAACGGATTACACACTATTTTCTACAGTCTGATAAGGGATTACACACTGAGTTTTCGTAAACTCTCCCCTTTCTTTTAATTGCGTAGGTAATCTTCAGCCTTAGACGGTTTGGAGCTGCGAGGGACTCGGTGGCCACAACAATCACGAATGACTTTATTATTTACTGATTTTATATTTGGGTTATGTTTTGTAGTAAGGCCATTTGGGGATTTAATTTTTAATTGGGCTATGGTTTGGTATTCATCAACTGCTAGAGTAAGAACATCGGGTTTTCAAAATAATAACGTTATCGGTAATCGAACCTACAACTTTAATTCTAATAAACACAAACGTTTTGAAAGTTATACACGTTTTAAACAGCATGAAACACTAGACATACGCAGGTTTTAAAACTATAAAGGCCTTACGACAACCGAATTAACATCTAAGGCTTGACGGGTTTTCGGGTATCTGATGAGGCACGTCAGATTCAGTCATAACGTCTAGGCCGGGTTTTGGGTGTTACATTTAGTGGTATCAGAACCAGGTTTCAAAAACTTGACTGTGGTATGGGTAGCAGAAAATTGTTTTATTGGGTTTTTCTAAAATTTAGGGTTGAAATTTATCAATGGAACTTGACTTGTTTCTGAAATGATGTTACTGGAATTGTGGCACACCGAGTCTCCGGTACCAAATCTGTAAGTTTTCTGCTAGTATCTATTGCTTTAAACTATAATGTTGTGTTGAGAAACTGTTATAGATAGTACAGCAATACGGGAATTTCTAGTTAGAACAAACTGAGATTGTAAAAGACCGTTAGTGGTAGTGGACTCACGATCTACGAAAATAGAGCTCTAAACATTATTTTCATAAAATATTTATGAATAAAAACTGGAATTACAAATTGATAGCATAAAACTTCTAAATTCAGATAAAGTGTATCGCGATATGAGTGCTAAAGGTACTCGTGGAAGGAGTACACGAGGCCGTGTTGGGTCGTCAGCGTCGAGTCACATGCCTGCTAGGGAGATACCAGCTTCACCAGTAACTGAGACTGGGTCTCATGATCGAGCAATTGGGGATGATGCCTTGTCTCAGGGGATGCTGCAGGTTCTTGAAAGGGTTGCTGGAGTGAGTACGGGACCAGTGGCCCGGGGGTCAATTTCTGAGTGACTCCAATCTAATGGGGTGGAGATCTTTAGGGGTGTTTCTGGTATAGCCCCGAATGTGACAGAATATTTGTTAGAGGCTACGGAATAGATAATGGATGATCTTTACTGTACTGTGGAACATAAGTTGAAAGGGGCGGTGTTGTTACTGCGAGATGAAGCTTATCAATGGTGGCTTATTGTGAGGGAAGGTACACAAGCTGACCGTCTGACATGGGATTTCTTCAAAACGCCTTTTCAGGGGAAATATGTAGGCGCAAGATATCTGGATGCTCGAAGGAAAGAATTTCTGAACTTGACCCAGGGGAATAAGACTGTGGCGACATATGAGGCAGAGTTTCTGCGGTTGAGTTGTTATGCTCGTGGGATAGTAGCGACTGAGTACAAACGCTATATGCGTTTTGAGGACGACCTTCATGATGAGTTGAGAGTTCTAATAGCTCGATAGAGGGAGCGAGACTTTGCTGCTTTAGTGAGCAAATATTGCTGAGGATGTGAGGTATTCAGAGCGCCAGAATCGTGAAAAAGATAGGGGCAGAGGCAAAATGGAGTTTCGATCCTTAGGTTTTATAGGTAGGCCTATTAAGAGAGCCAAGTTTGATAGGCCAGTCCGAGCTGGAGATCCTGTTGTTGCTACAAAACTGTAGTCCTGTGCTGATTATGGAAGATCTCATTTGGGTGAGTGCTGGAAAAAGATTGGGGCGTGCTTTAGACATGGGTCTATAGATCATCAGGTTAGGAATTGTCCTCAAAGGCCTACTCAGATGCAAGCTACAAGACATGGCCATGTTCAGCCAGTGAGAGGTGGCCAGCCACTGAGAGGTCGTGGACAGGCCAGAGGTGGAAATGGGTTTGGACTAGGTCGTGGAGCGCCAGGTAAAGGCATGGGTAATACGGAGGCGAGACAACCAGCCTTGGTTTATGCTGCTTGCCACCGAGAGGATGGTAACGCCTCTGACGTTATAACCGGTATGTTCTTGATCCATAATTCACCATTTGTTGCTTTAATTGATATTGGATCTACGCATTCGTATGTTGCATGCACTGTGTCTGAGAAGTTGGCTATTCAGTTTGAGAGCACTGCTAGTGAAATGACGGTGTTGAGTCCACTAGGGCAGTTGGTTAGGTTGGATAAATTGTTCAAAGAAGTGCCCTTAGAAGTTCAAGGGGTCGTATTTCTTGTAAATTTGATGGAACTGCCATTCGGGGAATTTGATATTATTTTTGGCATGGATTGGCTAGTGAAGCATCGTGTGAAGTTGGATTGTGCTGCTAAGCAATTGGTGTTGAGGACTTTGAAGGATGAAGAGGTGGCTGTAATAGGGGAGCGAAGAGATTACTTATTTAGTGTGATATCGGCATTAAGAGCCGAGAAGCTGGTTTGCAAGGGTTGTGAGGCTTTTCTAGCATATGTTAGCAATTCAGGGCTTAAGAGTCTTTCTGTTGAGGATGTAAGAACTGTTAAGGAGTTTCCAGATGTTTTTCCAGAAGAGCTTCCTAGCTTGCCCCTAGACCGTGAGGTCGAATTTGGAATTAAGCTCTTACCTAAAATATGTCTAGTGTCCATTGCCCCATATAGGATGGCACCAAAGGAGCTAGTGGAGCTAAAGGCTAAAATTCAGGAGCTATTAGACCGAGGATTCATTCGACCGAGTGTGTCCCTTTAGGGAGCACCAATTTTGTTTCTGAAGAAGAAGGATTGGTCCATGCACATGTGCATTGACTATCGTCAATTGAATAAGTTGACCATAAAAAATAAGTACCCTTTACCGAGGATAGATGATCTGTTTGATTAGTTGGAGGGAGCTGCAGTGTTCTCCAAAATAGATCTTCGATCTGGTTACCATCAGCTAAAGGTTAAGGAAGCTAATATGTATAAGACAACATTTAGGACTCGTTATGGTCACTACGAGTTCTTTGTAATGCTGTTTGGGTTAATGAATGCACCAGCTGCTTTCATGGACATGATGAACTGAGTATTTCAACCCCATCTGAATCGGTTTGTAGTAGTGTTCATAGAAGATATTCTGGTGTATTTGAAAACCGAGGTCGAGCATGATGAACATTTGCGGATTGTTCTTCAAATTCTGAGGCAGAAGCAGTTGTACGCGAAATTTAGCAAGTGTGAGTTTTGGCTGCAAGAGGTGACATTTCTGGGTCACGTGGTGTCTGTCGGGGGGATTAGGGTTGATCCTCGAAAAATTGAAGTCGTATTGGGGTGGAACCACCAAAGATTGTATCTGATATTTGAAGTTTTTTAGGTTTGGCTAGATATTACAGATGTTTCGTGGAAGGGTTTTCAGTGATAGCCGTACCTTTGACTACGTTACTGCAAAAAGGGGTGCCGTTTGTTTGGTCTAAAAAACAACAAGAGAGTTTTGAGTAATTGAAGAAAGCTTTAACCGAGGTTCCTGTTTTGATACAGCCAGAGTCTAGGAAGGAATTTACTTTTTACACTGATGTGTCACACGTTGGATTACGGTGTGTGATGATGCAAGAAGAAAATGTAACACCCCGTACCTGAGACCGTTGTCGGAAGCGACCACGAGGTGCTAACAGACACATTTCATGTATGTTCACAGTCCATTTTAAAAATTTCCAGACAGCTGGCTAACTGCATCACTGTCACCTTAAAAATCATATCTTGAGTTACAAAACTCGAAAATCAGTTTCATAATTTTTCCCTGAAAATAGACTCATATATCCATCCAAAAATTTTTTTCTAAAATTTTTGGTTGAGCCAATTAGTACAGTTTATTAGTTAAAGTCTCCCCTATTACAGGGTTCGACTACACTGACCTTCCTACATTACGACTTAGATAACTCCTTATACAGGGCTTCAATACTTATGCCGTTTGTTTCTAATCAAACTAGACTCAAAAAGGAATCTATACATATATGGCATGACTTATAATTATCTCTGGTTAAGTTATAATGAATTTCCAAAATCAGATCAGGGGATCCAGAAATCGCTCGGGCCCTGTCCCACGAAAACTTGAATATCTCTTAAAATACGACTCATACGACCGTTTCGTTTTTTCCATATGGAAGTAGATTCATCAAGGTTAGATTACATAATTTATTCACTATTTAATTCCATTCCTACTATTTTTAGTGATTTTTCAATTTCACACCACTGCTGCTGTCAGCATCTGCCTTTAAGGTAGACTTTACCTATTACATAGTTTCCATGATTCAACTAACCCTTTAGCATATATAGCACAAACTATGATCGTGATTAACCATTCCAATGGCCAATCATTGCCAAGCATATCCACACCTCTCAATAACCATATACATACAAAATGATTATAACATTATGCTCAAATATATATATAAGCCATTTTCGCATGGCTATCCAAATTTGTACAATACCGAAAGGTACATGACCAACATCAAAAAGGGTAGTCCTATACATGCCATTTCAAAGTTCAACCAAAAGTGTACCAAAAGGGGCTTTGATAGTGTGGGAGACTTCGACTTCAATAATCCCGAGTCCGATAGCTGACGAACCAAAATCTATAAAATAGAGATTCAAAGAACGGAGTAAGCATTTAATGCTTAGTAAGTTTTGAGCAATGGAATTAGGCTCAATCAAGTATAGCATTCATATAACTAAACGGATAATTTCATATACACATATATTCTCAAAATCAGTCCTACTTACATTTCCAACCCTTATATTCATACATAAGGGATCAACTTAACCAAAACCTAAGCTCCTTAATCGATCGAGGAAATACTATTTAAGAGGAATCAATTAATCCAATGCATGTACAACACATACCTCATTGTTGAGTTTTTTCGAGCGTATTAATTGAAATTATTACAGCAGATCGCTCATTCCCAAATCACGTACCTTCGGAATTTAACCGGATATAGCTACTAGCTCAAATGCCTTCGGACATAGCCGGTTAGAGTAACTCGCACAATTGCCTTCGGACTTAGCCCGATTTAGTAACTCGCACAAATGCCTTCGGACTTAGCCCGATTTAGTAACTCGCATAAATGCCTTCGAACTTGCCCTTAACTAGTCACTAGCGCAGCTTGCCTTCGGGACTTAGCCCGGTTATCATCCAAATATTCATACACATATCAATAAATCATGACACATCTATATTTCATTTTCATAATTGGAGTTCAAACACACGCCACGTATTAAGCAATCCCATTTTCTACTCACTAGCCACATACAAACAACATGGTTTAATTTGCTTTATGACACTATCTCTATGCACATACGGCTACCCGTCATACGTATAGACTAATTAACTCAACATATGATTCAAGTAGAATCATCATATCACCGCATATTTGTTATGCTCATACATCATGACTTAATCAAATCGGTAACTAAGTCTCACATACTCTAAAACTTACCTCGGATGTTGTCGAACGATTTCGATGGCTATTCGACCACTTTTTCCTTCCCTTTATCGGATTTAGTTCCCCTTTGCTCTTGAGCTTAATTTAACAAATAAATTGATTTAATCATTTGAGCATCGAAAAGAGGAACTCAAGGTACTTAGCCCATATATATACATTAGACATTGAAGTCACATACATGTGAAATCATGCATCAACTCAACATATTAACCCACACTCCCTTTTAGCCGATTGTCTAAACCAAGATAAAGGCATCAATATGCTTGCCTCTAACCGAATACATGCAACACTAATCTTCTCATGTGGCCGAGTATGCATGTATATGTTGAGGCCAATTATATACTTAATACCACCCATAAATGGCATACCAATACATCATGTGAAAACATATATATATATATATGTGCAAGAGCCGAATCATAGGGTTGATTATAACCATTTCATATATTTTCATCATATACCCGAATGCACAAATACATTATAATAACTTCCAACTCAAATCATGTTACAAATTTATACTTCACAAGGATAAATCATTAACCAAATATAAACATATATCCGAATTCACATGTATATTTTATTTTTACATGAAGCATAGTGAATCATTTTAACCATGAGTAACATAACAAGCATAAATCATACTTATGGATATACCATGGCGATTGCTTCATGAAGTTGCTAAAACTTACCTTTTTCAAATTCTCACACACACTCTATCATCTTCATACCTCACCAACACAACATCAAACATCCACCAAGAAGACAACACCCATGGCCGAGTATCATCTCCTCACATAGCAAAGATTTAAACCATGGGCTAGTTGGAACTCAAGCTAACAACTAAAACATGCATAAATCTCATGGCACAACATCAAACATACCTTAACCTAGATACAAGTATGGCCGAACCTCTTCCTAATCCTCTTCCAAGTTTAACATGAAGCAAGAGCTCCTTCCTTCTTCCTTAGAACTTTCGGCCAAAAGAAATGAAAAGGATGGACACTTTTTTTCTTTGTTTTCATCATATTCCCTTTCATTATTTTATTACCATGCCCCTTATTTTATTTTTCCTAACATACATCATTAACATAACATGTTTGTGACATGTTTCCACCCATAGCATGGCCGCCACTATGCTTTAATTTGGCTAATTTGACATGCAAGGACAAGCACTTTCCCACATATATTAATAGGCCACTTTAACACTTGCCTAGCATATTTCTAAATCGTCTCACATAAGTCCCTACTAATAAATTTCACATACACCGACCAAATTAAAGTATGGAACTATCACACAAGCATTTACGCACATCATAAACACGTAATATAACCTTTAATTATTTATAAGACTCGGTTTCGTGGTCCCGAAACCACTTTTCGACTAGGGTCAATTTAGGGTCATCACAACTCTCCCCACATAAGAAATTTTCGTCCCAAAATCTTACCGTAAATAGGTTTGGGTATCGTTCTTTCATGGCATTCTCGGTTTCCCAAGTAACTTCTTCGATCCGTGTTTGAGCCATAACACTTTCACTCACGGAACCCTTTTGTTTCAGAACTCTTTCACTTCACGAGCCAGATACGAATCGGTTCTTTTTCATAACTCATATCAGGTTGAATTTCAACCTCGATGGATTAATTATGTGCGATGGATCGATCTATAACGTCAAGCATCAAACATGAAAGACGCCGTGAATCTTTTCAAGTTCGGGGCAAAATCAATCTATACGCAACTAGACCAACTCGCTCGTAGATTTCATACGGCCCAATGAATCTCGGACTCAATTTGCCCTTACGGCCAAATCTGAGTATCTTCTTCCAAGGTGAAACCTTAAGAAATGCTTTGTCTCCCACCTGATACTCAATATTTCTTTGTTTTAAATCCGCATACGACTTCTGACGATCTGGTGCCGCCTTCAGACTTTCACGAATTATTTTTACTTTACATTCAAAGATCTTTAATCAAATCCACTCAAAATTTTGCTTTCACCGAGCTCGGTCCAAAACAATGGCGTCGGCATTTACGCCTGCATAAAGACCGGTAAGGTGCCATCTTAATACTTGATTGAAAACTATTGTTGTGGCGAATTCAATCAAAGGTAAATACCGCTCCCATGAACCACTAAACTCGAGGATGCAACATCTCAACATATCCTCAAGTATCTCAATTATCCGCCGGATTGACCATCGGTTTGTGGATGAAAAGCGGTGCTAAAATGCAGCTTGGTACCCAAAGCTTCTTGTAATTTCTTCCAAAATCACGAGGTGAATCTCGATCTCTATCCGACACAATAGAAATCGGTACCCGTGTAATCTTACAACTGAGAAACATACAATTCAGCTAGTTTATCCAATGAAAAATTCAGACGCGTGCGGGATAAAGTGAGCCGACTTAGTCGGCCTATCCACAACAACCCAAATCGCATCTTTCTTACTTGCCGATACTGGCAACCCAGATATGAAATCCATCGTGACTCGATCCCATTTCCATTCGTGTATCATGATTGGTCGGAGTAAACCCGTAGGCACTTGATGTTCTGCCTTTACTTGCTGACATTTAAACACTTTGAAACAAAATCGAAATGTCTCGCTTCATACCATGCCACCAAAACCGACGTCTCAGATCGTTGTACATTTTCGTACTCCCCGGGTGAATCGACATTCGGCTACAATGAGCTTCGCTCGTAATCATCGAAATGAGTTCGAATTTCTTGGAACACACAACCGACTTCTGCACCTCAAACAATCATCATCATCAATTTGAAACTCGATTCCATATTCAAACACATTCACCCGCTTTGCAACCAGTTCATCATCGACTTTCCGAGCTTCACGAATTTGATGAACCAACAATGGTTTGGCCTTTAATTTCGCCACTAACACATTGTCGAATAGAATGCATAAGTGTACATTCATCGTCAGAAGTAAACAAAGTGATTTACGACTTAAGGCATCCGCAACCACATTAGCCTTTCCCGGTGATAGTCAATGACAAGTTCATAATCTTTCAACAACTCAAGCCAATGCCTTTGTCGCAGATTCAAGTCTCTTTGAGTCATCAAATATTTGAGACTTTTGTGATCCGAAAATACATGGCACTTCTCACCAAATAAGTAATGTCGCCATATTTTCAAAGTGAATACGATTGCAGCTAATTCGAGATCATGGGTCAGATAATTTTTCTCATGTGGCTTTAATTGTCTCGACGCATAGGCCACAACTCGACCCTCTTGCATCAATACGCAACCCAACCCAAGTAGGGAGGCATCACTATAAATGACAAACTCTTTGCCCGATTCGAGTCGCACTAGAATTGAGCTTCAATGATAAGTTTTCGCTTGATCGAAACTTTTCGACATTTTTCCGTCCATTCAACTTAACATCTTTTGAACTATCTTCGTCATTGGTGTGGCTATCATCGAGAAACCTTTTACAAACCGTCGGTAGTAACCGAAGTCCCAAAAAGCTCGAACCTCAAGAATATTTCTGAGGCTTCCAGCTAAGTATGGCTGAAATTTTGCTCGGATCAACTCGAATACCCGATGCGATACCACATGACCCAAGAAGCTAACCTCTCTAACCGTAACTCATACTTATCGAACTTAGCATATAACTACTTATCCCGTAAAATTTGCAACACTAATCTCGTGTGCTCAAAGATGTTCGGTCTCATCTCTTGAATAGACCAAGATGTCATCAATAAACACAACTACGAATCGGTCCAAATATCGTTCAAGATCCGATTCATCAAATCCATAAATACCGCAGGGCATTAGTGAGCCCAAACGGCATCACTAAGAACTCAGTGAGTGGCCGATCTCGCTCGAAAGCGCTTTGGGTATATCTGAATCTCGAATTCGCAACTGATAATAACCCGATCTCAAATCTATCTTTGAAAACACCGAGGCTCCCTTTAGTTGATCAAACAAATCGTCAATACGCGGTAATGGATATTTATTCTTTATTGTCACTCTATTCAGCTGACGATAGTCGATGCACAACCTCATGGTTCCGTCCTTCTTTTTCACAAACAATACTGGTGCACCCCAAGGTGAGAAACTTGGTCGAACGAAACCTCTATCCGTCAAATCTTGCAACTGAGCTTTCAATTCCTTTAATTCCATTGGTGCCATACGATACGGAGCTATCAAAATCGGTGTAGTCCCAGGTACAAGCTCGATGCCAAACTCTACCTCTCGAACAGGTGGTAAACCCAGTAATTCTTCAGGAAAAACATCCGGGTATTCACAAACCACTAGCACAGATTCAGGCTTCTTTTCTAACTCTTTGTCATCAAGTACATACGCAAGGTATGCTTCACACCCTTTTCTTACATATTTCTGAGCCAACATTGATGATATTACAGCTGGCAACCTATTCAAGTTAGTAGACTCAACTCAGATTATCTCGTTATTTGCGCACCTCAAATCAATAGTCTTGCTTTTGCAATTCACAACCGCATCATGCACAGTCAACGAATCCAAACCAAGAATAACATCAAATTCATCAAACGGAAAAAGCATCAAGTCCGCCGGAAAACAGGAACTTCGAATTACTAGGGGGCATTTCTTACACACTTTGTCGACAAGCACGTAACGACCCAAAGGATTTGACACCCGAATTACAAACTCAGTAGACTCAACAGGTAGAGTCTTACTGGATGCTAAGGTTTCACATATATAAGAATGAGTAGAACCAGGGTCAATCAAAGCAATCACATTAGTATCAAAGAGAGTAAAAGTACCGGTAATAACATCTGGCGAGGAAGCATCCTCGCATGCGCGTATAGCGTAAGCTCTAGTAGGAGCATGAGCCTCAGATCTGGTTGTAGCATCTCTAGATCCTCTCTGACCGCCACTAGCATTGCCTGTATTCCTAGATGGTCTACCCCGAGCATTAGTAGCACTAGGCTTCCCACTCGATTTACGTTGTGTTCGCAATCTCGGGCAATCTCTAATAAAGTGGTCACCGACCAAGACTTGTAACAGAACGGTCATGGAATCTACAACTCCCCGAAAGTGCCATTTACCATAATATCGACACTCCGTTCGTCTCGACACCATTTCTAACATCATGCATCAAGTGACTCGTGCACTCACAGGGGGTCGATCACGGTCTCGTCTAGAAAAACCCGAAGTGTCTCTAGATCGGCCCAAATCATCTCTAAACATTTTCGATGATTGTTGAAAGGGCCTCCCCGAAGACCTCTTATGAAACTCCTTTGCTCTCACATCAGCTTTTCTTTTCTTTATACTGAGCTCCCCGGCTTTGCAAGCTCGCTCGACAAGTACCACAAATTCTCGGATTTCCAAGATGCCAACATACAGCTTTATATCATCATTCATCCATCCTCGAAATGTTTAAACATTACGGCTTCGAGGAAATGCATTCTCGCATGATCGGCTAAGCCTCACAAATTTTCGCTCATAGTCGGTAACCGACATGGAACCTTGTTTAAGTTCAAGAAATTCCTTCCGCTTTTTATCCATAAATCTCGATCGATATACTTTTTCCAAAACTCGGTTTGGAAAAACTCCCAAGTTACTTGCTCTCGGCACAATGAAGTCAACGATTCCACCAATAGTAGATGTAATCACGTAGCAAGGAGATAGTACACTTTAGGCACTCATCGGGTGTGCAAGATAGCTCATCGAGTTCCCGAATAGTGTTGTCCAACCAAAATTCAGCTTGCTCGGCATCATCGCTATCCGTAGCCTTAAATTCAAGACTCGTGTTTTTGTATTCTCATCAACTGGGGCTTATTTGACCTTATTTGGTCGGGCTTCGGAGGTATTGTAGGTGCGGGTGGCATTAGTCGGAATGGAGGTTGTGGAACAACAGTATTAGTTCGAATATATTGGTTGAACCAATCATTCATCACGCTTATAAAAAGCTTGTCTAGCTTCATCATTCGGATTACTAGCAATAGGTCGAGAGTCCGCCAGAGTCGTCCCTTGTGCGGGAGCAGCGCTACACTCTCAAGGTCATCACCACCGCTTCGGTCGGATCGGATCCATTACTATAAATAAACACATTTTCAATTGCCGTAAATCACCACACTATCAAATAATCACAAAATGGCATGTATAGCTAGACCCAAACGTATTACGGTAGTCCTAGAATCGACTAAACCGTAGCTCTGATACCAATAAAATTGTAACACCCCGTACCCGAGACCGTTGTCGGAAGCGACCACTAGGTGCTAATAGACACATTTCATGTATGTTCACAGTCCATTTTAAAATTTCCAGACAAATGGCTAATCACACATCACACCTTAAAAATCATATCTTGAGTTCCAAAACTCGAAAATCAGTTTCGTAATTTTTCCCTGAAACTAGACTCATATATCCATCCACAATTTGTTTCTAAAATTTTTGGTCGAGCCAATTAGTACAGTTTATTAGTTAAAGTCTCCCCTATTACAGGGTTCGACTACACTGACCTTCCTGCATTGCGACTTAGATATCCCCTTATACAGGGCTTCAATACTTATTCTATTTGTTTCTTATCAAACTAGACTCAAAAATTAATCTATACATATATGGAATGACTTCTAATTATCTCTGGTTAATTTATAATGAATTTCCAAAGTCAGATAAGGGGATCCAGAAATCGTTCTGGCCCTATCCCACGAAAACTTGAATATCTCTTAAAATACGACTCATACGACCGTTTCGTTTCTTCCATATGGAAGTAGATTCATCAAGGTTCGATTACATAATTTATTCACTATTTAATTCCGTTCCTACTATTTTTAGTGATTTTTCAATTTCACACCACTTCTGCTGTCAAGATTCCGCCTTAAGGTAGACTTTACTTATTACATAGTTTCCATGATTCAACTAACCCTTAGCATATATAGCACAAAGTATGATCGTGATTAGCCATTCCAATGGCCAATCATTGCCAAGCATATCCACACCTCTCAATAACCAAATACATACAAAATGATTATAACATTATGCTCAAATATATAAATAAGCCATTTTCGCATGGCTATCCAAATTTGTACAATACCTAAAGGTACATGACCAACATCAAAAAGGGTAGTCCTATACATGCCATTTCAAAGTTCAACCAAAAGTGTACCAAAAGGGCTTTGATAGTGTGGGAGACTCGACTTCAATAATCCCGAGTCCGATAGTGACGAACCAAAATCTATAAAAGAGATTCAAAGAACGGAGTAAGCATTTAATGCTTAGTAAGTTTTGAGCAATGGAATTAGGCTCAATCAAGTATAGCATTCATATAACTAAATGGATAATTTCATATACATATATTCTCAAAAATCAGTCCTACTTACATTTCCAACCCTTATATTCATACATAAGGGATCAACTTAACCAAAACCTAAGCTCCTTAATCGACTGAGCAAATACTATTTAAGAGGAATCAATTAATCCAATGCATGTACAACACATACCTCGTTTTTGAGTTTTTTCGAGCGTATTAATTGAAATTATTACAGCAGATCACTCATTCCCAAATCACGTACCTTCAGAATTTAACCGGATATAGCTACTCGCTCAAATGCCTTCGGGACATAGCCCGGTTAGAGTAACTCGCACAATTGCCTTCGGGACTTAGCCTGGATTTAGTAACTTGCACAAATGCCTTCGGGACTTCGCCCGGATTTAGTAACTCGCACAAATGCCTTCGGACTTAGCTCGGATTTAGTAACTCGCACAAATGCCTTCGGACTTGCCCTAACTAGTCACAAGCGCAGATGCCTTCGGACTTAGCCCTGTTATCATCCAAATATTCATACACATATCAATAAATCATGACACATCTATATTTCATTTTCATAATTGGAGTTCAAACACACGCCACGTATTAAGCGATCCCATTTTTGGCTCACTAGCCACATACAAACAAAGATGGTTTAATTTGCTTTATGACACTATCTCTATGCACATACGGCCACCCGTCATACATATAGACTAATTAACTCAACATATGATTCAAGTAGAATCATCATATCACCGCATATTTGTTATGCTCATACATCATGACTTAATCAAATCGGTAACTAAGTCTCAATACTCAAAACTTACCTCGGATGTTGTCGAACGATTTCGATGGCTATTCGACCACTTTTTCCTTCCCTTTATCGGATTTAGTTCCCCTTTGCTCTTGAGCTTAATTTAACAAATAAATTGATTTAATCATTTGAGCATCGAAAAGAGGAACTCAAGGTACTTAGCCCATATATATACATTAGACATTGAAGTCACATACATGTGAAATCATGCATCAACTCAACATATTAACCCACACTCCCTTTTAGCCGATTGTCTAAACCAAGATAAAGGCATCAATATGCTTGCCTCTAACCGAATACATGCAACACTAATCTTCTCATGTGGCCGAGTATGCATGTATATGTTGAGGCCAATTATATACTTAATACCACCCATAAATGGCATACCAATACATCATGTGAAAACATATATATATATATATATATATGCAAGAGCCAATCATAGGGTTGATTATAACCATTTCATATATTTTCATCATATACCCAATGCACAAATACATTATAATAACTTCCAACTCAAATCATGTTACAAATTTATACTTCACAAGGATAAATCATTAACCAAATATAAACATATATCCGAATTCACATGTATATTTTATTTTTACATGAAGCATAGCCGAATCATTTTAACCATGAGTAACATAACAAGCATAAATCATACTTATGGATATACCATGGCCGATTGCTTCATGAAGTTGCTAAAACCTACATTTTTCAAATTCTTACACACACTCTATCATCTTCATACCTCACCAACACAACATCAAACATCCACCAAGAAGACAACACCCATGGCCAAGTATCATCTCCCTCACATAGCAAAGATTTAAACCATGGGCTAGTTAGAACTCAAGCTAACAACTAAAAACATGCATGAATCTCATGGCACAACATCAAACTTACCTTAACCTAGATACAAGAATGGCCGAACCTCTTCCTAATCCTCTTCCAAGCCGAACATGAAGCAAGAGCTCGTTCCTTCTTCCTTAGAACTTTCGGCCAAAAGAAATGAAAAGGATGGACACTTTTTTTTCTTTGTTTTCATCATATTCCCTTTCATTATTTTATTACCATGCCCTTATTTTATTTTTCCTAACATACATCACTAACATAACATGTTTGTGACATGTTTCCACCCATAGCATGGCCGGCCACTATGCTTTAATTTGGCTAATTTGACATGCAAGGACAAGCACTTTCCCACATATATTAATAGGCCACTTTAACACTTGCCTAGCATATTTCTAAATTGTCTCACATAAGTCCCTACTAATAAATTTCACATACACTGACCAAATTAAAGTATGGAACTATCACACAAGCATTTACGCACATCATAAACACAGAACATAACCTTTAATTATTTATAAGACTCGGTTTCGTGGTCCCGAAACCACTTTCAGACTAGGGTCAATTTAGGGCTGTCACAGGAAAGGTGGTTGCTTATGCGTCACGGCAGCTTAAACCTCCTGAGGCGAACTATCCCACTTATGATCTGGAGTTGGCGACGGTGGTGTTTGCACTAAAAATTTGGAGGCATTATTTATATGGGGAAAGAACGATTATTTATACGGACCATAAGAGCTTCAAATATCTCTTTACTCAGAAGGAGTTGAACCTTAGGCAACGAAGGTGGATTGAGTTGCTTAAAGATTATGATTGTTCAATTGAGTACCGCCCAGGCAAAGCTAATGTGGTAGCTGATGCACTGAGCCATAGAGTTGTCTCTAATCTAAGAGCAATGTTTGCTCATCTTAGCTTGTATGATGATGGTAGCTTGTTAGCTGAACTGTATGTAACACCCCATACCCGATACCGTTTCCGGAGTTGAACACGAGGTGTTAACGGACTTAATTCATTAATTAAACAAATTTCATACAATTCATTTTAAAATTTCCGCACAAGTGGCTAATGCATCATAGTTGCTTTAAAAATCATATCTCGAGTTACGAAACTCAAATCCAATTCCGTAAATTTTTCCAGAAACTAGACTCATATATATATCTACTAATTTTTTCTAGAATTTTTGGTTGGGCCAATTAGTACAGTTTATTAGTTAAAGTCTCCCCTGCTTCAGGTTCAACTACTCGACCAATCGTGTATTACGAATCAGATATCTCCTGTACAGAGCTTCAATGACTATGCCATTTGTCTCTAATAAAACTAGACTCAATAAGGAATCTGTACATATAAAGTGTGACTTCTAATTATCTTTGTAAAATTTATGGTGAATTTCCAAAGTCGAAATCGCTCTGCCCTGTTTCACAAAAATTTAAACATCTCATAAAATATAGCTCATATAATTGCTTTTGCTTATTCCATATGAAAATAGACTCATCAAGCTTCGATTCCATAACTTATTCATTATTTAATTCCATTTCTACTATTTTTAGTGATTTTTCAAACTCACGCCATCGCTGTTGTCCGAATCTATTTTATGGTAAATTTTACCTATTTCATGGTTTCCATGGATTAGCTAGCAATTTGACATACATAATACCAAATATGATCATGATTAGCCATTCCAATGGCTAATCATTACCAAGCATTTCTATTTCCATACCACTCAATAACCATATCATAAGACCATATATACAAAATGATTATAATGTTATACATGCCATACTCAAAATATACAAGCCATTATGCCAAGATGGTATACGGATAGTGTAAGCGTGCCTCCGACCGTTTCCGATTTCCGAGCTGGCTTGTCAACACTACAAGGAATGAAAAGGAGGAGTAAGCATAAATGCTTAGTAAGCTCACATGCAAATAGCAAGTAACATAACCATATAAGCAAACATAAAACATCATTTGCATAATCATCACCAAGACATTCATATCACCTTTTCATTTATCATCTTACCATATTGTCGTTATATCGAGTTTTCAACCCGAGGGTTAAGTACATACCTGTTCAAATTATCCATTTCACAACACTTACCAATACGTCCCTTTCATCTTGAGTATTCCTCCATTTGAGTAGAACTTTACCCGTTGAACACATCGTAATATAATTCGGATACATGGAAAGTTTGCACATAAGTGCCACATATGTAGCCAAGCTACCATGTAACCCGCCCATAAGTGAACTCGGACTCAACTCAACGAGCTCGGGCGTTCGATCCATAAGTGAACTCGGACTCAACTCAACGAGTTCGGATGCCTAGTTACATCTCACGAACTCGGACTCAACTCAACGAGTTCGGACGCCAGATCCATAAGTGAACTCGGACTCAACTCAACGAGTTCGGATGCCCAAATATCCCAAAGGACATGTCACTTGTATCCTAATCCATTCCTAAGGTTCAACGGACCTTTTTCCCAATCATGTGTCTCAACCATCTTCTACGGAATGCCGATATCGATACTCGGTAGTATTTCATATTTTCCAAGTATATCACATAATTTGACATATTATCAAACAATTATCACAAGTATAATATTTCATAATAATTATCATATCATTTAAAAACATTGAAACATTTAAAATAATAACTATGTTACCAACATTTACATATGAACTTACCTCGTATGCTAAAATGGCTATTTTACCATTTCGCCCACCACTTGGTATTTTCCCCATTTTAGCCCGAATTTCAGTTTTCCTTGCTCTATCATTTAAAATATAGTCTAATTAGGACTCACATTATTCAAATTGACCTAAAATCATATTTTGGGAAAATTATAATTTTGCCCCTAAACTTTTGCATATTTACACTTTTGCCCCAAAGCTCGTAAATTAAAATTCAGCCTATTTTCTTATGTTTTATGACATGCTGATCATTTTTCCTTCTATGGCAACATCAAATTCTCACTTTAACATGTACTTATGACTATTAGGTATTTTTACCGATTAAGCCCTTTTGCTCGCTTTTCACTTAAAACCGAGTAGCACAAGTTGTCTAACATAATTTAAAACTTCATATTTTATCATAAAACGCTAAAATACACAAATTTCACCTATGGGTATTTTTCCAAATATAAACCCTAGGTTAAATTATTGCTAGCATAAGCTAAATCGAGCTACGGGACTCCAAAAACGTAAAAATCATTAAAACGAGGCTAGAACGAACTTACAATCGAGCTTGGAAGCTTGAAAACCCTAGCCATGGTTTCTCCTTGCTATATTCGGCCATGGGGTTGAAGATGAGAAAATTGGCTTTTAATTTTGTATTTTAATTCATTTTACCCCTAAATGACCAAAATGCCCTTACTACTAAACTTTCCAAAATTCCATCCATGTCCAGCTTTTGTCCATAGACTTAGAAATTGGTAAAATTACTCTTTAAGGACCTCTAATTAATAATCTAATTCAATTTTATGCAAAATACTTCTAGAACACAAGTTTTGCAATTTATTCAATTTAGTCCCAAATTTCAAATTAGGCACTTTATGCATAAAATTTCTTCACGAAATTTTCACACAATCATGCAATCATATCATAGACCTTAAAATAATCATAAAATAATTATTTCTATCTCGGATTTTGTGGTCACGAAACCACTATTCCGACTAGGCCCAAAATCGATATTACAACTCTCCCCTTCGTGGATTTTCGTCCCAAAATCTTACCGTAAAAGTGGTCTTCACTTTTAATCTCATATTTGGTTCCAAAGAACTTGCACTTAGACTGCACCTCCAATACATCTCTTCAATTTCTCATATGATCTAAAAGCTTACAGCCTCAACTCTCAACTGTTCTTAAATTTTCAACCCTTCTTAATTTCCCATGATATCATGACATAAAACCCGGATCTCAACTTGATTTAATGGAGACCGAATTCCAAGAAATCCAACAATCAAAGAGACCGAAATTCCATGAATCGATGAGTAGGAATTCATTCAATACGATGTGATTTATAGATCTTGCCAAACATTTAACAATAGGATACATCCCATTTTCCTTTTTCCGCCATAGAAATAATTCGATATGGCCTCAAGAATAATCCTTCTCATTTCCATCCCAATATCAACATTGACAAGGATAATTTTGATAGATCCCAATGCTCGCTTTAACCCCTTTAACAACTCCGATTTTATGTAGCATCGGATGCTCTAAACTATCACATTACCTCACCGTCTTGAAACACATCACAATTCATACAACAATACATTACCGAAAGTCGAAGTCATTGCTCAATGTAGACTAGTCTAGTTCGACGCCTTGCTACCAATATTCTCATCTATCCGAACTCACAACATGTAATAAACTTTTCAGCTTTCACAAGATGGAAACCTTATCATTCGTAGTGACTTAAACTAATATTCAACTCTTTCTATTAAATATACACTTCTCGCTTAAACTATTTACTCTTTTATCCGCACAAAATGAAATTCTATTATCGACTTGGGAAAATAATCCCGACATAATTGTCACATGAAATCTTTCAAATAAATAATTTACCATACCGACTAAAACTCGTGCTTTTATCACCTATGCGTTCTCGATGTCAAATCCTTACACGTAAATTAGAAAAATCCCAATACTAAAATCACCACATTACCAAGATCAAATTAGAAGTATAGTCATATTTGACATGATTATCACGAATGAAGAACGATTGAACATGAGTCATAATTGACAAATTATGGAACAAAGATAACAAGAAAACTGAATAAAGAAATCCAAGATAGAGAAACCGAATAAAGAAATCCGAATAAAGAGATCCAGGATAAAGAAACCCAAGATACGATACTATGCCGAGAATCGAAAACCAAATTCATAGAGAAAATACAGAATACCTCGATAATTCTTCAAAGAAAGAAAGTCCAAAAGAAAACATCATTTAATCGCACCGAAATCAAATATAACAAGATCAATATATCTTCCCATACATATATATCGATGAAGCATCAAGTAGAAGAAACAGAATCATAATATCATATGAATTCTCTCATCAATTCTTATCGATGAAATGAAATAGAATACCCGATGAAATAGAGCAATATAAATTATAAACCAATCAGACTACCAATGCTTTCATCCAACACCGAATTAGAAGACATTCCCATATAACAAGAATTTCTTCAAGATCAATAGCCATAGAAATATTTCGAGAACGGGTGAACACATAGAACATCTCAAAAGAGATCGCTAAATCGTCCGGTCATAATCACACGCCAGATAATTCACATTTGAAATATCATTTCCCCAACTAGTTCTCGCCACACAAATTTCATATTAAATCATTCACTAAAGAATGTCGGCCTCAATAAATTTCGATTTACACTTTTCTCGACCTTGCACTTGAGTAATTCGATTTACCAAAGAGAATTCCTTCTCTAACTGGACAAGGCATAATTCCAATAATCTTTATATCAATCCGATACTTTCTCGCTCGACTTTACTTATCAGCTCATTTTCAATCTCGGATCATACTTATAATTATTCTATCACTGAACTCTTTGGGTTCTCAACCGAAAACTTATTCAATACAAATCTCATGAAATTCTATTATAAGTACCACTTTGGTAAGGGGGAGGGGTTGTAGGACCTCTGACTCGACTTTCTTATACATACACATATGACACAACTTCCATCATCATAGTAACATCATCAAAATCATGTCATTCATTCATGTTGGCTTACACCAATTTTCCTATTGTCCCATTTAGACAATATACTTATGCATACATTCTATGTTTTCTAGACAACTTTACTTATCCATTCATTTAATTAAATTAATTCATGCTCATGACATTATATAAGGCCAAACAAACATAGATATTTGCATCACAATCACAACTTTCATTTCGTGCATCATCATGTACATATCATTACAATCATACAATTCAGTCCAACAATTTAACATAGATAAGTTCATTTCATTATAATCCTTTATCTCATAAAAATTGTATATCATTAACATTCATCAACATTCAACGTCCAATCAAGACAAGGACATTTTCATCCGTATTATGATATTATGACCTTTATTCATACCTCTACTACTTTCTATTTATTCCATTCATCTTATCAAGTAAGCCACATACACTACATCGTATGAGTATTAAGCAAATATGGATATTTATCACAACATGAACTTTCATCTCACATATTATCACATATGTATCATAAACTTTTATTCATACTTTTCTGAACCGAGACTTATCATAATCATAATTTTACTCAAATATCTTCACATAACATTGAACATGGTCGGCACAAATTTCGGTTGGAGAGTACCTGCCTAAATAAGACGGTACTTATACGCTTCGGAAGACATCACACTATCACGATCGCTGGCATGTATAGCTAAACTTTTACACATCCTAGGTTAGTCCGAGAACCGACTAAACCTGCTCGATACCACTAAATGTAACACCCCATACCCGATACCGTTTTGGAGTTGAACACGAGGTGTTAATGGACTTAATTCATTAATTAAACAAATTTTATACAATACATTTTAAAATTTCCGACAAGCTGGCTAACTGCATCATAGTCGCTTTAAAAATCATATCTCGAGTTACGAAACTTGAAATCCAATTCCGTAAATTTTTCCAGAAACTAGACTCATATATATATCTACTAATGTTTTTCTAGAATTTTTGGTTGGGCCAATTAGTACAGTTTATTAGTTAAATTCTCCCCTGTTTCAGGGTTCAACTACTCTGACCTCTGTGTATTACGAATCAGATATCTACCTGTACAGAGCTTCAATGACTATGCCGTTTGTCTCTAATAAAACTAGACTCAATAAGGAATCTGTACATATAAAGTGTGACTTCTAATTATCTTTGTAAAATTTATGGTGAATTTCCAAAGTAAGAACAGGGGATCCAGAAATCGCTCTGGCCCTGTTTCACAAAAATTTAAACATCTCATAAAATATAGCTCATATACCTGTTTCGCTTATTCCATATGAAAATAGACTCATCAAGATTCGATTCCATAACTTATTCATTATTTAATTCCATTTCTACTATTTTTAGTGATTTTTCAAACTCACATCACTGCTGTTGTCTGAATCTATTTTATGGTAAATTTTACCTATTTCATGGTTTCCATGGATTAGCTAGCAATTTGACATACATAATACCAATATGATCATGATTAGCCATTCCAATGGCTAATCATTACCAAGCATTTCTATTTCTATACCACTCAATAACCATATCATAAGACCATATATACAAAATGATTATAATGCTATACATGCCATACTCAAAATATACAAGCCATTATGCCAAGAAGGTATACGGATAGTGTAAGCGTGCCTCCGACCGCTTCCGATTTCGAGCTGGCTTGTCAACACTACAAGGAATGAAAAGGAGGAGTAAGCATAAATGCTTAGTAAGCTCACATGCAAATAGCAAGTAACATAACCATATAAGCAAACATAAAACATCATTTGCATAATCATCACCAAGACATTCATATCACCTTTTCATTTATCATCTTACCATATTGTCGTTATATCGAGTTTTCAACCCGAGGGTTAAGTACATACCTGTTCAAATTATCCATTTCACAACACTTACCAATACGTCCCTTTCATCTTGAGTATTCCTCCATTTGAGTAGAACTTTACCCGTTGAACACATCGTAATATAATTCGGATACATGGAAAGTTTGCACATAAGTGCCACATATGTAGCCAAGCTACCATGTAACCCGCCCATAAGTGAACTCGGACTCAACTCAACGAGCTCGGGCGTTCGATCCATAAGTGAACTCGGACTCAACTCAACGAGTTCGGATGCCTAGTTACATCTCACGAACTCGACTCAACTCAACGAGTTCGGACGCCGCATCCATAAGTGAACTCGGACTCAACTCAACGAGTTCAGATGCCCAAATATCCCAAAGACATGTCACTTGTATCCTAATCCATTCCTAAGGTTCAACGGACCTTTTTCCCAATCATGTGTCTCAACCATCTTCTACGGAATGCCGATACCGATACTCGGTAGTATTTCATATTTTCCAAGTATATCACATAATTTGACATATTATCAAACAATTATCACAAGTATAATATTTCATAATAATTATCATATCATTTAAAAACATTAAAACATTTAAAATAATAACTATGTTACCAACATTTACATATGAACTTACCTCAGATGCTAAAATGGCTATTTTACCATTTCGTCCACCACTTGGTATTTTCCCCATTTTAGCCCGAATTTCAGTTTTCCTTGCTCTATCATTTAAAATATAGTCTAATTAGGACTCACATTATTCAAATTGACCCAAAATCATATTTTGGAAAAATTACAATTTTGCCCCTAAACTTTTGCATATTTACACTTTTTCCCCAAAGCTCGTAAATTAAAATTCAGCCTATTTTCTTATGTTTTATGACATGCTGATCATTTTTCCTTCTATGGCAACATCAAATTCTCACTCTAACATGTACTTATGACTATTAGGTATTTTTACCGATTAAGCCCTTTTGCTCGTTTTCACTTAAAACCGACTAGCACAAGTTGTCTAACATAATTTAAAACTTCATATTCTATCATAAAACACTAAAATACACAAATTTCACCTATGGGTATTTTTCCAAATATAAACCCTAGGTTAAATTATTGCTAGCATAAGCTAAATCGAGCTACGGACTCCAAAACGTAAAAATCATTAAAACGAGGCTAGAACGAACTTACAATCGAGCTTGGAAGCTTGAAAACCCTAGCCATGGTTTCTCCTTGCGATATTCGCCATGGGGTTGAAGATGAGAAAAATTGGCTTTTAATTTTGTATTTTAATTCATTTTACCCTAAATGACCAAAATGCCCTTACTACTAAACTTTCCAAAATTCCATCCATGTCCAATTTTTGTCCATAGACTTAGAAATTGGTAAAATTACTCTTTAAGGACCTCTAATTAATAATCTAATTCAATTTTATGCAAAATACTTCTAGAACACAAGTTTTGCAATTTATTCAATTTAGTCCCAAATTTCAAATTAGGCACTTTATGCATAAAATTTCTTCACGAAATTTTCACACAATCATGCAATAATATCATAGACCTTAAAATAATCATAAAATAATTATTTCTATCTCGGATTTTGTGGTCACGAAACCACTATTCCGACTAGGCCCAAAATCAGGATATTACACTGTAGCTGAGACCAACTTGGACTGACCAAATTAGGGAGAAACAGTTATTGGATGAGTCACTAGTTTCTCAGTTTCAACAAGTGGGAAATGGTGAGACTTCGAATTTTGGATTGAATGGGGAAGACGTATTATATTTCCATGGAAGAGTGTGTATACCGAGGGATTCTGAGATGAGGTGGGCTATTCTGCAAGAGGCGCATGGTAGTTCTTATGGCATGCATCCTGGTAGGAACAAGTTATTCCGAGATCTTCGTGAGTTATATTGGTGGCTTGGGTTAAAATACAAAGTTATCGATTATGTGATTAGGTGTTTGACGTGCCAACAGGTTAAGGCTGAGCATCAAATAACTTTGGGACTACTGCAGCAAGTTAAAATTCCACTCTGGAAGTGGGAGAGGGTAACCATGGATTTTGTGAGTGGGTTACCCTTGAATCCTTCTAAGAAGGATTCGGTTTGGGTGATTGTAGACTAATTGACTTAGTCTGCCCATTTTATACCGGTCCGTACTGATTATTCATTACAGAAGTTGGCTAAGTTGTATGTGGCTGAGATTGTAAGATTGCATGGGGTACCGGTTTCTATCATATCTGACAGAGATCCTAGGTTCACATCTCAGTTTTGGAAGAAGCTACAAGAGGCTTTGGGTACTCGACTGGATTTCAGTATTGCGTTTCATCCTCATATGGATGGACAATCTGAGAGAGCAATTCAGATTTTGGAAGATATGTTAAGAAGTTATGTATTGGATTTCAGGGGCAGCTGGGAGGATTATTTTCCATTGGTGGAATTTGCGTATAACAACAGCTACCAGTCCAATATTCGAATGGCACCGTACGAAGGGTTATATGGCCGTAGGTGTCATACTCCTACTTGTTGGACTGAACTGGGTGAGCGGCGAATTCTAGGGACGGAGCTAGTTGCTGATACAGAAGACAAGGTAAAACTGATTCTAGAGCGATTGAAATAAGCATTTGATAGGCAGAAGTCCTATGCAGACTTAAAGTGGAAAGAGGTCGATTACTTTGTGGGGGATTACGTCTTTCTTAAGGTGTCACCATGGAAGAAAATTGTGAGGTTTGGATGGAAGGGCAAGTTGAGCCCTAGATTTATTGGGCCTTACTGGATACTTAAGCGTGTAGGACCGGTTGCATATCAACTTGAGTTGCCTCTGGAGACGGAAAGAAATCATGACGTGTTTCACGTTTCAATGCTTAGGATACCGTTCTGATCCCTCGCACATCATGCCAGTTGAGGAATTGATGTTAGGCCTGACCTAACCATTGAGGAGGAACTAGTGCAGATATTGGAGCGTGATGTTAAAATGCTAAGAAAGAAATCAGTTCCACTGGTCAAAGTACTTTGGTGTAATCATAGAGTAGAAGAAGCCACGTGGGAACCGTAAGAGGCGATACGACATCAATACCCTATTCTATGTTGACCAGGTAAATTTTGAGGCCAAAATTTCTTTAAGAGGGGTAGAGTTGTAATGCCCTAAAAATTTAGGGGTTGTAATTTTGCCGTTTTTGACACATATTGCATGTTGGTGTCTTAGCTAAGTGATTTGGGCATGTTTAGGGTTGTCTGGGAAGTCTTGGGTTCAAGCTCTGGCTTTTGCAAAATTTTTATTTTTGCTTAAGAGGAACCTTGACACTGGTGCATAGGCTTTATAAATAAATGTGGTTGAGTGAGGACATAAAAGAGTCTTGTGGCTTAGTGGTAGTTGGTGTGTGAAGCATCTGAAGAGGGCATAAGTTCGAATCCCATGTCAAGCAAATGAGTATTTATTTTTGCTAGAAGAGGACGGCAAGAGTTTGTGTTGGAGTTGAACACTGAGGATGAAGGATTTGAATTGGTCTTAAGGGTTGTTGCAGAGGATTTCAAGGAGGGATAAGGGGAGAAAATCTTGGGGAATTTGAAATGGGAAGGAGTTTATAGCCGTATGGGAGTATGTGAGGGTGCAAACTCGGCTAAGGGGTTTGGGGAGTGTATTTTCGGCATTTGGGTAGGGAGTAGGGGCCGAACTCTTTTTTGGCTATTGTTCTTTTTCCTCTTTTTGGTCACTTTGAGTATTATTCTCCTCTGCCGATTTCTTTGTATGCCTTTCGGGAAAAGCCGAAATCTTGGTTTCATTTTGTGCCGATTGGTAAAACCTTTTTTTTTGTTTTTTTTCTCTTCTAAGTCCCTGATTAAACACTACCCTAGTTTACACTCAGCACTATGCCAAAATTCTCTTCTCCTTCTACTTCTCTCAAACCTTTTTTTCCATCGCATCTCTATTGCACTTCTACCTTTAAGAACTTTGGCCGAATACCATTTGATCATCTGGTTCATCTTGTTTGGGTTGTCTCTGTGTTAGCCGAATATCCTTCCCTTTGTTGAATCCTTTCCCTATTCTTTTAAATCTCCGTGTTACCTCGTTAGTTTGATGGAGCAAATTTGGTGCCTCTCTGCTAGTGGTAAGTATGTCGTGTAGTGACTATTAACCTTGTTTCTTTTATTATTTTCTCTAGGTGAAATATTCCTTTCTCTTAGTTCTTTGTATTTATCGAGTGGTGACTTCTTTTTCTATGATGTATGTTCGCGGGGTTCAGTTATCACTAAGGAACGAAGGGCGTAGAACGTTCTTGAGCCATCGGAACCCTGTCGTCCAACACTTGGGTAAGCCGATTATTCCTTATTTTAAGAGTGTTATCTTACAGGCTCTAGGTTATTCTCTTTAATTAGTTTTATCTATTAAACTATCTTCTGTGCAACTGAGGGCCAAGATTCGCGAGATCAACTCTAGCTAATCTAGATACAGTTGGCCACTTTCTCTTTGATCAAGGCCTTGGACTCATAGGAGATTCTGTCACCTTCACAAATCCAGGTGTGTAGTCGTACACCCAATCTTATTCTGTGTTCAATGATGAACGTGGGTGTGTAATCACACCAAGGCTGTTGTAGATCGGCAAAAGCCGAAAAGCCAGAGTTTCAACTATTGAGGCCTTACGAGCGTGCGATCGCTCATGGGGTAAATCGAGCCCATATATTATGGGCGGTAGATTATAAGACCGTTGCATGTGTTTCATGGACTAGGGCCGTTACGAGCCGTGTTGAGCCGAGATGGGCCGAGCGGGCCTAATGGACCTGTGCGCCCCACACGGATAGGACATGCGGTAGTGACAAAATATGAAATTAGACATGGATACCGCGTTGGCGGGACTGAATTTGAGCTAAATAGGCCACATGGGCGAGTTATGGGTCTTGGGCCCATTTACACTGTTTTGGCCATATGGGTTATCTGAGTCGTTCAAGTCGACTAAAGACCTTTCGAGGGGTCGTTATCTGTGCCGAGACCCTAAAATCAATTAAATGACCGAAATACCCCTAAGGGTAAAAAATATTGTTTTACCCCTAACTGACGAAATGACCTTTATAACACTAGTGGTAGGTTAATTGATGTGTGTATGACTTTTAAATGACTAGTTTTAAGTATGGCATATTGCATGCACGTAATATTTATGACACAACATCTGCAAAGGATTGGGTTTATGGTATGGAAGAAGTACTGTACTGGTGACTATGTCACGTTTACTATGACTGGTGGCTTGCCACACTTAGTGCTACTGGCAGCTACGCTACGTTATTGTTACTGACAACTTTGCTGCGATATTGGTGTGCTGGTTGGGTGGGTTGATTGATATCCCCACATGGTGTGTTGGTTGGTATGGGTGGTGTGCTGGATGGTTTTGGGATGGGTTGCATTTCGCACTATACTGAAACTGTATTGGGTTTAGGCCCACACTGCTACTGTTTAGGGGCTAAGGCCCAGACTGTACGGATACTGAATAGGGCTCAGGCCCAGACTGTTATTGTATGCTTTATTTTCTATAGTCTGATAAGGAATTACACACTGAGTTTTCGTAAACTCACCCATTTGTTTTAATTGCACAGGTAATCCTTAGCCTTAGACGGTTTGGAGCTACGAGGGACTCGGTGGCCACAACGATCACGAATGACTTTATTATTTACTGATTTTATATTTGGGTTTTGTTTTGTAATAAGGCCATTTGGGGATTTAATTTTTAATTGGGCTATGGTTTGGTATTCATCAATTGCTAGAGTAAGAACATCGGGTTTTCAAAATAATAACATTTTCGGAAAGCGAACCTACAACTTCGATTCTGATAAACACAAACGTTTTGAAAGTTATACACGTTTTAAACAACATGAAACACTAGACATATGCGAGTTTTAAAACTATAAAGGCTTTACAACAACCGGATTAACATCTAAGGCTTGACGGGTTTTCGGGCATCTGATGTGGCACGTCAGATCCGGTCGTAATGTCTAGGTCGGGTTTGGGGTGTTACAATTACAAAATCTGGCCTAGACCGGGGAAAAGCAAAATAAGTGGACTAAGTCGAACTAGTCGTCTACATTTTGTAACCCGAGGTAAGTTGTATATAAATAGTATAACTACCTTGTTATTATATGTGTTTGAATTGATATAGCACAAATTGCTTGTTTGTGGAAATGATTATGTATGATGAACATTGAGATAGTAGAACTCCCATTTGAACCTTAGGAAATGAATCCAATATACATGCCATGACATTCGGGTTATTTGTATTCTAGTGTAACGCATGTCTGGGACATGCATCGGCCACATTATGAGAGCCAATATAAGACCATGTCTAGGACATGGCATCGACATTTAGACTAGAGCTAGTGTAAGACATGTCTAGGACATGCATCGGCCTCAAGATGTAAGCCAGTGTAAGACATGTCTGGGACATGCATCGGCTGCGAGATGTGTCAGTGCAAGACCATGTTTGGGACATGGCATTGACACGTATAGAGGTGCCAGTGTAAGACCATGTATGGGACATGGCATCGGTACGGATATGTGAGAGCTAGTATAAGACCATGTTTGGGACATGGCGTCGGCCTCGATTTCGATAGTCAGTGTAAGACCATGTTTGGGACATGGCGTCGGCCTCGATTTCGATAGTCAATGTAAGACCATGTCTGGGAAATGGCATCTACTTGATGGATGAGCCAGTGTAAGACCATGTTTAGGACATGGCATCAACATTATACCCTATGTTTGAGGCGTGGTGAATATCCGATAGCATTCCAAATGGTTCAACGGTGAGAGTTACAGTTTAAGTTAAACAAGAAAATTATAACCATGTTGTGAATGGTACAGGTACCTATTTGAAATGTATGAGATATTGGCTCAATATATGCCATATGAATTGTATTGGATGGTGATGAGTAAGTTGTGTTTATTTCTACTTATGGTATTCATAAACAAGCTATGAAAGGTTATGAGCATATTATCCTATGATAATTAGTTGATGTTTATCTTCATGCAACTTACTAAGTTTTATGCTTACCCCATTTCCTTTCCATTTTCTTATAGTGTCGTCAAAGTAGCTCGAGGATCATTGCCTACGTCGGAGAAGCCAGTCACACTATAATCCGAAGCACTTGGTATAGTTAGATCTCTTATTTTGATTATGGCATGTATAGGACCCTGACTTTTGAGTTTTGTGTCTTTGTTAATTGGCCAAATGTGTTGGCTTACTTTAGCATTTGATTCATTTTGTATAAGGCCATGGAAAATGGCTAATATTGAAAGTTTATATATGAATGCAACATAGTTTTTCATGAATGTGAAATTGTTTGCATGGTTGAATATAAGAAATGTATATAGGCCTTAGCTATGGTTGTTTGGTTGAGAAATCATATCAAGTTAAACTTTGATATGTTGGTTGATGTTAGATTGTGTTTCAAGATGGCTAAGGCTTGGTAGATAGCCTTATATTGTCCACACGGGTAGACACATGGGCGTGTGACTAGGCCATGTATGACACAAAGTCAGCCCATGGGTGTGTTGCTTAGTTGTGTGTCTCCTGCACGTCAAAATTTGCAAGTCAGAATGCATGGTAGTAAACACACGGGCAGAGACATGGTCGTGGTCTCAGCTGTGTGGAGGACACAGCCTCTTGCCACGGGCGTGTGCCTTGACCATGTGCCCCTTATTGGATACTAACATCTGAAACAGAATGTCAAGGTTTTTATACACGGGCTAGGACATGGGCAAGTCATAGCTGTGTGAGGGGCATGAGCCATAGACACGGGCTATAACACCCCTTACCCGAATCAGACGCTGGGACAAGGTTTGAGGCGTTTCTAGACTTAAACATTCACAAACATGAAAAACCAAGCCATAAAATTTCATTTAAATTAAAAGCATTCAATCGCATGGATAATGTCCCTTACACAAGCTACCGAGGCTCTAAACATGCATTAAAGGTGATTTGGGACTAACTCGAGAACTTTAGAAAGTTTTGGGGAAACTTAGAAAAAATTTCTTGAAATAGGGTCACACACTTGTGTGGACACAGGGACACGCCTATGTGTCTGGAACATGCCCGTGTCCTCAGGCCGTGTAACTCTCTGTTTATGACGTCAACAAAACAAATTTAACCACATGGCAAGCCACACGCCCATGTGCTAGGCCGTGTCCTCCACACGGTTGAGACACATGGCCGTGTCTCTGCCTGTGTGACTAGTTCTTAGGCTATTTTCCAAGCCTTTTGTTACCATTAATCCCTCACATCTTTACACACATTAAAGATATATATCATTGCATCATTTTAATGATTGATCATACTTCACTAAGGTATATTCTTAACTTTAACATGCTATCATTCACTTATTACACGTACTCATATAATATCAAATCTAGACACAACAATTATATATTCATTGACCTTATCATTTGATGACCACTTTTACCAAACTTTCATAACCATCAATTTATCAAGTAGCTTCAATCAACATCAAGTATTCATGTTCAAAAATTATCAACTTATTTCCATATTATACATTTACCACGTGGCTATGACCATTTCGATTGGTCAAGAAGCACCTATCCTGCATATATGTCATAATACCAACCATACATATCCCACAAGCATAAACATATCATCGCATCATAAGCATTAGAACTTATCATGGATAATTAGCCTTACAATCCACAAGCATTACAAGCCACATCTCATGGCTATATACAATGAATCAATATAAGCCAATACATGCCACTCACTTGAAGACATTAAGATTCATCAATACTCCAAAGGATGTAGCTTGATAGTGTGAGGTTCCCTCTGACGATCTCCAACCCCGAGCTAACCTGTCAACACTAAAGAAATGGAAAGGAGGGAGTAAGCTTAAAGCTTAATAAGTCCATATGAAAATAATAAGCAAATTATCAACATGATTCCATGGAAATATAATCATAATTTCACTTTTACTTATTTTCTGGTCAAGTTATTTTCTCGAGTCATGGTTACTAAATTATTTATATTTGAAGCTACGAAACTCAAAATTAAGATCCATAAATTTTCCTAGAAACTAGACTCACATATATTCTTACCATAAAATTTTTAGAATTTTTGGTCAATCCAATAAGTACATTTTATTCTTTAAATCGTCCCTATTTTGCTGTCTGACAGTTCCGACCCCTCTCCACTAAAAATTACATATCTCCTCGTACAAGATTTGGATAATGTTCCCATTTTTTTTTGAAAATAGACTCATTAAGGATTTTAATAATATAAAATAAACCCATAATTATTTTTTTACAATTTTTAATGATTTTTCTAAGTCAAAACAAGGTACTCCGAAATCATTCTGACACTATTTCACAAAAATTTAAATATCTCATAATATGAAATAGTTTTGATTACACCGTTTCCTTTATATGAAAATAGACTCAATAATATTTAATTTAATTTCTTATTCAAACTCTAATTTGATTTCCATGATTTTTGGTGACTTTTCAAAGTTACACAATTGTTGCTGTCCAAAACTATTTTATTACAAATTTCACTCTTTCATAATTTCACTTACTCCATTCCATCTTACTGAACGTTTGCTCAACTATCGAGCACATTGCTCATAAAATTCCACATTGCTCATAAAATTCCACAAACATATACCTGCACTTATTCATCACATGGTCATGTTCACATGTATTTTCACTTAGTCGATTTCCCGTTGAACTTATCGGAATAATAACAAATACACAGTTGCCTGCACATATTACCATCCTTGTAACGGAAGCTATCTGGTAAGCATGGTAGCCTGCACTTAGTACTACACAATCGACCAACAATCCAGTACACGTAGTAGCCTGCACTTAGTACTACACACATGACCTAACCATCTGATACACGTAGTAGCCTGCACTTAGTACTACATACGTGATGGAAGTTATCAGGTACGCATAGTAGCCTGCACTTTGTACTACACATGCGACCTAACTACCTGGTACACGTAGTAGCCTGCACTTAGTACTACACACGTGACCTAAAACCATCTTAAACACATAGTAGCCTGCACATAGTACTACACATGTGTTCTCACAATGGATCATTCGTATTATTTCTATTCTAAAGGTTCAATCGGGAAATTCCTTACTTTTCAATAGTTAACAAATTCGTTCATAGTCTATTTTGATTCGTAATTTAAATCAAATGATCATTCTATAGGTAGCCACATCTCATATAATAATGAAATATAGTAACATAAAAAGAATCGATATATTATTTACATACAAACTTACCTCGAATGCAAGCACAACTATATATTCTGATTTAGTCCACAATCTCATTCATTTCCAATCTATGCTTGAATCTCATTTTCCTTGATAATCGAGCTTGGAAGCTTGAAAAACCCTAGCTATGTCTTCTCCATGCAAGTTTCAGCCATGAGGTAGAAGATGGACAAAAATTGGCTTTTAATTTTGTTTTTAATTCATTCTAATTACTAGATTACCAAAATGCCCTTAACTTTAAAATATTCTATTTCACCCATTTCATGTCCATTTTGTCCAACAAATTATCCAATGGTCTAATTACCATTTAAGGGCCTCCAATTTAAAATTTCATAACAATTAGACACCTTTAACATGTAGAACTCAACTTTTGTACTTTTTACAATTTAGTCCTTTTGACCAAATTGAGTGCCCAAACGTCAAAATTTTCGAACGAAATTTTCAAGAAATCATCCCGTGAAATTGTAGACCATAAAAATATAATAAAAACAAATTTTACTGTGTCAGATTTGTGGTCCGGAAACCACTGTTTCGACTAGGCCCTAATTCAGGATGTTACATGGGAGTGTGTCAAGCCATGTGAAAACCCCTGTAGGTTCGAATTTAGAATTTAATTCACACAAGCATGGGACACGGGCGTGTCCCTAGATTCTTAGGCATGTGTGTCACATTGGCCATCAGCACGACCATGTCATAATGGCCACACGTGTGTGTTGCCCTTCCACATGGGCGTGTGCCTTGTTTCAAGAGTTATTTTTCTAAAGTAAGTTAAAGAACCGGGTTGGTCCCGAATGGTTTCCAATGGATGTTTGGGGACTCGTAGGTCCATATTAAGGAGTTTAGACAAATTTCAAAAAAGTTTTTAATTTGACCGAGTCTTAATGACATCGAAATGATTGTATGCATGTGATTAAGTGTGGTAACGCCTCGTATTTTGTCCCGACGTAGGGCTCGGGTGTGGGGTGTTACAGATAACCACTCGGTGGTTCACTTTATCGACCTTCTCTGTTGACCCTTCCTCTGAGGCGTATATATCTCCATCTTCTGAGCCCTTCGCATATTCAAAGAATTCTAGCTCCTTATTATCCATCAGATTTTACACTAGGGCCCTAAATTCAACGCACTCTTGGATTTCGTGACCTTCTCCACATGAAACTCAGAGTAGTTTTCATCCTTTTGGGTTTTCCTGTAAATCCTGCTTGATTAATCCTCATTCTACCATCTTTTTTGAAACCCATTTCAGTGGGGTTTTTACTTTCGCCACGTCTATCTTGGTTCTTTTCCCTCCATTCTCGATTATCACGTTACCCCTTTATTAGAATGATTGGGTAATGGATTCCCTGCCACATTAGGTCCTGATGGATTGTCAAACTTTACAATTCCCATATTAATGAACCTTTCAATTAACTTTTTAAATACGGTGCAGTTCTCAATTGAGTATCCTATGATTCCCGCATGGTACTGGCATTGAGCATTTGCATCATACCATTTGTTGAATGGAGGTTGCATAGGTTTCAGGTGGAAAGGGGATACCACATGTACATCAAACAAATTCTGATACAGCTCCCTATTTTTCATTGGGATGGGTGTGAACTGGAGCCTTTCTGTATTTGGCTTAGGGTTGGATTCTTGCCTTGGATGGCCCTGATGGCTAGTGTTTACTGTCCTTGGCGGGCCAAAAGTAATTGGTTTCAAATAACCCTTGTCGTATTTGCTTACATTATTCACCTCGTTTTCCTTCTTCCTCGGGGTCGATCATTTGGAGTTTTCCCTGTGTCTATCTTACCACTTCTCCCTGCGTTTTCAATCATTTCACATGACATTACTATACCTGAGAAGCTCTTAGTAGTGCTTCCCAACATATGGTTGATGAATGGGGCTTTTAAAGTGTTGATGAAAAGCATTGTAATTTCTTTCTCCAGAAGAGGTGGCTAGACTTGCGTTGCCACCTCTCTCTATCTTTGGGCATATTGCATGAAGCTTTCACTTGGCTTCTTCTCCATGTTCTGCAACGTGATTTTGTCAAGAGTCATGTCCATCACATGACTATATTGCTTCATAAAAGCTTTCACTAAGTCTTTCCATGAACTAATTTCGGTATGACTCAACTGGTTGTACCATTTAGTTGTTGACCTGATCAGACTGTCCTGAAAGCTTTGGATTAACAGTTGGTCATTATTGACATATCCTCTGATCATTCGACAAAACATAGTGATGTGAGCTTCAGGACAACTAGTCCCATTACACTTTTCAAACTCTAGAATTTTAAACTTCGTAGGGAGTATTAAATATGGGACCAAACTCAGGTCCTTGGCATCAATTTTGCAATGATAATCAGTGTTTTCCATTGCTCTAAATTTTTTTCAAACCATTTGCATCGATCTTCAAGTTGCTTTGGCAGTTCCACTCTTGTTTTTTCCATTTCTACCATATCATCTAGATCAGGAATAACATGATTGGTTTGGTTATCCCCCAGATTGGAACTTGAGCCTATTTGGTAGTTCATCGGCACCGAGGTACTGTTTTTTTCATTTTTACCATATCATCTAGATCAGGAACAACATGATTGGTTTGATACTGTTGGGGTCTGATTTGTAACGGGTACCTTTCGTGGGTACTCCTCTAGTTGTGCCTGCGCATTTATCGGGGTAAAACCCAGGGGGTAAATAGGATCCTCATTATCATCCCCTGAGTTGACCACAGTGCTCTTCCCTTTTTCACGTTCTCTAGCTAGCAATTGTGCCAATTGCCTTATCATACTATTTTTGGATTCTTGCATTTGTTCCCTCATGTCTTTTTGAATTTTGGCTAATTGTTATTGCATTTGTGCTTGTAATTGATCTTGCATATCTCTTTGCATTTGTTCTAATCTTTCCAATCTTTGATCCATTGCCTTGGTTTTGGTGCGAGTACTATAATGATGTTTGGTTGGTTGACTCTTGTTGGTTTCCAGATTAACTGAAATAATTTAGTTCTGTAACATCCCGATTTAGGGTCTAGTCAGAACGGTGGTTTCGAGACCACAAATCTGACATAATAAAATTTATTTTTATTAGATTTTTATGGTCAACGGTTTTAGAAAATGATTTTGTGAAAGTTTTGTTTGAAATTTTTGACATTTGGGCACTCAATTTAGTCAAAAGGACTAAATTGTAAAAAGTACAAAAGTTGAGTTCTACACGCTAGAGGTGCCCAATTGTTATAAAATTTTAAATTGGAGGTCCTTATATGGTAATTAGACCATTGGTTAAGTTGGTAGACAAAAATGGACATGGTTAGGCATGTTTCCAATGATTTTGATTAAGGGCATTTTGGTTATTTAGTTGTTAAAATGAATTAAAAACAAAAATAAAAGCCCAAAAAATTTGTCCATCTTCCTCCTTGGCCTAAATTTGCAAGAGGAAGCCATGGCTAGGGTTTTTCAAGCTTTGAAGCTTGATTGTAAGTCCGTTCTTGCCCATTTTTAATGATTTTCACGTTTTTAAAATCCTTGTAACACGATCTAGCTATTTCTACCATTAATTTGAGATATTATGAAGGTCTAGGTTTTGAACCATTTATAAATTTGTGTATTTTGATGATTAATGGTAGATTATGCATGTTTATGGTTAGAGAAACAGCTTTTACTAAGTGATTTTCTGTGAAAACGTCCAAAAGGACTAAAATGTAAAAGTTATAAAATATGTTGTAAAATTGTGTTAAAGTGTGTTTTAATGAAAATTTTGGGCTACTATAGTAATGAAAATGATTTGCCTAGGCTTGTATGTTAAATAAATTGAATAAATTTCATTTTACGAGCCTAGGGGAAAAAGTGTAATTATAACAAACTTTAAGGGCAAAAATGTAATTTTTCCATAGTATGATTTTTGGGTCACATTGAGTAATGTGAGTAATAATTAGGCTAAATGTGATGTTATAGATAAAAGAAAACGAGATTGAGGCCTAGAATGAGGGAAAATGAGTAATTAACGGTTAGATCCCTCTTTGCCATTTTAGTGTCAAGGTAAGTTCGTATGTAAATAATGCTATGTTATGTTGTATTTTAAATATTCTAAATGCTTTGATAATGAATGAAATAAATGATTGATTCTATGGTTGTATTTGACGAAGTTCGGATAAGTGAGAAAAATCATGTTTGAACCTTAGGAATAGAATAGGATACGAGTGACATGTCACTAAGGATATTTGCGATGTATGTGTGATTATGTGATCTGGGTACTAGTCTCGTACATCTACCAGTGGCTGGGTAGTCTAGCTTGTGTTGCGGATACCTGACAGCTTGTGTGAGCAGCATTGCGTAGTTGCGTCTTGACCGTCAGCTTATGTGAGCAGGCCCGAGATTTGCTCGAGAGCGAGCATTTATGTGATATAAGATATGAGGTAGCTTTAGCTACATATGTGGCACTTATGTGCAAAGAGTTTTCATGTATCCATTTAGTATTCGAAGTGTTGAATGGGTATGCCAAAATGAGAAAGTAAGTGATTATGTTACGAGATTGTACAGGTATGTACATAAAGATTTTAAGTATTGGCTTCATGATATTGTGAGTTATGATCACTATGAAAGTGACGTTGAGATAGCCCTATGATTGTTGATTTATGGACATGATGTATAAATGCATGGAAACATGGTTGATAACTATATGATAGGCCCTAGAAGCCCTGATTGGTGAGATAGTAAATGTTGTTCCTTTGAATTGTGATTTATCAGTAATGAGTGAAAGGAAATATTAGCCTAATTGTCTATTAAAATGGTTAAGAAAGTATGGAAAGAAAGAGTTTATACAATTTGAAATATGTTGAGCTATATACATGAAAACATGAATATACATAAGTAACTTGTACTTTTACTAAGATGTTTAAAAAGATTTGCTAACCATGAAACATGTTACCATAGAGAAACTATGGTTGCTAGACTGAAAGTCGAGCAATGTTAAATTATTTTGATAAATCAAAAAAGAATAAACATGTGAATAGGTTATATTACAACCTTGAGATTTATAGCTATTTTATATTAACTTGTGCTTATATTGTCAAGCATAGTATATGACTAGCATGAGTTGCTCATTATTTTCATATGGAATTACTAAGCTTTGAAGCTTACTCCTCTTCCTTTCCCATCTTTTATAGGTTAATTTAGCTAGCTCGGGTTGGAGACCGCTGGAGATGTCATCACATTATCAACCTATCATGTAGGTATAAGTGAACACAAGTATTTTAAGTTTATGGAATGTATAGGGATTTTGTCTTTTGATTAAATTGTGTCATTATTAATGTGGCCAAATGTGTTGGCCTAGAATGGTTTATGGTCTAATTTTTATAAGGCCATGAGATATGGCTCACATTAATTATGGGAATGTAATTCTATTCATATATGCATGCATGTGCTAAGTCACTCATGTTATGGTTAAATTCGATGTTTGATGATAGAATTGTGAGTAAAAGGCATAATAACATCTTAAGGCATGAATGTATAGAATAGAAGTAAATTGATGTTACATTTTGCATATGATTTGGTAAGTTTGGTCTAAATAAAATATGACATCTTAAGCAAGTATAAATTGTTATGAAGTTGACATGTATGAGCCATGTTTATGAATGTGTAAGTGCTCATTTATGCCATATAGGATGCATTGAGATTTGCAAGTGTACATGTATTATTGAGGACGACAAAAGGCTTGGAAAATAGCCTCAAAGTTGTCTACACAGGTAGACACATAGGCATGTGCCTAGGCCGTGTGTGACACATGGTCTGCGCCATGGGCGTGTGATCCGACCATGTGTCCCCTGCACCCTAATTAGTTAAAACAGAATGCTCAGTAGTAAACACATGAGCAGAGACACGGTCGTGTGTCTCAGCCATGCGGAGGACGCGGCCTAAGCACACGGGCTTGTGACTTGGCCGTGTGACCTCAATTTAGTTGATGACATCATAAACAGAGAGTTACACGGGCGTGCGTGACCACAAGGCCTACCCACACGGGCCTGTGACCCTCCAAAATAGGAAAATTTTCTAAGTGTTGTATAAGTTTCGAGAGTTCTCGATTTAGTCTCGAATCACACCCAACGTATGTTTCGGGTCTCAAAGGGCCATATAAGGGACGATATGCATGTGAATGAAAATTTTGAAATTTGGACAAAAATTTAGGTCTTGATTTTGAATGATTGTGTGAGTTTATGTTCGGTAACGCCTCGTACCCTGTTCTGGCGTTGAATACGGGTAAGGGGTGTTACACGTTTGATTAGGGTCTTTTTGTGAAATTTAATGCATATGATGCAATGTAATGCAAATGCATGAAATGAATGCAAAAAGAGGCATTGTCTCTGATTCAATTTGTTAGAACAACTTTACTAGAAAATAAATTTCTTTACATAAAACAGATTATATATACGGCTTTACCCCAATGCTCAAAGCCTTAACTTTCCTAAGAAGCCGGGCTAACTTTTAACCTCGATTCGATTCTGATTCATACTTCAAGCTTATCACATCAGGCTGAACTACTAGGGTTTCCAAATGATCGACCACTTCTCGTATTTGACCCACAACTTTACCCATAATATTGTCCCTATCCCTGACCTGACCTTGAGAACGACGATGTTGCTCTTTCCACTACTCGTTGTTTACTTCAAGGAGTTCAACTCAAAGTTCACAATTTTGTAATGCGACCTTGAGGTCTTCTATATTCCTTTTCAGCTCTTTAGTCTTGTTGAAGCTCACTTTCAGCTCAATTATGGAGTTGCGATTACGATACCAATGAAGTGACTTTTCTAGTTCTGCTACCTTGGCTTTTAATTTATCCTTTTCATTTTGGCATTCCAATAGGTCTCTATCTAGAGCATTTTCTCGAAAGTGGGCATCTTGGCATTTCATTTCCCATTGATCGGCTCTATTCTTTTCTTCTTTGATCTCTTGCCACCATTGTTCTGATGTCTTTCCCAGCCTGGCAATCCTCATTGATAAGCGCAGCATCTTGTAATCTATTTTTAAACTATCCAGGTATTCCTCGACCTTGTTCTTTCCTTTCCTCAGTTTATCGGCCTCTAGCTTCTGGACATCAACTTCTAGTCCTAATTGCATCTTTTCCTCCTCCAATTGTTCTATCTTCTTTCGTAGCTCCAAATTCCTCTTTTTAAAATCTTGCTTGATGATCTCTAGATCTGATGGAATCACTTGCAGGTGTTCTTCCAATGGTCAAATGGCTTCTTGATTTGGCATAGGGATGTTGTCATTGACTCTCTGACCTTACCACTAACTATATTTGGGGGTTGTCATCGGACCTACGACCAATCTTTTCATTCGGCGAGTTTGGTTCTAGGCATTAGACATTTCTCGAACCTTTTTTCGTGTAGTTATTCCCTTTATACAAGAACTCGCACTGGGCCAGCCCTTGCGTTCTGGTATGAATTACCTCGATCTATATTGCCTCATCACAAGTAAAGGAGCATACCCAACAGGCCCCCAAATCCCAGGTAAAGGAACCCAGTCAAAGTCTCCACACCAGTACAGAATCTCATCGGGGATTATCCAATGGGCTTTCCATTCAACGTCCTCATCTTGGAGACTCTGGAGAATTGCCATCCATTTTTCTTCTAAAATGTCGTCTCGCCTCGGTGTAGCCACTAATTCTTTCAAAGGAGTGTAGTTCTCAGAGAATACTCGATAAGAAACATTTTCTATCTTCCAAAAGTTGCTATGAAACCATGCTAATAAATGTTGCGCACACCCAATGAACCTTCCTTCACCCGCTCTTCGACATGTACTCAAAGATCTGAATGTTTTGACCAGAATTAAAGGGACGGGTGTGACCCTCTTATCAAGTCTATCTAACCAATCTAAAACTTCCTCATCGACGTGCCCTAGTGCTTTGGGGAAAACAACCAGCCTGTAAATGCTCAAAGTAAAAACATCGACCCTTTTCTTTATATCTAGGTGTGCCAAGATCAAATCTCGTAAACTATTGCAAGGGATACATTTACCATCTCCCTTTTTCTTGATCTGGGCTACAACCCATTGCTTACTCATCCTCGTGATGTTCATTAGTTTCTTTAGGAAAGCCGAGACATTGTCAGCTCTAGAATAAACCTTGTCGGGTCGAATTTTCAAGGAACGAAGTAAGGTCGTATATTCTTCCACAGTAGGTACTAAATCCACTTTTCCAAAAGTAAAGCAACTGTAGGCGAGTTTCCAAAATTGAGCCAGAGCTTGAAACAAATGCTTGTTGTGACAGCCCTAATGTGACCCTAGTCGGGAAGTGGTTTCGGGACCACAAAACCAAGTCATAAAAATAATTAGCTGTCATGTTTGATGCTTATTTTATGTATATATGCGTGTGTGAAAATTTCATATTTGAATTTTGTTAATTATAGGTGAATTTTAGTAAATAGGACTTATGTGAGAAAATTTAGAAATGTGCTAGACAAATGTAAAGTGGCCTAATAATGCATATTATAAAAATGATGGGTTTGCATGTCAAATTACCCAAAAATTGAGCTAGTGGTCGGCCATGCTATGGGTGGAAACATGTTGTAAACATGTTGTGTTAGTGTGTTATGTTAGAAAGAATAAAAAAAAGGGGTTAGTATTAAAGTAATGCAAAGGGAGGAGTGATGAAAAAAAATTGTCTCATCCATGTTCCCCCCCCCCTTTGCCGTGAATTGAAGAAAGAAAACCAAAAAAAAGAGAGAGCATTCGGTGATGAAAACAAGTTGTGTTCTTTGGTTCTTCTTGGCCGAATTGAAAGGAGGAAGAAAGGAGTGAAGCAATCGGTCACCTTAGGTCAATATTAAGGTAAGGAAGTTGATACTAGTTCTTGAAATCCTAGTTGATATTGAGTGAGAAATCAAGTTATTGTTGGTAACCCATGGTGAAATTGTGATTTTGGAATAAGTAAAGTTTTCGGCTATGGAGATTAATAAGGGTGATGGTTGTGTTTCATGCTAAATCTAGATGAACAATGGTAGTTTGCTTACATCTTGATATCTATGAGTTCCTTTCTTGGTTCTACCTTAGATCCATAAGTATGATTTATGCTTGTTATGTTACTCATGGTTAAAATGATTCGGCTATGGTTCATCTAAAAATAAAATATACATGTGAATTTGGTTATTATATTTGGTTGAGGTGTTATACATGATTTGGTATTAAATGATATTAGGTTATATTCGAACATAGAAAGAGTTTATTTTGGTATGCTTATATTTGGTTAATGATTTATTCTTGTGAAGTATAAATTTGTAACATGAATTGAGTTGGAAGCTACTATAATGTACTTGTGCATTCGGGTATATGATGAAAATATATGAGGTGGTTATAATCAACTTTATGATTCGGCTCTTGCACATATATATATATAAATTTGCACATGATGTATTGGTATGACATATATATTATCTCAAGGTATATATTTATATATGATGGTGTTTCAGTTATGGAGTAAATGCTTTGAGTGCGTATTGAGTTATAATATGTAATGCATTAGTTAGTAAAATGTATGCCATTTATATGTGGTATTAAGTATATAATTAGCCTCAACGTAGACATGCATATTCGGCCACATGAGATGGATTGGTGTTGCATGTATTCGGTTAGAGGCAAGCATATTGATGCTTTTATCTTGGCTTAGATAATCGGCTAAAAGAGAGTGTGGGCTAATATGTTGAGTTTGATTCATGATTTCATATATATGTGACTCTAATGTCTAATGTATATATGGGTTAAGAACCTTGAGTTTCTCTTTTTGATGTTCAAATGATTAAATCAATTTATTTGTTAATATTAAGCTCAAGAGCAAAGGGGAACTAAATCCGATAAAGGGAAGGAAAAAGTGATCGAATAGGCGTCGAAACCGTTACAACATCCGAGGTAAGTCTTTGAGTAATGGAGCTTAGATTATGATTTGATTAGATCATGTTTTAAGTAAATCAAAATCATGCTCTTGTATGTAGCTATTGAGCCGAAATGATAATGCTTGATAAGTGACTTGTGTTTGAATTCTAGTTATGAAATTGAAATAGAGATGTGTCATGATTTATTGATATGTGCATAAATATTCGGATGATAACCGAGCTAAGTCCCGAAGGCATTTGTGCTAGTGACTAATTTCGGGCTAAGCCCGAAGGCAATTGTGCGAGTTATTATATCCGGGCTAAGTCTCGAAGGCATTCGTGCGAGTTACTATATCCGGGCTATGTCCCGAAGGCATTTGTGCGAGTTACTATAACCGGGCTATGTCCCGAAGGCATTCGAGCGAGTAGCTATGTCCGATTGAATTCCTAAGGTACTTGATTTGGGAATGAGCGATCTTGCTGTAATAATTTCAATTAATACGCTCGTAAAATCCCAACAATGAGGTATGTTTCGTATGTGCATTGGAACAGTTGCTTCCTTTTGAATATTATTCGCTCAGTCGATTAATGAGCTTCCGGTCCTTGGTTAAGTTGATCCCTTATGTATGAATATAAGGGTTGGAAATGTGAAGTAGGACTAATTTTTGAAAATATGTGTATATGAAATTATCCGTTTAGTTATATGAATGCTATACTTCAGTTGTGTTTAATTTCATTGCTCAAAACTTACTAAGCATTAAATGCTTATTCCGTCCTTTGAATCTCTGTTTTATAGATTTTGGTTCGTTAGCTATCGAACTCGGGATTATTGAAGTCGAAGTCGCCCACACTATCAGAGCCCTTTTGGTACACTTTTGGTTGAACTCTGAAAATGGCATGTATAGGACTACCCCTTTTTGTTGTTGGTCATGTACCCCTTGGTTTTGTATAAATTTGGATAGCCATGCGAAAATGGCTTATATACACTTTGAGCGTAGTATTATAATCGTTTTGTATGTTATTCATTAAGAGGTATGGTAATGTTTGGAAACGATTAGCCATTGGAATGGTTAATCATGATCATATTTTATGCTATATATGCTAAAAGGGCTAGTTGAATCATGGAAACTATGAATTAGGTAAAGTTTACCTTGAAGGCAGATGCTGACAGCAGCAGTGATGTAAATTTGAAAAATCACTAAAAATATTAGGAATGGAATTAAATAGTTAATAAATTATGTAATCGAACCTTGATGAATCTACTTTCATATGGAAGAAACGAAACGATCATATGAGTCATATGTTAAGAGAAATTTAAGTTTTCGTGAAAAAGGGCCAGAACGGTTTCTGGATCCCCTATTCCGGATTTGGAAATTCATTATAAATTAACCAGAGATAATTAGAAGTCATGCCATATATGTATAGATTCCTTTTCGAGTCTAGTTTCTATATAAATAAACTACATAAGTATTGAAGCCCTGTACAAGGAGATATCTAAGTCGTAATGCATGAAGGTCAGAGTAGTCGAACCCTGAATCAGGGGAGAATTTAACTAATAAACTGTACTAATTGGCTCAACAAAAAATTCTAGAAAACAAGTTGTAGATGGATATATGAGTCTAGTTCCAGGAAAAATTTATGAAACTGGTTTTCGAGTTTTGAAACTCAAGATATGATTTTTAAGGCGACAGTGACGCAGTTAACCAGCTTGTCTGGAAATTTTTAAATGGACTGTGGAAATAAGTGAGTTAAGTTCGTTCACACTTCGTGTCCGACTCCGGCAACGGTCCCGGGTACGGGGTGTTACACTTGTCCACTTTGATATCGAGTAGATAGGGCAAATCACCAAAATTACAGTAAAATAGCGATTTGATTTCATCATCCTATTGGACCCATATCTCTTTAAGTTCTTGGAGATTGTTCTGGGTCATGCTGATACGAGTGAAGTCCCACAATTCTGACACGTACACCTCCGTCGAACTATCACCTTTCTCTAGTAATGTTTTCTCAAACCATATTCGGACAGTCGCATTATCTTACATTTTATCAGGAAATTCGTTCTCCATGGCAAGCTCTCTATTTAGTAACTGAATGTAAATCAACAGCTTTTTTTATGATGAAAATTTCATTCAATCACAGTCAAAGCAAAATAAAACAAGTCAATACATTTTATACAAAGCTAAAGTAAGCAAGAAATAATAAATAAAACACCTATTTGGGTGACCACTAGGGGTTCGGTGCGATTCTACCTAGGGTAGGCTCTTAGGGCTCACTATATGCGGTTCGGTTCTAAAGTAAGGGTACTTGAACTGGCAGATTCCTTGATCCTCACCCATTATAGGCTCATATGGACCGAGTTTAGTTCAGGGGAATACATTTCCCTATAGCTATACGGAGATGAAAATCTCACGAAGACATAGGTATGAATGTATCCTGAAAGCAATCCATTATCCTATACGAATGTGAATACTTCACGAAGGAATAGTTTCTCACTCCCACTTAAAAGGGTATAACTGACCGGTTAAGAAATGGAAAATGCAAAAGTATATCCGAAGTCTCAAACCAATAGGGCAAATATATCAAAATGATGTAGACCAATGAAATGCAATGAAAGGATCGTAAATTTAAACCAAATTATCGATTTTCGATGAAAAAGACAAGAAGTAATCAACTTTTGTCTTGACTCTCTTATTTTGTCCCTAGTGGAGTTGCCAAGCTGTCGAAACATTTTTTTGAAAGGTCGACTTTTTATTTTGAAAAACGAAAATGGGAGTCGCCACCAATCCTTTTTATATGAGGTGTGATCAGATCACCTCGAAACTTGATCTTTTGAATAAAAGGTTTAATTTATTAAAACAATATTTTTTCGGTATACAAAAATTCAAGAAAATGGGTTCAGGAGTCGGTTACGTACAATGAAGGATTAGCACCCTCGTAATGCCTAAAATTGGTACCTAATTGTTTAATTAATGTCTTAATGTCGAAAAGTTGAAAACTTGAAAAATTTAAAATACGATCCCTCAATTTTTAATGTTAATTTTACTAAAAAAATGCTTGAATAAACTGAAATGAACGTTAAAAACTCTCTCTCCTCGAAATAACAAAATGTCACATCCCGTAAGTTAGGACATGGTATTTTGAACCATTGAGAATAAGCTTGCCTTTTAATTAGTTTTTTTTTAAAAACTTGTATATTTTAATTTTAAAGGATATTCGGCCATTTAGATTCAACAAGGAAATCGAAATCCTGTAAGTTAGGGTACGACTTTCTCGAAGCTCCAAATACAGAATATTGCCTTTATTTTAAAAATTTTCTTTTACAAATTTGGATAAAAATTAATGTAAAATTTAAAATGATACATGTTTAGTTTAATCGAATGAGGTACAAAAGCGCTTAAAACTTAAGAAAAATGTTGTGTTTAATGAATAATGATAATGCAACATAATTTGTAATAATATAATAAAACATAAAAATATAATGGTAATTTGTATAATGAGATCACAATTCCAGCACGTATAATAGGATAATAATAATAACAAAGAAAAACGATAATAGTAACAATAACAATAATAATAATAATAATATCTAAATTTTGAAATATATTGGAAGTAGCAAACAAATAAAAGAATAAATAAGGGCACAATAAAAGAAAATAAATAAAAAGCCAATTATAAAAATAAAATAAAAGAAATATTAAGTAAAAAATAAATAAGTGAACATCAATATGACATTTGATTAAAAATTGAAACTAAATAAATAAACAAATAAAATAACAAATGAAATAGTTTGTGAAAAAAATTTAAAAATTTGAAGTTAAATAGGCCAAGTATCAAATTGAAATTGAAACAAAATTAAGGGGAATAAGTTGTAAATAATCAAAGTAGACTAAAAAGGATTAAAATATAACTTGCTAAAAATGACAGGGACTGAATGAGCAAATAACCCCTTTCCATATGCGCATTGATTCTCAAAGGATTAAAATGAAATAAAATCAAAATTACAGGGGTAAAACTAAAAAAAATAAAGACAGGATCAAATTGAAAAAGGGCGAAAAAGAAGAAGGACCCACCACATAAATATCCCTCTGAGGGAAAAACACGCGAATCCTAGCCTGAAATCGAGTCGAGTTTCGGGTCTTAAGCAAAACAACGTTGTTTTGGTAACTGATGCTTAAGTCCAAAACGGCACCGTTTTGACCTCTATATAAATATCAAAAAAAAAAACCTTCTCCCTTTATTTTTCCAAAAAATCTGAGAGTTCTCTCAAACTCTCTCTCACTCTCTCTTTCTCCGGCCATCCTTCGGTTACCAGACCACCGTGGAGGTCGCCGATTGCCGACTACGACGCTGTCATCCACGATGGTCGAAAATAAAAGAACTGCCATTTTTTAGGCTTTTTGACTCCCGATCATAAAAATGTACCGTCTTTCCTCGGAGCTTGTCACCTCGACCACCCACGGCGGCTCAAATGCAAGAAAGTTGAGATTTTGGCTTTTTTATTTTGTATTTTATTTCTTTGAAAATAATAAAAAGGAAAAAAACAATATGAAGTAAAAAAATAACTTGAAAGATGCCAGGAAGAGAATAAAAGAACCACCTTTTGAAATTCTTTTTTTAATTGATTCTGTATATGTGTAAGAAGAAAAAAACATTCGTGTTTTTGTGGCTTTTTATAGTCGAAATTCATTACAATTTTTATTCTTTTGCTTGCTTTCGTTTTTTGTTTGCTACTATTCTTGTTGCCTTTATGCTGTTGCGTGTTTGTTTTGTCTGAAGGTACAGGGCAAAGGCTGTAGGAGTGGCAGACCGTGGTGGCAAAGGGGTCAGACGGCACACCTGCCGACATGGAGAAGTAGTGTAAGGGAGGCTAGGGTTTTTTCTTTTACTGAAAATAGGTCTAGGTTTTGGGCCACTAGGCCTCCTTTTCATTTGGGTTCTTTGGGTTTAATGTAATTGGGTTTGATTTTTTGTAATGGAATTTGTAACGCCCCAAAAATCCCGAAATCCTGAACTTTCAATTTTTTCAGTTTCGATAAAAATTGTGCTTAACACTCCTAGTCAAGTGTTAATTATGTTATAGCAGGTCTTGGTTAAGGTTTGAGTTTGAACTTAGGGGTAAAGGAAATTATGGTTTAATTATTAAAAGAACCTTGTTGGCAAGTAGGAAGGCTTTTAAATAAATGAAGGAAGAATTGGACACAAGAAAGCCTTGTGGTGGAGTGGCAAGTGGTGTCACATGCATGACAAGGAGGTCCTGGGTTGGAATCCCTCCTTGCTCAAAAGAAGGATTTATTTTTGCTTAAGGGATGGACAGTGGTGGCGTTGGATATGAACACTGTAGGGAGTGATAAGAGGAGAAATTTGAGGAGGGGATTAGGGAGTTATCAGGGAGAAAAATTAGGAGATGAGGAGTGAAGAAGAGGTGGAGCCAAATTGGGAATTTGGGCATAGAAAATTCGGCCATAGAGGCTGTATATAGGTGCCGAATGTGAGGTTTCCAGGCTAATGCTGAATTCTCCTTCACCTTGTCGCCAGAAAGCACCTTTTTTTTCTCCAAAGATCTAAAAGCCAAAAATCCCTTGTTCTTCTTTCTTTTTCTTTGTGCCAGTTCTCCATTCTTCCCTACTCAAAGTTTTGTTTTTGATTCACCTCTGGTTTTAAAAGATTTCTACTTCTCTTTGTGCCGAAAAACCTCTTTTACCATACAAGTTTCAAAAGCCTAATATCCTCTATGCCGCCACTACCCTTTCCACTCAGTTAATTCTAGTGTAAGTGCTTTGTTCTCTCAATCGATTTTGCTAGTATAGATCACTCTTTCCCTCACTTCTTCTAATCGATTTTTGTAGGATTAGTATCGAATCCCTGCTGATTTGCTCCTTAGGTGTGAGATATTGGTAAGTGTTCTTCACTTCGGTAAAGGTTGGCCGAATAGGGTTTAGTAGTAAAGGGTGACATATGATGGATACAAGTCACCCAATATGTTTTTAACAGCAAAGGTTAATGCAGATCAAGGAAGTACTCGTGATTAGTGATCAAGGAAAAGCTATTAAGACTTAGCATTTTAGGTAAGGTTAAGTTGAGACTTCGGCTTTTGGTAAAGTATTCGATAAGTATATGTGAGTAATCATTGAGTGATATCGATTGTAGGTCACGGTAAGGGGGATCGCAGTACGCTTTATTACCAGGTGTGTACATACACTGCACACACACAAGTAGATCGACAAATCCAGAAATGCCGAAATGCCGAAAAGCCAAAAGTTTGGCTACGGTAGTCTTGCGAGTGCGTGAACACTCGTAAGGGGGAAACTGATAGGTTATCTGAGGCTCCATTGGCGATTCCATGAACTTGGGCCGTGTTTTGGCCAACCGGGCCAGAATAGGCTAAGTGGGCCCGATGGGCTGTTGGGCCCATAAAAGGCAAAATTGGCAACTTGATGTTAGGTGATGGAAAGTATACGAAAGCATGTATATGAATGTGATTTGGGCCTAATGGTCCATATGAATGTGATTTGGGCCTAATGGGTCATACGAATGTGATTTGGGCCTAATAGGCCATATGAATGAGATTGGGCCTAGTGGGCCATATGCATGTATGTAGACTTGTTTGGGCTTTTGGGCCTAGTATCTGACAACTATTTAATTGACGTAAAACTTAATTAATTAATTGTGACTGTGGACGAGTTATAAGGTTAAGGTGTGGTAATGGGTATATGCATGTGTAGGATTGGATCTAGGGACAGCTTGGTACTTAAGCGGTCTTAATGACTCACCTCCTCTACTCTGGAATCCTACTTGGTGCATAGTATCTATTCACTTTAGCCAACGATGACTTGTTAATAGGCTAAGGTAAGTGACAAACCCATAACAAGAGAAATTAACTAAATGCCCCTAAGGGCGAAAATGACTAAAATACCCCTATGTGTAGAATGTAAGACTTATGGATGTTCATGTATATCTGCTGCATACATGCGATATTCTCTTTAGGTTGCATATGGGTTGGAATTATGGAACGGAGGAATTATATGAGGATCGCATGGTTGCTTGACAATCGTGGATCCACCGACGGCTTTTAAGCCCAATATGTGATTGGCAGCTTGCTGCAATGAAGGTAGTTCCGTAACTGGGCTACCCTTGATGTGTATCGGATGGGTGGGTCGATATTTATATCCCCACATGATGTGTATTGGGGGACGGAGTTGATGTGTACCAGATGGATTATTGGGGTGGGTTGTACTGCATTGCATTGCATGTATGATTTTATGGATTGGTGAATGCTTATTACTCGTCAGGGTCATACACACTGAGTTTTCGAAAACTCACCCCCTCTTTTTTTTATTTTTCTCAGGTGATGCTCAGTAGAAGGTTCGATGTTTGGAGAGACTCGGAGGTGGCCAGCTAGCAAGACCACTTGGACTTATTTTTTTAAAAAAGAAAGCATATAGTTTCTAGCTTATTAAGTAATTTCAGACTAGAATGAAATAAGGCCTTCCCTTTTATTATTATTTGGATTGTTATTTTTATGCATTGTAATTATGAGAAGGTCAACATGGGTTTCCTAAATCATAGATTGTTTTTCTACATTTCCGCAACTAAATTTAAAATGATAAGCTTTCATAAATCATATGTTTTAAGCAAGCTTTCGCGATTGAAAGAGAGTTTTTATAAGTTAATCAAGGTTTCTAATTTTAAGAAGGGTTTTCAATGAAAACAAGGTTTTCGCTAAAACACTTCAATGTGACGCGCCAGATTCGATCATAACGTCCGGGTTAGGTTTAGGGTGTTACAGAATTTATATTTTTTTGGTTTTATTTTTTTTGGGGTTTTTAGGTTTCTAGTTTGGGCCCGGGAAAATTTGGCCTGTTACAAGTTTAATTATTGAAATGGCCATTTGGTTTGGCTTGAGTTGTGGTATTTTGGTGTTCTAATGAACTTAGCTTTGGCATGTAAATATTAGACTTGAAATGGTTGATAATTTACTTAATGTGTTTGAAAGGTGAAATGGTAGTTGTGTAACACCCCGTACCCGAGACCGTCGCCGGTGTCGGACACGAGGGGTTAACGAGCCAAATCTACTTATTGCACCAACCAATTTGACATTTCCAGACAAGCTGGAGAACTGCATCACTGTCGCCTTAAAAAGCATATCTCGAGTTTCAAAACTCGGAAACTGATTCCATAAATTTTCCCTGAATTTAGACTCATATATCCATCCATGGATTTATTTCTAGAATTTTTGGTCAGGCCAATTGGTACAGTTTATTAGTTAAAGTCACCCCTGTTTCAGGATTCGACTACACTGACCTTTGCGCATTACGACCAGGATATCTTCCCGCACAGAGCTTCAATGCTCATGCCGTTTGTTTCTAATGAAACTCGACTCAAAGGGAAATCTACACATATAAGGTGTGACTTCAAATTCTTTCTGGATAATTTGTGGTAAATTTTCAAAGTCGAGACAGGGGATCCAGAAACCGTTCTGGCCCTGTCTCACGAAAACTTTAATATCTCTTAGTATACTGTTTATATGATCGTTTCGTTACTTTCATATGAAAATAGACTCGTCAAGGTTCGATTAAATAATTTATTCACTATTTAAATCCATTCCTACAAATTTTGGTGATTTTTTCAAATCCACCCCACTGCTGCTGTCAGCATCTGTTTTCAAGGTAACCTTTACCCATTTTGTAGTTTCCATGGGCCAACTATAGTTTTGTCATACATAGGTCCACATATGATCATATTTAGCCATTCCAATGGCTGATTAAGTGCCCATCATTCCCCTTTCCAGTCCATAATCACAACATGAGGCCATATATAATTACATGAACACAAATGGTCTAATGCCACACTTCACTTTTACGAGCCATTTTCGCATGGCCGTACACATATACATCACAAAAGTATTCGAAACGACAAGGGTAGTCCTATACATGCCATATCCAAAGTTCAACAAAAGGTACCAAAAGGACTTCGATAGTGTGGTTGACTTGACTTGATGATCCCGAATCCGATCGCTAACGAGCCAAAATCTATAAAAGAGAGCAAAGAAACGGAGTAAGCAATTTATGCTTAGTAAGTTTTGAGCAAGGGATTCCAGCACAACAAAAGCATAGCATTCATATAGCTAAACGGATAATTTCATATGCACACATTCTCAGTATCATGCTTACTTCACATTACCAACCCTTATGTTCATACACAAAAGATCAACTTGGCCAAAGGCCGGTAGCTCGTTTATCAACTGAGCGAGTACTTACTTGTAAGGACTCAACTAATTCAAGAACATACGAACATACCTCATTGCTGGAATTTTTGCAAGCGTATTAACTGAAATTTTTACAGCAACATTGTTCATTCCCGAATCACGTACCTTCGGAATTTAACCGGATATAGCGACTAGCTCGATTGTCTTCGGGACATTGCCCGGTTATAGTGATTCGCACAATTGCCTTCGGGAATTTACCTGGATTTAGTAACTCGCACGAATGCCTTTGGGACTTAACTCGGTTTTGGTAACTCGCACAAAATGCCTTCGGGACTTAACCCGGTTTTAGTCACTTAGCACAAAAGCCTTCGGGACTTAGCCCGGATACCATTCGAATAACCAAGCACATAGATCAACAAATCAATATACCTTCTTATTACATTCTCATTACCAAAGCTCAAACACAAGACACTTATCATATTTACAATTTCGGCTCAATAGCCACATACACAAAGAGCATGATTTCGATTTACTTGAGACATGATCTAATCAATCATAATTTTAAGCTCTATTACTCAAGAACTTACCTCGGATGTTGTCGAATGATTCCGATAGCTATTCGACCACTTTTTCCTTCCCTTTATCGGATTTAGCTCCCCTTTGCTCTTGAGCTTAATTCACACAAATTTAACTTATTAAAATCTCATTATAATAGCTTATGGCCGAATATGACAAGGAGTTTAAATGGTCATATGGCCATCCTTTAGCTCAAATACACAATGGTCATGCACAATTTTTAATCATAACAAGCAATTCAATACAATTCATTCAATCATCAAAGTGAAGCTCAAGGTACTTAGCCCTTATATATATTAGACATTAGAGTCACATGTGTACGAAATCACGAATCGAATTCAACGCATTAGTTAGTACTCTCCTTAGCTGAATTTTCCAAGCCAAGAATAGGCATCAATATGCTTGCCTCTAACCGAATGCATGCACACCAACCCCCTCATGTGGCGAATATGCATGCCCATGTTGAGGCCAATTATACACTTAATACCACACAAAAACAGCATACGTTTTACTAGCTAATGCATTGCATATTGTAGCTCAATACTCTTCTATCATTTATTTCATAGCCGAAACATCATCATATGCAATTATATACCTTGAGATAGTATATATGTCATACCAATGCATCATGTGCAACATATATACATGTAGGTGTAAGGGCGAATCTCAAGTTGCTTATATCCAAATATAAACACATATCCAAAGCTCAAATCTTACCTACCATGCAACATGCATGAATCATACTTATGGATATACCATGGCCGAATACACCACAACACCATACCGTTTCAATCTGGTCATGGTTAAACAAAGAACTTAGTGTCTCACTAAAAAATGCTAAAAGAAAATCCAAGAGTCCTCACTCCCCCATCACATGTATCATTATCAAGCTTCATATTTAGCATGCAATGGCATTAACACAACATTCACCTTGGCCGAATATCATTCCCATGACATAGCAAAGATTTGAACAATGGGCTAATAAGAACATCAAGCTAGCAACTAAAATATACATGAATCTCATGGCAAAACATCAAACTTACCTTAATAGTGACCTAGAGTAGCCGAATGCTTCACTCCCTTCTTCCCTTTTTCCTTCAATTTTCGGCCAAAAGATGTTCAAGGATGAACACACACATTTCTTTTTCTTCTTTGTATTTTCTTCCTAGTTTTGGCTCAAAGAAAGGATGAACAAAATTTTTTTCTTTCTTTTCCTTCAACTCACGGCAGTGGGGAGGGGGAGAAGCCTTCACACACATTTTTTTTTTCATTTTTTTTATTACCCATACACCTTAGTTTAATGTTTCTCCCTAATGCACCAATAAAACATGTCTATGACATGTTTTGCCCATCCTCCCTTGTCATGGCTGGCCACCACTTATAAAAAGAGGGGTATTTGACATGTAAGACCATTGTTTTGCATGCATGCTTTAATTAGTCATCACACATTTCCCTATCCTACTTTCAAAGTTTACTGCTAGGTCCTTTTTAGTGGAATTCACATTTATAATCCTAAATCAAATCATCAAAAATGTCACACACGAATTAACACATATCATAGGCATCAAAATGAACATTAATTTATTTTTATGCCTCGGTTTCGTGGTCTCGAAACCACATTCCAACTAGGGTCGTTTTAAGGCTGTCACAACTCTCCCCCACTTAAGAAATTTTCGTCATCGAAAATCTTACCGGTAAATAGATTTGGGTATCGCTCTTTCATAGAGTTCTCGGGTTCCCAAGTAGCTTCTTCTATCCCGTGTTTGAGCCATAACACTTTCACTAGCGGAACCCGCTTGTTTCGCAATTCTTTCACTTCACATGCTAGGATACGAATCGGTTCTTCCTCATAACTCATATTGGCTTGAATTTCAACCTCTGATGGACTAATCACGTGCGACGGATCAGATCTATAACGTCGAAGCATCGAAACATGAAAGACGTCGTCAATCTTTTCAAGTTCAGGGGGCAAAATCAAACGATACGCAACTGGGCCAACTCGTTCAGAGATTTCGTACGGCCCAATGAATCTCGGGCTCAACTTGCCCTTACGACCAAATCTGAGTACCTTTTTCCAAGGCAAAACTTTAAGAAACACTTTATCTCCCACCTAATACTCGATGTCTTTTCGTTTCAGATCCGCGTACGAATTCTGACGATCGGAGGCTATCTTCAGACTTTCACGGATTACTTTTACTTTCAGTTCAGCGTCCTTAATCAAATCCACTCCGAAAATTTTGCTTTCACCAAGCTCAGTCCAAAACAATGGTGTACGGCATTTACGCCCGTACAAGGCCTCGTAAGGTGCCATCTTAATACTTGATTGAAAACTATTGTTGTAAGCGAATTCAATCAAAGGCAAATACCGTTCCCATGAACTACTGAACTCGAGGATGCAACATCTCAACATATCCTCAAGTATCTGAATTATCCGCTCGGATTGACCATCGATTTGGGGGTGGAAGGCGGTGCTGAAATGCAACTTGGTACCCAAAGCTTCTTGCAGTTTCTTCCAAAATCGCGGGGTAAACCTCGGATCTCTATCCGACACGATAGAAATAGGCACCCCGTGTAACCTCACAATTTGAGAAACGTACAATTCGGCTAGTTTGTCCATTGAAAAATCCGTGCGTACGGGGATGAAGTGAGCCGACTTAGTCAATCTATCTACAATGGCCCAAATCGCATCCTTCTTACTCGCTGACAATGGAAGTCCGGATACAAAGTCCATTGTGACTCGATCCCATTTCCACTCGGGTATCGTGATCGGCTGAAGTAACCCTGAAGGCACTTGATGTTCTGCTTTCACTTGTTGACATATTAAACATCTCGAGACAAAGTCGGAGATGTCTCGTTTCATACCATGCCACCAAAACTGACGTTTCAAGTCATTGTACATTTTCGTACTTCCGGTGAATTGCCATTCGGCTACTATGAGCTTCGTTCGAATCATCAAAATAAGCTCCGAATTTCTGGGACACAAGCGACTTCAACCTCAAACAATCGTTATCATCAATTTGAAACTCTGATTCCTTATTCGGAACACATTCAGCGCGTTTTGCAACTAATTCATCATCAACTTTCTGAGCTTCACGAATTTGATGAGTCAATAATGGTTTGGCCTTTAATTCGGCTATTAACACATTGTCGGGTAGAATAGACAAGTGTACATTCATAGTTCGTAAAACAAACAGTGATTTTTGGCTTAAGGCATCCGCAACCACATTGGCCTTTCCCGGGTGATAATCAATGACAAGCTCATAATCTTTTAACAACTCGAGCCAACGTCTTTGTCGCAGATTTAAGTCTCTTTGAGTCATCAAATATTTGAGACTTTTGTGATCCGAATACACATGGCACTTCTCACCAAATAAGTAATGTCGCCATATCTTTAAGGCGAATACGATGGCAGCCAATTCGAGATCATGGGTCGGATAATTTTTCTCATGTGGCTTTAATTGTCTCAACGCATAGGCCACAACTCGACCTTCTTGCATCAATACGCAACCTAACCCAAGTAGGGAGGCGTCACTATAGATGACAAACTCTTTGCCAGATTCGGGCTGCACTAATACTGGAGCTTCCATCAAATGAGTTTTCAATTGATCGAAACTTTTTTGACACTTTTCCGTCCATTCAAACTTGACCTCTTTCTGAAGCAGTTTCGTCATGGGTGTGGCTATCATCGAGAATCCTTTTACAAACCGTCGGTAGTAACCGGCAAGTCCCAAAAAGCTCCGAACCTCAGTAATATTTCTTGGAGGCTTCCAGTTAAGTATGGCTGAAATTTTACTCGGGTCGACTTGAATACCCGATGCAGATACCACATGACCCAAGAAGCTAACCTCTCTTAACCAGAACTCACACTTGCTGAACTTAGCATATAACTGCTTATCTCGTAATATTTGCAACACTAATCTCAGGTGCTCCGCATGTTCGGTCTCATCTCTTGAATAGACCAAGATGTCGTCAATGAACACAACTACGAACCGATCCAAGTATGGTCTGAAGATCCGATTCATCAAATCCATAAATACCGCAGGGGCATTAGTGAGCCCAAACGGCATCACTAAGAACTCGTAGTGACCATATCTCGTTCTGAAGGCAGTTTTGGGTATGTCGGAATCTCGGAATCGCAACTGATAATAGCCCGATCTCAAATCTATTTTTGAGAACACTGAGGCTCCCTTCAGTTGATCGAACAAATCATCGATACACGGTAACGGATATTTGTTCTTTATTGTCACTTTATTAAGCTAACGATAGTCGATGCACAGCCTCATAGTTCCGTCCTTTTTTTTCACAAACAACACTGGCGCACCCCAAGGTGAAAAACTCGGGCGAGCAAAACCTCTATCCACCAGCTCTTGCAACTGAGCTTTCAACTCCTTTAATTCAGTTGGTGCCATACGATACGGAGCTATCGAAATTGGAGTGGTACCAGGTACCAATTCGATGCCAAACTCTATTTCCCGAACAGGTGGTAAACCCGGCAATTCTTCAGGGAAAACATCTGGGTATTCACAAACCATCGGCACAGATTCGGGTTTCTTTTCTAACTCCTTGTCAGCAAGTACATACGCAAGGTATGCTTCGCACCCCTTTCTTACGTATTTCTGGGCCAACATTGCTGATATTACAGCTGGCAACCCCTTTGAGTCCGCAGACTCAACCGAATTATCTCGTTATTCGCGCACCTCAGATCAATAGTCTTGCTTTTGCAATTTACAACCGCATCGTGCATGGTCAACCAATCCAAACCAAGAATAACATCGAATTCGTCGAACGGCAAAAGCACCAAGTCCGCCGGAAAACAGGAACCTCGAAATACTAGGGGACTTTTCTTACACACTTTGTTGACGAGCACGTAATGACCCAAGGGATTTGACACCGGAATTACAAACTCAATAGACTCAATAGGTAAAGTCTTACTGGATGCTAAGGTTTCGCATATATATGAATGAGTAGAACCAGGGTCAATCAAAGCAATCACATTAGTATCAAAGAGAGTAAAAGTACCGGTAATAACATCTGGCGAGGAAGCATCCTCGCGTGCGCGTATGGCATAAGTCCTAGCAGGAGCACGAGCCTCGGATCTTGTTATAGCATCTCTCGACCCTCTCTGACCGCCACTAGCATTACCCGTATTTCTAGATGGTCTACCTCGAGCAGTGGTAGCGCCCGGTTTCCCACTCTGATCTACATTCGGTTCAGACAACCTTGGGCAATCTTTAATGAAGTGGTCAACTGATCCGCACTTGTAACAGGAGCGGTCACAGAATCTACAACTCCCAGAATGCCATTTGCCACAATACTGGCACTCCGTTCTCTCACGATGATCATTTCCACCACTGGCGATCGAAGTGACTCGTGTGGTCACAGGGGGTCGATCGCGATCTCGTCTAGAAAAGCCTGAAGTGTCTCTAGACCGGCCTAAGCCATCTCTAAATTTCTTTGATGATTGTGGGAAGGGTTTCCCCGAAGACCTCTTACGAAACTCCCTTGCTCCCACTTCAGCTTTTCTTTTCTCCATACTGAGCTCCTCGGCTTTGCACGCTCACTCGACAAGAGCGACAAACTCTCGGATTTCCAAAATGCCAACATACAGCTTTATATCATCATTCAGTCCATCTTCGAAGCGTTTACACATCACAGCTTCTGAAGAAATGCATTCTCGCGCGTACCAGCTAAGCCTCACAAATTTTCGTTCATAGTCGGTAACCGACATGGAACCTTGTTTAAGTTCAAGAAATTCCTTCCGCTTTTGATCCATAAATCTCTGACTGATATACTTTTTCCGAAACTCAGTTTGGAAGAACTCCCAAGTTACTTGCTCTCGGGGCACAACAGAAGTCAGAGTACACCACCAATAGTAGGCAGAATCGCGTAGCAAGGAGATAGTACACTTTAGGCATTCATCGGGTGTACAAGATAGCTCATCGAGTACCCGGATAGTGTTGTCCAACCAAAACTCAGCTTCCTCGGCATCGTAGCTATCCGTAGCTTTAAATTCAGTAGCCCCATGTTTTCGGATTCTGTCAACTGGGGGCTTATTGGACCTTATTTGGTCAGTTACCGGAGGCATTGTAGGTGCGGGGGTTGTATTAGTCGGGAATGGAGGTTGTGGAACAGCCGTGTTAGTTCGAATGTATTGGTTGAACCAATCATTCATCACGCTGTAGAAAGCTTGCCTAGCCTCATCATTCGGATTGCTACCAACAGGTTGAGAGTCCGCCGGCGCTGTCCCTTGTGCGGGAGCAGGTGCCACACTCTCCACATCATCAGTTATTGCTCGGTTGGGATCGGGATCCATTACTATAAATAAACACAATTTCAAACGTCAGAAATCACCACGCTATCAGATAATCACAAAATGGCATGTATAGCTAGACCCAACATATTACGGTAGTCCTAGAATCGACTAAACCATAGCTCTGATACCAATAAAATTGTAACACCCCGTACCTGAGACCGTCGCCGGTGTTGGACACGAGGGGTTAACGAGCCAAATCCACTTATTGCACCGACCAATTTGACATTTCCAGACAAGCTGGAGAACTGCATCACTGTCGCCTTAAAAAGCATATCTCGAGTTTCAAAACTCGGAAACTGATTTCGTAAATTTCCCCTGAATTTAGACTCATATATTCATCCATGGATTTATTTCTAGAATTTTTGGTCGGGCCAATTGGTACAGTTTATTAGTTAAAGTCACCCCTATTTCAGGATTCAACTACACTGACCTTTGCGCATTACGACCTGGATATCTTCCCGTACAGAGGTTCAATGCTCATGTCGTTTGTTTCTAATGAAACTAGACTCAAATGGGAATCTACACATATAATATGTGACTTCCAATTCTTTCTGGATAATTTATGGTAAATTTTAAAAGTTGAGACAGGGGATCCAGAAACCGTTCTGGCCCTGTCTCACGAAAACTTTAATATCTCTTAGTATACTATTCATATGATCATTTCGTTACTTTCATATGAAAATAGACTCGTCAAGGTTATATTACATAATTTATTCACTATTTAAATTCATTCCTACAAATTTTGGTGATTTTTTCAAATCCACCCCACTGCTGCTGTTAGCATCTGTTTTTAAGGTAACCTTTACCCATTTTGTAGTTTCCATGGGCCAACTATAGTTTTGTCATACATAGGTCCACATATGATCATATTTAGCCATTCCAATGGCTGATTAAGTGCCCATCATTCTTTTCCTTTAACTCACGGCAATGGGGAGGGGGAGAAGCCTTCACACACATTTTTTTTTCATTTTTTTTATTACCCATACACCTTAGTTTAATGTTTCTCCCTAATGCACCAACAAAACATGTCTATGACATGTTTTGCCCATCCTCCCTTGTCATGGCCGGCCACCACTTATAAAAAGAGGGGTATTTGACATGCAAGACCATTGTTTTGCATGCATGCTTTAATTAGTCATCACACATTTCCCTATCCTACTTTCAAAGTTTACTGCTAGGTCCTGTTTAGTGGAATTCACATTTATAATCCTAAATCAAATCATCAAAAATGTCACACACGAATTAACACATATCATAGGCATCAAAATAAACATTAAATTATTTTTATGCCTAGGTTTCGTGGTCCCGAAACCACATTCCGACTAGGGTCGTTTTAAGGCTGTCCCAAGTTCAATGTGCATATTGCATTTGTTTTATAACTTGATGTGAATTGGTACTTTGCTATGGAAAACATATATGTGTATTGAGGCTAGTAATTGAGTAGTATACTTGGTCTCATTTAGTAAGTTAATTCAATGGTTTGTATTGATGCAAATCTAGTTGGAAATTAGATGATCATTTGACGAAAATGAGTTTATGATTATACATGTTTATATATTGTCAATTGAGGTGCCTAAGGACATATTGGTTGTATGTGATTATACCATATGAATAAAGATGGAATGTGCATGATTTTGGTACTTTGTAATGGCTTGTGTATATGTGCATTGGTGATGGTAGGTACATGTCAATTTGGGTGAGAAAAATGACTTGATAAATAGCCTATTTTTGTCCATACGGGCAGATACACAGGCATGTGTGACACACGACCATGTGTCCCCTGTAGCTTTTAAAGGGTTGCAAGTCAGGCTGTTACACGGCCTAGCACACAGGCATGTGGCTTGGCCGTGTGACTAATTCAGAGTGCTACACACGCACAGATATGGGTTGGGGCATGGCCGTGTGTCCCCATTTCGAATTTGCACATGGCCTTGGCCACTCGGTTGTGTGATTCCTACAATATTGAAAATTTTTACAATTTTTTGGAAAATTCTCTGAGCTTCTGATTTAGTGTTGACTTCTTTCTAATGCATATTTTTTGGCCTCGAGGGCTCGTATATGGGACATTATGAATGGTTTTGATGGTTTTTTTATATGAATATTAATATGTTTTGAAATGATTGAGATTTCTGTTCGTTTGATTTGGAAACTCCGATAATGCTCTGTAACATTGTTCTGGCAACAGATTTGAGTTTATTGGTATCAGAGCTACAGTTTAGTCAATTCTTAGACTGAACGTAGCGTGTATCAGTCTAGCTATACATACCATTATATAACGTGTGATATCTCCTAACTGTTTGAAACTTATTTTCATATAGCAATGACATCCACTCGTGTTAACTCTGATTAAGAAGAAAGCAACGCTCAAGCCTTTGTTCACAGAGTTGCATCGAGTGGTACAAGGCCCGTATCTAAGGGCCAGGGAGGTGAGGCTAAAGAAGCCTTCTTCCAAGTTATTCCTGCTCAACAACCTCTACCCCCTTCGGCTGCCCAACTGACTCCCGTTATTCCTTAAGGCATGGAACCAATCCGAGTTAGTAAGCCACCTATTGTTAAGATTCATAAGTACATGGCTAAAGAATTATGAGCTACTGTTGAGGATGATCTTGAGAGAGCTAAATTCTGGTTAGAGAATACAATCAGGGTTTTTGATGAACTATCTTGTTCATCGGCTGAATATGTTAAACGTGCGGTGTCGTTGTGGAACATGATAATTTCTATTGTGCCTAGAGAGCGAGTCACTTGGGAATTCTTCCAAACTGAGTTCCAAAAGAAATATATTAGTCAAAGTTTTTTAGATCAGAAACATAAAGAATTTCTTGAGCTTAAACGGGGTCAAATGATTGTGTTAGAATACGAGCGGGAGTTTGCCTGACTAAGTAAATATGTTCATGAGTGTATTCTGATCGAGATTGCTATATGCAAGTGGTTTGAAGAAGGGCCAAATGAAAACATAAATTTACTAGTTGGAATTCTTAAGTTGAAGGAATTCATGGTATTGGTTGATAAAGCACGTAAAGCTAATGAGCTCAATAGAGAGAAAAGACGTACTTATTTTGAAGCTAGAGACTCGAGAAAAAGATTGATGGGGAAGTCATATCTAACTGTATCAAAGAAATAAAAAGAACATCACAACCGTTCTACAGCTTCTCTAGATTATTCTAGTAGAGACAGAGGTACCTAATGCTCTAGTTCAAAACCTCAGGCAACATTTGTAGCAAGCGTGGGTAGTGTTAGAGATGTTTGGCCCGAGTGCAAGCACTGTAAGAAACCATATTATGGAGTGTCGATTAAAAATGGAGCGTGTTTCAGGTGTCGTTTCATAGACCACTGTCTTAGATATTTCCTAGAGAAATTCAAGAAAGAGAAAGCTCAGACCTCGAGGTCAAGCAATACTGGTGTGAGAGGTAGACCACCTCGAAATCCCAAAAATGTGAGTGGTAGTCATGGTGTTACAAAAGATTCTGCTGTGAGGTCCAAGGCCCAAGCACCAGTTAGGGCTTATACTCTTCGCACACGAGAGGATGCTTCTGCGCCAGATGTTAGTACCGATACTTTCTCTATTTTTGATACTGATATTACTGCTTTGATTGATCCAGGATCCACTCATTCATATGTGTGCACGAATTTAATGTCTTGTAAGAATTTACCTGTTGAGTCCACTGAATTCATAGTTAAAGTATCAAACCCCTTAGGTCGGTATGTGCTAGTTGATAAGGTCTGTAGGAATTATCCTTTGATGACTCGGGGTTATAGTTTTTCGGCTAATTTGATGTTGTTACCATTTGATGAATTTGATTTGATTTTGGGCATGGATTGGCTAACTCTACACGACACTGTTGTAAATTGTAGACGGAAGCTTATTGTATTAAAATGTCAGAACGGAGAGACATTTCATATTGAATCAAATAGTCTAAGTGGGTTGCTTATGGTTATATCAGCTATACCGGCGCAAAAGTATGTGAGAAAAGATTGCGATGCTTACCTTGCATATGTACTGGATACTAAAGTGTCTTAATTGAACCTTGAATTAGTACCAATGTTTTGTAAGTATCCTAATGTATTTCTAGAGGAGTCACTTGGATTACCGCCAGTCAGAGAGGTTGAGTTTACTATTGAACTGGTACCAGGGACATCACCGATATCAATAGTACCTTACAGAATGGTTCCTATTGAGTTAAAAGAGTTGAAAGCATAGCTACAAGAATTGACAGATAGGAGTTTTGCTAAACCTAGTTTTTTACCTTAGGGTGCACCGGTTTTGTTCATTAAGAAAAATGATGGATTGATTAGATTATGTATATATTACCATCAGCTCAACAAAGTTACAATCAAGAACAAATATCCACTGCCTCATATTGACGATCTGTTTGATCATTTGAAAGGTGCCACAGTATTCTCGAAGATTGATCTTCGTTCTGGTTACTATTAGCTATGGGTGAAAGATTCGGATGTACCAAAAACTGCATTTAGAACCAGGTATAGACACTACGAATTTCATGTCATGCTGTTTGGTTTATCTAATGCACCTGCAGTATTTATGAATTTGATGAACAGAATCTTCAGACTGTATTTAGAAAGATTTGTTATGGTATTTATTGATCTATTCTCGAGACAAGTTTGAACATGCTGAACATTTGAGAATTGTGTTGCAAACTCTGCGAGATAAACAATTGTTTGCTAAATTTAGCAAATGTGAGTTTTGGCTCCTAAAAGTTGGTTTTCTGGGACATATAGTATCGTCTAAAGGCATCAGAGTTGACCCGAGTAAAACTTCAGCAGTTGTTGATAAGAAACCATTGAGAAACGTATCCGAAGTCAGAAGTTTTTTGGGATTAGCTGGTTATTACCGAAGGTTTGTTGTAACACCCCTTACCCGTATCTGTCGCTAGACTAGGGTTAAAAGGCATTACGAGACATATCAGATCATTTAGCATTCATTTCATAATCATCAAAGCATCATAGTAACACTTCATTATAGAGTCCCTTACATAGGTCAACGAGACCTAAAACATGCTTTAGAAAAAGAGTCGAGACTAAACTGAGCACATACAAATTTTCTCAAAACTTAACAATTTTTCTAAGTTATAAAAGTCACACACCATGTGAACAGGTCGTGTGCCTCACACGGCATTAGACACGTCCATGTGTCTAAACCATGGCAAAACAAGGCATACATACTGACTTGCCCACACGGCCACAAGACACGCCCGTGTGCCAGGCCGTGTGAAAATTAGGGAGATTACTGACTTGGGTCACACAGCCGACCACATGCCCATGTGCCAACCAGTATGCCACACACGACCGAAAGACACGCTCGTGTGTCTAGGCCGTGCCAAAACTGTAGGGTATACTGACTTTAAATCGTAAGGTACCCCAAGGGACACACGACCGTGTAACATAACCGTGTGTCACACACGGCTGAGACACACACCCGTGTCTCTGCTCATGTGGACAAAAATAGGCTATTTACAAAGCCAAATTGCCACCCATTTTGGGCCATCCCTACGAGCATCAAAACCAAAACATTTTAAACCAAATTTTCAACCAATTCATAACCAAAATATAAGCCATTCATGCCATGCCATTATTAACAAATTTCATCCTCAATATATAAACCAAAACATATCAAATCCTAAGCCAAAGTCATACCAAATATGAGTTCCATAACCTCAATTCATTTCATTTCATTCAATCTCATACCATAAACTTACCAATTCCTCAAATGACCATATACCAAAACTTACCAAATTGACCAATTCACTTGGCCATTCATGAACATATCATATTGACCATAATGCATCACATAGTTTATAGCCATAATTCGTTCTTATACACAACCAAATCTAAGCCATATCACATGGGTAGATATACACATTACAAAACATATTCAAATACTTCTAGCCTATACATGCCATACTTCAATATTCACATTTTCAAGAGGTACCAAAATAAAGCTCGATAGTGTGGTGATGATCCTCGATGATTCCCGAGCTTCCAGTAGCTTCGATATCTATAAAATAGTTGAAATGCACACAAAGTAAGCTTTCAAAAGCTTAGTAAGCCATATATAAATAAATTTATCACATAACATAATTTAAATTCAATTCAATCATATAGATCATAGTAAAGCATAACCACATATCTATAAATCTCATATAGCTCATACATATTTCATATGTCCACATATGTTCAAATAGTTACCTTTTATTCTTAACCATGATATGTATTTGAAACCTACCTGAGTCGATACACAACTACATAGTTACTCATTTCTCGAAATGCCCGTTGAGCCGTACGGAATCAATGAGGATACATGGATAGCTCGTAAAGCTCGTACAATGCCAACGTCCCAGATATGGTCTTACATGTAATCAAATATCGATGTCACTGTCCTAGACAGGGTCTTACATGAAATTAAATACAATGCCGATGTCCCAGACATGGTCTTACATGTAAATCTCAGATCGATGCCAACGTCCCAGGCGTGGTCTTACACGAAAACACATATCGAATCCTATGTCATGACATATGTATGCTAACTATTCCTATGGTTCGTACGGGGCCTTTCGGACGTCATCACGTTATCGAAACGTTCTCAGATTTCTCATGTTCCTCTCATATAGCCATTCATCAATGTTCAATATCATATAAATAGTAATAATTTACTTAAAAACACGTTTATTTGTATATTGACTTACCTTGTATGGAATTGATCAGAAATGAGCAACTATTTAACGACTTTTGACTTTCCCCAATCTAATTTCGTTTTCTTTGCTTTTTGATCTAAGTTTATTCAAATTTGACTTATTCAATCTCATATTCATTCAAATCAATCTATATACACAAATTTAGGGAATTTTATAAATTAGCCCTCACATTTTCGAATTTTAACACTTTAATCCCTAATTTACAAAATCACAAAATACACAAAATTTCCTTTTTCACATACTTGGCCAAATATTCATAGTGTTCATATAAGCCCACATATTTCATTTATTTCACATTTTAGTCCTTCAAAATATCATTTTCACAATCTAGCCCAAATTACTCAAATTCATCAAAAATTCGAAGACAAAATATATTAACCCAACACATATCTTTCATTTTCCATCAACTAACTTCACAAAGCTTACAATTTCAACAATGGCATAACTTAAAATCATCAAAAAAATCAAAAATTGAGACATGGGCTTGATCAATACCAAAAAACCGAGCAAAATCAATACCTTAATAACCAATCAAAGTGCTGAAACCCTAAGCTTGTATTTTTATTTCTTTTTCTTTGTTATATTCCACCAACATGGATGTTAATGGCCTGAATTTTCATACGAAATTTTCATAGATATTAATTCACATATTTTAAGCATGAAAAATAATATTAAAATATTTTTCAGACTCGAATTTGTGGTCCCAAAACCACTGTTCCTACTAGGGTCTAAATCGGACTATTACAACTCTCCCCTTAGGGATTTTTGTCCTCGAAAATCTTACCATTGAACAGATTTAGATATTGTTGTCTCATAACATCTTCGAGCTACCACATAGACTCTTCAACATCGTGTCGATGCCATATTACTTTTACTAATGGAATTTTCTTATTTCTCAGATCTTTAACCTCACGTGCTAAAATACGGTTCTGTTCTTCACCATAGGTCATATCGGATTGAATCTTAATCTCAGACGAAGAAATCATATGTGATGGATCCGATCTATACCGTCTAAGCATCAATATGTGAAACACATTATTGATGTTTTCTAACTCTGGTGGCAATAACAATTAATAAGCAACTGGCCCGATACGCTCGATAATTTCATACAACCCGATGAACCTCAGACTTAATTTGCCTTTTCTGCAAAATCAGAGTACTTTTGTCCACGGAGATACTTTCAGAAACACTTTATCACTGATCTCAAATTGAACATCTTTTCATTTCAAATCTGCATATGATTTTTGACGATTAGAAGCTGCTTTCAGCCTTTTACGAATCACTTTCACTTTCTGTTCAGTCTCTTTAATCAAATCAATCCCGTGAATCTTATTCTCACTGATTCCAGTCCAATACAAAGGTGTACGACATTTCCACCACATAAGGCTTCGTATAGTGCCATTTTAATGCTCAATTGAAAACTATTATTATAAGCAAATTTAATCAATGGCAAATACTATTCCCACGTACCTTCAAACTCAAGAATGCAACATCTCAACATATCCTTGAAAATCTGAATAGTCCGCAAGGATTGACCATCCTTTTGCGTGAAAAGCAGTACTGAAGTGCAATTTCGTAACTAAAGCCTCTTGTAGTTTCTTCCAAAATCGCGAAGTGAATCTCAGATCTCTATCTAACACAATAGACAAGGGCACAACGTTCAATCTCACAATATCGGAAATGTATAACTCAGCTAACTTATCAAGCAAGTAATCAGATCGTACTGGAATAAAATGAGCTGATTCCGTCAATCAGTAAACTATAACCCAAATCGCATCTTACTTTCTCAGGGGTAAAGGCAAACCCGAAACAAAATCCTTCGTCACTCTGTCCCATTTCCATTCCGGAATCATAATCGGTTTAACAAACCAAATGGCACCTGATGTTCAGCTTTAACTTGCTGGCAAATCAAGCATTTTGAAACAAAATCAGAGATATCTCTTTTCATTCCAGACCACCAGTAATACTGTTTCAAATCATTATACATTTTCATACTTCCCGGATGTATAGATAACCGACTACAATATGCTTTATTCTGAATCATTTGAATCAACTCTAAATTTCTCGAAACACAAATTTGGCCTTTGAATCTCAAACAATCATCAGCATCAATTCTAAATTCTGAATCATAATTCATTTCACATTGAGCTTATTTTGCTATTATCTCATTATCAAATTTTGAACTTCAATAATCTGTTGTAAAAACAACGGTCTCGATTTGAATTCAGCTAAAAATGAACCATCATCAGACAAAACTAAATGAGCATTCATTACATGTAAAGCAAACAGTGATTTTCGACTCAAAGCATTAACAACAACATTTTCTTTTCCCATATGATAATCGGTAACAAGCTCGTAACCTTTTAGCAATTTTAGCCATCTTCTCTGTCATAGGTTCAAATCTTTCTGAGTCATCAGATATTTCAAACTTTTATGATCAGAATAAATATGACATTTCTCACCAAACAGATAGTGGTGCCAAATCTTCAAAGCAAACACAATAGCCGCTAATTCCAGATCGTGTGTCGGATAGTTCTTTTCATGCGGCTTTAACTGTCTCGAAGCATAGGCTATTACTTTGCCTTCCTGCATCAAAACGCAGCCCAGACCGTTCAATGATGCATCACTATAGATCACAAATTCTTCACCCAATTTTGGTACTATAGATCACAAATTCTTTACCCAATTCTGGTTGTACTAACAACGGAGCTTCAGTCAATAGGGCTTTCAACTGATCAAAGCTTTTCTGACACTTTTCAGACCATTCACATTTGAAATCTTTCTAAAGTAGTTTCATCAACGGAGTTGCAATCATAGAAAAGCCTTTTACGAATCTTCTGTAATAACCAGCAAGTCCCAAAAAACTGCGAACTTCAGAAACATTTCTTAGAGGCATCAAATCCAGAATAGCTGAAATCTTGCTCGAATCAACTTGGATACCTGATACTGTTACTATATGACCCAGAAAACCAACTTCACGTAACTAGAACTCACATTTACTAAACTTTGCAAATAATTGCTTATCATGCAAAGTCTGTAACACTATTCTCAAATGCTCGGCATGTTCAGTTTCATCACGCGAATAAATCAAAATGTCATCAAAGAATACGACAACCAATCGATCTAGATACGGTCTAAAAATTCTATTCATCAAATCGATAAAGATAGCAAGTGCATTCGTTAATCCGAAAGGCATAATGAAAATCTCATAGTGGCCGTACCTCGTTCAAAAAGTAGTTTTCAGAATGTCTGAATATTTTTCTCTCAACTAATAATAGCCCGTTCTCAAATCTATCTTTGAAAATGCAGTAGCTCCTTTCAACTGATCAAACAAATCATCAATTCAAGTTAGAGAATATTTATTCTTAATAGTCACTTTCTTCAACTGACGATAATCAATTAACATTCTCATCGTACCATCTTTCTTTTTCACAAATAGAACAAGAGCACCCCAAGGTGAGAAACTCAGTCTTGCAAATCCTCTATCTATCAACTCTTGCAACCGAGACTTTAATTCTTTTAACTCAGTCGGAGTCATTCTATACGGAGCTATCAAAACCAGAGTACTTTCCAGTACTAACTCTATGCCAAATTCAACTTCTTGGATCGGAGGTAATCCCGGAAGTTCTTCAAGAAATACATCAGGGAATTCATAGACAACAGGCACTGATTCAACTTTCTTTTCTGCTACTTTGGAATCAATCACATAGGCAAAATAAGCTTCACAACCCTTTCACACAATACTTAGAGCTTCATCGAATATATCACAGCTGGCAACCCATTTAAATCACTAGATTCAATTCAGACTATTTCATCATTCTTGCATCTCAAATCAATAGTTTTTCATTTGCAATTCACAATAGCATCATGCAAAGTCGGCCAATCCATTCCCAAAATTATATCAAACTCATCAAAGGGTAATAACATTAGCTCAGCCAGAAAGCAAATGTCTCGAAACATTAACAGACAATTCTTGCACACTTTGTCAACTAAGACACTTTTACCTAAGGGGTTCGATACTCTAGTCATGAATTTAGTAGACTCTACAGGCCAAGTCTTACTGGATACTAATTTCATGCATATGTACGTATGTGTTGATCCTTTTTTTATCAATGCAATCACATAAGTATCATAAAGTGTAAAAATACCAGTTATAACATCAGGAGACGAAGGTTCCTCACTGGCTCGAATGGCGCAGGCTCTGGCAGGTGTGTGAGCCTTAGATCTAATAGTTGTATCTTTAGTTCCCCTCTAGTTGTAACTCACATTACCCGTATTTTTGGGTAGTTTACCTCGAGCTGATGTGTTACTCAGTCTCAGATTTTGTGCAATCTCTTATTCAACAGACTCAAGGCAATCTCGGATAAAGTGATTTAAAGATCCACATTTGAAACAAGCCCAATCATACAGTCTACAATATCCCGGATGTCTTTTACCATAATTTCTACACTCAGGCATTCAGATCAGACATTTCCAACACTTGCAACAGACGTAACTGAAGCTCTAAAGCTTGAATGTGATCTAGCACGCTCTTTACTCGAATGCCCCACATTAGCCTTTGAACGGCTATAATTATCTCAAAATTTCTTTGACGGAGACTGAAATGATTTACTTGCAGATCTCTTTCTCACGTCTCTAGCTTCTAAATCAGCTTTCTTTTCTCTTTTCCAAGTTTTTCAGCTTTACATGCTCGTTCAACAAGCACCACAAACTCTTTTATCTCTAAAATCCCAACTAACAGTTTAATATCTTCATTCAAGCCATCCTCGAATTTATTGCACATGATTGCTTTAGTCGAGACACATTCTTGTGCATACTGGCTCAATCTCACAAATTCTCGCTTGTATCCTGTAACAGATATATGACCCTATTTTAGCTCAAGAAACTCTTTACGTTTCTGATCGATGAATCTATGACTGATATATTTCTTCCAGAATTCAACTTGGAAGAAATCTCAGATAACTCATTCTCTCAGAACCACAGATATTAGTGTCTTCCACCAATGATACGTCGTATCTCTCAGAAGCGAAATGGCACACTTAAGGAGTTCATCCGGAGTAATTGACAATTCATTGAACACTCTTGTTGTATTCTCAAGCCAAAATTCAGCTCTTTTAGCATCATTATTAGTAGTAGCATGACCCTCTTAGGCCCCATATTTTCCAATTTTGTTAATCGGAGGCTTATTCAACTGAATCGGATTAACTTATGGCATGACAGGGACTTGTGGAGGATTGACCAGGGGTGAAGGTTGCAACACAGCTGGATTAGTTCTCATATATTGCGTGAACCTATAGTTCATCATTTGGTAAAAGGCTTACTTAGCCTCTCCCTCATGACTACTCGTAGTAGCTCTAGAATCGGATGGCTCTGTCCCTTGAGCCAGAGCAGGAGCATTACTTTCAACATTGTCAGCTACGGCTCGTTCGGGATCCATTTGATATATAAAATTAGATTTTCAATTTCATGATTCATCACATTATCTCAGTTCACAAATATGGCATGTATATCTAGACTCATATACGCTACGTTAGTCCTAGAATCGACTAAACCGTAGCTCTGATACCAACCAAATGTAACACCCCTAACCTGTATCCGTCGCTAAACTAGGGTTAAGAGTCAATACCGGACATATCGGATCGTTTAGCATTCATTTCATAATCATCAAAGCATCATAGTCACACTTCATTATAGAGTTCCTTACATAGGTCAACGAGACCTAAAACATGCTTTAGAAAAGGAGTCAGGACTAAACTGAGCACTTACAAATTTTCTCAAAACTTAACAAATTTTCTAAGTTATAAAAGTCACATGCCCGTGTGAATAGGCCTGTGCCTCACACAGCATTAGACATGCCTGTATATCTAAGTCGTGGCAAAACAGGGCATACACACTGAATTGTCCACACAGCCACAAGACACGCTTGTGTGCCAGTCCGTGTGAACATTAGGGAGTTTATTAACTTGGGTCACATGGCTGACCATACGCCCATGTGCTAGCCTGTGTGCCACATACGACCGATACACACGCCCATGTGTCTAGGCCGTGTCAAAACTGTAGGGTATACTGACTTTAAATCGTATGGCACCCCAAAGGACACATGGCCGTGTAACATAACCGTATGTCGCACACGGCTGAGATACACACCCGTGTCTCTGCCCGTGTGGACAAATATAGGCTATTTATAAAGCCAAATTGCCACCCATTTTGGGCCATCCCTACGAGCATCAAAACCAAAACATTTTGTACCAAATTTTCAACCAATTCATAACCAAAATATAAGCCATTCATGCCATGTCATTAACAACAAATTTCATCCTCAATATACAAACCAAAACATATCAAATCCTAAGCCAAAGTCATACCAAATATGAGTTTCATAACCTCAATTCATTTCATTCAATCTCATGCCATAAACTTACCAATTCCTTAAATAAGCATATACCAAAACTTACCAAATTAACCAATTCACTTGGCCATTCATGAACATATCATATTGACCATAATTCATCACATAGTTTATAGCCGTAATTCGTTATTATACACAACCAAATCTAAGCCATATCACATGGCTAGATATACACAATAAAAAATATATTCAAATACTTCTAGCCAATACATGCCATGCTTCAATATTCACATTTTCAAGAGGTACCAAAATAAAGTTCGATATTGTGGTGATGATCCTTGACGATCCCCGGGCTTTCGGTAGCTTCGATATCTATAAAATAGTTGAAAATACACACAAAGTAAGTTTTCAAAAGCTTAGTAAGCCATATACAAATAAATTTATCACATAACATAATTTAAATTCAATTCAATCATATAGATCCTAGTACAGCATAACTACATATCTATAAATCTCATATAGCTCATACATATTTCATATGTCCACATATGTTTAAATGCTTACCTTTTATTCTTAACCATGATACACATTTCAAACGTACCTGAGTCGATACACGACCACATAGTTACTCATTTCTCGAAATGCCCGTTGAACCGTAGGAAATCAATTAGGATACACGGATAGCTTGTAAAGCTCGTACAATGCCAACATCCCAGATATGGTCTTACATGTAATCAAATATCGATGCCACTGTCCCAAACAGGGTCTTACACAAAATTAAATATGATGTCGATGTCCCAGACATGGTCTTACATGTAAATCTCAATTCGATGCCAACGTCCCAAACGTGGTCTTACACGAAAACACATATCGAATCCTATGTCATGACATATGTATCCTAACTAGTCTTATGGTTCATACGGTGCTTTTCAGACGTCATTACATTATTAGAAATTTCTCAAATTTCTCATGTTCCACTCATATAGCCATTCATCAATGTTCAATATCATATAAATAGTAATAATTTAATTTAAAACACATTTATTTGTATATCGACTTACCTCGTACGAAATTGAACAAAAATGAGCAACTATTCAACGACTTTCGACTTTCCTCGATCTAATTTCGTTTTCTTTGGTTCTTGATCTAAACATATTCAAATTTGACTTATTCAATCTCACATTCATTCAAATAAATCTATATACACATATTTAGTGCATTTTACAAATTAGCCCTTACATTTTCACATTTTAACACTTTAGTCCCTAATTCACAAAATCACGAAATACACAAAATTTCTTTTTTCACATACTTGGCCAAATATTCATAGTGTTCATATAAGCCCACATATTTCTTTTATTTCACATTTTAGTCCCTCAAAATCTCATTTTTACAATCTAGCCCAAATTACTCAAATTCATTAAAAATTCAAAGACAAATTATATTAACCCAACACATACCTTTCATTTTCCATCAACTAACTTCACAAAGCTTACAATTTCATCAATGATAAAACTCAAAATCATCAAAAAAATCAAATTTTGAGACATGGGCTTGATGAAACACTAAGCAACAATCACAAAAACATAAAAATTATCAAAAACCAAACAAAATACATACCTTAATCACCAATCAAAGTGCCGAAGCCCTAAGCTTGTATTTTTATTTCTTTTTCTTTGATATATTCGACCAAAAATGGATGTTAATGGCCTAAATTTTCACTTTATTTTATTAAATATAACTTTAATTACCAAATATCAATTTTACCCTTAATTAATAACATATAAAATTCCATTAACTATAGCCATTTATGTCCATCCATTATTCAAATGGTCTATTCTCAACATAAAGACCTCTCATTTACAAAGACATAACAAATAGACACACTTAACATATGGCAAGCAACTTTTACATTTTATGCGATTAGGTATTTTTATCAAATTAAATAGACAAATGATAAAATTTTCATACGAACTTTCACAAAAATTAATTCACATATTTTAAGCATGGAAAATAATATTAAAATATTTTTTAGACTCAGATTTGTGGTCTTGAAACCACTATTCTGACTAAGGTCTAAATCGAACTTTTACAATTGTCAGAGGGTTTTCAATGATAGCTACACCAATGGCGTGATTTTAACAAAAAGATGTGAAATTTGAATGGCCCGAGAAATGTCAGCAAAGTTCCAATCAGTTGAAAGCACTATTGACCGAAGCACCAGTTCTGGTTTAGTTTGAATCAGGTAAAGAATTTATGGTTTTCAGCGATGTATCTTTAATCGGTTTAGGCTATGTTTTGATGTAGGAAGGTAAAGTAATAGCTTATTCTTCCAGAAAGTTAAAGCCACATGAAAAGAACTATCCAACACATGATTTAGAATTGGCAGCTATTGTGTTTGCGTTTAAAATTTGGCGACATCATTTGATCAGTGAAAAATTTCATATATTTATCGATCACAAAAGTTTGAAGTATCTAATGTCGTAGAAAGATTTAAATCTGAGACAACCTAGATGGCTTGAATGGTAAAAGATTATGAGTTTATCATTGATTATCAATCGGGAAAATCAAATGTAATTGCTAAGGCTTTGAGTAGAAAGTCTTTATTTGTTCCTTGAGAAATGAATACACAAATGACATTGTTTGATGATGGTTTGATCTTAGCCGAGTTGAAAGCTAGACTGATGTTTTTACAGTAGATCTGTAAAGCTTAGAAATGTGAGGAGAATTTGTTAGCTAAACAAGCACAGTGTAAGTCGACTTTTGATTCAAAATTTTAGATAGGGTCTGATGGTTGCTTATTGTTCAAAGGTAGAATTTGTATACCGAAAAATCCAGAGCTCATTCAAAAAATCATACATAAAGCTCATAGCGGTAGCTTGTTTGTTCACCTGGAAGTAATAAGATGTATGATAATTTGTAGTAAATATACTGGTGGTCGAGAATGAAATGTGAGATATCTGACTTTGTATCTAAATGTTTTGTATGTCAACATGTTAAAGTTGAACATTCGGTACCTTCTAGATTATTACAGCTAGTGATGATACCGGAGTGTAAATGGGATCGAGTTACTATAGACTTTTGATCGCGAGGTTTCGTGATAGGTTTTAAATATTTATAATTACTCGTTCTTGAACTAACTATTATCGCGATGTAGGAAAGTGTACCTATTGAGCAGTAGTATAATTTTAGCAAGATCGGATTGTTGAACCCAAAGGAACTAAAAGTATTAGTAATGACTGTCTTTTTATTATCTAGCCTAAGAATAAAGAGGTTTTTGTTTTAACTAACTAATTATCTAAACTAAGAACACACAGAGAATGGAATTGGGGAATTGCTTTTGGAAAAATCGATTGAATGAAGACAATACCTAAGGAAAAATCCACCTAGACTGTACTTGTTATTCTGGCTCCGAATCGGACGATTTATTGATTTAACTTGTTCCGTAGAGATCCCTAAGTTATGTTATTATCCCTATTCAAGACTAATAATGCCTAATCCCGAGATTGAATAACCGAGACTTTTCTCTAATTGACACTCTAGGGTTTTATTAACTCGATCTATGGATCCCCTTATTAGGTTTCACCCTAATCTGGCAAAATCTAGTCACCCTATGTCTAGGCGCGCAATCAACTCTGCTTAATTATGCCAAATGTACTCTTAGACAAGGTCTATTCCTCTTCTAAATAAGAGCTTATCTTGAATCGGTATCTTGGGATATCAAAACAAGAATTAAGAACACATAATTAAGAACAAGTCAAATATTTATCATACAATTTAGAAAATAATAACAAGATCCGTATTAGGTTTCATTACCTTTAGGTATTTAGGGTATTTAGTTCATAACTAAATAAGAAAACATCTTAGAATAATAAAGAATACAAAACATAAAGAAAACCCAAAAACTCCTGAAGGGGAATTGAGGAGAGATCTTCAGTCTTGATGATGAATCCAACTTCTGAGATGAATCAATCGGCTTTCTTGGAGTAATTCCTTACCCCCTACTCTGTCCTTCTTTTCTTCCTTCTCTATGGTGTATTTATAGGCTTTGGAATGCCTAAAAGCCCTCAAAATTAGCCTTTTCCATATTAGACTCAACTTGGGCTCAGCAAGTACACGCCCATGTAACACGCTCGTGTGCGATTACTTCAGGTCGTGCTTGAGCCTGCCAAATTGACACAACCGTGTGGTCTGCCCAAGTGAGGAGGTCCAGGCTGTGTTGCTTTCGTACTTTGGCCCATTATCTCCGTTTTGGGCCCGTTTCTCGTTCCTTTCATTCTCCTATGTTCTTCTAAGTGTAAAACATGAAATTAAATCATTAGGAGCATCGAATTCACCAATTCTAATGGAAAATCATCCATAAAATGCATTAAACATTTGGTAAAAATATGTATAAATTACGGTTTATCAAATACCCCCACACTTAAGCATTTGCTTGTCCTCAAGTAAAATTCTCAACTCATAATCAAAATAAATTCTTCTCAACTTATAATTTCTATCGATAATATCTCATAATAATCCATAGGTAATCATACATTGAGAATTCCACTAAAAGAACATAAAAGTTTCAAACATTCCAAGTTGAGTATTTAATCATGCAAACATAGGTGTCTCTCCTCATTTAAGTAATTACCTTTAATTCAGAATATCACAGAGTTTCACATCCTCACTACAGATTCACTCAAATCACTCAAGGTGTTTAAGGACAATAAATGAAGCACTGAATAGTTAATAATTGATGTATCATCAAATCTCCACCACTATAATTTAAGATGATACATCAATCAAAAAGGTCCTTAGAGGGTTGTAATGAGGTTTGGTTAGGGGGCGTGGTCACAAGCTGAAAGAAAGGGTTAGAATCGAGATTGAATTGAAAAATTACCTAACTAGAAAAAGAGTTACTCATCACTTACGTACAACAAAGCTTCTTCTTAGACTAAGGAATTTAACTTCTGAAGCTTACAAACAGAATATCACTATAATATGTATACATGTTTTCTTCTTTTTAAGAACACATTAAATTACAAAGTAGAATAAAACATAGCTAAGCAACTATTTCAATTTAAATCTTGACAAAAATGGGGCTTAAATTAATTTAGAGGATTTCAACAATAATGGTTTAAAGGTTAATATTAAGGGTAATACAAGAAATGGCTTGTTAGGCTCAAGGGGGTTTACTAGGGGTTAATTGTGGATGTAGGCTTTTCATGGCATGAGTGAGTTAATCCTAAGTACCTTAATCATGCTTGATTCTCTAATGTCTTAAAGTTTAAACAATTAATGCATAATTGCCTATGTTTTAATTCAAGATATATCAATCAAAATCATAAATCAATTAAAATTTATCCTAAATATGATATGAAAGTTTTTCAAGAGAACAAGGCAATCATTCAGGGATTTTTCTGATAAAGAAATAAATACCCCCCATACTTAAGATGTACATTGACCTCAATGTATAAAGATAGATATTAGAGTATAAAAATAAGATAGGGGGAGAAGTGAAACTTCCTGTATAATGAATTCCTCAAACTGGAGTTCTGGAGAGTAGTCGATTCCAGAGTGGAGGAGGATACTCCGGCGGTCGTAGAGGTTCATTAGGCCATAAGTCCTATGCCAAAGGATATTATCTCTAGTGGTAGCTATGGTCGTGGGCGAGCAAGACATGGTAGTCATAGGGAACCTTTCTCGGTGGAGTTTTTAGTTCCTATGTGATGATGAGCTTAAGAGCTCTATATAACTATGATAAAATCAGGAAATTTTTAGGGGATATTAGGAGGAATAATTACTCAAAAATAAATAACCGAAATTAATAATTAAAAATAAAATTTCTAAAAAATAAAAAGTAGTTTTAATAAAAAAATTAAAAACATAAAATAATAAAGAAATGTTTTTAAACATCTTCATCGCTGGATGGTTCACAAGGTGGGACTGGCGATGAGATGTGGAGGTGCTGACAAATCTACTGTAGAGTAGCATAAATGTTGTCAAATCGTTGAAAACACTGCTACTCGAATCGAGTGAGGCGCTCAGAGATGTCAGTATACGAAGTCGCCGCATGAATTGGACGAGAGGGTGGTGGTGGCTGAGTCGGTGGGTCCTCGTGCTGTGGGGGGACATCATCAAGAATGTCTTCGTAGGCCTTCTTCTCGGTAGATTGGGTGAGACGATACTGGGGAAGGTAGGTTCCTCGGTGCCTCTCGATCATCCTCATGCTAAGCATGCTCGAGATGCCTTGTGGAGACATCTGGCCGATGAAGGTGAGGGATGATTCTTGGGCCGCGATGTTGAGGAGCCTGAAGTGTCGTGTTAGTCGGGTCACGTAGGGGCCAACGGAGATGACCCCCTTCCGATGCCGCTCTATCTGGTGCTGAATTGCAAGGGCGATGAAATAGGCAAGGTCGATGACGTGCCCGTGCGACATGCACCATAAAAAGTAGGCATCATGATATTGACGACGCCAATGCTCTCTTGCCTCCTTGTAATCGTGTGAGCCAAAATGGCATGTAGGTACCTTAGGGATGGTGGGAGAACTGATGCCTTGGAGCGGCTAGGATTGTAGGAGGCTGCGCCAGGGGCCAAAGTGTGCCAGCACTTCGAGGGAGAGAAATGTATGTGGTGAGTGAGAGCATTTAAGTCATTCTCTTCCTTGAACTCCTCTATATATAAACCCAATGCCGTACCGAATTTTGGAATGCTGAGCTGGCAGACTAATCCGCCTAGGCGAAATTGCACCGTGTCGAGATCATCGTAGTTCGTCATTACGGTCTGGAGATGGAACGTTGAGTATAGTTCCATCGTGAGCTCGAGGTATGTTGGTTCAATGATCCCAAAGAATAGCTCCCAAGGGTTAGTGGTTAAGAGGGCTCGAATTACATCAGCCAACTGAACTTGTTCTATGGCGGCCCAGTCAATGCAGCGGCCTGCAATTAAAGGTCGGGCTCGAAGTATCTGGAAACCACGGGGAAACTGTAGGAGGGGGTGACAGATTTCCGCGGTTGGACCCACAAAAGATGATGCTCCCTTCTGTTTCTTCGAAGCAGGGACAGTGGCCTTCTTTCCTCGTGAAGACGATATTAAAAACCTATAATATAAAGAATAATAATAATAGGTAAACGAATTCGAAGAAGTAAAAAGTCATGAATTTGAACTAACTATTTTAGCCAAGACTACTAATATGAAGCAAACTCAACCAAAATAACAATGAGAATGAGAATAGAAATGTAATGGGTATGAGGTTTTCCTAATCTCAATTTAACACGGAATGTATGATAACTAACCTAGGAATGCAAATTAAATGATAGACATTGGCATGGTAATAGCATGAGAAGAAGCATAGTAATTTCATGACTAACCTAAGAATGCAAATTAAATGATAGAATAATGAGCAAAATGAAGAATAGTTCAAAATATATGAAGATTATGTTGATACTAAGCATTATAAATAAGTAAAATAGAAGTGAAAGGAGTAAACAAACGCTAGGGGTGAGCGTAAAAAATGGAGTGGGAAATAGCGCACGGGCATGGCAGGGAGGCCGTGTGGAGTTCCAGAGGCTAGGGTTAAGGTTTTCGAATAGAGAAGAAAGTGAATAGTGCAGGGTATTTATAGATTTTGGGCCACACGGCCATCACACACGCCCATGTTCCAAAATTTTTGCCCGTGTGTTTCGCGTTTTTCCTATTTGGGCGTGTCTAAAATTCGTCCCACGCCCGTGTACCTCAGGCATGTGGGTTCACACGGTCGTGTTGCACAACCGTGTCTAGCTTCGTTCACTTCTCCCACGCCCGTGTCAATTTAATAGGTTCGACCACGGGTGTGAGACATAGGCGTGTCGCACACCCGTGTTAGTTTCTTAGTTTCAACCACGAGTCTTCCACACGAGAGTGTCGTACGCCCGTATTGTTTTGGCAGGCTTGACCACGGCCATGTCACACAGCCGTGGCATTTTATCGTAGCCCGTGTTTGGAGAAATTCTTGCCCTGTTTTCACACGGCCATAAGCACGCCCGTGTGCTTGGCCGTATCTCTGTGGAAAACCTATGTTCAAGAGCTCCGTTAGTAAGTTAGACGTTGAAGACTAAATTTTTAAAGAAGTTAATACAGTTAGTGCTCGGGTTGCCTCCCGAGAAGCGCTTATTTATAGTCTAAGCTCGACTTACCTCTTTGTTGAATGATCATGGTGGTTCGAGGAGTTTATACTCCTCATTCCTACTATCAATCTTAAAATAAGGTTTTAAACGGGTGTTGTTTACCTTAAAAGTGCCGAACTTGGGATGAGTTACCTCTACCGTACCGAATGGAAAAATGCTGAGTACTGTAAGAGGGATTTCTTCATTTGGTGTGGTAGTGACAATGTGGGGATCTGCAGCATCTAATAAGACTTTATCTCTAACTTTAAGTTGATTTGGAGAGGTATTAAGCTCGTCTTGGCGTAGTTTCGATTTATCGTGTGTTCTAAGTTTACGTGTTCTCCATTCATCTAGCTTCTCTATTTGCAGCCTTCATTCTTCATGAATAGATCCTTTACTATTGTTTGAGAGTGGCTCATGTACTTCCTTCAGACTTATCTCCTGCAAAGTGGGTTGTATCATGTGGTCAGTTTTAATAGAATGGTTTAGACGATCACCTTCAATTTTTGATGTGTTGTCAGAATTACGAGCTTGAAGGGTGAGTGTTTCGTCTCCTACGCGAAGCGTGAGCTCACCTGTGCCAACATCAATAATTGTTTTAGCAGTTGCTAGAAATGGCCTTCCCAGAATTAATAGAGTGTTGCTATCCTCCTCTATGTCTAAAACAATGAAGTCAATGGGAAATATAAATTTATCGATTTTTACTAGCACATCTTCAATAATACCCCTAGGAAATCTTATAATTTTATCTGCTAGTTGAATGCTCATTTTAGTCTATTTGGGTTTCCCGAGACCTAGTTTCTTAAACATTTTACAAGGCATGATGTTGATACTAGGCCCTAAATCATCTAATGCATTATTAACATCTAAACTACCAATTAAGCAAGGAATCGTAAAACTCCCTGGATATTTTAGTTTGTTCGGTAGCTGATTTTTCAGAATAGCTGAGCACACTGCGTTTAGCTCCACATGCGATGCCTCGTCCAACTTCCGCTTATTTGCTAAAAGCTCATTTAAGAATTTCATTGCGTTTGGCATCTGTGATAGGGCTTCAATAAACGTTAAGTTAATATGTAATTTTTTAAGAGTTTAAGGAATTTACCAAATTGTTCATCTGAGCGATCTTTCCTTGTCGCGTTGGGGTATGGCACATGAGGTTTATATTCGACATTCACCGTTTTGTTTTTATTATTATCTACCTCACCTTGACCTTTGCTTACCACAATTTCTTGCCTCGGTTCTGGTTTAGGCTCAACAACTCCTTCTTCATCTTGAATATTAATGCGTTTAACTGTTCCCTTGGGTTGGGTTCAGTATTACATGGCAAGCTACCTTGTGGACATTCAGAAATTAGTTTGGAAAGCTGGCCTATCTGAGTTTCGAGCCCTTGGATAGACGCTTGTTGATTTTTAAGTGCTGTCTCGGTGTTCTGGAAATGAGTTTCTAACATTGAAATAAACTTTAGGAGCATCTCTTCAAGGTTCGGCTTCTTTTCCTGTTGGTAGGGTGGTTGTTGGTAGCCTGGAGGTGGTTGTGGTCTTTGATTTCCTTGACTGCTCCATGAGAAATTGGGGTGGTTCTTCCAACCTGCATTGTAAGTGTTACTATATGGATTGTTTTGAGGTCGAGGATTATTCCCCATGTAGTTTAATTGCTCGTTATCCATGTTGTGGCCATAAGGTTAGTATTTCGAATGGCTTGTTCCACCTCCATTTGCTTCGCATTGCATTACTGGGTGAACCTGCGAAGAACTAAGAAAACCATCAATCTTTTTATTTAAGAGTTCGACCTGATTAGAGAGCATGTCGACCTTATCGACGTTATAAACGTCGACTGTTTTCGTTGGCTTTGTCCTCATGACTTGCCACTAATAGTTATTCAGTGACATCTCCTCTATAAACTCATAGGCATCTTCAGGTGTTTTATTATTGATGGTTCCGCCAGCAACTGCATCAACCATTTGTCGAGTCGAAGGATTTAGGCCATTATGGAAAGTTTGAACCTGTAGCCAAAGCGGTAACCCATGGTGAGGGCACCTTCTCAAACGGTCATTGTATCTCTCTCATGCATCGTAGAGTGTTTCTAAATCAATCTATCATTACATAATTTAGCCATTTTAGCCGGCGAAAAATATTTTAGTAAAAAATTTTTGGTCATTTGTTCCCATGTAGTAATTGACCCTCGTAGTAACGAGTTCAACCACTGTTTAGCTTTGTTCCTCAATGAAAAATGGAATAACCGAAGACGAATGGCATCATCAGAGACACCATTAATTTTAAATGTATCGCATAGTTCTAAGAAGTTGGCTAAATGAGCATTATGATCCTCATCCTGCAAACCGTCAAACTGAAAAAGTTGTTGTATCATTTGAATAGTGTTAGGTTTTAATTCAAAAGTATTTGCAGCTAAGGTTTTAATTCAAAAGTATTTGCAGCTACAGCAGGTCTAACTATGCTCAATTCAGTTCCTATTAAAGAAGGTTTAGCATAATCATACATAGTGCGTGGAGTAGGATTTTGATTAACTGCAATTGCAGGAGGTAGCTGATTGCCTTAGTTTTCAGCAATCTCTTCGGTTGGGGATTGAGTATCATCTTCTTCCTCGTTCTCTGTGTATCTTAAGCTTTGCCTTATTTCTCTTTGATTTCTACGAACTGTATGATTGATTTCTTTGTCAAAAAGTAATGGTCGTGATGGGTTTCTTCTAGTCATAAACTATAAAAACTTGCCAAGAGAAGGAAAAAGTAAATTAATAAATAATAATAATAAAATTAAATTAAATTGAAAGAAAAATAAATGGCTAAAATAATAAAAATTCAGTGTTCCTAATATCTTAATTCCCCGGCAACGGCGGCAAAAACTTGATCGCGAGGTTTCGTGATAGGTTTTAAATATTTAAAATTACTCGTTCTTGAACTAACTATTATCGCGATGTAGGCAAGTGTACCTATCGAACAGTAGTATAATTTTAGCAAGACTGGATTGTCGAACCCAAAGGAACTACAAGTACTAGTAATGACTGTCTTTTTATTATCTAGCCGAAGAATAAAGAGGTTTTTGTTTTAACTAACTAATTATCTAAACTAAGAATGCAGAGAGAATGGAATTGGGGAATTGCTTTTGGAAAAATTGATTGAATGAAGACAATACCTAAGGAAAAATCCACCTAGACTGTACTTGTTATTCTGGCTCCGAATCGGACGATTTATTGATTTAACTTGTTCCGTAGAGATCCCTAAGTTATGTTATTATCCCTATTCAAGACTAATAACGTCTAATCCCTAGATTGAATAATCGAGACTTTTCTCTAATTAACACTCTAGGGTTTTATTAACTCGATCTATAGATCCCCTTATTAGGTTTCACCCTAATCCGACAAAATCTAGTCACCCTATGTCTAGGCGCGCAATCAACTCCACTTAATTATGCCAAATGTACTCTTAGACAGGGTCTATTCCTCCTCTAAATAAGAGCTTATCTTGAATCGGTATCTTGGGATATCAAAACAAGAATTAAGAACACATAATTAAGAACAAGTCAAATATTTATCATACAATTTAGAAAATAATAATAAGATCCGTCTTAGGTTTCATTCCCCTTATGTATTTAGGGAATTTAGTTCATAACTAAATAAGAAAACATCTCAGAATAATAAAGAATACAAAACATAAAGAAAACCCAAAAACTCCTGAAGGGGAATTGAGGAGAGATCTTCAGTCTTGATGATGAATCTGACTTCTGAGATGAATCAATCGGCTTTCTTAGAGTAATTCCTTACCCCTACTCTGTCCTCCTTTTCTTCCTTCTCTAGGGTGTATTTATAAGCTTTGAAATGCTTAAAAGCCCTCAAAATTAGCCTTTTCCGAATTAGACTCAACTTAGGCTCGACAAGGACACACCCGTGTAACACGTCCATATGCTATTGCTTCAGGCCGTGCTCCAGCCTGCCAAATTGACACGGCTGTGTGGTCTGTCCATGTGAGGAGGTCTAGGCCGTGTTGATTTTGTACTTTGGCCCATTTTCTCCGTTTTTGGCCTGTTTCTCGCTCCTTTCGCTCTCCTATGCTTTCTTAAGTGTAAAACATGAAATTAAAGCATTAGGAGCATCAAATTCAGCAATTCTAATGGAAAATCATCCATAAAATGCGTTAAACATAAGGTAAAAAATGTATAAATTACGGTTTATCAACTTTCATAACAGGTTTACGCTTTTCTCCGAGAAAGATAGATGCTATTTGGGTTATCATTGATCGTTTGAAGAAGTCTGCATATTTTATTCTAGTACGTATAGGCTGCTGCCTTGACAGGTTAGCTGAGCTATACATTTTAGAGATTGCCAGATTACACGGAGTGCTAGTCTCCATTATTTCAGGTAAGGATCTGCGGTTTACATCACGATTCTAGATAAGGTTATAGGAAGCTTTAGGTACACAGTTGCATTTTAGAATTGCATTTCACCTTCAGACCCATGGTCAATCCGAGCGTGTGATTCAGATTCTCAAAGATATGTTTCTTTGTTGCGTATTAGAGTTTGATAGCAACTGGGAGAAATATTTACCATTAGTTGAATCCACGTACAACAACAGTTTTCAATCAAGTAGAAAGATGGCCCCGTATGAGGCTTTATATGGCTGTAAATGCCGAACTTCATTATGCTGGACTGAGCTCAGTTAGAGAAAGATACATGGGGTTGATTTGATTCGTGATACTGAAGAAAAAGTAAAAGTGATCCGAGATAGTTTGAAAGCAGCTTCAGATCGTCAGAAATCATATGTGGGTCTTAAACGTAAAGACATAGAGTTCCAAGTCGGTGATAGAGTATTCTTAAAAGTATGACCCTGAAAGAAAGTCCTTCGGTTCGGTCGCAAAGGAAAGCTGAGTCCACGATTTATCGGGCCATGTATGATTACTAAAAGAATTGGACTTGTTGCGTATCGATTAAATTTACTGTCAGAACTAGAAAAGATTCATAATGTCTTTCATGTGTCTATGTTGCGTTGATACCAATCTGACCTTTCACATGTTATCTCATCGACGGATGTCGAGATTCAGTCTGACATGACATACAGTGTGGAACCGATTAGAATTATGGCTCAAGAGATGAAACAATTAAGAAACAAGAGCATAACATTAGTAAAAGTTCTCTGGCAGTGACACGGAATAGAAGAATGCACCTCGAAACCCAGGGAATCTATGAGAAAGCAATATTTGAGCATCTTTTCTAGTAAGATTTTCGGGGACGAAAATCCCTTTAGGGGGAGAGTTATAACAGCCCGTTTTTATTGAAATCGGAACAATGGTTTCAGGACAACAAATCCAAAATCAAAAAATTATTTTATTGCTATTATTTTATTACCTACAGCATGATAGAAATACCGTATAAAAATTTCGTTAAGAAATTTTACCATTTACATGCTTAATTTGATAAAAAGGACTAAATCGCGTAAAGTGCAAAAGTTGAGTTATAATAGCTAAAGGTATTAATAAGCTATAGAAATTTAAAGTGGAAGTCCTTATATGGAAATTAGACCATAAATAAGATAGTGGAATATGATGGCTTGGCATTTAGTGTAATTTTTAAAAGTTTTAAAGGTTAATTATGTAATTAGGTAATTAAAGTTAATATTAAATAAAAACAAATTAAGTATCATCTCGGTGTCATCTCTTTCAACCAAAAATTTAGGGTTTCGAAGCCATTTTTGGTGTTCAACTTTTGGCAATCTCAATTTTGCCTATTTGGCATGTACTTTTAATTCGTTTTTAATGTTTTCAGGAACGTTGTAGCTTAATCTAGCTAGCCCAGGAACTAATTTGTAAAATTGTTTAAGGATTTGAGTTTTACCATGAAGGAATAGTGGTTGCTTCTGTTGTTTGATGGTAGAAAATGGATAGTTTTGAATAGATAAACAACTTTTGTTAAGTCTTTTTTGGTAAAAATGTTAAATAAGATTAAATTGAAAAATAGAAATTTTTAAATGGTATAATTTGTGAATTTATGAAATATATGGGCTGCTATAAGTATGTAGAATTATCGACTAGGCTTGGGTATGGATAAATTTGCAAGAATTTTATTTTATGAGCCTAGGGACTAAATTGCAAAGAATTAAAAGTATAGGAGCAAAATGATAATTTTGCCAAAAATATGTTTTGGATTAAATTGAATAAGTTACATGTTGAATTGAGTTAAATTTATATGTATAGATCAAGTTAGACCTCGTACGGAGTTAGATCAGGGCAAAGAGAAAGTCTTAGATTAATCGCCTCCATATTTATGTTTACTCGTCGAGGTAAGCTTGTGTAATTAAATTGTTTTTATATGTTTTATGTAACAACCCAATTTTGGGGCTAGTCGGAACAGTGGTTTCGGGACCATGAATTCGATGTAGAAAAATCCATTTTTATTTTATTTTTCTGGTCTACAGTTTTATGGAACTATTCTGTGAAAATCTCGTTAAAAAATTTTGACGTTTGGGCACTTAATTTAGTCAAAAAGACTAAATTGTAAAAAGTGCAAAAGTTGAGTTCTACTTGTTTAAGGTGTCCAACTGCTATGAGACTTTAAATTAGAGGTCTTTAGTTGGTAATTAGACCATTGGATAAGTTAGTGGACAAAAATAGACATGAATAGGTAAAATTTCAAAGTTATGCATTAAGGGCATTTTGGTCACTTGGTAAATAAAAGAATAAAAAGGGAAAATCAAGTCAAAATTTGTGTCCATCTTCTTCACCTTGGCCGAATTTTATAAGGAGACCATAGCTAGGGTTTCTTCAACTTTCAAGCTTGATTGTAAGTACATCTTAGCCCTATTTTTAATACTCTTTACATTTTTTAAGTCCTCGTAACTCTATTTACCTATTTCTATCATTATTTTGAAGTTGGATTCATGTTTAAAAATTTACCCATGTGTGACATGCATTTAGTTTGACGTTTGATGGAAGATATTGTATGTTTAAGGTGTGATAAACAACTTTTACTAAGTGATTTTTAGTGAAAATGCATAAAAAGGACTTATTTGTAAAAGTTGAAAAACTAGGTAGTAGAAATGTGATTTGATGAAAAATGTGGGTAGTTATGAGCATGATTTAGGTTCGGTTAGGCTAGGGTAACAAAGAAAATGAATACATTTCATTTTACAAGCCTAATGACTAATTTGTAAATATGTCAAAGTCTAGGGGCAAAAATATAATTTTTTATAAGTTGATTTTTGGATAGCATTGACTGATGTGATAATTAAATAAGCTAAATTTGATATTATAGATCAAGAAAAATGAAGCTCGGACCTTGATCGGGGGAAAAACATGGTTATTGACAATTAGGTCCATTTCTTACCATTTTGTACCGAGGTAAGTTTGTGTGTAAATAATGCAATGTTATATTATGTATTTAATGCTTAATATTGCATAAATTGTAAGATTTTTTCAATGGAAATATTCAACGAAGTTTCGACGATGAGAAAATCCCGGTTGAACCTTAGGAATAGTTTAGGATACAAGTGACATGTCACTAGGATACCATGTGTTATGTGATCTATGTGAATCTGGGTGCTTATTATGTACGTCCTATCGGTGGCTAGGTAGTCTGACATAGGTTACGGATACCTGACAGTTTGTGTGAGCAGCCCGTGTAGCTACGTCTTGACTGACAGCTTGTGTGAGCAGGCTCGTGATTAGCTCTTGTATGAGCCTATGTGTTATGAAATATGAGGTAGCATTGGCTACATATGTGGCACTTATGTGCAAGATGTGACAGCCCTAATTTGACCTTAGTCGGAAAGTGGTTTCGGGACCACAAAATCAAGTCGTAAAAATAATTAACCATTAAATTTTCTGTTTATTGTATGTGAAAAAGGCATGTGTGAAAGTTTCATGCTTAAATTTTTGTCATTTGTATGCAAAATAATTAAATAGGACTTATGTGAGAAAATTTAGAAATGTGTTAGGCAAATGTTGAAGTGACTTATTAATGCATGTTATAAAAATGATGGGTTTGCATGTCAAATTTCCATTATGATAAGTAGTGGCCGGCCATGATGGGATTATATACATATAATATGTATTAATTATTAGTTAGTAGCCTTATATCTTATAACATAAATAAATAAAAAGGAAAAGTAATGAAAATAAGGAAAGGAAGGGTGATGAAAACAAAGCTTGAATTTTTGGTTCTTCTTGGCCGAATGTAAAGAGGAAGATGGGAGAAAGGCATTCGGTCATCTTAAGTTAACATTAAGGTAAGAAGTTTATGTTAATTTTTGAAATTTTGGTTAATCTGGAATGAGATATCAAGTTATTTTTGTAACCCATGTTGAATTTTTGATTGTGGGAATGATTAGGGCTTTCGGCTATGGTAATTAATAAAGGTGATGGTTGTTGTTTCATGTTAAATTTAGATGAACAAGGGTAGATGAGTGTTTGAACTATACAAATAATCATATGTGAGCATTAGATGCTAAGGGAAAAGAATCGGCTACCTTATTATGTACCAAGACCGAATGTGAATTTGAATATGTTTGAGTAATTTATATGCTTAAAATTGATGTAGTATAAGTACCATGTTCTTGCCGAATATGTATTTGATAAAGGAGGAGTTTGTTATTGAATATTTAAATAATTTAGATAATTATAAGTTAAGTCAAGCTTGGTGAAAGGTATATATATGCGGCTATTAGCTAGATTTTGTTAAAAGAATTGGATAATTAAAAATGATAAGTTTAATTGAAGAATTCATGCTTTGTGTGCCTTAATTGCTTATTGAACATAAGGCTATGTAAACTTGATTTAATCAATAATTTAGTTGTGACTTGTAACATAGTTGTATTTGGCCGAATGTTTTGTAAAGAAAAAAATTGTGTGTGTGTGTATGTGTGTCACATTAGAATGAAAGTGTAATTATCAAATGAGAGGAATGGATAAGGATTAATATGACTAAACTTGTTTAACATAGCTCAAGAGCATAAATGGGCAACATCGGATAGAGGAAAAGCTAAAGTCACGGAATAGCTAAACCGAGATTTGTTCAGAAGGATATAAGGTAAGTCTTTGAGTAATGAAATTTAGCTTATGATTTAATAAGGCAATTATTTATCTATCAGCATAATAATTAACTTGTGACCTGACGATTCTACTTGAATTACATGATAAAATAAATAAGTAAGGTATTTACTTGTAGCCGAATGGTTATGGAAATCTTGTGGATTAACGAAACGAGATCATGTTATTTGTTTAGGATTAATGAATCGAACGATGTATGGTTAGTAAACATGCTGTAATTGTATTCGAGTATCAGGAATGATATCCAGATGTGATATGATATATATATATATGCATATATGTGTGAATGCTAATCGGGGTCTAAATCCGAGCTTGGTCTCGAAGGGCTTTTGAGCCAGTGCTAATAACCGAACTTAGTTTCGAAGGGCTTTAGAGCCAGTGTCATAACCGGACTTAGTTTCGAAGGGCCTTTGAGCCAGTGGTCTAATCCGAGCTTGGTCTCGAAGGGCTTTTGAGCCAGTGCTAAGAATCGGGCTTGATTCCGAAGGATGTTTGTGCCAGCATAATATTTGAGGGTGAAAACCCATAAGTGTTCGTACGAGAAATCATATAATACATGTTGGAATAATTTTAATCACATGTGCTACTTACTGTAAGATAACCAGGTAAGTAACTCACTCTCGTTGAGAATACGATTGATTTTAAATTTCGACTACGCAACTCGGTAGGCATGCTTAGACCATTGTTAAAATCATTCAAATATTTACGATCTGATCATGATGTATGAGTTCCAAATTAGAGAATTCAATTTCACAAACATGAGATGTATGTGTATATGCATGAGATTGACTTAGAAATTTGGGATGAATGGATTCGGCTATAGATAGAATTTTATTGGATATATTGATTTTACCTTTGTGCTATGAATAAAAAAAATGGTACCTTAATTATGTTACTATTCGGCCAAATGATGATACGAGTAAACTTTGATATTATTATGCCATTCTTTTAAATGATTTCATTATTTAAAACATACTAAGCATCGAAATGCTTATTCTTTTGCTTTAATTCTCTGTTTTATAAATTTTGTCCGTCAGCTATCGGACTCGGAAGTGTCAAAGTCGAAGTCATCCACACTATCTAAGCCACTTTTTGGTACTCTTCAGTTGAACTTGATAATGGCATGTATAGGGCTGACCCTTGTTGTTAATTAAGTAGCTTTTGGTAATGTATAATCGTATAGCCATGCAAAAATGGCTTGTATATTTTGAGTATAACATTATGATCATTTTGTATATATGGTCTTATGATATGGTTATTAAGTGGTGTGGAAATGTTTGGTAATGATTAGCCATTGGAATGGCCAATCATGGTCCTATTGGTGCTACGTATGTCATGGCTAATCGTGATTATACTTGGAAATAATGTATGTCAAATTACTAGTTGATTCATGGAAAACTATGAAATAGGTGAAATTTACCTTAAAATAGATGCTGACAGCAGCAGTGATGTGAGTTTGAAAAATCACTAAAAATAGTAGAAATGGAATTAAATAATGAATAAAATATGTAATCAAATCCTGATGAGTCTATTTTCATATGAAAGAAACGAAACAACCATATGAGCCGTATTTTATGAGATGTTTAAGTTTTCGTGAAACAGGGCCAGAGCGATTTCTGGATCCCCTGTTCTGACTTTGGAAATTCACCATAAATTTACCAGAGATAATTAGAAGTCATGCTTTATATGTACAGATTCCTGTTTTAGTCTAGATTCATTAGAAACAAACGGAATAAGAATTGAAGCCCTGTACAGATAGATATCTAAGTCATAATGCATGAAGGTCAGAGTAGTCGAATCCTGAAACAGGGGAGACTTTAACTAATAAACTGTACTAGTTGGCCTGACCAAAAATTCTAGTAAAAAATTAGTAAATATATGTATGAGTCTAGTTTCAGGAAAAATTTACGGAATTGGATTTCGAGTTTTGGAACTCGAGATATGATTTTTAAAGTGACTGTGATGCAGTTAGCCAGCTAGTCTGGAAATTTTAACAATGAATTGTATGAGCTGTTTAAGTAAGGAATTAAGTCCGTTAGCACCTCGTGTTCGACTTCAGCAACGGTCTCGGGTACGGGGTGTTACACAAGACCTTCCGTGTATTCGATAGTATTTCAACTGTTCAACGGTTAAACCGAAGAGTATGTCAAAGATGAAAAAGTATATGACTATGTTACGAGTTAGTACAGATATGTATGTAAAACCCATGAGTATGAACTTTGGTATGAGATGAACTCTTGGTAAGAATGCTAATGAGTAAGTTTTGTCTAAGATACATAATGATATTTATGATAACTTACGTGGAGTAGTTATATGATTAATGAATGATTTATGTTGCTTATTATTTGCATGAAATTTTACTAAGCCTTAAAGCGTACTCCCCTTTTCTTTCCATTCCTTATAGTATCGCCAAGCTAGCTCGAGGATTGAGGAATGTCGGAGCTCAATTCACACTATCAAACGATTGTTTTGGGTATACTTGGTTTCAATATTTTTGAGTATGGCATGTATAGAGACTTGATCATTTTGTTATGTGTCATATTGGTTTAACCAAATGTGTTGGCATTGTAATGGTTGATAATTCATTTTGTAAATGACCATTGAATTTGGATAATATTGGCTAAGTATATAATCATATAATGATGTTTCTATGAATGTGGATTTTGCATGGTTTAAGATGATAAGTATGAGATGTTGTATGTGATAGGAAAGAGCATGTAATTGATGTGTGGATGACATGGTTGTGGCTGAATTGGTTGTATGTATATACTTTGAGTTGTGTTGCTTGGTTTTGTGTAGATTGGTACAAGTGAGGGTGGCAAAATGGCTTGGTATTAGCCTTATTTTTGTCCACATGGGTAGACATACAGGCGTGTTCTATGCCGTGTGTGATACACGACTTGTCTCATGGGTGTGTGAACAGGCCGTGTGTCCCCTGCATGGGTATGTGCCCGGGGCGTGTGAAGTCTGCACCTATTTTATGAAAATTAAATTGCCCACACGGCCTAAGAACACGGACGTGTGACTTGGCTGTGTGACTTCAATTTGTTGATGACGTCATAAACAGAGAGTTACACGGGTTAGGGACACGGTGTCTGTTATCACAAGCCTATCAACACGGGCGTGTGACCTTGTTTTGATGAAAAATTTTCTAAGTGTTTTAAAAATTTCTAAAGTTCTCGGATAAGTCTCGAACCACTCCTAATACAAGTTTTGGGTGTCGTAGGCTCATTTTAGGGAATACATGAATGTTTATGAAAAGTTTTAAATTTGAGCGAAAATCCATGTTCCGGTTTTGAATGTTTGTTTGAGTTTAAGTTCGATAATGCCTCGTACCCTATTCTGGCATCGAATACGGGTAAGGGGTGTTACATTTTAATTGAAATATATAAATGTTATGATTTGTCATATATAATTTACCGAGTGCATATCCAATGACGTTAATCGAGCCCCGTTTGAACATTAGGAATCCGTAGGATACAAATAACATGTCACTACGGTTATCGATTTATAGCTCGTGAGAGCATAGAATACATGAATCTTGACGGATTACAGTTATATGAGCTAGCACACTATGTGTGAGCTATCCTGAGTATCCAACGATATTCTGAATGGTTCAGCGAGCAATGTTCTGATATGAAATGGTATGAGTTCGATATGAACTATTACAGGTATACACATGAAATGCATGGAAATAATGTTACATGATATATAGATATATGAAATGGATGATACATGTATATGGAATTTCATTAATTGTTGAGCTCATCCATGATTATTGGTTCATATATGTATTTACATGGCTAATATGGTTGGTGCATATGTGCTAAGGCATTTGGCCAAAATGTGTTGGGTTATGCTTTGTTACTTACGTATTACTTAATCAAATGGTAAGTTAAATTCTAAGTTATACGAACTTACTAAGCTTAAATGCTTACTCTGTGTTATTTTTTGTGTTTTATAGTGAATTAGAAGCTCATTCGGGTTGGAAGCTTGTCGGAGCTATATCACACTATCCACCGGCTCTTTTGGTACTTTTGGATATTTATTATAATGGCATGTATAAGTATTTTGGCTAATGTTGGCCTATGTGTTTAATTGTTGAAATGGCCATTTGGTTTGGCTTAAGTTTTGGTATTTTGGTGTTCTAATGAACTTATTTTTGGCATGTAAATATTAGCTTTGAAATAGTTGATGATTTGCTTAATGTGTTTGAAAGTTGAAATGGTAGTTGAATGTGCATATTATATTTGTATTATAACTTGACGTGAATTGGTACTTTGCTATGGAAAACATATATGAGTATTGAGGCTAGTAATTGAGTAGTATATTTGGTATCATTTAGTAAGTTAATTCAATGGATTGTATCGATGCAAATCTAGTTGGAAATTAGTTGATCATTTAACCAAAATGAGTTTACGATTATACATGTTTATATATTGTCAATTGAGATGCCTAAGGGCATGTTCGTTGTATATGATTATACCATATGAATGAAGATATAATGTGCATGATTTTGGTACTTAGCAATGGCTTGTGTATATGTGCATTGGTTATTGTATGTACATGTCAATTTAGGTGAGAAAAATGGCTTGATAAATAGGCTATTTTCGTCCATACGGGTAGAGACACAGGTGTGTGTCTCAGCTGTGTGTGACACATAACCAGGTGACATGATCGTGTGTCCCTTGTAGCTTTCAAATGGTTACAAGTCAGGCTATTACATGGCCTAGCACACGGTCTGGCACATGGGTGTGTGGCTTGGACGTGTGACCAGGTTAGAGAGTTACACGGGCATGAACACGGGTTGGGACACGGCTGTGTGTCCCTACTTTGAATGCCCACATGGCCTAGCCACACGGCCATGTGACCCCTGGAGTATGGAAAATTTTTACTATTTACTAAAAAATTCTCTAAGTTTTCAATTTAGTCTTGACTAGTTTTTAATGCATATTTTTGGGCCTCGAGGGCTCGTTTATGGGACATTATGAATGGTTTTGATGGGTTTTTGATATGAATAATGATATGTTTTAAAATGATTGAAATTTTTGTCCGTTTGATTTGTAAACTCCGATAATGCTCTGTAACCTTATTCTGGCGACATATTCGGGTTAAGGGTGATACAGAATTTGTGTACTGAAGAATTTAAAGCTTATTCAAAGAATCTTACATGAAGCTCATAGTGGTAGCTTATTTGTTGATTCGGGAAGTAATAAAATGTATAGTGATTTGAAACTGATGTACTGGTGGCTGAGAATGAAATTTGAGATTTTTGACTTTGCATCTAGATGTTTAGTATGTCAGCAAGTTAAAGTTGAACATCAGGTACCTTTTGGATTATTACTGTAACAACCCATTTTTTATAAAATCGGAACAGTGGTTTCAGGACCACAGATTCGAGTCCAGAAAGAAAACTTATTTTAATACTATTTTATGATCTATAGTATGATAATAATATTGTGTCAAAATTTTGTAAAGAAATTTTATTGATTATATGTTTAATTTGCTAAAGGACCAAATTGTACAAATCGTAAAAGTTGAGTTCTAATAGCTAAAGGGATTAAATAGCAATAGAACTTTAAATTGGAGGTCCTTATATGGTTATTAGACCATTAAAAATATTTGGTTGTTAAGAATGATGATTCATCCATGGAAAATAAAATAAATAAAAGGATGAAATTGGAAAGATGAAAAATAAAAGGAGATAAATTAATTAAATAACAAAATATCATCATTTTAAATCTTCTTCTTCCCCAAAATACATGAAAACCCTAGGAAAGAGAAAGCAAGCTTTCTTGGCCAAATTAGGTAAGTATTCAAGTTTCGTTTTTAGTAATTTTTATATTTTTGAGATCGGGACAACTTAATCTAGCTATTTTTGAGATTAATTTGTAAAGTTATCAAAGTATTAAAATTTTCCATGGATGAATATGCTGAAAATTTGAAATTTATGGTAGAATATGAAAGGTTGTTGATAGATAAACAACTTTTACGAAGTGAATTTTGATGAAAACATGATTTAGGGACTAAATTGAAAAGTTGTAAAATTCATGAAAAAATTCTGAATTTTATGAAATATATGTGCTGTAAATGTTACATGTAAAAATCAGCTAGGCTTGTAACAAGGATTAGATTGCATGAATTTCATTTTCTGAGCCTAGAGATGAAATCGTCATTAATTAAAAGTTTAGGGGAAAATGGTAATTTTGCCTTGGACTAAATTGAGTTTAAATTGTATTAAATTGATGTTAAATTTATTTGTATAGTTTCAGATAGATCAAATTTGGAGTTAGAACAAGGAAAAGAGAAAAAGGTCGGATTGGTAGATTTTATGTACACGAACATTTGTCGAGGTAAGTTCGTGTAACTAAATGGTGTATATTTATATGCTCAAATTAAATGTTGTGTATATATATACGACATTGAAGACATATCTGACAAAACCCAATAAATGATATTGCCTAAAATAAATGATAATGCCCGATAAATGATAACTGATAAATTTATGCTTGAAATGTATGTGGAATGTGTTTGTTTGAAATATATGAATATTATAAATCTATGAAATAATCACATGCTTGATAATGCCTGAAAAATATTAAATTCCATTTGAATTAATGAAAGTCGATGGATATGTGATTTCCCGTAATGAATATAATTCTGCATATGTTGCGGATGGGATTTAGCTCGGACGAGTAATCCTGATATAGCCCCCTCGAGCATCCTGTTATGTAGTTCCTGTTAGCATCCTGATCGTTAGTATTTTAGCATGTGTTGCGCACTACCGCAGCTCTTTGTGAGCATCCTATTATGCGATCGGTTGTGACCTTGCATACATTGCAGACACAAATCTAGCTCTTCGTGAGTGTCCTAATGTGGCTCACTTGAACTTTCTGTTAACTTATCTGGTGCTTCTTGATAGTATCTCTTTAGAGATATCTGATAAGCTCCATGAGCTTCTTGAGTAAAACTCTTATGAGTTTCCTGATTAGCCTGGATAAGTGTCCTGTTACATGGTTACATGGCTAATCTGAGCATCCTAATATGTGGCTCGAGAGTGTGCTCCCTGGTTATGTGCCCTAACGGGTACCCCTGAATATGAATTGACGGATCCTAATTTGTAAACCTCGAGTGTACTACCTATGTATCCATGATATTTCGAATAAATTCAATGGGTCAAAATCATGACATAAGAAGATATGAATAAGAAATAAGTTATTACACGTATTTGCTTGAAATATATGGAAATGATGATACATGATAATTGATATACGGAAATATGAGATGATGAAAATTGTACATGGAATTTATTAGATGAATATGTTCATCCTTGATTATAGATTTGTATACCTTGAGTGTACTACTGGTGTGACATTGATATTTTGAATGATATGAGTAAAGTTCTGATATGAAATAATCTGAACTCGAGATGAATTATTATGAAAATATACGTGTAATATAAAGATATAATTTATACATGTTAAATGAATATGTCATGTGGAAAGGATATGTGCTTGGAAATCTGATTATTCTGGAACTCATATATGTTTCTTGATGATATTGTGGAATGTATAACTAACAAGGGCAATGAGGATATGTCTAGGGTTTGAGATCCAATTGGTTGACATGTTTATCTTGAAATAGAATGAATGGTAAGTTAAGTACCATGTTATACAAACTTACAAAGCGTTATATGCTTACTTAGTTTTATTTCCCTATTTTACAGTAAATCGAAAGCTCGTTGTAACATCTTGAAATAGGGCCTAGTCAAAATAATGGTTTCGAGACCACAAATTCAACGTTAAAATAATTATTTCATGATCATTATGAGGTCTAGGATATAAAAATAAGCATGTAACACCCTTATCCCGTAACCGTCGCCAAAATAGGACGAAACATTACCAGAAATTAGGAATAAGATCAGAACAGTAAAACTTTGAACCTTTTCTTAAATAAAAGATCATTTATTTATATAACTAATAGACACAAACAAAGATCGAATTTAAAACTTATAAAAGTAAACTTCCATAAGATGCCATATTCGCATCGCTTATATACAATAGTCAAAATATCATTCTATTTATAGTCTATCCTATACATGCCATAAGCTAAGTCCAAATCACATGATTACTACAATAGTAGATAGTGTGACGAAGTGCTGACGATCCTCGAGCTAATAGTAAGAGTCAACGATCTCCAAAAATAAACAAAGAAACATAACATTCAAAGTAAGCTTTCATAAGCTTAGTAAGTCTTAAGCAATTTAAACAGTTGAACTTAAAAACAAACCAAATGTTCGAAATCACATAACACTTTCTGAGTACAATACTATTTGGCTGATTATGCACAAACACATATCATTTTACTCCGTTTATACTCAAACTCAATAAACACAGTATTTACAAGCTTCCGGATTAACTTTAATTCTTTCAAATTTCACTAGTGTATCATTTCTTACCCACACTTACTTTCAATATTCATAGTTAAATAGCATATCGAAAACTATCTTGTAACTTTGCATAATAACTGAATGCACACATATACAATTATACGTATGAATTTACAACATCTTTTCATATGCTTCTCATTACACATTCTTAATTCCCGTCAGATCAATCTCACATATAATATATATATATCACATACCTGAATCACTTAATGTGTAATACGAGTTCAATTTATCATCTTAGCATAGGATCTCGTAGTCATATACTTTATCAAATTCACTAACACTTGGCCTGCGAGGTATAAAACCCAAACATAACACCAGCACGAAGCCTATGGGACATTAAACTCAGATATAATACCAGCACTAGGCTCATGGATTTAACCGGATATAATACCAAAGACGAAGCTTATGGATTTAACCCGGATATATTACCAAAGACGAAGCTCATGGATTTAACCGGATATAATTCCAAAGATATAGCTCATGGGTATTTAAGCCCGATACACATCAAATATCATGCATCTTTAATCATATATTAACACATCTCATTCAACATATCACATTAGTAGTCATTTGCTACATTCGGATATAAGCTCCATATGAGCACCATCATTTACATTTTGGTTCAAAAGTCATACATAAATATCACATATCCATTTCACCATTCAAGCTTAACCCATAGTGACCATTCGACTATAAGTCATATACATAAATTATTTATCGCACAACTTAATTCAAGTAGAACCAAAAGGTCACAATTCACCTAATATATACATATTGCTCACTGATTCGTACACAACCTTTCAAATTAGCAATTATAAGTTGGTCCCGCACATAGCCCATCCTTATCGATAATTTACGATGGTTTTACCCTTACTCACATATATGACATAGGCATTTTTACCTATGCTTCTCAATTCACATTCATGATTCAATTCCAATCGATTTAACATGCATAAGTACATATCGCATACCTGACCAACTTAATGTATTGAACGAAATCGATTGTCGATTTAACACAAGGTCTCATAGTTAAACATAAACATGAAACCATTTCTTATATGTTCGATTCACATCAATCATCAAATTCATTTAATTCACATATACTTAATTAGGTTATTCGTACCTGAATAATTTACTTTATGGAACGAATCCACATATCGTATTAGCCCACAGTCTTAAAGCACCACACTTTTAATAGTTTACCTCATCGAAGTTCACATTTAATCACTTTAGTGCCAAGCCATATTTGGCAACCACAAAGGACTAATAATAATAATTTTATACACATCATGGTTTCCTTTAGATATTTAATAATCACAAATCGTGATATCTCTACCAACACATATACGACATAGTTTACTCATTGTAACACTCATTTAGTGCATCAAATTTCCAAATCCAATTCAACTTAAGCATAATAGCCATAATCGGGTTATAGCCTTAAAACATTACATATTCAGCACATTAACTAAATAAAATTTACATTCTCTTTGCCATATTAATTTAACTCTTAGGCATATAAAAAGGAATCAAGCTTAAACACTTAAGAACTTACCTCAAATGTTACCGATTGATTACAACGGCTATTCGATTACTTTCTCTTTTCCCTTATCCGAATTTGTCCCTCTATGCTCTTGAGCTTAAATTCAAAGATTTTAAACTAGTCATTATTCGACTATTCAAGCATCACTTTATAAATATAATATATATATATTTATATATATATTCGAATTTCACACTTACTGATCATAGTAAGCTTATAAGAAATCAATAAGCAACTCATTAACGATTTTTTTGTCAATGTTTACCACATAATCATAATTTCACTGCAAGCTGTCTTCCTGAGCAACAGTCACTAAATCATTTATAACTGGAGCTACGAAACTCCAAATCAAGTGCCGTTAATTTTCTCTGAAAATAGACTCATATATCTTTTATCCATAAAATTTTCAGAATTTTTTGTTTGGTAAATCAATACCATATTTTTCTTAAAGTTTCCCTTGTTTCACTGTTTGACTAATCTGACCACTCTTCACTACGAATCAAAATTCACATTGTAAAGAATTCAAAATATGTTCTTGTTTATTTCATTTGTAGCTAGAGTCATTAAGGAGTCTAAGAATATAAACTTTATCTTATAAACATTTTTGTACAATTTATAATGATTTTATAAAAACAGAACAGGGGATCTAGAAGTCATTTTGACCCTGTCCCACATCACTTCAAATATCTTATTATCGGAAATTATTTTACTTACATGGTTTCTTTTATAAGAAACTAGACTCATTAAGATTTAATTACATAATTTATTCAGCTTCTAACTCCACTCCCACAATTTATGGTGATTTTCCAAAATCACTTTACTGCTGCTGTCCTAAACAGATTATTACCAATTCACTCTTTCACACATTCTTTGCATACATATTATTCAAACATGTATATCACCAATAAATTTCATCATATATATCTATAATTTCACTTAAGCATAATATCAATACAACCCATTGTTCTCAAATCATCATTCAAGTTCAAATCCAGCTAGCACACATATAAACACTAGTAACTAAATATTAACATTTGCATTTCACCATAATAGCCAATTGCCATTAAGAAATTAAACCACAATTATTCAATTTTACCAAGCTTCAACTTAATTTAACTTATAATAGTTCATAACACATTTAAATCACATACATTACTAAATTTTATCCAAGTCACAATCGGCCATAGTACACCCAACACATTAGCCGATTTCCTACTTAGCATCTAATGCACATATATGCTTAATTCACCACCTAAGCAACATGAAACTCCATTACAATCACAATTATTCATTCTTTAAAACTAACATTCAACTATCAATAATTTAGCAAAAACTTAGGTAAATGGCCGAATGCTATATCCTCAACCAAAACTAAAGTTTTTAACATGGGCTATGTAGGAAACTATGTGATTAACTAGATTTTCACAAGACTTTGAAGATAGCACATGAAACATACCTTAATTTTGATGCTAACATAGCCGAAATTTTGGTCTCTCCTATCCCCCCCTTTCGACAATGAAGAACAAAAGTTATCAACCTTGTTCTTTTCACCCACTTACTTATTTCATTATAATATAAAAATTGTTATTACATATTATAATACATTTATATATATATATAAATACATATAAAATTTATACTTTTTCAATTACTCAACCACATGGCCGGCCACTATAAAAAAATGAGAATTTGATATGCACATCCTTATGCTTTTAAACCATAGTAATAAGCCATCACATAAATACCTAGCACATTTCTTAAATTTTTCACACAAGTCCCTTTCAATAAAATTCACCTTAATTGGCAAAAATGAAAGCACCACAAATTCACATATGCATTTTCACACAAATTAAGCACAAAATTTATCATTCAATTATTTTCACGACTCAGTTTAGTGGTCCCGAAACCACTTCCCGACTGGGGTCAAATTAGGGCTGTCACAAAGCATGTGTTAAAGTTTTATGAAGAAATTCTATGTGTAAGGTGTCCAATTGGAAATTAACGACCAAATTGAATAAATTGCAAAACTTGGGTTCTAGACGCAATTTGTATGAAATTTCTTTGGAATGTTAATTAGAGGTCCTTAAAGAGTAATTTGCCTAATTTCTAAGTTTTTGGACAAAAATGGGCATGCATGGAAAAATTTGAAAGTTTAGAAAGGAAGAGCATTTTGGTCATTTGGTAATAAAATTAATAAAAAGGGAAAAAGGAAGCAAGATTCAGCCATTTCTTCTCCATGGCTGTCGAAAATTAAAGGGTCTCCATAGCTGGGTTTTTCAACATTTTCAAGTTCAATAGTAAGTGCTCCCTAGCCCCGTTTTTAACATTCTTCATATTTTTTAGATCCTCGTAATAGGCTCTCTCTATTTCTACCCATATTTCAAGCTAGGGTTGTGACAGCCTTAAAACGACCCTAGTCAGAATGTGGTTTCGGGACCACAAAATCGAGGCATAAAAATAATTTAATATTCATTTTGATGCCTATAATATGTGTTAATTCGCGTGTGACATTTTTTGATGTTTTGATTTAGGGTTATAAATGTGAATTTCACTAAAAAGGACCTAGTAGTAAACTTTGAAAGTAGGATAGGGAAATGTGTGATGACTAATTGAATCATGCATGCAAAACAATGGTTTTGCATGTCAAATACCCTTCTTTTTATAAGTGGTGGCGGCCATGACAAAGGATGATGGGCAAAACATGTCATAGACATGTTGTGTTGGTGCATTATGGGAGGAAACAATAAACTAAGGTTAGGAATAAAGAAATGGCAAAAAAAAGAGAGAAGGAGTGTGATCCCCCATTGCCGTGAGTTGAGGAAAGAAAAAAAAGTGTTCATCATTTTTCACTTCTCTTGGCGAAAATTCTAAGGAAGAAGGAGGAGTTCTTGCTTCATGTTTGGTTTGGAAGAGGATTAGGAAGAGGTTTGGTCATACTTGTATCTAGATTAAGGTATGTTTGAGGTTGTGCCATGAGATTCATGCATGTTTTTAGTTGCTAGCTTGAGTTCTAATTAGCCCATGGTTCAAATCTTTGCTATGTCATGGGAATGATGTTCGCCAAGGTGGATTTTGTGTTAATGCCATTGCATGCTAAATATGAAGCTTGTTAATGATACATGTGATGGTGGGTTGATGACTCTTGGATTTTCTTTTTAGCATTTTGAGTGAGACATTAAGTTCTTTGTTTAACCATGACCAAAATTGAAATGGTATGGTGTTGTGATGTATTCGCCATGGTATATCCATAAGTATGATTTATGCTTATTGCATGGTAGGTAAGATTTGTGTTTTGGATATATGTTTATATTTGGTTATAATCAACTTGAGATTCGCCCTTGCACCTATATGTATATATGTTTGCACATGATGTATTGGTATGACATATATACTATCTCAAGGTATATATTTACTTATGATGATGTTTCGGTTATGAAGTAAATGATAGATGCGTATTGAGCTACAATATGTAATGCATTAGTTAGTAAATTGTATGCCATTTATGTGTGATATTAAATATGTAATTGGCCTCAACATCAACATGCATATTCGGCCACATGAGATGGATTGGTGTGCATGCATTCGGTTAGAGGCAAGCATATTGATGCCTTTATCTTGGTTAGGACAATCGGCTAAAAAGGGAGTGTGGGTTAATATCTTGAGTTGATGCATGATTTCACATGTATGTGACTTTAATGTCTAATGTATAAATGTGGGCTAAGTGCCTTGTGTTCCTCTTTTCGATGCTCAAATGATTAAATCGATTTATTTATTTAATTAAGCTCAAGACCAATGGGGATCTAAATCCGATAAAGGGAAGGAAAAAGTGGTCGAATAGCCATCGAAATCGTTTGACAACATCCGAGGTAAGTTCTTGAGTAATAGAGCTTAAATTATGATTTGATTAGATCATGTTTTAAGCAAATCGAAATCATGCTCTTTGTGTGTGGATATTGAGCTGAAATTTGCAAGTGTGATAAGTGTCTTGTGTTTGAGTTTTGCTAATGAAAATGAAATACGAATGTGTCATGATTTAGTGTTAAATGTGCATGGTTATTCGAATGATGTCCGGGCTAAGTCCCGAAGGCTTTGTGCTAAGTGACCATATCCGGACTAAGATCCAAGGCATTTGTGCGAGTTCCCAAATCGGGTTAAGTCCCAAGGCATTTGTGCGAGCTATTATAACCGGGCTATGTCCCGAAGGCTTTTGAGCGAGTCGCTATATCCGGATAAAATCTGAAGGTACGTGATTCGGGAATGAACGATCTTGCTATAAAAATCCCAGTTAATACGCTTAAATTTCAGCAATGAGGTATGCTCGTATGTGCATTGGAATAGTTGAGTTCCTTCGAATAATATTCGCTCAGTTGAGTAATGAGCTTCCGGTATTTGGCTAAGATGATCCCTTATGTATGAACATAGGGGTTGGAATGTAAAGTAGAAATGATTTGAAAGTATGTATACACGGAATTATCTGTTTAATTATGTGAATGCTATACTTCAGTTGTGTTTAAATTCTTTGCTCAAAACTTACTAAGCATAAATTGCTTACTCCGTTTCTTTGTTCTCTGCTTTATAGATTTTGGCTCGTCACCATCTCGGACTCGGGATTTTGGAAGTCAAAGTCTCCCACACTATCAAAGCCCCCTTTTGGTACAATTTTGGTTGAACTTTGAAATGCCATGTATAGGACTACCCTTTTTGTTGTTGGTCATGTACCCATGGATTTTGTGTAAATTTGGATAGCCATGCGAAAATGGCTTATATACGTTTTTAGCATAGTACTATAATCGTTTTGTATGTTGATCACTAAGAGGTATGGAAATATTTGGAAATGATTAGCCATTGGAATGGTTAATCATGATTATACTTTGTGCTATGTATGCAAAAAAGGGCTAATTGAATCATGGAAACTATGAAATAGGTAAAGTCTACCTTAAAGGCAGATGCTGACAGCAGCAGCGATGTAGATGTGAAAAATCATTAAAAATAGTAAGAATGTAATTAAATAGTGAATAAATTATGTAAATGAACCTTGATGAATCTACTATCATATGGAAGAAACGAAACGGTCATATGAGTTGTACGTTAAGAGATATTTAGGTTTTCGTGAAACAGGGCCAGAACGATTTCTGGATTCCCTGTTCCGACTTTGGAAATTCATTATAAATTAACCAGAGATAATTAGGAGTCATGCCATATATGTATAGATTCCTCTTTGAGTCTAGTTTCTATAGAAACAAATGACATCAGTATTGAAGCCCTGTACAGGGAGATATCCAAGTTGTAATGCGCAAAGGTCAGTGTAGTCGATCCCTGTAATGGGAGACTTTAACTAATAAACTGTACTAATTGGCCAGACCAAAAATTCTAGAAAAAATTTGTAGATGCATATATGAGTCTAGTTTCAGGGAAAAATCACGAAACTGATTTTCGAGTTGTGGAACTCAAGATATGATTTTTAAGGTGACAAGGATACGCTTAGCCACCGGCTGGAAATTTTAAATGGACTGTGAAAATAAATATATTATGTCTCATTAGCACCTCGTGTTCGACTCCGGTCACGGTCTCGGGTACGGGGTGTTACAAGGGTTCATGTTCAAAAATTTAGTCATGCATGATATGTTTGTGTTTTGATGATTTATGGAGGAATATGAGAGTTTAAAGGATAGTAAAGAACTTTTACCAAGTAGTTTTTCATGGAAATAGCTTAAGGGACCACTTTGTAAAAGTTGTGAAAATGGGTAGAAAAATGTGAAATGAAAGAAAATGTGGGCTGCTATAGGCAAGAAAAATATTTGGCTAGGCTTGGGTAACTTAGAAATTCCATGCATTTCATTATACAAGCCTTAGGGCTAAATTGTAAATGTGTAAAAGGTTAGGGGCAAAATTGTTCATTTTGCCCGGGGTAAGCCAAAAATGAACATATGAGGTATTAATAATTTATTTTTACTGATATAGACCCTGAGGAACCAATTCCGGAGGTCGACCGTGGAAAACGAAAGTTTCGAAATAACTGAGACACGAATACGAAACGACTACTAGGTAAGTTCATATAACCCGAAGTAAACTTTTAATGTACTTAAATATGCATGTTCTTGAATGTATGGAAATTTAGATATTCATTGCATGATAATCCATGTAACGAGATAGTGTAATTGAAAAGATGATAAAAGTCCCGATTGAAAGAGAAAGGGAAATCCGATGGATAAATTATGGCTTACATGACATGAGATCTTGCATGTGCTGCAGAAAAGGATTTAGCCCTGACGAGTAATCCGATGATCTCAAAATAGAAAGGATCTAGCTCAGACGGGTGTTCCTTGAGTGATTGAACCTCCCGAAGAATATGGGTGCATTAAGGATTTAGCCCGGACGGGTAATCCGTTTGAAGATTGAAATTTAGCCTGGACTAGCAATTCAGATCCGAGCTTATGAGAGCAATTGTCGTAAACAGGGATTTAGCCTGGACTAGTAATCCCGACATAGCTCTATGAGTTTCTACTACAGGGGGAATTTAGCCTGGACTGGTAATCCCGCTGTAAGATGTAAGGTTTCGCGGGAGTGCGTACTCGAGATGATCACTTGTATGACTTGACGATAATTGGGCTATCCATCAAGATTTTCGAGAAATTCAATGGGATTAACATGAGAAATAAAGAATGGAAATATTGAATTGATGAGCTCATCTAAGACTAATGACATGATGTATTGTTATGAGACTAACTTGATGATTGAGTGCATGTGATAGGGAAATTATTTCATGCTTGTTGGAATTATTGCATAAATATGGTTGTATGCTAATTAACCGATAAGTTTACTTTCCAGTTATCCGGACTTACTAAGCATATAAATGCTTACCCCCTTCTCTTTTCCCTGTCTTACAGAGCTCGTGGACTTGTGAAGATTGGAAGATGGTTAGAGAATCAACACACTATTGACTTGTCCTGCTTTGGTATATAGATACTTTTATTTTGTTTAATGGCATGTAAGGGTTAAAATGGTATACTTATTCTTTTGTATATGGCCATGAGATATGGCTCATATTGATGTAGGTTGTAAACCTACTAATGATGCATGTTTATGTTTAAATGTTTCATAAGATGTGATGATGAGATTTATCATGGATGGATGATCAAAATAGGACCTAATAATTTGAGGGTGGACATAGCATATAATGGAATATGGTTATAATATGACCTTAGTGTAAAATGTAAAATGTGTTATGTTAATCCCTAATTCGAAAAGGATAATTTAGCATGTAGTAAACCGATGAAATGAGGTTAACATGCAATGAGTTATGCCAAGGTTGTTTAAAAGTATAATTAGGTCATATTAAATACCATTGAAGTCTTTTAAGTGTGTATGGGTGATAGAGGGTGACCAAAGGCTTGGAAAATAGCCATAAAAAGGTCCACACGGGTAGACACATGGGCATGTGTCTAGGCCGTGTGTGACACGCGGTCAGCCCCATGGGTGTGTTGCCTGGCCATGTGTCCCCTGCACCTAAAATTTAGGTTGGTTTGCATGGTAGTAAACACACGGGCAGAGACACGGCCATGTATCTCAACCATGTGACGGGCACGGCCTAGAACATGGGCATGTGCCTTGGCTGTGTGCCTCAACATGAATGATGATGTCATAAATAGAATGTCTGGGTTTTTGGAAACGAGGGACGACATGGATATGTCTAAGACGTGTGAGGGACACGGGCCAGAGACACGAGCGTGTGCTTAGCCATGTAAAAACCCATATAGGTTCGAAATGAAAAATAAATCCAGATAATTCAACACGGGTGAGGGACACGGCCGTGTCCTCAAACATTCGGGTGTGTGCTTTGCCTTCACACGGGCGTATGAGGCATAACCCTAAGAATTTTACTAGAATTTTTTATAGTTCTCGGTTTAGTCTCGGATCACTTTTAATGTATGTTTTGGACCTTGTAGGTCCATAATCGGGACACTATGATGTTGTTTGATCGGTTTTAGATTAGAATGAAATTTTATAACCCATATTTTTTGAAAGTGTCCGAGTTTATGTTCGGTAACGCCTCGTAATTTGTCCCGATCTCGGGTACGGGTAAGGGGTGTTACATTCGTTGGATTGGAAGCTTGGTGGAGATCACTCACACTATCCATCAGCTTATTTCGATACATATGGTAAATCAAATATGGTTATAATTGCATGTATAGGTTAATTGGCCATATTGGCATGTAAATGTAAATGGTTGATTATAATCTAGCCATTGGAATGGCTAGTAAAGATTTTTTTTGTTAAAATTATAAGGTTATACCATGATGAATATCCATGTGTTTACTATAGTTGATTAAATTATGATAAAATGTATGTTCACAAAAGGGTAAGATTATAAACATGAATGCATGTAATCATGTACCATATTAGATGTTAGAATTAACTTGGTTATGATGCTTGAATTGGTTGGTAAATGAATGAAATTTTTGGTTAGGTCATTGGCAAAGTCTGGGTGAGAAATAAAGCTAGAAAATGACTTTATTTTGTCCACACGGGTAGACACACGGGCGTGTGTCTTGACTGTGTGTGACACACGACATGGCACATAGATGTGTGGTTTGGCTGTGTGTCCCCTGCATCCTAAAATTTACAAACAAAATGCTTAAATTTTAGCATACGGGTAGAGACACGAGTGTTTGTCTTAGCTGTGTGCGCTACACGGCCTAGAACACGGGTGTGTGTCTCAGCCGTGTGTGCTACACAGCCCAGAACATGGGCGTGTGTCTTGGCCGTGTGAAACCTGCACCTTAGTTTTTGCAAGTTTGAGAGTTACACGGGCTTGGGACACAATTGTGTGACCTATTTCAAACACCACAAAGCCTAAGACATGGGTACGTCACTTGGTCGTGTAAGCCACACGGCCTATTCACACGGGCATATGACCTCTGTATATGAGAGAAATTGTGAAATTTTGTGAAAAATTCCCTGAGTTCCTGATTTAGTCTCGACTTGATTCCAACGTTTATAATGGGTCCCGAGGGTCCATTCAAGGGATAATATGACTAGTTTCAGAAATGAATAGTATTTAACACGAATTATCTGTAATTATTATGTAAACTTTGGTAATACACTACCCTGTTTCGGCGATAGATACGGGTTAGGGGTGCTACATTTATCGCCTGTGAGGATACTGGAGTGGAAATGGGATCTGATTACTATGGATTTTGTATTGGGTTTACCCCTATCTCTGAGAAAGAATGATACCATTTGGGTTATCATTGATCGTTTGACGAAGTTATTACATTTTATTCTAGTACGTACAGATTTTTCCCTTGAGAGATTAGCTGAATTGTAAGTTTCTAAGATAGTCAGATTACAAAGGGTGCCAGTTTCCATCATCTTAGATAGAGATCTGTAGTTTACATCATGATTTTGGAAAAAATTATAGGAAGCTCTAGGTACTCGGTTGCATTTTAGCACTACATCTCATCCTCAAACCGATGGTTAGTCCGAACAAGTGATTCAGATTCTTGAAGATATGCTTTGTTGATGTGTATTAGAGTTCGAAAGCAACTTGGAGAAATATTTACCATTGGTTGAATTCACGTATAACAACAGTTTTCAGTCGAGCATAAAGATGGCACCGTATAAAGCTTTGTATGGTCGTAAGTGGCAAACTCCATTATACTTGACTGAGCTCAGTGAGAAAAAGATACACGAGATTGATTTGATTCGTGAGACTAAAGAAAAAGTAAAAGTGATCAGAGATAGTTTGAAAGCAGCTTCAGGTCGTCAGAAATCATTTGCAGATCTTACATGTAAAGAGATAGAGTTTCAAGTTGGTGATAGAGTAGTCTTCAAAGTATTGCTCTAGAAGAAAGTCCTTCGGTTCAGCCGGAAAGGGAAGCTGAGTCTGCTATTTATCATGACGTTTGAGATTACTAAAAGAATCAAACCTGTTGCGTATCGATTAGTTTTATCGTTAGAACTAGAAAAGGCTCATAATGTTTTTCTTGTGTTTATGTTACAAAAGTACCGATCATACCCTTCACATGTTATCTCCCTGACGAATGTTGAGATTCAACCTGACATGTCGTACAGTGAGGAACCGATCAGAATTCTGGCTCGAAAGGTTAAGCAATTGAGTTATAAGAACGTAGCTTTAGTAAATGTTCTTTGGAAACATCACAGGATACAAGAAGCCACCTGGGAACCCGAGGAAGCTATGAAAAAGCAATATCCGAATCTATTTTCTGGTAAGATTTTCGGGGACGAAAATTCCTTTGGGAAGAGAGTTGTAACAGCCCATTTTTAGTGAAATCAAAATAGTGGTTTCGGGACCACAAATCTAAAGTTGACAATTTTATTTTATTATTTTATTACTTATAGCATGATAGTAGTACCATATAAAAATTTCGTTAAGAAATTTTACTGTTTACATGTTCAATTTGATAAAAAGGACTAAATCGCGTAAAGCGCAAAAGTTGAGTTCTAGTAGTAAAGGTATTAAATAGCTATAGAACCTCAAAGTAAGAGTCTTTACATAGTAATTAGAATACTAATGAAGATAGTGGAATGTGATGGCTTGGCATTTGTGTAAAATTTAAAGTTTTTAAAGGTTATAATTGTAATTTGGTAATTGAATGATAATGAAAATATGAAAAAGGCATTCATTTTCTTCATTCATCAAGCCACCACCGAAATTTCCTGTTCTTCCAAGCTAGGGATTTTGCCATCTTCATTGTTGTTAAATTGGTATAAATTTTTGTCTCGTTTTTAATTATTTCTATATTTTCAAGATCATTGTAGCTTAATCTAGCTAGCTCGGGGACTGATTTGTGAAACTGTTAAACTATTAGGGTTTTTCCATTGTTGAATATGCATGAGTTTTGATGAGTTATGGAAGAAAATGGATAGTTGTTGTTAGATAAACAACTTTTGTTAAGTGATTTTTGATGAAAATGTCAAATAGAGATTAAATTGAAAAATAAAAAAAAAATTACATGGTGAAATTATGAAATAAACGATATACAGGGCTTGCTAGGGACCTAATTGATATTCGGCTATAGTGAGTTGTGGTGAAATTGCATGAATTTCCATTTTTACGAGCTAGGGACTAAATTGCAAAGAAATTAACTGTATACGGGCAAAATGGTAATTATCCAAAATATGATTTTGGGTTAAATTGATTAAAATACATATTAAATTGAGTTAAATTTATCCGTATAGATCAAGACAGACCTCATACGGCTTTAGATCGGGGCAAAGAGAAAGTCTCGGATTAATCGCCTATATATCTACATTTACTCGTCGAGGTAAGTTCGTGTTATTAAATTGTGTATATATGTTTTTAATTGAATTATACTTGTACTATAAGTTGTTGTACATACATACCGGTTGCATATCCAATAATGTCCGACAACTACCGAGCCCCGTTTGAACCTTAAGAATTCGTATGATACAAATGATATGTCATTAGAGTTTACATGATTCAGGTGCTAGTCCTGAACATCCTACTGATGGTTGAGGTCTGGCATGTGTTGAAGATACTCCACAGTTCGTGTGAGTAGCATCGTGTAGCTACTTTCCAACCCACAGCTCGTATGAGCGGCCCTATTTTTGTAGCTCATGTGAGCATACCGATTCACAGCTTGTGTGAGCATACATATACAGGATTTGACGAATTACAATTATATGAGTTAGCACACTATGTGTGAGCTATCTTGGGTATCCAATGATATACTAATAGTTCAACGGGCACTATTCTGACATGAAATGTGAACTATTACGGGGATACATATGAATTATATGGAAATTTTGTTACATGGTATATGAAAAATTGAATTGGATGATACATGTATATGAAACTTAATCAATTGTTGTGCTCATCCATGATTATTGGTTTGTATATGTATTTACATGGCTAACATGGTTGGTGTATACATGTTTAGGCATTTGGCCAAATTATGTTGGAATATGTTATGGTTATCTTACCTATTTTGTGATTAAATGGTAAGTTATGCTTTAAGTTATACGAACTTACTAAGCTTAAATGCTTACTCTGTGTTATTTTTTGTGTTTTATAGTGTATCAGAAGCTCGTTCAGGTTGGAAGCTTGTCGGAGCTATATCACACTATCCATCACCTCTTTTGGTACTTTCTGTTGTTTAATTTTGGTTATAATATTATGTATAGGTATTTTGGCTAATGTTGGCCCATGTGTTTTGGTTGTTGAAATGGCCATTTGGTTTGGCTTGTGTTATGGTATTTTTGGTGATGAAATAAATTTAGTTTTGATATGTAAATATTAGCCTTGATAAGGTTGATGTTTGGCTTGATATGTTTAAATTATGGAAGATGAAATGATAGTTTGAATATGCATATGGTAATGTGCCTTGCAATAGTTTGAATATGTGGTGAATTGGTACCTTATTATGTATAATTTATATGGTTATTTGATACTAGTTATATATTGACATTTTGTACAAAATGGTTTGTGTTTTGGTAAATAAACTTATGGTATGTATTAATGTAAATCTAGTTGGAAGTTAGTTGATCATTTTTACCAAATTGAGTACATGGTTATACGTATGTACATGTTGTTATTTGAGGTGCCTATGGGCATATTGGTTGTATGTTATTATACCTTGTGTTCATAGCTGGATTTCGCATGATTTTGGTGCCTTGTTATGGTTGCATATATGTGCAATTTTGGGGGTATACTAAGATGGGTGAGAAAAATGGATTGTAAAATGGTCTATATTCATCCACACAGGTAGAGACACGGGCGTGTGTCTTAGCCGTGTGTGACACACATCCGGGTGACATGATCATGTGTCCCCTGTATCTTTCAAAGGGTTGCAAGTTAGGCTATTACACTGCCTAGCACACAACTTGGTACACGGGCGTGTGGGGTTACTTCTAAGGGTATACAGCTTGGCACACAGGTGTGTAGCTTGGCCCTGTAACCCAGTCAGTGAGTGACATGGGCACAAAAACGGGTTGGGACATGGCCGTGTGACCCCTGTAGTTTTGAAAAATTTCCTTGTTTCCTAAAAAATTCTCTGAGTTTCTAATTTAGTCCTCACTTGTTCCAAACATATTTTTAGGGCCTCAAGGGCTCTTATAAGGGACAATATAAATGTTTCGATTTGGATTGGTTTTAATATGATTATTGATATGATTCAAAATGTTTGAAATTTATGTTTGCTTGTTTTGAAAACTCCGATAATGCTTCGTAACGCTATTTCGGCGACGAATACGGGTTAGGGGTGTTACAAAATTATTTTCAAAAGTAGCCAAAAATATTCTGAAATTTCTCAAGCTTCTTAAATCAAGTTTTCAATCAACCAATTTAGAGCGAATCAAAGGTTATCTTCAATCTAAACTTGTTTTTATGAAGATTAGAAACATTTTTACATGATTTTAGAGTCAATTAAAGGATTTTTTTTTTATCGATGTCATCTTCTTCAAAAAGTTAAGGTGCTTTAATGGTGGATCTTTAACTTTAAGAGAAAATCCACAAATCAATGGATGTTCCAACTCAAAATGGATCTATTAAAAGGTTTTTTGTTTTATATATCAAGATTAAACATGATTTGTGAGGTAATTTGAAGAAATCTGAATTTCATCATCTTCATGAATTGATTTTCCAGATTTTTGTGAAATTGATTTAAATGTGAAATTGATGCTTATTTTATGTGTATTTGGTTTAGTATTGATGTTTGGAAGTGATTAGAAGGGTTGGAGAGATCGATTTTGTGAGGAATCGAGTTTTTGACTTGATGTTACAAATCCGGTAAGGTATCTTTGTGAGAGAATTTCTATTAGTCTAATTAATTAAAATTTGAGTTCATTATTGCATTGGAAAGGTGGTAATGTCTATTTTACCTCTGTTAAAGCTTTGATTCTTGAAGAAGACCGAGATAACTGGAATTAAAGCTCAGAATTGCCTAGTTGATCACTTGTTGTGATAGAATAAAGTTGTGTGGTGAGTGTTTCTAAGGGCGATTTGGTAAATTGACCCTCAATTATGTTTAATTAGTGTAACATCCTGATTTTTGGATTTATTCGCAGTTTTCAATATTTTGTAAAGATTTTAAAATTTTGTATTTGGATGTGAAATTAATATTTTGAGTAGGTAAATAGGCTTATAGAAGGCCCATGTGTTGGCCAAAACCCGGTTGAATTTTTGAATTTTGGACTAGGGAGTTAGGGGTTCTGGCTAGGTGGTCCTTGTATAGAGTTATGGGCAAATTGCATCACAAAAAGAGCCTTGGTAAAGTGGCCAGGGTGACGCCACTAGGCTCCTAAAAAGGTGGCGTGTGGAGCTTTGAGGGAGGCATGGGATCGATTCCTGTGTTGACAAATAGATGCATTTATTTTAAGTGCGGGAGGGTAGTGTTGAAGTCGGTGGATTACGCTAAAGGAGAGTTTGGATCAGTCCAAGCGCTTGGATTAAGGAGTGATAAGGGAGAGATTTAAGGAATATGGAGAGGGTGAGTGTTGGCGAATTTAGGGAATTGAAGAGGGAAAATTCGGCGAGGGTTTAGGTAAAATTTCGGCACCTAGGGCTTTGTGAGGTGCCTTTTTCTTCTTTCGGGCACCACAAGGGTTTCTTTTCTCTCTTCTTCCTCTCTAGCTGAAACTACCACCTCCCCTATTCTTCTTTTTCTATTTTTCTTCTTCAAAACCATTCATCAAACCTGCTATTCATCAGCACCTTTGCCGAAGTCGCAAAAGCCGAAATCCTGTGATCACTGCTTGTGCCGATTTTTTCAAAGCCAGGTCCTTCTATGTTCTTTTGTTTTTATTAATCTACGATTATCTTTTCTTAATCCTAGATACCTGACGGCAATTTTACTTCAAGGTTATAGTTTCATATTGTCATCTCCTTCATCACCCAAAAGTCGAAAAACCATAGATTTTGGGGCTTATAGCCGAAACTTCAAGACTTTAGGAGTCAAGTTCTACCGTCGTTTGATAGATAAATCTACACCAGATTGCGTGGAGATCAAAAAGGAGTAAGGGGTAGGTGTTCATCATCTCAGATCTGGTCCTATTTTACAAAGTTAGGAAAAGCCAAAGTCCCTAAAATCTAGGGAGGCTATCGACTTGGGCATGTGGCTCTAAGGGTTTTTAACTGACGTTTTCTGTCAATGATTAGTGTCTTCTTAAGTGTTGGATTGAAGGCGTGGGTTGTTGGAGCAATCGGATTCAGAGCTAGCTATCGATTTTGTCAAAAAGGTAAGGTTTCAAAGGCTTTTAGGGACATAGTTTGAGCATGGATGAGTAAGTTTTGGGGTTTAGTGATTATGGTTTGTAAATAAGAACTGTGCTAATCAATTGTAGGACATCGGAAGAGATCTCAGTAGCAGTCGTCGCGAATCAGGTGTGTACCGAACACCCTTCCTTAGTTCAATTCGGCAAAAGCCGAAATGCCGAAATTCTGGCATATCATAAGCTTGTGAGTATGCGAATGCTCTCAAGGCATAGAGTAATTGTTAGATCTGGCACCGTAAAGTGGTAAGTAAGTTCGTGTGACGTTTTAACGTACTTCGGAAAAAGGGGCTCGATGGGCCAAAACTGGGCCCAATGGGCTTACGGACCAATATGGCTAAGAGATGGGCAAAGTAGCATGTTAGTTAAATGGTGGAACCAAATTGCATAAAATGACTAAAAATTACTGAAATAACTTGTGTAGTTGCGTAAGTACGAAATTACCCCTAAAGAGCATAATTACTGAAATACCCCTAGGGTTTAAATTAGCTAAACTGCATGATTGATTAATACTGTATTGTACATGATATGCTTTAATAATATCTGTTGCATGGGATTGGGGTATTGATGGAGGAAGTATTGAAAGTGGTTCACCCACGTACTGGAGGCTTTGCCTCAAATTACTGATATTTGAGCAGCGTTGCTGCCACTGTGGAGTGTAGGGTTGAGTGGGTTGAGATATTCCCCACATGGAGTGTAGGGCTGGTACGGGGCAGTGTAGCGGTTGGTGGGTTGAGTAGTCTCCCAGATGGGTTTGCATGCATTACTACTATTGTTACTTATGTTACTGTACTGGGCCTAAGGGCCACACTGTTATGTTAAAAAGGGCTAAGGCCTTGCTACTATGTTCTGAAAAGGGCTTTGGTCCACTGTGTACTGTGATCTGAATAGGGCTTAGGCCCAATGGGCTCGAGCTGATTTGGGTTTTGGATGGGTTTCTGTATACAATGAGTTTTCCCAAGCTCACCCCTCTTTCCTTCCATCCTTGCAGGTGAGCCCTAGTTAGTGGACTTGGAGCTGAGCGGGATTCGGAGTGGCCACACGTTTTCTGCAAATTCGTTTTCTTCTGGTGAACTAGATTTTCCATATTTTTCGTTTTTGGTTTTGGGTTTTTTTTGTAATAAGGCCGCTAATTATTTTATGGTTTGGGTTGTTTCTTTATTATTTAACTCTATTATGATAAAACTGATCTATGATAACTAATGAAATAGATTAGCTCTAGGACGCGTTTTCAAAAACATTAAGTGATTTCAAAATAACACGAATACGAGTAGGACTTCTGCTAAGCAAACGTTTTCAGCCTTAATCATTTTCTTAAGATGGACATAACCAAACGGTTTTCTCAAAATTATACGAGATGTTAAAGTGTGGCAATGGCGGTGCGCATGTCTAGGATTGGATCCGAAGGGAGCTTGGTACTTAAGCAGTCCGATGGACTCACCTCCTCTTCTTCTTGGTTTCTTACCTGGTGCACAGCTTCCATTCACTTTAACCTACTTTTAAAAGTGTCTTTTACAACACCAACTAAGTTTTCCAAACTAAGTAATACGGAATGTTTTGAATGCTTCGATGTGGCGCATCAGATCTGGTCATAACGTCTAGGCCGGGTTTGGGGTGTTACAATTAGTATCTTAATTAATGATTAAAATTAATTAACTATGGATGAATGATTGATTTTGCAAGATTGGTATTAAATGTGCAAAAATTGAATTTGTATTAAAAAAATGGTAAGTGAATTTTTGAGTGGTGTTGTGCTATTTAATTAGATTAATTTTAAAGATGATTTTAAGCATGTGTACTGAAATTTTTTATTATGATATGTTGGAGTTACAATTGGTAATTAAATATGGGAAATTGTTGAATGAATTACTTGATTTAATTGGATGCTAAATGGATATGTTACAAGTTATACATAATTATTTTGTCACATTAAATCGAGCACAATAATGACTGATTTATGTGCTATGTTTGACTGAATATATTGGAAACATGCATGGTGGATCCATTGGATATAGTTGGCATGCCATAGGATTTGTGGGTACTTACCATTATTTGTGACATTGTGAGCATATGGCTCTAGGTGGATTAATTTGTTTGGAGTAGATAAGGGAGTGTTAAGCATGAGTCTCCACTCAATGGGATATTTGAGGTGCTCTAAGCGAGCACGTGCTTCAACTCGCTCAACTCGGTGGATTATATTTGATATTTGTGGGAGTTCAGAGATTCATTTATCCGATGTATGATCACCCGATTAAGCTATGAGAAATGAATGCCAATATATTTTTTTGTGATTGTTGCTATGTCAATTGATGATTGAAAGCCATGATTAATTGATTTTTGGTATTGAAAATACTTATAGAAATTAAATTGACATGTTTAATTATTTTTGGCTGACAATTGGTGAATGATTGGTTGTGAATTAAGCATGAATTCGATGTTAGTTTACTTGTTGTTTTATTAACATTCACTAAGCTTTTTAAAGCTCACACCCTCGTTTTTGTGCAGATAATTGTCGAGATTAAGAAGCTAAGGACCAGAGCAAGAGAGTTCCAAGAGATCAGGCTTGGTAGAGACTTTATTATGCATTTTAGAGACTATAGCCGGGCATGGTGGGACTCCCGGGTATTAGTTGATTTTGGTTGTAATTGGACTTTGGACATTGGACATTTATTTTGGATGGTTTTATAATAACTTTGAGGCATGTTTGAGTTTAATTATTGAATGATTTATGATGTATTATTGCTTGATAATACAGTGATTGATGACACTGTGTGTTAAGTATGAATTTATACTAAAATTGTTTAAATGAAGCTTTCATGGAATGGTTTACTAGAGACTAAGGTATGCCACTTGTTTAATTTAATTGGTGTTTGATGTGCATGAAATTAATTTCCTAATTCTATTTAATTGAGGCTTAATTTATGTTTATAAATTCGATTGAAGTTGTGTGTATATGTATGTGAGTTAACTGTAGTTAAATCAGGTTAAATTTTCCATTTAAATGTGCAAAATGAGGTTTTAAATCGAGTTTTTCACAAAAATAGGTACAGTGGTTTTCACACGGGCGTGTGCCTGTCCACATTAGTATGTAGAAACTAGAACTATAACACATAGGCGTGTGAAATTTCCACATGGGCGTGTACGATCTGCGAAAAAGATTTTCACGACATGAGCATGGGCATTAAATGACAGACGGTTTGGGGGACACGACTATGTGGGTTCTTGGGTTCTTGGACAGTGAAAAGACAAGCACTTTCAACCGATCTATTATGCTAGCAAAACTTTGACAGTCACACAAGAAAATTATACGACAATTGAGAAAGAATTGTTGGCTGTGGTTTTTGCATTCGATAAATTTAGACCATATTTAATATTATCTAAAGTTGTCTTTTACACTAACCATTCAGCTCTGTGATACCTCCTTACTAAAATAGATGCAAAACCTCATCTAATAAGATGGATTTTATTGTTGCAGGAATTTGATCTACAAATTCAAGATAAGAAAGGAGCAGAAAATCTTGCAGCAACTCATCTATCTAGATTAGAAAACTCACATCTCAAGGGACTTGACAAACAGGAGATAAATGACTCATTCCCCGAAGAATAACCTTTTGCTATATCTGACTCTGAGGAACCTTGGTTTGCAGACATTATGAATTATTTAGCTGCTAACGTTATACCAAAAGGGTTGACACATCAGCAACAGAAGCGATTCTTCACAAATGTGAAAAACTATTTTTGGGAAGATCCATTTCTGTTTCGTATATGTGCAGATCAAGTTATTAGAAGATGCGTCACGAAGTCAGAAGCAATTGAGATATCGGAACATTGCCATTCAAGACCAATTGGAGGACATTACAGTAGAACTAGGACCGCACAAAAAACACTTGAATCAGGTTTTTACTGGCCCACACTATTCAAAGACGCCAACAGGTATGAGCTACTTGTGATAAATGCCAACGAACAGGTAATATCTCTAAACATGACGAAATGCCCCAAACGTACATGCTTTCATGTGAAATATTTAATGTACGAGGTATTGATTTCATGGGACCATTCCCTAGCTCATTTGGGAATAAATACATTTTAGTAGCCGTTGATTATATGTCTAAATGGGCGGAAGCCCAAGCCTTACCGACTAATGATGCTAGAGTGGTGGTAAAATTCCTTAAGAAACCTTTCTCTCGATTTGGAACACCTAGAGCAATTATCAATGACAGGGGTGCTCATTTCTGTAATGCTCAATTGGATAAAACTCTTAAGAAATATGGAGTTTGCCACAAAACAGCTATACCTTACCATCCCCAAACTAGTGGACAAGTAAAAGTCACTAACTAAGAGCTTAAATGTATTTTAGAAAAGACTGTAGAATCAAATAGGAAGAATTGGGCAAAGAAAATAGATGATGCTTTATGGGTCTATAGAACTGCCTTTAAGACCCCCATAGGAACATTTCCTTACAGACTTGTTTATGGGAAGAGCTGCCATTTACCATTTGAACTAGAACATAAAGCATTTGGCCTATTAATTTTCTGAACTTTGATCCTAAACTCACAGGTGAAAAGAGACTGATACAGCTAAATGAGTTAGATGAATGGTGAGCTAATGCATATGAGAACTCACGATTATACAAGGAAGCAACGAAGCGCCGCCATGATGCTCATTTAAAACAACAAATGCAGTTTGAAATTGGAGATCTTGTCCTGCTATACAACTCAAGGCTCAAATTGTTTCCTAGGAAGCTTAAATCACGATGGTCAGGTCCTTTCGTTGTCCAAACCATCTTTCCATATGGCAAGCTAGAGGTAAGTCACCCAACCCAAGGCACTTTCAAGGTAAATGGACATCGGCTTAAACTTTATAACGGTGAGGATTTCAAAGATAAAGGAGAGGAGCTACGGCTCTGCGATAAACATACCTACCAAGTAAAGTCGAGCTTAGACTCTAAATAAGCGCTTCTCAGGAGGCAACCCGAGCACTAACCTCACTAAATAACATTAGTTTGTTTTTGTTTTCGATTTGACTGCAGGTATTTTCAGCACACACGGCCTAGCACATAGGCGTGCTTTAGACCGTGGACTCCCCACAGGAAGGAGACATGGGCGTGGCCATGGCCATGCTAAAACAAGACAAACATTTTTTCCAAGATAAGATGACACACGGGCTGCGATAAATAGCCACGGCCATGTGACACAGCCGTGTGCACCACACGGTTAAGGGACACTGGCGTGTCCCGGACCGTGGTAAAATTGCACCGTAATTTCCAAAAAGATCAGCAGAGACACAGCCTATGATAAATCACCCCGGCCGTGCGAGGCAGCCGTGGATGTCACACAAGATTGAACACGGGCGTGCTTGAGGCCGTGTGAGAACTTGTCCAAAGATTGAAATGTTCAACAAAGTCAGGATAGAACACAGGCTGATGCCACGGCCATGCCCGAAAATCGTGCACAATCCTGCTTACTAGACACAGACGTGTTGGATCTACCACAGGCGTGGGATAAATGAAGAAAGCACCACAGGGCCGTTGGATGTGGCCATGTGGGTCACACTACCTAGACACACGGGCGTGTCCGCAGGCTGTGCACAATACTGACTTAAAACATCAACCTATAAGCATAAGCCATGAACACGAGCGTGGAGAACCTAACACGGCCATGCGACATAGCCGTGCACACCACACGGCCTGTGGACACGGGTGTGTCGAAGGGACCGTGTACGACACTGACTACAATTTCACGAAAAACACGGGCTAGGAGACTATCACACAGGCGTGGGCTATGGCCGTGTGACCGAAAACGTGGCTTACACGATCGTGTCCCCAATTTATTCCCCCTAACCCTAATTCCCCCTTTCCTATTTAAACCCCCTAGCACTATTCATCATCTACCCCACTATTCATCTCCCCACTCCAGACACCACTCTCCGACGAACTTCTGGTGACCAACACTCCACTTTCCTTCCCTTTATTTTTCCTGTCTTCTTTTTCCCCATCCTTGCTCAACCCCATATGTAACGCCTCAATTTTTGGGAATTCTGTGAATATTGGCATAGGTTTAATTATGTTAGTGGGCCTCTAGAAGGCCCAAGCTTAAGATAGAACCCGTCAATTTTAGTTAATTTTTGTTCCATAAGAAAAAGGGGGTGAAATTATGAAATAGACCTATGTGAAAATGTTTGAAAGTGCTATAGGCTAAATTGAAGTGGCCAAATAAATAGGAGTGCAAAATAGGAGGATTTGCATGACAAACCTCCCATTTTACATGAAGTGGCCAACCATCATGTTGTTGTAGACAATATGAGCACTTGATATCCATAATTCATGGTACAAATTGATAATGGGTTAGGTAAATGTTCCATGATAATGGATTAGGTAAATATTCCATGATAATGGGTTAGGTAAATGTTCCATGATAATGGTTTAGGTAAATGTTCCATGATGGGCATTTCATGTCTTTTGTATTAAAGAATTAAATGGATGAAATATGAAATTTTATTAAAAGAAAAAGGGGTGAAAAGAACAAAGTTTTGTCCATCTTTGTTCATCATAGCCGAAAGTTAGAGAAGAGAAAGGAGAGGAGAAAGCTCTTGAATGTTCGGTCACTTGGGGAAGAAAATTGAAGGTAAGTTCATGGTAGTTTGCTTCTATCTTGATGTTCATGAGTTCTTCTTCATTCTACCTTAACTCTTGAAGCATATTTTGGTTTTTAGTTGTGTTGTGAGCATTTAGTCATGAATAAAATGAAGGAAATGGTTGTTGTTTCATGTTCTTTTGATGAAAAATGGAAGATAGGTGAAGTTGAGCCAAACAAATGAGCATGCATGTGCCTTAGATGCTAAGGGGAAAAATCGGCTAACATGTTGTGCTTTAAAATGATGAAATGGAGATTATACTTAAGTAAAATCATAGATATGTGATGATTGATTGGTGATATACTTGTTTAAATAACAAGCATGCAAGTTAGGTGTGAAAGAGTGATTTGGTAATAAATTTGCTTGGGACAGCAGCAGTAACGTGACTTTGGAAAATCACCATAAATTGTGGGAGATGAGTTAGAAGCTGCATAAATTATGTAATTAAAGCTTAATGAGTCTAGTTTCAAATGGAATAAACAAGAACATATTTTGAATTCTGTACAATGAGAAATTTGATTCATAATGAAGAGTGGTCAGATTAGTCAAACAGTGAAACATGGGAAACTTTAAGAAAAATCTGGTATTGATTGGCCATACTAAAAATTCTGAAAATTTTATGGATAGAAGATATATGAGTCTATTTTCAGGGAAAATTAACTACACTTGATTTAGAGTTTCGTAGCTCTAGTTATAAGTAATTTAGTGACTGTTGCTCAAGAAGACAACTTGCGGTGAAATTATGATTATGTGGTAAACATTGACAAAAATTTGTTAATGAGTTGCTTATTGATTTCTTATAAGCTTACTATGATCTATAGGTGTGGTTGGTCGAATATTGTAAGGGGTTAATACGTAGTTTGTATTTGAATAGTTAGATTAACGTGTTAGCAATCCAATTGTAGGCGGTTTGTGTGTGGATCTCGTCAGCATATCGTCGCAAACAGGTGTGTAACTAACACCATCTTTCTTAGTCTAGATCGGCAAAAGCCGAAAAGCCGAAATGCCGAAAACCGGTATTTTGTAGATTTGTGAGTGTGAGAAATGATCGTGAGGTAAATCGATTAATGTTTTTGGTAAGCTGCAATGTTTGGACTACAAAGTGCATGATTTCTGTGCCCTCGATATTTTTGGGCTTAATGGGCCAAAATTGGAATGATGGGCCAACGGGTCAAATTCGGTAAGAACCCTCGGTAGTGATTCTGTTAGTACGTGAAAGGTAGGAATATGCATGAAAAACCCTAAAATAGATAAATTACCGAAATACCTTTAAAAGTGGAAAATTTACGGTTTACCCCTAGGAGATAAATTACTTGAAATACCCCTAGGGTTAAATTGACCTAAATGCATGTTTGATTTGTTGTTATTTATCGCATGCCATGTTGTTATTATCGATACATGGACCGGGATATTGACGAGGAAGTACTGAAAGTGGCTTGTCCACGTCTTGGAGGCTTTGCCTCAATTTACTATTAACTGAGCAAAAGGTCAGCATGTGGAGTGTTGGGTTGGGTGGGTTGAGCTATTCCCACATGGAGTGTATGGCTGGTACGGTGGAGTGTAGTGGTTGGTGGGTTGAGTAGTCTCCCAAATGGGCTTGCATATGTTTACTTGATGTTGCATGTATTTTGAAATGGGCCTATGGGCCATACTGTTATCTGAATAAGGGGCTAAGGCCCAGTTTATTGTAATCTGAAAAGGGCTCTGGCCCAGTACCACTGTTACTTGATGGGCTTAGGCCTAATGGGCTTGAGCTGAATTGGGCTTTGAATGAGTTTTCCTTACACACTGAGTTTCCCCAAACTCACCCCTTCTTTAACCTTGCAGGTGAGCCTTGATGTGGGTGACTTGGAGCCGGAGGGGATTCAGAGTGGCCATGGTGAACACTTTTGGGTTTGAAAAAGAGACTGGTTTTCTTAAGTTATTTTTAATTACTATTTAATTTTTGGGTTGTAATAAGGCCATTTTAACTTTATTTTCTTCTTTGATTTTCTGGGATTATATTATTTTAAACAACTTTAAATTGATGGATAATAATTCAAATGGGCTAACTTAGGGCACGATTTCAAAACGATACTTGTTTTTTTTAAATAACACGATGTCACGAATATTCAATTTACCAAAGATAACCACTCAAAGAAATTTCAACTTGTTATAACCAAGTGTGGCAATGGATGTGGACATGTCTAGGATTGGATCCAATCGGAGAGCTTGGTACTTAAGCAGCCTTCATGGCTCACCTCCTCTGTTATGGATACCTACCTGGTGCCCAGCTTCCATTCACTTGGTTAGTTTGACTTCAAAGTGGCACGTCGGATTCGGCCTTAATGTCTGGGCCGGGTTTGGGGTGCTACACCATAACCCCTTTTTTTTCCTTTTTCTCTCACACAAACCTCAGGCACCACTCTTACCTTGTCCCTTATTTCGACCACCCCTTGCCACCACTGACCGAGTCAACTACCTAGCCTTCGTTCACTCATCCCAGCGTCGGTTCACCATCTTTCCCCCATTTTCTCTAATGTCTTTTATTTGCTAATAGTTTATTTTATTTATTTTCTATTTTCCTTTTTATTCTTGCCATTTTTCATTATTATTAAGATTAATTTTTGTAATTTTAGATTCAATATTATATTTCTTTGGTTATGCTTTTTTTTTGGTTTTATTCTTACACTACCTTCGACCATGCTGCTTCTAGTTATTTTACTTATCGTAAGATGTTCCTTCATTTTTGCTTATTAGGTGCAGTGGGTTGTCTTGATAGCTTAGTTGCAATTTCTCTTATTATGACCACTTAGATTCGTATGCTCTTAATTTGAATTCATATACTGTCAAATTTTTGTTTCCGTATTTTTGGTTGATGGTGCATATAGGACTAAATTTCCATCTTGTGTTTTCTAAGTTTTTCCATCTTTCATTGGGTGTCACTTATGTCGAATTTAATCATATTACAATGTTTTATATTTCAGGTACATCATGAAAAATACTCGAGGAAAGAAAACTTTAGTCCCCGCCTCTAAAAAGTGAAAAGGAGTGGCATCCTCCTCGGGTCCCACTACCAAGATACAGCACCCATTCCTCCAATTCCCACCAGGGCCCCAACAAGAACTATTTCAGATTCTACGTGCCCGACCCTTTAGTGTGGGGCGTTGCATCGATTGGGCTGCACTAGAGCAGGTCCACATAGCTGATTCGGTTCGGGCACTCTTTGCGACCGCTCCGTGGGACTATTTCTTTGATATCATCGAGCCGACATATTTGGATTCCACCTTGGAACTCAGCTTGACTTTCCAGTTATAGATAGTGATAACAGAGTACGACGACCCAGGAACAGTTTAATTCTGCCTTGGCAGGCTAGTACGTCAGTTGAGTGTCCTAGAATTTGGAGCTGCCTTAGGACTCAATACCGACGAGTTTATAGAGGCCGACAATTTCCCCCACCTCCACCGCCAAATCCATCGTTCACCTTCATCATGTTGGATAGACCTCATGCCTGCTACAGGCATTTATGATCCTAGCCATTAAAAGGCATAGACTCTAGCTCCAGCTCTGTGCTATCTCCACGCCCTTTTGGCACACACATTAACGGGGAGACGAGACAGCACTGGTGTCGTCAACACTTACGACGCATACTTCCTGTGGTGCATGAGGCAAGGGCATATTTTTTATCTCGCATACTTCGTCGCCCTTGCATTTCGCCATCAGACAGAACGACATCGAAAGGGAGTCATCAGCATCAGCCTAGATGTGACTCATCTAGCGTAATATTTTGGGCTCCTGAATATAGTGGCGCAGTCTTCATCGCTCACTCTCATTAGCTAGATGCCCCCACAGGGCATCCAAAGTATGCTCCATATGTGAATGATTGAGCATCGTCGTGGGTTCAACCTTCCTCAGTACCAACTTGCACGAGCTACCAATGAGGATGACACCAAGGATATTCTTGATGATATCCCTGCATTTCAGGAGGATCCACCTTCTCAGCCACCACCGAGTCACCGACCAGTTCATGCGACTACTTCATTGTCTGAAGTTTCTGACCACCTTAATCGCTTTGAGCAATATTGCACTCAGCGATTCGACAGCATCGAGGCAACTCTACAACAAATTTGCCAACATTTTCACATTTCGCCTCCAGCACCACCACCTCACGATCCAGCTGTCGACGAGGACTTTTGAGACCATTTAATTTTCAATTTAATTTTCTTTTCATTTTATTTTTATTTTAGCATTTCTTTTTGTCTTTATTTATCATTTTCTTACAAGACTTTTATTAGTATAATTTGATTTTCCTTTTACCTAGATATTTCATTATTGCCAACCATAATAACCCTATCGATTTAAATTCCATAAACATTACTAATGGAATTGCAGTTTTACAAGGTTCAGTCGATGGGTGCTACTCAGGAATAAACAAACAATCCTCCACAATTGCCATGTCCTGCTTGACCACAACCATAGCAACCATGACACTGACCACCACGATAACCTCTTCGCTGGGCACTGTGATTGTGGAACCCAACCTCTACCAACACCTTCACCTCTGTCTACATGTCACATACACATCACTTTTAATGTCTCTAAACCCGTTTCCGCTCTTTCAAGGATTACATCCAAAAATTGAGGGCAGTTTTGCTTCTCTCCCTCTCTTTTGATATTATACTTATATTACTCTTATCTATCTTTGTACATTAAGGATAATGTACATATTAAATGTGGGGAGGTAATTTATGTGATTATCAGAAAATTCCTGAATTTTTATCTTGTTCTCAAATAATTTTCTCTTATCATTATTAGAGTAAATTTGGATTGATTTATGATTTTGATTAATATGTCTTGAATTAAATCATAGGTAACCATGCATTGATTGTTTAAACTTTAAGACATTAGAGGATCAAGCATGATAAGTTGACTTTTAAGAATTAAAATTGCTAGGTGATTTCCCTGAATTGAGGTATTATCTTGAAGTTTGAATTTACAGGATTAACATCAAATACCCATAATTTTCGTGAGATTTTGAGCCTTTTAGAGCATATATCTTTCCTGCTCACTGATTTTATTTATTATGAGTGTGTCAACATTGAATTGCTATTCTAGAACTTGCATCGATTATACATGTCAAGACCACACCTTTGATTTGATATACTAAATGATAAAGGCACTTAGGTTTAACCCATTTACCCCATAAAAAGCCTACCTACAAAAAGACCTCTAGTGAACCCCTTTGAGTCTTAACTAATATTTCTTGATTTTCCCCTTAATAGTAACCCTCAACTTAACCCTTTTTGATTTGTTAAGAATTTCTTCCTTCTCATTGACTCTCTTTTTATCGAGATTTGATTTGATTAGTTACCTAACTATGTTCGTTCATTCCAGTTGCTGAATTATTTCTTATTTACATTCCATTAAATACTTGTTCTTGCTTTAAAAAAACCGTATATTCATTTAATTACATATTGGTCTAAAGAGCTTAGATAAGTTAAATTCATTATATTAAGAGAAAATCTCACTTCATTAGTTTTGGTTAGTGTTAATTTTGGCATTTGTTTGTAATTCAGTGATTAGATTTATTTTTTTCAAAGTTCGGTAATTTATTTAAATTAATCTCGATTCTAACCTCTTTTTTCAGCCTTTACCACACCTTTAACCCAAACCCTATTACAACCCGATTAAAGACCTTTTGATTTGTGTATCATCTCATTTATAGTGGCGGAGATTTGATTTTCATGCAAGCCTATGGTAATATCTTTTCATGTTTGACTACTGAGTGCTTAATTATTGAACCTTAAACACTTTAAGTGATTTGAGTGAATCATTAGTGAGGATGTCAACCTTGTCAATTTGGAATTAAAGGTGATTACTTCGATAAAGGGGGATACCTATGATTTTATGATTAAAATGATCAATTTGGATTGTTTGAAACTTTAATGTTCTTATAGTTAAGCTCTTAACGTATGATTACTTGTCGATTATTTCGAACATTATCGATGAGAATTATAAGTTGAGAAGGATTTGTTTTAATTCTGAGTTGAGGATTTTGCTTGAGGACAAACAAATCTTAAGGTTGGGGATATTTGATTAACCATAATATATACATATTTTTACCCCATGCTTGGCATATTTATGGATGATGTTTCCTTGGTTTTATTGAATTCGATGCTCCTAATCCTTTAAACTCATGTTTTACACTTAGGTGAGCATAGGAAGGCAAAAAGGGCAAGAAACGGGCCAAAATCGGACAAAATAGGCCTAATTCAGTGTGGCACACGACCTAGGCACTTCCACACGGGTGAGCCACATGCCCGTGTGTGACACATGGGTAGACCACACGCCCGTGTGTCATGGTCGTGTCGACATTAATCCAAGTCAAAATTGCACACGACCTGAGCCCCTTCACACCGGCGTGGCACACGACCGTGTCCCTGTTGAGCCTAAGTCCAATTCTACTCTGAAAAGGCTTATTTTGGGAAATTTTGGGCATTCCAAAGTCTATTTAGAGACCCTAGAAGATGATTAAAGGTACACGGAGAGTGGAAGGCAGAATGTACTCAAGGACAACCATCAGAATCACCTCAAAGGTAGGATCTACTTCAAGATTGAAGATTTCCATCCAATTTCCTAGAAGTTCTTTAGGTTTCTTTATGCTTTGTTGTTTTCCGAACTTTAAGATGTTTTCCATTATTATTATGAACTAAACTCCCTAAATACCTAAGGGAGATAAAACCTAAGATGGATCTTATTATTTGAGTTATGTGATAAATACTTGTTCTTATTTTTAATTGTGAATTTAACCATTGCTTTAATATTCCAGGATATTAGTTTAGGTTTTGATGTGCTTATTCAATGGAGCAAAAGTCCCTGTTTAAGAGTAGATGATTCATAATTAAGCGGAGTTGCATGCAATCCTAGAGATAAGATGACATAAATATGCCGGATTAGTGTCAAATCTAATAAGGGAATCCATAAATCAAGTTAATGCGACAATAAGGGTTTTAATTAGAAAGATTTCAATTAATCAACCTAGAGCCAGTTTTTTTTAGTCTCGAGAGAGATATTAACATAAATCAGGGATTTCTACAGATTAAGTCTAGTGAATAAATCGTCTAACTCAAAGGTAATAAGTGAAGTCTAGGTGGATTCTTCTTTGGGTATTGTCTTCTCCATCGGGTTTCTAAAACGTATTTTCCAACTTTAATCTCTGTCGTAATCTTAGTTAATTAGATAATTAGTTTTAATTTAAAAAAATTCTTTAATTATTAGGCTAGATAATAAAAAGATAGTAATTATTTGTACTTTTAGTCCTCATGGATACGATATTTCTGGTTTCCCCATAACTATACTATTGTTTGATAGGTGCGCTTGCCTTAGTTGAATTTTTAGTTAGTTTAGCGACCATCAATTGTCTTCTCCCCATAGTTCAAAAAAATATTATTAATACCACCTACACAAATACTAAAGCCTAGCTTGGATCACTTCCTTGGTATCCCCGCACAAGTCACACTGCAAACGCTAAATATCTGCAAGAGAGTGTGTGTAAGCTTAAACAAGCTCAGTGAATACAGAGTAACCATAATGTATACACAACATCAAATGTCAAACAAGAGCATGCTATACCACATTTACATCCATATTCTAACCAAGTCATAATAACATATTCATGCTTCATTGAATCAGAACTAGCATATACTCTTACGTATAACTACAATCAACTTATATACAAATAATTCATTTTACAATAATTTGTCAAGACTAACAACCTATACATGCTTTGATAACTCACATGTCTAGCTGATATATTCACATGCATTCACAAGTTAAATGAAAATGACCAAAGCCACAGTTACATACGCAATATACTATAAGAACATGATAACATATTCATGAAACTTAAATAAACTCATTTAGCATATTATTCACATGTTTAAGCATCCATTTGACATCGCATTATCACAATATATAATATCACATTTAAACGATAATTTGGCAATTGAGACTATGAAACATAAAAGTGGGCTCTGCAACTACACATCAGATACACGGATTTCCAACAGACCGATTGACTCATAGAGTCAAACATATCCCAAAAAGTGAAGTATAAAGTGTAACACCCCTTACCCGTTTCGATGCCGGAACAGGGTATGAGGCATTACTAGACTTACACATAAGCAAACATACAAAAACCAAGACGTAAATTTCCATCCCAATTTAAAAATTTTCATTTCCATTCACATTGTACCTAAAACGAGCCACGAGGCCCAAAACATGCATTGGAAGCGGTTCGGGACTAAACCAAGAACCTTGGAAAATTTCACAACACTTAGAAAAATTTTCATGTTTTAAGAGCCATAAACTCGTGTGACTTGGGACACGCCTGTGCGATCAGGCCATGTGGTCACACACGCCTATGTCCCTAACCCGTGTAATTCTCTGTTTGTCATCCATGAACAAATTGAAGTCACATAGCCAAGGCACAAGCCCGTGTGCTTAGGCCGTTTGGTCGATTTAATTTTCATAATCTTTCATAAAAATAGGTGTAGACTTCACATGACCGGGGCACACGCCCGTGTTCGAGGCCGTACCGTCCACACGGCTGAGACACATGCTTGTGTCTCTACCCGTGTGCTTAATACTGAGCATTCTGTTTTGCAACAATTAAGGTGCAGTGGACACACACGGCCGGAACACACGCCCATAGGGCAAGCTGTGTGTCCACACGGCCTTGACACACGCTCGTGTGTCTATCCGTATGGACAAAAACAAGGCTATCTTCCAAGCACAACCTACACAACAAAACATAGCACCATTCCAAGTATATACATCCAACCAATTTATCCAAAAACAAGACATTAACATATCATTCACATGCTACCAGCTATCACATACAAACATCACATACTAATCAACTTAAACCATGCAAATTTCCAATCCAAGAAAACATCATCGTATGCATATATACTTAAACCAATATTAACCAATTTCATTTAGCCATATACAAAATGAATTATCAACCAATATAGGCCAACACATTAGGCCAAATCAATTATGACACATAAGAAAATAACCAAGTCTCTATACATGCCATAACTTAAAATATTGAAATCATAGGTACTCAAAATATTATGTTGATAGTGTGACTGGATCTTCGACAATCTCCAATCCCTGAGCTGGCTTGGTGACATTATAAGACAAGGGAAAAGAAAAGGGAGTAAGCTATAAAGCTTAGTAAGTTCCCATACAAATAATAAGCATTATAAAGTCACATTTAACATACAATTAACTTGAAGTAAATTAACATAAATGTCATTATAAATCTCATAATCAAACTTTTTCAATCGCAACCTGATGCGAACCTGGTTGCATCATGTTACGACCCAACTCCACAATATCGAGATTGGCCCAAACTCGAGGGGCCCAAATGCAAAATGAAGCTTATAATTTTAGTTTAATAATTGAGTTGCTGGACTTTATTAAACTCATCTTAGTTAATTAATTACTGGAATAAATGTTTATCTTAGTTTATTTGATTGTTGGAATAACTTATTGATAAATATGTTTATTTACAGTTTATTAAATCAAGTTAAGAGTTTTAAAAGTGTTTATTTCAGTTTATTAACTAAGTATAGTGTGCTTAATGTGTTTTTAATGAGTTTGTTAATGCTTGTAGGTGACTATTCAGTTGAAATAAGTTATGTCTAAGGGAGATGTTATAAAGTATTAATGTGACTGTTACATTACTTAAGGAAGAGCATTATACATCACTTAAAGGAGCTGTTACATCATTTAAAGGAGAGCATTACATATCCTTTAAATTCAGCTGCATATTCTTCTCTTCAAGTGCTTAAAATATCAACAACTTGCTGGTGTCCATTCGGCTGCTCATATTAATGGTTGGAGTTGCTTAGGCTTAGAGGAATTCAAGAGTCATGTCTATTGAGTTGACAAGAGTTGTGTTTATTGAATAAGCTTTATTTCAACCGTTAACAGCTCATTTAAGCCTATACTTGTGGCTATTCGACTAGCCTTTATCTAGCCCTATAAATATTTGTAACCAGCTCATTGTAAGGGACTTTTTGATCCATTGATTAATGTTTATAACATTTTTTGATTTTTTAACTCTCCTATTTCATTTTAGACTTAGAATGACTTATCTAGTTTGCTAGTGGCGTCATCATGTTTCTTTCTGAACTTATCACTCCTAAACCGAGTGTGGCGTTCACCCTTATACCGATTGGTTCCTATCATCATATAGATAGTGGGTCACGGTTTAGCTATCCTTCTATCCACCTTTTAAGTGTCTTATAAGATTTGGGTTAGTATTCTATTTAGTACTAGTTCTTTCTTGACCTTAAAGCCATTCGTATCATATCCTTTAATTATCTTAAACTATCAGATACCCTTTTATTTAAAGCCTTACTTTTCCAAATTCAACCATTACTCTGTTCAAGGATAATACTTCTCCATTTTAACGATTGGCCAATAAATGACTCAAATCATCATCGAAGCGAGTTCGTATCACAACCTTACCAAGGGATTCATCACATATCGAGCTCATTAAACATGAGTTTTATGTACATACATATACCAATTTACAACATACCATAGTCCTTCACAACTTTGATATTCTCGATGGATTTTCCATTGAACCATTTGGAATACTAAAGGATACTCGAGTATCTCGCACACAAAGTACCACACCAATGCCATATCCCAGATATGGTCTTACATGGGATCTCGTATCAATGCTAATAGCCCAGCTATGGTCTTACACGAAATCTGATATCGATGCCATACCCCAGAAATGGACTTACACGAAGTCTCATAATGATGCCATATCCCAGATATGGTTTTACACATAGTCTCGGTAACCCTAACGTCATGACATTTGTATCCTCTCTATTCCTAATGTTCAATTGGGATTTCACGATTGTTGTAACTTTGTCGAACACGCTCAATGGTCAATCATAATTCATACAATAGTAAAGTATTTAAAACATAATCAAAACAATGCATTATTTACATAAGAACTTACCTTGGTACAAAAATAGTAGGAAATGGACCTAATCGTCAAATACTTTGTTTCCTCTCGATCTAGGTCTACAACTCGTTTCTCTTGATCTATAATAGAAAATTTAACTCATTTATTAATCACATTACTCAATTTAGTCCAAAACTTACATTATGGAAAAATTACATTTTTGCCCCTAAGCTTGATGTATTTACATTTTAGTCCCTAGGCTCGTAAAATGAAATCTATTCAATTTCATCAAGACCCAAGACTAGCCAAACCTCTTTCATGCTTATAAAAGCTCACATTTTCCATTTAATCATACTTTTATACACATTTTGAAATCTTTTTACAAATAGGTCCTTTTGACATTTTTATCAAAAATCACTTAGTAGAAGTTGTTTATCTAACATTAAACTTGCATAATCTACCATTAGACATCAAAATACACAAATATATAAGATGGGTAAAACCCTAGACCTTAATCATCTCTCAAATTAATGGTAGAAATAGATAGATCGAGTGATAACGACTTTAAAAATGTAAAGAGCATTAAAAATGGGGCAAGAACGGACTTACAATCGATCTTGGAAGATGAACAAACCCTAGCTATGGTTCCCTTTCAAAATTTTAGGCCAAGGGTAGAAGATGAGCAAAAATTGGCTTTTAATTTGATTTTTAATTCATTTATTAGCCAAATGACCAAAATACCCCTAACTTAAGACATGAAATTTCTCTTACCTCATGTCCATTTTTGTCCACTAACTTAACAAATGGTCTAATTACCATCTAAGGACCTTTAATTTAAAATTTCATAACAATTAGACACCTCTATCATGTAGAAATCAACTTTTGCATTATTTATAGTGTAGTCCTTTTTGCTAAATTGAGTGCTCAAACGTCAAAATTTTTGAACGAAATTTTTACAAAATCATTCCGTAAAACTGTAAACAATGGAAATGTATTAAAAATAAGTTTCAATACATCGGATTCATGATACCGAAACCACTATTCCGATTAGGCCCAAAATCGGGATGTTACAACTCTTCCCCCTTTAGGGATTTTTGTCCTCGAAAATCTTACCAGAAAATAGGTTTGGGTACTATTTTCTCATAGCCTCCTCGGGTTCCCACATAGCCTTTTCGACCCCATGTCGTTGCCATAAAACTTTCACTAGGGCTACACTTTTCTTTCTCAACTGTTTAACTTCCGGAGCTAAGATCTTGATTGGTTCTACACCATACGTCATATCTGGTCGAATCTCAATCTTTGATGGAGAAATTACATGTGAAGGATTAGAACGATATTGTCACAATATCGACACGTTAAACACATTATGAATCCTCTCCAACTCTGTTGATAAAGCTAACCGATATGCTGCTGGCCCTATTCTTTCGATAACCTCATACGGCCCAATGAAACATGGACTCAACTTGCCTTTACGGCCAAAACTCAGAATCTTCTTCCATGGAGATACCTTCAAAAATACTTTATCACCGATCTAAAATTCAATCTCTTTTCTTTTCAAATCTGCGTATGCCTTTTGTCAATCTGGAGCTGTTTTCAAGCAATCACGAATTACCTTTACTTTTTCTTCAGTTTCTCTAACCAAATCAACCCTATGAATCTATTTCTCACTAAGTTTGGTCCAATACAAAGGTTTTCGACAGTTGTAGCCACACAATGCCTCATAAGGCGCAATCTTTATACTCAATTCAAAACTATTTTTATAGGTAAATTCGACCAACGGTAGATATTTTTCCCAACTACCCTCGAATTCTAAAACACAACATCGAAGCATATCTTCTAGAATTTGAATCGTTCTTTTGGATTGACCATTGGTTTGCAGATGAAAAGCAGTACTAATGTTCAACTTTGTACCCAAAACTTCTTGCAACTTCTTCCAAAACCGCGAAGTAAACCTCGGATCTCTATCTGAAATAATAGAAATAGGCACCCTTTGCAATCTCACAATCTCTGAAATGTACAATTTTGCTAGCTTATCAAGTGAATAATCAGTATGTACCGGTATAAAATGAGCCGATTTTGTCAGCCTATCAACAACAACCCATACGACATCTTTCTTTTTTGGAGTCAAAGGTAAACCTATTACAAAATCCATCTAATCCTATCTTTCTTTTTTGGAGTCTAAGGTAAACCCATTACAAAATCCATCTAATCCTATCCCATTTCCACTCGGGCACCATCACTGGATGAAGTAAACCCGAAGGCACTTGGTGTTCAACTTTCACTTGTTGACAAATCAAACATCTCGAAAAAAACTCTAAAATGTCTCGTTTCATATCTGACCACCAATACAATTTCTTCAAATCATTAAGCATTTTCGTACTGCCCAGATGTGCAACACCCCTCGCTAGTATCCAACGCCGAGACAGGGTTCGAGGTGCTACCGAACTTAAACTTAGCCAACTATATAAAATCGGGTCGTAAAATTTTGATCAATTTAAAACTTTTCATTTCACATACATTTTGTCCCTTAAACGGGCTCACGAGGCCCAAAACATGCATTAGAGACTGTTCGGGACTAAACCAAGAACTTAAGCAAAACTTGGAAAAATTTCATGCTTTAAGGCTCCACACGCCCGTGTGCTAGGGACATGCCCATGTCCAAAAACCTGAACATTCTACCAATTTGGTCATGAACAAATTGAATCCACACGGCCAAGGCACACACCCGTGTCCTATGGCCGTGTCCTTCGCACGGCTGAGATACATGGCCGTGTCACTTGCCCGTGTGCTTGTTACCATGCATATTGACTTGAAAAACTTAGGTGCAGGAGACACACGGCTAGAAAACATGCCCATGGGGATGAACCGCGTGTCACACACGGGCTAGACACACGCCCGTGTGTGTACCCGTACGGACAAATACAAGGCTATTTTCCAAGCCATTTTGTCACCCTCACAACACATGCACGCATACTTATACAATAACATACAACATGGAAAAATTTGGCACTTAAACATTCCTAACATGTCATGACCATGGCAATTTCACATGCAACCAATATCATAGATTTTACCTTCATCTTTACCACATTAATGCTATAGCTATCAACATGTCATCAAACCTTATTTTCATTACTGAGCATTCATGATCACACCCACATACCATTCATACCAAGCCATTAAAGACTCTTCATAAATAAATAGGTTTACCAACCCTATAATTAAAATAAGCCAATACATTTGGCTAAAGCAATATCACATACTCAAATACTTAAAACTCCTATACATGGCATAGACTCAAAGTACTTGAAATCACTTACATCAATAGCGATAGCTTGACAGTGTGATAATATCTCCGACAAACTCCAACCCGAGCTAACTTGGCAACACTAGAGAAATGGGAAAGGAAGGGGGGTAAGCTCTATGCTTAGTAAGTTCATATGAAAACAATAAACAACTCATTAACATGTTTTATCAATGTTTCCATCATATTCTCAAGTTCATGATAAGCTATCTTCTTGTACAACAGTCAATAAAATATTTAGATCTGGAGCTACGAAACTTGAAATTAAGTTCTGTTAATTTTCCTTGAAACTAGACTCATGTGCCTTTCTACCATAAAATTTCCAGGATTTTTGTTTTATCTAAATATTACAGTTTATTCCTCAAAGTTACCCTTGATTCACTGTTTGACAGTTCTGACCCTTCTGTACTAAAGTTCTAGCACAGGACTCGAATAATGTTCCTGTCTATTTCTATTGAAAATAGACTCATTAAGGATTATAAAAATATAAATTATAACTCATAAATATTTTTTTTATAATTTATAATGATTTTCTAAAATCAGAATAAGGGACTTCAAAGTCATTCTGAATCTGTTTCAAACAACTTCAAATATCTCATTATAGGAAATCATTTTGCTTAGAAAGTTTCTTTTATAAGAAACTAGACTTAATAAGCTTAAATTCCATATTTTATTCAGCCTCTAACTCATTTTCCACTATTTTTAGTGGATTTTAAAAGTCAGACTATGGCTGGTGTCCAAAACTATTTTAGTGTAAATTAAAGATACTAAGTTTATCACACCATATTAATTCATTTCCACCACATGTAAGTCTACATATTCATTTATCATAAGTATAGACCTATAATCACAAGGTCATCACAAAATCATTCTCATAGGCATGAATTACCTATTTACATCTTCACCAAATGTGCATTATAAACTGAAATTATTTCTCATGAGGTTGGCATACATACCTGTGTTACTCAACATGCTCATTTTCATTCCTTACTGATCATATAACATGAATTGAATTTACATCTCATCAATTTCATGTAAGTACCTGTACCACTCAAAATATGGTCATAACCTTTCTCATTTAACTTACATTGTAACTCTCATCGTTGAACCATTGGGAAAGCTATCTAATATTCACTAAGCCTCAAACATAGGGCATAATGCCGATGCCATGTCCCAGGCATGGTCTTACACTGACTATCGAAGTCGAGGCTGACGCCATGTCTCAGACAAGGTCTTACACTAGCTCTCACATATCTGTGTCGATGCCATGTCCCAGACATGGTCTTAAACTGACACATCTCATAACCGATGCATGTCCCAAACATGTCTTATACTAGTTTACATCTCGAGCCGATGCATGTCCCAGACATGTCTTACACTAGCACACACACATCACCTAATGTCATGGCATGAATATCAGTTTATTCCTAAGGTTCAACCAAGAGGTTCCTCTACATCAATTCTCATTATATATAATCATTTCCATAATCAAGCAATTTATGCTATATCAATCCAAATACGTATAATAACTATGTAGTTATATTATTTACATACGACTTACTCGTTTAAATAGAATATCATATTCCATCAAATCTCCAAGCATTCAATCAACACATAAAGGTTATTTACATTTGACATTTCCCTTTTTTTTTATATGCAATATCATCAACATAAAATTTAATACAATCATGGCAAGATAGATTTTCAAGTATATTAACAGTAACATGGATAACATACTTATTTAGTCATACGAACTTACCTCGACACCAAATTGGTAAAAGAGGCCTAAACATCAATTTCTCGTTTTTCCTCGTTATAAGCCCGAATCTCATTTTTCATCATCTATAACATCACATTTAACTTATTAACACAATATACTAATAAAATTAGTCTAATGACACATTTTGGAAAAATTTTTGATTTTGCCCCTATACTTTGCCAAAATTACCAAATTGCCCCTAGGCTCGTAAAATGAATTTTATCACATTTTCTTACTCATTAAGCCTAGAAAAACCATTTTCATAACTATAGAAACTCACAAATTCAATTATTTCACACATTTACACTTATTTTATAAACTTTACAAAATAGCCCATTTAGGTGTTTTCAAGCAAACTTCCTTCATGAAAGTTGTTTATAACACATCTAAGACTCATATTCTTCCATAAAAACTCACCAAACAACACATATGCTTTCATGGAAAAACCCTAGACTCTTAATCATTTTGCAAAATAGTCCCCCCATTTGAAAGCTCATGCTTTAGGGGTTTCAAAAATGCAAAAATTATCAAGAAAGACATTAAAATTCACTTACTAGCAAGGGAATTTCTTTGCTGAAAATTCAAAGCTTCAAAACCCTTTTCTTGGCTGGAAAAATCGGTGGTAAGAGGAAGAATGAAAAGAAAGAAAAGAAATAGCTAGGCTAGGCATTATTTAATTACATATAGTGAAATCACCCACCTAACAAGTTGACCATTTGAAATTTCTTGTCCCATGGCCGGCCACTACACTTAAAATGGGTATAATTTCGTTTTAAAGGTCCCCAATTTTAGTGCTCTAGCCATTTAACACATTTAGGCATTAAAACACAACTTTTACCTTTTACGCGATTTAGTCCTTTTTCGAAATTGGACTAGAAATCGCTAAAATTAATATACCAAAATTTTTATGCACCTTTATAAACATGCTATATCACATAAAATACCATCAATATAATTTTCTCCAGCGTCAGAATAGTGGTTCCGAACCCACTATTCCAACTAGGCCCAAAATCGGGCTATTACAAGATGCATAGATAAACAACCATTATGTGCTTCTAGAATAATATTCTAAATAAGTTCATCATTTTTTGGTACACAAATTTTACTTCGATACATCAAACAGTTGTAACAGCCCGATTTTGGGCCTAGTCAGAACAATGGTTTTGGGACCACAAATCCAATGAGCAAAAAATTATTCTTATTATATTTTTATGGTTTAAAATTTCACGGAATGATTTCATGAAAATTTTGTTTGAAAATTTTGACGTTTGGGCACTCAATTTAGTCAAAAGGACTAAATCGTAAATAGTGCAAAACTTGAGTTCTAGAAGCTAAAGGTGTCCAATTGTTATGAAATTTTAAATTGGAGGTCCTTAAATGGTAATTAGACCATTGAATAATTTTTTTGACAAAAATGGACATGAAATAGGTGAAATAGAATATTTTTAAGTTAGGGGCATTTTGGTCATTTAGTAATTAAATGACTTAATAAACAAAATAAAAGCCAAAATTTCTTGTCCATCTTCTTCCTTGGCCGAATTTTACATGAAGAAACCATGGATAGGGTTTTCTAAGCTTTCAAGCTCGATTGTAAGTACGTTCTAGCCTCGTTTTTAATGATTTTTACGTTTTTGAAATCTTAGTAACAAGATCTATCCATTTCTACCATTAATTTGAGTTATGGTTAAAGTCTATGGTTTTTAAACATGATCAAAATATGTGTATTTTGATTATTAATGGTAGAAAATGCATGTTTATGGTTAGAGAAACGACTTTTACTAAGTGATTTTCGGTAAAAATGCCTAAGAGGACTAATTTGTAAAAGTTATAAAATGTGTAATAAAAGTGTGTTTTAATGGAAATTTTGTTCTTCTATAGTTATGAAAATGGTTCAGCTAGGATTAAAGTACAAAGAAATTGAATGAAAATTATTTTACGAGCTAGGGGTAAAATTGTAAATATGACAAAGTTTAGGGGCAAAATGTAATTTTTCCAAATATTATTTTTGGGCTGAATTTATTAGTATAATGCTTAAATAAGTTAAATGTGATGTTTTAGATAAATAAAAACAAAGTTCGGGCCTAGAACAAAGGAAAATGAGTAATTGACGGTTAGGTCCCTCTTTGCCATTTTGGTGTCTAGGTAAGTTCGTATGTAAATAATGCTATGTTATGTTTATATTTTATGTGATATCCTGAATTAGGGCCTCAATGGAATAGTGGTTTCGAAATCACAATTCTGAAGTAGAAAAATTTATTCCGATTAATTTTTATAATTTATTGAGTGATTAGATGCATGTGTTAGAATATCGATAGAAAATTTCATGAATTGCATGTCTAATTTACCTATAAGGACTTAATTGCAAAAGTTGATAAATATGAGTTTTAGATGTTAAAGGATTTAATTAAAGAGCATAATTGAAGTAGAGGTCATTAAATGGTAATTATACAATTAGGTTTTTATGGACAAAAGTGGACATACATAGGTAGAAATAACCAAAGTTTTTAATGAAGGATATTTTAGCCATTTGGTAATTAAAAGATTAAAAAAAGGAAAAATATGGCAAAATATGTCCATCTTCTTCATTAAGATGAAATTTCAAGGGTTCTCTATAGCTAGGGTTTGTTTCAAGCTTCCAAGCTCCATAACCAAGAAAGACGTGGAATCGACCTTGATCGAGGAAAGGAAAAGATTGTGGACTAAATTGCAAAATTTTTTATTTTGTACCTAGGTAAGTTCAGGTGTAAATGTAGTAACATAATTTTCATTTTAAATAATTTAATGTTATTTATATGATATGATGATTAATATCATGAAATATTATGCTTTGTGGTTATTATTGTGTAATATGCAAATTATGTGTGCTACTTGTTAAATATGATTGCTACCGGATATCGGTTTCGATATTTCGTGGAAGACGAAAAAGATGTGTGATCGAGGAAAAATCCCATTTGAACCTTGGGAATAGATTAGAATACAAGTGACATGTCACTAGGATATTTGAGTTCCGAGCTCGTTGAGTTGAGTCTGAGTTCGTGAGATGTAACTAGGCATCCGAACTCGTTGAGTTGAGTCCGAGTTCACTTATGGATGCGAATGCCCGAGCTCATTGAGTTGAGTTTGAGTTCACTTATGGGCGGGTTACATGGTAGCTTGGCTACATAATTTCCACAGGCTATTGAGTTTGTCTAGCTGTGGGTATGGCACTTATGTGCATGAAATCCATGTATTCGAATCATATTCCGATGTGTTCAACGGGTAAATCTTAAATGGATAAGGTGAGTACCTAAAACGAAGGTGACATGTTGGTAAGTGTGGTGAATGAGAAAATTTGTACAGGTATGTACTTAACCCTCGGGTTGAGACTTCAATATAACAATAATATGGTAGGATCATGAATGAGAAATATGATATGAATGCTTTGGTGATATTATGCAAATGTGAATTTCGTATTATTGCATGGTTATGCTACTTGTTGTTTACACGTGAACTTACTAAGCAATTATGCTTACTCCCTCCTCTCTATTCTTTGTAGTTTTGTCAAGCCGGCTAGGAGATCGGGAACGGTTGGAGGCGCGCTTACACTATCAACAAACTATTTCGGTATAATGACTTGTATATTTCGGGAATATGACATGTATAGCATTATAATCATTTTGTGAGTATAATCTTATGATATGGCACATGGATGGGATGGAAATGTTTGAGAATGATTAGCTATTGGCGTGGTTAATCAATATTATATTTGATAACACGTATGCTTTATGTGCTAACTAATCTATGGAAATCCATAAAATGGTGAAATTGGCTATAAAACAGAATCACACAGCAGTAGTGACATGAGTTTGAAAAATCACTAAAAATATTATAGATAGGATTTGATGATGAATAAAATATGGAATTTAAGCTTAATGAATCTACTTTCATGTGAAAGAAACAAAATAGGTAAAGAAGTTATAATTTATGAGATATTTACGTTTTAGTAAAACAGGGTCAGAGCAATTTCTAAATCCCCTATTCTGACTTTATAAATTCAATAAAAATTTTTAAAAAATAATTAGGAGTCATACTTTATATTTATAGCTTCTTTATTGAGTATACTTTTAATAGAAACAAACGGAATAGTCATCTAAATTCTGTACAAAGAGAAAAGTGATTCAAAGTAAGCAGAGGTCAGAGCAGTCGAACACTGAAACAGGGGAAACTTTAACTAATAAACCGTACTAATTGGCTAGGCCAAAAATTATGTAAAAACATTAGTAAGTAGATATATGAGTCTAGTTTCAGAAAAAAATTTACAAAATTGGATTTCGAGTTTCGTAACTTGAGATATGATTTCTTTTAGTGACTGTGACGCAGATGGACAGTTTACTACGAGAATTGTTTGAACTTGTTTAAATGCTAAAATAAGTTTAGTAATGTCTCAAGCTCGACTTCGGTGACGGTCTCGGGTAAGGGGGCATTACATTTTAAGTATTTTAAATGCTTTGATAATGTATAAAATAAATGATTGGTTCTATGGTTGTATTTGACGAAGTTCGGATAAGTGAGAAAAATCTTGTTTGAACATTAGGAATAGAATAGGATACAAGTGACATGTCACTAAGGATATTTGTGATATATGTGTGATTATGTGATTCGGGTACTGGTCTCGTACATCTACCAGTGGCTGGGTAGTCGAGCATGTGTTGTAGATACCTGACATATTGTTGAGTAGCACTGCATAATTACATCTTGACCGTCAGCTTATGTGAGTGAGCCCGAGATTTGCTCGAGAGTGAGCATTCATGTGATATGAGATATGAGGTAGCTTTACATATGTGGCACTTATGTGCAAAGACTTCCCATGTATATATTTAGTATTCCAAGTGTTCAACGGGTATGTGAAAGATGAGAAAGTAAGTGGTTATGTTACAAGATGGTACAGGTATGTACGTAAAGATTTTAAGTATTGACTTCATGTTATTGTGAGTTATGATCACTATGAAAGTGACTTTGAGATAGCCCTATGATTGTTGATTTATGGTCATGATGTATAAATGCATGGAAACATGATTTATGACTCTATGTTAGGCCTTGGAGGCCCTATTAATTAGTGAGATAGTAAATGTTGTTCATTTGAATTGTGATTTATCGGTTATGAGTGAAAGAAAATATTGGCCTAATTGCCTATTAAAACGGTTAAGAAAGTATGGAAAGAAATAATTATTACAATTGGAAATATGTTGAGCTATATGCATGAAACATGAATTACATACGTAATGTGTACTTTTACTAAGATGTTTAAAATGATTTGTTAATTACGAAACATGCTACAATGGAGAAATTATGGCTGCTAGACTGAAAGTCGAGTAGTGTTAAATTATTTTGATAAATCAAAAAAGAGTAAACATGTGAATAGGTTATATTGAAACCTTGAGATTTATAGCTATTTTTATATTAACTTGTGCTTATATTGTCAAGCATAGTATATGGCTGGCATGAGTAGCTCATTACTTTAATATGGACTTACTAAGCTATGAAGCTTACCCCCTTTCTTTCCCACCTCTTATAGGCTTATTTAGCTAGCTCGGGTTGGAGATCGCCAGAGATTCTATCACACTATCAAGCTATCATTTGGGGTATAAGTGAATGTAAGTATGTTAAGTCTATGGCATGTATAGGGACTTAGTCATTTTGTGTATGTGTCATTATGATATGGCCAAATGTATTGGCTTGTAATGAATAAGGATTTGATTTGGTATGCAGCCATATAAATTGGCTTATATTGGCTAATGGGTTGCAAGTATATTAATTACTCATATGCCTATGCCAATGTCATTGTGTGATGTGGTTTATAATGGTATGTTAATGAAAGTTAGTACAAGGGAATCATGAAAGAGTAAAATTAGCATTAAAATAGTTTTTGACAGCAGCAATAGTATAACTTTGAAAAATCACCAAACATTGTGGACATCAAATTATAGGTTGAATAAAATATGAAATTAAAGCCTATTGAGTCTAGTTTTACATAGAAGAAACGTTGTAAGCAAAAGAATTTCATTTTATGAGATATTTAAATTTTATGAGACAAGATCAAAATGATTTCGGGTTCCCCTATTCTGAATTTGGAAAATCATTAAAAATTTTGTAAAAATACTTGAGGGTCCAAATTTATATTTTTAAATTCTTAATGAGTTTATTTTCAAGATAAATAAATAGGAACATCATCCAAGTCCCATACTAAGAGATAATTAATTTTTAGTGAATAAAGGTCGAAACTGTCAAATAGCAGAACAGGGATGAATTTGAAGAATTAACTGTACTTATTGGCTAAACCATAAATTCAGAAAATTTTATGGTAGGAAGATATTTGAGTCTAGTTTCATAAAAATCAAGAGGATCTTAATTTAGAGTTCTGTAGCTCAAGATAAAAATAATTTAGTGACTATGACTCAACTGAACAGTTTTGTTATGAACAGTAAATAATTGTTTTGATATGTTTCAGCCTTGATTATGGTTGTGTTGGTAGCTTAATTGTGCCATGTTAAGTGCCATTGAAAGTTTGTATGTAAGTGTGAAAATGAGGGTGGCAAATGGCTTGGTAAATAGCCATTTTCTTGGCCACACGAGCAGAGACACGGCCATGTGTCTTAGCCATGTGAAGGACACGGCCCCGAGACACGGGTGTGTGACTTGGCCGAGTGACCCCAAATTGTGCATGACGTCATAAAAAGAGAGTTACACGGGCTAAGGACACAGGAGTGTGCGACCACACGGCATACCCACATAGGCGTGTGACCCCTGTTTTGATGAAAAAGTTTCTGAGCTTTCCAAAGTTCTCGGTTTAGTCTCGAACCACCTCCAATGTATGTTTTGGGCCTCGTAAGCCCATAATAGGGACGATATGCATCTGCATGAATGGTTTACAATTGGATGAAATTTTATGGCTCGATTTTGTATTATTGGTTATGTTTAAGTCCGATAATGCCTCGTACCCTGTCCCAGTGTTGGACATGGGTAAGGGGTGTTACAACAGTCATCGGATCCGATATGAAAGTTTGAATCACTACCCAATTCACAATGAACTCTTTTGGCTTGCAAATAACTATCACATTTCTGAGCTTCACAAATTTGTTGAAGAAATAACGGTCTATCTCTCAACTCGGCTACAATCGAACCGTTATCGAACAAAGTCATCCGTGTATTCATCGCTCTCAAAGCAAACAAAACTTTCTACTCAACGCATCTGCAACTACATTTGCCTTACCTGGGTGGTAATCAACGACTAGCTCATAATCTTTCAGTAACTCGAGCCATCTCCGTTGTTGCAAGTTTAAATCTTTCTGAGTCATCAAGTATTTTAAACTCTTATGATTAGAAAAGACATGACATTTCTCACCGTACAAATGGTATCTCCAAATTTTCAAAGCAAACACAATAACTGTTAATTCCAAATCATGCGTTGGATAATTGTTCTCGTGCAGTTTCAACTATCTCGAGGAATAAGCTATCACATTGCCCTCTTTCATCAGCACACATCCTAATCCATTCAGTGCCACGTCACTATAAATCACAAACTCTTTCCCTGGCTTAAGTTATACTAAAATTGGTGCCTCAATCAATAATGTTTTTAACTTCTCGAAACTTTGCTGACATTTTTCGGGCCATTCAAACTTAACATCTTTTTCGCAACAGCTTTGTCATAGGAGTAGCGATCATAAAAAATGACGGTAACATCTGTCTAAGCCCAAAAAGCTTCTAATTTCAGATACATTTCTCGGCAAATTCCAATTGACAATAGCCGAAATCTTGCTTGGATCAGCTCGAATACCATCACCTAAAACTATTTGTCCCAAAATTTTGACTTCTCGGAGCCAAAACTCACTTTTACTGAATGTAGCAAATAACTGCTTATCTCTCAAAGTCTGCAATAAAATCCTCAGGTGCTCGGCATGCTCAGACTCGTCTCAAGAATAAATCAGAATGTCATTGATATACACAACCACAAATTTGTCCAAATACGGTCTAAAGATCTAATTCATCAAGTCCATAAAAACAGCAGGTGCATTTGCTAATCCAAAAGGCATAATAAGAAATTCATAGTGCCCATACCTTGTTCTGAAAGCGGTTTTCGGTACATCTGACTCTTTAGCTCTCAACTGGTAGTAGCTAGATCTCAAATCAATCTTCTAGAATATTGTTGCTCCTCTCAACTGATCAAACAAGTCATCTATCCTCGGAAAAGGATACTTGTTCTTTATAGTTACCTTGTTGAGCTGTCGATAATCGATACAAAGTCTCATAGACTCGTCTTTTTTCTTTACAAATAACACTAGAGCACCCCAGGGAGAAAAACTTGGTCTCGCAAAACCCTTATCTATCAACTCTTGCAACTGAGCTTTTAATTCTTTCTATTTAGTTGGGGCCATCCTATAAGGAGCAAGAGAATCGACGAGGTCCCTGGTGTTAAATCAATACCAAACTCGACTTCTCTAACCGGTGGTAACCCAGGCAACTCTTCCAAGAACACATCTAGATATTCACAAACTATCGACACTGATTCAATTTTCAATTCAGACACTTTTGTATTCAACACATAACAAGATACACTTCACACCCTTTTCTTACATATCTTTCGGTAGACATCGAAGAAATGACAATAGGTAACTCACCCGACTCATTTGAATCAATTAAAAGAATTTCACCATTTTCACATTTCAGTTCAATAATCTTTCTTTTACAGTTCACTACAGCATCATACAGTGTCAACCAATCCATACCTAAAATAACATTGAATTCATCAAATGGCAAAAACATTTAATCAGCCAGAAAACAGTGACCTCGAATCATCAAGGGACAATTCTTGCAAACTCTATCAACTAAAACATGTTTGCCTAAAGGGTTTGACACTCTAACCACAAATTCAGTAAACTCAACAGGCAAGCTTTTACTAGCTACCAATTTTAAACAAACATAAGAATGAGTCGATCCAGGATCAATCAATGTAACTACATTAGTATTATAAAGAGAAAAAGTACCAGTGATAACATTGGGAGATGCCTTTTCTTTGCAAGCACGGATGGCATAGGCTCTAGTAGGTGCTCGAGCTTCGGATCTCACAGTGGTATCTTTTGTCACACTTTTACTACTAGCTCCATTTCCAGTATTCCTCGGTGGCCTACCCCTTTTAGTAGTATTACTCGGCCTTGCATTTTGAAAATTTTCTTTCTTATCCATTTCAGGGCAATCTCAGATAAAATGCTCTTGTGAGCCACACTTGAAGCAACCCCGGTCATTCATTCTATACTCACTGAGATGACGCCTGCCACAATGCTAACAATCAGGTCTGTTAGACCTTACATTACCCACACTTGCCATTGAAGTGGCTTGTGATTTAGAACCTGAGTATTGCTTCCCACGATCTCTATGTGAATATCCCGTTGAAACATTTGAATGGGAATACATTTCTTTAGATTTCTTTGTCTAAGATAGAAATGACTTACTCATCGATTTCTTCCTTGGATCTCTAGCTTCAAGATCAGCCTTCCTCTTCTCTTTGTTTAACTCTTCAGCCTTACAGGCCCATTCGACTAATATTACAAATTTTTCAGCTCTAAAATCCCAACTAACACACAAATATCCTCATTCAATCCATCCTCAGATCTCTTGCACATGATAACCTCAGTCGAAACACACTCTCGAGCATATTTACTAAGCCTGACAAATTCTCGTTCATACTCTGTTACCTTTATACGACCCTGTTTCAGCTCAAGAAATTCCTTACGTCTCTAATCGATGAACTACTGACTAATATATTTCTTTCAGAACTTCTCTTGAAAGAATTCCTATATAACCCTCTCTCTTGGTACCACCGATACCAGTGTGTTCCACAAGTGATATGTAGAATCTCTCAAAAGTGAGATAACACACTTTAAACACTCATCCGGTGTGCAGGACAACTCATTAAATACCCTGATAAAGTTTTCGAGTGAAAACTCGACTCTCTCGGGGTTATCATCCACATTAGCTCTAAAATCTTCAGCCCCATACTTTCGGATCTTATCAACTGGGGGTTTGTTCATGCTTACAAATTCCATACCTTGTGGGGCTACGGGAACTGGTCGAGGAATAGGTGAGAGTGGAGAAGGTTGAGCATTCAGATTTGTTCGAACAAATTTCGTATACCACTCATTCATCATATGTAGAAAGGCTTCCCTACCTCCTTCTCCTTGACTAACTATAAAAGGTCTACTATCAGACGGCGCAGCCCCTTGAGCGGGAGCTGGCACATTACTTTCCACTTTGTCAACCTTAGCTCGATTGGGATCCATTTACTATATGAAAACACAATTTGAAATTGTCAGGAGCCATCAAACTATTGTAACACCCCTTACCCGTATCTGAAGGCGAAATAGGGTACGAGGCATTACTGGACTTAAACTTAAACAAATATTCAAAACCGAGACATAAATTTCCACACAAATTTAAAACCTTTCAAAAACATTCATATTGTCCCTTAAACGAGTCTACGACACCCAAAACATACATTGGAGGTGGTTCAGGACCAAACTGAGAACTTTAGAAAATTTTACAACATTTAGAAAATTTTTCATCAAAATAGGGTCACATGCCCGTGTGACTTGGGACACGCCCGTGTGGGTAGGCCATGTGATCACACACGCCCGTGTCCCTAACCTGTGTAACTCTCTGTTTATGACATCATCAACAAATTGAAGTCACACAGCCAATTAACATGCATGTGTGCTTAGGCTGTGTGGGCGATCTAATTTTTATAATTTTTCATAAAATAGGTGCAGACTTCACACGCCCTAGGCACACGCCCATGTCCCTAGGCCGTGTCCTTTACACGGCTAATACACATGGCCGTGTCTCTACCCGTGTGACCAATTCGAAGCTAGAATTCAAAATGCAGGGGATGCACGGCCGGATCACACACCCATGGGACAAGCAGTGTGTCACACAAGGCCTAGACACACGCTCGTGTATCTACCCTTGTGGACAAAAATAAGGCTATTTATCAAGCTATTTTGCCACCCTTACTTGCACCAACCTATACAACAACAAGTAACATGAATCCAAGTATATACACACAACCAATTCAACCACAACCAAGTCATCCACACATCAATTACATGCTATTTTCTATCACATGCAACATCTCATACATATCATCTCAAACCATGCAAAATCCACATCCATGAAAGACATATTCATATTCATATATATACTTAGCCAACATTAGCCAATTTCAATGGCCATTTACAAAATAAATCATCGAATAACATAAGCCAAAACTTTTGGCCAAATCAGCTATGACACATAACAAAAGACCAAGTCCCTATACACGCCATAGCTGAAAATATTGTAATCATAAGTACCCAAAATGATAATTTGATAGTGTGAATAGATCTTCGACCGCCTTCGATCCCCGAGCTGGCTTGGTGACACTATAAGATAAGGGAAAAGAAAGGGAGTAAGCTTTAAAGCCTAGTAAGTTCTTATGCAAATAATAGGCATCATAAACACACTTTAACATAGATTTAACATAAAGTAAATTAATAGAAATGTCATTTTGAATTCATAATCAAGCTTACCATAGATGTATTTAAAATCTTAACATCATAACTTACTCGATCAAACCAATCCGAGGTTTCATCACATATCGAACTCATTAAGCATGAGTTTTGTGCACATACCTGTACCAACTTGCAACTCACCAAAATCTTTGCAACATACCACAGTCTTTCCCAACTTTAACATTGCCGTTAAGTTTCCCGTTGAACCACTTGGAATACTACAGGATACTCAGGATATCTCACATACATAGTACCATACCAATGCCATATCCCAGATATGGTCTTACATGGGATCTCATATTGATGCCAATAGCCCAGCTATGGTCTTCCAAAAAATCTCATATCGATGCCATATCCCAGATATGGTCTTACATGTAATCTCAACTAACCCTAATGCCATGACATTTGTATCCTAACTATTCCTAAGGTTCAACCGAGATTTTCTCGCTTGTCGAACTTTGTCGAATTCATTCAAAGATTAAATCACAATTAAGGCATAAATAATAATGCATTATTTACATACAAACTTACCTCGGTACCCAAAATAGTAAATGAGGATTTAATCGTCAAAACTTGTTCTTTCCCCAATGAAGGTCTGAACTTCATTTTACTTTATATATAATAACAAATTTAGCTTATTTAATATTTACATTACTAAAATTATTCCAAACATCACATTATGGAAAAATTACCTTTTTGTCCCTAAAGTTTCACATTTTTACAAATTAGTCCTTAGGCTCGTGAAATGAAATGAGCTCAATTTCTTTGTTACTAAAGCCTATTTGAATCATAAACATGCTCATATCAACCCACAGTTTTCATCAAATTAGATTTTTACCACCCATTTTACAACTTTTGACAAATAGTTCCTTTTTAGGTGTTTTCATGAAAAATCACTTAGTAAAAGTTGTTTATCACACCTTAAACATACAATATATTCCATCAAACAGTAAAATACATGCATGCCACACATGGGTAATTTTTTAAGCATGAGCAATAGGTAAATCGGGTTACGAGGACTTCAAAAATGTAAAAAACATTGAAAACGGGGCTAGAATGCACTTACTATCAAGCTTGAAAGTTGAAGAAACCATAGTTATGGTGTCCTTATGAAATTCAGCCAAGGTAGAAGATGATGGACAAAATTTTGACTTGATTTTCCATTTTTATTCTTTTATTTACAAAATGACCAAAATTCCCATTTTGCCAAACTTTAAAATTTTATCTCACCATCTCCATTTTTGTCCACTAACTTACAAATGGTTTAATTATCATATAAGGTCCCCTAATTTAAAATCTCATAGCAATTAGACACCTCTAGCATGTAGAACTCAACTTTTGTACTTTTTACAATTTAGTCCTTTTTACTAAATTGAGTGCCCAAACATGAAAATTTTCGAACGAAATTTTCACGAAACCATTTCATGAAACTATAGACCATAAAAATATAATCAAATTAAATTTTCCTATGCCAGATTTTTGGTCCCAAAACCACTATTCCGACTAGCCCCAAAATTCGACTGTTACAACTATCACAACTCATTTATGGCATGTGTAGCTAGACTCTTACACACGCTACATTAGTCTGAGAATGACTAAACCGTAGCTTTAATTCCACTAAATGTAACACGCCTTATTCGTATTCGATGCTAGAACAGGGTATAAGGCATTACTGGACTTAAACATAATCAAACATACAAAACCAATATGTAAATTTCCATCCCAATTTAAAACTTTTCGTACACATTCACATCATACCTAAAACGAGCGTAAGAGACCCAAAACATGCATTGGAAGTGGTTCGGGACTAAACTGAGATCTTAGGAAAATTTCACAACACTTAGAAAATTTTTCATGTTTTAAGAGCCACACACCCGTGTGGCTTGGGACATGCCCGTGTGGGTAGGACGTGTGGTCACACACGCCCATGTCTGTAACCTGTGTAACTCTCTATTTGTCATCCATGAACAAATTGAAGTCACACGGCCAAGGCTCACACCCGTGTACTTAGGCCATGTGGTCGATTTAATTTTCATATTTTTTCATAAAAATTGGTGCAGACTTCACACAGCCAGGGTACACGCCCGTGTTCGAGGCCGTGCCGTCCACACGGCTGAGACACATGCTCGTGTCTTTGTCCGTATGCTCAATACTGAGCATTCTGTTCTACAACAATTAAGGTGCAGGGGACACACAGCAGGAACACACGCCTATGTGTCTACCGATATTGTCGCGCTTCCTAGCACAACCTACACAACAAAACATAGCACCTTTCCAAGTATATATATCCAACCAATTTAGCCCAAAACAAGACATTCAGACATCATTCACACACTACCATCTATCATATACAAACATCACATACTAATCAACTTAAACCGTGCAATTTTTCACATTCAAGAAAACATCATCATATGCATATATACTTAAACCAATATTAGCCAATTTCATATGGCCATATACAAAATGAATTATCAACCAATATAGGCCAACACATTAGGCCAAATCAATTATGACACATAATAGAGTAACTAAGTTCGTATACATGCCATAACTCAAAATATTGAATCATTGGTACCCAAAATATTAAGTTGATAGTGTGACTGGATCTCCGACAATCTCTGATCCTCGAGCTGGCTTGGTGAAACTATAAGACAAGGGAAAAGAAAAGGGAGTAAGCTATAAAGCTTAGTAAGTTCCCATGCAAATAATAAGCATTATAAACTCACATTTAACATACAATTAACTTGAAGTAAATTAACATAAATGTCCTTATAAATATCATAATCAAACTTTCTCAATCACAACCTTACCGAGGGATTCATCACATATCGATCTCATTAAACATGAGTTTTATGTACATACCTGTACCAATTTACAACATACCATAGTCTTTCATAACTTTGATATTCTCGTTGCATTTTCCGTTGAACCACTTGGAATACTAAAGGATACTCGGGTATCTCGCACACAAAGTACCACACCAATACCATATCCCAAATATGGTCTTACATGGGATCTTGTATCGATGCCAATAGCCTAGCTATGGTCTTACACAAAATCTCATATCGGTGCCATATCCCAGATATTGTCTTACACAAAGTCTCATAATGATGGCATATCCCAAATATGGTTTTACGCATAGTCTCGGTAACCCTAATGTCATGACATTTGTATCCTATCTATTTCTAAAGATCAATCGGGATTTCACAATTGTCGTAACTTTGTCGAACATGCTCAATGGTTAATCATAATTCATATAATAGTAAAGTATTTAAAACATAATTAAAACAATGCATTATTTACATAAGAACTTACCTTGGTACAAAAATAGTAGGAAATGGACTTAATCATCAAATATTTTGTTTTTCCCCCGATCTAGGTCCGAACATCGTTTCTCTTGATCTATAATAGCAAATTTAACTCATTAATTAATCACATTACTCAATTCAGTCCAAAACTTACATTATGGAAAAATTATATTTTTGCCCCTAAACTTTGACATATTTATATTTTAGTTCCTAGGCTCGTAAAATGAAATCTATTCAATTTCATCAAGACCCAAACCTAGCCAAACCTTTTTCATGCTTATAACAGCTCACATTTTTCATTTAATCATACTTTTATACATGTTTTGAAATCTTTTTACAAATAGGTCCTTTTGACAATTTCATCAAAGATCACCTAGTAAAAGTTGTTTATCTAACATTAAACTTGCATAATTTACCGTTAGACATCAAAATAAACAAATATCTAACTTGGGTAAAACACTAGACCTCAATCATCTCTCAAATTAATGGTATACATATATAGATCAAGTGATAATGACTTCAAAAATGTAAAGAACATTAAAAACGGGGCAAGAATGAACTTACAATTGAGCTTGGAAGATGAACAAACCATAGCTATTTTTCCCCTTTGAAATTTTCGGCCAAGGGCAGAAGATGAGCAAAAATTGGCTTTTAATTTGATTTTTAATTCATTTATTAGCCAAATGACCAAAATGGCCCGAACTTAAAACATGAAATTTCTCTTACCTCATGTCCATTTTTAGCCACTAACTTAACGAATGGTCTAATTACCACCTAAGGACCTTCAATTTAAAATTTCATAACAATTAGACACCTCTAGCATATAGAACTCAAGTTTTGCACACTTTACAGTTTAGTCCTTTTTGCTAAATTGAGTACTCAAACGTCAAAATTTTCTAACGAAATTTTTACGAAATCATTTCGTAAAAGTGTAGACCATGAAAATTTAATAAAAACAAGTTCCACTATATTGAATTCGTGGTCCCGAAACCACTATTCTGACTAGTCCCAAAATCGGACTGTTACAAAAAACTACCACTCTCCAACACACCAAACATGTTCCAAGGAATGATGCATAGCTTACATTCCCTTATCTTTCCAACCTTTCCTAAGGCCTGAATGCTTGAAAACACAATACATATAAGCGAGTAATCACAATCCTATCGCATACCAACTATATCCAACGATTTCAAATATCACAAGTGTAACACCCCTTACCCGTATTCAACTCCAGAACAATGTACGAGGCATTATTGGACTCACACCACAAATAATTATACAATTCCGAGTCATAAATTTGAGTCCAAATTAAAACCATTTGAAATTAATCATAAAGTCCCTATTACGAGCCTATGAGGCCTAAAACATGCTTTAGGAGTGGTCCGGGACTAAACCGAGAACTTTAAAAATTTTTACAAACTTAGAAAATTTTTCCAATAAACAGGGGTCACACGCCCGTATGGATATGGGGCACGCTCGTGCGGGCAGGTCGTGTGGTCACACACGCTCGTGTCCTGACCCCGTATAACTCTCTAACTTGTAACCTATGAAAAAATTGAAATCAAACGGCCAAGTCACATGCTCGTGTGCTAGGCTGTGTTGAAAATTAATTTTCATAAAATAGGTGCAAACTTCACACGGCCAGGGCACACGCTCATGCCTGAGGCCGCGTCATCCACACGGCTGAGACACACACCCGTGTCTTTGCCTGTATGCTCGATTCTCAGCATTTTATTTCTCAAAATTAAGGTATAGGGGACACACGGCCTATACACAAGCCCATGGCAAACCATGTGTCACAAACGGCCTAGACACACGTCCGTGTGTCTACCCGTATGCACAAAATATAGGCTATTTGCCAAGCCAATTGCCACCCTTATTCACACATACACTTACACCAAATCAAAGCCACAAAACATGGCATACTTAGGCAACCAAACATCCACAATCATGGCTAAATCATATCAATACAAAACCATTCACTATCATACTCGCAACATTTATCATGTTCCAAATTAATCATGCTAATTTCACATATAAAAAGTATCATTAATCTACTTTCATGACACTTATTTGTGCATAAGATTATCATGTCACCAATAAAGCACATTTCCAAACATTTCACATTCATGGTATCACACTCCATCATACACCAAGCATACCATGACCAAAACACCAAAGACATTGACACATATACATATATAAATGGGCTTACAACCATTTTAGCCAAAATAAGCCAATTACATGGCTAAATACTAAATCAACTTAAACAAATATAAACCGATACATTTGGCCAAATCAAATGACACATATAGCAAAATGACTAAGTCCATATACATGCTATATTTTCAAAATACTAAGATCATCAAATACCCAAAATAACAGTTTTGACAGTGTAAGGCGAATCTCTTACGATCTCCAATCCGAGTTAGCTCGGCGACACTATAAAAACATGGAAAATAAATGGAGTAAGCTATATAGCTTAGTAACCTCGTATGTAAGAAATAAACAACCTGCCTTACGTGTAACATTCAAATAATATAACATAATTAAATGTACATTTACCATGGTCTCATAATCGTAGCTCATTCCATCACAAAACTTACCTCATATTCGTCATTTCAAGCATTTATTAGATATGAGCTTCAAGTACATACTTGTACCATCTCGAAAGGAATTTAAACATAATCTCAACTTTTACATACCTATGAACCACTCGGAATAGCAATGTCAGATACTCGAGATTCTTGCACACTAAGTGCCACATATGTAGCCAATGCTACTTCAAATCTCATATCACATAGTTGCTCGCTCTCGAGCTATCAACGGGCCTCCTCACACAAGCTGTCAGTCAATACATAGCTACACGGTGTTGCTCACACAAGCTGTCAAGTATCCGCCACATATGCTTGTATACTTAGCCACCGGTAAGACGTACAAGGCCAGCACCCGGATCACATGATCACATAACACATACTAACCCTAGTGACATGTCACTTGTATCCTACCCTATTCCTATGGCTCAAAGGGATTTCTTGCTTGTCAATTCGTCTTCAAACTCGTTCATAGGATTAAGTTCCTTCATATTTATCAAACATACAATTCATGCAATATTAAAATAATAAAATACAATCATATTAAAGGTTTTTTTAACATACGAACTTACCTCGGTACAAAATGACTAATTGCTCAATTTAGTCCATAACTTTGTTCTTTCCCCGGTCTAGGTCAGAACCTCTTCTTTGTTGATCTATAATACTAGATTTAACTTATTCAATCATCACATTATTCAATTTAATCCCAAAACACCTTATAGCAAAAATTACATTTTTTCCCAAAATTTTTTAACTTTTTACATTTTAGTCCCTAGGCTGATAAAATGATTCTCATTCAATTTCTTCATTACCTAAGCATAGCCGAATATTATTAGTACTCATATTAGTCCACATTTTCCATTTATTCATATTTTTACACATATTTTACAACTTTTACAAATAGGTCCTTATTTGACATTTTCATCAAAAATCACTTGGTAAATGTTATTTACCTAACATCAAACATACATTTTCTACCATTAGACATCAAAACACACAAATATTCTACATGGGTAAAATTTTAGACTTTGATTTTCTTTCAAATTAGTCCTTAGAATAGCTAAATCAAGTTACAACATTCACAAAAACGTAAAAATCATTAAAAACGAGGCAAAAACAGACTTACAATCGAGCCTGAGAGCTTGGCAAACCCTAGCTATGGTTTTCTTAGAGAAATTTGGCCATGAGGGATGAAATTAGAAGGATGAACATCTGTTATTTGTTTCATTTTGTCTTTATTTACCAAATAACCAAAATGCCCTTAATGCCAAGCTTTGAAATTTCACCAAACTTAAAGTATAATGGTCTAATTACCATTTAAGGACCTCCAATTTAAATTTTCATAGCAATTAGATGCCTCTAGCTTCTAGAACACATACTTTGCACCTACTAAAATTTAGTCCTACTAATCAAATTGGACACTCAATCAATAAAATTTCTTAACGAAATTTTCACATAATCATTCAATCATACTGTAACCTTAAAAAAATAATAAAAATAAATATTTCTACTTCAAATTTGTGGTTCCGAAACCACTGTTCCGACTTGACCAAAAAATAAGCTGTTACAACCTTTACGAATTTACGTCCCCAAAAATCTGACCAGAAAAGAGGTTAGGGTACTATTTTCTGATAGCTTCCTCGGGTTCCCATGTAGCCCCTTCGACCCTATGTTGTTGCCACAAAACTTTCACTAGAGCTATGCTTTTATTTCTCAACTGTTTAACTTTCCGAGCTAAAATCTTGATCGGTTATTCACCATAAGTCATATCGCGTTGAATCTCAATCTCTGTCGGGGAAATTACATTCGAAGGATCTGATCGGTAACAGCGCAACATCGATACATGAAATATATTGTGAATCCTTTCCAATTCCAATGGCAAAGCTAATTGATATGCCACTGGCCCTATTTTTTCAATAATCTCATATGACCCAATGAACCGCGGACTCAATTTGCCTTTGCGGCTAAATCTAAGAATTTTTTTCCACGGTGATACTTTCAAAAACACTTTATATCCAACCTGAAATTCAACTTCCTTTCTTTTTAAATTCGCGTATGACTTTTGTCTATCTGAAGCTGCTTTCAAACAATCACGAATTATTTCTACTTTTTCTTCGATTTCTCTAACCAAATCAACCTCGTGATTCTATCTCTCACTGAGCATAGTCTAGTACAATGGAGTTCGACACTTGTGACCATACAATGCCTCACACGATGCCATCTTTATACTCGATTGAAAACTATTGTTATAAGCAAATTCGACGCAAGGTAGATATTTTTCCCAACTACCTTTGAACTTTAATACACAACAGCGAAACAAGTCTTTGAGAATTTGAATCACTCTCTCAGATTGACTGTCGATTTGTGGATGGAACGCAATACTAAAATTCAACTTTGTACCCAATGCTTCCTGTAATTTCTTCCAAAATCGCGACGTAAATCTCGTATCTCTATTCGAAATAATAGAAATAGGCACCCCGTGCAATCTAACAATCTCAGTAATGTACAACTCAGCTAGCTTATCAAGTGAATAATTGGTACGTAACGGAATAAAATGAGCCAATTTCGTCAATCTATAAACAACTGCCCAAATGACATCTTTCTTCTTTGGAGTCAGAGGTAACCCAGTTACGAAATCCATCATAATTCTTTCCCATTTCCACTCGAGAATCATCACAGGCTGAAGTAAACCTGAAGGTACTTGGTGTTTGACCTTTACTTGTTGGCAAATCAAACATCTCAATACGAACTTAAAAATATCTCTTTTCATACCTGACCACCAATACAATTTCCTCAAATCATTTTACATCTTCGTACTTCTCAGATGAACAGACAAAAACCACTGTGTGCCTCGTGAAGAATTTTCTGAACAAGCTTGGTATCTCTCAGTACACAAATCCTACCTCGGAACATCAAACAATCATTGGCCTCAATTTGAAAATTTGAGTAACTAGTCGATTGGCACTGAACTCTTTTAGCTTGCAGTTCTTTGTAACTTTTCTGAGCTTCACAATTTTTTTGAAGAAATACCGATCTAGCTTTTAACTCAGCCAAAATTGAACCATCATCAAATTAAGTCAGTCGCGCATTCATTACTCTCAAAGCGAACAAAGATTTCCTACTCAAAGTATCAGCGACCACATTTGTTTTTCCTAGATTATAATCGATTACTAACTCATAGTCTTTCAAAAACTCGAGCCACCTCCATTGTCACAAATTCAAATCCTTCTGAGTCATTAAATACTTCAAACTCTTGCGATCAATGTAGATGTGGCATTTCACCGAATAAATGATGTTGCCAAATCTTTAAAGCAAACACAATTGCAGCCAATTCCAAGTTGTGCATTGGATAATTCTTTTCGTGCGGTTTTAGCTGTCTCAAGGCGTAAGCTATCACTTTGCTCTTTTGCAATCAACACGCAACCAAGACCGTTTAGTGACGTGTCGCTAAAAATCACAAATTCCTTTCCCGACTCAGGTTGCACTAACACTGGTGCCTTAGTCAACAACACTTTCAACTGTTCAAAACTCTTTTGACATTTCTCAGACCACTCGAGTTTCACATCTTTTTGTAACAATCTAGTCATAGGTGTAGCAATCATCGAGAATCCCTTAACAAAATGTCGATAATACCTAGCCAAGCCCAAAAAGCTTCTAAACTCAAATACATTTCTTACCAGTTTCCAACCAATAATTGTCGAAATCTTACTCGGATCAACCCTTATACCTTCTGCTAAGACAATATGTCCCAAAAATCCAACATCTCAGAGCCAAAACTCACTTTTGCTGAATTTACCAAACAATTTCTTATCCCTTAAAGTCTGCAACACAGTTCTTAAATGTTCGACATGCTCAGTCTCATCTCGAGAATAAATCAAAATGTCATCAATAAATACAACCACAAGCTTATCCAAATACGGCCGAAAGATCCAAATCATCAAATTCATAAAAACAGCAGGAACATTAGTTAATCCAAAGGGCATAACAAGAAATTCATAATGCCCATACCTCATTCTGAATACAGTTTTCAACATATCTGACTCTTTAACTCTCAGCTGATAGTAGCCAAATCTCAAAACTATTTTCAAAAACATTGTTGCCCCTTTCAATCGGTCGAACAAATGTCAATCCTCGGTAATGGATTCTTTTTCTTTATCGTAACCTTGTTAAGTTGATGATAATCTATACAAAGTCTCATGGATCCATCTTTCTTCTTGATGAATAATACCGGTGCACCCCAGAGAGAAAAACTTGGTCTCGCAAAACCCTTGTCTGTTAACTCTTATAATTGAGTCTTTAATTCTTGTAACTCGGTTGGAGCCATTCTATACGAAGCTACTGATATCGGTGCAGTCCCCAGTACCAAACCAATAGCAAACTCCACCTCTCTGACAGGTGGTAACCCTGGCAACTCTTCTGGGAACACATTCGGACATTCACAAACTATCGGCACAGATTAGATATTCAATTCAGACTATTTCATGTTCAGCACATACGCAGGATAAGCTTCACAACCTTTCCTTATATACCTCTAAGTAGACATCGATGAAATCACCACAAGTAACTCATCTGACTCATCTGACTCAACTCAAAGAGTTTCATTGTTTTGGCATTTCAAATCCACAACTTTTCATCTACAATTTACTACTACATCATGTAGAGTCAACCAACCCATTCCAAGTATCACATCAAACTCATCAAATGGCAAAATCATTAAGTCAGCTGTAAAACAATGACCTCGAATCATTAAAGGGCAACTCTTGCAAACTTTATCAACTAGAACATATTTGCCTAAGGGCTTCAATTCTTTAATCACATACTTAGTGGACTCAATAGGCAAATTCTTACTAGATACTAAATTCATGCAAATATAGGAATAAGTCGATCCAGGATCAATTAATGCAACTATATTAGTATCATAAAGAGAAAATGTACCAGTGATCACGTCAAAGGAGGATGCATCCTCACAAGCACGGATAGCATAAGCTCTCGTAGGTGCTCTAGCTTCTGATCTCATAGTTGAGTCTTTGGATACTCCTCTGCTACTGCTCCCATTTCCCGTATTTCTCACTGGCCTCTTTTTAGCAGAAGTGTTACTCGATCTTGCATTCTGAAAATTATCTTTCTCAGCCATTTCAGGGCAATCTTGAATGAAGTGATCCAGGGAGCCATAATTAAAGCAAGCCCGGTTATTCATCCTACATTGATCGGGATGTCATCTACCACAGTGTTGGCACTCAAGCTTATTAGACCTAGCATTACCAACACACGCTATGGATGTAGTTTGGGCCTTAGAACACGGATATTGCTTCCCACGATCTCGTTAGGATACCCAGCTGAAGCATTCGGTAGAGCATACAAATCTCTTGATTTCTTTGATGAAGATTGAAGTGACTTATTCATCGATCCCATTCTCGAATCTCTAGTCTTAAACTCAACTTTTCTCTTTTCTTTACTCAACTCTTTTGCTTTGCAAGCTCATTCGACTAGCACAACAAATTTCTTCAGCTCTAAAATCCCAATAACAGTCTGATGTCCTCATTCAGCTTGTCTTTGAATCTTTTACACATAATAGCCTCTATCAGGACGTATTCCTGAGCATACTTACTGAGCCTAACAAACTCTTATTCGTATTCAGTCACAGTCTTACGACCCTATTTCAACTCTAAGAACTCTGTACGTTTCTGTTCAATGAATCGTTGACTAATGTAATTCTTTCTGAATTCCTTTTGGAAGAAGTCCCAAGTAACTCTTTCCTTTGGTACCACAGGTATAAGAGTGTTCCACCACTAATATGCCGTATCCCTTTGAAGTGATATAGCACATTTCAAGCACTCATCTAGGGTGCAAGGAAGCTCATCAAATACCCGGATAGAGTTCTCAAGCTAAAATTCTGCTCTTTCAAGATCATCATTAACATTTGCTCTAAATTCTTCAGCCCCTTGCTTCTAAATCTTATCAACTGGAGGCTTGTTCAGTCTTACCAATTCCTCACATTGGGGGAGCTACAGGAACCAGTTGAGGGTTAGGTGGGGGTAGAGAATGTTGGGTAGCTAGATTTGTCCAAACAAACTCGACAAACCACTCATTCATCCTTTGGAAAAAGGCTTCCTTAGCCTCCCCTCCTTGACTAATTGCCACGGGCCTACTTTCAAATGGCGCAGTCCCTTGGGTGAGAGCCGGTGCATTACTTTCTACATCATCAACCACGTCTCGGTCGTTATCCATTTACTATATGAAAACACAGTTTAAATTGTTGGGAGTCGTCACACTATCAAGATTTATATATGCCATGTATAGCTAGACTCTTACACATGCTACGTTAGCCAAGAATCAATAAACCATAGCTCTGATACCACTAAATGTAACACCCCTTACATGTATTCGATGTTAGAATAGGGTACGAGGCATTACCAGACTCACATCACAAACAATCATACAATTCCAAGTCATAAATTAGCATCCAAATTAAAATCATTTGAAATTAATCATAAAGTCCCTATTACGAGCCTACGAGGCCCAAAACATGCTTTGGGAGTGGTTCAGGACTAAACTGAGAACTTTAGAAATTTTTACAAACTTAGAAAATTTTTACACTAAACAAGGGTCATACGCCCTTATGGGTGTGGGGCACACTCATATGGGCAAGTCGTGTGGTCCCACACACCCATGTCCCGACCTCGTGTAACTCTCTAACTTGTAACCCATGAACAAATTGAGATCACATAGCCAAGTCACACGCCTATGTGCTAGGCGGTGTGGAAAATTAATTTTCATAAAATTGGTGTAGACTTCACGCGGCCAGGGCACATGCCCATGCCTGAGGCTGTGTCATCCACACAGCTGAGAAACATGCCCGTGTCTCTTCTCGTGTTCTCAATTCTGAGCATTCTGTTTCTCAAAATTAAGGTGCAGGAGACACACGGCCTATACACATGTCGATGGGGCAGACCTTGTGTCACACATGGCCTAGACACATGCCCTTGTGTTTACCCGTGTGCACAAAATAAAGGCTATTTACCAAGCCATTTTCCACCCTTATTCCCACATGCACTTACACCAATTCAAAGGCACAAAACATGACATACTTAGGCAGCCAAACATCCACAATCATTGGTAAATCATATCAATACAATACTATCCACTATCATACTCACAACATTTATCATGCTTCAAATTAATCATGCTAATTTCACATATACAAAGTATCATTAATCTACTTTCATGACACTTATTTGTGCATAAGATTATCATCTCACCAGTAAAGCACATTTCCAAGCATTTCACATTCATGATAAAAATCATACTCCATCATACCCCAAGCATACCATGACCATAACACCAAAGATATTGGCAAATACACATATATAAATGGGCTTACAACAATTTTAGCCAAAATAAGCCAATTACATGGCTAAATACCAAATCAACTTAAAAAAATATAAGCCAATACATTTGGCCAAATCAAATGACACACATAACAAAATGACCAAGTCCCTATACATATCATACTTTCAAAATACTAAGATCATCAAATACCCAAAATAATAGTTCTGATAGAGTGAGGCGAATCTCTGACGATCTCTGATCTGAGTTAGCTTGGCCACACTATAAAAATATGGAAAATAAATGGGGTAAGCTATATAGATTTGTAACATCGTATGCAAGAAATAAGCAACCTACCTTACGTGTAACATTCAAATAATATAACATAATTAAATGTATATTTACCTAGTCTCATAATCATAGCTCATTCCATCACAAAACTTACCTCATATTCATCATTTCAAGCGTTTATTAGATATGAGCTTCAAGTACATACCTGTACCATCTCGAAAGGAATTTACACATAATCTCATCTTTGACATACCCGTGAACCACTCGGAATAATAAGGTCAATTACTTGGGATTCTTGCACACTAAGTGTCACATATGTAGCCAGTGCTACCTCAAATCTCATATCACATAGTTGCTCGCTCTAAACTATCAACAGGCCTGCTCAGACAAGCTGTCAGTCAAGATGTAGCTACGCTGTGCTGCTCACACAAGGTGTCTAGTATCCTCAACATATGCTGGTATACTCAGCCATTAATAGGACGTACAAGACTAGTACCCGGATCACATGATCACATAACACATACTAACCCTAGTGACATGTCACTTGTATCCTACCCTATTCCTAAGGTTCAACGGGATTTCTTGCTTGTCGATTCATCTTTGAACTTGTTCATAGGATTAAGCTTATTGACATTTATCAAACATACAATTCATGCAATATTAAAGCAATAAAATACACTCATAGCTTATTTTTAACATACGAACTTAGCTCGGGTCAAAATGACTAATTGTTCGATTTAGTCCACAACTTTGTTTGTGACAACCCAAAATTGACCCTAGCCGGGAAGTCGTTTCGGGACCGCTAAACCGAGTCACCGAAATGTTTGAATGTAAAATTTATTGTCTAGAATATGTAATTATGAATGTGTGAAAATTTCAAGTTCCGATTTAGCCGATTGCATGTGAATTCAGATAGTAGGACTTGTGTGACACTTTTGAAAAGTGAAAGGCTAATCTATAAGGACCTAATAGTGCATGTAGTCAAAGGGGAGGACTTGCATGTCAAATTTCCCCCCCCCCAAGTTGTAGTGGCCGGCCATGACAAGGAATCATGGGCTAAACATGTCATGAAACATGTTTTGTTGGGCATTAGGGAGAAATAATAAACAAATAAGCATGGGTAATAAAGAAAGAAAAGAAAAAAAATGTGAGTGTGAGTGTGAAACCCCATTGCCATGTATTGTAGATGAAAAAAGAAAAAATTGTTCATCCAACCTTGCATTCTCTCTTGACCGAAAATACTAGAGGAAGGAAGGAATTTTGCTTCATGTTTCTTTTGGAAGAGGATTAGGAAGAGGTTGGCTAAACTTGCATCAAGATTAAGGTATGTTTGAGATTGTGCCATGAAATTCATGCATGTTTTAGTTGCTAGCTTGATGTTCTTGGTAGCCCATGGTTCAAATCTTTGCAATGTCATGGGAATGAAATTCGCCAAAGTAAATGTGGTGTAAATGCCATTGCATGCTAAATATCAAGCTTGATAATGATACATGTGATGGGGGGGATTGAGGACTCTTAGATTTTCTTTTAGCATTTTAGAATGAGATGCTAAGTTCTTTGTTTAATCATGACCAAAATTATGGTGTTGTGATGTATTCGGCCATGGTACATCCAAAAGTGTGATTTATGCTCATTGCATGGAAAGTAAGATTTCTGTTTTGAAATTTTGTTCGTGTTTAGTTACAATCAACTTGAGATTCGGCTCTAGCATATATATATGTATATATGTTGTACATGATGTATTGGTATGACATATATACTATTTCAAGGTGTATATTTGCTTGTGATGATGTTTCGATCATGAAGGGAATGATAGATGTGTATTGAGTTACGTTATGGAATGCATTAGTTAGTAAAATGTATGCTGTTTTTTTTGGTGTGGTATAAAGTGTATAATTGGCCTCAACATGGACATGCATATTCGGCCACATGAGGGAAATTGGTGTGCATGCACTCGGTTAGAGGCAAGCATATTGATGCCTATTCTTGGCTTAGAAAATTCGCTAAGAGGAATATTAACTAATGTGTTGAGTTCGATTCATGATTTCGTACATATGTGACTTTGATGCCAAATGAGTATATATATTGGCTAAGTACCTTGAATTTCTCTTCGATGCTCAAATGATTAAATCAATTTATTTGTCAAATTAAGCTCAAGAGCAAAGGGAGCTAAATCCGATAAAGGGAAGGAAAAAGTAGTCGAGTAGTCATTTAAATTGCTCGACAACATCCAAGGTAAGTTCTTGAGTAATAGAGCTTAAATTCGAATTGATTAGATCATGTTTAAAGCAAATTAAAATCATGCTCTTTGTGTGTGGCTATTGAGCCTAAATTGCAAGTGTAAAAAGTGCCTTGTGTTTGAGCTTTGCTATTGAAAATGAAATACTGAATGTGTCATAATTTATTGACAATTGTGCTTGGTTATTCGAATGATGTCCTGCTAAGTCCCAAGGCTTTGTGCTAAGTGACTATATCCGGACTAGGATCCGAAGGCATTCGTATGAAGTTAATAAATTCGGGCTAATCCCAAGGCTTTGTGCAAGTTACTAAACCCGGGTTAAGTCCCAAGGCATTCGTGCAAGTCGCTATAACCAAAGCTTCGTCCGAAGGCATTTGAGCGAAGTCGTTATATCTGGTTAAATTCAAGGTACGTGATTCTAGAATAAGCAATCTTGCTGTAAAATTTCAGTTAATGCGCTTGAGAAAAATTCCAGCAATGAGGTATGTTCATATGAGCTTGAATCGCTTGATTCCTTCAATAATATTCGCCGATCGAGTAATGAGTTTCCGGTATGTGACTAAGGTTATCCCTTATGTATGATCATAGGGGTTGAAATGTGAAATGAGTATGATATTGAGAGTTTGTACATATGAAATTATCCGTTAGCTTTATGAATGCTAAGCTTTTGTTGTGCTGGAATTTCTTGCTCAAACTTACTAAGCATAAATTGCTTACTCCGCTTCCTCTGCTTTCTCTGTCTTATAGATTTTGCTCGTTAGCTATCGGATTCGGGATCCTTGAAGTCAAGTCATCCACACTATCAAAGCCCCCATTTTGGTACTCTTTTAGTTGAACTTTGGATATGGCATGTATAGGACTACCCTCGGTTGTTTTCAAGTGCTTTTGTGATGTATATATGTACGGCCATGCGAAAATGGTTCGTAAAAGTGGAGTACTAATTAGACCATTTGTGGTTTGTAATTTTATATGGTTTCATGATGTTATTATGGATTGAATGGGAGTGTTGGTCACATGATCAGCCATTGAATGGCTAAACATGATCATAGGAGGACCTATGTATGACTAGACTATAGTTGGTCCATGGAAACTACAAAATAGGTAAGGCCTACCTTAAAAGCAGATGCTGCCGATGAGCGATGGACGTGGATGTGAAAAATCATCAAAATTTGTAGGAAGGGTATTAAATTGTGAATAAGTTATGTAAACGAACCTTGACGAGTCTATTTTCATATGAAAGTAACGAAACGATCATATGAACAAGATACCGAGAGATATTAAAGTTCTCGTGAGACAGGGCGTAATGGTTTCGGTCCCCTATCGCAACTTTGAAAATTTACTATAAATTATCAAGAAAGAATTAGAAGTCATTCCTTATAACAAACGGCACCAGTATTAAAGCCCTTTACAGAGAGATATTCAAGTTGTAACAAGCGAAGGTCAGCGTAGTCGACCCCTGTAACATGGGTGACTTTAACTAATAAACTGCACCAATTGGCCTGACCAAAAATACTAGAAATAAATACATGGATGTATATATGAGTCTAAATTCAGGGAAAATTTACGGAATCAGTTTCCGAGTTTTGAAACTCAAGATATGATTTTTAAGACGACAAAGGACGCAGCTTTTCCAACATGTCTCGAAATGCCGAATTGGTCGGTACTTTAAGAGGATTTGTCTCATTAACCCCTCGTGTCCGACAATCGCGATGGTCTCGGGTTCGGGTGTTACAATTTTATTGGTATCGAGCTACGGTTTAGTCGATTCTAGGACTACCGTGATATGTTTGGGGTCTAGCTATACATGCCATATAGAGATAAATTGATAGTGTGGTGATTTCGACAATCAATTTGTGTTTGTTTATAGCAATGGATCCCGATCCCAACCGAGCAATAGCTGATGATGTGGAGAGTGTGGCGCTTGCTCCGCGCAAGGGACAATGCCGGCGGACTCTCAACCTATGGCCAAGAATCCGAATGATGAGGCTAGGCAAGCCTTTTATAGTGTGATGAATGATTGGTTCAACCAATACATTCGAACTAACACTACTGTTCCACAACCTCCATTCCCGACTAATGCAACCCAAGACCTACAATACCTCCGAATCGACCAAATAAGGTCAAGTAAGCCCCAATGACGTGATTCAAAACATGGGGCCACCAATTTAAAGCTACGGATGATGACGATGCCGAGCAAGCTGAATTTTGGTTGGACAACACTATCCGGTGCTTGATGAGCTATCTTGTACACCGATGAGTGCTTAAAGTGTACCATCTCCTTGCTAAGCGATTCCGCCTACTATTGGTGGAGTACTCGACTTCGTGGTGCCTAGAGAGCAAGTAACTTGGGAGTTCTTTCAAACCGAGTTCAAAAAGTATATCACCGAGATTCATCGACCAAAAGCGAAGGGAATTTCTTGATCTTAAGCAAGGCTCTATGTCGCCATCGATCACTGACGAAAATTTGTGAGGCTTAGCCAGACGCTGCGAGAATGCATTTCGTCCGGCTATTATGTAAACGCCTGAGGATGGGCTGAATGATGATATAAGGATGTTCGCTGGCATTCTCGAGATACGAGAGTTCGTAGTACTTGTTGAGCGAGCTTGTAAAGTCAAGAGCTTAGAAAAGAGAAACAAAAGTTGATGTGGGAACCGGAGAATTTCAAAAGGTCCTCGGAAAGTCTCTTCAACAGCATCAAGAGATTTCGAGATGATGTGAGCCGGTCTAGAGGCGCCGGGCTTTTCTAGACGAGATCGCGATCGACCCCTGTGACCACGTGAGTCACTTGATCGCCAGTGGTGGAAATGATCGCGAGAGAGAGCGAGTGTCTGCATTGTGGCAAATGGCATTTGGGGAGTCAGAGGTTCCGTGATCGCCTCGCTATAAGTGTGGATCGGCCACCACTTTATCAAGGATTGCCCGAGGTTGCTTGAACAAAATGTAAGTCAAAGTGGAAACCCGGTGCTACCAACGCTAGAGGTAGGCCATCCGAAATGCGGCAACGCTAGTGGCGGTCGAGAGGGTCAAGAGATGCTACAACAAGACCCGAGGCTCGTGCTCTGCTAGGACTTATGCCATACGTGCACGTGAGGATGCTTGCCTCACCGGATGTTATTACCGATACTTTCACTCTTTTCGATACTAATGTGATTGCTTTGATTGACCCCGGTTCTACTCATTCTTATATATGTGAAACCTTAGCATCCAAAGAAGACTTTGCCTATTAAGTCTCATCGAGTTTGTAATTCGGTGTCAAACCCTTGGGTCATTACGTGCTTGTCAACAAAATGTGTAAGAAAAGTCCCTAGTGTTCCGAGGTTCTTGTTTTCCGCGGACTTGATGCTTTTGTCGCTCGATGAATTGACGTTATTCTTGGTTTGGATTGGTTGACCATGCACGATGCGGTTGTAAATTGCAAAAGCAAGACTATCGATTTGAGGTGTGCGAATAACGAGATAATTCGGGTTGAGTCTACGGACTTAAAGGGTTGCCACCGTAATATCGCAATGTTGGCCCAGAAATATGTAAGAAAAGGGTGCGAATCGTACCTTGCATATGTGCTCGATGACAAGGAGTCGAAAAGAAACCCGAATCTGTGCTAGTGGTTTGTGAATACCCGGATGTTTTCCTCAAGAATTGCTCGGGTTTCACTGCTCAGAAATAGAATTTGGCATCGAATTGGTACCGGTACCACTCCAATTTCGATAGCTCCGTATCGTATGGCACCAACGAATTAAAGGAGTTGAAAGCTCGGTTGCAAGAATTGGTGGATGAGGTTTTGCTCGCCTGAGTTTTTCGCCTTAGGGTGCGCCGGTGTTGTTTGTAAAAAGAAGGATAGAACCATGAGGTCAGCAGATCGACTATCGTCGCCTTAATAAAGCGACGATAAAGAACAAATATCCGTTACGCGATCGACGATTTGTTCGATCAACTCAAGGAGCCTCGGTGTTCTCGAAAATAGATTTGAGATCGGCTATTATCAATTGCGAATTCGAGATTCGGACGCACCCAAGACGCGCCTTCGAATCGAGATATGGTCACTACGAGTTCCTAGTGATGCCGTTTGGGCTTACTAATGCCCTCGCGGTATTTATGGATTTGATGAATCGGATCTTCGCACCATATTTGGATCGGTTCGTAGTCGTATTCATTGATGACATCTTGGTCTATTCAAGAAATGAGACCGAACATGCTGAACACCGAGGTTAGTGCTGCAAATTTTACGGGATAAGCGCTTATATGCTAAGTTCAAGAAGTGTGAGTTCGGATAAGAGAGGTTAGCTTCTTGGGGCATGTGGTATCTGCATCGGTATTCGAGTCGACCTGAACAAAATTTCAGCCATACTTAATTGGAAGCCTCAGAAATATTACCGAGGTTCGAGCTTTTGGGGCTTGCTTGGTTATTACCGACGATTTGTAAAGGTTTCTCAATGATAGCCACGCCAATGACGGCTACTCCAAAAGGATGTTAAGTTCGAATGGACGGAGAAATGTCGAAAAGTTTCGATCAACCGAAAACTTATTTGACTGAAGCCCCAATTCTAGTGCAACCCGAATCGGGCAAAGAGTTTGTCATTTATAGTGACGCATCCCTACTTGGGTTGGGTTGCGATTGATGCAAGAAGGGTGAGTTGTGGCCTATCGTTGAGACAATTAAAGCCACATGAGAAAATTATCCGACCCATGATCTCGAATTGGTCGCCATCGATTCGCTTTAAAGATATGGCGACATTACTTATTTGGTGAGAAGTGCCATGTGTATTCGGATCACAAAAGTCTCAAATATTTGATGACCCAAAGAGACTTAAATCTGCGACAAAGACGTTGGCTCGAGTTGTTAAAAGATTATGAGCTCGTCATTGATTATCACCCGGAAAGGCTAATGTGGTTGCGGATGCCTTAAGCCGAAATCACTTGCTTGCTTTACTGACGATGAATGTACACTTGTCTATCTTACCCGACAATGTGTCAAGAGTCAATTAAAGGCCAAACCATTGTTGGCTCATCAAATTCGGGAAGCTCGTAAAGTTGATGAGGAGTTGCTTGCAAAACGAAATGAGTGTGTTCGAACAAGGAATCGGAGTTTCAAATTGATGATGACGATTGTTTGAGGTTCGAAGTCGTCTGTGTGTTCCAAAGAATTGAACTTATTTCGATAATTCTGAACGAAGCCCATTGTATCCGAATGGCAATCCACCCGGGGAGTACGAAGATGTACAACGATTTGAAACGTCGGTTTTGGTGGCATGGTATGAAATGAGACATCTCCGACTTTGTTTCGAGATGTTTAATATGTCAACAAGTGAAAGCGGAACATCAAGTGCCTTCAGGATTACTTCAGCCGATCACGATACCCGAGTGGAAATGGGATCGAGTCACAATGGACTTTGTATCCGGACTGTCATTGTCAGCGAGTAAGAAGGATGCGGTTTGGGTCGTGGTAGATAGATTGACTAAGTCGGCTCACTTTGTCCCCGTCGCACGGATTTTTCAATGGACAAACTAGCCGAATTGTACGCTTTCTCGATTGTGAGATTACACGGGTGCCTATTTCCATCGTGTCGGATAGGGATCCGAGATTTACCTCGCGATTTTGGAAGAAGTTGCAAGAAGCTTTGGGTACCAAGTTGCATTTCAGCACCGCCTTTCACCCCCAAATCGATGGTCAATCCGAGCGGATAATTCAAATACTTGAGGATATGTTGAGATGTTGCATCCTCGAGTTCAGTGGTTCATGGGAACGGTATTTGTCTTTGATTGAATTCGCTTATAACAATAGTTTTCAATCAAGTATTAGGATGGCACCTTACGAGGCTTTGTACGGTCGTAAATGCCGTACACCATTGTTTTGGACTGAGCTCGGTGAAAGCAAAATTTTCGGGGTGGATTTGATTAGAGATGCTGAATAGAAAGTGAAAGTAATCCGTGAAAGTCTGAAGATAGCCTCTGATCGTCAGAAGTCGTACGCGGATCTGAAACATAAAGACATCGAGTATCAGGTGGGAGATAAAGTGTTTCTCAAGGTTTCACCTTGGAAAAAGATACTCAGATTCGGCCATAAGGGCAAGTTGAGCCCGAGGTTCATTGGGCCATATGAGATATCCGAGCGAGTCGGTCCAGTGGCATATCGTCTGATTTTGCCCCCTGAACTCGAAAAGATTCACGACGTCTTTCATGTTTCGATGCTTCGACGCTATAGATCTGATCCATCGCACGTGATTAGTCCATCAGAGGTTGAAATTCAAGCCAATATGAGTTATGAGGAAGAACCGATTCGTATCCTGGCACGTGAAGTGAAAGAGTTATGCGAAACAAGCGGTTCCGCTAGTGAAAGTGTTATGGCTCAAACACGGATAGAAGAAGCTACTTAGGAAAACGAGAACTCTATGAAAGAGCGATACCCAACCCTACTTACCGGTAAGATTTTTGGGGACGAAAATTTCTTAAGTGGAGGAGAGTTGTGACAGCCCAAAATTGACCCTAGCAGGGAAGTGGTTTCGGGACCGCTAAACCGAGTCACCGAAATGTTTGAATGTAAAATTTATTGTCTAGAATATGTAATTATGAATGTGTGAAAATTTCAAGTTCCGATTTAGCCGATTGCATGTGAATTCAGTTAGTAGGACTTGTGTGACACTTTTGAAAAGTGAAAGGCTAATCTATAAGGACCTAATAGTGCATGTAGTCAAAGGAGGACTTGCATGTCAAATTTCCCCAAGTTGTAGTGGCGGCCATGACAAGGAATCATGGGCTAAACATGTCATGAAACATGTTTTGTTGGGCATTAGGGAGAAATAATAAACAAATAAGCATGGGTAATAAAGAAAGAAAAGAAAAAAAATGTGAGTGTGAGTGTGAAACCCCATTGCAGTGTATTGTAGATGAAAAAAGAAAAAATTGTTCATCCAACCTTGCATTCTCTCTTGACCGAAAATACTAGAGGAAGGAAGGAATTTTGCTTCATGTTTGTTTTGGAAGAAGATTAGGAAGAGCTTGGCTAAACTTGCGTCAAGATTAAGGTATGTTTGAGATTGTGCCATGAAATTCATGCATGTTTTTAGTTGCTAGCTTGATGTTCTTGGTAGCCCATGGTTCAAATCTTTGCAATGTCATGGGAATGAAATTCGGCCAAAGTAAATGTGGTGTAAATGCCATTGCATGCTAAATATCAAGATTGATAATGATACATGTGATGGGGGGGATTGAGGACTCTTAGATTTTCTTTTAGCATTTTCGAATGAGATGCTAAGTTCTTTGTTTAATCATGACCAAAATTATGGTGTTGTGATGTATTCGGCCATGGTACATCCAAAAGTGTGATTTATGCTCATTGCATGGAAAGTAAGATTTGTGTTTTGAAATTTTGTTCGTGTTTAGTTACAATCAACTTGAGATTCGGCTTTAGCATATATATATGTATATATGTTTTACATGATGTATTGGTATGACATATATACTATTTCAAGGTGTATATTTGCTTGTGATGATGTTTCGATCATGAAGGAAATGATAGATGTGTATTGAGTTACATTATGGAATGCATTAGTTAGTAAAATGTATGCTGTTTTTTTGGTGTGGTATAAAGTGTATAATTGGCCTCAACATGGACATGCATATTCGGCCACATGAGGGAAATTGGTGTGCATGCACTCGGTTAGAGGCAAGCATATTGATGCCTATTCTTGGCTTAGAAAATTCGCTAAGAGGAATATTAACTAATGTGTTGAGTTCGATTCATGATTTCGTACATATGTGACTTTGATGCCAAATGAGTATATAAATTGGCTAAGTACCTTGAATTTCTCTTCGATGCTCAAATGATTAAATCAATTTATTTGTCAAATTAAGCTCAAGAGCAAAGGGAGCTAAATCCGATAAAGGGAAGGAAAAAGTAGTCGAGTAGTCATTTAAATTGCTCGACAACATCCAAGGTAAGTTCTTGAGTAATAGAGCTTAAATTCTAAATTGATTAGATCATGTTTAAAGCAAATTAAAATCATGCTCTTTGTGTGTGGCTATTGAGCCGAAATTGCAAGTGTAAAAAGTGCCTTGTGTTTGAGCTTTGCTATTGAAAATGAAATACTGAATGTGTCATAATTTATTGACAATTGTGCTCGGTTATTCAATGATGTCCGGCTAAGTCCTCAAGGCTTTGTGCTAAGTGACTATATCCGGACTAGGATCCAAGGCATTCGTGCGAAGTTAATAAATCTGGGCTAATCCCAAGGCTTTGTGCAAGTTACTAAACCCGGTTAAGTCCTCAAGGCATTCGTGCAAGTCGCTATAACCGGCTTCGTCCGAAGGCATTTGAGCGAGTCGTTATATCCGGTTAAATTCAAGGTACGTGATTCTAGAATAAGCAATCTTGCTGTAATATTTCAGTTAATGCGCTTGAGAAAAATTCCAGCAATGAGGTATGTTCATATGAGCTTGAATTAGTTGATTCCTTGAATAATATTCGCCACCAAGTAATGAGTTTCGGTATGTGACTAAGGTTATCCCTTATGTATGATCATAGGGGTTGAAATGTGAAATGAGTATGATATTGAGAGTTTGTACATATGAAATTATCCGTTAGCTTTATGAATGCTAAGCTTTTGTTGTGCTGGAATTTCTTGCTCAAACTTATTAAGCATAAATTGCTTACTCCGCTTCTCTGCTTTCTCTGTCTTATAGATTTTGCTCGTTAGCTATCGGATTCGGGATCCTTGAAGTCAAGTCATCCACACTATCAAAGCCCCATTTTGGTACTCTTTTAGTTGAACTTTGGATATGGCATGTATAGGACTACCCTCGGTTGTTTTCAAGTGCTTTTGTGATGTATATATGTACGGCCATGCGAAAATGGTTCGTAAAAGTGGAGTACGAATTAGACCATTTGTGGTTTGTAATTTTATATGGTTTCATGATGTTATTATGGATTGAATGGGAGTGTTGGTCACATGATCAGCCATTGGAATGGCTAAACATGATCATAGGAGGACCTATGTATGACTAGACTATAGTTGGTCCATGGAAACTACAAAATAGGTAAGGCCTACCTTAAAAACAGATGCTGCCAGTAGCAGTGATGTGGATGTGAAAAATCACCAAAATTTGTAGGAAGGGTATTAAATTGTGAATAAGTTATGTAAACGAACCTTGACGAGTCTATTTTCATATGAAAGTAACGAAACTATCATATGAACAGTATACCGAGAGATATTAAAGTTCTCGTGAGACAGGGGCAGAACGGTTTCTGGGTCCCCTGTCGCGACTTTGAAAATTTACTATAAATTATCCAGAAAGAATTAGAAGTCATGCCTTATATGTGAAGATTTCATTTTGAGTCTAGTTTCATTAGAAACAAAGGGCACCAGTATTGAAGCTCTGTACAGAGAGATATTCAAGTTGTAACGCGCAAAGGTCAGCATAGTCGACCCCTGTAACATGGGTGACTTTAACTAATAAACTGTACCAATTGGCCCGACCAAAAATTATAGAAATAAATCCATGGATGGATATATGAGTCTAAATTCAGGAAAAATTTACGGAATCAGTTTCCGAGTTTTGAAACTCAAGATATGATTTTTAAGGCGACGGTGACGCAGTTTTCCAGCCTCTCTGGAAATGCCGAATTGGTCGGTACTTTAAGAGGATTTGTCTCGTTAACCCCTTGTGTCCGATGCCGGCGATGGTCTCGGGTTCGGGGTGTTACATTGTTCTTTCCCTGGTCTAGGTCAGAACCTCATATTTTTTGATCTATAATACCACATTTAACTTATTTAATCATAACATTATTCAATTTAATCCCAAAACACCTTATGGCCAAAATTACATTTTTGCCCTTAACTTTTTAACTTTTTACATTTTAGTCCTTAGGCTCGTAAAATGGTTCTCATTCGATTTCTTCATTACCCAAGCCTAACTAAATATTATTAGTACTCATATCAGTCCACATTTTTCATTTATTCACATTTTTACACACATTTTACAACTTTTACAAATAGGTCCCTATTTGACATTTTCATAAAAAATCACTTGGTAAATGTTGTTTACCTAACATCAAACATACATTTTCTGCCATTAGACGTCAAAACACACAAGTAAAATTTTAGACTTTGATTTTCTTTCAAATTAGTCCTTAGAATAGCTAAATCAAGTTACAACATTCAAAAAAACATAAAACTCATTAAAAATGAGGTAAAGACGGACTTACAATCGAGCTTGAGAGCTTGGAAAACCCTAGATATGGTTTCCTTAGAGACATTTGGCCATGGGGGATGAAATTAAAAGGATGAACATCTTTTATTTCTTTTATTTTGTCTTTATTTACCAAATGACCAAAATGTCCTTAACGCCATGCTTTGAAATTTCACCCAACCCTATTCATTTTTGTTCAACTTAATGTATAATGGTCTAATTACCATTTAAGGACTTTCAATTTAAAATTTCATACCAATTAGACACCTCTAACTTCTAGAACACATATTTTGCACCTATTGAGATTTAGTCTTACAAGTCAAATTGGACGCTCAATCGATAAAATTTCTTAACGAAATTTTTACACAATCATTCAATCATACTGTAGACCTTAAAAAGATAATAAAAATAAATATTTCTACTTCAGATTTGTGGTTTCGAAACCACTATTCTGATTGACCCAAAAACGAGTAATTACAACAAGGCCAAAATATATGCTATTATCACACACATTTACTTACTGTTCACTGCACTTATTCACTGTAAATATCACATTATAAACACAACATTATCCCTTTCATTTAGCTTGTTTAACATGCCTCAATTTACACATTTTTAATTACAAATTTAATGCACATCATCTCTGTTCATATTCATCAATTTACATCAGAACCTGTATGCAATGCATGTTTATTAGATTTACATTTAATTGTACTTTAAGTGCTACAATAATGCTCATTGAGGCAACACATATTCGACCACATATGTGTGCATTAAAATCAGTGCATTATATATCATGTACAAGTATTCCCAAATATTACCTATCATAATATTATCACATTCCATAATTCAACTCATATATACTTTATGAAATTTCGCACGCTTTCGCTACATATTTGCATTATTAGCATATCATTATCACTATCATTTGGCATGTATATCATTCCCATAACATACAATTCACAGTAGTCGTCACACATGTCTCACATCACAATATTGCATCATAATAATCAATATACTATTATTCACATAATCATATAATTTCCCAAAATAAGGCAAGGGAAATAGAAAGCTTACACTCAGAATTTAGGATAGGGGTTTAGGCTATTCCTAACCTCCCAATTAGCACTATGAATCGTGCAGACAAAGGGCTGATTCCAAACACTTACCGATCACAATTTCGTCTAATTGCTGAAAGCTTAAACTAGCTTTTCCTTGCCTTACGCCTTACTCGATGAAGGCTCTAACGGTTCTGATGCTTCACACATAATAACCAAAAAATATACATAATCAAATATTAGCTAAAGACTCACTTTAAACAATCAAAACACAAGGCTATGCTAAATTCTCTTGTAATTGAAACCTTCGACATAACAATCTTAAGTTGAAATTATCTCAGTGTATACTTAATCCTTTTGCCTAAAACTAATTTTGTTCAAGTAATTATTCACCTATGATTGATTCGCAACCTTTAAACTACTCAAGACTACCAAATTCATGGTATCAAAATTTTTGACATGTTTATGGCAATTTTTATGAAAATTCATTAAAACATTGGAAATATTCAATGAAACCTTAATGTAAGTTTATAAACCTTCTTATCATGTCAAAACTAATTAAAAAACACTTTGTGTAACACCCCAGAAATTTTTGATTTATTTATTTTTCTATGTTTGTGACACAAGGGTGTATCTACTTCAGTGGTTAAGTGTACTGGGTGTGTGTGAGAAGTCTCAAGTTCAAGCCTTAGCTTGTGCAAATTTTTTTTAAATGAATAAACCTCTATCTCTAATCAGTAGGCTTATTAATAAATGTTGGTAAAATATGTCAGAACGGGCCTGTTGGTCTAGCGGTTAAGTGGAGTGTTAAGGGGGTGGAGGTCTGGAGTTTGAATTTCTAGGTGATCAAAGGGATTTATTTTTACTACTGGTATCATGTGAGTTTTGTAGTTTGACCAAAATTCTGTAATGTTTGAGTGGGGTTTGAATTATGTTGTTGAGGAGTTTTTGGTGGACGGTTTGGGGAGTGGATTAAAGGATATGGGGAGGAAAATATGGATGGAGGAGTTTAAAAATAACCAAATTTGGTGGTGGCAAGGTTGGCTACTCTCTCTCACCTTTCCAGTTTTCTAACAGTTTTCTTTTTCTGCCTTTAGTTTTTCTCTATCGAATTTTTGCATTCTTTTTCCCCAGTCGCCGCCGTTTTGTTCTTCCCAACTCCTTTTGCTATCGAAATCTATTCCTTTCTCTGTTGGTGATTGCTTCTCCTTATTGCTACTGAAATTCTTCTTTCTTTTTCTCTTTTCTCTACCTTTTTGTTTCCCTTTTCCCTTTGCCAAATTTTGCTAGTCATTAGTTCCCCTTTTCGATTCATTTGCTCTTGCGTTGCTAAGTTGCACTCTGCTTCGTCGACAATTTGCAAGGGAATTTCAATTCCTCCCTTACGCTTTCTTTCTCTGTTTCTTTTCTGCTGGGGTTCTCCTTTAACAACAGTCAGTTGTGCTTGATCGGTATGCAAGTTTCTGGTGTTTGGTACAATTGTATTAGTTAGGGTTCTAATTAGTATTCTTTTATCTTGTTGGGTAGCAGAAAATCTTGGAGAAAGAGAACAGTTGTGAGGGGAAACTTAGTCAAAACATTCAAAGTTTCGAAGGTAAGTTGGATGTTACATAATAAGATGAATGCTTTGATTCAATTCAGTTTGAATGTGTATCAAGGGATTAATCTAGTGTTTATCGATCAATTGATATGTATTGGAGTGCTCAGGAGTGCAATCACATCGAAAACAATTGAGGTCTATGTTTTTACACACGGGCTAGGACACCGGCGTGTCGTGGCCGTGTGAGGGACACAGGCTAATGACAGGGGCATGTGTCGGGTCGTGTGAAAACCCCTGTAGGTGTGAATTAGAAATTAATTCTAAACAGGGGTGGACACGGGCGTGTCCCAGGGTGCTTAGGCCATGTGAGCCACGCGGGCCATCACACAACCATGTCGAAACGGTCACACGGGTATGTTACTCTTCCACACGGGCGTGTGCCCAGTTTTAAAGGAAAATTTCTTAAGGTTGGTTTAAGGACCCGAAATGGCTCCGAATAGCTTTCAATGATCGATTTGGGGCTCGTAGGCCCATAATAAGAAGTTTAAGGTAGATATTAAAAAAGTTTTAAGTTTTAATCGAGTCTCAGTGACTTGAGATTGGTTGTAGGCATGAGATCAATTTAGGTAATCCCTTGTACTCCTCCCTAGCGTGGGTTACGGGTATAGGGTGTTACATTTAGTGGTATCAAAGTTATGGTTTAGTCAGTTCTAGTACTAACCTAGCAAGAATTCGAGTCTAGCTATACATGCCATAACTGTATATTGATAGTGTGACGATTTCTGATGATTATAAATTATGTTTTCATATATAGTAAATGGATCCTGATAGAGCCATGACAGACACGTGGAGAGTAATAGGCTGGCTCCCGATGAAGGGACCACGCCAGTAGAGAGTGATCCTGTAACTATGGGCCAAGGCGGAGAGGCTAGAGATGTAACACCCCAAACCCGGCCCAGACGTTACGACTGAATCTGACGTGCCACATTGAAGTTAAAAATCCACGTTTTGTTTTAGCGCTTTAAAACCAACCTTTGTTAAGCTTAACCAAGTGAATGGAAGCTGGGCACCAGGTAGGAATCCGTAACAGAGGAAGTGAGCCATGAAGGCTACTTAAGTACCAAGCTCTTTGATTAGATCCAATCCTAGACATGCCCACAACCATTACCACACTTGATTATAACGAGTTGAAATCTCTTTAAGTAGATATCTTTGATAAATCGAATAATCGTGACGTTGTGTTATTTTGAAAACAAGTATCGTTTTGAAAACGCGTCCTAAGTCTAGCCCATTTGAATTATTATCAACCAATTTAAAGTTATTAAAAATAAAATAATCCTAGAAAAGAAAATAAAGTTAAAATGGCGTTATTACAACCCAAAAATAAATAATAAATAAGGTAAACTAAAGAAAACCAATCACTTATTTCAAAAGCCCAAAAACGATCACCGTGGCCACTCTGAATCCCCTCCGGCTCCAAGGCCCCACATCAAGGCTCACCTGCAAGGTTAAGGAAGGGGAGTGAGTTTGGAACCTCAGTATGCAACAAGCCCCTTTCAGAGCCCAAAACAATATCAGCCTGCTGGGCCTAAGCCCAAATTCAATCTCAGTATATTACATTATTCATATCACTAGGCCGAAGCCTTTTCATTATTCATATCATTGGGCCGAAGCCTTTACTGTAACAATATGGCCCATAGGCCCATTTCAATAATACATGCAACATCAATGAACATATGCAAGCCCATTTGGGGAGACTACTCAACCCACCAACCGCTACTCTCCACCGGTACCAATCAAGCTCTCCATGTGGGGAATAACTCAACCCACCCAAACAAACTCTCCACTGGCAGCATAGCTGCTTTATGATATAACTGGAGGCCTAGCCTCTTTTAATAACTGGGGCAAAAGCCCTTTTTGATAAACTGGGGCAAAAGCCCTTTTCGGTAAACTGGGGCAAAGCCCTTTTGCACTTCCTCCATCCATATAAACCCAACCCATGCATAAATGAATACATCATGTGCATATCATACATATCATGTGCATATCGTATCAAATTATATATATATATATATATCAAAATCTCATGCATCAAACTCATAATTAAACCGTAGGGGTAAAATGGTCATTTTTACCTAGAGGCAAAACAGTCATTTTCATATTATAAGGGTAATTTCGTAATTTTACCAAATATTAGGGTTCTCCATGTTCATTATCAGTTACTAACAATTTCATGTATTTTGACAGTGATTCTAGCCCATTCTTAGCGAAACCGAGTGATTGGGCCAAAAACCCCTAATGGGCCCTACATAGCCGAATTAGTCATCTAGGCCCATTTAGCCCATCTTCCATAACGGTCTTAGCCGTATTAACACGTAATCTGACAAGATTCCATTTTCTACCAAATTTACCCAAATAGGCCCAGAAGCCCATTGGGCCCGATTTCAGCCTCTTGAGGCCCAACTTACCGTCGTGCACCAAATCGTGCCCTTAACTGTTCCAGCAATCCCGACCATCAAACTTAGCGAATCTAACTAACCTATGAGCGTTTGCATGCTCACGAGTCCTCGAAATGCCAGAATTTCGGCATTTCGGCTTTTTGGCAAATATCAAGTTAAGCTACGAAAGAGGGTTCGTTACAGACCTGTTTTGTGGCGTTCACTAGCAAAGTCTGCCAAGCCAACCTACAATTAACCATCACCATACTTAGTGTACAAATCATGCTTATCGAGCCCAAAATCCACCCTACCATATTCGGCCAAAGAACCCCCTAATGGCCATAGATCACTTACCTTCACCGAGTCCGACGCTCGATCCAAGTTATCCAAATCGATACCCCAAGCCTTGATGCTCCTCCAAAGTTATCTACTTCGCTATACAAACCATAAGAATCAAATGAAAAATCCCAATAAGGCCTATATCTCAAATCGGCAACCTCTCTAAACTATAGGGGGTTTCGGCTTTTGTCAACAGTTACTACTGGATCGATTAGAGTATGAATACTTACCACCGTCTTCCTTTATACCACTTAGAGTTCGACAGATGAAGGAATTGGCCACCAAAAAGTGAAGAGAAAAGAAGGTTGCTGGTCAACAATGGAATCGGCACAACCAAGCTTTACAGGTTTCGGCTTTTGTGGCTTTTCGACAAAGGTGAAGATAAGAAAGGGAGTAGTAGATGAAGTGAAAGGGAATAATGGACTGGTTTCGAAAATGAAAAGAGAGAAAGATGAATGGGAAGGGTGGCAGTTTCAGTTATAGAAGAAAATAAAAAGAAAAGAATGGTTCTACGGTGTTCAAATAGAGGAAAATCGGCACAACTATAGCCTAATGCCGAATATACAACCCTCAAATTCCCCCTAGCCGATTTCTCCTCCCTAATCCCCCTATTCAGCCAAATCTAATCCCTCTTTCAAATCCCTAAAATCTCTCCCCTTATCACTCCTTAATCCATGCATTTGACTGATTCAAACTCTCTCCCACAGAGTTCTATTCGGCTACAACTCCTGCATGCTCAAAGCATAAAAATTAACATCACATTTGCCATCACAGGGAATCGAACCCAGGTCTTTCCCCAACCACTTACACACCACCTTTTTAGCTCCCTAGTGGCGTCACTTAGCCACTTTACCAGAGGCTCTTTTGTGATACATTTTACCCACAATTTTTAATAAGACCACCTATCCAAATCTCCTAACTTCTTAGTCCAAAATTCAAAAATACTACCAGGTTTTGGCCAACACATAGGCCTTCCATAAGCCCATTTACACCCTCCAATTATGAATTTCAGAACCAAATACCTAATTTTAAAAACTTTAACAAAATATCAAGAATCACGACAAAACTCGAAAATCAGGATATTACAAGAGAAGGCTACCTCTGAATGATAGATGCTTCGTACACGGAGTTTTTTCATGCAAATCCAAACACTCCACCTCCCCCACCTCCTCTGATTTGTCAGTATGCCCTGGTAGCACCACAAAGCGAGGACATGTTTAGAAGAGAGAAGCCTCCGGTAGACAAGATCTGAAAACAAGGGGCCGAAGAATTCTAGGCTAGCATAGAAAATGACCCGGAGAGGGCAGAGTTTTGGCTAGAAAATGCCATCAAGGTATTTGATGAATTGTCATGCAGTATAGCGTTGCTCTTGAGAGATTCAGCCTACCAGTGGTAGAACACTCTCGTGTCTGTGGTACGAAGAGAGAGGGTAACTTGGGAATTCTTCCAGGAAGAGTTTTGAAAGAAGTATATTAGTCAGAGGTTTATAGAACAAAAGAGAAAGGAATTCCTAGAGCTAAAGCAAGGTCGACTGTCAGTGACAGAATATGAGCGTGAATTTGTAAGGCTCAGCAAGCATGCACGGAAGTGCGTATCTACAAAAGCCACCATGTGTAAGAGATTTAAGGATGGCCTCAATGAAGATATCCAAGTGTTTGTTGGCATCTTAGAGCTGTGGGAATTTGTAGCCCTTGTTGAAAGAGCCTGTAAGGCCGAAGAGTTGATTAAAGAAAAGAGGAAAACGGCTTTTGAGTTGTGGGATGCAAAGAAGAGACAGATAGGAAAATCATATCAGTTCTCATCTAAAAGATCGAAAGAGTTTACTACCCAGTCGAATGCTTCGGTAGGGTATTCGAATAGGAATAAGAACCGACAAAACACAACTTCGAAAGCCCAGACCATTTCAGTTGCAAATGTTGGCAGCACTCGACCAAATAGGCCAGACTGCTAGCAATATGAATGGCGTCATTTTGGCGAGTGCCAAGGGAATGAAAGGGGTTGTTTCAAGTACGGATCATTGGAACACTTCATCCGTGATTATCCTAAGTTGGATGAGAGAGAGAGAAAATAAGATGTGAAAGCAAGCAGTGCTCCCTTGATAGGTAGATCACAAAAGAACCCTAGAAATGGGGCTAGCAGTAGAGGCAAGCCAAGAGATGCTGTGGCGAGGTTCGAGGGTAGAGCGCCTGCAAAGGCTTATGCTATACGAGCTCGAAAAGAGGCAAAGTCTCTCGATATGATCACGGGTACTTTTTCTATCCATAAAATACCTGTTGTTGCTTTAATTGACCCTGGATCTACCCACTCTTATATTTGTATGGAATTGATACCTCGTATGAGTATGCTAGTAGAGTACACTGTGTTTGTAATAAAAGTGTCTAATCCTTTAGGCAAACATGTACTAGTGGACCAAGTATGTAGTAATTGCCCTTTGACAATTAGAGGTCATTGTTTTTCGGCTAACTTGGTGTTATTTCCGTTTAATGAGTTTGATGTAATCCTTGGGATGAACTGGTTGACTTCTCATAGTGTTGTAGTAGACTGTAGGAAAAAGATAATTGAGTTGAAATGTGAAGACGAGAATGTTCTTTGAGTTGGACCAGATGAGTCAGATAATCTGCCTGCAGTAATATTGTCTTTTACTACCGACAAATATTTGAGGAAAGGATATGAGGCTTATTTAGCTTGTGTTGAATACTCAAGTGTCTGAATTGAAGATTGAATCGGTACCAGTGGTTTGAGAGTTTACAGAAGTGTTTCCGGAAGAATTACCCGGATTGCCTTCGGTAAGGGAGATAGAATTTGGAATTGAGTTAGTCCCCGGTACAACACCCATTTCTATTGCTCCGTATAGAATGAACCTGACAGAGTTGAAAGTGTTGGAATTACAGCTGCAAGAGTTAACAGATAAAGGTTTTGCGAGACTTAGTTATTCACCATGGGGTGCACCAGTGTTGTTTGTGAAAAAGAAAGACGATTCGATGAGGTTATGTATCGACTATAGACAACTCAATAAGGTAACTGTGAAGAACAAGTATCCTTTGCCAAGGATAGATGATTTATTTGATCAGTTAAAGGGAGCCACAGTGTTCTCTAAGATAGACTTAAGGTCTGGTTATTATCAGTTGAGAGTTAAAGAGTAAGATGTATTGAAGACTACTTTTCGGATGAGAAACGGGCATTATTATTTCCTCGTCATGCCCTTTGGTTTGAGTAATGCCCCGGCGGTGTTTATGGATTTGATGAACAGTATTTTTTGACTATATCTAGATAAGTTTTTCGTCGTCTTTATCGATGACATATTGATTTATTCGTGTGATGAGAGTGAACACACGGAGCATTTCAGAACAGTGTTATAGACTTTGAGAGATAAGCAGCTTTATGCCAAGTTCAGCAAGAGTGAATTATGGATTAAAGAGGTTAGATTTTTAGGACACATTGTGTCGGAAGACGGGATCCGAGTTGACCCAAGCAAGAACTTGAGTATTGTAAAGTGGAAACCACCGAGGAATGTGACTAAGGTCCGAAGCTTTTTGGGTTTAGCCAGATATTATAAACTATTTGTAAACAGATTCTCTATGATAGCTACACCGATGACAAGGCTGCTATAAAAGGATGTCAAGTTTGAATGGACAGAAAAGTGCCAGCAGAGTTTCGAGAAATTAAAGGCTTTGTTGATCGAAGCCCTAGTGTTAGTGTAATCGGAGTCGGGCAAGGAGTTTGTGGTATATAGTGACGCCTCCTTGAATGGTTTGAGGTGTGCGCTTATGCAATAAGGTAAGGTCATAGCTTACGCTTCAAGACAACTGAAGACACATGAGAAAAATTAACCGACGCATGATTTAGAATTGCCTACCATCGTATTCACGTTGAAAATTTGGAGACACCATCTGTATAGCGAGAAATGTTAGGTATTCACCGACCCATAGGAGCTTAAATTACTTCATGACTCAAAAGGAATTGAATTTGTGGCAACGACAATTGTTAGAGCTAATAAAGGATTACGAGTTGATTATCGACTACCAACCGGGAAAAGTGAACGTGGTTACCGATACACTGAGTAGAAAATCATTATTTGTGCTAAAAGTAATGAATGCCAATATGGCTTTGTTTGATGATGGTTAAGTTCTAACAAGTTGAGAGCTAGACTGATGTTTCTTCAAGCGATCTGTTTCTTCAAGAGATCCGAAAAGCTCAGAAAGGTGATGAGAAATTGCAAGCCAAGAGAACTCAGTGTGAGTCGAGAATTGAATCAGATTTTCGTAATAGTACCGATAATTGTATAATGTTCAAAGATAGAGTTTGTGTATCCAAGAAGAATGAGCTTATTCAGAAGATTCTGAGAGAGGCACATAGTGGTTGTCTGTCCGTCCACCCGAGCATTATGAAAATGTACAATTACTTCAAGAAAATGTATTGGTGGTTGAGTATGAAAAGAGACATTTTAGAGTTTGTGTCTATGTGCCTAGTGTGTCAACAAGTGAAGGCTGAACACCAAGTACCTTCAGGTATACTTCAGCCTATCATGGTCCCCGAGTGGAAGTGGGATCGGATCACTATGGATTTTGTGATGGGTTTGCAGGTAACCCTGAAGAAAAATGATGCTGTTTGGGTTGTTGTGGATAAACTAACAAAGTCGGCACACTTCATACCTATGCGTATCGACTACTCCCTTGAGAGATTAGCCGACTTGTATGTTTCTGAGATTGTGAGACTATACGGGGTGCCCATATCGATTATTTCAGACAAAGATCCGAGATTTACCTCAAGGTTTTGGAAAAAGTTACAAGAGGCATTGGGAACAAAGTTGAGTTTTAGCACAACTTTCCATCCGTAAACCGACGGTCAGTCAAAAAGAGTAATTGAGATATTTGAAGACATGTTACGGTGTTACGTCCTTAAGTTCCAGGGCTTTTGGGAAAAGTATCTACCACTGGTTGAATTCGCCTATGATAATAGTTACGAGACAAGTTTGAAAATGGCACTTTATGAGGCTTTGTATGGGCAAAAGTGTCGAACACCTTTATATTGGATTGAGCTCAGAGAGAGTCAGGTTCACGGGGTTGATTTAGTTAGAGAGACTAAAGAGAAAGTTAAAGTAATTCGTGACTGCTTGAAGGCTGCCTCGGATAGACAAAAATCCTATGCGAATTTGAAACGAAAGGAAATTGAATTTCAAGTCAGTGATAAGGTATTTTTGAAAGTGTCCCCGTGGAGGAAAGTTCTCAAATTTGGTAGAAGAGGTAAATTGAGTCCTCGTTTTATAGGGCCTTATGAGATTATCGAGAGAGTAGGGCCAATCGCCTATAGATTGACTTTACCACCAGAGTTAGAGAAGATTCGTGTTTCTTGTGTCCATGCTACGTCGATATAGATCAGACCCTTCACATGTGATTACGCTGTTAGAGGTTGAGATTCATCCGGACATGACTTATGGTGAAGAGCCGGTCAAGATTTTAGCCCGGGAAGTCAAACAATTGAGAAATAAGAGCATAGCATTGGTGAAAGTTTTGTGGCATAGACATGGAGTTGAGAAAGCTACATGGAAGTCCAAAGAGACTATGAGAGATCAGTACCTGAACTTATTCACTGGTAAGATTTTCGAGGAAAAAAATCCCTAAGAGGGAGAAATGTAACAGCCTGATTTTGGGGCTAGTCAGAATAGTGGTCTTGAGACCATAAATCTAGAGTTGAGTAAATTATTTTATTATTATTTTGGAGTCATAGCATGTTTATAATAGTACATGAAAAATTTGGTGAGCTAATTTTAACGTTTGTGAGCACAATTGTGAGAAATGACTAAATCGCATAAAGTGCAAAAGTCTTGAATTGATAGCTAAGGGTGTTAAATAGCTAGAGAACCAAAATTGGGGCTCTTTAAAGGGCATTTAGCCCCTTAAAAGAAAGCATAGCCAGCCATGGGAGACAAATTGGAGAGAAGGTCAAAATTAGGTGAAGCTTAGGTCACCAATTTTGACTAGTTGTCTTTTTAATAAAACAAAAAGGAAAAGCTATCATTTTTTTTCACTATTCTTAGCTAAAAATATCAACCATTGTAGGGGTTTGAAAGCTTCTAAATTTTCATCAACTTTGAGCTCTCTCAACTAAGTGATTTTGATAGTGTCTCTTGATGATTTTTGTATTTTTGAGACTCTTGAAGCATGAGCTTTCAGATGAAGGGTATATATTGCAAAATGGTTGAAGGTCTAGGGTTTTTTCATGAGAGCATTTAGGGTGTTTTCTAAAATTTTATGGAAGAATATGAGTCTTAGTTGTGTAATAGACAACTTTTCTAATAGGTGTTACCATGAAAACACCTAAAGGGACCAGTATGCTCAAGTTGTAAAATGAGTGATAAATGTGTGAAATAGAGAGAATTTGGGGTTGCTATAAGAGTAAAAGAGTTTAGCTAAGCTTAAGATGCAAAGAAATTTAATAAAAATCGATTTTTGAGCATAAGGGTAAAATGGCCATGTTGCCAAAGTTTAAGGGCAAAACGATTATTTTGTCGAAGATGTGAATTTTTAATTGCTTAATTTTATTTAGTGATTAAATGAATGCATTTTGCTATTTTAGATCAAAAATTGCCAAATCCAAATCTAGAGGAAGGGGAAACCAAGCAAATTAACTAAACCGACTAGTTGTATACGTTTTGTAATCTGAGGTAAGTTGTATGTAAATAATACAACTACATTTCTTTCTTGTGGAATTGAGATGGTATGATGAAAATAGAGATAGTAGAGTTCCTGTTCGAACCTAGGAAATAAATCGGATATTCACGTTGTGACGTTTGGGTCATTTGAGTGTGAGCTAGTGTAAGACATGTTTGTGACATGCATCGACCACATTATGAGAGCCAGTGTAAGAGCATGTCTGGGACATGGCATCGGCATTAAGACGAGAGCTAGTGTAACACATGTTTGTGACATGCATCAGCCTCGAGATGTAAGCCAGTGTAAGACATGTCTGGGACATGCATCGGCTACGAGATGATAGTCAGTGTAAGATCATGTCTAGGACATGGCATCGGCATCTTACCCATGTCTAAGGCTTAATGAATATTTGGTAGTGTTCCGAATGGTTCAACGGTGAACATTATGTTCTAACCTAATGGGGAAAGCATAACTGTGTTGTGAGTGGTACAGGTACCTAATTGGTACGTATGAGATATGAGTTCATTGAACAATATGTGACTAGTATGGATGGTAATGAGTAAGTTATGCCTATGCCTACCTTGGTATCATGAGCATATAGATCATTGATAAAATGTTGTTGTTGTGTACTTACTTATATGCAACTTACTAAGCTTTTATGCTTACTCCCTTTCCTTTCCATTTCCTTACAGTGCCACCTATCTAGTTCAAGGATCACCGGAAGTCAGAGATATCGATCACACTATCAACCGAAGCATTTGGTATTGTTGGATTTATATTTTTGTATTTTTGACCTTATTATTTTGTATTTTTTAGTTTTGGCCAAATGTGTTGGCTTGGGTTAAAAGCCCTTCAATTTGTATTATGTCTTGAATGATGGCTAACATTCATTTTGAATTTATAAAAGATACATTATCATGAGATAATGAATGTTTATCGTGGCTTATTTGATTTTAGAAATTGTGCTTGTTTTAGCATTGTTTGGAATTTGTATGGAAATAGGCAAGTAAGGGTGGCAATGAGGCATGGTAAATAGCCTTATATTGTCCACACGGGTAGACACACTGGCATGTGTCTATGCCGTGTGTGACACACGGTCTGCCCTATGGCTGTGTAGTTTGGTTGTGTGTCCCCTGCATGTAAAACTTTCAAGTCAGTATGCATGGCAATAAATACACGGGCAGAGACACGGCCGTGTGTCTCAACCGTGTGGAGGACACAGCCCAGCATACGGGCATGTGCTTTGGCCGTGTGACATTATGAGCATGCTGACTTCAGAAATAGAATGTCCATGTTTTTGTACATGGGCTAGGACATGGGCGTGTCGTGGCCATGTGAGGGACACGGGCATGTGTCTAGCCATGTGAAAACCCTTGTAGGTGTGAATTAGAAATTAATTCTACACGGGAGTGGGACACAGGCGTGTCCTAGGGTGCTTAGGCTGTGTGAGCCACATGGGCGTGTGCCCTGTTTTAAAGGCAAATTTCTTAAGGTTGGTTTAAGGACTCGGAATGGCTCCAAATAGCTTTCAATGATCGATTTCGAGCTCATAGGTCCATAGTAAGAAGTTTAAGGTAGATATTGAAAAAGTTTTAAGATTGAATCGAGTCTCGGTGACTTGAGATTGGTTGTAGGCATGAGATCAAGTTAGGTAATGCCTTGTACTCCTCCTCGGCGTGGGTTACGGGTATAGGGTGTTACAATAGTAGATTGTAAATGGAAAGTTATGGAATTGAGACATGAGAATGGTGAAGTCCTTCGAGTCTAATTAGATGAACTTAGTGGCTTGGCAATCGTAATTTCTTTGATGACTGCTCAGAATTGTATGAGAAAAGGATATGAAGCATATCTGGCTTATGTGTTGAATACAAAGGAATTGAGTTGAAATTCGAATCACTGCCTACTGTATGTGAGTTTATGGATGTGTTCCTGAAAGAATTTCTAGGTTTACCCCCGGTTAGGGAAGTTGAATTTGGTATTGAGTTAATGTTAGGGATTGCACATATCTCTATCACTCCGTCTAGGATGGTTCCGATAGAGTTAAGGGAATTACAGTCACAGTTGCAAGAATTGGTTGACAAAGGCTTTGCGAGACCCAATTTTTCACCTTGGGGTGCTCCCATGTTATTTGTAAAGAAGAAGGATGGTTCCATGAGATTATGTATTGATTGCCGACAACTTAATAAGGTAACGGTTAAGAACAAATATCCATTTCCAAGAATTGATGATTTGTTCGATCAGCTAAAAGGAGCAACATGGTTTTCCAAGATAGACTTGAGGTCTGGTTATTAGTAGCTATGAGTTAAGGAGATAGACGTACCTAAGACTGGTTTTAGAACAAGGTACAATCACTACAAATTCCTTGTTATGCCTTTTGGATTGACGAATGCTCCGGCTGTGTTTATGGATTTGATGAACAGAATATTTCGTCCATACTTAGATAAGTTTGTTGTAGTGTTCATAGATGACATTTTAATTTACTCTAGAGATGAGGCAGAACATGCCGAACATTTGAGGATCGTTTGCAGACTTTTAGGAGTAAGCAATTATATGCCAAGTTCAGTAAAAGTGAGTTTTGGCTTCAAGAAGTTGGATTCTTAAGCCACATTGTTTCCAGTGATGGTATTTAGGTTGATCCTAGTAAGGTTTCTGCCATTGTTGAATAGAAGCCTCCAGGGAATGTAATCGAAGTTAGGAGCCTTTTGGGCTTAGCCGGTTTTTACCAAAGGTTTGTAAAAGGATTTTCTATGATAGCCACTCCTATGAAAAGACTGCTGTAAGAGGACGTTAAGTTTGAGTGGACAGAAAAGTGCTAGCAAAGCTTTGAAAAGTTGAAAATGCTATTGACCGAGGCGCCAGTGCTAGTTCAACTGGAACCAGGGAAAGAATTTGTAATCTACAGTGATGCGTCCTTAAATGGACTAGGATGTGTGCTTATACAAGAAGGAAAAGTTGTAGCTTATGCTTAGAGACAGCTGAAACCTCATGAGAAGAATTATCCAACTCATGATTTGGAATTGGTTGCCATAGTGTTTGGCTTGAATATTTGGCATCATTATTTGTTTGGGGAAAAATGCCATGTCTATACAGATATTAAGAGCCTTAAGTATTTGATGACTCAAAAAGATTTGAATTTAAGACAATCTGGGAAAGGCAAATGTGGCCACCGACACTTTGAGCAGGAAGTCTCTATTCGCTTTGGGGACAATGAATACACAGATGACCTTATATGATTATGGTTCCATTTTAGTTGAATTGAGAGCTAGGCGGACTCTTCTCCGTCAGATTTGTGAAGCTCAAAAATCTGATGAGGAATTACAAGCTAAGAAAGTTCAGTGTGAAGCAACTAGTGAACTGGACTTTCAAATTGAATTCGATGGATGCTTAAGATTTCACAGAAGAATCTGTGTTCCGAAGAATATCAAGTTGATCTAGATATTTTACACGAGGCACATAACAGTCGTATGTCAGTTCATCTGGGAAGAACCAAGATGTACAACGACTTGAAGAAAGTTGATCGCATGATTTATAACAAGTAATAAATATTTATAATGAAGATCAAACCTAGACTAACTATTATCATAACAAAAAGGCAAGCTCACCTATCGAATAATAGTACAGTAATAGCAAGACCGGGATATCGTACCCAAGGGAACCAAAAGTACTAGTAATAACTATCTTTTTATTATCTAGCCTAAGAATAAAAGGGTTTGTTTATTAAACTAATTATCTAAACTAATTAACTAATTTAATTAAAGCAAAGAGAAAATTTGGAAAAAGACTTGAAGAAAAGCAATTGATAAAAATGACACCCAATGAGGAATCCACCTAGATTTCACTTGTTATCTGACTCTGAACCAGACGATTTATTCAATTGACTTGATCCGTGAGATTCCCTAACCTATGTTATTATCCCTTTTGAGACTAATAACATCTAACCCTAAGTTGAATTAATCGAAATTTCTTTCTTAGTTAAAACTCCTAGGGAAGCAGTAAATAACTCTATGGACTCCCATATTAGGTTTCACCCTAATCTGGCAAAATCTCATTACCCTATTTCTAGGCGTTCGACCAACTCCACTTAATTATGCCAAATGTACTCTTAGGCAGGGTCTATTCCTCCTCTGCATAAGCACATTAAATCATGAATTAATACCCAAAATATTAACTCAAGCATTAAGAACACATAATTAAGAACAAATCAAGTATTTATCATACAGTTAAGATAATAATAACAAGATCCATCATAGGTTTTGTCCCCCTTAGGTATCTTAGGGGTTTAGTTCATAATAAAATAAGAGTACATCTCAAAAGTATAAAAATAACAAAACATGAAGAAAACTCTAAAAATCCCTGAAGAAATTCTGAAGGAGATCTTCAGTCTTAGAGTAACTCCGGCTTTTGGGATGGATCGTTTGGCTTTCTTCAAGTAATTCCTGGTGTGTGGTTCTGTATTCCAGAAAAGTTCTAGAAGTGGTCCTCTTTTTAGGTCACACTTAAGGTGTTTATATAGGCTTTGGATTAGCTTTCTTCCTCCCTAAGTATCCTTTTCCGTGTAAAATACAACTCTTTGAAAAAGGGACACGCCCATGTGCCACGGTCGTGTGACATGATTGCCAGGCCCTGTTCGATCTGTTAAATTGCACACGGCCGTGTGGGCTTAATGGCCAGGCCGTGTGAATCGTGAAAACCTTGGTCGATACCCCCGAAGGCCACGGGCGTGTGAGATGCCCGTGTGGCAAGGCTTAGGCCGTGTCATCTTCTCGATTTGGTCCGTTTTGTCCCTTTTTTGCTTATTTTTGGCTCCTTTTGACTCTTGGTGCTCTCCTGAATACAAAACATGAAATAAATGGATTAAGAGCACCAAAATCCACAAATCTAGTAATAAATATCCATAAATATGCTAAGTATTTGGGGTATAAATATGTATAATTTGGCGTTTATCAAATACCCCCACACTTAAGCATTTGCTTGTCCTCAAGCAAAATTCTCATTTACTGCTAGAATTCATTCCTTTCAATCGCATAAGCATTACTGATAATGTTACAAATTATTCCACAAAAAATCATACAGCGAGAATTCAACTATAGGGGCTTTAAAAACTTCAAACAATCTAAATCGAATACTTTGATAACAAAATTATAGGTAATCTCCTTCCTTCAAGTAATTAACTTTAGTCCTAAACATACAAGAGATGACATCCTCACTAAAGATTCACTCAAATCACTCAAAGTGTTTAAAGTTCAAGATTAAGCACTCGATTGTCTAACATGAAAAGTTATTACTATAGGCTTGCATGAAAATCAAGTCTCCACCACTTGTAAATGATATGATACACTAATCAAAAGGTCTTTGCATGGTTGTAATGGGGTTTAGGTTACAGGTATGGATACAACTAAAGAGACAAGGGTTAGAATCGAGATAATTTCAATATATTACCCCACTATCAAAAACTTAATTACAAAACCACAAATAAATATCTAGAACTATTTTACATGAGTTCATGACAACTTTAGCTTGCTGAGAATTACAATAATAATACTGAGTTTTTTTTTAAGAACTAAGCAAGTCAATACAATATAAAAATCATACTTCATGATTCAGTAACAAAAAATGGTGAACATAGAGAGGTAACAATATTAAATTTAATCTCGATAAAAAAAGTAAATTAAGTAAGAGGATTTCAACAATAATAGGTTAATGGGTTAATGATGAAGGTTAATCAATAAAAAAAAGGTTAGTAGGTAGGCTCAATGGGGGTTCCCTAAGGGTTTAATTATGTGGGAAGGCTTTTTATGTAGTAAACAGGTTAAATCCTAAGTGCCTTTATCATCTCAGTATATCAAATCATACGTGTGATCTCGACATGTATAATCGAAGCATGTTCTAGAATAACAGTTCAATGTTGATACACTCAAACCATAAAAGAAGTGAGCAAGAAAGAAAGCCATATGCTCAAAAGGCTCAAAATCTCACCAAAAATTTGGGTTTTTGATGTCATTCCTGTATACTTAAGATTTCAAGATAATACCTCAATTTAGGAAAAATAGTCTAAAAATTTTATTTCTCAAATATCAACTTATCATGTTCGATTCTTTAAGGTCCTATAATCAAATAATCATGCATAATTCCCTTGGTCTAATTCATGACATATCAACAATAATTATAGATCAATCAGAGTTCATTCTATCAATATTATGAGAAAATCACTTAAGCACAAGACCAAATTCAGGGATTTGAGAATAATGCAAAAAGTTAGGTTTCATGTTCACCCCCCACACTTAAGATGTACATTGCCCCCAATGTACAAAGATAGATTATTCAAAATAAAGAAAATCATAAGAGGAAAGGAGGTGAAACTCCCTGTTATATAGATGCAGAGCTTGATTCTGAGGTTGGAGTGTTTGGGGAAAGTAGTAGCTACCATTGTTCTTAGCTAGATGAAGAAATTGGAGCATTGAACATGGCACTCATGAGGTATTGTTTCCCATTTGTTTCCTTATTCCGTAAAATATTCCTAGCAACTTTGCTTGGAAGTCTGTAGAATCATGAAGAGCTTATTAAGAGTTGGTGTGGAAGAGAGCGTAGTGGGATTACTTGTTAGAAATACCAGAAAATGAAAGAAAAGTAAAATTTACTAATATAGATATGTCTTTCAAAATAAAATAATAAAATTGAAAAGAAAATAAAAAATAAAAAGAAGAATAAAGATAAAAATAAGAATATAAGAGGATTCAATGATCCTCGTCGGTGGGGCTCTCAGGTGGTTACGCTGAGGTGGCGATATGAAAGTGCTAGCACAGCTACTGCATCATGGCCTACATATCGTCCATCTGTTGGTCCTGTCATTGATCTTGCTGGTGAATCATCTCGAACTGTGTAGTGCAATACTGCTCGAAGTAGGCGAGTCGATCGGAAAGGTGTGCTAATGAAGCAGCCGCATGAACTGGTCGTTCCCTAAGTGGCACGGTGGAAGGCTTTTCATGTTGTGGGGGAACATCATCAAGAATGTCCTCAAGATCCTCCTCATCAATGGCATGAGAGAGACAGTACTCAAGAGGATCGGTCCGAGGTCGGCGCTCGATCATCCTCATGTGTAACATAGTCGTGATACCCTGTGGGGACATCTGACCTATCAGTGTAAGCGCTGATGACTGGGCTATGGTGTTGAGGAGGCCAAAGTGTCTGGTAAGGCACATCACGTAGGGGCCGATGGAGATCACTCCCTTCCTTTGCTACTCGGTCTGATGGCGAATGGTGAAAGCAATAAAGTATGCCAAGTCAGTCACGTGTGCATTCACCATGCACCATAAATAGTAGGCATCGTGGGTGTTGACGACGCCAGTGCTCTCTCTCCTCTCGGTCAAGGTGTGTGCTAATATGGCATAGAGATAGCGTAGGGAAGGAGCAAGAGCTAAAGCTTTCGAGTGGCTGGGGTCGTAGGTGGAAGAGAGTGGTGCCAAAGCTTTCCACCACAAGAAGGGAGAAATGTGGATATTTCAAAGTCCATTCATGTCTTCCTCCTCCATAAACTAATCGGTGTAAAGTACCAGAGTGATTCCAACTCTGGGACACTTATCGCACGAACTAGACCGCCTAATCGGAAGTGAATGGAGCCTGGGTCGCCATTGTTTCTCATCACTACCTGTAAATGAAAAGTAGAGCATAATTGTGACAGCCCTAAATTGACCCTAGTCAGAAAGTGGTTTCGGGACCACGAAACCGAGTCTTATAAATAATTAATTATTATATTCTATGTTTATGATGTTAGTAAATGCATGTATGAAAGTTTCATGCATTAATTTGATCATTTCTATGTGAATTTATTAAAGTGGACTTATATGAAACATTGTAGAAATGTGATAGGTTAATCTATGAGGACCTATTAAAGCATGTAGTGAAAATAATGGTTTTGCATGTCAAATACTCCTTTTCTTATGCATAGTGGCCGGCCATGATGGAGCATATATTACAATATGTGGTAAATTTCCATGAAGTGGTCATTATTTTATGTAAAATAAAGGAAATAACAAAAGAAATAGAAAAGAAAAAAAAAAGGGGGTGATAGAAACAAAGCTTCATTCCTTTGTTTCTTCTTGACCGAAATGAAAAGAGGATGAAGGGGGGGAGCATTCGGCCATCCTAGGGTGATAATGAGGTAAGTAGTCTAGACTAGTTCTTGAAATTTTAGTTGATCTTGGGTGAGATATCAAGCTATTTTTGTAGCCCATGTGGAAATTTTGATATTGGAATGAGTAAGGTTTTCGGCTATGGTGATTAATAAGGGTGATAGTTGTTGTTTCATACTAAATCTAGATGAACAAGGGTAGTTGCTTACATCTTAATAATTATGAGTTCCTTTCTTGAATCTACCTTAAACCCATGAAGCATTCGGCCATGGTTGATAGTGAAGGGGGTTGATTTATTTTCTTTATGTTAAATGAATAAGTGTGGATGGGTGAAGCTTGAATTAGTTAAATGTTCATATAGGTTGTTTGGATGCTAATGCCGTATATGAGGATGTTGAACTTGATTAAACAATATTCGGCTAGCATGATAAGTATGAAATGTTAAGTAGATGATATAGTTGAAGGGTGAAGTGGCTAATAGGGACTTTTAATGAAATTATGCCAAGGCCGAATGTATCATGAAATAAATAAAAATGCTAAATTGTGCTTATATGTGTATTCGGCCAAGGAAGTGTGATATGAAGCTTTGATAGGCTTGAAAGATGAATGACCGAATGAGCTATAGGTCATGTATGGGTTAATTTTATGCATATGTGTGTGTGCCATTAGTAGTTAATGGCATTCGGCATTGTTTAACTAAAATTAGAAATGAATCTTAAAAGTTAAATAGGTTTGATTGATACGAATGAATTGGTTTCTGAAATGTATATGGTTGTCGTATGTGTGTGTTTGATTGAGAAGTAAATTTGTTTGATTTAGCTCAAGAGCTTAAAGGGTCAAAGTTGGACAAGGGGAAAGAAAAAGTAATTGAATAGCCGTTGAAGACGTTCGGCAACATCTGAGGTAAGTCATTAAGCATATGTTTGATGTCGATTTCAATGAGCACGATATCTATGCGATTACGTTCAATAAAACGAAATGTATATGAAAATGTATGTGTATGGAATGATGACATTGTTGAATGTAAAAAGGTAGTGAATGTGTAGAGTGTTTGGTTTCGGCACTAAGTGTACGGGCAATAAGTGTGCTTGGTGACGAGATTGGCACTAAGTGTGCAAGCTTGAAATGTATGGCACTAAGTGTGCATGCTTAAATTATATGGCACTATGTGTGCGAGCTTAAATCACATGGCACTAAGTGTGCGTGATCGATTATTAAGCACTATGTGTGCGAACTCAATATATATCTTCGATCGATTATTTACATGGAGGGTGTGACTTTATCGAGTTGATCATGGACAGCGGAAAGAGTAAGTATCTTGGGTTCATGGCAAGTAGGCGCTATGTTCATGCTCGGGGTTGAGCTTGGTAAGTTTTGAACCTATGTGATGATTACAATGGCAGTCACGTAAATAAGGTTTCGTGGAATAGATGAAAGTTCATTTATTTGTATGATTGTAGCGAAAATGAAATGATGTATGGAAATGCCTCAATTATCCTATTGAATAGTATATGAAATGACAATGGGTGAATTGGTATGAGATTGAACCGAAAGGTCTAAGGAACTATGGTATAATACGGTATGGATGGAGTGCTTAGCCTCGTTTCATTGTTTCATTTTGTGATAATTTTGTTAATGGATGGTTGTGGAATGCTTATGACTTACTGAGTTATATACTCATTCGGTGTTTGCTTGTCACCTATTTTAGGTTTCTTGGACTCGTCTTTTTTTGCGTGCTCGGGACCGTCATCGAAGTCATCACACCAACTAGCAATCATTTTGGTACTTTCTTCTTAGTGGGTCTAGAAGAACATTTCGGCATGTATAAGCTATAATGTTATGTTTGAAATTTGGTATGTAAACCTTAAGCCATGCGAAAATGGCATAGACATTAAGTCAATTCGGCCTTGTGGTACTTAGTTATAAGTCTTAGTGAGTTCGGTTTTGGATGAGAAATAGTTGAGGTTTAATTGATCATTAGGCCATATGCCATGGCTGATTATTTTCGGTGTTATACTCTTGACATGGTTATTCATGATCACTTTTGGTATATGTATGACAAACCTTAGTTGATCCATGGAGGATCATAGAATAGGTAAAGTTTACCTTAAAATAGATGCTGGCAGCAGCAGTGATGTGGATGTGAAAAATTACTAAAAATAGTAGGAATGGAATTAAATAGTGAATAAATTATGTAATTGAACCTTGATGAACCTACTTTCATATGGAAGAAACGAAACGGTCATATGAGTCGGATTTTAAGAGATATTCAATATTTTGCGAAACAGGGCCAGAACAGTTTCTGGATCCCCTGTTCCGACTTTGAAAATTAACTATAAATTAAAAAGAGAGAATTAGAAGTTATGCTCTACATGTACAGATTTCATTGTGAGTCTAGTTTCATTAGAAACAAACGGCATAAGTGTTGGAGCCCTGTACAGGAAGATATCCAAGTCGTAACGCGCAAAGGTCAGTGTAGTCGAACCCTGAAACAGGGGAGACTTTAACTAATAAACTGTACTAATTGGCTCGACCAAAAGTTCTAGAAAAAAATTTCTAGATGGAATTATGAGTCTAGTTTCAGGAAAAATTTACGGAACTGGATTTCGAGTTCTGGAACTCGAGATATGATTTTTAAGGTAACAGTGACGCAGTCAGCCAGCTTGTCTGGAAATGTTAAAATGGTCTGTGTGACAAGTGAATTTAGTCTGTGAACCCCTCGTGTCCGATTCTGGCGACGATATCGGGTACGGGGTGTTACAATTTTATTGGTATCAGAGCTATGGTTTAGTCGGTTCTAGGACTACCATAGTGCGTATGAGTCTAGCTATACATGCCAAAATGTTAGTGCTTAATAATGTGATGACTTCTGACGGTTAAAATTTTTGTTTAGCAAATGGAACCCGGGTTAGAGAGACCCTTAGCGGATGATGTTGAAAGTGTAGCAGCTGCTCCTGTGCAAGGGACACCGCCTGTTGAACCTCAGTCATCTGCGAATAATCAAGATGATGGGGCGAAATAAGCCTTCTTCACCATGATGAATGAATGGGTCGCGCAATATGCCCGAACCAATCCGGCTATCCAACCATTCCCGAATATAAATAATCCACCCCAAGAGCCTGTAATGCCATCAGCCATCGATCCTGTGAGGTGAGTAAACCACCGTGGACTTGATTAGGAAGCGGGGCCGAGGAGTTCAAGGCCATAGTTCTTGATGATGCCAAAAGGGCCGAAGTTACGCTTGATAACACCATTCGTGTTTGATGAACTGTCATGCACACCCGATGAATGTCTTAAGTGTGCTATATCCTAGTTGCGAGACTCAGCCTACTATTGGTGGAGGACCTTGATTTCCATAGTCCCAAAGGAACAAGTTACTTGGGATTTCTTTCAAACGGAATTTCGAAAGAAATATATTAGTCAACGGTTCATCGATCAAAAGCGTAAGGAATTCTTGGAGCTCAAGCAAGGCCGTATGACAAGATGTCGAATCTGAACATGAGTTCGTAAGACTCAGTCGGTATGCTCGGGAGTGTGTGGCTGATGAGGTTGCTATGTGCAAAAGATTTGAGGAAGGATTGAATTAAGATTTAAAGTTACTAGTGGGTATTTTGGAGATAAAGGAATTTGTAACACTAGTTAAACGAGCCTGCAAGGCGAAAGAACTTGGAAGGGAGAAGAAGAAGGCTGAATTTGAAGCTAGAGACTGTCGTAAGAGATCGACGGGTAAAGCTCCATTTTTGGCTGTAAAGAAGTTCAGGGAGGACACAAATAAGTCAAGGACGACTGCGGGGATTTCCATTAGAGCACGACCATCGATGGACTCACGAGCTACTTCGGTTGCTAGTGTGGGCAATAATCGTCAAGAAAAGCCTGAATGCCCCCAATGTGGAAGACGACACATAGGTGAATGTTGGGGTAAGTCTGTTAACAGGGCCTATTACGGATGCGGTTCGAAGGACCACTTCATTAGAGATTGCGCGGAGCTTGATGAGAAGAATAAGATGCAAGGTGTAAGACCTAGTGGAACGACGACTAGGGGTAGACCACCGAGAATTTTAGGAGGTAGGGGTGGTAATCAGAGAGGGGCCTCTGATACGGTTGTTCGATCCGAGACTCGTGCTCCTGCTAGAGCATATGCCATCCGCGCACGAGAGGAGGCATCCTCCCCTGACGTTATCACTGGTACTTTCACTCTCTTTGATACTAGTGTGATTGCATTGATTGACCCTGGCTCTACTCATTCATATGTATGTGAAACCTTAGCATCCAGTAAGACTCTACCTGTTGAGTCTACTGAGTTCGTAATTCGAGTGTCAAACCCTTTGGGTTAATACGTACTTGTCGATAAAGTGTATAAGAAATGTCCCTTGGTAATTCGAGGTTCCTGTTTTCCGGCGGACTTGATGCTTTTGCCGTTTGATGAATTTGATGTCATTCTTGGTTTGGATTGGTTGACTGTGCATGATGCGGTTGTGAATTGCAAAAGCAAGACCATTGATTTGAGGTGCGCAAATAACGAGATAATCCGAGTTGAGTCTACGGACTTAAAGGGGTTACCAGTTGTAATATCAGCAATGTTGGCCCAGAAATATGTAAGAAAGGGGTGCGAAGCATACCTTGCGTATGTACTTAATGACAAAGAGTTAGAAAAGAAACCCGAATCTGTGCCAGTGGTTTGTGAATACCCGGATGTTTTTCCTGAAGAATTGCCGGGTTTACCACCTGTTCGGGAGGTAGAGTTTGGTATTGATCTTGTACCTGGGACTACGCCAATTTCGATAGCTCCGTATCGTATGGCACCAACCGAGTTAAAAGAGTTGAAAGCTCAGTTGCAAAAGTTGACGGATAGAGGTTTCGCTCGACCAAGTTTCTCACCTTGGGGTGCGCCAGTATTGTTTGTGAAAAAGATGGACGGGACCATGAGATTGTGCATCGACTATCGTCAGCTGAATAAAGTGACGATAAAGAATAAATATCCGTTACCGCGTATTGATGATTTGTTTGACCAACTAAGAGGATCCTCAGTGTTTTCGAAGATAGATTTAAGATCGGGTTATTATCAGTTGCGAATTCGAGATTCGGACATACCCAAAACTGCTTTCAAAACGAGGTACGGACACTACAAATTTCTAGTGATGCCGTTTGGTCTCACTAATGCCCCCGCAGTATTTATGGATCTGATGAATCGGATCTTCAGACAGTATTTGGATCGATTCGTAGTTGTGTTTATTGATGACATTTTAGTTTATTCGAAAGATGAAACCGAACATGCTGAGCACCTGAGATTAGTGCTACAAGCTTTACGAGATAAGCAGTTATATGCTAAGTTCAATAAATGTGAGTTCTGGTTAAGAGAAGTTAGCTTTTTGGGGCATGTAGTATCTGCATCGGGTATTCGAGTTGACCCGAGCAAAATTTCCGCCATACTTAACTGGAAGCCTCCAAGAAATATTACTGAAGTTCAGAGCTTCCTGGGGCTCGCCGGTTATTACCGACGATTTGTAAAAGGTTTCTCGACGATAGCCACGCCAATGACGAAGCTACTTCAAAAAGATGTTAAGTTTGAATGGACGGAAAAATGTCAGAAAAGTTTTGATCAATTGAAAACTTATTTGACTGAAGCTCCAATTCTAGTGCAGCCCGAATCGGGCAAAGAGTTTGTCATTTATAGTGATGCCTCCCTACTTGGGTTAGGTTGCGTATTGATGCAAGAAGGTCGAGTTGTGGCTTACGCGTCGAGACAATTAAAGCCCCATGAGAAAAATTATCCGACCCATGATCTCGAATTACCTGCCATTGTATTCGCTCTGAAAATATGGCGACATTACTTATTTGGTGAGAAGTGTCATATATATTTGGATCACAAAAGTCTCAAATATTTGATGACTTAAAGAGACTTGAATCTGCGACAAAGACGTTGGCTCGAGTTGTTAAAAGATTATGAGCTTGTCATTGATTATCACCCGGGAAAGGCCAACGTGGTGGCCGATGCTTTAAGTCGTAAAGCACTATTTGCTTTGAGAGCGATGGATGGTCACCTATCCGTTTCACCCGATGAGGTGCTAGTAGTTGAATTAGAGGCCAAACTGTTACTGATTCATCAAATTCGTGAAGCTCAGAAAGTCGATGATGAATTGGTTGCAAAACGCGCTGAATGTGTTCCGAATATGGAATCAGAGTTTCAAATTGATGATGACGATTGTTTGAAGTTCAAAAGTCGCTTGTGTGTCCTGAAAAATTCAGAGCTTATTTCGATGATTTTGAACGAGGCTCATAGTAGTCGAATGTTAGTCCACCCGGGTAGTACTAAAATGTACAATGACCTGAAACGCCAATTTTGGTGGCCCGGTATGAAACGAGACATTTCAGAGTTTGTTTCAAAGTGTTTGATATGTCAACAAGTGAAAGCGGAACATCAAGTGCCATCGGGATTACTTCAGCCAATCATGATACCCGAATGGAAATGGGATCGAGTAACAATGGACTTTGTGTCTGGGTTACCGTTGACTCAGAATAAGAAAGACTCGATGCAGGTCATTGTTGATAGATGACCAAGTCTCGCTCATTTTATCCTGTCCGCACGGATTTTTCGCTTGATAAATTGGCGAATTATCGTCTCCCAAATTGTTCGATTGCATGGGGTACCTATTTCTATCGTGTCGGATAGAGACCCAAGATTTACATCGCGATTTTGGAAGAAATTACAAGAAGCATTGGGTACTAAGATGCATTTTAGCACCGCATTTCATCCCCAGACTGATGGTCGATCCGAATGAATAATTCGGATACTCAAGATATGTTGAGATGTTGCGTCTTGGAGTTTTGTGGATCATGGGAGAGATATTTGCCTTTGATTGAATTTGCTTATAACAATAGCTTTCGGTCAAGCATTAAGATGGCACCTTACGAGGCTTTATACGGTCGTAAATGCCGTACCCCATTATTTTGGACCTAACTTAGTGAGAGTAAAATCTTGAGGTTGATTTGATTAGAGACGCGAACGAAAAGTAAAAGTGATCCATGAAAGTCTAAAGGCAGCTTCGGATCACCAGAAGTCGTATCTGGATATGAAAAGAAAAGACATTGAATATCAGGTTGGAGACAAAGTATTTCTCAAAGATTCACCCTGGAAGAAGGTGCTTAGATTTGGTCGTAAGGGCAAATTGAGTCCGAGGTTCATCAGTCCGTATGAAGTATCCGAACGAGTTGGGCCAGTCGTATACCGATTAATTTTACCCACTGAGCTTGAAAAGATTCACAACGTTTTCCATGTCTCGATGCTTCGACGACATAGGTCCGATCCATCGCACGTAATCACTCCATTTGAGATCGAGATTCAACCTAATTTGAATTATGAAGAAGAACCGGTTCGCATATTGATGTGTGAAGTAAAAGAGTTGCGAAATAAGAAAATCCCATTAGTGAAGGTGTTGTGGCATAAACACGAAATTGAAGAAGCCACTTGGGAACTTGAGGACTCTATGAAAGAGCGATACCCAAACCTACTCACCGGTAAGATTTTCGGGGACGAAAATTTCTTAAGTGGGGGAGAGTTGTGACAGCCCTAAATTGACCCTAGTCGAAAAGTGGTTTCGGGACCACGAAACCGAGTCTTATAAATAATTAATTGTTATATTCTATGTTTATGATGTTAGTAAATGCATGTATGAAAGTTTCATGCATTAATTTGATCATTTCTATATGAATTTATTCAAATGGACTTATATGAAACATTGTAGAAATGTGATAGGTTAATCTATGAGGACCTATTAAAGCATGTAGTGAAAATAATGGTTTTGCATGTCAAATACTCCTTTTCTTATGCATAGTGGACGGCCATGATGGAGCATATATTACAATATGTGGTAAATTTCCATGAAGTGGTCATTATTTTATGTAAAAGAAAGGAAATAATAAAAGAAATAAAAAAGAAAAAAAAGGGGGGTGATAGAAACAAAGCTTCATTCCTTTGTTTCTTCTTGACCGAAATGAAAAGAGGATGAAGGGGGAGCATTCGCCATCCTAGGGTGATAATGAGGTAAGTAGTCTAGACTAGTTCTTGAAATTTTAGTTGATCTTGGGTGAGATATCAAGCTATTTTTGTAGCCCATGTGGAAATTTTGATATTGGAATGAGTAAGGTTTTCAGCTATGGTGATTGATAAGGGTGATAGTTGTTGTTTCATACTAAATCTAGATGAACAAGGGTAGTTGCTTACATCTTAATAATTATGAGTTCCTTTCTTGAATCTACCTTAAACCCATGAAGCATTCGCCATGGTTGATAGTGAAGGGGTTGATTTATTTTCTTTATGTTAAATGAATAAGTGTGGATGGGTGAAGCTTGAATTAGTTAAATGTTCATATAGGTTGTTTGGATGCTAATGCCGTATATGAGGATGTTGAACTTGATTAAACAATATTCGCTAGCATGATAAGTATGAAATGTTAAGTAGATGATATAATTGAAGGGTGAAGTGGCTAATAGGGACTTTTAATGAAATTATGCCAAGGCCGAATGTATCATGAAATAAATAAAATGCTAAATTGTGCTTATATGTGTATTCGGCCAAGGAAGTGTGATATGAAGCTTTGATAGGCTTGAAAGATGAATGACCGAATGAGCTATAGGTCATGTATGGGTTAATTTTATGCATATGTGTGTGTGGCATTAGTAGTTAATGGCATTCGGCATTGTTTAACTAAAATTAGAAATGAATCTTAAAAGTTAAATAGGTTGCCCTAGTGGCCGAATGTGTTAAAAGCTAATGAATGGACAAATGATACGAATGAATTGGTTTCTAAAATGTATATGGTTGCCGTATGTGTGTGTTTGATTGAGAAGTAAATTTGTTTGATTTAGCTCAAGAGCTTAAAGGGTCAAAGTTGGACAAGGGGAAAGAAAAAGTAATTGAATAGCCGTTGAAGACGTTCAACAACATCCGAGGTAAGTCATTAAGCATATGTTTGATGTCGATTTAAATGAGCACGATATCTATGCGATTACGTTCAATAAAACGAAATGTATATGAAAATGTATGTGTATGGAATGATGACATTGTTGAATGTAAAAAGGTAGTGAATGTGTAAAGTGTTTGGTTTCGGCACTAAGTGTGCGGGTAATAAGTGTGCTTGGTGACGCGATTGGCACTAAGTGTGCAAGCTTGAAATGTATGGCACTAAGTGTGCGAGCTTAAATTATATGGCACTATGTGTGCAAGCTTAAATCACATGGCACTAAGTGTGCGTGATCGATTATTAAGCACTATGTGTGCGAACTCAATATATATCTTCGATCGATTATTTACATGGAGGGTGTGACTTTATCGAGTTGATCATGGACAGCGGAAAGAGTAAGTATCTTGGGTTCATGGCAAGTAGGCGCTATGTTCATGCTCGGGGTTGAGCTTGGTAAGTTTTGAACCTATGTGATGATTACAATTGCAGTCACGTAAATAAGGTATCGTGGAATAGATGAAAGTTCATTTATTTGTATGATTGTAGCGAAAATGAAATGATGTATGGAAATGCCTCAATTATCCTATTGAATAGTATATGAAATGACAATGGGTGAATTGGTATGAGATTGAACCGAAAGGTCTAAGGAACTATGGTATAGTACGGTATGGATGGAGTGCTTAGCCTCGTTTCATTGTTTCATTTTGTGATAATTTTGTTAATGGATGGTTGTGGAATGCTTATGACTTACTGAGTTATATACTCATTCGGTGTTTGCTTGTCACCTATTTTAGGTTTCTTGGACTCGTCTCTTTTTGCGTGCTCGGGACCGTCATCGAAGTCATCAGACCAACTAGCAATCATTTTGGTACTTTCTTCTTAGTGGGTCTAGAAGAACATTTCGGCATGTATAAGCTATAATGTTATGTTTGAAATTTGGTATGTAAACCTTAATCCATGCGAAATGGCATAGACATTAAGTCAATTCGGCCTTGTGGTACTTAGTTATAAGTCTTAGTGAGTTCAGTTTTGGTTGACAAATAGTTGAGGTTTAATTGATCATTAGGCCATATGCCATGGCTGATTATTTTCGGTGTTATACTCTTGACATGGTTATTCATGATCACTTTTGGTATATGTATGACAAACCTTAGTTGATCCATGGAGGATCATAGAATAGGTAAAGTTTACCTTAAAATAGATGCTGGCAGCAGCAGTGATGTGGATGTGAAAACTCACTAAAAATAGTAGGAATGGAATTAAATAGTGAATAAATTATGTAATTTAAAATTGATGAACCTACTTTCATATGGAGGAAACGAAACGGTCATATGAGTCGGATTTTAAGAGATATTCAATATTTCGCGAAACAGGGCCAGAACGGTTTCTGGATCCCCTGTTCTGACTTTGAAAATTAACTATAAATTAAACAGAGAGAATTAGAAGTTATGCTTTACATTTACAGATTTCTTTGTGAGTCTAGTTTCATTAGAAACAAACGGTATAAGTGTTGGAGCCCTGTACAGGAAGATATCCAAGTCGTAACGCGCAAAGGTCAGTGTAGTCGAACCCTGAAACAGGGGAGACTTTAACTAATAAACTGTACTAATTGGCTCGACCAAAAATTCTAGAAAAAAATGTGTAGATGTAATTATGAGTCTAGTTTCAGAAAAAATTTACGGAACTAGATTTCGAGTTCTGGAACTCGAGATATGATTTTTAAGGTAACAGTGACGCAGTCAGCCAGCTTGTCTGGAAATGTTAAAATGGTCTGTGTGACAAGTGAATTTAGTCTGTGAACCCCTCGTGTCCAACTCCGGCGACGATATCGGGTACGGGGTGTTACAATAATTCTAAAGTTAGCTCTAGATAAGTGGGCTCAGTAATAGCGAAGAACCGTTCCCATGGGTCTATGGACAAGAGGGCGCGGATGGCATCAGCTAGCTGAACTTGCTCTACGGCAGCCCAGTCAATGCAATGACCTGTAGTGAGGGGTCATGCGCGTAGTATCTGAAATAGCTCCTCCTGCGAAGTTTGTGAAAATTCAAGGAACGGGTGCTGAACTTCGGCTGTAGCACTTACCGGGGAAGAACCCGGTCCCCTACGTCTCTTTGAGTATGGGACTGCGGCCTTCTTGCCTCTCGATGACGATATAATGTTCCTGAAAATACATGAGCATTGATAGAATCCAAGATACATCAGTAGTTAAGCAAGAGGCCTAAAATTAGTATATGCTATTTAGTAGCTTAAACAATTCAAATATAGAAAATTTTAAAGCAAATTCCTAACTTGTCTAAAACATATTTGTAATAGTAACAATATCTATGTAAAGCATGTAGAATACTAATGTAGCAACACAAATTGGAAAAATAAGGTTGAGAAAGTGAACCAAAGGCTGCTGTAGGGCGGTGCATGGGCGTGTTGATGGCAAGCATGGGCATGTGACGGGGGGATATAGCCATGTGGAGGAAAAATGGAGGGTATAGAGAGGGGAAAGTGGGGATTAATGCAAGGGGAGTGGATTTGAGGGTGGTTTGGGGGTTGGGGAAGTGAGAATCTGGGGAAGGGTAGATTTTAGCAAGGGTTTTAAAAAGGGGAAGAAGATGAACAGTGGTTTGCTTATATAGGGGAGGTTTACACGGCCTAGGGCCATGCCTGTGTACTTTGAGGGTGAGCCCGTGTTTTTTGAATTTTGCGATTTAGGTCGTGCCCAGCTACTATCCCACGCCCGTATGTCTTGGGCGTGTGTCAAACATGGCCATGGTGCACGGCCATGCCTAGCTTTGTTTGCTTCTCCCACGCCCGTGTGTTATGGTAGAACGCCTGTGTATTGTTGTACAAGGCTGAACGGCACGGACGTGTCTCACACCCATGTCGAAGAAATAGAATCGAGCCTTGTCCCTAGCACGCCTATGGTTTTCTAGTCCCATGCCCGTGGTATCCTATCAAGTTCACCCACGGCCATGTCGCACGGCCATGGGGATTTATCGCACCCCGTGTTTTGGGGAAATCATGCCCTGCTTCCTCACGACCGTATCGCACGGCCGTGTCTCTTCACCTGTTTGGCCACAGCTTTAGGCACGCCCATGTGCCTGGCCATGTGTGTTGAAAAACTTTGCAATTCAAAGATTAAGTTAATGATTCAAAGTGTTAGAAATTAAAAATAAAGAAATCAAAATATGTTAGTGCTCGGGTTGCCTCCAGAGAAGCGCTTATTTATAGTCTAAGCTTGATTTAGCTCTCCATTGAATGATCATGGTGGTTTGAGAAGTTCATACTCCTTATTCCTGCTGGCAATCTTAAAATAAGGTTTTAATCGAGTGATGTTTACCTTAAAAGTGCCGAACTTGGGATGATTCACCTCCACCGTACCGAATGGAAAAATACTAAGTACCATAAGAGGGATTTCCTCATTTGGTGTGGTAGTGACAATATGGGAATTTGCGGCATCTAGTAAGACTTTATCGCTAACCTTAAGTTGATTAGGAGAGGTATCGGGCTTGTTTTGGCGTAGTTGCGGCTTATCATGTGTTCTCGGTTTGTGTGCTCGCCATTCATCTAGCTCCTCTATTTGAAGCCTTCGTTCCTCATGGGTGTCTTTGTTCGCTACTTGATAATAGTGCACTGTCTACGTTGTCTTGGTTCGAGGAGGTTCCTACAAGGACGTTTGAATATTAGTTTTATCATCGACAAGTTTCATAGCGTTATCTTGAGTCTTAGAAGCTTTTACTGAATCGCGTGCTTAGAGTGTTACTGCGTCATCTCCTGCACGAAGTGTTAGCTCTCCTGTGCCTACATTAATAATGGTTCCGACAGTTGCTAAACAGGGTCGTCCTAAAATTAAAGGTACCTCATTATCCTCATCCATATCTAAGACTACAAAGTCTACTCGGTAAATAAATTTATCAATTTTAATGAGAACATCTTCAATAATACCCTTAGGAAATCTAACTGTTTTGCCAGCCAATTGTATGCTCATCCTAGTCTATTTGGGTTTACCAAGACCTAGTCATTTAAACATTTTATACGGCATAACATTTATACTTGCCCCTAGATCAGCTAAAGCATTATTCATAGATAAACTACCAATTAAGCAAGGAATTGTAAAACTCCCTGGATCTTTCAATTTGTTAGGTAGCTTATGCTTTAGAATAGCTGAGCAGACTGCATTAAGTTCCACATGCGATGTAGCGTCTAATTTTCTTTTATTGCTCAGAAATTCCTTTAAGAATTTTGCTGAGTTTGGCATCTGTGACAGAACTTCAATAAAGGGTAAGTTAATATGTAATTTCTTTAAGAGTTTGACAAACTTACCTAATTGTTCTTCTGTTCTGTCTTTCATCATCGCTTTAGGATATGGCACACGAGGTTCATAATACGTACTTACCTGTTTAGGATCATCGTCGTTTACCTCTTCTTGACCATTGTTCATCGCGTTGTCTTGCTGTAATTCTGGCTCCGGTGCAACGAATCCTTCCTTATTTTGAGTACTAATTGCATTGAGGTGTTCCCTCGGATTAGGTTTAGTATTACTTGGTAAGCTACCTTGTGGTTGTTCGGAGATTAGTTTGGATAGCTGGCCTATCTGAGTTTCGAGTCCTTGAATCGATGCTATCTTGGTATTTTGGAAACGGGATTCTGACACTGAGATGAATTTAGAAAGCATCTCTTCAAGGTTTGGTTTCTTCTCTTGTTGATAAGGTGGCTGTTGAAAACCCTGAGGATTTTGTGGCTTTTGATTCCCTTGACCACCTCAAGAGAAATTTGGGTGGTTCCTTGAACCTGCAATATAAGTATTACTGTAGGGGTTATTTTGAGATCTGAAGTTATTGTTACCCATATAGTTGACTTGTTCTTCTTCAGTTGTAGGATTGAAGGATTGGTATTCTGTATGCACACCTCCGCCACTTGAGTCACACCTCATTACTAGATGAACCTGCGTAGAGCCAAGTAAACCGTCAATCTTTTTATTGAGAAGTTTTACCTGATTAGAGAGCATGGTGACTGAATCGATGTGATAAACACCGGCTGTTTTCTTTAGCTTTGTCCTCATAACTTGCCACTGATAGTTATTCAATGACATCTCCTCTACAAATTCATAGGCATCTTCCAGTGTTTTATTGTTGATAGTTCCACCAACAGCTGCGTCAACCATTTGCCGAGTCGAGGTATTCAGACCATTGTGGAATGTTTGAACTTGAAGCCAAAGCGGTAACCCATGGTGAGGGCACCTTCTCAGTAAGTCCTTGTATCCCTCCCATGTATTGTAAAGTGTTTCTAAATCCATCTGCACAAAAGAAGAGATATCATTACGTAATTTAGCCGTTTTAGCCGGCGAAAAATATTTTAGTAAAAATTTCTCGGTCATTTGTTCCCAAGTAGTGATAGACCCTCGTGGTAACGAGTTCAACCACTGTTTAGCTTTGCTTCTCAGTGAAAAGGGAAACAACCTAAGACGTATGGCATTATCAGAAATGCCAATGATTTTAAATGTATCGCAAAATTCCAGAAAGTTCGCTAAGTGAACGTTGGGATTTTCATCCTGCAAACCATCAAACTGAACGAATTGCTGTATCATCTGAATAGTGTTAGGTTTTAGTTCAAAAGTATTTTCAGCTACAGCAGGTCTAGCTATGGTAGATTCAGTTCCTGTTAAAGAAGGTTTAGTATAATCATACATAGTACGTGGAGCAGGATTTTGATTAGCCGCAATTGCAAGAGGTAGCTGATTGCCTTGGTTTTCAGCCATCTCGTCGGTTGGGGGTTGAGTATCATCTTCTAGCTCGTTCTCCGTGTATCGTAAGCTACGCCTTATTTCTCTTTGATTTCTATGGACCGTACGATCGATTTCTTCGTCAAAAAGTAATGGTCCTGACGGGTTTCTTCTAGTCATAAACTATAAAAAGCTGCCAAGAGAAAAAATAAGTAAATAATAATAACAATAATAATAATAAACTAAAATTAAATTGTAAGAAAAATAAATGGCTAAAGTAATAAAAATTTAGCATTCCTAATATTTTGAATCCCCGGCAACGGGGCCAAAAACTTGATTGCGTGATTCGTAGCAAGTAATAAATATTTATAATGAAGATCAAACCTAGACTAACTATTATCACGACAAAAAGGCAAGCGCACCTATCGAACAATAGTATAGTAATGGCAAGACCAGTATATCGTACCCAAGGGAACCAAAAGTACTAGTAATAACTATCTTTTTATTATCTAGCCTAAGAATAAAAGGGTTTGTTTATTAAACTAATTATCTAAACTAATTAACCAATTTAATTAAAGCAAAGAGAAAATTTGGAAAAAGAATTGAAGAAAAGCAATTGATAAAAACAACACCCGAGGAGGAATCCGCCTAGATTTCACTTGTTATCTGACTCTGAACCAGACAATTTATTCACTTGACTTGATCCGTGAGATTCCCTAACCTATGTTATTATCCCTTTCGAGACTAATAACGTCTAACCTCAGTTGAATTAATCGAAATTTCTTTCTTAATTAAAACTCCTAGGGAAGCAGTAAGTCACTCTATGGACTCCCATATTAGGTTTCACCCTAATCCGGTAAAATCTCGTAACCCTATTTCTAGGCGTTCGACCAACTCCAGTTAATTATACCAAATTTACTCTTAGGCAGGGTCTATTTCTCCTCTGCATAAGTACATAATATCATGAATTAATACCCAGAATATTAACTCAAGCATTAAGAACACATAATTAAGAACAAATCAAGTATTTATCATACAGTTCAGATAATAATAACAAGATCCATCATAGGTTTTATCCCCCTTAGGTATCTAAGAGGTTTCGTTCATAATAAAATAAGAGTACATTTCAAAAGTATAAAACTAACAAAACATGAAGAAAACTCTAAAAACCCCTGAAGAAATTCTGAGGGAGATCTTCAGTCTTGGAGTAGCTCCGAGTTTTGGGATGGATAGTCTGGCTTTCTTCAAGTAATTCCTGGCGTGTGGTTCTATATTCAAGAAAAGTTCTGGAAGAGGCCTGTAATATCCCGAATTAGGGCTTAATCAAAATAGTGGTTTCCTGACCACAAATCCGAGATAGAAATAATTATTTTATAATTACTTTGAGGTTTACGATATGATTGCATGATTGTGTGAAAATTTCGTGATGAAATTCTATGCATAAAGTGCTTAAGTTGAGATTAGGGACTAAATCGAATAATTTGCAAAACTTGTATTCTAGAAGTTTTTAGTATGAAATTTCTTTGGAATATTAATGAGGAGGTCTTAAATAGAAATTTGACCAATTTCTAAGTTTATGGACAAAAATTGGACATGGATGGAATTTTTGAAAGTTTAGTAAGGAAGGGCATTTTGGTCATTTGGATATTAAATGAAATTAAATGGGAAAAATAACACAAAAATGATCATCTTCTCCATAAGTTGCTGCCAAATTTTTCTCTCCACCATAGCTAGGGTTCAACACTTTCAAGCCTTGATTGTAAGTGATTTCTATGCTCGTTTTTAATGAGTTTTATGTTTTTGAAATCCTGGTAGCTAGATTTAGCTTATGCTAGCAATAATTCAACCTAGGGTTCATATTTGGAAAAATACCCATAGGTGAAATTTCTGTATTTTAGTGTTTTATGATAGAATATGAGGTTTTAAATTATGTTGGACAACTTGTGCTACTCGGTTTTAAGTGAAAACGTGAAAAGGGCTTAATCGGTAAAAATAATTAATAGTCATAAGTACATGTTAGAGTGTGAATTTGATGTTGCCATAGAAGGGAAAAATGATCAACATGTCATAAAACATAAGAAAATAGGATGAGGTTTAATTTACGAGCCTTGGGGAAAAGTACAAATATGTGAAAGTTTAGGGGCAAAATGGTAATTTTACCAAAGTTCGTACTAGGGACTGTTTTGATGAATGTATGTATTAAATAAATTAATTTGGTATTATAGATTAAGAGAAATAAGATTTAAGTCGCGATCGAGGGAAAAACAAAGTTTACGAGGAATAGGCTCGATTGCTAATATTTTGTATCGAGGTAAGTTCATGTGTAAATAAGGTAACATAATTTTTATTTTAAGTGATTTAATGATATTTGTATGATATGATATTTATTATCATGAAATATTGTGCTTTGTGAATTATTATTTGGTAATACGCAAATTATGTGAATAATTTAATAAGTATGAGATGTTAGCAAATATCGATTTCTATATTCTGAAGAAGGCGATTGAAATGTGTAACTGAAAAGAATCCCATTTGAACCTTGGGAATAGATTAGGGTACAAGTGACATGTCACTAGGATGGTTGAGTTCCGAACTCGTTGAGTTGAGTCCGAGTTCGTTTATGGGCGGGTTACATGGTAACTTGGCTACATAGATTCCAAAAGCTATTGAGCTTGTTTAGCTATGAGTATAGCACTTATGTGCACATTATCCGTGTATCCAAATCATATTCCGATGTGTTCAATGGAAGAATCCTAAGAGAATATGGAGAATACTTAAAATGAAAGTGATTCGATGATGAATGTGTTGAAGAAGTGAAAATGGACAGGTATGAGTTTAATCCTTGGTTGAGAACTTGGTAAGACAAAATTGTGGTAAGATAGTAAGTATTCTCATGATATGAGTGTCTTAATGATGTTTATGTTGGATTGCATGATCATGTTACTTGTTATTTGCATGTGAACTTACTAATCATTTATGCTTACTCCCTCCTTTTCATTCATTGTAGTTTTGACAAGCCAACTTGAGAATCGGGATAGGTCGAAGGCTCGTTCACACTATCCGAAGACCTAAATTGGTAAAATGGCTTGTATATTTTGAGTGTGGCATGTATAGCAATATTCTCACTTTGTATAAATGATCATATGATATGGTTATGGTTTGGTAAGATAAGGGTTTGTAAATTACTAGCTATTGGAATGGTTAATCAAGTTTATATATGATAACATGTATGCTTTATGTCTTAACTAAACCATGAAAATCCTTGGAAAGGAAAAATTGGCCACAAAACAGAATCAGATAGCAACAGTGACATGGATGTGAAAAATCACTAAAAATAGTAGAAATGGAATTAAAGGATGAATAAGTTATGAAATCGAATCTTGATGAGTCTATTTTCATATGGATGGAACAAAATAGGTAAATGAGTTATATTTTATGAGATATTTAAGTTTTGGTGGAACAGGGTTATAGTATCCTCTGAATCCCCTATTCTGAATTTAAAATTCACCATAAATTGTGAAAAAATAATTAGAAGTCATGCTTTATATTTATAGATTCCTTATTGAGTATAGTTTTATGAGAAACAAACAGCATAATCATTGAAACTCTTTACAGGGAGATATCTGATTCGTAATACATAGGGGTCAGAGTAGTTGAACCCTAAAATAGGGAAGACTTTAATCAATAAACTGTAATAATTAGCTCGACCAAAAATTCTAGAAAAAAATTAATAGATAGATATATGAGTCTAGTTTTAGGAAAAATTTACGGATTTTAATTTTGAGTTTCGAAACTCGATATATGAATTTTTAAGCGAATGTGATGCAGTTAGCCAGCTTGTCTGGAAATTCTAAAATAAACTGTTTAAGCTGTTTAATTAATGAATTAAGTTTAGTAACACCTCGTACTTGACTCCGTCGACGGTCTCGGGTACGGGGGCATTACATTTGGTGGTATCAGAGTAGGTTTATTTGGTTCTCGGATTAACATGTTGTATGTACGGTTTTGCTATACATGCCATATATATATTGTGATAGTGTGACGACTTTTGACCTTTTAAATGATTTTTTTATTCTAAATGGATCCCGATCTAGCTGTGGCTGATGATGTAGAGAGTAATGCACCAGCTCCGGCTGAAGGGGCGGTGCCAACTAAAAATCCACCTCTTACTGTTGGTCAAAGAGGAGGAGAAGGGGCTCTGGAAGCCTTTCTCCAGAAGATGAATGCCTGGTATACTGAGTTCGTTCCTATGAACCCGAATGCACAACCTCCCCCACCTCCCCCGATTCGTCAACCTGTACCCCCGATGCCTCAAGGTGTAGATCTGATGAAATTTCACAAAACTCCCATTGACAAAATCCGTAAGCATGGGGCTGAAGAATTCAGGGAAAATGTTGATGATGATGCCGAGAAAGTAGAGTTTTGGCTTGAGAATTCTATTCGGGTATTTGATGAATTGTCTTGTACACCTGAGGAATGCTTGAAATGTGCTATATCATTGTTGAGGGATTCAGCCTATCATTGGTGGAAGACATTGATTTCAGTGGTACCGAAAGAGAAAGTGACTTGGGAGTTCTTTCAAGAAGAATTTCGGAAGAAATACATCAGTGAAAGATTTGTTGATCAGAAGCGTAAAGAGTTTCTTGAATTGAAGCAAGGCAACATGCCAGTTACTGAATACGAAAGGGAGTTCATCAGGTTGAGTAAGTATGCTAGAGAATATGTTCCTACAGAGGCTAAAATGTGCAGACAATTTGAAGATGGACTCAATGAAGACATCAAAGTATTTGTTGGGATTCTTAAGTTAAAAGAAATGGTAGTACTTGTTGATCGGGCTTGCAAGGCTGAAGAACTACTTAAAGAGAAGAAAAAAGTAGAGGCTGAGACTAGAAATTGGAAGAAAAGATTGACAAGCAGTTCATTCTCACAGCAATCTAGAAAATCTAGAAATATGAATCCTCGTTCTCAGGTTTTGGCCGCACAATCATATGGAAATTCTAAGAAGGAAAATGTGGGCCTTAAATCTCAGACTACATCCATGGCTATGTGGGGAATTCGAGATTTGCTAAGCCCGAGTGCCAGCGGTGTGGTAGTGTAATATCCTGATTTTGGGCCTAGTCGGAATAGCGGTTTCGTGACCACAAAATCCGAGATAGAGATAATTATTTTATGATTATTTTGAGGTCTATGATATGATTGCATGATTGTTGAAAATTTCATGAAGAAATTTTATGCATAAAGTGCTTAAATTGAAATTAAAGACTAAATCGAATAATTTGTAAAACTTGCATTCTAGAAGTTTCTAGTATGAAATTGTTTTGAAATATTAATTAGGAGGTCTTAATAAGAATTTTACCAATTTCTAAGTCTATGGAAAAAAATTGGACATGGATGGAATTTTTGGAAAGTTTAGTAGTAAGGGCATTTTGGTCATTTAGGGGTAAAATGAATTAAAATACAAAATTAAAAGCCAATTTTGCTCATCTTCAACCCCATGGCCGAATATAGCAAGGAGAAACCATGGCTAGGGTTTTTCAAGCTTCCAAGTTTGATTGTAAGTCCGTTCTAGCCTCGTTTTTAATGATTTTTACGTTTTTGGAGTCCCGGTAGCTCGATTAAGCTTATGCTAGCAATAATTCAACCTAGGGTTCATATTTGGAAAAATACCCATAGGTGAAATTTGTGTATTTTTGTGTTTTATGATAGAATATGAGGTTTTAAATTATGTTAGACAACTTGTACTACTCGATTTTAAGTGAAAACGAGCAAAAGGGCTTAATCGGTAAAAATACCTAGTAGTCATAAGTACATGTTAGAGTTAGAATTTGATGTTACCATAGAAGGGAAAAATGATCAGCATGTCATAAAACATAAGAAAATAGGCTGAAGTTTAATTTACGAGCTTTGGGGCAAAAGTGTAAATATGCGAAAGTTTAGGGGCAAAATTGTAATTTTGCCAAAATATGATTTTGGGTCAATTTGTATAATGTGAGTCCTAATTAGACTATATTTTAAATGATAGAGCAAGGAAAACTAAAATTCGGGCTGAAATGGGGAAAATACCAAGTTGTGGACGAAATGATAAAAGTAGCCATTTTCGCATACGAGGTAAGTTCATATGTAAATGTTGGTAACATAGTTATTATTTTAAATGTTTTAATGTTATTTAAATGATATGATAATTATTATGAAATATTATACTGTGATAATTATTTGTTAATATGTCAAATTATGTGATATACTTGGAAAATGTGAAATACTACCGAGTATCGGTAACGGCATTCCGTAGAAGATGGTTGAGAAACATGATTGGGAAAAAGGTCCCGTTGAACCTGAGGAATGGATTAGGATACAAGTGACATGTCACTAGGATATTTGGGCATCCGAACTCATTAAGTTGAGTCCGAGTTTACTTATGGATGCGAATGTCCAAACTCGTTGAGTTGAGTCCGAGTTCGAGAGATGTAACTAGGCATCCGAGCTCGTTGAACATCAAATCAAAGATGAGAAATTCCTTAATGAGTATGAACCTCTTTCGCAAGAAAATAAAATGTTTGGGGAATATTGGTGGGATAACCTGGGCTTCCAGACCTTGTTGAATCTCAATCTCATCTCTCTTAAGCCCTCCCCAGCGTTAACTTTATGACATAAAGCGATAGGGGTTGTGGTGAAACGAAACTCCTTTAGGGTTCCCGGAGGCAGGATTTTTTTTTATATTAGAATAGGGTCATTCTTTTTTAAAGATGTAGGGTAGGGGATGCAGGATAGCCTCGACGACCCGAGCTTGTTGAGTTGAGTCCGAGTTCACTTATAGGCGGGTTACATGGTAGCTTTGCTACATATGTGGCACTTATGTGCAAACTTTCCATGTATCCGAATTATATTCTGATGTGTTCAACGGGTAAAATTCTAGTCAAATGGAGGAATACTCGAGATGAAAGGGATGTATTGGTAAGTGTTGTGAAATGAATGCTTTGAACAGGTATGTACTTAACCCTCAGGTTGAAAACTCGATATAACAACAATATGGTAAGATGATAAATGAAAATGTGATATGAATGTCTCGGTGATGATTATGCAAATGATGTTTTATTTTTGCGTATATAGTTGTGTTACTTGCTATTTGCATGTGAGCTTACTAAGCATTTATGCTTACTCCCTCCTTTTCATTCCTTGTAGTGTTGACAAGCCAGCTCAGAAATCGGGAACGGTCGGAGGCACATTCACACTATCCGTATACCATCTTGGCATAATGGCTTGTATATTTTGAGTATGGCATGTATAGCATTATAATCATTTTGTATATATGGTCTTATGATATGGTTATTGAGTGGTATGGAAATTCTAGGTGATGATTAGCCATTGGAATGGCTAATCATGATCATATTTGGTGTTATGTATGCTAAATTGTTAGCTAATCCATGGAAACCATGAAATAGGTAAAATTTACCATAAAATAGATTCAGACAGCAACAGTGATGTGAGTTTGAAAAATCATTAAAAATAGTATAGATACAATTAGATGATGAATAAAATATGAAAATTAAGAATTATGAGTCTATTTTCATATGGATGGAACAAAACAGGTATATGAGTTATATTTTATGAGATGTTTAAATGTTTGTGAAACAGGTCCAGAGCGATTTCTGGATCCCCTGTTTTGACTTTGGAAATTCACCATAAATTGTTAAAAGATAATTATAAGTCATGATTTATATGTACAGATTCCTTGTTGAGTCTAGTTTTATTAAAAACAAACGTCATAGTCATTGAAGCTCTGTACAAGGAGATATCTGATTCATAATACACAGAGGTCAGAGTAGATGAACCCTGAAACAGGGCAGACTTTAACTAATAAACTGTGCTAATTTGCTAGACCAAAAATTCTAGAAAAAAATTAGTAAATATATATATGAGTTTAGTTTTATGGAAAATTTACAGAATTTGATTTCGAGTTTTGGAATTCGAGATATGAATTTTTAAGCAAATGTGACGCAGATTGCTAGCTTGACTGAAAATTTTAAAAATAAATTGTTTGAGCTGTTTAAGTAATGAATTAAGTCTGTTAACACCTCGTGTTTGTGACAGCCCTAAATTGACCCTAGTCGGAAAGTGGTTTCGAGACCACTAAACCAAGTCATAAAAATAATTAGCCGTCATAGTGGATGCTCATTATATGTACATATGCATGTGTGAAAATTTCATGTTTGAATTTTGTTAATTGTAAGTGAATTTTATCAAATAGGACTTATGTGAGAAAATTTAGAAATGTGCTAGGCAAATGTAAAGTGGCCTATTAATGCATGTTGTGAAAATGATGGGCTTGCATGTCAAATTTCCCTAAATTAAAGCCTAGTGGCCGGCCATGACAAAGGGTGATGGGCAAAACATGTCATAAAACATGTTGTGTAAATGGTTTATGTTGGAATAAATAAAATAAGGAGTATGGGTAATAAAGAAATGGAAAAAGGAAAGAAGGTGTGTGATCCCCCATTGCCGTGAGTTGAGGGAAAGGAAACAAAAAAAAAAGTGTGTTCATCCTTTTCATTTCTTTTGGCCGAAAATTCTAAGGAAGAAAGAAGGAGTTCTTGCTCCATGTTTGGTTTAGAAGAGGATTAGGAGGAGGTTCGGCCATACTTGTATCAAGATTAAGGTATGTTTGATGTTGTGCCATGAGATTCATGCATGTTCTTAGTTGCTAGCTGGATGTTCTTATTAGCCCATGGTTCAAATCTTTGCTATGTCATGGGGATGGTATTCGACCAAGGTGGATTTTGTGTTGATATCATTGCATGCTAAATGTGAAGCTTGTTAATGATGCATGTGATGGTGGATTGATAACTCTTGAATCTCCTTTTAGCATCCTTGAGTGAGACATTAAGTTCCTTGTTCAACCATGACCAAAATTGAAATGGTAAGGTGTTGTGATGCATTCGCCATGGTAGGATATAGAAGAGAAATAAGGTTGTTGTTAGATGAAGTAGAGTCTAACAAATGAGCTCAGATGTGCATTAGTTGCTAGATAGAGAAGAATCGGCTAGCAAGTTGTGTGCTAAGGCGAATGTAATTTGGTATATTATGGGTAATGCATGTGTTGAATTAGTGTAAAGGAGAGGATGCTTTAATAGTGTATATATATGTATTAGCCAAGTTTTGAACTTGAAACAAATGGTGTTTAGTCAACACAAGTGACCATACTTGTAGAATGTATTAAGTGTTGCAATCGGCCTTAGCATAGATGTGTATGTTCGGCCATTGGTAGCCTATTGATGGCTTTAGCTTGACTTAGAAAATTCGCTAAGGGAAATATTAGCTAGTATGTTGAATTGGATTCGTGATTTCGTACATATGTGACTCTAATGTCTAATGTATATATGGGCTAAGTACCTTGAGCTTCTCTTTTGATGTTCGAATGAATTGTATTAAATTGTTGATGTGATTAAAAATGCGTATGATCATTGTGTATTTGAGCTACAAGGTGGCCATATGACCTATCAAACTCCTTTTCATATTCGGCCATAAGCTAGCAAAATGAGACTTTGATAAGTTAAATTTGTTTGAATTAGCTCAAGAGCTTAGGGGACCACAGTTGGATAAGGGAAAGGAAAAAAGTGATCGAATAGCCGTTGAAGCCGTTCGACAACATCCGAGGTAAGTTTTTGAGCAATGGAACCTAGATTATGATTCGATTAGATTATGTCACAAACAAATCAAAATCATGCTCCTTGAATGTGGCTATTAAGCCAAAACTTGTAAGTGTGATAAGTGTCTTGTGTTTGAGCTTTGGTAATGAAAATGAAATATGAATGTGTCATGATTTATTGATATATGTGCATGGTTACTCGAATGATATCCGGGCTAAGTCCCGAAGGCTTTTGTGCTAAGCGACTACATCCGGACTAAGATCCGAAGGCTTTTGTGCTAAGCGACTACATCCGGACTAAGATCCGAAGGCATTTATGCTAGTGACCATATCCGGGCTAAGACCCGAAGGCCTTGTGCGAGTGGTTATATCCGGCTAAACCCCGAAGATGCTTGATTTGGGAATGAGCAATCTTGCTGTAAAAATTTAAATTAATACTGTAACACCCCAAACCCGTGACCGTCACCGGATTTGACGACGTGGTGTTACCGGGCTTACTTCCCTTATTTCTCTCTTGGAAATATTTAATTTCATCTCGAGCAAAGCTAGCTAATCTGCGTCACTGTCACCTTAAAAATCATATCTCGAGTTCCAGAACTCGAAAATCAGTTCCGTAAATTTTTCCTAAAACTAGACTCATAATCCCATCTACACATTTTCTTCCAGAATTTTTGGTCAAGCCAATTAGTACAGTTTATTAGTTAAAGTCTCCCCTGTTTCAAGGTTCGATTACACTGACCTTTGTGCACTACAACTTGGATATCTTCCTGTACAGGGATCCAACACTTATGTCGTTTCTTTCTAGAGAAACTAGACTCACAAGGGAATCTGTAAATATAGAGTATGACTTCTAATTCTCTCTTGTTAATTTATCAAAGTCGGAGCAGGGGATCCAGAAACTGTTCTGGCCCTGTTTCGCGAAAACCTGAATATTTCTTAAAATACAGCTCATATGGTCGTTTCGTTTCGTCCATATGAAAATAGATTCATCAAGGTTCGATTTCATAATTTATTCACTATTTAAATCTACTTCTGCTATTTTTAGTGATTTTTCCATCTCACCTCACTTCTTTGGCAAGATCTCATTACTAAAGCAAACAATGACTATTTCATAATTCTTCCATGGCCAACTATTTCATCATACATAATACAAAATATGGCCACCTTATCAAAATTAAGGTTTCTAAGGCTCGTGACTATAGGTTTTAGAATCACACTCAACCGACCACATAGGCCATTTTCGCATGGCTTAAAGTTTACAACCCACAATTCAACAAAACAAAATAGCCTATACATGCCAAATGTTCTCCTAGTTCAACTACGAAGACAATACCAAAAGATTTCCAGCCGGTGTGATGACTTCAACGACGGTTCCGAGCATGCAAATGAGGCGAATCTAAGAGACCTAAAATGGGTGACAAGAAAACACAGAGTGAGTTTATAACTCAGTAAGTCCTAAGCATTCGACAATCATCCATCAATAAAATTATCACAACATGAAATAATGTACGAGGCTAGGTACTTCATCCATATCGAAAATATACCATAGTTCCTCGGACCTTTCGGTTCCTTCTCATACCAATTCACCTAATAACATTTCATATACTGTTCAATAGAATAATAGAGGCATTTCCATACATCATCTCATTTCCGCAATAATCATGCAATCAAATGAACTTTCATCTATTCCACGATACTTTATTTACGGGAATGCAATTGAAATCATCACATAGATTTAAAACTTACCAACACAACCCCGAGCATGAACATAGCATCTATTAGCCATGAACTCAAGGTACTTACTTTTTCCGCTGTCCGTACTCAACTCGATAAAGTCACCCTTCCGTATAAATATTCAATCGGAAATAAATATATAGAGTTCGCACACATAGTGCTTAATACTCGATCACGCACACTTAGTGCCATGTGATTTAAGCCCGCACACATAGTGCCATATAGTCCAAACTCGCACACTTAGTGCCATACATTTCAAGCTCGCACACTCAGTGCCAATCTCGTCACCGTACACATTTACTTCTACACTTAGTGCCGAAAGCCAACTTTCTACACATTTCACTATCTCTTTTACATTCAACAATATCATCTTTTCATCTCATTAAACACAATTGCATAGATTTTACAATCATTTAAGCAATATCAAATATATGCTTAATGACTTACCTTGTGTTGGGCAAGGAATTTCCAAGTCGGCTACTCGATGACCTTCGTCTTTCCCTTGCTTGATTCTCCTTCTTTAACTCCTTGAGCTTGATTTAACAAATAAATTGATTCAATCATTTGAGTATCGAAAAGAGGAACTCAAGGCACTTAGCCCACATATGTTCACTAGACATTAAAGTCACATAAGTACGAATTCATGAATCAACTCAACACACAAAGCCTTCAACATGCTTACTCATGGCGAACAACACAACCCCTTAGGTACTCATTCATGGGCCGATTATGCATGTTGATGTTGAGGCCAATTACATGTTTAATACCACACATGAATGGCACACATTTTACTAGCTAATGCTTTACATATTGTAGCTCAATACACATCTATCATTTACTTCATAACCAAAACATAATCACAAGAAAATACATACTTTGAGATAGTATATATGTCATACCAATACATCATGTGCAAACATATGTACACATATAGGTGCAAAGTCAATCTCAAGGTGTTCATAACCATCCAAAACACAAATTTTTACCAATCAAGTAACAAGCATAAATCATGCTCATGAATGCACCATGGCCGAATACATCACAACCATACCCTTTCAACTTCAGTCATGGTTAAACAAAGAATTCAATGTTTTACTCAAGATTGCTACAAAGAAATTTCAAGAGTAGTCAATCCATCACTACATGCATCATTAGCAAGCTTCACATTTAGCATGCACTGGCTTTAGCACAATAACAACCTTGGCCAAATACCATTTCCATGGCATAACAAGGATTTGAACCATGGCTAACATGAACATCAAGTTAGCAACTAAAACATGCATGAATCTCATGACACAACCTCAAACATACCTTAATCTTGATGCAAGTATAGCCAAATCTCCTTCTAGTTCTCTTCTAAACCAAGTATGAAGCAAAACTCCTTCCTTTTTTTCTTAGTATTTTCGGCCAAAAGGGATGAACAAGGATGAACAAATTTTTTCTTTGTTTTCCTTTCACTTACGGCAATAGGGAGGAGAAGCCTTCACACATTTTTTTTCATTCTTTTCTTACCCATACACCTTTGTTTATTATTTCTCCCTAATGCACCAACAAAACATGTTTCATGACATGTTTAGCCCATACTCCCTTGTCATGGCCGGCCACTTCATGTTAGGGGGGAATTTGACATGCAAATCCCTTATTTTTTGCATGCATTATCAACTAGTCATCACACATTTCCCCATCATACTTTCAAAGTTTACTACTAGGTCCTTTCTAGTGAAATTCACATTTATAACTCTAAATCGAAACATCAAAAATGTCACACATGAATTAACACATTATAGGCATCAAAATAAATTTTAAATTATTTTTATGCCTCGATTTTGTGGTCCCGAAACCACATTCCGTCTAGGGTCGTTTTAGGGCTGTCACAACTCTCCCCCACTTGAGAAATTTTCGTCCCGAAAATCTTACCGTTAAATAGGCTCGGGTATCGCTCTTTCATAGAGTCCTCAAGTTCCCAAGTGGCTTCTTCAATTCCGTGTTTATGCCACAACACCTTCACTAATGGGATTTTCTTATTAGCAACTCTTTTACTTCGCACATCGAATCGCGAACGGCTCTTCTTCATAACTCAAATTAGGTGAACCTCGACCTCGGATGGAGTAATTACGTGTGTCGGGTCGACCTATATCGTCAAGCATCGAGACATGGAAAACGTTGTGAATCTTTTCAAGCTCGGGGTAAAATTAAACGGTGCGCCATCGCCCAAATTCGTTCGGATACTTCATACGGACCGATGAACCTCGGACTCAATTTGCCCTTACGGCCAAATCTAAGCACCTTATTCCGTGGTGAGACTTTGAGAAATACCTTGTCTCCAACCGATATTCAATGTCTTTTCTTCTCAAATCCGCATACGACTTTTGGCGATCCGGCGACTTTCAAACTTTCAAGAATTACTCGAACTTTCGCTTCGGCATCCTTAATCAAATCAACCTCAAGATTTTACTTTCACTAAGTTCACCGAATAATGGGTACGGCATTTACGATCAGATAAAGCCTCGTAAGGCGCCATCTTAATACTTGATTGAAAACTATTGTTGTAAGCGAATTCAATCAAAGGTAAATACCGTTCCCATGAACCACTAAACTCAAGGATGCAACATCTTAACATATCCTCGAGTATTTGAATTATCCGTTCGGATTGACCATCGGTTTGGGGATGAAAAGCAGTGCTAAAATGCAGCTTGGTACCCAAAGCCTCTTGCAATTTCTTCCAAAATCGCGACACAAATCTTGGGTCTCTATCTGACATGATAGAAATAGGCACCCCATGCAATCGAACAATTTGGGAGATGTATAATTCTGCCAATTTATCGAGCGAAAAATCCGTGCGGACAGGGATAAAATGAGCTGACTTAGTCAATCTATCAACAACAACCCAAATCGCATCCTTCTTACTCGCTGACAATGGCAGTTCGGATACAAAGTCCATGGTGACTCGATCCCATTTCCACTCGGGTATCGTGATCGGCTAAAGTAATCCCGATGGCACTTGATGTTCCGCTTTCACTTGTTGACATATCAGACACCTTGAAACAAATTCAGAAATGTCTCGTTTCATACCGGGCCACCAAAATTGGCGTTTCAGGTCATTGTACATTTTAGTACTACCCGGGTGGATTGACATTCGACTACTGTGAGCCTCGTTCAAAATCATCGAAACAAGTTCCAAATTCCTTGGAATACATAATCGACCTTTGAACGTCAAGCAATCATGGTCGTCAATCTGAAATTCCGATTCCTCATTCGAAACACATTCGGCTCGCTTAGCGACCAATTCGGCGTCGACCTTCTGAGATTCAAGTACTTGATGAATCAATAACGGTTTGGCCTCTAGTTCGACTACTAGCACCTCATCGGGTGAAACGGATAGGTGAGCATCCATCACTCTCAAGGCAAACAGTGCCTTGCGACTTAGAGCATCGGCCACCACGTTGGCCTTTCCCGGGTGATACTCAATGATGAGTTCATAGTCTTTCAACAACTCAAGCCAACGTCTTTGTGCAGGTTTAAATCTCTTTGAGTCATCAAATATTTGAGACTCTTGTGGTCCGAATAAATATGACACCTTTTTCCAAACAAGTAATGCCGCCATATTTTCAAGGCGAACACTATGGCTGCTAGTTCAAGGTCATGGGTCGGATAGTTTCTCTCATGCGGCTTTAGTTGTCTCGACGCGTAAGCCACAACTCGACCTTCTTGCATCAACACACAACCTAACCCAAGCAAGGATGCGTCCATCAGATATGACAAACTCTTTACTGGACTCTAGTCAGTACTAGTACGGGCCTAGGTTAAACAGGTTTTAGTCGATTGAAACTTTCTTGACAGCGTTCCGACCACTCGAACTTAACATCTTTTTGGAGTAGTTTCGTCATCGGCGCAGCTATCATCGAAAAACCTTTCACAAATCGTCGATAGTATCCGACAAGCCCCAAAAAGCTCCTAACTTCGGTAATATTCCTTGGAGGTTTCCAATCAACTATGGCTGAAATTTTGTTCGGTCCACTCTGACACCCGATGTGCGGACACCACGTGCCCCAAAAAGCTAACCTCTCTCAACCAAAATTCACATTCTTGAACTTTATGATAATCGCTTATCTCGTAAGATTTGCAACACTAGCCTCGGTGTTCAAAGATGTTCGGTTTCATCTCTTGAATAGACCAAAATGTCATCGATAAATACAACGAACCGATCCAAGTATGGCTGAAAATTCTATTCATTAAATCCATAAATACCGTAGGGCATTAGTGAGCCCAAACGGCATCACTAAGAATTCGTAGTGACCGTACCTCGTTCTAAAAGCGTCTTGGGTATGTCCGATTCTCGGACCTCAACCGATAGTACCCGACCTCAAATCTATCTTTGAAAACACCGAGGCTCCTTTAATTGATCAAACAAATCATCAATTCGTGGCAACGGATATTTGTTCTTTATCGTCACTTTATTCAACTGACGATAGTCGATGCACAATCTCATAGTTCCATCCTTCTTCTTCACAAACAATACTGGTGTGCCCCATGGAGAAAAACTCGATTGAGCGAAACCTCTATCCGTCAATTCTTGCAATTGAACCTTCAATTCCTTTAATTCCATTAATGCCATACGATCACGGGGCTATTGAGATCGGCGTAGTACGGTACAACCGATGCTCAATTCCACTTCTCGAACCGTGGCAATCCGGTAACTCCTTAGGAAAACATCCGAATACTCACAAACCACTGGTACCGATTCGAGTTTCCTTTCCGTCTCTTTACTTTCAAACACATACACAAGGTATGTTTCACACCCCTTTTTCACATACCTCCGAGCGGTCATAGAAGATACTATCGCCGCACTCCTTTTAAATCGAGAGACTCGACTCGGACTACCTCGTTATTTGCACTCCTCAAATCAATGGTTTTCCTTTGCGTCCCACCAACGCATCATGTACGGTCAGCCAATCCATACCAAGAATAACATCGAATTCATCAAATGGTAGAAGCATCGATCGGTAGGAAACAGAGATTCTCGAATTATTAGGGGCATCTCTTGCACACTTTATCAACGAGTACGTATTGATCCAAAGGGTTTGACACTGAATTACGAACTCAAGAGACTCAACAGTAGATTCTTCTCGGATGCTAAGGTTTCACATACATATGAATGAGTAGAGCCGGGTCAATCAATGCAATCACACTAGTATCAAAGAGAGTAAAAGTACCGGTGATAACGTCGGGGAGGATGCCTCCTCTCGTGCTTGCGGATGGCATATGCTCTAGCAAGAGCACGGGTCTCGGATCGAACAGTAGTATCGAGGCTCCTCTCGATTACCACCCCTACCTCCGAAATTCTGGGGGCCTACCTCTAGCCGTCGTTCCACTAGGTCTTGCACCTTGCATCTTATTCTTCTCATCTAGCTCCGTGCAATCTCTAATGAAGTGGTCCTTCAACCGCATCCATAACAGTACTATTAATGACTTACCCCAACATTCACCTAGGTGTCGTCTTCCACATTGAGGGCATTCAGGTCTCTCTTGATGATTATTGCCCACACTAGCTACCGAAGTAGCTCGAGTCCGCCAATGGTCGGGCTCGATGGAAATTCCCGCGCGCCTCGACTTATTAGTGTCCTCCCGAACTTTTTACCGCCGAGAACGGAGCTTTACTCACGATCTTTTACGATAATCTCTTGCTTCAAATTCAGCCTTCTTCTTCTCCTTTCCAAGTTCTTCCGCTTTGCGTGCTCGTTCGACTAGTGTTACGAACTCCTTTATCTCCAAAATACCCACTAGTAGCTTTAAATCTTCATTCAATCCTTCTTCAAATCTTTTGCACATAGCAACCTCATCAGCCACACACTCCCGAGCATACCGACTAAGTGTTACGAACTCATGTTCGTATTCAGATCTGATCATACGGCCTTGCTTGAGTTCCAAGAATTCCTTACGCTTCTGATCGATGAACCGTTGACTAATGTATTTCTTTCGAAATTCTTATTGAAAGAAATCCCAAGTAACTCGTTCGTTTGGGACTATGGAAATTAAAGTCCTCCACCAATAGTAAGCTGAGTCTCGCAACAAGGATATAGCACTCTTAAGACATTCATCGGGTGTGCATGACAGTTCATCTAACACTCGAATGGTGTTATCGAGCGAACTCGACCTTTTCGGCATCATCGATAATTATGGCCTTGAACTCCTCATTTCGCGCTCCTAATCAGGTCTACAGGTGGTTTACTCAGCCTCACGGATCGATGAATCAAGGCATTACGGGCTCTTGGGGTGGAGTATTTAAATTCGAATTGCTGGATAGCCGGATTGGTTCGGGCATATTATGCGACCCACTCATTCATCATGGTGAAGAAGGCTTGTTTCGCCTTCACTTGATTATTCATGGATGATCGAGGCTCAACAAAGCGGTGTCCCTTGCACGGAGCAGCCGCTACACTTTCAACGTCATCCGCCAAGGGTCTCTACCCGGGTTCCATTTGCTAATCAAAACAAAAATTTCAACCGTCAAGTCATCACATTTTAAGCACTAACAATTTGGCATGTATAGCTAGACTCACACGCTATGGTAGTCCTAGAATCGACTAAACCATAGCTCGATACCAATAAAATGTAACACCCCAAACCCGTGACCGTCACCGGATTTGACCACGTGGTGTTACCGCTTACTTCCTTATTTCTCTCTTGGAAATATTTAATTTCATCCCAGCGGGCTAGCTAACTGCGTCACTGTCACCTTAAAAATCATATCTCGAGTTCCAGAACTCAAAAATCAGTTCCGTAAATTTTCCCTGAAACTAGACTCATAATCCCATCGACACATTTTTTTATAGAATTTTTGGTCAAGTGAATTAGTACATTTTATTAGTTAAACTCTCCCCTGTTTCAGGGTTCGACTACACTGAACTTTGTGCACTACGACTTGGATATCTTCCTGTACAGGGCTCCAACACTTATGTCGTTTGTTTCTAGAAAAACTAGACTCACAAGGGAATCTGTACATCTAGAGCATGACTTCTAATTCTCTCTGGTTAATTTATAGTGAATTTTCAAAGTCGGAGCAGGGGATCCAGAAACCGTTCTGGCCCTGTTTCGCGAAAACCTGAATATTTCTTAAAAGACAGCTCATATGGTCATTTCGTTTCGTCCATATGAAAATAGATTCATCAAGGTTCGATTTAAAATTTATTCACTATTTAATTCTACTTCTGCTATTTTTAGTGATTTTTCCATCTCACCTCACTGCTGCTGGCAGCATCTGTTACTAAAGCAAACAATGACTATTTCATAATTCTTCCATGGCCAACTATTTCATCATACATAATACAAAATATGGCCACCTTATCAAAATTAAGGTTTCTAAGCCTCGTGACTATAGGTTTTAGAATCACACTCAACCGACCACATAGGCCATTTTCGCATGGCTTAAAGTTTACAACCCACAATTCAACAAAACAAAATAGCCTATACATGCCAAATGTTCTCCTAGTTCAACTACGAAGACAATACCAAAAGATTTCCAGCCGGTGTGATGACTTCAACGACGGTTCCGAGCACGCAAACGAGGTGAATCCAAGAGACCTAAAATGGGTGACAAGAAAACACAGAGTGAGTTTATAACTCAGTAAGTCCTAAGCATTCGACAATCATCCATCAATAAAATTATCACAACATGAAATAATGTACGAGGCTAGGTACTCCATCCATATCGAAAATATACCATAGTTCCTCGGACCTTTCGGTTCCTTCTCATACCAATTCACCTAATAAAATTTCATATACTGTTCAATAGAATAATAGAGGCATTTCCATACATCATCTCATTTCCACAATAATCATGCAATCAAATGAACTTTCATCTATTCCACGATACTTTATTTACGGGAATGCAATTGAAATCATCACATAGATTTAAAACTTACCAACTCAACCCCAAGCATGAACATAGCATCTATTAGCCATGAACTCACTTTTCCCGCTGTCCGTACTCAACTCGATAAAGTCACCCTTCCGTATAAATATTCAATCGGAAATATATATATAGAGTTCGCACACATAGTGCTTAATACTCAATCACGCACACTTAGTGCCATCTGATTTAAGCCTGCACACATAGTGCCATATAGTCCAAACTCGCACACTTAGTGCCATACATTTCAAGCTCGCACACTCAAGGCCAATCTCACCACCGTACACATTTACTTCTCGACACTTAGTGCCGAAAGCCAACTTTCTACACATTTCACTATCTCTTTTACATTCAACAATATCATCTTTTCATCTCATTAAACACAATTGCATAGATTTTACAATCATTTAAGCAATATCAAATATATGCTTAATGACTTACCTTGTGTTGGGCAAGGAATTTCCAAGTCGGCTACTCGATGACCTTCGTTTTTCCCTTGCTTGATTCTCCTTCTTTAACTCCTTGAGCTTGATTTAACAAATAAATTGATTCAATCATTTGAGTATCGAAAAGTGGAACTCAAGGCACTTAGCCCACATATGTTCACTAGACATTAAAGTCACATAAGTACGGAATTCATGAATCAACTCAACACACAAAGCCTTCAACATGCTTACTCATGGCCGAACAACACAACCCCATAGGTACTCATTCATGGACCGATTATGCATGTTGATGTTGAGGCCAATTACATGTTTAATACCACACATGAATGGCACACATTTTACTAGCTAATGCTTTACATATTGTAGCTCAATACACATCTATCATTTACTTCATAACCAAAACATAATCACAAGAAAATACATACTTTGAGATAGTATATATGTCATACCAATACATCATGTGCAAACATATGTACACATATAGGTGCAAGGCCGAATCTCAAGGTGTTCATAACCATCCAAAACACAAATTTTTACCAATCAAGTAACAAGCATAAATCATGCTCATGAATGCACCATGGCCGAATACATCACAACCATACCCTTTCAACTTCGGTCATGGTTAAACAAAGAATTCAATGTTTTACTCAAGATTGCTACAAAAAAATTTCAAGAGTAGTCAATCCATCACTACATGCATCATTAGTAAGCTTCACATTTAGCATGCAATGGCTTTAACACAATAACAACCTTGGCCAAATACCATTTCCATGGCATAACAAGGATTTGAACCATGGCTAACATGAACATCAAGTTAGCAACTAAAACATGCATGAATCTCATGACACAACCTCAAACATACCTTAATCTTGATGCAAGTATAGCCAAATCTCCTTCTAGTTCTCTTCTAAACCAAGTATGAAGCAAAACTCCTTCCTTTTTTCTTAGTATTTTCGGCCAAAAGGGATGAACAAGGATGAACAAATTTTTTCTTTGTTTTCCTTTCACTCACGGCAATAGGGAGGAGAGAAGCCTTCACACATTTTTTTTTCATTCTTTTCTTACCCATACACCTTTGTTTATTATTTCTCCCTAATGCACCAACAAAACATGTTTCATGACATGTTTAGCCCATACTCCTTGTCATGGCCGGCCACTTCATGTTAGGGGGAATTTGACATGCAAATCCTTTTTTTGCATGCATTATCAACTAGTCATCACACATTTCCCCATCATACTTTCAAAGTTTACTACTAGGTCCTTTCTAGTGAAATTCACATTTATAACTCTAAATCGAAACATCAAAAATGTCACACATGAATTAACACATTATAGGCATCAAAATAAATTTTAAATTATTTTTATGCCTCGGTTTTGTGGTCCCGAAACCACATTCCGTCTAGGGTCATTTTAGGGCTGTCACAAATACGCTCGTAAAATCCCAGTGATGAGGTATGTTTCGTGTGTGCTTGAATTAGTTGATCCCTCACAAATCTGTATTCGCTCGATCGATAAATGAGCTACCGCCTTTGGCTAAGTTGATCTTTTGTGTATGAACATAAGGGTTGGTAATGTGAAGTAAGTATGATATTGAGAATTTGTGCATATGAAATTATCCGTTTAGCTATATGAATGCTATGCTTTTGTTGTGCTGGAATCCCTTGCTCAAAACTTACTAAGCATAAATTGCTTACTCTGTTTCTTTGTTTCTCTGTTTTATAGATTTTGGCTCGTCAGCTATTGCTAGGGATTTTTGGAAGTCGAAGTCTCCCACACTATCAAAGTCTCCTTTTGGTACAATTTTGGTTGAACTTTGAAATGGCATGTATAGGACTACCCTTTTTGTTGTTGGTCATGTACCCATGGATTTTGTGTAAATTTGGATAGCCATGCGAAAATGGCTTATATACGTTTTTAGCATAGTACTATAATCGTTTTGTATGTCGATCACTAAGAGGTATGGAAATATTTGGAAATGATTAGCCATTGGAATGGTTAATCATGATTATACTTTGTGCTATGTATGCAAAAAGGGCTAATTGAATCATGGAAACTATGAAATAGGTAAAGTCTACCTTAAAGGCAGATGCTGACAGCAGCAGCGATGTGGATGTGAAAAATCACTAAAAATAGTAGGAATGGAATTAAATAGTGAATAAATTATTTAAATGAACCTTGATGAATCTACTTTCATATGGAAGAAACAAAACGGTCATATGAGTTGTATGTTAAGAGATATTTAGGTTTTTGTGAAACAGGGCCAGAACGGTTTCTGGATTCCCTGTTCCGACTTTGTAAATTCATTATAAATTAACCAGAGATAATTACGAGTCATGCCATATATGTATAGATTCCTCCTTGAGTCTAGTTTCTATAGAAACAAACGGCATCAGTATTGAATCCCTGTACAGGGAGATATCCAAGTCGTAATGCGCAAAGGTCAGTGTAGTCGATCCCTGTAACATGGGAGACTTTAACTAATAAACTGTACTAATTAGCCCAACAAAAAATTCTAGAAAAACATTTGTAGATGTATATATTAGTCTAGTTTCAGGGAAAAATCACGAAACTGATTTTCGAGTTGTGGAACTCAAGATATGATTTTTAAGGTGACAAGTGACACAGCTTAGCCACCGTCTGGAAATTTTAAATGGATGTGAAAATAAATATATTATGTCTGTTAGCACCTCGTGTTCGACTCCGGCCACGGTCTCGGTTATGGGGTGTTACAGTGTTCGACTCAGGCGACGGTTTCGGGTACGGGACGTTACACGTAGAAATCATTTTGGCTCGTGTAGAGCAAATGAATGTTTTCGGTGTGGTTCTCCGAATCATTTTATTAGAGACTGCCCAGAGAGAGTTGAGAAAGAAAAATTTCAGTGTGTAAAAGCTAGCGTATAGACTCGAGGGGAAGATATTCGAGAAAAGCTAGAAATGAAGCAAGTAACAAGAATGTAGTCAGAGAATCAGCAGCTAAACCTGAAGCAAGGGCTCCAGCTAGAACTTATGCCATAAAAGCACGTGAAGATGCTTCATCACCTGACGTGATTACTGGTATATTTTCTCTTTATGATGTTAATGTTAATGCTTTGATTAATCCTGGTTCTACTCATTCATATGTGTGCATGAAATTGGGGTCTAGTATGAATTTACCTGTTGAGTACACAGAATTTATGATTAGAGTGTCGAATCCATTAGGCAGATGTGTGATAGTTGATAAAGTATTCAAGAAATGTCCTTTAATGATTCGGGGTCATTACTTTTCGGCCGACTTGATGTTGTTTCCGTTTGATGAATTTGATGTTATTTTGGGTATGGATTGGTTGACATTCCATGATGCTATAGTAAATTGCAAAGAAAAGGTTATAGAATTAAAGTGTGAGAGTGGTAAAATTCTACAGGTTGAATCAGGCAAATCAGAAGCATTATCTAGTGTGATTTCTTCAATGTCGGCTCAGAGATATTTGAGGAAGGGTTATGAAGCTTATTTGGCATATGTAATTAATACAAAAAAATTGAAAAGAAAGTTGAATCAGTGCCAATTGTGTGTGAATTTGCATATGTATTTCCAGAAGAGTTGTCGGGTTTGCCTAGAGTCAGGGAAGTAGAATTTGGTATTGAGTTGATACCGAGAACAGCTCCGATCTTGATTGCTCCGTATAGAATGGCACCAACAGAGTTGAAAGAATTAAAGTCGCAATTGCAAGAGTTGACTGACAAAGGCTTTGTGAGACTGAGTTTTTCACCTTGGGGTACTCCTGTGTTATTTGTGAAAAAGAAAGATGGTTCTATGAGATTGTGTGTTGACTATCGGTAATTAAACAAGGTGACAATCAAGAACAAGCATCCGTTGCCAAGAATTGATGATTTGTTTGATCAGTTGAAAGGAGCGACATGGTTTTCAAAAATTGACTTGAGATCTGGGTACTACCAGCTGCGAGTAAAAGAGTCGGATGTGCCTAAAACTACTTTTAGAACAAGGTACGATCATTATGAATTTTTAGTCATGCCATTCGGGTTAACAAATTCTCCTGCTGTGTTTATGGATTTGATGAATCGTATATTTCGGCCATACTTGGACAAATTTGTTGTGGTATTTATAGATGACATCTTAATTTATTCGAAAGATGAGACAGCACATGCCGAGCAATTAAAGATGGTTTTGCAAACTTTGAGAAATAAGCAGTTATATGTCAAGTTTAGTAAAAGTGAATTTTGGCTTCGGGAAGTTGGATATTTGGGTCACATTGTTTCAGGTGATGGTATACGGGTTGATCCTAGTAAAATTTCGGCCATTGTTGATTGGAAACCACCAAAAAATGTAACCGAAGTTAGAAGTTTCTTGGGGCTAGCTGGGTATTATTAACGGTTTATAAATGGATTTTCTATAATTGCTGCTCCTATGACTAGACTACTCCGAAAGGATGTAAAATTTGAGTGGACGGAAAATGTTAACAGAGCTTTGACGAATTGAAAAAGTTATTAACTGAAGCACCAGTGTTGGTACACCCCGAATCAGGTAAAGAATTTGTGGTGTATAGTGATGCTTCTCGAAATGGCTTAGGATGTGTACTTATGCAAGAAGGAAAATTGGTGGCTTATGCTTCAAGGCAGTTAAAATCTCACGAAAGGAATTATCTGACTCATGATTTGGAATTGGCTACTATAGTGTTTGCTTTGAAGATTTGGCGACATTATCTGTATAGTGAAAAGTGCCGAGTATATACCGACCATAAAAGTCTTAAGTACTTGCTGTCACAAAAAGACTTGAATTTGAGACAGCGAAGATGGTTGGAGTTATTGAAAGATTACGAGCTTGCTATTGACTATCATTCGGGAAAAGCGAATGTGGTTGCCGATGCTTTGAGCAGAAAGTTGCTATTTACTTTGAGAGCTATGAATACTCGGTTAAAGGTATCAGATGATGGTTCGATTTTAGCAGAGTTAAGAGCAAGATCGATGTTTTTATAAGAGATTTGTGAAGCTCAGAAAAGCGATGAAGATTTGCAAGCCAAAAGAAAACAATGTGAGGTTGATACGAGGTCAGATCTCAGAATCGATTCTGATGGTTGCTTGATGTTTAAAAATTGGATTTGTGTACCGAAAAATGATGAGTTGATTCAAAAGATTTTGCATGAAGCACATAATGGGTGTTTAGCGGTTCACCCGGGCAGTATGAAAATGTGTAATGACTTGAAGAAAATGTATTGGTGGAGTAGAATGAAAAGAGATATCTCTGAGTTTGTATCAAAGTGCTTAATTTGTCAACAAGTGAAAGCTGAACATCAAGTACCTTCGGGACTACTCCAGCCTATCATGGTTCCTGAATGGAAATGGGATCGGATTACTATGGATTTTATGTTAGGGTTGTCGTTAACTCCAGGGAAGAAAAACACCATCTGGGTAATAGTTGACAGACTGACTAAATCGATTCATTTTATTCCGGTACGTATGGATTATTCTCTTAATAAGTTGGCTGAATTGTATATTAGAGAGATTGTTAGACTTCACAGAATACCTTTGTCAATCATTTCGGATAGAGATCCGGGATTTACTTCGCGGTTTTGACAAAAGTTGCAAGAGGCATTAGGTACGAAGTTAAATTTCAGCACTGCCTTTCATCCACAAACTGATGGAAATCAGAGAGAGTGATTCAGATTCTTGAAGACATGCTCAGATGTTGTCTATTGGAATTTCAAGGTAGTTGGGAAAGATACTTACCGTTGGTAGAATTTGCTTATAATAATAGTTATCAGACGAGTTTGAAGATGGCACCTTATGAAGCATTGTATGGTCGTAAATGTTGGACGCCATTGTATTGGATTGAACTCAAGGAAAATCAGATTTATGGAGTTGATCTAATAAAAGAAACTGAAGAAAAAGTGAAAGTGATTTGAGATTGTTTGAAAGCTGCTTCGGATAGACAGAAATCTTATGCGGATTTGAAACAAAAGGAAATCGAGTTTCAAGTTGGTGATAATGTATTTTTAAAAGTATCTCCATGGAAGAAGGTTTTTAGATTTGGACGGAAAGGTAAGTTGAGTCCGCGTTTTATTGGACAGTATGAAATAATTGAAAAAGTTGGACTAGTAGCTTATCAGTTAGCATTTCCATCTGAATTACAGAAGATGCATGATGTGTTCGATGCATCTAAGCTATGTCGGTATCGTTCGGATCCTTCACATATAATTTCACAGACAAAAATTGAGCTATGACTGAATATGACTTACGAAGAAGAACCGATTAAGATTTTCGCTCGAGAGGTCAAGCAACTAAGAAATAAAAGTCTCGCTCTCGTGAAAGTATTGTGGCAAAAACATGGGGTAGAAGAGACTACATGGGAACCTGAGGAAACCATGAGAAATCAATACCCACACCTATTCACCGGTAAGATTTTTCGAGGACGAAAATCCTTAAAGGGGGGAGATTTTGTGACCACAAATCTGAGATAGAAATAATTATTTTATAATTATTTTGAGGTTTATGATATGATTTCATGAATGTGTGAAAATTTCGTGACGAAATTCTATACATAAAGTGCTTAAGTTGAGATTAGGAACTAAATTGAATAATTTGCAAAACTTGTATTCTAAAAGTTTTTAGTATGAAATTTCTTTGGAATATTAATGAGGAGGTCTTAAATAGAAATTTGACCAATTTCTAAGTTTATGGACAAAAATTGGACATGGATGGAATTTTTGAAAGTTTAGTAAGGAAGGGCATTTTGGTCATTTGGATATTAAATGAAATAAAATGGAAAAATAACACAAAAATGATCATCTTCTCCGTAAGTTGCTGCCAAATTTTGCTCTCCACCATAGCTAGGGTCTCAACACTTTCAAGCCTTGATTGTAAGTGATTTCTATGCCCGTTTTTAATGATTTTTATGTTTTTGAAATCCCAGTAGCTCGATTTAGCTTATGCTAGCAATAATTCAACCTAGGGTTCATATTTGGAAAAATTACCATAGGTGAAATTTTTGTATTTTGGTGTTTTATGATAGAATATGAAGTTTTAGACAACTTGTGCTACTCAGTTTTAAGTGAAAACAAGAAAAAGGGCTTAATCGGAAAAATACCTAATAGTCATAAGTACATGTTAGAGTGTGAATTTGATATTGCCATAGAAGGGAAAAATGATCAGCATGTCATAAAATGTAAGAAAATAGGATGAGGTTTAATTTACGAGCCTTGGGGAAAAGTGAAAATATGTGAAAGTTTAGGGGCAAAATGGTAATTTTGTCAAAGTTCGTACTAGGGGCTGTTTTGATGAATGTATGTATTAAATAAATTAATTTGGTATTATAGATCAAGAGAAACAAGATTCAAGTCGCGATCGAGGGAAAAACAAAGTTTACAAGGAATAGGCTCGATTGCTAATATTTTGTATCGAGGTAAGTTCATGTGTAAATAAGTAACATAATTTTTATTTTAAGTGATTTAATGATATTTGTATGATATGATATTTATTATCATGAAATATTGTGCTCTGTGAATTATTATTTGGTAATACGCAAATTATGTGAATAATTTAATAAGTATGAGATGTTAGCAAATATCGATTTCTATATTCCGAAGAAGGCAATCGAAATGTGTAACTGAAAAGATTCCGTTTGAACCTTGGGAATAGATTAGGGTACAAGTGACATGTCACTAGGATGGTTGAGTTCTGAACTCATTGAGTTGAGTCCAAGTTCGTGAGATGTAACTAGGCATCCGAGCTCGTTGAGTTGAGTCTGAGTTCGTTTATGGTCGGGTTACATGGTAGCTTGGCTACATAGATTTCAAAAGCTATTGAGCCTGTTTAGCTATGAGTATAGCACTGATGTGCACATTATCCGTGTATCTGAAATCATATTCCGATGTGTTCAACGAGAGAATCCTAAGAGAATATGGAGAATACTTAAAACGAAAGTGATTCGATGATGAATGTGTTGAAGAAGTGAAAATGGACAGGTATGAGTTTAATCCTTGGTTGAGAACTTGGTAAGACAAAATTGTGGTAAGATAGTAAGTATTCTTATGATATGAGTGTCTTAATGATGTTTATGTTGGATTGCATGATCATGTTACTTGTTATTTGCATGTGAACTTACTAAGCATTTATGCTTACTCCCTCCTTTTCATTCATTGTAGTTTTGACAAGCCGGCTTGAGAATCGGGATAGGTCGAAGGCTCGTTCACTCTATCCGAAGACCTAAATTGGTAAAATGGCTTGTATATTTTGAGTGTGGCATGTATAGCAATATACTCACTTTGTATAAATGATCATATGATATGGTTATGGTTTGGTAAGATAAGGGTTTGTAAATGATTAGCTATTGGAATGGCTAATCAAGTTTATATATGATAACATGTATACTTTATGACTTAACTAAACCATGAAATCCTTGGAATGGTAAAATTGGCCATAAAATAGAATCAGACTGCAACAGTGATGTGAATTTAAAAAATACTAAAAATAGTAGAAATGGAATTAAATGATGAATAAGTTATGAAATCGAAGCTTGATGAGAGTATTTTCATATGGATGGAACAAAACAGCTAAATGAGTTATATTTTATAAGATATTTAAGTTTTCGTGGAAGAGGTTTAGAGTGGTCTCTGAATCCCCTGTTCTGAATTTAAAAATTCACCATAAACTGTAAAAAAATAACTAGAAGTAATTTTTTATATGTATAGATTCCTTATTGAGTCTAGTTTTATGAGAAACAAACGACATAATGATTGAAACTCGTTACAGGGAGATATCTGATTCGTAATACATAGGGGTCAGAGAAGTCAAACCCTGAAATAGGGGAGACTTCGATCAATAAACTGTACTAATTAGCTCAACCAAAAATTCTAGAAGAAAAACTAGTGGATAGATAAATGAGTCTAGTTTTAGGGAAAATTTACGGATCTTAATTTCGAGTTTTAGAACTCGATATATGAATTTTTAAGCGACTGTGATGCAGTTAGCCAGCTTGTCTGGAAATTCTAAAATAAATTGTTTAAGCTATTTAATTAATGAATTATGTTTACTAACACCTCGTACTCGACTCCGGCGACGGTCTTGGGTACAGGGGCGTTACAAGGCCCCCTTTTTAGGTCACACTTAGGGTGTTTATATAGGCTTTGGATTAGCTTTCTTCCTCCCTAAGTATCCTTTTCCTTGTAAAATACAACTCTTTGAAAAAGGGATACGCCCGTGTTCCACGACTGTGTGACGTGATTGCCAAGTCGTGTTCGATCCATTAAATTGCACACGGCCGTGTGGGCTCAATGGCCAGGCCTTGTGAATCGTGAAAACCTTTGTCGACACCCTAGAAGGCCACGGGCGTGTGAGATGCCCGTGTGGCAAGGCTTAGGCGTGTCACCTTCTCGATTTGGTCTGTTTTGTCCCTTTTTTGCTCGTTTTTGGCTCCTTTTGACTCTTGGTGCTATCCTGAATACAAAACATGAAATAACCGGATTAAGAGCACCAAAATCCACAAATCTAGTAATAAATATCCATAAATATGCCAAGTATTTGGGGTATAAATATGTATAATTTGGCATTTATCAAAAGTTAATTGGTGGAATGGCATGAAAAGAGATATGTCAGAATTTGTAACAAGATGTTTGATTTGTCAACAGGTTAAAGCTGAACAACAAGTACCTCCAGTTTACTCCAGCCTATTGTGGTCCCTGAGTGGAAATGAGATTGAATCACTATGGATTTCATGACTGGGTTGCCAGTAACTCCAAGAAAGAGAGAAGCTATTTGGGTGATAGTCGATAGATTGACTAAATCGGCCCATTTTATACCGATGCACACAGATTATGCTCTAGATAAGTTAACCAATTTGTAGATTTTAGAGATTGTTAGACTTTATGGTGTGCCATTGTCGATTATTTTGGATAGAGATCTAATATTTATGTCGCGACTTTGGAAAAAGTTACAAGCGGGTTTGGGAACGAAATTGAATTTTAGTAGTGCTTTCCACCTACAAACTGATGGACAATCTGAGAGAATAATTCAAACACTTGAAGATATGCTTAGATGTTGTGTTTGGGAGTTTCAAGGTAGTTGGGAAAATTATCTACCTTCAGTTGAATTTGCTTACAGCAACAGTTATCAGTCTAGTTTAAGGATGGCACCTTATAAAGCATTATACGGTCAAAAGTTTCAAACTCCTTTGTATTAGATAGAGCTTAAGGAAAGTAAAATTTTTAGAGTTGATTTGATCAAAGAAACCGAGGAGAAAGTTAAGGTGATTCAAGATTGTTTGAAAGCGGTGTTAGATAGACAAAAATCATATGCGAATTTAAAAAGAAAAGAAATTGAGTATCAAGTGGGTGACAAAGTATTCTTGAAGATATCACCCTGGAGAAAGGTTTTAAAATTCGGCATAAAAGGTTTTACCGAAAGAATAGGACCAGTTGCCTATCACTTAGCTCTGCCATCAGAGTTGGAAAAGATCTTTGACGTGTTTCATGTATCCATGTTACGTCGATTTAGATCAGACCCCTCGCATGTGATTACCCCGATAGTGGTTGAAATTCAACCGGAATGACTTACAGTGAGGAACCGGTTAAGATTTTGGCCAGAGAAGTTAAGTAAGTGAGGAACAAAAGTATTGCCCTTGTGAAGGTATTATGGCATAGACATGGCATTGAAGAAGCCACTTGGGAACCAAAGGAGACTATGAGAAGTCAATATTTGGACCTGTTTACTGGTAAGACTTTCGAGGACGAAAGTCCCTAAGGGGGAGAAATGTAACATCCCAAAATAAGGCCTAGTCAGAATAGTGGTTTTGAGACCCCGAATCTGACATTAAAATATTGTTTTTATGATTGTTATGAGGTTTAGAATATGAATATATGCATTTGTTAAAGTTTCATGAAGAAATTCTAAGTATAATGTGCCTAATTGGAAATTAGGGACTAAATTGAATAAGTTGCAAAATTTGTGTTTTAGAAGCAATTTGTATGAAATTGCTTTGGATTATTAATTAGGTCTTAAAGAGAAATTTGCCTAATTTCTAAGTTTTTGGACAAAAATGGGCTTGTATGGAAGAATTTAAAGGAAAGGGATTAGAGGCATTTTGGTCATTTGGTATATTAATGAAATAAAAAGGGAAAATAAGTAAAAAATTAGCTCATTCTCTCCATGTTGCTGCTGAAATTTTAGGGTTCTCCATAGCTAGGATTTTCAAGCTTTCCCAGCTTTATAGTAAGTTCTCCCAAGCCCCGTTTTTAATGTTCTTCATTTTTTTGAAATCCTGGTAGCTTGCTCTCTCTATTTCTACCCATATTTCATGCTAGGGTTCATGTTTAGAAATTTAACCATGCATGAGAAGGTTATGTTTTGATGATTTAAGGAGGCATATGAGAGTTCAAAGGATGATAAACAACTTCTACTAAGTAGATTTTCATAAAAAAGGGCTTTAAGGACTATTTTGTAAAAGTTGTAGAAAAGGGTAGAAAAATGTGAAACGAAGGACAATGTGGGCTGTTATGAACATGAAAAATGTTCGGCTAGGCTTGGGTAACTAAGAAATCCCATCATTGTATTATCCGAGCCTAGGAACTAAATTACAAATATATGAAAGTATAGGGGTAAAATAATAATTTTACCTAAAAATGAATTTTGGATTGTTTTGAGTAATATATGTGTTAAATGAGCTAAATTTGGTATTATAGATCAAGAGAATCGAGATACAGACCTTGACCGGGGAAAGAATAAGGTTTATGAGGTTTAGGCTCAATTTCTAATATTTTGTACCGAGGTAAGTACATATGCAAATAAATACATTAACTATTGTTATTAAATGATTTATTGGTATATGTATGCTTAATATGCTTATTTGGCTATGTTGATAATATAACACGTTTTGATGCTTTGCTATATGATTATGAGGCCATGTGAAAGATACCATTATGCGAGTACGTTCGGTAAAGGTCTGGAAGTCTAAAATCCCGTTTGAACTTTAGGAATAGTTGAGGATACAAGTGACATGTCACTAGGATAGTCATGTGTTTTATGAGCTCATTTAATATGTGACACATGCTAAGGTCCGAGTGCTGGGTATCCTGAGTTGTGTTCGGATACTCTCTTAGCTCTTTGAGTAGCCCCGTTGAGAGCGACATGTGATTCTGTGCACTTTCTGTCAGGTAGCCAAGGCTAGGTTCAGGAACTTCTATGCATTTCTTCCGTGTGTCTAAATCATATTCCTAGTGTTCAACGTGTAATGTAATATGAATTCCGAAAGTAAAATTTAAGTAAGCCATATGTGTGCAAGACGGCACAGATATGTACTAAAACCCTATGAGGACTTAATATATGATGATATTATGAAAGATAAGTATTTGGATAAGCATGTGCATATGACATGATGAAAAATATCATAATGGATAAGTAATTATGCTTAGATTATCAATAGTTGCAAAATGTAGATTATTTGTATCTGTACTTACTAAGCTTTATAGCTTACCCTCTTCTTTTTTCCCTTCTCTTTAGATACGTCAATCTAGCTCAAAGGATTGGAAGGCGTCAGAGCTCGGATCACACTATCTTCAAGGAATTTGGGTATAAAAAGGGTTCAATTATTTTGGTCATGGCATGTATAGGAAACTTGTCTATTTTGTGTATATGTGTCATGTTGAAGTAGCCAAGTGTAATGGCTTATTTGGGCATTGATTATTTTGTATGTGGCCATGTGATTTGGTCCATATTAATGATTGGTTTGTATCCCTAAGCTTACCTTTACATGCATACTAAGATGTGTACATGTTGGTTTGATGGATGACTATTTATTTGCTAGTATGTGGTTGCATGATTTAGCACTCATAATGGATTGATAATAAAGAATATGGTAAACCATGAAATTGGTGTGGAATGACTAAAAGATAAGGTTGTGTGAATACTAATGGACTGGTATGAAAAGGGGTCATAGTGATGCTATAATGTTGCATGTTTAAGTGTCCAAATATATCATGGGATATGCCATTGAACATATGGAAGTGTATGATTGTTTAAGGGTGACCAATTGCATGGAGAGTAGCCTCCAAATGGTCCACACGGGTAGATACACGGGCATGTGTCTAGGCCGTGTGCCGTGTGTGACACACGGTCAGCCCCATGGGCGTTTCGTTCGGCCGTGTGTCCCCTGCACCCTAAATTTTAGGTTAACATGCATGGTAGTAAACATACGGGCACGTGTCTAGGCCATGTATGACACACGGTCAGCGCCATGGGCATGTCGTTCAGCCGTGTGTCCCCTGCACCTTGAATTTTAGGTTAACATGCATGGTAGTAAACACACGAGCAGAGACACAGTCGTGTGTCTCAACCGTGTGGAGGACACGGCCTCTGGCCAGGGGCGTGTGCCTCAAATTTGCATGATAACATTATAAACAGAATGCTTGCTAAAATCACACGGGCTACCACATGGGCGTGTCCCAAGCCGTGTGAGGAAGACGAGCATATGCTCAGCCGTGTGAAAACCCCTGTAGATTAAAATTGGAAAATAAATCCAATAATTCCACACGGGTGTGGGACATAGGAGTGTCCCCAAGCACACAGGCATGTGCATTACCTCTACACGGGCGTGTGAGGTTTTAACCTAGAAATTTTCATAAAATTTCTGTGAGTTCTCGGTTTAGTCCCGGATCGCTAATGATGTATGTTTTGGGCCACATAGGTCCATAACTGAGACAAATTGACTTTAATTGATTGGTTTTAGTTGAATGAAATTTTTTGGCCCAATTCTGTATGTTTGGTTCTGCTTAAGTTCGGTAATGCCTCGTACCCGTCCCGGCATCAGATACGGGTAAGCGGTGTTACGGGCAATCTGCCTAATTTGGATACTAGTAAGACACCGACTTCACCTATGACTGAGACTGGGTCTCATGATCGAGCGGCTGGGGACGAAGCACTATCCCAAGCTATGTTATGGATTCTAGAGAGGGTCGCTGGGCCCAATACTGGGGCTAGATGTCGTAGGTTGGTTATGAAACGTCTCTGGTCTAATGGAGCTGAGCTTTTTAGGGGTATTGCTGGAGTTGCCCCTAATATGGCTGAGTATTGGGTAGAAGCCATAGAGTGGATTATGGATGATCTGGATTGCACCCTCGAGTAGAAACTAAAGGGTGCTACATCGCTGCTGCGTGATAAGGCATACCAGTGGTGGCTCACTGCTAAGGAGGGCACTCAGCCCAATAGATTGACCTGGGAGTTCTTTAAGACCACTTTTCATTGGAATATGTGGGGGCCAGTTATGTGGATGCTCGTAGGAGAGAGTTCTTGAATCTGACTCAAGGGGATAGATCGGTGGTTGAGTATGAGGCCAAATTTTTGCGACTGAGCCACTATGCTCAAAGTATGGTGGCGACTGAGTACGAGTGATGTGTTCACTTCAATGATGGTCTCAAGGATAATCTGAGGGTTCCGATAGCTCCACAGAGGGAGCGAGACTTTGCTGCACTAGTTGATAAGGCAAAGATCGTCGAAGAAGTAAAGCGTACTGAGTACTAGAACTGAGAGAGAGGTAGGAGCAAGAGGGGGTCGGAGCCCTCAACTTTCGTTTAGAGGCCTAAGAAAAAGGCCAGAGTTGATGGGCTGATCAGAGTTGGGGCTCCTATTGCTGCTAGTGGACAACCGCCGTGTATTGGCTGTGGTAGATGCCATCAAGGCGAGTGTTGGAAAAGACCTGGGGTTGAGAGCACCGTATTAGAGAGTGTCTACGGTGGTCCAGATGAAAGCTTCTAGCATGGTTACAGCACCACCACCAAGAGGCCGTGGTCAGGCCAAAGGTGGGAATGGTTTGGGCCGTGGTCATAGAGCATCGGAAAGAGATGTTGGGAATACTGAGGTCAGGCAGCTGGCTCTGGTTTATACTGCACGTCGCCGTGAGGATGGAGACGCTCTGGACATCATTACAGGTACGTTCTTTATTTATAATGTACCTTATACTGCACTAATTGATATAGGATCCACTCACTCTTATATAGCTTGTACCGTATCTGAAAATTTGGGTATACTGGTTGGGAGCACTACGAGTGAGGTCACTGTACTGATTCCGTTGGGCAGTCATTAAGAGTTAGCAAACTGTTTAGAGAGGTTTCTCTAGAGGTTCAAGGGGCTATCTTTTCAGCTGATCTGATGGAACTGCCTTTTGGGGAGTTTGATCTGATACTGGGAATGGACTGGTTGGTTAAACACCAAGTGAGCTTGGATTTTGCCACAAAAAGGGTTGTACTGGGAACAGATGAGGATAGCGAAGTGGTCGTAATTGGAGAACATTAGAATTACTATTGAATGTGCTTTCTACACTGAGGGCGAAAAAGTTGGTTCATAAGGGATGCGAGGCGTATTTGGCCAACATCAGTGCTTCAGATTCTGGGGATTCTTCAGTTAAGGATATCAAGACAGTTAAGGACTTTTTAGATGTTTTTCCTAAAGAGCTATCTAGGTTACCTCTGAATCGTGAAGTAGAGTTTGGGATTGAGCTCCTTCCTGGTACAGCTTCGGTGTCCATCGCCCCTTATAGAATGGCACTGAAGAAGCTCGTGGAGCTTAAGGCTCAGATTCAGGAGTTACTAGATCGTGGGTTCATCCGCCCTAGTGTGTCTCCGTGGAGAGCGCCAGTTCTGTTCATGAAAAAGAAGGATGGATCCATACGTATGTGCATTGACTACCGACAACTGAACAAGTTGACGATTAAGAATAAGTACCCCATATTGAGGATAGATGATCTGTTTAACCAGTTTCAAGGAGCTTCGATTTTCTCTATGATTGATCTCTGATCAGGGTATCATCAGTTGAGACTTAAGGAGGCGGATGTGCATAAGACGGTGTTTAGAACTCTTTATGGTCACTACGAGTTCCTAGTAATGCCATTTAGACTGACTAATGCACTGGCAACTTTTATGGATCTGATGAATCGAGTGTTCCTGTGACACCCCTAATGTGACCCTAGTCGGAGAGTGGTTTCGGGACCACAAAACCGAGTCACAAGAATAATTAGGTGTTATATTCTGTGCTTATTGTATGTGGAATTTGTATGCGTAAATATTTCGTGCCTTGATTTTATTAATTAGGTTCTAATTCATAAGAAAGGACCCATGTGTTAGGACTTGAAAATGTGATAGGTGAATTTTAAGTGGCCAAATAATGCATGAAGTAAAGACATGAGGATTTGCATGTCAATTTAGCCAACTATAGGAAGTGGCCGCCATGGTAATGAAGATGGGCAAAAGAAAACATGTCTTGAACATGTTTTGCTAATGGTGGATGTTAGAAATAATAAAATAAAGAGCATGGGCAAAGGAACATGTTTCAAACATGTCTAGTTAATGGATCATGTTAGAAAGAATAAAGAAATGGAGAAAAAGGGAAATGATGAACAAAAAAAAAAAAGAGTGTGGATGCCCCCCCTTGTTGCCGTGAGTTGAGGAAAAGAAAGGAGAAAAAAATTTTGTTGTTCATCCTTTCTCATTTTGTTACAATTGCCATGGCTTGAGAAGAAGAAAAAAAAAGTGTTCATGTTTTCTTTCTTTTGCTATAGCCAAACAAAGGGTGAAAAGAAGGACATTTACTCAAGTCAATTCGCAAGTACCTTTGGCTACTAGGAGGTAAGCTTTGAGTTTGTTGATTTGGTTTTGTAATATGCTAAGTTGAATGGTGGATGCACTCTTGGTAAGGTCAAGGAAGTTGAGATTTCTTGTGTGTGTCTAGGCAAAATGCCGAATGATTTAGTGTTGGAGATAGGAGCTTAATTAGAATGATAAATTCTTCTCCTATGATTATTTTTCTTGCATGTTAAATGGCTCCTACTTAGCCATGCAAAATTTGTAATTTGTATGGATGATTGGAGCATTCGGCTAGGGTATAAAGGAAGGGATTTTGGTTGTTTCATCTAAGTATGGATGATGAATGTGCTATGGAAAGAAATCGGTCTTCCTATGAATATGATTCGTGAATGTTTATATTAGTAAAATAATTTATGTTCAAACACTTGAGGATTCGGCATTGTCCATGACTATTGTGTTTAGGAGGTGATTTTGATTATTTGAATATTGGAAAGTAAGAATAGGTGTGATCGGTCATGGGAATTTGAGATGTTGTACATTAGAATTGAAAATACTTGAGACTAGGTTACCTTAATAGTGATAATACATTCGGCCTTGATGCATTAATTGAATGTTGGCTAAGGTTTTGATATTTTGAACAAGGATAGTTGTGAATGGAGTGAAAACCATTAAATTATACACATAAGTATCCAGCAAGAAATTTAACTACTAAATGTATTTATACTAGGAGATCAAGACATCAAAAGGGGAGAATCAAACAAAGGCAAAGCAAAGATAATCGAGTAGTCGATTGGAAATCGTTTCATCCAATATAAGGTAAGTCATTAAGCATATATTTGGTATTGTTTTAAATGATCATAATATCTATGCAATTGTGTTTAATGAGATGATATGTAAATGAAAATGTATGTGTATGGAATGATGACATTGTTGAATGTAAAAGAAATAGTGAAATGTGTAGAAAGTTTGCTTTCGGCACTAAGTGTCTTGAACAATACGTGTGTACGGTGATGAGATTGGCACTAAGTGTGCATGCTGGAAATATATGGCACTAAGTGTGCATGCTAGAAATATATGGCACTAAGTGTGCACTGAAATATACTGACTTGGGTGTGCGAGCTCAAGGGTATGGCACTATGTGTGCGGCTTAAATCACATGGCACTAAGTGTGCGAAATGGAGTATTAAGCACTGTGTGTGCGCGTACTCTATATATATATATCTCCGATCAAACAATTATATCGAGTGGAGTATGGACAGCGGAAAGAGTAAGTACCTTGAGTTCGTGGCTAATAGATACTATGTTCATGCTCGGGGTTGAGTCGGTAAGTTTTAAATCTATGTGATGATTTCAATTGCATGATTGTTGCGAAATGAAATGATGAATGGAAATTGCTTCAAATATCCTATTGAATAGTATATGAAATGTAAATGTATGACTTGGTATGACATTGATCCGAAAGGTCTAAGGAACTATGGTAGTTCGGTATGGTGAACGCAATGGGCCTTGTTTCATTATTTCATTTTATGATAATTTTAGTAACGGATGGTTGTGAAGTGCTTATGACTTCTCGAGTTATAAACTCACTCGGTGTTTTCTTGTCACCCATTTTAGGTCTCTTGGACTCGTATCGTTTGCGTGCTCGTAACCGTCGTTGAAGTCATCACACCGGTGGGAATCTTTTGGTATTGTCTTCGTAGTTGAACTAGGAGAACATTTGGCATGTATAGGCTATTTTGTTTTGTTGAATTTCGGTTGTAAACTTTAAGCCATGCGAAAATGGCCTATGTGGTCGGTTGAGTGTGAATCTAAAACCTATAGGCACGAGCCTTAGAAACCTTAATTTTGATAAGGTGGCCATAGTTTGTATTATGTATGATGAAATAGTTGGCCATGGAAGAATTATGAAATAGTCATTGTTTGCTTTAGTAACAGATGCTGCCAGCAGCAGTGAGGTGAGATGGAAAAATCACTAAAATAGTAGAAGTAGAATTAAATAGTGAATAAATTATGAAATTGAACCATGATGAATCTATTTTCATATGGACGAAACGAAACGACCATATGAGCTGTATTTTAAGGGATAATCAGGTTTTCGCGAAACAGGGCCAGAACGGTTTCTGGATCCCCTGCTCCGACTTTGAAAATTTACTATAAATTAACCAGAGATAATTAGAAGTCATGCTCTATATGTACATATTCCCTTGTGAGTCTAGTTTCTCTAGAAACAAACGTCATAAGTGTTGGATCCCTGTACAGGAAGATATCCAAGTCGTAGTGCACAAAGGTCAGTGTAGTCGAACCCTGAAACAGGGTAGATTTTAACTAATAAAATGTACTAATTGGCTCGACCAAAAATTCTAGAAAAAAATGTGTAGATGGAATTATGAGTCTAGTTTCAGGGAAAATTTACGAAACTGATTTTCGAGTTCTGGAACTCGAGATATGATTTTTAAGAGGACAGTGACGCAGTTAGCTAGCCTGCCTGGAACAGAAATTAAATATTTCCAAGAGAGAAATAAGGGAAGTAAGCCCGGTAACACCACGTGGCCAAATCCGGTGACGGTCACGGGTTTGGGGTGTTACAGTTCCAGCCTTATTTGGATCGGTTCATAGTGGTATTTATTGATGACATACTGGTATATTCGAAGACCGAGAATAAACATGATGAACATCTCAGAGTGGTTCTACCAAGTTCAGTAAATGTTAGTTTTGGTTACGTAAAGTAACATTTTTGGGACATGTGGTTTTTACTGAGGGGATTAGAGTCAATCCTCGAAAGATTGAGGCTGTCTTGGATTGGAAGCAACTTAAGACTGTATCTGAGATCTACAATTTTTTGGAACTAGTAAGGTGTTATCGACAATTTGTAGAGGGGTTGTCACTGATTGCGGCGCATTTAACTAAGCTACTATGCAAGGGTGTGCCATTTAATTGGACTGATGCCCAGCAAGAAAGCTTCGAGAAGCTCAAAATTGTATTGACTGAAGCCCTTGATTTGATACAGCCAGAGTCTGGAAAAGAGTTTATTGTGTACAATGATGCATCACATGTCTATTTGGGATGTGTGTTGATGCAAAAGGGTAAGGTGGTAGCGTATGCGTCTCATCAACTTAAGACTCATAAGGCAAATTATCTGATGCTTGACCTAGAGTTAGTTGTAGTGGTGTTCGTACTGAAAATCTGGAGGCATTACCTATATGGGGAAAAGTGTATCATCTACACTGATCACAAAAGGCTCAAGTACCTCCTCACTCAGAAGAAACTGAATCTTAGGCAGCGTAGATGGATTGAGCTGCTTAAAGATTATGATTGTACGATTGAATACCATCCTGGTAAGGCCAATGTGGTGGCCAACGCACTGAGCCATTGGGCTATGACTGATCTAAGGGAAATGTTTGCTCTCCTTAGTTTATTTGGTGATGGTAGTCCATTGGTCGAAGTTCAGGTTAAATCGTCGTGGATTAAGTAGATTATGGGTAAGCAGTTAGAGGACGAGTTTTTGGGTCTTCACTTCTGACAGGTTGAGAGTGGGAATACTGTGGATTTTGGACTGAATAGCGAAAGGGCACTTTGTTTTCAAGGGAGAATCTATGTACCGAAAGATACTAAATTGAGGCAATCTATATTGTGAGAGGCATATAGTAGACCTTATGCTACGCATCCTGGTGGAAATAAGATGCACTAAGACCTTCACGAGTTACACTGGTGGCCAGGTCTTAAATGAGAGGTTACCGATTTTGTGGCTAAGTGTCTGACATGCCAGCAGGATAAGGCGGAGCATCAGTTACCTTTGGGTTTGTTGTAGCCAATCAAGATTCCACTTTGGAAGTGGGAGAGAGAGACTATGGACTTCGTTTGTGGGTTGCCCCTCACACCCACTAAGAAGGATTCAGTGTGGGTCATAATTGTAACGCCCTAAATTTTGGGCCTAAAAATCTTTGGTGTTGAGTATGGGAACAGTTAGGAAGCTACTCATAAATATTTAGTTGTGTAAGATTGTGACACAACTATGTATCTGCTTCAGTGGTTAAGTGCTCTGGGAAGTGTAACACCCCTAACTCGTGACCGACGCCGGTGTCGGACACGAGGGGTTAACGGCCAAACCCTCTCAAGATACCAACCAATTTGACATTACCAGTCAGGCTGGAAAACTGCGTCACCGTCGCCTTAAAAATCATATCTCGAGTTTCAAAACTCGGAAACTGGTTTCGTAAATTTTTCCTGAATTTAGACTCATATACCCATCCATGGATTTATTTTTAGAATTTTTGGTTGGGCCAATTGGTACAGTTTATTAGTTAAAGTCACCCATGTTACAGGGACCGACTGCTCTGACCTTTGCGCGTTACAACTTGAATATCTCTCTGTACAGGGCTTTAATACTGGTGTCGTTTGTTTTTAATGAAACTAGACTCAAAATGGAATCTTTACATATAAGGCATGACTCCTAATTCTTTCTGGATAATTTATGGTAAATTTTCAAAGTCGCGACAGGGACCCAGAAACCGTTCTGGCCCTGTCTCACAAGAACTTTAATATTTCCCAGTATACTGCTCATATGGTCGTTTCGTTTCATCCATATAAAATAGATTCATCAAGGTTCAGTTCCATAATTTACTCACTATTTAATTATACTTCTACTATTTTAGTGATTTTCAATCTCATCTCACTGCTGCTGTCCGCAACAGTTACTGCAGTAGACTATGCCAATTTCATGAATTTTTCCTTGGCCTTAATCATCCATCATACATGACACAAATTATGGCCACCTTATCAAAATTTGAGTTTCTAAGACTCGTGGCTATAGGTTCTAGCATCCCACTCGACGACCACATAGGCCATTTTCACATGGCTTAAAGTTTACAACCCACAATTCGACAAAATATAATAGCCTATACATGCCAAATGTTCTTCAACAACAAAAACAATACCACAAGATTTCAGCCGGTGTGATGACTTCAACGACGGTTCCGAGCACGCAACAATACGAGTCCAAGAGACCTAAAATGGGTGACAAGAAAACACCGAGTGAGTTTACAACTCAGTAAGTCATAAGCATTCATCAATCCACCGATAAAGTTACTACTACATGTACAACAAATGAGGCTAGGTACTCGTCCATATCGAATCTATACCATAATACCTCGGACCTTTCGGTCCAATCTCGCACCAATTCATACATCCACATTTCATATTCTACACAACAAGATAATCAAGCATTTTTTTACACATTAACTCATTTTCCAGCACAACCATACAATTTCAATCATCACATAGATTTAAGGCTTACCAAATTCAACCCCAAGCATGAACGTATTCTCTATTCGTCATGAGCTCGAGGTACTTACCCGATCCGCTGTCCGGGATTAGCTCGATAAATGTCGCACACTCAGTGCCAATTGTAATGCAAGAGCATATAGTGAATCCGCACACTTAGTGCTATATGTATTCAACTCGCACACTTAGTGCTATATAATCAAACTCGCACACTTAGTGCTGTACAATTTTAAACCCGCACACTTAGTGCCAATCTTGTCACCGTGTCCATTTATACCCGCACACTTAGTGCGAGACCAATACCTTATGTATTTTGCTGCCTTTATACATTCAACAATGGCATCATTCCATACACATACATTTCCATTTACACACCAACTCATTTAAACACATTTGCATATATATATTGATCATTTAAATCAACACCAAATATACGCTTAATGACTTACCTTGTGTTGGGTAAAACAGTCCAAGTCGGCTACTCGATGACCTTCGTCTTTCCCTTGCTTGATTCTCCTTCTTTAACTCCTTGAGCTTAATCAATAAATCAACTAGTTTAACCCTCTTGCTAAACATTCATAATTCAATTACACATGCATATGTATGTTTGTATATTCGCAACCATCCTCACTTATTACCCATTTGGTCAACAATCTAAGCCAAGATAAGGCTTCAATATGGTTGCCTCTAACCGAATACATGCACACCAATCTACTTCCTTTGGCGAATATGCATGTCTATGTGGAGGCTAATTTTACACTTAATACTACACAAAAAAACAGCATACATTTTCCTAATTAACGCATTACATATTGTAGTTCTATACACATCTCTCATTTATTTCATAACCAAACAACATCACAAGCAAATAGACACCTTAAAATAGTATACATGTCATACCAATTCATCATGTGCAAACATATATTCATGTAGGTGCAATGGCGAATTCTCAAGTGGCTTATATCCAAATATACACACATATCCAAAGCTTAAATCTTACTTACCATGCAACATGCATGAATCATACTTATGGATACAACATGGCGAATACCACAACACCATACCGTTTCAATTTGGTCATGGTTAAACAAAGAACTTAGTATCTCATTCAAAAATGCTAAAAGAAAATCTAAGAATCCTCAATCCACCATCACATGAATCATTATCAAGCTTGATATTTAGCATGCAATGGCATTAACACCATATTCACTTTGGCGAATTTCATTCCCATGACATAACAAAGATTTGAACCATGGGCTAACAAGAACATCAAGCTAGCAACTAAAATATACATGAATCTCATGGCAAAACATCAAACTTACCTTAATCTAGGTACAAGTATGGCCAAACCTCCTCCTAAACCTCTTCCAAACCAACATGAAACAAGAATTCCTTCCTTCTTCCTTAGAATTTTCAGCCCAAAGGAAATGAAAATGATGAACAAAAATTCTTCTTTCTTTCTCCACACTCACGGCAATGGGCATGCATGAGACCATTTTTTCTTTTTTTTTTTGTTCCTTTCATTATTAAATTCCCATGCTCACTATTTTATTTTTTCTTACATACACCATTGTTCCAACATGTTTTATGACATGTTTTTACCCATAATCTCTTGTCATGGCCGACCACTAACTATTAGGGGGGGAAATTTAACATGCAAGTCCTCCCCTTTGGCTACATGCACTATTAGGTCCTTATAGATTAGCCTATCACTTTTCAAAAGTGTCACACAAGTCCTACTAACTGAATTCACATGCTATCGGCTAAATCGAAGCTTGAAATTTTCACATTCATAATTACATATTCTAGACAATAAATATTACGTTCAAACATTTTGGTGACTCGGTTTAGCGGTCCCGAAACCACTTCCCGACTAGGGTCAATTTTGGGCTGTCACAACTCTCCCCCACTTAAGAAATTTTCGTCCCCGAAAATCTTACCGGTAAATAGGTTTGGGTAACGCTCTTTCATAGAGTTCTCGGGTTCCCAAGTAGCTTCTTCCATCCCGTGTTTGAGCCATAACACTTTTACTAATGGAACTCTTTTGTTTCGCAACTCCTTCACTTCACGAGCTAGGATACGAATCGGTTCTTCTTCATAACTCATATCGGCTTGAATTTCAACCTCTGATGGACTAATTACGTGTGACGGGTCAGATCTATAACGTCGAAGCATCGAAACATGGAAAACGTTGTGAATCCTTTCAAGTTCGGGGCAAAATCAAACGATACGCCGATGGACCGACTCGTTCAGATATTTCATATGGCCCGATGAACCTCGGGCTCAATTTTCCTTACGGCCAAATCTAAGCACCTTCTTCCAAGGTGAAACTTTGAGAAAGACCTTGTCTCCAACCCGATATTCAATATCTTTTCTTTTCAAATCCGCATACGACTTTTGGCGATCCGGCGACTTTCAAACTTTCACGAATTACTCGAACTCTTTGCTCGGCATCCTTAACCAAATCAACCCGAAGAATTTACCTTCACTAAGTTCACCAGAATAATGGGTACGGCATTTACGATCGTATAAAGCCTCGTAAGGCGCCATCTTAATACTTGATTGAAAGCTATTGTTGTGCGAATTCAATCAAAGGCGAATACCGCTCCCATGAACCACTAAACTCAAGGATACAACATCTCAACATATCTTCGAGTATTTGAATTATCCGTTCGGATTGACCATCGGTTTGGGGGTGAAAGGCGGTCTTGAAATGCAACTTGGTACCCAAAGCTTCTTGAAATTTCTTCCAAAATCGCGAGGTAAATCTCGGATCTCTATCCGACACAATAGAAATCGGTACCCGTGTAATCTCACAATCGAGAAACGTACAATTGGCTAGTTTATCCAATGAAAATCCGTGACGCGGGGATAAAGTGAGCCGACTTAGTCGATCTATCAACAACAACCCAAATCGCATCCTTCTTACTAGTCGACAATGGCGGCCGGACACAAAGTCCATTGTGACTTGATCCCATTTCCACTCGGGTATCGTGATCGGTGAAGCAATCTCAAGGCACTTGATGTTCCGCTTTCACTTGTTGACATATTAAACATCTCAAACAAAGTCGGAGATGTCCCGTTTCATACCATGCCACCAAAACCGACGTTTCAAATCGTTGTACATCTTCGTACTCCCGGTGGATTGCCATTCGGCTACAATGGGCTTCGTTCAAAATTATTGGAATAAGTTCAAATTCTTTGGGACACACAGACGACTTCGAACCTCAAACAATCGTCATCATCGATTTGAAATTCGAGTCCTTGTTCGAACACACTCATCCCGTTTACAACCAACTCATCGTCGACTTTCGAGCTTCACGAATTTGACGTATCAATAATGGTTTGGCTTTCAATTCAGCTACTAACACATTGTCGGGTAGGATAGACAAGTGTACATTCATCGTCATAAGGCAAATAGTGATTTCGCTTAAGGCATCCGTAACCACATTAGCCCTTCCCGGTGATAATCAATGACGAGCTCATAATCTTTTAACAACTCGAGCCATCGCCTTTGTCGAGATTTAAGTCTCTTTGGGTCATCAAATATTTGAGACTTTTGTGATCCGAATACACATGGCACTTCTCACCAAATAAGTAATGTCGCCATATCTTTAAGGCGAATACGATGGCGACCAATTCGAGATCATGGGTTGGATAATTTTTCTCATGTGGCTTTAATTGCCTCGACGCATAGGCCACAACTCGCCTTTCTTGCATCAATACGCAACCCAACCCAAGTAGGGATGCGTCACTATAAATGACAAACTCTTTGCCCGATTCGGGTTGCACTAGAATTGGGGCTTCATCAAATAAGCTTTCAGTTGATCGAAACTTTTCGACATTTCTCCGTCCATTCGAACTTAACATCCTTTTGGAGTAGCCGTCATTGGCGTGGCTATCGTCGAGAAACCTTTACAAATCGTCGGTAATAACCGCAAGCCCCAAAAAGCTCCTAACTTCGGTAACATTTCTTGGTGGTTTCTATCGACTATGGCGAATTTTGTTCGGGTCCACCGACACCGATCGGACACCACGTGCCCCAAAAAGCTAACCTCTTTCAACCAAAATTCACATTTATTGAACTTTATGTATAACTCGCTTATCTCGTAAGATTTGCAACACTAGCCTCGGTGTTCAAAGATGCTCGGTTTCATCTCTCGAATAGACCAAAATGTCATCGATAAATACAACTACGAACCGATCTAAGTATGGCTGAAAGTTCTATTCATTAAATCCATAAACACCGCAGGGCATTAGTGAGCCCAAACGGCATCACCAAGAATTCAGAGTGACCGTACCTCGTTCTAAAAGCGGTTTTGGGTATGTCCGATTCTCGGACCCTCAACTGATAGTACCCCGACCTCAAATCTATCTTTGAAAACACCGAGGCTCCCTTTAATTGATCAAACAAATCGTCAATTCGTGGCAATGGATATTTATTCTTTATCGTCACTTTATTGAGTTGACGATAGTTGATGCACAACCTCATGGTTCCGTCCTTCTTCTTCACAAACAATACAGGTGCGCCCATGGAGAAAAACTTCGGTCGAGCGAAACCTCTATCCGTCAATTCTTGCAATTGAACCTTCAATTCCTTTAATTCCGTTAATGCCATACGATACGGGCTATTGAAATCGACGTAGTACCCGTACAACTTCGATGTCGAATTCCACTTCTCGAACCGGTGGCAATCCCAGTAACTCCTCGGGAAAACATCCAATACTCACAAACCACTGTACCGATTCGAGTTTCCTTTCCGTCTCTTTACTTCCAAACACATACGCAAGGTATGTTTCACACCCTTTTTCACATACCTCCGAGCGGTCATAGAAGATATTATCATGGCGCTCCTTTTAAATCGATGACTCGACTCGGACTACCTCATTATTTGCACTCCTCAAATCAATGGTTTTCCTTTGCGATCCACCATCGCATCATGTACGGTCACCAATCCATACCAAGAATAACATCGAATTCATGAAATGGTAGAAGCATCGATCGGTAGGAAAACAGATTCTCGAATTATTAGGGGCATCTCTTGCACACTTTATCAACAAGCACGTATTGACCCAAAGGGTTTGACACTCGAATTACGAACTCGGAGACTCAACGGTAGAGTCTTCTGGATGCTAAGGTTTCACATACATATGAGTGAGTAGAGCCGGGTCAATCAATGCAATCACAATAGTATCAAAGAGAGTAAAAGTACCAAGGATAACGTCGGGGAGGATGCCTCCTCTCGTGCGCGGATGGCATATGCTCTAGCAGAGCACGGGTCTCGGATCGGACGGCCGTATTAGAGGCTCCTCTCGATTACCACTCCTACCTCCAGAGATTCTCGGGGCCTACCTCCACCGTCGTTCCACTAGGTCTTGCACCTTGCGTCTTATTCCTCTCATCTAGCTCCGTGCAATCTCTAATGAAGTGGTCCTTGAACCGCATCCATAACAGCCCTATTAATGACTTACCCCAACATTCACCTAGGTGTCGTCTTCCACATTAGGGGCATTCAGTCTCTCTTGACGATTATTGCCCACACTAGCTATCAAGTAGCTCGAGTCCGTCAATGGTCGGGCTCTAATGAAAATTCCCGCATCGTCCTCGACTTCTTGGTGTCCTCCACGAACCTCTTTACAGGTGAGAACGGAGCTTTACTCGTCGATCTTTTACAGAATCTCTTGCTTCAAATTCAGCCTTCTTCTTCTCCTTCCCAAGTTCTTCCGCCTTGCGTGCTCGTTCGACTAGTGTCACGAACTCCTTTATCTCCAAAATTCCCACTAGTAACTTTAACTCTTCATTCAATCCTTCTTCAAATCTTTTGCACATCGCAACCTCATCAGCCACACACTCCGAGCATACCGACTAAGTCTTACGAACTCATATTCGTATTCGAGATACGGTCATCCGGCCTTGCTTGAGTTCCAAAAATTCCTTACGCTTCGATCGATGAACCGTTGACTAATGTATTTCTTTCAAATTGGATTGAAAGAAATCCCAAGTAACTCGTTCATTTGGGACTATGGAAATTAAAGTCCTCCACCAATAGTAAGTCGAGTCTCTTAACAAGGATATAGCACACTTAAGACATTCATCGGTGTGCATGATAGTTCATCTAACACTCTAATGGTGTTATCGAGCGAACTCGGCTTTTCGGCATCATCAAGAACTATGGCCTTGAACTCCTCGGCCCGCGCTTCCTAATCAAGTCCACGGTGGTTTACTCACCTCACAGGATCAATAACTGGAGGCATTGCGGGCTCTTGGGGTGGAGTATTTAAATTCGGGAATGGTTGGACAGCCGGGTTGGTTCGGGCATATTATGCGACCCACTCATTCATCATAGTGAAGAAGGCTTGTTTCGCCCTTCATTTTGATTATTCGCGGATGACCGAGGCTCAACAGGCGGTGTCCCTTGCGCGAGCAGCCGCTACACTTTCAACGTCATCCGCCAAGGGTCTCTACCCGGGTTCCATTTACTAATCAAAACAAAAATTTCAACCGTCAAGTCATCACATTTTAAGCACTAACAATTTGGCATGTATAGCAAGACTCACACGCGCTATGGTAGTCCTAGAATCGACTAAACCATAGCTCTGATACCAATAAAATTGTAACACCTAACTCGTGACCGACGCCGTGTCGGACACGAGGGGTTAACGCCAAACCTCTCAAGATACCAACCAATTTGACATTACCAGTCAGGCTGGAAAACTGCGTCACCGTCGCCTTAAAATCATATCTCGAGTTTCAAAACTCGGAAACTGGTTTCGTAAATTTTTCCTGAATTTAGACTCATATACCCATCCATGGATTTATTTTTAGAATTTTGGTTGGGCCAATTGGTACAGTTTATTAGTTAAAGTCACCCATGTTACAGGGACCGACTGCTCTGACCTTTGCGCGTTACAACTTGAATATCTCTCTGTACAGGGCTTTAATACTGGTGTCGTTTGTTTTAATGAAACTAGACTCAAAATGGAATCTTTACATATAAGGCATGACTCCTAATTCTTTCTGGATAATTTATGGTAAATTTTCAAAGTCGCGACAGGGGACCCAGAAACCGTTCTGGCCCTGTCTCACAAGAACTTTAATATTTCCCAGTATACTGCTCATATGGTCGTTTCGTTTCATCCATATAAAATAGATTCATCAAGGTTCAGTTCCATAATTTACTCACTATTTAATTATACTTCTACTATTTTTAGTGATTTTTCAATCTCATCTCACTGCTGCTGTCCGCAACAGTTACTGCAGTAGACTATGCCAATTTCATGAATTTTTCCTTGGCCTTAATCATCCATCATACATGACACAAATTATGGCCACCTTATCAAAATTTGAGTTTCTAAGACTCGTGGCTATAGGTTCTAGCATCCCACTCGACGACCACATAGGCCATTTTCACATGGCTTAAAGTTTACAACCCACAATTCGACAAAATATAATAGCCTATACATGCCAAATGTTCTTCAACAACAAAAACAATACCACAAGATTTCAGCGGTGTGATGACTTCAACGACGGTTCGAAACACGCAACAATACGAGTCCAAGAGACCTAAAATGGGTGACAAGAAAACACCGAGTGAGTTTACAACTCAGTAAGTCATAAGCATTCATCAATCCACCGATAAAGTTACTACTACATGTACAACAAATGAGGCTAGGTACTCGTCCATATCGAATCTATACCATAATACCTCGGACCTTTCGGTCCAATCTCGCACCAATTCATACATCCACATTTCATATTCTACACAACAAGATAATCAAGCATTTTTTACACATTAACTCATTTTCCAGCACAACCATACAATTTCAATCATCACATAGATTTAAGGCTTACCAAATTCAACCCCAAGCATGAACGTATTCTCTATTCGTCATGAGCTCGAGGTACTTACCCGATCCGCTGTCCGGGATTAGCTCGATAAATGTCGCACACTCAGTGCCAATTGTAATGCAAGAGCATATAGTGAATCCGCACACTTAGTGCTATATGTATTCAACTCGCACACTTAGTGCTATATAATCAAACTCGCACACTTAGTGCTGTACAATTTTAAACCCGCACACTTAGTGCCAATCTTGTCACCGTGTCCATTTATACCCGCACACTTAGTGCCGAGACCAATACCTTATGTATTTTGCTGCCTTTATACATTCAACAATGGCATCATTCCATACACATACATTTCCATTTACACACCAACTCATTTAAACACATTTGCATATATATATTGATCATTTAAATCAACACCAAATATACGCTTAATGACTTACCTTGTGTTGGGTAAAACAGTCCAAGTCGGCTACTCGATGACCTTCGTCTTTCCCTTGCTTGATTCTCCTTCTTTAACTCCTTGAGCTTAATCAATAAATCAACTAGTTTAACCCTCTTGCTAAACATTCATAATTCAATTACACATGCATATGTATGTTTGTATATTCGCAACCATCCTCACTTATTACCCATTTGGTCAACAATCTAAGCCAAGATAAGGCTTCAATATGGTTGCCTCTAACCGAATACATGCACACCAATCTACTTCCTTTGGCGAATATGCATGTCTATGTGGAGGCTAATTTTACACTTAATACTACACAAAAAAACAGCATACATTTTCCTAATTAACGCATTACATATTGTAGTTCTATACACATCTCTCATTTATTTCATAACCAAACAACATCACAAGCAAATAGACACCTTAAAATAGTATACATGTCATACCAATTCATCATGTGCAAACATATATTCATGTAGGTGCAATGGCGAATTCTCAAGTGGCTTATATCCAAATATACACACATATCCAAAGCTTAAATCTTACTTACCATGCAACATGCATGAATCATACTTATGGATACAACATGGTCGAATACCACAACACCATACCGTTTCAATTTGGTCATGGTTAAACAAAGAACTTAGTATCTCATTCAAAATGCTAAAAGAAAATCTAAGAATCCTCAATCCACCATCACATGAATCATTATCAAGCTTGATATTTAGCATGCAATGGCATTAACACCATATTCACTTTGGCGAATTTCATTCCCATGACATAACAAAGATTTGAACCATGGGCTAACAAGAACATCAAGCTAGCAACTAAAATATACATGAATCTCATGGCAAAACATCAAACTTACCTTAATCTAGGTACAAGTATGGCCAAACCTCCTCCTAAACCTCTTCCAAACCAACATGAAACAAGAATTCCTTCCTTCTTCCTTAGAATTTTCAGCCCAAAGGAAATGAAAATGATGAACAAAATTCTTCTTTCTTTCTCCACACTCACGGCAATGGGCATGCATGAGACCATTTTTTTTTTTTTTTTTGTTCCTTTCATTATTAAATTCCCATGCTCACTATTTTATTTTTTCTTACATACACCATTGTTCCAACATGTTTTATGACATGTTTTTACCCATAATCTCTTGTCATGGCCGACCACTAACTATTAGGGGGAAATTTGACATGCAAGTCCTCCCTTTGGCTACATGCACTATTAGGTCCTTATAGATTAGCCTATCACTTTTCAAAAGTGTCACACAAGTCCTACTAACTGAATTCACATGCTATCGGCTAAATCGAAGCTTGAAATTTTCACACATTCATAATTACATATTCTAGACAATAAATATTACGTTCAAACATTTTGGTGACTCGGTTTAGCGGTCCCGAAACCACTTCCCGACTAGGGTCAATTTTGGGCTGTCACAGGAAGTGTCTGAGAAGTCTTGGGTTCAAGCCTTAGGAAGTGCAAAAAGTCTTGTTTTTTAAGGAATAAGCAATGTCTCTATGCAGTAGGCTTTTAAGTAAATAAGGGAAAAACATGACAAAAAAGAGCCTACTGGCCTAGGGGATAAGTAGCGTGTTGCTAGTGTCTGAGGTCTGAAGTTTGAGTCTTGGTTTGAACAATGGAGGTTTTATTTTGCTGCTTATGCTGTGAGAGTAGTAGAGTTTGATCGAAATACTATAGAGTTGTTGTGGAATTTGAATTGGTGGTGGAAGGGATTATGGTGGAGAGATTTTAAGAGAGAATTAAGGGAGGAAAATGTGGAATTTGAAAAGTGGAAGAGTTGGTGCCGAAATGGTAAGCTAAGCCACTCTGAATTTGGCTTTGGTGGGTTAATTCTCCTTTTCGGTTGAAGTGAGATGTAACACCCCTATCCCGTAACCGTTGTCGGAATAGGAAAGGGGTATTACCAGACTTGTAACTCATGTCAGAACAGTAAAATTTTTTTTTTGCTTTTTTCTTGGAATAAAGATCATTCATTTAGATAAATGCTAAATACAGCCAGGGATAAAATTAAACTTCTATAAGTACACATTCAAAAAATGCCATTTTCGCATGGCTTATATACATTAACTAGAATATTATTCCGCTACTAGTTTATTCTATACATGCTATAAAATAATCCAAAACATAGCAGTACCAAACAGTGGATAGTGATAGTGTGACGAGTTGTTGACGATCCCCGAGCAAAGGCCAAATTTGATAATCTATAAAAAAGAGAAACGTAACAACAGAGTAAGCTTTCAAGGCTTAGTAAGTCTTAAGTAAAACAATTAACTTTGCTGGATTAAATACATTTATAACTTACACAAAATCCAAGTGAAGTCTCGATGGGCTTAATAAGCCTACACAAGTACATAATACATACCGCCAACTTAATGTGCCGATCATCCGTAATTGTTGATTTATTACTAAGTCGCTTAAGATTAGGCCTTACACAAATCACGCTTTTGAAATGTCAAGATATATCACCATTCGGTCAAATAGATTAAACCCTATGTATGTACATGTAATTCATCTATTTCATCCAAATTTAAGAGTATATACCCCTTCGCATTTAAAAACATCAATGCTACTTTTAGTTTAATCAGTCGAACTAAAACATAACACTATAATCACATTCGGTTTCCATATTTGGAAGCACATATTCATGTTTTCATCTTACATAAACAATTTGATAGAGTCAATACTCGTTGAATATAACTTATAACCATCTCATAAGTGATTCCCCAAGTACATTTGTAATACAAACGAAATCGAGTTCACATAGCAAGTAAGTATCACTTACCATATACTTAACCTTTGTACACTTACCGTTTCCATAGTTACCAATTACAAATTCAATCTTTCAATACCTCTAACTACTTAATCATATGCACTCATTTCGTGCACATACATAATTGTATATATGTATTTAGGAGCTTAGTTCTTTAGTTCATATTCACATTAATATTTCAAATAATCAAATCATGACAAGTATTAAAGTTTCAGATATCGTATATAAAGGACCAAACATATTCCTTATCACATATACATAAATGACCAAACGCAATCCATACCTTGTATTTGCACATCCTCGAAATACAACTCAAATTAGTAAATTTTATGAAACTAATTAAATCCTTATCTTAAAGATATGCAAATGGTCTTGGTTTGAAATAATTCAAGGCACTTAGCCATAGCCTGCTAGGTTTTAAAAAATCGAATCCAGCTACGGTACCAAGCTGCGGTACTTTAAGCCCTGATATATCATCTTAGTTAATTCCCAAGTTGTATACACATCAATTCACATACCTTCGATTTTTCCAACACGGAAACACATTAATAAGGTATCACTTCATTCGAACTTATTCGTATCTCAATATAGCTAGTCTCATTTCACAAGAGCCATTAGGCCACATCACGCAGTCAGCGAGTCTTAACCTGGATACTTTCCAAATTCCATGTATATTTAATCAGATGTTACCACATTTCACACAAACTATCACCATTGTAATTCATTAACCTCATTCGAATATAAGCGTATAGCATGTACCTTAACTTCATGTCATAATAGCATTCGTCTTTAACACATATTTATATATACATATATATATATATCCCTTTCAATAAACTTCCAACTAAATTAGAAAATACACACATGACTTACATTCTTCTCATGACAACCACTCGGCTAAACAACATATAAGTCACCATACCTTCAATTTATAAAACTATCAACACATATTACATATACATTGCTTACGTTTATAAAATAGCCATTCGGATAACTTGCACACATTTATATTTTAGCCATTTTGGCCTCACCACCTATATATTTATCTTGTACATCAATTCAGCAATAGCTTATAAGCAACTCAATTAGTTTCATCAATGTTTACAACAAAATCACAGATTCACTACAAGCTGTTTTCTTGAGCAACAATCATTAAATTATTTTTAACTGGAGCTACGAAACTCCAAATGAAGTGCCATAAATTTTCCCCGAAAATAGACTCATATATCTTCTATACATAAAATTTTCAGGATTTTTGGTTTGGCCAATCAAAACCATAATTTTCTTAAAATTACCCCTATTTTACTGTTTAACTATACTGACCACTCTTCACTAAGAATCAAATTTCTCATTGTACAGATTTCAAAATATGTTCTTGTTTGTTTCATTTGAAACTAGACTCATTAAGGAGTCTAAAAATATAAAATTTATCTTACAAATTTTTTTTTACTATTTATAATGATTTTCTAAAAATAGAACAGGGGATTTCAGATTCATTCTGACACTGTCACACACAACTTTAAATATTTCTCTATAGGAAATTCCTTTGCTTGCACTGTTTATTTTATAAGAAACTAGACTCATTGATCTTTGATTACATATTTTATTCAGTCCCTAATTCCACTCCAACAATTTATGGTGATTTTCAAAAATCACACTACTGCTGCTGTCCTAAGCAGATTATTACAATTTGCTCTTAAATTTCCAAGTCCAAACACTTAAGAACTTACCATTTGAGTTTAAAACATATCATCATATATAAGTACTTATTATCACATACAAATCATAATTTAAATATCACTTTTCTAATAACCAATAGGCTAAGGCTCATAGAAGTAACTTATTCCATATCATTTTACTATAGGTAATTACACCAATTCATAGTCCCATCTTTACCCGTATTCCATATCATTCTTCATTATAACTAAACTTATATGCTAGAAACTTATTTATTTCAATATGTAATTCAAGTAGAACCATTAGGTCACATTTTATTTATTATGTTCATGTAAGAATATATCATCGTTTATCAAATCTTAAGCTAAGTTCCATTACTCAAAGACTTAACTCAGATTTATTTGAATAACTGCGGATAGGCTACTCGATTGCTTTCTCCTTTCCCTTATCTGATTTAGATCCTCTTTGCTCATGAGCTTAATTAAAACAAATGAATTTGTTTAATTACTTATTCAACATTACTTCTTTAATAGTCACATTTGACAATCATATAACTTCAATGCATAATATGTTTATAAAATATGCCATGACTAACTTTTATGCTTATTATACCAATACCTAATTCACATGCACAAACAAAAATTCACATTACTTACCACGCTTTCATATACACAAATTTAACTATATATATATATAGCATACCATTAACTTATAAACCCTATTCGGCCCTAACCAAACAAATTGAACCTCCATTTAAAATTTTCATTCCAAGATCAAAGTAGCAATTTCATAATGGTTTCACCTATGCCAAACAATGACCGAATCACTCCATCATAATTATAGCCGATTCTATTTTGCTCCTATTAAGATCATAACTCATTTAGAATAATTACTAATCTTTTCCCACTCTCGTATACAATACTATAAGAAATGCCGAATGCTTTAACATAACCTAACTAGAATTTTATCCAACAACATCTTAATTAGCCGTTTCCTATCCTTAAAAAAACGTCAAATACAAGGCGATTTACAACTATACATTATACCAAACTTGCTAGAACCCTTAATCCTTAACCGAATGTTATAACTCAACTACACATTTTATTCATTAAAACATCTTCAAGGACCACATTCGGCAACTCTCTTTAAATACACTAATCTCAACTTTCAAGTTAAAAACAATTTACCATTTATACATATACTAGATAAATGACCGATTATTCAAAAAAATCACATATGTACATAATTGAAACTTATTCCATAACATTCACAAGGCCGAATACCCACATGAACAAATTAACCAATGTCATTCAACTTTCAAAGCTAATAAGTCAATATAGAACCAACCATCTTAATGTCACAAAAAAAAAATATCTACTATGAGTTTCAAGCTTATTGACCGAATTTCCAACCTCAAAAACCTAAGTTTAATCTATGGGATAAGTAAAATTTGAGCTAATCATCTCAATTATGCATAAATTTTCAAGAATTATTCAATACATACCTCATTCTAGCCATCATCTAAGCCAAAAATCAAACAAAACTTTCTTCTTGTAACACCCCAAACCCGGCCTGGACGTTATGACCGGATCTGATGCGCCACATTGATGCGTTCAAAACATTCCGTATTACTTAGTTTGGAAAAGCTGAGTTGGTGTTGTAAAAGACACTTTTAAAGGTAGGTTAAAGTGAATGTGTGACAACCCGAATTAGGGCCTAATCGGAATAGTGGTTTCGTGACCACAAATCTGAGATAGAAATAATTGTTTTATAATTATTTTGGGGTTTATGATATGATTGCATGATTGTGTGAAAATTTCGTGATGAAATTCTATGCCTAAAGTGCTTAAATTGAAAGTAGGGACTAAATCGAATAAGTTGCAAAATTTGCATCCCAGAAGTTTTTCGTATGAAATTGTTTTGGAATATTAATTAGGAGGTCTTAAATAGCAATTTGACCAATTTTAAGTTCATGGACAAAATTTGGACATGGAAGGAATTTTTGAAAGTTTAGTAAGGAGGGGTATTTTGGTCATTTGGATATTAAATGAAATAAAATGGGAAAAATAACACAAAATTGGTCATCATCCTCCTTAGTTGCTGCCGAATTCTCCCTCTCTCCATAGCTAGGGTTTCTTCAATTTTCAAGCTCCATAATCAAGAAAGATGCGGAATTGATCCCGAACGGGGGAAGGAAAAAGTTTTGGATTAAATTGCAAAATTTTCACATTTTGCACCAAGGTAAGTTTGTATGTAAATATTACAATAATTTCATGTACATTCTTATATTTCAGCCTATTATATGTATATACTAGCTGATGTTGAAGTATAATCGACTATTGGAAGAATGGAAATAAATAATAGAGAGAGATCCGGTTGAACATTCGAAAAATCGAATAAAATAGATGGAGCGTAGCTAGGTCACATGTATGATGCCGAGTGCACATCATGTGTACAAGAAAGCTACGAGACACCTGTAGTAGCTAGGTCACATGTGTGATACGAGATGTATCCCATGTAGACAAGAGAGCTACGTGAAAGATAAATGTAGCTAGGTCGCATGCGTGATTCCAAGTGAAGGACACCATGTAGACAAGAGAGCTACGTGAAAGATAAATGTAGCTGGGTCGCATGCGTGATTCCAAGTGACGGACACCATGTAGACAAGAGAGCTACGAGACAAATCGGCTAGGTCGCATGAGTGGTACTAAGTGTTCACCATGTGTACAAGAGAGCCGAACTAAACGAAGTATGATGGTGGGGTGTCTTGAAACCATTAAATATCGAGGATTGATCCGAATTGTTCAACGGGATGGTTTCGTGGTGACATTGTGGTTTGGACCTATACTTATGGTGAATGAAGTATGGTGAAAATGATTTGTGGTATATACAAATATAAGATAAAATGAGGTTAGCATAAAGAATTTGTGAAAGAGTGAAATTAGCATTAAAACTGTTTTTAGATGGTAGCAGTGACGTGATTTTGAAAAATCACCAAAAATAGGAGGAATATAATTAGAGGTTGAATGAGATGTGAAATTAAAGTTTAATGAGTCTACTTTCATATAAAAGAAACAGAGCAAGCAAAGGAATTCTATATTTTGAGATATTTACAATTGTATGTGACTTGCTCAGGATGAATACGTGATCCCTGTACCAACTTTGAAAAATCATTAAAATTGTACAAAGCAAATTAAGAAATATAGTTTACATGCCTAAATTCCTTATTGAGACTATTTTTAAATGAAATGGACTTCAGGGTTGTTTGAATTGTGTACTGATAGAAATTCAATTTGTAGTGAACAGAGGTCAGATCAGTCGAGCTGTGTAACAGGGAAACTTTAACTAATAAACTGTACTAATTGGCTGAACCAAAATTATAGAAAAAATTAGCAAAAAGCTTTATGAGTCTAGATTCAGGAAATTTTACGGATTTGAATTTCGAGTTTGGTAACTCGAGTTATGATTTATTTAGTGAATATGACGCAGCAGAGACAGCTTAATCAAAGTGGAATGAATAGTGAAGTTAAAGTAGATGTACTTGAATTGTTGTGTAAACACGTTAGATTTTTTTTAATTAGTATTTACATACTTACTTACTAAGCTATAAGCTTACTTTGTTTCTCTCTTTTGTCTTATAGTGTTCTCCTATTGCTCGGGAGTTAAGGATCGTGAAGATCTATCCGCACTATCCTACTTTAGGGTATTTGAACTAAACATTTTGAATTATGGCATGTATAGTAGGCTTAATTATTTTGTTACGTGTCATATTTGTCTAGGTTTAAAATATTAGTTACAGATTTCGACCAGCTAATTTGTACAAGCCTTTAAAGTTGGCTAATATTGATCAAGACATATTTATATTTCGATTATGTTTAATGGTAGGTATTATGTTCTGGTAATACCTTGTATCCTGTTCCGGCGACGGTAACGGGTAAGGGGTGTTACAGAATGGAAGCTGCGCACCAGGTAGGAAACCAGGAAGAAGAGGAGGTGAGTCCGTCGGACTGCTTAAGTACCAAGTTCTCTCTTCGGATCCAATCCTAGACATGCACACCGCCATTGCCACACTCTAACATCTCGTATAATTTTGAGAAAACCGTTTGATTATGACCAGCTTAAGAAAATGATTAAGGTTGCAAATCGTTTGCTTAAAATATTTATTTTCTTGGGAAAACATTTACTTTATGGAAACTTTGCGTCATCGTGATCTTTTTAAAACAAGTAGATTTTATAAAACGAACCCTAGTGCTAGCCAGTTTAATAATCCCCAAAATATAAGTAATTAAAAAGAGCGACCTTATTACAACTTTAAGCATAATAAAAATAATCCAAAATAAATATTAAACTTATTTAAAATCGGCAATCAATCTTCATGGCCACTCTCAATCCCGCCTCCCAAGTCCACCAATTCTAGGGCTCACCGCAAGGATGGAAGAGGAAGGGGTGAGTTTGGGAAAACTCAGTGTATACAGAAACCCATCCAAAGCCCAATTCAGCTCGAGCCCATTGGGCCTAAGCCCTATTCAGATAATAGTACACAGAGGTCAAGCCCTTTTCGTAATCACATAGCAAGGCCTTAGCCCTTTTACATAACAAGATGGCCCATAGGCCCGCCAAGAACATGAATAACAACAAGAATAATGAATGCAAGCCCATCTGGGAGACTGCTCAACCCACCAACCGCTACACCGCCTGCATCAGCCCTACACACCTTGTGGGAATATCTCAACCCACCCACCCTACACACCATAGTTGCAAAGAACGCACTCAAATTCATCGATTGAGGCAAAGCCTCCAAGACGTGGATGAACCACTTTCATACTTCCTCCATTAATACCCCAACCCCATGCAATGATATTAATAAAAGCATATCATGTAAAATACAACATTGATCAATCATGCAGTTCACCAATTTAAAACCCTAGGGATATATCGGTAATTTTGCTCTTTAGGGTAATTTGGTAATTTTGCTCTTTAGGGTAATTTCGTGATCTACGCTCATGCACAAGCTAATTCAGTAATTTTATCGGTTTTATGCAATTTGATTCCACCATCTACCTAATGTGCTAATTTGCCCATCTCTTACCCATATTGGTGCAGTAAGCCTATTGGGCCCAATTTTGGCCCATCGAGCCCCTTTTTCTGAAATACGCCAAAACGTCATGTGAACGTGCTTACCACCTTGCGGTGCGAGATCTAACAATTACTCTATGCCTTGAGAGCATTCTCATACTCACATGACCGTGAAATGCCTAAATTTCAGATTTCGCTTTTCCGAATTGAACTAAGAAAGGGTGTTCGGTACACACACCTGCTTCATGACGATTACTCTTGAGATCCCTTACGATGTCCTACAATTATTCATCACCATTTTAGCATACAAGTTATGCTTAACAAACTCAAAATCCACCCTACCTTATTCGGCCAAAGAACCCTTATTGACCATAAGTTGCTTACCTTCACAGGGTCCAATAATACGATTCAAGCTTATCCAAGTCGATACTCCAAGCCTCGCTGCTCCTCCAAAGTTGTCTATATCACACTGTCCAAGTCAGTCACTTGCCCACAAGGGCAAAATAGTCATTTAACACCCTAGGGGCAAAATGGTAATTCTACCCTACAAGGGTATTTCGGTAATTTTATAAACAAAGGGTATTTTAGTAATTTTACAAACCAGGGGTATTTTGGTAATTTTGTAAACCAAGGGTATTTTAGTAATTTTACAAACTAGGGGTATTTTGGTGATTTTATAAACCAAGGGTATTTTGGTAATTCTATAAATTGAAGGTAAAACGGTAATTCTGTAAACTGAGGGTAAAACGGTAATTCTATAAATCGAGGGTAAAATAGTAATTCATAACCGAGGGTAAAATGGTAATTACGAATCGAGGATAAAATAGTAATTAGTAAATTGAGGTAAAACGGTAATTACGTAAATCGAGGTAAAACAAGAATTTTGTAAACCGAGGTAAAATGGTAATTACAGAAATCGAGGGTAAAATGGTAATTTTACAAGTCGAGGCATTTCAATAATTGGTAAACTAAAGTATTCTAAACATGGATAACAATACAAATGGGCCTAAAGCCTATTCTCGACCCAAATGGGCCCACACGCTCGTGTGGCCTTTTAGCCCAAATCTAGCCACAAATATGAGATTCACCTAGCCTAGCCCAATATTTACTACACAATCAAATAACTTATCCAATTGGGCCGTAGGCCCATTGGGCCCATATGGCCCCTTTCACCCATCGCGCCAAGTAGCCATCCAACAACAAGAGTAGTGATAAATACACACCGATAGGAGATGGACTTAATCCATGCTCCGAGCACTCTTAGCCGACGCCCAACCCAAACGAGCACGCCATACAAATGAAAGGGATCACCAAGAAAGGTACATTTACTCTCTTCATGGTTCCTCTATTTAAAGCCGACTTCACAACCACTCTTATATTAGCTTCGATGTGGGATCCTCCAACATTAGAGTTTAAATTCAACACCAACTCTTGCACCCTGTTAGCAAAATAAATGCTCTTTGCTTGCCATGGGATTCAACCTCGCCTCCCTTAAATGCTCCACACGCTACTTGCCACTAAGCCACAAGGCTTTTTTGTCATATTTTATCCCCAATTAATTATAAGGTCTAAAGGCCAAAGTCCAGTTCCTTTAAAAAAACAAAATAAATTGCAAGAGCCAAGGCTTGAACCCAAGCTCCCATACAACCTTAATGACGCCACAACCACTAGACTACATGCTTCCTTGTGTCATTTATTTACCACAATAATTTAAAAGGCCCTCATTCAAGCATCCGTGTTTTTTTTCACTTAATACCAAAATTTTGCTAAAGCCCAAGTTTAAACCCAAGATTTCTCCAACACTTCTCAAAGCCATTAACCACTAAAGCAAACATTTAATTGTGTTATTTCATTGCACAATTAAATACCTATATAAAACCTCTTTACGGACCCACACTCAAGGCCCAATACTTCTAGGCCCAAATTCGGGGTGTTACACTTCTCCCTCACTTTGAGCTACGGCAATGGAGGACAAGGATGAACCAACTTTGGTTTCTCCTCACACTAACTATTATCTAATATCTCCTTTTTATTTATTAATTCATTTGTAATATAAAATGTTAAATCAAAAATACATATTATATATAAAACAATATCATGACCGGCCACTATCCCAAAAATGGGTATTTTGACATGCAAGTCCACATTTTTGAATACATGCATTAATAGATCACTTTATATTTACCTAACCTATTTCACAAATGTCTCACATAAGCCCTTTGACTAAAATTCACATTTAACTAACAGTATTTAAGCATCAAAATTTCACACATGCACTATCACACATAATAGATATGAATTTTAATATTTAATAAATTTTATAACTCGATTTTGTGGTCCCAAAACCACATCTCGACTAGGGTCAAATTAGGGATGTCACAACTCTCCCCCTCTTTAGGGATTTTCGTCCCTGAAAATCTTACTAGCGACTACGTTAGGATAACGTCCTCTTGTTTTAAAACAAATACATAACATCAACTCAGATATTCATACCCACATTTTCATTCATATATATATATATATAAGCTGTAACATGGCCGGAAGTATACATGTTCTTAAACATCCTAATGAATATCCTTTATAACATTATCATATCTAAATATTCAACTTAACTTATTTCCAAAAGAAGATCAACTTCCACGTACCTGAACATTTAGTTCATTCAATACATCCAATCATATTTAAAGTTACCCGTATACAGTCGAATAGGCATAAAGCTTAACACAAGTGATGCCAGTGTACTAAACACGGTCTTACACACTATCACAATTCAATGCCATCGTCCTAGACGAGATCTTACATGAAACGAAATCCGCACACATAGTGCCCACTGACCGATCTCGCACACATATTTCTCGGTTAAAGAATTCGCACACACAGTGCCCACTGACCGATCTCGCATACATAGTGCTCGGTTAAAGAATTCGCACACACAGTGCCTCAATTCATTCGCACCCATAGTGCCTATATTCATTCATTATTACACATTGAAATAACATAACCAAGTCTATAAGACATCATATAAGTACACTTTAAACGTGTCCTTTCATTTAACTTTGAATTCATATAGTAATGAACACTTAAACTTTGCTCGAATCACCAGCATTAAGCCTGCTAGGTACGAAGACCCAAATACACATCGCCAGCACGAAGCCTACTAGGAACGAAGGCCCGAATACACATCACCAGCACAAAGCCTGCTAGGCATGAAGGCCTAATTACACATCACCAGCACGAATGCCCTTCAGGACTTAGCCCGGATGTAACACCAGCACGAATGCTCTTCGGGACTTAGCCCGGATATAACACCAAAGCACAAATGCTCTTCGGGACTTAGCCCGGCTATAACACCAGCATGAATGCTCTTCGGGACTTAGCCCGGATATAACTCTCAATTCTAATGCACACACACATATATATAACATAACACATTAGTATATCATTTACATTACTCGAATACAAGCACTACATGCTTATCAACCATTCAAATTTCGGTTCAATAGCCACATACAAAGATCACATTTTCGTTTCATTATCCAACTTAATTTCTATAATTTCAATGATTTAATCACATGGGTGCCACATACACTTCTATGAATATAAATTTCTATGGAAACTGAACACATAGATATATCATCATTTCCCATACGCATTTCGTAAATAACACTCACATACCTGAACAAACTTAATTTAGTGAACGAATTTGGATACCGTATAGCATAAGCTTTATAGTTCTAGTCTCTTTAATAGTTTTCCAACATTCAGCCCACTAGGTATAACTTGAACTCGTCACTGGCACAAGCCTGTTGAACTTTGAGTCTGAAACACATTACCAGCCATCATGCTTGTTACAGCTCGATAGGGATAGAGATTCATTACAAGATCTGAAAAATATATTTTTTCTCGTAAAATCATCACACTATCATTTTATCATTATATGACATGTATAACTAGACTCGCACGTGCTACGTTAGTCCTAGAATCCACTAAACCGTAGCTCTGATGCCAAATAAAATGTAACACCCCTATCCCGTAACCGTTGTCGGAATAGGAAAGGGGTATTACCAGACTTGTAACTCATGTCAGAACAGTAATTTTTTTTTTTTACTTTTTTCTTGGAATAAAGATCATTCATTTAGATAAATGCTAAATACAGCCAGGGATAAAATTAAACTTCTATAAGTACACATTCAAAAAATGCCATTTTCACATGGCTTATATACATTAACCAGAATATTATTCCGCTACTAGTTTATTCTATACATGCTATAAAATACTCCAAAACATAGCAGTACCAAACAGTGGATAGTGATAGTGTGATGAGTTGTTGACGATCCCCGAGCAAAGGCCAAATTTGATAATCTATAAAACAGAGAAACGTAACAACAGAGTAAGCTTTCAAGGCTTAGTAAGTCTTAAGTAAAACAATTAATTTTGCTGGATTAAATACATTTATAACTTACACAAAATCCAAGTGAAGTCTCGATGGGCTTAATAAGCCTACACAAGTACATAATACATACCTGGCCAACTTAATGTGCTGATCATCCGTAATTGTTGAATTATTACTAAGTCGCTTAAGATTAGGCCTTACACAAATCACGTTTTGAAATGTCAAGATATATCACCATTCGGTCAAATAGATTAAACCCTATGTATGCACATGTAATTCATCTATTTCATCCAAATTTAAGAGTATATACCCCTTCGCATTTAAAAACATCAATGCTACTTTTAGTTTAATCAGTCGAACTAAAACATAACACTATAATCACATTCAGTTTCCATATTTGGAAGCACATATTCATGTTTTCATCTTACATAAACAATTTGATAGAGTCAATACTCGTTGAATATAACTTATAACCATCTCATAAGTGATTCCCCAAGTACATTTGTAATACAAACGAAATCGAGTTCACATAGCAAGTAAGTATCACTTACCATATACTTAACCTTTGTACACTTACCGTTTCCATAGTTACCAATTACAAATTCAATCTTTCAATACCTCTAACCACTTAATCATATGCACTCATTTCGTGCACATACATAATTGTATATATGTATTTAGGAGCTTAGTTCTTTAGTTCATATTCACATTAATATTTCAAATAATCAAATCATGAAAAGTATTAAAGTTTCGTATACGTATATAAAGGACCAAACATATTCCTTATCACATATACATAAATGACCAAATGCAATCCATACCTTGTATTTACACATCCTGCCGAATACAACTCAAATTAGTAAATTTTTATGAAACTAATTAAATCCTTATCTTAAAGATATGCAAATGGTCTTCGGTTTGAAATAATTCAAGGCACTTAGCCATAGCCTGCTAGGTTTTAAAAAATCCGAATCCAGCTATTACGAGACCAAGCTCATGGGACTTTAAGCCCTGATATATCATCTTAGTTAATTCACAAGTTGTATACACATCAATTCACATACCTTGATTTTTCCAACATGGAAACACATTAATAAGGTATCACTTCATTCGAACTTATTCAGTATCTCAATATAGCTAGTCTCATTTCACAAGAGCCATTAGGCCACATCACGCAATCAATGAGTCTTAACCCAATACTTTCCAAATTCCATGTATATTTAATCACATGTTACCACATTTCACACAAACTTTCACCATTGTAATTCATTAACCTCATTCGAATATAAGCGTATAGCATGTACCTTAACTTCATGTCATAATAGCATTCGACTTTAACACATATTTATATATACATATATATATATATCCCTTTCAATAAACTTCCAACTAAATAAGAAAATACACACATGACTTACATTCTTCTCATGACAACCACTCGGCTAAACAACATATAAGTCACCACACCTTCAATTTATAAAACTATCAACACATATTACATATACATTGCTTACGTTTATAAAATAGCCATTCGGATAACTTGCACACATTTATATTTTAGCCATTTTAGCCTCACCACCTATATATTTATCTTGTACATCAATTCAGCAATAGCTTATAAGCAACTCAATTAGTTTCATCAATGTTTACAACAAAATCACAGATTCACTACAAGCTGATTTCTTGAGCAACAACCATTAGATTATTTGTAACTGGAGCTACGAAACTGTAACACCCCGTACCCGATATCGTTGCCAGAGTCGGACACGAGGGGCTCACAGACTAAATTCACTTGTCACACAGACCATTTTAACATTTCCAGACAAGCTGGCTGACTGCATCATTGTTACCTTAAAAATCATATATCGAGTTCCAGAACTCGAAATCCAGTTCTGTAAATTTTTCCTGAAACTAGACTCATAATTCCATCTACACATTGTTTTCTAGAATTTTTGGTCGAGCCAATTAGTACAGTTTATTAGTTAAAGTCTCCCCTGTTTCAGGGTTCGACTACACTGACCTTTGCGCGTTACGACTTGGATATCTTCCTGTACAGGGCTCCAACACTTATGTCGTTTGTTTCTAATGAAACTAGATTCACAAAGAAATCTGTACATGTAGAGCATAACTTCTAATTCTCTCTGGTTGATTTATAGTGAATTTTCAAAGTCGGAATAGGGGATCCAGAAACCGTTCTGGCCCTGTTTCACGAAATATTGAATATCTCTTAAAATCCGACTCATATGACCGTTTCGTTTCGTCCTTGACTTATTTGTGTCCTCCCTGAACTTCTTTACAGTCGAAAATGGAGATTTACCCGTCGATCGTTTACGACAGTCTCTAGCTTCAAATTCAGCCTTCTTATTCTCCCTTCCATGTTCTTCCGCCTTACAGGCTCGTTCAACTAATGTTACAAATTCTTTTATCTCCAAAATACCCACCAGTAGCTTTATATCTTCATTCAATCCTTCTTCAAATCTTTTGCACATAGCAACCTCATCAGCCACACATAGCAACCTCATCAGCCACACACTCCCGAGCATACCGACTAAGCCTTACGAATTCATGTTCGTATTCAGATACTGTCATACGGCCTTGCTTGAGCTCCAAGAATTCCTTACGCTTTTGATCGATGAACCGTTGACTAATATATTCTTTTGAAATTCCGTTTGAAAGAAATCCCAAGTAACTTGTTCCTTTGGGACTATGGAAATCAAGGTCCTCCACCAATAGTAGGCTGAGTCTCGTAACAAGGATATAGCACACTTAAGACATTCATCGGTGTGCATGATATTCATCAAACACCGAATGGTGTTATCAAGCGAAACTTCGGCCCTTTCGGCATCATCAAGAACTATGGCCTTGAACTCCTCGACCCGCGCTTCCTAATCAAGTCCACGGTGGTTTACTCAGCCTCACAGGATCAATAACTGATGGCATTACGGGCTCTTGGGATGGAGTATTTAAATTCGGGAATGGTTGGACTGCCGGATTGGTTCGAGCATATTGCGCGACCCATTCATTCATCATGGTGAAGAAGGCTTGTTTCGCCCCTTCGTCTTGATTATTCGCAGATGACTGAGGTTCAACAGGCGGTGTCCCTTGCGCAGGAGCAGCCGCTACACTTTCAACATCATCCGTTAAGGGTCTCTCTACCCCGGGTTCCATTTGCTAGTCAAAACAAAAATTTTAACCGTCAGAAGTCATCACATTATCAAGCACTAACATTTTGGCATGTATAGCTAAACTCATACGCGCTATGGTAGTCCTAGAACCGACTAAACCATAGCTCTGATACCAATAAAATTGTAACACCCCGTACCTGATATCATCGCCGGAGTCGAACACGAGGGGTTCACAGACTAAATTCACTTTTCACACAGACCATTTTAACATTTCCGACAAAGTTTGGTCGATCGTCCATCATGTTACCTTAAAAATCATATCTCGAGTTCCGAACTCAAATCCAGTTCCGTAAATTTTTCCTGAAACTAGACTCATAATTCCATCTACACATTTTTTCTAGAATTTTTGGTCAAGTCAATTAGTACAGTTTATTAGTTAAAGTCTCCCCTGTTTTAGGGTTCGACTACACTAACCTTTGCGTGTTACGACTTGGATATCTTCCTGTACAAGGCTCCAACACTTATGCCGTTTGTTTCTAATGAAACTCGACTCACAAAGAAATCTGTACATGTAGAGGATAACTTCTAATTCTCTCTGGTTAATTTATAGTGAATTTTCAAAGTCGGAACAGGGGATCCAGAAACCGTTCTGGCCCTATTTCGCGAAATATTGAATATCTCTTAAAATCCGAATCATATGACCGTTTCGTTTCTTCCATATGAAAGTAGGTTCATCAAGGTTCAATTACATAATTTATTCACTATTTAATTCCATCCCTACTATTTTTAGTGATTTTTCAATCTCACATCACTGCTGCTGTCAGAATCAGTTACTAAAGCAAACAATGACTATTTCATAATTCTTCCATGGCCAAACTATAATTCATCATACATAACACAAATTATGGCCACCCTATCAAAATTAAGATTTTTAAGACTCGTGACTATAGGTTTTAGAACCATACTCAACCGACCACATAGGCCATTTTCGCATGGCTTAAAGTTTACAACCCAAAATTCAACAAAACAAAAGAGCCTATACATGCCAAATGTTCTCCTAGATCGATTAAGAAGACAATACCAAAGATTGCTCGCCGGTGTGATGACTTCGATGACGGTTCCGAGCACACAAAAAGAGATGAGTCCAAGAGACCTAAAATAGGTGACAAGCAAACACCGAGTGAGTATATAACTCAGTAAGTCATAAGCATTTCACAACCAAAATTATCACAAAATGAAACAATGAAACGGGGCTATATACTCCATCCATACCGAACTACACCATGGTCCCTTAGACCCTTCGGTTCAATCTCATACTAATTCACCCAATGACATTTCATATACTATTCAATAGGATAGTTGTGGCATTTCCATACATCATCTCATTTTCGCTACAATCATGCAAATAATGAACTTTCATCTATTCCACAATACCTTATTTACGTTACCGCAATTGTAATCATCACATAGGTACAAAACTTACCAAGCTCAACCCCGAGCATGAACATAGAGCCTATTCACCATGAGCTCAAGGTACTTACTCTTTCCGCTGTCCATGATCAACTCGATAAAGTCACAACCTCCATGTGAATAATCGATCGAAGATATATACATTAAGTTCGCACACATAGTGCTTAATAATCGATTTCGCACACTTAGTGCCATGTGATTTAAGCTCGCACACATAGTGCCATATAATTTAACTTCGCACACTTAGTGCCATATATTTCAAGCTTGCACACTTAGTGCCAATCTTGTCACCTCACACACTTATTGCCCGCACACTTAGTGCCGAAACCAAACACTCTACACATTTCACTACCTCTTTTACATTCAACAATATCATCTTTCCATACACATACATTTGTACACATTTCATCTCATTAAACACAATTGCATAGGTATTTCGATCATTTAATCAATATCAAATTTATGCTTAATGACTTACCTTGTATTGGGTAAAATGGTTCCAACTCGGCTACTCGATGTTCTTTCCTTTGCCTTTGCTTGATTCTCCACCTTTAGCTTCTTGTACTAAATAAATAAATTAACTAGTTTAACCGTCTTGCTAAATATTTATATCAAAATATTAATGATTTCATAGCATAGGAGACACATGACAAATTCATATATTTCTACTTTATGCTTTTGAGCTATTCGGCTAATAACCTTATGCAATCACCATACTATCAATAGTCCAATCACACATGCATATCCACACTTGGACATTCAGCAATCACCCTTGTTAATTTCTCATTTTCAGTTGGTTATATATACATAATCCTATGGTAATATCACAAATGGGCTTACATATATATGCATATATGGCCGAATGTGCAAAGCTTAACTCAACATCACCTATGCTCCTTATTGATGGCCGAATATGTATATATATATATATATATATATATATATCAACTATGCTATCACCTTTAATTCATCTAATCACAAAATTTCATCTCATGAATACTTGACCCACTTCTCATAAGAATGAAACAACAAATAAGTTGAACATCCCATTTTTCCCCATATGGCCGAATGCACCATTTGTTACCCAACTAATGATTTCACAAATCCAACCTCATTTCAACCTCTACTTATGCCATATAACATGAAAACAACCTCTACCCCTAACTCTTGATGTACGGCTTAGTGCCCCAAATCTCCATAGTAGTTTGAGTTTCTTGACATTGTTTAAAAATGTATTCAACAATTAGATAAACACATATAAACAAAGGTTTAAACAACACTTCAAGACTCACCTCCAACTAGCAAAAAGGGTTGCCGAACTTCATTATTGAAAACCTCTCTATTTCCTTCCCTTAGTTTCGGTTTTGGCAAGATGGAGAAGAAGATGAACACTCCTCTTCCATTATCTCTTTTATTAATCTTTATTTCTCATCTATTTTAATTTACTTACCAATATTAAATGACAAACAACATAAACTTGGTGGAATGAAGCCTTGCTTGGCCGGCCACTTAACATGGATTGGGCATTTTGACATGCAAATCCAATCCTTCCTATTTTAATACTATTTGGTCCTTACTTGTTTACCTATCATAATTTTCTAAGTCTCTCAACTAAATCCTTTCAAGCAAAATTCACATTCCTCCGATAAAATTAAAACATCAAATTTTTATACAAGTACTATCACACATATAAGATATGCAAATAAAATTTTAAATAAATTTTAATGACTCGATTTTGTGGTCCCGAAACCACATTCCGACTAGGGTCAAATTAGGGCTGTCACAAGTCTCCCCCACTTAAGAAATTTTCGTCCCAAAAATCTTACCGGTAAATGGGCTCGGGTATCGCTCTTTCATAGAGTCCTCAAGTTCCCAAGTGGCTTCTTCAATTCGGTGTTTATGCCACAACACCTTCACTAATGGGATTTTTTTATTGCGCAACTCTTTTACTTTACGCATCAGAATGCGAACCGACTCTTCTTCATAACTCAAATTAGGCTGAATCTCAATCTCAGATGGTGTGATTACGTGCGATGGATCGGACCTATATCGTCGTAGCATCGAGACATGAAATATGTTGTGAAACTTTTCGAGCTCAGAGGGCAGAATCAATCGGTATCCGACTAGTCCAACTCGTTCGGATACTTCATACGGACCGATGAACCTTGGACTCAATATGCCCTTACGGCCAAATCTAAGCACATTCTTCCAGGGTGAAACTTTGAGAAATACTTTGTCTCCAACCTGATATTCAATGTCTTTTCTTTTCAAATCCGCATACGACTTTTGGCGATCCGAAGCAGCTTTCAAACTTTCACGAATTACTCGAAGTTTCTGCTCGGCATCCTTAATCAAATCAACCCCGAAGATTTTACTTTCACTAAGTTCAGTCCAGAATAATGGGGTACGGCATTTACGACCGTATAAAGCCTCGTAAGGCGCCATCTTAATGCTTGATTAAAAGCTATTGTTATAAGCAAATTCAATCAAAGGCAAATATCTTTCCCATGAACCACAAAACTCCAAGACACAACATCTCAACATATCCTCGAGTATTTGAATTATTCGTTCGGATTGACCATCAGTCTGGGGATGAAATGCGGTGCTAAAATGCATCTTAGTACCCAATGCTTCTTGTAATTTTTTCCAAAACCGCGATGTAAATCTTGGGTCTCTATCCGACATGATAGAAATAGGTACCCCATGCAATCGAACAATTTGGGAGACGTATAATTTTGCCAATTTATCGAGCGAAAAATCCGTACGGACAGGGATAAAATGAGCAGACTTGGTCAATCTATCGACAATGACCTAGACCGAGTCTTTCTTATTCTGAGTCAACGGTAACCCAGATACAAAGTCCATTGTTACTCGATCCCATTTCCCTTCGGGTATCATGATTGGCTGAAGTAATCCCGACGGCACTTGATGTTCCGCTTTTACTTGTTGGCATATCAAACACTTTGAAACAAATTCAGAAATGTCTCGTTTCATACCGGGCCACCAAAATTGGCGTTTCAGGTCATTGTACATTTTAGTACTACCCGGGTGGACTGACATTTGACTACTATGAGCCTCATTCAAAATCATCGAAACAAGTTCCGAATTCCTTGGAATACATAATCGACCCTTGAATGTCAAGCAATCATTGTCGCCAATCTGAAATTCCGATTCCTCATTCGAAACACATTCAGCTCGTTTAGCGACCAATTCAGCGTCGACCTTCTGGGATTCAAGTATTTGATGAACCAATAACGGTTTGGCCTCTGATTCAACTACTAGCACCTCATCTGGTGAAACGGACAGGTGAGCATCCATCGCTCTCAAAGCAAACAGTGCTTTACAACTTAAAGATCAGCCACCACGTTGGCCTTTCCCGGGTGATAATCAATGACAAGTTCATAGTCTTTCAACAACTCAAGCCAACGTCTTTCCCGGGTGATAATCGATTTCGCACACTTAGTGCCATGTGATTTAAGCTCGCACACATAGTGCCATATAATTTAACTTCGCACACTTAGTGCCATATATTTCAAGCTTGCACACTTAGTGCCAATCTTGTCACTGCGCACACTTATTGCCCGTACACTTAGTGCCGAAACCAAACACTCTACACATTTCACTACCTCTTTTACATTCAACAATATCATCTTTCCATACACATACATTTGTACACATTTCATCTCATTAAACACAATTGCATAGGTATTTCGATCATTTAATCAATATCAAATTTATGCTTAATGACTTACCTTGTATTGGGTAAAATGGTTCCAACTCGGCTACTCGATGTTCTTTCCTTTGCCTTTGCTTGATTCTCCACCTTTAGCTTCTTGTACTAAATAAATAAATTAACTAGTTTAACCGTCTTGCTAAATATTTATATCAAAATATTAATGATTTCATAGCATAGGAGACACATGACAAATTCATATATTTCTACTTTATGCTTTTGAGCTATTCGGCTAATAACCTTATGCAATCACCATACTATCAATAGTCCAATCACACATGCATATCCACACTTGGACATTCGCAATCACCCTTGTTAATTTCTCATTTTCATTGGTTATATATACATAATCCTAAGGTAATATCACAAATGGGCTTACATATATATGCATATATGGCCGAATGTGCAAAGCTTAACTCAACATCACCTATGCTCCTTATTGATGGCCGAATATGTATATATATATATATATATATATATATATATATATCAACTATGCTATCACCTTTAATTCATCTAATCACAAAATTTCATCTCATGAACACTTGACCCACTTCTCATAAGAATGAAACAACAAATAAGATGAACATCCCATTTTTCCCCATATGGCCGAATGCACCATTTGTTACCCAACTAATGATTTCACAAATCCAACCTCATTTCAACCTCTACTTATGCCATATAACATGAAAACAACCTCTACCCCTAACTCTTGATGTACGGCTTAGTTCCCCAAATCTCCATAGTAGTTTGAGTTTCTTGACATTGTTTAAAAATGTATTCAACAATTAGATAAACACATATAAACAAAGGTTTAAACAACACTTCAAGACTCACCTCCAACTAGCAAAATGTAACACCCCGAACCCGAGACCGTTGCCGGTGTCGGACACGAGGGGTTAACAAGCCAAAACCACTTATGGCACCGACCAATTTGACATTTCCAGGCAAGCTGGAAAACTGCGTCGCTGTCGCCTTAAAAAGCGTATCTCGAGTTTCACAACTCGGAAACTGATTCCGTAAATTTTCCCTGAATTTAGACTCATATATACATCCATGGATTTATTTCTAGAATTTTTGGTCGGGCCAATTGGTACAGTTTATTAGTCAAAGTCACCCATGTTACAGGGGTCGACTACACTGACCTTCGCGCGTTACAACTTGAATATCTCTCTGTACAGGGTTTCAATACTGATGTCGTTTGTTTCTAATGAAATTAGACTCAAAAAGGAATCTGCACATATAAGGCATGACTTCTAATTCATTCTGGATAATTTATGGTAAATTTTCAAAGTCACGACAGGGGACCCAGAAACCGTTCTGGCCCTGTCTCACGAGAACTTTAATATCTCTCGGTATACTGTTCATATGATCGTTTCGTTACTTTCATATGAAAATAGACTCATCAAGGTTCGATTGCATAGTTTATTCACTAATTAACACCATTCCTAAAAATTTTGTGATTTTCCACATCCACGTCACTGCAGCTGGCAGCATCTGTTTTTAAGGTAGGCTTTACCTATATTGTAGTTCCCATGGACCAACTATAGTCTAGTCATACTTAGGTCCAACATATGATCATATTTAGCCATTCCAATGGCTGATCATGTGACCAACTCTCTCATTCCAAACCATAATCACATCATGAAACCAAATATAATTACAAACCACATATGGTCAAATTCCATACTCCACTTTTACGAACCATTTTCGCATGGCCGCACACATATACATCACAAGTACTTAAAACAACCGAGAGTAGTCCTATACATGCCATATCCAAAACTCAACTAAAGGAGTACCAAAAGGGCTTTGATAGTGTGGTTGACTTCAACTTCTATGATCCCGAATCCGATCGCTAACGAGCAAAATCTATAAACAGAGAAACAAAGAAACGGAGTAAGCAATTTATGCTTAGTAAGTTTGAGCCATAATATACACACAACCAAAGCATAGCATTCAAGTAGCTAAACAATAATTCATATGCACAATTTCTCAAAGACATGCTTACTTCACAATCCCAACTCTCATGTTCATACACAAATAACGGCTTAGTTAATGCCGATAGCTCATTTATCATTGGAGCGAATATTCATACGCACTTACTCATAGTGTGCAAAGCACACACAAAACATACCTTGTTGTTGGGAACTTCACAAGTGCATTAACTGAAAATTTTACAGCAAGCTTATAATTTTCAAATCACATACCTTCGAGTTTAACCGGATATAGCTACTGCTCAAACGCCTTCGGACATAGCCCTTATGGTAACCCGCACAAATGCCTTCGGGACTTAACCGGATATCACAACTCGCACAATTGCCTTGGGCTTAGCCCGATATCATAGCTCGCACCATTGCCTTCGGGCTTAGCCCGATATCACAACTCGCACAATTGCCTTGAGCTTAGCCCGATATCACAATTCGCACATTCATACACATCTTTGTTTCAATTTCATAACAAACTTTTATGCACAATTTACTTAATCAAGAATATCATTTCGCTCAATGGCCACATACAAGGGCACAATTTCGATTGCTTATTACTTCGCTCAATCGAATCAAAATCTAAGTTTCGATACTCGAAAACTTACCTCGGACGTGGTCGAACGATTTCGATCGCTATTCGACGACTTTTTCCTTCCCTTATCGGATTTAGCTCCCTTTGCTCTTGAGCTTAATTTAACAAATAAATTGGTTTTATCATTTGAGCATCGAAGAGGAATTCAAGATACCTAGCCAATATATATGCTCATTAGGCATCAAAGTCACATATGTACGAAATCACTTAATCGAGCTCAACACATTAGTTAATATTCCTCTTAGCCAATTTTCTAAGCCAAGAATAGGCATCAATATGCTTGCCTCTAACCGAATGCATGCACACCAATTTCCCTCATGTGGCCGAATATGCATGTCCATGTTGAGGCCAATTATGCACTTAATACCACACAAAAACAGCATGCATTTTACTAACTAACGATTACATATTGTAGCTCAATACACATCTCTCATGTACTTCATAACCAAACATCATCACAAGCAAATATATACCTTGAAATAGTATATATGTCATGCCAATACATCATGTGCAAACAGTATACACATATAGGTGCAAGGCTGAATCTCAAGGGTTCATACCCATCCAAACACAAATTTTACCAATCAAGTAACAAGCATAAATCATGCTCATGAATGCACCATGGCGAATACATCACAACCATACTCTTTCAACTTCGGTCATGGTTAAACAAAGAATTCAATGTCTTACTCAAGATTGCTACAAAGAAATTTCAAGAGTAGTCAATCCATCATTGCATGCATCATTAGCAAGCTTCACATTTAGCATGCAATGGCTTCAACACAATAACAACCTTGGCCAAATACCATTTCCATGGCATAACAAGGATTTGAACCATGGCTAACATGAACATCAAGTTAGCAACTAAAACATGCATGAATCTCATGACACAACCTCATACATACCTTAATCTTGATGCAAGTATAGCCAAAATCCCTTCTAGATCTCTTCCAAACAAAAAAATGGAGCAAAAATCCTCCTTCTTCCTTAGTTTTGGCTCAAAGAAAGGATGAACAAAATTTTTCTTTCTTTCTCTACAACTCACGGCAATGGGGGAATACCACACTCACACACATTTTTTTTTCATTCTTTTCTTACCCATACACCTTTGTTTATTATTTCTCTATAATGCACCAACAAAACATGTTTATGACATGTTTTGCCCATCCTCTCTTGCCATGGCCGCCACCACCTATAAAAGGGGTATTTGACATGCAAGTCCATTGTTTTGCATGCATGCTTTAATTAGTCATCACACATTTCCTATCATACTTTCAAAGTTTACTACTAGGCCCTTTCTAGTGAAATTCACATTTATAACACTAAATCAAATCATCAAAATGTCACACACAATTTAACACATATCATAGGCATCAAAATAAATTTTAAATTATTTTTATGCCTCGATTTTGTGGTCCCAAACCACATCCCGACTAGGGTCAATTTTGGTGTCACAACTCTCCCCACTTAAGAAATTTTCGTCCCAAAAATCTTACCGTAAATAGGGTTGGGTATCGCTCTTTCATAGAGTTCTCGGTTTCCCAAGTAGCTTCTTCTATCCCGTGTTTGAGCCATAACACTTTCACTAGTGGAACCCGCTTGTTTCGCAGCTCTTTCACTTCACGTGATAGGATACGAATCGGTTCTTCCTCATAACTCATATTGGCTTGAATTTCAACCTCGATGGACTAATCACGTGCGATGGATCGATCTATAGCGTCAAGCATCGAAACATGAAAGACATCGTGAATCTTTTCGAGTTCGGGGCAAAATCGATGATATGCCACCGGACCGACTCGCTTCGGATATCTCATATGGCCCAATGAACCTCGGGCTCAACTTGCCCTTACTACCGATCGAGTATCTTTTCCCAAAGCGAAACCTTGAGAAACACTTTATCTCCCATCCGATACTCGATGTCTTTTCGTTTCGACCAGCATCGACTTCGACGATCGGAGGCTATCTTCGACTTTCACGTATTACTTTCACTTTCTGCTCAAAGATCTCTAATCAAATCCACCCCAAAAATTTTGCTTTCACCGAGCTCGGTCAAAACAATGGCGTCGGCATTTACGACCGTACAAAGCCTCGTAGGGTGCCATCTTAATACTTGATTGAAAACTATTGTTGTGGCGAATTCAATCAAAGGCAAATACCGTTCCATGAACCACCGAACTCGAGGGTGCAACATCTTAACATATCCTCAAGTATCCGAATTATCGCTCGGATTGACCATCGGTTTGGGGTGAAAGGCGATGCTGAAATGCAACTTGGCACCCCAAAGCTTCTTGCAACTTCTTCCAAAATCGCGAGGTAAATCTCGGATCTCTATCCCACCACGATGGAAATAGGCACCCGTGTAATCTCACAACTCGAGAACGTATAATTCGGCTAGTTTGTCCATTGAAAACCCGTGCGTCACGGGACAAAGTGAGCCGACTTAGTCAATCTATCTACAACGACCCAAATCGCATCCTTCTTACTTGCGACAATGGCGGTCGGATACAAAGTCTATTGTGACTCGATCCCATTTCCACTTAGGTATCGTGATCGGTGAAGTAATCTCAAGGCACTTGATGTTCCGCTTTCACTTGTTGACATATTAAACATCTCGAAACAAAGTCGGAGATGTCTCGTTTCATACCATGTCACCAAAATCGACGTTTCAAATTGTTGTACATCTTCGTACTCCCCGGGTGGATTGCCATTCGGCTACAATGGGCTTCGTCCAGAATTATCGAAATAAGTTCCGAATTCTTTGGAACACACAGATGACCTTTGAACCTCAAACAATCGTCATCATCGATTTGAAACTCCGAGTCCTTTTTGAACACACTCAAATTTCATTTTGCGCCAACTCGTCGTCGACTTTACGAGCTTCACGAATTTGATGTATCAATAATGGTTTGGCTTTCAATTCAGCTACTAACACATTGTCGGATCGAATGCATAAGTGCACATTCATCGTCAGTAAAGTGAATAATGATTTACGACTTAAGGCATCCGCAACCACATTAGCCTTTCCCGGGTGATAATCAACGACGAGCTCATAATCTTTTAACAACTGGAGCCAACGTCTTTGTCGCAGATTTAAGTCTCTTTGGGTCATCAAATATTTGAGACTTTTGTGATCCGAATACACATGGCTCTTCTCACCAAATAAGTAATATCGCCATATCTTTAAGGCAAATACGATGGCAGCCAATTTGAGATCATGGGTCGGATAATTTTTCTCATGTGGCTTTAATTGTCTCGACGCATAGGCCACAACTCGCCCTTCTTGCATCAATACGCAACCCAACCCAAGTAGGGATGCGTCACTATAAATGACAAACTCTTTGCCCGATTCGGGTTGCACTAGAATTGGGGCTTCATCAAATAAGTTTTCATTGATCGAAACTTTTCGACATTTCTCCATCCATTCGAACTTAACATCCTTTTGGAGTAGCCGTCATTGGCGTGGCTATCGTTGAGAAACCTTTCACAAATCGTCGGTAATAACCGGCCATTTCAAAAAGTCTCGAACCTCGGTAATATTTCTCGAGGCTTCCAATTAAGTATGACTGAAATTTTGTTCGGTCGACTCGAATACCCGTCTGAGATATCACATGCCCCAAGAAGCTAACCTCTCTTAACCGAACTCACACTTGTTGAACTTAGCATATAATTGCTTATTCCGTAAAATTTGCAAAGACTAACCTCGGTGTTCAAAGATGTCCGGTCTCATTTCTTGAATAGACCAAGATGTCATCAATGAACACGACTACGAACCGATCCAAATATGGTCGAAGATCCGATTCATTAAATCCATAAATACCGCAGGGCATTAGTAAGCCCAAACGGCATCACTAGGAACTCGTAGTGACCATATCTCGTTCTGAAGGCAGTCTTAGGTACGTCCGAATCTCGAATTCGTAATTGATAATAGCCCGATCTCAAATCTATTTTCGAGAACACCGAAGCTCCTTCATTGATCGAACAAATCGTCGATCTGCTGTAATGGATATTTGTTCTTTATCGCCGCTTTATTAAGTCGACGATAGTCGATGCACAACCTCATGGTTCCATCCTTCTTTTCACAAACAACACCGGCGTACCCCAAGGTGAAAAACTCGGACGAGCAAAACCTCTATCCACCAATTCTTGCAACTGAGCTTTCAACTCCTTTAATTCCGTTGGTGCCATACGATACGGAGCTATCAAAATTGGAGTGGTACCAGGTACCAATTTGATGCCAAACTCTATTTCCCGAACGGTGGTAAACCCGGCAATTCTTTAGGGAAAACATCCGGGTATTCACAAACCACTGGCACAGATTCGGGTTTCCTTTCTAACTCCTTGTCATCTAGTACATACGCAAGGTATGCTTCGCACCCCTTTCTTAAGTATTTCCGGGCCAACATTGTTGATATTACAGCTGGCAACCCTTTTAAGTCCGTAGACTCAACCCGGATTATCTCATTATTCGTACACCTCAGATCAATAGTCTTGCTTTTGCAATTTACAACCGCATCGTGCATGGTCAACCAATCCAAACCAAGAATAACGTCGAATTCGTCGAATGGCAAAAGCATCAAGTCTGCCGGAAAACAAGAACCTCGAAATACTAGGGGACTTTTCTTACACACTTTGTTGATAAGCACGTAATGACCCAAGGGGTTTGACACCCAAATTACAAACTCAGTAGACTCAATAGGCAAAGTCTTACTGGATGCTAAGGTTTCGCATATATAAGAATGAGTAGAACCAGGGTCAATCAAAGCAATCACATTAGTATCGAAAAGAGTGAAAGTACCGGTAATAACATCTGACGAGGAAGCATACTCACGTGCGCATATGGCATAAGTCCTAGCAGGAGCACGAGCCTCGGATCTGATGGTAGCATCTCTAGATCCTCTCTGACCGCCACTAGCATTGCCCATATTTCTAGGTGGCCTACCTCGAGTTGTGGTAGCACCCGGGTTCCCACTTTGATTTACATTTTGTTCAGATAAACTCGGGCAATCCTTAATGAAATGATCGATGATCCGCACTTGTAACAGAGCGGTCACGAAATCTACAACTCCCGAATGCCATTTGCCACAATATTGGCACTGCGTTACATCTTGACGATCATTGCCAACACTGGCGATCGAAGTGACTCAGCGTGCCCATAGGGGGCCGATCGCGGTCTCGTCTAGAAAAGCCCGAAGTGTCTCTAGACCGCCTAAGCCATCTCTAAATTTCTTTGATGACTTTGGGAAGGGCTTCCCAAGACCTCTTCTGAAACTCCCTTGCTCCCACTTCACTTTTCTTTTCTCCATCTTGAGCTCCTCGGCTTTGCACGCTCGCTCGACAAGAGCCACAAACTCTCGATTTCCAAAATGCCAACATACCACTTTATATCATCATTCATCCATCTTGAGCGTTTACATCACACTTTCAAGAAATGCATTCAGCAGCGTCATGGCTAAGCCTCACAAATTTTCGTTCGTGTCGGTGAACCGACATGGAACCTTGTTTAAGTTCAAGAAATTCCTTCCGCTTTTGATCCATAAATCTCGATGATATACTTCTTTGAACTCGGTTAGAAAGAACTCCCAAGTTACGTGCTCCTTAGGCACAAAAGAAGTCGAGTACTCCACCAATAGTAGGCGGAATCGCGTAGCAAGGAGATAGTACACTTTAAGCATTCATCGGTGTACATGATAGCTCATCGAGCACCGGATAGTGTTGTCCAACCAAAATTCAGCTTGCTCGGCATCGTCGCTATCCGTAGCTTTAAATTCAGTAGCCCCATGTTTTTGAATTCATCATTGGGGCTTACTTGACCTTATTTGGTCGATTCTGGGAGGTATTGTAGGTCTTGGGGTTGCATTAGTCGGGAATGGAGGTTGTGGAACAGTAGTGTTAGTTCGAATGTATTGGTTGAACCAATCATTCATCACGCTATAAAAGGCTTGCTTAGCCTCATCATTCGGATTGCTAGCAATAGGTTGAGAGTCCGCGGTGCTGTCCCTTGCGCGGGAGCAGGCGCCACACTCACCACATTATCAGCTATTGCTCGGTTGGGATCGGGATCCATGGCTATAAACAAACACAATTTTCAAAATGTCAGAAATAACCACACTATCAATTATCACTTAATGGCATGTATAGCTAGACCCCAAACATATCACGGTAGTCCTAGGATCGACTAAACCGTAGCTCGATACCAATAAAATTGTAACACCCGAACCCGAGACCGCTGCGTTGTCGGACACGAGGTTAACAAGCCAAAACCACTTATGGCACCGACCAATTTGACATTTCCAGGCAAGCTGGAAAACTGCATCACTGTCGCCTTAAAAAGCGTATCTCGAGTTTCACAACTCGGAAACTGATTCCGTAAATTTTGCATGAATTTAGACTCATATATCCATCCATGGATTTATTTCTAGAATTTTTGGTTGGGCCAATTGGTACAGTTTATTAGTTAAAGTCACCCATGTTACAGGGGTCGACTACACTGACCTTCGCGCGTTACAACTTGAATATCTCTCTGTACAGGGTTTCAATACTGATTTTGTTTGTTTATAATGAAACTAGACTGAAAAAGGAATCTGCACATATAAGGCATGACTTCTAATTCATTCTGGATAATTTATGGTAAATTTTCAAAGTCACGATAGGGGACCCAGAAACCGTTCTGGCCCTGTCTCACGAGAACTTTAATATCTCTCGGTATACTGTTCATATGATCGTTTCGTTACTTTCATATGAAAATAGACTCATCAAGGTTCGATTGCATAGTTTATTCACTAATTAACACCATTCCTAAAAATTTTGGTGATTTTCCACATCCACGTCACTGCAGCTGGCAGCATCTGTTTTTAAGGTAGGCTTTACCTATATTGTAGTTCCCATGGACCAACTATAGTCTAGTCATACTTAGGTCCAACATATGATCATATTTAGCCATTCCAATGGCTGATCATGTGACCAACTCTCTCATTCCAAACCATAATCACATCATGAAACCAAATATAATTACAAACCACATATGGTCAAATTCCATACTCCACTTTTACGAACCATTTTCGCATGGCCGCACACATATACATCACAAGTACTTAAAACAACCGAGAGTAGTCCTATACATGCCATATCCAAAACTCAACTAAAGGAGTACCAAAAGGGCTTTGATAGTGTGGTTGACTTCAACTTCTATGATCCCGAATCCGATCGCTAACGAGCAAAATCTATAAACAGAGAAACAAAGAAACGGAGTAAGCAATTTATGCTTAGTAAGTTTGAGCCATAATATACACACAACCAAAGCATAGCATTCAAGTAGCTAAACAATAATTCATATGCACAATTTCTCAAAGACATGCTTACTTCACAATCCCAACTCTCATGTTCATACACAAATAACGGCTTAGTTAATGCCGATAGCTCATTTATCATTGGGCGAATATTCATACGCACTTACTCATAGTGTGCAAAGCACACACAAAACATACCTTGTTGTTGGGAACTTCACAAGTGCATTAACTGAAAATTTTACAGCAAGGTTATAATTTTCAAATCACATACCTTCGAGTTTAACCGGATATAGCTACTCGTTCAAACGCCGGGGACATAGCCCGTTATGGTAACCCGCACAAATGCCTTCGGACTTAACCCGGATATCACAACTCGCACAATTGCCTTCGGGCTTAGCCCGGATATCATAGCTCGCACCATTGCCTTGGGCTTAGCCCGATATCACAACTCGCACAATTGCCTTGGGCTTAGCCCGATATCACAATCGCACATTCATACACATCTTTGTTTCAATTTCATAACAAACTTTTATGCACAATTTACTTAATCAAGAATATCATTTCGCTCAATGGCCACATACAAGGGCACATTTTCGATTGCTTATTACTTCGTTCAATCGAATCAAAATCTAAGTTTCGATACTCGAAAACTTACCTCGGACGTGGTCGAACGATTTCGACGGCTATTCGACGACTTTTTCCTTCCCTTATCGGATTTAGCTCCCCTTTGCTCTTGAGCTTAATTTAACAAGTAAATTGGTTTTATCATTTGAGCATCGAAACAGAATTCAAGATACCTAGCCAATATATATGCTCATTAGGCATCAAAGTCACATATGTACGAAATCACGAATCGAACTCAACACATTAGTTAATATTCCTCTTAGCGAATTTTCTAAGCCAAGAATAGGCATCAATATGCTTGCCTCTAACCGAATGCATGCACACCAATTTCCCTCATGTGGCGAATATGCATGTCCATGTTGAGGCCAATTATGCACTTAATACCACACAAAAACAGTATGCATTTTACTAACTAACGCATTACATATTGTAGCTCAATACCCATCTCTCATGTACTTCATAACCAAACATCATCACAAGCAAATATATACCTTGAAATAGTATATATGTCATGCCAATACATCATGTGCAAACATGTATACACATATAGGTGGAAGGCCAATCTCAAGGGTTCATATCCATCTAAACACAAATTTTACCAATCAAGTAACAAGCATAAATCATGCTCATGAATGCACCATGGCGAATACATCACAACCATACTCTTTCAACTTCGGTCATGGTTAAACAAAGAATTCAATGTCTTACTCAAGATTGCTACAAAGAAATTTCAAGAGTAGTCAATCCATCATTGCATGCATCATTAGCAAGCTTCACATTTAGCATGCAATGGCTTCAACACAATAACAACCTTGGCCAAATACCATTTCCATGGCATAACAAGGATTTGAACCATGGCTAACATGAACATCAAGTTAGCAACTAAAACATGCATGAATCTCATGACACAACCTCATACATACCTTAATCTTGATGCAAGTATAGCCAAAATCTCCTTCTAGATCTCTTCCAAACAAAAAAAATGGAGCAAAAATCCCTCCTTCTTCCTTAGTTTTGGCTCAAAGAAAGGATGAACAAAATTTTTCTTTCTTTCTCTACAACTCACAGCAATGGGGGGAATACCACACTCACACACATTTTTTTTTCATTCTTTTCTTACCCATACACCTTTGTTTATTATTTCTCCCTAATGCACCAACAAAACATGTTTCATGACATGTTTTGCCCATCCTCTCTTGCCATGGCCGGCCACTTCATGTTGGGGAGGGGGAAATTTGACATGCAAATCCCTTATTTTTGCATGCATGAGCAACTAGTCATCACACATTTCCCCATCATACTTTCAAAGTTCACTACTAGGTCCTTTCTAGTGAAATTCGCATTTATAACACTAAATCGAAACATCAAAAATGTCACACACAAATTAACACATATCATAGGCATCAAAATAAATTTTAAATTATTTTTATGCCTCGGTTTTGTGGTCCCGAAACCACATCCCGACTAGGGTCAATTTTGGGCTGTCACACAAAAAGGGTTGCCAAACTTCATTAATGAAGACCTCTCTATTTCCTTCCCTTAGTTTCGGTTTTGGCAAGATAGAGAAGAAGATGAACACTCCTCTTCCATTATCTCTTTTATTAATCTTTATTTCTCATCTATTTAAATTTACTTACCAATATTAAATGATAAACAACATAAACTTGGTAGAATGAAGCCTTGCTTGGCCGGCCACTTAACATGGATTGGGCAGTTTGACATGCAAATCCAATCCTTCCTATTTTAATACTATTTGGTCCTTACTTATTTACCTATCATAATTTTCTAAGTCTCTCAACTAAATCCTTTCAAGCAAAATTCACATTCCTCCGATAAAATTAAAACATCAAATTTTTATACAAGTACTATCACACATATAAGATATGCAAATAAAATTTTAAATAAATTTTAATGACTCGGTTTTGTGGTCCCGAAACCACATTCCGACTAGGGTCAAATTAGGGCTGTCACAGAAACTCCAAATGAAGTACCGTAAATTTTCCTCGAAAATAGACTCATATATCTTCTATCCATAAATTTTTAGGAGTTTTGGTTTGGCCAATCAAAACCAGAATTTTCTTAAAATTTCCCCTATTTTACTATTTGACTATACTGACCACTCTTCACTACGAATCAAATTTCTCATTGTACAGATTTCAAAATATGTTCTTGTTTATTTCATTTGAAACTAGACTCATTAAGGAGTCTAAGAATATAAAATTTATCTTATAACAATTTTTGTACTATTTATAATGATTTTCTAAAAAGCGAGAAGGGGATTTGATTCATTCGACAATTGTCACACACAACTTTAAATATCTCTATAGGAAATTCCTTTTCTTGCACTGTTTATTTTATAAGAAACTAGACTCATTGATCTTTGATTACATATTTTATTCAGTCTCTAATTCCACTCCAACTATTTATGGTGATTTTCAAAAATCACGCTACTGCTGCTATTATTACAATTTGCTTTTAAATTTCCAAGTCCAAACACTTAAGAACTTACCATTTGAGTTTAAAACATATCATCATATATAAGTACTTCTTATTATCACATACAAATCATAATTTAAATATCACTTTTCTAATAACCAACCGGCTAAGGCTCATAGAAGTAACTTATTCCTTATCATTTTACTATAGGTAATTACACCAATTCATAGTCCCATCTTTACCCGTATTCCATATCATTCTTCATTATAACTAAACTTATATGCTAGAAACTTATTTATTTCAATATGTAATTCAAGTAGAACCATTAGGTCACATTTTATTTATTATGTTCATATAAAAATATATCATCGTTTATCAAATCTTAAGCTAAGTTCCATTACTCAAAGACTTACCTCGGATTTATTTGAATAACTGCGGATAGGCTACTCGATTGCTTTCTCCTTTCCCTTATCTGATTTAGATCCTCTTTGCTCATGAGCTTAATTAAAACAAATGAATTTGTTTAATTACTTATTCAACATTACTTCTTTAATAGTCACATTTGACAATCATATAACTTCAAAGCATAATATGTTTATAAAATATGCCATGACTAACTTTTATGCTTATTATGCCAATACCTAATTCGCATGCACAAAGAAAAATTCACATTACTTACCACGCTTTCATATACACAAATTTAACTATATATATATATAGCATACCATTAACTTATAAACCTTATTCGGTCCTAACCAAACAAATTTAACCTCCATTTAAAATTTTCATTCCAAGATCAAAGTATCAATTTCATAATGGTTTCACCTATGCCAAACAATGACCGAATCACTCCATCATAATTATAGCCGATTCTATTTTGCTCCTATTAAGATCATAACTCATTTAGAATAATTACTAATCTTTTCCCACTCTCGTATACAATACTATAAGAAATGCCGAATGCTTTAACATAACCTAACTAGAATTTTATCCAACAACATCTTAATTAGACGTTTCCTATCCTTAAAAAAAAAGTCAAATACAAGGCGATTTACAACTATGCATTATACCAAACTTGCTAGAACCCTTAATCCTTAACCGAATGTTATAACTCAACTACACATTTTATTCATTAAAACATCTTCAAGGACCACATTCAGTAACTCTCTTTAAATACACTAATCTCAACTTTCAAGTTAAAAACAATTTACCATTTATACATATACTAGATAAATGACCGATTATTCAAAAAAATCGCATATGTACATAATTGAAACTTATTCCATAACATTCACAAGGCCGAATACCCACATGAACAAATTAACCAATGTCATTCAACTTTCAAAGCTAATAAGTCAATATATAACCAACCATCTTAATGTCACAAAAAAATATCTACTATGAGTTTCAAGCTTATTGACCAATTTCCAACCTCAAAACCTAAGTTTAATCTATGGGATAAGTAAAATTTGAACTAATCATCTCAATTATGCATAAATTTTCAAGAATTATTCAATACATACCTCATTCTAGCCATCAACTAAGCCAAAAATCAAACAACAAAACTTTCTTCTCCCTCACTTTGAGCTACGGCAATGGAGGACAAGGATAAACCAACTTTGGTTTCTCCTCCCACTAACTATTATCTAATATCTCATTTTTATTTATTAATTCATTTGTAATATAAAATGTTAAATCAAAAATACATATTATATATAAAACAATATCATGACCGGCCATTATCCCAAAAATGGGTATTTTGACATGCAAGTCCACATTTTTGAATACATGCATTAATAGATCACTTTATATTTACCTAACCTATTTCACAAATGTCTCACATAAGCCATTTGACTAAAATTCACATTCAACTAACAGTATTTAAGCATCAAAATTTCACACATGCACTATCACACATAGTAGATATGAATTTTAATATTTAATAAATTTTATAACTCGATTTTGTGGTCCCGAAACCACATCTCGACTAGGGTCAAATTAGGGATGTCACATGAGTATTTTGGGGTCATTTTCTCTGCTTTGGGAGCCGAATTGTGCTTGCAGAATTTAGGACAGTGTTTATTCTAGTTTGCATTTTCACACTTTTTCCCTCTTTTATATCTTTTGCTTTAGCTGATTCTCTCCCCTTCTCCCTCTCAATTCTTTTTCCCTTCCACCTGGTTACCTTGGCCGAATACCTCATCACCCCTCTCTATTTTCTTCTGTTTTTGATTTGGCAAGTGCTCTTGGACTCCTCTTCTCTTCTCTACTATTTTGTGTATCAACATCTCCCTCTCCTTACACTTTAATACTTGTGTCGTATACTTCTTCTCCTTTTTGCCTCTCATCTTCTTATTTTCAGGATATTTTTCCCTTCTTGTTGTGGTGTTTCCTTCTAGTCGTCAAATCCTTGGCTTATAGCTGAGCACCCTGTCTTTGTCACCATCTTTGTTTAGGCTCGCGGGGTGTGATTGTTACATGTTGAGCTTCGGTTCAAGAGTGTGCTTTTGGGGGTAGGCTGATCACTTCTGTCCCCTATTCTAAGTTTACACTCTCGATAAGTTACTATACACTTGGTTCAATGACTTGCAAGTATAACAAGATGTGATTGGAATGCAGGAAGTCTTTAAAGGTTGTAAACGGACTTTTGCAATGGTGTCAGTGTAATCGATCAAGGCGAGTTGTAGGTAATCTCTTGAACAAGTATTGGCTAGGGTTCCTTTCAACTCGTTTGTTAGGTATTTAAAAGAAGCTTCTATTGTAATAGGCTGGAGTGCATGTGGGCTAGTTCGCACGCTTTTGCAAACAGGTGTGTAAAACACTACCTCTACTCGTAAATCGGCAAAAGCCGAAATAAGAGATTGTCGGTGCCACATGAACATGCACTCGCTTGTGTGGTAGTTCGAATGCAAAAACATGGGAGTTGGATTATAGATGCCACCATGAGCGATTTCATGGGCTTAGGCCATTTTGGGCCATGTTGGGCAGAAATGGGCCATGTGGGCCCCACGAGCTTGTGGGCCCCATACAGGTAAATCACACGGATGTGTGGAGAATATTGGACCAGGTTGTGTATTACACACGGCCAAGGTCAATTTCTATGTTTCGTAGCCACACGGGTGTGTGGGCTGTAACACCCCTACCCGTATCCTACTACAAGACAGAGTACAAGGCGTTACCTAACTTAAACTCGTGCTTATGACCAATTTCGAGTATCCAAGCCTTAGATAAATTTAAAACTTTCTCAAGCTTATCAACACATCCCTAATCTGGGCCTACGAGGCCTAAAACACACATCGAAAATCATTCGAAAACAACTCAGGTTCTTTAGTCAGCTTTAAAAAAATGACACTTCGTACAGGGGCACACTCTCGTGTGGGAGGGGCGACACGCCCGTGTGACCAATTTGACATGGTCGTGTTGTTGGTCCGTGTGTCTCACACGGCCTAGGCAGTACAGGGACATGCCCGTGTCTGACACCCGTGTGGAATTAATTCCAATTTCATACCTACAGGGGTTTTCACACGGCCATGACACGCCCGTGTCCTAGCCCGTGTGCAAAAACCTGGACATTCTGTATCTGATGTCAGCATTTCCTAAGGGTCACACGGCCAAGGCACGCGCCCGTGTGCAAGGCTATGCCCTTTACACGGTTGAGACACATGGTCGTGTCTCTACCAATGTGTTTACTATCATGTATACTAACTTGTAAAATTTATGTGCAGGGGACACACGGCTGGACAACACGCCCATGGGGCTAGCCGTGTGTCACACACGGCCTAAACACACGCCCGTGTGTCTACCCGTGTGGACACTATAAGGCAATTTACGAAGCCTATTTGCCACCCTTACTTACACAACCTACATAATAGCAACCACAATCAAGATAAGAATACACTATGCAACCAAATATGTCACAATAAACGACATTCTATTTGTGCATTTTACTCATCGATGAAAACAACATCTTTGCATATAAATCAAAATGAATATTAGCCATCATTCAAGACTTAATACAAAATGAAGGGTTCCCAAACCAAGCCAACACATTTGGCTAGTTTTCAATAACACAAAAATAGAAAAGTTTAAGCCCTATACATGCCATATTCAAAAATATAAATCAAACTATACCGAAAGCTTCGATTGATAGTGTGATCGATATCTTTAACTTCCGTTTATCCTTGAGCTAGATAGGCGGAACTATAAGAAAAAGGAAAGGAGAGGGAGTAAGCATAAAGATTAGTAAGTTGTATATAAATAAATATACAACAACAATTTTACCATTCATTAACATACTCATAACACAAAAGTAGGCGTAAGCATAACTTACTCATCACTATCCATATAAATCTCATAGCATATATCGAGCTTGTATATCATACATTTCAAATAGATACCTGTACCACTCACAACATGATTATACCATGCTCATTAACTTAAAGTCATAATACTCACTGTTGAATCATTCAGAACACTACTAGACATTCATTAAGACTCAAACGTGGGTAAGGTGCCGATGCCATGTCCCAGAAACCGTCTTACAGTAGCTCATATCTCATGTCGAAGCCATGTCCTAGACATGGTCTTACACTGGCTATCGTTTAATAGCCGATGCATATCCCAGACATGTCTTACACAGGCTTACGTCTCGAGGCCCATGCATGTCCCAGACATGTATTTCACTAGCCCACAATAACCCATGTGTCATGGCATGAATATCCGATATATTTCCTAAGTTAAAATGGGAACTCTACTATCTCTATTATCATCATGCTTTTTCAATTTAAAAATCAAGCAATTCATGCTATATTAATTCAAATGAAATTCAACATATACATAAGCAATGTAGTTGCATTATTTACATACAACTTACCTCGGATTACAAAATGTGGCGACTAGTCAATTCAGTCAATTTGTCTGGTTTTCCCCTGGTCTAGGTTCGGATTCGATATTTCTTGATCTATAACGGAAAAATACACTTATTTAGTCACTATATCAATCTAGGCACTCTACAGTTCATAATTGGGCAAAATCACCAATTTGCCCCTAGACTTTTGCAAAATGACCATTTTACTCTTAAGTCTGAAAATCAATTTTTATCGAATTTCTTCATATCTTAAGCCTAGCCGAACCCTTTTTACTCTTATAGCAACTCCAAATTGTCACTATTTCACATATTTAACATCTATTTTACAACTTGTGCAAAATGGTCATTTTAGGTGTTTTCATGTTAACACCTTCCACAAAAGTTGTTTATAATACACCCAAGACTTATTTTTTTCCATAAAAACTTAACAAACATCACAAATCCTTTTATGGTCAAACCCTAAACTCTTATTCATTTTGCAAAATAGTACCCTCATTTGAAAGCTTAGGCTTCAAGGGTCTCGGAAATGTAAAAATCATCAAGAAAGTGTATGGAAATCACTTACTTGTGAGGATTACAAGTTGCTGAAATTTCAAGCTTCAAAACTCTTCTCTTGGCTAATATTTTCGGTTAGGAAGAAAGAATAAGTGAAAAAAATGAAGGCTAGACACTTAGGGTTTTATTTTATCACCTAATATGACATCATTTGTAGCAATAAACAGTGTAGTATGCAGTAAACGGTGAAGTATACTGGTCCTACCCATCCAGCCTCTACACTCCATCTATGTCCAACCCTACACTCCATGTAGGGATATAATCAACCTACCTATCCCTACACTCCAGAATTAGCACCGATTGCAGAACTAAATAGTATTTGCAGCAGAGCTGCCAATATAATAGGCTTAAAGCCATCAATGCTTTGCAGTAGAGCTGCCAGTACAGTGCACTTCCTTCAATCATATATGAACCCATCTCTCCGCAATGCATCATGCAACGTGTCATGTTATATCATAGCATTATGCATGTACCCAATACAGTTACAAATAGCATGCTAAATATAAACATACATCACATAGGGGCAAAACAGTCATCTTAGCATATAAGGGAAAAATAGTCATTCTACCACATAAGGGCAATACAATCATTTTACCACAAAGCGGGTCTAGGTCCACTTACCAACTCAATAGTAGGTCCACAGTCATCTTGAGTGACCCGTGCAACCTTAACAGTCAAATAGTAAAAATGGGCCTAAGGCCCATAATGCAGCCCATGTGGGCACACACACTCGTGTGACCCATGAAACCCAGAAATGGCCTTGGCCATTTGGAATACACAATCTGGTACAATATTCTCCACACATCCGTTTGATTTACCAGTGTGGGCCCCACAAGCCCATGGGGCCCACATGGCCCATTTCTGCCCAACATGGCCCAAAACAGCCGAAGCCCATGAAATTGCTTGTGGTGGATTTTACAATCTAACGCCCATGTTTTTGCATTTGAACTACCACATGAGCGAGAACACATTCGTATGGAACCGACAGTCTCTTATTTCGACTTTTGCCGATTTACAAGTAGAGGCAGTGTTTTATACACCTGTTTGCCAAAGCGTGCGAACTAGCACAGGTGCACTCCAACCTATTACAATAGAAACTTCGGTTAAATACCTAACAAATGAGTTGAAAGGAACCCTAGCCAATACTTCTTCAAGAGATTACCTGCTACTCTCCTTGATCAATCACACTAACACCATTGTAAGAGTTCGCTTACAACCCTTAAAGGCTAACTGCATTCCAATCATATCTTGTTACTATTACCATACTCGCCAAGTCATTGATCCAAGTGTATAGTAACTTACTGAGAGTTTAAACTTAGAATAAGGGACAGAAGTGATTGGCCTACCCCCAAAAGCACACACTTGAATCGAAGCTCAAGATGTAATAATTGTACCCTGCAAGCCGAAACAGAGATGGTGAAAAAGGCAAGGTGTTCGGCTGTAAGCCAAGGATTTGACGGCCAGAAGTAAACACCACAACAACAAGGAAGAAATATCCCAAAAACTGAAAGAGGAGAGGAAAAAAGGAGAAGAAGTATACGGCATAAGTATTAAAGTGTAAAAAGTGGGAGATGTTGATACCCAAAAGAGTAGAAAAGAGAAGAGGAGTCTAAGAGCACTTGCTAAAAATGAAAATAGAAGAAAATAAAGAGGGGTGATGAGGTATTCAGCCAAGGTAACTAGGTGGAAGGGAAAAAGAATTGAGAGGGAGAAGGGGAGAGAATCGGCCAAAGCAAAAGATGTAAAAGAGGTAAAAAGTGTGAACATGCAAACCCGAATAAACACTGCCCGAAATTCTCCAAGCACAATTCGACTCCCAAAGAAGAGAAAATGATCCCAAAATGCTCACTTCAGCCGAAAAGGAGAATCAACCCACCAAAGCCGAATTCTGAGTGGCTTAGCTTACCATTTCGGCACCAACTCTTCCACATTTCAAATTCCACATTTTCCTCCCTTGATTCTCTCCTAAAATCTCTCTACCATAATCTCCTCAACCACCAATTCAAATTCCATAACAACTCTACAGTATTTCAGTCAAACTCTACAACTCTCACAGCATAGGCAGCAAAATAAAACCCCCATTGTGCAAACCAAGACTCGAACTTTAGACCTCAGACACTAGCAACACGCCACTTATCCCCTGGGCCAGCAGGCTCTTTTCTGTCATGTTTTTCCCTTATTTACTTAAAAGCCTACTGCCTAGAGACACTTAAAAAATAAAACTTTTTGCACTTGCTCAGGCTTGAACCCAAGACTTCTCAGACACTTCCCAGGGCACTTAACCACTAAAGCAGATACACAGTTGTGTCACAATCTTACACAACTAAATATTTATGAGTAGCTTCCTAACTATTCCCATGCTCAAGACCTAATACTTCTAGGCCCAAAATTCGGGGCATTATAATTCACCCCTCCTTAAAGAAATTTCGTCCTCAAAATTTCCAACTAGCAGATCAGTCGTATATCACAAACTGCACCACTACGCTCCCGCTGTGCACTTTAGTTTCGAAACATTATCACCTTAACTGAGTGATTCCAGTACAGTCTATAGATAGACTGGGACAATATGTCAATCCAATCCTCGCATCCAGATTAGGCATATTGCTAAATGGTCGCGTTTTATTTGATTTAATAGTTTTATGCAGATCAATTTACAGTTCCCATTGTTTATTAACAGATATTTGATGAAATAGTATCAAAAGTATAGAGTTTCATTTTCGCACAACGTAGTGTCTATCGGTGTCTACCAATTTACTACAGTTTCAGTATACACTACTAAAGAGTTTACTGTACTACCTACAGTAGTCTCTATAATCCTACCTATGGCAGTTTCAGTCAAAATCAAAATACAATTTTCAAAGAGAACTTACAAGATCGGTGCGGAGACTCGGTGTACCACATGTTCAGCAAAACATTCTAAAATACTTCAAATCTTTTAAAACATTTTTTTTCAAAATTCCAAGATTTTAGAAGAAACTCAAATCCACAGTGGAGTTTTATAACCTGGCTCTGATACCACTAAATATAACACCCCACACCTGGCCTAGAAGTTATGATCGAATCTGACGATGTCACATTGAAGTGTTTTTCGTAACGTGTTATATCGATGAAAACTCTTACTAAATATTTAACCTCTTTGTGTATTTTTATAGAGGTTCGTTTAGTTTAAAACTCAAGGCATTAGCAAAATGCTAATCCTATTAAAATTGTTATTACTTTTTAAAATATTGTTTGTTGCAGAAGCTTTTAAAATATGTTGCGTAAACGTGGTTACTTGTAAAACGTTGTTTTTTCATAGTAGCTCTTAAACCATTTATGTATTCGTGGTATTTTTTAAAAACATTTATCTTTTTGAAAACCTGCGTGTTTTTCCTATCGCTAGCAGTATTAAAGCAAAACAAATATAAACCCCAAAATAAAAAAAATCTCGAGAGGCCTTATAACATAAAAATACCCAAATTAAACTACTTATAAAATAAAAGACAAATACGAATGCGTGGACTGTTGTGTGGCCACCTAGACTCACAGCGCCGATCTGCCTAAGGATTACCTGCGTAGATACGCAGAATGGTGAGTTTACGAAAACTTAGTGCGTAATCCCTTAATAAATAGACAATCAAACATACATTGAACAAAGACAGTCTTGGCCTAAGCCCATATTAGTAACAATGGCAATATCAGTTTGGGCTTTAGCCCATCTCAATACAGAAACAGTCATATGTTCAGGTCTTGGCCCATTACTGTAGCAGTAAACAAAGCAGTACCAGTAAATAGTGCAGTATGTAGTAATCAATGTAGTATGCAGGTCCTACCCATCCAGCCTCTACACTCCATCTCCGTCCAACCCTACACTCCATGTGAGGATAAATTCAACCCACCCATCCCTACACTCCAGAACTAGCACCTGTTGCAGCATTAAATAGTATTTGCAGCAAAGCTACCAGTATAATAGGCTTAAAGCCATCAGTGATTTGAAGCAGAGCTGCCAGTATAATACACTTCCTCTAATCATATATGTACTCATCCCAATGTAATGCATCATGCAACATGTCATGTCATGTAATAACATTATACATGTACTCAATATAGTTACAAATAGCATGCTAAATATAAACATACATCACATAGGGGCAAAACAGTCATATTAGGATATAAGGACAAAATAATCATTCTACAACACAGGGGCAATACAGTCATTTTACCATAAAGCGGGTCTAGGTACACTTACCGACCCAACAGTAGGTCCACAGTTGTCTCGGGCAACCCATGCAACCTTAACAGTCAAATAGAGAAAATGGGCCTAAAGTCGATAATGCGGCCCATGTGGGCCCATGTAATAGCTTGATTTAGGGACTAGTCAAAATAGTGGCCTCGGGACCACAAATCCAGAGTTGCACAAATCATTTTATTTTTATTTTGGAGTTATAGCATGTTTATATTAGTGCATGAAAATTTTGGTGAAGTAATTTTAGCGTTTGTGGGCTTAATTTTGAAAAAAGACTAAATCACATAAAATGCAAAAGTCGTAATTAGGTAGGTAAGGGGGTTAAATTGCCATGATCATAAATTGGGGGTCTTTAAAGGGAAAATAGACCCTTAGATTATAGCTTGGCCGGCCATGAGGCATAGAAAAGTGAATGGTCAAAATGTTAGGTAAGTGATGTCATATTAGGTGATAAAATAAAACCCTAAGTGTCTAGCCTTCATTTTTTTTCACTTATTATTTCTTCCTAACCAAAAATATCAGCCAAGAGAAGAGTTTTGAAGTTTAAAATTTTAGCAACTTGTAATCCTCACAAGTAAGTGATTTCCATACACTTTCTTGATGATTTTTGCATTTTTGAGACCCTTGAACCTAAGCTTTCAAATGAGGGTACTATTTTGCAAAATGAATAAGAGTTTAGGGTTTGACGATAAAAGGATTTTTGATTTTTGTTGAGTTTTTATGGAATAAAATGAGTCTTGGGTGTCTTATAAACAACTTCTGTGAAAGATGTTAGCATGAAAACACCTAAAAAGACCATTTTACACAAGTTGTAAAATAGCTGTTAAATATGTGAAATAGTAAGAATTTAGAGTTGCTATAAGAGTAAAAAGGGTTCAGCTAGGCTTAAGAAATGAATAAATTCGATAGAAATCAATTTTTGGACATAAGGGTAAAATGGTCATTTTGCTAAAGTCTAGGGGCAAATTGGTCATTTTGCCCAATTATGAACTGCAGAGTGCCTAGATTGAAAAAGTGACTAAATAAGTGTATTTTTCTATTATAGATCAAGAAATATCAAATTCGAACCTAGATTGGGGGAAAACCACGCAAATCGACTAAATCGACTAGTCGCCACATTTTGTAATCCGAGGTAAGTTGTATGTAAATAATGCAACCACATTGCTTATGTATATGTTGAATTGCATTTGAATTAATATTGCATGAATTGCTTGATTTTGAAATTGAGAAAGTATGATGATAATAGAGATAGTAGAGTTCCCGTTCTAACCTAGGAAATATATCGGATATTCATGCCATGACACATGGGTTATTGTGGGCTAGTGTAAGACATGTCTGGGACATGCATCAGCCACATTATGAGAGCCAGTGTAAGACCATGTCTGGGACATCGCATCGGCGTCGAGACGGGTGCTAGTGTAAGACATGTCTGGGACATGCATCGGCCTCGAGACGTAGGCCTGTGTAAGACATGTCTAGGACATGCATCGGCTACAAGATGATAGTCAGTGTAAGACCATGTCTGGGACATGGCATCGACATGAGATATTAGCTAGTGTAAGACAGTGTCTAGGACATGGCATTGGCACCTTACCCATGTTTGAGGCTTAATGAATATCTTGTAGTGTTCTGAATGATTCAACGGTGAGTATTATGACTTTAAGTTAATGCGCATGGTATAATCATGCTGTGAGTGGTACAGGTACCTATTTGAAATGTATGAGATATAAGCTCGATATATGCTATGAGATTTATATGGATAGTGATGAGTAAGTTATGCTTACGCCTACTTTTGTGTTATAAGTATGTTAATGAATAGTAAAATTGTTGTTGTATATTTATTTATATGCAACTTACTAAGCTTTATGCTTACTCCCTCTCCTTTCCTTTTTTCTTATAGTGCTGCCTATCTAGCTCAAGGATCAATAGAAGTCAGAGATATCGATCACACTATCAATCAAAGCTTTCGATATAGTTTAATTTATATTTTTGAATATGGCATGTATACGGCTTAAACTTTGCTATTTTTGTGTTATTGAAAACTGGCCAATTGTGTTGGCTTGGGTTGGGAACCCTTTATTTTGTATTAAGCCTTGAATGATGGCTAATATTCATTTTGATTTATATGCAAAGATGTTGTTTTCATCGATGAGTAAAATGCACTAATGGAATTTCGTTTACTATGGCATATTTGGTTGCATGGGGTAGCCTTATCTTGATTGTGGTTGCTATTATGCAGGTTGTGTAAGTAAAGGTGGCAAATAGGCTTGGTAAAAAGCCTTATATTGTCCACACGGGTAGATACACAGGCGCGTGTCTAGGCCATGTGTGACACACGGCCAGCCCCATGGGCGTGTTGTCTAGCTATTTATCCCCTACACGTAAATTTTGTGAGTAAGTATGCATGATAATAAACATACAGGCAGAGACAACGTCATGTGTCTTAGCCGTATGAAGGGCACGGCCTAGCACACGGGTATGTGCTTTGGCCGTGTGACCCTTAGAAAATGCTGACGTCAGAAACAAAATGTCCAGGTTTTTGCACATAGGCTCAGACACGGGCGTGTCATGGCCGTGTGAAAGACACGGGCCAAGGAGACAAGCGTGTGCCAGGCCGTGTAAAAACCCCTATAGTTATGAAATTGGAATTAATTCCACTCGGGTGTCACACACGAGCGTGTCCCTATCACGACCATGTCAAATTGGTCACATGGGAGTGTCGCCCCTCCCACACGGGCGTGTGCCCCTGTGCCAAGTGTCATTTTTCTAAAGCTGACTAAAAAACCTGAGTTGTTTCAAATGATTTTCGATGTGTGTTTTAGGCCTCGTAGGCCCATATTAGGGACGTGTTGAGAAGCTTGAGAAAGTTTTAAATTTGGCCAAGTCTCGGAGACTCGAAATTGGTTGTAAGAAAGCGTTTAAGTTAGGTAACGCCTTGTACTCCTTCCCGGAGTAGGATATGGGTATGGGGTGTTACATTTAGTGGTATCAGAGCTATGGTTTAGTCGATTCTAGGACTAACCTAGCATGAGTACGGGTCTAGCTGTACATGCCATAATTGTATATTGATAGTGTGACGACTCTTGACAATTAAATAATGTTTTTATATAGTAAATGGATCCTGATAGAACCACGACAGATGACGTGGAGAGTAACACACCGGCTGCCGCTGAAGGGACTACTCCAGTTGAGAGTGAGCCTGTGACTATGGGCCAAGGCGGAGAGGCTAGAGAAGCCTATTTTCAAATGATGGATGCTTGGTACACGGAGTTTGTTCGTGCAAATCCGAACACTCCACCTCCCCCACCTCCTCTGATTCCTCAGTATGCCCAAGTAGTTCCGCAAGGCACGGACGTGTTTAGGTGAGAGAAGTTTTCGGTAGACAAGATCCGAAAGCAAGGAGCCGAGGAATTCCAGGTTAACTTAGATGACAACTTGGAGAAAGTAGAGTTTTGGCTAGAGAATACCAGCAGGGTGTTTGATGAATTGTCGTGCACACCTCAAGAGTGCGTGAAGTGTGTAGTGTCACTTTTACGGGATTCATCTTATCAGTGGTGGAATACTATAGTGTCCGTTGTACCGAGAGAGAGGATCACTTGGAATTCTTCCAGGAAAAATTTCGGAAAAAGTATATTAGCCAGAGGTTTATAGACCCAAAGAGGAAGGAATTTCTAGAGTTAAAGCAAGGCCATATGACTGTAGCAGAATATGACTGTGAGTTTGTGAGGCTTAGCAAGTATGCGCGAGAGTGAGTATCTACAAAAGCCACCATGTGTAAGAGGTTTGAGGACGGTCTCGATGAAGATATCTGAGTGCTTGCTGCCATCTTAAAGCTGAGGGAATTTGTAGCACTGGTTGAAAGAGTCGGTAAGGTCGAAGAGCTAATTAAAGAAAGGAGGAAAGTGGCTTTTGAGTCATAGGATACAAAGAAAAGATAGATGGGGAAGTCACATCAGTCCTCATCAAAAAGATCAAGAGAGTTCACGACCAGATTGAATGCCTCGGTAGGGTTCTGTATTGAGATGGGCTAAAGCCCAAACTGCTATTGCCACTGTTACTGATATGGGCTTAGGCCCAGACTGTATTTGTTCACTGTATGTTTGCCTGTCTGTTTATTAAGGGATTACACACTAAACTTCCTTCTGCATATCTGCGCAGGTAATCCTTAGGCAGATCAGTGCTGCGAGGGACTCGAAGGTGGCCAGACAATAATCTACGCATCCATATTGTCTTTTAATTTATAAGTAGTTTAATTTAGTATTTTTATGTAATAAGGCCTCTCGGGATTTTATTTTTATTTTGGGATTTATATTTTTTTTCTTTAATACTACTAATGGTAGGAAAAACACGCGGGTTTTCAAAAATATAAATGTTTCTCAAAAATACCACGAATACGTAAATGGTTTAAGAGCTATCATAAGAAAATAAAGTTTTACAAGTAACCATATTTACGCGACATATTTTAAAAGCTTCCGTATCAAACAATGTTTTAAAAAGTAGTAACAATTTTAATAGGATTAGAATTTTGCTAAACGACTTGAGTTTTAAGCTAAACGAACCTCTATAAAAACACATAAAGAGGTTAAATATTTAGTAAGATTTTTTATCGATATAACACGTTACAAAAAAACACTTCAATGTGACATCCCCAGATTTGGCCATAACGTCCAGGCCGGGTGTGTGGTGTTACAATAGTGGATTGGTTGACCAAGTCTGCCCACATCATACCTGGTCGTACTGACTACTCTCTGCAGATGCTGGCTAAGCTGTATGTGTCTAAGATAGTGAGACTGCATGGGGTATCGATTTCAGTCATTTCTGATCGGGATCTTCAATTCACGTCTCTATTCTGGAAAAAGCTACATGAAGCTCTAGGTACAATGTGACAACCCGAATTAGGGCCTAATCGGAATAGTGGTTTCGTGACCACAAATCCGAGATAGAAATAATTGTTTTATAATTATTTTGGGGTTTATGATATGATTGCATGATTGTGTGAAAATTTCGTGATGAAATTCTATGCCTAAAGTGCTTAAATTGAAAGTAGGGACTAAATCGAATAAGTTGCAAAATTTGCATCCCGAAGTTTTAGTATGAAATTGTTTTGGAATATTAATTAGGAGGTCTTAAATAGCAATTTGACCAATTTTAAGTTCATGGACAAAATTAGGACATGGAAGGAATTTTGAAAGTTTAGTAAGGAGGGCATTTTGGTCATTTGGATATTAAATGAAATAAAATGGGAAAAATAACACAAAATTGGTCATCATCCTCCTTAGTTGCTGCCGAATTCTACCTCTCTCCATAGCTAGGGTTTCTTCAATTTTCAAGCTCCATAGTAAGTGATTCCAAGCCCGCTTTTAATGTTCTTTACGTTTTTGGAATCCCGGAAGCTCGATTAAGCTTATGCTAGTAATAATTTAACCTAGGGTTCATATTTGGAAAAATACCCATAGGTGAAATTTGTGTATTTTGATGTTTTATGATAGAATATGAGGTTTTAAATTATGTTAAATAACTTGTGCTACTCGGTTTTAAGTGAAAACGAGTAAAAGCAGCATAATCGGTAAAAATACCTATTGTTCATAACTATATGATAGAGTGAGAATTTGATGTGGTTGTAGAAGAGAAAATGTTCAGCATATCATAAAACATAAGAATAAGGGCTGAAATTAATTCCGAGCCTAGGGGCAAAAATGTAATTTTGTAAAGTTAGGGGCAAAATGTAATTTTTCCATGGTGTGATTTTTGGATTGAAATAAATAGTATGAGTATTAAATGAGCTAAATGTGTTATTATAGATCAAGAAAGACGCGGAATTGATCTCGAACGGGGGAAGGAAAAAGTTTTGGATTAAATTGCAAAATTTCCACATTTTGCACCAAGGTAAGTTTGTATGTAAATATTACAATAATTTCATGTACATTCTTATATTTCAGCCTATTATATGTATATACTAGCTGATGTTGAAGTATAAATCGACTATTGGAAGAATGGAAATAAATAATAGAGAGAGAGATCCGGTTGAACATTCGAAAAATCGAATAAAATAGATGGAGCGTAGCTAGGTCACATGTATGATGCCGAGTGCACATCATGTGTACAAGAAAGCTACGAGACACCTCAGTAGTAGCTAGGTCACATGTGTGATACGAGATGTATCCCATGTAGACAAGAGAGCTACGTGAAAGATAAATGTAGCTAGGTCGCATGCGTGATTCCAAGTGAAGGACACCATGTAGACAAGAGAGCTACGTGAAAGATAAATGTAGCTGGGTCGCATGCGTGATTCCAAGTGACGGACACCATGTAGACAAGAGAGCTACGAGACAAATCGGCTAGGTCGCATGAGTGGTACTAAGTGTTCACCATGTGTACAAGAGAGCCGAACTAAACGAAGTATGATGGTGGGGTGTGTCTTTGAAACCATTAAATATCGAGGATTGATCCGAATTGTTCAACGGGATGGTTTTGTGGTGACATTGTGGTTTGGACCTATACTTATGGTGAATGAAATATGGTGAAAATGATTTGTGGTATATACAAATATAAGATAAAATGAGGTTAGCATAAAGATTTTGTGAAAGAGTGAAATTAGCATTAAAACTGTTTTTAGATGGTAGCAGTGACGTGATTTTGAAAAATCACCAAAAATAGGAGGAATATAATTAGAGGTTGAATGAGATGTGAAATTAAAGTTTAATGAGTCTACTTTCATATAAAAGAAACAGAGCAAGCAAAGGAATTCTATATTTTGAGATATTTACAATTGTATGTGACTTGCTCAGGATGAATACGTGATCCCCTGTTCCAACTTTGAAAAATCATTAAAAATTGTACAAAGCAAATTAAGAAATATAGTTTACATGCCTAAATTCCTTATTGAGACTATTTTTAAATGAAACAGACTTCAGGGTTGTTTGAATTGTGTACTGAGAGAAATTCAATTTGTAGTGAACAGAGGTCAGATCAGTCGAGCTGTGTAACAGGGAAACTTTAACTAATAAACTGTACTAATCGGCTGAACCAAAAATTATAGAAAAAAATTAGCAAAAAGCTTTATGAGTCTAGATTCAGGGAAATTTTACGGATTTGAATTTCGAGTTTGGTAACTCGAGTTATGATTTATTTAGTGAATATGACGCAGCAGAGACAGCTTAATCAAAGTGGAATGAATAGTGAAGTTAAAGTAGATGTACTTGAATTGTTGTGTAAACATGTTAGATTTTTTTTATTAGTATTTACATACTTACTTACTAAGCTATAAGCTTACTTTGTTTCTCTCTTTTGTCTTATAGTGTTCTCCGGCTTGCTCAGGAGTTAAGGATCGTGAAGATCTATCCGCACTATCCTACTTTAGGGTATTTGAACTAAACGTTTTGAATTATGGCATGTATAGTAGGCTTAATTATTTTGTTACGTGTCATATTTGTCTAGGTTTAAAATATTAGTTACAGTACTCGACCAGCTAATTTGTACAAGCCTTTAAAGTTGGCTAATATTGATCAAGACATATTTATATTTCGATTATGTTTAATGGTAGGTATTATGTTCTGGTAATACCTTGTATCCTGTTCCGGCGACGGTAACTGGTAAGGGGTGTTACATACAAGGTTGGGCTTCAGTATTGTGTTCCATCCTCAGTCCGATGGTCAATCTGAGATGGTGATTCAGATACTGGAAGACATGTTGAGGAGTTGCATGATTGATTTTCGAGGTAGTTGGGAGGATTACCTACCATTGGTGGAGTTTGCTTATAACAATAGTTATCAGTCTAGCATTCAGATGGCACCTTACGAGGCATTATATGTTTGTAGGTGTCACACTGCTTTATGTTGGACTAAGTTGGGCGAGCGACATATTTTGGGTCCCGAACTGGTTTCTGATACTGAAGATAAAGTTCGAGATCAACTAAAAGCGCCATCAGACAGATAAACGTCCTATACAGATCTAAAACAATGTGAAATCGAGTATTCTATAGGAGACTTTATTTTTCTTAAGGTCTCATCACGGTAAAAGGTTCTGAGGTTTGGTTGTAAGGCAAGCTGAGCCCTAGATTTATTGGACCCTGCTATGTACTGAAACGATTGGGACCAATTTCCCACCAGTTGGAGCTACCTCTAGAGCTAGATCTGATTCAGGACGTGTTCCATGTCTCAATGTTGAGGCGCTACCGCTCAGATCCCACGCATATTGTTCCTATTGAAGAGATCGAGGTTAGGCCAGATCTGACCTTTGAAAAGGATCCAATTCAAATTTTGGATTGTGATGTAAAGGTTCTGAGAAGAAAATCCATTCCACTAGTTAAAGTTCAATGGCGTAATCATAGCACTGAAGAGGATGCGATGCGTCAGCAGTATCCTCATCTGTTTTGATTAGGTAAATTTCGTGGCCAAAATTTTCTTTAGGAGGTAGAGTTGTAACACCCCAAAAATCTCTAATATATTTATTTTCGTATGTTTGTGACACGAGTGGGTATCTGCTTTAGTGGTTAAGTGTTCTGGGTGTGTGTGAGAAGTCTCAAGTTCAAGCCTTAGCTTGTGCAAATTTTTGTTTTTAAATGAATAAACCCTTATGTCTAATCAGTAGGCTTATCAATAAATGTTCGTAAAACATGTCAGAATGGGCCTGCTGGTCTAGTGGTTAAATGGAGTGTTAAGGGGGTGTAGATCTAGAGTTCGAATCTCTGTGCGATCAAAGGGATTTATTTTTACTGCTGGTGTCGTGTGAGTGTTGTAGTTTGACCGAAATTCTGTAGTGTTTGAGTGGGGTTTGAATTCATTTGTTGAAGAGTTTTTTGTGGACGGATTAGGAAATGGATTAAGGGATATGGGGAGGAAAATATGGATGGAGGAGTTTGAAAATAACCAAATTTGGGGGTGTTAAGCTTGGCTACTCTCTCTCACCTTCTCAGTTTTCTGACAGTTTCCTTTTTCTACCTTTGATTTTTCTCTACCGAATTTCTGCATTCTTGTTCCCCACTTGCTTCCATTTTGTTCTTCCCAAATCCTCTTGCTGCTGAACTCCCTTCCTTTTTCTGTTGGCGATTGCTTCTCCTTGTTGCTACTGAAACTCTTCTTTCTTTTTCTCTTATCTCTACATTTTATTTCCTATTTCCCTTTTCCAAATTTTGAGAGTCATTAGTTCCCCTCTTCGATTCATTTACTCTTGCGTTGCTAAGTTGCACTCTGCTTCGTCGATAGTTTGCAAGGGAATTTCAACTCCTCCCTTACACTTTCTTTCTCCTTCTCTTTTCTACTGGGGTTCTCCTCTAATAATAGTCGATTTGTGCTTGATCGGTATGCAAGTTTCTGGTGTTTGGTAAAATTGTATTCGTTAGGGTTCTAATTAGTATTCTTTTATCTTGTTGGGCAGCAGCGGATATTGGAGAAAGAGACCAATTGCGAGGGGAAACTTAGTCGAAACATTCGAAGTGTCGAAGGTAAGTCGGATGTTGCATAATAAGATGAATGCATCGATTCAATTCAGTTTGAATGCGCATCAAGGGATTAATCTAGTGTTTATCGATCAATTGATAGGTATTGGAGTGCTCAGAAGTGCAATCACATCGAAAACAGTTCAAGTGTGTAAACACAACTCTGAAAATAGAAATCGACGAAAAGCCAAAAAGTGTGACTATCGACACCACACAGGTGTGTGGCCGCTCGTGTGGTAGGCCGTGTGATCGAACACAGGCGTGTGATCGATGAGGCTGGTCGTGTACGATACATGGGCCAGACCATATTAGGCCGTGTGGGCTACACGAGCGTGTGGGCCCACATGGGTGAACCACACGGGCATGTAGGATTTTTGGGCCAGGCCGTGTGATCCACACGGGCAAACAACATGGACTTGTGAGCCCATTTTCACTGTTTCGCTACTAAGGTTGCATGGGTCGCCGAGTCAACTGTGGACCTACATAATCATACTTACTTCACACTTCATCATTATATACTTTCACAAGATATCAACCAATTCAATAGCTGAAAACTCGTTAGTCGATTGAGCGAATGTTACTCAAACATATCGACTTTTCCAATGCACATATAAACATACCTTATCCTTTGGGCTTTTCGAGCGTACTAATTAAATTTATTACAGCAACCAACGCCACCTCCAGCCCAAGCTTCTTGAAAAACAACCGGATATAACCACATGCACGAATGCCTTGGTCTTAGCCCGATAGAACGACTTGCACAAATGCCTTGGTATTAGCCCGGATTTAACAACTTGCACGAATGCCTTGGTCTTAGCCGGATGTAGTCACTAGCACAATTGCCTTGGTCTTAACCGGATATAATTACTAGCATAAATGTCTTGGGACTTAGCCGGATATCATTCAATTGCTCATGCACACACATACATCAATAATCATTACACATCCATGTTTCATTTTCGTTACTAAGGCTCAAACACAAACATATCACTAGCATAATCGCCTTCGGGACTTAGCCCGGGTATCATTCAAATACTTATACACACATAAATCAATAATCATTACACATCCATATTTCATTTCACATAATTCGAGTAGGGTCATTTCTTGAGGACTTACCTCGGATGTTGTTGAACGGCTTCAACGGCTATTCGATCACTTTTTCCTTCCCCTTATCCAATTGTGGCCCTCTAAGCTCTTGAGCTAATTCAAACAAATTCAATTTATTAAAGTCTCGCTTGCTAGCCTTGGCGAATACACACATCATTGACTCAACATCACATAACTAAGCACTTTAGTCAATTTTCTTTAATTACGCACACATTCGGCCTTAGCTCACAACAAGGTAGCCGATTACCTAAGTCAAGAATAGGCACCATCAAGCTTGCCTCTAACCGAATGCATGCACAATAATTCCCCTCATGTGGCCGATTATACTTAGTCATACTTGCACAAAATCAACAATAAATTGCAAGATTTTCACATCATATGTGTACTAGGCGAATGTACTTGCAATTTCACAAACATTCTTCAACACTTTCTTCTTTAAACAAACATATTTATCACTTACTTCATAACCAAAACATCATGTGCAAACATATACACATATAGGTGCAAGGCCGAATTTCAAGGTGTCCATAACCATCCAAAACACAAATTTTAACTAACATGCAAGAAGCATAAACCATGCTCATGAGCATACCATGGCCGAATACATCACACACCATACCCTTTTAATTTTTTTGGATATGGTTAAACAAAGGATTCAATGTCTTACTCAAGAATGCTAAAAGAAATTTCAAGAGTAGTCAATCCATCATTGCATGCATCATCAACAAGCTTCACATTTAGCATGCAATGGCTTTAACACAATATCAACCTTGGCCAAATACCATTTCCATGGCACAACAAGGATTTGGACCATGGGCTAACATGAACATCAAGTTAGCAACTAAAACATGCATGAATCTCATGACACAACCTCAAACATACCTTAATCTTGATGCAAGTATAGCCAAATCTCCTTCTAGATCTCTTCTAAACCAAAAATGGAGCAAAAATCCCTCCTTCTTCCTTAGTTTTGGCTCAAAGAAAGGATGAACAAATTTTTTCTTTCTTTCTCTACAACTCACGGCAATGGGGGGAATACCACACTCACACACATTTTTTTTTCATTCTTTTCTTACCCATACACCTTTGTTTATTATTTCTCCCTAATGCACCAACAAAACATGTTTATGACATGTTTTGCCCATCCTCTCTTGCCATGGCCGGCCACCACCTATAAAAAGGGGGTATTTGACATGCAAGTCCATTGTTTTGCATGCATGCTTTAATTAGTCATCACACATTTCCCTATCATACTTTCAAAGTTTACTACTAGGCCCTTTCTAGTGAAATTCACATTTATAACACTAAATCAAATCATCAAAAATGTCACACACAATTTAACACATATCATAGGCATCAAAATAAATTTTAAATTATTTTTATGCCTCGGTTTTGTGGTCCCGAAACCACATCCCGACTAGGGTCAATTTTGGGCTGTCACAAGGACTCTCTTGTAATGATTCCAATTCTATGTTTTTCTTGAACTTTTAACTTAATACTTTATAATTTAATTCAATATAGTACATATTGTTCTATTTTCTAGAATAAATATTAATTTTAAATTAAATAATTTTCTCAACCTAATTCTTATTCTAATAGAATCATGAAAACTTTACCGTAAAAGAATCTATGAGAAAATCTATTTAACTTCTACGTTCACCGGATTCACAATGACCAATTAATTTAATTATATTGCCGAACTTCAATTATTTAATTAAATAATAATTTGAAAAGCTTTAATTAATTCTCAGGTCATTTCCAAACTTAGTGAGAAACCACATTCATTTCTGAATGTAACTCATTTCTCTAAATTTATCATTTCTATCTATTTATGTTCATTTGATTCAACATGCAATTTATTTATGGTTTCATCTAGCTAGCATGGAGATCGATTATACATATGTAATTAAGGCTGAAATGATTTATAAATAAGTTCTAGTTTTTTTCCTATTAATTATAAACTCATTTTCAAGAAGCAATTCCATTATAGTATCATGACTGAGCTCTCCCTAATAGCATACCATTACGAAAGCTACTTGATCAGTGCTTGTCCATTGACCTTGTCATAAGTGTGTCACCCTCATAAGATATGCTTAATCTCTTTAGTTTAAACCTAGTCTCCGTATATGATCCTATTTTATCTTATGACAACCATTATAACTTCTTTCATGAAAAGTCAATTACTATCAAATAATAATTAAGTCATTCATTACAAATAAAAATTATTTGTGGCCACATTTACTTTTCATCTATCATATAATGCCAATGAGAGGATCTCACTTACCCATGTTTTGGGCTATGAATTCCACTATCATGAATGGGCGTTGCATACTTCAAAATTCGTATACCCAATGCACCAACTTTTGGTTCCTTATCAATTCAAACTCAAGCTTTTACTTACATTAAAATATATAAGTCAAAACATATAACCTATCGTTAAATGTAGTAATTAATTCGATTCATTTTTGCACTTAAAGAGCTTTTTTCTATGCAATTTAGTATTTATTATAATGTTTTTTGTATTTAGGACATAGAATTAAATATTAATAAAATAAGTACTTTTTAACAAATTTTATAAGTTTTGTGACCTAATAATCCGACATGGGCCTTAAGTAGTTCTAATATGTTTAATTGAGTGTGTAGGATGAACATTTAAAGGCACAATTGGTCTGGAAGTAAGGGACGAGTGATGCACAAGCTTCCTAGGATGTCAAAGCACAGAACAAACGACACAAGGTAGGATTTGCATGTTATGGTGTGACACAGGTTGACTTCCTGCCCAAGTATACTTGGGTTATTTTCATCCGTACAATCACCTTTATACAAAGACCAAAGACATGTTGAAGACCTAATTTAGGCTTCCAGCATTTCTACAAATAAGACATTAGGGGTTTGATGTAACTAAGTCATCCTAGATGCACTCAAAAACCCTAGTAGATTAAGAGTATGATTAGATTATTTTTTTTCGGCTTTTAAATAACTAGTTGTTTTTCTCTTGGAATTAGTTTCGTTCCAAAAGCTTGTTATATTATTAAAGTATTTTAGTTTATTTTCTCTTTTGCATTTGATATATTTCTTTATTCCAATCAAGAGATTTACAACTCCATTCTCCATTTGATATCAAATCTACGATTATTCGGATCTCGTTTCTCTTCCAATTCAATCATGTTCTTCACATGATTTATTCATTTGAGATAGAGATTATGAATAAAATAAGTGGCTAAATCCCTTAGGGGAGATTAATGAGTGGATGGTATGTGATTAAGGTTGGATTTAGAGTTTTCCCGAAAGGGTTAATTGGTATAGATTATGTCTTCTGAAACCCTATGTTTGACAACCTTAGGAAGTTATCATAGGCTAGAAGAGGTCGGAAGATATGTCAAACTGAGTCAATTGTAATTTATCCTGATTGAGAAAGTGAGGTCAGGAGATAAGCAAGTATCAACCAATCAATTAATTAGTTACAAATCGAGAGGTAATAATTTGTTAATTGGTATACTTCTTACTCTAATGAGATGTACCTTTGGCATTTGAAACTTGGTCATATTAACTAAGAAAGAATCATTAGACTTGTTAAAGATGACACTTTAAGTTCGCTTAAAGAATTTTTCCTTCCACAATATGAATCTTGCTTGAAAGACAAGATGACCAAGAGATCTTTTAATGCAAAAGGAACGAAGTCTATGAAACCCTTGGAACTTATGCATAGATGTATGTTGCCCCATGAGCGTCGGTGCAAGAGGTGGTTACGATTATTATGTAACATTTATTTATGATAATTCCATATTTGAGTATATGTACCTAATTCTCCACAAGATTGAAACCTTTGATAAGTTCAAAGAGTTTCATGCGGAACTGGAGAAACAACTAGGTTTAATGCACTTTGGTTTGATAGAGCTAGAGAATATTTATTGAATTAGTTTTTAAGGTACCTCATAGAGAATGAAATTTTATCCCATTTAACTACGTCGAACACTTCACAAAAGAATGACGTGACAGAGAAAAGGAATCGAACATTGTTAGACATGGTTTGTTCGATGTTACGTTATTTGAAGTTGACAATCTCCTTTTAAGGATATGTGGTACAAACAACTTGCTATATTCTAAACAGTGTGCCAAATAAGGCAGCACCGAAAAATCCATATGAATTGTGGCATGGTAGGAAGCCAAGTCTAAACCATGTAAGGATTTGGGGATATCTGCCCCATGTATTAGATAAAGATGCGAGGAAGATGGACTCATAGACATAATTGTGCATGTTTGTAGGACATCCAAAGGTAACAAAGGGTGTTTTTTTTATAACCTGAAAGAGAAAATTGTGATAGTGTCAACTCATGCTACTTTCCTTAAAGAAATTAACGTGAATGACTTCAAACCTCGAAGTAAAGAAGTTCTCAAGGAAATTTCGAGAAATACACAAAGCCCTACGAAAATGGTTCTAGACCAACTCCTAATACTAGACTTGCAAAATATCAATTGCATAAGAAGTTTCATCGCAATGGGAGGGTCTATCGTAAGCCTAATTTCTTTCAATCTGGTCGAAGTGTTTAAACACAAAGTCTACAAAATAGGAAGATGATGACCCACTCACGTATGATGAAACGGTGCAAAGTGCTAATTCCAAGCTTTAGAAAATAACTATGAAAGCCAAGATGGATTCTATGGATTCAAACTCAGTGTGGAAACTTGTAGACTTACTAGAGGAGATAAAACTCATAGGGTGTAAGTGAATCTAGAAGCGGAAAAGAAATGCAGATGGCAAAGTGGAAACTTATAATGCCAAACTTGTACCACAAAGAAACCTTCTCTCCTATTTCCATGCTCAAGTCAATTCGCATATTGTTATCCATTACAGAGGCTCTCGATTATGAGATTTGGAAAATGGATGTCAAGACAACATTTTTCAATAGCTATCTTGAAGAGAGCATCTCTATGATGCAACCTATCGATATATAGCTAAAGGAAATGAGCATAAAGTTTGTGAACTTCTTAGATCTATATATTGACTTAAGCAAGTATCCTGCCCATGGGATCAAATATTTTGTCAAGAGATTAAGACTTTTGAATTTGAACAAAATGTAAACGAACCATGTGTTTATAAATGTATTGAGGATGGAAAAGTTGTCTTTTTGTTATATATATTGATGACACTCTACTCATCAGGAATGATGTAGGGGCGTTGTCATCGGTTAAACTGTGGTTAAACCAACAGTTTAACATGAAGGACTTAGGAGAAGTTACTTTTGTTCTAGGCATTCAAATCCAAAGGGATCAAAAGAGCAAAGTGATAGCACTATCGCAAGATAGCAAGATTCATACATAGACAATATATTAAAGCGTTATACAATGACCGATTCAAAGAAAGGAAATTAACATTCTGTATCGAGATTTTATCTCTCTTTGGAGGACTGTCATACGATAGTGGAAGAAAGAAAGAACATGAGAAAGGTTATTTATGCTCTAGCAGTAAGAAGTCTCATGTACGCTATGTCATGTACACACCTAGATATCTGTTTCACTGTAGGGTTGGTGAGTCAATATCAGGCGAATCCAAGACCAAGACATTAACAAGTAGTCAAGCATATATTCAAGTTTTATAGAGAACGAGGAATTATACGCTTGTGTATTCTTGAAGAGATATTACACGTATGGGATATATTGATTCTCACTTCCAAACATGTTGGGATTCGAGGAAATAGACATCGAACTATGTTTTTATCCTAGGTGGCGTGCCAATTATGTGGAGAAGTGTGAACCAGAGTGGTACTATTGACCCCATAACAAAGGTCAAATATGTGGCTACCAAAGAAGCAATATGACTTTGAAAGGTCCTTATAGATCTTCAAGTTGTTCTAGGCACAGGAAAAGCTATCACACTGTATTGTGACAATAGTGCGGCAATAGCTAGAACAATGGAAATGTGCAAGTGTACACAATCGTAAAAGTAATAAAGTGACAAGAATGTCAAGTTATCATACCCATAAAGACTATACAAGTGAATATTTATGAATTGTAAAATTAAACAATTTGGTGAGGAAAAATATGTTGATTTGAAAGAGATGATATAAAAACTAAATGATAACTAAGTAATTTATAAATAAAATAAAATTCCAGATGCACGGTTTCTAAAAAGTAGTTTTAATAAATAGGACATAAATGTGTTACATCAATTTTATTCTTTAATGTAGATTTATTAAAACTATGTTCATGTTGTAATGAATAATTTCATGGCAACTTGGTTTTTGTTAACACACAAGCTTATTAAATTAATTAATCTATTAAAACATATTTCTCGCTAAATTAATCAATCAATTTTCTTAAGCAAGTATAAGATGAGTGAATTAAATATATTCCTATATTAAAATCACAACAATATTATAAGTTATGCAAGGTGATTACATTGTTTAATATATCCGTAAATTTTACCTCAACTACTTTAGATTAAACATGCACCAATTAAATACTATGCCAATTAATTATAATTTCAATCCAATTAATAATTAATTCAGTTGTACCTTACAATTATAATGTAAGTGTAACATAGGCGTGATTTTATTTAAATGAACAAATTACCAAGGCCTATAATAGCACAAACATGATTTTAACAAATTAAGTGGACAAAATGCAATTAATCTAACACAAATGATATTTAAGTAATTTTAATTAAATTAGGAACATCAACGTAACAAGCATTCATATTTATGATCATTGAATAAACTAAAAAAGAGAAAGAGAAAAGAACTAGAAAACAAATCTCGGTGATTTTTGAAGCTAGACTAGTGCACTCCTCTTCTTCTTTACTCGTTCTATTGATCAAAGGCCTTCACAAATGGTTGAATGCTACTGCTTCAAGGGGCATGCTAGCTCTTTTCCAAGAGGGGAAATTGATAAGGGAAGAAAGACAAAAAATGGGAAGACAAGAGAGTGAAAGGGAGAAGTGGAGTAGTGATGAATGAAAGATGAGTCATGTGTTGAATGAGGAAGTGAATGGGGCTATTTCTAATTGAACTTTGTAGCTCAAATTAGCTAAAAATAGCATGGAATCCCCCTTCACATGGTCGGCCATGCTAGGTGGGAGGAGTGTTTGAATGAACTTCCTAACTTGTGGCTAGTAATTAATTGCATGAAAGGAGGAGGGGTTTGAATGACATTTAAGGAGAGTTTAAAGGTTGTTTTGTAAGTGGTAAAATCATCCAAATTTATCTAATTTTGGTAGAAAGTAGGGAGAATTTGGTCTACTCTCTTGGGCTTGTCCGTCCTTCCTCTTCATTTGCTCAATTTAGGCCCCATTTCTCTACTGCAAGGTATTCATTTTTCCCATTAAAAATTAAATAAGACCAATTGATTTAAGGAAGTCCAAGAGCATAAATTTAAATCCTTCATGGCTATTTATTTATTATCCTTAGCTTCCAAGGTGCCTTGTCAATTAATTCTTTCAAAGTGATTGTCAAGCTGATTTTTTACCTTTTGTGCAAATTGTAAAACATAACATAGATTATTCAAATTACTCTAAAAATAACTAAAACTCAAAATGTTTTATAAATTAAGTTAAAATTTATTATTTTATAATAAAATTATAAAATTAGACAAAAATTACTTAGAATTTACGTGAATTCATGTTTAAAATGTGCTAAAAAAAGTCTATATATTTTAGTGTGTTCACACCCCCGAACTTAATTTATTGTTCGTCCCGAGTAATGCACAAATTGTAGAAGAAATTTAAGAGAATCACCTTTGAAAAATTTCACGAAAAATTTCACCAAAATTCACTTCTTCCCACAATTATGAATTTAGTTCATTTATGCTCAAGAACAAAAAATGTAACGCCCCAATTTTCGGGTTTTCTGTGTTTCTATGATTTTTAAAATTTGTGTGTGTTTTGGTTGGTTAAAATATATAATTTAGTAGGTTAGTGGGCCTTTGGAAGGCCCAAACTTAAGTTAAATCCGTGGTAGCCTTCGGAATTTTAATTTTATGAACAGGTGATGCAATTGGCGTTTGGGCTTTTAAGAGTAAAGGGGTAAAAGATGACACAAAAAGGAGTGTGGTGTAGTGGCAAGGTGGCGCCACTAAGGGGACAAGGAAGTGTCGCCATAGAGGAAGCAAGGGGTCCAAGGTTCAAGTCTTGGCTCTTGCAATATATTTTGGTTTTTCTTTTCAATAAATCTGGAAGCAAGTAGGTGCGCTTTAAAGTTTAATGTGTTGGATTTATGACACAAATGAGTTGATGGCCTAGTGGTGGTGGCGTGAGTTGGCATGTGAGAGGACTTTGGTTCGAATCCCTTGGCACGCAAAGGTTGATTATTTTGCTATGTTGAGACGGCAAAAGTTGGTGTTGGTTTTAAACTCTGGTGATGGAGGGATCCCACATCGAGAAGCTAACATAAGAGTAGATAGAGAGCTGGCTTTAAATAGATCAAACCATGAGGAGAGTAGGCATACCCTTCTTGGTTGATCCCTTTCGCTTTGTGACTTGCTCGTTTGGGTTGGGCATCAGCTAAGAGTGTTTGGAGCGTGGATTAACTGCAGTCTCCTAACAGGTGTTTATTTCTCATTACTCTAGCAGTAGGACGGCTATTTCGGGCCGCAATGGGCTGAAATTGGCCATGTGGTTCCAATGGGTCCGTAGGCCTAAGTGGATAAGTTGTAGAATTACTAAATTACCCTTGTAGGGTAGGACTACCGATTTACCCCTAGAGGGTAAAAGACTATTTTGCCCCTCGTGCGTAAATGACTAACTTGTGTGATGATTGGGTTAGTTGACCTGGATTTATGTTAGTTATCATTAATTCATAAGTCTAATGTGTTAGTGATCGATTGTAGGATTATCGCGTGGGAGATATCGTCATCAATCGTCATCAATCAGGTGTGTAAACGACACCCTCCCTTAGACTGAATCGGTAAAAGCCGAAATACTGAAATGTTGGTATTTTGTGAACTCGCGAGCGTGCGAGTGCTCGTGAGACAGTTGTTAATGAATATGGTGCATTTGGATGATTAGAATACATAGTGTACATTTTTGTGCACAACGGTAGTTTTGGGCTTAATGGGCCGAAAATGGACCAATGGGCCAACGGGCCCATTTTGATAAAAAGACGAGGTAAGTACTTCTGATTACTTGGTAAATGTTAGAATGAGCATGAAACCTTAGCAATAGGTAATAATTACTGAAATACTCTTATGCATGCAAAATTACGATTTTACCCCTATGGTTATTTTTTTTCTGAAAAGCATGATGTTCATTTTTCAGATAATGTATGCCATGACATATTATTTCATTGCATGGGACATGGGTTTATATTGATGGAGGAAGCGTTCGGCGACCTCATTTGCAACTGTGGCCTCACCACATATATCGATTCCGGTGACTTCGTCACAATATCCGGCGACCTCGCCGCAATCTGGTGGCTTTGCCACATATATATATATATATATATATATCTGTTCTGGTAGCCTAGCCACAATATCATGATCTGGTGACTTTGTCACAAGATCCGCACCTCGCTGCAATTTCTGTGGTGTGTAGCGGTTGGGTGGGTCGAGTAGTCTCCCCACATGGTGTAAGGCTGGTACGGGGGTGTTATAGATGGCTCTGGGTTGGGATTTCTACATTCATGATATATTTGTTCTGTATCTGCTATGGACCTATGGGTTTCATTTTGATTTCTGTACTGGGCCAAGGCCTAGATAAGTCTGACTCTGAGGTTTGATCTGTTTGGGGTTATGGTTGGGTTATGTTACACACTGAGTTTATCGAACTCACCCTTTATTTTCATCTCTGTAGGAAATCCCCAACCATAGTGGGCTTAGAGCTGTAAAGGATTCGGAGTGGCCACACCATCTAGAAAGTTGGTTTTTCTAAGTTAGTTTATCTTTATTATTTTTATATTCTAATTTAATTTTGGGTTTTAAGTTGTAATAAGGCCGCTATTTAAATTTCTTTTTTCTGCTATGGTTTTATTTTCTGATTATATTTATACTATGATGAAACTGCTAGTGTTAGGCTGTGCGGGTTTTCAAAATTAATGAACGTTTTCAAGACTTAACAACCACAACAAATGGATAGCCTAAAGATTGATAAACCGGTTTTTCATTCAACCGCTGTTTTTATAAAGACCACCCCAATCACTTAAACTAGCGAATGCATACAAAGTCGTAAGTCCATGTGACACGTCAGATCTGGCCATAACGTCTGGGCCAGGTTTGGGGTGTTACATTTAGTGGTATCAGAGCCAAGTTGCAACAACTTGGTTGTGGAACGAGTCTAAAAATAGGAGTTTGTAAAGAAACACTAAATAAAGGTTTTTTTGAAAATTGTTTTTTTTTGGAACTTGATTAAATTGTTTCTGAGAATGTTTCCAATATTTTCTCTTTACAAATAGATGATTTTAAAGATTAAAATCGGTTTTCTAAAATTAAGTTTTTTAGAAAGTGGCACACCAAATCTCTAGCCCAAGTCTGTAAGTTTTCTGAACCTTTTTGATTGTTTTTGAAATATCTGTTATATGCTTGTACAAAACCTTATCATGATACTTTAGTTAGGGTAACACTGGAACTATAGAAACTCTGATATGTAGACTGAGACTGTAGCTAGGCTACAGCAAAAAGAAACAAACTCAAACTCTAAATTACTGTTATTCATAAGACATCTGTAATAAACACTGAAATATTAAACTGCTTCATAAAATTCTTAATCAGATAATACGAAATGAGTACACGAGCAGCTCGTGGAAAAGGCCATGGACGTGGCCGAGGTAATGCTCAGGCTGAATCTTCGTCTTCAGGACATGTACCGGCTGCAGATGCACGGTACCACCGGCAACAGAGGTAGAGTCTCATGATCGAGGTGCTGGGGACGATGCTCTGTCTCAGGCAATGCTCCGAGTTTTGGAAAGGGTTGCTGGGGCAAGTACGAGAAACGAAATTCGGGGGTCTATTTCTGAGCAGCTTCGGGCCAATGGAGCAGAGATATTTAGGGGCGTATCTGGTGTAGCTCCGAATGTGGCTAAGTATTGGTTAGAAGCCACAGAGCGGATTATGGATGATCTGGACTACTCTGTGGGGCAGAAGCTGAAGGGAGCCATATCGTTACTCAGGGATGAGGCTTATCAGTGGTGGCTCACGGTGAGAGATGGAACTCATGCTGAGAGTGTGACTTGGGAGCTGTTTAAGACAGCCTTCAAAGGAAAGTTTGTTGGGGCTAGTTACGTGGACGCTCGCCAGAAAGAATTTCTGAACCTGGTCCAAGGGAGTAAGTTAGTGGCTAAGTATGAGTCTGAGTTTCTGAGACTGAGCCGGTATGCTTCTGCGATTGTCGCTACAGAGTATGAGCATAACGTACGCTTCGAGGATGGTCTGAGAGATGAAGTTAGGTGCTGATTGCTCCGCAAAGGGAGCGTAACTTCGCTGCTTTAGTGGAGAAAGCTAAGATAGCTGAGGAAGTGAAGCATACAGAAAGACAGAATCGTGAGAAAGATTGGAACCATTTTAGGAGAGATTCAGGACTTTCAGGTGGTATGAACAGGAATGTTAAGAGAGCAAGGGTAATGGAGCCGCCGAAAGCAAGACTGATGAATGTTTGTTAGACCGCAGGGTTGTAAGAATTGTGGGAAGATGCATATGGAAGAGTGTCGGAAACGTTCTGGTGCTTGTTTTTGATGTAGATCTATGGAGTATAGGGTTAAGGATTGTCCCTAGGAACCATATCAGGTTCAAGTTTTAGAGCAGAGGATCGCTCAACCAGTGAGGGGTGGACCACAGTTTTCGAGAGGACGTGGGCAAGGCAGAGGTGGCAATGGAAACGGTCGAGGAAGAGGAGTGCCTGGCAAGGGTGCTGGATTTACTGAGGCTCGTCAGCCGGCGTTGGTGTATGCAGCTCGTCGCTTAGAGGAGGGTGATGCACCTGACGTCATAACTGGTACGTTTCTGATTTCCAGTATGCCATACACTACGTTGATAGATGTTGGATCTACCCATTCATATATTGCATGTGCTATATCTGGGTCACTGGGTGTGTGCTCTGAGGAGACCGTGAGTGGGGTATCTGTACTAAGTCCTTTGGGTCACTCGGTTAGGGTAGATAAACTGTATAGAGATGTGCCTATAGAAACTCAAGGAAAAGTTTTTCTGGAGATCTGATAGAGCTACTTTTCGGAGAATTCGATCTCATTTTGGGAATGGATTGGCTTGTTAAGCGTAGGGCTACTCTGGATTGTGCTACTAAGCGAATAATGTTAAAGACCACAAAGGATGAGGAGGTTTTAGTGATAGGCGAGCGTAAGGATTATCTGTCTAATGTGGTGTCAGTATTGAGAGCCGAGAAGTGGATTCAAAAGGGATGTGAGGCTTATTTGGCATTTGTAAGCCAATCAGAAACTGAGGATCTAACAGTGGATAAAGTTAGAACCGTCAAGGATTTTTAAGATGTTTTTCTAGAGGAGCTTCCGGGTTTGCCCCCGAACCGAGAAGTTGAGTTTGGAATCGACTTGTTGCCTGGAATGGCACCGGTGTCCATTGCACCTTATAGGATGGCACCGAAGGAGTTGGTGGAACTGAAAGCCCAAATTCAAGAGTTATTGGATAGAGGCTTCATTAGACCAAGTGTGTCTCCGTAGGGAGCACCAGTGTTGTTCGTAAAGAAGAAAGATGGGTCAATACGGATGTGCATCGCTTATCGGCAGTTGATCAAACTGACGATTAAGAACAAGTACCCACTGCCGAGAATCGATGATTTATTTGACCAACTTAGAGGAGCTTCAGTATTTTCCAAGATTGACCTTCGATCTGGGTATCATCAGTTGAGGGTTAAGGAGGTGGATATTCACAAGACGGCATTGAGAACTTGGTATGGTCACTATGAGTTCTTGGTTATGCCATTTGGGTTGACGAACGCATCTGCGGCATTTATGGATCTAATGAATCGAGTGTTCCAGCCATACTTGGATTGATTCATGGTCATCTTTATTGACGATATTCTGGTTTATTCTGAAACTGAGGAGAAGCATGATGAGCATCTTCGTATTGTACTGCAAGTACAGAGGGAGAAGGAGCTTTATGCGAAATTCAGTGGTTGAGAGAGGTAACTTTCTTGGGGCATGTTGTCTCTGTTGAAGGGATCAAGGTGGACCCTAGAAAGATCGAAGCGATTCTGGAATGGAAGCCACCAAGGTCAGTGTCAGAAATTCAAAGTTTTCTGGGTTTAGCTGGGTACTATAGAAGGTTTGTGGAAGGATTTTCTGTGATGGCAGCGCCTTTAACAAAGCTTATAAGGAAGGGAGTACCGTTTGTTTGGACTGAGAAACAACAAGAATCTTTTGAGAAGTTGAAGAAAGTTCTGACCGAGGCACCTGTACTGATTCAGCTGGAGTCTGGAAAAGATTTTACCGTATGCAGTGATGCATCACATGTAGGGTTGGGCTGTGTGATGATGCAATAGGGTAAAGTGGTTGCTTATGCATCGCGACAGCTTAAACCACATGAAGTTAACTATCCTACTCATGATCTGGAGTTGGCAGCTGTAATCTTTGCGCTTAAGATTTGGAGACATTACCTGTACGGAGAAAGGTGTATTATATACACAGATCATAGGAGTCTTAAGTACTTGCTGACTCAGAAAGAGCTGAACCTTAGGCAGCGGAGATGGATAGTGTTGCTTAAGGATTATGACTGAGCGATTGAGTATCACCCAGGCAAAGTTAATGTGGTGGCTGATGCCCTAAGTCTTAGAACTGTATTTGATCTGAGAGCCATGTTTGCTCATTTGAATCTGTATGATGACGGTAGTCTGTTAGCAGAACTGCAAGTTAGGCCGACCTGGTTGGATGAGATTAAGGAAAAATAGTCGAGGGATGAGTCACTGGTTTCTTGATTTCGGCATGTTAAGAATGGGGATACTTCTGAGTTCGGACTTAACAGTGAGGGAGTTCTGTGTTACCGAGGTAGAGTTTGTATTCTGAAGGACTTTGACTTGAGGCAAGCAATTCTAAAAGAAGCTCATAGAGGTCTGTGTGCTATGCATCTTGGAGGGAGTAAAATGTATCGCGACTCAAAGGAGTTGTATTGGTGACCTGGATTGAAACGAGAGGTAACGGAAGTTGTGGGAAAATGTCTGGCTTGTTAGCTAGTGAAAGCTGAACATCAATTACCATCTGGACTTTTGCAGCCATTGAAAGTACCACTTTGGAAGTGGGAGAGGGTAACCATGGATTTTGTGAGTGGGTTACCCTTGACACCGTCGAATAAGGACTTGATTTGGGTAATTGTGGATAGGTTGACCAAATCTGCATATTTCATACCTGTCCGCACTGATTATTCACTTCAGAAGCTAGCCAAATTGTATGTGACGGAAATAGTGCACTTCACAGAATGCCAGTGTCGATTATTTCTGATCGAGATCCTAGATTCACATCTCGATTTTGGAAAAAGTTGCATGAGGCGTTGGGTACGGGGTTGAACTTTAGTACAGCCTTTCATCCTCAAACTGATGGCCAATCGGAAAGGGTTATTCAGATTCTGGAAGACATGTTGGGGCGATGCGTTATTGACTTTCGAGGCAGTTGGGAGGATTACTTACCATTGGCAGAGTTTGCATACAACAACTGCTATCAGGCAAGTATTTGAATGGCTCCTTATGAGGCACTGTATGGGCGAACATGTTGTACTCCTAGTTGTTGGACCGAGTTGGGTGAACGACAGGTTCTTGGACCTGAGTTGGTGGCAGATACTGACGATAAGGTCAAGTTGATTAGAGACCGGTTGAAGGAAGCATCTGATAGACAGAAGTTATATGTAGATTTGAAGTGCAAGGAAATTGAGTACTCTGTGGGTGATATGGTCTTCTTGAAGGTTTCGCCTTGGAAGAAAATATTAAGGTTTGGGAGGAAAGGCAAGTTAAGTCCACGGTTCATTAGGCCTTATCGGATTCTTAAGCAAGTGGGTCCAGTTGCTTATCAGTTGGAGCTACCTCCAGAGTTTAATAGGATTCATGATGTCTTTCACGTCTCCATGTTAAGGCGATATCGTTCTGACCCTACTCATGTTGTGCCAGTTGTAGAGATCGAGGTCCAAACAGACTTGACTTTTGAGGAAGAGCCTATGCAGATTTTGGATCGAGATGTTAAGATTTTGAGGAGGAAATCAGTTCCGCTAGTAAAGGTGCTGTGGCGTAATCATGGCAGAGAGGAAGCTACTTGGGAGCCAAAAGTGGCGATGCGTCAACAATATCCTCATCTGTTTGATTCAGGTAAAATTTCAAGGACGAAATTTTTTTAAAGAGGGTAGAGTTGTAACGGCCCAATTTTCGAGTTTTCTGTGTTTCTGTGATTTTTAAAATTTGTGTGTGTTCTGGTTGGTTAAAATATATATTTTAGTAGGTTAGTGGGCCTTTGGAAGGCCCAAACTTAAGTTAAATCCGTGGTAGTCTTCAGAATTTTAATTTTATGAACAGGTGATGCAATTGGCGTTTGGGCTTTTAAGAGTAAAGGGGTAAAAGATAACACAAAAATGAGTGTGGTGTAGTGGCAAGGTGGTGCCACTTAGGGGACAAGGAAGTCACACCATAGAGGAAGCAAGGGGTTCAAGGTTTAAGTCTTGGCTCTTGCAATATATTTTGGTTTTTCTTTTCAATAAATTTGGAAGCAAGTAGATGAGCTTTAAAGTTTAATGTGTTGTACTTATGACACAAATGATTTGATGGCCTAGTGGTGGTGGCATGAGTTGGCATGTGAGAGGACTTTGGTTCGAATCCCTTGGCACGCAAAGGTTGATTATTTTGCTATGTTGGGACAGCAAGAGTTGGTGTTGGTTTTAAACTCTGGTGATGGAGGGATCCCACATCGGGAAGCTAACATAAGAGTAGATGGAGAGCTGGCTTTAAATAGAGCAAACCATGAGGAGAGTAGGCATACCCTTCTTGGCTGATCCCTTGCGCTTTGTGACGTGCTCGTTTGGGTTGCGGGTCAGCTAAGAGTGTTTGGAGCGCGGATTAACTACAGTCTCCTAACAGGTGTGTATTTCTCATTACTCTAGCAGTACGACGGCTATTTCAGGCCGCGATGGGCTAAAATGCGCCATGTGGTCCCAATGGGTCCGTAGGCCCAAGTGGATAAGTTGTAGAATTACTAAAATACCCCTGTAGGGTAGGACTACCAATTTACCACTAGAGGGTAAAATGACTATTTTGCCCCTCGTGCATAAATGACTAACTTGTGTGATGAATGGGTTAGTTGACGTGGATTTATGTTAGTTATCATTAATTCATAAGTCTAATGTGTTAGTGATCGATTGTAGGATTATTGCGTGGGAGATATCGTCATCAATCGTCATCAACCAGGTGTGTAAACGACGACCTCCCTTTGACTGAATCGGTAAAAGCCGAAATACCGAAACGTTGGTATTTTGTGAACTTGTGAGCGTGCGAGCGCTCGTGAGACAGTTGTTAATGAATATGGTGCATTTGGATGATTAGAGTGCAGAGTGTGCATTTTCGTGCACAACGGTATTTTTGGGCTTAATGGGCCGAAAACGGGCCAATATGCCAACAGGCCCACTTTGATAAAAAGACGAGGTAAGTGCTTCTGATTACTTGGTAAACGTTAGAATGAGCATGAAACCTTAGCAATAGGTAATAATTACTGAAATACCCTTATGCATGCAAAATTATGATTTTACGCCTAGGGTTATTTTTTCTGAACAAACATGATGTTCATTTTCAGATATCGTATGCCATGACATATTATTTCTGTTGCATGGGAAATGGGTTTATATTGATGGAGGAAGCATTCTGGAAGCCTCGCTGCAATCTGGTGGCCTCGCCACATATATTTGTTCTGGTGACTTCGTCACAATATCCGCGACCTCATTGCAATGTGGTTTCCACCACATATATATATATATATATATATATCTGTTCTAGTGGCCTAGCCACAATATCTCAGATCTATTGACTTCGTCACAATATCCGGCACCTCGCTGCAATTTACGTGGTGTGTAGCGGTTGGGTGGGTCGAGTAGTCTCCCACATGGTGTAAGACCTGCACGGGTGTTATAGATGGCTCGGGTTGGGATTTCTACATTCATGATATATTTGTTCAGATCTACTATGGGCCTATGGGTTTCATTCGATTTACACGCCAAGGCCCGGATAAGTCTCGACTCTGAGGTTTGATCTGTTTTGGGCTATGGTTGGGTTATGTTACACACTGAGTTTACCGAACTCACCCTTTATTTTCATCTCTGCAAGAAATCCCCAACCATAGTGGGCTTGGAGCTGTGAGGGATTCGGAGTGGCCACATCATCTGCAAAGTTGGTTTTTCTAAGTTAGTTTATTTTTATTATTTTTATATTCTTATTTAATTTTGGGTTTTAAGTTGTAATAAGGCCGCTATTTAAATTTCTTTTGTCCGCTATGGTTTTATTTTCTGATTATATTTATACTATGATGAAACTGCTAGTGTTAGGCTGCGAGGGTTTTCAAAATTAATGAACGTTTTCAAGACTCAACAAGCACAACAAATGGATAGCCTAAAGATTGATAAACCGGTTTTTCATTCAACCGCTGTTTTTACAAAGACCACCCAATCACTTAAACCAGCGAATGCATACTAAGTCGGAAGTCCATGTGACACGTCAGATTTGGCCATAACGTCTGGGTCGGGTTTGGGGTGTTACAAAAAATATTAAAATTATGCAACTCAAGTATACACATTGTTCGAATTATTCTCAATATTAGGAGTCCCATTCATATCCCTACTCAAACCATATAAATTAACAAATAAGTCTATCTCCACCAAATTTTTAAACACTAAAGTAGAATTTCCTTTTGTATAAAAGCCAAAAATAAGAAATCTCAACTTATTAAAATCTTTATCCATCCATAATAGGCAAATCAATAATTTAATTAATCATAAACAGAAACAAATCTCAACATATTTGATTTTGATGTTGAATACATCAAAGGAGAAACTAATTCTTTTTCTGATTTTCTCACCAGAGAGTTTCTTCAAGAATGCCACCCAAACTCCGAGACAAAGGATACGGAAAAATAGGTGAAACATCCAAAGCCCAAATTTCCTCAAAACCAATTAAGCCATGGTATGAAATTTGCCATAAAGAAGAAAATGAGAGATCATCATCCTCATCAAAATCCTCCAAAAATACATTCATTCAAGATGCACAAGATTCAAATAAAATTGGTTCTCAAATAAAAAACTAGATTGAGTCCCCTTTCTCAATCTCTAGAAGTGCCATTGGCCTTTTCTCAAATGAAAGAGGAAACTCCTTTCAAGAAAATTGCTGGTGAAGCATCAAATATTTCAAAAAATAAAAAGATTGTTTTACACAAACCAAAATCTCTCAAAAATATTTTAAAAGAGACATCTTTCTAAGATGTTTTCCCAAAAGAAATAGCAGTGTCTTCACAGACTACTACACAAAAATCCTCACAATATTTTCCAAACAAATGTTTTGAAAAAATTCTTATTAAGGAAGAATTTTCAGAAAAACCTCTACATATACTTGCAAAAGAACTTTTCAATGGATGACATTTCAAGCCATTGGATTATCAAAAACACCAACAGTATCATGAAAACATATTGTTTCAAACTGGATCAGTACTGTTCAAACACTACACAGACCCAAAAGATCCAAATTTTATTACCCATTCAATAGCCCAAATATTAAATATTCTTCAACCAAGGGGTTAGGGTGAAAACCCAATTTCTCCAAAGAAAATTTCAGCCAAATATACCACCAAAATTGACCACCGTCCATATTTCACATATTGGGATTACCAATTGGTGTGGTACAACGCCTTCTTAATGAAAAATCAACATATGAGACATTCTTGGCTCAGATATTTCAAATATGGTACCCAATTCAAATTCCCAAACTAGTTCCAGTAATGGTGGAATTGGTATGGACCATTATCTTTTGAGATCCTACTAGAAAAAATTCAAAACTTTTGGCCCAAATTCTTTGACAAATTTCAACCTGAACCAGACCAAAAAAACATTTACAGAACAATCCATTTTTTCTCAAAATTCTGCATTTCTTGGATTGTTCCTTAGAATTAGTCCTATGAACAATATCCATATACTGGACTTTCATTATTAGTTTGAAACTTTAGAACTAAATGGTGGGACAAATTTAATGACGAAAAATATGATTCAAAATATTTGGATAATTTTTCAACAATAATCCGAGATTATGTAAGTCTGCAGCCCCATATCAAACCACAACAAAATACCTTCAAGCAAAACTGACAGCTAGTGCGATGTTAACTCAAGCCAATACCAAGAAAGAATACAAAAAATTCATGGCTGAAATGCTCAGCTCAATGGATTCCAAATCTGAAGACGAGAAATCTTCATCATCTTCAATCAAAACGATGGATCTTGCAGATGATACCACCTCAGTAACTATTACCAGGACTAAGAAAAAATGATGCAAAAGAAAGAAATGAATAAACATGAACAGGAAATATTCTCTAGTGAGAACGATAAATATTCCTTGCAAGAAAAGACGAGTGAACAAGAAATATTCTCTGGCATGAATAGTAAATACTCTCTATCATGAACAGTGGAAATCTCTAACAGAAACAGTAAAGATTCTCTGGTGCATGAATAGTGAAGATTCTCTGGTGCATGAATAGTGAATATTCTCTGTAGTTTATATTTTTTTATCCAGTGAATAAATTCCCTGAAAAGTTTCAATTATGTAATGATGTAAAGGATTGAATTTCTCATTTCAAATGATGTAAAGAGAATAGCCCTCTATAAAAGGCTATTATATTTAGAATGAAAGGGACGACTTGAAATACTCAATTCAGAGACCAAAACTTGTTTCTCCAAGTTTTCAAATTTTAAGTTTTTAAATTATTTTCCTTTTCAAAAATTTAATCAAACAATATTTCAAATAATCTTTCAAATTTTTAATTTCAAATATCAAATTACGACTATCATATTACAAATTCTATCAATTTCCAATGCACGATTTCAAAACAAGTTTTAATCAATATGACATAAATGCGCTAGATCAATTGCATTCTTTAACTTAATTATCAGAACCATGTTTATGTTTGTTACGAATTTAATTCACTGCAACTTGGCAATTTGTTAACTTATGAATATACTCACCTACCAAAATCCATTTATCTCTTAATTATATCTCTATGTCAATTCAACCGATTAAACAAATTTTAATAAGCAAATGTGTTAATGCACATACATACTTATAAAATTAAAATAATCTCTTGTACGTACCTGTAACACCCCTAACCCGTATCCGTCGCTGGATTAGGGTTATAAGGCATTATCGAACCATACATAGCTTAAGAGAGTCAAACATTACTATTCAAGTTTAAGGTAATACAAGCTCAATTATACGTATCATATGTACATTTCCTTTATAGCATTCAAATAATTGAATTATAACATAGATTATTACATGACAAATTCCATGTACAAACATTAAGACATTTAAAAATATTTCAAATACATGCCAATATATATATCTATTTAACTTAACAGATATCAAACATATCACTTCCTTAACTCTGCATGTGCGCATGTCAAAAATCAAACAAACTATTACACTAATTATTGTCCAAACACATATGCTACCTTAATTTCAATACCATATAGTCGAACATAACTTAAATGCAACATATGTATAATGCACATTTTAACATATCATTATGAACCATTAAATGAGCACAATATACAAACCATATTACACCCCATTCGCATCCTAAATATCATCCTTAAATAGTATTCCCATAACCAAGTACACATGATCATATCATTAACATGTACACTTATTTTTATTATAACTATCCGATTATAAACATTAACATTTTTAAATATCCAAATGGTCATAATTTCAATCATCAAATATATGTATACACAATAATCATACCATTCCATCACATTAAATATACCATAAACACATTTCTAAAATAATTTAGTAACATAGTCGAATATACATTATGCTTATCATTTTCCCTTTACCAAATCATATAACAACATCACAAACATATATACTTTATATTAAGCTTATTAACTTGAACTATTTATAATACAAATCATACATTCCAATTATGCCAATATTAAACCACAAAGTAAATATATATATACAAATCTATCAACCATGTTTACCTCGTTTGAGTAAATCATAAAGTTCAACTAATGCAAAACATATCAATATGACAAGCTTACCATAATGAATTATCATAAGCCAAACATATGATTACTTTAAATCGTAAGCATATACAAAGCACACCACATATCTATGACATGCATATTACTTAACTAATATATTACATATTATAACTCAATAAGCATCCATCATTTGCCCCAATTACCGAAACACATGACCAAGCACCACAACACATATGTATCATGAGATTACTTTTCATATAAGCTTAAACCATGACCAAATTTACGCAACCATTAGCAACACAATCAAGCCATTTTTGCATGGCTAATTATAAACACATTCAAAATAAACTAACATAAAGGCTAGCCTATACATGCCAAAATTTTGAGTTCAACTTATAAAAAGTACCAAAACAGTCGATAGTGTGATAGACTTTGCTGATGATCCCCGAGCTCGTAACTAATCTCCAAAATCTATAAAACAGAGACAAACATAAACACACATAGTAAGCTATCATAGCTTAGTAAGTCATAAGCAAATAAACAACTCAATGACATAATTAACTCATTTAAACCAAACCAAATTATACTATCATAATCACATTTAATCTCAAGCTTATAATTTCATGTATAACATATACTTTCACATATAAATTTATTCATAGCCGAATGTACGTATATATATTAACAAAGTATCAATCAATTTTAAAGCCAAAATATCATTATATAACCAAGTACATTTACACTAATATACATATACTCATGAATCATAATATAACATCACATACATATTCATAGCATATGGCCGAATATACTACACAAATGCACATATTTATACATTAGTAACTTGTATAATTTGCATCACATATTGAATAACCAACTTACCTTATTTTCAAATAGGTAATCAACTAACTCATACCTGATCGTTTTAGCTCGTTTTACACATTCGATCATAACTTATCATTGCTTTTTGAACCGTTCGAAATTGATTAGGATACTCGAATAATCACACATATTGTAGAATGCCAACGTCTCAGACGTGGTCTTACATGTAATCACATATCGATGCCACTGTCCCAGACAGGGTCTTACATGAATCAAATACGATGCCGATGTCCCAGACATGGTATTACACGTAACCACATATATTGATGCCAACGTCCCAGACGTGGTCTTACACGAGAACACGTATCGGAAATCCTATGTCATGACATATGTATCCTAACTATTCCTAAGGTTCGTACGGGGCTTTCGAACGTTGTAACTCGATCGAATCGAACTCGTAAACATAGTTTCCAAGTATATACACATTCGGCTATCATATATACAAGCTCATAAAATTTAAATCAACATTTTACATTCACATATATTCAAAATTTACAGCATTTATTTGCTAATAAATTCACATCGGACAACAAGAATCGGAACGGGACGACTAATCGACAACTTTGGTTTTCCACCGATCCAAATCTGATTTCTTTGGTTCTTGATCTAAACATATTAAAATTAAACTCATTCAAACATATTTTCACTCATTTTAGTCCAAAAACACATAAATAGGTAAATTACCATTTTACCTCTGACATTTAACACTTTTTACAATTTAGTCCAAATTGCACAAAACACAAAACATACAAAATTTGCAAACACCATGCTTAAGACGAATGTTCCTTATGTTCATACAAGTCCATACATTTCATTTATTTCTGTAACATCCTGATTTTCGGGTTTATTCGCGATTTTCAATATTTTGTAAAGATTTTTAAAATTTTGTATTTGGATGTGGAATTAGTATTTTGAGTAGGTAAATGGGCTTATAGAAGGCCCATGACTTGGCCAAAACCCAGTTGAATTTTTGGAATTTTAGACTTAGGAGTTAGGGGTTCTGGCTAAGTGGCCTTAAGTGGAGTGATGGGTAAATTGCATCAAAAAATGAGCCTTTGGTAAAGTGGCTAAGTGACACCACTAGGGAGCTATGAAGGTGGCGTGTAAGTGTTGGGGGAAGACCTGGGTTCGATTCCCTTTGTTGGCAAATAGGTGCATTTATTTTTTTAGTGTAGGAGGGGTAAGTGTTGGAGTTCAGGTGGATTCTGCTAGAGGAGAGTTGGATTAGTTTAACTGCTTGGATTAAGGAGTGATAAAGGGAGAGATTTAAGGGATTGGGATGAGGCTAGGAGTTAGCCGAATGGGGGGAATTGAAGAGGGAAAATCGGCAGGGGGATTATGAGGGTAGTATTTCGGCACTTAGGGTATTGTTGGTGCCGTTTTCTTCTGCTTTTACACCTTAGGATTGTTCTTTTCTCTTTTTCCTCTCTAGCCAAACTACCACCTCCCTACTCTTCTTCTTCTATTTTTCTTCTTCAAACTATTCATCATACCTACTATTCATCAACACTTTTGTCGAATCCATAAAAGCCGAAATCCTGTGATCACTGCTTGTGCCGATTTCTTCAAAGCCAAGTTCTCCTATATTCTTTTGCTTTTATTAATTTACAAATTATCTTTTCTTAATCCTCGGATTCTGACCGCAATTCTACTTCAAGGTTGTAGCCCCATTATCATCTCCTTCATCACACAAAAGCGAAAAACCATAGAATTGGGGCTTATAGCGAAACTTCGTAACTCCGGAGTCGAGTTTTACCATCGTTTGAAAGATAAATCGCACTGATTGCATGGAGATCAAAAGGAGTAAGGGTAAGTGTTCATCATCTCGATCCGGTTATATTTTACAGAGTTAGGAAAAGCCAAGTCCCTAAAATATAGAGAGGTCATCGAATTGGGCATGTGGCTCTAAAGGTTTTAATCGACGTTTTCACAATGATTAGTGTCTTCTTAAGTGTTGGATTAAAGGCGGGGTTGTTGGAGCAATCGGATTTGGAGCTAGCTACCGCTTTTGGCAAAGAAGGTAAGGTTTCAAAGGCTTTTAGGGATATGGTTTGAGCATGGATGAGTAAGTTTGGGGTTTAGTGATTATGGTTTGTAAATAAGAACTGTGCTAATCAACCGTAGGATATCGGAAGGATCTCAAGAGCGCCGTCGCAAATCGGTGTGTCTAGAACACCCTTTCTTAGTTCAATTCGGAAAAGCCGAAATGCCAAATTCGCATTTCATGGTCATGTAAGTATGTGAATGCTCTCAAGTCATAGAGTAATTGTTAGATCCGCATCGCAAGGTGGTAAGCACGTCATGCGACGTTTTAGCGTATTTCGGAAAAAGGGCTCGATGGGCCAAAATTGGGCCCAATGGGCTTACGGACCAATATGGGTAAGAGATGGGCAAATTAGACTGTTAGGTAGATGGTGGAATCAAATTGCATAAAACTGATAAAAATTATGAATTAGATTGTGCAAGAGCGAGATCACTAAATTACCCCTAAAGAGCAAAATTACCAAATTACCCTAAAGAGCAAAATTACCGATATACCCCTAGGGTTTTAAGTTGGTGAACTCGCTTGATTGATTACTATTGTATTTTGCATGATATGCATTTATTAATATATGTTGCATGGGATTGGGGTATTAATGGAGGAAGTATCGAAAGTGGTTCATCCACGATCGGAGGCTTTGCCTCAATCGACTGAATTTGAGTGCGTTGTTTAACTGTGGTGTGTAGGGTGGGTGGGTTGAGATATTCCCACATGGTGTGTAGGGTGGGTACGCAGGCGGTGTAGCGGTTGGTGGGTTGAGTAGTCTCCCAGATGGGCTTGCATTCATTATTTCGTTGTTACTCATATTATCGAATCGGGCCTATGGGCCACACTGTTATGTAAAAGGGCTAAGGCCTTGCTATCAGATTCTAAAAGGGCTTGACCTCTCGTGTAATCATTATCTGAATAGGGCTCAGCCCAATGGGCTTGAGCTGAATTGGGCTTTGGATGGGTTTCAGATACACCGAAGTTTTCCCAAACTCACCCCTTCCTCTTCCATCCTTGCGGTGAGCCCTAGAATTGGTGGACTTAGAGTCAAGGGATTCAGAGTGGCCATGAAGATTGATTATGGATTTTAAATAAGTTTAGCATTTATTTTGGATTATTTTTATTATGCTTAAAGTTGTAATAAGGTCGCTCTTTTTAATTACTTATATTTTGGGGATTATTAAACTGGCTAGCACTAGGGTTCGTTTTATAAAATCTACTTGTTTTTAAAAAGATCACGATGACGCGCAAAGTTTTCGCAAAATAAATGTTTTCCCAAGAAAAATAAATATTTTAAGCAAACGATTTGCAACCTTAATCATTTTCTTAAGCTGGTCATAATCAACGGTTTTCTCAAAATTATACGAGATGTTAGAGTGTGGCAATGGCGGTGTGCATGTCTAGGATTGGATCCGAAGAGGGCTTGGTACTTAAGCAGTCTGACGGACTCACCTCCTCTTCTTCTTGGTTTCCTACCTGGTGCGCAGCTTCCATTCACTTTAACTTACCTTTAAAAGTGTCTTTTACAACACCAACTCAGCTTTTCCAAACTAAGTGTTTTGAACGCATCAATGTGGCGCATCAGATCCGGTCATAACATCCAGGCCGGGTTTGGGGTGTTACATTTAGTGGTATCAGAGCCTGGTCGCAACAACTCGGCTGTGGATCGGGTCCAAAAATCTTTTCAAAAACTTGGGCCTAAGAAGGGTATTTTTGGAAATAGTAAGTTTTTCGAATATGTTCAAGTTTTTCTATTTGTTAAACGGGGTTAAATTAATAGTTTTAAAATAAAAGTGTTTTCAAATGAAATCTTATTATTTTTGGTAAACAAAAACATGGTTTTTAATTTTTACATGGACTGATAAGGAAGTGGCACACTGAATCCCCGGCACCAAGTCTGTAAGTGATCTTTTTTTGCTTTAAGTATTTATATGGAACTGTACTGTAAATAATACTGCAGATAGTATTGAGCCTTAGAGATAGAGCTATTGATGATGTAGTATTAGGACTACAAGACTGAAACCGTAGCTAAATTATGATTGCACGAAATAACTCTGAAACTCTATCTGTTCATAAGATATTCTGTAATAAATAGTGAAACCAGTAAACTAATGTCATAAAATTCGTAATCAGATAAATCGTTATGAGTACAAGGGATACTCGAGGAAGAGGCCGTGGTCGAGGCCGACGTAGCACTCAAGCTGGATCTGATGAATCGAGTATTCCAACCTTACTTGGATCGGTTTGTAGTCGTCTTTATCGACGATATCTTGGTATACTCTGAAACGGAGGCGAAGCATGATGAGCATCTCCGACAGTCCGCAAGTGTTAAGGGAAAAGGAGCTCTATGCGAAATTTAGCAAGTGTGAATTCGTTGAGGAGGTAACCTTCCTAGGACATGTGGTCTCTGTCGAGGGATTAAGGTGGATCCTCGTAAAATTGAAGCGATTCGAATGGAAGCCACCTAGGTCAAGATCGAAATTGAGTTTCCTAGGGTTGGCGAGTTACTACTGAAGGTTTGTGGAGGGCTTCTCGGTGATGGCGCGCTTTGACAAAGCTCATAAGGAAAGGAGTACCATTTGTCGGACCGAGAAACAAAAAAGCTTTTGAACGGTTGAAAAGGTATTGATCGAAGCGCCGGTGTTAATTCAACCGGTGTCCGGGAAGGACTTTACCAGATATAGCGATGCGTCGCATGTGGGGTTAGGTTGCGTCTCGATGTAAGAGGGCAAGGTGGTCGCTATGCATCATGACGACTTAAGGCTCATGAGGTGAATTACCCTACGCATGATTTGGAGCTAGCAATGTGATTTTTGCGTTAAAATTTGGAGACATTACTTATATGGGGAGAAGTGCATCATATACACGATCATAAGAGCTTAAAGTATTTGTTGACTCGTAAGGAGTTGAACTTTAGGCAACGAAGGTGGGTGGAGTTGCTTAAAGACTACGACGCTCGATAGAGTACCACCCAGAAAGGCTAATGTGGTGGCGGATGCATTGAGTCGAAGGGTTGTTACGGATTTGAGAGCCTTGTTCGCATCGATTAAGTCTATACGATGATGGAAGCTTGTTGGCGTAATCGCAAATAAGGCCTACTTGGACCGAAAGCAGATTAAGGAAAAATAGTTGAAGGACGATTCATTAGCTCTTCTGTTCCAAAGAAATTAAGAGTGGTGAGAACAAGGATTTTGGGTTGAACAAAGAAGGAGTTCGTGTTTTCGTGGAAGGGTTTGTATTCCAAAGGACCCTGAATTGAGGCAGTTAATTCTAAAAGAGGCTCATGGTGACCTCTGTGCCATGCATCCTGGAGGGAATAAGTTATACCGAGACTTGCGAGAGGTGTACTGGTGGTCCGGATTAAAGCGAGAGGTGACTGAATTTGTTGCGAAAGGTCTGACGTGCCAGCAGGTTAAGGCTGAGCACCAACTGCCGTCGGGATTACTACAACCAGTGAAAATTCCACTATGGAAGTGGGAAAGAGTAACAATGGACTTTGTGAGTGGGTTACCTTTGATACCCACCAAGAAAGATGCGGTGTGGGTAGTTGTGGATAGGTTAACAAAAGCTGCTCATTTCATACTGTGCTCGCACTGACTACTCATCGCAAAAGTTGGCCAAGTTATACGTGGCGGAGGTAGTCTGACCGCATGGTGTGCCGGTGTCAATAATTTCTGATCGAGACCCTAGGTTTACGCCTCCGCTTTTGGCGGAAGTTGCAAGAAGCGCTGGGAACACGATTGATTTTAGCACTTTTCACCCACGATGATGGACAATGAACGGGTTATTCGTGTTCGGAGGATATGTTGAGAGGTTGTATCATCGATTGTCGTGGAAGTTGGGAGGACTACTTACCATTGGCGGAGTTTATGCACAATAACAGCTATCAAGCAAGTATTCAGATGGCACCATATGAAGCGCTTTATGGGCGAAGATGTCGACGCCGACGTGTTGGACGAGTTGGGTGAACAACAAGTGCTTGGACCGAATTGGTGGCGTATAATCGAAAGCAAGGTTGTCGATAAGGGTTTGGTTAAAGGAGGCATCCGATAGACGTAAGTCGATGCGGATTTGAAGCGCAAAGAGATTGAGTTCGCTGTGGGGGATATGGTTTTCTTGAAGGTTTCCTCTTGGAAGAAAATTTTGAGATTTGGTAAGAAGGGTAAGTTGAGCCCACGGTTTATTGGGCCTTACGGATTGTTAAGCGGGTTGGACTAGTGGCTTATCACCTAGAGTTACCACCGAATCGCATCGTATCCACGACGCTTTCCATGTATCCATGCCGAGGCGATGTCGATCCGACCCAACTCATATCATACCGCCATCAAATCGAGGTACACCATATTTAACTTTCGAGGAGGAACTCGTGCAAATACTTGATCAGACGCCAAGATGTTGAGAAGGAAATCAGCCCACTAGTGAAAGTACTTTGGAGAAACCATGGCAAGGAAGAAGCTACTTGGGAGATCGAGGAGGCGATCGTCAACAGACCCTCAATCGTTTCGATATGGTAAAATTTCGAGGTCGAAATTTCTTTAAGGAGGGTAGAGTTGTAACATCCCGATTTTCGGGTTTATTCGGGATTTTCAATATTTTGTAAAGATTTTTAAAATTTTGTATTTGTATGTGGAATTAGTATTTTGAGTAGGTAAATGGGCTTATAGAAGGCCCATGAGTTGGCCAAAACCAGCTTGAATTTTTGGAATTTTAACTTAGGAGTTAGGGGTTCGCTAAGTGGTCTTAAGTGGAGTGATGGGTAAATTGCATCAAAAATGAGCCTTTGGTAAAGTGGCTAAGGACGCCACTAGGGAGCTATGAAGGTGGCGTGTAAGTGCTGGGGAAGACACAGGTTCGATTCCCTTTGTTGGCAAATAGGTGCATTTATTTTTTAGTGCGGGAGGGTAAGTGTTGGAGTTCGTGGATTCGCTAGAGGAGAGTTGGATCGGTTTAACTGCTTGGATTAAGGAGTGATAAGGGAGAGATTTAAGGATTGGGATGAGGCTAGAGTTAGCCGAATGGGGGAATTGAAGAGGAAAATCGGCGGGGATTATGAGGGTAGTATTTCGCACTTAGGGTATTGTTGGTGCCGCTTTCTTCGCTTACACCTTAGGATTGTTCTTTTCTCTTTTTCCTCTCTAGCCAAACTACCACCTCCCTACTCTTCTTCTTCTATTTTTCTTCTTCAAACTATTCATAATACCTACTATTCATCAACACTTTTGCGAATCCATAAAAGCCAAATCTCGTGATCACCGCTTGTGCCAATTTCTTCAAAGCCGTGTTCTCCTATATTTTTTGCTTTTATTAATTTAAAATTATCTTTTCTTAATCTCGGATTCTCTAATCAAATTCTACTTCAAGGTTGTAGCCCGCATTATCATCTCCTTCATCACACAAAAGTGAAAACCATAAAATTGGGGGCTTATAGTCAAACTTCGAACTCCGGAGTCGAAGTTTTTACCATCGCTTGAAAGATAAATCGCACTGCATTGCGTGGAGATCAAAAAGGAGTAAGGGTAAGTGTTCATCATCTCGAGATCTGGTTATATTTTACAAAGTTAGGAAAAGCCAAGTCCCTAAAATATAGAGAGGTCATCGAATTGGGCATGTGGCTCTAAAGGTTTTAATCGACGTTTTACATCAATGATTAGTGTCTTCTTAAGTGTTGGATTAAAGGCGGGGTTGTTGGAGCAATCGGATTCGAGCTAGCTACCGCTTTTGGCAAAGAAGGTAAGGTTTCAAAGGCTTTTAGGGATATGGTTTGAGCATGGATGAGTAAGTTTGGGGTTTAGTGATTATGGTTTGTAAATAAGAACTGTGCTAATCAACTGTAGGATATTGGAAGGATCTCAAGAGTGATCGTCACAAATCGTGTGTACCGAACACCCTTTCTTAGTTCAATTAAGAAAAGTTTAAATGCCAAATCCGGCATTTCATGGTCATGTAAGTATGTGAATGCTCTCAAGTCATAGAGTAATTGTTAGATCTGGCACCGCAAGGTGGTAAGCACGTTCAGCGTGACGCTTTAGCGTATTTCGTAAAAAGGGGCTCGATGGGCCAAACCGAGCCCAATGGGCTTACGGACCAATATGGGTAAGAGATGGGCAAATTAGCCTGTTAGGTAGATGGTGGAATCAAATTGCATAAAACGATAAAATTATGAATTAGCTTGTGCAAGAGCGTAGATCACGAAATTACCCCTAAAGAGCAAAATTACCAAATTACCCTAAAGAGCAAAATTACCGATATACCCCTAGGGTTTTAAGTTGGTGAATCGCTTGATTGATTACTACCGTATTTTGCATGATATGCATTTATTAATATCTGCTGCATGGGATTGGGGTATTAATGGAGGAAGTATGAAAGTGGTTCATCCACGATCGGAGGCTTTGCCTCAATCGACTGAATTTGAGTGCTTCTTTTAACTGTGGTGTGTAGGGTCGGGTGGGTTGAGATATTCCCACATGGTGTGTAGGGTGGGTACGGGCGGTGTAGCGGTTGGTGGGTTGAGTAGTCTCCCAGATGGGCTTGCATTCATTATTATTGTTGTTACTCATATTATCGAATCGGGCCTATGGGCCACACTGTTATGTAAAAAGGGCTAAGGCCTTGCTATCAGATTCGAAAAGGACTTGACCATCTGTATCAAGTTATCTGAATAGGGCTCAGCCCAATGGGCTCGAGCTGAATTGGGCTTTGATGGGTTTCAGATACACCGAGTTTTCCCAAACTCACCCCTTCCTCTTCCATCCTTGCAGTGAGCCCTAGAATTGGTGGACTTGGAGTCAAGGGATTCAGAGTGGCCATGAAGATTGATTGCCGATTTTAAATAAGTTTAGCATTTATTTTGGATTATTTTTATTATGCTTAAAGTTGTAATAAGGTCGCTCTTTTAATTACTTATATTTTGGGGATTATTAAACTGGCTAGCACTAGGGTTCGTTTTATAAAATCTACTTGTTTTAAAAAGATCACGATGACGCATAAAGTTTCCGCAAAATAAATGTTTTCCCAAGAAAAATAAATATTTTAAGCAAACGATTTGCAACCTTAATCATTTTCTTAAGCTGGTCATAATCAACGGTTTTCTCAAAATTATACGAGATGTTAGAGTGTGGCAATGGCGGTGTGCATGTCTAAGATTGGATCCGAAGAGAGCTTGGTACTTAAGCAGTCCGACGGACTCACCTCCTCTTCTTCCTAGTTTCCTACCTGGTGCGCAGCTTCCATTCACTTTAACTTACCTTTAAAAGTGTCTTTTACAACACCAACTCAGCTTTTCCAAACTAAGTGTTTTGAACGCATCAATGTGGCGCATCAGATCCGGTCATAACATCCAGGCCGGGTTTGGGGTGTTACATTTAGTGGTTTAATAGGTGCATTTATTTTTTTAGTGCAGGAGGGGTAAGTGTTGGAGTTCGTGGATTCGCTAGAGGAGAGTTGGATCAGTTTAACTGCTTGGATTAAGGAGTGATAAGGGGAGAGATTTAAGGGATTGGGATGAGGCTAGGAGTTAGCGAATGGGGGAATTGAAGAGGGAAAATCGGCAGGGGGATTATGAGGGTAGTATTTCGGCACTTAGGGTATTGTTGGTGCCGTTTTCTTCTGCTTTTACACCTTAGGATTGTTCTTTTCTCTCTTTTTCCTCTCTAGCCGAAACTACCACCTCCCTTACTCTTCTTCTTCTATTTTTTCTTCTTCAAACTATTCATCATACCTACTATTCATCAACACTTTTGCCGAATCCATAAAAGCCGAAATCCTGTGATCACTGCTTGTGCCAATTTCTTCAAAGCCAGGTTCTCCTATATTCTTTTGCTTTTACTAATTTACAAATTATCTTTTCTTAATCCTGGATTCCTGACCGCAATTCTACTTCAAGGTTGTAGCCCCGCATTATCTTCTCCTTCATCACACAAAAGCCGAAAAACCATAGAATTGGGGGCTTATAGCCGAAACTTCAGAACTCCGGGAGTCGAGTTTTTACCATCGTTTGAAAGATAAATCTGCACCAGATTGCGTGGAGATCAAAAAAGAGTAAGGGGTTGTAACACCCCAAACCCGAGACCATTGCCGGTGTCGGACCCGAGGGGTTAACAAGCCAAGTTCACATGTTTTTGCCCACCAATTTGACATTTCCAGTCAGGCTGGAAAACTGCGTCACTGTCGCCTTAAAAATCATATCTCGAGTTTCAAAACTCGGAAACTGGTTTCGTAAATTTTCCCTGAATTTAGACTCATATATACATCCATGGATTTATTTCTAGGATTTTTGGTCGGGCCAATTGGTACAGTTTATTAGTTAAAGTTACCCAAGTTACAGGGATCGACTGCTCTGACCTTCGCGCGGTATAACTTGAATATCTCTCTGCACAGGGCTTTAATGTTGGTGTCGTTTGTTTCTAATGAAACTAGACTCAAAATGGAATCTTTACATATAAGGTATATCTCCTAATTCTTTTTGGATAATTTATAGTGAATTTTAAAGTTGCGACAGGGAACCCAGAAACCATTCTGGCCCTGTCTCACAATAGCTTTAATATCTCTTAACCTGTAACTCCTATGACCGTTTCGTTTCTTCCATATGAAAATAGACTCATCAAGGTTCATTTACATAGCTTATTCACTGTTTGATTCCATTCCTATGAATTATGGTGATTTTTCACATTCACGTCACTGCAGCTGGCAGCATCTGTTTTTAAGGTAGGTCTTACCTATTTGGTAGTCTCCATGAACCAACTAGTCTTTGCCATACATAGGTTCATATATGATCATTTTAACCATGCCAATGGCTGATCATATGACCAACAATCCCATTTCCAAGCCATAGCCACATCATGACACCAAATATATACATACAAACCACAATTATTCTAAGTTCATGTTCCTTTTCGAGCCATTTTCGCATGGCCGTACATACTTACATCACCACATATTTAACAAACAAGGGTAGTCCTATACATGCCATCTCAAGTTCAACCAAAATTTATACCAAAATGGAGGCTTGATAGTGTGGATGACTTCGACTTCAACGATCCCAAATCCGATTGCCTCGAGCGAAATCTAGAAAACTAAGAGCCAAAGCAATGAGTAAGCATTTTTATGCTTAGTAAGTCTCAAGGAATATAATCAACTCTAATTACAGCAATACATTCACATAGTTAAATGCATCATTTCATTAATGCGCATTCACATAATCATACTTACTTTACCATCCCAACTCTTATGTTCATACACAAATAGCGGCTTCATTAAGGCCGATAACTCGCTCCATCATAGGAGCGGATATTCATACGCTCTACTCCTAGCTAGCGCAAAGCACACACCGCACTTACCTTATCATTGGGAAATTTCACAAGTGCATTAGCTGAAATTTTCCAGCAAGCTCATAATTTTCAAATCACATACCTTCGGAGTTTATCCGGATGTCGGTACTCATTCAATCGCCTTCGGGACATAGCCCGGTTATGGTAACCCGCACCAAGGCCAACGGGACTTTACCCGGATATCACGATTTGCACAAATGCCTTGGTCTTAGCCCGGATTTAACAACTTGCACGAATGCCTTCGGGTCTTAGCCCGGATATAGCTACTAGCACAATTGCCTTCGGGTCTTAACCCGGATATAAATTTCAGCATAATTGTCTTCGGGGCTTAGCCCGGATATCATTCAATTTCTCATGCACACATACATCAATAATCATTGGACATACATATTTCATTTTCCTTACTAAGGCTCAAACACAATTATAATCATTAGCATATTCGCCTTGGGACTTAGCCCGGTGGAATTCAAATACTCATACACACATAATCAATAATCATACACATCCATATTTCATCTCACATAATTCAAGTAAGGTCACTTCTTGAGGACTTACCTCGGATGTTGTCGAACGGCTTTTTCGGCTATTCGATCACCTTTTCCTTCCCCTTGTCCAATTGTGGCCCTCTTAGCTCTTGAGCTAATTCAACAAATTCAATTTATTAAAACCTCATTGTGCTTGCTTATGGCCGAATATGACAAGGATTTTAAATGGTCATATGGCCACTCTTTAACTTGAATACACAATGGTCATGCACATTTTATACTACATCAAGCAATTCAATACAATTTATTTGAGCATCAAGGAAATGCTAAGGCCTTCAATAGGCTACCCAAGGCCGAATATTCATGTACATGTTGAGGTCAATTTTGCACTTAATACCTCACAAAAACAGCATGCAATTTACTAATTAATGCTTTGCACATTGTGGCCCAAAACTTATAATATAGCATCAAGCACCTACATGTGTGCTAGGCCGAATTGTGCTTGCAATTTCACAAGCATTCTTCCACATCTTCTTCTTTAAACCAATATATTCATCACTTAGTTCATAACCAAAACATAATGTGCAATCATATATATGCATATATGAGCATGGCCGAATTTTCAAGGTGTCCATAGCCATCCAAAACACAAATTTTAACTAACATGCAAGAAGCATGAATCATGCTCAAGAATGCATCATGGCGAATATGACAATCATGTTCCTTTTCAACTTCAATCATGATAAAACAAAGAGAAAACTCAAAATCTTACTCATGAGTAGAAAATCCATCATTGCATGCATCATCATCAAGCTTCACACTTAGCATGCAATGGCTTTATCACCATAACAACTTTGCCCAAATACCATTTCCATGGCATAACAAAGATTTGAGCCATGGCTAACATGCACATCAAGTTAGCAACCAAGTCATGCATGAAACTCCTAACACAACCTCGGACATACCTTAATCTTGATGTAAACTTAGCCAAATCTCCTTCTAGGTCTCTTCCAACCCAAGCATGAAGCAAAAATCCTCCCCTTTTCCCTAGTAATTTCGCCAAGAAGATGAGAAAGGATGAAAAATTTTTCTTTTCTTTCCTTAGTACATTCGCCAAGCCTATGGAGAAGGATGAACATTTTTTTCTTTTTTTTTTCATACTCTTATTTTATTATTTCAAACATGCACCACTAGCAAAACATGTTTAAGACATGTTTTCTTTTGCCCATATTCATCACCATGGCCGCCACTATAGTCAAATTTGGGGAATTTGACATGCAAGGACAACATTTCCTAGTGTGCATCAATAGGCCACTTCCACATTTGCCTATCTCAAATTCTAAATTTTCTCACACAAGTCCTTTCTAGTGAAATTCACCTTTATAACACTAAATCAATCATCAAAAATGTCATACATGAATACTCACATATTATAGGCATCAAAATAAATTTTAAATTATTGTTATGCCTCGGTTTTGTGGTCCCGAAACCACATTCCGGCTAGGGTCTATTTTGGCTGTCACAACTCCCCCTCTTAAGGAATTTTCGTCCCGAAAATCTTACCGTAAATAGGTTCGGATATCGCTCTCATAGAGTTCTCGGTCTCCCGAGTAGCTTCTTCTATCCCGTGCTTGAGCCATAACACTTTCACTAGCGGAACCCGCTTGTTTCGCAACTCTTTCACTTCTCGTGATAGGATACGAATCGGTTCTTCTTCATAACTCATATTAGCTTGAATTTCAATTCGATGGACTAATCACGCGATGGATCGGATCTATAACGTCGAAGCATCGAACGTGGAAGACATCGTGAACCTTTTGAGTTCGGGGGCAAAATAAACGATATGCCACCGGACCGACTCGCTCGATATCTCATATGGCCCAATGAACCTCGGGCTCAACTTGCCCTTACTACCAACTCGAGTATCTTTTTCCAAGGCGATACCTTGAGAAACACTTTATCACCCACCGATACTCGATATCCTTACGCTTCATATCCGCTGTTACTTCGACGATCGAAGGCTATCTTCAAACTTTCACGGATTACTTTCACTTTTGTTCAGATCCCTAATCAAATCCACCCGAAAATCTTGCTTTCACCAAGCTCACCCAAAACAATGGTGTACGGCATTTACGCCCGTACAAAGCCTCGTAGGGTGCCATCTTAATACTCGATTGAAAGTCGTTGTTGTAAGCGAATTCAATCAACGGCAAATACCGCTCCCATGAACCACTAAACTCGAGGACGCAACATCTTAACATATCCTCGAGTATCCGAATTATCCGCCGGATTGACCATCGGTTTGGGGGTGAAAGGCGGTGCTGAAATGCAACTTGGTACCCAAAGCTTCTTGCAACTTTTTCCAAAATCGCGAGGTAAATCTCGGATCTCTATCCGACACGATGGAAATAGGCACCCGTGTAATCTCAATGATCCGAGAAACGTACAATTCCGCTAATTTGTCCATTGAAAATCCGTGCGTCGACGGGACAAAGTGGGCCGACTTAGTCAATCGATCTACCACGACCCAAACCGCATCCTTCTTACTTGCGACAATGGTAGTCCGGATACAAAGTCCATTGTGACTCGATCCCATTTCCACTGGGTATCGTGATTGGTCAAGTAATCTCAAGGCACCGATGTTCCGCTTTCACTTGTTGACATATTAAACATCTCAAACAAAGTCGGAGATGTCTCGCTTCATACCATGCCACCAAAATCGACGCTTTCAAATCATTGTACATCTTCGACTCCCGGGTGGATTGCCATTCGGCTACAATGGGCTTCATTCAAATTATCGAAATGAGTTCAATTCTTTGGGACACACGACGACTTTTGAACCTCAAACAATCGTCATCGTCGATTTGAAACTCCGAGTCCTTGTTCGAACACACGCAGCCCGCTTTTGCAACCAACTCGTCATCGACTTTCGAGCTTCTCGAATTTGGTGTGTCAATAATGGTTTGGCTTTCAATTCAGCCACTAACACACTGTCGGATCGGATAGACAAGTGCACATTCATCGCTCAGAAGTGAATAACGATTTACGACTCAAGGCATCCGCAACCACATTCGCCTTTCCCGGTGATAGTCAATGATCACTCATAATCCTTTAACAGCTCGAGCCAACGCCTTTGTCGCAGATTTAAGTCTCTTTGGGTCATCAAATACTTGAGACTTTTGTGATCCGAGTATACATGGCACCTTTCACCAAATAAGTAATGTCGCCAAATCTTTAAAGGCGAATACGATGGCGCCAATTCGAGATCATGAGTCGGATAATTTTTCTCATGTGGCTTTAATTGCCTCGACGATAGGCCACAACTTGACCTTCTTGCATTAATACGCAACCTAACCCAAGTAGAGAGGCGTCGCTATAGATGACAAACTCCTTGCGGACTCGGGTTGCACTAGAATTGGGGCTTCACCAAATAAGTTTTCAGCTGATCGAAGCTTTTTGGCATTTCTCCGTCCATTCAACTTAACATCCTTTTGGAGTAGCTTCATCGGCGTGGCTATAGTTGAGAAGCCTTTACAAATCGTCGGTAATAACCAAGCAAGCCCCAAAAGCTTCAACCTCAAGAATATTTCTGAGGCTTCCAATTTAGTATGGCTGAAATTTTATTCGGTCGACTCGAATACCCGATGCAGATACCACATGACCCAAGAAGCTAACCTCTCTTAACCGTAACTCACACTTGCTGAACTTAGCATATAATTGCTTGTCCTATAAAATTTGCAAGACTAACCGCAGTGTTCAAAGATGTTCGGTCTCATTTCTTGAATAGACCAAGATGTCATCAATGAACACGACTACGAATCGATCCAAATATGGTCTAAAGATTCGATTCATTAAATCCATAAATACCGCAGGGCATTAGTGAGCCCAAACGGCATCACCAGAACTCATAGTGACCATATCTCGCTCAAGGCGCCTTGGGCACGCCTCAATCTCGGATTCGCAATTGATAGTAGCCCGATCTCAAATCTATTTTCGAGAACACCGAGGCTCCCTTCAGCTGATCGAACAAGTCATCAATACGTGGCAACGGATATTTGTTCTTTATCGTCGCTTTGTTGTCGACGATAGTCGATGCACAATCGCATGGTTCCATCCTTCTTCTTCACGAACAACACCGGTGCACCCTAAGGCGAAAAACTCGGGCGAGCAAAACCTCTATCCACCAATTCTTGCAACCGAAGCTTTCAACTCCTTCAATTCCGTTGGTGCCATACGATACGGAGCTATCGAAATGGAGTGGTACCGGTACCAATTCGATGCCAAATTCTATTTCCGAACAGTGGTAAACCCGCAATTCTTCGGGAAAACATCCGGTATTCACAAACCACGGGCACAGATTCGGTTTCTTCTCCGATTCCTTGTCATCGAAAGTACGACGCAAGGTACGCCGCACCCTTTTCTTACATATTTCGGGCCAACATCGGCGATATTACACCGGCAACCCCTTTAAGTCCGTGGACTCAACCCGAATTATTTCATTATTTGCGCACCTCAAATCGATAGTCTTGCTCTTGCAATTTACAACCGCATCGTGCATGGTCAACCAATCCAAACCAAGAATAACATCGAACTCATCGAATGGCAAAAGCATTAAGTCCGCCGGAAAACAAGAACCTCGGAACACTAGGGGACTTTTCTTGCACACTTTGTTAACAAGCACGTAATGACCCAAGGGTTTGACACTGAATTACAAACTCAAGAGACTCAATGGGCAAAGTCTTCTTTGGATGCTAAGGTTTCACATATATATGAATGAGTAGAACCAGGGTCAATCAAAGCAATTACATTTGTATTGAAAAGAGTGAAAGTACCGGTAATAACATCCGGAGAGGCAAGATCCTCGCGTGCGCAGATGGCATAAGTCCTAGCAGAGCACGAGCCTCGGATCCGATGGTAGCATCTCTAGATCCTCTCGACCGCCATGACATTGCCCATATTTCTAGGTGGCCTACCTCGAGCAATGGTAGCACCCGGTTTGCACTCGACTTGCATTCTGCTCATGCATCCTCGGGCAATCCTTCATAAAGTGGTCGGCCGATCCACACTTATAGCAGAGAGCGATCACGAAACCAACAGCTCCCGAATGCCATTTGCCACAATGTGGACACTCCGCCTCTCTCGGCGATCATTTCCGCCACCGGCGATCGAGGTGACTCGTGTGGTCACAGGGGTCGATCGCGTCCTCGCCTAGAAAAGCCCAAACGCCTCTAGACCGGCTCGCATCATCTCGAAATCTCTTCGATGCTTGTTGAAGAGACTTTCCGAGGACCTCTTCGAATTCTCCAATCCCCACATCAGCTTTTTGTTTCTCCTTTCTAAGCTCTTCTGACTTTACAAGCTCGCTCAACAAGTACTACAAACTCGTATCTCGAGAATGCCAACAAACATCCTTATATCATCATTCAGCCCATCCTCAAAGCGCTTACACATAATAGCTTCGACGAAATGCATTCTCGCAGACGGCTAAGCCTCACAAACTTTCGTTCGTAGTCGGTAACGGACATAGAACCTTGCTTAAGATCAAGAAATTCCTCCGCTTTTGGTCGATGAATCTCGATCGATATACTTTTTTCTAACTCGGTTTGAAAGAATTCCCAAGTCACTTGCTCTCTAGGCACCACAAGTCGAGTACTCCACCAATAGTAGGCGGACTCGCGTAGCAAGGAGATGGTACACTTTAAGCACTCATCGGTGTACAGGATAGCTTATCAAGCACCTTGATAGTGTTATCTAACCAAAATTCAGCGCTTCGGCATCATCATCATCCGTAGCCTTAAATTCAGTGGCCCCATGTTTTCTAATCCTATCGATCGGGGCTTACTTGACCTTATTTGGTCAGTCACCGGAGGTATTGTGGGTGCGGGGTTGCATTTGTCGGGAATGGAGGTTGTGGAACAGCCGTGTTGGTTCGAATGTATTGATTAAACCATTCGCTCATCACACTATAAAAGGCTTGCTTAGCCTCGTCATTAGGATTGCTGGCCATAGGTTGAGAGTCCGCCGGCGCTGTCCTTTGCGCGAGCAGCGCCACACTCTCCACATCATCAGCTATCGCTTCGGTTGGGATCGGGATCCATTGCTATAAACAAACACAAAGTCAAATTGTCGAAATCACCACACTATCGATTCATCATTTAATGGCATGTATAGCTAGACCCCAAACACATCACGGTAGTCCTAGAATCGACTAAACCGTGGCTCGATACCAATAAAATTGTAACACCCCAAACCCGAGACCATTTCCGTGTCGGACCCGAGGGGTTAACAAGCCAAGTTCACATGTTTTTGCCCACCAATTTGACATTTCCAGTCAGGCTGGAAAACTGCGTCACTGTCGCCTTAAAATCATATCTCGAGTTTCAAAACTCGGAAACTGGTTTCGTAAATTTTCCTGAATTTAGACTCATATATACATCCATGGATTTATTTCTAGGATTTTTGGTCGGGCCAATTGGTACAGTTTATTAGTTAAAGTTACCCAAGTTACAGGGATCGACTGCTCTGACCTTCGCGCGGTATAACTTGAATATCTCTCTGCACAGGGCTTTAATGCTGGTGTCGTTTGTTTCTAATGAAACTAGACTCAAAATGGAATCTTTACATATAAGGTATATCTCCTAATTCTTTTTGGATAATTTATAGTGAATTTTAAAGTTGCGACAGGGAACCCAGAAACCATTCTGGCCCTGTCTCACAATAGCTTTAATATCTCTTAACCTGTAACTCCTATGACCGTTTCGTTTCTTCCATATGAAAATAGACTCATCAAGGTTCATTTACATAGCTTATTCACTGTTTGATTCCATTCCTATGAATTATGGTGATTTTTCACATTCACGTCACTGCAGCTGGCAGCATCTGTTTTTAAGGTAGGTCTTACCTATTTGGTAGTCTCCATGAACCAACTAGTCTTTGCCATACATAGGTTCATATATGATCATTTTAACCATGCCAATGGCTGATCATATGACCAACAATCCCATTTCCAAGCCATAGCCACATCATGACACCAAATATATACATACAAACCACAATTATTCTAAGTTCATGTTCCTTTTCGAGCCATTTTCGCATGGCCGTACATACTTACATCACCACATATTTAACAAACAAGGGTAGTCCTATACATGCCATCTCAAGTTCAACCAAAATTTATACCAAAATGGAGGCTTGATAGTGTGGATGACTTCGACTTCAACGATCCCAAATCCGATTGCCTCGAGCGAAATCTAGAAAACTAAGAGCCAAAGCAATGAGTAAGCATTTTTATGCTTAGTAAGTCTCAAGGAATATAATCAACTCTAATTACAGCAATACATTCACATAGTTAAATGCATCATTTCATTAATGCGCATTCACATAATCATACTTACTTTACCATCCCAACTCTTATGTTCATACACAAATAGCGGCTTCATTAAGGCCGATAACTCGCTCCATCATAGGAGCGGATATTCATACGCTTACTCCTAGCGCAGCAAAGCACACACCGCACTTACCTTATCATTGGGAAATTTCACAAGTGCATTAGCTGAAATTTTCCAGCAAGCTCATAATTTTCAAATCACATACCTTCGAGTTTATCCGGATGTCGGTACTCATTCAATCGCCTTCGACATAGCCCGGTTATGGTAACCCGCACCAAGGCCAACGGGACTTTACCCGGATATCACGATTTGCACAAATGCCTTCGGGTCTTAGCCCGGATTTAACAACTTGCACGAATGCCTTCGGGTCTTAGCCCGGATATAGCTACTAGCACAATTGCCTTCGGGTCTTAACCCGGATATAAATTTCAGCATAATTGTCTTCGGGGCTTAGCCCGGATATCATTCAATTTCTCATGCACACATACATCAATAATCATTGGACATACATATTTCATTTTCCTTACTAAGGCTCAAACACAATTATAATCATTAGCATATTCGCCTTCGGGACTTAGCCCGGGTGGAATTCAAATACTCATACACACATAATCAATAATCATACACATCCATATTTCATCTCACATAATTCAAGTAAGGTCACTTCTTGAGGACTTACCTCGGATGTTGTCGAACGGCTTTTTCGGCTATTCGATCACCTTTTCCTTCCCCTTGTCCAATTGTGGCCCTCTTAGCTCTTGAGCTAATTCAACAAATTCAATTTATTAAAACCTCATTGTGCTTGCTTATGGCGAATATGACAAGGATTTTAAATGGTCATATGGCCACTCTTTAACTTGAATACACAATGGTCATGCACATTTTATACTACATCAAGCAATTCAATACAATTTATTTGAGCATCAAGGAAATGCTAAGGCCTTCAATAGGCTACCCAAGGCCAATATTCATGTACATGTTGAGGTCAATTTTGCACTTAATACCTCACAAAAACAGCATGCAATTTACTAATTAATGCTTTGCACATTGTGGCCCAAAACTTATAATATAGCATCAAGCACCTACATGTGTGCTAGGTCAATTGTGCTTGCAATTTCACAAGCATTCTTCCACATCTTCTTCTTTAAACCAATATATTCATCACTTAGTTCATAACCAAAACATAATGTGCAATCATATATATGCATATATGAGCATGGCGAATTTTCAAGGTGTCCATAGCCATCCAAAACACAAATTTTAACTAACATGCAAGAAGCATGAATCATGCTCAAGAATGCATCATGGCGAATATGACAATCATGTTCCTTTTCAACTTCAATCATGATAAAACAAAGAGAAAACTCAAAATCTTACTCATGAGTAGAAAATCCATCATTGCATGCATCATCATCAAGCTTCACACTTAGCATGCAATGGCTTTATCACCATAACAACTTTGCCCAAATACCATTTCCATGGCATAACAAAGATTTGAGCCATGGCTAACATGCACATCAAGTTAGCAACCAAGTCATGCATGAAACTCCTAACACAACCTCGTACATACCTTAATCTTGATGTAAACTTAGCCAAATCTCCTTCTAGGTCTCTTCCAACCCAAGCATGAAGCAAAAATCCTCCCCTTTTCCCTAGTAATTTCGCCAAGAAGATGAGAAAGGATGAAAAATTTTTCTTTTCTTTCCTTAGTACATTCGCCAAGCCTATGGAGAAGGATGAACATTTTTTTTCTTTTTTTTTCATACTCTTATTTTATTATTTCAAACATGCACCACTAGCAAAACATGTTTAAGACATGTTTTCTTTTGCCCATATTCATCACCATGGCGGCCACTATAGTCAAATTTGGGGAATTTGACATGCAAGGACAACATTTCTAGTGTGCATCAATAGGCCACTTCCACATTTGCCTATCTCAAATTCTAAATTTTCTCACACAAGTCCTTTCTAGTGAAATTCACCTTTATAACACTAAATCAATCATCAAAAATGTCATACATGAATACTCACATATTATAGGCATCAAAATAAATTTTAAATTATTGTTATGCCTCGGTTTTGTGGTCCCGAAACCACATTCCGGCTAGGGTCTATTTTGGTCATCACAGGGTAAGTGTTCATCATCTCGATCTGGTTATATTTTACAAAGTTAGGAAAAGCCAAGTCCCTAAAATATAGAGAGGTCATTTAATTGGGCATGTGGCTCTAAAGGTTTTTAATCGACGTTTTCATCAATGATTAGTGTCTTCTTAAGTGTTGGATTAAAGGCGTGGGTTGTTGGAGCAATCGGATTCGGAGCTAGCTACCGTTTTTGGCAAAGAAGGTAAGGTTTCAAAGGCTTTTAGGGATATGGTTTGAGCATGGATGAGTAAGTTTGGGGTTTAGTGATTATGGTTTGTAAATAAGAACTGTGCTAATCAACTGTAGGATATCGGAAGGGATCTCAGTAGCAGTCGTCGCAAATCAGGTGTGTACCGAACACCCTTTCTTAGTTCAATTCGGCAAAAGGCGAAATACCGAAATTTCGGCATTTCATGGTCATGTAAGTATGTGAATGCTCTCAAGTCATAGAGTAATTGTTAGATCTGGCACCGCAAGGTGGTAAGCACGTTCGCGTGACGTTTTAGCGTATTTCGGAAAAAGGGGCTCGATGGGCCAAAATTGGGCCCAATGGGCTTACGGACCAATATGGGTAAGAGATGGGCAAATTAGCCTGTTAGGTAGATGGTGGAATCAAATTGCATAAAACTGATAAAAATTACTGAATTAGCTTGTGCAGTAGCGTAGATCACGAAATTACCCCTAAAGAGCAAAATTACCGAAATTACCCCTAAAGAGCAAAATTACCGATATACCCCTAGGGTTTTAAGTTGGCTGAACTGCTTGATTGATTACTACTGTATTTTGCATGATATGCATTTATTAATATCTGTTGCATGGGATTGGGGTATTAATGGAGGAAGTACTGAAAGTGGTTCATCCACGTACTGGAGGCTTTGCCTCAACTGACTGAAATTTGAGCAGCGTTGCTGCAACTGTGGTGTGTAGGGCTGGGTGGGTTGAGATATTCCCCACATGGTGTGTAGGGCTGGTACGGGGCAGTGTAGCGGTTGGTGGGTTGAGTAGTCTCCCCAGATGGGCTTGCATTCATTATTACTGTTGTTACTCATATTACTGAACTGGGCCTATGGGCCACACTGTTATGTAAAAAGGGGCTAAGGCCTTGCTATCAGATTCGAAAAGGGCTTCGCCCATCAGTATCTTGTCCGAATAGGCTCAGCCCAATGGGCTCGAGCTGAATTGGGCTTTGGATGGGTTTCAGATACACCGAGTTTTCCCAAACTCACCCCTTCCTCTTCCATCCTTGCAGTGAGCCCTAGAATTGGTGGACTTAGAGTCAAGGGATTCAGAGTGGCCATGAAGATTGATTATGGATTTTAAATAAGTTTAGCATTTATTTTGGATTATTTTATTATGCTTAAAGTTGTAATAAGGTCGCTCTTTTAATTACTTATATTTTGGGGATTATTAAACCGGCTAGCACTAGGGTTCGTTTATAAAATCTACTTGTTTTTAAAAGATCACGATGACGCAAAGTTTTCGCAAAATAAATGTTTTCCCAAGAAAAATAAATATTTTAAGCAAACGATTTGCAACCTTAATCATTTTCTTAAGTGGTCATAATCAACGGTTTTCTCAAAATTATACGAGATGTTAGAGTGTGGCAATGGCGGTGTGCATGTCTAGGATTGGATCCAAGAGGGCTTGGTACTTAGCAATCCGACGGACTCACCTCCTCTTCTTCCCGGTTTCCTACCGGTGCGCAGCTTCCATTCACTTTAACTTACCTTTAAAAGTGTCTTTACAACACCAACTCAAATTTTTCCAAACTAAGTGTTTTGAACGCATCAATGTGGCGATCGATCCGGTCATAACATCCAGCCGGGTTTGGGGTGTTACATTTAGTGGTATCGAGCCCGGTCGCAACAACTCTACTGTGGATCGGTCCAAAACCTTTTCAAAAACTTGGGCCTAAGAAGGGTATTTTTGGAAATAGTAAGTTTTTCGAAGATGTTCAAGTTTTTCTATTTGTTAAACGGGGTTAAATCAATAGTTTTAAAATAAAAGTGTTTTCAAATGAAATCATTTTATTTTTGGTAAACAAAAACATGGTTTTTAATTTTTACATGGACTGATAAGGAAGTGGCACACTGAATCCCCGGCACCAAGTCTGTAAGTGATCTTTTTCTGCTTTAAGTATTTATATGGAACTGTACTGTAAATAATACTGCAGATAGTATTGAGCCTTAGAGATAGAGCTATTGATGATGTAGTATTAGGACTACAAGACTGAAACCGTAGTTAAATTATGATTGCGCGAAATAACTCTGAAACTCTATCTGTTCATAAGATATTCAGTAATAAACAAAGGAAACCAAGAAACTAATGTCATAAAATTCGTAATCAGATAAATCGTTATGAGTACAAGGGATACTCGAGGAAGAGGCCGTGGTCGAGGCCGACGTAGCACTCAAGCTGGATCTGATGAATCGAGTATTCCAACCTTACTTGGATCGGTTTGTAGTCGTCTTTATCGACGATATCTTGGTATACTCTGAAACGGAGGCGAAGCATGATGAGCATCTCCAGACAGCTGCAAGTGTTAAGGGAAAAGGAGCTCTATGCGAAATTTAGCAAGTGTGAATTCTGGTTGAGGGAGGTAACCTTCCTAGGACATGTGGTCTCTGTCGAGGGGATTAAGGTGGATCCTCGTAAAATTGAAGCGATTCTGGAATGGAAGCCACCTAGGTCAGTATCGGAAATTTGGAGTTTCCTAGGGTTGGCAGGTTACTACAGAAGGTTTGTGGAGGGCTTCTCGGTGATGGCGACGCCTTTGACAAAGCTCATAAGGAAAGGAGTACCATTTGTGCGGACCGAGAAACAAAAAAAAGCTTTTGAACGGTTGAAAAGGTATTGACCGAAGCGCGGTGTTGATTCAACCGTGTCCGGGAAGGACTTTACCAGATATAGCGATGCGTCGCATGTGGGGTTAGGTTGCGTCTTGATGTAAGAGGGCAAGGTGGTCGCTATGCATCATGACGACTTAAGGCTCATGAGGTGAATTACCCTACGCATGATTTGGAGCTAGCAATGTGATTTTTGCGTTAAAATTTGGAGACATTACTTATATGGGAGAAGTGCATCATATACACATGATCATAAGAGCTTAAAGTATTTGTTGACTCGTAGGAGTTGAACTTTAGGCAACGAAGGTGGGTGGAGTTGCTTAAAGACTACGATCGCTCGATAGAGTACCACCCAGAAAGGCTAATGTGGTGGCGGATGCATTGAGTCGAAGGGTTGTTACGGATTTGAGAGCCTTGTTCGCACGATTAAGTCTATACGATGATGGAAGCTTGTTGGCGTAATCGCAAATAAGGCCTACTTGGACCGAAAGATTAAGGAAAAATAGTTGAAGGACGATTCATTAGCTCTTCTGTTCCAAAGAAATTAAGAGTGGTGAGAACAAGGATTTTGGGTTGAACAAAGAAGGAGTTCGTGTTTTCGTGGAAGGGTTTGTATTCCAAAGGACCCCGAATTGAGGCGATTAATTCTAAAAGAGGCTCATGGTGGACTCGTGCCATGCATCCCGGAGGGAATAAGTTATACCGAGACTTGCGAGAGGTGTACCGTGGTCCGGATTAAAGCGAGAGGTGACCGAATTTGTTGCGAAATGTCCGACGTGCAAGAAGTTAAGGTGAGCACCAACCGCCGTCGGGATTACTACAACCAAAGGAAAATTCCACTATGGAAGTGGGAAAGAGTAACAATGGACTTTGTGAGTGGGTTACCTTTGATACCCACCAAGAAAGATGCGGTGTGGGTAGTTGTGGATAGGTTAACAAAAGTCGCTCATTTCATACCGCTCGCACCGACTACTCATCGCAAAAGTTGGCCAAGTTATACGTGGCGGAGGTAGTCTTGATCGCATGGTGTGCCGGTGTCAATAATTTCGATCGAGACCTTAGGTTTACGCCTCGCTTTGACGGAAGTTGCAAGAAGCGTTGGGAACATGATTGGATTTTAGCATCGCTTTTCACCCACGCATGATGGACAATCGAACGGGTTATTCGTGTTCGGAGGATATGTTGAGAGGTTGTATCATCGATTGTCGTGGAAGTTGGGAGGACTACTTACCATTGGCGGAGTTTGCGCACAATAACGCCTATCAAGCAAGTATTCAGATGGCACCATATGAAGCGCTTTATGGGCGAAGATGTCGACGCCAACGTGTTGGACAGAGTTGGGTGAACGACGAGTGCTTGGACCGTAATTGGTGGCGTATAATCGAAAGCAAGGTTAAGTCGATAAGGGTTTGGTTAAAGGAGGCATCCGATAGATGTAAGTCGATGCGGATTTGAAGCGCAAAGAGATTGAGTTCACGTGGGGATATGGTTTACTTGAAGGTTTCTCTTGGAAGAAAATTTTGAGATTTGGTAAGAAGGGTAAGTTGAGCCCACGGTTTATTGGGCCTTACCGATTGTTAAGCGGGTTGGACCAAGGCTTATCGCCTAGAGTTACCACCGAATCGCATCGTATCCATGATGTTTTCCATGTATCCATGTTGAGGCGATGATCGATCGACCCAACTCATATCATACCGCCATCAAATCGAGGTACGATCGATTTAACTTTCGAGGAGGAACTCAGCAAATACTTGATCGGACGCCAAGATGTTGAGAAGGAAATCAGTTCCACTAGTGAAAGTACTTTGGAGAAACCATGGCAAGGAAGAAGCTACTTGGGAGACTGAGGAGGCGATGCGTCAACAGTACCCTCAACTGTTCTGATATGGTAAAATTTCGAGGTCGAAATTTCTTTAAGGAGGGTAGAGTTGTAACATCCTGATTTTCGGGTTTATTCGGGATTTTCAATATTTTGTAAAGATTTTTAAAATTTTGTATTTGTATGTGGAATTAGTATTTTGAGTAGGTAAATGGGCTTATAGAAGGCCCATGAGTTGGCCAAAACCCAGTTGAATTTTTGGAATTTTAACTTAGGAGTTAGGGGTTCTGGCTAAGTGGCCTTAAGTGGAGTGATGGGTAAATTGCATCAAAAAATGAGCCTTTGGTAAAGTGGCTAAGTGACGCCACTAGGGAGCTATGAAGGTGGCGTGTAAGTGTTGGGGGAAGACTTGGGTTCGATTCCCTTTGTTGGCAAATAGGTGCATTTATTTTTTTAGTGCAGGAGGGGTAAGTGTTGGAGTTCAGGTGGATTCTGCTAGAGGAGAGTTGGATCAGTTTAACTGCTTGGATTAAGGAGTGATAAGGGGAGAGATTTAAGGGATTGGGATGAGGCTAGGAGTTAGCCGAATGGGGGGAATTGAAGAGGGAAAATCGGCAGGGGGATTATGAGGGTAGTATTTCGCACTTAGGGTATTGTTGGTGCCGCTTTCTTCGCTTTTACACCTTAGGATTGTTCTTTTCTCTTTTTCCTCTCTAGCCAAACTACCACCTCCCCTACTCTTCTTCTTCTATTTTTTCCTCTTCAAACTATTCATAATACCTACTATTCATCAACACTTTTGCCGAATCCATAAAAGCCAAAATCGTGATCACCGCTTGTGCCAATTTCTTCAAAGCCGTGTTCTCCTATATTCTTTTGCTTTTATTAATTTACAAATTATCGTTTCTTAATCCTCGGATTCTCGATCAAATTCTACTTCAAGGTTGTAGCCCGCATTATCATCTCCTTCATCACACAAAAGTCGAAAACCATAAAATTGGGGGCTTATAGCCTAAACTTCGAACTCCGGAGTCGAGTTTTTACCATCGCTTGAAAGATAAATCGCACTGATTGCGTGGAGATCAAAAAGGAGTAAGGGTAAGTGTTCATCATCTCGGATCCGCTATATTTTACAAAGTTAGGAAAAGCCAAGTCCGTAAAATATAGAGAGGTCATCGAATTGGGCATGTGGCTCTAAAGGTTTTTAATCGACGTTTTACATCAATGATTAGTGTCTTCTTAAGTGTTGGATTGAAGGCGTGGGTTGTTGGAGCAATCGGATTCGAGCTAGCTACCGCTTTTGGCAAAGAAGGTAAGGTTTCAAAGGCTTTTAGGGATATGGTTTGAGCATGGATGAGTAAGTTTGGGGTTTAGTGATTATGGTTTGTAAATAAGAACTGTGCTAATCAACCGTAGGATATCGGAAGGGATCTCGATAGCGATCGTCGCAAATCAGGTGTGTACCGAACACCCTTTCTTAGTTCAATTCGGCAAAAAGCGAAATGCCAAATTCCGGCATTTCATGGTCATGTAACTATGTGAATGCTCTCAAGTCATAGAGTAATTGTTAGATCCGCACCGCAAGGTGGTAAGCACGTTCATGCGTGACGTTTTAGCGTATTTCGGAAAAAGGGGCTCGATGGGCCAAAACTGGGCCCAATGGGCTTACGGACCAATATGGGTAAGAGATGGGCAAATTAGCTTGTTAGGTAGATGGTGGAATCAAATTGCATAAAACCGATAAAAATTATCAATTAGCTTGTGCAAGAGCGTAGATCACGAAATTACCCCTAAAGAGCAAAATTACCAAATTACCCCTAAAGAGCAAAATTACCGATATACCCTAGGGTTTTAAGTTGGTGAATCGCTTGATTGATTACTACAGTATTTTGCATGATATGCATTTATTAATATCTGCTGCATGGGATTGGGGTATTAATGGAGGAAGTATGAAAGTGGTTCATCCACGATTGGAGGCTTTGCCTCAATCGATCGAATTTGAGTGCTTTGCAAGCTCGCAACTGTGGTGTGTTTGGGTGGGTTGAGATATTCCCCACATGGTGTGTAGGGCTGGTGCAGGCGGTGTAGCGGTTGGTGGGTTGAGTAGTCTCCCAGATGGGCTTGCATTCATTATTACTTGTTGTTACTCATATTATCGAATCGGGCTATGGGCCACACTGTTATGTAAAAAGGGCTAAGGCCTTGCTATCAGATTCTAAAAAGGGCTTGACCCATCGTATCAAGATCCTGAATAGGGCTCAGGCCAATGGGCTCGAGCTGAATTGGGCTTTGATGGGTTTCAGATACACCGAGTTTTCCCAAACTCACCCCCTTCCTCTTCCATCCTTGCGGTGAGCCCTAGAATTGGTGGACTTGGAGTCAAGGGATTCAGAGTGGCCATGAAGATTGATTGCCGATTTTAAATAAGTTTAGCATTTATTTTGGATTATTTTATTATGCTTAAAGTTGTAATAAAGTCGCTCTTTTAATTACTTATATTTTGGGGATTATTAAACTGGCTAGCACTAGGGTTCGTTTTATAAAATCTACTTGTTTTTAAAAGATCACGATGACGCAAAAGTTTCCGCAAAATAAATGTTTTCCCAAGAAAAATAAATATTTTAAGCAAACGATTTGCAACCTTAATCATTTTCTTAAGCTGGTCATAATCAACGGTTTTCTCAAAATTATACGAGATGTTAGAGTGTGGCAATGGCGGTGTGCATGTCTAGGATTGGATCCGAAGAGAGCTTGGTACTTAAGCAGTCCGACGGACTCACCTCCTCTTCTTCCTGGTTTCCTACCTGTTGCGCAGCTTCCATTCACTTTAACTTACCTTTAAAAGTGTCTTTTACAACACCAACTCAGCTTTTCCAAACTAAGTGTTTTGAACGCATCAATGTGGCGCATCAGATCCGGTCATAACATCCAGGCCGGGTTTGGGGTGTTACATTTAGTGGTTTAATAGGTGCATTTATTTTTTTAGTGCAGGAGTGGTAAGTGTTGGAGTTCAGGTGGATTCTGCTAGAGGAGAGTTGGATCAGTTTAACTGCTTGGATTAAGGAGTGATAAGGGGAGAGATTTAAGGGATTGGGATGAGGCTAGGAGTTAGCTGAATGGGGGGAATTGAAGAGGGAAAATCGGCAGGGGGATTATGAGGGTAGTATTTCGGCACTTAGGGTATTGTTGGTGCCATTTTCTTCTGCTTTTACACCTTAGGATTGTTCTTTTCTCTCTTTTTCCTCTCTAGCCGAAACTACCACCTCCCCTACTCTTCTTCTTCTATTTTTTCTTCTTCAAACTATTCATCATACCTACTATTCATCAACACTTTTGCCGAATCAATAAAAGCCGAAATCCTGTGATCACTGCTTGTGCCGATTTCTTCAAAGCCGTGTTCTCCTATATTCTTTTGCTTTTATTAATTTACAAATTATCTTTTCTTAATCTCGGATTCTGACCGCAATTCTACTTCAAGGTTGTAGCCCCGCATTATCTTCTCCTTCATCATACAAAAGCCGAAAAACCATAGAATTGGTGGCTTATAGCCGAAACTTCAGAACTCCGGAGTCGAGTTTTACCATCGTTTGAAAGATAAATCGCACTGATTGCGTGGAGATCAAAAAGGAGTAAGGGTAAGTGTTCATCATCTCGATCTGGTTATATTTTACAAAGTTAGGAAAAGTCAAGTCCCTAAAATATAGAGAGGTCGAATTGGGCATATGGCTCTAAAGGTTTTAACCGACGTTTTCATCAATGATTAGTGTCTTCTTAAGCGTTGGATTAAAGGCGTGGGTTGTTGGAGCAATCGGATTCGAGCTAGCTACCGCTTTTGGCAAAGAAGGTAAGGTTTCAAAGGCTTTTAGGGATATGGTTTGAGCATGGATGAGTAAGTTTGGGGTTTAGTGATTATGGTTTGTAAATAAGAACTGTGCTAATCAACTGTAGGATATCGGAAGGGATCTCAAGAGATCATCGCAAATCGGTGTGTCTAACACCCTTTCTTAGTTCAATTAAAAAAGTCGAAATGCCAAATTTCGGCATTTCATGGTCATGTAAGTATGTGAATGCTCTCAAGTCATAGAGTAATTGTTAGATCCGCACCGCAAGGTGGTAAGCACGTTCATGTGACGTTTTAGCGTATTTCGGAAAAGGGGCTCGATGGGCCAAAATTGGGCCCAATGGGCTTACGGACCAATATGGGTAAGAGATGGGCAAATTAGCTTTGTTAGGTAGATGGTGGAATCAAATTGCATAAAACTGATAAAAATTATCAATTAGCTTGTGCAAGAGCGTAGATCACGAAATTACCCTAAAGAGCAAAATTACCAAATTACCCCTAAAGAGCAAAATTACCGATATACCCCTAGGGTTTTAAGTTGGCTGAACTGCTTGATTGATTACTACTGTATTTTGCATGATATGCATTTATTAATATATGTTGCATGGGATTGGGGTATTAATGGAGGAAGTATCGAAAGTGGTTCATCCACGATCGGAGGCTTTGCCTCAATCGATCGAATTTGAGTGCTTCTTTAACTGTGGTGTATAGGGTTGGGTGGGTTGAGATATTCCCACATGGTGTGTAGGGCTGATGCAGGCGGTGTAGCGGTTGGTGGGTTGAGTAGTCTCCCAGATAGGCTTGCATTCATTATTACTGTTGTTACTCATATTATCGAACGGGCCTATGGGCCACACTGTTATGTAAAAAGGGCTAAGGCCTTGCTATCAGATTCGAAAAGGGCTTGACCATCATGTATCTTGTTATGCGAATAGGGCTCAGCCCAATGGGCTCGAGCTGAATTGGGCTTTGGATGGGTTTCAGATACACCGAGTTTTCCCAAACTCACCCCTTCCTCTTCCATCCTTGCAGTGAGCCCTAGAATTGGTGGACTTGGAGTCAAGGGATTCAGAGTGGCCATGAAGATTGATTGCCGATTTTAAATAAGTTTAGCATTTATTTTGGATTATTTTATTATGCTTAAAGTTGTAATAAGGTCGCTCTTTTAATTACTTATATTTTGGGGATTATTAAACTGCTAGCACTAGGGTTCGTTTTATAAAATCTACTTGTTTTTAAAAGATCACGATGACGCATAAAGTTTCCATAAAATAAATGTTTTCCCAAGAAAATAAATATTTTAAGCAAACGATTTGCAACCTTAATCATTTTCTTAAGTGGTCATAATCAACGGTTTTCTCAAAATTATACGAGATGTTAGAGTGTGGCAATGGCGGTGTGCATGTCTAGGATTGGATCCGAAGAGGGCTTGGTACTTAAGCAACCGACGGACTCACCTCCTCTTCTTCCCGGTTTCAGTGCACAGTGCGCAGCTTCCATTCACTTTAACTTACCTTTAAAAGTGTCTTTTACAACACCAACTCAGCTTTTCCAAACTAAGTGTTTTGAACGCATCAATGTGGCGCATCAGATCCGGTCATAACATCCAGGCCGGGTTTGGGGTGTTACAATTTCACATTTTAGTCCCTTAATTTATTATTTTTACAATTTAGTCCTAATTACTCAAAATCATCAAAAATTCCAATACAAAACATGCTAATCCAAAACATATCTTTCATATTTCATCAACTAACATCACAAATCTCAATTATTCATCAATGGCATAACTCAAAATATTCATCAAAATGAGAAATTCAAGCATGGGCTTTGTACATTACACTGCAACGATCTAAAAAACGTAGAAATTATCAAAAACCAAGCTAATTACATACCTTAATCAAGCTTCAATAATGCTGAATACCCTAAGGTTTCTTTCCTTTATTTCTTTTGTTATATTTGGTCAAATGTATCAAAAAATACATGAATGTTTTAATTTATGTTTTATTATAATACATATTATTTCACATTTTGCTAATTTAACCTTAAAACTAAAATTTCAAACCATTATAAATCATGGTCACTACCGTCCATTAAATGTTATCATGGGAAAATTGTATCTTAAACACATCAATTTACAAAGACATTCATAATTCGGCCTTTACATATTAAACCATCAAATTTTCATTTTACGCAATTAAGCCCTTTTTATTAAATCGACACTCAAATGATAAAATTAAAACACAAAAATTTCATAGATAATAATTCAAACATAATAAACACAAAAAATAATTTTGAAATATTTTTCTGACTCAGATTCATGGTCCTGAAACCATCATTCTGAATAAGGTCTAAATCGGGTTGTTACAGCACCTCTATGCCAATTCAAACAATTAATTCAATTTTCATAAGCAAGTAAAAGATTAAGTGAGGTAACAATATATCTCTATATTGAAACAATTTAATCACAAAATCCTGTAAGTTCTACAAGGCTAGTGTATTGTTTAATATCGTCGCTGATTAAATATTGTATCCATTAATTAGAATTTCAATCCCTTTAATAATTAATTCAATTGTTACCTTACAATTTAAATGCAAGCATAACATAAACATTATTTTGTTTAATTGAACAAATCAACAAGGCCTATAACAATACAAACATGATTTTTAATAAATTAAGCAATAGAACGCAATCAATCTAACACGAATTAAATTTAAGTCATTTTAATTAAATCAAGAGTAACGAAGCAATGAGTATTCATCATAACTGAATCAAGAAAATAAAAGAGTAGGGAACTAGAAACAAATCCAATGTCTCTCTAGAGTCGCTAGCGCGCTTCTTTTCTTCTTTACTTGTTTTGTCAATTCGAGACCTCTATGAATAGTCGAGTGCTGCTACTCCAAGGCGGACGAATGCTCTTTCTCAAGAGGAGAAATCGGCAAGGAAGGACAAGAAAGAAAATAGAATAAAAAAGGAGGTTTTAGAAATGAAAAAGTGAGTAAAAGAGAGAAATAAGTGTGAATGAGAGGTGTGTTGAGTGAATAGGTGAAGGGGGTATTTATAGGTGGAAGTGACAGCTAAAAATAGAAAATAATTAGCAGCCACACACTTCCCTTGGCCGGTCACACATGGGGAAAAGTTTGAATGTTTCCAACTTTGTTAAATTTAGCTTGGGGCAAATCTTCAAAAGCATGATAAGTGGAGGGGTTTGAATGCGATTTCAAGGAAACTTTGAGGGATTTTTTGCAATCATAAAAATCAAAAAAATCAACAGATTGGGCTAACTTATGGGACGGTTTTGGGCTACCATTTCTCTTGTTAGATCAGTCTACTTTTATTAGAACAATTGGGCCACTTTCTCCTTTAGGCTTTATATTAATTTTTGATCCAATTAACTTTGGATAAAAATTAAATATAAACTAAATAAAATAATAAATCATTTGGACCTTCCTTGGCTACAAAATATTTAATCTTGCCTTTTGTTCACTTGATGTAAAAATTCCCCAACGGTTCAAGCCTTTCGAGGTGTCTCTCGAGCCAATTTTCACCTTTTGTGCTAAACTATCGAAAATAATCCAAATTTGTGAAAATTTATTATAAAAATAATTAAAATTCAATATGTCAATAATTTAAGTGAAAATAAATTATTTTATAATTAAAGTATGAAATTCGAATTCAAAAGGTGCTAAAAAAGCCTATATCTTTATGTGTTTCCACACCCCCAAACTTAATGCATTGCTCGTCCAGAGTAAAGCACAAATTGAAAAGAATTTCTTGGAGACACTTTTGAAAAACTCTTTTAGAAAACATTATTCCAAAAATTATGAATTTAGTATACTTATGCCTAAGAACAAAAATTTTGAGATTTTTGCCACTTAAGTATATATATCGTTCAAATTGATCTCAATTATTATTATGATAGCAAAAATAGACTAAATGCTTTCTCAATAGACTAAATCCCTACCAATTTGAATTTATTCTCTTATTTAAGATCAAGCTGCAATCATTAAGTTTAATTTGAACCTTTATATGTTGAACATAGCAATTTCTCTCCATTAATGTAGGTAGCATAGAAACTTGAATCAATAGGTCTTTTAAATAGGTTGTAACATGGCTAGGCTAGGGGCAAGTAAAAGGTAGAAAATTTAGGCTAAAAACCCTAGACTCAACTTGCATCTGACCTTCAGAATAATTATCTTCAATACACCAACTCATTTTGATTTTATATGCTCTTTTGTACATCTATTTATTTCGAGTACATATGCTCTCTTTTTTTGAGCGTTTGATACTTCTTTTCAAGTCCCCCAAACTTATTTTCAAAGAATATTTTGAATAGACTAAGTCTAGTGTTTGGGATAATTAAAATATAATTATGAAAGAAGTGATGGCTAAATATTGCAAAGGTTTAAATAAAATTAGGACATATAGTCTCAAGTTGGGTTTCAAGGGATAAATATTCATCAAGGTTGGCTTGAAAGGCTCACGCATTCCAAACAAAAGTTGCCTAAATCATTTTCAACATTCCATGCTTCCTAGCATTTCGTCTGAAGAAATTACTAAATCAATTCTAGAAACTTAAACTTTCATGCATGGCTAACTTTCCTAAGGGACTAAAAATTTTATGGTATGATTTGCATACATTAATAAGAGTACATTTTTGTCATAATTTGGCTAACATAACAATTATTGAGATAATAGAACATTATTCATACTGAAGTTTAGCATACTTGACAAAATTTCAAAATTTTGAACAAAATATAACCTAACCATAAATAAAAGAAAATTTTATTCTGAGAGAAAATAATTTCAAATTTTCGGTCCCCCTACTTAAGATGAACAATGTCCTCATTGTTAGAAATGAATAGATGCTATACACCATGTAAGATTCTAAGGAAGAGAAGGTGAGTCAATTTGACTGCTTAAGTACCAAGCTCTCTCTAAATCCAATCCTACACATGTACATATCTATTGTCTCACTTCTTATTTTGTAACTTATTCATTTTTATTTATGATTCCCACCTCTTATTTTATTATGCAAGAAATAAAATACTAAAAACATTAAATATCCTAGGATAGAAAATAATATAAAGTAAAGATCCCCCTTTTTATTTATTTGCAGACCCCTCAGAATCCAACTTATCTTTTGCTCCATCGTATTTGTTTTTGCACAAATCGCTTCGTTCCCTCTTTGGTATTGGACTCCATGGTTCAAATATGAAATCTGGAAATTTAGTCACAAAAATAAATTGGTCATTGAATATTTTCATAAAAAACACTTCTCATTGAGTCATTCCGTATTTTTGAATATCTCCAGTAAGCTTGTTGCTACCACTGCATAAGTTACACTATGTCCATCAACTTTGATAGTTCATCATGAAGATCTGGGTGAGGTGGTTTTGTTTTGAATGTTGAGGTTGACATGTAAGGTTTATTATTGGTTCAATTGGTTCTGCCTTATCAGGGATTTTAGCTGACTGTATTAGTTCGATCTTTATGGGATATTCTTTTTTTTTTCGGGGTCCTTGTTCAATTCAAAGCATTTTGTAGAACAGAATCTTTGGCTATTCGATAGAGGTCCTGATCTGTGATTGTGCCTTGGCTATAACTTGTCTTCTTTACATTTGTAAGAATTTTAGCTTTCAAGCACAAAATTGTTATCATAAAGGGTAAGTAAGCTGGGCCAGATCGTCTAGTGGCACAATTTCTAATTTGTCTCTGAACGATTTTTCCCACATCAATGGTCTTTGTCGTTAAAATTCAGTATAACAAGACCATTTTCTCTAATGAAATTGTGGTCCTATGTGAAATAGGCATAAATGATAAGTAAACAAAGTAACATGTTTTTAATCTCATTCTTGATATGGTTTTGGATTATTTATTATGTAAATTAATGAATTTGATGCTCCTAATCCTTTAAATTCATGTTTCTATACTTAGGTGAGCATAGGGGAGTGAAAGGAGAGATAAACAAGAAAAAATCGAGCAAAAAGAGCTATTTTCAGCATCCACACAGCTTGAGCAATTCCACACGGGCTGGCCACGCACCTATGTGCCAGCTCGCGTTGATTTTGCACCTTGTTTCCCAAACACACAAAAAAAACCCAATTTTTAGGCCTTCTAAGCACTCTAAAGTCTATAAATAACAAGTAGAAGAAGACCTAATGGGACACAGAGAAGATTGAAGAAATTACTTGAAGAACAGCATCGAAGCCAACTCAGAAGCGGATCTCCTTCAAGATTGAAGATCTCATTTTAACTTCTTTCGAAGTTTATTTGAATTTCTTTATGTCTTGTAGTTTTTCAAACTTTGAGATGTTTTCTTTTTAGATTATGAAATAAATTCCCTAGATAACTGGGGAAGATGAAACCTATGATGAATCTTATTATTTGATTTCTATAATACATGATAAATACTTGATTCTTGTTCTCAATTATGTATGCTTATTTCTTACTTTAATATTTTAGGGATATTAATTCATGTTTAATGTTCTTATTTCGGTGAAGCAAAAGTCCCTGTTTAAGAGTAGATTTAGCATAATTGAGTGGAGTTGCATGCAATCCTAGAAATAAGACAACATAAATCTACCATATTAGAGTCAAATCTAATAGGGGAATCCATAGATTGAATTAATACAACAATAGGGGTTTTAATTAGAAAGAGATTTCAATTAATCAAACTATAGTCAGTTATTCTTACTCTTGAATGAGATATTAAAAATATAGGGATTTCTACAAATAAAGGCGCAAGTGAATAAATCATTTAATTTAGATTCAGAATAATAAGTGAAGTCTAGGTGGATTCCTTCTTGGGTAGTGTATCTCATCGGTTTTATTTGTTTATTTTCCCATTTCATTTCTGTTGTATTCGTAGTTAATTTAGATTAAAACAATTATCCCAATTTATCGGCTAAATAATAGAAAAATATTAATTACTAGTACTTTTAGTCCTTGTGGATACGATATTCCCTACTCACCATAGCTATACTATTGTTCGATAGGTGCGCTTGCCTTTGTCGTAATTATAGTTAGTTTAGTGACCATCAAGTTTTTGGCGTTGTTGTCGGGGACTAAAATATTAGGAACACTTGATTTTTATTAATTTAGCCATTTATTTTTATTGCATTTTATTTTTGTTTCTAGTTTAATTTTTGTTTTCTAATTTTTCTTTCTATTATTTGCTTCTGGCAAGTTCCTTCAATTTATAACTAGAAAAAACCCATCGGGACCATTAGTATTTGATAGTGAAATTGAAAGTACAGCTCGTAGAACATACAGAAGCAAGGCAAAATCGACAGAATATAGTGGAAGTGTAACACCCCTATAACCCGTGTCCGTCGCCGGGGTGGGTTATGAAGAGTTACTGATCCAAAATTTAATATTTTAAAAAAAAAAACATACACAATAAAAATAAAATAAAAATATACCTCGCCAAACTCAGTTAAAGATCGAAATTCAAACTTGTATCGACATTCAAAAGTAGCCATATTCACATGGCTTATATATAAGTACATCTCAAAATATCATTCGCTTAAGTCTATTCCATACATGCCATACTAGCTCCAAAATATAGTAGTACCCCAAAATGATAGATAGTGTGACGAGTAGCTGACGATTCCCTTTCCGAGCAGGTAATTGGAATCAACAATCTATAAAATAGAGAACGTAACAAACGAAGTAAGCTTTCAAAGCTTAGTAAGTTTTAAGCATCACAAATAATTAAAACTTATCGAAAATCAAAACATTCATTTAAACAGACTTATTCTCAATTCAAATTGCTTCATGGCCGGATACACATAAACATACACATAGATTCTCAGCACATATTTTTCTTTTACTAAAAGTTCATGCGATGCATTTAAATCAAATAATCTCATATAATAACAACATTTGACCGAATATGTCATTGTTTTACTCATAGATATAACAATCATTCACACTTAAGTATCATTCTTTGATACTAATAATTCACAAAATCATTGACTGAATGTACATGAGTACATAAAGAAATTTTAACATATAATTCATATACAAATATACCATGACCGATCAAATCATTCTCATATTCGCAAATATAATCATCAATCATATTTATATATATATATATATATTCTTCTTTGATGCTAAAGATTCACTTCGAAATCAATTCACCGATAAGTAAGTAATACGTACCTGAACATAATAAATTTATAGTACTTACTCGACGATGGTTTACTACGAACACTCAATATCGTAATCTTACTTAACTTACTAGCATTAAGCCTGTCAGGTCTTAGGACTTGAAACCAATTACCAGCACAAGCCTGCGGGAATTTAAACCCGGTATAATACCAGCTCAAAGCCTGTGGGACTTTAGCCAGGACATATTTCCAGTACGTAGCCTGTGGACCTTAAGTCCGAATATAAATCCAGCACATAGCTTGCGGACCCTAAGTCCGGATATAATTCCAGCACATAGCCTGCGGACCCTAAGTCTGGATATACATCAGTGAATGTCATGCATACTTATTCGCAAGAAAATTCAATTCACATAACATCTCACGATCATAGTTCATTTATTCCATTCGAATAATAGCATAACATGGGCACCATTCATATAACTTTTGGCTCAATAACATACATAAGAATATATGTCCATTTTACTTTCCAAGCTTAACTTCTAATGTCTATTCGGCTTTAAGCCTTAAACATAAATTATTTGTCACTTCGCAGGACAGTTATCATACACATATCAAGACATTATCAATTACGTACTAAATGTGGCTATTCAAAACTTACCTCGAATATTTTTGAACAGTCTCAGATTGGCTATTCAACTACTTTCTCTTTTCCCTTGTCCAACCTTGGTTCTCTATGCTCTTGAGCTTAAATTCAACAATTTTAAACTAGTCATTATTCGACTATTCAAGCTTTACTTTCAAAATATAATATATATATACGACTTTCACACATATAGATCATAGTAAGTTTATAAGAAAACATTAAGCAACTCGTTAACAAATTTTTATCAATATTTACCACATAATCACAAATTCACAATAAGCTGTCTTCCTGAGCAATAGTCACTAAATTATTTATAATTGGAGCTAAAAAACTCCAAATCAATTTCTGTAAAATTTCCCTGAAAATAGACTCATATATATTTTATCCATAAAAATTTCAGAATTTTTAGCTTTTCCAATAAATACCAGATTTTTCTTAAAGTTTCCCCTGTTTCACTGTTTGGCTAATCTGACCACTCTTTACTACGAATCAAATTTCTCATTGTAAAGAATTGAAAATATGTTCTCATTTATTTCATTTGAAACTAGACTCATTAAGGAGTCTAAGAATATAAAATCCATCATATAACCATTTTTGTACAATTTATCATGATTTTATAAATACAGAACAGGGGATCTAGAAGTCATTTTGACCTTGTCCTACATCACTTCAAATATCTCATTATCAGAAATTCTTTTGCTTTCACAGTTTCCTTTATGAGAAAATAGACTCATTAAGCTTTAATTAAATCATTTATTCAGCTTCTAACTCAACTCCCACAATTTATGGTGATTTTCCAAAATCACATTACTGTTGCTGTCCCAAGCAGATTTATTACCAATTCATTCTTTCACACATTCTTTGATGCATGTTATTTAAACATGTAAATCACCAATCAATTTCATCACATATATCTATAATTTCACTAAAGCATAATCTCAATACATCGTGCTCAAATCATTATTCAAGTTTAAATTCGGCTAACACACATATAACACTAGCAACTAAATATTAACATTGCATTTCACTATAATAGCCAATTGCCATTAAACAATTAAGCCACAATTATTCAATTTTACCAAGTTTCGACTTAATTTATAACTATCTAAATCATTTAAAACATTCAACAACAAATTCTTCTTTAATTAAGCACATATTCAGCAATGACAATGGTAATTTAGCAAACCTTAATTTAACTTATAATTGTTCATATTCGGCATATTAAACTCTTGCATGCCTTTAGATATTAATTTCCAGCACGCATTCGAATACTTTTCGAGCTAACAACAATTAAATTTTCAGACAATTTAGCCACCTACATCCTTTCATCAAATACTTGTTTCTTAGTTTCAACTATTAATAATGGGACATTACTAAAATTGAAACTTTTGGACAGCAATATAAATAGCAATTTAAACAGTTTTAAGCTCCCAAATTTTTAAACTCCTCAAGCATAAACCGAACAGCAATGCATGTTGGTTCTAACCATATTTATTTTGTGCATTTTACCCACAGTACAAGATATGCAAAATTTAACAGCAACCAGAATCAGGTGACATCCTTAATCTTTTTCTCTTCAAAAATCTTCCATAGCCGATTACTCATATCACTACTAAAAAATCAAAATTTTGACATGGCTAAGTTAGGGACTTAGTAACTAACTTAATATATGCTACAATTTCAAAAATGAACATAAATTTCATACCTTAATTCTAGCTCAAAAGTGACCGAATGGCTATCTCCCCTTTCTTCTTTAAGGTTCGGCTAAGCAAGGAAGAAGATGAACCAAACCTTTTGTTCTTCTTTTCTTATTTCAATTAATATTTTTATTTCAAAATAATGCAAATTCTTATTATAATATTTAATTAAACATATATATTGCCCATCAACAATCATCATGGCCAGCCACCATAATAAAAAATTGGGTATTTGACATGCAGGTCCAAACTTTTTGTGACATGCATTAATAGACCCCTTTTTAAAATTACCTATCACCTTCCACAATTATTTCACATAAGTCCTATTTAATAATTTCACATACAAATGACAAAATTAGAGCATGAAACTTTCACATATGCATGTACACATATACTAAGCATAGAATATAACAATTAATTATTTTTATACTCGGTTTTGTGGTCCCGAAACCACTTCTCAAATAGGGTCAAATTAGGGCTGTCACAGGAAGAGTAAGAGGACGTTATAATTATGACTGAGGAGATGGCTGATAATCAGAATTATCAGCAACCTCTTGTGGTTGTTGCAAATCTAGCAAATCTGAATCCTGCTCCTTGTACTATGTACGATTATGCCAAGCCTACTCTAACTGGGGCTGAATCAAGTTTTGTAAGACCCACTATTGCTACGAATAATTTCAACCTGAAGTCGAACACCATTTAGATGATACAACAATTTGTTCATTTTGATGGTTTGCAGGACGAAGTTCCAAATACTCATTTGGCTAACTTTCTAGAAGTTTTTGATACTTTCAAGATAAATGGCATTTCTGATGATGCCATTTGCCTACGGTTGTTTCCCTTATCATCGAGGAATAAAGATAAACAATTGTTGAACTCCCTACCATGAGGTTCGATCACCACATGAGAACAAATGACAGAGAAATTTCTATTGAAGTACTTCCTACCGGCTAAGATAGCTAAGCTGAGAATGATATCTCTTCCTTCGAGCAAATTGACTTAGAGACTTTATATGATGCATGGGAGAGGTATAAGGATCTATTGAGAAGGTGCCTTCACCATGGGTTACCTCTATGGCTACAGGTTCAAACCTTTTACAATGAGTCGAACCCCTCAACTAGGTAATTGATCGATGCAGCCGCCAATGGTACTCTAAATAATAAAACACCTGAAGTGGCTTATGAATTTATAGAGGAGATGGCACTGAATAATTATCAGTGGCAAGGCATGAGGATGAAGCCTAATAGAGCAGCCAATGTTTTCAATCTACATGCAACCACCATGTTATCAAATTAGGTAGAGCAATTAAATAAGAAAATTTATGGTTTATGTGTTTCTACGTAGGTACATCCGGTGGTGCAATGCGATGCAAATGGAGGAGGAATGAACAATCCAAAATATTTTCCCTACTGTCCTAGCACAAAAAACGAACATATCAACTATGTGGGTAATAATTCTAGCCCTCAAAATAATCCTTACAGTAACACTTATAAAGCAGGTTGGAGGAACCATCCCAATTTCTCTTGGGGTAGTTAAAGAAATCAAAGACCACAACCCCCTTTAGGCTATCAACAACAAGCTTACCAACAAGAGAAAAAGCCAAACCTTGAGGAGATATTGATGAAGTTTATTTCGGTGTCAGAAACCCACTTTCAAAACACCAAAATAGTACTTAAAAATCAACAAGCATCGATTCAAGGGCTTGAGAACCAAATTGGTCAACTTGTAAAGTTGATTTTGGAATGACCACAAGGTAGCTTACCTAGCAACACCGAAACTAACCTAAGAGAGCAGCTTCATGCAATTACTATTTGACATGAAGAAGGGTTAGTTGAATCTGAACTGGAACCGAGGCAAGAAAGTGTGGCAAGTAAAGGTAAGGTTGAGGTAAGCCAAAATGAGCAAAACCAGGTCGGTAAGGAATATAAACCTCGTGTGCCATATCTCAACGGGACAAAGAAACACCACACAGACAAACAATTTGGTAAATTTCTTAAAATTTTGAAAAAATTATATATTAACTTACTGTTTATGTGACAGCCCAAAATTGACCCTAGTCGGGATGTGGTTTCGGGACCACAAAACCGAGGCATAAAAATAATTTAAAATTTATTTTGATGCCTATAATATGTGTTAATTCATGTGTGACATTTTTGATGTTTCGATTTAGAGTTATAAATGTGAATTTCACTAGAAAGGATCTAGTAGTAAACTTTGAAAGTATGATGGGGAAATGTGTGATGACTAGTTGATAATGCATGCAAAAATAAGGGATTTGCATGTCAAATTTCCCCCCCAACATGAAGTGGCCGGCCATGACAAGGGTGTATGGGCTAAACATGTCATGAAACATGTTTTGTTGGTGTATTAGGGAGAAATAATAAACAATGGTGTATGGGTGATAAAAGAATGAAAAAAAATGTGTGTGAGTGTGGTATCTTCTCCCATTGCCGTGAGTTGTAGAGAAAGAAAGAAAAAATTTTGTTCATCCATTTTCTCTTCTTTGGCCGAAAATACTAAGGAAAAGGAAGGATTTTTGCTTCATGCTTGGTTTAGAAGAGAACTAGAAGGAGATTTGGCTATACTTGCATCAAGATTAAGGTATGTTTGAGGTTGTGTCATGAGATTCATGCTTGTTTTGGTTGCTAACTTGATGTGCATGTTAGCCATGGTTCAAATCCTTGTTATGCCATGAAAATGGTATTTGGCCAAGGGTGATATTGTGTTAAAGCCATTGCATGCTAAATGTGAAGCTTGTTGATGATGCATGTAATGATGGATTGACTACTCTTGAAATTTCTTTTAGTATTCTTGAGTAGGACATTGAATTCTTTGTTTAACCATGACCGAAGTTGAAAGGGTATGGTTGTGATGTATTCGCCATGGTGCATTCATGAGCATGATTTATGCTTGTTACTTGATTGGTAAAATTTGTGTTTGGATGGGTATGAACCCTTGAGATTGACCTTGCACCTATATGTGTATACATGTTTGTACATGATGTATTGGTATGACATATATACTACCTCAAAGTATGTATTTTCATGTGATTATGTTTTGATTATGAAGTAAATGATAGATGTGTATTGAGCTACAATATGTAAAGCATTAGCTAGTAAAATGTGTGCCATTCATGTGTGGTATTAAACACATAATTGGCCTCAACATCAACATGCATAATCGACCATGAATGAGTACCTAAGAGGTTGTGTTGTTCGGCCATGAGTAAGCATGTTGAAGGCTTTGTGTGTTGAGTCGATTCATGAATTCCGTACTTATGTGACTTTAATGTCTAGTGAATATATGTGGGCTAAGTGCCTTGAGTTCCTCTTTTTGATACTCAAATGATTGAATCAATTTAATTGTTAAATTAAGCTCAAGAGCAAAGAGGACCAAATCGATAAAGGGAAGGAAAAAGTAGTCGAATAGCCATCGGAATCATTCGACAACATCCGAGGTAAGTTTTCGAGTATCGAAACTTAGATTTTGATTCGATTGAATGAAGTAATAAGCAATCGAAATTGTGCCCTTGTATGTGGCCATTGAGCCGAAATGATATTCTTGATTAAGTAAATTGTGCACAAAAGTTTGTTATGAAATTGAAACAAAGATGTGTATGAATGTGCGAATTGTGATATCGGGCTAAGCCCAAGGCAATTGTGCGAGTTGTGATATCGGGCTAAGCCCAAGGCAATTGTGCGAGTTGTGATATCCGGGCTAAGCCCAAGGCAATTGTGCGAGTTGTGATATCCGGTTAAGTCCCAAGGCATTTGTGCGGGTTATCATAACCGGGCTATGTCCCGAAGGTGTTTGAACAAGTAGCTATATCCGGATAAACTCCGAAGGTATGTGATTCGAGAACTTTGAACTTGCTGTAAAAATTTTCAGTTAATACGCTTGTGAAATTCCCAACAACAAGGTACGTTTCGTGTGTGCTTTGCACACTATGAGTAAGTGTATGTGCGTATTCGCTCCAATGACAAATGAGTTATCGGCCTTGACTAAGCCGTTATTAGTGTATGAATATAAGAGTTGGGATTGTGAAGTAAGCATGTCTTTGAGAAATTGTGCATATGAATTATTGTTTAGCTACTTGAATGCTATGCTTTGGTTGTGTGTATATTATTGCTCGAAACTTACTAAGCATAAATTGCTTACTCCGTTTCTTTGTTTCTCTGTTTATAGATTTTGCTCATTAGCAATCGGATTCGGGATCATAGAAGTTGAAGTCAACCACACTATCAAAGCCCTTTTTGGTACTCCTTTAGTTGGGTTTTGGATATGGCATGTATAGGACTACCTCGGTTGTTTTAAGTACTTTGTGATGTATATGTGTGCGCCATGCGAAAATAGTTCGTAAAAGTGGAGTATGGAATTTGACCATATGTGGTTTGTAATTATATTTGGTTTCATGATGTGATTATGGTTTGGAATGAGAGAGTTGGTCACATGATCAGCCATTGGAATGGCTAAATATGATCATATGTGGACCTAAGTATGACTAGACTATAGTTGGTCCATGGGAACTACAATATAGGTAAAGCCTACCTTAAAAACAGAGGCTGCCAGCTGCAGTGACGTGGATGTGAAAAATCACCAAAATTTGTAGGAATGGTGTTAAATAGTGAATAAATTTTGCGATCAAACCTTGACGAGTCTATTTTCATGTGAAAGTAACGAAATGATCATATGAATAGTATACCGAGAGATATTAAAGTTCTCGTGAGACAGGGCTAGAACGGTTTCTGGGTCCCCTTTCGCGACTTTGAAAATTTACTATAAATTATCCAGAATGAATTAGGAGTTATGGCCTATATGTGCAGATTCCTTTTTGAGTCTAGTTTCATTAGAAACAAACGAAACCAGTATTAAAGCCCTGTACAGAGAGATATTCAAGTTGTAACGCGTGAAGGTCAGTGTAGTCGACCTCTGTAACATGGGTGACTTTAACTAATAAACTGTACCAATTGGCCTGACCAAAAATTATAGAAATAAATCCATGGAAGGATATATGAGTCTAAATTTAGGGAAAATTTACGGAATCAGTTTCCGAGTTTTGAAACTTGAGATATGATTTTTAAGGCGACAGTGACGCAGTTTTCCAGCCTGTCTGGAAAGGCCAAATTGGTCGGTGCTTTAAGAGGACTTGGCTCGTTAACCCCTCGTGTCCGACACCGGCGATGGTCTCGGGTTCTGGGTGTTACAGTTTATTGAAGCTCTTTCGCAGATGCCCAATTCTGTTAAATTTTTAAAGGAGCTTTTGGCAAACAAATGGAAGTTAGATGATTCATCGCATGTGGAGCTAAATACAGTTTGCTCAGCTATTTTGCAAAATAAACTACCCAAAAAATTGAAAGATCTATGGATTTTTACCATTCCTTATTTAATTAGTAGTTTAAATGTGAATAATGCTTTAGCTGATTTAGGGAATAGTACTAATGTCATGCCCTATAAAATGTTTAAACAATTAAGACTTGGGAAACCCAAACAAACTAGGATGAGTATTCAGTTAGAAGATAGAACCATTAGATTTCCTAGGGTATTATTGATGATGTACTTGTGAAAATTGATAAATTCATATTCCCAGTTGATTTTGTTGTTTTAGACATGGATGAGGATAGTGACGTACCTTTGATTTTAGGTCATACCTTTTTAACAACAACCAAAACTATTATTGATGTTGATATTCGTGTAGGTAATGACATGATTACTCTCCAAGCTCATGATTCTGCTAAGATATCTAGTGATCGAGATGATTATATGAGTTCTGTTAATATGATTAACATTGTAGCTAAAACTTCTTTGTAGGAAACCCCTCGGAAGAACATGATGAAGCCACGTTCCAGTCCATGTGACAAAAACAGAATGACTCATGAAGAACGAATGCTACAGATTGATGAACTAGATGAATGGCGGACACATGTCAAGGAGAAATCGAGAATACACGACGTAGAACCAAAGCTATACCATAATGAGCATGTGGATGGAACACACCAAATTAAGGTTGGGGACAAGGTTCTACTAGATAACACAGATCCACGTGTTGCCACTTCAATGCTTAATGCAAATGGAACAACTCCTTTTACAGTACCAAATGTCTTCCCATTCGGTACATTCGAGGTAAATTATTCTGAATTCGACACTTTTAAAGTAAATAGTACTTGACTTAAACCTTATTTTGAGAATCGAATTGATAGCGAGAAATAGGAGTTTCAACTTCACGAACCATTATGACCGTGCAAATTTAAGGTAAGTCGAGCTTAGACATTAAATAAGCGCTTCTCTAGAGGCAACCCAAGTGTTAACACTACTAATTTTCTTAATTTTATATCAAGATATTTTTAACAAAATTAATTAATTTTTTTAATTAAAAAAAGGTGTTTTTAACCCACATGGCCTGGACACACGGTCGTGTCCTTGGCAATGTGGATCTTAAGACTTAGTTTTAAAATTTTAAGGAATTTGATAGTGAGTTACACGGCATGGCAACATGGCCATGTGACCAAACTGCCTGGACACATGGGCGTGTCCTTGGTCGTATGGATCTTGAGACTTAATTTTTCCAAAAATCGAAAAAGACATGGCCTGGACACACAGAAGTGTCCTATGTCGTGTGAAACCTGGAGCTAATTATTTTCATCTATAAAACAAGTCAGAGAGTTACATGGGTAAGGCACACAGCCATGGGCGAGACATAGTTGAGCCACACAGACGTGTGGGATGTCACACGGGCATGGGAGAAGTGAAGTAGGTTGCATAGACCATGCGACATGGCCTATGTGCCACAGACCTAGACACATGGGCCTGTCCAAGGCCGTGTGAAGACTAGATTGGTATGTTTAAATCATATACGGGCATGTGGCATGCCATGTTGCCCAAAACGAGCCCTTACACAATTGTGTCACCCTTTTAAAACCCTGAATACTTAGTATGTTTGTTTTGTCTTCTTCTTCATCCTCCCTACCAACATTAGTCGTTGTTCATCTCCACTTTGCAAATCTGGCCACCACCATCGCTATTTGTTCCAACTCCCTCCCTAACTCGAACCCTTCCCCCTCACTCTCCCTTCCAATGCTCATTCCCAACCACACACACCCTCTTCTCTCGACCGACCCCACTAACCCCTACCTCGTCGACCTCCCATGCTCCCTTTGAACCACGCACAACCCGACCCCGTCGACCCACTCCTTCTCTGGCCTTTCCACGCTCACCACTCCCTCACCCAAGCTGTCAGACTAACCCTAAAACCAACCCACCCATGCATGTTGCCCACCTCGAACCACCCTCGCACTAGCTGCCGCGCCTCTTACCCACTCACCGGCCGACAGTCCTTTTTTCAACCCCCTTGTTCTTTTCTTTTCTATTATTATTTCATTATTTATTTCTTTATTTTTTTTTTATTATTGGTTTTACTGATTTTATTTATTTCTTTATTCATTCTTGTTTATTTAGCTTCTTTACTGATTGATTTTGTGCTTATTCTTGATTTAATTGTTGGACATTTCTATTAGTTTATTCTAGTTTAGTTTAATGTATTTTTCACTCAGCAGTACTATACATTTATTTTTAATTGTTCATTTGTAATTATTGATCATTATCAGTTTTAATTATTCTTACTATATTTTTGTTTGGTTTTAGCATTTTGCTGATTAGTTTTCTTATGTTCACAATCAATTTCTTTCTTAGTCCAATTGATGAGCTTAACTTGCATTTTTTATTTTCTATTAGCTTGTAGCTATTATGTTGATTTGTTCATCTTTTGATTGCTTTATTGCAGATATACCAAACACATGTAACAAGTCTAAGGTCGTCGTCCCCACTTCGAAAAAGTAGAAGACCCTTGGTGTGACATTTTCCTCGAGTGCCTTCGCCGAGGCCCGCCACCCTTATCTCTGATTTTCGACAGGACCCTAGGAGGACTTACTTAAATTATTTTGACAGTGCCCACTTGGCCTAGGCCTATGTATTGATTGGGTCGGGTTGGAAAAAGTCCACCTAGCTAATCATGTGCACGCCTTTATTACTACGACACTGTGGGACTGTTTATTCTTGATCATCGAGCCCACATATATGGAGCTGACGTTGGAGTTTTCCTCGTTGTTTACTCCCTAGCACGCTATGACGACTCATGATGAGCCAGGCACTATTACTTTCTGACTTAGTGGCTTGGTGCGCCATATGAGTGTCCCCAAGTTTGGCAATGCTATGGGACTCTACGCTAAGGAGCTTATGAGTGCCGAGAACTTCCTCGGCCTCCATCGGCACATCCACCACTCGCCAGCTAGTTGTTGGATAGATCTTACGGCGAGTTTGATCCCTTATGACACGAGCCACTCGAAGGCAACTTCTCTCTCTCTAGCTTTGCGGTACATTGATGCCCTTTTAGCTCACACTTTGGCCGGTAGGAGAGAGAGCAACGGAGCCGTTAGTACTACTGATGCTTATTTTCTATGAAGCATGGCCACTAGGCATATCTTTGATTTGGCATACTTCATCGCCTTAGTTTTCTACCATTAGACTGACTGCCACAAAAACGGTCCCATCTGTTTAGGCCTTTATGTGACTTGACTTGCTCGACACTTTAGTCTCCTCGACACATTGGAGCAGTCCTCTACACTTACACTCATCGGCCAGATGTCCCCACAGGGAATCTCGAGCATGATTCATATGAGGATGGTTGAGTGGCGTTGTGGAGTGGATCCTCCTCAGTATATATTATCTCATTCTAATGCTCAGAGTGAACTTGAGGACTTCACAGATGATGTTACTCTCCATCACGAGCACCCACCTCAGCCTCCACCTTTGAGTCACTGTCCTGTTTCTTTTGGTGCTACTTGAGAGGACCTCCCCAAGTGGTTCACTCATTTTGAGCAGTTTTGCATTTAGAGGTTCGACAATATTGATGCGACATTACAGCAAATATGTCAACATCTCTATATCTCCTCCTCAGCGTCAATGACTTACGGCACTGACGCGTCTGCTGATGAAGACCATTGAGTCTATTTGTTTTATTTTATTTTTATTTTTATATTTATTGGACTTATTTTGTTTTTATCTTTTGAATTATATTTTTATTTTTATTGTTTCTAATCGAGTTTTAATCCCTTAATCTTCTTCACTATTTGTGTTTATTTTCTTATTAGTTTGCTCGGAATCATGCTCAACATTTAGATTTGACTACAATTTTACTTTTCACTATTTTGGGGATTTCATCCAATATTTAGAGCAGTTTCAGTTTTCTCTCTCTTATGATATTCTGTTTATACGTGATTAGCTATGTTTTTACATTGGGGCAATGTACATATTAAGTGCTTGGAGATTAATTATATAATTATTATTAGAAAATATCTGAATTATGTCTTGTGTTTAAGTAATTTTCTCATACTTCTATTAGAATGAATTTTTATCTATTTGTGATTTTTATTGATGTGTTTTGGATTAAATTCATAGGTATTTGTACATTGATTGTTTGAAATTTAAGACATGAGAGGATCAAGCATGATAAGTCTATTTTTAGAATTAAATTTTAGGTTGTTTCCCTGAATTGAGGTATTACCTTAAAGCTTGAGATTTGCAAGATTAACATCAAAAACATAACTTTTTGTGAGATTTTGAGCCTTTAGAGCATACATTTTTCTTGCTCATTTTTATAATTGGTTATGAGTGTGTCAATAATGATTTGTTATTCTAGAACTTCCTTCGATTATGCATGTCAAGACCACACCTTTGATTTGATATACTAAGATGATAACGGCACTTAGGTTTTAACCAACTTATCCCATAGAAAGCCTACCTACATAATTAACCCTTAGTGAACCCCTTTGAGCCTAACACACCGTTTCTTGATTTATCCATTAATTTTAACCCATAACTCAACTTTTTCTCATTGAGAAATTTTCTTGTTTTATTGACTCCATTTTTATCGAGATTTGATTTAGTTAATTGTCTGATTAAGCCTTTTTGTTTAAGTTGCTAAATTATTTCTTCTTGTTCTAAAAAAGAAACCAAAAAAACAATACATATATATTCGTTATTATCTAGTTCTATGTTAATCGAGGTTAAACAGTTAAATTCATACTTTGAGAAGAAGCTCATGTTATTCTTGAATAGTTTTCGATTGATGTAATTGTTTTTAATTCAGCATTTGTTTATTTTTCTAGTTTGATAATTTATCAATTCAATCTCGACTTTAACCAACTTTTTTAGCCTTTCTCCACACCTTTAACCTAAGCCCCATTACAACCGCTTAAAGACATTTTGATTTATGTATCATCTCATTTTATAGTGGTGGAAATTTGATTTTCATGCAAGCTTATGGTAATGACTTTTCATGTTTGACTATTGAATGCTTATTTTTGGACATTAAACACTTTGAGTGGTTTGAGTGAATCTTTAGTAAGGATGTTGACTCTTGTCAATTTTGAATTAAAGGTAATTACTTAGATAAGGGGAAATACCTATGTTTTCATACTTTAAAAATGTTCGACTTGGATTGTTTGAATCTTTAGTGCTCTTTTAGTAGAATTATTAATGTATTATTATTTTTGAATTATGACGAAACATCATTGATGAAAATTATGAGTTGAGAAAGATTAATTTTAATTATGAGTTGAGGATTTTGCTTGAGGACAAGCAAACGCTTATCTTTGGGGATATTTGGTAAGTCATAAAAGTAACATGTTATTAATATCATTCTTGATGCCTTTTAAGATGATCCTAATCCTTTAAATTCATATTTCTATACTTAGGTGAGCATAGGGGAACGAAAGGAGCGAAAAACAAACCAAAATTGAGCAAAAAGAGTTGTTTCAGCATCCACACGGCCTGAGCATTTTCACACGGGCTGGCCACCCACTTGTGTGATCCACACAAGCTTGCCACACACTCATGTGCCAACCCGTGTCGATTTCACACCCTATTTCCCAAACACGTAGAAAAACCTAATTTTTAGGCTTTCTAAGCTTCTAAAGTCTATAAATAACAATTAGAAGAAGACATAAGGGGACGTAGAAAAGATTGAAGAAATTACTCGAAGAACACCATCGAAGCCAACTCAGAAGTGGATCTCTTTCAAGACTGAAGATATCATTTTAACTTCTTTCAAAGTTAATTTGAATTTCTTTATGTCTCATAGTTTTTCTGACTTCGAGATTTTTTTTTTTCAGATTATGAACTAAATTCCCTAGATACCTGGGGAAGATGAAACCTATGATGAATCATATTATTTGATTTCTGAATTACATGATAAATACTTGAATCTTGTTCTCAATTATGTATGCTTATTTTGTGCTTTAATATTTTAGGGATATTAATTCATGTTTAATGTTCTTATTTTGGTGGAGCAAAAATCCCTATTTAAGAGTAGACCTAACATAATTGAGTGGAGTTGCATGAAATCCTAGAAATAGGACGACATAAATCTACCAAATTAGAATCAAATCTAATAGGGAATCCATAGATCGAGTTAATGCTACAATAGAGGTTTTAATTAGAAAGAGATTTCAATTAATCAACCTAGAGTCAATTGTTCTTACTCTCGAAAGAGATATTAACATAATTTAGGGATTTCTATAGATCAAGGTGCAAGTGAATAATTCGTTTAATTCAGATTCAGAATAATAAGTGAAGTTTAGATGGATTCTTTCCTGGGTATTGTCTATCTCATTGGTTTTATTCGTTTATTTTCCCATTTCATTCTCTGTTGCATTCATAGTTAATTTAGATTAGTAAGTTTAGATTAAAACAATCATCCCAATTTATTGACTAAATAATAGAAAAAAAGTAATTACTAGTACTTTTAGTCCTTGTGGATATGATATTCCCTACTCACCATAGCTATACTACTGTTCGATAGGTGCAGTTACCTTTGTCGTAATTATAGTTAGTTTAGTGACCATCAATAAGGCTGAATCGAATGAAATAGAACCATACCTTTGCTAGTGGTATCAAATATTCTCTACAACATATGTGAGTTCCATGCTTTGACACAGTCCACTTTGAACCCGGAACTATAAGTTCCTCGAGAATTTCTTGCAATTTTTTAGCCTCAATATTTCTCATCAAAGAAGAATATTCGTCTTCAAAATTAATCCAAAGAATTCATTAATAGTGTTTGATCTTATTAGTACCTTGATTTCTCAGATAGAAACTTCCATTAATTCGCTTGAGGTCAAATTAATCACATAAAATTCACGAACTCTTCATCTGCACTAGGTCTTTTCTTACAAAACAGTTCCCAATTTAGGGCTTCAACAATTTGTCGAATGCGTTCCATGAAATCGATATAGTTGCTTTCTTTTAGTGTAAAGCCTTTTTCTGGGAGAATTTGCTGATTTTTGAAGATGCTATCATATCTCGCTTTGGCTTCTTAAGAGTGAAATTTATTTTTTGATTCTTCAGCTTTGATAGAGGCACGAGTTCTTTTGCAAGGCATGATTAAACTGAATATAAGATGGAAACAATTATTTTCTCAAAAATTTAATTAACTTAAAATTTTAACCTTTCATGAAATTTGAAAGTGTAAAAAATTAAATTAAAATTTAAAAGAAAGAAATTTCTTACCACCTTTGTGTAAAGAAAAATAAGAACCTAAAATAAAAATTAAATTGGGAGCAAAATATTTCAAATAAGGGTTGATTAGAGGGTGATCGTGACGATGGTTAATTGTAATGGTAATTGTGGTGTAAAGGTGACAAGGGCCTTGATTTTTATGGATAAAGTGCGCACATCATAAAGGCAACAACTAGGATAGGAAATAGCAGCTACTTGGGTGGTGGAAGCAGGTGCGTGAATAGCTTGGGAGCTAGGTAGAGACACAGTTGGGCGTGCAAGCGGTGTAAGGGAACAGTAGAGTGATGTAGTTGCTTGGTTAGATGCAGCAGGCAGGTGCGTCAGCTGGGATAGGAGGTAGTAGTAGTGCGCGAGCAGGGGCTGGTGCGCTAGGAAATAGGTGCGTGGGTAGCAAGCAGTAGCATGCGTTTTCCTGGCGTGAGCAGTAGGGCTCAACTGGGGTGCGCAGAGGTTGGTACCTGACCTGCTGGGCGCGGAGCCCGTGTGTGCGATGGTGGCTGTTGGAGAAAGAAGCTGCTATGGCTGACGGTGGGAAAGTTGTATGAGAGGTTGGTTTGATGGATGGTGGGTGATATGAATGATGGCTAAATGTGGTGGTATTTTAAGTGATAAAGGGAAAGAGTTCAATTAAATTTTTTAGAATAAATTATCAATAAAATATTCTAAGTCCTTATGTAATATATAGTTAGTAACAAGTAATAAATAATATAATTTATATTAAAATATTATTTGATATTACTTTATTTACTAAAATAATTTTTTAAATATGATAAAATTTAAACTAATTGTAATTTTATACAAAGTTGATAATAATTACATATTAGTTATTATCACCTTTATTTATTTAAATAATTACATATTAGTTATTATCACCTTTATTTATTTAAAATAAAAATTAAACATTTATTTTAGTTGTTTTAATAATATTTACAAAAAGAGATAGCTAATTTCAATATTTACAAAAGAACAACCAAAAGTTTCAAATATACCTAAACTTAAAGAAAATTTGAAAATTGAGCTGAAATTAAAAATTGGATAAAATTGTCCCGTTTATTTGAAACTTTATTTTGCCATTTATGGAATAATTTCTGAAAAGGTTATGTTAAAATCAATTCTCAGGAAAGATTGGATAAGATCCAATCTCCTAGACAAAATTTATTTTAACAAACTAATCCTGAAAATAAACCATAAATCATTTATTTAAAAGGAAACGAGAAAAAATAAGTATCTAATAAAATGAGCAATGATTTGTCCCACTCAATTTTATCCCTCCAATATTGTTTCATACGCTGAGCATTGACTCGAAATTACCTCTCTCACTGTGGAGTTCAACAACTCTATATGAAAAAACTTGGTGAACGAACCGCACCAACATGATTCCAACTTACCTAGAAAGAATTTTAACCTAGAATTAGATAGCAAGACTTGCTGAGCTGCTTCAAATTCTCAGACTCAAATGTGCTTGTCATGCCATCTTTTTAATCTCTCTTTGCATAACTTGGCATTTTCATATGAGAATGTTCGAAATTCTTCTAACTCATTAACTTGAAGCATTCATTTCTCTTTAGCAAGCTTAAGAACTAAGTTGAGTCACTGAAGCACCAATAAGCTCTATGTTCTAATTGCAAAGGTAAATGACAAGCTTTCCCAAATACCAACCTATAAAGAGACATCCCTACAGGTGTTTTGTATGCTGTCCTGTAGGCCCATAAAGTGTCATCCAGTCTTTTGGACCAATCTCGTTGGTTAGGACGAACTACCTTTTCGAGTATACCCTTTATCTCTTTGTTTTCCAGTTCAGCTTGCCCATTTGTCTGCAAATGGTAAGCTATGGCAATGTTATACTTCACTGTATGTCTATCGAGTAACCATTTCAACCATTTGTTCACAAAATGGGACCTCTATCACTAATGATAGCCCTAGGAGTTCCAAACCTTGTGAAATGTTTTTGTAAGAACTTTGTCACTACCTTGCAACATTTTTCTGATACACCTTGGCCTCAACCCACTTAGATACATAGTCTACTACTACCAATATGTACTTTTTGCCAAAAGGAGGAGGGAATGGACCAAGGAAATCAATACCCAAAACATGAACAATTCCACTTCAATGATGTTTGTTCGGGGCACCGTGTTTTTGTTAGTAACATTTCCAACCCTCTGGCATTGATCACAACTTGTTACATTTGCGTACGCATCTTTAAATAAGGTTGGACAAAAGAATCTGGCTTGTAATACTTTGGCTACAGTACGTGAACCTCCAAAGTGTCTCTTACTCGGAGCTGTGTGACAGTGATATAATATTTCATCTACCTCATCTTCTGCCAAGCATCTCCTGATCATCTGATCTGCAAACTTCTTGAACAAGTATGGCTCTTCTTAGAAATAGTACTTTACATCATGAAGAAACTTTTTTTTTTTGCTGATATGTCTTATGAAAAGGCATTAAACTACAGGCTAAATAAATAACTAATGAAATCAGCAAACTAATGGGTCTTTTGGACATGACTTACCTGAAGTATGCGTCTGTCTAAGAATTTTTCTTGTATGGGTACAAAAGTAGAAGTTCCCTCTTGCGGCTCCAATATAGATAAGTGATTTGCTACCTGGTTCTTTACCCCTTTCCAATCCTAAATTTCTAGATCAAACTCTTGAAGTAGAAGTATCCATCGAATCAATCTCTTCTTGGCATCTTCCTTAGCGAGCAAATTTTTAATTGCTGAATGATCCATATAAACAATCACTTTAGTACCTACAAGATAAGATCAAAACTTGTCAAAATCTAAAACAATTTATAGTAATTCTTTTTTGGTTACCGTATAATTTCGTTGAGCTCCTGTCAAAGTCCAACTTGTGTAGTATATGGGATGAAAAACTTTGTTACTTCACTGGCCTATCACAGATCCTATCGTAAAGTCACTTGAGTCACACATTAACTCAAATGGTAATTCCCAATCTGATGTGACGAAAATTGGTGCCAAAATTAACCAATTGTAACATCTCGAAATAGGGCCTAAACGGAACAATGGTTGCGAAACCACAAATCCGTGGTAGAAAAATTTATTTTATTATTTTGAGGTTCATGATATGATTTCATGATTGTGTGAAAATTTCGTGATGAAATTCTATACATAAAGTGCTTAAGTTGAGATTAGGGACTAAATCGAATAATTTGCAATACTTGCATTCTAAAAGTTTTTAGTATGAAATTACTTTGGAATATTAATTAGGAGGTTTTAAATCACAATTTGACCAATTTCTAAGTTCATGGACAAAATAGGACATGGATGGAATTTTTGAAAGTTTAATAAAGAAGGGCATTTTGGTCATTTGGATATTAAATGAAATAAAAAGGGAAAAATAACACAAAATTCATCATCTTCTTCATTAGCACGAAATTTCAAGGGTTCTCCATAGCTGGGGTTTGTTTCAAGCTCTCAAGCTCCATAGTAAGTGATTCCAAGCCCCGTTTTTAATGTTCTTTACGTTTTCGGAGTCTCGGTAGCTCGATAAAGCTTATGCTAGCAATAATTTAAGTTAGGGTTCATATTTGGAAAAATACCCATAGGTGAAAAGTGTTTATTTTGATGTTTTATGATAGAATATGAGGTTTTAAATTATGTTAGACAACTTGGGCTACTCGGTTTTAAGTGAAAACAAGTAAAAGGGCTTAATCGGTAAAAATACCTAATAGTCAGAAGTACATGTTAGAGTGTGAATTTGATGTTGTCATAGAAGGGAAAAATGATCATCATGTCATAAAACATAAGAAAATAGGATGAAGTTTAAATTACGAGCCTTGGGGAAAAAGTGCAAATATGTGAAAGTTTAGGGGCAAAAATGTAATTTTGCCAAAGTTTGGGTCAAGGACTGTTTTGATAAATGTGAATATTAAATAAGTTAAATTTTCTATTATAGATCAAGAAAAGCAAAATTCGGGAGTAGATCGGGGAAAAGAAAAAGTAAAGGACTAAATTGTAAAGTTTAGTCACATTTTGTATCGAGGTAAGTTTACAGGTAAATAAATGCAATATTCTTTTATTTTACATTATTATTGTCAATTTTCAGCATTTATATACTTATTTTTGAGAATATTTAAATTGAATTAAAGGCGTAGTGAGAGAAAAGCATTAGGAAGCCCGTTTGAACCTTAGGAATGTTAGGATATTGGGGTTGACAGACGGAGACAGACGAAATGAGCCATGTAAGTCCATATCGATATATGGCTCGGAGACAGGAATGAGCCATGTAAGCCCATATTAGATATATATATATGGCATTAGAGACAGGAATAATTCATGTAAGTCCATGTCGAAGACATGGCATTAGCGAGATATTGATGAGCGAGAACGACCCTAGTATCCTTAGTATTCCGAGTGGCTCAACGGGTCATTGTACACGTTAAATTACAGTGAATTATCAGTAAAAGGGAAGGTAGATTATATTTATGAATAGTGAAAGGTCAGGTAAGAAAGAAGGTAAGTGAGTAAAAAAGAAGGTAGAAAATGAGAAGTAAAGAAAGTTTATGAGGCTAGGTGACATTATGTATAATTATTCATTATGTGGAATGCTGTAATTTATTTTCTTGTAAGCTGACTAAGCCTAGTGCTTACTCTCTTTATTTTTTTTTCTTATAGTTTTTATCAACCCATTCGGCGATCGAAGGAAACGTCGGAGACCCGATCACACTATCGAAGAAATCACATTGGTATATTTAGACTTTTCATTTTATGTATGGCATGTATAGGAACTTGGTTTCTTTTGATATGATATGATCAATGAATGATGTGTAAATACTTGCTAGTGATTAACTAATAGAGTGACTGATGATATACATATTTAATAGTACGTATGATTAATTAGTAACTATCACAGGAAAACTAAGAAAAATGTGAAAGTAACTTAAAAACAGATTCAAGTATCAGAAAAAAATCACAAGAAATTATAGAGACATGGATTGATGGTGAATAATATATGAAATTAAATCTAATTGTGTCTATTTTCATATGGAATAATCAAAACAGGTAAAGGTTTTGTATTTTATAAGATATCTAAGTTTTAGTGAAATAGAGCCAGAGCTATTTCTGGATCCCCGGTTCCAACTTTAGAAATTCACCATAAATTCTAAAAAAATAATTAGGTGGTTTACTTTATATTTTTAGAATACTTATTGAATCTAGTTTTAATAGAAAGAAACGGTATAGTCATATGAATTTTGTACAGAGAGAAAAGTGGTTCAGTAGTAAGTAGAGGCCAGTCTTGATCGAATTACAAATAGGGTAACTTTAACTAATAAACTGTACTAATTGGCTAAGTCAAAAATTCTAGAAAAACATTTGTAGATATATATATGAGTCTAGTTTCAAGAAAAATTTAGGATCTTAATTTCGAGTTTTGAAACTCGAGAAATGAATTTTTAAGAAACCATTACGCAGAAAAACAGTTTATTCCGAAAATTAAAATAAGTAGTTTAGAGTTGTTTAAAAGGTAAGATAAGTTTAGTAACACCTCAAGCTTGACTCCAATGACGGTTTCGGGCAAGGGGGCGTTACATTTATTGGTATCAGAGCAGGTTTAGTCTATTCTCAGAACAGTTAGTGTGAGTAAAAGTCTAGCTATACATGCCATACCTGTATTTTCATAGTGTGACGACTCTTGACGATTTTGAGATATTTTGTTTTATAGTAATGGATCCCGAGCGAGATGGTGATGATGATGTAGAAAGTAATGCGCCTGCTCTGGCGGAAGGGGCAGCGCCATTTGAAAATAGGCCAGTAACAGTTGATCAGGGAGGAGTGACTCGAGAAGCTCTCTTCCAAGCTTTAAATGATTGGTTTGCCGAGTTAGTTCGTACGAATCCGGCAGTTAGACCTCCACCCCCTCATGATTCTCACGCTACCCATATAGCTCAAGCTCCCCCAATCACAGGTACAGTGATAAGAGAAAAGCCACCAGTTGATAGAATCAGGAAACAAAGGGCAGAAGAGTTCCGAGCAACAAAAGATGATGGTGCAGAAAGAGCAGAATTTTGGTTAGAAAATACTATCAGTGGGTGTCTTAGAAATAAAAGAGTTCATTATTTTAGTTGAGAGAGCCTGTAAGGCAGAGGAGCTGTTAAAACGAAAAGGCAAAGTTGAGACAGAGACACAAGATACAAGGAAGAGACAGATGAGCAGGTCATTCTTGGCTACATCCAAAAGGCCAAAGGAGTTTTCTACCAGATCTAGTTTCTCAGCCGGGTATTCTAGTCAGAATAGAGGCAGTAGATTTAAGGATCCGAAGGCTCAGACCACCTCGACTACGAGTGTAGGTAATGTTGGACAGGGTAGATCAGGGTGTCCACGGTGTGGTAGACTTCATTATGGTCCTTGTCGGGCAGGCGAAAATGTTTGTTATAAATGTGGTGCTCCAGATCATTTTGTACGAGAATGTCCAAAGGTGGCTAATCGAGAGATAACACAGAGTGCTAGATTCGGAAATGCTTCTACTAGAGGCAGATCACCGATGCAAACAGGAGTAGGAGCAAGTAACAGAGGTACCTTAAGAGATTCGGCTGTGAGACCAGATGTTAGAGCCCCTGCAAGGACTTATGCTATTCGTGCACGCGAAGAGGCTTCCTTCCCCGATGTGATTAGGGGTACATTTTTTCTACATGATATTAATGTCATTCTTTGATTGATCTGGGTTCAACTCATTCATATGTTTGCAAGAAATTGATGCCTAGTATAAGTATGCCTATAGAATCTACACAATTTTTGATTAAAGTATCGAATTCATTAGGCAAGCATGTATTAGTAGATAAAGTATGTAGAAATTGTCCTTTGATGATTAGAGGCTACTATTTTTCGGCTAATCTCATGCTATTGCCATTTGATGAGTTTGATGTGATTCTTGGTATGGATAAGTTTGTAGTTGTGCTCATTGATGATATCTTGATTTATTCTCATGATGAGACTGAGCATGCAGAGCATTTGAGAACAGTTTTACAGATTCTGAGAGATAATCAGTTGTTTGCCAAGTTCAGCAGAAGTGAGTTCTAGTACGAGAAGTTGGTTTTCTTGGACATATTGTCTCAGGTGAAGGTATTAAGGTTGATCTGAGCAAGATTTCAGCCATTGTTGTTTGGAAACCTCCTAGAAATGTATCAGAAGTTAGAAGTTTTCTTGGTCTTGCCGGATATTATAGATGATTTGTAGAGGGATTTTCCATGATAGCTACCCGCTGACAAGATTGGTGCGAAAGGATGTCAAGTTTGAATGGACTGAGAAGTGTCAATAGAGTTTTAACAAGTTAAAAGCATTGTTGACTAAAGCTCCTATTTTAGTACAACTAGAACCAGGTAAGGAGTTTGTGATTTACAGTGATGCATCCATGAATGGACTTGGTTGTGTACTTATGCAGGAAGGGAAGGTAATTGCTTATGCCTCTAGACAGTTAAAGCCACATGAGAAGAACTATCTGACACATGGTTTAGAGCTAGCTGCCATTATTTTTGCGTTGAAGATTTGGAGACATCATTTGTACGGTGAGAAGTGCCACATATTCACTGATCACAAAAGTTTGAAATATTTGATGGCTCAAAAAGATTTGAATTTGAGGCAAAGAAGATGGTTAGAGTTGATTAAAGATTATGAGCTAGTGATCGATTATCACCCAGGTAAGGCAAACATTGTTGCTGATGCTTTGAGTTGGAAATCTTTATTTGCATTAAGAGCTTTGAATACTAGTCTAGCCTTATCAGATGATGGTTTTATCTTAGCTGAGTTGAGAGCTAAACTGATGTTTCTTGAAGAAATTTGAGAAGCTCAGAAAAATGATTGTGAGTTGTTAGCCAAAAGAGATCAATGTGAGTCAGATATAGAGTCAGATTTTCAGATCAGTTCTGACGGTTGTTTGATGTTCAAAGATAGAGTATACGTACCAAAGAATGATGAGCTTATTTGAAAGATCTTACAGGAAGCACATAGTAGTTCTTTGTCTATTCATCCAGGTAGTTCAAAGATGTATAATGATTTGAAGAAAATGTACTGGTGGGTAGGAATGAAAAGGGACATTTCAGAGTTTGTTTCTAGATGCTTGATCTGTCGGCCAGGTAAAGGTGAACATCGGTACCTTCGGGTTTATTGCGACTGTGCTAGTCCCCGAGTGGAAATGGGATCGAGTTACTATGGATTTTGTGACAGATTGTCGTTTACACCGAGAAAGAAAGATGCGATATGGGTTGTGATTGATAAGTTAACGAAGTCGGCTCATTTTATCCCAATTTGTATGGATTATTCACTTGACAAGTTGGCCGAGTTGTATATTTGAGATAGTCGGACTACACGGGTACCATTATCGATCATTTCGAATGAGATCCAAGATTTACTTCACGATTTTGGAAGAAATTACGAAGGCTTTGGGCACTAAGTTGAGTTTTAGTACGACTTTCCATCCACAAACCGACGGTCGATCGAGAGAGTTATTCGGTACTTGAAGATATGCTTAGATGTTGTGTCTTTGGAATTTCAAGGCGGTTGGGAAAAATATTTACCATTAGTAGAGTTTGCCTACAATAATAGTTATCGATCGAGTTTGAAGATGGCACCTATGAAGCTTTGTATGGACGTAAATGTCGCACACCTTTGTATTGGATGAGCTTAAGGAAAATCGATTCTGGGGTTGATCTAGTTAAGGAAGCAGAAGAAAGTAAAATCACGAGATTGCTTGAAAGCGACTTGACGGACAAAAGTCGTATGCGATTTGAAGAGAAAAGAGATTGAGTATCAAGTTGGTGACAAATTTTTTTTGGAAGTATCACCGTGGAAGAAAGTTCTCAGATTTGGCAAGAAAGGCAAACTAAGTCCATGTTTTATTGGACCGTTTGAAGTGATTGAGAGAGTCGGACCATTAGCATATCGGTTAGCTTTGCCGATTGAGTTAGAGAAGATTAATAATGTATTTCATGTGTCTATGCTACGTCGTTATCATTCAGATCCGTCACATGTGATTTCTCATACAGAGGTTGAGATTCAACTCGACATACGGCGAAGAACCGGTAAAGATTCTAGCTCGAGAGGTAAAGCAATTAAGGAACAAAAGTGTTGCACTTGTGAAAGTACTATGGAATAAACATGGGGTAGACGAGGCTACATGGGAACTCGAAGAGGCTATGCGAAAACAATACCCAAATCTCTTCACAGGTAAGATTTTCGGGGACGAAAATCCCTAAAGGGGGGAGAAATGTAACATCCCGAAATAGGGCCTAAACGGAATAGTGGTTGTGAAACCACAAATTTGAGGTAGAAAAATTTATTTTATTATTATTTTGAGGTTCATGATATGTTTGCATGATTGTGTGAAAATTTCGTGATGAAATTCTATGTATAAAGTGCTTAAGTTGAGATTAGGGACTAAATCGAATAATTTGTAAAACTTGCATTCTAGAATTTTTTAGTATGAAATTGCTTTGGAATATTAATTAGGAGGGTTTAAATCACAATTTGACCAATTTCTAAGTTCATGGACACAATAGGACATGGATGATTTTTGAAAGTTTAATAAGAAAGGGTATTTTGGTCATTTGGATATTAAATGAAATAAAAAGGGAAAAATAACACAAAATTCATCATCTTCTTCATTAGCACGAAATTTCAAGGGTTCTCCATAGCTAGGGTTTGTTTCAAGCTTTCAAGCTCCATAGTAAGTGATTCCAAGCCCTGTTTTTAATGTTCTTTACGTTTTCGGAGTCCTGGTAGCTCGATAAAGCTTATGCTAGCAATAATTTAAGTTAAAGTTCATATTTGGAAAAATACCCATAGGTGAAAAGTGTTTTTTTGATGTTTTATGATAGAATACGAGGTTTTAAATTATGTTAGACAACTTGTGCTACTCGGTTTTAAGTGAAAACAAGGAAAAGGGCTTAATCGGTAAAAATACCTAATAGTCATAAGTACATGTTAGAGTGTGAATTTGATGTTGTCATAGAAGGGAAAAATGATCATCATGTCATAAAACATAAGAAAATAGGATGAAGTTTAAATTACGAGCCTTGGGGAAAAAGTCCAAATATGTGAAAGTTTAGGGGCAAAAATATAATTTTGCCAAAGTTTGGGTCAAGGACTGTTTTGATAAATGTGAATATTAAATAAGTTAAATTTGCTATTATAGATCAAGAAGAGCGAAATTGGGAGTAGATCGGGGAAAAGAAAAAGTAAAGGACGAAATTGTAAAGTTTAGTCACATTTTGTATCGAGGTAAGTTCTGATAAATAAATGTAATATTCTTTTATTTTGCATTATTATTGTCAATTTCAGCATTTATATACTTATTTTTGAGAATATTTAAAGTCGAATTAAAGGCGAAGTGAGAGAGAAAAAGCATTAGGAAGCCCGTTTGAACCTTAGGAATGTTAGGATATTGGGGTTGACAGGACGGACAGACGACGAAATGAGCCATGTAAGTCCATATCAGATATATGGCTCTGGAGACAGGAATGAGCCATGTAAGCCCATATTAGATATATATATGGCATTGGAGACAGGAATAATTCATGTAAGTCCATGTCGAAGACATGGCATTGGCAGGATATTGATAGACAGGAACGACCCTAGTATCCTTAGTATTCCCTGTGGCTCAACGGGTCATTGTATGTGACAGTCCTAATTCGACCCTAGTCAGAATGTGGTTTCGGGGCCACAAGACCGAGTCCCAAAATTTATTTAAAATTTGGTTGCATATCCTCTATGTGTATTAGTGCATGTGTGAAAATTTGATGTTTTAATTTAGACTTATGAATGTGAATTTCATGTGATTGACTTAGTTGAGAACTTAAGAAAATATGATAAGGAAATATGTAAGGATCAAATAATAACAAAGTGAGGAAACTTGGGTTTGCATGTCAAATTGCCCAAAAACCCAAGTAGTGGCCGGCCAAGCCATGATGCCCCATCCACTAGGTTGAATTTCAATGCAATTCTTTTATTAGTTAACAATTAAAATAAATTAAAGAAAGGAATTAAAAAGAAAAGATGAATAAAATAAGGAAGGAAGAGGGAGTATTCATTTTCTTTCTTTTTTTTTTTACAATTGCCGTGAGTTAGGAGAAGGAAGGAAGAAATGATCTAGACATTCGGCCAACTCAAAAGAGGTTGATTAAGGTAGGATTTATGTTACTTTTTCTAAATTCTTGTGAAAATCTAGTTAGTAGCCAATGGCTTATTACAACCCATATGTTAATTTTCTACCTAAAGGGGTACTTAGATGGCATATGGTTAGGAAGAGGTAAATGCTAAGAGTATGGTGCTTTTGATGTTGTGAATGGAAGTAGTGGAAAAGTGAAAGAAAATTTATGTGGAAATGTGGTATATGTGGATTTATAGGATGTTACAAATAGATGTGAAGCCATGCTAGATTAGGAAAAATTCGGTCAAGTGTTCATGAGATGAAATTTTGTGTTTAGATGAATTAAAGATGATAGTATAGTTGATATCCTATATATATATGCATATTCGGCCATCAAATTAAGAGCATAGGTGATGTTGAGTCTAAGTTTTGCACATTCGGCTATATATATATATATATATATATATATATAAATGTATGCCCATTCGTGATATTACTTTTGGATTATATATATAATTGACTAAAAATGAGTAATTAGCAAGGGTGGTTGCCGAATGTCCAATTATATATATATGCATGTGTGATTGGATTATTGATAGTAGGGTGATAGCATATGGTTATTAGCCAAATAGATCAAAAACATATGGTAGGAAGATAAGAATTAGTCATGTATCTCCTATGATTTGAAATCATTAATATTTTGATATAAATATTTAGCAAGACAGTTAAACTAGTTAATTTATTGATTAAGCTCAAGAAGTTAAAGGAGGAGAATCAAGCAAAGGCAAAGGAAAGAACATCGAGTAGCCGAGTTGGAACCGTTTTACCCAACACAAGGTAAGTTATTAAGCATATATTTTTATTGATTTAAATAATCATAATACCTATGTACTTATGCGAATGGAATGATATATAAATGCATGTAGTGACAAAATTATCGAGTGTAAAAAGTAGTGAGATGTATTGAGTTGTTGATTTCGGCACTAAGTGTGCGGGTATAAACATTTACGATAATGAGATTGGCACTAAGTGTGCGAGTTTAATTGTATAGCACTAAGTGTGCGAGTTTGATTATTAAGCACTAAGTGTGCGGAGTTACTATATATTTTCAAATAATTATTAACGTTAAGTGTGCGACTTTATCGAGTAGATCATGGACAGCGGAATGAGTAGATACTTTGAGTTCATGTGGAATAGACGTTATGTTTATATTTGGAACTGAGCTTGGTAAGTCTTGAACCTATGTGGTGATTATATTTGAAGTTAGGAACATAAGATTATTGTGGAATAGATGAAATGCTATTATTAGTATAATCTAAACGAAAATAAAAGGATGTGTGGAAATGCATCAAATATCATATCGAATATCATATGAGATGTCAATGGAGGCTTGGCTAGTTTAGAGCATGTAATGATAAATGTGCGTGAAATTATAGCATAGTCGGTATGGATGGAGTACCTAATCTTACATTATTTGTTTTCTTTTATGATACTTTATAAATGGACGGCATTGTAATGCTTATGACTTACTGAGTTATATACTCATTTGGTGTGTTTATTTGTCACTTAGTTAGGTTCCTTTGATCCATTTTTGTGTGCTCGGGACCATCGTCGAAGTCATCACACCAGCTTGCAACTTTTTAGTATCTTCTTCTTAGTTGGTCTAAGAACATTTCGGCATGTATAGGCTATTTTGTTTTGTTTGAACTTTGGTATGTATACTTTTAGCCATGCGAAAATGGCATAAATGTTAAGTTGGATTTGGTCTTATGATACTTAGTTATAAGTAATAGTTAAAGTCTATTTGATTATTATGCCGTTTGTCATGGCTAATCATTTCCGGTGTTACACTCATGATATGGTTATTGAGTAGTAAGGAAATGCTTGGTAATGATTAGCCTTTGGTATGGCTAGTCATGATCATACTTGGTGATATGTATGTTAAATTACTCTAATAGGTAAATTTTACTCTAATAATAGATGCAGACAGCAGTAGTGATGTGAAATTGAAAAATCACTAAAAATAATAGAAATGGAATTAAATAATGGATAAATTATTTAATCGAAGCTGGATGAGCCTATTTTCATATGGAAGAAACGAAACAACCATATGAGCTATATTTTATGAGATTTTAAATTTTTGTGAAACAGGGCCAGAGCAATTTATGGATCCCCTGTTCTGACTTTGGAAATTCACCATACATTTTGTAGAGATTATTAGAAGTCATACTTTATATTTGCAGATTAATTATTGAGTGTAGTTTCATTAGAGACAAGCGGTATAGGCATTGAATCCTTGTGTAGGGAGATATCTAAGTCGTAATGCTCAGAGGTCAGAGTAGTCGAACCCTGAAACAGGGGAGACATTAACAAATAAACTGTACTAATTGGCCCAACCAAAAATTCTACAAAAAATTTATTACATATATATATGAGTCTAGTTTCAGGAAAAATTTACGAAATTTTATTTCGAGTTTCGGAACTCAAGATACGAATTTTTAAGTGACTATAACGCAGATTGACAGCTTGTGCAGGAGTTTTAAAATAAATTGTTTGAGCTGTATAAATGATGAATTAAGCCCGATAACACCTCGTATTCGACTCGGTGGCGGCCACGGTTTCAGGTGTTACATTTTTATTGGTATCAGAGCTATGGTTTAGTCGGTTCTAGGACTACCATAGCGCGTATGAGTCTAGCTATACATGCCTTAATGTTAGTGTTTAATAGTGTGATGACTTGACGGCTAAAATTTTTGTTTTGATTAGTAAATGGATCCGGTTTAGAGAGAACCTTAGCAGATGACGTTGAAAGTGTAGCGGCTGCTCTGCGCAAGGGACACCACTGTTGAACCTCGGTCATCTGCGAATAATCAAGATGAGGGGCAAAACAAGCCTTCTTTACTATGATGAACGAGTGGGTCGCACAATATGCCTGCACTAATCCAGCTGCCCAACCATTCCCGAATTTAAATAATCCACCCCAGGAGCCTATAATGCCATCAACTACTAATCCTTTAAGGCCGAGTAAACCACCTGTAGACTTGATTAGGAAGCACAGGGCCGAGGAATTCAGAGCCATAGTTACTGATGATGCTGAAAGGGCCGAGTTCTGGCTTGATAACACCATCCGAGTTTTTGATGAACTGTCCTGCACACCTGATTAGTGTTTAAAGTGTGCTATATCTTTGTTGCAAGACTCAGCCTACTATTGGTGGAGGACCTTGATTACCATAGTCCCGAAGGAACAAGTTACTTGGGATTTCTTTCAAACGGAGTTTTAAAAAAATATATTTGTAACACCCCAAACCCGAGACCATCGCCGGTGTCGGACACGAGGGGTTAACGAGACAAATCCTCTTAAAGTACCGACCAATTCGGCGTTTCCAGACAGGTAGGAAAACTGCGTCACCGTCGCCTTAAAAATCATATCTTGAGTTTCAAGACTTGGAAACTGATTCCGGAAATTTTCCCTGAATTTAGACTCATATATCCATCCATGGATTTATTTCTAGAATTTTTGGTCTGGCCAATTGGTACAGTTTATTAGTTAAAGTCACCCATGTTACAGGGGTCGACTACACTGACCTTCGTGCGTTACAACTTGAATATCTCTTTGTACAGGGCTTTAATACTGGTGCCGTTTATTTCTAATGAAACTAGACTCAAAATGAAATCTGAAAATATAAGGCATGACATCTAATTATTTCTGTATAATTTATAGTAAATTTTCAAAGTCGCGACAGGGGACCCAGAAACCGTTCTGGCCCTGTCTCACGAGAACTTTAATATCTCTCGGTATACTGTTCATATGATCGTTTCGTTACTTTCATATGAAAATAGACTCGTCAAGGTTCATTTACATAACTTATTCACAATTTAATACCCTTCCTAAAAATTTTGGTGCTTTTTCACATCCACGTCACTGCAACTGGCAGCATCTGTTTTTAAGGTAGGCCTTACCTATTTTGTAGTTTCCATGGACCAACTATAGTCTAGTCATACATAGGTCCTCCTATGATCATGTTTAGCCATTCCAATGGCTGATCATGTGACCAACACTCCCATTCCAATCCATAATAACATCATGAAACCATATAAAATTACAAACCACAAATGGTCTAATTCCGTACTCCACTTTTACGAACCATTTTCGCATGGCCGTACATATATACATCACAAAAGCACTTGAAAACAACCGAGGCAAGTCCTATACATGCCATATCCAAAGTTCAACTAAAAGAGTACCAAAATGGGGGCTTTGATAGTGTGGATGACTTCAACTTCAATGATCCCGAATCCGATAGCTAACGAGCAAAATCTATAAAACAGAGAAACAGAGAAAACGGAGTAAGCAATTTATGCTTAGTAAGTTTGAGCAAGAAATTCCAGCACAACAAAAGCATAGCATTCATAAAGCTAACGGATAATTTCATATGCACAAATTCTCAATATCATACTCATTTCACATTCCAACCCCTATGTTCATACATAAGGGATCACCTTAGTCAAATACCGGAAACTCATTACTCGATCGAGCGAATATTATTCAAGGAATCAACTAATTCAAGCTCATATGAACATACATCATTGCTGGAATTTTTTTCAAGCGCATTAACTGAAATTTTACAGCAAGATCGCTTATTCTAGAATCACATACCTTCGGAAATTAACCGGATATAACGACTCGCTCAAATGCCTTCGGGACGAAGCCCGGTTATAGCGACTTGCACGAATGCCTTCGGGACTTAACCCGGTTTAGTAACTTGCACAATGCCTTCGGCTTAGCCCGAGTTATTAACTTCATACGAATGCCTTCGGATCCTAGTCGAGATATAGTCACTTAGCGAAAGCCTTGGGACTTAGCCGGACATCATTCGAATAACCGAGCACAATTATCAATAAATTATGACACATTCAGTATTTCATTTTCAATAGCAAAACTCAAACACAAGGCACTTTTTACACTTGCAATTTCGGCTCAATAGCCACACACAAAGAGCATGATTTTAATTTGCTTTAAACATGATCTAATCATTTCAAATTTAAGCTCTATTACTCAAGAACTTACCTTGGATGTTGTCGAGCGATTTCGACGGCTACTCGACTACTTTTTCCTTCCCTTTATCGGATTTAGCTCCCCTTTGCTCTTGAGCTTAATTTGACAAATAAATTGATTTAATCGTTTGAGCATCGAAAGAGGAATTCAAGGTACTTAGCCAATATATATACTCATTTGGCATGAAAGTCGCATATGTACGAAATCATGAATCGAACTCAACACATTAGTTAATATTCCTCTTAGCCGAATTTTCTAAGCCAAGAATAGGCATCAATATGCTTGCCTCTAACCGAGTGCATGCACACCAATTTCCCCTCATGTGGCCGAATATGCATGTCCATGTTGAGGCCAATTATACACTTTATACCACACCAAAAAAAACAGCATACATTTTACTAACTAATGCATTCCATAATGTAACTCAATACACATCTATCATTTCCTTCATGATCGAAACATCATCACAAGCAAATATACACCTTGAAATAGTATATATGTCATACCAATACATCATGTACAACATATATACATATATATATGCTAGAGCCGAATCTCAAGTTGATTGTAACTAAACACGAACAAAATTTCAAAACACAAATCTTACTTTCCATGCAATGAGCATAAATCACACTTTTGGATGTAGCATGGCCGAATACATCACAACACCATAATTTTGGTCATGATTAAACAAAGAACTTGATGTCTTACCCAAAAATACTAAAAAGAAAGTCCAAGAGCCATCAATCCACCATCACATATATCATTAGTAAGCTTCATATTTAACATGCAATGGCATTAACACAAAATCCACCTTGGCCAAATACCATCCCCATGATATAACAAAGGTTTGAACTATGGGCTAACAAGAACATCAAGTTAGCAACCAAAAACATGCATGAATCTCATGGCACAACATCAAACATACCTTAATCTTGATGCAAGTATAGCCAAACCCCTTCCTAATCCTCTTCCAAACCAAGCATGAAGCAAAACTCCTTCATTATCCTTAGTATTTTCGGCCAAAGAGAGTGAAAATGGATGAACAAAATTTTTTGTTTTCTTTCCTACCTACACGGCAATGGGGGGAAGAGAAGCCTTCACACACACATTTTTTTTTATTCCATACTCCTTATTTTATTTATTCCAACATAACCCACTTACCAAACATGTTTCATGACATGATTTTTGCCCATAATTCCTTGTCATGGCCGGCCACTAGCTATTGGGGGGGAAATTTGACATGCAAGTCCATTGTTTTGCATGCATGCTTTAATTAGTCATCACACATTTCCCCATCATACTTTCAAAGTTTACTACTAGGTCCTTTCTAGTGAAATTCACATTTATAACTCTAAATCAAAGCATCAAAAATGTCACACATGAGTTAACACACATTATAGGCAATAAAATAAATATTAAATTATTTTTATGCCTCAGTTTTGTGGTCCCGAAACCACATTCCGACTAGGGTCGTTTTAAGGCTGTCACAATATTAGTGAACGGTTCATCGATCAAAAGTGTAAGGAATTCTTGGAACTTAAGCAAGGCCGCATGACAGTATCTGAATACGAACGTGAGTTCGTAAGACTCAGTCGATATGCTCGGGAGTGTGTAGCCGATGAAATCGCTATGTGCAAAAGATTTGAGGAAGGATTGAATGAAGATTTAAAGCTACTTGTGGGTATTTTACAGATAAAAGAATTTGTAACACTAGTTGAATAAGCTTGCAAGGCGGAAGAACTTGGAAAGGAGAAAAAGAAGGCAGAATCTGAAGCTAAAGACTTTCGTAAAAGATCAACGAGTAAAACTCCGTTCTCGGCTAAAAAGAAGTTCAGGGAGGACACTCACAAACCGAAGACGACTGCGGGAATTTCTATTAGGACACAACCATTAACGGACTCCCGAGCTACTTCGGTTGCTAGTGTGGGTAACCATCGCCAAGAAAAACCTGAATGTCCGTAATGTGGAAGACGACACTTAGGTGAATGTTGGGGTAAGTCCACTAATAGGGCCTGTTACAGATGCGGTTCGAAGGATCACTTCATTAGAGATTGCACGGAATTTGATGAGAAAAATAAGATGCAAGGTGCAAGACCTAGTGGAACAACGGCTAGGGGTAGACCACCGAGGATTTCAGGAGGTAGGGGTGGTAGTCAGGGAGGGACTTTTGATATGGCTGTTCGATTTGAGACTCGTACTCCTGCTAGAGCATATGCCATCCGTGCACGAGGGGAAGCATCCTCCCCTGATGTTATCACTGGTACTTTCACTCTTTTTGATACTAACGTAATTGCATTAATCGACCCTGGCTCTACTCATTCTTATGTGTGTGAGACTTTAGCATCCAGTAAGAATCTGCCTATTGAGTCTACTGAGTTCGTAATTCGAGTGTCAAATCCTTTGGGTCAATATGAGCTTGTTGACAAAGTGTGTAAGAGATGCCCTCTAATAATCCGCGAATCCTGTTTTCTGGCCGATTTGATACTTTTACCATTTGATGAATTTGATGTTATTCTTGGTATGGATTGGTTGACCGTATATGACGCAGTGGTGAGTTGCAAAAGAAAAACCATTGATTTAAGGGGTGCAAATAATGAGATAGTCTGAGTTGAGTCTACTGATTTAAGGGGAGTGCCAGCAATAATTTCCTCGATGATCGCTCAGAGATATGTGAGGAAGGGGTGTGAAACATATCTTGCGTATGTATTTGATAGCAAAGAGACGGAAAGGAAACTCGAATCGGTACCAGTGGTTTGTGAGTATTCAGATGTTTTTCCTGAGGAGTTACCGGGTTGCCACCTGTTCGAGAGGTAGAATTTGGCATCGAACTTGTACAGGTACCACGCCAATCTCGATAACCCGTATCTTATGGCATTAACGAATTAAAGGAATTGAAAATTCAGTTGCAAGAATTGACGGATAGAGGTTTTGCTCGACGAGTTTTTCACCATGGGGTGCACTAGTATTGTTTGTGAAAAAGAAGGATGGAACCATGAGGTTGTGCATCGACTATCGTCGGTTGAATAAAGTAACAATAAAGAATAAATATCCGTTACAGCGTATTGATGATTTTTTGATCAATTGAAGGAGCCTCGGTGTTTTCAAAGATAGATTTGAGGTCGGGTTATTATCGGTTGAGAGTTAGAGACTCAGACATACCCAAAACTGCTTTTAGAACAAGATATGGTCACTACGAATTCTTAGTGATGCCGTTTGGGCTTACTAATGCCCCTGCGATATTCATGGATTTAATGAATCGAATTTTCAGACAATACTTGGATCGGTTTGTGGTTGTGTTTATTGATGATATTTTAATTTATTCCCAAGATGAAGCTAAACATGTCGAGCATTTAAGATTAGTATTATAGATTTTATGAGACAAGCAGTTATACGCGAAATTCAATAAATGCGAATTTTGGTTGAGAGAGGTTAGGTCTTTAGGGCACGTCATATCTGCATCGGGAATTAGAGTTGATCAGAACAAAATTTCGTCCATACTCGATTGGAAACCTCCGAGGAATGTTACTGAAGTTAGGAGCTTTTTGGGACTTGCCGGATACTACCGACGGTTTGTAGAAGGTTTTTCGATGATAGCTTTTTGTTGACAAAACTACTTCAAAAGATGTTGAGTTTGAATGGTCGAAAAATCGTCGGAAAGTTTCGATCGACTAAAAACACTGTTTAATGAAGCTCCATTGCTAGTACAGTAGAGATACGGTAAAGAGTTTGTCATTTATAGTGATGCATCCTTGCTTGGGCTAGGGTGTGTGTTGATGCAAGAAGGTCGAGTTGTGGCTTACGCGTCGAGACAATTAAAGCCGCATGAGAGAAACTATCGACCCATGATCTTGAATTAGCGACCATAGTGTTCGCCTTGAAAATATGGCGACATTACTTGTTTGGAGAAAGGTGTCATATTTACTCGGACCACAAAAGTCTTAAATATTTGATGACTCAAAGAGATCGAATCTGCGACAAAGACGCGGCTTGAATTGTTGAAAGATTATGAACTTATCATTGATTATCACCCGGGCAAGGCTAACGTGGTTGCCGATGCTTTAAGTCGTAAAGCGCTATTTGCTTTGAGAGTGATGAATGTTCACCTGTCCGTCTCACCCGATAATGTGCTAGTAGCTGAATTAAAGGCCAAACCATTATGGATTCGTCAAATATTTGAATCCCAGAAAGTCGACGATGAATTGGTTGCTAAACGAGCTGAGTGTGCTTTGAATTAGGAATCAGAGTTTCAGATTGACGACAATGATTGCTTGACATTCAAGAGTCGATTATGTGTTCCAAGAAATTCGGAACTTATTTCGATGATTTTGAATGAGGCTCATAATAGCCGAATGTCTATCCACCCGGGTAGCACGAAAATGTACAATGATTTGAAATGTCAGTTTTGGTGGCCTGGTATGAAACGAGACATTTCTAACTTTGTGTCGAAGTGTTTGATATGTCAACAAGTGAAAGTAGAACATCAAGTGCCTTCGGGATTACTTCAGCCAATCATGATACCCGAATGGAAATGGGATCAGGTAACAATGGATTTTGTATCTGGTTTACCATTGACACAGAATAAGAAAGACTCGGTCTGGGTTATCGTTGATAGATTGACAAAGACTGCTCATTTTATCCCAATCCGTATAGATTTTTCGCTCGATAAATTGGCAGAGTTATATGTCTCCCAAGTTGTCCGATTGCATGGGGTACCTATTTCTATCGTGTCGGATAGAGACCCAAGATTTACATCGCGATTTTGGAAGAAATTACAAGGAGCATTGGGTACCACGATGCATTTTAGCACCGCATTTCATCCCCAAACCGATGGTCAATCCGAACGGGTAATTCAGATACTCGAGGATATGTTGAGATGTTGCATCCTTGAGTTTAGTGGCTCATGGGAACGGTATTTACCTTTGATTGAATTCGCTTACAACAATAGTTTTCAATCAAGCATTAAGATGGCACCTTATGAGGCTTTGTACGGTCGTAAATGCCGTACACTGTTGTTTTGGACTGATCTCGGTGAGAGTAAAATTTTCGGAGTTGATTTCATTAAAGATGCTGAGCAGAAAGTAAAAATAATTCGTGAAAGTCCAAGGCGACTTCAGATCGTCGAAAATCGTCGCGGATTTGAAACTAAAAGACATTGAGTATCAAGTGGGAGATAAAGTGTTTCTAAAAGTTTCGCCTTGGAAGAAGATACTCAGATTTGGCCGTAAGGGCAAATTGAGTCTGAGGTTCATTGGGCCGTATGAAATATCCGAACGAGTTGGTCCAGTTGCATATAGATTGATTTTACCCCCTGAACTTGAAAAGATTCATAATGTTTTTCATATCTCGATGCTTCGACGATATAGGTCCGATCCATCACACATAATTACTCCATCTGAGATCGAGATTCAATCTGATTTGAGTTACGAGGAAGAACCGGTTCGCATTCTAACACGTGAAGTAAAAGAATTGTGAAATAAAAAAATCCCATTAGTGAAGGTACTGTGGCATAAACATGGGGTCGAAGAAGCTACTTGGGAGCTTGAGGATTCGGTGAAAGAATGTTATCCAAATTTATTCGCTGGTAAGATTTTCGGGGACGAAAATTTTTGAGTGAGGGAGAGTTGTGACAGTCCTAATTCGACCCTAGTCGGAATGTGGTTTCGGGGCCACAAGACCGAGTCCCAAAATTTATTTAAAATTTGGTTGCATATCCTCTATGTGTATTAGTGCATGTGTGAAAATTTGATGTTTTAATTTAGACTTATGAATGTGAATTTCATGTGATTGACTTAGTTGAGGACTTAAGAAAATATGATAGGGGAATATGTAAGGATCAAATAATAACAAAGTGAGGAAACATGGGTTTGCATGTCAAATTGCCCAAAAACCCAAGTAGTGGCCGGCCAAGCCATGATGCCCCATCCACTAGGTTGAATTTCAATGCAATTCTTTTATTAGTTAACAATTAAAATAAATTAAAGAAAGGAATTAAAAAGAAAAGATGAATAAAATAAGGAAGGAAGAGGGAGTATTCATCTTCTTTCCTTTTTTTTTTGCAATTGCCGTGAGTTAGGAGAAGGAAGGAAGAAATGCTCTAGACATTCGGCCAACTCAAAAGGGGTTGATTAAGGTAGGATTTATGTTACTTTTTCTAAATTCTTGTGAAAATCTAGTTAGTAGCCAATGGCTTATTACAACCCATATGTTAATTTTCTACCTAAAGGGGTACTTAGATGGCATATGGTTAGGAAGAGGTAAATGCTAAGAGTATGGTGCTTTTGATGTTGTGAATGGAAGTAGTGGAAAAGTGAAAGAAAATTTATGTGGAAATGTGGTATATGTGGATTTGTAGGATGTTACAAATAGATGTGAAGCCATGCTAGATTAGGAAAAATTCGGTCAAGTGTTCATGAGATGAAATTCTGTGTTTAAATGAGTTAAAGATGATAGTATAGTTGATATCATATATATATATATGCATATTCGGCCATCAAATTAAGAGCATAGGTGATGTTGAGTCTAAGTTTTGCACATTCGGCTATATATATATATATATATATAAATGTATGCCCATTCGTGATATTACTTTTGGATTATATATATAATCGACTAAAAATGAGTAATTAGCAAGGGTGGTTGCCGAATGTCCAATTATATATATATATGCATGTGTGATTGGATTATTGATAGTAGGGTGATAGCATATGGTTATTAGCCGAATAGCTCAAAAACATATGGTAGAAAGATAAGAATTAGTCATGTATCACCTATGATATGAAATCATTAATATTTTGATATAACTATTTAGCAAGACGGTTAAACTAGCTAATTTATTGATTAAGCTCAAGAAGTTAAAGGAGGAGAATCAAGCAAAGGCAAAGGAAAGAACATCGAGTAGCCGAGTTGGAACCGTTTTACCCAACACAAGGTAAGTTATTAAGCATATATTTTGTATTGATTTAAATAATCATAATACCTATGTACTTATGCCGAATGGAATGATATATAAATGCATGTAGTGACAAAATTATCGAGTGTAAAAAGTAGTGAGATGTATTGAGTTGTTGATTTCGGCACTAAGTGTGCGGGTATAAACATTTACGATAATGAGATTGGCACTAAGTGTGCAAGTTTAATTGTATAGCACTAAGTGTGCGAGTTTGATTATTAAGCACTAAGTGTGCGGAGTTACTATATATTTTCAAATAATTATTAACGTTAAGTGTGTGACTTTATCGAGTAGATCATGGACAGCGGAATGAGTAGATACTTTGAATTCATGAGGAATAGACGTTATGTTTATATTTGGAACTGAGCTTGGTAAGTCTTGAACCTATGTGGTGATTATATTTGAAGTTAGGAACATAAGATTACTGTGGAATAGATGAAATGCTATTATTAGTATAATCTAAACGAAAATAAAATGATGTGTGGAAATGCATCAAATATCATATCGAATATCATATGAGATGTCAATGGAGGCTTGGCTAGTTGAGAGCATGTAATGATAAATGTGCGTGAAATTATAGCATAGTCGGTATGGATGGAGTACCTAATCTTGCATTATTTGTTTTCTTTTATGATACTTTATAAATGGACGGCAGTGTAATGCTTATGACTTACTGAGTTATATACCCATTTGGTGTGTTTATTTGTCACTTATTTAGGTTTCTTTGATCCATTTTTGTGTGCTCGGGACCATCGTCGAAGTCATCAAACGAGCTTGCAACTTTTTGGTATCTTCTTCTTAGTTGGTCTAAGAGAACATTTCGGCATGTATAGGCTATTTTGTTTTGTTTGAACTTTGGTATGTATACTTTTAGCCATGCGAAAATGGCATAAATGTTAAGTTGGATTTGGTCTTATGATACTTAGTTATAAGTAATAGTTAAAGTCTATTTGATTATTATGCCGTTTGTCATGGCTAATCATTTCCGGTGTTACACTCATGATATGGTTATTGAGTAGTAAGGAAATGCTTGGTAATGATTAGCCTTTGGTATGGCTAGTCATGATCATACTTGGTGATATGTATGTTAAATTACTCTAATAGGTAAAATTTACTCTAATAATAGATGCAGACAGCTGTAGTGATGTGAAATTGAAAAATCACTAAACATAGTATAAATAGAATTAAATAATGAATAAATTATTTAATCGAAGCTGGATGAGCCTATTTTCATATGGAAGAAACAAAACAACCATATGAGCTATATTTTATGAGATGTTTAAATTTTGGTGAAACAGGGCCAGAGCAATTTCTGGATCCCCTATTCTGATTTTGGAAATTCACCATAAATTTTGTAGAGATAATTAGAAGTCATCCTTTATATGTGCAGATTAATTATTGAGTGTAGTTTCATTAGAGACAACCGGCATAGGCATTGAACCCCTGTGTAGGGAGATATCTAAGTCGTAATGCTCAGAGGTCAGAGTAGTTGAACCCTGAAATAGGGGAGACTTTAACAAATAAACTTTACTAATTGGCCCAACCAAAAATTCTACAAAAATTTTATTAGATATATATATGAGTCTAGTTTCAGGAAAAAATTATGAAATTTTATTTCGAGTTTCGGAACTCAAGATACGAATTTTTAAGTGACTATAATGCAGATTGACAGCTTGTCTGGGAGTTTTAAAATAAATTGTTTGAGCTGTATAAATGATGAATTAAGCCCGATAACACCTCAGATTTGACCCCGGTGACGGCCACAGTTTCGGGGTGTTACATTGTACACGTTAAATTATAGTGAATTATCAGCAAAAGGGAAGGTAGATTATATTTATGAATAGTGAAAGGTCAGGTAAGAAAGAAGGTAAGTGAGTAAAGAAGAAGGTAGAAAATGAGAAGTAAAGAAAGTTTATGAGGCTAGGTGACATTATGTATAATTATTCATTGTGTGGAATGCTGTAATTTATTTGCTTGTAAGCTGACTAAGCCTAGTGCTTACTCTCTTTATTTTTTTTCTTATAGTTTTTATCAACCCATTCGGCGATCGAAGGAAATGTCGGAGACCCGATCACACTATCGAAGAAATAACATTGGTATATTTAGACTTTTCGTTTTGTGTATGGCATGTATAGGAACTTGGTTTCTTTTGATATGATATGATCAATGAATGATGTGTAAATACTTGCTAGTGATTAACTAATAGAGTGACTGATGATATACATATTTAATAGTACGTATGATTAATAGTAACTATCACATGAAAACTAAGAAAAATGTGAAAGTAACTTAAAAACAGATTCAAGTATCAGAAATAACGTGATTTTGAAAAATCACAATAAATTGTAGAGACATGGGTTGATGGTGAATAATATATGGAATTAAAGCTCATTGTGTCTATTTTCATATGGAATAAGCAAAACAGGTAAAGGTTTTGTATTTTATAAGATATCTGAGTTTTAGTGAAATAGGGCCAGAGCGATTTCTGGATCCCCTGTTCCAACTTTGGAAATTCACCATAAATTTTACAAAAAAAATTAGGTGTCAGGTTTTCAGACTCAGGCTACATCTGTAGCTAGCATAGGAGATGCTAAAAATCGTCGACTTGAATGCGAATACTGCAGAAGACGTCATCCGGGCTCATGCAGGTGGAATGATGGGACGTGTTATAGATGTGGTTCTCAAGACCACTTTATTAAGGATTGTCCAGAGATGGGTAAGAGATTTTAGAATGCAAGACAGAGTGGTTCGGCTTCAAAGGTGAGATGTAATAGCCCAAAATTGGGTCTAGTTGGAACAGAGGTTTCGGGACTACAAAATCCAAGATAGAAATAATTATTTTATGATTATTTTGTGGTCTATGATATGAATGCATGATTGTGTGAAAATTTTGTGAAGAAATTCTATGCATAAAGTGCTCAATTTGAAGTTAGGGACTAAATTGAATAAGTTGCAAAACTTGCATTCTAGAAGTTTCTAGTATGAAATTGCTTTGAAATATTAATTAGGAGGTCTTAAATAGCAATTTGACCAATTTCTAAGTGATGGAAAAAAATTGGACATGGATGGAATTTTTGAAAGTTTAGTAAGGAATGGCATTTTGGTAATTTGGTAATTAAAATAAATAAAAAGGGAAAATAAAGCCAAATTTGACTCATCTTTTTCATGGAGGCCGAAATTAGCATGGGGGAAGCCATGGCTAGGGTTTTCAAGCTTTCCAAGCTCAATAGTAAGTCCGTTCTAACCCCGTTTTTCAAGTTCTTTACGTTTTTGGAATCCCGGTAATTTGATTAAGCTTATTCTAGCAATAATTTAAGCTAGGGTTCATATTTGGAAAAATATCCATAGGTGAAATGTGTTTATTTTGCTGTTTTATGATAGAATATGAGGTTTTAAATTATGTTAGACAACCTGTGCTACTCGGTTTTGAGTAAAAACGAGTAAAAGGGCTTAATCGGTAAAAATACCTAATAGTCATAAGTATATGTTAGAGTGAGAATTTGATGTTGCCATAGAAGGGAAAAGTGATCAGCATGTCATAAAACATAAGAATAAGGGATGAAGTTTAATTCCTGGGCCTAGGGGCAAAAGTGTAAATATGCAAAAGTTTAGGGGCAAAATTGTAATTTTGCAAAATTTTGAGTTAAGGACTATTTTGAATATTACATTAATTAAATAAGTAAAATATGATGTTTTAGATCCCGAAAAACGAGATTTGAACCTAGAATGAGAGAAAAATCGAAAATTGGGAAAGTTGGTAAAATGGTCGTTTTAGTATCGAGGTAAGTTCATATGTATAATAATTATTAATTTATGTATGTTTCAATGTAAAATTGATATATTTATTATAATTTCCGAGGTGTTGAAGGTATGTAAGTTGGTATGATAATAATACTGACAATAATGTTGTAATTTATATTTGAAAGTTAAATTTAGTGAATTCATTGAATTATGTTAAATTAAATGATTATGGTGCCAAGTTTATGAATTGATTTAAAATATGTCTATGGTACATGAAGTGCATTGAATTATCATACATACATGTGATTTCTATGATTATGGATATTATGGGAAATTGTAAGTTCATATGATTTTAGTAAGGCAATGTGTAATTTAATGTTATTGCCTTGATATTAAATGAGATGTAAGTTTATATGTAAGTAATACATCAATATTACTTTTATTATGATATTTTATAATAATATTGGAAATATGTTTGTGGATAATTACTTGATTAGTGAAATTGTTGGAAAAGAGAGAGAAATCCCGGTTGAACCTTCGGAAAGATTGGATGATAGAGATAGTATGTAGCTAGGTCACATATATGGTGCTGAGTGCACATCATGTGTACAGGAGAGCTACAAGACATTATGATGTAGCTAGGTCCCATGGGTGATACTATGTGTACACCATGTAGACAAGAGAGCTACGGGATATATGTAGCTAGGTCGCATGCGTGGTTCCAGGTGAAGGACACCATGTAGACAAGAGAGCTACGAGATAAATTGGCTAGATCACATGGGTGGTACTGAGTGTTCACCATGTGTACAAGAGAGTCGAACTATATGATGGGTGGAGCTATGTGCTGAAACCACCAAGTATCGAGGATTGATCCGAAGTGTTCAACGGGATACTCTCTATGTATTGCTTTGTGAGTTTTGTGATGAATATTTGCAGGAACTTGGTTATGTGAATGATGTGTTCATTAAGTGACCAGGATGTGGTAAGGTTATAAACAAGTAAGTTATACACGAGGATGATTTCATGGTGACCTTGTGATCATGGGCCTATACATGTGATGTATGAAATGTGGTAAAAATAATTTGTGATATGTATGTTAAAATGAGGCTAATACAAAGAAAGTGTGAAATAGTGAATTAGCAATAAAACTGTTTTGGACAGTAGCAGTGATGTGATTTTGAAAAATCACCAAAAATACTATAAATTGAATCAAAGACTTAATAAGATATCAAATTAAAGCTTAATGTGTCTATTTTCATATAAAAGAAACAGAGCAAGAAAAGGAGTTCTATATTTTGAGATATTTATGTATTTGTGAGACTGATTCAAAATGATTATGTGATCCCCTGTTCTGAATTTGGAAAACCAAAACAATTTGGATAAAAATAATTAGAGGATTAAACTTATATTTTTAAAATACCTAATGAGTCTATTTTCAAGATAAATAAAGAAGAACATTATCCGAGTTCATCTTGTGAGATAATTAATTTTAGTGAAGAGAGGTCGAATCTGTTAGAAAGTGAAACAGGGGAAATTTTAATGAATAAACTGTACTAATTGGCTAAACCAAAAATTATGAAAATTTTATGGTGGAAAGATATGTGAGTCTAGTTTCAGAAGAAATTTACAGATCTTAATTTGGATCTTTGTAGCTTGAATTATAAATAAGTAAGTGACTATGACTCATGTGGACAGTTTGATGCGAGCATTTATTAGTAAATCGTGAAATCGTACTTACAAGAATGCTATATACATTAAGGATGTGGAATGGAGAGGAGGAGGAGGAAAATAAATATATGTGGAATACATGGAAACTATGGTATATGAAATATTGATATAATGAAACAAATGATATGTGTTTATAAGAAAACAGAAAGAGAATGATATGTATCATGACATGTATATATATATGACTAGTCTCAATGTAATGCTTGTTGGGTATGGAGTTGAATTGAAATATTCCAGGCAAACATGTTATTTTGCGCATCTGAATTATGGTATTTTATAAAGATATGATCTAGTTTTAAATATAAATGCTTGATGATTAAGCTGAAGATATTTGGTAAGATGATAATCTTGGTATAAATGTATAAGTGGTACTATAATAAACAAGGTAAAATGTGTATAAGAGACACATGTATGATGACATACAAATGCTGTGTTTGTGGTTTAATTGAGAATATTTAATCATTAAATGAATACCGTGTTTTATGCTTTTGATTTTGTATAAGTGTGTAAGAGATTAAGGTTGACCAAAGCTTGGAAAATAGCCTAGGTATATTCCACACAAGCAGAAACACGACCATGTGTCTCAGCCGTGTATGGAACACGACTTTGGGACATGGGCGTATGGAGCCTTAAAGCATGAAATTTCCAAGATTTTCGTAAGTTCTCAGTTTAGTCCCGAACCCTTTCTAAAGTTTGTTTTGGGCTTCGTAGACTCAAATAAGGGACTATGTGTAAGTGAATGAACATTTTGAAATATGAATGAAATTTTATGGCCCGCATTTTAGTTTAATGTTTGTATGTTTATCCGGTAACACCTCGTACCTTATCCCAGCCTCGGGTATGGGTAAGGAGTGTTACATGAGACCCCCAAAAAGTGTCGGGACTAGAGCTCACAGCGAACATATGACACCAGAGACAGCAGTGCGATCTGAGGCTAGGGCTCCGGCATACGAGCACATGAAGAAGCATCGTCGCCTAACGTGATCACTTGTACATTTTCTCTTTATGGCATTGTTGTTATTTCTTTGATAGACCCAGGTTCTACATATTCTTACGTATGCATGAAATTGGCATCTAGCATGAATTTAACTATGGAGTCTACAGAATTTGTGATTAGAGTGTCAAACCCATTAGGCAAGCATGTCTTAATCGATAAAGTATGTAAGAAATGCCCTTTGATGATTAGGGGCCTTTATTTTCCAGCCAAGTTGATGTTGTTGCCGTTTGATGAATTCGATGTTATTTTGGGTATGGATGCATTGACACTTCATGGTGCTGTAGTAGATTGTAAACGAAAGGTTATGGAATTGAGACATGAGAATGGTGAAGTCCTTCGAGTCGAATCAGATGAACTTAGTGGCTTGTCGATTGTAATTTCTTTGATGACCGTTCAGAAATGTATGAGGAAAGGATATGAAGCATATCTGGCTTATGTACTGAATTCAAAGGAATCTGAGTTGAAAGTCGAATCGATGCCTGTCGTATGTGAGTTTACGGATGTGTTCCCGGAAGAATTGCCAGGTTTACCTCCAGTTAGAAAAGTTGTATTTGGTATTGAGTTAATGCCAAGAATTGCACCTATCTCTAACACTCCATATAGAATGGCTCTAGAGGAGTTAAAGGAATTAAAGTCACAGTTGCAAGAATTGGTTGACAAAGGTTTTGCGAGACCCAATTTTTCTCCTTGGGGTGCTCCCGTGCTATTTGTAAAGAAGAAGGATGGTTTCATGATATTATGTATTGATTACCGGTAACTTAATAAGGTAACGATTAAGAACAAATACCCATTGCCAAGAATTGATGACTTGTTTGATCAGCTCAACGAAGCCACATGGTTTTCCAAGGTAGATTTGAGGTCTAGTTATTATTAGTTGCGAGTTAAGGTGATAGGCATACCTAAGACTGCTTTTAGAACAAGGTATGGTCACTACGAATTCCTTGTTCTGCCTTTCGGATTGACGAATGCTCCGGCTGTGTTTATGGACTTAATGAATAGAATATTTTGTCCATACTTGGATAAGTTTGTTGTGGTGTTCATAGATGACATTTTTTTGATTTACTCTAGAGATGAGTCAGAATGATAAACCGTAATTTATAAATAATTCTATCCCATGCTTAGCATATTTTATAGATGATTGTTCCTTAAAATTATTGAATTGAATGCTCCTAATGTCTTAATTTCATGTTTTATACTTTGGTGAGCATAGGAGAGTGAAAGGAATGAGAAACGGGCCAAAAACAGAGAAAATGGGCCAACGTACGAAATCAACACGGCCTGGACTTCCTCACACGGGTAGACCACACGGCTGTGTCCCTTTGGCAAGGTCAAAGGATGATTTACACGGGTAGATCACACACCCGTGCCCATTTAACAGCCTTGACCACGGCCTTAAGCAATCACACATGGGCGTGTCACACGGGCGTGTCCTTGCCGGGCCCTAGTTTAGTCCAATTAGAAAAAGGCCAATTTTGAGGGAATGCCTAGGGCTCTTAGGCATTCCAAAGCCTATTTAAACACCTAAAGAGGCACTTAGACAGGGGACGCACAGGAGGAAGCAAGGAATTGCTAAAGGAAAGCCGATCGATCCATCTCAAAAGCTGGATTCACCATCAAGACTGAAGATCTCCCTTCAGATTCCCCCAGGAGTTTTGGGTTTTCTTATGTTTTGTTATTTTTATTCTTTTGAGATGTGTTCTTTCATTAGTATGAACTAAAACCCCTAAATGCCTAAGGGGAATGAAACCTAAAATGGATCTTGTTATTATTATCTAAATTATTGATAAATATTTGACTTGTTCTTAATTATGTGATCTTAATTCTTGTTTTGATATTCTAGGATATTTATTCAAGTTAAGCTCTTATTCAGAGGAGGAATAGACCCTGTCTAAAAGTAAATTTGTCATAATTAAGCGGAGTTGGTTGTGCACCTAGAGATAGGGTGACAAGATTTTGCCGGATTAGGGTGAAACCCAATAAGGGTATCCATATATCGAGTTAATGCAACCCTAGGGCATTAATTAGAAAGAGATTTCAATTATTCAAACTAGTGTTAGACGTTGTTAATCTTGAGAGAGATAATAATATAACTTAGGGATCTCTACGAAACAAGTTGAATGAATAAATCATCCAATTTAGAGTAAAATAACAAGTGAAGTCTAGGTGGATTTTTCCTTAGGTATTGTCTTAATCAATTGAGTTTTCCGAAAAGTATTTTCCCCAAATTTCTTTCCTGTGATTTCTTAGTTTAATTAATTAGTTAGCTAAATAAAACCCTTTTATTTTTTAGGCTAGATAATAAAAAGAAAGTTAATACTAGTACTTTTAGTTCCTTTGGGTTCGATAATTTGGTCTTCCTAAAGCTATACTACTGTTCGATAGGTACACTTGCCTTCATCATATAATAGTTAGTTTCAAGAACGATTCATTATAAATATTTAAAACCTTTCATGAATATCACGTATCACGGAACATGCCAAACATCTAAGGATCGTTTTACAGATTTTAAAGGATAAGCAATTATATGCCAAGTTTAGTGAAAGTGAGTTTTGACTCCAGGAAGTTGGATTTTTAGGCCACATTGTTTCCAGTGATGGTATTTGGGTTGATCCTAGTAAGATTTCTTCCATTGTTGAATGGAAGTCTCCAAGGAATGTAACTAAAATTAGGAGCTTTTTGGGCTTAGCCGGTTATTATCGAAGGTTTGTAGAAGGATTTTCTATGATAGCCACTCCTATGATAAGACTTCTGCAAAAGGATGTTAAGTTTGAGTGGATAGAAAAGTGCCAACAAAGCTTTGAAACGTTGAAAATGCTATTGACTAAGGCGCCAGTGCTAGTACAATAGGAACCAGGGAAAGAATTTGTAATTTACAGCAATGCGTCCTTGAATGGACTAGGTTGTGTGCTTATGCAAGAAGGAAGAGTTGTAGCCTATGCTTCGAGATAGCTTAAGCCCCATGAGAAGAATTATCTGACTCATGATTTGGAATTGGCCGCCATAGTGTTTGCCTTGAAGATTTGGCATCATTATTTGTTCAGAGAAAAATGCGATGTTTATACCGATCATAAGAGCCTCAAGTACTTAATGACTCAAAAAGATTTGAATTTAAGGCAAGGAAGATGGTTGTAACTTTGAAAGATTATAATCTTGTAATTGATTATCATCCATGAAAGGCGAACGTGGTCACCGACGCTTTGAGCAGGAAGTCTTTATTCACTTTGAGGGCAATGAATACACAGATGGCCTTATGTAATGATGGATCCATTTTAGCCAAATTGAGGACGAGGCCAACTCTTCTCCATCAGATTTGTGAAGCTCAGAAATTCGATGAAAAATTACAAGCTAAGAAAGTTCAGTGTGAATCATCCAGTGAACCCGATTTCCAAATTGACTCCGATCGATGTTTTAGATTTCGGGGAAGAATCTGTGTTCCAAGGGATACTGAGTTGATCCAGACTATTTTGCATGAGTTGATCCAGACATCGGAGCTTGGATCACATTATCTTTAAGGATTTTGGGTATAAAAAAAAGGGTTCAATTATTTTGGTCATAGCATGTATAGGAAACTTGTCTATTTTGTGTATATGTGTCATGTTGAAGTAGCCAAGTATAATGGCTCATTTGGGCTTTGATTATTTTGTATGTGGCCATGTGATTTGGTCCATATTAATGGTTGGAATGTATCCTTAAGTTTATCTTTACATGCATACTAAGATGTGTATGTTGGTTTGATGGATGCCTATTCATTTGCTAGTTTGTAGTTGAATGACTTAGCACTCATAATGGATTGATAATAAGGGATATGGTAAACCATGAAATTGGTGTGGAATGACTAAAAGATAAGTTTGTGTGAACACTAAGGGAGTAGTATGAAAAATGAGTCATAGTGATGCTATAATGTTGCATGTTTAAGTGTCCAAATATATCATGGGATATGTCAATGAACTTATAGGAGTGTATGATTATTTAAGGGTGACAAATGGCTTAGAGAGTAGCCTCCAAATGGTCCACATGGGTAGACACACGGGCATGTGTCTAGGTCGTGTGTGACACACGGTCGGCCCCATGGGCGTGTCATTTTGCCGTATGTCCCCTGCACCTTGAATTTTAGGTTAACATGCATGGTAGTAAACACACGGGTAGAGACACGACCGTGTGTCTCAACCGTGTGGAGGGCACGACCTCGGGCCACGGACGTGTGCTTGGCCGTGTGCCTCAAATTTGTATGATGATTTCATAAACAGAATGCTCACTAAAATCACATGGGCTTCCACATGGGCGTGTGCCAGGCCGAGTGAGGGACACGGGCCAAGGACACGGGTGTGTGCTCGGCCATGTGAAAACCATGTAGGTTTGAAATAGATAATAAATCTAAAAATTCAACACGAGTGTGGGAGCGTGTCCCCAAGCACACGGGTGTGTGCAACGCCTCCACATGGACGTGTGAGGCTTTAACCTAAAAATTTTCTTAGAATCTCCGTAAGATCTCAGTTTAGTCTCGGACCGTCAATAAGGTATGTTTTGGGCCTCGTAGGTCCATAATAGGGACATTTTAAGTTGTTTTGAAGGGTTTTAGATTGGATGAAATTGTGACACCCCTAATGTGACCCTAGTCGGAGAGTGGTTTCGGGACCACAAAACCGAGTCACAAGAATAATTAGGTGTTATATTCTGTGCTTATTGTATGTGGAATTTGTATGCGTAAATATTTCGTGTCTTGATTTTTATTAATTAGGTGCTAATTTATAAGAAAGGACCCATGTGTTAGGACTTGAAAATGTGATAGGTGAATTTTTAAGTGGCCTAATAATGCATGAAGTGAAATAAATGGAGTTGCATGTCAATTATCCCATTTCCTAAGGTTAGTGGCCGGCCATGACAAATTATGGGCAAAGGGAACATGTTTCCAACATGTTTTGCTAATGGTTGATGTTAGAATGGTTATTATATTGGTGTTAGTAGGAAGAAAAGAAAAAAAATGGGTATGTGTGGTTGCCCCTCCCCATTGCCGTGTATTGAGCAAAGAAAAAAAGTTTGGTTCATCTTCCTCCTAGCTTAGCCGATCCTTCAAGAAGAAAAAGGAAGAGTTAGCATTCGGTCACTTGAGCTTGAACTAAGGTATGGAATCCATGTTAGTCTTTGAAATCTTTGCATATATGAAGCTAGTTACTAAGTCCTTTACTTGCCCATGTCAAAAATTTTGAAGGTGGTAGTAATACAAGTGTTCGCCATGGAAGATGTTTAGGAAATGGTTGTTGCCTTTATGATTTAAGGAATAATTAGAAATGGGTGAAAGAAACAAGTCTTTGTTCTTGATTCTTCTTGGCCGATTCTAAGGGAGAAAAAGAGAGCAACCATTTGGTTTCTAAGCCATAAATAAGGTGAGCAGTTCATATGAATCCTTGAAATTTTAGATGAAATTGAGCTAGTTACCAAGTATTTTTTTTAGGTGACCCATGTTAGAAATTGTGATTTTGGGGTGACTAGAACTTTCGGCCATAATGGTTATTGAGGATTAAGGTTATGTTTCATGCTAAACTTGATGAATCTTGGTGTATGGGTGCTTGAACTAAACGAATGATCAAGTAGATGCATAAATACAAAGTAAGAAGAATCGGCTATTATGTGTAATACTATTGCGAATATGAAAATGTTATACTTGAATAATGTATATGGTTGGAGTTGATAATATGAAAGGAAGGCTTAGATGTGTTTGTTTAAAGAAGGAATTGTTGAAGAATGTATGTGAACTTGGCCAACGATATTGACTTAGTACATATATGATGTGAAAGTCTTGGAATTTATTTTTGATTTTGTGTATTATGACCATGTATAATCGCGACATGAGTAATTTGAGCACTTGATGTTATATTAAAATTCTTGAGCTTAAATATATGGATGTATGTATATGTGGTCATATAATGGCGTTTTGGTTTAAAGGTTGAATGATAAATTATAATAAAGCGAGATGATTTCAGATGCCGAATGTGATTGACAAGTAAACATTATTGATAAAAATATTGAATACTTCTACTTGTATTCGTTAAGCTCAAGAGCAAAGGGGAGCTAAATCCGATAAAGGGAAGGAAAAAGTGATCGATTAGCCGTCGAAGCCGTTCGACAACATCCGAGGTAAGTCCTCAAGAAATGACCCTACTCGAATTATGTGAAATGAAATATGGATGTGTAATGATTATTGATTTATGTGTGTATGAGTATTTGAATGATACCCGGGCTAAGTCCCGAAGGCGATTATGCAAGTGATATGTTTGTGTTTGAGCCTTAGTAACGAAAATGAAACATGGATGTGTAATGATTATTGATGTATGTGTGTGCATGAGCAATTGAATGATATCCGGCTAAGTCCCAAGACATTTATGCTAGTAATTATATCCGGTTAAGACCAAGGCCATTCTGCTAGTGACCACATCTGGGCTAAGACCCGAAGGCATTCGTGCAAGTTGTTAAATCCGGGCTAATACCCGAAGGCATTTGTGCAAGTCGTTCTATCCGGGCTAAGACCCGAAGGCATTCGTGCATGTGGTTATATCCGGTTGTATTCCGAAGAAGCTTGGGCTGAAGGTGAGCGTTGGTTGCTGTAATAAATTTAATTAGTACGCTCGAAAAGCCCAAAGGAAAAGGTATGTTTATATGTGCATTGGAAAAGTCGATATGTTTGAGTAACATTCGTTCAATCGACTAACGAATTTTCAGCTATTGAATTGGTTGATATCTTGTGAAAGTATACAATGATGAAGTGTGAAGTAAGTATGATTATGTGAATGTGTATTAATGAAATGACTCATTTGGCTATGTGAATGTAATGCCTTAGTTAAAGCTGATTTTATTGCTTGAGACTTACTAAGCATAAAAATGCTTACCCCGTTGCTTTGGCTCTCTGTTTTATAGATTTTGCTCGTTAGCGATCGGATTCGGGATCATTAAAGTCGAAGTCATCTACACTATCAAAGCCTCCATTTTGGGTATAATTTTGGTTGAACTTTGAAATGGCATGTATAGGACTACCCTATTGTTGAAGGTCATGTACCTTTCGGTTTTGTGTAAGCTTGGATAGCCATGCGAAAATGGCTTATATCGTTTTAGTATGATTCTATAATCGTTTGTATGATGATCATTATGGGGTATGGAATTGTTTGAAAAGATTAGCCATTGGAATGGTTAATCATGATCACACTTTGTGCTATGTATGCAAAAAGGGCCAATTGAATCGTGGAAATCATGAAATAGGTAATGGTTACCTTGAAAACAGATGCTGGCAGCAGCAGTGGTGTGGTTTTGAAAAATAACCAAAATTGGTAGGAATGGTATTAAATAGTGAATAAGTATGTAAATGAACCTTGATGAGTCTACTTTCATATGGAAGAAACGAAACGGTCATAGGAGTTACATGTTAAGAGATATTAAAGCTATTGTGAGACAGGGCCAGAACGGTTTCTGGGTCCCCTGTCGCGACTTTAAAAATTTACTATAAATTATCCAGAAAGAATTAGAAGTCATGCCTTATATGTGACGATTCCATTTTGAGTCTAGTTTCATTAGAAATAAACGGCACCAGTATTAAAGCCCTGTACAAGGAGATATTCAAGTTGTAACACGCGAAGGTCAGAGCAGTCGATCCCTGTAACATGGGTGACTTTTACTAATAAACTGTACCAATTGGCCCGACCAAAAATTCTAAAAATAAATCCATGGATGGGTATATGAGTCTGAATTCAGGGAAAATTTACGGAATCAGTTTCTGAGTTTTGAAACTCGAGATATGATTTTTAAGGTGACAGTGACGCAGATTTCCAGCCTGTCTGGAAATGTCAAATTGGTGGGTGCAATATGTGGATTTGGCTTGTTAACCCCTCGTGTCCGACACCGGCGATGGTCTCGGGTTCGGGGTGTTACAGAAATTTTATGGCCCGATCTTGCATGTTTGATTCTATTTATGTCCGGTAATGCCTCGTACCCTATCCCAGTCTCGAATAGGGGTAAGGGGTGTTACAGTACGTACCTGTATTCTCCCCGTATTTATTTATTACATTTTCACGTCTTTGTTCAATACGTTAATCCATTCGGAAATCTTTCAATACTCAAGGAACTCACACACTTAGTGCAAAAAAGATTACCGAAGCTATAACGATATCGCACACTTAGTGCCATCACATTAAACCGAAGCTATCTCAGTACCGCACACTTAGTGCCACATATAGCCGATGCTATTCCAATTCGCACACTAAGTGCTATATATAGTCGAAGCTATCTTGAAACGTACACTTAGTTCCAAACATAGTCAATTTGTCATCGTAAGCAATCGTACTCATATATATACAATTTATGCATTATAAAGCATTAAAAACATAACTGTGACAATGTTTATAACGTACAAACTTACCTCGTACTCGAAATTGACGAATTGGATTGATTACTCGATAACCTTCGATTTTCCTAATTTCGTAAAAACACAATTTTCAATGAATTCAACTAACCCAAGCTAGCAGAATATCTTTTAGCTCCATAATAACCCATATTTATCAATATTTCACACATTTAACCACACATTTTACACTTTTTACAAATTAGTCCCTTTTATGCAATTTTACTAAAAATCACTTTATAAAACATGATAATCTATCAACAAATACTCATTTTCCATCATCAAACATTCAAGAACACATGAATTCATCAATGGAAACTTTCAAAATCATTAACACTTTCAAAAATTGAGGCATGGGCTAGCTAGTACTGAAAACAATGATCACAAAAATGTAAAAATCATCAAACACCGAGTTCAAAACATTCCTTAATCAAGAAAAGAGTTGGCCGAACCCTTGATGAACATGGAAGCTTTCTTTTTGTCTTAATATTCAGCTATCCAAGTAAAAATATGGACAAAATTTCTTTTGTTTTTCATTTTATTAACCATTATTGTAAAATGACATATTTGCCCTTAATTATAAAACATGAAAACTAATTAATATATGTCCATAATGGTCCACTCAAGCTATTAATGGTCTAATTACAACATAAGGACTTCCTATTTAATAAGTCATGAAAATTTGGCACTTTTAACTTATACCATGCAACTTTTTCATTTTATGCGATTAAGTTTTTTTTCTTAAATTGAGCTATTAAATGATAAAATTAGCTCACGAAATTTCCACACATACATATTTACATGCTGTAAACACCAAAAATAATATGAAAATAATTTTTTGATCTCATATTTTTGGTCCCGAAACCACTGTTTCGATTTAGCTAAAATCGGGCTAGTACACAAATGCTCTCCTAAGTATAAAAACATGAATTTAAAGGATTAAAAGCATAAAATTCACCATTAACATCGAATAATCACCCAAAAATGCATTAAGAATAAGATTAAAACATGTTACTTTTAGCACCTATCAAATATCCCCACACTTAAGTGTTTGCTTGTCCTCGAGCAAAATCCTCAACCCACAATCAAGATAAGTTCTCTTAATTTATTATTTCCACCAAAAATGTCTTAGGATAATTTATAGATTGTAACATCTCGATTTTGGGCATAGTCGGAATAGTGGTTTCAAGACCACAAATCTGAAGTAAAAATAATTATTTTATGAATATGTTGAGGTCTATGATATGTTTGCATGATTGTATGAAAGTTTCGTTAAGAAATTTTTTGATAGAGTGTCCAATTTGATTTTTAGGACTAACTTGCAAAAGTTACAAAATATGTGATTCTAGAAGCTTTAAGCATGAAATAACTATGGATTATTAATTAGAGGTCCTTAAATAGAAATTTGACCAATTTTATTTTTGTGGACAAAAATGGGCATGAATAAGTAAAATTTGAAAGTTTAATAAAAAGGGTATTTTGGTCATTTGGTTAATAAAAGAATAAAAAGGGAAAATTAAGTCAAAATTTGTTCATCTTCTCCATGCCATAGCTGAAATTCCTAAGGTCACCATAGCTAGGGTTTCTTCAACTTTCAAGCTTGATTGTAAGTGCATTCTAGCCCCATTTTTAATGTTCTTTACATTTTTGAAGTTGTTATCAATCGATCTAGCCATTTCTACCATTTATTTGAGCTAGGGTTGATGCTTAGGGTTTGAACCATGTGTGACATGCATGTATTTTGATGTTTCATGGTAGATTGTGAAAGTTTGATGTGTGATAAACATCTTTTACTAAGTGATTTTTGATGAAAACACCTAAAAAGGGCTTATTTGTAAAAGTTATAAAAATGGGTTGTAGAAATGTGATTTGATGAAAACTGTGGCTGGTATAAGCATGATATAGGCTCAGCTAGGCTTGGGTAACAAAGAAAATGAGTACATTTCATTTTACGAGCCTAAGGACTAATTTGTAAATATGTGAAAGTTTAAGGGGAAAATTGTAATTTTTCCAAAGTATGGTTTTCAGACTGATTTGAACAATGTGATAATTAAATGAGCTAAATTTGCTATTATAGATCAAGAAAAATGGAGTCTGGACCTAAACCAGGGAAAGAACAAAGTTGTGGACTAAATCGAATTAGTTAGCCATATTTGGTATCGAGGTAAGTTCCTGTGTAAATGATGCAACTTATATTATGTATTCAATATTTTGTTATTTCATGACTTGTACAACTATCATTATAGATTCGTTCAGCAAAGATTCGATACGGCAAAATTCCCTGTTGAACCTTAGGAATAGTTAGGATACAAATGTCATGACCTTACGGTTATGAGCTTAAGTGTAAGACCATATCTGGGATATGGCATCGTTAAGAGATTTCGTTTAAGACTATGTCTGGGACATGACATCAGTATGAGAATTGTGTAAGGCCATAGCTAGGATATGGCATTGGTATGATTCTATGTATATGTGATTCCCAAGTATCCTTTAGTATTCCAAGTGGTTCAACGTGTAATTTAAATAATTATGTCAAAGATGTGAAAGGTTATGATTATGTTATAAAGTGGTACATGTACGTACGCAAAACTCATGAGAAATGATCTCGGTTTAAGATGCACTATTGGTAAGGATGCAAATGAGTAAGATATGTCTATGATCACTTGATGATTTTGTGCTAATTTAAATTATGTTATATGTATGTTATTGTACGTTTAAAGTTGATTATTAAGCTTAAAGCTTACCCCCTTTCCTTTTCATTTCTTATAGTGTCACCAGGCTAGCTTGGGGATCAAAAATGGTTAGATATCCACTCACACTATCAAAGTATCATTTTGGGTACTTAGTATTACATTATTTTGAGTTATGGCATGTACATGGACATAGTCTTTTGTGATATGCGTCATTATTGATTTGGCCAAATGTGTTGGCTTGTAATGGTAATTGATTCATTTTGTAAATAGCCATTTGGTATTGGCTAATATTGGTTAAGTATTTATACATAAAGAGGTGCCTTTCATGGATGAAGTTATTGCATGGTTTGTGATGATAATTATGAAATGTTGTATGTGATAGAAAATAGCATGTAATTGATGTGCGGATGTCTTGGTTGTGGCTGAATTTGTTGTGTGTATATACTTGGATTGGTGTTGTTTGATGTTGTGTAAGTTGGTGCAAGTAAGGGTGGCAAAAAGGCTTAGTAAATAGCCTTATTTTTGTCCATACAGGTAGACACACGAGAATGTGTCTAGGCTAAGTGTGACATACGGCTTGCCCATTGGGTGTGTGATCCGGCCGTGTGTCTCCTGCATTTTTGAATTTTAGCTTCGAATTGGCCACACGGGCAGAGACACGACCGTGTGTCTTAGCCTGTAAAGGACACGGCCCAGGGACATGGGCGTGTGTCCAAGACGTGTGAAGTCTGCACCTATTTTATGAAAAATTATAAAATTAAATCGCCCACACGGCCTAGCACACGAGCACGTGTCTTGGCTGTGTGACCCTAATTTGTTGATGACGTCATAAAGAGAGAGTTCCAAAGGTTAGGGATATGGGCGTGTGTGACCACACAGGCATATCCCAAACCACACGGACGTGTGACCCCTGTTTTTATAAAAAAAAATTCCTGTTTTTATAAAAAAAAAATTCTAAGTGTTTGGGAAGTTTCCAAAGTTCTCGGTTCAATCCTGAACTGCCCCCAATGTATGTTTTAGGCCTCGTAGGCTCGTCTAAGTGACAATACATATGTTTTTGAAAAGTTTGAATTTGGATGGAAATTTATGTCTCAATTCTGCATGATTGCTTGTGTATAAGTCCGGTAATACCTCGTACCCTATTCTGGCGTTGAATATGGGTAATGAGTGTTACACAGATAGTCATGCGTTGGAAATTTACACTAAAATGACACTAAAGAGTGCAAGCAATCCATGTAGAGAATTTATGCTTCAAAAACATTAGGAACTTCATTATCTCAATAATTACCTAAAATTAAAACTCAATAAGAATTAACATCCTCACTAAAGATTCACTCAAAGCACTCAAAGTGTTTAAGGTTTAAGTAATATGCACTCAATAGTCGAACAAGAAATGTCATTATCATGGCTTGCTTGAAAATCAAATCTCCACCACTATAGAATGATATGACACACCAATCAACAGGTCTTTGCAAGTTTGTAATGGGGCTTCAGTTAAGGGTATGGAAAATGTTAGAAAAGTTGGTTAAAATCGAGAATCGGGTTGATAAGTTGCCAAACTAGAAAAAATCAGTTGTTAAATTAAATGAATTTACACCAATAAGAAATAAAAATGAAAACGAGCTTTTCAACTGAATATGAAACCAACGATTCAAGCTCAATGAATTTTTTTTCAATTTTTTTCTTTTCTTATCACTTTTTTTTTTTTTGCAAAAGAAATTCAGCAATACAAATGATGAAACATGGTTAGGCAACTAACCACATGAAATTTAGACAAAAAAGGAGTCAATAAAGAGGATAATTTTACAACATAGATATGGGTTACGGGTTAACATTAACAAGTGATAAAAAAATGTGTTAGGATCAACGGCGTTAAAGGGTAAATGGGTTAAATCCTAAGTGCCCCTATTGTGACAGCCCAAAATTGACCCTAGTCGGAATGTGGTTTCGGGACCACAAAACCGAGGCATAAAAATAATTTAAAATTTATTTTGATGCCTATGATATGTGTTAAATTGTGTGTGACATTTTTGATGATTTGATTTAGTGTTATAAATGTGAATTTCACTAGAAAGGGCCTAGTAGTAAACTTTGAAAGTATGATGGGAAGATGTGGGATGACTAGTTGATCATGCATGCAAAAATAAGGGATTTGCATGTCAAATTTCCCCAAAAGAAGCATAGTGGCGGCCAAGGTAGGTGTTGATGGGCAAGGAAACATGTTTCCAACATGTTTGGTTAGTGAGTTATGTATGAAGAAATAAAATAAGAATTAGCATTAAAGAAATGAACAAAAAAAAAAGATGAGCATGGATGCCCCCATTGCCGTGCAACTAAGAAAGAAAACAAAAAAATTTGCTCATTCTTGTTCTCTCCTTTTGGCCGAAAATACTAAGAGGAAGAAGAGATTTTGCTTCATTTTCTTTGTTTAGAAGAGATCTAGAAGGAAATTTGGCTAAACTTGCATCAAGAGTAAGGTATGTATGAGGTTGTGTTATGAGTTTCATGCATGTTTTAGTTGCTAACTTGATGTTCATGTTAGCCATGGTTCAAATCCTTGTTATGCCATGGGAATGGTATTTGGCCAAAGTTGTTATTGTGTTAAAGCCATTGCATGCTAAATGTGAAGCTTGCTAATGATGCATGCAATAATGGATTTTCTACTCTTGAAATTTCTTTGTAGCCATCTTGAGAAGACATTGAGTTTTCTTTTGTTTAACCATGATTGAAGTTGAAAGGGCATGATTGTGATGTATTCGGCCATGATGCATTCATGAGCATGGTTCATGCTTCTTGCATGTTAGTAAAATTTGTGTTTTGGAAGGCTAAGGACACCTTGAAATTCGGCCTTGCACCTATATGTGTATATATGATTGCACATGATATTTTGATTATGAAGAAAGTGATAAATATGTTGTTTAAAGAAGAAATTTGTTGAAGAATGTTGTGAAATTTGCATGTACAATCGGCCTAGTACACATATGATGTGAAAATCTTGCAATTTATTGTTGATTTTGTGCAAGTATGACTAAGTATAATCGGCCACATGGGGGAATTATTGTGCATGCATTCGGTTAGAGGCAAGCTTAATGATGCCTATTCTTGACTTAGGTAATCGGCTACCTTGTTGTGAGCTAAGGCGAATGTGTGCGTAATTAAAGAAAATTGACTAAAGTGCTTAGTTATGTGATGTTGAGTCAATGATATGTGTATTCGCCAAGGCTAGCAAGCGAGACTTTAATGAATTGAATTTGTTTGAATTAGCTCAAGAGCTTAGAGGGCCACAATTGGATAAGGGGAAGGAAAAAGTGATCGATTAGCCGTCGAAGCCGTTCGACAACATCCGAGGTAAGTCCTCAAGAAATGACCCTACTCGAATTATGTGAAATGAAATATGGATGTGTAATGATTATTGATTTATGTGTGTATGAGTATTTGAATGATACCCGCTAAGTCCCAAGGCGATTATGCAAGTGATATGTTTGTGTTTGAGCCTTAGTAACGAAAATGAAACATGGATGTGTAATGATTATTGATGTATGTGTGTGCATGAGCAATTGAATGATATCCGGCTAAGTCCCAAGACATTTATGCTAGTAATTATATCCGGTTAAGACCGAAGGCCATTGTGCTAGTGACCACATCCGGGCTAAGACCAAGGCATTCGTGCAAGTTGTTAAATCCGGGCTAATACCAAGGCATTTGTGCAAGTCGTTCTATCCGGGCTAAGACCAAGGCATTCGTGCATGTGGTTATATCCGGTTGTATTCAAGAAGCTTGGGCTGAAGGTGGCGTTGGTTGCTGTAATAAATTTAATTAGTACGCTCGAAAAGCCCAAAGGAAAAGGTATGTTTATATGTGCATTGGAAAAGTCGATATGTTTGAGTAACATTCGTTCAATCGACTAACGAATTTTCAGCTATTGAATTGGTTGATATCTTGTGAAAGTATACAATGATGAAGTGTGAAGTAAGTATGATTATGTGAATGTGTATTAATGAAATGACTCATTTGGCTATGTGAATGTAATGCCTTAGTTAAAGCTGATTTTATTGCTTGAGACTTACTAAGCATAAAAATGCTTACCCCGTTGCTTTGGCTCTCTGTTTTATAGATTTTGCTCGTTAGCGATCGGATTCGGGATCATTAAAGTCGAAGTCATCTACACTATCAAAGCCTCCATTTTGGGTATAATTTTGGTTGAACTTTGAAATGGCATGTATAGGACTACCCTATTGTTGAAGGTCATGTACCTTTCGGTTTTGTGTAAGCTTGGATAGCCATGCGAAAATGGCTTATATACGTTTTTAGTATGATTCTATAATCGTTTGTATGATGATCATTATGGGGTATGGAATTGTTTGAAAAGATTAGCCATTGGAATGGTTAATCATGATCACACTTTGTGCTATGTATGCAAAAAGGGCCAATTGAATCGTGGAAATCATGAAATAGGTAATGGTTACCTTGAAAACAGATGCTGGCAGCAGCAGTGGTGTGGTTTTGAAAAATCACCAAAATTGGTAGGAATGGTATTAAATAGTGAATAAGTATGTAAATGAACCTTGATGAGTCTACTTTCATATGGAAGAAACGAAACGGTCATAGGAGTTACATGTTAAGAGATATTAAAGTTATTGTGAGACAGGGCCAGAACGGTTTCTGGGTCCCCTGTCGCGACTTTAAAAATTTTATATAAATTATCCAAAAATAATTAGAAGTCATGCCTTATATGTGCAGATTCCATTTTGAGTCTAGTTTCATTAGAAACAAACGGCACCAGTATTAAAGTCCTGTATAGAGAGATATTCAAGTTGTAACGCGCGAAGCTCAGAGCAGTCGATCCCTGTAACATGGGTGACTTTAACTAATAAACTGTACCAATTGGACCAACCAAAAATTCTAGAAATAAATCCATGGAAGGATATATGAGTCTAAATTCAGGAAAAATTTACGGAATCAGTTTCTGAGTTTTGAAACTCGAGATATGATTTTTAAGGCGACAGTGGCGCAGTTTTCCAGCCTGTCTGGAAATGCCAAATTGGTCGGTACTTTAAGAGGATTTAGCTTCGTCAACCCCTCGCGTCCGACACGGCGATGGTCTCGGGCTCGGTGTTACAATTTTATTGGTATCGAGCTACGGTTTAGTCAATTCTATGACTACCGTGATATGTTTGGGGTCTAGCTATACATGCCATTAAATGATGAATTGATAGTGTGGTGATTTCTGACTATTTGACTTTGTGTTTGTTTATAGCAATGGATCCCGATCCCAACCGAGCAATAGCTGATGATGTGGAGAGTGTGGCGCGGCTCCGCAAGAGGGACAGGCCAATGACTCTCAACCTATGGCCAGCAATCCGATTGATGAGGCTAGGCAAGCCTTTTATAGTGTGATGAATGATTGGTTTAACCAATACATTCGAACTAACACTACTGTTCCACAACCTCCATTCCCGACAAATGCAACCCCGCACCTACAATACCTCCGTGAATCGACCAAATAAGGTCAAGTAAGCCCCGATCGATAGGATTCAAAACATGGGGCCACTGAATTTAAAGCTACGGATGATGACGATGCCGAGCAAGCTGAATTTTGGTTGGACAACACTATCCGTGCTCGATGAGCTATCTTGTACACCCGATGAGTGCTTAAAGTGTACCATCTCCTTGTTACGTGATTCCGCCTACTATTGGTGGAGTACTCGACTTCGTGGTGCCTAGAGAGCAAGTGACTTGGGAGTTCTTTCAAACCGAGTTCAAAAAAGTATATCGATCGAGATTCATCGACCGAAGCGAAAGGAATTTCTTGATCTTAAGCAAGGCTCTATGTCGATTCATCGACTACGAACGAAAATTTGTGAGGCTTAGCCGATGCGCGAGAATGCATTTCGTCCCACGACTATTATGTGTAAACGCTTGAGGATGGGCTGAATGATGATATAAGGATGTTCGTTGGCATTCTCGAAATACGAGAGTTCGTAGTACTTGTTGAGCGAGCTTGTAAAGCCGAAGAGCTTAGGAAGGAGAAACAAAAAGTTGATGTGGGAACTGGAGAATTCCGAAAAAGGTCCTCGGGAAAGTCTCTTCAACAGGCATCGAAGAGATTTCGAGATGATGTGAGCCGGTCTAGAGGCGCTTCGGGCTTTTCTAGACGAGATCGCGGTCGACCTCCTGTGACCACACGAGTCACTCCGATCGCCAGTGGTGGAAATGATCGCCGAGAGAGAGCGGAGTGTCTGCATTGTGGCAAATGGCATTCGGGGAGCTGTAGGTTCCGTGATCGCTCCTGCTATAAGTGTGGATCGGCTGACCACTTTATCAAGGACTGCCCGAGGTTGCTTGAACAAAATGTAAGTCAAAGTGGAAACCCGGGTGCTACCACTGCTCGAGGTAGGCCATCTAGAAATGCGGGCAATGCTAGTGGCGGTCAGAGAGGGTCGAGAGATGCTACAACGAGACCCGAGGCTCGTACTCCTGCTAGGACTTATGCCATACGCGCACACGAGGATGCTGCCTTACCAGATGTTATTACCGGTACTTTCACTCTTTTTGATACTAATGTGATTGCTTTGATTGACCCTGGTTCTACTCATTCTTATATATGTGAAACCTTAGCATCCAGTAAGACTTTTCCTATTGAGTCTACTGAGTTTGTAATTCGGGTGTCAAACCCATTGGGTCATTATGTGCTTGTCAACAAAGTGTGCAAGAAAAGTCCCTTAGTATTCCGAGGTTCTTGTTTTCCGGCGGACTTGATGCTTTTGCCGTTCGATGAATTTGACGTTATTCTTGGTTTGGATTGGTTGACCATGCACGATGCGGTTGTAAATTGCAAAAGCAAGACTATCGATCTGAGGTGCGCAAATAACGAGATAATTCGGGTTGAGTCTACGGACTTAAAGGGGTTGCCAGCTGTACTATCAGCAATGTTGGCCCGGAAATATGTAAGAAAAGGGTGCGAAGCGTACCTTGCGTATGTGCTCGATGACAAGGAGTCAGAAAAGAAACCCGAATCGATGCCAATGGTTTGTGAATACCGGATGTTTTCCACGAAGAATTGCGGGTTTACCACCTGTTCGGAAATAGAGTTTGGCATCGAATTGGTACTGGTACCACTCAATTTTGATAGCTCCGTATCGTATGGCAATCGCGGAATTAAAGGAGTTGAAAGCTCGGTTGCAAGAATTGGTGGATAGAGGTTTTGCCCGCCTGAGTTTTTCGCCTTAGGGTGCGCCGGTGTTGTTTGTGAAAAGAAGGATGGGACCATGAGGTTGTGCATCGACTATCGTCGACTTAATAAAGCGACGATAAAGAACAAATATCCGTTACCGCATATTGATGACTTGTTCGATCAACTGAAGGGAGCCTCAGTGTTCTCAAAAATAGATTTGAGATCGGGCTATTATCAGTTGCGAATTCGAGATTTGGACGTACCCAAGACTGCCTTCAGAACGAGATATGGTCACTACAAGTTTCTAGTGATGCCGTTTGGACTTACTAATGCCCCTGCGGTATTTATGGATTTGATGAATCGGATCTTCAGACCATATTTAGATCGGTTCGTAGTCGTATTCATTGATGACATCTTGGTCTATTCAAGAAATGAGACCGAACATGCTGGAACACCTAAGGTTAGTCTTGCAAATTCTATGGGATAAGCAATTATATGCTAAGTTCACAAGTGTGAGTTACGGTTAAGAGAGGTTAGCTTCTTGGGGCATGTGATATCTGCATCGGGCATTCGAGTCGACCGAACAAAATTTCAGCCATACTTAACTGGAAGCCTCGAGAAATATTACCGAGGTTCGAGCTTTTTGGGGCTTGCGGTTATTACCGACGATTTGTAAAGGTTTCTCAACGATAGCCACGCCAATGACGGCTTACTCCAAAAGGATGTTAAGTTCGAATGGACGGAGAAATGTCGAAGAGTTTCGATCAATGAAAACTTATTTAACTGAAGCCCCAATTCTAGTGCAACCGAATCGGCAAAGAGTTTGTCATCTATAGTGACGCCTCCCTACTTGGGTTAGGTTGTTTATTGATGCAAGAAGGTCGAGTTGTGGCCTATCGCGAGAGGCAATTAAAGCCACATGAGAAAAATTATTCGACCCATGATCTCGAATTGGTCGCCATCGTATTCGCCTTAAAGATTTGGCGACATTACTTATTTGGTGAGAGGTGCCATGTGTACTCGGACCACAAAAGTCTCAAATATTTGATGACCCAAAGAGACTTAAATCTGCGACAAAGGCGTTGGCTCGAAATGTTAAAGGATTATGAGCTGGTCATTGACTATCACCCAGAAAGGCGAATGTGGTTGCGGATGCCTTGAGTCGTAAATCATTATTAAGCTTACGACGATGAATGTGCACTTGTCCGTTCGATCCGACAACGTGTTAGTAGCTGAATTGAAAGCCAAACCATTATTGATACATCAAATTTGTGAGGCTCGGAAGGTCGACGATGAGTTGGTTGCAAAATGGGCGAGTGTGTTCGAACAAGGAATCGGAGTTTCAGATCGATGATGACGATTGTTTGAGGTTGAAAGTCGTCATGTGTTCCAAAGAATTGAACTTATTTCGATAATTCGAACGAAGCCCATTGTAGCCAAATGGCAATCCACCCGGGAGTACGAAGATGTACAACGATTTGAAACGTCGATTTTGGTGGCATGGTATGAAACGAGACATCTCCGACTTTGTTTGAGGTGTTTAATATGTCAACAAGTGAAAGCGGAACATCAAGTGCCTTTAGGATTACTTCAGCCGATCACGATACCCGAGTGGAAATGGGATCGAGTCACAATGGACTTCGTATCCGGACTGCCATTTTCAGTGAGTAAGAAGGATGCGATTTGGGTCGTTGTAGATAGATTGACTAAGTCGGCTCACTTTGTCCCCGTCGTCACGGATTTTTCAATGGACAAATTAGCGAATTGTACGTTCTCGATTGTGAGATTACACGGGTGCCTATTTCTATCGTGTCGGATAGAGATCCGAGATTTAGCTCGCGATTTTGGAAGAAGTTGCAAGAAGCTTTGGGTACCAAGTTGCATTTCAGCACCGCCTTTCACCCCCAAACCGATGGTCAATCCAAGCGGATAATTCAGATACTTGAGGATATGTTGAGATGTTGCATCCTCGAGTTCGATGGTTCATGGGAACGGTATTTGCCTTTGATTGAATTCGCTTATAACAATAGTTTTCAATCAAGTATTAGGATGGCACCTTACGAGGCTTTGTGCGGTCGTAAATGCCGTACACCATTGTTTTGGACCGAGCTCGGTGAAAGCAAAATTTTGGGGTGGATTTGATTAGAGATCTTTGAGCAGAAAGTGAAAGTAATCCGTGAAAGTCGAAGATAGCCTCCGATCGTCGAAGTCGTGCAGCGGATCTGAGCGTAAGGACATCGAGTATCGGTGGGAGATAAAGTGTTTCTCAAGGTTTCGCCTTGGAAAAAGATACTCGATTCGTAGTAAGGGCAAGTTGAGCCCGAGGTTCATTGGACCATATGAGATATCCGAGCGAGTCGGTCTAGTGGCATATCGTCGATTTTGCCCCGAACTCGAAAAGATTCACGATGTCTTTCATGTTTCGATGCTTGACGCTATAGATCTGATCCATCGCACGTGATTAGTCCATCGGAGGTTGAAATTCAAGCCAATATGAGTTATGAGGAAGAACCGATTCGTATCCTATCACGTGAAGTGAAAGAGTTGCGAAACAAGCGGGTTCCGCTAGTGAAAGTGTTATGGCTCAAACACGGGATAGAAGAAGCTACTTGGGAAACCGAGAACTCTATGAAAGAGCGATACCCAACCCTATTTATCGGTAAGATTTTCGGGACGAAAATTTCTTAAGTGGGGAGAGTTGTGACAGCCAAATTTGACCCTAGTCGAATGTGGTTTCGGGACCACAAAACCGAGGCAAAAAATAATTTAAAATTTATTTTGATGCCTATGATATGTGTTAAATTGTGTGTGACATTTTGATGATTTGATTTAGTGTTATAAATGTGAATTTCACTAGAAAGGGCCTAGTAGTAAACTTTGAAAGTATGATGGGAAGATGTGGGATGACTAGTTGATCATGCATGCAAAAATAAGGATTTGCATGTCAAATTTCCCCAAAAGAAGCATAGTGGCCGGCCAAGGTAGGTGTTGATGGGCAAGGGAAACATGTTTCCAACATGTTTGGTTAGTGAGTTATGTATGAAGAAATAAAATAAGAATTAGCATTAAAGAAATGAACAAAAAAAAAAAGATGAGCATGGATGCCCCCCCCATTGCCGTGCAACTAAGAAAGAAAACAAAAAAATTTTGTTCATCCTTGTTCTCTCCTTTTTGGCCGAAAATACTAAGAGGAAGAAGAGATTTTTGCTTCATTTTCTTTGTTTAGAAGAGATCTAGAAGGAAATTTGGCTAAACTTGCATCAAGAGTAAGGTATGTATGAGGTTGTGTTATGAGTTTCATGCATGTTTTAGTTGCTAACTTGATGTTCATGTTAGCCATGGTTCAAATCCTTGTTATGCCATGGGAATGGTATTTGGCCAAAGTTGTTATTGTGTTAAAGCCATTGCATGCTAAATGTGAAGCTTGCTAATGATGCATGCAATGATGGATTTTCTACTCTTGAAATTTCTTTGTAGCCATCTTGATAAGACATTGAGTTTTCTTTTGTTTAACCATGATTGAAGTTGAAAGGGCATGATTGTGATGTATTCGGCCATGATGCATTCATGAGCATGGTTCATGCTTCTTGCATGTTAGTAAAAATTTGTGTTTTGGATGGCTATGGACACCTTGAAATTGACCTTGCACCTATATGTGTATATATGATTGCACATGATATTTTGATTATGAAGAAAGTGATAAATATGTTGTTTAAAGAAGAAATTTGTTGAAGAATGTTGTGAAATTTGCATGTACAATCGGCCTAGTACACATATGATGTGAAAATCTTGCAATTTATTGTTGATTTTGTGCAAGTATGACTAAGTATAATCGGCCACATGGGGGGAATTATTGTGCATGCATTCGGTTAGAGGCAAGCTTTGTAACACCCCAAACCCGAGACCATCGCCGGTGTCGGACACGAGGGGTTATCAAGCCAAATCCACATATTTCACCCACCAATTTGACATTTCAGACAGTGGAAATGTGCATCATATCACCTTAAAATCATATCTCGAGTTTCAAAACTCGAAACCGATTTCGTAAATTTTACCAATTTAGACTCATATATCCATCCATGGATTTATTTATAGAATTTTTGTCGGGCCAACTTGAATATCTCTCATGCAGGGGCTTTATCTGGTGCCGTTTGTTTCTAATGAAACTAGACTCAAAATGGAATCTGAAAATATAAGGAATGACTTCTAATTCTTTCGGATAATTTATAGAAAATTTTAAAAGTCATGACGGGGACCCGAAAACCGTTCGCCCTGTCTCACAATAACTTTAATATCTCTTAACAAGTAACTCCTATGACCATTTCGTTTCTTCCATATGAAAGTAGACTCATCAAGGTTCATTTACATAACTTATTCACTATTTAATACCATTCCTACAAATTTTGGTGATTTTTCAAAACCACACCACTCTTCTTTGCCAACATCATTTTCAAGGTAACCTTTACCTATTTCATGATTTCCACGATTCAATAGGCCCTTTTTGCATACATAGCACAAGTGTGATCATGATTAACCATTCCAATGGCTAATCTTTTCAAAACCATTCCATACCCCATAATGATCATCATACAAACGATTATAGGATCATACTAACAATGTATCTAAGCCATTTTCGCATGGCTATCCAAGCTTACATAAAACCGAAAGGTACATGACCTTCTACAATAGGGTAGTCCTATACATGCCATTTCAAAGTTCAACCAAAATTATACCCAAAATGGAGGATTTGATAGTGTAGATGACTTGACTTTAATGATCCGAATCCGATTGCTAACGAGCAAAATCTATAAAACAGAGAGCCAAAGCAGCGGGTAAGCATTTTTATGCTTAGTAAGTCTCAAGCAATAAAATCAGCTTTAACTAAGGCATTACATTCACATAGCCAAATGAGTCATTTCATTAATACACATTCACATAATCATACTTACTTCACACTTCATCATTGTATACTTTCACAAGATATCAACCAATTCAATAGCTGAAAATTAGTTAGTCGATTGAGCGAATGTTACTCAAACATATCGACTTTTCCAATGCACATATAAACATACCTTTTCCTTTGGGCTTTTCGAGCGTACTAATTAAATTTATTACAGCAACCAACGCTCACCTTCAGCCCAAGCTTCTTGAATACAACCGGATATAACCACATGCACGAATGTCTTGGTCTTAGCCGGATAGAACGACTTGCACAAATGCCTTGGTATTAGCGGATTTAACAACTTACACGAATGCCTTGGTCTTAGCCAGATGTGGTCACTAGCACAATGGCCTTGGTCTTAACCGGATATAATTACTAGCATAAATGTCTTGGGACTTAGCGGATATCATTCAATTGCTCATGCACACACATACATCAATAATCATTACACATCCATGTTTCATTTTCGTTACTAAGGCTCAAACACAAACATATCACTTGCATAATCGCCTTGGGACTTAGCCGGGTATCATTCAAATACTCATACACATAAATCAATAATCATTACACATCCATATTTCATTTCACATAATTGAGTAGGGTCATTTCTTGAGGACTTACCTCGGATGTTGTCGAACAACCCGACGGCTAATCGATCACTTTTTCCTTCCCTTATCCAATTGTGGCCCTCTAAGCTCTTGAGCTAATTCAAACAAATTCAATTCATTAAAGTCTCGCTTGCTAGCCTTGGCGAATACACATATCATTGACTCAACATCACATAACTAAGCACTTTAGTCAATTTTCTTTAATTACGCACACATTCGGCCTTAGCTCACAACAAGGTAGCCGATTACCTAAGTCAAGAATAGGCATCATTAAGCTTGTGACAGCCCAAAATTGACCCTAGTCGGGATGTGGTTTCGGGACCACAAAACCGAGGCATAAAAATAATTTAAAATTTATTTTGATGCCTATAATATGCGTGTGCTCATGTGTGACATTTTTGATGATTGATTTAGTGTTATAAAGGTGAACTTCACTAGAAGGGACTTAGTAGTGAACTTTGAAAGTACGATAGGGAAATGTGTGATGACTAATTAAAGCATGCATGCAAAACTATGGACTTGCATGTCAAATTTCCCCAAAACAAGCTAGTGGCCGGCCATGACATGGTTTATGGGCAAAGAAAACATGTTGAAACATGTTTTGTTAATGCATGATGAATTAAATGATAAAATAATTAATGATGTTGGATGAGAAACAAAAAAAAAAATCAAAAAAATAGCTCATCCTTTCCCCCATTGCCGTGCAAGTGAAAGAAAAACAAGAAAAAATTGTTCATCCTTGTTCTTTCCTTTTGGCCGAAAATACTAAGGGAGGAGATAGGATTTTTGCTTCATGCTTGGTTTAGAAGAGATCTAGAAGGAGATTTGGCTAAATTTGCATCAAGATTAAGGTATGTATGAGGTTGTGTTAGGAGTTTCATGCATGTTTTGGTTGCTAACTTGATGTGCATGTTAGCCATGGTTCAAATCCTTGTTATGCCATGGAAATGGCATTTGGCCAAAGTTGTTATTGTGTTAAAGCCATTGCATGCTAAATGTGAAGCTTGCTAATGATGCATGCAATGATGGATTGACTACTCTTGAAACTTCTTTGTACCAATTTTAAGTAAGACATTGAGTTTTTTTGTTTAACCATGATTGAAGTTGAAAGGGGCATGATTGTGATGTATTCGGCCATGATGCATTCATGAGCATGGTTCATGCTTCTTGCATGTTAGTTAAAATTTGTGTTTTGGATGGCTATGGACACCTTAAAATTGACCTTGCACTTATATGTGTATATATGATTGCACATGATATTTTGATTATGAAGAAAGTGATGAATATCTTTGTTTAAAGAAGAAGTTTGTTGAAGAATGTTGTGAAATTTGCATGTACATTCGGCCTAGTACACATATGATGTGAAAATCTTGCAATTTATTTTGATTTTATGCAAGAATGACTAAGCATAATCGGCCACATGAGGGGAATTATTGTGCATGCATTCGGTTAGAGGCAAGCTTAATGATGCCTATTCTTGACTTAGGTAATCGGCTACCTTGTTGTGAGCTAAGGCCGAATGTGTGCGTAATTAAAGAAAATTGACTAAAGTGCTTAGTTATGTGATGTTGAATCAATGATATGTGTATTCGCCAAGGCTAGCAAGCGAGACTTTAATAAATTGAATTTGTTTGAATTAGCTCAAGAGCTTAGAGGGCCACAATTGGATAAGGGGAAGGAAAAAGTGATCGAATAGCCGTCAAAGCCGTTCGACAACATCCGAGGTAAGTCCTCAAGAAATGACCCTACTCGAATTATGTGAAATGAAAAATTGATGTGTAATGACTATTGATTTATGTGTGTATGAGTATTTGAATGATACCCGGGCTAAGTTCCGAAGGCGATTATGCTAGTGATATGTTTGTGTTTGAGCCTTAGTAACGAAAATGAAATATGAATGGGAAATGATTATTGATGTTTATGTGTGCATGAGCAATTGAATGATATCCGGCTAAGTCCCAAGACATTTATGCTGGTAATTACATCCGGTTAAGACCGAAGGCAATTGTGCTAGTGACTACATCCGGCTAAGACCGAAGGCATTTGTGCAAATTGAAATCCGGGTTAAGTCCGAAGGCCTTTGTGCGGGTTACCAAAACCGGGCTATGTCCCAAGGCGTTTGAACAGTAGCTATATCCGGTTAAACTCAAGAAGGTATGTGATTTGAAAATTATAAGCTTGCTGGAAAATTTTCAGCTAATGCATTTGTGAAACTTCCCAATAACAAGGTATGTGTTGTGTGTGCTTTGCGCTAGGAGTAAGAGCGTATGAATATTCGCTCCTATGATGGAACGAGTTATCGGCCTTAACGAAGCCGTTATTTGTGTATGAACATAAGAGTTGGGATGGTGAAGTAAGTATGATTATGTGAATGTGTATTAATGAAATGATTCATTTGGCTATGTGAATGTAATGCTTTGGCTAAAGCTGATTTTATTGCTTGAGACTTACTAAGCATAAAAATGCTTACTCCGTTGCTTTGGCTCTCTGTTTTATAGATTTTGCTCGGTAGCAATCGGATTCAGGATCATTAAAGTCGAAGTCATCTACACTATCAAAGCCTCCATTTTGGTATAATTTTGGTTGAACTTTGAAATGGCATGTATAGGACTACCCTAATGTTGAAGGTCATGTACCTTTCGGTTTTGTGTAAGCTTGGATAGCCATGCGAAAATGGCTTATATACGTTTTTAGTATGATTCTATAATAGTTTGTATGATAATCATTATGGGGTATGAAATTGTTTGAAAGGATTAGCCATTGGAATGGTTAATCATAATCACACTTTGTGCTATGTGTGCAAAAAGGGCCATTTGAATCGTGGAAATCATGAAATAGGTAATGGTTACTTTGAAAACAGATGCTGGCAGCAGCAGTGGTGTGGTTTTGAAAAATCACCAAAATTTGTAGGAATGGTATTAAATAGTTAATAAATTATGTAAATGAACCTTAATGAGTCTACTTTCATGTGGAATAAACGAAACAGTCATAGGAGTTACATGTTAAGAGATATTAAAGCTATTGTGAGATAGGGCCAGAACGGTTTCTGGGTCCCCTATCGCAACTTTAAAAATTTATTATAAATTATCCAGAAAGAATTAGGAGTCATGCCTTATATTTACAGATTCCATTTTGAGTCTAGTTTCATTAGAAACAAACGGCACCAGTATTAAAGCCCTGTACAGAGAGATATTCAAGTTGTAACGCGCGAAGGTCAGAGCAGTCAATCCCTGTAACATGGGTGACTTTAACTAATAAACTGTACCAATTGGCCCGACCAAAAATTCTAGAAATAAATCCATGGAAGGATATATGAGTCTAAATTCAGGGAAAATTTACGGAATCAGTTTCCGAGGTTTGAAACTCGAGATATGATTTTTAAGGCGACAGTGACGCAGTTTTCCAGCCTGTCTGGAAATGCCAAATTGGTCGGTACTTTAAGAGGATTTAGCTCGTCAACCCCTCGCGTCCGACACCGGCGATGGTCTCGGGCTCGGGGTGTTACACCTATCATCTCAGTATATCAAATCAATAATATGGTCTCGACATGTATAACTGAAGAAAGTTCTAGAATAACAAATCAAGTTGACATACTCACAACCAAAAATAGAATGAGCACTAAAAAAACTATATGTTCTACAAACTCAAAAACTCACAAAAAAATTATGGTTTTGATGTCAAACTTGAAAATTTAAAATTTCAAAATAATATTTCAATTCAGGGAGACAATCTAAAATAATAATTTCTAAAAAACAACTTATCATGCTTCACTCTGTAACACCCCTAACCTATATCCATCGTCGGAGCAGGGTTACGGAGCATTTCCAGATTTTACAGAATAATTTCATATAAATTATGTCATTTACTATTCATATATAAAATTAATCATATTGTCCCTTAAATGGACCCTTGAGGCCTAATTTAAATATTAGAATCAAGTCGGGACTAAATCGGGATCTCAGAGAATTTTTCGTGAAATTTTAAATTTTTTCTTTAATACAAGGGTCACACACCCGTGTGAGTAGGTTGTGTGCTCACATGGCCAAGTGACATGCCCATGTCTCAGGCTGTGTAGGCATTCGATGTGAGACACATGACCGGGTCCCACCCCGCATCCTTACCCATGTAACTCTCTGACTTGTGCCAAGCCATGTGGTCAATTTAATTTTCAAAAATTAGGTGTAGGTTTCACATGGCCGAAACACACGCCCATGTTCTAGGCCATGTGTCACACACGGCTGAGACACACGCCTATGTCTCTACCATTGTGCCCAATTTTGAGCATTTAATACTTAGTAAGTTCGTATAATAAGAATTAAACTTACCGATTACATTCATTCAAATAAGCATACAATAACATGATTCCCGAAAATTTGGAAAGTTTTCCTAACCACATACACTTGAACATGTTAGTCACATAATTCACATGTACATTAAATAGCGTGGATAAGCCCATCATGTTACAAATTTTTAGGAATTTTTGGAAAATTCGAGATATAATTTATTTAATCTCATAGATTCTCATTTCAAGAATTTATCCATTGAATCATTGAAATTTCGATGGATACTTAGGTAGTACACACAAGGTGTACAAAACTATAAACCATCAACTCATAACTAGGGGTACCCATTAGGGCACTTAATCAGGGAGCATACTCTCGAGCCACATATCAGGATGCTTAGATGAGCCATGTAACAGGACACTTATCCGGGCTAAATAGGAAACTCATAAAAGTTTTATTCAGAGAGCTCCTAGAGCTTAATAGATAACTCTGAAGAGTTAATATCTGGGAGCACCAGATAAGGTAACAGGGAGTTCAAGAGAGCCATGTTAGGGAGCCCATCAGATCTTATATCAGGACGCTCATGTAGAGCTACGTTTGTGTCACATTATATGCTGGATCACAATTGATCGAATCATGTAACAGGACGCTCACAAAGAGCTACGGTAGTGCGCAACACATGTAGAATCACTACCGATCTGGATGCTCGAAAGAACTATTTAACAAGATGCTCGAGAGGGCTTTAACAGGATTGCTTGTCCGAGCTATATTCTGTCTGCAACATATGCAGGACCACATGCAATATGGAAATCACATATATCCATCGAATTTCATTATTCAAACGAAACATATTACTTACCGAGCAAATTTAGGCATGTGATTATTTTTATACATTAATCATTTATACAATTCTCACAAAAACAACATTCAACTCAAACATATAAATATACATAATTAAGTTAGACAAACTTACCTCATCGTTCGTATTTAAAAGCCTACTAATCTGACATCTTTTCTTTTCCTCTATCTAGCTTCAAATTTGAGTTATCCAGATATATATAAATGAATTTAATCATCAATTTAATACAATTCATATTCAATTGAATTCAATTTACACTCTAGGTAAAATTACCATTTTGCCCCTAAACTTTTCATAAATTCCAATTTTGTCCTTAGGCTCGGAAAATGAAATTCATGCAATTTAATCCTTATTCCAAGCCTAGCCTAAATTTTTATATAACATTTATAGCACATGTATTTCATAAAATTCAGAATTTTCCACAACTTTTACATCTTTACAATTTAATCCCTAAATCACAATTTCATAAAAATTATCTTTGTAAAAGTTGCTTATCTATCAACAACCTTTCATTTTCTACCATAAATTTCAAAATTTCAGCATATTCATCCATGGAAAAACTTTGATAACTTTTAAACTATTTTGATCTCAAAAATATAAAAATTACTAAAAACGAGACAAGAATACTTACCCAATTAAGCCAAGAAAGCTTGTTTTCTCTTTTCTAGGGTTTCCATGTATTTTTGGGGAAGAAAATGATATAAAATAAGATGATATTTCTATTTAATTATTTTGATTTCCAATTTAGTCCTTAACCTTTTCTAATTTTTCCATGGATGAATCACCAAAAATATCTACTAACTTTTCTTTAATGGTCTAATTACCATATAAGGACCTCAAGTCTATTTTATCCTTCTAGATATTAGAATTCAACTTATGCAATTTGGTCTTTTCCATAATTAAGCACATAATCGATAAAATTTTCTTATCAAAATTTTCATACAACATTCCTATCATAATACGGACCATGCAATAATATTAAAATAAATTTTCTTTTTGGCTTGGATTTGTGGTCCTGAAACCACTATTCCGATTTCACTGAAAATGGGCTGTTTCAACTCTCCCCCTTAAGAATTTTCGTCCTCAAAAATCTTACCAGTAAAGAGGTTTGGATATTGTTTTCTCATGGTATCCCCCGGTTCCCAAGTAGCTTCTTCTATATCATGTTGTTACCAGAGAACTTTCACTAAGGCTACCTTTTTATTTCTTAACTCTTTTGTCTCATGTGCTAAAATTTTGATCGATTCTATAACATCCTGATTTTAGGCTTAGTCGGAACAGTGGTTTCGGGACCACAAATTCGATGAGGAAATTTTAATTTTTATTATATTTTTATGGTCTATGATTTCACGGAATGATTTCATGAAAATTTCGTTCAAAAATTTCGATGTTTGGGCACTCAATTTCGTCAAAAGGACTAAATTGTAAAAAGTGCAAAAGTTGAGTTTTACATGTTAGAAGTGTTTAATTGTTATGAGTTTTTAAATAAAAGGTCCTTAAATGGTAATTAGGCCATTTTTAAGTTTGTGGACAAAAATTGGACATGGATGGAATTTTTTTTAAAGTTTAGTAGTAAGGGTATTTTGGTCATTTGTATATTAAATGAAATAAAATGGGAAAAATAACACAAAATGGTCATCTTCTCCATATGGAGGCCGAAATTAGCATGGGGGAAGCCATGGCTAGGGTTTTCAAGCTTTCCAAGCTCAATAGTAAGTCCATTGTAGCCCCGTTTTTCAAGTTCCTTACGTCTTTGGAATCCCGGTAACTTGATTAAGCTTATGCTAGCAATAATTCAACCTAGGGTTCGTATTTGGAAAAATACCCATAGGTGAAATTTTTGTATTTTTGTGTTTTATGATAGAATATGAGGTTTTAAATTATGTTAGACAACTTGTGCTACTCGGTTTTAAGTGAAAACGAGTAAAAGGGCTTAATCGGTAAAAATATCTAATAGTCATAAGTGCATGTTAGAGTGAGAATTTGATGTTGTCATAGAAGGGAAAAATGATCAGCGTGTCATAAAACATAAGAATAAGGGATGAAGTTTAATTCCCGAGCCTAGGGGCAAAAGTGTAATTATGCAAAAATTTAGGGGCAAATTGGTAATTTTGCCAAAGTTCGTATTAAAGGCTGTTTTGATGAATGTATGTATTAAATAAATTAATTTAGTATTATAGATCAAGAGAAACGAGATTTAAGTCGTGATCGAGGGAAAAACAAAGTTTACAAGTAATAGGCTCGATTGCTAATATTTTGTATCGCGGTAAGTTCGTATGATAATAATAATGCAATGTTATGTTTGAATTATATTTCTTACTATTATTGCATATATTGTATGATTTAATATATTGGAAAATTTGATGGAATGGTGTTTATGATGTGGAAATATGACATGAAAGAATGTTACATTGAATGGAAGAAAATGATGATACATGACAAGTGATATATAAAATATGTGATTTATGTTATGTAAATTCTTAAAAGCTAATTTGCTATTTGAGTTGTGTCTTATTATACTATGAATGGACAATTGGCACTATGGATAGTGAGATCGACACTTCGAGTAAGTTCGTACATGAATAATTTATCGATTTTTTTATGTTATTTTATGTTGTTATCATATGAATTGGTGGCTGTCCATAGAACGATTACATGATGGAAATTTGAAAATTTAATTAGATTGTGAATAAGTGTTAACAGAGAAAAAGGAAAGATTTTCCCGGTTGAACCTTCGGAACAGGAACAATATGAATGACCCATTGTGAGTATACGTGTGTAGTACTAAGTGCAAGCTACTACGTGTATCAGATGGTGAGGTCACATGTGTAGTTCAAAGTGCAGGCTACTACATGTACCGTATTGTTGGTCGCATGTGTAGTACTAAGTGTAGGCTACTATGCGTACCAGATAGCTTCGGCTACAAGTGTGGAAATGAGAAAATGTACAGGCAATTGTATATCTGTTATTATTCCGATAAGTTCAACAGGAAATCGATTAAGTGAAAATAAATGTGAAAGTGATTATGTGATGAACAAGTGCAAGTATATGTTTATTTAAATTTATGAGTAATATGCCTGATATTTGAGCGAACCTCAGTAAAATGGAATGAATTAAGTGAAATTGTGCAAAAGTGAACTTTAGTAGTAAAATAGTGTAGGACAGCAGCAGTGCATGAATTTGAAAATTTACCAAAAATTGTGGATGTTTAATTAAATTTCAAATAAAATATGTAATTAAATTTTATTGAGTCTATTTTCACATAAAACAAACAGGGGAAGCAAAAGAATTCTATATTATGTGTTATTTGAATTCTTGTGAGACAGTGTCTGAATGAATTCGAGATCCCTTGTTCTAACTTGGAAAAATTGTTAAAAATTATAGAAAAATAATTTTGGGGTATAATTTATATGCCTAGAATCTTGGATGAGTCTAATTTTAATAAAAATAAACGAGAACATCATCCGAGTTTTTTACTATGAGATAAATAAATTTTAGTGAAGAAAGGTTGAAGCTGTTAAACAGCGAAACAGGGGGGATTTTAAATAATAAACTGTACTTATTTACTGGACAAAAAATTCTGAAAATTTTATGGTGGAAAGATATATGAGTCTAGTTTTTTTTTAAAATTTACGGATCTTAATTTGGAGTTTCGTAGCTCTAAATATAAATGATTTAGTGACTGTTACTCAAGAAAACAGCTTAACCAAAACATGTGTAAATCTACAAATAAGTTAGTTTTATTGTGGGAAGCATGTTAGTAAATTGCTTATTATTATTTCATGTGAGCTTCTGAAGCATAAAGCTTACCCTCCTTTCCATTTCTTTTAGTGTTGTCGAGTTAGCTCGAGTTGGAGACCGTCGGAGGCAGACATCACACTATCAAGCCAACACCTTGACAGTATAAACACATATGCTAGAATTATCAAGTGAGTGGCATGTATAATGACCTAATTTTATAACATGTGTTATTATAATTTGGCCAAATATATTGGTCTTTAGTGAGCTAATGATTCTAATGTATAAATCTAGTTATTTATGTTATGTTTGATATTGGTGTTGTGCATATATGCTTGGTTGTCATGTATGGTTGGTAATAAGTTGTTTAAGTTGTTTAATTGATGAATTAAGTTTAGTAACACTTCGTGCTCGACTCCGGCGATGGTCTCAGGTACGGGGGCGTTACAGATTCCTCATTGTAAGTCATATCAGGTTGAATCTCAACTTCTGTTGGAGAAATAACATGTGAAGGATCTGACTGATATCATCATAACATAGACACATGAAAAACATTATGAATTTTGTCAAGTTCTACTAGTAATGCCAATTGATATGCAACAAGTCCAATTCTGTTAATAATCTCGTAAGGCCTGATGAATCATGGACTCAGTTTTCCTTTACGGCCAAAATAGATAACTTTCTTCCAAGGTGATGCTTTCAAGAATACCCTGTCGCCGACTTGAAATTCTAACTCTTTTCGCTTAAGATCAACATAAGACTTTTGTAACAGCTCAATTTTGGGGCCTAGTCGGAACAGTGGTTTCGGAACCACCAATCTGAAGTCAGAGAAAATATTTTTATTAATATTTTAGACTTATAATAAGTTTATATTAGTGCATGAAAAATATGGTGAAAAAATTTCAGCGTTTGCTTGCTTAATTTCGAAAAAGGACTAAATCGCATAAAGTACAAAAGTCTTAAATTGATAGCTAAAGGTGTTGAATTGTTATGAAACTTAATTTGAGGGTCTTTAAAGGGAAAAAAGACCCTTAAATCTTAGCTGGCAGGCTATGGGAGATAAAAATGTTGAAAAGTCAACATTAGGTATTTTGATGACATAATATATGATATAATAATACCCTAAGCCTGTCTATCATATTTTTCTTTCATTCTTTCTTCATTACCACTGATTTTTTAGCCATTGTTAAGGGTTTTGAGCTTCAAAAGTTTCAGCAACTCATTCCCCTTGCAAGTAAGTGATTTTAATGGCTTTTCTTGAATATTATTGTACTTTTAAGACCCTTGAAGCATGAGCTTTCAAATGAGGGTACTATTTTGCAAAATGATTAAGAATTTAGGGTTTTTTCATGAAAGGATTTGTAATGTTTGTTGAGATTTTATGAAAGAAAATGAGTATTGGGTGTGTTATAAATAACTTTTGAAAAAGGTGTTAGCATGAAAACACTTAAAAGGACTATTTTGCATAAGTTGTAAAATAGATGATACATATGTGAAATAGTATAATTTTGGGTTACTATAAGAGAAAAAGGGGTCCGGCTAGGCTTAATATATGAAGAAATTTGATAAAAATTGATTTTCGGGTCTAGGGGTAAAATGATCTTTTTACCGAAGATGTGAATTTTCAATTGCCAAATTTTATTTAGTGACTAAATAAATATATTTTGCTATTATAGATCAAGAAATACTAAATTCAAACTTAGATCGGGGGAAAACAAAGCAAATCGACTAAATAGACTAGTCGCCACATTTTGTAATCCGACGTAAGTTGTATGTAAATTATACAACTACATTGCTTATGTATGTGTTGAATTTTATTTGAATTAATATAGCATGAATTTCTTAATTGTGGAATTGAGAAAGTATGATGATAATAGAGATAGTAGAATTCCTGTTTGAACCTAGGAAATAAATCAAATATTTGTGCCATGACAAATGGGTTATTGTGGGCTAGTAAAGACATGTCTGGGACATGTATCGGCCACATTATAAGAGCCAGTGTAAGACTATGTCAGGGACATGGCATCAGTATCGAGACGAGTGCTAGTGTAAGACATGTCTAGGACATGCATCGGCCTCAAGACATAAGCTAGTGTAAGACATGTCTGGGACATGCATCGGCTACGAAATGATAGTCAGTGTAAGACCATGCCTGGGACATGGCATTGACTTGATATATGAGCCAGTATAAGACCATGTCTGGGATATGGCATCGGCACCCTACCCCATGTTTGAGGCTTATCAAATATCTGGTAAAGTTCCGAACGGTTCAGCGGTGAGAGATGCAGTTTAAGCTAATGAGTAAGGTATAACCGTGTTGTGAGTGGTACAGGTGCCTATTCGAAATGTATGAGATATGAGCTCGATATATGCTATAATATTTATATGTATAGTAGTGATGAGTAAGTTATGCTTATGCCTATTTTTGTGTTATGAGCATGTTGATGAATGGTGAAATTGTTGTTGTATATTTATTTATGTGCAACTTACTAAGCTTTATGCTTACACCCTCTACTTTCCTTTTTCTTATAGTGCCACCTGGCTAGGTCAAGGATCATTGGACGTCTGAGGCAATGATCACACTATCAGCTGAAGCACTCGGTATAGTTAGACTATTTGTTTTTGAGAATGGCATGTATAGGGCTAGACTTCGATTTTTTGAGTCTTTGAAAATTGGCCAAATGTATTGGCATGGGTGAATCCCCTCTATTTGTATTAAGCCTCAAATGATGGCTAATATTCATTTTGATATATGCAAATGATGTTATTTTCAAGGATGAGTAAATTGCACAAATGAGATGTTGTCTATTATGGCTGATCTGGTTGCATGAAATAATCTTGTATTGGTTTTGGTTGCTGTTGTGTAGGTTGTGTAAGTAGTGTGGTAAGGAGGCTTGGTAAATAGCCTTATTTTTTCCACACGAGTAGGCACACAGGCCAGCCCCATAGGCATGTTGTTCAGCTGTGTGTCCTCTACACGTAAAGTTTGCAAGTCAGTATGCATGATAGTAAACAAACGGGCAGAGAAATAGCCGTGTGTCTCAGCTGTGTGAAAGGCACGGCCTAGAACACGAGTGTGTACCTTGGCCGTGTGACCCTTAAGAATTTCTAACATCAGAAACAGAATGTCCAGATTTTTGCACACGGGCTAAGACACAGGCCAGGGACACGGGCGTGTGCCAGGCCGTGTGAAAACCCTTGTAGGTGTGAATTTAGAATTAATTTCACACAGGTGAGGGACACGGGAGTGTCCTTGTATTACTTAGGCCAATAGCACGACCATGTCGATTTGGTCACATAGGCGTGTTGTCCCTCCCACACGGGCCTGTGCCCATGTGTCAAGTGTCATTTTTCTAAAGTTAGCTAAAGAATCCGAGTTGGTTTTGAATGATTTATGATGTGTGTTTTGGGCCTCGTAGGCCCATATTAAAGTCGTGTTGATAAGCTTGAGAAATTTTTAAGTTTGTCCAAGTCTTGGAGACTCAGAATTGGTCATAAGCACGAGTTCAAGTTAGGTAATGCCTCGTATTCTGTCCTGACGTCGAATACGAGTATGGGGTGTTACAACTTTTGACGATCAGAAGCTGCTTTCAAACTATCTTGAATTAATTTTACCTATTCTTTAGTTTCACAGCCTAAGTCAACTCCGTGTATCTTTTTGTAACATCCCGAAATAGGGCCTAAATGGAACAGTGGTTGCGAAACCCCAAATCTGAGGTAGAAAAATTTATTTTATTATTATTTTGAGGTTCATGATATGATTGCATGATTTTGTGAAAATTTCGTGATGAAATTCTATGCATAAAGTGCTTAAGTTGAGATTAGGGACTAAATCGAATAATTTGCAAAACTTGCATTCTAGAAGTTTTTAGTATGAAATTGCTTTGGAATATTAATTAGGAGGGTTTAAATAACAATTTGACCAATTTCTAAGTTCATGGACAAAATAGGACATGGATGGAATTTTTGAAAGTTTAATAAGGAAGGGCATTTTGGTCATTTGGATATTAAATGAAATAAAAAGGGAAAAATAACACAAAATTCATCATCTTCTTCATTAGCACGAAATTTCAAGGATTCTCCATAGCTAGGGTTTGTTTCAAGCTTTCAAGCTCCATAGTCAAGAAGAGCAAAAATCGGGAGTAGATCGGGGAAAAGAAAAAGTAAAGGACTAAATTGTAAAGTTTAGTCACATTTTTGTTTCGAGGTAAGTTTACAGTAAATAAATGCAATATTCTTTTATTTTACATTATTATTGTCAATTTCCAGTATTTATATACTTATTTTCTTTGAATATTTAAAATCGAATTAAAGGCAAAGTGACAGAGAAAAAGCATTAAGAATCCCCGTTTGAACCTTAGGAATGTTAGGATATTGGGGTTGACAGGACAGGACAGGACAGAAATGAGCCATGTAAGTCCATATCAGATATATGGCTTTGGAGACAGGAATGAGCCATGTAAGCCCATATTTGATATATATATGGCATTGGAGACAGGAATAATTCATATAAGTCCATGTCGAAGACATGGCATTGGCAGGATATTGTTAGACAGGAACGACCCTAGTATCCTTAGTATTCCGAGTGGTTCAACGGGTCATTGTACAGTTAAATTACAGTGAATTATCAGCAAAAGGAAAGGTAGATTATATTTATGAATAGTGAAAGATCATGTAAGAAAGAAGGTAAATGAGTAAAGAAGAAGGTAGAAAATGAGAAGTAAAGAAAGTTTATGAGGCTATGTGACATTATGTATAATTATTCATTATGTTGAATGTTGTAATTTATTTGCTTGTAAGCTTACTAAGCCTAGTGCTTACTCTCTTTATTTTATTTTTCTTATAGTTTTATCAAGCCACTCGGGATCGAAGGAAGCGTCGAGAGACCGATCACACTATCGAAGAAATCACATTGGTATAGTTAGGCGTTTCGTTTTGTGTATGGCATGTATAGGAACTTGGTTTCTTTTGATATGATATGATCAATGAATGATGTGTAAATAATTGCTAGTGATTAGCTAATAGAGTGGCTGATGATATACATGTTTAATAGTATGTATGATTAAGTAGTAACTATCACATGAAAACTAAGAAAAATGTGAAAGTAACTTAAAAAGATTCAAGTATCAGAAATAACGTGATTTTGAAAAATCACAAGAAATTGTAGAGACATGGGTTGATGGTGAATAATATATGAAATTAAAGCTCGTTGTGTCTATTTTCATATGGAATAAGCAAAACAGGTAAAGGTTTTGTATTTTATAGGGTATCTGAGTTTTGGTGAAATAGGGCGGAGCGATTTACGGATCCCCTGTTCAAACTTTAGAAATTCACCATAAATTTTAAAAAAATAATTAGGTGGTGTAATTTATATGGTTAGAATCCTTATTGAATCTAGTTTTAATAGTATAGTCATATGATTTTTTTACAGAGAGAAAAGTGGTTCGTAGTAAGTAGAGGCCAGTGCAGTCAAATTCTGAAATAGGGGTAACTTTAACTAATAAACTGTACTAATTGGCTAAGTCAAAAATTCTAGAAAAAAATTATTAGATATATATATGACTCTAGTTTCAGGAAAAATTTTATGAATCTTAATTTCAAGTTTTGAAACTCGAGAAATGAACTTTTAAGCAACCATAACGTAGAAAAACAATTTATTCCGAAAATTAAAATAAGTGGTTTAGAGTTGTTTAAAAGGTAAGATAAGTTTAGTAACACCTCAAGCTTGACTCCGGCGACGGTTTCGGGCGTGGGGGTGTTACAATTTTTCTCACTGAGCTCTGTTCAATACAATGGAATTCTACATGTATGACCATACAGAGCCTCATACATTGCCATTTTAATACTAGACTGATAACTGTTATTATAGGCAAAATCAGCTAAAGGTAGATACTTTTCCCAGTTACCTTCAAATTCAAGTACACAACACCGAAGCATATCTTCTTAAATCTGTATAACAAGTTCAGATTGTCTGTTAGTCTGAGGATGGAATGCAGTACTAAAATGCAACTATGTACCTAGAGCTTCTTGCAACTTATTCCAGAATCAGGACATAAATTGAGGATCTCTATTTGAAATAATGGAGACAAGCACTCCATGCAATCTAACAATCTGAAATGGCATATTTCTTCTTTGAAAATACAAAATCCATGGTAATTCTTTCCCATTTCCATTCCAGTATCGCAACTGGCAGTAATAATCTCGAAGGCACCTGATGTCCAACTTTTACTTGCTAACATAACAAACATTTAGATACAAATTTAGAAATATTCCATTTCATTCCTGGCCACCAGTACATCTTTTTCAAATCATTGTACATTTTATTACTGCCAGGATGAATAGACATATTACCATTATGAGCTCCATGTAAAATCTTCTATACCAGTTTTGAATTCTTCGGTACGCATATTCTGTCTCTAGATAACAGATAATCATCAGACCCAATCTGAATTCTAAATCAGAAGTCTATTCACTCTGTTTTCATTTTGCTTGTAACTCACTTTCATCTTTTTGAGCTTCATAGATTTGTTGCAGAAATGTTGGTTTAGATTTTAACTCAGCTATAATTGAACCATCATTATATAATGATAACCTGTTATTCATCGCTCGTAAGAAAAATAAAGACTTTCTGCTTAGGACATCAGAAACCACATTAGCTTTTCCTGGATGGTAGTCAATAATCAGATCATAATCTTTCAATAATTCAAGCCACCTATGCTGTCTCAAGTTTAAATCTTTCTGTGACATCAAATACTTGAAACTCTTATGATTAGTAAAAATGTGACATTTTTCATCAAATAGATAATGTCGCCATATTTTTAGTGCAAACATAATGGCTGCCGATTCAAGATCATGTATCAAGTAGTTCTTTTCATGTGGGTTTAGTTGTCTTGAAGCATAGGCTATTACTTTACCTTCTTGCATCAATACACAGCCTAAGCCATTTAATGATGCATCACTATAAATTATAAATTCCTTACCGGATTCAGGTTGAATTAACACAAGTGCTTTTTTCAATAAAGCTTTCAATCTATCAAAACTCTGGTAACATTTATCAAACCTCTCGAATTTCACATCTTTCGGTAACAAGCAATTCATCAGAGAAGCTATCATTGAAAATCCTTTAACAAATCTCCGATAATATCCAGCTAGTCCTAGAAAACTTCTAACTTCAGACACGTTTTTCGGTTGTTTCCAATTAACAATTATTGAAATTTTATTCGGATCCACCCTGATACCTTCAACAGATACTATATGTCCAAGAAAACCAACTTCCTGTAGCTAAAATTCACATATACTGAATTTGGCATACAATTGTTTCTCACACAAAGTTTGTAGCACAATTATTAAATGATCGACATGTTCATTTTCATCTCAAGAATATACCAGGATATCATCAATAAATACCACCACAAACCTGTTTCGATACGGTCTAAAAATTTTGTTCATCAAATACATGAATACTGCAGGTGCATTCATCAATCCAAATGGATTCACAAGAAACTTATAATGCCCATACCTGGTTCTGAAAGTTGTCTTTGGGATATCTGATTCTTTTACCCGTAACTAATAATAGCCAGAACGGAGATCAATCTTTGAAAATGCAGTGGCACCTTTCAACTAGTCAAACAGGTCATCAATACGAGGTAATGGATACTTATTCTTAATTGCAACTTTGTTCAATTGTCTGTAATTAATACATAGTCTTAATTATCCATCTTTCTTCTTTACATAAAGAACCGATGCACTTGAATGTGAAAAATTGGGTAGAGCAAATCCTCTATTAGCCAATCCTTGTAACTGTGCTTTCAACTCTTTCAATTTAGTAGGAGCTATTCTGTAAGGTGTTATGAATATTGGTATTGTCCCCAAAACAAGGTCTATAGAGAACTCCACTTCTCTAACTGGTGGTAAACCAGGTAATTCCTCTAAAAATACCTTAGGAAATTCACCAACAACCGCCATTGATTGAATCTTCAACTTAGATACTTTAGTATCTAACACATATGCAAGATAAGCATCATATCCCTTTCTGATATATTTATGTGTCGATATAGCTGAAATCATATTAAATAACCCATCCAAGTTATTAGATTCAACATGGAGTAACTCACCATTCTGACATTTCAACACAATGTATTTCTCTTTACAATTCACCACTACATCATGTTGAGTTATCTAGTCCATTCCCAAAATCACATCAAATTCATCAAATGGCAATAGCATCAAATCAGCCGAGAAACAATAACCTTTCACCATCAATGGGCAGTTTTTACAAATTTTATCCACCATAATATATTGGCCTAGGGGGTTTAATACTTTAACCACAAATTCAATGAATTCAACAAGTAAATTTTTAACAGACACTAAATTTGGGCATATGTATGAATGTGTGGAACCAAGATCAATCAAAATAGTAATATCAGTATCAAGTAGAGAAAATGTACCAGTAATGACGTCTGGTACAGAAGCATCCTCTCTAGCACGAATAGCATATGTCCTTGTCAGTGCTCGTGACTCAGATTTAACTATTGTATCTCTTGTAGCACTTTGGCTACCACTGACATATTCGGGGTATCTAGGTGGTCTATCTCTCGAGGTAGGGTTACTCAGCTTCGGAGTCAGATCAGTATCTTTTTCAATCCTTTTCAGGCAATTTTTGAGGAAATGATCAAGAGAACCACATCGATAATAGGCTCCACTTCTCAAACGACACTCCTCAAAATGAAATTTATTATAGTGTTTACACCTCGATTTGGTGTTAGCGACACTTCCCACACTTATTATAGATGGAGACAAGATCTCGGGTTGAAACGTTGAGAGCTTCGCTCTTTCTCAGAATATCTGTAAAGATGGTATAACGATCATGGTACTTCTTTGATTTTTTTGAAGCAGATGATTGTGATTTGCCCATAAATCTTTTACCAGAAATCCAAGCTTCTCTATTTGCTTGCTTCTTTTCTTTACTTAATTCCTCAACTTTGTGTACTCGATCAGCCAAAACCACAAATTCCCTTAGTTCAAGAATTCAAATCAATAGCTTAATAACTTCATTTAAGCCCTCTTCAAAATGTTTACATATATCAGCCTCGGTCGGAACCCATTCTCTAGCATACTTGCTCAACCGAACAAATTCTCACTCATATTTAGATACAGTCATGTTTCCTTGTGTAAGCTCTAAAAATTCTTTCTTGTTTTGATTCAGAAATCTCTAACTAATGTACTTCTTTCTGAATTTAGTCAGGAAGAATTCCCATATAACATTTTCTCTTGGTACAACTGAAATCAAGATATTCCACCAATGGTATATTGTGTCTTTTAATAAAGAAACTGCATATTTTAGGCACTCAGGTGGTGTACATGATAATTCATCCAAACCCTGATGGTATTTTCCAACCAAAACTAAGCCCTCTCTAGATCATTATCGGCAGTAGCCCTAAATTCTTCTGCCCCATATTTTTAATTTTTATCTACAAAAGGCTTACCGATTCTAATAGGTTCAGCACCCTATGGCATCTCGAAAACCGATTGATGAGCAGGTGGGGGAGGTTGTTGTTTAGCAGGATTTGTTCTCAAATATTCAGTAAACCATTCGTTCATCATTTGATAGAAGGCCTCTTTTGCCTCCTCACCTCGGCCTTCAGATACGAGCTTTTTACTACTAAATACAGCTCATTGAACAAAAGCTAGAGCAATCCTCTCAGCTTCCTCAAATTCAGCTCTAGCTTGATTGGATGACAATGATATAGGAAAAACACATTTAAAATGGTCAGGAGATATCACACTATCATAAATTATATAATGGCAAGTATAGCTAATCTCATACTTACTACGTTAGTCTAAGAATTGACTAAACTGTAGCTCTGATACTAATAAATGTAACACCCCTAACCCGTATCCATCACTAGAGCAAGGTTATGGAGCATTACCAGAGTTTATAGAATAATTTCATATAAATCATGTCATTTACTATTCATATATGAAATTAATCATATTTCCCCTTAAATGGACCCTTGAGTCCCCATATAAATATTAGAATCAAGTCAGGACTAAATCGTGATCTCAAAGAATTTTTCGTGTAACAACCCGATTTTGGACTTAGTTGGAATAGTGGTTTCGGGACCACAAATCAGACATAAATTTTTTTTATTACATTTTCATGGTCTAAAATTTTACAAAATGATTTCGTGAAAATTACGTTAAAAAATTTGGATGTTTCGACACTCAATTTAGAAAAAAAGATTAAATTGTAAAAAGCATAAAAGTTGAGTTCTACTTGCTAGAGGTGTCTAATTGTTATGAAATTTTAAATTGAAGGTCCTAAGATGGTAATTAGACCATTTTACTTTCAGTTGGACAAAAATGACATGAGGTAAGATAATTTTAGTGTTTCTAAAAAAGGACATTTTGGTCATTTGGTAATTAAATGAATTAAAAACCAAAAATCAAGCCAAAATTTAGTCCATCTTCTTCATGCTTGGTTGAGATTTTCAAGGGAGACATATCTAGGGTTTTTCCACTTTTCAAGCTTGATTGTAAGTCCGTTCTAGCCTCGTTTTTAATGATTTTTATGCTTTTGAGATCCTTGTAACCTAATCTATCTATTTCTACCATTAATTTGAGAGATGATTGAGGTCTAGGGTTTGACCCATGTTAGATATTTGTGTATTTTGATGTCTAATGGTAGATTATGCAAGTTTAATGTTAGATAAACAACTTTTGCTAAGTGATTTTTGATGAAAATATCAAAAACATCTATTTGTAAAAAGATTTCAAAATGGGTATAAAAGTGCGATTAAATGGAAAATGTGAGCTGTTATAAGCATGGAAGAGGTTTGGCTAGGCTTGGGGTCTTGATGAAATTGAATAGATTTCATTTTACGAGCCTAGGGACTAAAATATAAATATGTCAAAGTTTAGGGGTAAAAATGTAATTTTCCATAATGTAAGTTTTGGACTGAATTGAGTAATGTGATTAATAAATGATTTAAATTTACTATTATAGATAAAGAGAAATGAGGTTCAGACCTAGATCGGGGGAAAAACAAAGTATTTGACGATTAGGTTCATTTCCTACTATTTTTGTACCGAGGTAAGTTCTTCTGTAAATAATGCATTGTTATAATTATGTTATAAATGCTTTACTATTGTATGAATTATGATTGACCATTGAGCATGTTCAACAAAGTTATGACTAATGTAAAATCCCGGTTGAACTTTAGGAATAGACAGGATACAAATGTCATGACATTAAGGTTATCGAGACTATGTGTAAGACCATATCTAGGATATGGTATCATTATGATATTTCGTGTAAGACCATATTTGGGATATGGCATCAATATAGGATTTCGTGTAAGACCATAACTAGGCTATTGGCATCGATACGAGATCCCATGTAAGACCATATTTGGGATGTGGCATTGGTGTGGTACTATATGTGCGAGATACCCGAATATCCTTCAGTAATCCAAGTGATTCAACGGAAATGAAATGAGAATATCAAATTTGTGAAAGACTATGGTATGTTGTAAATTGGTATAGGTACGTACATAGAACTCATGTTTAATGAGCTCGATATGTGATGAATCCCTCGTTAGGGTTGTGAATGAGTAAGTTTGATTATGAGATTTATAATGACATTTATGTTAATTTACTTCAAGTTAATTGTATGTTAAATGTGAGTTTATAATGCTTATTATTTGCATGGGAACTTCGTAAGCTATATAGCTTACTCTCCTTTCTTTTCCCTTGTCTTTTAGTGTCACCAAGCCAGCTCGGGGATCGGAGATTGTCGGAGATCCAGTCACACTATCAACTTAATATTTTGGGTACCAATGATTTCAATATTTTGAGTTATGGCGTGTATAGGGACTTGGTCATTTTGTTATGTGTCATAATTGAATTGGCCTAATGTGTTGGCCTATATTGGTTGATAATTTATTTTGTAAATGGTCATATGGTGTTGCCTAATATTAGTTTAAGTATATATATAGAAATATACGTGTGATGATGTTTTCATAGATGTGGGAAATTGCATGATTTGAGTTGAGATATATGTGATGTTTGTGTATGATCAATGATAGCATGTGAATGTAGCATTGATGCCTTGGTTATGACTAATTTGGTTGAATGTATATACTTGGAATGGTGCTATGTTTTATTGTGTAGGTTGTGCTTGGAAGGGTGACAATTTGGCTTGGAAGATAGCCTTACTTTTGTCCACATGGGTAGACACACGAGCGTGTGTTTAGGCCTTGTATGACACACAGCTCACCCCATGGGCGTGTGTTCCTACTGAGTGTTCCTTGCACCTTAATTGTTGTAAAACAGAATGCTCAGTATTGAGCACACGAGCAGAGACACGGGCATGTGTCTCAGCCGTCTGGATGACAAGGCCTCAGGCACGGGCGTGTGAAGTCTGCACCTATTTTATGAAAAATTATGAAAATTAAATCGGCCACACGACCTAAGCACACAGGCATGTGCCTTGGCCGTGTGACTTCAATCTGTTCATGGATGACAAACAGAGAGTTATACGGGTTAAGGACACGGGCGTGTGTGACCACACGGCTTGCCTATACGGGCGTGTCCCAAGTCACACGGGCGTGTGGCTCTTAAAACATGAAAAATTTGTGTGGCTCTTAAAACATGAAAAATTTTCTAAAGTTCTCGGTCTTGTCCAGAACCGCTTCCAATGCATGTTTTTGGCCTCGTAAGTTCATTATAGGGACAATATGAATGTTTATGAAAATTTTACAATTTGGATGGAAATTTACGTCTTATTTTTTGTATGTTTGCTTATGTTTAAGTCCTGTAATGCCTCGTACCCTGTTTTAGCATCAAATACGGGTAAAATATGTTATATTTAGTGGTATCAGAGCTACAGTTTAGTCTATTCTTGGACTAATATAGCATGTGTAAGAGTCTAGCTATACATGCCATAAATGAACTGTGATAGTGTGATGACTCCTGACAATTTAAATTGTGCTTTCATATAGTCAATGGATCCCAATCGAGCTGAGACTAATGACGTTCAAAGTAATGCACCGACACCCACTCAAGGGGCAGAGCTGTCTGATAGTAGACACCCAATGAGAAGTCAAGGAGAAGGGGGTAGGGAATCCTTTCTCCATATGATGAATGAGTGGTATAAGGAATTTGTTCGAACAAATCTAAATGCCCAACCTCTTCCACCCCCACCTATTCCTCGACAGGCTCCCGTAGCTCCATAAGGTATGGAATTTGTAAGATTGAATAAATCCCTAGTTGATAAGATCTGAAAGCATGGGGCTAAGGATTTCAGAGCTAATGTGGATGATGATCCCGAGAGAGCCGATTTTTTACTCGAAAACTCCATCAGGGTATTTGATGAGTTGTTGTAATAGTCTGATTTTGACCCTAGTTAGGACGGTGGCTTCAGAACCACGAATCCAAGTCAAGAAATATTTAAAAATTATTTTCTGTGTTTATTATGTGTGAATTTATGTGTGTGAAAATTTCATTCGAAAATTTTATCGTTTGAGTGCCCGATTTAAAAAAAGGCGGCTTAATCGCATAAAATGAAAATCTGATGGTTAAATGTGATAGTGCCTAATTGTTGTTGTCTTTATAAAATGAAGTATTTATGCTACAATTATGCCATTTAATTATAGCATGGACGGTTGAGGACAGTCAATATAAAGTTTCATATTAATTTATAAAGGTTAAAAATGCAATTGATGTATGAATATGTTATAATAATAAAACATAAAAAAAAATAGGCCATGCATTCATTCTTTGAAATGGCCGAATACTGTAAGAAAGAAAAGAAACAAAAAGCTTAAGGGTTCGATCATTAGCAAGCTTAATTCAAGGTGAGTTTTACCTTGGTTTTTGATAATTTTACGTTTTTGAGATCGTTGCTTCGAATACTATCCGACCCATGCTAGAATTTTTTATTTTGATTAATTTTTTGAGTTATGCCATTGATGAATATTTGTGTTATGTGATGTTTGATGATAAATTATGAAAGATATGTTTTGGATTAATATGTTTTGTATTGGAATTTTTGATAAATTTGAGTATTTAGGGCTAAATTGCAAAAATAATAAATTAAAGGACTCAAATGAAAAATAAATGAAATGTGTGTATTTGTATGTGCTAGAGGAACATTCGGCCTAAGCATGTTGCATGCATATTTTGTGTATTTTGTGTTTTATGCAATTAGGACTAATTTGTAAAAGTATGAAATATCAGGGGTAAAATGGTAATTTTCCCACTTATGTATTGTTGGATTAAATTGAATGAAATTGTGATTGAATGAGAATAATTTGAAATTGTATAGATCATGAACAAAAGAAATCAAACTTGGATCGGGGGAAAGCAAAAATAGTCGAATAGTCGATTTACATCGTTAGTCGATATCGGAGGTAAGTCTTCAAGCAATTAAACATCATTAATTTTGAATGTAACTTAATTTAATATGCTGATTTGGAATTCATATATTTATAGTTGAGTTAGCCGAATATGATTAAGCATGGAAATAATGTATTTGAGTTTAATTCGACTGAGTTATAACATTTGAAAGTCTGTATGAACTATAATGAATATCTAGAATTTTCGATATATGAATTGTTTATGAGACAGCTTTATAACAGTGATATTCAGGCTTTAAGCCTAGCAAGCCTTGTGCTGGTGAATTTAATCGGGCTTTATGCCTAGCAGGCTTATTGCTGGTGTATAAAATTGACTTTGAGTCTACCAGGCTTTATGCCGGTGAATTATTATAAGTTTATGCCTAAAAGACTTTATGCTGATGTGGTAATTGAATACGTTAAACGAGCTAAAACAATCAAGTCCGTGATAGTTGATTATGTAACACCCCTATCCCGTATCCGTCGCCGAAATAGGTAAAGGGGCATTACCGGACTTGAAACTCATATCAGAACAGTAAAAATTTATTCATTTTCTTGAAGTAAAGATCATTCAATTGGATAATTGCTAGACACAACCAGGGATAAAATTTAAAAAAAAAAACTTATAAAAGTAAACATTCAAAAGATGTCATATTCGCATAACTTTTATACATTAACCAAAATATCCTCCCACTACTATTCTATTCTATACATGCCATAAGATAATCCAAAACATAGCAGTACCAAACAAAGGATAGTGATAGTGTGACTAGTTCTTTGTGATCCCCGAGCACTGTAGCTTCCAAATGAGATCTATAAAAGCAGAGGAAACAAAGTAAGCGGAGTAAGCATTACAATGCTTAGTAAGTTTTAAGCAGGTGTCAACAGATAACAATCAAATTATAACATAGTTGTTCGTATTTTTATTTCACTCTTCCTTCGGGCATACCATCCCTTTACCGAATATGCACATCTCATCATATATAATAGGCAGATAAATTCTCACTTGATAGTGATCTCTTATAAACATAGGTACATTACATATTTTCACCTAACTTTCCACATTGACCAAATGCACAATAATCATAGAACAGTCTTATTGCTTTACTCACATATGCATCACATAACGACCTTGTGATTTAGTCCAAATCAAGCTTAAATATAATCTCAAAATACATACCTGACCAACTTAACGCATTGAACGTATTTATTACCAATTGTTACTGCGAAGTCGTATAATCTTATGCTTTACTCGAATCTTCAGCGAAACCTTTAGCTCGAATAGTCCCCACACGTAGTTATCGGGTCTTACCCGGACAAAATCTCCACACGTAGTCATCGGGTCTTACCGGACATAATCTCCACACGTAGTCATCGGGTCTTACCCGAATATATTTCAAGTTTCATGTACATTTAATCACATGTTACAACATTCACATCGATGTCATATTTGTAATTCATTTGCCTCATCAAATATCTAATAATACACACCTTTCACATTTGGTCATTCGGCCACAATATACACACATCTCCTACATATTTCACATTGGCCATTCGGCTTTACCAAATATACATATCTCATACATATTTCACACTAGCCATTCGGCTTTACCACATATACATATCTCATACATATTTCACACTAGCCATTCGGCTTTACCACATATACATATCTCATATATATCACACTAGTCATTCGGCTTTACCACATATACATATCTCATACATATTTCACACTAGCCATTCGGCTTTACCACATATACATATCTCATACATATTTCACACTAGCCATTCGGCTTTACCACATATACATATCTCATACATATTTCACACTAGCCATTCGTCTTTACCACACATATATATATATTTATCTTGTACATCAATTTCAGCAATAGCTTATAAGCAACTCAAATAGTTTCATCAATGTTTACAACAAAATCACATATTCACTACAAGCTGTTTTCCTGAGCAATAGTCACTAAATTATTTATAACTGGAGCTACAAAACTCAAAATCAATTGCCATTAATTTTCCCTGAATATAGACTCATATATCTTCCATCCATAAGATTTTCAGAATTTTAGGTTTGGCTAATCAATACCAGATTTTTCTTAAAGTTTCCCCTGTTTCACTGTTTGACTAATCTGACCAGTCTTCACTACGAATCAAATTTCTCATTGTACAGAACTCAAAATATGTTCTATTTGATTTCATTTGAAACTAGACTCATTAAGGAGTCTAAGAATATAAATTTTATCTTATAAAAATTTTTGTACAAATTATAATGATTTTCTAAAGACAGAACAGGGGATTTCGGAGTCATTCTGACACTGTCTCACACAACTTTAAATATCTCTTTATAGGAAATTTCTTTGCTTACACGGTCTCTTTTATAAGAAACTAGACTAATTAAGATTTGATTACATATTTTATTCATCCTATAATTCCACACCAACAATTTATAGTGATTTTCTAAAATCACGTTACTGCTGCTGTCCTAAGCAAATTATTACAATTTGCTCTTAAATTTCCAAGTCTAAACACTTATGAACTTACCATTTGAGTTTAAGACATATCATGGCCACATCATATCTTATTAAATCAACTCATTATGTCCTATTATGATTGAATTTACTCAGCGTTTAATCACTTAAAACTTACCTCGGAAGTGGTCGACGACTAGATATCCACGGCTATTCGTTTACTTTCTCTTTTCCCTTATCCGACTTTGATCCTCTTTGCTCTTAAGCTTAAGTAAAACAACAGATTTGCTTAAGTACTTAACTAATATTATTCACTTAACAATCACATTTGGCAATCACATATCATTTAATCTATATCTAATACAATAGATTTCAATATGTATCATATTTAATAAAACATGCCATGACTCGATTTCATGCTTATTTAATTTATATCTAATTCACATTCACAAGCAAGGAGTCACTTAATTTATCATGCTTCCTTATACATGAATTTAATCATATTGCCGAATGTCCTTATGTGTACAAGGTACATACATAAGGCATATATATATATATATATACCTATATATGACCATTACAATTTAAACATTTAATCATAATCGGCAAGCTTTATTTCAACTATTTAAGGTGCAAACATCAATTAACAAACAAACATTATCAACCCATTTTTATTACACGTTTTCCCCAACTTAACACCCCCAAATTATCAAACTTTAACAAGTTTAAAACTCATCTAATGACCATTTATAAACTAAGGCATCAACCATTCAAATTCAACTCATCACAACATGGCTGAATACACATTTCTCCTACTTCCATTCTAAATAAAAGTTTATCAAGCTTCCATCTTCATTTAACTATGTACCATTTAGAACTGTCAATACTTTATACCCTTTAACAAATTATAATCAATTGCCAAATGCATCTTTGACAATTTAAACCACGCAACTCAAATTCTTACAATTTAAGCTTAGAAATTTCTATTCATGTAAATTTTAGCAACACGGAGTCCATTAAACACTCCAAAATTCCATTTGAACAACAATTGTTCAACCTTCTAGCATAATTTCAATCTGACAGCAAGCATTATTTAACATTCAGTTGTTTTATTAGACCATCCGAATAGCTTAATTAACACCAATTTATAGCCCTTGAACAATGAATTAAACCCATTCGATTAGCAACAAAACTAATATTTAACAACCATTGTTTTCTTTTATTTCAAACATGCGAGAGACCAATTCCTCCACATATTACAGCACATTCAAATCAGCATTTACATGCTGGAACAATTTGTTTTCAAGCTGCAGTTTCTAGCAGTCATTTATGCATTTAATTGTCAAATTGTTACGTCACTACTAACAACTGAAACTTAGTAAGAATAACATAATATTTAGCTATTAGACTCAATTTATCAACCCCTAATCGACATGAAAATAGAACCATTAATTTGTTCAAATTTTGGACAGCATAACGAAGGCACAAAATTGGACAGTAGTAATTTTTTACAACTAATCAAAGAGCTTTTCTTTTCTACAACCCGCATTCATGCCTTCCAACCACAATCCATCATCATTTTTCTTTACAACAAATTTAAAGATAGAGGGGAGCTTAGAAAGCTTACCAACTTAGGATACAACTCTTAAACAAGCTAAATCCTTAGTTTTCTTCAACATGCAAACTGTCTCCATTTTTCTTTTTATTGCAGCCCTCTTCTTCTTCTTCGATGGATTACCGAGTTACTTGAAATTTTAGCTACCTAACTAGCTAAAATCATAGTTTTTCCTCCTTCTAGCCATCTTCTAAGCCAAAAATTAAAGCAACCCAACTTTCTTCTTCCTCCCTCAAGTCACGGCAATGGAGGAGCAAGGGTGAGACAACTTTGGTTTCTCCTCCCATTAACTAGTATTTTATTATTTCTCACACAACATTTTAACACAAAATGTTTATGATATGTTTTAACCCATAGCATGGCCGTCCACTACCTAACATTTTGGGTAATTTGACATGCAAGTACAAGCATTTCCTAACATGCATTAATAGATCCTTATAGATTAACCTATCACATTTCAAAAGTGTCACACATAAGTCCTATTTAATAAAATTCACTTTCAATTAACAAAATTCAAACATGCAATTTTCACACATGCATATATACATATAATAAGCATTAATTATTTTTATGACTCGGTTTTGTGGTCCCGAAACCACTTTCTGACTAGGGTCACATTAGGGGTGTCACAGATTACCTATTTGAAAATAGGGTGAAATGATTTCTTGATATGTGATGAAAAAGGATACATGAAGTTATTGTAGTATATGTGTTAATATGAGAAATATATTTGGCTTTATAGTTGTATATGATGTAATGTTAAAGTTTGAATGATGAATATATGTCTATAAATATATATGTATATTGATTATATAAGACAATATGGTTTCAAAATTTGGAAATATGTTGATGATGTAAACATGTATATTCGGCGAAGGAGTAATTGTTGTATGAAAGAATATGTTATACATGTATGAAATTAAAAGCTTGAAATTAAATGTGATTACAAATGCATAAGTTGATTTTATTTACCTAGAATGATTAGTAATTGAGATGTTATTATACATTAATTGTTTAATTTGCTTAAGGCTTACTAAGCTAAGTTAGCTTACTTTGTGTGTATATATTTGTTAGCTTACTTTGTGTGTATATATTTGTCTTTGTTTTATAGATTTTGGAGATCGTTACATGCTCGGGGATCGTCAGTAAAGTCAATCGAACTATCATTTATTCTCGGTACTTTTGAAAGTTTTAAATTCAAACTTATGGCATGTATAGGCTATATTATCCTTTGGACATATTTGATTTTGATATGTTTATATGTTAAAAAGCCATGCGAAAATGCGTTATTTAAATACTTGAATTTGGTTTTGGTATAATGATAGTTTGAGTCCATTTTGGTTATTATGTTATGTGCCATGAATGATTAGAATTTGTGATATGTGTTTGTGTATTATGATTGGTTGATAAATTCGGTTGTGGTAAGAATGAATTGGTTATGATGTATATTTGGTTTTGGTTTAAGCTTATATTTAGAGTGTGTATCCAAGATGTACGATGTTTGTGAAGTTTGTTTTGTGTTTCGGTGATATTGTATAAAATGAGATTGGATTAATGACTAATGCATATGTGTGCTTTGTTATTTGATCATGATATGATAGTTGAGCTCTTATGTCTTTATATATATATGCGTTTATATTTTGGTGGACATGTATATATTTATAACTATATTATAGTTTTGTAAGTTTACTGAATATGTACAAATGAGTTGTGTTAGCCAAAATTACAAGGTAATGAAATGGGTTTTATATATTTATATATATATAACCTAATGCATGATTTTTTTAATTGTGTTATTATAAAAACATGTGAATTTCATATAGACTAATATATATAAATGGCGCATAAATAAATGAAAAGGCTATTAAAGAAATTTGTTTCAATTGATGTATAATTTGTATATGCACATGACTTATATAAAGATAGGTCATTATTCAATTAATAAAGTTTTTGATTTGTTATATGTTTTGTATATGTATAATTTGTTTTGATAAATGTTGGGTTATGTTTTTAATTATGCTATGTTGTAAAGGATATGATTTTAAGATTTAATATTTGATTTAAAATTATGATTATTGATGTGATTAAAATTTTGAATTGTATTTTATACTGCATATTTGTATGTTGTGTAACACTCTGATTTTGGGCCTGGTCGGAACAGTGGTTTCGGGACAAAAAATTTGACGATGAAAATTTTATTTTTATTATATTTTTATGGTGTACGATTTCACGAAATAATTTCATGAAAATTTCGTTCGAAAATTTTGACGTTCGGGCACTTAATTTAGTCAAAAGGACTAAATCGTAAAAAGTGCAAAAGTTGAGTTCTACATACTAGAGGTGTCCAATTGTTATGAAATTTTAAATTGAGGGTCCTTAAATGGAAATTAGACCATTGGTTAATTGATGGACAAAAATAGACATGAAATGGGTGTAATAAAATATTTTTAAGTTAGGGGTATTTTGGTAAACTAATAATTAAAAGAATTAAAAAAGTGAAATAAGCCAAATTAGCTATCATTTTCTTCATTCAACCGTTTCTACAAGCAGCAGCCATGGTAAAACTTTGTTCAAACTTCCAAGCTCGATTGTAAGTGCTCCTTAGCCCCGTTTTTAAAGTTCTTTACATTTTTGAAATCCCGGTAACTTGGTTAAGCTTATTTAGCAATAATTTAACCTAGGGTTTATATTTGGAAAAATACCCATAGGTGAAATGTGTTTATTTTGATGTTTTATGGTAGAATATGAAGCTTGAAATTGTGTTAAACAACTTTTACTAAGCGATTTTACGTGAAAACGAGTAAAACGACATAATCGGTAAAAATACCTAATGTTCATAAGTACATGTTAGAGTGTGAATTTGGTGTTGCTATAGAAATGAACAATGATCAGCATGTCATAAAACATAAGAAAATAGGATGAAGTTTAATTTACGAGCCTAGGGGAAAAATGTAATTTTGACAAATTTTAGGGGCAAAATTGTAATTTTTCCAAAATATGATTTTGGGTCAATTTGAATAATGTGAGTCCTAATTAGGCTATATTTGTAATGATAGAGTAAGGAAAATTGAAATTCAGGCTAAAATCGGCAAAATACCAAGTTGTAGACAAAATGGTAAAAATGGCCATTTTCGTATACGAGATAAGTTCGTGTGTTAATAATAATGCAATACCATACTCGAATTGTAATTTTCTATTGTTATGGCATAAATTGTATGATTTAATATGTTTAGGATAAGTTGATGGATGGTGTGTATGATATGGAAAATGTGATGCTTGTTGTGTCATGTGAAATTGAATGGCAAATTATTGTTACATGAATTGAATGTTAAATTACTATTACATAGGTTGTATGAATTGCTACACGGTTGTACCTGATGAGATTTCGATAAGTTTGTACGTAAATAATTTATCGATTCTTTTTATTTTATTATATTTTGTTATCATATGAAATGTGGTTGCCTATAGAATGATTATTTTTTTTGTAAATTTCAAATTGAAAAAAAGACTATGACTAAATTTGTAAAATGTTGGAAAGTGAGGAATTTCCCGGTTGAGCCTTTAGAATAGAAACAATAAGAATGATCTATTGTGAGGTCACGTGTGTAGTACTAAGTGCAGGCTACTACGTGTACCGGATAATTGGTCGCATGTGTAGTACTAAGTGCAGGCTACTATGCGTACCCGATAACTTCGATCACGTGTGTAGTACTAAGTGCAGGCTACTACGTGTATCAGATGGTTAAGTAACGTGTGTAGTACTAAGTCCAGGCTACTACGTGTACCGGATAATTGGTCGCATGTGTAGTACTAAGTGCAGGCTACTATGCGTACCAGATAGCCTTGTCTACAGGTGTGAAAATATGTGCAGGCAACTGAATATCAGTTATTATTCCGAAGAGTTCAATGGAAAATCAATTAAGTAAAAATACATGTGAACATGATTATATGATGAATAAGTGCAGGTATATGTTTATGAAAATTATGAGCAATGTGCTCGATATTTGAGTGAACTTCGATAAGACAAAATGGATTAAGTGAAATTATGTAAGATTGATTTTTAGTAGTAAAACAGTGTTGGACAGCAGCAGTTGCATGACATTGAAAATTCACCAAAAATTGTGTAAGTTGAATTAAATTTCAAAAAAATTATGGAATTAAATATTAATGAGTCTGTTTTCATATAAAAGAAACATGGGGAGGAAAAGAGTTCTATATTATGTGATATTCTAATTTTTGTGAGATAGTGTTAGAATGATTTTGAGATCCCCTGTTTCGATTTGAGAAAATCATTAAAAATTTTACAAAACTAATTATGAGTTATAATTTAAGAGAATAGAATTATAGATGAGTATAATTTTAGGAGGAATGGACGAGAACATCATCCGAGTCCCGAAATATGAGATAAATAATTTTTAGTGAAGAGAGGTCAGAACTGTTGGACAGCGAAATAGGGAAAACTTTAATGAATAAATTGTACTAATTGGATAAACCAAATATTCTGGAAATTTTATGGGAGAAAGGTATATGAGTCTAGTTTCAAGGAAAATTAACAAAACTAAATCTAAAGTTTTTTATCTCCAGATATGAATGATTTAGTAACTGTAACTCGATAAAACAACTTAACCTGAACATGTGTAATTGTACAATTATGGTGTTTTATCTTGAAAAGCATGTTAGTAATTGCTTATTAATTTTATATGGACTTACTAAGCGTAAAGCTTACCCCTCCTCTCTTCTTCTTCAGTTTTGGTAGGTCGGCTCGGGGTTGGAGATTGTCTAAGGCAAAATCACACTATCAAGCTATCATTTTTGGGAGAATTAATTAAATATTAGAAATATCAAGTGAGTGGCATGTATAGGAAGTTGGTTTGTGATATGTATTATTATTATGACTTTGACCATACGTATCGGTCTACATTGAGTTGTTGTATATGATCATGAGATGTGGTCCTTATCCATTATGGTTTATAAGTTTAATTAATCATGCCATGTCTTATGTTTTGATGTGATGATATAGTTAGCTTTGTTTGTTATTGCATGATTATGGATGTGTAAGTGCTCATTTATGCCACGTTATATGTCTTTAAATATGAGTCTATGCATGAGTTCGAAAAGTTTTGAATTAAATGAAATTTTATGGTCTGGTTTTCGCCTATGTGTATGGTTAAGTCTGGTAATGCCTCGTACCCTGTTCCAGCCTTGGATATGGGTAAGGGGTGTTACATGTTGTAATGTGATCGGTAATGCCTTATAACCCTAATCTGGCGATGGATACAGGTTAGGGGTGTTATAGTTGTCCTGCACACCAGATGAGTGTTTAAAGTGTGCCATCTCACTTCTGAGAGATTATTCATACCACTGGTGGAATACACTAGTATCGATGGTACCAAGAGAGAGGGTTACATGGGAATTCTTTCAAGAGGAGTTCCGGAAGAAGTATATTAGTCAACGTTCATCGATCAGAAATGTAAGGAATTTCTTGAGCTGAAACAGGGTCGTATGATGGTGACAGAGTATGAACAAGAATTTGTCAGACTTATTAAATATGCTCGAAAGTGTATTTCGACCAAGGCTATTATGTGCAAGAGGTTTGAGGATGGATTGAATGAGGATATTCATGTGTTACTTGGGATTTTAGAGCTGAAAGAATTTGTGGTATTGGTCGAGCGAGCCTGTAAGGCTGAAGAGTTGAATAAAGAAAAGAGGAAAGCTGAATGTGAAGCTAAAGATTTGTAATATCCCGAATTAAGGCCTAATCGGAATAGTGGTTTCGTGACCACAAATCAGAGATAGAAATAATTATTTTATAATTATTTTGAGGTTTATGAGATGATTGCATAATTGTGTGAAAATTTCGTGAAGAAATTTTTGGCATAACGAGTTTAATTTAAAGTTAGGGACTAAATCGAATAAGTTGCAAACTTGCATTCTAGAAGTTTTTAGTATGAAATTGCTTTGAAATATTAATTAGGAGGTCTTAAATGGTAATTTGACCAATTTTAAGTTCACGGACAAAATTAGGACATGGAAGGAATTTTTGGAAAGTTTAGTAGTAAGGGCATTTTGGTCATTTGGGTATTAAATGAAATAAAAAATAGGAAAAATAACCCAAAATGATCATCTTCTCCATATTGTTCTGCCGATTTTTTCTCTCCTCCATAGCTGGGGTTTCTTCAACTTTCAAACTTCATAGTAAGTGATTGCAAGCCCCGTTTTTAATGATTTTTATCTTTTTGAAATCCCGGTAGCTCGATTTAGCTTATGTTAACAATAATTCAACCTATGGTTCATATTTGGAAAAATACCCATAGGTGAAATTTGTGTATTTTGGTGTTTTATGATAGAATATGAGGTTTTAAATTTTGTTAGACAACTTGTGCTACTCGGTTTTGAGTAAAAACGAGTAAAAAGGCTTAATCGGTAAAAATATTTAGTAGTCATAAATACATGTTAGAGTGAGAATTTGATGTTGCCATAGAAGGGAAAAATGATCAGAGTGTCATAAAACATAATAATAAGGGATGAAGTTTAATTCCGAGCCTAGGGGCAAAAGTGTAATTATGCAAAGTTTAGGGGCAAAATGGTAATTTTGCCAAAGTTCAGATAAGGACTGTTTTAATGAATGTATGTACTAAATAAGATTAATTTGGTATTATAGATCAAGAGAAACGAGATTCAAGTCGTGATCGAGGAAAAACAAAGTTTACGAGGAATAGGCTCGATTGTTAAAAATTTTGTACCGAGGTAAATTCATGTGTAAATAAGGTAGCATAATTGTTATTTTTAAGTTATTGATGTTAAATATATGATATGCTGATTTTTATCATGAAATATATGCTTTGTGGTTATTTTCGAATAAAATGCAAATTAAGTGTATTATTTGTTAAATATAAAGTGCTACCGAGTGTTGGTTTCGGTATTTTACGGAAGATGGCAAGGAGATGTGTTCGAGGAAAATCCTGTTTGAACCTTAGGAATAGATTAGGATACAAGTGACATGTCACTAGGATGGTTGAACATCCGAACTCGTTGAGTTGAGTCCGAGTTCACTTATGGATGTGAAATGTCCGAAACGTTGAGTTGAGTCCGAGTTCGTGAGATGTAACTAGGCATCCGAACTCGTTGAGTTGAGTCCGAGTTCACTAATGGATGCGAGCGCCCGAGCTCGTTGAGTTGAGTCCGAGTTCACTTATGGGCGGGTTACATGGTAGCTTGGCTACAAATGTGGCACTTATGTGCAAATTATCCATGTATTCGAGTTATATTCCGATGTGTTCAACGGGTAAAATTTCTAGTGAAATGGAAGAACACTTAAGATGCAGGTGACGTATTGGTAAGTATTGTGAAATGGACACTTTGGACAGGTATGTACTTAACCTTCGGGTTGAAAATAGATACAACAACGATAAGGCGGTAAGATGATTAATGATGTTTAGAAATGTGATATATGTTTTGGTGATACCATGCTAAGGTTGTTTGGTATAATTGTATTGTTATGTTACTTGTTATTTGCATATGACTTACTAAGCATTTATGCTTATTCCCTCCTTTTCATTCACTGTAGTTTTGAACAAGCCGGCTTAGGAATCGGGACAGGTCGAAGGTTCGATCACACTATCTGAAGGACTCTTTTTGGTAAATGGCTTGTAAAACTTAAGTATGGCACGTATAGCAATACACCTATTTTGTGTAAATAATTTTGTGATATGGCCATGATTTGGTTGAGAAAATGCTTAATAATGATAAGTCATGCAAAATGCTAAGTTAGATCATGTTTGATGTCATGGAAGTTTAATATGTTATCTAGATCATAAAAACTCATGAAAAGATGAAATTTGCCATAAATAGAATATTGTAGCAACACTGACATGAGTTTGAAAATTTACTAAAAATCATAGAAATTGAATTTGGTGATAGATTAAATATGAAATTGAAGACTAGTATGTCTAGTTTCATATAAAACAAATGAAACAAATAAAGGAATTATATGTTATAAGATATTTGAATTTTAGTGAAACAGGGCCAGAGCGATTTCTGGATCCCCTGTTCCAACTTTAGAAGTTTACCATAAATTGTAAAAAAATAATTAGGTGGTGCATTTCATATTATTGGAATCCTTATTGAGTCTAGTTTCGAAATAAATAAATGGCATAGTCATATAGACTTTTCACAAAGAGAAATATGGTTCGTAGTAAACAGAGGTCAGTCCAGTCAAGTCCTGAAACAGGGGTAACTTTAACTAATAAACTGTATTAATTGGCCCAACCAAAAATTCTATAAAAATATTAGTAAATAGATATATGAGTCTATATTTAAGGAAAATTTATGGATCTTGATTTCGAGTTTTTTAACTCGAGATATGATTTTTCTTGTAACTGTGACGCAGGTAGCTAGAAAGCTGTAAATGTAGAAATAAATGATTCGAAGTTCTTAATTCGATAAATTATGTTCGGTTACACCTCAAGCTCGACTCCGGCGACGGTCTCGGGCATGGGGGCATTACAAGATTTGAGGAAAAGACTGATGAGTAATTCATTTCCATCTCATTCAAAGAAATCTAAAAAAATGTACAGCCGTTTGAATGTATCAGCTCGGTATTCTCACAGAGACCGCGAGAAGCAACACTCGAGTTTTAAATTTCAAGCCACTTCAATGGTAAGTGTAAGTAATGTGGGGCCTAACAAACCTGAATGTCAACATTATGGTAGACATCATCCCGGTGAGTGTAGAATGAATGACTGGGATTGTTTCAAGTGTGGTTCTCAGGAGCATTTCATCCGAGATTGCCCTAAAATGGCTAAGAAAGAAAAATTTTAGAGCGCGAGGCCAAGTAATACTACTAATAGGGGTATGCCACTGAGTAACACTAGAAATGGAGCTAGTAGCAAAGGTGTGACAAAGGATACAACTGTGAGATCTGAAGCTCGAGCCCCTGCTAGAGCCTATGCCATTTGTGCTCACGAAGAAGCGACATCTCCCTATGTTATCACTGGTACTTTTTCTCTCTATAATACTATTGTAGTTGTATTGATTGATCCTGGATCGACTCATTCTGATGTTTGTATGAAACTGGTAGCTAGTAAGAGCTTGCCTATTAAGTTTACTGAATTGGTGGTTAAAGTATCAAACCTTTTAGGCAAACATGTGTTTGTTGATAGAGTTTGCAAGAATTGTCCCTTAATGATTCGAGGTCACTATTTTCTGGCTGATTTAATGTTGTTGCCATTTGATGAATTCGATGTTATTTTGAGTATGGATTGGTTAACACTGCATGATGCTATGGTGAACTGTAAAAGAAAGATTATTGAACTGAAATGTGAAAATGGTGGAATTCTTCAGATTGATTCAGATGAGCCAGGTGAGTTACCTGTTGTGATTTCTTCGATGTCTGCCCAAAGATATGTAAGAAAAGGTTGTGAAGCGTATCTTGCTTATGTGTTGAATACAAAAGTGTTTGAATTGAAAATTGAATCAATGCCAATAGTTTGTGAATACCAGAATGTGTTTCTGGAAGAGTTTCCTGGTTTACCACCAGTTAGAGAGTTGAGTTTGGTATGAGTTAGTATCAGGGACCTCATTGATATCTATTGCTCTGTATAGGATGGCACCGACTGAATTGAAGGAATTAAAGGCTCAGTTGCAAGAGTTAACAAATAAAGGTTTTGGGAGACCGAGTTATTCTCTATGGGGTGCTCTAGTGTTATTTATAAAGAAGAAAGATGGGTCTATGAGACTTTGTATCGATTACCGATAGCTCAACAAGGTGACTATAAAGCACAAGTATCCTTTACCGAGGATAGATGATTTATTCGATAAGTTGAGAGGAGCAATGGTATTCTTGAAGATGAATTTAAGATCTGGCTACTATTAGTTGAGAATCAAGTAGTCGGATATGCTGAAGACCGCCTTTAGGACAAGGTATGGACACTATGAATTCCTTGTTATGCCTTTTGGATTAACAAATGTACCTACTGTATTTATGGACTTGATGAATAGAATTTTCTGACCGTATTTGGACAAGTTTGTGGTTGTGTTTATCGATGACATTCTGATTTATTCTTGAGACGAGTCCAAGCATGCCGAGAATTTGAGAATTGTATTGCAGACTTTGAGAGATAAGCAGTTGTTTGCTAAATTTAGTAAAAGTTAGTTTTGGCTCCGAGAAGTCAGATTTTTGGGATATATTGTTTCAGGTGATGGTATCCGAGTTGATCCGAGTAAGATTTCAGCAATTGTTAATTGGAAACCACCGAGAAATGTATCTAAAGTTTGAAGCTTTTTGGGCTTAGCCAGTTATTACCAACGATTTGTCAAAGGATTTTCGATGATCGCTACTCCATTGACCAAGTTGCTACAAAAGGATGTTAAGTTTGAATGGTTTGAAAAATTTTAGTAAAGTTTCAAGAAGTTGAAAGCATTTTTGACTAAGGCACCGATTTTAGTACAACCTGAACTGGGAAAAGAGTTTTTGATTTATAGTGACCCATCACTAAACAGATTAGGATGTGTGTTGATACAAGAGGGCAAACTGATAGCTTATGCCTTGAGATAGTTGAAACTTCATGAGAAGAATTATCTAACACATGATTTGGAATTAGCCGTTATTGTGTTTGCTTTAAAAATTTTGAGACACCATTTGTACGGTGAGAAATGTCATGTATTTTTCAATCATAAGAGTTTAAAATACTTGATGACTGAGAAAGATTTAAACTTGCAGCAATGAAGATGGCTCGAGTTATTGAAAGATTATAAGCTAGTCATTGATTACCACCCAGGTAAGGCAAACGTAGTAGCAGATGTGTTGAGTAGAGAGTCTTTGTTTGCTTTGAGAGTGATGAATACACGATTGAATTTTTCCGATAATGGTTCGATTCTAGCCAAGTTGAGAGCTAGACCTGTAACACCCCAAACCCGGCCCAGACGTTACGGCCGAATCCGGTGTGTCACATTGTAGCGTTACTGTATAGGTCATGTCTTATCTAAAATCTTTCTTAGTGATTTAAGGGTATTTTCATTATAAATTAAAGTGAATGGAAGCTGTGCACCAGGTAGGATGCAGAAAAAAGAGGAGGTGAGTCTATTAGACTGCTTAAGTACCAAGCTCTCCACGGATCCACTCCTAGACATGCACACAACCATTGCCACATTTTAACTGAATGATTGTTCAGGAAAAACCATTTCATTTTAAGCCTTCGAAAACACTTATTAATGTTTTCATTTCGAAAGTTTTGTCTTGTTTCACTATATTTTGAAATTAGGTAATCTCTTTTAAAAACGCGCCCTAGAGCTATTCAATTTCACACATTTAAATCCATAACATGCCTAAGCTAATAATCATACTAAAGCATTTAAAAATAATTAAAGTGGCCTTATTACAACATAAAACCCAGAGCAATTAAAGTAAATGAAACTAATCTAGTCATAAGAAGAAAATTGAGCTTGCGAAACATGTGGCCACTCCGAATCCCTCTCAGCTCCAAGTCCACTATGGTTGGGGGTTGCCTGCACGGATAAAATTAAGGGGTGAGTTTGGAAAACTCAGTGTGTAAAATAACCCAACCATATTCCGGATCGGTTCAAACCACGAAAGCAGTTAAGTTGGGCCTTAGCCTATCTGAGTCGAATGAAGGCCATAGGCCTATAATAGAAGCAGAACAGATATATCGTGTATGCAGAAAACCCAACCCATATCCATCCGTATACACCCCCGTGCCAACCTTACACCATGTGGGGAGACTACTCGATCCACCCATCCGCTACACGTCACAAAATTTGTAGCATGGCTGCCAGAACAGATATTGTGATAGAGTCACCAGATATAGATATTGTGGCAGAGACACCAGAAACAGATATTTCTGGCAAAGCCACCAGATCAAATATTTGTGGTAGAGCCACCAGAACGCTTCCTCCATCAATATAACCCATATCTTGTGCAACAGATATACATGTCATGGCATACAATAAACAGAATCAGAATATCATGCATTTCAGTCAAAATTAACCCTAAGGGTATAATGGTAATTTTGCACCTAGGGGGTATAATGGTAATTTTCATACTTAGGGGTATTTTAGTAAATTTAACTATTTTAGGGTTTACACTCATATTACAGCCATTGACACATTAACAGAAACACTTACCGAGCGTTTTTACCGAATTGGGCCCGTTGGCCCATTAACCCGATTTTGGTCTATTAAGCCCAAATATACCGAAGTGCATGAAATTGCGCACTCTGCAATCATACTACTTGTGATTACCAAAATTAACAACCAAACCATCTCACAAGCACTCGCACGCTCGCAAGTTCACAAAATGCCGGCTTTTCGGTATTTCGGCTTTTCGACTTTTGCCGATCTAGTCTATGTGGGTATCGTTTACACACCTGATTTGCGACAACTACTACTGAAATCTCCCTCGATATCCTACAATCGTCACTAGACATATCAGATCCAAAATACAATGGCAACCATGTAACACCCCTTACCCGTATCCGTCGCCGGAACAGGGTACGAGGTATTAACAAATCATAGTACATACTATTAAATAAAACCGAGACAAAAATATGGCGTGCAATTAGATGATGAATCATTATAACATATGCCTTTAACAATACTAGCCAATTTCAAAGGCTTCGTACAAAATAATCGGTCAAATACTATAATTAATATTTTAAACCTAGGCAATTATGACACGTAACAAAATAACTAAGTGTACTATACATGTCATAATTCAAAATGTTCAGTTCAAATACCCAAAAGTATTGATAGTGTAGGCAGATCTTCAACGATCCTTGACTCCTGTGCAAGCTGGACGACACTCGGTGCAAAATATGGAAATTTTGCAATTTAGTTAAAAACCTTTTCCTTCCCCCGTTCGAGGTCGATTCCATGCCTTTCGTGATCTATAACAACACATTTAGCTCATTTAACACTCATACTATTTATTTCAATCCAAAAATCACATTATGGAAAAATTTCATTTTTTCCCCTTAACTTTTACAAAATTATGATTTTGCCCCTAGGCTGAGAAATTTTTAGTTTCAGCCCTTATTCTTATGTTTTATGACATTCTGAACATTTTTCTCTTCTATGACAACATCAAATTCTAACTCTAACATGCACTTATGAGCATTAGGTATTTTTACTGATTATATTGTTTTGCTCGTTTTCGCTAAAACTCGCTTAGAAAAGATCGTTATCCTAACCTCAAACATTCATATTCTACCATAAAACATCAAAATACATGCATATCATTCATAGGTAAATTTTTAAACATAAGCCCTAACTCGAAATAATGGTAGAAATAGGTAAACCGAGCTTCGTGGATTTCAAAAATGTAAAGAACATTAAAAACGGGGATTGAATGCACTTACTATGTGTAACACCCCGTACCCGATATCGTCGCCGGAGTCGGACACGAGGGGTTCACAGACTAAATTCACTTGTCACACAGACCATTTTAACATTTCCAGACAAGTTGGCTGACTGCGTCACTGTTACCCTAAAAATCATATCTCGAGTTCCAGAACTCGAAATCCAGTTCCGTAAATTTTTCCTGAAACTAGACTCATAATTCCATCTACATATATTTTTCTAGAATTTTTGGTCAAGCCAATTAGTACAGTTTATTAGTTAAAATCTCCCCTGTTTCAGGGTTCGACTACACTGATCTTTGCGCGTTACGACTTGGATATCTTCCTGTACAGGGCTCTAACACTTATGCCGTTTCTTTCTAATGAAACTAGACTCACAAAGAAATCTGTACATGTAGAGCATAACTTCTAATTCTCTCTGGTTAATTTATAGTGAATTTTCAAAGTCGGAACAGGGGATCCAGAAACCGTTCTGGCCCTGTTTCGCGAAATATTGAATATATCTTAAAATATGACTCATATGACCCTTTCGTTTCTTCCATATGAAAGTAGCTTCATCAAGGTTCAATTACATAATTTATTCACTATTTAATTCCATTCATACTATTTTTAGTGATTTTTCACATCCACATCACTGCTGCTGCCAGCATCTATTTTAAGGTAAACTTTACCTATTCTATGATCCTCCATGGATCAACTAAGGTTTGTCATACATATACCAAAAGTGATCATGAATAACCATGTCAAGAGTATAAGACCGAAAATAATCAGCCATGGCATATGGCCTAATGATCAATTAAACCTCAACTATTTCTCATCGAAAACCGAACTCACTAAGACTTATAACTAAGTACCACAAGGCCGAATTGACTTAATGTCTATGCCATTTTCGCATGGCTTAAGGTTTACATACCAAATTTAAAACATAACATTATAGCTTATACATGCCGAAATGTTCTTCTAGACCCACTAAGAAGAAAGTACCAAAATGATTGCTAGTTGGTGTGATGACTTTGATGACGGTCCCGGGCACGCAAAAAGGATGAATCCAAGAAACCTAAAATAGGTGACAAGCAAACACCGAATGAGTATATAACTCAGTAAGTCATAAGCATTCCACAACCATCCATTAACAAAATTATCACAAAATGAAACAATGAAACGAGGCTAAGTACTCCATCCATACCGAACTATACCATAGTTCCTTAGACCTTTTGGTTCAATCTCATACCAAGCCATACATTCACATTTCATATACTATTCAATAGGGTATTTGAGGCATTTTCCATACATCATTTCATATTCGTTTCAATCATACAACTAAATGTCCTTTCGTCTATTCCACGATAAACCTTATGTACATGACTGCAATTGTAATCATCACATAGATTCAAAACTTACCATGCTCAACCCCGAGCATGAACATAGCGCCTACTTGCCATGAACCCAAGGTACTTACTCTTTCCGCTGTCCATGATCAACTCGATGAAGTCACACCCTCCATGTAAATAATCGATCGAAGATATATATATCAAGTTCGCACACATAGTGCTTAATAATCGATCACGCACACTTAGTGCCATGTGATTTAAGCTCGCACACATAGTGCCATATAATTTAAGCTCGCACACTTAGTGCCATACATTTCAAGCTTGCACACTTAGTGCCAATCTCGTCACCATGCACACTTATTGCCCGCACACTTAGTGCCGAAACCAAACACTCTACACATTTCACTACCTTTTTACAGTCAACAATGTCATCATTCCATGCACATACATTTTTATATACATTTCATCTCATTAACACAATTACATAGGTATTACGATCATTTAAATCAATACCAAATATATGCTTATTGACTTACCTCGGATGTTGTCGAATGTCTTCAACAGCTATTCAATTACTTTTTCTTTCCCCTTGTCCAACTTCGATCCTTTAAGCTCTTGAGCTAAATCAAACATATTTACTTCTCAATCAAACATACACATACGACAACCATATACATTTCAAAAACCAATTCATTCGTATCATTTGTCCATATATTAGCTTTTAACACATTCGGTCACTAGGGCGACCTATTTAACCTTTAAGCATTCTTTTCCAATTTTAGTTAAATAATACCGAATGCCATTAACTACTAATGCCACACACACACATATGCATAAAATTAACCCATACATGACCTATAGCTCATTCGGTCATTCATCTCTCAAGCCTATCAAGCTTCATATCATGCTTCCTTGGCCGAATATACATATAAGCACAATTTGGCATTTTTATTCACTTCATGATAAATTCGGCCTTGACATAATTTCATTAAAAGTCCCTATTAGCCACTCCCATAATCTAAATCTAAAAATCGGCAACATCCACCTTTTAACTATCTTAGCCGAATACTTCTCAACACTTAGATTAAAGTATGCACATTAATTTAATACAACTTTCATTATACCTTTCACCCTAAAACATAATTTATAAATCTCACCCTTCCTTCCATGTTTCGGTCAATTATTCAAATTATCACATAACATAAATTTTGTATTCCCTATTCATCTTAACTCATTCGGCTTTAACAATTACCCAATTCTCCTAAAAGAAACTAACAAATAACTTAAGCAATTTCATTAACCCATATAGCCGAATGTACCAAGCATTTATCATTTTGCAACATGAATTCTATAGCATGGCCGAATACTCATGCACATACACACATAACAACAAGAACTCAATGACCTAAAAATCTCCTTTTATTAAACATTCAAACTCACTCCTCTTCATGCTTCATCACAACAACATCAAAACACCAACCAAGAAAGACAACATCCATGGCCAAATTTCATCTCCATCAAATAGCAAAAGAAATCTAAACCATGGACTAGGTAGATTTCAAACTAACAACTAAAACATGCATGAATCTCAAGGAATAACATCAAACATACCTCAATCTAGTTACAATCATGGCCGAGCTTCTCCAAACCCCCCTTTCCCTCACTCACGGCAATTGTAAAAAAAATGAGAAAGGATGAACAACCAATTTTTTTTTCTTTTTTCTTTGTTTTGTCACGGCAAAGGGGGCATCCACACACATTATTTTTTTTTTGTTATCATCATTTTCTTTTTCCATTTCTTTAATACTAGCTTTCTATTTTATTGTTTCCTACATACATCACTAGTCTAACATGTTGGAGACATGTTTCCACCCATAGCATGGCCGGCCATCATGCTCCAATTTGGCTAATTTGACATGCAAGGACAAACACTTTCCCACATGTATTAATAGGCCATTTTAACACTTCCCTAGCACATTTCTCAATTTTCTCACATAAGTCCTTTCTAATAAATTTCACCTACAAATGACGAAATTAAGGCACGAAATTTTCACATATGTACATTCATGCACAATAAACATAGAAAATAATAGTTAATTATTTTTTTGTGTCTCAGTTTTGTGGTCTCGAAACCACTTCCCGACTAGGGTCATATTAGGGCTGTCACAACTCTCCCCCGCTTAAGAAATTTTCGTCCTCGAAAATCTTACCGGTAAATAGGTTTGGGTATCGCTCTCTCATAGAGTTCTCGGGTTCCCAAGTAGCTTCTTCGATCCCGTGTTTGAGCCATAACACTTTCACTAACGAAACCCTTTTGTTTCGCAACTCTTTCACTTCACGAGCTAGGATACGAATCGGTTCTTCTTCATAACTCATATCGGCTTGAATTTCGACCTCAGATGGAGTGATTACGTGTGACGGGTCGGACCTATATCGTCGAAGCATCGAGACATGGAAAACGTTGTGAATCTTTTCGAGCTCAGGGGGTAAAATTAATCGGTACGCTACTGGCCCAACTCGTTCAGATACTTTATACGGACCGATGAACCTCAGACTCAATTTGCCCTTACGGCCAAATCTAAGCACCTTCTTCCAGGGTGAGACTTTGAGAAATACCTTGTCTCCAACCTGATATTCAATGTCTTTTCTTTTCAAATCCGCATACGACTTTTGGCGATCCGAAGAGGCTTTCAAACTTTCACGAATTACTCGAACCTTCTGCTCGGCATCCTTAATCAAATCAACCCCGAAGATTTTACTTTCACTAAGTTCAGTCCAGAATAATGGGGTATGGCATTTACGACCGTATAAAGCCTCGTAAGGCGCCATCTTAATACTTGATTGAAAACTATTGTTGTAAGCGAATTCAATCAAAGGTAAATACCGTTCCCATGACCCACTAAACTCAAGGATGCAATATCTCAACATATCCTCGAGTATTTGAATTATCCATTCGGATTGACCATCGGTTTGGGGATGAAAAGCAGTGCTAAAATGCATCTTGGTACCCAAAGCCTCTTGCAATTTCTTCGAAAATCGCGAGGTGAATCTTGGATCTCTGTCCGACACAATAGAAATAGGTACCCCGTGTAATCTCACAATCTGAGAAACATACAATTCAGCTAGTTTATCCAATGAAAAATCCGTACGTACGGGGATAAAGTGGGCTGACTTAGTCAGTCTATCAACAACAACCCAAATCGCCTCTTTCTTACTTGCCGATACTGGCAACCCAGATACAAAATCCATCGTGACTCGATCCCATTTCCATTCAGGTATCATGATTGGCTGAAGTAATCCCGATGGCACTTGATGTTCCGCTTTTACTTGTTGACATATCAAACACTTTGAAACAAATTCAGAAATGTCTCGTTTCATACCGGGCCACCAAAATTGGCGTTTCAGGTCATTGTACATTTTAGTGCTACCCGGGTGGACTGACATTCGACTACTGTGAGCCTTGTCCAAAATCATCGAAACGAGTTCCGAATTTCTTGGAATACATAATCGACCCTTGAACGTCAAGCAATCATTGTCGTCAATCTGAAATTCCGATTCCTCATTCGAAACACATTCAGCTCGTCTAGCGACCAATTTAGCGTCAACCTTCTGAGATTCAAGTATTTGATGAATCAATAGTGGTTTGGCCTCTAATTCAACTACTAGCACCCCATCGGGTGAAACGGATAGGTGAGTATCCATCGCTCTCAAAGCAAATAGTGCTTTACGACTTAAAGCATCGGCCACCACGTTGGCCTTTCCTGGGTGATAATCAATGACAAGTTCATAGTCCTTCAACAACTCAAGCCAACGTCTTTGTCGCAAATTTAGATCTCTTTGAGTCATCAAATATTTAAGACTCTTGTGGTCCGAATAAATATGACACCTTTCTCCAAACAAGTAATGTCGCCATATTTTTAAGGCAAACACTATGGCTACTAATTCAAGGTCATGGGTCGGATAGTTTCTCTCATGCGACTTTAATTGTCTCGACGCGTAAGCCACAACTCGACCTTCTTGCATCAACACACAACCTAGCCCAAGCAAGGATGCGTCACTGTAAATGAAAAACTCTTTGCCGGACTCCGGCTGTACTAGCAATGGGGCCTTGGTTAAACAGGTTTTTAGCCGATCGAAACTTTCTTGACAGCGTTCCGACCACTCGAACTTAACATCATTTTGAAGTAGTTTTGTCAACAGTGCAGCTATCATCGAAAAACCCTTTACAAACCGTCGATAGTATCCGGCAAGCCCCAAAAAGCTCCTAACTTCGGTAATATTCCTTGGAGGTTTCCAATTGACTATGGCCGAAATTTTGTTCGGGTCCACTCTGACACCCGATGCGGACACCACGTGCCCCAAAAAGCTAACCTCTCTCAACCAAAATTCACATTTATTGAACTTTGCGTATGTGACATCCCTAAATTGACCCTAGTCGGAAAGTGGTTTCGGGACCACTAAACCGAGTCATAATAATAATTAACCATCATAATTGATGCTCATTATATGTATATATGCATGTGTGAAAATTTCATGTTTGGATTTTGTTAATTGTAAGTGAATTTTTATCAAATAGGACTTATGTGAGAAAATTTAGAAATGTGCTAGGCAAATGTAAGGTGGCCTATTAATACATGTGGGAAAGTGTTGTCCTTGCATGTCAAATTAGCCAAAATGAAGCATGATGGCCGGCCATGCTATGGGTGGAAACATGTCTCCAACATGTTAGACTAGTGATGCATGTAGGAAATAATAAAATAAGAAAGTTAGCATTAAAGAAATGGAAAAAAGAAAATGATGATAACAAAAAAAAAAAAAAGTGTGGATGCTTTCCCCCCTTGCAGTACATGAGAGAAACAAAAGCAAAGAAAGAAAGAAAAAAAAGGGTGTTCATTCTCTCATTTTCTCCTTGCTTGGCGAATATACTAAGAAGAAAGGGGAAAAAGCTTGAGAAAATCAGCCATGGGAGCTTACTAGACTAAGGTGTTTTGATACAAGAAGGTATGTTTTATGCCACTCTTGAAAATGCATGCATGATTTGGAGGATTGGTTCAAAATTTTCCTTGAATCTCAAATCGAAACTAAGTTGTTAGGTGAGTTAAAATTGCCATGCATGTTGTTTTCCTTGGTGAGTGTTTTGATGTTGTTGTGATGAAAGCATGGAAATGAGTAAGTTCGAATGTTTAACAAAAAGGAAATTTTGTGCCATTGAGTTCTTGTTGTTATGTGTGTGTGCATGAGTATTCGGCCATGCTATAGAATTTATGTTGCAACATGATTAATGCTTAATGAGATGTATAATAGTACTTGTGAATGAGCTTGAGAGTATTTAAACAATTAGACATGAAAAGGGTGGTAATGAGGCTGAAAAATTGTTGGATGGTTAATTGGGTAAGGAATGAAGCATTCGGCCATATGGGGTACAAATGGGCATAGGTGTTAAATACCTTGTATTGGAAACTTTGATAAATAAGTAGCAATAAATTAAGATGAGATTGAGTAAATTTTCAGCTTAGTTGTGTTAAGTATTCGGCAATAACCATAATAATGCATGTGAATGCCGATGTTTGTGTTTGATGGAGAGGTAAATTGTTTGATTTAGCTCAAGAGCAAAGGGGAACTAGATTGGACAAAGGAAAGGAGAAAGCAAACGAGTAGCCGATTTGGAACCGTTCTACCCCAAACAAGGTAAGTCATTAAGCACGTATTTGATATTGCTTAAATGATTGTAAAATTTATACAATTGTGTTTAATGGGATGATATATATATATATGAATGAAAATGTATGTGTATGGAGTGATGACATTTGTTGAATGTAAAAGAAATAGTGAAATGTGTAGAAAGTTTGCTTTCGGCACTAAGTGTCTTGGGCAATACGTGTGTGCGGTGATTTAGATCGGCACTAAGTGTGCGTGCTGGAAATATATGGCACTAAGTGTGCGTGCTGGAAATATATGGCACTGTGTGTGCGGGCTTAAATTACGTGGCACTAAGTGTGTGAAATCGAGTAGTAAGCACTGTGTGTGCGTACTTTAAATATATGGAGGGTGTGTCTCCATTGAATTGAGTATGGACAGCGGATCGGGTAAGTACCTCGAGCTCATGACGAATAGAGAATACGTTCATGCTTGGGGTTGAAATTGGTAAGCCTTAAATCTATGTGATGATTGAAATTGTATGGTTGTGCTGGAAAATGAGTTAATGTGTAAAAATGCTTCGATTATCTTGTTGTGTAGAATATGAAATGTGGATGTATGAATTGGTACGAGATTGGACCGAAAGGTCCGAGGTATTATGGTATAGATTCGATATGGACGAGTACCTAGCCTCATTTGTTGTACATGTAGTAGTAACTTTATCAGTGGATTGATGAATGCTTATGACTTACTGAGTTGTAAACTCACTCGGTGTTTTTCTTGTCACCCATTTTAAGTCTCTCGGACTCGTATTGTTTGCGTGATCGGGACCGTCGTTGAAGTCATCACACCGGCTGAAATCTTGTGGTATTGTTTTTGTTGTTGAAGAACATTTGGCATGTATAGGCTATTATATATTGTCGAATTGTGGGTTGTAAACTTTAAGCCATGTGAAAATGGCCTAAGTGGTCGTCGAGTGGGATGCTAGAACCTATAGCCACGAGTCTTAGAAACTCAAATTTTGATAAGGTGGCCATAATTTGTGTCATGTATGATGGATGATTAAGGCCAAGGAAAAATTCATGAAATTGGCATAGTCTACTGCAGTAACTGTTGCGGACAGCAGCAGTGAGATGAGATTGAAAAATCACTAAAAATAGTAGAAGTAGAATTAAATAGTGAGTAAATTATGGAACTGAACCTTGATGAATCTATTTTTATATGGACGAAACGAAACGACCATATGAGCAGTATACTGAGAAATATTAAGGTTCTCGTGAGACAGGGCCAGAACGGTTTCTGGGTCCCCTGTCGCGACTTTGAAAATTTACCATAAATTATCCAGAAAGAATTAGGAGTCATGCCTTATATGTACAGATTCCATTTTGAGTCTAGTTTCATTAGAAACAAACGACACCAGTATTAAAGCCCTGTACAGAGAGATATTCAAGTTGTAACGCGCGAAGGTCAGAGTAGTCGGTCCCTGTAACATGGGTGACTTTAACTAATAAACTGTACCAATTGGCCCAACCAAAAATTCTAAAAATAAATCCATGGATGGGTATATGAGTCTAAATTCAGGGAAAATTTACGAAACCAGTTTCCAAGTTTTGAAACTCGAGATATGATTTTTAAGGAGACGGTGACGCAGTTTTCCAGCCTGACTGGTAATGTCAAATTGGTTGGTATCTTGAGAGGTTTGGCGTTAACCCTCGTGTCCGACAACCGGCGTCGGTCACGAGTTAGGGGTGTTACAATTTTATTGGTATCAGAGCTATGGTTTAGTCGGTTCTAGGACTACCATAGCGCGTGTGAGTCTAGCTATACATGCCAAATTGTTAGCGCTTAATAATGTGATGACTTCTGACGGTTGGAATTTTTGTTTTGATTAGCAATGGATCCCGGGGTAGAGAGACCCTTGGCGGATGACGTTGAAAGTGTAGCGGCTGCTCCTGCGCAAGGGACACCGCCCGTTGAGCCTCAGTCATCCGCGAATAATCAAAATGAAGGGGCGAAACAAGCCTTCTTCACCATGATGAATGAGTGGGTCGCGCAATATGCCCGAACCAACCCGGCTGTCCAACCATTCCCGAATTTAAATACTCCACCCCAAGAGCCCGCAATGCCTCCGATTCATCGACCTGTGAGGCTGAGTAAACCACCTGTGGACTTGATTAGGAAGCGTGGGGCCGAGGAGTTCAAGGCCATAGTTACTGATGATGCCGAAAAGGCCGAGTTCTGGCTCGATAACACCATTAGAGTGTTAGATGAACTGTCATGCACACCCGATGAATGTCTTAAGTGTGCTATATCCTTGTTGTGAGACTCAGCTTACTATTGGTGGAGGACTTTAATTTCCATAGTCCCAAATGAACGAGTTACTTGGGATTTCTTCCAATCCAATTTCAAAGAAATACATTAGTCAACGGTTCATCGATCGAAGCGTAAGGAATTCTTGGAACTCAAGCAAGGCGGATGATCAGATCTGAATCTGAACATGAGTTCGTAAGACTTAGTCGGTATGCTCGGGAGTGTGTGGCTGATGAGGTTGCGATGTGCAAAAGATTTGAAGAAGGATTGAATGAAGAGTTAAAGTTACTAGTGGGAATTTTAGAGATAAAGGAGTTCGTGACACTAGTCGAACGAGCACGCAAGGCGGAAGAACTTGGGAAGGAGAAGAAGAAGGCTGAATTTGAAGCAAGAGATTACCGTAAAAGATCGACGAGTAAAGCTCCGTTCTCGGTGTAAAGAGGTTAAGGAGGACACCAAGAAGTCGAGGACGATCATGGAATTTCCATTAGAGCCCGACCATTGACGGACTCGAGCTACTTCAGTAGCTAGTGTGGGCAATAATCGTCAAGAGAGACCTGAATGCCCCCAATGTGGAAGACGACACCTAGGTGAATGTTGGGGTAAGTCTGCTAATAGGGCTGTTATGGATGCGGTTCAAGGACCACTTCATTAGAGATTGCACGAGCTAGATGAGAGGAATAAGACGCAAGGTGCAAGACCTAGTGGAACGACGGTGGAGGTAGGCCCCGAGAATCTCTGGAGGTAGGGGTGGTAATCGAGAGGAGCCTCTAATACGGCTGTCCGATCCGAGACCCGTGCTCTCGCTAGAGCATATGCCATCCAGCACGAGAGGAGGCATCCTCCCCGACGTTATCACCGGTACTTTTACTCTCTTTGATATTATTGTGATTGCATTGATTGACCCCGCTCTACTCACTCATATGTATGTGAAACCTTAGCATCCAAAAAGACTCTACCGTTGAGTCTCTCGAGTTCAGAATTCGAGTGTCAAACCCTTTGGGTCAATACGTGCTCGTTGATAAAGTGTGCAAGAGATGCCCCTAATAATTCGAGAATCCTGCTTTTTCGATCGATCCGATGCTTCTACCATTTAATGAATTGATGTTATTCTTGGTATGGATTGGTGATCAGTACATGATGCGATGGTGGATGCAAAAGGAAAACCATTGATTTGAGGAGTGCAAATAATGAGGTAGTCCGAGTCGAGTCTCATCGATTTAAAAGGAGCGCCAAATGATAATATCTTCTATGACCGCCGGAGGTATGTGAAAAGGGTGTGAAACATACCTTGCGTATGTGTTTGGAAGTAAATAGACGGAAAGGAAACTCGAATCGGTACCGTGGTTTGTGAGTATTCAGATGTTTTTCCCGAGGAGTTACCGAGATTGCCACCGGTTCGAGAAGTGGAATTCGCATCGGTTGTACCGGTACTATGCCGATTTCAATAGCCCCGTATCGTATGGCATTAACGGAATTAAAGGAATTGAAGGTTCAATTGCAAGAATTGACGGATAGAGGTTTCGCTTTCGACCGAGTTTTTCTCCATGGGGCGACTTTGTATTGTTTGTGAAGAAGAAGGACGGAACCATGAGGTTGTGCATCGACTATCGTCAACTCAATAAAGTGACGATAAAGAATAAATATCTATTGCCACGAATTGACGATTTGTTTGATCAATTAAAGGGAGCCTCGGTGTTTTCAAAGATAGATTTGAGGTCAGGGTACTATCAGTTGAGGGTCCGAGAATCGGACATACCCAAAACCGCTTTTAGAACGAGGTACGGTCACTACGAGTTCTTGGTGATGCCGTTTGGGCTCACTAATGCCCCTGCGGTGTTTATGGATTTAATGAATAGAATTTTCAGGCCATACTTGGATCGGTTCGTAGTTGTATTTATCGATGACATTTTGGTCTATTCGAGAGATGAAACTGAACATCTTTGAACACCGAGGCTAGTGTTGCAAATCTTACGAGATAAGCGATTATCGTAAAGTTCAAGAAATGTGAATTTTGGTTGAAAGAGGTTAGCTTTTTGGGCACGTGGTGTCCGCATCGGTGTCGGTGGACCCGAACAAAATTTTGGCCATAGTCGATTGGAAACCACCAAGGAATGTTACCGGTTAGGAGCTTTTGGGGCTTGCGGTTATTACCGACGATTTGTAAAGGTTTCTCGACGATAGCCACGCCAATGACGGCTACTCCAAAAGGATGTTAAGTTCGAATGGACGGAGAAATGTCGAAAAGTTTCGATCAACTGAAAGCTTATTTGATGAAGCCCCAATTCTAGTGCAACCCGAATCGGGCAAGAGTTTGTCATTTATAGTGACGCATCCCTACTTGGGTTGGGTTGCGTATTGATGCAAGAAGGGCGAGTTGTGGCCTATGCGTCGAGACAATTAAAGCCACATGAGAAAAATTATCCAACCCATGATCTCGAATTGGTCGCCATCGTGTTCGCCTTAAAGATATGGCGACATTACTTATTTGGTGAGAAGTGCCATGTGTATTCGGATCACAAAAGTCTCAAATATTTGATGACTCGAGAGACTTAAATCTGCGACAATGATGATGGCTCGAGTTGTTAAAAGATTATGAACTCGTCATTGATTATCACCCGAAAGGCTAATGTGGTTGCGGATGCCTTAAGTCGGAAATCACCGCTTGCTTTACGACGATGAATGTACACTTGTCTATTCTACCCGACAATGTGTTAGTAGCCAATTAAAGGCCAAACCATTATTGGCTCATCAAATTCGTGAAGCTCGAAAGTTGATGAGGAGTTGCTTGCAAAAGCGGCCGAGTGTGTTCGAACAAGGAATCGAGTTTCAAATTGATGATGACGATTGTTTGAGGTTCGAAGTCGTCTGTGTGTTCCAAAGAATTGAACTTATTTCGATAATTCTAAATGAAGCCCATTGTAGTCGAATGTCAATCCACCCGGTAGTACTAAAATGTACAATGACCAAACGCCAATTTTGGTGGCCCGGTGAAACGAGACATTTCAATTTGTTTCGTGTGTCCGATATGTCAACAAGTGAAAGCGGAACATCAAGTGCCATCGGGATTACTTCACCAATCCTCGATACCGAATGGAAATGGGATCGAGTAACAATGGACTTTGTGTCCGGGTTACCATTGACTCGTAATAAGAAAGACTCGGTTTGGGTCATTGTTGATAGACCCACCAAGTCCGCTCATTTTATCCTGTCCGCACGGATTTTACGCCGATAAGTTGGCGAAATTATATGTCTCCCAAATTGTTCGATTGCATGGGGTACCTATTTCTATCGTGTCGGATAGAGACCCAAGATTTACGTCGCGGTTTTGGAAGAAATTGCAAGAGGCTTTGGGTACCAAACGCATTTTAGCACTTTTCACCCCCAAACCGATGGTCAATCCGAACGGATAATTCAAATACTCGAGGATATGTTGAGATGTTGCATCCTTGAGTTTAGTGGTTCATGGGAACAGTATCGCCTTTGATTGAATTCGCCACAACAATAGCTTTCAATCAAGTATTAAGATGGCGCCTTACGAGGCTTTATACGGTCGTAAATGTCGTACCCCATTATTCGGATGAACTTAGTGAAGGTAAATTCTTGAGGTTGATTTGGTTAAGGATGCCGAGCAAAAGTTCGAGTAATTCGTGAAAGTTTGAAAGTCGCCGGATCGCCAAAAGTCGTATGCGGATTTGAAAAGAAAAGATATTGAATATCGGGTTGGAGACAAGGTCTTTCTCAAAGTTTCACCTTGGAAGAAGGTGCTTAGATTTGGTCGTAAGGGCAAATTGAGTCCGAGGTTCATTGGGCCATATGAAGTATCCGAACGAATTGGGCGATCGCATATCGATTAATTTTGCCCCGAGCTCGAAAGGATTCACAACGTTTTCATGTCTCGATGCTTGACGATATAGGTCTGATCCATCGCACGTAATTGCTCCATCCGAGATTGAGATTCACCTAATTTGAGCTATGAAGAGGAACCGGTTCACATTATGAGGCGTGAAGTAAAAGAGTTGCGCAATAGGAAAATCCCGTTAGTGAAGGTGTTGTGGCATAAACACGGAATGGAAGAAGCCACTTGGGAACTTGAGGACTCTATGAAAGAGCGATACCGAGCCTATTTACGGTAAGATTTTCGGGACGAAAATTTCTTAAGTGGGGGAGAGTTGTGACATCCCTAAATTGACCCTAGTCGGAAAGTGGTTTCGGGACCACTAAACCGAGTCATAATAATAATTAACCATCATAATTGATGCTCATTATATGTATATATGCATGTGTGAAAATTTCATGTTTGGATTTTGTTAATTGTAAGTGAATTTTTATCAAATAGGACTTATGTGAGAAAATTTAGAAATGTGCTAGGCAAATGTAAGGTGGCCTATTAATACATGTGGGAAAGTGTTGTCCTTGCATGTCAAATTAGCCAAAATGAAGCATGATGGCCGGCCATGCTATGGGTGGAAACATGTCTCCAACATGTTAGACTAGTGATGCATGTAGGAAACAATAAAATAAGAAAGTTAGCATTAAAGAAATGGAAAAAAGAAAATGATGATAACAAAAAAAAAAAAAGAGTGTGGATGCTTTCCCCCCCTTGCCGTACATGAGAGAAACAAAAGCAAAGAAAGAAAGAAAAAAAAAAGGGTGTTCATTCTCTCATTTTCTCCTTGCTTGGCCGAATATACTAAGAAGAAAGGGGGGAAAAAGCTTGAGAAAATCAGCCATGGGAGCTTACTAGACTAAGGTGTTTTGATACAAGAAGGTATGTTTTATGCCACTCTTGAAAATGCATGCATGATTTGGAGGATTGGTTCAAAATTTTCCTTGAATCTCAAATCGAAACTAAGTTGTTAGGTGAGTTAAAATTCGGCCATGCATGTTGTTTTCCTTGGTGAGTGTTTTGATGTTGTTGTGATGAAAGCATGGAAATGAGTAAGTTCGAATGTTTAACAAAAGGAAATTTTGTGCCATTGAGTTCTTGTTGTTATGTGTGTGTGCATGAGTATTCGCCATGCTATAGAATTTATGTTGCAACATGATTAATGCTTAATGAGATGTATAATAGTACTTGTGAATGAGCTTGAGAGTATTTAAACAATTAGACATGAAAAGGGTGGTAATGAGGCTGAAAAATTGTTGGATGGTTAATTGGGTAAGGAATGAAGCATTCGCCATATAGGGTACAAATGGGCATAGGTGTTAAATACCTTGTATTGGAAACTTTGATAAATAAGTAGCAATAAATTAAGATGAGATTGAGTAAATTTTCAGCTTAGTTGTGTTAAGTATTCGCAATAACCATAATAATGCATGTGAATGCCGTATGTTTGTGTTTGATGGAGAGGTAAATTGTTTGATTTAGCTCAAGAGCAAAGGGAACTAGATTGGACAAAGGAAAGGAGAAAGCAAACGAGTAGCCGATTTGGAACCGTTCTACCCCAAACAAGGTAAGTCATTAAGCGTATTTGATATTGCTTAAATGATTGTAAAATTTATACAATTGTGTTTAATGGGATGATATATATATATATGAATGAAAATGTATGTGTATGGAGTGATGACATTTGTTGAATGTAAAAGAAATAGTGAAATGTGTAGAAAGTTTGCTTTCGGCACTACGTGTGCGGGCAATACGTGTGTACGGTGACGAGATCGGCACTAAGTGTGCATGCTGGAAATATATGGCACTAAGTGTGCGTGCTGGAAATATATGGCACTGTGTGTGCGGGCTTAAATTACGTGGCACTAAGTGTGCGAAATCGAGTAGTAAGCACTGTGTGTGCGTACTTTAAATATATGGAGGGTGTGTCTCCATTGAATTGAGTATGGACAGCGGATCGGGTAAGTACCTCGAGCTCATGACGAATAGAGAATACGTTCATGCTTGGGGTTGAAATTGGTAAGCCTTAAATCTATGTGATGATTGAAATTGTATGGTTGTGCTGGAAAATGAGTTAATGTGTAAAAATGCTTCGATTATCTTGTTGTGTAGAATATGAAATGTGGATGTATGAATTGGTACGAGATTGGACCGAAAGGTCCGAGGTATTATGGTATAGATTCGATATGGACGAGTACCTAGCCTCATTTGTTGTACATGTAGTAGTAACTTTATCAGTGGATTGATGAATGCTTATGACTTCTGAGTTGTAAACTCACTCGGTGTTTTTCTTGTCACCCATTTTAGGTCTCTCGGACTCGTATTGTTTGCGTGATCGGGACCGTCGTTGAAGTCATCACACCGGCTGAAATCTTGTGGTATTGTTTTGTTGTTGAAGAACATTTGGCATGTATAGGCTATTATATATTGTCGAATTGTGGGTTGTAAACTTTAAGCCATGTGAAAATGGCCTAAGTGGTCGCCGAGTGGGATGCTAGAACCTATAGCCACGAGTCTTAGAAACTCAAATTTTGATAAGGTGGCCATAATTTGTGTCATGTATGATGGATGATTAAGGCCAAGGAAAAATTCATGAAATTGGCATAGTCTACTGCAGTAACTGTTGCGGACAGCAGCAGTGAGATGAGATTGAAAAATCACTAAAAATAGTAGAAGTAGAATTAAATAGTGAGTAAATTATGGAACTGAACCTTGATGAATCTATTTTTATATGGACGAAACGAAACGACCATATGAGCAGTATACTGAGAAATATTAAGGTTCTCGTGAGACAGGGCCAGAACGGTTTCTGGGTCCCCTGTCGCGACTTTGAAAATTTACCATAAATTATCCAGAAAGAATTAGGAGTCATGCCTTATATGTACAGATTCTATTTTGAGTCTAGTTTCATTAGAAACAAACGACACCAGTATTAAAGCCCTGTACAGAGAGATATTCAAGTTGTAACGCGTGAAGGTCATAGCAGTCGGTCCCTGTAACATGGGTGACTTTATCTAATAAACTGTACCAATTGGCCCAACAAAAAATTCTAAAAATAAATCCATGGATGGGTATATGAGTCTAAATTTAGGGAAAATTTACGAAACCAGTTTCTGAGTTTTGAAACTCGAGATATGATTTTTAAGGCGACGGTGATGCAGTTTTCCAGCCTGACTAGTAATGTCAAATTGGTTGGTATCTTGAGAGGGTTTGGCCGTTAACCCCTCGTGTCCGACACCGGCGTCGGTCACGAGTTAGGGGTGTTACAGCGTATAACTGCTTATCTCGTAAAATTTGCAACACTAGCCTCAGGTGTTCAGCATGTTCAGTTTTATCTCTCGAATAGACCAAAATGTCATCGATAAACACAACTACGAACCGATCCAAGTATGGCCTAAAAATTCGATTCATTAAATCCATAAATACTGCAGGGGCATTAGTGAGCCCAAACGGCATCACTAAGAATTCGTAGTGACTGTACCTCGTTCTAAAAGCAGTTTTGGGTATGTCCGAGTCTCGAACCCTCAACTGATAGTATCCCGATCTGAAATCTATCTTTGAAAACACTGAGGCTCCCTTTAATTGATCAAACAAATCATCAATACGTGGCAACAGATATTTATTCTTTATTGTCACTTTATTCAACTGACAATAGTCGATACACAATCTCATGGTTCCATCCTTCTTTTTCACAAACAATACTGGTGCGCCCCATGGGGAAAAGCTCGGTCGAGCGAAACCTCTATCCGTCAATTCTTGTAATTGAACTTTCAATTCCTTTAATTCCATTAATGCCATACGATACGGGGCTATTGAGATTGGAGTGGTACCAGGTACAATTTCGATGCCGAATTCCACTTCTCGAACCGGTGGCAATCCCGGTAACTCCTCAGGAAAAACATCTGAATACTCACAAACCACTGGTACTGATTCAAGTTTTCTTTCCGTCTCTTTGCTCTCAAACACATACGCAAGGTATGTTTCACACCCCTTTTTCACATATCTCCGGCGGTCATTGAAGATATTATCATTGGCGCTCCTTTTAAATCGAGAGACTCGACTTGGACTACCTCATTATTTGCACTCCTCAAATCAATGGTTTTCCTTTTGCGCTTCCACCTTGCATCATGTACGGTCACCAATCCATACCAAGAATAACATCAAATTCATTAAACAAGAAAAGCATCGGATCGGTAGGAAAAGCAGATTCTCGAATTATTAGGGGCATCTCTTGCACACTTTATCAACGAGTACGTATTGACCCAAAGGGTTTGACACTCGAATTACGAACTCAGGAGACCAACAGTAGAGTCTTCTTTGGATGCTAAGGTTTCACATACATATGAATGAGTAGAGCCAGGGTCAATCAATGCAATCACAGTAGTATCAAAGAGAGTGAAAGTACCAGTGATAACATCAGGGGAGGATGCCTCCTCTCGTGTGCGGATGGCATATGCTCTAGCAGGAGCACGGGTCTCGGATCGAACAACCGTATCAGAGGCCCCTCTCTGATTACCACCCCTACCTCCTGAAATTCTCGGGGGTCTACCTCTAGCCGTCGTTCCACTAGGTCTTGCGCCTTGCATCTTATTCTTCTCATCTAGCTCTGTGCAATCTCTAATGAAGTGGTCCTTCGAACCGCATCCGTAACAGGCCCTGTTAGCAGACTTACCCCAACATTCACCTATGTGTCGTCTTCCACATTGGGGGCATTCCGGCTTTTCTTGACGATTATTGCCTACACTAGCAACCGAAGTAGCTCGTGAGTCCATCGACGGTCGTGCTCTAACGGAAATCCCCGCAGTCGTCCTTGACTTATTTGTGTCCTCCCTGATTTTTTTTATAGCCGAAAATGGAGCTTTACCCGTCGATCTCTTACGACAGTCTTTAGCTTCAAATTCCGCCTTCTTCTTCTCCCTTCCAAGTTCTTCCGCCTTGCAGGCTCGTTCAACTAGTGTTACAAATTCTTTTATCTCCAAAATACCCACCAGCAGCTTTAAATCTTCATTCAATCCTTCTTCAAATCTTTTGCACATAGCAACCTCATCAGCCACACACTCCCGAGCATACCGACTAAGTCTTACAAACTCATGTTCATATTCAGATACTGTCATACGGCCTTGCTTGAGCTCCAAGAATTCCTTATGCTTTTGATCGATGAACCGTTGACTAATATATTTCTTTTGAAATTCCGTTTGAAAGAAATCCCAAGTAACTTGTTCCTTTGGGACTATGGAAATAAAAGTCCTCCACCAATAGTAGGCTGAGTCTCGCAACAAGGATATAGCACACTTAAGACATTCATCGGGTGTGCATGATTCATCAAACACCAATGGTGTTATCAAGCGAAACTCGGCCCTTTCGGCATCATCAAGAACTATGGCCTTGAACTCCTCGGCCCGCGCTTCCTAATCAAGTCCACAGGTGGTTTACTCAGCCTCACAGATCGAGAATCGATGGCATTACGGGCTCTTGGGGTGGAGTATTTAAATTCGGGAATGGTTGGACAGCCGGATTGGTTCGGGCATATTGCGCGACCCATTCATTCATCATGGTGAAGAAGGCTTGTTTCGCTCCTTCATCTTGATTATTCGCAGATGATTGAGGCTCAACAGGCGGTGTCCCTTATACAGGAGCAGCCGCTACACTTTCAACATCATCCGCTAAGGGTCTCTCTGGCCCGGGTTCCATTTGCTAATCAAAACAAAAATTTCAACCGTCAGAAGTCATCACATTATTAAGCACTATCATTACGGCATGTATAGCTAGACTAAATTCACTTGTCACACATTATGGTAGTCCTAGAACCGACTAAACCATAGCTCTGATACCAATAAAATTGTAACACCCCGTGCCGATATCGCCACCGAGTCGGACACGAGGGGTTCACAGACTAAATTCACTTGTCACACGAGACCATTTTAACATTTCCGGACAAAGTGGTGATCAAGTCACTCGTTACCTTAAAATCATATCTCGAGTTCCAGAACTCGAAATCCAGTTCCATAAATTTTTCCTGAAACTAGACTCATAATTACATCTACACATTTTTTTCTAGAATTTTTGGTCGAGCCAATTAGTACATTTTATTAGTTAAAGTCTCCCCTGTTTCAGGGTTCGACTACACTGACCTTTACGCGTTACGACTTAGATATCTTCCTGTACAGGGATCCAACACTTATGCCGTTTGTTTCTAATGAAACTAGACTCACAAAGAAATCTGTACATTAGAGCATAACTTCTAATTCTCTCTGGTTAATTTATAGTGAATTTTCAAAGTCAGAACATGGGATCCAGAAACCGTTCTGGCCCTGTTTCGCGAAATATTGAATATATCTTAAAATACGACTCATATGACCCTTTCGTTTCTTCCATATGAAAGTAGCTTCATCAAGGTTCAATTACATAATTTATTCACTATTCAATTCCATTTCTTATATTTGTAGTGATTTTTCACATCCACATCACTGCTGCTGCCAGCATCTATTTTAAGGTAAACTTTACCTATTCTATGATCCTCCATGGATCAACTAAGGTTTGTCATACATATACGAAAAGTGATCATGAATAACCATGTCAAGAGTATAAGACCGAAAATAATCAGCCATGGCATATGGCCTAATGATCAATTAAACCTCAACTATTTCTCATCGAAAACCGAACTCACTAAGACTTATAACTAAGTACCACAAGGCCGAATTGACTTAATGTCTATGCCATTTTCGCATGGCTTAAGGTTTACATACCAAATTTCAAACATAACATTATAGCTTATACATGCGAAATGTTCTTCTAGACCCACTAAGAAGAAAGTACCAAAATGATTGCTAGTTGGTGTGATGACTTTGATGACGGTCCCGCACGCAAAAAGGATGAATCCAAGAAACCTAAAATAGGTGACAAGCAAACACCGAATGAGTATATAACTCGAGAAGTCATAAGCATTCCACAACCATCCATTAACAAAATTATCACAAAATGAAACAATGAAACGAGGCTAAGTACTCCATCCATACCGAACTATACCATAGTTCCTTAGACCTTCGGTTCAATCTCATACCAAGCCATACATTCACATTTCATATACTATTCAATAGGGTATTTGAGGCATTTTCCATACATCATTTCATATTCGTTTCAATCATACAACTAAATGTCCTTTCGTCTATTCCACGATAAACCTTATGTACATGACTGCAATTGTAATCATCACATAGATTCAAAACTTACCAAGCTCATCCCCGAGCATGAACATAGCGCCTACTTGCCATAAACCCAAGGTACTTACTCTTTCCGCTGTCCATGATCAACTCGATGAAGTCACACCCTCCATGTAAATAATCGATCGAAGATATATATATCAAGTTCGCACACATAGTGCTTAATAATCGATCACGCACACTTAGTGCCATGTGATTTAAGCTCGCACACATAGTGCCATATAATTTAAGCTCGCACACTTAATGCCATACATTTCAAGCTTGCACACTTAGTGCCAATCTCGTCACCATGCACACTTATTGCCCGCACACTTAGTGCCAAACCAAACACTCTACACATTTCACTACCTTTTACAATCAACAATGTCATCATTCCATGCACATACATTTTATATACATTTCATCTCATTAACACAATTACATAGGTATTACGATCATTTAAATCAATACCAAATATATGCTTATTGACTTACCTCGGATGTTGTCGAATGTCTTCAACGGCTATTCAATTACTTTTTCTTTCCCCTTGTCCAACTTCGATCCTTTAAGCTCTTGAGCTAAATCAAACAAATTTACTTCTCAATCAAACACACACATCGACAACCATATACATTTCAAAACCAATTCATTCAGATCATTTGTCCATATATTAGCTTTTAACACATTCGGTCACTAGGGCGACCTATTTAACCTTTAAGCATTCTTTTCCAATTTTAGTTAAATAATGCCAATGCCATTAACTACTAATGCCACACACACACATATGCATAAAATTAACCCATACATGACCTATAGCTCATTCGGTCATTCATCTCTCAAGCCTATCAAGCTTCATATCATGCTTCCTTGGTGAATATACATATAAGCACAATTTGGCATTTTATTCACTTCATGATACATTCAGCCTTGACATAATTTCATTAAAAGTCCCTATTAGCCACTCCCATAATCTAAATCTAAAATCGGCAACACCCACCTTTTAACTATCTTAGCGAATACTTCTCAACACTTAGATTAAAGTATGCACATTAATTTAATACAACTTTCATTATACCTTTCACCCTAAAACATAATTTATAAATCTCACCCTTCCTTCCATGTTTGGTCAATTATTCAAATTATCACATAATGAAATTTTGTATTCCTATTCATCTTAACTCATTCGGCTTTAACAATTACCCAATTCTCCTAAAAGAAACTAACAAATAACTTAAGCAATTTCTTTAACCCATATAGCCGAATGTACCAAGCATTTATCATTTTGCAACATGAATTCTATAGCATGGCCGAATACTCATGCACATACACACATAACAACAAGAACTCAATGACCTAAAAATCTCCTTTTATTAAACATTCAAACTCACTCCTCTTCATGCTTCATCACAACAACATCAAAACACCAACCAAGAAAGACAACATCCATGGCCGAATTTCATCTCCATCAAATAGCAAAAGAAATCTAAACCATGGACTAGGTAGATTTCAAACTAACAACTAAAACATGCATGAATCTCAAAGAATAACATCAAACATACCTCAATCTAGTTACAAGCATGGCCGAGCTTCTCCAAACCCCCCTTTCCCTCACTCACGGCAATTGTAAAAAAAATGAGAAAGGATGAACAACCAATTTTTTTTTCTTATTTCTTTGTTTTGTCACGGCAAAGGGGGGCATCCACACACATTATTTTTTTTTTGTTATCATCATTTTCTTTTTCCATTTCTTTAATACTAGCTTTCTATTTTATTATTTCCTACATACATCACTAGTCTAACATGTTGGAGACATGTTTCCACCCATAGCATGGCCGGTCATCATGCTCCAATTTGGCTAATTTGACATGCAAGGACAAACACTTTCCCACATGTATTAATAGGCCATTTTAACACTTGCCTAGCACATTTCTCAATTTTCTCACGTAAGTCCTTTCTAATAAATTTCACCTACAAATGACGAAATTAAGGCATGAAATTTTCACATATGTACGTTTATGCACAATAAACATAGAAAATAATAGTTAATTATTTTTTGTGTCTCGGTTTTGTGGTCTCGAAACCACTTCCCGACTAGGGCCATATTAGGGCTGTCACACTATGGAGCTTGGAAGCTTGAAACAAACCCTAGTTATGGATAACATGCAAGTTTCAGCCAAGCTAAATGAAGATGAACACATTTTTGTGTTATTTTTCCCATTTTATTTCATTTAATATGCAAATGACCAAAATGCCCTTACTACTAAACTTTCTAAAAATTCCATCCATGTCCAAATTTTTGTCCATATAAAGTATAATGGTCTAATTGCCATTTAAGGACCTCTACTTAAAACCCCCATTTGAATCAAGTACTTTATGAACTAGAACACACACATTTTTCACCTATTTCAATTTAGTCCTAAACGTCAAATTAAACACCCAATCGATGAAATTTCGCAACGAAATTTTCACACAATTATGCAATCATAATATAAACACTAAAACTTAATTAAAATAATTTTTTTTTCAACCTCAGATTCATGGTTTCGAAACCACTATTCCGTTTTAGCCCTAAACCGGGCTGTTACAACTCTCCCCCCTTTAGGGATTTTCGTCCCTGAAAATCTTACTGGTAAAAAGGTTTGGGTACTGTTTTCTCATGGCTTCCTCCGGTTCCCACGTAGCTTCTTCTACTCCATGTCTTTGCCATAACACTTTCACTAAAGCTATGCTTTTCTTTCTCAACTGTTTCACTTCTCGAGCCAAAATCTTAATCGGTTCCTCATCATAGGTCAAGTCCGATCGAATCTCAATTTCTGTTGGAGAAATCACATGTGAAGGATCAGAACGATAACGTCGCAACATTGATATATGAAACACGTTATGAATTCTTTCTAATTCTACCGGTAATGCCAACCGATATGCCATTGGTCCAATCCTCTCAATAATCTCGTATGGCCCAATAAAATGCGGACTCAACTTGCCTTTTCGGCTAAATCTCAGAATCTTCTTCTATGGTGACACCTTCAAGAACACTTTATCACCCACCTGAAATTCAATCTCTTTTCTTTTTAAATCTACATATGACATTTGTCGATCTGAAGTAGCTTTCAAGCAATCACGAATTACTTTTACTTTCTCTTCAGTTTCTTTAACTAGATCAACTTCGTGAATCTGTTTCTCACTAAGTTCGGTCCAATATAAAGGAGTCCGACACTTGTGACCATACAAGGCTTCGTTCGGTGCCATCTGTATACTTGACTGAAAACTGTTATTGTAGGCAAATTCAACCAAAGGTAGATATTTCACCCAACTGCCTTCAAATTCTAAAACATAGCATCTAAGCATATCTTCGAGTACTTGGATTACTCTTTCTGACTGACAATCTGTTTGTGGATGAAACGTGGTACTAAAGTTCAATTTTGTGCCCAAAGCTTCTTGTAAATTTTTCCAGAATCTCAAGGTAAACCTTGGATCTCTATCTGATATTATAGACATAGGTACCCCGTGCAACCTCACAATTTCAGCAATATATAATTCAGCTAATTTATCAAGTGAGTAATCGGTACGTACTGGTATAAAGTGAGCCGACTTTATTAACCTATCAACCTCTACCCAGATAGCATCCTTCTTTTTAGGAGTTAGAGGCAAACCGGTTACAAAATCCATCGTAATCCTATCCCATTTCCACTCAGGCACCATTACTGGTTGGAGTAATCTTGAAGGCACTTGATGCTCAGCTTTTACTTGTTGACAGATCAAACACCTGGTTACAAATTCATAAATGTCCCTTTTCATGCCTGGCCACCAATATAACTTCTTTAAATCATTATATATTTTTGTACTACTAGGGTGAACTGACAAACAGCCACTATGCGCCTCATGTAATATTTTCTAAATCACTTCATCATTTTTCGATACACATATCCTGTCTCAAAACATCAAACAGTCATCTGGTCCAACTCGAAAATCTGAGTCGTCACCCGATTCGCACTAAGTTCTCTTGGTTCGCAACTCACTATCGTTCTTTTGAGCATCACAAATTAGCTAAAGAAATAACGGTTTAGCCCTCATCTCTGCTAAGATTGACCCATCATCAGACAATGCTAACCCCGTATTCATGGCTCTCAAAGTAAAAAGAGATTTCCTGCTCAAGGCGTCAACAACTACATTCACTTTTCCCGAATGATAATCAGTCATTAGCCCATAATCCTTCAATAATTAAAGCCATCTCCGCTGTCGCAGATTCAAATCCTTTTAATTCATCAAATACTTCAAACTTTTGTGATCAGTAAAAATTCGGCATTTTTCACCATACAAATAATGTCGCTAGATCTTCAAGGCAAAGACAATAGCGGCCAATTCCAAATCATGTGTAGGATAGTTCTTCTTATGCGGTTTTAACTGTCTTGAGGCATAAGCTGCCACTTTACCCTCTTGCACCAACACACATCCGAGGCCTGTCAATGATGCATCACTATAAATTACGAACTCCTTCCCTGGCTCGGGCTGTACTAAAATTGGTGCTTCAGTCAATCGTGCTTTCAGCTTTTCAAAACTCTGCTGACATTTATCAGTCCATTCAAACTTAACATTCTTTTGCAGCAACTTAGTCATAAGAGAGGAAATCATAGAAAATCCCTCGACAAAGCGTCTATAATACCCGGCCAAACCTAAAAAGCTTCTAGCCTCGGATACATTTTTGGCAGTTTCCAATTAACGATTGCAGAAATCTTGCTCAGATCCACCCGAATACCATCACCTGAGACTATATGTCCCAAAAATCTGACTTCACGAAGCTAGAACTCACTTTTACTAAATTTAGCAAACAGTTTCTTTTCTCTCAAGATCTGCAATATGGTTCTCAAGTGTTCAGCGCGCTTAAACTCATCCCGAGAATAAATTAGAATGTCATCTATAAACACTACTACAAACTTATCTAAATATGGCTGAAAGATTCGGTTCATCAAGTCCATAAATATAGCTGGAGCATTTGTTAAGCCGAAAGGCATCACATGGAACTCATAATGTCCATACCTTGTCCTAAAGGCGGTTTTCGGCACATCTGACTCCTTAACTCTCAACTGGTAGTAACCGGACCTCAAATCAATCTTTGAAAACACAGTGGCCCCCTTTAACTGATCGAAAAAGTCATCAATCCTCGGAAACTGGTACTTGTTCTTTATAGTCACCTTATTGAGCTGACGGTAATCAATGCAAAGCCTCATTGAGCCATCATTCTTCTTTACGAACAATACAGGAGCACCCCAGGGAGAGAAACTCGGTCTCACAAATCCTTTGTCTGTTAACTCTTGCAACTGAGACTTCAATTCTTTTAATTCAGTTGGAGCCATTATATATGGAGCAATCGAGATCGGTGCAGTCCCCGGCAACAAATTAATGGCAAACTCTATCTCTCTGTTCGGAGGGAATCCAGGTAATTCCTCTAGAAATGCATCTGGAAATTCACAGACTATCGGTACTGATTCAAGCTTCAATTCAGATAGCTCAGTATTCATTACATAGGCCAGATAAGCTTCACACCCTTTCCTCATGTGTTTTTGTGCAGGCATGTGCGAAATCACCATAGGCAATTTATTTGATTCATCTGTTTCAACCCACAAATTTCACCATTTTCACATTTCAACTCTAGTGTTTTCTGTTTACAATCTACCTTGGCATCATACAATGTCAACCAGTCCATTCCCAAAATAACGTCAAACTCATCAAACGGTAACTTTGACAACCCAAATTAGGGCCTAATCGGAATAGTGGTTTCGTGACCACAAATCTGAGATAGAAATAATTGTTTTATAATTATTTTGGGGTTTATGATATGATTTCATGATTTCGTGAAAATTTTGTGATGAAATTCTATGCATTGAGCGCTTAAGTTGAGATTAGGGACTAAACCGAATAAATTGCAGAACTCGTGTTTTAGAAGTTTTTAGTATGAAATTGCTTTGAGATATTAACTAGGAGGTCTTAAATAGCAATTTGACCAATTCCTAAGTTATGGACAAAAGTTGGACATGGAGGGAAATTTTTTAAAAGTTTAGTAGTAAGGGCATTTTGGTCATTGGTATATTAAATGAAATAAAATGGGAAAAATAATACAAAATTGGTCATCATCTTCACTAGTTGCTACCGAAATTTTCTCTCCTCCATAGCTAGGGTATCTTCAACTTTCAAGCTTCATAGTAAGTGATTTCAAGCCCCGTTTTTAATGTTCTTCACATTTTTGAAATCCTCGTAGCTCGGTTTACCTATTTCTACCATTATTTCGAGTTAGGGTTTATGTTTAAAAATTTACCCATGAATGATAGGCATGTATTTTGTTGTTTGATGGTAGAATATGAATGTTTGAAGTTAGGAGAACGATCTTTTCTAAGCGATTTTTAACGAAAACGAGCAAAACGGCATAATCGATAAAAATACCTATTGTTCATAACTATGTGTTAGAGTGAGAATTTGATAGAAGAGAAAAATTATCAGTAGGTCATTAAACATAAGAATAAGGGCTAAAATTAAATTTCCGAGCCTTGGGGCAAAATCGTAATTTTGTAAAAGTTAGGGGGCAAAAATGTAATTTTTGTATAATGTGATTTTTGGATCAAAATATATAGTTTGAGTGCTAAATGAGCTAAATATGTTGTTATAGATCAAGAAAGGCATGGAATCGACCTCGAACGAGGGAAGGAGAAAGTTTTGGACTAAATTGCAAAATTCCCATATTTTGTACCGAGGTAAGTTTGTATATAAATAATACATTAATTTCATTTACATTCTTATATTTCAGCCTATTATATATATATACTAGCTGATGTTGAAGTATAAATCGACTAATGAAAAAATTGAAATAAGTAATAGAGAGAGATCCCGTTGAACATTGGAAGATCGAATAAAATAGAGGGAGCGTAGCTAGGTCACATGTATGGTGCTGAGTGCACATCATGTGTACAAGAAAGCTACGAGATACTATGTAGTAGCTAGGTCACACGTGTGATACGGGATGTATCCTATGTAGACAAGAGAGCTACGGGAGAGATAAATGTAGCTAGGTCGCATGCGTGATTCCAAGTGAAGGACACCATGTAGACAAGAGAGCTACGAGACAAATCGGCTAGGTCGCATGAGTGGTACTAAGTGTTCACCATGTGTACAAGAGAGCCAAATTAAATGAAATATGATGGTGGGGCTGTGTGCTGAAACCATCAAGTATCGAGGATTAATCCGAATTGTTCAACGGGATGGCTTTGTGGTGACATTGTAGTCATGGGCCTAATTATAGTATCAAACTAATCATTTTGTACGAAGCCTTTGAAATTGGTTTGTATTGTTAATGGCTTATGTTATAATGATTTGTGATCAAATTGCACTCCATATTTTTGTTTGGGTTTTATTTAATAGTATATACTATAATTTGTTAATACCTCGTACTCTGTTCGGCGACGGATACGGATAAGGGGTGTTACGTTTAGTGGTATCAGAGCTATGGTTTAGTTGGTTCTCGGACTAATAAAGTGTGTGTAAAAGTCTAGCTATACATGCTATAAAAATATTGTGATAGTGTGGTGACTCCTGATTATTCTAAACTGTGTTTTGTTTTAATATAGTAATGGATCCTGAAGGAAATGCGGCTGATGATGCTGCTAGTAATGCGCCGGCTCTCGCACAAGGGACCACGCCTGTGGAAAGTAGACCTTGGACATTGAGACAGGGAGATGAGGCTCGGGATGCCTTTCTCCAAATGATGAACAACTGGTATACTGAGTTTATTTGAGCAAATCCAAATGCTCAACCTCCTCCACCCCCTCCCATACCTCAGATGATTCCTGTAGCTGCTTAAGGCATAGAATTGGTAAGAATGAACAAGCCTCCGGTTGACAAGATTCGAAAATAAGGGGCCGAAGAGTTTAGAGCAAAGATCGATGATGATCCTGAGAAAGCGAAGTTTTGGCTTGAAAATTCTACCCGTGTATTTGATGAGCTCTCATGTACACCCGAGGAGTGCTTAAAGTGTGCTGTATCACTTTTGAGAGATTCGGTCTACCACTGGTGGAAGACTTTGGTAGCAGTGGTGCCAAAAGAAAGAGTTACTTGGGATTTCTTCCAGGAAGAATTCAGAAAGAAATACATAAGTCAGCGATTTATTGATCAAAAACGGAAGGAGTTCCTTGAATTGAAACAGGGCAAGATGTCTGTGGCAGAGTATGAACGTGAATTTGTAAGACTCAGCAAGTATGCCCAAGAATGTGTGTCCACTGAGGCCATTATGTGCAAAAGGTTTAAGGATGGGCTAAATGAGGACATTAAAGTGCTTGTGGGAGTTTTGGAGTTGAAAGAATTTGTAGTATTGGTTGACCGAGCTCTTAAAGCCGAAGAATTGAACAAAGAAAGAAGAAAAGCTGTTATTGAGGCTCGAGATGCCAGAAAAAGGCCGATAAGCAAGTCATTTCAATCTCAATCAAAGAGGTCCAAAGAGACAAACCCTCGAATGATAGTTTCAACTGGGGATTCACACAGAGATCGTGGTAGAGCATATTCGGGGTCTAAAGCTCAAGCTACTTCGGTGGCAAGTGTGGGTAATGTGCGACTTAGAAAGCCCGAGTGTCAGCAATGTGGCAGGAAACATTATGGTGAGTGTTGGGGAAACGAGCGAGCTTGTTTCAGGTGCGGTTCTCGCGTGCATTTTATTAGAGATTGTCTGGAGAAAGTTAAAGAAGAAAGATTTCAGAGTGCTAGACAGAATACCACCGTTAGCAGAGGTAGACCACCGAGAAATACTGAAGGTGGGACTAGCAGTAAAACTGCGATGAAAGATTCAGCGACGAGATCAGAAGCTAGAGCGCCTGCTAGAGCTTATGCTATACGTGTCCGAGAGGATGCATCATCTCCCGATGTCATTACTGGTACATTTTCTCTCTATGATACTATTTTTATTGCATTGATTGATCCCGGGTCCACTCATTCCTATATTTGCATGAATTTAGTATCTAATAAAAAGTTTCTTGTTGAGTTTATTGAGTTTACGATTAAAGTGTCGAACCCCTTAGGCCAATATGTGCTAGTTGACAAGGTTTGCAAGAATTGCCCATTAATGATTCAAAGTCACTGTTTTCCGGCTAATCTGATGCTATTACCATTTGATGAGTTTGATGTTATTTTGGGAATGGACTGGTTGACATTGTATGATGCCAAGGTAGATTGTGAAAATGGAGAAATTCTGTGGGTTGAAACAGATGAATCAAATAAATTGCCAATGGTGATCTCGCACATGTCTGCACAGAAATACATAAGGAAAGGGTGTGAAGCTTATCTGGCTTATGTAATGAATAATGAGTTGCCTCAACTGAAGTTTGAATCAGTCTGATAGTCTGTGAGTTTCGGATGTATTTCGGAGGAATTGCAGGGTTGCCTCGAATAGAGAGATAGAGTTTGCCATTGATTTGTTGCTTGCATCTTGCACCGATCTCGATTGCTCCATATAGAATGGCTCATTGAATTAAAAGAATTGAAGGCTCAGTTGCAAGAGTTAACAGATAAGGGATTTGTGAGACCGAGTTTCTCTCCTTGGGGTGCTCTTGTATTGTTCGTAAAGAAGAAGGATGGTTCAATGAGGCTTTGCATTGATTACCGTCAGCTTAATAAGGTGACTATAAAGAACAAGTACCCATCGCCGAGGATTGATGATTTATTCGATCAGTTAAAGGGGGCCACAGTGTTTTCAATGATCGATTTGAGGTCTGGTTACTACCAGTTGAGAGTTAAGGAGTCAGATGTGCCAAAAACTGCCTTTACGACAAGGTATGGACATTATGAGTTTCTTGTGATGCCTTTCGACTTAACAAATGCTCCAGCTATATTTATGGACTTGATGAACCAGATCTTTCGACCATATTTGGATAAGTTTGTAGTAGTGTTTATAGATGACATTCTAATTTATTCTCGGGATGAGTCTGAACATGCCGAACACTTGAGACCATATTGCAAATCTTGAGAGAAAAGAAACTTTTTGCTAAATTTAGTAAAAGTGAGTTTCGGCTTCGTGAAGTCAGATTTTTAGGACATATAGTCTTAGGTGATGGTATTCGGGTGGATCCGAGCAAGATTTCCGCTATCGTTGATTGGAAACCACCAAAGAATGTATCCGAGGTTAGAAGCTTTTTAGGCTTGGCCGGGTATTATAGACGTTTTGTTGAAGGATTTTCGATGATTGCCTCTCCTATTACTAAGTTGTTGCAAAAGAATGTTAAGTTTGAATGAACTGATAAATGTCAGTAGAGTTTTGAAAAGTTGAAAGCACGATTGACTGAAGCACCAATTTTAGTACAGCCCGAGCCAGGGAAAGAGTTCGTAATTTATAGTGATGGATCATTGACAGGCCTTGGATGTGTGTTGATGCAAGAGCATAAAGTGGTAGCTTATGCTTCGAGACAGTTAAAACCGCATGAGAAGAACTATCCTACACATGATTTGGAATTGGCCGCTATTGTCTTTGCCTTGAAGATTTGGCGACATTATTTGTATGGTGAAAATGCGAATTTTCTGATCACAAAAGTTTGAAGTATTTGATGAATCAAAAGGATTTGAATCTCGACAATGAGATGGCTTGAATTATTAAAGGATTATGAGCTAGTGATTGATTATCATTCGGGAAAAGCAAATGTAGTTGCTGATGCCTTGAGCAGAAATTTCTTTTTACTTTGAGAGCCATGAATACGGGGTTAGCATTGTCTGATGATGGGTCAATCTTAGCGAGATGAGGCTAAACCATTATTTCTTCAGCTGATTTGTGATGCTCAAAAGAGCGATAGTGAGTTACTGAACCAAGAGAACTCAATGCGAATCGAAGTTCGACTTCGATTTTCGAGTTGGACCGACGACTTTTGATGTTTGAGACGGGATATGTGTACCAAAAAGCGATGAATTGATTCGAAAATATTACATGAGGCACACAATGGGTCATTTATCGATTCACCACGGTAGCACAAAATGTATAATGATTTAAAGAAGTTATATTGGTGGTCGGTATGAAAAGGACATTTCTGAATTTGTAACTAAGTGTTTGATCTGTCAACAAGTAAAAGCTGAACATCTAGTGCCTTCAGGACTACTTCAACCGGTAATGGTGTGTGATTGGAAATACGACAAGATTACCATGGATTTTGTAACCGGTTTGCCTTTGACTCCTAAAAAGAAGGATGCTATCTGGGTAGTGGTTGATAGGTTAACAAAGTCAGCCCACTTTATACCAGTACGTACCGATTACTCACTTGATAAATTAGCTGAATCATATATTGCTGAAATTGTGAGGTTGTACGGAGTACCTATGTCTATACTATCAGATAGAGATCCAAGGTTTACCTCGAGATTTTGGAAAAAGTTATAAGAAGCTTTGGGTACAAAATTGAACTTTAGTACCGCGTTTTATACACAAACAGATGGTCAGTCGGAAAGAGTAATCCAGGTACTCGAGGATATGCTTAGATGCTGTGTTTTAGAATTTGGAGGTAGTTGGGAGAAATATCTATCTTTGATTGAATTTGCCTACAATAACAGTTATCAGTCAAGTATACAAATGGCACCGTACGAAGCCTTGTATGGTCGCAAGTGTCAGACTCCTTTATATTGAACCGAACTTAGTGAGAAACAAATTAACGAAATTGATCTAGGTAAAGAAATCGAAGAGAAAGTAAAAGTAATTTGGGATTGCTTGAAAGCTGCTTCAGATTGACAAAAGTCATATGCAGATTTAAAAAGAAAAGAGATTGAATTTCAGGTGGGTGATAAAGTGTTCTTGAAGGTGTCACCATGGAAAAAGATTCTGAGATTTAGCCGAAAAGGCAAGTTGAGTCCGCGTTTTATTGGGCCGTATGAGATTACTGAGAGGATTGGACTAGTGGCATATCGGTTCGCCTTACCGGCAGAGTTAGAAAGAATTCATAACGTGTTTCATGTATCAATGTTGCTACGTTATCGTTTTGATCCTTCACATGTGATTTCTCCGACAAAAATTGAGATTCGACCGAATATGACCTATGAGGAGGAACCAATAAAGATTTTGGCTCGGGAAATAAAACAATTAAGAAATAAAAGTATAGCCTTAGTGAAAGTATTGTGGCACAGACATGGGATAGAAGAGGCTACGTGGGAACCTGAGGAAGCTATGAGGAAACGATGCGAACCTCTTTACGGGTAAGATTTTCGAGACGAAAATCTCTAAAGGGGGGAGAATTGTGACAACCCGAATTAGGGCCTAATTAGAATAGTGGTTTCATGACCACAAATCCGAGATAGAAATAATTGTTTTATAATTATTTTGGGGTTTATGATATGATTTCATGATTTCGTGAAAATTTCGTGATGAAATTCTATGCATTGAGCGCTTAAGTTGAGATTAGGGACTAAATCGAATAAATTACAAAACTCGTGTTTTAGAAGTTTTTAGTATGAAATTGCTTTGAGATATTAACTAGGAGGTCTTAAATAGCAATTTGACCAACTCCTAAGTTATGGACAAAAGTTGGACATGGAGGGAAATTTTTTAAAAGTTTAGTAGTAAGGGCATTTTGGTCATTGGTATATTAAATGAAATAAAATGGGAAAAATAACACAAAATTGGTCATCATCTTCACTAGTTGCTGCCGAAATTTGCTCTCCTCCATAGCTAGGGTTTCTTCAACTTTCAAGCTTCATAGTAAGTGATTTCAAGCCCGCTTTTAATGTTCTTCACATTTTGGAATCCTCGTAGCTCGGTTTACCTATTTCTACCATTATTTGAGTTAGGGTTTATGTTTAAAATTTACCCATGAATGATAGGCATGTATTTTGTTGTTTGATGGTAGAATATGAATGTTTGAAGTTAGGAGAACGATCTTTTCTAGCGATTTTAACGAAAACGAGCAAAAGCGGCATAATCGATAAAAATACCTATTGTTCATAACTATGTGTTAGAGTGAGAATTTGATAGAAGAGAAAAATGATCAGTAGGTCATTAAACGTAAGAATAAGGGCTGAAATTAAATTTCCGAGCCTTGGGGCAAAATCGTAATTTTGTAAAAGTTAGGGGGCAAAAATGTAATTTTTGTATAATGTGATTTTTGGATTAAAATAAATAGTTCGAGTGCTAAATGAGCTAAATATGTTGTTATAGATCAAGAAAGGCATGGAATCGACCTCGAATGGGGGAAGGAGAAAGTTTTGGACTAAATTGCAAAATTCCCATATTTTGCACCGAGGTAAGTTTGAATATAGATAATACATTAATTTCATTTACATTCTTATATTTCAGCCTATTATATGTATATTGTAACACCCCGAACTCATGGCCGTTACCGGAAATCGAACACGAGGTGTTACCGCTTACTTCATTTATTTCCCTATTTTTTTTTTGTTCGAGCAAGTCAGCTCTTGTATCATGGTCGCTTTAAAATCATATTTTGAGTTCTGAAACTCGAAATCCAATTCTGTAAAATTTCCCCGAAACTAGACACATATATCTATATGGGGGAAATTTTGTTGAAATTTTTTGTTGGACCAATTAGTACAGTTTATTTGTTAAAGTCTCCCCTGTTTCAAGGTTCGACTACACTGACCTCTGTACCTTACAATTTAAATATCTCCTTGTACAGGGATTCAATGCCTATGCCGTTTGTCTCTAATGAAACTAGACTCGATAATGAATTTGTAAATATAAGGCACGACCTCTAGTTATATCGATAAAATTTATGGTGAATTTTCTAAATCAAAATAGGGGATCCAGAAATCGCTCCATCCCTATTTCACAAGAATTTAATTAACTCCTAACATACAGCTCATATGGTCATTTCGTTTCTTCCATATGAAAATAGACTCATCAAGCTTCGATTTCATAATTTATTAATTATTTAATTCCATTTCTACTATTTTTAGTGATTTTTCAATCTCACATCACTGCTGCTGTCAGCATCATTACTAAAACAAACTATGCCTATTTCATGATTTTCCTTGATCTAACTAATAATTCATCATACATGTCACAATTTATGACCATGACTAGCCATGCCAAAGGCTAATCATCACCGAGCATCTCCTCACTACACTATTACCAAATCATGAATTTAACACCAAAAATAATCAGCCATGACATATGGCATAATAATCGAGTAGGCCTCAACCAATACTCAACCAAAACCGAATTACCAAGACTTGTGTCCAAACATCACAGAACCAATTCCAACCGAACATTTATGCCATTTTCGCGTGGCTAAAAGTTTACATACCAAATTTCAACAAAACATAATAGCCTATACATGCCGAAATGTTCTCCTAGACCAACTAAGAAGAAAATACCAAAAGTTGCTAGCCGGTGTGATGACTTCGATGACGGTCCCGAATACGAAAAAGTTGAGTCCAAGAAACCTAAAATAGGTGACAAGCAAACACCGAATGAGTATATAACTCAGAAGTCATAAGCATTACACTACCATCCATTAATAAAATTTTCACAAGAGGAAACAACGAAATGAGGCTAAGTACTCCATCCATACCGAACTATGCCATAGTTTCTTAGACCTTCGATTCAATCCCATTCCAAGTCCTAAATTGACATTTCATATGCTATTCAATAGAATAATTGAGGCATTTCCATACATCATTTTATTTTCGTTACAATCATACAACTAAGCGAACTTTCACCTATTCCACGATGAACCTTATGTACGTGACTTCAATTATAATCATCACATAGGTTCAAAACTTACCACGCTCAACTCCAAATATAAACATAGCACCTATTAGCCATGAACTCAAGGTACTTACCCTTTCCATCGTCCAAATCGACTCGGTAAGGTCGCACCCTTAATATAAATAATTGATAGAAAATATATATATAGTGGGTTCGCACATAGTGCTTAATAATCAACCACGCACACTTAGTGCCATGTACTTTAAACTCGCACACTTAGTGCCATGCATTTCAAGCCCACACACTTAGTGCCAATCTCACAACCGTGAACACTTATTGCCTGCACACTTAGTGCCGAAAACCAGCCACTCTATACGCTTCACTTCCTTTTTACATTCGACAATTTCATCTCTACATACATACACATTTGTATACATTTCATCTCATTAAACACAATTGCATAGGTATTATGATCATTTAAATCAATACCAACTATATGCTTAATGACTTACCTTGTGTTGGGTAAAATAATTCCAAGTCGGCTACTCGATGACCTTCGATTTCCCCTTGTTGGACGCCTCTCCTTTAGGATATTGAGCTTAAACAAATAAATTAACTCATTCAACCGCTTTGCTACATATATTGGTATTCACATTTTAATGATTTTATGACATACGGAACGGCATGGTAAAATTTTTATCTTGCTACCTTATGTTCTTAGCTATTCGGCTACTAACCTTATGCAATTACCATACTTTCAATAATCCAATCACACATGCATATGTATACTTGGACATTCGGCAATCACCTTTGCTAGTTTTTCCCATTTTTTTGTCGGTTATATATACATAGCCCTAAGGTAATATCACGAATGGGCTTACATATATATGTATATATAGCCGAATATGCAAAGCTTAAACTCAACATCACATAAGCTCCTAAGTGATGGCGAATATGTATATCTATATATATATATATCAACTATACTATTACTTTTAATTCATCTAATCACAAAATTTCATCTCATGAACACTTGACCCATTTCTCACAAAAATGAAACAACAACTAAAATGAACATCCCATTTTTACCCCATATGGCCGATTGCTTCATTTGTTACCCAACTAACAATTCAACAATTTCAACCTCATTACAACCTCTACCTATCCAATATAACATGAACACAATCCTCCACCCCTAAATTAGATTCGGCAATCACTTAACCCATTTTAACCTCAACTTTCAAGTTAAAAGCAATTAACCACTCACCATATCCTACATTACTATCCATTTTAATGACATTAACATATCTACTAAGAGTTTCAAGCTTCTTGGCCGAATTTCAACCTCAAAATCCTAAGTCTAATCTATAGGATGAGTAGAATTTGAACTAACCATCTCAAACATGCATAGATTTTCAAGAATCATTCAATACATACCTCATTCTAGCCATCTTCCAAGCCAAAATCAAATAACCAAATCTCCCTTCCTTTTCCTCACTCACGGCAATAGCCAAAGAAAAAAAAGATGAACACTCCCTCTTCCTCCTTATTTTATTCATCTTTTCCTTTTAATTCCTTTCTTTAATTTATTTTAATTTACTTACCAATATTAAATAATAAACAACATAAACTTGGAGGAATGGAACCATGCTTGGCGGCCACTTAACATGAATTGGGCACTTTGACATGCAAACCCAAACTTTCCTATTTTAATACTATTTGGTCCTTACTTATTTACCTATCATAATTTTCTAAGTCTCTCAACTAGATCCTTTCAAGCAAAATTCACATTCCTAAGATAAAATTAAAACATCAAATTTTTATACAAGTACTATCACACATATAAGATATGCAATTAAAATTTTAACTAAATTTTATGACTCGGTTTTGTGGTCCCGAAACCACATTCCGACTAGGGTCAAATTAGGGCTGTCACATATATACTAGCTGATGTTGAAGTATAAATCGACTATTGGAAAAACTGAAATAAGTAATAGAGAGAGAGATCTCGGTTGAACATTTGGAAAGATCGAATAAAATAGAGGGAGTAGCTAGGTCACAGGTATGGTGCTGAGTGCACATCATGTGTACAAGAAAGCTACGAGATACTATGTAGTAGCTAGGTCACATGTGTGATACGGGATGTATCTCATGTAGACAAGAGAGCTACGGGAGAGATAAATGTAGCTAGGTCGCATGCGTGATTCCAAGTGAAGGACACCATGTAGACAAGAGAGCTACGAGACAAATCGGCTAGGTCGCATGAGTGGTACTAAGTGTTCACCATGTGTACAAGAGAGCCGAATTAAATGAAATATGATGGTGGGGCTGTGTGCTGAAACCATCAAGTATTGAGGATTAATCCAAATTGTTCAATGGGATGGCTTTGTGGTGACATTGTAATCATGGGCCTATACTCGTGATGTATGAAATTTGGTGAAAATGATTTGTGATATATATATATATATAAGTTAAAATGAGGGTAGTACAAAGAATGTGTGAAAGAGTGAAATTAGCATTAAAACTGTTTTGGACAGTAACAGTGACGTGATTTTGAAAAATCACCAAAAATAGAAGGAATTTAATTATAGGTTTAATGAGATATGAAATCAAATCTTAATGAGTCTATTTTCATATAAAAGAAACAGAGCAAGCAAAGGAATTCTATATTTTGAGATATTTACAATTGTGTGTGACTTGCTCAGGATGACTATGTGATCCCCTGTTCCAACTTTGAAAAATCATTAACAATTTTACAAAACAAATTAAGAAATATAGTTTATATGCATAACTTCCTTATTGAGTCTAGTTTTAAATGAAATAGGTTTCACGGTTATTTGAATTGTGTACTGAGAGAAATTAAATCTGTAGTGAACAGAGGTCAGATCGGTTGAGCTGTGTAACAGGGGAAACTTTAACTAATAAACTGTACTAATTGGCTGAACCAAAAATTCTAGAAAAAAATTAGTAAGAATTTTTATGAGTTTAGATTCAGGAAACTTTTACGGATTTGAATTTTGAGTTTCGTAACTCGAGTTATGATTTATTTAGTGATCATGACGCAGGAGGGACAGCTTGATCAAATCGGAGTAAATAGTAAAATTAAAAATATGATATAATTGAGTTATGTTGTAAACATATTAGATTCCTTATTTGTTATTTATATACTTACTTACTAAGCTATAAGCTTACTTTCTTTTCACTCCTTTGTCTTATAGTGTCATCCAGCTAGCACAGGAGTTAGAGATCGTTGAAGATCCGTCCCACTATCAATACTCTTGGTATTTGAACTCAACATTTTGAAATATGGCATGTATAGCAGACTTAGTTATTTTGTTACGTGTCATAATTGTCTAGGTTTAAAATACTAATTATAGTATCAAACTAATCATTTTGTACGAAGCCTTTGAAATTGGTTTGTATTGTTAATGGCATATGTTATAATGATTCATGATCAAATTGCACGCCATATTTTTGTTTGGGTTTTATTTAATAGTATATACTATAATTTGTTAATACCTTGTACCTGTTCCAGTGACGGATACGGGTAAGGGGTGTTACAGTAACAACATTAGATTAGCCAGAAAACAGTGACCTTGAATCATTAATGGGCAATTCTTGCAAACCTTATCAACTAGCACATATTGGCCTAAGGGGTTCGACACTTTAATCGTAAACTCAGAAACTCAACAGGCAACTTCTTATTAGATACTAAATTCATACAAATATAGGAATGAGTAGACCCGGTATCAATCAATGCAATAACAATAGTATCATAGAGAGAAAATGTACTAGTAATCACATCGGGAGATGATGCATCCTCTCGGGCACGTATGGCATAAGCTCTAGCAGGCGCTCTAGCTTCTGATCTCACTGTTGAATCTTTCATTACAGTTTTACTGCTAGCTCCATTTCCAATATTTATCGGTGGTCTACCTCTGCTAGCGGTAGTACTCTGTCTAGCACTCTGAAATTTTTCTTCTTTAACTTTCTCTGGACAGTCTCTGATAAAATGCTCGTGAGAACCGCAGCTGAAACAAGCTCGCTCTTTTCCCCAACACTCAGCATAATGTTGCCTGCCACATTGCTGACATTCAGGCTTTCTAGATCGTACATTACCCACACTTGCCACTGAAGTAGCTTCAGCTTTAGACCCCGAATATGCCCTACCACGATCTCTGTGTGAATCACCAGCTAAAACTGTCATTCGAGGGTTTGTCTCTTTGGACCTCTTTGATTGAGATTAAATGACTTGCTTATCGGCCTCTTTCTGGCATCTCGAGCGTCAATAGCAGCTTTTCTTCTTTCTTTGTTCAATTCTTCGGCTTTAAGAGCTCGGTCAACCAATACTACAAATTCTTTCAGCTCCAAAATTTTCACAAGCACTTTAATGTCCTCATTTAGCCCATCCTCAATCCTTTTGCACATAATGGCCTCGGTGGACACACATTCTTAGGCATACTTGCTGAGTTTACAAATTCTCGTTCATACTCTGCCATAGACATCTTGCCCTACTTCAATTCAAGGAACTCCTTCCATTTTTTATCAATAAATCGCTGACTTATGTATTTCTTTCTGAATTCTTCCTAGAAAAAATCCCAAGTAACCCTTTCTTTTGGCACCATTGCTACCAAAGTCTTCCACCAATGGTAGTCTGAATCTCTCAAAAGTGATACAGCACACTTTAAGCACTTCTCGGGTGTACATGAGAGCTCATCAAATACACGGGTAGAATTTTCAAGCCAGAACTCCGCTTTCTCGAGATCATCATCAATCTTTGGTCTAAACTTTTCGGCCCCTTGTTTTCGAATCTTGTCAACCAGAGGCTTGTTCATTCTTACCAAATCTATGCCTTGAGCAGCTACAGGAACTGTTTGAGGTATGGGAGGGGGTGGAGGAGGTTGAGCATTTGGATTTTCTCGAATAAACTTAGTATACCAATTGTTCATCATTTGGAGAAAGGCATCCCGAGCCTCATCTCCCTGTCTCAATGTCTCAGGCCTACTTTCTACAGGCGCGGTCCCTTGTGCGGGAGACGGCGCATTACTAGCAGCATCATCAGCCACAGTTCCGTCAGGATCCATTACTATATTAAAACAAAACACAGTTTAGAATAATCAGGAGTCACCACACTATCACAGTATATTTATGGCATGTATAGCTAGACTTTTACACACACTTTATTAGTCTGAGAACTGTAACACCCCGAACCCGAGACCGTTGCCGGTGTCGGACACGAGGGGTTAACAAGCCAAAACCACTTATAGCACCGACCAACTTGACATTCCCAGGCAAGCTGGAAAACTGCGTCACTGTTGCCTTAAAAAGCATATCTCGAGTTACAGAACTCGGAAACTGATTCCATAAATTTTCCCTGAATTTAGACTCATATATCCATTCCTGGATTTTTTTCTAGAATTTTTGGTCGGGCCAATTGGTACAGTTTATTAGTTAAAGTCACCCATGTTACAGGGGTCGACTACACTGACCTTCGCGCGTTACAACTTGAATATCTCTCTGTACAGGGTTTCAATACTGATGCCGTTTGTTTCTAATGAGACTAGACTCAAAAAGGAATCTTCAAATATAAGGAATGACTTCTAATTCATTCTGGATAATTTATGGTAAATTTTCAAAGTCGCGACAGGGGACCCAGAAACCGTTCTGGCCCTGTCTCACGAGAACTTTAATATCTCTCAGTATACTGTTCATATGATCGTTTCGTTACTTTCATATGAAAATAGACTCGTCAAGGTTCGATCACATAATTTATTCACTATTTAACACCATTTCTACAAATTTTGGTGATTTTTCACATCCACGTCACTGCAGCTGGCAGCCTCTGTTTTAAGGTAGGCTTTACCTATATTGTAGTTCCCATGGACCAACTATAGTCTAGTCATACTTAGGTCCACATATGATCATATTTAGCCATTCCAATGGCTGATCATGCGACCAACACTCTCATTCCAAACCATAATCACATCATGAAACCAAATATAATTACAAACCACATATGGTCAAATTCCATACTCCACTTTTACGAACCATTTTCGCATGGCCGCACACATATACATCACAAAGTACTTAAAAACAACCGAGGGTGGTCCTATACATGCCATATCCAAAACTCAACTAAAGGAGTACCAAAAAGGGCTTTGATAGTGTGGTTGACTTCAACTTCTATGATCCCGAATCCGATCGCTAACGAGCAAAATCTATAAACAGAGAAACAAAGAAACGGAGTAAGCAATTTATGCTTAGTAAGTTTCGAGCCATAATATACACACAACCAAAGCATAGCATTCAAGTAGCTAAACAATAATTTATATGCACAATTTCTCAAAGACATGCTTACTTCACAATCCCAACTCTTATATTCATACACAAATAACGGCCTAGTTAATGCCGATAGCTCATTTATCATTAGAGCGAATATTCATACGCACTTACTCATAGTGTGCAAAGCACACACAAAACGTACACACAAAACGTACCTTGTTGTTGGGAATTTCACAAGTGCATTAACTGAAAATTTTCCAGCAAGTTCAAAGTTCTCGAATCACATACCTTCGGAGTTTATCTGGATATAGCTACTCGTTCAATCGCCTTGGGACATAGCCCGGTTATGGTAACCCGCACAAAGGCCTTGGGACTTAACCGGATATCACAATTTGCACAATTGCCTTGGGCTTAGCCGGATATCATAACTTCGCCCAATTGCCTTGGGCTTAGCTTTGGATATCATAACTTCGCACAATTGCCTTGGGCTTAGCCCGATATCACTCGAACATTCATACACATCTTTGTTTCAATTTCATAACACAACTTTTATGCACAATTCACTTAGCAAAAATATCATTTCGGCTCAATGGCCACATACAAAGGCACAATTTCGATTGCTTATTACTTCATTCAATCGAATCAAAATCTAAGTTTCGATACTCGAAAACTTACCTCGGACGTGGTCGAACGATTTAACGACTATTCGACGACTTTTTCCTTCCCTTATCGGATTTGGTCCCCCTTTGCTCTTGAGCTTAATTTAACAAATAATTTGATTCAATCATTTGAGTATCGAAAAGAAGAACTCAAGGCACTTAGCCCACATATATTCACTAGACAATAAAGTCACATAAGTACGAATTCATGAATCGACTCAACACACAAAGCCTTCAACATGCTTACTCATGGCGAACAACACAACCTCTTAGGTACTCATTCATGGCCGATTATGCATGTTGATGTTGAGGCCAATTACATGTTTAACACCACACATGAATGGCACACATTTTACTAGCTAATGCTTTACATATTGTAGCTCAATACTTATAATATAGCATCAAGCACTCATATGGCCGATTATACTTAGTCATTCTTGCACCAAATCAACAATAAATTCCAAGATTTTCACATCATATGTGTACTAGGCGAATGTACTTGCAATTTCACAACCATTCTTCAACATTTTCTTCTTTAAACAAACATATTTATCGCTTACTTCATAATCAAAACATCATGTGCAAACATATACACACATATAGGTGCAAGGTCGAATCTCAAGGGGTTCATACCCATCCAAACACAAATTTTACCAATCAAGTAACAAGCATAAATCATGTTCATGAATGCACCATGGCGAATACATCACAACCATACCCTTTTAACTTTGGTCATGGTTAAACAAAGAATTCAATGTCCTACTCAAGAATACTAAAAGAAATTTCAAGAGTAGTCAATCCTTCATTACATGCATCATCAACAAGCTTCACATTTAGCATGCAATGGCTTTAACACAATATCAACCTTGGCCAAATACCATTTCCATGGCACAACAAGGATTTGAACCATGGGCTAACATGAACATCAAGTTAGCAACTAAAACATGCATGAAACTCATGACACAACCTCATACATACCTTAATCTTGGTACAAGTATGGCCAAATCTCCTTCTAGTTCTCTTCTTAAACCAAAAATGGAGCAAAATCCCTTTCTTCCTCCTTATGATTTTCGGCCAAAAGATGAGAAAGGATGAACACAACAATTTTTTTTTCTTCCTTCTTTCTCAACTCACGGCAAGGGGGATACCACACTCACACACATTTTTTTTCATTCTTTTATCACCCATACACCTTTGTTTATTATTTCACCCTAATGCACCAACAAAACATGTTTCATGACATGTTTAGCCCATACCCTCTTGTCATGGCCGGCCACTTCATGTTAGGGGAATTTGACATGCAAATCCCTTATTTTGCATGCATTATCAACTAGTCATCACACATTTCCCATCATACTTTCAAAGTTTACTACTAGGTCCTTTCTAGTGAAATTCACATTTATAACTCTAAATCGAAACATCAAAATGTCACACATGAATTAACACATATTATAGGCATCAAAATAAATATAAATTATTTTTATGCCTCGGTTTTGTGGTCCCGAAACCACATCCCAACTAGGGTCAATTTTGGGCTGTCACAACTCTCCCCCACTTCAGAAATTTTCGTCCCCGAAAATCTTACCGGTAAATAGGTTTGGGTAACACTCTTCCATAGGGCTCTTGGGTTCCCAAGTAGCTTTTTCCATCCCGTGTTTGAGCCATAACACTTTTACTAACGGAACCCTTTTGTTTCGCAACTCCTTCACTTCACGAGCTAGGATACGAATCGGTTCTTCTTCATAACTCATATTGGTTTGAATTTCAACCTCTGATGGACTAATCACGTGCGATGGATCAGATCTATAGCGTCGAAGCATCGAAACATGAAAGACATCGTGAATCTTTTCGAGTTCAGGGGGCAAAATCAAATGATATGCCACTGGACCTCGGATATCTCATATGGCCCAATGAACCTCGGGCTCAACTTTCCCTTACGGCCGAATCTGAGTATCTTTTTCCAAGGCAAAACCTTGAGAAACACTTTATCTCCCACCTGATACTCGATGTCTTTTCGTTTCAGACCCGCGTACGACTTTTGACGATCGGAGGCTATCTTCAGACTTTCACGGATTACTTTCACTTTCATTCAAATCTCTAATTAAATCCACCCGAAAATTTTGCTTTCACCGAGCTCGGTCCAAAACAATGGTGTACGGCATTTACGACCGTACAAAGCCTCGTAGGGTGCCATCTTAATACTTGATTGAAAACTATTGTTGTAAGCGAATTCAATCAAAGGCAAATATCGTTCCCATGAACCACTAAACTCGAGGATGCAACATCTTAACATATCCTCAAGTATCTGAATTATCCGCTCAGATTGACCATCGGTTTGGGGGTGAAAGGCGGTGCTGAAATGTAGCTTGGTACCCAAAGCTTCTTGCAACTTCTTCCAAAATCGCGAGGTAAATCTCGGATCTCTATCCGATATGATGGAAATAGGCACCCCGTGTAATCTCACAATCGAAAACGTACAATTGGCTAGTTTTTCCATTGAAAAATCCGTGCGTCTGGGGATAAAATGAGCCAACTTAGTCAATCTATCTACCACGACCCAAATCGCATCCTTCTTACTTGCGACAATGGCGGTCCGGATACAAAGTCTATTGTGACTCGATCCCATTTCCACTCGGGTATCGTGGTGGTGAAGTAATCTGAAGGCACTTGATGTTCGCTTTCACTTGTTGACATATTAAACATCTCAAAACAAAGTCGGAGATGTCTCGTTTCATACCATGTCACCAAAACCGACGTTTCAAATCGTTGTACATCTTCGTACTCCCGGGTGGATTGCCATTCGGCTACAATGGGCTTCGTTCGAAATTATCGAAATAAGTTCAATTCTTTGGAACACAGAGACGACTTTTGAACCTCAAACAATCGTCATCATCGATTTGAAATTCGAGTCCTTGTTCGAACACACTCACCTCCGTTTACAACCAACTCATTGTCGACTTTACGAGCTTCACGAATTTGACGTATCAATAATGGTTTGGCTTTCAATTCAGCTACTAACACATTGTCGGGTAGAAACGGACAAGTGTACACTCATCACTCGTAAAGCGAATAATGATTTACGACTTAAGGCATCCGCAACCACATTCGCCTTTCTGGGTGATAGTCAATGACCAGCTCATAATCCTTTAACACTCGAGCCAACGTCTTTGTCGCAGATTTAAGTCTCTTTGAGTCATCAAATATTTGAGACTTTTGTGATCCGGATACATGGCACTTCTCACCAAATAAGTAATGTCGCCATATCTTTAAAGCGAATCGATGGCGACCAATTCGAGATCATGGGTCGGATAATTTTTCTCATGTGGCTTTAATTGTCTCGACGCATAGGCCACAACTCGCCTTTCTTGCATCGATCGCAACCCAACCCAAGTAGGGATGCGTCACTATAAATGACAAACTCTTTGCCCGATTCGGGTTGCACTAGAATTGGGGCTTCATCAAATAAGTTTTCAGTTGATCGAAACTTTTCGACATTTCTCCGTCCATTCGAACTTAACATCCTTTTGGAGTAACCGTCATTGGCGTGGCTATCGTTGAGAAACCTTTCACAAATCGTCGGTAATAACCGGCCAGCCCCAAAAAGCTCGAACCTCGGTAATATTTCTCGGAGGCTTCGGTTAAGTATGGCTGAAATTTTGTTGAATCGACTCGAATACCCGATCAGATATCACATGCCCCAAGAAGCTAACCTCTCTTAACGAACTCACACTTGCTGAATTTAGCATATAATTGCTTATTAGTAAAATTTGCAAAGACTAACCTCGGTGTTCAAAGATGTTCGGTCTCATTTCTTGAATAGACCAAGATGTCATCAATGAACACGACTACGAACCGATCCAAATATGGTGCGAAGATCCGATTCATTAAATCCATAAATACCGCAGGGCATTAGTAAGCCCAAAGCGGCATCACTAGGAACTCGTAGTGACCATATCTCGCTTCAAGGCGGTCTTGGGTACGTCCAATCTCGAATTCGTAATTGATAATAGCCCGATCTCAAATCTATTTTCGAGAACACTGAAGCTCCCTTGATTGATCGAACAAATCGTCGTCTGTGATAGCGGATATTTGTTCTTTATCGTCGCTTTATTAAGTCGGCGATAGTCGATCTACGACCTCATGGTTCCATCCTTCTTTTCACAAACAACAACTGGCGCACCCCAAGGCGAGAAACTCAGGCGAGCAAAACCTCTATCCACCAATTCTTGCAATCGAGCTTTCAACTCCTTTAATTCCGTTGGTGCCATACGATACGGAGCTATCGAAATTGGAGTGGTACCGGTACCAATTCGATGCCAAATTCTATTTCCGAGCAGTGGTAAACCCGCAATTCTTGAGGAAAACATCCGGGTATTCACAAACCAGCAGCACAGATTCGGGTTTCTTTTCGACTCCTTGTCATTGAGCACATACGCAAGGTACGCCGCACCTTTTCTTACATATTTCTAGGCCAACATTGCGATATTACAATGGCAACCCTTTAAGTCCGTAGACTCATCACGAATTATCTCGTTATTTAGCACCTCAAATCAATAGTCTTGCTTTTGCAATTTACAACCGCATCGTGCATGGTCAACCAATCCAAACCAAGAATAACGTCGAATTTGTCGAGCGGCAAAAGCATCAAGTCCGTGGGAAAACAAGAACCTCGGAATACTAGGGACTTTTCTTACACACTTTGTTGACAAGCACGTAATGACCCAAGGGTTTGACACCGAATTACAAACTCGATGAGACTCAATGGGCAAAGTCTTCTTTGGATGCTAAGGTTTCGCATATATAAGAATGAGTAGGACCGGGGTCAATCAAAGCAATCACATTAGTGTAAAGGAGAGTAAAAGTACGGTAATAACATCGACTAGGAAGCATACTCACGTGCGCGTATGGCATAAGTCCTAGCAGAACACGAGCCTCGGATCGATGGTAGCATCTCTAGATCCTCTCGACCGCCACTAGCATTGCCCATATTTCTAGGTGGCCTACCTCGAGTTGTGGTAGCACCGGGTTCCCACTTTGATTTACGTTTTGTTCGGATAAACTCGGGCAATCCTTAATGAAATGATCGGTGATCCGCACTTGTATGAGGCGGTCACGGAATCTAAACTCCCGAATGCCATTTGCCACAATATTGGCACTCGTTCATCTCGACGATCATTGCCAACACCGGCGATCGAAGTGACTCAGCGTGCCCATAGGGGTCGATCGCGGTCTCGTCTAGAAAAGCCCAAAGTGTCTCTAGACCGGCCTAAGCCATCTCTAAATTTCTTTGATGATGTGGGAAGGGCTTCCCAAGACCTCTTCTGAAACTCCTTGCTCCCACTTCACTTTTCTTTTCTCCATCTTGAGCTCCTCGGCTTTGCCGCTCGCTCGACAAGAGCCACAAACTCTCGGTTTCAAAATGCCAACATACCGCTTTATATCATCATTCATCCATCTTGAGCGTTTACACATCACGACTTCGAAAAATGCATTCACAGCGTCTGGCTAAGCCTCACAAATTTTCGTTCGTAGTCGATGAACCGACATGGAACCTTGTTTAAGTTCAAGAAATTCCTTCCGTTTTTGATCCATAAATCTCGATGATATACTTCTTTGAACTCGGTTAGAAAGAACTCCCAAATTACGTGCTCCCTAGGCTGTGAAGTCGAGTACTCCACCAATAGTAGGCGGAATCGCGTAGCAAGGCGATAGTACACTTTAAGCATTCATCGGGTGTACATGATAGCTCATCGAGCACCCAGATAGTGTTGTCCAACCAAAATTCAGCTTGCTCGGCATCGTCGCTATCCGTAGCTTTAAATTCAGTAGCCCCATGTTTTGAATTCATTGATGAGGGCTTACTTGACCTTATTTGGTCGGTTACGGAGGTATTGTAGGTGCGGGGTTGCATTAGTCGGGAATGGAGGTTGTGGAGCAGTAGTGTTAGTTTGAATGTATTGGTTGAACCAATCATTCATCACGCTATAGAAGGCTTGCTTAGCCTCATCATTCGGATTGCTAGCAATAGGTTGAGAGTCCGCCGGCTGTCCCTTGCGCTGAGCAGGTGCCACCCTCTCCACATCATCAGCTATTGCTCGGTTGGGATCGGGATCCATGGCTATAAACAAACACAAATTTCAAAATGTCGAAATCACCACACTATCAATTATCACTTAATGGCATGTATAGCTAGACCCCAAACATATCACGGTAGTCTTAGGATCGACTAAACCGTAGCTCGATACCAATAAAATTGTAACACCCGAACCCGAGACCGTTGCCGATTAATGGGACACGAGGGTTAACAAGCCAAAACCACTTATAGCAAACCAACTTGACATTCCCAGCAAGCTGGAAAACTGCATCACTGTTTCCTTAAAAAGCATATCTCGATTTACAGAACTTAGAAACTGATTCCGTAAATTTTCCCTGAATTTAGACTCATATATCCATCCCTGGATTTTTTTCTAGAATTTTTGGTCAGGCCAATTGGTACAGTTTATTAGTTTAAGTCACCCATGTTACAGGGGTCGACTACACTGACCTTCGCGTGTTACAACTTGAATATCTCTCTGTACAGGGTTTCAATACTGATTCCGTTTGTTTCTAATGAGACTAGACTCAAAAAGGAATCTGCAAATATAAGGCATGACTTATAATTCATTCTGGATAATTTATGGTAAATTTTCAAAGTCGCGACAGGGGACCCAGAAACCGTTCTGGTCCTGTCTCACGAGAACTTTAATATCTCTCAGTATACTGTTCATATGATCGTTTCGTTACTTTCATATGAAAATAGACTTGTCAAGGTTTGATCACATAATTTATTCACTATTTAACACCATTTCTACAAATTTTGGTGATTTTTCACATCCACGTCACTGCAGCTGGCAGCCTCTGTTTTTAAGGTAGGCTTTACCTATATTGTAGTTCCCATGGACCAACTATAGTCTAGTCATACTTAGGTCCACATATGATCATATTTAGCCATTCCAATGGCTGATCATGCGACCAACACTCTCATTCCAAACCATAATCACATCATGAAACCAAATATAATTACAAACCACATATGGTCAAATTCCATACTCCACTTTTACGAACCATTTTCGCATGGCATACACATATACATTACAAAGTACTTAAAAACAACCGAGGGTGGTCCTATACATGCCATATCCAAAACTCAACTAAAGGAGTACCAAAAGGGCTTTGATAGTGTGGTTGACTTCAACTTCTATGATCCCGAATCCGATCGCTAACGAGCAAAATCTATAAGCAGAGAAACAAAGAAACGGAGTAAGCAATTTATGCTTAGTAAGTTTGAGCCATAATATACACACAACCAAAGCATAGCATTCAAGTAGCTAAACAATAATTTATATGCACAATTTCTCAAAGAATGCTTACTTCACAATCCCAACTCTTATATTCATACACAAATAACGGCCTAGTTAATGCCGATAGCTCATTTATCATTAGGCGAATATTCATACGCACTTACTCATAGTGTGCGAAGCACACACAAAACGCATACACAAAAGCGTACCTTGTTGTTGGGAATTTCACAAGTGCATTAACTGAAAATTTTCCAGCAAGTTCAAAGTTCTCGAATCACATACCTTGAAGTTTATCCGGATATAGCTACTCGTTCAAACGCCTTGGGACATAGCCCGGTTATGGTAACCCGCACAAAGGCCTTGAGGACTTAACCGGATATCACAATTTGCACAATTGCCTTGGGCTTAGCCGGATATCATAACTTCGCCCAATTGCCTTGGGCTTAGCCCGGATATCATAACTTCGCACAATTGCCTTGGGCTTAACCGGATATCACTCGAACATTCATACACATCTTTGTTTCAATTTCATAACACAACTTTTATGCACAATTCACTTAGCAAAAATATCATTTCGGCTCAATGGCCACATACAAAGGCACAATTTCGATTGCTTATTACTTCATTCAATCGAATCAAAATCTAAGTTTCGATACTCGAAAACTTACCTCGGGCGTGGTCGAGCGATTTGACGGCTATTCGACGACTTTTCCTTCCCTTATCGGATTTGGTCCCCTTTGCTCTTGAGCTTAATTTAACAAATAATTTGATTCAATCATTTGAGTATCGAAAAGAAGAACTCAAGGCACTTAGCCCACATATATTCACTAGACAATAAAGTCACATAAGTACGAATTCATGAATCGACTCAACACACAAAGCCTTCAACATGCTTACTCATGGCGAACAACACAACCTCTTAGGTACTCATTCATGGCCGATTATGCATGTTGATGTTGAGGCCAATTACATGTTTAACACCACACATGAATGGCACACATTTTACTAGCTAATGCTTTACATATTGTAGCTCAATACTTATAATATAGCATCAAGCACTCATATGGCCAATTATACTTAGTCATTCTTGCACCAAATCAACAATAAATTCCAAGATTTTCACATCATATGTGTACTAGGCCGAATGTACTTGCAATTTCACAACCATTCTTCAACATTTTCTTCTTTAAACAAACATATTTATCGCTCACTTCATAATCAAAACATCTTGTGCAAACATATACACACATATAGGTGCAAGGCCGAATCTCAAGGGGTTCATACCCATCCAAACACAAATTTTTACCAATCAAGTAACAAGCATAAATCATGCTCATGAATGCACCATGGCCAAATACATCACAACCATACCCTTTTAACTTTGGTCACGGTTAAACAAAGAATTCAATGTCCTACTCAAGAATACTAAAAAGAAATTTCAAGAGTAGTCAATCCTTCATTACATGCATCATCAACAAGCTTCACATTTAGCATGCAATGGCTTTAACACAATATCAACCTTGGCCAAATACCATTTCCATGGCACAACAAGGATTTGAACCATGGGCTAACATGAACATCAAGTTAGCAACTAAAACATGCATGAAACTCATGACACAACCTCATACATACCTTAATCTTGGTACAAGTATGGCCAAATCTCCTTCTAGTTCTCTTCTTAAACCAAAAATGGAGCAAAAATCCCTTTCTTCCTCCTTATGATTTTCGGCCAAAAAGATGAGAAAGGATGAACACAACAATTTTTTTTTCTTCCGTCTTTCTCAACTCAAGGCAAGGGGGGGGATACCACACTCACACACATTTTTTTTTTCATTCTTTTATCACCCATACACCTTTGTTTATTATTTCACCCTAATGCACCAACAAAACATGTTTCATGACATGTTTAGCCCATACCCTCTTGTCATGGCCGGCCACTTCATGTTAGGGGGGGAATTTGACATGCAAATCCCTTATTTTTGTATGCATTATCAACTAGTCATCACACATTTCCCCATCATACTTTCAAAGTTTACTACTAGGTCCTTTCTAGTGAAACTCACATTTATAACTCTAAATCGAAACATCAAAAATGTCACACATGAATTAACACATATTATAGGCATCAAAATAAATTATAAATTATTTTTATGCCTCGGTTTTGTGGTCCCGAAACCACATTCCGACTAGGGTCAATTTTGGGCTGTCACAAGAACCGACTAAACCATGGCTCTGATACCACTAAATGTAACACCCCTTACCCGTATCCGTCACCGGAACAGGGTACGAGGTATTAACAAATCATAGTACATACTATTAAATAAAACCGAGACAAAAATATGGCGTGCAATTAGATTATGAATCATTATAACATATGCCTTTAACAATACTAGCCAATTTCAAAGGCTTCGTACAAAATAATCGGTCAAATACTATAATTAATATTTTAAACCTAGGCAATTATGACAAGTAACAAAATAACTAAGTCTACTATACATGCCATAATTCAAAATGTTCAGTTCAAATACCCAAAAGTATTGATAGTGTAGGCAGATGTTCAATGATCCTTGACTCCTGTGCAAGCTGGACGACACTCGGTGCAAAATATGGAAATTTTGTAATTTAGTCCAAAACATTTTCCTTCCCCCGTTCGAGGTCGATTCCATGCCTTTCGTGATCTATAACAACACATTTAGCTCATTTAACACTCATACTATTTATTTCAATCCAAAAATCACATTATGGAAAAATTACATTTTTGCCCCCTAACTTTTACAAAATTATGATTTTGCCCCTAGGCTCAGAAATTTTTAATTTCAGACCTTATTCTTATGTTTTATGACATGCTGAACATTTTTCTCTTCTATGACAACGTCAAATTCTCACTCTAACATGCACTTATGAGCATTAGGTATTTTTACCGATTATATTGTTTTGCTCGTTTTCGCTAAAAATCCCTTAGAATAGATCGTTATCGTAACCTCAAACATTCATATTCTACCATAAAACATCAAAATACATGCATATCATTCATGGGTAAATTTTTAAACATAAACCCTAACTCGAAATAATGGTAAAAATAGGTAAACCGAGCTACGAGGATTTCAAAAATGTAAAGAACATTAGAAACGGGGATTGAATACACTTACTATTGAGCTTTAAAGCTTGAAACAAACCCTAGCTATGGAGAACACGCAAGTTTCGGCCAAGCTAAATGAAGATGAACATATTTTTGTGTTACTTTTCCCATTTTATTTCATTTACTATGCAAATGACCAAAATGCCTTTACTACTAAACTTTCTAAAAATTCCATCCATGTCCAAATTTTTGTCCATATAAAGTATAATGGTATAATTTCCATTTAAGGACCTCTACTTAAAATCCCCATTTGAATCAAGTACTTTATGAACTAGAACACGCATATTTTTCACCTATTTCAATTTAGTCCTAAACGTCAAATTAAACACCCAATCGATGAAATTTCGTAACGAAATTTTCACACAATTATGCAATCATAATATAAACACTAAAACTTAATTAAAATAATTTTTTTTCAACGTTAGTGGTTTCGAAACCACTGTTCTATTTTGCCCCTAAATCAGGCTATTACAAACCATCATAAACTTACTTACCATAATCGGCCGTCAATACCTATGGCCCTTGAGATCCTACCTTTGCCAAAACTAGAGACTAGATCTAGATCTATTCGTTCCACTTGTCCAAGCCTTCGATCAGTAGTCTCTGCATCACACTAACACCAAAACAAATCAATTGTTACAACCCTTAGAGACTTAAGCTCCAATCGACAGCCTCCCTATGCCTTTAGGGATTTTGGCTTTTCTAAAACCCGAAATAAAGAATAGATCTGAGTACCTACCTCAGGTTCTTTCAACGAAAACAATTCCAGTTCAATTTCTACTCAGATCTGATGCAAATCCAACCCTTAAACACTAGCAGAAATCGAATCTTAGAGATGTAAAGATTCAACTATATGTCCCTAAAAACTATGGTGTTTTCGGCTTTTGGAACTGTGAAGAGGAAGATGATTTGGTATGGTGGTTTTTGCAGTGGTATTGCCGACAGGGGTTGAGGTTTAGAGGATTTAAAAATCGGCCAAAAGAGATGAAGAAAATAGGAGGATTTTGACTAGAAGAAATCAGCACATGAAATAACTTTCGGGATTTCGGCTTTTATGGCAATCGGCTATAGAGGTTTAGAAAAGAATGGGAATGAAAGAGGAGATGAGTAGAATAGTAGGAATGATTCAGCTAGAGAAGAAAAGAAGGACAAAAACAAAATAGAAGAAGAGAGGAGAAGAGAAGGAAGAATTCGGCACTCAGGAGATCTAACTTTGTGTTTTTCGCCTTTTTGCGACACTGAGAAGAGAATAGAATGAAAGTGATGGCTTTAGGTGGCTAACCCTAATTTGGCAAAACAAAAAGAAATAAAGCCTGCCCTAATGGCCATTCAGACCCACGACCCAACCTTCCTAAAAGCCCTAGCCGAATTTCCACTTAAGCTCTATCACATGCCCGACATATGCACACAAAAATAAAAGTAACAACACGCTTACCTTGTGACTTGAACTCTAGCTCCCCCTAATCATCCACACATCACTCCCCAAACACCTAGGTGGTGCCACATGCCACTTTACCACAGATCTTTTTGTGTCCTATTTTACCACCTCAATTTTAAAAGCCTATATCGCTGAAACCCTCTCTCCAAAATTAAAATTCGTGAATTGCCTCAAATTAAATTTACTGTTGGGCCTTTTAAAGGCCCACCAACATACTCAGACCTAAATTATTAATAAGGCCTACTGCCCAGATTCTCTTAAGAGGCAAAATTTAAGAATTTTGCTAAAGCTATTGGCCGAGCCCTGGACCTTTTTCCCACACCATAAACCCTTTGTAATTTATTTAATTACTACACTAAACATACAAAATAATAATAATAATAATAATAACAATAATAATAATAATAATAATAATAATAATAATAATAATAATGATAACATCCAAATTATTCGGGCCATCTTCTACCCGAACCCAGACTCAAGGCCCAATACTTTTAGGCCCAAAAATCGGGCCGTTGCAACTCTACTCCCCTTAAAGAAATTTTGTCCTCAAAATTTCAAACTATCAACTAACCGTATTACTCAAGTCAAACCACTATGCTTCTCTGTGCACTCTAATTAAAAATAATTCTTAGTACGACCTAGAACGTCTAATTACCAAAGTAAAAAACATCTATCAAGTACGCATACAACTCGTAACACACACTTAAATAAAATAAGCTTGGCAATCCTGAGCTCAATGCTCCTTGGATCCACATCTAAAGCATGTTCCTGTCTTCCTATGGCATTCACCCGGATGACGCCCGTTGTAGTTCTTGCAGGTTGGAAAGTTTGGTCGTGTCTTAACATGTTTCACAGAATGAGGCTCGGTCTTCTGAGAACTAGAATCCTTCCTCTTCTTACACTCTAAGCACCCTGCTTGAAGTGTTTCCCAAATTTCCTTAACCTTGGTCTCCAATACTTCTTCTACCACTTTCCTTACTAACTCGGCCAGTGCCTTAGTCCCAAGCTCTGAGTAATCGCTACCCTAAGTTGGCAAACTCTATTTTCCCTCAGAATCCATATCAACACTCTACATTATCAGCACGCATAACAATAACTACCAAGATCTCGATTCACAAATTTTAGTACTTATTCATATGGTTTATCAGAGATAGTGTTTTAAAGTTTCTATTTTTCATAGAATCACAGTCTAGCTATAGTCTCGGTATTCTAGAGTTTTTAGTATTGCCCTAGCTATAATGATATGGTCTCAGTTCTATCTATAGTAATATCTTAATACAATGTAGTATGAGTAACAGGAATACTTACAGACTTGGGCCAGAGACTCAGTGTGCCACCTACTCAGAATCAAATTTTAGAAAACCGGATATGCTACCCTTGAAATCATTTATTTGTAGGAAGAAAATCTAAAAGTTTGTTTTTGAAACCCATTCCACAACCGAGTTGTTGTAACTTGGCTCTGATACCACTAAATGTAACACCCCAAACCCGGCCCAAACGTTACGGCCGAATCCAGTGTGTCACATTGAAGCATTACTGTATAGGTCATGTCTTATCTAAAATCTTTCTTAGTGATTTAATCGTATTTTCGTTATAGATTAAAGTGAATGGAAGCTGTGCACCAGGTTGGATACCGAAAAAAGAGGAAGTCAGTCTATTAGACTGCTTAAGTACCAAGCTCTCCACAGATCCACTCCTAGACATGCACACAACCATTGCCACACTTTAACTGAATGATTGTTCAGGAAAAAACATTTCATTTTGAGCCTTTGAAAACACTTATTAATTTTTGAAAATGTTTTCATTTCGGAAGCTTTGTCTTGATTCACGATATTTTGAAATCAGGTAATCTCTTTTAAAAACGCGCCCTAGAGCTATTTAATTTCACACATTTAAATCCATAACATGCCTAAGCTAATAATCATACTAAAGCATTTAAAAATAATTAAAGCGGCCTTATTACAACATAAAACCCAAAGCAATTAAAGTAAATGAAACTAATCCAGTCCTAAGAAGAAAATTGAGCTTGCAAAACATGTGGCCACTTCGAATCCCTCTCAGCTCCAAGTCCACTATGGTTGGGGGTTGCCTGCACAGATAAAATTAAGGGGTGAGTTTGGAAAACTCAGTGTGTAAAATAACCCAACCATAGTCCAGATCAGTTCAAACCACAGAAACAGATTAAGTTGGGCCTTAGCCCTATACAGAATTCAAAATGAAGCCCATAGGCCCATAATAGAAACAGAACAGATATATCTTGTATGCAGAAAACCCAACCCATCCGTATACACCCCCGTGCCAACCTTACACCATGTGGGGAGACTACTCGACCCACCCATCCGCTACATGTCACAAAATTTGCAGCATGGCTGCCAGAACAGATATTGTGACAGAGTCACCAGATATAGATATTGTGGCAGAGCCACCGGAAATAGATATTTGTGGCAGAGCCACCAGAACACTTCATCCATCAATATAACCCATATCCCATGCAACAGATATACATGTCATGGCATACAACAAACAGAATCAGAATATCATGCATTTCAGTCAAAATTAACCCTAGGGGTATAATAGTAATTTTGCACCTAGGGGTATAATGGTAATTTTCATACTTAGGGGTATTTTATAAACTTAACTATTTTAGGGTTTACACTCATATTACAGCCACAAACACATTAACAGAAACACTTACCGAGCATTTTTACCGAATTGGGCCTATTGGCCCATTAACCCGATTTCGGCCTATCAAGCCCAAATATACCGAAGTGCATAAAATTGGGCACTCTGCAATCATACCGCTTGTGATTACCAAAATTAACAACCAAACCATCTCACGAGTGCTCGCACGCTCGTAAGTTCACAAAATGCCAGCTTTTCGGTATTTTGACTTTTCGGCTTTTGCCGATCTAGTCTATGAGTGTGTGTCGTTTACACACATGATTTGCGACAACTGCTACCGAAATCTCCCACGATATCCTACAATTGTCACTAGACATATCAGATCCAAAATACAATGGCAACCATCATAAACTTACTTATCATAATCAGCCATCAATACCTATGGCCCTTGAGATCCTACCTTTGCCAAAACTAGAGACTAGATCTAGATCTAGTCGTTCCACTTGTCCAAGCCTTCGATCAGTAGCCTCTGGATCACACTAACACCAAAACAAATAAATTGTTACAACCCTTAGAGACTTAAGCTCCAATCGACAGCCTCCCTATGCCTTTAGGGATTTTGGCTTTTCTAAAACCCGAAATAAAGAATAGATCTGAGTACCTACCTCAGGTTCTTTCAACCAAAATGATTCCACTTCAGTTTCTACTCAGATATGATGCAGATCCAGCCCTTAAACACTAGCAAAAATCGAATCTTAGAGATCTAAAGATTCAGCTATATGTCCCTAAAAACTATGGTGTTTTCGGCTTTTGGAACTGTGAAGAGGAAGATGATTTGGTATGGTGGTTTTTGCAGTGGTATTTCTGACAAGGGTTGAGGTTTAGAGGATATGAAAATCGGCCAAAAGAGATGAAGAAAATAGGAGGATTTTGACTAGAAGAAATCGGCATAAGAAACAACTTTCGGGATTTTAGCTTTTATGGCAATCGGCTATAGAGGTTTAGAAAAGAATGGGAATGAAAGAGGAGATGTAACACCCCAATCCCGTGACCGTTACCGGAAATCGAATACGAGGTGTTACCGAGCTTACTTCATTTATTTCCCCCTATTTATTTTTTTTTTGTTCCAGGAAAGCTGGCTAACTGTATCGTAGTCGCTTTAAAAATCATATCATGAGTTCTCGAACTCGAAATCCAATTCCGTAAATTTTCTCCGAAACTAGACTCATATATCTATATGGGGGAATTTTTGTAGAATTTTTAGTTGGGCCAATTAGTAGAGTTTATTCATTAAAGTCTCCCCTATTTCAAGGTTTGACTACACTGACCTCTGTACCTTACGATTTAAATATCTCCCTGTAAAGGGCTTCAATGCCTATGATGTTTATCTCCAATGAGACTAGACTTGATAACGAATATTTACATATAAGGCACGACCTCTAATTATCTCGATAAAATTTACGGTGAATTTTCTAACTCAAAACAGGGGATCCAGAAATCACTCTGACCCTGTATCACAAGAATTTAATTATCTCCTAACATACAGCTCATATGGTAGTTTTGTTTCTTCCATATGGAAATAGACTCATCAAGCTTCGATTACATAATTTATTCATTCTTTAATTCCATTTGTACTATTTTTAGTGATTTTTCAATCTCACATCACTGCTACTGTCAGCATCTGTTACTAAAGCAAACTATGCCTATTTCATGATTTTTCCTTGATCTAACTAATAATTCATCATACATATTACAAATTATGACCATGACTAGCCATGCCAAAGGTTAATCATCACCGAGCATCTCCCTACTACACTATTACCAAATCATGAATTTAACACTGAAAATAATCAGCCATGACATATGGCATAATAATCGAGTAGGCCTCAACCAATACTCAACCAAAACCGAATTACCAAGACTTGTGTCCAAACATCATAGAACCAAATCCAACCGAACATTATGCCATTTTCGCATGGCTAAAGTTTACATACCAAATTTCAACAAAACATAATAGCCTATACATGCCGAAATGTTCTCCTAGACCAACTAAAAAGAAGATACCAAAAGTTGCTAGCCGGTGTGATGACTTCGATGACGGTCCAAGTACGCAAAAAGTCGAGTCCAAGAAACCTAAAATAGGTGACAAGCAAACACCGAATGAGTATATAACTCAAGAAGTCATAAGCATTACACTACCATCCATTAATAAAATTTTCACAAGAGGAAACAACGAAATGAGGCTAAGTACTCCATCCATACCGAACTATGCCATAGTTTCTTAGACCTTCGATTCAATCTCATTCCAAGTCCTACATTGACATTTCATACGCTATTCAATAGAGTAATTGAGGCATTTCCATACATCATTTTATTTTCGTTACAATCATACAACTAAATGAACTTTCACCTATTCCACGATGAACCTTATGTACGTGACTTCAATTATAATCATCACATAGGTTCAAAACTTACCACGCTAAACTCCAAATATAAACATAGCACCTATTAGCCATGAACTCAAGGTACTTACCCTTTCCACTTGTCCAAAATTGACTCGTAAGGTCGCACCCTTAATGTAAATAATCTATAGAAAATACATAGTGGGTTCGCACACATAGTGCTTAATAATCACCACAGCACACTTAGTGCCATATACTTTAAACTCGCACACTTAGTGCCATGCATTTCAAGCTCGCACACTCGGTGCCAATCTCTCAACCGTGAACACTTATTGCCCGCACACTTAGTGCCGAAAACCAGCCACTCTATACGCTTCACTTCTTTTTTACATTCGACAATTTCATCTCTACATACATATACATTTGTATACATTTCACCTCATTAAACACAATTGCATAGGTATTACGATCGTTTAAATCAATACCAAATATATGCTTAATGACTTACCTTGTGTTGGGTAGAACGGTTCCAACTCGGCTATTCGATTGCTTTCTCCTTTCCTTTATCCGATTTAGTTCCCCTTTGCTCTTGAGCTTAATTTAAAAATTAAATTGATTTAATCATTTTGAATATCAAAGAGAAATTCAAGGTACTCAACCCTTATTTTTAATAATAAGACCAACCATACACCTATAATAACATCCAATTCGTTAATTATTTTAGCACACGCATGGCACATAAGGTTAACTAAAGCTACATTCACTTATAAGATAGCACCCTTAATGAGCTCATACCATGACTATACCTAACCGAATTCAAATAGAGAATTTAGTACAATTACACATTCTTACTAATGTATAATTCTAGCATGCTTCAATATTTTATACACCTCATTCGGCCCTAACCATTCACTTAACTTATATGTACAAATTCCATCTCAAAATTAAGAGTTGTAACTATAATTAGGTTACAACAATGCCCATCAATGACCGAATGCTTAAGCACAACTATACTAAAATTTAACCAACATCGTTTTAATTTGCCCTTAACTATTTTTTTTCTAATCATCAAATACAAAGTGATTTACATATATATATTAAACCAACCTTGCTAGCACACAATATTCCTTAACCGAATGTCATAAACCCAAGCCACACACTTTGTTCATTAAGACCCTTCAATTACCACATTCGGTACCCCCCTTATGAACAAACCAATTTCAACCTTCAAGAAAAAGTATATGTACCAAGAGCTTCAAACTACTTGGCCGAATATCAAACCTCCAAACAACCAAACTTAATCCATGGAATGAGTAGAACTTGAACTAATCACCTTATTTATACCTAAATTTCCAAGAATTTCAAAGTGCTTACCTCTTCCTAAGCATCATCCAAGCCGAATCATGAACAAAAGAATTCCTTTCTTCTTCCTCCCTCAAGTCACGGCAATGGAGAAGAAAGATGAGCATTCCTTCATTTTTTCATTTTACCTTCTTTTACTAACAATATTTTATCTCCAATAACCCAATTTCTTATTATAATATCTAATTAACATATATATTGCCCATCAACAATCCATCTTGGCCGGCCACTACCAAGGAATTGGGGAATTTGACATGCAAGTCCACCCTTGTGTCATCATGCATTAACAAGCCATTTAAAATTAGCCTATCATATTTCACCATGTCTCATATTGATCCCTATTTAATAATTTCTCATGCAATTGGCAAAATTAGAGAATGAAACTTCCACATACTCATGTACACACATAATAAGCATAGAATATAGTAATTAATTATTTTTATGACTCGATTTTGTGGTCCCGAAACCACTTTCCGACTAGGGTCACATTAGGGCTGTCACAGGAGATGAGTAGAATGGTAGGAATGTTTCGGCCAGAGAAGAAAAGAAGGACAAAAAGAAAATAGAAGAAGAGAGGAGAAGAGAAGGAAGAATTCGACACTCAGGAGATTTAACTTTGCATGTTTCGGCTTTTTGCAACACTAATAAGATAATAGAATGAAAGTGAAGGCTCTAGGTGGCTAACCCTAATTCGACAAAACAAAAAGAAAATAAAGCTTGCCCTAATGGCCATTCAGACCCACGGCCCAACCTTCCTAAAGCCCTAGCCGAATTTCCACTTACGCTCTATCACATGCCCGGCATATTCACACAAAAAAAAAAGTAACAACACGCTTACCTTATGACTTGACCTCTGGCTCCCCCTAATCATCCACACGTCACTCCCCAAACACCTAGGTGGTGCCACATGCCACTTTACCACAGATCTTTTTGTGTCCTATTTTACCACCTCAATTTTAAAAGCCCATATCGCCAAAACCCTCTCTCTCCAAAATTAAAATTCAGGAATTGCCTCGAATTAAATTTACTCTTAGGCCTTTTAAAGGCCCACCAACATACTCAGACCCAAATTATTAATAAGGCCTACTACCCAGATTCCCTTAAGAGGCAAAATTTAAGAATTTTGCTAAAGCTATGGGCCGAGCCCTGGACCTTTTTCCCACACCATAAACCCTTCGTAATTTATTTAATTACTACACTAAACATACGAAATAATAATAATAATAATAATAATAATAATAATAATAATAATAATGATAACATCCAAATTATTCGGGCCGTCTTCTACCCGAACCCAGATTCAAGGCCCAATACTTTTAGGCCCAAAAATCAGAGCGTTACAAGACCGTTGTTTCTTCAACAAATATGTGAAGCTCGAAAATGTGATAGTGATTTGCAAGCCAAAAGAGTTTATTGTGAATCGGGTAGTGATTCAAACTTCCATATCGGATTCGATGATTGTTTGATTTTTCGAGGCAGAATTTGTGTACCGAAAAATGATGAACTTATTCAGAAAATTCTTCATGTAATGGTTGTTTATTTTTGCATCCGGGTAGTATAAAAATGTATAATGATTTGAAGAAATTGTATTGGTGATCTTGTGACAACCCGAATTAGGGCCTAATCGGAATAGTGGTTTCGTGACCACAAATCCGAGATAGAAATAATTGTTTTATAATTATTTTGGGGTTTATGATATGATTGCATGATTGTGTGAAAATTTCGTGATGAAATTCTATGCCTAAAGTGCTTAAATTGAAAGTAGGGACTAAATCGAATAAGTTGCAAAATTTGCATCCCGAAGTTTTAGTATGAAATTGTTTTGGAATATTAATTAGGAGGTCTTAAATAGCAATTTGACCAATTTTAAGTTCATGGACAAAATTAGGACATGGAAGGAATTTTTGAAAGTTTAGTAAGGAGGGGCATTTTGGTCATTTGGATATTAAATGAAATAAAATGGGAAAAATAACACAAAATTGGTCATCATCCTCCTTAGTTGCTGCCGAATTCTCCTCTCTCCATAGCTAGGGTTTCTTCAATTTTCAAGCTCCATAATCAAGAAAGACGCGGAATTGATCTCGAACGGGGGAAGGAAAAAGTTTTGGATTAAATTGCAAAATTTCCACATTTTGCACCAAGGTAAGTTTGTATGTAAATATTACAATAATTTCATGTACATTCTTATATTTCAGCCTATTATATGTATATACTAGCTGATGTTGAAGTATAAATCAACTATTGGAAGAATGGAAATAAATAATAGAGAGAGAGATCCCGATTGAACATTCGGAAAAATCGAATAAAATAGATGGAGCGTAGCTAGGTCACATGTATGATGCCGAGTGCACATCATGTGTACAAGAAAGCTACGAGACACCTCAGAGTAGCTAGGTCACATGTGTGATACGAGATGTATCCCATGTAGACAAGAGAGCTACGTGAAAGATAAATGTAGCTAGGTCGCATGCGTGATTCCAAGTGAAGGACACCATGTAGACAAGAGAGCTACGTGAAAGATAAATGTAGCAGGTCGCATGCGTGATTCCAAGTGACGGACACCATGTAGACAAGAGAGCTACGAGACAAATCGGCTAGGTCGCATGAGTGGTACTAAATGTTCACCATGTGTACAAGAGAGCCGAACTAAACGAAGTATGATGGTGGGGCGTGTCTTTGAAACCATTAAATATCGAGGATTGATCCGAATTGTTCAACGGGATGGTTTTGTGGTGACATTGTGGTTTGGACCTATACTTATGGTGAATGAAATATGGTGAAAATGATTTGTGGTATATACAAATATAAGATAAAATGAGGTTAGCATAAAGAATTTGTGAAAGAGTGAAATTAGCATTAAAACTGTTTTTAGATGGTAGCAGTGACGTGATTTTGAAAAATCACCAAAAATAGGAGGAATATAATTAGAGGTTGAATGAGATGTGAAATTAAAGTTTAATGAGTCTACTTTCATATAAAAGAAACAGAGCAAGCAAAGGAATTCTATATTTTGAGATATTTACAATTGTATGTGACTTGCTCAGGATGAATACGTGATCCCCTGTTCCAACTTTGAAAAATCATTAAAAATTGTACAAAGAAAATTAAGAAATATAGTTTACATGCCTAAATTCCTTATTGAGACTATTTTTAAATGAAACAGACTTCAGGTTTGTTTGAATTGTGTACTGAGAGAAATTCAATTTGTAGTGAACAGAGGTCAGATCAGTCGAGCTGTGTAACAGGGAAACTTTAACTAATAAACTGTACTAATCGGCTGAACCAAAATTATAGAAAAAATTAGCAAAAAGCTTTATGAGTCTAGATTCAGGGAAATTTTACGGATTTGAATTTCGAGTTTGGTAACTCGAGTTATGATTTATTTAGTGAATATGACGCAGCAGAGACAGCTTAATCAAAGTGGAATGAATAGTGAAGTTAAAGTAGATGTACTTGAATTGTTGTGTAAACATGTTAGATTTTTTTTAATTAGTATTTACATACTTACTTACTAAGCTATAAGCTTACTTTGTTTCTCTCTTTGTCTTATAGTGTTCTCCGCTTGCTCAGGGAGTTAAGGATCGTGAAGATCTATCCGCACTATCCTACTTTAGGGTATTTGAACTAAACGTTTTGAATTATGGCATGTATAGTAGGCTTAATTATTTTGTTACGTGTCATATTTGTCTAGGTTTAAAATATTAGTACAAGACTCGACCAGCTAATTTGTACAAGCCATTAAAGTTGGCTAATATTGTTCAAGACATATTTATATTTCGATTATGTTTAATGGTAGGTATTATGTTCGTAATACCTTGTATCTGTTCCTACGATGACGAAGCGGGTAAGGGTGTTACATTTAGTGGTATCGAGCTATGGTTTAGTCGGTTCTCGGACTAATAAAGTGTGTGTAAAAGTCTAGCTATACATGCCATAAAAATATTGTGATAGTGTGGTGACTCTGATTATTCTAAAGCGTGTTTTGTTTTAATATAGTAATGGATCCCAAGGAACTGCGGATGATGATCTTTGCTAATGTAATGCGCCGGCTCCCTTTACAAGGGACCGCGCTGTGGAAATTAGACTGAGACATTGAGACAAGGAGATGAGGCTCGGGATGCCTTTCTCCAAATGATGAACAATTGGTATATTGAATTTATTCGAGCAAATCCAAATGCTCAACCTCCTCCACCCCTCCTATACCTCGGGCGATTCTCAGAGCTGCTCAAGGTATAGATTTGGTAAGAATGAACAAGCCTCCGGTTGACAAGATTCAAAACAAGGGGCTGAAGAGTTTAGAGCAAAGATCGATGATGATCCCGAAAGCGGAATTCGGCTTGAAAATTCTACCGTGTATTTGATGAGCTCTCATGTACACCGAGGAATGCTTAAAGTGTCTTTGTATCACTTTTGAGAGATTCGGATTACCACTAGTGGAAGACTTTGGTTGCAGTGGTGCCAAAAGAAAAAGTTACTTGGGATTTCTTCCAGAAGAATTTAGAAAGAAATACATAAGTCGGCGATTCATTGATCAAAAACGGAAGGAGTTCCTTGAATTGAAGCGGGGAAAATGTCATGGCAGAGTATGAACGTGAATTTGTAAGACTCAGCAAGTATGCCCGAGAATGTGTGTCCACCGAGGCCATTATGTGTAGAAGATTTGAAGATGGGCTGAATGAGGACATTAAAGTGCTTGTAGGAATTTTGGAGTTGAAAGAATTTGTAGTATTGGTTGATCGAGCTCTTAAAGTCAAGAATTGAACAAAGAAAGAAGAAAAGCGCTATTGAGGCCCGAGATGTCGAAAAAGAGATAAGCAAGCCATTTCAATCTCAACCAAAGAGGTCCAAAGAGACAAACCCTCGAATGACAGTTTCAATTGGGGATTCACACAGAGATCGTGGTAGAGCATATTCGGGTCTAAAGCTCAAGCTACTTGATGGCAAGTGTGGGTAATGTGCGACCTAGAAAGCCCGAGTGTCGACAATGTGGCGAGCAACATTATGGTGAGTGTTGGGGACCGAGCGAGCTTGTTTCAAAGTGCGGTTCTCATGAGCATTTTATTAGAGATTGTCCGGAGAAAGTTAAAGAAGAAAGATTTCAGAGTGCTAGATGTAATACCACCGCTAGTAGAGGTAGACCACCGAGAAATCTTGGAGGTGGGACTAGTAGTAAAAGCGTGATGAAAGATTTAACGGCAAGATCGGAAGCTAGAGCACTGCTAGAGCTTATGCTATCGTGCGAGAAGATGCATCATCTCCGATGTTATTATTGGTACATTTTCTCTCTATGATACTATTGTTATTGCATTGATTGATCCCGGTCCACTCATTCCTATATTTGCATGAATTTAGTATCCAATAAAAAGTTGCTGTTGAATTCTTGAGTTTACGATTAAAGTGTCGAACCCTTAGGCCAATATGTGCTAGTTGACAAGGTTTGCAAGAATTGCCCATTAATGATTCAAGGTCACTGCTTTCCGCCAACTTGATGTTGTTACCATTTGGTGAGTTTGACGTTATCTTGGGAATGGACCGTTAACATTGTATGATGCTAAGGTAGATTGTAAACAAAAGACACTAGAATTGAAATGTGAAAATGGAGAAATTCGTGGGTTGAAACAGATGAATCAAATAAATTGCCTATGGTGATTTCGCACATGTCCGCAAAATACATGAGAAAAGGGTGTGAAGCTTATCCGCTTATGTAATGAATATTGAGTTGCCCCAACTGAAATTTGAATCGATCTTGATAGTCCTGTGAGTTTCGGATGTATTTCGGAGGAATTGCCCAGGTTGCCTCCGAATAGAGATAGATTTTGCTATTGATTTGTTGCCGCAGACGCTTTGCCGATCTCGATTGCTCCATATAGAATGGCTCAATGAATTAAAAGAATTGAAGGCTCGATTGCGGGAGTTAACGGACAAGGGATTTGTGAGACCGAGTTTCTCTCCTGGGGTGCTCTGTATTATTCAGTAGAAGAAGGATGGTTCAATGAGACTTTGCATTGATTACCGTCGACTTAATAAGGTGACTATAAAGAACAAGTACCCATTGCCGAGGATTGATGATTTATTCGATCGGTTAAAGGGGCCACAGTGTTTTCAAAGATTGATTTGAGGTCCGGTTACTACCAATGAGAGTTAAGGAGTCGATGTGCTTAAAACGCCTTTAGGACAAGGTATGGACATTATGAGTTTCTTGTGATGCCTTTCGACAACAAATGCTCCACTATATTTATGGACTTAATGAATCGGATCTTCCTACCATATTTGGATAAGTTTGTAGTAGTGTTTATAGATGACATTTTAATTTATTCTCGAGATGAGTCTGAACATGCCGAACACTTGAGAACTATATTGCAAATCTTGAGAGAAAAGAAACTGTTTGCCAAGTTTAGTAAAAGTGAGTTCGCTTCGTGAAGTTGGATTTTTGGGCATATAGTCTCGGTGATGGTATTCGGTGGATCCAAGTAAGATTTCTGCGATCGTCGATTGAAACCGCCAAGAATGTATCCGAGGTTAGAAGCTTTTAGGCTTAGCCGGGTATTATAGACGTTTTGTTGAAGGATTTTCGATGATTGCCTCTCCTATGACTAAGTTGTTGCAAAAGAATGTTAAATTTGAATGGACTGATAAATGTCAACAAAGTTTTGAAAAATTGAAAGCACGATTGATGAAGCACCAATTTTAGTACAACCGAGTCGGAAAGGAGTTCAGTAATTTATAGTGATGCATCATTGATGGCCTTGGATGTGTGTTGATGCAAGAGGGTAAAGTGGTAGCTTATGCTTGAGACAGTTAAAACCGCATGAGAAGAACTATCCTACACATGATTTGGAACCGGCATTGTTGTTTTTCCCTTGAAGATTTGGCGACATTATTTGTACGGTGAAAAATACCGAATTTTTACTGATCACAAAAGTTTGAAGTACTTGATGAATCAAAAGGATCTGAATCTGCGACAGCGAAGATGGCTTGAATTATTAAAGGATTATGATCTAGTGATTGATTATCATCCGGAAAAGCAAATGTAGTTCTTGACGCCTTGAGCGAAAAATTTCTTTTTACTTTGAGAGCCATGAACACGGGGTTAGCATTGTCGATGATGGGTCAATCTTAGCGAAATGAGAGCTAAACCGTTATTTCTCCGATTAATTTGTGATGCTCAAAAGAATGATAGTGAGTTGCGAATCAAGAGAACTCAATGCGAATCGAGTTACGACTCGATTTCGAGTTGGACCAGATGATTGTTTGATGTTTCGAGACGGGATATGTGTGCCGAAAAACGATAAATTGATTCGAAAATATTACATGAGGCGCACAATGGTCATTTATCGGTTCATCTGGTAGCACAAAATGTATAATGATTTAAAGAAGTCAGATTGGTGGCGGTATGAAAAGGACATTTCAATTTGTAACCAAGTGTTTGATCATCAACAAGTAAAAGTGAACATCAAGTGCCTTGTGGATTACTTCAACCAAGAATGGTGCCCGAGTGGAAATGGGACAAGATTACCATGGATTTTGTAACCGGTTTGCCTTTAACTCCTAAAAGAAGGATCTGTTTGGGTAGTGGTTGATAGATTAACAAAGTCAGCCCACTTTATACCATGACGCACGATTACTCACTTGATAAATTAGCGAATTATATGTTCTTGAAATTGTGAAGTTGCACGGAGTACCTATGTCTATAATATCGATAGAGATCCAAGATTTACCTCGAGATTTTGGAAAAAGTTACAAGAAGCTTTGGGTACAAAATTGAACTTTAGTACCGCATTTCATCCACAAACAGATGGTCAAACCGAAAGAGTAATCCAGGTGCTCGAAGATATGCTTAGATGCTGTGTTTTAGAATTTGGAGGTAGTTGGGAGAAATATCTATCTTTGATTGAGTTTGCCTACAATAACAGTTATCAATCAAGTATACAAATGGCACCGTACGAAGCCTTGTATGGTCGTAAGTGTCGGACTCCTTTATATTGGACCGAGCTTAGTGAGAAACAGATTCATGGAGTTGATCTAGTTAAAGAAACCAAGAGAAAATAAAAGTAATTCGGGATTGCTTGAAAGTCGCTTCAGATCGACAAAAGTCATATGCGATTTAAAAAGAAAAGAGATTGAATTTCGTGGGTGATAAAGTGTTCTTGAAGGTGTCACCATGGAAAAAGATTCGAGATTTAGTCGAAAAGGCAAGTTGAGTCCGCGTTTTATTGGGCCGTCGAGATTCTTGAGAGAATTGGACCAGATGGCATATCGGTTGGCCTTACCGGCAGAGTTAGAAAGAATTCATAACGTGTTTCATGTATCAATGTTATGACGTTATCGTTCGATCCTTCACATGTGATTTCTCCAACGAAATTGAGATTCGATCGGATATGACCTATGAGGAGGAACCAATAAAAATTTTGGCTCGAGAGGTTAAACAGCTTAAGAAATAAAAGTATAGCTTTAGTGAAAGTATTGTGGCACGGACATGGGATAGAAGAGGCTACGTGGGAACCTGAAGAAGCTATGAGGAAACAGTACCCAAACCTCTTTCTGGGTAAGATTTTGGGGACGAAAATCTCAAAAGGGGGGAGAATTGTGACAACCCGAATTAGGGCCTAATCGAATAGTGGTTTCGTGACCACAAATCCGAGATAGAAATAATTGTTTTATAATTATTTTGGGGTTTATGATATGATTGCATGATTGTGTGAAAATTTCGTGATGAAATTCTATGCCTAAAGTGCTTAAATTGAAAGTAGGGACTAAATCGAATAAGTTGCAAAATTTGCATCCCAGAAGTTTTTAGTATGAAATTGTTTTGGAATATTAATTAGGAGGTCTTAAATAGCAATTTGACCAATTTTAAGTTCATGGACAAAATTAGGACATGGAAGGAATTTTGAAAGTTTAGTAAGGAGGGCATTTTGGTCATTTGGATATTAAATGAAATAAAATGGGAAAAATAACACAAAATTGGTCATCATCCTCCTTAGTTGCTGCCGAATTCTCCCTCTCTCCATAGCTAGGGTTTCTTCAATTTTCAAGCTCCATAATCAAGAAAGACGCGGAATTGATCTCGAGCAGGGAAGGAAAAAGTTTTGGATTAAATTGCAAAATTTCCACATTTTGCACCAAGGTAAGTTTGTATGTAAATATTACAATAATTTCATGTACATTCTTATATTTCAGCCTATTATATGTATATACTAGCTGATGTTGAAGTATAAATCGACTATTGGAAGAATGGAAATAAATAATAGAGAGAGATCCGGTTGAACATTCGGAAAAATCGAATAAAATAGATGGAGCGTAGCTAGGTCACATGTATGATGCCGAGTGCACATCATGTCTACAAGAAAGCTACGAGACACCTCAGTAGTAGCTAGGTCACATGTGTGATACGAGATGTATCCCATGTAGACAAGAGAGCTACGTGAAAGATAAATGTAGCTAGGTCGCATGCGTGATTCCAAGTGAAGGACACCATGTAGACAAGAGAGCTACGTGAAAGATAAATGTAGCTGGGCGCATGCGTGATTCCAAGTGACGGACACCATGTAGACAAGAGAGCTACGAGACAAATCGGCTAGGTCGCATGAGTGGTACTAAGTGTTCACCATGTGTACAAGAGAGCCGAACTAAACGAAGTATGATGGTGGGGTGTGTCTTGAAACCATTAAATATCGAGGATTGATCCGAATTGTTCAACGGGATGGTTTTGTGGTGACATTGTGGTTTGGACCTATACTTATGGTGAATGAAATATGGTGAAAATGATTTGTGGTATATACAAATATAAGATAAAATGAGGTTAGCATAAAGAATTTGTGAAAGAGTGAAATTAGCATTAAAACTGTTTTTAGATGGTAGCAGTGACGTGATTTTGAAAAATCACCAAAAATAGGAGGAATATAATTAGAGGTTGAATGAGATGTGAAATTAAAGTTTAATGAGTCTACTTTCATATAAAAGAAACAGAGCAAGCAAAGGAATTCTATATTTTGAGATATTTACAATTGTATGTGACTTGCTCAGGATGAATACGTGATCCCCTGTTCCAACTTTGAAAAATCATTAAAAATTGTACAAAGCAAATTAAGAAATATAGTTTACATGCCTAAATTCCTTATTGAGACTATTTTAAATGAAACAGACTTCAGGTTTGTTTGAATTGTGTACTGAGAGAAATTCAATTTGTAGTGAACAGAGGTCAGATCAGTCGAGCTGTGTAACAGGGAAACTTTAACTAATAAACTGTACTAATCGGCTGAACCAAAATTATTAAAAAAATTAGCAAAAAGCTTTATGAGTCAAGATTCAGGAAATTTTACAGATTTGAATTTCGAGTTTGGTAACTCGAGTTATGATTTATTTAGTGAATATGACGCAGCAGAGACAACTTAATCAAAGTGGAATGAATAGTGAAGTTAAAGTAGATGTACTTGAATTGTTGTGTAAACATGTTAGATTTTTTTTAATTAGTATTTACATACTTACTTACTAAGCTATAAGCTTACTTTGTTTCTCTTTTTGTCTTATAGTGTTCTCCGGCTTGCTCGGAGTTAAGGATCGTGAAGATCTATCCGCACTATCCTACTTTAGGGTATTTGAACTAAACGTTTTGAATTATGGCATGTATAGTAGGCTTAATTATTTTGTTACGTGTCATATTTGTCTAGGTTTAAAATATTAGTACAGTACTCGACCAGCTAATTTGTACAAGCCATTAAAGTTGGCTAATATTGTTCAAGACATATTTATATTTCGATTATGTTTAATGGTAGGTATTATGTTCTGGTAATACCTTGTATCCTGTTCCGGCGACGGTAACGGGTAAGGGGTGTTACAGATCTGGTATGAAACGAGACATTTCAGAGTTTGTTTCAAGATGTTTGATTTGTCAACAAGTGAAAGCTGAACACCAAGTGCCTTTAGGTTTACTTCAGCCAATGATAGTGCCCAAGTGGAAATATGATAGGATTACGATGGACTCCGTAACGGGTTTGCCTTTGACTCCAAAAAAGAAAGATATCGTATGGGTTGTTGTTGATAGATTGATGAAATTGGCTCATTTATACCTGTACATACTGATTACTCACTTGATAAGTTAGCCAAATTGTACATTTCGGAGATTGTGAGATTGCACGAAGTGCCTATGTCTATTATTTCGGATAGAGATCTGAGGTTTACTTTAAGGTTTTAGAAGAAGCTGCAAGAAGCTTTGGGTAAGAAGTTGAACTTTAGTATCGCATTTCATCCATAAATCGATGGTTAGTCTAAAAGAACGATCCAGATTCTCAAAGATATGCTCCGATGTTGTGTTTTAGAATTTGAGGGTAGTTGGGAAAAATATTTGCCAATTTGCCTTTAACAACAGTTTTCAATCGAGTATAAAGATGTCGTCTTATGAGGCATTGTATGGCCGTAGTGCCGAACACCTTTTTATTAGACTAAGCTTAGTGAGAAATAGATTCACGAGGGGTTGACTTGGTTAGGGAAACCACAAAAAAGGTAAAGGTAATCCGTGATTGCTTGAAAGCAACTTTAGATCAACAGAAGTCATATGCGGATTTGAAAAGAAAAGAGATTGAGTTTCAGGTTGGTGATAAAGTATTTTTTAAAGTATCCCCGTGGAAGAAGATTCTACGATTTGCCCGTAAAGGCTAGTTGAGTCCACATTTCATTGAGTCGTATGAGGTTATAGAAAGGATAGGGCCAGTAGCATATCAGTTAGCTTTACTGACAGAATTAGAAAGAATTCATAATGTGTTTCATGTGTCGATGTTGCGAAAATATCGTTTCGATCCTTCAAATGTGATTTCTCCATCAAAGATTGAGATTCGACCGGATATGACGTATGGTGAAGAACCGTTCAAGATCTTAGCTTGGGAAGTTAAATAGTTGAGAAATAAAAGTATAGACCTAGTGAAAGCTTTATGACAACGACATGGGGTTGAAGAGGGTACGTGGGAACCTGAGGAGGCTATGAGAAAACAGTACCCAAACCTATTTTCTAGTAAGATTTTCGGGGACTAAAATCCTTAAAGGGGAGAGAGTTGTAACAGCTCGATTTTGGGCCTAGTCAGAACAGTGGTTTCAAGACCACGAATCCGACTTGGAAAATTTTGTTTTTATTATAGTTTCATGATCTACAATTTTACAGAATGATTTTGTGAAAATTTCGTTCGAAAATTTTGACGTTTGAGCACTCAATTTAGCAAAAATGACTAAATTGTAAAAAGTACAAAAGTTGAGTTCTACATGCTAGAGGTGTCTAATTGTTATGAAATTTTAAATTGAAGGTTCTTAGATGGTAATTAGACCATTTTACTTTAAGATGGACAAAAATAGACTTGTGGTAAGAGAATTTTAGTGTTTTGAGAAAAAGGACATTTTGGTCATTTGGTAATTAAAAGAATTAAAAACCAAAAACCAAGCCAAAATTTAGTCCATCTTCTTAATTCTTGGCTGAAACTTTCAAGGGAGACATAGCAAGGGTTTTTCCACTTTTCAAGCTCAATTGTAAGTCTGTTCTAGCCCCATTTTTAATGATTTTTATGTTTTTGAGATCCTTGTAACCTAATCTATCTATTTTTACCATTAATTTGAGCGATGATTGAGGTCTAGGGTTTGACCCATGTTAGATATTTGTGTATTTTGATGGCTAATGGTAGATTATGCAAGTTTAATGTTAGATAAACAACTTTTACTAGGTGATTTTTTATGAAAATGTCAAAAGGACCTAATTGTAAAAATATTTCAAAAATGGATATAAAAGTGAGATTAAATGGAAAATGTGAGCTGTTATAAGCGTGAAAGAGGTTCGGCTAGGCTTGGGTCTTGATGAAATTTAATAGATTTCATTTTACGAGCCTCGCCACTAAAATATAAATATCTCAAAATTTAGGGGAAAAAATATAATTTTGCCATAATATAAGTTTTGGACTGAATTATGTAATGTGATTAATAAATGAGTTAAATTTTCTATTATAGATCAAGAGAAACGAGGTTCAGACCTAGATCAGGGGAAAAACAAAGTATTTGACTATTACGTCCATTTCCTACTATTTTTGTACCGAGGTAAGTTCTTATGTAAATAATGCATTGTTATAATTATGTTATAAATGCTTTACTATCGTATAAATTATAATTGACCATTGAGCATGTTCGACAAAGTTACGACTAACGTGAAATCCTAGTTGAACCTTAGGAATAGATAGTATACAAATGTCATGACATTAGAGTTACTGAGACTATGTATAAGACCATATCTGGGATATGGCATCATTTTGAGATTTCATGTAAGACCATATCTGGGATATGGCATTGATATGAGATTTCGTGTAAGATCATAGCTAGGCTATTGGCATCAGTACAAGATCCCATGTAAGACCATATCTGGGATGTTGCATTGGTGTGGTACTATGTGTGCGAGATACCCAAGTATCCTTAAGTATTCCAAGTCATTCGACAGGAAATGCAACGAGAATATCAAAGTTGTGAAAGACTATTGTATGTTGTAAATTGGTACAGGTACGTACATAAAACTCATGTTTAATGATCTCAATATGTGATGAATCCCCCGCTAGGGTTGTGAATGAGTAAGTTTGATTATGAGATTTATAGTGACGTTTATGTTAATTTACTTTAAGTTAATTGTATGATAAATGTGAGTTTACAATGCTTATTATTTACATGGGAACTTACTAAGCTATATAGCTTACTCCCCTTTCTTTTCCCTTGTCTTTTAGTGCCACCAAGCCAGTTCAGGGATCAGAGATTGTCAGAGATCCAGTCACACTATCAACTTAATATTTTGGGTACCAATGATTTCAGTATTTTGAGTTATGGCATGTATAGGGACTTGGTCATTTTGTTATGTGTCATAATTGAATTGGCCTAATGTGTTGGCCTATATTGGTTGATAATTTATTTTGTAAATGGCCATATGGTGTTGGCTAATATTAGTTTAAGTATATATATAAATATGCATGTGATGATGTTTTCATGGATGTGGGAAGTTGCATGATTTGAGTTGAGATATATGTGGTGTTTGTGTATGATCAATGATAGTATGTGAATGTAGCATTGATGTATTGGTTGTGGCTGATTTGGTTGAATGTATATACTTGGAATGGTGCTATGTTTTTTTATGTAGGTTGTGCTTGTAAGGGTGAAAATTTGGCTTGGAAGATAGCCTCATTTTTGTCCACACGGGTAGACACACGGGCGTGTGTCTAGGCCGTGTGTGGCACACGGCTAACACCATGGGTGTGTGTTCCTGCCGTGTGTCCCCTGCACCTTAATTGTTGCAAAATAGAATGCTCAGTATTGAGCACACGGGTAGAGACATGGGCGTGTGTCTCAGCCGTGTGGATGACACGGCCTCAAGCACGAGCGTGTGCCCTGGGCGTGTGAAGTTTGCACCTATTTTATGAAAAATTATGAAAATTAAATCGACCACACGGCCTGAGCACACGGGTGTGTGCCTTGGCATTGTGACTTCAATTTGTTCATGGATGACAAAGAGAGAGTTACACAGGTTAGGGACACAGGCATGTCTGACTACACGGCCTGCCCACATGGGCGTTTCCCAAGCCATACGGGCGTATGGCTCTTAAAACTTGAACTATTTTCTAAGTTCTTAGTCTAGTCTCGAACCGCTTCCAATGCATGTTTTGGGCCTCATAGGTTCGTTATAGGGACAACATGAATGTTTATGAAAAGTTTTAAATTTGGATGGAAATTTACGTCTCGGTTTTTGTATGTTTGCTTATGTTTAAGTCCGGTAATGCCTCGTACCCTGTTCCTGCTTCGAATATGGGTAAGAGGTGTTACATTCCATGAAATCTAAAAAAAATTCTTTAATATAGGGGTCACACGCCAATGTGAGTAGGTTGTGTGGGCATTCGATGTGAGACACACGGCCGTGTCCTATCCCGTGTCCTTACCTGTGTATATCTCTGACTTGTGCCACACGGCCTGCCATACGCCTGTGTGCTAGGCCGTGTGGTTAATTTAATTTTCAAAAATTAGGGGCAGATTTCACATGGCTAAGACACACACCCGTGTTCTAGGCCGTGTCACACATAGTTGAGCCACACACCCGTGTCTCTACCTGTGTGCCCAATTCTGAGCATTTTTTTCCAAAAATTTTAGATGCAGGGGACAAATAGCCAAACCACATGCCCATGTACTAGGCCATGTGTCACACACGGTCAAGACACACGCCCGTGTGTCTACCTGTGTGGACAAAATAAAGCCATTTTCTAGCTTTATTTCTCACCTAAATTTGCCATGAACCTACAACCACACTTACACATATATAACAATCTATTCAATACATATTATCTAGGCCAATTGTAATAGCCCATTTTTCAGTGAAATCGGAACAGTGGTTTCGGGACCACAAATCCAATCTGAAAATAAAATTTATTTTTATTTTATTACATGGTCCGTAATATGTTGGAAATGTCATGTGAAAATTTTAGTAAGAAAATTGTACCGATTATGTGCTTAATTATGGAAAGGACCAAATCACATAAAATGCAAAAGTTGAATTCTAGTAGCTAGAAGGATTAAATAGCTATATAATTCAAAACTTGAGGTCTTTACATGATAATTAGACCATTAATAAAAGGTTAGTAGATATTTTTGGATTATTCATCCATGGAAAATTAGAAACAGGCTAAGGGCTAAATTGGCAATCAAAATTACTAAAGATGATAAATTAATTAAATAGAAATAAAAATCATTTTTATCATCTTCTTCCCCAAAATATTCCATGGAAACCCTAGAAGAGAGAGAAAAAACTTTCTTGGCCAAATTAGGTAAGTTTTCTTGTCCCATTTTTTATAATTTTGATATTTTTGAAATCGAGATAGCTTAATCTATCTATTTAGGGGATCAATTCAAGAAGTTATCAAAGTATGGAAATTAGATCATGGATGAATATGCTGAAAATTTGATATTTATGGTAGAAAATGAAAGGTTGTTGATAGATAAACAACTTTTACAAAGTGATTTTTGATGAAAACATGACTTAGGGACTAAAATGTAAATTTGTGAAAATTGAAAAAGAATTTTGAATTTTGTAGAATATATGTGCTGTAAATTTTAAGGTGAAATTTTGGTTAGGCTTGGAATAGGGAGTAAATTGCATAAATTTCATTTTCCAAGCCTAGGAACGAAATGAGAATTTATGGAAAAGTTAGGGGCAAAATGGTAATTTTTCCTAGGATGTAAATCGAGTTCACTTGAATACGAAATGTGATAAATTGATGTAAAACTTACTTGTATAGATCCGAATAGACCAAATTGGAAGCTAGAATGAGGAAAAGAGGAAAATGTTGGATTAGTAGATTTTACGTACATGAACATTTGTTAAGGTAAGTTCGTGTAACTAAATTATGTATATTTATATGCTTGAAATAAATGTTGTGTTTGTGAATTGTATAAATATCATATATATATATGACATTGAAAATATATCTCACAAAGCCTGATCAATAATAATGTCGATAAATGATAAATGATAAATGATAAAAATGTTATTTATATGCTTGAAATGAATGTGGAATGTGTTTACTTCAATTAAATGAAAGTTACGGATGTATGAAATAATCACATGCCCGATAATGCTTGAAAAATGTTTAGATCCCAGTTGAATAAATGGAAAATCGATGGATATGTGATTTCCTGAAATGAATGAGGTCCTGCATTTGTTGCTGACGGGATTTAGCTCGGACGAGTAATCCTATTGACCTTATTACAAAAAGGATTTAGCCTGGACAGGTAATCTTGATATAAGTCCTCTCAAGCATAGCCTGGATTGGTAATCCTATTGTATACATGTGTGGCTCGAGAGTGTACACTTTGAAATAGTACCTTAGGGGTATCATTGAATATGAATTGATTGATACTGATTTGTACACATTGAGTGTACTACCTGTGTATCCATCGATATTTCAAATAAATTCAACGGGTGACAATCCAGACATGAGAATATATGAATAATAAAATGAGTTATTTCACGTATCCATCTGAAATACAAGAAAATTATGATACATGACAAGTGATATATGAAAGTATGAGATGATGATATTTGTATATGAAAATTATTTGATGAGAATGTTCATCCTTGACTATAGACTTGTACACCTTGAGTGTACTACTCTTTGTGTGACCTTGATATTTCGAATGATATGAGTAAATTTCTGACATGAAATAATCTGAACTCGAGATGAACTATTATGAAGTTATACTTGTAATATAAAGAAATGATTCATAAATGTTAAATGAATACATGTTGTGGAATGCATATGTGCATGAAAACTTGATTGTTGTTGAGCCCATATATATTTGATGTTATTATGGAATATATGACTAACAAGGGCAATGAGGATGTGTGTAGGGCTTGAGGTCAAATTGATTGAATATGCCTTACATAGTTAGCTCAAAATAGAATGAATGGTAAGTTAAGTACCATGTTATAAAATCTAACTAACCATTTTATGCTTACTTAGTTTTATTTCCCTATTTTAGAGTAAATCGAAAGCTTGTTGGATTGGAAGCTTGGCGAAAATCACTCACACTATCCATCAGCCCATGTCGGTTCAATATGGTAAAGCAATTATGGTTACAATGGCATGTATAGGTTATATTGGCCCTATTGCCATGTAAATGTAAATGATTATTGTGATCTAGCCATTGCAATGGCTAGTGATGATTTTGTTTTTATACATGTATATATGTATTTAAATTTATTTTATGGAGATAACATAAGTATTTATTATTGATTGATTAAGAAAGGTTAAATGAGTATGCCTATGCAAAGTAAGTTTAAAAGCATGAATGCATGTAACAATATATCATGTTAGATGTTATAAATTGCTTGAATTCAATTCTTGGACTGGATGGTATTTGGATGTAGGTGCAGGAATTTGGTATGATTTTAGGTGAGAAATGAAGCTAGGAATGACTTTATTTTGTCCACACGGGCAGACACACGAGCGTGTGTCTAGACCGAATTTCACACACGACCTGGTACATGGGTGTGTGGTTAGGTCGTGTGTCCCCTGCACCTTAAATTTAAGAACCAGAATGCTCAGAATTGAGCATATGGGTAGAGACACGGGTGTGTGTCTCGGCTGTGTGTGCTACACGGTCTGGAACACAAGCGTGTATCTTGGCTGTGTGCAACTTGCACCTAATTTCGAAAAGAATTAATTAACCACACGGCCTGTAGCACAGGCATGTCCCTCGGACCACACGGACGTGTGTTCCCTGTAACTTGGAAAATTTTTAAAATTTCGCAAAAAATTCTTAAAATCTCTGATTAAGTCCTGACTTGATTCTAATGCTCGTATTGGCCTCGAGGGTCCATTTAAGGGACGTTATGAATAATCTCGGATAAAGAACAGTGATTGACATGGTTTATTTGTAAATGTTCTAAAAGTTTCGATAATGCTCCAAAACCTTATTCCGGCGACGGATACGAGTTAGGGGTGTTACGCCAATTTCAAGAATTATGTGTGATATATTTATCATATATATTACTATGTTCCCAAACTTAACTCAAATCCAATTAAGTTTAATTTACAAGTTATATCAATGATACCAACTCAACTTCATTAACCATTCGTTTTAAATTTCATCTACTATCTAACCATTGCAAAACTCATCAAACATATTATGGTCTTATAAAAACGTACCAAAATATACCACTCTAGCCATTCCAATGGCTAGATTTAAAAACAACCATTACATGTCCTCTTTGTTACCGATAGCTTATACATGCCATTATACTAAAGTAAGTTTTCTATTTATACCAAAACGAACTGGAGGATAGTGTGATGATGCTCCGACCTGTCTCCAACCTTTATGAGCTTCCAAGAACTGTAAAACAGAGAAAATAAAACCTAGTAAGCATTAGAAAGTTCGTATAACAAGAATTAAACTTACCGATTGCATTCATTCAAATAAATATACAATAACATGATTCCCAACAATTTTGCAAATTTGCCTAATCACATACACTCAAACAAGTATGTTAGTCACATAATTCACATGTACATTAAATAGCATGAATGAGCTCATCATGTTACAAATTATTAGGAATTTTAGGAACATTCGAGATATAATTCATTTAATCTCATAGGTTCTCATTTTGGGAATTTATCTGTTAAACCATTAAAGTTTTGATGGATACTCAGGTAGTACACACAAGGTATACAAAACTATAAACCATCAACTCATAATCAGGGGTACCCATTAGGGCACTTAATTAGAGAGCATACTCTCGAGCAACATATCAGCATGCTTAGATGAGCCATGTAATAGGACACTTATCCGAGCTAAACAAGAAACTCATAAGTGTTTTATTCAGAGAGCTCATAGAGTTTAACAGATAACTTCGAAGAGTTAACATCAGGGAACACTGGATAAGGTAAAAGGGAATTCAAGTGAGCCATGTCAGGAGGGCCATAAGAGCTTATATCAGGAAGCTCATGTAGAGCTGCGTTTGTGTCTGCATTATATGATGGATAACAACCAATCGAATCATGTAACAAGATGCTCACAAAGAGTTGCGGTAGTGCGCAACACATGCAGAATCACTAACGATCAGGATGCTTGCAAGAACTATTTAATAGGATGCTCGAGAGGGCTTTAACAGGATTGCTTCTTCGGGCTATATCCTGTCCACAACATATGCAAGACCACATGTAATATGGAAATCACATATATCCACCGAATTTCATTATTCAAATGGAGCTTATTACTTATTGAGCAAATTTGGGCATGTGATTATTTTTATACATTCATCATTTATACAATTCTCACAAATAGAACATTCAACTTAAACATATAAATATACATAATTAAGTTACATGAACTTACCTCGATAATCGTTCGTATTTAAAAGCCTACTAATCCGACATCTTTTCTTTTCCTCGATCTAGCTTCAAATTTGAGTTATTCAGATTTTTATAAATGAATTTAATCATCAATTTAATACAATTCATGCAATTGAATTCAATTTACACTCTAGTCAAAATTACCATTTTGCCCATAAACTTTTCATAAATTCCAATTTCCTCCCTAGGATAGGAAAATGAAATTCATGCAATTTAATCCTTATTCTAAGCCTAGCCTAAATTTTCATATAACATTTATAGCACATGTATTTCATAAAATTTAGAATTTTCCACAACTTTTACATCTTTACAATTTAATCCCTAAATCACAATTTCATAAAAATTCTCTTTGTAAAAGTTGTTTATCTATCAAAAACCTTTTATTTTCTACCATAAATTTCAAAATTTAAGCATATTCATCCATGAAAAAACTTTGATACTTCGGTAACTTTTCAAATTAATCCCCAAAATAGATAGTTTAAACTATTTCGATCTCAAAAATATAAAAATTACTAAAAACGGGACAAGAATACTTACCCAATTAAGCCAAGAAAGCTTGTTTTCTCTTTCTTAAGGTTTCCATGTATTTTTAGGAAGAAGATGATATAAAATAAGATGATATTTCTATTTAATTATTTATCATCTTTTAATTATTTTGATTTTCGATTTAGTCCTTAACCTTTTCTAATTTTTCATGGATGAATCACCAAAAATATCTACTAACTTTTCTTTAATGGTCTAATTACCGTATAAGGACATCAAGTTTTGAATTCCATAGCTATTTGATCCTTCTAGCTATTAGAATTCAACTTTTTCATTCTATGCAATTTGGTCCTTTCCATAATTAAGCACATAATCAATAAAATTTTCTTATCAAAATTTTCATATAACATTCCTATCATAATACAGACCATGCAATAATATTAAAATAAATTTTCTTTTTGGCTCAGATTTGTGGTCTCGATGTAACACCCCGAATTTGGGCCTAGAAGTATTGGGCCTTGAGTGGGGGTCCGTAAGGAGGTTGTATATAGGTATTTAATTGTGCAATGAAATGAAACAATTAAATGTTTGCTATTAGTGGTTAATGGCTTTGAGAAGTGTTGGAGAAATCTTGGGTTCAAACTTGGGCTTTAGCAAAAATTTTGGTATTAAGTGAAAAAAAACCTAGATGCTTGGATGAGGGTTTTTAAATTATTGTGTTAAATAAATGACACAAGGAAGCTTGTAGTCTAGTGGTTGTGGTGTCATTAAGGTTGTATGGGAGCCTGGATTCAAGCCTTGGCTCTTGCAATTTATTTTGTTTTTTTAAAGGAACTGAACTTTGGCCTTTAGACCTTATAATTAATTGGGGATAAAATATGACACAAAAAGCCTTGTGGCTTAGTGGCAAGTAGCGTGTGGAGCATTTAAGGGGAGGCATAGGTTCGAATCCCATGGCAAGCAAGGAGCATTTATTTTGCTAACAGGGGGCGGCAAGAGTTGGTGTTGAATTTAAACTCTAATGTTGGAGGGATCCCACATCAGGAAGCTAATATAAGAGTGGTTGTGAAGCTGGCTTTAAATAGAGGGAACCATGAAGAGAGTAAATGTACCTTTCTTGGCTGATCCCTTTCGCTGTATGGCGTGCTCGTTTGGGTTGGGCGTCGGCTAAGAGTGCTCGGAGCGTGGATTAACTCCAGTCTCCTATCAGGTGTGTATTTATCACTACTCTTGTTGTTGGATGGCTACTTCGGGCCGCGATGGGCCGAAAGGGGCCATGTGGGCCCAATGGGCCCAATTGGATAAGTTGTTTGATTGTGTAGTAAATATTGGACTAGGCTAGGTGAATCGCATATCTGTGGCTAGGTTTGGGCTAAAAGGGCCACACGAGCGTGTGGGCACATTTGGGCCGAGAATAGGCTTTAGGCCCATTCGTATTGTTATCCATGTTTAGAATACTTTAGTTTACCAATTACTGAAATGCCCTCGACTTGTAAAATTACCAAAGTACTCCCGATTTACAGAATTACCGTTTTACCCTCAGGTTATAGAATTCTTGTTTTACCTCGATTTGTAAAATTACCGCTTTACTCTTGATTTACTGAATTACTGCTTTTACCTTCAGTTTACAGAATCACTATTTTACCCTCGATTTACTGAAATTACCGTTTTACCCCCAATTTACATAATTACCATTTTACCCCCGATTTACATAATTATCGTTTTACCCTTGATTTACGTAATTACTGCTTTACCCTCGATTTACGTAATTACCATTTTACCTCGATTTATAGAATTACTATTTTACCCTTGATTTACGTAATTCTTGTTTTACCCTCGATTTACAAAATTACTAAAATACCCTTGGTTTGTGAAATTACCGCAATACCCTCAATTTGTAAAACTACCAAAATACCCTCGTATGGTAAAATGACGAATATGCCCTTATGTTCCGTATGACCGATGTGCTTAGGATTTACATATATTGATATTGGATTAGTTAAGTTTGAGTGATGTGGTGGTTATCGTGGCGATTGATTTTGGAAACGTTTCAACTTCAACCCATAACAGTGTGTACTAACCTCTAAATAGCTTAGATTAATATTTGCTTTGAAAAGTCGAAAGGTTCATATTTTAGTGATTCAGAATTAATATTTAGATCTATTTTCACGCACGCTTAAGTTGGATTCACAACGGATATGGGGTAGGAAGGTATTTGGAACGTTCTTCAATGACTAGATCTCTTGGTAAGTATTCAACCTTCTTTCCATTTGTATCTTGTGGTTTAAGAAAAGTGAAAACCCTCCGTCGACTAAGGCTAAAAGGGTTTTTGGTGTTATTTGGTTTGTTGGTACTAGTGAGGATTAAAGGCTACCGATCGAGGAGTGTGTGAAAAGCTTGGATCATCGGAGTGACTAAACCTAGTCATCAACTTCGGCAAAGGTATGAACCCAAGGGTCATTGTGGATGGTGGCCGAATGTGTAAGTGATGATAATAGGTAGTTTTCGATTTGGTTTAATAATAACATGGTCTAATTTTTAAGTGGTTGATTATAGGAGAAATCGCATAGGAGATCTCGTCAAGGAATATCGCAAATCGTGTGTAACTAACCCTTTTCATAGCTTAAAGTGATAAATGTTAAAAGCCGAAATGCAGAAATTCTGGCATTTCGAGGACTTGTGAGCAATCGAACGCTCACTAGTTAGTTAGAATCGATGAGATGATGATCGGGAACAATGGAAACGGTAAGGACGTGTTTTTGGCGTTCATGGTAAGTTGGGCCTCGAGAGGTTAAAATAGGCCCAATAGGCTTTCGGCCCATTTGGGTAAATTTCGTGAAAATGGGAAATCATTAAATTGCATGTTAAAACTATTATCTTGTTATGGATAAAGGCTAAATGGGCCTAGATGATGAATCGGCTAAGTAGGGCCCATTAGGGTTTTGGCCCAATAACTCGATTTCGCTAAAATGGGCCAGGATCACTGCTTGCACCTATGAATTGTTTGTAACCATTAATGGACATGGAAACCCTAATTTTGGTAAAATTACGAGATTACCCCTATAACATGAAAATGACCGCTTTGCCCCTAGGTAAAAGTGACCATTATACCCCTAGGGTTTATATATGAACTTAATGCATGGGATTTTGATAAACATGATATGTATGATATGCACATGACATGTATGATATGCACATGATATGTATGATATGCACATGAGATGTTCATAAATGCATTGGGTTGGGTTTTATATGGATGGAGGAAGTGCAAAAGGGCTTATGCCCCGCTTATTAAAGGGCTTATGCCCTGATTATCAAAAGGGCTTATGCCCCAAGTTATCAAAAGGGCTTACGCCTGCTTATTAAAGGGCTTATGCCCCGCTTATAAAAAGGGCTTTTGCCCCAATTATTAAAAGAGGCTAGGCCTCCAGTTATATGATAAAGCAGCTAAGCTGCCAGTGGAGAGTTATGGCGGGGTGGGTCGAGTTAATCCCCACATGGTGTGTTGGTTGGTACGGGTGGAGAGTAGCGGATGGTGGGTTGAGTAGTCTCCCCAAATGGGTTGCATTCTTTCATTTGACATTACATGTGTTATAAAAATGGGCCTATGGGCCATACCGTTTACAGTAAAGGCTTTGGCCCAGTAATATGAAACTTGAAAAGGCTTCGGCCCAGTGTTATGAAATATGAAATATGAAAAGGGCTATGGCCCAGTATATGTTTGAGATTGGATTTGGGCTTAGACCCAACAGGCAGTTATTGTTTTGGGCTCTAAAAGGGGCTTGTTGCACATTGAGTTTCCAAACTCACCCCCTTTCCTTAACCTTGCAGGTGAGCCTTGATGTGGGGACTTGGGCCGGAGGGGATTCAGAATGGCCACGGTGATTGTCTTTGGACTTTTAAATAAGCGTTGGTTTTCTTTAAATTTCCATTAAATATTATTTATTATTATAGTTTTTTGGGGTTGTAATAAGGCCATTTTAACTTTTCTTTTATTTCTTTTTAGGATTATTTTAACTTTAATAACTTTAAACCTGGTTGATAATTATTCAAATGGGTTAGACTTAGGACGTGTTTTCAAAATGATACTTGTTTCCAAAAGAGTTCAACACCACGATTAATCAATTTAACAAAGTCGTTCACTTAAACAAATTTAAACTCGATATAACAAAGTGTGGCTATGGTTGTAGGCATGTCTAGGATTGGATCCATTCAAAGAGCTTGGTACTTAAGCAGCCTTCATGGCTCACCTCCTCTGCCTCGGATACCTACCTGGTGCCTAGCTTCCATACACTTTGCTAACTCAGCAAAATATATGGCTTTTAAAACATTAAAACGAAACACGGATTTTTAACTCCAATGTGGCACATCAGATTTGGCCATAACGTCTGGGCCGGGTTTGGGGTGTTACACTCGAAACCACTGCTCCAATTTCACTAAAAATGGGCTATTACAGACTCTCTCATTTTTTAAAGTATAAATAAAAAAATGCACAAAAATCCATAAATTATTCCAAAATATAATTAATAAAAACTCAAAATTAAAAAAATATTAACTTTTGTGGTAGGTGATATAAAATTACTTAAACATGAACAAAAATTCAAGGATTTTATCGAATAAATATATAAACAACCTCCCTACACTTAAGATGTACATTATCCTCAATGTATAAATAGATATAAACAGAATAAGTACAATATCATAAGAGAGGGAGAGAACTGAAACTACCCTGAATAAGGATGAATTCGCCAGAATAGTGAAAACATATAAGTCCTAAAAAAATAAAATAAAACGACTAACGAAAAATAAAGGAACAACTAAAAATAAAAATAAAATAATTAAAATAGAAAACTAAACTAAATCCATGATCGACGTCGTGGGAGGTGTTGGGATTGCGAGGCGCATGTCCAAGTGCAGAGATATGGAAATGTTGGCATATGTGCTGCAAATATGCCTCAATGCCATCGATTAGCGTTGACTGCTACTACTGAAGACGATAGATATCACCAAGTGTGACCAAATGCAAAGGCACAACAGTAGAGTGACTAGAAAGATGAATAGGAATGGGTCTCAGTAGTGGTGGAAGGTCATAGTCTAGAAGCTCATCATCCCCATGCTCCTAATTCAGATGCAACAACACATACTAATCACCAAAGGCCCTGGGCTGACGGGTGACCATCCTCATATGTTTCATTACACTCAAGCCCTATGGTGCCATATCCCTAACCAAAGTAAATATCAATCTACTCAAGGGTCTCGAGGGCCAATGTAACGAACCAAGCATGTTACATATGGGCCCATACAGATAGGCCCTCTCTGTGATTGCTAATTCTGATGAAAAAAGTACTGGGCTATGAAGTGGGCTAGATTGATCGGATATCGCAGTGCATACTACATAAAAAATATGTATCAAAAGTGCCCACAACACTCGTACTCTCCTTCTGATCGATCAACTTGTGAGCTAAGATGGCGTTAATGTATTATAGGGATGGAGGTAAGCACCGAGCCTTGGACTGGCTTAGGTCGTACGGAGTGGAAACCTCATAAATGTTAGCCCAACAAAGAAAGGTTAATCGATGGATGTGCTGTGGAAGGGTGGAGAACTCATGCGCGACCAAAAAATAATCAGAATATAGGACGAAAGCGACACCAAATCCCGTAATACTGAAATACCAAGTGATACCCCCAAGACGGAATGATATAGCTCGTGGTTCATCCTCCGATAATAACACTATCTATAGAAAAATGTAGAGCAAAACTCCAATGTAAGCTCAGCATATGTCGACTCAATCATTGCGAGGAACTGCTCCCATGGATCATGTCTAGTAGAGTATGAACTAAAGCAAATAGATTCACAGCCTAAAGGGCTACCCAATCAATACACCGATCCAAACCCAATGCTCTTTCCATCAGATATCAATACATTTCCCCATAGGGTGGATGGTTGAAGGTGAGGTATCGGTGGTGGTTGGTTGCAGTTGAAGATGAGGAAGATGAAGTCCCAATAGCTTTTTGTTTCTTGGACTGAGTAGGTACCTTGCTCCTGCCTTATGTGTTCGGCATCATGTATCTGAAAGAAATTACATCAACAACAATAAATAAAAAAATAATTCTAGATAGATTGTGTTGAAATAAATCAGTCCAAAGCATAACAATTTGGCACGTATAGAATGAGCAAAACAAAATAAGCATCAAACAGTATATAGACCAAAACAGTATGTATTGCACGTACAGAATCAACATCAAACAGTATATATTGCAAATAAATAGATCGAAAAACAAACACAAATATTCAAGTGTGATCCACCCCACAACAAAGACTGATTCACTAAATAAGAGCTAACTAATTCGAAAGACAAACAAAAGAATAATCTAATACTACTGTAATTTACATGAGCATAATAGTAAGAATAATAATAGTACTATTACTAATAATAGTAATATAATAAAAAAGTAAAATATTAATATTAATAAAAATAAAAATAGTATAATAATAAAAAGTAAAAACCAAAAAGCCAAGGGGTGGTGACAAATGGTGGTTTGGGCCGACAAACAATGGCAACGGTGGAGGCGCTACCGGTGAATACTAGGACGGTGGTCGTACAGTTGGTCGGCAATAGGATGGTCGATATGAAAGAAAAATAGAGGGGGAACACTGATGAATGGAGGGGGAGAAAAGATGAGTTAACAGTGGCTTGGGGGTTTATGCGTGAAACGACCGTGTGAAGGCTTGGGGAAGAGGAGCTGTAACAGCCCGTTTTGGGGTCAAACTGGAACAGTGGTTTCGGGACCAAAAATTTGAAGTAGAAATGTTAATTTTATTATTAATTTAAGGTCTACAGTATGATTGAATGATTATGTGAAAATTTTGTTAAGAAATTTTATCGATAGAGTGTCAATTTTACTAATAGGACTAAATTACAATACGTGCAAAATATGTGTTCTAGAAGCTAGAGGTGTCTAATTGCTATGAAATTTTAAATTGGAGGTCCTTAAATGGTAGTTAGACCATTATACTCTAAATTGGACAAAAATGGACATGGTTAGGTGAAATTTCAAAGTTTGGCATTAAGGGCATTTTTGTCATTTGGTTAGTAAAGACAAAATAAAACAAATAAAAGATGTCATCTTTTCTAATTTCATTCACCATGGCTGAAAACCGAAAAGGAAGACATAGCTAGGGTTTAGCCAACTTTCAAGCTCGATTGTAAGTCCGTCTTTCTCTCGTGTATAATGATTTTTATGTTTTTGTGAATGTTGAACTTATTTTAGCTATAAGGACTAATTTGAAAGAAAATAAAAGTCTAAAATTTTACCCATTTTGAATATTTGTGTATTTTTATGTGCAATGGTAGAAAATGCATGTTGGGTGTTAGATAAACAAAATTTACCAAGTGATTTTTGATGAAAATGTCAAATAAGGACCTATGTGTAAAAGTTCTAAAATATGAGCAAGGGATAGGTTCGGCTAGGCTTGGGTGTGATGACATTGAATGGAAATCATTTTACAAGCCTAGGGACTGAAATGTAAAAAGTTGAAAAGTTAAGGACAAAAATGTAATTTTTGCCATAAGGTGTTTTTGGGATTAAATTGAATAATGTGATGGCTGAATGACTTAAATTTGATATTATAGATCATGAAAGAAGAGGTTCTGACCTAGACCGAGGATAGAACAAGGTTGTGGACTAAATCGAACTATTAGCCATTTTGTACCGAGGTAAGTTCGTATGTTAAAAATAAGCTTTAGAATAATTGTACTTAAATGCTTTAATATTGTATGAACTGTATGTTTGATTATGTGAATGAGTATAATTCTACGAATGAGTTTGACGACAATTCAGCAAGTGAGAAATCCCGTTGAACCTTAGGAATAGATTAGGATACAAGGGACATGTCACTAGGGTCATGTAACAACCCGATTTAGACCTTATTCGGAACGGTGGTTTCGAGACCACGAATCTGAGTTAAAAAAATATTTTAAAATTATATTCTGTGTTTATTATGTTTGAATAGATATCTGTGAAATTTTCGTATTTTAATTTTGCCATTTGAGTGCCGATTTAATAAAAAAAGGCTTAATCGCATAAAATGTTAAAGTGACTAGATAATTTGTGTAAATGCCAAATTGTTATTGTTCTTTTAACATGGAGGCCTTAAAATGAAATTAGGCAAATTGATCATAGCATGGACGGTTGTGGACAACCATAACTAAGTTGTTATATTAATTAGTAAAGGTTAAAAATGTAAAATGTTAATTATGTTAATATAATAAAACATATACTAAAACATATCACGCATTTATTTTATTTTCCATGACGAATAACTAAAAAGAAAGAAAAGAAACAAAGCTTTAGGTATTCGACACTTTGGAAGCTTGATTCAAGGTTAGTTTTTGTTCAGTTTTTGATAATTTTTACGTTTTTGAGATCGCTGCAGTGTAATGTACAAAGCCCATGCTTGAATTTCTGATTTTGATTAATATTTTGAGTTATTCCATTGATGAATAATTCAGTTTTGTGATGTTAGTTGATGAATTATGAAAGATATGGTTTGGATTAATATGTTTTGTATTGGAATTTTTGATTATTTTAAGTAATTAGGACTAAATTGAAAAAATAATAAATTGAAGGACTAAAATGTGAAATAAATAAAATATATGGACTTGTATGAACACAAGGAAGATTTGGCCTAAGCGTGGTATACTCAAATTTTGCATGTTTTGTGGTTTGTGCAATTTGGACAAAATTGTAAAAAGTGTAAAATGTCAGGGGTAAAATGGTAATTTTCCATTTATGTGTTTTTGGAATAAATTGAATGAAATTATGTTTGAATGAGTTTAATTTTAATATGTTTAGATCAAGAACCAAAGAAATCGGATTTGGATCGGGGGAAAACCAAAGTTGGTGATTATCCGATTATCGTTGTCCGAGGTAAGTTTATAAGCAAATAGATGTTATTTATTTGATTAAATACAAACTACATATGCTGAAATGTATAATGTGATAGTATATATGTATATAAAATTGGAATCTAAGTGTTCGAGTTCAATTCAATCGAGTTATGACGTCTGAAAGTGTAACACCCCAAATTTGGGCCTAGAAGTATTGGGCCTTGAGTGTGGGTCCGTAAGGAGGTTGTATTTAGGTATTTAATTGTGCAATGAAATAACAAAATTAAATGTCTGCTTTAGTGGTTAATGGCCCTGAGAACTGTTGGAGAAATCTTGGGTTCAAACCTAGGCTTTAGCAAAAATTTTGGTATTAAGTGAAAAAAACCTGGATGCTTGGATGAGGGCCTTTTAAATTATTGTGTTAAATAAATTACACAAGGAAGCATGTGGTCTAGTGGTTGTGGCGTAATTAAGGTTGTATGGGAGCCTGGGTTCAAGCCTTGGCTCTTGCAATTTATTCTGGCTTTTTTTAAGGGAACTTGGACTTTGGCCTTTAGACCTTATAATTAATTGGGGATAAAATATGACACAAAAAGAGCCTGTGGTGAAGAGGCAAGGTGGCGTCATAGAGTTGGCAAGGAGGTCCAGGGTTCGAAACTCATGGCAATCAAAGAGCATTTATTTTGGTAACAGGGGGTGGCAAGAGTTGGTGTTGAATTTAAACTCTGATGTTGGAGTGATCCCATATTAGGAAGCTAACATAAGAGGGGATGCGAAGCTGGCTTTAAATAGAGAGAACGATGAGGAGAGTAGAGGTACTTTTCTTGGCTGATCCCTTTCGCTTTATGGCGTGCTCGTTTGGGTTAGGCGTCGGCTAAGAGTGCTCGGAGCATGGATTAACTCCGGTCGCCAATCAGGTGTGTATTTCTCACTACTCTAGCTATAGGATGGCTACTTCGGGCCGAAAGGGGTCATGTGGGCCCAATGGGTCTACAGGCCCAATTGGATAAGTTGTTTGATTGTGTAGCAAATATTGGACTAGGCTAGGTGAATCTCATATCTGAGGCTAGATTTGGGCTAAAAGGGCCACACGAGTGTGTGGGCCCATTTGGGCCGAGAATAGGCTTTAGGCCCATTCGTATTGTTATCCCTATTTAGAATACTTTAGTTTACCAAATTACTGAAATGCCCTCAATTTGTAAAATTACTATTTTACCCTTGATTTATAGAATTACCATTTTACCCTTGATTTATAGAATTACCATTTTACCCTCGATTTATAGAATTGCCATTTTACCCTCGATTTACAGAATTACCATTTTACCCTCGATTTACAGAATTACCGTTTTACCCTCGATTTACAGAATTACGATTTTACCCTCGATTTATAGAATTATCGTTCTACCCTCGATTTATAGAATTACCATTTTACCCTCGATTTATAGAATTATCATTTTACCCTCGATTTATAGAATTACCATTTTACCCTCGATTTATAGAATTATCGTTTTACCCTCGATTTACAGAATTACCATTTTACCTTCAATTTACAGAATTACCGTTTTACCCTCGATTTACAAAATTACTAAAATACCCTTGGTTTACAAAATTACCAAAATACCCTCGATCAGTAAAATTACCAAAGTACCCCTGGTTTGTAAAATTACTAAAATACCCTTGGTTTGTAAAATTACCAAAACACCCCTGGCTTGTAAAATTACCAAAATACCCGTGATATATGAAATTATCAAAATACTCTTGATTTGTAAAATATCGAAATACCCCTGTAGGGTAGAATTACCGAAATATCCCTGTAGGGTAGAATTATCGAAATACCCTTGTAGGGTAGAATTACTGAAATACCCCTGTAGGGTAGAATTACCGAAATACCCTTGTAGGGTATAAATACCGAAATACCCCTGTAGGGTAGAATTACCGAGATACCCTTGTGGGGTAAAAATTACCATTTTGCCCCTAGGGTGTTAAATGACTGTTTTGCCCTTGTGGGCAAGTGACTGACTTGGACTGTGTGGTTGACGGATTTGATTGTGAATATATGTTGGTCATATGATGACTTGACTATGATTGTTTGATTCAAATATGGACATGATATTCTGCATACATGACATGTTGCATGGGTTGGGTTTTATAAATGGAGGAAGTGCTAAAAGGGCTATGCCCCGCCATCAAAAGGGCTTTGCCCGGCCATCGAAAAGGGCTTTGCCCCAGTTATTAAAAGAGACTAGGCCTCTAGTTATATGATAAAGCAGCTATGCTGCCAGTAGAGAGTTTGGTTGGGTGGGTTGAGTTATTCCCCATATGGAGAGCTTGGTTGGCACGGGTGGAGAGTAGCGGATGGTGGGCTGAGTAGTCTCCCCAAATGGGATTGCATACATTCATTGGTATTTCATGTGATAGTGAAATGGGCGTATGGGCCATATCATTTACAGTAAAAGCTTCGGCCCAGTGATATGATTTATGAAAAGGCTTCGGCCCAGTAACCATTAAACGAAAGGCTTCGACCCAGTATATGTCGAGAATGAATAGGGCTTTGGCCTAGATTGTACCGATCTTGTGTTATTCATCGTTTGTTTGTTATTGGGATTACACATCGAGTTTTCGTAAACTCACCTGCTTTCTAACTGCGGGTAATCCCTAAGTATAGATGGTTTGGAGCTGCGAGGACTCGGAGATGGCCACACTCATCGCTTCGCTTCTTTTAATTGCAATTAGATTTTGTTTTGGGTTTTAAATTATGTAATAAGGCCGTAGGTGGGTTTTAAGTTTTAATTTGGATTGTTATTTCTTATACTAAACTGCTAGTCTAGGAAAACTCGAGATTTCAAAATGGCATGATTTTTCTAAGGAACACGAGCTTCCAACAACAAAGTTTTCAAAATGCTTCCGTGATTTTAAATGAGGTAATATACCAAAGGCAAACAAATTGGTAAACATTTTGATGAGAACTTTAGTTTAATAATAATAAAGGAATTTAGATTAAGTAATGGATTTTCACCGGAAATATCAAATTTGAAAAATGGTTTGATGTGACGCACCATATTCGGCCATAACGTCTAGGCCGGGTTTGGGGTGTTACAGAAAGCCCCGTACGAACCTTAGGAATAGCTAGGATACATATGTCATGATGCAAGATTTCTTATATGTGTTCTCGTGTAAGACCAGGTCTGGGACATTGGAATCAATATGTGATTACGTGTAAGACCATGTTTGGAACATCGACATCATATTTGATTCATGTAAGACCCTGTCTAGGACAATCGCATCGATATGTGATAGCATGTAAGACCACGTCTGAGACGTTGGCATTGTACAATATATGTATGATTATCTGAGTATCCTATTCAATTCTGAATGGTTCAACGGGCAATGATAAGTTGTGATTGAATGTGTAAAATGAGCTAAAGTGATCAGGTATGTAATAGCTTATTACTTAATTGAAATAAGGTAAGTTGGTTACTTGATATGTGTTGCAAATCATATATGATGTAAATGAAAAATTATGTGTATATGAAAAGTACATTTTGCCAAAGGTTATGTATAGTGAAATCGTAATGGTGATCTATGTGTAAATATGTAGGAATCATTATATTCGGCCTTATGAATATAAAATGTGAATAATTGTGAAATGATTCATGAATATATGTATATGAGTTATGTATATTCGGTTATATAATGGTACTATGATTGTGAAATGATTCATGAATATATGTATATGAGTTATGTATATTCGGCTAAGGTATAATTTGTATATGGAAGTATATGTTTTTATGAAATTGTGAGCTTGAAAATAAATGTGATCATGATAGCACAAATTAGTTTGGTTAAGTTGAGTTGATATTAACATTGAGATATTTATTTGCTTATGACTTACTAAGCTATGATAGCTTATTGTGTGTGCTTATGTTTGCTTCATTTTATAGATTTTGGAGACCGATTCTGAGCTCGGGATCGTCAAAGAAAGTCTATCACACTATCGACTGTTTTTGGTATTTTATAAGTTTGAACTTGAGCCTATGGCATGTATAGACTATATTATATTTGGTTAAGTTTGAAGTTGTGTATATATTAAGCCATGCAAAAATAGCTAATATGTTATGTGAGTATATGAAGCTTTAGTCAAGTTTATATGTGTTATATGCATTAGAAATGATTGATGACTTTGGATGTGTGTTTTTTGTTGATTTGGCTATGGTTTTTGCATGGATAAAAGTATATGTGAACTTAGTTGATATGTTTTGTTAAGGTGTTATTATGTGATTTTGTATTAAAGAATATTCAGTTATATCCAAACATGGTTGGAGTTTATTTTGATATACATGTTAGATGGTATGTTTTGTCTGTATGAATGGTTTATTGATTTGGCTTAGTAATAGAGTAAAATGATAATGATTTATATATATGATCGCTTGATTTTGTGATAGGTTTTAAATATTTATAATTAATCATTCTTGAAACTAAATATTATCGCGATGTAGGCAAGTGTACCTATTGAAAAGTAGTAAAGTTTTAGCAAGACCGGATTGTCGAACCCAAAGGAACTAAAAGTACTAGTACTGACTGTCTTTTTATTATCTAGCCTAGGAATAAAGAGGTTTTGTTTTTACTAACTAATTATCTAAACTACTCACAGAGAATAGAATTGGGGAATTGCTTTTGGGAAAATCGACTGAATTAAGATAATACCTAAGGAAAAATCCACCTAGACTGCACTTGTTATTTTGGCTCCAAATCGGATGATTTATTCATTTAACTTGTTCCGTAGAGATCCCTAAGTTATGTTATTATCCCTATTCAAGACTAATAACTTCTAATCCTTAGATTGAATAATTGAGACCTTTCTCTAATTAACACCTTAGGGTTGCATTAACTCAATCTATGGACCCCCTTATTAGGTTTTACCCTAATCCGGCAAAATCTTGTCACCCTATGTCTAGGCGTGCAAACAACTCCGCTTAATTATGACAAATGTATTCTTAGACAGGGTCTATTCCTCCTCTGAATAAGAGCTTATCTTGAATCAATATCCTGGGATATCAAAACAAGAATTAAGAACAAGTCAAATATTTATCATACAATTAAGAAAATAATAACAAGATTCGTCTTAAGTTTCATTGCCCTTCGATATTTAGGGGATTTAGTTCATAACTAAATAAGAAAACACCTCAGAATAATAAATAATACAAAACATAAAGAAAACCCAAAACTCCTGAAGGGGAAATTGAGGAGAGATCTTCAGTCTTGATGATGAATCCGGCTTCTGAAATGGATCAATCGGCTGTCTTGGAGTAATTCTTTACTCCCTATTTTGTGTGTCTTTTTCTTCCTCCTCTAAGGTGTATTTATAGGCTTTGGAATGCCTAAGAGCCCTCAAAACTAGCCTTTTCCAAATTGGACTCAACTTGGGCTCAGCAGGGACACGCCCGTGTGCGATTATTTTTGGCCGTGTTTGAGCCTGTTAGAATGGCACAAGCGTGTGTTCTACTCGTGTGAGTCGTGCTTCGATTCTGCCAAATTGACACGGCCATGTGGGATGCCCGTGTGAGGAAGCCCAAGCTATGTTGATTTCGTACTTTGGCCATTTTCTCCATTTTTGGCCAGTTTCTCATTCCTTTCACTCTCCTAAGTATAAAACATGAAATTAAAGCATTAGGAGCATCAAATTCACCAATTCTAATGGGAAATCATCCATAAAATGCATTTAACATGGGTAAAAATATGTATAAATTACGGTTTATCAAATACCCCCACACTTAAGCATTTGCTTGTCCTCAAGCAAAATTCTCAACTCATAATCAAAATAAATTCTTCTCAAATTATAATTTCTATCGACAATATCTCAAAATAATCCATAGGTAATCATACATTGAGAATTCAACTAAAAGAACATAAAAGTTTCAAACATTCCAAGTTGAGTATTTTAATCATGCAAACATAGGTGTCTTCCCTCATCTAAGTAATTACCATTGATTAAAAATATCACAGAGTTTCACATCCTCACTACAGTTTCACTCAAATCACTCGAGGTGTTTAAGGACAATAAATGAAGCAGTCAATAGTCAATAATGAAAAGTCATTACCATAGGCTTGCATGAAAATCAAATCTCCACCACTATAAATTGAGATGAAACATCAATCAAAAGGTCTTTAGAAGGTTGTAACGAGGTCTGGTTAGGGGGTGTGGTCACAAGCTAAAAGAAAGGGTTAGAATCAAGATTGAATTGAAAAGTTGCCTAACTAGAAAAAAGGGTTAATCATCACTTGCGTACAATAGGGCTTTTGCTCAGAATATGGAATTACTAATGTGTATACATTTTTTTAAGAACAAGTTATATAACATAGACTAACTATTAAGAACAAGACATAAACAAAAATAGGGATTAATTTAGTGGATTTCAGCAATAATGGGTTAAGGGTTAATATTAAGGGTAATACAAGAAATGGCTTGTTAGGCTCAAGGGGGTTTACTAGGGGTTAATCATAGAGGTAGGCTTTGCATGGCATGAGTGGGTTAATCCTAAGTGCCTTAATCATTTTGACATATCAAATCAAATGGTGTGGTCTTGACATGCATAATCAAGCAAGTTCTAGAATAACAGTTCGATATTGACGCACTCAAAGCAATAATAAAAGTGAGCATGAAAGAATTAATAGATGCCCAAAAGGCTCAAAATCTCACAAAAATAATGGCTTTTTGATGTTTAAAACTTGTGAATTCCAACTCAAAGCAATACCTAAACTTTGGGGAAACAACCAAAGATTTTAAAAAATCAACTTATCATGCTTGATTCTTTAATGTCTTAAAGTTTAAACAATCAATGCATAAATCCCTATGTTTTAATTCAAGATATATCAATCATCGTCATAAATAAATCAAAATTTATCATAAATACGATATGAGAGCTTTCCAAGAGAACAAGGCAGTCATTCAGGGATTTTTCTGATAATGAAATAAATATTCCCCCACACTTAAGATGTGCATTGCCCTCAATGTACAAAGATAAATATTAGAAGATAAAAATAAGATAGGGAGAGAAGTGAAACTTCCTGTATGATGAATTCCTCGAACTGGAGTTTTGGAGAGTAATCAGTGCGAGAGTGGAGGAGGATACTCCAGTGGTGGTAGAGGTTCATTAGTCCATAAGTCCTGTGCCAAAAGAATATTAAATCTAGTGGTACCTATGGTCATGGTCGATCAGGACATGGCAGTCGTGGAGAACCTTTCCCAATGGAGTTTTTAGTTCCTATGCGATAATGAGCTTAAGAGCTCTATATAACTGTGATAAGATTAGGAATTTTTTAGGGGATATTAGGAAGAATAATTACTCATAAAGAAATAACAGAAATTGATAATTAAAAATAAAATTCTAAAATCTAATAAAAATAAAAAGTAGTTTTAATAAAACTTAAGAACATAAAATAATAAATAAATGTTTTTAAACATCTTCATCGCTGGATGGTTCGCAAGGTGGGACTGGCGATGAGATGTGGAGGTGCTGACAAATCTGTTGTAGAGTTACATCAATGTTGTCAAATCGTTGAAAACACTGCTGCTCGAGTCGAGTGAGGCGCTTAGAGATGTCAGCATATGAAGCCGCCGCATGAACTAGACGAGAGGGTGGTGGTTGCTGAGTTGGTGGGTCCTCGTGCTGTGGAGGGACAGCATCAGGAATGTCCTCGTAGGCCTCCTCCTCAGTAGATTTGCCGAGGCGATATTGAGGAGGGTAGGTTCCTTGGCTCTTTTCAATCATCCTCATGCTAAGCATGCTCGAGATGCCTTGTGGAGACATATGGCCAATGATGGTCAAGGATGATTCTTGGGCCGCAGTGTCAAAGAGCCCGAAGTGTCGAGCAAACCGAGTCATGTAGGGGGTCGATGGAGATGACCCTCTTCATATGCTGCTCCGTCTAGTGCTGAATCACGAGGGCGATGAAATAGGCAAGGTCAATGACGTGCCCGTGCGACATACACCATAAAAAGTAGGCATCGTGAGTGTTGACGACGCCAGTGCTCTTTCACCTTCCTGTAATTGTGTGAGCCAAAATGGCGTGTAAGTACCTCAGAGATGGTGGGAGAATTGATGCCTTGGAGCTACTAGGATTGTAGGAGGCAGCGCCATGGGCCAAAGTGTGCCAGCACTTCGAGGGAGAGAAGTGTATGTGGCAAGTGAGAGCATGTAGTTCATTCACCTCCTTGAACTCCTCCATATATAAGCCCAGCTCCGTACTGAACTCTGGGACACTGAGCTGGCAGACTAATCCACCTAGGTGAAATTAGACCATGCTGGGATCATCGTAGTTCGTCATTACGGTCTAAAGATGAAACGTTGAGCATAGTTCCATTGTGAGCTCGAGGTATGCTGGCTCGATGATCCCAAAGAACAGCTCCCAAGGGTCAGTGGTTAGGAGGGCCCGAATCACATCAGCCAGCTAAACTTGTTCTATGGCAGCCCAGTCGATGTAACGGCCTGAAATTAAAGGTCAAGCCCGTAGTATTTGGAAAAGTTCTTCCCAGGGCCCACGGGGGAACTGCAGGAGAGAGTGACAAATTTTCGCAGTTGGACCTGCGAAAGATGACGCTCCCTTCCATTTCTTGGAAGCAGGTACGGTGGTTTTCTTTCCTCGTGAAGACGACATGGTACCTGCAATCAAAACCATTAATTCATCTTGAGGAATGATCAAAGTAAAATGAAGACAAATTGTAAATAACAATCATAATTTCAACAACTACTAAGACTAACAAGTTAATCAAAGCAATCAATTGTATGGCGTAAAAATGGCAACGAATTTCATGGAATGCAACATGTGTGACGGATGAAAAATGTTAACACTGAAGGCATGAGTATGTCTATTGTTCTAATCATGAATATTTACTTCTAACTAATCAAATAAAGTAGAGAAATCATATAAAGAGTAAGAATTTGAACATGAAAAATGTAATAACTTGTTCTATGAATAAAATATGAGTGATAGAAAGATGAAAATAATCATGAAAAATGCATAATACTATGATAACTAACATGAAAAATGAGTGCAATTAAAGGGAAAAAAGCAAACAAATGCTAAAAAAGGGAGAATGAGCGGTAAAAATGGAGTTGGATGCGGCGCACGGGCGTGACGGAGAGGTCGTATGGACTTGCAGCGGCTAGGGTTAGGGTTTTTGGGTGGGGAAGACAATGAATAGTGCAGGGTTTTTATAGATTTTAGGGTACACGGCCAGGTAACACACCCGTGTTCCCTAATTTCAGCCGTTTAATTCGCGAATTTTGAATTTAGGCGCGTTTGACATTTAGTACACACCCATGTTCCTTGGGCGTGTGGGTGCACATGGTCGTGTCGCACGACCATGTCTGGCGTTGTTCGCTTCTCCCACGCCCGTGTATGTAGACCTACACCCGTGTCAATCTAACAGGTTTGACCATGGGTGCTAGACACGGCGTGTCTCACACCCGTGCTGTTTTAACAGGCTCGCCCACGATTTTTTCACACGGGCGCGTCTCACGCCTGTGTTGTTTTGGCAGGCTCGACTACAGCCATGTCGCACGGTCGTGGCATTTTATCGTAACCCGTGTTTGGGGAAATCTTTACCCTGTTTTCACACGACCCTAAGCACGCCCGTGTGCTTGGCCATGTCTCTATGGAATATCTGCATTTAAGAGCTCTGTTAGTAAGTTATGTGTTGAAGACTAAATTTTAAAGAAGTTAATACAGTTAGTGCTCAGGTTGCCTCCCGAGAAGTGCTTATTTATAGTCTAAGCTCGACTTACCTCTCTGTTGAATGATCATGGTGGTTCGAGGAGTTTATACTCCTCATTCCTACTATTAATCTCATCAAAATAAGGTTTTAAATGGGTGTTATTTACCTTAAAAGTGCCGAACTTGGGGTGACTTACCTCAACTGTACCGAATGGAAAAATACTAAGTACCGTAAAAGGGATTTCTTCATTCGGTGTGGTAGCGACAATGTGGGGATCTGCAGCATCTAATAAGACTCTATCTCTAACCTTAAGTTGATTTGGAAAGGTATTGAGCTCGTTTTGTCGTAGATTTGGTTTGTCAGGTGTTTTCGGTTTATGCGTCCGCCATTCATCTAGCTCCTCGATTTGTAGCCTTTGATCTTCATGAATAGGACCTTTACTACTGCTTGGGAATGACTCATGTACTTCCTTCAGACTAATTTCCTACAAAGTAGGTTGAACCAGTTTTAGTAGAATGGTTTAGACGATCACCTTCAATTTCTAATGTGTTCCCGGAATTGTGAGATTGAATGGTGATCGTTTCGTCTCCCACGCGGAGTGTGAGCTCACCTATGCCAACATCAATAATCGTTTTAGCAGTTGCTAAAAAAGGTCTTCCTAGAATTAAAGGAGTGTTGCTAACCTCCTTTATATCTAGAACAATAAAGTCAACGAGAAATATAAATTTATCGATTCTAACTAGCACATCTTCAATAATACCCTAGGGAATCTTATAGTTTTATCTGCTAATTGAATGCTCATCCTAGTCTGTTTGGGTTTCTCGAGACCTAATTGCTTAAACATTTTTGTAGGGCATGACGTTAACACTAGCCCCTAAATTAGCTAATGCATTATTAACATCTAAACTACCAATTAAGTAAGGAATTGTAAAACTCCCTAGATCTTTTAGTTTGTTGGGTAGTTTATTTTGGAGAATAGCTGAGCAACTGCGTTCAGCTACACATGCGACGCCTTGTCCAACTTCCGCTTATTTGCTAAAAGCTCCTTTAAAAATTTCATTGTGTTTGGCATCTACGATAGAGCTTCAATAAACGGTAAGTTAATATGTAATTTTTTTAAGAGTTTAAGGAATTTACCAAATTGTTCATCTGAGCGGTCTTCCCTTGTTGGGGTATGGCACACGAAGTTTATACTCGACAGTCACTGGTTTGTTTTTATTATAATCTACCTCACCTTTACCTTTGCTTACCACCGTTTCTTGCCTTAGTTTTGACTCAGGCTCAAAAAATCCTTCTTCATTTTGAACATTAATCACGTTGAGCTGCTCCCTTGGGTTAGGTTCAGTATTACTTGGCAAGCTACCTTGTGGTCGTTCGGAGATTAGTTTAGAAAGATGGCTTATCTGAGTTTCGAGCCCTTGGATTGACGCTTGTTGATTTTTAAGTGCTGTTTCGGTGTTCTAAAAATGGGTTTCTGACACCGATATAAACTTTGACAGCATCTCTTCAAGGTTCAGTTTCTTTTCCTGTTGATAGGGTGGTTGTTGAAAACCCGAAGGATTCTGTGGCCTTTGATTTCCTTGACCGCCCCACGAGAAATTGGGGTGGTTCCTCCAACCTGCATTGTAAGTGTTACTATATGGGTTATTTTGGGATAGAGAGTTATTGTTACCCATATATTGGACTTGTTCCTTGTAACACCCCAAACCCGGCCCAGAGTTATGGCCGAATCTGACGTGCCACATTGAAGTTAAGAACCCACGTTTCGCTTTAGTGTTTTAATAAACCGTCTTTTGTTAAGGCTTAACCAAGTGAACGGAAGCTATGCACCAGGTAGGTATCCAAAAACAGAGGAGGTGAGCCATGAAGGCTGCTTAAGTACCAAGCTCTTCGATTGGATCTAATCCTAGACATGCCCACAACCATTGCCACACTTTGTTAACCGAGTTTGAAATTCATTTGGGTAGATATCTTTGATGAACCGATTAATCGTGTTGTTATGTTATTTTGAAAACGAGTATCATTTTTAAAATGAGCCCTAAGTCTAGCCCATTTGAATTATTATCAGAAAAATTTAGAGTTATTGAAAATAAAATAATCCTAGAAAGAGAATAAAGTTAAAATGGCCTTATTACAACCCAAAAATAAATAGTAATTAAGATGAACTAACGAAAACCAGTTACTTATTTTAAAGTCCAAAAGTGTTCACTGTGGCCACTCTGAATCCCCTCCGGCTCCAAGTCTCCACATCAAGGCTCACCTGCAAGGTTAAGGAAGGGGGGTGAGTTTGAAAACTCAGTGTGCAACAAGCCCTTTTCAGAGCCCAAACCAAGATCAACATACTGGGCCTAAACCCAAATTCAGTCTCAATAAATACTAGGTCGAAGCCTTTTCATAATTCGCATCACTGGCCGAAGCCTTTTCTGTATACGGCATGGCCCATAGGCCCATTTCAATATCATATGTAACATCGAAGAATGCATGCAAGCCCATTTGGGGAGACGAGACTACTCAATCCACCATCCGCTACTCTCCACCCGTACCAACCAACACACCATGTGGGGAATGATTCAACCCACCCAACCAACACACCACTGGTAGCATAGCTGCTTTATCATATAACTGGAGGCCTAGCCTCTTTTGAATACTAGGGCAAAGCCCTTTTGATGGCCGGGCAAAGCCCTTTTGATGGCCGGGCAAAGCCCTTTCTCACTTCCTCCATTCATATAAAACCCAACCCATGCATATATGAATATATCATGTGCATTTCATACATATCATGTACATATCATGTCAAACCATGTATATCAATATCTCATGCATCAAATTCATAATAAACCCTAGGGGTATAATGGTCATTTTTACCTAAGGGCAAAACAGTCATTTTCATATTATTAGGGTAATTTCATAATTTTACCAAATATCAGGGTTTTCCATGTTCATTAACAATTATCAATAACTTCAAGTGTTTAAACAATGATTTTAACGCACTTTATCAAATTCGGGCTGTTGGGCCCAAAACCCTTAATGGGCCCCACGAATGCCGATTTAGCCCCTTAGGCCCCCATAATCCAAATTTTACATCAAATCTACCCGTTTAACATGCAATATATCCAAGTTCCATTTTCTATCAAAATTTACCCAAATAGGCCCGGAAGCCCATTGGGCCGAATTTCAGCCCATTGAGGCCCAACTTACCAACGTACACAGAGTTGCGCTCTTACCTGTTCCATCGATCCAAACACCGTTGTATCGCTTTAATCATATCTAAAACCACATGCAAAATCACAAGTTCCCAAAATGCTGGAATTTAGGCATTTCGGCTTTTCAGCGAAAATTAGTCTAAGATCTTACGGGGGTTATTACACACTTGTTTTGTGACGTTCACCAATGAAGTCTCCCACTGCAATCTACAATTTATTCACCACCTTTCTTAGTCTACAGATCATGCTAATCAAACCCCAAATCTTACCCTACCAAAGTCGGCCCAAAGAATCTCTAATGGCCACGGTTCACTTCCCTTCTCCGAGTCTGATGCTCGATCCAAGTTTTCAAAATCGATACCCTAAGCCTTGCGGCTCTTCCAAAGTATCTACAAACCATAAAAACAAAAGAAAAAGCCTAATAAGGCCTATATCTCAAATCGGCAACCACCCTAAACTATAGGGGTTTCTGATTTTGTCAATAGTTACTACTGAATCGATTTAGAGTACGAATACTTACCACAGTCTCCCTTCTTGAACCGTTTAAAGCTTAGTAGATGAAGGGATTGGCCACCAAAAAGTGAGGGAAAAGAAGGTTGCTGGTCAACAAGAAATCGGCACGACCAAGTTTCACAGGTTTTGGCTTTTATGGTTTTTCGGCAAAAGTAATGATGGGAAAGGGAGTAGTAGCTGGAAAGAAAAGAATAGTGAACTAGTTTTGGAGAAGAAAAGAAAGAAAGATGATTGGGAATGGTGATTTTGGTTTAGAGAAGGAAAATGAAGAAAGAAAAGAATCACTCTTTGAAGTTTACTCAAGGAAAACAGCACAACCTAAGTCCCTAATGCCGAAATACTAACCTAATACCCCTCTGCCGAAATCCCCTCTCCACTCCCCTCTATTCGGCCAACTCTATCTCTCTCTCAAATCCCTAAAATCCCTCCCCTTATCACTCCTTAATCCATGCATTTGACTGATTCAAACTCACCCCAACAGAGTTCCATTCAGCTTCAAACTTCTGCCTGTTCAAGGCATAAAAATAACATCGCATTTGCCATCACAGAGAATTGAACCCAGGTTCCCCCAACCACTTACACGCCACATTTTTAGCTCCTTAGTGGCGTCATTTAGCCACTTTACCAAAGGCTCTTTTTGTGTTACATTTTACCCACAACTTTTAATAAAGCCATCTACCTAAAGCCCTTAACTCCTTAAGTCCAAAGTTTAAAAATTCTTCCGGGCTTTGGTCATCACATGGGCCTTCCATAAGCCCATTTACATATTCCAACTATGAATTTGTACTACCAAATACCAAATATTAAAAACTTTACCAAATTCTCGAAAATTACAAAAACCCAAAAATCAGGATGTTACAACTCTACCCTCCTTAAAGAAATTTCGGCCTCGAAATTTTACCTGATCCAAACAGTTGAGGACATTGTTGACACATTGTCTGCTCGGACTCCCAAATAGCTTCTTCTTTGCCATGGTTCCTCCAAAGTACCTTCACCAATGGGTTGACTTCCTTCTCAGCACCTTGACGTCATGATCATGTATCTGAACAGGTTCTTCTTCGAAGGTCAAATCCGACTGTACCTCAATTTCTACAACTGGCATGATATGAGTTAGGTCAGAACGATATCGCCTTAGCATGGATACATGAAAGACGTTGTGAATACGATCTAGTTCCGGAGGTAACTCTAGCTGATAAGCCACCGACCCTATCCACTTAAGGATTCGATAAGGCCCAACGAACCGTGGACTCAACTTGCCCTTCTTACCAAACCTCAATATCTTTTTCCAAGGCGAAACTTTCAAAAAGACCATGTCCCCTACAGCATATTCAATATCCTTGCACTTCAGATTGGCATCAGATTTTTGTCGATCAGCTGCCTCCTTTAACCGATTCCTGATCACCTTAACCTTGTCTTCAGTATCTCCTACCAACTCTGGACCAAGTACTTGCCTTTCCCCCAACTCTGCCCAACAAGTAGGCGAACGACACCTTCGCCCATACAGCTCCTCGTAAGGAGCCATCCGAATACTTGCTTGGTATCTATTGTTATACGCGAACTCCGCCAATGGCAAGTAATCCTCCCAACTGCCCCTAAAGTCGATAACACAACCACTCAACATATCTTCTAGAATCCGAATGACCCTATCTGACTTCCCATCTGACTGAGGGTGAAAAGCCATACTAAAATCCAATCGCGTTCCCAACGCCGCATGCAACTTCCACCAAAATTGAGATGTAAACCTTGGTCTCAGTCAGAAATTATTGATACTGGCACCCCATGTAACCGCACTATCTCCGCCACCACAGCTTGGCCAACTTCTGAAGTGAGTAATCAGTTCAGACAAGTATGAAATCGGCAGATTTCGTCAACCTATCCACAATCACCCAAACTGAGTCCTTCTTGGAAGGTGTCAATGGCAAACCACTTACAAAATCCATAGTTACCCTTTCTCACTTCCAAAGTGGGATCTTTACTGGCTGTTACAATTATGAAGGCAGTTGATGCTCGGCTTTTACTTGCTGACACGTCAAACATTTCCCCACAAATTTGGTCACTTCTCGCTTAAGCCCAGGCCACCAATATAGCTCTCGCAAGTCTCGATACAACTTACTCCCTCCTGGATGCATAGCACAAGGTCCACTATGTGCCTCTCTCAAAATCATCAATCTCAAGTCAGATCCTTCGGCATACAAATTCTTCCTCGAAAACAAAGAACCCCATCATTATTTACTCCAAAGTCTGGATTCTCCCCCTTCTCAACTTGCTGAAACCGAGAAACTAATGACTCATCTACCAACTGCTGCCTCTTAATCTGCTCCACCCAAGTGAGTCTCACTTGTAACTCTGCCAATAGGCTTCCATCGTCATACAAGCTTAAACGAGCAAACATTACCTTCAATTCCGCCACAGTCCTTCGACTTAACGCATCAGCCATGACATTTTCCTTACTTGGATGGTACTCTATCGAATAGTCATAGTCCTTTAACAGCTCTATCCACCTTCGCTGTCTAAGGTTTAGCTCCTTTTGAGTCAGCAAGTACTTAAGACTCTTGTGATCCGTATAGATAATGCATCTCTCCCCATACAAGTAGTGCCTCCATATCATAAGCGTAAAAATCACCGCTGCCAACTCCAAGTCATGAGTAGGATAGTTCACCTCATGAGGCTTAAGCTGTCGTGACGCATAAGCGACCACTTTACCTTCTTGCATCAACACGCAGCCCAAACCTCCATGTGACGTGTCACTGTACACAGTGAAATCCTTACCAGACTCTGGCTGAATCAACACTGGTGCTTCTGTCAGAACCTTCTTTAACTTCTTAAAAGCCTCTTGCTGCCTATTTGACCAAACAAATGGTGCTCCCTTCCTTATAAGTTTAGTTAACGGTGCTGCCAACATCGAAAATCCTTCAACAAATCTTCTATAATAGCCTGTCAACCCTAGAAAACTTCAGATTTCTGTTACTGAACTCGGTGGCTTCCACTCCAGAATTGCCTCAATCTTTCGAGGGTCTACCTTGATCCCCTCAGTAGACACCATATGCCCCAAGAAAGTTACTTCCTTCAACCAAAACTCGCACTTGCTGAACTTTGCATAAAGTGGCTTTTCCCTTAGCACTTGCAGCACAATACGAAGATGTTCATCGTGCTTCTTTTTCGTTTTTGAGTACACTAAGATATCATCGATAAAAACAACTATGAACTGATCCAAGTATGGCTGAAACACCCGATTTATTAAATCCATGAATGCTGCTGGTGCATTAATCAAACCAAAGGGCATAACCAGAAACTCGAAATGACCATATCGAGTCTTGAATGTCGTCTTATGAATATCCACTTCTTTGACTCTCAACTGATGATATCCTAACCGAAGGTAGATCTTAGAAAATACCGAGGCTCCTCTCAGTTGGTCAAACAGATCGTCGATTCTTGGCAAAAGATACTTGTTCTTGATCGTCAGTTTGTTCAACTGTCGATAGTCAATGCACATCCGCATGGTCCCATCTTTCTTCTTTACAAACAACACCGGTGCGCCCCACGGAGAAACACTTGGTCTTATAAACCCTCTATCCAACAGTTCCTGAATCTGAGCTTTCAGTTCCACCAACTCCTTTGGTGCCATCCTATAAGGTGCAATGGACACTAGAGCTGTTCCAGGTAATAAGTCGATTCTGAACTCGACTTCTCTGTTCGGAGGTAGTCCAGGAAGTTCCTCCAGAAATACATCTTGAAATTCTTTGATGTCCTAACTGACTCCACAGTCATCCCCTCAGGTTCAGCTTGACTCAAAAATGCTAACAACGCCTCACATCCTTTTCGAATCAACTTCTCAGCCTTTAAAGCTGAGACAACATTGGACAAATAGTTCCTTCGTTCCCCTATGACCATTATCTCCTCATTCCTTGGCAGTTCTTAGCACAATTCTCTTAACAGCACAATCCAACATCACCCTATGCTTAGTTAGCCAGTCCATTCCCAAAATAAGATCAAAATCCCCAAATGGCAACTCCATCAAATCTCCTACAAATATCTTATCTTGTGTCTCCAAAGGCACCGCCTTAAAGAGTTTGTCTACCTTAACCGAGTGTCCTAAAGGGCTTATCACTGATACCCCACTCACAGTCTCCTCAGGAAGCACACCCAAAGCCACAGATACATCACAAGCAACATACGAGTGAGTGGAACCCACATCAATCAAAGAAGTGTAAGGCGTGCTATGAATGAATAACGTACTAGTTATAACATCAGGAGCGTCACCCTCCTCACGATGCCGTGCAGCATAAACCAACGCCAACTGTTGAGCTTCAGCATTTCCAGCACCCCTGCCAGGTGCCCCACATCTACGTCCATTACCATTGCCACCTCTACTTTGCCCACGGCCTCTCTGTGGTGGTGGTCCTCTTCGCTGTGGTTGGACACCTCTTTGCTCTGCAGCTAGATCCTGAGCTGCTCTCCGAGGACACTCTCTGAACTGATGTTCTTTGACCCACATCGAAAACAAGCTCCAGTTCGTCTCCAGCACTCCCCCAACTGTGCTCTGCCATAGTCCTTGCAAGCTTGCGGTCTAAAAGTATTTACCGGAACTGCTCGAACTGGTTCCTCCATTCTAGCTCTTTTATCATTCCTATTTGCAACACCTGGGGGTCCAGATTCCCTCCTAAATCTGGGTCGATCCTTCTCACGATTCTGCCTTTCAGTCCGTTTCACTTCCTTGGCTATCTTAGCCTTCTTTACCAATGCAGCAAAATCACGCTCCCTCTGTGAAGCTATCAGCACCCTAAGCTCATCGCGGAGGCCTTCCTCGAATCGAACACTGCGCTCATATTCAGTCGCAACTATCTCGCTAGCATATCGACTCAGCCTCAAGAATTCTGCCTCATACTCTGCAATAGTTTTATTACCCTGAATCAAATTCAAAAATTCCTTTCGATGGGCATTCACATAACTAGCTCCTACATACCTCCCCTTAAAAGCAGTCTTGAACAGCCCCCAGGTTACTCGTTCAATCGGGGTACTCTTCCTTACAGTGATCCACCACCGATATGCCTCATCTCGCAGCAAAGACACGGCCCCTTCAGCTTTTGCTCCACAGAGCAATCTAGTCGTCCATAATCTGCTCCGTTGCCTCCAGCCAATATTCAGCCACATTTGGGGTTACTCCAGATACACCCCTAAAAACTTCTGCTCCATTAGCCTAGAGTCATTCCGAGATGGATCCCCTATTTACTGTCCCAGTGCTCGCTCCAGCAACCCTTTCCAAAACCCTCAACATCGCTTGGGACAAAGCATCATCCCCCGCAGCCCGATCATATGACCCAGTCTCAGTTGCCAATGGCACGAATGCCTCCTCAGCTGGCCTATGCCCTGAGGATGAATATTTAGCTTGAACCCTTCCGCGACCACGTCCACGACCTCGTCCACGAGTTCCTCTTGTACTCATATCAAATTATCTGATTACGAATTTTATGACATTAGGTTAATATTTCAATTGTTTATTATGAGATGTCTTATGGAAATATAGAAGTTTAAGGATTGTTTTCGCAACGTCGTAGCCTAACTACAGTCTCATTTCTACTGTTTTATAGTTCTACCCTATCTAAAGTATCTTAGCAGGGTCGCAGTTATTATCCACAGCATTATACTAATATCACATAATGTAAAAGAATGTATACTTACAGACTTGGTGCCGGGGATTCAGTGTGCCACCTTTTTCTTCCAAACCATTTAAAGCAAAAAACATGTATTTGGTCACAAAAATAGGAATTTCCTAAAAATTGATTTAAAAATACCTTTGTTTTGAAATTTTTGATTTAAAACCCGTTTAGAAACCCACAGCCGAGTTGTTGCAACCTGGCTCTAATAGCACTAAATGAAACACCCCAAACTCGGCCTAGACATTATGGCCGAATCCGACGTGCCACATTGAAGTTAAGAACCCACGTTTCGCTTTAGTGTTTTAATAAACCGTCTTTTGTTAAGGCTTAACCAAGTGAACGGAAGCTGTGCACCAGGTAAGTATCCAAAAACAGAGGAGGTGAGCCATGAAGGTTGCTTAAGTACCAAGCTCTTCGATTGGATCCAATCCTAGACATGCCCACAACCATTGCCACACTTTGTTAACCGAGTTTGAAATTCATTTGGGTAGATATCTTTGATGAACCAATTAATCGTGTTGTTACGTTATTTTGAAAATGAGTATCATTTTGAAAACGAGCCCTAAGTCTAGCCCATTTGAATTATTATCAGAAAAATTTAGAGTTATTGAAAATAAAATAATCCCAGAAAGAGAATAAAGTTAAAATGGCCTTATTACAACCCAAAAATAAATAGTAATTAAGATGAACTAACGAAAACCGCTTACTTATTTTAAAGTCCAAAGTGTTCACCGTGGCTACTCAATCCCTCCGGCTCCAAGTCTCCACATCAAGGCTCACCGCAAGGTTAAGGAAGGGGTGAGTTTGAAAACTCAGCAGCAACAAGCCCTTTTCGAGCCCAAACCAAGATCAACATATCGGGCCTAAGCCCAAATTCGATCTCAATAAATACTGGGTCAAGCCTTTTCATAATTCACATCATCGGTCAAGCCTTTTTCAGATATCTGATGGCACATAGGCCCATTTCAATATCATATGTAACATCGAAGAATGCATGCAAGCCCATTTGGGGAGACTACTCAATCCACCATCCGCTACTCTCCACCCGTACCAACCAACACACCATGTAGGGAATGATTCAACCCACCCAACCAACACACCACTGGTAGCATAGTTGCTTTATCATATAACTGGAGGCCTAGCCCAGTTAATACTAGGGCAAAGCCCTTTTAATACTAGGGCAAAGCCCTTTTCGGTAAACTAGGGCAAAGCCCTTTTCGGTAAACTAGGGCAAAGCCCTTTTTCACTTCCTCCATTCATATAAAACCCAACCCATGCATGTATGAATATATCATTTGCATTTCATACATATCATGTGCATATCATGTCAAACCATGTATATCAATATCTCATGCATCAAATTCATAATTAAACCCCAGGAGTATAAAGGTCATTTTTACCTAAGGGCAAAACAATCATTTTCATATTATCAGGGTAATTTCGTAATTTTACCAAATATCAGGGTTTTCCATATTCATTAACAATTATCAACAACTCCAAGTGCTTAAACAATGATTTTAACGCACTTTATCAAATTCGGGCTTTTGGGCCCAAAACCCCTAATGGGCCCCACGAATACCGATTTAGCCTCTTAGTCGCCCATAATCCAAATTTTTCATCAAATCTACCCGTTTAACATGCAATATATCCAAGTTCTATTTTCTATCAAAATTTACCCAAATGGGCCCAGAAGCCCATTAGGCTCAATTTTAGCCCATTGAGGCGCAACTTACCAACGTGCACAGAGTTGCACTCTTACCTATTCCATCGATCCAAAAACTAATTGTATCACTTTAATCTTATCTAAACCCACATGCAAAATCTTAAGTTCCCAAAATGCCGAAATTTAGGCATTTCGGCTTTTCAGCGAAAATTAATCTAAGATCTTACGGGGGTTATTACACACCTGTTTTGTGATGTTCACCAACGAAGTCTCCCACAGCAACCTGTAATTTATTCACCACCTTTCTTTGTCTACAGATCATGCTAATCAAACCCCAAATCTTACCCTACCAAAATAGGCCCAAAGAATCCCTAATGGCCACGGTTCACTTACCTTCTTCGAGTCTGATGCTCGATCCAAGTTTTCGAAATCGATACCCCAAGCCTTGTTGCTCTTCCAAAGTATCAACAAACCATAAAAACAAAAGAAAAAGCCTAATAAGGCCTATATCTCAAATCGGCAACCACCCTAAACTATAGGGGTTTCGGCTTTTGTCAATAGTTACTACTGAATCGATTTAGAGTACGAATACTTACCACAGTCTCCCTTCTTAAACCATTTAAAGCTTAGTAGATGAAGGGATTGGCCACCAAAAAGTGAGGGAAAAGAAGGTTGCTGGTCAACAAGAAATCGGCACCACCAAGTTTCACCGATTTCGGCTTTTGTGGTTGTTCGACAAAAGTAATGATGGGAAAGAGAGTAGTAGATGGAAAGAAAAGAACAGTGAACTAGTTTTGGAGAAGAAAAGAAAGAAAGATGATTGGGAATGGTGATTTCAGTTTAGAGAAGGAAAAAGGAAGAAAGAAAAGAATCACACTTTGAAGTTTACTCAAGGAAAATAGCACAACCTAAGTCCCTAATGCCGAAATACTAACCTAATACCCCTCTGCCAAAATCCCCTCTCCACTCCCCTCTATTCGGCCAACTCTATCTCTCTCTCAAATCCCTAAAATCCCTCCCCTTATCACTCCTTAATCCATGCATTTGACTAATTCAAACTCTCCCCAACAAAGTTCCATTCGGCTTCAAACTTCTGCCTGCTCAAGGCATAAAAATAACATCGCATTTGCCATCACAGAGAATCGAACCCAGGTTCCCTCAACCACTTACACGCCACCTTTTTAGCTCCTCAGTGGAGTCACTTAGCCACTTTACCAGAGGCTCTTTTTGTGTTACATTTTACCCACAACTTTTAATAAAGCCATTTACCCAAAGCCCCTAACTCCTTAAGTCTAAAGTTCAAAAATTCTTTCGGGTTTTGGTCATCACATGGGCTTTCCATAAGCCCATTTACATATTCCAACTATGAATTTTTACTACCAAATACCAAATATTAAAAACTTTACCAAATTCTCAGAAATTACAAAAACCCAAAAATCAGGATGTTACATTCCCTCCTCGATGCTAGGGTTGAAGGGTTGATATTCTGTGCATGCTCCCCCTCCATTCGTCTCGCACCTCATTACTTGATGTACCTGAGTAGAAACAAGTAAACCATCATTCTTTTTATTTAGAAGTTCTACTTGGTTTGATAGCATAATAACTGAATCGACGTTACAAATGCCTGCTGTTTTAGTTGGCTTAGTCCTCATGACTTGCCACTGATAGTTATTCAATGACATCTCCTCTATGAACTCATAAGCGTCTTTAGGTGTTTTATTATTGATGGTTCCACCAGTAGCTGCGTCAACCATTTGCCGAGTCGAAGGGTTCAGGCCATTATGGAATGTTTGAACCAGAAGCCAAAGCGGTAACCCATGGTGAGGGTGCCTTCTCAAAAGGTCCTTGTATCTCTCCCATGCACCGTAGAGTGTTTTTAAATCCATCTGCACAAAAGAAGAGATATTATTACGTAATTTAGCCATTTTAGCCGGCGAAAAATATTTTAGTAAAAAATTTTCGGTCATTTGTTCCCAAGTAGTAATTGACCCTCATGGTAACGAGTTCAATCACTGTTTAGCTTTGTTCCTCAATGAGAAAAGGAATAACCGAAGATGAATGGCATCATCAGAAATGCCATTAATTTTAAATGTATAGCATAGTTCCAAAAAGTTTGCTGAGTGAGCGTTGGGATCTTCATCCTGCAAACCATCAAACTGAACAAACTGTTGTATCATTTGAATTGTGTTAGGTTTTAGCTCAAAAGTATTTGCAGCTACAGCATGTCTAATTATGCTTGATTTAGTTCCTGTTAAAGAAGGTTTAGGATAATCATACATAATGCGTGAAGCAGGATTTTGATTAGCCGCAATTGCAAGAGGTAGCTGATTGTCTTGGTTTTCAGCCATCTCTTTGGTTGGGGGTTGAGTATCGTTTTCTTGCTCATTCTCTGTGTATCTTAGGCTTCGCCTTATTTCTCTTTGGTTTTTGCGAACTGTGCGATCAATTTCTTCGTCAAAAAGTAGTGGTCCTGACGGGTTTCTTCTAGTCATAAACTATAAAAAACCTGCCAGAGAAAAGAAAAAGAAAATTAGTAAATTAGAATAAAATTAAAAATAAAATTAGATTGGAATAAAAATAAATGGCTAAGGTAATAAAAATTGAGTGTTCCTAATATCTTAGTTCCCCGGCAACGGCGCCAAAAATTTGATCGCGTGATTTCATGATAGGTTTTAAATATTTATAATTAATTGTTCTTGAAACTAACTATTATCGAGATGTAGGCAAGTGTACCTATCGAACAGTAGTAAAGTTTTAGCAAGACTGGATTGTCGAACCCAAAGGAACTAAAAGTACTAGTAATGATTGTCTTTTTATTATCTAGCCTAGGAATAAAGATGTTTTGTTTTTACTAACTAATTATCTAGACTAAGAACTCACAGAGAATGGAATTGGGGAATTTCTTTTGGGAAAATCAATTGAATTAAGACAATACCTAAGGAAAAATCCACCTAGACTGCACTTGTTATTCTAGCTCCGAATCGGACGATTTATTCATTTAACTTGTTCTGTAGAGATCCCTAAGTTATGTCATTATCCCTATTCAAGACTAATAACATCTAATCCCAAGATTGAATAATTGAGACCTTTCTCTAATTAACACCCTAGGGTTGCATTAACTCGATCTATGGACCCCCTTATTAAGTTTCACCCTAATCCGGCAAAATCTTGTCACCCTATGTCAAGGCGCGCAAACAGCTCCGCTTAATTATGGCAAATGTACTCTTAGACAGGGTCTATTCCTCCTCTGAATAAGAGCTTATCTTGAATCAGTATCCTGGGATATCAAAACAAGAATTAAGAACACATAATTAAGAACAAGTCAAATATTTATCATACAATCCATAAAATAATAACAAGATTCATCTTAGGTTTCATTCCCCTTTGGTGTTTAGGGGATTTAGTTCATAACTAAATAAGAAAACACCTCAGAATAACAAAGAATACAAAACATAAAGAAAACCCAAAACTCCTGATGGGGAAATTGAGGAGAGATATTCAGTCTTGATGATGAATCCAGCTTCTGAGATGGATCAATCGGCTTCCTTGGAGTAATTCCTTACTCCCTATTCTGTGTATCTTTTTCTTCCTCATCTAGGGTGTATTTATAGGCTTTAGAATGTCTAAGAGCCCTCAAAATTAGTGAATTGGACTTAACTTGGGCTCGGTAAGTACACGCCCGTGTGCAATTATTTTAGGCTGTGTTTGAGCCTGTTAGAATGGCATGGGCGTGTGTTCTACCCATGTGAGCTGTGGTTCGATTCTGCCAATTTGACACGGCCGTGTGGAATGCCCGTGTGAGGAAGTCCAGGCCGTGTGGAATGCCCGTGAGAGGAAGCCCATTTTCTCCATTTTTGGCCTGTTTCTCATTCCTTTCGCACTCCTATGCTCTCCTAAGTATAAAACATGAAATTAAAGCATTAGGAGCATCAAATTCACCAATTCTAATAGGAAATCATCCATAAAATGCATTTAACATGGGGTAAAAATATATATAAATTATGGTTTATCAATATATTCGAATATGAATTAGTTATTTTGATTCGGTTTGTAATGGCAATGTAAGTGCATATATTGTGGTTGAATGGTTGGCTAATTAAGCACAATTGATGAAGACAAATAATGAGTATGTTATATGACTGTTTTGATTTATATGTTTGGTTTGAGGTACGGTAATAAAAGATCAAAATGTTAGGTTTTATGTTGAGTTAAAAGGGTGCCATATTTGAGGTTTTGGTCAGTTTATTTGAGTAGTTTAATTGGTTAAGTTGATGATATATTTGGCATATGCTAGGTAGAATATTATATATATGTATCCATGTTATGCAATTGCTATAATTAGGTAAACAAATGTTATAATGGTACATGTTATTTATATGAAATGAAATGATTTATGTTTGAATGTTTTAAAGTATGCTCATATAATATGTATGATGATAAGTTATTTTATATTTAAATTATTTGAATGCCATAAATGTTAAGTATACATATATGATTGGTATATGAAATGAAATATACTTGGTTATGAGTTAAACATTCGATTTCCATGATTTCTTGGTTGTATTGATTGAATATAAATTTGGAAATTGAATGAACGATAGAATTGAAGCATGTTAGATTGGTTTTAAATTTTACTAGATGATTATTATTGACATGATTATATTATTTGGTGTATAAATTGAAATGAATGTCTGTTCTGAGTTATATTTTGATCGGTAATGCCTCATAACCCCATTCCGGTGATGGATACGGGTTAGGGGTGTTACAAGTCAGTATGTGTTATGTGATTATATGATCCGGATGCTGGTCTTATACGCCCTAACGGTGGCTGAGTTTACCGGCATATGTTACGGGTACTTGACAGCTTGTATGAGAAACACCGCATAGCTATGTCTTGACTGACAACTTGTGTGAGCATGCCCCTCGATGGCTCGAGAGCAAGCGTTTACGTGATATGAGATCGAGGTAGCATTGGCTACGTATGTGGCACTTAGTGTGCAAAAATCCCAAGTATTCGACATTATTATTCCGAGTGGTTCACAGATATGTCAAAGATGAGAATATGTGTAAATTCATTCTGAGATGGTTCACGTATGTACATAAAGCCATGTTTATTAAATGCTTGAAACGATGAATATGGGGTAAGTTTTGTGGTGAAATGAGTTATGATCATGAGACTATGGTAAATTTACATTTAATTTTGTTATAATATTTAAATGTTATGCATGGTAAGGTTGCTTATTTCTTGCATACAAGCTTACTAAGCTATATAGCTTACTCCGTTTATTTTCCATGTTTTATAGTGTCGCCAAGCTAACTCGGATCAGAAATCGTCAGAGATTCGAATCACACTATCAAACTCTCATTTTAGGGTATTGATGATCTTAGTATTTTGAAAGTATGGCATGTATAGGGACTTGGTCATTTTGTTATATGTGTCATTTGATTTGGCCAAATGTATTGGCTTATATTTGTTTAAGGTGATTTGATATTTACCATGTAATTGGCTTATATTTATTTAAGGTGATTTGATATTTACCATGTAATTGGCTTATATTTATTTAAGGTGATTTGATATTTACCATGTAATTGGCTTATATTTATTTAAGGTGATTTGATATTTACCATGTAATTGGCTTATTTTGGCTAAAATGATTTAAGCCCATTTATATATGTGTTAATGTCTTCTTGTTTTTGTGTTTTGTAATGGGTTGCTATATGTTTATTATGGTTAAATGACTTGTTGTGAATGGATGAGATGAGTCATTTGGTGTGCTAGGAAATCTAAGTAGAATTATGTATGATGAAAGTATTCATGTTGATACTTGTGAATGTGAGATTCGTATGAATTGATTTGGTAAATTATGCTATAGTAAATATGTTAAGTGTTGGTAATGAATGATATGATTTAGCCTTTAATTTTGGATGATTTGATTGCTTAAATATGTCATGGATTATGCCATTGATATTGTGTGTAAGTGTAAATGAGGGTGACAAATGGCTTGGTAGATAGCCTTTATTTTGTCCATACGGGTAGACACACGGGCATGTGTCTAGGCTGTTTGTGACACACGGTCTGCCCTATGGGCATGTGTTCTGGCCATGTGTCCCCTGCACCATAATTTTGAGAAACAGAATGCTCAGAATTGAGCACACAAGCAAAGACACAGGCGTGTGTCTCAGCCATGTAGATGGCAAGGCCTCGAACACGGGCATGTGCCCTGGCCGTGTAAAGTCTGCACCTATTTTATGAAAATTATTTTTCTACACGATCTAGCACACAGTCGTGTGACTTGGCTATGTGATCCCAATTTGTTCATAAGTTACAAGTTAGAGATTTACACGGGGTCGGGATATAGGCGTGTCCCATATCTACATGGGCATGTGACCCTGTTTAGTAGGAAAATTTTCTAAGTTTTGTAAAAATTTCTAAAGATCTCAATTTAGTCTCGGACCACTCCCAAAGCATGTTTAGGGCCTCGTAGGCTTATATTAGGGACTTATTGATTAATTGCAAATGGTTTTTATTTGGACGCGAATTTATGGCTTAGAATTGTATGATTGTTTGTGTGGTAAGTCCAGTAACGCCTCAAACCCTGCTCTAACATTGAATATGGGTAAAGAGTGTTACATTTAGTGGTATCAGAGTTATGGTTTAGTCGATTCTCAGACTAACATAGCCTGTGTAAGAGTCTAGCTATACATGCCATATATAATTTTGATAGTGTGACGACTCTTGACAATTTAAATTGTGTTTTGATATAGTAAATGGATCCCGACCGAGAAGTGGTTGATGATGTTAAGAGTAATGTGCTAGCTCCCGCTCAAGGGACCGCGCCATCTGAAAGTAAACCCGTGACGATTAGTCAAGGAGGAGGGGCTAGAGAATCCTTCTTCCAAAGGATGAATGAGTAGTTTGCCGAGTTTGTCGAACAAATTCGGCCGCCCAATATCCTCTACCCCTTCCTAACACCCAACTAGTTCCCGTAGCTCCCTAAGGTGTGGAATTCGTAAGACTGAACAAGCCTCCAGTTGATAAGATTCGGAAACAAGGGGCTGAAGAATTTAGATTGTGTCACTAGGTCGTGTGAATCACCCCAGACCGTGTAGACCTTTTATTTCAATTTTTTCCAATTTTTAAGTAATAAAAATAAAAATAAATATACAATATATATATTTTTTGAATTTTTTTGAAATTTTTGAAATAATTAAAATAAATGTACCAATTTTATTTTTTAAAATAACATGGAAGTAAAATAAATAAATAAAAATAAAAACACTCTGGTTGCCTCCCAAGAAGTGTTTATTTAGAGTCTAAGCTTGACCTCCCTTTTTAAGATAATGGTTAAGAAGGATCTTGGAGTTGAAGCTCCTCTCTCTCATTATCAGTATTACCACCAAAATAAAGTTTGAGACGAAGACTGTTTGCTTTGAATGTGCCATAATCAGGGTGTTTTACCTCAACGGTTCTGTATGGAAATACGTTTTGTACCACAAATGGGTTTGACTCTCTTGACTTAAACTATGAATGGGACATTTGTGGATCTAACTTATCTAGCAACACTTGATCCCCAATTTTGAATTGGTTTGTCCTCTTTACATGCACATCATGACAACGATTTGTTACTTCTTTGACCATTCTTAGGTTCTCATCAACCTCTTTTCACCATTCATCTAATTCATCGAGCTGCACCATTCGCTTTTCACGTGTCCCTTGATTTTTATCACCTTGAGACGAATATTTTCCGAGCATATATTCATGAGTGAATTCCAACAAAGACTGTCAAGTCACATGATTACTAACATTAACAAAATAACGAGTATCATCTCACTCACGAAGAACTCTAACAAAATCACATGCTTGAAGAGTAACATTCTCATCACCTACACTTAGCACAAGCTCACCATTACCAACAACTCTAGTCGTGGCTAAAAATGGTCGACCTAAAATCATGAGTACCTCAATATCCTCATCCATGTCCAATATAACAAAATCAACAATGAATATAAATTTATCGACTTTAACAATTATATCTTCAATAATACCCCTAGGATACCTAATTAATAAGTTAGCTAATTGAAAACTCATCCTAGTGGGTTTTGGTTCCCTGAGAGCAAGTTGTTTGAACATTTTATAAGGCATAACATTTGTACTAGCCCCCAAATCAACTAAAGCCTTTTCAACATTTAATCTACCAATAAGACAAGAAATAGTAAAACTCCTTGGATCCTTAAGCTTGGTGGGGAGGTTGTTTGGAGAATGGTCAAGCAATCTTCATTAAGCTCCATAGTTGACAAGTCATCTAACTTCCTTTTATTTGGTAAAAACTCCTTTGAAAATTTTGCATACTTTGGCAACTGCGAATGGGCTTCAACAAAAGGTAAGTTAATATGCAATTTTTTCAAAAGTTGAAGCAATTTAACATATTGCTCGTTTATGCAGTCTTTCTTCAATGCTGCTAGATATGGAATCTGTGGTTTATATTCTCTAACCATCAACTTTTTTTTTCTTGCTTTCTTCAACCCTATCATTTTTCTCAATAGCTTCTAGACTCAGTTTCTTTTCAGGCTAAACTAACCCTTCCACGCTTCGAGTAATGATTGTATGGACTTGTTCCTTTGGGTTGGTTTCAGTGTTACTAAGTAAGCTACCTTGTTGTCTTTCTGAAACTAGTTTAGCAATCTACCCAATAATTTTCAAGCACTTGAATAAAGTTCTCTTAATGTTTTGAAATTGAGTTTCAGACATTGAAATGAATTTAGCTAACATCGCCTCAAGGTTTGGTTTCTTTTCTTGCTGATAAGGTTGTTGAAAACCCGAAAAGGGTTGTGACCTTTGATTATGTTAACCAACCCAAGAAAAATTCAGATGATTCCTCCATCCTGGCTTATATTTATTGCTATAAAGGTTATTTTAGGGTCTAGAATTGTTACCCATAAAGTCGACTTGCTCGTGTTCCATGTTAGAATCGAAGGGTAAACATTCCAAATTGATTATCTCTACTCTAGTTGATCACATTGCATTACCGGATTCATCGTGTTATTGCAACTCAAACCATCAATCTTTTTACTCAGTGCTTCCACCTGAATTGCCAATATAGCAACTGCATCTATATTAAAAACACTGGCTGGTTTAATCGATTTTATTCTCATGACTTTCCATTGATAGTTATCCAATTTTATTTCCTCGAAAAACTTTTGAGCTGCCTTAGGTGTTTTATTATTCAAAGTTCCGTCAGCTGCTGCATTAATTAGTTGTCTAGTTAAGGGATTCAAACCACTATAAAAGGTTTGAACTTGTAACAATTTGAGAAAGTACTTCAACAGATCCTTAAATCTTTCCCATGCATCATATAAAGTCTCCAACTCAATTTGAGAAAAAGAAGAGATGTCGTTTCTCAACTTAGTTGTTTTAGCTGATGGGAAGTACTTCAATAGAAACTTCCCAGTCATTTGATCCTAAGTCGTGATAAAACCTAGTTGAATTGAATTTAACCACTATTTTACCTTGCTCATCAAAAAGAATGGGAACAACCGTAAGCATATGAAATTATCAGTAACACAATTAATCTTGAATCTATCATAAATCTCAAGAAAGCTAGCCAAATGAGTATTTGGATCTTCATCTTGCAACCCATCAAACTAGACATATTGTTGTACCATCTGAATTATGTTTGGCTTCAGATCAAAATTGTTTGCAACAAGATTCAGTCTGATGATACTCAATTCAGCCCCAATCAAAATAGGCTTAGCATAGTCAAACATAGTATGAGGAGCAGGATGTGCAGGAGGTTGCTGATTATTTTAATTATCTTCCATCTCCATAGTAATATCCTTTTCCCTTTGATTGTCTATTAAAATCTGTTGGCCTTGTGTTGCTTCTCTAACCTCTCTATGATTCCTGTGAGCAGTTCTTTGAATCTCACTATAAACATTTTGGTTCTAACGGGTTGTCTCTAATCATAAACTAAAAGAACTAGTAAGAATCAAACAAAAGAAAAAAATAAAATGTAAAAATAAAATTTAAAAATATTAAAATTAAAATAAAAAATAGCTAAAGTAATAAAAATAAAGTTTTCCTAATATTTTAGTTGTAACACCCCTATCCCGTAACCGTCGCCGGAATAGGTAAGGGGCATTACCGGACTTATAACTCATGTCAGAACCGTAAAATTTTGAACTTTTTCTTGAAATAAAGATCATTCATTTAAATAAGTACTAAGCACGACCAGGATAAAATTTAAACTTCTAAGTAAACATTCAAAAGATGCCATTTTCGCATGGCTTATATACATTAACCAAAATATTCTTCCGCCACTAGTCTATTCTATACATGCCATAAAATATTTCAAAACATAACAAGAACAAGCGGTGGATAGTGATAGTGTGACTAGTTGTTTGAAGATCCCCAAGCCTCGTAGCTTCCAAATGAGATCTATAAAACAGAGGAAACAAAGTAAGCGGAGTAAGCATTACAATGCTTAGTAAGTTTTAAGCAAGGTCAACAGATAATAATCAAATTATAACATAGTTGTTCGTATTTTTATTTCACTCTTCCTTCGGCATACTATCCCTTTACCGAATATGCACATCTCATCATATACAATAGGCAGATAAACTTTCACATAAAAGTGAGCTCATGTGACATAGATATATTGTATAATTTCGCATAACCTCTCACACTGATCCGATGTCACATAATCATAAGAATAGTCTCATAGATTGCTCACGTATGCATAATCAAGCTCACATATAAACTTGGAGTACATACCTGTTTAACCTTTCGCATTGAATATATTTATAAGCAATTCTTATTGCGAAGTCTTATAGCTTTAAGCTCTACTCGAATTATCGACGAGACCTTTAGCTCAGATGAAATCCCCACACGAAGTCAGCGGGTCTTAACCCAGACATAGTCACAACATATGGTCATCCGGTCTTTAATCCCGGGTTTACATCCTAGAGTTTCATACATATTTATTCACATGTTACAACATTCACATCGACTATCATATTTGTAATTCATTTACCTCATCAAATATCTAATAAAACACACCTTCCGCCGTTTGTCATTTGGCCACAATATATATATATATACACATCTCATACATATCTCATATTAGCCATTTGGCTTTACCACATATCCATCTCATACACATTTCGCATTAACCATTCGGCTTTCCCACATATATACACATCCACGTTCATCACATTGGCCATTCTGCCTTATCACATGTATGCATGTTCACATTTATCACATTGGCCATTCGGCCTTATCACATATATGCATGTTCATATTCTTCACATTGGCCATTCGGCCTTATCACACATATACATGTTCACATTCATCACATTGGCCATTCGGTCTTATCACACAAATGCATGTTCACACTCATCACATTTGCCATTCGACCTTAGCACACAAAAGCATGTTCACATTCATCACATTTGCCATTTGGCCTTAGCACACAAATGCATGTTCACATTCATCACATTTTCCATTTGGCCTTAGCTCATGTATACACATTCACATCCATCACATAAAATCCTAAATCAAAATATAATTTTACATGTATTCACATCACAATTATCCAAATATACTTCACATACCACATATACTTTCACTTTGTCTTGGCTGAATCTACATCTATCATTTTCCAATGAATAATTCAATTTCAAGCCATACTATCATTTCATATTCGAATACTTATAAACTTACAATTTCACAAATTTTAATATCAAAGATCCATCTAACACTCATATATCATTTTATAATATCACAATTTAGAATTCAAGTATGGGTTTAATCAATAGCTTATGATCAACTAAAACAAGTTTTATCCATGTTTACAACATAACCACAAATTCTCTACAAGCTGTTTTCCTGAGCAACAGTCATTAAATTATTTGTAACTGGGGTTACAAAATTCCAAATTATGTGCCGCTAATTTTACATGAAAATAGACTCATATATCCTCTATCCACAAAATTTTCAAAATTTTTGGTTTGGCCAATCAATACCAGATTTTTCTCAAAGTTTCCCCTATTTTACTGCTTGACTACTCTGACTACTCTCCACTAAGAATTTAATTTCTCATTGTACAGAATTCAAAATGTGTTTTTGTTTATTTTGTTTGAAATTAGACTCATTAAGGAGTCTAATCTTAAAAATTTTATCTTATAATCATTTTTGTACGATTTATAATGATTTTTCCGAATACTGAACAAGGGATTTCAGAGCCATTCTGACTCTGCCTCACACAACTTTGAAAATCTCATTATCGGCAACCCCTTTACTTACACGATTTCTTGTATACGAAACTAGACGCATCAAGCTTTAATTACATGGTTTATTCAGCCTTTATCTCAACTCCCACAATTTATGGTAATTTTTCCAAAACACGCTACTGCTGCTGTCCGTAGCAGATTTGTACAATTTACTTTGTAAAGTTCTCATTCACATATTTAAAACATAATATCATATATGCCGTCATTTAGAAAAGTCATTGACCTTAACGTATATACATAATTCATATTCATCCCATTTTAAAACTTAAAATGTACAAAGGAATCAAACTCAATTACTTAAGAACTTACCTCGGATGTTGTCGAACGATTTCAACGGCTATTTGATCACTTTTTCCTTTCCCTTATCCAACTTTGACCCCACTTGCTCTTGAGCTAAATAAGTATAGATAGAGATGTTTAATATTCTGATCAATAGTGTTTACTTATTATTCACATTCGGTAATCAAATATCCATCTCATTTTAATATATTATCATTACCACAATTAGTCTTAAACCTACCGATTTCATAACTAATATATGTTCATACACAAATGTTACTTTCACCAAATGCTCTTGTAATTAAAGTAATAACTTATCAATCGACTATCAAAGCCAAATGTCATTATATTACTAGATATACATGCACCCACATACATAAGCTCAATAATCATAATATAACATCATGTAATTATATTATTATTGTGGCCGAATATACTTGGTCATACATACCCAAAACAAAAATCAAATTCCAAATTTTTTTATTTCATTTGCTCACTAACCAAATTCACTTACCATGTTCACAAACGCTCTTCAACGATTTCTTTTCTTTAGTCAAACACAAAATTTTCCATCTCAAAATTTATTTTCCTACTAATTTAACTTACTTCGAGGTTGAATGCTACTTTAGCATTAAGCTTATATTCTCTTCGTTATTAAGTAATTGTTCATAGCTCAACTAGCATCCATTTTCGATTTAACACAAAAATTCATAACCGAATGTTGTTTATCTTAAGCTATCATTATATTATCAAAATTGAATTAATTAAACTCATATAAGCACTATCAAAACCAAAATCTATGTCTAGCATTACTCAAGGTCTATACTAAAAAAATCAATTACAACGCCGAATTGTTCAAGTAACTCAACCATTTCACATTCATCTATTTCATGTACAAATACCAACACTTAAGTATTAACGAGTTAAACTTCAAATAACCACAAAAAAAACAACAATCTAACCCCTTAATTTCTACTATGGCCGAAAGCTTAAGACATTACCCAACTCAAAATTTTGTCATGGGTTAAGCAAGGAACTTAAGAACTAACTCAAAATATACTAAAATTTCAAGAATTAGCATGAACTACTCACCTTATTCTTGAGTTCAAGATCACCGAATGGTTGTTCTTTGCCTCCTTTAGAATCGGCTAGGAAGAAACATGGATGAAGACTTTGTTTCTTTCACCCATTTCCTTTAATTATTCTTTCTTTATTTTATTGCATTTACCCATGATAATATGGCATCTAGCTAATTAAAGTTAATAGAAAATTCATATTTGATTATATAATTTGTAGCATGGCCGGCCACTACCTATAGTTTGGCTAATTTGACATGCAAGTACAAGCACTTTCCAACATATATTAATAGGCCACTTTAGCATTTGCCTAGTACATTTCTAAATTTTCTCATACAAGTCCTATTTAATAATTTCGCATACAAATGATAAAATTAAAGTATGAAACTTCCACACATTCATATTCACATATAATAAGCATCAAATATGACTGTTAATTATTTTTATGACTCGGTTTCGTGGTCCCGAAACCACTTTCCGACTAAGGTCAAATTAGGGGTGTCACATTAGTTCCCCAACAATGGCATCAAAAAATTGATGCAGTTGTAAACCAACTAAAAATCTAACTAAGGCAAGTGCACCTATCAATGAATAGTATAGCTACGGTGAGCATAGATATCGTTTCCACAAAGACTAAAAGTATTAGTAATTACTGTCTTTCTATTATTTAACCGATAAATTTGAGTGACTGATTAAAAACTAAAATTTAATAATTTAATTAACTACGCACACTGCAAAGAACAAATCAGGAAAATAAATGATTAACACCAATAGGTGAAACAATACCTAATTTTGAGTCTAGTTGGAATAGTGGTTTTGGGACCACAAATCCAACGTAGTAAAGTTCACTTTTATTATATTTTTATAGTCTAAAATTTCACAGAATGATTTTGTGAAAATTTCATTCAAAAATTTCGACGTTTGGGCACTCAATTTAGTCAAAAGGACTAAATTGTAAAAAGTGCAAAAGTTGAGTTCTATATGTTAGAAGTTTCCAATTGTTATGAAATTTTATATTGGAGGTCTATAAATGGTAATTAGACTATTGGTTAAGTTGGTGGACAAAAATGGACATGGTTTGGCATATTTCTAAAGTTTTTCATTAAGAGTAATTTGGTCATTTGGTAATTCAAATGAATTAAAAATAAATAAAAAGCCAATTTTTGTCCATCTTCAATCCCTTGGCTGAATTTCACATGAGGAAGACATAGCTAGGATTTTTCAAGCTTCCAAGCTCGATTGTGAGTCCATTTTAGCCTCGTTTTTAATGTTCTTTACATTTTTGAGATCCTCGTAACTCAGTTTAGCTATTTCCACCATTATTTTTGAGCTAGGGTTTGTGTTTAAAAATTTACCCATGGATGAAATGCATGTTTTTTGATGTTTTATGAAAGAATACGAAAGTTTGGGGTGTGATAAACAACTTTTATTAAGTGATTTTTGATGAAATTGTATAAAATGACCTATTTGTAAAAGTAGTAAAATTATGTGTAGAAAATGTGATTTAGTAAAAAATGCGATAAGAGGGAATATGAATCGGCTAGGCTTAGGATTTGAGAAAAATAAGTGCTTTTCATCTTACGAGCCTAGGGGCAAAATTGTAAATATGTGAAACTTTAAGGGCAAAAATGTAATTTTATCATATTATGATTTTTGGACTAAATTGAATAATGTAAGTATTAAATGAGTTAAAAGTGTTATTATAGATCAAGAAAGACTAGGATTTGGCCTTGATCGGGGAAAAGAAAAGGTTGTGGACTAAATTGCAAATTCGTCATATTTTGTGCCGAGGTAAGTTTGTATGTAAATAATGCATCATTTTTACTTATGTTATCACATTTTATTATGTTTTATGAAATATGGCTGAACATTGAATGAAATTAACAAGTATCGAAAAATGAGAAATTTCACGGTTGAACATTAGGAATAGAATAGGATATAAGTGACATGTCACCAGTGACTCAAGTGTGGTACTATGTGAAGGCCACTTTGTGAAGAAAGATAGCTTTGGTCACAAGTGTGGTACTATGTGAAGGCCACTTTGTGAAGAAGGTAGCTTTGACTACAAGGGTGGTACTAGGTGCAGGCCACCGAGTATACGTTATTATTCCGATGTGTTCAATAGGAAATGACTAAGTGTAATTGAATATGACTATGAAATGGATAAGTGCAGGTACGTGTGTGTAAACTTATGAGCAATGTGCTCGATATGTGATCGAAATTTGGTAAGATTGATATGGAATAAGTGTTACAATGAATGTTACTACAAAGAAAACATGAAAGAGTGAAATTTAGTAATAAAATAGTTTTGGACAGCAGCAGTTGTGTGAATTTGAAAAATCACCAAAAATGGTGGAAATAGAATTTGAGGTTGAATAAGATATGCAATTAAATCTTATTGAGTTTATTTTCATATAAAGGAAACGATGTAAGAAAAAGAAAATCATATTATGAGATATTTGAATTTTTGTGCGACAGAGTCAGAATGATTTCGGAATCCCCTATTCTGATTTGGGAAAATAATTAAAAATTGTACAAAAATAATTATAGGTTATAATTTATGTTCTTAAAATCCCTAATGAGTCTAGTTTCAAAATAACCAAACAAGAACATCATCTGAATTCTGTACGAGGAGATAATTAATTTTTAGTAAAGAGGTGTGACATCCCTAAAGTGACCCTAGTCGGAAAGTGGTTTCGGGACCACTAAACCGAGTCATAAAAATAATTAATTGTTATATTCTATGCTTACTATGTGTGTGCATGCATATGTGGAAGTTTCATTCTCTAATTTTACCAATTTTATGAGAAATTATTAAATAGGGATCAATGTGAAACATGGTGAAATATGATAGGCGAATTTTAAATGGCTTCTTAGTGCATGTTAACACAAAGGTGGAGTTGCATGTCAAATAACCCATTTCCTAAGGTTAGTGGCCGGCCATGACATGATGATGGGCAAAGAAAACATGTCCTAGACATGTTGGCCTAGTGCATTATGGAAGGAAAATAAAGAAATGAAAAAAAAAAAAAGAAATAATGTGTGTGGATGCCCCATTGCCGTGACTAAGCAAAGAAAGAAAGAAAAAAAAATTTTGTTGCTCATCCTTGGGTGTCTTGGCCGAATAGAAGAAGGGAAATTGATAAAAGAAAGAAAGGAGAAATTTGGTTATGTTTTGTTCTTCTTGCCATGAACTAAAGGAAGAGAAAAAGGGGGGGGGGGGAAGAAGCTAGGTATTCGGTCTTTTACTTGTTTGATTGAGGTAAGTTTTAAGTAAATTCTTTGAGATTTCATAAAATTTTAGTTGATGGATAGGTCTTTGATTGAGCCCATGTGTGAATTTAGATCCTTGTGGTGATTTGGCCATTCGGCTAAGGTAGGAAACTTAGAAGATGATTTCTATTCCTTGTGTTTTGTGAGTAGGGAGCTTAAATTGAAGTTGAATAAGGGGAATATGTGTATTGAGGATTTTGGTAATATGGAAATTGGCTATGAGAGTGTGTATGTGGTCACTTGCGAATGTTGGTGTTAAGGTTAGTAGGTTGGCCTAATTCTTGCATTAGAAACTCATGAACTTGATTTAAATACTTTAAATTTATGGTAGTTAAATGGAATAGAAAGGATCTATTCGCCATAGTAGCTATTGAGGGTTTAAGTTTGTGATTCGTGTTAAATTTGATGATAGGAAGAAAAATCGCTTGTGTATGTGTAGTTGCGAATGTGAATTTGGGTAACCTTTCTTGTAACATTGGCATTAAAAAGTGGCTAATAGGATTTTAATGAAAATTACGCCAAGGCGAATATATCATGAAGTGAATAAAATGCTACATTGTGCTTATATGTATATTCGCCAAGGAAGCATGATATGAAGCTTGATAAGCTTGAAAGACGAATGACCGAATGAGCTATAGGTCATGTAGGGTTAATTTTATGCATATGTGAGTGTGTGGCATTAGTAGTTAATGGTATTCGCATTAGTTAACTAAGAATTGAAATGAATGCTTGAAAGTTAAATAGGTCACCAAAGTGATCGAATGTGTTAAAAGCAAAATATGGTTGCCATATGTGTGTGTTTGATTGAGAAGTAAATTTGTTTGATTTAGCTCAAGAACTCAAAGGATCAAAGTTGGACAAGGGAAAGACAAAGTAATTGAATAGCCGTTGAAGACGGTGCGACAACATCCGAGGTAAGTCATTAAGCATATATTTGGTATTGATTTAAATGATCATAATATATATGCAATTGTGTTTAATGAATTGATGTGTAAATGGAAATGTATGTGTATGGAATGATGCCATCGTTGAATGTATGAAGGTGGTAAATTGCATAAAGTATTGGTCTCGGCACTAAGTGTGCGGGTATAAATGGACACGGTGACAAGATTGGCACTAAGTGTACGGGTATAAATGGACACAGTGACAAGATTGGCACTAAGTGTGCGGGTATAAATGGCCACGGTGACATACGTGTGCGGGTTTAAAATTGTACTGCACTAAGTGTGCGAATTTGATTATATAGCACTATGTGTGCGAGCTGATTTTATAGCACTAAGTGTGCGGATTCACTATATGCTCTTGCATTACAATTGGCACTGAGTGTGCGACATTATCGAGTTAATCCCGGACAGCGGATCGGGTAAGTACCTTGAGCTCATGACGAATAGGCAATATGTTCATGCACGGGGTTGAGCTTGGTAAGCTTTAAATCTATGTGATGATTGCAATTGTGTGATTGTGGTGAAAATGAGTTAGTGTGTGAAAATGCCTCAAATATCTTATTGTGTAGAATATGAAATGTGGATGTATGACTTGGTATGAGATTGAACCGAAAGGTCCAAGGAATTATGGTATAGTTTCGGTATGGATGAGTACCTAGCCTCGTTTATTGTTTCATGTTGTGATAACTTTATTAATGGATGGTGGTTGAATGCTTATGACTTACTGAGTTATAAACTCACTCGGTGTTTTCTTGTCACCCCTTTTAGGTCTCTTGGACTCGTATTGTTTGCGTGCTCGGAACCGTCGTTGAAGTCATCACACCGGCTGGAAATCTTTTGGTATTGTCTTCGTAGTTGAACTAGGAGAACATTTGGCATGTATAGGCTATTATGTTTTGTTGAATTATGGGTTGTAAATCTTTAAGCCATGTGAAAATGGCCTATGTGGTCGTTGAGTGGGATGCTAGAACCTATAGCCACGAGTCTTAGAAACTTTAATTTTGATAAGGTGGCCATAATTTGTGTCATGCATGATGGATGATTAGTAAGGTCAAGGAAAGATTCATGAAATTGGCATAGTCTACTGCAGTAACTGTTGCGGACAGCAGCAGTGATATGAGATTGAAAAATCACTAAAAATAGTAGAAGTAGAATTAAATAGTGAATAAATTATGAAATTTAACCTTGATGAATCTATTTTCATATGGACGAAACGAAACGACCATATGAGCAGTATACTGAGAGATATTAAAGTTCTCGTGAGACAGGGCCAGAACGGTTTCTGGATCCCATGTCTCGACTTTGAAAATTTACTATAATTTATCCAGAAATAATTAGAAGTCATGCCTTATATGTGCAGATTCCATTTTGAGTCTAGTTTCATTATAAACAAACGTCACCAGTATTAAAGCCCTGTACAGAGAGATATTCAAGTTGTAACGCGCGAAGGTCAGTGTAGTCGACCCCTGTAACATGGGTGACTTTAACTAATAAACTGTACCAATTGGCCCAACCAAAAATTCTAGAAATAAATCCATGGATGGATATATGAGTATAGTTTCAGGGAAAATTTACAGAATTGGTTTTCGAGTTCTGGAACTCAAGATATGATTTTTAAGGTAACAGTGACGCAGTTAGCTAGCCTGCCTGAAACAAAAATTTCATAATTTCCAAGAGGGAAATAAGGGAAGTAAGCCCGGTAACACCTCGTGGTCGAATCCGGTGACGGTCACGGGTTTGGGGTGTTACAAGAGGGGTCGGAACTATTGGACAACAAAATAGGGGTGACTTTAAAGAATAAACTGTACTTATTGGCTAAACCAAAAATTATGAAAATTTTATGGTAAGAATATATGTGAGTCTAGTTTCTGAAAAATTAGTTGATCTTAATTTGGATTCCGTAGCTCTAGATATAAATAACCTAGTGACCATGACTTGAATAGACAACTTGTTTTGAACTTGAGTAAATAGTGGATCTATGTGTAGTTATGATTGTATTACTTTGAAAACATAATTATAAAAGCATATTAATAATTTTTATTATTATTTACATACCTACTTACTAAGCTATATGCTTACTCCCCTCTCTTTTCCCTTGTTTTATAGTGCCACCAAGCTAGTTCGAGGTACGGAGATCGTCGGAGATCCGTCCACACTATCAACACTCTTTTGGTATTTTGAAAGCAATATTTTGAATTATGACATGTATAGAAGACTTGGTTATTTTGTTATGTGTCATAATTGATTTGCCTTTAAATGTTGGCCTATACTATTTGATAGTTCATTTTGTATAAGGTCATTGATGTTGGCTATTATTGGTTAAGTTGTATGTTTATGATAATGCCATGTTGTGTGTTGATAAATTTGGTATAAGTGTGTAAATGTATTGGACAGAAAAAGGCTTGGTAAAGCCTAACTTTCATCCACACGACTGGCCACATGGCCATGTGCTCAAGGCATGTGCCCCTATTTTTCAAGAAATTTTTCAAAGCTTTCAAAAGTTCTCGGTTTGGTCTCGAACCACTTTCAAAGTATGTATTGGGCATCGTAAGCCCATATTAGGGATTTTATGATGAAACATGAAATGCTTTAATTTGGATGAAATTTTATGAATCGATTCTGTATGATTGGTTATATTGAAGTCTAGCAATGCCTCGTACCCTGTTCCGGCATTGGACACGGGTAAGGGGTGTTACAATACCCAGAAAAGAACTCACCTAGATTTCATCTGTCATTATCAATCTAAAATACGCAATTTACTCACTTAGTATCTTGATCCGTAGAAATCCCTAGATTATGCTAATATCTCTTTCGAGAGTAAAAGCAACTGAATTTAAGTTGATTAATTGAAATTTCTTTCTAATTACAACCCCTATTATCGCATTAACTCGATTTATGGATCCCCCATTAGATTTGAGTCTAATTCGATAGATTTATGTTGACCTATTTCTAGGATCACATGCAACTCCACTCAATTATGCTAGATCTACTCTTAAATAGAGTTTATTCTTCATTTAATTTAAGCACATCAAACATGGATCAATAATCTAGAAATATGAAACCAAGAATTAAGCACACATAATTGAGAACAAGAAACATAAAATTTATTATGCAAAATAAAAATCAAAAGACAAGATCCATCATAGGGTTCATCTCCCCTAGGTATTCAGAAAATTAGTCCGTGCTTGAAAATAAAAACACCTTGAAGACAGTATAACCGAAAGAAATAAAGAAACTCATGATAATCTCCTGAGGAATCAACCGAGAGCCTTCAATCTTGACGGAAATCTACTTTAAAATCGGTTTCAATGGTGTTTTTTGAGCTGTTTTCTTAAATATTCTATGATAACTCTCTCCTATCTTCTTATTTTTGTCATATATATGTCTTAGGATGCCAAAAAAACTTTAAAATTGCATTTTTCGTAGTTTAGGGTCCAAATTCTTGAAATGGACACGGCCTACCACATGGCTGTGTGGCAGCCCATGCGGCTCCTGTAAGTCACTCTGATTTTTCAGTTTTCATTCATTTTTCACTCCTTTTTCTCCCAAATGCTCTCCTAAGTATAAAAACATGAATTTAAAGGATTGGGAGCATAAAACTCACCATTAACATTGAAGAACCACCCAAAAATGCATTAAGAATGAGATTAAAACATGTTACTTTCAGCATCTATCAATAAATTTATATTTGTAAAACATATTTTTTGAAAGGTGTAACACCCCTTACCCGTACCCGAGGTCGGGATAAGGTACAAGGCGTTAGCGGACAAACATACAAACTTTAAACTAAAATACAGGCCATAAAATTTCATTCATATTTCAAAATGTTCATTCACTTACACATAGTCCCTTATTTGAGTCTACGAAGCCCAAAACATACTTTAAAAAGGGTTCAGGACTAAACCGAGAACTTATGAAAATCTTGAAAATTTCATGCTTTAAGGCTCCACACACGCGTGTCCCAAAGTCGTGTTCCATACATGGCTGAGACACATGGTCGTGTCTCTGCCTGTGTGGAATATACCTAGGCTATTTTCCAAGCTTTGGTCAACCTTAATCTCTTGCACACTTATACAAAATCAAAAGCATATAACATGGTATTCATTTAATGATTAAATATTCTCAATTAAACCACAAACATAGCATTTGTATATCATCATACATGTGTCTCTCATACTCATTTTACCTTGTTTATTATAGTACCACTTATACATTTATACCAAGATTATCATCTTACCAAATATCTTCAGCTTAATCATCAAACATTCATATTTAAAACTAGATCATATATTTATAAAATACCACAATTCAGATGCGCAAAATAACATGTTTGCCTGAAACATTTCAATTGAACTCCATACCCAACAGGCATTACATTGAGACTAGTCATATATATATATACATGTCATGATACATTTCATTCTCTTTCTGTTTTCTTATAAACACATACCATTTATTTCATTATATCAATATTTTATATACCATAGTTTCCATGTATTCCACATATATTTATTTTCCTCCTCTTCCTCTCCATTCCACATCCTTAATGTATATAGCATTCTTGTAAGTACGATTTCACAATTTACTAATAAATGCTCACATCAAACTGACCACACAAGTCATAGTCACTTACTTATTTATAATTCAAGCTACAGAGATCCAAATTAAGATCCATAAATTTCCCTTGAAACTAGACTCACATATCTTTCCACCATAAAATTTTCATAATTTTTGGTTTAGCCAATTAGTACAGTTTATTCATTAAAATTTCCCCTACTTCACTTTCTGACAGTTCTGACCTCTCTTCACTAAAAATTAATTATCTCATATTGCAGAATTCGGATAATGTTCTTGTTGATTTATATTGAAAATAGACTCATTAGGGATTTTACAAATATAAGTTTAAGCCACTAATTATTTTTATCCAAATTGTTGTGATTTTCCAAATTCAGAACAGGGGATCACGTAATCATTCTAAACGAGTCTCACAAAAACATAAATATCTCAAAATATAGAACTCCTTTTCTTGCTCTGTTTCTTTTATATGAAAATAGACTCATTAATATTTAATTTTATATCTCATTCAGTCTCTGATTCAATTTCTAATATTTTTGGTGATTTTTCAAAATCACGTCACTGCTACTGTCTAAAACAGTTTTATTGCTAATTCACTCTTTCACACTTTCTTTGTATTAACCTCATTTTAACATACATATCACAAATCATTTTCACCACATTTCATACATCACAAGTATAGGCCCATGATCACAAGGTCACCATAAAATCATCCTCATGTATAACTTACTTGTTTATAACCTTACCACATCCTGGTCACTTAATCAACACATCATTCACATAACCAAGTTCCTGCACTTATTCATCACAAAACTCACAAAGCAATACATAGAGAGTCTCCCGTTGAACACTTCGGATCAATCCTCGATACTTGGTGGTTTCAGCACATAGCTCCACCCATCATATAGTTCGGCTCTATTGTACACATGGTGAACACTCAGTACCACCCATGTGACCTAGCCAATTTATCTCGTAGCTCTTTTGTCTACATGGTGTCCTTCACCTGGAACCACGCATGTGACCTAGCTACATATATCCCGTAGCTCTCTTGTCTACATGGTGTACACATAGTATCACTTATGCGACCTAGCTACATCATAATGTCTTGTAGCTCTCTTGTACACATGATGTGCACTCAGCCCCATACATGTGACCGAGCTACATACTATCTGTATCATCCAATCTTTCCGAAGGTTCAACCGGGATTTCTCTCTCTTTTCCAATAATTTCACCAATCAAGTAATTATCCACAAACATATTTCCAATATTATTATAAAATATCATAATACAAGTAATATTGATGTATTACTTACATATAAACTTACATCTCATTTAATATCGAGGCAAAACATTAAATTACACATTGCCTTATTAAAATCAATGAACTTACAATTTCCTATAATATCCATAATTATAGAAATCACATTTATGTATGATAATTAAATGCACTTCATGTACCATAGACATATTTTTAAATCAATTCATAAACTTGGCACCATAATCATTTAATTTAACATAATTCAATTAATTCACTAAATTTAACTTTCCAATATAAATTACAACATTATTGTTGTATTATTATCATACCAACTTACATACTTTCAACATCTCGAAATCATAATAAATATATCAATTTTACATTGAAACATGCATAAATTAATGCTTATTATACATATGAAATTACCTCGATACTAAAACGGCCATTTTACCAACATTCTCAATTTTTGATTTTTCTCTCATTCTAGGTTCAAATCTCATTTTTCGGGATCTAAAACATCATATTTTACTTATTTAATTAATGTACTATTCAAAACAGTCCTTCACTCAAACTTTGGAAAAATTACAATTTTGCCCCTAAACTTTTGCATATTTACACTTTTACCCCTAGGCTCGGGAATTAAACTTCATCCCTTATTCTTATGTTTTATGCACGCTGATCACTTTTCCCTTCTATGGCAACATCAAATTCTCACTCTAACATATACTTATGACTATTAGGTATTTTTACCGATTAAGCCCTTTTACTCGTTTTCACTCAAAACCGAGAAGCACAAGTTGTCTAACATAATTTAAAACCTCATATTCTATCATAAAATAGAAAAATAAATACATTTCACCTATGGGTATTTTTCCAAATATGAACCCTACCTTAAATTATTGCCAGAATAAGCTTAATCAAATTACCGGGATTCCAAAAACGTAAAGAACTTGAAAAACGGGGTTAGAACGGACTTCCTATTGAGCTTGGAAAGCTTGAAAACCCTATCCATGGCTTCCCCCATGCTAATTTTGGCCTCCATGAAAAAGATGAGTCAATTTTGGCTTTATTTTCCCTTTTTATTTCTTTTAATTACCAAATGCCCAAAATGCCCTTCCTTACTAAACTTTCAAAAATTCCATCCATGTCCAATTTTTTTCCATCACTTATAAATTGGTCAAATTGCTATTTAAGACTCCTAATTAATATTTCAAAGCAATTTCATACTAGAAACTTCTAGAATGCAAGTTTTGCAACTTATTCAATTTAGTCCCTAACTTCAAATTGAACACTTTATGCATAAAATTTCTTCACAAAATTTTCACACAATCATGCAATCATATAATAGACCTCAAAATAATCATAAAATAATTATTTCTATCTCGGATTTTGTGGTCTCGAAACCTCTGTTCCAACTAGACCCAATTTTGGGCTATTACAAAAGGTTTTAAAACCCATTGTTGAATGAAGTAGAAAACCTAAGAACTATTTTGTTTCAAACTCATGTCTTTTCTAAAATTATTTTGAAGTTATAAAACATGTTAAACGAAAAGGGTTTTTTGAAGAAATTAAAAGTTTCAAACTATAAAAAGATATTAAAATAATATTTGACTTACTTATTCTTTACTAATTGAAGAGAGGTTTTTGAAGAAATTGAAAAGGTCTTCAACTAAAGAAATGGGTTTTGGACATATGACTTCTTATTTTTGGTGGATTCAACACCCATCAAACATCTCAAAATTTCGATGTCAATAATGACATCATTATGGTGCATGAATAGTAAATCCCGAAGAAAATAGTAAACTTTGTGATATATATATTCTTAAATTTATAGTACAGTGAAATAGTAGAGGGACCTAATGGGAATTTTCTAATACTTAAATTATGAAAGAAATTTGTCTTAATTGGACAAGTGGTGGATAACTACTTTATGATTGGAATAATTGAGAAAGGATTTTAAGTGATATTATTCTAAACAATTGAAGGACTTAATTAAGAAGGAGAAGTGATGGAGGAAAAATGACTAAATTGGAAATCTAGGGAACTTACGAAGTTGGGATTTTTCTTATACAATGTTTAGAATTATTCATAACCGCTCCCCAATTCTTAAATAGAAGTGCTCCTATATTGAAAATAATATCGATGCCAACCTAACTAAATTTAAAGAATGAACTGAAATAAAAAAAAATTAAGACATGGCAAGCTAGTGATCGACTAAATGGCATGGTTAAGGAAACATGCCAAATAAAAGTATTAGTTTTACATCATAAGCAAATTGAATAATTATACTTCATACATACAGAGAACAAAATAGAGTAGCCAATTGCTTGGTTAATTGCGCTAAAAGTCTTCATTTGGGGCTGCATCATTTTGTTACTCGTCCAGATTTTATTATTAATGGTTTGCACGAGGATTGATTTGTATAGCTTACTTTAAGCTAGTTCTTGAGTAATTCATACATAAAAAGTGAAAATAATTGAAATAGAGGCAAAATTATTTTTGTAAAGGAAATAGGGATTAAGCGTTGGATAATTGATTTTCCATATATTTTAAGCATAATTAGTAGTTAAAAATTAGTAGAGTATTTTAAATAGAGTGTTGGGACAACACTTTTTAAATATTACAAAGTTAATTTCACTTAAATTTTTAAATCTTACAATCTTAAATACATCCAATCATAACGAGCTTTAGGCAGAATTTATATGTTGTGATGGTTATTATACCATTACCATAGTGCCCTGCACATACAATGTGTCTTTTTGAGGTTCAAAATTGATCCGAAGGTTTATGGCCTCTTTTGTGGAAATTGTTGAGTGAGTTTTTGAGTAGTTAGAGTGTATGCCTACTAAAAGTATAATATGTGTAGTTGCTTTATTGAAAGAAGAAGCGTATCAGTGGTGGCTCACTATAAATCAGTCTATCCCAACTAAATGGTTTACTTGGACTTTCTTTCTAATCGAATTTAAGAAAAACTATGTGGGCGAGTCATATCTAGAATATCGGAAGCAAGGGTTTGTCACATTGACTCTGGGAAAATTAACAGTGGTAGGTTTTGAACGGGAATTTATATGCCAAAGAAGTTATACGCTGGCAATGGTTCCTACCAAGAAAGGGAGTTGACAACATTTCCTTTGTACGCTGAGAGACGAGATTAGAGTTCCCTTAGTTACACTTCGATTCCATGAATTTGTCAATCTAGCTGAACAAGCAAAAATGGTGGAACAAGCTATGGGTTTAGATAAGGAGTCCAATATTGACCATGTCCACAATAAAAAAAACAAATGTATAAATTCTCATTCTTTTACTCTAATGGCATTACAATCCTAAAGTATATCAAACTTTTGATCCTAATAAACATCTACTTTATAATAAAAATATTTAAAAAAATATCAATTTTATCTTTTTTTCTAATTTATATAAAAAGATATCAAATACATTTTGATAAGGCACACCTACGACTTAAGAAAATAACACTTTTACTTCAAATTTCAAATTTCAAATCTTCTCCAAATTGTGTTCAAACTCCTCAGCAATTTTTTGCTTCAAATCTTTAATCTATTCCATAGACAGAAAATTAAAATATAAGTCAAAATTATTAAAATTAAGCATTTAAAGCCATAAATCTTAAGGGAAAATTAACAATTTAATTTGAATTTATGCATTATATTTAAATATTTATTGCTACATACTAAAAGTCAATAAGGCAACAACGGATCTCTGTAATGCAAATCTCAGTTTGGTAACAATTTGACCGTCGCCCAAACGTGCGAACGTTTGGATTAAATATACTGCAGCAAAAAATATGAAATAACAGTGGTCTCCACAAGTATATGGGTCAGGTTGTAATATAGTTAAATTTACAATGAAACACTTGGGAAGTATTTTGAGGATCATTCCCAAGGGTGGCTAAATTAAACCAAAGGCTAATTTTTACATTGACAAGTCTACACTATAAAACCCTTGCTTGATCCAGTCACCAGACCCAGACAAGATGGTGTTAGTATCGAATACTTAAATGATTTTGTGACATTCAACTTACTGAAATGTGCAATAACATGAGTTGTCAACTTTTTTTCATTTTGGCGCATACTTAAAAGTTTACAAAATGTATATTTAATCCAACCATACATACTGTCTTGTGTTTAAAAGAGTTTTAGCTAACTACAATAAAACCATATTCTTAGTTTACTAGCCTGTGGACTACCCTGATATGTACATGTTACAAAAATACAATTAAGAGGCTTACAACTAAATCAGCAGCATTTGGCTTAGTCCATTTCCCATAGTTCAAAACAACTTTTGATCCCTGAAAGAAATAAATTAAGAAACATGGTAAGTTCAAGATAAACTTAGTGAGTTCACATGATGTGTACTCGCCCATACGTACAGCTTGTGTGGAATATAAGTCACGCATAAGGAAAACTAATATGTTAAATAGTTCACGCAAGAATATAAGCAACGAGCATACTGTTAAAAAACTGAACATGGAAAGAAAATATATTATGGGCAGGGAAAAAGAAAATCCACTAATGTCGAATTCGAATGATACAAGAGGAGTTTTGACTGCATCTATTTATAGGTTGAAAAAAACTAATTCTAATCAATGTCAAATATATTATGCTAACAAATGCTAAATATGTTATACTAATAAATACTAAATTTTATAGAAAGAAAATATATTTTTTTTAACTTGACTTGTAAGTAATCTCTTAGAATTTGGGTCATATAACTCTAACAATCTCCACCTTGACACAAATTCTCAACAAACAAGTTCTTCACCACGAACTCTCAACGAACAAGTTCTGCACCTCTTCCATGAAACCTCTTAAGGGTATACTTGAACAATAAACACCAACCAAGTACAAGTAATGCTCGAAATTGGTTATAGAAAGTGACTTACTCATCATATCTGTAGGGTTATCATGAATACTAACTTTACTCACAACAAAATCACCACAAGCAATAATATCATGCACAAAATAATACCAAACATCAATATGTTTTGTTCTCTCATGAAACATTTGATCCTTCATAAGGAAGATGGCACTTTGACTATCACAAAATACTGTACTGATATGAAAGTCTTTACTGAGTTCACGAAAGAGTCCCTTTAACCAAATGCCATTTTTTACAAGCCTTAGTACTCGTCATGTACTCAACTTCAGTAGTAGACAAAACAATTGTAGTTTGCAAAGTGGCTTTCCAATTGATTGCGTAACCTCCAATAGTAAAGACATACCCAGTGAGAGATCTTTTTTTATCAAGGTCTCCAGCAAAATCAGAATCAACAAACCTAATGACTACATCTCTAGTTCTTTCAAACTGTAAGCAAACATCAGTAGTACATCGTAAGTATCTGAAAATTCACTGAACTATTTTCTAGTGTTCTTTAGCAGGATTCACCATGTATCTACTAACTATACTAACTGCATATGATAATCTGATGTGAGCAAACCATAGAATACAAGAGAGATCTCACTACACTAGAATATGGAATACGTGATATGTAGTCAATCTCATTATCTGATTGTAAAGACAAAGCCAATGAAAGCTTGAAGTGGGCTGCTAATGGAGTACTAACAGGCTTGACATTATGCATATTGAACCTGTGAAGAACTTTCTCAATGTACTATTTCTAACTTAGGTACAATTTAAATGCTTTTCTATCTTTAAGGATCTCCACCCCAAGTATCTTCTTTGTTGTTCCCAAATCTTTCATCTCAAATTCTTTACTAAGGTAGGCTTTGACCTTTCTTATCTCTCATTCATCTTTGGCTACTATCAACATGTCATTAGGAGTAGATACACAAAAGATGTAACAACCCGATTTAGACCCTAATCAGAATGGTGGTTTCGGGACCACGAATCCGAGTCAGAAAAAAATATTTTAAAAATATTTTGTGTTCATTTTGTATGAATTTATATCTGTGAAATTTTCGTGATTTAATTTTATCGTTTAGGTGTCTAATTAAATAAAATGACTTAATCGCGTAAAATAAAAATTAAATGGTAACTTCTATAAGGGTCGAATTACTAATGGTTTTCTAATTTGGAGTCTTTATGATGAAATTATTCCATTAACATGATGTTGGACGGTAATGGACATATGCTATATAATATTATTATTTCATTAAGGGTAGTTAAGTAAAATAGTAATAAGTTAATAAATATGTTAATATATCATAAAAAAATAAGCTATAATCATGTTATTTTTCTTTGTTCTTGCACCGATTATAAACAAAAAAGAAAAAGAAAGAACAAGAGCTAGGTTCGACCATCTTTCTCATCTTGATTCAAGATCAAGAACTAAAGAAATCGGATTTGGACCGAGGAAAAACCAAAGTTGTCGACTAGCAGCCCCGTCCCATTTTACGACATCTGACGTAAGTTTATAAGCAAATAAATGTCGTAAATTTTAAATATATGAGAATGTATAACGCTGATTTGAATTTTATGAGTATGTATAAATAATAGCCGAATGTGAAAATGGTTGGGAATTATGTTTACTAATACGATTTGACCGAGATACAACATCCGAAAGCCCCGTATGAACCTTAGGAATAGCTAGGATACATATGTCATGACATAGGATTCTGATATATGTGTGCGAGTAAGACCATGGCATCGATTTGTGATTCCGATATGTGTTTACGAGTAAGACCCTGTCTGGGATAGTGGCATCGATATGTGGCTACATGTAAGACCACGTTTGGGACGTTGGCATTGTACGATTTATTGATTATCCGAGTGTCCTATCCAATTCTGAATGGTTCATCGGGCAAAGGTAAATCCTGTACTGATTGTGTAATACGAGCTAAATGGCCAGGTATGAATTAACTTGATATTTACTTGAGATAAGGTAAGAAAGTGCTATGGATATGTGTTGTAAATCATGTACAATGCAAAAGAAGAATTCATGTGTATTTGGTATGTGTATACGTGTAACACCCCAACCCCGTGACCGTTACCGGAGTTGAACACGAGGTGTTACCGGGCTTACTTCACTTATTTCCCCCTTAGAAATTGTTAATTTCTGTTCCAGGCAGGCTAGCTAACTGCGTCACTGTCACCTTAAAAATCATATCTCGAGATCCAGAACTTGAAAACCAGTTCCGTAAATTTTTCCTGAAACTAGACTCAAAATTCCATCTACAAATTTTTTTCTAGAATTTTTGGTCAAGCCAATTAGTACAGTTTATTAGTTAAAGTCTCCCCTGTTTCAGGGTTTGACTACACTGACCTTTGCGCACTACGACTTGGATATCGTCCTGTACAGGGCTCCAACACTTATGCCGTTTGTTTCTAAAGAGACTAGACTCACAAAGAAGTCTGTACATATAGAGTATAACTTCTAATTCTCTCTGGTTAATTTATAGTTAATTTTTAAAGTCGGAACAGGGGATCTAGAAACCGTTCTGGCCTTGTTTCGCGAAAACTTGAATTCTCTTAAAATCCGACTCATATGACCGTTTCGTTTCGTCCATATGAAAGTAGATTCATCAAGGTTCAATTACATAATTTATTAACTATTTAATTCTACTTCTACTATTTTTAGTGATTTTTCAATCTCCCATCACTGCTGCTGTCAGCATCTATTACTAAGTAAACAATGCCTATTTCATAATTCTTCCATGACCTAACTAATCATCCATCATGCATATCACAAATTATGACCACCTTATCAAAATTAAGATTTCTAAGACTCATGAATAAGTGTTTTGGAGCCAAATTCAATCGACCATATAAGCCATTTTCGCATGGCTAAAAGTTTACAACCCAAAGTTCACAAAACAAAAGAGCCTATACATGCCAAATGTTCTCCTAGATCAACTATGAAGACAATACCAAAAGATTTCTAGCCGGTGTGATGACTTCGATGACGGTCCCAAGCACGCAAACAGGTCCAGTCCAAGAAACCTAAACTGGGTGACAAGAAAACACCGAATGAGTATATAACTCAGTAAGTCATAAGCATTCCTCAACCATCCATTAACAAAATTATCATAAAATGAAATAATGAAACGAGGCCAAGTGTTCCAGCCATACCGAATTATACCATAGTTCCTGAGACCTTTCGGTTCAATCTCATACCAAGTCATACATTCACATTTCATATTCTATTCAATAGGATATTTGAGGCAATTTCCATACATCATTTCATTTCCGTTACAATCATACAACTAAATGATCTTTCGTCCATTCGACGATACCTTATTTACGTGAATGCAATTGAAATCATCACATAGGTTCAAACTTACCAAGCTCAACCCCGAGCATGAACATAGCATCTATTAGCCATGATCTCAAGGTACTTACTCTTTCCACTGTCCATAATCAACTCGACAAAGTCACACCCTCCATGAAAATAATCAATCGAAGATCTATATTTAATTCGCACACATAGTGCTTAATAATCGTTCACGCACACTTAGTGCCATGTGATTTAAGCTCGCACACATAGTGCCAGATAGTCCAAGCTCGCACACTTAGTGCCATACATTTCAAGCTCGCACACTCAGTGCCAATCTCGTCACCGTACACATTTATTTCTCGCACACTTAGTGCCGAAAGAAAACTCTCTACACACATCACTATCTCTTTTACATTCAACAATATCATCTTTTCATACACATACATTTGTATACATTTCATCTCATTAAACACAATTGCATAGGTATTACGATCATTTAAGCAATATCAAATATATGCTTAATGACTTACCTTGTGTTAGGTAAAACGGTTCCAACTCGGCTACTCGATGTTCTTCCCTTTGCTTTTGCTTGATTCGCCTCCTCTAACTTCTTGAGCTAAATCAATAAATTAACTAGTTTAACCGTCTTGCCAAATATTTATATCAAAATACTAATGATTTCATAGCATAGGAGACACATGGCAAATTTATATCTTTCTACCTTATGTTCTTAAGCTATTTGAATTATAGCCAATTATCTAAGTCAAGATAAAAATCATCAATTTGCCTAACTATAGCCGAATGTGCAACATCAATCTATCATTTCCACTTCATTTAACACTTAACATTTACCACAGATCAATTAACCAAACTCTTCATCTAATCATGCTCTCATATTCGGTCATCCATAGCTATACTAACCATATAGCAAATTGATTCTAAGTTTAACACAAGTACAACATTTTTAACACCATGGCGAACACTTCATGTCTCATCCACAACATCAAAACACCAACCGAATCCTTCCTATCACCGAGACTAAAATTCACACCTTGGGCTTCCTACATTCTTTTCATAACATTCATAGTTCATTCGGCCATTCATCACTCAACCAACAAAATTTTCTAGCAAACTCTTATGACCAAGCACACATATACTTACATTTCAAACTCAAAATACCCAAAATCACATATTAACTAAGTCATCCTAAACAATGCCGAATCCTTAAGTGGTTAAACATCAATCTCTTTTCTTTTTTTCTTTTCTCAATTCCAAACATATAAACAACATTTACTCATGACATCAAGCATCTTTATTTCGCTATTACTAGTATAAACATTAACCATTCATATTTTTAGAAAGACCAATTTCTTTCCTCAAGACATTCATCATCAAGGTTTTGACATGGCTAAGTAGGAAACTTAGTAGCTAGCTTAAAGTATGCTAACCTTTCAAGAACCAACATGAACTCACTTACCTTAATTCAAGCTCAAGGGTGACTAAACCTTCTCTTCCTTTCTCCTTCATTCGCCAAGCATGAACCAAGGATGAACACTTTCTTTTTTGTTTTTTTTCTTTTCTTCAACTCACGGCAACAAGGGGGGGCATGCATGAGACCATTTCTCTTTGTTCATCATTTCCCCTTTTTTTTCCATTTCTTTAATGCTAGCTTTTTATTTAATTGTTTCCTACATACACTATTAACATAACATGTTGGAGACATGTTTCCACCCATAGCATGGCCGGCCACTACTAATTGGGGGGAAAAATCGACATGCAAGTCCCCCCTTTTTCTTACATGCACTAATAGGTCCTTATGTTTTGTTCTATCACATTTAAAACTTTTATCACATAAGTCCTATTTACTAAACTTCACCTACAATACAACAAAATTCAAATATGAAATTTTCACACATGCATATATACATATAATAAGCATCAAATATGACAGCTAATTATTTTTATGACTCGGTTTAGCGGTCCCGAAACCACTTTCCGACTAGGGCCAATTTAGGGTCACAACTCTCCCCACTTAAGAAATTTTCGTCCCGAAAATCTTACCGTAAATAGGCTCGGGTATCGCTCTTTCATAGAGTCCTCAAGTTCCCAAGTGGCTTCTTCAATTCCGTGTTTATGCCACAACACCTTCACTAATGGGATTTTCTTATTTCGCAACTCTTTTACATCACGCATCAGAATGCGAACCGGCTCTTCTTCATAACTCAAATTAGGCTGAATCTTAATCTCAGATGGAGTGATCACGTGTGACGGGTCAGACCTATATTGTCGAAGCATCGAGACATGAAAAACGTTGTGAATCTTTTTGAGCTCAGGGGGTAAAATTAATCGGTATGCGACTGGCCCAACTCGTTATGATACTTCATACGGCCCGATGAACCTCGGACTTAATTTGCCCTTACGACCAAATCTAAGCACCTTCTTCCAGGGTGAAACTTTGAGAAATACCTTGTCTCCAACCTGATATTCAATGACTTTTCTTTTCAAATCCGCATACGACTTTTGGCGATCCGAAGCAGCTTTCAAACTTTCACGAATTACTCGAACTTTCTGTTCGACATCCTTGATCAAATCAACCCCGAAGATTTTACTTTCACTAAGTTCAGTCCAGAACAATGGGGTACGACATTTACGACCGTATAAATCCTCGTAAGGCGCCATCTTAATACTTGATTGAAAACTATTGTTGTAAGCGAATTCAATCAAAGGTAAATACCGTTCCCATGAACCACTAAACTCAAGGATGCAACATCTCAACATATCCTCGAGTATTTGAATTATCCGCTCGGATTGACCATCGGTTTGGGGATGAAAAGCAGTGCTAAAATGCAGCTTGGTACCCAAAGCCTCTTGCAATTTCTTCCAAAATCGTGATGTAAATCTTGGGTCAATATCCGACACGATAGAAATAGGTACCCCATGCAATCGAATGATTTGGGAGACGTATAATTCTGCCAATTTATCAAGCGAAAAATCTGTGCGGACAGGGATAAAATGAGCAGACTTGGTCAGTGTATCAACAATGACCCAGATCGAGTCTTTCTTATTCTGAGTCAACGGTAACCCAGACACAAAGTCCGTTGTTACTCGATCCCATTTCCATTCGGGTATCATGATTGGCTGAAGTAATCCCGATGGCACTTGATGTTCCGCTTTCACTTGTTGACATATCAAACACTTTGAAACAAATTTTGAAATGTCTCGTTTCATACTAGGCCACCAAAATTGGCGTTTCAGGTCATTGTACATTTTAGTACTACCCGGGTGGACTGACATTCGACTACTATGAGCCTCGTTCAAAATCATCGAAACAAGTTCCGAATTCCTTGGAATACATAATCGATCCTTGAATGTCAAGCAATCATTGTCGTCAATCTGAAATTCCGATTCCTCATTCGAAACACATTCAGCTCGTTTAGCAACCAATTCAGCGTCGACCTTCTGGGATTCAAGTATTTGATGAACCAATAACAGTTTGGCCTCTAATTCAACTACTAGTACCTCATCAGGTGAAACGGACAGGTGAGCATCCATCGCTCTCAAAGCAACAGTGCTTTACGACTTAAAGCATCGGCCACCACGTTAGCCTTTCCTGGGTGATAATCAATGACAAGTTCATAGTCTTTCAACAACTCAAGCCAACGTCTTTGTCGCAGGTTTAGATCTCTTTGAGTCATCAAATATTTAAGACTCTTGTGGTCCGAATAAATATGACACATTTCTCCAAACAAGTAATGTCGCCATATTTTCAAGGCGAACACTATAGCTGCTAATTCAAGGTCATGGGTCGGATAGTTTCTCTCATGCGGCTTTAATTGTCTCGACGCGTAAGCCACAACTCGACCTTCTTGCATCAATACACAACCTAGCCCAAGCAAGGATGCGTCACTGTAAATGACGAACTCTTTACCGGACTCCGGCTGTACTAGCACTGGGGCCTCGGTTAAACAGGTTTTTAGTCAATCGAAACTTTCTTGACAGCGTTCCGACCACTCGAACTTAACATCTTTTTGAAGTAGTTTTGTCAACGGTGCAGCTATCATCGAAAAACCCTTTACAAACCGTCGATAGTATCCGGCAAGCCCCAAAAAGCTCCTAACTTCGGTAATGTTCCTTGGAGGTTTCCAATCGACTATGGCTGAAATTTTATTCGGGTCCACTCTGACACCCGACGCGGACACCACGTGCCCCAAAAAGCTAACCTCTCTCAGCCAAAATTCACATTTACTGAACTTTGCGTATAACTGCTTATCTCGTAAAATTTGCAGCACTAGTCTCAGGTGTTCAGCATGTTCGGTTTCATCTCTCGAATAGACCAAAATGTCATCAATAAACACAACTACAAACCGATCCAAGTATAGCTTGAAAACTCGATTCATTAAATCCATAAATACCGCAGGGGCATTAGTGAGCCCAAACGGCATCACTAAGAATTCGTAGTGACCGTACCTCGTTCTAAAAGCAGTTTTGCATATGTCCAAGTCCCGAATCCTCAGCTGATAATAACCCGATCTCAAATCTATCTTTGAAAACACTGAGGCTCCCTTTAATTGATCGAACAAATCATCAATACGTGGCAACGGATATTTATTCTTTATTGTCACTTTATTCAACTGACGATAGTCGATGCACAATCTCATGGTTCCATCCTTCTTCTTCACAAACAACACTGGTGCGCCCCATGGAGAAAAGCTTGGTCGGGCGAAACCTCTATCTGTCAATTCTTGCAATTGAACCTTCAATTCCTTTAATTCTGTTAAGGCCATACGATACGGGGCTATCGAAATTGGCGTAGTCCCAGGTACAAGCTCAATACCAAACTCCACCTCCCGAATAGGTGGTAAACCCGGCAATTCTTCAGGGAAAACATCCGGGTATTCACAAACCACCGGCACAGATTCGGGTTTCTTTTCTAACTCTTTGTCATCAAGTGCATACGCAAGGTATGCTTTGCACCCCTTTCTTACATATTTCTGGGCCAACATTGCTGATATTACAGCTGGTAACCCCTTTAAGTCCGTAGACTCAACTCGGATTATCTCGTTATTTGCGCACCTCAAATCAATGGTCTTGCTTTTGCAATTCACAACCGCATCATGCTCAGTCAACCAATCCAAACCAAGAATGACATCAAATTCGTCGAACGGTAAGAGCATCAAATCGGCCGAAAAACAGGATTCTCGGATTATTAGGGGACATCTCTTACACACTTTATCAACAAATACCTATTGACCCAAAGGGTTTGACACTCGAACTACGAACTCAGTAGACTCAACAGGTAGAGTCTTATTGGATGCTAAGGTTTCACATACATATGAATAAGTAGAGCCAGGGTCAATCAATGCAATCACACTAGTATCCAAGAGAGTGAAAGTACCAGTGATAACGTCAGGGGAGGATGCCTCCTCTCGTGCGCGGATAGCATATGCTCTAGCAGGATCACGAGTCTCGGATCGAACAACCGTATCAGAGGCCCCTCTCTGATTACCACCCCTACCTCCTGAAATCCTCGGGGGTCTACCTCTAACCGTCGTCCCACTAGATCTTGCACCTTGCATCTTATTCTTCTCATCTAGCTCCGTGCAATCTCTAATAAAGTGGTCCTTCGAACCGCATCCGTAACAGGCCCTGTTAGCAGACTTACCCCAACATTCACCTATGTGTCGTCTTCCACATTGGGAGCATTCGGGCTTTTCTTGACGATCATTGCCCACACTAGCAACCGAAGTAGCTCGTGAGTCCATCGATGGTCGTACTCTAATGGAAATCCCCGCAGTCGCCCTCGACTTATTTGTGTCCTCTCTAAACTTCTTTACAGCCGAAAATGGAGCTTTGCCCGTCGATCTTTTACGATAATCTCTAGCTTCAAATTCAGCCTTCTTCTTCTCTCTTCCGAGTTCTTCCGCCTTGCAGGCTCGTTCAACTAGTGTTACAAATTCTTTTATCTCCAAAATACCCACCAGTAGCTTTAACTCTTCATTCAATCCTTCTTCAAATCTTTTGCACATAGCAACCTCATCAGCCACACACTCCCGAGCATACCGACTAAGTCTTACGAACTCATGTTCAGATTCGAGATCTTGTCATACGGCCTTGCTTGAGCTCCAAGAATTCCTTACGCTTTTGATCGATGAACCGTTGACTAACATATTTCTTCCGAAATTCCGTTTGAAAGAAATCCCAAGTAACTTGTTCCTTTGGGACTATGGAAATTAAGGTCCTCCACCAATAGTAGGCTGAGTCTCGCAACAAGGATGTAGCACACTTAAGACATTCATCGGGTGTGCATGACAGTTCATCAAACACTCGAATGGTGTTATCAAGCGAACTTCGGCCCTTTCGGCATCATCAAGAACTATGGCCTTGAACTCCTCAGCCCGCGCTTCCTAATCAAGTCCACGGTGGTTTACTCAGCCTCACGGGATCGATGAATCGAAGGTATTATGGGCTCTTGGGGTGGAGTATTTAAATTCGGGAATGGTTGGACAGCCGGATTGGTTCGGGCATATTGCGCGACCCACTCATTCATCATGGTGAAGAAGGCTTGTTTCGCCCCTTCATCTTGATTATTCGCGGATGACTGAGGCTCAACAGGTGGTGTCCCTTGTGCAAGAGCAGCCGCTACACTTTCAACGTCATCCGCCAAGGGTCTCTCTACCCCGGGTTCCATTTGCTAATCAAAACAAAAATTTCCACCGTCAGAAGTCATCACATTTTTAAGCACTAACATTTTGGCATGTATAGCTAGACTCACACGCGCTATGGTAGTCCTAGAACCGACTAAACCATAACTCTGATACCAATCAAATGTAACACCCCAACCCCGTGACCGTTACCGGAGTTGAACACGAGGTGTTACCGAGCTTACTTCACTTATTTCCCCCTTGGAAATTGTTAATTTCTGTTCCAGGCAGGCTAGCTAACTGCGTCACTGTCACCTTAAAAATCATATCTCGAGTTCCAGAACTCAAAAACCAGTTCCATAAATTTTTCCTAAAACTAGACTCATAATTCCATCTACACATTTTTTTCTAGAATTTTTGGTGGAGCCAATTAGTACAGTTTATTAGTTAAAGTCTCCCCTGTTTCAGGGTTCGACTACACTGACCTTTGCGCACTACGACTTAGATATCCTCCTGTACAGGGCTCCAACACTTATGCCGTTTGTTTATAAAGAGAATAGACTCACAAAGAAGTCTGTACATATAGAGTATAACTTCTAATTCTCTCTGGTTAATTTATAGTGAATTTTCAAAGTCGGAACAGGGGATCCAGAAACCGTTCTGGCCCTGTTTCGCGAAAACTTGAATATCTCTTAAAATCCAACTCATATGACCGTTTCGTTTCTTCCATATGAAATTAGATTCATCAAGGTTCAATTACATAATTTATTAACTATTTAATTCTACTTCTAATATTTTTAGTGATTTTTCAATCTCCCATCACTGCTGCTGTCAGCATCTATTACTAAGTAAACAATGCCTATTTCATAATTCTTCCATGACATAACTAATCATCAATCATGCATATCACAAATTATGACCACCTTATCAAAATTAAGATTTCTAAGACTCATGAATAAGTGTTTTGGAGCCAAATTCAACTGACCATATAAGCCATTTTCGCATGGCTAAAAGTTTACAACCCAAAGTTCACAAAACAAAAGAGCCTATACATGCCAAATGTTCTCCTAGATCAACTATGAAGACAATACCAAAAGATTTCTAGCCGGTGTGATGACTTCGATGACGGTCCCTAGCACGCAAACAGGTCAAGTCCAAGAAACCTAAAATGGGTGACAAGAAAACACCGAATGAGTATATAACTCAGTAAGTCATAAGCATTCCTCAACCATCCATTAACAAAATTATCATAAAATGAAATAATGAAACGAGGCCAAGTGTTCCAGCCATACCGAATTATACCATAGTTCCTTAGACCTTTCGGTTCAATCTCATACCAAGTCATACATTCACATTTCATATTCTATTCAATAGGATATTTGAGGCAATTTCCATACATCATTTCATTTCCGTTACAATCATACAACTAAATGATCTTTCGTCCATTCGACGATACCTTATTTACGTGAATGCAATTGAAATCATCACATAGGTTCAAACTTACCAAGCTCAACCCCGAGCAGGAACATAGCGTCTATTAGCCATGATCTCAAGGTACTTACTCTTTCCGCTGTCCATAATCAACTCGACAAAGTCACACCCTCCATGAAAATAATCAATCGAAGATCTATATTTAATTCGCACACATAGTGCTTAATAATCGTTCACGCACACTTAGTGCCATGTGATTTAAGCTCGCACACATAGTGCCGATAGTCCAAGCTCGCACACTTAGTGCCATACATTTCAAGCTCGCACACTCAAGTGCCAATCTAAATCACCGTACACATTTATTTCTCGCACACTTAGTGCCGAAAGAAAACTCTCTACACACATCACTATCTCTTTTACATTCAACAATATCATCTTTTCATACACATACATTTGTATACATTTCATCTCATTAAACACAATTGCATAGGTATTACGATCATTTAAGCAATATCAAATATATGCTTAATGACTTACCTTGTGTTAGGTAAAACGGTTCCAACTCGGCTACTCGACGTTCTTCCCTTTGCTTTTGCTTGATTCGCCTCCTCTAACTTCTTGAGCTAAATCAATAAATTAACTAGTTTAACCGTCTTGCCAAATATTTATATTAAAATACTAATGATTTCATAGCATAGGAGACACATGGCAAATTTATATCTTTCTACCTTATGTTCTTAAGCTATTCGACTTATAGCCAATTATCTAAGTCAAGATAAAAATCATCAATTTGCCTAACTATAGCCGAATGTGCAACATCAATCTATCATTTCCACTTCATTTAACACTTAACATTTATCACAGATCAATTAACCAAACTCTTCATCTAATCATGCTCTCATATTCTGTCATCCATAGCTATACTAACCATATAGCAAATTGATTCTAAGTTTAACACAAGTACAACATTTTTAACACCATGGCCGAACACTTCATGTCTCATCCACAACATCAAAACACCGACCGAATCCTTCCTATCACCGAGACTAAAATTCACACCTTGGGCTTCCTACATTCTTTTCATAACATTCATAGTTCATTCGGCCATTCATCACTCAACCAACAAAATTTTCTAGCAAACTCTTATGACCAAGCACACACATATACTTACATTTCAAACTCAAAATACCCAAAATCACATATTAACTAAGTCATCCTAAACAATGCCGAATCCTTAAGTGATTAAACATCAATCTCTTTTCTTTTTTCTTTTCTCAATTCCAAACATATAAACAACATTTACTCATGACATCAAGCATCTTTATTTCGGCTATTACTAGTATAAACATTAACCATTCATATTTTTAGAAAGACCAATTTCTTTCCTCAAGACATTCATCATCAAGGTTTTGACATGGCTAAGTAGGAAACTTAGTAGCTAGCTTAAAGTATGCTAACCTTTCAAGAACCAACATGAACTCACTTACCTTAATTCAAGCTCAAGGGTGACCAAACCTTCTCTTCCTTTCTCCTTCAATTCGGCCAAGCATGAACCAAGGATGAACACTTTCTTTTTTTGTTTTTTTTTCTTTTCTTCAACTCACGGCAACAAGGGGGGGCATGCATGAGACCATTCCTCTTTGTTCATCATTACCCCTTTTTTTTCCATTTCTTTAATGCTAGCTTTTTATTTAATTGTTTCCTACATACACTATTAACATAACATGTTGGAGACATGTTTCCACCCATAGCATGGCCGGTCACTACTAATTGGGGGGAAAAATAGACATGCAAGTCCCCCCTTTTTCTTACATGCACTAATAGGTCCTTATGTTTTGTTCTATCACATTTCAAACTTTTATCACATAAGTCCTATTTACTAAAATTCACCTACAATACAACAAAATTCAAATATGAAATTTTCACACATGCATATATACATATAATAAGCATCAAATATGACAGCTGATTATTTTTATGACTCAGTTTAGCGGTCCCGAAACCACTTTCCGACTAGGGCCAATTTAGGGCTGTCACAGTACGACTTGTGAATGAATAATTTGTGTAACATTGAAATGTTACTTAATATGTGTATATATGATTTGTATATTCCGCCACTTAGGTATTATTATACATGAGATGTCATTTGATGATTCTTAAGTTGCATAAAAGTGTATATAGATGTGTGGTTTATTATGACTATTTGGTTTGGAAGTTGATTTATAATGTGTTAAATGATTATATATGTATTTGGCTTAGGTGGATAATAGTCTATGAAAAATGTATGATTTATAGAATTTGTAAATTTGAGGTCAAGCATGGAAATGTTAATGCATTTCGTTTAGTTAATATGAGTCAATTATGATATTGAGTTGTTTATTTGCTTATGACTTACTAAGTTATGGTAGCTTACTCTATGTATTATGTTACTTTGTTTTATAGATTTTGAAGTCAAGCTACAAGCCCAGGGACTGTCAGCCAAGCTCATCACACTATCTACTATTTTGGTACCTTTAAGCTAAACTTAAATTATGGCATGTATAGGCTGGTGTTGGGGTTAGTTATCTTGGAAATGAATGTATATATTAGCCATGCGAAAATGGCTTAACTATCTTGCTTGGAATCGGTTATGTTTGCTTATGGTTTGATTTTATTTTAGCTAAGGTATTTTATGCTATACATGAATGTTATTTGTGATATGTGCTTGGTTGTGTATTAAAGTTGATTAATGACTTGGATGTGGTATGAACATATTGATTGTAACATATATACCTAGGTATATTCAAAGGTTTTGAATATGATTCTTGTTAAGTTAAAGTATATGATCATTCGGTTGGTGTGATTTAATAAGGTATAATTATGTAGTTTAACATTAAATATCAAATAGTCATATTTGAATATGAGATAAATATGCTTTGATATGTTATTACTTTGTATGTAAGATTCATATTTTAAGTAGGTATAAATGAGATGGTTATGACCAGTGTATACATTTACATAGCTATGTAATCACAAAATAAATTTACTTGACTTGTGGTTTAGCACTTGTCTTTATTAATATTCTAGTGTAATGTGATTTTGAAATATGCATGTATGTGATCCTAGGAAATATATATATGTATTATGGTCTTAAATTTGTAATTCGGTAAAGATAAAAGATGATTATATTTTGAGATGAAAAGTGTGTAGCCTAGTTAGCTTTGTGGATGCTATATATATGTACATTGTGTTTAATCTAAGTCAACGGTTGTAAAGGTAAACTGTGTTAACCGAATAGAGGAAAGGTGAATATGATTTTGTACAGGTCTTTAAGGGTACATTATTTTAACATTTCGGTTGATTTACTTGAGTAGATTAATTTTTGAGCTAGAGGTTTTATAAATATATATATACACTCATGAATTATAAATATTGTAAATTAACAAATACTAATATGCAATATTTTGTTTTATGAAATGAAAAGACGTATATTTGGTTGCATAAGGTATGCGCATAACATTTGCATGGATATATAATATTTTACATTAGCATTGTTCAAAGGTCATATAAGTTAAGATATACATTTTGATAAGTTAATGAATTGAAATATATACTTGGTTAGAAGTTTAATGTCTAATGTTCATATGTTCTTGTTGGCATTATTGTATATAAAATTTTGGAATCATTTGTAATATTGAATTGAAGTATGATAAATTTTGTTTTTACCAATTTTTATTAGATAACTAATAATGGAATTTGATCTGAGTTATATTTTGATTGGTAATACCTCGTAACACTATTCTGACGACGGATGTAGGTTCGGGATGTTACAAAAGAACCATCATTGTTTTTCTTAAAATATACAATCCGACCACGTAATATCTCTTAGTATTAGTTTAAATATTAGACAACCAATGAATAACATTTGCTTCCATTTTTTTTAAGAGAAAAAACCATGTGAGGACAATATACAAAGTATTAATGGAATCATTAAATTTTATTAACTAATATGTTAGAAAAGAATTACAAGTGTACTTTAGACAAAAATACAACACTTAGGGCACCAAATCCAACACATACTCACGCAAAGTTCTTTCTTGCCAAGCCATAAGTGACTCTATTCAGATTTTTGCTGGTGGCGGTGGTTCAATTGTATCTTCAAATAACGGTTTTTCTCGAAGTAGATCAACTACCACTGGTGGATTATTCTGCATATGTTGTTGTTGTCAGCTACTTCTTAAAGCTCTTTTTGGTTTAGGATTCAGCTCGATTGGGATGCCCTCGCTCAGAGTCATACACTGTAATCGGAGACGAAAAAAATTAAATTAGCGAACCAAAATAAAATTAAAAATAAAAAAAATTAACTTGAAATTTTCCTATTTATCCTATTAAATATAGAAATTAAAAATTAGCCTAATGTAAAACCCTCACTGACAATGGAACTTGACCACCCACCAGACGTGCGAACATTTTGACTAAAAATCTTGCAACAAAAGTATAACATAACAGTGGTGTTCGCAAGTATATGGGTAAGATTGTAATATAGTTAAGTTTACAACAAAACACTTGGAAAGTATTCTGAGTATTGTACCCAAGGGAGGCTGAATTAAACTAAAGGCTATTCTACTCTAACAAGTCTAAACAGTAATCACTTAAAATTATAGTATGATAAACCAAAAAAAATTAAGAAGCAAAATATCATAAATTTAAGAAAATTAAACAAACAATCGAATTCACTAAATATGTTGAAAGAAGATTAACTCACATTAGTGTTCATAATTAACTTCATATTTAGGATTTTGATGACTTAGCTAAGAATTAACCTAGTTATTACAGCCTCTAACTAAATCAACTAATCGGCAGAAACTACTTATCTTTCGTCATCATAGTTTAAACTGGGCTAAATTAAAATATACTTGGTAAACTATTCTTTCGACCTCATCCACCTAAAAAACTTCATGGGGTAGTCAATCCTAGGGTTTAATCACACTTAATTTAATCGCATTAATTCTAAAGTAAACTTTAATTCCTCAGTTAATTAATTCTACCTCTGATCATTAATCTCCCTAAGGGTTTAGTTTCTCATGAATCTAGATGCAGTTATCCCTAAGTTAAATTCAAACATTCAAATAAATATCAAATTAAAGATGCGATTTGGGTGATAGTTGATCGGTTAATAAAGTTCGTACATCTTATACCCCTACGTACAGATTATTCACTTGATAAACTGGCAGAGTTGTATATACCAGAGATAGTCAAATTGAACGGGGTTTCATCGTCGATAATTTTCCATAGAGATTTGAGGTTTACTTCCATGTTTTAGGGTAAATTATACAAAGATTTGGGCACCAAATTGAAATTCAGTACAGCTTTCCATCCGCAAATTGATTGTCAATCAGAACGAGTAATTTAGGTACTAGAAGACATGCTCCGATGTTGTATACTCGAGCTTGAAGTTAGTTGGGAAAATTTTATCTCATTGGTTGAACTCGTTTATAATAATAGTTACCAATCGAGCATTAAAATGACAACCATATGAGGCTTTGTACGGTCAAAAATGTAGAACTCCTTTATATTAGACTAAATTAAACGAGAAAAACCTTTTCGGAACTGATTTGATTCGCGAAACTGAAGAAAAAGTCAAAGTGATACGAGATTGTTTAAAAGTTGCTTCTGGTCTTCAAAAGTCATATGCTGATTTACAAAAGAAAGAAATTGAATTTTGAGATGGCAATAGAGTGTTTTTGAAAGTATCACTCTGGAAAAAAATTTATTTTGGTCGAAAAGGGAAGCTTAATCCGTATTTCATCAGGACGCATGAGATTGATGGGAGAGTTGGATTGTTAGCTTCTATTTAGCTCTATGACGATCTTTTGGTACGATTGAAAATGTGTAAGTTATGCTTATAAATTCAAGTTATGCATATGAATTTATGATGACACATATGTAAACTATGTTATGTCAATGGTATCTATATATATATTAATGATTATGTTGCTATTTATTTGTATGTGAACTTACTAAGCTATATGCTTACTTCCCTCTTTTTTCATTTTTTTCTAGTATCGCCGAGCTAGCTCGGGGATCAAAGGACGTCAGAGATTCGATCACACTATCAATTGGAAATTTTGGGTATAGTTAGTCTCAACATTTTGAGTATGGCATGTATAAGGACTTGGCCTTTTTGTTATATGTCATATTGGTCTAGCCAAATATGTTAGCTTATGGTAATATTTGATTCATTTTGTATATGGCCATGTGATATGGTTCATATTGATTATTTCAGTTATAACCCTAATTAATTATGCATGCATGCAATGTGTTATGCTTGATGCGGTTGCTTGTGGATGATACGTGTGATGAATGGCATATGAGCTAAATGAATGAATCGTGGCTAATAAGTATGACCAAAGCTATGGTATAATTAATTAAATTGAAAGTAGGTTTATCATGATGAATGAATATGAAATTGGTGTGGAATGCCATATGAAAGCATGATGATTTCGATAGGTGATATGTTGACATTACAAAGTCATGGATTAATCATGTTTATGAGTATTTAAGCGACTAAATATACGATGTTACATGCCATCAAAAATGAGTGAGTGAGCATTTAAGAGTGACAAATGGCTTGGAAAATAGCCTCAAAGTTGTCCACATAGATAGACACATGGGCGTGTGTCTAGGCCATATGACACACACGGTCTGCCCCATGGACGTGTGATTCGACCGTGTATCCCTTGCATCCTAATTAGATGAAACAAAATGCCTAGTAGTAAACACACGGGCAGAGACACGACCGTGCGTCTCAGCCATGTGAAGAATATGACCTCAAGACTTGGGCGAGTGCCCAGGTTGTGTGAAGTCTGCACTTAATTTTTGGAATTGAATTCACCACACGGCCTAAACACACGAGCATATGATTTGGCCTTGTGACCAAAATTGAGTTGATGATGTCACAAACAAAGAGTTACACGGGCTGAGGACACGGGCATGTCCCAAGCCACACGGGCGTGTGTAGCCACACGGCCTACCCACACGGTTGTGTGACTCTCCAAAGTAGAAAAATGTTCTAAGTTTTTCCAAAGTTTTCTAAAGTTCTAGGTTTAGTATCGAACCACTCCTTGTGTATGCTTTGGGCCTCGTAGTCCCATATAAGGGAGAATTTTCTTATGTTGAATGGAATGGATTTGAACAAAATTTTATGGCCCGATTTTGCATTTTGCTTGTGACTAAGTCCAGTAATGCCTTGTACCCTGTCTCGACGTCAGATACGAGTAAGGGGGTATTACATTTGTGGTATCAGAGCCACTATAGCTGATTCTTAGACTAACGTAGCATGTGTACTTGTCTAGGTATACATGCCATACATATATTATGATAGTGTGATGACTCCTGACGATTTTGACATGTGCTTTCATATAGTAAATGGATCCCGATAGAGCAGTGGTGAATGATGTTGAAAGTAACGCGCTTGCACCCGTTGAAGGGACAACGCCGTCTGATAGTAGACCCCCTACAGTTAGTCGATGAGAAGGAGGTAGGGAAGCCTTTTTCCATATGATGGACACTTGGTATACAGAGTTTGTTTGAAGAACCCGAAGACTTAACCCCCTCCAACCCCATCTATTTCTCAGCCTATTCCTGTAGCACCCCAATGTATAGGTTTTATGATACTAAATAGACCTTCAGTAGATAAAATTCGAAAGCAAGGGGCTAAAAAGTTCCGAGCTAGTAAAGATGATGACCCTGAGTGGGCAGAGTTTTGGCTCGAGAATACCATTAGGGTGTTTGATGAGTTGTCATGCACACTTGAGGAATGCATGAAGTGTGTTGTGTCCCTCTTGAGAGACTTGGCTTATTAGTGGTGGAACACCCTTGTGTCGGTGGTACCAAGGGAGAGAATTAACTAGGAATTTTTTCAGGAAGAATTCTGTAAAAAGTACATTAGCCAGAGATTTATTGATCAGAAAAGGAAGGAATTCCTCGAGTTAAAATAGGGCTGAATGACAGTAACAAAATAAGAGCATGAATTTGTGAGACTAAGCAAATACACTCGATGTAACAACCCGTTTTTGTGTCAAATCAGAACAGTAGTTTTGGGACCACAAATCTAAAGTCAAAATATTTATTTTATTAATTTATTAATGTTTACAGTATGATAGAATTATTTTGTGAAAGTTTCGTAAAGAAATTTTACCGTTTAAATGCTTGATTCTGTAAAAAGGACTAAATCGCGTAAAGTGTAAAATTAAGGTTCTACTTGATAAAAGCACTATATGACTATGAACTTGAAATATGGAAGTACTTGCATGGTAATTAGTTCTCTAATGACATAGTGGAAGTGGTTGGCTTGGTGTTTTTGAACTTATTAAAATGTTTTTAAGGTTAAAATTGTAAATAGGTAATTAATGTTAAAATCAATAAAACAAAAACTTAATTTGGTGTTATCTTCTTCATTCAACCGATTGTAAAAGATAAAATAGGGTTTGAGAGAGCTTGAAAACATTCGGCCATTGTAGGATCAAATTGTAAGTCCATTTTGACTCGATTTTTAATGATTTTTATGTTTTTTAGCTTGTTGCAACTCAATCTAGCTAGCCCGTACCTTAGATTTTGAAATGTCTAAAGATTTTGATATATGTCATTGTTGAATACTTGGGTATTTTGAAGTTTTTTGTTAGACTACTGATGGTTGTTGATAGGTATACAAGTTTTATAAAGTGATTTTTGACAAAAATGAGAATTAGGAATTAAATTGTGAAAGATAGAAATGTCGAGGTTGAAAATGTGAATAAAATGAAAATATGGGCTGCTTTGAGGTTAAGTGAAATTTGGCTATACAAGGGTTAAGGATAAATTACATAAATTTTCCATTTTGTGTAAAAAGGACTAAATTGCATAGTAGTCAAAAGTATAGGGGCAAATGTGTAATTTGCCAAGTATATGTTGATTGTATTAAATGGTTATTGAAAATATTGAATTTGATAATATATTTAGATCAACATAAACAATTACCGAAATTAGATCAGGGGAAACGAAAGGTTGACGAGTAGACAACAATTATACAAGTTAATACGAGGTAAGTTCGTATAATTAGAATCAAACTTTTCTAAACTTGTAATGGTTGAATTGAATGTAAATAATTGAAATACTTGAAATATAAATGTCTTAATGATATATTGTATTCATTACCGAGTACCATTTGAACTATATGAGTTCATTGGATACGAGTGACATATTACTGGGATTACCGTATTGGTTGAGATCCTACATATGTTGCGGACTCACTACAGCTTGGAAGAGTTTACTGTTTCAGCTCATTGGAGCTTGCAGATTTAGCTCGAAAAAGCTTACTGTTCAGCTCAATGAAGCTTACCGTTTCAGCTCGTATGAGCTTACTGTTCAGCTTTATAGAGCTTACTGTTCATCAGCTCAGGAGGAGCTTACCGACCATGATTCGAAAGAGCATGTATGATGATGAATTGACTGATTACTGACATTGTTCACTCGACTATTCTTTGAAGTTCTAATAGGTTCAACAGGCCTAAATACTGTTTATATGGATAAGTTACGGGTTATAAGTTATATTAATGTTATTTGTATGATATGTGAATTCTGGAATAATACAGTTTTGTATTAATGGATGGTTTATGTTTATGTTAAATGAATAACATGTGATGACTATGTGTGAATAGGTGATGGTTAAATTAAATTATTGGCGTTTTTATTATTTCTTGATTTTGTATAAATGGTAAGCTTAATTCTAAATTATGATGGCTTTCTACCCTATAAGCTTACTCTATTTCGTTTCCTATGTTATTTAGAGGCTCGTTGCTCGCTTGTTTTGGACAAGTCGAAGTTGTACGTCACACTATCCAATTTTTTATTGGTATTTTAAACTTGTAAATATGTGTAAATATGGCATGTATAGGCTAGTTTAAATGATGTTAGTTAAGATACTTGATAACTTGATTTTGGTATGTTCTTGTTATAAGTTAACCCATGTGATTTGGCTTATTTGGCATCATGTTTTAGTTGTATATATGTGCTCACATATGGCATGTTTGGTAAGGTAATGTTTGAATGAAAATATGCAAGTGAGGTAGTGATAGGTATTGTTGGATGAATGGATTATGTATGGTGCTATTTAGGTAATTGATTGTCAAGTGGAATTGGTACATATCGTATATGAAATGGTTATGAGATGCTTGCCAATTGAGGTTGTGAAATATGGTTATTTATGGTGAATGTAAACATTGCAATAAATGACATTATAGTGAATGTAGACTGGTGTGTGGAGCTTGTTTCAAATGTGAATCTCTAGATCATTATCTCCGGGACTATCTAGAAAAGTTTACAGTTGAAAGAGAACAACCAGTGAGAGTGAGTAACACGACTACTAGAGGGAGACCACCCTGAAATACTAGAAATATGAGTGGTAACAGAGGTGCTACGAGAGATTCGACTGTGAAACTTGAAGCACGAGCACCTGCTCGAGCTTATGTTATCCGTGCACGGGCGAAGGCATCATCGCCAAACGTTATTACCGATACTTTTTCTCTTTTTGATACCGATGTAATTGCATTGATAGATCTTGGATCAACATTCATAAAACTGTATGAATTTAGAATTTAAAAAGAGTTTACATGTCGAGTCTACAGAGTTTGTAATTAAAGTATCGAACCCCTTAGGCAAGTCTGTTTTAATTGATACAATTTATAAGAATTGTCCTTTGATGACTCGGGTTACTGTTTTCGGGCTAATTTGATATTTCTATCGTTTGATGAGTTTGATGTGATTCTAGGTATGGACTAGCTGACTATGCATGATGTAATTGTCAATTGTAAACAGAAGGCTATCGAATTGAAATGTCAAAATGGTGAGATTCTTCGGATTGAGTCTAATGATTCAAGTGAATTACCTAATGTGATATCGTCTATGTTAGCTCAGATATACTCGAGAAATGGCTATGATGCATATCTTGCATACGTATTGGATACGAAAGTGTCAGAATCAAAGATTGAATCCGTATCTATTGTTTGTGAGTTTTCAGATGTATTTCCAGAAGAATTACTGGGATTGCCTCCAATCAGAGAAGTTCAATTTCGTATTGAGTTAGTACTCGGAACAACACCGATATTGATAGCTACTTACAAAATGGCTCCAACAGAATTAAAAGAGTTGAAAGCTCAGTTGCAAGAATTGACAGACAGAGGTTTTATACAACTAAGTTATTCTCCGTAGGGTGCACTAGTATTGTTCGTGAAAAAGAAAGATGGCACGATGCGTATGTGTATCGACTATAGACAGCTAAATAAAGTGACTATAAAAACAAATACCCTCTACTGCAGATTGATGACTTATTTGATCAGTTGAAAGGGGCCATGGTATTTTCAAAGATTGATTTGAGATCAAGTTATTATCAGTTGCGAGTTAAAGAGTTGGATGTGCCAAAAACTGCATTCAGAACAACGTATGGACATTATGAATTTCTTATCATACCTTTCTATTTAACTAATGCTTCTGTTATTTTTATGGACTTGATGAATCGAATATTCAGATCGTATTTAGACAGATTTGTTGTTGTATTTATTGACAATATTCTAATTTATTCACGAGATGAAATTGAGCATACCGAGCATTTGAGAATTGTGTTACAAAATCTGCGTGATAAATAGTTATTTGCAAAGTTCAGTAAATGTGAGTTCCAGCTTAAAGAGGTTGGATTTTTGGGGCATATTGTATTAGCCGATGGTATTAGAGTCGATTCGAGCAAGATTTCTGCTATTGTTGGGTGGAAACCTCCAAGAAATGTATCTGAAGTCCGTAGTTTTTTGGGCTTAGCGGGCTATTACTGAAGATTCGTTAAAGGATTTTCAACAATTGGAACACCAATAACACGACTGCTACAAAAAGATGTAAAGTTCAATTGGTCAGAAAAATGTCAACAGAGTTTCGAACAGTTGAAAGCATTATTAACAGAGGCACCGATTTTGGTTTAACCTGAATTGGGCAAAGAGTTTGTGATCTATAGTGATGCGTCATTAAACGGACTAGGGTGTTTTTAATGCAAGATGGAAAAGTTATTGCTTATGCTTCCCGATAGCTGAAATCGCATGAAAAGAACTATCTGACGCATGATTTAGAACTAGTTGCGATTGTATTTGCATTAAAGATTTGGCGACACTACTTATATGGTGAAAAATGCCACATTTATACGGCTCACAAGAGTTTGAATTATCTAATGTCACAGAATGATTTGAATTTGCGACAACGAAGATGGCTTGAATTATTGAAAGATTATGACTTTGTGATTGATTATCATCTAGGAAAAGCTAATGTTGTTGCTGATGCCCTGAGTCGAAAATCTTTGTTTGCATTACGAGCAATGAATGCCCAGTTGATGATTTGTGATGATGGATCTATTTTAGCTGAATTAAAAGCTAAACCGGTGTTTCTTCAAGAAATCAGTGAAGCTCAGAAAAATGATAGCGATTTGCAAGTTAAACGAATTCAATGTGAGTCTAATTCTGATTCAGAATTTCATATTGGAACTAATGATTGTTTAATGTTCTGAAATAGGATTTGTGTACCGAAAAATACAGATCTTATTCAAAAAATTTTGTACGAAGCACATAATAGTCGATTTTCTGTTTATCCGGGTAGTACCAAGATGTATAATGATTTGAAACAGCAGTATTGGTGGTCGGGAATGAAACATGATATATCAGAGTTTGTATCGAAATGTATGATTTGTTAGCAAGTAAAACCTGAACATCAAGTATCATCTGGTTTACTGCAACCTGTATTGATTCCTGAGTGGAAATGGGATAGAGTCACTATGGATTTTGTATTGGGATTGCCCCTAACTCTGAAAAAGAAAGATGCTATTTGGGTTGTCGTTGATCGGCTAACAAAATCTACTCATTTCATACCGATATGTACAGATTACTCACTTGATAGATTGGCAGAACTGTATATTTCAGAGATTGTTTGATTACATGGTGTGCCATTATCTATTATTTCTGATAGAGACCCGAGATTTACGTCACAATTTTGGAAGAAATTGTAAGAGGCTTTGGGAACGAAATTGAATTTTAATATAGCTTTTCATCCCAGACTGATGGTCAGTCTGAAAGAATTATACAGATACTTAAGGATATGTTGTGTTGTTGCATTCTCGAGTTTGAAGATAGCTGGGAGAAATACTTGCCTCTGATTGAATTTGCGTATAACAACAATTTCCAAATGAGTATAAAGATGGCTCCGTATGAAGCTTTATATCGTAGCAAGTGTCGAACACCATTATACCAGACTGAATTGAGTGAGAAAAAGATTCATGGGATTGAGTTAATCAAAGAAACAAAAGAAAAAGTGAAAGTTATTCGAGACAACTTAAAAGCAGCTTCGGATAGACAGAAATCATATGCAGATTTGAAACGTAAAGAAATAGAATTTTAGGTTCGAGATCAAGTATTCTTGAAAGTGTCACCGTGGAAGAAAATTCTCTATTTCGACCGTAAAGGAAAATTAAGTCCGCGATTCATCAGGCTGTATGAAATTATTGAAAGGATAGGCATGTAGCATATCGACTATCGTTACCGTCTGAGCTTGAAAAGATACATATGTTTTTCATGTTTCGATGCTATGTTGATACAAATCGGATCCTTCACATGTGATTTCTCCTGTTGATGTAGAGATACAATTTGATTTATCGTATAACAAAAAATCGATTAGGATTCTGGCTCGAGAGATTAAAGAATTGAGGAATAAACGTATAGCTCTTGTGAAGGTTCTTTGGTATAAACACAGAATTCAAGAAGCTACGTGGGAACCTGAGGAAGCTATGCAGAAACAGTACTCTAACTTATTTATTAGTAAGATATTCGGGGACGAAAATCCCTAAGGGGGAGAGTTGTAACGGCCCGTTTTTAGGTCAAATTGGAATAGTGGTTTCGGAACCACAAATTCAAAGTAAAAATATTTATTTTATTAATTTATTAATGTTTACAGTATGATAGAATTATTTTGTGAAAGTTTCGTAAAGAAATTTTACCGTTTAAATGCTTAATTCGGTAAAAAGGACTAAATCGCGTAAAAGGTAAAATTAGGGTTCTACTTGATAAAAGCACTATATGGCTATGAACTTGAAATATGGGAGTACTTGCATGGTAATTAGTCCTTTAATGACATAGTGGAAGTGGTTGGCTTGGTATTTTTGAAATTATTAAATGTTTTAAAGGTTAAAATGGTAAATAGGTAATTAATGTTAAAATCAATAAAACAAAAACTTAATTTGGTGTCATCTTATTCATTCAATCAATTGTAAAAGATAAAATAGGGTTTGGGAGAGCTTGAAAACATCCAGCCATTGTAGGATCAAATTGTAAGTCCATTTTGACTCGATTTTTAATGATTTTTATGTTTTTTAGCTCGTTGAAACTCAATCTAGCTAGCCCGTACCTTAGATTTTGAAATGTCTAAAGATTTTGATATATGTCATTGTTGAATACTTGGGTATTTTGAAGTTTCTTGTTGGACTACTGATGGTTGTTGATAGATATACAAGTTTTATAAAGTGATTTTTGACAAAAATGAGAATTAGGAATTAAATTGTGAAAGATAGAAATGTCGAGGTTGAAAATGTGAATAAAATGAAAATATGGGCTGCTTTGAGGTTAAGTGAAATTTGGCTATACACGGGTTAAGGACAAATTACATAAATTTTCCATTTTGTGTAAAAAGAACTAAATTGCATTGTAGTCAAAAGTATAGGGGAAAATGTGTAAATTGCCAAGTATATGTTGACTGTATTAAATGGTTACTGAAAATATTGAATTTGATAATGTATTTAGATCAAGATAAACAATTACTGGAATTAGATCGCGGGAAACGAAAGGTTGACGAGTAGATGACAGTTATACGAGTTAATACGAGGTAAGTTCGTATAATTAGAATCAAACTTTTCTATACTTGTAATTGTTGAATTGAATGTATATAATTGAAATACTTGAAATATAAATGTCTTAATGATATATTGTATTCGTTACCGAGTACCATTTGAACTATATGAGTTCATTGGATACGAGTGACATATTACTGAGATTACCATATTGGTTGAGCTCCTGTATTTGTTGCGAACTCACTATAGCTCGGAAGAGTATACTGTTTCAGCTCATTGGAGCTTACCGTTTAGCTCGAAAGAGCCTAATGTTCAGCTCAATAAAGCTTACTGTTTCAGCTCGTATGAGCTTACTGTTTAGCTCGATAGAGCTTACCGTTTCAGCTTAATAGAGCTTACTATTCATCAGCTCAAGAGGAGCTTACCAACCATGACTCGAAAGAGCATGTATGATGATGAATTGACGGATTACTGACATTGTTCACTCGACTATTCTTTGAATTTCTAGGTTTAACAGGCCTAAATACTGTTTATATGGATAAGTTATGGGTTATAAGTGATATTAATGTTATATGTATGATATGTGAATTTGGGAATAATACAGAGTTTTGTATTAATGGATGGTTTATGTTTGTGTTAAATGACTAACATGTGATGACTATGTGTGAATAGGTGATGGTTAAATTGAATTGTTGATATTTTTATTATTGCTTGATTTTGTATAAATGGTAAGTTTAATTGTGAATTATACGGGCTTACTAAGATATAAGCTTACTTTGTTTCGTTTCCTATGTTTTATAGAGGCTCGTTGTTCATTCAGACAAGTCGGAGTTGTTTGTCACACTATCCAATTTTCGATTTTTATTTTGAACTTGTAAATATATGTAAATATGCCATGTATAGGCTAGCTTAAATGATGTTAGTTAAGATACTTGATAACTTGATTTTGGTATGTTCTTGTGTATAAGTTAAGCCATGTGATTTGGCTTATTTGGTATCATGTTTTAGTTGTATATATGTGCTTACATATAGTATGTTTGGTAAGGTAATGTTTGAATGAAAATAGGCAAGTGAGGTATTCATATGTATTGTTGGATGAATGGATTATGTATGGTACTATTTAGGTAATTAATTGTCAAGTGGAATTGGTACATATTGTATATGGAATGGTTATGAGATGCTTGCCAATTGGGTTGTAAAATGTGGTTATTTATCTTTATGAATGCTTGTGTTTTTAGGGTGAAAAAATGGCTTTGCAAATAGCTTATTTTTGTCCATACGGGCAGAAACACGGGCATGTGTCTCAGCCATGTGTGACACACGGTGATGTTGCATGGCTGTGTGTCCCCTAAGGTAGCCTTACGAATTTAAGTCAGTCTTGAGCATGGATTAGACACACGGGAATGTCTGTTGGCCGTGTGAATGGCACACGGGCTGGCACATGGGAGTGTGGTTGGCCGTGTGGCCAAGTCAGTAAACTCCCTAATTTTCACACGACCCGGTACACATGCGTGTTTTGAGACCGTGTGGATAAGTTAGTATGTATACCCTATTTTGCCACGGCCTAGAAACATGAGCGTGTCTAATACAGTGTGAAGCACACGGCCTGTTCACATAGGGCGTGTTACACTTGAAATGTTAAAATTTTTTCTAGATTCTTAAATTTTTATATGTTATGAATTTAGTATATAATGAATATGAATGAGTGATATTTACTGATATGTAATGATATTTGATAAATTATCGTTCTGAACTGAGTTATAAGTCTGCTAATGCCTTTTAACCTATTCCAACGACGGTTACAGGTTAGGGGTGTTACACTCAAGAATGTGTATCGACTAAGGCCATCGTGTGTAAAAGATTTGAAGATGGATTAAATAAAGACATATGATTGTTGGTGGGTGTCCTTGAACTAAGAGAATTTTTTGTGCTCGTAAAAAGAGCTTGTAAAGTCGAGGAATTGGCTAAATAGAAGAAAAAAGCTGAGTCAGAGTCTCGAGATTCGAAGAAGAGACAGATGGGTAAATCATTTCAATCTTCAACTAAGAAACTGAGAGAGTTTAATACTCAATCCAGTGTTTCATCTGAGTTTTCAAATAGAAACCCTGGAAAATAGTATTCGGGTCATAAGGCGCAAACTACTTCGATAGCGAGTGTGGGTAATGCTCGACCTAATAGACCTGAGTGTCAACATTATGGTAGACATCACCCCGATGAATGTTGGATAAATAGTCGAGCATGTTTCAAGTGTGGTTCACATGATCATTTTATCAAGGATTGTCCTGAGACGGTTGAAAAGGAAAATTTTCAAAGTGCAAGATCGGGCAATGCCACTTCTAGAGGGATACCACAGAAGAATCTGGGAAATGGAACAAGTAGTAAGAGTGCACCTAGGGAACTAGCTATAAGACCTGAGGGTAGAGCACCTGTGAGGACTTACACTATTCGCGCTTGCGAAGAGGTTTCATCCCTTGATGTGATTATAAGGACTTTTTCTTTCTATGATACTTCCGTTGTTGCTTTGACTGATCCGGGATCTACCTATTCGTATGAATGTGTGAAATTGGTGTTTAGCATGAGTATGCCCGTTGAGTCTATAAAATTTGTATTAAAAGTGTCAAAACCTCTAAGCAAGCATGTGATAGTTGACAAAGTATGTAAGAACTTCCCTTTAATGATTAGAGGTCTTTGTTTTCCAACTAATCTCATGCTTTTGTCATTTGATGGAATTGGTATAATACTTGCTATGGATTGGTTGACCATGCATGATGTAGTAGAAAACTGTGGAAGGAAAATCATTGAATTGAAATGTAAAAGTGGTGATATTCTTCAGGTTGAATAAGATGAATTGGATAGCCTACTTGTAGTGATTTCTTCTATGACTGCTCAGAAATGTATGAGAAAGGGTTATGAAGCTTATCTTGCCTTTGTGTTGAATACGAAGGAGTCTGAGTCAAAAATTGAGTCAGTGTTGGTAGCGATTATCCAAATGTGTTTCTAGAAGAGTTGCCTGGATTGCTTCCAATTAGGGAAGTTGAGTTTGGCATTCAATTATTTCTTGGTACTGTACCTATTTCGATTACTCTGTATAGGATGGCTCCGATGGAGTTAAAGGAGTTAAAAGTCCAGTTTCAAAAGTTAACGGATAAAGTTTCGCGAGACCTAGTTATTCTCCATGGAGCGCACGGTGCTATTTATGAAAAAGAAAGATGGTTCAATAAGATTGTGCATTGACTACCAACAGCTCAATAAGGTAACCATAAAGAACAAGTACCCTTTACCAAGAATCGATGACTTATTTGACTAATTGAAAGGAGCCACAGTATTTTCAAAGATAGACTTGAGGTCCGGATACTACCTGTTGAGGGTTAAAGATTTGGATGTACCGAAGACTGCATTTTAGACGAGGTATGGTCACTATGAATTTTTTGTTATGCCTTTTGGTTTAACGAATGCTCCCGCGGTATTTATGGATTTAATGAACCGTATTTTTTGACCATACTTAGATAAATTTGTGTTTGTTTTTATTGGCGATATACTGATTTCTTCTTGTGATGAGACCGAGTATGCCAAACACTTGAGAACTGTTTTGCAAACCTTAAGAGACACGCAGTTGGATGCTAAGTTAGTAAAAGTGAGTTTTGGCTTCGAGAAGTCAAATTCTTAGGGCACATTGTTTCGGGTGATAGCATTCGAGTAGACCCGAGAACGATTTCAGCTATTGTTGAATGGAAACTGCTGAGGAATGTGTCAGAGGTTAGAAGCTTCCTAGGCTTAGCCGGTTATTACAGACAGTTTGTTAAAGGATTTTCCATGATTGCTACTCCGATGACAAGATTGTTACAAAAGGATGTCAAGCTCGAATGGTTGAAAAAATGTCAACAAAGTTTTGAGAAACTAAAGGCATGGTTGATTGAGGCTCCAATTTTAGTGCAACCTGAACCGAGAAAAGAATTTGTGGTTTATAGTGATGCATCCTTGAATGGATTGGGTTGTGTACTTATGGAAGAAGGCAAGGTGATAGCTTATGCCTCGAGGCAACTAAAACTGCATGAGAAGAATTATTTGACACACGATTTGGAATTGGCTGCCATTGTGTTTGTGTTGAAGGTTTGGGGACATCATTTGTATGGTGAGAAATGTCATGTGTACACTGATCATATAAGTCTAAAGTACTTGATGACTCAAAAGGATATGGACCTATGACAACAGAGATGGCTAGAGTTGATAAAAGATTACAAGCTAGTGATTGATTACCACCCGGGAAAGGTGAACGTGGTTGTTGATGCCTTGAGTAGGAAATCTTTGTTTGCATTGAGGGCTATGAACACTCAGTTGGCCTTATCAGATGATGGTTTGATTCTAGCTGAGTTAAGAGCTAGACCAATGTTTCTCCAAGAGATTTATGAAGCTCAGCAAATTGACGGTGATTTGCAAGCCAAAAGAGTCCAATGTGAATCGGGTATGGAATCAGATTTTTCAGAGTAGTTCTGATGGTTGCTTGATGTTCTGAGATAGGATTTGTATTCCTAAGAATATGGAGTTGATTTAGAAGATTTTGCTTGAGGGCCATAGTGGTCGTTTGTTTATGCATCCAGATAGTACGAAAATATACAATGACTTGAAGAAATTGTATTAGTGGCCAAGTATGAAAAGAGATATTTCTGAGTTCGTTTCGAGATGCCTGATTTGTCAACTAGTGAAAGCTGAACACCAAGTACGTTCAGGCTTACTTCAGCCTGTGATGGTTCTAGAGTGGAAATGGGACCGTATTACTATGGATTTTTGTAACGGGTTTGTCTTTGACACCGAGAAAGAAAGATTGTAACACCCCTTACCCGTATCCGACGTTGGGACAGGGTACGAGGCATTAACGGACTTAAATGTACACAATTTCATAAAACAGGGCCATAAAATTTCATTTAAATTAAAAACATTCAATCATGAGCATAATGTCCCATACATGAGCTTTTGAGCCTCTAAACATGCATTAAAAGTCATTTGGGACTAAACCAAGAACTTTAGAAAGTTTTAGGAAAACTTAGAAGACTTCCATAAAATAGGGTCACACGCCTATGCGGACACAGGGACACGCCTGTGTGTCTTCAACACGTATGTGTCCTCAGGCCATGTAACTCTCTGTTTATGATGTCAACCAAATAAATTGAACCGCACCCGTGTTCTCCACACAGCTGAGACACATGGTCATGTCTCTACCCGTATGGCCAACACTTAGGCTATATTGTTTTTTCAAGCCCTTTGTTACCATTAATACCTCACATACTTAAATACATTATAGACACATATAATGTAGAACAAAGTAAATGATTAAATATCCTCCATTAAGACTCAATTGTAATATTCATATGTCATCATACATGTGTTTTGCTTACTCATTTTATACCAAGTCTAAACACACCAATTCACAATCAATTGAACGTGTCATTTTGATTATTACTTATACATTTATACCATGCTTGCCTAAGTCATTCCACACCAATTTCATGTTCAAGCATTATTGACTTATTGCCATATCACACTTTTATTCTCTGATTATGACCACTTCATTTGGTCATAATACATTCATCAAGCATACATACCGTAACACTAACCATTCATATCAAAAAAATATAATCACATGACCACATCATAGGGCATCAAATACATAGTTTGGATAAATAGGCTTACAAGCCATAACCCATATAAGCCATATTTCATGGATAAACACAACGAATCAACTTAAGCCAACAACTTAGCCAAATGAAAAGGATACACATCATAATAACTAAGTCCCTATACATGCCACTCACTCCAATACACTTATGGTTTATTAATACCCCAACGGTAATAGCTTGATAGTGCGATGCTGCCTCCGACAATCTCCAACCTCGAGCTAACCTTACATCACTAAAGAAAGAAAATGAGAGAGTAAGCTTAAAGCTTAGTAAGTCCATATGAAAATAATAAGCAATAGGTCAACATGCTTCTCAAAGTAATATAGTCCTAATTACATTTTTTTGTACTTATGTTGTGGTCAAGCTGTTTTCTTGAGTCATAGTCACTCAATTATTTATATCTTAAGCTACAGAACTCCAAATCAAGATCCACTAATTTTCACTAAAACTAGACTCACATACATTCTTACTATAAAATTTTTCAGAATTTTTTATTCAGCCAATAAGTACATTTTATTCTTTAAAGTTACCCCTATTATGTTGTTTGACAGCTTCGACCTTTCTTTACTGAAAATTAATTATCTCACAGTATGGGATTCTGATAATGTTCTCATCTATTTATCCTAAAAATATACTCATTAAGGATTTATTCATATGAATTCTAGCCCATAATTATTTTCATACATTTTTTAATGATTTTCCAAATTTAAGATAGGGGAGCCCAGAATCACTTTGACCCTGTCTCACAAGAATTCAAATATCTCACAATATAAAATTCTTTTGCTTACATGTTTCCTCTATGTGAAACTAGACTCAATAATATTTAATTTCATATCTTATTTAGTCTCTAATTCGATTTTCACAATTTTTGGTGGATTTTCAAAGTCGGACTACTATTGCAGTCCAAAACTGTTTTAGTGCAATATCATGATAACTACCATATGATGACATAATAAACATAATCATAAACATAAACATAAGTTTATTCATCATTCAAAACCCTTGACTTACTTGTCATCCATATACCTCTTTATCATGAACGATCATATATCATGGTATTACTCGTGAGTTTAGTGTACATACCTATAACAACTCGTAATACAGCATATAATCATACCTTCTTTAACATGCCCTGCTTAGGGCTTTCATCCTATCATCCATTACATTACCCGTTGAACACTCAGGATGCTAAAGGACATTCAGAATTATCATACACCAAATAAAATACCAAAGCCATGTCCCATACATGGTCTTACATGGATCAACATATCGTTTCTATATCCCATATATGGTCTTATACAAAGGTCTCATGTCAGTGACAATGCCATGTCCCAAACAAGGTCTTATACTAGCACACATATCATCGTCGATGCCATGTCCCATACATGGTCTTACAATGGCAAACATATCATCACTGATGCCATGTCCCAGACATGGTCTTACACTAGCATACATATCATCGCCGATGCCATGTCCCAGACATGGTCTTACACTGGCATACATATCATCGTTGATGCCATGTCCTAGACATGGTCTTACATTGGCACACATATCATTGTCGATTCCATGTCCCAGACATAGTCTTACACTGGCACACATTAATATGGTGTCATGATACCCGAAATCCTAAGCATTCCTCAGAGTTACACGTGATTTCCGATATACAAAGCTATCATCACATTTTTATTGAATCATCACAAGTCAGTTCCAATAAAGGCATATATCCCCATTTTGTACAATATCAACTATTAAGCACATGATAATGAAGTTGATGAATTACTTTCATACAAACTTACTCATTTCAAAGAAACATCATGTTTCATCAAACTTCCAATATATTCAATCATCATGTATCATGTTAACGACATTTGAGCTATCGATTACTTCATGGGGTTCATTACTTTCCCATACACAATATCATTAGCATATAATTCAATACAATCATAGTAAAGTGGATTTCAAGTATAATAACAATAACACAAATAACATGCTTATTTAGTCACACAAACTTACCTCGAATGCAATTACGACCAACTATTCCAATTTAGTCCACAATCTCGAACTTTCCTGATTTAAGCCCGAATCTTGGTTTTCTTAATCTAACATTTCAAATATAGCTCATTTATTATTCATATTATTCAAATTGACCCAAAAATTATGCTTTTACAAAATTTCATTTTTACCCCTAAACTTTCACTTATTTACACTTTGGCCCCTAAGCTTGTTAAATGATTTTTATTCAATTTCTTTGCATTTTAAGCCAAGACAAATAAAGCAGCCTACAATTTCCACTAAATCACACTTTTATGAAAAATTTTATAACTTTTACAAACGGTCCTTTTAAGCATTTTCACCGAAAATCACTTAGCAAAAGTCATTTATTTAACACCCAACATTCATTTTCTACCATTAGACATCAAAACACATGCATATCACTCATGGGTAAAATTTTAAACATGAACCCTAGCTCAAAATAATGGTAGAAATATGTAAATCGAGTTACTAGGACTTCAAAAATGTAAAGAACATTAAAAACGGGGTTCGAGATCACTTACAAATGAGCTTTGAAGCTTGAACCAAACCCTTGCCATGGCTTCCATGGTAAATTCGGCTGGTACATGAAGAAGATGGACAATTTGGCTTATTTTGGCTTTTCAGTTCTTTTAATTATTAGATTACCAAAATGCCCTGAATGAAAAACTTTTAAAAACATATCATACCATGTCCATTTTTGTCCACTAATTACAAAATGATCTAATTACCATTTAAGGACCTCCAATTTAAAATTTCATAACAATTAGACACCTCTAACATGTAGAACTTAACTTTTGCACTTTTTACAATTTAGTCCTTTTGACTAAATTGAGTGCCCAAACGCAAAATTTTCGAACGATATTTTCAAAAAAATCATTTTGTGGATTTGCAGACCATAAAAATATAATAAAAATAAATTTTCTTACGTCGGATTTGTGGTCCCAAAAGCACTGTTCGTACTAGGCCCTATTTCGAAATGTTACAAAGATGTTGTATGGATTGTTGTAGATCAATTGACAAAGTCAGCTCATTTTATCCTAGTATGCACAGACTATTCACTCAATAAGCTAGCCGAGTTGTATATTTCTGAAATAGTGAGGTTGCAAGGAGTGCCTTTATTGATTATATCAGATAGAGATCCGAGGTTGACTTCGCGATTTTGGAAGAAGTTGCAGAATGCTTTAGGTACAATGTTGAATTTTAGTACCGTTTTCCATCCGTAAACCGACGGTCAGTCTGGGTGAGTAATTCAAATTCTTGAAGATATGTTGCGGTGTTGTGTCATTGAGTTCCAAGGTAATTGGGAAAAGTATTTACCATTGGTAGAATTTGGCTACAACAACAGTTCTCTGTCGAGTTTGAAAATGGTGCCTTATGAGGCATTGTATGGGCGTAAGTGTCAAACGCCTTTGTATTGGACTGAATTCAGAGAGAAACAGATTCATGGAGTTAATTTAGTCAAAGAAACCAAAGAAAAAGTAAAGATAATACGTGACTATTTGAAAGTCGCTTCGGATAGACAGAAATTGTACACAGATTTGAAACGGAAAGAGGTTTAGTTTCAGATCAGTGATAAGGTATTTTTGAAAGTGTCTCCATGGAAAAAGTTTTTGAGATTTGGTATAAAAGGCAAATTAAGTCCACAATTTATTGGCCATATAAGATCACCGAGAGAGTAGGGCCAGTTGCCTATTGCTTAGCCTTACCATCTGAATTGGAAAATATTCATGACGTGTTCCATGTGTTTATGTTCCACCGATACTAATATGATCCTTCGTATGTGATTTCACCGACAGAGGTCGAGATCCGACCGGATATGACTTATGGCGAAAAGTCGATTAAGATTTTAGCCCAGGAAGTAAAACAATTGAGAAACAAAAGTATTACCCTTGTGAAAGTATTATGGCAAATACATAGGGTTGAAGAGGCTACATGGGAGACCGAGGAAAAAATGAGAAACCAATGTCCAAACCTTTTCACCAGTAAGATTTTCAAGGACAAAAATCCCTAAGAGTGGAAGAATTGTAACATCCAGAATTAGGGCCTAGTCGAAAAGTGGTTTCAAGACCACAAATTCAAAGTAGAAATAATTATCTTATAATTATTAGGAGGTCTATGATATGAATGCATGCTTGTGTGAAAATTCATGAAGAAATTTCATTAATAAAGTGTCCAATTTGACATTTAGGACTAAATTGAAAAAGTTGCAAAATGTGAGTTCTAGAAGCCTTAAGCATGAAATTGTCATGGATTATTAATTAGAGGTCGTTAAATAGCAATTTTCCTAATTTCTATTTTTATGGACAAAAATTGGCATTTTTGTCATTTGGTTAATAAAATAATAAAAAGGAAAAATAAAGCCAAAATTTGTTCATCTTCTCCAACCCTTGGCCGAAATTCTCAAGCTCTCCATAGCTAGGGTTTTATCATCTTTCAAGCTTTATTGTAAGTACATCCTAGCCCTGTTTTTAATGCTATTTAAATTTTTAAAGTCCTCGTGACCCGATTTACCTATTTCTACCATTATTTGAAGTAGGGTTGATGTTTGAAATTTGACCCATGTATGGCATGAATGTGTTTTGATGTTTAATGGAGGAATATGAATGTTTGATGTGTGATAAACACCTTTTACCAAGTGATTTTTAGTGAAAATGGCTAAAAAGGACTTATTTTTAAAGTTTGTAAAATGGGAAGTAAGATGTGATTTAATGAGAAATGTGGGCTTCTATGAGTATGTTATAAGTTCGGCTAGGCTTGGGTAACAAAGAAAATATGTAAAAGTTTAGGGGTAAAACTGTAATTTTGCTTAAATATAGTTTTTGGACTGATTTGAATAATGTGATGATTAAATGAGGTAAATTTACTATTATTGATCAAGAAAAATGGAGTCTGGACCTAGACCGAGGAAAAAGCAAGGTTTTGGACTAAATCGAATTTATTTGTCCATATTTTGCACCGAGGTAAGTTCTTGTGTAATTAATGTAATCTTGTATCATGTTTTAATATTTTATTCATGTATGAATTTCTATGTTTAATTTTTATAATTAGTGTATGAACGATATTATGGTCAATGAGAATGACATTACGAACAAGTCCGACAGTGATGTGATAAGTGTGGAAATCCCGTTTGAACATTAGGAATATTTTAGGATACGAGTGACATGTCACTAGGAACTATGTGATTATGAGCTCATGAGATTGTGTGTATATGTGACTATGTGAATTCGGGTGCTAGTCATGTATGTCCTACCGGTGGCTGGGTAGCCCGGCATGCGTTGCGAGTACCTGTCAGCTTGTGTGAACAGCCCGAGTAGTTACATCCTGACTATTAGCTTGTTTGAGCAGGCCCGTGATTAGCTCAAGAGCGACCAATTTACGATTCTGATATGAGGTAGCATGTGGCTACGTTTGAAGCATTATGTGCAAGTCTTCCGTGTATCCGATAGTATTCTGAGTGTTCAATGGGTAAACAGTGAGTTGTTTGACAAGTAAGTCATTGATGAAGAAATATGAGAATGTATTACGAGTTAGTACATGTATGTATGAAAAACTCTTATGAATGAACCCCGTGTGTGATGATCTTTTGGTAGGGTTGAAAATGTGTAAGTTATGCCTATAAATTTAAGCTATGCCTATGAATTTATGATGACACATATGTAAACTATGTTATGTCAATGGTATCTATATATATATATTAATGATTATGTTGCTATTTATTTGCATGTGAACTTACTAAGCTATATGCTTACTCCCTTCTTTTTCCATTTTCTTATATTATCGCCAAGCTAGCTCGGGGACCGAAGGACGTCAGAGATTCGATTACACTATCAATTGGAAAATTTGGGTATAGTCAGTCTCAGCATTTTGAGTATGGCATGTATAGGGACTTGGCCGTTTTATTATATGTCATATTGGTCTAGCCAAATGTGTTGGCTTATGGTAATATTTGATTCATTTTGTATGTGATATGGTTCATATTGATTATTTGGGTTATAACCCTAATTAATTATGCATGCATGCAATGTGTTATGCTTGATATGGTTGCTTGTGGATGATATGTGTGATGAATGGCATATGTACTAAATGAATGAATCGTGGCTAATAAGTATGACCAAAGCTATGGTATAATTAAGTAAATTAAAAGTAGGTTTATCATGATGAATGAATATGAAATTGGTGTGGCATGCCATATTAAAGCATGATGATTTTGATAGATGATATGTTGACATTACAAAGTCATGGATTAATCATGTTTATGAGTATTTGAGTGACTAAATATACTATGTTGCATGCGATCAAAAATGAGTGAGTAAGCATTTAAGGGTGACAAATGGCTTGGAAAATAGCCTCAAAGTTGTCCACACGGATAGACACACGGGCGTGTGTCTAGGCCGTGTGACACACACGGTCTACCCCATGGGCGTGTGATTTGACCGTGTGTCCCCTGCACCCTAATTAGGTGAAACAGAGTGCCCAATAGTAAACACACGGGCAGAGACACAACTGTCTCAGCCATGTGAAGAACATGGCCTCAGGACTTGGGCGTGTGCCCAGGCCGTGTGAAGTCTGCACTTAATTTTTGGAATTTAATTCACTACACGGCCTAAACACACAGGCGTTTGATTTGGCCATGTGACCCTAATTGAGTTGATGACATCATAAATAGAGAGTTACACGGGCTGAGGACACCCCAAGCCACATAGGCGTGTGTAGCCACACGGCCTACCCACATGAGCTGTGACTCTCTAAAGTAGGAAAATTTTGTATGTTTTTCCAAAGTTTCTAAAGTTCTTGGTTTAGTCCCGAACCACTCCCTATGTACGCTTTGGGCCTCATAGACCCATATAAGGGACAATTTGCTTATGTATGAATGGAATGGATTTGAACTAAATTTTATGGCCAAGTTTTGTATGTTTGCTTGTGCCTAAATCTGGTAATGCCTCGTACCTTGTCCTGGTGTCAGATATGGGTAAGGGGGTGTTACAGGTAGTTTAACTATAAATCAGTGGTTGCTTGTCCACAAATGCTATTTTGGATGGACGAGTTCTAGGGAACTCGATATTAGTGTGTAGTGAAGATAGGTAGGAGATTTTATAAAATATGCATCATCTTAAAGTATGCATTGACATGTTCATGCATAAGTTTCAGTGTTAGAACTTTTGATTATTTTAATGATTGATATGTTAAGATTGATATTTTGATTTGTATGTAATTTTATTTGTGTTGATCTCACATTAGGCCTTTTAAAGCTCACCCATTTACTTATGTGTTTCGGATCACCCTCGTGGTTAGGACTAGGATGCGGTCATCGGTGATGCTCTCGGAAATGGCTTTTTATAAATATGGATTTTTATTACGCTTGGACTTTTATGAACTTTATTACTATTTGGTATTTTATTTTATGTTAGACTATAGAACTATGGTATGGGATTTTTAAACTCTGGACAATTGGACATTTTGCATGGATTATACTTGGATTGAATAAATTAGATTTTTTTCCTAATAAAACTATTTTCGCAAAATTCAATATATCAAATTTGAATTAAAAAGAACTACTAAGTTAATTTCCAAATAATAATGAAGGATTTTTATTAAGTTTTCAAAATTATCCTCATCGTTTTTTAAAGAAATAATAGCACGTATTTTCAAAAATGAATGAACTCACTTCAACTAAATGTTTTTGCCATATCTATGGCTCATGTAATTGCTTAGATCGGGCCATAACATCTAGGCCCAATTTGAGGGTTACATTTAGTAATATCAGAGCCTAATTCAAAACTCAGACTATAGGTAAAGTGTTTTTGAAAAAACTTCATGCATTATAAAAGGGTATTTTTTGGGGAAAAACATGTCACAAGTTAAAATTGTTATAAAGAAATCTAAGACTCCTGAAGCCGATCCAAGGTAAATTTTCTTTAGATTTGAAACTATAGACTGTGAAAACTCTAGATTTTGAAAATGATAAATAGTGAGACAACTGTAAATTAACATGAAACTTCGATTAAAAAATATTCAAGTGATAACATAAAAACTTACCTCTATTGATAGAAAATTCACAAAACTTAAAATGAGTACTGATGAAGTTAGAACTTGGGGAATGAGAGCTTGCAGAGAGTAGGGTCAAGGAACCTAGATTGACACATCCACATCCCAAATACGAACTATTGAGCCAGCGACAAAAAACGTTGAACATGCTCCCACTATTGAGGAGAGTCAACATGAGCCAGCGAACGAGGCTGTTTCGTAGGCCATGCTTCGAGTGTTAGAACTAGTGCCAGGTTCTTAAACTGAGGCAAACAATCATAGTACTATAGCTAAGAAGCTTCGTTTAAGTAGAGCAAACTATTTAGGGGTGTTGCAAAAACGACCCCCACTATAGCTGAATACTAGTTAGAGGCTATAGAGAAGATTTTAGATGAACCCCAGAGCTAAAGCTTAAAAGGGCTATGTCACTACTACGAGATGAGGCTTATCGCTGGTGGCAGGCCATTGTAAGAGGTACTCAAGCCAATCGACTAACATAGGAGTATTTTCTAGATGCCTTTCAGAAGAAATATGTGAGCATGAGGTATGTTGAGGCCAGAAGACTGAAATTTATTAAGCTCGGGCAAGGTAACATGTCCGTGACTAAATACAAGACTGAGTTTCTAAGGCTTAGCTGTTATGCTCCAGGTATGGTTGCGACTGAGCAGGATAAGTGTGCCCAATTTGAGTTTGGGTTAGGATTCGAGCTAATCATGCAAGTGGCCCCACTTCAAGAAAGGGTTTTCGAAGCTTTGGTGGAGAAAACCAAAATCTATGAGGAAGTTAAGTGCATAAAGTGAAAAAGGAAGGAGAAAGCGAAAGTTCCTGCGAAAAGAGAATCAGGCCCTAATATGAAGGCTCTGTGTCCATTTAAGTGAGCCAGAAAGGATCTACCTCACTAGAACTTCGTTGTAGTGGGAGGTAGAATTCAGAACTGTGCCACTTGTGGCAAGAGACATTCAAGTGACTATTGGAAGAGCATGGGTGCATGCCTGAAGTGCAAGTTACTGAATCACAAGATCCGAGATTGTCGACAACTTAATGAACAGATGCAAGCACCGAGATAGAATCGAGCCTCAGGCCAGAGATCTGGATAGTATCCCGAGAGAGCTCAAGGTTAGAATAGAGGTAGAAACACTAGGCAGTAGAAGCAAGCACCGGGTTAAGGGGCTAATTGGACAGATGCGAGGCAACCAACACTTGTGTATATGATTAGGCACAGAGAGGATCGTGATGCAATAGACTTGATAGCAGTTACTTCTACCATTAATGTTGTTCCATACTTTGCATTAATTAATATAGGTTCTACCCACTCGTATGTGTCTTGTGTGATGGCTAATAAGCTGGGAATTCGGGTAGAGAAGACTGTAAGTGACGTAACCGTCCTTAGTCCCTTAGGGCAATATGTGCTTGTGAACAAGATATATAGGAGATGTCCTTTGCAAGTCCAAGGTAAGGTATTTCCTACTGATCTAATGGAATTACTTTTGAAGAATTTGATCTCATATTGGGCATGGATTGGTTAAGTGAGCATCGGGTTAGTCTTGATTGTGATATGAAACAGGTTACTCGGAAGACTCCAGATGGGAATGAAATAATTATGATCAGGGAGTGTCGAAATTATTTATCAAATGTGATCTCTGCCTTAGTAGTGTATAATTTGATTTGTATTGTAACACCCCAAAAGAGGGCCTAAGAGTTTTAGGGGTATTTTAGGGATTTTAGCCTTAGAGTGTTCAGAATTTTGTGACATGGTTTATCGGTCATGTTTTTTTACTATGGTTTTTAGAAATCTAAATCAATTTCTGAAAATGAGTTTTAAATACCTTAAATAGGACTGATTTGTAAAAGAGTCCAAACTTAGAGTTTTTAAGAGGCAATTAGACTAGATTTTTAAATTCAACTTAAAAATCCCATTCATAGTTTCATATTCATGATAGTTTTCTCTCCAAAGCTTTGCATGCCGTCCCTTTTTTCCTCTTGGTCTTCCAATCAATTTTTGATTTCTAAACTATAATTTCTTGATTTCCATCAACATTCAAGCCTTAAACCTCCATTAAATACCAAGAAAAACATTCAAAATCACTATTGATTTCTCCATTATCAAGCTTGTGAATTTTTCAAGTTTTTGATCAAACACTTGATTTTTCATTGTCTAAGGTAACAATTCAACTTATAAATAGTTTTAAATGTTATTTAGTCTTTAAAACTAAATTTTTAGCCATTAAATCGTATGTTTTGAATAAAAGCCAAAAATTGGCTCGTTAATGTTGGATTTTAAGATTTTGTGTAAAAATGTGGTTTCAAAGTGCTTTTAAACATGTTTTAACATGATTAGAAGGTTTCTACACTTACTTGAAAGTTTGGTTAAGGATTTCTAAAGTTTTAATGAGTTTTCATGAAAAATGTCTATTGTACATCTAAAAATTTTAATGCCCTAAATTGAGTATTTTCTGTATTTTAAAGTTTGAGAATTAGTTGTAGGTGATTAAATAGATGAACAGAATCAGTTTTAGGCAAAAATATTAAGTAGAGACCAAGATATTCAAATTTTAAGTTTTCTATGCCGAAGGTTTCAATCAAAAGAGAACCTAGCTTAGGCTTGTGTTTTTGGATAGTCTGATGTGAGTCATTGGCTGAATGTTGATTGTGTTGTTGTGTGATTTACTTTGTTGAAGCGTTGGAATCGATAGAACCTTCTACGAGTAGCGTTAAAGGCAAGGAAAAGCTAGTTTGAGCTTTCAATTTTTCAAAAAAAGCGTAATTGGTGAGTTTTGGAATAATTGATTGTGGACATGATTCAATAGGTTATTTAGGAATTTAGTAGTAGCCTAAAGCCCTACTCTAAATTCTAAGTATAGGATTGCTCATATCGAAGGTTTCGGTCAAAAGGGAACTTAGCTTAGGATTGTGTTTTTGGATTGTTTGATGTGAGTCTTTAGCTGAATGTTGATTGTGTTGTTGTGTGATTTACTTTGTTGAATCGTTGGAATCGATAAGACCTTCTATGAGTAAAGATAAAGGCAAGGAAAAACTAGTTTGAGATTTTGACTTTTCAACGAAAGCATAATAAGTTTTTGGAATAATTTCTTGTGGACATGATTCAATGTGTTTTTTGGAATTTAGTAGTAGCCTAAAGCCCTACTCTAAATTCCGAGTGTAAGCTTTCTCATGCCTATGTTATCTTGTGAACTATGGGCTTATGTGTTTGTCAATATATGAATTGAGATGAGATGCTATAACATGTGATATGTGGTTATGATAATTGTTGTGAAAGTGCAAATGTGCACATGTTATGTATATGTTAAATTTTAGTGATAATGTTTTGCTAAAGATGCAAATAAGCAGTGATAATGCACAAATAATCGATAACTGATATGTGTTTGATTTCAAATAATTTGGCCTTGTGATCTTGAAACAATTGGATATAGTTGGCATGCCATAAGATTATGAGTACTCACCTATATGTACAGTAATTTTAGGCATTGAGGCCCTAGGACATGTTGGAGGGATAAGGGAATGTGAGCTAAGCTCCATTCAACGAGATATGTGAGGAGAAATAAGGAGAGTGTTAACTTTATGCTTCACTATTGGGACATGTCTAACTCTATGAGTCTATGTGGTGTGTTGGAGATCTGTGTATCCGATGAATGGTGATAATGCCCACTTTTACATTTCATAGCTCAAGCGCCAATTTATCTATAAACATGTTTTTGAGTACTGTTATATATGCTTGAAAGTTATGTGATTATATGAGTATTGTGATATATGCTTGAATGTTATGTGATTATATGAGTATTGTGATATATGCTTGGATGTTATGTGATTATATGAATATTTGATATATGCTTAAAAGTGAATATGATTACCATGTAAATGAACTAGTAAATAATGCAAGAGTAAGTATAATATGACACTAGAGTTGGAACTGTTAATGTAATACCCTTAACATGTACCTATCACCGGAATAGGGTTACGGAGCATTATCGAAAAACCGTAACATAAAACATTCATTTCCAAACATTTCATAAATCTTATCTTTGTCCAATCAAACACATGCATAATTTCCCTGATTTGATCCCTCGAGGCCTTAGAAACACCTTAAAAATGATACGGGACTAAATAGGAAACATTTAGAACTTTATGAAAAAAGATAGAAAAACTCACACTACAAGGGTCACACGGTAGTGTGGCCAGGCCGTGTGACTCACACAGCTAAGACACACGCCCGTGTCTTAGGCCATGTTGACAATCAAAATAGTGACACACAACCGTGTCCCAGCCCATGTTCGTGTCCGTGTAACTCTCTGACTATGGCCACATGGCCAAGCCACACACCCGTATGTCAGGTGGTGTAACCATTGAACTGGCCTCACACGCCTGTGTGTTAGGCTGTGTAACTTTCGAAAAAAATAACTTCAAAACTTACAGGGGACACACGGGAGTGTCGCATGGCTGTGTGTCACACACAGCTGAAACACACACCCGTGTCTTAGGCCGTGTGGACAGGAAATAGGTCAAACTTAGGCCATTTCTTTCACCCAATTCAAGCACACACCTACAAGCCGTTTGTACATTCAATCAAACCTTAAAAAATACCTAAAACATGCATAATAAGACCAATTCAAAAGGTCATTTATCCATATAACCAATATGCCAAAAGACACCTCAAACACAATGTATCAAATATATCTAAACATGCGCATATTTAACCATTCATTAACTAACTTATTCTCCATACCAAATCATATCACAATTTACACATTTCAACCATACCATACTAGATTCATGCCATGTGAAAGTAACACTACCATTTGGACTATTTCTCACATTCATAAAAACCATATAAATGACACAAATCTAGCCATTTCCAAATGGTGCCTGTGACACCCCTAATCCGTATCCCTCGTCAGAATGGGATTACGAGGTGTTACTGGACGAGACACAAATTCTGAATAATTGTATGCATACACTTGGTCAAACTCTTAAACCAATCAAATATTTACATATATAACTAATTTAAATTCTTTACGAATCATATCATAAAATTTTATTCAAATATATACCCAGTTACATAATCTATAAGCAAATAATGCCGAATATATCATTTACCACATAGCATATGCTCATATCAATGATAATACAAATAATTAAATCTATTATTACATACATAAATCATATAAAGCAAACATATTAAAGTATATATCATTTTTAGCAAAACTCCATTCCGCACAATAAGGATATATCAAATTTAACCAAATCATTCATGCCATATGTACATTACTACATATGATTTGAAATGACTAAAACATGAACAAATCTGCTTATAAATTCATGTTTTTAGTTTTGCTCAAGATTAATAGGTCCTATATCAATTTAGACATATTTTAAAAGAACACCAAATAGTCTATCCATCAAAATACATACAAAATTTCATGAATCATTTCCATAAGGAAAAATCGAATTTCACATACAAACAACTTCAATGTTATTCTTATTTGACCAAATAATAAACTTATAAATCAATCAACTTATGCTCATCATTTAATGACTAACCTATACACTACTCAACCATCAATTTTTTTTTAACCAAGTCGGACATATATGCATCACATAAAACTCATATAATCTTCTTGTTTTACCAATGCACAAATCACTATTCATTTGGTCATTTTTCAGAGCATTAACCGAATGTAATTATGCTTAATACATATGCTTTGTTCAATGTTTAAATTTTCATCATTTTTAATCTATCACTTTATACGCATATAACCTTTCATAGAAATAATTCAATATACATATATATCAACCATAATTTGTACATCAAGTCAAACATATTACAAATATATCTCATCTAATTTATAAAAATATCAAACCAATACATCATATACTTAAATATATACATATAAATGCCAAATCATGATTAACTTACTAACATGATTCATAACAATTTCTTCACTTAACGCAAGCATATTGAACTCACATTTATCACAACCATAACCGAATTACCTAGTTACCATAATACATAGCAAATCTAAATAAAACATGTTTCACATATAAATACAAAGCATGGCTGAACCATCAATCAAATATAAATCTATTACTTAAATTCAACATTTAACTGAATATATTCATCAATCAAATTAAATCATTACTATCAAATACAATACATAGCCGAATCATTAAAACAATAGGTAACATATCAAGCATAATTCATACTTATATATATAACATAGCCGATTCAGGCAAACCAAATAAAATCATCATTTGAGCATAGCATACAAACCAAACTTAGCACACACAAGAACCATGATCAAGATAGCAAATACTTATATATCAAATTAGCCATTTTCGCATGGCATATTATACACAACACTTTAAACATATCCGAAAAGTAGTATAGCCTATACATGCCATAGGTTTGAAATTTAGCCTTTTAAAAATACTGATAAACAAACGATAGTGTGATAGACTTCTCTAACGATCCCCGAGCCCGTAACTAGTCTCCAGAATCTATAAAACAGAGGCAAACATACATACACAATAAGCTATCATAGCTTAGTAAGTCATAAGCAAATAAATTACTAAAATGCACATATCTTATACATGATTTTGCATTTCATTATAAATTCTTTAGCATTAAATATCACATAGCCGAATACACAATTAACCTTTAATACAAATATATAATTTGTATCACATACCAATTAGCCAACTTACCTTTTTTTCAAATAAACATTTATCTATCACATACCTGATCACTTTAGCTCAATTACGCACTCGATCACAACTTATCATTTCCTGTTGAACCATTCGGAATTAAATAGGATAATCGGATGATCACACATATAGTACAATGCCAATGTCCCAGGTGTGGTCTTATATGTAATCACATATCGATGCCAGTGTCCCAGACAGGGTCTTACACGAGAACACATATCGATGCCAACGTCCCTGACGTGGTCTTACATGAGAACACATATCGGAAATCCTATGTCATGATATATATATCCTAGCTATTCGTAAAGTTCATACGGAGCTTTCGGACGTCGTAACTCAGTCGAATCAAATTTGTAAACATAGCTCCCAAGCATATACACATTCATCTATCACATGTATACTCTCACATAATTAATTTCAGGATATAAACTCGTATTTATTTAAAATTAACAACATCTATTTGCTTATAAACTTACCTCGAACAACGAAAATCGAAACAAGCCAAATATTTGACAACTTTGGTTTTCCCCCGATCCAAATCTGATTTCTTTGGTTCTTGATCTAAACATATTCAAATTATACTCATTCAAACATAATTTCATTCAATTTAGTCCAAAAACACATAAATGGGAAAATTACTATTTTGCCCCTAACATTTCACACTTTTTACAATTTAGTCCAAATTGCACAAAACGTAAAACATGCAAAATTTGAGTACACCATGCTTAGGCCGAATCTTTCTTATGCTCATACAAGTCCATAGATTTCATTCATTACACATTTTAGCCCCTCAATTTATTATTGTTGCAATTTAGCCCTAATTACTCAAATTCATCAAAAATTCCAGTACAAAATATATTAATCCAAAACATATCTTTCATAATTCATCATCTAACATCACAAAGCTCATAAATTCATCAATAGCATAACTCAAAATATTCATAAAAATAAAAAATTAAGGCATGGGCATTGTAAATTTCATAGCAACGATCTCAAAAATGTAAAAATTATCAAAAACCGAGCTAGTTACATACCTTAATCAAGTTATCAAATGGCTGAATACCCTAAAGCTTTACTTCTTTCTTTTCCTTTGATGTTTCGCTCATGTGGAAAATATGAAAGCATGGTTGTTTAATTTATGTTTTATTATAACATATATATTATTTAACATTTTACAAGCTTAACCTTTGTTAAAAAATATGAAACCATTATAAACCATGTATTTAACCGTCATCTTTTATAATATAGGTTTAATTTCCTTTTAAGGACCCCACATTATAAAGACAATAGCAAATTAAAACTTTAATAAATAGTTGGCAACTTTTATAACTTACACGATTAAGCCTTTTTATTTAGCAACTTTTATAACTTACACGATTAAGCCTTTTTATTAAATCGAGCACTATAACAATAAAATTAAAACATGAAAATTTCACACATATAAATTCACACATTATAAAAACAAAAAATAATATTAAAATATTTTTCTGACTCAAATTTGTGGTCCCGAAGCCACTGTTTCAAATAGGGTCTAAATCGGGCTGTTACAGTACCAACATCCAACATATATGCATACCATATTTCAATCATGCACATATATTCAAAACCTTTCTAAAGCATATCATAACTTGACCATGTTGAGGTCAATTCATCACCTATCAATTTGGCCATTCAAACATGTATTATCACATTGTCAAAACAACACACATCAACAAGGCATCAAAGATACCAAGGTTACATCAACCAAATTGACATGTACATGCCAAACTCATCAACTAACATGAACCACAAGTCCACCTATACATACCAATATAACCTTGATCAAGATGTCAAAATCTACCAGTATAATCGTTGGATAGTGTGATAGGTCTCTGATGAGCTTCCAAACCGATCGAGCTTCCAATAATCTGTAAAGTAAGGGAAAGATAAATATGTAAGCAATGAATGCTAGTAAGCTCGTAGAACATGAAACATAACTTATCACTTCAATACTATAATATATAGGTTAACACCAATACTTTAAACTTAGTATAAACCTATTGAACACCATTTCACTTACAATTGAGTATATGTATCAACACCACATATACTATTCATATATAACATATTAGGATTTATAAGTCGTAATATATAATCATCAACCTTTTCATAAGATTATGAATCATTCTATTTACTTACTTCCCCTTCCATTCCAAATGCTTAGCATAAGCCTAAACAACATTATCATTTCATGATATAGGTAAATTCTTCCATAGCATAATTAAACTTCTCACATATAAGTACATCATTTATCACATCAAACCTTTTATAACATCATAATACATCCAAATTATGAACTTACCGTTTCATTTCCTTTTCTTACCCGTTTCATATGAATAGTACAAAGCATAAGCATAAACATTTTTTAATCATAACCACAAGCCTAAGCACATCAACAACACATGTTAGTTCATCAATTCATAATTCACTTGAATTAACATAAGATGAACTAATGGTACATGAACATACTTCTTTTAAATGCATCATTTCCATGAACATAACATACTTTCATATAAACTTTTCGTTTCAATCCTTTTCATAATTCCATGACATAGTTCATTCAAATACATACCTTTCCTTTCCCTTTTATAATTTCATGACATAGTTCATTTACCTTTCCTTTCCTTTTTCATGCCCGTTGAACCGTTTAGAATATCATTGGATACACGGGATAGCTCACACAAGTGTGCTAACAAATAACTATAACATTTCCTTTCCTTTATATCATTGCTCAAACGAGTTGTGAAATGGGCCTGCTCACACGAGCTGTGGGTCAAGATGTAAGCTACACAATGTTGCTCACACGAGCTGTGGATTATCCGCAACAAATGTCGAACCTCAGCCATCGGTAGGACATTCAGGACCAGCACTTGAAAACATTATAACCCTAATGACATTTGATTTGTATCCAACGAATTCCTAAGGTTCAAACGAGGCTCGATAGTCGTCGAAATGTCATTGAATTTCCATAATTTCTTTACATGATAAATTTTCATAATAATGCATATATTTATTCATTTACAATAAAACCACACATTAAACCTTCAATTTAATCAACATCTAAGTTATTATAGTTCATATGACTTATGTAACACCCTGAATTTGGGCCTGGAAGTTTTGGGCCTTGAGCATGGGGGCGGTTGAAGGCAGCTTATAATATTCTGTTGTGCGTGAAAATTTCGTAGTTGAAGGCTTGTTTTAGTGGTTAAGTGTGCTGAGAAGTGTTGGAAAAGTCCTGGGTTCAAACCTGGACTCTAGCAAAAATTTTGGTTTAAGGTGAATCAAACCCTGGGTGTCGTAGGTAGGCCTTAAGAATATTGTTGGAGAAATTGTGACACAAAAAGCCTTGTGGCTTAGTGGCAAGTAGCGTGTGGAGCATTTAAGGGGAGGCATGGGTTCGAATCTCATGGCAAGCAAAGAGCATTTATTTTGCGAACAGAGGGCAGCAAGAGTTAGTGTTGAATTTAAACTCTGATGATGTAGGGATCCCATATCGGGAAGCTAACATAAGAGTGGATGCGAAGCTGGCTTTAAATAGAGAGAACCATGAGAAGAGTAAAGGTACCCTTCTTGGCTGATCCCTTTCGCTTTGTGGCGTGCTCGGTTAGGTTGGGCGCCGGCTAAGAGTGCTCGGAGCATGGATTAACTCCAGTCTTCAATCATGTGTGTATTTCTCATTACTCTAGCTGTAGGATGGCTACTTCGGGCAGCGATAGGCTGAAAGGGGCCATGTGGGCCCAATGGGCCTATGGGCCCAATTGGATAAGTTGTTTGATTGTGTAGTAAATATTGGACTAGGCTAGGTGAATCTCATATCTGTGGCTAGATTTGGGCTAAAAGGGTCACACGAGCGTGTGGGCCCATTTGGGCCGAGAAGGGCTTTAGGCCCATTCGTATTGTTATCCCTGTTTAGAATACTTTAGTTTACCAAATTACTGAAATGCCCTTAATTTATAAAATTACCAAAGTACCCTCGATTTATAGAATTACCATTTTACCCTCGATTTGCAAAATTACTGAAATACCATTGGTTTACAAAATTACCAAAATACCCCTAGTTTGTAAAATTACCAAAATACTCCTGATTTGTAAAATTACCGAAATACCCCTGTAGGGTAGAATTACCGAAATACCCTTATAGGGTAGAAATACTGAATACCCCTGTAGGGTAGAATTACCGAAATACCCTTGTAGGGTAGAAATACCGAAATACCTTTATAAGGTAGAAATACCGAAATACCTATGTAGGGTAGAATTACTAAAATACCCCTATAGGGTAGAATTATCGAAATACCCTTGTAGGGTAGAAATACTGAAATACCCTTGTAGGGTAGAAATACTGAAATACCCCCGTAGGGTAGAATTACTGAAATACCCCTATAGCATAAAAATACCGAAATACCCTTGTAGTGTAGAAATACTGAAATACCCCTATAGGGTAGAATTATTGAAATACCCCTGTAGGATAGAATTACCGAAATACCCTTGTAGGGTAGAAATACTGAAATACCCCTGTAGGGTTGAATTACCGAGATACCCTTGGGGGGTAAAATTACCATTTTGCCCCTAGGGTGTTAATTGACTGTTTTGCCCTTGTGGGCAAGTGATTGACTTGGACTGTGTGGTGGACGAATTTGATTGTGAATATATGTTGGTGATATGAATGACTTGACTGTGATTGTTTGATTCAAATATGGGCATGATATTCTGATTCTGTATGTTGTATGCCATGACATTTATATCTGTTGCATGGGTTATGGGTTATATTGATGGAGGAAGTACTGAAAGTGACTTGCCGACGTCTTTGGAGGCTTTGCCTCAACTTATCGATAACTGAGACAATCTTTGCAACTGTGGAGTGTAGGGCTGGGTGGGTTGAGCTATTCCCCACATGGAGTGTAGGGTTGGTACGGGGGTGCATACGGCTGGATTGGGTTGGGATTGCATTCACATTCTGATTTTGATTACATTACGATCTCGATTACGGTTCGATTCTATCACCGATTCGATTCGATTCGATTCTAGTTTTGATGATGTTTCTTATTCTGTAATAGGTTAAAGCCCATCTGGTACTATCTGTTATAGTGGGCTAAGGCCCAATTGATCTTGAAATCGTAAGTAAGGGGCGGACTTTTAATTCTTTTATATGACCGATTCCTTTTATATAGTAGGGATTTCACACTGAGTTTTCATAAACTCACCCCGTTTATTAACCTTTCAGGTAATTTCCAGCCTTAGACGGATCGGAGCTGCGAGGGGCTCGGAGCAAGTCACACAACTGTTTATTTTATAGTTTTGATTACTACTTTTAAATGTTTTATGTGGGTTGCAGTAAAGCCATTGTAATTTTCTAGATTTCAAATTTGAAATTTTACTTATTGTTCTTATAATTGCTAGTATTAGAACACGATTTTCCAAAGCAACTACTGTTGTTCAAAACATCACGTATCTGCAATTGTTTTTAAATCAAGCTTCGGCAACTGCCAAGATTTTTACAAAGTTGTTACAAATGTTATTCAGCTGAGGTTCTAACAAGGTTTAAAAAGGGTATAAGTTTTTAATTATTAAGAAGGGTTTTTAATGGAAACATGGTTTTCAAAAAACACTTCAATGTGACATGCCAGATTCGAGCCAAACTTCCAGGCCAGGTTTGGGGTGTTACAACTTACCTGACTAAATTGCAAAAATGTCAAAGTATAAAGGCTTTTTGGTAATTTTCTATTATCCTCAATTTTCCATTCGATCTTGCTCTAAATTAATAATTTCATTAAATTTATTAATTTAGATAACAAGATAACTCAAATTTATGCAATTAACCCTTTTTAACATTTACAGAATTACCCTCAAGTTTTTATTTTTATTTAATTTAGTCCTTGAGCCTCAAACATGCATATTAACCATTTTCATTGAAAATGCATACCAGCCGTATGCTATTAGCATCCAATAAAGCCCAAATTTGTAAGAATTTCACATCTAGTCCTTATACTTTTACTATTTTAACAATTTAATCCTTAATCATTAAATTCGTTAAAATCACTTAATAAAATACTTATAAATAACAACTAATACCTCAAATTCATCATTAACATCTAAAATCACAAAGGTTCATCAATGGCAACATTCACAACCTTTAGCAGTTTCAAAATCGAAGGTACAAGCTAGCTGGACCTAGTTGCAACGATATCAAAAACATCAAAATTACTAAAAACAGGTAAGAATTACTTACCATGCATGAGGAAATCACCATGGGTGAACCTAGCTTAACTTCCATAAACATTCGCTTGTATTGGAGAAGAAAACCAAAAAGATGATACTAGTTTAGCCTTTTATTTTCTTTAATTAATTTAATTATAAAATTACCATTTTGTCCATTTAAAATCATTCAAATTCCATGCTTTTAGTTGGCCAAAACCGTCAACTAAATCCTTAAATGGTTTATACCATTTAAGTCCCTTTTCCTTTATTCAATAAGCCATGCAATCACTCAAATCAAATAGTGATCAAATTTTACATCATTTACGATTTAGTCTTTTTTAATTAATTAACTATCGAAACATTAAAATTTATTAACGGAACTTTAATACAATGTAACGCCCCAAATCATGAAAACCCTTATTAAATTATTTTTGTGTGTTGCGGCATAAAAATATGTTTGATTTAGTGGTTTAGTGCTTTACGAGTGTCTGAGAAGTCATGGGGTCAAGCCATGGCTAGAGCAAAATTTTTGTTATGATTGAATAAACCCTTGTTTTTTGCTAGTAGGCTTCTTAAATTTTTGTGGGTAGAGCATGTCGTGAAAAGCCTACTACTCTAGTGGCATTGAAGTGTTGCTATGCCAATGGGGCTAGGGTTCGAGTCCCGTTGCAAGAGGGGAGTGTCCTTTTTTCAAACTGTCGTGTGGGTGGTTGGATGGCATTGGGACTCCAGTGGTTGGACGATTGAGGGGAGTAAGGGATCAAGTAGCTGAATTTGAGGAGTAGTTGAGGGAGTTTGAATTGGTCAAGTGAGAAAAAAGAGGAGAGATTTGGGGAGAGATAGGGGGAGTGGATCAAGGAGTAGGGGAGAGGTAGTAGTTTATCGAATGTGGGACTCCCCGTTGTGCAAATTCGGTCATAGGACTCCTTTTCCCATAGTACCGAAATTGTGCTCTAGTTGCTCTCTATTTCGATAAGTTTTACCCTTTTTGTTCTTTTCTTCCTTTTGAATATTTTTGTTTGGTGGTCAAATAGTACTTTTCAGGGTTGACCTATTTTTGTTTTACTTTGCGGTAGTGTGCTTGGTTGGTCGACTTTCTTCTCCTTCTCAATTCTTTCTCCTCTTTTTTTGTCTAGGCCGAATACCCCATTTCCTCTGTAGCTAAACTTTGCTTTGATTCCATCGATCTCTTTTCCTCTATTTGTCGACCCTCATCTCTCTCTCTCTCGATTCTATCCTCATTTCCCTTTCATTCAATCGGTTTTCGTTGGCTAAATATCGGTTGGTAAGTCTTTGTGTCTCTGTTTTATTTGGCTTTTCTCCTCTTTTTCTTTTCTTGATTATGGTGTTCTTTTGTGTTTAAGTAACCCTCGAGGAGTAAAAGAGTTCTCTAACACTACAGATACGATTGGAACCATTTTGCTCATTATTGATTGAAGATAATATTATTCGTCATGATTAATTTGAACTAAATTATGTTGGCTTGGGTTGATATTGGCCAAATGCCTTTTTTCTCACTTTGAGATTTGCGTTTTCTATAGGCTAATATATGTGGATTGAAACTGCAAGTTTAAGCAACATTAGTAATGAATCCGTTTAATATGCAGATAACCATCAAGGAAGTTGTTAGCAATCTTTATCAGCGTTTTGGGTGGACTGATACCACACTCATTCAATCAAGGCGAGTATTGGTGTGTCTTTGTGATGAGTGTTTAAGAAGGTGTTTGATCTTGTTTATTATAGGACTAATTGAGGGTCTTGTTTGAATATAGGTTGGTGGCCGTAGACTTCAACGCGTTCTCGTGAGTAGGTGTGTGTAACACTATTTTTAGACGTAAAATGACAAAGGCTGAAAAGCTGAAAAGTCGAAAAGGTGAAAAGCCAAAATATGGGTTGTCAACACCACATGGGCGTGTGGCCACCCATGTGGCAGGCAGTGTAACCAAACACGGTCGTGTGATTAACGAGAGGGCCATGAGAGCTTTCATGGGCTAAAATGACACAGGGCCATTTTGGGCCGAGTTGGGCCAAGTGGGCCCAATGGGCCTACGGGACCACACGGAAAGATTGACAATGAAGTGTGGTACTGCTAGGATAGACTGTGTGAACCATATGAGTAAGGCCATTTTTGGTTTATGTGGGCCATACGAGCGTATGGTCATACATGGGCCATAATAGGGGCTGTTAACGGTTAACATGGGCCATAATTATGCTATTATCAATGATTGACTGTTAACGGTTGCACGGGTCACCCAAGATGACTGTGGACCTAGGGTTGGGCTGGTGAGTGTACCCGTACCTTTATTTTTATAAATGACTGATTTACCCCTACGCGATATATGACTGTGTGAGCATGCCATATTTACTGTACATTCATTTATATTATGTTGCAATGCATGGGGTGGGATATAAGATTTTGGAGGAAGTGTACTGAATGGATATAAGCCTATTACTAGTAGCTCTGCTGCAAATATTGTTTTAGTACCAAAATCGGTACGACTTGGTGTGTAGGGTTGGGTGGGTCGATTTTTTCCCCACATGGTATGTAGGGCGGGTACGGAGATGGTGTGTAGCTGTTGGATTGGGTAGAATTTTTTGTTTGCATACTATACTGAGATGGGCTAAGGCCCAGCTGCCTCTATTACTGAAATGGGCTCTGGCCCAGAATAATACTATTACTAAAAAAGAGGCTAAGGCCTTAACCGAAACTAACGGGCCTAGACCCAGATTGCATTCACTCTAATTGTTTGTTATTTTGGGATTTCACACATTGAGTTTTCAGAAACTCACCCATCTGTTATCTTTACAGGAAATCCTCAGGCTTAGACGAATCGAGGCGATGGAGGACTCGAAGGTGGCCACTCGACGTAGTTAACTTATTTAATATACTATAATTTATTTGATATTGGGTTTTCGTTATGTAATAAGGCCTTTTAAAGTTTATTTTAATTTTGGGATATAATTACTTTAATTTTTACCTGTTAGTAATAGGAATCATATTTTTAAGAAAGCACAAACCAATGTTTCTCTGAAATCATCACGCTTACGCCATATGTTTTAAAAGATTCCGCAACAAACACTGTTTTAAAACTTGAGAAACTACTATAATTAATGTTTTGCTTAAATAACTTGAATTTTCACAAGGAACTAGCCATCTTAACCTTTTATTTAGAATCTAAAGAAGTTTTTACGAAAAACAGATTTTTGACAATTTGTGTTTTGAAAAAACACTCCAATGTCACATCACAGATTCGACCATAACGTCTAGGCCAGGTTTGGGGTGTTACATTTAGTGGTCTCAAAGCCAGGTTTCAAAACTCGGCTGTGGGTTTGGGTTTTCAAAATCATGGAAATATTTTACTGAAGGAGTGGTACACAGAGTCTCTGCACCGATGTAAGTCTTCTAACTATTTTTAGTGAAATATTACTAAGAGTACTTTAGGTAGTAAAAACTGTATGAAATGGTGAATTGCAAAAATGAACTCTGAAATAATATTGTTCATTAAACATCTGTAATAAACACTAGAATAATAACTGACTGACATAAAACTTTTAATGCAGATAAAAGCGTGAGTAGATAATGAGCACTAAAGGTACTCATGGTAGAGGCCGCGGTAAAGGCCTTGGAGGTGCTTAGGCTGGGTCTTCGTCTTCTAGACACCAGCCTAATGAGAAAGTTAGAGGGGCACCAGCTTCACCTATGGCTGAGACAGGGTCTCAAAATCGAGCGGCTGGGGACAACGCATTGTAATGAGCGATGTTAAAAATTCTGGAAAGGGCCACTAGGCCTGGTACTAGTAATGTGGGCCGTGGGTCGGTTATGGAACAACTCAGGTCTAATAAGGCAGAGATATTCAAAGGTATTACTGGTGTTACCCTTAATGTGGCTGAATATTGGATGGAGGCCACAGAAAGGATCATGGATGACCTTGACTACACCCCTGATCAGAACCTAAAAGGTGCAGTATCTCTTCTGAGAGACGAGGCTTACCAGTGGTGGCTTACCATCAAAGAGGGCACTCAAGCCGATCGTTTGATCTGAAAGTTTTTCAAGACTACTTTCCAGGCTAAACATGTGGGTGTCTACTATGTGGATGCCCCTAGAAGTGAATTTCTAAACTTAACTCAGAGAGATAGGACATTGGTTGAATATGAGGCCAAACTTTTGTGATTTAGCCGCTATGCACGTGGGATGGTGGCAACAGAATACGAGCGGTGTGTTTGATTTGAGGATGGCCTCAGAGATGGTTTAAGGGTTATGATAGCTCCTCAAAGGGAGTGGGATTCCCAACCCTAGTGGACAAGGCAAAAATCATCGAGGATGTGACACGTGCTGAGTGCCAGAACAGGGAGAAAGGTAGGGGTAAAAGGGATGTTGATCTGTCAAATTCTTTTTAAAGGTTTAAGAAAAAGCCCAGAGTTGATAGGCCAATCAAAGTAAGGACCCCTGCTGCTACTTCTGGACTGCAGTTTGTGCTGATTGTGGAAAATGCCATCAGCGCGGATGTTGGAAAAAGATGGGTGCATGTATGAGATGCGGATCATTAGAGCACCAACAGGTGCAAGCTATTGGTTTTGGTAATGTTTAACGGGGTGGTCTGTAGCCACTGAGAGGCCGAGGTCAGGCCAGGGGTGGAAATGGTGTGGGCCGTGGTCGTGAGCACTAGGTAGAGGTGCTGGTTATACTGAGGTGAGGCAGCTAGCACTGGTATATACTGCACGTCATCGAGAGGACGAGGATGCTCTAGATGTCATAACGGGTACGTTCTTTATCCATAAAGTACCTTATGCTGCATTAATAGATATAGGATCTACCCATTCTTATGTTGCTTGCACTGTTACTGAGAAATTGGGGATTCTAATTAAGAATACTCTAAGTGGAATTACTGTTCTAAGTCCATTGGGATAGTCCGTTCGGGTAAATAAGGTTTTTAAAGATGTTCCCTTGGAGATACGAGGAGTTGTTTTTCTAGCCGATCTCATGGAACTAGGTTTTCGGGGAATTCGACTTAATATTGGGCATGGATTGGCTAGTTAAACATCGGGTAAGCTTGGATTGTGCCACCAAATGGGTTGTACTGAGAACTGAGTCAGATGAAGAGGTGGTGGTAATTTGGGAACAACAGAACTATTTAAGTAATGTAATTTCTACACTAAGGGCCGGGAAGTTGGTTCGCAAGGGTTATCACACGTATTTAGCATACATCAGTGTTTCAGAGTCCGAGGGTACTGTTAAAGATATCAGAACGGTTAAGGATTTTCCTGATGTTTTTCCCGATGAACTACCTGGGTTACCTCCTAACCGTGAAGTTGAGTTTGGGATAGAGCTCTTGCCTGGTACAGCTCCGGTATCCATTGCCCCTTATAGAATGGCACCGAAGGAGTTAGTGGTGCTTAAAGCTCTGATTCAAGAGTTACTGGATCAGGGGTTCATCTGCCCTAGTGTGTCTCTATGGGGAGCACCGGTCTTATTTGTTAAAAAGAAGGATGAAACCATGAGTATGTGCATTGATTACCAGAAACTAAATAAATTGATGATTAAGAATAAGTACCCTCTACCGAGGATTGATGATCAGTTCGATCAACTACGAGGAGCGTCAGTTTTCTCTAAAATAAATCTTTGGTCGGGGTATCACCAGCTGAGGGTTAAAGAGGTCGATGTGCACAATATGGTGTTTAGGACTCGTTATGGTCATTACGAGTTCCTGGTTATGCCTTTTGGACTGACAAATACATTGCCAGCTTTTATGGATCTGATTAACAAAGTGTTTCAATCCTATCTGGACCAATTTTTTGTAGTATTTATCGACGACATACTGGTGTATTTGAGGACTGAAGATGAACATGATGAACATTGGAGGGTGGTTCTATAAATCTTGAGAGAGAAACAACTGTATGCCAAGTTCAGTAATTGTAAATTCTAGTTAAGGGAGGTAATGTTTCTTGGTCATGTGGTATCTGCTGAGAGGATTAGGGTTAATCCTCGGAAAATTGAGGCTGTTCTAGATTGGAAGCAGCCTAAGACTATATAAAAAATTTGGAGTTTTCTGGGACTGGCTGGGTACTATCGCAGATTGGTAAAAGGATTCTAACTGATTATCACACCCTTATCTAAGTTGCTACAAAAGGACGTGCCCTTTAACTGGACTGGTGAGCAACAAGAGAGCTTCGAGAAGCTCAAGAAAGTTTTGACTGAGGCCTCTGTCTTGATTCAGACAGAGTCTAGAAAAGAATTTACTGTTTACAACGATGCATCACACGTTGGTTTGGGTTGTGTGTTTATGCAAGAGGGTAAGGTGGTAGCGTATGCGTCACGCTAGCTTAAGAATCACGAGGTGAATTACCCAACACACAACTTGGAGTTGGCCACAGTAGAATTCACATTAAAAATTTAGAGGCATTGCTTGTACGTTGAGAAGTATATCATTTACACGGATCACAAGAGCCTCAGGTATCTCTTCACTTAGAAGGAGTTAAATCTTAGACAGCGTAGATAGATTGAGCTGCTTAAGGATTTTGACTGTTCGATTGAATACCACCCTGGTAAGGCCAATGTGGCGGCCGATGCACTGAGCCGTAGGGCTATGACTGATCTGAGAGCAATGTTTGCTCGTCTTAGCTTATTTGATGATGGTAGCTTATTGGCCGAGCTTCAAGTTAAACCAATGTGACTTGAGCAGATTAAGAGTAAACAGTTGGAGGATGAATCTTTGGGTCTTCGATTCCGTCAGGTCAAAAATCGTAATACTGTGGATTTTGGACTAAACGGTGAAAGGGCACTCTGTTTTCAAGGCAGAATTTGCGTACCTAAGGATACTGATTTGAGATAAACTTTACTACGAGGGTGCATAGTGGCCCCTATTCTCTGCACCCAGGTGGAAAGAAGATGTATAGAGATCTACGTGAGGTATATTGGTGGTCGGGTCTTAAGCGTGAGATTACCAACTTTGTGGCGAAATTTCTGACTTGCCAACAAGTTAAAGTAGAACATCAATTCCCTTCTAGGTTGCTTCAACCGGTTAAAATTCCGATGTGGAAGTGGGAAAGAGTAATTATGGACTTTGTGAGTGGGCTACCCCTAACGCCTTCTAAGAAAGATTTTGTGTGGGTCATCATGGATCGATTGACCAAAACTTCCCATTTCGTACCGGTTCGCATAGATTATTTGTTGCAAAAATTGGCTAAGCTGTATGTATCTAAGGTAGTGAGACTACATAGGGTACTAGTTTCTATAATATCTAACAGAGATCCTTGCTTCACGTGTCAATTCTGGAAGAAGTTACATGAAGCTCTGGGTACATGATTAGACTTCAGTACTACATTCGATCCTCATAAAAATGGTCAGTCAGAGAGGGTAATTCAGATACTGGAGGACATGTTAATGAGTTGTGTAATTGACTTCTGAGGTAGTTGGGAGGATTACTTGCCGTTCGCAGAGTTTGCTCACAACAATGGCTACTAATCTAGCATACAGATGGCACCTTACGAAGCACTATATGATCGTAGGTGTCGCACTCCGTCATGTTGGAATGAGTTGGTTGAGTGGCGTGCTCGGGGTCCTGAGCTAGTATCTGATACCGAGGATAAAGTCAGATTCATTCAGGATCAACTAAAGGTAGAGTCAAATAGACAAAAGTCTTCTGCGGATCTGAAGCATAAGGAAATTGAGTATTTTTTGGGAAATTTTGTCTTTCTGAAGGTCTCACCATGGAAAAGGTACTGAAATTTGGGTATAAGGGCAAGTTCCACGTTTCTATGCTGAGGCGCTATCACTCTTATCCTACGCATGTGATACGAGTTGAGGAGATTGAAGTTGGACTAGATTTGACTTTCGAGGAGGAGCCAGTCTAGATTTTGGATCGTGGGGTAAAAGTCTTGAGAAAGAAATCAATCCCATTAGTGAAAGTTCTATGGTAGAACCACAGTTCTGAGAAAGCTACGTGAGAACCTAAAGAGGCGATGCAACAACAATACCTCACCTACTTTGGCCAGGTAAATTTTGAGGCCAAAATTTCCTTTAAGGTGGGTAGAATTGTAACGCCCTGAATCCCTAAAACCCCTGTTAAGTTATTTTTGCATGCTGCGGCATGAAATAGGTTTTATTTAGTGGTTTAGTGCTCTGCTTGTGTCTGAGAAGTCATGGGGTCAAGCCATGGCTAGAGCAAAATTTTTGTTCTTATTGAATAAACCCTTGTTTTCTACTGGTAGGCTTCTTAAATTTATATGGGTAGAGCATGTCGTGAAAAGCGTACTAGTCTAGTGGCGTATGGCTTGTTGCTATGCCAAGGGGCTAGGATTCGAGTCCTGTTGCAAGTGGGGACTGTCCTTTTTGCAAACTGCTGTGTGGGTGGTTGGATGGCATTGGGACTCTAGTAGTTGGACGGTTGAGGGGAGTAAGGGATCAAGTAGCTGAATTTGAGGAGTAGTTGAGGGAGTTCGAATCGATCAAGTGAGGAAAAAGAGGAGAGGTTTGGGAAGAGATAGGGGGAGTGGATCAAGGAGTGGGGGAGAAGTAGTAGTTGGCCGAATGTGGGACTCTCTATTATGCAAATTCGGTCATAGGACCCCTTTTCCCATAGTGCCAAAATTGTGCTCTAATTGCTCTCTATTTCAAAATCTTTTACCCTTTTTGTTCTATTCTTAGTTTTGATATTTTTGTTTGGTGGCCGAATAGTAATTTTCGAGGTTAACCTATTTTAGTTTTACTTTGCGGCAGTGTGTTTGGTTGGTCGACTTTCTTCTCCTTCTCTATTCTTTCTCCTCTTCTTTTGTCTAGGTCGAATACCCCCTTGCCTCTGTAGTCGAACTTTGCTTTGATTCCATTGATCTCTTTCCCTCCTTCATTTGCGAACCCTCATCTCTCACTCTCAATTCTATCCCCATTTCCTTTTCATTCAATCGGTTTTTGTTGGTTAAATATTGATTGGTAAGTCACTACGTCTCTGTTTTGTTCGGCTTTGGTCCTCTTTTTCTTTAATGTCAATTCTTATCTTCTTCTTTTCTTGCTTATGGTATTCTTTCGGGTTTAAGTAACCTTCAAGGAGTAAAAGAGTTCTTTAGTGCTACAGATACGATTGGAACCTTTTTCCTCGTTCTTGATCGAAGGTAATATTATTAGTCATGATTGATCCGAACTAAATTATGTTGGCTTGGGATTTGCCTTTTTTCTTACTTTGGGATTTGCGTTTTTTATAGGCTAATATATGTGGATTCAAACTGCAAGTTTAAGCAACATAAGTAATGAATCCGTTTAATGTGCACATAACCATCAAGGAAGTTGTTAGCAATCTTTATCAGCATTTTGGGTGGACTGAAACCACACTCATTCAATCAAGGCGAGTATAGTGTGTCTTTGTAATGAGTGTTTAAGAAGGTGTTTAATCTTGTAGATTATAGGATTAATCAAGGGTCTTGTTTGAATATAGGTTGGTGGTTATGGACTTCGATGCGTTCTCGTAAACAGGCAGTGTAACCAAACACGGTCGTGTAGTCAACGAGAGGGCCATAAGCGTTTTCATGGGGCAAGTGGGCCAAATGTGTAACACCCCAAACCCGTGACCGTCACCGAATTTGACCACGTCGTCGAAATTCTGATTGAAAGAAATCCCAAGTAACTCGTTCGTTTGGGACTATGGAAATTAAAGTCCTCCACCAATAGTAAGCTGAGTCTCGCAACAAGGATATAGCACACTTAAGACATTCATCGGGTGTGCATGATAGTTCATCTAACACTCGAATGGTGTTATCGAGCCAGAATTCGGCCCTTTCGGCATCATCAGTAACTATGGCCTTGAACTCCTCGGCCCCACGCTTCCTAATCAAGTCCACAGGTGGTTTACTCACCTCACGATCGAAGAATCAAGGCATCACGGGCTCTTGGGGTGGAGTATTTAAATTCGGAATGGTGGACACCGGATTGGTTCGGGCATATTGCGCGACCCACTCATTCATCATGGTGAAGAAGGCTTGTTTCGCCCCTTCATCTTGGTTATTCGCGGATGACTGAGGTTCAACAGGTGGTGTCCCTTGCGCAGGAGCAGCCGCTACACTTTCAACGTCATCCGTCAAGGGTCTCTCTTCCCCGGGTTCCATTTGCTAATCAAAACAAAAATTTCAACCGTCAAAAGTCATCACATTTTTAAGCACTAACAAATTGGCATGTATGGCTACACTCACACGCGCTATGGTAGTCCTAGAACCGACTAAACCATAGCTCTGATACCAATAAAATGTAACACCCCAAACCCGTGACCGTCACCGAATTTGACCACGTGGTGTTACCGGGCTTACTTCCCTTATTTCTCTCTTGGAAATATTTAATTCCTGTTCCAGGCAGGCTAGCTAACTGCGTCACTGTCACCTTAAAAATCATATCTCGAGTTCCTGAACTAAAAAATCAGTTCTGTAAATTTTCCCTGAAACTAGACTCATAATCTCATCTAAAAATTTTTTTCTAGAATTTTTGGTTGAGCCAATTAGTACAGTTTATTAGTTAAAGTCTCCCCTATTTCAGGGTTCGACTACACTGACCTTTGTGCACTACAACTTGGATATCTTCCTGTACAGGGCTCCAACACTTATGCCGTTTGTTTCTAGAGAAACTAGACTCACAAGGGAATGTGTACATATAGAGAATGACTTTTAATTATCTCTGGTTAATTTATACGGAATTTGCAAAGTCGAAGCAGGGGATCCAGAAACTGTTCTGGACCTGTTTCGCAAAAACCTGAATATCTCTTAAAATACAGCTCATATGGTCGTTTCGTTTCATCCATATGAAAATAGATTCATCAAGGTTCAATTTCATAATTTATTCACTGTTTAATTCTACTTCTACTATTTTTAGTGATTTTTCCATCTCACCTCACTGCTGCTGGCAGCATCTGTTACTAAAGCAAACAATGACTATTTCATAATTCTTCCATGGCCAACTATTTCATCATACATAATACAAACTATGGCCACCTTATCAAAATTAAGGTTTCTAAGGCTCGTGACTATAGGTTTTAGAATCACACTCAACCGACCACATAGGCCAGTTTCGCATGGCTTAAAGTTTACAACCCAAAATTCAACAAAACAAAATAGCCTATACATGCCAAATGTTCTCCTAGTTCAACTACGAAGACAATACCAAAAGATTTCCAGCCGGTGTGATGACTTCAACGACGGTTCCGAGCACGTAAATGAGACGAATCCAAAGGACCTAAAATAGGTGACAAGAAAACACAAAGTGAGTTTATAACTCAGTAAGTCCTAAGCATTCGACAATCATCCATCAATAAAATTATCACAACATGAAATAATGTACGAGGCTAGGTACTCCATCCATATCGAAAATATACCATAGTTCCTCGGACCTTTCGGTTCATTCTCATACCAATTCACCCAATGACATTTTATATACCGTTCAATAGAATAATAGAGGCATTTCCATACATCATCTCATTTCCGCAATAATCATGCAACCAAATGAACTTTCATCTATTCCACGATACTTTATTTACGGAATGCAATTGAAATCATCACATAGATTTAAAACTTACCAACTCAACCCCGAGCATGAACATAGCATCTATTAGCCATGAACTCAAGGTACTTACTTTTTCCGCTGTCCGTACTCAACTCGATAAAGTCACCCTTCCGTATAAATATTCAATCGGAAGTATATATATATAGAGTTCGCACACATAGTGCTTAATACTCGATCACGCACACTTAGTGCCATGTGATTTAAGCCCGCACACATAGTGCCATATAGTTCAAACTCGCACACTTAGTGCCATACATTTCAAGCTTGCACACTCAGTGCCAATCTCGTCACCGTACACATTTACTTCTCGCACACTTAGTGCCAATCTCGTCACCGTACACATTTACTTCTCGCACACTTAGTGCCGAAAGCAAACTTTCTACACATTTCACTATCTTTTTTACATTCAACAATATCATCTTTTCATACACATACAATTGTATATATTTTTCATCTCATTAAACACAATTGCATAGATTTTACAATCATTTAAGCAATATCAAATATATGCTTAATGACTTACCTTGTGTTGGGCAAATAACTCTAAGTCGGATACTCGTTGACCTTCGATTTCCCCTTGTTGGACGCCTCTCCTTTAGGATCTTGAGCTTAAACAAATAAATTAACTCATTCAATCGCTTTTGTACATATGTTGGTATCCACATTCTAATGATCATATAACATACGGAACGACATGGTAAAATTTTTATCTTGATACCTTATGTTCTTGGCTATTCGGCCAATAGCCTTATGCAATTTACTATTCTATCAATAATCCAATCACACATACACATATACATATTCGTATATTAGATAACCACCCTTACTAACCACCCATTTTAGTTGATTTTATACAATCAAAGGCAATATCATAATTGGGTATACTTATATAGCCGAATGTGCTAAAATTGATCTAACATCACCTATACCCTTGATTGAATGGTCAATACTTATACTATCAATTATAGTATCGATTTTATTCTTTCAAACACATAGTCCCCATTCGCCCTAACCATTTACTTAACGTATGTGTACAAATTCCATCTCAAAATTAGGAGTTGCAACTACAACTAGGTTACAACAATGCTCATCAATGACCGAATGCCTAAGCACAACTCTACTAAAAATTTATCCAACATCGTTAACTTTGCCCTTCACTATATTTTTTTTCTAAACATCAAATACAAAGTAACTTACATGTATATATTAAACCAACCTTGCTAGCACAATATCCCTTAACCGAATATCATAAACCCAAGCCACATATATAGTTCATCAAGGCCTTTCATTGGCCACATTCGGCACCCCCCTCCCCTATGAACAACCAAATTTCAACCTCCATTAAAAGTATATGTACCAAGAGCTTCAACTACTTGGCCAACTACCAAACCTCCAAACACCCAAATTTAATCCATGGAATGAATAGAACTTGAACTAATCACCTCATTTATATCTAAATTTCCAAGGATTTCAAAGTGCTTACCTCTTCCTAAGCATCAACCAAGCTGAATCATGCACAAAAGAATTCCCTTCTTCTTCCTCCTTCAAGTCACGGCAATGGAGAATAGAATGAGCAATTTTTTTTTTTGTTTTCCTTGTTCAATACATGGCAATGGGAGGGGTAACCACACACACATTTTTTTTTTTGTTTCTCTTCCTACTAACACCAATATAATAACAATTCTAACATCAACCATTAGCAAAACATGTTGGAAACATGTTCCCTTGCCCATAACCTTGTCATGGCCGGCCACTCACCTTAGGAAGTGGGTTATTTGACATGCAAGGATAACCATTTTCCCACATGTATTAATAGGCCACCTTACATTTGCCTAGCACATTTCTAAACTTTCTCACATAAATCCTATTTGATAAAATTCACTTACAATTAACAAAATCCAAACATTCAATTTTCACACAAGCATATGTACATATAATGAGCATCAACTATGACGGTTAATTATTTTTATAACTCGGTTTAGTGGTCCCGAAACCACCTTCCGACTAGGGTCAATTTAGGGCTGTCACAACTCTCCCCCACTTAAGAAATTTTCGTCCCGAAAATCTTACCGGTAAATAGGCTCGGGTATCGCTCTTTCATAGAGTCCTCAAGTTCCCAAGTGGCTTCTTCAATTCCGTGTTTATGCCACAACACCTTCACTAGTGGGATTTTCTTATTTCGCAACTCTTTTACTTCATGCATCAGAATGCGAATTGGCTCCTCTTCATAGCTCAAATTAGGCTGAATCTCAATCTCGGATGGAGCGATTACGCATGATGGATCGACCTATATCGTCGAAGCATCGAGACTTGGAAAACGTTGTGGATCTTTTCAAGCTCAGGGGGTAAAATTAATCGGTACGCTACTGGCCCAACTCGTTCGGATACTTCATACAGACCGATGAACCTCGGACTCAATTTGCCCTTACGGCCAAATCTAAGCACCTTCTTCCAGGGTGAGACTTTGAGAAATACCTTGTCTCCAACCTGATATTCAATGTCTTTTCTTCTCAAATCCGCATATGACTTTTGGCGATCCGAGGCAGCTTTCAAACTTTCACGAATTACTCGAACTTTCTGCTCGGCATCCTTAATCAAATCAACCCCGAAGATTTTACCTTCACTAAGTTTAGTCCAGAATAATGGGGTACGGCATTTACGACCGTATAAAGCCTCGTAAGGCGCCATCTTAATACTTGATTGAAAGCTATTGTTGTGTTTAATTCAACCAAAGGTAAATACCATTCCATGAACCACTAAACTCAAGGATGCAACATCTCAACATATCCTCGAGTATTTCAATTATCCGTTCGAATTGACCATCGGTTTGGGGGTGAAAAGAAGTGCTCAAATGCAGCTTGGTACCCAAAGCCTTTTGCAATTTCTTCCAAAATTGCGATGTAAATCTTGGGTCTCTATCCGACACGATAGAAATAGGTACCCCATGCAATCGAACAATTTGGGAGACGTATAATTCTGCCAATTTATCAAGTGAAAAATCCGTGCGGACGGGGATAAAATGAGCAGACTTGGTCAGTCTATCAACAATGACCCAAACCGAGTCTTTCTTATTCTGAGTCAATGGTAACCCAGACACAAAGTCCATTGTTACTCGATCCCATTTCCATTCGGTATCATGATTGGTCAAGTAATCCCGATGGCACTTGATGTTCCGCTTTCACTTGTTGACATGTCAAACACTTTGAAACAAATTCTGAAATGTCTCGTTTCATACCGGGCCACCAAAATTGGCGTTTCAGGTCATTGTACATTTTAGTACTACCCGGGTGGACTGACATTCGACTACTATGAGCCTCGCTCAAAATCATCGAAACAAGTTCCGAATTCCTTGGAATACATAATCGTCCCTTGAACGTCAAGCAATCATTGTCGTCAATCTGAAATTTTGATTCTTCATTCGAAACACATTCGGCTCGCTTAGCGACCAATTCAGCGTCGACCTTCTGAGACTCAAGTATTTGATGAATCAACAACGGTTTGGCCTCTAATTCGACTACTGGCACCTTCTCGGGTGAAATGGATAGGTGAGCATCCATTGCTCTCAAAGCAAACAGCGCTTTACGACTTAAAGCATCGGCCACCACGTTGGCCTTTCCCGGGTGATAATCAATGATGAGTTCATAGTCTTTCAACAACTCAAGCCAACATCTCTATCGCAGGTTTAAATCTCTTTGAGTCATCAAATATTTAAGACTCTTGTGGTCCGAATAAATATGACACCTTTCTCCAAACAAGTAATGCCGCCATATTTTCAAGGCAAACACTATGGCTGCTAGTTCAAGGTCATGGGTCAGATAGTTTCTCTCATGCGGCTTTAGTTGTCTCGACGCGTAAGCCACAACTCGACCTTCTTGCATCAACACACAACCTAACCCAAGCAAGGATGCGTCACTGTATATGACAAACTCTTTACTGGACTCCGACTGTACTAGTACTAGGGCCTCGGTTAAACAGGTTTTTAGTCGATCGAAACTTTCTTGACAGCGTTTCGACCACTTGAACTTAACATCTTTTTGGAGTAGTTTCGTCATCGGTGCAGCTATCATCGAAAAACCTTTCACAAATCGTCGATAGTATCCGCAAGCCCCAAAAGCTCCTAACTTCGTAACATTCCTTGAGGTTTCAATCGACTATGGTCGAAATTTTGTTCGGTCCACCTCGACACCGATCACGACACCACGTGCCCCAAAAGCTAACCTCTCTCAACCAAAATTCACATTTATTGAACTTTGCGTATAATCGCTTATCTCGTAAAATTTGCAACACTAGCCTTAGGTGTTCAAAGATGTTCGCCATCTCTCGAATAGACCAAAATGTCATCGATAAATACAACTACGAACCGATCCAAGTATGGCCTAAAAATTCTATTCATTAAATCCATAAATACCATAGGGCATTAGTGAGCCCAAACGGCATCACTAAGAATTCAGAGTGACCGTACCTCATTCTAAAAGCGCTTTGGGTATGTCCGATTCTCGACCCTCAACTGATAGTACCCGACCTCAAATCTATCTTTGAAAACACCGAGGCTCCTTTAATTGATCAAACAAATCATCAATTCGTGGCAACGGATATTTATTCTTTATCGTCACTTTATTCAACTGATGATAGTCGATGCACAATCTAATAGTTCCATCCTTCTTCTTCACAAACAATACTGGTGTGCCCCATGGAGAAAAACTCGATCGAGCGAAACCTATATCATCAATTCTTGCAATTGAACCTTCAATTCCTTTAATTACATTAATGCCATATGATACGGGTTATTGAGATCGGCGTAGTACCGGTACTACTGATGTCGAATTCCACTTCTCGAACCGGTGGCAATCCCAGAACTCCTCGGAAAAACATCTCAATACTCACAAACCACGGTACCGATTCGAGTTTCCTTTCCGTCTCTTTACTTTCAAACACATACGCAAGGTATGTTTCACACCCTTTTTCACATATCTCCGAAGCGGTCATAGAAGATATTATCGCTGGCACTCCTTTTAAATCAAGAGACTCGACTCGGACTACCTCATTATTTGCACTCCTCAAATCAATGGTTTTCCTTTTGCGTCCACCACCAACGCATCATGTATGGTTAGCCAATCCATACCAAGAATAACATCGAATTCATCAAATGGTAGAAGCATCGATCGGCGTAAAAAGCAGATTCTCGAATTATTAGGGGCATCTCTTGCACACTTTATCAACGAGCACGTATTGACCCAAAGGGTTTGACACTCGAATTACGAACTCAAGAGACTCAACAGTAGAGTCTTCTTGGATGCTAAGGTTTCACATACATATGAATGAGTAGAGCCGGGTCAATCAATGCAATCACACTAGTATCAAAGAGAGTAAAAGTACCAATGATAACGTCGGGGAGGATGCTTCCTCTCGTGCGCGGATGGCATATGCTCTAGCAGAGCACGGGTTTGGATCGAACAGTAGTATCGAGGCTCCACTGATTACCACCCCTACCTCCAGAAGTTCTCGGGGCTACCTCTAGCCGTCGCTCCACTAGGTCTTGCACCTTGCATCTTATTCTTCTCATCCACTCCGTGCAATCTCTAATGAAGTGGTCCTTCGATCCGCATCCATAACAGCCCTATTAATGGACTTACCCCAACATTCACCTAGGTGTCGCCTTCCACATTGGGGGCATTCAGGTTTCTCTTGATGATTATTACCCACACTAGCTACCAAGTAGCTCGAGTCCGCCAATGGTCGGGCTCGATGGAAATTCCCGATGCCTCGACTTATTAGTGTCCTCCACGAACTTCTTTACACCGAGAACGGAGCTTTACTCACGATCTTTTACGATAATCTCTTGCTTCAAATTCAGCCTTCTTCTTCTCCTTTCCAAGTTCTTCCGCCTTGCGTGCTCGTTCGACTAGTGTTACGAACTCCTTTATCTCCAAAATACCCACTAGTAGCTTTAACTCTTCATTCAATCCTTCTTCAAATCTTTTGCACATAGCAACCTCATTAGCCACACACTCTCGGGCATACCGATCGAGTCTTACGAACTCATGTTCGATTTAGATACTTGTCATACTGGCCTTGCTTGAGTTCCAAGAATTCCTTACGCTTCGATCGATGAACTGTTGACTAATGTATTTCTTTCGAAATTCGATTGAAAGAAATCCCAAGTAACTCGTTCGTTTGGGACTATGGAAATTAAAGTCCTCCACCAATAGTAAGTCGAGTCTCGAACAAGGATATAGCACACTTAAGACATTCATCGGTGTGCATGATAGTTCATCTAACACTCGAATGGTGTTATCGAGCGAATTGACCCTTCGGCATCATCAAGAATTATGGCCTTGAACTCCTCGGCCCCACGCTTCCTAATCAAGTCCACGGTGGTTTACTCACCTCACAGATCAAGAATCAAGGCATCACGGGCTCTTGGGGTGGAGTATTTAAATTCGGAATGGCTGGACACCGGATTGGTTCGCATATATTATGCGACCCACTCATTCATCATGGTGAAGAAGGCTTGTTTCGCCTTCATCTTGGTTATTCGCGGATGACCGAGGTTCAACAGCAAAGGTGTCCCTTGCGCAGAGCAGCCGCTACACTTTCAACGCCATCCGTCAAGGGTCTCTCTTCCCGGGTTCCATTTGCTAATCAAAACAAAAATTTCAACCGTCAAAAGTCATCACATTTTAAGCACTAACAAATTGGCATGTATGGCTACACTCACACGCGCTATGGTAGTCCTAGAACCGACTAAACCATAGCTCGATACCAATAAAATGTAACACCCCAAACCCGTGACTGTCCACCGAATTTGACCACGTGGTGTTACCGGCTTACTTCCTTATTTCTCTCTTGAAATATTTAATTCTGCTTCGAGCAAAGCTAGCTAACTGCGTCACTGTCACCTTAAAAATCATATCTCGAGTTCCCGAACTAAAAAATCAGTTCTGTAAATTTTCCCTGAAACTAGACTCATAATCTCATCTACAAATTTTTTTCTAGAATTTTTGGTTGAGCCAATTAGTACAGTTTATTAGTTAAAGTCTCCCCTGTTTCAGGGTTCGACTACACTGACCTTTGTGCACTACAACTTGGATATCTTCCTGTACAGGGCTCCAACACTTATGCCGTTTGTTTCTAGAGAAACTAGACTCACAAGTGAATCTGTACATATAGCGAATGACTTCTAATTATCTCTGGTTAATTTATACGGAATTTACAAAGTCGGAGCAGGGGATCCAGAAACTGTTCTGGACCTGTTTCGCAAAAACCTGAATATCTCTTAAAATACAGCTCATATGGTCGTTTTGTTTCATCCATATGAAAATAGATTCATCAAGGTTCAATTTCATAATTTATTCACTATTTAATTCCACTTCTGCTATTTTTAGTGATTTTTCCATCTCACCTCACTGCTGCTGGCAGCATCTGTTACTAAAGCAAACAATGACTATTTCATAATTCTTCCATGGCCAACTATTTCATCATACATAATACAAACTATGGCCACCTTATCAAAATTAAGGTTTCTAAGGCTCGTGACTATAGGTTTTAGAATCACACTCAACCGACCACATAGGCCAGTTTCGCATGGCTTAAAATTTACAACCCAAAATTCAACAAAACAAAATAGCCTATACATGCCAAATGTTCTCCTAGTTCAACTACGAAGACAATACCAAAAGATTTCCAGCCGGTGTGATGACTTCAACGACGGTTCCGAGCACGTAAATGAGACGAATCCAAAGGACCTAAAATGGGTGACAAGAAAACACAAAGTGAGTTTATAACTCAGTAAGTCCTAAGCATTCGACAATCATCCATCAATAAAATTATCACAACATGAAATAATGTACGAGGCTAGGTACTCCATCCATATCGAAAATATACCATAGTTCCTCGGACCTTTCGGTTCATTCTCATACCAATTCACCCAATGACATTTTATATACCGTTCAATAGAATAATAGAGGCATTTCCATACATCATCTCATTTCCGCAATAATCATGCAATCAAATGAACTTTCATCTATTCCACGATACTTTATTTACGGGAATGCAATTGAAATCATCACATAGATTTAAAACTTACCAACTCAACCCCGAGCATGAACATAGCATCTATTAGCCATGAACTCAAGGTACTTACTTTTTCTGCTGTCCGTACTCAACTCGATAAAGTCACCCTTCCGTATAAATATTCAATCGGAAGTATATATATATATAGAGTTCGCACACATAGTGCTTAATACTCGATCACGCACACTTAGTGCCATGTGATTTAAGCCCGCACACATAGTGCCATATAGTTCAAACTCGCACACTTAGTGCCATACATTTCAAGCTCGCACACTCAGTGCCAATCTCGTCACCGTGCACATTTACTTCTCGCACACTTAGTGCCAATCTCGTCACCGTACACATTTACTTCTCGCACACTTAGTGCCGAAAGCAAACTTTCTACACATTTCACTATCTCTTTTACATTCAACAATATCATCTTTTCATACACATACAATTGTATATATTTTTCATCTCATTAAACACAATTGCATAGATTTTACAATCATTTAAGCAATATCAAATATATGCTTAATGACTTACCTTGTGTTGGGCAAATAACTCTAAGTCGGCTACTCGTTGACCTTCGATTTCCCCTTGTTGGACGCCTCTCCTTTAGGATCTTGAGCTTAAACAAATAAATTAACTCATTTAATTGCTTTGGTACATATGTTGGTATCCACATTCTAATGATCATATAACATACGGAACGACATGGTAAAATTTTTATCTTGCTACCTTATGTTCTTGGCTATTCGGCCAATAGCCTTATGCAATTTACTATTCTATCAATAATCCAATCACACATACACATATACATATTCGTATATTAGATAACCACCCTTACTAACCACCCATTTTAGTTGATTTTATACAATCAAAGGCAATATCATAATTGGGTATACTTATATAGCCGAATGTGCTAAAATTGATCTAACATCACATATACCCTTGATTGAATGGCCGAATACTTATACTATCAATTATAGTATTGATTTTATTCTTTCAAATACATAGACCCCATTCGGCCCTAACCATTTACTTAACGTATGTGTACAAATTCCATCTCAAAATTAGGAGTTGCAACTACAACTAGGTTACAACAATGCTCATCAATGACCGAATGCCTAAGCACAACTCTACTAAAAATTTATCCAACATCATTAACTTTGCCCTTCACTATTTTTTTTTTCTAAACATCAAATACAAAGTAACTTACATGTATATATTAAACCAACCTTGTTAGCACAATATCCCTTAACCGAATATCATAAACCCAAGCCACATATATAGTTCATCAAGGCCTTTCATTGGCCACATTCGGCACCCCCTCCCCTATGAACAACCAAATTTCAACCTCTATTAAAAGTATATGTACCAAGAGCTTCAACTACTTGGCCAACTACCAAACCTCCAAACACCCAAATTTAATCCATGGAATGAATAGAACTTGAACTAATCACCTCATTTATATCTAAATTTCCAAGGATTTCAAAGTGCTTACCTCTTCCTATGCATCAACCAAGCCGAATCATGCACAAAAGAATTCCCTTCTTCTTCCTCCTTCAAGTCACGGCAATGGAGAATAGAATGAGCAAAATTTTTTTTTTGTTTTCCTTGTTCAATACACGGCAATGGGGAGGGGTAACCACACACACATTTTTTTTTTTGTTTCTCTTCCTACTAACACCAATATAATAACAATTCTAACATCAACCATTAGTAAAACATGTTGGAAACATGTTCCCTCCTTGTCATGGCCGGCCACTCACCTTAGGAAGTGGGTTATTTGACATGCAAGGAAAACCATTTTCCCACATGTATTAATAGGCCACCTTACATTTGCCTAGCACATTTCTAAATTTTCTCACATAAGTCCTATTTGATAAAATTCACTTACAATTAACAAAATCCAAACATTCAATTTTCACACAAGCATATGTACATATAATGAGCATCAACTATGATGGTTAATTATTTTTATAACTCGGTTTAGTGGTCCCGAAACCACCTTCCGACTAGGGTCAATTTAGGGCTGTCACACAATGGGCCTGCGGGCCTATACGGAAAGATTCACATAGAAGTGTGGTACAGTTGGGCTAGGCTGTGTGAACCACACGACTAAGGCCATTTGTGGGTTATGTGGGCCATACGAGCGTGTGGGACCACATGGGCCATAATAGGGATCATTGGCCCATTATCACTGATTGACTGTTAAAGGTTGCACGGGTTGCCCAAGACGACTGTGGACCTACTATTGGGCCGATAATTATACCCGGACCTTTATTTTTGTAAATGACTAATTTACCCCTACATGATATATGACTATGTGAGCATGCCATATTTATTATACATTCATTTATATTATGTTGCATTGCATGGGGTGGGATTTACGATTTTGGAGGAAGTGTACTGAATGGCTATAAGCCTATTACTGGCAGCTCTACTGCAAATACTGTTTTAGTATTGAAATTGGTACGACTTGGTGTGTAGGGTTGGGTGGGTCAATTTTATCCCCACATAGTGTGTAGGGCCGATACGGAGATGGTGTGTAGCGGTTGGATTGGGTAGGATTATTTGTTTGCATACTGTAGTGAGATGGGCTAAGGCCCGCATCGCCTCACATCTTGAAATAGGCTCGTGCCCAGCATCGACATCACATTAAAAAGAGGCTAAGGCCCTAACCGGAACTGACGGACCTAGGCCCAGATTGCGTTTACTCTGACTGTTTGTTATTTTGGGATTTCACACGCTGAGTTTTCGTAAACTCACCCATCTGTTATCTGTGCTGGAAATCCCCAGCTTAGACGGATCGAGGCGACGAAGGACTCGAAGGTGGCCACTCGACGTAGTTAACTTATTTAATATACTATAATTTATTTAATATTGGGTTTTCGTTATGTAATAAGGCCTTTTAAAGTTTATTTTAATTTGGGGATATAATTACTTTAATTTTTACCTGTTAATAATAGGACTCGTATTTTCAAGAAAGCACAAACCAATGTTTTTCTGAAATCATCACGCTTACACCATAAGTTTTAAAAGCTTCCGCAACAAACACTATTTTAAAACTTGAGAAACTAATATAATTAATGTTTTGCTTAAATAATTTGATTTTTCACAAGGAACTAGCCATCCTAACCATTTATTTAGAATCTAAAAAAGTTTTCATGAAAAATGGATTTTTGACAATTTGTGTTTTGGAAAAACACTCCAATGTCACATCACAGATTCGGCCATAACGTCTAGGCCGGGTTTGGGGTGTTACATACAACCTTAATAACACTCCGTAAATATTTATAAATATACTTATGGCTTAGTTTATAGAAACGAGGTCCCAATACCTCATTTTCTAAAACCACTTGACTTTAGGGTCTTACCACTTGAACCTAATTAATCATTTATATAAAATAAATTATCATATCAAAAACCTTTTTAAAACCATAATTGACTCATAAATATTAAATAATAATATTTACAAACTTACTCATCAAATTTGTGGCCTCGGCACCACTGAAAAATGGGCTGTTATAGTTGAGGTTGTGCTATATATTGTTTCGTAAATGCTTGATGAATTGTTTGCATGGTAATTGTTCTAGGCATTCACTCAGCCTGTTAAGTTCACCCACTGCTTTTAAACCCTTGCAGTGTAGTTAAGTGCCAGTGTGAGTGGTATGATTCCTTGGGGTGATCCAAGCAAGTCCATTTTCGTGATGTTGTAGGTGTTATTGTTATTTGTTTTCCTTTTGGGAATAAGGTGATGTGGTATACTTTATTTAGTATTTACCATGCTATTTTGGATGCTTCCATAGATTTTCTGTGTAACACCCCTCACCCATATTCAACGCCAAAATAGGGTTATGGAGCATTACCAGACCTATACCACATTTTAAATATACTTTTAACATAAAATTAATAAAATCATATATATTCCATTCACAACCAAACATTTTGTCCCTAATATGAGCCTACGAGGCCCTAAACATGGATTGGGAGTGGTTCAAGACTAAACTGATAAGTTTGGAAACTTTTTGAGCACTTAAAAAATTATTCTCAAAATAGGGGACACACTCCCGTATGGCTCGGCCGTGTGTCTAACATGACCAACAGACACACCCGTATTACAGGCTATGTGGACATTCGAAATGGGAGCACATGGTCGTGTTCCAGCCCGTGTTTGACCTCGTATAACCCTCTGACTTGGGTCACTCGACCAACACGTAAGCCCATGTACCCTAGAAATGGCCATACACGCCTGTGTGCCAAACCGTGTGCTAGGCCGTGCCAAACTTGTAGGGTATACTGACTTATGCCACACAGCCAAGTCACACGCCTGTTTGTGAGGCCGTGTGGAGTATACTGACTTGATTTTAATTTCAACACCAGGGGACACAGTGTCACACATGGCTGAGACAGCCAGGACAGGGTTCGAGGCATTACTGGATTAAACATTCACAAATATACAAAATCGGGCCATAAAATTTCATCCAAATTAAAACTTTTCAAAACACATGTAAATCGTCCCTTATACAGGCCTTCGAGGCTTAAAACATACATCGGGGTGGTTCAGGACTAAACCGAGGACTTTAGAAAGCTCTGGGAAAACTTAGAGAAATTTTCTTGAAATAGGGTCACACGCCCGTGTAGACACAGGGTCACGCTCGTGTGTCTTCAACATGCCCGTGTCCTCAGGCCGTGTAACTCTCTGTTTATGACGTCAGATAAACGAATTGATTCACACAGCCAAGCCACACGCCTGTGCGCCAAGTCGTGTCCTCCACACAACTGAGACACATGGCTGTGTCTCTGCCCGTGTAGCCAAAACTTAGGCTATTTTCCAGGCCTTATGTTGTCCTTAATTCTCTCCCATACTTATACACATTATAGACAAACATTATAACATCAATTTAATGGTTAATCATCCTTTAGTAAAATTTCGTTAAAACATTTACATGTTGTGATACATGTGTTTATTACTTATACTCATGTTACACCAAGTTAGACATTCCAATTCACATTCTACAATTTTCCATATTCAATCATTGTCAACATACTACCATGCCACAATTCATTCCATGGCCACGACCACCTCGAATGGTCTTAGAGCATTCATCATGTACATGTGTTATAATAATTATTCATAACAACCAATTATAAACACATCACAAACATTAACACATAGCAAGAATAATTAGGCTTACAAGCCATAACCATTTAAGCCACATCTCATGGCCATATACAATAAATCAATATAAGCCGATACATTTGGCTAATCATAACAACATCTAACATAAAAACTTGCCTTATACATGCCACTCACTTGAAAGTATTTAATACACATATGACAATACCTCGGACTTGTTGGCTTGATAGTGTGATGCTGTCTCCGACGGTGACACAAGGAAATGGAGAGGAGGGAGTAAGCTTAAAGTTTAGTAAGTCCATATGAAAATAATAAGCAAATTATCAACATGATTCCATGAAAATGTATTCATAGTTACACTTTTTCCGATTTTCTGGTCATTTTATGTTCTCGATTCATAGTTACTAATTTATTTATATCTGGAGCTACGAAACTCAAAATTAAGATCTGCTAATTTTTGCTTAAACCAGACTCATATAACTTCTTACCATAATATATTCAGAATTTTTGGTTTAGCCAATTAGTAAAGTTTATTCATTAAAGATACCCCTACTTCACTGTCCGACAATTCTGACCTCTGTTCACTAAAAATTATTTATTTCATGGTACGAGAATCCAAATTGAGAACCACTAGTTTTCCCAGATACTAGACTCGCATATATTATTATCATAAAATTTTCCAATTTTTTAGTGTAGCCTATTAGTACAGTTTATTCATTAAAGATACCCCTGTTTCAATGTCTGACAGTTTCGACCTTTCTTCACTAAAAATTATTTATCTCATGGTACAGCTCTCGGATGTTGTCCTCATCAATTTCTATTGAAAATAGACTCATTATTTATTTTAAACATGCAAATTAAGACCCATAATTATTTTTTACAATTTTTAATGATTTTTCTAAACCAGAACAAGGGATTCCAAAATCATTCTAACCCTGTCTCACAAAAATCCAATTATCACAAAATATAAAACTCTTTTGCCTTCACCGTTTCTTTTATGGGACAATAGACTCATTAAGATTTAATTTAATATCTTATTCAACCTTTAATTCAATTTCTACCATTTTTGGTGATATTTTTCAAAGTCACACAACTGCTGCTGTCCAAAATTATTTTATTACAAAATTTCACTTTTACATAATTTCACTTACTCCATTCTATCTTACCAAAAGATTCGTTCAACTATTGAGCACATACCAACCTTGTAACTGAAGCTCTCTGGTAAGCATAGTAGCCTAGACTTAGTACTATACATGCGACCTATCAATCTGGTACACGTAGTAGCCTGCACTTAGTATACATACGTGACTTATCCATCTGATACACGTAGTAGCATACACCTAGTACTACACACGTGATCGAAGTTAACGGGTACGCATAGTAGCCTGCACGTAGTACTAAACATGCGACCTATCGATTCGGTACACGTAGTAGCCTGCACTTAGTACTACACATGTGACCTAACCATGTGATACATGTAGTAGCCTGCACTTAGTACTACACACGTGATCGAAACTATCGGGTTTGCATAGTAGCCTGTACTTAGTACTACACATGGGACCTAACAATCTAGTACAAGTAGTAGCCTGCACTTAGTACTACACACGTGACCTAAAACTGTCTTAAACACATAGTAGCCTGCACATAGTACTACACATGTGTTCTCACAAAAGATCATTCACATCTCTTCTATTCCGAAGGTTCAATCGGGAAATTCTTCACTTTTCAACATTTTAGTAACTCGTTCTTAGTCAATTCCGATTCGTAGTTTACATCAATTGATCATTCTCTAGGCAGCCACATCTCATATAGTAACAAAAGATATTAACATAAAAAGAATCAAAATATTATTTACATACGAACTTACTCATTTCAAAGAAACATCATATTCCATCAAACTTCCAAACCTCTATCGGACGTACTCGAATTGTGGCTTCATTCACATAGCAATATCTCATAATCATATGGCATTGCAACATTTTCATCATAATAGCAAAACATCAAGAACACATTATATCATCAAAATAATCACATAACATCAAATTATTCACATATATATACTTACAACTCGTGCAATATCGAAGCATTAGCATTCAAATACAATATTGCATTATTAAAATCACATGAACTTACCTCAGGTTCGAGTACGACGATATATTCTAATTTAGTCCATAATCTCAATCATTTCCAATCTATGTCCAAATCTCATTTTCCTTAATCTATAATACCACATTTAGCTTACTAATTAGTCACATTATTCATATGGGTCCAAAAATCATACTTTTACAAATTTACATTTTGATTGCTAAACTTTCACATATTTGCACTTTGGCCTTTGGGCTCATAAAATGACTTTTATTCAATTTCCTTGCATTTTAAGCCTAGCCGAATCAATTTCATAACTGTAGCAGCCCCTAATTTCCATTAAATCACACTTATATGACAAATTATGTAACTTTTACAAAATGATCCTTTTTGAAAATTTCACCGAAAATCACATAGTAAAAATCGTTTATTACACATCGAACATTCATATTCTACCATTAGACATCAAAACACATGCATGTCATCCATGAGTAAATTTTTAAACACAAACCCTAGCTCAAAATATGGGTAGAAATAAGTAGATCTTGTTACGAGGATTTCAAAAATATAAAAATCATTAAAAACGGGGCTAGAACAGACTTACAATCGAGCTTGGAAGCTTGAAAAACCATAGATATGTCTTCTCCATGCAAGGTTCGGCCATGGGGTAGAAGATGGACAAAAATTGGCTTTTAATTTTGTTTTTAACTCATTTTAATTACTAGATTAGCAAAATGCCCCTAACTTAAAAATATTCTATTTCACCCATTTCACGTCCATTTTTGACCAAAAATTTATCCAATGGTCTAATTTCCATTTAAGGGCCTCCAATTTAAAATCTCGTAACAATTAGACACCTCTAACATGTAGAACTCAACTTTTTCACTTTTTACAATTTAGTCCTTTTGACCAAATTGAGTGCCCAAACGCCAAAATTTTCGAACGAAATTTTCACAAAATCATCCGTGAAATTGTAGACCATAAAATATATCATAAAAAAAATTTTATTGTGTCAGATTTGTGGTCCTGAAATCACTGTTCCGACTAGGCCCTAATTCGGGATGTTATAACTCTCCCCCCTTTAGGCATTTTCTTCCCCGAAAATCTTACTAGAAGAGTGTTTTGGTTTTCACATAAACTCCACTATATCATAATCATTGTTGAAGAACCTTTAATCAGGCTATGTTTAATACTTAGCTCTTTAATTTCTCACACTAAAGTCATGAACAATTCCGTGTTATACGATGCATCAATCGAATCTTGACTTCTATCAGAGAACTCGTGTATACAAGTGTCAAACCCATACCGTTATAGAATATGAATATACACATCATTCTTGAATCCTCTCGAGTTCAATTGGCATAGCTAGCCCGATCATCATGGCCTTAAGTTCTCTATCATTTTATACAGCTCCACAATTCACTAGTTCGACCTTTGGCCATCATTAAAATTCAGAGCCTCAATTAGCTTTTTCAATAATTCACGATATAAATCCCGAATCTCAATCCAATTAACAAAAACTAGAATTTTAAGAAATTCCACAATCTCGAAGATACTTAATCCCATAAGTCTGATGAGCGAAAATTCAATACTTACTGACATGATTTGTAGATTCATCAATTACTTAACAACAAGTCATATGACATCTTTCTTTTTCAAAGATAGGAATAATTCTAATATGAAATCTATAGCACTCTCATTCTCAGAGAGCATTATCTTATCATCCTTTAACAATTCAAGTCAGCTACACTATCTCAACTTAAGTCTTTCTATGACAGTAGATACTTTAAGCTATCGCACTACCCTTCTTGTCTTAAAACACATCACTGAAAATCAAGAAGTTTTTGCTTAATGCAGATAAACCAGTTTCAAGGCTTCGATTAACAATATTCTCGTATATTCAAATTGTTACAAACAAGTAGTAGACCATTCAACTTTCACAAGACAAAAACTTTATCATTCAAAGAAACTTTAAATCGTATCAAAGTCTTGTAAGATATATACACTTTCATTCAGACCTTTTGTCTTTTACCCGGAGAGATAAAATCTTATTCTTAGACTTGGGAAAAAAAATTCGGACATAAATATCCCATTAAATCTTTCAAACAATAATCCATACAAACTGAACAACCAAGTCGGTCTTAATTATTACTTGATAAAGTTTCAGGAAATCCTTTCTTTTAGCTGTCAAAATGATTTAACATGTAATTATGTAAAATTCACTTATCATACTAATTCATTTCAATTGCATTAGCTCAAGGTAGTATAAATGTTCCCAGTCGAAGGCATTAACTTGATTAACTTTCTTGAGAAAAGAAATCCATTATACAAGCTGATACTAGCAATTTCACCACTTATGCATTTGTTGATGTCAAATCCTTCACGAATATTTAGAGAAATCCAGATACTAAAAATATCACATTAGTATGATCAAAGCAGAAGCATAGTCACACTTGACATGATTATCACAACTAAAGAACACACTATAGATATGAGCCATGATTGATAAATTCTGTATATAGATAACAAGAAAACCAGGATTAAGAAGTCCAAGATAGAGAAATCCAAGATGAGGAAATCCAAGATACAATATCATAATGAAAGACCCAGAACAAAGCTCATAAGAAAATATGGAAGATTTTGATAATTTCCCAGAAGAAAGAAGTCTGTAAGAATACATCATTCAAGCCCACTGGAACTAAATGCAACATAGATAATGTACCTTCCCATATATATATCGAACAGAGCATCCATTAGAAGGAAGAAAATCATAACATCAGGTACATTATCTCATAAAATCCCAACAGATAGAACATAATAGAATGCCAGAGGGAAAATAGAGCAATACATATTATATACCTGTCAGACTATCAATACTTTCGTCTTATTCCAGGATTAGAAACCATTTTCACACGACAACAATTTATCTGAAAATAGATAGACCGAGTAATACTTTCAAGAGTAAATGAACTTATAGAGTACCTCAAGAGAGACAGTCATAATCTGCTTACTATAATTACCACATTCTGATATCTTACATGTCAAGATTTATTCCTCCAACTATTTCTGTTATTACAAATCCCATATTATGATTTTCATTGAAGAAGATTGGTTCTGAAGAAATTCCAGTTAATATGTTTCTCGACATCACACTTTACTAGCTCTATCTTGACTTATCAATCCAATTAATCTCTAATCATAGTTATAATCATTCTACAGCTGAACTCTTTGGTCTCATACTTGTGAGCTTATTCAACACTGATCTTATAAAATCCTTTACAAAACACCACTCTGGTAAGAGGGGTGGGGTCGTAGGGTCCCTAACTCATCTCTCATACACATATGCATATAACACTATTTCATCATCATAGTAACATTTTCACAAGCATATCATCTACTTCAGGCAAACTATTATTCACGTTCGTAGGACACAAGCTTTTCAATTATCTTATTTAAACCAGTGCATTTATGCATGCATTTTATGGATTCTGAATAACTTTACTTATCCCATTCATTCAATCAAACAAGTCATGCACATAACATCTTATGAGGGCCAATCAAACATGGATAAGTATGTCACAATCAAAACTTTTATCTTGCACTTCATCATATACATATCATTACATTCATATGAATCAATTCGTCAATTTAACGTAAATAAGTTCATTACATTATAATCATTTGTCTCATTTAAAGATATCGTTAAAATTCATCAACATTCAATGTCTAATCGGGAAAATCACATTTTTATCCGTAACATGATATTATAAACCTTTATTCATACCTTTATGAATTTCTTTTTATCACATTCACTTAATCAAACAAGTCAAGTGCACAACATCATATGAATATCAAACAAGCATGAGTATTCCTCGTAACATAAACTTTTATCTCATATGTTATCACATATATATCATGAACTTTTATTCATACTTTTCTGCGTTTAGGCTCATCATAACTGTACTTTACCCAAATACCTTAGCTTCACATTTAACATGGTCGGGTAGCTCGGTTGGAGAGTACCTCTGCCTAAACAAGATGATTCTCATTCGCGTCGGGAGACATGACACTATCACGGATTGGTGGCACGTATAGCTAGACTCTCATTCATGCTAGGTTAGTCCAAGAACCAACTAAACCGTAGCTCAGATACCACTAAATGTAACACCCCTTACCCTATCCAAAGTTGGGATAGGGTTCGAGGCGTTACCGGACTTCAACATTCACAAATATGCAAAATTGGGCCATAAAATTTCATCCAAATTAAAACTTTTCAAACATATGTAAATCGTCCCTTATACAGGCCCTCGAGGCCTAAAACATACATCGGGGTGGTTCGAGACTAAACTGAGGACTTTAGAAAGCTTTGGGAAAACATAGAGAAATTTTCATGAAACAGTGTCACACGCTAGTGTAGACACAGGGACATACTCGTGTGTCTTCAACACGCCCGTGTCCTCAGGCCGTGTAACTCTCTGTTTATGACATCAACAAAACAAATTGATTCACACGGTCAAGCCACACGCCCGTGTGCTAGGTCGTGTCCTCCACACGGCTGAGACACATGGCCATGTCTATGCCCGTGTAGCCAACACTTAGGCTATTTTCCAGGCCTTATGTTGTCCTTAATTCTCTCCCATACTTATACACATTATAGACACATTATAACATCAATTTAATGGTTAATCATCCTTTAGTAAAATTCCGTTAAAGCATTTACATGTTGTCATACATGTGTTTATTACCTATACTCATGTTACACAAAGTTAGACATTCTAATTCACATTCTACAATTTTCCATATTCAGCATTATTAACTTACTACCATGCCACACATTCATTCCATGACCACGGCCACCTCGAATGGTCTTAGAGAATTCATCATGTACATGTGTTATAATAATCATTCATAACAACCAATTATAAACACATCACAAACATTAACACATAGCAAGAATAATTGGGCTTACAAGCCATAACCATTTAAACCACATCTCATGGCCATATACAATAAATCAATATAAGCCAATACATTAGGCTAATCATAACAACATCTAACATAAAAAATAGTCCTTATACATGCCACTCACTTGAAAGTATTTAATACACATATGACAATACTCCGGAGTTGCTGGCTTGATAGTGTGATGCTGCCTCTGAAGGTCTCCAACCCCGAGCTGACCTGAAAACACTAAGGAAATGAAGAGGAGGGAGTAGCTTAAAGCTTAGTAAGTCCATATGAAAATAATAAGAAAAATATCAACATGATTCTATGAAAATGTAATCATAATTACACTTTTGCCGATTTTCTGGTCATATTGTTTTCTCAAATCATAGTTACTAATTTATTTATATCTAGAGCTACGAAGCTCCAAATTAAGATCTGTTAATTTTCTCTGAAACTAGACTCATATATCTTCTTAACCTAAAATTTTTAAAATTTTTGGTTTAGCCAATCAGTACAGTTTATTCATTAAATATACTCCTAATTCACTGTCCAATAGTTCTGACCTCTCTTCACTAAAAATTATTTATTTCATGGTACAGGACTCCAAATTGAGAACCACTAATTTTTACAGAAACTAGACTCATATATATTCTTATCATAAAGCTTTCCAAATTTTTAGTTCTTCCAATTAGTACAGTTTATTCATTAAAGATACCCTTGTTTCACTATTTGACAGTTCCGACCTCTCTTCACTAAAAATTATTTATCTCATGGTACAGCTCTCGGATGTTGTCCTCATCAATTCCTATTGAAAATAGACTCATTAATGATTTTAAGCTTGCAAATTATGACCCATAATTATTTTTTTACAATTTTTAATGATTTTCCAAAATCAAAAAAAGGGATTCCAAAATCATTCTGACCCTGTCTCACAAAAATACAATTTTCACAAAATATAAAATTCTTTTTCCGTCATCATTTCTTTTATGAGAAAGTAGACTCATTAAGATTTAATTTAATATCTTATTAACCTCTAATTCGATTTCTACCATTTTTGGTGATTTTTCAAAGTCACACAACTGCTGCTGTCCAAAATTGTTTTATTACAAAATTTCACTTTTACATAATTTCACTTACTCCATTCTATCTTACCAAAAGATTCGCTCAACTATCAAGCACATTGCTCACAACTTTTCACATAGATATACTGCACTTATTCATCACATAGTCATGTACATATGTATTTTCACTTAGTAAATTTCCATTTGAACTCATTGGAATAAGAAAAGATACCCGGTGGCCTGTGCATATACCACCCTTGTAACCGAAGCTCTCTAGTACGCATAGTAGCCTGCACTTAGTATTATACATGCAAGCTATCAATCTGGTACACGTAGTAGCCTACACTTAGTACTACACACGTGACTTATCCATCTGATACACGTTGTAGCCTGTAGTTAGTACTACACACATGATTGAAGTTAATGGGTACGCATAGTAGCCTGCACTTAGTACTACACATACGACCTATCAATCTGGTACACGTAGTAGCCTACACTTAGTACTACACACGTGATCGAAACTATCAGGTACGCATAGTAGCCTGCACTTAGTACTACACATGCGACCTAACAATTTGGTACACATAGTAGCCTGCACTTAGTACTACACACGTGACCTAAAACTGTCTTAAACACATAGTAGCCTGCACATAGTACTAAAGATGTGTTCTCACAATGGATCATTCGTATCTCTTCTATTTTGAAGGTTCAATCAGGAACTTCTTCACTTTTCAATATTTTACTAACTCGTTCTTAGTAAATTCCAATTCATAGTTTACATCAATTGATCATTCTATAGGCAGCCACATCTCATATAGTAACAAAAGATAATAACATAAAAAGAATCAAAATATTATTTACATACAAACTTATTCGTTTCAAAGAAACATCATATTCCATCAAACTTCCAAACCTTTACCGGACGTAATCGAATTGTGGCTTCATTCACATAGCAATATCTCATAATCACATGGTATTGCAACATTTTCATCATAATAGCAAAACATCAAGAACATGTTATATCATCAAAATAATCACATAATATCAAATTATTCACATATATATACTTACAACTCGTGTAATATCGAAGCATTAGCATTCAAATACAATATTGCATTATTAAAATCACATGAACTTAACTCGGGTTCGAGTATGACTATATATTCTGATTTAGTCCATAATCTCATTCATTTCCAATCTATGCCCGAATTTCATTTTCCTTGATCTATAATACCACATTTAGCTTACTAATTAGTCACATTATTCATATGGGTCCAAAAATCATACTTTTACAAATTTACATTTTGACCTTTAAATTTTCACATATTTGCATTTTGTCCCTTAGGCACGTAAAACGATTTTTATTCAATTTCCTTGCATTTTTAGCCTAGCCAAATCATTTTCATAACTTTAGCAGCCCCTAATTTCCACTAAATCACACTTTTATGACAAATTTTGTAACTTTTACAAAACGATCCTTTTTGACAATTTCACCGAAAATCACTTAGTAAAAGTCATTTAATACACACCAAGCATTCATATTCTACCATTGACATCAAAACACATGCATGCCATCCATGGGTAAATTTTTAAACACAAACCCTAGCTCAAAATATGGGTAGAAATGAGTAGATCTTTTTACGAGGATTTCAAAAACGTAAAAATCATTAAAAATGGGGTTAGAACGGACTTACAATCGAGCTTCGAAGCTTGAAAAACCCTAGCTATGTCTTCTCCATGCAAGGATCGTCCATGGGGTAGAATATGGACAAAAATTGGATTTTAATTTTTTTTTAATTCATTTTAATTACTAGATTACCAAAATGCCCCTAACTTAAAAATATTCTATTTCACCCATTTCATGTCCATTTTGGTCCAACAAATTATCCAATGGTCTAATTGCCACTTAAGGGCCTATAATTTAAAATCTCATAACAATTAGACACCTTTAAAATGTAGAACTCAACTTTTGTATTTTTTACAATTTAGTCCTTTTGACCAAATTGAGTGCCCAAACGTCAAAATTTTCGAACGAAATTTTCATGAAATCATCCCGTGAAATTGTAGACCATAAAAATATAATAAAAAAATTATTGTGTAGGATTTATGGTTTCGAAACCACTGTTCTGACTAGGCGCTAGTTCGGGATGTTACACGTGTCTTTGCCTGTGTGGACAAAAATAGGCTATTTACCAAGCCATTTTGCCACCCTATCTTATGCACACCTACATTAACCCAATTGGCACTAAAACATAGCATAATATGACATTTTAACCAACCAATTCAAGCTTAATTCATACATAATCTATTCCACCTTTCTTAATACAAACAAGACACAAAATATAGCATACCATTTAGACCAAAATCACATATACAATTCAATTAAATATACACTTCCAAATATGCATCATTTAGCCTAATTTCACAAGCAAACCAATATCCATAAATCAACTATTTGATACACAGAATGCCTATTACGATTAAGCATCACACAACTATCATTCAACATATTTCACAAGATATAGACACATATATATACATGATTCAAACATACCAAAATAATCCAAAATGGGCCATCACTCATGACTATATATATATAAACCAAAACATAAGCATTTATAAGCCAATTCAAATGGCACAACACATTACCAAATATACCAAAATAACCAAAGTCCTTATACATGCCATATACTTAAAACATAAGCTCAAAAGGCATCAAAGTGATAGTAGGATAGTGTGACGATGTCTCCGACGATCCCCGAATCCGATCTAGCTTTAAAGTCACTATAAAACATGAAAAATTAAACAAAGTAAGCTATATAGCTTAGTAAGCTCGTATGAAATAAACTCAATCTTATCATAAATAAACAAATCATCAATTTGAACAGACCAACATGTCACATTTTCAATCACAATCTTATATATGAACTTCACAACTTTGTCGATTTAAGCTTATATGGTTCATGTACATACCTATACCATATCGTATCAATCTCATACACAACCATGTCCTTCATTTACCCATTGAACCAATCAAAATACTATCGAATACATTGGAAACTCACACCTAAGTGTCAATATCATGGCCTGAAGCCAACTAAATCTAATATCACATATATTGCTCACTCTAGAGCTATCAACGGGCCTGCTCACAAAAGTTCTCAGTCGAGACGTAGCAACACGGTGCTGCTCACACTAGCTGTCAAGTATCCGCAACACATGTCAGTATACTCAGCCACCGATAGGACATACAAGATTACCACCCAGATCACATAATCACAATAATTCCTTAATGACATGTCACTAGTATCTAAATCTATTCCTAAGGTTCAACTGGGATTTCCATTGTCGAATTGTCGTCAAATCATTTCTAAACATATCCATAGTCTTGTATTCACAATTTATGCAATATCAAAGCATTTAAAATATATTTATAATGAAACTTATTACATACAAACTTACCTCGGATGTAAGAAAGGCTAAATTGGTCGATTAGTGGAGAACATTGTTTTTCCCTCGATCTAGATTCGAGTTTCACTTTTCTTGATCTATATGTAATCAAAATTGGCTTATTTAATCATATACCTATTCAATTTAGTCCAACCTTCACTTTAAGACATTTTTACACAATTGCCCCTAATATTTCACATCTTTTACAATTTAATCCTTATTTCATAAAAACACAAATTAATGCAATTAACCATAACCCATGCTAGCCGAATTACTATTATGTCCCTAACAGCCCATATTTTCCATTTATTTCACATTTTAACAACAAGGTTTCCACATTTCACAATTTAATCCCTAATTTGCATTTTCACTAAAAATCACTTAACAAAACCTGTATAACGAACATCAAACGTTCATAATCTATCATTAAACATCAAAATTATCATGTATTTATCAATAACATCTAAAATCTTTAAAAATTTTGCAAAATAGTCCCTGGGATAGCTAGACTAAGCTGCAACAATCACAAAAACATAGAAATCATTAAAAACCGAACAAAAATGGACTTACATGCTCAATAAGACAAGGCTGAATGCTTGAAGCTTTGTTAATGGCTTCCTAGGTTAATTTTGATTGGAGAAAAATGAAGGACGAAAGATGATACAAATTGTTTTTATTTAATTTACCTTTATTTACCAAATTACAAAATTAACCTTATTATTAATTCAAAATTTCAATTATGCCAAAAAATTATCATCCACTATCCAATTAATGGTCTATTTACCACATAAGGACCTTAAATTTAAGTTTCTATAGCTTTTTGACACCTCTAGCTATTAGAAATCAAGTTTTACGCTTTATGCGATTTAGTCCTTTTTCTCAAATTAACCATTCAAACGATATAATGTCTAAACGAAACTTTCACAATCCTATATTCATGCTATAAATATTAAAGAAATAATAAAATAATTATTTTGACTTCGTATTTGTGGTTCCGAAACCACTGTTCTAATTTAACTAAAAATAGGCTGTTACAATTTGTTCCTAAGTTTATGAGATTCGTTTCATATTAAGTTGATTATTTCTTAGACTTAATTTTGATGTTTTAGACTATTACTATGGTCGTTTTGATGTTTATTTGATAATGGTATGATAACATGATGAATTGGTACAAGTGGGAATCACTTATATGCTTAAAATGTTGTATTTTTCTAGTCTGAAGCAAAGGTAACGATATTCATGTTGTAAAAATGATGCCTCTGTGATCTTGAAATGTGCAGGAATCAAAATCATAAATTGGTATCGATACCCTTTCACGAGTATCAATATTCAAGGTAATTTTATTGATATTTTTTCAATTGTACTAATATTTTATTGTGTTGATTTTATGTGAGAAACAGAATGTTGATTTGGTACCAATTTTCCATACGATATCGATACTATGTGAGGAAAATATCGATACCCATGTTCTAGTATTGATACTTATTGGTTGTCTTGGAAATTTTGCTAAGTGATCCTAATGCATGTTCAATTATTACTATAAGTTTATTTGAAGTATGTTTGCCATGTTCTGATGATGATTGATATATGTTTGACTAAAAATTTATAAGATCACTGATAAAAAGGATGATTTCTTAATAATATGATAATTTACCATGAGTATGGCATGAGACAATGGTGTGGCATCCTGATATTCGAGCTTGGAGACCAAGTTGGGTATAAGGTGTTACACGTATAGGATGTAAGGCCTATCTAGCATATATCTTGGATACAAAGGTGGATGGTGCATTATTGGAGAATATATGTGTAGTGACAGAATTTCCATACGTCTTTCCAGAAAAGTTGCCAGGTTTACCTACAGAATGTAAGGTTGAGTTTGGAATTGAGTTGCTGCCTAGGAGAGCACCAGTGTCCATTGCACCTTATCGTATGGCACATAAGGAGCTTAAAGAACTCAACGTGTAGTTCCAAGAGTTAATTGATCATGGCTTCATAAGTACAAGTGTATCACTATGGGGAGCTCCAGACCTATTTGTGAAGAAGAAGGATGGGTCAATGAGGCTTTGTATCGATTATCGTCAGTTGAACAAACTAACTGTGAAGTATAAATACCCTTTTGCCAAGGATCGATGACCTTTTTTATCTTTTTAAGGGTGCCACAATTTTCTCCAAGATTTATCTAAGGTCAAGTTATTATTAGTTGCAAGTGAGAGAGGTTAATATACCTAAAACTAATTTCAAAACTCTATATGGGCACTATCAATTTCTAGTGATGCCCTTCAGACTTACGAATGCTCCCGCCACTTTCATGGATATCATGAATAGAATATTTCAACTTATCTTGATCAATTTGTAGTGGTATTCATTGATGACATTCTGATCTACTCTAAGACTGAGTTGGAGTATAAGGAACACTTAAGGTTAGTCTTTCAAACCTTACGTGAGAAAAACTTGTACGCAAAGCTAACTGTGAGTTTTGGTTCTGAAAAGTGATGTTTTCAGGACACGTGGTATCTACTGAGGGTATCCATATTGACCACAAGAAGATTGAGGTTGTTTTGATTGGAAGCATCTTAAGAATGTTAGTGAGATTCAGAGTTTTCTTAGACTTGCTAAGTATTATCTGAGGTTTCTTAAAGGATTTTTGTTCATTGTGGCACTAATAAAAAAGCTATTGAGAAAGAGTGCATTTTTTAAATGGACTGATGAACAACAAGCTAGTTTGGAAAAGCTCAAGGTAGTATTAACCCAAGCCCCTGTATTGATCCAACCCAAGTTCGATAAGGATTATGTGGTTTATAGTGACGCTTCTCATACAGAACTTGGATGTTATTGATGCGGAACGGGAAAGTAGTAACATATGATTCAAGGCAACTTAAACCATATCAATGTAACTATCCAATGCATGACCTTGAATTGGTTGTAGTGGTTTTCACTCTTAAGATCTGGAGGCACAACTTTTGTGGGGATAATTGCGTCATCTACACAAATCATAAGAGTCTTAAGTTACTCATTACACAGAAAGAGTTAAACTCGGGACAGAGGAATTGGATAAAGCTACTTAAGGACTACGACTACTCTGTTGAGTATCATCAGGGTAAATATAATGTCGTGGCTAATGCATTAAGTAGAACAGAGATGAGTCGATTAAGAGCAATGTTTGTGAGGCTGAGTTTGTTTGAAGATGGAGGTTTACTTGCGAAATTAAAAATGTGACCTACACTATTGGAGGATGTTACGTTGAAACAGTTATTGGATACATATTTAGCACCTCATGCAAAACTTATCAATGAGGGCAAGACTTCAGATTTGCTTTTAATTTTGAAGGAGATTTGTGTTATCGTGGGAGATATTGTGTAACAGCCCGACTTTAGCTAAATCAGAACAGTGGTTTTGAAACCATAAATTTGAGGTTGTAAAATTATTTTAATATTATTTTATGTGTTTACAGCATGTGAATATGTATGAGTGAAAGTTTTGTGTGTTAGTTTTATCGTTTAAATGATTAATTTGAAAAAAAAGGACTTAATCGCGTAAAATGCAAAAGTTACATTCTATTTTATAAAGGTGTCTAATTGTCATGGCTTATTAAAGGTGAAGTCCTTATGTTGTAAATAGACCGTGGGTAGTGCAATTTGACATGAATAGCCATCCATTATGTGTTTTTAAATGTTAATAAATAAGGTTATTTTGGTAATTGGTTAAATAAGTCTTAATTAAACAAAACCAAAGTTAAAATGTGTTCATCTTTTCCATTTCCAATCAAAAAACAAAAGAAAATAAGGGTTTTGAGAGCTTTGAAGGTCTGGCCCTTGTGCATCTTGATTGAGATCAAAAATGAAAGAAATCAGATTTAGATCGAGGGAAATTGAAAGCTATCAAATAGTCAATCTGGTTCCCCTATTCTGACTACAAGGTAAGTTCATATGCAAATAAATGTCATTGAATTGAATTATATATGTTTTATTATCATTGAATTACTACGAATGTCGAACGAGCAAATACGAGCATGAATCGACGAAGTTACGACATCTAAATGTCCGGTACAAACCTTAGGAATAATATAGGATACAAATGTCATGACATTAGGTTACCGAGATGTGATTACATGTAAGGCCATGTCTGGGACTTTGGCATTGTATTGAGACTACGTGTAAGACCATTTTTGGGACATTGGCATCGTTAATCGATTTCTTGTAAGACCCTACTTGGGATAGTGGCATCGATAAGTGATAACATGTAAGACCATATCTGGGATATGGCATTGTACGGGATTATGTGATTTTTGAGTATCCTTAATAATTCCGAACGGTTCAACGGGCAAAGTCAAGTTGAGAAAGAATATGTGAATGAGCTGAGTGACTAGGTACGTATGAGATTTACATGAGTATTGAAAAGGAAAGTATTTGATGAACCCGATTAAGATATTGAATATATGTTCAATGAGAAAGGTTTGTGAAATTGAATGTGAATAGCTATGTTTAGCATATTTTATTTTGATATGCAAATATTCATGTGATGAAATTCTTTGTATATGGCTTACTAAGCTTTTAAAGCTTACTTTGTGTGTTCTTTCCATGTTTTCTAGATTATCGAAGCTAGCTCAGATTCGAGGATCATCAGAAAACACCATCACGCTATCAATCATCTCGCTGGTACTTTTTGAAGTTCGTTATATATGGTATATGGCATGTATAGGCTAGTGTCATTTTGGTATGTTTTGAGTTATGATATTAGCCATGAGATTTGGCTTGTAAATGTTGATATGTATGGCCATTTAAGTTGGCTTGAATTGTGTTGGATAATTGATATGTATGTGATGTATATAATGCCTTATATGTTGGCATATTTTGATATGTTTGCCATAGTTGTTGATATAGCCAAATAGTTGTTATTTGGTTAATTAGTAGATGATGTATTAATGCTTGGAAGATTGGCATATTTTGGTATGATTTTGAGATGGAGATATGGTGTAAGTTGTGTCATGAAATAGATGATAATTGATGAGTAATGCAATTAGTAGTCATGTGAGATTGATATTTTGGCACATGGATTTGGTATGTTTTTGAATATGGAATAAGTAGCTGATATAGTTGAATATAGATGACATGATATATGTATGAATTGGCATGTTTTGGTTGCCTATCTATGTGTTGAATTAGTACCAATTTGGTTACTTTGTGTGCATGAGAAAAGAGTGGCAAATTGGCTTTACAAATGACCTATTTTTTTCACATGGGCAGAGACACGGGCGTGTGTCTTAGCCGTGTGCAACACATGGTCATGTTACACGGTTGTGTGTCCCCTTGGGTACCCTTTCGAATTAAAGTCAGTATGCCTTACAGTTTTGACATAGCCTAGACACACGGGCGTGTCTATTGGTCGTGTGTGGCACTTGGGCCTCTGGTCGGCCGTGTAACCCAAGTTAGTAACCCGCTTAGATTTCACCCGGCCTGGCACATGGGTGTGTCCTCGACCGTGTGGTGCAAGGCAATATGTATGCCTTGTTTTCACATAGTCTGTGACACGGCCGTGTCTGGTAGTCGTGTGAGGCACATGGCCTGTTCACACGGGAGTGTGACCCTTAAATTAAATAAAATTTTCTATGTTTTTTAAAGTTTGCAAATGTTATCAGTTTAGTCTCGAACCTTTTCTAAGCATGTTTTAAGGTCTCGTAGGACCTTAGAAGGGACAACATGATTGAGATGAATGAATTTTGATTATGATTGCATATATGTCTGTTAATGAGGTGTGTTATCTAGTAATGCCTTGTAACCCTATTCCAGTGTCGAATAAGGGTTAGGGGTGTTACATTTAGTTGGTATCAGAGCTATAATTTAGTCGATTCTAGGACTAATATAGTTAGTGAGAGTCTAGCTATACATGCCATATATATAAATTGCGATAGTGTGATGATTCCTGATAGTTAAAATTGTGTTTTTGGTATAGCAAATGGATCCCAATCGAGCAATAGCTGATGATGTTGAAAGTAATGCATCCGCTCCCACACAAGGGGTAGCGTCGGTTGATTCTAGGCCTATTTCGAGTAGCCAAGGGGGAGAGGCTAAGCAAGCCTTCTTCCAAATGATGAGTGAGTGGTTCACAGAATTCGTTTGAATGAATCCAACTGCTCAGTAACCTCCACCCCCACCTGTTCTGTAACACCTCGAACCCGAGACCATCGCCGGTGTCGGACGTGTGACAGTCCAAAATTGACCCTAGTCGGAATGTGGTTTCGGGACCACAAAACCGAGGCATAAAAAATAATTAAAAATTTATTTTGATACCTATAATATGTGTGTGCTCATGTATGACATTTTATGATGATTGATTTAGTGTTATAAAGGTGACTTTCACTAGAAAGGACTTGTGTGAGAAAACTTAGAAATGAGATAGGCAAATGTTGAAGTGGCCTATTGATGCACACTAGGAAATGTTGTCCTTGCATGTCAAATTCCCCAAATTTGACTATAATGGCCGCCAAGGTGGGTATGATGGGCAAGGAAAACATGTTTCCAACATGTTTGGCTAGTGAGTTATGTAGGAAGTATTATAATAAAAATAAGCATAAAAAAATGAAAAAAAGAGAGAAAGATGAGCTTGGATGCCCTTGTTGCCGTGAGTAGAGGAAAAGAGAGGAGAAATTTTTGTTCATCCATTTTCACTTCTTGGCCGAAAATACTAAGGAAAAAGGGAGGATTTTTGCTTCATGCTTGGTTTAGAAGAGATCTAGAAGGAGATTTGGCTAAATTGCATCAAGATTAAGGTATGTATGAGGTTGTGTTGGGAGTTTCATGCATGTTTTGGTTGCTAACTTGATGTGCATGTTAGCCATGGCTCAAATCTTTGTTATGCCATGGAAATGGTATTTGGCCAAAGTTGTTATGGTGATAAAGCCATTGCATGCTAAGTGTGAAGCTTGATGATGATGCATGCAATGATGGATTGTCTACTCTTGAGTAAGATTTTGAGTTTTCTTTTGTTTAATCATGATTGAAGTTGAAAAGGGCATGATTGTCATATTCGCCATGATGCATTCATGAGCATGGTTCATGCTTCTTGCATGTTAGTTAAAATTTGTGTTTTGGATGGCTATGGACACCTTGAAATTGGCCATGCTCATATATGTATATATATGTTTGCACATGATGTTTTGGTTATGAAGTAAGTGATGAATATGTTTGTTTAAAGAAGAAGATGTTGAAGAATAATTGTGAAATTGTAAGCACATTCGGCCTAGCACACATATGAGTGCTTGATGCTATATTATAAGTTTTGAGCTACAATATGCAAAGCATTAACTAGTAAAATGCATGCTATTTTTGTGTGGTATTAAGTGCATAATTGGCCTCAACATGGACATGTATATTCGGCCTTAGGTAGCCTATTGATGGCCTTAGCTTTTCCTTGATGCTCGAATGAATTGTTTTGAATTGCTTGATGTGGTATAAAATGTGCATGACCATTGTGTATTCAAGCTAAAGAGTGGCCATATGACCATTTAAACTCCTTGTCATATTCGGCCATAAGCTAGCACAATGAGGTTTTAATAAATTGAATTTGTTTGAATTAGCTCAAGAGCTAAGAGGGCCACAATTGGACAAGGGGAAGGAAAAAGTGATCGAATAGCCGTAAAAGCCGTTCGACAACATCCGAGTAAGTCCTCAAGAAGTGATCTTACTTGAATTATGTGGAATGAAATATGGATGTATTGATTATTGATTTATGTGTGTATGAGTATTGAATGATACGGGCTAAGTCCGGCGATTATGCTAGTGATTATAATTGTGTTTGAGCCTTAATAACGAAAATGAAATATGTATGTCCAATGATTATTGATGTATGTGTGCATGAGAAATTGAATGATATCTGGGCTAAGCCCGAAGACAATTATGCTGGAAATTATATCGGGTTAAGACCGAAGGCAATTGTGCTAGTGGCTACATCGGGCTAAGACCGAAGGCATTTGTCGAGTCATTCTATCCGGGCTAAGACCGAAGGCATTTGTGCACGTGGTTATATCCGGTTATATTTGAAGAATCTTGGGCTGGAGGTGAGTGTTGGTTGCTGTAATAAATTCAATTAATGCGCTCGAAAAGCCCAAAGAATAAGAATGCGTTTATATGTGCATTGGAAAGTCGACATGTTTGAGCAACATTAGCTCAATCGACTAACAATTTCAGCTATTGAATTGATCGATACTTTGTGAAAGTATATAATGATGAAGTGTGAAGTAAGAATGACTATGTGAATGTGTATTAATGGAATGATGCATTTGGTTATGTGAATGTATTGCTTTAATTAAAGCTGATTATATTCCTTGAGACTTACTAAGCATAAAAATGCTTACCCGTTGCTTTGGCACTCTGTTTTATAGATTTACGCTCGATAGCAATCGGATTCGGGATCAATAAAGTCGAAGTCATCCACACTATCAACGCCTCTATTTTGGTATAAATTTTGGTTGAACTTTGAAATGGCATGTATAGGACTACCCTTGTTGGTTTAAAAATGTGGTGATGTATATGTATACGGCCATGCAAAATGGCTCGTAAAAAGGAAGCATGAACTTAGACTATTTGTGGTTTGTATGTATATATATGGTGTCATGATGTGATTATGGATTGGAAATGGGAATGTTGGTCACATGATCAGCCATTGGTATGGTTAAAATGATCATATATGAACCTATGTATGGCAAGACTAGTTGGTTCATGGAACTACAAAATAGGTAAGACCTACCTTAAAACAGATGCTGCCAGCTGCAGTGACGTGAATGTGAAAAATCACCAAAATTTTAGGAATGGTATTAATTAGTGAATAAGCTATGTAAATGAACCTTGATGAGTCTATTTTCATATGGAAGAAACGAAATGGTCATAGGAGTTACATGTTAAGAGATATTAAAGCTATTGTGAGACAGGGCCAGAACGGTTTCTGGGTCCCCTGTCAACTTTAAAAATTACTATAAATTATCCAGAAAGAATTAGGAGTCATGCCTTATATGTACAGATTCCATTTTGAGTCTAGTTTCATTAGAAACAAACGGCACCAGTATTAAAGCCCTGTACAGATAGATATTCTACTTATAACGTGCGAAGGTCAGAGCAGTCGATCCCTGTAACATGGGTGACTTTAACTAATAAACTGTACCAATTGGCCCGACCAAAAATTCTAAAAATAAATCCATGGATGGATATATGAGTCTAAATTCAGGAAAAATTTACAAAACCAGTTACCGAGTTTTGAAACTCGAGATATGATTTTTAAGGCGACGGTGATTCAGTTTTCCAGCCTGACTGGAAAAGTGGAAATTGGTGGGCAAAATATGTGAACTTGGCTTGTTAACCCCTCGTGTCCGACACCGGCGATGGTCTCGGGTTCGGGGTGTTACAGGACGCGAGGGGTTAACAAGCCAAGTCCACATATTTTGCCCACTAATTTTATTTCAGTCAGGCTGGAAAACTGCGTCACCGTCAGCATAGCTTAAAATCATATCTCGGTTCAAAACTGAATGAAGCTGGTTTAATCTTCTTCTTTAAACAAACATATTCATCACTTAGTTCATAACCAAAACATCATGTGCAAACATATATATATACATATATGAGCATGGCCAATTTCAAGGTGTCCATAGCCATCCAAAACACAAATTTTAACTAACATGCAAGAAGCATGAACCATGCTCATGAATGCATCATGGCCTAATATGACAATCATGCCCCTTTCAACTTCAATCATGAAAACTCAAAGTCTAAAGATGGCTAAAAGAAATCTCAAGAGTCAAAGTCCATGGCTACAAAGAAATCTCAAGAGTAGACAATCCATCATTGCATGCATCATCATCAAGCTTCACACTTAACATGCAATGGCTTTATCACAATACCAACCTTGACCAAATACCACTTCCATGGCATAACAAGGATTTGAACCATGGCTAACATGAACATCAAGTTGGCAACTAAAACATGCATGAATCTCATGACACAACCTCATACATACCTCAATCTTGATGCAAGTTTAGCCAAATATCCTTCTAGATCTCTTCTAAACAAAGGAAATGAAGCAAAAATCTCTTCTTCCTCTTAGTATTTTCGGCCAAAAAGGAGAGAGCAAGGATGAACAAATTTTTTTTTTGTTTTCTCTTCTTGGTTGCACGGCAATGGGGGAATGCTACTCTCTCACACATTTTTTTTTCATTCTTTTCTTACCCATGCTTATTTGTTTATTATTTCTCCTAATGCCCAACAAAACATGTTTCATGACATGTTTAGCCCATATCTCTTTGTCATGGCCAGCCATCACTTGTAAAAAGGGGAATTTGACATGCAAGTCCATTATTTTGCATGCATGCTTTAATTAGTCATCAAACATTTCCCTATCGTACTTTCAAAGTTCACTACTAAGTCCTTTCTAGTGGAATTCACCTTTATAACACTAAATCAATCATCATAAAATGTCATACATGAGCACACACATTTTATAGGCATCAAAATAAATTTTAATTATTTTATACCCGGTTTTGTGGTCCTGAAACCACATTCCGACTAGGGTCAATTTTGGGCTGTCACAACTCTCCCCACTTAAGAAATTTTCGTCCCGAAAATCTTACCGGTAAATAGGTTTGGATATCGCTCTTTCATAGAGTTCTCGGTCTCCCAAGTAGCTTCTTCTATCCCGTGCTTGAGCCATAACACTTTCACTAGCGGAACCCGCTTGTTTCAAACTCTTTCACTTCTCGTGATAGGATACTGAATCGGTTCTTCCTCATAACTCATATTAGCTTGAATTTCAATTTCGATGGGCTAATCACGTGTGATGGATCGGATCTATAGCGTCGAAGCATCGAAACATGAAAGACATCGTGAACCCTTTCGAGTTCGGGGGCAAAATCAAGCGATATGCCACCGGGCGACTCGCTCGGATATCTCATATGGCCCAATGAACCTCGGGCTCAACTTGCCCTTACGGCCAAATCGAGTATCTTTTTCCAAGCGATACCTTGAGAAACACTTTATCTCCCACGATACTCGATATCCTTACGCTTGAGATCCGCGTCGACTTACGACGATCGGAGGCTATCTTCGACTTTCACGGATTACTTTCACTTTCATTCAGCATCTCTAATCAAATCCACCCGAAAATTTTGCCTTCACCGAGCTCGGTCCAAAACAATGGTGTACGGCATTTACGACCGTACAAAGCATCGTAGGGTGCCATCTTAATACTTGATTGAAAATTTGTTGTTGTGGCGAATTCAATCAATGGCAAATACCGTTCCCATGAACCACTAAACTCGAGGACGCAACATCTCAACATATCCTCAAGTATCTGAATTATCCGCTCGGATTGACCATCGGTTTGGGGGTGAAAGCGGTGCTGAAATGCAACTTGGTACCCAAAGCTTCTTGCAACTTTTTCCAAAATCGCGAGGTAAATCTCGGATCTCTATCCGACCACGATGGAAATAGGCACCCGTGTAATCTCACAATCGAGAAGCGTACAATTCGGCTAATTTGTCCATTGAAAAATCCGTGCGTCACGGGACAAAGTGAACCGACTTAGTCAATCTATCTACCACGACCCAAATCGCATCCTTCTTACTTGTCGACAAAGCGGTCCGGATACAAAGTCCATTGTGACTCGATCCCATTTCCACTCGGGTATCGTGATTGGCTGAAGTAATCCTCAAGGCACTGATGTTCCGCTTTCACTTGTTGACATATTAAACATCTCGAAACAAAGTCGGAGATGTCTCGTTTCATACCATGCCACCAAAACCGACGTTTCACATCGTTGTACATCTTCGTACTCCCCGGGTGGATTGCCATTCGGCTACAATGGGCTTCATTCAGAATTATCGAAATGAGTTCCAAATTCTTTGGAACACACAGACGACTTTTGAACCTCAAACAATCGTCATCATCGATTTGAAACTCCGAGTCCTTGTTCGGAACACACTCAGCCCGTTTTGCAGCCAACTCGTCGTCGACTTTCTGAGCTTCTCGAATTTGATGTGTCAATAATGGTTTGGCTTTCAATTCAGCCACTAACACACTGTCGGATCGAACAGACAAGTGCACATTCATCGCTCGTAAAGTGAATAATGATTTACGACTCAAGGCATCCGCAACCACATTCGCCCTTCCGGGGTGATAGTCAATGACCAGCTCATAATCCTTTAACAGTTCGAGCCAACGTCTTTGTCGCAGATTTAAGTTCTTTGGGTCATCAAATATTTGAGACTTGTAACACCCCGTACCCGAGACCGTTTCCGGAGTCGAACACAAGGTGTTAACGGACTTAATTCATTAATTAAACAGCTCATACAATTCATTTTAAAATTTCCAGACAAGCTGGCTAACTGCATCACAGTCGCTTTAAAAATAATATCTCGAGCTACAAAACTCGAAATCCAATTCCGTAAATTTTTCCTGAAACTAGACTCATATATATATCTACTAATTTTTTTCTAGAATTTTTGGTTGGGCCAATTAGTACAGTTTATTAGTTAAAGTCTCCCCTGTTTCAGGGTCCAACTACTCTGACCTCTGTGTATTTCGAATCAGATATCTCCCTATACAGACCTTCAATGACTATACCGTTTGTCTCTAATAAAACTAGACTCAATAAGGAATCTGTACATATAATGCGTGACTTCTAATTATCTTTGTAAAATTTATGGTGAATTTCCAAAGTCAGAACAGGGATCCAGAAATCGCTCTGGCCCTATTTCACAAAAATTTAAACATCTCATAAAATATAGCTCATATACCTGTTTCGCTTATTCCATATGAAAATAGACTCATCAAGCTTCGATTCAATAACTTATTCATTATTTAATTCCATTTCTACTATTTTTAGTGATTTTCCAAACTCACGTCACTGCTGCTGTCTGAATCTATTTTATGGTAAATTTTACCTATTTCATGGTTTCCATGGATTAGCTAGCAATTTGACATACATAATACCAAATATGATCATGATTAGCCATTCCAATGGCTAATCATTACCAAGCATTTCTATCTCCATACCACTCAATAACCATATCATAAGACCATATATACAAAATGATTATAATGCTATACATGCCATACTCAAAATATACAAGCCATTATGCCAAGATGGTATACTGGATAGTGTGGCGTGCCTCCGACCGTTTCCGATTTCCGAGCTGGCTTGTCAACACTACAAGGAATGAAAAGGAGGAGTAAGCATAAATGCTTAGTAAGCTCACATGCAAATAGCAAGTAACATAACCATATAAGCAAACATAAAACATCATTTGCATAATCATCACCAAGACATTCATATCACCTTTTCATTTATCATCTTACCATATTGTTGTTATATCGAGTTTTCAACCCGAGGGTTAAGTACATACCTGTTCAAATTATCCATTTCACAACACTTACCAATACGTCCCTTTCATCTTGAGTATTTCTCCATTTGAGTAGAACTTTACCCGTTGAACACATCGGAATATAATTCGGATACATGGAAAGTTTGCACATAAGTGCCACATATGTAGCCATGCTACCATGTAACCCGCCCATAAGTGAACTCGGACTCAACTCAACGAGCTCAGGCGTTCGCATCCATAAGTGAACTCAGACTCAACTCAACGAGTTCGGATGCCTAGTTACATCTCACGAACTCGGACTCAACTCAACGAGTTCGGATGCTCAACCATCCTAGTGACATGTCACTTGTATCCTAATCTATTCCTAAGGTTCAAACGGGCTTTTTTCCTCGATCTCACATCTTTTCCGTCTTCCACGGAATATCGAAATCGATACTTCGGTGATAGTTCATACTCATCAAGTAATTCACATAATTACATATTATCAAACAATTATCACAAGTATAATATTTCATAATAGTTATCATATCATTTAAAAAACATTAAAACATTTAAAATAATAACTATGTTACCAACATTTACATATGAACTTACCTCGTATGCGAAAATGGCTATTTTTACCATTTCGTCCACAACTTGGTATTTTCCCCATTTTAGCCCGAATTTCAGTTTTCCTTGCTCTATCATTTAAAATATAGTCTAATTAGGACTCACATTATTCAAATTGACCCAAAATCATATTTTTGAAAAATTACAATTTTGCCCCTAAACTTTTGCATATTTACACTTTTGCCCCAAAGCTCGTAAATTAAAATTCAGCCTATTTTCTTATGTTTTATGACATGCTGATCATTTTTCCCTTCTATGGCAACATCAAATTCTCACTCTAACATGTACTTATGACTATTAGGTATTTTTACCGATTAAGCCCTTTTGCTCGTTTTCACTTAAAACCGAGTAGCACAAGTTGTCTAACATAATTTAAAACCTCATATTCTATCATAAAACACCAAAATACACAAATTTCACCTATGGGTATTTTTCCAAATATAAACCCTAGGTTAAATTATTGCTAGCATAAGCTAAATCGAGCTATCGAGACTCCAAAACGTAAAAATCATTAAAAGCGAGGCTAGAACGGACTTACAATCGAGCTTGGAAGCTTGAAAACCCTAGCCATGGTTTCTCCTTGCTATATTCGGCCATGGGGTTGAAGATGAGCAAAATTGGCTTTTAATTTTGTATTTTAATTCATTTTACCCCTAAATGACCAAAATGCCCTTACTACTAAACTTTCCAAAAATTCCATCCATGTCCAATTTTTTGTCCATAGACTTAGAAATTGGTAAAATTACTCTTTAAGGACCTCTAATTAATAATCTAATTCAATTTTATGTAAAATACTTCTAGAACACAAGTTTTGCAATTTATTCAATTTAGTCCCAAATTTCAAATTAAGTACTTTATGCATAAAATTTCTTCACGAAATTTTCACACAATCATGCAATCATATCATAGACCTTAAAATAATCATAAAATAATTATTTATATCTTGGATTTTGTGGTCACGAAACCACTATTCCGACTAGGCCCAAAATCAGGATATTACAACTCTCCCCTTCAGGATTTTCGTCCCCAAAATCTTACCGAAAAAGTGGTCTTCACTTTTAATCTCATATTTGGTGCTCAAGAACTTGCACTTAGACTGTACCTCCAATACATCTCTTCAATTTCTCATATGATCTAAAAGCTTATAGTCTCAACTCTCAACTGTTCTTAAATTTTCAACCCTTCTCAATTTCCCATGATAGCATGACATAAAACCTGGATCTCAACTTGATTTAATGGAGACCGGAATTCCAAGAAATCCGACAATTAAAGAGACCTAAAATTCCATGAATCTGATGAGTAGGAATTCATTCAATACAGATGTGATTTATAGATCTCGCCAAACATTTAACAATAGGATACATCACATTTTCCTCTTTCCGCCATAGAAATAATTCTGATATGGCCTCAAGAATAATCCTTCTCATTTCCATCCCAATATCAACATTGACAAGGATAATTTTGATAGATCCCAATGCTCGGCTTTAACCCTTTAACAACTCCGATTTTATGTAACATCGGATGCTCTAAACTATCACATTACCTCACCGTCTTGAAACACATCACAATTTATACAACAATACATTCTTTGAAAGTCGAAGTCATTGCTCAATGTAGACTTGTCTAGTTCGGGCGCCGGTTTCCAATATTCTCATCTATCCGAACTCTGTCAACATGTAATAAACTTTTCAGCTTTCACAAGATGGAAACCTTATCATTCGTAGTGACTTAAACTAATATTCAACTCTTTCTATTAAATATAGACTTCTCGTTCAAACTATTTACTCTTTGATCTGCACAAAATGAAATTCTATTATCAAACTTGGGAAAATAATCCGACATAATTGTCACATGAAATCTTTCAAATAAATAATTTACCATACCGACTAAAACTCGCGCTTTTATCACCTATGCCTTTACCGATGTCAAATCCTTACATAGAAATTAGAAAAATCCCAATACTAAAATCACCACATTACCAAGATCAAATTAGAAGTATAGTCATATTTGACATGATTATCATGGGTGCAGAACCCACTTGAACATGAGTCGTAATTGACAAATTATGGAACAAAGATAACAAGAAAAAGCGAATAAAGAAATCCAAGATAGAGAAACCCGAATAAAGAAATCCGAATAAAGAGATCCGGGATAAAGAAACCCAAGATACGATACTATGCCGAGAATCGAAAACCAAATTCATAGAGAAAATACAGAATACCCTGATAATTCTTCAAAGAAAGAAAGTCCAAAAGAAAACATCATTTAATCCCACTGAAATCAAATATAACAAGATCAATATATCTTCCCATACATATATATCAGATGAAGCATCAAGTAGAAGAAACAGAATTATAATATCATATGAATCCTCTCATCAATTCTTATCAGACGAAATGAAATAGAATACCCAATGAAATAGAGCAATATAAATTATAAACCAAATCGGACTACCAATGCTTTCATCCAACACCTAATTAGAAGACATTCCCATATAACAAGAATTTCTTGAAGATCAATAGCCATAGAAATATTTACGAGAACGGGTGAACACATAGAACATCTCAAAAGAGATCGCTAAATCATCCGGTCATAATTGTCACACTCAGATAATTCACATTTGAAATATCATTTCCCCAACTAGTTCTGCCGTCACAAATTTTATATTAAACCATTCACTAAAAAAGGCCAATTCTGAATAAATTTCGATTTACACTTTTCTCGACCTTGCACTTGAGTAATTCGATTTACCAAGGAGAATTCCTTTTCTAACTAGGACAGTGCATAACTCCAATAATTTTAACGTCAATCCGATACTTTCTGGCTCTGACTTTACTTATCAGCTCATTTTCAATCTCGGATCATACTTATAATTATTCTATCACTGAACTCTTTGGGTTCTCAACCGAAAAGTTATTCAATAGAAATCTCATGAAATTCCATTATAAGTACCACTTTGGTAAGGGGGAGGGTTGTAGGACCTCTGACTCGACTTTCTTATACATACACATATGACACAACTTCCATCATCATAGTAACATCATCAAAATCATGTCATTCATTCATGTTGGCTTACACCAATTTTCCTATTGTCCCATTTAGACAATATACTTATGCATACATTCTATGTTTTCTAGACAGCTTTACTTATCCATTCAATTAATTAAATTAATTCATGCTCATGACATTATATAAGGCCAAACAAACATAGATATTTGCATCACAATCACAACTTTCATTTCGTGCATCATCATGTACATATCATTACAATCATATAATTCAGTCCAACAATTTAACATAGATAAGTTCATTTCATTATAATCCTTTACCTCATAAAAATAATATACCATTAACATTCATCAACATTCGACATCCAATCAAGACAAGGACATTTTCATTCGTATCATAATATTATGACCTTTATTCATACCTCTACTACTTTCTATTTATTCCGTTCATCTTATCAAGTAAGCCACATACACTACATCGTATGAGCATTAAGCAAATATGGATATTTATCGCAACATGAACTTTCATCTCACATATTATCACATATGTATCATAAACTTTTATTCATACTTTTCTGAACCGAGACTTATCATAATCATAATTTTACTCAAATACCTTCACATAACCGTGAACATGGTCGGCACATTTCGGTTGGAGAGTACCTGTCTAAATAAGGCGGTACTCATACGCGTCGGAAGACATCACACTATCACGCATCGCTGGCATGTATAGCTAAACTTTTACACATGCTAGGTTAGTCCGAGAACCGACTAAACCTGCTCGATACCACTAAATGTAACACCCGTGCAGAGACCGTTTAGAGTCGAACACAAGGTGTTAACGGACTTAATTCATTAATTAAACAGCTCATACAATTCATTTTAAAATTTCCAGACAAGCTGGCTAACTGCATCACAGTCGCTTTAAAATAATATCTCGAGTTACAAAACTCAAATCCAATTCCGTAAATTTTTCCTGAAACTAGACTCATATATATATCTACTAATTTTTTTCTAGAATTTTTGGTTGGGCCAATTAGTACAGTTTATTAGTTAAAGTCTCCCCTGTTTCAGGGTCCAACTACTCTGACCTCTGTGTATTTCGAATCAGATATCTCCCTATACAGACCTTCAATGACTATACCGTTTGTCTCTAATAAAACTAGACTCAATAAGGAATCTGTACATATAATGCGTGACTTCTAATTATCTTTGTAAAATTTATGGTGAATTTCCAAATTCAGAACAGGGGATCCAGAAATCGCTCTGGCCCTATTTCACAAAAATTTAAACATCTCATAAAATATAGCTCATATACCTGTTTCGCTTATTCCATATGAAAATAGACTCATCAAGCTTCGATTCAATAACTTATTCATTATTTAATTCCATTTCTACTATTTTTAGTGATTTTCCAAACTCACGTCACTGCTGCTGTCTGAATCTATTTTATGGTAAATTTTACCTATTTCATGGTTTCCATGGATTAGCTAGCAATTTGACATACATAATACCAAATATGATCATGATTAGCCATTCCAATGGCTAATCATTACCAAGCATTTCTATCTCCATACCACTCAATAACCATATCATAAGACCATATATACAAAATGATTATAATGCTATACATGCCATACTCAAAATATACAAGCCATTATGCCAAGATGGTACACGGATAGTGTGAGCGTGCCTCCGACCGTTTCCGATTTCCGAGCTGGCTTGTCAACACTACAAGGAATGAAAAGGAGGGAGTAAGCATAAATGCTTAGTAAGCTCACATGCAAATAGCAAGTAACATAACCATATAAGCAAACATAAAACATCATTTGCATAATCATCACCAAGACATTCATATCACCTTTTCATTTATCATCTTACCATATTGTTGTTATATCGAGTTTTCAACCCGAGGTTAAGTACATACCTGTTCAAATTATCCATTTCACAACACTTACCAATCGTCCCTTTCATCTTGAGTATTTCTCCATTTGAGTAGAACTTTACCCGTTGAACACATCGAATATAATTGGGATACATGGAAAGTTTGCACATAAGTGCCACATATGTAGCCATGCTACCATGTAACCCGCCCATAAGTGAACTCGGACTCAACTCAACGAGCTCAGGCGTTCGCATCCATAAGTGAACTCAGACTCAACTCAACGAGTTCGGATGCCTAGTTACATCTCACGAACTCGGACTCAACTCAACGAGTTCGGATGCTCAACCATCCTAGTGACATGTCACTTGTATCCTAATCTATTCCTAAGGTTCAAACGGGCTTTTTTCCTCGATCTCACATCTTTTCCGTCTTCCACGGAATATCGAAATCGATACTTGGTGATAGTTCATACTCATCAAGTAATTCACATAATTACATATTATCAAACAATTATCACAAGTATAATATTTCATAATAGTTATCATATCATTTAAAAACATTAAAACATTTAAAATAATAACTATGTTACCAACATTTACATATGAACTTACCTCGTATGCGAAAATGGCTATTTTACCATTTCGTCCACAACTTGGTATTTTCCCCATTTTAGCCCAATTTCAGTTTTCCTTGCTCTATCATTTAAAATATAGTCTAATTAGGACTCACATTATTCAAATTGACCCAAAATCATATTTTGAAAAATTACAATTTTGCCCCTAAACTTTTGCATATTTACACTTTTGCCCCAAAGCTCGTAAATTAAAATTCAGCCTATTTTCTTATGTTTTATGACATGCTGATCATTTTTCCTTCTATGGCAACATCAAATTCTCACTCTAACATGTACTTATGACTATTAGGTATTTTTACCGATTAAGCCCTTTTGCTCGTTTTCACTTAAAACCGAGTAGCACAAGTTGTCTAACATAATTTAAAACCTCATATTCTATCATAAAACACCAAAATACACAAATTTCACCTATGGGTATTTTTCCAAATATAAACCCTAGGTTAAATTATTGCTAGCATAAGCTAAATCGAGCTATCGAGACTCCAAAAACGTAAAAATCATTAAAAACGAGGCTAGAACGGACTTACAATCGAGCTTGGAAGCTTGAAAAACCCTAGCCATGGTTTCTCCTTGCTATATTCGGCCATGGGGTTGAAGATGAGCAAAATTGGCTTTAATTTTGTATTTTAATTCATTTTACCCTAAATGACCAAAATGCCCTTACTACTAAACTTTCCAAAATTCCATCCATGTCCAATTTTTGTCCATAGACTTAGAAATTGGTAAAATTACTCTTTAAGGACCTCTAATTAATAATCTAATTCAATTTTATGTAAAATACTTCTAGAACACAAGTTTTGCAATTTATTCAATTTAGTCCCAAATTTCAAATTAAGTACTTTATGCATAAAATTTCTTCACGAAATTTTCACACAATCATGCAATCATATCATAGACCTTAAAATAATCATAAAATAATTATTTATATCTTGGATTTTGTGGTCACGAAACCACTATTCCGACTAGGCCCAAAATCAGGATATTACAAGACTTTTGTGATCCGAGTACACATGACACTTCTCACCAAATAAGTAATGTTGCCAAATCTTTAAGGCGAATACGATGGCAGCTAATTCGAGATCATGGGTCGGATAATTTTTCTCGTGTGGCTTTAATTGCCTCGACGCAGGCCACAACTCGACCTTCTTGCATCAATACGCAACCTAACCCAAGGAGGAGGCGTCACTATAGATGACAAACTCTTTGCCGATTCGGGTTGCACTAGAATTGGGGCTTCAACAAATAAGTTTTCATTGATCGAAACTTTTCGACATTTCTCTGTCCATTCGAACTTAACATCCTTTTGGAGTAGCTTCGTCATCGGCGTGGCTATCGTTGAGAAACATTTACAAATCGTCGGTAATAACCAAGCAAGCCCCAAAAGCTTGAACCTCATTAATATTTCTGAGGCTTCCAATTAAGTATGGCTGAAATTTTATTCGGTCGACTCGAATACCCGATCAGATACCACATGACCCAAGAAGCTAACCTCTCTTAACCGAACTCACACTTGCTGAACTTAGCATATAATTGCTTATCCGTAAAATTTGCGGCACTAACCGCAGTGTTCAAAGATGTTCGGTCTCATTTCTCGAATAGACCAAGATGTCATCAATGAACACGACTACGAATCGATCCAAATATGGTCGAAGATCCGATTCATTAAATCCATAAATACCGCAGGGCATTAGTGAGCCCAAAGCGGCATCACTAGGAACTCATAGTGACCATATCTCGCTCAAGGCGGTCTTGGGTGCGTCATTTAATCTCGGATTCGCAATTGGTAATAGCCCGATCTCAAATCTATTTTCGAGAACACCGAGGCTCCTTCGTTGATCGAACAATTCATCGATCGTGGCAGCGGATATTTGTTCTTTATCGTCGCTTTATTAAGTCGACGATAGTCGATCTGCAACCGCATGGTTCCATCCTTTTCTTCACGAACAACACCGGCGCACCCAAAGGCGAAAAACTCGGCGAGCAAAACCTCTATCCACCAATTCTTGCAACCGAGCTTTCAACTCCTTTAATTCGTTGGTGCCATACGATACGGAGCTATCGAAATTGGAGTGGTACCGGTACCAATTCGATGCCAAATTCTATTTCCGAGCAGTGGTAAACCCGCAATTCTTCAAGGAAAACATCCGGTATTCACAAACCACGACACAGATTCGGGTTTCTTTTACGAGTCCTTGTCATCGAAAGCACGTCGCAAGGTACGCTTCGCACCCTTTTCTTACATATTTCGGGCCAACATTGCGATATTACACCGGCAACCCTTTAAGTCCGTAGATCGAACCCGAATTATCTCGTTATTCGCGCTCCTCAAATCGATAGTCTTGCTTTTGCAATTTACAACCGCATCGTGCATGGTCAACCAATCCAAACCAAGAATAACGTCGAATTCATCGAGCGGCAAAAGCATCAAGTCCGCCGGAAACAAGAACCTCGGAACACTAGGGGACTTTTCTTGCACACTTTGTTGACAAGCACGTAATGACCCAAGGGTTTGACACCGAATTACAAACTCGATGAGACTCAATAGGCAAAGTCTTCTTTGGATGCTAAGGTTTCACATATATAAGAATGAGTAGAACCGGGGTCAATCAAAGCAATCACATTAGTATTGAAAAGAGTGAAAGTACCGTAATGACATCCGGAGAGGCAGCATCCTCGGCGTGCGCGTGTGGCATAAGTCCTAGCAGGGCCCGAGCCTCGGATCGATGGTAGCATCTCTAGATCCTCTCGACCGCCACTAACATTGCCCACATTTCTAGGTGGCCTACCTCGGCGATGGTAGCACCGGGTTTCCACTCGACTTACATTCTGCTCAAGCATCCTCGGCAATCCTTCATAAAGTGGTCGGCCGACCCACACTTATAGCAGGAGCGATCACGAAACCAACAGCTCCCGAATGCCATTTGCCACAATGTGGACACTCCGCCCTCTCGGCGATCATTTCCACCATCAGCGATCGAAGTGACTCGTGTGGTCACAGGGGTCGATCGCGTCCTCGTCTAGAAAAGCCCAAACGCCTCTAGACCGGCTCGCATCATCTCAAGTCTCTTGATGCTGTTGAAGAGACTTTCCGAGGACCTCTTCGAATTCTCCGGTTCCCACATCAACTTTTGTTTCTCCTTTCTAAGCTCTTGACTTTACAAGCTCGCTCAACAAGTACTACGAACTCTCGTATCTCGAGAATGCCAACGAACATCCTTATATCATCATTCAGCCCATCCTCGAGCGTTTACACATAATAGCTTGGACGAAATGCATTCTCGTGCGTCTGGCTAAGCCTCACAAACTTTCATTCGTAGTCGATAACGGACATAGAACCTTGCTTAAGATCAAGAAATTCCCTTCGCTTTTGGTCGATGAATCTCTGACTGATATACTTTTTTCGGAACTCGGTTTGAAAGAATTCCCAAGTCACTTGCTCTCTAGGTACCACAGTCGAGTACTCCACCAATTGTAGGCGTAATCACGTAGCAAGGAGATGGTACACTTTAGGCACTCATCGGTGTACAAGATAGCTCATCAAGCACCGGATAGTGTTGTCCAACCAAAATTCAGCTCGCTCAAGCATCATCATCATCCGTAGCTTTAAATTCAGTGGCCCCATGTTTTGAATCCTATCAACTTGGGGCTTACTTGACCTTATTTGGTCGATTCTGGAGGTATTGTAGGTCTTGAGGTTGCATTTGTCGGAATGGAGGTTATGGAACAGCCGTGTTAGTTCGAATGTATTGGTTAAACCATTCGTTCATCACACTATAAAAGGCTTGCCTAGCCTCATCATTCGGATTGCTGGCCATAGGTTGAGAGTCCGCCGGCGCTGTCCCTTGCGCGGGAGCAGGCGCCACACTCTCCACATCATCAGCTATCGCTCGGTTGGGATCGGGATCCATTGCTATAAACAAACACAAAGTCAAATTGTCAGAAATCACCACACTATCGATTCATCATTTAATGGCATGTATAGCTAGACCCCAAACACATCACGGTAGTCCTAGAATCGACTAAACCGTGGCTCTGATACCAATAAAATTGTAACACCCCGAACCCGAGACCATCGCCGGTGTCGGACGCGAGGGGTTAACAAGCCAAGTCCACATATTTTGCCCACTAATTTGACATTTCCAGTCAGGCTGGAAAACTGCGTCACCGTCGCCTTAAAAATCATATCTCGAGTTTCAAAACTCGGAAACTGGTTTCGTAAATTTTCCCTGAATTTAGACTCATATATCCATCCATGGATTTATTTCTAGAATTTTTGGTCGGGCCAATTGGTACAGTTTATTAGTTAAAGTCACCCATGTTACAGGGATCGACTGCTCTGACCTTCGCGCGTTACAACTTGAATATCTCTCTGTACAGGGCTTTAATACTGGTGCCGTTTGTTTCTAATGAAACTAGACTAAAAATGGAATCTGTACATCTAAGGAATGACTCATAATTCTTTCTGGATAATTTATAGTAAATTTTTAAAGTTGCAACAGGGGACCCAGAAACCGTTCTGGCCCTGTCTCACAATAGCTTTAATATCTCTTAACATGTAACTCCTATGACCGTTTCGTTTCTTCCATATGAAAATAGACTCATCAAGGTTCATTTACATAGCTTATTCACTATTTAATACCATTCCTACAAATTTTGGTGATTTTTCACATTCACGTCACTGCAGCTGGCAGCATCTGTTTTTAAGGTAGGTCTTACCTATTTTGTAGTCTCCATGAACCAACTAGTCTTGCCATACATAGGTCCACATATGATCATTTTAACCATGCCAATGGCTGATCATGTGACCAACATTCCCATTTCAATCCATAGTCACATCATGACACCAAATATATATATACAAACCGCAAATAGTCTAAGTCGATACTTCACTTTTACGAGCCATTTTCGCATGGCCGTACACATATACATCACAACATATTTAACCAACAAGGGGTAGTCCTATACATGCCATTTCAAAGTTCAACCAAAATTTATACCAAAATAGAGGCGTTGATAGTGTGGATGACTTCGACTTTAATGATCCCGAATCCGATTGCTATCGAGCAAAATCTATAAGACAGAGAGCCAAAGCAACGGGTAAGCATTTTTTATGCTTAGTAAGTCTCAAGGAATAAAAATCAGCTTTAATTAAAGCAATACATTCACATAGCCAAATGCATCATTTCATTAATACACATTCACATAACCATTCTTACTTCACACTTCATCATTATATACTTTCACAAAGTATCAACCAATTCAATAGCTGAAATTCGTTAGTCGATTGAGCGAGTGTTGCTCAAACATGTCGACTTTCCAATGCACATATAAACATACCTCATTCTTTGGGCTTTTCGAGCGTACTAATTGAATTTATTACAGCAACCAACACTCACCTCCAGCCCAAGCTTCTTGAATACAACCGGATATAACCACGTGCACGAATGCCTTGGTCTTAGCCCGGATAGAATGACTTGCACGAATGCCTTCGTCTTAGCCGGATGTAGCCACTAGCACAATTGCCTTGGGTCTTAACCGGATATAATTTCCAACATTAACGTCTTGAGGATTAGCCGGATATCATTCAATTTCTCATGCGCACATACATCAATAATCATTGGACATACATATTTCATTTTCGTTACTAAGGCTCAAACACAATTATAATCACTAGCATAATCGCCTTCGGGACTTAGCCCGGGTATCATTCAAATACTCATACACACATAATCAATAATCAATACACATCCATACTTCATTTCACATAATTCAAGTAGGGTCACTTCTTGAGGACTTACCTCGGATGTTGTCGAACGGCTTTTACGGCTATTCGATCACTTTCTCCTTCCCCTTGTCCAATTGTGGCCCTCTAAGCTCTTGAGCTAATTCAAACAAATTCAATTTATTAAAACCTCATTGTGCTAGCTTATGGCCGAATATGACAAGGAGTTTAAATGGTCATATGGCCACCCTTTAGCTTGAATACACAATGGTCATGCACATTTTATACCACATCAAGCAATTCAATACAATTTATTCGAGCATCAAGGAAAAGCTAAGGCCTTCAATAGGCTACCCAAGGCCGAATATTCATGTACATGTTGAGGCCAATTATGCACTTAATACCTCACAAAAACAGCATGCATTTTACCAGTTAATGCTTTGCATATTGTAGCTCAAAACTTATAATATAGCATCAAGAACTCATATGTGTGCTAGGCCGAATGTGCTTGCAATTTCATAATCATTCTTCAACATCTTCTTCTTTAAACAAACATATTCATCACTTAGTTCATAACCAAAACATCATGTGCAAACATATATATATACATATATGAGCATGGCCGAATTTCAAGGTGTCCATAGCCATCCAAAACACAAATTTTAACTAACATGCAAGAAGCATGAACCATGCTCATGAATGCATCATGGCCGAATATGACAATCATGTCCCTTTCAACTTCAATCATGGTTAAACAAAAAGAAAACTCAAAGTCTTACTCAAGATGGCTACAAAGAAATCTCAAGAGTAGACAATCCATCATTGCATGCATCATCATCAAGCTTCACACTTAACATGCAATGGCTTTATCACAATACCAACCTTGACCAAATACCACTTCCATGGCATAACAAGGATTTGAACCATGGCTAACATGAACATCAAGTTGGCAACTAAAACATGCATGAATCTCATGACACAACCTCATACATACCTCAATCTTGATGCAAGTTTAGCCAAATATCCTTCTAGATCTCTTCTAAACAAAGGAAATGAAGCAAAAATCTCTTCTTCCTCTTAGTATTTTCGGCCAAAAAGGAGAGAGCAAGGATGAACAATTTTTTTTTTTTGTTTTCTCTTCTTGGTTGCACGGCAATGGGGGAATGCTACTCTCTCACACACATTTTTTTTTTCATTCTTTTCTTACCCATGCTTATTTGTTTATTATTTCTCCCTAATGCCCAACAAAACATGTTTCATGACATGTTTAGCCCATATCTCTTTGTCATGGCCGGCCATCACTTGTAAAAAGGGGAATTTGACATGCAAGTCCATTATTTTGCATGCATGCTTTAATTAGTCATCACACATTTCCCTATCGTACTTTCAAAGTTCACTACTAAATCCTTTCTAGTGGAATTCACCTTTATAACACTAAATCAATCATCATAAAATGTCATACATGAGCACACACATTTTATAGGCATCAAAATAAATTTTTAATTATTTTTATGCCCCGGTTTTGTGGTCCCGAAACCATATTCCGACTAGGGTCAATTTTGGGCTGTCACATGTTCCTTAACAAGTCCCAATTGTGCCACAAGTGTTAGATCCAATTCGATTGAGTAAGCCACCAGTGGATAAGATACATAAACACGAGGTCAAAAAGTTTCAGGGTACATTTGATGATGATGCTGAGGGAGCTGAGTTCTGGTTCAAGAACACAATCAGAATGTTTGATGAATTGTCTTGTACTCCAGATGAATCTATTAAGTGTGTTGTATCTTTACTGAGAGATAATGCGTATCATTGGTGGAAAACATTGATATTAGTGGTTCCTAAAGAACGAGTTAGCTAGGAGTTCTTTCAAACTGAATTCCGGAAGAAGTATATAAGTTAGTGATTTCTCGATCAGAAACATAAAGAGTTTCTAGAGTTGAAACAAGGTCGGATGACGGTGACAGAGTATGAAAGAGAGTTCGTACGATTGAGCAAATATGCTTGGGAATATGTGTCTACTGAAGAGATTATGTGCAAATGATTTGTTAATGGGTTAAATGAAGATATAAATCTGTTGCTCAGGATTCTTAAATTTAAAGAGTTTGTAGTACTGGTTGAGAGAGCTTGTAAAGCCGAGGATCTCAGCAAAGAAAAGAGGAAAGCTAATTTTGAAACAAGAGATTCGAGAAAGAGATCAACTAGTAAATCTTATTAGTTTGCATCGAAAAAATTTCGGGACTCATGTAACACCCCTAACCCGAATCTGATCACCGGATTTAGGCTAAAAAGGTATTACCGAGCTAAACATTAAATTTCTCATCCACATTAACTAACATAAATAGAGATCAAGCTGAATACATATTGATCTTTGTGTTATATATATGCCATTTTTATATGGCCAAAATATTTACAATTACAAAACATAGTTATCTTCCGCCTAACCTATACATGCCATATTAGGACCAAAATAAAACTGTACCAAAAAGATCGATAGTAGGATGAATTGCTAACGATCCCTGAGTCGGTGGCCAAAATCAACAATCTATAAAACAGAGAAATAAGGAACAGAGTAAGCTTTCGAGGCTTAGTAAGTTTTAAGCATTTCAAAAAATTAAAACTTGTCATTTAAATCGAACATTAAGTATCACAGAACTCGTATTCTAATTATATATTACTTGGCCGAATATACACAAGTACACTAATTATAAAGCCCATTGGTTGAACATATATATATATATATATGAATACACAAGAAATTTTCAGCACATAATTAACTATAGTATATGGCTCATACAATTACTTTAAGACACATACTTTCATATAATGACATACATTGACCAAATAGGTCATTCTCTTATTCTTAAATACCGTATTCATCCACACGTATATATATGTATCGTTCTTTAATACTAATAATTCACTTTAAAATCATTTCACATATGAGTACATAATACGTACCTTAACATGTTAAATATATAGTACTTACTCGACGGTGGTTTTCCGCAGATATTCAATGTCGTAATCTTACTTAATTTACTGGCATCTAACCTGTCAAGTCTTAGAACTTGAAACAAATTTCTAGCACCAGCCTGCGAGAATTTAAACCCGGTATAATACCAGCTCGTAGCCTACGGGTCTCTAGCTCAGATAGCATTCTAGCACGAAGCCTGCGGGTCTTTAAGCCCGGATAACATTCCAGCATATAGCCTGCGGGCCTTTAAGCCCAGATAACATTCTAGCATATAGCCTGCGGGTCTTTAAGCCCGGATACAATTCCTCAAGTATCATACATATTTAATCATATATTAACACATCTCATTTAACATGTCACATTAGTAGTCATTTGCTACATGCGAATATAAGCTCCATATACATTTCATTAATTAAGCTTAACCCGTATTGACCATTCGACTGTAGTTCATATACTTAGATTATTTATCACACAACTTAATTCAAGTAGAATCAAAAGGTCACAATTCATCTAATATACACATATCAAGCATCATAATTTTTTTATACTAAAGGCGACTACTCAAAACTTACCTCGAATATCGTCGAACGATTACAACGGCTATTCGATTACTTTCTCTTTTCCCTTATCTGAGTTTGCCCCTCTATGCTCTTGAGCTAATTCAAACAAATTTAGCTTATTAAAATCCCATCATGCTAGATTATGGTCGAATATGACAAGAGATTTACTAGGTCATATAGCTACCTTTAGCTCAAATACGAAATGGTCATACCCATTTTACTCACTTTAAACATTTTAATACAATTTAATTAAACATTTCTCCAAGTATACCTTTATGACCAAATATACATATCAAATAAATAGCTTACTTAATACATAACTCACATAGCCAAAGTACATATAACCCTAATGACCGAATATCCATTAAATATCTAGTTCACATACACAAACACAAAATTCATATGGCTTATCATATTTTCATGTACATATCTTAACTATATAGCCGAATATATATATAGCTCATCAAACTGATATTTATTCCTATTCCCTTAACACATATGGATCAATTTGATATGCATTTACCTTTGGCACATTCGGTCATTTAAGCAATAACCTATCTAGAATTTAAGCATTTTATACTAAAAATTCTCCCAAGGCCAAATTCATATACATCTTTTAATACTCATACAAAGTTTATATTTCAAATAATTTGTGCATACACCATTAACCTACTAATTAACTAAACACTTTAAAAATTTTCTTTAACTAAACATATATTCGGCAATGACGACAACAATTTAACAAATCTTAAAAACAATCTATAACATTTTAAATTCATCTTATCCCCCCATGGCCAAATGTGTATATATATATATATAAAAACTCAAATAACAACAAAATTTTCTTTCCAAAATGCATATATATACATATGGCAACTTCAATTCAGACCTCTCAACAATGAATTCAACTTATTCAACCATCATTTAAGCTACTTTAACATATAAATAACATCTTCCCAAAAACTTATCAAAATAACACAAATTTAGCAACTTGCTGAATGGATATATGTTCAATGATTCATGAATTTAAACCATGGGCTAACTATACTATGTACTTATCAATTTAATTTCATACTCAATTACAAAAAAAAATCACATTACATACCTTTAAATTGAGATAACCATGGTCGAATGCCTTGGCTTCTTCTTCAATATTTTTCTTTCTCAATTTCGGCAAAGAAGAAAAAAAGATGAACACCCATTATTTTATCATCTTTTTCTTATTTTACTAATTATTTTTATTTCAAAATAATGCCATTACTTATTATAATACTTAAATAAAACATATATTATCCATCAACCATCATTATGGTCGGCCACTATATTAAAAGTGGTCTATTTGACATGCAAGTCCCCCATGTCAATAGTTCATGCATTATTTGGCACCTTAAAATTACCTATCACATTTTCAAGTCTTATCACATATAAATTTCACATACAAATGACAAAATCAAAGCATGAAACTTTCACACATGCATATACACATATAATAAACATAGAATATAACGCTTAATTATTTTTTATGACTCAATTTTGTGGTCCCGAAACTACTTTCTGACTAGGGTCAAATTAGGCTGTCACAACTCGTTTAATCATTCCAATGTATCCGTGGGACATTCAGACAGAAATCGTGAAAGCAACCTGTGAATTCCAAAGCCCAAACTACATCTATTGCTAGTGTTGGCAGTGTGAGACCTAGTTGACCTAAATGTAAACATTGTGGTAAAAGGCATCTCGGTGATTGTAGATTAAATGATAGGGCTTGTTTTAAATGTGGATCATTGGATCATTTCATTCGTAATTGTCCTGAGTTGGCTGAGCAAGATACAGTACAAAACACGAGGCTGGGTAACACTTCATCTAGAGGTAGACCACCCAGAAACACGAGAAATGTGAGCCAGAAAGGAACGAAAGGCTCTGCTGTGAGGTCAGAGACAAGAGCACCTGCATAAGCCTACACTATTCACACTCGCGAAGAAGTGTCATCTCTAGATGTTATTATCGGTAGTTTTACTCTCTATGATACTAAAGTTATTGCATTGATAGATCTAAGATCAACTCGTTCATATATATGTGTGAATTTAGTGTCCAGTAAGACTTTTCCTATAGAGTCTACTAAATTTTTAATTAGAGTATCAAACCCTTTAGGCAAGTGTGTGTTGTTTGATAAATTGTGCAAGAACTGTCCATTGATGATTTGGGATATTTGTTTTTTGGCTGATCTAATGTTGTTACCATTTGACGAATTTGATATAATTCTGGGTATGGATTGGTTAAACGCTGCACGATGCTATTGTGAATTGCAAACAAAAGATGATTGATCTGCGATGTTAGAATAATGAGATTATCTGAATTGAGTAATATGGTTTGAATGGTTTGCCAGTGGTGATTTCATCGATGTTAGCTCAGAAATATGTGAGATAGGGTTGCGAAGCTTATTTTGCTTATGTGTTTAATACGAAAGTGATTGAAAAGAAGATTGAATCAGTGCCAGTTGTATGTGAGTATTCAGATGTGTTCCCTAAAGAGTAACTGAGTTTACCACTGATCCAAGAGGTTGAGTTTGGAATTGAGTTAATGCCGGGTACAACACCGATATCGATAGCTCCATACATAATAAATCCAATAGATTTAAAAGAATTGAAAGCTCAATTACAAGAACTGACGGATAGAGGTTTTGCAAGACTGAGTTTCTCACCTTGGGGTGCTCTTGTGTTTTTTTTTGAAAAATAAAGATGGCACGATGAGAATGTGTATAGACTACCGACAGTTGAATAAAGTGACAATCAAGAACAAATACCCTTTACCGTGGATTAATGATTTGTTTGATCAGTTAAAAGGGGCTACAGTGTTTTCAAAGATAGATTTGAGATCGGGTTATTATCAGTTGTGAGTTAGAGACTCTGATGTGCCAAAGACTGCATTCAGAACAAGGTATGGTCACTATGAATTTTTAGTTATTCCTTTCGAATTAACGAATGCACCTACTATTTTTATGGGCTTAATGAATGAAATTTTTAGACCATATCTAAATCGATTTGTGGTTGTGTTCATAGATGATATTTTGATACATTGACGAGATGAAACTAAGCATGCTGAGCATTTGAGAATTGTATTATGGACCCTGCATGATACGCAATTATATGGAAAGTTTAGTAAATGTGAATTCTAGTTGCATGAGGTTGGTTTTCTGGGGCATATTGTGTCAGCATTGGGTATTTGAGTCGATCCGAGCAATATTTCTACAATAATGGATTGGAAGCCTCTGAGAAATGTATCTGAAGTCCGTAGTTTTCTGGGACTAGCTGGCTATTATAGACGATTTGTTAAAGGATTTTCGATGATTGCGACTCCTCTAACAAGATTTCTTCAGAAAGATGTAAAGTTTGAATGGTCCGAGAAATGTCAGAAAAGTTTTGATCAGCTGAAAACTCTTTTGACTGAAGCTCCAGTGTTAGTACAGCCAGAATTTTATAAAACATTTGTGATCTATAGTGATGCATTGTTGAATGGTCTGGGCTATGTTTTGATGCAAGAAGGAAAAGTCATAGCTTATGCCTCAAGACAGTTGAAGCTGCATGAAAAGAATTATCCGACGCACGATTTAGAGTTAGCAGCTATTGTGTTTACATTAAAGATTTGCTGTCATTATCTATTCAGTGAGAAATTGTAACATCCCAAAATTGGGCCTAGTCAGGATAGTGGTTTCGGGACTACAAATCTGACATTAAAATATTTGTTTTATGATTATTATGAGGTTTAGGTTATGAAAATAAGCATGTGTTAAAGGTTCATGAAGAAACATTAAGTATAAGGTGTCCAATTGGAAATTAGGGACCAAATTGAATAAATTGTAAAACTTGGGTTCTAGAAGCAATTAGTATGAAATTGCTATGGATTATTAATTAGGAGGCCTTAAATGGAAATTTACTCGATTTCTAACTTTTTGGACAAAAAATGGGCATGCATGGAAAATTTTGAAAGGTTATTAAGGAAGAGCATTTTGGTCATTCAGTAATAAATGAAATAAAAAGGGAAAAGGATAGCTAATATTAGCCATCATCTTCCTTGTAGTTGTCGAAATTCTCTATAGCCATAGCTAGGGTTTTGGTTCAACATTTCAAGCTTGATAGTAAGTATTCCCTAGCCCTGTTTTTTTATTTTTTTATGTTTTTGAGAACCTCGTAATGTGTACTCTCTATTTCTACCCATATTTCATGCTAGGGTTCATGTTCAAAAATTTACCCATGCATGAGATGCTTTTGTTTTGATGATTTATAGAGGAATATGAGAGTTTAAAGGATAGTAAACAACTTTTACTAAGTATTTTTTTCATAGAAATGGCTTAAGGGACCATTTTGTAAAAGTTGTGTAAATGGGTAGAAAAATGTGAAATGAAAGAAAATACGGGCTACTATAAGCAAGAAAAATATTAGGCTAGGCTTGGGTAACTTATAAATTTCATTCATTTCATTAAACGAGCCTTAGAACTAAATTGTAAAAAGTGTGAAAGGTTAGGGAAAAATTGGTCATTTTGCCTGTGCGTGAGTCTTAAGCCGAAAATGAACAATGTGAGGTATTAATAATTTATTTTTTCTAATATAGACCCCGAAGAACCAATTATGGAGGTCGACCATAAAAACGAAAGGCTTCGGAATAACCAAAATACGAACCCGAAGCAATTACCAGGTAAGTTCGTGTAACTTGAAGTAAACTCTTAATATACACAAAATGTATATATTTGAACGTATGACAATTTAGACACTCATTGCATGATAATCCATGAAATGTGGTAGTATATTTTAAAAGAGAATTGAAGTTTCCCGATTGAAATAAAAGGATATCTGATGGATTTCTCGAAATGAATTGACGGTAAAAAGGATCTAGCCCGGACGGCTAATCCTTTAGTGATCGAGCCTCTCGAAGAATAAGTGTGCTGAAATGGATTTAGCCCGAACGGGTAATTCGATTAGGGTCTGAATTTAGCCTAGGATTGTAATTTAGATCTGAGCTCATTAGAGTACATGTCATTGTAAGAGATTTAGCCTGGACTGGTAATCCCAACATTACTCAATGAGTTTACATTTTAGGGGATTTAGCCTTAACTGGTAATCCCACCGTAAGAGCGAGGTTCACGGGAGTGCGTGTTTAAAATGATCACTCACACGATTTGACGGTAAATGAGATATCCATCAAGATTTCGAGAAGTCCAATGGGATTAAAATGAGGAACGAAAATAGAAATGCTTGAAGTGATGAGCTCATCTAAGATTAATGTTTAATTGTATCGACATGAAACTAACATGATGATTGAGTGTATGTGATAGGGAAATTATACTATGCATGTTGGCATGAATATCTAATATGGTTGTATGCTAAACAATCGGTAAGTTTACCTTCCTATTATCCAGACTTATTAAGCATGTAAATGCTTACCCCCCTTTCATTTACCTTATTCTACAGAGCTCGATAACTCGTGAAGATTGGAAGACGATTGGAGCATTCTCAACACTATCAACTTATCTTACTTGGGTATATAGAAACTTTTATTTTGTTATAATGGCATGTATAGGACTCTTGATCATTTTGTTATATGTGTCTTTTGGCTAGCCAGTGTAAGGGCTTGAATGATATACTTATTCATTTTGTATATGGTCATGGGATATGGCTCATTTTGCTGTAGGTTGTAAACCTACTAATGGTGCATGGTTATGCTTAAATGTCTCATGTGATGGTTAAATGTAGTATATCATGAATGGACATGTGAAATATGACCAAATCATTTGGAGATGGTTAGGTCATAATTGGCAATGAGTTAGAGAATGTGCAAAGTATAAAATGTGATTATTGAAATGGCAATCCTTAATACAAAAAGGATAACCTAACATGTACTAAACCAATGAGATGAGGTTAACAAGTAATTGACTGTGCTAAGGTGGATTATGGACATATTTAGGCCATGTTAAATACCATTCAAGTTTATAAATGTGTATGGATGTTGAGGGTGACCATTGGCTTGGAAAATAGCCTCCAAGAAGGTACACACGGGTAGACACACGAGCATGTGTCTAGGCCGTGTGTGTCCCTTGGGCGTGTTTATAACAGCCTGATTTTGGGGCTACTCAGAATATTGATTTTAGAACCACTAGTCGAGGAAATTATTTTACATATGATTTTATGTATTGTAGCATGATTAGATAAGTACATGAAATTTTTGGTGAATTAATTTTAGCGATTTCTTGCCTAATTATGAATAATGACTAAATCGCATAAAGTGAAAAAGTCCTATTTTGTTAGATAAGAGTGTCAATTAGCTAACGAACCTAAATTGGAGGCCTTAAAGAGCAATTAGACTCTTAGAGAATAGGGTGGCCGGCCATAGGGGGACAAATTGATGGGAAAGTCAAAATTAGGTGGTGTTTTGGTCACCAATTTTGACTAGTTTTAAATAAAATAAAACAAAAAGGGCTTCATCTTTTTATTTCTTCTTCTTCAACCGATTTTCACCTTTAAAAGGGGGTTTTGAGAGCTCAAAATATCAGCCATTAACATCTCTTACAAGTAAGTCATTTATAAGGTTATTCTTGATAATTCTTGTATTTTTGGGCTCCTTATAACATAAGCTTTCTATAAAGGGGATTATTTTGCAAAATGGTTGAGAGATTAGGATTTTTCCATGAAAGCATATGCGTAATTTTATGAAATTTTATGGAAGAATATGAGTATTAGATGTGTAATAAACAACTTTAAAGAAGGGACTTTTCATAAAAACCCTAATAGGGACTATTCTGCATAAGTTGGAAATTTGTTGATAAATGTGAGAAATAATGGAAATTTTGGATTGCTTCTAATATAAAAAGTGATCAGCTAGGCTTATAATATGAAGAAATTAGATAAAAAATCGATTTTTGAGCATAGGGGTAAAATGGTCATTTTGTGAGAGTCTAGGGGCAAAATAGTCATTTTGTCCAATTATGAACTTTCGGGCGCCTAAATTGATATGCTGATGAAATAAATGAATTTTATTAATATAGAACAAGAGAAACGAGATTCGGGTCTTGATCGTGGTAAGAATAAAGTTTACGAGGATTAAGCTCGTTTTCGTCATTTTGTATCGAGGTAAGTACATTTGTAAATAATGAGTTATTGAAGCTTACTTGGGTATATTTTAATAATATACATGTGTAATTAGCTTATTTTGTTATGTATCTAAATTCTAATTGTTTCCATGAATGTTTAAATGACATGTTATGCGAGTAAATTACAATGTGAGCTGATAAACCGTAATTTATACATATTTTTACCCCATGCCTAACGCATTTATGGATGGTTTCTCCTTAGATTTGGTGAATCCGATGCTTCTAATCCTTTAATTTCATATTTCATATTTAGGAGAGCATAGGAGAGTAAAAAGAGAGAAACGGGCCGAAAATAGAGAAAATGGATCTGCATGGGAAAACAACACGGCCTGGACTTCCTTACACGGCCGTGTCAATTTGGCAGGATTGAAACAAAACTTACACCAGTGGATCACATGCCCGTGCCCATTTAATAGCCTTGACCACGGCCTTTAGTAATCGCACACGGGCGTGTCCTTGCCGAACCCAAGTTTAGTCCAATTTAGAAAAGGCCAATTTTGAGGGCTCTTAGGCATTTCAAAGCCTATTTAAACACTTGAAAAGGCACTTAGGAGGGGGGATACAGAGTAGGAAGCAAGGAATTACTCAAGGAAAGCCGACTAATCTATCTAAAGAGCTGGATTCATCATCAAGACTGGAGATCTCCCTTCAAGTTCCTTCTGGAGTTTTCGATTTTCTTATGTTTTTTTTTCTTTATGCTTTTGAGATGTTTTTTTTGATAAATATGAACTAAACCCCTAAATACCTAAGGGGAATGAAACCTAAGATAGATCTTGTTATTATTATCTGAATTGTATGATAAATATTTGACTTGTTCTTAATTTTGTGTACTTAATTGTTCTTTTAATATTCCAGGATATTGATTCAAGTTAAGCTCTTATTCAGAGGAGGAATAGAACCTGTCTAAGATTAAATTTGTCATAATTAAGCGGAGTTGATTGTGCGCCTAGAGATAGGGTGACAAGATTTTGCCGGATTAGGGTGAAACCTAATAAGGGAATCAATAGATCGAGTTAATACAATTCTAGGGTGTTAACTAGGAAGAGATTTCAATTATTCAACATAGGGTTAGACATTATTAGTCTCGAGAGAGATAATAATATAACTTAGGGATTTCTACGGATCAAGTCAAATGAATAAATTGTCTAATTCAGAGTCAAATAACAAGTGAAGTCTAGGTGGATTTGTCTTTAGGTATTGTCTCAATCAATCAAATTTTCCCAAAAGTGTTTTCCCAAGTTTTTCTTTCTGTCCATTCTTAGTTAGTAATTAGTTTAAACAACCAAACCTCTTAAATTTTAGGCTAGATAATAAAAAGGAAGTAAATACTAGTACTCATAGTTCCTTTGGGTTTGACAATCCGGTCTTGCTAAACTATACTACTGTTCGATAGGTACACTTGCCTTAATCGTGATATTAAGTTAGTCTCAAGAACATTTCATTTATAAATCTTTAAAACATGTTACAAATATCACGCACCATGAGCAAATACAATGCTATTCGATTAGATATGAAGCCTCGTTGAACCTTATACATAGCATAGGACACAAAGGGGCATGTTATGAAAATTATGTGGTCTAAACTCATGAGTTGGGTCTGAGTTCATGAGATAAATGCTATAGGTAAGGTGGGTTCGGGTACTGACTTTGTGTACAGACCCGTGAGTGGCTCAATAAGCATAACTTACATGATAGCTATGGGGTCCGGGTCTTAACTTGATAAAAAGGCCCGTAAGTAGCTCAAATGTGAGCATTTCATAGCACGAGGTAGCCCTGATTTCTTATATTGCATTTAGACGCAAATTCCTCACGTATCTATATGTATTTCGAGAGTTCAACGGGTAACCCGAAGATTTAGTTGGTGAATACTTTGATGAGGTATGTATACCGAACTCATGGTTAGGACCTGAGTAAAGAACTAAGTGTATTAAGTATACATGAATGAAAAGAAGAGTAAGATAGAGACGTTAAGTGATTTATATCTTTTAAGCATGACAAGCTACCGTTGGATGAATATGAATTTCTTATAGTTACACTTTATTTTCATATATGTACTTACTAAGCTCCCACTCTTACCTTCCTTTCTTTTCTTTCCTTATAGTGCCGCCAAGCTAGAATCGGGGATCCAGTGACATCAAAAGCTTCGATCACACTATCATTCAAGACCTTGGTATAGCTAGTTTCATTGTTTTGTTTTCTGGCATGTATAAGGACTCGAGTCTTTGTTTAGTGTTTTGTTAGTTAACCATAATGTGTTGGCTTATATGATGAATATGATACTCATTTTGTATGAGGCCATGGATGATGGTCAATACTCATTTTGATTTATAAATAAAAGATGATATTTTCATGAATAAGTAAATTGAATAAATGAAATGTTGTCCATTGTGATTATTTTGGCTATGTGATGTGCCCTTATGTTAGTATAGAGTGATTTTTGTGTAGGTTACATAAGTAAGGGTGACAAAAAGGCTTGGTAAATAGCCTTATTTTGTCCACATGGGTAGGCATACGGGAATGTGTCTAGGCCGTGTATGACACATGGTTCACTACATGGGTGTGTGATATGGCCATGTGTCCCTTGTACGTAAGAATTGTAAGTCAGTATGGATGGTAGTAAGCACATGGACAGAGACACGTCCATGTGTCTCAGTTGTGTGAAGGGCACGGCCTAGCACACAGGCGTGTGTCTTGGCCGTGTGGCACTTAAAGATTGCTAACGTCAGAAACAAAATGTCCAAGTTTTTACACACAGGCTAGGACACAGGCTTGTCATGGCCGTGTGAAGGACACGGGCCAGAGGCACGGGCGTGTTCCAAGCCATGTGAAAACCCCTGTACGTGTGCTTTTAGAATTAATTCCACACGGGCATAGGACACGGGTGTGTCCCTATATTGCTTAGGCCATGTGAGCCACATGGGCCAATAGCACAACCATGTTGAAATGTCACAGGGAGTGTTGCCCCTCCTACATGGGCGTGTGCCACATTGTTAAGAGTTATTTTCAGAGTTCTTTAAGGGACTTGGATTGTTTTCAAATGGGTTCCAATGGATGTTTTGGGCTTAGTAGGCTTTTATTAAAAAATTTATAAATAAAATCGAAAAAGTTTTAATTTGACCATGTTTTGGTGTTATGAAAATGTCTATATACATAAGTTTAAGTTAGGTAATACGTCATATTCCGAGCCGGCGTGGGGCACGGGTGTGGGGTGTTACAGTGCTGCTCAGCCATTTGTCCCCTACACCTTGAATTTTTAGGTCAGCATGCATAGTAGTAAACACACGGGCAAAGACATGACTGTGTGTCTCAACCGTGTGGAGGACATGGCTTTGCACACGGCTTTGTGACCCTAGATGGATGATGACATCATAAACAAAATGTCCATGTTTTTGGGCACGGGCATGTCTAGGTCATGTGAGGGACACGGGCCAGGGACACGGGCCTGTGTTCGGCCGTGTGAAAACCCCTATAGGTTCGAAATGAAAAATAAATTCCAATAATTCAACATAGGTAAGGGACATGGGCGTGTCTCAATGCACACGGGCATGTGCATTGCCTCTACATGGGCATGTGGGGCTTAAACCTAGAAACTACCTAAAGTTTTCTAAAGTCCTCGGTTTAGTCCCGAATCACTTTTAATGCATGTTTTGGACCTCGTAGGTCCACAATTGGGACAACACAACTTTGTTTGGTCAGTTTTAAATCGTAATAAAATTTATAGCCTGTATTTTTTAGTAATGCCCCATACCTCGTCCTAGTTTTGGGTACGGGTAAGGGGTATTACATTTCGTAGTATTAGAGCTACGGTTTAGTAGATTCTCAGACTGATGTAGCATGTAACGAGTCTAGTTATACATGCCATTATACAAGTTATGATAGTGTGACATCTCCTAACCCTTTATATTGTATTTGGATATAGTAAATGTCTTTCGATCAAGCCCAAGATGAGTCTGAGGGAGCTAAGAGCCATGCTTCAACTTCTGTACAACGAGCTACTTCTAGTAGTAGTAGAAGGCCTATGTTTGAGGGCTGGGAAGAGGCGAAGGCTGCCTTTTTCGAGATAATGGATGAGTGGTTTGGGGATTACTTGAGAAATCACCCCAATATACCACGACTTCCTCTGCCCCCTACTCGACCTGAAGAAGAAGTGTCACATGGTATAGGTATGGCACCTATGAGAATTGGGAATTGGTAAGGCCCCAGTGGATAAGCTTAGGAAATATGGAACCGAAGAGTTTAGGGCCACGAGGAACGTGCTGAGGTTTGGCTTGAAAATACCATGCGGGTTCTCGACGAGCTGTCATGTACTCTTGAGGAAAGTTTGAAATGCATAGTGTCACTATTGAAAGACACTCATACCACTGGTAGAAGACTGTATCCTCGGTGGCACCGAGAGAGTATCACATGGGAATTTTTCCAACTTGAGTTTAAAAAGAAATACATCAGTCAAAGGTTCTTAGATCAGAAGCAAAAGGAGTTCCTAGAACTCAAAAAAGAAATAGAACCGTGTCAGAATACGAAAGAGAGTTTGTAAGGTTAAGTTAGTATGCAAATGAATGGGTTCAAACAGAGGCAGAAATGTGTAAGCGCTTTGAGGAAGGTATGAATGAGGAAATTAAGTTGCTAATTAGGATCCTCGAGATACGAGAATTTACTACATTAGTTGATCGGGCCGAGAAGGCCAAAGAGCTTAATAATGAAAGAAAACAAGTGATAAGAGAAGCTCGAGTTTCAAGTAAGAGATCCAGTGGTAAGATGCACTCGTTTCCCAGAAAGAAATCGTGGAGTCACCAGGAATGCTCTACTTCATCGGTGGGATATTTGGGTAGAGCAAAAAGCTCCAAACGTCATAACCCGAAGTCTTCTTCCCCTATGGTAACTAGTGTGGGAAGTGTATATGATCAAAAGCTAAGATGTAAAAGTTGTAATAAATTTCATTTCGGAGAGTGCCGAATAAAGAGTGGAGTATGTTTTAGCTGTGGTTCTCTTTACCATTTCCTTAGAGATTGCCCTGAGTGAGCTGATAAAGAGGTTGAATTAGCCCCGAAGCTGAATGCTCCTATTTCTCGAGGCAGACCTCCGAGACATCTTGAAAGTGCAAGTAGCAGTCAAATTGTGGCCAAGGATTCTATAGCAAAATCAGAGGCTCGAGCTCTAGCGAGAACCTATGCCATACACGCTGTAACATCCTAAAATAGGGCCTAGCCTAAATGGTGGTTTCAGGACCACAAATCTGACATCAAAATATTTACTTTATGATTATTATGAGGCTTAGAATATGTGTATATGCATGTGTTAAAGTTTCATGAAGAAATTCTTTGAGTAAGGTGTTCAATTGAAAATTAAGGACTAAATTGAATAAACTGCAAAACTTGAATTCTAGAAGCAATTTGTATGAAATTACTTTGGGTTATGAATTAGAAGGTATTGGAGAGAAACTTTCCCAAATTCTAAGTTTTTGGACAAAAATGGGGTTGCATGGATGGAATTTTAAGGAAAGGGCTTAAGTGCATTTTGGTCATTTGGTATTTTAATGAAATAAAATGGGAAAAATGAACCAAAATCAGCCCATTCTCTTCCTTGTTCAGCCAAAACTTCAAGGGTTTCCATATCTAGGGTTTTCAAGCTTTCCAAGCTCAATAGTAAGTGCTCTCAAGCCCCGTTTTTCATGCTCTTTGTATTTTTGAAATCCCGGTAACTTGCTCTCTCCGTTTCTACCCATATTTCATGCTAGGGTTCATGTTTAAAAATTTACCCATGCATGATTTGCTCGTATTTTGATGGATTATGGAGGAATATGAAAGATGAATGTGTATTAAACATCTTTTCTTAGTTGATTTTTATGAAAAACCCTTATAGGGACTATTTTGCAAAAGATGTAAATGTGTCGTAGAAATGAGAAAATAATGGAAAATGTGGGCTACCATAAGAAGGAAAAGTGTTGACTAGGCTTGGGTAAGATAGAAAGTGCATGTGTCTCATTATACGAGCCTAGGGACTAAATCGTAAAAATGTTAAAGGTTAGGGGCAAAACGGTCATTTAGACCGGGCGTGAGAATAGACTTGTAATGTATAATGTGGAGTGTTAATGATCTATTTTTATTGTTATAGACCCCGAGGAACAAATTTCGGAGGTCGATTGAGGTAAACGCAAGGTTTCAGAATAACCAAAACACAACTCCAAAACAAAAACCAGGTAAGTTCGGATAACTTAAAGTAAACCCCTAATATGCATAATTGAATGATTTATGAATGCATGATGATTGCATTTATTATTATCATGAAATATCATAGAAATGCATATTTGATGGTAACATGTGAAAAATGTCTCGGATGAGGTTGACTGAATTCGATGGGTAAACCCTCATTGATATGTGTAAAGATATCATACATGTGTTGTAGTAAGGATTTAGCCCAGACGGGTAATCCGTGATCTCAAGTATGGAAAAGGATCTAACCCAGACAGGTGTTCCTTGAATGATCAAGCCTCCCGAAGAATATGTGTGCATTATGGATTTAGCCTGGACGGGTAATCTGATTAGGGTCTAAATTTAGCCTGGACTGGTAATTCAGATCTGAGCTCATTAAAGGTGTTTGTCGTTATAAGGGATTTAGCCTAGACTGGTAATCCTGACATCACCTTATGAGTTCATGATATGGGAGATTTAGCCTGGACTAGTAACCCTGCCATGAGATGTGAGGTTTGTGGGAGTGCATATATGTGAAATGATCATTCGTAAGAATTGACAGATAATGGGTATTCCATCGAGATTTCCTAGAATCTCAACAGGATTAATATGATGTATGTTAAAAAGATGATGAATGATCAGCTCATCTAGTTAAATTATATGTTTGATTATGTTACTAACTTATTAATTGAGTGCATGTAATAAGGAACCATTTAATAATTGTTGGTTTCCTTATCTATCATGGATGCATGTTAAACACTTGGTAAGTTTACTTTCCTCTTATTCGAGCTTACTAAGCATGTAAATGCTTATCCCTTTCTTATTCCCTGTCTCACAGAGCTCGAGGACTCGAAAGGTGTAACATCCCGAACCCGAGACCGTTGCCGGTGTCGGACACGAGGGGTTAACAAGCCAAACCCACTTATGGCACCGACCAATTCGACATTCCCAGGCAAGCTGGAAAACTGCATCACTGTCGCGTTAAAAAGCATATCTCGAGTTTCACAATTCAGAAACTGATTCCATAAATTTTCCCTGAATTTAGACTCATATATCCATTCATGGATTTATTTCTAGAATTTTTGGTCGGGCCAATTGGTACAGTTTATTAGTTAAAGTCACCCATGTTACAGGGGTCAACTACATTGACCTTCGCGTGTTACAACTTGAATATCTCTCTGTACAGGGTTTCAATACTGATGCCGTTTATTTATAATGAAACTAGACTCAAAAAAGAATCTGCACATATAAGGCATGACTTCTAATTCATTCTGGATAATTTATGGTAAATTTTCAAAGTCGCGACAGGGGACCCAGAAACCGTTCTGGTCCTGTCTCACGAGAACTTTAATATCTCTCGGTATAATGTTCATATGATCGTTTCGTTACTTTCATATGAAAATAGACTCGTCAAGGTTCGATTTCATAATTTATTCACTATTTAACACCATTCCTACAAATTTTGGTGATTTTTCACATCCACGTCACTGCAGCTGGCAGCATCTGTTTTTAAGGTAGGCTTTACCTATATTGTAGTTCCCATGGACCAACTATAGTCTAGTCATACTTAGGTCCACATATGATCATATTTAGCCATTCCAATGGCTGATCATGTGACCAACTCTCTCATTCCAAACCATAATCACATCATGAAACCAAATATAATTACAAACCACATATGGTCAAAATTCCATACTCCACTTTTACGAACCATTTTCGCATGGCCGCACACATATACATCACAAAGTACTTAAAAACAACTGAGGGTAGTCCTATACATGCCATATCCAAAGTTCAACTAAAAGAGTACCAAAAGGGGCTTTGATAGTGTGGTTGACTTCAACTTCTATGATCCCGAATCCGATCGCTAACGAGCAAAATCTATAAACAGAGAAACAAAGAAACGGAGTAAGCAATTTATGCTTAGTAAGTTTCGAGCCATAATATACACACAACCAAAGCATAGCATTCAAGTAGCTAAACAATAATTCATATGCACAATTTCTCAAAGACATGCTTACTTCACAATCCCAACTCTTATTTTCATACACAAACAACGGCTTAGTTAAGGCCGATAGCTCGTTTATCATTGGAGCGAATATTCATACGCACTTACTCATAGTGTGCAAAGCACACACAAAACATACCTTGTTGTTGGGAATTTCACAAGTGCATTAACTGAAAATTTTCCAGCAGCTTATAAATTTCAAATCACATACCTTCGGAGTTTATCCGGATATAGCTACTCGTTCAAAACACCTTCGGGACATAGCCCGGTTATGGTAACCCGCACAAACGCCTTCGGGACTTAACCCGGATATCACAACTCGCACAATTGCCTTCGGGCTTAGCCCGGATATCATAGCTCGCACAATTGCCTTCGGGCTTAGCCCGGATATCACAATTCGCACAATTGCCTTGGGCTTAGCCGGATATCACAATCGCACATTCATTCACATCTTTGTTTCAATTTCATAACAAACTTTTATGCACATTTTACTTAATCAAAAATATCATTTCGGCTCAATGGCCATATACAAGGGCACAATTTCGATTGCTTATTACTTCATTCAATCGAATCAAAATCTAAGTTTCGATACTCGAAAACTTACCTCGGATGTTGTCGAGCGATTCGATGGCTATTCGACTACTTTTTCCTTCCCTTTATCGGATTTGGTCCCCTTTGCTCTTGAGCTTAATTTAACAAATAATTTGATTCAATCATTTGAGTATCGAAAAGAAGAACTCAAGGCACTTAGCCCACATATATTCACTAGACATTAAAGTCACATAAGTACGAAATTCATGAATCGACTCAACACACAAAGCCTTCAACATGCTTACTCATGGCCGAACAACACAACCTCTTAGGCACTCATTCATGGCCGATTATGCATGTTGATGTTGAGGCCAATTACATGTTTAACACCACACATGAATGGCACACATTTTACTAGCTAATGCTTTACATATTGTATCTCAATACTTATAATATAGCATCAAGCACTTATATGGCCGATTATACTTAGTCATACTTGCACCAATCAACAATAAATTCCAAGATTTTCACATCATATGAGTACTAGGCCGAATATACTTGCAATTTCGCAACCATTCTTCAACATTTTCTTCTTTAAACAAACATATTTATCACTTAATTCATAACCAAAACATCATGTGCAAACATATACACACATATAGGTGCAAGGCCGAATTCTCAAGGTGTTCACAACCATCTAAAACACAAATTTTACCAATCAAGTAACAAGCATAAATCATGCTCATGAATGCATCATGGCGAATACATCACATTCATACCCCTTTCAACTTCGGTCATGGTTAAACAAAGAACTCAATGTCCTACTCAAGAATACTAAAAGAAATTTCAAGAGTAGTCAATCCTTCATTACATGCATCATCAACAAGCTTCACATTTAGCATGCAATGGCTTTAACACAATATCAACCTTGGCCAAACACCATTTTCATGGCATAACAAGGATTTGAACCATGGCTAACATGCACATCAAGTTAGCAACCAAAACAAGCATGAATCTCATGACACAACCTCAAGCATACCTTAATCTTGATGCAAGTATGACCAAATCTCCTTCTAGTTCTCTTCCAAGCCAAGCATGAAGCAAAACTCCTATCTTCTCCCTTAGTATTTTCGGCCAAGAAGGAAAGAACAAGGATGAACAAATTTTTTCTTGTTTTTCTTTCACATACACGCAATGGGGGAATACCACACTCACACACATTTTTTTGTTTCTCTTCCCACCACTAAATTTTTTATCATTTCATCACATCATGCATTATCAAAACATGTCATAACATGTTTTTCCTTGCCCATAACTCCTTGTCATGGCCGGCCACTATGCCATCTTTGGGGAATTTGACATGCAAATCCCTTAATTTTGCATGCATTATCAACTAGTCATCACACATTTCCCCATCAAACTTTCAAAGTTTACTACTAGGTCCTTTCTAGTGAAATTCACCTTTATAACACTAAATCGAATCATCAAAAATGCCACACACAAATTAACACATATCATAGGCATCAAAATAAATTTTAAATTATTTTTATGCCTCGATTTTGTGGTCCCGAAACCACATCCCGACTAGGGTCAATTTTGGGCTGTCACAAAAAGATTGGAAGACGATTGGAAAGTCAACACACTATCAACTAGACAAGCTTTGGTATAAAAACTGTGTTTGTTTCGCTCAATGGCATGTATAGTATTTTTGAGTATTTTGTTATATGTGTCATTTGACTTGCCAAATGAAGGCATGTAAGAATATGTAAATCTTTTTGTATATGGCCACGAAAATTGGCTTAATTGAAGTAGGCTATGACCTATAAATTTATGCATGGTTTTATTTACAAGTGATGGGTCGTTACCAATTGGCAATGAGTCACATGAATGAGCCAATTTCGGAAGAATTAAAGTGACAAGGGAACCCATAAACACTAAGTGGGAAATAACCTATCATGTATGAAACCAATGATATGAGGTTTTCATACATCTAGTTTAATTAAGATTATTTACAAGTTTATAATTGTGTTTTACTTTAAATTTGGTAACCACTAAGGACAAGTAGTAGAAAGGTGTGACTAAAGGCTTGGAAAATAGCCTATTAGAGTCCACATAGTTAGACACATGGGCGTGTGTCTAGGCCGTGTGTGACACACGGTTCCCTCTCATGGGCGTGTGTTATGGCCGTGTGTCTCCTACACTTAAAATTTTAACTTAAAGTTGTACAGGGGTAGGCCACAACGGTGTGCGCCACGGCCGTGTTAAAAAGACAGTGTCGTCCACGGGCAGGCTGCATGGGTGTGTACCGTGGCCGTGTTGATAAGTCAGTGTTGCCCACGACTGAAGGGCATAGGCATGGCACTCTATGATAAGGAAAAATTTCCTAAGGAGCCCAAGGTTTATCGAACGTACCCGAATTTGTCCCGCACTGCCTCTAGGTATGTTATAGGCCTTGAAGGCCTATATAAGGGATGAGTTGTTCATGGATGAAAAGCTTAAAATTTGAGGAAAACTTGGAGACCCAATTTGGTACGTTTCAAAATGTAAAGTCCTGGTAATGTCTCGAACCCTATCCCGGCGTTGGGTACGGGTGAGGGGTGTTACACACGCTAGAGAGGAGGCCTTAGCTCCTGATGTCATTACGGGTATATTTTCTATCTATGATACTCATGTCATTTCCTTAATTGACCCAGGATCAACCCATTCATACCTTTGCATGAAATTGGTGTCTAGCATGGATATGTCTGTGGAACCCATAGAATTTGTAATCAAGGTGTCGAACCCTCTAGGCAAGTCTATATTAGTAGATAATGTTTGTAAGAATTGTCCTTTGACAATTCAAGGTCATTGTTTTCCAGCTAACCTTTTGCCTTTTGATGAATTTGATGTAATACTTGGCATGGAATGGTTGGCCATTCATGATGTGACAGTAAATTGTGGTAGCAAGTATATTGAATTAAAATGTTCAAATGGCGAAATTCTTCGAGTTGATTCAAGTGAGTTGAATACACCACCGGTTCTAATTACCTCAATGAGGGCTCAAAAATATATGAGAAAATGGTATGAAGCCTACCTTGCTTTTGTACTGAATACTAAAGAATCAGAGTTGAAGATTGAGTCGATACTAACAGTGGATGAATTCGGATGTGTTTCCAGAAGAGTTGTCTGGTTTGCCTCCTGTTAGAGAAGTAAAGTTTGGTATTAAGTTAGTGCCAGGAACAACACCTATTTCTATTGCCCTGTATAGGATGGCACCAACTGAGTTGATAAGTTGAAAGCACAGTTACAAGAACTGACGGATAAGGGTTTTGCAAGACCAAGCTTTTCGCCTCGGGGTGCTCCCTTACTATTCGTGAAAAAGAAAGATGGTTCGATGAGATTATGTATAGACTACTGACAACTCAACAAGGTAACTATTAAGAATAAGTATTCATTGCCAAGGATTGACGATTTGTTTGATCAGTTGAGGGGAGCCACTATGTTTTCTAAAATAAATCTAAGATCTGGCTACTACCAGGTGCGGGTCAAAGAGTCAGACATGCCTAAAACCGCTTTCAAAATGAGGTATGCCTATTACGAATTTCTTGTAATGCCTTTTGGGTTGACGAATTCTATGGCTGTATTTATGGACTTGATGAATAGAATATTTTGGCCATACTTAGACAAGTTTGTTGTTGTATTTATAGATGATATCCTGATTTATTTCAAGGATGAGACCGAACATACCGAGCATTTGAGGACTGTCTTAAAGACTTTATGAGATAAGCAACTATATGCTAAGTTTAGCAAGAGCGAGTTTTGGCTCCAATAGGTCAGATTCGTCGATCACATTATGTCAGGTGATGGGATCCGAGTTGATCCAAATAAGATTTCTGCCATTGTTGAATGGAAGCCTCCAAAGAACGTAACCGATGTTAGAAGCTTTTTGGGATTAGTTGGTTACTACTGACCCTTTGTAAAGGGATTCTCTATGATTGCAACTCCTTTGACAAGGTTGCTGCAAAAAGATGTTAAGTTTGAATGGTCAGAAAAGTACCAACAGAGTTTTGAGAAATTAAAGACACTACTAACAGAAGCTCCAGTTTTAGTGCAACCCGAATTGGGAAAAGAATTTGTGGTTTACAGTGATGCGTCCTTGAATGGACTGGGTTGCGTGCTTGTGCAAGAGGGCAAAGTAATAGCCTATGCTTCGAGGCAACTAAAGCCACACAAGAAAAGTTATCCAACACATGACTTGGAGCTAACTGCCATTGTTTTTACCTTGAAGATTTGGAGACACCAGTTGTATGGTGAAACTTGCCACGTATTCATGGATCGCAAGAGCTTGAAGTACTTGATGACTCAAAAAGAATTGAATCTGAGACAATAGAGATGGTTAGAGCTGATTAAAAATTATGAGCTGATAATTGATTATCACCCGAGAAAGGTAAACGTGGTCACCGATGCCTTGAATAGGAAGTCCTTATTTGCATTGAGGGCTATGAACTCACGATTGGTGTTGTCTGATGATAGTTCAGTTTTGGCAGAGTTAAGAGCCAGACCGACATTCCTACAAGAAATTTACGTAGTTTAGATCAATGATAGTGATTTACAGGCCAGGAGAGCACAATGTGAGACGGGTGTTGAGTCAGATTTTCTAGTTGATTCTAATGATTGTTTGATGTTTCGAGATAGGGTCTGTATACCCAAAGACAACAAACTTATTCGGAAAATTTTGCAAGAGCCACATGATAGTCGTCTGTCTGTTCATCCGAGAACTACCAAAATGTACAATGATTTAAGGAAAATGTACTGGTGGAATGGCATGAAAAAGGATATCTTTGACTTTGTGTCAAAATGCTTGATATGTCAACAAGTCAAGGCTGAACACCAAGCACCTTCGGGTTTGTTACAGCCTGTGATGGTACCCGAATGGAAATGGGATAGGACTACCATGGACTTCGTGACTGGATTACCGTTAACCCCTAAAAACAAAAATGTTGTTTGGGTTGCGGTTGATAGACTAACGAAGTCGGCTCACTTCATCCTGGTACAGACTGATTACTCTCTTGATAAACTGGTCAACTTGTACATTTCCGAAATTGTGAGATTACACGGGGTACCATTATCGATTATTTCAGATAGAGACCCAAGATTCACTTTGAGATTTTGGAAGAAACTACAAGAAGCCTTGGGTACAAAGTTGAGTTTTAGTACGGCATTCCACCCACAGACTGATGGTCAGTCTGAGCAGACGATTCAGACTCTCAAGGACATGTTACAATGTTGCGTCCTTAAATTTCAGGGTAGTTGGGAAAAGTACTTACCTTTTGTGGAATTTTCCTACAACAGCAGTTTCCAGATGAGTTAAAAATGGCACCTTATTAGGCATTATATAGCCGAAAGTGCCGAACTGCACTGTATTGGAAAGAGCTCAAGGAAAGTCAGATTCATGGAGTTGATTTAGTCAAGCAAACTGAAGAAAAGGTTAAAGTAATACGGGACTGTTTGAAAGCGGCATCGGATAGGCAAAAGTCATATGCTGATTTGAAGAGAACAGAGATTGAGTTTCAAGTTGGAGATAAAGTATTCTTGAAAGTGTCTCCATGGAAAAAGGTCTTGAGATTTGGTCGATAGGGCAAACTGTAATACCCCTAACCCATATCCGTCGCCGGACTGGGTTACGAGGTATTACCAATCAAAACGTAGATTCGAACAATCACATGCATATACTTGTACAAATTTATAAACCAATTAATCTTAGTATAAAAAGTCAATTTATTAATTGACATCACCTAACCAGATGTAATATGGATAGAACTATTTTAATTATACAAAATATACAATCATACCTCAAATGAAAAAGTCACAGGTAAATAGAATTCACAAAATCAAGTACCTCAATCCATTCCAACATTATCATGTCGAGATCGACTTTTAATATGGTACATATTTTGTAAAATTATAATATAATTAAAAGACATACACACTGACTACTTAACATTTACTTACTACTGTATAAGTCATCATTCAATTTGCCATTTTCATTTCATTTAGCAAAATTTAAAAGCATTATCCATGATGCTTAACGATAATTCAATCCTAACCTTATTTACTCATTTAAAAAAATCAATACTAATTTAATATGCACATTAAAATGTATACCGAATATATTTCTCCTATTCATAATGAACATTTTAACATAATGTAAAACTCATTATAACACAATATACATTCCCTATTCATGCATAACCGAACATATCATTAGACATCATCATGTTTATATTTGTCAGCATATATACCTTAAGACAAATTGTATATCAAGTCAATTCCTTATGCAAGATTATTTATATATTTAAATGCCAACCAGAAGTTGATTAAAACCATTTCAAATGACTTCATTTATAACAAACAAGTCAAAACGGTCAACATTCAGACATTTTAAGCTATGGTTTGTTTATTGCTAATATGACTCAATTTAATAGCAAAATCATGGTACCAAGTTTAAACATACAATCCTAATTCAACTAAGTTTTAACCGTAAATACTTATCAACTTAAGGAGATTATTTCTATCATTACAATACGTTAATCACACATAAACTTATTCAAAACATGAATCTTAAATATCATGTACCAACAAATCAAAACAAATTATCGTTTGCATATATATATTTATATATTTATTTATAAGCAATGTCAAACCACAAATTAAACATAACTAGCATATTCAATTCTACTTTATGACCGAATATACCAAATTCATATATGTTTCACCTATGCAAAACATTAGCCAAATCAATTAATCATGCTTATGACCGATTCTATCATGCCACATGCAAGGTCATAACCAACCTTAATATATAATCACATAACGCAATTCATAGTTATTCATAGCACACGACATCTTGATCGAAATAGACTTTAACCATAATTAAACCGAAACCAAAATCAAGCAAAATAATTAAGCCATTTTCGCATGGCTAATATACATTCGTTTTCAAAATAACTAACTTCAAAGCCAGCCTATACATGCCATAATTTAAGTTTAACATATAAGGTACCAAAGTAGTAAATAATGTGATGAGCTCAACTGACAGTCCCCATGCTTGTAGCTTCACTCCAAAATCTATAAAACAAAGACAAATATACACACAATAAGCTATTTAAGCTTAGTAAGTCATAAGCAAACTAACAAACCGATAATATAGTCAACTTATTTTAACCAACCAAATTACAATATCATTATCAAGTTTATTCTCAACTTTCAACTTCAATAATAATATACCTGTACACATTTATCTATTACCTTGGCCGAATCTTCACAAGCTTAAGTCATCAAATCATTATTAAATTTGTATTAGTCAAGCTGTCTTTATAAAACCCTATACACATACCTTTGTATACATAAGCTCGTATATCACCATAACTACATATACCTAAGCTTGATATGTAACTGAATATACATAGTCTCATATATATGCACATAGTTAGGGATCGTTACATTGATACACAATCTCCCTAGTCACAAGCCGAATATACATACTAATCTCACATTGACTCAACATATGTATAACATATAACTTGTAACAAATATCAAGTAATTTACTTACCCTTTTACCAATAGCCAACAAACGAATTCATACCTGGCTATTTAGCTCTTTATACATATCCGTACACGATTTACCTTTTTCTGATGAACCATTAGAAATTGGATAGGAAACACAAATAATCACATAAATAGTACAATGCCAACATCCCAGACGTGGTCTTACATGTAGCCACATATTGATGCCACTGTCCTAGACAGGGTCTTACTCGTAAACACATATCGAAGTCAGAAATCGATGCCATGGACTTACTTGCACACATACATCGGAATCCTATGTCATGACATATGTATCCTAGCTATTCCTAATGTAACACCCTTTACTCATATCCAAAGCCGGGCTAAGGTACGAGGCATTACCAGACAAACATACAAACATTAAACTAAAATACGAGCCATAAAATTTTATTCATATTTCAAAGCGTTCATTCTCTTACACATAGTCCCTTATTTGAGTCTACGGAGCCCAAAACATACTTTAGAAATGGTTTGGGACTAAACCGAGAACTTACGAAAATCTTGAAAATTTCATGCTTTAAGACTCCACACGCCCGTGTCCCAAAGTTGTGTTCCATACACGGCTGAGACACATGGTTGTGTCTCTGCCTGTGTGGAATATACCTTGGCTATTTTCCAAGCTTTGGTCAACCTTGATCTCTTACACACTTATACAAAATCAAAAGCATATAACATGGTATTCATTTAATGATTAAACATCCTCAATTAAACCACAAACATAGCATTCGTATGTCATCATACATGTGTCTCTCATACTCATTTTACCTTGTTTATTATAGTACCACTTATACATTTATACCAAGATTATCATCTTACCAAATATCTTCAGCTTAATCATCAAGCATTCATATTTAAAGCTAGATCATATCTTTATAAAATACCATGATTCAGATGCACAAAATAACATGTTTGCCTGAAACATTTCAATTCAATTCCATACCCAACAAGCATTACATTGAGACTAGTCATATATATATATATACATGTCATGATACATAACATTCTCTTTTTGTTTTCTTATAAACACATATCATTTATTTCATTATATCAATATTTCATATACCATAGTTTCCATGTATTCCACATATATTTATTTTCCTCCTCCTCCTCTTCATTCCACATCCTTAATGTATATAGCATTCTTGTAAGTACGATTTCACAATTTACTAATAAATGTTCACATCAAACTGACGACACGAGTCATAGTCACTTAATTATTTATAATTCGAGCTACAGAGCTCCAAATTAAGATCTGTAAATTTCCTCTGAAACTAGACTCATATATTTTTCCACCATAAAATTTTTATAATTTTTGGTTTAGCCAATTAGTACAGTTTATTCATTAAAATTTCCCCTGTTTCACTTTCTGACAGTTCTGACCTCTCTTCACTAAAAAATAATTATCTCACAAAGACAGAACTCAGATAATGTTCTTGTTGATTTATCTTGAAAATAGACTCATTTTGGATTTTAAAAATATAATTTTGAGCCTCTAATTATTTTTCTCCAAATTTTTGTGATTTTCCAAAGTCAGAGTAGGGGATCACGTAATCATTCTGAATCAGTCTCACAAAAACATAAATATATCAAAATATATAACTCTTTTGCTTTCAATATTTCTTTTATATGAAAATAGACTCATTAATATTTAATTCGATATCTCATTCAGTCTCTGATTCAATTTATAATATTTTTGGTGATTTTTCAAAATCACATCACTGCTACTGTCCAAAACAGTTTTATTGCTAATTCACTCTTTCACACTTTCTTTGTATTAACCTCATTTTAACATACATATCATAAATCATTTTCACCACATTTCATACATCACAAGTATAGGCCCATGATCACAAGGTCACCATAAAATCATCCTCATGTATAACTTACTTGTTTATAACCTTACCACATCCTGGTCACTTAATGAACACATCATTCACATAACCAAGTTCCCGCACTTATTCATCACAAAACTCACAAAGCAATACATAGAGAGTCTCCGTTGAACACTTGATTAATCCTCGATACTTGGTGGTTTCAGCACATAGCTCCACCCATCATATAGTTCGGCTCTCTTGTACACATGGTGAACACTTAGTACCACCCATGTGACCTAGCCAGTTATCTCGTAGCTCTCTTGTCTACATGATGTCCTTCACTTGGAACCACGCATGCGACCTAGCTACATATATCCGTAGCTCTCTTGTCTACATGGTGTACACATAGTATCACCCATGCGACCTAGCTACATCATAATGTCTTGTAGCTCTCTTGTACACATGATGTGCACTCAGCACTATACATGTGACCTAGCTACATACCATCTCAGATCATCCAATCTTTCCAAAGGTTCAACCGGATTTCTCTCTCTTTCCAACAATTTCACCAATCAAGTAATTATCCAAAACATATTTCCAATATTTTTATAAAATATCATAATACAAGTAATAGTGATGTATTACTTACATATAAACTTACATCTCATTTAATATCAACGCAATAACATTAAATTACACATTGTCTTATTAAAATCATATGAACTTACAATTTCCCATAATATCCATAACCATAGAAATCACATTTATGTATGATAATTCAATGCACTTAATGTACTATAGACATATTTTAAATCAATTCATAAACTTGGCACCATAATCATTTAATTTAACATAATTCAATTAATTCACTAAATTTAACTTTCAAATATAAATTACAAACATTATTGTTGTATTATTATCATACCAACTTACATACTTTAAACACCTCAGAGATCATAGTAAATATATCAATTTTACATTGAAACATGCATAAATTAATGCTTATTATACATATGAACTTACCTTGATATTAAAATGGCCATTTTACCAACTTTCCCAATTTTCGATTTTTCTCTCATTCTAGGTTCAAATCTCATTTTCCGGGATCTAAAACATCATATTTTACTTATTTAATTAATGTACTATTCAAAACAGTCCTTAACTCAAACTTTGGAAAAATTACAATTTTGCCCCTAAACTTTTACATATTTACACTTTTGCCCCTAGGCTCGGGAATTAAACTTCATCCCTTATTCTTATGTTTTATGACATGATGATCACTTTTCCCTTCTATGGCAACATCAAATTCTCACTCTAACATATACTTATGACTATTAGGTATTTTTACCGATTAAGCCCTTTTGCTCGTTTTCACTTAAAACCGAGTAGCACAAGTTGTCTAACATAACTTAAAACCTCATATTATATCATAAAACACCAGAATACAAAAATTTTACCTATGGGTATTTTTCCAAATATGAACCCTAGGTTGAATTATTGCTAGCATAAGCTAAATCAAGTTACCGGGACTCCGAAAACGTAAAGAACTTGAAAAACGGGGTTACTTACAATTGAGCTTGGGAAGCTTGAAAACCCTAGACATGGAGTCTCCCTTGGTATACACGTCCATGGTGAAGAAGATGAGCAAACTTGGCTTTTAATTTTGTATTTTAATTCATTTTACCCTTAAATGACCAAAATATCCTTACTACTAAACTTTCCAAAAATTTCATCCATGTCCAATTTTTTTCCATAACTTAGAAATTGGTCAAATTGCTATTTAAGACCTCCTAATTAATATTTCAAATCAATTTCATACTAGAAACTTCTAGAATGCAAGTTTTGCAACTTATTCAATTTAATCCCTAACATCGAATTAAGCACTTTATGCATAGAATTTCTTCACGAAATTTTCACACAATCATGCAATCATATCATAGACCACAAAATAATCATAAAATAATTATTTATATCTCAGATTTTGTGGTCCCGAAACCTCTGTTCCAATTAGACCTAATTTTGGGCTATTACACCTAAGGTTCATACAGGGCTTTCGGACGCCGTAACTCAGTCAAAAAGAATGCTCATACATGATTACCAACCTTATACATATTTGGAAAATTGCATTTATAATATCATGTATTTTTGTAACACCCCAATTTTTCGGGAATTCTGTAAAGGTTGTAAAATTTAAAATTTTGTGTTCTGTTTGTTATGTGTAGGATTAATCACGTTGGTGGGCCTCTAGAAGGCCCAAGCTTAGGATAAAACCCGGTAGTTTTAATTAAATTTAATTCTATAAGAGAAAGGGGTTCTGATAAATTGGGTTTTTAAGAATTATTTGTGAAAAATGGATCACAAGGAAGCAAGTGGTAAAGTGGCATGTGAAGCCACTAGGAAGGATGTTAGTGGCGTGTGGAAGCTTGGGGAGGACCCAGGTTCAAGTCACAATGACAGCAAATTAAGTGATTAATTTTTATGTACAGGAAAGGGAAGTAATGGAACTGAAATAAAAGTCTGTCAGGAAGAGTTTAAGAAGGTAAGGGGATTGAATAAGGATAAAGATAAGGGAGGAAATCTAGGAGCTGATCAAGGAGCAAGAGGTGGCCGGCCAAGGGACTCTAGCATGGGAAATTCGGCTAGGTATTGTAGTAGTGGGAATTTCGGCATTTGGGGTGTGTTGTGCCGAAATTCTGATCATCTTTTCTTCTCCTCTTCCTTCTCCATAGCCGAACCCTTCTATCTCTTTACTCTTCATCACATCCTTAATCTTTTTATTTTTAGCCTTATAAGTTAACATCATAAAAAGCCAAAATCCAAAGCTTATTCTTTTGTGCGATTTCTTATAACCAAAACCACATCTCTTCCCTTCATCATTTGTGGCCGATTCACCAGCCCTCTAAAACCTCAATTTTTGACGACAAGACCATAACAAAACCCTCTCGTTTTACCTTTCTAAACACAAGTTGCAAAAAAAGCCGAAAAACCCCACATTAAAAGGGACTTGGCCGAATCTGAAGTCACTTTGAAATATCGACTTTTGTTATCATCGAGGGCTTAGATCTACATCGGGATCGAGTGAGAAACTCATTGGAATCAGTCACTAAGGAATCGGTGGTAAGTCTTCGCCAAAACTTAGTCTTCTTACATATCTTAGGAAAAGCCGAAATCCCTAAAAGTTAGGGAGGTTGTTGATTTGGACTTGTAACCCTGAGGGGTCGTAATAACTATTTTGTTTTGGTAATAGTATGATTTAGAGGCGGTTGATCAAGGGCTTGGACAGGTGGAACTATCGGATCTTTGGAGTTAACCATCTTTCGGCAGTAAGGTAAGAACAATAAGGGTATTTGGCATGTTTGGCCGAATGTGATAAGGGACTAGATACTCAATTGTATTTTTGATATTTGGAGTAATAGTAAGTGATTCAATTGTAGGCTGTTCGGGTGTAGATCTCGACGAGGAAATCCCGAAAACAGGTGTGTAACTGACACCCTTTCATAGGCTAGATCGGCAAAAGTCGAAAAGCCAAAATGTCGAAAAATCGATATTTTGGGCACTTGCGAGTGTGCGAATGCTCGTAAGACGTATGGGTAATTATTACTGGTAATTGGAAGTGATAAAAGCGTAGTGCAGCGATTTAATGCGTTTTGATATTTTGGGCTTAATGGGCCAAAAGCGGGTTAATGGGCCAACTGCCCAATTGAAGAACGCTTCGGTAAGTGTTTACGGCTAAACGTACTAGCTACGATATGCATGAAAACCTTAGAAATAGTTAGATTTACTAGAATACCCCTATGTATGTAAAATTACCATTATACCCCTATGTATGCTAAATGACCTTTATACCCCTGGGGTTAATTTTGTCTGAAAAGCATGATGAATTAAATCTGTATGATGAATACCATGAATGTATATCTGTTGCATGGGGTCATGGGTTATATTATGGAGGAAGCGTCCTGGTGGCTATGCCACAAATTATCTGTTCTGGTGGCCCTGCCACAAATTATCTGTTCTGGTGGCACTGCCACAAAATATCTGTATCTGGTGACTCTATCACATTTTCTATATCTGGCAACCATGCTGCATATTTCTGTGGCGTGTAGCAGTTGGGTGGGTCGAGTAGTCTCCCCACATGGTGAAAGGATGGTATGGGGGTGTATGTGGTTAGATATGGTAGGCTTTCTGCATAAGCATGATATATGTGTTCTGGTCTGTTCTGGGCCTACGGGCTTTATTCTAATATCTGTTCTAGGCTGAGGCCAACTTATTCTGTCTCTGCGGTTTGAACTAATTTAGGCTATGGTTGGGTTGAATTATACACTGAGTTTTCCAAAACTCACCCCTTATTTTCATCCTCGCAGGTAATCCTCAACCATAGTGGGCTTGGAGCTGTGAGGGATTTGGACTGGCCACATGTTTCTACAAACCTGGTTTCTTTCTGGTAAACTAGACGTCCTTTTAATTTCATCTATGGTTTTGGGTTTTAAGTGTAATAAGGCCTTTTGATTATTTTTTTTTGTTTTAATTACTTTTATTATTTTATTTTGCTATGATGAAGAAAACTAGGATGACTAAGGAAAATGGGTTAGCTTTAGGACGCGTTTTCAAAAACATTAAGGGATTTCAAAATAACACGATTACAAGTAAGACTTCCGCTAAGCAAACGTTTTCAAACTTAATCATTTTCTTAAGATAGACATAACCAGACGATTTTCTCAAAACTATATGAGTCGTTAAGGTGTGGCAATGGTGGTGTGCATGTCTAGGATTGGATCTGAAGGGAGCTTGGTACTTAAGCAGTCTGACGGACTCACCTCCTCTTCTTCCTGGTTTCCTACCGGTGCACTTTCTATTCACCTTAACCTGCTTTAAAAAGTATCTTTTACAACCCCAACTAAGTTTTCCAAACTAAGTAAAACGGAACGTTTTGAACGCATCGATGTGGCGCACCGGATCCGGTCATAACGTCTAGGCCGGGTTTGGGGTGTTACATTTAGTGGTATCAGAGCCAGGTTGTAACAACTCGGCTGTGGAATGGGTTTACAAAAATGAAGATTTTCAAAAAAAAAATCGATTTTTAAATCTGGACTTCTGAAGGTGGCATTCCGAATCTCCAGCCCAAGCTTGTAAGTATTTTGAATTTTTCTGAACATATTCTGAATTATCTGTCTATACTGAAACTTTACTAGAATACTCTAGATAGGATGCTACTGAAACCCTAGAAAAGCTTGCTAAAAGACTGAAACTATAGTTAGACGTCGATTCTACGAAAACCATCTCTGAATTACTATTTGAATCATAAAACATCTGTAATAATCACTGGAATGCTAAAATTAATGCATAAAATTCAGTGTCGATTATACGATATGAGTACGCGAAATTCGAGGTAGAGGCCGTGGGCGAGGCCGAGGAAGAGCTCAAGCGGGATCTTCGTCTTCGTGACATATGCCGATGGCGAAGCAACCAGTACCTTCGGCAACGGAAGTGGAATCTCATGATCATGGTGCCGGGGATGACGCCTTGTCGCAGGCAACGCTTCGAGTTCTGGAAAGGGTTACCGGGGCAAGTTCGGGCAACGAAATTCGAGGGTCGATTTCTGAATGACTCCGGGCTAATGGAGCAGAGATCTTTAGGGGCGTATCTGGTGTAGCCCCGAATGTGGCGGAATATTGATTGGAGGCCACGGAACGGATTATGGATGACTTGGACTGCTTACGTGGAGCGGTCGAAGGGCCGTATCGTTCTTTGCGAGATGAGGCTTATCGGTGGTGGCTCACCGTGAGGATGGAACCCAGTTGATAGGGTTACTTGGGAGTCATTTAAGACGACCTTTAAAGGAAAGTACGTCGGGCAAGTTATGTAGACGCCTGTAGGAAAGAATTCTGAATCTGGTCCAAGGAGGCAAAAGCATCACTGAGTACGAGGTCAATTTCGAGGTTTGAGTAGGTATCTTTGTGGGAATAGTTGCTACGGAGTATGAGCATAGCGTTCACTTTGAGGATGGACTCAGAGATGACCTTAAGGTGCTGATTGCTCCGTAGAGGGAGCGTGACTTCGCGGTTCTGGTGGAAAAAGCTAAGATCGCTGAGGAAGTAAAGTGTACTGAGAGCCAGAACCGTGAGAAAGATCGGAACCGTTTCCAGAGGGATTCTGGACCTTCGGGTGGAGCAAACAAAAATGCCAAAACGGCGAGAGTGGAGGAGCCAGTTCGAGCCGTTCCGATGAATATAGTTAGACCGCCAATCTATGGGGACTGTGGTAAGGTACACCTGGGTGAGTGTAGGAAACATTCTGGTGCTTGTTTTCGATGCGGATCTATGGAGCACTGAGTTAAGGACATCCCACGAGAGTTGATCGAGCTCAAAGTTGTGTCGAGGTTGTTCAACCCATGAGAGGTGGACTACAACCACCGAGAGGACGTGGACAAGGTAAGGCGAAATGGGAATGAAAATGGTCGAGGTCGAGGAGCGCTGGCGGGGAGCCGAAATCTTGAGGCTCGACACCAAGATTGGTGAATGCACTCGTCGTCGAGAGGAGGGCGACACACGATGTCATAACTGCACGTTCTTAGTTTCTAATATGTCAGATAACGCCTTGGTGGATATTGGATCTACTCATTCTTATGTTGCGTGTGCCATATCTGGGTCTTTGGGAGTGCATTCTGAGAAGATAGTGAGTGAGGTATCTGTGCTAAGTCCCTTGGGTCAATCGGTTAGGGTAGATAAGCTGTATAAGGATGTACCCTTAGAAACTCAAGGTAGGATATTTCCTGGCGATCTAATGGAGTTGCCGTTTGGAGAGTTTGATCTCATTCTGGGAATGGACTGGCTTGTTAAGCATAAGGCGACTCTGGATTGTGCTGATAAGTGAATGGTGCTAAGGACCACAGAAGGGGATAAGGTTATGGTGATAGGTGAGCGAAGGGACTATTTGTCTAATGTAATATCGGCATTGAGGGCGAAAAAGTGGATTTGAAAAGGGTGTGAGGCCTATTTCGCATTTGTAAGTCAAACAGATGTAGAGGGGCTGACAGTGGATAAGGTTAGAACTGTAAAAGAGTTCCAAGATGTCTTTCCGGAGGAGCTACCGGGATTGCCTCCAAACCGAGAAGTCGAATTTGGAATCGACTTGTTGCCTGGGACAGAACCAGTGTCCATTGCACCATATAGGATGGCACCAAGGGAGTTAGTGGAGTTAAAGGCGCAAATTCAAGAATTGTTGGATAGGGGCTTTATTAGGCCAAATGTGTCTCCATGGGGAGCACCGGTGCTATTCGTGAAGAAGAAGGATGGGACGATGCGCATGTGCATTGACTATCGCCAGTTGAACAAATTGACGATTAAGAATAAGTACCCTCTGCCAAGGATTGACGATCTGTTCGACCAGCTTAAAGGAGCTTCTGTATTTTCCAAGATCGATCTTCGATCTGGGTATCATCAGTTAAGGGTCAAAGAGGCGATATTCATAAGACAAAGATTCGTGACTCGTTATGGTCATTATGAGTTTTTGGTTATGCCATTTGGACTAACAAACGCTCCTGCAGCATTTATGGATCTGATGAATCGTGTGTTCCAACCATTTCTAGATCGGTTCGTGGTCGTCTTTATTGGTGATATTTTGGTATATTCTGAGACCGAAGCAAAACATGATGAGCATCTCCGCACTGTGTTGCAAGTGTTAAGGGAGAAGGAACTTTATGCGAAGTTCAGCAAGTGTGAGTTCTGGTTGAGGGAGGTAACCTTTTTGGGGCATGTGGTCTCTGCAAAGGGGATTAGAGTAGATCCTCGAAAGATTGAAGCAATTTTGGAATGGAAGCCACCTAGGTTGGTTTCAGAAATTCGAAGTTTCCTAGGATTGGCAGGTTACTACAGAAGGTTTGTGGAAGGTTTTTCTGTGATGGCAGCACCTCTCACAAAACTTATAAGGAAAGGAGTACCGTTTGTTTGGACGGAGAAGCGACAAGAAGCTTTTGAGAGGTTGAAGAAAGTTCGATCAAGCACTGTGTTAATTCAACCGAGTCTGAAAAGATTTTCTCAGTATGCGGTGATGCATCACACGTAGGTTTGGGTTGTGTGTTGATGCAAGAGGGTAAGGTGGTTGCTTATGCGTCTCAAAGAACTTAAGCCTCACGAAGGAACTATCCTACTCATGATTTGGAGTTAGCGGCAGTGATCTTTGCGCTTAAAATCTGGAGACACTACTTGTATGGGGAAAGGTGTATTATATACACGATCATAAGAGTCTCAAGTATTTGCTGACTCAGAAGGAACTGAACCTTAGGCAAAGGAGATGGATTGAGTTGCTTAAGGATTATGATTGTTCAATCGAATATCACCCAGGCAAGGCTAATGTGGTGGCCGATGCTCTAAGTCGTAGAGTCAGATGTCGATCCGAGAGCAATGTTTGTTCGTCTAAGTCTGTTTGACAATGGAAGTCTGTTGGCTGAATTGCAAGTAAGGCCAACCTGGGTGGATCAGATTAAAGAGAAGTAGTTGAAGGATGAGTCTTTGGTCCCTCATTTTCAACAAGTTAAGGAAGGGGGAACTTCTGAGTTTGGGATAAATGATGGTGGGGTTTTGTGTTTTCGAGGAAGAATTTGTGTTCCGAAGGACTCTGACTTGAGACAGTCAATTTTGAAGGAAGCTCATGGGGGACTTTGTGCCATGCATCCTGGAGGGAATAAGTTGTACCATGACTTGCGAGAACTGTATTGGTAGCCCGGACTTAAGCGAGAGGTAATCGAATTTGTGGGAAATGTCGACATGCCAACAGTGAAAGTGAGCATCGCCACCTTCGGATTATTGCAACCGAGAAAATACCACTTTGGAAGTGGGAGAGGGTAACCATGGACTTTGTGAGTGGGCTACCCTTGTCACCATCGAAGAAAGACTCGATATGGGTGATTGTGGATAGGTTGACCAAGTCGGCTCATTTTATACTGTTCAATGCACTTTTCTCTTCAGAAGTTAGCCAAGTTGTATGTGGCGGAGATTGTGCGACTGCATAGAGTTCCGGTTTCGATTATCTCTGATTGGGATCCTAGATTCACATCTCGGTTTTGGTAAAAGTTGCATGAGGCGTTGGGAATGCGATTGAACTTTAGTATGGCTTTCCATCCCCAAACTGATGGTCAATCGGAAAGCGTTATTAAGATTCTGGAAGACATGTTGAGGGGATGTGTTATTGATTTTCGAGGTAGTTGGGAGGATTACTTGCCTTTGGCAGAGTTTGCATACAACAATAGTTATCAGTCGAGTATTCAAATGGCACCTTATGAAGCACTGCATGGGCGAAGGTGTCGAACACCTAGTTGTTGGACTGAACTGGGGGAGCGACAAGTTCTTAGACCTGAGTTGGTGGCAGATACTGAGGATAAGGTCAAGTTAATTAGAGATCGGTTAAAGGAAGCGTCTGATAGGCAAAAGTCGTATGCAGATCTGAAGTGTAAGGAGATTGAATACTCAGTGGGCGATATGGTTTTCTAGAAGGTTTCGCCTTGGAAGAAGATACTAAGGTTTGGCAAGAAGGGCAAGTTGAGTCTGCGGTTCATTGGGCCTTATCGGGTTTTGAAGCGAGTAGGCCCAGTGGCTTATCAGTTGGAATTTCCTCTAGATTTAGACAGGATTCACGATGTTTTTCACGTCTCCATGTTAAGGCGTTAACATTCTGACCCTACTCATGTCGTGCCAGTTGCAGAAATTGAGGTGCGAACTGATTTGACCTTTGAGGAGGAGCCTGTACAAATATTGGATCGAGACGTTAAGGTTCTTAGGAGGAAATCTGTACCATTAGTGAAAGTGCTTTGGCGTAACCATGGCAGAGAAGAAGCTACTTGAGAGCCAGAGGAGACAATGCAACAACAATACCCTCATCTGTTCGGATCAGGTAAATTTCGAGGACGAAATTTCTTTAAGGAGGGTAGAGTTGTAACGCCCCAAATTTCTGGGAATTCTGTAAAGGTTGTAAAATTTAAAATTCTATGTTCTGTTTGTTATGTGTAGGATTAATCATGTTGGTGGGCCTCTAGAAGGCCCAAGCTTAGGATAAAACCTGGTAGTTTTAATTAAATTTAATTATATAAGAGAAAGGGGTTCTGATAAATTGGGTTTTTAGGAATTATTTGTGAAAAATGGATCACAAGAAAGCAAGTGGTAAAGTGGCATGTGATGCCACTTTGGGAAGGATGTTAGTGGCGTGTGGAAGCTTGGGAGGACCTGGTTCAAGTCACAATGACAAAGAAATTAAGTGATTAATTTTATGTACAGAAAGGGAAGTAATGGAACCAAATAAAAGTCATCGGGGAAGAGTTTAAGAAGGTAAGGGATTGAATAAGGATAAAGATAAGGGAGGAAATCTAGGAGCTGATCAAGGAGCAAGAGGTGGCCGGCCAAGGGACTCTAGCATGGGAAATTCTTCTAGGTATTGTAGTAGTGGGAATTTCGGCATTTGGGGTGTGTTGTGCCGAAATTCTGATCATCTTTTCTTCTCCTCTTACTTCTCTATAGCCGAACCCTTCTATCTCTTTACTCTTCATCACATCCTTAATCTTTTTATTTTTAGCCTTATAAGTCGAACATCATAAAAAGCCGAAATCCCGAAAGCTTATTCTTTTTGTACAGATTTCTTATAACCAAAACCACATCTCTTCCCTTCATCATTTGTGGCGATTCACCACCCTCTAAAACCTCAATTTTTGATGACAAGACCATAGCAAAACCCTCTCGTTTTACCTTTCTAAACACAAGTTGCAAAAAAGCGAAAAACCCCACATTAAAAGGGACTTGGCGAATCTGAAGTCACCAAATATCGACTTTTTTATCATCCGAGGGCTTAGATCTACATCGGGATCGAGTGGGAAACTCATTGGAATCATCCACTAAGGAATCGGTGGTAAGTCTTTGCCAAAACTTAGTCTTCTTACATATTTTAGAAAAGTCAAATCCCTAAAAGTTAGGGAGGTTGTCGATTTGGACTTGTAACCACGAGGGTCGTAATAACTATTTTGTTTTGGTAATAGCGTGATTTAGAGGCGGTTGATCAAGGGCTTGGACAGTGGAACGATCGGATCTTTGGAGTTAACCATCTTTGGCGATGAGGTAAGAGCAATAAAGGTTTTTGGCATGTTTAGCCTAATGTGGTAAGGGACTAGATACTCAATTGTATTTTTGATATTTGGAGTAATAGTAAGTGACTCAATTGTAGGCAGTTCGGGTGTAGATCTCGACGAGGAAATCTCGAAAACAGGTGTGTAACTGACACCCTTTCATAGGCTAGATCGGCAAAAGTCGAAAAGCCGAAATGCTGAAAAATCGGTATTTTGGGCACTTGCGAGTGTGCGAATGCTCGTAAGATGTATGGGTAATTATTACTGGTAATCGGAAGTGATAAAAGCGTAGTGCAGCGATTTAATGCGTTTTGATATTTTGGGGTTAATGGGCCAAAAGCGGGTTAATGGGCCAACGGGCCCAATTCGGTAAACGCTTCGGTAAGTGTTTACGGCTAAACGTAATAGCTACGATATGCATGAAAACCTTAGAAATAGTTAGATTTACTAGAATACCCCTATGTATGTAAAATTACCATTATACCCATATGTATGCTAAATGACCTTTATACACATGGGGTTAATTTTGTCTGAAAAGCATGATGAATTAAATCTGTATGATGCATACCATGAATGTATATCTGTTGCATGGGGACATGGGTTATATTATGGAGGAAGCGTTCTGGTGGCTATGCCACAGATTATCTGATCGTGGCCCCGCCACAAATTATCTGATACGTGGCACCGCCACAAAATATCAGATCTGGTGACTCATCACATTTTCTATATCTGGCGACCATGCTTTGCATATTTACGTGGCGATGTAGTGGTTGGGTGGGTCGAGTAGTCTCCCACATGGTGAAAGGATGGTATGGGGGTGTATGTGGTTAGATATGGTAGGCTTTCTGCATAAGCATGATATATCTGTGCAGTGCTGCTCGGGCCTCACGGGCTTTATTCTGATATCTGCTCTAGGCTGAGGCCAACTTATTCTGTCTCTGTGGTTTGAACCGATTTAGGCTATGGTTGGGTTGAATTACACATTGAGTTTTCCAAAACTCACCCCTTATTTTCATCCTCGCAGGTAATCCTCAACCATAGTGGGCTTGGAACTGTGAGGGATTTGGAATGGCCACATGTTTCTACAAACCTGGTTTCTTTCTGGTGAACTAGACGTCCTTTTAATTTCATCTATGGTTTTGGGTTTTAAGTGTAATAAGGCCTTTTGATTATTATTTTTTTTTGGTTTTAATTACTTTTATTATTTTATTTTACTATGATGAAGAAAACTATGATGACTAAGGAAAATGGGTTAGCTTTAGGACGCGTTTTCAAAAACATTAAGGGATTTCAAAATAACACGATTACAAGTAAGACTTCCGCTAAGCAAACGTTTTCAAACTTAATCATTTTCTTAAGATAGACATAACCAGACGGTTTTCTCAAAATTATACGAGTCGTTAAGGTGTGGCAATGGTGGTGTGCATGTCTAGGATTGGATCCGAAGGAGCTTGGTACTTAGCGGTCAACGCGGTGTGCTCTAAAGTGACCCTAGTCGGAAGCGGTTTGAGACCACTAAACCGAGTCACCAAATTATTTGAATATGATAATTATTGTCTAAAATATGTGAATATGAATGTGTGAAAGTTTTAAGCTTCGATTTAGTTAATTGCATGTGAATTTAGTTAATAGGACTTATGTGTGACACTTTTGAAATGTCATAGGTTAATCTATAAGGATCTATTAGTGCATGTAATAAAAAGGGTGGACTTGCATGTCAATTTCCCCACTTAATTGGTAGTGGCCGGCCATGACAATGAGGGTGGACAAAATGTGTGGGTAAAACATGTCATAAACATGTTATGTTAGTGTTTTATGGGAGGAATGATATAATAAGGAGCATGGGTAATAAAATAATAGTGGTTAGTAGGAGGAGAAAGAGAAAAAGAAAAAAAAATGAGCTAGGCTACTCCTCCATTACCGTGACTTGAGGAAGGAAGAAGAAGAGGATTTTCTTGCTTCATGTTCGGTTGGTTGGTGTTTAGGAGGAGGTATGTTTGATGTTGTTCCATGAGATTCATGCATGTTTTTAGTTGTTAGCTTGAGTTCTACCTAGCCCATGGTTTAAATCTTTGCTATGTGATGGAGATGATATTCGGCCATGGGTGTTGTCTTCTTGGTTGGTGTTTGATGTTGTGGTGATGAGGCATGAAGATGAGTTAAGTTTCAGCTAAGGTGGATTTGTGTTGATGTCATTTGCATGCTAAATGTGAAGCTTTGTAATGATACATGTGATGGTGGATTGATGACTCTTGGATTTTCTTTTTAGCATTTTTGAGTTAGACATTAAGTTCTTTGTTTAACCCATGACCAAAATTGAAATGGTATGGTGTCTTGATGCATTCGGCCATGGTAGGAAGTAGAAGAGAAATATGGTTGTTGTTCATGTTATTTGGATGAAAAATGGTAGTAAGGTGAAGTGCAAATGTTAGTATTTGATTACTAGTGTATATATGTGTATTAGCCGAGTTTTGAACTTGAAACAAAATGGTATGTAGTCAATACAAGTAACCATATTTGTAGGAAGTATTAAGCATATAATTGGCCTTAACATAGACATGCATATTCAGCCACATGAGATAGATTGGTGTTGCATGTATTCGGTTATAGGCGAGCATAATGATGAATCTATCTTGACTTAGATAATCGGCTCAAGGAGAATTTGTTAAAGTGCTTAGTTAATTGATATTAGGTTAATGATGTGTGTATTCGGTCATAAAAGGTGCACATGAGGAAATGTTAGATTAATTGTATTAAATTGCTCAATGTGATTAAAAATGCGTATGACCATTTTGTATTTGAGCTAAAGGTGGCCATATGACCTATCAAACTCCTTGTCATATTCGGCCATAAGCTAGCATAATGAGACTTTAATAAGTTAAATTTGTTTGAATTAGCTTAAGAGCTTAGAGGACCAAAGTTGGATAAGGGAAAGGAAAAAGTGATCGAATAGCCGCCGAAATCGTTCGACAACATCCGAGGTAAGTTTTTGAGTAATGGATCTTAGATTATGATTCGATTAGATCATGTTTTAAGTAAATCAAAATCATGCTCTTTGTGACAGCCCAAAATTGACCCTAGTCGGAAAGTGGTTTTGGGACCACAAAACCGAGTCACAAGAATAATTAGGTGTTATATTCTGTGCTTATTGTATGTGGAATTTGTATGTGTAAATATTTCGTGCCTTGATTTTATTAATTAGGTGCTAATTTATAAGAAAGGACCCATGTGATAGGACTTGAAAATGTGATAGGTGAAATTTTAAGTGGCCAAATAATGCATGAAGTAAAGACATGAGGGATTTGCATGTCAATTTAGCCAAACTATAGGAAGTGGCCGGCCATGGTAATGAAGATAGACAAATGTGATGGGTAAAGAATATAATAAACATGTTGTGATAACATGTTGTGGGAGGAACAATAAAATATGAGGGGAGTGGGAAGAGAAACCAAGGTTGTTTCATCCTTGCCCCCCCATTGTGCCGTAACTAGAAAAAAAAAAAAAAAGAAAAGTGTTCATCCTCCTTAGCTTGGCGAAACTCAAAGGAAGAAGGGAGATAGCCAATCGGTCACCCTTAAGCTTGGAACAAGGTAAGTGATTTCATGTTAGTTCTTGAAATATTAGCATACATTAAGCTAGTTACTAAGTTTCCTACTTAGCCTTGTCAAAATCTTGATTGTGTGGTGATAGTGGGTAATCGGCCATGGAAGAAATGGAGGAAAATGATTGTTGTCTTGTGTTTTAAGGAGAAATGGTGGATGGGTGAAAGAAACAAGTTTTTATTCTTGTTTCTTCTTGGCCGATTCTAAGGGAGGAAAAGGAGCAACCATTCGGTTTCTAAGCTATAAATTAAGTGAGAAATTCATGTGAATTCTTGAAACGTTAGATGAAATTGAGCTAGTTACCAAGTTCTCTAGGTAACCCATGCTAGAAATTGTGATTTTGGGTTGACTAGGATTTTCGGCCATCTTGGTCATTGAGGATTAAGGTTTATGTTTCATGCTAAACTTGATGAATCTTGGTGTATGGGTGTTTGAACTAAACTAATGATCAAATAGATGCACAAATACAAAGTAAGAAGAATCGGCTATTGTATGTAATACTATTGCCGAATGTGAAAATACTATACTTGAGTAATGAATGTGGTTGGAGTTGATAATCTGAAAGGAATGCTTAAATGTGTTTGTTTAAAGAAGAAATTGGTGAAGAATGTATGTGAACCTAGCAAGTGTATTCGCTTAGTACCTTATAATGTGAAAACCTTGAAATTATTTTTGATTTTGTGTATTTATGACCATGTATAATCGGCCACATGAGTAATTTGAGCACTTGATGTTATGTTAAAATTCTTGAGCTTAAATATATGGATGGATGTATATGTGGCCATATAATGGCGTTTTGGTTCAAAGGTTGAATGATAAATTATAATAAAGTGAGATGATATGAGATGCCGAATGTGATTGACTAGTAAACATTATTGAGAAAAATATTGAATACTTCTACTTGTATTCGTTAAGCTCAAGAGCAAAGGGGAGCTAAATCCGATAAAGGGAAGGAAAAAGTGATCGAATAGCCGTTGAAGTCGTTAGACAACATCCGAGGTAAGTCTTCAAGTAATGACCCTACTCGAATTATGTGAAATGAAATATGGATGTGTAATGATTATTGATATATGTGTGTATGAGTATTTGAATGATTCCCGGGCTAAGTCCCGAAGGTGATTATGCTAGTGATATGTTTGAGCCTTAGTAACGAAAATGAAACATGGATGTGTAATGATTATTGATGTATGTGTACATGAGCAATTGAATGATATCGGGCTAAGTCCCAAAGACATTTGTGCTAGTAATTATATCCGGTTAAGACCAAGGCAATTGTGCTAGTGACTACATCCGGCTAAGACCAAGGCATTCGTGCAAGTTGTTAAATCCGGGCTAATACCAAGGCATTTGTGCAAGTCGTTATATCCGGCTAAGACCGAAGGCATTCGTGCATGTGGTTATATCCGGTTGTAATCCGAAGAAGCTTGGGCTGAAGGTGAGCGTTGGTTGCTGTAATAAATTTAATTAGTACGCTCGAAAAGCCCAAAGGATAAGGTATGTTTATATGTGCATTGGAAAAGTCGATACGTTTGAGTAACATTCGCTCAATCGACTAACGAGTTTTCCGCTATTGAATTGGTTGATATCTTGTGAAAGTATATAATGATGAAGTGTGAAGTAAGTATGATTATGTGAATGTGTATTAATGAAATGATTCATTTGGCTATGTGAATGTAATGCTTTAGTTAAAGCTGATTTTATTGCTTGAGACTTACTAAGCATAAAAATGCTTACCCCGTTGCTTTGGCTCTCTGTTTTATAGATTTTGCTCGTTAGCGATCGGATTCGGGATCATTAAAGTCGAAGTCATCTACACTATCAAAGCCTCCATTTTGGTATAATTTTGGTTGAACTTTGAAATGGCATGTATAGGACTACCCTATTGTTGAAGGTCATGTACTTCTCGGTTTTGTGTAAGCTTGGATAGCCATGCGAAAATGGCTTATATACGTTTTCAGTATGATTCTATAATCGTTTGTATGATGATCATTATGGGGTATGGAATTGTTTTGAAAAGATTAGCCATTGGAATGGTTAATCATGATCACACTTTGTGCTATGTATGCAAAAAGGGCCAATTGAATCGTGGAAATCATGAGATAGGTAAAGGTTACCTTGAAATCAGATGCTGGCAGCAGCAGTGGTGTGGTTTTGAAAAATCACCAAAATTTGTAGGAATTTTATTAAATAGTGAATAAGTTATGTAAATGAACCTTGATGAGTCTACTTTCATATGGAAGAAACGAAACGGTCATAGGAGTTACATGTTAAGAGATATTAAAGTTATTGTGAGACAGGGCCAGAACGGTTTCTGGGTCCCCTGTTGTGACTTTAAAAATTTACTATGAATGATACAGAAAGAATTAGAAGTCATGCCTTATATGTGAAGATTCCATTTTGAGTCTAGTTTCATTAGAAACAAACAGCACCAGTATTAAAGCCCTGCACAGAGAGATATTCAAGTTGTAACGCGCGAAGGTCAGAGCAGTTGATCCCTGTAACATGGGTGACTTTAACTAATAAACTGTACCAATTGGCCCGACCAAAAATTCTAGAAATAAATCCATGGAAGGATATATGAGTTTAAATTCAGGAAAAATTTACGGAATCAGTTTCCGAGTTTTGAAACTCGAGATATGATTTTTAAGGCGACAGTGACGCAGTTTTCCAGCCTGTCTGGAAATGACAAATTGGTCGGTGCTTTAAGAGGACTTGGCTCGTTAACTCCTCGCGTACGACACTGGCGATGGTCTCGGGTTCGGGGTGTTACACTCTTTGTATGTAACTATTGAGCCGAAAATGATAATGCTTGATAAGTGACTTGTGTTTGAATTCTAGTTATGAAAATGAAATATAGATGTGTCAGGATTTATTGATATGTGCATGGATATTCGGATGATAACCGGGCTAAGTCCCAAGGCATTTGTGCTAGTGACTAATTCGGGCTAAGCCGAAGGCATTTGTGCGAGTTACTATAACCGGCTAAGTCCCAAGGCATTTGTGCGATTTACTATATCCAAGGCTAAGTCCCAAGGCATTTGTGCGAGTTACTATAACCGGCTAAGTCCCAAGGCATTTGAGCAAGTAGCTATATCCGGCTAAATTCCGAAGGTACTTGGTTTGGGAATGAGCGATGTTGCTGTAATAATTTCAATTAATACGCTCGTAAAATCCCAACGATGAGGTACGTTTCAGATATGCATTGGAGTAGTTGATTCCTTTTAAATATTATTCGCTCATCAATTAATGAGCTTCCTACCTTTGTTAAGTTGATCCCTTATGTGTGAATATGTGGGTTGGAAATGTGAAGTAGGACTGATTTTTGAGAGTATGTGTATATGAAATTATCTGTTTAGTTATATGAATGCTATACTTCAGTTGTGCCTAATTTCATTGCTCAAAACTTACTAAGCATTAAATGCTTACTCCGTTCTTTGAATCTCTGCTTTATAGATTTTGGTTCGTCAGCTATCGGACTCGGGATTGTCGAAGTCGAAGTCGTCCACACTATCAAATCCCTTTTGGTACACTTTTGGTTGAACTCTGAAAATGGCATGTATAGGACTACCCTTGATGTTGTTGGTTATGTACCCTTTGGTTTTGTATAAATTTGGATAGCCATGCGAAAATGGCTTATATATACTTTGAGCATAGCATTATAATCGTTTTGTATGTTGTTCATTGAGAGGTATGGAAATGTTTGGTAACGATTAGCCATTGGAATGGTTAATCATGATCATTTTGGTGCTTTGTATGACAAATTCTAGTTGATTCATGGAAAACCATGAAATAGGTAAAGTTTACCTTAAAAACAGATGTTGACAGCAGCAGTGGTGTGGATTTGAAAAATCACTAAAAATAGTAGGAATGGAATTAAATAGTGAATAAATTATGTAATCGAATCTTGATGAATCTATTTTCATATGAAAGTAACAAAACGATCATATGAGCCGTATTTTATGAGATGCTTAAGTTTTCGTGAAACAGGGCCAGAGAGATTTCTGGATCCCCTTTTCCGACTTTGGAAATTCACTATAAATTAACCAGAGATAATTAGAAGTCATGCCCTAATGTACAGATTCCTTTTCGAGTCTAGTTTCTTTAGAAACAAACGGCATAAGTATTGAAGCCCTGTACAAGGAGATATCTAAGTCGTAATGCATGAAGGTCAGAGTAGTCGAACCTTGAAACAGGGGAGACTTTAACTAATAAACTGTACTAATTGGCTCGATCAAAAATTCTAGAAAAAAATTTGTAGATGGATATATGAGTCTAGTTTTAGGAAAAATTTACGAAACTGGTTTTCGAGTTTTGAAACTCAAGATATGATTTTTAAGGTGACAGTGACGCAGTTAGCCAGCTTGTCTGGAAATTTTTAAAATGGTCTGTGAAAATAAATGAATTAAGTCTGTTAGCACCTCGTGTTCGACTCCAAGAATGGTCTCTGCACGGGGTGTTACAATTTTATTGGTATCAGAGCTACGGTTTAGTCGATTCTAGGACTATCATAATACGTTTGGGTCTAGCTATACATGCCATTATGTGATTATTTGATAGTGTGGTGATTTCGACAATTGAAAATGTGTTTATTTATAGTAATGGATCCCGATCCCAACCGAAGCGGTGGTGATGATCTTGAGAGTGTAGCGCTTTGCTCCCAAGATAAGGGACAGCGCCAATGACTCTCAACCTATTGCTAGTAATCCGAATGATGAAGCTAGACAAGCTTTTTATAGTGTGATGAATGATTGGTTCAACCAATACATTCGAACTAATCTGTACTGTTCCACAACCTCCATTCCCGACTAATACCACCCCGCACCTACAATACCTCCGAAGAATGACCAAATAAGGTCAAATAAGCCCTAGTTGATGAATCCGAAAACACGGGGCTACTAAATTTAAAGCTACGGACAGCGATGATGCCGAGCAAGCTGAATTTTGGTTGGACAACACTATTCGGGTTCTCGATGAGCTATCTTGCACACCCGATGAGTGCCTAAAGTGTACTATCTCCTTGCTACGTGATTACGCCTACTATTGGTGGAATACGTTGACTTCTTGTCTTGCAGAGAGCAAGTAACTTGGGAGTTTTTCCAAACCAAGTTTCGGAAAAAGTATATCAGTCAGAGATTCATGGATCAAAAATGGAAGGAATTTCTTGAACTTAAACAAGGTTCCATGTCGGTTACCGATTATGAACGAAAGTTTGTAAGGCTTAGCCGGTACACTCGAGAATGCATTTCTTCAGAAGCCGTGATGTGTAAATGTTTCGAGGATGGACTGAATGATGATATAAAGCTGTATGTTGGCATTTTGGAAATCCAAGAATTTGTGGTGCTTGTCTAGCGAGCTTGCAAAGCCGAAGAGCTCAGTATGGAGAAAAGAAAAGCTGATATGGGAGCAAAGGAGTTTTGTAAGAGGTCTTCGGGGAGGCCCTTTCAACAGTCATCGAAGAAATTTAGAGATGATTTAGGCCGATCTAGAGACACTTCAGGTTTTTCTAGACGAGATCATGATCGACCCCCTGTGAGTGCACGAGTCACTTCGGTCGCTAGTGTTGGAAATGATCGTCGAGACAAAACGGAGTGTCAGTATTGTGGTAAATGGCATTCGGGGAGTTGTAGATTCCATGACCGCTCCTGTTACAAGTGCGGATCAGCTGACCACTTTATTAAAGATTGCCCGAGATTATCTGAACAGAACGTAAATCAGAGTGGGAAACCCGGTGCTACTACTTGCTCGGGTAGACCATCTAGAAATACGGCAATGCTAGTGGCGGTCGAGAGGATCTAGAGATGCTACAACCAGATCTGAGGCTCGTGCTCTCGCTAGAGATTACGCTATCGCCATACGCAAGGATGCTTCCTCGCCAGATGTTATTACTGGTACTTTTACTCTCTTTGATACTAATGCGATTGCTTTGATTGACCCCGGTTCTACTCATTCTTATATATGTGAAACCTTAGCATCCAAAGAGACTCTACCGTTGAGTCTCTCGAGTTTGTAATTCGGTGTCAAATCCTTTGGGTCGTTCGTGCTTGTCGACAAAGTGTGCAAGAAATGTCCCCTAGTAATCCGAGGTTCCTGTTTTTCGGCCGATTTGATGCTTTTACCGTTTGACAAATTTGATGTTATCCTCGGTATGGATTGGTTGATCAGTACATGATGCAATTGTAAATTGCAAAAGAAAACCATCGATTTAAGGTGTGTAAATAACGAGATAATCCGAGTTGAGTCTCTGACTTGAATAGGTTGCTCATTGTAATATCATCGATGTTGGCTCGAAAATATGTAAGAAAGGGTGTGAAGCATACCTTGCGTATGTACTTGATGACAAAGAGTTAGAAAAGAAGCTGAATCATGCGGTGGTTTGTGAATACCGGATGTTTTTCCCAAGAATTACCGGGTTTACCACCTGTTCGGGAGGTAGAGTTTGGTATTGAGCTTGTACCTGGGACTACAACGATTTCGATAGCTCCGTATCGTATGGCACCAACCGAGTTAAAAGAGCTGAAGGCTCAGTTGCAAGAGTTGACAGATAGGGGTTTCGCTCGACCAAGTTTCTCACCTTGGGGTGCACTAGTATTGTTTGTAAAAAAGGACAGAACCATGAGGTTGTGCATCGACTATCGTCAGCTGAATAAAGTGACAATAAAGAATAAATATCCATTACCGCGTATTGATGATTTGTTTGATCAACTAAAGGGAGCCTCGGTGTTTTCAAAGATAGATTTGAGATCGGGTTATTATCAGTTGCGACTTCGAGATTCGGATATACCCAAAACTGCTTTTAGAACGAGATAAGGTCACTACGAATTCTTAGTGATGCCGTTTGGGCTCACTAATGCCCCCGCGGTATTTATGGATTTGATGAATCGGATCTTCAGACGGTATTTGGATCGGTTTGTAGTTGTGTTTATCGATGATATTTTGGTCTATTCGAGAAATGAAACTGATCATGCTGAACACCTGGGATTAGTGTTGCAAATTTTACGGGATAAGCAGTTATATGCTAAGTTCAGTAAGTGTGAGTTCATGTGGTGTCTGCAACGGGTATTCGAGTTGATCCGAACAAAATTTCGGCCATACTTAACTGGAAGCCTCCGAGAAATATTACTGAAGTTCGGAGCTTTTTGGCACTTGCCAGTTACTACAGACGCTTTGTAAAGGGCTTCTCGATGATAGCCACACCAATGACGAAACTACTTCAGAAAGATGTTAAGTTTGAATGGATAGAAAAGTGTCAGAAAAGTTTCGATCAACTGAAAACTTGTTTGACTGAAGCTCCAGTACTAGTGCAACCCGAATCAGGCAAAGAGTTTGTCATTTATAGTGATGCATCCCTACTTGGGTTGGGTTGCGTATTGATGCAAGAGGGTCGAGTTGTAGCTTATGCGTCGAGACAACTGAAGCCACATGAGAAAAATTATCCGACCCATGATCTTGAACTAGCTGCCATCGTGTTCGCTTTGAAAATATGGCGACATTACTTATTTGGTGAGAAGTGCCATGTATATTCGGATCACAAAAGTCTCAAATATTTGATGACTCAAAAAGACTTGAATCTTCGACAAAGACGTTGGCTCGAGTTGTTGAAAGATTATGAGCTTGTCATTGACTATCACCCGGGAAAGGCTAATGTGGTTGCGGATGCCTTAATTCGTAAATCACTGTTTGCTTTACGAGCGATGAATGTACACTTGTCTGTTCTATCCGACAATGTGTTAGTGGTAGAATTAAAGGCCAAACCATTGTCGATTCATCAAATTCGTGAAGCTCAGAAAGTCGATGATGAACTGGTTGCAAAACGGGCTGAATGTGTTTCGAATATGGAATCAGAGTTTCAAATTGATGATGACGATTATTTGAGGTTCAGAAGTCGTTTGTGCGTTCCAAGAAATTCAAAACTTATTTCGATGATTCTGAACGAAGCTCATTGTAGCCGAATGTCAATTCACCCGGGGAGTACGAAAATGTACAACTATCTGAGACGTCAGTTTTGGTGGCATGGTATGAAACGAGACATTTTCGATTTTGTTTCGAAGTGCTTAGTATGTCAGCAAGTGAGGGCAGAACATCAAGTGCCTACGGGTTTACTTCAGCCGATCATGATACCTGAATGGAAATGGGATCGAGTCACGATGGATTTTGTATCTGGGTTGCCAGTGTCGGCAAGTAAGAAAGATGCGATTTGGGTTGTTGTTGATAGACTGACTAAGTCGGCTCACTTTATCCCCGTACGCATGGATTTTTCATTCGATAAACTAGCTGAATTGTATGTTTCTCAGATTGTGAGATTACACGGGGTACCTATTTCTATTGTGTCGGATAGAGATCCGAGATTCACCTCACGATTTTGGAAGAAATTGCAAGAAGCTTTGGGTACCAAGTTGCATTTTAGCACCGCTTTTCACCCCCAAACCGATGGTCAATCCGAGCGGATAATTCAGATACTTGAGGATATGTTGAGATGTTGCATCCTCGAGTTTAGTGGTTCATGGGAGCGGTATTTACCTTTGATTGAATTTGCTTACAACAATAGTTTTCAATCAAGTATTAAGATGGCACCTTACGAGGCTTTGTACGGTCGTAAATGCCGTACACCATTGTTTTGGACCGAGCTCGGTGAAAGTAAAATTTTCGGAGTTAATTTGATTAAAGATACTGAACAGAAAGTAAAAGTAATCCGTGAAAGTCTGAAGGCAGCCACAGATCGTCAGAAGTCATACGCGGATTTGAAACGAAAAGACATTAAGTATCAGGTGGGAGACAAAGTGTTTCTTAAAGTTTCACCTTGGAAAAAGATACTCAGATTTGGCCGTAAGGGCAAATTGAGTCTGAGATTCATTGGGCCGTATGAAATCTCCGAACGAGTTGGTCCAGTTGCATATAGGTTGCTTTTACCCCCTGAACTTGAAAGGATCCATAACGTTTTTCATGTTTCGATGCTTCGACGTTACAGATCTGATCTTTTGCACATAATAAGTCCCTCCGAGGTTGAAATTCAAGCCGATATGAGTTATTAAGAAGAACCAATTCGTATCCTAGCTAGTGAAGTGAAAGAGTTGCGAAACAAAAGGGTTCCTTTAGTAAAAGTGTTATGGCTCAAACACGGGATGGAAGAAGCTACTTGGGAACCCGAGAACTCTATGAAAGAACGATTCCCAAACCTATTTACCGGTAAGATTTTCGGGGACGAAAATTTCTTAAGTGGGGGAGAGTTGTGACAGCCCTAAAGTGACCCTAGTCGGAAAGCGGTTTGGGACCGCTAAACCGAAATCACCAAATTATTTGAATATGATAATTATTGTCTAAAATATGTGAATATGAATGTGTGAAAGTTTTAAGCTTGATTTAGTTAATTGCATGTGAATTTAGTTAATAGGACTTATGTGTGACACTTTTGAAATGTCATAGGTTAATCTATAAGGATCTATTAGTGCATGTAATAAAAAGGGTGGACTTGCATGTCAATTTCCCCACTTAATTGGTAGTGGCCGGCCATGACAATGAGGGTGGACAAAATGTGATGGGTAAAACATGTCATAAACATGTTATGTTAGTGTTTTATGGGAGGAATGATAAAATAAGGAGCATGGGTAATAAAATAATAGTGGTTAGTAGGAGGAGAAAGAGAAAAGAAAAAAAATGAGCTAGGCTACTCCTCCATTGCCGTGACTTGAGGAAGGAAGAAGAAGAGGATTTTCTTGCTTCATGTTCGGTTGGTTGGTGTTTAGGAGGAGGTATGTTTGATGTTGTTCCATGAGATTCATGCATGTTTTTAGTTGTTAGCTTGAGTTCTACCTAGCCCATGGTTTAAATCTTTGCTATGTGATGGAGATGATATTCGCCATGGGTGTTGTCTTCTTGGTTGGTGTTTGATGTTGTGGTGATGAGGCATGAAGATGAGTTAAGTTTCAGCTAAGGTGGATTTGTGTTGATGTCATTTGCATGCTAAATGTGAAGCTTTGTAATGATACATGTGATGGTGGATTGATGACTCTTGGATTTCCTTTTTAGCATTTTTGAGTTAGACATTAAGTTCTTTGTTTAACCCATGACCAAAATTGAAATGGTATGGTGTCTTGATGCATTCGGCCATGGTAGGAAGTAGAAGAGAAATATGGTTGTTGTTCATGTTATTTGGATGAAAAATGGTAGTAAGGTGAAGTGCAAATGTTAGTATTTGATTACTAGTGTATACATGTGTATTAGCTGAGTTTTGAACTTGAAACAAAATGGTATGTAGTCAATACAAGTAACCATATTTGTAGGAAGTATTAAGCATATAATTGGCCTCAACATAGACATGCATATTCGGCCACACGAGATAGATTGGTGTTGCATGTATTCGGTTATAGGCGAGCATAATGATGAATCTATCTTGACTTAGATAATCGGCTCAAGGAGAATTTGTTAAAGTGCTTAGTTAATTGATATTAGGTTAATAATGTGTGTATTCGGTCATAAAGGTGCACATGAGGAAATGTTAGATTAATTGTATTAAATTGCTCAATGTGATTAAAAATGCGTATGACCATTTTGTATTTAAGCTAAAGGTGGCCATATGACCTATCAAACTCCTTGTCATATTCGGCCATAAGCTAGCATAATGAGACTTTAATAAGTTAAATTTGTTTGAATTAGCTCAAGAGCTTAGAGGACCAAAGTTGGATAAGGGAAAGGAAAAAGTGATCGAATAGCCAAATCGCTTCGACAACATCCGAGGTAAGTTTTTGAGTAATGGATCTTAGATTATGATTCGATTAGATCATGTTTTAAGTAAATCAAAATCATGCTCTTTGTATGTAACTATTGAGCCGAAATGATAATGCTTGATAAGTGACTTGTGTTTGAATTCTAGTTATGAAAATGAAATATAGATGTGTCATGATTTATTGATATGTGCATGGATATTCAGATGATAACCGGGCTAAGTCCCAAGGCATTTGTGCTAGTGACTAATTCGGGCTAAGCCGAAGGCATTTGTGTGAGTTACTATAACCGGCTAAGTCCGAAGGCATTTGTGCGAGTTACTATATCGAGCTAAGTCCCAAGGCATTTGTGCGAGTTACTATAACCGGCTAAGTCCCAACGCATTTGAGCAAGTAGCTATATCCGGCTAAATTCCGAAGTACTTGGTTTGGGAATGAGCGATCTTGCTGTAATAATTTCAGTTAATACGCTCGTAAAATCCCAACGATGAGGTACGTTTCGTATATGCATTGGAGTAGTTGATTCCTTTTAAATATTATTCGCTCAGTCAATTAATGAGCTTCCGGCCTTTGGTTAAGTTGATCCCTTATGTGTGAATATGAGGGTTGGAAATGTGAAGTAGGACTGATTTTTGAGAATATGTGTATATGAAATTATCCGTTTAGTTATATGAATGCTATACTTCAGTTGTGCCTAATTTCATTGCTCAAAACTTACTAAGCATTAAATGCTTACTCTGTTCTTTGAATCTCTGCTTTATAGATTTTGGTTCCTCAGCTATCGGACTCGGGATTGTCGAAGTCGAAGTAATCCACACTATCAAAGCCCTTTTGGTACACTTTTGGTTGAACTCTGAAAATGGCATGTATAGGACTACCCTTGTTGTTGTTGGTTCTGTACCCTTTGGTTTTGTATAAATTTGGATAGCCATGCGAAAATGGCTTATATATACTTTGAGCATAGCATTATAATCATTTTCTATGTTGTTCATTGAGAGGTATGGAAATGTTTGGTAACGATTAGCCATTGGAATGGTTAATCATGATCATTTTGGTGCTTTGTACGACAAATTCTAGTTGATTCATGGAAAACCATGAAATAGGTAAAGTTTACCTTAAAAACAAATGCTGAGAGCAGCAGTGGTATGGATTTGAAAAATCACTAAAAATAGTAGGAATGGAATTAAATAGTGAATAATTATGTAATCTAACCTTGATGAATTTTTTTTCATATGAAAGTAACGAAACGATCATATGAGCCGTATTTTATGAGATGCTTAAGTTTTCGTGAAACAGGGCCAGAGCGATTTCTAGATCCCCTATTCCGACTTTGGAAATTCACTATAAATTAACCAGAGATAATTAGAAGTCATGCCCTATATGTACAGATTCCTTTTTGAGTCTAGTTTCTTTAGAAATAAACGGAATAAGTATTGAAGCTCTGTACAAGGAGATATCTAAGTCGTAATGTATGAAGATCAGAGTAGTCGAACCCTGAAACAGGGGAGACTTTAACTAATAAACTGTACTAATTGGCTGGACTAAAAATTCTAGAAAAAAATTTGTATATGGATATATGAGTCTAGTTTCAGAAAAAATTTACGAAACTGGTTTTCAATTTTTGGAACTCAAGATATGATTTTTAATGTGACAGTGACGCAGTTAGCCAGCTTGTCTGGAAATTTTTAAAATGGTCTGTGAAAATAAATGAATTAAGTCTGTTAGCACCTCGTGTTCGACTCCGGCAACGGTCTCGGGTACGGGGTGTTACAGACGGACTCACCTCCTCTTCTTCCTGTTTTCCTACCTGGTGCACAGCTTCTATTCACCTTAACCTGCTTTAAAAAGTATCTTTTACAACCCCAACTAAGTTTTCCAAACTAAGTAAAACGGAACGTTTTGAACGCATCGATGTGGCGCACCGGATCCGGTCATAACGTCTAGGCCGGGTTTGGGGTGTTACAATTTCAATTCAGCATCTATACTATACCTTTAATTAAAAATTAAGTATTTCTATTTGCTTATAAACTTACCTCGGACAACAAAAAATCGGTACCAATCGACTAGTCGACAACTTTCGATTTCCCCCGATCCAAGTCCGATTTCTTTGGTTCTTGATCTAAACATATTCAAATTAAGCTCGTTCAAACAAATTTTCATTCAATTTAGTCCAAATTACTCAATGTCATTAAAAACTCCAATACAAAATATGTTAATCTAAAACATATCTTTTATATTTCATCATCAAACAACAAAAATCAAAAACTATCAACAATGGCACAATTCAAAATATTCATCAAAATCAAAAATTAAAGCTTGGGCTTTGTAGTACTCGAAGCAACGATCTCAAAAACGTAAAAATTATCAAAAATTGACTAAGAACGAACCTTGAATCAAGATGAGAAAGATGACCGAACCGAGCTCTTATTCTTTCTTTTTTTCTTTTGTTTATAATCGGTGCAAGAACAAAGAAAAATAATGTGATTATAGCTTTTCTTTTATGATATATTAACATATATGTTAACTTATTACTATTTTACTTTACTACCCTTAATGAAATAATAATATTATATATCATATGTCCATTACAGTCCAACATCATGTTAATGGAATAATTTCATCATAAAGACTCCAAATTAGAAAACCATTAGTAATTCGGCCCTTATACAAGTTACCACTTAATTTTTATTTTACGCAATTAAGTCTTTTTATTTAATCGAACACCTAAACGACAAAATTAAATGACGAAAATTTCATAGATATAAATTCACACAAAATAAACATAGAAAATAATTTTAAAACATTTTTTGACTTGAATTCGTGGTCTCAAAACCACCATTCTGATTATGGTCTAAATCGGGCTGTTACAACTCTCCCCCCTTAGGGATTTTCGTCCCCGAAAATCTTACTGGTGAATAGGTTTGGATAACATTCTTTCATTGTATCCTCTGGCTCCCATGTTGTTTCCTCAACACCGTGTTTATGCCACAATACTTTAACTAAAGGAATCTTCTTATTTTTTAACTATTTAATCTCGTGATCCAGAATACGAATTGGTTCTTCCTCATATGTCATATCAGGCTTAATCTCAACCTTAGTCGGACTAATCACATGTGCAGGATCAGACCAATATCTATGAAGCATCGAAACATGGAATACATTGTGGATCTTTTCTAACTCAGGCGGTAATGATAATCGGTAAGCAACTGGCCCAATACGCTCTATTACCTCATACGGCCCAATAAACCTCGGACTCAATTTGCCCTTGCGACCAAATCTGAGTATTTTCTTTCACGGTGAGACTTTCAAGAAAACTATATCTCCGATTTGAAATTCTATATCCTTGCATTTCAAGTCCGCATAAGATTTCTGATGATTTGATGCTTCTTTCAAACTCTCACGGATCACTTTCACTTTCTGTTCAGTTTCTTTGATCAAGTCAACCTCGTGTATCTTATTTTCACTGAGCTCAGTCTAGTACAATGGCGTACGACATTTACAACCGTACAAAGCCTCATAAGGTGCCACTTTGATACTCAATTGGTAGCTGTTATTATATGCAAATTCAATTAGAGGTAGGTATCGTTCCCACGTACCTTCAAACTTGAGAATGCAACATCTCAACATATCCTTAAGTATCTGAATAATTCGCTCAAACTGACCATCTGTTTGCGGATGGAAAGCAGTACTGAAATGTAATTTTGTACCTAGTGCATCTTGCAGTTTCTTCCAAAACCATGATGTAAACCTCGGATCTCTATATGAAACAATAGATATAGGCACACCATGTAATCTCACGATCTGAAAGATATACAATTCAGCTAGCTTATCAAGTGAGTAGTCTGTACGTATCGGAACAAAATAAGCCAATTTGGTCAATCTATCAACAACAACCCAAATTGCATCTTTCTTGATCGGCGTCAATGGTAAACCAGATACAAAATCCATCGTGACTCTATCCCACTTCCACTCAGGTATCATGATAGGCTGAAGTAATCCTGAAGGCACCTGATGTTCAGCTTTTACTTGTTGATAGACTAAACATCTTGCAACAAAGTCAGAAATGTCTCGTTTCATTCCATGCCACCAGTAAAGCTTTTCAGATCATTATACATTTTTGTACTTCCTAGATGAACAGATAACCGACTGCTATGAACTTCATTCAAAATCATCTGAATCAACTCTGAATTCCCCGGAACGCATGTTCGGTCTCTAATCTCAAACAATCATCAGCATCAACTCTGAATTCTAAATTTGCATCTGTCTCACACTGAGCTCGTTTTGCGATCAACTTATTATCTACCTTTTGGGCATCACAAATTTGTTGAATAAATAACGGTCTTGCTTTCAGTTCAGCTACTATTGAGCCATCATCAAACATGACCATATTCACATTCATTCCACGCAAAGCAAACTGTGATTTTTGGCTTAAAGCATTAGCGACAACATTAGCCTTTCTCGGGTGGTAGTCAATCACAAGCTCGTAATCTTTTAGCAATTCTAACCATCGGCGTTGTCTGAAATTTAGATCTTTCTGAGTCATCAAGATCAGAATAAACATGACATTTCTCACCGAACAGATAGTGATGCCAAATTTTTAATGCGAACACAATGGTTGCCAATTCTAGGTCGTGTGTCGGATTTTTCTTTTTATGTGGCATCAACTGTCTCGAGGCATAAGCTATAACTTTTCCTTCCTGCATCAAAACATAGCCCACACCATTCAAAGATGCATCACTATAAATAAAAAATTCTTTACCCGATTCTGGCTGAACTAACACCGGAGCTTCAGTCAAAAGGGCTTTTAACTGATCAAAGCTTTTCTAGTACTTTTTTGACCACTCAAACTTAGTATCTTTCTGCAATAGCTTCGTCATCGGAGCTGCAATCATAGAGAAACCTATCACGAACTGCCTATAATAACCAGCAAGTCCCAGAAAGCTCTGAACTTCAGAAACATTCTTCGGAGGTGTCCAATCAAGTATAGTTGAAATTTTGCTCGGATCGACCCAAATACCTGATGCTGATACCAAATGACCCAGAAAAGTGACTTCACTTAACCAGAACTCACATTTACTGAATTTCGCATACAACTGCTTATCACGCAAAGTCGGCAACACAAGTCTCAAATGTTCAGCATGTTCAGCTTCACCACGAGAGTAGATCAAAATGTCATCATAAACACAATCACAAATCAGTCTAGATATGGTTTGAAGATTCGATTCATCAAATCCATGAAAACAACATGTGCATTAGTGAGTCCGAATGGTATAACCAAAAACTCATAGTGTCCATACCTCGTTCGAAAAGTAGTCTTTGGTACATTGGAGTCTTTAACTCACAACTGATAGTAGCCTGACCTCAAATCTATCTTCAAAAATACTGTAGCTCCTTTCAGCTGGTCAAACAAATCGTCAATCTATGGCAACAGATACTTATTCTTTATAGTCACCTTATTGAGCTGTCTATAATCAATGCACATTCTCATAGTTTCATTGTGACATCCCTAATTTGACCCTAGTCGGAAAGTGGTTTCGGGACCACTAAACCGAGTCTTATAAGTAATTAAAAGTTATATTCTATGTTTATGATGTTAGTAAATGCATGTGTGAAAGTTTCATGCATTAATTTGATCATTTCTATGTGAATTTATTAAAATGGACTTGTATGAAACATTGTTGAAAGGTGATAGGCTAATCTTACAATGGTCTAATAGTACATGCATGCAAAAGAGTGGTTTTGCATGTCAATTTGCCCAAAAAAAGGGAAGAGTGGCCGGCCATGACAAGAATATGCATGTTTCCAACATGTTTAGTTAGTGGATTATGTAGAAAAAAATAAAGAAATGAAAAAAAAATGAGCATGGATGCCCCCACCCTTTTGTTGCCGTGAGTAGAGGAAAAAGAAAGGAAAAAATTTGTTCATCCATTCTCAAATCTTGGCTGAAAATACTAAGGGAAAAAGGAAGGATTTTTGCTTCATGCTTGGTTTAGAAGAGAACTAGAAGGAGATTTGGTCATACTTGTGTCAAGATTAAGGTATGTTTGAGGTTGTGTCATGAGATTCATGCATGTTTTAGTTCCTAACTTGATGTTCTTGTTAGCCCATGGTTCAAATCCTTGTTATGCCATGGAAATGGTATTTGGCCAAGGTTGATATTGTGTTAAAGCCATTGCATGCTAAATGTGAAGCTTGTTGATGATACATGTAATGATGGATTGACTACTCTTGAAATTTCTTTTAGCATTCTTGAGTAAGACATGGAGTTTTCTTTGTTTAACCATGACCAAAAATTGAAAGGGGGATGGTGTGGGATGTATTCGGCCATGGCATGCTCATAAGTGCGATTTACGCTTGTTGCATGATAGGTAAAAATTTGTGTTTTGATATATGTGTATATGTGTTTGTACATGATGTTACAAATGGATGTGAAAATATATGCTAGATTGGGAAAATTTGATTAAATGTTCATGAGATGAAATTAGGTGATTAAAAGATGTTAGTTGACATTGTACATATATATATATATATTCGGCCATTAAAGTGAGTATGTAGGTAATGTTGAAATCAAGTTTTTGGTGCATATTCGGTTAGGTGTATAATCGACCAAATGGGCGATTAGTAAGAATGGTTGCCGAATATACAAGCATACATATGCATGTGTAGTTGAATTATGAATGTTTAGCAAGATGGTTAAACTAGTGATTTATTGATTAAGCTCAAGGAGTTAAAGAAGGAGAATCAAGCAAGGGAAAGACGAAGGTCATCGAGTAGCCGACTTGGAACTATTTTACCCAACACGAGGTAAGTCATTAAGCACGTATTTGATATTGCTTAAATGATTGTAAAATTTATGCAATTGTGTTTAATGGGATGATATATATATATAAATGAAAATGTATGTGTATGGAGTGATGACATTTGTTGAATGTAAAAGAAATAGTGAAATGTGTAGAAAGTTTGCTTTCGGCACTAAGTGTCTGAACAATACGTGTGTACCGTGATGAGATCGGCACTAAGTGTGCGTGCTTGAAATATATGGCACTAAGTGTGCAAGTGGAAAAATCTGACCTTTGGGTGTGCGAGCTCGGAGGGTATGGCAATGTGTGTGCGGGCTTAAATTACGTGGCACTAAGTGTGCGAAATCGAGTAGTAAGCACTTGTGTGCGTACTTTATATATATGGAGGGTGTGTCTCCATTGAATTGAGTATGGACAGCGGATCGGTAAGTACCTCGAGCTCATGACGAATAGAGAATACGTTCATGCTTGGGGTTGAATTTGGTAAGCCTTAAATCTATGTGATGATTGAAATTGTATGGTTGTGCTGGAAAATGAGTTAATGTGTAAAAATGCTTGATTATCTTGTTGTGTAGAATATGAAATGTGGATGTATGAATTGGTATTTAGATTGGACCGAAAGGTCCGAGGTATTATGGTATAGATTCGATATGGAAGAGTACCTAGCCTCATTTGTTGTACATGTAGTAGTAACTTTATCGGTGGATTGATGAATGCTTATGACTTCTCGAGTTGTAAACTCACTCGGTGTTTTCTTGTCACCCATTTTAGGTCTCTTGGACTCGTATTGTTGCGTGCTCGAACCGTCGTTGAAGTCATCACACCGGCTGAAATCTTGTGGTATTGTTTTTGTTGTTGAAGAACATTTGGCATGTATAGGCTATTATATTTTGTCGAATTGTGGGTTGTAAACTTTAAGCCATGTGAAAATGGCCTATGTGGTCGCCGAGTGGGATGCTAGAACCTATAGCCACGAGTCTTAGAAACTCAAATTTTGATAAGGTGGCCATAATTTGTGTCATGTATGATGGATGATTAAGGCCAAGGAAAAATTCATGAAATTGGCATAGTCTCTGCGCAGTAATCTGTTGCGGACAGCAGCAGTGAGATGAGATTGAAAAATCACTAAAATAGTAGAAGTAGAATTAAATAGTGAGTAAATTATGGAACTTAACCTTGATGAATCTATTTTATATGGATGAAACGAAACGACCATATGAGCAGTATACTGAGAAATATTAAAGTTCTCGTGAGACAGGGCCAGAACGGTTTCTGGGTCCCCTGTCGCGACTTTGAAAATTTACCATAAATTATCCAGAAAGAATTAGGAGTCATGCCTTATATGTACAGATTCCATTTTGAGTCTAGTTTCATTAGAAACAAACGGCACCAGTATTAAAGCCCTGTACAGAGAGATATTCAAGTTGTAACGCACGAAGGTCAGAGCAGTCGATCCCTGTAACATGGGTGACTTTAACTAATAAACTGTACCAATTGGCCCAACCAAAAATTCTAAAAATAAATCCATGGATGGCTATATGAGTCTAAAATCAGGAAAATTTACGAAACCAGTTTCTGAGTTTTGAAACTCAAGATATGATTTTTAAGGCGACGGTGACACGCTTTTCCACTTGTCCGAAATGCCAAATTGGTCGGTACTTTAAGAGGATTTGTCTCGTTAACCCCTCATGTCCCACACACGGCGATGGTCTCGGGTTTGGGGTGTTACAATTTAATTGGTATCGAGCCAGGTTTAGTCGATTCTAGGACTACCATAGCGCGTGTGAGTCTAGCTATACATGCCAAATTGTTAGTGCTTAAAATGTGATGACTTCGACGGTTGAAATTTTTGTTTTGATTAGTAAATGGAACCCGGTAGAGAGACCCTTGGCGGATGACGTTGAAAGTGTAGCGGCTGCTCCGCGCAAGGGACACCGCTGTTGAGCCTTAGTCATCCGCGAATAATCAAAATGAAGGGCGAAACAAGCCTTCTTCACTATGATGAATGAGTGGGTCGCGCAATATGCCCGAACCAACCCTACTGTCCAACCATTCCAATTTAAATACTCCACCCCAAGAGCCCGCAATGCCTCCGCTTATTGATCCCGTGAGGCTGAGTAAACCACCGTGGACTTGATTAGGAAGCGCGGCCGAGGAGTTCAAGGCCATAGTTACCGATGATGCCGAAAAGGCCGAGTTCGCTCGATAACACCATTAGAGTGTTAGATGAACTGCATGCACACCGATGAATGTCTTAAGTGTGCTATATCCTTGTTCTAGACTCACTTACTATTGGTGGAGGACTTTAATTTCCATAGTCCCAAATGAACGAGTTACTTGGGATTTCTTTCAATCCAATTTCGAAAGAAATACATTAGTCAACAGTTCATCGATCGAAGCGTAAGGAATTTTGGAACTCAAGCAAGGCGGATGATCAGATCTCGAATACGAACATGAGTTCGTAAGACTTAGTCGGTATGCTCGGGAGTGTGTGGTGATGAGGTTGCGATGTGCAAAAGATTTGAAGAAGGATTGAATGAAGAGTTAAAGTTACTAGTGTGAATTTTGGAGATAAAGGAGTTCGTGACACTAGTCGAACGAGCACGCAAGGCGGAAGAACTTGGGAAGGAGAAGAAGAAGGCTGAATTTGAAGCAAGAGATTACCGTAAAAGATCGACGAGTAAAGCTCCGTTCTCGGTACCAGAAGAGGTTCGTGGAGGACACCAATGAAGTCGAGGACGATGCGGGAATTTCCATTAGAGCCCGACCATTGACGGACTCGAGCTACTTCAGTAGCTAGTGTGGGCAATAATCGTCAAGAGAGACCTGAATGCCCCAATGTGGAAGACGACACCTAGGTGAATGTTGGGGTAAGTCTTAATAGGGCTGTTATGGATGCGGTTCAAGGACCACTTCATTAGAGATTGCACGGAGCTAGATGAGAGGAATAAGACGCAAGGTGCAAGACCTAGTGGAACGACGGTGGAGGTAGGCCCCAGAATCTCTGGAGGTAGGGGTGGTAATCGAGAGGAGCCTCTAATCTGCCGTCCGATCCGAGACCGTGCTCTGCTAGAGCATATGCCATTCGCATACGAGAGGAGGCATCCTCCCCGACATTATCACTTTGGTCCTTTTACTCTCTTTGATACTATTGTGATTGCATTGATTGACCCCGCTCTACTCACTCATATGTATGTGAAACCTTAGCATCCAAGAAGACTCTACCGTTGAGTCTCTTGAGTTCGTAATTCGAGTGTCAAACCCTTTAGGTCAATACGTGCTTGTTGATAAAGTGTGCAAGAGATGCCCCTAATAATTCGAGAATCTGCTTTTCCTACCGATCGATGCTTCTACCATTTCATGAATTCGATGTTATTCTTGGTATGGATTGGTGACCGTACATGATGCAAAGTTGGTGGACTGCAAAGGAAAACCATTGATTTGAGGAGTGCAAATAATGAGGTAGTCCGAGTCGAGTCTCTTGATTTAAAAGGAGCGCCGGTGATAATATCTTCTATGACCGCTCGGAGGTATGTGAAAAGGGTGTGAAACATACCTTGCGTATGTGTTTGGAAGTAAAGAGACGGAAAGAAAACTCGAATCGGTACCGATGGTTTGTGAGTATTCGATGTTTTTCCGAGGAGTTACCGGATTGCCACCGGTTCGAGAAGTGGAATTCGCATCGAAGTTGTACCGTGTACTACGCCGATTTCAATAGCCCCGTATCGTATGGCATTAACGGAATTAAAGGAATTGAAGGTTCAATTGCAAGAATTGACGGATAGAGGTTTCGCTCGACCGAGTTTTTCTCCATGGGCGCTTTTGTATTGTTTGTGAAGAAGAAGGACGGAACCATGAGGTTGTGCATCGACTATCGTCAACTCAATAAAGTGACGATAAAGAATAAATATCCATTGCCACGAATTGACGATTTGTTTGATCAATTAAAGGGAGCCTCGGTGTTTTCAAAGATAGATTTGAGGTCGGGTACTATCGGTTGAGGGTCCGAGAATCGGACATACCCAAAACCGCTTTTAGAGCGAGGTACGGTCACTCTGAATTCTTGGTGATGCCGTTTGGGCTCACTAATGCCCTACGGTGTTTATGGATTTAATGAATAGAATTTTCAGGCCATACTTGGATCGGTTCGTAGTTGTATTTATCGATGACATTTTGGTCTATTCGAGAGATGAAACGAACATCTTGAACACCGAGGCTAGTGTTGCAAATCTTACGAGATAAGCGATTATCGCAAAGTTCAAGAAATGTGAATTTTGGTTGAAAGAGGTTAGCTTTTGGGGCACGTGGTGTCCGTGACGGTGTCGGGTGGACCCAACAAAATTCAGCCATAGTCGATTGGAAACCACCAAGGAATGTTACCGAAGTTGGGAGCTTTTTGGGGCTTGCCGGTTATTACCGACGATTTGTAAAGGTTTCTCGACGATAGCCACGCCAATGACGGCTACTCCAAAAGGATGTTAAGTTCGAATGGACGGAGAAATGTCGAAAAGTTTCGATCAACTGAAAGCTTATTTGATGAAGCCCCAATTCTAGTGCAACTCGAATCGGGCAAAGAGTTTGTCATTTATAGTGACGCATCCCTACTTGGGTTGGGTTGCGTATTGATGCAAGAAGGGCGAGTTGTGGCCTATCGTCGAGGCAATTAAAGCCACATGAGAAAAATTATCCGACCCATGATCTCGAATTGGTCGCCATCGTATTCGCCTTAAAGATATGGCGACATTACTTATTTGGTGAGAAGTGCCATGTATTCGGATCACAAAAGTCTCAAATATTTGATGACCCAAAGAGACTTAAATCTGCGACAAAGGCGATGGCTCGAGTTGTTAAAAGATTATGAGCTCGTCATTGATTATCACCGGGAAGGGCTAATGTGGTTGCGGATGCCTTAAGCGAAATCACTATTTGCTTTATGACGATGAATGTACACTTGTTTATCCTACCCGACAATGTGTTAGTAGCTGAATTGAAAGCCAAACCATTATTGATACGTCAAATTCGTGAAGCTCGAGAAAGTCGACGATGAGTTGGTTGCAAAGCGGGATGAGTGTGTTCGAACAAGGACTCGGAATTTCAAATCGATGATGACGATTGTTTGAGGTTCGAAGTCGTCTGTGTGTTCCAAAGAATTGAACTTATTCCAATAATTTTGAACGAAGCCCATTGTAGCGAATGGCAATCCACCCGAGAGTACGAAGATGTACAACGATTTGAAACATCGGTTTTGGTGGCATGGTATGAAGCGAGACATCTCGATTTTGTTTGAGATGTTTAATATGTCAACAAGTGAAAGCGGAACATCAAGTGCCTTGAGATTACTTGACCGATCACGATACCCGAGTGGAAATGGGATCGAGTCACAATGGACTTTGTATCCGGACCGCCATTGTCGGTGAGTAAGAAGGATGCGATTTGGGTCGTTGTCGATAGACCGACTAAGTCGGCTCACTTTATCCCCGTCGTCGGATTTTTCAATGGACAAACTAGCCGAATTGTATGCGTTTCTCGATTGTGAGATTACACGGGTGCCTATTTCCATCGTGTCGGATAGAGATCCGAGATTTACCTCGCGATTTTGGAAGAAGTTGCAAGAAGCTTTGGGTACCAAGTTGCATTTCAGCACCGCCTTTCACCCCAAACCGATGGTCAATCCGAACGGATAATTCAAATACTCGAGGATATGTTGAGATGTTGTATCCTTGAGTTTAGTGGTTCATGGGAGCAGTATCGCCTTTGATTGAATTAAACACAACAATAGCTTTCAATCAAGTATTAAGATGGCGCCTTAAGAGGCTTTATACGATCGTAAATGCCGTACCCCATTATTCTGGTGAACTTAGTGAAGGTAAATTCTTGAGGTTGATTTGGTTAAGGATGCCGAGCAAAGAGTTCGAGTAATTCGTGAAAGTTTGAAAGTCGCTTGGATCGCCAAAAGTCGTATGCGGATTTGAAAAGAAAAGATATTGAATATCGGTTGGAGACAAGGTCTTTCTCAAAGTTTCACCTTGGAAGAAGGTGCTTAGATTTGGCCGTAAGGGAAAATTGAGTCCGAGGTTCATCGGTCCGTATGAAGTATCCGAACGAGTTGGACCAAGATGCGTCTGATTAATTTTACCCCGAGCTTGAAAGGATCCACAACGTTTTCCATGTCTCGATGCTTGACGATATAGGTCGATCCATCGCACGTAATCGCTCCGTCTCGAGATTGAGATTCACCTAATTTGAGCTATGAAGAGGAACCGTTCGCATTCGATGCGTGAAGTAAAAGAGTTGCGCAATAAGAAAATCCCATTAGTGAAGGTGTTGTGGCATAAACACGAATTGAAGAAGCCACTTGGGAACTCGAGGACTCTATGAAAGAGCGATACCCAAACCTATTTACTGGTAAGATTTTCGGGACGAAAATTTCGTAAGTGGGGAGAGTTGTGACATCCCTAATTTGACCCTAGTCGGAAAGTGGTTTCGGGACCACTAAACTGAGTCTTATAAGTAATTAAAAGTTATATTCTATGTTTATGATGTTAGTAAATGCATGTGTGAAAGTTTCATGCATTAATTTGATCATTCTATGTGAATTTATTAAAATGGACTTGTATGAAACATTGTTGAAAGGTGATAGGCTAATCTTACAATGGTCTAATAGTACATGCATGCAAAAGAGTGGTTTTGCATGTCAATTTGCCCAAAAAAGGGAAGAGTGGCGGCCATGACAAGAATATGGGCAAGGAACATGTTTCCAACATGTTTAGTTAGTGGATTATGTAGAAAAAATAAAGAAATGAAAAAAAAATGAGCATGGATGCCCCCCTTTTGTTGCCGTGAGTAGAGGAAAAGAAAGGAAAAAAATTTGTTCATCCATTCTCAAATCTTGGCTGAAAATACTAAGGGAAAAAGGAAGGATTTTTGCTTCATGCTTGGTTTAGAAGAGAACTAGAAGGAGATTTGGTCATACTTGTGTCAAGATTAAGGTATGTTTGAGGTTGTGTCATGAGATTCATGCATGTTTTAGTTCCTAACTTGATGTTCTTGTTAGCCCATGGTTCAAATCCTTGTTATGCCATGGAAATGGTATTTGGCCAAGGTTGATATTGTGTTAAAGCCATTGCATGCTAAATGTGAAGCTTGTTGATGATACATGTAATGATGGATTGACTACTCTTGAAATTTCTTTTAGCATTCTTGAGTAAGACATGGAGTTTTCTTTGTTTAACCATGACCAAAAATTGAAAGGGGATGGTGTGGGATGTATTCGCCATGGCATGCTCATAAGTCACGATTTATGCTTGTTGCATGATAGGTAAAAATTTGTGTTTTGATATATGTGTATATGTGTTTGTACATGATGTTACAAATGGATGTGAAAATATATGCTAGATTAGGAAAATTTGATTAAATGTTCATGAGATGAAATTAGGTGATTAAAAGATGTTAGTTGACATTGTACATATATATATATATATTCGGCCATTAAAGTGAGTATGTAGGTAATGTTGAAATCAAGTTTTTGGTGCATATTCGGTTAGGTGTATAATCGACCAAATGGGCGATTAGTAAGAATGGTTGCCGAATATACAAGCATACATATGCATGTGTAGTTGAATTATGAATGTTTAGCAAGATGGTTAAACTAGTGATTTATTGATTAAGCTCAAGGAGTTAAAGAAGGAGAATCAAGCAAGGGAAAGACGAAGGTCATCGAGTAGCCGACTTGGAACTATTTTACCCAACACGAGGTAAGTCATTAAGCACGTATTTGATATTGCTTAAATGATTGTAAAATTTATGCAATTGTGTTTAATGGGATGATATATATATATAAATGAAAATGTATGTGTATGGAGTGATGACATTTGTTGAATGTAAAAGAAATAGTGAAATGTGTAGAAAGTTTACTTTCGGCACTAAGTGTCTTGAACAATACGTGTATGTACGGTGATGAGATCGGCACTAAGTGTGCGTCTTTGGAAATATATGGCACTAAGTGTGCAAGCTGGAAAAATACTGACCTTGGGTGTGCGAGCTCGGAGGGTATGGCAATGTAAAGGGCTTAAATTACGTGGCACTAAGTGTGCGAAATCGAGTAGTAAGCACGTGTGTGCGTACTCTATATATATGGAGGTGTGTCTCCATTGAATTGAGTATGGACAGCGGATCGGGTAAGTACCTCGAGCTCATGACGAATAGAGAATACGTTCATGCTTGGGGTTGAATTTGGTAAGCCTTAAATCTATGTGATGATTGAAATTGTATGGTTGTGCTGGAAAATGAGTTAATGTGTAAAAATGCTTGATTATCTTGTTGTGTAGAATATGAAATGTGGATGTATGAATTGGTGCGAGATTGGACCGAAAGGTCCGAGGTATTATGGTATAGATTCGATATGGACGAGTACCTAGCCTCATTTGTTGTACATGTAGTAGTAACTTTATCGGTGGATTGATGAATGCTTATGACTTCTGAGTTGTAAACTCACTCGGTGTTTTCTTGTCACCCATTTTAGGTCTCTTGGACACGTGTTGTTGCGTGCTCGGAACCGTCGTTGAAGTCATCACACCGGCTGAAATCTTGTGGTATTGTTTTTGTTGTTGAAGAACATTTGGCATGTATAGGCTATTATATTTTGTCGAATTGTGGGTTGTAAACTTTAAGCCATGTGAAAATGGCCTATGTGGTCGTCGAGTGGGATGCTAGAACCTATAGCCACGAGTCTTAGAAACTCAAATTTTGATAAGGTGGCCATAATTTGTGTCATGTATGATGGATGATTAAGGCCAAGGAAAAATTCATGAAATTGGCATAGTCTCATGCGATGAATCGCTGCGGACAGCAGCAGTGAGATGAGATTGAAAAATCACTAAAAATATTAGAAGTAGAATTAAATAGTGAGTAAATTATGGAACTGAACCTTGATGAATCTATTTTTATATGGACGAAACGAAACGACCATATGAGCAGTATATCTTGAGAAATATTAAAGTTCTCATGAGACAGGGCCAGAACGGTTTCGGGTCCCCTATCGCGACTTTGAAAATTTACCATAAATTATCCAGAAAGAATTAGGAGTCATGCCTTATATGTACAGATTCCATTTTGAGTCTAGTTTCATTAGAAACAAACGAAACCAGTATTAAAGCCCTGTACAGAGAGATATTCAAGTTGTAACGCGCGAAGGTCGAGCAATCGATCCCTGTAACATGGGTGACTTTAACTAATAAACTGTACCAATTGGCCCAACCAAAAATTCTAAAAATAAATCCATGGATGGGATATGAGTCTAAATTTAGGGAAAATTTACGAAACCAGTTTCCGAGTTTTGAAACTCGAGATATGATTTTTAAGGCGATGGTGATGCAGTTTTCCAGCCTGTCCAGAAATGCCAAATTGGTCGGTACTTTAAGAGGATTTGTCTCGTTAACCCCTCGTGTCCGACACCGGCGATGGTCTCGGGTTTGGGGTGTTACATTCATCCTTCTTTTTCACAAATAGTACTAGTGCAACCCAAAGAGAGAAGCTCGGTCGCGCAAAACCTCTATCTGTCAACTCTTGCAATTGAGCTTTCAATTCTTTTAATTCTGTAGGTGTCATTCTGTACGGATCTATGGATATTGGAGTTGTCCCTAGCATTAACTCAATACCAAACTCTACCTCTCGAATAGGTGGCAAACCTGGTAGTTCTTCAGGAAACACATCCGGATACTCGCATACAACAGGTACTGATTCAATGTTTCTTTTAGCCACCTTACTGTCAAGCACGTAGGCAAAATAAGCTTCACACCCTTTTCTCATAGATTTCTAAGCTAGCATCAAGAAATTACGGCTGGTAAACCATACAAATCACTATATTCAATCCGAATAACCTCATCATTCAAAATCCGTAGATCAATAGTCTTTCTTTTGCAATTCACAACAGCATCATGTAATGTCAACCAGTCCATACCCAGAATTCAAACTCATCAAATGGTAGTAACATCAAATCTGCTGGAAAGCACAGATCTCAAACCATCAAGGGAAAATTCTTACACACTTTGTCAACCATAACACACCGACCCAAGGGGTTTGACACTCTAATCACAAACTTAGTAGACTCAACAGGCAAAGTCTTGCTGAATACTAATGTCTCACACACGTAAGAATGAGTAGAACCAAGATCAATCAATGCAATTACATTAGTATCATAAAGAGTGAATGTACCAGTAATAACATCTAGGTATGAGGCCTCCTCTCGCGCGCGAATGGCATAGGCTCTGGTAGGTGCACGAGCCTCAGATCTGACTATTGTATCTTTATTTCCTCTCTGATAGCCACTCTTATTACCTGCATTTCTCGGTGGTTTACCCCGAGCTGTAGTATTACTCGATCTCGTGTTCTGCACTGGATTTTCTTCAGCTAACCCTGGGCAATCTCGAATATAACGATCTGTCGATCCACATTTAAAATAGGCCTGATCATGTACTCTGCAACTGTCTATAGTGTTTACACTCGGGCTGATTTGATCTGACATTACCTACACTGGCTACTGAGGTGGCTCTCAAACTCACTGGGGGTTTGTTCTTGTCTCATCGAGAATAGCCCAAAGTGGCTTTTGAACTACTAAAATCATCTCGAAACTTATTTGGTGCCGACTGGACTGACCTACTGAATGATCTTTTACACGAGTCTCTAGCTTCAAAATTATCTTTCTTTTTCTCTTTCCCGAGCTCCTCAACTTAGCAGGCTCACTCAACAAGTACCACAAACTCTTTTATTTAAAGTATGCCAACTAACAATTTAATGTCTTCGTTCAGTCCATCTTCAAATATTTTACACATTATGGGTTTAGTTGAAACACACTTTCAGGCATACCGACTGAGTCTCACGAATTTCTGCTCATACTCTGTTACGGTCATCGAACCCTGTTTCAGCTCTAGAAATTCTTTACGCTACTGATCAATAAATCTCTGGCTAATATATTTCTTACGGAACTCAGTCTGAAAGAATTCCCTGGTCACCCACTCTTTCGGAACCACTGATACTAGGGTATTCCACCAGTGATATGCTATGTCTCGAAGCAAATATATGGCACACTTCAAACATTCATCTGGGGTATAAGACAGCTCATCAAACACACAGATAGTATTATCAAGCCAGAACTCAGCTCGCTCTACATCATCATCATCCATAGCTTTAAACTCTTCAGTCCCATGTTTTTTTTTATTTTATCGATAGGTGACTTATACAATCTCAGCGGATCACTTACTTGAGGTACAACAGGCATCAAAGATGGATCAATCGGGGGTGGAGGTTGTTGTGCAGCCAGGTTAGTCCGAATATATTGAGTAAACCAGTCATTCATCACTTGATAGAAGGCTTGTTTAGCCTCACTTTCTTGATAACTCAGAATTGGTCAAAAATTAACTAGCACTGTCCCTTGCGCGGGAGCAAGCGCTACACTCTCGACATCATCAGCTACAGCTCTGTCGGGATCCATTTACTATATGAAAACACATTTCAAATGTCAAAAGTCATCACACTATCACAGTATATAATTATGGCATGTATAGCTAAACTCACACATGCTACATAAGTCCTAGAACCGACTAAACCGTAGCTCTGATATCAATAAAATGTAACACCCCTAACCCGTATCCGTCACCGAACTGGGTTACAAGGTATTACCAATCAAAACATAGATTCGAACAATCACATGCATATACTTGTAAAAATTTATAAACCAATCAATCTTAGTATAAAAAGTCAATTTTTTAATTAACATCACCTAACCAGATGTAATATGGATACAACTTTTTAATTATACAAAATATACAATCATACCTCAAATGAAAAAGACACAGGTAAATAGAATTCGCAAAATCAAGTACCTCAATCCATTCCAACATTATCATGTCAAGATCGACTTTTAATATGGTACATATTTTGTAAAATTATAATATAATTAAAAGACAAACACACTGACTACTTAGCATTTACTTACTATCAGATAAGTCATCATTCAATTTGTCATTTTCATCTCATTTAGCCAAATTTAAAAGTATTATCCATGATGCTTAACAATCATTCAATTCTAACCTTATTTACTCATTTAAAAAATCAATACTTATTTAATATGCATATTAAAACGATATACTAATATATTTCTCCTATTCATAACCAACATTTTAACATATTAATGTAAAACTCATTATAACACAATATACATTCCCTATTCATGCATAACCGAACATATCATTAGACATCATCATGTTTATATTTATCAGCATATATACCTTAAGACAAATTGTATATCAAGTCAATTCCTTATGCAAGATTATTTATATATTTAAATGCCAACCACAAGTTGATCAAAACCATTTCAAATGACTTCATTTATAACAAACAAATCAAAACAGTCAACATTCAGACATTTTAAGCTATGGTTTGCTTATTGCTAATCATGATTCAATTTAATAACAAAATCATGGTACCAAGTTTAAACATACAATCATAATTCAAATAGTTTTAACCGTAAATACTTATCAACTTAAGGAGATTATTTCTATCATTACAATACGTTAATCACACAAACTTATTCAAAACATGAATCTTAAATATCATGTACCAACAAATCAAAACAAATTATCGTTTGCATATATATATTTATATATTTATTTATAAGCAATGTCAAACCACAACTTAAACATAACTAGCATATTCAATTCTACTTTATAACCGAATATACCAAATCATATATGTTTCACCTATGCAAAACATTAGCCGAATCAATTAATCATGCTTATGACCGATTCTATCATGCCACATGCAAGGTCATAACTAACTTTAATATATAATCACATAACGTAATTCATAGTTATTCGTAGCACACGACATCTTGATCAAAATAGACTTTAACCATAATTAAACCGAAACCAAAATCAAGCAAAATAATTAAGCCATTTCCGCATGGCTAATATACATTCATTTTCAAAATAACTAACTTCAAAGCCAGCCTATACATGCCATAATTTAAGTTTAATATATAAGGTACCAAAGAAGTAGATAGTGTGATGAGCTTGACTGACAGTCCCCGAGCTTGTAGCTTGACTCCAAAATCTATAAAACAAAGACAAATATACACACAATAAGCTATTTAAGCTTAGTAAGTCATAAGCAAACTAACAAACCGATAATATAGTCAACTTATTTTAACCAACCAGATTACAATATCATTATCAAGTTTATTCTGAACTTTCAACTTCAATAATAATATGCCTGAACACATTTATCTATTACCTTGGCCGAATGTTCACAAGATTAAGTCATCAAATCATTATTAAATTTGTATTCGTCAAGCTATCTTTATAAAACCCTATACACATACCTTTGTATACATAAGCTCGTATATCACCATAACTTCATATACCTATGCTTGATATGTAACCGAATATACATAGTCTCATATATATGCACATAGTTAGGGATCGTTACATTGATACACAATTTCCCTCCTCACAAGGCCGCATATACATACTAATCTCACATTGACTCAACATATGCATAACACATAACTTGTAACAAATATCAAGTAATTTAGTTAACCTTTTACCAGTAGCCAGCAGACCAATTCATACCTGGTTATTTAGCTCTTTATACACATTCGTGCACGATTTACCTTTGCCCAATGAACCATTCGAAATTGGATAGGACACTCAGATAATCACAAAAATTGTATAATGCCAACGTCCCAGACGTGGTCTTACATGTAGCCACATATCGATGTCATTATGCCAGACAGGGTCTTACTTGTAAACACATATCGGAATCACAAATCGATGCCATGGACTTACTCGCACACATACATCAGAATCCTATGTCATGACATATGTATCCTAGCTATTCCTAAGGTTCATACGGGGTTTTCAGACGTAGTAACTCTGTGACAGCCCAAAATTGACCCTAGTCGGGAAGTGGTTTCGGGACCGCTAAACCGAGTCACCGAAATGTTTGAACGTAATATTTATTGTCTAGAATATGTGAATATGAATGTGCGAAAATTTTTAAGCTTCGATTTAGTCTATTGCATGTGAATGGAGTACGTAGGACTTATGTGAAAAAAATTAGAAATGTGCTAGGCATATGTAAAGTGGCTTAATAGTGCATGTACTCAAAAGAGGGGACTTGCGTGTCAATTCCCCCCCCTAACATGAAGTGGCTGGCCATGACAAAGGAGGATGGGCAAAACATGTCATGAAACATGTTGTGACAATGGTGTATGGTAGAAAAAAATAAAATAAGGAGTATGGGTAATAAAGAAATGGAAGAAAAAAAAAAGAGAATAGGTGAGTGTCCCCCCACCTTTTGCCGTGAGTTGAGAGAAAGAAAAAGAAAAAAAATTTTGTTCATCCATTCTCATTTCTTTGGGCTGAAAATTCTAAGAAGGAAGGAGTTTTGCTTCATGTTTGATTTGCAAGAGGATTAGGAGGAGGTTTGGCCATACTTGTGTCTAGAATAAGGTATGTTTGAGGTTGTGCCATGAGATTCATGCATGTTTTAGTTGCTAGCTTGATGTTCATATTAGCCCATGGTTCAAATCTTTGCTATGTCATGGGAATGGTATTCGGCCAAGGTTGATGTTGTGTTAAAGCCATTGCATGCTAAATGTGAAGCTTGTTAATGATGCATGTGATGGTGGATTGACTACTCTTGAATTTTCTTTTTAGCATTCTTGAGTAAGACATTGAGTTCTTTGTTTAACCATGACCGAAATTTGAAAGGGTATGGTTGTGATGTATTCGGCCATGGTGTGTTCATAAGCATGATTTATGCTTATTGCATGATAGGTAAAATTTGTGTTTTGGATATATGTTTATATGTGGTTATGATCAACTTGAGATTCGGCTCTTGTACATATATATATATATATATATGTTTGCACATGATGCATTGGTATGGCATATAGACTATCTCAAGGTGTACATTTACATATGATGATGTTTCGTTTTGAAGTATATAATTGGCCTCAACATGGACATGCATATTCGGCCACATGAGGGGAATTTGTTGTGCATGCATTCGGTTAGAGGCAAGCATATTGATGCCTATTCTTGACTTAGATAATCGGCTACCTTGTTATGAGCTAGGGCCGAGTGTGAGTTGGTTGTGTTTGAACATCACATGCTTGGTAGAGTGATGAATGAAAGTGCCGAATGTGTGCATAGTTAAAGAGAATTGACTAAAGTGTTTAGTTATTTGATATTGGGCTAATGATATGTGTATTCGGCCATAAGCTAGCAAGTGAGACTTTAATAAGTTAAATTTGTTGAATTAGCTCAAGAGCTTAGAGGGCCACAATTGGATAAAGGAAAGGAGAAAGCAATCGAGTAGCCGAGTGGGAACCGTTCTACCCAATACAAGTAAGTCATTAAGCATATATTTGGTATTGACTTAAATGAACTTAATATCTATGCAATTTTGTTTGATGAGATGATATGTATGTGTATGAATAATGACATTATTGAATGTAAAAAGGTAGTGAAATGTGTAGAGTGATTGGTCTCGGCACTAAGTGTGCGGGCAATAAGTGGGCGCGGTGACAAGATTGGCACTAAGTGTGCAAGCTTGAAATATATGGCACTAAGTGTGCGAACTTAAATTGTATGGCACTATGTGTGCGAGCTTAAATCACATGGCACTAAGTGTGCGAAATCGATTATTAAGCACTATGTGTGCGAACTTAATGTGTATATCTCCGATCGATTATTCACTTGGAGGTTGTGACTTTATCGAGTTGATCATGGACAGCGGAAAGAGTAAGTACCTTGAGCTCATGGCGAATAGGCTCTATGTTCACGCTCAGGGTTGAGCTTGGTAAGTTTTGTACCTATGTGATGATTACAATTGCGGTCACGTAAATAAGGTATTGTGGAATAGATGAAATTTCATTATTTGCATGATTGTAGCGAAAATGAGATGATGTATAAAAATGCCTTAAATATCCTATTGATTAGTATATGAAATGTGAATGTATGAGATTGAACCGAAAGGTCTAAGGAACTATGGTATAGTTCGGTATGGATGAAACACTTAGCCTCGTTTCATTGATTCACTTTGTGATGAATTTTGCTTATGGATAATTATGAAGGGCTTATGACTTACTGAGTTATAAACTCACTCGGTGTTTTCTTGTCACCCATTTTAGGTCTCTTGGACTCGTCTCCTTTTGTGTGCTCGGAACCGTCAACGAAGTCATCACACCGGCGAGCAATCTTTGGTATTGTCTTCTTAGTCGATCTAGGAGAACATTTGGCATGTATAGGCTATTTTGTTTTGTTGAAATTTTGGGTTGTAAACTTTAAGCCATGTGAAAATGGCCTATGTGGTCGGTTGAGTGGGATGCTAAAACCTATAGCCACGAGTCTTAGAAACCTTAATTTTGATAAGGTGGCCATAATTTGTGTCATGTATGATGGATGATTAGTAAGGCCAAGGAAAGATTCATGAAATTGGCATAGTCTACTGCAGTAACTGTTGCGGACAGCAGCAGTGATGTGAGATCGAAAAATCACTAAAAATAGTAGAAGGGGAATTAAATGCTAAAAAAATTATGTAATCGAAGCTTGATGGGTCTATTTTCATATGGACGAAACGAAACGACCATATGAGCTGTAATTTAAGAGATATTCAAGTTTTCGTGAGACAGGGCCAGAACGGTTTCTGGATCCTCTGTTTCGACTTTGAAAATTTACCATAAATTATCCAGAAACAATTATAAGTCATGCCTTATATGTATAGATTCCCCTTTGAGTCTAGTTTCGTTAGAAAGAAACGACATGAGAATTGAAGCTCTGTACTAGAAGATATCCAGGTCGTAATGTGCAAAGGTCAGTGTAGTAGAACCCTGAAACAGGGGTGACTTTAACTAATAAACTGTACCAATTGGCCCAACCAAAAATTCTAGAAATAAATCCAAGGATGCATATATGAGTTTAAATTCGGGGAAAATTTACGGAATGGGTTTTTGAGTTCTGGAACTCGAGATATGATTTTTAAAGTGACAGTGACGTAGTTTGCCAGCTTGTCTGGAAATGTTAAAAATAGTCTGTGTGACAATGAGAGTTGGTCTGAGAACCCCTCGTGTCCGACTCCGGCGACGGTATCGGGAACGGGGTGTTACAATTTTATTGGTATCAGAGCTATGGTTTAGTCAGTTCTAGGACTACCATAGCGCGTGTGAGTCTAGCTATACATGCCAAAATGTTAGTGCTTAATAATGTGATGACTTCTGACGGTTGAAATTTTTGTTTTGATTAGCAAATGGAACCCGGGGTAGAGAGACCCTTGGCGGATGACGTTGAAAGTGTAGCGGCTGCTCCTGCGCAAGGGACACCGCTGTTGAGCCTCAGTCATCCCGAATAATCAAGATGAAGGGCGAAACAAGCCTTCTTCACCATGATGAATGAGTGGGTCGCGTAATATGCCCGAACCAATCCGGCTGTCCAACCATTCCCGAATTTAAATACTCCACCCCAAGAGCCCGCAATGCCTTCTGTTATCGATCCCGTGAGGTGAGTAAACCACCAGACTTGATTAGGAAGCGCGGGGCGAGGAGTTCAAGGCCATAGTTACTTGATTATGCCGAAAGGGCCGAAGTTCGCTTGATAACACCATTCGAGTGTTTGATGAACGCCATGCACACCGATGAATGTCTTAAGTGTGCTATATCCTTGTTGCGAGACTCACCTACTATTGGTGGAGGACCTTAATTTCCATAGTCCCAAAGGAACAAGTTACTTGGGATTTCTTTCAAACGGGGTTTCGGAAGAAATATATTAGTCAACGGTTCATTGATCAGAAGCGTAAGGAATTCTTGGAGCTCAAGCAAGGCCGTATGACATTATCTGAATATGAACATGAGTTCGTAAGACTTAGTCAGTATGCTCGGGAGTGTGTGGCTGATGAGGTTGCTATGTGCAAAAGATCTGAAGAAGAATTGAATGAAGATTTAAAGCTACTAGTAGGTCTTTTGGAGATAAAGGAGTTCGTAACACTAGTCGAACAAGCCTGCAAGGCGGAAGAACTTGGAAAGGAGAAGAAGAAGGCTGAATTTGAAGCAAGAGATTATCGTAAAAGATCGACGAGTAAAGCTCCGTTCTCGACTGTAAAGAAGTTCAAGGAGGACACTAGTAAGTCGAGGGCGACTACGGGAATTTCCATCAGAGCCCGACCATCGACGGACTCCCGAGCTATTTCGGTAGCTAGTGTGGGAAATAATCGTCAAGAGAAACTTGAATGCCCCCAATGTGGAAGACGACACCTAGGCGAATGTTGGGGTAAGTCTGTTAACAGGGCTTGTTATGGATGCGGTTCGAAAAACCACTTCATTAGAGATTACACGGAGCTAGATGAGAAGAATAAGATGCAAGGTGCAAGACCTAGTGGAACGAAGGCTAGAGGTAGGCCCCCGAGGATTTCTGAAGGTAGGGGTGGTAATCAGAGAGGAGCCTCTGATACGGTTGTTCGATCCGAGACCCGTGCTCCTGCTAGAGCATATGCCATCCGCGCACGAGAGGAGGCATCCTCCCCTGACGTTATCACTGGTACTTTTACTCTCTTTGATACTAGTGTGATTGCATTGATTGACCCTGGCTCTACTCATTCATATGTATGTGAAACCTTAGCATTCAAGAAGACTCTACTGCTGAGTCTCTGAGTTCGTAATTCGAGTGTCAAACCCTCCGGGTCAATACGTACTGTTGATAAAGTGTGCAAGAGATGCCCCTAATAATTCGAGAATCTGCTTTCCTACCGATCCGATGCTTCTACCATTTGATGAATTGATGTTATTCTTGGTATGGATTGGCTGACCGCACATGATGCAAGGGTGAATCGCAAAAGGAAAACCATTGATTTGAGGAGTGCAAATAATGATGTGGTCCGAGTCGAGTCTCATCGATTTAAAAGGAGCTGCAATAATATCTTCTATGACCGCTTCGGAGATATGTGAAAAGGGGTGTGAAACATACCTTGCGTATGTGTTTGAGAGTAAAGAGACGGAAAGGAAACTCGAATCGGTACCAGTGGTTTGTGAGTATTCGATGTTTTTCCCGAGGAGTTACCGGATTGCCACCGGTTCGAGAAGTGGAATTCGCATCGGTTGTACCGGTACTACGCCGATCTCAATTGCCCCGTGTCGTATGACATTAACTAATTAAAGGAATTGAAGGTTCAATTGCAAGAATTGACGGATAGAGGTTTCGCTCGACCGAGTTTTTCTCCATGGGGCACACCAGTGTTGTTTGTGAAGAAGAAGGATGGAACCATGAGATTGTGCATTGACTATCGTCAGTTGAATAAAGTGACGATAAAGAATAAATATCCGTTGCCACGAATTGACGATTTGTTTGATCAATTAAAGGGAGCCTCAGTGTTTTCAAAGATAGATTTGAGATCGGGTTACTATCAGTTGAGGGTTCAAGAATCGGACATACCCAAAACTGCTTTTAGAACGAGGTACGGTCACTATGAATTCTTAGTGATGCCGTTTGGGCTCACTAATGCCCCTGCGGTATTTATGGATTTAATGAATAGAATTTTCAGGCCATACTTGGATCGGTTCGTAGTTGTATTTATCGATGACATTTTGGTCTATTCGAGAGATGAAACTAAACATGCTTTGAACACCGAGGCTAGTGTTGCAAATTTTACGAGATAAGCGATTATCGCAAAGTTCAAGAAATGTGAATTTTGGTTGAGAGAGGTTAGCTTTTTGGGGCACGTGGTGTCCGCATCGGTGTCGTGGTGGACCCGAACAAAATTTCGACCATAGTCGATTGAAACCTCCAAGAAATGTTACCGTTAGGAGCTTTTTGGGGCTTGCGGATACTATCGACGATTTGTGAAAGGTTTTTCGATGATAGCTGCACCGATGACGAAACTACTCCAAAAAGATGTTACGTTCGAGTGGTCGGAACACTGTCAAGAAAGTTTCGATCGACTAAAAACCTATTTAACCAAGGCCCCAGTACTAGTACAGCCAGAGTCCGGTAATGAGTTTGTCATTTACAGTGACGCATCCTTGCTCGGGTTAGGTTGTGTGTTGATGCAAGAAGGTCGAGTTGTGGCTTACGCGTCGAGACAACTAAAGCCGCATGAGAGAAACTATCCGACCCATGACCTTGAACTAGCAGCCATAGTGTTCGCCTTGAAAATATGGCGGCATTACTTGTTTGGAGAAAGGTGTCATATTTATTCGGACCACAAGAGTCTTAAATATTTGATGACTCAAAGAGATCTAAATCTGCGGCCAAGACGTTGGCTTGAGTTGTTGAAAGACTATGAACTTGTCATTGATTATCACCCGGAAAAGGCTAACGTGGTGGCCGATGCTTTAAGTCGTAAAGCACTGTTTGCTTTGAGAGTGATGGATGCTCACCTGTCCGTTTCACCCGAAGAGGTGTTAGTAGTTGAATTAGAGGCCAAACCATTATTGGTTCATCAAATACTTGAATCCCAGAAGGTCGACGCTGACTTGGTTGCTAAATGAGCTGAATGTGTTCCGAACAAGGAATCGGAGTTTCAAATTGATGATGATGATTGTTTGAGGTTCAGAAGTCGTCTGTGTGTTCCAAAGAATTCGGAACTCATTTCGATGATTCTGAACGAAGCCCATTGTAGCCGAATGTCAATTCACCCGGGGAGTTCGAAAATGTACAACGATTTGAAACGCCGATTTTGGTGGCCCAGTATGAAACGAGACATTTCAGAATTTGTTTCAAAGTGTTTGATATGTCAACAAGTGAAAGCGAAACATCAATTGCCATCGGGATTACTTCAGCCAATCATGATACCCGAATGGAAATGGGATCGAGTAACAATGGACTTTGTGTCTGGGTTACCGTTGACTCAGAATAAGAAAGACTCGGTCTGGGTCATTGTTGATAGACTGACCAAGTCTGCTCATTTTATCCCTGTCCGCACGGATTTTTCGCTTGATAAATTGGCAGAATTATACGTCTCCCAAATCGTTCGGTTGCATGGGGTACCTATTTCTATCGTGTCGGATAGAAACCCAAGATTTACATCGCGATTTTGGAAGAAATTGCAAGAGGCTTTGGGTACCAAGCTGCACTTCAGCACTGCTTTTCATCCCCAAACCGATGGTCAATCCGAACGGATAATTCAAATACTCGAGGATATGTTGAGATGTTGCATCCTTGAGTTTAGTGGTTCATGGGAACGGTATTTACCTTTGATTGAATTCGCCACAACAATAGTTTTCAATCAAGTATTAAGATGGCGCCTTACGAGGCTTTATACGGTCGTAAATGCCGCACCCATTGTTCTGGTGAACTTAGTGAAAGTAAAATCTTCGGGGTTGATTTGATCAAGGATGCCGAGCAGAAAGTTCGAGTAATTCGTGAAAGTTTGAAAGCTACTTCGGATCGCCAAAAGTCGTATGCCGATTTGAAAAGAAAAGACATTGAATATCAGGTTGGAGACAAGGTATTTCTCAAAGTTTCACCGGAAGAAGGTGCTTAGATTTGGTCGTAAGGGCAAATTAAGTCCGAGGTTCATCGGCCGTATGAAGTATCCGAACGAGTTGGGCGATCGATACCGATTAATTTTACCCCGAGCTCGAAAAGATTCACAACGTTTTCATGTCTCGATGCTTGACGATATAGGTCGACCCGTCAGACGTGATCACTCCATCCGAGATTGAGATTCAGCCTAATTTGAGTTATGAAGAAGAGCCGGTTCGCATTCTGATGCGTGAAGTAAAAGAGTTGCGAAATAAGAAAATCCCATTAGTGAAGGTGTTGTGGCATAAACACGGAATTGAAGAAGCCATTTGGGAACTTGAGGACTCTATGAAAGAGCGATACCCGAGCCTATTTACCGGTAAGATTTTCGAGGACAAAAATTTCTTAAGTGGGGGAGAGTTGTGACAGTCCTAAAGTGACCCTAGCCGGAAAGCGGTTTCGGGACCGCTAAACTGAGTCACTAAATTATTTGAGAATGATAGTTACTGTCTAAGTATGTGAATATGCATGTGTGAAAATTCCCTAATTGAATTTATCTTAATTGTAGGTGAATTTTAGTGATTAGGACTTATGTGAGAAAATTAGAAATGTGTTAGGCAATTGTAAAGTTGCCTATTAGTGCATGTGATCAAAGGGGTGGACTTGCATGTCAAATTCCCCTTTTTATTTGCTAATGGCCGGCCATGACAAAGAATTATGGGCAAAGAAAACATGTCATAACATGTTTTGTTAATGCATGATGTAAAAAAATGATTAAAAATTAAAGATGTAGGAAGAGAAACAAAAAAAAATTTATGTGTGGTATTTCCCCCCATTGTTGCCGTAGGTTGAAGAAAAGAAAAGAAAAAAATTTGTTCATCCTTTCCATTCTTTCTTTTAGCCGAAAATTCTAAGGAGGAAGGAAGGAAATTTTGCTCCATATTTGGTTTAGAAGAGGATTAAGGGGAGGTTTGGCCATACTTGTATCAAGATTAAGGTATGTTTGAGGTTGTGCCATGAGATTCATGCATGCTTTAGTTGCTAGCTTGATGTTCATGTTAGCCCATGGTTCAAATCTTTGCTATGTCATGGGAATGGTATTCGGCCAAGGTTGATGTCGTGTTAAAGCCATTGCATGCTAAATGTGAAGCTTGTTAATGATGCATGTGATGGTGGATTGACTACTCTTGAATTTTCTTTTTAGCATTCTTGAGTAAGACATTGAGTTCTTTGTTTAACCATGACCGAAATTTGAAAGGGTATGGTTGTGATGTATTCGGCCATGGTGTGTTCATAAGCATGATTTATGCTTATTGCATGATAGGTAAAATTTGTGTTTTGGATATATGTTTATATGTGGTTATGATCAACTTGAGATTCGGCTCTTGTACATATATATATATAAATATATGTTTGCACATGATGCATTGGTATGGCATATAGACTATCTCAAGGTGTACATTTACATATGATGATGTTTTGGTTTTGAAGTATATAATTGGTCTCAACATGGACATGCATATTCGGCCACATGAGGGGAATTTGTTGTGCATGTATTCGGTTAGAGGCAAGCATATTGATGCCTATTCTTGACTTAGATAATCGGCTACCCTGTTATGAGCTAGGGCCGAATGTGAGTTGGTTGTGTTTGAACATCACATGCTTGGTAGAGTGATGAATGAAAGTGCCGAATGTGTGCATAGTTAAAGAGAATTGACTAAAGTGTTTAGTTATTTGATATTGGGCTAATGATATGTGTATTCGGCCATAAGCTAGCAAGTGAGACTTTAATAAGTTAAATTTGTTGAATTAGCTCAAGAGCTTAGAGGGCCACAATTGGATAAGGGAAAGGAGAAAGCAATCGAGTAGCCGAGTGGGAACCGTTCTACCCAATACAAGTAAGTCATTAAGCATGTATTTGGTATTGACTTAAATGAACTTAATATCTATGCAATTGTGTTTAATGAGATGATATGTATGTGTATGGAATAATGACATTATTGAATGTAAAAAGGTAGTGAAATGTGTAGAGTGATTGGTCTCGGCACTAAGTGTGCGGGCAATAAGTGGGCGCGGTGACAAGATTGGCACTAAGTGTGCAAGCTTGAAATATATGGCACTAAGTGTGCGAACTTAAATTGTATGGCACTATGTGTGCGAGCTTAAATCACATGGCACTAAGTGTGCGAAATCGATTATTAAGCACTATGTGTGCGAACTTAATGTGTATATCTCCGATCGATTATTCACTTGGAGGTTGTGACTTTATCGAGTTGATCATGGACAGCGGAAAAAGTAAGTACCTTGAGCTCATGGCGAATAGGCTATATGTTCACGCTCAGGGTTGAGCTTGGTAAGTTTTGTACCTATGTGATGATTACAATTGCGGTCACGTAAATAAGGTATTGTGGAATAGATGAAATTTCATTATTTGCATGATTGTAGCGAAAATGAGATGATGTATAAAATGCCTTAAATATCCTATTGATTAGTATATGAAATGTGAATGTATGAGATTGAACCGAAGGTCTAAGGAACTATGGTATAGTTCGGTATGGATGAAACACTTAGCCTCGTTTCATTGATTCACTTTGTGATGAATTTTGCTTATGGATAATTATGAAGGGCTTATGACTTACTGAGTTATAAACTCACTCGGTGTTTTCTTGTCACCCATTTTAGGTCTCTTGGACTCGTCTCCTTTTGTGTGCTCAGAACCGTCAACGAAGTCATTACACCGGCGAGCAATCTTTGGTATTGTCTTCTTAGTCGATCTAGGAGAACATTTGGCATGTATAGGCTATTTTGTTTTGTTAAAATTTTGGGTTGTAAACTTTAAGCCATGTGAAAATGGCCTATGTGGTCGGTTGAGGAGGATGCTAAAACCTATAGCCAAGAGTCTTAGAAACCTTAATTTTGATAAGGTGGCCATAATTTGTGTCATGTACGATGGATGATTAGTAAGGTCAAGGAAAGATTCTTGAAATTGGCATAGTCTACTGCAGTAACTGTTGCGGACAGCAGCAGTGATGTGAGACCGAAAAATCACTAAAAATAGTAGAAGTGGAATTAAATGCTAAAAAAAATTATGTGATCGAAGCTTGATGGGTCTATTTTCATATGGATGAAACGAAACGACCATATGAGCTGTAATTTAAGAGATATTCAAGATTTCGTGAGACAGGGCCAGAACGGTTTCTGGATCCTCTGTTTCGAATTTGAAAATTTACCATAAATTATCCAGAAACAATTAGAAGCCATGCCTTATATTTATAGATTCCCCATTTAGTCTAGTTTCATTAGAAACAAACGGCATGAGCATTGAAGCTCTGTACGAGAAGATATCCAGGTCGTAATGCGCAAAGGTCAGTGTAGTCGAACCCTGAAACAGGGATGACTTTAACTAATAAACTGTACCAATTGGCCCGACCAAAAATCTAGAAACAAATCCACGGATGGATATATGGGTTTAAATTTGGGGAAAATTTACGGAATTGGTTTTCGAGTTCGGAACTCGAGATATGATTTTAAGGTGACAAAGGACGCAGTTTGCGCCTTGTCCGAAATGTTAAAATAGTCATGTGACACATGAGAGTTGGTCTCGAGAACCCTCGTGTCCGACTCCGGCGACGGTATCGGGAACGGGGTGTTACAATTCAAATACTCGAGGATATGTTGAGATGTTGCATCCTTGAGTTTAGTGGTTCATGGGAACGGTATTTACCTTTGATTGAATTCGCTTACAACAATAGTTTTCAATCAAGTATTAAGATGGCGCCTTACGAGGCTTTATACGGTCGTAAATGCCGTACCCCATTATTCTGGACTGAACTTAGTGAAGGTAAAATCTTCGGGGTTGATTTGGTTAAGGATGCCAAGCAAAAAGTTCGAGTAATCCGTGAAAGTTTGAAAGCTGCTTCCGATCGTCAGAAGTCATACGCGGATCTGAAACGAAAAGACATTGAGTATCAGGTGGGAGATAAAGTGTTTCTTAAAGTTTCACCTTGGAAAAAGATACTCAGATTTGGCCGTAAAGGCAAATTGAGTCCGAGGTTCATCGGGCCATATGAAGTATCCGAACGAGTCGGTCCAGTTGCGTATCGATTGATTTTGCCCCCTGAACTCGGAAAGATTCACGACGTCTTTCATGTTTCAATGCTTCGACGTTATAGATCTGATCCATCACACGTAATTAGTCCATCAGAGGTTGAAATTCAAGCAAATATGAGCTATGAGGAAGAACCGATTCGTATCCTAGCACGTGAAGTGAAAGAGTTGCGAAACAAGCGGGTTCCGCTAGTGAAAGTGTTATGGCTCAAACACGGGATAGAAGAAGCTACTTGGGAACCCGAGAACTCTATGAAAGAGTGATACTCAAACCTATTTACCGGTAAGATTTTCGGGGACGAAAATTTCTTAAGTGGGGGAGAGTTGTGACAGCCCAAAATTGACCCTAGTCGGGAAGTGGTTTCGGGACCGCTAAACCGAGTCACCGAAATGTTTGAACGTAATATTTATTGTCTAGAATATGTGAATATGAATGTGCAAAAATTTTAAGCTTCGATTTAGTCTATTGCATGTGAATGGAGTACGTGGGACTTATGTGAAAAAATTAGAAATGTGCTAGGCATATGTAAAGTGGCTTAATAGTGCATGTACTCAAAGAGGGACTTGCATGTCAATTCCCCCTAACATGAAGTGGCCGCCATGACAAAGGAGGATGGGCAAAACATGTCATGAAACATGTTGTGACAATGGTGTATGGTAGAAAAAATAAAATAAGGAGTATGGGTAATAAAGAAATGGAAGAAAAAAAAGAGAATAGGTGAGTGTCACCCCCCCTTTTGCCGTGAGTTGAGAGAAAGAAAAGAAAAAAATTTTGTTCATCCATTCTCATTTCTTTGGGCTGAAAATTCTAAGAAGGAAGGAGTTTTGCTTCATGTTTGGTTTGCAAGAGGATTAGGAGGAGGTTTGGCCATACTTGTGTCTAGAATAAGGTATGTTTGAGGTTGTGCCATGAGATTCATGCATGTTTTAGTTGCTAGCTTGATGTTCATATTAGCCCATGGTTCAAATCTTTGCTATGTCATGGGAATGGTATTCGGCCAAGGTTGATGTTGTGTTAAAACCATTGCATGCTAAATGTGAAGCTTGTTAATGATGCATGTGATGGTGGATTGACTACTCTTGAATTTTCTTTTTAGCATTCTTGAGTAAGACATTGAGTTCTTTGTTTAACCATGACCGAAATTTGAAAGGGTATGGTTGTGATGTATTTGGCCATGGTGTGTTCATAAGCATGATTTATGCTTATTGCATGATAGGTAAAATTTGTGTTTTGGATATATGTTTATATGTGGTTATGATCAACTTGAGATTCGGCTCTTGTACATATATATATATATATGTTTGCACATGATGCATTGGTATGGCATATAGACTATCTCAAGGTGTACATTTACATATGATGATGTTTCGGTTTTGAAGTATATAATTGGCCTCAACATGGACATGCATATTCTACCACATGAGGGAATTTGTTGTGCATGCATTCGGTTAGAGGCAAGCATATTGATGCCTATTCTTGACTTAGATAATCGGCTACCTTGTTATGAGCTAGGGCCGAATGTGAGTTGGTTGTGTTTGAACATCACATGCTTGGTAGAGTGATGAATGAAAGTGCCGAATGTGTGCATAGTTAAAGAGAATTGACTAAAGTGTTTAGTTATTTGATATTGGGCTAATGATATGTGTATTCGGCCATAAGCTAGCAAGTGAGACTTTAATAAGTTAAATTTGTTGAATTAGCTCAAGAGCTTAGAGGGCCACAATTGGATAAAGGAAAGGAGAAAGCAATCGAGTAGCCGAGTGGGAACCGTTTTACCCAATACAAGTAAGTCATTAAGCATATATTTGGTATTGACTTAAATGAACTTAATATCTATGCAATTGTGTTTAATGAGATGATATGTATGTGTATGGAATAATGACATTATTGAATGTAAAAAGGTAGTGAAATGTGTAGAGTGATTGGTCTCGGCACTAAGTGTGTGGGCAATAAGTGGGCGCGGTGACAAGATTGGCACTAAGTGTGCAAGCTTGAAATATATGGCACTAAGTGTGCAAACTTAAATTGTATGGCACTATGTGTGCGAGCTTAAATCACATGGCACTAAGTGTGCGAAATCGATTATTAAGCACTATGTGTGCGAACTTAATGTGTATATCTCCGATCGGTTATTCACATGGAGGTTGTGACTTTATCGAGTTGATCATGGACAGCGGAAAGAGTAAGTACCTTGAGCTCATGGCGAATAGGCTCTATGTTCATGCTCAGGGTTGAGCTTGGTAAGTTTTGTACCTATGTGATGATTACAATTGCGGTCACGTAAATAAGGTATTGTGGAATAGATGAAATTTCATTATTTGCATGATTGTAGCGAAAATGAGATGATGTATAAAAATGCCTTAAATATCCTATTGATTAGTATATGAAATGTGAATGTATGAGATTGAACCGAAAGGTCTAAGGAACTATGGTATAGTTCGGTATGGATGAAACACTTAGCCTCGTTTCATTGATTCACTTTGTGATGAATTTTGCTTATGGATAATTATGAAGTGCTTATGACTTCATCGAGTTATAAACTCACTCGGTGTTTTCTTGTCACCCATTTTAGGTCTCTTGGACTCGTCTCCTTTTGTGTGCTCGGAACCATCAACGAAGTCATCACACCGGCGAGCAATCTTTGGTATTGTCTTCTTAGTCGATCTAGGAGAACATTTGGCATGTATAGGCTATTTTGTTTTGTTGAAATTTTGGGTTGTAAACTTTAAGCCATGTGAAAATGGCCTATGTGGTCGGTTGAGTGGGATGCTAAAACCTATAGCCACGAGTCTTAGAAACTTTAATTTTGATAAGGTGGCCATAATTTGTGTCATGTATGATGGATGATTAGTAAGGCCAAGAAAAGATTCATGAAATTGGCATAGTCTACTGCAGTAACTGTTGCGGACAGCAGCAGTGATGTGAGATCGAAAAATCACTAAAAATAGTAGAAGTGGAATTAAATGCTAAAAAAATTATGTAATCGAATCTTGATAGGTCTATTTTCATATGGACGAAACGAAACGACCATATGAGCTGTAATTTAAGAGATATTCAAGATTTCGTGAGACAGGGCCAGAACGGTTTCTGGATCCTCTGTTTCGACTTTGAAAATTTACCATAAATTATCCAGAAACAATTAGAAGTCATGCCTTATATGTATAGATTCCCCTTTGAGTCTAGTTTCGTGAGAAAGAAACGGGATGAGCATTGAAGCTCTGTACAAGAAGATATCTAGGTCGTAATGCGCAAAGGTCAGTGTAGTCGAACCCTGAAACAGGGGTGACTTTAACTAATAAACTGTACCAATTGGACCGACCAAAAATTCTAGAAATAAATCCAAGGATGGATATATGAGTTTAAATTTTGGGAAAATTTACGGAATGGGTTTCGAGTTCTGGAACTCGAGATATGATTTTTAAAGTGACAGTGACGCAGTTTGCCAGCTTGTCTGGAAATGTTAAAAATAGTCTGTGTGACACATGAGAGTTGGTCTGAGAACCCCTCGTGTCCGACTCCGGCGACGGTATCGGGAACGGGGTGTTACAAACTCGGTCGAAATGAATGCTCGTACATGATTACCAAGCTTATACATATTCGGAAAATTACATTTATAATATCATGTATTTCAATTTAGCATCTATACTATACCTGTAATTAAAAATTAAGTACGTCTATTTGCTTATAAACTTACCTTGGACAACGAAAAATCGGTACGGATCGACTAGTCGACAACTTTTGATTTCCCCCGATCCAAATCTGATTTATGTGGTTCTTGATCTAAATATATTCAAATTAAGCTCGTTCAAACATATTTTCATTCAATTTAGTCCAAATTACTCAAAATCATCAAAAACTCCAATACAAAATACGTTAATCTAAAACATATCTTTCATATTTCATCATCAAACAACAAAAATCACAAACTATCAACAACGACACAATTCAAAATATTCATCAAAATAAAAAATTAAAGCTTGGGTTTTGTATTACTCGAAGCAAGATCTCAAAAACGTAAAAATTATCAAAAATCGACTAAGAATGAACCTTGAATCAAGATGAGAAAGATGGCCGAACCTAGCTCTTGTTCTTTCTTTTTTTCTTTTGTTTGTAATCAGTGCAAGAACAAAGAAAAATAATGTGATTATAGCTTATTTTTTTATGATATATTAACATATATGTTAACTTATTACTACTTTACTTAACTACCCTTAATGAAATAATAATAATATTATATATCATATGTCCATTACCGTCCAACATCATGTTAATGGAATAATTTCATCATAAAGACTCCAAATTAGAAAACCATTAGTAATTCGACCCTTATACAAGTTACCGCTTAATTTTTATTTTAAGCGATTAAGTCCTTTTATTTAATCGGACACCTAAACAACAAAATTAAATCACAAAATTTTCATAGCTATAAATTCACACAAAATAAACACAGAAAATAATTTTAAAATATTTTTCCATCTCGGATTCATGGTCCCGAAACCACCATTCTGACTAGGGTCTAAATCGGGCTGTGACACAAACTGAGTCCAAGGTTTATCGGACCATATGAGATTACCAAAAGAGTTGGACCGCTAGGCTACCGATTAGCATTGCCTTTTCAATTGGAAAAGATTCATGATGTATTCCATGTGTCCATGTTGCATAGAAATAGATCAGACCCCTCACAAGTGATTTCACCGTCTGAAGTTGAGATTAGACCGGATATGACTTATGGTGAAGAACCAGTTAAGATTTTTTGGCTCGAGAAGTCAAATAGTTGAAGAATAAGAATATAGCCTTGGTGAAAGTTTTATGGCATAGACATGGAATGAAAGAACCCACATGGGAACCTGAAGAAGCCATGAGAAGTCAATATCCAAACCTGTTTACTGGTAAGACTTTCGAGGACGAAAGTCTCTAAGGGGAAGAAATGTAACATCCCAAAATTGGGCCTAGTCAGAATAGTGGTTTTGGGACCACAAATTTGACATTAAAATATTTTTTATGATTATTATGAGGTCTAGGATATGAAAATAAGCATGTTTTAAAGTTTCATGAAGAAATTTTATGTATAAGGTGTCCAATTGGAAATTAGGGACCAAATTGAATAAATTGTAAAACTTGGGTTCTAGAAGAAATTAGTATGAAATTGTTATGGATTATTAATTAGGAGGCCTTAAATAGCAATTTACCCAATTTCTAAGTTTTTGGACAAAAATGGGCATGCATGGAAAATTTTGAAAGGTTATTAAGGAAGGGCATTTTGGTTATTTGGTAATAAATGAAATAAAAAGGGAAAAAGATAGCTAAAATTAGCCAGCATCTTCCTTGCGGCTGTCGAAATTCTCTAAAGCCATAGCTAGGGTTTTGGTTCAACATTTCAAACTTGATAGTAAGTATTCCCTAGCCCCGTTTTTTATGTTCTTTATGTTTTTGAGGTCCTCGTAACATGTTCTCTCTATTTCTACCAATATTTCAAGCTAGGGTTCATGTTCAAAAATTTACCCATGCATGAGATGCTTGCTTTTTGATGATTTATGGAGGAATATGAGAGTTTAAAGGATAGTAAACAACTTTCACTAAGTAGTTTTTCATGGAAATGTCTTAAGGGACCATTTTGTAAAAGTTGTGTAAATGGGTAGAAAAATGTGAAATGAAAGAAAATATGGGCTACTATAAGCAAGAAAAATATTCGGCTAGGCTTGGGTAACTTATAAATTTCATGCATTTCATTATACGAGCCTTAGTACTAAATTGTAAAAAGTGCAAAAAGTTAGGGGCAAATTGGTCATTTTGCTCCAGGTTGAGCCTTAAGCCGAAAATGAACAATGTGAGGTATTGATAATTTATTTTTACTAATATAGACCCAAGGAACAAATTTCAGAGGTCGACCGTGGAAAACAAAAGGTTTTGGAATAAGCGAAACACGAACCCGAAGCAATTACCAGGTAAGTTCATGTAACTCGAAGTAAACTCTTAATATACACAAAATGTAGATATTTGAATGTATGACAATGTAGACACTCATTACATGATAATCCATGAAATGTGGTAGTATAGTTTAAAAGAGAATTGAAGTTTCCCGATTGAAATAAAACCATATCTGATGGATTTCTTGAAATGAATTGACAGTAAAAAAAGATCTAGCCCGGATAGGTGTTCCATTAGTGATCGAGCCTCCCGAAGAATAAGTGTGCTGAAATGGATTTAGCCTAGATGGGTAATCCGATTAGGGTCTGAATTTAGCCTGGACTAGTAATTCGGATCTGAGCTCATTAGAGTACACGTCATTGTAAGGGATTTAGCCTGGACTGATAATCTCGACATTACTCTATGAGTTTACATTTCAAGGGACATAGCCTAGACTAGTAATCCCACCGTAAGAGCGAGGTTCACGGAAGTGCGTATTTAAAATGATCACTCACACAATTTGATGGAAAATGAGATAACCATCAAGATTCCGAGAAGTTCAATGGGATTAAAATGAGGAACGAAAATAGAAATGCTTGAAGTGATGAGCTCATCTATAATTAATGTTTAATTGTATCGACGTGAAACTAACATGATGATTGAGTCTATGTGATAGGGAAATTATACTATGCATGTTGGCATGAATATCTAATATGGTTGTATGCTAAACAATCGGTAAGTTTACCTTCCTGTTATCCAGACTTATCAAGCATGTAAATGCTTACCCCCCTTTCATTTCCCTTGTCTTACAGAACTCGAGGACTCGTGAAGATTGGAAGACGGTTGGAGCATTGTCAACACTATCAACTTGTCTTACTTGGGTATATAGAAAATTTTATTTTGTTATAATGCCATGTATAGGATTCTTGATCATTTTGTTATATGTGTCTTTTGGCTACCTAATGTAAGGGCTTGAATGATATACTTATTCATTTTGTATATGGCCATAGGATATGGCTCATTTTGATGTAGGTTGTAAACCTACTAATGGTGCATGGTTATGCGTAAATGTTTCATGTAATGGTTAATGTGGTATATCATGAATGGACATGTGAGATGTTGCCAAATCATTTGGAGATCGCTAGGTCATAATTGGCAATGAGTTGTAAAATGAGTCAAGTATAAAATATGATTATTGAAGTGGTAATCCTTAATATAAAAAGGATAACATAGCATGTGCTAAACCAATGAGATGAGGTTAACATGCAATCGACTATGCTAAGGTGGATTATGGACATATTTAGGCCATGTTAAATACCAATGAAGTTTATAAATGTGTATGGATGTTAAGGGTGACCATTGGCTTGGAAAATAGCCTCCAAGAAGGTACACATGGGTATACACATGGGCATGTGTCTAGGCATTGTGTGACACACGGCATGTCCCTTGGGTGTGTTGCTCAGCTGTGTGTCCCCTGCATGTAACACCCCAAACCCGACCCAGAAGTTACGGTTGAATTCGGTGTGTCACATTAAAGCGTTACTGTATAGGTCATGTCTTATCTAAAATCTTTCTTAGTGATTTAAGGGTATTTCCGTTATAGATTAAAGTGAATGGAAGCTGTGCACCAGGTAGGATGCTGAAAAAGAGGAGGTGAGTCTATCAGACTACTTAAGTACCAAGCTCTCCGCGGATCCACTCCTAGACATGCACACAACCATTGCCACACTTTAACTGAATGATTGTTCAGGAAAAACCATTTCATTTTAAGCCTTTGAAAACACTTATTAATTTTTGAAAACGTTTTCATTTCGGAAGCTTTGTCTTGTTTCACAATATTTTGAAATCAGGTAATCTCTTTTAAAAACACGCCCTAGAGCTATTCAATTTCACACATTTAAATTCATAACATGCCTAAGCTAATAATCATACTAAAGCATTTAAAAATAATTAAAGCGGCCTTATTACAACTTAAAACCCAAAGCAATTAAAGTAAATGAAACTAATCTAGTCATAAGAAGAAAATTGAGCTTGCAAAACATGTGGCCACTCCGAATCCCTCTCAGCTTCAAGTCCACTATGGTTGGGGGTTGCCTGCACGGATAAAATTAAGGGGTGAGTTTGGAAAACTCAGTGTGTAAAATAACCCATCCATAGTCCAGATCAGTTCAAACCACAGAAACAGATTAAGTTGGGCCTTAGCCCTATACAGAATTCAGAATGAAGCCCATAGGCCAATAATAGAAACAGAACAGACATATCTTGTATGCAGAAAACCCAACCCATATCCATCCGTATACACCCCCGTGCCAACCTTACACCATGTGGGGAGACTACTCGACCCACCCATCCGCTACACGTCACAAAATTTGCAGCATGGCTGCCAAAATAGATATTGTGACAGAGTCACCAGATACAGATATTGTGGCAGAGCCACCATAACCAGATATTTGTGGCAGAGCCACTAGATCAGATATTTGTGGCAGAGCCACCAGAACGCTTCCTCCATCAATATAACCCATATCCCAGCAACAGATATACATGTCATGGCATACAACAAACAGAATCAGAATATCATGCATGTCAGTCAAAATTAACCTTAAAGGTATAATGGTAATTTTCATACTTAGGGGTATTTTAGTAAATTTAACTATTTTAGGGTTTATACTCATATTACAGCCATTAACACATTAACAGAAACACTTACAGAGCGTTTTTACCGAATTGGGCCTGTTGGCCCATTAACCCGATTTTGACCCATTAAGCCCAAATATACCGAAGTGCACGAAATTGTGCACTCTGCAATCATACCACTTGTGATTACCAAAATTAACAACCAAACCATCTCACGAGCACTCGCACGCTCGCAAGTTCACAAAATGCCAGCTTTTTGCCATTTTGGCTTTTCAGCTTTTGTCGATCTAGTCTATGAGTGGGTGTTGTTTACACACCTAATTTGTGACAACTGCTACCGAAAACTCCCATGATATCCTACAATCGTCATTAGACATATCAAATCCAAAATACAATGGCAACCATCATAAACTTACTTACCATAATCGGCCATCAATACCTATGGCCCTTGAGATCCTACCTTTGCCAAAACTAGAGACTAGATCTGGATCTAGTCGTTCCACTTGTCCAAGCCTTCGATTAGCAGCCTCTGGATCACACTAACACCAAAACAAATCAATTGTTACAACCCTTAGAGCCTTAAGCTCCAATCGACAGCCTCCCTATGCCTTTAGGGATTTTGGCTTTTCTAAAATCCGAAATAAAGAATAGATCTGAGTACCTACCTCAGGTTCTTTCAACCAAAACGATTCCAATTTAGTTTCTACTCAAATCTGATGCAGATCCAGCCCTTAAACACTAGCAGAAATCAAATCTTAGAGATCTAAAGATCCGGCTATATGTCCCTAAAAACTATGGTGCTTTCGGCTTTTGGAACTGTGAAGAGGAAGATGATTTGGTATGGTGGTTTTTGTAGTGGTATTGCCGATAGGGGTTGAGGTTTAGACGATGTGAAAATTGGCTAAAAAAGATGAAGAAAATAGGAGGATTTTGACTAGAAGAAATCGGTACAAGAAACAACTTTCAGGATTTCGGCTTTTATGGCAATCGGCTATAGAGGTTTAGAAAAGAATAAGAATGAAAGAGGAGATGAGTAGAATGGTAGGAATGTTTCGGCCAGATAAGAAAAGAAGGAGAAAAAGAAAATAGAAGAAGAGAGGAGAAGAGAAGGAAGAATTTGGAACTCAAGAGATCTAACTTTGCATTTTTCGGCTTTTTGCGACACTAAGAAGAAAATAGAATGAAAGTGAAGGCTCTAGATGGCTAACCCTTATTCGGCAAAACAAAAAGAAAATAAAGCTTGTCCTAATGGCCATTCAAACCCATGGCCCAACCTTCCTAAAGCCCTAGCCAAATTTCCACTTAAGCTCTATCACATGCCCGGCATATGCACACAAAAATAAAAGTAACAACACGCTTACCTTGTGACTTGAACTCTGGCTCCCCCTAATCATCCACACGTCACTCTCCAAACACCTAGGTGGTGCCACAGGCCACTTTACCACAGATCTTTTTGTGTCCTATTTTACCACCTCAATTTTAAAAGCCCATATCGCTAGAACCCTCTCTCTCCAAAATTAAAATTCAGGAATTGCCTCGAATTAAATTTACTCTTGGGCCTTTTCAAGGCCCACCAACATACTCAGACCCAAATTATTGATAAGGCCTACTGCCCAGATTCCCTTAAGAGGCAAAATTTAAGAATTTTACTAAAGCTATGGGTCGAGCCCTGGACCTTTTTTCCACACCATAAACCCTTCGTAATTTATTTAATTACTACACTAAACATACGAAATAATAATAATTAAAATAATAATAATAATAACATCCAAATTATTCGGGCTGTCTTCTACCCAAACCCAGACTCAAGGCCCAATACTTTTAGGCCCAAAAATCAGGGCATTACAAATCTACTCCCCTTAAAGAAATTTCGTCCTCCAAATTTCAAACTATCAACTAACCTTATTACTCAAGTCAAACCACTATGCTTCTGCTGTGCACTCCAATTAAAAATAATTCTTAGTACGACCCAAAATGTCTAATTACCAAAGTAAAGAAACATCTATCAAGTACGCATACAACTCGTAACACACACTTAAATAAAATAAGCATGGCAATCTTGAGCTCGATACTCCATGGACCCACATCTAAAGCATGCTCCTGTCTTCCTATGGCATTCACCCGATGACACCCGTTGTAGTTCTTGCAGGTTGGAAAGTTTGGTCGTGTCTTAACATGTTTCACAGAACGAGGCTCGGTCTTCTGAGAACTAGAATCCTTCCTCTTCTTACACTCTAAGCACCCTGCATGAAGCGTTTCCCTAATTTCCTTAACCTTGGTCTCCAATACTTCTTCTACTACTTTCCTTACTAACTAGGCCAGTGCCTCAGTCCCAAGCTCCGAGTTACCGCTACTCGAAGTTGGCAGACTCCGTTTACCCTCAGAATCCATATCAACACTCTACATTATCAGCACGCATAACAATAACTACCAAGATCTTGATTCACAAATTTTAGTACTTATTCATATGTTTTATGCAGAGATAGTGTTTTAAAGTTTCTATTTTTCACAGAATCATAGTCTAGCTATAGTCTCAATATTCTAGAGTTTTTAGTATTACCCTAGCTATAATGATACGGTCTTAGTTCTATCTATAGTAATATCTTAATACAATGTAGTATGAGTAACAGGAATACTTACAGACTTGGGCTGGAGATTCGGTGTGCCACTTACTCAGAATCAAATTTTAGAAAATCGGATATGCTACCCTTGAAATCATTTATTTGTAGGAAGAAAATCTAAAACTTTTTTTTGAAACCCATTCCATAGTCGAGTTGTTACAACTAGGCTCTGATACTACTAAACGTAACACCCCAAACCTGGCCCAGATGTTACGGCCAAATCTGGTGTGTCACATTGAAGCATTACTGTATAGGTCATGTCTTATCTAAAATCTTTCTTAGTGATTTAAGGGTATTTTTGTTATAAATTAAAGTGAATGGAAGCTGTGTACCACGTAGGATGCCGGAAAAGAGGAGGTGAGCCTATTAGACTACTTAAGTACCAAGCTCTCCACGGATCCACTCCTAGACATGCACACAACCATTGCCACACTTTAACTGAATGATTGTTTAGGAAAAACCATTTCATTTTAAGCCTTTCAAAACACTTATTAATTTTTGAAAACGTTTTCATTTCGGAAGCTTTGTCTTGTTTCACGATATTTTGAAATCAAGTAATCTCTTTTAAAAACGCGCCCAAGAGTTATCCAATTTCACACATTTAAATCCATAACATGCCTAAGCTAATAATCATACTAAAGTAATTAAAAATAATTCAAGCGGCCTTATTACAACTTAAAACCCAAAGCAATTAAAGTAAATGAAACTAATCTAGTCATAAGAAGAAAATTGAGCTTGCAAAACATGTGGCCACTCCGAATCCTTCTCAGCTCCAAGTCCACTATGGTTGGGGGTTGCCTGCACGGATAAAATTAAGGGGTGAGTTTGGAAAACTCGGTGTAAAATAACCCAACCATAGTCCGGATCGGTTCAAACCACGTAAATGCAGATTAAGTTGGGCCTTAGCCTATACTGAATCGAGAATGAAGCCCATAGGCCCATAACGTAAAGTAATGATATATCTTGTATGCAGAAAACCCAACCCATATCCATCCGTATACACCCCCGTGCTAACCTTACACCATGTGGGGAGACTACTCGACCCACCCATCCGCTACACGTCACAAAATTTGCAGCATGGCTGCCAGGACAGATATTGTGACAGAGTCATCAGATACAGATATTGTGGCAGAGCCACCATAAACAGATATTTTTGGCAGAGCCACCATAAACAGATATTTGTGGCAGAGCCACCAGATCAAATATTTGTGGTAGAGCCACCAGAACGCTTCCTCCATCAATATAACCCATATCCCATGCAACAGATATACATGTCGTGGCATACAACAAACAGAATCAGAATATGATGCATTTCAGTCAAAATTAACCTTAGGGGTATAATGGTAATTTTGCACCTAGGGGTATAATGGTAATATTCATACTTAGGGGTATTTTAGTAAATTTAACTATTTTAGGGTTTACACTCATATTACAGCCATTAACACATTAACAGAAACACTTACCGAGCATTTTTACTAAATTGGGCCCGTTGGCCCATTAACCTGATTTCGACCCATTAAGCCCAAATATACCAAAGTGCACGAAATTGCGCACTCTGCAATCATACCACTTGTGATTACCAAAATTAACAACCAAACCATCTCACGAGCGCTCGCACGCTCGCAAGTTCACAAAATGCCAGCTTTTTGTCATTTCGGCTTTTTAGCTTTTGTCGATCTAGTCTATGAATGGGTGTCGTTTACACACCTAATTTACGAAAACTGCTATCGAAATCTCCCACTATATCCTACAATCGTCACTAGACATATCAGATTCAAAATACAATGGCAACCATCATAAAGTTACTTACCATAATCGGCCATCAATACCTATGGCCCTAGAGATCCTACCTTTGCCAAAACTAGAGACTAGATCTAGATCTAGTCGTTCCACTTGTCCAAGCCTTCGATCAGCAGCCTCTGGATCACACTAACACCAAAAAAAATCAATTGTTACAACCCTTAGAGCCTTATGCTCCAATCGACAGCCTCCCTATACCTTTAGGGATTTTGGCTTTTCTAAAACCCGAAATAAAGAATAGATCTGAGTACCTACCTCAGGTTCTTTCAACCAAAACAGTTCCACTTCAGTTTCTACTCACATCTGATGCCAATCTAGCCCTTAGACACTAGCAGAAATCGAATCTTAGAGATCTAAAGATTCGGCTATATGTCTCTAAAAACTATGGTGTTTTCGACTTTTGGAACTGTGAGGAGGAAGATGATTTTGTATGGTGGTTTTTGCAGTGGTATTGCTGATAGGGGTTGAGGTTTAGAGGATGTGAAAATTGGCTAAAAGATATGAAGAAAATAGAAGGATTTTGAAGAAAATAGAAGGATTTTGACTAGAAGAAATCGGCACAAGAAACAACTTTCTAGATTTTCGCTTTTATGGCAATCGGCTATAGAGGTTTAGAAAAGAATGGGAATGAAAGAGGAGATGAGTAGAATGGTAGGAATGTTTTAGCCAGAGAAGAAAAGATGGAGAAAAAGAAAATAGAAGAAGAGAAGGAAGAATTCGGCACTCAGGAGATATGACTTTGCGTTTTTCGGCTTTTTGTGAAACTGAGAAGAGAATAGAATGAAAGTGAAGGCTCCAGGTGGCTAACCCTAATTTGACAAAACAAAAACAAAATAAAGCTTGCCCTAGTGGCCATTTAGACCCACGGCCCAACCTTCCTAAAGCCCTAGCTAAATTTCCACTTAAGCTCTATCACATGCCTAGCATATGCACACAAAAATAAAAGTAACATCACGCTTACCTTGTGACTTGAACTCTGGCTCCCCCTAATCATCCACACGTCACTCCCCAAACACCTAGGTGGTGCCACATGCCACTTTACCACAGATCTTTTTGTGTCCTATTTTACCACCTCAATTTTAAAAGCCTATATCGCTAGAACCCTCTCTCACCAAAATTTAAATTCAGGAATTGCCTCGAATTAAATTTACTCTTGGGCCTTTTCAAGGCCCACCAACATACTCAGACCCAAATTATTAATAAGGCCTACTGCCCAGATTCCCTTAAGAGGCAAAATTTAAGAAGTTTGCTAAAGCTACGGGCCGAGCCCTGGACCTTTTTCCCACACCATAAACCCTTCGTAATTTATTTAATTACTACACTAAACATACGAAATAATAATAATAAAAATAATAATAATGATAACATCCAAATTATTCGGGCCGTCTTCTACTCGAACCCAGACTCAAGGCCCAATACTTTTAGGCCCAAAAATCAGGGCGTTACATTGCACCTTGAATTTTTTGGTCAGCATGTATGGTAGTAAACAAACGGGAAGAGACACGGCCGTGTGTCTCAACCGTGTGGAGGACACAACCTTGCACATGGGCGTGTGCCTTGGTCGTGTGCCCTTAGATGGATGATGATGTCATAAATAGAATGTCCATGTTTTTGGGCATGGGCGATGACAAGGGCGTGTCTAGGCCGTTTGAGGGACGTGGGCCAGGGACACGGGCATGTGTTCGGCCATATGGAAACCCCTATTGGCTTGAAATGAAAAATAAATTACAATAATTCAACACGGGTAAGGGAAATAGGCGTGTCCCAATGCACACGGGAATGTCCATTACCTCCACACGAGCATGTGAGGCTTAAACCTAGAAACTCCCTAAAGTTTTCTAAAGTCCTCAGTTTAGTCCTGGATGGCTTTTAATGCACGTTTTGGACCTCATAGGTCCACAATTGGGACAATACGACTCTGTTTGGTTAGTTTTAAATTGCAATGAAATTTATAGCCTGTATTTTTTGGTAATACCCGTACCTCATCCCGGTCTCGGGTATGGGTAAGGGTATTATAGAAATGCCATGTTTATTTAGATCACAAGAGTTTAAAATATTTGATGATTTAGAAAGATTTGAATTTGCGATACCGGAGATGGCTAGAATTGCTAAAAGATTACGAGCTAGTGATTGACTACCATCCGAGAAAAGCAAATGTTGTATCTGATGCATTAAGCTGAAAATCTTTGTTTGCTCTACGTGCAATGAATACTCAGTTGGCTCTTTCTGTTGACGGCTAAATTGTAGCTAAGTTGAAAGCGAGACCGTTGTTTGTACAGCAGATTTATAAAGCTCAAAAGACTGATAATGAAATGTTAGCTAAAAGAGCTCAATGTGATTTGAACCCTGATTCAGAGTTTCAAGTTGATTTCGATGATTGTTTAAGATTCAGACGCCGAATATGTGTTCCAAGAAATTCAGAGTTGATTCAGATGATTTTGAATGAAATGAAGCACATAATAGTTGTTTATTTGTTCATCCGGGAAGTACGAAAATGTATAACGATTTGAAACAGCTCTATTGGTGGCATGGTACATGTCAGAGTTTGTTTCTAAATGTTTGATTTGTCAGCAAGTTAAAGCTGAGCATCAGGTACCGTTTGTTTTATTGCAGCCAATTATGATTCTCGAGTGAAAATAGGATAAAATGACTATGGATTTTGTTTTGGGTTTGCCCCTATCTTCAAGTAAAAAAGATGCAATCTGGGTTGTTGTTGACTGATTGACAAAATCAGCTCATTTCATTGTTGTGCTTACAGATTATTCGCTTGGCAAACTTGCTGAGTTGTATATCTCCGAGGTTGTGAGATTACATGGTGTACCTATTTCTATGGTTTCGAATAGAGATCCAAGATTCACATTGAGGTTTTGGAAGAAATTGCATGATGCACTTTGTACAAACCTACATTTTAGTATTGCATTTCACTCGCAGACAGATGGTCAATCTGAATGAGTTATACAGATACTTGAGGATATGCTACGTTGTTGCATTCTTGAATTTGAAGGTACGTGGGAAAAGTATTTGCAGTTGATTGAATTTGCGTATAAGAATAGCTTTCAATTGAGTATTAAAATGGCACCATACGAAGCTTTATATGGTCGAAAGTGTTGAAAACCATTGTATTGAACTGAACTAAGCGAGAATAAGATTCACGGGGTTGATCTGATAAGAGAAACAGAAGAAAAAGTGAAAGTAATTCGTGATAGTTTGAAAGCAGTTTTAGATCGACAGAAATCTTACGTAGATTAAAAATGAAAAGATATTGAGTTTCAGATTGGGGATAGAGTGTTTTTGAAAGTATCTCTATGGAAGAAAATACTTCGATTCGGTCGTAAAAGCAACTGAGTCCGAGATTCATCGAGCCGTATGATATTATCGAGCGAGTTGGACCAGTGGCTTATCGGCTAGCATTGCTGTCTGAGCTAGAAATGATTCATAATGTATTTCATGTATCGATGCTACGAAGGTACAAATCTGATCTCTTGCATATTATTTCCCCAACCGAAGTTGAGATTCAGTTATATTTATCGTACAGTGAAGAACCAATCCGAATTTTAGCTCGTGAGATCAAAGAGATGAGAAATAAAAGAATAGTATTAGTAAAATTGTTATGGCATCGAAATGGGGTAGAAAAAGCTACATGGGAACCCGAGGATGCTATGAGAAAGCATTACCCAAACCTATTCACTGGTATGATTTTTTAGGATAAAAATCCCTAAGGGGGAGAGTTATAGCAGCCCGATTTTAACTAAATCGGAATAGTAGTTTTGAAACCACAAATCTGAGGTTGTAAAATTATTTTAATATTATTTTATGTGTTTATAGCATGTGAATATATATGTGTGAAAGTTTCGTGTGGTAATTTTATCATTTAAGTGGTTAATTTGAAAGAAAAGTACTTAATTGCGTAAAATGCAAAAGTTACATTCTATTTTATAAAAGTGTCTAATTGTCATGGCTTATTAAAGGTGAAGTCCTTATTTTGTAAATAGACCATGGGAAGTGGAATTTGACATGAATAGCCATCCATTATGTGTTTTTAAATGTTAATAAATTGGTTATTTTGGTAATTGGTTAAATAAGTCTTAATTAAACAAAACCAAAGTTAAAATGTGTTCATTTTTTCCATTTCCAACTAAAGAACAAAAGAAAATAAGGGTTTTGAGAGCTTTGAAGGTTCGGCCCTTATTCATCTTGATTGAGATCAAGAACGAAAGAAATCGAATTTAGATCGAGGGAAATCGAAAGTTATTAAATAGTTAATACAGTTCCCCTATTTCGACTACAAGGTAAGTTCATATGCAAATAAATGTCTTTAAATTGAATTATATATGTTTTATTATCATTGAATTGCTAAGAATGTCGAATGAGAAAATATGAGCATGAATTGACGAAGTTACGACATCTGAATGTCTCGTACGAACCTTAGGAATAATATAGGATACGAATTTCATGACATTAGGTTATCGAGATGTGATTACATGTAAGACCATGTCTGGGACATTAGCATTGTATTGAGACTACGTGTAAGACCATGTCTGGGACATTGGCATCGTTAATTGATTTTTTGTAAAATCCTATCTAGAACAGCACATCAATTTATGATAACATGTAAAACCATATCTGAAATATGGCATTATATGAGCTTATGTGATTTCTGAGTATTCTTAATGATTCCGAACGGTTCAATGGGCAAAGTCAAGTTGATAAAGAATATGTGAATGAGCTAAGTGACTCCGGTACGTACGAGATTTACATAAGTATTGAAAGGGAAAGTATCTGATGAACCCGATTAAGATATTGAATATAGGTTCAATGAGAAAGGTTTGTGAAATTGAATGTGAATAGCTATGTTTAGCATATTTGATTTTGTTATGCAAATATTCATGTGATGAAATTTTTTGTATATGGCTTACTAAGCTATTAAATGTTACTTTGTGTGTTATTTCCATGTTTTCTAGATTATCGAAGCTCGCTCGGACTTGGGGATCGTCCGAAAACATCATCACACTATCGATCATCTCGTTGGTACTTTTTGAAGTTTTATATATACAATATATGGCATGTATAGGCTAGTGTCATTTTAGTATGTTTTAAGTCATGATATTAGCCATGAGATTGGCTTGTAAATGTTGATATGTATGGCCATTTAAGTTAGCTTGAATTGTGTTGGATAATTGATATGTATGTGATGTATATAATGCCTTATATATTTGATTATTTTGGTATGTTTTCCATAGTTGTTGATATAGCCAAAGAGTTGTTATTTGGTTAATTAGTAGATGATGTATTAATGCTTGGAAGATTGGCATATTGTGGTATGATTTTGAAATGGAGATATGGTGTAAGTTGTGTCATGAAATAGATGATAATTTGATGAGTAATGCAATTAGTAGTCATGTGAGATTGATGATTTTGGCACATGGATTTGGTATGTTTTTGAATATGGAATTAATTAGTTGATATAGTTGAATATAGATGTCATGATATATGTATGGATTGGCATGTTTTGGTTACCTATCTATGTGTTGAATTAGCACCAATTTGGTTACTTTATGTGCATGAGAAAAGGGTGGCAAATTGGCTTTACAAATGGTCTCTTTTTTTCCACATAGGCAGAGACACGGGCATGTGTCTCAGCCGTGTGCGACAAACGGTCATGTTACATGGCGTGTGTCCCCTAGGGTACCCTTTCGAATTAAATTCAATATACCTTACAGTTTTGACACGGCCTAGACACTCGAGCATGTCTATTAGTCGTGTGTGGCACACGGGCTGGCATATGGGTGTGTGGTCGGCCGTGTGACCCAAGTCAGTAACCTCATTAGATTTCACAAGGCCTGGCACATAGGCTTGTCCTCGGCCATGTGGTGCAAGTCAGTATGTATGCCCTGTTTTCACATGGTCTATGACACGGGCATGTCTGGTAGACGTGTGAGGCACACGACTTGTTCACACGGGCGTTTGACCCTTAAATTAAAGAAAATTTTCTATGTTTCTCAAGATTTGCAAATGTTATCGATTTAGTCCTGAACCATTTCTAAGAATGTTTTAATGTCTCATAGGACCTTAGAAGGGACAATATGATTGAGATGAATGAATTTTGATTAATATTGCATATATGTCTATGAATGAGGTGTGTTATCTGGTAATGCCTCATAACCTTATTCTGACGTCGGATACGGGTTAGGGGTGTTACATATTGTGTACGTTCAGATTTAGAATTGAGACAATCTATTCTCAGGGAAGCACATAGCAATCTATACGCTATGCATTATCGCATGTGAATGTGTAATGCGAATGTGCACTAACGTTGAATCAAGTAATAAAGTGTCTCCACAAGAATTAGAATTGACTAAAATAATTGGTTATGCTATTACAACGAAATTGACTAATTAAATTGTGCAAAAGAAATATGTGATTAATTATTAAAGAAATGTAATGAATGGATTAATAAAATCAATTCTAAATAAAAATATGCTGGGCAATTAAAATGTTGTGGCAATTTTCAAAGAATAAGTGGGAAGGAGTTTGTACTGTTGAATGATAAAATTTGGAATTTCTCAAGCTTATTTCTATAACATAATAATGCCATGACAAAATCTTGACCATTCTACTACTTAGAGAATCACTACTGCAATCTGCTTCTTTCAAAACCCAGACTTTGAGCTATCATTCTGAGTTTTTGTATGCCTAAAAAACTTAATGATATCGAGATTTTTCTCCCTTTCCATGTAAAGGTTGCAACTTCTACGTCTAGAGTGCCGCAAATATTCTTTTGAATGCTTGTCTATATCAACCGATTATAATCCAATCTAATTAATCATTTCAGAATTAAATCAAATCTAATAACATACCACACAGTCATCTATGTCTAGAGCTTGCATGCATGCAGTTAAAATAATCACAAATCCAATGAAACAATATCTTACTCAAAATAAAACCATGGGCATTAAAGATAATAAAATTTCACCCAAATAATTCCAACCCAATGAGAATTAACTCATGGGTTGAACATTGGAATCCATAATAAAACCATTCGACATCATTCTTTAAATTCATGAATCACAAAGTTCCAAAATCAGAAAATAAAGGCAGAACTAAAGAAAGCTTTCGCTACTTCAGCTTTCACTCTAATAATGAGATTTGATGCAAAACCTAGGCTAGATTCCTCTTCCCTTACGGCTGTAATTCTTTTGTAAAATGCTACCCTTTCCTCTCTCTTTTTGAGATTTTTTTATAAGAACCTATTGCAGAGAGATAAAAATTGTTTTCTCATTTGTTTCTCTATCCTCTATTCTCCTTTTTCTCTTTTCTCTTTCCTTCATTATATGGTAGGTCCCTCCCTCTCATTACACACCTTTTGCTTCCTCTTTTCAAGGTGGTTTATCTAGTACAAGTACAGGTGGCTAAGAGTGACGTGGACTGAATGTTGCGTCATCCTTTTAGAATTTCAATAGGATTCGTGTTGGCTATCTAACCAATATTTTGTCATGCCAATATTTCACTTCCTTCATTTTGCTACACTTTTTTCTCTTTTCTTTTTCATCTTGCACCTACTACTAACCACAAACAATACCTTTCATCCCCAATAATATAAGTAACAAATAATAAATTTTATACCACAATACAAGCTTTGTTATGTAATGTTCTAAAAATATGTAAGAATAAAAACATATTTACTTAATTACAAACAATTAATTCCATCTGAGTGATTGTTGACTAGTTGACTAAGTCCACCCATTTTCTACTAGTGCATACCGACTACTCGTTACCAAGGTTGGCAAAGTTGTATATCTTTGAAATTGTGAGACTTCATAGGGTACAGGTTTCTTTCATTTTTTATCGGGATCCTAGTTTGAAGTCTCGATTTTGGAAGAAGCTGCATTGGGCACTTGGTATGAGGTTAAACTTCAATATAACTTTACATCCACAGTCTGATGGGTAGCCTAAGAGTGTTATCTAGATTCTCGATGAGATGTTGAGAGGTTGCGTGATTGATTTTTGAGGCATTTGAGAGGAACATCTTCCACTTGCTGAATTTGCGTATAATAAATGTAACACCCCTAACATGTCTCCGTTACTAGATTAGCATTACGGAGTGTTACCGAACAAAATAGGACATTTCACTTTATTTTAGAACAATTAAACATAAAACAAAAAAATTCTATTCATGGTATAAAAACACTTATGGGCCTTAAATCGGGCTTACTGGGCCCTAAAAATAGTTTAAGAATAAATTGGGGTCAAATTAAAATAAAACAAAAAATTTCAAAAAAAAATCTTGAAATTTTGCAAAACAAGAGTCACACGGTCTTGTAGCTAGGCCATCTGACATAGCCTAAACTGTGTAGACATTCGCAAATAGGACACACAGTTGTGTCCCAACCTGTGTGTCCACCCTTGTGAGTATTCGATGTTGGGTCACACAAGTCACAAGTCGTGTGCCAGTCCATGTGACAAACTATTTTGGCTCAGACGGTCCTGTTGCAGCCCATGTGCTAGGTTGTGTGGATACTGCACCTAAAATCATTCATTACACATGACAATGTGTAGTGATCATGTGTGTCGTACGGTTGTGTGACAGCTCATGTCCCAAGTTGTATGCACCATTTTTGACCCCTAAAATCAAGTTTACCAAAAATGCTTACTTGAGACACAAATATACCATTTACCAACCTTTAAACATACTCAAAACACCTTAAACAAGATAAAAACATGTTAGAATCAACATACCACATAAATTTAAAAGCCTATCCAATATACCCTCATTGGTGCCACAAATAAACATCTATACAATTCAATTTCAATGTCATGGTTTCATACCTTAACCATACTTCATATACTTACCATCTCATTCACACTTTAATATGCCAAAAGCCATCTAAAACACAAAGCACTCACAAGTGTCCAAAACCCATACTTACATATATACATTTATATGCCAACATCAAGTCATTTAGGCAGATAAACTTAAACCTCGTCACATTTGCAATAGCATAAAATAAACTCCTATTACAAGCAATTTATAACTAATAACCAAAACTACCAATATAACGAATGGATAGTGTAATGGTGCTCAGACGATATTTACAACCAATCCAACTTTCTGCTGATCTACAAGAAAAGAAAACAACTGACGTAAGCAATAATGCTTAGTAAGTTCGTATAAAGTCAACTTTAACTTACTGAACATTTTAAGTTAAACAGCCAAGCATAGTTTCATTATATTATAAGCTAACTTTCATTTCCTATACACACCACCTCACATGGTTAATTGGTGTAACATTTCAAGTTAAACAGCCAAGCATAATTTCATTATATTATAAGCTAACATCCCTTATTCCATATTAATATTCTTATGAATATTTTTGTATAAACAACTAATATAACCATGACATATGTATATATAATTTTCCATATAAGCATTTCATATAACTATTTCACTTAAACATTTCATCTTACCATATCATTTACACATTTAACATATAATCATTATGTAAATCACATTTCATTTCAAACGTCCATATAAACATATCATCCTCGAATCACTTACTTCCATCAATGTGAAAACTAAATAAATAGATTAGTCATATCTGTCAGTCATTTATGAGGCACTTATAGGATTAGTATCAAAAATGGTTCATCATACGTTTACTGAACTACAATAATTCAATCCAAACTAATTGTCTAACTTTAACCACATAATCATCAATATGAAACATATTATAGAATCATTCTTGATACAGTATTCAAATGGCATACATCAATATTTCAACATTAAACACATATTTTCATAGCTTGGTGAACTATAGCAACTTGACTCGGATACTTGTGTAACTACACCACACCAAAAGCATCAAAGATGCATAACAGAGACAACGAAATCTAGATAGTGGAACAAATGTGCAATCAGAGGCATTGAAGTGCAAACAGAGGCTGTAACGCCACGAATTTTAGGCCTAGAAGTATTAGGTTTTGAGCATGGGAACAGTTAGGAGGCAGCACATAAATGTTTACTTGTGCAAGTAAGTGACACAACTGTGTATCTGCTTCAGTGGTTATGTGTTCTGGGAGTGTCTGTGAAGTCATGGGTTCAAGTCTTGGCTTGTGCAAAAATTTTGTTTCTTACTTGAATTAACCCTGTCTCTACTTAGCAAGCTTCTTAAATAAATATGGGTATTTTATGACATAAAGAGTCTGCTGGTCTATGGGGTATGTGGCGTGTTATCTATACCAGAGGGCTGAGGTTCGAATCCTGGTGGGTGCAGTAGAGTGTTTTATTTTGGTCCTATGACGTGGGAGAGTTGTGGGTTGACCGAAACACTAAAGTGGTTGAGCGGAATTCAAATTGGATGGTTGAGAGATTAGAGGAGTGATTTGAGGAGGGAATTTAGGAGAAAATTAGGGGATTTGAAGTTGGGAGAGAGTTGGTGCCGAATTGGTAATCTTCCCACTCAGAATTTGATTTTTGGTTGTCATTGCTTTCCATTTTGGTGGCTGGTAGCATTTTTGTTCTTTTCTCAGTACTTGGAGGTTGAATAGTGTCGAAGGTTCTTTCGAGTATTGTTTTACTCTCTTCTGTATTATTCAGTTTTGTTCTCCCTCTCTTTCCCTCTCAACACTCTCGAGTTTGGCAAGTTTCTCTTGATTTCTTGTTTTAATTGTGGTCTTTCTTTGACTGATTACTTCAGCTTCTCCCCCCTAATCGGTTTGTTGTTTGGTCGAATATTCCCTTTCCCTCTTCTCTTTCTCCCAATTCTTCCCTTTCTTCATTTTGTTGTTGATCTATTACTCCACTTCTCCTCCTTTTATTCTTTCAGTTTCGGCATTATTTTGTGATCAATCATCTGAGTGTACGGGTGCTTTTTCTTTCTTTTCCTCTCTGCCATGCTAGTCTTGTATCTAACACTTTCTTCTACTGCCAATTTATAGGAGTGTATTGGTGCTAGCCTTGCTTATGTCACATTGGGTGATCATTTTGGATAGGTCGATTTCTTCCCTTCCATATAATCGATTTCGCGCATTTGGTAGGTGTTATACGGTTGGTGCAATGTTTTGGTTGATCAATAAATGATTTAAGGTTATTAAGTCTCGAATGTATTGCAAGATATCTCTAAAGGGGTTTGTGGTCTGTCGCTTGTAACGATTTAAGTGTGCGATCTTCCGTCGATCGACCAAGGCAAGTGATTAGGATCTCTTTGATAAGTGTTATAAAAAAAGGATTATTGATCTTGTTATTAAAAAGGACTGATGGTAGATTATGTTTGAAACTAAGGTTGGAGCGCCTGTTGTTTATTTGCGCGTTCTTACAACCAGATGTGTAAACACTTTTCAAATCGTAAATCGGCAAAAGACGATACATGTGACCATTGATGCTACACGAGTATGCATTCACTCGTGTGGTAATCCGAACGCCTAAACATAGGCATAAGATCGTGGAGGCCGGCCATGAGCGATTTCATGGGCTTAGGCCGTTTTGGGCCATGTAAAGCCGAAATGGGTCGAGTGGGCCCACGGACATGTGGGCCCCACACGGGTAAACCACACAGACGTGTGGAGAATATTGGGCCAGGCGGTGTAGTTCACACGGCCAAGGCCATTTCTGGGCTATATGGGCCACACGAGCATGTGGGCCCATAATATGGGCCTTAGGCCCGTTTTCATTATTTGACTGTTAAGGTTGCACGGGTTGTAACACCCCTAACCCATATCCTTCGCCGGAATAGGGTTAGGAGGCATTACCGAACAAATGCGCAAATACAAATATTAATAAAACATTACCCAAGTCCAACTCATTATGTATACAAAAAGAAAAAAGATAATATAGTTAACTTATATTTCCATACATATACTATTTAGCACATTGAAAACAGATATCATATCAATGTCAAACTAACACTTACTGCATATAATGCGTATATTAATATGTTTATATAGAAATAATCATCGACAACATGATCAAACATAATATTAAATTACTTATGAAATAATGCATACACCACCAATTATCATACGCATATTCATGTAATTTAATAAACCATAATACATATAAATAAAATTACTATCATATGCAACTTAAGTTAGATCAATTTTGTAACTTGCATGTTTTGCACTTATGTTCAAATTAGTATATTCATTCAGCACAAACCACACATTATCACATACTCCATTTAAGATATTAATTATTAAAGACTTTACATATTTATTTTAAATCATTAAATCATATACATTTGGTCTTAGTAATTTAATCATTTTATAAATGCACATCACCTAAAAGTACTCCTATTACCTATGCCAACCAACATGTCTAAGAGCACACACTCAATAACTGAATAATGGTTACCATTCAAACAACTTAAACTTGGGTTTATTTATTGACGTTTGAGACCAAACTTATTTAGCACGTTCATGTTATCTAAATTTAAGCATGGATCCACAATCTACTAAGTCTGATCGAATACACTTGTCAACTAAGGAGATTATATTTATCATTACAAGGCACAAATCACAATAAACACACTCAAACATAAATCTTGCGTATCATTTGTGAAACAAATTAAGTCAAATTATCACATGCATAAATATTTATATAAACATATGACAAATCACAAGTTAGTCATAACCATCCTATATACCTTTATCTTTTATACGAATTTATAATACATTAGCATATAATTTTCAACTAACTCAAATTTCAATTTATACTTCACAAGAATAAGGCATTGACCACAAATGGACGTATAAATAAATCATGAATTTTACTGCCATGTAACAACCAAACTAAATCTACTCATGTTAGGTTAAGACTCAGCCAACATGTATTGCTGAATTGCACAATTTACATTGAACAAATACGCCCATCACATATACATATACCTTATTCTATGTTTACCTTAGCCGAATCATCCATATACCCGACCAAAAATCATTGATCATTTCCATAACATGATACACCTATCATGAAAATCATTTCTTCATAGCACAAAACACTATTACCAAAACGAACTCAAACCACAACCAAACATAACCAAAGTAAATGTAACACCCCGAACCCGAGACCGTCGCCGGAGTCGAACGCGAGGTGTTAACAGACTTCAACCCACTTATTGACAATTTTCAGACAAGCTGCCAATCTGAGTACTAGTCGCTCCAAAATTCATAACTTGAGTTTTACAACTCGAAAATCAGTTCCGTAAATTTTTCCTGAAACTAGACTCATATGTCCATCTACATATTTTTTTCTAGAGTTTTTGGTCGAGCCAATTAGTACAGTTTATTAGTTAAAGTCTCGCCTGTTGTAGGGATCGACTACACTGACCTTTGTGCGTTACGAATTGGATATCTCCCTGTACAGGGCTTCAATACTAATGCCGTTTGTTTCTATAGAAACTAGACTCAGAGAGGAATCTACACATATATGGAATGACTCCCAATTATCTCTGGTTAATTTACAATGATTTTCCAAAGTTGGAACAGGGGATCCAGAAACCGTTCTGGCCCTATTTCACAAGAACTTTAAAATCTGTTAACTTATAACTCATATGACCATTTCGTTTCTTCCATATGAAAGTAGATTCATCAAGGTACACTTACATAATTTATTTGCTATTTAATACCATTCCTACTATTTTTAGTGATTTTTCACATCCACGTCACTGCTGCTGTCAGCATCTGCCTTTAGTAGGCTTTACCTATTTCATACTTTCCATGATTCAATTGGCCCTTTTACATACATAGCACAAAGCGTGATCATGATTAACCATTCCAATGGCTAATCGTTTCAAAATAATTCCATACCTCATAAGGGTCAACATACAAACGATTATAGTTCTATGCTAAAAACGTATATAAGCCATTTTCGCATGGCTATCCAAGTTTACACAAACCGGAAGGTACATGACCTTCGACAAAGGATGGTCCTATACATGCCATTTCAAAGTTCAACCAAAATTTGTACCAAAATGGGGCTTCGATAGTGTGGATGACTTCGACTTCTTTGATCCCGAATCCGATAGCTAACGAGCGAAACCTATAAAACAGAGAGCCAAAGCAACGGGTAAGCATTTTAATGCTTAGTAAGTCTCAAGCAATGAAATCAGCTTTGACTAAGGTATTTTATTCACATGGCTAATTAAACCACTTTACTAATTCACATTCCCATACTCATACTTATTTCACATCACCGACCCTTATGTTCATGCACAAAAGAACAACTTAGCCCAAGGCCGTAGCTCGTTTATCAACTTAGCGATACTTACTTGTAAGAATTCAATTAGTACAAGTACATACAAACATACCTCATTGCTGGAATTTTTCACAAGTGTATAAGCTGAAATTTTCACAGCAAGATTGCTCACTCGAATCACATACTTTCGGATTTAACCGGATATAGCGATCAAGACGATTGCCTTCGGTCATAACCCGGATTTGGTGACTTGCACAAAGGCCTTCGGTCTTAGCCCGGATATATCAACTCGCACGAATGCCTTCGGGTCTTAGCCCGGATATATCAACTCGCACGAATGCCTTCGGGTCTTAGCCCGGATATATCAACTCACACGAATGCCTTCGGGTCTTAGCCCGGATATATTTTCAATGTTCACTTACACATATATCAATATTCAAGACACGTCCATAGTTCATTTTCGTTACTAAAGCTCTAACACAAAATATTTATCAACCTTTACTATTTCGCTCAATGGCCACACAAACAAGGAGCATAATTTTGATATAATTCAAGTAGGGTCATCACTCAAGACTTACCTTGGATGTTGTCGAGCGATTTCGACGGCTATTCAACTACTTTTTCCTTCCCTTTATCGGATTTAGCTCCCTTTGCTCTTGAGCTAATTTACACAAATTTAACTTATTAAAATCTCATCATGATAGCTTATGGCGAATATGACAAGGAGTGTAAATGGTCATATGGCCATCCTTTAGCTCAAATACACAATGGTCATGCACATTTTACATCACAACAAGCAATTCAATACATTCAAACATCAACGTGAAGTTCAAAGTACTTGGCCCTTATATACATTAGGCATCAAAGTTGTATATGTACGAAATCATAAATCGAACTCAACACATTAGTTAATATTCCTCTTAGCGAATTTTCTAAGCCAAGAATAGGCATCAATATGCTTGCCTCAAACCGAATGCATGCACACTAATTACCCTCATGTGGCGAATATACACTTAATACCACACAAAAAAAAACAGCATACATTTTACTACTAACACATTACATATCATAATTCATTGCACATCTCTTATTTACTTCATAATCAACACATCATCACAAGCAAATATACACTTTGAATTAGTATATATGTCATACCAATCCATCATGTGCAAACATATATTCATGTAGGTGCAAGGGCGAATTCTCAAATGGCTTATATCCAAATATATACACATTTCCAAAGCTTAAATCTTACTTACCATGCAACATGCATGAATTATACTTATGGATATATCATGGCGAATACCACAACACCACACCATTTCAATTTGGTCATGGTGAAACAAAGAACTTAGTATCTCATTCAAAAAAATGCTAAAAGAAAATCTAAGAATCTTCAATCCTCCATCACATGTATCACTTTCAAGCTTGTCATTTAACATGCAATGGCATCAACACCACATTCACTTTGGCCGAATTTCATTCCCATGACATAACAAGGATTTGAACCATGGGCTAACAAGAACATTAAGCTAGCAACTAAAAACATGCATGAACCTCAAACATACCTTAATCTTGATGCAAGTTTAGCCAACCTCTTCCTAATCCTCTTCCAAACCAAGTATGAAGCAAAACTCCTTCCTTAACCTTAGTATTTTCGGCCAACAAGAGAGTGAAAAGAGATGAACAAAATTTTTTCTTTCTTCCTTTAGGACATTCGGCCAAGCTATGGAGGAAGATGGACACTTTTTTTTTTTTTTTTCTCATCTACTAACATTAATTGTTTATTCCATACCCCTTATTTTATTCTTTCCATCATAACCCATTTACCAAACATGTTTCATGACATGATTTTTGCCCATAAATCCTTGTCATGGCCGGCCACTAGCTAGGGGGGGGGGAAATTTGACATGCAAGTCCATTGTTTTGCATGCATCCTTTAATTAGTCATCACACATTTCCCTCATACTTTCAAAGTTTATTACTAGGTCCTTTCTAGTGAAATTCACATCTATAATTCTAAATCAAAGCATAAAAATATCACACATGAGTTAACACACATTATAGGCAATAAAATAAATATTAAATTATTTTTATGCCTTGGTTTTGTGGTCCCGAAACCACATTTCGACTAGGGTCGTTTTAAAGTCACACAACTCTCCCCACTTTAGAAATTTTCGTCCCAAAATCTTACCGTAAATAGGTTTGGATATTGCTCTTTCATAGAGTTCTCGGGTTCCCAAGTAGCTTCTTCTATCCCGTGTTTGAGCCATAACACTTTCACTAGCGGAACCCTTTTGTTTCAAGAACTCTTTCATTTCACGAGCTAGGATACGAATCGGTTCTTCTCCATAACTCATATCGGCTTGAATTTCAACCTCGATGGACTAATTACGTGCGACGGATCGATCTATAGCGTCAAGCATTGAAACATGGAAGACGTTGTGAATCTTTTCAAGTTCGGGGCAAGATCAAACAATACGAATCGGGCCAACTCGTTCGGAGATTTCAGACGCCCAATGAATCTCGGCTCAACTTGCCCTTACGGTAGAATCTGAGTATCTTTTCCACGGCGAAACTTTAAGAAACACTTTATCTCCCACCGATACTCAATGTCCTTTCGCTTCAAATCCGCATACGATTTCGACGATCGGAGGCTATCTTCGATTTTCACGGATTACTTTTACTTTCTGCTCAGATCTTTAATCAAATCCACTCCAAAATTTTGTTCTCACCGAGTTCGGTCCAAAACAATGGTGTACGGCATTTACGCCCGCACAAAGCCTCGTAAGGCGCCATCTTAATACTTGATTGAAAACTATTGTTGTGTTTAATTCAATCAAAGGTAGGTACCGCTCCCACGAACCACGAACTCGAGGATGCAACATCTCAACATATCCTCAAGTATCTCGAATTATACGCCGGATTGACCATCGGTTTGGGGTGAAAGGCGGTGCTGAAATGCAACTTGGTGCCCAATGCTTCTTGTAATTTCTTCCAAAATCGCGAGGTGAACCTCGGATCTCTATCCGACACAATGTAAATCGGTACCCGTGTAATCTCACAACTGAGAAACGTACAATTCAAATAGTTTATCCAATGAAAATCCATACGCGAGGATAAAGTGAGCCGACTTAGTTAGTCTATCAATAATAACCCAAATTGCATCCTTCTTACTTGTCGACAACGGCAATCCGGACACAAAGTCCATTGTGACTCGATCCCATTTCCACTCGGGTATCGTGATCGGTATCAAGTAACCTCAAGGCACTTGATGCTCCGCTTTCACTTGTTGACATATTAAACATCTTGCAACAAAGTCGGAGATGTCTCGTTTCATACCATGCCACCAAAACCGACGTTTCAACTCATTGTACATCTTCGACTCCGGGTGGATTGCCATTCGGCTACAATGAGCTTCGTTCGAATTATCGAAATAAGTTCAATTCTTTGGAACACACAAACGACTTCGAACCTCAAACAATCGTCATCATCAATTTGAAACTCCGATTCCTTGTTCGTAACACACTCAAATTTGCTTTTGCACGCAACTCCTCATCAACTTTCGAGCTTCACGAATTTGATGAGTCAACAATGGTTTGGCCTTTAATTCGCTACTAACACATTGTCGGGTAGGATAGACAAGTGTACATTCATCGTCAGAAAGCAAACAAAGATTTCGGCTTAAGGCATCCGCAACCACATTAGCCTTTCCCGGTGATAGTCAATGACCAGCTCATAATCCTTTAACAAACCGAGCCAACGTCTTTGTCGCAGATTTAAGTCTCTTTGAGTCATCAAATATTTGAGACTTTTGTGATCCGAATACACATGGCACTTCTCACCAAATAAGTAATGTCGCCATATCTTTAAGGCGAATACGATAGCGACCAATTCGAGATCATGGGTCGGATAATTTTTCTCATGTGGCTTTAATTGTCTCGACGCGCATAGGCCACAACTCGACCTTCTTGCATCAATACGCAACCTAACCCAAGTAGGGAGGCGTCACTATAGATGACAAACTCTTTGCCGATTCGGGTTGTACTAGTAATCGAGCTTCCGTCAAATGAGTTTTCAATTGGTCAAAACTTTTCGACACTTTTCCGTCCATTCAAACTTGACATCTTTCAAGCGGTTTAGTCATGGGTGTGGCTATCATCGAGAATCCTTTTACAAACCGTCGGTAGTAACCGCAAGTCCCAAAAGCTCCGAACCTCAAGAATATTTCTTGGAGGTTTCAGCTTAAGTATGGCTGAAATTTTGCTTGGGTCGACTCGAATACCCGATCGCGATACCACGTGACCCAAGAAGCTAACCTCTCTTAACCGAACTCACACTTGCTAAACTTAGCATATAACCGCTTATCCCGTAAAATTTGCAACACTAATCTCGGTGCTCGCATGTTCGGTCTCATCTCTTGAATAGACCAAGATGTCGCCGATGAATACAACTACGAACCGATCCAAATATGATCTCAAGATCCGATTCATCAAATCCATAAATACCGTAGGGCATTAGTGAGCCCAAACGGCATCACTAAGAACTCGTAGTGACCATATCTCGCTCAAGGCGGTTTTGGGTATGTCCGAATCTCGGATTCAAGAATCGATAATAGCCCGATCTCAAATCTATTTTTGAGAACACCGAGGCTCCTTCAGTTGATCGAACAAATCATCGATATGTGGTAACGGATACTTGTTCTTTATCGTCACTTTATTAAGTCGACGATAGTCGATGCACAACCTCATGGTTCCGTCCTTCTTTTCACAAACAACACCGGTGCACCCAAGGTGAAAAACTCGGCGAGCAAAACCTCTATCCATCAACTCTTGCAACCGAGCTTTCAACTCCTTTAATTCCGTTGGTGCCATACGATATGGAGCTATCGAAATCGGTGTGGTCCTGTACAAGCTCAATGCCAAACTCTATCTCCGAACAGTGGCAAACCCGCAATTCTTCTGGAAAACGTCCGGTATTCACAAACCACCGCACAGATTTGGGTTCTATTCCTAACTCCTTATCATCAAGTACATACGCAAGGTATGCTTCACACCCTTTTCTTACATATTTCGGGCCAACATTGATGATATTACAACCGGCAACCCTTCAAGTTCGAGACTCAACTCGGATCATCTCGTTGTTTATGATCTCAAATCAATAGTCTTGCTTTTGCAATTTACAACCGCATCATGCACGGTCAACCAATCCAACCCAAGAATAACATCAAATTCATCGAACGGCAAAAGCATCAAGTCCGCGGAAAAACAGTACCTCAATTACTAGGGGCATTTCTTACACACTTTGTCGACCAAAGACATAACGACCCAAAGGATTTGACACCGAATTACGAACTCAAGAGACTCAATAGGCAAAGTCTTACCGGATGCTAAGGTTTCGCATATATAAGAATGAGTAGAACCGTGGTCAATCAAAGCAATCACATTAGTATCAAAGAGAGTGAAAGTACCAGTAATAACATCCGGCGAGGAGGCATCCTCGCGTGCCAGATAGCATAAGTCCTAGCTGGAGCGCGAGCCTCGGATCTGGTCGCAAGATTCTAGATCCTCTCGACCACCACTAGCCTTGCCCGTATTTCCGGATGGTCTACCTCGAGCGGTGGTAGTACCGGTTCCCACTCCGATCTACATTCTGCTCGCACAACCTCGGGCAATCTTTAATGAAGTGGTCAACTGATCCACACTTGTAACAGAGCGGTCACGGAATCTACAGCTTCCAAAATGCCATTTGCCACAATCGGCACTCATCCTCTCTCGTCGATCATTCCCACTCATGGCGATCAAGTGATTCGTGTGGTCACAGGGGTCGATCGCGATCTCGCCTAGAAAAGCCAAGTGTCTCTAGATCGGCCTAAGCCATCTCTAAGTTTCTTTGATGATCATTGGAAGGGCTTCCCGAATACCTCTTACTGAAACTCCCTTGCTCCCGCTTCGCTTTCCTTTTCTCCATACTAAACTCCTCGGCTTTGCACGCTCGCTCGACGAGAGTCACAAACTCTCGGATTTCCAAAATGCCAACATACAGCTTTATCTCATCATTCAGTCCATCTTCGAAGCGTTTACACATCACAGCTTCTGAAGAAATGCATTCTCGCGCGTACCGGCTAAGCCTCACGAATTTTCGTTCATAGTCGGTAACCGACATGGAACCTTGTTTAAGTTCGAGAAATTCCTTTCGTTTTTGGTCCATAAATCTCGACCGATATACTTTTTCCAAACTCGGTTTGGAAGAACTCCCAAGTTACTTGTTCATGGGCACAATGTAAGTCGAGTACTCCACCAATAGTAGGCGTAATCACGTAGCAAGGAGATGGTACACTTTAGGCATTCATCGGTGTACAAGATAGCTCATCGAGTGCGGATCGTGTTGTCCAACCAAAATTCGCTTGCTCGGCATCATCACTATCCGTAGCTTTAAATTCAGTAGCCCCATGTTTTCGGATTCTATCAACTGGGGCTTATTCGACCTTATTTGGTCAATTACCGGAGGCATTGTAGGTCTTGGGTGTGTTTGTTGGGAATGGAGGTTGTGGAACAGTAGTATTAGTTCGAATGTATTGGTTGAACCAATCATTCATCACGCTATAAAAGGCTTGTCTAGCCTCGTCATTCGGATTGCTAGCAACAGGTTGAGAGTCCGCCGCGCTGTCCCTTGTGCGGGAGCAGCGCCACACTCTCCACATCATCAGCTATCGCTTCGGTTGGGATCGGATCCATTACTATAAATAAACACAAGTTCAAACGTCGAAATCACCACACTATCATATAATCACATAAAATGGCATGTATAGCTAGACCCCAAACGCATTACGGTAGTCCTAGAGTCGACTAAACCGTAGCTCTGATACCAATAAAATTGTAACACCCGAACCCGAGACCGTCACGAGTCGAACGCGAGGTGTTAACTGCACTTCAACCCACTTATTGACAATTTTCAGACAAGCTGCCAATCTGAGTACTAGTCGCTCCAAAATTCATAACTTGAGTTTTACAACTCGAAAATCAGTTCCGTAAATTTTTCCTGAAACTAGACTCATATGTCCATCTACATATTTTTTCTAGAGTTTTGGTCGAGCCAATTAGTACAGTTTATTAGTTAAAGTCTCGCCTGTTGTAGGGATCGACTACACTGACCTTTGTGCGTTACGAATTGGATATCTCCTGTACAGGGCTTCAATACTAATGCCGTTTGTTTCTATAGAAACTAGACTCAGAGAGGAATCTACACATATATGGAATGACTCCCAATTATCTCTGGTTAATTTACAATGATTTTCCAAAGTTGGAACAGGGGATCCAGAAACCGTTCTGGCCCTATTTCACAAGAACTTTAAAATCTGTTAACTTATAACTCATATGACCATTTCGTTTCTTCCATATGAAAGTAGATTCATCAAGGTACACTTACATAATTTATTTGCTATTTAATACCATTCCTACTATTTTTAGTGATTTTTCACATCCACGTCACTGCTGCTGTCAGCATCTGCCTTTAGTAGGCTTTACCTATTTCATACTTTCCATGATTCAATTGGCCCTTTTACATACATAGCACAAAGCGTGATCATGATTAACCATTCCAATGGCTAATCGTTTCAAAATAATTCCATACCTCATAAGGGTCAACATACAAACGATTATAGTTCTATGCTAAAACGATATAAGCCATTTTCGCATGGCTATCCAAGTTTACACAAACCGGAAGGTACATGACCTTCGACAAAGGATGGTCCTATACATGCCATTTCAAAGTTCAACCAAAATTTGTACCAAAATGGGGCTTCGATAGTGTGGATGACTTGACTTCTTTGATCCCGAATCCGATAGCTAACGAGCGAAACCTATAAAACAGAGAGCCAAAGCAACGGGTAAGCATTTTAATGCTTAGTAAGTCTCAAGCAATGAAATCAGCTTTGACTAAGGTATTTTATTCACATGGCTAATTAAACCACTTTACTAATTCACATTCCCATACTCATACTTATTTCACATCACCGACCCTTATGTTCATGCACAAAAGAACAACTTAGCCCAAGGCCGGTAGCTCGTTTATCAACTTAGCGATACTTACTTGTAAGAATTCAATTAGTACAAGTACATACAAACATACCTCATTGCTGGAATTTTCACAAGTGTATAAGCTGAAATTTTCACAGCAAGATTGCTCACTTCGAATCACATACTTTCGGATTTAACGGATATAGCGACTCAGACGATTGCCTTCGGTCATAACCCGGATTTGGTGACTTGCACAAAGGCCTTCGGTCTTAGCCCGGATATATCAACTCGCACGAATGCCTTGGTCTTAGCCCGGATATATCAACTCATACGAATGCCTTGGGTCTTAGCCCGGATATATCAACTCAAGACGAATGCCTTCGGTCTTAGCCGGATATATTTTCAATGTTCACTTACACATATATCAATATTCAAGACACGTCCATAGTTCATTTTCGTTACTAAAGCTCTAACACAAAATATTTATCAACCTTTACTATTTCGGCTCAATGGCCACACAAACAAGGAGCATAATTTTGATATAATTCAAGTAGGGTCATCACTCAAGACTTACCTTGGATGTTGTCGAGCGATTTCGACGGCTATTCAACTACTTTTTCCTTCCCTTTATCGGATTTAGCTCCCTTTGCTCTTGAGCTAATTTACACAAATTTAACTTATTAAAATCTCATCATGATAGCTTATGGCGAATATGACAAGGAGTGTAAATGGTCATATGGCCATCCTTTAGCTCAAATACACAATGGTCATGCACATTTTACATCACAACAAGCAATTCAATACATTCAAACATCAACGTGAAGTTCAAAGTACTTGGCCCTTATATACATTAGGCATCAAAGTTGTATATGTACGAAATCATAAATCGAACTCAACACATTAGTTAATATTCCTCTTAGCCAATTTTCTAAGCCAAGAATAGGCATCAATATGCTTGCCTCAAACCGAATGCATGCACACTAATTACCCCTCATGTGGCGAATATACACTTAATACCACACAAAAAAAAAACAGCATACATTTTACTACTAACACATTACATATCATAATTCATTGCACATCTCTTATTTACTTCATAATCAACACATCATCACAAGCAAATATACACTTTGAATTAGTATATATGTCATACCAATCCATCATGTGCAAACATATATTCATGTAGGTGCAAGGGCCAATTCTCAAATGGCTTATATCCAAATATATACACATTTCCAAAGCTTAAATCTTACTTACCATGCAACATGCATGAATTATACTTATGGATATATCATGGCGAATACCACAACACCACACCATTTCAATTTGGTCATGGTGAAACAAAGAACTTAGTATCTCATTCAAAAAAATGCTAAAAGAAAATCTAAGAATCTTCAATCCTCCATCACATGTATCACTTTCAAGCTTGTCATTTAACATGCAATGGCATCAACACCACATTCACTTTGGCGAATTTCATTCCCATGACATAACAAGGATTTGAACCATGGGCTAACAAGAACATTAAGCTAGCAACTAAAACATGCATGAACCTCAAACATACCTTAATCTTGATGCAAGTTTAGCCAACCTCTTCCTAATCCTCTTCCAAACCAAGTATGAAGCAAAACTCCTTCCTTAACCTTAGTATTTTCGGCCAACAAGAGAGTGAAAAGAGATGAACAAAATTTTTTCTTTCTTCCTTTAGGACATTCGCCAAGCTATGGAGGAAGATGGACACTTTTTTTTTTTTTGTTTCTCATCTACTAACATTAATTGTTTATTCCATACCCTTATTTTATTCTTTCCATCATAACCCATTTACTAAACATGTTTCATGACATGATTTTTGCCCATAAATCCTTGTCATGGCCGGCCACTAGCTAGGGGGAAATTTGACATGCAAGTCCATTGTTTTGCATGCATCCTTTAATTAGTCATCACACATTTCCCTCATACTTTCAAAGTTTATTACTAGGTCCTTTCTAGTGAAATTCACATCTATAATTCTAAATCAAAGCATAAAAAATATCACACATGAGTTAACACACATTATAGGCAATAAAATAAATATTAAATTATTTTTATGCCTTGGTTTTGTGGTCCCGAAACCACATTTCGACTAGGGTCGTTTTAAGGCTGTCACAGTAAATCTTAGAAATTAAGCCATTTTTGCATGGCGTTAATACAAAACCAAAGTTCATTATTTCAAAACAAAATCCAGCCTATACATACCATAATATGAGATTGATTATTTAAATACCGAAGCTATAGATAGTTTGATATACTTTGTTGATGATCCCCGAGCTTGGAACTCGAATCCAAAATCTGTAAAACAAAGACAAGCATACACACTATAAGCTATTTAAGCTTAGTAAGTGATAAGCAAACAAACAAACCGATAACATAATCAACTTTTTTTAACCAACCAAATTGCAATATCAATATCAAGGTTATTCTCAACTTTCAACTTCAATAATAATATACCTGAACACATATATCCAATACCTTAGCGGAATGTTCTCAAGATTAAGTCATCAAATCATTGTTCAATTTTCATAAGCCAAATTATTAATATAAAACCTATTATACATACCTTTGTATAAATAAGCTTTTAAATCAAGATAAAATTTATATACACACATTAACTAAGTAACTGAATATGCAAGATCATTATATATATGCAAAAATAAAACCATACCAACAAGGATCATACTTCTTACCTATAAGGCCGAATACACATGACATTTTTACACATATATTTTTCATTCATGTTACACATGCTTGTAACTAATATCATAACACTCACTTACCTTGTTACAAATAAATACTAAACCAATACATACCTGATCACTTAGTTAATTTTAAATATTTGTTCTCCAATTATCGATGCGCGATGAACCATTCAGAATTGGGTAGGACACTCAGATAATCACACATATCGTACAATGCCAACGTCCCAGACGTGGTCTTACATGTAGCCACATATCAATGCCACTGTCCCAGACAGGGTCTTACTCGTAAACACATATCGGAATCACATATCGATGCCATGGTCTTACTCACACACATGAATCGGGATCCTATGTCATGACATATGTATCCTAACTATTCCTAAGGCTTATACGGGGCTTCCGGACTTCATAACTCTGTCGAAACATATTCGGAAACATAGTAATTAAGCTAAATCATATTTGGCTATAGCTTAATAAAATCATAAATTTCATATCAGCATGTATATTTTGTATTTATTTAAAACTAAATACGTCTATTTGCTTATAAACTTACCTCGGACAACGAAAAACCGGTACCGATTGACTAGTCGACAACTTTCGTTTTCCCCCGATCCAAATCTAATATCTTTGGTTATTGATCTAAACATATTCAAATTAAGCTCATTCAAACATATTTTCATTCAATTTAGTCCAACAACACATAAATGAGCAAATTACCATTTTACCCTTGACATTTACACTTTTTATAATTTAGTCCCTATTGCACAAAACACAAAATACACAAAATTTCAAGATACCCATGTTTGGCCGAATCTTACCCATTACCATACAAGTCCTTATATTTCATTTATTTCACATTTTAGTCCCTCAAATTATTATTTTTGCAATTTAGTCCTAATTACTCAAAATCATCAAAAACTCCAATACAAAATATGCTAATCTAAAACATATCTTTCATATTTCATCATCAAACAAAAAAAATCACAAGCTATCAACAATGGCATAACTCAAAATATTCGTTAAAATTAAAAATTAAAGCTTGGGTCTTGAAGATTACTAAGCAACGATATCAAAAACGTAGAAATTATCAAAAACCGAGCAAAATCTAATCTTTATTGAGGTTTACAAAGTTCCGAACCCTAGCCTTTGTTTTCTTCTTTTTCTTTGTCTTAGTTTCGGTGTATGAACAAAGATAATGATATGAATATGACTTATTTTATGTTTATTATATGATATTTTATAATATATTATTTCATTTACAATTTTAACCTTAGTTAAACATTATATTGTCACATTTTAATGTCCTTAGCCATCCACTTATATTGCTAATGGTCTATTTTCAACTTAAGGACTTCCATTTAATAAGCTAATAACAATTTGGCCCTCTACGCTTTTAACTATCAAATTTTTAATTTACGCGATTCAGTCATTTTATTTAATCGAATACCTAAACGACAAAATTAAATCACGAAAATTTCACAGATATAAATTCATACAAAATAAACACAGAAAATAATTTTTTTAAATATTTTTCTGACTCAAATTCATGTTCTTGAAACCACCGTTCCGATTAGGGTCTAAATCGGGCTGTTACAACTCTCCCCCCTTAGGGATTTTCGTCCTCGAAAATCTTACCGGTGAATAGGTTCGGATAGCGTTCTCTCATTACATCTTTTGGTTCCCACGTTGATTCTTCAACACCATGTTTATGCCATAATACTTTAACTAACGGAATCTTCTTATTTTATAACTCTTTAATCTCGTGAGCCAGGATACTAATCGGTTTTTCCTCGTACGTCATATATGGTTTAATCTCAATCTCAGACGAACTAATCACATGTGAAGGGTTAGATCGATATTTACGAAGCATCAAAACATGGAATACATTGTGGATCTTTTCTAATTCAAGTGGCAATACTAGTCTGTAAGCAACCGGCCTGACACGTTTTATAACCTCATATGACCCAATAAACCTCGGACTCAATTTTTCTTTACGACCAAATCTGAGTATTTTCTTCCATGGTGAGACTTTCAAGAAAACTTTATCTTCAATTTGAAACTCTATATCCCTACATTTCAAGTCCGCATATGATTTCTGACAATCTGTTGCCATCTTCAAACTTTCATGGATCACCTTTACTTTCTATTCGGTTTCTCTGATCAAATCGACCCTGTGTGTAACACCCCTTACCCGTTACTGTCGCCGGAACAGGATACAAGGTATTACCAGAACATAATACCTACCATTAAACATAATCGAAATATAAATATGTCTTGATCAATATTAGCCAACTTTAAAGGCTTGTACAAATTAGCTAGTCGAGTACTGTAACTAATATTTTAAACCTAGACAAATATGACACGTAACAAAATAATTAAGCCTACTATACATGCCATAATTCAAAACGTTTAGTTCAAATACCCTAAAGTAGGATAGTGCGGATAAATCTTCACGATCCTTAACTCCTGAGCAAGCCGGAGAACACTATAAGACAAAAGAGAGAAACAAAGTAAGCTTATAGCTTAGTAAGTAAGTATGTAAATACTAATAAAAAAAAAAAATCTATCATGTTTACACAACAATTCAAGTACATCTACTTTAACTTCACTATTCATTCCACTTTGATTAAGCTGTCTCTGCTGCGTCATATTCACTAAATAAATCATAACTCGAGTTACCAAACTCGAAATTCAAATCCGTAAAATTTCCCTGAATCTAGACTCATAAAGCTTTTTGCTAATTTTTTCTATAATTTTGGTTCAGCCGATTAGTACAGTTTATTAGTTAAAGTTTCCCTGTTACACAGCTCGACTGATCTGACCTCTGTTCACTACAAATTGAATTTCTCTCAGTACACAATTCAAACAACCCTGAAGTCTGTTTCATTTAAAAATAGTCTCAATAAGGAATTTAGGCATGTAAACTATATTTCTTAATTTGCTTTGTACAATTTTTAATGATTTTTCAAATTTGGAACAGGGGATCACGTATTCATCCTGAGCAAGTCACATACAATTGTAAATATCTCAAAATATAGAATTCCTTTGCTTGCTTTGTTTCTTTTATATGAAAGTAGACTCATTAAACTTTAATTTCACATCTCATTCAACCTCTAATTATATTCCTCCTATTTTTGGTGATTTTTCAAAATCACGTCACTGCTACCATCTAAAAACAGTTTTAATGCTAATTTCACTCTTTCACAAAATCTTTATGCTAACCTCATTTTATCTTATATTTGTATATACCACAAATCATTTTCACCATATTTCATTCACCATAAGTATAGGTCCAAACCACAATGTCACCACAAAACCATCCCGTTGAACAATTCGGATCAATCCTCGATATTTAATGGTTTCAAACACGCCCCACCATCATACTTCGCTTAGTTCGGCTCTCTTGTACACATGGTGAACACTTAGTACCACTCATGCGACCTAGCCGATTTGTCTCGTAGCTCTCTTGTCTACATGGTGTCCGTCACTTGGAATCACGCATGCGACCCAGCTACATTTATCTTTCACGTAGCTCTCTTGTCTACATGGTGTCCTTCACTTGGAATCACGCATGCGACCTAGCTACATTTATCTTTCACGTAGCTCTCTTGTCTACATGGGATACATCTCGTATCACACATGTGACCTAGCTACTACAGGGTGTCTCGTAGCTTTCTTGTACACATGATGTGCACTCGGCATCATACATGTGACCTAGCTACGCTCCATCTATTTTATTCGATTTTTCCAATGTTCAACCGGATCTCTCTCTATTATTTATTTCCATTCTTCCAATAGTCGATTTATACTTCAACATCAGCTAGTATATACATATAATAGGCTGAAATATAAGAATGTACATGAAATTATTGTAATATTTACATACAAACTTACCTTGGTGCAAAATGTGGAAATTTTGCAATTTAATCCAAAACTTTTTCCTTCCCCTGCTCGAGATCAATTCCGCCTTTCTTGATCTATAATAACACATTTAGCTCATTTAATACTCATACTATTTATTTCAATCCAAAAATCACATCATGGAAAAATTACATTTTGCCCCTAACTTTTACAAAATTACATTTTTGCCCCTAGGCTCGGAATTAATTTCAGCCCTTATTCTTATGTTTTATGATATGCTGAACATTTTCTCTTCTACAACCACATCAATTTCTCACTCTATCATATAGTTATGAACAATAGGTATTTTTACCGATTATGCTGCTTTTACTCGCTTTCACTTAAAACCGAGTAGCACAAGTTATTTAACATAATTTAAAACCTCATATTCTATCATAAAACATCAAAATACACAAATTTCACCTATGGGTATTTTTCCAAATATGAACCCTAGGTTAAATTATTACTAGCATAAGCTTAATCGAGCTTCCGGATTCCAAAACGTAAAGAACATTAAAACGGGCTTGGAATCACTTACTATGGAGCTTGAAAATTGAAGAAACCCTAGCTATGGAGAGAGGGAGAATTCGCAGCAACTAAGGAGGATGATGACCAATTTTGTGTTATTTTTCCCATTTTATTTCATTTAATATCCAAATGACCAAAATGCCCTCCTTACTAAACTTTCAAAAATTCCTTCCATGTCCTAATTTTGTCCATGAACTTAAAATTGGTCAAATTGCTATTTAAGACCTCCTAATTAATATTCCAAAACAATTTCATACTAAAACTTCGGGATGCAAATTTTGCAACTTATTCGATTTAGTCCCTACTTTCAATTTAAGCACTTTAGGCATAGAATTTCATCACGAAATTTTCACACAATCATGCAATCATATCATAAACCCCAAAATAATTATAAAACAATTATTTCTATCTCGGATTTGTGGTCACGAAACCACTATTCCGATTAGGCCCTAATTCGGGTTGTCACAATTCTCCCCCCTTTTGAGATTTTCGTCCCAAAAATCTTACCTAGAAAGAGGTTTGGGTACTGCTTCCTCATAGCTTCTTCAGTTCCCACGTAGCCTCTTCTATCCCATGTCCGTGCCACAATACTTTCACTAAAGCTATACTTTTATTTCTTAACTGCTTAACCTCTCGAGCCAAAATCTTTATTGGTTCCTCCTCATAGGTCATATCCGATCGAATCTCAATTTCGTTGGAGAAATCACATGTGAAGGATCGAACGATAACGTCCGCAACATTGATACATGAAACACGTTATGAATTCTTTCTAACTCGCCGGTAAGGCCAACCGATATGCCATCGGGTCCAATTCTCTCAAGAATCTCAGACGCCCAATAAAACGCGGACTCAACTTGCCTTTTCGACTAAATCTCGAATCTTTTTCCATGGTGACACCTTCAAGAACACTTTATCACCCACCGAAATTCAATCTCTTTTCTTTTAAATCTGCATATGACTTTTGTCGATCTGAAGCGACTTTCAAGCAATCCCGAATTACTTTTATTTTCTCTTGGTTTCTTTAACTAGATCAACTCCATGAATCTGCTTCTCACTAAGCTCGGTCCAATATAAAGGAGTCCGACACTTACGACCATACAAGGCTTCAGACGGTGCCATTTGTATACTTGATTGATAACTCATTATTGTAGGCAAACTCAATCAAAGATAGATACTTCTCCCAACTACCTCCAAATTCTAAAACACAAGATCTAAGCATATCTTCGAGTACCGGATTACTCTTTCTGTTTGACCATCTGTTTGTGGATGAAATGCGGTACTAAAGTTCAATTTTGTACCCAAAGCTTCTTGTAACTTTTTCCAAAATCTCGAGGTAAATCTTGGATCTCTATCTCGATATTATAGACATAGGTACTCCGTGCAACTTCACAATTTCAAAGAACATATAATTCGCTAATTTATCAAGTGAGTAATCGGTGCGTCTTGGTATAAAGTGGGCTGACTTTGTTAATCTATCAACCACTACCCAAACAAAGATCCTTCTTTTAGGAGTTAAAGGCAAACCGTTACAAAATCCATGGTAATCTTGTCCCATTTCCACTCGTGCACCATTACTTGGTTGAAGTAATCCTCAAGGCACTTGATGTTCAAATTTTACTTGTTGATGATCAAACACTTGGTTACAAATTCGAAATGTCCTTTTCATACCGCCACCAATACGACTTCTTTAAATCATTATACATTTTGTGCTACCAGATGAACTGATAAACACCATTGTGCGCCTCATGTAATATTTTCGAATCAATTTATCGTTTTTCGACACATATCCTGTCTCGAAACATCAAACAATCATCCGTCCAACTCGAAAATCTGAGTCGTAACTCGATTCGCATTGAGTTCTCTTGATCCGCAACTCACTATCATTCTTTTGAGCATCACAAATTAATCGGAGAAATAACGGTTTAGCTCTCATTTCTGCTAAGATTGACCCATCATCAGACAATGCTAACCCCGTGTTCATGGCTCTCAAAGTAAAAAGAAATTTTCTGCTCAAGGCGTCAGCAACTACATTTGCTTTTCCCGGATGATAATCAATCACTATATCATAATCCTTTAATAATTCAAGCCATCTTCGCTGTCGCAGATTCAGATCCTTTTGATTCATCAAGTACTTCAAACTTTTGTGATCGGTAAAATTCGCATTTTTCACCGTACAAATAATGTCGCCAAATCTTCAAGGCAAAAACAACAATGCCGGTTCCAAATCATGTGTAGGATAGTTCTTCTCATGCGGTTTTAACTGCCTCAAGCATAAGCTACCACTTTACCCTCTTGCATCAACACACATCCAAGGCCCATCAATGATGCATCACTATAAATTACGAACTCCTTTCCCGACTCGAGCTGTACTAAAATTGGTGCTTCAAATAATCGTGCTTTCAATTTTTCAAAACTTTGTTGACATTTATCACCCATTCAAATTTAACATTCTTTTGCAACAACTTAGTCATAGGAGAGGCAATCATCGAAAATCCTTCAACAAAACGTCTATAATACCCGGCTAAGCCTAAAAGCTTCTAACCTCGGATACATTCTTGGCGGTTTCCAATCGACGATCGCAGAAATCTTACTTGGATCCACCAATACCATCACCGAGACTATATGCCCCAAAAATCCGACTTCACGAAGCCGAACTCACTTTTACTAAACTTGGTAAACAGCTTTCTTTTCTCTCAAGATTTGCAATATAGTTCTCAAGTGTTCGGCATGTTCGGACTCATCTCGAGAATAAATTAAAATATCATCTATAAACACTACTACAAACTTATCCAAATATGGCCTAAGATCCGATTCATTAAGTCCATAAATATAGCTGGAGCATTTGTTAAGTCGAAAGGCATCACAAGAAACTCATAATGTCCATACCTTGTCCTAAAGGCGCTTTCAAGACATCCGACTCCTTAACTCTCAAATGGTAGTAACCGACCTCAAATCAATCTTTGAAAACACTGTGGCCCCTTTAACCGATCGAATAAATCATCAATCCTCGGCAATGGGTACTTGTTCTTTATAGTCACCTTATTAAGTCGACGGTAATCAATGCAAAGTCTCATTGAACCATCCTTCTTCTTACTGAATAATACAGAGCACCCAGGGAGAGAAACTCGGTCTCACAAATCCCTTTGTCCGTTAACTCCTGCAATCGAGCCTTCAATTCTTTTAATTCATCGAGCCATTCTATATGGAGCAATCGAGATCGGTGCAAAGGTTCGCAACAAATCAATAGAAAAATCTATCTCTATTCGGAGGCAACCTGTGCAATTCCTCCGAAATACATCCGAAACTCACAGACTATCTAAGACTCGATTCAAATTTCAGTTAGGGCAACTCAATATTCATTACATAAGCGGATAAGCTTCACACCCTTTTCTCATGTATTTCGCATGCAGACATGTGCGAAATCACCATAGGCAATTTATTTGATTCATCTGTTTCAACCCACGAATTTCTCCATTTTCACATTTCAATTCTAGTGTCTTTTGTTTACAATCTACCTTAGCATCATACAATGTTAACCACCCATTCCCAAGATAACGTCAAACTCACCAAATGGTAACAACATCAAGTTGGCCGGAAAAGCAGTGACCTTGAATCATTAATGGGCAATTCTTGCAAACCTTGTCAACTAGCACATATTGGCCTAAGGGTTCGACACTTTAATCGTAAACTCAAGAAATTCAACAGCAACTTTTATTGGATACTAAATTCATGCAAATATAGGAATGAGTGGACCCGGATCAATCAATGCAATAACAATAGTATCATAGAGAGAAAATGTACCAAGAATAACATCGGAGATGATGCATCTTCTCGCACGTATAGCATAAGCTCTAGCAGTGCTCTAGCTTCGATCTTGCCGTTAAATCTTTCATCACAGTTTTACTACTAGTCCCACCTCCGCTTTTTCTCGGTGGTCTACCTCTACTAGCGGTGGTATTCATCTAGCAGCACTCAAATCTTTCTTCTTTAACTTTCTCCGGACAATCTCTAATAAAATGCTCGCGAGAACCGCACTGAAACAAGCTCGCTCGGTCCCCAACACTCACCATAATGTTGCTCGCCACATTGTCGACACTCGGCTTTCTAGGTCGCACATTACCCACACTTGCCACCAAGTAGCTTGAGCTTTAGACCCGAATATGCTCTACCACGATCTCTGTGTGAATCCCCAATTGAAACTGTCATTCGAGGGTTTGTCTCTTTGGACGCCTTTGGTTGAGATTGAAATGGCTTGCTTATCTGTCTTTTTTCGACATCTCGGGCCTCAATAGCGCCTTTTCTTCTTTCTTTGTTCAATTCTTCTACTTTAAGAGCTCGATCAACCAATACTACAAATTCTTTCAACTCCAAAATTCCTACAAGCACTTTAATGTCCTCATTCAGCCCATCTTCAAATCTTCTACACATAATGGCCTCGGTGGACACACATTCTCGGGCATACTTGTTGAGTCTTACAAATTCGCGTTCATACTGCCATGCACATTTTCCCCGCTTCAATTCAAGGAACTCCTTCCGTTTTGATCAATGAATCGCTGACTTATGTATTTCTTTCTAAATTCTTCCCGAAGAAATCCCAAGTAACTTTTTCTTTTGGCACCACTGCAACCAAAGTCTTCCACCAGTGGTAAGCCGAATCTCTCAAAAGTGATACAACACACTTTAAGCATTCCTCGGGTGTACATGAGAGCTCATCAAATACACGGGTAGAATTTTCAAGCCAGAATTCCGCTTTCTCAGGATCATCATCGATCTTTGCTCTAAACTCTTCAGCCCTTGTTTTGAATCTTGTCAACCGGAGGCTTGTTCATTCTTACCAAATCTATACCTTGAGCAGCTACAGGAATCGTCTGAGGTATAGGAGGGGGTGGAGGAGGTTGAGCATTTGGATTTGCTCGAATAAATTCAGTATACCAATTGTTCATCATTTGGAGAAAGGCATCCCGAGCCTCATCTCCTTGTCTCAATGTCTCAGTCTATTTTCCACAGCGCGGTCCCTTGTGCGGGAGCCACGCATTACTAGCATCATCATCACCGCAGTTCCTTCAGGATCCATTACTATATTAAAACAAAACACGCTTTAGAATAATCAGAGTCACCACACTATCACAATATTTTTATGGCATGTATAGCTAGACTTTTACACACACTTCATTAGTCCGAGAACCGACTAAACCATAGCTCGATACCACTAAATGTAACACCCTTACCTGTTACTGTCACGAAGAGCAGGATACAAGGTATTACCGAACATAATACCTACCATTAAACATAATCGAAATATAAATATGTCTTGATCAATATTAGCCAACTTTAAAGGCTTGTACAAATTAGCTGGTCGAGTAATCAGAACTAATATTTTAAACCTAGACAAATATGACACGTAACAAAATAATTAAGCCTACTATACATGCCATAATTCAAAACGTTTAGTTCAAATACCCTAAAGTAGGATAGTGCGGATAGATCTTCACGATCCTTAACTCCTGAGCAAGCCGGAGAACACTATAAGACAAAAGAGAGAAACAAAGTAAGCTTATAGCTTAGTAAGTAAGTATGTAAATACTAATAAAAAAAAAAATCTATCATGTTTACACAACAATTCAAGTACATCTACTTTAACTTCACTATTCATTCCACTTTGATTAAGCTGTCTCTGCTGTGTCATATTCACTAAATAAATCATAACTCGAGTTACCAAACTCGAAATTCAAATCCGTAAAATTTCCCTGAATCTAGACTCATAAAGCTTTTTGCTAATTTTTTCTATAATTTTGGTTCAGCCGATTAGTACAGTTTATTAGTTAAAGTTTCCCTGTTACACAGCTCGACTGATCTGACCTCTGTTCACTACAAATTGAATTTCTCTCAGTACACAATTCAAACAACCCTGAAGTCTGTTTCATTTAAAAATAGTCTCAATAAGGAATTTAGGCATGTAAACTATATTTCTTAATTTTCTTTGTACAATTTTTAATGATTTTTCAAAGTTGGAACAGGGGATCACGTATTCATCCTGAGCAAGTCACATACAATTGTAAATATCTCAAAATATAGAATTCCTTTGCTTGCTCTGTTTCTTTTATATGAAAGTAGACTCATTAAACTTTAATTTCACATCTCATTCAACCTCTAATTATATTCCTCCTATTTTTGGTGATTTTTCAAAATCACGTCACTGCTACCATCTAAAAACAGTTTTAATGCTAATTTCACTCTTTCACAAAATCTTTATGCTAACCTCATTTTATCTTATATTTGTATATACCACAAATCATTTTCACCATATTTCATTCACCATAAGTATAGGTCCAAACCACAATGTCACCACAAAACCATCCCGTTGAACAATTCGGATCAATCCTCGATATTTAATGGTTTCAGCACACAGCCCCACCATCATACTTCGTTTAGTTCGGCTCTCTTGTACACATGGTGAACACTTAGTACCACTCATGCGACCTAGCCGATTTGTCTCGTAGCTCTCTTGTCTACATGGTGTCCGTCACTTGGAATCACGCATGCACCCAGCTACATTTATCTTTCACGTAGCTCTCTTGTCTACATGGTGTCCTTCACTTGGAATCACGCATGCGACCTAGCTACATTTATCTTTCACGTAGCTCTCTTGTCTACATGGGATACATCTCGTATCACACATGTGACCTAGCTACTACTGGGTGTCTCAGAAGCTTTCTTGTACACATGATGTGCACTCGGCATCATACATGTGACCTAGCTACGCTCCATCTATTTTATTCGATTTTTCCAATGTTCAACCGGATCTCTCTCTATTATTTATTTCCATTCTTCCAATAGTCGATTTATACTTCAACATCAGCTAGTATATACATATAATAGGCTGAAATATAAGAATGTACATGAAATTATTGTAATATTTACATACAAACTTACCTTGGTGCAAAATGTGGAAATTTTGCAATTTAATCCAAAACTTTTTCCTTCCCTGCTCGAGATCAATTCCGTCTTTCTTGATCTATAATAACACATTTAGCTCATTTAATACTCATACTATTTATTTCAATCCAAAATCACATCATGGAAAAATTACATTTTGCCCCTAACTTTTACAAAATTACATTTTTGCCCCTAGGCTCGGGAATTAATTTCAGCCCTTATTCTTATGTTTTATGATATGCTGAACATTTTCTCTTCTACAACCACATCAATTTCTCACTCTATCATATAGTTATGAACAATAGGTATTTTTACCGATTATGCTGCTTTTACTCGCTTTCACTTAAAACCGAGTAGCACAAGTTATTTAACATAATTTAAAACCTCATATTCTATCATAAAACATCAAAATACACAAATTTCACCTATGGGTATTTTTCCAAATATGAACCCTAGGTTAAATTATTACTAGCATAAGCTTAATCGAGCTTCCGGATTCCAAAACGTAAAGAACATTAAAAGCGGGCTTGGAATCACTTACTATGGAGCTTGAAAATTGAAGAAACCCTAGCTATGGAGAGAGGGAGAATTCGCAGCAACTAAGGAGGATGATGACCAATTTTGTGTTATTTTTCCCATTTTATTTCATTTAATATCCAAATGACCAAAATGCCCTCCTTACTAAACTTTCAAAATTCCTTCCATGTCCTAATTTTGTCCATGAACTTAAAATTGGTCAAATTGCTATTTAAGACCTCCTAATTAATATTCCAAAACAATTTCATACTAAAAACTTCTGGGATGCAAATTTTGCAACTTATTCGATTTAGTCCCTACTTTCAATTTAAGCACTTTAGGCATAGAATTTCATCACGAAATTTTCACACAATCATGCAATCATATCATAAACCCCAAAATAATTATAAAACAATTATTTCTATCTCGGATTTGTGGTCACGAAACCACTATTCCGATTAGGCCCTAATTCGGGTTGTCACACTGTGTATCTTATTTTAACTGAGCTTAGTCTAGTACAATGGCGTATGACATTTTTGACCATACAAAGCCTCATAAGGTGCCATTTTGATACTCAATTGAAAGCTGTTATTATATGCAAATTCAATCAGAGGTAAATATCATTCCCACGTACCTTCAAACTCGAGAATGCAACATCTCAACATATCCTCAAGTATCTGAATGATTCGCTCAGACTGGCCATCTATTTGCGGATGGAAGCAGTACTGAAATGTAATTTCATACCTAGTGCATCTTACAGTTTCTTCAAAAACATCGACGTAAACCTCGGATCTCTATCCGAAACAATAGATATAGGCACACCATGTAATCTTACAATCTAAGAAACATACAATTCAACCAGCTTATCTAGTGAGTAATCTGTACGTATCGGAAGAAAATGAGTCGATTTAGTCAATCTATCTACAGCAACCCAGATTGCATTTTTCTTGCTCAGTGTCAACGATAAACCAGTTACAAAATCCATCGTGACTCTGTCCCACTTCCACCCAGGTATCATAATCTGCTGAAGTAATCCGGAAGGTACCTCATGCTCGGGTTTTACTTGTTGATAGACTAAACATCTTGCAACAAATTTAGAAATGTCTCGTTTCATACCATGCCACCAATAAAGTTGTTTCAGATCATTATACATCTTTGTTCTACCTAGATGAATAGATAACTGACTGCTATGAGCTTCATTCAAAATCATCTGAATCAACTTTGAATTCCCGGAATACATATTTAGTTTTTGAATCTCAAACAGTCATCAGCATCAATTCTGAATTCTGAATCAGCATCCTTCTCACACTGATCTCGTTTTGCGATCAACTCATTATCAACCTTTTGGGTATCACAAATTTGTTGAACAAATAACGGTCTTTCTTTCAATTCAGCTATTATCGAACCATGATCAGACATAGCTATATGCGTTTTCATTGCACACAAAGAAAATATTGATTTTCGGCTTATAGCATTAGCAACAACATTAGCCTTCCCCAGGTGGTAGTCAATCGCAAGCTCGTAATCTTTTAGCAATTCTAACCATCGGCATTGTCTCAAATTCAAATCTTTCTGAGTCATCAAGTACTTCAAACTTTTATGATCAAAATAAACATGACATTTTTCACCAAATAGATAGTGACGCCATATTTTCAATGCAAACACAATAGTTGCCAATTCCAAATTGTGTGTCCGGTAGTTCCTTTCATGTGGCTTCAATTGTCTTGAGGCATAAGCTAGAACTTTGCCTTCCTGCATCAAAATATAGCCTAAACCATTTAAAGACGCATCACTAAAGATAACAAATTATTTACCTGATTCTGGCTGAACTAGCACTGGAGCTTCGGTCAAAAGGGCTTTCAACTGATCAAAGCTTTTCTGGCACTTTTTTGACCATTCGAATTTAACATCTTTCTGCAATAATTTCATCATCAGAGCTATAATCATAGAGAAACCTTTCACGAATCGCATATAATAACCAGGAAGTCCCAGAAAGCTTCAGACTTCAGAAACGTTCTTTGGTGGATTCCAATCAAGTATAGCTAAAATTTTGCTCGGATCGACTCAAATACCTGATGCTGATATAACATGTGTAACATCCTGAAATAGGGCCTAGTCGGAATGGTGGTATCGGGACCACAAATCTGACATCAGAATATTATTTTATGATTATTATGAGGCCTGGAATATGAGTATATGCATGTGTTAAAGTTTCATGAAGAAATTCTTCGCGTAAGGTGTTCAATTGGAAATTAGGGTCTAAATTGAATAAATTGCAAAACTTGATTTCTAGAAGCAATTTGCATGAAATTGCTTTAGATTATAAAATAGAAGGTCTTGGGGAGCAATTTTCCTAATTTCTAAATTTTTGGACAAAAATGGGCTTGCATGGATGAAATTTCAAAGAAAGGGCTTAAGGGCATTTTGGTCATTTGATATTTAAGTGAAATAAAATGGGAAAAATAAACCAAAAATCAGCCATTCTTCTTCTCCATGCTACTGAAATTTCTAGGGTTTCCATAACTAGGGTTTTTAAGCTTTCCAAGCTCAATAGTAAGTGCTCCCAAGCCCCGTTTTTAATGTTCTTTGTAATTTTAAAATCCCGGTAGCTTGCTCTCTCCATTTCTACCTATATGTCACGCTAAGATTCATGTTTAAAAATGTACCCATGCATGATTTGCTTGTATTTTGATGGATTGTGGAGGAATATGAAAGATGAAAGTGTATTAAACATCTTTTCCTAGTTGATTTTCATGAAAAACCCTTATAGGGACTATTTTGCAAAAGATGTAAATGTGTGGTAGAAATGAGAAAATAATGCAAAATGTGGGCTACCATAAGAAGGAAAAGTGTTTGGCTAGGCTTGGGTAAGATAGAAAGTGCATGTGTTTCATTATACGAGCCTAAGGACTAAATCATAAAATTGTGAAAGGTTAGGGGCAAAATGGTCATTTACACCGGGGGTATATATTAAGCTTGAAATGTATAATTTAGTGTATTAATGAGTTAATTTTATTGTTATAGACCCCGAGGAACAAATTTTAGAGGTCGATCGAGGTAAACGCAAGGTTTCGGAATAACCGAAACACAACTCCGAAAAGAATAACAGGTAAGTTCAGATAACTTAAACTAAAACCCTAATATGCATAATTGAATGATTTATGAATGCATTACGATTGCATTTATTAATCGCATGAAATATCATAGAAATGCATATTTGATGGTAACATGTGAAAATGTCTCGGATGAGGTTAACAAAGGGAATTCGATGGATAAACCCTCATTGATATGAGTAAAGAGATCCTGCATGTGTTGCAGTAAGGATTTAGCCCAGACGGGTAATCCGTGATCTCAAGTATAAAAAGGATCTAGCCCGGACGGCTGTTCCTTGAATGATCAAGCCTCCCGAAGAATATGTGTGCATTATGGATTTAGCTGGACGGGTAATCCAATTAGGGTCTGAATTTAGCCTGAACTAGTAATTCAGATCCGAGCTCATTAAGGGTGTTTGTTGTCATAAGGGATTTAGCCTGGACTAGTAGTCCTGCCATGAGATGTGAGGTTCGCGGGAGTGCATATATGTGAGATGATCATTCGTAAGAATTGACGGATAATGGGTATTCTATCGAGATTTCCTGGAAACTCATCGGGATTAATATGATGTATGTCAATAAGATGATGAATGATGAGCTCATCTACATAAATTACATGATGCTTTGTTATGTCACTAATTCATTGATTGAGTGTATGTGATAGGGAATCATTTCGTAATTGATGATTTCATGATTTAAATATGGATGTATGCTAATTCCTCGGTAAGTTTACTTTTCGGTTATTCGAGCTTACTAAGCATGTAAATGCTTACCCCTCTCTTTCTCCATATCTCACAGAGCTCGAGGACTCGAAAGGATTGGAAGACGATTGGATAGTGAACACACTATCAACTGGACAAGCTTTGGTATAAAGACTTTGTTTGTTTTGTTCAATGGCATGTATAGTATTTTTTAGTATTTTGTTATATGTGTCACTTGATTTGCCAAATGAAGGCATGTAAAAATATGTTTATCTCTTTGTATATGGCCACGAAAATTGGCTTAATTGAAAGTAGGCTATGACCTACGAATTTATGCATGGTATTATTTATAAGTGATAGGTCGTTACCAATTGGCAATGAGTCACATGAACGGGCCAATTTAGGATGAATTAAAGTGACATGGGAACCCATAAACACTAAATGGGAAATAACCTATCATGTATGAAACCAATGATATAAGGTTTCCATACATCTAGTTTAATCAAGATTATTTACAAGTGTATAATTGTGTTTTACTTTGAATTTGGTAACCACTAAGCACAAGTAGTAGAAAGGGGTGACTAAAGGCTTGGAAAATAGCCAATTAGAGTCCACATAGTTAGACACACGGGCATGTGTCTAGGCCGTGTGTGACACACGGTTCCCTCCCATGGGCGTCTGCTATGGCCTTGTGTCTCCTGCACTTAAAATTTTAGGTCAAAGTTGCACACAGCTAAGCCATACGGGCGTGCACCATGGCCGTGTTAAAAATACAATGTCAACCACGGGCAGGCGGCACGAGTGTGTGCCATGGTCGTAGTGATAAGTCAGTGTTGTCCACGATTGAAGGGCATAGGCGTGCCCCAAGTCACAAGGGCGTGTGAGTCCACATGGCCCACCTACACAGGCTTGTGACACTTTATGATAAGGAAAAATTTCTTAAGGAGCCCAAGGTTTTTCAAACGTACTCGAATTTGTCCCGCACTACCTCTAGGTATGTTATAGGCCTCGAAGGCCTATACAAGGGACGAGTTGTTCATAAATGAAAAGCCTACAATTTGAGTAAAATTTGGTGACCCAATTTGGTAAATGTAAAGTCCTGGTAATGCCTCAAACCCTATCCTGGAGTCGGGTACGGGTGAAGAGTGTTACATTTATTGGTATCAGAGCTACGGTTTAGTCAGTTCCAGGACTACCGTAGAGGATGTTAAAGTTCGCTATGCATGCCATTATTCGAATGTTGATAGTGTGACGTCTCTTAATTGTTTAAACTATTTTGAATATAGTGAATGTATTCCAATTAAGCACAAAATGTGACAGCCCAAAATTGACCCTAGTCGGAATGTGGTTTCGGGACCACAAAACCGAGGCATAAAAATAATTTAAAATTTATTTTGATGCCTATGATATGTGTTAAATTGTGTGTGACATTTTTGATGATTTGATTTAGTGTTATAAATGTGAATTTCACTAGAAATGGCCTAGTAGTAAACTTTGAAAGTATGATGGGAAGATGTGGGATGGCTAGTTGATCATGCATGCAAAAATAAGGGATTTGCATGTCAAATTTCCCCAAAAGAAGCATAGTGGCCGGCCAGGGTAGGTGTTGATGGGCAAGGGAAACATGTTTCCAACATGTTTGGTTAGTGAGTTATGTATGAAGAAATAAAAATAAGAATTAGCATTAAAGAAATGAACAAAAAAAAGATGAGCATGGATGCCCCCCATTGTCGTGTAACTAAGAAAGAAAACAAAAAATTTTGTTCATCCTTGTTCTCTCCTTTTGGCGTAAAATACTAAGAGGAAGAAGAGATTTTACTTCATTTTCTTTGTTTAGAAGAGATCTAGAAGGAAATTTGGCTAAACTTGCATCAAGAGTAAGGTATGTATGAGGTTGTGTTATGAGTTTCATGCATGTTTTAGTTGCTAACTTGATGTTCATGTTAGCCATGGTTCAAATCCTTGTTATGCCATGGGAATGGTATTTGGCCAAAGTTGTTATTGTGTTAAAGCCATTGCATGCTAAATGTGAAGCTTGCTAATGATGCATGCAATGATGGATTTTCTACTCTTGAAATTTCTTTGTAGCCATCTTGAGTAAGACATTGAGTTTTCTTTTGTTTAACCATGATTGAAGTTGAAAGGGGCATGATTGTGATGTATTCGCCATGATGCATTCATGAGCATGGTTCATGCTTCTTGCATGTTAGTAAAATTTGTGTTTTGGATGGCTATGGACACCTTGAAATTGCCTTGCACCTATATGTGTATATATGATTGCACATGATATTTTGATTATGAAGAAAGTGATAAATATGTTGTTTAAAGAAGAAATTTGTTGAAGAATGTTGTGAAATTTGCATGTACAATCGGCCTAGTACACATATGATGTGAAAATCTTGCAATTTATTGTTGATTTTGTGCAAGTATGACTAAGTATAATCGGCCACATGGGGGAATTATTGTGCATGCATTCGGTTAGAGGCAAGCTTAATGATGCCTATTCTTGACTTAGGTAATCGGCTACCTTGTTGTGAGCTAAGGCCAAATGTGTGCGTAGTTAAAGAAAATTGACTAAAGTGCTTAGTTATGTGAAGTTGAGTCAATGATATGTGTATTCGGCCAAGGCTAGCAAGCGAGACTTTAATGAATTGAATTTGTTTGAATTAGCTCAAGAGCTTAGAGGGCCACAATTGGATAAGGGAAGGAAAAAGTGATCGATTAGCCGTCGGTTGCTCGACAACATCCGAGGTAAGTCCTCAAGAAATGACCCTACTCGAATTATGTGAAATGAAATATGGATGTGTAATGATTATTGATTTATGTGTATGAGTAATTGAATGATACCCGCTAAGTCCCGGCGCGATTATGCAAGTGATATGTTTGTGTTTGAGCCTTAGTAACGAAAATGAAACATGGATGTGTAATGATTATTGATGTATGTGTGTGCATGAGCAATTGAATGATATCCGGCTAAGTCCCAAGACATTTATGCTAGTAATTATATCCGGTTAAGACCAAGGCCATTGTGCTAGTGACCACATCCGGCTAAGACCAAGGCATTCGTGCAAGTTGTTAACTGGCTAATACCCGAAGGCATTTGTGCACGCTGTTCTATCCGGGCTAAGACCAAGGCATTCGTGCATGTGGTTATATCCGGTTGTATTCAAGAAGCTTGGGCTGAAGGTGAGCGTTGGTTGCTGTAATAAATTTAATTAGTACGCCGAAAAGCCCAAAGGAAAAGGTATGTTTATATGTGCATTGGAAAAGTCGATATGTTTGAGTAACACTGCTCAATCGACTAACTAATTTTCAGCTATTGAATTGGTTGATATCTTGTGAAAGTATACAATGATGAAGTGTGAAGTAAGTATGATTATGTGAATGTGTATTAATGAAATGATTCATTTGGCTATGTGAATGTAATGCCTTAGTTAAAGCTGATTTTATTGCTTGAGACTTACTAAGCATAAAAATGCTTACCCGCTGCTTTGGCTCTGCTTTATAGATTTTGCTCGTTAGCGATCGGATTCGGGATCATTAAAGTCAAGTCATCTACACTATCAAAGCCTCCATTTTGGGTATAATTTTGGTTGAACTTTGAAATGGCATGTATAGGACTACCCTATTGTAGAAGGTCATGTACCTTTCGGTTTTATGTAAGCTTGGATAGCCATGCGAAAATGGCTTAGATACGTTGTTAGTATGATTCTATAATCGTTTGTATGATGATCATTATGGGGTATGGAATGGTTTTGAAAAGATTAGCCATTGGAATGGTTAATCATGATCACACTTGTGCTATGTATGCAAAAGGGCCTATTGAATCGTGGAAATCATGAAATAGGTAAAGGTTACCTTGAAAACAGATGCTGGCAGCAGCAGTGGTGTGGTTTTGAAAAATCACCAAAATTTGTACGAATGGTATTAAATAGTGAATAAGTTATGTAAATGAACCTTGATGAGTCTACTTTCACATGGAAGAAACGAAACGGTCATAGGAGTTACTTGTTAAGAGATATTAAAGTTATTGTGAGACAGGGCCAGAACGGTTTCTGGGTCCCCTGTCGCGAATTTAAAAATTTGCTATAAATTATCCAGAAAGAATTAGAAGTCATGCCTTATATTTTCAGATTCCATTTTGAGTCTAGTTTCATTAGAAACAAAGGGCACCAGTATTAAAGCCCTGTACAGAGAGATATTCAAGTTGTAACACGCGAAGGTCAGAGCAGTCGATCCCTGTAACATGGGTGACTTTAACTAATAAACTGTACCAATTGGCCTGACCAAAAATTCTAGAAATAAATCCATGGAAGGATATATGAGTCTAAATTCAGGGAAAATTTACGGAATCAGTTTCCGAGTTTTGAAACTCGAGATATGATTTTTAAGGCGATAGTGATGCAGTTTTCCAGCCTGTCTGAAATGCCAAATTGGTCGGTACTTTAAGAGGATTTAGCTGTCAACCCCTCGCGTCCGACAATCGCGATGGTCTCGGCTCGGGGTGTTACAATTTTATTGGCATCGAGCTACGGTTTAGTCGATTCTAGGACTACCGTGATATGTTTGGGGTCTAGCTATACATGCCATTAAATGATGAATTGATAGTGTGGTGATTTCGACAATTTGACTTTGTGTTTGTTTATAGCAATGGATCCCGATCCCAACCGAGCAATAGCTGATGATGTGGAGAGTGTGGCGCTGCTCCCGCGCAAGGGACAGCGCCGGACTCTCAACCTATGGCCAGCAATCCGAATGATGAGGCTAGGCAAGCCTTTTATAGTGTGATGAATGATTGGTTTAACCAATACATTCGAACTAACACTACTGTTCCACAACCTCCATTCCCGACAAATGCAACCCCAAGACCTACAATACCTCCCAGAATCGACCAAATATGGTCAAGTAAACCCCAAATCGATAGGATTCAAAACATGGGGCCACTGAATTTAAAGCTACGGATGATGACGATGCCGAGCAAGTTGAATTTTGGTTGGACAACACTATCCGAGTGCTCGATGAGCTATCTTGTACACCCGATGAGTGCTTAAAGTGTACCATCTCCTTGTTACATGATTCCGCCTACTATTGGTGGAGTACTCTGACTTCTGTGGTACCTAGAGAGCAAGTGACTTGGGAGTTCTTTCAAACCGAGTTCCGAAAAAAGTATATCACCGAGATTCATCGACCGAAGCGAAAGGAATTTCTTGATCTTAAGCAAGGCTCTATGTCGCCATCGACTACTCTGACGAAAATTTGTGAGGCTTAGCCAGACGCGCGAGAATGATTTCGTCCGGCTATTATGTGTAAACGCTTCGAGGATGGGCTGAATGATGATATAAGGATGTTCGTTGGCATTCTCGAAATACGAGAGTTTGTAGTACTTGTTGAGCGAGCTTGTAAAGTCAAGAGCTTAGGAAGGAGAAACAAAAGTTGATGTGGGAACCGGAGAATTCGAAAAGGTCCTCGGAAAGTCTCTTCAACAGCATCGAAGAGATTTCGAGATGATGTGAGCCGGTCTAGAGGCGCTTGGCTTTTCTAGACGAGATCGCGGTCGACCTCCTGTGACCACACGAGTCACTTCGATCGCCATGGTGGAAATGATCGCCGAGAGAGCGGAGTGTCGCATTGTGGCAAATGGCATTCGGGAGTCAGAGGTTCCGTGATCACTCTCGCTATAAGTGTGGATCGGTGACCACTTTATCAAGGACCGCCGAGGTTGCTTGAACAAAATGTAAGTTAAAGTGGAAACCCGGTGCTACCATCGCCGAGGTAGGCCATCCGTAAATGCGGCAATGCTAGTGGCGGTCGAGAGGGTCGAGAGATGCTACAACGAGACCCGAGGCTCGTACTCTGCTAGGACTTATGCCATACGCCAAGACGCCGAGGATGTCGCCTCACCGGATGTTATTACCGGTACTTTCACTCTTTTCGATACTAATGTGATTGCTTTGATTGACCCCGGTTCTACTCATTCTTATATATGTGAAACCTTAGCATCCAAAGAAGACTTTGCCTATTGAGTCTCTCGAGTTTGTAATTCGGTGTCAAACCCTTGGGTCATTACGTGCTTGTCAACAAAGTGTGCAAGAAAAGTCCCTAGTATTCGAGGTTCTTGTTTTCCGGCGGACTTGATGCTTTTGCCGCTCAATGAATTCGACGTTATTCTTGGTTTGGATTGGTTGACCAAGCACGATGCGGTTGTAAATTGCAAAAGCAAGACTATCGATCCGAGGTGCGCAAATAACGAGATAATTCGGGTTGAGTCTACGGACTTAAAGGGTTGCCACCGTAATATCGGCAATGTTGGCCCTAAATATGTAAGAAAAGGGTGCGGCGTACCTTGCGTATGTGCTCGATGACAAGGAGTCGAAAAGAAACCCGAATCGCTGCGATGGTTTGTGAATACCCGGATGTTTTCCTCAAGAATTGCCGTGTTTACCACCTGCTCGGAAATAGAGTTTGGCATCGAATTGGTACCGGTACCACTCCAATTTCGATAGCTCAGATCGTATGGCACCGACGGAATTAAAGGAGTTGAAAGCTCGGTTGCAAGAATTGGTGGATAGAGGTTTTGCCTTGCCGAGTTTTTCGCCTTGGGTGCGCCAGTGTTGTTTGTGAAAAGAAGGATGGGACCATGAGGTTGTGCATCGACTATCGTCGACTTAATAAAGCGACGATAAAGAACAAATATCCGTTATCACAGATTGATGACTTGTTCGATCAACTGAAGGGAGCCTCGGTGTTCTCGAAAATAGATTTGAGATCGGGCTATTATCGATTCATGAATTCGAGATTCGGACGCACTCAAGACCGCCTTGAGCGAGATATGGTCACTACGAGTTTCTAGTGATGCTGTTTGGACTTACTAATGCCCCTACGGTATTTATGGATTTGATGAATCGGATCTTCGCACCATATTTAGATCGGTTCGTAGTCGTATTCATTAATGACATCTTGGTCTATTCAAGAAATGAGACCGAACATCTTTGAACACCGAGGTTAGTCTTTGCAAATTCTACGGGATAAGCAATTATATGCTAAGTTCAAGAAGTGTGAGTTCGTTAAGAGAGGTTAGCTTCTTGGGGCATGTGATATCTCAGATCGGGCATTCGAGTTGACCGAACAAAATTTTAGCCATACTTAACTGGAAGCCTCAGAAATATTACCGAGGTTCGAGCTTTTTGGGGCTTGCCGTTATTACCGACGATTTGTAAAGGTTTCTCAACTATAGCCACGCCAATGACGGCTACTCCAAAAGGATGTTAAGTTCGAATGGACGGAGAAATGTCGAAGAGTTTCGATCAATGAAAACTTATTTAATCGAAGCCCCAATTCTAGTGCAACCGAATCGGCAAAGAGTTTGTCATCTATAGTGACGCCTCCCTACTTGGGTTAGGTTGTGTATTGATGCAAGAAGGTCGAGTTGTGGCCTATGCGCCGAGGCAATTAAAGCCACATGAGAAAAATTATCCGACCCATGATCTCGAATTGGTCGCCATCGATTCGCCTTAAAGATTTGGCGACATTACTTATTTGGTGAGAGGTACCATGTGTACTCGGATCACAAAAGTCTCAAATATTTGATGACCCAAAGAGACTTAAATCTGCGACAAAGACGTTGGCTCGAGCTGTTAAAGGATTATGAGCTGGTCATTGACTATCACCCGGGAAAGGCGAATGTGGTTGCGGATGCCTTGAGTCGTAAATCATTATTCGCTTTACGAGCGATGAATGTGCACTTGTCCGTTCGATCCGACAACGTGTTAGTAGCTGAATTGAAAGCCAAACCATTATTGATACATCAAATTTGTGAGGCTCAGAAGGTCGACGATGAGTTGGTTGCAAAACGGGCCGAGTGTGTTCCGAACAAGGAATCGGAGTTTCAGATTGATGATGACGATTGTTTGAGGTTCAGAAGTCGTCTGTGTGTTCCAAAGAATTTGGAACTTATTCCGATAATTCTGAACGAAGCCCATTGTAGCCAAATGGCAATCCACCCGGGGAGTACGAAGATGTACAACGATTTGAAACATCGGTTTTGGTGGCATGGTATGAAACGAGACATCTCCGACTTTGTTTTGAGGTGTTTAATATGTCAACAAGTGAAAGCGGAACATCAAGTGCCTTCAAAGATTACTTCACCGATCACGATACCGAGTGGAAATGGGATCGAGTCACAATGGACTTCGTATCCGGACCGCCATTGTCGTTGAGTAAGAAGGATGCGATTTGGGTCGTTGTAGATAGATTGACTAAGTCGGCTCACTTTGTCCCTCAGACGCATGATTTTTCAATGGACAAATTAGCGAATTGTACGCTTCTCGATTGTGAGATTACACGGGTGCCTATTTCTATCGTGTCGGATAGAGATCCGAGATTTACCTTGCAATTTTGGAAGAAGTTGCAAGAAGCTTTGGGTACCAAGTTGCATTTCAAAGACCGCCTTTCACCCCAAACCGATGGTCAATCCGAGCGGATAATTCGGATACTTGAGGATATGTTGAGATGTTGCATCCTCGAGTTCGATGGTTCATGGAATGGTATTTGCCTTTGATTGAATTCGCTTATAACAATAGTTTTCAATCAAGTATTAGGATGGCACCTTACGAGGCTTTGTACGGTCGTAAATGCCGTACACCATTGTTTTGGACCGAGCTCGATGAAAGCAAAATTTTCGGTGGATTTGATTAGAGATGCTTGAATGAAAGTGAAAGTAATCCGTGAAAGTCTCAAGATAGCCTCCGATCGTCAAGTCGTCGACGCGGATCCGAGCGTAAGGACATCGAGTATCGTGGGAGATAAAGTGTTTCACAAGGTTTCGCTTTGGAAAAAGATACTCAGATTCTACCGTAAGGGCAAGTTGAGCCCGAGGTTCATTGGACCATATGAGATATCCGAGCGAGTCGGTCCAGTGGCATATCGTCTGATTTTACCCCCTGAACTCGAAAGGATTCACGATGTCTTTCATGTTTCGATGCTTCGACGCTATAGATCTAATCCATCGCACGTGATTAGTCCATCGGAGGTTGAAATTCAAGCCAATATAAGTTATGAGGAAGAACCGATTCGTATCCTATCACGTGAAGTGAAAGAGTTGCGAAACAAGCGGGTTCCGCTAGTGAAAGTGTTATGGCTCAAACACGGATAGAAGAAGCTACTTGGGAAACCGAGAACTCTATGAAAGAGCGATACCCAACCCATTTTTCGGTAAGATTTTCGGGACGAAAATTTCTTAAGTGGGGAGAGTTGTGACACCCAAAATTGACCCTAGTCGGAATGTGGTTTCGGACCACAAAACCAAGGCATAAAAATAATTTAAAATTTATTTTGATGCCTATGATATGTGTTAAATTGTGTGTGACATTTTGATGATTTGATTTAGTGTTATAAATGTGAATTTCGCTAGAAAGGGCCTAGTAGTAAACTTTGAAAGTATGATGGGAAGATGTGGGATGACTAGTTGATCATGCATGCAAAAATAAGGGATTTGCATGTCAAATTTCCCCAAAAGAAGCATAGTGGCGGCCAAGGTAGGTGTTGATGGGCAAGGAAACATGTTTCCAACATGTTTGGTTAGTGAGTTATGTATGAAGAAATAAAATAAGAATTAGCATTAAAGAAATGAACAAAAAAAAGATGAGCATGGATGCCCCCCATTGCTTAGTGCAACTAAGAAAGAAAACAAAAAATTTGTTCATCCTTGTTCTCTCCTTTTGGCCGAAAATACTAAGAGGAAGAAGAGATTTTGCTTCATTTTCTTTGTTTAGAAGAGATCTAGAAGGAAATTTGGCTAAACTTGCATCAAGAGTAAGGTATGTATGAGGTTGTGTTATGAGTTTCATGCATGTTTTAGTTGCTAACTTGATGTTCATGTTAGCCATGGTTCAAATCCTTGTTATGCCATGGGAATGGTATTTGGCCAAAGTTGTTATTGTGTTAAAGCCATTGCATGCTAAATGTGAAGCTTGCTAATGATGCATGCAATGATGGATTTTCTACTCTTGAAATTTCTTTGTAGCCATCTTGAGTAAGACATTGAGTTTTCTTTTGTTTAACCATGATTGAAGTTGAAAGGGCATGATTGTGATGTATTCGCCATGATGCATTCATGAGCATGGTTCATGCTTCTTGCATGTTAGTAAAAATTTGTGTTTTGGATGGCTATGGACACCTTGAAATTCGCCTTGCACCTATATGTGTATATATGATTGCACATGATATTTTGATTATGAAGAAAGTGATAAATATGTTGTTTAAAGAAGAAATTTGTTGAAGAATGTTGTGAAATTTGCATGTACAATCGGCCTAGTACACATATGATGTGAAAATCTTGCAATTTATTGTTGATTTTGTGCAAGTATGACTAAGTATAATAGGCCACATGGGGGAATTATTGTGCATGCATTCGGTTAGAGGCAAGCTTAATGATGCCTATTCTTGACTTAGGTAATCGGCTACCTTGTTGTGAGCTAAGGCGAATGTGTGCGTAATTAAAGAAAATTGACTAAAGTGCTTAGTTATGTGATTTTGAGTCAATGATATGTGTATTCGCCAAGGCTAGCAAGCGAGACTTTAATGAATTGAATTTGTTTGAATTAGCTCAAGAGCTTAGAGGGCCACAATTGGATAAGGGAAGGAAAAGTGATCGATTAGCCGTCGGCCGTTCGACAACATCCGAGGTAAGTCCTCAAGAAATGACCCTACTCGAATTATGTGAAATGAAATATGGATGTGTAATGATTATTGATTTATGTGTGTATGAGTATTTGAATGATACCCGGGCTAAGTCCCAAGGCGATTATGCAAGTGATATGTTTGTGTTTGAGCCTTAGTAACGAAAATGAAACATGGATGTGTAATGATTATTGATGTATGTGTGTGCATGAGCAATTGAATGATATCCGGCTAAGTCCCAAGACATTTATGCTAGTAATTATATCCGGTTAAGACCAAGGCCATTGTGCTAGTGACCACATCCGGCTAAGACCAAGGCATTCGTGCAAGTTGTTAAATCCGCTAATACCAAGGCATTTGTGCAAGTCGTTCTATCCGGGCTAAGACCAAGGCATTCGTGCATGTGGTTATATCCGGTTGTATTCAAGAAGCTTGGGCTGAAGGTGAGCGTTGGTTGCTGTAATAAATTTAATTAGTACGCCGAAAAGCCCAAAGGAAAAGGTATGTTTATATGTGCATTGGAAAAGTCGATATGTTTGAGTAACACTCGTTCAATCGACTAACGAATTTTCAGCTATTGAATTGGTTGATATCTTGTGAAAGTATACAATGATGAAGTGTGAAGTAAGTATGATTATGTGAATGTGTATTAATGAAATGATTCATTTGGCTATGTGAATGTAATGCCTTAGTTAAAGCTAATTTTATTGCTTGAGACTTACTAAGCATAAAAATGCTTACCCCGTTGCTTTGGCTCTCTGTTTTATAGATTTTGCTCGTTAGCGATAGGATTCGGGATCATTAAGTCGAAGTCATCTACACTATCAAAGCCTCCATTTTGGGTATAATTTTGGTTGAACTTTGAAATGGCATGTATAGGACTACCCTATTGTAGAAGGTCATGTACCTTTCGGTTTTATGTAAGCTTGGATAGCCATGCGAAAATGGCTTAGATACGTTGTTAGTATGATTCTATAATCGTTTGTATGATGATCATTATGGGGTATGGAATGGTTTTGAAAAGATTAGCCATTGGAATGGTTAATCATGATCACACTTGTGCTATGTATGCAAAAAGGGCCTATTGAATCGTGGAAATCATGAAATAGGTAAAGGTTACCTTGAAAACAGATGCTGGCAGCAGCAGTGGTGTGGTTTTGAAAAATCACCAAAATTTGTAGGAATGGTAATGAACCTTGATGAGTCTACTTTCATATGGAAGAAACGAAAATGTCATAGGAGTTACTTGTTAAGAGATATTAAAGTTATTGTGAGACAGGGCCAGAACGGTTTCTGGGTCCTCTATCGCGACTTTAAAAATTTTCTATAAATTATCCAGAAAGAATTAGAAGTCATGCCTTATATGTGCAGATTCCATTTTGAGTCTAGTTTCATTAGAAACAAACGGCACCAGTATTAAAGCCCTGTACAGAGAGATATTCAAGTTGTAACGCGAAGGTCGAGCAGTCGATCCCTGTAACATGGGTGACTTTAACTAATAAACTGTACCAATTGGCCCAACCAAAAATTCTAGAAATAAATCCATGGAAGGATATATGAGTCTAAATTCAGGGAAAATTTACGGAATCAGTTTCCGAGTTTTGAAACTCGAGATATGATTTTTAAGGCGACAGTGATGCAGTTTTCCAGCCTGTCTGGAAATGCCAAATTGGTCGGTACTTTAAGAGGATTTAGCTCGTCAACCCCTTGCGTCCGACACCGGCGATGGTCTCAGGCTCGGGGTGTTACAAAATGAGTCCAAGAGAGCCAAGAGCCATGCTCCAGCTTCCGTCTAGTGAGCTGTATTTAGTAGTAGTAGAAGGCTGATGTCAGTAGGCCGAGAAGAGGCCCTAGCTGCCTTATTTGATATGATGGATGAATGGTTTGGGGATTATCTGGGAAATCGCCCCAATATACCAAGACCTCCCCTGCCCCTAACCAACTTGATGAGGATGTGCCACGAGGTATGGCACCAGTAAGAATCAGTAAAGCCCCTGTAGATAAGCTTAAAAAGTATGGGGCTGAGAAATTCAAAGCGAAAGTTGATGATGATGCTGAAAGAGCCGAGTTCTGGCTCGAAAATACTACACGAGTGCTAGATGATTTGTCATGCACACCCAAGGAATGTTTGAAGTGTGCTATGTCCCTTTTGAGGGACACTGTATACAATTGGTGGAAGACCGTATCCTCGGTAGTGCCGAAAGAAAATATTACTTGGGATTTCTTCCAAGAAGAGTTTAGGAAGAAATATGTTAGCCAACGATTCTTGGATTCGAAGCGAAAGGAGTTCCTGAAACTCAAATAAGGGAACAAGACTGTAGCGTAATACGAGAGAGAGTTCGTACGACTAAGTCAGTACGCAACTGAACGGGTCCAAACTGAATCGAAAATGTGTAAACGCTTCGAGGATGGTCTGAATGAGGATATCAAGTTGTTGATTGGGATCTTGGAAATACGGGAGTTTGCCGCATTGGCCGGTCGAGCCAAAAAGGCTAAGGAGCTTAATAATGAAAGAAAAGAAGCTAAGAGAGAGGCTCGAGTTGCGAGCAAGAGATCTAGTGGTAAAACACTTCCGTTCTCCACGAAGAAAGCCAGGAGCCTACATGAACGCTCCACTTCGTCAGTGGGATATTCGGATAGATCAAAAAGCTCTAAACGTCGAGGTCAAAATTCTTCCTTCCCAATGGTGACTAGTGTGGAGAGTGTGATGATCAAAAATCGAAGTGTAAGAGCTGTAACAAATTTCACTTTGGAGAGTGCCAAATGAAGAGCGGCACGTGTTTCAGATGTGGTTCTCTTAATCACTTTCTCAGGATTGCCTGGAACGAGCCAAAAAAGAAGTGGAAATAGTTCCGAAGTTGAGTACTCCCATTCTACAAGGTAGACCTCTGAGATACCCTGGGAGTGCTAGTGGCAGTCAACTCGTGACTAAAGACACTGCAAAATCAGAGGTTCGAGCCCCGACAAGAATGTATGCGATACATGCACGAAGAGGAAGTTGTTGCTCTTGATGTTATTATGGGAACTTTCTCTCTTTTTAATATAAGTGTTGTTTCTTTAATTGACCCGGGGTTGACGCATTCATATATCTGTATGAGATTGGCGTCTAGTATGAACATACCTGTTGAACATATGGAAGATATTATTAGAGTGTCGAACCCACTAGGCAGATCAATTCTAGTTGATAAAGTCTGTTAGAATTATCCTTTGACGAGTCAAGGTCATTGTTTCCCGACTAACCTTATGTTGTTACCATTTGATGAATTTGATGTAATACTTGGTATGGATTGGTTAGCCCTTCATGATGTAACAATGAATTGTGGTAGTAAGTATATTAAGTTAAAATTCTCAGATGGTAAGATTCTACGGGTAAAATCAAGAGAATTGGGTTTGTTGCTGGTAGTAATCATGGTAATGGTTGCCCAGAGATATATGAGGAAAGGATATGAAGCTGACCTTGCATTTGTACTGAACACTAATGAAATAGAGTTGAAAATCGAGTATGTACCGATAGTATATGAGTACCCAAATGTGTTTCCGGAGGAATTACCCGGATTACCTCCTAAAAGGGAGATAGAGTTTGGTATTGAATTGGTGCCAGGGACGACTCCCATTTCTATTGTCCCGTACAGAATGGCACCTACCGAGCTGAAGGAGTTAAAAGCACAGTTACAAGAGATTCGCTAGGCCAAGTTTTTCACCTTGGGGTGCCCCCGTGTTGTTCGTAAAGAAGAAATATGGTTCGATGAGATTATGTATCGATTATGAGCAACTGAATAAGGTGACTATCAAGAATAAGTATCCTTTTCCAAGGATCAATGATTTGTTTGACCAGTTGAGAGGAGCCACCGTATTCTCCAAGATAGACTTGAGGTCTGGCTATTATCAGTTGCGAGTTAAAGACTCGGATGTACCTAAGACAGCTTTTAGAATGAGGTATGGCCATTATGAATTTCTTGTCATGCCGTTTGGGCTGACGAATACACCGGCTGTGTTTATGGATCTAATAAATAGGATCTTTTGGCCATATTTGGATAAGTTTTTCGTTGTGTTTATTGAAGACATTTTGATCTACTCTAAAGATGAGACAGAGCATGCGAAGCACCTGAGAATTGTGTTGCAGACCTTGTGGGAAAAGCAATTGTATGCTAAGTTTAGCAAGAATGAGTTTTGGCTCCAGGAAGTTGGATTTTTGGGTCATATAGTTTCGGGTGAAGGCATCTAAGTTGATCCAAGTAAGATTTCTGCAATTGTTAAATGGAAATCGCCTAAGAATGTAACCGATGTTAGAAGCTTTTTGGGCTTAGCCGGTTACTATCGAAGGTTTGTAAAAGGATTTTCCATGATAGCGACTCTGATGACGAAGATGCTACAGAAAGATGTTAAGTTTGAATGGACAGAGAAGTGTCAGCAAGTTTTGAGAAGTTAAAGACATTGCTGACCGAAGCTCCTGTTTTAGTGCTACCTGAATGGGGAAAAGAGTTTGTGGTTTACAGTGATGCATCCTTAAATGGATTGGGTTGTGTACTTATGTAAGATGGCAAGGTGATAGTCTATGCTTCACGGCAATTGAAGCCTCATGAGAAGAATTATCCAACCCACGACCTAGAGCTTGTCGCTATTGTTTTTGCCTTGAAAATTTGGAGGCATTATTTGTATGGTGAGACTTGCTATATATTCACAGACCATAAGAGTTTGAAATACTTGATGACTCAGAAAGAATTAAATTTGAGACAGCGGAGATGGTTAGAATTAATTAAGGATTATGATCTGATTATCGACTATCACCTGGGAAAGGCGAATGTGGTTGCCGACGTATTGAGTAGAAAATCCCTGTATGCTTTGAGAGCCATGGATACTCGTTTGACATTTCTTGATGATGGTTCAATTCTGGTCGAGTTGGAGGCTAGGCCAACATTTCTGTAGGAAATTCATGATGCTCAGCTTAATGATGATGACTTGCAAGCAAAAAGGGCTCAATGTGAGTCTAGTGTTGAGTCAAATTTTCGAATTAGTCCTAATGGATGTTTGATGTTCAGAGCTAGGGTTTGTGTACCCAAAGACAATGAACTTATTCAGAATATTTTACAAGAAACACATAATAGTCATTTGTCTGTTCACCCGAGAAGTACCAAGATGTACAACAATTTAAAGAAGATGTACTGGTGGAACGGCATGAAAAGAGATGTTTCTGAATTTGTATCAAAATGCTTGGTATGTCAGCAAGTTAAAGCTGAACATCAAGTGCCTTCAGGTTTGTTACAGGCTGTAATAGTCCCCGAATGGAAGTGGGACAGAGTTACCATGGACTTCGTGACAGGATTACCTTTAACTCCGAAAAAGAAAGATGCCATATGGGTTATAGTGGACAAATTGACAAAGTCGGCTCATTTCATCTCGGTAAGGACGGATTATTCTCTTGATAGATTGGTCGATTTGTACATCTCTGAAATAGTAAGATTACACAGAGTGCCATTGTCGATTATTTCGGATAGAGACCCGAGGTTCACTTCGAGATTCTGGAAGAAGTTACAAGAAGCCTTGGGTACAAAGTTGAGCTTTAGCACAACTTTTCACCCTCAGACCGATGGCCAGTCTGAGCGGATGAATTTGATTCTCGAGGACATGTTACGTTGTTGCATTCTCGAATTCTAGGGTAGCTGAGAAAAATACCTACCATTGGTAGAATTTGCCTACAACAATAGTTTCCAAACAAGTTCGAAGATGGCGCCTTATGAGGCATTGTATGGCAAGAAGTGCCGAACTCCATTTACTGGACTGAACTCAAGAAAAATCGAATTCATGGAGTTGATCTGATTAAAGAAACTGAAGAAAAAGTTAAAGTGATACGGGATTGTTTAAAAGCGGCATTAGATAGGCAAAATTCTTATGCTGATCTGAAAAGAAAGGAAATTGAGTTTCAAGTTGGAGATAGAGTATTCTTGAAATTATCTCCATGGAAAAAGGTATAGAGATTTGGTCAAAAAGGTAAACTGAGTCCACGATTTATCAGACTGTACGAGATCACCGAAAGAGTTGGACCATTAGCCTATCGTTTGGCATTCCCACCTGAACTGGAAAAGATTCATGATGTGTTCCATGTATCCATGTTAAGGAGATACCGATCAGACCCCTCTCATGTAATTTCACTGACTGAGATTGAATTTCGACCGGACATGACTTATGGAGAGGAACTGATTAAGATACTGCCTTGTGAAGTTAAACAGTTGAGAAATAAAGATGTGGCTCTAGTAAAAGTTTTATGGCATCAACATGGTGTAGAAGAGGCTACATGGGAGCCAAAAGAAACCATGAGAAGTCAATATCCGAATCTGTTTTCTGGTAAGACTTTCGAGGACGAAAGTCCCTAAGGGGGGAGAAATGTAACATCCTGAAATAGGGCCTAATCAGAATGGTGGTTTTGGGACCACAAATCCGACATCAAAATATTTATTTTATGATTATTATGAGGCCTAGAATATGAGTATATGCATGTGCTAAAGTTTCATGAAGAAATTCTTTGAGTAAGGTGTTCATTTGGAAATTAGGGACTAAATTGAATAAATTGGAAAATTTGATTTCTAGAAGCAATTTGCATGAAATTGCTTTAGATTATAAAATAGAAGGTCTTGGGGAGAATTTACCCAATTTCTAAATTTTTGGACAAAAATGGGCTTGCATGGATGAAATTTCAAAGAAATGGCTTAAGGGCATTTTGGTCATTTGGCATTTAAGTGAAATAAAATGGGGAAAATGAACCAAAAATCAGCCATTATTCTTCTCCATGCTGCCTAAATTTCTAGGGTTTTCAAGCTTTCCAAGCTCAATAGTAAGTGCTCCCAAGCCCCGTTTTTAATGTTCTTTGTAATTCTAAAATCCCAGTAGCTTGCTCGCTCCACTTCTACCCATATTTCATGCTAGGGTTCAGGTTTAAAAATGTAACCATGCATGATTTTATTGTATTTTGATGTATTATGGAGGAATATGAAAGATGAAAGTGTATTAAACATCTTTTCCTAGTTGATTTTCATGAAAAACCCTTATAGGGAATATTTTGCAAAAGATGTAAATGTGTGGTAGAAATGAGAAAATAATGGAAAATATGGGCTACCATAAGAAGGAAAAGTGTTCAGCTAGGCTTGGGTAAGATAGAAAGTGCATGTGTTTCATTATACGAGCCTAGGGACTAAATCGTAAAATTGTAAAAGGTTAGGGGCAAAACGGTCATTTACACCAGGGTAGATATTAAGCTTGAAATGTATAATGTAGTGTATTAATGAGTTAATTTTATTGTTATAGACCCCGAGGAACAAATTCTGGAGGTCGATCGAGGTAAACGCAAGGTTTCGAAATAACTGAAACACAACTCCGAAAAGAATACTAGGTAAGTTCGGATATCTTGAAGTAAACCCCTAATATGCATAATTGAATGATTTATGAATGCACGACAATTGCATTTATTAATATCATGAATATCATAGAAATGCATATTTGATGGTAACATGTGAAAAATGTCTCGGATGAGGTTAACAAAAGGAATTCGATGGATAAACCCTCATTGATATGTGTAAAGAGATCCTGCATGTGTTGCAGTAAGGATTTAGCCCGGACGAGTAATCTATGATCTCAAGTATAAAAAGGATCTAGCCCGGACGGCTGGTCCTTGAATGATCAAGCCTCCCGAAGAATACGTGTGCATTATGGATTTAGCCCTGACGGGTAATCCGATTAGGGTTTGACTTTAGCCTGAACTGGTAATTCAGATCCAAGCTTATTAAGGGTGTCTGTTGTCATAAGGGATTTAGCCTGGACTGGTAATCTCGACATCACCTTATAAGTTCATGATATAGGGAATTTAGCCTGGACTAGTAGTCCTGCCATGAGATGTGAGGTTCGCGGGAGTGCATATATGTGAAATGATCATTCGTGAGAATTGACGGATAATAGGTATTCCATCGAGATTTCCTAGAAACTCAACGGGATTAATATGATGAATGATGAGCTCATCTACATAAATTACATGATGCTTTGTTATGTCACTAATTCATTGATTGAGTGCATGTGATAGGGAATCGTTTCGTAGTTGATGATTTCATGATTTAAATATGGATGTATGCTAATTACTCGGTAAGTTTACTTTTCGGTTACTCGAGCTTACTAAGCATGTAAATGCTTACCCCTCTCTTTCTCCCTGTCTCACAGGGCTCGAAGACTCGAAAGGATTGGAAGACAATTGAGAGTCAACACACTATCAACTAGACAAGCTTTGGTATAAAGTGTGACAGCCCAAAATTGACCCTAGTCGGGATGTGGTTTCGGGACCACAAAACCGAGGCATAAAAATAATTTAAAATTTATTTTGATGCCTATAATATGTGTGTATTCATGTGTGACATTTTTGATGTTTCGATTTAGAGTTATAAAGGTAAATTTCACTAGAAAGGACCTAGTAGTAAACTTTGAAAGTATGATGGGAAGATGTGTGATGACTAGTTGATCATGCATGCAAAAATAAAGGATTTGCATGTCAAATTTCCCCAAAAGAAGCTTAGTGGCCGGCCATGACATGGTTTATGGGCAAAGAAAACATGTTGAAACATGTTTTGTTAATGCATGATGTGTTAAATGATAAAAAAATTAATGATGTTGGATGAGAAACAAAAAAATCAAAAAAAAATTGCTCATCCTTTCCCCCCCTTGTGCCGTGAGTGAAAGAAAAGAAAAGAAAAATTTGTTCATCCTTGTTCTTTCCTTTTTGGCCGAAATTACTAAGGAAGAAGGTAGGATTTTGCACCATCTTTTTGTTTAGAAGAGATCTAGAAGGAGATTTGGCTATACTTGCATCAAGATTAAGGTATGTATGAGGTTGTGTCATGAGATTCATGCATGTTTTAGTTGCTAACTTGATGTTCATGTTAGCCATGGTTCAAATCCTTGTTATGCCATGGAAATGGTATTTGGCCAAAGTTGATATTGTGTTAAAGCCATTGCATGCTAAATGTGAAGCTTGATGATGATGCATGTAATGATGGATTGACTACTCTTGAAATTTCTTTTAGCATTCTTGAGTAAGCCATGGAGTTTTTTTTTGTTTTTGTTTAACCATGACCAAAAATTGAAAGGGTGTGGTGTGTGATGTATTCGGCCATGGTATGCTCATGAGCATGATTTATGCTTCTTACATGATAGTTAAAAATTTGTGTTTTGAATGGTTATGAACACCTTGAAATTCGGCCTTGCACCTATATGTGTATACATGTTTGCACATGATGATTTGGTTATGAGATAAATGATAAATATGTTTGTTTAAAGAAGAAAGTGTTGAAGAATGTTTGTGAAATTGCAAGTACATTCGGCCTAGTACACATATGATGTGAAAATCTTGCAATTTATTGTTGATTTTGTGCAAGTATGACTAAGTATAATTGGCCACATGAGGGGAATTATTGTGCATGCATTCGGTTAGAGGCAAGCTTAATGATGCCTATTCTTGACTTAGGTAATCGGCTACCTTGTTGTGAGCTAAGGCCGAATGTGTGCGTAATTAAAGAAAATTGACTAAAGTGCTTAGTTATGTGATGTTGAGTCAATGATGTGTGTATTCGCCAAGGCTAGCAAGCGAGACTTTAATAAATTGAATTTGTTTGAATTAGCTCAAGAGCTTAGAGGGCCACAATTGGATAAGGGAAGGAAAAGTGATCGAATAGCCGTTGAAGCCGTTCGACAACATCCGAGGTAAGTCTTCAAGTAATGACCCTACTTGAATTATCTGAAATGAAATTATGGATGTGTAATGATTACTAATATACGTGTGTATGAGTATTTGAATGGTACCCGGGCTAAGTCCCGAAGGCAATTACGCTAGTGATTATATTTGTCTTTGAGCCTTAGTAACGAAAATGAAACATGAATGTGTAATGATTATGGATGTATGTGTGCATGAGCAATTGAATGATATCCGGGATAAGACCCGAAGGCAATTGTGCTAGTGACTTTATCCGGGCTAAGACCCGAAGGCATTCGTGCAAGTTGTTAAATCCGGGCTAATACCCGAAGGCATTTGTGCAAGACGTTATATCCGGGCTAAGACCCAAAGGCATTCGTGCATGTGGTTATATCCGGTTGTATTCCAAAGAAGCTTGGGCTGAAGGTGAGCGTTGGTTGCTGTAATAAATTTAATTAGTACGCTCGAAAAGCCCAAAGGATAAGGTATGTTTACATGTGCATTGGAAAAGTCGATATGTTTGAGTAACATTCGTTCAATCGACTAACGAATTTTCAGCTATTGAATTGGTTGATATCTTGTGAAGGTATATAATGATGAAGTGTGAAGTAAGTATGATTATGTGAATGTGTAATAATGAAATGATTCATTTGGCTATGTGAATTTAATGCTTTAGTTAAAGCCGATTTCATTGCTTGAGACTTACTAAGCATAAAAATGCTTACCCCGTTGCTTTGGCTCTCTGTTTTATAGATTTTGCTCGTTAGCGATCGGATTCGGGATCATTGAAGTCGAAGTCATCCACACTATCAAAGCCTCCATTTTGGTATAATTTTGGTTGAACTTTGAAATGGCATGTATAGGACTACCCTTGTTGGTTCAAATATGTTGTGATGTATATGTATACGGCCATGCGAAAATGGCTCGTAAAAGTGAAGTACGAACTTAGACCATTTGTGGTTTGTATATATATATATATGGTTTCATGATGTGATTATGGATTGAAATGGGAGGTTGGTCACATGATCAGCCATTGGAATGGTTAAAATGATCATATGTGAACCTATGTATGGCAAGACTAGTTGGTTCATGGAGACTACAAAATAGGTAAGACCTACCTTAAAAACAGATGCTGCCAGCTGCAGTGACGTGAATGTGAAAAATCACCAAAATTTGTAGCAATGGTATTAAATAGTGAAAGAAGTATGAAATCAAACCTTGATGAATCTACTTTCATATGAAAGTAACGAAACAGTCATATGAACAGTATACTAAGAGATATTAAAGTTCTCGTGAGACAGGGCCAGAACGGTTTCTGGGTCCCCTGTCGCGACTTTGCAAATTTACCATAAATTATCCAGAAATAATTAGAAGTCATACCTTATATGTGTAGATTCCATTTTGAGTCTAGTTTCTTTAGAAATAAACGGCACCAGTATTAAAGCTTTTTACAGAGAGATATTCAAGTTGTAACGTACGAAGGTCAGAGCAGTCGACCCCTGTAACATGGTTGACTTTAACTAATAAACTGTACCAATTGGCCCAACCAAAAATTCTAGAAATAAATCCAGGGATGGATACATGAGTATGAATTCAGGGAAAATTTACGGAATCAGTTTCCGAGTTGTGAAACTCGAGATATGCTTTTTAAGGCGACAGTGACGCAGATTTCCAGCTTGTCTGGAAATGTCAAATTGTTCGGTGCAATATGTGGATTTGGCTCGTTAACCCCTCGCGTCCGACACCGGCGACGGTCTCGGGTTCGGGGTGTTACATAAAGACTTTGTTTGTTTTGTTCAATGGCATGTATAGTATTTTTGAGTATTTTGTTATATGTGTCATTTGATTTTCCAAATGAAGGCATGTAAATATATGTTTATCTCTTTGTATATGGCCACGAAAATTGGCTTAATTGAAAGTAGGCTATGACCTACGAATTTATGCATGGTTTTATTTACAAGTAATGGGTCGTTACCAATTGGCAATGAGTCACATGAACGAGCCAATTTCGGATGAATTAAAGTGACATGGGAACCCATTAACACTAAATGGGAAATAACCTATCATGTATGAAACCAATGATATGAGGTTTCCATACATCTAGTTTAATCAAGATTATTTACAAATGTATAATTGTGTTTTACTTTAAATTTGGTAACCACTAAGCACAAGTAATAGAAAGGGGTGACTAAAGGCTTGGAAAATAGCCTATTAGAGTCCACATGGTTAGACATATGGGCATGTGTCTAGGCCGTGTGTGACACACGGTTCCCTCCCATGGGCTTTTGCTATGGCCGTGTGTCCCCTACACTTAAAATTTTAGTTCAAAGTTGCACACGGGTAAGCAACATGGGGGTGCACCATGGCCGTGTTAAAAAGACAGTGTCGTCCACGGGCAGGCAGCTCGAGTGTGTGCCATAGTCGTGGTGATAAGTCAGTGTTGCCCACGGCTGAAGCGCACGGGCGTACCCCAAGTCACACGGGTGTGTGAGTCCACACAGCCCACCTATACGGGCATGTGACATTTTATGATAAGGAAAAATTTCCTATGGAGCCCAAGGTTTTTCGAACGTACTCGAATTTGTCCTGCAATGCCTCCAGGAATGTTATAGGCCTCGAAGGCCTATACAAGGGACGAGTTGTTCATGGATGAAAATCCTAAAATTTGAGTAAATTTTGGTGACCTAATTTGGTACGTTTCAAAATGTTAAGTCCTGGTAATGCCTTAAACCCTATCTCGGCTTCGGATACGGGTGAGGGGTGTTACAACATAGCCCAGAAAACTAACTTCACTTAACCGGAACTCACATTTACTGAATTTCGTATACAACTGCTTATCTTGTAAAGTCTGTAACACAAGTCTCAAATGCTCGGCATGTTCAGCTTCATCACGAGAGTAGATCAAAATGTCATCTATAAACACAATCACAAACCGGTCCAGATACGGTCTGAAGATCCGATTCATCAAATCTATAAAAGCAGTAGGTGCATTAGTGATTCTGAATGGCATAACCAAAAACTCGTAGTGTCTGTACCTCGTTTGAAAAGCAGTCTTTGGTACATCGGAGTCTTTAACTCACAACTAATAGTAGCCTAACCTCAAATCTATCTTTGAAAATATTGTAACCCTTTTCAGTTGGTCAAACAGATCGTCAATCCATGGCGACGAATACTTATTCTTTATAGTCACCTGATAAAGCTGCCTATAATCGATGCACATTCTCATAGTTTCGTCTTTCTTTTTCACAAACAACACAGGTGCACCCTACGGAGAGAAATTCAGTTGTGCGAAACCTCTATCTGTCAATTCTTGCAACTGAGCTGTCAATTCTTTTAATTCTATAGGTGCCATACTGTACGAAGCTATGGTTATCGGAGTCGTCTCAGGCATAACTCAATACCAAACTCTACTTCCAGAATAGGTGGAAAACCCGGTAATTCTTCAGGAAATACATCTAGATACTCACATACAATAGGTACTGATTCTATGTACTGTGTATTTTCAGGAAAAGCAGCAATCACTGGAGATAGCGGATTTTCCTAATTTTCAGCCATCTCCTTGGCTGTGGTGTGAATGTCGTCCTCTTGCTCTTCCTCTATGTATCTTAGGCTTCGCCTTATTTCTCTTTGGTTCTTGTGAGCTGTGCGGTCGATCTCAGTATCAAAAAGTAATGGTCCAGATAGGTTTCTTCTAGTCATGCACTATAAAAACCTGCCAGAAGTGAATAAACGAAAAATTAGAAAAGAAAATAAAAATTTTAATTGCAATAATAATAAAATGGCTAAAGTAATAAAAATCGAGTGTTCCTAATATCTTAGTTCTCCGGCAACGATGCCAAAAACTTGATCGTGTGATATAATATGTGCAATAAGTTTTATAATTTATGAATGTTCGTTCTTGAAAACTAACTATTATCAAGACAAAGACAAGCGCACCTTATCGAACAGTAGTATAGCTTATGGCAAGACCGGTATGTTGAACCCAAAGGAACTAAAAGTACTAGTATTAACTTTCTTTTTATTATCTAGCTTAAAAATTTAGGGGTTTGTTTTATCCAAACTAATTACTAAACTAAGAATGCACGGGAAGTAAATTGGGGAAATAACTTTTGAAAAAACTGAATGATTTGGACAATACCTAAGGGAAAAAATCCACCTAGACTTCACTTGTTATTGACTCTGAATCAGACAATTTATTCACTTGACTTGATCCGTAGAAATCCCTAATTTATATTATTACCTCTCTCGAGACTAACAACGTCTAACCCTAGGTTGATTAATTGAAATCTCTTTCTAATTAACTCCCTACTGTTGCATTAACTCGATCTATGGATTCCCTTCTTAGGTTTTACCCTAATCCGGCAAAATCTTGTCACCTTATCTCTAGGCATGCAATCAACTCCGCTTAATTATGTTAGATCTACTTTTAGACAGGGACTTTTGCTCCTATGAATAAGCACATCAATACTTGAATTAATATCCTGGAATATTAAAGCAAGAATTAAGAATTCATAACTAAGAACAAGTCAAGTATTTATCATACAATTTAGGTAATAATAACAAGATCCTTTTTTATTCCCCTTAGGTATTTAGGGGGTTTAGTTCATATTTACGAAAGAAAATATCTCAAAAGAATAATAATAACAAAACATAAAGAAAACCCAAGAACTCTTGAAGGGAATTGAAGGGAGATCTTTAGTCTTAAAGGTGAATCCAGCTTCTGAGATGGATCAATTAGCTTTCTTCCAGTAATTCCCTACCTCCTACTCTGTGTGTCCCTTCTAAGTGCCTTCTCAGGTGTTTAAATAGGCTTTAGAATGCCTAAAAGCCCTCAAGAGTGGCCTTTTCCAAATAGAATTAAACTTGGGACCGACAGGGACACACCCGTGTGACACGTCCATGTGCGATTTCTTCAATCCGTGTTCAAGGCTATTACATAGGAATAGGCGTGTGGTCTACCCGTGTAAATCGTGCTTTGATTCTACCAAATGGACACGGTCGTGTGGCTTACCCGTGCGAAGAAGTCTAGGGCGTGTTGATTTCCCATGTTGGCCCATTTTCTCCGTTTTTGGCCCGTTTCTTGCTCTTTTTACTCTCCTATGCTCACCTAAGTATAAAACATGAAATTAAAGGATTAGGAGAATCGAATTCACCAAATCTAAGGATAATTCATCTAAAAATGTGCTAAGCATGGGATAAAAATATGTATAATTTATGGTTTATCATTTACCACAGTGTTTACACTCGGGTTAATTTGATCTTACATTCCCCACACTAGCTATTGAGGTAGCTCTCGAGCTCGTAGGTGGTCTATTCTGACCCCGTCTGCTGTAACCCGAGGTGGCTCTAGAACGACTGAAATCATCTCGAAACTTCTTTGGTGTTGACTAAACGAACTTATTAAATGATCTCTTATGCAAGTCTCTAGCTTCAAAATCAGCTTTTCTCTTCTCTTTCTCGAGCTCTTCAACTTTGTAGGCTCGCTCAACAAGTACCACAAACTCCTTCGTCTCAAGTATGCCAACTAACAGCTTAATATCTTCATTCAACCCATCTTCAAATCTTTTACACATTATGGCTTTGGTAGAAACACACTCTCGAGCATACCGACTGAGTCTCAAGAATTTTCGTTTGTACTCTGTCACGGTCATCCAACCCTGTCTCAGCTCCAGAAATTCTTTTCACTTTTGATCAATAAATCTCTGACTAATATATTTCTTACAGAAATCAGCCTGAAAGAATTCCCAGGTCACTCACTCTCTCGGAACCACTGATACTAAGGTATTCCACCGATGATATGTTGTGTCTCGAAGCAAAGATATGACACACTTTAAACATTTATCTGGGGTACAGGACAGATCATCAAACACATGGATAGTACAATTAAGCCAGAACTCAGCCTGCTCAGCATCATCATCATCAGTAGCTTTAAACCCTTCTCAACGGATCATTTACTTGAGGTACTGCAGGCATCGAAGATGGATCAATTGGGGGTGGAGGTTGTTGTGCAGCTAGGTTAGTCCGAATATATTGAGTAAACTACTCATTCATCATTTAATAGAAGGCTTGTTTAGCTTCACTTTCTTGATTACTCAGAATCGGTCGAGAATCAATCAGCACTGTCGCTTGCGCGGAAGCAGGCGTTACACTCTCGACATCATCAGCTAAAGCTTTTTCGGGATCCATTTACTATATGAAAACACATTTTCAGATGTCAGAAGTCATCACATTATCGCAGTATATAATATGGCATGTATAGCTAGACTCACACACGCTAAGTTAGTCCTAGAACTGACTAAATCATAGCTCTAATATCAATAAAATGTAACACTCCTAACCTATATCCGTCACCGGAATAAAGTTATGAGGCATTACCGAACAAATGCGCAAATAAAAATATTAATAAAACTTTACCCAAGTCCAACTCATTATGTATACAAAAAGAAAAAAGATAATATAGTTAACTTACATTTCCGTACATATACTATATAGCACATTGAAAACAAATATCATATCAATGTCAAACTAAGATATCATATCAATGTCAAACTAACACTTACTGCATATAATACGTATATTAATATGTTTATATAGCAATAATCGTCGACAACATGATCAAACATAATATTAAATCACTTATGAAATAATGCATACACCACCAATTATCATGCGCATATTCAAGTAATTTAATAAGCCATAATACATATAAATAAAATTACTATCATATGCAACTTAAGTTAGATCAATTTTGTAACTTGCATGTTTTGCACTTATTTTCAAATTAGTATATTCATTCGGCAGAAACCACACATTATCACATACTCCAATTAAGATATTAATCATTAAAGACTTTACATATTTATTTTAAATCATTAAATCATATACATTTGGTCTTAGTAATTTAATCATTTTATAAATACACATCACCTAAAAGTACTCCTATTACCTATGCCAACCAACATGTCTAAGAGCACACACTCAATAATCGAATAATGGTTACCATTCGAACAACTTAAACTTGGGTTTAATTATTGATGTTTGCGACCAAACTTATTTAGCACATTCATGTTATCTAAATTTAAGCATGGATCCACAATCTACTAAGTCTAACTGAATACACTTGTCAACTAAGGAGATTATATTTATCATTACAAGGCACAAATCACATATAAACACACTCAAACATAAATCTTGCATAGCATGTGTGAAACAAATTAAGTTAAATTATCATATGCATAAATATTTATATAAACATATGACAAATCACAAGTTAGTCATAACCATCCTATATACCTTTATCTTTTATATGAATTTATAATACATTAGCATATAATTTTCAAGTAACTCATATTTCAATTTATACTTCGCAAGAATAAGGCATTGACCACAAATGGACGTATAAATAAATCATGAATTTTACTGCCATGTAAAAACCAAACTAAATCTATTTATGTTAGGTTAAGACTCAGCCAACATGTATTGCCGAATTAGATATATTACATTGAACAAATACGCCCATCACATACACATATACCTTATTCTATGTTTACCTTAGCCGAATCATCCATATAACCGACCAAAAATCATTGATCATTTCCATAACATGATACACCTATCATGAACATCATTTCTTCATAGCACATAACACTATTACCAAAACGAACTCAAACCACAACCAAGCATAACCAAAGTAAATATTAGAAATTAAGCTATTTTCTCATGGCCTTAATACAAAACCAAAGTTCATTATTTCAAAACAAAATCCAGCCTATACATGCCATAATACGAGATTGATTATTTAAATACCAAAGGTGTAGATAGTGTGATAGACTTTGCTGACGATCCCCAAGCTTGTAACTCGAATCCAAAATCTATAAAACAAAGACAAATATACACACAATAAGCTATTTAAGCTTAGTAATTGATAAGCAAACAAACAAACAGATAACATAACCAACTTATTTTAACCAACCAAATTACAATATCAATATAAAGCTTATTCTCAACTTTCAACTTCAATAATAATATACCTGAACACATATATCCAATACCTTAGCCAAATGTTCTTAAGATTAAGTCATCAAATCATTGTTCAATTTTCATAAGCCAAATTATTAAGATAAAACCTATTATACATACCTTTGTATAAATAAGCTTTTAAATCAAGATAAAATTTATATACATATATTAACTAAGTAACCGAATATGCAAGATCATTATATATATACGAAAATAAAATCATACCAATAAGGATCATACTTCCTACCCATAAGGCCGAATACACATGACATTTTTACACATATATTCATGTTACACATGCTTGTAACTAATATCATAACACTCACTTACCTTGTTGCAAATAAATACTATACCAATACATACCTGATCACTTAGCTAATTTTATATATTTTTTCTCCACTTATTGATGCCATATGAACCATTCGGAATTGGGTAGGACACTCGGATAATCACACATATCATACAATGCCAACGTCCCAGACGTGGTCTTACATGTAGCCACATATCGATGCCACTATCCCAGACAGGGTCTTACTCGTAAACACATATCAGAATCACATATCGATGCCATGGTCTTACTCGCACACATGAATCGGGATCCTATGTCATGACATATGTATCCTAACTATTGCTAAGGTTCATACAGGGCTTCCGGACTTCATAACTCGGTCAAAACAAATTCAGAAACATAGTAATTAAGCTAAATCATATTCAACTATAGCTTAAATAACATCATAAATTTCATATCAGCATGCATATTTTGTATTTATTTAAAACTAAATATGTCTATTTGCTTATAAACCTACCTCGGACAATGAAAAACTAGTATAGATCGACTAGTCGACAACTTTCGTTTTCCCCCGATCCAAATCCGATTTCTTTGGTTCTTGATCTAAAAATATTCAAATTAAGCTCATTCAAACATATTTTCATTCAGTTTAGTCCAACAACACATAAATGAGAAAATTACCATTTTACCCCTGACATTTATACTTTTTACAATTTAGTTCCTATTGCACAAAACACAAAATACAGAAAATTTCAAGATACCCATGTGTGGCTGAATCTTACCCATTACCATACAAGTCCATATATTTCATTTATTTCACATTTTAGTCCCTCAAATTATTATTTTTACAATTTAGTCCTAATTACTCAAAATCATCAAAAACTCCAATACAAAATATGTTAATCTAAAACATATCTTTCATATTTCATCATCAAACAACAAAAATCACAAGCTATCAACAATGGCATAACTCAAAATATTCATCAGAAACAAAAATTAAAGCTTGGGTCTTGAAGATTACTTAGCAACGATCTCAAAACGTAGAAATTATAAAAAACCGAGCAAAATCTAACCTTCATTGAGCTTTACAAAATGTCGAACCCTAGTCTTTATTTTCTTCTTTTTCTTTGTCTTATTTTCGGTGTATGAACAAAGATAATGATATGAATATGACTTATTTTATGTTTATTATATGATATTTTATAATTTATTATTTTATTTACAATTTTAACCTTAGTTAAACATTATATTATCACATTTTAATGTCATTAGCCGTCCACTTATATTGCTAATGGTCTATTTTCAACTTAAGGACTTCCATTTAATAAGCCGATAACAATTTGGCCCTTTATGCTTTTAACTATCAAAATTTTAATTTACGCGATTAAGTCCTTTTATTTAATCGGATACCTAAACGACAAAATTAAATACTAAAATTTTGGTTATCATTATTAATATTTCTAAGTTGGTGCCTTTTTGCTATCACTATGCATTAAGAGTTATAAAATACAAATAATTTAACGATTGGTTATGTATAGTGAAAATTGAGAGTGATTAAATTAATTTTAATAAACATTTATAATTTTAGATTTTAGAATTTTTTAAATAAATACATTAAGATTTTATGTATAATTAAAAAAATTTTAAAATTGTAAAATAGTTAACTTGCTTTCTAGCCTCTTCCTTGAGGAGATTTGTGATCAAATTCGGGGTATTCACAGACCTGCTAATAGGATTGACAATCAGTTGGTGTAGGGCTGTGATAATTCATGACTGTATCCTGTTAAGAGTGGATATAGACCGTTGCTGCAGGATAATTTAGTACAAACTGCTGGGAACGGGGTGGTGGATGCTGGGTTGGATGGGTTGTTTTACAAAATGTTGTGGCAATATTTTGTAATGTCATGAAATATTTATTTCATGATTATAATAATTAATCTTATCATTATTGTGAAAATAAAATAAAATAAAGAACACACAGATTTTACGTGGAAACCCTTTCGGGAAAAAACCACGGGCAGAGGAGAAGAAAATTCACTATGTCGAATTCGAATAATTATAAGAAGAATAGACTATGCCTATTTATAGGATTGTAAAACCATATTCTAATAGAAGTGTAGTAAGATTGAAACACGTTATTCTAATCAATATAAAATAGATGGAGTTTAATAAGGTTTAAAAACCATATTCTAAAATAAAATAAAAGAAGTGTAGTTCTATATGGATTTTACTTTTATTTTATTTTACCATTGTATTTTATTTAAATAAGGATTCGGGTAACTTAATTCTAACATTCTTTACCTTGACACGAATTCTCAATGAATAAGTTCTTCATCGCAAACTCTCAACAAACAAATTCTCCACCTCTTCCATAAAACCCCTTAAGGGTTTAACTTCAACAATGAACATCAACCAAGTCTAAGCAATGCTCAAACTTGGTTATAGGAAGTGACTTAGTCATCATATCTGAAGGATTTTCATGAGTACTAATTTTGCTCACAATAATATCACCATTAGCAATAATATCACGAACAAAATGATACTGAACATCAGTATGTTTTGTTCTCTCATGAAACATTTAATCTTTTGTAAGGAAGATTGCACTGAGACTATCACAAAATACTGTACAGATTTGAAGGTCTTCATTGAGTTCACTAAAGAGTCCCTCAACCAAATAGCTTCTAGCCTCAGAATCGCCATGTACTTAGCTTCAGTGGTAGACAAAGTAACTGTAGTTTGCAAAGTGGCTTTCCAACTGATTGTACAACCTCTGATTGTAAAGACATAACCTGTGAAAGATCTTCTTCTATCAAGGTCTCCAGTAAAATCAGCATCAACATACCTAATGACTCCATCTCTAGTTCTTCCAAACTATAAGCAAACATCAGTAGTACCTCATAAGTATCTTAAAATCCACTAAACTGCTTTCTAATGTTCTTTATCGGGATTCGCCATGTATCTGCTAACTGCACTGACTGCATATGATAAATCTGGACGTGAACAAACCATAGCATACATGAGAGATCCCACTGCACTAGAGTATGGAACATGTGACATGTACTCAATCTCATCATCTGATTGTGAAGACAAAGCCGACGAAAGTGTGAAATGAGCTACTAAAGGAGTACTAACAGGCTTAGCACTTTGCATATTGAACCTGCAAAGAACTTTCTCAATGTACCCCTTCTGACTTAGGTACAATTTACTTGCTTTTCTATCTCTAAGAATCTCCATAGCAAGTATCTTCTTTCACCTCAATCTCTTCACTTAGTTGGGCTTTGACCTTTCTTATCTCTCATTTATCTTTTGCTGCTATCAACATGTCATCAACATATCATCAACATAAAGAATTAAATACACAAAAGAACCATCATTGTTTTTATTAAAGTAAACATAACTGTCAAAACTACTTCTTTTGAAATCATGAGAAGTCATAAAGGAATCAAACCTCTTGTACCACTGTCTTGGTGACTGTTTCAAACAGTAAAAGGACTTTCTTAGCAAGCAAACATAGTCCTCTTTTTCTGAGGCTGCAAAACCCTCTAGTTGTTGCATGTAAATATCCTCCTCAAGTTCTCCATGCAAAAATACAGTTTTTACATCTAACTACTCAAGCTCCAAATCATGCATGGCCACAATACCAAGCAAAGCTCGAATCGAACTATTGTAACATCTCAATTTAGGGTCTAGTCGAAACAGTGGTTTCAAGACCACAAATCCAACGTAAGAAAATTTATTTTTATTATATTTTTATGGTCTAAAATTTCAAAAAATGATTTCATGAAAATTTCATTTGAAAATTTTGACGTTTGGGCACTTAATTTAGTCAGAAGGACTAAATCGTAAAAAGTGCAAAAGTTGAGTTCTACATGCTAGAGGTGTCCAATTGTTATGAAACTTTAAATTGGATGTCCTTATACGGTAATTAGACCATTGGTTAAGTTTATGGACAAAAATGGACATGGTTAGGCATGTTTCCAAAGTTTTTCATTAAGGGCATTTTGGTCATTTAGTTATTAAAATGAATTAAAAACAAAATTAAAAGCCAATTTTTGTCCATATTCAACCCCTTGGCTGAAAATTGCATGGAGAAATCATGGATAGGTTTTTCAAGCTTTCAAGCTCGATTGTAAGTACGTTCTAGCCCCGTTTTTAATAATTTTTACGTTTTTGCAATCCTCGTAACAAGATCTATCTATTTCTACCATTTATTTGAGCTAGAGTTGATATTTAAAAATTTACCCATGTGTTACATGTGTGTATTTTGATGTTTAAGGGAGGAATATGAATGTTTTTTGTGTTTTAAACGACTTTTACTAAGTAGTTTTTGGTGAAAACGCTAAAAAGGACTAATTTGTAAAAGTTATAAAATTTTTCATAAAAGTGTGATTTTTTGGAAACTATGGGATTCTATAGTTATTAAAATGATTTGGATAGGCTTAAAGTGCAAAGAAATTGAATAAAAATCATTTTACGAGCCTAGGGGAAAAAGTGTAAACATGAAAAAGTTTAGGGGAAAAAATGTAATTTTACCATAGTACGATTTTTGGATCACATTGACAATGTGACTAATAAATAGACTAAATGTGATTTTATAGATCAAAGAAAATGAGGTTCGCACCTAGAACGGGAGAAAAACGAGAAATTGACGGTTAGGCCCTTTTTCGCCATTTTAGGTCAAGGTAAGTTTGTATGTTAATATACGTTATTGATTTGTGTTAATTATGCAATATTATTATATATTTCATTAAATTGTGAAAATTAAAGTAAACTTTCAAATTGTGTAAAAATGCATGATCGATCACGATCGTTACATAGTGTACTATGAATTGACGGGAAAAGACCATGGTTAGACCATGGCAATGTACTAAGTGAAATAAGTTATTCGCATGTAAGGCCATATACAGGATATGGCATTGTGTTAAGTGAAATAATACTATGGCATCTAAGTGAAATAAGACCATGACATCTAAGTGAAGTAAGTTATTGTCAATGTGCTAAGTGAAATAAAACCATGGCATCTAAGTGAAATAAGTCCATGGCAATGTGCTAAGTGAAATAAGTCCATGGCATCTAAGTGAAATAAGTCCATAGCATGGTGCTAAGGGAGAAATTTCTCGATTGAACCTTAGGAATAAAATAGCTTTGGACACAAGTGTGGTATTATGTGAAGGCCACTTTGTGAATATAATAGCTTTAGACACAAGTGTGGTACTATGTGAAGGCCACTTTGTGAATATAATAGCTTTGGACATAAGTTGGGCACTATGTGAAGGCCACTTTGTGAATAAAATAGCTTTGGCTACAAGGCTGGTACTATGTGAAGGTCACTGTGTATCCGTTATTATTCCGATGTGTTCAACGGGAAATGAATAAGTATGAACGAATATGACTATATGATGATTAAATGTGAAAGAATTATGAACCAATAATATTATTTAATGTTGAATTGAAATAATGTGTTTTCATTGAGGTTTAAATGTATCAACTGACATAGCTAAGATGAAAAATGAAAGTATAACTGGTTTACAGGTATGTACGAAATCTCTGTGAATGTTGAATGAAAGTTAATACAAAGAAAACGTGAGAGAGTAAAATTAGCAGTAAAACAGTTTTGGACAGTAACAGTTGTGTGACTTTGAAAAATCATCAAAAATAGTGGAAATCAAATTAGAGGTTGAATAAGATATGAAATTAAAGCTTATTGAGTCTATTTTCACATAAAGGAAACGGTGTAAGAAAAAGAATTTCAAATTATGAGATATTTGAATTTTTGTGAGATGGGATCAAAATGATTTCGAAATCCCATGTTCTGACTTTGAAAAATCATTAAAAATTGTATAAAAATAATTATTGTTTTGAGCCTATATTCAATACAAACAAATGGGAACATCATTCGAATCCCATACGATGAGATAATTAATTTTTAGTGAAGAAGGGTTGAAACTGTCAAACAACAAAACAGTGGAGACTTTAAAGAATAAACTGTAATTATTGACTAGACCAAAAATTCTGAAAATTTTATGGTAAGAAGATATGTGAGTCTAGTTTCAGGGAAAATTAGCGGATCGTAATTTGGATTTTCGTAGCTCAAGATATAAATAATTTAGTGACTGTGACTTTAGTAGACAGCTTAAGATGAACAAGAGTAAACAGTGGAACTATGTGCAATTATGATTGTATTATCTTGAAAACATATTGTGAGAATTGGTAAAAGCATGTTAATAAATTTCTTATTTTTTACATATCAACTTACTAAGCTATATAGCTTACTCCGTTTATTTTCTGTGTTTATAATGTCCTCAGGTTAGCTCGGGTTGGAAGTCGCCGGAGAACCTATCACACTATCAAACTAACAAACTCGGTATTGATGATTCTTATACTTAAGGTCATGGCATGTATAGGGGACTTGGTTATTTTTGTATGTGTCATAATTGTTTTGGCCTAAAATGTTGGCCTATGCTATTTGAAAGTTCATTGTTGTGTAAGGCCATTTGATGTTGGTATATTGGCTAAATTATAAGTCAATGATGATACATTTCAAGGATATGTATACTTACATATGTGGATGAATGAGTGGTGATATCTATGTGTGACATAAAATTGTACGCAATGGCAAGTCAGATTAATGCACGGGCTAGGGACATGGCCATGCGAGCCACACGGCCGTGTCCTAATATCATACGGGAGTGTGCCCCTGTTTTTCATGAAATTTTTATTGTCAGATTTGGGGTGGTCACGCACATAGGCGGCACCACCTCAAGTGTACCATTCACAGCTAACTGCCTCAAAATAATTAGATGGCTCTTGGTTTGCATATATATCTTCAGCCACATTTAAAGCATAAGCAACTAGATCAACCTCAGCATACTTCTTTGGAGGTTTAATTTCTCTTCTAGTTCTATTTTTTTGTGATAGAACATTGTGGTGAAGAAGCAACTCTATTCTCAATTTTTATACTAGCTTAAGGAGTCGATTTTGTATTAATCTGATGCTCCACCTACTTTTGATTTTCTTTATTGGAAGAGTCTTTAAGAGATAGTTAGCATAGCAGTTTCATCAAAAATAACATCTCTGCTAATCACAACTTTTCTATTTTTAGGACACCATAACTTATACCATTTTACATCAGTTTTATAACCAAGAAAAACACATTTAATGGATCTCGGTTCCAATTTTCCATTAAAAACATGAGCATACGTAGGACACTCAAAGATCTTTAAACCAGAATAATTAGTAGGATTACCAGACCATACCTCTTGTGGAGTGTAATAATTTGATTTAGACCCTAGTCGGAATAGTGGTTTCGAGACCACGTAATCGATTTTGAAAAAAAAGTATTTTAATATTATTTTCTATGTCTGTGATATTGTAAATTTATATCTGCGAAGTTTCTGTGATTAATTTGCAAAAAGGACCTAATCGAGTAAAGTGTAAAAGCTGTGTGCTAGATGTTAAAAGTACCAATTTGATTTGGCTTATTTAAGTGAAGGTCCTTGCATGTCAAATTTACCATTTTTTTTAATGGTGGACAAATATGGACATTAGTTGGTGGGTTTTAAAATGAAATAGTTAAGATTAAAATAGTCATTTGTATAATAATATGTTTTATAATAAAGAAAACATAAAATGGCTAGGCATTTTCACCTTTGTTGGCCGATTATTTGAAAGAAAAAGAATAGAAAAGATCAAGCTAGGTTTCAGCTAGCTTAATCCTTGATTAAGGTATGAATTTTTGTCTGTTTTTTATAATTTCTACGTTTCTATGATCGTTGCTTCATGTTCTTCAAAACCCATGTCTGAATTACTGTTTCTATTGAAGGTTATGAAATGTGCCATTGATAATTATATGAGCTTTGGAATGTTTTTATATGGATTATGAAAGATATATGTAAGAGTATCATACTTTGTTCTTGAATTTTTTATGGAATAGAGCTATTTGGGCTAATTTGTGAAAATGAGGTTTTGAAGGACTAAATTTGAATAAAATATGTTATTTGGGCTTGTATAGAAGCTATGTATGTTCGGTCAAGCTATAGTCTTGGTGAATTTTGCATATTTGTGATTTTGTGAAAAATGGACTAAATTGTCAAAGTGTGAAAATGTATGGGTTAAAATGCAAAGTGCCCTAAATATGTGTTCATGGATTATTTTGAATGAACTGAATGATTGAATGGTTGAATTTGAATTGTAATAGATCAAGAACAAAGAAAATCGGACTTAGATCGGGGGAAGTCCAAAATAGTTGAATAGTCGACTCGTTTCTGTCTGAAATTCGTACGAGGTAAGTCAAATTACAATTAAATGTTAAATTGACTAAGTCAAATTACAATTACATGTTAAATTGACTAAATTCTGCGCATACAAACTGTAATCTGTGTTGGACGGCCTTGAGAGCCTGATGAATAAATTTCGAGTAAACCCCAAGAATATGCTAGTATCTGAAAAGCTCTGTATGTTTTTAAAAGAACGTTGACATTGATCTAAGATATCGTGTAAGAACATTTTTGGGACACAAGCCTAGATTTGAGATTTGCGTGTAAGACCATGTTTGGGACATAGGCATCGTATCTGATTTCGTGTAAGACCCTATCTGGGACAGAGGCATCGAAACTGACTTACATGTAAGACAAGTCCGGGACGTCGGCATTGTACCCGTTTATCAGTGTCTGTATCGTTTCTGAATCGTCTAATGATAGAATACAAGATATGGGAATAAATATATAAAATGTATGATCTATACAGGTACGTTTGTATCATATTAAATTTTTGAATATGAAAGACTCTGTTTCTGTGAAATAATGAATGCGAAGTATGTATGAAATCATGGAAATGAAATATGACATGTATACAAGCAAATGAGCATGGTTAAGCTCATGAACTATTCTGTGAAATGGTTATGAATTCTTCCTGTTGATTTGTACTTTATAGGATTTAATAGGTAAACCAATTGAATTTGGCTTACTAAGCTCTTTGTAGCTTACTCTGTGTGATTTTTGTCTATTTTACAGTTATCATAGCTACTAAAGGCTCGGGGATAGTCGAGGATTGTCACCACTCTATCGAAATCATTTTGGTACTTTTGAAAGTGTAAATATTTTAAGTATGGCATGTATAGGCTGGAATATCTATGTATTTAAGTTTTGATATGTATATATGTTATGCCATGAGAGTTGGCTAGCAAATAATATGTTTGTGCTTAGTTTTGGTATGGATTTGAATAAGTTATTGAATGATGATGATTTAGTTATAGTAAAGCATGTTTTGAGCATGGAATTGGCTGAAAATTTTGGTATAAATGTTGTTTAATGTTGCTTGTAGGAATGACCCAAAAAGGGGTGGCAATTTGGCTTAAACCAAGCCTGTATTGTGCCACACGGCCAAGGCACACGGGCGTGCCTTGTTGCCGTGTATGCAAAGCAGTAACCTCCTAAGACCACATGGTTAAGACACATGGGTGTGTCATATGGTCGTGGGCTTACGTCAGTAGCTAGCTAAGTATCACACGGCCATAGCACACAGACGTGTCTGTTGGCCATGGGTGAAAGTCAATATGTATGCCTTGTTTTGGCACGGCCTGGTCACACGGACGTGTGACATCAACAGATTTGAAAAATTTTCTGAGTTCCGAAATTTATGAATGTGTTCAGTTTAGTCCCAACTGTCCTTAAAAATATGTTTTAGGTCTTGTAGACCTTCATAAGAGATGGATTGTAGATGATTGCCTATGTATTAATGTCATGTGATATCTATGATTCTGAATTGGTCTGAAATGTTTTGTATGTCTGGTAATGCCTCGTAACCCTAATCCGATGACGGTTACGGGTTAGGGGTGTTACATGGAGTCTTTTTCTCAATGGAAACTGGTGGAGATCGGTTGATCAAAAAAATGTAGTAGAGGCTGCTTCTGCCCAAAATGACTTTGGTAAGTTGCCATTTGACAACATACATCGAACATTCTCCATGATCGTTTTATTCATTCGTTCTGCAACACCATTTTGCTGTGGAGAATGGCGAGTTGTAAAGTGTCTCACGATCTTTTTTGACTTGCACAGTCTATTAAACTCATCGAAACAGAACTCTAAGCCATTATCTATGCGAAATTATTTTATTTGTTTTCCTATCTAGTTTTCAATCATAATTTTCCAAGACTTAAATGCGGAAAACACATCGCTTTTTTACTTCAAAAAGAATGCCCAAACTTTTCTGGAAAAATCATCAATAAAAGTTAGCATATAATTAGCTCCACCTCTCGAAGGCACTCTGGATGTCCCCCACAGATCAGAATAAATATACTCCAACATTCCCTTTGTGTTATGGATTCTTTTGGTGAATCGAACACTCTTTTGCCTCCAAAAAACACAATGCTCACAGAACTTAAGTTTGCAAATTCCCTGCCCATCAAGAAGTCCTCTTTTGCTCAATTCTGCCATGGCATTCTCACTCATATACCCTAGGCGCATATGCCAAAGTTTAGTAATAACATCATCTAACAAGGAAAAGGAAGCTGTAGCTGCATCGCCAATAACAGTAGAACCCTGCAAAACGTAAAACTTGGCAGTCTTTCTCTGCTCTTTCATCATAACAAGGGAACCTTTGGAAATCTTTAAAACTCCACTTTCAGCTGTGTATCTATATCCTTTTGAATCAAGAGTACTCAACAAAATTAAATTTCTCTTCAATTCTGGAACATGTCGTACGTCACTAAGTGTTCTGACAATTCCATCAAACATCTTAACTTTAATTGTTCCAACACCTGTGATTTTACACGAAGCATTATTTCCCATCAAAACAACACCTTCAGACACTGTTTCGTAAGTTGTAAACCAGTCCTGATTGGGACTTATGTGGAAGGTGCAGCCTGAATCAAGTATCCACTCATCACTCACTTTAGAATTGTTGACAGAATTGACTAGAAGTTTACTGTCACTGTAGTCTTCTTCAACATCAGCTTCACCGGAATTTTCTAGTTGTTTTCCCTTTTGTTTCGCATCCTCTCATTTAATCTTGTTCTGTAGCTTATAGCACTGAGATTTAATGAGCTCTTTCTTCTTGTAGAAGTTACAAGTTTTACCTCTATTTGAAGACTTCGATCTACCTCTAGATTTACCGCAAGGATTTCGTTCCTGTGTCCTTCCATGATCATTATCAACATTCCGATCTTGTCTCTTACAAACAATGAGACCCTCTCCCTGAGAGTCGGGTTTAACCACAAGATGCTTCGTCTTATCATACGAGGTTAAAGAATCATAAACCTCATCAACTATGAGAGATTTACGGCTATATAAAATCGTGTCTCTAAATATTGAATAACACGGGGGCAACAAACAAAGTAGAATCAACCCTAGATCTTTCTTATCATGCTGAACCTCCATGGCCTCCAAGTTTGAGAGAATTTCTTTAAACACTGTTAAGTGTTCGTGTACAGACGCACCTTCCTTCAAATGATGAGCATAAAGACAAGGCTTCATATGCAACTTGCTTGTTAGAGTTTTCGACATACATATTTGTTCTAGCCTCTTCTATAATGCAATGGCGGTCTTCTCTTTCATCACATCCTGCAAAATTTCATTGGACAAATGCAGATGTAATTGTGTTAACGCCTTTCGATCCTTACGCTTCTTCTCTTCATCTGTTAATGTCGAAGGCATCTTATCTATCCCTAGTAGGGTATCCTCCAGATCCATCTGTGCAAGAACTACTTGCATCTTAATTTGCCACAACGTAAATCTGGTGTTGCGATCCAACAGCAAAATTTCATACTTCAAAGACACCATTACCGTGACCTAGATGAACAACCCGGAAGCTCGGATACCAATTTTTGAAAATAAAATAAAATAAAGAACACATAGATTTTACGTGGAAACCCTTTCGGGAAAAAATTATGGGTAGAGGAGAAGAAAATTCACTATGTCGAATTCAAATAATTACAAGAGGAATAGACTATGTCTATTTATAGGCTTGTAAAGTCATATTCTAATAGAAGTGTAGTAAGATTGAAACACCTTATTCTAATCAATATAAAATAGATGGAGTTTAATAAGTTTTAGATAACCTTATTCTAAAATAAAATAAAAGAAGTGTAGTTTTATATGGATTTTACTTTAATTTTATTTTAACACTGCATTTTATTTAAATAAGGATTCGGGTCACTTAATTCTAACAATTATTTTTAACCTTACTTAAGGTAAATGTAAAACAATTTTATCACAATTTGGAGAATTTTTTATAATATTGTTCCATCCATGCAAATTTTACATAAGAAGAAGCTTGTGCCTCCCATTGTGTCCGCGTAGGTCCTTGTTAATGAATCTGCAATGCACATGTGTTGTGGTTACCTTATGAGTGGGGATGTCTGATCCATGTTGGGGGTGTCCTGACCGGACCCTAGCTCTAATCCAAGTTTTTCTCATGATCTTAGTCAGTAGTTCAGTTTGCACTGTGATGATGAATTCTGTTACCTAGTTGCAATACCATTATGGACAAACTGGTACTGGAGGAATCAGTTTGTGCATGAATTGAAATAGGAAATTGTAGCTCAGAAGGTAAGGTTTATTAAAACTTACACTAGTGATTAGCGAGCAGCTCAGTTAAGGAACAAAGCTAGTGGTGATTGGGAGAGGGCGTTGGATGGTGTCCCGGTGTACGACCATTATAAAGTCAACTTCGATGCTGGGTTTAGGGAGCTTGATAAGGGCAATAGGGGTGGTGGTTCAGGATCATCGAGGTCGAGTGATGGCTGCATGCATGGAACAGTTCCAACGGGTGGGGAATTCTTAAGGCAGAAGCTCGAGTGAGTGTGTGCGTACGAGTTGGAGATGTGGTTTTTGAGGATTATGTTAGAAAGAAACTTGCTCTCTGGGATTAAAAAGCTATGATCGACTGAAAGGATTTATCGTTGCTCCAAGCGTGGACGACAGATGGCAGGTGGTTAATGCAGCGGCTTGCAAGCTATGACGTTTGTTATATAGATCGCGAAGGGAATAAGGTGGCACACATGCTAGCTGTAACATCCCAATTTTGGGCCTAATCGGAACTGTGGTTTTAAAACCACTATTTTGAGGCCAGAGAAATTATTTTTAATATTATTTTATGTGTTATAGCATGATTATATGAGTGCATGAAAATTTTGGTGAATTAATTTTAGCGTTTATGAGCTTAATTTCAAAAAAGGACTAAATTGCATAAAGGGTAAAAGTTTTGTTTTACTAGCCAAAGGTGTTAAATTGCTAGAGAACCAAAATTGGAGGTGTTTAAAGTGCAAATAAGCCCTTAAAGGAAGCTTGGCCAGCCATAGGGACAAGATTTGACCAAGTTGTTAATGTTAGGTGGGTTGGTGGCTTAAAATTGAATAAAATAGAAATAAAAGAGAGAGAAAAAGATATCATATTTTTTCTCATATTTTCCCCACCAAAATTACCAGCAAAGAAGAGGTTTTAAAGACTAAAAAAATCAGCCATTATTATTCCTTGCAAGTAAGTGATTTAGATGCCTATTTTTGATAATTTTTGTACTTTTGGAACCCTTGTAGCATGAGCTAACTAAAGGGGGGCTATTTTTCAAAATGGATGAAAGTATAGGGTTTTACCATGAGAGCATCTATGATATTTGCTGAAATTTTATGAAAGAAAATGAATCTTAGTTGTTTAATAAACAACTTTTGTGAAGTGATGTTCATGAAAAGCACCTAAAAAGGACTAGTTTGTAGTAATTGTAAAATAGATAGTAATGTGGTGAAATAATGGAAATTTTGGGTTGCTATAAGAGTAAAAAGGGTTTGGCTAGACTTAAGACATGAAGAAATTTGATAAAAAATCGATTTTTGAGCCTAGGGGTAAAATGGTCATTTTGACAAAAATGTGAATTTTTTTATTGTCTCAATTTATTTAGTGATTAAATGAGTGAATTTTATCATTTTAGATTAAGGAACCGAGATTCGGGCTTAAATTGAAAAGTACGAGGTTATGGACTAAAATAGCATAATTAGCCGAAATTGCATTCGAGGTAAGTCCGTGTGATTAAATGAGCATGATATTTGTGCCATTGTTATTATACTTGAAAATCTATCTTGCCATGATTGTGTTAAAGTTTATGTTGATGATATTGTATATGAGAAAGTGATGTCAAATGTAAATAACATTTATGTGTTGATTGAATGCCTGGAGATTTGATAGAATAGGATATTCCATTGAAACGAGTAAGTTGTACGTAAATATTACAACTACATTATCATTATATGCGATGAGTTAATTTAGCATGAATTGCTTGGTTGTGGAAATGATTATGTATGATAAATATTGAGATAGTAAAATTCTCGTTTGAACCTTAAGAAACAATTCGGATATTCATGCCATAACATTCGGGTTATTTGTGTGCCAGTGTAAGAAATGTCTAGGGCATGCATTGGCCACATTATGAGAGCCAATGTAAGACCATATTTGGGATATAGCATCGGTATTGAAACGAGAGCTAGTGTAAGACATGTCTGGGACATGCATCGGCCTCGAGATGTAAGCCAGTGTAAGACATGTCTGCAACATGCATCAACTACAAAATGTATCAGTGTAAGACCATGTCTGGGACATAGAATCGGCACAGATATGTGAGAGTCAGTGTCGACTTGATGGATGAGCCAGTGTAAGACCATGTCTGGGACATGGCATCGGCATTATACCCTATGTTTAAGGCTTAGTGAATATCCGATAGCTTTTCGAATGGTTCAACGGTGAGAGTTACGGTTTAAGCTAAATGAGAAAGGTTATGACCATATTGTGAGTGGTACAGGTACTTACATGAAATTGATGAGATGTGAATTCAGTTCATGTTATATGATTAGTAAGAAACAAATATGAGCATGTTGAGTAACAAAGGTATGTATGCCTCATGAGAAATGATTTCAGTTTATGATGCACATTTAGTGAAGTTGTAAATAGGTACTTCATGCTTATGAGAAATATTTTGTGATGACCTTGTGTTTATAGGTCTATACTTATGATGAATGAATATGTAACCTTACCAATGTGGTGAAAATGAAATAATATGGTGTGATAAACGTAATATCGTTAATTTACACTAAAATAGTTTTGGACAACAGCCATAGTCCGACTTTAAAAATCCACCAAAAATTGTGAAAATTGAGTTAGAGGCTGAATAAAATATAAAATTAAAGCCTAATGAGTCTAGTTTCACATAGAAGAAATAGTGTAAACAAAAGAGTTTCAAATTATGAGATATTTTAATTGTTGTGAGACAGAGTTAGAATGACATCAAAATCCCCTATTTTGAATTAAGAAAATCATTGAAAATTGTAAAAAAAATATTTATGAGTTACGATTTATATGTTTAGAATCATTAATGAGCCTATTTTCAAGAGAAATAGACAGGAATATCATCTGAGTCCCGTATTATGAGATAATTATTTTTTAGTGAAGAGGGGTCAGAACTGTCAGACAGTAAAAAAGGGGTAAATTTAAGGAATAAACTTTACTAATTGGCTAAACCAAAAATTTTTAAAATTTTATGGTAAGAAGATATGTGAGTCTAGTTTTAGGGAAAATTAGCAGAACTTAATTTAGAGTTCCGTAGCTCCAGATATAAATAATTTAGTGACTCTAACTCGAGAAAATAGCTTGACTGGAACACGAGTGAAAATGCAAATAGGGTTGTATTACCATGAGAAGCAAGTTGATAAATTGCTTATTATTTCATACGGTCTTAATAAGCTATAAAGCTTTCCTTTCCTTTAGTGTTTTCAGGTTAGCTCGGAGTTGGAGATCGTCGGAGGCAGCATCACACTATCAACTCACTACATTTGGAATAATGAAGCATATATTAGAAATTTCAAGTGAGTGGCATGTATAGGGATCTAGTTGATTGACATGTATTAATTTGCCTTCGTCAAATGTGTTGCCTTATGTTGAGTTATGTATATGGCCATGAGATTTGGCTCATATAGATTTTGGCTTGTAAGCCTAGCTATTTATGTCATGTCTAATGTTTATAATGTGATTATGCTTGTTTGCCATGCGTGGTTAGTAATATGACATGTGTGTGGGATGTATGCTCTATGAACAATTGAGGTGGTCATAGCCATGTAGTAATTGCACATTATAAACACAACGGGATAATTATTGAACTTGAGTGCTTGATGGATAAGTTGGTAACCATAGTATAATGATAGAATGATCATCTAAATGACAAGTCTTATGATTGTGAAATAAGGAATCTAGACTTGGTATTGCATGAGTAGATGCATTACTTGTAAGAGGACTTGTAAATGTTAAGAATATGCCTAAATAAAGAGTGTTTAATTATTAAAATAACGCCATGAATTGTGGTTTTAATATGTATAAGTTTGTAAGGGTTTATGGGTAACATGAAGGCTTGGAAAATAGCCTAAGTGTTGACTACACGAGCTGAGACACAGTCATGTGTCTCAACCATGTGAGGGACACTGCCTAGAGACACGGGCGTGTGGCCCACCTATGTGGTTCAATGTGCATACTGACGTCATAAACAAAGAGTTACACGGCCTGAGGACATGGGCGTGCCAAAGGCACAAGGGCGTGTCCCTATGTCCACACGGGCGTGTGACCCTGTTTCATAGGAAAATTTTCTAAGTTTTCCTGAAACTTCTCAAAGTTCTCGGTTTAGTCCCGAATCATTTCCAATGAATGTTTTGGGATTCTTAGACCCAAATAAGGGACGACATGCATGTATTTGAAAGGTTTTGAATTAAAAGAAGATTTTATGGTCGGGTTTTCACATGATTGTGTATGTTTAAGTCTGGTAATACCTCATACCCTGTTTCGGCGTCGAACATGGGTAAGAGGTGTTACACTAGCGAATCACTAGGTGGAGGAGGTGCCGAGTTTCCTTTAGGATCAGGTACGGAACGATGGTTTGAGTAGTAAATGATGATTGGGTGACCGACCGATTGTCATCGTGCTAATTTTGACCTTTAGGAGGCTAGCTGGTTTATTTTATTTGCATATCTGAATTCTTTAATTGTTTTTAGGTTAGACTATTGTGCAAAGTTAATGGCACTTTTGGATTTCTATTGCTATTTGTTTCTTGTAATGAAACTTGTGTTTTGTTTCTACTAGGCTAAATTATCAAAAAATCTTTTTTTTAATTACGAAAATTGACCAAATTTTTAAAAATTTATAGGAATGAATTAATTTTGGTAAAACGTGGAAACATTTTTAAGAAAAACGTGAAAAAACATTTTTAGCTAAAAGCGTAGCACTAATTTTTTTTATTTGGTATCACCTATTAATGTAAAAATAAAACTTATAAAACAGGCCTTTATATCGGCTCAAAGTCTTACTTTTTTTATTTTCTTAAGCAATATGGGATATGAGATATATGTATATATAGACTCATGAATAGGTCTAGATAATATGGGGTTACTTCCTCATTTAACTAATAACATAAAATTAAAGACTACACTATATTTTTATAATTTATAATTTATAATTTTTATAATTAAACAAAGCATAAACTATATTTCATAAATTTTTTATTTTCTTTTCCTGCAATTCCAAAGACTGGTAACCAAAATTATGAGCCAAAAAAGTGTAGGAAAATAATTGCATTAACATTGTCTCACAAATAAGAAAAGTGAATTAGACCCGACTTTTTTCATTTGGTTCCATGTTGATAAAAGAAATATTTATTTTTGAAATAAAAATTCTTGAATAATGTTGTTGGGAAAGCTGAGTTTATTTCTATAGTAAATGGAAGCGCGGAATATTTTTGATAGAACAGAGTTTCATTTGCCAAAGGAATTAGAATCGTAATATCATTTTCAACAAATCTAATGTGTCAGCTTCAATTCAAATCCATTTTGTAAGCCATTTAGTCATCTAAAAATATAAATAATGTACTTGAACTAGTTTAAAATTATAACATATTACTCTATGATCCCCAAAAATCAGATTAAAGTTTTGTATAATATTGTATTAGTTATATTTATATAAAGTAGAAGTCATGTGTATTAGTTTTAAGAAAATAAATTTGAAGTTAAAACTAAATCTCTATATCAAATTATTAAATAATAAAATGATGTGAATACAATATTAATACATGTATTAATATCTATATAGAATTATTAATGTGTAGAATATATAAAATTTATAATATTATGAACAAATAAAAATTAATATTATTAATTGACATCATGAATAAAATTGTAATGAAGTTCAACACATTACTTTAAATAAAATTTTATTCAAAATAAATCATATTAACAAATTATGCAAAATATAAATACAACTATCAACATGTAAAAATTTCTTTTAAAAAACTAAAACATACAAGGAAAACATTTGTTACATTATCAACAAAATTTTTAAACTTAAGTAAAAAATTATAAAATATAATGTAGCCTTTAATCTTATATTGTTAGTTAAAAGAGAAAGCAATCCCACATTGTCTAGGAACAAGCTACAAACATATTCATGAGTTTATATATACACATATCTCATATCCCACATTGCTTAAGAAAACAAGGGCAATTATACTTTGGGTCTATATATAAAAACCTGTTTTGTAAGTTTTATTTTTCACACTGGAAGTGTTTTACTAGTTACATGCGAAAAATGCTTCCAGCAGGGAGTATTTTACCAAAATCAACCTATTCTTGTAAATTTTCAAAAATTTAGCCTATTTTTGTATTTTTTTTTAAAAAAAAAGCTTTTTTTTGTAATTTAGTCATTCTAATGAATTCAGATTTAACAAATTTATTTTCAAAAAAAAAAATTAAGCCCCTACTCTCTTTTCCTTTTGCAAAAAAAACCATTTAAGCCCGTACTTTTTTAAAAATCCGTCAAATTTAAAAAATAAAAATAAAATAAGCCCCTTTTTTTTGCACTCATTTGGGTACTTGAACTTTCAAAATGCATCAAAAAGACCCTCAAATCTTTTCAAAAAAAGCAATTAAGCCCCTACCTTTTTTTTAACTCAATTGGGTATTTGAACTTTCAAAATGCATTGAAAAACCCTCAAACTTTATCAAAAAAGCAATTAGGCCCCGCTTTTATTAAAATTATAAAAATTTAAAATCAATAAAAGCTATAAATACTATTAAATTTTAATAAAAAATTCAAATATTAAGAATGTTATTTAAAATTTAAATTTATTATTAACATAAAGTTGTAATGTGAAATAATATATTAAAATAATAAAATTATATTAAATATATTACTAATTTACATTATAATATTTAATATTTAAATGTTTTAAATGTTTTAAAAACTAAAATTAAAATATTATTTATAAAATAATATTAAGCTTTATTAAATTTAATTTTATAATAAAATAAAATTACTCATAAATGAACCTTTTTCAGTAGAATGATTTATACTTTTCAAAAGGGTAAGTCAATTTACAAAAAAAAAAAAAACTTATTTTTACTTACTTCAAAATACCTATATCTACAGCTGTGGCAATAGGCGTGCGATTTGGTAATACACCAATTTGTCTGCTATTAGTAGATAAAATGATTTCTTTCACTTCTGAATCCTAAACAATTCGATTAAGGCTAAGTACGCAAAGATTTAAGGTCATTTCTTCAATTTGCTCTCCATTTCTAAGTTCGTAGCCTTTGCAGTAGCTTTGTCGATGTTACCTACCAAATAAAATACCTGTTCAGGAAGACCGTCTAATTCTCCGCAAAAGATCAATTTAAATCCTCTAATTGTTTCTACTAGACCAACATATTTCCCCGGGGAATAGGTAAATACTTCCGCTACGAAAAAGGGTTGTGATAACAAACGCTAAATTTTTCAAACTCTTGCTATGGTTAAGCGATCCTCTTTGGACAATTCGTCCAACCCAAGGATATCTATAACGTCCTGAAGTTCTTTGTAACGCTGTAAGGTTTGCTTAACCCTTTGCGCAGTTTCATAATGTTCCTCATTAATGATTCGAGGTTGGAGCATAGTGGACGTTGAGTTTAAAGGATCTACCACTAGATAAATACCTTTGGCAGCTAATCCTCTTGATAGTACGGTAGTAGCATCTAAATGCACAAATGTTGTGGCAGGTGAATAAACTACTTGAATAGAAGTTATGGATCCCTCCTTGGTAGAAGTAATTCTTTCTTGTAAAGTACCCATTTCAGTACTAAGGGTGGGTTGATAACCCACAGCAGAAGGCATTCTACCCAATAAGGCAGATACTTCGGATCCCGCTTAGACAAAACGGAAGATATTGTCTATAAATAGAAGTACGTCTTGTTCATTAACATCTCGGAAATATTCTGCCATAGTTAGAACAGTCAATCCAACTCTCATACGAGCTTCTGGCAGTTCATTCATCTGACCATAGACTAAAGCCACTTTTGACTCTGCAAGATTTTGTTCATTAATTACTCCAGATTCTTTCATTTCCATCTAAAGATCATTTCCTTCACGATTCCGTTCACCTACTCCGCCAAATACGGATATGCCCCCATAAGCTTTGGCAATGTTGTTGATCAATTCCATAATAAGTATTGTTTTACCTACCCCAGCCCCCCCAAATAGTCCAATTTTTCCTCCACAACGATAAGAAGCTAAAAGATTGACTACTTTAATTCCTATTTCAAAAATAGATAATTTTGTATCTAATTGTATGAAAACGGGCGCAGATTTATGAATAGAGGATGTTGTGCGAGTATCTACAGGACCTAAATTATCAACGGGCTCCCCAGCACGTTAAAAATTAAATCCCTAGGGTCGCTCAGCCGACTGGAACACTTAGAGCAGCTCCTGTGTCAATCACTTCCATTCCTCTCATTAGACCATCTGTAGCGCTCATAGCTATAGCTCTAACTCAATTATTTCCTAATAATTGTTGTACCTCACAAGTTACATTAATTTGTTGACCGGCAGTATCTCGACCCTTAACTACTAGGGCGTTGTAAATATTAGGCATCTTGCTCGGGGGAAAGGCTACATCTAGTACTGGACCGATGATTTGAGAAATACGCCCCAGATTGTCTTTTTCAAGCTTGGAAACTCCAAGAATTGAAGTTGTAGGATTTATTTTCATAATAAAGTGAAATATGTAAGTCATTTTTCATTGACCAAATTATTTTTCATGAAACAAATAAAAAAAATGCAAAAAAAAATTTTGTGTAGCAGACATTCCCTACAATTCTTTTTGTAATTATAAACAACTAATCGCACACAAAAAATGTAAAAAAAAAAAATTGAACTTAAAGATGACTATAGAGATAGATGTTAAATCCATCACTGTTTCACAATTAACATGCCACCTCGCTTTTTTTAAATATATAATTTTAAAAATCACTATCACTTCTATGAATGTTAGATGTATCCATTCTCGATTTACTCTGCTCAATTTAATTTAATTTTTACTATTTATCTTTAATATTTTATCTTTAATATTTTCAATCTTTTTAAAGATAAATAAATATTTAAACATATTTCTTCAAGAGAATATTTAAATATAAAAACTTATGATATTTTCTTTTTGGTGATATAATTCAAACCCCCTAGCAGGGAGACTTCAAAAACTTGCAACCTTTGATTATTTTTGTGAGCCAACTTTGTTAGTCTATCAGCTTTCTGATTCTCTTCTCTAGAAATATGGCAAATGCTCTAAAGCTGAATCCGTGAAAGTAGTTGAAGAATCCTCTTAATTAAAGCCGTATTAGGTCCACCTGATGAAATCTCATGTATGGCACTAGCCACTTCAATACTGCCAGTCTGAATCTGCACCTCCTTGTATCCTTGATCAATCAAGGTGCCAAAGCCATCTAAAATGCCCCACAATTCTACCTCGAACACTGAGTAGCTCCCCAAGAATCTATTGAAATCCAAGATCTATTTCCCAATACGATTACGTACCCCCTACTGTAGCAAAGCTATCCTCAAGTCTAACAGATCCATTAGTATTCAAGTAAATCCCATACTCAGACAAGTTAGAGGACGAACAAGGACGTTGAAACGAACTCATATGTCTCCTACCGAACATCATAAAGTGTTTTCCCTAGCTATATAAAGCCTTAATAGTGTCATTACTGCTCTAGGATGTACCCTGAAAAATAAATAAATTATGATTTTTCCATATGCGCCAGATGAGAATCCCAAATAAACATTGTCTCCCCAAAGCCAATATCGTATTCATTCTGCAAATTTGAAATGATCTATTCTTGCAAATTATCAGAATAAAAACTAGCAAGTCGGTCAGTAGGAATTAAAAAGTTCCAAATTTCTCTTGCTGAAAGGCAGGCTCAAATAGTATGCAACAAATCTTCAGTCTCAAATTTCTCTTGTTGAAATGCAGTCTGAAATAGGAACAAATCCCCCGCCAAACTCTTTCCACATTAGTGAGTAATCTCTGTTTGAGCACTAGCCAAATAAAAAATCTAATGCTTTGTGGTCTTTGATATTTTCAAGGGATCTTCCACGCTTCCTCCTTCGGCTTCCATGAATTTTCTCAAATTTCTTATAGGCGCTCTTGACGAAAAAAGAGCCTGTCGTTGTCCCTTCTAGATAATTCTATCCACTCCAGCAAATGGGTGTGGTGAAAGTACCCTAATAATCTTAGAAATGACCAATCAAAGCTAAAACAAATCGAAGTTTCAAGTATCATTATCTAAGACCATATCACCTAGCAAGTATTCTAGATCAAGGTTTGAATATCCAGGGATTAAATTAACAAGGGTCCCACATTAAGAATCCATGGATCAAATTAATGAGATTTTTCTAAAACACATTATTACATTTTTATTTATAATAATTATATATAATAATAAATGATAATTTTATATAATAAACAACCGAAAAGAAATAATTACTTTAATCACTTTATATAAACTATTTAAAGAAAATTCATCCGATTCCTCTCGCCCCACATCACATCGAAATTCACTTCATTTAAACAGATAAATTAAAAATTTGTCAGATGGTGTCAGCGGGTTTGAGTTTTGCCATTCTAATTGCGTTGAAATAGCTTTAACATTTGAAGGCCCAATTTGACAAGCTGATCCAAATTGACCCATTGAAAGTCGAGCTATTTCTTAGGATTAGGGTTTTAGGCTTCTCCTCTCTTAATTTCTTTGACTTTCCTTTGCCCGCAGCACATCCGCGCCACGCTCTCCAGGAAGCTCATCAACCATGGCGGAACAGGTCTACACTGAGATCTATTGTCATTATCATTCTTTTCTTTTCTTTCTTCTCATTTACTGGTTTTTTTCTCATTTGTTTGCAGACCGAGAAAGCATTTTTGAAGCAGCCCAAAGTGTTTTTAAGGTAATCTTACTGCTCTATACCAAGGAAACCTTTGAGCTTTCATGCTTTTTTCCAAATTTGGGTTCTTCTTTTTTTGAGTTTTGGTGGGTTTTATTTGATGTGATATTGTTGTAGCTCTAAGAAAACTAGTAAAGGGAAGAGACCAGGAAAGGGAGGGAACCGCTTCTGGAAGAGCATTGGTTTGGGATTCAAGACCCCTCGTGAAGCTATTGAAGGTTTCGTTTCCTTTTAGTTTCCGTCTTGTTTCATGTTATGTGTATTGTTGATGTATGTATTTTAGGTGATATCATGGTCAGTTATGTAGACTTTATGTAAGTTCTGATTGTTACGTGCATTTATTAGCTTAAGCTGAGTAAATATTTCTTTAAGCTAGCTGGAATGACTCTGTCATGCTACTTAATATTTGCTTTGTAACCCAAGTGTCGGATGTTCATGTATGAGTTTAGAATTCAATGGATAACCATATTAAGATTGTTGGTTGAATCATTTAGTAATGTTATGTACCTTGTTTCCTGAAGGAACTTACATCGATAAGAAATGCCCTTTCACTGGCACTGTTTCAGTCAGTGGCCGCATCTTAGCTGGTTCTTGCCATAGTGCCAAGATGATGAGGACAATCATTGTTCGACGGAACTATCTCCATTATATCAAGAAATACCAAAGGCATGATCCAGCTTAATTTGAATGTGCTTCTCTTATGAAAATGGTATTTCATTTATCTTTTTGGAGAATAAAATTTTCTTTTCATTTTCCAGGTACGAGAAGAGGCATTCAAACAGTCCTGCTCACATTTCTCCATGCTTCCGTGTGAAGGAAGGGGATCATGTCATTATTGGTCAATGCAGGTAATACTTCTAAAAAAGGATTTTGTTACATTTGTTTATTATGAATGTACAGAGTTGAATAGTCATGTTTTGGCAATTTTGGTTTTGTTTGTAATTTGTTTTTGTCAATTATTTTTATAATAATTCAGGCCATTGTCAAAAACTGTGAGGTTCAATGTTTTGAAAGTGATTCCTGCTGGGTCTTCCGGTGGTGGGAAGAAAGCTTTCACTGGAATGTAAGGGCGTGAGTGTTATTTTAAATATATATATGTGATAGTTTGGGGTTTTTAAAAACCTATGAAGAAGGCACTAAGATTTTGATGAACTAACTACACATGGAATTTTCAATATATTCCCAATTATTATTATTATTATTGTAATGATCTTGAAGTATATGGTATTTGTTATTGGTTGGAAGGTTTAGCGTTGGTTCCTGCTTTCTATTGCCTAATTCCAGTTACAAAGTTTCGTCCTTGATGAAACTATTATCAAAGAATTACGGATTTTGTATTCAGTTTATTATTTTATAAACTGAAACATGTGCTGGCATCCCAATAAAAATCTTTAAAAACAAATATAAGTAATTAGTAATTAATATTGTTAATAAGTAGCATTACATAATTCATTGACTCATTATAACCAAATTATAAAAATCGATCATCCTATGTAAGCTTAATCCATCCAATTTGGGATTTAGATTGTATTCTAGGCATGAATTACACGTATCTTGCGAGATATTCAATGGGGGTATCAAGCGCACTGCGGAATGAAGTGCAAATCACGTTGATGGAGAAAGATTATCAATATTTGGATGCGAAGAATCTCTTGGTAAGACTAATATGTTATGATGTTAAGCAATTTTATTATTCTCTCTTAATTATAAAAAGAAATAATACATTAATTTTTTTAAAAAATTGCCAAACGTATCAGTTTATATTAATCTCTATATTTTAATTTTGAAATATTTACTTTTTATATTTTTCAATTTAAAAATCTTGATCTTTTTGTTAACTTTCTAATGGAATTTTCGATTTGAAGTAAATTTTTTATCCTTCATTATTTATATATATATATATATATATATTTGTTAATTTGGTCTTTACTCTCCAAAAGTACATGATTCATTAAAATAAATGCTTTAATTTTTTTATTTTCAATAAAAATATAAAAATACTACAAGGTCCTGAAAAATTAAGAAATGTTTAAAATAAAAGAATAAAAATAATTTAAAATTTTTGAAAATTTTCAATTTTTTTAAAAATGTTATTTACTTCTTGAATGGTAATAAAGTATTTTTAAATTCAATTTGAACATATTTGTATAAAATACACTATATGAAAAGAATTTGATATAAAAACGGACCACATTTTGCAAAATACAATAGTAATAAATTAAGTCTAAAATTTTTTATATAGTGTATTCTGAATAAAAATATACACAATATATTTAAAATTTATTAGAATCGTTTTAGAGTTTGTATCATTATTAAAAAATATTTTACACTAATATTTCATATTCTTTATAATTAAATTTAATTAAACATATTTTTATACATAAATTATTTGAATTAATTAAAAGATATATTTGTGAAAATATAATTTAATATGGACTGAACGGATAGCTCAAATTCGGAGAGACATTATTACCATTAGGTGTTCATGGGCGATGCTAAGTCGAGAACGATTTCAAAATTTTCTATCTCCAAGTATGTATCTCCCAAATGGACCATTTCATAAAATTTGTTTTACCCAAATGGACCATTTCACAAAATAAAAATATTAATAAAAGTTTTATATTAACTTTAATTATACAAAATATATTACTATTTTTATATTTTATTATTTTATATTGTAAAATGGGCCAAGTTAAAAATATAAGTTTAAGCCCAACTCAAATTAATCGGGTCAATAGGGTTGGCTAAGGTACACGACCCATATGAATACCTCTTATTACCATTCAAGGATTAATTATCATATCTTTTAAAATTTAAAATTTTATATTTTAATAAATTTTAAAATTTAAAATAATTTTCAAAATTTTTAAAAATAGTTTTAGTTTGTTCATAATTTTTGAATTTCTTTTCAAAATATATTTTTTAAAAAAATTATTTAAAATATTAAGAAGTAATTTTTAAAAATTTGGTAAACTACTCAATTGGCCATCCAACTTTTAGAGCGCTTTCAGTTTGGTCACCCATAAAATCCGTCATTATCGTTAGAGAAATTTTGTCATTTTAATCACTAAAACGATAAATTCTAACAATAGTTGACTGTACATGCCGCGTCTTATTTGACCAATAGTCCATATTAATCAATCAATTTTCACATAATTATATATTTTTAATCTTTTTCTTTAACGTAAACCCAAAAATTAAACATCATTTTCACGTCATCTGGTTCCTGTTTCACCTAGAGAGGTTTACGTTCATGAAGGAATTGAATGGTAGAGATCTCGGTAAAAGAAAAGATTTGGATCTAAAAGCTTAGTTAAAAATGTTCTAAGAATGAACCCAAGAACAAAGATTCAACGAAGCCAATTTTTTCTCTTTTGGGTGTTTGAAAGATTGGATCTTTCTTCGATATAAAAGCGAAAGCAAGCTATTATAATGAAAGCTATGTTGGAAAAATCACGTTTAATAAAAAGATTTCTTTTAAAATAGAAAATTAAAATTTTGAAAATTAATTTTTTGATTTTTATAATAACAATTTTTTCTTAAAAAAGTATTTGTGATTTGTGCTAGATAGATCCTAAATGTTCTCGACTTTCAACCAAACGATATATTTCTCTATTCTCGTACCACAAATTATTTCGAATGTGAGCTTGAACAATCATGAATCAAACATAGAACTAGAAATGATTTATTACTATTAATAGGAAAGTAATGCTCTCTCAATAAAAATTGACATAATTATTATTTCTAGAAACTAGAATTTATACTTGAAAAATAAATTCTCCCTACTTTTGGGTAGAATAACAATATCTCAAAGTTATGTGAAACTTGTGTAAATAGCTCTACTAGTGACATCTATTTATAGGAAGAGTTAGGAGAATCCTGATTGAATTAGTACAAATAATATTTATTTAATAGAAAAAACTAGTCTTCTAGTTTAACTAGAAGAGGAGGCGTCACTCCCTAGTTAAATACACTAGAGATGCTGCCCTTCATATTTAATATTAAGGGAGTTGGGCCTCTCCTGTACTAGGTCCAATTATATGCATTTCCTAAACTTTTAACTTAATATGTAACACCTCTCACCCATATTTAACGCCGGAATAGGGTTACGGAGCATTACCGAATATATCATTCAATTACACATACATTTCACATTACATTTTCAAATTTCATATAATCAGCAATCAACAACATTCATATTGTCCCTAATACGAGCCTACAAGGCCCAAAACATGCATTCGGGGTGGTTCGGGACTAAACCAATAACTTTAGAAACTTCTCGAACACTTAGAAATTTTTTCAAAAACAGGGGACACACGCCCGTGTGGCCCGGCCGTGTATCTCACACGGCCAAAGACACACCCGTCTCACAAGTCGTGTGGACATTCAATGTAACACCCCTTACCCGTATTCGACGCCGGAATAGGGTACGAGACATTACCGGACTTATCACACAAACTTTCATACAATTCTGGGTCACAAATTTGTGACCAAATTAAAACTTTTCATACTCAATCACCATGTCCCTATTACGAACCTACAAGGCCCAAAACATGCTTTGCAAGTGGGTCGAGACTGAACTGAGATCTTTAGAAATTTTTACATCACTTAGAAAATTTTTCAGCAAACAAGGGCCACACGCCTGTGTGGGTATAGGACACGCCCATGTGGGCAGGCTGTGTGGTCACACACGCCCATGTCCCTAACCCGTGTAACTCTCTGTTTGTCACCCAAGAACAAATTGAAGACACACGGCCAAGTCACACACACGTGTGCTAGGTCGTGTGATCGATTTAATTATTTTAATTTTTCATAAAATAGGTGCAGGCTTCACACGCCCAGGACACACGCCCGTGCTTGAGGCCGTGTCATCCACATAGCTGAGACACATGCCCGTGTGCTCAATTCTGAGCATTTTGTTTTGTAAAAATTAGGGTGTAGGAGACACACGGCCTAAACACATGCTCAAGGGGCAGACTGTGTGTCGCACATGGCCTAGACACACGCCCATGTGCCTACACATGTGGACAAAACAAGGCTATTTACTAAGCCATTTTGCCACCCTTTGATGCACAAACCTACACAACATAACATAACACGAAATCAAGCATATACATACAACCAAATCAGCCACATCCAAGGCACCAACACAACACTCACATGCTACCATTTTTCATACACAAACATCACATACTTATCAACTCAAATCAAGTAAAGCTCCACATCCATGAAAAGCATCATCAAATAAATCACTTATACCAATAGTAGCCAATTTCCAATGACCCTATACAAAATGAACTATCAACCAATATAAGCCAACACATTTGGCCAATTCAATTATGACACATAACAAAATAACCAAGTCCCCTATACATGCTATAACTCAAAATGTTGAAATCATTGGTACCAAAATAATTGTTGATAGTGTGAGTGGATCTCCGACAGTCTCTGATCCCCGAGCTAGCTTGGTGACACTATAAGATAAGGGAAATGAAAGGGGAGTAAGCTATATAGCTTAGTAAGTTCCTATGCAAATAATAAGCATCATATCTAACATATAACATACAATTAACATGATAACCATTGGCATAAATATTATTAAGATCTTGAAATCATAACTTACTCAATCATAATCTTACCGAGAGTACATCACATATGGACTTATTACATATAAGTTTTACGTACATACCTGAGTAATCTCAAATTTGGATTTGCATGCAATTCTCCTTTGACATACTCATTAAACTACCTGCTGAACCACTTGGAATACTAAAGGATACTTGGGAATCTTGTACACACAGTATCGTACCAATGCCATATCTTAGATATGGTCTTACATGTGATCTCATATCAATGCTAATAGCCCAGCTATGGTCTTACACGAAGTCTCATATCGATGCCATATCCCAGATATGATCTTCCACGTAAATCTCAGTAACCCTAATGTCATGACATTTATATCCTATCTACTCCTAAGGTGCAACCGAGATTTCACGCTTGTCGAAACTTTGTCGAATACGTCCAAGGGTAAATCACAATTCATATAATAATAAAGCATTTAAAACATAATTAAAACAATGTATTATTTGCATACGAACTTACCTCAGTACAAAAATAGTAGAAATGGGGCATAATCGTCAAACACTTTGTTTTTCCCTCGATCTAAGTCCGAACCTTGTTTCTCTTGATCTATAATAGAAAATTTAAATCATTTAATATTCATATTATTCAATTCAGCCCAAATTTTACATTTTGGAAAAATTACATTTTTGCCCCTAAACTTTGACATTTTACACTTTGGTCCCTAGGCTCGTAAAATGAAATGAATTCAATTTCTTCGATTCCCAAACCTAGCTGAACCTCTTACATGCTTATAATAGCCTAAATTTTCCATTCTTTCACATTTTTACTACTCATTTTATAACTTTTTACAATTAGGTCCCTTTTTAGGTGTTTCATAAAAAATCACTTAGCAAAACTTGTTTATTTAACATCAAACTTCCATAATCTACCATTAAACATCAAAATACACACATTTCTAACATGGGTCAAACCCTAGACCTTAATCATTTCTCAAATTAGTGGTAGAAACAAATAGATCGAGTGTCAACGACTTAAAAAATGTAAAGAGCATTAAAAATGGGATAAGAACGGACTTACAATCGAGCTTGAAAGTTGGCCAAATCCTAGCTATGTCTTCCTTCTAATTTTCGGCACAAGGGAGAGAAGATGGACAAGGTTTTTGGCTTTATTTTTGCCTTTTAATTCATTTAATTATTAAATGACCAAAATGCCCCTAACTTAAAAAATAAAATTTCTCTTACCTCATGTCCATTTTTCTCCACTAACTTAACAAATAGTCTAATTATCATCTAACGACCTTTAATTTAAAGTTTCATAACAATTAGATACCTCTAGCATATAGAACTCAAGTTTTGCACTTTTTACAATTTAGTCATTTTAACTAAATTGAGTGCTCAAATGTCAAAAATTTTCGAACGAAATTTTCACAAAATCATTTCATAAAATTATAGACCATAAAAATATAATAAAAATAAGTTTTTCTACATCGAGTTTGTGGTCTCGAAACCACTATTCCGACTAGGCCCAAAATCAGGCTGTTTCATTCGAAATGGAATCACATGGCCGTGTCCCAGCCAGTGTCCAACCCCCTGTAACTCTCTAACTTGGGTCACATGGCCAACACACACACCTGTGTGGCTAACTCGTGTGCCTTAAAAATGGCCACACACACTCGTGTTCCAAGCCGTGTTCTAGACCGTGCTAAACCTATAGGGTACATTGACTTATGCCACACGGCCAAGTCACACGCTCGTGTGTGAGGCTGTATGAAGCATACTGACTTGGTTTCTATTTACACACCAGGGGACACACGACCATGTAATATAATCGTGTGTCACACACGCCTGAGACACACACCCGTGTCTCTGCACGTGTGGACAAAAACAGGCTATTTACCAAGCCATTTTGGCACCCACATTTGCATACAGCTAAACCACAACAATTGGCACCAAAAAAAGGCATAAATAGTCATTCAATCAACCTCAACCAAGCATTTTATACCATTTCAAAACTAACTAATACCAAATATATCAATACCACAATGTACCATTCAATTCATACCAAAAATTCAAAATCTTAAAACAATAATTTGACTGACTTCACATATGCATTATTTGCCTAGATTCACTAGCTTACCATTGTTCTCAACTCAACCCCTTTGATATACATAATACCTATTATTAACACACATCACATATCCATCCTCAAACTCATAACCATAGCTATATGCTTATGTAAATACATAATCAAAACAACCAAATTAAGCCAATCTTCATGGCTATATAAAATACCAAACATTGAACATTCACAACCCATTTCAAATGACTAAATACATTAACAAAACATATGCTGAATTGACCAAAGTCCCTATACATGCCATATACTCAAAATACTTAAATTCAAAAGTACCAAAGTGATAGTAGGATAGTGTGACGAAGTATCCGACTATCCTCGAATCTGAGCTAGCTTTGAAATCACTATAAAACATAGTAAAATAAACAAAGTAAGCTTTATAGCTTAGTAAGCTCGTATGAAATAAACTCAATTTGATTATAAATATATAATTCAACAAATTGAATATATCAACATGAAACTCATATTAACTAGCAAACCTTTCATATATTCAATCAAAAGATTATACGTGTCCTTCAAAAATTTCTTCGATATAAAGCTTATACGGTTCATGTACATACCTGTACCATATCGTATCAATCTCATACTCATCCACGTCTTTCATTTACCCGTTGGACCATTCGGAATACTATCGGATACTCGGGAAACTCGCACCCTAAGTGCCAATATTTAGCCGAAGCTATCTCAATCTCGTATCACATATACTGCTCACACTAGAGCTATCAACACGGTGCTGCTCATACAAGCTGTCAAGTAACCGTAACACAAGTCGGTATACTCAGCCGCCAGTAGGACGTACAGGACCAGCACCCTGATCACAATATCACAATAACCCCTAATGACATGTCATTTGTATCCTAATCTATTCCTAAGGTTCAACCGGGATTTTCATGTTTCTCAAATCATCGTCGAACATGTCCATAGTCTCGTATTCATAGTTTATGCAATATCAGAGCATTTAAAATACGTTTATCACAAAACTTATTACATACGAACTTACCTCGAATGTAAAAACGACGACACCAGTCAACTAATCCGAAACCTTGTTCTTTCCCCGATCTAAGTCCGAATTTAACCTTTTTTGATCTAAATATAATTAAAATTAACTAATTTAATTATCTCTCTATTCAATTTAGTCCAAAACTTACATTACGGCACTTTTACACATTTCCCCTAATGTTTTTACAATTTAGTCCTTATTTCATAAAATCAAAAATTCATGAAATTCAACCACAACCCATGCTAGCCGAATTACAATTAGATCCGTAGCAGCCCATATTTTTCATTTATTTCACATTTTAACCACAGTTTCTGTAACACCCCAAACCCGGCCTGGATGTTATGACCGGATCTGATGCGCCACATTGATGCGTTCAAAACACTTAGTTTGGAAAAATTTGAGTTGGTGTTGTAAAGACACTTTTAAAAGTAAGTTAAAGTGAATGGAAGTCATGCACTGTAGGAAACCAGGGAAGAAGAGGAGGTGAGTCCGTCAGATTGCTTAAGTACCAAGCTTTCTTGGATCCAATCCTAGACATGCACACCGCCATTGCCACACTCTAACATCTCGTATAATTTTGAAAAAAACCGTTTGATTATGACCATCTTAAGAAAATGATTAAGGTTGCAAAACGTTTGCTTAAATTATTTATTTTTCTTGGGAAAATATTTACTTTGCGGAAACTTTGGCGTAATCGTGATCTTTTTAAAAGCAAGTAGATTTTATAAAACGAACCCTAGTGCTAACCAGTTTAATAATCCCCAAAATAAAAGTAATTAAAAAGAGCGGCCTTATTACAACTTTAAGCATAATAAAAATAAAATAATCCAAATTAAAGGTTAAACTTATTTAAAAACCGCAATCAATCTTCATGGCCACTCTGAATCTCGCCCAACTCCAAGTCCACCAATTCTAGGGCTCACCTGCAAGGATGGAAGAGGAAGGGGGTGAGTTTGGGAAAACTCAGTGTATACAGAAACCCATCCAAAGCCCAATTCAGCTCGAGCCCATTGGGCCTAAGCCCTATTCAGATAACAATACACAGTAGGCAGAAGCCCTTTCCAGAATACAGTAGCAAGGCCTTAGCCCCTTTTTACATAACAGTGTGGCCCATAGGCCCAGTTCAGTAACATGAGTAACATCAGTAATAATGAATGCAAGCCCATCTGGGGAGACTACTCAACCCACCAACCGCTACACTGCCCCGTACCAGCCCTACACACCTTGTGGGGAATATCTCAACCCACCCAGCCCTACACACCACAGTTGCAGCAACGCTGCTCAAATTTCAGTCAGTTGAGGCAAAGCCTCCAGTATGTGGATGAACCACTTTCAGTACTTCCTCCATTAATACCCCAACCCCATGCAACAGATATTAATAAAAGCATATCATGTAAAATACAACATTGATCAATCATGCAGTTCAGCCAATTTAAACCCTAGGGGTATATTGGTAATTTTGCTCTTTAGGGGTAATTTCGTGATCTACGCAACTACACAAGCTAATTCAGTAATTTTTAACAGTTTTAGGTAATTTGATTCCACCATCTACCTAACAGGCTAATTTGCCCATCTCTTACCCATATTGGTCCGTAAGCCCATTGGGCCCAGTTTTGGCCCATCTAGCCCCTTTTTCCGAAATACGACAAAACGTCACGCGAACGTGCTTACCACCTTGCGGTGCCAGATCTAAAAATTACTCTATGCCTTGAGAGCATTCGCATACTCACATGACCATGAAATGTCGAATTTGACATTTCACTTTTTGCCGAATTGAACTAAGAAAGGGTGTTAGACACACACGATTTCGACGGCCTTTGAGATCCCTTTCGATGTCCTACAATTTATTAGCACAGTTCTTATTTACAAACCATAATCACTAAACCCCCAAAACTTACTTATCCATGATCCAACCATATCCCTAAAAAGCCTTCAAAACCTTACCTTTTTGCCAAAATCGATAGCTAGCTCCGAATCCGATTGCTCCAATGATTCACGCTTTTGATCCAACACTTAGGAAGACTCTAATCACTGAAAGAAAACATCAGTTACAATCCCTTAAAGCCATATGCCCAAATCGACAGCCTCCCTAGATTTTAGGGATTTCGACTTTTTCGAAGTTGTAAAATAAGACTAGATCTGAAGTGATGAGCACTTACCACTTGTTCCTCTTTGATTTCTACGTAGATCTGATGCAGATTTATCCTCTAAACGATGGTAGAACTTGAATCTAGAAGATCTGAAGTTTCGGCTATAAGTCCCTAAATCTATGGTATTTCGGCTTTTTAGGTGATGAAGAAGATGATGGTTTGAGGCTATAACCTTGGAGTAACGTTGTTTATGCGATATTAAGGGTTTAGAGAAGATGAATGTTGATCACAAGGAACAAAAATACTGAAGGATTTGGCTTTGGAGAAATCGGCACAAGTAGTGAGTTTTCAGGATTTCGGCCTTTTAATGGCGATTGGTGATGAAGGTTTAATGGAAGATGGGATCGACAAAGAAGGTGAATAAGATGGTCGAAGGTTTGACTAGAAGGAGAAGCATAAAGGAAGAGAAAACATGGAGGAAAAGAGAAGAAGAAAATTCGCACAATGAGAAATAGACTTGTGTTTTCGGCTTTTGTGAGAATTGAAAAAGATGAAAGAAAGCTTTCAGGTGGCTAACCCTAATTCTCCAAGATAGAAAAGAAAAGAACCTAACCCTAATATTAAATTAGAGCAATCAGCCCATCTCTCTAAGGCCCTTGTCGAAATTTACTTGTGTGATCACATGCCTAGTACATGCCTAAAAATTAAAAGAAAAACAATATGCCTACCTTACAACTTGAACCCTGGACCTCCAAATCCTTCCCAGCGCCACTTTTTAGGAACTTAGTGGCGTCACCTTGCCACTTTACCAAGGCCTTATTTGTGTCATAACTTACGCAGTTCTTCTTAAAAGCCCACTTAACCAAATCTCCTATTCACTTAAAAATCCCACCTTGATATTTTACCGTGTTTAGCTTAGTCTTGGGCCTTCTAAAGGTCTACTAACACATTTAAACATAATTCCAATATTTAGAACATGAAAATTTCAAGATTTACTAAAATCACAAAACCCAAAAAATCCGAAAATCGTATGTTACAACTAATATTTTTTTCCTTTCCGATAATAATAATAATTTTATAAATATATCTAATAATAAAAATTTCAAATATCAATAATACAAGAAATAATAATAATTTTCATAAAATTTTCAAACATACATACAATAATATTTTTCTAATAATAATAATTTTATCTCATAATACTAATTAAAATTTTATAAAATTTAAAATATCCGTAATAATAAATACAGATAAAAATTTTCTAGTGGTAATTTAATAAAATAAATTTTTTTTCGAAACGATAATATTTAAAACTTCCTAATTATTCAGTTTTCTTCTATTCAATCGCAGACTCAAAACCCAACTCTTCTAGGCCCCAAATTCAGGATGTTACAACTCTAAACTCTTTAAAAAAATTTCGTCCTCGAAATTTCAAACTATCAACTAACCGTATTAGTCAAGTCAAACCACTATGCTTTCACTGCGCACTCTGATTAAAAATAATTCTTAGTACGACCCAGAACATCTAATTACCGAAATAAGGAAACGTTTATCAGGCACGCATACAACTCGTAACATATATTTAAATAAAATAAACTTGGCAATCCCGAGCTCGATGCTCCTTGGACCCACATCTACGACATGCTCCTGTCTTCCTATGGCATTCACCCGAATGACGTCCGTTGCGATCTTTGCATTTGGATAGTTTGGTCGTGCCTTAACATGTTTCACGAAGCGAGGCTTGGTTTTCGAGAACTAGAATCCTTCCTTTTCTTACACTCCAAGCACCACGCTGAAGCGCTTCCCTAATTTCCTTAATTTTGTATCCAATACTTCCTCTACCACTTTCCTTACTAACTCGGCCAATGCCTCGGTACCAAGCTCGAGTTACCGCTACCCAAAGTTGGCGACTTTGCTTACCCATGAATCCATATCAATGCTCTACATTACCAAGACACATATCAAATAACTACAAAGGTCTCAAATATTTTACTATTTATTCACATGTCTTATGCAGAGATAGTATTTTCAAGTTTCTATTTTCACGTAATCATAGCCTAGCTACGATCTCGGTATTCTAGAGTTTTAGGGTTACCCTAGTTATAATGTCATGATATGGTCTCAGTTCTATCTACAATAATATCTTAATACTGATGTAATATGAGGAATGAAATACTTACAGACTTGGTGCAGGGATTCAGTGTGCCACTTCGATCGATCCATAAAACCCATGTTTTGTTTATCGAAAAAAGATTTGATTTGAAAACACTTTTATTTTAAAACTATTGATTTAACCCGTTTAACAAATAGAAAAACTTGAACATCTTGAAAAATCGCCTTTTCCAAAAATACCCTTCTTAGGCCTATTTTTTTTTTGAAAATATTTTCGGACTCGATCCACAGCCGAGTTGTTGCAACCTAGGCTCTGATACCACTAAATGTAACACCCCAAACCAGGCCTGGATGTTATGACCAGATTTGATGCGCCACATTGATACGTTCAAAACACTTAGTTTGGAAAAGTGAGTTGGTGTTGTAAAGACACTTTTAAAAGTAAGTTAAAGTGAATGGAAGTCTGCACTGGTAGGAAACCAGAAGAAGAGGAGGTGAGTCCGTCGATCGCTTAAGTACCAAGCTCTCTTGGATCCAATCCTAGACATGCACACCGCCATTGCCACACTCTAACATCTCGTATAATTTTGAAAAAACCGTTTGATTATGACCATCTTAAGAAAATGATTAAGGTTGCAAAACGTTTGCTTAAATTATTTATTTTTCTTGGGAAAACATTTACTTTATGGAAACTTTATGGCGTCATCGTGATCTTTTTAAAAGCAAGTAGATTTTATAAAACGAACCCTAGTGCTAACCAGTTTAATAATCCCCAAAATAAAAGTAATTAAAAAGAGCGGCCTTATTACAACTTTAAGCATAATAAAAATAAAATAATCCAAATTAAAGGTTAAACTTATTTAAAAACCGCAATCAATCTTCATGGCCACTCTGAATCTCGCCCAGCTCCAAGTCCACCAATTCTAAGGCTCACCTGCAAGGATGGAAGAGGAAGGGGTGAGTTTGGGAAAACTCGATGTATCTGAAACCCATCCAAAGCCCAATTCAGCTCGAGCCCATTGGGCCTAAGCCCTATTCAGATAACGATACACAGAGGCGAAGCCCTTTCCGAATCTGATAGCAAGGCCTTAGCCCCTTTTTACATAACAGTGTGGCCCATAGGCCCGTTCGATAACATGAGTAACATCGGTAATAATGAATGCAAGCCCATCCGGGAGACTACTCAACCCACCAACCGTTACCTTTGCCTGCATCAAATTTACACACCTTGTGGGGAATATCTCAACCCACCCAAATTTCACACACCACAGCTTGCTTGCAGAACGCACTCAAATTCAGTCGATTGAGGCAAAGCCTCCGAGATGTGGATGAACCACTTTCAGACTTCCTCCATTAATACCCCAACCCCATGCAATGAGATATTAATAAAAGCATATCATGTAAAATACAACATTGATCAATCATGCAGTTCAGCCAATTTAAACCCTAGGGGTATATTGGTAATTTTGCTCTTTAGGGGTAATTTCGTGATCTGCAACTACACAAGCTAATTCAGTAATTTTTAACAGTTTTAGGTAATTTGATTCCACCATCTACCTAACAGGCTAATTTGCCCATCTCTTACCCATATTGGTCCGTAAGCCCATTGGGCCCAGTTTTGGCCCATCGAGCCCCTTTTTCCGAAATACGCCAAAACGTCACGCGAACGTGCTTACCACCTTGCGGTTCCATATCTAACAATTACTCTATGCCTTGAGAGCATTCGCACACTCACATGACCATGAAATGCCAAAATTTCGGCATTTCGGCTTTTGCCGAATTGAACTAAGAAAGGGTGTTCGGTACACACCTGATTTGCGACGACTGCTTCCGAGATCCCTTTTGATGTCCTACAATTTATTAGCATAGTTCTTATTTACAAACCATAATCACTAAACCCCCAAAACTTACTTATCCATGATCGAACCATATCCCTAAAAAGTCTTCAAAACCTTACCTTTTTGCCAAAATCGATAGCTAGCTCCGAATCCGATTGCTCCAATGATTCACGCTTTTGATCCAACACTTAGGAAGACTCTAATCACTGAAAGAAAACATCAGTTACAATCCCTTAAAGCTATATGCCCAAATCGACAGCCTCCCTAGATTTTAAGGATTTCGGCTTTTTCGAAGTTGTAAAATAAGACTAGATCTGAAGTGATGAGCACTTACCACTTGTTCCTCTTTGATTTCTACGTAGATCTGATGCAGATTTATCCTCTAAACGATGGTAGAACTCGAATCTAGAAGATCTGAAGTTTCGGCTATAAGTCCCTAAATCTATGGTATTTCGACTTTTTAGGTGATGAAGAAGATGATGGTTTGAGGCTATAACCTTGGAGTAACGTTGTTGAAGCGGATATTAAGGGTTTAGAGAAGATGAATGTTGATCACAAGGAACAAAAATACTGAAGGATTTGGCTTTGGAGAAATCGACACAAGTAGTGAGTTTTCAGGATTTCGGCCTTTTAATGGCGATTGGTGATGAAGGTTTAATGGAAGATGGGATCGACAAAGAAGGTGAATAAGATGGTCAGAAGGTTTCGGCTAGAAGGAGAAGCATAAAGGAAGAGAAAACATGGAGGAAAAGAGAAGAAGAAAATTCGGCACAATGAGAAATAGACTTGTGTTTTCGGCTTTTGTGAGAATTCAGAAAAGATGAAAGAAAGCTTTCAGGTGGCTAACCCTAATTCTCCAAGATAGAAAAGAAAAGAACCTAACCCTAATATTAAATTAGAGCAATCGGCCCATCTCTCTAAGGCCCTTGTCGAAATTTACTTGTGTGATCACATGCCTAGTACATGCCTAAAAATTAAAAGAAAAACAATATGCCTACCTTACAACTTGAACCCTGGACCTCCAAATCCTTCCCAGGCGCCACTTTTTTAGGAACTTAGTGGCGTCACCTTGCCACTTTACCAAGGCCTTATTTGTGTCATAACTTACGCAGTTCTTCTTAAAAGCCCACTTAACCAAATCTCCTATTCACTTAAAAATCCCACCTTGATATTTTACCGTGTTTAGCTTAGTCTTGGGCCTTCTAAAGGTCTACTAACACATTTAAACATAATTCCAATATTTAGAACATGAAAATTTCAAGATTTACTAAAAATCACAAAACCCCAAAAAATCCAGAAAATCGTATGCTACAACTAATATTTTTTCCTTTCCGATAATAATAATAATTTTATAAATATATCTAATAATAAAATTTCAAATATCAATAATACAGTAAATAATAAAAATTTTCATAAAATTTTCAAACATACATACTGATAATATTTTTCTAATAATAATAATTTTATCTCATAATACTAATTAAAATTTCATAAAAATTTAAAATATCCGTAATAATAAATGCAGTAAAAATTTTCTAGTGGTAATTTAATAAAATAAATTTTTTTTCTGAAACGATAATATTTAAAACTTCCTAATTATTCAGGTTTTCTTCTATTCGAATCGCAGACTCAAAACCCAACTCTTCTAGGCCCCAAATTCAGGATGTTACAGTTTCCACATTTCACAATTTAATCCCTAATTTCCATTTTCACTAAAATTCACTAAACAAAACTTGTATAACTATCATCAAACTTTCATAATCTATTATCAATCATTAAAATACATGCTTATTCATCAATGGAAACTTCCTAAATCTTTAACAGTTTTGCAAAATAGTCCCTGGGGTAGCTAGACTAAGTTGCAACGATCACAAAAACATAAAAATCATTAAAAAAAGGGACAAAAACGAACTTAAAATTTAGCTAGCAAGTGCCAAATGCTTCAAAACCAAAAAATGGTTTCTCCTCTCTTCAATTTTTGGCAATTAGGAAGAAAATGAACAAAATTTAAGTTTTGGTTTTACTTATTTTAGTTTTATTTAATAATTTGCTAATATAATCTTAAATAAATCACAATAATGATGTCCATAAATGTCCATTACCATTATTAATGGTCTAATTGCCACATAAGGACTTTCACTTTAATATTCCATAGCTTTTAGACACCTTTAGCTAATAGAACATAAGTTTTACACTGTACGCGATTTTGTCCTTTTTATCAAATTAAGCATTCAAATGATAAAATTTTTTAACAAAAATTTCACACAAACATATTATCATGCTGCAGAAATTAAAATAATAATAAAATAGTTATTTCAACTTTGGATTTGTGGTCTAGAAACCACTGTTCTGATTTGACCAAAAACGAGCTGGTACACAATACTTTATAATTTAATCCAACATAATACATATTTTTCTATTTTCAAAATAAATATTATTTGTTAATTAATTTAATTAGATAAATTAATTTTTTCAATTAAATATTTTGTCAACTCAATTCTAATTACATTAAAGTCATGGCAATTTACTGTTAAAGAATTTATGAGAAAATATATTTAAATTTCAAATTCAACGGATTCACAATAACTATTTTATTTTATTTTCAAACTCCAATTATTTAATTAAATAATAGTTCAAAAACTTAAATTAATTCTCAAGTCATTTCTAGACTTAGTGAGAAAATACATTCATTTCCGAATGTGAGTCATTTCTCTAACTATATCATTCATTTGTTTCTGTTAATTTGGTTCTACATGCAATTCATTTATGGTTTCAACAAGTTAATGGAAGGACCTATTAGATATATATAATTAGGGATCAAATGATTTATAATTAAGTTCTAGCTTTTGCCTATTAATTATAAACTAATTTAGTCACGAAGTCATTCCACTATCGTATTGTGATTGAGCTCTCCCTAATTGCATACCATTATGAAAGCTACTCAATCAGTGCTTGTCCAATTTACCTTGTCATAAGTGTGTTACACTCATAGGATATCCTTAATCTTTTTGGGATAAATTTGTTCTTCCAATATGATCCTATTTTATCTCATAATAACCATTACATCTCCCTTCATGAAAAGTTAATTACTGTCAAATAATAATTAAGTCATTTATCATAAAAGACGAACAACCCATGGCTACGTTTACTTTTCATCTATCATGTAATTATAATGAGAGAATATCATTTACCCATTCCTTGGGTTATGGATTTCACTATTGTGAATGATGCTATATATTGCAGAAGTCGTATACCTAACGCACTAGCTTTTGGTTCCTTATTTATTTGAACTTAGATTTTTACGTACATCAAAGTATACGAGTCACACATACATAGTCCATCATCTACTAAAGATTAAGGTATGCCACACTATGAACATCACAAGTGAATAAATCCATAAATAGATTCAGGATTTATTCTTCTTGGGTTTTATTCGATGTACTGCTAGTCCAGTCAACCACATCTATGTTTCTATCTTGTGGTTGTCATCCGCTTCGATGCTTAAGATAAAACATCTCTCTAATTGAACTTGATAGATGACATATTAGTCTTTCAATCGGTTTGCTAATTTCTGATTAGACTAAGGGCATGTTTAGGTTTATCTACTAATAGAAGTTGTCTTTCCGTATAACAATCCAACCATGTATTACTGCTTAGTACTAGTTAAACATTAGATAACTATTGAGTCAATATTTGATTTCATTTTTCTTTGCATACTAAAACTATTAAGGAAAATATAAAAAGGGTATTAATGTAATTTATGAATATTACTATTAAAACAATTTGTTCAAAAAATATAAGTGTACATAGACAAAATTTTAAACTTAGGACAATCTTAATCAACTAGTAAGAATATATATTTCCATCCAATTAATAACTAAACATAATTCCTTAGGCATTCACACATACTAATAATCGCCTCACATTTGGCCATCATTCTAACTTAAGCATAACTTCTTGAGAAGTTACTTAACTGGAATGATCTTGAGTGAATAATCATCAACTCAACATCTATCATTCCATGCATCACGAGTGAGTCATCTTATGACAATCTCAACAAGTAACATGTTTGACTAGTTGTCCTCTATTAAAGAAAAACATCTTGTTATATTGCATGATAATACCTACAACATGCTTGACCAACTATCATACGATTACATGATAATTATTCTTTCTTTTGGGAAATCTCTTCAGTGAGAACCCTAAGAACTCATTCAATAAATATTTTTCACCTCAATTAGATAGAAGTGACTTTATGGGTAAACCTAATTGTTTCTCCATTTTCGTATGAAACTCTTTGAATTTAACAAATGTTTCATTTTTGCGGTGCATTAGTTATACATACCATATTTGGAATTGTCATATATAAAATTTACGTAGTAATTGTAACCACCTTTCACATTAATGTTCATAGGGCCACATACGCTAGTTTGCACAAGTTCTAAGGGTTTCATGGCCCTCGTTCCTTTTGCATTAAAAGATTGCTTAGTCATTTTACCTTCCATGCAATATCAAATTATGGAAGATCAACTTCCTTAAGTGAACTTAAGGTGCCATCTTTCGTAAGTCTAGTTATTCTTTCTTGGTTAATATGACTAAGTCTCAAATGCTAAATGTACGTCTCATTAGAGTGAAAAGTTTTAAGTCTTTTATTTGATAATTTAGTTTCAAGTAGTGTGTACAACTTTGGTTTGATAAGATAGATATTATTAAACATCCACCTATTATAGATAATTGTACGATTTCTAAATATTGCAACACTATTATTAAAAGTCACGGTCATGTTGTTTTTAAATAAACATGCAATAGAAATTAAGTTTCTTTTGAAACTTGGTGATAGAAAATGTCTTTCAAAATAATCTTCCTAAAATTATCAAAATAAAGATGTACATCTCCCACTGGTTCAACTGCCACACTTATCGCATTTCTGGTCCACAATGGTTAGTGACTTTAGAATCAATAACCTAGTGGTCTATCATAAAGAGTTTCATACCTTTTCCCTATATCATCCCTTACTCGGTCTAGTCGCTAGACCCAAGTTACAGGATGTTACAATAGTTAAAAGATTCAAACACATACATTTATCGCAATAACATCCAAAAAATCAATACATATTTGTAAAAATTCATGTTTAATATGAATTAAAAACAATTCTGAGATTTAATTAAGCATACAAAAGCTTTTAAAATTGACCTTAGTACAAATTAGGACTAAATTACAAACTTTTAAATAACTAGGGAAAAATCATAAAATAGGGTCACATGGTGGTGTGATAGGCTTAGGCCATGTCATGATTAATCACATGGCTATGTATCTAAACCGTGTCACAGACTAAACCTGTGCAAAATAGAGTCAGACGACCATGTCACCAGGCTGTGTAACAAATTGAGGCCATACGGACCTAAGTGTAAAATCTTACAAACATTCTCTCGACTGTGTAGCCAGGTCGTGTGAAAGACTGTGGCTGTGTTTAACCAAAACCACCTTGAACATGCAAAGCATTCGGCCATTTCATCTTCCCATGTATGACACACGACTGTATGGCCAAACTGTGTGGTACAAAATGTCATTTTAGGAACTATTTCAAGCCTAACCAAATTCATGCACAATCTAAGTTCAATTACACATTAATGTCTACTCAAAACCTACATAATTTTCACAGCAAGCATACCAATATGACATTTTCATTACATATTCATTCAAGATACCAATGTGCCTCAAATGACACCCCAACGGTCAATCCTATAAGTTAGGCACTAAGCTTACTAAAACATTCAAGTTGACACAAACATTTCAACAATTACATCACAACTAGTTTATCTACAAATTCATACTTATAGCATGTTAATTTAATCGTCATTTAAGCTATTAACATACATATCTCTTGTACTTATCAAAAACACATACCAATATATATTCAAATCAGTTACATATGACCATTCTTTGGTTATTGTGAAATCAACATTTCCATTACCTAAGCATGGTAATACTAGTATATGATTTACTTAACTAATTCACTAACGAACATCATTCATTATACCACATTTAACTAGTAAATTGCATTGGACCTAATTCATCGTTAATCACATCCCACACATTTAAAATCACCATTTCAAATCATCTAATCCAACATTTCCACAATTTGGAAATTTCCAAACAACTAACCAATAAGCATCAATAGGCACTAGAACATACCAAAATTGCTTTTTTAAACTTGGTCTATACTTTCATACTTTCAAACCATTCTACATCAACATATAGCACAATTTAAACATTATCCAAGTGCAAACCAAAACTATGCAACCATGGTAAACACCTATAATAACACCTATGTACATGCCACAAAATTGAGCTTTAAACGATAGAAAGACTACTGAATCAATATTAGTATAGTGTGAGCTTCAGATGATAAGCTTGATGTGTTTCGCAAGTTGGCAATCTACAAGGAAAGGGAAAACAAACGAGGTAAGTATATATGATGCTTAGTAAGTTCATAGGTACCTCACGTATAATTATACACTACATGCTACTTAGCTTGGTAAAGTTTACCTATCATGGCAAGTTAAATATAAAAAAGGTGGGTTCAACATTTATCATACCATATAGTAACTCAATCATATAAAAATTCATTATCATTCACAAAACAAATATCGTTTAATTAATTCACTATCTTAATCAAAACATACAATCTATTTATCCACAATACATCCCATTTTAATTTAATTTCAATTACTATTTCTTTTTCTTTTTTAAATTCTGAACTGAACTTGTTGATTCATCACATTTCTATATCGAACTTTCAAGCTTGTATAATCAGTTCGAATGATTTTTCAAATGCCATCGATATCCATTAATCACAATATGTATACAAATCATCAAATCATAATATTAACCAATTCAAATATCATTTATCAAATTTTCATTTTATACCCCTATTAACTTGACTCGGACTCGAACGGATACATGATTGCAACCAACACACCAATTTGACACCCAGTGGCTCATTGGATAATACTGAAGTAAATAGTTTGCACCCAACGCTCATCGGTATAACCGAAGTAATTTGGCACCCAGTACCTCATCGACACGTAGTCAAAATAACTTTGAACTCTTCCTATCCTATGGCATGCCAATTATATCTCATTCAGCCCGAGCAGATAATAAGGTAACAATTTACTCAATTTCATTTATAAACCAATTTCTCAATTCAATGTTGTCATTTCATCAACCAATCATGTAGCACCCCTAACCCGTTTCCATCGCGGGATTAAGGTTACAGAGTATTACCGATCAATCGAAACACATTTATCATCATAACATTTAATAAATTACAATCAATTAGAATCATACTTAACACATGCATGTGGTCCCTAATCGAGTCTTCAAGGCCTTAAAAAAAACTTGGAAGCAATTTGGGACTAATTTGAAACAAAACATAAGTTTTAAGAAAAAGATGTAAAAATATGAAAATAGGGGTCACACGGCCGTATGGCCAGGCTGTGTAACATAGCCTCTGTGTAACAATTGAACAAGGGACACATGGCTGTGTCCTAGCCCGTACCTTCATCCGTGTAACTCACTGAGTAGGGTCACAAGGTCGTGTCGTAAGCCATGTAACTCTCAGAGTTGCCACAGACGGCTATGTGCCAGGCTGTGTGCTAGGCTGTGTAACTCACTAATTTAAACCACTAAGAATTTACAAATGACACATGGATGTGTAGCCAAGTCGTGTGTGACATACGGCCGTGTGATAGCTCGTGTCCCAGGCTATGTGATCTATAAACTGACCCTAAATTCAAGCCATTCCAAGATCAAATCATACCTAACTAATCATTCCATTTGGGTACACATTCAAGGGATTTAAACATCATTCAAATACACCTAAACATACCATTTCAAACATCCTAATTCATCTAACCAGTATGCCATTCAAATGCACCACAATTGTATCAAAACATCATGGATCAAAACGAAGCAACATAGCTATTTTTCAAGCATATAACCTAACTCAATCATCTACCAAATGTTATCACAAATGACCATTTACATGCCATCACAAACATACCAAAAGGTCTTATATACAAACTCTTAAAAGTGGCCAAAATGACCTAACTTGGTAAGTTTCCAAAGCTCAACAAAACAAGCATAAACTTCAAAAACATGTACTAACCAAATCAACCATTACTTATTCAAGAAATACCATAATGAAAGATCCTATACATGCCATTTATAACCTTGGCCAAAATACACAAAAACTACCAAATGGGTGCTGGATAGTGTGATTGATCCATGACAAGCTTCCAACTGATTGAGCTTTCAATCATCTATAAAACAAAGGAGAGTAACTACGTAAGCAAATGATTCTTAGTAAGCTCGTATAAACTTAAACATAACTTACCATTTCATTAGCATAATTTATAGAATAACCATTATATTATAACCAAGACTACAAGCTTAGCATAAGCCTATACAACCACCATCAATTCTGTAGGTGTCATTCTATATGGAGCTATAGATATTAAAGAAGTTCCTGGTATTAACTCAATAGCAAATTCAACCTTTCTGACCGATAGTAAACCTGGTAACTCTTTTGGGAATACATCCAAGAATTCACAAACAGTCGGAATTAACTCTAATTTCAATTTCGAAGCCCTGAAATCAAATATATAAGGTAGATACGCTTCACAACCCTTTTTGACATATTTCTAAGCTGACATAGCTGAAATTATATTAACTGTACCATCCAATTTATCATATTCAACCCTGACTATATCACCATTCTGACATTTCAACAAAATTTTCTTTCATTTACAATTCACAACAGCATCATGATATGTGAATCAATCCATACCAAGAATCACATCAAACTCATCAAATAGTAATAGCATCAAATCAGCCAGAAAGTTGCAATCCCAAAACATCAAAGGACAATTTCTAAAAACTTTATCAACTAACACATATTAACCTAAAGGATTCGTTACTTTGATCACAAATTCAGTTGACTCATAAGGTATTTTTTTATCCGACACTAAGGTTGTGCATATATATGAATACGTTGACCTTGGGTCAATCAAAGCATTAATACTAGTATCAAAGATAGAAAATATATCAGTAATCACATCAGGTGCCAAAGTTTCCTCTCAAGCTCAAATTGCATAAGCCCTAACTGATGCCTGAGCCTTAAATCTAACGATAGAACTTTTCGTTCTACTTCGACTATTACCCGTATTACCACTATTTTTGGATGGTCTCCCTCTCGTAGCCGTGTTACTCAAACGAGTGTTCTAAGCTTTCTCTCTATTAGATCTCTCAGGGTAGTCTCGAAGGAAATGGTCATAGGAACCACATTTAAAGCGTGATTTGTCTCTTAATCTGCACTCCATGAAATGCCGTCTATTACACTATTGACATTCAGGTATATTATTTCGAACACTACCCACACTCACTACTGAAGTAGCCTAAGGTCTATAATTTGAATGTTTCTTCCCTTTATCTCTTCCTAAGAATCCTACTGAAGCTGATGTATGACTGTGAAATTCCTTTGATTTCTTCGATGGAGACAAAAATGATTTTCCATAGGTCATTTACCAGTGTCATGAGCCTCGGAATCTGCCTTTCTTTTTGGTTTACTAAGTTATTCCGCTTTATGTGCTCAATCTACCAAAACCACGAATTCTTTCAATTCGAGAATCCCATCTAACAGCTTGATATCTTCGTTTAAACTATTTTCAAACGGGGTGCACATAATAGCCTCTAATGGTATACATTCCCGAGTATATTTTCTAAGTCGCACGAACTCTCTTTCATACTCGGCTATAGTCATATGACGTTATTTTAACTCAAGAAATTCTTTCCTTTTCTTGTCAAGATATCGCTGGGTAACATATTTCTTCCTAAATTCTGTTTGAAAGAAATCCAAATTTATATGATATTTTAACACCACTTGTAACACCATTTACCCGTATCCGATGCCGGGACAGGGTACGAGGCATTACCGAACTTAAGCAGAACCAAACATATAGAACCGGGCTACAAAATTTCATTCAAACTAAAACCAATCAATTAAAGTAAATTTATCCCTATTATGGAGCTGCGAGGCCCAAACTATACATCATTAGCGGTCCGGGACTAAACCTAGAACTCATGGAAATTCTAAGAAAATTTCTAAGTTAAAGCCTCATACGCCCGTGTGGAGGCAATGCACAAGCCCGTGTGCTTGGGGACATGCCCATGTCCCACACTCGTGTGGAATTATTGGATTTATTTTCCAATTCGAACCTACAGGGGTTTTCATACGACTGAGCACACGCCTGTGTTCCTCACACAGCCCGGGACACGCCCGTGCGGTAGCCCATGTGATTTTAGTGAGCATTCTGTTTATGACGTCATCATACAAATGTGAGGCACATGGCCAATCACACGCCTGTGGCCAAAAGTCGTGTCCTCCACACGGTTGAGACACATGGTCGTGTCTTTACCCGTGTGTTTACTACCATGCATTTTAACCTAAAATTCAAGGTACAGGACGACACACCCGTGGGGCTGACCGTGTGTCACACATGGTCTAGACACATGCCCGTGTGTCTACCCATGCAGACCATTTGGAGGTTGTTCTCTAAGCCATTGGTCACCCTTAAACACTCATACACTCCCATATGTTCAAGGGCATATTCCATGATGTAATTGGACACTTAAACATGCAACATTATAGTATCACTATGACTCTTTTTATACTATTCTATTAATATTCACACAACCTTATCTTTTAGTCATTCCACACTAATTTCATGGTTTACCATATTCCTTATTATTAATCCATTATGAGAGTTAAATCATACATCCACATACAAGCAGATAAATAACCATCTACCAAGCAAACCCATCATCAACACATACACATCTTAGCATGCATGCAAAAGTAAACTTAGGGATACATCCCAATCATTAATATGGACCAAATCACATGGGCATATACAAAAGAATTAATGCCCAAATGAGCCATTACATTTGGATACTTCAACATGATGCATATACGCAAAATAGGCAAATTTCCTATACATGCCATGACCAAAATAATTGAACCCTTTTATACCCAAAACCCTTAAAGATAGTGTGATCCGAGCTCCGACATCTCCCGATCCTTCAAGCTAGCTTGACGTATCTAAAGAGAATGGAAAAGAAAGGAGGATAAGCTATAAAGCTTAGTAAGTACACATACAAATAATCTATATTTTTGCAATTATTAATAATCTACGCATAATTACTTATCCATTATGATACTTTTCATCATGTCATATATATTTACTTACCTTCCATATTCATATGCACATGCTTATCCAAATATATATCTTTCCATAATATCATCATGTACTAAGTCCTCATAGGGTTTTAGTACATACTTGTGCCATCTTGCACACATATGACTTACTTAAATTTTACATTTGGAATTCATATTACGTTACCCGTTGAACACTTGGAATATAATTCGGACACACGGAAAAAATGCACAAAAGTGCCTGAACGTAGCCTTGGCTACCTGATAGAAAGTGCACCGAAGTGCCTCATATCACAGAATCACATGCCGCTCTCAACGGGGCTACTCCAAGAGCTAAGAGAGTATCTGAACACAACTCAGGATACCCAGCACCTGGACCCTAGCATGTATCACATATTAAATGAGCTCATAACACACATGAATATCCTAGTGACATGTCACTTGTATCCTTAACTATTCCTAAGGTTTAAACGAGATTTTAGACTTCCAGACCTTTACTAAACGTACTCGCATAATGGTTTCTTTCACATGGCCAACGTCTCATAATCATATAGCAAAGCAACAAAACATGTTATATTATCAACATAGCCAAATAAGCATATTAAGCATACATATATCAATAAATCATTTAATAACAATAATTAATGTATTTATTTACATATGTACTTACCTCGGTACAAAATATTAAAAATGAGGCTAAACCTCGTAAACCTCGTAAACCTTGTTCTTTCCCCGATCAAGGCCTGTATCTCGATTCTCTTGATCTATAATACCAAATTTAGCTCATTTAATACATACATTACTCAAAACGATCCAAAATTCATATTTGGGAAAAATTACTATTTTACCCCTATACTTTCATATATTTACAATTTAGTCCCTAGGCTCGAATAATACAATGTATGGGATTTCTTAGTTACCCAAGCCTAGCCGAACATTTTTCATGTTCATAACAGCCCACATTTTCCTTCCTTTCTCATTTTTGTATCCTTTTCTACAACTTTTACAAAATAGTCCTTAAAGCCCTTTTCATGAAAATCTAATTAGTAAAAGTTGTTTACCATCCTTTAAACTCTCATATCCTTCCATAAAGAATCAAAACATAAGCTTCTCATGCATGGGTAAATTTCTAAGCGTGAACCCTAGCATGAAATATGGGTAGAAAAAGAAAGAGCAAGTTACCAGGATTTCAAAAATACGAAGAACATTAAAAACGGGGCTTAGCTATGGAGAACCCAAAAATTTCGGCAGCAACATGGAGAGAATGAGCTAATTTTTGGCTTATTTTCCCTTTTTATTTCATTAATATACCAAATGACTAAAATGCCCCTAATGCCTTTCCTACAAATTTTTTTCCATATAAGCCTATTTTTTGTCCAAAAACTTAAAAATTGGGAAAATTACTCTTTACGACCTCCTAATTAATAATCCAAAGCAATTTCATACAAGTTGCTTCTAAAACACAAATTTTGCAAGTTATTCAATTTGGTCCCAAATTTCCAATTGGACACCTTATACTTAGAATTTCTTCATGAAACTTTAACACATGCATATATTCATATTCTAAACCTCATAAAAATCATAAAAACAATATTTTAACATCAGATTTGTGGTCCTGAAACCATTATTCCAACTAGGCCCTATTTTGGGATGTTACATTTCTCCCCCTTTAGGGACTTTCGTCCTCGAAAGTCTTACCAGTAAACAGGTTCGGATATTGACTTTTCATAGTCTCCTCTGGTTCCCAAGTGGCTTCTTCAACCCCATGTCTATGCCATAATACCTTCACAAGGGCAATATTTTTTTTCCTCAGTTGCATAACTTCCCTGGCCAAGATCTTAACCGGTTCCTCACCGTAAGTCATGTCTGGTTGAATTTCAACCTCTGTAGGGGTAATCACATGCGAGGGGTCCGATCTATATCGACATAACACGGATACATGGAACATGTCATGGATTCTTTCTAGCTTTGATGGCAGAGCTAAGCAATAGGCAACCGGTCCTATTCTCTCGGTAATATCATAAGGCCCAATAAAACGAGGACTTAATTTGCCTTTACTACCGAATCTTAAAACCTTTCTCCAGGGTGATAACTTCAAGAATCCTTTGTCACCCACTTGATACTCAATTTCTTTTCTTTTTAAATCTACATACGATTTCTGTCATCCGATGCTGCTTTCAAACAATCTTGAATCACCTTAACTTTATCCTCGATTTCTTTGATCAAATCAACTCCGAAAATTTTACTTTCCTTAAGCTCTGTCCAGTACAAAGGATTTTGACACTTTCGACCGTATAATGCCTCATAAGGTGCCATCCTTAAACTAGACTGGTAACTGTTGTTGTAAGCAAATTCAACCAAAGGTATATAATTTTCCCAACTACCTTGAACTCAAGAACACAACATCTAAGCATATCTTCAAGTGTCAGAATTATTCTCTCGGATTGTCCATCAGTTTGTAGGTGGAAAGCAGTATTAAAATTTAGTTTCGTTCCCAAAGCTGCTTGCAACTTTTTCCAAAATCGCGAAGTAAATCTTGGATCTCTACCCAAAATAATCGACAATGGCACACCATAAAGTCTAACAACCTCAGAAATGTACAAATCGACTAACTTATCTAGAGAATAATCTGTGCGTACCGGTATAAAATGGGCCGATTTAGTCAATCTATTGACTATCACCCAAATAGCATCTCTCTTTCTTGGAGTCACTGGCAACCCGGTCATAAAATCCATAGTGATCCGATCCCATTTCCACTCAAGGGCCACAATAGGCTGGAGTAAACCGGAGGGTACTTGATGTTCAGCTTTAACCTGTTGACAAATCAAACATCTTGTTACAAATTCTGAGATATCTCTTTTCATGCCATTTCACCAATAATCTTTCTTCAAGTTGTTGTACATCTTTGTACTTCCTGGATAAACTGACATACGACTGTTATGTGCCTCGTGTAAAATAGTCTGGATCAACTCAACATTCTTTGAAACACAGATTCTTCCCCGGGATCTCAAGCATCCATCGGAGTCAGTCTGAAAGTCGGGTTCACTGGTTGCTTCACACTGAACATTCTTAGCTTGTAATTCCTTATTGGATTTTTGAGCTTCACAAATCTGACGGAGAAAAGTCAGCCTAGCTCTCAATTTAGCTAAAATGGAACCATCGCCATATAAGGTCATTTGTGTATTCATTGCCCTCAAAGCGAATAGAGACTTCCTGCTCAAAGCGTCGACAACCACGTTTGCCTTTCCCAAATGATAATCAATTATAAGCTCATAATCTTTCAACAATTCCAACCATCTTCGTTGCCTTAAATTCAAATATTTTTGAGTCATCAAGTACTTGAGGCTCTTATGATTCGTATAGACATGGCATTTTTCCCCAAACAAATAATGACGCCAAATCTTCAAGGCAAACACTATGGCGCCAATTCCAAATCATGAGTTGGATAATTCTTCTCATAAGGTTTCAGCTGTCTCGAAGCATAGGCTACAACTTTTCCTTCTTGCATAAGCACACATCTTAGTCCATTCAAGGATGCATCGCTGTAGATTACAAATTTTTTCCCCGGTTCCGGTTGTACTAGCACTAGTGCCTCAGTCAATAGCATTTTCAACTTTTCAAAGCTTTGTTGGCACTTTTCTATCCACTCAAACTTAACAACCTTTTGCAGTAGTCTCGTCATAGGAGTGGCTATCATAGAAAATCCTTTTACAAACCTTTGGTAACAATAGGCTAGCCCAAAAAGCTCTTAACTTCGGTTACATTAGCATAAATTTTACTAGGATCAACCCGAATACCATCACTGGAAACAATATGGCCTAAGAACCCAACTTCCTGAAGCCAAAACTCACTTTTACTGAACTTGGCATATAATTGCTTATCCCTCAAAGTCTACAAAATGACCGTCAGATGTTCGGCATGTTCTGTCTCATCTCTAGAGTAAATTAAAATGTCATCTATGAAAACTACAACAAACTTATCCAAGTATGGATGAAATATTCTATTCATCAAATCCATAAACACAGCCGAAGCATTCGTCAATCCAAAAGGCATAACAAGGAATTCATAGTGACCATACATGTTCTAAAAGCGGCCTTAGGCATGTCTGTCTCCTTAACTCGCAGTTGGTAATAACTGGACCTCAAGTCTATCTTGAAAAACCATGTTGCTCCTTTTAGCTGATCGAACAAATCATCATTTCTTGGCAATGGATATTTGTTCTTAATCGTTACCTTATTAAGTTTCCGGTAATCAATACATAATCTTATGGAACCATCCTTCTTCTTTACAAATAACACGGGAGCACCCCAAGGTGAGAAACTGGGTCTCGCAAAGCCTTTGTCAACCAATTCTTACAACTGTGACTTTAATTCCCTTAACTTCGTTGGAGCTATCCTATATGGAGCGATAAAGATAGGTGCAGTCCCTGGTATTAACGCAATACCAAATTCAACTTCCCCAACTGGGGGTAAACCTGGAAATTCTTTCGGGAACACATCCACAAACTCACATACAGCAGGCACTGATTCGACTTTCAACTCAGATTCTTTTGTATTCAACATATAAGCCAGATATGCTTTATATCCTTTTCTCATGCATTTTTGAGCTGTTATCAAAGAAATTATGATTGGTGAGCCACTAAATTTATTTGATTCGACTCGAAGGACTTCACCATTCTCATGTCTCAATTCCATAACTTTTCGTTTACAATCTACTATAGCACCATGAAGTGTCAACCAATCCATACCCAAAATAACATCAAATTCATCAAACGACAACAAAATCAAGTTGGCCGAAAAACAGAGACCTCTAATCATCAAAGGGCATTTCTTGTATACTTTATCGACTAATACATGCTTGCTTAACGGGTTTGACACTCTAATCACAAATTCTGTAAACTCCACGGGTAAATTGAAGCTAGATGCCAATTTCATGCATGCATAAAATGTATAGATCCTGGATCTATCAAAGCAATAACAACAGTGTCATAAAGAGAAAATTTACCAGTGATTACGTTAGGCGATGATGCTTCTTCACGTGATCGTATGGCATAGGCTCTAACCGGAGCCCTATCCTCAGATTGTACTATCGTCTCTCATGTCGTATTTTTGCTGCCAGCTCCAATACCGGCACTTTTTGGGGGTCTCGCCTTTGAAGCCGAACCACTCTGTCTTGCATTCTGAAATCTCTCGTTCGTATCAGGACAATTCTTAATAAAGTGGTCTTGAGAACCACATCTATAACATGTCCCATCATTCCACCTACATCAGCCTGGATGAGGTCTTCTATAGTATTCATACTTGGGTCGATGAGGTTTAGTGTCTCCTAGGCTAGCTACAGATGTAGCTTGAGTTTGAAAACCTGAACTTCGCTTCTTACGATTTCTATGGGAGCGTCCTACCGATGCATAAGAACGAGAATACACATCTTTAGATTTCTTAGACTGAGTTGGGGCCGATCTGCTCATCATTCTCTTCCACGTATCCTTAGCTTCTAACTCGGCTTTCTTCTTCTCCCTCAATTCTTCAGCCTTACATGCCTGTTCAACGAGCACAACAAATTCCTTTAGTTCAAGGATACCCAGCATGTATCACATTTTAAATGAGCTCATAACACACATGACTATCTTAGTGACATGTCACTTGTATCCTCAACTATTCCTAAGGTTCAAACGGGATTTTAGATTTCCAGACCTTTACTGAACATACTAATATAATGGTTTCTTTCACATGGCTAACGTCTCATAATCATATAGCAAAACAACAAAACATGTTATATTATCAACATAGCCAAATAAGCATATTAAGCATACAGATATCAATAAATCATATAATAACAATAATTAATGTATTTTTTTGCATATGTACTTACCTCGGTACAAAATATTAGAAATCGAGGCTAAACCTCGTAAACCTTGTTCTTTCCCCGATCAAGGCCCGTATCTCAATTCTTTTGATCTACAATACCAAATTTAGCTCGTTTAATACATACATTACTTAAAACGATCCAAAATTCATATATGGGTAAAATTACTATTTTACCCCTATACTTTTATATATTTGCAATTTAGTCCTTAGGCTCGAATAATACAGTGTATGGGATTTCTTAGTTACCCAAGCCTAGCCGAACATTTTTCATGTTCATAACAGCCCACATTTTCCTTCATTTCACATTTTCCACCCTCTTCTACAAATTTTATAAAATAGTCCTTAAAGCCCTTTTCATGAAAATCTACTTAGTAAAAGTTGTTTACCATCTTTTAAACTCTCATATCCTTCCATAAAGCATCGACACATAAGCTTCTCATGCATGGGTAAATTTCTAAACATGAACCCTAGCATGAAATATGGGTAGAAAAAGAGAGAGCAAGTTATCGAGATTTCAAAAATACGAAGAACATTAAAAACAGGGATTGGAAGCACTTACTATAGAGCTTGGAAAGCTTGAAAACCCTAGATATGGAGAACCCTAAAATTTTGACAGCAACATGGAGAGAATGAGCTAATTTTTGGCTTATTTTCCCTTTTTATTTCATTAACATACCAAATGACCAAAATTTTTTTTCCATACAAACCCATTTTTGTCCAAATACTTAAAAATTGGGAAAATTGATCTTTAAGACCTCCTAATTAATAATCCAAAGCAATTTCATACAAATTTGTTTTAAAAAACAAATTTTGCAACTTATTCAATTTGGTCCCAAATTTCCAATTGGACACCTTATACTTAGAATTTTTTCATGAAAATTTAACACATGCATATATTCATATTCTAAACCTCATTACAATCATAAAAACAATATTTTAACGTCAAATTTGTGGTCCTGAAACCACTATTTTGGGATGTTACACCATCGCAATCAAAGTATTCCACCACTGGTACGTTGAGTCTTTCAATAGAGATACTACACACTTTAAACATTCGTCAAAGAATAAAACAATTCATCAAAAACTCTTATAGTATTTTCTAACCAAAACAAAACTTTTTTAGGGTTTTTTTCAGTTGTACCACATAACTCTTCAGCCCCACACTTACGTATTTTATGAACTAGAGGCTTGTTCACACATGCTTGTTCCAAACCTTGAGAAATAAAGGGAACGGGTTGGGGTATGAGAGGGGGTAGAAGTCGTTGAGCCATCGGGTTCGTTCTAATGAACTCAAAAAACCATTCAAACATCATTTGGAAGAAAACTTCTTTAGCCTGACTTCTTTAGCCCTCAGCTATGGGTCCACTGCTAGTTACTCCAAGAATGGAGGCTTGCGCATTACTTTCAACCTCATTGGAATCGGCTCGGGTGGATGACATCTTTTATCTATAGGAAAATATAATTCATTTTGAGTTAAAAGATATCACACTATCATAAGTTATAAAATGGCTTGTATTTTTAAACTCCATACATGCTACTTTTTGTCCAAGAACCAACTAAGCCATAGCTCAAATACCACTAAATGTAACACCCTTAACCCACCTCTATAGCTGGATTAGGGTTACAGAGCATTATCTATCAATCAAAATACATTTATCATCATAACATTTAATAAATTAGACAATCATATTTAACATATGCATATGGTCCCTAAATTGAACCTTTGAGGCCTTAAAACTAGCTTAGAAACAATTCGAGACTAATTTGAAACAAAATAGAAGTTTTAAGAAAAATATGTAAAAATGTGAAAATAGGGTTCACACAACTGTGTGATAGAGCACAGACTGTGTAACAATCAAACAAATGACACACGACCATGTCCCAACCCATGTCCTCACTGGTGTAACTCACTGAGTAGGGTCACACGGCCGTGTGTTAGACTGTGTAACTCTCTGAGTTGCAACACATGGCCGTGTAGCCAGGCCGTGTGTGTCACATGACCGTGTATCCCGTGTCCCAACCCGTGTGATCCATAAATTGACCCTAAATTCAAGATATTTCCAGACCAAATCATACCTAACTAACCATTCCATTTGGGCACACATTCAAGGGATTTAATAATCATTCAATACACCTAAACATATCATTTCAAACATCCTAATTCATCTAACCAATATGCCATTCAAAGGCACCACAATTGTATCAAAACAACATGGATCAAAACTAAGAAACATAACTACTTTTCAAGCATATAACCTAACTCAATTGTCTACCAAATCAAATCACAAATGACCATTTACATGCCATCACAAACATACCAAAAGGTCTTATATACAAACTCTTAAAAGTGGCCAAAATGACCTAACTTGGTAAGTTTCCAAAGCTCAACAAAACAAGCATAAACTTCAAAAACATGTACTAACCAAATCAACCATTACATATTCAAGAAATACCATAACAAAAGATCCTATACATGCCATTTATAACCTTGGCCAAAATACACAAAAACTACCGAATTGGTGCTGGATAGTGTGATTGATCCAGACAAGCTTCCAACTGATCGAGCTTTCGATCATCTATAAAACAAAGGAGAGTAACTACGTAAGCAAATGATTCTTAGTAAGCTCGTATAAACTTAAACATAACTTACCATTTCATTAGCATAATTTATAGAATAAGCATTATATCATAACCAAGACTACAAGCTTAGGATAAGTCTATACAAGCACTATTAACTCACAAGTTAGCATACTTATCCATTGTACAAATGAATTCAATCACATAATAAGTAAGTTTCACATACACATCATTTAATCCATCAACCTTTTCATATGATCATGAACCGTTTCATTTGTGCACTTACCATGCAATTTCATTTTCTTACCCATTGAACCATCTAGAATTGCATCGGATACTCGGGTTGTGGGTTTTCCTTTTCAATAGTGTTCACATGAGCTGTGAAATTGGCCTTCTCACATGAGTTGTGGGTTGAAATATAAGATAAACGATGCTACTCACAAAATTTGTGGAGAATCTGCAACAAATGTAGGACCTTAGCCATCGGTAGGACATTCAAGACCATCACCTGAAACATGAAATCCCTAATGACATGTCATTCGTATCCTAAGAATTCTTAAGGTTCAAACAGGATTCATTATTCGTCAATTAGTCATTCATCGATACATATGAAATTTCAAGTCTGTTTATATTGATATAACATAGAAAATAATCAATTTAGCTAACATTAATACGATCATAATTAATACGAACTTACCTCGATAACTTTGGTTGTAGAAGAAGAGTTGAACACGAATCCGAAGCTTTAGCATTTCATCAATTTAAGTTCGGTTGTTGTTTATCTTGATCTAAATGAATAATTTCATTCAATTAAGTAATTCTAGTATTCAATTTAATCCATATTTCATATTTATGTAAAATTATGAAATTACCCCTAATACTTTAACTTTTCACAATTTAGCCCGTAAGCCCATAACTTGCAATTTAACCATTTTAACCTAAATCCATGTTAACCAATGTTATTATTTCCAACAATTATAGAATAAAGCCCATAGATTTACATTTTTTTAACAATTTAATCCCTATTTGCAATTTCATCAAAAAGCACCTAATAGAACATGTTTATTTTACAACCAAGATTAATAATCTATCAAATAACTTCAAACCTATTGAAAAACAACCATGGCAGATCCCTCAACCTTTAAAAAAATTTCAAATTAAACCCCGGGCTAGTTAGATTAAGCTAAAACGATCACAAAAACATAAAAATAATTAAAAACGGGATCGAAATCACATACCATGCACTTGAATATGCTTAGATGAACTCTCTTCCTTCTCTAATGGCTATTTTAGGTTTTCAAATGAAAGAATAAGGAAGATGATACATTGATTTAGTTTATCTTTTTCATTTATTTATTAAATTACTAAATTAACCTTTATAAATCATTTAAACTATCATAAAACCTATCCATCATAATTCACTATCTTATTTATAGTATAATTACCATATAAGTTTATTAGTTTTCCTTTTCATAGTCATTTAGCCATTTTAACTAATAGAATTCAATTTTTACACCTTTTATGATTTAGTCCTTTTATTTAATTAACTATTTAAACTTGAAAGTTTCTTAATGAAGCTTTAATACGACCCAAATATAATATTGTTGACATTAAATAAATATCAAAATAATAACTCACTCATTGGAATTGTTGTCTCAAAACCACAGTTTCTGACACCACTGAAAATAGGCTGTTACAAATCATCAATTTGTATGCATAACTTTATAAATTATTGTATTTTAAAGCCAAATTTTCAATTAAAACAATATATAATATTTCTAAATCTATTCAATTAGTTCTCTATCTCGATGATCAAACATAATCATATTAATTTGATGCGTTCAACTAATCAATCTCATATTGCAATTCATTATAATCAATTTATTAGTCAATTTTTCATTTCTTTGTGATTTAATCCATATCTCACCTTTTGTACCAAATCGTAAACAATCAATATTTCAATTACACATATTTACAATTATAATTTTAAATACATAACAATTTAACACAAACATACCCTATGAACTTACTTGGAAAAATAGATAATGGTCTATTCTTTGAGGACTAATTAGCAAATTGCCTTTTTCCTCAATTAATTCTGATTTGGTACAATTCCCAATCTCATATTCACCACAAGCAAGGGCTGATTGTTTGGAAGAATTTGAAGCTTTCAATTCCTCTATCCATGGTGTAACACCCCTAGCCCGTATCCGTCACCGAATTAAGGTTATAAGGCATTGCCGATCATATTACAATTCACACAGATATGCATCACATAATATAGTTTGAAATTTTAATTACATCAACGATTATAACTAAATCAATTATCGAAACTCAAGAATATATGTCATTCACAGCATAGTATAAATTTCAGAACTATTTATACAAATACTGAATATTTAATACATCAATAATTTCAATATTGAATATTAGACCTAGTCTTATAAAAGCCTTACACCTTCAAAAGTTACAGACCATTTGAAATAAAATTTACTTGTCAACTCTTTTAATCATATATGCGGCATCAACTATTTAATCTATATGAAACTTATATATATTTTTGCATATTAACACCAATTAAAACAAACTTTTGTTAATAAGTAAACTCATTTCATTTCCTAGTCTATTCGACTATCACAAATCTTTTGTACCTATTTGCAAACTTATAGGTAACTAGCAAATTTATATATATAACCACATGCATATATATATACATATCATCCATAATATAAACACTTTTATATACAAGTAAAGCATATAAAAATTCAACTAATATAATAAGGCGAATATCATATACACATGACTTAGTATAAATTATAAGTGAACACCAAATTATATCATGTATAAGTCTTAATTTTTTTTTTACTTAACAAACATATGGCCAACCCTAGCTTAATTAACATCTATTATAAACATATAGCCGAAACACAAAGTACCTTCACAAGCTTCATATACTTAGATACACTTTCAAAATAACGTAAACATTATGATCAACCATGACATGCGGCATAATAATCAAATGGACTTTAACCATGATTCAACTAAAACCGAATTCAAGCCTAAGAATAAAGCCATTTTCAATGCATAAAACACTTACCACGAAAGTCATCCATTCATAAAATAGACACTTTAAATAAAATGAATTTAAACCATAATCAAGCATAACTGAATTATCACAACAAGCTCACTAAACATTATGACTAAGTACACATAAAACCAAGTCTAAACATAAATAGCAAGCCATTTTCGGATGGCTTTAAATATATAACCAAAATCAACATTTCAAAAGTATGTTCCAGCCTATACATGCCATAATTTAGGTTCGACTATTTAAATACCACAGCAGTAGATAGTGTGATGAACTTTGCTAACGATCCCTGAGCTTGTAACGTGTATCCCAAAATCTATAAAACAAAGTAACATGAACACACAGAGTAAGCTAACTTAGCTTAGTAAGTTATAAGCAAATAACAACCCAAAAATATAGTCAACTCGTTAAATTTAAACTAATCCAATTTACATTATCATTGCACATTTAAAACAATTTATACATTCCATAACCACACATTTTTAAACATAACTATCACTTTGGCAAAATTCTTATAAGGTTAAAATTTTGCAAATTTTCATTCAACTTCCATAGCCAGATATCATTATACATTCAAATATACTTCCACTCATTTACACAAGCTCACAAAACAAGGTTTAACTTCATATACATACATCACTTATTTGGCCGAATACACAAGATCATATATATAACATCATATATGTACATTACCTATATGGCCGTATATACATAGTCACACATATGTAAATAATTAAGAATCATTTCATTGATATTCAAATTATTTAGGCACAAGACCAAATACACATACTAATCTCACATATATTTTCCATTTCTAACATACATGATTTTAAACAAATATTCAAAGTACTCATTTACCTTATCTTACATAGGTAACAAGTTAGCTCATACCTGGCCATTTAGCTCGTTTTACTTATTCAAACACAACTTATCCTTGCCTGATGCACCACTCGGATTGGATAGGATACTCGGATAATCACACATATCGTACAATTCCAATGCCCCAGACATGGTCTTACATGTAATCACAAATCGATGCCACTGTCCCAGACATGGTCTTACTCGCACACATAAATCAAAATTATCGATGCCATGGTCTTACTCACACACATATATCGGAATCCTATGTCATGACATTTGTATCTTAACTATTCCTAAGGTTCATACGGGGCTTTCGAACATCATAACTTGGTCGAAACGAATTCGGAACATTGTAATCAAGCCTATTCATATTCGACTATAGCATATAATAATTCATACATATCAATTCAGCATATATACTTTGCATTTATTTAAAATTGAGATGACTATTTGCTTATAAACTTACCTCAGACGATATAAAATGGAACGGGAAAGCTAGTCGACAACTTTCGTTTTTCCCCTATTCAAATTCGATTTCTTTGGTTCTTGATCTAAACATATTCAAATTAAGCTCATTCAATCATATTTTCATTAAATTTAGTCTAAAAACACATAAATGGGCAAATTACCATTTTACCCCTAACATTTATAATTTTTATAATTTAGCCCCTATTGCACAAAACACAAAATATGCAAAATTTCCCTATACCCATGTTTGACCAAATATTCCTAGTGTTCATACAAGTCCATATGTTTCATTTATTCACATTTTAGCCCCTCAAATTATTATTTTTGCAATTTAGTCCTAATTACTCAAAATCTTCAAAAACCCCAATACAAAACATGTTAATCTAAAACATATCTTTCATTTTTCATCATCAAACAACAAAAATCACAAACTCTTATCAATGGCATAACTCAAAATATTCATCAAAATCAAAAATTCAAACATGGGTTTTGTAGTACTCGAAGCAATGATCTCAAAAATGTAGAAATTATCAAAAGCCGAATAAAAATGAACCTTGATTGAGATCGAGTAAGTGCCGAACCCTAGCTTTCTCTTATTTCTTTTCTTTATTTGTTATTTAAGTGGATGAACAAATGAAAATAATATGTTTATTAACTTTGGTTTTATTTAATATATGTTTATTAACTAAATTACGTATATAACCTTATTAATATAACATAAAACTATTATAAACTATGGCCACTACCGTCCACCAATATTAAATATGGCCTATTTACAACATAAATACTTCCTATTAAAAAGACAACAAAAATTTGATCCTCGCATTTTAAACCATCAAATTTTCATCTTACGCGATTAAGTCATTTTATTTAATCGGATACCTAAACGATAAAATTAAATCACGAAATTTTCACATATATAAATTCACAAAAAAATAAACACAGAAAATAATTTTAAAGTATTTTTTTGACTCAGATTCGTGGTCCCAAAACCACCGTTCCGATTAAGGTCTAAATCGGGTTGTTACACATGGTGTTCGAACGATGAAAGAGATGAGAATGAAAAATTCTGTCTTTCCACTACTTTAATGTTTTATTATTTTCTTTACTTTTAATGATAGTTTCAATAAAAAAATAAAGGCAAATCATTTATTTTCCATCCACTATAATCTAATTTGGCCAAATTGCCACTTAAGTCCTGGAAATAATGTTATTTAAGTCTTTTTAATCAATAAAAATCAATAGTGATTAATTTTTACATTTTTACAATTGAATTATTGTACCTTAAGTGTCACTAATTCAGAAAAATTATCTAACCAAATTTCAATTCACCAATATAAAAATATTTAATAAAAATATTTACGGGCTTGGTTTATAGAAACAAGGTCCCGATGCCTCATTTTCCATCATCACTAACTTTTAGCATGAACCATTTGTACCTTGACTGACTGACCAATTAATAAAATCTATAAAATCAAAATTTACAAAAACATCATATTTAACTTGTAAATATTAATAAACTCACTTGTCAGAATTGTGGTCCCGAAACCACTATTTCCGACACCATTGAAAATCGGTTTGCTGCAATTCTCCCTCCTTAAGAAATTTTGCCCGTGAAATTTTCACCTATGAAAAGGTTAAGGTACTGTGAATCTCATGGTTATTTTCCAGCTTCTACATATCCTCTTTCAAACTATGACGATACCATATTACTTTTTCACCGATCTTAAATTCGATAAATTTTCTCTACAATTCAACGTACGATTTCTATCAATCTGAGGCGACTTTGAAATAGTCTCTCATATAATCCTGATTTTATTGCCTGTTTCAAAAATCAGATTAGTCCCTATATAAAGTTTCTTTCCTTCAGCTCTAACTAGTACAACTGAGTTATGCATTTACGTTTGTAGAAAACCTTGTATGGTGTCATTTTGATACTCGACTGATAACTGTTATTATATGTGAACTCAATTAACAATATGAATTCCTCTCGATGCCTTCAAATTAAATTTTATAGCAATGTGGCATGTCTTCAAATATCTGAATTATCCATTTTGATTTTCCTTTAGTTTGAAGATGATATGCGTGATCGGGACTTCATATAATCTACCTAAAATCTAGAGGTACATCTCAAGTCTCGATCTGAATTGATAGATAGTGATACACCACGTAATTTAGGTTACATCTTTCTTTTTTAATGACAATCGTAAACTCGATACCATATCCATAATAACTCATTCCCATCTCCATTCCAGAATCACCATAACTGTAACCAACTTGATGGAATTTGATACTCAACTTTAACTTGTTGGCATATCTGATAGTTAACCACATATTCTGAGATTCTCTTTTTATTACGGGCCATCAGTGTAAATTTCTTGATACATACAAAATATTTCAAAAGCATAGATTCCTATTAGCATCAATACTCAACTCTGAAGTCTAATCAGTTTCAACAATTTTTCATTTAGTTATCAATTTAAAATCACTTATCTATAACTCTTGTATTCTTTGAAGAAAAATAGGTTTAACTCTCAACTCCACTAAAATAAAATCGTAATGTTTTAAAGTTAGACTAGTTTTTTGTAACACTCGGTTTCTAATTAACCTAGAAACTTGAAATAATTGAAGGACTAAAATGAAAGAGACCGTAAGTTGAGGGCCTCTATTGAAAGAAACGGGAAAGCTAAAACTAAATTAGACATAGTTGAAAACCAAACCTGGTTTGGTTATAATGGAACCAACTGGTTTCTTAGTGGGCTACAACATGATTAGAAATGGATGGTTCTCATAAGGTTGGTAATAGCGCAGGAAGGGCCATAAATAGCTGAGAGATGGCTTCCTAGAGATGATTTTCGTCCCAATTTTATTTCATTTTCTCTTTTCTTCATCTTCTTCTTTAGATACTTTGAAGAAGAATAGGGCATGAAAGGTTTTGCATGGAGCAAAATTCATAAGGATCGAGATTGAAAAGTAAGGAAACTAACAAGTTAGAGAATGAATGCTCTGGCATTCGAAAAGGATAATCTATGGAGACAATGAAGCTACAAGTGAATTTCTAAAACTCTAACCATGGATGTTATGATTGTTAGAGTATGCCCAAAGACCAATCATGAGATGATTGTAATCACATACTTATTTTACCTTGTTTATTAATAAAAGGCATTTCCATTATTATTTCAGTTTCTTTTTTCTTTTTTGTGTATATAAATAAACTAAATTCTAATAAAGTCCTAAAAAAAATATGATTATTCTTAAAAAGATCCTTATTCAAGTATTATTGTGAGCTTGGACAACAATAATGGATTGAGACTAATGTGTAGCTGATTGATGACAAAGAATTGTCATTGACATAGGGATGTCAAAATCAATACATGAGTATGTATGTGTTAGAGAATAACATATTGGACTGACCTGCTATGAGTATGTTTCTTGGATTATTATGTAATAGTCGCAATATTACTCATAGTGATAACTGTATATATGATCCTCAGACTTGAGATCATCATTGTCCCAACATCGTAAGTCATATATTTTGATACAGTCAAAATGTTACTGTAACAGGTTGTACTATAAAGATTGATGTTGGATATATCCCAATCCATGTAGTGAGATATGGTTGATTAAGAAAGGATTTATTCCTACTACATAACAGGAGCAATATCTTAGGCCTCTTGATGAAGTGAGACTAGAAATGCATGACCATGCTTGAATAAGTTGGTATGAGATATCACACTTATTTATTTATTGTAGTCTGCTCAGAAAATCAAGAAATGTGAGATTAGACTATACAAGTGTGACTATTTCATGACTTGTGCTCAATCTAGATATTAAGGATAAAATGATATAATACATGAAAATATTATCACAGAAAGGTTATGTCGAATCATGACTTGTTTTAACTTGGGTGGCAATGATGCATTGCTAGATGCCACTCATCGTTTGTAATGTTGGAAACGTTATAGTATTACTAACAACGTTACAAGAGCCTACAAGGTCACACCCTATAGTTGAAACGAATATAATCCAAATACATTTGGTATTTTATTTAGTTGTCACATAAATTAAAATAATTGTTAAAATAATTTAATTTAATAGTTAAATATTAAATACATTATATGTACAAACTTGTTGTACACAAATAGAGAACATAAATATAATTAATATATGAATTTGAGCCATACAAAATATTAATTGTATATAATTTACTAAATTTATTAATATAAATAGTTATATTAATTAATTTCGCAAAATATAAAAGACATGGAAATTAATATTCTTTTGGAAAGAATATAATTAATACATGAATTTGATTCATACAAAATATTAATTATATATATTTTACTGAACTTTTAATATAAACAATTATATTAATTAATTTCAGTCAAAATATAAAAGATATGAAAATTAATTTTCTTTTGGAAAGAATATAATTAATATATGAATATGATTCATACAAAATATTAATTGTATATATTTTTACCAATTTTTTAATATAAACAATTATATTAATTAGTTTTGGTCAAAATATAAAAGATATGGAAATTAATATTCTTTTGGAAAGAATATAAATCCTTTTTCTAACTTTCCATTTGCCTTCTTTATTAATAAGGATAAAATCATGGTTTTCCTTTTTAATATGTGATATCAAGTGGGATAAAAGGATGATAATCACTTAGTGTGTTAAGGTTACCAACTTAATAATTTAAAAAGTCTAGCAATCATTTTTAATTCTCTCTGAAAAGTTCAAGAGAAAGTGACTGTTTGTTTTTGACAAGTGGACTACGTAGAGGCCAAGATGTTTTCATTGTGGCTTGGAATCGACATCGAATTAGCAACTCTTTCAACGTTTTTAGTAAAGAAGGCATATTTCCAACTCTATTTCAACCCGATTCATTCTTCACACATGGATCCTTGGCTGTGTATCACCGAAATATTTTTTTTTGTTGCACCACAGGGTATACCGGTGGTCCCAACAATGATCTATGTTGTCTAAGTATGCCATGTTTGCATAAACATGAATATTCATAGATGCATGCCAGTAAGCATGAAGTGGTCATAATATGATGTACACTAGGTAGCCATGAAATATGATGTGCATGCTTTGCATGATAACTGTGGGAAAAACCTTTATGGGATAGATGAAGTTAGGAAGGGATATGGGGAGTGGCCCTGTTAGTTATTACCACGGGCAAAGCTCCAGGCCTTGCTAAGGGAACACTGCGGTGTTCGAACATCAATGTTAGGTGGTGTAAAGAAGGTAATGGGAGGATGATTCAAGAAATGAGAATCATGACAAGGTATTTACTGCGACAGTGGTATAGTGGTATCGGCTAGTCCTTCAGGGCAACACCATGACGACGGTATATGGCATAAGACCATTGATGAAAGATGCCATGGCAGTCTAGTATGATGTACGTAGCGTAAGACTATGGATGAAAGATGCCATGGTAGTATGGTACAAGGTATAAGTTATATAGTGCAAGACCATAAATGAAAGATGCTATGGCAGCCAAGTATAATGTGTAAGACCAAGAATGAAAGACTCCATGGCATCATATGTAGTACACTAGGATGGAAAATTAGTGTAAGACCATAGATGAAAGACTCCAAAACATCCATAGAGATAGTCCGCTGGGATGGTAAATACAAAACAAAGATAGTCCTCTAGGACAGTAAACACAAAACAAACATAGTCTATGGGGACAATAGACACATAACAGAGGTATTCTACTGGGACAGTATGTTGGATCACCTGTACATCCCATGGCACAGCAAAAAAAGTACTTCGACGATCACCAGCCATGGATCCATGTACAGGGAACGAATCAAGTTGAACAACGCTTGAAAATATACCTTTCGAAACTAAAAAAACGACGTGTAAGGTTGTTGGTAGGATCCTTTTCGGAGATGCCAATTTCAAGATGCAACAATAATGTCTTGGCCTCTACGTAATCCACCTACTCAAAGAATGAACAACAAAATTCTCTTAAACTTTTCAAAGAGCATTTTCAAGAAAGGTTCGTAGACCTTTTGAGTTATGTGTTTATGTTTTTGGTAACCCTAACATATTATGTAACACCCCGTACCCGAGTCCGTTACCGGAGTTGAACACGAGGTGCACACAGACTTAACTTAATGATTTTTACAGTCCATTTAAAAAATTTCCAGACAAGCTGGTTACTGCATCACTGTCGCCTTAAAAATCATATCTTGAGTTTCAAAACTTTAAAACTGATTCCGTAAATTTTCCCTGAATTTAGACTCATATATCCATCCGTGGATTTATTTCTAGAATTTTTGGTCGGGCCAATTGGTACAGTTTATTAGTTAAAGTCAGCCCTATTTCAGGGTTCGACTACACTGACCTTTGTGCATTACGACCTGGATATCTTCTCGTAAAGAGCTTCAATGCTCATGCCGTTTGTTTCTAATGAAACTAGTCTCAAAGGGGAATCTATACATATAAGGTATGACTTCTAATTGTGTCTGGATAATTTATGGTAAATTTTCAAAGACGAAACAGAGGATCCAGAAACCGTTCTGGCCCTGTCTCACGAAATCTTGAATATCTCTTAAAATCCGACTCATATGATCGTTTCGTTTCTTTCATATGAAAGTAGGTTCATCAAGGTTAAATTTCATAATTTATTCACTATTTAATACCATTCCTACTATTTTTAGTGATTTTTCAATCTCACATCACTGCTGCTGTCAGCATCTGTTACTAAAGCAAACATTGACTATTTCATAATTCTTCCATGACCAAACTATAATTCATCATACATGACACAAATTATGGCCACCTTATCAAAATTAAGGTTTCTAAGACTCGTGACTATAGGTTTTAGAACCCCACTCAACCGACCACATAGGCCATTTTCACATGGCTTAAAGTTTACAGCCCAAAATTCAACAAAACAAAATAGCCTATACATGCCAAATGTTCTCCTAGATCGACTAAGAAGACAATACCAAAATTGCTCACGGTGTGATGACTTCGATGACGGTTCCGAGCACTCAAAAAGAGACGAGTCCAAGAGACCTAAAAGGGGTGACAAGAAAACACCGAGTGAGTTTATAACTCAGTAAGTCATAAGCATTTCACAACCAAAATTATCACAAAATGAAACAATGAAACGGGGCTATATACTCCATCCATACCGAACTACACCATGGTCCCTTAGACCCTTCGGTTCAATCTCATACCAGTTTACCCAATGACATTTCATATACTATTCAATAGGATAATTGTGGCATTTCCATACATCATCTCATTTTCGCTACAATCATGCAATTAATGAACTTTCATCTATTCCACAATACCTTATTTACGTGACCACAATTGTAATCATCACATAGGTACAAAACTTACCAAGCTCAACCCCGAAGCGTGAACATAGAGCCTATTCGCCATGAGCTCAAGGTACTTACTCTTTCCGCTGTCCACGATCAACTCGATAAGGTCACACCCTCCATGTGAGTAACCGATCGAACATATATATTAAATTGGCACACGTAGTGCTTAATAATCGATCACGCACACTTAGTGCCATGTGATTTAAGCTCGCACACATAGTGCCATATAATTTAAGTTCGCACACTTAGTGCCATGTAATTTAAATTTGCACACTTAGTGCCATATATTTCAAGCTTGCACACTTAGTGCCAATCTTGTCACCGCTACCACTTATTGCCCGCACACTTAGTGCCGGACCAAACACTCTACACATTTCACTACCTTGTTACATTCAATAATGTCATCATTCCATACACATACATATCATCTCATTAAACACAATTGCATAGATATTAAGATCATTTAAGTCAATACCAAATATATGCTTAATGACTTACTTTGTGTTAGGTAAAACGGTTCCAACTCGGCTACTCGACGTTCTTCCCTTTGCTTTTGCTTGATTCGCCTCCTCTAACTTCTTGAGCTAAATCAATAAATTAACTAGTTTAACCGTCTTGCCAAGTATTTATATCAAAATACTAATGATTTCATAGCATAGGAGACACATGGCAAATTTATATCTTTCTACCTTATGTTCTTAAGCTATTCGACTTATAGCCAATTATCTAAGTCAAGATAAAAATCATCGATTTGCCTAACTATAGCCGAATGTGCAACATCAATCTATCATTTCCACTTCATTTAACATTCCATATAGCCGAACATTACTTGTATATGTACCCATAAATTAAACGTGAGAATTTAACAAAGTTACCTTTGAAAGACTCACCCGAACAACATGGAAATGTCCAGCTTTGGGCAGCATTGAATTTTCAAATGAGACATGCATTAAACTTAACCGAATTTGTCATAAAATTTACAACATTGGACAGCATGTAAAAGCAAATTAAGGCAACATAATAAGATAGTCACAATTGCACACGCCAACACATATTTGAGCAGCCATACCACACCATTTACTTTACTTCATTCTTTTATTAATCTCTTCATGCTTCATCACAACAACATCAAAACACCAACCAAGAAAGACAACCTCCATGGCGAACTTCATCTCCATTCAAATAGCAAAGAAATCTAAGCCATGGGCTAGGTAGGTTTCAAACTAACAACTAAAACATGCATGAATCTTAAGGAAACATCAAACATACCTCAATCTAGTTGCAAGCATGGCCAAGCTTCTCCAAAACCCCCTCTCCCTCACTCACGGCAATTGAAAAAAAATGAGAAAGGATGAGCACTTTTTTTTGTTTTTCTTGTTCAATTCACGGCAAAATGGGGGAAGGGCATCGACACACTCATCTTTTTTTCCATTTCTTTATTACTAGCTTTTATTTTATTGTTTCCTACATACATCACTAGCATAACATGTTTGAGACATGTTTCCTTTGCCCATCATCCTTGTCATGGCGGCCATTAGCAAATAAAAGGGAATTTGACATGCAAGTCCACCCTTTGATCACATGCACTAATAGGCCACTTTACATTTGCCTAGCACATTTCTAATTTTCTCACATAAGTCCTAATTACTAAAATTCACCTACAATTAAGCAAAATTCAATTAGGAATTTTCACATGCATATTCACATATTTAGACAGTGACTATCATTCTCAAATAATTTAGTGACTCGGTTTAGCGGTCCCGAAATCGCTTTCCGGCTAGGGTCACTTTAGGACTGTCACAACTCTCCCCCACTTAAGAAATTTTTGTCCCCGAAAATCTTACCGGTAAATAGGCTCGGGTATCGCTCTTTCATAGAGTCCTCAAGTTCCCAAGTGGCTTCTTCAATTCCGTGTTTATGCCACAACACTTTCACTAATGGGATTTTCTTATTTCGCAACTCTTTTACTTCACGCATCAGAATGTGAACCGGCTCTTCTTCATAACTCAAATTAGACTGAATCTCAATCTCAGATGGAGTGATTACGTGCGACGGGTCAGACCTATATCGTCGAAGCATCGAGACATGAAAAACGTTGTGAATCTTTTCGAGCTCAGGGGGTAAGATTAATCGGTATGCAACTGGCCCAACTCGTTCGGATACTTCATACGGCCCGATGAACCTCGGACTCAACTTGCCCTTGCGACCAAATCTAAGCACCTTCTTCCAGGGGGAAACTTTGAGAAATACCTTGTCTCCAACCTGATATTCAATATCTCTTCTTTTCAAATCCGCATACGACTTTTGGCGATCCGAAGCAACTTTCAAACTTTCACGAATTACTCGAACTTTCTGCTCGGCATCCTTGATCAAATCAACCCCGAAGATTTTACTTTCACTAAGTTCAGTCCAGTATAATGGGGTACGACATTTACGACCGTATAAAGCCTCGTAAGGCGCCATCTTAATACTTGATTGAAAACTATTATTGTAAGCGAATTCAATCAAAGGTAAATACCGTTCCCATGACCCACTAAACTCAAGGATGCAACATCTCAACATATCCTCGAGTATTTGAATTATTCGTTCGGATTGACCATCGGTTTGGGGATGAAAAGCAGTGCTAAAATGAAGTTTGGTACCCAAAGCCTCTTGCAATTTCTTCCAAAATCGCGATGTAAATCTTGGGTCTCTATCCGACACGATAGAAACAGGTACCCCATGCAATCGAACAATTTGGGAGACGTATAATTCTGCCAATTTATCAAGTGAAAAATCCGTGTGGACAGGGATAAAATGAGCAGACTTGGTCAGTCTATCAACAATGACCCAGACCGAGTCTTTCTTATTCTGAGTCAACGGTAACCCAGACACAAAGTCCATTGTTACTCGATCCCATTTCTATTCGGGTATCATGATTGGCTGAAGTAATCCCGATGGCACTTGATGTTCCGCTTTCACTTGTTGACATATCAAACACTTTGAAACAAATTCTGAAATGTCTCGTTTCATACCGGGCCACCAAAATTGGCGTTTCAGATCATTGCACATTTTAGTACTACCCGGGTGGACTGACATTCGACTCTTGAGCCTCGTTCAAAATCATCAAACAAGTTCAATTCCTTGGAATACATAATCGACCCTTGAATGTCAAGCAATCATTGTCATCAATCTGAAACTCTGATTCCTCATTCGAAACACATTCATCTCGTTTAGCAACCAATTCAGCGTCGACCTTCTGAGGTTCAAGTATTTGATGAATCAATGACGGTTTGGCCTCTAATTCAACTACTAGCACCTCATCGGGTGACACGGATAGGTGAGCATCCATCGCTCTCAAAGCAAACAGTGCTTTACGACTTAAAGCATTAGCCACCACGTTGGCCTTTCCCGGGTGATAATCAATGACAAGTTCATAATGTTTCAACAACTCAAGCCAACGTCTTTGTCGCAGATTTAGATCTCTTTGAGTCATCAAATATTTAAGACTTTTGTGGTCCGAATAAATATGACACCTTTCTCCAAACAAGTAATGTCGCCATATTTTCAAGGCGAACACTATGGCTGCTAGTTCAAGGTCATGGGTCGGATAGTTTCTCTCATGCGGCTTTAGTTGTCTTGACGCGTAAGCCACAACTCGACCCTCTTGCATCAGTACACAACCTAGCCCAAGCAAGGATGCGTCACTGTAAATGACGAACTCTTTACCGGACTCCAGCTGTACTAGCACTAGGGCCTCGGTTAAACAGGTTTTCAGTCGATCGAAACTTTCTTGACAACGTTCCGACCACTCGAACTTAACATCTTTTTAGAGTAGTTTCGTCAACGGTGCAGCTATCATCGAAAAACCCTTTACAAATCATCGATAGTATCTGGCAAGCCCCAAAAAGCTCCTAACTTCGGTAATATTCCTTGGAGGTTTCCAATCGACTATGGCCGAAACTTTGCTCGGGTCCACTCTGACACCCGATGCGGACACCACGTGCCCCAAAAAGCTAACCTCTCTCAACCAAAATTCACATTTACTGAACTTTGCGTATAACTACTTATCTCGTAAAATTTGCAATACTAATCTCAGGTGTTCCGCATGATCGGTTTCATCTCTTGAATAGACCAAGATGTCATCAATAAACACAACTACAAATCGATCCAAATACGGTCTAAAGATCCGATTCATCAAATCCATAAATACCGCAGGGGCATTAGTGAGCCGAAACGGCATCACTAAGAATTCGTAATGACCGTACCTCGCTCGAAAGCGCTTTGGGTACATCCGAATCTCGAATTATGGCGGTAATAACCCGATCTCAAATCTATCTTTGAAAACACTGAGGCTCCTTTCAGTTGATCAAACAAATCCTCAATACGCGGTAACGGATATTTATTCTTTATTGTCACTTTATTGAGTTGACGATAGTCGATGCACAACCTCATGGTTCCGTCCTTCTTTTTCACAAACAATACAGGTGCGCCCCAAGGTGAGAAACTTGGTCGGGCGAAACCTCTATCCGTCAACTCTTGCAACTGAGCTTTCAATTCCTTTAATTCCATTGGTGCCATACGATACGGAGCTATCGAAATCGGTGTAGTCCCAGGTACAAGCTCGATGCCGAACTCTACCTCCCGGACGGGTGGTAAACCCGGTAATTCTTCGGGAAAAACGTCTGGGTATTCCCAAACCACCGGCACAGATTCGGGTTTCTTTTCTAACTTTTTGTCATCAAGTACATATGCAAGGTATGCTTCGCACCCCTTTCTCACATATCTCCGAGCGGTCATAGAAGATATTATCGCTGGCACTCCTTTTAAATCAGTAGACTCAACTCGGACTACCTCATTATTTGCACTCCTCAAATCAATGGTTTTCCTTTTGCAGTTCACCACTGCTTCATGTACGGTCAGCCAATCCATACCAAGAATAACATCGAATTCATCAAATGGTAGAAGCATTAGATCAGCCGGAAAATAGGATTCTCGAATTATTAGGGGGCATCTCTTGCACACTTTATCAACGAGTACGTATTGACCCAAAGGGTTTGACACTCGAATTACGAACTCAGTAGACTCAACAGGTAGAGTCTTACTGGATGCTAAGGTTTCACATACATATGAATGAGTAGAGCCAGGGTCAATCAATGCAATCACAAGAGTATCAAAGAGAGTAAAAGTACCAAGTGATAACGTCGGGGAGGATGCCTCCTCTCGCAGCCGATGGCATATGCTCTAGCAGAGCACGGGTCTCGGATCGAACAACCGTATCAGAGGCTCCTCTCTAATTACCACCCCTACCTCCAGAAATTCTCGGGGGCCTACCTCTAGCCGTCGTTCCACTAGGTCTTGCACCTTGTATCTTATTCTTCTCATCTAGCTCCGTGCAATCTCTAATGAAGTGGTCCTTCAAACCGCATCCATAACAGGCCCTGTTAACAGACTTACCCCAACATTCACCTAGGTGTTGTCTTCCACATTGGGGGCATTCAGGTTTCTCTTGACGATTATTGCCCACACTAGCTACCGAAGTAGCTCGGGAGTCCGTCAATGGTCGGGCTCTGATGGAAATTCCCGCAGTCACCCTCGACTTACTAGTGTCCTCCCTGAACTTCTTTACAGCCGAGAACGGAGCTTTACTCGTCGATCTTTTACGATAATCTCTTACTTCAAATTCAGCCTTCTTCTTCTCCTTTCCAAGTTCTTCCGCCTTACAGGCAGGTTCGACTAGTGTTACGAACTCCTTTATCTCCAAAATACCCACTAGTAGCTTTAAATCCTCATTCAATCCTTCTTCAAATCTCTTGCACATAGCAACCTCATCAGCCACACACTCCCGAGCATACCGACTAAGTCTTACGAACTCATGTTCAGATTCAGATCTCATTATACGGCCTTGCTTGAGCTCCAAGAATTCCTTACGCTTTTGATCGATGAACCGTTGACTAATATATTTCTTCCAAATTCGTTTGAAAGAAATCCCAAGTAACTTGTTCCTTTGGGACTATGGAAATTAAGGTCCTCCACCAATAGTAGGTCGAGTCTCGCAACAAGGATATAGCACCCTTAAGACATTCATCGGTGTGCATGAGTTCATCAAACACTCGAATGGTGTTATCAAGCGAACTCGGCCCTTTCGGCATCATCAAGAACTATGGCCTTGAACTCCTCAGCCCGCTTCCTAATCAAGTCCACAGTGGTTTACTCACCTCACAGATCATGAATCAAGGCATTACGGGCTCTTGGGGTGGAGTATTTAAATTCGGAATGGTTGGACAGCCGGATTGGTTCGGGCATATTATGCGACCCACTCATTCATCATGGTGAAGAAGGCTTGTTTCGCCTTCATCTTGATTATTCGCGGATGACTGAGGCTTAACAGGCGGTGTCCCTTGTGCAGGAGCAGCTGCTACACTTTCAACGTCATCCTCCAAGGGTCTCTCTACCCCGGGTTCCATTTGCTAATCAAAACAAAAAATTCAACCGTCAGAAGTCATCACATTTTTAAGCACTAACACATTTGGCATGTATAGCTAGACTCACACGCGCTATGGTAGTCCTAGAACCGACTAAACCATAGCTATGATACCAATAAAATTGTAACACCCCATACCCGCGTCCGTTACCGGAGTTGAAAACGAGGTGCACACAGACTTAACTTAATGATTTTCACAGTCCATTTAAAAAATTTCCAGACAAGCTGGTTACTGCATCACTGTCGCCTTAAAAATCATATCTTGAGTTTCAAAACTCAAAAATTGATTCTGTAAATTTTCCCCGAATTTAGACTCATATATCCATCCGTGGATTTATTTCTAGAATTTTTGGTCTGGCCAATTGGTACAGTTTATTAGTTAAAGTCAGCCCTGTTTCAGGGTTAGACTACACTGACCTTTGCACATTACGACCTGGATATCTTATCGTACAGAGCTTCAATGCTCATGCCGTTTATTTCTAATGAAACTAGACTCAAAGGGGAATCTATACATATAAGGTATGACTTCTAATTGTTTCTGGATAATTTATGGTAAATTTTCAAAGACGAAACAGAGGATCCAGAAACCGTTCTAGCCCTGTCTCACGAAATCTTGAATATCTCTTAAAATCTGACTCATATGACCATTTCATTTCTTTCATATGAAATTAGGTTCATCAAGGTTCAATTTCATAATTTATTCTCTATTTAATTCCATTCCTAGTATTTTTAGTGATTTTTCAATCTCACATCACTGCTGCTGTCAGCATCTGTTACTAAAGCAAACATTGACTATTTCATAATTCTTCCATGGCCAAACTATAATTCATCATACATGACACAAATTATGGCCACCTTATCAAAATTAAGGTTTCTAAGACTCGTGACTATAGGTTTTAGAACCCCACTCAACCGACCACATAGGCCATTTTCACATGGCTTAAAGTTTACAGCCCAAAATTCAACAAAACAAAATAGCCTATACATGCCAAATGTTCTCCTAGATCGACTAAGAAGACAATACCAAAAATTGCTCGCCGGTGTGATGACTTCGATGACGGTTCCGAGCACTCAAAAAGAGACGAGTCCAAGAGACCTAAAAGGGGTGACAAGAAAACACCGAGTGAGTTTATAACTCAGTAAGTCATAAGCATTTCACAACCAAAATTATCACAAAATGAAACAATGAAACGGGGCTATATACTCCATCCATACCGAACTACACCATGGTCCCTTAGACCCTTCGGTTCAATCTCATACCAGTTTACCCAATGACATTTCATATACTATTCAATAGGATAATTGTGGCATTTCCATACATCATCTCATTTTCGCTACAATCATGCAATTAATGAACTTTCATCTATTCCACAATACCTTATTTACGTGACCACAATTGTAATCATCACATAGGTACAAAACTTACCAAGCTCAACCCCGAGCGTGAACATAGAGCCTATTCGCCATGAGCTCAAGGTACTTACTCTTTCCGCTGTCCACGATCAACTCGATAAGGTCACACCCTCCATGTGAGTAACCGATCGAACATATATATTAAATTCGCACACGTAGTGCTTAATAATCGATCACGCACACTTAGTGCCATGTGATTTAAGCTCGCACACATAGTGCCATATAATTTAAGTTCGCACACTTAGTGCCATGTAATTTAAATTCGCACACTTAGTGCCATATATTTCAAGCTTGCACACTTAGTGCCAATCTTGTCACCGCGCCCACTTATTGCCCGCACACTTAGTGCCGGGACCAAACACTCTACACATTTCACTACCTTGTTACATTCAATAATGTCATCATTCCATACACATACATATCATCTCATTAAACACAATTGCATAGATATTAAGATCATTTAAGTCAATACCAAATATATGCTTAATGACTTACTTTGTGTTAGGTAAAATGGTTCCAACTCGCTACTCGACGTTCTTCCCTTTGCTTTTGCTTGATTCGCCTCCTCTAACTTCTTGAGCTAAATCAATAAATTAACTAGTTTAACCGTCTTGCCAAATATTTATATCAAAATACTAATGATTTCATAGCATAGGAGACACATGGCAAATTTATATCTTTCTACCTTATGTTCTTAAGCTATTCGACTTATAGCCAATTATCTAAGTCAAGATAAAAATCATCGATTTGCCTAACTATAGCCGAATGTGCAACATCAATCTATCATTTCCACTTCATTTAACATTCCATATAGCCGAATATTACTTGTATATGTACCCATAAATTAAACGTGAGAATTTAACAAAGTTACCTTTGAAAGACTCACCCGAACAACATGGAAATGTCCAGCTTTGGACAGCATTGAATTTTCAAATGAGACATGCATTAAACTTAACCGAATTTGTCATAAAATTTACAACATTGGACAGCATGTAAAAGCAAATTAAGGCAGCATAATAAGATAGTCACAATTGCACACGTCAACACATATTTGAGCAGCCATACCACACCATTTACTTTACTTCATTCTTTTATTAATCTCTTCATGCTTCATCACAACAACATCAAACCACCAACCAAGAAAGACAACCTCCATGGCCGAACTTCATCTCCATTCAAATAGCAAAGAAATCTAAGCCATGGGCTAGGTAGGTTTCAAACTAACAACTAAAACATGCATGAATCTTAAGGAAACATCAAACATACCTCAATCTAGTTGCAAGCATGGCCAAGCTTCTCCAAACCCCCCCTCTCCCTCACTCACGGCAATTGAAAAAAAAATGAGAAAGGATGAGCACTTTTTTTTGTTTTTCTTTGTTCAATTCACGGCAAAATGGGGGAAGGGCATCCACACACTCATCTTTTTTTCCATTTCTTTATTACTAGCTTTTATTTTATTGTTTCCTACATACATCACTAGCATAACATGTTTGAGACATGTTTCCTTTGCCCATCATCCTTGTCATGGCCGGCCATTAGCAAATAAAAAGGGGAATTTGACATGCAAGTCCACCCCTTTGATCACATGCACTAATAGGCCACTTTACATTTGCCTAGCACATTTCTAATTTTCTCACATAAGTCCTAATCACTAAAATTCACCTACAATTAAGCAAAATTCAATTAGGGAATTTTCACACATGCATATTCACATATTTAGACAGTGACTATCATTCTCAAATAATTTAGTGACTCAGTTTAGCGGTCCCGAAACCGCTTTCTGGCTAGGGTCACTTTAGGACTGTCACATATTAGGGATTCATTTTCCTTTTATTTTTCTTTGATATCACATATTGGGAAAAAAATAGGATTATTCCCTTATTTTTAGAGAAACAAATGGAAAGTCATAATAAAAATTATATTCTTTCCTGAAGAATACCAATTTCCATGTCCTTTTAAATTTTGACTGAAATTATTATTTTAACTATTTATATTAATAATTTTGGTAAAATATATTCAATTAATATTTTGTATGAATCAAAATAATAAATTAATTTTACATATGTGCTCTATATGTGTACAACAAGCTTGTATATATAATGTGTTCAATATTTAACTATTAAATTAAATTAATTCATTAACTAATTTAATTTATGTGATAGCTAAATACAATACCAAATGTATTTGGATTCTGTTCGCTTCAACTATAGGGTGTGACCCTGTAGGCTCTTGTAACATTAGTAGTAATACTAGAACGTTTCTAATATTACAAGCAGTGAGTGGTATCAAGTAATGCATCATTGCTACGCAAGTTATAAGAAGTCGTGATTCAACATAACCTTTTTGTGATAATCTTTTTCAAGTATTATATCCTTTTATCCTTAATACTTGGATTTGATGTAAGTCATGGAATAGTCACACTTATATAGTCCAATCTCATATTTCTTAATTTTCTGAACAGACTACAATAAACAAATAAGTGTGATATCTCATATAAACTTATTCGAGCATGACCATGCATTTCTATTCTTACTCCATCAAGAGGCCTAAGATATTTCTCCTATTATGCAGGAAGTATGATGGTCGCTAAACTAACTAAAAATTCGACTAAGGCAAGTGCACCTATCGAACAGTAGTATAGTTATGGTGAGACCGAAAATATCGTATCCACAAGGACTAAAAATACTAGTAATTACTATCTTTTTATTATCTAGCCTAACAATTAAACGAATGTTTTAACTAAAACTAATTATCTAATTAACTAAGATTATGACAGAGATAAAAGTTGAAAAATACTGTTTAGAAAACTGATGGAGAAGACAATACCCAAGGAAGAATCCACCTAGACTTCACTTATTATTTTTGAATTAGATGATCTATTCACTTAACTTAATCCATAGAAATCCTTGATTTATGTTAATATCTCTCTTGAGACTAAAAACAACTGACTCTAGGTTGATTAGTCGAAATCTCTTTCTAATTAAAACCCGTATTGTCGCATTAACTCGATCTATGGATTCCCTTATTTGATTTGACTCTAATTCGGTTGATTTATGTCATCCTATCTCTAGGATTGCATGCAGCTCCGCTTAATTATGGAGGATCTACTCCTAAACAGGGACTTTTGCTCCACTGAATAAGCACATCAAAACCTCAATTAATATCCTGAAATATTAAAACAAGGTTTAAATCTCACAACTAAGAGCAAGAACAAGTATTTATCAAATAATTCAAATAGTAATAAGATCAGTATTAGGTTTCAACTTCCCTAGGTATTTAGGGAATTTAGTTCATAAAAATAGAGGAAAACATCTCAAAATTGGGACAACAACAAAACATAAAGAAACCCAAAGAACTTCTAAGGAAATTGAATGGAGATCTTCAGTCTTGAAGGAGATCCTACTTCCGAGCTGATTCCGATGGTTGTTCTTCGAGTATTTTCTACTTTCTATTCTGCGTCCCCCCTTTTGATCCTTTTCTAGGGTGTTTATATAGACTTTGGAATGCTTCCAAACCTTAAAAATTAGCCTTTTCCAAATAGATTTAGACTTGTGCTCGACAGGGACATGGCCATGTGCCACGCCTGTATAAAGGTGCTCAGGCTGTGTGCAATTCTGACTTGGTTTAATGTTGACACGGCCATGACACACAAGCATGTAGCCTATCTGTGTGTAACACACGGGCCTGTGGATTACCCGTGTGGATGTGCCTAGGCCGTGTGAAACACTGAATTAGGCCCAATTTGTCCGTTTTTTTCCCGTTTCTTGCTCCTTTTGCTATCCTAAGCTCTCCTGAGTATAAACATGAAATTAAACGATTAGGAGCATCAAATTCATTAAATGTTATGATAATCCTTCCAAAAGTATCCAAGCATGGGGTAAAAACATGTATATATTATGGTTTATCAAATATCCCTACACTTAAGCATTTTCTTGTCCTCAAGCAAAATTCTCAACTCACAATTAAAATTAATTCTTCTTAACTTATAATTCTCATCAATAATGTTTCGAAGTAATCCACAGATAATCACATATTGAGAATTCAACTAAAAGAACATCAAAGTTTCAAACAATCCAAGTTGAGCATTTTAATCATAAAATCATAGGTATCCCCCTTTATCTAAGTAATCACCTTTAATTCCAAATTGACAAGAGTTGGCATCCTCACTAAAGATTCACTCAAATCACTAGAAGTGTTTAAGGTTCAATAATTAAGTACCCAATAGTCAAACATGAAAAGTTCTTACCATAGGCTTGCATGAAAATCAAGTCTCCACCACTATAAATGACATGATTCACGAATCAAAAGGTCTTTAATAGGGTTGTAATGGAGCTTGGCTTAAAGGTGTGGTTAAAGGCTGAAAAAGAGGGTTAGAATCGAGATTAATTTAATAAATTACCCAACTTAGAAGAATAAAGCTAATTACTAAATTACAAACAAGTGCCAGAAATAAAACTTTCTAAGATGAAGTGAGCTTTTCCTCAATATAATAACTTTAACTTATCCAAGATCTTTAAAACAATATGTAATTGAATGAATATAAAAATAAGGTTATTTTTTTTCTTTTTTTTAAGAATAAGAACAGTAATGGAGAGTACATAATAATTCAACAACTGAAATGGACGGAAAAAATTAGGTAACTAATCAAATCAAACCTCGATGAAAAAAAGGAGTCAATAAAAAGAGAAATTCTTAACGAATCAAAAATGGTTTAGTCGTGGGTTAATCATTAAGGGAAAAATCAAGAAACAATGGTTAAGGCTCAAGGGGGTTCATTAGGGGTCGATTATGTGGGTAGGCTATTTTTTTTAGGGTAAATGGGTTAAAACCTAAGTGCCTTTATCATTTTAGTATATCAAATCAAAGGTGTGGTCTCTTCATGTATAATCGATGCAAGTTCTAGAATAGCAAATCAATGTTGACACACCCATAACCATTAACATAAGTGAGCAAGGAAGATATATGCTCTAAAAGGTTCAAAATCTCGCGAAAGTTATGGGTATTTGATGTCAATCCTGTAAACTTAGAACTTTAAGATAATACCTCAATTCAGGGAAACAACCTAGCAATTTTAATACTCAAAAGTCAACTTATCATGCTTGATTCTCTACTACCTTAATGTTAGACGATCAATGCACAATTACCTATGTTTTGATCTAAAACATATCAATAAAAATCATGAATTAATCAAAATTCATTCTAATAGTGATATGAAAAAATTACTTAGGGATAGACAAAATTCAGGGGTTTTCTAATAATGATATGACTAACCTCCCCACACTTAAGATGTACATTGTCCTTAATGTACAAAAATAGATAATGACAACATAAGCATAATAACATAGAAGATGGGGAAAGTGAAACTGCCCTGAATTTGGATGTAGTCCTTGAAAGAGAGGAAGTGGGTTTAGAGACGTTGGAAGTGATGTGTATGTGACATTAGATAGGGTGAAAGCGGTGATAGATGTTGGGTTCCACAATCACAGTGCCAAGCGGAGAGGTTATCGTGGTGGTCGGTGTCGTAGTGGCTATGGTCATGGTCGAGCAGGACATGGCAGTCGTGGATTCTCGTTTCCCTTAGGTCTGTTTGTATATTCCTGAGTAGCACTAATCGATTGAGCCTTTTGAAACTCCGATATCATCAGCAATGATTTAGGGCGTTATATCAATGGGGTCATTATGGTTACTCATAGAGACAACCATAAAATTTAGATATTCAAAATATACTAATCAAAGTCTTTTTAGAACATGAAAATTGGAAATAGAAATAAAAATAAAAGAAAAATAAAAAAAGGAAAAGAAAAATAAAGTAAAAATAAATGGACTCAAAAGTCCTCATCGGCAGCTAGATCATGAGGTGGTGGTGCTAGAGGCGAAATGTGGAAATGCTGACAAATCTGCTGCAGAGTCGCCTCTATTGTCGAATTGCTGAGTGCAATATTGCTCAAATCGATCCAGGTGGGCAGAAATTTTTGTCAATGAAGCAGCCGCATGAACTGGTCGGTGACTCGGCGGTGGCTGAGTAGGTGGGTCCTCATGAAATGAAGCATTATCGTCAGGAATATCCTCAGGGTCATTCTCATCAGTGGCTCGTGATAGTCGGTATTGAAGAGGATCGAACCCACGATGTCGCTCTATCATCCTCATGTGGAGCATACTTTGGATGCCTTGTGGGGACATTTGGTTGATAAGTGTGAGGGATGAGGACTATGCTGATTTGTTTAGGAGCCCAAAGTATCGAGCTAGACGAGTCACATAAGGGCCAATGCTGATAACTCCCTTTCGGTGTCGTTCTATCTGATGTCGAAAGGCAAGGGCGATGAAGTATACGAGATCAAAAATATGCCCTCGTCTCATGCTCCATAGAAAGTATGCGTCGTGAGTGTTAATAACGCTGGTGCTCTCTCATCGCCCCGTTAAGGTGTGACCTAAAAGGGCATAGGGGTATCGCAATGCTGGAGAGAGAGCCGACACTTTGGAGCGGTTGGGATCATAGATGCCCGTGGCAGGCATGAGGGTGGCCCAACAAGAGGAGGGGGCATAGTGGATGTGACGGTGGAGATGGGGAAAATTTTCGACCTCCATGAAGTTGTTTGTATAAAGTCCCAAGGCAACTCCAAATTCTAGGACACTCAATTGCCATACAAGACCGCCAAGACGGAATTGGATTGTGCCTGGGTCATCGTACTCTTCCATAACTATCTGTAATTGAAAGGTTAAGCAAAGTTCCAAAGTGAGTTCTAGGTACATCGGCTCAATAATGTCAAAGAAGCGGTCCTAAGGAGCAGTAGCTAAGAGGGTCCAAACTGAATCAGCTAGGTGGACCTACTCTAATGCGGACCAATTGATACATCGGCCCACACCAAGGGGTCGAGCACGTAGAATCTGAAACAATTCCTCCTGGGGCCCTGGTAGAAATTGGAGAAATGGATGGCGTATCTTAGTGGTGGGACTCGAGGAGGTCGCACCTGATCCTTTTTGCTTTTTAGAAGCGGGGACAACAGTTTTCTTGCCTCTTGTGTTTGTCATGATATCTGCCAAAATCGATGAAATAAATCAACTGGACAAACTAATCATAAAGTAGATATGCTAAAAAAATAAAACTCTGAGTGGAGCTCAACACTTTTGACTACACTACTAATGATATTACTTAAATGAAATACTACCTTTAGAAATGAATAATTAATATGAATAATGATCAGAATAAAACAAAGAATCAACTAAAACAACTATAGGCATGATACTGTTGAAAGAAGATAAAAACAACCAGCAACACAAATCAACTAAAATAGTCCAATACTAAATCAAAATCAAAATGAACAGGAGGAAAATTTAGCAAGTAACATAAGATGATAATAAGCAATAAACCAATAGTAAATCTAATGAGAAGTAACAAAGTAACAAGAAAAAAAAGTAGTAATGAGAATAAGAGTAGTAATAACAAATAAAAATAAAAGAAGAGGGGAAAGAATTGAAAACAGATAGGGGGACCGGAGTGGACACGAATGGTGTTGGATCGACTTTGGGCGGTTGTGGTCGGTGGAGGGGAAGGAGAAAGGGCTAGTTGAGAAATATAGGGGAATAGTGAAGGGTGAATAGTGAGTTTTTATATGAATGGGAAGAAATTAGGGTTAGGGGAGGGGAATAAATGGGGGGCCACGGTCGTGCAAGCCCCGTTCTAGGCCACATGGCCGTGGCCTATGCCCTTGTGGTGTGCTCCTAGCCCGTGTTTTTCGTGAAATTTTAAGTCAGTATCGCACACGGTCCCTTAGCCACACTCGTGTCCCCAGGTCGTGTGGTGCACACGGCCGTGCACACATTCGTTTGCGTCTCCTATGATCGTGTTCATGACTTGTACTTATGGTATGATGATTTAAGTCAGTATCACACACAGCCTGTGGACACACCCGTGTGTCTAGGCCGTTTGGACCATATGACCGAATCGCACGGCCATGTTGTGATTCATTCGCTTCTCCCACTCCCGTAGCAGGTCCAACACGCCCATGTTTAGTAATCAGGATTGCGCACAACTTTTGGGTACGGTCGTGGCATAAGCCCGTGTTGTATTCTAACTTGTTGAAAGTTTCAGTTGATTGTGCAAGTTCCCACACGGCCTCAAGCATGCCCATGTTCATGACCGTGTGACTTCCACGGCTACCTTACACGGCAGTGGTGATTTAACTCATTCCGTGCCTCTGTTGATTTTTTGGGGAATTAAAGTGCAGTTTCACCACGATCTGGGACACGCCCATGGCCCTTAGCCGTATGGTGCACACGGCCATATCGCATGGCCGTGGCTATTTATCGTAGCCCGTGTGTCATCTTATCTTTGGGAAAATGTTTGTCCCGTTTTAGCACGGCCATGGACACGCCCGTGTCTCCTAACCATGGTGAGCACACAGCCTAAGGCACGCCCGTGTGTGCCAAAAATACTTGTAGTTAAAAAAATTGGAAAAACAAACTAAAGTTATTTAGCGGTGTTAGTGCTCAGGTTGCCTCCCGAGGAGCATTTATTTAGAGTCTAAGCTAGACTTTACCTTGTGGTATATTTAGGCAGGTTCGCAGAGCCGTAGCTCCTTTCCATTATCTTTAAAATCCTCACCCTTATAAATTTTAAGATGATGTCCATTTACCTTGAAAGTGCCTTGGGTTGGATGACTTACCTCGACTGTATCGGATGGAAAAATGGTTTGGACTACGAAAGGACCTAACCATAATGATTTAAGCTTCCCAGGAAATAATTTGAGCCTTAATTATATAGCAGGACAAGGTCTCCAACTTCAAATTGCTTGTGTTGCTTTAAACGAGCATCATGGCAGTGCTTCGTTGCTTCCTTGTATAATCGTGAGTTCTCATATGCATTAGCTCGCCATTCATCTAACTTATTTAGTTGCATCAATATCTTTTCACCTGCGAGTTTGGGGTCAAAGTTTAAAAATTTTATAGCCTAAAATGCTTTATGTTCCAATTCAAATGGTAAATGACAACTCGTCCCATGAACAAGTCTGTAAGCCGATGTTCCTATGGGGGTCTTAAAAGCAGTTCTATAGGCCCATAAAGCATCATCTATTTTCTTTGCCTAATCCATCCTATTTGACTCTACAGTCTTTTTTAGGATACGTTTAAGCTCTCGATTTGTGACTTCGACTTGTCCATTAGTTTGAGGATGGTAAGAGGTAGCTGTTCTATGGTAAACTCATATTTCTTAAGGGTTTTATCAAATTGAGCGTCACAAAAATGAGTACCCCTATCACTGATAATTGCTCTAGGTGTTCCAAATCAAGAGAAAAGTTTCTTAAAGAACCTCACCACCACTCTAGCGTCATTATTAGGTAAGGCTTGGGCTTCCACCCATTTGGGCATATAATCAACGGCTACTAAGATGTATTTATTCCCAAATGAGCTAGGGAATGGACGTATAAAATCAATACCCCATATATCAAATATTTCACATGAAAGCATATACGTTTGAGGCATTTCGTCTCGTTTAGAAATATTACTTGTTCTCTGGTATTTATCACAATAAGTAACATACCTGTTGGAGTCTTTAAATAGTGTGGGCCAATAAAAACCTGATACGAGTGTTTTATGTGCGGTCTTAGTCCTACTGTAATGTCCTCCAGTCGGTCCTGAGTGACAATGTTCCAAGATTTTAATTGCTTATAACTTCGTAACGCAGCTTCTAATGACTTGATCTGCACATAAATGGAAAAGAAAAGGATCTTCCCAAAAGTTGTTTTTCACATCAGTAAAGAAGCTTTTCTTTTACAGATGTGTCAACCCTTTTGGTGTAACATTAGCATCTAAATAATTCGCAATGTCTGCTAACCAAGGTTCCTCAGAGTCAAATATAGAAAAGAGTTGTTCTTCAAGGAACAATTCGTTTATCTCATGCTCATCAGGCTCCTTGAGATGTGGGTTTTCTAATCTAGATAGATGATCTGTTGCAATATTTTCTGCTCCCTTCTTGTCTTGAATTTCTAAATCGAATTCCTGCAACAATAAAATCCACCTTATTAGTCGAGGTTTTGTATCTGTTTTAGTAAGGAGGTATCGAAGAGCTGAATGGTCAGTGTAAACAACAACTTTAGATAATATTAAATATGGTCTAAATTTATCGAATGCAAAAATCACAACCAACAATTCTTTCTCAGTCGTCGTATAATTTTCTTGTGCGACTGTCAATATCTTTCTAGCATAATAGATTGGTTGAAAATGCTTGTCTTTTCGCTGTCCAAGAACTGCACCTACTGCAAAATCACTCGCATCACACATTAGTTCAAAGGGTAAATTCCATTCAGGTGCAACTACAATTGGAACATTAATTAATTTATCTTTAAGAGTATTAAATGCTTCTAAACATTCCTGACTGAAATTGAAAGGCACATCTTTTTCCAGTAAATTCATTAAACGCTTAGCTATTTTAGAAAAATCTTTAATAAATCTTCTATAAAATCCAGCATGACCTAAAAGGCTTCAAATAGCTTTAACTGAACTATGGGGAGGTAATTTCTCAATAGTTTCAACTTTCTCTTTGTCAACCTCAATTCCCTTGCTAGAAATTTTGTGGCCTAACACAATCCCTTCACGAACCATGAAGTGACATTTTTCCCAATTCAGTACAAGGTTCGTTTCCTCACATCTCATTAGAACTCATTTTAAATTTTTAAGGCAAAGATGGAAAAAGTTACCGAATACTGAGAAGTCATCCATAAATACCTCCACAACGTCTTCCACGAGTTCATCAAAAATGGCTAACATGCATCGTTGAAAAGTAGCAAGAGCATTACATAATCCTAAAGGCATTCATCGATAAGCAAACATCCCGTATGGACATGTAAATGTCATTTTCTCTTGGTCCTCAGGAGCTATCGGAATTTGGAAATAACTAGAGAGTCCATCTAGGAAGCAATAATACATATGCCCTGGTAATCTTTCCAACATTTGATCGATGAATGGTGAGGGAAAGTGAAATTTTCTTGTGGCATCGTTCAATTTCCTATAGTCAATGCTAACTCTCCATCCCATGATTGTTCATGTTGGGATCAGTTCATTCTTCTCATTAGCCATAACAGTCATGCCTCCTTTCTTAGGAACAGCCTGCAGATGGCTCACCCAAGAACTGTCAGAAATAGGATAAATAATTCCAGCATCTAGAAGTTTAATTACCTCAGCTTGGTTTAATGTCGACACAGCCATGATACACAGGCATGTGGCCTACTCGTGTGTAACACACGGGCATGTGGATTACCCGTGTGGACGTGCCTAGTCTGTGTGAAACACTGAATTAGGCCCAATTTGTCCGTTTTTGGCCCAGTTCTTGCTCCTTTTGCTATCCTAAGCTCTTCTAAGTATAAAACATGAAATTAAAGGATTAAAAGCATCAAATTCATTAAATCTTATTATAATCCTTCCAAAAATATGCCAAGCTTGGGGTAAAAATATGTATATATTATGGTTTATCAAGGTATAAATCCTATCTTGATCAACCATATCTCTCTACATAGATTGCAACATACCCAATATCAATCTTGATAGTATAACCTATTATGGTAGATGTTTGACTGTGTCAAAATATACAATTCACTATGTTGGGGCAATAATGATCTCAATTTTGAGGATCATATAAATAATTATCATTATGAGTAATGTTGTGACTATTACATAATAATCCAAGGACCATACTCATAGCGGGTCAATCCAGTATGTTGTTCTCTAGCACATGCTCATGTATCGATTTTGACATCCCTATGTCAATGACAACACTTTGTCATCAATTAACTACACATTAGTCTAAATGCATTATCATTGTCCAAGCCTATAATAATACTCGACTAATGACCTTTTAAGAATAATCATATTATTCTTAGGACTTTATTAAACTAGTTTATTTGTACACACAGAAAAGGAAATTGAAATAACAACGGAAATGCCTTATATTAACAAATAAGGTCAAATGAGTATATGATTACAATCATCTCATGCTTGGTCTTTGGGTTATACATGCACGAGAACGATTGAAGTGAACTTGAGCTCATCAAGTGGACCAAACTCCCAGCTGCCCATTTCAAGAAAGGATCCAATTGAAATTCCCATCGGGCCTATAATGTGTGCTAGACCCAAGAAGCTTAAACAGGTGATGGTGGGCTTGATTCAGCAAGTTTGGACTGACTGTGACAAGTCCAATTCTTATTGGGCCCCTAATAGCGTCTCAAGTCCATGCAATGTTTTGCACGTGGATTTCTAAAGGCTACATTGTTTAATTAAATTAATTCTACAACTTTTAATGTTGTTTTGTTCTATTATATATTTAATATGTGTGTGTTTACTTATGTTGTGTTATTACATGTTTTACATACGTCTTTTTCACTACATGCTTATTGTGTGATTTAAGAATGTTTAATTTGTCCTAAAGGAGTGTTTAAATTCTGTCCAAGTTTACTACAGTTTTATTGGTGCATTTAGTGCGTCCTAATATCTATTTATTTTCCTAACAGACGCCAATGGTCGGTCTAATTAAAACACAAAAAGGGCTACTCATTTTTGGAAAAAAAGAGTCAAGATGTTCACACCTTGTGGTTATTCGAATTTGCAAAGCATCCATTGTTTTCACACTTAAGAATGGCTACTCATATAGGCTTAAAAGTGAACTTTTGGTCAACACAAAACTGAGTTAATGCACCATTAAGTTGGGAGTTGAATGAAGCTTTCTAGAAACTATCTATTGGAATTTTCCATGTACCGTTAAAGACCGCCATCCATTATAGGGTCTTTTTGTGACTTTTGGAGATTGCTTCCCTTTTAAGCATGCATGGACGAATTTATAAAGCCATTTCTTAATCACCAAGCAAGCATGAACAAATTAAAGATGGGTCATTTGGCTGTTCCGTTGAAGTGCAGAATTTAAGTATTTTAGAATATTCTTGTGACACCTCAAACCCAACCAGAACATACTAGCTCGAATCCAAAGCGACTTATTAGTCACCGAAGTGATTCTTTAGCACAAAATCACCTAAAGCACACGCCAACCTTATAACACCTCAATTCTAACTAATAACTATCTAATCTTTTTGCGGAAGCGATTTGTGAACCACTTTAAAACTTCCTTTAGGGATTTAACCTTAAGGATATTTAGGTCATTTCACCACTTAAAGCTAAACGAACCTGATTTTAATTCTAAATGATTACCAACTTTCTCTTAATCTATTTATTAATTAAGGTTATATGAGCAAAGTTTTATTACTTTAGTCATATATACAACTCTAATTAATCTAATTACAGCTAATAAACAACATGTGTATAATAATTTAAACATTCAAAATCATGCTTAACAAACAACAATTAAAGCATACAATGGACTTACCTTATTCACAAAGCTATCCACTCATTGACAAACTATAATTAAAATATATTAGTGAAATTTCATGCTTCAATCACCATATTATCACTTAGCAACATATAATTCTACACTCAACATTTAACCATAAAACCAAACATATATATATATATATAACATCTCAAAATTAATATCCAAATGTACGTCTCAAACATCCATTACAAGTGTACCAAATTATCCCAATTGAATGCGATAATGCCGTCTAATGTATCTATAGAAAAGTCCTTAATCGCTACTACCAAGTAGCCTTAAACTTGGACTAGCTTTGCCCTTGCTCCTTGACTCCCCAAAGCTGGAAAAACTCTGCCCAAAGTTGTGAGGGTGTGAGCTGAAAAAGCTTAGTGAAAGGCAATAAATTCAATAAGTAAATCACACCAAAGACATACTTAAACCAAGGCAAATCATGTATCAAATTTCAGGTATATGATCTATAGTTTCAATTATATTTTCACGCTCAATTATGCCATTCAATTGACTAAAATTTCCAGCAACAATGCAACATCATAACATCATAATTCCACATGTTATTCCGTGAGTAAAAATCACATTTATTATGACATGAAAACATAATATATTTAACATACACACATTTATATTGGCAAATGACATCCATAGAAAAATATACAAATGTGATCATGCATTGGATAAACTGTAACACCCCAAACCAGGCCTAGACGTTATGGCCGAATCTGGCGTGTCACATTGAAGTGTTATTCGAAAATCTTGTTTTCATTGAAAACGCTTCTTTAAAATAAAAACCTTGAGTAAGATCCCAGCTTGTATTTGTTGCTTTCAGAGCGAGGTGTATTTAAAAAAACTTATTCCTTCTTGTATGGTAATAATTACTTTGTAAAATCTCTATTCAGTTGTGGAAGCTTTATTTAAAACAGATGATCTATGAAAACTTGTCATTTAAAAAAATTGAGTTGCGAAAACGTAGTATTTAAAAATAGTTATGGTTTAGGAAAACCATGTTCTACTTCTAACAAATATAAAGTATAAAAATAATAATAATCCTAATTTGAAATAATAACCAGAGGGAAGGCCTTATTACACCCCAAATAAAAAACAATAGTTTAAAATCAAAATATTAAAAATTACATAAAAGACTAAGTCTAAACTTTTTGCTAGTTGGCCACCTCTGAATCCCTTCATCCGTCGAACCGCCTACTGAGGATCACCTGAAAAATTTAAAAGGAGGGGGTGAGTTTCGAAAACTCAGTGTGTACAACCCTCAATGAGTATAAAGCAATCATTAGTCGTTTTGGGCCTAAGAACAATTCAATAACGGTGGTCTTCGGGCCTTAGCCTATATTAGCCTCAGTTGGGCCGAAGCCCACATCGCAATAATATCACAATAATATCATACATGCAATACTGTGCAACCCACCCCAATATTCCAACCGCTACACACCAACTCCGTCCCCTGGTACACATCATGTAGGGATATAAATATTGACCCACCTATCCGATACACATGAATGGTAGCCCGGTTGCGGTACTACCTTCATTGCATCAAGCTGCTAATCACATATTAGGCTTAATAGTCGTCGGTGGATCCACGATTGTTAAGCAACCATGCAATCCTCATATACTTCCCCCGTTCCATAATTCCCAACCCATATGCAACTTAAATAGAATATCGTATGTATGCAGCAGATGTACATGTAACATCCATAAGTCTTACATTCAACACTTAGGGGTATTTTAGTCATTCTCGCCCTTAGGGGTATTTCGGTAATTTTACAAGTCGAGGGTATTTCGGTAATTTATAGGTCGAGGGTATTTTGGTAATTTTCCTTTATTACGGGTTTTTACTTACCTTGGCCTATTAACAAATCCCCATTAGCTAAGATGAACAGATACTATGCACCAGGTAGGATTCCAGAAAAGAGGAGGTGAGTCATTGAGATCGCTTAAGTACCAAGCTCTCCCTAGATCCAATCCTAAACATGTATATACTCGTTGCCACACCTTAACCTTATGACTTGTCCATGGTCACACTTAATTAATTAATTAAGTTTTTTGTCTATTTAAGCAGTTATCATATACTAGGCCCAAACCGCTTACAAAGCCCAAACAAGTCTACATACATGCATATGGCCCACTAGGCCCAATCTCATTCATATGGCCCACTAGGCCCAAATCACATTCATATGACCCATATGGCTTGAATCAATTCCAAGCCATGTAACCAACATGACTAGTTCATCACTTATTATATCAAATCAATAAATTTGCTTATTTTAGGCCCACGGCCCGTCGGGCCCATTTAGCCTATTCCGACCTAGATGGCCTAAGTACGGCCTAAATCCATGAGATCGCTTATGGGACCTCTATCAAAGTATCGATTTCTCTCTTACGAGTGTTCGCGCACTCGTAAGACTATCATAGCCAAACTTTTGGCTTTTCGGCATTTCGAAATTTTCCGATCTAATGTGTGTGCAGTGTATGTACACACCTTCGGCTTTATATCAAGCTATCATAGGGTAGAAGTACACAGCTTATCACCTGGAGTACTAAGTATTCATAATCGCCCGAACCTATATTCAAACACTCCATTAGTCACATCCCATTAATTCAAAATAAATCCACTACTTACTGAAGAACAACCTATACTTGCCTTGACTAGATTGATCGGCTGTGATCTACCTACATAACTCGAAATCTGACGTAGTCCCCCTTCCGTATCCATGTAGAAAGTCCCTAACGGCTGACACCTTACGTCGCTTAAACTTGGGAGCCTTTATCCCAACCTCTCTGCTAGAACCCCCTTTTTCCATCAACTAATACTCAGCCAGCGATCACACTCTTGAATGAGAGGGAGAAAGAGAAATAAATGGAGAAACCATAGGTTAACGAAAGTAATGGTATTGAAAAGGATAAAGAAAAATAATCTTTTAAGAGTGTAGAAACGAAAGAACTTAGAAATATTTAACAAAAGCCGAAGAAGATCTAATTCACTTACCGATCGTGAGATCGCTTGCCAACAAGAAATCAACCCCCAAAGTATATGAATTGACTTTTAAATGAAAAAGAAGCAATCGACTAAGTTAAAGAGGGAAGAGGTTGATTCGATTAAAATAGGGAAGAAAAGATCAAGAGTTTGGCTTAAAAAAAAGAAGAGGTGAAGGGTTTGAGATTACTCAGGTATTTGCAAAAAAAAGAAAAAAGAGTCAAGAGGTTGGAAGAAATTTCCCCCAAGAATATGCGACTGAAGCACACAAAACAACAAATGCCCTTACTTGCCCATATGGCACACATATATACTAAAAAAATGAATAAATAAAATACAAGCCTACACTCCCCAATCGACTTAAACTCATCAAGCTAAATTCCCTTAATCCTCATCCTTATCTCCACCGTAACCTTGATTTTAACCAACAATTCCAATTTGAATTGCATTCAAATTGCTTCCACCAAATGGCAATCATCCCTTATGTTGAGCAGCAAAATTGAATTCCCTTTTGCTCATGAAACCACTCGAACTCCAGCCCTCCAACTTCCCCAACATGCTGCTGGCCACTGCACCGGCACCTATCTTGTGCTACCATTCGATCACAATTAACTATAAGGCTTATATGCCTAAGCCTCAGTTTCCTTAAAGAATAAAATTTTAAAACTTTTCCAGGCTTGGGATTCGAACCTGCAACCTCTTAGATCTATAGCATGCTTCTCGCCACTACCCCCCAGACGCTCTTGTACCATATTCCATCCCGAACTATTTTTAAGGCCTATTAACCCGCAACCAGGTTATCTTAAAAATATTTGCTACCATTCAGATTCGAACCCCCAATCTCTTGGCTGAGCTATAAGTCCCTTACCACCACAACACCTACCTTATTTGTGTCATTTCTCCTCCCCAATTAATTACAAAGTCTTTCTGCCAACCTCCAGGTTGTTTTAAAAAAAAACCCACCACAACTTTTGCTCATGTCGCAACTTGAACCCAGCACCTCTCCTTACTCCTAACGCCATCATACCACTGGGCCAAACGAATCCTTTGTGTCGAATTTCCACCAAACATATTTATAAGGCCTAAACGCTAGCTTCCCTGCTAATCATATTCGCAATAAAAATTTCCACCAAGGCCAGGACTTGAACCCTGGACTTCCTGCTTGCTACCAACACCTTTTGCCACTAGGCCAAGCGTTTCCTTGTGTCAAATTTTACCAGGCCTTATTAATAAGCCCTCCACCTAATGCTCAGGGTCCTTTAGAAAAAAAAATATGCAAAATTTTGCTAAAGCCCTGGATTGAACCCAAGATTTTTTCCACACTACCAACCCTTCCTAAATCACTTAACAATTAAACTAAACATGCACTTTAAACATATTCAAGTTATTTAAGGCGCCTTCTAACCGATCCCAAACTTAAGGCCCATTACTTCTACGCCCAAAATTCAGGGTGTTACATAAACGGATCTCCAATCTCCCAAATATCAAATACAATACTCCGGTTGAGTGGGGCGTAGCCACACACTCCCTTATGTTGCCTCAAAATCGCCAATGATTTAGTGGAGAAAAAAGACTCGACACTTTCTTATTCACTCCAGTAAAGTCAATACTGCAATAGTATGCTCACAAATAACACATGTAGTGGTGAGTACTCACTAATCTTATCGCATGTCGTCTATATCCAATGGATCCACCATGCAATGTTGCAAATATAACCAAATACACTGGGCATAAACATTGATATTTAAGTACTTAATTCAGAATATAAAAATTTAATTTAAAGTATGTCACTTAGCAATTTTAACATCAACATAGATAAACTCAATAAGTATCTTTTTTCCATGGATCTAAAATCAACTATAAAACCATCACCACGTGCTCTAATATACAGAAATCCATGCTTCAATTATTAATCAATACAATTCAAATAAACCATATCAAACACTCTATTCACAGTTTCCATAAATTATTTACAAATACGCTTTCATAAAATTAAAATCAATTTTGAAATCTAAACCATTTGAGATACAATTGAATCAATAGAAACACAATTCAAAACCTCAATTCAGAATGTAAATTTGCATGCTTACCAATTACCTTTAAAAACCACTCACATTCACACTTTGCTTCTCAAGCCAAAGTGTATCAAGCAGTTGTGTTTGGACCTTAATTCTAATTAGCAGTAGCCCCTCCTTGATGTGGATCTTAAACAAAGGAAAAATAAATGTTACAAGCTATCATTAACAACAAGAAAATCAAAAAATCATGAACTACACAGATCTGAAACGCCTCTAGCCGAAACACAAATTTCAGCCCCAAATGACCTTCTCTGTGCCAAAAATCATTTCTAAACGTCATCCATAATCTATCAACACAAAACCTAAGCATCAATTTCATCAAACAAACCGTTTCATAAATTTTTTGGAAAATCAACTCATGTTTTTAGTTAAAAAAATGGATTTGTCAAAATTGATCAACCGAATGAGTTTGATCTTTTATTTTTTGATAAAAAAACCTCTTAATAAACATGATTTGAGCTTAAATATCCATTTAAACTTGGATTCCAACTCAAAACCATGAATTCACCATTGATGAATCTCATGTTTAAGAGCTAAGAGATCAAGATTTGAAAAAACCATTTTAATCAATTCAGATCGAAAATAATGATTAAAACAACCTTGGAATGAATTTAAAGTAGAGAAAATACCTTTAATCGATTTGGAATCACCAATATTGAAGATTGGCTCAAGATCTTTGAAGAACTCGGATGAATTTTTTTCTCAACATTGGAAATCTTTTCTGGAGAATTTTGAGAGAATAAAATATGAGATCTAATCTTTGATATGTGGACTACAAAAATGAAAAAGAAAAATGAGAGAAAATGCTTAGATATCGCATGAGAATTGTGTGTGAAGTGAGGAGGCTACAATGTTTTTGAACTGAAGAACTTGCATCTGATTTCCAAAAAATTGGGGAAATTGCCATCAGGCCACTCCCACAATTCCTTGTTTTACTAAATAATCCTCTCCCTCCAAAATTCCAAAAATATGGGTAATTTACCATAGAACAACTCAAATATTTTCCTTGTTTTTCAAAATGCTCTTATGTAATTAATATTTTAAATACTCTCAATTAAACCCCTATTTTAATTTATTTTTCAATTCTAATTTGACCCAAAATATTTATTTTACCCAAAATTATTTAAAACTATAAAATTAAATTTTCTAAAAATATTTTTATTTTCTGAATATTATTTCTTGATTTTTATATGAAATTAAGCTAACTAACTAGTAATAAAAAATTTACTAATAAACCCGATTAGCTCCTAATTTTCACTTGGAACCCAGTAAACCTACCCGAAACTACTAGATCTATTTTTAGAGCCTTACAATTCTAGATTTCATTAATGGCTGAATTTTGGCTCTTCACATGCCATGATAGTGTTTATAAATAGTATCTTGTAAACCCTTTCAAGACTAAAGAACATTTTTATAATTTGTGAGCATTCTATCTCTTTGTTCTTGAAAAAACTTATTTGGACTTATCAAGGTTTTCCTTGTGGCATCAAACCCTATATTGTCGGTTCCTATTTTTCTAAATAGAAACTCTCAATGAGGTAAGAAATAATCTTGTGAGTCTTTTAAAAAAGTTTATATTAACCAATTAGAATGTGTGAGAATTGATCTAGAAAAGCAAACCTAATGGCACTAGGAGTCCAAAATCAGCTAGATACCAACGGATTGTGTTGCACTAAGGGAGTAATGTGCAATGTGATTTAACCTACTAACACAAGAAGCAATAGTGATCCAGAATGTGTAAAAGAACAATAAAAAGAAAAAAAATGAAAACCTAAGCCTAAGAGTCAATGAAAATCACTGAAACCAAAAACCCCAAAAAATTGCTAAGTAACTGGAAAGTTTCGGCATGAAATTCTACCAATAAAATATGTTTTTTATCTTTTTTCATATTTTTTTTTGTTTTTGCACTTTTTCAATCACTTTTTTTGTGTAAAATATTTTTTATATTTTAAGAGAGTGTCAAGAATAAGTATGTAAAATTTCAGATCGTTTAGAAAAAGTTTACCCGCTAAAAAATATTTTTTTTCCTAAAAACTTTCTAAGTAAAAAAATTGTTTTGATGCTGTTTGCTAGAAATCAACTTATAAAAACACAAATAACACCTAAAACACCCAATAAAATGATACCAAATGATAAAGAATCACGTGGGACAAGATCGTAAGTTAGTCCAAGTCGCGAATTTGACTTAGAACTCTAGATGATCGGAAAAAAACTTAGATTTTAACTCAACCTGAAACGCAAACAAATCCTAATCAAATCTAAAGAAAAATTAAAAGAAGCAATTAAAATATATAATTAATATAGAAAGAAAACAATTAAATAAATCAATGATTTGAATAATCAAGCAGGAACAAAATATAATAAAGAAGAAAATAAAGAAGATAGATGGAAGAAGATGAAGATGGCGTGTAGAAGTCCTAAAGAGCTTTGAAAACCTGATAAATCCACAACCCTCTTTAAACGGCTCTCATTTCTCCTCCAAGAAAGAAAATTTGGCTAGAAAAAGCTTGAAGATGATCCCTACAATATGAAAATATTGTTAAAACTCCTCTAAAAAAAATTCGAGAAATTCTTAAAAAGAAAATTCGAATAGAATTTTATTAACTCAAAATGAATAATGAATGAAGTGATTGTTTGTGTACAATAAAGAGGCCTTTATATAGGCTAACTAAATACATCTAAATAAAACTCTCAAGTATACTGAAACTCTAGTTAATCTAAACAACAAGTAGTTTTAAACTAAACTTTCTTTTGACATAAAACTCCTAAATAACATAAAATACTTAAAACTTATCCAAATTTTGAAATAAATAAATAAATAATAAAATAATAAAACTTTATAAATAAAATATTGGGCTCATATATAATAAAAATTAAGTTTGATACTCAAGGCCAATATGATTTAAACTCGAATAAAAAGCCTAAAACTCATAATTTCTGTAATAATATTGTCCAGAAATTCTGCTTGCGCAATTTTGACTAAAACGGTTATAACTTGAGCTTCCGGGTGCAAAATTAAGTGATTCAAAGTTTGTTTCGAAGCTAGTAGAGAGATCTTCAGCCTCTATTTAGAAATCTAAGTAAATAAATGTCTAGATCCCATCCAAAAATTTGTTGGAAGTTGACTAATCTTTATAGCTTAAAAATTGGCAGTTTGGTTAAATTGACTTTAATAAATTTACCAATTTCGTGCATGTATCATTTCCCCTTTCCTCAAAAAGATTCATCCTCACATATTATTTTATTGAATCTTGGTTTGAATTGCTTGGCCTTTGACCATGTTATTGGGCCTTGAGGTAGTGTAAGCCCATCACATCCATAGGACTGAAATTGGGCCTTGAGACTTGCATCAGGTGGTCTTTGGCTTAATTCTATCGATACAGGTATCTGCTTGTATCAGTCGAAGTGTCCCAATAGATTAAAATTGGTCTCAAATCAATATGTTTAAAGGAATTTTCAATTTTTAGTTTCTAAACACTTTGAAAATAATTTTGAGAGCTTATATCAATTGGTTGCAAATTTGACTAAGTGAGAATTTATAATTTGACTTTGTTATATGGAAACATTAGAAAAACTACAGGTAACAACTTACTTTTCACATTTGGGTCAGAATTGTACTTCAATCCTCAAACTTTTCAAAATTTAAAATCTAGTCTTTTTTGTCACATTATCACTTCTAAAACTCTTTTCGATAATTCATATATCCAAAATCATTAATAAACCATCCTCTTAACTACTCAAATCCATAGCCAAAACATACCAAATTAATATGTCAAAATCATTAAACTTACATAACTTCTAAATGCATTTCCTTATCATCTTATCATCTATTTCATGCTTCAAAACATATTAATTCATAATCTTAAAACCAGTTCATAACATACCAATTAACAGCTAGCTAGTAGAGCAATCATAAAACCATACCAAACATGCCCAAAACTTAAGACAACTTATACATCACATAATTCAAGCCAACTTAAATGGTCAAATTCACACCAATATTTACATCATTTGCAAGCCAAATCTCATGGCTAAAATCATAACTCAAAACTTATCATCTTAACACTAGCCTATACATGCCATATATAATATATACATAGTTTCAAAAGTACCAACAAGATGATCGATAGTGTGACGATGTTCCTGATGATCCCCAATGTCCGAGCTAGCTTCGATTAACTATAAAACAAGGAAAGAACACACAAAGTAAGCTTTAAAAGCTTAGTAAGCCATATACAAATAAAATTACCACATGAATCAATATCATTTCCTTCAATAGACAACTATGAGTAAACACATATAAGTACACAAACCTTTCTCATTGTACACATATTCAATATCATAATTAAATTCATCAAATACTTCCCTTTTCAATACTCGTATGAATCTCGTACGTACCTAAGTCACTTAACTCATTCACACATTCTTTTTCGACTTAACTTTACCCATTGAACTGTTCGAAGTTGTTAAGGATACTCGAAAATAACAAAAAGCTCGTACAACGCCATATCCCGGATATGGTCTTACATGTTATCACATATCGATGTCATTGTCCTAGATAACATCTTATATGAAATCATATAACGATGCTAATGTCCCAGACATGGTCTTACACGTAATCACAATACAATGCCAATGTCCCAGACATGGTCTTACATGTAATCACATCTCGATAATCCTAATGTCATGACATTCGTATCCTATACTTTTCCTAAGGTTCGTACGGGACTTTCAAATATCGTAACTCTGTCGAATCTTGCTCGTATTTTCTCATTCAACATTCATAGCAATTAATTAAGCAATAAACATTTATAAATCAATTTAAAGGCATTCATTTGTAAATTAACTTACCTTGTATTAGGGATTGACGTATCGGGTCGACTATTCAATAACCTTCGATTTCCCCCGATCTAAATCTGATTTCTTTCTTTTAGGATCTATATGAATTAAAAATTAACTCACTTATTCATTGATTCATTCAATTCAGTCCAAAAACACATATTTAAGCAAATTTTCACTTTGGCCCTAAAGTTCTACATTTTTACAATTTAGTCACTATTTCACAAATACACAAAATTCACACAATTCAACAAGACCCATGCTTGGCCGAATTACCATAGTGCCCCTAGTAGCCCATAATTCACATTTGTTTCACATTTCAACCCCTCAATTCACAAGTTTTACAATTTGATCCTATTTAGGCATTTTCATAAAAAAAAACACTTTACAAAACATGAACATCTTTCAACAAATATTCATTTTTCATCATCAACTATCACAAAACTCATGGATTCATCAATGACATTTTACAAGATCTCCAACAAACTCAAAAATTAGGGCATGACCTAGCTAGTACTCAAAGCAACGATCACAAAAACATAGAAATCATCAAAAACCGAACAAATTTCATACCTCAATCAAGATGAACAAGGGTCGAACCCTAAAATGCTTCCCTATCTTCTTTCTCTTTTAATTTTCGGTGAAGATGGACTAAAGATGATGATATGTTTGTTTTTATTTTATTTTATTAATCTTTAATAACCAAATTACTAAATTAACCTTACTATAAAACATTTAATATCATCCATTTAACGCCCATTTATGTCTATTTCCACTATCAATGGTCTAATTTCATCATAAGGACCTTCCATCTAATAAACCATTGCAAATAAACACTTAAAACAAGTAGAATGCAACTTTTACATTTTATGCGATTTAGTCCTTTTCTCAAATTAAGCATCTAAACGATAAAATTATTTCACGAAACTTTCACACATATATAATCACATGCTATAAACACGAAAAATAATATTAAAATAATTTTATGACCTCGAATTTATGGTTTCAAAACCACTATTCTAATTTAGCTAAAACCGGGATGTTACAACTCTCCCCCTTTAGGGATTTTCGTCCCCGAAAATCTTACCAGCGACTAGGTTTGGATATTGATTTCTCATAGCATTCTCGGGTTCCCACATAGCTTCTTCAACCCCGTGTCAATGCCACAAGACTTTCACTAATGCTATTCTTTTATTTTTCAGCTCTTTGATCTTACAAGCTGGAATTCAGATTGGTTTTTCACTGTACGATAAATCTGATTGAATTTCAAGTTTGATCGAGGAAATAACATGTGAGGGATCAGATTTATATCTTCGTAGCATTGATACATGAAATACATTATGAATCTTTTTTAATTCTGACGGTAATGTAAACCGATATGCCACTGGTCCAACTCGCTCAATAATTTCATAAGGTCCGATGAATCTCGGGCTCAACTTTCCTTTTCTGCCAAATATGAGTATTTTCTTCCACTGTGAGACTTTTAAAAACACTTTATCCCTGATCTGAAACTCAATATCTTTCTGCTTCAAATTTGCGTACGATTTTTGACGATCTGAGGCTGCTTTCAAACTATCTCATATTACTTTCACTTTTTCTTATGTTTCTCTAATCAGATCAATCCCATGAATCTTATTCTTACTAAGCTCTATCCAGTACAATGGTGTTCGACATTTATGACTGTATAGAGCTTAGTGTGGTGCCATCTTTGTACTTGATTGAAAACTATTATTGTAAGCAAATTCAATCAGCGTAGATATTTCTCCTAACTACCTTCAAACTCAAGAATACAACAATGCAACATATCCTCAAGTATTAGTATAACTCTCTCGGATTGACCATTCGTCTGCGGGTGAAATGCGGTACTAAAATGTAACTTTATACCCAGTGCATCTTGCAGTTTCCTCCAAAACCACGATGTGAACCTCAGATCCCGATCCAAAATAATAGAATAGGTACCCCGTGCAATTTCACAACCTCGGAGATATATAACTCAACTAACTTATCAAGCGAGAAATCTGTATGTACAGGGATAAAATAAGCTGATTTCGTCTATCGGTCAACAATAGCCCAAATCACATCTTTCTTTCTCGGAATTAAGGGCAAACCCGGAACAAAGTCCATAGTTACTCTATCTTATTTCCACTCAGGAATCATGATAGGCTGTAATAAACCTGATGGCATTTGATGTTCAGCTTTGACTTGCTGACAAATCAAACATTTTGAAACAAATTAAGAAATATCACATTTCATACCATGTCACCAATAAAGCTGTTTCAAATCATTATACATTTTTGTGCTCCCGGGATGAATAGATAAACAACTACTATGTGCTTCATTCAAAATCATTTGAATCAACTCTAAATTTCTTAAAACACATATTCGGCCTTTGAATCTTAAACAATCATCGGAATCAACTTGAAATTCTGAATCAGGGTTCGAATCACATTGAGCTCGTTTTGCTAACATTTCATTATCAACTTTTTGAGCTTTGCAAATCTATTGTAAAAATAATGGTCTCTCTTTCATCTCGCCCACAATCAAACCAACATTACACAAAGCTATTTGAGTATTCATCGCATATAGAGCGAATAGGGATTTTTGACTCAAAGCATCAGTAACGACATTAGCATTTCCTGGATGATAATCGATCACTAACTCGTAATCTTTTAGTAATTCAAGCCACCTCTGTTGTCGCAAATTCAAATATTTCTGAGTCATCAAATATTTCAAACTCTTATGATCGGTATAGATGTGGCATTTCTCACCAAACAAATAGTGACCCCAAATTTTCAACGCGAACACAATAGTTGTTAATTCCAAATCGTGCATCGGGTAATTCTTTTCATGCGGTTTCAACTGTCTTGAGGCATAAGCTACAGCTTAGCCTTCATGCATCAAAACACAACTCAAACCATTCAATGATGCATCACTGAACATTACATATTCTTTACCCAACTTAGGTTGAACTGACACTGGTGCCTCTATCAATGAAGCTTTCAAATGATCAAAACTTTTTTGACATTTATCTAACCACTCAAACTTAACATCATTTTAAAGAAATTTCATCATCGAAGTTGCAATCATCGAAAATCCTTTTACAAACTATCTATAATATCCAGCTAGTCCCAGAAAACTGTGGACCGTAGAGGCATTTCTCAGAGGCTTCCAATCTACAATCGCAAATATCTTACTTGGGTCAACTCGGATACCATTAGCTGAAACAACATGTCCCAGAAATCCAACCTCTCGTAACCAAAACTCACATTTGCTGAACTTTACAAATAACTGTTTATCTTGCAGAGTTTGTAGTACAATTCTCAAATGTTCTACATGCTCAGATTCATCATATGAGTAAATAAAAATGTCATCAATGAATACAACGATAAATCAATCTAAATATGGTCTAAAAATCCAATTCATTAGGTCCATAAAGACAGCAGGTGCATTCGTTAACCCAAAAGGCATAACCAAAAATTCATAGTGACCATACCTCTTTCTAAATGCAGTCTTTGGCACATTAGAGTCTTTAACTCTCAACTAATAATAACTTGATCTCAAATCTATCTTTGAAAACATTGTAGCCCCTTTCAATTGATCAAATAAATCATCAATCTGTGGTAACAGGTATTTATTCTTAATTGTCACTTTGTTAAGCTGTCTATAGCCAATACACATTCTCATTGTGCCATCTTTCTTTTTCACAAACAATACCAGAGCACCCTAGGGCGAGAAACTCGATCTAGCAAAACCTCTATCTATCAACTCTTGCAACTAAGCTTTCAATTCTTTTAACTCTATCAGAGCCATTCTGTACGGAGCTATTAATATCGGCATAGTTCTCGGCACTAAATCAATTCCAAACTCAACCTCTCGGATCGGTGGTAAACCCGATAACTCTTCAGGAAACACCTCCGGATACTCATACACAACTGGCACAAATTCGATCTTCTTTTCAGTCAGTTTTATATCAAACACATAAGCAAAATAAGCTTCGCAATCCTTTCTCACATATTTCTAAGCTAGTGTAACACCCTATACCCGTAACCCACGTCGGGGAGGAGTATAAGGCATTACCTAACTTGATCTCAGGCCTATAACCAATCTCAAGTCACCGAGACTCGATTCGAACTTAAAACTTTTTCAATATCGACCTTAAACTTTTTATTATGGGCCTACGAGCCTCAAATCGACCGTTGAAAACCATTCGAGACTATGCTGGGTCATTAAACCAACTATAAAAATTTTGACCTTAAGACAGGGCACACGACCATGTGGAAGGGCAACACACCCATGTGATCAGCTCGACATGGTTGTGCTAATGGCTCGTGTGGCTCACACAGCCAAGCACCCTAGGACACGCCCGTGTCCTACACCCATGTAGAATTAATTTTTAATTCATGCCTACAGGGGTTTTCACACAGCCAGATACACGCCCGTGTCATTGGCCCATATCCCTTACACATCCATGACACATCCGTGTCCTAGCCTGTGTGCAAAACCATGGACATTTTATTTCTGACGTCAGCATGCACATAATGTCACACGCTCGTGTGCTGGGCTGTGTCTTCCACACGGCTGAGACACATGGTCGTGTTTCTGCACGTGTCTTTATTACCATGCATACTGACTTGAAATTTTTTACGTGCGGGGGACACACGGTTGGACTACACACCCATAGGGCAGACTGTGTGTCACACATGGCCTAGACACACACCCGTGTGTCTACCCGTGTGGACAATATAAGGCTATTACCAAGCCTCATTGTCACCCTTACCGATATAGATCCATACAAAAACCAACCAATATTGAAACAAGTATAACTCCTATAACCAAATCAGCCATAATAGACATTCATTCAACTGTGAGAATGCATCTTTCATAAACTCAAAATGAATATTAACTATCCTTCAAAGCTTAATACCAATTAAAGGGTTTCCATCCCGAGCCAACACATTTGGCCAATTCTCAAAGACACAAAATAATAAAGTCTAAGTCCTATACATGCTATATTCAAAAATATAAATCCAACTATACCGTGTGCTATGGTTGATAGTGTGATCGATATCTTTGACTTCTAGAATCCTTGATCTAGTTAGGCGGCACTGTAAGGAAATGGAAAGGAAAGGGAGTAAGCATAAAAGCTTAGTAAGTTGTATATAAGTAAGTACACAACAACAACATTTTATCAATGATCCACATGCTCATGATACTAAGGTAGGTGTAGGCATAACTTACTTATTACCATTCTTACTAGTCACATATTGTTCAGTGAGCTCATATCTCAAACATACCAATTAAGTACCTGTACTACTCACAACACGGGTATAATTTCTTCATTAGCTTAAGAACATAACCTTCACAGTTGAAATACTACTGGATATTCATTAAGCCTCAGACATGGGTAAGGTGTTGATAACATGTCCTAGACATGGTCTTACACTGGCTCATATCTCAAGTCAATCCATGTCCTAGACATGTTCTTACACTGACTATCATCTCGTAGCCGATGCATGTCCCAGACATGTCTTACACTGGCTTACGTCTCGAGGTAGATGCATGTCCTAGACATGTCTTACACTAGCTCTCGTCTCAATACCGATGCCATGTTCCAGACATGGTCTTACACTGGTTCTCATAATGTGGCCAATGCATGTCCCAGACATGTCTTACACTAGCTCACAAACAAATGACCCAAACGTCATGGCATGGATATCCGATTTACTTCCTAAGGTTACAACGGAATTTCCACTGTCTCAATTATCCTTATACATTCTCAATTTCACAACCAAACAGTTCATGCTATATTAACTCAATACAATTCAAAACATACATTAACAATGTAGTTGTATTATTTACATACAACTTACCTCAAATTACAAAATGTGGCGACTAGTCAATTTAGTCGATTTGCTTGGCTTTCCCCTGGTCTAGGCCCGAATTTGGTATTTCTTGTCTTACACTAGCTCACAAACAAATGACCCAAACGTCATGGCATGGATATCCGATTTACTTCCTAAGGTTACAACGGAATTTCCACTGTCTCAATTATCCTTATACATTCTCAATTTCACAACCAAACAGTTCATGCTATATTAACTCAATACAATTCAAAACATACATTAACAATGTAGTTGTATTATTTACATACAACTTACCTCAAATTACAAAATGTGGCGACTAGTTAATTTAGTCGATTTGCTTGGCTTTCCCCTGGTCTAGGCCCGAATTTGGTATTTCTTGATCTATAATAGCAAAACGCACTCATTTAATCACTAAGTAAGTTTAAGCAATTAAAAATTCACATCTTTGGTAAAATGACCATTTTGCCTCTAAACTTTAGTAAAATAACCATTTTACCCTTATGCTCGAAAATTTATTTTTACCAAATTTCTTCGCATATTAAACTTAGCTGAACTCTTTTTACTCTTATAGCAACCCCAAATTCTCTCTATTTCACACATTTATCACTTATTTTACAACTTGTGCAAAATGGTCCCTTTAGGTGTTTTCATGATAACACCTTTTACAAAAGTTGTCTACTACATAACTAAGACTCATATTATTCCATAAAATTTTAGAAAACACCCTAAATGCTCTCATGGAAAAACCTTAGACCTTCAATCATTTTGCAAGATACACCCCTCATTTAAAGGCTCATGCTTCAAGGGTCTCAAAAATACAAAAATCATCAACAAAGAACATGGAAATCACTTACTTGTGAGTGCTTCAAGTTGATGAAAATTCTAAGCTCTCAAACCCCTTTCAATGGCTAATTTTCTATGGAGAAAAGAGTTGCGTAAGGGATGATATCATCCTTCTTTATTTTATTTCTATTTTAGTCAAAATTGGTCACCTAACCCAACAAATTTTGAAAATTTGACCATAGATGTCTCCTATGGCCGGCCACTCTATTTTAAGGGTTCTAATAGCCCTTTAAAATCCCCCAATTTTTCTTCTCTAGTAAAATAACACCTTTAGCTATCAAAATAGAACTTTTGCACTTTATGTAATTTAGTCTTTTTTTGCAATTAGGCGCACAAACGTCAAAATTAGCTCACCAAATTTTTCATGTACTATTATAAACATGCTATGACTCCAAAATAATAATAAAATAATTTCTCCAACTTCAAATTTATGGTCCTGAGACCAGTATTTTGATTAGCCTCAAAATCAGGTTGTTACATTTCTCCCCTATTAAGGATTTTCGTCCTTGAAAATCTTACCGGTGAACAAGTCCGGATACTGATCTCTCATAGTCTCTTTGGTTTCCCATGTAGCTTCCTCGACTCCATGTCTTTGCCACAAAACTTTCACAGGTGCTATACTTTTACTTCTCAATTTTTTGACTTCCCGAGCTAAAATCTTGACCAGCTCTTCACCATAAGTCATGTCCGGATGAATCTCAACCTCTGACGTTGTAATCACATACGAAGGGTCTGATCTATATCAACGTAGCGTGGACACATGAAACATGTCGTGAATCTTCTCTAACTCTGGTGGTAAAGGCGATCGATAGGCGACCGGTCCTACTCTCTTGATAATCTTATAAGTCCCTATAAATCAAGGACTCAATTTACCTCTTCTACCAAATCTGAGAACTTTCCTCCATGGGGACACTTTCAAAAATACCTTATCATTGACTTGGAATTCAATTTCCTTTCGCTTCAAATCCGCATAGGATTTTTGTCTATCCGAGGAGGCCTTCAAGCAGTCACGAATTACTTCAACTTTCTCTTCAGTCTCTCTGACTAAATCGACCCCTTGAATCTGACTCTCTCTGAGCTCAGTCCAATATAATTGCGTTCGACACTTTCGCCCATACAAAGCCTCATAAGGCACCATTTTTAGACTTGTTTGGCAACTGTTATTATAGGTGAATTCAACATACGGTAGATAATTTTCCCAACTGCCTTGTAACTTATGGATGCAACACCGTAACATGTTGGTTTACGAATGGAAAACTATGCTAAAACTCAACTTTGTTCCCAATGCCTCTTGTAACTTTTCCAAAACCTCGAGGTAAACCTCGGATCTCGATCTGAGACAATTGACAACAGCACTCCATGAAGCCTCACAATCTCAAAAATGTACAAGTCAGCTAATCTCTCAAGGGAGTAGTCGATACGTATTGGTATAAAATGTGCTGACTTGGTCAGCCTATCCACAACAACCCAAACAACATCCTTTTTCTTCAGGGTTAGCGACACACTAGGCACTTAGAAACAAACTCTGAAATGTCTCTTTTCATACTTGACCACTAATACATTTTCTTAAAGTTGTTATACATTTTCACACTGCCCGGGTGGACGGACAAACAACCACTATGTGCCACTCTCAGAATCTTTTGAATAAGCTCATTGTCCTTGGGTACACAAACTATGTCTTTGAACATTATACATCCATCGGTACCAATACGAAAATCTGATTCAATTCCTGACTCACACTGATTTTTCTTGGCTTGCAATTTCGCATCACCTTTCTGAGCTTCTCAGATTTCTTGAAGAAACATCGATCTAGCTCTCAACTCTATTAGAATCGAACCATCATCAGACAAAGCCATACCGATATTCATTGCTCTCAACGCAAATAATAAATTTGTACTCAATGCATCGGTAACTATATTTGCTTTTCCCAGGTGGTAGTCGATAATTAACTCGTAATCCTTTATTAGCTCTAAGCATCATCGTTGCCTTAGGTTTAGCTCATTTTGAGTCATCAAGTACGTAAGGCTCTTATGATCAGTGAACACCCAAAACTTCTCACTATATAGATGGTATCTCTAAATTTTCAACGCAAATACTATGGCAGCCAACTCTAAATCATGCGTCAAGTAATTTTTCTCATGTGGCTTTAACTGTCTTGAAACGTAAGCCATGACCTTACCTTCTTGCATAAGCACGCACCCCAAACCATTCAAGGAGCGTCGCTATATACCACAAACTCCTTGCCCAACTCTGGTTGCACTAACACTAGGGCTTCGGTCAACAAAGCCTTTAATTTCTCGAAACTCTGCTGGCACTTTTCTGTCCATTCAAACTTAACATCCATTTGCAGCAGCCTTGTCATCGGCGTAGCTATCATAGAGAATCTGTTTACAAGCCGTCTATAATATCTGACTAAACCCAAAAAGCTTCGAACCTCAATTACATTCCTCGTCGATTTCCACTCAACAATAGCCGAGATCTTGCTTGGGTCAACTCTAATCCAGTCACCTGACAAAATGTACCCTAAAAATCTAACCTCTTTAAGCAAAAATTCACTCTTACTGAACTTGGCATAGAGGTGCTTATCTTGCAAGGTCTGTAACACAGTTCTCAAATGCTTCGCGTGTTCATTCTCATCTCACGAGTAAATCAGTATGTCATCAATAAAAACCACTACGAACTTGTCCAAATACTGCCAAAAAAATACGGTTCATCAAATCCATAAACAGTGCCGAGGCATTAGTCAAACCAAAGGGCATGACGAGGAACTTATAATGCCCGTATCTCATCTAAAAAGCAGTCTTCAATAAATCTTGTTCCTTAACTCTCAACTAATAATAACCGAACCTCAAGTCTATCCTGGAGAACACCGTGGCCCCCTTCAACTAATTGAATAAATCATCTATCCTTGGCAAAGGATATTTGCTCTTCATAGTTACCTTATTGAGTTGTCTATAGTCGATACATAACCTCATCAACCCGTCTTTCTTGTTCACAAACAACACTGGTACACTCCACGATGAATAACTAAGTCTCCTAAAACCTTTATCTGTTAACTCTTGCAGCTGTACTTTCAACTCTTTCAACTCTGTCAGGGTCATTCTATACAGAGCAATAGAAATGGGTGTCATACCGGGGAATAACTCAATTCCGAATTCTATCTCCCTTACAGGAGGCAATCTGGGTAATTCTTCCGGAAACACGTCTATAAACTCACAAACCACTTGTACTGATTCAATATTCAATTTAGACACTAGAGCATTCAACACATAAGCTAGATAAGCCTCGTATCATTTCCTCAAATATTTCTCGATGGTCAAAGACGATATTACTACAGGCAGATTATCTAACTCATTTGGTCCAACTTAAAGAACATTGCCGTCTTCATATTTCAACTCAATTAACTTTTTTCCGCAGTCCATTACAACACTATGAGAAGTCAACCAGTCCATCCCAAGGATTACATCAAACTCATTATGTGACAGCCCTATAGTGACCCTAGTCGGAAAGCGGTTTCAGGACCGCTAAACCGAGTCACCAAATTATTTGAATGTGATATTTATGGTCTAAAATATGTGAATATGAATGTGCAAAAATTTTAAGCTTCGATTTAGTTAATTGCATGTGAATGTAGTACATAGGACTTGTGTGACACTTTTGAAATGTGATAGGCTAATCTACAAGGATCTAATAGTGCATGTAATCAAAAGGGAGGACTTGCATGTCAATTTTCCCCCCTAATTAGTAGTGGCCGGCCATGAGCATGGGTGGACAAAATGTTATGGCTAAAAAAACATGTCATAGACATGTTGGGTTAATGCATTATGTAAGGAATAATAAAATAAAGAGCATGGGCAATAAAGGATTAGTGTTAGTAGGATGAGAAAAAAAAAAGAAAGACTGTGTGTGATTGTTTCCCCCCCCCCATTGCCGTGAGTTGAAGGAAAGAAAACAAAAAAAAAAGTGTTCATCCTTGAACATCTTTGGCCGAAAATTTAAGGAGAAAGGAAGAAGAAAGGTTGAAGAGGTTCGGCCATGCATGTAACTAGGCTAAGGAATGTTTGATGTTGTGCCATGAGATTCATGCATGTTTTAGTTGTTAGCTTGAGTTCTAGCTAGCCCATGGTTCAAATCTTTGCTATGTCATGGAGATGGTATTCGGCTAAGGTGGATTGGTGTTGATGTCATTTACATGCTAAAAATGAAGCTTTGTAATGATGCATGTGATGGTGGATTGATGACATTTGAATCTTCTTTTTAGCATTTTTGAGTTAGACATTAAGTTCTTTGTTTAACCATGACCAAAATTGAAATGGTATGGTGTTGTGATGCATTTGGCCATGGTAGAAAGTAGAGGAGAAATATGGTTGTTATTCACGTTGTTTGGATGAGAAATGGTAGTAAGGTGAAGAGCAAATGTTAATGTTTGATTTACTAGTGTGTATATGTGTATTAGCCGAGTTTTGAATTTGAAACAAATGGTATGTAGTCAATACAAGCAACCATATTTGTAGGAAGTATTAAGCATATAATTGGCCTCAACCTAGACATGTATATTCGGCCACATGAAATAGATTTGTGTTGTATGTGTTCGGTTAGAGGCAAGCATATTGATGCTTTTATCTTGACTTAGAAAATTTGGCAAAGGGGAATATTAGCTAATATGTTGAATTCGATTCGTGATTTCATACATATGTGACTCTAATATCTAATGTATATATGGGCTAAGTACCTTGAGCTTCTCTTTTGATGTTCAAATGAATTGTGTTAAATTGCTTAATGTGATTAAAAATGCGCATGACCATTGTGTATTTGAGCTAAAGGGTGGCCATATGACCTATTAAACTCCTTGTCATATTCGGCCATAAGCTAGCATAATGAGACTTTAATAAGTTAAATTTGTTTGAATTAGCTCAAGAGCTTAGAGGACCACAGTTGGATAAGGGAAAGGAAAAAGTTATCGAATAGCCACCAAATCGTTCGACCACATCCGAGGTAAGTTTTGAGTAATGGAACTTAGATTATGATTTGATTAGATCATGTTTTAAGCAAATCAAAATCATGCTCTTTGTATGTGGCTATTGAGCCGAAATTGCAAGTGTGATAAGTGTCTTGTGTTTGAGCTTTGGTAATGAAAATGAAATACGAGATGTGTTATGATTTATTGATAAATGTGCATGGTTATTCAATGATGTCCGGCTAAGTCCCAAGGCTTTGTGCTAAGTGACTATATCCGGACTAAGATCCGAAGGCATTTGTGCGAGTTACTAATTCCGGGCTAAGCCCGAAGGCATTGGTACGAGTTACTAAATCCGGGTTAAGTCCCGAAGGCATTTGTGCGAGTTACTATAACCGGGCTATGTCCCGAAGGCATTTGAACGAGTAGCTATATCCGGTTAAATTCTGAAGGTACGTGATTCAGGAATGAACGATCTTGCTGTAAAAAAAATTCAGTGAATACTCTTGTAAAATCCCAACAATGAGGTATGTTTTGTATGTGCATTGGAATAGTTGATTCCCTTCGAATAATATTCGCCGATCGAGTAATGAGCTTCCGTATTTGGCTAAGATGATCCCTTATGTATGAATATAGGGGTTGGAATGTGAAGTAGGAATGATTTGAGAATATGTATATATGGAATTATCCGTTTAGTTATATGAACGCTATACTTGATTGTGCTTAAATTCTTTGCTCAAAACTTACTAAGCATTTAATGCTTACTCGCTTATTTAATTCTCTGTTTTATAGATTTTGGTCCTTCACTATCGGACTCGGATTTTTGAAGTCGAAGTCGCCCACACTATCAAAGCTCCTTTTGGTATATTTTTGGTTGAACTTTGAAATGGCATGTATAGGACTACCCTTTTGTTGTTGGTCATGTAGCTTTCGGTTTGTGTAAATTTGGATAGCCATGCGAAAATGGCTTAAATATACTTTGATCATAGCATTATAATCATTTTGTATGTTGTCCGTCGAGAGGTATGGAAATGTTGGTAACGGTTAGTCATGGGAATGGTTATTCATGATCACTTTTGGTATATGTATGACAAACTCTAGTTGATCCATGGAGGATCATGAAATAGGTAAAGTTTACCTTAAAAATAGATGCTGGCAGTAGCAGTGATGTGGATGTGAAAAATCAGTAAAAATAGTAGGAATGGAATTAAATAGTGAATAAATTATGAAATTTAACCTTGATGAATCTATTTTCATAGGAAAGTAACGAAACGTTCATATGAACAGTATATTATGAGATGTTAAAGTTTTCGTGAGACAGGGCTAGAACGGTTTCTGGATCCCCTGATCTGACTTTGGAAATTCATTATAAATTAACCAGAGACATTTAGAAGTCATGCCATATATTTATAGATTCCTTTTTGAGTCTAGTTTCAATAGAAACAAACGGCATCAGTATTGAAGCCCTGTACAGGGAGATATCCAAATCGTAATGCATGAAGGTCAGTGTAGTTGCACCCTATAACAGGGGAGAATTTAACTAATAAACTGTACTAATTGGCCCAACCAAAAATTCTAGAAAAAAATCTATAGATGGGCATAGGAGTATAGTTTCAGGAAAAAATTTCAAAACTGATTTTTGAGTTTTGGAACTCAAGATATGATTTTTAAGGTGACAGTGACGCAGTTAGCCAACTGCCTGGAAATTTTTAAAATGGACTGTGAAAGTAAATGAATTAAGTCGGTTAGCACCTCGTGTTCGACTCCGGCAACGGTCTCGGGTATGGGGTGTTACACATTAAATGGAAATAACATCAAGTTAGCCGGAAAACATTGATCTTTAATTGTTAAAGGGCAATTCCTATATACTTGGTCCACTAGCACATGTCTGCGTAAAGGATTGGACACTTTTATTACAAACTCAGTGGACTCTACTGGCATACCCATACGAGGTATCAATTCCATACAAATATAAGAGTGGGTAAATCTCGGGTCAATTAAAGCAACAACAGATATTTCGTGGATAGACAAGGTACCCATGATCACATCGGGAGACTCTGCCTCTTCCTGAGCTCATATAGCATAAGTCCTTGCAGGCGCTCTGCCCTCGGACCTCACTATAACATCTCTTGGTATGCTTCTACTGCTAGCCCCACTTTTGGGGTTATTCTGTGGCCTACCTCTTAAAGGGGCACTACTCACTTTCATATCTTGTTTTTTCTCTCTCTCATCCAATTCAGGACAATCACAAATAAAGTGTTCCAATGATCCACACTTGAAACAACCCCTTTCATTCCCTCAGCACTTGCCAAAATGATGCCTACCACATTCCGAGCATTCTGGCCTATTTGGCTAAGTGCTACCAACACTTGTGATCGAAGTAGTCTGGGCTTTAGAAGTTGTGTTCTGTCGATTCTTTTTCCTATTCGAATACCTTACAGAAGCATTCGATCGGGTAGTAAACTCTATCGATCTTTTAGATGAGGACTGATGTGATTTCCCCATCTGTCTCTTTTGTGAATCCCATGACTCAAAAGCCGCTTTCTTCCTTTCTTTAATCAGCTCTTCAACCTTACAGGCTCTTCCAACAAGTGCTATAAATTCCCGCAGCTCTAAGATGCCAACAAACACTCAGATATCTTCATTGAGGCCGTCCTCAAACCTCTAACACATGGTGGCTACTGTGACACGCACTCCCGCGCATACTTGCTAAGCCTCACAAACTCACGTTCATATTCCGTCACTAACATTTAGCCTTGCTCTAGCTCTAGGAATTCCTTCCTCTTTAGTCTATGAATCTTTGGATAATATACTTTTTCCAGAATTCCTCCTGGAAGAATTCACACGTGATCCTCTCTCTCGGTACCACGGAAAATAGAGTGTTCCACCACTGATAAGCCAAATCTCGTAGAAGAGACACTGTGCATTTCACGCACTCTTCAGGTGTGCATGATAGTTCATCAAATACCCTAATTGTATTTTCTATCCAAAAATCTGCTCTCTCTGGGTCATCACCTATGCTAGCCCGGAATTCCTCGGCCCCTTATTTTCAGATCTTGTCTACCGAAGGTTTCTCTCTTCTAAATATGTCTGCGCCTTGCGGAGCTATTGGGGCATACTGAGGAATTAAAAGAGGTGGGGGAGGTGGAGTGTTCAGATTCACACGAACGAACTCCGTGTACCAAGCATCCATCATTCGGAGATAGACATCTCTAACCCTTCTGCCTTCGCCCAAAGCCACGGGCTCACTCTCGACTGGCGCGGTCCCTTCAGTGAGAGCCGACACGTTACTTTCCACGTCATTTGCCATGGTTCTATCAAGATCTCTTTACTATATGAAAACATAATTTATAATCGTCAGAAATCGTAACACTATCAATATACAGTTATGGCATGTATAGCTACACTCGTACTCTCGTTAGGTTAGTCCTAGAACCGACTAAATCATAACTCTGATACCACTAAATGTAACACCCTATACTTGTAACCCAGGCCGGGGAGGAGTACAAGGCATTACCTAACTTGATCTCATGCATAGAACCAATCTCAAGTCACCGAGACTCGATTCAAACTTAAAACTTTTCTAATATCGACCTTAAACTTCTTATTATAGGCCTATGAGCATCAAATCGACTATTGAAAACCCTTCGGGACTATGCCAGGTCCTTAAACCAACTATAAAAATTTTCCTTAAGATAGGGCACATGCCCGTGTAGAAGGGCAACACGCCCCTGTGACCAACTCAACATGGTCGTGCTGATGGCCCGTGTGGCTCACATAGCCTAAGCACCCTGGGACATGCCCGTGTCCCACACCCGTGTAGAATTAATTTCTAATTTACACCTACAGGATTTTTCACACAGCCAGACACACGCCCGTGTCATTGGCCCATGTCCCTCACACGGCCACGACACTCCCGTCTCCTAGCCTGTGTGCAAAAACATGGACATTCTGTTTCTGACATTAGCATGCTCATAATGTCACACGGCCAAGGCACACACCTGTGTGCTGGGCCGTGTCTTCCACACGGCTGAGACGCACGGCCGTGTCTCTGCCCCTGTCTTTATTACCATGCATACTGACTTGAAATTTTTATGTGTAGGGGACACACGGCCGGACTACACGCCCATGGGGTAGACCGTGTGTCTACCTCTGTGGACAATATAAGGCTATTTACCAAGCCTTATTGTCACCCTTACCTATATAGATCCATACAAAAACCGACCAATATCGAAACAATTATAACTCCTATAACTAAATCAGCCATAATAGAGATTCATTCAATCATGAGAATCATTCAATCATGAGAATGCATCTTTCATAAACTCAAAATGAATATTAACTATCCTTCAAAGCTTAATACCAATTAAAGGGTTTCCATCCTGAGCCAACACATTTTTCCAATTCTCAAAGACACAAAATAATAAAGTCTAAGTCCTATACAGGTAACATCTTGATTTTGGGCTTAGTCGGAACAGTGGTTTTGGGACCACAAATTCAATGAGAAAATTTTCATTTTTATTATAATTTTATGGTCTATGATTTCACGGAATTATTTCGTGAAAATTTCGTTCAAAAATTTCGACGTTTGGGCACTCAATTTAGTAAAAAGGACTAAATTGTAAAAAGTGAAAAAGTTGAGTTTTACATGTTAGAGGTGTCTAATTGTCATGAAATTTTAAATGGGAGGTCCTTAAATGATAATTAAACCATTGTACAACTTTTTGGACAAAAATGGCCTTGGTTGGGTAAAATTTGAAAGAATAGTAAAAAGGGCATTTTGGTCATTTAGGGGTAAAATGAATTAAAAGACAAATTTTAAACCCCATATGTGTCCCTTTCTTCTTGCTACAGTAGAATGTACCAAGAGCAGCCATGGCTAGGGTTTGGCCAAGCTTCCAAGCTTAATAGTAAGTGATTCCGAGCTCCGTTTTTAATGTTCTATGTATTTTTTAAATCCCAGTAACATGATCTGCTCATTTCTACCATTATTTTGAGCTAGGATTTATGTTTAAAAATTTACCCATGAATTGTATGCATGTATTTTGATGTTTAATGGTAGAATATGAAGCTTGAAATTGCGTTAAACAACTTTTGCTAAGCGATTTTACGTGAAAACGAGTAAAACGACATATTCGGTAAAAATACCTAATGTTCATAAGTACATGTTAGAGTGAGAATTTGATGTTGCTATAGAAAGGAAAAATGATCAGTATGTCATAAAACATAAGAAAATAGGAATAAGTTTAATTTCTGAACCTTGGGGCAAAAGTTCAAATATGTAAAAGTTTAGGGTCAAAATATAAATTCGTAAAAATATGATTTTTAGACCCATATGAATAGTGTGACTAATTAGTAGGCTTAATGTGATATTATAGATCAAGGAAATTGAGATTTAGGCTTAAATTGGGAAAATACAAGGTTATGGACTAGCATGGTAAATTGTCATTTCTGGATCCGAGGTAAGTTCGCATGATTTAATAAGCCTATTATTCATGTTATTATTGATATACATGAAATATAATTTGTTATTATTGTATTGAATTTGATGTTAATAGAAATTTGATGGAATATGATATTTAAAAGAAATGGGTGATTACCGAGAATATGAGATCTTACATATGATTGTCCTGTTTGCATGAGTAGTTGTGCTAAGAGATAGCACAGGTACGTACTCAAAACCCATGAGTACATGTTTGACATGTGAAATGAAATGGACTTGTGAAGAGAGTGCAAATGAAATAAGTTTTAGTACTATTCAATTAATGGACACAAACGGTGATTTGTGGTTGATGAATTGAGATTAAATGAGGAAATCTCAGTTGAACCTTCGGAATGAAAAAAACGTGGTGCTAAGTAGATATACCACTGTTATACGTGTAACGTGGTGCTAAGTGGATATACCACGATTACACATATTGATACATGTAACGTGGTGCTAAGTGGATATGCCACAGTTACATATATTGATTCATTAACGTGGTGCTAAGTGGATATACCACGGTTAAACATGTAACGTGGTGCTAAGTGGATATGCCACGGTTATACATGTTAATTTGAAAAGTGGCGCTAAGTGCGTATGCCACAATTACATGTTAGCCCAACAGTGTGGAGCTATGTGCTAAAACCACCGAATATTGTTACTTTCCGAAGTGTTCACCGGGAGAAATAAGTTTGCTAAATGAAATTTAACGTGAAAAAGAAATGTGGGATAATACTGAAATATGAATATATGAGTTTTTAATTATGAGTTAGATATGTGATTGAATATTTGATAAGATTAATATGGATAAGTATTATCTTGAAAGTTGATAATAAGAAATTTTAGTGAAGGAATGAAATTTGGGATAAACAGTCTAAAACAGCAGCAGGGGAGTGACTTTGAAAAATCACCAAAAATAATATAAGTTGAACTAGAAGTGGAATGAGATATGGAATTAAAGCTTATTGAATCTATTTTTATATAAAAGAAATAGAGAAAGAAATAAATTATGTATTTTGAGATATTTATATTTTTGTAAGACTAGTTCAGACTAATTCCTTGATCCCCTGTTCGGAATTGTAAAAATCATTAAAAATTGTAAAAAAATAGTTAAGGAACATAATTTATATGGTTGGATTCCTTATTGAATTTACTTTCAGAAGAAAGAAAAGAACTTCATTTGAATTTGGTATCAAAATATAATTAAATTTTAGTGAAGAGTGGTCGAAGCTGTCAAACAGCAAAACAGAGGAGAATTTAAATAATAAACTGTACTTATTGGCTGGACCAAAAATTCTGGAAATTTTATGGTGGAAAGATATATGAGTCTAGTTTCTGGGAAAATTTACTAATCTTAATTTTGAGTTCCGTAGCTTCATATATAGATTTAGTTACTGTGACTCAAGAAAATAGCTTAACCAGAACATGTGTAAATGTACAATTAGGATAGTTTTACTATGGAAAGTATGTTAGTAAATTGCTTATTATTTTCATGCGAGCTTACTAAGCGTAAAGCTTTCCCCCTCATTTCCATTTCTTTTTGTGTTTTCAGGTTAACTCGGGTTTGGAAATCGTCGGAGGCAGCATCACACTATCAAGCCAACACCTTGACAGTATAAACACATATGCTAGAATTATCAAGTGAGTGGCATGTATAGGGACCTAGTTTTACAACATGTGTTATTATAATTTTGCCAAATATATTGGTCGTTAGTGAGCTAATGATTCTAATTTATAAATCTAGCTATTCATGTTACGTCTGCTATTGGTGAAGTGCATATGCTTGTTTGCCGTGCATGGTTGGTAATATGTTATGTGTTGTTGTAAGAATGCCATGCTTGTGTCTTGATTGTGAATATATAATTACTCAAATATGCCATGTCAATTGCTATGAAAATGTATAAGTGTATGTAGGTAATTAAGGGTGACAATTGGCTTGGAAAATAGCCTTGAAATTGATCACACGGCCCAATCCATCGGACGTGTGATTCTCCGAAGCAAGAAAATAAGTTAAGTTGCCCAAAGATTTTCAAAGTTCTTGGCTTAGTCCCGAACCACCCTAATGTATGTTATATGTTTCGAAGACCTATATAAAGGACGATACGCATGTGTTCGAGATGTTTTAATTTTTGATGAAATTTTGTGGCCCGATTTTGCATGTTGTGAATGTTTAAGTCCAGTAACGCCTCGAACCCTGTCCCGACATTGGATATGGGTGAGGGGTGTTACAATACAAGCCAGATTCAAAAATATAAATCCAACTATACCGTGTGCTTCGGTTGATAGTGTGATCGATATATCTGACTTCTGGAATCCTTGAGCTAGTTAGGCGACACTGTAAGGAAATGGAAGGGAAAGGGAGTAAGCATAAAAGCTTAGTAAGTTGCATAGAAGTAAGTACACAAAAACAACATTTTATCAATGATCCACATGCTCATGATACCAAGGTAGGCATAGGCATAACTTACTCGTTACCATCCTTACTAGTCACATATTGTTCAATGAGCTTATATCTCATACATACCAATTAGGTACCTGTACCACTCACAACACGGTTATACTCTTCTCATTAGCTTAAGAACATAACCTTCACCGTTGAACCATTAGGAATACTACGGGATATTCATTAAGCCTCAGATGTGGGTAAGGTGCCGATACCGTGTCCCAGACATGGTCTTACACTAGCTCATATCTCAAGTCGATGTCATGTCCCAGACATGGTCTTACACTAAATATCATCTCATAGGCAATGCATGTCCCAGACATGTCTTACACTGGCTTACGTCTCGAGGCCGATGCATGTCCCAGACATGTCTTACACTAGCTCTCGTCTCAATGCCGATGCCATGTCCTAGACATGGTCTTACACTGGCTTTCATAATGTGAACGATGCATGTTCGAGACATGTCTTACACTAGCTCACAAACAAATAACCCAAACGTCATGTCATGAATATTTGATTTACTTCCTAAGGTTACAACGGAATTTCCACTATCTCAATTATCCTTGTACATTCTTAACTTCACAACTAAACAATTCATACTATATCAACTCAATACAATTCAATACATACATTAACAATGTAGTTGTATTATTTATATACAACTTACCTCGAATTACAAAAGGTGGCGACTAGTCAATTTAGTCAATTTGCCTGGCATTCCCTTCGTCTAGGCTCGAATTCGGTATTTCTTGATCTATAATAGCAAAACGCACTCATTTAATCACTAAGTAAGTTTAAACAATCAAAAATTCACATCTTCGGTAAAATGAACATTTTGCCCCTAAACTTTGGCAAAATGACCATTTTACCCCTATGCTCGAAAATCAATTTTTATCGAATTTCTTTGCATCTTAAACTTAGCTGAACTCTTTTACTCTTATAGCAACCCAAATTCTCTCTATTTCACACATTTATCACTTATTTTACTACTTGTGCAAAATGGTCCCTTTAGGTGTTTTCATGATAACACCTTTTACAAAAGTTGTCTATTACACAACTAAGACTCATATTATTCCATAAAATTTTAGAAAACACCTTAAATGCTCTCATGGAAAAACCCTAGACCTTCAACCATTTTGCAAGATATACCCCTCATTTGGAAGCTCATGCTTCAAGGGTCTCAAAAATATAAAAATCATCAACAAAAGACATGGAAATCACTTACTTGTGAGTGCTTCAAGTTGCTGAAAATTTTAAGCTCTCAAACCCCCTTCAATGGCTAATTTTTGATGGAGAAAAGAGATGAGTAAGGGATGATATCATCCTTCTTTATTTTATTTCTATTTTAGTCAAAATTTGTCACCTAACCCAACAAATTTTGAAAATTTGACCACATATGTCTCCTATAGCCGGGCTGTAACACCCCTTACCCGAGACCATCGCCGGAGTCGAGCACGAGGCGTTACCTGACTTAACTTACTAATTCGGGGCATAAAATTTTCTTTTAAAATTAATTTATTTACATTCATTCAATATGTCCCTAAAAAGGGACCTCGAGACCCTAAAACATGCAATTGAAACAGTTAGGGACCAAACCGGGAACATTAAAATTTTTTCGAATACTTAGACAAATTAAAACAATTTATTTCATTATTCCTTATAAAACTGCCCACCTACGTCATAATAACTAAATAAATCATAACTCGAGTCACAAAACTCAAAATTTAAATTCGTGAATTTTCCCTAAAAGTGGACTCATATATCTTCTTACTAATTTTTTTTCCAGAATTTTTGATCTAGCCAATTAGTACAATTTATTAGTTAAAGTTTCCCCTGTTGCACTGTTTGACTACTCTGACCTCTCCTCACTACGAATCAATTTTCTCCCTGTACAAAATTCAAATAACCATGTTGTTTATTTCTCTTGAAAGTAGATTCACTAAGGAATCTAGAAATATAAACTATAACTCCTAATTATTTTTGTACAAGTTTTAGTGAATTTATAAATTCATAATAGGGGATTCAGAAATTGCTCTGACCGTGTCTCACTAAAATTCAAATATCTCTTAATATACACTTATTTTTCTTACTCTATTTCTTTCATATGAAAATAGACTCAATAAGCTTTAATTTTATATCTCATTCATCACCTAATTCCATTTCTACTATTCTTGGTGATTTTTCAAGATCACATCACTGCTGCTGTTCAATACTATTTTAATGCTAATTTCACTTTTTCATGATTTCTTTGTATTAACTACCATTTAGGCATACATAACACTGGAACATGTTCTTCATTAGCCATTTCAATAGCTAATCATTATCAAATATTTACATACCATTCTTTAGCCACATCATAAGGACATACACACAAAATGGCTAAGTCCCTATACATGCCATAAACTAGAACGTTTGTAAACGAAGATATCCATTTGGTAACCTGATAGTCGATAGTGTGAAGTGATCTCCGACGACCTCCAACCCGAGCTTGCTTTAAGTACTCTGAAACATGGGAAAGTGAAAGAAGTAAGCTTATAAAGCTTAGTAAGTTCACATGTAAAATAATAAGCATTAGCAATCAATTTAGCTTACTACTATGCTGTCATAATTTGCTTAAATAATGTTTAGTTCTTACTTTCCTATCTTACTCATCGGTAACCTTACCAAAGGCTCAGAATAAAAAAGGCACCTTACTTAATAGCTTGCTTACATACCTGCAACATCTCACTTAACACATGAGTACTCTTTCATAATATAGGCATATTGCCAATCATGTCATAAAGTGTCACAAGCATAACTGAAAACTCATCAGTTACTTAATACTTGATAATCTCAATTACTTACAATCTCAATATCAAATAAGCCTTAAATGCATACCTGTACTCTTTCTTCATGTTCTCACCTTGTCGTTTCTTTGACTTACTCTTTTGATTACTCGGGAACCTTTTCCTTTTTGAACTTACCATTGCCATGTCATGACATGGTCTTACATGGTATCCTTGCCTTATGAACTCACCAATGTCATGCCTTGGGATGGTCTTACATGGGACCTTTGCCTTATAGTAACTCATCAATGCCATATCTTGACATGGTCTTACATGATTTCCTTGACTTATAAAACTTATCAATGCCATGCCTTGGCATGGTCTTACATGATATCCTTATCTTACCAAATGTCATGTTCCAAACATGGTCTTACATGGTAGCCTTGTCTTAGTGCCAATGCCACATCTTGATTTGGTCTTACATGGAGTCCTTAATCAATGTCGATGCCATGTATTGACATGGTCTTACACGGGATCCTTGCCTTACCAATGCCATGTCTTGACATGGTCTTACATAGTATCCTTAACCATCAATTCCTCCTTAAATGCCATTTTATGAACATGGACGTTTTCATCAATTCTTCCTTAATTGCCATGATACAACCATGGAATTTGAGATATCAATGCCTTGTCAAGTCATAGCTGAAACATACTTGCCCAAATTCTCAAGGTTAGTCGCATAACTCAAATAATAACAATACTAATAACAATAATTGAATAAAGCTACTCAACTTACATACTTACATTCTCAATCTCATCATATAATCAACTTAACTTATTCTCATCAAACTATGCTAGTCAATACTTTCTTGTTATCACACAAAGCCATAACACAAAATATGGTTCTTACATATAAATTATACAAGTTCTCTTTCCAATATCGAATTATTATCGAACATTAATCATTATATCTGAAACTCAATACTAAAGTATTTATGGAAAAAAATATCAATTTATCATTCAAAGATGCATAATTAAATGCTTACTAAACATATGAACTTACCTCGATACCAAAACGACCATTTTACCAACTTTCTCGATTTTCAGTTTTTCTCTTGTTCTAGGTCCAAATCTCACTTTCCGGGATCTAAAACATCATATTTCACTTATTTAATTAATTTAATATTCAAAACATTCCCTAACTCAAACTTTGAAAAAATTACAATTTTGCCCCTAAACCTTTGCAGAATTACGATTTTGCCCCTAGGCTTGGAAATTAAAATTTATCCATTTTTCTTATGTTTAATGACACGCTGAACATTTTTCCCTTCTATGGAAACATCAAATTCTCATTCTATCATGTACTTATGAATGTTAGGTATTTTTACCGATTGTGTCGTTTTACTCGTTTTCACTTAAAATCGCTTAGTAAAAGTTTTTTAACATAATTTCAAGCTTCATATTCTACCCTAAAACATCAAAATAAACACATTTAACCTATGGGTATTTTTCAAAATATGAACCCTAGCATGAATTATTGCTAGAATAAGCTAAATCAAGTTATTGAGACTCCAAAAACGTAAAGAACATTAAAAACGAGGCTAGAACGGACTTACTATTGAGCTTGGAAAGCTTGGAAACCCTAACCATGGCTTCCCCCATGCTATATTCAGCCTCCATGAAGAAGATGGACCAATTTTGGCTTTAGTTTCTCTTTTTAATTCTTTTAATTACTAAATGACCAAAATGCCCTTAAAGGCTTTTCTTTCAAATTTGTCCTATTCTTGCCCATATTTGTCCAAAATTAAATACAATGGTCTAATTCTAAATAAGGACCTCCACTTTAAGAACCCATTTCAATTAAATCCCCTTTATTATCTAGAACATACATTTTACTAATTTTACAATTTAGTCCTAATTATCAAATTAGGCAATTATACATAAAATTTCTTCACAAAATTTTCACACAATTATTCAATCAATGAATAAACCTTAAAACTTAATCGGAATAATTTTTTTTGACCTCGGATTCATGGTTTCGCAGCCACTATTCTGTTTAGGCCCTATTTCGGGATGTTACACGGCCACTCTATTTCTAGGGATCTAATTTCCCTTTAAAATCCCCCAATTTTGATTCACTAATAAAATAACACCTTTAGCTATCAAAATATAACTTTTACACTTTATGCGATTTAGTCCTTTTTCGCAATTGAGCCCACAAACATTAAAATTAGCTCACCAAATTTTTCACGTACTACTATAAACATGCTATGACTCCAAAATAATAATAAAATAAATTTTCTAACTTCAGATTTGTGGTCTCGAGACCACTATTCTGACTAGCCCCAAAATCGGGCTGTTACAGCTAGCATCGATGAAATCACTGCTGGTATACTATTCAAATCATCTAACTCAATCCAAATAATCTCATTATTCTGACATCTCAGATTAATTATCTTTCGTTTACAGTTTACTATAGCATCATGTAACGTTAGCCAATACATACGCAAAATTATATCAAATTCATCAAATGGTAACAACATTAGATCAGCCGAAAACCAGAAATCCCGAATCATCAATGGACAGTTTTTGCACACTTTATCAACCAAACACACTTGTCTAAAGGGTTTCATACTCTAATCACAAATTCAGTAGACTCTACAGGCAGAGTCTTACTGGATACTAAATCCACACATATATAAGAATGAGTTGATCTTGGATCTATCAATGCAATCACATTAGTATCATAGAGAGTAAAAGTACCGGTGATAACATCTTGAGATGACGCTCCTTCGCAAGCACAAATAGTGTAGGCTCGTGCGGGTGCTCTGGCCTTTGACCTCACAGCAGAATCTTTAGTCGCTCTCTACCTACCACTCACATTTCTGGTGTTTCTGGGTGGTCTACCTCTAACTGCAGTGTTACTTAGCCTCGTGTTTTGTATGGTATCTTGCTCAGCCAACTCAGGACAGTTACAAATGAAATGATCTAATGATCCACATTTAAAACAGGCTCGATCATTCAATCTACAATAACCGATATGCCATTTTCCATAATGTCTACACTCGGGTCAGTTTTGTCTCACACTGCCAACACTAGCAATAGATGTAGCTTGAGCTTTAGAATTCACAGGTTGCTTTTCACGATCCATGATTAAATGTCCCACTGATGCATTAAAACGATTAAAAGAGTATCAGAATTTCTTCAATAAAGATTGATACGACTTACTCATTGATCTCTTTCTCGAGTCTTTAGCTTCTAAGTCTGCTTTTCTCTTTTCTTTGCTGAGATCCTCAGCTTTACAAGCACTCTCAACTAGAACGACAAATTCCTTGAATTCAAGAATCCCGACTAATAGTTTTATATCTTCATTCAACCAGTCAACGAATCGTTTACACATGATCTCCTCAGTAGACACATACTCTCAAGCATATTGCTTAAACATACGAATTCTCTTTCATACTCACTAACAATTATCCTGCCTTGTTTCAATTCTAGAAACTCTTTATGCTTCTGGTCGAGAAATCGTTGACTTATGTACTTCTTTCGAAGCTCAGATTGAAAGAACTCCTACGTAATCCGTTCTCTAGGAACCACAAATATCAATATTTTCCACCAATGATATGCATTATCTCTAAGTAAAGATACCACACATTTGATACACTCATCAGAAGTACAAGATAATTCATCGAATACTCTGGTCATGTTCTCTAGCCAGAGCTCAGCTCTCTCAGCATCATCATCAATGTTAGCCTAGAACTCCTCAACCCCATGTTTCTTAATCTTATCCACTGGCGGCTTGTTCAACAGTGTCAAATCTATAACATAAGGAATAGCAGGGTTTTGTTGAGGAACAGATGAGGGTGGAGATTGTTGAGCAGCCGGATTCAATCAAACAAAATCCATGAACTACTCACTCATTATTTGGAAAAAGGCTTGCTTAGCCTCTCCCTCACGACTACCTGAAATCGACCTAGAATCAACCGGTGCTGCCTCTTGAGCGGGAGCGGGCGCATTACTTTCCACATCGTAGCTAAAACTCAATCGGAATCCATTTGCTATATGAAAACACACTTTAAGCTATTAGGAATCATCACACTATTGCAGTGTATATATATGGCATGTATAGCTAGACTCTCACACGCTATGTTAGTCTTAGAATTGACTAAATCATAGCTCTGATACCAATAAATTGTAACACTCCTAACCCATATCCATCGCCGAAATAGGGCTATGAAGCATTACCAATCATTTACGGCATACAACATAAATTTCTCATACATGAATCCATTATCACATAATCATCAATCAGACATAATCATATTGTCCCTTATGAAACTCTACAAGACCTTAAAACATGCTTGGAAAAGGTTTGAGACTAAACTGATAACATTTGCAAACTTTAGGAAAACACATAAAATTTTCAAGCATTCAAGGGTCACATGTCCATGTGCCATCCCATGTGCCACACACATCCAGTAGACACGCCCATGTGTCTAGGCCATGCCACACCTGTAGGGTATACTGACTTAATTCAAAAGGGTACCCCATAGGACACACGGCCGTGTACTAAGGCCATGTGTCACACACGGTCAAACCACACGCCCATGTGCTTGACCGTGTGGAGTGAAAATAGGCTTGGTTTCAAGCATACCTAAACCACAACATTTGTACCAATTCAATACATTAATAGGCAACCAAAACATGCTATTTCATACACAGTTTCATGCTATTTATAAACCATCCTCTTAACTAGTCAAATCCATAGCCAAAACATACCAAATTAATATGTCAAAATCATTAAACTTACATAACTTCTAAATGCATTTCCTCATCACCTTATCATCTATTTCATGTTTCAAAACATATCAATTCATCATCTTAAAACCAATTCATAACATACCATCTATAAGAGTATGCCCAAAGATCAATCATGAGATGGTTGTAATAACATACTTGATTTACCATGTTTATTAATATAAGGCATTTCCATTATTATTTCAGTTTCTTTTCTGTGTGTATAAATAAACTGTTTTATAATAATGTCCTGAGAATAATATGATTGTTCTTAAAATATCCTTAATCAAGTATTATTGTTGACTAGGACAACAATAACGCATTAAGACTAATATGTAGTTGATTGATGATAAAGAGTTGTCATTGATATGGAGTGTCAAAATCAATGCATGAATATGTGTGTTAGAGAACAACATATTGGACTGACTCGCTATGAGTATGTTTTTTGGATTATTATGTAATTGTCACAACATTACTCATAGTGATTAATATGTATATGATCCTTAGACTTAAGATCATCATTATCCCAACATCGTGAGTTATATATTTTGATCTAGTCAAATGTACACCGTAATTGGTTGTTCTATAAAGGCTGATGTTGGATATACCACAATCTATGTAGAGGGATATGGTTGATCAATATAGTATAAGTCCCTCCTACATAATGGGAGTAATATCTTAGGCCACTTGATTGAGTGAGACTAGAAATGCATGGCCATGCTCAAATAAGTTGATATGAGATTCATACTTATCTGTATATCATAGTCTACTCAAGATATCAAGAAACATGAGATGGACTATGCAAGTGTGACTATTCTATGACTTGTGTTCATTCCAGAGATAAAGGACTTAAGGATTAATGCATGAAAGGTAAATCACAAAAGGTTATGTCGAATCATGACTTCTTGTAACTTAGGTAGCAATGATGCATTGCTAGATGCCACTCATTGTATGTAACATTAAAATCATTCTAGTATTACTGCTAACGTTACAAGAGCCTACAGGGTCACACCATATGGTTGAGATGGTCGGAATAAAACATAGTTGGTATTGTGTTTGGTTGTCACATGAATTAAATTAATTATAGAATTAATTAATTGGGCAATAAAATATCGAACATATTATATGTACAAGGATGTTGTACACATAATGAAAACATAATTCTATTAATATATGAATTTGGTTTGTATATAAATTTAAATAAATATAGTTTACCGAAATCTTTGTTATAATTAATGTAATTATAATTTTCGGTTAAAATATTATTATATTTATTTATTTTAAAATTTTGTGAATTAAGATTCGTTATAAATATACCAATTAAAAAAGGGAGTTATGTATAAATAAAACCCGAAACCTAGCTTGAGTGGTCTAGCAGCCGTCAAGTAAAGAAAATCTCTAAAACAGTTTTGGGGACTTCTTCCGTTCATTGTCAATTGGGTGGATTACGTAGAGGTCGGTATCTGAAAAAGTTGCAACTTGGTTCGATAGTGGTTCTGAATTCTCGTTGCCAAGGCGTCGCTATCTAATCATATTGAAGTTTCGATAATTTCGAAACCATTATCATAATTTTTTTCCCGATTCATTCCTCACACATGGATCCATGGTTTGGATTGCCGAAATTTTATTTTTCCACTGCGCCTTGGGGGCATCGGCATTCTAACACCATCTTCTAAGTAATAATATACCAATTAACATCTAGCTAGTAGAGCAATCATAAAACCATACTAAACATGCCCAAAACTTAAGACAATTTATACATCATATAATTCAAGCCAACTTAAATGGTCAAATTCACACCAATATTTACATCATTTGCAAGCCAAATCTCATGGCTAAAATCATAACTCAAAACTTATCATCTTAACACTAGCCTATACATGCTATATACCATATATACAAAGCTTCAAAAGTACCAACAAGATGATCGATAGTGTGACGATGTTCCTGATGATCCCTGATGTCTGAGCTAGCTTCGATTAACTATAAAACAAGGAAATAACATATAAAGTAAGCTTTAAAAGCTTAGTAAGCCATATACAAATAAACTTACCACATGAATCAATAACATTTCCATCAATAGACAACTATAAGTAAACACATATAAGTACACAAACCTTTCTCATTGTACACATATTTAATTAAATTCATCAAATACTTCCTTTTTCAATACTCGTATGAATCTCGTATATACCTGAGTCACTTAACTCATTCACACATTCATTTTCGACTTGACTTTGCCCGTTAAACCGTTCAGAATCGTTAAAGATACTTGAAATCACATAAAGCTCGTACAATGCCATATCCTAGATACGGTCTTATATGTTATCACATATCGATGTCACTTTCCCAGACAGGGTCTTATACGAAATCATATAACGATGCTAATGTCCTAGACATGGTCTTACATGTAATCACAATACAATGCCAATGTCCCAGACATGGTCTTACATGTAATCACATCTCGATAATCCTAATGTCATGACATTAGTATCCTATACTTTTCCTAAGGTTCGTACGGGACTTTCAGATATCATAACTCTGTCGAATCTTGCTCGTATTTGCTCGTTCAACATTCATAGCAATTAAATAACTAATAAACAATTTAGATAACTAATAAACATTTATAAATCAATTTAAAGGCATTCATTTTTATATGAACATACCTCGTATTAGGGATTGACTTATCGGGTCGACTGTTGAATAACTTTTAATTTCTCCCAATCTAAATTTGATTTCTTTCTTTCAAGATCTATATGAATTAAAAATTAACTTATTTATTCATTGATTCATTCAATTCAGTCCAAAAACACATATTTAAGCAAATTTGCACTTTCTCTTTTAATTTTCGGTGAAGATGGACTAAAGATGATGAATGTTTGTTTTTATTTTATTTTATTAATCTTTAATAACCAAATTACTAAATTAAACTTATTATAGAACATTTAATATCATCCATTTAATGCCTATTTATGTCAATTTCCACTATCAATGGTCTAATTTCATCATAAGGACCTTCCATTTAATAAACCATAGCAAATAAGCACTTTAAACATGTAGAATGCAACTTTTACCTTTTATGCAATTTAGTCCTTTTCTCAAATTAAGCATCCAAACGATAAAATTATTTCACGAAACTTTCACACATATATAATCACATGCTATAAACACCAAAAATAATATTAAAATAATTTTACGACCTCATATTTGTGGTTCCAAAATATTAATTTGATTTAGCTAAAACTGAGTTGTTACATTCACTATATTTGTTATCGGAATAGTGCCACATGTTAGATAAAAAATTTGGAGATGTTACATTAATCTAATAAAAAATATTCTAAATCATTTTAATCAATGTTATGAGTTTGGAAACACTTGAAACTAATTTTCTATGATTTTTTCATGAATTTTGCAAATTTGATTAAGGATAATCTTTTAGTTAACTTTGTTATATCAAAACTTTTTAAAATAAAAGATAACGCAAATAAATTTTTTATCTCAAACGGTGGTTCTTTACTTCATCCCTTGTTAGGGTTTTGATCTTTGCTCATGGGAATAAAGTAGATTTTGTGGCCAACCATTTACATCTTTAAAGAGCACCCATGGCAAGGGGATTAGTCACTATTGTTGTTGGTGGATACCTTGGTCTTGACCAAAAAAATATAATATTTCCAATTAGATTCCATGTAAAATAAGCAAAATGCCCCTTATGAGGTAAAATTGCACTTTAGCTCCTTTTTCACTTACTATATTTCTTTATTCCATTCATGACACTTAATACCTCAAAATTTCAATAATTTATACATATCATCCATAATCAATAATAGTCCATGCAGAAATTTGCATTTAGGTCATTTCAAGATAAAATGGGAAATTTGCGATTTAGTCCTTGAACTTTTCCATTCAATTTAGTCCCCAAATCCTTTTTTTCTTTACACTTACTCTTCCGATCATATGGGAGTTCATTCATGGTTTTTAACTTATTTTTTCATTTTTGGGAAATTCGCACTTTAGGTCCTCATATTTTATAATTTAGTCCATAAAGTGGTTTCCTTCATAATAATACATATTCCAAATCATCCTAATGTCCAGCAATCATTATTAACTAATATTTACTCAATTTAGTCAAATTACATTTTAATCCTCTACATTTCAAATTTACAATTTTGCCCCTAATATCAATATCTCATACTCACAATCATTCTCACGATTCCCTTTTCAAAAAATAAAATAATTCCTTAAGACTTCACTTATTAAACTATTTCTTTTTTCTTCAAAGCTACATTGTTTTAGGTCTCAAAATAGTATTATTTACTGTACCGGAGATTTGGGACGTTACATGGTGAACTTATGATAAAAATTGCCAATTAATCAATCTTCTTATGGAACCCCTAATTGACTTGAAACTAGAAACATCTATGAAAGGGACATGAAAAATCAAAGATTCTACAACTTCTTGAACAACTTGATAAGTAGTCGTAACTTCAGATCTGTCCACACTTGGAAAATATGCACAAAGGCAGAATTTTATTAAATAAAAATGATTTCACAAAATGGCTGAAAATGAATTCTTGCACAGATGCTTGCAAATTCAACTTAAATTGCTATGCTTTGCTCATTATGATTAGACCACATGAAAATGACAAGTCTTGGTGCTTAGCTTTGCCCATGAACTTGGTATCATGGGGGCAAGGCTCCTGGCTCCCATGTATGTAGTTTTGCCTATGGAGCAATGCATGGAGAAGTGCTCCCTTAGGGAATATTACTTGGTAGTATAGTTACAAAAACATTACTAACCAAAAACTACCATCTATTTTTTTTCTATTTGTTCTTTTAAAGCACCACTGTCTACAATTCACCTGATAATTGGGGTGTTATGCTAGTTTAGTGGAGCCATTTTTTTTCTCTCTACTTCCCTGATTGCTATATGCTTCTTGCATTTTCTTTTCGTTTCTAAACGTTCGATTTCTAACATTTTGGGCCTCAAATGCAGTGTTAGAGTGGGAATTTTTCAAAATTCTCGAAATTCTAACACCAGACCTCACCCAGCTCCCACCTCCGGTTTCTCCCAAAACAAATTTTCCATCATCTCCAATCTCCTCAAAGACCCAGCCATTACCTCCAGTTCATCTTTCGAGTCCGCTTTGGACCAAACAAGGGTAGACCCTGACCCGGATCTGGTCCAAGCAATATTCGAACGCTTTGATTCTTCTCCAAAATTGTTGCATAATTTATTTCTTTGTGCTGAAAAGAAACCTGGGTTTGAATCCTCTGCGACGTTGTTTAATTCAATGATCAATATACTTGGTAAAGCTAGGAAGTTTGAGGACGCCTGGATTTTGGTTCTTGATCGGATTGATGTTGGGAAGGAGGGTTCCAATTTGGTTTCTGTCAATACCTTTATAATTTTGATCAGACGGTACGCTCGCGCTGGTAATTTCCTTCATGCTTTGCGTAAAAAGCTTTGAACTTGCTTTTTCGTGGAAATTAATCTTGGACTCCTGAATTCAGCAATCCTTCACATTCTATTTCTGTGTCTACATTTTGCATTATTGACCTTCAATATTGTTTTTTCTTAACGAATTTAAGGTAGGTATATAGATGATGATTTTGCAAATCCCTAAATAAGATATTGGATTCGGAATAACAAATTATGGCTCATTGCTATCCTATATATCGAGACGTTATATGTAAATAAGACATCGTTTTAGGACTAATAACTTATGGATTACTACTACCCTATATCTCGAGCAGGTGTATGTTCTTACATGTTCCAGTTTTTTATCAATTCGATGATGAATCTGCGAATCCGTAATTAAGATATTGTTCTTGGACCAAGAAATTATGGATTACTACTGTCCCATATTTGGAGTAGGTATATCTACTCACATGTGCAGTATATACCAATTCGATGATGAATTTGCAAGTCTGTGAATAAGATATTTGTTTTGGACTGAGAAGTTATGGATTACTACTATATTTGAGCAGGTAAATGTACTTGTCTAATGAAACTCAACATTGAATCATTAAGTTAATATGATCATTTAAAATTAGTACATGATAAGAAAATAAACCTTCTTTAAAGAGTTTAAATTTCCCATTGAATTTTATATTTCTTTTGGTTTAGTGATGCAGTATATAATCATGCAGGTATGACTCAGCCTGCTATCCGGACATTTGAATTTGCAAGCTGTTTAGATAAAATTTGCAGTTCTAATGACAAAAGTAATCTTTTTGAAATAATTTTGGACTCACTAAGTAAGGAAGGGCACGTTGGGGTGGCAAGTGAATATTTCTCTAGAAAAAAGGAGACAGATCTTTGTTGGGTTCCATCAATCAAGGTTTATAACATGCTATTAAATGGATGGTTACGGTTGAGAAAGCTCAAGCATGCAGAGAAACTTTGGTTGGACATGAAAAAGAATGGTGTGTCACCTAGTGTTGTATCATATGGTACCTTAATAGAAGGATACTGTACTATGCGTCGTATTGAGAGGGCAATGGAATTGGTTGATGAAATGAAGGGAGTAGGAATTCAGCCGAACTTAAAAGTATACAATCCAATTATTGATGCACTGGGGGAAGCAGGTAGGTTAAAGGATGCATTAGTGATGATGGGACAAGTTTTGTTCTGTGAACTTAGCCCTGATATTTCGACATATAACTCTTTAGTAAAAGGTTATTGCAAGTCCAAAGATTTAGCAGGAGCTAGTAAAATACTTAAGATGATGATTAGCAGGGGTTGCATCCCAACCACTACAACCTACAATTATTTCTTTCGATATTTCTTGAAATTCAGGAAAATTGAGGAAGCAATGAACCTTTATACAAAGATCATTCAGTCTGGTCATACTCCTGATCGGCTTACTTACCAGGTTTTGTTGAAGCTTCTGTGTGAGGAGGAGAGGTTGGACTTGGCAGTTCAGGTTAGCAAAGAAATGATGGTGAGGGGATACGATAGGGACTTGGCTTCTAGCACTATGTTGGTTCATTTGCTTTGCAAAATGCATAGGTTTGAAGATGCTTTTAGGGAGTTTGAGGACATGATACAAAGGGGTTTGGCTCCACAATACCTCACTTTCCAGAGAATGAATGATGAGTTAAAGAAAAGGGGAATGACCAAGATGGCAAGTAAACTATGTGGTTTTATGAGTTCTATCCATTCTTCCAAAAAATTGCCCAATACATATGGTGGAGATGAGGACTCATCACAAGCAAGGAGGACATCCATAAGGCAGTTGTCTGATATGCTAAAAACATGTAATGATCCAAGAGAACTTGTTAAGCATAGATTTTTATCTGAAGATGCTGTGTCAAGAGCTGGCCAGTTGATCGAGATTATCAAGAAAAGAGCTAAAGAAACAAGTATGAATAGTTAAGGCCTAACTGCAAGGAAGCAACTACAATGGAGCAGGCTTCATGAAATTTTGGGGCAGTTGTTAGATGGCTTTTGTTATCTTCGGGGAAAACATAATGGAAATTGATTGTGGAGAACTCTGTTTTGTGATTAAGATACCGTGTGAACTCATATATCTGAGTATAATATTAGCAGTAGTATGATGAAAATGAAAGGCCATTTTTACACTGCACATATCGATATGTAGAAGACACGATGATAGAAAAGATTGATGTTCAAGCTGGAGGATCTGAAGCAAATTTATTTTGAATTATTTGAAATTGACAGAGAGATTTCGAGGTTGCAATTACCCAGCACTATCTCTTCTTTTGTCAGTATCACTTTTTTTATTGTCAAAGATGGAATCACAGATCTTATTCTTGGATTTGACTTGAAAAGAGCTAATCATGTCGGTGTTTCATTAAACCAAGTAAGCTATGGAGTTTAAAGATGTGCTTAGTTAGATGAAAAAGTAGAAGGATGAGAGGGAGTGGAAAAGTGAGAAGAAAATAAATTTTGAGCGTGTTTGATTGGTAGGAAAGAAAATACGAAGAATGATCATTTTTCACTCTAATATATAAAAATCAATCTTTCCAAATAAATTAGAATGATAAGAGGATAAAAAAAAATGAGAGATGTGTATGTTAGTTCAAAATTATGTATTTTTCAAATGTTCTATTTTATTTCCTCCATTTTTCAACTCTACCAAATAATAAATGGGAAGATAAAGAATTTTTCTTTTCATTTTTCATCTTTTATATCAAACACACCGATGAAAAGAAAAAAATATATTTTTCATTCTTTTAATTTTCTATCATTTCAGTTTTTCATCCTTCTAATTTTCTTTTCATTCTACCAAACAAAACCTATATCTATATTTTTTCTCAAATTGCTGTATGTACTTTCTTCAATGCAACTATTATATAGATTAGATGTTGAAATTATTCGTTCTTTATTATTTGGTTATATTTTTTATTGAGTCTTAATTCAATTGTTATTATTGCTATTACAATAATTAGTAGAAAGTAAGTTTGAGTGCAATGTTTGGGGTTCTTTTGGGTAATAATAGAAATTATATAATAATAAAAAAATCATTGGTCCCATTACATGCTCAAAATCGTCGGGTCTAGTTTAATATTTCCGTCCAATGTAAACACCTAATATTGATGAGGGTATGCAATTTCAATTGGGCTTTGAACTCATTGAAGGGCTATGAAGTATTTTGAAGTAGAATTGTTTCTATTTTAAAGTTAATACTAATTTAATTTTGAAATTGGAATTAATTTTTGAAGTTGAAATAACGATGGGGTTGAATTCCCTTCATAAATTTTAAGGGTTTTAGATTGAATCAAGTTAGATTTTATTTATTTTTGGCCCAGTTCATTTGAAACTAATTTTAATTTATTTCTAAATTGATTTGATTTATTTCTTTGAAAAATTGGCATGAGGGTGGATATTTGGATATTCACATAAGTCTGATTATGGGAAAAAAAATTGTTTTAAATATAATCACTTTTTGTTGTCTTTATTTTAGAAAATAAAATAAACTTTTATTCCAATTTTTTTAGAAAAATAAATAAATAAAGTTAAAATAAATAAATTCCTTTAAATTTTCAGATTTATTTTAAAAATGTTTTATTATAAGGTTGAGGTTGAGGCCCATTTATTTTGGTTTTATCCAAAAACAAGTTAGGTTCAAATTCCAAGTCATATCTGGTTTAAGATACTTGATGATGCTGAATTTGGGAGTGAATTTTAAAAGTTCGAACAATTAACTTGAAGTAAACTGAATGAAAAATAAACTTTATTGGAAAATGAAGGCAACCACAACAACAAGGAATTCCAAGATCTTCAAGAACCTAAAAGTTTAATCAAATAAATTGAAAATCAGTTAAGAATGGAACTAAAATTTGGTGCGTTAGGCAAATGATTTTTGCAATATGTAGCATCATTCACAATAATGAAATTCATAGCTCAACTAAAGGGTAAATCATGTCCTCTCATTGGCATTACATGATAGATGAAAAATAAACGTGGTTATGTGTCGTTTGTCTTTGTGGTAAATGACTCAATTATTATTTGATAGTAATTGACTTTTCATGAAGAAAAATGTAATGATTACTGTGAGGTAAAATAGGATCATATTTGGAGAACAAATTTATTCCAAAGAGTTTAAACATACCTTATGATGGTAACACACTTATGATAAGGTCATTGGACGAACAATTATTAAGTAGCTTTCGTAATAATGTGTAATTAGGGAAAGCTCAGTCACGATACTATAGTGGAATGACTACAAGACTAATAAACATATAAATAATAAGAAAAAAAATATAAATTATAAATTAGTTGAACCCTAATTATGTATTTCCAATCGATCCCTCGCTAGCTCGTTGAAACCAGAAATGAATTGCATGTAGAAGCAAATAAACAAAAATAAATGAAAATGATGAAGTTGGAGAAATGAGTTGCATTAAAAAATGTATGCATTTTCTCACAAGTATAGAAATGACTTGAGAATTAATTTAAGGTTTTCAAATTATTATTTAATTAATTATAATTAAATAATTGAAATTCGAAAATGAAATTAAATTAATTTGTCGTTATGAATCCGCTGAATAAGTAAATTAAATATATTTTATCATTAATTCTTTTACGGAAAAGTTGCACGATTTTAATGGAATTAGAATTGGGTTTAGAAAATTATTTAATTGAAAAAATAATTTAGAGAAGCTTAATTGTTTAGAGACGCTTGTCAAGCCAATGAGAATGGAGCCACATTCTAAAAACCAATTGGAGGAGGCGAGCTACATAAGTAATAGGGTTCGAGATCCCTATTCAAATACCTACACTCCCGATTGGAGGGGTCATTTAAACCTTAAGTGGAGAGGCAACCAAAGAGGGGTGAATCAAGCACAAACTCGACAAACTCCTCCTTACTAATCTCCACTAATGCAACAAAGATCCGTGGGCAATGACCATGCTGCATGTGGTCAAAGACTTGATTAACTAGAGGAGGAGATGTAAACCATGAAAATGGACATTCAACAAGTCCAAGCTAGATGTGGATAACTTGAATCTCGAATAGATAGTACCTACGACCAAATGAGCTAGTTAATGACGATGTTTCAAACACAAAATGGCTAGAGTCTCCCTAGAAATACAGAGTATAATCTTCGGAGAGATGTGAAGGAGCATGTAAAGGCGATCACTTTACAATCGAACAAAGAATTGAAGTCATCAAGTATGTCCATCCATGAAGAGAAGGAGGTTCTTGAAGAGGTTGACGAACCCACGAAAGTAAAGGAACCCAAGCACCATGTGCCGATTGAGGAGGTAGTCAAATCGGTGCGTGATCCGACAATTTCAATTCCAAACACAGTGAAGGTATCATTCCCGATGAGGCTAGAGGACAAACAAAAGAGGGACGAGGTAGTTTTTGTAAGTTTTTAAATTTATTTAAATCCCTTAATATCAATCTGCCACTCTAAGAGATTATAGATCAAATTCTAAAATATGCCAAGTATATAAAGAAAATTATGGCACGCCATAGAAAGATGAAAAAGGGCGAGCAAATTGACATTGATGCCTCGTGTAGTGCTTTAATCACTAAGAGGATACCCTCAAAATTAAAATATCTGGGTAGCTTTACAATTCCAATATAGATAGGGGATCGACATTTTAGCAAAGCTCTTTACGGTTTAAGGTATCAATCTATCGGAAACTTAGCCTTGGGGATCTTAAAAATACCTCAATAATGCTAAAACTAGTCAATTGATCCTTAGTGCACTCGAAAGGTGTACACTAGGATGTATTGATAAATGTATGATGATTCCTAATCCCCGCTGACTTTGTAGTCCTCGACTTTGAGGAAGATTGAGAAATCCCCATTCTATTGGGTACACCATTTTTGGCCACTTCTAAATCGACAATCGATCTCAAGTAGAATGAGCTTACTATAAAAATCAATGATGAGATAGAAGTGTTTAAATGTGGTTGAAATTTCCAAAATTAGGGATTGCTTATGGAGGAATGTTATGTATTATGCAATTCAATCCCTAATGACCTTGATCAAAGGTGCTTTCTGAGCTATGTAAGTATAGATACTCATAAGGAGAAAGAACAAGACAAATGGCGAGATCTAGAAGAGAATAGAAACAATTGGAAGGCATGCGATGGTCGTGAACGACAATTAAAGTCAATGGAAGTTTAGAGAATTGTCGGACACGTCCGGTAGCACAACATAATATTAACCATTGAACTTTAATTAACTTGTAAATATTGTAAATTAGTTTCAATTTTTAATTTAAAGTTAGATTTAAGGATAATTACAATGTAATTACATGTTAGAATTAGGAGAAATATGATTTTTGGACGTGATGAGATTTAGAGAAGCCAATCGAGGATAGAAAATGAATAATCGAAGGACATCGACACATCCCGAAGGGCTAGGAGTAACATAGTGTCGCGCTATGTGTAACATCCTAAATTAGGGCCTAGTCGGAATAGTGGTTTCAAGACCACAATACAACATTAAAATAATTATTTTATGATCATTATGAGGTCTAGGATATGAGAATAAGCATGTTTTAAAGTTTCATGAAGACATTCTATGTGCAAGGTGTCCAATTGGAAATTAAGGACCAATTTGAATAAATTGCAAAACTTGGGTTCTAGAAGCAATTTGTATGAAATTGATTTGGAATATTAATTAGAGGTTCTTAAAGAGTAATTTACCCAATTTCTAAGTTTTTGGACAAAAATGGGCATGCAATGAAAATTTTGGAAGTTTAATAAGGAAGGGCATTTTGGTCATTTGGAAATAAATATATCTTAGTAGTAGTTGACTACATGTCCAAATGGGTAGAAGCTCAAGCTCTACCTACTAATGATGCTAGAGTGGTAGTACGTTTCCTTAAAAAACTTTTTTTGAGATTCGGAACACCTAGAGCAATTATCAGCGATAGGGACACTCATTTTTGTAATACCCAATTTGAAAAAACCCTTAAGAAATACGGAGTTCATCATAGAACGACCACCCCATACCATCCTCAAACTAATGGACAAGCTGAAGTAGCAAACCGAGAACTCAAACGGATACTTGAAAAAATGTTAGAATCAAACAGAAAAGACTGGGCATCAAAAATAGACGATGCCTTATGGGCTTACAGAATCGCTTTTAAGATTCCTATAGGGACATCACCTTACAGACTGGTTTATGGAAAAAGTTGTCATCTCCCATTTGAACTAGAGCATAAAGCTTTTTGGGCTATTAAATTTCTAAACCTTGATCCTGAACTTGCAGGAAAAAACAGGTTGATGCAGCTGAACGAGATAAATGAATGGCGAGCCAATGCATACGAAAATTCACGCTTATACAAGGAAGCAACAAAGTGGTGCCATGACGTTCGTTTAAAGCAACAGAAAGAATTTAAAGTTGGAGATCTTGTCTTACTATACAACTCAAGACTCAAATTGTTTCTCGAGAAACTAAAATCACGATGGTTAGGACCCTCCGTAATTCAATCTGTTCATCCATATGGCACGATAGAGGTAAGTCAGCCATCATATGGTACTTTCAAAGTAAACGGACGTCTCAAACTTTATAATGATGAGGATTTTAAAGTCGATGGAGAGGAGCTACGACTCCACAAATCGCCCTGAGTATACTAACAAGGTAACAGTCGAGCTTAGACTATAAACAAGCACTTCTTAGGAGGCAACCCGAGTACTAACCATTTTAAATTATTTTAAATTCAAGTTTTAAACATTTAGGTCACTAACAGAGTATTTGAAGTACAAGTTCCCAGCACCACACGGCCGGTAACACGGTTGTATGTAAGGTCGTGTACCAAACACAGAGAGAAACACGACTGTGCGATACGGCCGTGCGAAAATAGGGTAAATGATTTCCCCAAAACAAGGGATGCGATAAATCCCCACGACCGTGCAACATGGCCGTGGGTGAACTTGATAGAGGAACACGGGCGTGCCAGGGACAAGGCTCGATTCTATTTCTTCGACATGGGCATGAGACACGCCCGTGCCGCTAAGCCATGGACAACAATGCACGGGCGTGGTACCTTAACATGGGCGGGGGAGAAGCGAACAAAGCTAGGCACGACCGTGAGATATGGCCGTGTACCAGACATGCCCAAGACACACGGGCATGGGAGAATAGCCAATCACAACCTAAAATTGCAAAATTCGAAACACACGGGCTCACCCTCATACGAACATGGGCGTTACCCTAGGCCGTGTGGCCCTCCCCTATATAAGCAAATCACTGTTCATTTTTTATTCCTTTCAAAAAAAAGAAAACCTTAGCTGAAATCTCCCCTTCTCCACTCCCTGATCCCTATTCTCAGCCACCACTACCCTCTCGTCCAGTTCATATGGCAGCTTCATATGCTGACATCTCTGAGCACCTCACCTGATTCAAGCTTCAGTGTTTTCAATGATTTGACAACATTAATGCTACTCTACAGCAGATTTGTCAGCACCTTCCTATCTCATCGCTAGTCCCACCTTGCGAACCATCCAGCAAAGAAGATATCTAGAAATATTTATTTATTGTTTTATGTTTTTACTAATGATTGAAACTATTTCTATTATTTTTATTAGACTTTAGATATCTTATTTTTACTTATTAATTTCAGATATTTCTTTTTGAGTACTTATCCTTCCTAATATCCCCTAAAAAGTTCCTGATTTTATCCCAATTATATAGAGCTCTTGAGCTCATCATCACATAGGAACTAAAGCTCCACCAGGAAAGGTTCTCCACGACTTCTATGTCTTGCTCGACCATAACCATAGCTACCACTAGGTATAATATTCTTTTGGCGTAGGACTTATGGCCTAATGAACCTCTACGACCACCGGAGTATCCTCCTCCACTCTCGAACCAATCACTCTCCAAAACTCTAGTTTGAGGAATTCATCATACAGGAAGTTTCACTTCTCTCCCTATCTTATTTTTATTCTCTAATATCTATCTTTGTACATTGAGGGCAATGTACATCTTAAGTGTGGGGGGGGTATTTATTTCACTATTAGAAAAATCCCTAAATAATCACCTTGTTCTCATGAAAAACTCTCATATCATATTTAGGATAAATTTTAATTGATTTATGATTTTGATTAATATATTTTGAATTAAAACATAGGGATTTATGCATTGATTTTTTTTAAACTTTAAGACATTAGAGAATCAAGCATGATAAGTTGATTTTTAAGAAATTAAATTATAGGTTGTTTCCCAAGTCGAGGTATTACTTTGAATTAGAATTCACGAGTCTAAACATCAAAAAGCCATAATTTTTTGTGAGATTTTTTAGCCTTTTGAGCATCTATTCATCCTTTCATGCTCACTTTTATTATTGCTTTGAGTGTGTCAGTATTGAACTGTTATTCTAGAACTTACTTGATTATGCATGTCGAGACCACACCATTTGATTTGATATATCAAAATGATTAAGGCACTTAGGATTAACCCACTCATGCCATGAAAAGCCTACCTCCACGATTAACCCCTAGTAAACCCCCTTGAGCCCAACAAACCAATTCTTGTATTACCCTTAATATTAACCTTTAACCCATTATTGTTGAAATCCTCTAAATTAATCCCTATTTTTGTCGAGATTTGAGTTGAATGAATTGCCTAGCTATGTTTTGTTCTTGATATTTAGCCTACATTATTTAACTTGTTCTTAAAAAAAAAAGACACAACTATGTATGCATATTTGTAATTTCATATTGTGACAGCCCTAAATTGACCCTAGTCGGGAAGTGGTTTCGGGACCGCTAAACCGAGTCACCAAAGCATTTGAATGTGATATTTATTGTCTAGATTATGTGGATATGAATATGTGAAAATTTCGCTACTTTAATTTCGTCATTTGAAGGTGAAATTTATCGATTAGGACTTATGTGAAAATTTTTGAGAATGCTATAGGTTAAATTGTAGTGACTAAATAAATAGTAGTGTAATAGAAATGGGTTTGCATGTCAAATTCCCCCACCTTAGAGGTAGTGGCCAGCCATGGTAAATGTGATAAGTAAAATATGTATTTTATAACAATATAATAATGGTAATGGCCTAAATTATGAGATAAAAATTTGGTAAAATAGAAATGGATGGGAGAAACAAAAAGAAAAACAACATATTTGTTTTTGTTCATCTTCCTCCTTAGCTTGGCCGAAACTTGAAGAGAGAAAGGGAGATAGCCATTCGGTCACCCTTGAGCTTGAATTAAGGTAAGTGATTTCATGTTAGTTCTTGAAATGTTAACATACTTTAAGCTAGATACTAAGTTTCCTACTTAGCCCATGTCAAAATCTTGATTGTGTGGTGATATTGGGTAATCGGCCATGGAAGAAATTGAGGAAAATGATTGTTGTCTTTGTGTTGTAATGAGTATTTGTGGATGGGTGAAGTTTGAGTTAGTTAAGTGTTCATGTAGATGGTTTGGATGATAGGGAAAAATCGGCTTGTGTGTGTATGGGTAGTTGCGAATGTGTGTATAGTCAAAGAAGAAATTGTTAAAGTGTTTAGTTAATTGATGTTAGGTAAATGGTGTGTGTAAATTATTTAAAATAAAATCTTTGTATGAGTATTAAGGATGGTACATGAATTCGGCCTTAGAAGAAATTTTAGTATAATATGCTTGGATGTTAATAGGTTATTGCTTTAATGACCGAGTGTGTCAAGGATAATGCATGGACTAATTGATTAATATGTGTTAAGGGAAGGTGAATAAATGTCTATTTGATAAGCTATATATATTCGGCTATGAAGGCTGAAGGTTAAGTCATAGAGATTTTGGTGATATTCATATTCGGTCATAAGGGTTATATGTGTAACTTGGCTATGTGGGTTACGAGTTAAGGTAAATTGCTTATTTGATATGGGTATTCGGCCATAAGCTAGCATGATGGGACTTTAATAAGATAAATTTGTTTGAATTAGCCCAAGAGCTTAGAGGGTCAAAGTTGGACAAGGGGAAAGAAAAAGTAATTGAATAGCCGTTGAAGACGTTCGACAACATCCGAGGTAAGTCATTAAGCATATGTTTGATGTCGATTTAAATGAGCATGATATCTATGCGATTACGTTCAATAAAACGAAATGTATATGAAAATGTATGTGTATGGAATGATGACATTGTTGAATGTAAAAAGGTAGTGAATGTGTAGAGTGTTTGGTTTCGGCACTAAGTGTGCTTGGTGACGAGATTGGCACTAAGTGTGCAAGCTTGAAATGTATGGCACTAAGTGTGCGAGCTTAAATTATATGGCACTATGTGTGCGAGCTTAAATCACATGGCACTAAGTGTGCGTGATCGATTATTAAGCACTATGTGTGCGAACTCAATATATATCTTCGATCGATTATTTACATGGAGGGTGTGACTTTATCGAGTTGATCATGGACAGCGGAAAGAGTAAGTATCTTGGGTTCATGGCAAGTAGGCGCTATGTTCATGCTCGGGGTTGAGCTTGGTAAGTTTTGAACCTATGTGATGATTACAATTGCAGTCACGTAAATAAGGTATCGTGGAATAGATGAAAGTTCATTTATTTGTATGATTGTAGCGAAAATGAAATGATGTATGGAAATGCCTCAATTATCCTATTGAATAGTATATGAAATGACAATGGGTGAATTGGTATGAGATTGAACCGAAAGGTCTAAGGAACTATGGTATAGTACGGTATGGATGGGGTGCTTAGCCTCGTTTCATTGTTTCATTTTGTGATAATTTTGTTAATGGATGGTTGTGGAATGCTTATGACTTACTGAGTTATATACTCATTCGGTGTTTGCTTGTCACCTATTTTAGGTTTCTTGGACTCGTCTCTTTTTGCGTGCTCGGGACCGTCATCGAAGTCATCACACCGGCTAGCAATCTTTTGGTATTGTCTTCTTAGTCGATCTAGGAGAATATTTGGCATGTATAGGCTCTTTTGCTTTGTTGAACTTTGGGTTGTAAACTTTAAGCCGTGCGAAAATGGCATAAACATTAAGTCAATTCGGCCTTGTGGTACTTAGTTATAAGTCTTAGAGAATTCGGTTCTGGTTGAGAAATAGTTGAGGTTTGATTGATCATTAGGCCATACGCCATGGCTGATTATTTTCGGTGCTAAATTCATGATGTGGTAATAATGTAGTAGGGAGATGCTCGGTGATGATTAGCCTTTGGCATGGCTAGTCATGGTCACAAATTGTGATATGCATGATGAAGTACTAGTCAGATAAAGGAGGAATCATGAAATAGGCATAGTTTGTTTTAGTAGCAGATGCTGACAGCAGCAGTGACGTGAGTTTTAAAAATCACTAAAAATAGTAGAAGTGGAATTAAATGGTGAATAAATTATATAATTGAATCTTGATGAATCTAATTTCATATGGAAGAAATGAAACGGTCACATGAGTCGGATTTTAAGAGATATTAAATATTTCGAGAAATAGGGCCAGAACAGTTTCTGGATCCCCTGTTCCGACTTTAAAAATTCACTATAAATTAACCAGAGAGAATTAGAAGTTATTCTCTACATGTACAGATTTCTTTGTGAGTCTAGTTTCATTAGAAACAAACGGCATAAGTGTTGGAGCCCTGTACAGGAAGATGTCCAAGTCGTAACGCACAAAGGTCAGTGTAGTCGAACCCTGAAACAGGGGAGACTTTAACTAATAAACTGTACCAATTGGCCTGACCAAAAATTCTAGAAATAAATCCACGGATGGATATATGAGTCTAAATTCAGGAAAAATTTACGGAATCAGTTTTAGAGTTTTGAAACTCGAGATATGATTTTTAAGGCGACAGTGTTGCAGTTATCCAGCTTGTCTGGAAATGTTAAATTGGTCGGTGCAATAAGTGGATTTAGCTCGTTAACCCCTCGTGTCCGACTCCGGAAACGGTCTCGGGTACGGGGTGTTACAATTTTATTGGTATCAGAGCTATGGTTTAGTCAGTTCTAGGACTACCATAGCGCGTATGAGTCTAGCTATACATGCCAAAATGTTAGTGCTTAATAATGTGATGACTTCTGACGGTTAAAATTTTTGTTTAGCAAATGGAACCCGGGTTAGAGAGACCCTTAGCGAATGATGTTGAAAGTGTAGCGGCTGCTCCTGCGCAAGGGACACCGCCTGTTGAACCTCAGTCATCTGCGAATAATCAAGATGAAGGGGCAAAACAAGCCTTCTTCACCATGATGAATGAATGGGTCGCATAATATGCCCGAACCAATCCGGCATCCAACCATTCCGAATATAAATAATCCACCCTAAGAGCCCGTAATGCCATCGCCATCGATCCGTGAGGATGAGTAAGCCACCAGACTTGATTAGGAAGCGCGGCTGAGGAGTTCAGGCCATAGTTACCGATGATGCCGAAAGGGCCGAAGTTCGCTTGATAACACCATTCGGTGTTTGACGAACTGTCATGCACACCCGACGAATGTCTAAAGTGTGCTATATCCTTGTTGCGAGACTCAACTTACTATTGGTGGAGGACTTTGATTTCCATAGTCCCAAACGAACGAGTTACTTGGGATTTCTTTCAATCAGAATTTCGAAAGAAATATATTAGTCAACGGTTCATCGATCAAAAGCGTAAGGAATTCTTGGAGCTCAAGTAAGGCCGTATGACAGTATCTGAATACGAACATGAGTTCGTAAGACTCAATCGGTATGCTCGGGAGTGTGTGGCTGATGAGGTTGCTATATGCAAAAGATTTGAGGAAGGATTGAATGAAGATTTAAAGTTACTAGTGGGTATTTTGGAGATAAAGGAATTTGTAACACTAGTTGAACGAGCCTGCAAGGCGAAAGAACTTGGAAGGGAGAAGAAGAAGGTGAATTTGAAGCTAGAGACCGTCAGAAGAGATCGACGGGTAAAGCTCCATTTTCTAACAGTAAAGAAGTTCGGGGAGGACATAAATAAGTCAAGGACGACTGCGGAGATTTCCATTAGAGCACGACCATCGATAGACTCACAAGCTACTTCGGTTGCTAGTGTGGGCAATAATCGTCAAGAAAAGCCTGAATGCCCCCAATGTGGAAGACGACACATAGGTGAATGTTGGGGTAAGTCTGCTAACAGGGCCTGTTACAGATGCGATTCGAAGGACCACTTCATTAGAGATTGGGGTAAGACCTAGTGGAATGACGACTAGGGGTAGACCACCGAGAATTTTAGGAGGTAGGGGTGGTAATCAGAGAGGGGCCTCTGATACGGTTGTTCGATCCGAGACTCGTGCTCCTGCTAGAGCATATGCCATCTGCGCACGAGAGGAGGCATCCTCCCCTGACGTTATCACTGGTAGTTTCACTCTCTTTGATACTAGTGTGATTGCATTGATTGACCCTGGCTCTACTCATTCATATGTATGTGAAACCTTAGCATCCAGTAAGACTCTGCCTGTTGAGTCTACTGAGTTTGTAATTCGAGCGTCAAACCCTTTGGGGCAATACGTACTTGTAGATAAAGTGTGCAAGAGATGCCCCCTAATAATTCGAGAATCTTATTTTTCGGCCGATCTGATGCTTTTGCCATTTGACGAATTCGATGTTATTCTTGGTATGGATTGGCTGACCGTACATGAGGCAGTGATGAACTGCAAAAAGAAAACCATTGATTTGAGGAGTGCAAATAATGAGATAGTCCAAGTTGAGTCTACCGATTTAAAGGGAGCGCCAGCGATAACATCTTCAATGACAGCTCAAAGACATGTAAGAAAGGGGTGCGAAGCATACATTGCGTATGTACTTGATGACAAAGAGTTAGAAAAGAAACCCGAATCTGTGCCGGTGGTTTGTGAATACCGGATGTTTTTCTGAAGAATTGCGGGTTTACCACCGCTCAGGAGGTAGAGTTTGGTATTGAGCTTGTACACGGACTACGCCAATTTCGATAGCTCCGTGATCGTATGGCACCAACCGAGTTAAAAGAGTTGAAAGCTCGATTGCAAAAGTTGACGGATAGAGGTTTCGCTCGACCAAGTTTCTCACCTTAAAAGTGCGCCAAGATTGTTTGTGAAAAAGAAGGACGGGACCATGAGATTGTGCATCGACTATCGTCAGCTGAATAAAGTGACGATAAAGAATAAATATCCGTTACCGTGTATTGATGATTTGTTCGACCAACTAAGAGGAGCCTCAGTGTTTTCGAAGATAGATTTAAGATCGGGTTATTATCAGTTGCGAATTCGAGATTCGGACATACCCAAAACTGCTTTCAGAACGAGGTACGGACACTACGAATTTCTAGTGATGCCGTTTGGGCTCACTAATGCCCCCGCAGTATTTATGGATCTGATGAATCGGATCTTCAAATAGCATTTGGATCAATTCGTAGTTGTGTTTATTGATGACATTTTGGTTTATTCGAAAGATGAAACCGAACATGCTGAGCACCTGAGATTAGTGCTGCAAGCTTTTCGAGATAAGCAGTTATATGCTAAGTTCAATAAATGTGAGTTCTGGTTAAGCGAAGTTAGCTTTTTGGGGCATGTAGTATCTACATCGGGTATTCGAGTTGACCCGAGCAAAATTTCCGCCATACTTAACTGGAAGCCTCCAAGAAATATTACTGAAGTTCGGAGCTTCCTGGGGCTCTCCGGTTATTACCGACGATTTGTAAAAGGTTTCTCGACAATAGCCACGCCAATGACGAAGCTGCTTCAAAAAGATGTTAAGTTTGAATGGACGGAAAAATGTCAGAAAAGTTTTGATCAACTGAAAACTTATTTGACTGAAGCTCCAATTCTAGTGCAGCCCGAATCGGGCAAAGAGTTTGTCATTTATAGTGATGCCTCCCTACTTGGGTTGGGTTGCGTATTGATGCAAGAAGGTCGAGTTGTGGCCTACGCGTCGAGACAATTAAAGCCACATGAGAAAAATTATCCGACCCATGATCTCGAATTAGTTGCCATTGTATTCGCTCTGAAAATATGGCGACATTACTTATTTGGTGAGAAGTGTCATATATATTCGGATCACAAAAGTCTCAAATATTTGATGACTCAAAGAGACTTGAATCTGCGACAAAGGCGTTGGCTTGAGTTGTTGAAAGATTATGAGCTTGTCATTGATTATCACCCGGGAAAGGCTAATGTGGTTGCGGATGCCTTAAGCCGGAAATCACTTTGCTTGCTTTATGAAGCGATGAATGTACACTTGTCTGTTCTACCCGACAATGTGTTAGTAGCTGAATTAAAAGCCAAACCATTATTGATTCATCAAATTCGTGAAGCCCAGAAAGTTGATGATGAATTGGTTACAAAACGGGCTGAGTGTGTTCCGAACAAGGAATCGAAGTTTCAAATTGATGATGATGATTGTTTGAGGTTCAGAAGTCGTCTGTGTGTTCCAAGGAATTCGGAACTCATTTCGATGATTCTGAACGAAGCCCATTGTAGCCGAATGTCAATTCACCCGGGGAGTACGAAAATGTACAACGATTTGAAACGTCGGTTTTGGTGGCATGGTATGAAACGAGACATCTCCGACTTTGTTTCGAGATGTTTAATATGTCAACAAGTGAAAGCGAAACATCAAGTGCCTTCAGGATTACTTCAGCCGATCACGATACCCGAGTGGAAATGGGATCGAGTCACAATGGACTTTGTATCTGGAATGCCATTGTCAGCAAGTAAGAAGGATGCGATTTGGGTTGTTGTTGATAGACTGACTAAGACGGCTCACTTTATCCCCGTGCGTACGGATTTTTCATTGGAGAAACTAGCCGAATTGTACGTTTCTCAGATTGTGAGATTACACGGGGTTTCGATTTCTGTTGTGTCGGATAGAGATCCGAGATTCACCTCGCGATTTTGGAAGAAATTGCAAGAAGCTTTGGGTACCAAGCTGCATTTTAGCACCGCTTTTCATCCACAAACCGATGGTCAATCCGAGCGGGTAATTCAGATACTTGAGGATATGTTGAGATGTTGCATCCTTGAGTTTAATGGTTCATGGGAACGATATTTACCTTTGATTGAATTCGCTTACAACAATAGTTTTCAATCAAGTATTAAGATGGCACCTTACGAGGCTTTGTACGGGCGTAAATGCCGTACACCATTGTTTTGGACCGAGCTCGGTGAAAGCAAAATTTTCGGAGTGGATTTGATAAAAGATGCTGAACAGAAAGTAAAAGTAATCCGTGAAAGTCTGAAGATAGCCTCCGATCGTCAGAAGTCGTACGCGGATCTGAAACGAAAAGACATTGAGTAGCAGGTGGGAGATAAAGTGTTTCTTAAAGTTTCGCCTTGGAAAAAGATACTCAGATTTGGCCGTAAAGGCAAATTGAGTCCGAGGTTCATCGGGCCATATGAGATATCCGAACGAGTCGGTCCAGTTGCATATCGATTGACTTTGCCCCCTGAACTCGGAAAAATTCACGACGTCTTTCATGTTTCAATGCTTCGACATTATAGATCTGATCCATCACACGTAATTAGTCCATCAGAGGTTGAAATTCAATCTGACTTGAGTTATGAAGAAGAACCGATTCGTATCTTAGCACGTGAAGTGAAAGAGTTGCGAAACAAAAGGGTTCCGCTAGTGAAAGTGTTATGGCTCAAACACGGAATGGAAGAAGCTACTTGGGAGACCGAGAACTCTATGAAAGAACGATACCCAAACCTATTTACCGGTAAGATTTTCGGGGACGAAAATTTCTTAAGTGGGGGAGAGTTGTGACAGCCCTAAATTGACCCTAGTCAGGAAGTGGTTTCGGGACTGCTAAACCGAGTCACCGAAGCATTTGAATGTGATATTTATTGTCTAGATTATGTGGATATGAATATGTGAAAATTTCGCGCCTTAATTTCGTCATTTGAAGGTGAAATTTATCGATTAGGACTTATGTGAAAATTTTTGAGAATGCTATAGGTTAAATTGTAGTGACTAAATAAATAGTAGTGTAATAGAAATGGGTTTGCATGTCAAATTCCCCCACCTTAGAGGTAGTGGCCGGCCATGGTAAATGTGATGAGTAAAATATGTATTTTATAACAATATAATAATGGTAATGGCCTAAATTATGAGATAAAAATTTGGTAAAATAGAAATGGATGGGAGAAACAAAAGAAAAACAACATATTTGTTTTTGTTCATCTTCCTCCTTAGCTTGGCGAAACTTGAAGAGAGAAAGGAGATAGCCATTCGGTCACCCTTGAGCTTGAATTAAGGTAAGTGATTTCATGTTAGTTCTTGAAATGTTAACATACTTTAAGCTAGATACTAAGTTTCCTACTTAGCCCATGTCAAAATCTTGATTGTGTGGTGATATTGGGTAATCAGCCATGGAAGAAATTAAGGAAAATGATTGTTGTCTTTGTGTTGTAATGAGTATTTGTGGATGGGTGAAGTTTGAGTTAGTTAAGTGTTCATGTAGATGGTTTAGATGATAGGGAAAAATCGGCTTGTGTGTGTATGGGTAGTTGTCGAATGTGTGTATAGTCAAAGAAGAAATTGTTAAAGTGTTTAGTTAATTGATGTTAGGTAAATGGTGTGTGTAAATTATTTAAAATAAAATCTTTGTATGAGTATTAAGGATGGTACATGAATTCGGCCTTAGAAGAAATTTTAGTATAATATGCTTGGATGTTAATAGGTTATTGCTTTAATGACCGAGTGTGTCAAGGGATAATGCATGGACTAATTGATTAATATGTGTTAAGGGAAGGTGAATAAATGTCTATTTGATAAGCTATATATATTCGGCTATGAAGGCTGAAGGTTAAGTCATAGAGATTTTGGTGATATTCATATTCGGTCATAAGGGTTATATGTGTAACTTGGCTATGTGGGTTACGAGTTAAGGTAAATTGCTTATTTGATATGGGTATTCGGCCATAAGCTAGCATGATGGGACTTTAATAAGATAAATTTGTTTGAATTAGCCCAAGAGCTTAGAGGGTCAAAGTTGGACAAGGGGAAAGAAAAAGTAATTGAATAGCCGTTGAAGACGTTCGACAACATCCGAGGTAAGTCATTAAGCATATGTTTGATGTCGATTTAAATGAGCATGATATCTATGCGATTACGTTCAATAAAACGAAATGTATATGAAAATGTATGTGTATGGAATGATGACATTGTTGAATGTAAAAAGGTAGTGAATGTGTAGAGTGTTTGGTTTCGGCACTAAGTGTGCTTGGTGACGAGATTGGCACTAAGTGTGCAAGCTTGAAATGTATGGCACTAAGTGTGCGAGCTTAAATTATATGGCACTATGTGTGCGAGCTTAAATCACATGGCACTAAGTGTGCGTGATCGATTATTAAGCACTATGTGTGCGAACTCAATATATATCTTCGATCGATTATTTACATGGAGGGTGTGACTTTATCGAGTTGATCATGGACAGCGGAAAGAGTAAGTATCTTGGGTTCATGGCAAGTAGGCGCTATGTTCATGCTCGGGGTTGAGCTTGGTAAGTTTTGAACCTATGTGATGATTACAATTGCAGTCACGTAAATAAGGTATCGTGGAATAGATGAAAGTTCATTTATTTGTATGATTGTAGCAAAAATGAAATGATGTATGGAAATGCCTCAATTATCCTATTGAATAGTATATGAAATGACAATGGGTGAATTGGTATGAGATTGAACCGAAAGGTCTAAGGAACTATGGTATAGTACGGTATGAATGGGGTGCTTAGCCTCGTTTCATTGTTTCATTTTGTGATAATTTTGTTAATGGATGGTTGTGGAATGCTTATGACTTACTGAGTTATATACTCATTCGGTGTTTGCTTGTCACCTATTTTATGTTTCTTGGACTCGTCTCTTTTTGCGTGCTCGGGACCGTCATCGAAGTCATCACACCGGCTAGCAATCTTTTGGTATTGTCTTCTTAGTCGATCTAGGAGAATATTTGGCATGTATAGGCTCTTTTGCTTTGTTGAACTTTGGGTTGTAAACTTTAAGCCGTGTGAAAATGGCATAAACATTAAGTCAATTCGGCCTTGTGGTACTTAGTTATAAGTCTTAGAGAATTCGGTTCTGGTTGAGAAATAGTTGAGGTTTGATTGATCATTAGGCCATACGCCATGGCTGATTATTTTCGGTGCTAAATTCATGATGTGGTAATAATGTAGTAGGGAGATGCTCGGTGATGATTAGCCTTTGGCATGGCTAGTCATGGTCACAAATTGTGATATGCATGATGAAGTACTAGTCAGATAAAGGAGGAATCATGAAATAGGCATAGTTTGTTTTAGTAGCTGATGCTGACAGCAGCAGTGACGTGAGTTTTAAAAATCACTAAAAATAGTATAAGTGGAATTAAATGGTGAATAAATTATGTAATTGAACCTTGATGAATCTACTTTCATATGGAAGAAACGAAAAGGTCACATGAGTCGGATTTTAAGAGATATTCAATATTTCGCGAAACAGTGCCAGAACGGTTTCTGGATCCCCTGTTCCGACTTTGAAAATTTACTATAAATTAACCAAAGAGAATTAGAAGTTATTCTCTACATGTAAAGATTTCTTTGTGAGTCTAGTTTCATTAGAAACAAACGGCATAAGTGTTGGAGCCCTGTACAGGAAGATGTCCAAGTCATAACGTGCAAAGGTCAGTGTAGTCGAACCCTGAAACAGGGGAGACTTTAACTAATAAACTGTACCAATTGGCCTGACCAAAAATTCTAGAAATAAATCCACGGATGGATATATGAGTCTAAATTCAGAGAAAATTTACGGAATCAGTTTTTGATTTTTTAAACTCGAGATATGATTTTTAAGGAGACAGTGACGCAGTTATCCAGCTTGTCTGGAAATGTTAAATTGGTCGGTGCAATAAGTGGATTTAGCTCGTTAACCCCTCGTGTCCGACTCCGGCAACGGTCTCGGGTACGGGGTGTTACACATATTCTGAGAGAAGCTCTATTGTATGCAAGTGAAGATTAACTCTTTTTCTAGTTAGGCAACTTTTCAATTCAATCTCGATTCTAACCCTTTCTTTCAGCTTGTGACCACACCCCCTAACCAAGCCTCATTACACCCCTCTAAAGACCTTTTGATTGATGTATCATCTTAAAATTAAAATGGTGGAGATTTGATTTTCATGCAAGCCTATGGTAATGACTTGAGTGCTTCCTTTATTGTCCTTAAAGCACCTCAAGTGATTTGAGTGAATCTTTAGTGAGGATGTAAAACTCTGTGATATTCTGAATTAAAGGTAATTACTTAGATGAGGGGGGACACTTATATTTTTGGGATAAAATGCTCAACTTGGAATGATTGAAACTTTTATGTTCTTTTAGTTAAATTCTCAATGTATGATTACCTATGGATTAATTTGAGATATTATTGATAGAAATTATAAGTTGAGAAGGATTCATTCTGATTATGAGTTGAGAATTTTGCTTGAGGACAAGCAAATGCTTAAGTGTGGGGGTATTTGATAAACCGTAAATTATACATATTTTTACCCCATGTTTAATGCATTTTATAGATGATTTCTCATTAGAATTGGTGAATTCGATGCTCCTTATGCTTTAATTTCACTTTTTATACTCAGGAGAGCACCAAGAGTCAAAAGGAACCAAAAGTGATCCAAAAAGGGACAAAACGGACCAAATCGAGAAGATGACACGGCTTAAGCCTTGTCGCACAGGCGGGTCACACGCCCGTGTCTTTCGAGGGTGTCGACCAAGGCTTTCACGATTCACACGGCCTGTGCAATTTAACGGATCGAACATGGCCTGGCAATCACGTCACACGGCCGTGTCCCTGCTGAGCCCAAGTTAAGTCCAATTCAAAAAAGGCCACTTTGGAGGGTTTCTAGGCATTCCAAAGCCTATAAATATGCACTAGAGGAGGAGAAAAGGGAGACAGAGAAGAGGGGTAAGGAATTACCTCAAGGAAGTCGATTGATCCATCTCAGAAGCCGGATTCATCATCAAGACTGAAGATCTCTCCTCAATTTCCTTTCAGGAGTTTTGGGCTTTCTTTATGTTTTGTATTCTTTATTCTTTCGAGATGTTTTCTTATTTAGTTATGAACTAAATCCCCTAAATACCTAAGGGGAATGAAACCTAAGACGAATCTTGTTATTATTTTCTGAATCGTATGATAAATATTTAACTTGTTCTTAATTATGTGTTCTTAATTCTTATTTTGATATCCTAGGATATTGATAAAGACACGCTCTTATTCAGAGAAGGAATAGACCCTGTCTAAGAGTACATTGGCCATAATTAAACGGAGTTGATTGCGTGCCTAGAAATAGGGTGAAAAAATTTTGCCGAATTAGGGTGAAACCTAATAAGGGGATCTATAGATCGAGTTAATGTAACCTAGAGCGTTAATTAGAGAAAAGTCTCGATTATTCAATCTAGGAATTAGACGTTATTAGTCTTGAATAGGGATAATAACATAACTTAGGGATCTCTACGGAACAAGTTGAATGAATAAATCGTCCGATTCGGAGCCAGAATAACAAGTAAAGTCTAGGTGGATTTTCCCTTAGGTATTGTCTCAAGTCAATCGATTTTCCCAAAAGCAATTCCCCAATTCTTTTCTCTGTGCGTTCTTAGTTTAAATAATTAGTTAATTAAAACAAACCCTTTTATTCCTAGGCTAGATAATAAAAAGATAGTTATTACTAGTACTTTTGGTTCCCTTGGGTACGACATCCCGGTCTTACCATTACTATACTATTGTTCGATAGGTGCGATTGCCTTTTCGCCGTGATAATAGTTAGTCTAAGTTTGATCTTCATTTTAAAAATTTATTACTTGTTACGGATCACTACGATCAGATATCCTCAGTGGTACCAAAGGAAGACATTACATGGGAGTTCTTCCAAGCTGAGTTTAAAAAGAAATACATCAGTCAAAGGTTTTTAAACTCAAAATGAAAGGCGTTCCTGGAACTCAAACAAGAAAATAAAACTGTGTTAGAGTATGAAAGAGAATTCGTAAGGTTAAGTTAGTATGCAACGTAGTGGGTTCAATCAGAGATAGAAATGTGTAAGCGCTTCGAGGAAGGCTTGAATGAGGAAATTAAATTGCTAATTGGGATCATGGAAATACAAGAATTTTCTGCATTAGTTGATCGGGCCAAGAAGGCCGAAGAACTAAATAATGAAAGAAAGCAAGCTAAGAGAGAAGATCGAGTTTCAAGTAAGAGGTCTAGCAGCAAAGCACACTCCTTCCCCACAAAGAAAACGAAAAGTCATCAAGAACGCTCCACTTCATCGGTAGGATATTCGGGTAGAGCAAGAAGCTCCAAACGACATAACTCAAAGTCTTCTTCCCCTATGGTAACTAGTGTGCGAAGCGTAGATGATCAAAAGCCAAAGTGTAAAAGTTGCAACAAATTTCACTTCGGAGAGTACCGAATGAAAAGTGGAGCATGTTTTAGATGTGGGTCTCTTGACCACTTTCTTAGAGACTACCTGGAGCGAGCTAATAAAGAGGTTGAATTAGCCCTACAGCCGAATGCTCCTATTTCTCGAGGTAGACCCCCGAGACATCTCGGAAGTGCAAGTGGCAGTTGAACTATTGATAAGTATGCTACTGCAAAATCAGAGGCTTGAGCCCCAATAAGAACTTATGAAATACGTGCTTGAGAGGAAGCCTCTGCTCCTGATGTCATCACGAGTACATTTTCTATCTATAATACTCGTGTCATTGCCTTAATTGATCCAGGGTCAACCCATTCATACATTTGCATGAACTTGGTGTCAAGCATGGATGTGTCTGTAGAACCTACGGAATTTGTGATTAAGGTGTCAAACCCTCTAGGCAAGTCAGTCATAGTTGATAAAGTTTGTAAGAATTGTCCATTGACGATTCAAGGTCATAGTTTTCCAGCTAACCTTATGTTATTGTCATTTGATGAGTTTGATGTAATAATTGGCATGGATTGGTTGGTTGTGCATGATGTGATTGTAAATTGTGGAAGCAAAGATATCGAATTGAAATGTTCAGATGGTGAGATTCTCCAAATTGATTCAAATGAGTTGGATACTCCACCGGTTGTGATTACCTCAATGATGGCTCAAAGGTATATGAGAAAAGGTTATGAAGACTACCTTGCTTTCGTGTTGAATACTAAAGAATCTAAGTTGAAGTTGGAATCGGTACCGATAGTATACGAGTATCCAGATGTGTTTCTAGAAGAGCTACCAGGATTACCTCCTGTTAGAGAAGTAGAGTTTGGTATTGAGCTGGTGCCTGGGATAGCTCCTATCTTTATCGCTCCATATAGGATTACACCAACCGAACTGAAAGAGTTAAAAGCACAGTTGTAAGAACTGAAGGATAAAGGTTTTGCAAGACCAAGCTTTTCGGCTTGGGGTGCTCCAATATTATTTGTAAAGAAGAAAGATGGTTCGATAAGGCTATGTGTAGACTACCGACAACTTAACAAGGTAACTATCAAGAACAAGTATCTATTACCGAGGATTGATGATCAAATTGATCAATTGAGAGGAGCCACTGTATTTTCAAAAATAGATCTGAGATCTGATTACTACTAGTTGCGAGTTAAAGAGTCAGACGTGGCTAAGACTGCTTTCAGGATGAGGTATGGTCATTTCGAGTTCCTGGTCATGCCTTTTGGCCTAACGAACGCCCCGACCATGTTTATGGACTTAATGAATCATGTTTTCTAATCATACTTGGACAAGTTTGTTGTGGTATTCATTGACGATATTTTGATCTATTCCCATAATAAGTCCGAGCATGCTGAACATCTGAGGATTGTTTTACAGACCTTGTGAGACAAGAAATTGTATGCTAAGTTCAGGAAAAGTGAGTTCTATCTTCGAGAGGTAGGATTTTTAGGTCACATTGTTTCGAGTGATGGCATCTGAGTTGATCCAAATAAGATATCTATTATTGTCGAGTGGAAGCCACCGAAGAAAGTAACCTAGGTTAGAAGCTTTTTAGGCTTGGCCGACTACAACTGACGCTTTGTAAAAGGATTTTCGATGATTGCAACTCCTTTAAAGAGGTTGCTGTAAAAAGATGTTAAGTTTGAATGGTCAGAGAAGTGTCAGCAGAGTTTTGAGAGACTGAAGACATTGCTGACCAAAGCTCCAGTACTAGTACAACCTAAGCCTGGAAAAGAATTTGTGGTTTATAGTGATGCGTCCTTGAATGGACTAGGCTACATACTGATGCAAGAAGGTAAAGTCATAGCCTATGCTTCGAGGCAATTGAAACCACACAAGAAAAATTATCCAACACATGATTGGAGCTAGCAGCCATTGTATTTTCCTTGAAGATTTGGAGACACCATTTGTATGGTGAGACATACCATGTATTCGGGAAATCTCGGTACACAAATCTCAAATAAATAGACATACCATGTATTCGAGGCAATTGAATTACATGATAGCCATTTGTCTATTTATTCGGGAAGTACCAAGATGTACAACGGTTTGAAGAAAATGTATAGGTGGAATGGCATGAAAAGAGACATCTTTGCATTTGTATCGAAATGCTTGATATGTCAGCAAGTCAAAGTTGAACACCAAGAACCTTCAGGTTTGTTACAGCCTGTGATGGTCCCCAAGTGGAAGTGGGATATGATTACTATGGATTTCGTGACGGGATTACCATTGACTCCGAAAAAGAAAGATGTTGTTTGGGTTGTGGTTGATAGGCTGACGAAGTCAGCTCACTTTATTCCAGTTTGAATTGACTACTCACTTGATAAGTTGGCCAACTTATATGTATCTGAGATTGTGAGATTACACGGGGTACTGTTATCAATTATTTTAGATAGGGACCCAAGATTCACTTCGAGATTTTGGAAGAAGCTACAAGAATCCTTGGCTACAAAGTTGAATTTTAGTACGGCTTTTCACCCGTAGACTAGTGGTCAGTCTGAATGGATGATTCAGATTCTTGACGACATGTTGCGGTGTTGTGTTCTCGAATTTCAAGGTAGTTGGGAAAATACTTACCATTGGTGGAATTCGCTTACAACAATAGTTTCTAGACGAGTTTGAAAATGGCACCCTATGGGGCCTTGTATGGCAGGAACTGCCGAACTCCACTGTATTGGACAGAACTCAAAGAAAACCAGATTCACGGAGTTGACCTAGTTAAGGAAACTGAGGAAAAGGTTAAAGTGATATGGGATCGCTTGAAAGTAGCATCGGATAGGCAGAATTCGTATGCTGAATTCAAAAGAAAAGAGATCGAGTTTAAAGACGGAGATAAAGTGCTCTTGAAAGTGTCTCCATGGAAAAAGGTATTGAGATTTGGTCAGAAAGGCAAACTGAGTCTATGGTTTATCATACCATATGAGATCTCTGAAAGACTTGGACCATTAGTCTACCATTTAGTATTGCCACTCGAATTGGAAAAGGTTCATGATGTATTCCATGTATCGATGTTGTGATGATATTGATCAGACCCCTCCCATGTGATTTCACCTACGGAAGTTGAAATTAGACCGGACATGATTATGATGAAGAATCGGTCAAGATTTTAGCTCGAGAAGTCAAACAGCTGAGGAATAAGAATATAGCATTGGTGAAAGTTTTAAGGCATTGACACGGAGTGGAAGAGGCTACATGGGAATCCGAAGAAACCAGGAGGAGTCAATATCCGAACTTGTTTATTGGTAAGACTTTCAAGGACGAAAGTCCCTAAGGGGGGAGAAATTTAACATCTCGAATTAGGGCCTAGTCAGAATAGTGGTTTTGGGATAAAAAAATTCGATGTTAAAATAATTATTTTATGATCATTATGAGGTCTAGGATATGAGATTGAGCATGTGTTAAAGTTTCATGAAGAAATTCTATGTGTAAGGTGTCCAATTGGAAATTAGAGACCAATTTGAATAAATAGGAAAACTTGGGTTCTTGAAGTAATTTGTATGAAATTGCTTTGGAATATTAATTAGAGGTCCCTAAAGAGTAATTTACCCAATTTCTAAGTTTTTGGACAAAAATGGGCGTGCATGGAAAATTATAATTTAGTAAGGGAGGGCATTTTGATCATTTGGTTAATTAAAGAATAAAAAGGGAAAAATAAGTCAAAATCATGTCATTCATCTTCTTCAAGTTGCCGAAATTTGCATGCTCTCCATAGCTAGCGTTTTCCACATTTCAAGCTTAATAGTAAGTGCTCCCTAGCCCCATTTTAAATGCTCTTTGTATTTTTTAGATCCTCGTAACATGTTCTTTCTATTACTACCCATATCTCATGCTAGGGTTCATGTTTAGAAAATTACCCATGCATGAGATGTTTAGGTTTTGATGATTTATGAAGGAATATAAGAGTTTAAAGGATGGTAAACAACTCTTACTAAGGGTTTTTTCATGGAAATGGCTTAAATAACTAAATTGTAAAAGTTGTGAAAGTGGGTAGAAAAATATAGAATGAAGGAAAACATGGGCTACTATAAGTGTGAATAACATTCAACTAGGCTTGGGTAGTCAAGGAGTTACATGTATTTCATTATACGAGCCTTAGGACTAAATTGTAAATATTGTGAAAGGTTAGGGGCAAAATAGTCATTTTTCCCGAGGTGATTTTTAAATCCTAAAATGAAAAATGTGATGTATTAATCATCTAATTTTATTGATATAGACCCTGAGGAACCAGTTCCGAAGGTCGACCATGGAAAACATAAGGTTTAGGAATAACCGAGACACAAATCTGAAACGACTACCAGGTAAGTTCATATAACCCGAAGTAAACTCATAATATACTTATAATGCATGTTCTTAAATGTATGAAAATTTAGATATTCATTGCATGATAATCCATGAAATGTGCTAGTGTAAATGAAAAGATGATAAACGTCCCGGTTGAAATAAAAAGGGAAATCCAATTTATAAATTATGGCTTACATGACATGAGATACTGCATATGTTGCAGAAAATGATTTAGCTCAGACAGGTAACCTAATGATCTCAAAATAGAAAGGATCTAGCCCAGATGGGTGTTCCTTGAATGGTCTAGCCTCCCAAAAAATATGAGTGCATTAAGGATTTGGCCCGGACGGGTAATCCGATTGAGGACTGAATTTAGCCTGGACGAGCAATTCAGTTCCAAACTTCTGAGAGCAATTGTTGTTAAAAGGGATTTAGCCCGGACTAGTAATCCCCACATTGCTCTATGAGTTATGACTATGGGGGATTTAGCCTGGACTGGTAATCCCGCCGTAAGATGTAAGGTTCGCAGGAATGCGTACTTGAGATGATCACTTGTATGACTTGACGATAATTGGGCTATCCATCGAGATTTCCGAGAAATTCAACAGGATTAACATGAGAAATAGAGATGGAAATATTGAATTGATGAGTACATCTAAGACTAATGATATGATGCATTGTTATGAGACTAACTTGATGATTGAGTGCATGTGATAGAGAAACTATTTCATGCTGGTTGGAATTATTGCCTAATATGATTATATGCTAATTAACCGGTAAGTTTCCTTTCCAGTTATCCGTACTTATTAAGCATATAAATGCTTACCCCCTTCTCTTTTCCCTATCTTACAGAGCTCGTGGACCTGTGAAGATTGGAATACGATCAGAGAATCAAGACACTATTGAATTGTTCCGCTTTGGTATTTAGATACTATTATTTTGTTTAATGGCATGTATAGGTTTTTTTGGTTATTTTGTTATATGTGTCATTCAGCTAGCCAATATATGGGCTTAAATGGTATACTTATTCTTTTGTATATGGCCATGAGATATCGCTCATATTGATGTAGGTTGTAAACCTACTAATGATGCATGTTTATGTTTAAATGTTTCATGAGATATGATAATGAGGTTTATCATGGATGGATGCATGAAATGGGACCTAATAAATTGAGAGTGGATATAGCATATAATGGTATGTGGTTATAATATGGCCTAAGTGTAAAGTGTAAAATGTGCTATGTTAATCCTTAATACGAAAAGGATAATTTAGCATGTACTAAACTGATGGGATGAGGTTAACATGCAATGAGTTATGCCAAGGGTGTTTAAGAGTATAATTAGGCCATGTTAAATACCATTTAAGTCTATAAGTGTGTATGGTTATTAGTAGCTGACCACAGGCTTGGAAAATAGCCCTAAAAAGGTCTACATGGGTAGACACACGGGCATGTGTCTAGGCCGTATGTGACACACGATCAGCCCCCATAGGCGTGTTGCCTAGCCATGTATCCCCTGCACCTAAAAATATTAGGTTAGTTTGCATGGTTGTAAACACACAAGCAAAGACACGGCCATGTGTCTCAATCGTGTGGAAGACACGGCCTAGCACACGGGTGTGTACCTTGGCCGTGTGCCTCAAAATTAATGATGACATCATAAATAGAATGTCTGAGTTTTTTGACAGGGGCGATGACACAGGCGTGTCTAAGCCTTGTGAGGGACACGGGCCAAGGACACGGGCGTGTGCTTGGCCGTGTGAAAACCCCTTTAGGTTCAAAATGGAAAATAAATCCCATATTTTGACCCAGGTGATGGGCACGGGTGTGTCCCCAAGCACACGGGCGTGTACCTTACCTTCACACGGGCGTGTGATGCTTAACCCTAGGAATTTTTATAAAATTTTCTTAAGTTCTCGGTTCTATCCTGGATCATTTTTAATGTATGAATTAGACCTCGTAGGTCCATAATGGAGATAATATTGTTCAACTGGTTTGAATTTGTAAATGAAATTTTATGATTCGTCTTTTCGAAATGTTTGAGTATGTGTCCGGTAACGCCTCGTACTTTGTCCTTGTCTTAGACACGGGTAAGGGGTGTTACCGTTCTTCCTTCTCAAACATCTGATGCTACCCCTACTAAAATAAGGAGTATCTTCCCTTGGCGAGCTCTTTTGGAGCTTGTGCCAACCTCCACGCCTTTGAGCACCATTTCCCAACAATAATGGAGTTTATTACCTCCTTAGCTAATGGAAGCTTTCTTTTCTTATATTGCATCCACTTCAAATGAGGATCCTTTGACTGTTCTGGCCCAATTTTCAGATATTATGTCTATCGAGTAAGGTCTATAGAATGGGGATCTCTGAGTTTCCAATCGGAAATACTGGAATATGTTATCCAGCTTATAAAAGGCTACAAAATCTAGCGTCGACTCTTTGGTTGAGCTACACCGACAATATTGAGAGGATACCAATTTTATTGGAAAATTGGATGCACAACTGTCCACTCTAACAAACAAATATAGAGATGCTCAAACAAAAAATGAGCAACTAAAAAAGAAGGTCAATTCCCTAAAGGGTGAGAAACTTGCTTTGGAAGAAAAACTCAGAGCTCTGGGAGTGAGTCACATGGCAAGCAGGAGAACCATTATCGTCCTCATGACAAGGCCTTCAAGAAGTATTAGGAAGACACCCATAGGAACCTTGTTGAGGCCCTGCTAGAGTGGAAGTCCAACTTAATCTTGTATGCCCAAGTAGCTGTAGGTTCCTTTGATCTCAAAATTAGAAGTCCACTGACTCACTTGGCTTCGATGTTAACCACGCAGAAGGCAAAGAGTGGGAAGCTTTCTAGAGGGAGTTGAGGCAATTATAAGGTTTTATCATCCCATCCATACCCATTATTGAAGACAATGAGGAGGGGTCATTACTAGAAGATTAGATTCCAAAGGTTACATTTCCTACTGAAGAGGTCCCTACTGAGCCCACTAATCAGCCTGGTGAAGGGGAGGACTAAAATTTATGTCTTTTGTCATGTACTTCATTTCCTTTTTATTTTTCATTTGGCCTAATTTGAACCATGTAATGTTTTTCTTTCTCATTAATACAATCATTTATTTACCTTCTCTAATGTCTTATTATTTCATTACATCTTTTACCTTACATATAAACAAAACTTTTTAATTATACCTAAGAGACTAAGCAAGGCACAGTGCATTATGCTTACAGGACTCTTTTATCTTTATGGTCCAATAACCAACTAAATCGGGCTCTAATACCAAAAATTTTAACGCCTTTGACCTAATCTAATTTACCAGTTTTGGATATCAGGTGTTACAACACAAATACATACTTTTACTTGAATATACATACATGAGTTTCATAAATTATTACAACTTAATTTAAAATAAATCCCAAACCAAAATTTCAATTGAATATACATAAAACAATTACCATTATCATACTTCTAGGTGAACCTCAAAACTTAATTATATTATACTAAGTAAATATTAAGTAATACTACTGACTACATTTATGGTACTGACTCATTCTGTATGATAACAACCCGCCCTGCCACTTCTTTGGCGTAGCCCTAACATCGTCCCTCCTGGTGTAGACCCAAATCAACATACCTGTAAACATAAAGCACAGAGATAAGTTCATGAGAACTTAGTGAGATAAACACCATTTACCTCAACCATTTTTGTATTTCTCATATGGTACTTCAGTTTGCCATCATTGCTTTTTGTTTTTCAATGTGTCTGTAGCAAATACCTTCCTAAAGTGCCATTCTTCGTACTCTAGTTATCACCCCTGACTTTTGAAATCATGCCTTACTTTCCGCATCTTGGTACATTACTCACGTTATTTACTCTACACTGTCATGATTCCTTAACCATACACATTTCAAAGGCCCATACAAACAAAATACTATTATTATTACATACATATTTTAAGTCATCGTTTTTTCGAAGTCATCATTTTTTCGAAGTCCACGAATGATTTCATTCATAGTTAGAAGATATATTCTCTAATTATACGATTTGATTCTTTCTAATGAATACCTTTTTTCTTCGAATAATTATAGATAGCATTCTTCAATTTACCAGACATAACCCTTACTTAGATTTGTTCTTCAAGTCTAGTTAACCCATAATTCGAATTTGCCACATGCTTTGGCACATTCCAATTTCTCTGTTCTTATCTTAAGACAAGACCATGCATGATCCGCCCCAACAACTCATATACAGCTTACTACAAAGGAAACTTATTAGATTCTTTTATCGAAAGTGTAACATGATACGCCATAAGATTTTTTCCTTCAGGGTTTGCTATACATATCGTTCCTTTAGAGTTTGCCACACAAATTATGCCTCTAGAGTTATTCAAGAGCACCACTTCTTAATTCTAGAGTTTGCCACAGAGGCATTTTCTTCAGATGGTTGCCATAAGGGCCATTTGTTTGTATGTGCCAGAAAGGCGTTCCTTTTTTCATTTGCCACAAGGGCTTTCTTTTCCTTAGATTACCAAAAGAGCTTCTATTTCATAGATTTCCACAAAGGCTTCCATTTCTTGGTGTTTTTAGGATAGGGATTTACCTAGACTCACGTTTCATGAGGTTTGACCCTCATTGTCCTCGGTCACGCATAAAACCCCATTAGGTAATAACCTTCTTTTAGTTTATTCTATACGATGACAAAACCCACCAACTATGGTCTTACACGATATGGTCTTTCCATATGATGCCATGGCCACTGGCTTTCCTTTCAGACATCATGATTAAAGTCCTGACGAACCCCTTTCAGACTCCACTGCAGTGAACAAACATGGATTCACATAATAAACCTTTCATGCATTTGCCCCAAACTTAAACTACGTCTCAGACATTCTCTTATAATCATACTTTGTGACACCCTTAATCCATATTCGTCGTCAGAATAGGGTTACGAGTATTACCGTAAAACTATAACCTAAAAACATGCATTTCCAAACATTGATATTAAACACAGCATAATCCATTTATAAACATGCATACCATCCCTTAATATAGCCCTCAAGGCCTTAGAAACACTTTAAAAACGATTTAGGACTAAATCGAAAATATTTGAAACATTAAGGAAAAAGTTGGAAATTTAAAATTGCAGGGGTCACACAGTCGTGTGACTTATACGGCTAAGACACATGCCTGTGTCTCAGGCCGTGTAACAATCGAAATATGGACAAACGGTCATGTCCCAGCCTACCCATGTAACTCTTTGACTTGAGTCACATGGCCAAGCCACATGCCCTTATGCCAGGCTGTGTAACTTTTGAAATGGCCTTACATGCCCGTGTGCGAGGCCGTGTAACTACCTGACTTGCAACCTTTAAAATTTATAAGGGACACAATGCCATGTCACATGGCCGTGTGTCTCACACGACTGAGACATACACCTGTGTCTTAGGCTGTGTGGACAAGAAATTGGCCAAAATCAAGCCATTTCTTTCACCCATTCAAGCATGTACCTACAAGCAATATGCACATATAATCAAAGCACCAAAACATACCAAAAACATTTAGTTCAATTCAATAGGCCATTTATCCGTCCAACCAATATGCCATATAGGCATATTAATTACAACCAAGCAATTATACCTAAACTTATGTCTAATTAGTCATATTTCATCCAAACACATTTAGTTCAATACCATATCAAAGCATACCATAATTGACCACATTACAAACATACCAACACTTACCACCTTGGTCATAAAACCATGCATCAACTTGAACATATTAACATCCAATCCAAAAGATACCAAAAGTACCACAAGTTCAAAGCAAGATTTACATGCCATAAACATCAATTAGCCATTAAATATAAGTCCACCTATGCATGCCATTATAACCTTGACCAAAGCATCAAAATCTACAGATATAATCGCTGGATGGTGTGATAGGTCTCTGACAAGCTTCCAAACCAATTGAGCTTCCGATTATCTATAAACATAGGAAAGAAAACTACGTAAGCACTTAATGCTTAGCAAGTTCATAAAACATGAACATAACTTACCTTTTCCAATACATAACATTAAGATTAAGCACAATATAATCCAACCATAAGCTTGGCACAAGCCTAAGCACCAATAACAACACATGTTAGCATATTCAAACATAACTTATATGAATTTAACATAGGTAAGCCATTACACATGAACATAATTCATTTGAATTCATCATTTTCCTTAACGTATCATACTTTCAATGAAACTTACCATTTCAATCCTTTTCATAAATACATAGCAAAGTTCCTTTTGAACACTTACCATTCTTTTCCTTTTTATACCCGTTGTATCGTTTAGAATATCATCGGATAAGCGGGATAGCTATCATGAAGTGCGCTAAACATATAACCGTAGCCTTTTCCTTTCCTTTACATCATTGCTCACATGAGCCATGGGTCAGAATGTAAGCTACACGATGTTGCTCACACGAGCTGTGGAGTATTCGCAACAAATACAGAATCTCAACCATCGGTAGGACATTCAAGACCAGAACTTTAAACATGAAAACCCTAATGACATTCATTGGATATACATCATTTATTTACATGGCAATTAACATATTAACATACGGATCAAAGTAACACTAAAATGATACTTAATCATACGAACTTACCTCAACGATTAAGGCGTAGAAGTGGAGTCGACTAATCCGAAGCTTTAGCTTTACCCGATCTAAATCCATACTAGGTCTATCTTGATCTAAATATACAAATTCAATCCATTTAATAATTCTATCATTCAATTAAGTTTGAACTTCATATTTTTGCATAATTACAATTTAGCTCTAACATTTTAACCTTTTTACAATTTAGTCCTCTAGCTCATAAATTAAAATTTAAACATTTTCATCCCTAACCCATGCTAGCCAAATTTACTATGAACCCAAATCAGCTCATACAAAACGTTATTTCATAATTTCACCATGTACTTTTACTATTTTTACAAATAAGTCCCTAATTGATATTTTTTATTAAAAATCACTTTACAAAACTTATTTATTTATCAACAATGACTTATAATCTTTCATGAAACTTCAAGAACCATGCAAGAAAATTCATGGAAAACCCCTAATCTTTTAACAATTTTAAAAATCAGTCTCTGGGCTAGCTAGATTAAGATACAGCGATCCCGAAAATATAAAAATCGTTAAAAACGGAATCGAAATACATACCATGCAAGCAAATAGAAGTGACTGAACCCTAGCTATAGTGTTTTGATATTTTCAATTGAAGAAGACAACCATTAGAAGATGATATTAATTTTTTCATTTTTCTTGTTTTTATGTTTTTAACCTTTATTTACTTAATTACCAAAATAACCTTTAAAAATTTCAATAAAACCAATCCATGAATGTCCACTAACTATATAAATGGTCTATTTACCATCTAAGTCCTTTCAATTTAAAGTTTCATAGCTATTTGATACCTATAGCTACTAAAACTCCACTTTTACACCTTTTTATGATTTAATCCTTTTCACATAATTAAACATGCAAACGTCAAAATTTCTTGACTAAATTTTAACACGACCCTAATATAGTCTCACAAACATTAAAATAATAATAAAATAAATATTTACTCATCATATTTGTGGTCTCAAAACCACTGTTCTTATTTTACTAAAAATAGGTTGTTACATACTTTCGACTCCAAATTTCCCATTATGTACTCTATACTTGTCAGGTTCATACAAACTATACATGCAAGTCTTATCCAACATTCATGTATCACCATGTTTATCATATCATCCCTTTTAGTTTCAGATAATAGTTCATATGATCTTTCACAAAAGTATCTAGAATAAATAGCATACGACATACAAAAGTTGGCTTAAGGACTCACCTAACACCCACAAATAGTAGCTTGGTCTCTAGATCCCAAACATCCAATCCAAAAACCAAACAATCATTGCTTATAAGACATAAGGATACTATTAAAACTCATTTATATAACTTTTATCACCACCTGAAACCTAGATAACCTCCATGCAACACCTTATTCCTTTATCTTACTGTTTACGCACATAAAATAGACTTACTCTTTTAGAAGTAAACGTTCAAGTCCATAATACTTACCCATGATATGAAACATCCTTCTGCATACTCCGATCCTTAGTTCCAAATCAGCAAGAAAGATCATCGATTAGCTTCAAAACAAGTTAGCAATTGTGTTTTCAAATAGAAGGAAGAAGATAACTCCTTTTTTTTTATAAAGTCGACATAAATTAATATATAGAACCCATATTCTCATAGTGGAACTTGACATGTATAACCAACTTCCAAAATTTCCATATTAGTGGCTTACAACTATAGAGAAACGTATACAAGGATCCAAAATCTTTACGTATCCTTGAGTTATCCCTTCATTCAATTCTAACGATCTCGTTAGAACATAACTTCACAATAATTAAATGAACTCGGTGTACCTTACCTTCAACGATACCCTCATTACCCAAGAATCTTGATACACCTACCAATCCCTTCTTCTATACATATCCACACATTCTGAGAAAAATCCATACCTTATACTCTATCATCAACTATGCGCCTGAGCTATTCACCAAAAGTATCGATTGGGCGAATAGGATCCTGCCACATAGAATATTCCCATTTACTCTCCAACTCGAGTGTAACAGCCCATTTTTAGGGTTAATCGGAACAGTGGTTTCGGTGCCACCAAATCCTACGAGTAGGTTTGTAAATATTATATTTAATATTTACGAGTTAATTGTGATTATAAAAATGTTTTTGATATTGTGATTTTTATTTTATAAGCGATTTATTAAGTTCAAGTGGTATGACCCTAAGGTCAAGTGCGTTTAGAAAATGAGGTGTCGGGATCTCATTTCTATAAATCGAGTCATAAATATTTTTATAAATATTTACGGAGTGGTAATAAGATGGTATTAAGGTTTCGTTGAAAAATTTTATCGTTTCGATAGTTAATTAAGCAAAAAGGACTAAATCGTGTAAAACGGAAAAGTTGCATGCTATTAGAAAAAGGTTTTATTTGGGTTTGGCTTTTAAAGTGAAGGTCCTTAAATGGTAATTAAACCATTTGAATTGTGAGTGGACATGTTTGGTCATGCATGAAATGTTTTAGTGGTTTTACATTAAGGGTAAAATTGTAAATATGTTATTAAAGGTTAATTAAATAAATAAAGCATGAAAATGCAAGAAAAGTTCATCTCTTTCAACCGAATATGAAAAAAAAGAAAGACATGGTTGTTCTTTCAAGGTTCGATCATTCATCTTCATGCATGTAAGTCCGTTTCGTCCCGGTTTTTGATAATTTTTATGTTTTTGAGATCGTTGCTTTCTAATCTAGCTAGCCCATACCTCTGATTTCAAAATTGTTAAAGTATTTGGATGATGCCATTATTGAATGCTTGAGTATCTTGATGTTTAATGATAGAAAATAAATCTTTGATGTTAGATTAATGAGTTTTGTTAAGTGAATTTTAGTAAAAATGTCAATTTTGGACTAAATTGTGAAATATGATAAATTGTGTGATAAGAGTGTGAATAAATAAAATGTGTGGGCTGCTAGGGACATTGGTGATATTCGGCTATAGTAGGATTGTACTCAATTTCATGAATTTGCATTTTTATGATATAGGGACTAAATTGTAAAGAAGTTGAAATATCAGGGGCAAAAATATAATTTTGTCATAAAGTGATTTATGGGATGTTTTGATATCATGAACATTCAGCTAAGCTTAATTATGGTTAAAAATGGTTAATTTGCATGTTTTGAGCTCAGGGACTAAATTGAATAAAAGTAAAACTTTAGGGGCAATTTTGTAAAAATGTCAAAAATTACCAAATTGTATGAAATGAAGTGTTTTACTGTCTAAATTAACGTATTGAATGAAATTATTAATTTAGATCAAGATCAGGTGGAAAATCAAGGAAAATGGAAAAATTACCAAAATGCCCCTGAACTTTGGTATCTCTACAACTTAGCTAGGTAAGTTCGTATGCTAATAAACGTATTTAAATTGTGTTATAAATACTTGTTTATTATCATTGAATTTTCATGAATATCGAATGATTTAATACGAGCAAGAATCGACAAAGTTATGACATCCAAAGCCCGCATTTAACTTTAAGAATAGTATAGGATACAAATGTCATGACATTAGGTTACCGAGATGTGACTTCGTAAGACCTCGTGTGGGAAAATGGCATCGATATATGATAACATGTAAGACCATATCTAGGACATGGCATTGTACGAGCTATATGTGATTACCGTATCCTTAACGATTCAATGGTTCAACGGCAAAGTCAAGTCGAGAAAGAAAGTGTAAGTCTTTAAGCAATTAAACATCATTTATATTGAATGTGACTTGGTTTAATATGTTGTTTTGGAATCTATAGATTCATAAAAGAGCTAGTCAAATGTGTTTAAAAATAGAAATACTGTATTTGAGTTTAATTAACTAAGTTATATCATTGAAAGTTCGAATGGTCGATATGAAATATTTGAAGTTTTTGTTATATGAATTGTGTACGAAACAGTTTTATAATAGTGATATCCGGGTTTTAAGCCTAGCAAGCATTGTGCCGGTGAATGTAATCGGGCTTTATGCCTAGCAAGCTTATTGCTAGTGAATATAAAATCAAACTTTAAGACTAACAGGCCTTGAGCCAGTGTGTAATTTAGGCTTATGCCTAGCAGGCTTTATGCCGATGAATTATTAAAAGTTCATGCTTAGAAGAATTCATGTTGATGTGGTATTTAAATTCATTAAACGAGCTAAATGGCCAGGTATGAATAAACTTATTAAGGTAAGTAAGTAACATGATGATTTATTACAAATAATGTGTGATGCAAATGAAGTATATATGTGATTATGGAATGTGTATTCAGCTTTATGATCAAATGATATGAATATTTTAAAATTTGGTTTGTGAATATGTGTATACAAGACCATGTATATTCGGCCATATGGATATTTCGTGTACGTGATGTTATAATACGATTTTTGAACTTGTGTATATGATTGTCGAGTTATATGAAGTTGAAAACTAATGAATGAGGACATGAATAATTTGAAATTAGTTCATGAATTGATGCTTTAGTTGTTAAAGATTTATCTAATTCGAAACTGATATATGAATGTTATGATCATTTTAGACTCATATACGACCTTACTAAGCTGTGAAGCTTACTTTGTGTTATTTTTTTTATGTTTTGTAGTGTTTCGGATGTTTGCTTAGGTTGGAAGTCAACGAAGATCGTATCACACTATCCGGTTATTGAATTACAGTATTTTTACACTTTGAGGCTTGGTTTATGGCATGTATAGGCTAGTGTTAAGATGGTATATTTTGTTGTGATTTTAGCCATGTGATTTGGCTTATAAAGGTTAGTGTGTATTGGCCATTTAAGTTGGCCTAAAGTATGTGTTTGATAAATGACATATGTGATGTTTATAATGCTTTTGTGTTGGCATATTTTAGTATGAAGTATAAATAATGAATTGATATGTTTGAGAAGCATGATTTAGGTGATGAAAGATTGAGAATAATACATAAGGAAGATATGTAAAATTTTTGATAACGATATGTTGCTTTGGATATGTTTAAGATTGAGTTTTGAGTAGTGATTTGGTTTGTGATATAATGTTTTGATTTGTATATGAATTTGCCATGTTGTAATTGCCTATATGTGTTTTGAAATGGCATGACGTGTGGTATTTAGGTATGCTTGTGGAGGGTGAGAAATATGGCTTTAACCAAGCCTATTTTCATTCAACACAGCTGAGCACACGAACGTGTGGCTTGACCGTGTGTGTCACATAGCCTTGGTACACGACCGTGTGTCCCCTAGGTAGCTTCTTGAATTAAGTCAGTATACCCTACAGACTTGACACGGCCTGGACACACGGGCGTGTCTTGTGGCCGTGTAAGGCACACGAACTGGGACATGGGCGTATGGCCGGTCGTGTGACCCAAGTCAGTATGCATGCCCTGTTTCCACATGGCCTGGGACACGGGCGTGTCACTTGGACGTGTGAGTGACACAGCCGGGGTACACAGGCGTGTGACCCCTGCATAGATGAAAATTTTCTAAGTTTCCGAAAGGTTTCAAATGTCATTGGTTTAGTCCCAAACCTCTTTTGAGTATGTTTTAAGGATGTGATGAGCCTAGTAAGGGACAATATGATTGTGAATGATAAAGGTTTTAAATTGTATGCAAAATGTATGATTCGAATGTGTTTAAATGTTATGACGTAAGTCCGATAATGCCTCAAACTCTGTTCCAGTTTTGGATACGGGTAAGGGGTGTTACATCGAGACCCACCAAAATTGGGTGCTCATCTTTCAATTGATTATTTTCTATTTGAACACACCCATGCTTGCTCTTCAGAGTTTTGATCTGTGTAGACAATCTTACAATCAAATTGCTTGAATGTTGATATTTTTAGTGAAGTTCAGTGAAAGTGTCTTCACTAGATTTCATAGATTTCTTTGAATCTGATATCTTCTTGTTGTATTGCATACTTGTTTCTCTAAGAGCCCCATTACAAAGACCATGTTTGATAAACATGATCTCTGATATTTGAGCCATAAGCAATAGAGGACTTTTAGAGGAATCGAATGCAAGGTAAGAAGAGAAAGCTTCACTTAATTGTAGAGGCAACAGTATTAGTTGTTGTTGAAATATAAAGTTGAGAAATACGAGAGATGGAACTGATTGTAAATGACCACACCAAGGAAAGCTCTGTTCAGATTCATTAGGAGAAGTACTTTGCATTTGATGAGGAAGTACAATTGCGTGAACTATAGGGATTGTCTTTGTGGGGTTCTCTAATAATGAGGGCTCAGAAACATGCCTGAGAGAACCTGTTTAAGGGATGGAGCCTTCTAGTACTAAGGGAATTTCAGGAAGAACAATAACTGGGCCTGAGTGAGTGATTGCAGTGATAGGCTCCTTGGTCGGTTTATGCCTTACTAATAGAGGGCATTCACTACTACAAGATTCTTGAGTAGCCTCACCTTGTAACGCTCCCACGCTCGAAACCGTCGCCGGAGTCGAGCTTGAGGAGTTACCGTGTGACACCCCTAATGTGACCCTAGTCGGGAAGTGGTTTCGGGACCACAAAACCGAGTCATAAAAATAATTAACCGTCATAATTGATGCTTATTATATGTATATATGCATGTGTGAAAATTTCATATTTGAATTTTGTTAATTGCATGTGAATTTAGTTAATAGGACTTATGTGTGACACTTTTGAAATGTGATAGGTTAATCTATAAGGATCAATTAGTGCATGAAATCAAAAGGGTGGACTTGCATGTCAATTCCCCCACTTAATTAGTAGTGGCCAGCCATGACATTGAGGATAGACAAAATGGGATGGGTAAAACATAATATAAACAATTTGTGATAACATGTTGTGGGAAGAACAATAAAATATGAGGGGAGTGGGAGGAGAAACCAAAGTTGTTTCATCCTTGCTCCCCCCCCTTTTTGCCATACCTAGAAGAAAAAAAAAAGAAAAAGGCTTCATCCTCTTTGTTCTTCTTGACCGAAAAATCAAAGGAAGAAGAGAGGAGTTCTCTTGCTTCATGTTCGGCTTGGAGGAGGTTTGGAAGAGGTAAGTACCTTGAAATTCTTGGAAAATTATGTATAAAGAAGGTGGTTAGTTCAAGTTCTAATCATTCAATGGCTTGTTTATTTTGTTAAGTTCGGTTTCAAGGTTTGATCAAATTATGGTTATATTTGACATGGTTGGTTTATTTTGTTATGCTTGTTATATGATAGGTATGATTTGTGTTTTGGTGATGTGTTTGTGATGTTGATTATATGATTCGAAAATGAGATATGTTAATGATGAAATATAATCGACCATGGAAGTAGCTCATTTTGGAAGTATGATTTGTGGTATATTTTTTTTTTGTGGTTGATTATAAAATTTGGCTTAAGTAAGGTAATTGGTAAAAGATGTGTTTATGATATAATACATATGCTTTCATAAGCTAAGTTACGAATATGTGATATCTTGCATATTAGTTGTTAAGGTAAGGTTTGAGATATTAACGTATGAATATGTTTTGTATACTATTTGATGTTCATTTAGGTACGGTTATAAATGATGCAATTAGTTTTGATTTAAATTGTGAAATTGGTTGAACTATTAAAGAATAAGTTTTATGACCGAATATATGGTTAAAAGGTTGGCCATGCATATGTATTTTGGAAATGGTAAAGGGTTGTATATTTATATTTGACTATCAACTGGTAAAATATGTTTTTACATGCCTATGATATGTTTTGTTTGTGGTTAGGCAACTAATGGTTAACTTGTTAAGTTACATGCTTGAGTTTAAAATGTGCCTTATATGTGGTTTATGAATTTGGTAAATGATAGATTGATATTTTGGATATTTCATTAGTCAAGTGATATTGTAACTATGGTATGATTTGATTCGGCACTTACGTGTAAAATTGGTAGTTATTATTTTGGTAAAATGTGCAAAATTTGGTAAGACCAAATTTTATACTTAAGCTTAAGTGAAGTTGTTAATGCTGTATATATATATATATATTAACGATTAATGAATCATGTGGTTTGGCTTGACTTAGTAAATAGTGAAGAAATGCATATTTATACATAGTGTTTATGAAAGGTAGTTTTATAAATGTGATATGAGTATTTTGTTTGTAAATGAGTAGTAAATATGTTAAGAATGGTTCTAAAATGTATATGGATGCCGTGTGATTGTGTTTGATTGGGAAGTAAATTGTTTGATTTAGCTCAAGAGCTTAGAGGATCAAAGTCGGATAAGGGAAAAGAGAAAGTAAACGAATAGCCGTGGATATCTAGTCGTCGACCAATTCCGAGGTAAGTTTTAAGTGATTAAACGTTGAGTAAATTCAATCATAATAGGACACAATGAGTTGATTTAATAAGATATGATGTGGCCATGCTATGTTTTAGACTCAAATGGTGAGTTCATAAGTGTTTGGACTTGGAAATTTAAGAGCAAATTGTAATATTTTGCTTAGGACAGCAGCAGTAACGTGATTTTAGAAAATCACCATAAATTGATGGTGTGGAATAATAGGTTGAATAAAATATGAAATCAAAGCTTAATTAGTCTAGTTTCTTATAAAAGAGACCGTGTGAGCAAAGAAATTTCCTATAAAGAGATATTTAAAGTTGAGTGAGACGGTGTCAGAATGACTCCGAAATCCCCTGTTCAGTTTTTAGAAAATCATTATAAATTGTAAAAAAATGGTTATAAGATATAATTTATATGCTTAGACTCCTTAATTAGTCTAGTTTCAAATTAAATCCAATAGAACACATTTTGAATTCTGTACAATGAGAAATTTGATTTGTAGTGAAGAGTGGTCAGATTAGTCAAACAGTGAAACACGGGAAACTTTAAGAAAGATCTGGTATTGATTGGCCAAACCTAAAATTCTGAAAATTTTATGGATGGAAGATATATGAGTCTATATTCAGGGAAAATTAACGGCAATTGATTTTGAGTTTTGTAGCTCCAGTTATAAATAATTTAGTTACTATTGCTCAGGAAAACAGCTTGTAGTGAATATGTGAATTTGTTGTAAACATTGATGAAACTATTTGAGTTGCTTATAAGTCGTTATGAAATTGATGTATGAGATAAGTATATGTGGTAAAGCCGAATGGCTAATGTGAAATATGTATGAGATAAGTATATGTGGTAAAGCCGAATGGCTAATGTGAAATATGTATGAGATAAGTATATGTGGTAAAGCCGAATGGCTAATGTGAAATATGTATGAGATAAGTATATGTGGTAAAGCCGAATGGCTAAAGTGAAATATGTATGAGATATGTATATATGGTAAAGCCGAATGGCTAATGTGAAATATGTATGAGATAAGTATATGTGGTAAAGCTGAATGGCTAATGTGAAATATATATGAGATATGCATATGTGGTAAAGCCGAATGGCTAATGTGAAATATGTATGAGATACGTATATGTGGTAAAGCCGAATGGATAGTGTTAAATATGTAGGCGATGTGTGTATATTGTGGCCGAATGACCAAATGTGAAAGGTGTGTATTATTAGATATTTGATGAGGCAAATGAATTACAAATATGACAGTCGATGTGAATGTTGTAACATGTGATTAAATGTACATGAAACCTGGAAATATATTCCGGGTAAGACCCGATGACTACGTGTGGAGATTATGTCCGGGTAAGACCCGATGACTACGTGTGGAGATTATGTCCAGGTAAGACCCGATGACTACGTGTGGAGATTTTGTCTGGGTAAGACCCGATAACTTCGTGTGGAGATTTCATCTGAGCTAAAGGTCTCGCCGATAATTCGAGTAGAGGTTAAAGCTATAAGACTTCGTAATAAGAATTGCTTATAAATATATTCAATGCGAAAGGTTAAACAGGTATGTACTCCAAGTTTATATGTGAGCTTGATTTGAACTAAATCATAAGGTAGTTATGTGACGCATACGAGAGCAATCTATGAGACTATTCCTATGATTATGTGACATCGGATCAGTGTGAGAGGTTATGTGAAATTATACAATATATCCATGTCACATGAGCTCACTTTTATGTGAAAGTTTATCTGCCTATTGTATATGATGAGATGTGCATATTCAGTAAAGGGATGGTAGGCCCGAAGGAAGAGTGAAATAAAAAATACGAACAACTATGTTATAATTTGATTGTTATCTGTTGACATGCTTAAAACTTACTAAGCATTGTAATGCTTACTCCGTTTACTTTGTTTTCTCTGTTTTATAGATCTCATTCCGAAGCTACAGGCTCGGGGATCGTCAGCAACTAGTCACACTATCACTATCCACTGTTTGTTACTGTTATGTTTAGAATTATTTTATGGCATGTATAGAATAGACCAGTGGCCGAAGAATATTTTGGTTAATGTATATAAGCCATGCGAAAATGGCATTTTTTTTAATGTGTACTTATAGAAGTTTAAATTGTATCCCTGACTGTCCTTAGTACTTATCTAAAGCAATGTTCAAAAAAAAAATTTACTGTTCTGATATGAGTTTCAAGTCCGATAATGCCCCTTTACCTATTCCGGCGACGGATACGGGATTGGGGTGTTACATACCGAACATAATTTATCAAATTAAGAACTTCAAATCTTTTGTTTCTACATTCACAGCTTTCTAGCTACTCATGTCACAGTTACAAAAAAAATCATATCTCAAGTTACGAAATTCTAAATCAAGATCTGTAAATTTTCCCTAAATCTAGACTCATATATCTATTTACTAATTTTTTTCTAGAATTTTTGGTTGGGCCAATTAGTACAGTTTATTAGTTAAAGTCTCCCATGTTTCAGGGTTTGACTGCTCTGACATCTGTGTATTACGAATCAGATATCTCTTTATAAAGAATTTCAATGACTACGAGGTTTGTTTCTGTTAAAACTAGAATCAATAAGGAATCTGTACATATAAAAAATGACTTCTAATTATTTTTTTCCAATTTATTATGAATTTTTAATGTCAGAACAGAGAATCAAGAAATCAATCTGGTCCTGTTTCACAAGGTTTCAAATATCTCATAAAGTATAATTTATATGCCTCTTTTTTTTTATCCATATGAAGATAGACTCATTAAGCTTCAATTTCATAACTTGCTCATCATTTAATTCCATTTATACTATATTTAGTGATTTTTCAAATTCATGTCATTGTTGCAGCAATATTCTGTTTTAAGGCAAATTTCATCTTTTCATGAGTTGTTATGAACTAGATAACCTATTAAACTTCCATGATATCAAACATGATCTAAATTTAACCATCTCCATGACTTATCAATATCAAACATTTTCTCAACCAATCATGGCCATATCATAAAATTATTTACACAAAATAAATATATTGCTATACATGCCATACTTAAGTTTTACAAGCCATTTACCCGTATGAAAGTCCTTTGGATAGTGTGATCGAACCTTCACCCCGTCCGATTCCCCGAAATGGCTTGTTCAAAACTACAAGAAATAAAGAGAAGGAGTAAGCATAAATGCTTAGTAAGTTCATATGTAAATAACAAGTAACATAACAATACAAATATACCAAACAACTTTAGCATGGTATCACCAAAACATATATCATATTTCTAAACATCATTCATCATCTTACTACCTTATCGTTGTTGTATCTATTATCAACCCGAGGGTTAAGAACATACCTGTCCAAAGTGTCCATTTCACAACACTTACCAAAATGTCGCTTGCATCTTAAGTGTTCTTTCATTTCACTAGAAATTTCACCGTTGAACACATCGGAATACAACTCGGATACACGGATAATTTGCACATAAGTGCCTCATATGTAATCAAGAAATCATGTAACCCGCCCCTAAGTGAACTCGGGCTCAACTCAACGAGCTCGGGCGTTAGCATCCATAAGTGAACTTGGACTCAACTCAACGAGTTTGGATGCCTAGTTACATTTCACGAACTCGGACTCAACTCAACGAGTTCAGACATTCGCATCCATAAGTGAACTCGGACTCAACTCAATGAGTTCGGATGCTCAACCATCCTAGTGACATGTCACTTGTATCCTAATATATTCCTAAGGTTCAAACGGGCTTTTTTCCTCGATCTCACATTGCCGTCTTCCATGGAATATCGGAACCGATACTCGGTAGCAATTCATATTTATCAAGTAGTAAACATAATTTGCATATTACTCAACATTAACCACAAAGCATAATATTTCACGATAAAAAATCAACATATCATATAATTAACATCAATAACTTAAAATAACAATTATGCTACATTATTTACACATGAACTTACCTCGTATGCGAAAATGGCTACTTTTACCATTTCGTCCACAACTTGGTATTTTTCCATTTTAGCCCGAATTTCAGTTTTCCTTGCTCTATCATTTAAAATATAGTCTAATTAGGACTCACATTATTCAAATTGACCCAAAATCATATTTTGGCAAAATTACAATTTTGCCCCTAAACTTTTCAATATTTACACTTTTGCCCCAAAGCTCGTAAATTAAACTTCAGCCTATTTTCTTATGTTTTATGACATTCTGATCAATTTTCCCTTCTACAGAAACATCAAATTCTCATTCTAACATGTACTTATGACTATTAGGTATTTTTACCGATTAAGCCCTTTTGCTAGTTTTCGCTTAAAACCGAGTAGCACAAGTTGTCTAACATAATTTAAAACCTCATATTCCATCATAAAACACCAAAATACACAAATTTCACCTATGGTTATTTTTCCAAATATGAACCCTAGGTTGAATTATTGCTAGCATAAGCTTAATCGAGCTACCGGGACTCCAAAAACGTAAAAATCATTAAAAACGAGGCTAGAACGGACTTACAATCGAGCTTGGAAGCTTGAAAAACCCTAGCCATGGTTTCTCCTTGCTATATTCGGCCATAGGGTTGAAGATGAGCAAAATTAGCTTTTAATTTTGTATTTTAATTCATTTTACCCCTAAATGACCAAAATGCCCTTACTACTAAACTTTCCAAAAATTCCATCCATGTCCAATTTTTGTCTATAGACTTAGAAATTGGAAAAATTTCTATTTAAGACCTCCTAATTAATATTTCAAAACAATTTCATACTAGAAACTTCTAGAATGCAAGTTTTACAAATTATTCGATTTAGTCCCTAATTTCAATTTAAGCACTTTATGCATAAAATTTCTTCACAAAATTTTCACACAATCATGCAATCATATCATAGACCTCAAAATAATCATAAAATAATTATTTCTATCTCGGATTTTGTGGTCACGAAACCTCTATTCCGACTAGGCCCAAAATTAGGATATTACACACATTGCCGTCTTCCAAGGAATATCGGAACCGATACTCGGTAGCAATTCATATTTATCAAGTAGTAAACATAATTTGCATATTACTCAACATTAACCACAAAGCATAATACTTCATGATAAAAAAATCAGCATATCATATAATGAACATCAATAACTTAAAAATAACAATTATGCTACATTATTTACACATGAACTTACCTCGTATGCGAAAATGGCTACTTTTACCATTTCGTCCACAACTTGGTATTTTTCCATTTTAGCTCAAATTTCAGTTTTCCTTGCTCAATCATTTAAAATATAGTCTAATTAGGACTCACATTATTCAAATTGACCCAAAATCATATTTTGGCAAAATTACAGTTTTGACCCTAAACTTTTGCATATTTACACTTTTGCCCCAAAGCTCGTAAATTAAACTTCAGCCTATTTTCTTATGTTTTATGACATGCTGATCATTTTTCCCTTCTATGGAAACATCAAATTCTCACTCTAACATGTACTTATGACTATTAGGTATTTTTACCGATTAAGCCCTTTTGCTAGTTTTCGCTTAAAACCGAGTAGCACAAGTTGTCTAACATAATTTAAAACCTCATATTCCATCATAAAACACCAAAATACACAAATTTCAACTATGGGTATTTTTCCAAATATGAACCTTAGGTTGAATTATGGCTAGCATAAGCTTAATCGAGCTACCGGGACTCCAAAAACGTAAAAATCATTAAAAACGAGGCTAGAACGGACTTACAATCGAGCTTGGAAGCTTGAAAAACCCTAGCCATGGTTTCTCCTTGCTATATTCGGCCATAGGGTTGAAGATGAGCAAAATTAGCTTTTAATTTTGTATTTTAATTCATTTTACCCCTAAATGACCAAAATGCCCTTACTACTAATCTTTCCAAAAATTTCATCCATGTCCAATTTTTGTCCATAGACTTAGAAATTGGTAAAATTTCTATTTAAGATCTCCTAATTAATATTTCAAAACAATTTCATACTAGAAGCTTCTAGAATGCAAGTTTTACAAATTATTCGATTTAGTCCCTAATTTCAATTTAAGCACTTTATGCATAAAATTTCTTCACAAAATTTTCACACAATCATGCAATCATATCATAGACCTCAAAATAATCATAAAATAATTATTTCTATCTCGGATTTTGTGGTCACGAAACCACTATTCCGACTAGGCCCAAAATCGGATATTACAACTCTCCCCTTTTAGGATTTTCGTCCCGAAAATCTTACCGTAAAAGTGGTCTTCACTTAGATTCCTCGGTTTCATATTTGGTGCTGAAGAACTTTCACTCAAAGTGGTGCCTCCAATATATCTCATTAATTTCTCATATATTCGAAAGTTTACGAACTCATCTCTTAATTGTTCTTAAATTTTCAACCCTTCTCCGCTTCCTTGTCATCTTGACATAAAACCGATCTCAATTTGGTTAATGGAGACTAGAATTCCAAGAAATTCAACAATCAAAAGACCGAAATTCCATGAATCGATGAGTAGGAATTCATTCAATACCGATATGATTTATAGATCTCGCCAAACATTTAACAATAGGATACATCACATTTTCCTCTTTCCGCCATGGAAATAATTCGATATGGCCTCAAGAATAATCCTTCTCATTTCCATCCCAATATCAACACCGGCAAGGATAATTTTGATAGATCCCAATGCTCGGCTTTAGCCTTTTAACAACTCGATTTTATGTAACATCGAATGCTCTAAACTATCACATTACCTCACCGTCTTGAAACACATCACAATTCATACAATGGTAAATTATCGAAAGTCGAAGTCTTTACTCAATGTAGACTAGTCTAGTTCGACGCCTTGGTTATCAATATTCTCATCTATCCTAACTCATCAACATGTAATAAACTTTTCAGCTTTCACAAGATGAAAACCTTATCATTCGTAGTGACTTTAACTAATATCCAACTCTTTCTAATAAATATACACTTCTCGCTCGGACTATTTACTCTTTTATCTGTACAAAATGAAATTCTATTATCGACTTGAGAAAATAATCGACATAATTGTCACATGAAATCTTTCAAATAAATAATTCACCATACCGATGAAACTCGCGCTTTTATCACCTATGCCTTTACTGATGTCAAATCCTTACACAGAAATTAGAAAAAATGCCAATACTAAAATCACCACATTACCAAGATCAAATTATAAGTATAGTCATATTTGACATGATTATCACGAGCTGAAGAACGCACTTCAAGCACGAGTCATAATTGACAAATTATGGAACAAAGATAACAAGGAAACCGAATAAAGAAATCCAAGATAGAGAAATCCAGAATAAAGAAACCCAAGATACAATACTATACTGGAGAATCGAAAACCAAACTCATAGAGAAAATACAGAATACCCCGATAATTCTTCAAAGAAAGAAAGTCCAGAAGAAAACATCATTTAATCCCACTAAAATAAAATATAACAAGATCAATATATCTTCCCATACGATATATCGGATGAAGCATCAAGTAGAAGAAACAGAATCATAATATCATATGTATTCACTCATCAATTCTTATCGAATTTAAATGAAATAGAATACACGATGAAATAGAGCAATATAAATTATAAACCGGTCAGACTACCAATGCTTTCACCCAACACCGTGATTAAAAGACATTCCCATATAACAAGAATTTCTTCAAGATCAATAGCAATAGAAATATTTCGAGAACGGTAAACACATAGAACATCTCAAAAGAGATCGCTAAATCATCCGATCATAATCATCACACTCAGATAGTTCACATTTCAATTATCATTTCCCAACTAGTTCTCGTCACACAAATTTCATATTAAACCATTCACTAAAGAAGGCCGCTCACGAATAAATTTCGATTTATGATTTTCTCGACCTTGCACTGAGTAATTCAGTTTAGCAAGGAGAATTCCTTTCTAATCGGGACAAGGCATAACTCCAATAATCTTTACGTCAATCCGATACTTTCTGGCTCTAACTTTACTTATCAGCTCATTTTCAATCTCGATCATACTTATAATTATTCTATCATTTGAACTCTTTGGGTTCTCAACCAAAACTTATTCAATACAAATCTCATGAAATTCCATTATAAGTACCACTTTGGTAAGGGGAAGGGGTTGTAGGACCTCTGACTCGACTTTCTTATACATACACATATGACACAACTCCTATCATCATAGCAACATCATCAAAATCATGTCATTCATTCATGTTGGCTTACATAAATTTTCCTATTGTCCCATTTAGACAATATACTTATGCATACATTCTATGTTTTCTAGATAGCTTTACTTATCCATTCATTTAATTAAATTAATTCATGCTCATGACATCATATAAGGCCAAACAAACATAGATATTTGCATCACAATCACAACTTTCATTTCGTGCATCATCATGTACATATCATTACAATCATATAATTCGGTCCAACAATTTAACATAGATAAGTTCATTTCATTATAATCCTTTATCTCATAAAAAATTGTATATCATTAACATTCATCAACATTCAACATCCAATCAAGACAATGACAGTTTCATTCGTATCATGATATTATGACCTTTATTCATACCTCTACTACTTTCTATTTATTCCATTCATCTTATCAAGTAAGCCACATACACTACATCGTATGAACATTAAGCAAATTTGGATATTTATCACAACATGAACTTTCATCTCACATATTATCACATATGTATCATAAACTTTTATTCATACTTTTCTGAACCGAGACTTATCATAATCATAAATTTACTCAAATACCTTCGCATAACATTGAACATGGTCAGCACAGCTCAGTTGGAGAGTACCCTGTCTAAATAAGACGGTACTCATACGCATCGGAAGACATCACACTATCACAGATCAGTGGCATGTATAGCTAAACTTTTACACATGCTAGGTTAGTCCGAGAACCGACTAAACCTGCTCTGATACCACTAAATGTAACGCCCCCGCGCCTAAAACCATCACCGGAGTCGAGCTTGAGGAGTTACCGAACATAATTTATCAAATTAAGAACTTCAAATCTTTTGTTTCTACATTCACAGCTTTCTAGCTACTCGCGTCATAGTTACAAGAAAAATCATATCTCGAGTTACGAAACTCGAAATCAAGATCCGTAAATTTTCCCTAAATCTAGACTCATATATATATTTACTGATTTTTTTTCTAGGATTTTTGGTTGGGTAAATTAGTACAGTTTATTAGTTAAAGTCTCCCATGTTTCAGGGTTCGACTGATCTGACATCTGTGTATTACGAATCAGATATATCTCTATACAGAATTTCAATGACTACAAGGTTTGTTTCTATTAAAACTAGACTTAATAAGGAATCTGTACATGTAAGGAATGACTTTAATTATTTTTTTACAATTTATTATGAATTTTTAAAGTCAGAACATAGGATCCAGAAATCACTCTGGCCCTATTTCAGAAGGTTTCAAATATCTCATAAAGTATAATTTATATGCCTCTTTTTTTTTATCCATATGAAGATAGACTCATTAAGCTTCAATTTCATAACTTGCTCATCATTTAATTCCATTTATACTATATTTAGTGATTTTCAAATTCATGTCATTGTTGCAGCAATATTCGCTTTTAAGGCAAATTTCATCTTTTCATGAGTTGTTATGAACTAGATAACCTATTAAACTTCCATGATATCAAACATGATCTAAATTTAACCATCTCCATGACTTATCAATATCAAACATTTTCTCAACCAATCATGGCCATATCATAAAATTATTTACACAAAATAAATATATTGCTATACATGCCATACATAAGTTTTACAAGCCATTTACCCAGATGAAAGTCCTTTGGATAGTGTGATCGAACCTTCGACCCATCCCAATTCCCGAGCTGGCTTGTTCAAAACTACAGTAAATAAAGAGGAGGGAGTAAGTATAAATGCTTAGTAAGTTCATATGTAAATAACAAGTAACATAACAATACAAATATACCAAACAACTTTAGCATGGTATCACCAAAACATATATCATATTTCTAAACATCATTCATCATCTTACTACCTTATCGTTGTTGTATCTATTATCAACCCGAGGGTTAAGAACATACCTGTCCAAAGTGTCCATTTCACAACACTTACCAAAACGTCGCTTGCATCTTAAGTGTTCTTTCATTTCACTAGAAATTTCACCCGTTGAACACATCGAATACAACCTTCGGATACGGATAATTTGCACATAAGTGCCTCATATGTAATCAAGAAATCATGTAACCCGCCCCTAAGTGAACTCGGACTCAACTCAACGAGCTCGGGCGTTCACATCCATAAGTGAACTCGGACTCAACTCAATGAGTTCGCATGCCTAGTTACATTTCACGAACTCGGACTCAACTCAACGAGTTCGGACATTCGCATCCATAAGTGAACTCGGACTCAACTCAATGAGTTCGGATGCTCAACCATCCTAGTGACATGTCACTTGTATCCTAATCTATTCCTAAGGTTCAAACGGGCTTTTTTCCTCGATCTCACATTGTAACGCCCGCACTCCAAGACCGTTGTTGAGAGTCGAACACGAGGTGTTAACGGACTTAATTCATTACTTAAACAAATTTCATACAATTCATTTTAAAATTTCCGACAAGTGGCTAACTGCATCACAGTCGCTTTAAAATCATATATCGAGTTCAAACTCAAATCCAATTCCGTAAATTGTTACTGAAACTAGACTCATATATCTATCTACTAATTTTTTCTAGAATTTTGGTCTCTCCAATTAGTACAGTTTATTAGTTAAAATCTCCCCTATTTCAGGGTTCGACTACTCTGACCTCTGTGTATTACGAATCAGATATCTCCCTGTACAGAGCTTCAATGACGATGCTGTTTGTCTCTAATAAAACTAGACTCAATAAGGAATCTGTAAATATAAAGAATGACTTCTAATTATCTGTGTACATTTTATGGTGAATTTCCAAACTCAGAACAGGGGATCCAGAAATCGCTCTGGCCCTGTTTCACAAAAATTTAAACATCTCATAAAATAGAACTCATATACCTGTTTCGATTCTTCCATATGAAAATAGACTCATCAAGCTTCGGTTCCATAACTTATTAATTATTTAATTCCATTTCTAATATTTTTAGTGATTTTTCAAATTCACATCACTACTGCTGTTTGAATCTATTTTATGGTAAATTTTACCTATTTCATGGTTTCCATGGATTAGCTAGCAATTTGACATACATAACACCAAATATGATCATGATTAGCCATTCCAATGGCTAATCATTACCAAGCATTTCCATACCACTCACTAACCATATCATAAGACCATATATACAAAATGATTATAATGCAATACAAGCCATACTCAAAATATACAAGCCATTATGCCAAGATGGTATGCGGATAGTGTGAGCGAGCCCCCGACCGTTCCCGATTTCTGAGCTGGTTTGTCAAAACTACAAGGAATGAAAAAGAGGGAGTAAGCATAAATGCTTAATAAGTTCACATGCAAATAGCAAGTAACATAACCATATAAGCAAACATAAAACTGTATTTACATAATCATCACCAAGACATTCATATCACATTTTCATTTATCATCTTACCATATTGTTGTTATATCGATTTTTCAACCCGAGGGTTAAGTACATACCTGTTCAAAGTACCCATTTCACAACACTTACCAATACGTCCCTTTCATCTTGAGTATTCCTCCATTTCAGTAGAAGTTTACCCGTTGAACACATCGGAATATAATTTGGATACATGGAAAGTTTGCACATAAGTGCCACATATGTAGCCAAGCTACCATGTAACCCGCCCATAAGTGAACTCGGACTCAACTCAACGAGCTCGAATGCCTAGTTACATCTCTTGAACTCGGACTCAACTGAACGAGTTCGGACGCATGCATCCATAAGTGAACTCAGACTCAACTCAACGAGTTCGGATGCCCATATATCCCAGTGACATTTCACTTGTATCCTAATCCATTCCTAAGGTTGAACAGGACCTTTTTCCCAATCATGTGTCTCAACCATCTCCTACGGAATGTCGATACCGATACTCGGTAGTATTTCACATTTCATTTTCCGAGTATATCACATATTTTGACATATTATTAAACAATTGTCACAAGTATGATATTTCATAATAATTATCATATCATTTAAATAACATAAAAACATTTAAAATAATAACCATGTTACCAACATTTACATATGAATTTACCTCGTATGCGAAAATGGCTACTTTTACCATTTCGTCCACAACTTGATATTTTCCCCATTTTAGCCCGAATTTTAGTTTTCCTTGCTCTATCATTTAAAATATAGTATAATTAGGACTCACATTATTCAAATTGACCCAAAATCATATTTTGGCAAAATTATAGTTTTGCCCCTAAACTTTCGCATATTTACACTTTTGCCCCAAAGCTCGTAAATTAAACTTCAGCCTATTTTCTTATGTTTTATGACATGCTGATCATTTTTCCCTTCTATGGAAACATCAAATTCTCACTTTAACATGTACTTATGACTATTAGGTATTTTTACCGATTATGCCCTTTTGCTCGTTTTCACTTAAAACCGAGTAGCACAAGTTGTCTAACATAATTTAAAACCTCATATTCTATCATAAAACACCAAAATACACAAATTTCACCTATGGGTATTTTTCCAAATATAAACCCTAGGTTGAATTATTGCTAGCATAAGCTTAATCGAGCTACGGACTCCAAAACGTAAAAATCATTAAAACGAGGCTAGAACGGACTTACAATCGAGCTTGGAAGCTTGAAAAATCCTAGCCATGGTTTCTCCTTGCTATATTCGGCCATGGGTTGAAGATGAGCAAAATTGGCTTTTAATTTTGTATTTTAATTCATTTTACCCCTAAATAACCAAAATGCCCTTACTACTAAACTTTTCAAAAATTCCATCCATGTCCAATTTTTGTCCATAGACTTAGAAATTGGTAAAATTGCTATTTAAGACCTCCTAATTAATATTTCAAAACAATTTCATACTAGAAACTTCTAGAATGCAAGTTTTATAAATAATTCGATTTAGTCCCTAATTTCAATTTAAGCACTTTATGCATAAAATTTCTTCACAAAATTTTCACACAATCATGCAATCATATCATAGAACTCAAAATAATCATAAAATAATTATTTCTATCTCGGATTTTGTGGTCACGCAACCGCTATTCCGACTAGGCCCAAAATCAGGATATTACAACTGTCCCCCCTTTAAGGATTTTCGTCCCCGAAAATCTTACCAGAAAAGTGGTCTTCACTTTTAATCTCATATTCGGTCTTGTCAAGAACTTGCACTTAGACCTGCACCTCCAATACATCTCTTCAATTTCTCATATGATCTAAAAGCTTACAGTCTCAACTCTCAACTGTTCTTAAATTTTCAACCCTTCTCAGTTTCCCATGATATCATGACATAAAACCCGGATCTCAACTTGATTTAATGGAGACCGGAATTCCAAGAAATCCAAAAATCAAAGAGACCTGAAATTCCATGAATCTGATGAGTAGGAATTCATTCAATACAGATATGATTTATAGATCTCGCCAAACATTTAACAATAGGATACATCACATTTTCCTCTTTCCGCCATAGAAATAATTCTGATATGGCCTCAAGAATAATCCTTCTCATTTCCATCCCAATATTAACATTGACAAGGATAATTTTGATAGATCCCAATGCTCGACTTTAACCCCTTTAACAACTTCGATTTTATGTAACATCGGATGCTCTAAACTATCACATTACCTCACTGTCTTGAAACACATCACAATTCATACAACAATACATTACTGAAAGTCAGGAAGTCTTTGCTCAATGTAGACTAGTCTAGTTCAGACGCTTCGGTTACCAATATTCTCATCTATCCGAACTCTGTCAACATGTAATAAACTTTTCAGCTTTCACAAGATAGAAACCTTATCATTCGTAGTGAATTAAACTAATATCCAACTCTTTTCTAATAAATATACACTTCTCGTTCAAACTATTTACTTTTTTATCCGTACAAAATGAAATTCTATTATCAGACTTGGGAAAAATAATCCTGACATAATTGTCACATGAAATCTTTCAAATAAATAATTTACCATACCGACTGAAACTCGCGATTTTATCACCTATGCCTTTACTGATGTCAAATCCTTACACAGAAATTAGAAAAAATCCCGATACTAAAATCACCACATTACCAAGATCAAATTAGAAGTATAGTCATATTTGACATGATTATCACGAGCTGAAGAACGCACTTCGAACACGAGTCATAATTGACAAAATATGGAACAAAGATAACAAGGAAACCGAATAAAGAAATCCAAGATAGAGAAATCCAGAATAAAGAATTCCAGAACAAAGAGATCCAGGATAAAGAAACCCAAGATATGATACTATGCCGGAAAATCGAAAACCAAACTCATAGAGAAAATACAGAATACCCCAATAATTCTTCAAAGAAAGAAAGTCCAAAAGAAAACATCATTTAATCCCACTGGAATCAAATATAACAAGAACAATATATCTTCCCATACATATATATCAGATGAAGCATCAAGTAGAAGAAAGCAGAATCATAATATCATATGAATTCTCTCATCAATTCTTATCGATTGAAATGAAATAGAATACAGATAAAATAGAGCAATATAAATTATAAACCAATCAGACTACCAATGCTTTCATCCAACACCGAATTAGAAGACATTCCCATATAACAAGAATTTCTTCGAAGATCAATAGCCATAGAAATATTTACGAGAACGGGTAAACACATAGAACATCTCAAAAGAGTCTCGCTAAATCATCCGGTCATAATCATCACACTCAGATAGTTCACATTTCAATTATCATTTCCCCAACTAGTTCTGCGTCACAAATTTCATATTAAACCATTCACTAAAGAAGGCCGATTCTGAATAAATTTCGATTCTGATTTTTCGACCTTGCACTGAGTAATTCAGTTTAGCAAGGAGAATTCCTTTTCTAACTGGGACAGTGCATAACTCCAATAATCTTTACGTCAATCCGATACTTTACTGGCTCTAACTTTACTTATCAGCTATTTTCAATCTCTGATCATACTTATGATTATTCTATCACTGAACTCTTTGGGTTCTCAACCGAAAACTTATTCAATACAAATCTCAAGAAATTCCATTATAAGTACCACTTTGGTATGGGGAGGGGTTGTAGGACCTCTGACTCGACTTTCTTATACATACACATATGACACAACTTCCATCATCATAGTAACATCATCAAAATCATGTCATTCATTCATGTTGGCTTACACCAATTTTCCTATTGTCCCATTTAGACAATATACTTATGCATACATTCTATGTTTTCTAGATAGCTTTACTTATCTATTCATTTAATTAAATTAATTCATGCTCATGACATTATATAAGGCCAAACAAACATAGATATTTGCATCACAATCACAACTTTCATTTCGTGCATCATCATGTACATATCATTACAATCATATAATTCAGTCCAACAATTTAACATAGATAAGTTCATTTCATTATAACCCTTTATCTCATAAAAATTATATATCATTAACATTTATCAACATTCGACGTCCAAATCAAGACAATGACATTTTCACTCGTATCATAATATTATGACCTTTATTCATACCTTTCTATTTATTCCGTTCATCTTATCAAGTAAGCCACATACACTACATCATATGAGCATTAAGCAAATATGAATATTTATCTCATATGTATCATAAACCTTTATTCATACTTTTCTGAACCGAGACTTATCATAATCATAATTTTACTCAAATACCTTCACATAACATTGAACATGGTCGGCGCAGCTCGGTTGAAGAGTACCCTGTCAAAATAAGACGGTACTCATACACGTCGGAAGACATCACACTATCACAGATCAGTGGCATGTATAGCTAAACTTTTACACATGCTAGGTTAGTCCGAGAACCGACTAAACCTACTCTGATACCACTAATTGTAACGCCCCGTACCCAAGACCGTTGCTGGAGTTGAACACGAGGTGTTAACGGACTTAATTCATTACTTAAACAGCTCATACAATTCATTTTAAAATTTCCAGACAAGTTGGCTAACTGCATCACAGTCGCTTTAAAAATCATATATTGAGTTCCGAAACTCAAAATCCAATTCCGTAAATTTTTACTAAAACTAGACTCATATATCTATCTACTAATATTTTTCTAGAATTTTTGGTTTGGCCAATTAGTACAGTTTATTAGTTAAAGTCTCCCCTACTTTAGGGTTCGACTACTCTGACCTCTGTATATTATGAATCAGATATCTCCCTGTACAGAGCTTCAATGACTATGCCGTTTATCTCTAATAAAACTATACTCAATAAGGAATCTGTACATATAAATCATGACTTCTAATTATCTTTGTAAAATTTATGGTGAATTTCCAAACTCATAACAGGGGATCCAGAAATCGCTCTGGACCTATTTCACAAAAATTTAAACATCTCATAAAATATAACTCATATACCTGTTTTGCTTCTTCCATATGAAAATAGACTCATCAAGCTTCGATTCCATAACTTATTCATTATTTAATTCCATTTCTACTACTTTTAGTGATTTTTCAAATTCACATCACTACTGCTGTCTGAATCTATTTTATGGTAAATTTTACCTATTTCATGGTTTCCATGGATTAGCTAGCAATTTGACATACATAACACAAAATATGATCATGATTAGCCATTCCAATGGCTAATCATTACCAAGCATTTCCATACCACTCAATAACCTTATCATAAGACCATATATACAAAATGATTATAATGCTATACATGCCATACTCAAAATATACAAGCCATTATGCCAAGATGGTATGAGGATAGTGTGAGCGAGCCCCCGACCGTTCCCGATTTTCGAGCTGGCTTGTCAAAACTACAAGGAATGAAAAGGAGGGAGTAAGCATAAATGCTTAATAAGTTCACATGCAAATAGCAAGTAACATAACCATATAAGCAAACATAAAACTGTATTTGCATAATCATCACCAAGACATTCATATCACATTTTCATTTATCATCTTACCATATTGTTGTTATATCGATTTTTCAACCCGAGGGTTAAGTACATACCTGTTCAAAGTACCCATTTCACAACACCTACCAATACGTCCCTTTCATCTTGAGTATTCTTCCATTTCAGTAGAACTTTACCCGTTGAACACATCGGAATATAATTCGGATACATGGAAAGTTTGCACATAAGTGCCACATATGTAGCCAAGCTACCATGTAACCTGCCCATAAGTGAACTCGGACTCAACTCAACGAGCTCGGATGCCTAGTTACATCTCTCGAACTCGGACTCAAGTCAATGAGTTCGGACGCTTGCATCCATAAGTGAACTCGGACTCAACTCAACGAGTTCGGATGCCCATATATCCCAGTGACATGTCACTTGTATCCTAATCCATTCCTAAGGTTCAACGGGACCTTTTTCCCAATCATGTGTCTCAACCATCTCCTACGGAATGTCGATACCGATACTCGGTAGTATTTCACATTTCATTTTCCAAGTATATCACATAATTTGACATATTATCAAACAATTGTCACAAGTATGATATTTCATAATAATTATCATATCATTTAAATAACATAAAAACATTTAAAATAATAACCATGTTACCAACATTTACATATGAACTTACCTCGTATGCGAAAATGACTACTTTTACCATTTCGTCCACAACTTGGTATTTTCCCCATTTTAGCCCGAATTTTAGTTTTCCTTGCTCTATCATTTAAAATATAGTATAATTAGGACTCACATTATTCAAATTGACCCAAAATCATATTTTGGAAAATTGCAGTTTTGCCCCTAAATTTTCGCATATTTACACTTTTGCCCCAAAGCTCGTAAATTAAACTTCAGCCTATTTCCTTATGTTTTATGACATGCTGATCATTTTTCCCTTCTATGGCAACATCAAATTCTCACTCTAACATGTACTTATGACTATTAGGTATTTTTACCAATTAAGCCCTTTTGCTCGTTTTCACTTAAAACCAAGTAGCACAAGTTGTCTAACATAATTTAAAACCTCATATTCTATCATAAAACACCAAAATACACAAATTTCACCTATGGGTATTTTTCCAAATATAAACCCTAGGTTAAATTATTGCTAGCATAAGCTAAATCGAGCTACCAGACTCCAAAACGTAAAAATCATTAAAACGAGGCTAGAACGGACTTACAATCGAGCTTGGAAGCATGAAAAACCCTATCCATGGTTTCTCCTTGCTATATTCAGCCATGGGGTTGAAGATGAGCAAAATTGGCTTTTAATTTTGTATTTTAATTCATTTTACCCCTAAATGACCAAAATGCCCTTTCTACTAAACTTTCCAAAAATTCCATCCATGTCCAATTTTTGTCCATAGACTTAGAAATTGGTAAGATTGATATTTAAGACCTCCTAATTAAAATTTTAAAACAATTTCATACTAGAAACTTCTATAATGCAAGTTTTACAAATTATTCGATTTAGTCCCTAATTTCAATTTAAGCACCTTATGCATAAAATTTCTTCACGAAATTTTCACACAATCATGCAATCATATCATAGACCTCAAAATAATCATAAAATAATTATTTCTATCTCGAATTTTGTGGTCACGAAACCGCTATTCCGACTAGGCCCAAAATCGGGATATTACACACATTCTTAGTCTTCCAGGAATATCGAGGCCGATACTGGTAGCAATTCATATTTATCAAGTAGTAAACATAATTTGCATATTACTCAACATTAACCACAAAGCATAATATTTCACGATAAAAAATCAACATATCATATAATTAACATCAATAACTTTAAAATAATAATTATGCTACATTATTTACATATGAACTTACCTCGTATGCTAAAATGGCTACTTTTACCATTTCGTCCACAACTTGGTATTTTTCCATTTTAGCCCTAATTTTATTTTTCCTTGCTCTATCATTTAAAATATAGTCTAATTAGGACTCACATTATTCAAATTGACCCAAAATCATATTTTGGCAAAATTACAATTTTGCCCTAAACTTTCCATATTTACACTTTTGCCCCAAAGCTCAGTAAATTAAACTTCAGCCTATTTTCTTATGTTTTATGACATTCTGATCATTTTTCCTTCTATGGCAACATCAAATTCTCATTCTAACATGTACTTATGACTATTAGGTATTTTTACCAATTAAGCCCTTTTGCTAGTTTTCACTTAAAACCAAGTAGCACAAGTTGTCTAACACAATTTAAAACCTCATATCCATCATAAAACACCAAAATACACAAATTTCACCTATGGGTATTTTTCCAAATATGAACCCTAGGTTGAATTATTGCTAGCATAAGCTTAATCGAGCTACCGGGACTCCAAAAACGTAAAAATCATGAAAAACGAGGCTAGAATGGACTTACAATCGAGCTTGGAAGCTTGAAAACCCTAGCCATGGTTTCTCCTTGCTATATTCGGCCATAGGGTTGAAGATGAGCAAAATTAGCTTTTAATTTTGTATTTTAATTCATTTTACCCCTAAATGACCAAAATGCCCTTACTACTAAACTTTCCAAAAATTCCATCCATGTCCAATTTTTGTCTATAGACTTAGAAATTGGTAAAATTTCTATTTAAGACCTCCTAATTAAAATTTCAAAACAATTTCATACTAGAAACTTCTATAATGCAAGTTTTACAAATTATTCGATTTAGTCCCTAATTTCAATTTAAGCACCTTATGCATAAAATTTCTTCACGAAATTTTCACACAATCATGCAATCATATCATAGACCTCAAAATAATCATAAAATAATTATTTCTATCTCGAATTTTGTGGTCACGAAACCGCTATTCCGACTAGGCCCAAAATCAGGATATTACACACATTGCCGTCTTCCAGGGAATATCAGAACCGATACGCGGTAGCAATTCATATTTATCAAGTAGTAAACATAATTTGCATATTACTCAACATTAACCACAAAGCATAATATTTCACGATAAAAAAATCAACATATCATATAATTAACATCAATAACTTAAAAATAACAATTATGCTACATTATTTACACATGAACTTACCTCGATGTCTAAAATGGCTACTTTTACCATTTCGTCCACAACTTGGTATTTTTCCATTTTAGCTCGAATTTCATTTTTCCTTGCTCTATCATTTAAAATATAGTCTAATTAGGACTCACATTATTCAAATTGACCCAAAATCATATTTTGGCAAAATTACAATTTTGCCCCTAAACTTTCCATATTTACACTTTTGCCCCAAAGCTCGTAAATTAAACTTCAGCCTATTTTCTTATGTTTTATGACATTCTGATCATTTTTCCCTTCTATGGAAACATCAAATTCTCATTCTAACATGTACTTATGACTATTAGGTATTTTTACCGATTAAGCCCTTTTGCTAGTTTTCGCTTAAAACCGAGTAGCACAAGTTGTCTAACACAATTTAAAACCTCATATCCATCATAAAACACCAAAATACACAAATTTCACCTATGGGTATTTTTCCAAATATGAACCCTAGGTTGAATTATTGCTAGCATAAGCTTAATCGAGCTACCGGGACTCCAAAAACGTAAAAATCATGAAAAACGAGGCTAGAATGGACTTACAATCGAGCTTGGAAGCTTGAAAAACCCTAGCCATGGTTTCTCCTTGCTATATTCGGCCATAGGGTTGAAGATGAGCAAAATTAGCTTTAATTTTGTATTTTAATTCATTTTACCCTAAATGACCAAAATGCCCTTACTACTAAACTTTCCAAAATTCCATCCATGTCCAATTTTTGTCTATAGACTTAGAAATTGGAAAAATTTCTATTTAAGACCTCCTAATTAATATTTCAAAACAATTTCATACTAGAAACTTCTAGAATGCAAGTTTTACAAATTATTCGATTTAGTCCCTAATTTCAATTTAAGCACTTTATGCATAAAATTTCTTCACAAAATTTTCACACAATCATGCAATCATATCATAGACCTTAAAATAATCATAAAATAATTATTTCTATCTCGGATTTTGTGGTCACGAAACCGCTATTCCGACTAGGCCCAAAATCAGGATATTACACACATTGCCGTCTTCCATGGAATATCGGAACCGATACTCGGTAGCAATTCATATTTATCAAGTAGTAAACATAATTTGCATATTACTCAACATTAACCACAAAGCATAATATTTCATGATAAAAAAATCAGCATATCATATAATGAACATCAATAACTTAAAAATAACAATTATGCTACATTATTTACACATGAACTTAACTCGTATGCGAAAATGGCTACTTTTACCATTTCGTCCACAACTTGGTATTTTTCCATTTTAGCTCGAATTTCATTTTTCCTTGCCCTATCATTTAAAATATAGTCTAATTAGGACTCACATTATTCAAATTGACCCAAAATCATATTTTGGCAAAATTACAGTTTTGACCCTGAACTTTTGCATATTTACACTTTTGCCCCAAAGCTCGTAAATTAAACTTCAGCCTATTTTCTTATGTTTTATGACATGCTTATCATTTTTCCCTTCTATGGAAACATCAAATTCTCACTCTAACATGTACTTATGACTATTAGGTATTTTTACCGATTAAGCCCTTTTGCTAGTTTTCGCTTAAAACCGAGTAGCACAAGTTGTCTAACATAATTTAAAACCTCATATTCCATCATAAAACACCAAAATACACAAATTTCACCTATGGGTATTTTTCCAAATATGAACCCTAGGTTGAATTATTGCTAGCATAAGCTTAATCGAGCTACCGGGACTCCAAAAACGTAAAAATCATTAAAAACGAGGCTAGAACGGACTTACAATCGAGCTTGGAAGCTTGAAAAACCATAGCCATGGTTTCTCCTTGCTATATTCAGCCATAGGGTTGAAGATGAGCAAAATTAGCTTTTAATTTTGTATTTTAATTCATTTTACCCCTAAATGACCAAAATGCCCGTACTACTAATCTTTCCAAAAATTTCATCCATGTCCAATTTTTGTCCATAGACTTAGAAATTGGTAAAATTTCTATTTAAGACCTCCTAATTAATATTTCAAAACAATTTCATACTAGAAACTTCTAGAATGCAAGTTTTACAAATTATTCGATTTAGTCCCTAATTTCAATTTAAGCACTTTATGCATAAAATTTCTTCACAAAATTTTCACACAATCATGCAATCATATCATAGACCTCAAAATAATCATAAAATAATTATTTCTATCTCGGATTTTGTGGTCACGAAACCACTATTTCGACTAGGCCCAAAATCGATATTACAACTCTCCCCTTTAGGGATTTTCGTCCCTAAAAATCTTACCGAAAAGTGGTCTTCACTTAGATTCCTCAATTTCATATTCGGTCTTTGAAGAACTTTCACTCAAAGTGCCTCCAATATATCTCATTAATTTCTCATATATTCTGAAAGTTTACGAACTCATCTCTTAATTGTTCTTAAATTTTCAACCCTTCTCCGTTTCCCTTGTCATCTTGACATAAAACCAGATCTCAATTTGGTTAATGGAGACTAGAATTCCAAGAAATTCAACAATCAAAAAGACTTGAAATTCCATGAATCTGATGAGTAGGAATTCATTCAATACCGATATGATTTATAGATCTCGCCAAACATTTAACAATAGGATACATCACATTTTCCTCTTTCCGCCATGGAAATAATTCTGATATGGCCTCAAGAATAATCCTTCTCATTTCCATCCCAATATCAACACTGGCAAGGATAATTTTGATAGATCCCAATGCTCGGCTTTAGCCTTTTTAATAACTCAGATTTTATGTAACAACGAATGCTCTAAACTATCACATTACCTCACTGTCTTGAAACACATCACAATTCATACAATGGTACATTACTGAAAGTCAGGAAGTCTTTACTCAATGTAGACTAGTCTAGTTCAGACGCTTCGGTTATCAATATTCTCATCTATCTGAACTCTGTCAACATGTAATAAACTTTTCAGCTTTCACAAGACGAAAACCTTATCATTCGTAGTGACTTTAACTAATATCCAACTCTTTCTAATAAATATACACTTCTCGTTCAGACTATTTACTCTTTTATCTGTACAAAATGAAATTCTATTATCAGACTTGAGAAAAATAATCCTGACATAATTGTCACATGAAATCTTTCAAATAAATAATTCACCATACCGACTGAAACTCGCACTTTTATCACCTATGCCTTTACTGATGTCAAATCCTTACACAGAAATTAGAAAAAATGCCAATACTAAAATCACCACATTACCAAGATCAAATTATAAGTATAGTCATATTTGACATGATTATCACAAGCTGAAGAACGCACTTCAAACACGAGTCATAATTGACAAATTATGGAACAAAGATAACAAGGAAACTGAATAAAGAAATCCAAGATAGAGAAATCCAGAATAAAGAAACCCAAGATACAATACTATACCGGAGAATCGAAAACCAAACTCATAGAGAAAATACAGAATACCCCGATAATTGTTCAAAGAAAGAAAGTCTAGAAGAAAACATCATTTAATCCCACTAAAATCAAATATAACAAGATCAATATATCTTCCCATACGTATATATCAGATGAAGCATCAAGTAGAAGAAACAGAATCATAATATCATATGTATTCACTCATCAATTCTTATCAGACGAAATGAAATAGAATACCCGATGAAATAGAGCAATATAAATTATAAACCAGTCAGACTACTAATGCTTTCACCCAACACCAGGATTAAAAGACATTCCCATATAACAAGAATTTCTTCAGAAGATCAATAGCAATAGAAATATTTCTAAGAACGGGTAAACACATAGAACATCTCAAAAGAGATCGCTAAATCTGTCCGGTCATAATCACACACTCGAGATAGTTCACATTTCAATTATCATTTCCCCAACTAGTTCTGCGTCACAAATTTCATATTAAACCATTCACTAAAGAAGGCCGATTCGAATAAATTTCGATTTACGTTTTCTCGACCTTGCACTGAGTAATTCAGTTTACCAAGGAGAATTCCTTTTCTAACTGGGACAGTGCATAACTCCAATAATCTTTACGTCAATCCGATACTTTACTGGCTCTAACTTTACTTATCAGCTCATTTTCAATCTCTGATCATACTTATAATTATTCTATCATTTGAACTCTTTGGGTTCTCAACCAAAACTTATTCAATACAAATCTCATGAAATTCCATTATAAGTACCACTTTGGTAAGGGGGAGGGGTTGTAGGACCTCTGACTCGACTTTCTTATACATACACATATGACACAACTCCCATCATCATAGCAACATCATCAAAATCATGTCATTCATTCATGTTGGCTTACACCAATTTTCCTATTGTCCCATTTAGACAATATACTTATGCATACATTCTATGTTTTCTAGATAGCTTTACTTATCCATTCATTTAATTAAATTAATTCATGCTCATGACATCATATAAGGCCAAACAAACATAGATATTTGCATTACAATCACAACTTTCATTTCGTGCATCATCATGTACATATCATTCAATCATATAATTCGGTCCAACAATTTAACATAGATAAGTTCATTTCATTATAATCCTTTATCTCATAAAAAATTGTATATCATTAACATTCATCAACATTCAACATCCAATCAAGACAATGACATTTTCATTCGTATCATGATATTATGACCTTTATTCATACCTCTACTACTTTCTATTTATTCCGTTCATCTTATCAAGTAAGCCACATACACTACATCGTATGAGCATTAAGCAAATATGGATATTTATCAGAACATGAACTTTCATCTCACATATTATCACATATGTATCATAAACTTTTATTTATACTTTTCTGAACCGAGACTTATCATAATCATAACTTTACTCAAATACCTTCGCATAACATTGAACATGGTCAGCACAGCTCAGTTGGAGAGTACCCTGTCTAAATAAGACGGTACTCATACGCATCGGAAGACATCACACTATCACAGACCAGTGGCATGTATAGATAAACTTTTACACATGCTAGGTTAGTTCGAGAACTGACTAAACCTGTTCTGATGCCACTAAATGTAACGCCCCCGCGCCTAAAACCATCACCGGAGTCGAGCTTGAGGAGTTACCGAACATAATTTATCAAATTAAGAACTTCAAATCTTTTGTTTCTACATTCACAGCTTTCTAGCTACTCGCGTCATAGTTACAAGAAAAATCATATCTCGAGTTACGAAACTCGAAATCAAGATCCGTAAATTTTCCCTAAATCTAGACTCATATATATATTTACTGATTTTTTTTCTAGAATTTTTGGTTGGGCCAATTAGTACAGTTTATTAGTTAAAGTCTCCCCTGTTTCAGGGTTCGACTGATCTGACATCTGTGTATTACGAATCAGATATATCTCTATACAGAATTTCAATGACTACAAGGTTTGTTTCTATTAAAACTAGACTTAATAAGGAATATGTACATATAAGGAATGACTTTAATTATTTGTTTACAATTTATTATGAATTTTTAAAGTCAGAACATAGGATCCAGAAATCACTCTGGCCCTATTTCAGAAGGTTTCAAATATCTCATAAAGTATAATTTATATGCCTCTTTTTTTTTATCCATATGAAGATAGACTCATTAAGCTTCAATTTCATAACTTGCTCATCATTTAATTCCATTTATACTATATTTAGTGATTTTTCAAATTCATGTCATTGCTGCAGCAATATTCTGTTTTAAGGCAAATTTCATCTTTTCATGAGTTGTTATGAACTAGATAACCTATTAAACTTCCATGATATCAAACATGATCTAAATTTAACCATCTCCATGACTTATCAATATCAAACATTTTCTCAACCAATCATGGCCATATCATAAAATTATTTACATAAAATAAATATATTGCTATACATGCCATACTTAAGTTTTACAAGCCATTTACCCAGATGAAAGTCCTTTGGATAGTGTAATCGAACCTTCGACCCATCCCAATTCCCGAGCTGGCTTGTTCAAAACTACAGTAAATAAAGAGGAGGGAGTAAGTATAAATGCTTAGTAAGTTCATATGTAAATAACAAGTAACATAACAATACAAATATACCAAACAACTTTAGCATGGTATCACCAAAACATATATCATATTTCTAAACATCATTCATCATCTTACTACCTTATCGTTGTTGTATCTATTATCAACCCGAGGGTTAAGAACATACCTGTCCAAAGTGTCCATTTCACAACACTTACCAAAACGTCGCTTGCATCTTAAGTGTTCTTTCATTTCACTAGAAATTTCACCCGTTGAACACATCAGAATACAACTCGGATACACGGATAATTTGCACATAAGTGCCTCATATGTAATCAAGAAATCATGTAACCCACCCCTAAGTGAACTCGGACTCAACTCAACGAGCTCGGGCGTTAGCATCCATAAGTGAACTCGGACTCAACTCAACGAGTTCGGATGCCTAGTTACATTTTACGAACTCGGACTCAACTCAACGAGTTCGGACATTCGCATCCATAAGTGAACTCGGACTCAACTCAATGAGTTCGGATGCTCAACCATCCTAGTGACATGTCACTTGTATCCTAATCTATTCCTAAGGTTCAAACGGGCTTTTTTCCTCAATCTCACATTGTAACGCCCCGTACCCAAGACCGTTGCCGGAGTCGAACACGAGGTGTTAACGGACTTAATTCATTACTTAAACAGCTCATACAATTCATTTTAAAATTTCCAGACAAGCTGGCTAACTGCATCATAGTTGCTTTAAAAATCATATATCGAGTTCCGAAACTCGAAATCCAATTCCGTAAATTGTTACTGAAACTAGACTCATATATCTATCTACTAATTTGTTTCTAGAATTTTTGGTCTGTCCAATTAGTACAGTTTATTAGTTAAAATCTCCCCTGTTTCAGGGTTTGACTACTCTGACCTCTATGTATTACGAATCAGATATCTCCCTGTACAGAGCTTCAATGACTATGCCGTTTGTCTCTAATAAAACTAGACTCAATAAGGAATCTGTAAATATAAACAATGACTTCTAATTATCTGTGAAAATTTTATGGTGAATTTCCAAACTCAGAATAGGGGATCTAGAAATCGCTCTGGCTCTGTTTCGCAAAAATTTAAACATCTCAGAAAATTGAACTCATATACCTGTTTCGATTCTTCCATATGAAAATAGACTCATCAAGCTTCGATTCCATAACTTATTAATTATTTAATTCCATTTCTACTATTTTTAGTGATTTTTCAAATTCACATCACTACTGCTATTTGAATCTATTTTATGGTAAATTTTACCTATTTCATGGTTTCCATGGATTAGCTAGCAATTTGACATACATAACACCAAATATGATCATGATTAGCCATTCCAATGGCTAATCATTACCAAGCATTTCCATACCACTCAATAACCATATCATAAGACCATATATACAAAATGATTATAATGCTATACAAGCCATACTCAAAATATACAAGCCATTATGCCAAGATGGTATGCGGATAGTGTGAGCGAGCCCCCGACCGTTCCCGATTTCTGAGCTGGTTTGTCAAAACTATAAGGAATGAAAAGGAGGGAGTAAGCATAAATGCTTAATAAGTTCACATGCAAATAGCAAGTAACATAACCATATAAGCAAACATAAAACTGTATTTGCATAATCATCACCAAGACATTCATATCACATTTTCATTTATCATCTTACCATATTGTTGTTATATCGATTTTTCAACTCGAGGGTTAAGTACATACCTGTTCAAAGTACCCATTTCACAACACTTACCAATACGTCCCTTTCATCTTGAGTATTCCTCCATTTCAGTAGAACTTTACCCGTTGAACACATCGGAATATAATTCGGATACATGGAAAGTTTGCACATAAGTGCCACATATGTGGCCAAGCTACCATGTAACCCGCCCATAAGTGAACTCGGACTCAACTCAACGAGCTCGGATGCCTAGTTACATCTCTTGAACTCGGACTCAACTGAACGAGTTCGGACGCATGCATCCATAAGTGAACTCAGACTCAACTCAACGAGTTCGGATGCCCATATATCCCAGTGACATGTCACTTGTATCCTAATCCATTCCTAAGGTTCAACGGGACCTTTTTCCCAATCATGTGTCTCAACCATCTCCTACGGAATGTCGATACCGATACTCGCTAGTATTTCACATTTCATTTTCCGAGTATATCACATATTTTGACATATTATCAAACAATTGTCACAAGTATGATATTTCATAATAATTATCATATCATTTAAATAACATAAAAACATTTAAAATAATAACCATGTTACCAACATTTACATATGAACTTACCTCGTATGCGAAAATGGCTACTTTTACCATTTCGTCCAAAACTTGATATTTTCCCCATTTTAGCCCGAATTTTAGTTTTCCTTGATCTATCATTTAAAATATAGTACAATTAGGACTCACATTATTCAAATTGACCCAAAATCATATTTTGGCAAAATTACAGTTTTGCCCCTAAACTTTTGCATATTTACACTTTTGCCCCAAAGCTCGTAAATTAAACTTCAGCCTATTTTCTTATGTTTTATGACATGCTGGTCATTTTTCCCTTCTATGGAAACATCAAATTCTCACTCTAACATGTACTTATGACTATTAGGTATTTTTACTAATTAAGCCCTTTTGCTCGTTTTCACTTAAAACCGAGTAGCACAAGTTGTCTAACATAATTTAAAACCTCATATTCTATCATAAAACACCAAAATACACAAATTTCACCTATGGGTATTTTTCCAAATATAAACCCTAGGTTAAATTATTGCTAGCATAAGCTAAATCGAGCTACCGGGACTCCAAAAACGTAAAAATCATTAAAAACGAGGCTAGAACGGACTTACAATCGAGCTTGGAAGCTTGAAAAATCCTAGCCATGGTTTCTCCTTGCTATATTCGGCCATGGGTTGAAGATGAGCAAAATTGGCTTTTAATTTTGTATTTTAATTCATTTTACCCTAAATGACCAAAATGCCCTTACTACTAAACTTTCCAAAATTCCATCCATGTCCAATTTTGTCCATAGACTTAGAAATTGGTAAAATTGCTATTTAAGACCTCCTAATTAATATTTCAAAACAATTTCATACTAGAAACTTCTAGAATGCAAGTTTTATAAATAATTCGATTTAGTCCCTAATTTCAATTTAAGCACTTTATGCATAAAATTTCTTCACGAAATTTTCACACAATCATGCAATCATATCATAGACCTCAAAATAATCATAAAATAATTATTTCTAACTCGGATTTTGTGGTCACGAAACCGCTATTCCGACTAGGCCCAAAATCAGGATATTACAACTGTCCCCCCTTTAAGGATTTTCGTCCCCGAAAATCTTACCAGAAAAGTGGTCTTCACTTTTAATCTCATATTCGGTGCCGAAGAACTTGCACTTAGACTGTACCTCCAATACATCTCTTCAATTTCTCATATGATCTAAAAGCTTACAGTCTCAACTCTCAACTGTTCTTAAATTTTCAACCCTTCTCGCTTCCCATGATATCATGACATAAAACCCGGATCTCAACTTGATTTAATGGAGACCTAATTCCAAGAAATCAAAAATCAAAGAGACACGAAATTCCATGAATCGATGAGTAGGAATTCATTCAATACGATATGATTTATAGATCTCGCCAAACATTTAACAATAGGATACATCACATTTTCTCTTTCCGCCATAGAAATAATTCGATATGGCCTCAAGAATAATCCTTCTCATTTCCATCCCAATATTAACAATCGACAAGGATAATTTTGATAGATCCCAATGCTCGCTTTAACCCCTTTAACAACTCGATTTTATGTAACACCGGATGCTCTAAACTATCACATTACCTCACCGTCTTGAAACACATCACAATTCATACAACAATACATTACTTGAAAGTCGAAGTCTTTGATCAATGTAGACTAGTCTAGTTCGGACGCTTGGTTACCAATATTCTCATCTATCCGAACTCACAACATGTAATAAACTTTTCAGCTTTCACAAGATAGAAACCTTATCATTCGTAGTGACTTAAACTAATATCCAACTCTTTTCTAATAAATATACACTTCTCGCTCAAACTATTTACTCTTTTATCCGTACAAAATGAAATTCTATTATCGACTTGGGAAAAATAATCGACATAATACATGAAATCTTTCAAATAAATAATTTACCATACCGATGAAACTCGCGATTTTATCACCTATGCCTTTCTTGATGTCAAATCCTTACACGTAAATTAGAAAAATCCCAATACTAAAATCACCACATTACCAAGATCAAATTAGAAGTATAGTCATATTTGACATGATTATCACGAAATGAAGAACGTTACTTGAACACGAGTCATAATTGACAAATTATGGAACAAAGATAACAAGGAAACCGAATAAAGAAATCCAAGATAGAGAAATCCAGAATAAAGAATTCCAGAACAAAGAGATCCAGGATAAAGAAACCCAAGATATGATACTATGCCGGAAAATCGAAAACCAAACTCATAGAGAAAATACAGAATACCCCAATAATTCTTCAAAGAAAGAAAGTCCAAAAGAAAACATCATTTAATCCCACTGGAATCAAATATAACAAGAACAATATATCTTCCCATACATATATATCAGATGAAGCATCAAGTAGAAGAAACAGAATCATAATATCATGCGTATTGTCTCATCAATTCTTATCAGACGAAATGAAATAGAGCAATATAAATTATAAACCAGTCAGACTACCAATGCTTTCATCTAACACCAGAATTGGAAGACATTCCCATATAACAAGAATTTCTTCAGAAGATCAATAGCCATAAAAATATTACTGAGAACGGGTAAACACATAGAACATCTCAAAAGAGTCTCGCTAAATCATCCATCATAATCATCACACTCGGATAGTTCACATTTCAATTATCATTTCCCAACTAGTTCTGCCGTCACAAATTTCATATTAAACCATTCACTAAAGAATGCCAGTTCTGAATAAGTTTCAATTTACACTTTTCTCGACCTTGCACCTGAGTAATTCGATTTACCAAAGAGAATTCCTTTTCTAACTGAGACAGTGCATAACTCCAATAATCTTTACGTCAATCCGATACTTTCTCGGCTCGACTTTACTTATCAGCTCATTTTCAATCTCTGATCATACTTATGATTATTCTATCACTGAACTCTTTGGGTTCTCAACCGAAAACTTATTCAATACAAATCTCAAGAAATTCCATTATAAGTACCACTTTGGTATGGGGAGGGGTTGTGGGACCTCTGACTCGACTTTCTTATACATAAGGGGGAGGGGTTGTAGGACCTCTGACTCGACTTTCTTATACATACACATATGACACAACTTCCATCATCATAGTAACATCATCAAAATCATGTCATTCATTCATGTTGGCTTACACCAATTTTCCTATTGTCCCATTTAGACAATATACTTATGCATACATTCTATGTTTTCTAGATAGCTTTACTTATCTATTCATTTAATTAAATTAATTCATGCTCATGACATTATATAAGGCCAAACAAACATAGATATTTGCAACACAATCACAACTTTCATTTCGTGCATCATCATGTACATATCATTACAATCATATAATTCAGTCCAACAATTTAACATAGATAAGTTCATTTCATTATAACCCTTTTATCTCATAAAAATTATATATCATTAACATTTATCAACATTCGACATCCAAATCAAGACAATGACATTTTCACTCGTATCATAATATTATGACCTTTATTCATACCTTTTTATTTATTCCGTTCATCTTATCAAGTAAGCCACATACACTACATCATATGAGCATTAAGCAAATATGAATATTTATCTCATATGTATCATAAACCTTTATTCATACTTTTCTGAACCGAGACTTATCATAATCATAATTTTACTCAAATACCTTCACATAACATTGAACATGGTCGGCGCAGCTCGGTTGGAGAGTACCCTGTCTAAATAAGACGGTACTCATACACGTCGGAAGACATCACACTATCACAGATCAATGGCATGTATTGCTAAACTTTTACACATGCTAGGTTAGTCCGAGAACCGACTAAACCTACTCTGATACCACTAATTGTAACGCCCCGTACCCAAGACCGTTGCCGGAGTCGAACACGAGGTGTTAACGGACTTAATTCATTACTTAAACAGCTCATACAATTCATTTTAAAATTTCCAGACAAGTGGCTAACGCATCACAATCGCTTTAAAAATCATATATTGAGTTCAAACTCAAAATCCAATTCCGTAAATTTTACTGAAACTAGACTCATATATCTATCTACTAATATTTTCTAGAATTTTGGTCGGGCCAATTAGTACAGTTTATTAGTTAAATTCTCCCTGTTTTAGGGTTCACTACTCGACCTCTGTATATTACGAATCAGATATCTCCCTGTACAGAGCTTCAATGACTATGCCGTTTGTCTCTAATAAAACTATACTCAATAAGGAATCTGTACATATAAATCATGACTTCTAATTATCTTTGTAAAATTTATGGTGAATTTCCAAACTCAGAACAGGGGATCCAGAAATCGCTCTGGACCTGTTTCACAAAAATTTAAACATCTCATAAAATATAACTCATATACCTGTTTTGCTTCTTCCATATGAAAATAGACTTATCAAGCTTCGATTCCATAACTTATTCATTATTTAATTCCATTTTTACTACTTTTAGTGATTTTTCAAATTCACATCACTACTGCTGTCTGAATCTATTTTATGGTAAATTTTACCTATTTCATGGTTTCCATGGATTAGCTAGCAATTTGACATACATAACACAAAATATGATCATGATTAGCCATTCCAATGGCTAATCATTACCAAGCATTTCCATACCACTCAATAACCTTATCATAAGACCATATATACAAAATGATTATAATGCTATACATGCCATACTCAAAATATACAAGCCATTATGCCAAGATGGTATGCGAGATAGTGTGAGCGAGCCCCACCGCTCCCGATTTCGAGCTGGCTTGTCAAAACTACAAGGAATGAAAAGGAGGAGTAAGCATAAATGCTTAATAAGTTCACATGCAAATAGCAAGTAACATAACCATATAAGCAAACATAAAATTGTATTTGCATAATCATCACCAAGACATTCATATCACATTTTCATTTATCATCTTACCATATTGTTGTTATATCAATTTTTCAACCCGAGGGTTAAGTACATACCTGTTCAAAGTACCCATTTCACAACACTTACCAATACGTCCCTTTCATCTTGAGTATTCCTCCATTTCAGTAGAACTTTACCCGTTGAACACATCGGAATATAATTCGGATACATGGAAAGTTTGCACATAAGTGCCACATATGTAGCCAAGCTACCATGTAACCCGCCCATAAGTGAACTCGGACTCAACTCAACGAGCTCGGGAGTCCGCATCCATAAGTGAACTCGGACTCAACTCAACGAGCTCGGATGCCTAGTTACATCTCTCGAACTCGGACTCAAGTCAATGAGTTCGGACGCTTGCATCCATAAGTGAACTCGGACTCAACTCAACGAGTTCGGATGCCCATATATCCCAGTGACATGTCACTTGTATCCTAATCCATTCCTAAGGTTCAACGGGACCTTTTTCCCAATCATGTGTCTCAACCATCTCCTACGGAATGTCGATACCGATACTCGGTAGTATTTCACATTTCATTTTCCAAGTATATCACATAATTTGACATATTATCAAACAATTGTCACAAGTATGATATTTCATAATAATTATCATATCATTTAAATAACATAAAAACATTTAAAATAATAACCATGTTACGAACATTTACATATGAACCTACCTCGTATGCGAAAATGACTACTTTTACCATCTCGTCCACAACTTGGTATTTTCCCTATTTTAGCCCGAATTTTAGTTTTCCTTGCTCTATCATTTAAAATATAGTATAATTAGGACTCACATTATTCAAATTGACCCAAAATCATTTTTGGAAAATTGCAGTTTTGCCCCTAAATTTTTGCATATTTACACTTTTGCCCCAAAGCTCATAAATTAAACTTCAGCCTATTTTCTTATGTTTTATGACATGCTGGTCATTTTTCCCTTCTATGGAAACATCAAATTCTCACTCTAACATGTACTTATGACTATTAGGTATTTTTACTAATTAAGCCCTTTTGCTCGTTTTCACTTAAAACTGAGTAGCACAAGTTGTCTAACATAATTTAAAACCTCCTATTCTATCATAAAACACCAAAATACACAAATTTCACCTATGGGTATTTTTCCAAATATAAACCCTAGGTTAAATTATTGCTAGCATAAGCTAAATCGAGCTACCGGGACTCCAAAAACGTAAAAATCATTAAAAACGAGGCTAGAACGGACTTACAATCGAGCTTGGAAGCTTGAAAAACCCTATCCATGGTTTCTCCTTGCTATATTCAGCCATGGGGTTGAAGATGAGCAAAATTGGCTTTTAATTTTGTATTTTAATTCATTTTACCCCTAAATGACCAAAATGCCCTTTCTACTAAACTTTCCAAAAATTCCATCCATGTCCAATTTTTGTCCATAGACTTAGAAATTGGTAGAATTGATATTTAAGACCTCCTAATTAAAATTTCAAAACAATTTCATACTAGAAACTTCTAGAATGCAAGTTTTACAAATTATTCGATTTAGTCCCTAATTTCAATTTAAGTACTTTATGCATAAAATTTCTTCACAAAATTTTCACACAATCATGCAATCATATCATAGACCTCAAAATAATCATAAAATAATTATTTCTATCTCGGATTTTGTGGTCACGAAACCTCTATTCCGACTAGGCCCAAAATCAGGATATTACACACATTGCCGTCTTCCAGGGAATATCAAAACCGATACTCGGTAGCAATTCATATTTATCAAGTAGTAAACATAATTTGCATATTACTCAACATTAACCACAAAGCATAATATTTCACGATAAAAAAATCAGCATATCATATAATTAACATCAATAACTTAAAAATAACAATTATGCTACATTATTTACACATGAACTTACCTCGTATTCGAAAATGACTACTTTTACCATTTCGTCCACAACTTGGTATTTTTCCATTTTAGCCCGAATTTCAGTTTTCCTTGCTCTATCATTTAAAATATAGTCTAATTAGGACTCACATTATTCAAATTGACCCAAAATCATATTTTGGCAAAATTACAATTTTGCCCCTGAACTTTTGCATATTTACACTTTTGCCCCAAAGCTCGTAAATTAAACTTCAGCCTATTTTCTTATGTTTTATGACATGCTGATCATTTTTCCCTTCTATGGAAACATCAAATTCTCACTCTAACATGTACTTATGACTATTAGGTATTTTTACCGATTAAGCCCTTTTGCTAGTTTTTGCTTAAAACCGAGTAGCACAAGTTGTCTAACATAATTTAAAACCTCTTATTCTATCATAAAACACCAAAATACACAAATTTCACCTACGGGTATTTTTCCAAATATGAACCCTAGGTTGAATTATTGCTAGCATAAGCTTAATCGAGCTACCGGGACTCCAAAAACGTAAAAATCATTAAAAACGAGGCTAGAACGGACTTACAATCGAGCTTGGAAGCTTGAAAAACCCTATCCATGGTTTCTCCTTGATATATTCGGCCATGGGGTTGAAGATGAGCAAAATTGGCTTTTAATTTTGTATTTTAATTCATTTTACCCCTAAATGACCAAAATGCCCTTACTACTAAACTTTCCAAAAATTCTATCCATGTCCAATTTTTGTCCATAGACTTAGAAATTGGTAAAATTTCTATTTAAGACCTCCTAATTAATATTTCAAAACAATTTCGTACTAGAAACTTCTAGAATGCAAGTTTTACAAATTATTCGATTTAGTCCCTAATTTCAATTTAAGCACTTTATGCATAAAATTTCTTCACGAAATTTTCAAAAAATCATGCAGTCATATCATAGTCCTCAAAATAATCATAAAATAATTATTTCTATCTCGGATTTTGTGGTCACAAAACCACTATTCCGACTAGGCCCAAAATCAGGATATTACACACCTTATCTGACCCTTTTATTTGTGTTCTTTACAGTCATTTTACGTGGTAAAGTAGTAGTAGTCTTATCTTTGCAGTGAGCTCCCTTGAGAACTGAAGAAATGCTGTTGTTTTGAGTATGAGAATGTGATGAACATCCCACACCATCAATAGGAGAATTAGGTTGATCTGAAGTTATAATTTTCCAATTTCTTGAACAAAGACTACAAATACAATAAAATTAAAATGGAGGCTCTCTGATACGACCCAATAAAATGTGTGATAGTTCACTATCTAAGTTAAATGGCCAAGTCTGGAAGCAGACAACACAGAAGGATCAATTGCTTGAGTGGTGGTGTAACGACCCAAACTTCAGTGGTGTAAAAAATATGGTTTTAGGACCCCTTTTTTGTAAACCTGACCCAAAAATATTTTTATTAAATATTTACAGATTAATATTCCAAGTAAATTGAATTTCAATTTGGTAATTTTGTCAAACCAGTGCTTAATTTAAGTACATAGACTAAATCGCATAAGTGCTAAAAGTATGAATTGTTATTAAATCATAATGTAGAACATGATTAAGGGGCTTATAAGGTAATTAAGACTTTCAATTTTGGATAGTGGATGGTAATATGTAGGTTAATTGTTATAAACATGTTATAATTATATTAAATAATAAATAAAAAAATATAAAGTATAATAAAATGGAAACATCAAATTTCTTCATTCATTCCATCATGCAAAATCAATCCAAAGAGGGAAGAAGAAGAAGACAATGCACACTTTAGGGTTTTTAATTTCAAGTTTCAATGTGGTTAGTCAATTTAGTCCATTTTCTTGTAATTTTTATGTTTTCAGAATCCCAGTAGCTTGAGCAAGTTGACCCATGTCCTATTTTTTGGTACTATTAAAGATTAAAGATGTTATCATTGTTGTATAGTTGAAGTTTTTAGGACCAATTTGGTAGATTTTAAGTTTAGTATTGAAAAAGGACTAAATTGTAAAGTCAATTGATTATTTTGTGCAATAGGGACTAAAATGCACAAATTTTGAAATTTAGTGATAGAAATGTGAAATAGAGTTAAATTAAGCTTAGAGTGAAAATGGTGTAGAAATTGAAGGTTAAATTTGAAAGTTATGGTAGTCCTTATTTTAACAAAAGTTTCATAAATTAGAAATTGAATTTGAAAATGGTTGTATATTGATAATTTTATGTGCTATTTATAATCTATAGCTAACGTCAAACCGGATTTCTCGAAAAAGAAAGGAAAAGACAAAGTTGTCAACAAATAGCTTAGAGTTTACTGTTTGTGTTTCTATAATTTGAACTCTACATAAATAGATGCGTTTTGAAATGTTTGTGTATGGTAAGAATATGAGGTGAGTCATTTGTGATAATGAAATGCATCGGGCTGAATTGAATTGATTGTTATATATGATAACTAAATTAAATGCTTATAAAAAGTGTGTACATTGTATTAATGTGAAATTGAGTTTGTAATGTGATAATCTAATGTTGCCATATGTAAAATTTATATGTGTATGATGGGAAAAAATAAGAAATGAAATGAGATTTTATTGTTAGTGAAACATGAAATGGGAACCCTCTTAAATGTTCTAGTGAAGTAGGATATAATTGGCATGCCATAGAATAAGAAGAGTTCAGGGTTACTTTGACTACGAGTCGATGAGGCACTGGGTGCCAATTTATTTTGGTTTAACTGATGAGACATTGGGTGTCAACTTATTTATAGTGCTGGGCATAATTATCTGCTTCAAATTTATCTGATGAGGCAAAGCCTAAGTCATGTTAAGTGGGAAACAAATAGTAAAACTTGAGATAATGTAATTAAACTAGAAAATGATATGAGATGAATTGAACTGCAAAATGGAACCACAAATTGTAGATGATGTAACGCCCCCAAAATCCTGAAATCCCGAACCTTTTTTTTGGTTTCGATAAAAATTGTGCTTAACATTCCTAGTCAAGTGTTAACTATGTGATAGTAGGTCTTTGTTAAGGTTTGAGTTCAAACTTAGGGGTGAAGGAAATTATGGTTTAATTATTAAAAGAACCTTGTTGGCAAATAGGTTGGCTTTTAAATAAATGAAGGAAGAATTGGGCACAAGAAAGCCTCCCGGTAGAGTGGCAAGTGGCGTCACATGCATGACAAGGAGGTCCGGGGTTCAAATCCCTCCTTGCTCAAAAGAAGGATTTATTTTTGCTTAAGGGATGGATAGTTGTGGCATTGGATATGAACACTGTAGGGAGTGATAAGAGGAGAAATTTGAGGAGGGGATTAAAGAGTTATCAGGGAGAAAAATTAGGAGATGAGGAGTGAAGAAGTGGTGGAGCTGAATTGGGAAATTGGGCATGGGAAATTCGGCCATAGAGGCTATATATAGGTGCTGAATGTGAGGTTGCCAGGCTAATGCCGAATTCTCCCTCACCTTGTTGCCAGAAAGCAATTTTTTTCCCCAAAGATCTAAAAGCCAATAATTCCTTGTTCTTCTTTCTTTTTCTTTGTGTCGGTTCTCCATTCTTCCCTACTCAAAGTTTTATTTTTGATTCACCTCTGGTTTTAAATGATTTCTACTTTTCTTTGTCCCGAATAACCTTTTTCACCATACAAGTTTCAAGAGCCGAATATCCTCTCTGCCGCCACTACCCTTTCCACTCGGTCAATTCTAATGTAAGTTCTTTGTTCTCTCAATCAGTTTTCCTAGTATAGATCACTCTATCCCTCATTTCTTCTAATCGGTTTTGGTAGGATTAGTATCGAATCCCAGTCTTTTGGATCCCTACCGATTTGCTCCTTAGGTGTGAGATATTGGTAAGTGTTCTTCACTTAAGTAAAGGTTGGCCGAATAGGCTTTAGTAGTAAAGGGTGACATATGATGGATACAAGTCACCCAATATGTTTTTAATGATAAAGGTTAATGCAGATCTAGGAAGTACTCATGATTAGTGATCAAGGAAAAGCTATTAAGACTTGGCGTTTCAGGTAAGGTTAAAGTGAGACTTTGGATTTTGGTAAAACATTCAATAAGTATGTGTGATTAATCATTGAGTGATATTGATTGTAGGTTCGTGGTAAGGGGGATCGCAGCACGCTTTATTACCAGGTGTGTACATACACTGCACACACACAAGTAGATCGGCAAATCCCGAAATGTCGAAAAGCCGAAAGTTTGGCTACGATAGTCTTGCGAGTGCGAGAATCTTGTAAGGGGAAACCGATAGGTTATCTAAGGCCCTATGGGTGATTCCATGAACTTGGGCCGTGTCTTGGCCAACCGAGCCAGAATGGGCTAAGTGGGCCCGATGGACTGTTGGGCCCATAATAGGCAAAATTGGCAACTTGATGTTCAGTGATGAAAATTATATGAATTCATAAGTATGAATGTGATTTGGGCCTAATGGGGCCATATGAATGTGATTTGGGCCTAATGGGCCATACGAATGTGATTTGGGCCTAATGGGCCATACGAATGAGATTGGGCCTAGTGGGCCATATGGATGTATGTAGACTTGTTTGGGCTTCGTAAGGGGTTTTAGGCCTAGTATCTGATAACTATTTAATTAACATAAAACTTAATTAATTAATTGCGACGTGGATGAGTCATAAGGTTAAGGTGTGGTAATGGGTATATGAATGTCTAGGATTGGATCTAGGGAGAGCTTGGTACTTAAGCGGTCTTAATGACTCACCTCCTCTTCTCTGGAATCCTACCTGGTGCATAGTATCTATTCACTTTAGCCAACGAGGACTTGTTAACGGGCCAAAGTAAGTAATAAACCTAATAAAGAGAAATTACCTAAATGCCCCTAAGGGCGAAAATGACTAAAATACCCCTATGTGTTGAATGTAAGATTTATGGATGTTACATGTATATCTGCTGCATACATATGATATTCTTTTTAGGTTGCATATGGGTTGGGAATTATGGAACGGAGGAAGTATATGAGGACCGCATGGTTGCTTGACAATCGTAGGTCCACCGACGGCTTTTAAGCCCAATATGTGATTGGCAGCTTGCTGCAATGAAGGTAGTTCCGCAACCGGGCTACCATTGATCTGCATCGGATGCGTGGGTCGATATTTATATCTCTATATGATGTGTATCGAGGGACGGAGTTGATGTGTACCAGTTGGATTATTGGGGTGGGTTGCACTACATTGCATTGCATATATGATTTTATGGTGATTGATGAATGCTTGTTACTCATCGAGGTTGTACACACTGAGTTTTTGAAAACTCGCCCCCTCTTTTATTTTTCTCAGGTGATGCTCAATAGAAGGTTCGATGTTTGAAGGGACTCGGAGGTGGCTAGTTGGCAAGATGACTTGGACTTGTTTTTTAAAAGAAAGCATACGGTTTCTAGCTTATTAAGTAATTTCAGACTAGAATGAAATAAGGTCTTCCCTTTTATTATTATTTGGATTGATATCTTTGTGCGTTGTAATTATGAGAAGGTCAACATGGGTTTCCTAAATCATAGATTGTTTTTCTACGTTTCTGCAACTAAATTTTAAAATGACAGGCTTTCATAAATCATATGTTTTAAACAAGCTTTCGCGATTGAAAAAGATTTTTTATAAGTTAATTAAGGTTTCTCATTTTAAGAAGGCTTTTCAATGAAAACAAGGTTTTCGCTAAAACACTTCAATGTGACGCGTCAGATTCGGCCATAATGTCCGGGCCGGGTTTGGGGTGTTACAGATGAAATGTGAGTAAAATGTGTTGATGATCAAATGTAAGGATATGAAATTGAAAGGTTAATTGGAATATGTCTATGAATTGAGTTATCATATGTATTATGAAATATAATTGCAAAGTGTTGATATTAGAATGATGAATTGGTTTTGATCAAAGAGTTGGTAAATTGGTATTTGTGAATTGGTTATATTGTATGTCATTATTTGATTTAAATTTTACATATTAATAATATCTATTTTACTTAATTATTGGATTATAGAAATGCCAACAAGTTATTCTCAGCGTACGGTTTTGTTTTCTCGTGTGTAGGTTATATACTTATCGGTTCGATCATTGAATTAACATCCAACAACAATCCTAAACTCAAAAGTTGGTGACTTGTTCTTTTTAGTCTTGGCATGTACTTAGGATTATGTATAAAATGCTCAATTTTGATTCTTGTTGACCTTTAAAGAATATGTATATATGTATAAGTGAGATGGAAATGGTCATTTTGTTTATAATTTGTTAGGTTGCTTAATTTGTATGCCTAATATCCCTATGTTTGAGAAAATGTCTGATGTGATTCTAGTCACACCATGTTACGATGCCATTAAGAGATATCGAGATTGGGCCAAACACAAAGGGCCCAAGTGAAAAATGAAAGTAGTCACTCAATATGGGCCGATTTCAAGGGCTTGTGATTAAAGCTTTGTTTCCATCTAATGAGCTTGCATTTTAATTTAATTCCATAGATTTTACCATGTGTATTATCATATGGCTTGCATTTATCTAATTAACTACGCTATTAATTATTGTGTGTGTATTTTGTGTTCATATGCTATATGCGTGTAAGTCAAATGTATAATTCTTTAGTTATTTGTCTTTGTCAAATATGCTTGTGAGAGATTCAAGTGATTGATGCCTATTTATACTTATGCAGGTGTCTATTCGTATGGGCCTTAAGTGACCATCCATTTCCAAATTCATGGACAAAAGGAGCATTCTAGAATCTTCAAGAATTCAAGCTTTCATTGTGATTCATGTGGCTATTTGTATGGTGTGGTAAGTACATGTCCATATACATTTCTTAATGGTGAAGAATTCTTGACAATAATACAAGTGAATGAACGGTGGTAACATGGGAGATAAATTTCTAAACATTCAAGTATTCAAGACACATTAAAGCCTCGATTTAACTTGGTACAAATCCCATGCTATACACATTCAGCCAAGGGGGATTAAAGGGGATTTCTTAAAGGTTAAGAATGCATGAATGCAACTAGTGAAGCAACATCACTATTCAACCAAAGCATGCACCATCCACAAAAGGCACAGACCAAATTTATTAAGTGTGTGTGAACATATTGATGCTTTAGTGTGATCAAATTAACTGTTAGGTGTAACATCCCAAAATTGGGCATAGTCGGAATAGTGGTTTCGGGACCACAAATCTAACGTAAAAATATTTTTTTTGTGATTGCTATGAGGTTTAGAATATGAAAATAAGCATGTGTTAAAGTTTCATGAAGAAATTCTAAGTATAAGGTGTCCAATTGGAAATTAGGGACCACATTGAATAAATTGTAAAACTTGGATTCTAGAAGCAATTTTTATGAAATTGTTTTGGAATATTAATTAGAGGTCCTTAAAGAGTAATTTTCCCAATTTCTAAGTTTTTGGACAAAAATGGGCACGCATAGAAAATTTTGAAAGGTAAGGAAGGGCATTTTGGTCATTTGGTAATAAAATTAATAAAAAGGGAAAAAGAAAGCAAAATTCAGCCATATTCTTCTCCATGCTGTCGAATTTGAAGGGGTCTTCATAGCTAGGGTTTTCCAACATTTCAAGCTCAATAGTAAGTGTTCCCTAGCCCCGTTTTTAACGTTCTTCATATTTTTAAGATCCTCGTAACATGTTCTATCTATTTCTACCCCTATTTCAAGATAGGGTTCATGTTAGAAATTTGACCCATGCATGAGATGATTGTTCTTTGATGATTTATGGAGGGTTATGAAAGTTAAATGTTAGATAAACATCTTTTGCTAAGTGATTTCTCATAAAAACACCAAAAAAAGGACCTAATTGAAAAAAGGCATAAAATGTGGGGTAGAAATTTGAAATAGACGAAAATATGGGTTGGTATAAGCATGAAAAATATTCGGCTAGGCTTAGGTATTCAAGCAATTTCGTGCATTTCATTATACGAGTCTAGGGACTAATTTGTAAAAGTGTGAAGGTTAGGGGCAAAATGGTGAATTTTCCCTAGGATGAGTTTTAGGCCGGAAATGAACAATGTGAGGTATTAATAATTCATTTTTACTGATATAGACCCCGAGGAATCAATTTCGGAGGTTGACCGTGGAAAACGAAAGGTTTTGGAATAACTGAAATACGAAATCGAAGCAATTACTAGGTAAGTTCGTATAACTCGAAGTAAACTTTAAATATACTTGAAAATGCATATTCTTAAATGTATGTTAATTTAGTTATTGATTGCATGACAATCCATGAAATGTAGTAGTGTAAAATAAAGAAGATGACAATTGTCCCAGTTGAATGAAAAAGGGAGATTCGATAAGTAAATTCTTGTTTACATGACATGAGATCCTGCATGTGTTGCAGAAAGGGATTTAGCCCGGACGGGTAATCCGATGATCTCAGTATAGTAAGGATCCAGCTCGGATGGGTGTTCCTTAAGTGATCGAACCTCCCGATGAATATATGTGCATTGTGGATTTAGCCCGGATGGGTAATACGATTAAGGACTGAAATTAGCCTGGACTGGCATTTCAGATCCGAGCGTATTGGAGTAATTTTCATTGTAAGGGATTTAGCTTGTAATGGTAATCCCGACAATACTCGAATTTATGTTATGAGTGATTTAACCTGGATTGGTAGTCCCGCCATAAGAGTGAGGTTCACGGGAGTGTATATTTAAAATGGTCACTATAACACCCCAAATCTGGCCTGGACATTATAGCCGAATCTGGCGATGCCACATTGAAGTGTTTTTCGTAAATTACGATGTTGTAAAATCCATTCTCAACTTATCTTCTTTGTGTGTTCTTATAGAGGTTCGTTTAGTTTAAAACTCAAGTCGTTTAGCAAAATGCTAATCATATTAAAATTGTTACTACTTTTTAAAACATTGTTTGTTGCGGAAGCTTTTAAAATATGTCGCGTAAACATGGTGTTTTGGGAAAACCATTTATCTTTTTGAAAACTCACCTTTTTCCTACTGCTAACAGTTGTAAATCACAAATAAATTTGAGTAAAATACCAAAATAAAAAATAAACCCGAGAGGCCTTATTACATAATGTAAAACCCAAAATAAACCTTAATTATAATATTATAAGTTAACTAAGTCGAGTGGCCACCACTGAGTCCTCTGTCGCACTGAACCGCCTAAATTTGGGGATTTCCTGCATAGTTAAGAGATGGGTGAGTTTACAAAAACTCAGTGTGTGAAATCCCATAATAACAATCAATTAGAGTAAACACAATTTGGGCCTAAGCCCTTTCAGTTTCAGTTAGGGCCTTAGCCCATATCTGTAACAGTAGCAGTCTGGGCCTGAGCCCATTTTAGTAACAATAGCAGTCTGGGCCTGAGCGCATTTCAATAATAGTACCAGTAGGGCCTAAGCCCATTACAGTATCAGTATAGTATGCAATCAGAAAATCCTACCCAATCTAGCCTCTACACACTATCTCCGTAGCAACCCTACACATCATGTGGGGATAAAATCGACCCACCTATTCCTGCACTCCAAGTAGAACCGGTTGCGGTACTAGAACAGTATTTGCAGCAGAGCTGCCAGTATTAGGCTTATAGCCTTTCAGTAAACTTCCTCCAAAATCATATATCCCACCTTATGCAATGCAACATAATATAATGTACATACAGTATAGATGGCATGCTCAACAGTCATACATCACATAGGGGTATTTCAGTCATTTACAAAACAAGGGTCCAGGTACACTTATCGGCCCAACAGTAGGTTGATAGTCATCTTGTGTAACCTGTGCAACCTTAACAGTCAATAAGTGATAATGGGCCCACGGCCCATATTACGGGCCCATGTGGGCCCACACACTTATATAGCCTACATAGCCCAGAAATGGCCTTAGCCGTGTGGTTTACACAGCCTGGCCCAATATTTACCACACTCTTGTGCGATTTTCCCGTGTTAGGCCCACAGGCCCATTGGGCCTACACGACCTCAAATGGCCCAATATCGTTTTGACCCATGAAAATGCCCATGGCCATCTCATCGACCACACGGCCATGTTTTGCACACTGCCTGTCACACAAGCGACCGCACGTCCGTGTGGTATCGACAATCCACTTTTCAACTTTTCAGCTTTTGCCGTTCCACATCTAATGGTAGTGTTACACACACCTGTTGTGATGTCGTAGCTGAACCACTTCTAAGATTGAGAACCAATCCAACAATCGCAGAACCCCACTGACTTAACACCCATATATTGCTCCAAAATTTGACCCCAAAACTGGATAGACCACTTGCAATGAAAAAAGTAATTGGCCTAAGCTTCTACAATAGAATCCACACTCCTAGCATGATTTGGCAGGTCATAAGTTGTTAAATGAAAAACATACATTCAACCTCCAAAGAGAAAGAAAAAGGAAAGCCGAAACTTGATAGTAGAGCCAAAGAAATTCGGCTAGGAAAAGAAATAATAAAGTGATTGTAACACACACTTACCACTAAATGAAATGAATTTCGGCAACAGACAATCAAGGGGATTTGGCCAAAGCAATAAGAACAAAAAGATTTGAGAGAGGGAGAGTATGGGTATTCGACCCAGTAGAGAAAGGAAGAACGAAAACAGAAAGAAGTATACGGCACAAGTATTAAAGTGTAAGGAGAGGGAGAAGGGGAGAGAATTGGCCAAAGCAAAAGAAGTAAAAGAGGGAAAAAGTGTGAAAATGCAAACTTGAATAAACACTGCTATAAATTCTCAAAGCACAATTCAGCTCCTAAAGAAGAGAAAATGACCCCAAAATGCTCACTTCAACAGAAAAGGAGAATTAACCCACCAAAGCCGAATTCTGAGTAGCTTAGCTTACCATTTTGGCACCAACTGTAATACACTGAAAATTTTTATAGTAAGATATTATCCTTGATATAGTAAAATAAGGAAATAAAGTGACAAAAAGGGAAATTTTGAGTTATGTCAATCTTGACAAATTTATTTATGATATATTAATTCAAGAAAGGACTAAATTGTAAAAGTGAGAAAAGTTTTGTTGCACAAGAGTAACTACTCAAAATTTAAGGGGTTAAAGTGTAAATATGAAAAAGTTGAAGGACCAATAGTGTAAATATTTTAAGAGTGGAATGATCTAGAAACTAAGGAAAATGGATGAATTAGGACCAAATTGAATAGGTGAAGAACTATGAGGGACTAAATTGCAATTTAGCCAAATTAAATGATGACTCAAGGATGGAATTTTAAAAGATAATAAAGGGCAAAATGGTCAATTGGAAGAGAGAGAAATCTAGAAAGTAATGATGATGTTGATGATATTTTATGATTATTTAATTAGATATATATTATTTTAAGGAGATATTTTATTATTTTATTATTATTTCATTACTATTATATTATTAATTATTTAGTATAAAAGGAAGGAAAGATGAAGAATTTTCATCATCTTTCCATGCATGCAACCAACGTTAGAAGAGAAGGAAAAGAAAGAAATTTTCTTTTCTTTACAATTTGGTCCTTCCACTAAAATTCACCATTTTCACCTAGAAATCAAAAGAATTTCCATAGCTACTAAGAGAGAAAAATGTTAAGGAGACCATGGGGAGTTAGAATATCAAGTTGGATTCAAGAAATAGAAGCTGGAGGAGAGAGAAAAACAAGTTAAAGATTAGTATCAATAGAACAAGATAAGTATATCAAGATTTCAATATGTTTTTAAGTTTGTTATTATTGACAAAGCATGGAAATAATGTTATAGTAGAGTTTTATTACATAAGGTCCTATGTTCTTGATATGTTAGTGAAGAGAAAATAAGAGAAAGTGATGAGAAATGGTGTAGAAAAAGAAAATAAGGGTGTTATAACATGGTAATTAATATCTTGTACTAAAACAGTTTTGGACAAAGAGAGTCTAACTTTGAAAAATCATCAAAATTGTAGAAATCTAATTATAGGATGAATAAAAATGAAATTAAATCTTATTAAGTCTAGTTTCTTATAGAAGAAATGATGTAAGAATGGAATTTCAAATCATGAAATATGATGAATTTTGTGATACAAGGTCATAATGATTTAAGGTTCCCCTATTTTGAATTTTTAAAATCATAAAAAATTGGATACAAATAATTATGGGCTTAAATTTATATGTTTATAATTCTTAATGAGTCTATTTTCAATAGAAACAAACGGGAACATCATTCGAATTATGTACGACGACATAATTAATTTTTAGAGAAGAAGGGCCAGAACTGTCAGGCAGCAGAACATGGGTAACTTTAAAGAATAAATTGTACTTATTGGCTAAACCAAAAATTCTGAAAAATTGTACGGTAAGAAGATATATAAGCCTAGTTTCAGGTAAAATTAATGGATCTTAATTTTGAGTTCTATATCTCCAGATATAAATAATTTAGTGACTATGACACAGATAGACAACTTGAATATTCATAAAAGTAAATAATAAAAATTATGGATAATGTTACTTACAAGTGTGTTATCTACATTAAGGATGTAGAATGGAGAGAAGGAGGAGGAAAAATATGTATGAATATTCATCTAGCATGGCTAATTTGTATATTTTAGGCTCAGGGACTAAATTGAATAAAAGTAAAACTTTATGGAAAATTTTGTAAAAAAATAAAAATGATCAAATTGCATGAAATGGATTATTTTATTATTTAAATTACAAAATTGAATGAAAATTTTAATTTAGTTCAAGATCGGGAAAACATGTTTTAGGATTAAATTAAAAAGTGTTGAAATTATGAAAAATTCGATATTTTATAGAATTCATGGATCATTATCTATACATATGAGAATAATAGCTGAAAATAAGGATTAAATTGCAAGAATTTTATTTTCCTTACCCTAAGGATGAAATCGTCATTAATTAAAAGTTTAGGGGCAAAATGGTAATTTTGCCTAGAGCATCAATTAAATGCATTAGAATATGAAATGAATGAAAATGATGATCTTTATAAAGATCCGGACGATTCAAATATGAGACTTGATCGTGGAAAAGAAAAGATATCGGATTAATGAAATTATAAACACAAACAAGCAATTAGGTAAGTTCGTGTAACTTGAATTATATTCTTAAATGCTTGAAATGTATGTTATTGATGTGAAAATAATTTGAATGTTCATTGTATGAAAATTGATGAAACATTGATATATTTGATAAAAAGGGGAAGAAATCTCGGTTGAATGAAAAGAAAATTCGATGGATCTCTGAAAAGGAATTGACGGTAAAAAGGATCTAGCCCGGACGGGTGATCCTATTCTGATATAGCCCTCCTGAAGAATACGCGTAAAATGGATTTAGCCCGGACAGGTAATCTGAAATAGGGTCTGAATTTACCCTAGACTGGTAATTTAGATCCAAGCTCATTAGAGTAATTGCCGTTGCAGGGAATTTAGCCTGGATTGGTAATCCCGACAATACTCTATGAGTTTATATTACAGGGGTTTTAGCTTGGACTTGTAACACCCCAAACTCGGCCTGGAAGTTTGGCTCGAATCTCGCGTGTCACATTGAAGTGTTTTTTCGAAAACCATGTTTCCATTAAAAACCCTTCTTAATAATTAAAAACTTATACCCTTTTTGAACCTTGTTAGAAAACCTCAGCTCAATAACATTCTTAACAACTTTGTAAAAATCTTGGTAGTTGCAGAAGCTTAATTTAAAAACAATTGCGGATACGTGATGTTTTGAACAACTGTAGTTGCTTTGGAAAACCGTGTTCTAATACTAGCAATTATAAGAACAATAAATAAAATTTCAAATTTGAAATCCAGAAAATTACATTGGCTTTACTACAACCCACATAAAAACATTTAAAAGTAATAATCAAAACTGTAACATAAATAGTGTGTGTGGCTTCCTCCGAGCCCCTGGCAGCTCCGATCCATCTAAGGCTGGAAATTACCTGAAAGGTTAATAAACGAGGTGAGTTTACAAAAATAGTTTACAAAAACTAAGTGTGAAATCCCCTACTACATAAAAGGAACAGTCAGTCATATAAAAGAATTAAAAGTCTGGCCCCACTTCTACTACGGCCAAGATCAATTGGGCCTTAGCCCATTATAACAAACAGTACCAGATGGGCTTTATCCCATTACAGAATAAGAAACATTATCAGAACTAGAATCAAAATCAGAATTAGAATCGTAATCGTAATCAGTGATGTAATCGAATCGAATCGTAATTAGGTGATGTAATCAGATTAGGTAATGTAATCGAATCGAATGTGAATGCAATCCCAACCCAATCCAGCCGTATACACCCCCGTACCAACTTTACACCATGTGGGGAGACAACTCGACCCACCCATCCGCTACACACCACAGAATTTACAGCATGGCTGCCAGAATAGATATTGTAACAGAGTCACCAGATATAGATATTATGGTAGAGCCACCAGAACAGATATTTGTGGCATAGCCACTAGAAACAGATATTGTGGCAAAGCCACTTAACAAAATACATGGCACAAAGCCATCGATAACTGCATTATGTTAGGCACATAGCCATCAACTAGAGTAACATAACCGGCACACAGCCCTAGGTAAGTGTGATCGACACAGAGTCGTCAATAACCATATATTGGCACATAGCCTTAGGCAAATACGTTTGGCACACAACAATAATCAGGTTGGCACAGAGCCATATGTAGGTTGGGGAAAAGCCATAATCAGAATAATTGGCTTTAAGCCATTGGTAGTTGTATCATGTTAGGCACATAGCCATCAGCGACGGTAATATAGTCGGCACACAGCCTCGGGTAAATATGATCGACACAGAGTCATCAATAATCATATATTGGGCTTAAAAGCCACCGGTGGATCCACAGTCGTCAAGCAACCATGCGATCCTAACAGATCAGATCTTCCTCCATACAAAATCCCAACCCATGCAACATGTCATGTATGCAGAATGTCATGCCCATATTTGAATCAAACAATCACAGTCAAGTCATTCATATCACCAACATATATTCACAATCAAATCCGTCAACCATATTTTCCAAGTAAGTCACTTGCCCACAAGGGCAAAACAATCATTTAACACTCTAAGGGCAAAATGGTAATTTTACCCCACAAGGGTATCTCGGTAATTCTACCCTACATGGGTATTTTGGTATTTCTACCCTATAATGGTATTTCAGTAATTCTACCCTACAAGGGTATTTTAGTAATTCTACCCTACAGGGGTATTTCAATAATTTTGTAAATCTAGGGTAAAACGGTAATTCTGTAAATCGGGGGTACTTTGGTAATTTTACAAGTCGAGGGTATTTCAATAATTTGGTAAACTAAAGTATTCTAAATAGGGATAACAATACGAATGGGCCTAAAGCCCATTCTCGGCCCAAATGGGCCCACACGCTTGTGTGGCCCTTTTAGCCTAAATCTAGCCACAGATATGAGATTCACCTAGCCTAGTCCAATATTTACTACACAATCAAACAACTTATCCAATTGGGCCCGTAGGCCCATTGGGCCCATATGGTCCCTTTCAGCCTATCGCGGCCTGAAGTTGCCATCCTATAGCTAGAGTAGTGAAAAATACACACCTGATAGGAGACTGGAGTTAATCCGCGCTCCGAGCACTCTTAGTCGATGCCCAACCCAAACGGGCACGCTATAAAGCGAAAGGGATCAGCCAAGAAAGGTACCTTTACTCTCCTCATGGCTCTCTCTATTTAAAGCCAGCTTCGCATCCACTCTTATGTTAGCTTCCCGATATGGGATCCCTCCATCATCAGAGTTTAAATTCAACACCAACTCTTACCGCCCCTTGTTAGCAAAATAAATGCTCTTTGATTGCCATGAGTTTCGAACCCTGGACCTCCTTGCCAACTCTATGACGCCACCTTCCTACCTCTTATGTAGCGCTACTTTGCCACTAGACCACAAGGCTTTTTGTGGCACAATTTCTTCAACAATATTCTTAAGGCCTACCTACTACACCTAGGGTTTGATTCACCTTAAACCAAAATTTTTGCTAAAGTCCAAGTTTCAACCCAAGACTTCTCCAACACTTCTCAGCACACTTAACCACTAAAACAAGCCTTCATTAACAAAATTTACATGCTTAACAAAATATTATAAGCTGCCTTCAACCGCTCCCATGCTCAAGGCCCAAAACTTCTAGGCCCAAATTCAGGGTGTTACAAGACTGGTAATCCCACTGTAAAGATGAGGTTCACGGGAGTGTGCTCTCTGATATGAAATGTGTAAGACCATGGTTGAAAGATACCATGGCAACCTGATCTGAAATGTGTAAGACCATGGTTGAAAGATACCATGGCAACTTGGTATGAAATGTGTAAGACCATGGTTGAAAGATACCATGGCAACGTGATATGAAATGAACAAGACCATGGTTGAAAGATGCCATGGCAACATGACAGAAAATGAGTAAGACCATAGTTGAAAGACACTATGGCATCATGTCAAAGATAAATAAGACCGTGGATGGGAGACGCTATGACATTTGTTGGACAATTGATATTCAGGTAATATGTATCAGATGATGAATGATTATATGAAATGGTTGTGTAAAATGTATACAAGAACTGGTCATATGGAAATATATGTACAAAATAGTTGCATGAAATAATTATGAAGATAGATAAAAGAAATAAGTATAAGTACATGGAATATAATTTATGTTAAGATATAAGCTATTACCGGAATAAATATACATAAAATATATAGAAATGGTAGAGCATGAAATATTGATATAATGAAATGAACGATATATGCTTATGAAGAAACGGTAAGAGGATGATATGTTTCATCACATGTACATATATGATTATCTTTGATATGCTGATACAAGGAAATTATGTAAGTTGAGACTATTATTAAACTTAAGTGTGATATGTCGAGAAAATAGATATATCAATGTTGAGTTTATATGAGATATGTGCAAGTATACTAACAATGTTGCTGTCTGATGCTTATACAAGTGCCAAACTGTTGATTGAATGGTAATATATTTATTTATATGATGCATTGAATCGATAAGTATTTAAAATTTTTTTAAGTGATCTGTAAATGGTAGTAATGCTCTGAAACCCTGTTCTGGCAGTGGATACGGGTTAGGGGTGTTACACCAACTCTTCCACATTTCAAATTCCACATTTCCTCTCTTAATTCTCTGTTAAAAACCCTCATCAAATCACTCATTCACTCTCTCAACCATCCAATTTGAATTCCACAACAACTCTGTAGTATTTCAGTCAAACTCTATTACCCTCACGGCATACGTAGCAAAATAAAACCCCCATTGCGCAAACCAGGACTCGAACTTTAGACCTCAAACACTAGCAACAAGCCACTTATCCCCTGGGCCAGCATGCTCTTTTCTGTCATGTTTTTCCCTTATTTACTTAAAAGTCTACTGCCTAGAGATAGTGCTTATTCATTAAAAACCAAAACTTTTTGCACTTGCTCAGGCTTGAACCCAAGACTTCTCAGACACTTCCCAGAACACTTAACCACTGAGGCAAGCATGCATTTGTGTTACATTCTTACACAACTAAATATTTATGAGCAGCTTCTTAACTGTTCCCATACTCAAGACCTAATACTTTTAGGCCCAAAATTTAGGGCGTTATAGTTACTAGCATGACTTGACGGTAAACGGGATACCCATCAAGATTTTTGAGAAACTCAACGGGACTATAATGAGAAATGAGAATGGAAATGTTTGAATTGATGAGCTCACCTAAGATAAACGCTATATTGCTTGAGAGGAAACTAACATGATGATTGAGTGTATGTGATAGGGGATTTATACTATGCATGTTTGGCATGAATGTCTTTTATGGTTGTATGTAAATAACTAGTCAGTTTACCTTCCTGTTAACTGAACTTACTAAACATGTTAATGTTTACCCCTTTTCCTTTCCCTATTTTACAGAGCTCGTGGACTCGTGAAGATTGGAAGATGATTGGAGTATTGTCAACACTATCATCTTATCTTGCTTTGGTATATAGATACCTTTACTATGTTTCAATGGCATGTATAGGTATTTGGTTATTTGTTATATGTGTCATTGGTTAGCCAATGTAAGGGCTTGAATGATATACCTATTCATTTTTTATATGGCCATAAGACATGGCTCATTTTGATGTAGGTTGTAACATATTAATTGTGCATGTTGGTGTTTAAATGTTCATGTAAGGGTTAAATGTGGTATATCATGAATGGACATGTGCAATGTGGCCAAATTATTGGAGATGGCTAGGTCATAATAGGCATTGAGTTATAAAATGAGCCAAGTCTAAATGTGTTTGATGATATGGTAATCCTTAATACAAAGAGGATAATCTAGTATGTATAAAACCAATGAGATGAGGTTAACATGCAATAAACCGTTGAAGGTAGTCATTGAGCAAACTTAGGCCCTGTTAAATACCATAAAAGTTCACAGATGTGTGTGGATGTTGAGGGTGACCATTGGCTTGGATTGTAGTCTCCAAAAAGGTCCACACGGATAGACACACGGGCATGTGTCTAGCCCGTGTATGACACACAATCAGTTCCATGGGCATGTGGTGCAGCTGTGTGTCCCTTGCACCTAAAATTTTTAAGTCAGTATGCATGGTAGTAAACACATGGGTAGAGACACGGCCGTGTGTCTTTATAACATCCTAAAATAGAGCTTAGTCAGAATAGTGGTTTTGGGACCACATATCTGAAGTTAAAATATTTATTTTATGATTGTTAAGAGGTTTAGAATATGAATATATGCATGTGTTAAAGTTTCATGAAGAAATTCTAAGTATAAGGTGTCCAACTGGAAATTCGGGACTAAATTGAATAAGTTGCAAAATTTGTGTTCTAGAAGCAATTTTTATGAAATTGCTTTGGATTATTAATTAGGAGGTATTAAAGAGAAATTTGTCCAATTTTTAAGTTTTTGGACAAAAATGGGCTTGTATGGAAAAATTTGAAGGAAAGGCTTTAAGGGCATTTTGGTCATTTGGTTTATGAATGAAATAAAATGGGAAAATAAGCCAAAAATCAGCTCATTTTCTCCATGTTGCTACTGAAAATTAGGGTTCTCCATAGCTAAGGTTTTCAAGCTTTTCAAGCTCAATAGTAAGTGCTCGCAAGCCCCGTTTTTAATGTTCTTCGTATTTTTGAAATCCCGGTAACTTGCTCTATCTATTTCTACCCATATTTCATGCTAGGGTTCATGTTTAGAAATTTACCCATGCATGAGAAGTTTATGTTTTGATGATTTATTGAGGGATATGAGAGTTTAAAGGATGGTAAACAACTTTTACTAAGTAGTTTTTCATGGAAAGGACTTTAGGGACTATTTTGTAAAAGTTGTAGAAAAGGGTAGGAAAATATGAAATGAAGAAAAAATGTGGGCTGTTATGAACATGAAAGATGTTTGGTTAGGCTTGGGTAACTAAGAAATCCCATACATTGCATTATCCGAGCCTAGGGACTCAATTGCAACTGTATGAAAGTATAGGGGCAAAATAGTAATTTTACCCAAGTATGAATTTTGGGGTCATTTTGAGTAATGTATGTATTAAACTAGCTAAATTTGGTATTATAGATCAAGAGAATCGACATACGGGCCTTGATTGAGGAAAGAGTAAGGTTTATATGTTTAGGCTCAATTTCTAATATTTTGTATCGAAGTAAGTACATATGGAAATAAATACATTAATTATTGTTATTAAATGATTTATTAAAATATGTATGCTTAATATGCTTATTTGGCTATGTTGACAATATAACATATTTTGATGCTTTGCTATATGATTATACGACGTTGGCCATGTGAAAGAAACCATTATGCGAGTACGTTCAGTAAAGGTCTGGAAGTCTAAAATCCCTTTTGAACCTTAGCATACAAGTGAGATGTCACTAGGATAGTTATGTGTGTTATGAGCTCATTTAATATGTGATACATGCTAGAGTCCGGGTGCTGGGTATCCTGAGTTGTGTTCGGATACTCTCTTAGCTCTTTGATTAGCCCCGTTAAGAGCGGCATGTGATTCTGTGATATGAGGCACTTCAGTGCATTTTCTGTCAGGTAGCCAAGGCTATGTTCAGGCACTTCAGTGCATTCCTTCCAAGTGTCCGAATCACATTCCAAGTGTTCAGCAGGTAACGTAATATGAATTCCGAAAGTAAAATTTAAGTAGGCCATGTGTGTGTAGGATGGCACAGGTATGTACTAAAACCCTATGAGGACTTAGTATATGAAAAGATATGTATTTGGATAAGCATGTGCATATGAATAGGGAAAGTAAGTATATGTATGACATAATGAAAAGTATCATAATGGATAAGAAATTATGCTTAGATATTCAATAGTTGCAAAATGTAGATTATTTGTATGTGTACTTACTAAGCTTTATAGCTTACCCTCCTCTCTTTTCCCTTTCCTATAGATATGTCAAGCTAGCTCAAACGATCGAGGGACGTCGGAGCACGGATCACACTATCTTCAATAAATTTGGGTATAAAGAGGGTTAATTATTTTGGTCATGGCATGTATAGGAAACTTGTCTATTTTCTGTATATGTGTCATGCTGAAGTAGCCAAGTATAATGGCTCATTTGGGCATTGATTATTTTGTATGTGGCCATCTGATTTGGTCCATATTAATGATTGGGATGTATCCCTAAGTTTATCTTTACATGTATACTAAGATGTGTACGTGTTGGTTTGATGGATGATTATTCAATTGCTAGTATATGGTTGCATGATTTAGCACTCATAATGGAATGATAATAAGGAGTATGGTAAACCATGAAATTGGTGTGGAATGACAAAAAGATAAGTTTGTGTGAATACTAATGGTCTATTATGTAAAAGGAGTCATAGTGTTGCTATAATGTTGCATGTTTAAGTGTCTAAATATATATTATGGGATATGTCATTGCATATATGGAAGTGTATGATTGTTTAAGGGTGACCAATGGCTTGGAAAGTAGCCTCCAAATGGTCCACATGGGTAGACACACGGGCATGTGTCTAGGCCGTGTGTGAAACACGGTCAACCCCATGGGCATGTCTTTCGGCTGTGTGTCCCCTACACCTTGAATTTTAGGTTAACACGCATGGTAGTAAACACATAGGCAAACACAACCGTGTGTCTCAACCGTGTGGAGGGCACGGCCTCTGGCCATGGACGTGTGCGGCCGTGTGCCTCAAATTTGTATGATGACATCATAAACAGAATGCTCGCTAAAACCACACCGGCTATAGCACGGGCATGTGCCAGGCCATGTAAGGGATGTGTCCCAAGGATATGGGCGTGTGTTTGGCCATGTGAAAGCCTCTGTAGGTTAAAAATAGATAATAAATCCAAAAATTCAACACGGGTGTGGGACATGGGCGTGTCCCCAAGCACACGGGTGTGGGACATGGGCATGTCCCCAAGCACACGGGCGTGTGCAACATCTCTACACGGGCATGTGAGGTTTTAACCTAGAAATTTTCTTAGAATCTCCGTAAGTTCTCAGTTTAGTCCCAAACTGCCAATAAGGTATGTTTTGGGCCTCGTAGGTCCATAATAGGACATTTTAACTTGTTTTGAAGGGTTTTAGATTGGATGAAATTTTATGGCCTGGTCTTTCATGTTTGTTTGTGTTTAAGTTCGGTAATGCCTCGTACCCTGTCCCAGTCTCAGATACGGGTAAGGGGTGTTACATTTAGCGGTATCAGAGTTACGGTTTAGTCGATTCTCAGATTACGTAGCATGTGTCTGTGTCTAACTATACATGCAATTCGTAAATTGTGATAGTGTGACGACTTCTGACGATATTAAATTGTGTTTTTCATATAGTAATGGATCTCGACCAAGTTGTAGTAGATGACGTAGAAAGCAATGCACCAGCCCCTACTTAATGGACGGTACCTGAAGAGAGTAGACCCATAACTATGAGCCAAAAGGGGAGGCTAGAGTGGCCTTCGTCCAAATGATGAATGATTGGTATGCTGAGTTCGTCCGTGCGAACCCAGCCGCTTAGACGCAACCTCCTCCACCCCCTCCGAACCCTCAGCCTATATCCATGATACCTCGAGGTATATATTTTATAAGATTTTCTAAAACTCCTATGGAATAGATTTGGAAACAAGGAGCATAGGAGTTTAGAGCTAACACTGAGGATGATGCTGAAAGAGCCGAGTTTTGGCTCGAGAATTCTATTCGGGTGTTCGAGGAACAGTCTTGTACACCTGAAGAATGTTTGAAGTGTGCTATTTCATTGTTGAGGAATGATGCCTACCATTGGTGGAAGACTTTGATTTCTGTTGTGCCTAAGGAGGCAGTTACTTGGGACTTCATTCCGGATGAATTCTAGAAGAAGTATATTAGCGAGAGGTTTATCAACCAGAAACGTAGGGAATTCCTTGAACTTAAGTAAGGTCGCATGTCAGTTACCAAATACAAGCAAGAGTTCATCTGACTTAGCAAGTATGCCCGAGATGTGTGCCGATGTAAGACATGGCATTGATAAACTGCTATAAGGCAAAGATCCCATGTAAGACCATGCCAAGGCATGGTAATGGTGAGTTCATAAGGCAAGGATACCACGTAAGACCATGTCAAGACATGGAAATGGTAAGTTAAAAAGGAAAGGTACCCGTCTATCCTTAGTATTCCAAATGGTTCAATAGAAAATTCAAAGAGTGTACCAAAGGGAAGGTAAGATAAGTCCATGTTCGAAAGGTTCATGTTATCTTGATAATTCATTTAGAATATTGTTATTTATTTACATGGAAACTTACTAAGCTTTATGCTTACTCCCTTTCTTTTCACTCTTTTTTATAGTATCGCAAAGCCAAATCGAAAAATCATAAGGACGTCAGAGATCACCTCACACTATCAACAAGATATCTCAGTATTTTATGACTAGAAATACTTTAAGTTATGGCATGTATAGGGACTTGGATATTTTGTGTGTATGTCCTTATGATATGAGTAAAGAATGGCATGTGAATACTTGGTAATGATTAGCTTATGATATAGCTAAATAAGAACATGTTTTGGTATTATGTATGCCTAAATGAGGTTTGATGCAAAAAATTATGAAAGAGTAAGAGTTGGCTATGGAACAGTTAGGAAAAAATAGTAGTGATGTGGTTTTGAAAAATCACTAAAAATTGTAGAAATGGAATTAAATGGTGAATGAGATATATAATTAAATCTTATTGAATCTATTCTTATAGGAAAGAAACAGAGCAAGCAAAAGAAGTCTATATTCTGAGATATTTAAATTTCTGTAAGACTAGCTCAAAGTGACTTCGTGATCCCTTGTTCTAATTTTGGAAAATCACTAGAAATTGTACAAAAAGATTTATAAGTAAAATTTTATATTTATAGATTCCATAGTGAGTCTATTTTTATTAAAAACTAACATAAATATTATTCTATTTCTGTATAATGAGATAATCATTTTTTAGTGAAGAGAGGTCAGGTCCGTTAAACTGTAAAATAAGGGAAACTTTAATGAATAAACTTTACAAATTGACCAAACCAAAAATTCTGGAAAAATTACGGTAAGAAGATATATGAGTTTAGTTTCAGGAAAATTTTACGGATTTAAATTTTGAGTTCCATAAATTGAGTTATAATTAATTTAGTGACTATTACGCAGATGGACAGTTTTATTATGAATAGTGAAATAAATTGTTTTGATTTGTGTAAGTAATCGAAAAATTTTTAATGTTCCCGGCTTGGTCTTGAACCATTCCAATTGCATGTTTTAGGGCCTCGAGGGCCCTTTTTAGGGATTTATTGGATGGATGTGAGTGAATTAGTATTTTTTAAAAAAATAAATTTTTTTATGCCCCGACCACGTAAGATAAGTCTGGTAACGCCTCGTGCTCGACTTCGGCGACAGTCTCGGGTAAAGGGTGTTACATTTATTGGTATCAGAGAAAGAGTTTAGTCAGTTCTCAGAATATTCAGTATGAGTAAGAGTCTAGCTATGCATGCCATACTTATATTTCGATAGTGTGACGACTCTTGACGATTTTAACATGTTTTTCTTTTATAGTTATGGATCCCGAACGAGTTGGTGCAAATGATGTAGAAAGTAATGCGCCCACTCCCACAGAAGGGACGATGCCACCAGATAGTAGTGAAAGGCCCATTACAGTTAGTCAAAGAGGGGGGGCTCAAGAAGCCTTCTTCTAAGCTATGAATGAATGGTTTTTCGAGTTCGTTCGTATGAATCCGGCCGTTAGACCTCCATCCCCTCATGATCCTCAGACTACCCATGTAGTTTCCACAGTCATAGATACAGTCACAAGAGAGAAGCCACCAGTTGATAAAATTAGAAAATAAGAGGCCGAAGAGTTTCGAGCTACTAAAGATGACGATGCAGAGAAAGCTAAATTTTGGCTCGAGAATACTATCAGGGCATTTGATGAGTTATCCTACACACCTGAAGAGTGCATGAAGTGTGTTGTATCACTTTTACGAGACTCGGCCTACCATTGGTGGATGACACTTGTGACAGTAGCACTGAAAGATAGGGTTACTTGGGATTTCTTTCAGGAGGAGTTCCATAAGAAATACATTAGTCAGAGGTTCATCGACCAGAAAGGAAAAGAATTCCTTGAACTAAAGCAGGGTAAGATGACAATGACTGAATATGAATGTGAATTTGTTAGACTCATTAATTATGCTCGAGAGTGTGTGCCTACTGAAGCTATTATGTGCAAGAGATTTGAAGGTGGGCTCAATGATGATACTTAACTATCAGTCGGTGTTTTAGAAATAAAAGAGTTCATCATTTTAGTTGAAAGAGCTTGTAAGGCAGAGGAATTGCTGAAAGAAAAGGGTAAAGCTGAAATTGAGATGCAAGACATGAAGAAAAGATAGATGAGCAAGTCATTTCAGTCTACATCCAAGAGGCCTAGAGAGTTCTCTATGAGTTCTAATTTTTCAGCAACGTATTCTAGCCGAAATAGAGGTAGAAGATTTATGGGTTAGAAAGCTCAGACCACTTCAATTGTGCGTGTTGGCAGTATTCAGCTTGATAGACCCGAGTGTCCTCAATATGGTCGACGCCATCCAGGTCAATGTCGAGCAACTGAGACTGGTTGTATTTTATGTGGTGCATTGGATCATTTCATTCAGGAGTGTCCTAAGATGGTTAAAAGAGAAGTAATACCGAGTGTAAGATTAGGCAGTGCCCCCATTATAGGCAGACCTCAGAGAAGTTCGGGAATAGGGGTAGGTAGAGGTGCATCTAAAGATTTAGCAGTGAGACCCGATGCTAGAGCACCTACGAGGACCTATGCTATCCATGCTCGTGAAGAGGCATCCTCTCCCGATGTAATTACAGGTACATTTTCTCTTCATGATGTTAATGTTATTTCTTTGATTGATCTGAGTTCGATCCATTCCTATGTTTGCATGAAATTGATCCCTAGTATGAACATGTCCATAGAGTCTACGGGATTTGTGATTAAAGTATCGAATCCATTGGGTCAGTATGTATTAGTAGACAAAGTATATAAAAATTGCCCTTTGATGATTAGAGGTTACTATTTTCCGGCAGATCTCATGCTATTGCCATTTGATGAGTTTGGTTTGATTCTTGGTAAAGATTGGTTGACTGTGCATGACGTGATAGTGGATTGTGGAAAGAAGTATATTAAGTTGAAATGTGAAAAGGGTGAAATTCTTCGTGTGACACCCCTAAAGTGACCCTAGTCGGAAAGTGGTTTCGGGACCACAAAACCGAGTCATAAAAAAAATAATTAACCATTATATTTGATGCTTATTATATGTATATAGGCATGTGTGAAAATTTCATGTTTGAATTTTGTTAATTGTAAGTGAATTTTGCTAAATAGGATTTGTGTGAGAAAATTTAGAAATGTGCTAGGCAAATGTTAAAGTGGCCTATTGATGCATCTTAGAAAATGTTGTCCTTGCATGTCAAAATACCCAAAAGATGAACTAGTGGCCGGCCATGCTATGGGATTAACCATATTATAAACACTTGTGTTAATGTGGTATGTAGGAAACAATAAAATAAAAGGTTAGTAATAAAGAAATGAAAAGGGAGGGGTGATGAAAACAAAGTTGTCTCATCCATGTTCCCCCCCTCCATTGCCGTGAGTTGAAGAAAGATAACAAAAAGGAAACAAAAAAATGCATGCTCGTCCTTCTTCTTGATTGCCGAATGTGGGAAAGGGAATATTGAAGAGGAAAAACCAAGGTAGTCGGCCATGGCTATCCTAGTTTAAGCTATGCATTGTGATTTTCTTTTTAATTGACTATGAGATTAGATTGATAAGTGCATAGCTTATTTAACCCATGGTTTAATTTCATGCATCAATAGACAAATGTCCATTCGGCAAGTGCTAAATTGGTGTCATTTTGATAAGTTTTTTTTTTTGAAAGATGTTAATTAATTGTTAAGTGGCTTAAATGATGTTTGAATGAGTAGAGTTCATGGCTGAAAAGTATAAATTGAAAGTTGCCGTGTGAGTGTATATACATTTTAGAAAGAAAGATGTTGTTGTTTAGTTGAATTTTCATTTGATAAATGTTCATTCGGTCAAATGGGAGAAGAATGAGATGAATTTAAATGTTGTGGTTTATTATATTTTAGTTGCTAAATGAAGAAAAATCGGCTAACAAGGGAGTACTAAGGCCGAATATAATTTTGAATATTAGTGGTGTAGTTGCCGAATTTGAACTATGAAGTTATTGAGTAATGTGTGTGTTTTAAGTGATAGAATTGAGTGAATGCTTGGAATGTGATATGTATGAATTATGTGTTAAATTAAGGTTTGCTAAGCTAGCTATTAAGATGAAGTGCAAATGTTAGTAATTGATTGCTAGTGTATATATGTGTACTAGCCGAGCTTTGAATTTAAATAATGGTTGGAGCACCATGTGTTGTAATGAGATTATTTGAGTGAAATCATAGATATTTATATGATGAATTCGATTGTGGATATACATGCTTAAATAAGATGCACACATGAATGAATAGATAGCTTGGTGTTGCATGTATTCTGTAACACCCCGAACCCGAGACCATCGCCGGTGTCGGACACGAGGGGTTAACAAGCCAAGTCCACATATTTTGCCCACCAATTTGACATTTCCAGTCAGGCTGGAAAACTGCGTCACCGTCGCCTTAAAAATCATATCTCGAGTTCCAAAACTCAGAAACTGGTTTCGTAAATTTTCCCTGAATTTAGACTCATATATCCATCCATGGATTTATTTCTAGAATTTTTGGCCGGGCCAATTGGTACAGTTTATTAGTTAAAGTTACCCATGTTACAGGGATCGACTGCTTTGACCTTCGCGCGTTACAACTTGAATATCTCTCTGCACAGGGCTTTAATACTGGTGCCGTTTGTTTCTAATGAAACTAGACTCAAAATGGAATCTGTAAATATAAGGAATGACTCCTAATTCTTTCTGGATAATTTATAGTAAATTTTTAAAGTTGCAACAGGGGACCCAGAAACCATTCTGGCCCTGTCTCACAATAGCTTTAATATCTCTTAACATGTAACTCCTATGACCATTTCGTTTCTTCCATATGAAAATAGACTCATCAAGGTTCATTTACATAGCTTATTAACTATTTAATACCATCCCTACAAATTTTGGTGATTTTTCACATTCACGTCACTGCAGCTGGCAGCATCTGTTTTGAAGGTAGGTCTTACCTATTTTGTAGTCTCCATGAACCAACTAGTCTTGCCATACATAGGTTCACATATGATCATTTTAACCATACCAATGGCTGATCATGTGACCAACATTCCCACTTCCAATCCATAATCACATCATGACACCATATATATATATACAAACCGCAAATAGTCTAAGTTCAGTACTTCACTTTTACGAGCCATTTTCGCATGGCGAACACATATACATCACAGCATATTTAAACCAACAAAGGGGTAGTCCTATACATGCCATTTCAAAGTTCAACCAAAAATTTATACCAAAATGGAGGCGTTGATAGTGTGGATGACTTCGACTTTAATGATCCCAAATCCGATTGCTATCGAGCAAAATCTATAAAACAGAGAGCCAAAGCAACGGGTAAGCATTTTTATGCTTAGTAAGTCTCAAGGAATAAAATCAGCTTTAATTAAAGCAATACATTCACATAGCCAAATGCATCATTTCATTAATACACATTCACATAATCATTCTTACTTCCCACTTCATCATTATATACTTTCACAAGGTATCAACCTATTCAATAGCTGAAATTGTTAGTCGATTGAGCGAATGTTGCTCAAACATGTCGACTTTCCAATGCACATATAAACATACCTTATTCTTTGGGCCTTTCGAGCGCATTAATTGAATTTATTACAGCAACCAACACTCACCTCCAGCCCAAGCTTCTTCGAATACAACCGGATATAACCACGCACGAATGCCTTCGGTCTTAGCCCGGATAGAATGACTCGCACGAATGCCTTGGTCTTAGCCGGATGTAGCCACTAGCACAATTGCCTTGGGTCTTAACCCGGATATAATTTCCAGCATAAATGTCTTCGGGACTTAGCCCGGATATCATTCAATTGCTCATGCACACATGCATCAATAATCATTAGACATTCATATTTCATTTTCGTTACTAAGGCTCAAACGCAAATATAATCACAAGCATAATCGCCTTGGGACTTAGCCCGGTATCGTTCAAATACTCATACACACATAAATCAATAATCAATACACATCCATATTTCATTTCACATAATTCAAGTAGGGTCACTTCTTGAGGACTTACCTCGGATGTTGTCGAACGGCTTTTACGGCTATTAGATCACTTTTTCCTTCCCCTTGTCCAATTGTGGCCCTCTAAGCTCTTGAGCTAATTCAAACAAATTCAATTTATTAAAACCTCATTGTGCTAGCTTATGGCCGAATATGACAAGGAGTTTAAATGGTCATATGGCCACCCTTTCGCTTGAATACACAATGGTCATGCACATTTTATACTACATCAAGCAATTCAATACAATTCATTCGAGCATCAAGGAAAAGCTAAGGCCATCAATAGGCTCCCTAAGGCTGAATATACATGTCCATGTTGAGGCCAATTATGCACTTAATACCACACAAAAACAGCATGCATTTTACTAGTTAATGCTTTGTATATTGTAGCTCAAAACTTATAATATAGCATCAAGCACTCATATGTGTGCTAGGCCGAATGTGCTTGCAATTTCACAAACATTCTTCAACATCTTCTTCTTTAAACAAACATATTCATCACTTACTTCATAACCAAAACATCATGTGCAAACATATATATACATATATGAGCATGGCCAATTTCAAGGTGTCCATATAGCCATCCAAAACACAAATTTTAACTAACATGCAAGAAGCATGAACCATGCTCATGAATGCATCATGGCCGAATACATCACAATCATGCCCTTTCATCTTCAATCATGGTTAAACAAAAGAAAACTCAAAGTCTTACTCAAGATGGCTACAAAGAAATTTCAAGAGTAGACAATCCATCATTGCATGCATCATCATCAAGCTTCACACTTAACATGCAATGGCTTTATCACAATACCAACCTTGACCAAATACCACTTCCATGGCATAACAAGGATTTGAACCATGGCTAACATGAACATCAAGTTGGCAACTAAAACATGCATGAATCTCATGACACAACCTCATACATACCTCAATCTTGATGCAAGTTTAGCCAAATATCCTTCTAGATCTCTTCTAAACAAAGGAAATGAAGCAAAATCTCTTCTCCTCTTAGTATTTTCGGCCAAAAAGGAGAGAACAAGGATGAACAAATTTTTTTGTTTTCTCTTCTTGGTTGCACGGCAATGGGGGAATGCTACTCTCTCACACACATTTTTTTTTTCATTCTTTTCTTACCCATGCTTATTTGTTTATTATTTCTCCCTAATGCCCAACAAAACATGTTTCATGACATGTTTAGCCCATATCTCTTTGTCATGGCCGGCCATCACTTGTAAAAAGGGGAATTTGACATGCAAGTCCATTATTTTGCATGCATGCTTTAATTAGTCATCACACATTTCCCTATCGTACTTTCAAAGTTCACTACTAAGTCCTTTCTAGTGGAATTCACCTTTATAACACTAAATCAATCATCATAAAATGTCATACATGAGCACACACATATTATAGGCATCAAAATAAATTTTTAATTATTTTTATGCCTCGGTTTTGTGGTCCCGAAACCACATTCCGACTAGGGTCAATTTTGGGCTGTCACAACTCTCCCCCACTTAAGAAATTTTCGTCCCCGAAAATCTTACCGGTAAATAGGTTTGGATATCGCTCTTTCATAGAGTTCTCGGTCTCCCAAGTAGCTTCTTCTATCCCGTGCTTGAGCCATAACACTTTCACTAGCGGAACCCGCTTGTTTCGCAGCTCTTTCACTTCCCGTGATAGGATACGAATCGGTTCTTCCTCATAACTCATATTGGCTTGAATTTCAATTTCTGATGGACTAATCACGTGCGATGGATCGGATCTATAGCGTCGAAGCATCGAAACATGAAAGACATCGTGAACCTTTTCGAGTTCAAGGGCAAAATCAAACGATATGCCACCGGACCGACTCGCCGGATATCTCATATGGCCCAATGAACCTCGGCTCAACTTGCCCTTACGGCCAAATCGAGTATCTTTTTCCAAGGCGATACCTTGAGAAACACTTTATCTCCCACCGATACTCGATATCCTTACGCCTCGATCCGCGCATTTACTTCGACGATCGGAGGCTATCTTCGACTTTCACGGATTACTTTCACTTTCTCAGATCTCTAATCAAATCCACCCGAAAATCTTGCTTTCACCAAGCTCACCCAAAACAATGGTGTACGGCATTTACGACCGCACAAAGCCTCGTAGGTGCCATCTTAATACTTGATTGAAAGTGTTGTTGTGTTTAATTCAATCAACGGCAAATACCGCTCCCATGAACCATTAAACTCAAGGACGCAACATCTCAACATATCCTCAAGTATCTGAATTATCCGCCGGATTGACCATCGGTTTGGGGTGAAAGGCGGTGCTGAAATGCAACTTGGTACCCAAAGCTTCTTGCAACTTTTTCCAAAATCGCGAGGTAAATCTCGGATCTCTATCCGACACGATGGAAATAGGCACCCGTGTAATCTCACAATCGAGAACGCATAATTCGGCTAATTTGTCCATTGAAAAATCCGTGCGACGGGGACAAAGTGAGCCGACTTAGTCAATCTATCTACCACGACCCAAACCGCATCCTTCTTACTTGTCGACAATGTCATCCGGATACAAAGTCCATTGTGACTCGATCCCATTTCCACTCGGGTATCGTGATTGGTGAAGTAATCCTCAAGGCACTTGATGTTCCGCTTTCACTTGTTGACATATTAAACATCTCAAACAAAGTTGGAGATGTCTCGCTTCATACCATGCCACCAAAATCGACGTTTCAAATCGTTGTACATCTTCGTACTCCGGGTGGATTGCCATTCGGCTACAATGGGCTTCATTTAGAATTATCGAAATGAGTTCAATTCTTTGGAACACACGACGACTTTTGAACCTCAAACAATCGTCATCATCGATTTGAAGCTCCGAGTACTTGTTCGAACACACTCACCCGTTTTGCGCCAACTCGTCGTCGACTTTCCGAGCTTCTCGAATTTGATATGTCAATAATGGTTTGGCTTTCAATTCAGCCACTAACACACCGTTGGATCGAATGCACAAGTGCACATTCATCGCTCGTAAAGTGAATAATGATTTACGACTCAAGGCATCCGCAACCACATTCGCCTTTCCGGTGATAGTCAATGACCACTCATAATCCTTTAACATTCGAGCCAACGCCTTTGTCGAGATTTAAGTCTCTTTGGGTCATCAAATATTTGAGACTTTTGTGATCCGAGTACACATGGCACTTCTCACCAAATAAGTAATGTCGCCAAATCTTTAAGGCGAATACGATGGCGACTAATTCGAGATCATGGGTCGGATAATTTTTCTCGTGTGGCTTTAATTGCCTCGACGATAGGCCACAACTCGACCTTCTTGCATCAATACGCAACCTAACCCAAGGAGGAGGCGTCACTATAGATGACAAACTCTTTGCCGATTTGGGTTGCACTAGAATTGGGGCTTCACCAAATAAGTTTTCGCTTGATCGAAACTTTTCGACATTTCTCCGTCCATTCGAACTTAACATCCTTTTGGAGTAGCCATCATCGGCGTGGCTATCGTTGAAAAACCTTTACAAATCGTCGGTAATAACCTAAGCCCCAAAAAGCTCGAACCTCAAGAATATTTCTGAGGCTTCCAATTAAGTATGGCTGAAATTTTATTCGTCGACTCGAATACCGATGCGATACCACATGACCCAAGAAGCTAACCTCTCTTAACCGTAACTCACACTTGTTGAACTTAGCATATAATTGCTTATCCCGTAAAATTTGTAGCACTAACCGCAGTGTTCAAAGATGTTCGGTCTCATTTCTTGAATAGACCAAGATGTCATCAATGAACACGACTACTAATCGATCCAAATATGGTCTCAAGATCCGATTCATTAAATCCATAAATACCGTAGGGCATTAGTGAGCCCAAACGGCATCACTAGGAACTCATAGTGACCATATCTCGCTCAAGGCGCCTTGGGTACGTCCAATCTCGGATTCGCAATTGATAATAGCCCGATCTCAAATCTATTTTCGAGAACACCGAGGCTCCTTCGTTGATCGAACAAGTCATCGATACGTGGTAACGGATATTTGTTCTTTATCGCCGCTTTATTAAGCTAACGATAGTCGATGCAAAACCGCATGGTTCCATCCTTCTTTTTCACGAACAACACTGGCGCACCCCAAGACGAAAAACTCGAGCGAGCAAAACCTCTATCCACCAATTCTTGCAACTGAGCTTTCAACTCCTTTAATTCCGTTGGTGCCATACGATACGGAGCTATCGAAATTGGAGTGGTACCAGTACCAATTCGATGCCAAATTCTATTTCCGAACAGTGGTAAACCCGCAATTCTTCGGGAAAACATCCGGTATTCACAAACCACGAGCACAGATTTAGGTTTCTTTTCGATTCTTTGTCATCGAAAGCACGACGCAAGGTACGCTTCGCCCTTTTCTTACATATTTTCGGCCAACATTGCTGATATTACACCGGCAACCCTTTAAGTCCGTAGACTCAACCCGAATTATCTCATTATTCGCAAGACCTCAAATCGATAGTATTGCTTTTGCAATTTACAACCGCATCGTGCATGGTCAACCAATCCAAACCAAGAATAACGTCAATTCATCGAACGGCAAAAGCATCAAGTCCGCCGGAAAACAAGAACCTCGGAACACTAGGGGACTTTTCTTGCACACTTTGTTGACAAGCACGTAATGACCCAAGGGTTTGACACCGAATTACAAACTCAAGAGACTCAATAGGCAAAGTCTTCTTGGATGCTAAGGTTTCACATATATAAGAATGAGTAGAACCAGGTCAATCAAAGCAATCACATTAGTATTGAAAAGAGTGAAAGTACCGATAATGACATCCGGAGAGGCAGATCCTCGGCGTGCGCGTATGGCATAAGTCCTAGCAGAGCCCGAGCCTCGGATCCGATGGTAGCATCTCTAGATCCTCTCGACCGCCACTAACATTGCCCATATTTCTAGGTGGCCTACCTCGAGCAAAGGGTAGCACCCGGGTTTCCACTCGACTTACATTCTGCTCAAGCATCCTCGGCAATCCTTCATAAAGTGGTCGGCCGATCCACACTTATAGCAGGAGCGATCACGAAACCAACAGCTCCCGAATGCCATTTGCCACAATGTAGACACTCCGCCTCTCTCGGCGATCATTTCCACCACTGGCGATCGAAGTGACTCGTGTGGTCACAGGGGGTCGATCGCGTCCTCGTCTAGAAAAGCCCGAAATGCCTCTAAACCGGCTGACATCATCTCGAAATCTCTTTGATGCCTATTGAAGAGACTTTCCCGAGGACCTCTTCGAATTCTCCTGTTCCCACATCACTTTTTGTTTCTCCTTTCTAAGCTCTTCGCTTTACAAGCTCGCTCAACAAGTACTACGAACTCTCGTATTTCGAGAATGCCAACGAACATCCTTATATCATCATTCAGCCCATCCTCAAAGCGTTTACACATAATAGCCTCGGACGAAATGCATTCTCGCACGTATCGGCTAAGCCTCACAAATTTTCGTTCATAGTCGGTAATCGACATAGAACCTTGCTTAAGATCAAGAAATTCCTTCGCTTTTGGTCGATGAATCTCGATCGATATACTTCTTTCGAACTCGGTTTGGAAAACTCCCAAGTTACTTGCTCCCTAGGCACAACCGAAGTCAGAGTACTCCACCAATAGTAGGCGGAATCGCGTAGCAAGGAGATAGTACACTTTAAGCACTCATCGGGTGTACAAGATAGCTCATCGAGCACCCGGATAGTGTTGTCCAACCAAAATTCAGCTTGCTCGGCATCGTCGTCATCCGTAGCTTTAAATTCAATGGCCCCATGTTTTCGAATCTCGTCGATCGAGGGCTTACTTGACCTTATTTGGTCGATTCATCGGAGGTATTGTAGGTGCGGGGTTGCGTTAGTCGGGAATGGAGGTTGTGGAACAGTAGTGTTAGTTTGAATGTATTGGTTGAACCAATCCTTCATCACGCTATAAAAGGCTTGCCTAGCCTCATCATTCGAATTGCTGGCCATAGGTTGAGAGTCCGCCGACGCTGTCCCTTGCGCGAGCAGCGCCACACTCTCCACATCATCAGCTATTGCTCGGTTGGGATCGGGATCCATTGCTATAAACAAACACAAATTCGTAATGTCGAAATCACCACACTATCAATTATCACTTAATGGCATGTATAGCTAGACCCCAAACATATCACGGTAGTCCTAGAATCGACTAAACCGTAGCTCGATACCAATAAAATTGTAACACCCGAACCCGAGACCATCGCCGATTGTCGGACACGAGGGGTTAACGAGACAAATCCCCTTAAAGTGCCGACCAATTTGGCCTTTCCAGACAGGCTGGAAAACTGCGTCACTGTCGCCTTAAAAATCGTATCTCGAGTTTCAAAACTCAGAAACTGATTCCGTAAATTTTCCCTGAATTTAGACTCATATATATATCCATGGATTTATTTCTAGAATTTTTGGTCGGGCCAATTGGTACAGTTTATTAGTTAAAGTTACCCATGTTACAGGGATCGACTGCTTTGACCTTCGCGTGTTACAACTTGAATATCTCTCTGCACAGGGCTTTAATACTGGTTCCGTTTGTTTCTAATGAAACTAGACTCAAAATGGAATCTGTACATATAAGGAATGACTCCTAATTATTTCTGGATAATTTATAGTAAATTTTTAAAGTTGCGACAGGGGACCCAGAAACCATTCTGGCCCTGTCTCACAATAGCTTTAATATCTCTTAACATGTAACTCCTATGACCATTTCGTTTCTTCCATATGAAAATAGACTCATCAAGGTTCATTTACATAGCTTATTCACTATTTAATACCATCCCTACAAATTTTGGTGATTTTTCACATTCACGTCACTGCAGCTGGCAGCATCTGTTTTGAAGGTAGGTCTTACCTATTTTGTAGTCTCCATGAACCAACTAGTCTTGCCATACATAGGTTCACATATGATCATTTTAACCATACCAATGGCTGATCATGTGACCAACATTCCCACTTCCAATCCATAATCACATCATGACACCATATATATATATACAAACCGCAAATAGTCTAAGTTCGTACTTCACTTTTACGAGCCATTTTCGCATGGCCGAACACATATACATCACAGCATATTTAAACCAACAAAGGGGTAGTCCTATACATGCCATTTCAAAGTTCAACCAAAAATTTATACCAAAATGGAGGCGTTGATAGTGTGGATGACTTCGACTTTAATGATCCCAAATCCGATTGCTATCGAGCAAAATCTATAAAACAGAGAGCCAAAGCAACGGGGTAAGCATTTTTATGCTTAGTAAGTCTCAAGGAATAAAATCAGCTTTAATTAAAGCAATACATTCACATAGCCAAATGCATCATTTCATTAATACACATTCACATAATCATTCTTACTTCCCACTTCATCATTATATACTTTCACAAGGTATCAACCTATTCAATAGCTGAAATTCGTTAGTCGATTGAGCGAATGTTGCTCAAACATGTCGACTTTCCAATGCACATATAAACATACCTTATTCTTTGGGCCTTTCGAGCGTACTAATTGAATTTATTACAGCAACCAACACTCACCTCCAGCCCAAGCTTCTTCGGAATACAACCGGATATAACCACGTGCACGAATGCCTTCGGGTCTTAGCCCGGATAGAATGACTCGCACGAATGCCTTCGGGTCTTAGCCCGGATGTAGCCACTAGCACAATTGCCTTCGGGTCTTAACCCGGATATAATTTCCAGCATAAATGTCTTCGGGACTTAGCCCGGATATCATTCAATTGCTCATGCACACATGCATCAATAATCATTAGACATTCATATTTCATTTTCGTTACTAAGGCTCAAACGCAAATATAATCACAAGCATAATCGCCTTCGGGACTTAGCCCGGTATCGTTCAAATACTCATACACACATAAATCAATAATCAATACACATCCATATTTCATTTCACATAATTCAAGTAGGGTCACTTCTTGAGGACTTACCTCGGATGTTGTCGAACGGCTTTTACGGCTATTCGATCACTTTTTCCTTCCCCTTGTCCAATTGTGGCCCTCTAAGCTCTTGAGCTAATTCAAACAAATTCAATTTATTAAAACCTCATTGTGCTAGCTTATGGCGAATATGACAAGGAGTTTAAATGGTCATATGGCCACCCTTTCGCTTGAATACACAATGGTCATGCACATTTTATACTACATCAAGCAATTCAATACAATTCATTCGAGCATCAAGGAAAAGCTAAGGCCATCAATAGGCTCCCTAAGGCCGAATATACATGTCCATGTTAAGGCCAATTATGCACTTAATACCACACAAAACAGCATGCATTTTACTAGTTAATGCTTTGTATATTGTAGCTCAAAACTTATAATATAGCATCAAGCACTCATATGTGTGCTAGGCCGAATGTGCTTGCAATTTCACAAACATTCTTCAACATCTTCTTCTTTAAACAAACATATCCATCACTTACTTCATAACCAAAACATCATTTGCAAACATATATATACATATATGAGCATGGCAATTTCAAGGTGTCCATATAGCCATCCAAAACACAAATTTTAACTAACATGCAAGAAGCATGAACCATGCTCATGAATGCATCATGGCGAATACATCACAATCATGCCCCTTTCATCTTCAATCATGGTTAAACAAAAGAAAACTCAAAGTCTTACTCAAGATGGCTACAAAGAAATTTCAAGAGTAGACAATCCATCATTGCATGCATCATCATCAAGCTTCACACTTAACATGCAATGGCTTTATCACAATACCAACCTTGACCAAATACCACTTCCATGGCATAACAAGGATTTGAACCATGGCTAACATGAACATCAAGTTGGCAACTAAAACATGCATGAATCTCATGACACAACCTCATACATACCTCAATCTTGATGCAAGTTTAGCCAAATATCCTTCTAGATCTCTTCTAAACAAAGGAAATGAAGCAAAATCTCTTCTCCTCTTAGTATTTTCGGCCAAAAAGGAGAGAACAAGGATGAACAAATTTTTTTGTTTTCTCTTCTTGGTTGCACGGCAATGGGGGGGGAATGCTACTCTCTCACACACATTTTTTTTCATTCTTTTCTTACCCATGCTTATTTGTTTATTATTTCTCCCTAATGCCCAACAAAACATGTTTCATGACATGTTTAGCCCATATCTCTTTGTCATGGCCGCCATCACTTGTAAAAGGGAATTTGACATGCAAGTCCATTATTTTGCATGCATGCTTTAATTAGTCATCACACATTTCCCTATCATACTTTCAAAGTTCACTACTAAGTCCTTTCTAGTGGAATTCACCTTTATAACACTAAATCAATCATCATAAAATGTCATACATGAGCACACACATATTATAGGCATCAAAATAAATTTTTAATTATTTTTATGCCTCGGTTTTGTGGTCCCGAAACCACATTCCGACTAGGGTCAATTTTGGGCTGTCACATATTCGGTCATAAAGGTGCACATGAGGAAATGTTAGATTAATTGTATTAAATTGCTCAATGTGATTAAAAATGCGTATGACCATTTTGTGTTTGAGCTAAAGGTGGCCATATGACCTATCAAACTCCTTGTCATATTCGCCATAAGCTAGCATAATGAGACTTTAATAAGTTAAATTTGTTTGAATTAGCTCAAGAGCTTAGAGGACCAAAGTTGGATAAGGGAAGGGAAAAGTGATCGATTAGTCACGAAATCGTTCGACCACATCCGAGGTAAGTTTTAAGTGATTAAATGTTGAGTAAATTCAATTATAATAGGACATAATGAGTTGATTTAATAAGATATCATGCGGCCATGATATGTCTTAAACTCAAACGGTAAGTTCCTAAGTGTTTGGACTTGGATATTTAAGAGCAAATTGTAATAATTTGCTCAGGACAGCAGCAGTAACGTGATTTTAGAAAATCACTATAAATGTTTGGTGTGGAATTATAGGCTGAATAAAATATGAAATCAAAGCTTAATTAGTCTAGTTTCTTATAAAAGAGACCGTGTAAGCAAAGAAATCTCCTATAAAGAGATATTTAAAGTTGTGTGAGACAGTGTCAGAATGACTCTGAAATCCCCTGTTCTGTTTTAAGAAAATCACTATAATTTGTACAAAAATGGTTACAAGATAAAATTTATATGCTTAGACTCCTTAATGAGTCTAGTTTCAAATGAAATCAAATAGAACATACTTTGAATTCTGTACAATGAGAATTTTGATTCGTAGTGAAGACTGGTCAGATTAGTCAAATAGTGAAACAGGGGAAACTTTAAGACAAATCTGGTATTGATTGGCCGAACCTAAAATTCTGAAAAATTTATGGATGGAAGATATACGAGTCTATATTCAGGGAAAATTAACGGCAAGTGATTTGGAGCCTTGTAGCTCCGGTTATAAATAATTTAGTGACCATTGCTCAGGAAAACAGCTCGTAGTGAATATGTGATTTTGTTGTAAACATGGATAAAACTTGTTTTAGTTGCTCATAAGCTATTGATTAAACCCATACTTGAATTCTAATTCGTGATATTGTAAAATGATATATGAGTGTTAGATGGATCTTTGATATTAAAATTTGTGAAATTGTAAGTTTATGAGTATTCGAATATGAAATGATAGTATTTCGTGAAATTGAATTATTCATTGGAAAATGATTGATGTAGATTCGGCCAAGACCAAGTCTGTACATGATAGTATATGTGGTATGTGAAGTATATTTGAATAATTGTGATGTGAATACATGAAAATTTATATTTTGATTTAGGATTTTATGCGATGAATGTGAATGTGTATATATATGAGATAAGGCCGAATGGCCGATGTGATGAATGTGAAAGTGTATATATATGTGATAAGGCGTAATGGCCGATGTGATGAATGTGAAAGTGTGTATATATGTGATAAGGCCTAATGGCCGATGTGATGAATGTGAAAGTGTGTATATATGTGATAAGGCCTAATGGCCGATGTGATGAATGTGAAAGTGTATATATGTGATGAATGTGAAAGTGTATATATGTGATAAGGCCTAATGGCCGATGTGATGAATGTGAAAGTGTATATATGTGATAAGGCCTAATGGCCGATGTGATGAATGTGAAAGCGTATACATATGTGATAAGGCCTAATGGCCGATGTGATGAATGTGAAAGTGTGTATATATGTGATAAGGCCTAATGGCCGATGTGATGAATGTGAAAGTGTGTATATGTGATAAGGCCTAATGGCCGATGTGATGAATGTGAAAGCGTATACATATGTGATAAGGCCTAATGGCCGATGTGATGAATGTGAAAGCGTATATATATGTGATAAGTGATAAGGCCTAATGGTCGATGTGATGAATGTGAAAGTGTATATATATGTGATAAGGCCTAATGGCCGATGTGATGAATGTGAAAGCGTATACATATGTGATAAGGCCTAATGGCCGATGTGATGAATGTGAAAGTGTGTATATATGTGATAAGGCCTAATGGCCGATGTGATGAATGTGAAAGTGTATATATGTGATAAGGCCTAATGGCCGATGTGATGAATGTGAAGGTGTATATATGTGATAAGGCCGAATGGCCAATATGATGAATGTGAAAGTGTATATATATGATAGGGCCGAGTGGCCAACGTGATGGATGTGAAAGTGTATAAATGTGATAAGTCCTGAAGGGCATTTGTGTCAGTACTATATCCGGGTTAAAACCCCGCAGGCTTTATGCGAGAATATTATCACTGATTAATGACCGTAGGCTTTGTGCTCGTACTATATCCCAGCTCTAAAGACCCAATGACTACGTGTGGAGATTTTGTCCGGGTAAGCCCCGAACTAAAGGTTTTGCTGAAGATTCAAGTAAAGCGTAAGATTATGCGACTTCACAGTGACAATTGGTAATAAATACGTTCAATGCGTTAAGTTGGTCAGGTATGTATTTTGAGATTATATTTAAGTTTGATTTAGACTAAATCACAAGGCCGTTATGTGATGCACATGTGTGTAAAGCAATAAGACTGTTCTATGATTATTGTGCATTTGGTCAATGTGGAAAGTCAGGTAAAAATATGTATTGTACCTATGATCATAAGAGGTCACTATCAAGTGAGAATTTATCTGCCTATTATATATGATGAGATGTGCATATTCGGAAAAGGGATGGTATGCCCGAAGGAAGAGTGAAATAAAAATACGAACAACTATGTTATAATTTGATTGTTATCTGTTGACACTGCTTAAAACTTACTAAGCATTGTAATGCTTACTCCGTACTTTGTTTCCTCTGCTTTATAGATCTCATTTGGAAGCTACAGTGCTCGAGGATCGTCAAGAACTAGTCACACTATCACTATCCACCGCTTGGTATTGCTACGTTTTGGAATATCTTATGGCATGTATAGAATAGACTAGTAGTGAGAGGATATTTTGGTTAATGTATATAAGCCATGCGAAAATGGCATCTTTTGAATGTGTACTTATAGAAGTTTAAATTGTATCCCTGACTGTCTTTAGTACTTATCTGAAGGAATGTTCAAAAAAAAAAATTTACTGTTCTGATATGAGTTTCAAGTCTGGTAATGCCCCTTTATCTATTCCGGTGACGGATACGGGATTGGGGTGTTACACTTCGGGTTAATTCAGATGAGTCAGATAGTTCAATTGCCATGATTTCTGTTATGCCTGCTCAGAAATGGTTGAGAAAAGGATATGAAGCTTATCTTGCTTTTGTGTTGAATACTAAAGATCCAGAGTTGAAAATTGAATGAGTGCTTGTGGTATGTGAGTTTGCTAATGTGTTTCCAGAAGAACTATCAGGTTTGCCTCCTATCAGAGAAAGGCTTTGCAAGACCTAGTTGTTCACCATGGGGTGCACCGGTGCTCTTTGTGAAAAATAAAGATAGTTCGATGAGATTGTGCATAGATTATTGGCAGCTTTACAAGGTGACTATTAAGAAAAAGTATCCACTGCCTAGAATTGACAATTTTTTTGATCAATTGAAGGGAGCTACTGTGTTCTCCAAGATAGATTTGAGATTTGGATATTATCAGTTGCGAGTTAAAGAGTTAGGTGTTCCAAAGATTGCTTTCCGGACTAGGAATAGCCATTATGAGTTCCTTGTGATGCCATTTGGCTTGACTAATGCTCCTGCCATTTTCATGGACTTAATGAATCAAATTTTCAGACCTTACTTGGATAAATTTGTAGTTGTGTTCATTGATGATATCTTGATTTATTCTCAAGATAATGACTGAGAAATCAGAGCATTTGAGAACAGTTTTATAGACTTTAAGAGATAATCAACTTTATGTCAAGTTCAGTAAAACTGAGTTCTAGTTACGAGAAGTTGGTTTTCTTGGACATATAGTCTCAAGTGAAGGTATTAGAGTTGATCCGAGCAAGGTTTCATCCATTGTTGATTAGAAGCCTCCCAGGAATGTATCAGAGGTTAGAAGTTTTCTTGGTCTTGCCAGCTATTATAGACGATTTGTAGAGGGATTTTCCATGATAGCTACTCCATTGACAATGTCAAGTTTGAATGGACTAAAAAGTGTCAGCAGAGTTTTGACAAGTTAAAGGCATTGTTGACTGAAGCTCCTGTCTTAGTACAACCAGAACCGGGTAAAGAGTTTGTGATTTATAGTCATGGATCCTTGAATGGACTAGGCTGTGAACTTATGCAGGAAGGAAAGGTAATTGCTTATGCCTCTAGACAGCTAAAGCCACATGAGAAAAATTATCTGATACATGATTTAGAACTAGCTGCCATTGTATTTGCGTTGAAAATCTAGAGACATCACTTGTCTGGTGAGAAGTTCCGAATATTTACTGATCATAAAAGTTTGAAATACTTGATGACTCTGAAATATTTGAACTTGAGGCAAAGAAGATGGCTAGAGTTTGATAAAAGATTATGAACTAGTAATCGATTATCACTCGGGTAAAGCAAACGTAGTTGCTGATGCTTTGAGTAGAAAATATTTATTTGCATTAAGAGCTTTGAACACTAGTTTAACCTTATCGGATGATGGTTCTATTTTAGCCGAATTAAGAGCTAAACCAATGTTTCTTGAAGAAATTTGTGAAGTTAAAAAAGATGACAGTGATTTGCAAGCCAAAAGAGCTCAGTGTGAGTCGGGTATATAGTCAGGTTTTTAGATCAATTCTGATGATTGTTTAATGTTCAAAAATCGGATATGTGTACCAAAGAATGATGAGCTTATTCGAAATATTTTCGAGGAAGCACATAGAGTTCTTTGTCTATTCATCCAAGTAGTACAAAGATGTATAATGATCTGAAGAAAATATATTGGTGGGTAGGAATGAAAAGAGATATCTCAGAGTTTGTTTCTAGATGCTTGATCTGTCAGTAGGTAAAAGCCGAACATCAGGTACGTTCAGGTTTATTGCAGCCTGTGTTAGTTCCTGAGTGGAAATGGGACCGAGTTGCCATGGATTTTGTGGCAGGGTTGCCGTTGACACTGAGAAAGAAAGATGCAGTATGGGTTGTGATTGATAAGCTAACGAAGTCAGCTCATTTTATTCCAGTTCATATGGATTATTCACTTGACAAGTTGGCCGAGTTGTATATTTCAGAGATAGTCAGACTACATGGAGTACCGTTATCAATTCTTTCAAATAGAGACCCGATGTAACACCCCGAACCCGAGACCATCGCCGGTGTCGGACACGAGGGGTTAACGAGACAAATCCCCTTAAAGTGCCGACCAATTTGGCCTTTCCAGACAGGCTGGAAAACTGCGTCACTGTCGCCTTAAAAATCGTATCTCGAGTTTCAAAACTCAGAAACTAATTCCGTAAATTTTCCATGAATTTAGACTCATATATCCATCCATGGATTTATTTCTAGAATTTTTGGTCGGGCCAATTAGTACAGTTTATTAGTTAAAGTCACCCATGTTACAGGGGTCGACTACACTGACGTTCGCGCGTTACAACTTGATTATCTCTCTGTACAGGGCTTTAATACTGGTCACGTTTGTTTCTAATGAAACTAGACTCAAAATGGAATCTTCACATATAAGTCATGACTTTAATTCTTTCTGTATAATTTATAGTAAATTTTTAAAGTCGCGACAGGGGACCCAGAAACCGTCCTGGCCCTGTCTCACAAGAACTTTAATATCTCTCGGTATACTGTTCATATGATCTTTTCGTTACTTTCATATGAAAATAGACTCGTCAAGGTTCGTTTACATAACTTATTCACTATTTAATACCAATCCTACAAATTTTGGCGATTTTTCAAATCCGCACCACTGCTGCTGCCAGCATCTATTTTCAAGGTAAACTTTACCTATTTTGTGGTTTCCATGGGCCAACTAAAATTTTGACATACATAGGTCCACATATGATCATATTTAGCCATTCCAATGGCTGATCATGTGACCAACACTCTCATTCCAAACCATAATCACATCATGAAACCAAATATAATTACAAAGCACAAATGGTCAAATTCCATCCTCCACTTTTACGAACCATTTTCGCATGGCCGTACACATATACATCACAAAGAACTCAAAAACAATCGAGGGTAGTCCTATACATGCCATATCCAAAGTTCAACCAAAAGAGTACCAAAAAGGGGGTTTGATAGTGTGGATGACTTCACTTCAATGATCCCGAATCCGATCGCTAACGAGCAAAATCTATAAAACAGAGAGCCAAAGCAACGGGGTAAGCATTTTTATGCTTAGGAAGTCTCAAGCAATAAAATCAGCTTTAACTAAAGCATTACATTCACATAGCCAAATGAATCATTTCATTAATACACATTCACATAATCATACTTACTTCACACTTCATCATTATATACTTTCACAAGATATCAACCAATTCAATAGCTGAAAACTCGTTAGTCGATTGAGCGAATGTTACTCAAACATATCGACTTTTCCAATGCACATATAAACATACCTTATCCTTTGGGCTTTTCGAGCGTACTAGTTAAATTTATTACAGCAACCAACGCTCACCTCCAGCCCAAGCTTCTTCGGAATACAACCGGATATAACCACATGCACGAATGCCTTCGGGTCTTAGCCCGAATATAACGACTTGCACAAATGCCTTCGGGTATTAGCCCGGATTTAACAACTTGCACGAATGCCTTTGGGTCTTAGCCCGGATGTAGTCACTAGCACAATTGCCTTCGGGTCTTAACCCGGATATAATTACTAGCATAAATGTCTTCGGGACTTAGCCCGGATATCATTCAATTGCTCATGCACACATACATCAATAATCATTACACATCCATGTTTCATTTTCGTTACTAAGGCTCAAACACAAACATATCACTAGCATAATCGCCTTCGGGACTTAGCCCGGGTATCATTCAAATACTCATAAACACATAAATCAATTATCATTACACATCCATATTTCATTTCACATAATTCGTGTAGGGTCATTTCTTGAGGACTTACCTCGGATGTTGTCGAACGGCTTCAACGGCTATTCGATCACTTTTTCCTTCCCTTTATCGGATTTAGCTCCCCTTTGCTCCTGAGCTTAACGAATACAAGTAGAAGTATTCAATATTTTTCTCAATAATGTTTACTAGTCAATCACATTCGGCATCTCATATCATCTCATTTTATTATAATTTATCATTCAACCTTTGAACCAAAACGCCATTATATGGCCACATATACATACATCCATATATTTAAGCTCAAGAATTTTAACATAACATCAAGTGCTCAAATTACTCATGTGGCCGATTATACATGGTCATAAATACACAAAAATCAAAAATAATTTCAAGGTTTTTCACCCTATACATGTACTAGGCCGAATGTACATGCAAATTTCACAACATTCTTCAACAAATTTCTTCTTTAAACAAACATATTTATCACTTTCTTCATCACCAAAATATCATGTGCAAACATATATACACATATAGGTGCAAGGTCAATTTCAAGGTGTCCATAACCATCCAAAGCACAAATTTTAACTAACATGCAAGAAGCATAAACCATGCTCATGAATGCTTCATGGCGAATACATCACAATCATGCCCCTTTCAACTTCGGTCATGGTTAAACAAAAGAAAACTCAATTTCTTACCAAGATTGCTACAAAGAAATTTCAAGAGTAGACAATCCATCATTGCATGCATCATTAGCAAGCTTCACATTTAGCATGCAATGGCTTTAACACAATAACAACTTTGGCCAAATACCATTTCCATGGCATAACAAGGATTTGAACCATGGCTAACATGAACATCAAGTTAGCAACTAAAACATGCATGAAACTCATAACACAACCTCATACATACCTTAATCTTGATGCAAGTATAGCCAAATCTCCTTCTAGATCTCTTCTAAACCAAAAATGGAGCAAAATCCTCCTTTTCCTTAGTATTTTCGGCCAAAGAAGTGAAAAATGGATGAACAAAATTTTTTCTTTCTTTCTCTACAACTCACGGCAAGGGGGGCATCCATGCTCATCTTTTTTTTTTGTTCATTTCTTTAATGCTAATTTTATTTTATTTCTTCATACATAACTCACTAACCAAACATGTTGGAAACATGTTTCCTTGCCCATTAACACCTACCTTGGCCGGCCACTATGCTTCTTTTGGGGAAATTTGACATGCAAATCCCTTATTTTTGCATGCATGATCAACTAGTCATCCTACATCTTCCCATCATACTTTCAAAGTTTACTACTAGGCCCTTTCTAGTGAAATTCACATTTATAACACTAAATCAAATCATCAAAAATGTCACACACAATTTAACACATATCATAGGCATCAAAATAAATTTTAAATTATTTTTATGCCTCGGTTTTGTGGTCCCGAAACCACATCCCGACTAGGGTCAATTTTGGGCTGTCACACCCGAGATTCACTTTGCGGTTTTGAAAGAAGTTACAGGAAGCTTTGGGCCCAAAGTTGAGTTTTAGTACAACTTTCCATCCTCAGTGTTGCACCCTTTACCCGTATCCAAAGCCGAGACAGGGTTTGAGGCGTTACCGGACTTAAACATTCACAAACATACAAAACCGGGTCATAAAATTTCATCCAAATTAAAAATTTTCAAACACATGTAGATTGTCCCTTGTACATGCCTTCGAGGCCTAAAACATACATCGGGGTGGTTCGGGGCTAAATCGAGGACTTTAGAAATTTTCATGAAATAGGGTCACACACTCGTGTGGACACAGGAACACGCTCGTATTTCTTCAACACGCCCGTGTCCTCAGTCCATGTAACTCTTTGTTTATAACGTCAACAAAACAAATTGATCCATACAGCCAAGACACACGCTCGTGTGCTAGGCCGTGTCCTTCACACGGTTGAGACACATGGCCATGTCTCTGCCCGTGTAGCCAACACTTAAGCTATTTTCCAAGCCTTATGTTGTCCTTAATTCTCTCCCATACTTATGCACATTATAGACACACATTATAACATCAATTTAATGGTTAATCATCCTTTAGTAAAATTCCGTTAAAGCATTTACATGTTGTTATACATGTGTTTATTACCTATACTCATGTTGCACCAAGTTATACATTCCAATACATATTCTAAAATTTTCCATAGTCAATCATTATCAACTTACTACCATGCCACACATTCATTCCATGGCCACGACCACCTCGAATGGTCTTAGAGCATTCATCATGTACATGTGTTATACTAATCATTCATAACAACCAATTGTAAACACCTCACAAACATTAACACATAGCAAGAATAATTAGGTTTACAAGCCATAACCATTTAAGCCACATCTCATGGCCATATACAATAAATCAATATAAGCTGATACATTTGGCTAATCATAACAACATCTAACCTAAAAACTAGTCCTTATACATGCCACTCACTTGAAAGTATTTAATACACATATGACAATACTCTGAAGTTGTTGGCTTGATAGTGTGATGCTGCCTCCGACGGTCTCCAACCCCTAGTTGACCTGAGAACACTAAGTAAATGGAGAGGAGGGAGTAAGCTTAAAGCTTAGTAAGTCCATATGAAAATAATAAGCAAATTATCAACAGGATTTCATGAAAATGTAATCATAATTACACTTTTGCTGATTTTCTGGTCATGCTATTTTCTGGAGTCATAGTTACTAATTTATTTATATCCAGAACTACGAAACTTAAAATTAATATCCGTTAATTTTCTATGAAATTAGACTCATATATCTTCTTACCATAAAATTTTAAGAATTTTTTCTCTATCCAATAAGTACAGTTTATTCATTAAAGGAATCCCTATTTTTCTGTCTGACAGTTCCGACCCCTCTGTACTAAAAATTAATTATCTCATGGTACGGGACCCTAAATTGAGAACTGCTAATTTTCCCAGAAGCTAGACTCATTAAGGATTTTAAGCATACAAATTATGACTTATAATTACTTTTTTTACAATTTTTAATGATTTTACCAAATCAGAATAGAGGATTCCAAAATCATTCTAACCCTGTCTCATAAAAAATCCAATTATCATAGAATATGAAATTATTTTGCCTTCACCGTTTCTTTTATGAGAAAATGGACTCATTAATATTTAATTTCATATTTATTCAACCTCTAATTCAATTTCTACCATTTTTGGTGATTTTTCAAATTTACACAACTGCTGCTGTCCAAAATTGTTTTATTACAAAATTTCACTTTTACATAATTTCACTTACTCCATTCTATCTTACCAAAAGATTCGCTCAACTATCGAGTACATTGCTCACAAATTTTCATATAGATATATTTTCACTTATTCATAACATAGTCATGTACATATGTATTTTCACTGATTTAATTTCCCATTGAACTCATCGGAATAATAACAGATACCCGGTGGCCTGTGCATATACCACCATTGTAACCGAAGCTCGCTGGTATGCATAGTAGCCTGCACTTAGTACTACACATGCGACCTATCAATCTGGTACACATAGTATCCTGCACTTAGTACTAGACACGTGACTTAACCATCTGATACACGTAGTAGCCTGCACTTAGTACTACACACGTGATCAAAGTTAACGGGTATGCATAGTAGCCTGCACTTAGTAGTACACATGCGACCTATCAATTTGGTACACGTAGTAGCCTGCACTTAGTACTACACATGTGACTTAACCATCTGATACACGTAGTAGCCTACACTTAGTACTACACACGTGATCAAAGTTAACGGGTACGCATAGTAGCCTGTACTTAGTACTACACACGTGACTTACAACGGATCATTTGTATCTCTTCTATTCCGAAGGTTCAATTGGGAAATTCTTCACTTTTCAACATTTTACTAACTGGTTCTTAGTTAATTTCGATTCGTAGTTTACATCAATTGATCATTCTATATCACATCTCATATAATAACAAAAGATAATAACATAAAAAGAATCGAAATATTATTTACATACAAACTTACTCGTTTCAAAGAAACATCATATTCCATCAAACTTCCGAACCTTTACTGAACGTACTCAAATTGTGGCTTAATTCACATAGAAATATCTCATAATCACATGGCATTGCAACATTTTCATCATAATAGCAAAACATCAAGAACATGTTATATCATCAAAATAATCACATAGTATCAAATTGTTCACATATATATACTTACAACTTGTGTAATATCGAAGCATTAGCATTCAAATACAATATTGCATTATTAAAATCACATGAACTTACCTCGGGTTTGAGTATGACTATATATTCTGATTTAGTCCATAATCTCATTCATTTCCAATCTATGCCCGAATCTCATTTTCCTTGATCTATAATACTGTATTTAGCATAATAATTAGTCACATTATTCATATGGGTCCAAAAATCACACTTTTACAAATTTACATTTTGACCCCTAAACTTTCGCATGTTTGCACTTTGGCCCCTAGGCTCGTAAAATGGTTTTTATTCAATTTCCTTGCATTTTAAGCCTAGTTGAATCATTTTCATAACTGTAGCAGCCCTTAATTTCCACGAAATCACACTTTTATGACAAATTTTGTAACTTTTACAAACGATCCTTTTTGACAATTTCACCGAAAATCACTTAGTAAAAGTCATTTATTACACATCGAGCATTCATATTCTACCATTATACATCAAAACACATGCATTTCATCCATGAGTAAATTTTTAAACACAAACCCTAGCTCAAAATATTGGTAGAACTGAGTAGATCTTGTTACGAGGATTTCAAAAACGTAAAAATCATTAAAAACAGGGCTAGAACGGACTTACAATCGATCTTGGAAGCTTGAAAAACCCTAGATATGTCTTCTCGATGCAAGTTTCGGCCATGGGATAGAAGATAGACAAAAATTGGCTTTTAATTTTGTTTTTAATCCATTTTAATTACTAGATTACCAAAATGCCCCTAGCTTAAAAATATTCTATTTCATCCATTTGATGTCCATTTTTGTCCTAAAAATTATGCAATGGTATAATTTCCATTTAAGGGCCTCCAATTTAAAATTTCATAACAATTAGACACCTCTAACATGTAGAACTCAACTTTTGCACTTTTTACAATTTAGTCCTTTTGACCAAATTGAGTGCCCAAACGTCAAAATTTTCGAACGAAATTTTCACGAAATCATCCCATGAAATTTTAGACCATAAAAATATAATAAAAACAAATTCTATTGTGTCAGATTTGTGGTCCCGAAACCATTATTCCGACTAGGCCTTAATTCGGGATGTTACATTCAGACCGATGGTCAGTCAGAGAGAGTTATTCAGATACTTGAGGATATGCTCAGATGTTGTGTCTTAGAATTTCAAGGTAGTTGGGAGAAATATTTGTTGTTGGTAGAGTTTGTTTATGATAATAGTTACCAGTCGAGTTTGAAAATGGCACATTATAAAGCTTTGTATGGACGTAAATGTCACACACCTTTGTATTGGATAGAGCTTAAAGAAAATCAGATTTACGAGGTTGAATTAGTTAAAGAAACTGAAGAGAAAGTTAAAGTTATCAGAGATTGCTTGAAAGCAGTTTCAGATAAACAGACGTCTTATGCAGACTTGAAAAAAAGAAGAGATTGAGTATCTTGTTGGTGACAAAGTGTTCTTGAAAATATCCCCATGAAAGAAAGTCTTTAGATTTGGCAAGTAAGGAAAACTAAGTCCACGTTTTATTGGACCGTTTGAGGTGACTGGAAGAGTTGGACTATCAGCATATCGATTAACTTTGCCGCCAAAGTTAGAGAAGATTCATGATGTGTTCCATGTGTCCATGTTACGTCGTTACCGTTCTGATCCTTCACATGTGATTTCACAAACAGAGGTTGAGATTCAGCAAGATATGACTTATGGTGAAGAATCGGTAAAGATTTAGCTTGAGAGGTCAAGCAACTAAGGAACAAAAGATTTGCAATTGTGAAAGTATTATGGAATAGGCATGGGGTAGACAAGGCTACATGGGAGCCTGAATAGGTTATGCGAAAACAGTATCCAAATATTTTCATAGGTAAGATTTTTGAGGATGAAAATCCCTAAAGAGGGGAAAAAATGTAACATCCCAAAATAAGGCCTAAACGGAATAGTGGTTGCGAAACCACGAATCTGAGATAGAAAAGTTTATTCTGATTAATTTTTATAATTTACTGAGTGATTAAATGCATGTGTTAGAGTATCGATGGAAAATTTTGTAGATAGCATGCTTAATTTGCCTACTAGGGCTTAATTGCAAAAGTTGATAAATATGAGTTTTAGATGCGAAATGATTAAATTAAAGAGTATAATTGAAGTAGAGGTCCTTAAATGGTAATTAGACCGCTAGGTTTTCATGGAAAAAATGGACATACATAGATAAAAATAACTAAAGTTTTAATGAAGGGTATTTTAGTCATTTGGTAATTAAAAGATTAATAAAGGGAAAAAGATGGCAAAATGTGCCCATTTTCTTTATTAGGCCAAAATTTTTCAAGGGTTCTCCATAGCTAGGGCTTTGTCAAGCTTCCAAGCTTCATAGTAAGTGATTCCAAGCCTCGTTTTTAATGTTCTTTACATTTTTGAATTCCCCGTAACTTGATTTAGCTTATTCTAGCAATAATTTAACCTAGGGTTCATATTTGGAAAAATACCCATAGGTGAAATGTGTTTATTTTGATGTTTTATGGTAGAATATGAAGCTTGAAATTATGTTAAACAACTTGAGCTAAGCGATTTTAAGCGAAAACGAGTAAAACGACATAATCGATAAAAATACCTAATGGTCATAAATACATGTTAGAGTGGGAATTTGATGTTGCCGTAGGTAAATAAATGATCAGCATGTCAGAAAACATAAGAATTAGGGATAAAGTTTCATTTTCGAGCCTTGGGGAAAAAGTGTAAATATGCAAAAGTTTAGGGGCAAAATCATAATTTTTCCAAAGTTAGAGTTAAGGATTGTTTTGATAAATGTGAATATTAAATAAGTTAAATTTTCTATTATAGATCAAGAAGAACGAAATTCAGGGTTAGACCGAGGAAAGAAAAAGGTTGAGGACTAAATCAAAATATTTGATCATATTTTGTATCGAGGTAAGTTTGCAGTAAATAAATACAATGTTTTATTATTTATAATTAATGATGTTATTTTTCAGCATCTATATATTTATTTTGTAAATTTATTCCTTGATGATTCAAGCAAGAATTGACGGAGAAATGATACTTAAAAGTCCCGGTTGAACCTTAGGAATGTGTAGGATACAAATTTCATGACATTAGGGTTTAAAGATACCAAGTAAGACCATGCCAAGGCATTTCATTGGTAATTTCTACAAGGCAAGGAAATCATGTAAGACCATGTCAAGACATGGCATTGATAAACTACTATAAGGCAAAGATCCCATGTACGACCATGCCAAGGCATTGTAATGGTGAGTTCATAAGGCAAGGATACCACGTAAGACCATGTCAAGACATGGCGATAGTAAGTTAAAAAGGAAAGGTACCCGTGTATCCTTAGTATTCCAAATGGTTCAACAGAAAATTCAAAGAGTACCAGAGGGAAGGTAAGATAAGTTCATGTTCAAAAGGTTCAGGTTATCTTGATAATTCATTTAGAATGTCGTTATTTATTTACATGCAAACTTACGAAGCTTTATGCTTACTCCCTTTCTTTTCACTCTTTTTTATAGTATCGCAAAGCCAACTCGAAAAATTGTAAGGATGTTAGAGATCGCCTCACACTATCAACAAGATATTCAGTATTTGTAACACCCCAAAACCGTGGCCGTCACCGGGGTCGAATACGAGGTGTTATCTGGCTTAATTCATCACTTATACAGCTCAAACAATTTATTTTAAAACTCCTAGACAAGCTGTCAATCGGCGTTATAGTCACTTAAAAATTCGTCTCTTGAGTTATGAAACTTGAAATCCAATTCCTCAAATTTTTCCTGAAACTAGACTCATATATCTATCTACTGAAATTTTCCACAATTTTTGGTCGGTCCAATTAGTACAGTTTATTAGTTAAAGTCTCCCCTATTTTAGGGTTCGACTACTCTGACCTCTGTGTATTACGAACCAGATATCTCCCTGTACAGAGATTCAATGACTATGCCGTTTGTCCCTAATAAAACTAGACTCAATAAGGAGTTTGTACAAATAAAGTATGACTTCTAATTATCTTTGTAAAATTTATGGTGAATTTCCAAAGTCGGAACAGGGGATCAAGAAATCATTCTGGCCCTATTTCACAAGATTTTAAATATCTCATACAATATAGCTCATATACTTGTTTTACTTCTTCCATGTGAAAATAGACTCATCAAGCTTCGATTCCATAACTTATTCATTATTTAATTCCATTTCTACTATTTTTAGTGATTTTTCAATTTCACATCACTACTGCTGTCTGCATCTATTATTAGAGTAAATTTTACCTATTAGAGTAATTTAACATACATATCACCAAGTATGATCATGACTAGCCATACCAAAGGCTAATCATTACCAAGCATTTCCTTACTACTCAATAACCATATCATGAGTGTAACACCGGAAATGATTAGCCATGACAAACGGCATAATAATCAAATAGACTTTAACTATTACTTATAACTAAGTATCATAAGACCAAATCCAACTTAACATTTATGCCATTTTCCCATGGCTAAAAGTATACATACCAAAGTTCAAACAAAACATAATAGGCTATACATGCCGAAATGTTCTCTTAGGCCAACTAAGAAGAAGATACCAAAAAGTTGCAAGCTGGTGTGATGACTTCGACGATGGTCCCGAGCACACAAAAATGGATCAAAGGAACCTAAATAAGTGACAAATAAACACACCAAATGAGTATATAACTCAGTAAGTCATAAACATTACATACCGTACAATTATAAGAGATCATAAGAGAAGGCAAATAATGCAAAATTAGTTACTCCAACTATACCGAACTATGCTATTATTTCTTAGAATTTCGGTTCAATCTCATGCCAAGTCCTACAATCAAATCAAACACCAAAACAACCAAATTGATTTAGACCCGATTCCTCAAAGCATCGAATTATGATGCACTAGATAAATTGTACCTACTCAGTACATGCCTCAAGTTCGATACTTTAGTTACTAGTTCTACCACTTCGTTCTTTCACGCACATTTTATATTATCAATCGAATTTGCACACATAGTGCTCGTCATACTCGCACACATAGTGCCATAGTACACCGCACGCTCAGTGCATTGGATTTTCTCTCATACTTCAACATCCAAATCGGCACACATAGTGCTACTTAATTCCGCACATATAGTGCCATATGTTAACTCATTTTGATAAGGCAATTTACTTAATTCAAATAGCACATATGGTCACATTAATAATTAGAAAATTCACTCCAAAAGAATACTCATCAAAAGGAATTCTTTTATGATTCACTAGTATTTTCTTTTTACATACCAACTAATCAACCTTACAAAAATGCTTAAGGACTTACCTTGTGTTGGGTAAAACGGTTCCAACTCGGCTACTCGATGTTCTTTGCTTTGCCCTTGCTTGATTCCCCTCCTTTAACTTCTTGAGCTTAATCAAATAAGTTAAACTAGTTTAACCGTCTTGCTAAATATTTATATCCAAATATTAATGATTTCATATCATAAGAAACACATGGTAAATTTTTACCTTTCTACCTTATGCTTTTGGGCCATTCGGCTAATAACCATATAATATCATTACTATCAATAATCCAATTACACATACACATAAACATATTTGTATATTAGGTAACCACCCTTACTAACTACCCATTTTAGTCGATTTTATACAATCAAAGGTAATATCACAAATGGGCATACTTATATAGCCGAATGTCCTAAAATTAGATCTAACATCACCTATACACTTGATTAAATGGCCGAATACCTATACTATCAATTATAGTATCATTTTTATTCTTTCAAACACATAGTTTCCTCCCATGAACACTTGGCCGAATTTTTTTCTTCTAATCTTGCATAGCTTCACATTTATTTGTAACATCATATAAATCCACATATAACTACATTTCTACCTAAATCTTCTTTCACCTTCCTACTATTTCCCTTCACAACATCAAAAGCACCATACTCTTAGCATTTACCTCTCCCTAACCGTATGCCATTTAATTACTTATTTAGGTAGAAAATTAACATATGAGACATGATAAGACATTGGCTACTAGCTAGATTTTCACAAAAATTTAACAAAACTAACATGAATCCTACCTTAATCCTCCCTTATGATGGCCGAATGTCTTAGAACATTTCTCCCCTCCTTCCCTAGCCCACGGCACTTCAAGAAAAGAAAGAAGATGAAGACTTTCTCTTGCTTTCTTATTTTATCCCCCTTTCTTTTCTTTTTTGATCTATTTTAATCATTTACTAATAAAAGCATCATTAAAAATTCAACTTAATGGAAGAACCATCCTTGCTTGGCCGGCCACTACTTGAGGTTTGGGTAATTTGACATGCAAACCCAAGTTTCCTCACTTTGTTATTATTTGATCCTTACATATTCCACTATCATATTTTCTTAAGTTCTCAACTAAGTCAATCACATGAAATTCACATTCATAAATCTAAATTAAAACATCAAATTTTCATACATGCACTGATATACATAGAGGATATGCAACCAAATTTTAAATAAATTTTTGGACTCGGTCTTGTGGCCCCGAAACCACATTCCGACTAGGGTCGAATTAGGGCTGTCACAACTCTCCCTCACTCAAAACTTTTCGTCCCCGAAAATCTTACCAGCAAATAAATTTGGATAACGTTCCTTCACCGAATCCTCGAGCTCCCAAGTAGCTTCTTTGACCCCATGTTTATGCCACAGTACCTTCACTAATAGGATTTTCTTATTTCGTAATTCTTTTACTTCACGCGTTAAAATGCGAACCGGTTCTTCTTCGTAACTCAAATCAGATTGAATCTCGATTTCTGATGGAGTAATTATGTGTGATGGGTCGGACCTATATCGTCGAAGCATCGAGACATGAAAAATGTTATGAATCTTTTCAAGTTCGGGGGGTAAAATCAATCTATATGCAACTGGACCAATTCGTTCGGATATTTCATATGGCCCAATGAACCTCGAACTCAATTTGCCCTTACGGCCAAATCTGAGTATCTTCTTCCAAGGCGAAACTTTTAGAAACACTTTATCTCCTACCTGATACTCAATGTCTTTTCATTTCAAATCCGCATACGACTTCTGGCGATCTGAAGCTGCCCTCAGACTTTCATGAATCATTATTACTTTCGCTCAAAGATCCTTAATCAAATCAACTCGAAAATTTTACTCTCACCGAGCTCACCAAAACAACGGTGTACGGCATTTACGATCGTACAAAGCCTCGTAAGGTGCCATCTTAATGCTTGATTGAAAACTATTGTTGTAAGCGAATTCAATCAAAGGTAAATACCGTTCCCATGAGCCACTAAACTCAAGGATACAACATCTTAACATATCCTCGAGTATCTGAATTACCCGTTCAGATTGGCCATCGGTTTGGGGATGAAATGCGGTGCTAAAATGCATCTTGGTACCCAATGCTCCTTGTAATTTCTTCCAAAATCGCGATGTAAATCTTGGGTCTCTATCCGACACGATAGAAATAGGTACCCCATGCAATCGGACAACTTGGGAGACATATAATTTTGCCAATTTATCGAGCGAAAAATCATGCAGACGAGGGATAAAATGAGCGCCTTTGTCAATCTATCAACGATAACCTGCATCGAGTCTTTCTTATTCGTGTCAATGGTAAACCAGATACAAAATCCATTGTTACCCGATCCCATTTCCATTTGGGTATCATGATTGGCTGAAGTAATCCCGAAGGCACTTGATGTTCCGCTTTCACTTGTTGACATATTAAACACTTCGACACAAAGTCAGAGATGTCTCGTTTCATACCAGGCCACCAAAACTGACGTTTCAAATCATTGTACATTTTCGTATACCCGGTGGATAGACATTCGCTATTATGAGCCTCATTCAAAATCATCGAAATAAGTTTCGAATTTCTTGGAACACATAATCGACTTTTGAACGTCAAGCAATCATTGTCGTCAATCCGAAACTTCGATTCCTTATTCGAAGCACATTTAGCTCGTTTAGCAACCAATTCATCGTCGACTTTCTGGGATTCAAATATTTGATGAATCCATAATGGTTTGGCCTTTAATTCAGCTACTAGCACATTACCGGGTGAGATGGACAGGTGAACATTCATCGTTCTCAAAGAAAATAACGCTTTACGACTTAAAGCATCGGCAACCACGCTAGCTTTGCCCGGGTGATAATCAATGATAAGTTCATAATCTTTCAACAATTCAAGCCAGCGTCTTTGTCGCAGATTCAGATCTCTTTGAGTCATCAAATATTTAAGACTTTTATGGTCCGAGTAAATATGACACCTTTCTCCAAACAAGTAATGTCGCCATATTTTCAAGGAGAACACTATGGTCGCTAATTCAAGATCATGGGTCGGATAGTTTCTCTCATGCGGCTTTAATTGTCTCGACGCGTAAGCCACAACTCGACCTTCTTGCATCAACACACACCCTAGCCCAAGCAAGGATGCATCACTATAAATGACAAACTCTTTACCAGACTCCGGCTGTACTAGCACTGGAGCTTCAGTTAAACAGGTTTTTAGTCGATCGAAACTTTCCTGACAGGTTTCTGACCATTCAAACTCAACATCTTTTTGAAGTAGTTTCGTCAACCGTGCAGCTATCATTGAAAAACCTTTTACAAACCGTTGGTAGTATCCGGCAAGTCCCAGAAAGCTCCTAACTTCAGTAACATTCCTCGGAGGTTTCCAATCGAGTATGGCTGAAATTTTGTTCGGATCAACTCTAATTCCCAATGCGGATACAACGTGCCCCAAAAAGCTAACCTCTCTCAACCAAAATTAGCATTTATCAATTTCGCGATAACCGCTTGTCTCGTAAAATCAGTAATACTAATCTCAAATGCTCGGCATGTTCACTTCATCTTGGGAATAAATTAAAATATCATCAATAAACACAACCACAAACCGATCCAAGTATTATCTAAAATTTGATTCATTAAATCCATGAATATCGCAGGGCATTAGTAAGCCCAAACGGCATCACTAAGAATTCAGTAGTGACCGTATCTCGCTCTAAAAGCGCTTTGGGTATGTCTCGAGTCTCTAACTCTCAACCGATAATAACCCGACCTCAAATCTATCTTTGAAAACACCGAGGCTCCTTCAATTGATCAAACAAATCATCAATACGCTGAACGGATATTTATTCTTTATTGTTACTTTATTCAACTGACGATAGTCGATGCACAACCTCATGGTTCCATCCTTCTTTTTCACAAATAGAACTAGTGCACCCTATGGTGAAAAACTCGGTCGAGCAAAACCTTTATCCATCAGTTCTTGCAACTGAATTTTTAATTCCTTTTATTCCGTTAAAGCCATACGATACGGGGTTATCGAGATTGGCGTGGTACCCGGTACAAGTTCGATGCCAAATTCTACCTCTCGAACAGGTGGCAACTCTGGTAACTTCTCAGGAAAAACATCTGAATACTCGCAAACCACTGGTACCGATCCGAGTTTCCTTTCTGTCCCTTTGCTATCAAATACATACGCAAGATATGTTTCACACCCCTTCCTCACATATCTTCGAGCGATCATCGAGGATATTGTTGCTGGCACTCCCCTTAAATCAGTAGACTCAACTCGGACTATCTCATTATTTGCACCCCTTAAATCAATGGTTTTTCTTTTGCAACTCACCACTGCGTCATATATGGTCAACCAGTCCATACCAAGAATAACATCAAATTCATCAAATGGTAAGAGCATCAAATCGGCCGAAAAATAGGATTCTCAGATTATTAGAGGGCATCTCTTACACACTTTGTCAACAAGCACATATTGACCCAAAGGATTTGACACTCGAATTACGAACTCAGTAGACTCAATAGGCGTAGTCTTCATCGGATGCTAAAGTCTCACATACATAAGAATGAGTAGAGCTGTGGTCGATTAATGCAATTACATTAGTATCAAAAAGAGTGAAAGTACCAGTGATAACATCAGGGGAGGATGCTTCCTCTCGTGCACGGATGGCATATGCTCTAGCAGGAGTACGGGTCTCAGATCGAACAGCCGTATCAAAAGTCCCTCTCTGACCACCACCCCTACCTCCTGAAATTCTCGGTGGTCTACCCCTAACCGTTGTTCCACTAGGTCTTGCACCTTGCATCTTATTTTTCTCATCAAATTCCGTGCAATCTCTAATGAAGTAATCCTTGAACCGCATCTCGAATACGCCTACGTTAGTGGACTTACCCCAACATTCACCTATGTGTCGTCTTCCACATTGTGGACATTCAGGTTTTTCTTGGCGATTGTTACCCACACTAGCAACCGAAGTAGCTCGTGAGTCCGTTAATGGTCGTGTCCTAATAGAAATTCCAGCAGTCGTCTTCGGTTTGTGAGTGTCCTCCTTGAACTTCTTTATAGCTGAGAACGGAGTTCTACTCGTTGATCTTTTACGAAAGTCTCTAGCTTCAGATTCTGCCTTCTTTTTCTCCTTTCCAAGTTGTTCCGCCTTGCAAGCTCGTTCAACTAGTGTTACAAATTCTTTTATCTCTAAAATACCCACTAGTAGCTTTAAATCTTCATTTAATCCTTCCTCAAATCTTTTGCACATAGCGATTTCATCGGCTACACACTCCGAGCATATCGATCGAGTCTTACGAACTCACGTCGTATTCGACATCTTGTCATGCGGCCTTGCTTAAGTTCCAAGAATTCCTTACGCTTTTGATCGATGAACCGTTGGCTAATATATTTTTTTTGAAACTCCTTTTGAAAGAAATCCCAAGTAACTCGTTCCTTCGGGACTATGGAAATCAAGGTCCTCCACCAATAGTAGGTTGAGTCTCACAACAAAGATATAGCACACTTTAAACACTCATCAGGAGTGCAGGACAGTTCATCAAAAACTCGGATGGTGTTATCAAGCCAGAACTCGGCCCTTTCAGCATCATCAGTAACTATGGCTCTGAATTCCTCGGCCCCGCGCTTCCTAATCAAGTCTACAGGTGGTTTACTCGGCCTTACAGGATCCGTAGTCGATGGCATTATAGGCTCCTGAGGCGGATTATTTAAATTCGGGAATGGTTTGGCAGCCGGATTAGTGCGGGCATATTGTGCCACCCACTCGTTCATCATAGTAAAGAAGGCTTGTTTTGCCCCCTCATCTTGATTATTCGCAGATGACTGAGGTTCAACAGGTGGTGTCCCTTGCGTAGGAGCAGCCGCTACACTTTCAACGTCATCCGCTAAGGTTCTCTCTAAATCAGGATCCATTTACTAATCAAAACAAAAAATTTTAGCCGTCAGAAGTCATCACACTATTAAACACTAACATTAAGGCATGTATAGCTAGACTCATACGCGCTATGGTAGTTCTAGAACCGACTAAACCATAGCTCTGATACCAATAAAAATGTAACACCCCGAAACCGTGGCCGTCACCGGGGTCGAATACGAGGTGTTATCTGGATTAATTCATCACTTATACAGCTCAAACAATTTATTTTAAAACTCCCAAACAAGCTGTCAATCGGCGTTATAGTCACTTAAAAATTCGTATCTTGAGTTCTAAAACTCGAAATCCAATTCCACAAATTTTTCCTAAAACTAGACTCATATATCTATCTACTGAAATTTTCCACAATTTTTGGTCGGTCCAATTAGTACAGTTTATTAGTTAAAGTCTCCCCTATTTTAGGGTTCGGCTACTCTGACCTCTGTGTATTACGAACCAGATATCTCCCTGTACAGAGATTCAATGACTATGCCGTTTGCGCCTAATAAAACTAGACTCAATAAGGAATCTGTACAAATAAAGTATGACTTCTAATTATCTTTGTAAAATTTATGGTGAATTTCCAAAGTCGGAATAGGGGATCCAGAAATCGTTTTGGCCCTGTTTCACAAGATTTTAAATATCTCATACAATATAGCTCATATACTTGTTTTACTTCTTCCATGTGAAAATAGACTCATCAAGCTTCGATTCCATAACTTATTCATTATTTAATTCCATTTCTACTATTTTAGTGATTTTTCAATTTCACATCACTACCTTTGTTCTGCATCTATTATTAGAGTAAATTTTACCTATTAGAGTAATTTAACATACATATCACCAAGTATGATCATGACTAGCCATACCAAAGGCTAATCATTACCAAGCATTTCCTTACTACTCAATAACCATATCATGAGTGTAACACCGGAAATGATTAGCCATGGCAAATGGCATAATAATCAAATAGACTTTAATTATTACTTATAACTAAGTATCATAAGACCAAATCCAACTTAACATTTATGCCATTTTCGCATGGCTAAAAGTATACATACCAAAGTTCAAACAAAACATAATAGCCTATACATGCCGAAATGTTCTCTTAGGCCAACTAAGAAGAAGATACCAAAAAATTGCAAGCTGGTGTGATGACTTCGACGATGGTCCCGAGCACACAAAAATGGATCAAAGGAACCTAAATAAGTGACAAATAAACACACCAAATGAGTATATAACTCAGTAAGTCATAAGCATTACATACCGTACAATTATAAGAGATCATAAGAGAAGGAAAATAATGCAAAATCAGTTACTCCAACTATACCGAACTATGCTATCATTTCTTAGAATTTCGGTTCAATCTCATGCCAATTCCTACAATCAAATCAAACACCAAAACAACCCAATTGATTTAGACCCGATTCCTCAAAGCATGGAATTATGATGCACTAGATAAATTGTACCTACTCAGTACATGCCTCAAGTTCGATACTTTAGTTACTAGTTCTACCACTTCGTTCTTTCACGCATATATTATCAATCGAATTTGCACACATAGTGCTCGTCACACTCGCACACATAGTGCCATAGTACACCGCACACTCAGTGCATTGGATTTTCTCTCATACTTCAACATCCAAATCGGCACACATAGTGCTACTTAATTCCGCACACATAGTGCCATATGTTAACTCATTTTGATAAGGCAATTTACTTAATTTAAATAGCACATATGGTCACATTAATAATTAGAAAATTCACTCCAAAAGAATACTCATCAAAAGGAATTCTTTTATGATTCACTAGTATTTTCTTTTTACATACCAACTAATCAACCTTACAAAAATGCTTAAGGACTTACCTTGTGTTGGGTAAAACGGTTCCAACTCGGCTACTCGATGTTCTTTGCTTTGCCCTTGCTTGATTCCTCCTTTAACTTCTTGAGCTTAATCAAATAAGTTAAACTAGTTTAACTGCCTTGCTAAATATTTATATCCAAATATTAATGATTTCATATCATAAGAAACACATGGTAAATTTTACCTTTCTACCTTATGTTTTTGGGCCATTCGCTAATAACCATATAATATCATTACTATCAATAATCCAATTACACATACACATATACATATTTGTATATTAGGTAACCACCCTTACTAACTACCCATTTTAGTCGATTTTATACAATCAAAGGTAATATCACAAATGGGCATACTTATATAGCCGAATGTGCTAAAATTAGATCTAACATCACCTATACACTTGATTAAATGGCCGAATACCTATACTATCAATTATAGTATCATTTTTATTCTTTCAAACACATAGTTTCCTCCCATGAACACTTGGCCGAATTTTTTTCTTCTAATCTAGCATAGCTTCACATCTATTTGTAACATCATATAAATCCACATATAACTACATTTCTACCTAAATCTTCTTTCACCTTCCTACTATTTCCCTTCACAACATCAAAAGCACCATACTCTTAGCATTTACCTCTCCCTAACCGTATGCCATTTAATTACTTATTTAGGTAGAAAATTAACATATGAGACATGATAAGACATTGGCTACTAGCTAGATTTTCTCAAAAATTTAACAAAACTAACATGAATCCTACCTTAATCCTCCCCTATGATGGCCGAATGTCTTAGAACATTTCTCCCCTCCTTCCCTAGCTCACGGCACTTCAAGAAAAGAAAGAAGATGAAGACTTTCTCTTGCTTTCTTATTTTATTCCCCTTTCTTTTTTTTTTTTTTGATCTATTTGAATCATTTACTAATAAAAGCATCATTAAAAATTCAACTTAATGGAAGAACCATCCTTGCTTGGCCGGCCACTACTTGAGGTTTGGGTAATTTGACATGCAAACCCAAGTTTCCTCACTTTGTTATTCTTTGATCCTTACATATTCCCCTATCATATTTTCTTAAGTTCTCAACTAAGTCAATCACATGAAATTCACATTCGTAAGTCTTAATTAAAACATCAAATTTTCACACATGCACTAATATACATAGATGATATGCAACCAAATTTTAAATAAATTTTGGGACTCGGTCTTGTGGCCCCAAAACCACATTCCGACTAGGGTCGAACTAGGACTGTCACAGTATTTTGTGACTAGAAATACTTTAAGTTATGGCATGTATAGGGACTTGGCTATTTTGTGTGTATGTCCTTATGATATGATTAAAAAATGGCATGTGAATACTTGGTAATGATTAGCTTATGATATAGCTAAATAAGAATATGTTTCGGTATTATGTATGCCAAAATGAGGTTTGATGCAAAGAAATTATGAAAGAGTAAGAGTTGGCCATGGAACAGTTAAGAAACAACAGCAGTGACGTGGTTTTGAAAAATCACTAAAAATTGAAATTAAATGGTTAGTGAGATATATAATTAAAGCTTATTGAGTCTATTCATATAGGAAAGAAATAGAGCAAGAAAAGGAAGTGTATATTCTGAGAAATTTAAATTTCTGTAAGACTAGTTCAGAGTGACTTTGTGATCCCCTGTTCCAAATTTGGAAAATCACTAGAAATTGTACAAAAAGATTTATAAGTAAAATTTTATATTTATAGATTCCTTAGTGAGTCTATTTTTCTTAGAATCAAATGAAAACATTATCCGATTTCTGTATAGTGAGATAATTGATTTTTCGTGAAGAGAGGTCAGGTCCGTTGAATTGTGAAATAGGGGAAACTTTAATGAATAAACTGTACAAATTGGCCAAACCAAAAATGGTGGAAAACTTATGATAAGAAGATATATGAGTCTAGTTTTAGTTAAAATTTACGGATTTAAAATTTGAGTTTCATAACTCTTGTTATAATTAATTTAGTGACTATTATGCAGATGGACAGTTTTATTATAAATAGTGAAATAAATTGTTTTGATTTGTGTAAGTAATCGGAAAATTTTTAATGTTCCCGGTTTGGTCCTGAACCATTACAATTGCACTTTTTAGGGCCTCGAGGGCCTGCTTTAGGGATTTATTGGATGAATGTGAGCAAATTAGTATTTTTTTTAAAAAGAAATTTTTTTATGCCCCGAACAGGTAAGATAAGTCTGATAACACCTCGTGCTCGACTTCGGCGACAGTCTCGGGTAAGAAGTGTTATAGTATGGATTGGTTCAAACTTCATGGTTTTGTAGTAGATTGTAAATGGAAAGTTATGGAATTGAGACGTGAAAATGGTAAAGTCCTTCGAGTCGAATCAGGTGAACTTAGTGGCTTGCAGATTGTAATTTCTTTGATGACTGCTCAGAAATGTATGAGGAAAGGATATGAAGCATATCTAGCTTATGTGCTGAATACAAAGGAATCTGAGTTGAAAATCATTTAAAGCATATCTGGCGGATGTGTTCCCGGAAGAATTGCCAAGTTTACCCCCAATTAGAAAAGTTAAATTTGGCATTGAGTTAATGCCAGGAACTGCACCTATCTCTATCACTCCATATAGAATGGCTCCGGTGGAGTTAAAAGAATTAAATTCATAGTTGTAAGAATTGGTTGACAAAGATTTTGCAAGACCCAGTTTTTCGCCTTGGGGTGCTCCCATGCTATTCATAAAGAAAAAGGATGGTTCCATGAGATTATGTATTAATTATCGGCAACTTAATAAGGTAACGATGAAGAACAAATACCTATTGCTAAGAATTGATGACTTGTTCAATCAGATGAAAGGAGCCACATGGTTTTCCAAGATAAATTTGAGGTCCGGTTATTATCACTTGCGAGTTAAGGAGATAGACGTACCTAAGACCGCTTTTAGAACAAGGTATGGTCACTACGAATTCCTTGTTATGCCTTTCGGATTGACGAATGCTCCGGCTATGTTTATGGACTTGATTAATTGAATATTTCATCCGTACTTGGATAAATTTGTTGTGGTGTTCATAGATGACATTTTGATTTACTCTAGAGATGAGTCGGAACATGCCAACATCTAAGGATTGTTTTGCAGATTTTAAGGGATAAGCAATTATATGCCAAGTTCAGTAAAAGTGAGTTTTGGCTCCGAGAAGTTGGATTTTCAGGCCACATTGTTTCCAGTGATGGTATTCGGGTTGATCCTAGTAAGATTTTTGTCATTGTTGAATGGAAGCCTCCAAGGAATATAACCGAAGATAGGAGCTTTTTGGGCTTAGCCGGTTATTACCGAAGGTTTGTAAAGGGATTTTCTATGATATTCACTCCTATGACGAGGCTACTGCAAAAGGATGTTAAGTTTGAGTGGATAGAAAAGTGCCAACAAAGCTTTGAAAAGTTGAAAATGCTATTGATCGAGGCACCAGTGCTAGTACAACCAGAACCAGGAAAAGAATTTGTAATCTACAGCAATGTGTCCTTGAATAGACTAGGTTGTGTGCTTATGCAAGAAGGAAAGGTTGCAGCTTATGCTTCGAGGCAGTTGAAGCCCCATGGGAAGATTTATCCAACTCATGATTTGGAATTGCTGCCATAGTTTTGCCTTGGAGATTTGACGTCATTATTTGTTCGAAGAAAAATGCCATGTCTATATCGATCATAAGAGCCTCAAGTATTTGATGACTCAAAAAGATTTGAATTTATGGCAACGAAGATGGTTGGAACTTTTGAAAGATTAAGAGCTTATAATTGATTATCATCCAAGAAAGGCAAACGTGGTCAGCGATGCTTTAAGCAAGAATTCTTTATTCACTTTGAGGCCAATGAATACACAGATGGCCTTATGTAATGATGGTTCCATTTTAGCCGGATTGAGGACTAGGACTCTTCTTCGTCAGATTGGTGAAGCACAGAAATTCGATGAAAATTTTCAAGCTAAGAAAGTTCAGTGTGAATCATCCAGTGAACCCAATTTTTAGATTGACTCCGATGGATGTTTGAGATTTCGGGGAAGAATCTGTATTCCAAGAGATACTGAGTTAATCCAGACTATTTTGCATGAGGCACATAACAGTTGTACGTCAGTCCATCCAGGAATTACGAAGATTTACAATAACTTGAAGAAAGTTTATTGGTGGAATGGCATGAAAAGGGATATCTCAAAATTTGTAATAAGATGTTTGATTTGTCAACGGGTTAAAGTTGAACATCAATTACCCTCCGATCTTCTTCAACCTATTATGGTCCCTGAGTGGAAATGAGATCGGATCACTATGGATTTCATAACCGGGTTGCCAGTGACTCCGAGAAAGAAAGACGCTATTTGGGTAATAGTCGACAGATTGACTAAATTGGCCCATTTTGTAATGCCCCAAATTTGGTACTAGAAGTATTGGGCCTTGAGTATGGGCTCGTGAAGATGTTGTATATAAGTATTTAATTGTGCAAGGAAATGACACAATTAAATGTCTACTTTGGTGGTTAATGGCCCTGAGAAGTGTTAGAGAAATCTTGGGTTCAAAAGTGGGCTTTAGCAAAAAAAATTGTTTTAAGTGAATAAAACCCTGGATGTTGGGATGAAGGCCTTTTAAATTATTGTGTTAAATAAATGACACAAGGAAGCATGTGGTCTACTAGTAGTGGCATCATTAAGGTTGCAAGGGAGCCTAGGTTCAAGTCTTGGCTCTTGCAATTTATTTTAAGTTTTTATCTTAAGTGAATCTCGATGCTAGCACATATGTCTTATAGTTAATTGAGGATAAAATGTGATACAAGAGAAGCTTGTGGTGTGGTGGCAAGGTGGCGTGTAAGGGAACCTTAAGGTTTGAGGTTCGAGTGTGGCACAGCACAAATGAGGTATTTATTTTGTAATTGGGTTCGACCAGTGGTTGAGTTGTAGTGGAATTCTGATGGAGGAGGTTGTTAAGCAGAGAATTGGGGAGTGATCTTAGGTATGGATCATGGAGAGATAAGGGGAGGATTATGTGGAAAAAATCGTGGAGTTTGATTGGGGGAGGAGTTGGTCGAATTTGGGAAATTTTTTAGTTATGAAAATTCGTCTATAGGCTTTTGAGGTGTTGAATTTGTGCGATTTTTGTTCCCATTCTTGAAAACTGTCGTTTCTTTTGATAGTTTTCTCTTTCGATTTTGGGGTCTTTTTGGTAGCCGACTTCTTCTGTTCTTTCTACAACTTGGTAATATCTTTTCCCTTGTTTACTTTTGACCAAATAGGTTCCCTCCCTTTTTATTCCTCTACCCTTCTGATTTTTCTTCTGGCTTGTCTCTAACATTGTTTGTGCCGAATAACCTTTCTTTTATTTGGTTGTCAAAGACCTCACCACTCTGTCCATCTCTCCATTTCTTGTTTCTAGGTGTTGGGGTAAGTACTCGAAACTTTTCCATTCCTCTCATCTCATTCTTCTCTATTCATTGTCTAGGGTTAGGCGTATACCCCATTTTAGGTGTAAGTGCAAGGGTTGTCCTCTTTGTTCCCTATTAATAGTTCTTCTCTTCCCCTCTAACATTGGCCTTTTGCTATCACGTACTGTCAGGGGTGACTGAACGACTTTGTGCCTCGAGTTAGGGTGTACTGTTTGTGGGCCAATTGCTACTACTCTCCACTCGTAGTTCTTCATTTTGGCAAGTGGTTCACTTCGTTCAAGTGGTTTATATTTAGGGTTTTATTTAACATAGTTAGGTGTTAATGCAGATCTTTACCAAGAAGTGGGTGATCATTGGTTAAAGGAGCATTAAACCTTACTTGTTTAATCAAGGTAAGTGTTATGTCCTATTGGGGATTTAGTGTTCATAAGAGGGTGGTTACCTTTAGGGATTAAGGTATTGATATTAAACCAAAAACATTGATTGATGTAGGGTTGGTATTGGGAGATTTCTGTGCTATTTCGAAAAAGGTGTGTAACTGTACACCGTAAACCATTACTATCAAAAGCCGGAAAAGGTGTGTAATCACACACTTCCTTACTATAGATCGACAAAAGCCGAAAAGATGAAATGCCGAAACGCCGACATTCGAGGACTCACGAGCATGCAAACGCCAGAGCGATCTGAACCCACAAAGTGTGGGCGATAGGCTGTAGAGGCCACCACGAGCGCTCGAGTGGACTTGGGCCTCGATGGCCCGAATGAGCCGAATGGGCCCGATGGGACTGTGGGCTAGCTTGTGAAAATTTAATTTTAGGTGAGAAGTAGTTGGGATTTTCATGTTGTGTACACGGCATAGGTCGTTTTGGGCTATGTTAGACCGAAGTGGGCCGTGTAAGCCCAATGGGCTCGTGGGCCCCACACGGATAAAATCTGCGATAAGTGACAAATAATGAACTGGGCTATGGTGTTTGCATAGTAATGACTGAAATTACGCTAAATGGGGCACACGAGTGTATGGGGCAACTTGAGTCGAGTAATGGGCCATGGGCCCATTTTCACCGTTTTGACCATCTAAGTTACTTGAGTCACTCGAGGTGACGGTGGACCATCTATGAGGTCGTAATCTATATTGGGACCCCTAAAAATTTATAAATGACCAAAATGCCCCTAAAGGGTAAAATGACTATTTTGCCCCTCGAGGGTAAATGAATGATTTGTCTCTGATTTGTATGACTGATTTTGTGCATGACATTCTGCATACGTGACATACTGCTTGGGATTGAGATATTGTTATGGAGGAAGAAATTGTATCGGTGGTTGTGGCACATATTTTGATATTAGTAGCTTTGCTGCGATTCTAGTTAGTGCCGTAACCGGTGCTAACACTATAAGTGTAGGGATGGCATGGGTGATTTATTCCCCATAGGTAGTGCAGGGTTGGACAGAGGCAAGTGCAGGATTGGATGGGTTATCATGCATTATTCATATGGGTTTGATATTGAAATGGGCTAGGCCCAACTGATATTGGTTCTGATAAATGCTAGGCCCAACTGATATTGATTCTGAGATGGGCTAGGCCCAATTGATACTGCAATGGGTTGAGACCCAAATGTTAATGAATCAGGTTTCAGCCCACATATATACTGAATTGGACTATTTTGTTACTGAATTGGGCTCAAGCCTAGATTGGCTCTAAATTCTATTTTTGAATGACTGTTTTGATGCTAGGGGATTACATACTGAGTTTTCATAAACTCAACCCATTTTTAGCTGTGCAGGTAATCCCCTGCATTAGGAGGATCGGTGCTGCGAGGGACTCAGAGATGGCCACACAACTGCATTTGGACTTTATTTATGTTTTAGATTTCATTTTAGGTTTTCAACTTTTTTAATAAGGCCTCTTAAAGTTTCTGGATTTTAACTTTGGGTTTTATTTACTTCGGTTTATAACAATTTTTACACAACACTACGTTTTTGCAACATTCTCGGAACGATTTCACAACTTAGTTTTTAACATCATGTTTTCGTAAATTAGTTACTTTTAAAATTAGCTTTCGCAACTTAAAAGAAATTTTGGGAATAGAGTTAATAACTTTTCAATGTACCACTTTATAAAATAAACTAACATAATTTGGATTTTGCTCAAGTTTTCAAATAAGAAGAGTTTTCAATGAAAACATGGTTTTCGAAAAATACTTCAATGTGACATGTCAGATTCGGGCCTAACTTCTAAGCCGAGTTCGGGGTGTTACATCATTGGTATAGAGCCAGGTTGTAAAGCTCGGCTGGGGATTTGGTTTTAAAATGGAATTTCTAAAAGAATTATTTCAAAAGATTTGGAGTATTTGAACTATTTTACTGGATGTTTCCTGAAAGTGTGGTTCACCGAGCCTCCAGCATCGAATCTGTAAGTTTTCTGAATACTGTTGTTTGTTTTTAAATTATTATTCAATAGGAAACATTGTGATTACTTTAGAAATGTGACCATACTACTCTAGTTAGAGTAAGCTGTGAAACCATAGGAAACTAAGGCTGTAGTGAGCCTGTAATTGTGAAAACAACTCTTAACTACTACTGTCATAAAACATCTGCTTAATTATTGAAACTATAAGCTAAATTGCTTAAAATTTCTAAACCAGATTATGCGTGAAATGATCATGAACACTAGAAGGGGTGCAAGAGGCCGCGGTAGAGGCCGTGGAGGTGCTAGAGCTGGATCATTGGCATCGGAGCACATGCCAAGCGTTGAGGCGAGGGAAGCACTAACTTCACCGCTGGCTGAGACAGGGTCGTTCGACCAAGCTGTTGGGGATGATGCACTGTCCCAGGCGATACATCGTATTTTGGAAAGGGTTGCTAGTACTGCTGGGTCTAATACCGTTACTGGGGGCCGTGGGTCGGTTACTAAACGACTCCGGTCAAATGGAGTAGAGATCTTTAGGAGAGTTTCTAGGGTGGTCCCTAATGTGGTGGAATACTGGTTGGAGGCCACCGAAAGAGTTTTGGACGACCTCGACTACACTCTGGAACAAAAGTTGAAGGGTGCCGTGTCCTTCTTGAGGGATGAAGCTTACCAGTGGTGGCTTACGGTAAAAGAGGGTACCTCATCTGATCGATTGCCCTGCGAGTTCTTCAAGTCCACGTTCTAGGGAAAATATGTAGGCGCCAGCTATGTGGAAGCTTGTAGAAAGGAGTTTCTGAATTTGGTTCAAGGTGACACATCTGTGGCTGAGTACGAGGCAGAATTTTTGCGACTTAGCCGGTATGCCAGGGGAATGGTAGCAACAACATGCGATTGTGTTCGATTTGAGGACGGCCTCAGAGACAGCCTTTGAGTGTTGATAGCTCCACAGAAGGAGTGAGACTTTGCCATATTAGTAGAGAAAGCTAAGATTGCTGAGGACGTAAAGCGCACTGAGCGTCAGAATTAGGAAAATGAAAATAGCAAAGATGACAGGGTTTTGGAGACCTCCAATTCTAATCGGAGGCATAAGAAAAATGCCAGAATGGAAGGGCCAGTTTGGGTTAAGGCCCCTGTTACTATTATTGGATCACAGCGTTGTGCAGATTGTGGGATAAGTCATCTTAGCGAGTGCTGGAAAAAGACTAGAGCCTATTTAAGGTGCGGATCTATAGAGCACCGTTTCAGAGAGTGTCCTCGAAGATCGAATTTTGTGCGAGCCACTGAAGGGTGGTCAGCAGCTGCCTAGAGGCCATGGTCAGGCTAAGGGTGGAAACGGTTTGGGTCGTGGAGCACCAGGAAGAGGTACTGGTCATACTAAAGAGAGGCAGCCAACTTTGGTTTATGTAGTTTGCCACCGAGAAGACGAAGATGCTCCAGATGCAAATACTATACAAAGTTTCTTTCTGGACCTAGTTTGCATAATGGACAATAACAATCTGGATCCCTTGGATCATGTTCTTGAGCTGGACTTTCATTTGGTTGCATCATCATCTAAGGATGCCTAACCGTCGCACCGAGAATTCGAGGGGGCGGGACACTATGAGATGGGTAGTTTATCTGGGGCGGATACCTTCTAAAGAGTAACAGAGGTGTGCGAAGTTAGGCTTAAGCTAAGATTCTACTTGTGAGCATTATCATCTCATTCTTGGTGCAACTTTGAGAGATTGATTTGACTGCAATATCACTGGTATTCTTGAGACCATTCTGAGGGGTTCAAAATGCTTTCATAATAATCCTGAATGGCTTTTAAGATTCCCTTGTGATAAGGTTTATATCTTATTGGCCATGTGTCCCAAGGAGCATCAAAGTCTGAAGGAGGCCATATCTCAAATGGAATAACCCTGAGAAGAAGAAGATTTAGAGAAATAGAGAGAATTTAAAAGGCCATGGATATATTAAACACACTAGTATTTTATTGATAGAAAGGATGAAGATATTAAAGATTTTTAAGAACCAGGTATGACAATCAATAGTGAAGATTCCACGGACAGTGCCCAATAATCCCACTCAAATGCCAACAGCTAAAAGATGTCACTCATACTCAGCTACTTTATGTCTATAGTACTATTACCTTTATGTAATAATGTTGTAGATGAACCTACTAAAGAAGATGGTTGAGTATATCATAGCTGACCACACCATGGGCTGGCTTATACACCCACTGCACGAGTGAAATACTATTTAGTCAAGTAGAAGGGCCAACCTAAGAGCGAGGCGAGCTAGGAACGGGCTTTATCCATAGTGTACTATTTATCTATTTTGAAATTAGAATTAAAGTGTGCAGTAGAAGCGTAGTGGTGTAACTTGGATTATGCGGCTTTTGGATAGTTGAAAATTTCGAGGACAAAATTTCTTTAAGGGGGTAGAGCTGTAACGCCCCTAATTTGGGCCTAGAAGTATTGGGCCTTGAGTATGGGCCCGTGAGGAGGTTGTATATAAGTATTTAATTGGACAAGGAAATGACACAATTAAATGTCTACTTTGGTGGTTAATGGCCCTGAGAAGTGTTAGAGAAATCTTGGGTTCAAACCCTGGCTTTAGCAAAAATTTTGGTTTTAAGTGAATAAAACCCTGGATGCTGGGATGGAGGCCTTTTAAATTATTGTGTTAAATAAATGACACAAGGAAGCATGTGGTCTAGTGGATGTGGTGTCATTAAGGTTACAAGGGAGCCTGGGTTCAAGTCTTGGCTCTTGCAATTTATTTTAAGGTTTTATCTTAAGTGAATCTAGACGTTAGCACATATGTCTTATAGTTAATTGAGGATAAAATGTGACACAAGAGGAGCCTATGGTGTGGTCGCAAAGTGGCGTGTAAGGAAACCTTAAGGTCGAGGTTCGAGTGTGGCATAACATAAATGAGGTATTTATTTTGTAATTGGGTTCGGCCAGTGGTTGAGTTGTAGTGGAATTCTAATGGAGGAGGTTGTTCAGGAGAGAATTGGGGAGTGATCTTGGGAGTGGATCATGGAGAGATAAGGGGAGGATTATGTGGAGAAAATCGTGGAGTTTGATTGGGGGAGGAGTTGCCCGAATTTGGGAAGTGTTTTGGTCATTAGAATTCAGCTATAGGCTTTTAAGGTGCCGAATTTGTGAGGTTTTTGTTCCTATTCTTGAAAACTGTCGTTTCTTTTAATAGTTTTCTTTTTCAATTTTGGAGTCTTTTTCGTAGCCGACTTCTTCTGTTCTCTATGCAACTTGGTAATATCTTTTCCCTTGTTTTCTTTTGACCAAATAGGTTCCCTCATTTCTTGTTCCTCTACCCTTTTGATTTTTCCTCTGGCTTGTCTCTGACATTGTTTGTGCCGAATAACCTTTCTTTTCTTTGGTTGTTGAAGTTCTCACCACTCTGTCAATCTTTCCATTTCTTGTTTCTAGGTGTTGGGGTAAGTACTCAAAACTTCTCCTTTCCTCTCATCTCATTCTTCTTCAGCTTTCTTCTCTATTCATTATCTGGGGTTAGGCGTATACCCCATTTTAGGTGTAAGTGCAAGGGTTTTTCTCTTTGTTCCCTGTTAATAGTTCTTCTCTTCCCCTCTAACATTGGCCTTTTGCTATCGCGTACTGTCAGGGGTGACTGAATGACCTTGTGCCTTGGGTTAGGGTGTACTATTTATGGGCTGATTGCTACTACTCTCCACTCGTAGTTCTTCATTTTGGTAAGTGGTTCACTTGGTTCAAGTGGTTTACATTTAGGGTTGTATTTAACATAGTTAGCTGTTAATGCAGATCTTTGCCAAGAAGTGGGTGATCACTGGTTAAGGGAGAATTAAACCCTACTTGTTTAATCAAGGTAAGTGTTATGTCCTATTGGGGATTTAGTATTCATAAGAGGCTGGTTACCCCTAGGGATTAAGGTATTGACATTAACCGAAAACATTGATTGATGTAGGGTTGGTACTGGGAGATTTTTGCGCTATTCTGAAAAAGGTGTGTAACTGTACACTGTAAACCATTATTATCAAAAGCCAAAAAAGGTGCGTAACCATACCCTTCCTTACTGTAGATCAGCAAAATCCGAAATGCCAAAAACCTGAAAAGCTAGCATCCAAGGCCTCACGAGGGTGGGAACACACGTGGGGCGATCTGAACCCACAAAGAGTGGGCGATAGGCTGTTGATGTAATAGCCCAAAATTGGGTCTAGTTGGAACAGAGGCTTCGGGACCAAAAATTCCGAGATAGAAATAATTATTTTATGATCATTTTGAGGTCTATGATATGATTGCATGATTGTGTGAAAATTTCGTGAAGAATTTGTATGCATAAAGTGCTCAATTTGAAGTTAGGGACTAAATTGAATAAGTTGCAAAACTTGCATTCTAGAAATTTCTAGTATGAAATTGCTTTGAAATATTAATTAGAAGGTCTTAAATAGAAATTTGACCAATTTCTAAGTGATGGACAAAAATTGGACAGATGAAATTTTTGAAAGTTTAGTAAGGAAGGGCATTTTGGTCATTTGGTAATTAAAAGAAATAAAAAGGGAAAATAAAGCCAAAATTGACTCATCTTTCTCATGGAGGCTGAAATTAGCATGGGGGAAGCCATGGCTAGGTTTTTCAAGCTTTCCAAGCTCAATAGTAAGTCCGTTATAACCCCGTTTTTCAAGTTCTTTACGTTTTTGAAATCCCGGTAATTTGATTAAGCTTATTCTAGCAATAATTTAAGCTAGGGTTCATATTTGTAAAAATACCCATAGGTGAAATGTGTTTATTTTGCTGTTTTATAATAGAATATGAGGTTTTAAATTATGTTATACAACTTGTGCTACTCGGTTTTGAGTGAAAACAAGTAAAAGGGCTTAATCGGTAAAAATACCTAATAGTCATAAGTATATGTTAGAGTGAGAATTTGATGTTGTCATAGAAGGGAAAAGTGATCAGCATGTCATAAAACATAAGAATAAGGGGTGAAGTTTAATTCCCGAGCCTAGGGGCAAAAGTGTAAATATGCAAAAGTTTAAGGGCAAAATTGTAATTTTTCCAAAGTTTGAGTTAAGGACTTTTTTGAATAGTACATTAATTAAATAAGTAAAATATGATGTTTTAGATCCCGAAATATGAGATTTGAACCTAGAATGAGAGAAAAAAATCGAAAATTGGGAAAGTTGGTAAAATGGCCGTTTTAGTATCGAGGTAAGTTCATATGTATAATAAGCATTAATTTATGCATGTTTCAATGTAAAATTGATATATTCATTATGATTTCCGAGGTGTTGAAAGTATGTAAGTTGGTATGATAATAATACAACAATAAAGTCAGTAATTTATATTTGAAAGTTAAATTTAGTGAATTAATTGAATTATATTAAATTAAATGATTATGGTGCCAAGTTTATGATTGATTTAAAATATGTCTATGGTACATGAAGTGCATTGAATTATCATACATAAATGTGATTTCTATGATTATGGATATTATGGGAAATTGTAAGTTCATATGATTTTTAATAAGGCAATGTGTAATTTAATGTTATTGCCTTGATATTAAATGAGATGTAAGTTTATATGTAAGTAATACATCAATATTACTTGTATTATGATATTTTATAATAATATTGGAAATATGTTTTTGGATAATTACTTGATTGGTGAAATTGTTGAAAAAGAGAGAGAAATCCTGGTTGAACCTTCGGAAAGATCGGATGATACATATAGTATGTAGCTAGGTCACATGTATGGTGCTGAGTGCACATCATGTGTACAAGAGAGCTACAAGATATTATGATGTAGCTAGGTCTCATGGGTGATACTATGTGTACACCATGTAGATAAGAGAGCTACGGGATATATGTAGCTAGGTCGCATGTGTGGTTCTAGGTCACCATGTGGACAAGAAAGCCAAACTATATGATGGGTGGAGCTATGTGCTGAAACCACCAAGTATCGAGGATTGATCCAAAGTGTTCAACGGGATACTCTCTATGTATTGCTTTGTGAGCTTTGTGATGAATAAGTGCAGGAACTTGATTATGTGAATGATGTGTTCATTAAGTGACTAGGATGTGGTGAGGTTATAAACAAGTAAGTTATACATGAGGATGATTTTATAGTGACCTTGTGATCATGGGCCTATACTTGTGATGTATGAAATGTGGTGAAAATGATTTGTGATATGTATGTTAAAATGAGGTTAATACAAAGAAAGTGTGAAAGAGTGAATTAGCAATAAAACTATTTTGGACAGTAGCAGTGACGTGAATTTGAAAAATCACCAAAAATATTAGAAATTGAATCATAGACTGAATGAGATATCAAATTAAATCTTAATGAGTCTATTTTCATATAAAAGAAATAAAGAAAGAAAAGGAGTTCTATATTTTGAGATATTTATGTTTTTGTAAGACTGGTTCAGAATGATTACGTGATCCCATGTTCTGACTTTGGAAAATCACATAATTTTGGATAAAAATAATTAGAGGCTTAAACTTATATTTTTAAAATCCATAATAAGTATATTTTCAAGATCAATCAACAAGAACATTATCCGAGTTCTGTACTGTGTGATAATTAATTTTTAGTGAAGAGAGGTCAGAACTGTCAGAAGGTGAAACAGGGGAAATTTGTATCATGACATGTAAAGATGTGGAATGGAGAGGAGGAGGAGGAAAATAAATATATGTGGAATACATGGAAACTATGGTATATGAAATATTGATATAATGAAATAAATGATATGTGTTTATAAGAAAATAGAAAGAGAATGATATGTATCATGACATGTATATATATATATGACTAGTCTCAATGTAATGCTTGTTGGGTATGGAGTTGAATTGAAATGTTTCAGGCAAACATGTTATTTTGCGCATCTGAATAGTGGTATTTTATAAAGATATGATCTAGTTTTAAATATGAATGCTTGATGATTAAGCTGAAGATATTTGGTAAGATGATAATCTTGGTATAAATGTATAAGTGGTACTATAAGAAACAGGGTAAAATGAGTATGAGAGACACATGTATGATGACATACAAATGCTATGTTTGTGGTTTAATTGAGAATATTTAATCATTAAATGAATACCATGTTATATGCTTTTGATTTTTTAGAAGTGTGTAAGAGATTAAAGTTGACCAAAGCTTGGAAAATAGCCTAGGTATATTCCACACAGGTAGAGACACGACCATGTGTCTCAGCCGTGTATGGAACAAGACTTTGGGACACGGGCGTATGGAGCCTTAAAGCATGAAATTTCCAAGATTTTCGTAAGTTCTCAGTTTAGTCCCGAACCCTTTCTAAAGTATGTTTTGGGCTTCGTAGACTCAAATAAGAGACTATGTGTAAGTGAATGAATGTTTTGAAATATGAATGAAATTTTATGGCCCGTATTTTAGTTTAATGTTTGTATGTTTGTTTGGTAACTCCTCGTACCTTATCCCGGCCTCGGGTACGGGTAAGGGGTGTTACAGTAGAGGCCGCCACGAATGCTCTCGTGGACTTGGGCCTTGATGGGCCAAATGGGCCTCATGGGCCCTGGGCCTGCTTGTGAAAATTTAATTGTAGGTGAGAAGTAGTTGGGCTTGTCATGTCGTGTACATGGCATAGGTCGTTTTGGGCTACGTTGGGTCTAAGTGGGCCGTGTAGGCCCAATGGGCTCATGGGCCCCACACGGATAAAATCTGCGATAAGTGGCAAATAATGAACTGGGCTATGGTGTTCGAATAGCTATGACTAAAATTGGGCTAAATAGGCCACACGAGCGTATGGGCCCACTTGGACTGAGTAATGGGCCATGGGCTCATTTTTACTGTTTTGACCATCTAGGTTACTTGAGTCGCTCGAGGCGACGACGAACCATCTATGAGGTCGTAATCGATACTGGGACTCCTCAAAATTAGTAAATGACCAAAATACCCCTAAAGGGTAAAATGATTGTTTTGCCCCTCGAGGGTAAATGAATGATTTGTCTGTGATTTGTATGACTGATTTTGTGCATGACATTCTGCATACATGACCTACTTCTTGGGATTGGGATATTATTATGGAGGAAGAAACCATATTGGTGGCTGTGCCACATATTCTGATATTAGCAGCTTTGCTGTGATTCTAGTTAGTGCTGCAACCTGTGCTAACACTATAAGTGTAGGGATGGCGTGGGTGATTTATTCCCTACAGGTAGTCCAGGGTTGGACGGAGGCAAGTGTAGGGTTGGATGGGTTATCATGCATTATTCATATGGGTTTGATATTGAAATGGGCTAGGCCCAAGTGATCTTGGTTCTTATATAGGCTAGGCCCAGTTTATATTGATTCTGAGATGGGCTAGGCCCAATTGATACTGTGATGGGTTGAGGCCCAAATGTTAATGAATCAGGCTTCGGCCCACATCTATACTAAATTGGACTGTTTTGTTACTGAATAGGGCTCAAGCCCAGATTGGTTCTAAATTCCATTTTGAGTGACTGTTTTGATGCTAGGGGATTACATACTGAGTTTTCATAAACTCACCTCGTTTTTAACTATGCAGGTAATCCCCTACATTAGGAGGATCGGTGCTGCGAGGGACTCGAAGATGGCCACACGATTGCCTTTGGAGTTTATTTATGTTTTAGATTTTGTTTTAGGTTTTCAACTTTTGTAATAAGGCCTCTTAAAGTTTCTGGATTTCAACTTTGGGTTTTATTTACTTCGATTTATAATTGTTTTTAAACAACATTACGTTTTCGCAACATTCTCAGAACAGTTTCGTAACTTAGTTTTTAACATCACGTTTTCGTAAATCAGTTACTTTTAAAATTAGCTTCTGCAACTTAAAAGAAATTTTGGGAATAGAGTTAATAACTTTTCAATGTACCACTTTATAAAATAAGCTAACATAACTGGGATTTTACTCAAGTTTTCAATGAAAACATGGTTTTTGAAAAACACTTCAATGTGACATGTTAGATTCGTGCCTAACTTCAAGGCCAAGTTTGGGGTGTTACACATTTTGTACCGGTACGTATATATTATTCTCTAGATAAGTTAGCTGATTTGTATATTTCAGAGATTGTTAGAATTCATGGTGTGACATTGTCGATTATTTCAGATAGAGATCTGAGATTTACGTCACGATTTTGGACAAAGTTGTAAGCGGCTTTGGGAATGAAACTAAATTTTAGTACTACTTTCCACCCACAGACTGATGGACAATCCGAGAGAATAATCCAGACACTTGAAGATATTCTTAAATGTTGTGTTCTTGAGTTTCAAGGTAGTTGGGAAAATTATCTACCTTCGGTTGAATTCGCTTATAATAACAGTTATCAGTCCAGTTTAAAGATATCACCTTATGAGGCATTATACGGTCGAAAAATTTGAACTCCTTTGTATTGGACAGAGCTTAAAGAAAGTAAAATTTTCGGAGTTGACTTGATAAAAAAAATCGAGGATAAGGTTAAGGTGATTCAAGATTGTTTGAAAGCGGCGTCGGATAGAAAAAAATCGTATACGTATTTAAAAAGAAAAGAAATTGAGTATCAAGTGGGTGGCAAGGTATTCTTAAAGGTATCGCCCTAGAAAAAGGTTTGGAGATTTGGTAGAAAAAGGAAAATTAAGTCCTCGTTTTATTTGGCCCTATGAGATTACCGAAAGAATAGGACTAATTGCTTATCGCTTAGCTTTGCTAGTGGGGTTGAAGAAGCCACTTGGGAACCATAAAACACTATAAGGAGTCAATATCCAAACCTGTTTACTGGTAAGACTTTCGTGGACGAAAGTCACTAAGGGGGGAGAATTGTAACATCCCAAAATAGGGCTTAGTCAGAATAGTGGTTTTAGGACCACAAATCCGACGTTAAAATATTTATTTTATGATTTTTAAGAGGTTTAGAATATAAATATATGCATGTGTTAAAGTTTCATGAAGAAATTCTAAGTATAAGGTGTCCAATTGGAAATTAGGGACTAAATTGAATAAGTTGCAAAATTTGTGTTCTAGAAGTAATTTGTATGAAATTACTTTGGATTATTAATTAGGAGGTCTTAAAGAGAAATTTGACCAATTTCTAAGTTTTTGGAAAAAATGGGCTTGTATGGAAAATTTTGAAGGAAAGGCTTTAAAGGCATTTTGGTCATTTGGTTTTTTAAATGAAATAAAACAAGAAAATAAGCCAAAAATCAGCTCATTTTCTCCATGTTGATGCCAAAAATTAGGGTTCTCCATAGCTAGGGTTTTTAAGCTTTCCAAGCTCAATAGTAAGTGCTCTCAAGCCCCGTTTTTAATGTTCTTCGTATTTTTGAAATCCTGGTAACTTGCTTTCTCTATTTCTACCCATATTTCATGCTAGGGCTCAGGTTTAGAAATTTACCCATGCATGAGAAGTTTACGTTTTGTTGATTTGTGGAGGGATATGAGAGTTTAAAGGATGGTAAACAACTTTTACTAAGTAGTTTTTCATGGAAAGGACTTAAGGGACTATTTTATAAAAGTTGTAGAAAAGGGTAGGAAAATATGAAATGAAGGAAAAATGTCTGCTGTTATGAACATGAAAAATGTTTGTTTAGGCTTGGGTAACCAAGAAATCCCATACATTGCGTTATCCTAGCCTAGGGACTAAATTACAAATATATGAAAGTATAGGGGTAAAATAGTAATTTTACCCAAGTATGAATTTTGTGATCATTTTGAGTAATGTATGTATTAAACTAGCTAAATTTGGTATTATAGATCAAGAGAATTGAGATACGGGCCCTGATCGGGGAAAGAGTAAGGTTTACAATGTAACACCCCGAACCCGAGACCGTTGCCGGTGTCGGACAAGAGGGGTTAACAAGCCAAAACCACTTATGGCACCGACCAATTTGACATTCCCAGGCAAGCTGGAAAACTGCGTCGCTGTCGCCTTAAAAAGCATATCTCGTGTTTCACAACTCGGAAATAGATTCCGTAAATTTTACCTGAATTTAGACTAATATATCCATCTATGGATTTATTTCTAGAATTTTTGGTGGGGCCAATTGGTACAGTTTATTAGTTAAAGTCGCCCATGTTACAGGGGTCGACTACACTGACCTTTGAGCGTTACAACTTGAATATCTCTCTGTACAGGGTTTCAATACTGATACCGTTTGTTTCCAATGAAACTAGACTCAAAAAGGAATCTTCACATATAAGGCATGACTTCTAATTCATTCTGGATAACTTATGGAAAATTTTCAAAGTCGCGACAGGGGACCCAGAAACCGTTCCGGCCCTGTCTCACGAGAACTTTAATATCTCTCGGTATACTGATCATATGATAGTTTCATTACTTTCATATGAAAATAGACTCGTCAAGGTTCGATCACATAATTTATTCACTATTTAAAACTATTCCTACAAATTTTGGTGATTTTTCACATCCACGTCACTGCAGCTGGCAGCCTCTGTTTTTAAGGTAGGCTTTACCTATATTGTAGTTCCCATGGACCAACTATAGTCTAGTCATACTTAGGTCCACATATGATCATATTTAGCCATTCCAATGGCTGATCATGTGACCAACTCTCTCATTCTAAACCATAATCACATCATGAAACCAAATATAATTACAAACCACATATGGTCAAATTCCATACTCCACTTTTACGAACCATTTTCGCATGGCCGTACACATATACATCACAAGTACTTAAAATAACCGAGGGTAGTCCTATACATGCCATATCCAAAACTCAAATAAAGGAGTACCAAAAGGGCTTTGATAGTGTGGTTGACTTCAACTTCTATGATCCCGAATCCGATCGCTAACGAGCAAAATCTATAAACAGAGAAACAAAGAAACGGAGTAAGCAATTTATGCTTAGTAAGTTTGAGCCATAATATACACACAACCAAAGCATAGCATTCAAGTAGCTAAACAATAATTCATATGCACAATTTCTCAAAGACATGCTTACTTCACAATCCCAACTCTTATATTCATACACAAATAACGGCCTAGTTAATGCCGATAGCTCATTTATCATTAGAGCGAATATTCAGACGCATTTACTCATAGTGTGCAAAGCACACACAAAACATACCTTGTTGTTGGGAATTTCACAAGTGCAATAACTGAAAATTTTCCAGCAGCTTATAAATTTCAATTCACATACCTTGGAGTTTATCCGGATATAGCTACTCGTTCAAAACACCTTGGGACATAGCCCGGTTATGGTAACCCACAAATGCCTTCGGACTTAACCGGATATCACAACTCGCACAATTGCCTTGGGCTTAGCTTGGGTATCATAGCTCGCACAATTGCCTTGGGCTTAGCCGGATATCATAGCTCGCACAATTGCCTTGGGCTTAGCCGGTATCATAGCTCGCACAATTGCCTTGGGCTTAGCCCGATATCACTCGAACATTCATACACATCTTTGTTTCATTTTCACAACAAAACTTTTATGCACAATTCACTTAACAAAAATATCATTTCGGCTCAATGGCCATATACAAGGGCAAATTTCGATTGCTTATTACTTCATTCAATCGAATCAAAATCTAAGTTTCGATACTCAAAAACTTACCTCGGATGTTGTCGAACGATTCGATGGCTATTCGACTACTTTTTCCTTCCCTTTATCGGATTTGGTCCCCTTTGCTCTTGAGCTTAATTTAACAAATAATTTGATTCAATCGTTTGAGTATCGAAAAGAAGAACTCAAGGCACTTAGCCCACATATATTCACTAGACATTAAAGTCACATAAGTACGAATTCATGAATCGACTTAACACACAAAGCCTTCAACATGCTTACTCATGGCGAACAACACAACCTCTTAGGCACTCATTCATGGCCGATTATGCATGTTGATGTTGAGGCCAATTACATGTTTAACACCACACATGAATGGCACACATTTTACTAGCTAATGCTTTACATATTGTAGCTCAATACTTATAATATAGCATCAAGCACTCATATGGCCGATTATACTTAGCCATACTTGCACCAAATCAACAATAAATTCCAAGATTTTCACATCATATGTGTACTAGGCGAATGTACTTGCAATTTCACAAACATTCTTCAACAATTTCTTCTTTAAACAAACATATTTATCATTTACTTCATAACCAAATCATCATGTGCAAACATACATACACATATAGGTGCATGGCGAACCTCAAGGTGTTCATAACCATCTAAAACACAAATTTTACCAATCAAGTAACAAGCATAAATCATGCTCATGAATGCATCATGGCGAATACATCACATTCATACCCTTTCAACTTCGGTCATGGTTAAACAAAGAACTCAATGTCTTACTCAAGATTGCTACAAAGAAATTTCAAGAGTAGTCAATCCATCATTGCATGCATCATTATCAAGCTTCACATTTAGCATGCAATGGCTTTAACACAATATCAACCTTGGCCTAATACCATTTCCATGGCATAACAAGGATTTGAACCATGGCTAACATGAACATCAAGTTAGCAACTAAAACATGCATGAATCTCATGACACAACTTCATACATACCTTAATCTTGATGCAAGTATAGCCAAATCTCCTTCTAGATCTCTTCTAAACCAAAATGGAGCAAAAATCCTATCTTCTTCCTTAGTATTTTCGGCCAAAAAGGAGAGAACAAGGATGAACAAAATTTTTTCTTTGCTTTTCTTTCACTCACGGCAACAATGGGGAGAATACCACACTCACACACATTTTTTTTTGTTTCTCTTCCCACCACTAAATTTTTTTATCATTTCATCACATCATGCATTATCAAAACATGTCATAACATGTTTTTCCTTGCCCATAACTCCTTGTCATGGCGGCCACTATGCCATCTTTGGGAATTTGACATGCAAATCCCTTAATTTTGCATGCATTATCAACTAGTCATCACACATTTCCCCATCATACTTTCAAAGTTTACTACTATGTCCTTTCTAGTGAAATTCACCTTTATAACACTAAATCGAATCATCAAAAATGCCACACACAAATTAACACATATCATAGGCATCAAAATAAATTTTAAACTATTTTTATGCCTCGATTTTGTGGTCCCGAAACCACATCCTGACTAGGGTCAATTTTGGGCTGTCACATACAAGGTTTAGGCTCGATTTCTAATATTTGTATCGATGTAAGCAAATAAATACATTAATTATTGTTATTAAATGATTTATTGATATATGTATGCTTAGTATGCTTATTTGGCTATGTTGACAATATAACATGTTTTGATGCTTTCCTATATGATTATGAGATGTTGGCCATGTGAAAGAAACCATTATGCGAGTACGTTCGGTAAAGGTTGGGAAGTCTAAAATCCCTTTTGAACCTTAGGAATAGTTAAGGATACAAGTGACATGTCACTAGGATAGTCATGTGTGTTATGAGCTCATTTAATATGTGATACATGCTAGGGTCCAGGTGCTGGGTATCCTGAGTTGTGTTTGGATACTCTCTTAGCTCTTTGAGTAGCCCCATTGAGAGCTGCATGAGATTCTGTGATATGAGGCACTTCAGTGTACTTTCTATCAGGTAGCCAAGGATACGTTTAGGCACTTCAATGCATTCCTTTCGTGTGTCTGAATCATATTCCAAGTGTTCAACGGGTAACGTAATATGAATTTCGAAAGTAAAATTTAAGTAGCCCATGTGTGTGCAGGATGGCACAGGTATGTACTAAAACCCTATGAGGACTTAGTATATGAAAAGATATGTATTTGGATAAGCATGTGCATATGAATAGGGAAAGTAAGTATATGTATGACATAATGAAAAGTATCATAATGGATAAGCAATTATGCTTAGATATTCAATAGTTGCAAATTGTAGATTATTTGTATGTGTACTTATTAAGCTTTATAGCTTACCCTCCCCTCTTTTCCCTTCTCTGTAGATACATCAAGCTAGCTCGAAGGATCGGGGGACGTCAGAGCTCGGATCACACTATCTTCAAGAAATTTGGGTATAAAAAGGGTTAATTATTTTGGTCATGGCATGTATAGGAAACTTGTTTATTTTGTGTATATGTGTCATGTTGAAGTAGCCAAGTATAATAGCTCATTTGGGCATTGATTATTTTGTATGTGGCCATGTGATTTGGTTCATATTAATGATTGGGATGTATCCCTAAGTTTATCTTTACATGCATTCTAAGATGTGTATGTGTTGGCTTGATGGATGACTATTCAATTGCTAGTACGTGGTTGCATGATTTAGCTCTCATAATGGAATGATAATAAGGAGTATAGTAAAGCATGAAATTGGTGTTGAATGACTAAAAGATAGGTTTGTGTAAATATTAATGGTCTAGTATGTAAAAGAAGTCATAGTGATGCTATAATGTTGCATGTTTAAGTGTCCAAATATATATCATGGGATATGCCATTGAACATATGGAAGTGTATGATTGTTTAAGGGTGACCAATGGCTTGGAGAGTAGCCTCTAAATGGTCCACACAGGTAGACACACAGGCATGTGTCTAGGCCATGTGTGACACACGGTCAGCCCTATGGGCGTGTCGTTCGGCCGTGTGTTCCCTGCACCTTGAATTTTAGGTTAACATGCATGGTAGTAAACACACGGGCAGAGACACAATCGTGTGTCTCAACCGTATGGAGGACACAACCTCTGACCAAGGGCGTGTACTTGGTCGTGTGCCTCAAATTTGTATAATGATGTCATAAACAGAATGCTCACTAAAATCACATGGGCTACCACACAGGCACGTGCCAGGCCGTGTAAGGGACGCGGCCCAAGGACATGGGCGTATGCTCGACTGTGTGAAAACCCTTGTAGGTTTGAATAGATAATAAATCCAAAAATTCAACACGGGTGTGGGACATGGGCGTGTCCTCAAACACACAGGCATATGCAATGCCTCCACACGGGCGTGTGAGGCTTTAACCTAGAAATTTTCTTAAAATCTTCGTAAGTTCTCGGTTTAGTCCCGAACTGCTAATAAGGTATGTTTTGGGCCTCGTAGGTCCATAATAGGGACATTTTAACTTGTTTTGAAGGGTTTTAGATTGGATGAAATTTTATGGCTTGGTTTTGCATGTTTGTTTCTATTTAAGTCCAGTAATGCCTCGTACCCTGTCCCGTCTCAGATACGAGTAACGGGTGTTACAGTCTCAATTGTGTGGAGGACACGGCCTAGCACATGGGCGTGTGTCTTGGCCGTGTGCCCCTAAATGCATGATGATGTCACAAATAAAAGGCTCAGGTTTTTTTGGACACGGGCGACGACACGGGCGTGTGCTTGGCCGTGTGAAAACCCCTATAGGTTCGAAATGGAAAATAAATTCAATTAATTCCACACGGGTAAGGGACACGAGCATGTCCCATGCACACGAGCATGCAAGGCTTAAATCTAGGAATTTTCCAAAGATTTTCTATAGTTCTCAGTTTAGTCCCGGATCGATTTTAATGTATGTTTTGGATCTTGTAGGTCCATAATAGGGACACTATGATGTTGTTTGAGTGATTTTAATTTAGAATGAATTTTTATATCCCATATTTTTTGAAATGTCTGAGTATGTGTCCGATAACACCTCGTACTTTGTCCCAGTCTCGGGTACAGGTAAAGGGTGTTACATTTAGTGGTATCAAAGCTACGGTTTAGTCAATTCTTGGACTAACGTAGCATGTAACGAGTTTAGCCATACATGCCATTGTACAAGTTATGATAGTGTGACATCTCCTAACCATTTTTAATTGTATTTAAATATAGTAAATGTCTTTCAATCAAGCTTAAGATGAGTCCGAGGGAGCCAAGAGCCATGCTCCAGCTTCCGTTCAGTGAGCTACTGCTAGTAGTAGTAGACGACCTATGTCTGAAGCCCGGGAAGAGGCAAGAGCTACCTTCATCGAAATGATAGATGAATGGTTTGGGGATTTCTTGAGAAACTGCCCCAACATACCACGACCTCCTCTGCCTCCTGCTCGGCCTGATGGAGAAGTGCCACAAGGTATGGCACCCGTGAGAATTGGTAAAGCCCTATTGGACAAACTTAGAAAATATGGGGCTGAAGAGTTTAGAGCTAAGGTTGATGATGATGCTGAACGAGCTGAGTTCTGGCTCGAAAACACTACACAAGTTTTATAGAGTTGTCATGTACACCTAAGGAGTGTTTAAAGTGTGTCGTATCTCTTCTAAAAGATACTGCATATCACTGGTGGAAGACTGTATCTTCAATGGTGCCGAAGGAATATATTACATGGGAGTTCTTCCAAGCTGAGTTTAAAAAGAAATACATCAGTCAAAGATTTTTAGACTCGAAGCGAAAAGAATTCCTAGAACTCAGGCAAGGAAATAAGACCGTGTTAGAATATGAGAGGGAATTCGTAAGGTTAAGTCAATATGCCGCGGAGTGGGTCCAATCGAAGACGGAAATGTGTAAGCGCTTCGAGGAACGCTTGAATAAGGAAATTAAGTTGTTGATCGGGATCCTAAGATACGAGAATTTGCAGTACTGGCTGATCGGGCCAAGAAGGCTGAAGAGCTAAATAATGAAAGAAAGTAAGAAAAGAGCGAGGCTCAAATTTCAAATAAGAGATCTAGTGGCAAAACACACTTTTTTCCCACAAAGAAATCGAAGAGTAAACAAGAGCGCTCTACTACATTGGTGGAATATTCGGGCAGAACAAGAAGCTCTAAGCGTCACAACCTGTAGTCTTCCTCCCCCAAGGTAACTAGTGTGGGAAGTGTGGATGATCAAAAGCTGAGGGGTGAAAGCTACAAAAATTCCACTTTGGTGAGTGTCGAAAGAGGAGTGGTGCATGCTACAGATGTGGTTCTCTTGACCACTTTCTTAAAGACTACCTGGAACGAGTTGATAAAGAAGTGGATGTAGCCCCAAAGTCTAATGCTCCTAATTCTCGAGGTAGACCACCCCGACATCCTGAAAGTGCAAGTGGCAGTCGAAATGTTGCCAAGGACACAACTACAAAACCAGAGACTTGGGCCTCGGCAAGAACTTATGTAATATGCACTCGAGAGGATGCATCTACTCCCAATGTCATCACGGGTATATATTCTATCCATAATACTCGTGTCATTTCCATAATTGATCCAGGGTCATCCCATTCGTGCATTAGCATGAAATTGGTGTCTATCATGAACATGTCTGTAGAACCTACGAAATTTGTGATTAAGGTGTCAAACCCTCTAAGCAAGTCAGTCCCAGTTGATAAGGTTTGTAAGAATTGTCTTCAAGGTCATTGTTTTCTGGCTAGCCTTATGTTATTGCCATTTGATGAGTTTGATGTAATACTTGGCATAGATTGGGTAGCTATGCTTGATGTGATTGTAAATTGTGGTAGCAAGTATATTGAATTGAAATGCTCAGATGGTGGGATTCTCTGAATTGATTCGAACGAGTTGGATACTCCGCCGGTTGTGACTACCTCAGTGATGGCTCAAAGGTATATGAGAAAAGGATATGAAGCTTACCTTGTTTTTGTACTGAATACTAAAAAATCTAAGTTAAAGTTAGAATCGGTACTAATAGTATGCGAGTATCTGAATGTGTTTTCGGAAGAGCTACATGGATTACCTCCTATTAGAGAAGTAGAGTTTGGTATTAAGTTGGTACTTGGGACAGCTCTTATTTCTATTGCTCCGTATAGGATGGAACCAATCGAACTGAAAGAGTTAAAAGCACAGTTGTAAGAATTGACAGATAAAGGTTTTGCAAGACCGAGCTTTTGGCCTTGGGGTGCTTCAGTATTATTTGTAAAAAAGAAAGATGGTTCGATGAGGCTGTGTATAGACTATCAACAACTCAACAAGGTAACCATCAAGAACAAGTATCCGTTGCCAAGAATTGATGACTTGTTTGATCAATTGAGTGGTGCCACTGTGTTTTCTGAGATAGATTTAAAATATGGTTACTACCAGTTGCAAGTAAAAGAGTCAAATTTACCTAAGACTGCTCTCAGAAGGATGTATGGCCATTATGAATTTCTTGTGATGCATTTTGGGTTGACAAATGCACCGACTGTATTTATGGACTTGATGAATAGGATATTTCGGCCATACTTAGACAATTTTATTGTTTTATTTATTGATGACATCCTAATTTATTCCAAGGATGAGACTGAGCATGGGGAACATCTGAGAATAGTTTTACAGATCTTACGGGACAAACAGTTGTATGCTAAATTTAGCAAGATTGAGTTTTGGCTCCAAGAGGTTGGATTCCTTGGTCACATTGTGTCGGGTGATGGCATTCGAGTTGATCCAAACAAGATATCTGCTATTGTTGAGTGGAAGCTGCCGAAGAACATGATTGAGGTTAAAAGCTTTTTAGGCTTAGCCAGTTACTATCGATGCTTCGTAAATTGCGACTCCTTTGACGAGATTGCTGCAAAAAGATGTTAAGTTTGAGTGGTCAGAGAAGTGTCAGCAGAGTTTGGAGAAATTGAAGACATTACTGACAAAAAGCTCTAGTTTTAGTGCAACCCGAATCTGGAAAAAAATTTGTGGTCTATAATGACACGTCCTTAAATGGACTGGGTTGCGTGCTTATGCAAGAGGGAAAAGTAATACCATATGCTTCGAGGTAACTAAAGCCGTACGAGAAAAATCATCCAACATCCAAGTTGGAGCTAGCTGTCATTGTATTTGCCTTGAAGATTTGGAAACACCATTTGTATGGTGAAACTTGCCGTATATTAACAGATCACAAGAGTTTGAAGTATTTGGTAACTCAAAAGGATTTGAATCTGAGACAATGAAGATGGTTAGAACTGATTAAAGATTATGAGTTGATAATTGATTTCTACCCGGGAAAGGCAAACGTAGTCGCTGATGCCTCGAGTAGGAAGTCCTTGTTTGCATTGAGGGTTATGAACACACATTTGGCATTATCTGATGATGGTTCAATTTTGGAAGAGTTAAGAGCTAGACCGATATTTCTCCAAGAAGCTTGCGTAACTTAGATCAATGATGGCAACTTACAAGTCAAGAGAATTCAATGCGAGTCAGGCACTGAATCAGACTTTTTGATTGGTTCCGACGGTTGCTTGATGTTCTGAGATTGGATCTGTGTACCAAGAGATGATGAGCTTATTCAAAAAATCCTACAAGAAGAACATGATAACCGTTTGTCTATTCATCCGAGGAGTACCAATATGTATAATGATTTGAAGAAAATGTACTGGTGGAATGGCATGAAAAGAGACATCTCTAAATTTGTATCAAAATGCTTGATATGTCAACAAGTCAAAGCTGAACATCAAGTGTCTTCAGGTTTTCTAGAGCCTGTGATGGTCCCCGAATGGAAGTGGGACAGGATGATTATAGATTTCATGACTGGGTTACCGTTGACACCGAAAAAGAAAGATGTTGTCTGGGTTGTGATTGAAAGACTGACGAAGTCGGCTCACTTCATTCCAGTACGGACAAATTTTTCTCTTGACAAATTGGTCGACTTGTATGTATCTGAAATTTTGAGATTACACGGGCTACCGATATCGATTATCTCAGATAGGGACCTAAGATTTACTTTGAGATTTCGGAAAAAGCTGCAAGAAGCCTTGGGTACAAAGTTGAGTTTTAGCATGACCTTCCACCCGCAAACAGATGGTCAGCTCGAATGGACAATTCAGATTCTTGAGGACATGTTACGGTGCTACATTCTTGAGTTTCAGGGTAGTTGGGAAAAATATTTACCATTGGTGGAATTCGCCTACAACAACAGTTTCCAGACGAGCTTGAAAATGCACCTTAGGAGGCCTTGTATAGCAGGAAGTGCCAAAGTCCTTTGTATTGGACGGAACTCAAAGAAAACAGATTCACGGAGTTGACCTAGTTAAGGAAACTGTGAAAAAGGTTAAAGTGATTCGAAATTGTTTGAAAGTGGCATCGAATAGGCAAAAGTCATATGCTGATTTGAAAAGAAAAGAGATTGAATTTCAAGTTGGAAATAAAGTATTCTTGAAAGTATCTCCATGGAAAAAGGTCTTGAGATTTGGTTGAAAAGGCAAACTAAGTCCAAGGTTTATTGGACCCTACAAGATTATTGAGAAAGTTGGACCATTAGCCTACTGCTTAGCACTGTCATCCGATTCATGATGTATTTCATGTATCTATGTTGTGTAGATATGTATTGGACCCCTCTCATGTGATTTCACCAACGGAGGTTGAGATTAGACCGGACATGACCTATAGTGAAGAACCGGTTAAGATTTTGGCTCGAGAAGTCAAACAGTTGAGGAACAAGAATATAGCCTTGGTGAAAGTTTTATGGCATAGACACGGGGTGGAAGAGGCCACTTGGGAATCTGGAAAGGCCATGAGAAGTCAATATTCAAACCTCTTTACTGGTAAGACTTTCGAGGACGAAAGTCCCTAAGGGGTGGAGAAGTGTAACATCCCAAAATTGGGCCTAGTCGGAATAGTGGTTTTGGGGCCACAAATCTGAAGTCAAAATATTTGTTTTATGATTGTTACGAGGTTTGGAATATGAAAATAAGCATGTGTTAAAGCTTCATGAAGAAATTCTAAGTATAAGGTGTCCAATTGAAAATTAGGGACCAAATTGAATAAATTGCTAAACTTGGATTCTAGAAGCAATTTGTATGAAATTTCTTTGGAATATTAATTATAGGTCCTTAAAGAGTAATTTTCCCAATTTCTAAGTTTTTGGACAAAAATGGGCATGCATGGAAAATTTTGAAAGATTAGTAATGAAGGGTATTTTGGTCATTTGGTAATAAAATTAATAAAAAGAGAAAAAGGAAGCAAAATTCAGCCATATTCTTCTCCATGCTGCAAAATTTGAAGGGGTCTCCATAGCTAGGGTTTTCCAACATTTCAAGCTCAATAGTAAGTGTTCCCGGGCCCCATTTTTAACGTTCTTCGTATTTTTAGATCCTCGTAACATGTTCTCTCTATTTCTACCCCTATTTCAAGCTAGGGTTCATGTTAGAAATTTGACCCATGCATGAGATGAATGTTCTTTGATGATTTATGGAGGGTTATGAAAGTTAGATGTTAGATAAACATCTTTTGCTAAGTGATTTCTCATAAAAATAGCAAAAAGGGACCTAATTGAACAAGGCATAAAATGTGGGGTAGAAATGTGAAATAGAAGAAAATATGGGCTGGTATAAGCATGAAAAATATTCGGCTAGGCTTGGGTATTCAAGAAATTTCATACATTTCATTATACGAGTTTAGGGACTAATTTGTAAAACTGTGAAAGTTTAGGGGCAAAGTGGTCAATTTGCCCTAGGATTAGTTTTAGGCCAGAAATGAACAATGTGAGGTATTAATATTCATTTTTACGGATATATACCCTGAGGAACCAATTTCGAAGGTTGACTGTGGAAAAAGAAATGTTTCGGAATAACCGAAATACAAAACCAAAATAATTACCAGGTAAGTTCGTGTAACTCGAAGTAAACTTTAAATATACTTGAAAATGCATATTCTTAAATGTATGCTAATTTAGATATTGATTGCGTGACAATTCATAAAATGTGGTAGTGTAAAATGAAAGAGATGACAATTGTCCTGGTTGAATGAAAAAAGGAGATTCGATGGGTAAATTCTTGTTTACATGACATGAGATCCTGCATATGTTGCAGAAAGGGATTTAGCCCAGACGGGTAATCTGATGATCTCAGTATAGTAAGGATCCAGCCCGGACGGGTGTTCCTTAAGTGATTGAACCTCCCGATGAATTTATGTGCATTGTGGATTTAGCCCGGATGGGTAATACGATTAAGGACTAAAATTAGCTTGGACTGGCATTTCAGATCCGAGCATATTGGAGTAATTATTGTTGTAAGGGATTTAGCCTAGTATGGTAATCCTGACAATACTCTTTGAATTTATGTTATGAGGGATTTAACCTGGATCGGTAGTCCCGCCGTAAGAGTGAGGTTCACGGGAGTGTATATCTAAAATGGTCACTAGCATGACTTGACGGTAAGCGGGATACCGATAGAGATTCTGAGAAACTCAACAGGACTATAATGAGAAATGAGAATGGAAATGTTTGAACTGATGAGCTCACCTAAGATAAATGCTATATTGCTTGAGAGGAAACTAACTTGATGATTGAGTGTATGTGATAAGGGATTTATACTATGCATGTTTGGCATGAATATCTTTTATGGTTGTATGCTAAATAACCGGTAAGTTTACCTTCTTGTTAACCGTACTTACTAAGCATGTTAATACTTACCCCCTTTCCTTTCTCTATTTTACAGAGCTCATGGACTCATGAAGATTGGAAGACGATTGAAGTATTGTCAACACTATCATCTTATCTTGCTTTGGTATATAGATACCTTTACTATGTTTCAATGGCATGTATAGGTATTTGGTTATTTTGTCATATGTGTCATTGGTTAGCCAATGTAAGGGCTTGAATGATATACCTATTCATTTTGTATATGGCCATAAGACATGGCTTATTTTGATGGAGGTTGTAACATATTAATTGTGCATGTTTTTGTTTAAATGTTCATGTGAGGGTTAAATGTGGTATATCATGAATGGACATGTGGAATGTGGGCAAATTATTGGAGATGGCTAGGTCATAATTGGCAATGAGTTATAAAATGAGCCAAGTCTAAATTTGTTTGATGATATGGTAATCCTTAATACAAAGAGGATAATCTAGCACGTATAAAACCAATGAGATGAGGTTAACATGCAATAGACCATTGAAGGTAGTCATTGAGCATACTTAGGCCCTGTTAAATACCATAGAAGTTCACAGATGTGTGTGGATGTTAAGGGTGACCATTGGCTTGGATTGTAGCCTCTAAAAAGGTCTACATGGATAGACACACGGTCAGTTCCATGGGCGTGTGGTGCGGTCGTGTGTCCCCTACACCTAAAATTTTTAAGTCAGTATGCATGGTAGTAAATACACAGGCAGAGACACGACCGTGTGTCTCAACCGTGTGGAGGAGATGGCCTAGCACATGGGCATGTGTCTTGGCCATGTGCCCCTAAATGCATGATGATGTCATAAATAGAATGCTCAAGTTTTTGGACACGGGCGACGACACGGGCGTGTCTAGGCCGTATGAATGACACGGGCATGTACTCGGCAGTGTGAAAACCCCTGTAGGTTCAAAATGGAAAACAAATTCAATTAATTCCACACGGGTAAGGGACATGGGCGTGTCCCATGCACACGGGCATATGCATTGCCTCACATGGGTGTGCGAGGCTTAAATCTAAGAATTTTCCTAAGATTTTCTATAGTTCTCAGTTTAGTCCTGGATCGATTGTAATGTATGTTTTGGACCTTGTAGGTCCATAGGGACACTATGATGTTGTTTGAGTGGTTTTAATTTAGAATGAAATTTTATAACCCATATTTTTTGAAATGTCTGAGTATGTTTCCGGTAACACCTCGTACTCTATCATGGGCTCGGGTATGGGTAAGGAGTGTTTCATTAGGTGTGAACATGATTATGTTAGTGTGAACACCATTTGTGCCGAATTTGAATGGCCATTTTGTGGCTTATAAAAAACCATGTAAAAAGGATATTTTTGGATAGATCATTTTTTTTAATATAAGACTTATTTTCTTGAGAATTGTTTCTCTTTCATTTCTTAACCAAACTTATCAAATTTTTTAGGAGTTTATGGCTTTCATCCTTTGTCTTATCACCCTGTAATCCATCTCAGGGTGTGGCAACTTCCTTATACCAAGGTTCAAGTAATTCGCCATGTTTAAGCGAGTCAAGTTCTTTATAACTTCGATTCCTTAAAGCATTCAAGTATTTCGGGTCAAGGTTTCTACCCATATTTGAACCTATTCAAGACGATCCTTCCTACAAGTAATTTCTCGAACTTTCCAAGTCTCAAGATATCATATAAATGTCATGCTATGCAATATGTTTTTAGTTGATGCTTGGTTGTGGAAGAATGTATGATATGTTTTGATTAAGTTTACGAGATGTTTTGGTATGTTTGATGCTTGAAACATGTTTTGATTTAAAATTTATTTGTGCTTGAGTAAGTGACAATGAAAGTGTCATATAATGTTGAATGGATTGGTATTTCGATGTTCTAATGGTTGAGCATGAAAGATGGAATTTGTTGAGCTACTTTGAAGGTATGATGATATGTTTGAATATTATAATTTGGGATGACATGAATATATAAATTGAGGTTCCATTGAAGGCATATTGGTTAGATACTTATGTTGGTTGATTTAAATGATGTATTTTATGAATTTGGTGTTTTTGAATTGAGTTATGCTTGAACAAGTATGTCTCTAGTTGATGATTACATGTCTATAATTATATTTAGGAGTACCATTTGAGTTTAGGTGAATTTGGACATGAAATGGAACATTTAAAGATAGATTTTTACCATTTCTGAACTCAAGTTTAGATATTTTAACATTTGGTATTGATACTTGACCATATTAATTGTTTTTAAACAAACAGAATACCAAAATGGTATTGATATTTATTTGGGTATTGATACGTTTTCATAAAATATCGATACCTTATAATGAATATCGGTACCCTTATTTTACATAACAAATGGAATCGTGATTTAGTATCGATGTTGTAACAGTCTGTTTTCAGTGAAATCGGAAAAATGATTTCAGGACCACAAATCTAAGTTAGAAAGAAAATTTATTTTAATATTATTGCATAGTCTGCATTATGATAAGGAAGACGTATGAAAATTTCGATGAGAAAATTTTACCAATTTCATGTTTAATTATGGAAAAGACCAAATTGCATAAAATTAAAAAGTTGAGTTTTAGTAGCTATAAGTATCAAATAGCTATGGAATGCAAAACTTGAGGTCCTTATATGGTAATTAGACCATTAAGAGAAGTTAGTAGATATTTTTGATGATTCATCTATGGAAAATTAGAAAACAAAAAGGACTAAATTGGAAATTAAAATAAATAAAAGATGATAAATAAAATAAATATCTAATATCATCATTTTATATCATCTTCTTCTCCAAATTCTATGGAAACCCTAGGAAAGAGAGAGAAAATCAAGCAAGCCTAATTGGGTAAGTAATCTTGTCCCGTTTTTAGTAATTTTTATATTTTTGAGATCAGAATAACCTAATCTATCTATTTTGGGGATCAATTTGTAAAGTTATCAAAGTATTAAAAATTTTCCTTGGATGAATATGTTGAAATTTTGAAATTTATGGTAGAAAATGAAAGGTTGTTGATAGATAAACAACTTTTGTAAAGTGAATTTTCATGAAAGTGATTTAGGGACTAAATAACAAAGATGTAAAATTCATGGAAAATTTCTGATTTTTATGAAATATATGTGCTGTAAATGTTATATGTAAAAATTGGTTAGGCTTGCAATAAGGATTAAATGGCACGAATTTCATTTTCTGAGCCTAGGACGAAATCATCATTTATGAAAGTATAGAGGTAAAAAAGGTAATTTTTCCTAGGATGTGATTTGAATTAAATTGATAATGAAATGGATTAAATTGATGTTAAATTCATTCATATAGATCCGGATAGACTAATACGGAGTTGGATCGAGGAAAACAAAAGGTATTGGATTAGTAGATCCTTGTATACGAACGTTTATTGAGGTAAGTTCTTGTAACTAGATTATGTATATTAATATGTTTGGACTTGAATGTTCAATGTGTGTGAATTGTATAAATGTTTAATGTATAAAATTTATTACATGCCTGATATTGCTCGATAAGTATAAGTCCGGTTTGAATAGATAGAATTCGTTGGATATAGAATTTCTCGATTGGTTGTGGCCTTGCATATGTTGCAGACACACTTTAGCTTGTAAGATCATCCTATTATAAGCCTTCTCGAGCTTCCCATTACATGGTTCCTGTAAGCATCCTAATCGGTAGTGATCCTACATGTGTGGCAGACTACCGCAGCGCTTTGTGAGCGTCTTATTATACGATTGGTTGTGATCCTGCATATATTGTGGATATAAACACATCTCTTTATGAGCGTCCTAATATAGGCTCTTCTTCAACTTCTTGATATGGCTCACTTGAACTTCTTGTTATATGGCTATCCGGAGCTTTCTGATAATAACTCTTTGGAGTTACCTATTAAGCTCAATGAGATTTTTGCTTTAAACTCTTATGAGTTTCCTATTATAGCCCGGCTTAGTTTCCTGTTACATGGCACACATGATCAACTTGTTATATGGCTCGAGAGAGTGCTTTCTGATTATATGCTCTAATGGGTATCCCTAGATATGAATTGACGGATTTTCAGTTTTGTAAACTTTAAGTGTACTACATGAGCGTATCCATCAATATTTCAAATAAATTCAATAAGTAAAGTTTTGACATGACTAAATTGAACTTGAAATGATTTGTCATAGAAATAATATGAATGTTATTATATGATGAGCTCAACTTTGATTCTTGAAATTTATATGGAATAATGACTAACATGTTTGATGAAGTTGTATATTTTAGGCTGTTAGCTAAATTACTTGGGTGCATTTTTGTATGCTTACCTTAAATGTAAATGAATGGTAAGTTAAAATTCACGTTATGTGAACTTACTAAGTATTAAATGCTTATTTTATCTTATTTTCCTCTGGTTTATAGTGCTTGGAAGGTCGTAAAGGTTGAAATCGGTCGGAGCACCATCACACTATCCTTCAGCTCGTTTTGGTATAAATAGCAAACTTATTTTGGTATAATGGCATGTATAGGCTACTTGGCTAATGTTGGCATGTAAATGGTTGTTTGTAATCTAGTAATTGGAATGGCTAGTGATGGTATGTTTAGTGAATATGTATATGAGGTTATAGTACGATTAATATATGTGTACTTGGTATGGTTAGACTAAATTATGGTAAACATATATGTTTTTAAAAAAAAGGTCAGTTTCAATACATGTGATGATATATCATATATAATGTTAATGTTGGCTTGGTTTTAACATTTTGAATTGGTTGGTATATGTATGCTAATATTAACATAGGTACAAGACAAAAATTTGGGTGAGAAATAAGGCTTGGAAATGGCCTTATTTTGTCCACATGGGCAGACACACGGGCGTGTGTCTCAACTGTGTGTGATATACGGCCATGCGTACTGGCATGTGTTTTGGCCGTATGTCCCCTGCAACTTCAAATTTGAGAAACGAATGCTCAGAATTGGTCGCATGGGCAAGTCACAGGTGTGTGTCTCAGTCGTGTGAAATACAAGGCCGAACACATGGGCGTGTGTCTTGATCGTCTGAATCTTGCACCTATTTTCGAAAATTAAATTGTCCACATGGCTTAGCACATGGGGGTGTGGCTGGCCGTGTGACCTAAGTCAGTATCCACCCTAATTCTGAGCACGAGCGGGGACATGGCCGTGTGTCTTACATCGAATATCCATACGGTCATTTTCCTTACATTGAATATCCACACGGCCTAAGACACAAGCATGTCACTTGGCCGTGTGAGCCACACGGTCTAACCACATGGGGATGTGTCCCCTGCACCAAAGAAAAATTTTGAAATTTTGCTAAAATTTTTTTGAGTGTTTAGTTTAGTCTCGATTTGATTCTAATGTGTATTTTGGGCCTTGAGGACCTAATTAAGGGACGATATGATTGATTTTATATATGAATAGTAAATGATATGAAATTTTTTATAATTGATCTGTAAACTCTAGTAATGCTCCGTGACCCTATTCCAGCTACGGATAGGGGTTAAGGGTGTTATATTTATTGGTATCGGACCTATGGTTTAGTTGATTCTTTGACTAATGTATCAAGTACAAGTTTAGCTATACATGCCATTATATAATTTGTGATAGTGTGATATCTCTTGACCATTTTAAATGTGTTTTTCATATAATAATATCGTCCAACTGAGCTAGTACTGAATCTGAGGAAGCTGAGAGCAATGCTCTAGCTTCAGTGCAAAGAGTTGCATCTAGTAGTAGTGGAAGGTCTGAATTTGAGGGTCGAGGTGAGGAGGCAAATGAAGCCTTCTTTCAAATGATGAATAAGTAGTTCACAAAATTCTTAATAACAAATCTTGTTGTACAACAACTTTTCCCTTCTATTCCTCAACCAGTTCCAGATATGCCACAAGGTACAAAACCTGATAGAACTGGTAAGCCTCTAGTAGATAAAATCTCTTAAATATGGGGCAGAAGAATTCAGAGCAACAGCTGATGACGATCCGAAAAGGGCTAAATTTTGGTTAGAAAATACCATTAGGGTTTTGGATGAATTGTCTTGCACACCTGAAGAATGTTTCAAATGTGCTGTATCTTTGCTAAAAGACTTAGCCTACCAGTGGTGGAATACCTTGATTTTTGTTGTTCCTAAGGAAAATGTTACTTGGGAATTTTTCCAAACAGAATTCAAAAAGAAGTACATTAGTCAGAGATTCCTTGATCAAAAAAAGAAGGAATTTTTAAAGCTTAAATAGGGGAATATGATAGTATCTGAGTATGAACGAGAATTTGTTCGGTTAAGAAAATATGCCAGAGAGTGTATCCCGACTGAAGTTGCTATGTGTAAATGATTTCAAGAGGGATTAAATGAAGATATTAAGTTGTTAGTTGGAATTTTGGAATTAAAAGAATTTGTTGTACTTGTTGATCGAACACATAAAGCTAAAGAACTAAATAAAGAAAAGAGGCAAGCAGAGATAAAAGCCCGAACTTCAAGTAAAAGATTTATGAGTAAGCCACAATTATCAGCTTCAAAGAAATCAAAGAAATATCATGATCGTTCTATCTCATTTGTAGGGTATTCTAGAAAAGACCGAGGCTCTCAACGCTCTAATCCGTGGTCTCCGGCCCCATCAGTAGCAAGTGTTAAAAGTGCCAATAATCCCAAACCTAGATGTAAATATTGTAATAAATTTCATTTTGGAGAGTGTCATATGAGAAGCAGAGCCTATTATAGATGTGGTTCTCTTGACCACTATCTCAAAGATTGCCCAGAAAGGCTTGAAAAAGATACTGTTCAGACTTTGAAGCCAAGTAACCTTGGCTTGAGAGGTAGACTACCCCATCACCTTGGCAGTGTCAATGGTAGCCAAGGTGCCACAAAAGATTCAATAGTTAAATATGAAGCACCAGAACTAGTGAGAACATATGCTATACGTACACAAGAGGATGCTTCTGCACCTGATGTTATTACTGGTACATTTTCTCTTCTTGATACTGGTATTACTACTTTAATTGATCCTGGTTCAACACATTCGTACATATGCATGAATTTAGTGTCTGTTAAAAATTTATTTGTTGAGTCCTCTGAATTTGTGGTTAAAGTTTAGAACCCTCTGGGCCAATATGTGATGGTGGATAAAGTTTGTAAAATTGTCCGTTAATGGCACGGGGTTATTGTTTTTCGACTGATTTAATGTTGCTTCCATTTGATGAATTTGACGTAATTTTGGGTATGGACTAGCTAACTCAGCATGATGTAGTAGTAAATTGTGAACAGAAGTACATTGTGTTAAAATGTCAGAATGGTGAATTGCTTCATAGTGAATCTGATAAACTGGATGGTTGTCCAATGTAATCTCAGCTATATCAACACAGAAATATATAAGAAAAGGGTATGATGCTTATCTTGCATATGTGTTGGACACTAAAGTATCTGAGTCAAAGATTAAGTCAGTACCGGTTGTTTGTGAATTTCCTGATGTGTTTCTGGAAGAACTACCCTGATTACTATCAGTTAGAGAGGTGGAATTTTCTATAGATCTTGTTCTAGGGACAACTCCAATATCTATAGCTCCTTACAAAATAACTCCTACAGAATAAAAAGAATTGAAAGAACAATTGCAAGAATTGACTAATAGAGGTTTTGCTAGACCTAGCTTATCACCTTGGGGTGTGCCGGTTTTGTTTGTTAAAAAGAAATATGGATCATTGAGGTTATGTATTGATTACAGATAGCTCAACAAAGTTACAATAAAGAACAAGTATTGATTGCCTCATATTGATTACTTGTTTGATCAATTAAAAGGTGCCACTATATTTTCAAAGATAGATATCCGTTCTGATTATTAACAGTTATGGGTGAAAGATTTAGTTGTACCAAAGATAGCTTTCAGAACCGGGTACGGGCACTATGAATTTTTTATGATGTCGTTCAGCTTGACTAATGCTGTAACAGCTCGATTTTAGCTAAATTAGAACAGTGGTTTTGGGACCACAAATCCGAGGTCGTAAAATTTTTTTAATATTATTTTTGGTGTTTATAGCATGTGATTATATATATGTGAAAATTTTGTGAGCTAATTTTATCGTTTAATAGCTCAATTTGAGAAAAATGACTTAATCGCGTAAAATGCAAAAGTAGCATGCTATATGTTAAAAGTGCTTAATTGCTATGGCTTATTAATTGAGAGGTCTTTATGATGTAATTAGACCATGATTAGTGGAATATGACATAAATTACCAACCATTAAATGTTTTGTTAATGTTTTAATTAAGGTTAAAATAGTAATTTGGTTATTAAGGTTAATTTAATTAAAACAAAAGCCAAAATTTAGCTCATTTCTTTCTTTATTGGATGAATATTAAAATAAAATAAATCTTTGGAGAAAATTTAGGGTTCGGCAAGTAATTAGCTTGATTAAGGTATGATTCTAGCTCAATTTTTTATGATTTTTACGTTTTTGTAATCGTTGCTTTGAGTACTAGCTAGCCCATGCCTCAATTTTTGAAAGTGTTGATAATTTTGAAAGTTTCCATTGATGAATTCATGTGTTCTTGAATGTTTGATGATGAAAATTGAGTATTTTTTAATAGATTATCATGTTTTGTAAAGTGATTTTTAGTGAAATTGCATAAAAGGTACTAATTTGTGAAAAGATGAAAATGTGTGGATAAATGTTTGAAATATTGACAAATATGGGTTGTTATAGAGTCTATAAAAATTTGGCTAGCTTGGGTGTAATTGAAATTGTTGAATTTTGTGTATTTGTGAAATAGGGACTAATTGTAAGAAATGTGAAAGTTTAGGGCTAAAGTGCAAAAATGCCTAAATATGTGTTTGTGGACTAAATTGAATGTGTTGATGAATAAAAGAGTTAATTTTGAATGTATATAGATCAAGAACGAAAGAAAACGGATTTAGATCGGGGTAAATCAAAAGTTGATGAATAGTCGATTCAGTTGTTTATCCCGAATACGAGGTAAGCTCATATACAAATGAATGCCTTTAAATTGAATTATATGTGTATACTTATCATTGAAATGTTATAAATGTTGAATGAACAATTGCGAGCAAGAATCAATAGAGTTACGATATCTGAAAGTCCCATACGAACTTTAGGAATAGTATAGGATATTGATGTCATGATATTAGGTTATCGAGATGTGATTACATGTAAGACCATGTCTGAGACATTGGCATTGTATTGAGATTACATGTAAGATCATGTCTGAGACATTGGCATCATTAATCAATTTCGTGTAAGACCCTGTCTGGGACACTGGCATCAATATGTGATAACATGTAAGACCATATCTGTGATATGGCGTTGTACGAGCTTATGTGACTTCCGAGTATCCTTAATGATTCCAAACAGTTCAACGGGCAAAGCTAAGTCGAAAAGAATAAGTGAAAGAGCTAAGTGACTTAGGTATGCATGAAATTCATATGAGTATTGAAAAAGGGGAAGTGTTTGATGAACTCGATTAAGACATTGAATATATGTTCCTTGAGAAAGGTTTGTGAATTTGAATGTGATTAGCTATGTTTAGCATATATGAATTGATATGCAAATGTTCATGTGTTGATTTTATTTGTATATGGCTTACTAAGATTTGTATATGGCTTACTAAGTGTTTAAAGCTTATTTTGTGTGTTTTTTCCATGTTTTATAGATTATCAAAGCTAGCTCGGATTTTGGGATCGTTGAGAAATGTCATCACACTATTGATCACCTTGTTGGTATTTTTGGAAGCTTTCTATATATGGTATATGGCATGTATAGGCTAGTGTCATCTTGGTATGTTTTGAGTTATGATGTTATCCATAAGATTTGGCTTGTAAATTTTTGTGTGTATGGCCATTTAAGTTGGCTTGAATTATATGTTTGATAAGTGATATATGTGATGTAATAATGCCTTATATGTTGGCTTGTTTTAGTATGTTTGCCATAGTTGTTAATATAACTAAATGGTTGTTCATTTGGTTAATTATTAGATGATGTATTAATGTTTGAAAGATTGCCATATTGTGGTTTGATTTTGAGATGATGATATGGTGCAATTTGTGTCATGATATAGATGATAATTTGATGAGGAAATGCATTTAGAACTGAAGTAAGTCTTAATGATTTTAGCATATTAATTTGGTATGTTTTTGAATATGGAATTGAGTAGTTGAAATGGTTGTGGATAGATGGCATGATATGTGAATAGAATAGCATGTTTTAGTTGCTAAAATATCTATTGAAATGGTACTATATGGGTTGCTTTGTGTGCATGAAAGAAGCGTGGCAAATTGGCTTTACAAGTGGCCTATTTTTTTCCACACGGGCAGAGACATGGGTGTGTCTCAACCGTGTGTGACCCAGTCATTCTTCACGGCTGTGTGTCCCCTGGGGTACCCTTTCGAATTAAGCCAGTACATCCTACAGTTTTGGCATGGCCTAGGCACACATGCGTGTCTATTGGCTGTGTGTGGCACATAGGTTGGCACATGGGCATGCGTGTAACACCCCTAACCCATAACCGTTTCGGGAATAGGTTAAGAGGCATTACCAAACTCACAACCCAGATTCGAACAATAACATAACAAAAATATTCTTAGTTCAATAAAATATAGATCATTCATGTTCAAGGTGAACTTTAAAAGATCGTATGAAGTGTAAAACATGCTTTCAAGATCAATTCGATAACATATGAAAGTTTCAGAACTTATAAAAATTTTCAATTATTAAAAGGTCACACGCCCGTGTGAATAGGCCGTGTGCCTCACACGGTCTTAGACACGCCCGTGTGTCTAACCTATGGCAAAATAGGGCATAGCTACTGACTTGATCACACGGCTGCAAGACACGCCCGTGTGTCTTGGCCGTGGTCGAGTTTGACTTGGGCCACATGGCTAGCCACACGCTTGTGTGCGTTGGCAGTGTTCGGGCCTCACTTACAATTGTAGGGTACCCCAGGGGACGCACGACCATGCAACATAGTTGTGTGTCACACACGATTGAGACACACGCCCGTGTCTCTACCCTTGTGGACAAAAATAGGCCATTTGAATAGCCAATTTACCACCCCAAATTTGGGTCAACCTACAAGCAAAGAAACAAGCATTTATGCATCACCATTTCAGCCAATTTTATGCCAAAACATTCATCATTTATATCATAAGAATATCAACCATTTTCCTATTTATAAACCTTACCAATTCATGCCAACATAAAATAAGATCATACTAAAACATTTCCTTCCATACATCATTCAATCTCAAGCTAAACTTACCAAAACTTACCAACTAAAACATACCACAATTGCATATTAACATCACATACCAAAACCATGAGTTTAAACACCAACTAGCCGAATCACATGGCTAAGTATATACATCACAAAACATAATTCCACAACCACTAGCCTATACATGCCATACTTTAAAAATATACATTTTCAAAAGTACCAAAATGAGATTCAATAGTGTGGTGACGATCATTGACGATCCCTGAGCTTGTAGTAGCTTCGATATTTATAAAACACTGTAAACACATACAAAGTAAGCTTTCAAAAGCTTAGTAAGCTCGTACCAAAAATCACCAATACATAAGTACTCACAAATTCTCAAATCTCCTATCAAATCTATACCAACACAATCCACATATTCATACGAAATCAATGAGCTTCACATACATAGTATCATCTACCACATAGGTATCGTACATACCTAAATCTTCCCATACTTATTCACTTTTATTCTCACCTTTCATTTAAATATTTTAATACTTTCCATAAATTATTCGTTCTTTGAACATCCGCACACTTAGTGCTGCAACATTTAGCCGAAGCTAGAATGATTCCGCACATTTAGTGCCATCTCAATTAGCCGGAGCTAAGTCGGTATCGCACATTTATGCCAAATACTATTGACTTATCATCGTATTCATCCAAAACCAAACATATATACAATGTATATATAATCAAAACATCAAAATATACTTAACATCATGTTTTAAGTAAGAACTTACCTCGTACGCGAAATTGTCGACTCGATCGTTTATTCTAAAATCTTTGACTTCCCTCGGTCTAAATCCGAATTCCTCTTTTTTTGATCTATATGTATTGAAAATTAACCCTTTTATTCACCAAATAATTCAAAACAATCTATATACACATATTTAGGGCATTTTACAAAATAGCCCTCACATTTTCACATTTTGACACTTTAATCCCTAAATCACAAAATCACAAAAACACATAATTTGCTTATACTCATGCTTGGCCAAATTCTCCTAGCTCTCATACAAGTCCATACATTTCATTTATTTCGCATTTTAGTCCCTCAAAATAACATTTTTACAATTTAGCCCATTTTACTCAAAATCACCAAAAATTCAAAGACAACATATGTTAACACAAAACATATCTTTCATAATTCATCAACTAACATCAAAATCTCATAGTGTCATTAATGGCATATCTCAAAATCATCAAGAAATTCAAAAATTGAGACATGGGCAAGATAGTACTCGAAGCAATGATTATAAAAATGTAAAAATTATCAAAAACCAAACAAAACTCATACCTTAATCAGGGAATGAAATGGCCGAACCCTAGGTGTTCTTTTTATTTTATTTTATTTGCTGTTTTTAGCTATGGAACATGAATAATAGCCAATTTCATGCTTTGGTTTTATTAAACATATATTAATTCATCATTTACCATTTTGCCCTTAGTTTTATAACATTTAAAACATTAATAACAAGGCCATTAATGTCCATTCATTAGTTCAATGGTCAAATAAAAACATAAGGACCTCTCATTTAATAAGCCAAGTCAAATAGGCACTTTTAAGAAACAGCAGGCAACTTTTATATTTTACGCGATTAGGTCCTTTTTTTGCAAATTAAGTACACAAACAGTTAAATTTTCACACGAGACTTTTACACATGTCAATTCACTTATAATAGGCATGGAAAATGATATTGAAATATTTTTCTAACTTGAATTTGTGGTCCTAAAACCACTATTCTGACTAGGGTCAAAACCGGACTGTTACAGTGTTGTGGGCCGTGTGACCCAAGTCAGTAACCTCTCTAGTTTTCCCACGGCCATGGCACATAGGCGTATCTTCGGTCGTGTGGTGCAAGTCATTATGTATGCCCCATTTTCACATGGCCTGTTATTCGGGCATGTCTGGTAGCCGTGTAAAGGACACGGCCTGTTAGCACGAGCGTGTGACCCTTAAATGTTGAAAATTTTTCTAGGTTTCTCAAACTTTGCAAATGTTGTCGGTTTAGTCCTGAACCACTTTTAAGCATATTTTAATGTCTCGTATAGCCTTATAAGGGACAATGTGAATGATTTGAATGGATTTTATGTATAAATGCATAAATGTATATGTTATGTATGTGAGCGATGTGTAATGTTCGGTAATTCCTTGTAACTCTATTTTGATGACGGATATGGGTTAGGGGTGTTACATTTAAATTGGTATCAAAGCTACAGTTTAGTTGATTCTAAGACTAACATAGCGTGTGAGAGTCTAGCTATTCATGCCATATATATAAACTGCGATAGTGTGATATTCCTAACAGTGAAAGTGTGGTTTTATATAGCAAATTGATCCCGATCGAGCATTATCTAATGATATAGAAAGTAACTCGGCCGCTCATGTATCAGGGGAAGCTCCATCAGACTCTAGGCCTATATCGAGTAGCCATGAGGGAGAGGCTAATCAGGCCTTCTTTCAAATGATGAATAAGTGGTTAACGGAGTTTGTTCGAATGAATTCGGCTGCTCAACAACCTCTACCCCACCTGTTCCTCATCAAGTCCCAGTTGTGCCACAAGTGATAGATCCGATTTGATTGAGTAAGCCACCTATTGATAAGATTCAGAAACACGGGGCTAAGGAGTTTCGAGCTACAGTTGATGATGATGCTGAGAGAGCTAAGTTCTGGCTCGAGAACACTATTAAAATATTCGATGAATTATCCAGTACTCCTAATGAATGTATCAAATGTGTGGTATCATTGCTAAGAGACAATGCGTACCATTGGTGGAAAATGTTGACATAGGTGGTTCCTAGCGGGTTACCTGAGAGTTCTTCCAATCTGAATTTCAAAAGAAATATATAAGCAGTGATTTCTAGATAAAAAATATAAAGAGTTTCTAGAATTGAAACAGGGCCGAATGACTGTCACTGAGTACGAAAAGAATTTGTACGGCTAAGCAAGTATGCCCAGGAATATGTTTCTACTGAAGAGATCATGTGAAAATGTTTCATAAATGGATTGAATGAGGATATAAAACTTCTAGTTGGGATTCTAGAAATCAAAGAATTTGTTGTTTTAGTGGAAAGGGCTTGTAAAGCAGAAGATCTCAGTAAAGAAAAGAGAAAAGTTAATTTTGAAGCAAGAGATTCGAGAAAGAGATCAACTAGTAAATCTTACCAATCTGCATCGAAGAAATTCCAAGATTCGTTTAATTGTACTAGTGCATATGACGGACATTCAAATAGAGATCGTGAAAAGCAACCTATGATATCTAAAGCTCAAGCTACATTTGTTGCTAGTGCTGACAGTGTGAGACAAAATTGACCTGAGTGTAGACATTGTGGGAAACGTCACTTTGGTGATTGTAGATTGATAGAACGGGCTTGTTTTAAATGTGGATCTTTAGATCATTTTATGAAAGACTGCCCAGAGTTAACTAAAAAGGATAATGCTTAAAGCACGAGGCCAAGTAACATTATAGTTAGAGGTAGACCACCTAGAAACACGGGAAATGTGAGTGGCAGCTAGAGAGCAACTGAAGACTTTGCTGTAAGGTCTGAGGCACGAGCACCTGCTAAAGCCTACGCTATCCGCACTTGTGAAGAAACGTCATCTCTGGACGTATTACCGGTACTTTTACTCTCTACGATATTAAAGTTATTACATTCATAGATCCAGGATCAACTCATTTGTATATATGTGTGAATTTAGTATCCAATAAGACTTTGCCTGTAGAGGACTTTGCCTGTAGAGTCTACTGAATTTGTAATTAGAGTATCGAACCCCTCAGACAAGTGTGTCTTAGTTGATAAAGTGTGCAAGTACTATCTATTGATGATTCGGGATAATTACTCTTCGGCTGATTTGATGTTGTTGCCATTTGATGAGTTTGATATAATTCTGGGTATGAACTGGCTAACGTTGCATGATGTTGTTGTGAATTGGAAAAGAAAGATGATAGATTTGAGATGTCAGAATAATGAGATTATCCGAACCAAGTCTGATGATCTAAATGGCTTACCAGTAGTGATTTCATCAATATTGGCTCAAAAATATGTGAGAAAAGGTTGCGAAGCTTATTTTGCTTATGTGCTAGACACGAAAGTGACTGAAAAGAGGATCGAATCAATAGCAAATGTGTTTCTTGAAGAGTTACCAGGTTTACCACCAATTCGAGAAGTTAAGTTTGGCATTGTGTTAATACAGGTAAAACGTCGATATCGATAGCTCCATACAAAATGGCTCCGATAGAGTTAAAAGAATTGAAAGCTCAGCTGCAAGAACTGACAAATAGGGGTTTTGAAAGACTGAGTTTCTCGCCCTGAGGTGTTTTTGTGTTGTTTGTGAAAAAGAAAGATGGCACGATGAGAATGTGTATAAACTATCGACAGCTTAACAAAGTGAAGATCAAGAACAAATATCCTATACCCAGAATAGATGATTTTTTTGACCAATTGAAAGGGGCTACAATGTTTTCGAAAATAGATTTGAGATCAGGCTATTACCAGTTACGGGTTAAAGACTCTGATGTGCCAAAGACTGCATTAAGAACGAGGTATGGTCACTATGAATTTTTTGTTATGCCTTTTGGACTAACTAATGCACCTACTGTCTTTATGGATTTAATGAACTAAATTTTTAGACCGTACTTAGATCGATTTATCGTTGTATTCATTGATGACGTTTTGATATATTCACGAGATGAAACTGAGCATGCTAAGCATTTGAGAATTGTATTGTAGACTCTGCGAGATAAACAGTTATATGCAAAGTTCAGTAAATGTGAATTCTGGTTGCTTGAGGTTGGTTTTCTGGGGCATATTATGTTAGCATCAGGTATCTGAGTCGATCCGAGTAAGATATCTGTAATTATATATTAGAAACCTCTGAGAAATGTTTCTGAGGTCCGTAGTTTCTTGGGACTAGCCGGTTATTATAGACAATTTTTGAAAGGTTTTTCTATGATTGCAACTCCTTTGACAAGAACGCTGTAAATTTTTGATCAACTGAAAGCTCTTTTGACTAAAGCTCCAATGTTAGTACAACCAGAATTAGGCAAAGAATTTGTGATCTATAGTGATGCATTGTTGAATGGTCTGGGTTGTATTTTGATGCAGGAAGGCAAAGTGATTCCTTATGCCTCTATACAGTTGAAGCCGCATGAAAAGAATTAACCGACGTATGATTTAGAGTTAACAGCCATTGTGTTTACATTGAAGATTTGACACCATTATTTATTCAGTGAGAAATGTCATGTTTATTTAGATCACAAGAGTTTGAAATATCTAATGACTTAGAAAGATTTAAATTTACGAAAGCGGAGATGGCTAGAATTGTTAAAAGATTACGAGTTAGTGATTGACTACCATCCTGGAAAAGCAAATATTGTCGCTGATCATTAAGCCAGAAATCTTTATTTGCTCTATGTGCAATGAATACTCAGTTGGCTCTATCTGATGATGGCTCGATTGCAGCTAAGTTGAAAGTGAGATCGTTGTTTTTGCAGTAGATTTATGAATCTCAGAAAGTTGTTAATGAAATGTTAGCAAAACGAGCTCAGTGTGATTCAGACCCTGATTCAGAGTTTCAAGTAGATTCAGATGATTATTTAAGATTCAGAGGCCGAATATGTGTTCTGAGAAATTCAGAGTTGATTCAGATGATTTTGAATGAAGCACATAGTAGCTATTTATCTGTTCATCCAGGAAGCAGGAAAATGTATAATGACTTGAAACAGCTTTATTGGTGGCATGGCATGAAACGTGATATTTCTAAATTTGTTTCGAAATGTTTGATTTGTCAACAAGTTAAAGCTGAGCATTAGGTACCGTCTAGTTTATTACAACCAATTATGATCCCCGAGTGGAAATGGGATAGAGTGACTATGGATTTTGTTTCAGGTTTACCCTTATCTCCGAGTAAGAAAGATGAAATCTGGGTTGTAGTTAACAGATTGACAAAATTGGCTCATTCAATTCCTGTACGAATAGACTATTCGCTTGAAAAGTTAGCTGAGTTATATATCTCTAGGTTGTAAGATTACACGGAGTACCTATTTCTATTGTTTCAGATAGAGATCCGAGGTTCACATCGAGGTTTTGGAAGAAACTGCAATATGTACTGGGTACAAAACTACATTTTAGTACCGCATTTCACCCGCAGGCGGATGGTCAATTCGAGCTAGTTATTAAGAAACTTGAAGATATGTTCAGATGTTGCATTCTTAAGTTCGAAGGTACGTGGGAAAAGTATTTGCCATTGATTGAATTTGCATATAACAATAGTTTTCAATTGAGTATTAAAATGGCACCTTACGAAGCTTTATACGGTTGAAAGTGTCTAACACTGTTGTACTAGACTGAGCTTAGTGAAAATAAGATTTATGGGGCTTGTAACTTCCCAAAATAGAGCCTAAACAGAATAGTGGTTGCGAAATGGCGAATCTGAGATAGAAAAGTTTATTCCGATTATTTTTTATAATTTACCGAGTGATTAGATGCATGTGTTAGGGTATCGATGGAAAATTTTATAGATAGCATGCTTAATTTCTCTATTAATTGCAAAAGTTGATAAATATGAGTTTTAGATGCTAAAGTATTAAATTGAAGAGTATAATTGAAGTAGAGGTCCTTAAATGGTAATTAGACCATTAGGTTTTCATGGACAAAAAATTGACATACATAGATAAAAATAACTAAAGTTTTAATGAAGGGTATTTTAGTCATTTGGTAATTAAAAGATTAAAAAAAGGGAAAAAGATGGCAAAATGTGCCCATCTTCTTCATTAGGCTGAAATTTCAAAGGTTCTTCATAGCTAGGGTTTTGTCAAGCTTTCAAGCTTCATAGTAAGTGATTCCAAGCCCCGTTTTTAATGTTCTTTACGTTTTTAAAGTCTCAGTAACTTGATTTATCTTATTCTAGCAATAATTTAACCTAGGGTTCATATTTGGAAAAATACCCATAGGTGAAATGTGTTTATTTTGATGTTTTATGATAGAATATGAAACTTGAAATTATGTTAAACGACTTGAGCTAAGCGATTTTAAGCGAAAACGAGTAAAACGACATAATCAGTAAAAATACCTAATGGTCATAAGTACATGTTAGAGTGGGAATTTGATGTTGTCGTAGGTAAATAAATGATCAGCATGTCAGAAAATATAAGAATTAGGGATAAAGTTTCATTTCCGAGCCTTGGGGAAAAAGTGTAAATATGCAAAAGTTTAGGGGTAAAATTATAATTTTTCCAAAGTTAGAGTTAATGACTGTTTTGATAAATGTGAATATTAAATAAGTTAAATTTGATATTATAGATCAAGAAGAATGAAATTCGGGGTTAGACCGAGGAAAGAAAAAGGTTGAGGACTAAATCAAAATATTTCATCGTATTTTGTATCGAGGTAAGTTTGCGGTAAATAAATGCAATATTTTATTATTTATAATTAATGATGTTATTTTTCAGCATTTATATATTTATTTTGTAAATTTATTCCTTGATGATTCAAGCAAGAATTAACAGAGAAATGATACTTAAAAGTCCCGGTTGAACCTAAGGAATGTGTAGGATACAAATGTCATGACATTAGGGTTTAAAGATAGCAAGTAAGACCATGCCAAGGCATGGCATTGGAAAGTTCTACAAGGCAAGAAAATCATGTAAGACCATGTCAAGACATGGCATTGATAAACTACTATAAGGCAAAGATCCCATGTAAGACTATGCCAAGGCATGACAATGGTGAGTTCAAAAGGCAAGGATACCACGTAAGACCATGTCAAGACATGGCAATGGTAAGGTACCCATGTATCCTTAGTATTCCAAATGGTTCAACGGAAAATTCAAAGAGTGTACCAAAGGGAAGGTAAGATAAGTCCATGTTCGAAAGGTTCAAGTTATCTTGATAATTCATTTATAATGTTGTTATTTATTTACATGCAAACTTACTAAGCTTTATGGTTACTCCCTTTCTTTTTTCTCTTTTTTATAGTATCACAAAGCCAACTCAAAAAATTATAAGGACGTCAGAGATCGCCTCACACTATCAACGAGTTATCTCGGTATTTTGTGACTAGAAATACTTTAAGTTATGGCATGTATAGGGACTTGGCTATTTTGTGCGTATGTCCTTATGATATGATTAAAGAATGGCATGTGAATACTTGGTAATGATTAGCTTATGATATAGCTAAATAAGAACATGTTTTGGTATTATGTATGCCTAAATGAGGTTTGATGCAAAGAAACTATGAAAGAGTAAGAGTTGGCCATGGAATAGTTAGGAAACAGCAGCAGTGACATGGTTTTGAAAAATCACCAAAAATTGTAAAAATGGAATTAAATAGTGAATGAGATATAGAATTAAAGCTTATTGAGTCTATTTTTATAGGAAAGAAACAGAGCAAGAAAAAGAGTCTATATTCTGAGATATTTAAATTTCTGTAAGACTGGTTCAGAGTGTGACAGCCCAAAATTGACCCTAGTCGGGATATGGTTTCGGGACCACAAAACCGAGGCATAAAAATAATTTAAAATTTATTTTGATGCCTATAATATGTGTTAATTCATGTGTGACATTTTTGATGTTTCGATTTAGAGTTATAAATGTGAATTTCACTAGAAAGGATCTAGTAGTAAACTTTGAAAGTATGATGGGAAATGTGTGATGACTAGTTGATAATGCATGCAAAATAAGGGATTTGCATGTCAAATTTCCCCAACATGAAGTGGCCGGCCATGACAAGGGTGTATGGGCTAAACATGTCATGAAACATGTTTTGTTGGTGTATTAGGGAGAAATAATAAACAATGGTGTATGGGTCATAAAAGAATGAAAAAAAAAATGTGTGTGAGTGTGGTATCTTCTCCCCATTGCCGTGAGTTGTAGAAAAGAAAGAAAAAATTTTGTTCATCCATTTTCTCTTCTTTGGCCGAAAATACTAAGGAAAAAGGAAGGATTTTTGCTTCATGCTTGGTTTAGAAGAGAACTAGAAGGAGATTTGGCTATACTTGCATCAAGATTAAGGTATGTTTGAGGTTGTGTCATGAGATTCATGCATGTTTTAGTTGCTAACTTGATGTTCATGTTAGCCATGGTTCAAATCCTTGTTATGCCATGGAAATGGTATTTGGCCAAGGTTGTTATTGTGTTAAAGCCATTGCATGCTAAATGTGAAGCTTGCTAATGATGCATGCAATGATGGATTGACTACTCTTGAAATTTCTTTGTAGCAATCTTGAGTAAGACATTGAGTTTTTTTTTGTTTAACCATGACCGAAGTTGAATGGGGTATGATTGTGATGTATTCGGCCATGATGCATTCATGAGCATGGTTTATGCTTCTTGCATGTTAGTTAAAATTTGTGTTTTGGATGGTTGTGAACACCTTGAGAATTCGGCCTTGCACCTATATGTGTATATATGTTTGCACATGATGTTTTGGTTATGAAGTAAGTGATAAATATGTTTGTTTAAAGAAGAAAATGTTGAAGAATGTTTGTGAAATGGCAAGTACATTCGGCCTAGTACACATATGATGTGAAAATCTTGGAATTCATTGTTGATTTGGTGCAAGTATGACTAAGTATAATCGGCCATATGAGTGCTTGATGCTATGTTATAATTAATGAGCTCAAGTGTGTGAATATAATTGTGTGCGGCCTTATAAGGGCTAAGTACCTTGGATTCCCCTTTGATATTCAAACGACTAAATCAATTTACTTGTTAACATAAAGCTCGAGAGCTTAGAGGGCCACAATTGGATAAGGGGAAGGAAAAAGTGATCGAATAGCCGTTGAAGCCGTTCGACAACATCCGAGGTAAGTCCTCAAGAAATGACCCTACTCGAATTATGTGAAATGAAATATGGATGTGTAATGATTATTGATTTATGTGTGTATGAGTATTTGAATGATACCCGGGCTAAGTCCCGAAGGCGATTATGCTAGTGATATGTTTGTGTTTGAGCCTTAGTAACGAAAACGAAACATGGATGTGTAATGACTATTGATGTATGTGTGTGCATGAGCAATTAAATGATATCCGGGCTAAGTCCCGAAGACATTTATGCTAGTAGTTAAATCCGAGTTAAGAGCGAAGGCAATTATGCTAGTGACTAAATCCGGGCTAAGACCAAGGCATTCTTGCAAGTTGTTAAATCCGGGCTAATACCAAGGCATTTGTGCAAGTCGTTCTATCCGGGCTAAGACCAAGGCATTCGTGCATGTGGTTATATCCGGTTGTATTCGAAGAAGCTTGGGCTGAAGGTGGCGTTGGTTGCTGTAATAAATTTAATTAGTACGCGCTCGAAAAGCCCAAAGGATAAGGTATGTTTATATGTGCATTGGAAAAGTCGATATGTTTGAGTAACATTCGTTCAATCGACTAACGAATTTTCAGCTATTGAATTGGTTGATATCTTGTGAAAGTATACAATGATGAAGTGTGAAGTAAGTATGATTATGTGAATGTGTATTAATGAAATGATTCATTTGGCTATGTGAATGTAATGCTTTAGTTAAAGCTGATTTTATTGCTTGAGACTTACTAAGCATAAAAATGCTTACCCCGTTGCTTTGGCTCTCTGCTTTATAGATTTTGTTCGTTAGCGATCGGATACGGGATCATTGAAGTCGAAGTCATCCACACTATCAAAGCCTCCATTTTGGTATAATTTTGGTTGAACTTTGAAATGGCATGTATAGGACTACCCCTTGTTGGTTCAAATGTGTTGTGATGTACATGTGTACGGCCATGCCAAAATGGCTCGTAGAAGTAAAGTACGAACTTAGACCATTTGTGATTTGTATATATATATATGGTTTCATGATGTGATTATGGATTGGAAATGGGAGTGTTGGTCACATGATCAGCCATTGGAATGGCTAAAAATGATCATAGGTGAACCTATGTATGGCAAGACTAGTTGGTTCATGGAGACTACAAAATAGGTAAGACCTACCTTAAAAACAGGTGCTGCCAGCTGCAGTGACGGGAATGTGAAAAATCACCAAAAATTGTAGGGATGGTATTAAATAGTGAAAGAATTATGTAAATGAACCTTGATGAGTCTACTTTCATATGGAAGTAACGAAACGATCATATGAATAGTATACCGAGAGATATTAAAGTTCTCGTGAGACAGGCCCAGAACGGTTTCTGGGTCCCCTATCGCGACTTTGAAAATTTACCATAAATTATCCAGAATGAATTAGAAGTCATGCCTTATATGTTCAGATTCCTTTTTGAGTCTAGTTTCATTAGAAATAAACGGCATCAGTATTGAAACCCTGTACAGAGAGATATTCAAGTTGTAACGCGCGAAGGTCAGTGTAGTCGACCCCTGTAACATGGGTGACTTTAACTAATAAAATGTACCAATTGGCCCGACCAAAAATTCTAAAAAATAAATCCATGGATGGATATATGAGTCTAAATTCAGGGAAAATTTACGGAATCAGTTTCCGAGTTGTGAAACTCGAGATATGCTTTTTAAGGCGACAGCGACGCAGTTTTCCAGCTTGCCTAGGAATGTCAAATTGGTCGGTGCCATAAGTGGTTTTGGCTTGTTAACCCCTCGTGTCCGACACCGGCGACGGTCTCGGGTTCGGGGTGTTACAATTTTATTGCTGTCATAGCTACGGTTTAGTTGATCCTAGGACTACCGTGATATGTTTGGGGTCTAGCTATACATGCCATTAAGTGATAAATTGATAGTGTGGTGATTTCTGACATTCTAAATTTGTGATTGTTTATAGCAATGGATCCCGATCCCAACCGAGCAATAGCTGATGATGTGGAGAGTGTGGGCCCTGCTCCTGTGCAAGAGACAGCGCCGGCGGACTCTCAACCTATTGCTAGCAATCCGAATGATGAGGCTAGGCAAGCTTTTTATAGTGTGATGAATGATTGGTTTAACCAATACATTCGAACTAACACGGCTGTTCCACAACCTCCATTCCCGACAAATGCAACCCCCGCACCTACAATACCTCCGGTAACTGACCAAATAAGGTCAAGTAAGCCCCCAGTCGACAGGATTCGAAAACATGGGGCCACTGAATTTAAAGCTACGGATGATGACGATGCCGAGCAAGCTGAATTTTGGTTGGACAACACTATCCGAGTGCTCGATGAGCTATCTTGTACACCCGATGAGTGCTTAAAGTGTACCATCTCCTTGCTACGCGATTCCGCCTACTATTGGTGGAGTACTCTGACTTCTGTGGTGCCTAGAGAGCAAGTGACTTGGGAGTTCTTTCAAACCGAGTTCCGAAAGAAGTATATCGATCGAGATTCATCGACCAAAAGCGAAGGAATTTCTTGACCTTAAGCAAGGCTCTATGTCGATTCTGACTCTGAACGAAAATTTGTGAGGCTTAGCCGATGCGCTCGAGAATGCATTTCGTCCGAATCTATTATGTGTAAACGCTCGAGGATGGGCTGAATGATGATATAAGGATGTTCGTTGGCATTATCGAAATACGAGAGTTCGTAGTACTTGTTGAGCGAGCTTGTAAAGTCAAGAGCTTAGAAAGGAGAATCAAAAAGTTGATGTGGGGCGGAGAATTTCAAAAAGGTCCTCGGAAAGTCTCTTCAACGAGCATCGAAGAGATTTCGAGAAGATGTGAGCCGGTCTAGACGCGCTTGAGCCTTTTAGACGAGATCGTGATCGACCCCACAATGGGTATCTGAGGCACTTCGGTCTCCGGTGTTGGGAATGATCGTCGAAACCGAATGGAGTGTCAGCATTGTGGCAAATGGCATTCGGGGAGCTGTAGATTCCGTGACCGCTCCTGTTACAAGTGCGGATCAATCGATCATTTCATTAAGGATTGCCTGAGTTTATCTGAACAAAACGTAAATCAAAGTGTGTAAGAAAAGTCCCCTAGTATTTCGAGGTTCTTGTTTTCTGGCGGACTTGATGCTTTTGCCGTTCGGCGAATTGACGTTATTCTTGGTTTGGATTGGTTGACCATGCGATGCGGTTGTAAATTGCAAAAGCAAGACTATTGATCCGAGGTGCGCAAATAACGAGATAATTCGGGTTGAGTCTACGGACTTAAAGGGGTTGCCAGCTGTAATATCAGCATTGTTGGCCCAGAAATACGTAAGAAAGGGGTGCGAAGCATACCTTGCGTATGTTCTAGATGACAAGGAGTTAGAAAAGAAACCGAATCTGTGCGGTGGTTTGTGAATACCGGATGTTTTCCACGAAGAATTGCGGGTTTACCACTGTTCGGAAATAGAGTTTGGCATCGAATTGGTACCTGGTACCACTCCAATTTCGATAGCTCCGTATCATATGGCACCAACGGAATTAAAGGAGTTGAAAGCTCAGTTGCAAGAATTGGTGGATAGAGGTTTTGCTCGTCCGAGTTTTTCACCTTGGGGTGCACCAGTGTTGTTTGTGAAAAAGAAGGATGGAACCATGAGGCTGTGCATCGACTATCGTCAGCTTAATAAAGCGATGATAAAGAACAAATATCCGTTACCGCGTATCGACTAATTGTTCGATCAATTGAAGGGAGCCTCAGTGTTCTCAAAAATAGATTTGAGATCGGGCTATTATCAGTTTCGAATTCGAGATTCGGACGTACCCAAAGCGCCTTGAGCGAGATATGGTCACTACGAGTTCCTAGTGATGCCGTTTGGGCTTACTAATGCCCCTGCGGTATTTATGGATTTGATGAATCGGATCTTCAGACCATATTTGGATCGGTTCGTAGTTGTCTTTATTGATGACATTTTGATCTATTCGCAAAATGAGACCGAACACGCTGAACACCTGAGGATAGTGTTGCAAATTTTACGGGATAAGCAGTTATATGCTAAGTTCAGCAAGTGTGAGTTCTGGTTGAGGGAGGTTAGCTTCTTGGGTCATGTGGTATCTGCATCGGGTATTCGAGTCAACCCGAATAAAATTTCAGCCATACTTAATTGAAAGCCTCAGAAATATTACGAGGTTCGAGCTTTTTGGGCTTGCTTAGTTATTGCCGACGATTTGTAAAGGTTTCTCAACGATAGCCACGCCAATGACGGCTACTCCAAAAGGATGTTAAGTTCGAATGGACGGAGAAATGTCGAAAAGTTTCGATCAATGAAAACTTATTTGGTGAAGCCCCAATTCTAGTGCAACCCGAATCGGCAAAGAGTTTGTCATCTATAGTGACGCCTCCTACTCGGGTTAGGTTGCATATTGATGCAAGAAGGTCGAGTTGTGGCCTATCGTCGAGGCAATTAAAGCCACACGAGAAAAATTATCCGACCCATGATCTCGAATTGGCTGCCATCGTATTCGCCTTAAAGATATGGCGACATTACTTATTTGGTGAGAAGTGCCATGTGTATTCGGATCACAAAAGTCTCAAATATTTGATGACTCAAAGAGACTTAAATTTGCGACAAAGACGTTGGCTCGAGTACATTAAAGGATTATGAGTGGTCATTGACTATCACCCAGGTAAGGCGAATGTGGTTGCGGATGCCTTGAGTCGTAAATCATTATTCGCTTTACGAGCGATGAACGTGCACTTGTCCGTTCGATCCGACAATGTGTTAGTAGCTGAATTGAAAGCCAAACCATTATTGATACATCAAATTTGTGAAGCTCAGAAAGTCGACGATGAGTTGGTTGCAAAACGGGCTGAGTGTGTTCCGAACAAGGAATCGGAGTTTCAAATCGATGATGATGATTGTTTGAGGTTCAAAAGTCATCTGTGTGTTCCAAAGAATTCGAAACTTATTTCAACAATTCTGAACGAAGCCCATTGAAGCCGAATGGCAATCCACCCGGGGAGTACGAAGATGCACAACGATTTGAAACGTCGGTTTTGGTGGCATGGTATGAAACGAGACATCTCCGACGTCGTTTCGAGGTGTTTAATATGTCAACAAGTGAAAGCGGAACATCAAGTGCCTTCAGGATTACTTCAGCCGATCACGATACCCGAGTGGAAATGGGATCGAGTCACAATGGACTTTGTATCCGGACTGCCATTGTCAGCAAGTAAGAAAGATGCGATTTGGGTCGTTGTAGATAGATTGACTAAGTCGGCTCACTTTGTCCCCGTACGTACGGATTTTTCAATGGACAAACTAGCCGAATTGTACGTTTCTCAGATTGTGAGATTACACGGGGTGCCTATTTCCATCGTGTCGGATAGAGATCCGAGATTTACCTCGCGATTTTGGAAGAAGTTGCAAGAAGCTTTGGGTACCAAGTTGCATTTCAGCACCGCCTTTCACCCCCAAACCGATGGTCAATCCCAGCGGATAATTCAAATACTTGAGGATATGTTGAGATGTTGCATCCTCGAGTTCAGTGGTTCATGGGAACGGTATTTGCCTTTGATTGAATTCGCTTACAACAATAGTTTTCAATCAAGCATTAAGATGGCTCCTTACGAGGCTTTGTACGGTCGTAAATGCCGTACACCATTGTTTTGGACTGAGCTCGGTGAAAGCAAAATTTTCGGGTGGATTTGATTAAAGATCTTTGAACGAGAAGTGAAAGTGATCCGTAAAAGTCTGAAGATAGCCTCCGATCTTGAAGTCATCTGTGGATCTGAAACGAAAAGACATCGAGTATCAGGTGGGAGATAAAGTGTTTCTCAAGGTTTCGCCTTGGAAAAAGATACTCAGATTCGACCGTAAGGGCAAGTTGAGCCCGAGGTTCATTGGGCCATATGAGATATCCGAGCGAGTCGGTCCAGTTGCATATCGTTTGATTTTGCCCCGAACTCGAAAAGATTCACGATGTCTTTCATGTTTCGATGCTTGACGCTATAGATCTGATCCATCGCGTGATTAGTCCATCAGAGGTTGAAATTCAAGCCAATATGAGTTATGAGGAAGAACCGATTAGTATCCTATCACGTGAAGTGAAAGAGTTGCGAAACAAGCGGGTTCCGCTAGTGAAAGTGTTATGGCTCAAACACGGGATAGAAGAAGCTACTTGGGAAACCGAGAACTCTATGAAAGAGCGATACCCAACCCTATTTACCTGTAAGATTTTCGGGGACGAAAATTTCTTAAGTGGGGGAGAGTTGTGACAACCCAAAATTGACCCTAGTCGGGATGTGGTTTCGGGACCACAAAACCGAGGCATAAAAATAATTTAAAATTTATTTTGATGCCTATAATATGTGTTAATTCATGTGTGACATTTTTGATGTTTCGATTTAGAGTTATAAATGTGAATTTCACTAGAAAGGATCTAGTAGTAAACTTTGAAAGTATGATGGGGAAATGTGTGATGACTAGTTGATAATGCATGTAAAAATAAGGGATTTGCATGTCAAATTTCCCCCCAACATGAAGTGGCCGGCCATGACAAGGGTGTATGGGCTAAACATGTCATGAAACATGTTTTGTTGGTGTATTAGGGAGAAATAATAAACAATGGTGTATGGGTCATAAAAGAATGAAAAAAAAAATGTGTGTGAGTGTGGTATCTTCTCCCCATTGCCGTGAGTTGTAGAGAAAGAAAGAAAAAAATTTTGTTCATCCATTTTTCTCTTCTTTGGCCGAAAATACTAAGGAAAAAGGAAGGATTTTTGCTTCATGCTTGGTTTAGAAGAGAACTAGAAGGAGATTTGGCTATACTTGCATCAAGATTAAGGTATGTTTGAGGTTGTGTCATGAGATTCATGCATGTTTTAGTTGCTAACTTGATGTTCATGTTAGCCATGGTTCAAATCCTTGTTATGCCATGGAAATGGTATTTGGCCAAGGTTGTTATTGTGTTAAAGCCATTGCATGCTAAATGTGAAGCTTGCTAATGATGCATGCAATGATGGATTGACTACTCTTGAAATTTCTTTGTAGCAATCTTGAGTAAGACATTGAGTTTTTTTTTGTTTAACCATGACCGAAGTTGAATGGGGTATGATTGTGATGTATTCGCCATGATGCATTCATGAGCATGGTTTATGCTTCTTGCATGTTAGTTAAAATTTGTGTTTTGGATGGTTGTGAACACCTTGAGAATTCGGCCTTGCACCTATATGTGTATATATGTTTGCACATGATGTTTTGGTTATGAAGTAAGTGATAAATATGTTTGTTTAAAGAAGAAAATGTTGAAGAATGTTTGTGAAATGGCAAGTACATTCGCCTAGTACACATATGATGTGAAAATCTTGGAATTCATTGTTGATTTGGTGCAAGTATGACTAAGTATAATCGGCCATATGAGTGCTTGATGCTATGTTATAATTAATGAGCTCAAGTGTGTGAATATAATTGTGTGCGACCTTATAAGGGCTAAGTACCTTGGATTCCCTTTGATATTCAAACGACTAAATCAATTTACTTGTTAACATAAAGCTCGAGAGCTTAGAGGGCCACAATTGGATAAGGGAAGGAAAAAGTGATCGAATAGCCGTTGAAGCCGTTCGACAACATCCGAGGTAAGTCCTCAAGAAATGACCCTACTCGAATTATGTGAAATGAAATATGGATGTGTAATGATTATTGATTTATGTGTGTATGAGTATTTGAATGATACCCGGGCTAAGTCCCGAAGGCGATTATGCTAGTGATATGTTTGTGTTTGAGCCTTAGTAACGAAAACGAAACATGGATGTGTAATGACTATTGATGTATGTGTGTGCATGAGCAATTAAATGATATCCGGGCTAAGTCCCGAAGACATTTATGCTAGTAGTTAAATCCGAGTTAAGAGCCGAAGGCAATTATGCTAGTGACTAAATCCGGGCTAAGACCCGAAGGCATTCGTGCAAGTTGTTAAATCCGGGCTAATACCCGAAGGCATTTGTGCAAGTCGTTCTATCCGGGCTAAGACCCGAAGGCATTCGTGCATGTGGTTATATCCGGTTGTATTCCGAAGAAGCTTGGGCTAAAGGTGAGCGTTGGTTGCTGTAATAAATTTAATTAGTACGCTCGAAAAGCCCAAAGGATAAGGTATGTTTATATGTGCATTGGAAAAGTCGATATGTTTGAGTAACATTCGTTCAATCGACTAACGAATTTTCAGCTATTGAATTGGTTGATATCTTGTGAAAGTATACAATGATGAAGTGTGAAGTAAGTATGATTATGTGAATGTGTATTAATGAAATGATTCATTTGGCTATGTGAATGTAATGCTTTAGTTAAAGCTGATTTTATTGCTTGAGACTTACTAAGCATAAAAATGCTTACCCGTTGCTTTGGCTCTCGCTTTATAGATTTTGTTCGTTAGCGATCGGATACGGGATCATTGAAGTCGAAGTCATCCACACTATCAAAGCCTCCATTTTGGTATAATTTTGGTTGAACTTTGAAATGGCATGTATAGGACTACCCTTGTTGGTTCAAATGTGTTGTGATGTACATGTGTACGGCCATGCCAAAATGGCTCGTAGAAGTAAAGTACTGAACTTAGACCATTTGTGATTTGTATATATATATATGGTTTCATGATGTGATTATGGATTGGAAATGGGAGTGTTGGTCACATGATCAGCCATTGGAATGGCTAAAATGATCATAGGTGAACCTATGTATGGCAAGACTAGTTGGTTCATGGAGACTACAAAATAGGTAAGACCTACCTTAAAAACAGGTGCTGCCAGCTGCAGTGACGGGAATGTGAAAAATCACCAAAAATTGTAGGGATGGTATTAAATAGTGAAAGAATTATGTAAATGAACCTTGATGAGTCTACTTTCATATGGAAGTAACGAAACGATCATATGAATAGTATACCGAGAGATATTAAAGTTCTCGTGAGACAGGCCCAGAACGGTTTCTGGGTCCCCTATCGCGACTTTGAAAATTTACCATAAATTATCCAGAATGAATTAGAAGTCATGCCTTATATTTTCAGATTCATTTTTGAGTCTAGTTTAATTAGAAATAAATGGAATCAGTATTGAAACCCTGTACAGAGATATATTCAAGTTGTAACGCGCGAAGGTCAGTGTAGTCGACCCCTGTAACATGGGTGACTTTAACTAATAAACTGTACCAATTGGCCCGACCAAAAATTCTAAAAAATAAATCCATGGATGGATATATGAGTCTAAATTCAGGGAAAATTTACGGAATCAGTTTCCGAGTTGTGAAACTCGAGATATGCTTTTTAAGGCGACAGCGACGCAGTTTTCCAGCTTGCCTGGGAATGTCAAATTGGTCGGTGCCATAAGTGGTTTTGGCTTGTTAACCCCTCGTGTCCGACACCGGCGACGGTCTCGGGTTCGGGGTGTTACACAGAGTGACTTTGTGATCCCCTGTTTGGACTTTGGAGAATCACTAGAAATTGTAAAATACTAATTATAAGTCTAAGTTTATATGTATAGATTCCATAGTGAGTCTATTTTCATTAGAAACAAACGGAAATGTTATCCAATTTCTGTAGATTGAGATAATTGATTTTTAGTGAAGAGAGGTCAGGTCCATTGAACTGCAAAACAGGGAATTTTTAATGAATAAACTGTACAAATTGACCAAACCAAAAATTCTACAAAAATTATGGTAAGAAGATATATGAGTCTAGTTTCAGGGAAAATTTAAAAATTTAAATTTTGAATTTTGTAAGTCCAGTTATAATTAATTTAGTGACTATTACGCAAATGGACAGTTTTATTATTATTATTATTATTATTATTATTATTATTATTATTTTGGTGAAAAGAACATGAACAGGAAGACAACTTTAAAAGTCTTTAAGATAAACTAAAAGCTTGCTCCTGCCGGATGAGCGTAGCCACCACATCAGGAGGGACTTCAAAAGTCTGAAGGGAGGTCTACCAAGAGAGGCCGATCTTCGCTGGCTTGTCAGCAACTAGATTATACTCTCTAGGAACATACATGACTTCCCACTGTCCTTCAGAACACAGGACTCTTTTGACTCTTCTAAGCAAGGTAATGCCAAATTCCATATTTTCTTCCATATTTAAGGCTCTGACCACCTCCATATTGTCCGTCTGGATCCTGACTCTCTTATATCCCTTATTTAAAAGTATGAGGATGCCATCAAAAATACCCCAAAGCTCTGCTTCAAAACGTGAACATCTGCCTAGATAATGTGTGAACCCCAGGATCCAATGTCCATCCCGATCACGAACCACTCCACCCGCTGAGGCAATCCCGGAAGATCTGGCATACAACATATGCACACATACTTATCCCATAACATACAACATGGCTTAAATGAGCTCATAAACATCTACAAACATGTTATGCTCATGTTAATTTCTTATGCAATAAATATCATAGAATTTACTCACATCATTACCACATACTTGTCATAACTATCATTACGTCACAAACATCATGTCCATCACTAGGAATGGATAATCATATTCACAAACCATTCATGACGCATTATTAACTATTTACTAATCACTTAGTCTTGCATCAGCTACTAACTCATCAATGAATCTCAATTCAATCTCTAGGCATACATGTTGTAAGCCACATCACAAGAGATAATAACATACATGCATAAGAATAATCATATAGGCCCATAATGTCATTAGCCGACATAGGCCAATTTACATGACTACATATTACCTTAATAACAAGCCAATGCCTTTGGCTAAATCATAATATCACATACTCAACATTAAAATCCTATACATGCCAAAGACTCAAAACACTAGGATTTACTTACACCGATAGCATTAACTCGACAGTGTGATAATATCTCTGACGGCCTCCAACCCAAGCTAACTTGGAAACCCTAGGGAACATGGGAAAGAAAGGGGGGGTAAGCTTTACGCTTAGTAAGTTCATATGAAAGCAATAAGCAACTCATTAACATGTTTTATCAATGTTTACAACATATTCTCAAGTTCATGACAAGCTGTCTTCCTGAGCAACAGTCACTAAATTATTTATACCTGGAGTTACGAAACTCCAAATTAAGTTAAGTTAATTTTCCTTAAAACTAGACTCATGTACCTTTCTACCATAAAATTTCCAGAATTTTTGGTTTATCCAATTAGTACAGTTTATTCCTCAAAGTTACCCCTGATTCACTGTCTGGCAGTTCCGACCCTTCTGCACTAAAGTTCAAATATCTCATAGCACAGGACTCGAATAATGTTCTTGTCTATTTCTCTTGAAACTAGACTAATTAAGATTATAAGCATATAAATAATAACTCATAACCATGTTTTTACAATTTATAATGATTTTATCAAATCAGAACAGGGGATCTCGAAGTCATTCTGACTCTGTCCCACACAAATTCAAATATCTCATTATAGGAAATTCCTTTGCTTATACGGTTTCTTTTATTAGGAACTACACTCAATAAGATTTATTCCCATATTTTATTTAGCTTCTATCTCATTTTCCACTATTTTTAGTATATTTTCATATTTACACTACTGCAGTAACTCAAATCTGTCAAGGCTAAGTTACTCATTCATAATCATTGTTCACAAAATTAATACTACATCATTCCATCCATCATGGTAAGAACACATATTTATGCATCATAGATCATCACATATCAAGGCATTCTCATAAGCTTAGTATACATACCTGTACAACTAGTAACATAACTCATGTATATACTCACCGATGACTTACCTCATTGGGTTTATCATCAACTCTTTCCTCGGATTACCCGTTGAACACTTGGAATACTAATTGGATACTCGAAAAGAACCTTTGCACATAAGTGCCTCAATTGTAGCTAAAGCTACCTCATATCTCATGACATTTAAATGCTCACTCTCGAGCTAGTCATCTAGACTCATAATTCCTAGTGACATGTCACTCGTATCCTATTCTATTCCTAAGGTTCAAACGGGATTTTTCCTCGCCTATTAAGGCTTTGTGTTATCATATTTCTATTAATCACATACACTTAATATTTGTACAATTCATGTAATGAAAACTTTTAAATACATGTATAGCATGGTATTGTTTACATACGAACTTACCTCGATACCACAAAGGTGAAAAAGACATAATCGTCCACAAATCGATTTTCCCCATTCTAGGCCCAAATTGCATTTTTCAACATCTAAAACATCACATTTAGCTAATTAAAAGAATGTACTAATCAAATTAGTCCATTGACATACTTTGGCAAAATTTACAATTTTGCCCCTCTATTTTGCCAAAATTACCAAATTGCCCCTAGGCTCGAAACAAGATTTTTATTCAACTTCTTTACTCCTTAAGCCTAGATAAACCATTTTCATAACTATGGAAACTCACAAAAATCATTATTACACACACTAACACCTTGTCTTACAATTTAGCAAACTAGCCCTTTCTAAGGTGTTTTCATGCAATTTCTTTCACAAAAGTTATTTATTAGACAACTAGGACTCATAATATTCCATAAAAACACAGAAAACAACACATTTACTCTCATGGCAAAACCCTAGACTCTTCATCATTTTGCAAACTAGACCCCTCATTTGAAAGCTTAGGCTTTAGGGATTCCAAAAATGTAAAAATCATCAAGAAACAACCAAAGATCACTTACTTGTTAGGGCTTAAAGTGGCTGAAAGTTTAAAGCTCAAAACCCCCATTCTTTGCTGCCATTTTTGGTGGAAAGAAGATGAAGAATGAAAAAGAAAATGACAACTTTTTCTTTATTTATTTTATTACCCAAAAAGTCACTTTAAATCACATAAAATATGGCTTTTTGACCAATCTTGTCTCCCTTGGTCGGCCACCTCAATAAAAAGGGACTAATTGCCATTTAAAAGCCCCCAATTTTAGTTATCTAGATATTAAACACCTTTAGGCACTACAATACAACTTTTACCTTTTATACGATTTAGTCTTTTTTCGAAGTTGGACTAGAAATCGCTAAAATTAACTTACCAAAATTTACATGCACTTATAAAATTATATTATGGCACATAAAATAACATCAAAATAATTTTATCTGGCCTCAAAATAGTGGTTCCGAAACCACTGTTCCGACTAGGCCCAAAATCGGGCTGTTACATTTTCATTGTAGATCATTAGAACATTTCACTTGTGAGTGCCCAAGAGGTGATAATGCTAATTGTAACGCCCTGAATTTGGGCCTAGAAGTATAGGGCCTTGAGTGTGGGTCCGTAAGGAGGTTTTATATAAGTATTTAATTGTGCAAGGAAATGACACAATTAAATGTCTGCTTTGGTGGTTTATAGCCCTAAGAAGTGTTGGAGAAATCTTGGGTTCAAACCTGGGCTTTAGCAAAAAAATTGGTTTTAAGTGAATAAAACCATGGGTGCTTGGATGAAGGTCTTTTAAATTATTGTGGTAAATAAATGACACAAGGAAGCATGTGGTCTAGTGGTTGTGGCGTCATTAAGGTTGCAAGGGAGCTTGGGTTCAAGTCTTGGCTCTTGCAATTTATTTTGGTTATTCTTTTAAAGGAATCTGGATGTTAGCACATATGCCTTATAATTAATTGAGGATAAAATATGCACACAAAGAGCCTTGTGGTGTAGTGGTAAGGTAGCGTGTTGTGTAACTGTGAGGTCTAAGGTACAAGTCTTGGGATGTGCAATGGGGTATTTATTTTGCTGTTTGAGCTGTGTAGGAGGTGGAGTTGGACTGGAACTCTGTGGTTGAAGTGGTCATAAAAAAATAAGGAATTTTCCTAATGGTTGAAAGTAATCCCACATTGGGAAGCTAACATGGGAATTGGTGAGAAGCTAGCTTTAAATAGAGCGAAGAAGATGAGCCGGGGAGGGACAAAAGTGATTAAGACCCAATGCGGGATGTGCCAAGGTTAGTGATCGTAGACTTCAGTGAGTTTTCATAAACAGGTGTGTATTTCGCACTACTCTAGCTGTAGAACGACAAATGCTGGAATGCCAAAATGCCGGTCACACGGTGATGGCAGCCACACGAGCGTGCAAGCGAACGTGTGGGAGCTTTGATGTGATGGTTAAGGCCATCATGAGTGCTCTCGTGGGCTTAAGTTGCTTTGGGCCCATGGGCCCAAGTGGATAAATTGTATGATTGTGTAGTAATTATTAGATTGGACTATGTGAATCTCATATTTGTAGGCTAGTATTACTGAAATACCCCTATAGGGTAGAATTACTGAATGCCCTTGATTTACAAAATTACAAAAATACCCTCGATTAGCAAAATTACCAAAATACCCCTAGTTTGTAAAATTACCAAAATACCCCTAATTTGTGAAATTATCGAAATACCCTTGACCTGTAAAATTATTGAAATACCCTTAACCTGTAAAATTACCAAAATACCCTTGACTTGTAAAATTACTAAAACACCCTCAATTTGTAAAATTACCAAAATACCCTTGATTTGGAAAATTACTAAAATACCCTCGATTTGGAAAATTACAAAAATACCCCTAATTTATAAAATTATAGAAATACCCTTGACTTTCAAAAATTACAAAAATACCATTGGTTTATAAAATTACCAAAATACCCTTGGTTTGTAGATTTACCAAAACACCCTTGTAGGGTGAAATGACTAAAATACCCCTAATAGGCAAAAAGATCGTTATGGCCCTCTAGGGTATAGACTCACTGATAATACAATTTGATTGAGTTGACTATGTTTTGACTGAGAAAGTATGACTGTGATTGGACTGTTGTGACTGTGATTTGTATGATTTTGTATGCCGTGTGTATATTTGCTGCATTCATATAATATTATGTTGCACAAGGGTGAGGATTATGAAACAGAGGAAGAAATTGAGGATCGCATGGTTGCTTGACGACTGTGGATCCACCGGCGGCTTTTAAGCCCAATATATGATTATTGACGACTCTGTGTCGATCATATTTACCCGAGGCTGTGTACCGACTATATTACCGTTGCTGATGGCTATGTGCCTAACATGATACAGCTACCGATGGCTTAAAGCCAATTATTCTGATTTTGGCTTTGCGCCAACCTACATATGGCTCTGTGCCAACCTAATTATGGCTGTGTGTCAAACGTATTTGCCTAAGGCTATGTGCCAATATATGATTATTGACAACCCTGTGTCGATCACATTTACCTAGGGCTGTGTGCCGCTTATGTTACTCTAGTTGAGGGCTATGTTCCTAACATAATGCAGTTATCAATGGCTTTGTGCCATTGTGCCATTCTGCTTACGGCTTCCAGTCGTCCTGTTATCTGGCAGCGTTGCTGCGATGTTTACGACTAAATGCTGTCCTATGTACGGCTATGTGTCGTCCTGTCTACGGTGTTGAGCCGTCCTATTGACTTAGTGCCGCAATCGGTGCTAAGCTTGGTGTGTTGGTTGGGTGGGTCGATTTTATCCCCACATGGTGTGCTGGTTGGTACGGGTAATATGTTGGTTGGATTGGGCTGGTAATCTGCCTACATATATGCATAAGATACTGATTCTGTAATGGGCTCCGACCCAGACTAATTTTGAATTATGTCTGTTTACTAACTGTTTTAGTTTAGGAAGGGATTACACACTGATTTTTCATAAACTCACCCCGTTTATTAACTGTGCAGGTAATCCCCAGCGTTAGGTGGATCGGTGTCATAGAGGGACTCGGAGACGACCATACAATTGCACATGTTTTTCTATTTCATTTATTTAGTTAAGCACTTTGGTTTTTGATTTGGGTTGTATTAAGGCCTCTTTATTTTCTTAACTTTTTATTTGGGAAATTTATTTAGTATGCTTAATATCTGTTAAAAGTAGCATGCGGTATTCCAAAACAACAATTGGTTTTCAAAATATCACGTTTTCACAACTGTTTAAAATTAAGCTTCCGTAGCAAGTAAGGTTTTAAGGGAATTAACGTTTCCCAGAGGTTTTAAATAGTAAGAAGGGTTTTCAATGAGAACATGGTTTTCGAAAAACACTTCAATGTGACAAGCCAGATTCAGGCCTAACTTCTAGGTCGGGTTTGGGGTGTTACACTAATCTTGGCTCTACTTAGAGGTCCACACCTGGAGCTTAGGGTCATGGAATTAGTTGTGGTGATTCTGCTTCTTGAAGTGGTGCAACTTAAGGGAGTGAAGTTGTTGCTTATCAACTAGAGACCAAAGTCCCAACTCAACTATGTCGTACTGATTTACGAGGAGGGCAACACTACTAATGTTGTAGCAGGTATTTTTCTGTTATCCTCTGCGCCTGTTCATGCTTTGATAAACATTGAATCATCACAATTTTATATTAATTTTGAATTGGCCAAATTTGGGAGTTAAAATCTAAGGCATCTAAAGTATTCATGGTTGTGTCGAGTCCTTTATGGTAGTCAATGTTGGTCGACCAAGTTTGTAGGCAGTCTCTATTAGAAATTTTGAGTGTATCTTTTCTAGTTGACTTGTTAATTATGCCTTTTGGCGATTTTGATCTGATTTTGGGCATGGACTAACTTACTGAGCACAAATTAATTTTGGGCTATTATGAAAAGAAGTTTGTTGTTCAAAATACCGATAGTAACTCGATTGAGGTGAATGGTGTCTGAACTAGTGGTTCAACTCGTACCATTTTCGCAGTTTGAGCCAATAAACTCCTCAATCAAGGCTATGAATCTTTTTTGGCTTATGTTATTAACTCAAATGCTGGTGATAGTTAGATCAGTAAGATTCTAATTGTCTGTGAAATCCCTAATGTGTTTCTCAAGAAATTACCAGGATTACCACCAGATAAGGAGGTTGAGTTTGTAATTGAAGTGTTTCTTGGTACAACTCCAATGTCAATATCCCTTTATCGTATGGCACTGATAGAGCTAAAGGAATTGAAAGTTCAGTTGCAAGATTTACTTGACTGTAGCTTTATACACCCTAGTATGTTGCCCTGAGAAGCTCCAGTGTTGTTTGTTAAGAAGAAAGATGATTGGGTGCGGCACTATATAGATTATCGGTAACTGGATAAACTGACCATTAAGAATTAATACCCTCTACCTCGTAACGATGATTTATTCGATTAGCTGAAAGAAGCGTCAATCTTTTTCAAGATTGATTTGAGATTGGTTTACTAATCAACTAAAAGTAAAAGATAGTGACGTACCGAAAATGACATTCAATACGCGTTACGACCATTACGAATTCTTGGTGATGCCTTTCGATTTGAAAAATGCTCCGACGGCATTTATGAATCTCATGAATCGTATTTTTCAACCCTATCTAGATCAATATGTAGTAGTTTTCATTGACGACATTTCGATCTATTTTAAATCTGAAGCTGAACACGAATAGCATCTCCGGATCATTTTGCAAGTGTTACAAGAAAAACGGTTGCATGGAAAGCTTAGCAAACACGAATTTTGGTTACCCAAGGTTGTGTTTCTTGGGCAAGTTATTTCAAATAATGGGATTAGAGTTGATCCGAAAAAGATCCAGGTCATTGTTTAGTGGAAAGCATTGTTAAATGTGTTGAAAGTTCATAGTTTTCTTAGTTTAGCTAGTTACTACCGAGGATTTGTAAATGGGTTTTTGAAATTACCTATGCCGATGAAGAAGCATTTGCAAAAGAATGTTTAGTTCGATTAGAGCTACCAGTGCCAAGAAAGTTTCGAGAAATTGAAACATATATTGATTGAAGAACCAGTTTTTACCTTGCCTAAATCAAGGAAAGACTTTGTGGTATATAGTGATGCCTTGTTGAGTGGTCTGGGCTATGTTTTGATGCAAGAAAAAAAAAAGTGATTGCATATGCGTCTTGCCAGCTAAAAACACATGAATGCAACTATCCGACGCACAATTTAGACCTAACCATTATGGTTTTTGCTCTAAAGATCTGGAGACATTATCTTTATGGTGAAAAACGTCTTATTTTTTCCAACCACAAAAGTCTTAAATACCTCCTAACTTAAAAGGAGTTGAATTTCAGATAGCATTGTTGGGTTGAACTTCTGAAAGATTACAATTGCATTATCGATTACCATCCTGATAAAGCTAATGTTGTTGTTGACGCATTGAGTAGAAAAGCAGAGTTGAGTTATGGGCAATGTTCGCTCAAGCCAGTATTTGTGATAACGGCAATTTGTGGGTCGACTTGAAAGTCAAACCATGTTGTTTGATCATATCAAAGAAGTGCAATTACTGATGATAAGTTGTCGTAAAAAAAAAAAAGAAGAAGAGAGAAATGGTTTAAAATGGTTAGATAGAAAATGTAACAACCCATTTTTCAATGGTGTCGAAAACATTGGTTTCAAGACCAAAAAATTCAATGAGTGAGTTCATATAATTAGTATTAAAATTATACAAGTCAATAATAATTTTTACATTGAATTTTGATTGAAGGAATATTAACTAACTGAATTAAAAGTTAGTATAAGTAATTCGTTCAAAAGTCAAGTGGTTATTGAAAACGAGGCATTAGGACCTCATTTCCATAATTTAAGGTCATAAATATTTTTATTAAATATTTACAAAGTTGTATTACATGTGAATTGAAGTTTGGTCCGGTAATTTTGATGATTTATTGCTTAATTATAGTAAAAGGATTAAATTGTAAAAGAGGTCAAAGTTAACTACTATAAATTTAAAATAGTAAAAGGACCAAAATGGTGGTCAAACAGTCTAAGTGATGGTGGATATGATTAATCCACTAACTTTTGGGTTATTTATTTATTTAGTCCTAATTAGTTTAAGGTTAAATTGAAATAAAGTTTAATTAACTAATAAATTAAAACAATTGAAGGATCAATTTTACAATTAACCCCTCCTTGAATGGTAAATATACCATAGGTGATGATTGTGGATGATAATGGGCTTGAAATTGTTTAAATTGAATGGAAATTAAAATGGTAAAATGGTAATTTGATAATTAAATATAATGGAAATAAAATAAAAGCTAAAATAACTATAATCTTTTTAATTTTCTTCTTTTGAAAATTGAATAGCCATGGGAGGAAAGGAGCAAGCTTTCGGCCAAGTTTAGGGTTCCTTGTTGGATAGGTAAACCTTGCCCCATTTTAGTAATTTTTATGTTTCTGAGCTCATTTTAGCTACCCAATCACTATTTTGTAAAATTTTCAAATGTTTTGGATTATGCCGTTGCTGATTCATGAACATTCTTGGAATTTTATGATAGATCATTGAGTTTGGTTTTTAAATAAGACTATTTTGTAAAGTAATTTTTAGTAAATTTAAGGTTAAAGGACTAGAATGTTAAAATGATTAAATTATAAGGACTTGATGTTAAATAATAACAAGTATGTGCTGAAATGGGGTAGTATATAGTTCGGCTAAACTTAAATTTGATTAAAATTGATTAAATTGCAAATTTTTAGCTTAGGGACTAAATTGCATAAAAGTAAAATATTAGGGTAATTTTGTAAAATTTCAAAAAGACTTAATTGCATAAAATAATTAATTATGTTGCTGGAAACTTATAATTGAATGAAATTATTATTTAGATCAGATGAGCTGATAATCAAGGAAATGAGAAAATTACTAAATAGTCCCTAGACTTTCATTATTGTTGCAATTAGTCTAGTAAGTTTGTACAGTTTAATTTTAGTATATTTTCGAAGATATTATATGAACCTAATTATATAATGTTGGATTATATTGATGTGTGTAAATCAATATGTAAATAACGAATTGATACAATGTCGATCACTGATTGAGATACTCTAAACCGTTACTACAAATCAGTCTTGTAAGTTCACACAACAAAGTAATTGAATTAGATGTTATTCTATGAATTATTGAATAATTTAAGTATATTGTATTTAAATTTGCTTGTGTAGTAAATATTAAATTGTGCAATTGAATCAAATTGAAATGAAATTATAATTAAGGGTCATGATTGGAAGTGAGGAAAGAATATAATTGAATTCATGTGACAAAGAAATGCATAAATGATTATATGATATGATAGTTATTGATTATGTTACGAATGAATTAAATTGATTGATATATGGCAATTAGTAAATTGAACTAAATTGCATTATTAGTTAATTCGGTACTATGACTAATAAATAAGAACTATATGGATGTGTGCATGTAATGGTATAATGTAAAGAAAGTTAATTAAAATGGACATGGTATATGACCCATGTGAACCTCGTAAATACTTCGAACACAAAGGACAGGTCGTTAAGGGTTATACAATTTTTGGTGCTGGTCTTAGATGTCTTACTGATGGATAGTCCCTGTACTTAAGCCCTTACTACAAATTGGTTCTTTAAGTTCGATGTTCGTATTATATATATGGTTATAATTTATTCTTTATTATTGGATTTACTCTTTTATCTTAAGTATTATAAAGTTGAATGTTGATTGTCAAGAATATATAATACAATTGAGTTGTTATTACGGTGTATTGTATTAGGCCTTGGCCCTTGGGCCTAGTAGGCTTTATACTAGTGTATTGTATCGGGCCTTGAGCCTAGTAGGGTTTGTGCCAATGACTTATTAGGCTTTGAGCCCAACATGCTTCGCGCCGGTGTTTATCGGGTTTGATGCCTAGCAGGCTTCCTTGTAATATCCCGAATTAGGGCCTAATCTAAATAGTGGTTTCGTGACCACAAATTCGAGATAGAAATAATTATTTTATAATTATTTTGAGGTTTATGATATGATTGCATGATTGTGTGAAAATTTTGTGACGAAATTCTATGCGTAAAGTGCTTAAGTTGAAATTAGGGACTAAATCGAATAATTTGCAAAACTTGCATTCTAGAAGTTTTTAGTATGAAATTGCTTTGGAATATTAATGAGGAGGTCTTAAATAGAATTTGACCAATTTCTAAGTTTGTGGACAAAAATTGGACATGGATGGAATTTTTGAAAGTTTAGTAAAGAAGGGCATTTTGGTCATTTGGATATTAAATGAAATAAAATGGGAAAAATAACACAAAAATGATCATCTTCTCCATAAGTTGCTGTCAAATTTTGCTCTCCACCATAGCTAGGGTTTCAACAGTTTTAAGCCTTGATTGTAAGTGATTTCTATTCCCGTTTTTAATGATTTTTATGTTTTTGAAATCCCGGTAGCTCGATTTAGCTTATGCTAGCAATAATTCAACCTAGGGTTCATATTTGGAAAAATACCCATAGGTGAAATTTGTGTATTTTAGTGTTTTATGATAGAATATGAGGTTTTAAATTATGCTAGATAACTTGTGCTACTCGGTTTTAAGTGAAAACGAGTAAAAGGGCTTAATCGATAAAAATACCTAATATTCATAAGTACATGTTAGAGTGTGAATTTGATGTTGCCATAGAAGGGAAAAATGATCAGCATGTCATAAAACCTAAGAAAATAGGAGGAGGTTTAATTTACGAGCCTTGGGGCAAAAGTGCAAATATGTAAAAGTTTAGGGGCAAAATGGTAATTTTACCAAAGTTCGTATTAGGGGCTGTTTTGATGAATGAATGTATTAAATAAGTTAGTTTGTCATTATAGATCAAGAGAAACGAGATTCAAGTTGCAATCGAGGGAAAAACAAAGTTTACAAGGAATAGGCTCGATTGCTAATATTTTGTATCGAGGTAAGTTCATGTGTAAATAAGGTAACATAATTTTTATTTTAAGTGATTTAATGTTATTTATATGACATGATACTTATTATCATGAAATATGATGTTTTGTGAATTATTATTTGGTGATATGCAATTTATGTGAACAACTTGATAAGTATGAGATGTTAGCAAGTATCGGTTTCTACATTTTGAAGAAGGCGATCAAAATGTGTAATTGAAAAGGATCCCATTTGAACCTTGGGAATAGATTAGGGTACAAGTGACATGTCACTAGGATGGTTGAGTTCTGAACTCGTTGAGTAGAGTCCGAGATCGTGAGATGTAACTAGGCGTCCGAACTCGTTGAGTTGAGTCCGAGTTCACTTATGGATGCGAACGCCGGAGCTCGTTGAGTTGAGTCCGAGTTCGTTTATGGGCGGGTTACACGGTAGCTTGGCTACATAGATTTCAAAAGCTATTGAGCTTGTTTAGCTATGAGTATAGCACTTATGTGCACATTATCCGTGTATCCGAAATCATATTCCGATGTGTTCAACGGGAGATCTCTAATAGAATAAGGAGAATGCCTAATACGAAGGTGACATGTTGGTAAGTGTGGTGAATAAGAAAATTTGAAAGGTATGTGTTTAAACCCTCGGGTTGATAACTTAGTATGATGAAATTGTAGTAAGATATTAAATGCAAATGTAACATGAATGTCTTGGTGTTGTTTACGCAAATAATGTTTATGTTGAATGGCATGATTATGTTACTTGTTATTTGCATGTGAACTTACTAAACATTTATGCTTACTCTATCCTTTTCCTTCATTGTAGTTTTGACAAGCCGGCTTGAGAATCGGGATAGGTCGAAGGCTCGCTCACACTATCCGAAGACCTAAATTGGTAAAATGGCTTGTATATTTTAAGTGTGGCATGTATAGCAATATACTCACTTTGTGTAAATGATCATATGATATGGTTACGGTTTGGTAAGAAAAGGGTTTGTAAATGATTAGCTATTGGAATGGCTAATCAAGTTTATATATGATAACATGTATGCTTTATGTCTTAACTAAACCATGGAAATCCTTGGAAAGGTAAAATTGGCCACAAAACAGAATCAGACAGCAGCAGTGACATGATTTTGAAAAATCACTAAAAATAGTAGAAATGGAATTAAAGGATGAATAAGTTATGAAATTGAATCTTGATGAGTCTATTTTCATATGGATGGAACAAAACAGGTAAATGAGTTATATTTTATGAGATATTTAAGTTTTGGTGGAATAGGGTTAGAGTGGTCTCTGAATCCCCTATTCTGAATTTACAAATTCACCATAAATTGTAAAAAAATAATTAGAAGTCATATTTTATATGTATAGATTCCTTATTGAGTCTAGTTTTATGAGAAACAGACGGAATAATCATTTAAACTCTGTACAGGGAGATATCTGATTTGTAATATACAAGGGTCAGAATAGTCAAACCCTGGAACAGGGGAGACTTTAATCAATAAACTGTACTAATTAGATAAACTAAAAATTCTATAAAACAATTAGTAGATAGATATATGAGTATAGTTTTAGGGAAAATTTACGGATCTTAATTTCGAGTTTCGGAACTCGAGATATGAATTTTTAAGTGACTGTGACGCAGTTAGCCAGCTTGTCTGGAAATTCTAAAATAAATTGTTTAAGCTATTTAATTAATGAATTAAGTTTAGTAACATCTCGTACTCGACTCTAGTGATGGTCTTGGGTACGGGGGTGTTATATTCCTACCGGTGTAACGATATGTATTGGATATTGTTGACTTGAGATCTTACCAAATGAGAACATGGAATATGAATTAAAATAATGTATTGTACGATACTCACTTGATGTGAGTTGTGATTGAGATGAACTTAGTTATATAATCATATAATTTGATATGTTTAAATTTAGTAAGATTATCATTTAATTTAGTGAACTTACTAAGCTTCAAGTAAGCTTACTCATGTTTTGCATTCATCTTGTAGATTGCATTTTGTAGTTGGGAGATCAGATCAACTCGAAGAATCACACTATCCCACGGACTATTCATGGTAGATTTTGTAAACATCTTGGCTTATATGGCATGTACTAGGGTAAATGAATATATGAAATGTTTCTAGATATATGTTGGATTGGTATGACTTGGTCTGGGTTCCTATGCAATTGTAAAAAAAAAAAGACAGCATGGTTTTGGTCATTTTTGGGTACACACAGCCTGGGGCACGGGCTGCCACATGGTTTGTGTCACACATGGGCAACCGATATGAACGTGTGCCCTAAACTTATTAGGTGCAATTTTCACACGGGCTGGCACACAGCCTACAACACAGCCTTATGAGGGTGTTTCGAATGCTACACGATCTATGGCCATGTGAAATTATTTCGAAGGGTACACAATTCGTCACACTGTTGGTCACACGACTATGTCTAGAACCACACAGTATGGGCTATGTCACACGGGCATGTGACCCCTATTTTGAAAATTTTAAATTTTTCCTTGAACTTTCTTATTTTTTTCAAATTGGTACCTAATTGTTCCTAAACTAATTTTAAGGCCTCGTATCCTCATTTTAAGGCCCATAAATGTACATATTACTCTTATTCAAATTATTATGAAATTCTGTTAATTAAATAGACAACTTCGTGCTATCTGTTATTGATTGTTCTAGATCGTGCGATAATAAACTGTAACCCTAATCCGACGACGAGAACAGGTTATGGGTGTTAAATTTAATGGTATCAGAGCTATGGTTTAGTGATTCTCAGATTGGACGTAGTGCATTTAAATACTAGAAATTACATGTCACATAAACTTGTGATAGAGTGAATTGATTGATCAGATCTAACCCCCGTTTTATTATAGATTTTAAAAATGTCATCTGAATCTGATCATGACGAAACTAGTTAATTGACAATAACATTCTGACTACTGATTCTAGGGCAAGTCAGAGTATATCAATTCCATAACTGTGTGAAAATGAGGTTAAGAATATTTTCTTACTGATTTAGTGAATGTTAATAGAATTTGATGATATTGACCTTGATGAGGTAAATGGTAATATTCTGACTTTGAAAAAGGAGGTAAGTTATCGTTTATTAGTCTTGTAAATGTTTGATAGTGAAGTCAAAGTGCTTGTTTTATTTAATGAGTCGGTGGTTCACAGAATTGGTATGAACCATTCTAATGGCCCCATAACCTCTACCCATGTAATGCTACTTATGGTATCTTTGGTTTCTCAACAGACTAAGATAATTTGATGACTTTCAATTAAATAATTAAAAGGTATCGTACCAAAGAATCAAGTGGTAAAACAGATGTGTCATGTCTTTGATAAAATGTAAGATTGATAACTGGTAATCAACATTAACGATAGTTGTATTAAGGGACTGGATTAACCAGAATTTTTTCAGATTTGAATTCAAAAAAAGTCATCAAATGTCATCTGGATAGGAATTTGTATAGGTCAACGAATATAAATGAGAAATTGTGTTTGTGAACAGTGTTAAACAGATGTCTATACCTCAGAAAGGAAAACACCTTAGTCAGAGAAATAACACCGGAATTAAATGTAGTGGGACAAAGATACAGATTGTTAGATCTGAAGCTACCGTATATGATATTATTTTTGGTACGTTCGATTTGTTTAAAAATATTTACTGTATATGCGCTGGGTAATATTGGATCAACTTACTCATATATTTGCACTATATTAGTAACGGATAGGGATTTGTTCCTTGAGTCAACTGAGTTAGATGTTCAGGTCATAATCCATTGGGTAGAGTGTGATAGTCAAATTGGTATACTGAAACTGTCTGCTAAGAATCTATGACTGCAATTTTCCTATTCATCTGATGCTATTACCATTTTATGAATTTGTATTATTCTGGGAATAGATTAGCTAAAGTTTTATGATATCGTAGTAAATTTTAAATTGAAATAAATTGATTTGAAATGTCAAACTGGTGTAGTGATTATAGTTGAGTCTGGTAAATTATATAGCACAATCAGATTTATTTCAATTATGTTATACCTAAATTGAAATGTAATGACTCATTTTTTTGTGCTGTAAAAAACAGTGGTTTCGGGAACACAAATTCAACGTGTGGGTTTGTAAATATTATTAATTAATATTTACGAGTCAATTATATTATTATTGAAGTTTTGATTTAATAAATTTTGCTAAATAATCGTATAGTCAAGTTTAAGTGGTTAATTTCTAAAGTCAAATGATTTTAGAAAATGAGGTATCGGATCCTTGTTTCTATAAATCGAGCCCATAAATATTTTTATTAAATATTTACGGAGTGTTATTAGAGTCATATTTAAGTTTGGTTACGAAATTTTAACGTTTAGTTGGTTAATTAAAAAGGACTAATTTGAAAAAGGTGAAAAAGTTGATTTCTTTTGTAAAAAGGGTAAAATGGATGTGGAATCTTAAATGAAAGGACTTAGATTGTAATAATACCATATATTAAGTTAGTGGATGTTCGTGGTTTGGTATTTGTGTAAAATTTGATGATTTTAAAGGTTAAAATAGTAAATATATACTTAGTAGTTAAAGTAAAAGATGACAAAATGTATCATCTTCCTAAATGTTTCTTTCCCACCGAATTTGAAGATTAAAGAGCACCATTTTCTTGGCTTTAAGGTTCGGCCAACATAGAGACTTTGCATGTAAGCATTTTTTATTTCTGTTTTTAATGATTTTTATATTTTTTTTGTTATTGTATTAGCTTAATCTAGCTAGCCTAAGGGTAAATTTGTAAATTTTTAAAAGTTTAGGGACTTACCATGATAAAGTTAGCATGTTTTTGAATTTAGATGATGAATTATTAAATTTAGTTGCTAAATAAACAAGTTTTGTTCAGTGATTTTGATAATTTTTAATATTTAGGGATTAAATGGTAGAAATAGTAAAATTCAAGGTAAATATTGTGAAATAATGATAAAAATGGGCTAATTATGAACCTTCTGAAATCCATCTAGCATGAATTTTAATTAAAAATGGTTAGATTGTAAATTTTGGGATTTAGGACTATTTTGCATAAAAGATAAAATATTGGGGGTAATTTCAAAAATTTCCCATTAATAAGGGTTATAAGTGTATTAATTATTTGAAGTTATTTGGAGGGTTTAATTGAGTGAATATTATTTAGGTCACAAAACGAACCAAACGGATCAAAATTGAGGAAAAGCTAAATGTTGGATTAGTCAACGACTCTGTTTTTACAATTGTTTTTGTCAAGGTCAGTTCGTATAAGGGTTAAAATCATTATTTTATGTTTTGGATGAATGTAAATAGACATTTAAGCTTTGTTTAAATTAAATTGATAATGGTGTGATAATTTATTATTTTGGATCAATTAAAGAAATTAATCAAATTAAAGGATATGTAAACAATTATTAATGTGATTGGTGGAAATGTATTGGGTGATCAGGAATTATAGATTGTCTCTTTAAATGTTTACTTTGATTAAGGTAAGCTTATAGTGTTTTGATATTTAAATGTAAGTTTCTTGAGATTATATTATTGTTTTCAGTTATTTGTATAAATGTATGTAAAAATTCATAAGTTGCTTATATAATATTGGATAATGAAATCAAATTCATATGAAAATGAATAATGGATGGTGACAATCCTTGTGATTTCACATTTTTTACATGAGCATAATGAATTTATATTATTTGTACAGAAACGATGAAGTGCCTCTGGTTGATTCATATGTATATAGGTAACAGATTTTCATATAATGTCTGGTTGAGCGTAGTAATCACCAGGATACAATTAGCATGCTTATATAATATTGGATAATGAAATCAAATTCATATGAAAATGGATAATGGATGGTGACAATCCTTGTGATTTCACATTTTTTACATGAGCATAATGAATTTATATTATGTGTACAGAAACGATGAAGTGCCTCTGGTTGATACATATGTATAAAGGTAAAAAATTTTCATATAATGCCCGGTTGAACGTAGAAATCACTAGGATACAATTAGCATGCCAATATGGTTACTATGCGCACTTGTACAGGATTGCACTTCAGTGCCTCTGTTTGCACTTTGGTACCTCTGCTTGCAATCTGTTGCCTCTGTTACACTTCGGTGTCTTTGTGTGCACTTCAGTGCCTTTGATTAAACAATCGTGCCTCTTTCTACACTTCGGTGCCTCTGTTATGCATCTACAATGCTTCTGGTGTGGTGTAGTTACTCGAGTATACGAATCAAGTTACTAGTTCATTGGGATATGAAATAAATGAATTACAATCTATTTATGTGCTCATATATATTATAGCATATTTATAGAACTGCTAAGAGAAAGATATTATAATGAGTTTCTTAGTTTCATGTTTGGATTGTTACTTTGAGTAAATGTGATTTATGGTATGAAAAATTCTTTTGAGATGGAGGTTGTTTTGATGTATTTGGATTGAAAAGAGGTAACATTGAATTATGTGGACGAATGATTTATATAGTGAAATTTTTTTCATGATATAAACAAGTAATTAAAGCTTTATAGAGTATATAACTATACAAAATGATCTATGATTTAAAGTAATGATATGGAGTATATGATAAGTATAGCTAAAAGAAAATGAAGGTATATATGTAACACCCATAACCCATTTCCATCGCTGGGATAAGGTTACAAAGTATTATCTTTCATAATTGAACATTTTATAGCCAATAACAATTAATTTTAAAATTAATTTAATAAACACATAAGAAACTCGAAATGGAATAAATCATGCATTTACGAGCCTTAAATCGAGCCTACATGGCCTTAAAAATAGCTTTCGAGCAATCAGGGACCAAATCAAAACAAATTAGAACATTTTAGGAAAAACTAAAATATTTCACCTATAGGGGTCAAACGACCGTGTAACTGAGCCCAGGCCGTGTGTGCCAAATATGACCAAATCACCCTATTTCCTCACCAAATTGCATAGGTACCTAAACCAATTTATAATACATGTTCACAAGTCTATAAGTACACCTTTAAATAACCAAAACTTTCCATTTTCAACTACTTAAGATCACATTATAATGCTCATATCAAAACATCGCCTAGCTATCATTTACAAGTCTCAACATGAACACAACAAGCCACTTCAACCATTTTATACCAAGTTGAATGACACATACCATTCCATGATCATTCACACAAATTTAGCTTAATTTATAACAAGCATAATTGCTAAAATTTACATTCAAAACATCAAACGCCAAATAGTAAAACTCAAGGACTACCATTCTATCTCCAAATACCAAATAAACTTGCATAACTATGAGATATAGCATAATAACCATTGCTTTATTACATACCATATAAGCCACAATGCTTACAAAGTCTACCAAAAGTGTCCTCAAGATAGTGTAATTCTTCAAGTTTGATTCGATCTCCCAACCACAAAATGTAATTGGATTGATTTGCAGTAATGGTTCAAATGTAGGGACTACTTTGCAACCTTTTCTTTTCCACAATATTCAACATGTTCTTGAGATATTGATGGAGCAAAGCTAGCTAAATGGATTTCTCTTATTTTCTCTAGCGTTTCGACAAGATAGGAAAAAAATAAAAGAAAATGATGATAGAATTCATCTTTGTTTTAATTTAATAAAAACTTATTTAAGTAATTACTACTTTTCCCTTTCTAATTTCACTTGATATTTTACCTAAAATAAAGCCAAAATAATCCACTCTCCTCCATAATGGTGTAATTACCATTTGGGTACCTTTCTTTACTTACCAATTATCATCTTGAACCTCTAGTTAATGGAACTTGATTGTAACAGCCTGTTTTAGGGTCAAATCAGAATAGTGATTTCAAGGCCACAAATCTAAAGTAGAAATGTTAATTTTATTATTACTTTAAGGTCTACAGTATGATTAAATGATTGTGTGAAAATTTTATTAAGAAATTTTATCGATAGAATGTCCAATTTGACTAATAAGACTAAATTGCAATAGGTGCAAAATATGTGTTCTAGAAGCTAAAGGTGTCTAATTGCTAAGAAATTTTAAATTGGAGGTCCTTAAATAGTAATTAGACCATTATATTTTATTATGGACAAAAATAGACATGGTTAGATAAAATTTCAATGTTTTAAGTGAAGGGCATTTTAGTCATTTTGTAAATAAAGACAAAATAACTAAAATAAAAGTGTTCATCTTCTCAAATTACTCCCCCCATAGCCAAAAATTTCAAGGATTCCATAGCTAGGGTTTTGGCCACTTCCAAGCTCGATTGTAAGTCCATTCTTGCCCCGTTTTTCATGATTTTTATGTTTTTGAAGTTGTCTCAACCTAATCTAGTTATTTCAAGGACTAATTTGAAAGAAAGATGATGTCTAAAATTTTACCCATGTTTAATATTTGTGTATTTTGATGTTTAATAGTAGAAAATGCATGTTTGGTGTTAGATAAACAACATTTACCAAGTGATTTTTGATGAAAATGTCAAATAGGGACCTAGTTGTAAAAGTTGTAAAATGTGTGTAAAAATGTGAATAAATTGAAAATATGAGCTGTTATGAGCAAGGAATAGGTTCTGCTAGGCTTGGGTGTGATGAAATTGAATGAAAATCATTTTACGAGCCTAGGGAGTAAAATGTAAAAACGTTGAAAAGTAAGGGGCAAAAATGTAATCTTTGCCATAAGGTGTTTTTGGGATTAAATTGAATAATGTGAAGATTGAATAAGTTAAATTTGATATTATAGATCAAGAAAGAAGAGGTTCTGACCTAGATTGGGGAAAGAATAAGGTTGTGGACTAAATCAAACTATTAGCCATTTTGTACTCAGGTAAGTTCGTACGTTAAAAATAAGCTTTAGAATATTTTTACTTAAATGCGTTAATATTGGATGAATTGTATGTTTGATCATGTGAATGAGTGTAGTTCTACGAACGAGTTCGACGACAATTTGACAAGTGAGAAGTCCCTTAGGAATAGATTAGAATACAAGTGACATGTCACTAAGGTCTTTAAGTGATATGTGATTATGTGATCTGGGTGCTGGTCTTGTACGTCCTACCAGTAGCTGAGTATACCAACATTTGTTGCGGATACTTGACAGCTTATGTGAACAGCACCGCATAGCTATGTCTTGCTTGTGTGAGCAGGCCTATAGATAGCTCAAGAGCGAGCAACTGTGTGATATGAGACTTGGGTAGCTTTGGCTACATATGTGGCACTTGGTGTGCAAAATTTCTTGAGTATTTGACACATTATTCCGAGTGGTTCATGGGTATGTCAAAGATGAGAATATGTGTAACTTCATTTTGAGATGGTTCAGGTATGTATGTAAAGCTCATGTTTATTAAATGTTTGAAATGATAAAAATGAGGTAAGTTTAGTGATGGAATGAATTATGATCATGAGACTATGGTAAAATTTACACTTAATTATGTTATATTATTTGAATGTAATATGCATGGTAAGGTTGCTTATTTATTTCATACGAGCTTACTAAGCTTTATAGCTTACTCTGTTTATTTTTCATATTTTTATAGTGTCGTCAAGCTAGCTCGAATCAGAGATTATTAGATATTCGAATCAACTATCAAACTCTCATTTTTGGGTATTGATGATCTTAGTATTTTGGAAGTATGGCATGCATAGGGACTTGGTCATTTTATTATATGTGTCATTCTGATTTTAGCCAATGTATTGGTTTGTAATTTCAAAGGCTTGATTTGATATTTGGCCATGTAAATTGGCTTATTTTCGCTAACATAGTTGTAAGCCTAAGTATATTCATATATGTGCCAATGTCTTTGGTGATACGGTCATGGTGTGCTTGGCGAATGTTGGAATGTGATTCATAGCATGAATGTGAAATGTTTGGAAATGTGACATATTGATCAGATGAAAAATTCGTGTACAATTAAGTATCTTGAAAGTAGCAAATTGAGGCTTAATGAATGTGAAATTTGCATGATTGATGTAGGGATAATAAATGTTGTGAGTATAGTAGATGTTGTATTGGCATGTGTGGTTCATAATTGTAGGTGTTTTGGTTGCCTAAGTATATTATGTTTTATGCCATTGAATTGGTGTATGTGTAAGTGTGAATAAGGGTTGCAAATGGCTTGGTAGATAGCCTTAATTTTGCCTAAGTAGACAAATCGGCGTGAGTCTAGGCCGTGTGTGACACACGAGCGTGTGTCTAGGCCATGTGTAACTCACATCCTACCCCATGGGCATGTGTTTTGGTCGTGTGGCCCCTGCACCTTAATTTTGAGAAACAGAATGCTCAAAATTGAGCACACGGGCAGAGACACAGGCACGTGTCTCAACAGTGTGGACGGCACGGGCTCGAACACGGGCGTGTGCACTAGCCTGTGAAGTCTGCACCTATTTTATGAAAATTAATTTTCCACATGGAATAGCACACGGGCGTGTGACTTGGCCGTGTGATCTCAATTTGTTCATGGGTTACAAGTGAAAGAGTTACACGGGGTCGGGACACGGGCGTGTGTGACCACACGGCCTACCCACACGGGTGTGTCCCAAGCCACACGGTCGTGTGACCCCTGTTCGTAGCAAAAATTTTCTAAGTTTTGTAAAAATTTCTAAAGTTCTCGGTTTAGTCCCAGACTACTCCCAAAGTATGTTTAGGGCGTCGTAAGCTCATATTAGGGACTATATGATTAATTGCAAATGGTTTTAATTTGGACGCAAATTTATGGCTCAAAATTGTATGATTGTTTGTGTGATAAGTCCAGTAACTCCTTGGACCCTGTTCCAGTGATGGATACCGGCAAGGGGTGTTACATCAACTTTTGCAGCTTTTACAATTTAGTCCTTTGTACTTAATTAACTATCAAAATAATGAAAATGATAAAATTTCTTAACCAAATTTTAATACGACACTAATGACCTTACAAATACTATATAAATAATATTTACGAACTGACATATCGGAGTTGTGGTGCTGAAATTACTATTTCCAACACCACTAGAAAATGGGCTGTTACAACTCTCCCCTCTTAGGAAATTTTGTCCTCAAAATTTTTACTAGAGAATAAGTTCAAGTACTGTGATTTCATCGAGTCTTCAATTTACCATGTAGCTCCTCGACCCCATGCCAATCCCACAGAATTTTGACTAATAGTACTCTTTTATTCCGGAGTTCTTTTACTTCACATGGCAAAATCCTGATCGATTCTTGAAAATGTGATAAATCTGGTTGTATCTCAACCACACAAGGAGTAATTACATTTAAAGGATCTGGCATGCACCATCTTAGCATAAAAACATGAAAAGCATTATAAATCTTTTTAAGTTCCAAGGGTAAAGCTAATCTGTAAGCTACAGGACCAATCCTCTCTATAATCTCATACGGCCCGATGAACCTCAAACTCAGTTTCCCTTTTCTACCAAACTGGAGCACTTTCTTCCACGATGAAACCTTCAAAAATACTTGACCACCGACAGAAAACTCTATATCTTTTCTTTTCAAGTCAACTTATGATTTATGTCAACCTGATGCTTCTTTCAAACAATGTCAAATTATCCTGAACTTGTCTTCAATTCACAAATCAAATCAGTACGAATTAACTTAGATTCGTTCAACTCTGACCAGTAAAGTGGTGTCCTACATTTTCTTCCATATAAAACCTCAAACTGTTCCCTTTTAATGTTGAATTGATAATTTTTATTATAAGCAAATTCTATCAATGGTAAATACATTTCCTAGCTACTTTCAAACTCAAGTATGCAACATCGTAACATGTCTTCCAAAATATGTATTACTCGTTTTGATTGTCTATCTGTATTCGGGTGATATGTTATGCTGAAATTAAGTTTAATACCTAGAGCTTCGTGAAGCTTACCCCAAAATCTCGAGGTGAATCTTGGATCTCTATCAGAGATAATAGATAGTGGCAATCTGTGTAGTCTGACAATCTCTGGTACATATAATTGTACTAACTTCTTGAGAAAATAATCAGTTTGTACTGGAATGAAATGAGCTGACTTTGTTAATTTATCAACAATATTCTAGATCGAGTCTTTGTTCCTCGATGTCACAGGCAATCCCAATACAAAATCTATCATAACTTGCTCCCATTTAAACTCAGGGATAGTGACAGGTTGTAGTAATCCTGACGGTACTTGATGTTCAGATTTTACATGCTGGAAAACCAAACATTTAGTTACAAACTCGTAAATCTCACATTTCATATTGGGCCTCCATTACATCTGCTTTAGGTCATTTAAACATCTTAGTACTACTCGGATGAATGGAGTATGTACTGCTGTGAGCTTCTGATAAAATGTCTTGCTTTAGCTCTAGATGATTCGTAACACACAACCTGTTAAAGAAATACAACATACCATTGGCATCTGCAGTAAATCCTGTAGACGGATCATTCTAGATTTGCTCGCGTTTAGCTAACAACTTCAGGTAGTCATCTTGGAATTCTTGAATCTGTTGAAGAAATAACGGTCTAGCCCTCAATTTCGCTAAAATAAAACCATCACTCTCTATTGACAAATAAGCATTCAATGCTCTCAAGAAAAATAACGATTTCCGACTTAATACATCTGCAACAACATTCTTCTGTAGTAACTTAGTCATCGGTAAGGCTATTATAGAAAAGCTTTTAACAAAGCGACGATAATAACTTGTTAATCCCAGAAAACTTAGTACCTCTAAAACATTATTTGGAGCTTTCCAGTTAATAATAGCAAAAATTTTACTCGGATCAACACGTATCCCATCCGCAGAAACCACATGTCCTTGAAATCCAACCTTTCAAAGCTAGAACTCACATTTGTTAAATTTGCATACAACTACATAGGACCTGTAATACAGTTCTCAAATGCTGAGCATGCTCAGATTCTATTTTTGAATAGATCAATATATCATCAATAAACACAACAACAAATCTATCCAATTGAGGCTAAAATACTCAGTTCATCAAATCCATGAAAGTAGTAGGTGCATGAGTTAATCCGAAAGGCATCACCAAAAATTCATTGTGACCATTATTGGATCACTGATACACCCCATGGCACAGCAAAAAAATAAATTTGACGATCACATCTAGGAATCCATGTGCGAGGAACGAATCGGGAAAGATAATTGTTGTGAAACTGTTTACGCAATTGTATGTTGATTCCAAGTCGCTACGAAAAGTTTCAGCCTCTACGTAATCCACTCGATGTGACAACGAATGACAAGATCTCTCCCAAACTTTTTCAGAAAGAAAAAATCATTAATGGCTACTAAACCTCATACACTATATTTAAGGTATATAAGGGTTTTTCTCTTCAAAAACCCTATATTTCCTAATTCGAGAATAGTTGATATCTTAATATGAATCAAGATTGATTATAATTACCATAATTAAAATAATGTTTGACCAAAAATTACAATTATAATAATTATAATAATGTTAGATCGTAAATTATAATTGTAATAAGTATAATAAGGATTTCAATAAATTATGTTTAGTTAAATTTTATATGAATCAAATTCATATATATTAATTTAACCATGTTCTCGTTATGTGTACAACATACTTGTACATATAATTCGTTCGATATTTAACTGCCCAATTAAATTAATTATATAATCAATTTAATTCATGTGACAGCCAAAAAACAATACCAACTAGGTTTGGATTTTGCTTGTTTCAATCGTAGGGTGTGACCCTATAGGTTCTTGTAATGTTAGGAGTAATACTAGAAGGATTGTAATATTACAAACAATGAGTGGCATCTAGCAATGCATCATTGCTACCTAAGTTACAAAAAGTCATGATTTGACATAACCTCTCTATGATTAACCCTTCATGTATTAAATCCTTTTGTCCTTTATATTTAGAATGGACACAAGTCATGGAATAGTCACACTTGCATAGTCCATCTAATATTTCTTGATATCTTGAGTAGACTATGATAAACAAATAAGTATGATATATCATATAAACTTACTCGAGCATGGTTATGCATTTCTAGCTTCACTCAATCAAATGGCCTAAGATATTGCTCTCATTATGTTGGAGGGACAAATCCTATATTGGTCAACCATATCCCATTACATAGATTGTGGTATATCCAACATTAGCCTTTATAGAACAACTAGTTACGATGGATGTTTGACTGTATCAAAATATACTACTCATGATGTTGGGATAATGATGATCTCAAGTCTAAGGATCATATAAATAGTAATCATTATGAGTAATGTTGTGACTGTTACATAATAGTCCAAAAAACATACTCATATAGGGTCAATCCAATATGTTGTTCTCTAACACACATACTCATGTATTGATTTTTGACATCCCATGTCAATGAAAACACTTTGTCATTAATAAACTACACATTAGTCTTAATGCATTATTGTTGTCCAAGCCTACAATAATACTCGACTAAGGACCTTTTAAGAATAATCATATTATTCTCAAGACATTATTATAAAACAGTTTATTTATATGCACAGAAAAGAAACTGAAATAATAATAGTAATGTTTTATATTAATAAACGAGGTAAAACAAGTATATTATTACAATCATCTCATTATTGGTCGTTGGAAAAAATTTAACACCATATATGGTTTGAAAGGTAGTCTTCAACACATCACAATCTTTTATCCACATCTCGTAATATCCCAATCTGATATCTATCTTAGAAAACAAGGTTGGACCCTTCAACTGATCAAACAACTCATCAATACGAGGTAAAGAATATTTGTTCTTTATCGTCACCTTGTTTAGTTGTCTGTAGTCTATACACAATCTCAACGAACAATCTTACTTTTTCATGAATAGTACTGGTACACCCCAAGGAGATACACCCAGTCGAATGAAACCTCTATCTAGTAATTCTTGCAACAATGCTTTAAGTTCTTCCAACTTAGTCTATGCTATTCTATATGATGGAATTGATATCGATGCAATCAAATCTATAACAAATTCAACTTCAAGTTATGGCAGAAGTCCTAGTAATTCTTCAGGAAACACATTTGTAAATTCTTTAACAACTGGTACCTTATCAAACTTTGACCCAGAATATCGAGTGTCCAGTATGTAAGCCAGAAATGCCTCAAAGCCCTTACGAATCATCTTTTGTGTAGAAATGGCTAAAACAACTCTGGAAATACTACTTACTCTGTTAGAATCAATGATAATCACAGTTTACAACAGCATCATGTAACGATAACCAATCTATCCCCAGTATTACATCAAATTCGTGGAAGGCAATAACATCAGGTCGACGAGAAACTCATAGCCTTGGACTTTCAGTGGACATTTGTGACATACTAAATTAACTATTACATTGTGACCAAGTGAATTTTTCACTTGAACATCAAACTCAGTTGACTCATTAAGAAAATTTTTTTCAGTTGCAATGTGGTGTGAATGTATGAACGAGTTTATCATAGGGTCAATTAAAGCATATACAGTAACATCACAAAGATAAAATATAACGATAATAACATCAGGTGCAAAGCCTTCTCTCTGGCCCATATAGCATAAGTCCATGCAAGTGCTCCAACCACAAATCTAGCAATCGCATCTCTAGTATCGCCACAATTCACACCCGAGTTGCTACTTTGACTAAGACGTCTACCCATTTGCGGCATAGTCGGGGGTTTTACACTCTAGTCATCTTTTTCTTTCAGCAATTTTGGACAGTTCTTCCAAAATGATTAGTTCCCCACATATGAAACATGTGCCCGTTTCAAGTCTAAATTCACTAGTATGCACTTTACTATAGAGTTCACACACTGATCTCGGAGCATTACAAACACTGGCTACATTATTCGTAGACTGATTCTAGAAATTTGAATCTGGTTGTCGGGGTCTTCTACACAGAAATCCAGATGATGCAGTAACATGGTTATCGTCTTCTTTTATTTTCTTTGGTGGTGATACAAAAAATGATATCGAAAGATTTCTTTTGCTAAATTCTCGGGCCCTCTTTTCTCTCTGCCTCTTATGGTTATAAATTTCTTCCATCTTCTGTCCCTAATCAATTAAAAATACAAAATGTCATATCTCTATGCCACCAATCATCATCTTAATTTCATCGTTTAACCCATTTTCAAAATGGATGCACATATCCTCATTTGTCAGCACAATTTTCCAAGCATACTTACTGAGGTGTACAAACTCTCTCTTTTACTCAGCCACTAACTTATTTCCCTGTCTCAATTCCAAAATTCTTTCTTTTTGTAACAACCCGTTTTAAGTGAAATAGAAATTGTGGTTTTGGAACCACAAATCTGACATCAAAAATTTTATTTTATTACTATTTTATGGTATGCAATAGGTTAGTAGTGCTGTATAAAAATTTCGTGAAGAAGTTTATCATTTGCATGCTTAATTTGATAAAAGAGACTAAATTATGTAAAGTGCAAGACTGGTGTTCCATTAGGAAAAAGTGTCAATTTGATATGAAATTGAAACATGAGAGGCCTTAAGTGGTAAATAGACCATTAAAATTAGTAGTTGACAAGTTTGGACACTATTAATGGGATTTAGCAAGGTTATATAAGTAAAAAATAATTAAATAACAAAACAAATAAAATAAAAACCAAATTACCTTGTCCATCTTCTCCTAGCCAAAACTTTGAGGAAGAAACCACCACTTTTGAACATTCAACATTCGTCTAACCTTTGTCCTTGTGCATGTAAGTATTTTTCATCCCGTTTTTAATGATTTTTATGTTTTTTGGGCTGTTGCAGCTTAATCTAACTAGCCATGGACTAATTTGCAAAAGTGTTAAAAGTCTAAGGTTTTACCTTAGTTTTTTTTTTCTGCTTGATGGATGAAAATGAAAGTATGGTGATAGTTGAACAACTTTTGTAGAAGAAATTTTGATGAATTTGTTGCATGATTTTGCATTTTTATGAGCTAGGGACTAAATTGTATTGAATTCAAAATTCTTGGGGTAAAAGTGTAATTTTTCCAAAACATGATTTTTGGATTAGATTGAATAGAATGAAGTTTGAATTAGTTAAATTTGATTATATAGTTCAAGAAAAGCAACGAACGGATTTAGATCGGGGAAAAGAAAAAGTATTAGATTAATCGATATTTTTCTCTGTACGTGTTTGGGGTAAGTTCGTATATTTAATTAGCATTAAGTTATGTTTGATTTAAATGCTTTTAAGTTATTTTATTAATATTATGACTCTACAGAAATATCCAACAAAGTTTTGGCGACTTTCGGATCCCATTTGAACCTTTCATGTCTTTAGGGGTCATTGTGTTTTGGGTAATGGTCTCGTACGTCTTACCTTTGGCTGAGTTTTTGGCATGTGTTGCGGTTACTTGACAGCTTGTGTGAGCAACATCGTGTAGCTACGTCTTGACTGACAACTTGTGTGAGTAGACCCATTTATGGCTTAAAAGAGAGCATTTATATGAGATATGAGTTAATAGTGGTTCGACCACATGTGGGCACTTAGTGTGTGAAATTCCTGTGTATCCAATAACATTCTAGTGGTTCAATAGGTAACAAAAAGTGAAGGATCGATATAAGCACCAACTTGTAATGTCATGAAAGCATGAGAAAGGTATGATAAGATATTGATTAAAGATTTTTGTATGTTTATAATAGAATGAATGTTTGCATGGAAAGGTTAATGAAGCTCTTTGTTGTATAATGAGTTTGGTTAATTTATATGCTAATTATACTTAAAAATTGTTGTTGGTGCTTAGGCTTGTGCCAAGCAATGTTGGATAGCTTTTAAGCTTTTACAATGAAATGGTAAGTAATGTTAATGATACAAACTTACTAAGCATTTTATGCTTACTTGAGTGATTTTCTCTTATGATTCTAGTTAATTGGATGTTCGTTCGTTTGGAAGCTTGTTGAAGATCCATCGCACTAACCATCAGTTATATCGATATATTTTGAAGATTTTGAATCAAGGTTATAATGGCATGTATAGGTGTCTCGTTTAATGAATTTAGCCATTATGTGTGGCTTGTATATATATTATTTTGGTTGGTAAATTAGTTGGTATGTTATTATGATTATATGGTATTTTGTATTGGTTAAGATAATGGTAAGGAAATGTTGATGGGAATGATATAGTAGCAATTAAGGGTTGATGTGGAATGAATGTGGCATAATGTTGAAAATGGTTAGTTTTGGTATGTTGGAAGTAAGCATCTTTGGCCATATTAGTATGGTGCAATATTAGGTGAGAAATGCATGGATTGTTTATGAAATTTTGGTATAAGATCATTATGACAAATGTGTTAGTGAATTCATTTAATTATTAGTTTAGTTGTGGATTGTATTTGTTAGGTGTTTAAGTAAAATTGTTTTGTTGAATTGAGGTGTCATTTTGGAATATTGGTTGAATGGTTAAATTTTAGGTTGATCAAGTTTTGATATGCATATGCAAAGGGAGTTTTGAATGATTGATTTTAGGTAAAATTGGCTTGTGCATGATTTGTGAGTTTGGGTGAGAAAAATGACTTGAAAATGGTCTATTTTTCATCCACACGAGCAAAGACATATGTGTGTGTCTCAACTTGCGTGACACGCGGCCAAGCAGTATGGCCATGTATCCCTTGTAGCTTTAAAAGGGTTGCAAGTTAAACTATTACACGACCTAGCACACGACCTAACACGCCTGCAGCATGGCCATGTATCCCTTGTAGCTTTAAAAGGGTTGCAAGTTAAGCTATTACACGGCCTAGCACACGGCCTAGCACACAGGCGTGTGGCTTGGCCGTGTGGCCTAAGTCAATGAGTTACATGGGTACGAACATGGGTAGGGACATGGTCGTGTGACTCGTGTAGGTTGAAAATTTTTGACCTTTTTTGTAAAATTTCATATGTTTCTGATTTATTCCCGAATAGTTTCCAATGTCTGTTTTGATCCTCGAGGGCTTGTATAAGGGTTTGTATGTATGTTTTGGTTTGATATTGTTATGTTTTACCTTGTGATTTTTATGAATTAAATTGTTCATTATATGACCTTATGCTTCGATAATGCACCATAGCCTTAATCTGGCGATAGTTATGGGCTAGGAGTGTTACATTTATTAGTATCAGAGCTACGGTTTAGTAGATTCTCAAACTGAACGTAGCGTATGTGAGTCTAGATATACATGCCATTATATAACCTTTAATAGTGTGATAACTCCTGATAGGTTTTGAATTATATTTTCATATAGTAATGGATTGCAACCAAGTAGACTCCGATGATGTCGAAAGTAAAGCACAAGCCTCTGTTTACGGAGTAGTATCATCAGGATCGAGGCCCATATCTGAGGGTCGGGGAGGAGAGGCTAAAGAAGCCTTCTTCCAAATGATGAACCAGTAGTTCACAGAGTTTGTTCGAACTAATCTGGCTACTGAACGACCTCCACCCCTACCTATTCCCCAATCGGTACCCATCATTTCTCAAGGTTTGGAACCTTTACGCGTGAGTAAGCTACCTGTTGATAAAATCCGCAAATATAGGACCGAAAAATTTAGGACTATAGTTGATGATGATCCTGATAGTGCTTAGTTTTAGTTGGAAAATACGATCTGAGTCTTTGATGAGTTATCTTGTTCATCGACCGAATGTGTCAAATATGCCATATCTCTATTGAAAGATTCAGCATATTAGTGGTGGAACACGTTGATTTCAATAGTACCAAGAGAGTGGATAACTTAGGAATTCTTTGAAACTAAGTCCAGAAAGAAATATATAAGTCAAAGTTTCCTCAATCAAAGGTGAAAAGAATTTCTGGAGCTTAAATAGGGTTGTATGACAGTATTTGAATATGAAAGAGAGTTCGTAAGATTGATTAAGTATGCCCAAGAGTGCATTCCAATTGATGTTGCTATGTGTAAACAGTTTGAAAACGAGTGTCAGAATTCTCGAGTTGGAAGAATTTGTTGTTTTAGTTGATAGAGCACACAAAGCCGCGGAGCTTAGTAAAGAGAAAAGAAAAGCTTATTCGAAAGCTAGAAATTCAAGAAAAAGATCAACAGGGAAATCGTATCATTTATCGTCAAAGAAATTGAAGGATTACCATAATCATTCGACCGCTTCAGTAGAATATCCTAGTAGAGATCGTGGTAAGCAACACTTAAGTTCTAAAGCTCAAGCTACATCAGTAGCAAGCATTGGTAGTGTTAAGGCCAACAAACATGATTATCACTGATGTGGACGACAATACTTTAGCGAATGTCGAATGAATGATGGAGTATGTTTTAGAAGTGGTTCAGAAAAGCATTTTATTCGGGATTGTCCTGAATTACCTGAAAAAGACAAAATTTAAACTGTTCAACCAAGCAATACAGCCGCAAGAGGGAGACTGTCAAGGAATCCTAGAAATGTGAACAATAGTTGAAGTGTAACTTGGGATTCGGTTGTGAGGTCTGAGGTACAAGCACCAACCAGAGCTTATGCAATTCGTGCGCGTGACAAAGCTTCTGCTCTAGATGTTATTACTGGTACTTTTTCTATCTTTGACACTAAAGTTACTGCTTTGATTTATCCTGGATCAACTTATTCGTATGTATGCACAAATCTAATGTCAAGTAAAAATCTACCTGTTGAGTCCACTGAATTTGTGATTAAAGTATTGAACCCCCTAGGTCAGTATGTGTTAGTTGATAAAGTCTACAAAAAATGTCCTTTGATGACTCAGGGTTACAGCTTTTAAGCCAATTTGATGTAATTTCCATTTGATGAGTTTGATGTGATTTTAGGTATGGATTGGCTAACTCTGGATGATGTTGTAGTGAATTGTATACAAAAGATTATTGTACTAAAATGTTAGAATGGTGAGACACTTTAGAATGAATCGATGAATCAAGCGAGTTGCCTATTGTTATTTCAGCTTTGACAGTGCACAAATATGTGAGAAAAGGTTATGATGCATACCTTGCTTATGTTCTAGATTCAAAAGTGTTTGAGTTGAAACTTAAATCAGTGCCCGTTGTGACAACCCTAATGTGACCCTAGTAGGGAAATGGTTTCGGGACCACAAAACCGAGTCATAAAAATAATTAGCTGTCATGTTTGATGCTTATTTTATGTATATATGCGTGTGTGAAAATTTCATATTTGAATTTTGTTAATTCTAGGTGAATTTTAGTAAATAGGACTTATGTGAGAAAATTTAGAAATGTGCTAGGCAAATGTAAAGTAGCCTAATAATGCATATTATAAAAATGATGGGTTTACATGTCAAATTACCCAAAAATTGAGCTAGTGGCCGGCCATGCTATGGGTGGAAACATGTTGTAAACATGTTGTGTTAGTGTGTTATGTTAGAAAGAATAAAAAAAAAGGGTTAGTATTAAAGTAATGCAAAGGGAGGAGTGATGAAAAAAATTTGTCTCATCCATGTTCCCCCCCCCTTTGCCGTGAATTGAAGAAAGAAAACAAAAAAAAAAGAGAGAGCATTCGGTGATGAAAACAAGTTGTGTTCTTTGGTTCTTCTTGGCCGAATTGAAAGGAGGAAGAAAGGAGTGAAGCAATCGGTCACCTTAGGTCAATATTAAGGTAAGGAAGTTGATACTAGTTCTTGAAATCCTAGTTGATATTGAGTGAGATATCAAGTTATTGTTGGTAACCCATGTTGAAATTGTGATTTTGGAATAAGTAAGGTTTTCGGCTATGGAGATTAATAAGGGTGATGGTTGTGTTTCATGCTAAATCTAGATGAACAATGGTAGTTTGCTTACATCTTGATATCTATGAGTTCCTTTCTTGGTTCTACCTTAGACCTTAGATCCATAAGTATGATTTATGCTTGTTATGTTACTCATGGTTAAAATGATTCGGCTATGGTTCATCTAAAAATAAAATATACATGTGAATTTGGTTATTATATTTGGTTGAGGTGTTATACATGATTTGGTATTAAATGATATTAGGTTATATTCGAACATAGAAAGAGTTTATTTTGGTATGCTTATATTTGGTTAATGATTTATTCTTGTGAAGTATAAATTTGTAACATGAATTGAGTTGGAAGCTACTATAATGTACTTGTGCATTCGGGTATATGATGAAAATATATGAGGTGGTTATAATCAACTTTATGATTCGGCTCTTGCACATATATATATATATATGCACATGATGTATTGGTATGACATATATATTATCTCAAGGTATATATTTATATATGATGGTGTTTCAGTTATGGAGTAAATGTTGGGTGCGTATTGAGTTATAATATGTAATGCATTAGTTAGTAAAATGTATGCCATTTATATGTGGTATTAAGTATATAATTAGCCTCGACGTAGTCATGCATATTCGGCCACATGAGATGGATTGGTGTTGCATGTATTCGGTTAGAGGCAAGCATATTGATGCTTTTATCTTGGCTTAGATAATCGGCTAAAAGAGAGTGTGGGCTAATATGTTGAGTTTGATTCATGATTTCATATATATGTGACTCTAATGTAATGTATATATGGGTTAAGAACCTTGAGTTTCTCTTTTTGATGTTCAAATGATTAAATCAATTTATTTGTTAATATTAAGCTCAAGAGAAAAGGGGAACTAAATCCGATAAAGGGAAGGAAAAAGTGATCGAATAGCCGTCGAAATCGTTCGACAACATCCGAGGTAAGTCTTTGAGTAATGGAGCTTAGATTATGATTTGATTAAATCATGTTTTAAGTAAATCAAAATCATGCTCTTGTATGTAGCTATTGAGCCGAAATGATAATGCATGATAAGTGACTTGTGTTTGAATTCTAGTTATGAAATTGAAATAGAGATGTGTCATGATTTATTGATATGTGCATAAATATTCGGATGATAATCGGGCTAAGTCCCGAAGGCATTTGTGCTAGTGACTAATTCCGGGCTAAGCCTGAAGGCAATTGTGCGAGTTATTATATCCGGGCTAAGTCCCGAAGGTATTCGTGCGAGTTACTATATCCGGGCTAAGTCCCGAAGGCATTTGTACGAGTTACTATAACCGGGCTATGTCCAGAAGGCATTCGAGCGAGTAGCTATATCCGGTTGAATTCCGAAGGTACTTGATTTGGGAATGAGTGATCTTGCTGTAATAATTTCAATTAATACGCTCGTAAAATCCCAACAATGAGGTATGTTTCGTATGTGACAGCCCAAAATTGACCCTAGCCGGAATGTGGTTTCGGTACCACAAAACCGAGGCATAAAAATAATTTAAAATTTATTTTGATGCCTATAATATGTGTGCTCATGTGTGACATTTTTGGTGATTGATTTAGTGTTATAAAGGTGAATTTCACTAGAAAGGACTTAGTAGTGAACTTTGAAAGTACGATAGGGAATTGTGTGATGACTAATTAAAGCATGCATGCAAAACAATGGACTTGCATGTCAAATTCCCCTTTTATAGGTGGTGGCGGCCATGGCAAGGAATTATGGGCAAAGAAAACATGTTATGACATGTTTTGTTAATGCATGATGTATTAAGTGATAAAATAATTAGAAGTGGGAAGAGAAATAAAAAAAAGTGTGTGAGAGTGTAGCATTCCCCATTGCCGTGTAACTAAGAAAGAAAAACAAAAAATTGTTCATCTTTTCCCTCCTTCCTTTGGCCGAAATTCCTAAGAGGAAGAAGAGATTTTGATTCATTTTCTTTGTTTAGAAGAGATCTAGAAGGAGATTTGGCTAAACTTGCATCAAGATTAAGGTATGTATGAGGTTGTGTCATGAGATTCATGCATGTTTTAGTTGCTAACTTGATGTTCATGTTAGCCATGGTTCAAATCCTTGTTATGCCCTGGAAATGGTATTTGGCCAAGGTTGTTATTGGGTTAAAGCCATTGCATGCTAAATGTGAAGCTTGCTAATGATGCATGCAATGATGGATTGACTACTTTTGAAATTTCTTTGTAGCAATCTTAAGTAAGACATTGAGTTTTTTTTTGTTTAACCATGACCGAAGTTGAAAGGGGCATGATTGTGATGTATTCGGCCATGATGCATTCATGAGCATGGTTTATGCTTCTTGCATGTTAGTTAAAATTTGTGTTTTGGATGGTTATGGACACCTTGAAATTCAGCCTTACACCTATATGTGTATATATGTTTGCACATGATATTTTGATTATGAAGAAAGTGATAAATATGTTTGTTTAAAGAAGAAATTTGTTGAAGAATGTTGTGAAATTTGCATGTACATTCGGCCTAGTACATGTATAGTGTGAAAAACCTTGAAATTATTTTTGATTTTGTGTATTTATGACCATGTATAATCGGCCACATGAGTAATTTGAGCACTTGATGTTATGTTAAAATTCTTGAGCTTAAATATATGGATGTATGTATATGTGGCCATATAATGGCGTTTTGGTTCAAAGGTTGAATGATAAATTATAATAAAGTGAGATGATATGAGATGCCGAATGTGATTGACTAGTAAACATTATTGATAGAAATATTGAATACTTCTACTTGTATTCGTTAAGCTCAAGAGCAAAAGGGAGCTAAATCCGATAAAGGGAAGGAAAAAGTGATCGAATAGCCGTTGAAGCCGTTCGACAACATCCGAGGTAAGTCCTCAAGAAATGACCCTACTCGAATTATGTGAAATGAAATATGGATGTGTAATGATTATTGATTTATGTGTGTATGAGTATTTGAATGATACCCGGGCTAAGTCCCGAAGGCGATTATGCTAGTGATATGTTTGTGTTTGAGCCTTAGTAACGAAAATGAAACATGGATGTGTAATGATTATTGATGTATGTGTGTGCATGAGCAATTGAATGATATCCGGGCTAAGTCCCAAGACATTTATGCTAGTAATTATATTCGGGTTAAGACCAAGGCAATTGTGCTAGTGACTACATCCGGCTAAGACCCAAGGCATTCGTGCAAGTTGTAAAATCCGGCTAATACCAAGGCATTTGTGCAAGTCGTTCTATCCGGCTAAGACCAAGGCATTCGTGCATGTGGTTATATCCGGTTGTTTTCAAGAAGCTTGGGCTGGAGGTGGCGTTGGTTGCTGTAATAAATTTAATTAGTACGCTCGAAAAGCCCAAAGGATAAGGTATGTTTATATGTGTATTGGAAAAGTCGATATGTTTGAGTAACATTCGCTCAATCGACTAACGATTTTTCAGCTATTGAATTGGTTGATATCTTGTGAAAGTATATAATGATGAAGTATGAAGTAAGTATGATTATGTGAATGTGTATTAATGAAATGATTCATTTGGCTATGTGAATGTAATGCTTTAGTTAAAGCTGATTTTATTGCTTGAGACTTACTAAGCATAAAAATGCTTACCCCATTGCTTTGGCTCTCTGTTTTATAGATTTTGCTCGTTAGCGATCGGATTCGGGATCATTAAAGTCGAAGTCATCTACACTATCAAAGCCTCCATTTTGGTATAATTTTGGTTGAACTTTGAAATGGCATGTATAGGACTACCCTATTGTTGAAGGTCATGTACCTTTCAGTTTTGTGTAAACTTGGATAGCCATGCGAAAATGGCTTATATATGCGTTTTGGTATGATACTATAATCGTTGTATGTTGATCATTATGGGGTATGGAATTGTTTTGAGAAGATTAGCCATTGGAATGGTTAATCATGATCACACTTTGTGCTATTTATGCAAAGAGGGGCAATTGAATCGTGGAAATCATGAAATAGGTAAAGGTTACCTTGAAAACAGATTAGAAACAAACGGCACCAGTATTAAAGCCCTGTACAGAGAGATATTCAAGTTGTAACGCAAAAGGTCAAGATAGTCAACCCCGTAACATGGGTGACTTTAGCTAATAAACTGTACCAATTGGATGACCAAAAATTATAGAAATAAATCCATGGAAGGATATATGAGTCTAAATTCGTGGAAAATTTACGAATCGGTTTCCAAGTTTTGAAACTCGAGATATGATTTTTAAGGAGATCGTGACGCAGCTTTTCCAAATTGTCTGAAATGCCAAATTGGTCGGTGCTTTAAGAGGACTTGGCTCGTTAACCCTCGCGTCCAACACCGCGATGGTCTCGGGTTCGGGTGTTACAATTTTATTGGTATCGAGCTACGGTTTAGTCGATTCTAAGACTACCGTGATATGTTTGGGGTCTAGCTATACATGCCATATAGTGATAAATTGATAGTGTGGTGATTCCCGACAATCAATTTGTGTTTGTTTATAGCAATGGATCCCGATCCCAATCGAGCAATAGGCGATGATGTGGAGAGTGTGGCGCTGCTCCGCGCAAGGGACAGCACGGCGGACTCTCAACCTATGGCCAAGAATCCGAATGATGAGGCTAGGCAAGCCTTTTATAAGCGTGATGAATGATTGGTTCAACCAATACATTCGAACTAACATGGCTGTTCCACAACCTCCATTTCCGACTAATGCAACCTCAAGACCTACAATACCTCCGAGAATCGACCAAATAAGGTCAAGTAAGCCCCAATCGATGTAATTCAAAACATGGGGCCATCGAATTCAAGACTACGGATAGCGACGATGCCAAGCAAGCTGAATTTTGGTTGGACAACACTATCCGGGTGCTCGATGAGCTATCTTGTACACTCGATGAGTGCTTAAAGTGTACCATCTCCTTGCTACGTGATTCCGCCTACTATTGGTGGAGTACTCTGACTTCTGTGGTGCCTAGAGAGCAAGTGACTTGGGAATTCTTTCAAACCGAGTTCCGAAAAAAGTATATATATCAAAGATTCATCGACCAAAAGCGAAGGGAATTTCTTGATCTTAAGCAAGGCTCTATGTCAGTTACCGACTACGAACGAAAATTTGTGAGGCTTAGCCGGTATGTAACACCCCAAACCCGGCCTAGACGTTATGACCGAATCTGATGCGCCACATCGAAGCGTTCAAATCATTCCGTATTACTTAATTTGGAAAATTTAGTTTGGTGTTGTAAAAGACACTTTTAAAAGTAGGTTAAAGTGAATGGAAGTCAGCACCGGTAGGAAACCAGAAGAAGAGGAGGTGAGTCCGTCGATCGCTTAAGTACCAAACTCCCTTCGGATCCAATCCTAGACATGCACACCGCCATTGCCACACTATAACATCTCGTATAATTTTGAGAAAAACCGTTTGATTATGACCATCTTAAGAAAATGATTAAGGTTGCAAAACGTTTGCTTAAAGATATTTATTTTTCTTGGGAAAACATTTACTTTGCGGAAACTTTGCGCGTCATCGTGAACTTTTTTAAAAACAAGTAGTTTTTATAAAACGAACCCTAGTGCTAGCCAGTTTAATAATCCCCAAAATAAAAGTAATTAAAAAGAGCGGCCTTATTACAACTTTAAGCATAATAAAAATAAAATAATCCAAATTAAAGGCTAAACTTATTTAAAATTGTCAATCAATCTTCATGGCCACTCTGAATCCCGCCCAGCTCCAAGTCCACCAATTCTAGGGCTCACCTGCAAGGATGGAAGAGGAAGGGGGTGAGTTTGGGAAAACTCAGTGTATACAGAAACCCATCCAAAACCCAAATCAGCTCGAGCACATTGGGCCTAAGCCCTATTCAGATATCAAGACACAAGAGGTCAAGCCCTTTTTAGAATACAAGAGCAAGACCTTAGCCCTTTTAACAAAACAAGATGGCCCATAGGCCCGTTCAAGAATATATGTAACAATATCAAGAATGAATGCAAGCCCAACTGGGAGACTACTCAACCCACCAACCGCTACACCGCCTGCACCAACCCTACACACCATGTGGGGAATATCTCAACCCACCCAAATTTCACACACACAGCTTGCAAGAACGCACAAAATTCACCAATTGAGGCAAAGCCTCCAAGACGTGGATGAACCACTTTCAAGATTTCCTCCATTAATACCCCAACCCCATGCAATGATATTAATAAAAGCATATCATGTAAAATACAACATTGATCAATCATACAGTTCACCAATTTAAACCCTAGGGGTATATCGGTAATTTTACTCTTTAGGGTAATTTGGTAATTTTACTCTTTAGGGTAATTTCGTGATCTACGCTACTACACAAGCTAATTCAAGTAATTTTAACAGATTTATGCAATTTGATTCCAAAGATCTACCTAACAAAAGCATTTGCCCATCTCTTACCCATATTGGTCCGTAAGCCCATTGGGCCCAGTTTTGGCCCGTCGAGCCCCCTTTTCCGAAATACGCCAAAACGTCACACGAACGTGCTTACCACCTTGCGGTGCCAGATCTAACAATTACTCTAAGCCTTGAGAGCATTCGCATACTCACATGACCATGAAATTCCGGAATTTCGGCATTTCGGCTTTTGCTGAATTGAACTAAGAAAGGGTGTTCGGTACACACCTGATTTGCGACGACTGCTTTTGAGATCCCTTTCGATGTCCTACAATTTATTAGCACAGTTCTTATTTACAAACCATAATCACTAAACCCCCAAAACTTGCTTATCCATGATCGAACCATATCCCTAAAAAGCCTTTGAAACCTTACCTTTTTACCAAAGTCGATAGCTATCTCCGAATCCGATTCCTCCAACTCCCACGCCTTCAATCCAACACTTAAGAAGACACTAATCATTGATGAAAACATCGCTTAAAAGCCTTTAGAGCCACATGCCCAAATCGACACCTCCCTAGATTTTAGGGACTTCGCTTTTTCGGTTGTAAAATAAGACTAGATCTCAAGTGATGAGCACTTACCACTTGTTCCTCTTTGATTTCTACGCAGATCCGATGCGATTTATCCTCTAAATGATGGTAGAGCTCGAATCTAGAAGATCTGAAGTTTCGCTATAAGTCCCTAAATCTATGGTATTTCGCTTTTTAGGTGATGAAGAAGATGATGGTTTGAGGCTATAACCTTGGAGTAACGCTGTTGACGAGATATTAAGGGTTTAGAGAAGATGAATGTTGATCACAAGGAACAAAAATATCAAAGGATTTGGCTTTGGAGAAATCGGCACAAGTAGTGAGTTTTCGTGATTTCGCCTTTTAATGACGATTGGTGATGAAGGTTTAATGGAAGATGGGATCCACAAAGAAGGTGAATAAGATGGTCAAGGTTTCGCTAGAAGGAGAAGCATAAAGGAAGAGAAAACATGGAGGAAAAGAGAAGAAGAAAATTCGCACAATGAGAAATAAACTTGTGTTTTCGGCTTTTGTGAGAATTCGAAAAAGATGAAAGAAAGCTTTCGGTGGCTAACCCTAATTCTCCAAGATAGAAAAGAAAAGAACCTAACCCTAATATTAAATTAGAGCAATCGCCCATCTCTAAGGCCCTTGTCGAAATTTACTTGTGTGATCACATGCCTAGTACATGCCTAAAAATTAAAAGAAAAACAATATGCCTACCTTACAACTTGAACCTGGACCTCCAATTCCTTCCCAGCGCCACTTTTTTAGGAACTTAGTGGCGCCACCTTGCCACTTCACCAAGGCCTTATTTGTGTCATAACTTACGCAGCTTCTTCTTAAAAGCCCACTTAACCAAATCTCCTATTCACTTAAAAATCCCACCTTGATATTTTACCGTGTTTAGCTTAGTCTTGGGCCTTCTAAAGGTCTACTAACACATTTAAACATAATTCCAATATTTAGAACATGAAAATTTCAAGATTTACTAAAATCACAAAACCCAAAAAATCCCGAAAATCAAGGCATTACAACTAATATTTTTTTTCCTTTCCGATAATAATAATAATTTTATAAATATATCTAATAATAAAATTTCAAATATCAATAATACAAGAAATAATAATAATTTTCATAAAATTTTCAAACATACATACAAGAATATTTTTCTAATAATAATAATACTAATTAAAATTTCATAAAAATTTAAAATATCCGTAATAATAAATACAAGAAAATTTTCTAGTGGTAATTTAATAAAATAAATTTTTTTTCTAAACGATAATATTTAAAACTTCCTAATTATTCGTGTTTTCTTCTATTCAATCCTGCACTCAAAACCCAACTCTTCTAGGCCCCAAATTCAGGATGTTACAACTCTACCCTCCTTAAAAAATTTCGTCCTCGAAATTTCAAACTATCAACTAACCAGATTACTCAAGTCAAACCACTATGCTTTCACTGCGCTTTCGATTAAAAATAATTCTTAGTACGACCTAACATCTAATTACCAAAATAAAGAAACGCTTATTAGGCACGCATACAACTCGTAACATATATTTAAATAAAACAAACTTGGCAATCCCGAGCTCGATGCTCCTTGGACCCACATCTACGACATGCTCCTGCCTTCCTATGGCATTCACCCAATGACGTCCGCTGTAGTCTTTGCAGATTGGATAGTTTGGTCGTGCCTTAACATGTTTCACGTAATCGAGGCTTGGTTTTCGAGAACTAGAATCCTTCCTTTTCTTACACTCCAAGCACCCTGCTTGAAGCGCTTCCCTAATTTCCTTAATTTTTGTATCCAATACTTCCTCTACCACTTTCCTTACTAACTCGGCCAGTGCCTCAGTACCAAGTTCTAAGTTACCGCTACCCGAAGTTAGCAGACTTCGCTTACCCTCAGAATCTATATCAACACTCTACATTATTAGCATGCATACAATAACTACTAAGATCTCAATTCAAAAATTTCAGTACTTTTTCAAATGTTCTATGCAGAGATAGTATTTTAAAGTTTTTGTTTTATAGAATCATATCATAACCACAGCTTTCAATCTTTTAGGGTTTTAGTTCTACCCTATCTACATTTTCATATCAAAAGGCTCGATTCTAACTACAAGATTATTTCAAGACATTACAAGATAGGAAAAAGAAGTACTTACAGACTTGGTGCCGGGATTCAAGCAGCCACTTCGATAAGTCCATAAAACCCATGTTCTAGTTTCATCAAAAAGATTTGATTTGAAAACACTTTTATTTTAAAACTATTGATTTAACCCCGCTTAACAAATAGAAAAACTTGAACATCTTCGAAAACTTACCATTTCCAAAAATACCCTTCTTAGGCCCAAGTTTTGAAAAGATTTTCGACTGATCCACAACCGAGTTGTTGCAACCTAGGCTCGATACCACTAAATGTAACACCCTAAACCCGCCTAGACCTTATGACCGGATCGATGCACCACATCATGCGTTCAAATCATTCCAGACACTTAATTTGGAAAATTTAGTTTGGTGTTGTAAAAGACACTTTTAAAAGTAGGTTAAAGTGAATGGAAGTCAGGCACTGTAGGAAACCAGAAGAAGAGGAGGTGAGTCCGTCGGATTGCTTAAGTACCAAACTCCCTTCGGATCCAATCCTAGACATGCACACCGCCATTGCCACACTATAACATCTCGTATAATTTTGAGAAAACCGCTTGATTATGACCATCTTAAGAAAATGATTAAGGTTGCAAAACGCTTGCTTAAAGATATTTATTTTCTTAGGAAAACATTTACTTTATGGAAACTTTGCACGCCATCGTGAACTTTTTAAAAACAAGTAGTTTTTATAAAACGAACCCTAGTGCTAGCCAGTTTAATAATCCCCAAAATAAAAGTAATTAAAAAGAGCGCCTTATTACAACTTTAAGCATAATAAAATAAAATAATCCAAATTAAAGGCTAAACTTATTTAAAATCGTCAATCAATCTTCATGGCCACTCTGAATCCCGCCCACTCAAGTCCACCAATTCTAGGGCTCACCGCAAGGATGGAAGAGGAAGGGGTGAGTTTGGGAAAACTCAGTGTATACAGAAAACCCATCCAAAGCCCAAATCAGCTCGAGCCCATTGGGCCTAAGCCCTATTCAGATAACAGTACACAGAGGTCAAGCCCTTTTCGAATCAAGAGCAAGACCTTAGACCTTTTTAACAAAACAAGATGGCCCATAGGCCCGCTTCAAGAACATATGTAACAATATCAATAATGAATGCAAGCCCAACTGGGAGACTACTCAACCCACCAACCGCTACACCGCCTGCACCAACCCTACACACCATGTGGGGAATATCTCAACCCACCCAAATTTACACACCACAGCTTGCAAAGAACGCACTCAAATTCGATCGGTTGAGGCAAATCCTCCAAGACGTGGATGAACCACTTTCAAGATTCCTCCATTAATACCCCAACCCCATGCAATGATATTAATAAAATCATATCATGTAAAATACAACATTGATCAATCATGCAATTCAGCCAATTTAAACCCTAGGGGTATATCGGTAATTTTACTCTTTAGGGGTAATTTGGTAATTTTGCTCTTTAGGGTAATTTCGTGATCTACGCTACTACACAAGCTAATTCAGAATTTTAACAGATTTATGCAATTTGATTCCACCATCTACCTAACAGGCTAATTTGCCCATCTCTTACCCATATTGGTCCGTAAGCCCATTGGGCCCAGTTTTGGCCCGTCGAGCCCCCTTTTTTCGAAATACGCCAAAACGTCACGCGAACGTGCTTACCACCATGCGGTGCCAGATCTAACAATTATTCTATGCCTTGAGAGCATTCGCATACTCACATGACCATGAAATGCCGGAATTTCAGCATTTCGGCTTTTGCCGAATTGAACTAAGAAAGGGTGTTCGGTACACACCTGATTTGCGACGACTGCTTTTGAGATCCCTTTCGATGTCCTACAATTTATTAGCACAGTTCTTATTTACAAACCATAATCACTAAACCCCCAAAACTTACTTATCCATGATCGAACCATATCCCTAAAAAGCCTTTGAAACCTTAACTTTTTACCAAAGTCGATAGCTATCTCCGAATCCGATTCCTCCAACTCCCACGCCTTCAATCCAACACTTAAGAAGACACTAATCATTGACAGAAAACATCAGTTAAAAGCCTTTAGAGCCACATGCCCAAATCGACAGCCTCCCTAGATTTTAGGGACTTCAGCTTTTTTCGAAGTTGTAAAATAAGACTAGATCTGAAGTGATGAGCACTTACCACTTGTTCCTCTTTGATTTCTACGCAGATCCGATGCGATTTATCCTCTAAATAATGGTAGAGCTCGAATCTAGAAGATCTGAAGTTTCATTATAAGTCCCTAAATCTATGGTATTTCGCTTTTTAGGTGATGAAGAAGATGATGGTTTGAGGCTATAACCTTGGAGTAACGCTGTTGACGAGATATTAAGGGTTTAGAGAAGATGAATGTTGATCACAAGGAACAAAAATATCAAGGATTTGGCTTTGGAGAAATCGGCACAAGTAGTGAGTTTTCGTGATTTCGACCTTTTAATGGCGATTGGTGATGAAGGTTTAATGGAAGATGGGATCCACAAAGAAGGTGAATAAGATGGTCAAGGTTTCGCTAGAAGGAGAAGCATAAAGGAAGAGAAAACATGGAGGAAAAGAGAAGAAGAAAATTCGCACAATGAGAAATAGACTTGTGTTTTCGGCTTTTGTGAGAATTCGAAAAGATGAAAGAAAGCTTTCAAGTGGCTAACCCTAATTCTCCAAGATAGAAAAGAAAAGAACCTAACCCTAATATTAAATTAGAGCAATCGGCCCATCTCTAAGGCCCTTGTCGAAATTTACTTGTGTGATCACATGCCTAGTACATGCCTAAAAATTAAAAGAAAAACAATATGCCTACCTTACAACTTGAACCTGGACCTCCAATTCCTTCCCAGCGCCACTTTTTTAGGAACTTAGTGGCGCCACCTTGCCACTTCACCAAGGCCTTATTTGTGTCATAACTTACGCAGCTTCTTCTTAAAAGCCCACTTAACCAAATCTCCTATTCACTTAAAAATCCCACCTTGATATTTTACCGTGTTTAGCTTAGTCTTGGGCCTTCTAAAGGTCTACTAACACATTTAAACATAATTCCAATATTTAGAACATGAAAATTTCAAGATTTACTAAAAATCACAAAACCCAAAAAATCCGAAAATCAAGGCATTACAACTAATATTTTTTTTTTCCTTTCCGATAATAATAATAATTTTATAAATATATCTAATAATAAAATTTCAAATATCAATAATACAAGAAATAATAATAATTTTCATAAAATTTTCAAACATACATACAAGAATATTTTTCTAATAATAATAATACTAATTAAAATTTCATAAAAATTTAAAATATCCGTAATAATAAATACAAAAAAATTTTCTAGTGGTAATTTAATAAAATAAATTTTTTTTTCAAACGATAATATTTAAAACTTCCTAATTATTCAGTTTTCTTCTATTCAATCCTGACTCAAAACCCAACTCTTCTAGGCCCCAAATTCAGGATGTTACAACTCTACCCTCCTTAAAAAATTTCGTCCTCGAAATTTCAAACTATCAACTAACCGTATTACTCAAGTCAAACCACTATGCTTTCATCACAAGACTCGATTAAAAATAATTTTAATACGACCCGAACATCTAATTACCAAAATAAAGAAACGTTTATTAGGCACGCATACAACTCGTAACATATATTTAAATAAAACAAACTTGGCAATCCCGAGCTCGATGCTCCTTGGACCCACATCTACGACATGCTCCTGCCTTCCTATGGCATTCACCCAATGACGTCCGCTGCGCCTTTGCAGATTGGATAGTTTGGTCGTGCCTTAACATGTTTCACGTAACGAGGCTTGGTTTTCGAGAACTAGAATCCTTCATTTTCTTACACTCCAAGCACCACGCTTGAAGCGCTTCCCTAATTTCCTTAATTTTTGTATCCAATACTTCCTCTACCACTTTCCTTACTAACTCGGCCAAGGCCTCAAGACCAAGCTCGAGTTACCGCTACCGAAGTTAGCGACTTCGCTACCCTCGAAATCTATATCAACACTCTACATTATTAGCATGCATACAATAACTACTAAGATCTCAATTCAAAATTTCAAGATTTTTTCATATGTTCTATGCAGAGATAGTATTTTAAAGTTTTTGTTTTATAGAATCATATCCTAACCACGGTTTCAATCTTTTAGGGTTTTAGTTCTACCCTATCTACATTTTCATATCAAAAGGCTCGATTCTAACTACAGATTATTTCAAGACATTACAAGATAGGAAAAAGAAGTACTTACAGACTTGGTGTCGGGATTCAGCAGCCACTTCGATAAGTCCATAAAACCCATGTTCTAGTTTACCGAAAAAAGATTTGATTTGAAAACACTTTTATTTTAAAACTATTGATTTAACCCCGTTTAACAAATAGAAAAACTTGAACATCTTCGAAAAACTTACCATTTCCAAAAATACCCTTCTTAGGCCCAAGTTTTTGAAAAGATTTTCGGACCAGATCAACAGCCGTGTTGTTGCAACCTAGGCTCTGATACCACTAAATGTAACACCCCAAACCCGGCCTAGACCTTATGATCGGATCGATGCGCCACATCAAGCGCTCAAATCATTCCAGACACTTAATTTGGAAAATTTAGTTTGGTGTTGTAAAAGACACTTTTAAAAGTAGGTTAAAGTGAACGGAAGCTGTGCACCAGGTAGGAAACCAGGAAGAAGAGGAGGTGAGTCCGTCGGACTGCTTAAGTACCAAGCTCCCTTCGGATCCAATCCTAGACATGCACACCGCCATTGCCACACTATAACATCTCGTATAATTTTGAGAAAACCGCTTGATTATGACCATCTTAAGAAAATGATTAAGGTTGCAAAACGCTTGCTTAAAGATATTTATTTTTCTTAGGAAAACATTTACTTTATGGAAACTTTGCGTCATCGTGAACTTTTTAAAACAAGTAGTTTTATAAAACGAACCCTAGTGCTAGCCAGTTTAATAATCCCCAAAATAAAAGTAATTAAAAAGAGCGGCCTTATTACAACTTTAAGCATAATAAAATAAAATAATCCAAATTAAAGGCTAAACTTATTTAAAATCGTCAATCAATCTTCATGGCCACTCTGAATCCCGCCACTCCAAGTCCACCAATTCTAGGGCTCACCGCAAGGATGGAAGAGGAAGGGGTGAGTTTGGGAAAACTCAGTATACAGAAACCCATCCAAAGCCCAAATCAGCTCGAGCCCATTGGGCCTAAGCCCTATTCAGATAACAAGATTACAGAGGTCAAGCCCTTTTCGTAATCAAGATGCAAGACCTTAGCCCTTTTAACAAAACAAGATGGCCCATAGGCCGATTCAAGAACATATGTAACAATATCAATAATGAATGCAAGCCCAACTGGGAGACTACTCAACCCACCAACCGCTACACCGCCTGCACCAACCCTACACACCATGTGGGAATATCTCAACCCACCCAAATTTACACACCACAGTTGCAAAAGAACGCCACTCAAATTCGATCGATTGAGGCAAAGCCTCCAATCGTGGATGAACCACTTTCAAGACTCCCTCCATTAATACCCCAACCCCATGCAATGATATTAATAAAAGCATATCATGTAAAATACAACATTGATCAATCATGCAATTCACCAATTTAAACCCTAGGGGTATATCGGTAATTTTACTCTTTAGGGTAATTTTGGTAATTTTGCTCTTTAGGGTAATTTCGTGATCTACGCTACTACACAAGCTAATTCAGTAATTTTTAACAGATTTATGCAATTTGATTCCACCATCTACCTAACAGGCTAATTTGCCCATCTCTTACCCATATTGGTCCGTAAGCCCATTGGGCCCAGTTTTGGCCCGTCGAGCCCCCTTTTTCCGAAATACGCCAAAACGTCACGCGAACGTGCTTACCACCTTGCGGTGCCAGATCTAACAATTACTCTATGCCTTGAGAGCATTCGCATACTCACATGACCATGAAATGCCAGAATTTTGGCATTTCGGCTTTTGCCGAATTGAACTAAGAAAGGGTGTTCGGTACACACCTGATTTGCGACGACTGCTTTTAAGATCCCTTTCGATGTCCTACAATTTATTAGCACAGTTCTTATTTACAAACCATAATCACTAAACCCCCAAAACTTACTTATCCATGATCGAACCATATCCCTAAAAAGCCTTTGAAACCTTACCCTTTTACCAAAGTCGATAGCTATCTCCGAATCCGATTCCTCCAACTCCCACGCCTTCAATCCAACACTTAAGAAGACACTAATCATTGAAAGAAAACATCAGTTAAAAGCCTTTAGAGCCACATGCCCAAATCGACAGCCTCCCTACATTTTAGGGACTTCAGCTTTTTTCGAAGTTGTAAAATAAGACTAGATCTGAAGTGATGAGCACTTACCACTTGTTCCTCTTTGATTTCTACGTAGATCTGATGCAGATTTATCCTCTAAATGATGGTAGAGCTCGAATCTAGAAGATCTGAAGTTTCGACTATAAGTCCCTAAATCTATGGTATTTCGGCTTTTTGGTGATGAAGAAGATGATGGTTTGAGGCTATAACCTTGGAGTAACGTTGTTTAAGCGATATTAAGGGTTTAGAGAAGATGAATGTTGATCACAAGGAACAAAAATATCAAGGATTTGGCTTTGGAGAAATCGGCACAAGTAGTGAGTTTTCGTGATTTCGCCTTTTAATGGCGATTGGTGATGAAGGTTTAATGGAAGATGGGATCGACAAAGAAGGTGAATAAGATGGTCGAAGGTTTCGCTAGAAGGAGAAGCATAAAGGAAGATAAAACATGGAGGAAAAGAGAAGAAGAAAATTCGCACAATGAGAAATAGACTTGTGTTTTCGGCTTTTGTGAGAATTCGAAAAAGATGAAAGAAAGCTTTCAGTGGCTAACCCTAATTCTCCAAGATAGAAAAGAAAAGAACCTAACCCTAATATTAAATTAGAGCAATCGCCCATCTCTAAGGCCCTTGTCGAAATTTACTTGTGTGATCACATGCCTAGTACATGCCTAAAAATTAAAAGAAAAACAATATGCCTACCTTACAACTTGAACCTGGACCTCCAATTCCTTCCCAGCGCCACTTTTTTAGGAACTTAGTGGCGCCACCTTGCCACTTCACCAAGGCCTTATTTGTGTCATAACTTACGCAGTTCTTCTTAAAAGCCCACTTAACCAAATCTCCTATTCACTTAAAAATCCCACCTTGATATTTTACCGTGTTTAGCTTAGTCTTGGGCCTTCTAAAGGTCTACTAACACATTTAAACATAATTCCAATATTTAGAACATGAAAATTTCAAGATTTACTAAAAATCACAAAACCCAAAAAAATCCGAAAATCAAGGCATTACAACTAATATTTTTTTTCCTTTCCGATAATAATAATAATTTTATAAATATATCTAATAATAAAATTTCAAATATCAATAATACAAGAAATAATAATAATTTTCATAAAAATTTTCAAACATACATACAGAATATTTTTCTAATAATAATAATACTAATTAAAATTTCATAAAATTTAAAATATCCGTAATAATAAATACAAGAAAAATTTTCTAGTGGTAATTTAATAAAATAATTTTTTTTCCAAACGATAATATTTAAAACTTCCTAATTATTCGTGTTTTCTTCTATTCAATCCTGCACTCAAAACCCAACTCTTCTAGGCCCCAAATTCGGATGTTACAACTCTACCCTCCTTAAAAAATTTCGTCCTCGAAATTTCAAACTATCAACTAACCGTATTACTCAAGTCAAACCACTATGCTTTCATCACACTCTCGATTAAAATAATTTTAGTACGACCGTAACATCTAATTACCAAAATAAAGAAACGTTTATCGTGCACGCATACAACTCGTAACATATATTTAAATAAAACAAACTTGGCAATCCCGAGCTCGATGCTCCTTGGACCCACATCTACGACATGCTTCGTCTTCCTATGGCATTCACCGAATGACGTCCGCTGCGATCTTTGCAGATTGGATAGTTTGGTCGTGCCTTAACATGTTTCACGAACGAGGCTTGGTTTTCGAGAACTAGAATCCTTCCTTTTCTTACACTCCAAGCACCACGCTTGAAGCGCTTCCCTAATTTCCTTAATTTTTGTATCCAATACTTCCTCTACCACTTTCCTTACTAACTCGGCAAGGCCTCAAGTACCAAGCTCGAGTTACCGCTACCGAAGTTGGCGGACTTCGCTACCCTCGAATCCATATCAACACTCTACATTATTAGCATGCATACAATAACTACTAAGATCTCAATTCAAAAATTTCAAGACTTTTCATATGTTCTATGCAGAGATAGTATTTTAAAGTTTTTGTTTTATAGAATCATATCCTAACCACGGTTTCAATCTTTTAGGGTTTTTAGTTCTACCCTATCTACATTTTCATATCAAAAGGCTCGATTCTAACTACGATATTATTTCAAGACATTACAAGATAGGAAAAAGAAGTACTTACAGACTTGGTGCGGGGATTCAGCAGCCACTTCTGATCGATCCATAAAACCCATGTTCTAGTTTTATCGAAAAAGATTTGATTTGAAAACACTTTTATTTTAAAACTATTGATTTAACCCCGTTTAACAAATAGAAAAACTTGAACATCTTCGAAAAACTTACCATTTCCAAAAATACCCTTCTTAGGCCCAAGTTTTTGAAAAGATTTTCGGACCGATCCACACCGAAGTTGTTGCAACCTAGGCTCTGATACCACTAAATGTAACACCCCAAACCCGGCCTAGACATTATGACCGGATCTGATGCGCCACATCGAAGCGTTCAAATCATTCCGCATTTCTTAATTTGGAAAATTTAGTTTGGTGTTGTAAAAGACACTTTTAAAAGTAGGTTAAAGTGAACGGAAGTCATGCACCGGTAGGAAACCAGAAGAAGAGGAGGTGAGTCCGTCGGACCGCTAAGTACCAAGCTCCTTCGGATCCAATCCTAGACATGCACACCGCCATTGCCACACTCTAACATCTCGTATAATTTTGAGAAAACCGTTTGATTATGACCATCTTAAGAAAATGATTAAGGTTGCAAAACGTTTGCTTAAAGATATTTATTTTCTTGGGAAAACATTTACTTTATGGAAACTTTGCGCGTCATCGTGAACTTTTTAAAAACAAGTAGTTTTTATAAAACGAACCCTAGTGCTAGCCAGTTTAATAATCCCCAAAATAAAAGTAATTAAAAAGAGCGGCCTTATTACAACTTTAAGCATAATAAAATAAAATAATCCAAATTAAAGGCTAAACTTATTTAAAATCGTCAATCAATCTTCATGGCCACTCAAATCCCGCCCACTCCAAGTCCACCAATTCTAGGGCTCACCGCAAGGATGGAAGAGGAAGGGGTGAGTTTGGGAAAACTCGATGTATCTGAAACCCATCCAAAGCCCAAATCAGCTCGAGCCCATTGGGCCTAAGCCCTATTCAGATAACAATTACACAGAGGTCAAGCCCTTTTCGTAATCTGATAGCAAGACCTTAGCCCTTTTTAACAAAACAAGATGGCCCATAGGCCCGCTTCAAGAACATATGTAACAATATCGATAATGAATGCAAGCCCAACTGGGAGACTACTCAACCCACCAACCGCTACACCGCCTGCACCAACCCTACACACCATGTGGGAATATCTCAACCCACCCAAATTTCACACACACCACAGTTGCAAAGAACAGCACTCAAATTCAGTCGATTGAGGCAAAGCCTCCAATACGTGGATGAACCACTTTCAAGATTTCCTCCATTAATACCCCAACCCCATGCAATGATATTAATAAAAGCATATCATGTAAAATACAACATTGATCAATCATGCAATTCACCAATTTAAACCCTAGGGTATATCGGTAATTTTACTCTTTAGGGGTAATTTTGGTAATTTTGCTCTTTAGGGTAATTTCGTGATCTATGCTACTACACAAGCTAATTCAGAATTTTTATCAGATTTATGCAATTTGATTCCACCATCTACCTAACGAAGCTAATTTGCCCATCTCTTACCCATATTGGTCCGTAAGCCCATTGGGCCCGCTTTGGCCCGTCGAGCCCCTTTTTCCGAATACGCCAAAACGTCCACGCTGAACGTGCTTACCACCTTGCGGTGCCGATCTAACAATTACTCTATGCCTTGAGAGCATTCGCATACTCACATGACCATGAAATGCCGAATTTTGGCATTTCGCTTTTCTTAAATTGAACTAAGAAAGGGTGTTCAGACACACCGATTTGCGACGACGCTTTTGAGATCCCTTCGATGTCCTACAATTTATTAGCACAGTTCTTATTTACAAACCATAATCACTAAACCCCAAAACTTACTTATCCATGATCGAACCATATCCCTAAAAAGCCTTTGAAACCTTACCCTTTTACCAAAGTCGATAGCTATCTCGAATCCGATTCCTCCAACTCCCACGCCTTCAATCCAACACTTAAGAAGACACTAATCATTGAAAGAAAACATCGCTTAAAAGCCTTTAGAGCCACATGCCCAAATCGACACCTCCCTAGATTTTAGGGACTTGACTTTTTTCGTTGTAAAATAAGACTAGATCTGAAGTGATGAGCACTTACCACTTGTTCCTCTTTGATTTCTACGCAGATCCGATGCGATTTATCCTCTAAATGATGGTAGAGCTCGAATCTAGAAGATCTGAAGTTTCGCTATAAGTCCCTAAATCTATGGTATTTCGCTTTTTAGGTGATGAAGAAGATGATGGTTTGAGGCTATAACCTTGGAGTAACGTTGCCGACGATATTAAGGGTTTAGAGAAGATGAATGTTGATCACAAGGAACAAAAATATCAAGGATTTGGCTTTGGAGAAATCGGCACAAGTAGTGAGTTTTCGAGATTTCGCCTTTTAATGGCGATTGGTGATGAAGGTTTAATGGAAGATGGGATCGACAAAGAAGGTGAATAAGATGGTCGAAGGTTTCGGCTAGAAGGAGAAGCATAAAGGAAGAGAAAACATGGAGGAAAAGAGAAGAAGAAAATTCGGCACAATGAGAAATAGACTTGTGTTTTCGGCTTTTGTGAGAATTCAGAAAAGATGAAAGAAAGCTTTCAAGTGGCTAACCCTAATTCTCCAAGATAGAAAAGAAAAGAACCTAACCCTAATATTAAATTAGAGCAATCGGCCCATCTCTCTAAGGCCCTTGTCGAAATTTACTTGTGTGATCACATGCCTAGTACATGCCTAAAAATTAAAAGAAAAACAATATGCCTACCTTACAACTTGAACCCTGGACCTCCAATTCCTTCCCAGGCGCCACTTTTTTAGGAACTTAGTGGCGTCACCTTGCCACTTCACCAAGGCCTTATTTGTGTCATAACTTACGCAGCTTCTTCTTAAAAGCCCACTTAACCAAATCTCCTATTCACTTAAAAATCCCACCTTGATATTTTACCGTGTTTAGCTTAGTCTTGGGCCTTCTAAAGGTCTACTAACACATTTAAACATAATTCCAATATTTAGAACATGAAAATTTCAAGATTTACTAAAAATCACAAAACCCAAAAAATCCGAAAATCAAGGCATTACAACTAATATTTTTTTTTCCTTTCCGATAATAATAATAATTTTATAAATATATCTAATAATAAAATTTCAAATATCAATAATACAAGAAATAATAATAATTTTCATAAAAATTTTCAAACATACATACAAGAATATTTTTCTAATAATAATAATACTAATTAAAATTTCATAAAATTTAAAATATCCGTAATAATAAATACAAGAAAATTTTCTAGTGGTAATTTAATAAAATAATTTTTTTTTCGAAACGATAATATTTAAAACTTCCTAATTATTCAGTTTTCTTCTATTCAATCCTGCACTCAAAACCCAACTCTTCTAGGCCCCAAATTCAGGATGTTACAACTCTACCCTCCTTAAAAAATTTCGTCCTCGAAATTTCAAACTATCAACTAACCAGTATTACTCAAGTCAAACCACTATGCTTTCACTGCAGACTCGATTAAAAATAATTTTAATACGACCCGAACATCTAATTACCAAAATAAAGAAACGTTTATCGAGCACGCATACAACTCGTAACATATATTTAAATAAAACAAACTTGGCAATCCCGAGCTCGATGCTCCTTGGACCCACATCTACGACATGCTCCTGTCTTCCTATGGCATTCACCGAATGACGTCCGCTGCGATCTTTGCAGATTGGATAGTTTGGTCGGTGCCTTAACATGTTTCACGTAAGCGAGGCTTGGTTTTACGAGAACTAGAATCCTTCCTTTTCTTACACTCCAAGCACCACGCTTGAAGCGCTTCCCTAATTTCCTTAATTTTTGTATCCAATACTTCCTCTACCACTTTCCTTACTAACTCGGCCAGTGCCTCAGTACCAAGCTCTGAGTTACCGCTACCCGAAGTTGGCAGACTTCGCTTACCCTCAGAATCCATATCAACACTCTACATTATTAGCATGCATACAATAACTACTAAGATCTCAATTCAAAAATTTCAGTACTTTTTCATATGTTCTATGCAGAGATAGTATTTTAAAGTTTTTGTTTTTATAGAATCATATCCTAACCACGGTTTCAATCTTTTAGGGTTTTTAGTTCTACCCTATCTACATTTTCATATCAAAAGGCTCGATTCTAACTACAGTATTATTTCAGTACATTACAGTATAGGAAAAAGAAGTACTTACAGACTTGGTGCCGGGATTCAGCAGCCACTTCGATCGAGTCCATAAAACCCATGTTCTAGTTTTATCGAAAAAAGATTTGATTTGAAAACACTTTTATTTTAAAACTATTGATTTAACCCCGTTTAACAAATAGAAAAACTTGAACATCTTCGAAAAACTTACCATTTCCAAAAATACCCTTCTTAGGCCCAAGTTTTTGAAAAGATTTTCGGACCAGATCCACAGCCGAGTTGTTGCAACCTAGGCTCTGATACCACTAAATGTAACACCCCAAACCCGGCCTAGACATTATGACCGGATCGATCGCCACATCATCGTTCAAATCATTCCGCATTTCTTAATTTGGAAAATTTAGTTTGGTGTTGTAAAGACACTTTTAAAAGTAGGTTAAAGTGAATGGAAGTCATGCACCGGTAGGAAACCAGAAGAAGAGGAGGTGAGTCCGTCGGATTGCTTAAGTACCAAGCTCCTTTGGATCCAATCCTAGACATGCACACCGCCATTGCCACACTCTAACATCTCGTATAATTTTGAGAAAACCGTTTGATTATGACCATCTTAAGAAAATGATTAAGGTTGCAAAACGTTTGCTTAAAGATATTTATTTTCTTGGGAAAACATTTACTTTATGGAAACTTTGTGCGTCATCGTGAACTTTTTAAAAACAAGTAGTTTTTATAAAAGCGAACCCTAGTGCTAGCCAGTTTAATAATCCCCAAAATAAAAGTAATTAAAAAGAGCGGCCTTATTACAACTTTAAGCATAATAAAAATAAAATAATCCAAATTAAAGGCTAAACTTATTTAAAATCGTCAATCAATCTTCATGGCCACTCTGAATCCCTTGACTCCAAGTCCACCAATTCTAGGGCTCACCGCAAGGATGGAAGAGGAAGGGGTGAGTTTGGGAAAACTCGGTGTATCTGAAAACCCATCCAAAGCCCAAATCAGCTCGAGCCCATTGGGCCTAAGCCCTATTCAGATAACAATTACACAAGAGGTCAAGCCCTTTTCGAATCTGATGAGCAAGACCTTAGCCCTTTTTAACAAAACAGTATGGCCCATAGGCCCAGTTCAGTAACATATGTAACAATATCAGTAATGAATGCAAGCCCAACTGGGGAGACTACTCAACCCACCAACCGCTACACTGCCCCGTACCAACCCTACACACCATGTGGGGAATATCTCAACCCACCCAGCCCTACACACCACAGTTGCGAAGAACGCACTCAAATTCGATCGATTGAGGCAAAGCCTCCGAGACGTGGATGAACCACTTTCAGTACTTCCTCCATTAATACCCCAACCCCATGCAACAGATATTAATAAAAGCATATCATGTAAAATACAACATTGATCAATCATGCAATTCAGCCAATTTAAACCCTAGGGGTATATCGGTAATTTTACTCTTTAGGGGTAATTTCGGTAATTTTGCTCTTTAGGGGTAATTTCGTGATCTACGCTACTACACAAGCTAATTCAGAATTTTAACAGATTTATGCAATTTGATTCCACCATCTACCTAACAGCTAATTTGCCCATCTCTTACCCATATTGGTCCGTAAGCCCATTGGGCCCAGGTTTTGGCCCGTCGAGCCCCTTTTTCCAAATACGCCAAAACGTCACGCCGAACGTGCTTACCACCTTGCGGTGCCAGATCTAACAATTACTCTATGCCTTGAGAGCATTCGCATACTCACATGACCATGAAATGCCGGAATTTCGGCATTTCGGCTTTTGCCGAATTGAACTAAGAAAGGGTGTTCGGTACACACCTGATTTGCGACGACTGCTTTTGAGATCCCTTTCGATGTCCTACAATTTATTAGCACAGTTCTTATTTACAAACCATAATCACTAAACCCCAAAACTTACTTATCCATGATCGAACCATATCCCTAAAAGCCTTTGAAACCTTACCTTTTGCCAAAGTCGATAGCTATCTCCGAATCCGATTCCTCCAACTCCCACGCCTTTAATCCAACACTTAAGAAGACACTAATCATTGATGAAAACATCGCTTAAAAGCCTTTAGAGCCACATGCCCAAATCGATGACCTCCCTAGATTTTAGGGACTTGACTTTTTCAAGTTGTAAAATAAGACTAGATCTGAAGTGATGAGCACTTACCACTTGTTCCTCTTTGATTTCTACGCAGATCGATGCGATTTATCCTCTAAATGATGGTAGAGCTCGAATCTAGAAGATCTGAAGTTTCGCTATAAGTCCCTAAATCTATGGTATTTCACTTTTTAGGTGATGAAGAAGATGATGGTTTGAGGCTATAACCTTGGAGTAACGTTGTTGACGCGATATTAAGGGTTTAGAGAAGATGAATGTTGATCACAAGGAACAAAAATATTGAAGGATTTGGCTTTGGAGAAATCGGCACAAGTAGTGAGTTTTCGAGATTTCGACCTTTTAATGGCGATTGGTGATGAAGGTTTAATGGAAGATGGGATCGACAAAGAAGGTGAATAAGATGGTCAAAGGTTTGACTAGAAGGAGAAGCATAAAGGAAGAGAAAACATGGAGGAAAAGAGAAGAAGAAAATTCGCACAATGAGAAATAGACTTGTGTTTTCGGCTTTTGTGAGAATTGAGAAAAGATGAAAGAAAGCTTTCAAGTGGCTAACCCTAATTCTCCAAGATAGAAAAGAAAAGAACCTAACCTAATATTAAATTAGAGCAATCAGCCCATCTCTCTAAGGCCCTTGTCGAAATTTACTTGTGTGATCACATGCCTAGTACATGCCTAAAAATTAAAAGAAAAACAATATGCCTACCTTACAACTTGAACCTGGACCTCCAATTCCTTCCAGCGCCACTTTTTTAGGAACTTAGTGGCGTCACCTTGCCACTTCACCAAGGCCTTATTTGTGTCATAACTTACGCAGCTTCTTCTTAAAAGCCCACTTAACCAAATCTCCTATTCACTTAAAAATCCCACCTTGATATTTTACCGTGTTTAGCTTAGTCTTGGGCCTTCTAAAGGTCTACTAACACATTTAAACATAATTCCAATATTTAGAACATGAAAATTTCAAGATTTACTAAAAATCACAAAAACCAAAAAAATCCAGAAAATCAAGGCATTACAACTAATATTTTTTTTTTTTCCGATAATAATAATAATTTTATAAATATATCTAATAATAAAAATTTCAAATATCAATAATACAAGAAATAATAATAATTTTCATAAAAATTTTCAAACATACATACAAGAATATTTTTCTAATAATAATAATACTAATTAAAATTTCATAAAATTTAAAATATCCGTAATAATAAATACAAGAAAAATTTTCTAGTGGTAATTTAATAAAATAAATTTTTTTTCGAAACGATAATATTTAAAACTTCCTAATTATTCAGGTTTTCTTCTATTCAATCCTGACTCAAAACCCAACTCTTCTAGGCCCCAAATTCGGGATGTTACAACTCTACCCTCCTTAAAAAATTTCGTCCTCGAAATTTCAAACTATCAACTAACCGTATTACTCAAGTCAAACCACTATGCTTTCACTTGCACTCTCGATTAAAATAATTTTAGTACGACCCGAACATCTAATTACCAAAATAAAGAAACGTTTATCGAACACGCATACAACTCGTAACATATATTTAAATAAAACAAACTTGGCAATCCCGAGCTCGATGCTCCTTGGACCCACATCTACGACATGCTCCTGTCTTCCTATGGCATTCACCGAATGACGTCCGCTGCGATCTTTGCAGATTGGATAGTTTGGTCGTGCCTTAACATGTTTCACGAATCGAGGCTTGGTTTTACGAGAACTAGAATCCTTCCTTTTCTTACACTCCAAGCACCACGCTTGAAGCGCTTCCCTAATTTCCTTAATTTTGTATCCAATACTTCCTCTACCACTTTCCTTACTAACTCGGCGGTGCCTCGGTACCAAGCTCGAGTTACCGCTACCCGAAGTTAGCGGACTTCGCTACCCTCGAATCCATATCAACACTCTACATTATTAGCATGCATACAATAACTACTAAGATCTCAATTCAAAAATTTCATTACTTTTCATATGTTCTATCAGAGATAGTATTTTAAAGTTTTTGTTTTTATAGAATCATATCCTAACCACGGTTTCAATCTTTTAGGGTTTTAGTTCTACCCTATCTACATTTTCATATCAAAAGGCTCGATTCTAACTACAGTATTATTTCAGTACATTACAGTATAGGAAAAAGAAGTACTTACAGACTTGGTGCCGGGGATTCAGTGTGCCACTTCCTGATAAGTCCATAAAAACCCATGTTCTAGTTTACCGAAAAAAAGATTTGATTTGAAAACACTTTTATTTTAAAACTATTGATTTAACCTCGTTTAACAAATAGAAAAACTTGAACATCTTCGAAAAACTTACCATTTCCAAAAATACCCTTCTTAGGCCCAAGTTTTTGAAAAGATTTTCGGACCAGATCCACAGCCGAGTTGTTGCAACCTAGGCTCTGATACCACTAAATGTAACACCCCAAACCCGGCCTAGACCTTATGACCGGATCTGATGCGCCACATCGAAGCGTTCAAATCATTCCGTATTACTTAATTTGGAAAATTTAGTTTGGTGTTGTAAAAGACACTTTTAAAAGTAGGTTAAAGTGAATGGAAGTCAGGCACCGTAGGAAACCGGAAGAAGAGGAGGTGAGTCCGTCGGACTGCTTAAGTACCAAGCTCCCTTCGGATCCAATCCTAGACATGCACACCGCCATTGCCACACTCTAACATCTCGTATAATTTTGAGAAAAACCGTTTGATTATGACCATCTTAAGAAAATGATTAAGGTTGCAAAACGTTTGCTTAAAGATATTTATTTTTCTTGGGAAAACATTTACTTTGCGGAAACTTTGCGCGTCATCGTGAACTTTTTTAAAAACAAGTAGTTTTTATAAAACGAACCCTAGTGCTAGCCAGTTTAATAATCCCAAAATAAAAGTAATTAAAAAGAGCAGCCTTATTACAACTTTAAGCATAATAAAAATAAAATAATCCAAATTAAAGGCTAAACTTATTTAAAATCGTCAATCAATCTTCATGGCCACTCTGAATCCCGCCCAGCTCCAAGTCCACCAATTCTAGGGCTCACCTGCAAGGATGGAAGAGGAAGGGGGTGAGTTTGGGAAAACTCGGTGTATCTGAAACCCATCCAAAGCCCAAATCACTCGAGCCCATTGGGCCTAAGCCCTATTCAGATAACGACACGAGGTCAAGCCCTTTTGAATCAAGATGTAAGACCTTAGCCCTTTTTAACAAAATAGTATGGCCCATAGGCCCGCCAAATAACATATGTAACAATATCGAATAATGAATGCAAGCCCAACTGGGAGACTACTCAACCCACCAACCGCTACATCGCCTGCACCAACCCTACACACCATGTGGGAATATCTCAACCCACCCAAATTTCACACACATTTGCTTGCAAGAACGCACTCAATTCAATCGATTGAGGCAAAGCCTCCGATCGTGGATGAACCACTTTCAAGACTTCCTCCATTAATACCCCAACCCCATGCAATGATATTAATAAAAGCATATCATGTAAAATACAACATTGATCAATCATGCAATTCACCAATTTAAACCCTAGGGGTATATCGGTAATTTTACTCTTTAGGGGTAATTTGGTAATTTTGCTCTTTAGGGGTAATTTCGTGATCTACGCTACTACACAAGCTAATTCGAGTAATTTTAACAGATTTATGCAATTTGATTCCACCATCTACCTAACGAAGCTAATTTGCCCATCTCTTACCCATATTGGTCCGTAAGCCCATTGGGCCCGATTTTGGCCCGTCGAGCCCCTTTTTCCGAATACGCCAAAACGTCCACGCTGAACGTGCTTACCACCTTGCGGTGCCAGATCTAACAATTACTCTATGCCTTGAGAGCATTCGCATACTCACATGACCATGAAATGCCGAATTTCGGCATTTGACATTCGACTTTTTAGAATTGAACTAAGAAAGGGTGTTCGGTACACACCGATTTGCGACGATCGCTTTTAAGATCCCTTCGATGTCCTACAATTTATTAGCACAGTTCTTATTTACAAACCATAATCACTAAACCCCCAAAACTTACTTATCCATGATCGAACCATATCCCTGAAAAGCCTTTGAAACCTTACCCTTTTACCAAAGTCGATAGCTATCTCCGAATCCGATTCGTCCAACTCCCACGCCTTTAATCCAACACTTAAGAAGACACTAATCATTGACAGAAAACATCAGTTAAAAGCATTTAGAGCCACATGCCCAAATCGACAGCCTCCCTAGATTTTAGGGACTTCAGCTTTTTTCGAAGTTGTAAAATAAGACTAGATCTGAAGTGATGAGCACTTACCACTTGTTCCTCTTTGATTTCTACGCAGATCTGATGCAGATTTATCCTCTAAATGATGGTAGAGCTCGAATCTAGAAGATCTGAAGTTTCGGCTATAAGTCCCTAAATCTATGGTATTTCGGCTTTTTAGGTGATGAAGAAGATGATGGTTTGAGGCTATAACCTTGGAGTAACGTTGTTTACGGATATTAAGGGTTTAGAGAAGATGAATGTTGATCACAAGGAACAAAAATACTGAAGGATTTGGCTTTGGAGAAATCGGCACAAGTAGTGAGTTTTCAGGATTTCGACCTTTTAATGGCGATTGGTGATGAAGGTTTAATGGAAGATGGGATCGACAAAGAAGGTGAATAAGATGGTCAAGAAGGTTTGGCTAGAAGGAGAAGCATAAAGGAAGAGAAAACATGGAGGAAAAGAGAAGAAGAAAATTCGGCACAATGAGAAATAGACTTGTGTTTTCGGCTTTTGTGAGAATTCAGAAAAGATGAAAGAAAGCTTTCGGTGGCTAACCCTAATTCTCCAAGATAGAAAAGAAAAGAACCTAACCTAATATTAAATTAGAGCAATCGGCCCATCTCTAAGGCCCTTGTTGAAATTTACTTGTGTGATCACATGCCTAGTACATGCCTAAAAATTAAAAGAAAAACAATATGCCTACCTTACAACTTGAACCTGGACCTCCAATTCCTTCCAGTGCCACTTTTTTAGGAACTTAGTGGCGTCACCTTGCCACTTCACCAAGGCCTTATTTGTGTCATAACTTACGCAGTTCTTCTTAAAAGCCCACTTAACCAAATCTCCTATTCACTTAAAATCCCACCTTGATATTTTACCGTGTTTAGCTTAGTCTTGGGCCTTCTAAAGGTCTACTAACACATTTAAACATAATTCCAATATTTAGAACATGAAAATTTCAAGATTTACTAAAAATCACAAAAACCCAAAAAATCCCAAAATCAAGGCATTACAACTAATATTTTTTTTTCCTTTCCGATAATAATAATAATTTTATAAATATATCTAATAATAAAATTTCAAATATCAATAATACATAAATAATAATAATTTTCATAAAATTTTCAAACATACATACTGATAATATTTTTCTAATAATAATAATACTAATTAAAATTTCATAAAATTTAAAATATCCGTAATAATAAATACAAAAAATTTTCTAGTGGTAATTTAATAAAATAAATTTTTTTTACGAAGCGATAATATTTAAAACTTCCTAATTATTCGGGTTTTCTTCTATTCAATCCTGGACTCAAAACCCAACTCTTCTAGGCCCCAAATTCAGGATGTTACAACTCTACCCTCCTTAAAAAATTTCGTCCTCGAAATTTCCAACTATCAACTAACCGTATTACTCAAGTCAAACCACTATGCTTTCACTTGCACACTCGATTAAAAATAATTTTAGTACGACCGAACATCTAATTACCAAAATAAAGAAACGTTTATCGAGCACGCATACAACTCGTAACATATATTTAAATAAAACAAACTTGGCAATCCCGAGCTCGATGCTCCTTGGACCCACATCTACGACATGCTTCGCATCTTCCTATGGCATTCACCGAATGACGTCCGTTCTGCGATCTTTGCAGATTGGATAGTTTGGTCGTGCCTTAACATGTTTCACGAGCGAGGCTTGGTTTTACGAGAACTAGAATCCTTCCTTTTCTTACACTCCAAGCACCACCGCTTGAAGCGCTTCCCTAATTTCCTTAATTTTTGTATCCAATACTTCCTCTACCACTTTCCTTACTAACTCGGCCGATGCCTCGGTACCAAGCTCGAGTTACCGCTACCGAAGTTGGCGGACTTAACACCCTCGAAATCCATATCAACACTCTACATTATTAGCATGCATACTATAACTACTAAGATCTCAAGTCAAAAATTTGATACTTTTTCATATGTTCTATGCAGAGATAGTATTTTAAAGTTTTTGTTTTATAGAATCATATCCTAACCACGGTTTCAATCTTTTAGGGTTTTAGTTCTACCCTATCTACATTTTCATATCAAAAGGCTCGATTCTAACTACAGATATTATTTCAAGACATTACAATATAGGAAAAAGAAGTACTTACAGACTTGGTGCCGGGATTCGATGTGCCACTTCTGATCGATCCATAAAACCCATGTTCTAGTTTTATCGAAAAAAGATTTGATTTGAAAACACTTTTATTTTAAAACTATTGATTTAACCCGTTTAATAAATAGAAAAACTTGAACATCTTGAAAAACTTACCATTTCCAAAAATACCCTTCTTAGGCCCAAGTTTTTGAAAAGATTTTGGACCGGATCCACAAATGAGTTGTTGCAACCTAGGCTCGATACCACTAAATGTAACACCCCAAACCCGGCCTAGACATTATGACCGGATCGATCGCCACATCGATGCGTTCAAATCATTCAGTATTACTTAATTTGGAAAATTTAGTTTGGTGTTGTAAAGACACTTTTAAAAGTAGGTTAAAGTGAATGGAAGTCATGCACCGGTAGGAAACCAGGAAGAAGAGGAGGTGAGTCCGTCGGACTGCTTAAGTACCAAGCTCCTTTCGGATCCAATCCTAGACATGCACACCGCCATTGCCACACTCTAACATCTCGTATAATTTTGAGAAAAACCGTTTGATTATGACCATCTTAAGAAAATGATTAAGGTTGCAAAACGTTTGCTTAAAGATATTTATTTTTCTTGGGAAAACATTTACTTTGCGGAAACTTTGCGCGTCATCGTGAACTTTTTAAAACAAGTAGTTTTTATAAAAGCGAACCCTAGTGCTAGCCAGTTTAATAATCCCCAAAATAAAAGTAATTAAAAAGAGCGGCCTTATTACAACTTTAAGCATAATAAAAATAAAATAATCCAAATTAAAGGCTAAACTTATTTAAAATCGTCAATCAATCTTCATGGCCACTCTAAATCCCGACTCAAGTCCACCAATTCTAGGGCTCACTGCAAGGATAGAAGAGGAAGGGGTGAGTTTGGGAAAACTCAGTGTATCTGAAACCCATCCAAAGCCCAAATCAGCTCGAGCCCATTGGGCCTAAGCCTATTCAGATAACAAGATTACAGAGGTCAAGCCCTTTTCGAATCTGATGCAAGACCTTAGCCCTTTTAACAAAACAAGTATGGCCCATAGGCCCGATTCGATAACATATGTAACAATATCAATAATGAATGCAAGCCCAACTGGGAGACTACTCAACCCACCAACCGCTACACTTGCCTGTACCAACCCTACACACCATGTGGGAATATCTCAACCCACCCACCACACACACACAGTTAAACAGCAGCACTCAAATTCAGTCGATTGAGGCAAAGCCTCCGATCGTGGATGAACCACTTTCGAGACTTCCTCCATTAATACCCCAACCCCATGCAATGATATTAATAAAAGCATATCATGTAAAATACAACATTGATCAATCATGCAATTCACCAATTTAAAACGCTAGGGGTATATCGGTAATTTTACTCTTTAGGGTAATTTCGTGATCTACGCTACTACACAAGCTAATTCAAGTAATTTTAACAGATTTATGCAATTTGATTCCACCATCTACCTAACGAGCTAATTTGCCCATCTCTTACCCATATTGGTCCGTAAGCCCATTGGGCCCGGTTTTGGCCCGTCGAGCCCCTTTTCCAAATACGCCAAAACGTCATGAACGTGCTTACCACCTTGCGGTGCGGATCTAACAATTACTCTATGCCTTGAGAGCATTCGCATACTCACATGACCATGAAATGCCGGAATTTGGCATTTCGGCTTTTTTAATTGAACTAAGAAAGGGTGTTAACACACCGATTTACGACGACTTCTTTTGAGATCCCTTCGATGTCCTACAATTTATTAGCACAGTTCTTATTTACAAACCATAATCACTAAACCCCAAAACTTACTTATCCATGATCGAACCATATCCCTAAAAAGCCTTTGAAACCTTACCTTTTACCAAAGTCGATAGCTATCTCCGAATCCGATTCCTCCAACTCCCACGCCTTCAATCCAACACTTAAGAAGACACTAATCATTGATGAAAACATCGCTTAAAAGCCTTTAGAGCCACATGCCCAAATCGATGACCTCCCTAGATTTTAGGGACTTGACTTTTTGAAGTTGTAAAATAAGACTAGATCTGAAGTGATGAGCACTTACCACTTGTTCCTCTTTGATTTCTACGCAGATCTGATGCAGATTTATCCTCTAAATGATGGTAGAGCTCGAATCTAGAAGATCTGAAGTTTCGGCTATAAGTCCCTAAATCTATGGTATTTCGCTTTTTAGGTGATGAAGAAGATGATGGTTTGAGGCTATAACCTTGGAGTAACGTTGTTTACGATATTAAGGGTTTAGAGAAGATGAATGTTGATCACAAGGAACAAAAATCTTGAAGGATTTGGCTTTGGAGAAATCGGCACAAGTAGTGAGTTTTCAGGATTTCGGCCTTTTAATGGCGATTGGTGATGAAGGTTTAATGGAAGATGGGATCGACAAAGAAGGTGAATAAGATGGTCAGAAGGTTTCGGCTAGAAGGAGAAGCATAAAGGAAGAGAAAACATGGAGGAAAAGAGAAGAAGAAAATTCGGCACAATGAGAAATAGACTTGTGTTTTCGGCTTTTGTGAGAATTCAGAAAAGATGAAAGAAAGCTTTTAGGTGGCTAACCCTAATTCTCCAAGATAGAAAAGAAAAGAATCTAACCCTAATATTAAATTAGAGCAATCGGCCCATCTCTCTAAGGCCCTTGTTGAAATTTACTTGTGTGATCACATGCCTAGTACATGCCTAAAAATTAAAAGAAAAACAATATGCCTACCTTACAACTTGAACCTGGACCTCCAATTCCTTCCCAGCGCCACTTTTTTTAGGAACTTAGTGGCGTCACCTTGCCACTTCACCAAGGCCTTATTTGTGTTATAACTTACGCAGCTTCTTCTTAAAAGCCCACTTAACCAAATCTCCTATTCACTTAAAAATCCCACCTTGATATTTTACCGTGTTTAGCTTAGTCTTGGGCCTTCTAAAGGTCTACTAACACATTTAAACATAATTCCAATATTTAGAACATGAAAATTTCAAGATTTACTAAAAATCACAAAACCCAAAAAATCCCAAAATCAAGGCATTACAACTAATATTTTTTTCCTTTCCGATAATAATAATTTTATAAATATATCTAATAATAAAAATTTCAAATATCAATAATACAAGAAATAATAATAATTTTCATAAAAATTTTCAAACATACATACAATAATATTTTTCTAATAATAATAATACTAATTAAAATTTCATAAAATTTAAAATATCCGTAATAATAAATACAAGAAAAATTTTCTAGTGGTAATTTAATAAAATAAATTTTTTTTCCGAAGCGATAATATTTAGAACTTCCTAATTATTCAGGTTTTCTTCTATTGAATCCTGCACTCGAACCCAACTCTTCTAGGCCCCAAATTCGGGATGTTACACGTGCACGCGAGAATGCATTTCGTCCAAGCTATTATGTAAACGCTTGAGGATGGGCTGAATGATGATATAAGGATGTTCGTTGGCATTCTCGAAATCGAGAGTTCGTAGTACTTGTTGAGCGAGCTTGTAAAGTCAAGAGCTTAGAAAGGAGAAACAAAAGTTGATGTGGGAACCGGAGAATTCAAAAGGTCCTCGGAAAGTCTCTTCAACAGCATCAAGAGATTTCGAGATGATGTGAGCCACCTAGAGGCGCTTGGGCTTTTTAGACGAGATCGCGGTCGACCCCTGTGACCACACGAGTCACTTCGATCGCCATGGTGGAAATGATCGCCGAGAGAGAGCGGAGTGTCGCATTGTGGCAAATGGCATTCGGGAGTCAGAGGTTCCGTGATCACTCTGTTATAAGTGTGGATCGGTGACCACTTTATCAAGGACCGCCGAGGTTGCTTGAACAAAATGTAAGTCAAAGTGGAAACCCGAAAGCTACCATCGCCGAGGTAGGCCATCCGTAAATGCGGGCAATGCTAGTGGCGGTCGAGAGGGTCGAGAGATGCTACAACAAGACCCGAGGCTCGTGCTCTGCTAGGACTTATGCCATACGCAGCACGCCGAGGATGCCGCCTCACCGGATGTTATTACCGGTACTTTCACTCTTTTCGATACTAATGTGATTGCTTTGATTGACCCCGGTTCTACTCATTCTTATATATGTGAAACCTTAGCATCCAAGAAGGCTTTGCCTATTGAGTCTCTTGAGTTTGTAATTGGTGTCAAACCCTTGGGTCATTACGTGCTTGTCAACAAAGTGTGCAAGAAAAGTCCCCTAGTATTCTGAGGTTCTTGTTTTCCGGCGGACTTGATGCTTTTGTCGTTCGATGAATTCGACATTATTCTTGGTTTGGATTGGTTGACCATGCACGATGCGGTTGTAAATTGCAAAAGCAAGACCATCGATTTGAGGTGCGCGAATAACGAGATAATTGGGGTTGAGTCTACGGACTTAAAGGGGTTGCCAGCTGTAATATCAGCAATGTTGGCCCAGAAATATGTAAGAAAAGGGTGCGAAGCATACCTTGCGTATGTGCTCGATGACAAGGAGTCAGAAAAGAAACCCAAATCTGTGCCAGTGGTTTGTGAATACCCGGATGTTTTCCCTGAAGAATTGTCGGGTTTACCACATTGCTCGGAAATAGAATTTGGCATCGAATTGGTACCGTACCGCTTCAATTTCGATAGCTCCGTATCGTATGGCACCAACGAATTAAAGGAGTTGAAAGCTCGATTGCAAGAATTGGTGGATAGAGGTTTTGCTCGCCTCGAGTTTCTCGCCTTGGGTGCGCCAGTGTTGTTTGTGAAAAGAAGAATGGAACCATGAGGTCGTGCATCGACTATTGTCGACTTAATAAAGCGATTTATAAAGAACAAATATCCGTTATCACAGTATTAACAATTTGTTCGATCAATCAAGGAGCTTCAGTGTTCTCGAAAATAGATTTGAGATCGGGCTATTATCAATTACGAATTCGAGATTCGGACGTACCCAAGACGCCTTGAGCGAGATATGGTCACTACGAGTTCCTAGTGATGCCGCTTTGGGCTTACTAATGCCCTACGGTATTTATGGATTTAATGAATCGGATCTTCGACCATATTTGGATCGGTTCGTAGTCGTGTTCATTGATGACATCTTGGTCTATTCAAGAAATGAGACCGAACATGCTTGAACACCGAGGTTAGTCTTTGCAAATTTTACTTAATAAGCAATTATATGCTAAGTTCAAGAAGTGTGAGTTACGGTTAAGAGAGGTTAGCTTCTTGGGGCATGTGATATCTCGATCGGGTATTCGAGTCGAATTCAACAAAATTTCAGCCATACTTAACTGGAAGCCTCCGAGAAATATTACCGAGGTTCGGAGCTTTTTGGGCTGGCCGTTATTACCGACGATTTGTAAAGGTTTCTCAACGATAGCCACGCCAATGACGGCTACTCCAAAAGGATGTAAGGTTCGAATGGTCGGAGAAATGTCGAAAAGTTTCGATCAATCGAAAACTTATTTGACTAAAGCCCCACTTCTAGTGCAACCCGAATCGGCAAAGAGTTTGTCATCTATAGTGACGCCTCCCTACTTGGGTTAGGTTGTGTATTGATGCAAGAAGGTCGAGTTGTGGCCTATCGTCGAGGCAATTAAAGCCACATGAGAAAAATTATCCGACCCATGATCTCGAATTGGTCGCCATCATATTCGCTTTAAAGATTTGGCGACATTACTTATTTGGTGAGAAGTGCCATGTGTATTCGGATCACAAAAGTCTCAAATATTTGATGACTCAAAGAGACTTAAATCTGCGACAAAGACGTTGGCTCGAGCTGTTAAAGGATTATGAGCTGGTCATTGACTATCACCCGGGAAAGGCGAATGTGGTTGCGGATGCCTTAAGTCAGAAAATCATTATTCGCTTCTGAGCGATGAATGTGCACTTGTCTGTTCGATCCGACAATGTGTTAGTAGCTGAATTGAAAGCCAAACCATTATTGATACATCAAATTCGTGAAGCTCAGAAAGTCGACGACGAGTTGGCTGCAAAACGGGCTGAGTGTGTTCCGAACAAGGACTCGGAGTTTCAAATCGATGATGACGATTGTTTGAGGTTCAAAAGTCGTCTGTGTGTTCCAAAGAATTTGGAACTTATTTTGATAATTCTGAACGAAGCCCATTGTAGCCGAATGGCAATCCACCCGAGGAGTACGAAGATGTACAATGATTTGAAACGTCGGTTTTGGTGGCATGGTATGAAACGAGACATCTCCGACTTTGTTTCGAGATGTTTAATATGTCAACAAGTGAAAGCGGAACATCAAGTGCCTTCAGGATTACTTCAGCCGATCACGATACCCGAGTGGAAATGGGATCGAGTCACCATGGACTTTGTATCCGGACTGCCATTGTCAGCGAGTAAGAAGGATGCGGTTTGGGTCGTGGTAGATAGATTGACTAAGTTGGCTCACTTTGTCCCCGTGCGTCGGATTTTTCAATGGACAAACTAGCCAATTATCGTTTCTCGATTGTGAGATTGCACGGGTGCCTATTTCCATCGTGTCGGATAGAGATCCGAGATTTACCTTGCGATTTTGGAAAAAGTTGCAAGAAGCTTTGGGTACCAAGTTGCATTTCAAGACCGCCTTTCACCCCAAACCGATGGTCAATCTGGCGGATAATTCAGATACTTGAGGATATGTTGCGATGTTGCATCCTCGAGTTCGATGGTTCATGGGAACGGTATTTGCCGTTGATTGAATTTGCTTACAACAACGACTTTCAATCAAGTATTAAGATGGCACCCTACGAGGCTTTGTACGGTCGTAAATGCCGTACACCATTGTTTTGGACCGAGCTCGAAAAGCAAAATTTTCGGGTGGATTTGATTAGAGATGCTGAATGTAAGTGAAAGTAATCCGTGAAAGTCGAAGATAGCCTCCGACCGTCGGTCGTCGTGCGCGGATCCGGCGTAAAGACATCGAGCATCGTGGGAGATAAAGTGTTTGTCAAGGTTTCACCTTGGAAAAAGATACTCGATTCGATAGTAAGGGCAAGTTGAGCCCGAGGTTCATTGGGCCATATGAGATATCCGAGCGAGTCGGTCCGGGCATATCGTCGATTTTGCCCCGAACTCGAAAAGATTCATGATGTCTTTCATGTTTCGATGCTTGACGCTATAGATCTAATCCATCGCACGTGATTAGTCCATCGAGGTTGAAATTCAAGCCAATATGAGTTATGAGGAAGAACCGATTCGTATCCTGGCACGTGAAGTGAAAGAGTTGCGAAACAAGCGGGTTCCGCTAGTGAAAGTGTTATGGCTCAAACACGGGATAGAAGAAGCTACTTGGGAAACCGAGAACTCTATGAAAGAGCGATACCCAACCCTATTTACGGTAAGATTTTCGGGGACGAAAATTTCTTAAGTGGGGGAGAGTTGTGACAGCCCAAAATTGACCCTAGTCGGAATGTGGTTTCGGTACCACAAAACCGAGGCATAAAAATAATTTAAAATTTATTTTGATGCCTATAATATGTGTGTGCTCATGTGTGACATTTTTGGTGATTGATTTAGTGTTATAAAGGTGAATTTCACTAGAAAGGACTTAGTAGTGAACTTTGAAAGTACGATAGGGAATTGTGTGATGACTAATTAAAGCATGCATGCAAAACAATGGACTTGCATGTCAAATTCCCCTTTTTATAGGTGGTGGCGGCCATGGCAAGGAATTATGGGCAAAGAAAACATGTTATGACATGTTTTGTTAATGCATGATGTATTAAGTGATAAAATAATTAGATGTGGGAAGAGAAATAAAAAAAAATGTGTGTGAGAGTGTAGCATTCCCCCATTGCCGTGTAACTAAGAAAGAAAAACAAAAAAAATTGTTCATCTTTTCCCTCCTTCCTTTGGCCGAAATTCCTAAGAGGAAGAAGAGATTTTGCTTCATTTTCTTTGTTTAGAAGAGATCTAGAAGGAGATTTGGCTAAACTTGCATCAAGATTAAGGTATGTATGAGGTTGTGTTATGAGATTCATGCATGTTTTAGTTGCTAACTTGATGTTCATGTTAGCCATGGTTCAAATCCTTGTTATGCCATGGAAATGGTATTTGGCCAAGGTTGTTATTGGGTTAAAGCCATTGCATGCTAAATGTGAAGCTTGCTAATGATGCATGCAATGATGGATTGACTACTCTTGAAATTTCTTTGTAGCAATCTTAAGTAAGACATTGAGTTTTTTGTTTAACCATGACCGAAGTTGAAAGGGGCATGATTGTGATGTATTCGGCCATGATGCATTCATGAGCATGGTTTATGCTTCTTGCATGTTAGTTAAAATTTGTGTTTTGGATGGTTATGGACACCTTGAAATTCAGCCTTGCACCTATATGTGTATATATGTTTGCACATGATATTTTGATTATGAAGAAAGTGATAAATATGTTTGTTTAAAGAAGAAATTTGTTGAAGAATGTTGTGAAATTTGCATGTACATTCGGCCTAGTACATGTATAGTGTGAAAAACCTTGAAAGTATTTTTGATTTTGTGTATTTATGACCATGTATAATCGGCCACATGAGTAATTTGAGCACTTGATGTTATGTTAAAATTCTTGAGCTTAAATATATGGATGTATGTATATGTGGCCATATAATGGCGTTTTGGTTCAAAGGTTGAATGATAAATTATAATAAAGTGAGATGATATGAGATGCCGAATGTGATTGACTAGTAAACATTATTGATAGAAATATTGAATACTTCTACTTGTATTCGTTAAGCTCAAGAGCAAAAGGAGCTAAATCCGATAAAGGGAAGGAAAAAGTGATCGAATAGCCGTTGAAGCCGTTCGACAACATCCGAGGTAAGTCCTCAAGAAATGACCCTACTCAATTATGTGAAATGAAATATGGATGTGTAATGATTATTGATTTATGTGTGTATGAGTATTTGAATGATACCCGGCTAAGTCCCGGCGATTATGCTAGTGATATGTTTGTGTTTGAGCCTTAGTAACGAAAATGAAACATGGATGTGTAATGATTATTGATGTATGTGTGTGCATGAGCAATTGAATGATATCCGGCTAAGTCCCAAGACATTTATGCTAGTAATTATATCCGGTTAAGACCAAGGCAATTGTGCTAGTGACTACATCCGGCTAAGACCAAGGCATTCGTGCAAGTTGTTAAATCCGGCTAATACCAAGGCATTTGTGCAAGTCGTTCTATCCGGCTAAGACCAAGGCATTCGTGCATGTGGTTATATCCGGTTGTTTTCCGAAGAAGCTTGGGCTGGAGGTGAGCGTTGGTTGCTGTAATAAATTTAATTAGTACGCTCGAAAAGCCCAAAGGATAAGGTATGTTTATATGTGTATTGGAAAAGTCGATATGTTTGAGTAACATTCGCTCAATCGACTAACGAGTTTTCAGCTATTGAATTGGTTGATATCTTGTGAAAGTATATAATGATGAAGTATGAAGTAAGTATGATTATGTGAATGTGTACTAATGAAATGATTCATTTGGCTATGTGAATGTAATGCTTTAGTTAAAGGTGATTTTATTGCTTGAGACTTACTAAGCATAAAAATGCTTACCCCGTTGCTTTGGCTCTCTGTTTTATAGATTTTGCTCGTTAGCGATCGGATTCGGGATCATTAAAGTCGAAGTCATCTACACTATCAAAGCCTCCATTTTGGTATAATTTTGGTTGAACTTTGAAATGGCATGTATAGGACTACCCTATTGTTGAAGGTCATGTACCTTTCGGTTTTGTGTAAACTTGGATAGCCATGCGAAAATGGCTTATATACGTTTTTGGTATGATACTATAATCGTTGTATGTTGATCATTATGGGGTATGGAATTGTTTTGAGAAGATTAGCCATTGGAATGGTTAATCATGATCACACATTGTGCTATGTATGCAAAGAGGGGCAATTGAATCGTGGAAATCATGAAATAGGTAAAGGTTACCTTGAAAACAGATGCTGGCAGCAGCAGTGGTGTGGTTTTGAAAAATCACCAAAATTTTTAGGAATGGTATTAAATAGTGAATAAGTTATGTAAATGAACCTTGATGAGTCTACTTTCATATGGAAGAAACGAAATGGTCATAGGAGTTGCTTGTTAAGAGATATTAAAGTTATCGTGAGACAGGGCCAGAACGGTTTCCGGGTCCCCTGTCGCGACTTTAAAAATTTACTATAAATTATCCAGAAAGAATTAGAAGTCATGCCTTATATGTGCAGATTCCATTTTGAGTCTAGTTTCATTAGAAACAAACGACACCAGTATTAAAGCCCTGTACAGAGAGATATTCAAGTTGTAACGTGCGAAGGGCAGAGCAGTCGATCCCTGTAACATGGGTGAATTTAACTAATAAACTGTACCAATTGGCCTGACCAAAAATTCTAGAAATAAATCCATGGAAGGATATATGAGTCTAAATTCAGGGAAAATTTACAGAATCAGTTTCCGAGTTTTGAAACTCGAGATATGATTTTTAAGGCGACAGTGACGCAGTTTTCCAGCCTGTCTGGAAATGCCAAATTGGTCGGTGCTTTAAGAGGACTTGGCTCGTTAACCCCTCGCGTCCAACACCGGCGATGGTCTCGGGTTCGGGGTGTTACATCGTATGTGCATTGGAATAGTTGCTTCCTTTTGAATATTATTCGCTCAGTCGATTAATGAGCTTCCGGTCCTTGGTTAAGTTGATCCCTTATGTATGAATATAAGGGTTGGAAATGTGAAGTAGGACTGATTTTTGAAAATATGTGTATATGAAATTATCCGTTTAGTTATATGAATGCTATACTTCAGTTGTGTTTAATTTCATTGCTCAAAACTTACTAAGCATTAAATGCTTACTCCGTCCTTTGAATCTCTGTTTTATAGATTTTGGTTCGTCAGCTATCGGACTCGGGATTATTGAAGTCAAAGTCGCCCACACTATCAAAGCCCTTTTGGTACACTTTTGGTTGAACTCTGAAAATGGCATGTATAGGACTACCCCTTTTTGTTGTTGGTCATGTACCCCTTGGTTTTGTATAAATTTGGATAGCCATGCGAAAATGGTTTATATACACTTTGAGCGTAGTATTATAATCGTTTTGTATGTTATTCATTAAGAGTTATGGTAATGTTTGGAAACGATTAGCCATTGGAATGGTTAATCATGATCATATTTTATGCTATATATGCTAAAAGGGCTAGTTGAATCATGGAAACTATGAATTAGGTAAAGTTTACCTTGAAGGCAGATGCTGACAGCAGCAGTGATGTAAATTTGAAAAATCACTAAAAATAGTAGGAATGGAATTAAATAGTGAATAAATTATGTAATCGAACCTTGATGAATCTACTTTCATATGGAAGAAACGAAACGATCATATGAGTCGTATGTTAAGAAAAATTTAAGTTTTCGTGAAAAAGGGTCAGAACGGTTTCTGGATCCCCTGTTCCGATTTTGGAAATTCATTATAAATTAACCAGAGATAATTAGAAGTCATGCCATATATGTATAGATTACTTTTCAAGTCTAGTTTCTATAGAAATAAATGGAATAAGTGTTGAAGCCCTGTACAAGGAGATATCTAAGTCGTAATGCATGAAGGTCAGAGTAGTCAAACCCTGAATCAAGGGAGACTTTAACTAATAAACTGTACTAATTGGCTGGACCAAAAATTATAGAAAAAAAGTTGTAGATGGATATATGAGTATAGTTTCAGGAAAAATTTACGAAACTGGTTTTCGAGTTTTGAAACTCAAGATATGATTTTTAAGGTGACAGTGACGCAGTTAACCAGCTTGTCTGGAAATTTTTAAATGGACTGTGGAAATAAGTGAGTTAAGTTCGTTCACACTTCGTGTCCGACTCCGGCAACGGTCCCGGGTACGGGGTGTTACAATTTTATTGGTATCAGAGCTACGGTTTAGTCGATTCTAGGACTACAGTAATACGTTTGGGTCTAGCTATACATGCCACTTTGTGATTATTTGATAGTGTGGTGATTTCTGACATTTGCAAATGTGTTTATTTATAGTAATGGATCCCGATCCCTCGAAGCGGTAGTGATGATCTTGAGAGTGTAGCGCTGCTCCCGCACAAGGGACAGCGCCATGGACTCTCAACCTATTGTTAGCAATCCGAATGATGAGGCTAGGCAAGCTTTTTATAGCGTGATGAATGATTGGTTTAACCAATACATTCAAACTAATACTACTGTTCCACAACCTCCATTCCCGACGAATACGCTTCAAGACCTACCATACCTCCCAGAATCGACCAAATAAGGTCAAATAAGTCCCAGTTGATAGAATCCAAAACACGGGCTACTGAATTTAAAGCTACCGACAATGATGATGCCGAGCAAGCTGAATTTTGGTTGGACAACACTATTCGGTACTCGATGAGCTATCTTGCACACCGATGAGTGCCTAAAGTGTACTAGCTCCTTGCTACGTGATTACGCCTACTATTGGTGGAATACGTTGATTTCACAGCCCAGAGAGCAAGTAACTTGGGAGTTTTTCCAAACCGAAGTTTGAAAAAAGTATATCAGTCAGAGATTCATGGATAAAAAACGGAAGGAATTTCTTGAACTTAAACAAGGTTCCATGTCGGTTATCGACTATGAACGAAAATTTGTGAGGCTTTAGGGTTTAGGGTTTAGGGTTTAGGGTTTAGGGTATCAGGTGGGAGACAAAGTGTTTCTTAAAGTTTCACCTTGGAAAAATACTCGATTTGGTAGTAAGGAAAATTGAGTCCGAGATTCATTGGACCGTATGAAATCTCCGAACGAGTTGGTCCAGATTGCATATAGGTTGCTTTTACCCCGAACTCGAAAGGATCCACAACGTTTTCATGTTTCGATGCTTGACGTTCTGATCTAATCCTTCGCACATAATAAGTCCTCCGAGGTTGAAATCCAAGCCGATATGAGTTATGAAGAAGAACCAATTCGTATCCTAGCTCGTGAAGTGAAAGAGTTGCGAAACAAAAAGGTTCCTTTAGTAAAAGTCTTATGGCTCAAACACGGGATGGAAGAAGCTACTTAGGAACCCGAGAACTCTATGAAAGAACGATACCCAAACCTATTTACCGGTAAGATTTTCGGGGACGAAAATTTCTTAAGTGGGGGAGAGTTGTGACAGCCCTAATGTGACCCTAGTCGAGAAGTGGTTTCGGGACCACAAAACTGAGTCATAAAAATAATTAGCTGTCATATTTGATGCTTATTTTATGTATATATGCGTGTGTGAAAATTTCATATTTGAATTTTGTTAATTCTAGGTGAATTTTAGTAAATAGGACTTATGTGAGAAAATTTAGAAATGTGCTAGGCAAATGTAAAGTGGCCTAATAATGCATATTATAAAAATGATGGGTTTGCATGTCAAATTACCTAAAAATTGAGCTAGTGGCCGGCCATGCTATGGGTGGAAACATGTTGTAAACATGTTGTGTTAGTGTGTTATGTTAGAAAGAATAAAAAAAAGGGGTTAGAATTAAAGTAATGCAAAGGGAGGAGTGATGAAAAAAATTTGTCTCATCCATGTTTCCCCCCCTTTGTCGTGAATTGAAGAAAGAAAACAAAAAAAAAGAGAGAGCATTCGGTGATGAAAACAAGTTGCTTTCTTTGGTTCTTCTTGGCTGAATTGAAAGGAGGAAGAAAGGAGTGAAGCAATCGGTCACCTTAGGTCAATATTAAGGTAAGGAAGTTATACTAGTTCTTGAAATCCTAGTTGATATTGAGTGAGATATCAAGTTATTGTTGGTAACCCATGTTGAAATTGTGATTTTGGAATAAGTAAGGTTTTCGGCTATGGAGATTAATAAGGGTGATGGTTGTGTTTCATGCTAAATCTAGATGAACAATGGTAGTTTGCTTACATCTTGATATCTATGAGTTCCTTTCTTGGTTCTACCTTAGATCCATAAGTATGATTTATGCTTGTTATGTTACTCATGGTTAAAATGATTCGGCTATGGTTCATCTAAAAATAAAATATACATGTGAATTTGGTTATTATATTTGGTTGAGGTGTTATACATGATTTGGTATTAAATGATATTAGGTTATATTCGAACATAGAAAGAGTTTATTTTGGTAGCTTATATTTGGTTAATGATTTATTCTTGTGAAGTATAAATTTGTAACATGAATTGAGTTGGAAGCTACTATAATGTACTTGTGCATTCGGGTATATGATGAAAATATATAAGGTGGTTATAATCAACTTTATGATTCGGCTCTTGCACATATATATATATTTGCACATGATGTATTGGTATGACATATATATTATCTCAAGGTATATATTTATATATGATGGTGTTTCAGTTATGGAGTAAATGCTGGGTGCGTATTGAGTTATAATATGTAATGCATTAGTTAGTAAAATGTATGCCATTTATATGTGGTATTAAGTATATAATTAGCCTCAACGTAGACATGCATATTCGGCCACATGAGATGGATTGGTGTTGCATGTATTCGGTTAAAGGCAACCATATTGATGCTTTTATCTTGGCTTAGATAATCGGCTAAAAGAGAGTGTGGGCTAATATGTTGAGTTTGATTCATGATTTCATATATATGTGACTCTAATGTCTAATGTATATATGGGTTAAGAACCTTGAGTTTCTCTTTTTGATGTTCAAATGATTAAATCAATTTATTTGTTAATATTAAGCTCAAGAGCAAAGGGGAGCTAAATCCGATAAAAGGAAGGAAAAAGTGATCGAATAGCCGTCGAAATCGTTCGACAACATCCGAGGTAAGTCTCTGAGTAATGGAGCTTAGGTTATGATTTGATTAGATCATGTTTTAAGTAAATCAAAATCATGCTCTTGTATGTAGCTATTGAGCCGAAATGATAATGCTTGATAAGTGACTTGTGTTTGAATTCTAGTTATGAAATTGAAATAGAGATGTGTCATGATTTATTGATATGTGCATAAATATTCGGATGATAACCAGGCTAAGTCCCGAAGGCATTTGTGCTAGTGACTAATTCCGGGCTAAGCCCGAAGGCAATTGTGCGAGTTATATATCCGGGCTAAGTCCCAAGGCATTCGTCTGAAGTTACTATATCCTGCTAAGTCCCAAAGGCATTTGTGCGAGTTACTATAACCGGGCTATGTCCCGAAGGCATTCGAGCGAGTAGCTATATCCGGTTGAATTCCGAAGGTACTTGATTTGGGAATGAGCGATCTTGCTGTAATAATTTCAATTAATACGCTCGTAAAATCCCAACAATGAAGTATGTTTCGTATGTGCATTGGAATAGTTGCTTCCTTTTGAATATTATTCACTCAGTCGATCAATGAGCTTCCGGTCCTTGGTTAAGTTGATCCCTTATGTATGAATATAAGGGTTGGAAATGTGAAGTAGGACTGATTTTTGAAAATATGTGTATATGAAATTATCCGTTTAGTTATATGAATGCTATACTTCAGTTGTGTTTAATTTCATTGCTCAAAACTTACTAAGCATTAAATGCTTACTCCGTCCTTTGAATCTCTGCTTTTATAGATTTTGGTTCGTCACCATCGGACTCGGGATTATTGAAGTCAAGTCGCCCACACTATCAAAGCCCTTTTGGTACACTTTTGGTTGAACTCTGAAAATGGCATGTATAGGACTACCCCTTTTTGTTGTTGGTCATGTACCCCTTGGTTTTGTATAAATTTGGATAGCCATGCGAAAATGGTTTATATACACTTTGAGCGTAGTATTATAATCATTTTGTATGTTATTCATTAAGAGGTATGGTAATGTTTGGAAACGATTAGCCATTGGAATGGTTAATCATGATCATATTTTATGCTATATATGCTAAAAGGGCTAGTTGAATCATGGAAACTATGAATTAGGTAAAGTTTACCTTGAAGGCAGATGCTGACAGCAGCAGTGATGTAAATTTGAAAAATCACTAAAAATAGTAGGAATGGAATTAAATAGTGAATAAATTATGTAATCAAACCTTGATGAATCTACTTTCATATGGAAGAAACGAAACGATCATATGAGTCGTATGTTAAGAGAAATTTAAGTTTTCGTGAAAAAGGGTCAGAACGGTTTCTGGATCCCCTGTTCCGATTTTGGAAATTCATTATAAATTAACCAGAGATAATTAGAAGTCATGCCATATATGTATAGATTCCTTTTCGAGTCTAGTTTCTATAGAAACAAATGGAATAAGTGTTGAAGCCCTGTACAAGGAGATATCTAAGTCGTAATGCATGAAGGTCAGAGTAGTCAAACCCTGAATCAAGGGAGACTTTAACTAATAAACTGTACTAATTGGCTAGACCAAAAATTATAGAAAAAAAGTTGTAGATGGATATATGAGTATAGTTTCAGGAAAAATTTACGAAACTGGTTTTCGAGTTTTGAAACTCAAGATATGATTTTTAAGGTGACAGTGACGCAGTTAACCAACTTGTCTAGAAATTTTTAAATGGACTGTGGAAATAAGTGAGTTAAGTTCGTTCACACTTCGTGTCCGACTCCGGCAATGGTCCCGGGTACGGGGTGTTACACCCGTAGCCTGTGAATATCCAGATTTGTTTCTAAAAGAGTTACCCTAGTTACCACTAATTATAGAGGTCGAATTTGCTATTGAGTTAGTACCAGGAACATCACCGATATTAATAGCTCCGTACAGAACTCCTACAGAGTTGAAAGAGTTGAAAGCTTAGTTGCAAGTGTTAATAGATAGAGGTTTTGCACGACCTAGTTCTTTCGCTTTTAGGGTGCACCGGTTTTGTTCATTAAGAAAAAATATAGATTGATGAGATTGTGTATCGATTATCAACAGCTCAACAAAGTTGCAATCAAGAATAAGTACCCATTTCCAGGAATTGAAAATTTATTTTATTAGTTGAAAGGTGCCACGGTATTTTCAAAGATTGATTTACATTTTGGTTATTATCAGTTGCGAGTTAAAGATTTGGATGTGACAAAAACTGCGTTCAGGACCAGGTATAGACACTATGAATTTCTTGTGATGCCATTTTGGTTAACTAACGCACCTGCAATATTTATGGATTTAATGAATAGAATTTTCAGACCATATTTAGATGATTCGTCTTGGTTTTTATTGATGATATTCTTATTTATTCTTGAGATGAGACTGAGCATGTTGAGCATTTGAGGATTGTATTGCAGACCCTAAATGAGAAACATTTGTTTTCAAATTTAGTAAATGTGAATTTTAGCTTCAGGAAGTCAGTTTTCTAGGACATATAGTATCAGTTGAAGGCATTAGAGTGGATCCGAGTAAAATTTCAACAGTTGTTGATTGGAAACCTCCAAAAAACATATCGAAAGTTAGAAGTTTTCTAGTATTAGCCAGTTATTACAGAAGATTTGTTAAAGGATTCTCAATGATAGCTACTCCGATGAAATGTTTATTACAGAAGGATGTAAAGTTCAAATGGTATGAGAAATTTTAGCAAAGTTTCAATGAGTTGAAAGCACTGTTGATCGAGGCACCAGTTTTAGTTCAGCCTGAGTCGAGTAAAGAATTTGTAAATTTTAGTGATGCATCTTTCAATGGTTTAGGTTGTGTTTTGATGCAGGAAGATAAAGTGATAGCTTATGCTTCCAAACAATTAAAGCCACATGAAAAGAACTATCTGACACATGATTTAGAATTGGCATCAATTGTGTTTGCATTGAAGATTTGGTGACACTATTTGTGAAGTGAAAAATGTCACATTTATACCGATAATAAGAGTTTGAAGTATTTAATGTCGTAGAAAGACTTGAACCTAAGACAGCGCTGATGGCTTGAGTTGCTGAAAGATTATGGTCTGATTATTGATTATCATCAGGGTAAAGCAAATGTAGTGGCTAATGCTCTAAGTAGAAAATCTCCGTTTACCTTGCGAGCATTAAATACACGATTGTCATTGTCCGTTGATGGTTCGATTTTAGCTGAGTTAAAACCTAAACTGTTATTTCTAAAACAGATTTGTAAAGCTCAAAAATGCGATGATGCGTTGATAGCTAAACAAAGATTATGTGAGACAACTCTCGATTTAGATTTTCAAATAGGGTTTAATGATTTCTTACTATTTAGAGATAGAGTCTATGTACTGATAGATTCAGAGTTGATTCAAAAGATTTTGTACGAAACTTATTGTGATAGATTGTCCATTCATCCGAGTAGCACTAAAATGTACAATGATTTGAAACAGATATATTTTTGGTTGGGAATGAAGCATTAGATTTTAGATTTCGTATGTCAGCAAGTAAAAGCTGAACATCAGGTACCTTCTGGTTTGTTACAGCCAATGATGATACCAGAGTGAAAATCGAAGCATGTTACTATGGATTTCGTATTGAGCCTACCCCTATCTCCAAGAAAGAAAGATGCTATTTGAGTTGCTGTTGATCGTCTAACGAAGTTAGCACATTTTATTTCGGTACATGCAGATTACTCCCTTGAGAAATTAGCTAAGTTATACATCTCTGAGATTATCAGGTTGCACAGGGTGCCAGTTTCAATTCTTCCAGATAGAGATCCTCGGTTTACGTTGCAATTTTGGAGTAAATTGCAGGAAGCTTTAGGTTTACGATTACAGTTTAGTACCACATTTCATCCACAAACAAATGATCAATCTGAACGAGTAATTTAGATACTCGAAGATATGCTTCGTTGTTGCATATTAGATTTCAAAGGTAACTGGGATAAATATTTACCATTGGTTGAATTTGCATACACTAACAGTTATCAGTCAAGTATAAAGATGGCACCGTACGAAGCTTTATATGGTAATAAATGCTAAACTCCTTTGTATTGGACTAAGCTCAGTAAGAAAAATATTTACGGGGTTGATTTGATCAGAGGGACTGAAGAAAAAGTGAAAGTAATTCGTGATAGTTTGAAAGCAGCTTCAGATCAATAAAAATCGTATGTAGATTTGAAATGTAAAGATATTGAACTTCAGATCAGTGACAAAGTGTTTCTAAAAGTATAGCCTGAGAAGAGGATTCTTCGTTTCGGTCGAAAAGGGAAGCTTAGTCCACGGTTTATCGGGTCGTATGAGATTATAAAAAGAATAGGGCCAGTGGCATATCGATTAGCTTTACCATCAGAGTTAGAAAAGATTCATAATGTGCTTCATGTGTCCATGCTATGATGGTACCAATTAGATCCTTCTTATATAATTTCTCCGACAAATATTGATATTCAGCCCGACATATCGTACAACAAATAACCAATCAGAATTTTGGCGCAAGAAATTAAAGAGTTAAGAAACAAAAGTATAGCTTTAGTGAAGGTTCTTTGGCAATGTCACGGGATAGAGGAGGCTACCTGGGAACCCAAGGAAGCTATTAGAAAACAATATCCTAATAAAACAATTTCCTAATCTATTTTCTGGTAAGATTTTCAACGACGAAAATTTCTTAAAAGGGAAAGTTAGTGAAATCGGAACAGTGGTTTTAGGACCACAAATCTGACATAAAAAATTTATTTTATTATTATTATATGGTATGCATCAGGTTAGTAGTGTTGTATAAAAATTTCATGAAGTAATTTTATCGTTTGCATGCTTAATTTGATAAAAAGGACTAAATCGTGTAAAGTCTAAAACTAGTGTTCTATTAGGAAAGTGTCAATTTGATATTAAATTGAAACATGAGCGGCCTTAAGTGGTAAATAAACCACTAAAATTAGTAGTGGACAAGTTTGGACATCATTAATGGGATTTAGTAAGGTTATATAAGTAAATAAATAATTAAATAACAAAACAAATAAAAAAAAACCAAATTACCTTGTCCATCTTCTCCTAGCCGAAACTTTGAGGAAGAAACCACCATTGTTGAACATTCAACATTCGACCAACTTTTGTTCTTATGCATGTAAGTATTTTTCATCCCGTTTTAAATGATTTTTATGTTTTTGGAGTCATTGTAGCTTAATCTAACTAGCCAAGGACTAATTTTCAAAATTGTTAAAAGTCTAGGGTTTTACCATAAATGTATGTTATTTTTTTTTAATGCTTGATGGATGAAAATGAAAGTTTGGTGATAGCTGAACAACTTTTGTAAAAAAAATTTTTTGATGAATTTGTCTATTAAAGGTTAAATTTAAAAATAGAAAAAATTCATGGTTAAATTGTGAAATAAAGGAAATGTAGGGATTGCTATGGACTAAGTTAATATTCGGCTAGCATGGGTATGGATTAAATTGCATGAATTTTCATTTTTATGAGCTACGGACTAAATTGTATTAAATTCAAAATTATTGGGGCAAAAGTGTAATTTTTTTGAAACATGATTTTTTGTTTAAATTTAATAGAATGAAGTTTAAATTAGTTAAATTTGATTATATAGATCAAGAAAAGAAATGTACGGATTTAGATCGGGGAAAAGAAAAAGTATTAGATTAATCGATTGGTTTTCTCCATACTTGTTTGAGTTAAGTTTGTACATTTAATTAGCATTAAATTATGTTTGATTTAAATGCTTTTAAGTTATATTCTTAATATTACGACTCTACAAAAATATCCAATGAAGTGTCGACGACTTTTAGATCCGTTTGAACCTTATGAATATATAGGATACAAATGACATGTTATTAGGGCTTACCGTGTTTTGGGTGCTTGTAATAGCTCGGTTTAGACCCTAGTCAGAATAGTGATTTTGGGACCACGAATTCGAGTCAGAAAAATATTTTAATATTATATTTCATGCGTAAAATATGTGAATTGATATGTGTGAAATTTTCTTGTGAAAATTTTATCGTTTGTGTGCTCTATTTAAAAGGACTTAATCGCGTAAAATGAAAATATGATGGTTATTTGTAAAAAGGGCTAAATTGTTGTTGTTCGTTTAATAGGGAGTTTTAAAATGAAATTAGACCAAATGGATATAGCATGGACGGTTTTGGACATGTATTATATAGTTTTATTTTTATTTTATAAAGGTTAATTTAGTAAAACAAATAATATTATATGTTATAATAAACATAAAATAAAACCAAGTGCATATATTTTCTTTTCATGACCGAAACTTGAGAAAGATGATTGGTTTTGAAGCTTTCAAATATTCGGCCACCTTCCAAGCTTGATTCAAGGTTTGTTTTTACTCGGTTTTTGATAATTTTTACATTTTTGAGATCGTTGGTTCGAGTACTAGCGAGCCCATGCCTGAAATTTTGAATTGGTTGTGTATTTTGTGATTTTCCATTGATGAGAGCTTGTTGTTTTTGTTATTTGATGATGAAAAATAAATATTTAATGTTAGATTATCATATTTTATTAAGTGATTTTTGATAAAAATGCTTATTAAGGACTAAATTGAGAAATTTGTAAATTGAGGGGTAAAAATGTAAAATAAATAAAATTAATGGTCTGTTAGGGACCTAAGGTAAATTCGGCCTAACATGGGCATAGTGAAATTTTGAGTATTTTGTGTTGTTTTGAAATAGGGACTATATTGAGAAAAATGTGAAATATCAGGGGTAAAATTGTAATTAGCCCATTTATGTGTTTTTGGATGAATTTGATTGAATATATGATTAAATAAATTGAATTTGTATTGAATTAGATCAAGAAATGTAGAAATCAAATTTGGACTGGGGAAAAACCAAAGTTGTCGACTAGTCGTCCCATCCCGATCACGTTGTTCGAGGTAAGTTTATAAGCAAATAAATGTAGTAAATTTTGAATATATATGAATGTGAAATGCTGATTTGAATTTATGAGTTTATATATAAATAACCGAATGTGTATATATATTTGGAAACTACGTTTACAAGTTCGTTTCGACTGAGTTACGGCATCTTAAAGCCCCGTATGAACCTTAAGAATAGCAAGGATACATATGTCATGACATAGGATTCTGATATGTGATGTGCGAGTAAGACCATGGCATCGATATGTGACTCCGATATATGTGTGCAAGTAATACCCTGTCTGGGACAGTGGTATCGATATGTGATTACATGTAAGACCACGTCTGGGACGTTCGCATTGTACGATGTATGTGATTATCTGAGTGTCCTATCCAATTTCGAATGGTTAAACTGGCAAATATAAGTTGTGTACAAAAGTATAAATCGGGCTAAGTGACTAGGTATGTGATAGTTGATTACCTATTTGAAAATAAGGTAAGTTGATTATTTGATATGTAATATAAACATATGTATGATGTTAGTTTGAATTTGTGAGTAATTGTGAAGTATATTCAGCCATAAGTTAAGTGTAATTACGTGGTGTTAAAGTTTGATTCAGGAATATATGTTTATGGGTGTATATATATTCGACTATATAATGGTACTATGGTTTTGAAATTGAATGTTACCTCGAAAATAGATACAGTACATTCATCCAAAGGTTAAGTATAGTGATATCATATTGTGACCTATGTGCAAACTTATATAAATGATTATGTACAGCCTTAATGATATAAAGTAAGAATAATTATGAAATGATCCATGAATATATGCATATGAGTTTATGTATATTCGGTTAATTATTGACATTGTGGCTTTGGGAATTTGAATTATATATTAATATTAGTTGTATGGATATTTGGCAAAATGAAAGTATATGTATTATATGAAATTATAAGTTTGAAGTTAAACGTGATTATGATAGTATAAATTGGTTTGGTAATTGAATTGTTATTATCATTGAGTTACTTATTTTCTTATAGCTTACTAAGCTCTCAAGGCTTATTTTGTGTGCTTTTCCTATGTTTATAGATTTTTAGAGATCTGCTCAGGTTGGAAGTCGATGGAGACGACATCACATGAGACTCGGTTATGTGGCATGTATAGGCTAGTCTTGGAGTTAATTATTTTGAATGAGTATGTATTTAAAGCCTTGCGAAAATGGCTTGATTATTATGCTTAAGTTTGGTTTTACATGTTCTTAATTAAAATATTTGATGAGTTTGGTTTTGGTAATCAGTTTAATAGTTAGCTCATTTTGGAAATATGAAATGTGGTATAATTAGAGTGATGGATGATGGTATATTAACTTAACAGGTTCGATTGCTAAGTGGTAAGTAATGAATATGTTTCATGATTGTTTGGGTTGATTGTTTTTGTATGGATTCAAATGGTAAATGATAGTAATGATTAAGTATGTTTTGGGTTAGTTTTAATGGATAGTTAAAAATGTCAAGTTGTTGCTAATACCAATATAGGTATACATTCATGTGTGGTTGTAAATCTGAATATGATATTGAATTCAATTTGATATGCTTATGATATTGATAATGGTGAGATCAAAATAAAGATTAGTTAATAGGATAAAATATGAAGTTTAGGTATATTAATATAGATATGAATTAGATGCACATTGAAGTGTTATTCGTGTTCAAGTGTTAAGTATGGCTTTTATTTTTAGGATGAATTGCGCATTTGTATATATGCATCATTAGTATGTTCAGCCATGTTTTAATGTATTTAAGTTTCATATGTGATTGCATCATAGTTTATGTAATATGATTCAACTGGTTTTATTATGAGCTTGTGGAGAAGTTATCAAATGATATGTTTGATATACAATTAATAAGATAAAAATTGGCATATGTTCAAAGTATGAAGTGTAATGATATATGATGGAATATGATTTAATTATGAAAATGGCATTAATGTGATGGAGATAGGGTATTGAATATTGGAAGTATTAAATATGTGAACATGTCTTTGATATATATACAAGTTTGGTTCGAATTTTGTAATTATGAACATGATCAGTTGGGTTATGATATATGTTCGAACTGAATTAGTTGGAATTTTTGAAAAGTGCTTATTTCCGATACATGTTCAGTAAGGTATGATTATTTTTGAATTGGAATTATGATTCGTGTATAAGAATTTATAATAAGTGAATTTTGGATATCTAAATTTGATAAATTTTAAATGTTTAGTAATTTTTTGGGGTACGAAAGGTGAGGAATGATTGTGCTGAACTGTGTTTTATATAGTAATGCCTCATAACCCTAGTTCGATAACGGATACGGGTTAGGGGTGTTATAGTGCTGGTCTCACACGTCCAACCATTGGCTGAGTTTTTGGCATGTGTTGCGGTTACTTGATAGCTTGTGTGAGCAGCACCGTGTAGCTATATCTTGACTGACAGCTTGTGTGAGCAAACCCATTTATGGCTTGAAGGAGAGCATTGATATGAGATATGAGTTAGTAGTGGTTTGACCGTATGTGGGCACTTAGTGTACGAAATTCCTGTGTATCTGATAATATTCTAATGGTTCAACAGGTATACAAAAAGTGAAGGATCGGTATAAGCATCGACTTATAATGTCATGAAAGCCTGGGAAAGGTATGGTAAGATATTGATTAAAGATTTTAGTATTTTTATAATAGAATGAATGTTTACATGAAAGGTTAATGAAGCTCTTTGTTGTATAATGAGTTCGGTTAATTTATATGCTAATTATACTTGAGAATTGTTGTTGGTGCTTAGGCTTGTGCCAAGCAATGTTGGATATGTTCACCATTCGCTTTTAAGCTTTTACAATGAAATGGTATGTAATGTTAATGATTTATGAACTTACTAGGCATTTTATGCTTACTTGTGTGATTTTCTCTTATGATTCTAGTTAATCGGAGGTTTGTACGGTTTAGAAGCTTGTCGGAGATCCATTACACTATCCATCGGTTATATCATTATATTTTGAAGATTTTGAATCATGGTTAGAATGGCATGTATAGGTGTCTTGTTTAATGAATTTAGCCATTATGTGTGGCTTGTATATATATTATTTTGGTTGATAAATTAGTTGGTATGTTATTATGACTATATGGTATTTTGTGTTGGTTAAGGGTTGATGTGGAATGAATGTGGCATAATGTTGAAAATGGTTAGTTTTTAGTATTTTGGAAGTAAGCATCTTTGGCCATATTAGTGCGGTGCAATGTTAGGTGAGAAATGGTCATTTTTGCATGGGTTTCTTATGAACTTTTGGTATAAGATCATGATGAAAAATGTGTTACTGAATTTATTTAATTAGTAGTTTAGTTGTGGATTGAATTGGTTAGGTGTTTAAGTAAAATTGTTTTGTTGAATTGAGGTGTCATTTTGGCATATTGGTTGAATGGTTATATTTTAGGTTGATTAACCTTGGATATGCATATGCAAAGTGAGTTTTGAATGATTGATTTTAGGTACAACTAGCTTGTGCATGATTTGTGAGTTTGGGTGAGAAAAATGACTTGGAAATGACCTAGTTTTCATCCACACGGGCAGAGACATGTGCGTGTGCCTCAGCCGTGTGTGACATACGGCCACGTGTCCCCTGTAGCTTTAAAAGGACTGCAAGTTAGGCCGCTACACGGCCTAGCATATGGCCTAGCACACGAGCGTGTGACTTGGCCGTGTGGCCCAAGTTAGTAAGTTACACGGGTATGGACTCGGGCAGGGACAGGGCCGTGTGTCCCTATTTCGAATGCCTACACGGCCTAAAACACGAGCATGTATTTAGGCCGTGTGACCCTTAGTTGAAAATTTGACTTTTTTTGAAAAATTTCATATGTTTGTGATTTAGTCCAGAATAGTTTCCAATGTTTATTTTGAGCCTCGAGGGCTCGTATAAGGGTCCATATGTATGTTTTGGTTTTATATTGTTATGTTTTACCTTGTGATTTTTATGGATTAAATTGTTCATTGTATGACGTTATGCTCCGGTAATGCTCCGTAGCTCTAATTCGGCGGACGATTACGGGATAGGGGTGTTACACTTTTTCCTATCCCGATACCTCTTGCTGATGTACTTTTTTTAAAATTTAGTTTTGAAAAATTCTCAATTAATATTATCCCTGGGTACCACCACTATCAGCGTCGACCACCAATTATAAGCCTTGTCTTTTAACAGTGATGTTGCACATCTAAGATAATCCACAAGAGGACTAGTCATCTCATCAAAAACCCGTTGAATGTTTTCTAACCAGTATTCAACTTTCGATAGATCATCATCAATTCTACCTCGAAATTCTTCAGTCCCATATATTTTCACTTTATCAACCGGAACATGCTGGCTCGATTCAACTATCAGAGGGGGTGGTGGCACTACAGAAGGTACAGTAGAGGGTACAGTAGGGGGTGGAGGTCGTTAAGCTGCTTGGTTGTTTCTCATAAACCCATAAAACCATTGTCTCATTAAGTCGAAAAACATATTATAAACTTTATTTTCTGACATCGATAGAATTGGTATACTATGACTTGCACGAGAATCAATAGTCAGAATATTATTGTCTACTTCATAAGTTTTATCACGTTCAGAATTAGATGACATCTTTAAAGTATACAAGGAAATAGGAGTTAGATCGGATCAATCAATATCACACTATCATAGGTTTATATGGCATGTAATATCTAAACTTTAAACACACTACATTCAGTCGAAGAACCGACTAAACCTGGCTCTGATACCACTAATTGTGACACCCATAATCCATTTTCGTCTCCAGAATAAGGTTACGGAGTATTACTATACATAACAGAACGTTTTATAGCCAATAACAATTAATTTTCAAATTAATTTCATAAATACATAAGAAATTCAAAATAGAATAAATCATGAATTTATGGGCCTTAAATTGAGCCTACGTGGCCTTAAAAATATCTTTTGAGCAATAGGAGACCAAATCAGAACAAATCAGAATATTTCAGGAAAAACTAAAAACTTTCACATATAGAGGTCACATGATTATGTGTCAAGGCCGTGAGGCTCTAAACATGGTCGTATGGCTATCCCACACGCCCATTTGACTACCCCACATGCCTGTGTGTCCAACTGTGTGCTCACCCGTGTAACTCACTGACTTAGCTCACACGCCTGTGTCTTAGGTTGTGTGAATCCTGTACCTAACATGCTTAGGGCACACGCTCGTGTGGGCTATCCGTGTGTGATACACAGGCATGTAACAATCCGTGTCCCAAGCCTTGTGTTCCCAAAATTGACCAAATCATGCTATTTCCTCACCCAATTGCATAGGTACCTAAACCAATTCATAATACATGTTCACAAGTCTATAAGTAAACCTTTAAACAACGTCATTTTCAATTACTTAAGATCACATTATAATGGCCATATCAAAAACATCACTTAGCTATCATTTACAAGTCTCAACATGAACAGAACAAGCCATTTAGACCATTTTATACCAAGTTCGAATGACACATATCATTCCATGATCATTCACACAAATTTAGCTTAATTTATAACAAGCATACTTACTAAAATTCATATTCAAAACATCAAACACCAAATACTAAAACTCAATAACTACCATTCTATCTCCAAATACCAAACAAACTTGCATAACTATGAGATATAGCATAATAACCATTGCTTTATTACATGCCATATAAGCCACAATGTTTACAAAATCTACCAAAAGTGTCTTGAGGATAGTGTAATTTTTCAAGTTTGATTCGATATTGTAACAACCCGATTTTAGGCCTACACGAAACAATGATTTCAAAACCACTATTTCGGAGCCAGAGAAATTAATTTTAATGTTATTTTATGTGTTATCGTATGATTATATGAGTGCATGAAAATTTTGGTGAAATAATTTTAATTATTGCTAGCTTAATTGAGAAAAAGGATTAAATCGCATTAAGGGCACAAGTTTTGTTTTGCTAGATAAATATGTTAAATAGCTAGAGAACCAAAATTTGGGGTCTTTAAAGAGAAAATAGACCCTTAAGAAAGGCTTGGCCGGCCATAGAGAGAAAGAAAGTAGAAAAGTCAAAATTAGGTGTGGTTGGTAACTTAATTTTGACTAGAAATAGAATAAAATAAAACAAAAGGTATCATCTTTTCTTCTTTCTTCTTCCCCACCGAAAATGGCAGAAAACAAAGGGGTTTTAAGAGCCTAAACTTTCAGCCACATAGTTCTCTTGCAAGTAAGTGATTTTGATGACTTTTCTTGATGATTTTTACATTTTTGGGACCCCCAAAGCTTAATCTAGCTATTGAAGGGACTATTTTGCAAAATGGTTAAGAGTCTAGGGTTTTTCCATGAAAGCATATGTGTTGTTAACTGAAATTTTACGGAATAATATGAGTTATGGTTGTGAAATAAACAACTTTTGTAAAGTGATTTTCATGGTAAACACCTAAAAGGGCCATTTTGTAAAAGTTATAAAATAGGTTGTAATTATGTGAAATAGTGGAAATTTGGGGTTACCATAAGAGTAATAAATGGTCGGTTAGGCTTGGCTAATAAGGAAATTCGATAAAAATCAATTTCTGGACCTAGGGGTAAAATGGTCATTTTGTGAAAGTCTAAGGGCAAAATGATCATTTTGCAAAAAATGTGAATTTTGATTGTCCAAATTTATTTAGTGATTAAATGAGTAAATTTCATCATGTTAGATCAAGAAAAATCGAGAAAGTACGTGGTTAAAGATAAAAAGAGAATAATTAGCCGAAATTGCATTTGAGGTAAGTCCGTGTGATTAAATAAGTATGATTTACACTTCATTCAATTTAGTCTTCAATATTAAAATGAGTCTATTTTCACAATTAGACCCTAAACACTTGTGTCGTATCCATTTACATCCTTGATCGATCCACCCATGCTAAAATTTCTCATGGAAACCCTACTTATTTTAATTTATTTGCAAATAAATCCCTAAACTTAAAATCATGAAAAATCTCTTAACAAAATATTTCTATTTAACATCCAAGCATAGTAATCCACCATTAAACTTCAAAATCTACAATATTCATCAATGACATCTTCCAAAACATTTAATAATTTAATAAATTAATACTCGAGTTAGCTAGATAGAGCTAAAACAATTCCAAAAACATAAAATTCATGAAAAACGAATAAAAAAACATACTTACATACATGAACATTAAAGAACCAAACATCCAAGCTCCAACTATGGCTAATCTTTTCTCTAATTTTAGCAAGAACACTAAAAAGATGATAATTTCATTCGTTTTTCTTTTATGTTTTTCTATGATTTAATTACCTGATTCTTATTTACCCTTATAATATAAAGTAACAGTCAACCAAACTTAGTCCATATTTATCCACCAACTTATTATATGGTTTAATTACCATTCAACTCTTTCCCTTCATCTTTCATTAACTATTTAACACTATTGAATAATAGCACTAACTTTTTAACTTTTACTATTTAGTCCTATTTAATTAATTAACTATCTAAACATCAAAAATTTTTAACCAAATTTCAATACGACACATATAATTTTGTAAATATTAAATAATTAATATTTACAGATCGACATGTCATGATTGTGGTCCTGAAAGCACTATTTCTGACACAATTGAAAATCAAGTTGTTACATGTCCACACCATAATGAGTCTACATATATGATAATCAACCAAGCATAGGTCTAAAAGAATCATCCATGAAACATGAACCTAAGTGTACAAGTTCACTAAGTATGTATTCGCAGGTTTGGTTCCTCCAAAGGAAATGAGTGTGAGTATGCCAAGACCATCATTCAAACAAGAGTCCACATGGATTATCATCCAGTAATGAGTTCGTCAGATTATCCGCAAGTATGAGTCCATAATAACTTTATTGTAAGCTAATACAATTAGTAGTACTCTGTGATACAAACATTAATGAAATTAAGTCCTCCAAGTACAAGTCTGCGACATAGTGTGAGTTTGTGGGCCTGAGTTCTCCAAGCACGATTGGACGAGAAATAATCATCGAACGTGAGTCCCCAAGAACTATCTGTAAGTATAGATTTGTATATACCATGACAGGTATGGATTCGCAAACTTGAGTCCACAAGCATGTGTTCGTAGACATGATGTAACAACCCGATTTTGGGCCTAGTCAAAATAGTAGTCTTGGGACCACAAATCTGGATTCAAATAAATATTCCATTATTATTTTGATGTTATAGCATGATTATATGAATCCATGGAAAATTTGGTGAAGTAATTTTAACGTTTGCGAGTCCACTTGGGAAAAATGACTAAATCGCATAAAATGCAAAAGTCCTAAATTGATAGCTAAAAGCGTCAAATAGCTAGAGAATAAAAATTGGAGGTCTTTAGAGGGCAACTAGACCCTATTGGGATAGCTTGGTTGGCCATGGGAGGTAAAAATGTTGAAAAGTCAACATTAGGTAAGTTGATAACATAATGTATGATATAATAATGCCCTAAGCCTAGTTATCATCTTTTTCTTTCTTTATTTCTTCTTTACCACTGATTTTTTAGCCATTTTTATGGGTTTTGAGCTTTAAAAAATTCAGCAACTCATTCCTCTCGCAAGTAAGTAATTTTTAAGGCTTTTCTTGAATATTTTTATACTCTTGAGACCCTTGAAGCATAAGCTTTCAAATGAGGGTACTATTTTGCAAAATGATAAGAGTTTAGGGCTTTTTAATGAAAGGATTTGTAATGGTTGCTGAGTTTTTGTGGAAGAAAATGAGTCTTGGGTGTCTTATAACCAACTTTTGTGAAAGGTGTTAGCATGAAAACACCTAAAAGGACTATTTTGCATAAGTTGTAAAATAGGTGATAAGTGTGTGAAATAGTGCGAAATTGGAGTTGCTATAAGAGTAGTAAAGGTTTGGCTAGGCTTAAGATGAGAAGAAATTTGATAAAAATCAATTTTCGGGCTTAGGGGTAAAATGGTCATTTTGCAAAAGTATAGGGGCAAATTGGTCATTTTGCCCAATTATGTATTGTAGAGTGCCTAGATTGATAAAGTGACTAAATAAGTGCATTTTTTTATTATAGATTAAGAAATACCGAATCCGAACCTAAACCGGGGGAAAGCCAAGCAAATAGACTAAATTGACTAGTCGCAACATTTTGTAATCCAAGGTAAGTTGTATGTAAATAATACAACTACATTGATAATGTATATGTTTGAATTGTATTGAAAGTATTATAGCATGAATTGCTTGATTGTGGGAATGAGATAATGTGATGAGTATAGAGTCAGTAGAATTCCTGAATGAACCGTAGGAAATAAATCAGATATTCATGCCATGACGTTTGGGTCGCTTGTGTGAGCTAGTGTAAGACATGTCTGGGACATGCATCAGCCATATTATGAAAGCCAATGTAAGACCATGTCTGGGACATGGCATCGGCATTGAGACGAGTGCTAGTGTAAGACATGTCTGGGACATGCTTCAGCTTCGAGACGTAAGCCAGTGTAAAACATGTCTGGGGCATGCATCAGCTACAAGATGTATCAGTGTAAGACCATGTCTGGGACATGGCATTGGTACAGATATGCTAAAACTTGTGTAAGACCATGTCTAGGACATGGCATCGGCACCTGACCCCATGTTGAGGCTAAATGAATATCCGATAATGCTTCAAATGGTTCAACGGTGAAAGTATGATTTCAAGTTAACAAGGAAAATATAACCATGTTGTGAGTGGTACAGGTACCTATATGGTATGTATGAAATGTGAGCTCGATATATGCTTTATGAGGTGTATTGAATACTGATGAGTAAGTTGTGCTTATGCCACTTGTGTATTATGATATTGTTGATGAATGGTAAAGTTATGTTGTATATTTATTTATGTGCAACTTACTAAGCTTTATGCTTACTCCCTCTCCTTTTTCATTTTCTTATAATGCCGCCTATCTAGCTCAAGGATCAACGGAAGGTAGAGATATCGATCATACTATCAATCAAAGCTTTCGGTATAGTTTGATTTATATTTTTGAATATGGCATGTATAGGGAACTAGACTTGTGTTTCATGTCATTGAAAACTGGAAAAGTGTGTTGGCTTCGATTGTAAACTCTTCATTTTGTATTAAGTCTTGAATGATGGCTAATATTCATTTTGATTTATATGTGAAGATGTTATTTTTATGGATGAGTAAAATGCACTAATGGAATGTTGTATGTTGTGGCTGATTTGGTTGCATGAGATAGCCTTGTATTGGTTTTGGTTACTTGTGTGTAGGTTGTGTATAAAAGGGTGACAAAGAGGCTTGGTAAATAGCCTTATATTGTCCACACGGGTAGACACACGGGCGTGTGTGTAGGCCGTGTATGACACACGGTCTGCCCTATGGGCGTGTGGTACAGACATGTATCCCCTGCATGTAAATATTTCAAGTCAGCATGCATGACAGTAAACACTTGAGCAGAGACATGACCATGTGTCTCAGCCGTGTGATGGACACGGCCTAGCACACGGGCGTGTGCATTGGCCATGTGACATTTTGGAAATGTTGACGTTAGAAACAGAATGTCCATGTTTTTGCACACAGGCTAGGATATGAGCATGTCATGGCCATGTGAAAGACACGGGCCAGGGACACGGGCGTGTGCCAGGCCGTGATGAAAACCCCTGTTGGTGTGTATTTAGAATTAATTCTACATGGGTGGAGGACACGGGCATGTCCATTTATTGTTAGGTTGTGTGAGCCACACGGGCTATCAACACGACCTTGTCGAGTTAGTCACATGGGCGTGTTGCCCCTCCCACACGGGCGTGTGCCCCTGTACCTAGTGATATTTTTCACAGTTTGTGGAAAGATCCATAACATTCCCGAATGGTTTTAAATGACGGATGGAACCTCGTAGGCCCTTGTTACGAAGTTCTTGTTATAGAATAGAAAAAGTTTTAAATTTGACTAAATTTTGATGTCTAAGAATCGTGTGTTTGTACGTGATCGAGTTAGATAATACCTCGTATTCTGGCCCGTCGTAAGGTACGGGTGATAAATCGTAAACTATACATATTTTTACCCCATGTTTAATGCATTTTATGGATGATTTCTCATTAGAATTGGTGAATTCGATACTCCTAATGCTTTAATTTCATGTTTTATACTTAAGAGAGCATAGGAGAGCGAAAGGAACAAGAAACGGGCCAAAAACGGAGAAAATGGTCCAAAGTACGAAATCAACATGGTCTGGACCTCCTCACACGGGCAGACCACACAGCAGTGTCAATTTGGGAGGCTCAAACACGGCCTGAAGTAATCGAACACGGGCGTGTTAAACGGGCATGTCTCTGCCGAGCCCAAGTTGAGACCAATTCAGAAAAGGCCAATTTTGAAGGTTTTAGGCATTTCAAAGCCTATAAATACACCCTAGATGAGGAGGAAAAAGGAGGCGGAGAATAGGGAGTAAGGAATTACTCCAAGGAAGCTGATTGATCCATCTCAGAAGCCGGATTCATCATCAAGACTGAAGATCTCTCCTCAATTTCCCTTCAGGAGCTTTGGGTTTTCTTTATGTTTTGTATTCTTTATTCTTCTGAGATGTTTTCTTATTTAGTTATGAACTAAAACCCCTAAATACCTAAGGGGAATGAAACCTAAGATGAATCTTGTTATTATTTTCTGAATCGTATGATAAATATTTAACTTGTTCTTAATTATGTATTCTTAATTCTTGTTTTGATATCCTAGGATACTGATTCAAGATTAGCTCTTATTCAGAGGAGGAATAGACCCTGGCTAAGAGTACATTTATCATAATTAAGCGGAGTTGATTGCGCGCCTAGACATAGGGTGACAAGATTTTGACAGATTAGGGTGAAACCTAATAAGGGGATCCATAGATCGAGTTAATGCAACCCTAGAGTGTTAATTAGAGAAAAGTCTCGGTTATTCAATCTAGGGATTAGACGTTATTAGTCTTGAATAGGGATAATAACATAACTTATGGATCTCTACGGAACAAGTTGAATGAATAAATTGTCCGATTCAGAGCCAGAATAACAAGTAAAGTCTAGGTGGATTTTTCCTTAGGTATTGTCTTAAGTCAATCAATTTTTCCCAAAATCAATTCCCCAATTCTTTTCTCTGTGAGTTCTTAGTTTAGATAATTAGTTAATTAAAACAAAACCCCATTATTCTTAGGCTAGATAATAAAAAGACAGTCATTACTAGTATTTTTAGTTCCTTTGGGTTCGACAATCCGGTCCTGCTAAAACTATACTACTGTTCAATAGGTACACTTGCCTACATCACGATAATAGTTTGTTTCAAGAGTGATTAATTATAAATATTTAAAACCTATCATGAAACCACGCAATCAAGTTTTTGGCGCCGTTGCCGGGGAACTAAGATATTAGGAACGCTTTATAGTTTATGACTAGAAGAAACCCATTGGGACCATTACTTTTTGAAGAAGAAATCGATCGCACAGTACGTAAAAACCGTAGAGAAAAAAGGCGAAGCTTAAGATACACGGAGAATAAGCAAGAAGACGATACTCAACCCCCAACCGAAGAGATGGTTAAAAACCAAGGCAATCAGCTACCTCCTACAATTGCGGTTAATCAAAATCCTGCTCCACGCACTATGTATGATTATACTAAACCCTCTTTAACAGGAATTGAATCGAGCATAGCTAGACCTGCTGTAGCTACAAATACTTTTGAATTAAAACCTAACACTATTCAAATGATACAGCAATTTGTTCAGTTTGATGGTTTGCAGGATGAGGATCCCAAAGCTCATTTAGCCAACTTTTTTGAACTATGCGATACACTTAAAATCAATGGCGTTTCTGATGATGCCATTCATCTTCGGTTATTTCCCTTTTCATTGAGGAACAAAGCTAAGCATTGGTTGAACTTGTTTCCACGAGGATCAATTACTACTTGGGAACAAATGACCGAAAAATTTTTACTAAAATATTTTTCACCAGCTAAAACGACTAAATTACGTAATGATATCTCTTCTTTTGTGCAGATGGATTTATAAACACTCTACGATGCATAGAAGAGATACAAGAACCTTTTGAGAAGGTGCCATCACCATGGGTTACCGCTTTGGCTCCAAGTGCAAACATTTCACAATGGTCTAAATCCTTTGACTCGGTAAATGGCTGACGCAGCAGTAGGTGGAACCATCAATAATAAAACACTAAAAGATGCCTATGAGTTTATAGAAAAGATGTCACTGAATAACTATCAGTGGCAAGTCATTAGGAAAATGCCAACGAAAACAGCCGGCGTTTATAACGTTGATTTGGTCACCATTGTCTCTAATCAGGTAGAACTCTTAAATAAAAAGATTGATGGTTTTCTTAATTCTTCACAGGTTCACCCAGTAATGCAGTGTGAAGCAAGTAGCGGTGGAATAAACCGTTCGGAATACCAACCTTATGGCCACAACATGGATAACGATCAATTAAACTACATGGGTAATAATCCTTGACCTCAAAACAATCCATATAGTAACACTTATAATGCAGGTTGGAGGAACCACCCCAATTTCTCGTGGGGCGGTCAAAGAAATCAAAGACCACAACAACCTCCGTGCTACCAACAACCACCCTACCAATAGGAAAAGAAGCCAAACCTTGAAGAGATGCTCTCAAAGTTTATTTCGATGTTGGAAACTTGTTTTTCGAACACTGAGACAGCACATAAAAATCAACAAGCGTCGATCCAAGGGCTCGAAACTCAGATAGGCCAGCTGTCCAAACTAATCTCCGAATGACCACTAGGTAGCTTGCCAAGTATGTAACACCCCAAACCTCGCCTAGACGTTATGACCGGATCTGATGCGCCACATCGAAGCGTTCAAAACATTCCGTATTACTTAGTTTGGAAAACTTAGTTGGTGTTGTAAAAGACACTTTTAAAAGTAGGTTAAAGTGAATGGAAGCTGTGCACCTGGTAGGAAACCAGGAAGAAAAGGAGGTGAGTCCGTCGGACTGCTTAAGTACCAAGCTCCCTTCGGATCCAATCCTAGACATGCACACCACCATTGCCACACTCTAACATCTCGTATAATTTTGAGAAAACCGTTTGGTTATGTCCATCTTAAGAAAATGATTAAGGTTGAAAACGTTTGCTTAGCGGAAGTCTTACTTGTATTCGTGTTATTTTGAAATCACTTAATGTTTTTGAAAACGCGTCCTAGAGCTAATCCATCTCATTAGTTATCATAGTTCAGTTTTATCATAATAGAATTAAATAATAAAGAAACAACCCAAACCATAAAAATAATTAAGCGGCCTTATTACAAAAAAAACCCAAAACCATAAACGAAAATATGGAAAATCTAGTTCACCAGAAGAAAACGAATTTGCAGAAAACGTGTGGCCACTCCGAATCTCGCCCAGCTCCAAGTCCACCAACTAAGGCTCACCTGCAAGGATGGAAGAAAAAAAAAAGGGTGAGTTTGGGAAAACTCGATATATCTGAAACCCATCCAAAGCCCAAATCACTCGAGCCCATTGGGCCTAAGCCCTATTCAGATAACAATTACACGATGGACCAAGCCCTTTTAGAATACAAGATGTAAGGCCTTAGCCCTTTTTACATAACAGTGTGGCCCATAGGCCCGTTCGATAACATAGGTAACAATAGTAATAATGCATGCAAACCCATCTGGGAGACTACTCAACCCACCAACCGCTACACTACCCCAAGACCAAATTTACACTCCATGTGGGGAATATCTCAACCCACCCACCTTACACTTTACAGGTTGCTTGACAGAACGCACTCAATATCGATAAGTTGAGGCAAAGCCTCCGATCGTGGATGAACCACTTTCAATACTTCCTCCATCAACACCCCAATCCCATGCAATGAGATATTAATAAAAGCATATCATGTAAAATACAGTATTAATCAATCATGCAGTTTAGCCAATTTAAACCCTAGGGGTATATCGGTAATTTTGCTCTTTAGGGGTAATTTTCGTAACTTAGCAACTACACAAGCTACTTCAGTAATTTTCAACAGTTTCATGCAGTTTGGTTCCTCCATCTAACTAACAGGCTAATTTGCCCATCTCTTACCCATATTGGTCCGTAAGCCCATTGGGCCCAGTTTTGGCCCATCGAGGCCTTCTTTTTCTGAAGTACGTTAAGACGTCACACAACTTACTTACCACCTTGCGGTGCTAGATCTAACAATTACTCTACGTCTTGAGAGCATTCGTATACTCACAAGCCCATGATGTGACAGCCCTAAATTGACCCTAGTCGGAAAGTGGTCTCGGGACCACTAAACCGAGTCACAAAAATAATTAGTCGTCATAGTTGGTGCTCATTATATGTACATATGCATGTGTGAAAAATTCATGTTTGAATTTTGTTAATTGTAAGTGAATTTTATCAAATAGGACTTATGTGAGAAAATTTAGAAATGTGCTAGGCAAATGTAAAGTGGCCTATTAATGCATGTTGTGAAAATGATGGGCTTGCATGTCAAATTTCCCTAGATTAAAGCCTAGTGGCCGGCCATGACAAAGGGGGATGGGCAAAACATGGCATAAAGCATGTTGTGTAAGTGGTTTATGTTGGAATAAATAAAATAAGGAGTATGGGTAATAAAGAAATGAGAAAAAAAGAAAGAAGGTGTGTGATTCTCCCCCCCCCCATTGCCGTGAGTTGAAGAAAAGAGAAAAAAAAATTGTTCATCCTTTTCATTTTCTTTTGGCCGAAAATTGTAAGGAAGAAGGAAGGAATTCTTGCTCCATGTTTGGTTTAGAAGAGGTTTAGGAGGAGGTTCGGCCATACTTGTATCAAGATTAAGGTATGTTTGATGTTGTGCCATGAGATTCATGCATGTTTTTAGTTGCTAGCTTGATGTTCTTATTAGCCCATGGTTCAAATCTTTGCTATGTCATGGGGATGGTATTCGGCCAAGGTGGATTTTGTGTTGATATCATTGCATGCTAAATGTGAAGCTTGTTAATGATGCATGTGATGGTGGATTGATAACTCTTGAATCTCCTTTTTAGCATCCTTGAGTGAGACATTAAGTTCCTTGTTCAACCATGACAAAAAAATTGAAATGGTAAGGTGTTGTGATGCATTCGGCCATGGTAGGATATAGAAGAGAAATAAGGTTGTTGTTAGATGAAGTTGAGTCTAACAAATGAGCTCGTATGTGCATTGGTTGCTAAATGGAGAAGAATCGGCTAGCAAGTTGTGTGCTAAGGCCGAATGTAATTTGGTATATTATAGGTAATGTATGTGTTGAATTAGTGTAAAGGGAGAGGATGCTTTAATAGTGTATATATGTGTATTATCCAAGTTTTGAACTTGAAACAAATGGTGTTTAGTCAACACAAGTGACCATACTTGTAGAATGTATTAAGTGTTGCAATCGGCCTTAGCATAGATGTATATGTTCGGCCATTGGTAGCCTATTGATGGCTTTAGCTTGACTTAGAAAATTCGGCTAAGGGGAAATATTAGCTAGTATGTTGAATTCGATTCGTGATTTCGTACATATGTGACTCTAATGTCTAATGTATATATATGGGCTAAGTACCTTGAGCTTCTCTTTTGATGTTCGAATGAATTGTATTAAATTGTTGATGTGATTAAAAATGCGTATGATCATTGTGTATTTGAGCTAAAAGGTGGCCATATGACCTATCAAACTCCTTGTCTTATTCGACCATAAGCTAGCAAAATGAGACTTTGATAAGTTAAATTTGTTTGAATTAGCTCAAGAGCTTAGGGGACCACAATTGGATAAGGGAAAGGAAAAAGTGATCGAATAGCCGTTGAAGCCGTTCGACAACATCCGAGGTAAGTTTTCGAGTAATGGAACTTAAATTATGATTCGATTAGATTATGTCTTAAATAAATCAAAATCATGCTCTTTGTATGTGGCTATTGAGTCGAAATTGTAAATATGATAAGTGTCTTGTGTTGAGCTTTGGTAATGAAAATGAAATATGGATGTGTCATGATTTATTGATATATGTGTGCATGGTTCTTCGAATGATGTCCGGGCTAAGTTCCGAAGGCTTTGTGCTAAGTGACTATATCCGAACTAAGATCCAAAGGCATTTGGGTGAGTTACTAAATCCGGACTAAGATCCAAAGGCATTTGTGCGAGTTACTAAATCCGGACTAAGATCCGAAGGCATTTGTGCGAGTTACTAAATCCGGGATAAGTCCCGAAGGCATTTGTGCGAGCTACTATAACCGGGCTATGTCCCGAAGGTATTTGAACGAGTAGCTATATCCGGTTAAACTCCGAAGGTACGTGATTCGGGAATGAATGAACTTGCTGTAAAAATTTCAGTTAATACGCTTGTGAAATCCCGACAATGAGGTATGTTTCGTATGTGCTTTGAAGTAGTCGAGCCCTTACAAATAAGTATTCGCTCAGTTGATAAATGAGCTACCGGCCTTTGGCTAAGTTGATCTTTTGTGTATGAACATAAGGGTTGGTAATGTGAAGTAAGTATGATATTGAGAATTTGTGCATATGAAATTATCTGTTTAGCTATATGAATGCTATGCTTTTGTTGTCTTGGAATCCTTGCTCAAAACTTACTAAGCATAAATTGCTTACTCCGTTTCTTTGTTTCTCTGTTTTATAGATTTTGGCTCGTCACCATCGACTTGGGATATTTGGAAGTCGAAGTCTCCCACACTATCAAAGCCCCCTTTTGGTACAATTTTGTTTGAACTTTGAAATGGCATGTATAGGACTACCCTTTTTGTTGTTGGTCATGTACCCATGGATTTCGTGTAAATTTGGATAGCCATGCGAAAATGGCTTATATCGTTTTAGCATAGTACTATAATCGTTTTGTATGTTGATCACTAAGAGGTATGGAAATGTTTGGAAACGATTAGCCATTGGAATGGTTAATCATGATTATACTTTGTGCTATGTATGCAAAAAGGGCCAATTGAATCATGGAAACTATGAAATAGGTAAAGTCTACCTTAAAGGTAGATGCTGACAGCAGCAGCGGTGTGGATGTGAAAAATCAGTAAACATAGTAGGAATGGAATTAAATAGTTAATAAATTATGTAAATGAACCTTGATGAATCTACTTTCATATGGAAGAAACGAAACGGTCATATGAGTTATATGTTAAGAGATATTTAGGTTTTCGTGAAACAGGGCCAGAACGGTTTCTGGATTCCCTGTTCTGACTTTGGAAATTCATTATAAATTAACCAGAGGTAATTAGGAGTCATGCCATATATTTATAGATTACTCTTTGAGTTTAGTTTCTATAGAAACAAACGGCATCAGTATTGAAGCCATGTACAGGGAGATATCCAGGTCGTAATGCATGATGGTCAGTGTAGTCGCACCCTGTAACAGGAGAGACTTTAACTAATAAACTGTACTAATTGGCCTTACCAAAACTTCTAGAAAAAATTTTTTAGATGCATATATGAGTCTAGTTTTAGGGAAAAATTACGAAACTAATTTTCGAGTTTTGGAACTCAAGATATGATTTTTAAAGTGACAGTGATGCAGTTAGCCAACTGCCTGGAAAATTTTGAAAATGGACTGTGAAAATGAATGGTTTAAGCCGTTAACCCCTCGTGTCCGACTCCGGCAGCGGTCTCGGGTACAGGGTGTTACACATGAAATGCCGAAATTTCGGCATTTCGGCTTTTTCCGAATTGAACTAAGAAAGGGTGTTCGGTACACACCTGATTCGCGACGACTGCTACTGAGATCTATTCCGATGTCCTACAATTGATTAGCACAGTTCTTATTTACAAACCATAATCACTAAACCCCAAAACTTACTCATCCATGCTCAAACCATGTCCCTAAAAGCCTTTGAAACCTTACCTTTTTGCCAAAATCGATAGCTAGCTCCGAATCCGATTGCTCCAACAACCCACGCCTTCAATCCAACACTTAAGAAGACACTAATCATTGACAGAAAACGTCAGTTAAAACCCTTAGAGCCACATGCCCAAATCGACAGCCTCCCTAGATTTTAGGGACTTCGGCTTTTCCTAACTTTGTAAAATAGAACCAGATCTGAGATGATGAACACTTACCCCTTACTCCTTTTTCATCTCCACGCAATCTGGTGTAGATTTATCTTTCAAACGACGATAGAACTCGACTCCCGGAGTTTTGAAGTTTCAGCTATAAGCCCCCAAATCTATGGTTTTTTGGCTTTTGGGTGATGAAGGAGATGACAATGTGGAACTATAACCTGGATGTAGAATTGCCGACAGGTCTCTAGAATTTAGAAAGAATAATCATTGATTAATGGAAACACAATGTTAAAGGGTTTGGCTTTGAAGAAATCGGTACCAGTAATGTGTGTTCAAGATTTCGGCTTTTATGGATTCGGCAAAAGTATTGATGAACAGCAGAATTGATGAATGGTTTTGGAGAAGAAAAATAGAAAAAGAAGAATAGGGGAAGTGGTAGTTTCGGCTAGAGAGGAAGAAGAGAAAAGAAAAACCTTGTGATGTCTCGAGAAAAAGAACGGCACCACTCAATACCCTAGGTGCCAAATACTAACCTCATAACCTTCGCGATTTTTCCCTCTTCAATTCCCAAAATTCAGCCAACTCCTAGCCTCTCTCCCAATCCCTTAAATCTCTCCCTTATCACTCCTTAATCCAAGCGTTTAGGTGATTCAAACTCTCCTCTAGCGAGAATCCACCGACTCCAACACTTACCCTCCAAAGACTTAAAAATAAATGCATCTATTTGTCAACACAGAATCGATCCCATGCTTTCCCCAATGCTCCACATGTCATCTTTTTAGGAGCCTAGTGGCGTCACCCTTGCCACTTTACTAAGGCTCTTTTTGTGATGCAATTTGCCCATATCTCTATACAAGGGCCATCTAGCCAGAACCCCTAACTCCTAAGTCTAAAAATTCAAAAATTCAACCGGGTTTTGGCCAACACATGGGCCTTCTACAAGCCCATTTACCTACTCAAAATATTAATTTCACATCCAAATACAAAATTTTAAAATCTTTACAAAATATTGAAAACCGCGAATAAATCCGAAAATTAGGATGTTACAAAGTAATACTGAACCCAACCCAAGGGAACAGCTCAACGCAATTAATATTCAAGATGACAAAGGAGTCGTTGAGCCTGAACCAGAATCGAGGCAAGAAACTGTGGTAAGCGAAGGTCAAGGTGAGGTAGATCAAAATGTAAACAAACCAGTGATTGTCGAATATAAACCTCGTGTGCCATACCCCAACGCGACAAGGAAAGACCGCTCAGATGAACAATTTGGTAAATTCCTTAAACTCTTAAAAAATTTACATATTAACTTACCGTTTATTGAAGCTCTATCACAGATGCCAAACGTAATGAAATTTTTAAAGGAGCTTTTAGCAAATAAGCAAAAGTTGGACGAGGCTTCACATGTGGAGCTGAACACAATTTGCTCGGCCATTCTCCAAAATAAACTACCCAACAAACTAAAAGATCTAGGGAGTTTTACGATTCCTTGCTTAATTGGTAGTTTAGACGTTAATTATGCATTGGCTGATCTAGGGGCTAGTATCAACGTCATGCCTAACAAAATGTTTAAGCAACTAGGTTTCTGGAAACCCAAACAGACAAGAATGAGCATTCAATTAGAAGATAAAACTATAATATTCCCTAGAGGTATTATTGAAGATGTGCTAGTTAAAATCGATAAATTTATATTTTCTGTTGACTTTATTGTTCTAGACATAGAAGAGGATAGCAACACTCCCTTAATTCTAGGAAGGCCCTTTTAGCAATCGCTGAAACCATCATTCTTTGTTAGCACGGTGAACTCACACTCCGGGTGGGAGACGAAACAATAACCCTTCAAGCTCGCAATTCTGGCAACACATCATAGATTGAAAGTAATTATTTAAACCATCCTACTAAAACTAACTGTATGGTGCAACCTACTTTGCAGAAAATGAGTCTGAAGGAAGCACACGAGTCGTTCTCAAGCAATAGTAGAAGACCTGTTTATGAAGATCGAAGACTACAAATTGAGGAACTCGATGAATGGCGGACGCACAAACCAAGAACACTTGACAAATCGAAACTACGCCAAAACGAGCCCGATACTTTTCCAAATCAACTTAAGGTTAGTGATAAGGTCTTATGAGATGCCGAGGATCCCCACATTGTCACTACCACACCGAATGAGGAAATCCCTCTTACGGTACTCAGTATTTTTTCATTCGATACGGTGGAGGTCAGTCATCCCAAGTTCGGCACTTTTAAGGTAAACAACATCCGATTAAAACCTTATTTTGATGAGATTGATAGCAGGAATGAGGAGTATAAACTCCTTAAACCACCATGATTATTCAACAGAGACGTAAGTCGAGTTTAGACTATAAATAAGTGCTTCTCGGGAGGCAACCCGAGCACTAACAATAGTAATTTCTTTCAATTTTGGTATTTAACTCCTAACTTACTAATAGAAATCTTGAATACAGGTATTTTCACAGAGACATGGCCAAGCACACGGGTGTGCGTAAGGCCGTGTGAAAATAGGGCAAAAGGTTTCCACAACAAGAGCTACAATCAAACGCCATGGCTGTGCAATATAGCCATGGTCAAGCCTGCCAAAACAACACAGGCGTGTGACACGCCTGTGTGGAAAACTCATGGTTGAAACTGAGAAACTAGCACGGGTGTGAGACAAGCCCATGTTGTCTCACACCCGTGGTCGAACCTGTTTTAACACTGGCGTGGGGCTTGCATACACGGGCGTGGGAGAAGCAAACGAAGCTAGAAACGGCTATGCGACACGGTCGTGTTCACTAACACGCCTAAGGCACATAGGAGTGTGTCGAATTTCAGATGCCCTAAAATAGGAAAAACGCGAAACACATGGGCTGAAATTGGGGCACACGGGCATGTCCCATGGCCGTGTGTACCAAAATCTATAAATAAGCTGCACTATTCATTTTCTTCCCCACTCAAAAACCCTAACCCTAGCCACTGCAAGTCTACACGGCCTCTTTGCCACGCCCGTACACCACTTCTCACTCTATTTTTGACGCTCAATCTCTCTCCCTTAGCGTTTGTTCACTCTTTTCACCTCTATTCTACTTATTTTTAATGCTTATTCTTAAAATAATTGTTATTTTTATCATACTATGTTCATTTTGTTCATTATTTCCTACATTATTAGATTATTTATCATGCATTTTATGTTAATGTAGGTTGTTAGGAAAGCTTCATTCCTTTGTCATTCACATGCCATTATGATGCTCATCCTCATGCCCGTACAATGTAAGAAAATTATGCTATCAAAAAGAATTTTGTTGGTTGAGTTTGGTTCATATTTTGGCTAAAATTAGTAGTTAAATTCATGGCTTTCCAAATTCACGTATTTACTATTATTCTTCTTTACAAATTATAGGTATACGATGTCGTCTTCACGAGGAAAGAAATCCACTGTCCCCGCTTCAAAGAAAATGAAGGGAATGTCATCTTTCTCAGGTCCTACTGCGGAAATTCATCACCTTTTCCTCCAATTCCCCAATGGGCCCCAAGAAGAACTGTTTCAAATACTACGGGCCCGACCTTTAGCAGCGGGCCGTTGCATCGACTGGGCTGCTGTCGAACAAGTCCAGTTGGTTGACGCTATCCGGGCTCTTCTTACCACCGACCCTTGGGAGCTGTTCTTCGGGATTATCGAGCCAACATACCTCTAGCTCACGATGGAACTATGCTCAACGTTTCATCTTCAGACTGTAATTACAAGGTACGATGATCCTGGCACAGTTCAATTTCACCTAGGCAGATTAATCCGCCAGCTAAGCGTCCTAGAGTTTGGTGCTGAACTAGGCTTATAGACGGAGGAGTTCAGGGAGAAGAATGAACTACATGCTCTCAGTCGCCACATACATTTCTCTCCCTCGAAGTGCTGGCACATTTGGCCCCTAGAACGGCCTCATAAAATCCTAGCTGCTCCAAGACATCAGTTCTCCCACCATCCCTGAGGTACTCATATGCTATTTTAGCTCACACGATTACAGGGAGGTGAGAGAGCACTGGCGTCATCAACACCCACGACGTCTACTTCTTATGGTGCATGTCGCAAGGGCACCTCATTGACCTTGCCTATTTCATCGCCTTTGCGATTCAGCACTAGATGGAGCGGCATCGGAAAGGGGTCATCTCCATTGGCCCCTACATGACTCGACTGGCGCGACACTTTGGGCTCCTCAACACCCCGACCCAAGAATCATCCCTCACCCTCATCGGCCAGATGTCTCCACAAGGCATCTCGAGCATGCTTAGCATGATGATGATCGAGAGGCACCGAGGAACCTACCCTTGTAACACCCCGAACCCGAGACCGTTGCCGGTGTCGGTCACGAGGGGTTAACGAGCCAAAACCACTTATAGCACCGACCAATTTGACATTTCCAGACAGGCTGGAGAACTGCATCACTGTCGCCTTAAAAAGCATATCTCGAGTTTCAAAACTCGGAAACTGATTCCGTAAATTTTCCCTGAATTTAGACTCATATATCCATCCATGGATTTATTTCTAGAATTTTTGGTCGGGCCAATTGGTACAGTTTATTAGTTAAAGTCACCCATGTTGAAGGGGTCGACTACACTGACCTTCACGCGTTACAACTTGAATATCTCTCTGTACAGGGCTTCAATACTGATGTGGTTTGTTTCTAATGAAACTAGACTCAAAAGGAAATCTGCACATATAAGTCATGACCTCTAATTACTTCTGGGTAATTTATGGTAAATTTTCAAAGTCGAGACAGGGGATCCAGAAACCGTTCTAGCCCTGTCTCACGAGAACTTTAATATCTCTTAGTATACTATTTATATGATCGTTTTGTTACTTTCATATGAAAGTAGATTCATCAAGGTTCGATTAAATAATTTATTCACTATTTAATACCATTCCTACTATTTTTAGTGATTTTACACATCCACGTCACTGCAGCTGGCAGCATCTGTTTTCAAGGTAAACTTTACCTATTTTGTGGTTTCCATGGTCCAACTATAGTCTTGTCATACATAGGTCCACATGTGATCATATTTAGCCATTCCAATGGCTGATCATGTGACCAACACTCCCATTCCAATTCATAATCACATCATGAAACCATATATATATTTACAATAAGCACGACTTCAAATGGTCTAATGCCATACTCCACTTTTACGAGCCATTTTCGCATGGCCGTACACATATACATCACAAGGTACTTGAAAACAACCGAGGGTCGTCCTATACATGCCATATCCAAGGTTCGACTAAAAGAGTACCAAAAAGGAGTTTTGATAGTGTGGATGACTTCAACTTCAATGATCCCGAATCCGATCGCTAACGAGCAAAATCTATAAGACAGAGAAACAAAGAAAGCGGAGTAAGCAATTTATGCTTAGTAAGTTTGAGCCATAAATTACACACAACCAAAGCATAGCATTCAAGTAGCTAAACAATAATTCATATGCACAATTTCTCAATGACATGCTTACTTCACAATCCCAACTCTTATATTCATACACAAATAACGGCTTAGTCAAGGCCGATAGCTCATTTATCATTGGAGCGAATACTCATACACACTTACTCACAGTGTGCAAAGCACACACGAACGTACCTTGTTGTTGGGAATTTCACAAGCGTATTAACTGAAAATTTTACAGCAAGTTCATAATTCTCAAATCACATACCTTCGGAGTTTAACCGGATATAGCTACTCGTTCAAACGCCTTCGGGACATAGCCCGGTTATGGTAACCCGCACAAATGCCTTCGGGACTTAACCCGGGTATCACAACTCGCACAATTGCCTTGGGCTTAGCCGGATATCATAATCGGCACAATTGCCTTGGGCTTAGCCGGATATCACAATTCACACATTTGCCTTGGGCTTAGCCCGATATCTGGTCGCACATTCATACACATCTTTGTTTCAATTTCATAACAAAACTTTTATGCACAATTCACTTAATAAGAAATATCATTTCGGCTCAATGGCCACATACAAGGGCACAATTTCGATTGCTTATTACTTCATCCAATCGAATCAAAATCTAAGTTCGATACTCGAAAACTTACCTTGGAGGTTGTCGGCGCTTCAACTGACTATTCAATCACCTTTTCCTTTCCTTTATTGGAGCTAGTTCCCTTTGCTCTTGAGCTTTATGTTAACAAATAAATTGATTTAATCGTTTTGAATATCAAAAGGGGAATCCAAGGTACTTAGCCTTTATAAGGCCGCACACACTTACATTCACATACTTAAGCTCAATAATTATAATATAGCATCAAGTACTCATTTTACTCATGTGGCCGATTGTTCTAAGTCGATGTAAAGCCATCAACATGCTTAGCTATGGCGAATATACACAACATCTTAGGTACTCTTTCATGGGCCGATTATGCATGTTGATGTCGAGGCCAACTACATGTTTAATACCACACATGAATGGCACACATTTTACTAGCTAATGCATTACATATTGTAGCTCAATACACATCTATCATTTACTTTATAATCGAAACATCATCACAAGAAAATATATACTTTGAGATAGCATATATGTCATACCAATACATCATGTGCAAACATATCTATACATATAGGTGCAAGGCAATCTCAAGGTGCTCATAACCATCCAAAACACAAATTTTACCAATCATATAACAAGCATAAATCATGCTCATGAATGCACCATGGCGAATACATCACAACCATACCCTTTCAACTTCGGTCATGGTTAAACAAAGAATTCAATGTCTTACTCAAGAATGCTAAAAGAAATTTCAAGAGTAGTCAATCCATCATTGCATGCATCATCAACAAGCTTCACATTTAGCATGCAATGGCTTTAACACAATATCAACCTTGGCCAAATACCATTTCCATGGCACAACAAGGATTTGAACCATGGGCTAACATGAACATCAAGTTAGCAACTAAAACATGCATGAATCTCATGACACAACCTCATACATACCTTAATCTTGGTACAAGTATGGCCAAATCTCCTTCTAGTTCTCTTCTAAACCAAAATGGAGCAAAAATCCTTTCTTCCTCCTTATGATTTTCGGCCAAAAAGATGAGAAAGGATGAACACAACAATTTTTTTCTTCCTTCTTTCTCAACTCACGCAAGGGGGAATACCACACTCACACACATTTTTTTTTCATTCTTTTATCACCCATACACCTTTGTTTATTATTTCACCCTAATGCACTAACAAAACATGTTTCATGACATGTTTAGCCCATACTCCTTGTCATGGCCGCCACTTCATGTTAGGGGAATTTGACATGCAAATCCTTATTTTTGCATGCATTATCAACTAGTCATCACACATTTCCCATCATACTTTCAAAGTTTACTACTAGGTCCTTTCTAGTGAAATTCACATTTATAACTCTAAATCGAAACATCAAAAATGTCACACATGAATTAACACATATCATAGGCATCAAAATAAATTATAAATTATTTTTATGCCTCGGTTTTGTGGTCCTGAAACCACATCCCGACTAGGGTCAATTTTGGGCTATCACAACCCTCCCCAGTATCGTCTCGATCAATCTATAGAGGAGGAGGCCTACGAGGAAATTCCTGATGATGTTCCCCCACAGCACGAGGACCCACCGACTTAGCCACCACCACCCTCTCGTCCAGTTCATGCGGTGGCTTCATATGTTGACATCTCTGAGCGCCTCACCCGATTCGAGCAGCAGTGTTTTCAACGATTTGACAACTTGATGCTACTCTACAACAGATTTGTTAGCACCTCTACATCTCATCGCCAGTCCCACCTCGTGAACCATCCAGCGATGAAGATGTTTAGAAATATTTATTTATTATTTTATGTTTTTTATTTTTATTAAAACTACTTTTTATTTTTATTTTTATTGTTTATTTTTTAGCAGATTTTAGAATTTTATTTTTAATTATCAATTTCAATTTTTCTTTATGAGTAATTATTCTTCCTAATATCCCCTAAAAAATTCCTGATTTTATCACAGTTATATAGAGGTCCTAAGCTCATCATCGCATAGAAACTACAACTCCACCGGGAAAAGTTCTCCACGACTGCCATGTCCTGCTCGCCCACGACCATAGCTACCACTAGAGATAATATCCTTTTGGCACAGGACTTATGGCCTAATGAACCTCTATGACTGCTAGAGTATCCTCCTCCACTTTCAAACCGATTACTCTCCAAAACCCTAGTTCGAGGAATTCATCATACAGGAAGTTTCACTTCTCTCCCTATCTTATTTTTATTTTATAATACCTATCTTTGTACATTGAGGACAATGTACATCTTAAGTGTGGGGGGAGGCATTCATTTCATTATTAGAAAAATCCCTAAATAATCTCCTTGTTCGCTTGAAAAGCTCTCATATCATATTTAGGATAAATTTTAATTAATTTATGATTTTGATTGATATATCTTGAATTAAAACATAGGGATTTATGCATTGATTATTTAAACTTTAAGACATTAGAGAATCAAGCATGATAAGTTGATTTTTAAGAATTTAAAATTATAGGTTGTTTCCCCAAGTCTAGGTATTACTTTAAATTGGAATTCACGAGTCTAAACATCAAAAAAGTCATAATTTTTGTGAGCCTTTTGAGCATCTATTAATTCTTTCATGCTCACTTTTATTATTGCTTTGAGTGCGTTAGTATTGAACTATAATTCTAGAACTTGCTTGATTATGTATGTCGAGACCACACCATTTGATTTGATATGTCAAAATAATTAAGGCACTTAGGATTAACCCACTCATGCAATGAAAAGCCTACCTCACGATTAACCCCTAGTAAACTCCCTTGAGCCTAGAAAGCCATTTCTTGTATTACCCTTAATATTAACCTTTAACCCATTATTGTTGAAATCCCCTAAATTAATCCCTATTTTTGTCGAGATTTGAGTTGAATGGATTGCTTAGCTATGTTTTGTTCTTAATAGTTAGTCTATATTATTTAACTTGTTCTTAAAAAAAAAAAACTATGTAAACATATCTGTAATTTCATATTCTGAGAGAAGCTCTGTTGTACGCAAATGAAGATTAACACTTTTTCTAGTTAGGCAATCCTTCAATTTAATCTCGATTCTAACCCTTTCTTTCAGCTTGTAACCACACCCCCTAACCAAGCCTCATTACAGCCCTCCAAAAACCTTTTGATTGATGTATCGTCTATAGTGGTGGAGATTTGATTTTCATGCAAGCCTATGGTAATGACTTTTTATTATTTACTATTGAGTGCTTCGTTTATTGTCCTTAAACACCTCGAGTGATTTGAGTGAATCTTTAGTGAGGATGTGAAACTCTGTGATATTCTGAATCAAAGGTAATTATTTAGATGCGGAGAGCACCTATGTTTGCATGATTAAATACTCAACTTGGAATGTTTGGAACTTTTATGTTCTTTTAGCTGAAGTCTTAATGTATGATTACCTATGGATTAATTTGAGATATTATTGATAGAAATTATAAGTTGAGAAGAATTTATTTTGATTATGAGTTGAGAATTTTGCTTGAGGACAAGCAAATGCTTAAGTGTGGGGGTATTTGATAAACCGTAAATTATACATATTTTTACCTCATGTTTAATGCATTTTATGGATGATTTTTCATTAGAATTGGTGAACTCGATGCTCCTAATGCTTTAATTTCATGTTTTATACTTAGAAGAGCTTAGGAGATCGAAAGGAACGAGAAACGGGCCAAAAACGGAGAAAATGGTCCAAAGTACGAAATCAACACAGCCTGGACCTCCTCACACGGGCAGACCACACGTCTGTGTCAATTTGGCAGGCTCAAACACGACCTGAAGTAATCGAACACGGACGTGTTACACGGGCATGTCTCTACCGAGCCGAAGTTGAGTTTAATTTGGAAAAAAAAGGTGGAGAATAGGGAGTAAGGAATTACTCCAAGGAAGCCGATTGATCCATCTCAGAAGTCGGATTCATCATCAAGACTGAAGATCTCTCCTCAATTTCCCTTCAGGAGTTTTAGGTTTTCTTTATGTTTTGTATTCTTTATTCTTCTGAGATGTTTTCTTATTTAGTTATGAACTAAAACCCCTAAATACCTAAGGGGAATGAAACCTAAGACGAATCTTGTTATTATTTTCTGAATCGTATGATAAATATTTAACTTGTTCTTAATTATGTGTTCTTAATTTTTGTTTTGATATCCTAGGATACTGATTCAAGATTAGCTCTTATTCAGAGGAGGAATAGACCCTGGCTAAGAGTACATTTATCATAATTAAGCGGAGTTGATTGTGCGCCTAGACATAGGGTGACAAGATTTTGACAGATTAGGGTGAAACCTAATAAGGGGATCCATAGATCGAGTTAATGCAACCCTAGAGTGTTAATTAGAGAAAAGTCTCGGTTATTCAATCTTGGGATTAGACGTTATTAGTCTTGAATAGGGATAATAACATAACTTAGGGATCTCTACGGAATAAGTTGAATGAATAAATCATCCGATTCAGAGCCAGAATAACAAGTAAAGTCTAGGTGGATTTTTCCTTAGGTATTGTCTTAAGTCAATCGATTTTTCCCAAAACCAATTCCCCAATTCTTTTCTTTGTGAATTCTTAGTTTAGATAATTAGTTAATTAAAACAAAACCCCATTATTCTTAGGCTAGATAATAAAAAGACAGTCATTACTAGTATTTTTAGTTCCTTTGGGTTCGACAATCCGGTCTTGCTAAAACTATACTACTGTTCGATAGGTACAGTTGCCTACATCGCGATAATAGTTAGTTTCAAGAACGATTAATTATAAATATTTAAAACCTATCATGAAACCACGCGATCAATGGGTGTGGGGTGTTAGACATGAAGCCACAAATGTGATTTCACATACATGCGTCTGGTATATATTTGCTAAGATATTTCACCCTGTATAAGTCGTATTGGGTAAATCCACCTAGACTTAAGATAACAAACACATTCGTAGAGAGTGAAGGTGAACTATTTATTTGAACAAAGTGTACTGTATGTGCGTTGCTTATGTTCATATGTGAACTGTTTAATGTGTTAGTTGTCTTTATGTGTGAACTATTTTCCATACGAGCTGTACGCGTGGATGCGTAAAAATCATGAGAACTCACTAAGTTCATCTTGAACTTCTCATGTTTCTTGGTTTATTTCTTTCAGGTATTAAAAGCCATTTTGAACTTCGAGGGAGGGACTAAGCCAAAAGTTACGGTTCTTAGTTATGATCCTATTATTTGTATTTAGTAACATATTCATATCAGGGAAGTCCATAAGCTAGTAAACTAAGAACATGGTTTTACTATATTTAGCTGAAACTCTTTTGAACATAAGATAGTATGTATGGTTGGATTAAAAATACATATTGTAAACCTTTATGTATGTGCCAACAACGAAATAAGTTGCCAATTCATGCTATTGCACAATTCCAATGTGTTGAATGTTTCAAAAATGATTTAAGTTTCGGTAGTAACATCATCTTGTTTGGGCCCAGTGAACGGACCGAGTAAAGGGTATTACATTTCAACCATATTTTCAGTAAATAACTTAGAAAATATAATATGTAAAATTTATCTTAAATATTGTTATATCAAAATCTCAGGACATCAAAGCTAACACATCATAAAGCATTTGCATTCTTCCATAAGCCTTCCCCCATGCGTGGAAGCAAGACCTCCCATATCCCATGAAACAATGTCCAAAAAGCATGTTGTAAAATAAACATTTGGACATATTAGCCTATGAATTGATTATATATTAGAAATCCAATCTCTAATTTATGATAATGGATGTGAGAGAAACTAAATTTTCTTTGTTTAGTATTACTAGAATTAGAATGAGTTTCAACCCTATTATTAGACATTGATAATGGGAACCTAACTTTTAATTAGTAACTTCTAATTTTAAAGCTCAAAGAGTAAAAACAAGTTATCATTATGTGTCTATGATGCACTTAGTAAAACTCATTCTAAAAACAAGTTTAATAAAAACTAGTGTGGTCCATTGTGTATAAAAGATGAGTTTGAATACTCTTAATGAAGTTCATTACTTATTGTTTAAAGTTCTAAAGAAATGGAGATATTAAAAGAACTCTACCTATAAAAATATAAGAAGTGGTGCAACTTCAACAAGCAAAAGTATCGTCTCTCAAGTGGTGCAACTTCAACAAGCAAAAGTATGGTCTCTCTTGTAAATGTTTATTATGAACAAGTGCATGGTCATATTGTGCTAAAAATGAACAATCTCTAGAAGAAATATAAATTATTATTATATGTGGTGTATTTCAATTTCTAATACTAAGAGTTGTGGTTCAATCTTCGAACACCAACAACTTCATTAGAACTCTGAAATACATTCACTAATTAATGTTCAAATCCAGAGATACCATATTATATGCATAATATTTATTTATGTGAAAGACTATAAACTAAGGATAAATTGTTAGTAGCTAATAATATTGGTAGGTAATAATTTTATTATCTAGAAAAGTCTAATAAATTATAATTATTAACGAACAATTGTATTGTAAATCTATAACTTTTATAAAGTTATTTTGTAAAATGACACAATATTATGAAATTGTATCTTATTAAAAGAACATCCCTATAAAAGGGTATCCTGTAAAAATATACACTCAGGAGACTTTTATTGTATCTTAAAAGCATATAAAACCTTTAAAAAAATGTTCTACACACTACAAATCCGCTAACATTATTTTATTTTTCTTGTTTCTATTCTTCTATTATTTCTTTTTCTAACACCGACTAGCAAAGCGATAGTGCAATGGGATTGGTGTATGAGAAGAGGTAAGAAGCACTCACCCCAACTTGGAAAGGGTTCAAAACCGGAGACAGAGACGCCGGCAATGTTCTGCCAGTGGAGAACCGAAAGTTTTTCACGAATTGGAGAAAGCGATAAACCAAGGAGTCGTGGAAGCTATAGGCCCAGCAAAACTTGTAGAAATGAGAGAAGACAACCAGCTTTGGAACGTGTGTAATCCTGGCCGGAAATATAGACGACACTGGCAGCGAAAACTCTCACTAGAAAATCAAAATGAAAGAGAAAGTTACAGGGAACTTAAAAATGCAGGCATATATCTTGCAAAGAAAAGTGAACTTTGGTTACGAAGGGTTTTTTCATTCTATTATATATTAATATGTAAGGTTAGAAAGCCTAAAACCGCCCCACAATGGATTCATCATTACTCAATCATGAAAAATGATAGTCAATAACTATTATAATTAAAATATGCCATGCACAAAATTCATTCCTAACTCTAGAAAACCTGCAGCTTTCATGGAAGGCTGTCCATTTTTCCTCTTACTTTTTATTATCCTGGAAAACTTTTTACTTCTTTTTACATTGTCTTTCTTTTTTCCCCTACCCTTTCTGTATTTGGAGGTTTCTTCCTAGCTGGAGAATAGTCCATTACAGCTATAATGGAGGAGTTTCTCTTTTCCTACCCTTTCCTGAAAAACATATCGGCTTTAGATAAGTCTGCTGGATTTGGTGCAATTTGCAAAACAAGACAAGACATGAAATGTCTATGCCTCACAACTCTTACATATAATTGATCCATTTCAAAGGGAAATAATAGTAGTTAGAGAAACATCTTAGTGGACAAAACTGATTTGTCAGATTACATGGCCTAGTGTTCAAATGATCATTGTTAACCTGCGACTACAAAGAATAATACTAGCTAGGCCTAATAGTCAAGAAAATGGAAGAAAGCTAATGGTTGGTAGATTTTAGTGGTGCCTTGGTCTGTGTCTCCTAGGTCCACGGTAATCTTCATGAATGCTAGGTATCCAGTGGTGGGATCTTTTAAAAACTTTATGGGCTTTTTTCCTCTTGGTACCTCTACAATGCCCTTCTTTGCTGAGGGTGTCATCTCCCCTAACTCCATTACTGTTTTTCATCAGAGAACCCTCCTGCTTGGAACAATAAGTTTTACACTTAATATTTAGGAAAGGAAGAGAAATAAAAGAAAAAAAAAAAGGTTCCATATTACAAGCAAAATAATGAAGGAACTGGATACCAACTTGCAGTTTAGGATGCATTGATTTGGAAATTTTCTCCAAGCGGATCCCTTCAAAAAGCAACATAAGAAATCAGAATTAATTTATGATCTGTAATGGGAATGCAGAAACAGGTTCACATCAGTTGTTACTAAGGAAGAATTCTTGGCATACCTTCAATACTGGAGAGGACAATGAGAAACACCAGAAGAGAGACTGCTAAGCAGGAAGGTCTCATTTGCAAAATTTAAAAAAAAAATTATGACCAGATACGGAATTCTAAGGTCAGTAAAAGAACTTCTGTTTCACTTTATTGCTGAGTGCAGGAACATTTGAATGTTAGACCCTCTGAATTGCCAATAGCCTGGGAAGTGTCTTTAATATATACTACTTGGCTTTAAGGACCCACCAAGTTTCCCACTTTCAATCGACTTGAAAATATATATTTCTTTAATGTGTTAAAGAATATGACTATTCATTTGAGCACCCCAATAACACACCATGCTCAACTGTGGATTGTGTGTAGGTGTGGTTTTAGAGTACTTATATTGCGGAATGTGTAGGCTTGTAGGGGGGGGCATTGTATTATTAATTAACGAGATGTTCTCCACTACGTTCAATGTTTTAAGTGTCAATATGAAACCAAAAAAGACAACAACATTTCCTTAGCTGCAGCACTACTCTTTAGGAGATAGCTCGAGGGTTTTCTGAAATGATGTTACTTTGCCAATGACCACATAAAGCTTTAAATATTATAAATAAACTTTTACTGGTTTCTCAATTGAGTAGACCATTGATAAAACAGAAACAACTAATACAATTTTATTTTAAGAACCATGCACTCAAATTGAATTTTTCTTTCAAGATTAGACAACTTACATATACTATACTATATTGTACAATCATCTTTATGTTCTTGATGTTACTTATTTAGGGTAGTCAACAGCTTTTTTTCACCATTTGACTCAAGCTATAATAATAAGGATTATTCCATTTTAGATGACTTATCATATCAAATAGATATGGATGCCTTTCATGGAAGCTTATGGTTGTTTTTGGATTGAAGTGATAATAGTTTAGGCAAAATTAAAAATAACAGCGAGATGAGATTGTAAAAGTTGAGTGACTTAAATTCTTATTAAAATAAAATATAATGGTAAAATAAAATAAAAGTAAAATTCATATAAAATTATATTTTTTTATTTAAATTGACTAGAATAAGGTTTTTTAACCTTACTACATTTCATCTATTTATCATTGATTAGAATAAAGATTAGAATAAGGTTCTTCAACTTTTAAATAGATGTAGCCTAAACTCCTCTTACATCATTCGAATTTCAATATTAGTGAATTTTTTTCTCCTCTACCCGTGGTTTTTTTCCCAAAAGGGTTTCCACATAAAATTTATGTTCTTCTTTTTTCTTTCTTTTTTGCTTTGCTATCATTTTATATTGCTATTATCAATGTTAGTTCAACAAACTGGTTTCAAAGCTTTTCGGGTTGCTTGTCTCGAACACGGTAATGGCGACATTAAAGTATGATATTTAGTTGTTGGATCGCAACACCAAATTCGCGTTGTTGCAGATAAAGATGCAGGCAGTTCTTGCGCAAATGGATTTGGAGGATGCCCTGCTAGGGATAGATACGATGCCTTCGACATTGACGGAGAAAGAGAAGAAGCATAAAGATTGAAAGGCTTTAACGCAATTATATCTTCATTTGTCAAATGAAATTCTACAAAATGTGATGAGGAAGAAGATTGTCGTTGCTGTAACACCCCTTACCCGAGTCCTACGCTGGGATAGGGTACAAGGCGTTACCGGACTTTAACATACACATTCATGCAAAAACCAGGCCATTAAAATTCATTTAATTCAAAACTTTTCAAACACATGCATGATGTCCCATACATGGGCCTACAAAGCCCTAAATATGTATTGAAGGTAGTTAAGGACTAAACCGAGAACCTTAGAAAGTTTTGGGAAAACTAAAAAAAAATTCCATGACACAAAGTCACACGCCCGTGTGGACTTAGGAACATGCCCGTGTCCTCTGGCCGTGTAACTTTCAGACTATGATGTCAGCAACTAAATTAAACCACACGGCCAAGCCACACGCCCGTGTACTAAGGCCGTATCCCCTACACGGTTGAGACACACGGCCGTATCTCAGCCCATGTGGCCAACACGTAAGCTATTTTCCAAGCCTTTTGTTACCATTAATCCCTCACATCTTTACACACATCAAAGTCATACATCATGGCTTCATTTCAATGGTTTAGCCTATTTGACTAAGGTGTATTCTTAACTTTAACATGCTATTGTTCACAAGTTTCACATACTCATATAATATCAAGTCTAGACACAATAATCCATATTCATTGACCTTGTCAAGTGACCTTATTTAAACATTAAGCATTCATGGTCAATCATCATTGTCTTATTTCTATACCATACAATCACTTTATGGCTATAACCATTTAGAATTAGTCATGAAGCATTTATCATACACACATGTCTTAACACCAATCATGCATGTCCCACAAGCATAAAAACATCATTGCATCACAAGCATTAGGTCTTATCATGGATAACTAAGCTTACAAGCCACAATCATTATAAGCCACATCTCATGGCTATATACAATGAATAAATATAAGCCAATAAATTTGGCTAATCATAACAACATCTATCATAAAACTGAGTCCCTATACATGCTACTCACTTGAAAATGCTAACATATGTATCAATGCTCCAAAGGTGATAGCTTGATAGTGTGATGCTGCCTCCGACAATCTCCAACCCCGAGCTAACCTGACAACACTAAGAAGTGGAAAGGAGAGGGTAAACTTTATAACTTAGTAAGACCGTATGAAAATAATAAGCAATTATTGTAACACCCCGTTCCCGATACCATCGCCGGAGTCGGACACGAGGGGTTCTCAGACCAACTCTCATGTGTCACACAGACTATTTTTAACATTTCCAGACAAGCTGGCAAACTGCGTCACTGTCACTTTAAAAATCATATCTCGAGTTCCAGAACTCGAAAACCCGTTCCGTAAATTTTCCCCGAATTTAAACTCATATATCCATCCTTGGATTTATTTCTAGAATTTTTGGTCGGGCCAATTGGTACAGTTTATTAGTTAAAGTCACCCCTGTTTCAGGGTTCGACTACACTGACCTTTGCGCATTACGACCAGGATATCTTCTCGTACAGAGCTTCAATACTCATGCCGTTTGTTTCTAACGAAACTAGACTCAAAGGGAAATCTATACATATAAGGCATGACTTCTAATTGTTTCTGGATAATTTATGGTAAATTTTCAAAGTCGAAACAGAGGATCCAGAAACCGTTCTGGCCCTGTCTCACGAAATCTTGAATATCTCTTAAATTACAGCTCATATGATCGTTTCGTTTTGTCCATATGAAAATAGACCCATCAAGATTCGATTACATAATTTTTTTAGCATTTAATTCCACTTCTACTATTTTTAGTGATTTTTCGATCTCACATCACTGCTGCTGTCCGCAACAGTTACTGCAGTAGACTATGCCAATTTCATGAATCTTTCCTTGGCCTTACTAATCATCCATCATACATGACACAAATTATGTCCACCTTATCAAAATTAAGGTTTCTAAGACTCGTGGCTATAGGTTTTAGCATCCCACTCAACCGACCACATAGGCCATTTTCACATGGCTTAAAGTTTACAACCCAAAATTTCAACAAAACAAAATAGCCTATACATGCCAAATGTTCTCCTAGATCGACTAAGAAGACAATACCAAAGATTGCTCGCCGGTGTGATGACTTCGTTGACGGTTCCGAGCACACAAAAGGAGACGAGTCCAAGAGACCTAAAATGGGTGACAAGAAAACACCGAGTGAGTTTATAACTCAGTAAGTCATAAGCACTTCATAATTATCCATAAGCAAAATTCATCACAAAGTGAATCAATGAAACGAGGCTAAGTGTTTCATCCATACCGAACTATACCATAGTTCCTTAGACCTTTCGGTTCAATCTCATACATTCACATTTCATATACTAATCAATAGGGTATTTAAAGCATTTTTATACATCATCTCATTTTCGCTACAATCATGCAAATAATGAAATTTCATCTATTCCACAATACCTTATTTACGTGACCGCAATTGTAATCATCACATAGGTACAAAACTTACCAAGCTCAACCCTGAGCGTGAACATAGAGCCTATTCGCCATGAGCTCAAGGTACTTACTCTTTCTGCTGTCCATGATCAACTCGATAAAGTCACAACCTCCATGTGAATAATCGATCGGAGATATACACATTAAGTTCGCACACATAGTGCTTAATAATCGATTTCGCACACTTAGTGCCATGTGATTTAAGCTCGCACACATAGTGCCATACAATTTAAGTTCGCACACTTAGTGCCATATGTTTCAAGCTTGCACACTTAGTGCCAATCTTGTCACCGCGCCCACTTATTGCCCGCACACTTAGTGCCGAGACCAATCACTCTACACATTTCACTACCTTTTTACATTCAATAATGTCATTATTCCATACACATACATATCATCTCATCAAACACAATTGCATAGATATTAAGTTCATTTAAGTCAATACCAAATATATGCTTAATGACTTACTTGTATTGGGTAGAACGGTTCCCACTCGGCTACTCGATTGCTTTCTCCTTTCCTTTATCCAATTGTGGCCCTCTAAGCTCTTGAGCTAATTCAACAAATTTAACTTATTAAAGTCTCACTTGCTAGCTTATGGCGAATACACATATCATTAGCCCAATATCAAATAACTAAACACTTTATTCAATTCTCTTTAACTATGCACACATTCGCACTTTCATTCATCACTCTACCAAGCATGTGATGTTCAAACACAACCAACTCACATTCGGCCCTAGCTCATAACAAGGTAGCCGATTATCTAAGTCAAGAATAGGCATCAATATGCTTGCCTCTAACCGAATGCATGCACAACAAATTCCCCTCATGTGGCCGAATATGCATGTCCATGTTGAGGCCAATTATATACTTCAAAACCGAAACATCATCATATGTAAATGTACACCTTGAGATAGTCTATATGCCATACCAATGCATCATGTGCAAACATATATATATATATATGTACAAGAGCCGAATCTCAAGTTGATCATAACCACATATAAACATATATCCAAAACACAAATTTTACCTATCATGCAATAAGCATAAATCATGCTTATGATCACACCATGGCCGAATACATCACAACCATACCCTTTCAAATTTCGGTCATGGTTAAACAAAGAACTCAATGTCTTACTCAAGAATGCTAAAAAGAAAATTCAAGAGTAGTCAATCCACCATCACATGCATCATTAACAAGCTTCACATTTAGCATGCAATGGCTTTAACACAACATCAACCTTGGCCGAATACCATTCCCATGACATAGCAAAGATTTGAACCATGGGCTAATATGAACATCAAGCTAGCAACTAAAACATGCATGAATCTCATGGCACAACCTCAAACATACCTTATTCTAGACACAAGTATGGCCAAACCTCCTCCTAATCCTCTTGCAAACCAAACATGAAGCAAAACTCCTTCCTTCTTAGAATTTTCAGCCCAAAGAAATGAGAATGGATGAACAAAAATTTTTTTCTTTTTCTTTCTCTCAACTCACGGCAAAAGGGGGGGGGACACTCACCTATTCTCTTTTTTTTTTCTTCCATTTCTTTATTACCCATACTCCTTATTTTATTTTTTTCTACCATACACCATTGTCACAACATGTTTCATGACATGTTTTGCCCATCCTCCTTTGTCATGGCCGGCCACTTCATGTTAGGGGGGGAATTGACATGCAAGTCCCCTCTTTTGAGTACATGCACTATTAAGCCACTTTACATATGCCTAGCACATTTCTAAATTTTTTCACATAAGTCCTACGTACTCCATTCACATGCAATAGACTAAATCGAAGCTTAAAAATTTTCGCACATTCATATTCACATATTCTAGACAATAAATATTACGTTCAAACATTTCGGTGACTCGGTTTAGCGGTCCCGAAACCACTTCCCGACTAGGGTCAATTTTGGGCTGTCACAATTATCAACTTGCTCCTCAAGGTAATACAACCATATTGCACTTTTACTTATGCTCAGGTCAAGCTGTTTTCTCAAGTCATAGTCACTAAATTACTTATATCTGGAGTTATAGAACTCCAAATTAAGTTCCGCTAATTTTTCTTAAAACTAGACTCACACACCTTCTTACCATAAAATTTTCAGAATTTTTGGTCTAGCCAATAAGTACAGTTTATTCCTTAAATTTACCCCTTTTTCGCTGTTTGACAGTTCCGACCCCTCTTCACTAAAAATTAATTATCTCATGATACATGACTCAGATAATGTTCCCGTCTATTTCTCTTGAAAGTAGACTCGTTAAGAGTTCTAGGAATATATAACCCATTACTATTTTTTTTACAATTTTTAATGATTTTCTCAAATCAGAACAGGGGATTTCTAAATCATTTTGACTATGTCTCACAACAATTTAAATATTTCATGATATGAAACTCTTTTGCTTACATTGTTTCCTCTTTGTGAAACTAGACTCATTAAAATTTAATTTCATATTTTATTCAGTCTCTAACTCAATTTCCACAATTTTTGGTGGATTTTCAAAGTCGAACTACAGTTGCTGTCCAAAATTGCTTTAATGTAAATTAATGATACTAAGTTTATCACAGTTATTAATTTATTTTCACTACATTGGTAAAGATACATATATATACATCATAGGTATAGACCTATAATCACAAGGTCATCATAAAATCATTCTCATATGCATGAATTACCTATTTACATCTTCACCAAATGTGCATCATGAACCGAAATCATTTCTCATGAGCTTGTTATACATACCTATGTTACTCAACATGCTCATATTCAATCATTACTAATCATACAACATTAATTGAGTTCACATCTCCTCAATTTCATGTAAGTGCCTGTACCACTCACAACATAGCCATAAGCTCTATCATTGTGACTTAAACCGTAAATTTCCTGTTCAACCATTTGGAACACTATAGGATATTGAGTAAGCTTCAAACATAGGGTAAAATGCCGACGCCATGTCCCAGACATGGTCTTACACTGGCTAGCACATCAAAGTCGATGCCATGTCCCAGATAGACTTTACACTGACTTTCATGTATCGAGGCCGATGCCGTGTCTCAAACAGGTCTTACACTGGCTCTCATCTATCAGTGCCGACGCCATGTCCCAGACATGTCTTACATTGACACACATCAAGCTGACGCCATGTCCTAGACAGGTCTTACACTAGCTTCTATATCTCGAGGCCGATGCATGTCCCAGACATGTCTTACACTAGCACACATATCACCCGAATGTCATGGCATGAGTATCCAATCTATTCCTAAGGTTCAATCGGGAGTTTATCATAATAAGTCTCATCTTACCATACTCATAGCCACATTCAAGCATTATATGCAAAATCAAGAATTCAATGCGTAATAACGATAAAGTTGTAATATTTACGCACAACTTACTTGTTTCAATGGAATATCATATTCCATAAAATTTCCAATGTATTCAATCATTACAAAAATGTTATTAACATTTGGTATCACTTTCTCATATATAACTCCTTCAACGTATAATTTAATACAATTATAACAAAATGGATTTCAAGTATATTAACAATAATATGGATAACTTATTTATTTAGTCACACGGACTTACCTCGAATGCAATTTCGGCTAATTACGCCATTTTTAGTCCATAACCTCGTACTTTTCGATAAGCTCGAATCTCGGTTCCTTGATCTAAAATGATGAAATTCACTCATTTAATCACTAAATAAATTTAGACAATAAAAAAATTACATTTTTTTGCAAAATGACCATTTTTCCCCTAAACTTTCACAAAATGACTATTTTACCCCTAGGCTCGAAAATTGATTTTTATCGAAGTTCTTCATGTCTTAAGCCTAGACAGACCCTTTTTACTCTTATAAAAACCCAAAATTTCCATTATTTCACCACATTACTATGTATTTTATAATTACTACAAACTAGTCCTTTTTAGGTATTTTTCATGAACACCACTTCACAAAAGTTGTTTATTAAACAACTAAGATTCATTTTCTTCCATAAAATTTCAGTAAATATCATAGATGCTCTCATGGTAAAACCCTAGACTTTCATCCATTTTGTAAAATAGTCCCCATTTAGTTAGTTCATCCTACAAGGGTCCCAAAAACACAAAAATCAACAAAGATAATCATCAAAATCACTTACTTGCAAGGGATGGAAGTTGCTGAAATTTTGAGCTCTCAAAACCCCTATTTTTCTGGTATTTTTGGTGGAGGAAGGAAGAAAGATGAAATGATGACATCTTTTTTTCTTTTTGTTTTATTTTAATACCAAATAAGCTTACCGAATACCCACCAACTTTGACTTTTCAATTTCATTCTCTCTATGGCCGGCCAAGTCTTTTCTAAGGGTCCATTTGCACTTTAAACACCCCAAATTTTTGTTCTCTAGCTATTTAACATATTTAGCTAGCAAAACAAAATTTTTGCCCTTTATGCGATTTAGTCATTTTTCACAATTAAGCATGAAATCGCTAAAATTATTTCACCAAAATTTTCATGCACTCATATAATTATGCTATAACACATAAAATAACATTAAAAATAATTTCTCCTACTCTGGAATAGTGGTTTCAAAACCACTATTCTAACTAGGCCCAAAATTGGGCTATTACAATTCTCCCCCTTATGGATTTTCGTTCTCGAAAATCTTACCGAAAAAGTTGTTTTAGTAATCACATAAACTTCTCTTTCCTATAATCATCGCTAAAGAGCTTTCACTCAACTATTCTTTAATACTTATCTCTTTACTTTCTCATATCGGTCTCATAAGTGGTTCATTGCTATACTACACCTCGGCTGAATTTCAACCTCTATTTGAGAGTTCATACACACGAAAGTTCGATCTATGTCATCATGTCACATATACACACATACTTGAATCCTTTCGAATTCAAATAGTAAAACTAGTCAGTTCTTCTTGACCTTATGCTCTCTAATTTCACACAGTCCGATTGTTTACCAATTCAACTCTCAGTTGTCTCTAAATGTCAAAGCCTCCTTTAGCTTTCCCAAGAAATCACGGTATAAAACCCGGATCTGAATCCAATTAGTGGAGACTAGAATTCCAAGAAATCTTACAATCATAAAGATACAAAATTCCATGAATCTAATGAGCGAAAATTTAGTATATACTGGCATGATTTCCATATCTCGCCAAAAATTTAACAATGAGCTACATCATATTTTTTTCTAAGACGGAAATAATTCTGATAAGGCCTCGAGAATAATCCTTTCTCAATTCTATTCTAATATCAGCACTAGAGAAGATAGCTCTGATAAAACCTGATGCTCGGCTCTAACTCTATTAACAACTCAAATCTTTTTGTGGTATCGAATGCTCTAAGCTATCACATTATCTTATTGTCTTAAAACACATCACAATTCATACAACAGTGTGTCACTGAAAATTAAGAAGTCTCTGCCCAATTGCAAACTAGAACAGTTCAAATGCTTCGGTTAATAATATTCTAAACTATCCAAGTTTTGGTAATCATGGATTAAGCCATTCGACTTTAATAAGATGAAAATTTTATCACACTGTCATTCTGAATTCACTCATCATGCTACTCAAAGACCATTTCACTTGCATTAGCTCAAATAACCAATATATCCCAATTGAAGACATTAGCTTTGATTAACTTACTTGAGAAAAGAGATCTATCATACCAATTGAAATTCAAAATTTCACCACTTATGTCTTTGCCGATGTCAAATCCCTACACGTAAATTAGAGAAATCTAAATACTAAAATCGCCGCATTACCATGATTAAATCAGGAGCATAGTCATACTTGACATGATTATGGAACAAAGATAACAAGAAAACCAAGTAAAGAAATCCAGGATAGAGAAATCTCAAGATACGATACTGTATCATAAGACCAAAAACAAACTCTTAAGAAAATGTGAAAGACCTCGATAGTTCCTCAAAGGGAAAAAGTCCAGGAGAACGCATCATTTAATCCCACTGGAATCAAGTGTGACAATTAAAAGAAATAGAATCATAGCATCATATGCATGTCATCATAAATTCCCTACAGATAGAATATAACAAAATACCAAAGAGAAGTAGAGCAAAGCAGATTATAAACTAGTTAGACCTACAATGCCTTCGTCTGACATTAAGATCAGATAACATTCCCATTCAACAAAAATTTCATCAGAAGATAGATAGCCACTATAACATTTCTGAGAACAACGATCTCTTAGAATTTATTAAGAGAGGTAGTCATCATCTGCTCACTGTAATTACCATACTCAGACATTTCAAATCACAAATATTATTCCTCTAACTATTTCTGTCATCACCAACTCATATTATTCTTTTCACTAAAGAAGATCAGTTCTGAGGAGATCTTAATCATTATGATTTCTCGACGCCGTACCTGAGTAATTCGATTTACCAAAGTAAATTTTCTTGTCTAACTATGACAGTGCATAACTCACATAATCTTTATGTCAACCTGATAACTTTCTAGCTTTGGCTTTACTTATCAACTCACTCTCAATCTATAATCATGTCTATAGATATTTCTCCAATGAACTCTTTGGTTTTCACACTTGTGAGTTTATTCAGTGCAAATCTCATGAAATTCCATTACAAAACACCACTCTGGTAAGGGGGTGAAATCTTAGGGCTTCTGACTTGACTCTCATATACATGTACATGTAGCACAACTTTCATCATCATAATCATATCATCCATTTCAGACAAACTGACATTCATATTCTTTTTATGCCAACTTCCCAGTTATCTCATTTAGACAAGTACACTTATGCATGCACTCTATAAATTCTGAATAACTTTAGTTATCCCATTCATTTAATCAAACAAGTCATGTACATAACATCATATAAAAGCCAAAAAGCATGGATAAGTATATTCCAATCTATACTTTCATTTCACACATCATCGTATGCATATCATTACAAACATGTAAATCAATCCAAGCAATTTAACACTTGTACTAAGACTATGTGAATTTCCCAATTATATTCATTCAAATAAGTATACACGAACATTCATTCCATCGATATTTTTGATAAGTTATCTAAACACATGCATTCACTTGAACAAATTAATCATGTACACTACAAGATTATCAATCACTCATAGATAAGCTCAATATGCCATTTACACATTCTATTTCATGTTTCTCATATCACAAATATGTACATATACACTTCACAAATTCTTATTGGTAACTTTTCGAGTTTCGACTCCTTATAACTACACTTTATTTGAATACTCTAGTACCACTATCTACGTGATCGGGTGTAGCTCGGTTGGGGAGTATCTTTATCTAAACAAGATAGTTCTCATTCACGTTGGGAGACATCACACTATCACAAATCTATGGCATAAATAGCTCGACTCTCATACGTGCTAGGTTAGCCCTAGAACTAACTAAACTACTACTCTGATACCACTAAATGTAACACCGCTTACCCGAGTCCTACATCGGGACAGGGTATGAGGCGTTACCAAACTTCAACATACACATACATGCCAAAACTGGGCCATAAAATTTCTTTTAATTTAAAACTTTTCAAACACATGCATGATGTCCCATACACGGGCCTACAAAGCCCTAAATATGTATTGAAGGTAGTTAGGGACTAAACCGAGAACCTTAGAAAGTTTTGGGAAAACTAAAAAAATTTTCCATGACACAAAGTCACACGCCCGTGTGCCTTCAACACGCTCGTGTCTTCTGGCCGTGTAACTCTCTGACTATGACGTTAGCAACTAAATTAAACCACTTGGCCAAGCCACACGTCCGTGTGTTAAGGCTGTGTCCCCAACATGGTTGAGACACACGGCCGTATCTCAACCCGTGTGGCCAACACTTAGGCTATTTTCCAAGCTTTTTGTTACGATTAATCCCTCACATCTTTACACACATCAAAGTCATACATCATGGCTTCATTTCAATGGTTTAGCCTACTTCACTAAGGTGTATTCTTAACTTTAACATGCTATAGTTCACAAGTTTCAAATACTTATATAATATCAAGCCTAGACACAATAATCCATATTCATTAACCTTGCCAAGTGACCTTATTTAAACATTAAGCATTCATGGTCAATCATCATCGTCTTATTTCTATACCATACAATTACTTCATGGCTATAACCATTTTGAATTAGTCATGAAGCATTTCTCATACACACATGTCTTAACGCCAATCATGCATGTCCCACAAGCATAAAAACATCATTGCATCACAAGTATTAGGTCTTATCATGGATAACTAAGCTTACAAGCCACAATCATTATAAGCCACATTTCATGGCTATATATAATGAATCAATATAAACTAATACATTAGGCTAATCATAACATCTATCATAAAACTGAGCCCCTATACATGCCACTCACTTGAAAATGCTAACATATGTATCAATGCTCCAAAGGTAATAGTTTGATAGTGTGATGCTGCCTCCGACGATCTCCAACCCCGAGCTAACCTGACAACACTAAGAAGTGGAAAGGAGAGGGTAAACTTTATAGCTTAGTAAGACCTAATGAAAATAATAAGAAATTATCAACTTGCTCCTCAAGGTAATACAACCATATTGCACTTTTACTTATGCTCAGGTCAAGCTATTTTCTCGAGTCACAGTCACTAAATTACTTATATCTGGAGTTACGGAACTCCAAATTAAGTTCAGTTAATTTTTCTTGAAACTAGACTCACATATCTTTTTACCATAAAATTTTTCAGAATTTTTGGTCTAGCAAATAAGTACAGTTTATTCCTTAAATTTACCCCTTTTTCGCTGTCTGACAGTTCCAACCCCTCTTCACTAAAAATTAATTATCTCATGATATAGGACTCGGATGATGTTCCTGTCTATTTCTCTTGAAAGTAGACTCATTAAGAGTTCTAGGAATATATAACCCATAACTATTTTTTTACAATTTTCAATGATTTTCTCAAATCAGAACAAGGGATTTCTAAATCATTCTGATTTTGTCTCACAACAATTTAAAATTTTCATGATATGCAACTCTTTTGCTTACATTGTTTCCTTTATGTGAAACTAGACTCATTAGGTTTTAATTTCATATTTTATTCAGCCTCTAACAAATTTTCACATTTTTTGGTGGATTTTCAAAGTCGGACTACGGTTGCTGTCCAAAATAGCTTTATTTTAAATGAATGATACTGAGTTTATCACACCTTATTAATTTATTTTCACCACATTGGTAAAGATACATATATATACATCATAGGTATAGACCTATAATAACAAGGTCATCACAAAATCATTCTCATAGGCACGAATTACCTATTTACATCTTCACCAAATGTGCATCATGAATCAAAATCATTTCTCATGAGCTTGGCATACATACTTGTGTTACTCAACATGCTCATATTCATTCCTTACTAATCGTACAACATTAATTGAGTTCGCATCTCCTCAATTTCATGTAAGTGCCTGTACCACTTACAACATTGCCATAAGCTCTATCATTGCGACTTAAACTGTAAATTTCCCGTTGAACCATTTAGAACACTACAGGATATTCACTAAGCCTCAAACATAGGGTAAAATGCCGACGCCATGTCCCAGACATGGCCTTACACTGACTTTCATATATCGAGGCCGATGCCGTGTCCCAAACAAGTCTTACACTGGCTCTAATCTATTGGTGTCAATGCCATGTCCCAGATAGGTCTTACACTAACACACATCAAGCTGACGCCATGTCCCAGACAGGTCTTACACTAGCTTGCATATCTCGAGGCCGATGCATGTCCCAGACATGTCTTACACTAGCTCTCGTTTCAATGCCGATGCATGTCTGAGACATATCTTACATTGGCTTTCATAATGTGGTTGATGCATGTCCCATACATGTCTTACACTAGCACACATATCACCCGAATGTCATGGCATGAATATCCAATCTATTCCTAAGGTTCAACTAGGAGTTTATCACAACAAGTCTCATCTTACCATACTCATAACCACATTTAAGCATTATGTACAAAATCAAACATTCAATGCGTAATAACAATACAGTTGTAATATTTACACACAACTTACTCATTTCAATGGAATATCATATTCCATCAAATTTCTAATGTATTCAATCATTACAAAAATGTTATTAACATTTGGTATCACTTTCTCATACATAACTCCATCAACGTCTAATTCAATGCAATTATAACGAAATGGATTTCAAGTATATTAACAATAATATGGATAACTTGCTTATTTAGTTACACAGACTTACCTCGAATGCAATTTTGGCTAATTACGTCACTTTAGTCCATAACCTCATACTTTCCGATTTAAGCTCGAATCTCGGTTCCTTGATCTAAAATGATGAAATTCACTCATTTAATCACTAAATATATTTAGACAATCAAAAATTCACATTTTTGGCAAAATAACCATTTTACCCCTAAACTTTCACAAAATGACCATTTTACCCCTAGGCTCGAAAATTGAATTTTATTGAAATTCTTCATGTCTTAAGCCTAGATGGACCCTTTTTACTCTTATAGTAACCTAAAATTTCCATTACTTCACCACATTACTATCTATTTTACAATTACTACAAGCTAGTCCTTTTTAGGTGTTTTTCATGTACACCACTTCACAAAAGTTATATATTAAACAAATAAGATTCATTTTCTTCCATAAAATTTCAGCAAATATCATACATGCTCTCATGGTAAAACCCTAGACTTTCATCCATTTTGCAAAATAGTCCCCATTTAGTTAGTTCATGCTACAAGGGTCCCAAAAACACAAAAATTAACAAAAATGATCATCAAAATCACTTACTTGCAAGGGATGGAAGTTGCTGAAATTTTGGGCTCTCAAAACCCCTATTTTGCTGGTATATTTGGTGGAGGAAGGAAGAAAGATGAAATGATGACATCTTTTTTCTTTTTGTTCTATTTTAATACCATATAAGCTTACCTAATACCCACCAATTTTGACTTTTCAATTTCTTTCTCTCTATGGCCGGCCAAGTCTTTTCTAAGGGTCTATTTGCACTTTAAACACCATAAATTTTTGTTCTCTAGCTATTTAACATATTTAGCTAGCAAAACAAAACTTTCGCCCTTTATGCGATTTAGTCCTTTTTCGCAATTAAGCATGAAATCACTAAAATTATTTCACCAAAATTTTCATGCACTCATATAATCATGCTATAACACATAAAATAACATTAAAAATAATTTCTTCGGCTCTAGAATAGTGGTTTTGACTATTCTAACTAGGCCCAAAATCGGGCTATTACAATTGCATTATGGGCATTGCTGCAATAGCTATGCATGTCGAAAACCCTAACTAAAACATTGCATATGAAGTAGCTATTGAGATCAAAATACATTAAGAGGGGGTGACTTGGTGTTTAAAAAGATTTTCAGGAAATGAAAAAAATCAAATGACTCAAGAAATTATAGTGGTTCGGCATCAATTGCCTACATCCACTACCTTAGCTTTCCTCAACTAAGGATTTTCCAAATCCACTAGATTTGGACCTTTAAGGACAAGTTTTAACCTTACAAATACCTATCCTTTCAAAGGTAAGATAGAACCACTTCCCCTTAAGTTTTCTACCTAAAACCTTGAAAGAATATAGAAAACTTAACCCACAAGTGTGTACAAGAAATATTTAGTAAAGGATTGAGAAATATTGGAAAATTGAGTTCTTGGAAGTTAGACACTTGTTTCTTGTCTTTTGTTGACTTCAATGGGAAGCCTTAACATTGTATTTAAGTCCTCTAACAACCTTGTAGACATTTGTAGCCGTTAGAAACAAATTAGAGTCGTTGCAACCACAAAAACTAGCATTAAATGTAGTCTACAGCTTTGTTGTACCGGTAGAAGGAATCTTGTATTGGTAGAAGTCTTTCCAAAATATGACCGTTGGGCTCGTTCTATCGACAGAAGTTCTTCTGTATCAGTAGAACTTTGAGGGTTTCATTTGGTATCGGTAGAACCCATCAGAGTATCAGTAGAAGTGCAGGGGAGGCTGAACTTTTACAACTGTTTTGACTTGTTTCGGTAGAAGTACTCAAGGTAGCGGTAGAACTCTAGTGGTTTCAGCTGGTATTAGTAGAACGCAGTAGAGTATAGATAGAAGTGTAGAAGGGGCTAAACTATGGCTATTATTTTGACTTCTTTTAGTAGAAGTCTTCAAGGTATCGGTATAACTCTAGTTGTATAATAAATCAAACCAGGGTATCAAAAGATCTTTCAGGCCAAAACTACCTTACACACTAGAGTGCGTTCTACCGATAGAAGTCCAGGTTGTATCGGTAAAACCCAGAGTTATCTCGGTAGAGCTCCTAGTTCTATTAGTAAAATTTTGTAGCTTTTCAAGATCTTTTCATCTTGAGTTCTACCGATTCTCGTCCACCTAAGTATCGGTAAAAGTCCTTCAGACTTCAAAAACTCGTCAAAAGATAAGTTAGTTCAAGGCTTTTTAACAATTTATTTTGTCAAACACTTTGAAAATAATTTTAAGGACTTAGAAACAATTTTTGCAAATTTAAGTAGGAAATTTTTAATATACTTTTTTTTATATCAAAATAATTGAAAAACTAGAGCTAAAAATGTAACATCCCTAACCTATATCCATTGCCGGAATAGGGTTGTCGAAACCATTTTTTAACGGGTTTGGAAAAAATCGGGTTCGACTTTTTGAAAAATAAAAATAGGAGTCGCCACCAATCAGTTTAAGCATGATTGAACCACCTTCAAACCACTTTTTGTTTGAAATCATTTGTTTTGGTCTACGAAATCAAGAAAACGGGTTCGGGAGTCGATTACGTACGAGGAAGGGTTAGCACCCAGTAACGCCCAAAAATTGGTACCAAATTGAATAACTTTTGTCTTTAATGTCAAAAGTTTTAAAGAATTTAGAAATAAGGTCTCTTTTAAAACCATAATAATTTGAAAAATAGAAATCAAGATTCCTTTGCTTTAAAAGAGTACAAACACCACATCCAAATGATTGGACAAGATATCCTTAAACTTTACTTTTAAAATCATCTTGTAATTTGTGAAACTTGTTTAAAAGGATATTTTTAGGCATTTAGACAAACGGGAAATCGCAACCCAGCATGTTAGGGTACTATTTCCCGAATTCCTAAATATCAAAACATTGCCTCATTTTTTAAATTCCTTTTGAATTAAAAGAGATATGATTTTTTTGAAAGTAATGATGTGTTTAATACATTACTAAGAATCAATATAAATTAACCTGCATAATACTCACTTTAACATTCTATGTATATATAATATAAAGGATGATAAATAATGGTATAAATTACAATATACATTATCATTTCATGAATGGTCATAGATAACGATATATACATGCATTGTCATTACATGCGAAATACAACGTAGAGCATAATGAATTCAATGATATAAATTGTATAATACATATATATATAACAACCTCATGCAAATGTACCTTAAATCAACATAAATGATTAATTCTCATGCAAATATGTAAAAACAATAACAAATATTTTATAAAAATTTTAACCTACTAAACAATAACAAAATAAAAAAGAAAAAAAAAAGTAAATAAGCAAATTATAAACATATGAAATATAAATTAAAAATAGTAAAGATATTCATAAATTCTTAGAACAATATGAAAATAATAAAGGAAAACCCTTTTTTTAAATGATTAATATATATATATATAAACCATATTACAGGTATAATAACTTAATATATTAACAAAATAATGTACTAAATATTAATATTACACATATTTATTTAATAATAAAATAAAAAATCTATATAATTAATGAGTGATAAAGTAGTATATTTTTATAATGAAATAAAAGTAATGCAAGGTATAATATATGGTAAAATATATAGCGTATAATATAATTTGTAAACAAAATATATAATAATATAAACCATATGGTAAGTAATAAAATGTATATAATGTAATGTACAATAAAAAGGAAAAAATACTATAAGGAATAATATAATAAAATATGATATGGAATAAATATAAATAAAATATAATGAAATAAAAATACTATCATATAAATAAGGATAATATATACTATTAAATAAAATTTACACAATTAATGAATAATAATACATAATTTATAAAAATATATATATATATAATAAAATATATAATAAAATTTAATTTATAAGTAAAATATAGAATAATAAAAATAACATGATGGATAATAAAATAATATATAACTAATGTTTATAAATAATATATAAGGTATTTAAAATAAATTAAATATATAAAAGGGATTAAAATTGAATTTAATTGAAGAATTTAGGATTAATTACAAAATAAAATAAAAAATTGGGCCTAATTGAAAAGCTCATTTAAACTAGAGGGACTCACTGGACAATTAGCCCTTATCCCAGGAAACGACGTCGCTCCTCAGAATGGAGTTAATGACCATTTGGACTAAATTGAAACAATTATAAAAGATTGAGGCCGAATTAAAAATAAAATAAAATGAAATTATAAAGATTAAAAATGCGGAAGGACTAATTGGGCAATTAGCCCATTTTTCAAAAACACACGGATCCTCCCCGGGTCATCGGGTCAACACGCGGATCTGAGCCTTGAAACGACGCCGTTTTAGAGCTTATTGTTTTAAGCTAAACGACGTCGTTCTAATAAGGCTATATAAGCCAGATTTTTAACTTAAAAATCATTTTGAAACCCGATTTTAAAAAAAAGAAAGAAATCCTCTGAAAGAGGATTTAGGGTTGACCTCGAAGCTCAGTCGAGCCTCCGTTCTCAGGCGTCCACGCGCCAACGGACCACCACGAACGTCACCACGTGCAGCGGTCGGAATCTAGAAGACTTCCCGTTTCAACGCAGATTAGAAACGGTTCGTCTCCTCTTTTCCCCTTCTATATTACCAGCATATATTTTGTAAAAAATAAATGAAATATTCACCTCTATATTCTTTGATAATCAGCCAATGTTCCTCTTGTTTTTATATATATCAACTGTTTGTATCTGTGTATATAAAAAACCTCTGTATTACAACGATAGCACTGGGGCCTTATAGCCACTGTTTACAATATATTTACATCTTTATTTTATTTCCTTGCCATATTTGTTTCGTCTCTGTCGTTTATTTCTCTTTTTTGCAGGTAATTGAGGAAAATCCAGCGATGATCGTGCTGATGACGATGATGTTGGCGCTGATTTGTGCGTTGACTGCGGTGCGATTCGGGGCCAGAGTTGCGGGTGAGGTGAAAAGGCGTGATGCTTGGGATGGTTGCGGCGCTTAGCTTCTGGAACCTTCCATTTGTGGTGCCTAGGGTTCCAGAAACCCTAGGTCTTCCGTCCTTTGTTAACAAATTGGGCCATTTGGGCCGTACTTGTTTGTGGGTTGGGTGTAAACGGGTTAATGGGTAGTTTAGGTTAATTGGGTTCTAAGTATTTGGGCCTACGGGTCAGTGGGCTATGGTATTGTAAATGGACTGTAATAAATAAACATTCATTTATTTATTTTTTTGCTTTTGGTTTTAAGGCCCGGGCAGATTTGGGCTACTATAAGAGTTACAGAGCATTACCTAAAAATTTTAACTTAAAACATTCCATTATAACTGTTTCAATAAAACGCATCATATCTCAATCAAATACAAGCATAATGTCCCTTTTTTGAGCCCTTGAGGCCTTAAAAACACTTTATAAATGATTTAGGACTGAATCAGAAACAATTGGAAAGTTTAGTAAAAAGTCAAAAATTTGATCGAGGGTCTGCAATTTGAGACACATGCCCGTGTCTCAGGCCGTGTGGGCATTCGAAATATGGACAAATTGAAAAGCGCATTTAAACCAGAGGGACTCACTGAGCAATTAGCCCTTATCCCAGGAAACGACGTCGTTCCTCAGAATGGAGTTAATGACCATTTGGACTAAATTGAAACAGTTATAAAAGATTGGGGCCGAAATAAAAATAAAATAAAATGAAATTATAAAGATTAAAAATGCGGAAGGACTAATTGGGCAATTAGCCCATTTTCCAAAAACACGCGGATCCTCGCTGGGTCATCGGGTCAACAAGTGGATCTAAGCCTTGAAACGATGCCATTTTAGAGATTATTGTTTTAAGCTAAACGACGTCATTCTAATAAGGCTATATAAGCCAGATTTTTAACTTAAAAATCATTTTGAAACCCGATTTAAAAAAAATGAAAGAAATCCTCTGAAAGAGGATTTGGGGTCAACCTCGGTGCTCTATCGAGCCTCCGGTCTCAGGCGCCAATGCGCCCACGCGCCACCGCGAACGCCACCACGTACAACGGTCAGAATCTGGAAGACTTCCCGTTTCAACGCAGATTAGAAACGGTTCGTCTCCTCTTTTCCCCTTTTATATTACCAGCATATATTTTGTAAAAAATAAATGAAATATTCACCTCTATATTCTTTGATAATCTGCCAATGTTTCTCTTGTTTTTATATATATCAACTGTTTGTATCTGTGTATATAAAAAACCTCTGTATTACAACGATAGCACTCGGGCTTTATAGCCACTGTTTACAATATATTTACATCTTTATTTTATTTCCTTGCCATATTTGTTTTGTGTCTATCATTTCTTTCTCTTTTTTGCAGGTGATTGAGGAAAATCCAGCGATGATCATGCTGATGACGATGATGTTGGCGCTGATTTGCGCGTTGACTGCGGCGTGATTCGAGGCCAGAGTTGCGGGGTGAGGTGAAAAGGCATGACACTTGGAATGGTTGCGGCGCTTAGCTTCTGGAACCTTCCATTTATGGCCCCTAGGGTTCTAGAAACCCTAGGTCTTCCGTCCTTTGTTAACAAATTCGGCCATTTGGGCCATACTTGTTTGTGGGTTGGGTGTAAACGGGTTAGTGGGTAGTTTAGGTTAATTGGGTTCTAAGTATTTGGGCCTACGGGTCAGTGGGCTATGGTATTGTAAATAGATTGTAATAAATAAACATTCATTTATTTTTTTTTCTTTCGGTTTTAAGGCCCGGGCAGATTTGGGCTACTACAGCTGCCCCTCTTTGCTCATTGCTGTGTAATAGGGATCGAGCAAAGACTTATAGACAAACCAAATTTGTCCGATCTATCAGATCCCTGTCTTTAAGACTATAATGCTGATATTTTCGATCTGCTCTCCGTCGAACACAGAGACGCCAAATTTGCTATATTCGATCTGCTCCCTGACAATACTGAGACGCCAAATTTGCTATCTTCGATCTGCTCTTTGACCATACAGAAATGCCAAATTTGCTATCTTCGATCTGCTCTCTGACCATACATAGACGTCAAATCTTCTATTTTCGATCTGCTCTCTGACCATACAGAGACACCAAATCTTGGATCTGCTTCAATGTGAACACGTGAAAGCCAAATCAGCTATGTTTTCGATCTGCTCCTTGTGAACGTAAGGATGCCAAATCATATTGGATCTACTTTGATGTGAAAACATCTGAAGGTTAGATCTGCTATGTCTTTGATCTGCTCCTTGTAAACGCAAGGATGCCAAACCATCTTGGATCTACTTCGATGTGAAAACATCCGAAGGTTAGATCTGCTATGTCTTTGATCTACTCTCCGTCAAATATGGAGATGTCAAATCTGTTATCTTCGATCTGCTCTCTGACAATACAGAGATGCCAAATCTACCATCTTTGATCTGCTCTCTGACAATACAGAGATGCCAAATCATCTTGGATCTACTTCAGCGTGAACACGTGAAAGCCAAATCAGCTATGTCTTCGAACTGCTCATTATGAACGCAAGGATGCCAAATCATCTTAGATCTACTTCGATGTGAAAACATCCGAAGGTTAGATCTGCTATGTCTTCGATCTGCTCCTTGTAAATGCAAGGATGCCAAACCATCTTGGATCTACTTCGATGTGAAAACATCCGAAGGTTAGATTTGCTATGTCTTCGATCTGCTCTCCGTCAAATATAGAGATGCCAAATCTATTATCTTTGATATACTCTCTGACAATACAGAGACGCCTAATCTGCCATCTTTGATCTGCTCTCTGACAATACAGAGATGTCAAATCATCTTGGATCTACTTCAGCATAAACACCTGAAGATCATATCTGCTATGCTTTAGCTTGTTACCCTAGTGCTTAGGGGATTAAGGCACAACAATCTTCATTGTCCCTTGAAGGACTTAACCTGTATAATGCGTATGAGTTCATGCCTAATGATTAGGATGCTATGATCGAAATGAGTCAAATGCCCCTAATTAAACTCGTTATAATGCAAAAATGTTTATGAATATGACCACTATTCCCAACATCACTACTCATTCTTTCGTTAAAGTTTAACTCGAAGTATCATTCCTACTCAACCTGTGGATTTGTACCATTCTTCAAATGCTATGACCCATCAAAATGTCTGTAAGATGATCCTCTCTTAGGATCAAATCATTTGATTTGTCCAATCATTATTTTGGACTCAAGAAAGAATTTCCTCGAGTTCTTTCAAACCTCACTTACGTGAATTCCTCGAACAATTGTTCTGTTTTAGTTTCTTGTATTATCTAGAAATTTCTAGAGTAATGAGCAAAACTTCATTTGTAAAAATTATTTAGTTCATCTATCAATATTTTAATACAACATACTTTAAAGATAATGGAAGATGAATTTAATCTTGAGAATAATTAGATTTGAATGAATTTTGTCAAAAATACAAAGGGAATTAATCTGATAGCTTATCTTTGAAAAGAAAGAGAATCTAAAGATAGCAAACAGGACAAAAGTTAGATGCCCTAGATATCGCTGCTTGAGCGTCTATACGCCAGCTTGATGAAGACTTTCTTGAGTTCAACATGTGTTTAAAAGATCAAAGTACTTTCTTGATGCCCCGATATGCAACGCGCTTAACTCTTTATTAAATAAGATATAGCAAGATTACCGTGTGCTCTTCAAAATTTGAGCTGCCCTTTCGGGTTTTCAACTCAAAACCCCTTTGGTCACAAGGCGCCCTTTGCGGGTTTTCACCTTGGCCTCTCCATATATATATATTTTTTGAAAACTCAAGGCACCTTTGCGGGTTTTCACCCTGATTTCTTCTCTCCTTTAGACAGAGTACTTTTTGACTGAGTTTGAATTCACTGGATTGGGTAAACTCTTCCCATCCATTTCCATTAACATCAATGCACCCCTAGAGAAGGCCTTCTTTACAACATACGACCCTTCCCAATTCGGCATCCATTTTCCTCTAAAGTCCTTCTAAATAGGAAGGATCTTTTTCAGCACAAGATCCCTCTCGTGGAATTCTCTTGGACGAACTTTCTTATCATAAGCTCGCATCATTCGCTTCTGATACATCTAACCATGGCGAATAGCTTTTAGCCTCTTTTCTTCGATCAAGTTTAATTTGTCATACCGAGATTGAATCCATTCTGTGTAACACCCCAAACCCGTGACCGTCACCGGATTTGACCACATGGTGCTACCGGTCTTACTTCCCTTATTACTCTCTTTGTAATATTTGATTGCTGTTCCAGGCAGGCTAGCTAACTGCGTCACTGTCGCCTTAAAAATCATATCTCGAGTTTCAAAACTTGGAAACTGATTCCGTAAATTTTCCATGAATTTAGACTCATATATCTATCCATGGATTTATTTCTAGAATTTTTGGTCGGGCCAATTGGTACAGTTTATTAGTTAAAGTCGCCCACGTTACAGGGGTCGACTACACTGACCTTCGCGCATTACGACCTGGATATCTTCTCATACAGAGCTTCAACGCTCATGTCGTTTGTTTCTAATGAAACTAGACTCAAAGGGGAATCTGAACATATAAGGAACAACTTCTAATTCCTTCTGGATAATTTATGGTAAATTTTCAAATTCGAGACAGGGGATCCAGAAACCGTTCTGGCCCTGTCTCACGAGAACTTTAATATCTCTCAGTATACTGCTCATACGGTCGTTTCGTTTCGTCCATTTGAAAATATGTTCATCAAGGTTCAATTTCATAATTTATTCACTATTTAATTCTACTTCTACTATTTTTAGTGATTTTTCAATCTCATATCACTGCTGCTGTCCGCAACAGTTACTGCAGTAGACTATGCCAATTTCATGAATCTTTCCTTGGCCTTACTAATCATCCATTATACATGACACAAATTATGGCCACCTTATCAAAATTAAAGTTTCTAAGACTCGTGGCTATAGGTTCTAGCATCCCACTCAACGACCACATAGGCCATTTTCACATGGCTTAAAGTTTACAACCCACAATTCAACAAAACAAAATAGCCTATACATGCCAAATGTTCTCCTAGTTCAACTACGAAGACAATACCAAAAGATTTCCAGCCGGTGTGATGACTTCAACGACGGTTCCGAAACACATAAACAATACGAGTCCAAGAGACCTAAAATGGGTGACAAGAAAACACCGAGTGAGTTTATAACTCAGTAAGTCATAAGCATTCAACAACCATCCATTTATAAAGTTGCCACAACATGAAACAATAAACGAGGCTAGGTACTCATCCATATCAAAACTATACCATAATTCCTCGGACCTTTCGGTTCAATCTCATACCAAGTCATACATCCACATTTCATATTCCACACAACAAGATATTTAAGGCATTTTCACACACTAACTCATTTCCACCACAACCATACAATTTCAATCATCACATAGATTTAAAGCTTACCAAGCTCAACCCCGAGCATGAACATATTGCCTATTCGTCATGAGCTCAAGGTACTTACCCGATCCGCTGCCCATACTCAACTCGATGGAGACACACCCTCCATATAATTGTTCGATCGGAGATATATATATATATATATATATATATATATATATATATATATATATATATAGAGTACGCACACACAGTGCTTAATACTCGATTTCGCACACTTAGTGCCATGCGATTTAAGCCCGCACACATAGTGCCATACCCTTCGAGCTCGCACACTTAGTGCCATATATTTCCAGCATGCACACTTAGTGCCATATATTTCCAGCATGCACACTTAGTGCCAATCTCGTCACCGTACACTCGTATTGCCCGCACACTTAGTGCCGAAAGCAACTTCCTACACATTTCACTATTTCTTTTACATTCAACAAATGTCATCATTCCATACACATACATTTTCATTTATATATATATATATCATCCCATTAAACACAATTGCATAAATTTTACAATCATTTAAGCAATATCAAATATGTGCTTAATGAATTACCTCGGATGTTGTCGCACGTCTTCAACGGCTATTCAATTACTTTGTCTTTCCCCTTGTCCAACTTTGATCCTTTGAGTTCTTGAGCTAAATCAAACAAATTTACTTCTCAATCAAACACACACATACGGCAACCATATTTTGTTAAACGGTCACTTGGGTGACCTATTTAACTTTCAAGCATTCATTTCAATTCTTAGTTAAATAATGCGAATACCATTAACTACTAATGCCACACACTCACATATGCATAAAATTAACCCTACATGACCTATAGCTCATTCGGTCATTAGTCTTTCAAGCTTATCAAGCTTCATATCATGCTTCCTTGGCGAATATACATATAAGCACAATGTAGCATTTTATTCACTTCATGATACATTCGCCTTGGCATAATTTTCATTAAAATCCTATTAGCCACTTTTAAAATGCCAATGTTACAAGAAAGGTTACCCAAATTCACATTCGCAACTACACATACACAAGCCAATTTTTCTTCCTATCATCAAATTTAACACGAATCACAAACTTAAACCCTCAATAGCTACTATGGCGAATAGATCCTTTCTATTCCATTTAACTACCATAAATTTAAAGTATTTAAATCAAGTTCATGAGTTTCTAATGCAAGAATTAGGCCAACCTACTAACCTTAACACCCACATTCGGCAAGTGACCACATACACACTCTCATAGCCAATTTCCATATTACCAAAATCCTCAATACACATATTCCCTTATTCAACTTCAATTTAAGCTCCCTACTCACAAAACACAAGGAATAGAAATCATCTTCTAAGTTTCCTACCTTAGCCGAATGGCCAAATCACCACAAGGATCTAAATTCACACATGGGCTCAATCAAAGACCTATCCATCAACTAAATTTTATGAAATCTCAAAGAATTTACTTAAAACTTACCTCAATCAAACAAGTAGAAGACCGAATACCTAGCTTCTTCCCCCCTTTTCTCTTCCTTTAGTTCATGGCAAGAAGAACAAAACATAACCAAATTTCTCCTTTCTTTCTTTTATCAATTTCCTTCTTCTATTCGCCAAGACACCCAAGGATGAGCAACAAAACTTTTTTCTTTCTTTCTTTGCTTAGTCACGGCAATGGGGCATCCACACACATTATTTCTTTTTTTTTGTCAACATTTTCTTTAATGCTAGCTTTTTATTTTATTGCTTCATACATACCTCACTAACCAAACATGTTAGAAACATGTTTCCTTTGCCCATCAACACCCATCTTGGCGGCCACTATAGAATAATTTGGGAAATTTGACATGCAAGGACAACCTTTCCTAGTATCTATCAATAGGCCACTTCAACATTTGCCTATCACATTTCTAAGTTTTCTCACACAAGTCCTATTTAGCAAAATTCACTTAAAATTTTCAAAATTCAAACATGAAATTTTCACACATGCATATGTACCTATAATGAGCATCAATTATGATGGTTAATTATTTTATGACTCGGTTTAGTGGTCCCGAAACCACTTTCGACTAGGGTCAATTTAGGGTGTCACAACTCTCCCCACTTAAGAAATTTTCGTCCGAAAATCTTACCAAATAGGCTCGGGTATCGCTCTTTTATAGAGTCCTCAAGTTCCCAAGTGGCTTCTTCAATTCCGTGTTTATGCCACAACACCTTCACCAATGGGATTTTCTTATTAGCAACTCTTTTACTTGCGTGTCGAATGCGAACCGGCTCTTCTTCATAACTCAAATTAGGTGAACCTCGACCTCGGATGGAGTAATTACGTGTGTCGGTCAGACCTATATCGTCAAGCATCGAGACATGGAAAATGTTGTGAATCTTTTCAAGCTCGGGGTAAAATTAATCGATGCGCTCTTCGCCCAACTCGTTCGGATACTTCATACGGACCGATGAACCTCGGACTCAATTTGCCCTTACGGCCAAATCTAAGCACCTTCTTCCGGGTGAGACTTTGAGAAATACCTTGTCTCCAACCCGATATTCAATGTCTTTCCTTTTCAAATCCGCATCGACTTTTGGCGATCCGGCGACCTTCAAACTTTCACGAATTACTCGAACTTTCGCTCGGCATCCTTAATCAAATCAACCCAAGATTTTACCTTGATAAGTTCACCAGAATAATGGGTACGGCATTTACGACCGCATAAAGCCTCGTAAGGTGCCATCTTAATACTTGATTGAAAGCTATTGTTGTAAGCGAATTCAATCAAAGGCAAATATCTTTCCCATGAACCACTAAACTCAAGGATACAACATCTCAACATATCGTCAAGGATTTGAATTATCCGTTCGGATTGACCATCGGTTTGGGGATGAAAAGCAGTGTTAAAATGCAGCTTGGTACCCAAAGCCTCTTGCAATTTCTTCCAAAATCGCGATGTAAATCTTGGGTCTCTATCCGATACGATAGAAACAGGTACCCCATGCAATCGAACAATTTGGGAGACGTATAATTCTGCCAATTTATCGAGCGAAAAATCCGTGTGGACAGGGATAAAATGAGCCGACTTAGTCAATCTATCAACAACAACCCAAATCGTATCCTTCTTACTCGCTGACAATGGCAGTCCGGGCACAAAGTCCATGGTGACTCGATCCCATTTCCACTCGGGTATCGTGATCGGCTGAAGTAATCCCGATGGCACTTGATGTTCCGCTTTCACTTGTTGACATATCAGACACCTTGAAACAAATTCAGAAATGTCTCGTTTCATACCGGGCCACCAAAATTGGCGTTTCAGGTCATTGTACATTTTAGTACTACCCGGGTGGATTGACATTCGACTACTAGCACCTCCTCGGGTGAAATGGATAAATGAGCATCCATCGCTCTCAAAGCAGACAGTGCCTTGTGACTTAAAGCATCGGCCACCACGTTGGCCTTTCCCGGGTGATACTCAATGATAAGTTTATAGTCTTTCAACAACTCAAGCCAACGTCTTCGTCGCAGGTTTAAATCTCTTTGAGTCATCAAATATTTGAGACTCTTGTGGTTCGAATAAATATGACACCTTTCTCCAAACAAGTAATGCCGCCATATTTTCAAGGCGAACACTATGGCTGCTAGTTCAAGGTCATGGGTCGGATAGTTTCTCTCTTGCGGCTTTAGTTGTCTCGACGCGTAAGCCACAACTCGACCTTCTTGCATCAACACACAACCTAACCCAAGCAAGGATGCGTCATCAGATATGACAAACTCTTTCTGGGACTCATACTGTACTAATACCGGGCCTCGGTTAAGCAGTTTTTTTTTTTAGTCGATCGAAACTTTCTTGACAGTTTCGACCACTCGAACTTAACATCTTTTGAAGTAGTTTTGTCATCGGTGCAGCTATCACCAAAAACCTTTCACAAATCGTCGATAGTATCCGGCAAGCCCCAAAAGCTCCTAACCGGTAACATTCCTCGGAGGTTTCCAATCGACTATGGCGAAATTTTGTTCGGTCCACCACGACACCGAGGCGATACCACGTGTCTCAAAAGCTAACCTCTCTCAACCAAAATTCACATTTATTGAACTTTGCGTATAACGCTTATCTCGTAAAACTTGCAACACTAGCCTCGGTGTTCAAAGATGTTCGATTTCATCTCTCGAATAGACCAAAATGTCATCGATAAATACAACTACGAACCGATCCAAGTATGGCACGAAAATTCTATTCATTAAATCCATAAATACCGCAGGGCATTAGTGATCCCAAACGCATCACCAAGAATTCAGTAGTGACCGTACCTCTTTTCACGAACAATCTTGGTGCGCCCATGGAGAAAAACTCGGTCGAGTGAAACCTCTATCCGTCAATTCTTGCAATTGAACCTTCAATTCCTTTAATTCCGTTAATGCCATACGATACGGGCTATTGAAATCGTCGTAGTACCGGTACAACTTCGATGCGAATTCCACTTCTCGAATCGGTGGCAATCCGGTAACTCCTCGGAAAACATCTGAATACTCACAAACCATCGGTACCGATTCGAGTTTCCTTTCCGTCTCTTTACTTTCAAGCACATACGCAAGGTATGTTTCACACCCTTTTCATATGTCTCCGGCGGTCATAGAAGATATTATCGCGGCACTCCTTTTAAATCGATGAGACTCTACTCGGACTACCTCATTATTTGCACTCCTCAAATCAATGGTTTTCCTTTTGCGATCCACCACCGCATCATGTACGATCACCAATCCATACCAAGAATAACATCGAATTCATCAAATGGTAGAAGCATCAAATCACCGGGAAAGCAGATTCTCGAATTATTAGGGGCATCTCTTGCACACTTTATCAACGATGCGTATTGACCCAAAGGGTTTGACACCGAATTACGAACTCGATGAGACTTAACGGTAGAGTCTTCTTGGATGCTAAGGTTTCACATACATATGAATGAGTAGAGCGGGGTCAATCAATGCAATCACACTAGTATCAAAGAGAGTAAAAGTACCGGTGATAACGTCGGGGAGGATGCCTCCTCTCGTGCGCGGATGGCATATGCTCTAGCAGAGCACGGGTTTCGGTCGGACAGCCGTATTAGAGGCTCCTCTCTGATTACCACCCCTACCTCCAGAGATTCTCGGGGGCCTACCTCCAGCCGTCGTTCCACTAGGTCTTGCACCTTGCGTCTTATTCCTCTCATCTAGCTCCGTACAATCTCTAATGAAGTGGTCCTTCGAACCGCATCCATAACAGGCCCTATTACCAGACTTACCCCAACATTCACCCAGGTGTCGTCTTCCACATTGGGGGCATTCAGGTCTCTCTTGACGATTATTGCCCACACTAGCTACCGAAGTAGCTCGGGAGTCCATCGATGGTCGTGCTCTAATGGAAATCCCCGCAGTCGCCCTCGACTTATTTGTGTCCTCTCTGAACTTCTTTACAGCCGAAAATGGAGCTTTACCCGTCGATCTTTTACGATAATCTCTAGCTTCAAATTCGGCCTTCTTCTTCTCCCTTCCGAGCTCTTCCGCCTTGCAGGCTCGTTCAACTAGTGTTACGAATTCTTTTATCTCCAAAATACCCACCAGTAGCTTTAAATCTTCATTCAATCCCTCTTCAAATCTTTTGCACATAGCAACCTCATCAGCCACACACTCCCGAGCATACCGACTAAGTCTTACGAACTCATGTTCAGATTCGAGATCTGAATCATCGACCTTGCTTGAGTTCCAAGAATTCCTTACGCTTTTGATCGATGAACCGTTGACTAATGTATTTCTTTGAAATTCCGTTTGGAAGAAATCCCAAGTAACTTGTTCCTTTGGGACTATGGAAATTAAGGTCCTCCACCAATAGTAGGTGAGTCTCTTAACAAAGATATAGCACACTTAAGACATTCATCGGTGTGCATGACAGTTCATCAAACACTCTAATTGTGTTATCAAGCGAACTCGGCCTTTTCGGCATCATCGGTAACTATGGCCTTAAACTCCTCTATTTACGCTTCCTAATCAAGTCTCTGGTGGTTTACTCAGCCTCACGGGATCGATGGCGATGGCATTACGGGCCCTTGGGGTGGATTATTTAAATTTGGGAATGGTTGGACAATTTGGATTGGTTCGGGCATATTCGCGACCCACTCATTCATCATGGTGAAGAAGGCTTGTTTCGCCCTTCATTTTGATTATTCATGGATGATCGAGGCTCAACAGGCGGTGTCCCTTGCGCAGAGCAGCCGCTACACTTTCAACGTCATCCGCCAATGGTCTCTCTACCGGGTTCCATTGCAAATCAAAACAAAAATTTCAACCGTCAAGTCATCACATTATTAAGCACTAACAATTTGGCATGTATAGCTAGACTCACACGCGCTATGGTAGTCCTAGAACCGACTAAACCATAGCTCGATACCAATAAAATGTAACACCCCAAACCCGTGATACCACCGGATTTGACCACGTGGTGTTACCGGTCTTACTTCCTTATTACTCTCTTTGTAATATTTGATTGCTGTTCAGAGCAGGCTAGCTAACTGCATCACTGTCGCCTTAAAAATCATATCTCGAGTTTCAAAACTCGGAAACTGATTCCGTAAATTTTCCCTGAATTTAGACTCACATATCTATCCATGGATTTATTTCTAGAATTTTTGGTTGGGAAAATTGGTACAGTTTATTAGTTAAAGTGGCCCATGTTACAGGGGTCGACTACACTGACCTTCGCGCATTACAACCTGGATATCTTCTCATACAGAGCTTCAATGCTCATGCCGTTTGTTTCTAATGAAACTAGACTCAAAGGGGAATATGTACATATAAGGAACGACTTCTAATTCCTTCTGGATAATTTATGGTAAATTTTCAAAGTCGAGACAGGGGATCCAGAAACCGTTCTGGCCCTGTCTCACGAGAACTTTAATATCTCTCAGTATACTGCTCATACGGTCGTTTCGTTTCTTCCATATGAAAATAGGTTCATCAAGGTTCAATTTCATAATTTATTCACTATTTAATTCTACTTCTACTATTTTTAGTGATTTTTCAATCTCATATCACTGCTGCTGTCTGCAACAGTTACTGCAGTAGACTATGCCAATTTCATGAATCTTTCCTTGGCCTTACTAATCATCCATTATACATGACACAAATTATGGCCACCTTATCAAAATTAAAGTTTCTAAGACTCATGGCTATAGGTTCTAGCATCCCACTCAATCGACCACATAGGCCATTTTCACATGGCTTAAAGTTTACAACCCACAATTCAACAAAACAAAATAGCCTATACATGCCAAATGTTCTCCTAGTTCAACTACGAAGACAATACCAAAAGATTTCCAGCCGGTGTGATGACTTCAACGACGGTTCCGAAACACGCAAACAATACGAGTCCAAGAGACCTAAAATGGGTGACAAGAAAACACCGAGTGAGTTTATAACTCGAGAAGTCATAAGCATTCAACAACCATCCATTTATAAAGTTGCCACAACATGAAACAATAAACGAGGCTAGGTACTCATCCATATCAAAACTATACCATAATTCCTCGGACCTTTCGGTTCAATCTCATACCAAGTCATACATCCACATTTCATATTCCACACAACAAGATATTTAAGGCATTTTCACACACTAACTCATTTCCACCACAACCATACAATTTCAATCATCACATAGATTTAAAGCTTACCAAGCTCAACCCCGAGCATGAACATATTGCCTATTCGTCATGAGCTCAAGGTACTTACCCGATCCGCTGCCCATACTCAACTCGATGGAGACACACCTCCATATAATTGTTCGATCGGAGATATATATATATATATATATATATATAGAGTACGCATACACACGTGCTTAATACTCGATTTCGCACACTTAGTGCCATGCGATTTAAGCCCGCACACATAGTGCCATACCCTTGAGCTCGCACACTTAGTGCCATATATTTCCAGCATGCACACTTAGTGCCATATATTTCCAGCATGCACACTTAGTGCCAATCTCGTCACCGTACACTCAGATTGCCCGCACACTTAGTGCCGAAAGCAACTTCCCGCACATTTCACTATTTCTTTTACATTCAACAAATGTCATCATTCCATACACATACATTTTCATTTATATATATATATCATCCCATTAAACACAATTGCATAAATTTTACAATCATTTAAGCAATATCAAATATGTGCTTAATGACTTACCTCGGATGTTGTCGCATCGTCTTCAATCGCTATTCAATTACTTTGTCTTTCCCTTGTCCAACTTTGATCCTTTGAGTTCTTGAGCTAAATCAAACAAATTTACTTCTCAATCAAACACACACATACGGCAACCATATTTTGCTTTTAACACATTCGGTCACTTGGGTGACCTATTTAACTTTCAAGCATTCATTTCAATTCTTAGTTAAATAATGCGAATACCATTAACTACTAATGCCACACACTCACATATGCATAAAATTAACCCCTACATAACCTATAGCTCATTCGGTCATTCGTCTTTCAAGCTTATCAAGCTTCATATCATGCTTCCTTGGCGAATATACATATAAGCACAATGTAGCATTTTATTCACTTCATGATACATTCGGCCTTGGCATAATTTTCATTAAAATCCCTATTAGCCACTTTTAAAATGCCAATGTTACAAGAAAGGTTACCCAAATTCACATTCGCAACTACACATACACAAGGCAATTTTTCTTCCTATCATCAAATTTAACACAAATCACAAACTTAAACCCTCAATAGCTACTATGGTAGAATAGATCCTTTCTATTCCATTTAACTACCATAAATTTAAAGTATTTAAATCAAGTTCATGAGTTTCTAATGCAAGAATTAGGCCAACCTACTAACCTTAACACCCACATTCGCAAGTGACCACATACACACTCTCATAGCCAATTTCCATATTACCAAAATCCTCAATACACATATTCCCTTATTCAACTTCAATTTAAGCTCCCTACTCACAAAACACAAGGAATAGAAATCATCTTCTAAGTTTCCTACCTTAGCCGAATGGCCAAATCACCACAAGGATCTAAATTCACACATGGGCTCAATCAAAGACCTATCCATCAACTAAATTTTATGAAATCTCAAAGAATTTACTTAAAACTTACCTCAATCAAACAAGTAGAAGACCGAATACCTAGCTTCTTCCCCCTTTTTCTCTTCCTTTAGTTCATGGCAAGAAGAACAAAACATAACCAAATTTCTCCTTTCTTTCTTTTATCAATTTCCTTCTTCTATTCAGCCAAGACACCCAAGGATGAGCAACAAAACTTTTTTCTTTCTTTCTTTGCTTAGTCACGGCAATGGGGCATCCACACACATTATTTCTTTTTTTTTTGTCAACATTTTCTTTAATGCTAGCTTTTTATTTTATTGCTTCATACATACCTCACTAACCAAACATGTTAGAAACATGTTTCCTTTGCCCATCAACACCCATCTTGGCGGCCACTATAGAATAATTTGGGAAATTTGACATGCAAGGACAACCTTTCCTAGTATGCATCAATAGGCCACTTCAACATTTGCCTATCACATTTCTAAGTTTTCTCACACAAGTCCTATTTAGCAAAATTCACTTAAAATTTTCAAAATTCAAACATGAAATTTTCACACATGCATATGTACATATAATGAGCATCAATTATGATGGTTAATTATTTTTATGACTCGGTTTAGTGGTCCCGAAACCACTTTCCGACTAGGGTCAATTTAGGGCTGTCACATTCTGCTTCATCTAGTTTTATCTTTGACAAAATTAGGAGAGAAGGTATTTCTGCTTCAATAGGTAACACTACCTCCATTCTATATACCAGCGAAAAAGGGGTTGCCCCAGTAGAAGTTCTGATGGACGTTTGATAAGCTAAGAGTGCAAATGGTAGTTTCTCATGCCAATCTCTATATGTCTCAGTCATCTTCCCCACTATCCTTTTGATGTTCTTGTTGGCTGCTTCTACTGCCCCATTCATTTTTGGACGATACGGAGAAGAGTTATGATGCTTAATCTTGAACTGACTGTAAACTTCTGCTATTGTTTTGTTGTTCAAGTTCAATGCATTGTCTAATATGATCCTTTCAGGCATCCCGTACCGACAAATGATTTCTTTCTTCAAGAATTGACTTACAGCTGACTTAGTAACATTTGCATAAGAAGCAACCTCTACCCACTTCGTAAAGTAATCAATACCACAAAAATAAAGCGATGCCCATTTGAAGCTTTTGGTGATATTGGCCCAATAACATCCATGCCCCACATGGAAAAAGGCCATGGAGAAGTCATAACATGTAGAGGTGAAGGTGGTACATAAACCTTGTCTCCATAAATCTGACATTTATGACATTTCTTGGCGTAGTTTATACAATCCCCTTCCATAGTAGACCAATAATATCCAAACCTCATGATTTGTCTAGCCATCATGAAACCATTAGCAAGCATCCCACAAACACCCTCGTGAACTTCTTCTAAGATTAACTTAGCCTCCACGATGTCAACACATCTCAACAGTACTTGGTCCTTTCTTCTTTTGTACAAGATGTCCCCATCCAAGACATAATCGTAGGCTAATCTCCTTAAAGTTCACTTGTCATTTTCAGTTGCCTGTTCTGGGTATTTACGATCTCTCACATATCGTAATATATCCTGATACCAAGGGTTATCATCCTTTTCTTCTTCTTCAATGTTACAACAGCGAGCTGGAGCCTCAAAGATACTCATTTGAATGGGTCTTATCTCTTCTTCTTTATTTTCTTTAATCATTAAATCCAAGGTTGCTAGAGCATCTGCCATCTAGTTTTCATCTCGTGGGATATAATTAAAAGTGATGTCATCGAATTCCTCAAGTAACCCCAAAACTACCTTTTGATAATTGATAAATTTAGGATCCCTTGTCTCCCATTCACCTCTAAGTTGGTAAATTACCAACGCAGAATCTCCATATACTTTCAAGGTTCTTATTCCTCGCTCTATAGCTGCTCAGAGTTCTATGATGCACGTATCATACTTGGCCATATTGTTTGTGCAATCAAAATTCAACTTGCACGTGAATGGATAATAATCACCATTTGGGGATATCAGGACTGCCCCAATTCCATTTCCCACTACATTGGATGCCCCATCAAAGCTCAACTTCCAAGAATAATCCTCTGTAGTTGCTCCACACATCAATTCCTCATTTGGGAAATCGAAATTCAACGGCTCATAATCCTCTAGAGCTCTACTAGCCAAAAATTCTGCTATCGCGCTTCCTTTTATAGCCTTCTGGCTCGCATAGACTATGTCAAACTCTGAAAGCAGAATTTGCCATCTCGCCATTCTCCCATTCAACGCTGTTGATTCCATCATATACTTCAAAGGATCAATTTTTGAAATAAGCCAAGTAGTATGATATAGCATGTACTGTCTTAACCTTCGAGTCTTCCAGATTAAAGCACAACACAATTTCTCAATTGGCAAATATCTCATCTCACATTCTGTAAATTTCTTACTGAGGTAGTATGTCGCCTTCTCCCTTCTTCCCGACTCGTCATGTTGACCAAGCACACATCCCATAGAATTATTAAACACCAACAAGTACAGAATTAATGGTTTATCTGGACTAGGTGGAGATAGTACTAGAGCATTTAACAAGTATTGCTTAACTTTATCAAAGGCATTCTGGCATTCTTCATTCCAAGTACCTTGGTTGTGTTTTCTAAGGAGGCAAAATATAGGGTCACATTTCTCCATTAATTGTGAAATAGACTGAGAATATAATGCAACCTTCCAAGAAAACCCCGAACTTCTTTCTGAGTACACGGTGAAGGCAAATCTCGTGTGGCTGTAACATTTTCTGAGTCAACTTCTATTCCTTTTTCACTGACCACAAACCTAGTAACTTCCCCGACCTGGCTCCGAAAGTGCACTTTTCCGGATTAAGTTTTAACTGAAACTTCCTTAATCTTAAGAACAGTTCCCTTAAAAATTCAATATGTTCCTCCTCTATTTGAGATTTGGAAATCATGTCATCAACATACACCTCAATTTCCTTGTGCATCATATCGTGAAATAAGGTCACCATAGCCCTTTGGTATGTTGCCCCTGCATTCTTTAGCCCAAAGGGCATTACTTTGTAACAAAAGGTGCCCCACAATGTTATGAAGGTGGTTTTATCCATGTCTTCCGAATGCATCTTGATCTAGTTGTACCCCGAGAAACCATCCATGAAGGAGAACAATGAATATCCCGCTGTGTTGTCTACCAAAGTGTCTATGTGTGGCAGAGGGAAATTATCTTTTGGGCTAGCTTTGTTCAAATCTCTGTAATCAATGCACATTCGTACCTTTCCATCCTTCTTAAGGACTGGTACAATGTTAGCTACCCATTCAGAGTTCTTCACCTCTTGTAAGATTGACTTCGTCCTTTATCTTCAATATGATATCTGGTCTCATTCTTCACAAATCTATTGGATTGGTGTAAGCGCCTCGAAAGCCTTTGGTACTTCGGTAGGGCGAGCAGCCCTCTGTCTTATTGGAAGACGATGCACCACGATATCGATATTTAACCCTGGCATATCTTGATAAGACCATGCGAAGATATCCTTGAACTCACGTAGCAACTCAATCAGTCTTTGCTTTGTGTCCTCAACAATATGCGTGCCGATTTTCACCTCTTTCCCTTCCTCTAGGGCTACATTCTCTATTGCCTCTTTCTCATAGGTCATAATTTGTTTCTCCTCTTGTTTTACCATCCTCAACAGATCTGGAGATACATCACAATCCTGGACATCTTTAAAATCCTGAGATTCCTTTAAACACATGTCTTGTTCGCAAGAGAAATCAGGATTTGTAATATTAATGCTCATGTCATTGATATCTAGGGACCTGTGAAGTATAAAGAATATACAAAAAATGAATGAATTTAAAAATGATTATTTATGTGCTATGAGTAAGAATTGCAAAAGTTTAATGGAATATTGGTTGATAAAAAAAACAATACTCGTTCAAATTGATAAAAGTTATGTTTTATTAAAAAAATAATAGATGATCGTAAGCCCATCTCACAAATGTAATCCTATTACTCCTAGGCCCTAGAGTAACAAGAATGTTTTGAAAATTACTCTGAAAAATTCCTAAAGACTATAGGAAGTTCCTCCGCAGTCCAATTGTTTAGAGAGCTTCTCGGTTCGTAAGGGCGAATGCCCTCAAGGTTTCCTTTCTCTGATCCTTCGTCGTGTATAGCATTAACCTAATGACTTTATTCTATAAGTAACCCTCCCGATATGAAGGTTTGGGATAGTGGAGGGAATGCCATCGGCTCCTACTCCACTTCTCTTCCATTAAGGCGCCCCCTTCTTCCCTTTTGGCGCTTTTCAGCTTTCTTCCTCCTTTGCTTATAGTCTGGCTTGAAGCCCAGACGAAAGCGATCTTTCTTCTCTTTCAGTTCTGGGATTTGAGTCCCTCCTTGCAGGTATTTTCCTAACCCTCTTCCTGGTAAGGCTCTCTTTCCCACCATTATTTGTAGAGCCATCCTCGTGGCTCTTGCTATCTTTGGCACCGGTGGCTCACTCCCTTCTGAAATGAAGGTTCCATTCAGAAATTCTAAAGAGCGAAAGGAACACTCAATAGATTCTTCGTTCATCTTGACATAAGGGGCCTTGCTAGTGACTGTGGCTATAATGTCCTCCTCCGCATTGATGGTCACTAACCGTCCATCCGTCACTAACTTTAGCTTTTGGTGCAACGATGAGGGCACCGCTCCTGTTGAATGTATCTATGGCCTCCCTAATAAGCAATTGTAGGAGGGCTTGATATCCATCACCAAGAAGTCTACTTCGTATATACTTGGCCCAATTTCCAAGAGGATGTCAATCCTTCCTATCACCTTCCTTTCTTTACCGTCAAAGGCTCTTACTACATTTTGACATGTCTTCATGTGAGAATTGTCAATGGGTAATCTGTTCAATGTAGACAATAGTAGAACATTTAAGGCCGATCCATTATCGACGAGCACGCTTGGGAGTATGTACCCCTTGCATCGAGTGGTGATGTGCAAGGCCTTTGTTATCCCTCTGCCCCCTGGTGGGATTTCATCATCATTGAAGTAGATGAAATTATCCGCACTTATGTTATTCACCAACCGGTCCAGCTTGTTAACAGATATGTCATGGGTGACATATGTTTCATTGAGCACCCTCATCAATGCATTCTGATGCACCTCAGAACTAAGAAGTAAAGCCAATACTGATATGTGAGCCGGCTGCCTATGCAATTGCTCGACCACACTATACTCACTATGCTTAAGGAACTTTAGAAATTCCTTAGCCTCCTCCTCCTTTACTGGCTTCTTGACAGACACTTTGGCCTCTTTCTCTTTCTTTGCACTAACATTCTTTATTTTTGTGGGCTCCTCTCTGACGCCCACTGTATCATACCACTTCCCACTCCGTGTATGGGAACCCTTAACTTGTGCATCTTTAGACGTGCTGGCTATATTCTCCTCCTCCGGCACTGTCACACTGCAGTCATAGCTCCATGGTACCCTCTTGCTATCTTTATAAGAAAAAGGCATAGGTTTATGGATAATGACCTTAGGAACCATTTGTGCCCCCACTTCATTATTCCCTAGCAGGGAAATAATAATCCTTGACCGGCTAGTTCCTTTCTGTTCATTCTCCAGCACACATACTTGTTTTTCACAAGAACTACCTTCAAAATTTTATAGCTCTTTGTTGTCCATAAAGCCTTGCACCAAGGCCTTGAATTTTTCATAATCTTAAACTTCATGTCCTTCTTTCTCATGGAACTCACCATAGTTCCTTGTTTCTCTTCTCTCATTTTTAGAGGTTAACATACCTCTCTTCATCATCTCCTCCCAAATCACCTTCATTGGCATCCCTACCTCAGCAACATCTTCCTTCATTCTTCTCTCACTGGCGTCGCTAATGGCATTCACTCATTGATTGTTATGATTTGGCAATGGGTTTTCAGTATTAGGGGTATTGTCGAACTTCACTACCCCCATCTTAATAAGCCTCTCTACGACCTTCTTAAAACAGGTACAGTTTTTGATCGAATGCCCCAGTATTCCAGCATGATAATCGTATCTGGCTTTTGCGTCATACCATTTGGGATATGGGGGCTGTAGTGGTTTCAAGTGAAAAGGAGAAATAGTATGTGCATCATATAAGCTTTGATAAAGCTCACGATACGTCACAGGGATGGGTGTGAACTGTATCCTTTCAGAATTCTGCCTTGTACCCGATTCCTGCCTTTGAGAATTCTGTTGCTTAACTGCAGCTATTTTAGGTTGACCAACTGTGATTGCCTTCGCGTTGAAGGTGCTTGTGTTATTCACTTCACTATCCTTTCTCCTTGGAGTCGATCTTTTGGTTGCTTCCCCCTTGATTTTGCCACCCCTTATGGCATTCTCGATCATCTCTCCCACCATGACTATATCCGTGAAGCTTTTAGTGGTGCTCCCAATCATGTGAGTGATGAATAGAACCTTTAGAGTGTTGATGAACAACATGGTAGTCTCCTTTTCCAACAACGGTGGTTGAACTTGTATTTCCACCTCTCTCCATCTCTGTGCATATTGCCTAAAATTTTCATTAGGCTTTTTCTCTATGTTTTGCAGTGTGATCCTATCCGGAGTCATGTCAGTCACATGATTGTACTACTGTATGAAGGTCTGTGCAAGATCCCTCCGTGAACTTATTCTGGCCCGGCTCAGTTGATTATACCACTTCGCTGCTACTCCAATTAAACTATCTTGGAAATAGTGGATCAACAGTTGATCATTATTCACGTACCCAGTCATCCTCCTACAGAACATCTTAATGTGGGCTTCTGGGCAAGTAGTCCCATTGTACTTCTCAAATTCTGGCATCTTGAATTTGTGAGGAAGCACCAAGTTTGGGACCAAGCTTAGATCTTTGGCATCAACTCTATGATGCCCATCAGCATTCTCTAAAGCCTTGGATTTTTCCTCCAACCATTTGCAGCGTTCTTCTAACTGTCTTGCAGCCTTAGTTCTAAAATCCTCGTTTTCAGCCATGTCTAAGTCAGGAATGACAGGATTTGTGGGATTGTTGGCCAAATTAAATCCTGAACCAGTTGGGAAATTTATGGGGATCCCAGCATCGACCAACCTTTGTTGAGGCCTTATAGAGATAGACAACCTCCTAGGAAGTGCCTCAGTTGGTGTAGGCATATGGGGTGGGGTGAAACCTGAAGGATGATCCTCACCATCCTCACCAGTAATTGTCATGAGAGCCTTTCCCTTATCAGTGGCCCTCAGTAGTTGAGCCATCTCAGTCATCATGTTCTTTTGAGCCTCCAACATTTGCCCCCTCATGTCATTTTGCATTTTTGCCAATTGCTCTTGCAATTGGTCCTGCATGTCCTTCTGTAGCTATTCAAATCTTTGGTCCATATTCTTTGAATTAGCGCGTGTACTGTAGGGATGTGTTACTTCTAGATTTTCTTTCTCTTACTCTCTTTCTCCCTAATAATTTAACTAATTAGGGTCTTTCTATGAACTCGAATACATATGATGCAATGAGATACTATGAAATGCAAATGCATGAATGCAAAAAGATGTCGATTCTAATTCAATTTTCATTTTAGAAAATGTTATTTAAGGAACAAAAATCTTTTCATAAAACGGATTACAAATACGCTTTCGCCCGTAGGCCTAGAGTCTTAACCCTATCTAATAATAATGCTAACTCTCGTCCTCTGTCTGACAATGACTCATACATTATACTCAGCGTTCTAGCTTGTACCGCCAAATCCTACAAGTGTTCAACGACCTCTCGAATCTGAACTAAGGCTTCTTCCATGAGATAATCCCTATTTCCAACTTGATCCTGAAGATGGCGAAGTTCTCCCTTTCACTGTTCTTCTCTTGCCTCGAACTGCTCAATCCGTAGCTCACAGTCCTGTAGTGCTGCTTCCAACCCTCCAATATTGTACTTCATTTCCTTGATCTTATTCAAGCTTGCCTTTAACTCGATCACAGAGTTACGACTTCGATGATGATGAAGAGATCGTCTAAGTTCAGCCACCTTAGTTTTTAATCCTTGATTTTCCTTCTCTAGGGCCTGATTACGTGATTGCATCTCTTAGAACTTCTTCTCCCAATACTCGGCCTTGGCTCTTTATTCCTGAATATCTTGCTGTCACTGCTCTAAAGATCTCCCTAATCCGACCCTTTTCAATGTTACTTGAGCCTTCTTGTAGTGCGTCTTTAAATCATCTCGATCTTCCTCGATCTTTCTCTTTTCCTTTTTCACCTTCTCGACTTCCATTTTTTGAACATCGACGTCGACACTCAAGCACATTTTTTCCTCTTCGAGCTTCTCAATCCTCTTTTCAAGGTCTGAATTCTTTCTCTCGAACTCTTGCTTCATAACCTCCAACTCTAATGGAATCACTCGTAAGCTCTCCTCTAATGATCGAGCCACCTCTAAAATCGGCCTAGGGACATTATCATTGACTCTCCTACTAAACCATCCTTTATACTCAAGGGTTGACGTTGAGCCTTCGGTCAAGATCTTCATACAGAAAGGCTTTTCCCAAGCCTTAGAAATCTCTCGCATCCTCTTCTTATAATGATCTCCTTTATAAGAGAAATCACTCTGAGCTAAAACCTGTGTAGCCGGTATGAACTGCCTCGCTCGATATTACCTTAGAACAAGCAATGGTGCACATCCAACAACTCCCCAAATTCCTAGCAGAGGGACCCAATCAAAATTGCCACAACGGTAAGGGACTTCACTAGGAACCAACTAAGGAGCCTTCCACATAACATCTTCCTCTCGAAGATTCTGAAGAATGTCTATCCACCTCTCCTCTGAAATGTCATCTCTCATAGGCACGTCTACTGCTTCCTTTAAGGGAGAATAACCCTCAAAGAATACTCGGCAAGGAACCTTATCAAGCTTCCAAAAATGACTGTGGAACCAAACCAACAGCAATTGTGCACATCCAATGAATCTACCCTCGCCGGCCCTCCGACATGCACTCAAAGATCTAAATGTCTCAGCTAAGATTGCTGGTACCGGTGTATTCTGCTTACCGACACGATCGAACAAATCCACAACTGCCTCATCTATGTGCCCCAACACCTTTGGGAAAATTACAATGTCGTAAATGCTCAAAGCTAGGACGTCGACATGTGTCGATATCAAATCCCTCAAAAAGGCCCATGGAACGCACTTACTATCACCCTTTTGCTGTACACGAGCTATAGCCCACTACTCACTCATCCCAGTAATCATCACCAACTTCTTTGCAAAAGTTGGAAGACTAGCAGGCCTAACATAAGCCTTGTGACCCTGAATCCTTAGGCAATGTAGTAAAATCGTATACTACTCCAAAGTAGGTACAAGATCTACATCACCAAATGTAAAGCAACTATAAGCAGGGTTCCAGAACTGTACCATAACTCGAAACAAGTGCCTATCTACTTTGACGTCTAGCAAATAGGGAAGGTCTCCATAATTCTGATAGAGAAGCTGCTTAGCCTCGTCATCCCATTGGGCCCAAATGTCTCTCAACTCCTAAAACTCATTCTGGGTCGAATTAATACGGGTGAAGTCCCATAACTCTGATGTATGTCCCTCAATGACACTATCTCCTTTCTCTAACCGGGTTTTCTCTGACCAGGTACAGACAGAAGCGTTGTCCTCCACTTTATTAAGGTATTCGTTCCTCATTACAAAACTTTCTAATCTAAAAATCAAACCTTGAATCGACACCTTTAAATGTTGAGTGACATGCAATAACAGCAAAATAAAATAGGTCAGTATCATATATATATATATATATAAAAATAATAATAAACAAGTACTTACAAGGGTAGCTTACTAAAGGCTATCACTATTTCCCTAGGGTAAGCACTTAAAGTTCACTATATGAGTTTTAGTTCTAAAGCAAGGGTACCTAAACCAGCAGATTCCTCGGTCCTCACCCATTATAGGCTCATATAGACCAAGTTCAGTTCAGGGGGACACGTTTCCCTATGGCCATATGGAGATGAAAATCTCACGAAGACATAGGTACAGTATCCCGGAAGCAATCCACTAGCTCATACGGAGGTGAAAACCTCACGAAAGTGTAGCTTCTCACTTCCACTTAAAGGTGCGACCAACGGTCATGCAAATGCAATGTGTGCAGATAATATAACAAACATATGCAGCGAACACATGACAAGAGATGTTTATCTTTAAATACTTTCAAGTTTTAGCATTAAGACAGAAAGTTATCAATTTTTTTGGCTTGACTCTCTTATTGTCCCCAGTGGAGTCGCCAAGCTCTCGAAACCATTTTTAAATGGGGTTTGGAAAAAATCGGGTTTGACTTTTTGAAAAATAAAAATGGGAGTCGCCACCAATCATTTTAAACGTGATTGAACCACCTTCAAACCACTTTTTGTTTGAAATCATTTGTTTTGGTCTGCGAAATCAAGAAAACGGGTTCGGGAGTCGATTACGTACGAGGAAGGGTTAGCACCCCCGTAACGCCCAAAAATTGGTACCAAATTGAATAACTTTTTGTCTTTAATGTCAAAAGTTTTAAAGAATTTAGAAATAAGGTCTCTTTTTAAAACCATAATAATTTGAAAAAAAGAAATCAAGATTCCTTTGCTTTAAAAGAGTACAAACACCACATCCAGCATGATTGGGCAAGATATCCTTAAACTTTCGCACCCGAAATCATCTTGTAATTTGTGAAACTTGTTTAAAAGGATATTTTTAGGCATTTAGACAAATGGGAAATCGAACCCAGCATGTTAGGGTACTACTTCCCGAATTCCTAAATATCAAAACATTGCCTCATTTTTTAAATTCCTTTTGAATTAAAAGAGATATGATTTTTTTTTGAAAGTAATGATGTGTTTAATACATTACTAAGAATCAATATAAATTAACCTACATAATACTTACTTTAACATTCTATGTGTATATAATATAAAGGATGATAAATAATGGTATAAATTACAATATACATTATCATTTCATGTATGGTCATAGATAACGATATATACATGCATTGTCATTACACGCTAAATACAACGTAGAGCATAATGAATTCAATGATATAAATTGTATAATACATATATATATATAACAACCTCATGCAAATGTACCTTAAATCAACATAAATGATTAATTCTCATGCAAATATGTAAAAACAATAACAAATATTCTATAAAAATTTTAACCTACTAAACAATAACAAAATAAAAAAGAAAACAAAAAGTAAATAAGCAAATTATAAACATATGAAATATAAATTAAAAAAGGTAAAGATATTCATAAATTTTAGAACAATATGAAAATAATAAAGGAAAACCCTTTTTTTTAAAAATGATTAATATATATATATAAACCATATTATGGGGTATAATAACTTAATATATTAACAAAATAATGTACTAAATATTAATATTACACATATTTATTTAATAAAAAATAAAAAATCTATATAATTAATGAGTGATGAAGTAGTATATTTTTATAATGAAATAAAAGTAATGCAAGGTATAATATATGGTAAAATATATAGTGTATAATATAATTTGTAAACAAAATATATAATAATATAAACCATATGGTAAGTAATAAAATGTAAATAATGTAATGTACAATAAAAAGGAAAAAAATACTATAAGGAATAATATAATAAAATATGATATGGAATAAAATATAAATAAAATATAATGAAATAAAAATACTATCATATAAATACGGATAATATATACTATTAAATAAAATTTACACAATTAATGAATAATAATACATAATTTATAAAAAATAAAAAAATAATATATATAATAAAATATAATTTATAAGTAAAATATATAATAATAAATATAACATGATGGATAATAAAAATAATATATAACTAATGTTTATAAATAATATATAAGGTATTTAAAATAAATTAAATATATAAAAGGGATTAAAATTGAATTTAATTGAAGAATTTAGGATTAATTACAAAATAAAATAAAAAATTGGGCCTAATTGAAAAGCGCATTTAAACCAGAGGGACTCACTGGGCAATTAGCCCTTATCCTAGGAAACGACGTCGTTCCTCAAAATGGAGTTAATGACCATTTGGACTAAATTGAAACAATTATAAAAGATTGAGGCCGAATTAAAAATAAAATAAAATGAAATTATAAAGACTAAAAATGCGGAAGCACTAATTGGGCATTTAGCCCATTTTTCAAAAACACGCGGATCCTCCCCGGGTCATCGGGTCAACACGCGGATCTAAGCCTTGAAACGACGCCGTTTTAGAGCTTATTGTTTTAAGCTAAACGACGTCATCCTGATAAGGCTATATAAGCCAGATTTTTAACTTAAAAATCATTTTGAAACCCGATTTTAAAAAAAAATGAAAGAAATCCGCTGAAAGAGGATTTAGGGTCGACCTCGGAGCTCGGTCGAGCCTCCGTTCTCAAGCGTCCACGCGCCCACGCACCACCGTGAACGCCACCACGTGCAGTGGTCGGAATCTGGAAGACTTCCCGTTTCAACGTAGATTAGAAACGGTTCGTCTCCTCTTTTCCCCTTTTATATTACCAGCATATATTTTGTAAAAAATAAATGAAATATTCACCTCTATATTCTTTGATAATCAGCCAATGTTTCTCTTGTTTTTATATATATCAACTGTTTGTATCTGTGTATATAAAAAAGAACCTCTGTATTACAACGATAGCACTAGGGCTTTATAAGCACTGTTTACAATATATTTACATCTTTATTTTATTTCCTTGCCATATTTGTTTCGTCTCTGTCGTTTCTTTCTCTTTTTTGCAGGTGATTGAGGAAAATCCGGTGATGATCGTGCTGATGACGATGATGTTGGCGCTGATTTGCGCGTTGACTGCGGCGCGATTTGGGGCCAGAGTTGCGGGGTGAGGTGAAAATGCGTGACGCTTGGGATGGTTGCGGCGCTTAGCTTCTGGAACCTTCCATTTGCGGCGCCTAGGGTTCCAGAAACCTTAGGTCTTCCGTCCTTTGTTAACAAATTGGGCCATTTGGGCCGTACTTGTTTGTGGGTTGGGTGTAAACGGGTTAGTGGGTAGTTTAGGTTAATTGGGTTCTAAGTATTTGGGCCTACGGGTCAGTGGGCTATGGTATTTTAAATGGACTGTAATAAATAAACATTCATTTATTTATTTTTTTGCTTTTGGTTTTAAGGCCCGTGCAGATTTGGGCTACTACAAGGGTTACAGAGCATTACCTAAAAATTTTAACTTAAAACATTCCATTATAACTGTTTCAATATGTAACACCCCGTACCCGAGACCGTGGCCGGAGTCGAACACGAGGTGCTAACAGACATAATATATTTATTTTCACAGTCCATTTAAAAATTTCCAGACAGCTGGCTAACTGTGTCACTGTCACCTTAAAAATCATATCTTGAGTTCTACAACTCGAAAATCAGTTTCGTGATTTTTCCCTGAAACTAGACTCTTATATGCATCTACAAATTTCTTTATAGAATTTTTGGTCAGGCCAATTAGTACAGTTTATTAGTTAAATTCTCCCATGTTACAGGGATCGACTACACTGACCTTTGCGTATTACGACTTGGATATCTCCCTGTACAGGGCTTAAATACTGATGCCGTTTGTTTATATAGAAACTAGACTTAAAGAGGAATCTATACATATATGGCATGACTCCTAATTATCTCTTGTTAATTTATAATGAATTTCCAAATTTGGAACAGGGAATCCAGAAACCGTTCTGGCCCTGTTTCACGAAAACCTAAATATCTCTTAACATACAACTCATATGACCGTTTAGTTTCTTCCATATGAAAGTAGATTAATCAAGGTTCATTTACATAATTTGTTCACTATTTAATTCCATTCCTACTATTTTTAGTGATTTTTCACATCCACATCGCTGCTGCTGTCAGCATCTGCCTTTGAGGTAGACTTTACCTATTTCATAGTTTCCATGATTCAATTAGCCCTTTTTGCATACATAGCATAAAGTATAATCATGATTAACCATTCCAATGGCTAATCGTTTCCAAACATTTCCATACCTCTTAGTGATCAACATACAAAACGATTATAGTACTATGCTAAAAACGTATATAAGCCATTTTTGCATGGCTATCCAAATTTACACAAAATCCATGGGTACATGACCAACAACAAAAAGGGTAGTCCTATACATGCCATTTCAAAGTTCAACCAAAATTGTACCAAAGGGGCTTTGATAGTGTGGGAGACTTCGACTTCCAAAAATCCAGTCCAATAGCTGACGAGCCAAAATCTATAAAACAGAGAAACAAAGAAACGGAGTAAGCAATTTATGCTTAGTAAGTTTTGAGCAAGGATTCCAGCACAACAAAAGCATAGTATTCATATAGCTAAACGAATAATTTCATATGCACAAATTCTCAATATCATACTTACTTCACATTACCAACCCTTATGTTCATACACAAAGATCAACTTAGCCAAAGGCGGTAGCTCATTTATTGACCGAGCGAATACTGATTTGTGAGGGATCAACTAATTCAAGCACACACGAAACATACCTCATCGCTGGATTTTACGGCGTATTAATTTAAATTTTACAACAAGATCGCTCATTCCCAAATCAAGCATCTTCGAGTTTAGCGGATATAACCACTCGCACAAGGCCTTGGTCTTAGCCGGATATGGTCACTAGCATAAATGCCTTCGGACTTAGCCGGATATAGTCGCTAGCACAAATGCCTTGGATTTTAGTCCTAAGTAGTCGCTAGCACAAAAGCCTTCGGACGTAGCCGGATATCATTCGAGTAACCATGCACATATATCAATAAATCATGACACATTCATATTTCATTTTCATTACCAAGGCTCAAACACAAGACACTTATCACATTTACAATTTCGCTCAATAGCCACATCCAAGAGCATGATTTTGATTTACTTAAGACATAATCTAACCGAATCATAATTTAAGTTCCATTACTCGAAAACTTACCTCGGATGTTGTCGAACGATTCCGATGGCTATTCGACCACTTTTTCCTTCCTTTATCGGACTTAGTTCCCTTTGCTCTTGAGCTTAATTTAACAAATAAATTGATTTAATCATTTGAGCATCGAAAAGAGGAACTCAAGGTACTTAGCACACATATATTCATTAGACATTAAAGTCACATATGTACGGAATCATGAATCAAACTCAACACATTAGTTAATACTCTCCTTAGCCGAATTTTCTAAGTCAAGATAAAGCCTTCAATATGCTTACCTATGGCCGAACAACACATCAACCTATGTACTCATCCATGTGGCCGATTATGCATGTCTATGTTGAGGCCAATTATATACTCAATACCACACACAAATGGCATACCTTTTACTAACTAATGCATTACATATTATAACTCAATACGCATCCATCATGTACTCCATAATCGAAACACCATCATATGTAAGTATATGTAACACCCCATACCCGATACCGTTGCCGGAGTCGAACACGAGGTGTTAACGGACTTAATTCATTAATTAAACAGCTCATACAATTCATTTTAAAATTTCCAGACAAGCTGGCTAACTGCATCACAGTCGCTTTAAAAATCATATCTCGAGTTACGAAACTCGAAATCCAATTCCGTAAATTTTTCCTGAAACTAGACTCATATATATACCTACTAATTTTTTTATAGAATTTTTGGTTAGGCCAATTAGTACAGTTTATTAGTTAAAGTCTCCCCTGTTTCAGGGTTCAACTACTCTGACCTCTGTGTATTACGAATCAGATATCTCCCTGTACAGAGCTTCAATGACTATACCGTTTGTCTCTAATAAAACTAGGCTCAATAAAGAATCTGTAAATATAAAGTGTGATTTCTAATTATCTTTGTAAAATTTATGGTGAATTTCCAAAGTCAGAACAGGGGATCCAGAAATTGCTCTGGCCCTGTTTCACAAAAATTTAAACATCTCATAAAATATAGCTCATATACCTGTTTCGCTTATTCCATATGAAAATAGACTCATCAAGCTTCGATTCCATAACTTATTCATTATTTAATTCCATTTCTACTATTTTTAGTGATTTTTTAAACTCACATCACTGCTGTTGTCTGAATCTATTTTATGGTAAATTTTACCTATTTCATGGTTTCCATGGATTAGCTAGCAATTTGACATACATAATACCAAATATGATCATGATTAGCCATTCCAATGGCTAATCATTACCAAGCATTTCTATTTCCATACCACTCAATAACCATATCATAAGACCATATATACAAAATGATTATAATGCTATACATGCCATACTCAAAATATACAAGCCATTATGCCAAGATGGTATACGGATAGTGTGAGCGTGCCTCCGACCGCTTCCGATTTCGAGCTGGCTTGTCAACAATACAAGGGATGAAAAGGAGGAGTAAGCATAAATGCTTAGTAAGCTCACATGCAAATAGCAAGTAACATAACCATATAAGCAAACATAAAACATCATTTGCATAATCATCACCAAGACATTCATATCACCTTTTCATTTATCATCTTACCATATTGTTGTTATATCGAGTTTTCAACCCGAGGGTTAAGTACATACCTGTTCAAAGTATCCATTTCACAACACTTACCAATCGTCCCTTTCATCTTGAGTATTCCTCCATTTGAGTAGAACTTTACCCGTTGAACACATCGAATATAATTCGGATACATGGAAAGTTTGCACATAAGTGCCACATATGTAGCCAAGCTACCATGTAACCCGCCCATAAGTGAACTCGGACTCAACTCAACGAGCTCGGCGTTCGCATCCATAAGTGAACTCGGACTCAACTCAACGAGTTCGGATGCCTAGTTACATCTCACGAACTCGGACTCAACTCAACGAGTTCGGACGCTCGCATCCATAAGTGAACTCGGACTCAACTCAACGAGTTCGGATGCCCAAATATCCCAGTGACATGTCACTTGTATCCTAATCCATTCACGAGGTTCAACGGACCTTTTTCCCAATCATGTGTCTCAACCATCTTCTACGGAATGCCGATATGATACTCGGTAGTATTTCACATTTTCCAAGTATATCACATAATTTGACATATTATCAAACAATTATCACAAGTATAATATTTCATAATAATTATCATATCATTTAAAAACATTAAAACATTTAAAATAATAACTATGTTACCAACATTTACATATGAACTTACCTCGTATGCGAAAATGGCTATTTTACCATTTCATCCACAACTTGGTATTTTCCCATTTTAGCCCAAATTTCAAGTTTCCTTGCTCTATCATTTAAAATATAGTCTAATTAGGACTCACATTATTCAAATTGACCCAAAATCATATTTTGGAAAAATTACAATTTTGCCCCTAAACTTTTGCATATTTACACTTTTGCCCCAAAGCTCGTAAATTAAAATTCAGCCTATTTTCTTATGTTTTATGACATTCTGATCATTTTTCCCTTCTATGGCAACATCAAATTCTCACTCTAACATGTACTTATGACTATTAGGTATTTTTACCGATTAAGCCCTTTTGCTCGTTTTCACTTAAAACCAAGTAGCACAAGTTGTCTAACATAATTTAAAACCTCATATTCTATCATAAAACACCAAAATACACAAATTTCACCTATGGGTATTTTTCCAAATATAAACCCTAGGTTAAATTATTGCTAGCATAAGCTAAATCGAGCTACGGACTCCAAAACGTAAAAATCATTAAAACGAGGCTAGAACGGACTTACAATCGAGCTTGGAAGCTTGAAAACCCTATCCATGGTTTCTCCTTGCTATATTCGGCCATGGGGTTGAAGATGAGCAAAATTGGCTTTTAATTTTGTATTTTAATTCATTTTACCCTAAATGACCAAAATGCCCTTACTACTAAACTTTCCAAAATTCCATCCATGTCCAATTTTTGTCCATAGACTTAGAAATTGGTAAAATTACTCTTTAAGGACCTCTAATTAATAATCTAATTCAATTTTATGCAAAATACTTCTAGAACACAAGTTTTGCAATTTATTCAATTTAGTCCCAAATTTCAAATTAAGCACTTTATGCATAAAATTTCTTCACGAAATTTTCACACAATCATGCAATCATATCATAGACCTTAAAATAATCATAAAATAATTATTTATATCTCGGATTTTGTGGTCACGAAACCACTATTCCGACTAGGCCCAAAATCAGGATATTACAGTATATACCTTGAGATATTGTATATGTCATACCAATACGTCATGTGCAAACATATATATATATATATATATATGTGCAAGAGCCGAATCTCAAAGTTGATTATAACTAAACATGAACATAAATCCAAAACACAAATCTTACCTACCATGCAATAAGCATAAATCATACTTATGGATATACCATGGCCGAATACATCACAACACCATACCATTTCAATTTTGGTCATGGTTAAACAAAGAACTTAATGTCTCACTCAAAAATGCTAAAAAGAAAATCCAAGAGTCGTCAATCCACCATCACATGCATCATTATCAAGCTTCATATTTAGCATGCAATGGCATTAACACAAAATCCACCTTGGCCGAATATCATCCCCATGACATAGCAAAGATTTGAACCATGGGCTAATAAGAACATCAAGCTAGCAACTAAGAACATGCATGAATCTCATGGCACAACATCAAACATACCTTAATCTTGATACAAGTATGGCCGAACCTCCTCCTAATCCTCTTCTAAACCAAACATGGAGCAAGAACTCCTTCTTTCTTCCTTAGAATTTTCGGCCAAAAGAAATGAAAAGGTTGAACACACTTTTTTTTGTTTCCTTTCCCTCAACTCACGGCAATGGGGGGGATCACACACCTTCTTTCCTTTTTCCATTTCTTTATTACCCATACTCCTTATTTTATTTATTCCAACATAAACCATTTACACAACATGTTTTATGACATGTTTTGCCCATCACCCTTTGTCATGGCCGGCCACTAGGCTTTAATTTAGGGAAATTTGACATGCAAGCCCATCATTTTCACAACATGCATTAATAGGCCACTTTACATTTGCCTAGCACATTTCTAAATTTTCTCACATAAGTCCTATTTGATAAAATTCACTTACAATTAACAAAATTCAAACATGAAATTTTCACACATGCATATGTACATATAATGAGCATCCACTATGACGGCTAATTATTTTTATGACTCGGTTTAGTGGTCCCGAAACCACTTTCCGACTAGGGTTAATTTAGGGTTGTCACACAATAAAACACATCATAGCTCAATCAAATACATGCATAATGTCCCTTTTTTGAGCCCTTGAGGCCTTAAAAACACTTTATAAATGATTTAGGACTGAATCGGAAACAATTGGAAAGTTTAGTAAAAAGTCAAAAAATTTGACAGCAGGGGTCACACGGCTGAGACACATGCCCGTGTCTCAGGCTGTGTGGGCATTCGAAATAGGGACAAATAGCCGTGTTCTAGCCCGTGTAACTCTCTGACTTGGGTCACACGGCTAAGCCACACGTCCATGTGCCAGGCCGTGTAACTCTCAAAATGCAACCTTTAAAAACCTATAGGGGACACACAGCCATGTTATATGACCGTCTGTCACACATGACTGAGACACACGCCCATGTCTTAGGCTGTGTGGACAAGAAATAGGCCATTTTCTATCCATTTCTCTCACCCAAAACATGTTCATACATATAAGTCATTTGCACCTATTTCAAGCATTCAAAAATGTATCTAAAACAAGCATATTAAAACTAGACCAATATGGTATTTATCCATACAACCAATATGCCCAAAAGGGACCTTAAAAGCAAGCACTCAACTTTACAACACATATGTATAATTGATCACCTTGTGGCCATTTGAAAACATATCATACTTAACTTATGCCATGTTATTAGAACTCATTTGAACCATTGTTTTCATGCATCCTAAAGACACATATATTTAACTTATATATATTAGACCATATTTCATCAATATATATTTAGCTTAATTCCATACCATGTTATACTATAATTGACCAGAAGCCAAATTCACATCAAACATACCAAATGGGTCATAATTCAACCAATTATACTTGACTAAATTTCATATCAAATCATGCCCTAAATGATCATTTTCCAAACATGCCAACACATACTACTTTGGCCATAAAAACCAAACATCAATTTGATCATATAAACACCAACCATTAAGGATCAAGGTGCCAAAAGCACACCAACCATCAAAGTATCAAAATAACATAAGTTTCACAAATTCAAAGCAATATCACATGCCTTTATCATTAACTAAACATTCGACACAGTCCACCTAAACATGCCATTATAAACATGACCAAAGAATCAAAATCTATCTATAAAATCAATGGATAGTGTGATGGATCTCTGACTAGCTTCTAACATGTTTGAGATTTCGGTAATCTTTAAAGTAAAGGAAAAATAACTACGTAAGCAATGAATGCTTAGTAAGCTCGTATAAACCTATAACAATGCCTCAATATTTATCGAACCATAATCATCGACTCACAATGGAATAAGTCTATCAACATCATATATATATATTTATCATTCCTAGCATAGTAGGATTTCATAAGACTTTGAACCCTTCCATTTGCTTACTTTAGCTTAAATAACATCAATTCATTAATTAACATATTTGTTCATGAATTAGTATATTCATCCATAACATACGTAAACTTCTCACATACAAGTACGTCTTTTAACTCATCATTCCTTTTTATTTCATCATATTTCATTTCAACTATAAACTTACCAATTTTATTACCTTTTCATATCTGTTTCCTTTGCATAATACAATATATAAACATAACATCAACCATGACTATGAGCTAGTGCAATTAACATAGCTCTTTTGAAATCAACTACATGATAAACCAGGTTATAAGAAATTACATACTTTTAATTTATACCACCCTTTTCATGTACATAAGCATATTACCAATTGAACACTTACTATTTCAATGTATTTCATTAAGACTAAAGATGATATAATCCAATCATAAGCTTGACCCAAGCCTAAGCATCATCCACAACTCATGTTAGAGCATCAACTCATAAGTCAATTGAAATAACATAAAGTAAGTCATATACATGGAAAAACATCATTTGAAATCTTCAATTTCATGAGCGTAAACATTCTTTCATTGAACATTACTTTTTCATTCCTTTTCATAAATTTATGACATAAGTCATTTGAATACTTACCGTTCCTTCCCTTTTTATGCCCGTTGAACCACTTAGAATAATATTGAATACGCAGGAAAGCTCACACAAAGTGTGCTAAACATATAGTCGTAGCTCACACGAGCTGTAAAATGGGTTTGCTCACATAAGTTGTCGGTTGGAATGTAAGCTACACGATACTACTCACACAAGCTATCGAGTATCTGCAACTAATGCTGGACCTCAGCCATCGATAGAAAATTCAAGACTAGCACCCGAAACATGGCAACCTGGGTTTGCTCACACAAGCTGTCAGTCGAAACGTAGTTGCACGGTGCTGCTTACAAAAGCTATCAAGTATCCGTAACACATCCCGGAACTCAGCCACCATAGGACATTCAGAACCAACACCCGAAACATGGTAACCCTAATGACATGTCATTTGTATCCTATATATTCCTAAGGTTCAAACGGGGCTCAATAGTCATCGTACGTCATTGAATTTCCATCGTCTCTTTACTTGATAAATTGTATAATAGCATATATATTGATTCAATTATAATAGAATCACATACTAACATTCAATTAATCAGCATTATATAGAATTCAGTTCATACGAACTTACTTGGCTAAATTGCAGAAATGTCAAATTACATGGGCATTTTGGTAATTTTCCATTCTCCTCTATTTCCCACCTGATCTTGATCTAAATTAATAATTTTATTCAATTTATTATTTAGATAGTAAAATAATTTATTTTATGCAATTTAGTCATTTTTGACATTTTTACAAAATTGCCCCTAAAATTTTACTTTTATTCAATTTATCCACGAGCCTAAAATATGAAAATTAACCATTTTTAATGCCAATTCACACCAGTCGAATATTCATCGTACACAAAACAACCCACCTTTGTAATGATTTCACATCAAATCCTTATATTTTTACTATTTCAACAATTTAGTCCCTAATCGGTAAATTCATCAAAAATCAGTTAACAAAATACTTTTAAATACCAACTAACAGTTCAAATTCATCTTTTAATATCTAAAATCACAAGTTTCATCAATGGAAACATTCACAATCTTTATCAGCTTCAAAATCAAAGATACGGGTTAGCTGGACCTAGTTGTAACGATCTCAAAAACATAAAAATTATTAAAAACGAGCAAGAATTGCTTACCAAGCATGAGGAAATCACCATGGCCGAACCTAGATTAAGGATTTCCATGGACATTCGGTTGTTGAAGATGAAAACAAAAAGATGATAATAAATTAGCCTTTTGTTTTCTTTTAATTTAATTTAATTATAAAATTACCATTTTGTCCATTTAAAAATCATCCAAATTTCATGCTTTTAGTTGCCCAAAACCGTCCACTAAATTCTTAAATGGTCTAATTACAATTTAATCCCCTTTTTTCTTTATTTAATAAACTTTTTAATCACTCAAATCAAATAGTGATCAAATTTTACATATTTTACGATTTAGTTCCTTTTAATTAATTAACTATATAAACGTTAAAATTTTTCAACAAAACTTTAATACCACCTTAATGACACTTTGTAAATATTTATAAAAATATTTACGACTCAATTTATAGAAATGAGGCCCCGATACCTCATTTTCTAAAACCACTTGACCTTAAGGTCTTATCACTTGAACTTAATTAATCATTCGAATAGCCTAAATTACCATATCAAAAATCTTTTCAAAACCATAATTGACTTATAAATATTAAATAATAATAGTTACGAACTTACTCATCGAATTTGGTGGCCCCGAAACCACTATTTTTGACACCACTGAAAAACGGTTATTACAAACAATCTCCCCATTTTTTATATAACAAAAACATTTTGAAAAATTTGTTAACTCCCCCTATCTTAAACATTATTTTAAAAATAAGCTCCCTATTTGAAAAAATATTTTAGACATCATTTCATTTAAATTTCCAACTTATAGAATTTGGGTTTAAGATTTTGAAAATTATATAATGCAAATTTTGTATTCCTCCTCCCCTTTTTTGTAATACCAAAAAGAATGTATGCTTGAAAAACTAGGGAAATAAGTGCACAATACATTTGAAATAAAAGAAAAACAAGCAATGGCAGTACATTTGAAATAAAAGCATCCATATGTACTACCGAAACAACTAAGTAGAAAATGAAAAAAAAATACAGGGAAAAAGTACAAAAACAAATAGATAACATTTGTAAAACCATATAATACCATGTTTGAACAAATATCTACAAGAAAATCAAGTAAAAACTGCTTGAAAGCAATCAAAAGTTGGAAAATACATTTACTATCATACTCAAATTTCGATCTATGATTTAAAATACTACCCAACTTAATCATATCACATATTAACAATATTTCAAACATGTGAGATTAAAGAGAAATAAGGAATTTACAAGTTTACAAATATAATCAAGTAATATACACAAAGCATGCATAAAACAAAACAAGTGTCCAAGAATGTCAAAAAGATTATACAAGAAGCTTATGAAGGCATGTTCATTAGTCCTAACTCTTCCCTAATTATCCAAAATCTCTTCTTATCTAAAAGCTTTGTAAAAATATCAGCTAGTTGATGCAAAGTATCTACAAACAATAGAACTATGTCACCTCTTTGCACATTATCTCTAATCAAATGGTGTTTTATCTCTACGTGCTTTGTTCTAGAGTGTTGGATGGGATTTTTGGTTAATCAAATAATACTAGTGATATCACACCTTATAAGAATGTCATCCACATCAATTCCATAGTCAACTAATTGTTGTTTCATCCAAAGAATTTGAGCACCACAACTTTCTACAGTAACATATTCTGCTTTGATTGTGGACAAAGCTATACTATTTTGTTCCTTAGAGAACCAATAAACAAGCATGTTTCCTAAGAATTGACATGTTCCGGAAGTGCTTTTTCTATCTAACTTGCATCCTCCAAAATCCATATCAGAGTAAGCATGCAAAGTAAATGATGAATCTTTGGGATACAAAAGTCCTAGGTTTTGAGTTTCCTTAAGGTACCTAAAGATTCTTTTAATGTCTTGTAAATGTGACTTCTTAAGAGATGATTGAAATCTAGAGTATAAACAAACACTAAACATTATATCCAGTCTACTTGTGGAAAGATAAAACAATGACCCTATCATAGACCTATAAAGTTTAGTGTCAACATATTTACCTCCATCTTTATCAAGCTTTGTTGAAGTGCTCATTGGTGTTGATTGAGGCTTCAAGTCCTCCATTTTAAATTTCTTGAGCATTTCCTTGATGTATTTGGCTTGATTGATGAAGATGTCATTTTTAGTTTGCTTGATTTGGAGCCCAAAAAAGAAATTGAGCTCATCTATCATGCTCAACTCAAATCCACCTTGCATAATCTTAGAAAATTCTTGACAAAAAAATTCATTAGTAGCACTAAATATAATATCATCAACATAATTTGTACTACTAAAATGTATGCCTTTATTTTTTATGAACAATATGTTGTCTACTTTGCCTCTTCTAAAGCCATTTTCAATTAAAAATTTGGAAAGCCTTTCATACGAAGCTCTAAGAGCTTGCTTCAAACCATATAGAGCTTTGGACAATTTGAAAATATGATTTAGAAAATTTGGATTTTCAAAATCGAGAGGTTGTTCAACATAAACTTCATCTATGAAACCATTTAAAAATTCACTTTTGACATCCACTTGAAAAAGTTTGAAATTGTATAAACATGCAAAAGCTAATAACATCCCAATGGTTTTTAACCAAGGTACCTGTGCATAAGTTTCATCATAGTCTATACCTTCCTCTTGGTTATATCCTTTGGCAACTAATCTAGCCTTGTTTCTAACAATGTTACCATTCTCATCAAGTTTATTTCTAAAGACTCATTTAGTTCCTATAGTTGGATGATCACTAGATCTATCAACCAAATTCCATACTTGATTTCTTTCAAATTTATTTAATTTTTATTGCATAGCCATTGTCCAAAATTCACATTTAAATCATCATCAATGTTTTTAGGTTCTATGCAAGAAATGAAAGCAACATAATTAGAAGTATTTCTAATTGAAGATCTAGTAACTACCCCTTTAGATGGATCACTAATGACGTTTCCATCCTTAATATATGAAAGCTCTCTTGGGTGGCTAGATTCTCTTTCAACGTAAGTTGGTTCTTGGAGTTTACCAATTTTAAGTTCTTGAACCAACTCACTTACGCCTTGATCCACATGTGATGCTTGATTTTGACCAACTTAATTTGTTTTTACATCATCAAAATTAATAGATTTCTTTCTAGAATAAGAGTTAGATTCATCAAAAATAACATGTATAGATTCTTCTACAACAAGGGTTCTCTTGTTAAGTATTCTATAAGCTTTAAAGTTTGTGGAATAACCAAGAAAAAAAATCTTCATCACTTTTGGCATCAAAATTTTCTAAATTTTCTTTTCCATTACTCAAAACAAAACATTTTCAACTAAAAGGATAAAAGTGGCGTATGTTAGGATTTCTTCCTTTAAAAAGTTCATAATGAGTTTTCTTCAAAATAGGTCTAACCATAGCTCTATTTATAATATAGCAAAAAGTGTTTATGGCTTCTGCCCAAAAATATCTTGGCAAATTATTTTCACATAACATGGTCCCAGCAATTTCTTTTAAGGCCATATTTTTCCTCTCAATAACTCCATTTTGTTGAGGGGTTCTAGGTGTCAAAAAATTGTGACTAATATCATGTTCATTACAAAAATTATTAAAGTCAAGGTTTTCAAATTCTTTTCCATGATCACTTCTTACACTTAAAATTGAATATCCCACTTGATTTTTAATCGTTTTACAAAAACTAATAAATTTTTATAAAGCTTCATGTTTTGAAAACAAAACGAAAACTCATGTATATCTAACGAAAACTCATGTATAACTAGAATAGTCATCAAAAATAACAAATTCATATTATTTACCTCCTAAAATCATAGTTCTAGTGGATCTAAAAAGGTCAATATGAATAAGTTGGATTGTAACAGCCCGTTTTCAATGAAATTGAAACAGTGGTTTCGGGACCACAAATTCGAGTTAGAAAGAAAAATTATTTTAATATTATTGCATGGTCTGCATCATGATAGGAAAGACGTATGAAAATTTTGATAAGAAAATTTCATTGATTTTGTGTTTAATTAGAAAGACAGGACCAAATTGAATAAAGTGGAAAAGTTGAATTCTAGTAGCTAGAAGGATTAAATAGCTATGGAATTCAAATTTTGTGGTCCTTACATGGTAATTAGACTATTAAGAAAAGTTAGTAGATATTTTTGATGATTCATCCATGGAAAATTAGAAAAAGAAAAGGACTAAATTGGAAATTGAAATAAATAAAAGATGATGAATTAAATAAATAACTAATATCATCATTTATATCATCTTCTTCCCCAAATTATATGGAAACCCTAGGAAAGAGAAAGAAAATCAATCAAGCTTAACTGGGCAAGTAATCTTGTCTCGTCTTTAGTAATTTTTATATTTTTGAGATCGGAATAACCTAATCTAGCTATTTTGGGGATCAATTTGTAAAGTTATAAAAGTATTAAAATTTTTCCATGGATGAAATATGTTGAAAATTTGATATTTATGGTAGAAAATTGAAGGTTTTTGATAGATAAACAACTTTTGTAATGTGAAATTTCATGAATTGTGATTTAGGGATTAAATTGTAAAGATGTAAAATTCATGGAAAATTTTTTATTTTTATGAAATATATGCGCTGTAAATGTTATATATAAAAATTGGTTAGGCTTGGAATAAGGATTAAACTGCATGAATTTTATTTTCCGAGGCTAGGGACAAAATTGGAATTTATCAAAAGTATAGGGGCAAAATAGTAATTTTGCCTAAAATGTGAATTGAATGAAATTGAATGTGAATTTTATCAAATCAATGTTAAATTCATTTATATAGATCCGGATAACTCAAATACGAAGTTAGATCGAGGAAAAGAAAAGGTATCAGATTAGTAGATCTTTGTATACGAACGTTTATCGAGGTAAGTTCGTGAAACTAAATTGTGTATTTATATGTTTTCAAATTGAATTATATGTATGTAAATTGTATCATTGTCATAAATATGAAATTAATCTTATATCCGACAAAGGCCGATGTATGATAAGTCTTGTTTGAATAATGGAATTCGATGGATACAGGATTTCCCGATTGGGTGTGATCTTGCATCTGTTGTAGACACACCATAGCTCTTACGAGCATTCTATTATAAGACTTCTCGAGCTTCCCGTTATAGAGCATATGGATCGGTAGTGATCCTGCAAGTGTTGCATACTACTGCAGCTCTTTGTGAGTGTCCTGTTATATGATTGGTTGTGATCCTGCACATACTGCGGACACAAACGCAACACTTTATGAACATTCTGATATAGGCTCTTTCTGAGCTTCCTGATATGGTTCGATTGAACATCTTGTTATATGGCTATTCAGAGCTCCCTGATAATAGCTCTTCGGAGTTACTTGTTAATCTCAATGAGCTTCCTTGTAACACTCCAAACCCCTATCTGTCGCCGGAACCGGGTCTCGGAGCATTACCAAAACATTCAGAAAAATTTACAAATAACTTATATAAATTACTATTCATTTACTAAGATCATTCATAATGTCCCTTGATTGAGCCCTCGAGGCCCAATACGAGCATTAGAATCGAGTCGGGACTTAATCGAAACCTCTAAGAACTTTTCATGACTTTTCAAAATTTTTCCAAGGCGCAGGGCTCACACGCCCATGTGGTCCAAGAGACATGTCCGTGTGACCCTGGGACATGCCCATGTTAGAAGCCATGTTCGACCCCGTGTAACTCTCTGACATGCACACATGCCATGCCACACGCCTGTGTGCTAGTTTGTGTGGTTATTTAATTCAATTTGAAATTAGGTACAGGTTTCACACAGCCAAGACACACACCCGTGTCTCTACCCGTGCGCTCAATTCTGAGATTCTATTTCTCAACATTAGGGTGCAGGGGACATACGGCCTAACCACATGCCCATGTTACCAGGCCGCGTGTCACACATGGTCTAGATGCATGTCCGTGTGTCTGCCTGTGTGGACAAAATGAAGCCATTTCTTGCTTCATTTCTCACCCAAAATTTCACCCAAAACCTGCACTTGAAACACACATACAATACCAACCAATTCAAGCATTCAAATTGGGCAATTTCATCATTCATCATGGCATACCATTACATACATATGTGTTGTAAACTTACCTTGGTTTAACTTAGGCAATAATAACATTTGATCACATATTCTTAACATAACACATGTGTCAATATATATACATATTCCATAGTAATCTACTTAGTCATACCAAAATGAACCATTACTAGCCATTCCAATTGTAACTCCCCTAACCCGTATCCGTCGCCGAATTAGGGTTATGAGGTATTACGATCTTATTTCAATTCATACAAATTCAAATTATATTACAATTCGAGATTTATGATCACATCAATGTATATAACAAAATCAACTATCAAAGCTTAAATATTCAATCATTCATAACATAGCATAAATAAAATATAATCCAAGATATATCAAACAATTTATACATATACGTAACATACAATACGTCAACAACTCTATTATTGAATATTAAACCTATATTTTTTTCCATATAACGTATTCTTATACATGATATACATCAATTGAAATAAATTTCCTATCAACCATTTTATTTCATATATGCGGCATTATCATATTAATCTATATGAAACTCATATATTTTACATATTAATACCAAATAAAAACAAGCATTCGGTTATAAATAAACTAGCTTCATTTCCTGATCTAGTCATCTAATATAAATCATTGTACACATTCGCAAACTTACACATAATTAGCAAGTTCATATAGCCATATACATATGTATATAGCATCCATAAATATGCACATCTTTATACACATGTAAGGCATATAAAAATTCAACTAATATGATAAGGCCAAATGTCATGTACGCATGTCTTAACTTAATCCATAAGTGAACGCCAAGATTTGTATCATGCATATGTCTTAATCTTTACCTAACGATTTCATAATTTACCTTAACTCAATAACATCCATAATGAACCATACGGCCAAATACATAACATCATCACAAATATCATGTATTTTGGTTACACTCTCGATATAGACTCAACACAATGACCAAACATACATAAATATATAACCTAATCAATATATTCATGGCACATCCAGATTCAACAACTAACCACAGAATGCAATCACATTGCATAAGTTATAATCACCCATGACACATTACATAATAATCAAAAAGAACTTAAATCATAATCCAACAAAACTGAAACTAAACATAGAAATTAAGCCATTTTCGCATGGCCTTATACATAACCAAAGTTTATTATTTCAAAACGAAAACTAGCCTATACATGCCATAGTTCCAAAATACAACTTATAAAATACTGAAAGCGGTCGATAGTATGATAGACTTTGCTGACGATCCTTGAGCTTGTAACTTGAATCCAAAATCTATAACAAAAAAAAAAAGCAAATATACACACAATAAGCTATTACATCTTAGTAAGTCATAAGCAAATAAACAACCCATTGATCTTATCAGCTTAATTAAACTAACCATAATATAATATAGTTATTACATTTAGTTGTAACTACCATGTTTCATAATTAATGCGTTTTCATACACAAACACCACCTTGGCTGAATGCTAAAATGATCCAATAATTATTTATCATTCAACCTTCAAGCAAAAATGTCAACATATATATATATATATATATAAATATATGTCTAATATACATACACTTATATACTTAAGCTCAAAATCATAATATAACATCATATATATATGTATACATATCTATATGGCCGAATATACATGGTGTTGTATATACCTATTCAAAATCATTTATATAATATTCATATCATTTATTCATAAAACCAAACACATATATCATAGTCACATAAATCCTTTATTTGCATCACACATGATTTACAACAAATAACCAAATTACTTACTTACCTTATCTTAGTTAGGTAGCCAACTATTTCATACCTGGTCGTTTCCACTCAATTTACACTTTCAGTCACAACTTATCAATGCCTGATGAACCATTCGAAATTGGATAGGACACTCGGATAATCACACATATATCGTACAATGCCAACGTTCCAAACGTGGTCTTACATGTAATCACATATCGATGCCACTGTCCCAGATAGGGTCTCACTCGCACACATATATCGGAGTCACATAGCAATGCCATGGTCTTACTCAGACACATATATCGGAATCCTATGTCATGACATATGTATCCTAACTACTCCTAAGGTTCATAAGGGGCTTTCGGACGTCATAACTCGATCAAAATGAATTCGAAAACATAGTAACCAAGCTTATTCACATTCGGCTATAGCATGTATAAAATCATATATTTCATTTCATCATATATATATTAAATTTAATTAAAATTAAGTACGTCTATTTGCTTATATACTTACCTCGGACTAAGTAAAACGGAACGGGACACCTAGTCGACAACTTTCGTTTTTCCCCGATCCAAATCCAATTTCTTTGGTTCTTGATCTAAACATATTCAAATTAAACTCATTCAAAAATATTTTCATTCAATTTAGTCCAAAAACACATAAATGGGAAAATTATCATTTTATTCCTGGCATTTACACTTTTTACAATTTAGTCCTTATTGCACAAAACACAAAATATGCAAAATTTCAATATACCCATGTTTGGCCAAATATATTACGAGTCCATATATTTCATTTATTTTACATTTTACTCCCTCAAATTATTATTTTTGCAATTTAGTCTTAATTACTCAAAATCATCAAAAACTCCAATACAAAACATGTTAATCTAAAACATATCTTTCATATTTCATCATCAAACAACAATAATCACAAGCTCTCAACAATGGCATAACTCAAAATATTCACCAAAATAAAAAATTCAAGCATGGGTCTTGAAGATAACTTAGCAACGATCTCAAAAACGTAGAAATTATCAAAAACTGAGCTAAAAACATACCTTGATTGAGCTTAGAAATGGTCGAACCCTAGGTTTCTCTTTTTCTTTTCTTTTTAGTTTTGGTGCAAGAACAAAGAAAATAATATGAATATGGCTTATTTTATGTTTATTTTATCTTATATTAACATTTTACCTAATTACACTTTTAACCTTAACAAAATTGTAACAAAACCTTATAATATATGCCTATTACCGTCCATTTAATATGTCAATGGGCTATTTAAAACTTAAAGACTTCCATTTAATAAACGAATAGCAATTAGGCCCCCTTAAACTTTAGCTACCAAATTTTTGTTTTATGCGATTAAGTCCTTTATTCAATCGAACACTCAAACGATAAAATTAAAGCACGAATGTAACACCCCAAACCCAGCCTGGACGTTACGACCAAATCTGGCACGTCTCATTGAAGTGTTTTTCAAAAATATGACTTGTCTTTAAGAATCTGAACTTAAGTTAAAACCCTTTTAGTTTTTAATGCTTAGAAAAAATTTGACAAGTTAAGTTGTTACTAATTGAAATCAATTTGTAAAAACAATTGTCATATTTATTATTGTTGATTCCTTAAACTGAATAAAACCGTAGAAGCTTTTGAAATCCTTGAAGTTTAAAATGTGGGTTACCCTTGAAAACAGATATTATTTTGAAATCTCATATTTTCCTAGTCTAGCAGTTTAAGGTAAGAAATCAAAGCCCAAATAAAGTTTAAAACCACAAATGGCCTTATTATATAACTAAAAACCCAATGTGAGAATTGAATAAATAAAGTCAAAAGTAGAACATCAGCAATCGCGTGGCCACCTCCGAATCCCTTACGGCTCCAAACCGTCTAAGGTTGAGGACTACCTATACAGTTTAAAAGAAATGGTGAGTTTATGAAAACTCAGTATAATCCCTATCACCAAACAAGAACAATGCATGCAAGAATGATGCAGGCACGAGCCCTATTCGAATCAAGACACCGGGCCTTAGCCCTATACAAGAATGTAATAGTGTAATGCAATTATGCATCCCACCCCAAATCCAGCCAGGACACCACCCGTACCAACCAACACACCATGTGGGGATATAAATCGACCCACCCAACCAGCACACCAATATCACAACAAAGTTGCCAGTAATAACAATGTAGCATAGCTACTAGAAATAGTAAATGTGGCAAAGCCACCAGTATTAGTAATTGTGGCATAGCCATTAATAACAGTTAATGTGACATAGTCACCAGTATAGTATTTCCTCCATATCAAAATCCCAACCCCGTGCAGTATGTCATGTCATAAATATTACGTGTATGCAAAGTCATACTCAGTACAATCATAAATGTAATTCATAAGCACATCAGTCATACGAAACATAAAGGCATAATCGTCATTTTACCATACAGAGGTATTACGATCATTTTACCCTACAGGGATATTACGGTAATCCTATCCTATAGGGGTATTACGATCATTTTACCCTACAAGGGTATTACGATCATTTTACCCTATAAGGGTATTACGATCATTTTACCCTACAGTGGTATTACGGTCAGTTTACACTACAGGGGTATTACAGTAATTTTACCCTATAAGGGTATTATGGTTATTTTACAAATCGGGGGTATTTTTTTAATTTTACAAATCAGAGGCATTTAAGTAATTTCACAAATCAGGGGTATTTCGGTAATTTTAAAAATTGGGGTCTTAACGACCAAACCGAAGGTCCATCATTGCCTCGAGTGACTTAAGTAATCTAAATAGACATAACGGTGCAAATGAGCCTAAGGCCCATACTTGGCCCAAGTTGGCCCACACGCTAGTGTGGCCCATTTAGCCCAAATTTATATAAGGCTATGTGTACACCATAGCTCGATTCATTAATAGTCACTTAACACAGATTTTATCCGTGCCGGCCCACGAGCCCAAAACAACCTAGGCCATGTACGCGACATGACAAGTCTATCTACTTCCCACTTAACAGCAAAATTTACCCACGCATGCCCATGGGCCTGTTGGGCCCCTATGGCCTATTTAACCCAGAACTATTCACGGCTATACAAACAACGTATCCCAGTCCAAAACTCAACACATAACATACATTTTATCCGTGTGGGCCCATAAGCCCATTGTCCCACACGGCCCAGTCCGGCCTAATGTGGCCTAGAATGGCCTATGCCATGTACGCCACATGACAAGCCCAATCATATTCCCCCTAGCACCTAATTTGACACAAACGGGCCCAATGGCCCATTGGGCATATTCGACCCATTTTGTGGCTCCTGTGGCCCACTACGGCCTAAGCCCACGAATTCGCTCATGGTGGCCTTCCTCGTCGCACGCCCACGTTCTGTGAGCTTAGTTCACCACACGCACGATTGCACGCTCGTGTGGCACCATACGTCATATTCCCAGCTTTTCGGTATTTCACCGATCTATAGTCATAGGGAAGGAAAAACAAAGAAAACGAGCAGAAGAAGGAGGCAATAGAAGAATTCAGCACCAAAATGTACAAAAACCAAATGCCAAAAGAAAGACACACAAAACTGAAACTTGAGGAATAACACTCAGTCGAAATTCTGAGTACCTCTTAGGCAACTTCGGCACAATACCACACCAACTCAAACTCCACTTTTTCCTCCTAAAAATCCGCCTTTATCTCCTCCATGATCCACTCCTTGACCAGTTCAAACTTCCCTCAGCAGAGTTTCAATCAAACTCCACCTCTCTCACCACAAAGAAATAAAATGAAATATCCCTTTGCATTCCATGAGATTCAAACCCAAGCTCTCACAATAGCCATGCCACGCCACCACTACTAGGCCACAAGCTCACTTGTGTCACCTTCCTCCTACAATTATTTATAAAGCCTACAAGCCAATGTCTAAGTTCACTTAAATAAATAAAACGAGAATTCAGCTTACGCCAAGACTTGAACCTCAGACCTCATGTACACTCCACACGCCATTTACCAATAGACCACTAGGCTTTTTGTGTCATGGTCTACCCAAATTTAACTATAAGCCGATTGGCCCAAAGCTAGGGATTTACTAATAAAACAAATTTTTTGCTAAAGCCTAGGTTTGAACCCAAGATTTCTCCAACACTTCTCAGGGCCATTAACCACTAAAGCAGACATTTAATTGTGTCATTTCCTTGCACAATTAAATACTTATATACCACCTCCTTACGGACCCATACTCAAGGCCTAATACTTCTAGGCCCAAATTTGGGGCGTTACAATTCACCCCTCCTTAAAGAAATTTCGTCCTCGAAATTTTCCAACTAGCAGGGTAGTCGCGTAACAACAACACCACTATGCTCTCGCTGCGCACTTTGATCCCAATAACGCCAACACACTTTAACTTGAACTTGGAACTTCTTACATACACCCAAAACACCTACCCACTGGAGCAGATAGACATCACACGCATACAATCTCTATGTCCAAATCATCACACTCAAACAAAACATACCTCACTTAAAAGTGATTTAATAGTCCCGAGCCCTATGTTCTTTAGACCCGCATCTGAGACATGCTCCTCATTCCTCTAGCATTCGCCCGGATGACGCTTTCTGCAATTCTCACAAGTCGAAAATTTCAGACGTGTTTAACATGCTTCACAGGACGAGGCTCCAGCCCCAGAGAACTGGGATCTCTCTTCTTCTTACAGTCCACATACCTAGCCCAGAGTGTTTCACCAATCTCCTTAACTTCCTCCAACACTTCCCTTACTAACTGGGTTAGCGCCTCAATACCAAGCTCCAGGTTATCGCTACCCGAAATTGGTGGACTTACCCTAACTTCTGTCTCCTAAACCATCTCATGTTCCGATGAAGCTAGTGCCTCCCTAGCAGGCATGTGTTCCGATGCTGAAGACCCAGCCCTAACACTTCCTCGGCCTCTACTGCGGCCACGTGCACCCCTTCCACGAGTACCTTTATTACTCATTTCGATATAGAATTATCTATTTAAAAGTCTTATGAATCAGTTCATAATTCCAGTAATTATTAATGGATATTTTATGATCAAGCAATAGTTAAATTTTTGTTTCCGTAGAGCAAAGTCTCACTACAGTTTTTAGTCTTCTACAGTCCTAGTTTTCCTACAGTCTCGGTTAACTCAGACTCTAGAGTTTCTAGTATAGTACCACTACTATAGTATAACATTTCAGTCTATAATAGTAAACAGTGTCAGAGAACTTACAGATTTGGCACTGGAGACTCGGTGTGCCATACTGGTAAGGCTTTCAAAAATACTTCAACAACAGTTTTTAAAAAAATTCCTAATATTTTTCAAAACCCATTCCACAACTAATTTTTGTAACCTGGCTCTGATACCACTAAATATAACACCCTAAACCAAGCCTGGACGTTACGGTCAAATCTAGCGTGCCACATTGAAGTGTTTTTTAGAAATAGGACTTGTCATTAATAATCTAAACTTAAGTTAAAACTCTTTTAGTTTTAATGCTTAAAAAAATTTGACAAGTTAAGTTGTTACAAATTGAAATCAATTTGTGAAAACAATTGCCATATTTGTTACTGTTGATTCCTTAAACTGAATAAAATCGCAAAAGCTTTTGAAATCCTTGAAGTTTAAAATGTGGGTTTCCCTTGAAAATAGATATTATTTTGAAATCTCATCTTTTCCTAGTCTAGCAGTTTAAGGTAAGAAATCAAAGCCCAAATAAAATTTAAAACAACAAATGGCCTTATTACATAACCAAAAACCCAATGTGAGATTTGAATAAATAAATTCAAAAGTAGAACATTAGCAATCGTGTGGCCACCTCTGAGTCCCTCGCAGTTCTAAACCGTCTAAGGCTGAGGACTACCTGTACAGTTTAAAAGAAAGGGTGAGTTTATGAAAACTCAGTGTGTAATCCCTTATCAGTCAAACAGTAAACAATGTATGCAGTAATAGTCTGGGCCTGAGCCCTATTCAGTATCAGTACAGTCTGGGCCTTAGCCCTATACACTAACAGAATAGTGTAATGCAATTATGCATCCCACCCCAAATCTAGCAAGCACACCACCCATACCAACCAACAGACCATGTGGGGATATAAATTGACCCATCCAACCCGCACACTAATATCGCAGTAAAGCTACCAGTAATAATAATGCAGCATAGCTACCAGAAACAATAAATGTGGCAAAGCCACCAGTATCAGTAATTGTGCCATAGCCACCAGTAACAGTGAATGTGACATAGTCACCAGTACAATACTTCCTCCATATCAAAATCCCAACCCCATGTAGTATGTCATGTCATAAATATTACATGTATGCAAAGTCATACTCAGTACAATCATATATGTAATTCATAAGCACATCAGTCATACAAAACATAAGGGCATAATCGTCATTTTACCAAACAATGGTATTACGATTATTTTACCCTATAAGGGTATTACGGTAATCCTACCCTATAGGGGTATTCTGGTCATTTTACCCTACAGGGCTATTACGGTCATTTTACCCTAAAGGGGTATTACAGCCATTTTACGCTACAGGGTAATTATAGTCATTTTATAAATCGGGGGTATTTCGATAATTTCAAAAATCAGGGGTATTTCGATAATTTTACAAATCGGGATCTTAACGACCCAATCGAAGGTCCATCGTCGCCTTAAGCATCTTAAACAATCTAAACAGACATAACGGTGCAAATGGGCCTAAGGCCCATACTCGGCCCAAATGTACCCACACGTTCTTGTGACCTATTTAGCCAAAATTTAGATACGGCTATGTGTACACCATAGCCCGGTTCATTAATAGTCACTTACAGCAGATTTTATCCGTGTGGGCCCACGAGCCTATTGGGCCCACACGGCCCATTGAGGCCCAAAATAACCTAGGTCATGTGCGCGACATGACAAGTCTATCTATTTCCCGCTTAACAGCAAAATTTACCCACGCGGGCCCCTGGGCACATTGGGCCCATAAGGCCCATTTAACCCAAAACTATTCACGGCTGTACAAACAACGTAGCCCAGTCCAAAACTTACCACATAACATACATTTTATCCGTGTCGGCCCACACGGCCCAGTCTGGCCTAACGTGGCCCAAACTGGCCTATGCCATGTACTCGACATGATAAGCCCAATCATATTCCCCAAGCAGCTGATTAGACACAACCGGGGCCATTGGGCCTATTCAGCCCATTTCATGGCTTCAGTGGCTTACTACGGTCTAAGCCTACGAATTCGCTCATGGTGGCCTTCCTCGTCGCACGCTGACATTTCGTGAGCTCAGTTCACCACATGCATGATCGCAAGCCCGTATGGCACCATACGCCATATTCCCAGCTTTTCGGATTTTTGCTGATCTACAGTCATAATAGAGTAAACAACACACACATTTTTGGCTTTTCTGCCGATTAACGAACATGGTATACGGTTACACACCTTTGTTAAGAAAGAGAGCGGGTAATCTTTGAGCACCAAACCTACATCAATTCAACACAGAATCAATTGTGTGCCGATAGGAATACAACAAACCTTATTAACCCTTACTCAAATGAATGACTTGAGCAAGATAAAGGGAATACTTTCCAAACTGCAAGGTTAATTAGGGAGAAGGGACTATCGTCCTAACCCACTAGAACAGAAGATCAAAGCTAGCACCACTCGTCCCTAGCCATTGAACGGAAACAAAGAACAAGGTTAAACATTACCAATAGGGAGGAGAAGATTTACAAAGAATCAATACTCACCACTTGATCACAGAATATTCGTACAAGTCGAAAACCAAAGTAGAGAGGGAGAGTGCTGATATTCGGCCAAAGTAACACCACTTGAGAACACTACAGAAAAACAGCAATCAGTCTACAAAGAAGAAATCGATTGAAAAAATTGTGAGGAAGAGTATTCGGCCAAGAAAACTGAGAAGTAGTAGAGGTGAGAAGAAAGCAGTGGTTCGGCCAACCAAATGAAAAGGGATTAAAGGGAAAAAACAAAGTTCGATTTCGGCACAAAAATTAAGTGTCTAATCGGCCAAGGAAGTAACGATTTGAGATAGGGAAGGAAAAACAAAGAAAATGAGCAGAAGGATGAGGCAATAGAAGAATTTGGCACCAAAAAGCACAAAAACCAAATGCCAAAAGGAAGACAGACAAAACCGAAACTTGAGGAACAACACTCAGCCGAAATTTTCAGTACCTCCTATGTAAATTCGGCACAATACCACACCAACTCAAACTCCACTTTTTCCTCCTAGAAATCCTCCTTTATCTCCTCCATGATTTTATCCATGATCCATTCCTTAACCAGTTCAAACTTCCCTCAGAGTTTCAATCAAACTCCACTTCTCTCACCACAAAGAAATAAAATGAAATATCCCTTTGTATTCCATGGGATTCGAACCCAAGCTCTCACAATGGCCATGTCACGCCACCACCACTAGGCCACAAGCTCACTTGTGTCACCTTCCTCCTAAAATTATTTATATAGCCTACAAGCCAACGTCTAAGTTCACTTAAATAAATAAAACGAAAATTTAGCTTACGCCAAGACTTGAACCTCAGACTCCATGTACACTCCACACGCCATTTACCAATAGACCACTAGGCATTTTGTGTCATGGTCTACCAAAATTTAACTATAAGCCTATTGGCCCAAAGCTAGGGATTTACTAATAAAACAAATTTTTTGCTAAAGCCTAGGTTTGAACCCAAGATTTCTCCAACATTTCTCAGGGCCATTAACCACTAAAGTAGACATTTAATTGTGTCATTTTTCTTGCACAATTAAATACTTATATACCACCTCCTTACAGACTCATACTCAAGGTCCAATACTTCTTGGCCCAAATTCAGGGCGTTACAACGAAAATTTCACAGATATAAATTCACACAAAATAAACACAAAAAATAATTTTGAAATATTCTTCTAACTCGGATTCGTGGTCCCAAAATCACCGTTTCGATTAGGGTCTAAATAAGGTAGTTACAACTCTCCCCCTAAGGGATTTTCGTCCCTGAAAATCTTACCAGTGAAAAGGTTTGGATAACATTCTCTTATTGCATCTTCTGGCTCCCACGTTACTTCCTCAACTCCGTGTTTATGCCACAGTACTTTAACTAACAAAATCTTCTTATTTCGTAACTCTTTAACCTCGTGAGCCAGAATAAGAATCTGTTCTTCTCATATGTCATATCGGGCTTAATTCAATCTCAGACGGATTAATAACATGTGAAGGATCAGATCGATATTTACGAAGCATCGAAACATGGAATACATTGTGGATCTTTTCTAACTCAGGTGGCAACAACAGCCTGTAGGCAACCGGGCCAATGCGTTCTATAATCTCATACAGCCCAATAAACATCAGACTCAGTTTGCCTTTATGACCAAATCTAAGTATTTTCTTCCACGGTGAGACTTTCAAGGAGACTTTCTCTCCGATCTAAATCTCTATATCTTTACATTTCAAATCCGCATATGACTTTTGACGATCTGATGCTGCTTTCAGACTTTAACAGATCACTTTCACTTTTTGTTCAGTTTCTCTAAACAAATCGACCCCGTGTGTCTTATTTTTGCTGAGTTCAGTCCAGTACAACGGTGTACGACATTTATAACCGTATAAAGCCTCATAAGGTGCCATTTTGATACTCGATTGAAAGCTGTTATTATACACAAATTCAATCAGAGGTAGGTATCATTCCCACATATCTTTGAACTAGAGAATGCAACATCTCAACATATCCTCAAGTATTTGAATGATTCGCTCATACTGACCATCTGTTTGTGGATGAAAAACAGTGCCAAAGTGTAATTTTGTACCTATAGCATCTTGTAGTTTCTTCCAAAACTGCGATGTAAACCTCAGATCTCTATCCAAAACAATAGAATAGGCACACCATGTAATCTCACAATCTGAGAAACATACAATTCAACTAGCTTATCAAGTGAGTAGTCTGTACGTATCAAAGCATAATGAGCTGACTTAGTTAATCTATCCACAATAACCCAAATTGCATCTTTCCTGCTTGGTGTCAACGGTAAATCAGATACAAAATCCATAGTAACTCTGTCCCATTTCCACTCAGATATCATAATCGGCTAAAGCAATCCTGAAGGTACCTGATGCTCAGCTTTTACTTGTTGATAGATTAAACATTTTGAAACAAAGTCAGAAATGTCTCGTTTCATACCATGCCACCAATAAAGCTTTTTCAGATCATTATACATCTTCGTACTACCTGGGTGAACAGATAACCTAATGCTATGAGCTTCATTCAAAATCATCTGAATCAACTATGAATTCCTCGGGACACATATTCAGTTTCTGAATCTCAAACAGTCATCAGCATTAACTCGAAACTCTGAATCAACATTTGTATCACATTGAGCTCGTTTTGCTATCAACTCATTATCAACCTTCTGGGCATCACAAATTTGTTGAACCAATAATGGTCTTGCTTTCAATTCAGCTATTATCGAACCATCATCAGACATAGCCAGATGCGCATTCATTGCAAGCAAAGCAAACAATGATTTTCATCTTAAAGCATCAGCAACAAAATTAGCCTTTCCTGGGTGATAGTCAATCACAAGCTCGTAGTCTTTTAGCAATTCTAACCATCGACGTTGTCTCAAATTCAGATCTTTATGGGTCATCAAGTATTTCAGACTTTTGTGATAAGAATAAACATGACATTTCTCACCGAACAAATAGTGGCGCCATATCTTCAATGCAAACACAATAGTTGCCAAATTTATGTCGTCTGTCGGATAGTTTCTTTCATGTGGCTTTAACTGTCTCGAGGCATAAGCTATAACTCTGCCTTCCTGCATCAAAACACAACCCAAGCCATTTAAAGATGCATCACTATAAATAACAAATTCTTTACCCAATTCTGGTTGAACTAGTACTGGAGCTTCGGTCAATAGGGCTTTCAATTGATCAAAACTTTTCTGGCACTTTTCTGACCACTCAAACTTAACATCTTTCTACAATAGCTTTGTCATCAGGGTTGCAATCATAGAGAAACCTTTCAACCTGCAAGTCTTAGAAAACTTCGGACTTCAGAAACATTCCTCGAGGGTTTCCAATCAAGTATAACTAAAATTTTACTCGCATAAACCTTAATACCCGATGCCGATACAACATGGCCTAAAAAACTAACTTCGCTTAACCAGAACTCACATTTACTGAACTTCGCATACAACTGTTTATCTCGCAAAGTCTGTAACACCAGTCTCAGATGTTCGGCATATTCGGTTTCATCATGGGAGTAGATCAAAATTTCATCTATGAACACAACCACAAACCGATCCAGATACTATTTGAAGATCCGATTCATCAAATCTATAAAAACAACAGGTGCATTAGTAAGTCCGAAAGGCATAACCAAAAACTCATAGTGCCCGTACCTCATTCAAAAAATAGTCTTTGGCACATTGGAGTCTTTAACTCGTAGCTGATAGTAACCTGATCTCAAATCTATCTTCAAAAACACTGTAGCCCCTTTCAGTTGATCAAACAAATCATCAATCCGTGGCAACAGGTATTCTTTATAGTCACCTTATTGGGCTGTCTATAATCAATGAACATTCTCATAGTTCTGTGTTTCTTTTTCACAAATAACACTAGTGCACCCCAGGATGAGAAACTCGGTCGCGCAAAACCTCTATCTGTCAACTCTTGCAACTGAGCTTTCAATTATTTTAATTCAGTAAGTGCTATTCTGTACGGAGCTATGGATATCGGTGTCGTCCTAAGCATTAATTCAATACCAAACTCTACCCCCCAAATAGGTGATAAACTTGATAATTCTTCAGGAAACACATCTGGATACTCGCACACAACAAGTATTGATTCAACATTTCTTTCGGCCACTTTACTATCAAGCACATATGCAAAGTAAGATTCGTAGCCTTTTCTCACATATTTCTGGGCTAACATCGAAGAAATCACTACTGGTAACCCATTTAGATCATTAGATTCAATCCAAATAATCTAATCATTCTGGCACCGTAAATCAATAGTCTTTCTCTTGCAGTTTACAATAACATCATGCAAAGTTCAACTAGTCCACACTCAGACTTATGTAGAACTCATCAAATGGAAACAACATCAAGTCAGCCGGAAAGCACGAATTTTGAACCATCAAGGGACAATTCTTACACACTTTGTCAACCATAACACACGGACCTAAGGGGTTTGACACTCTAATCACATACTCAGTAGACTCAACAGGCAAAGTCTTACTGATTAATAAAGTCTCTCACACATAAGAATGAGTCAAACTAGGATCAATTAATGCAATTACATTAGTATCATAGAGAGTGAATGTACTAGTAATGACATCTAGGGATGCAGCCTCCTCTCGTGCGTGAATAGTGTAGGCTCTGGCAGGTGCACGAGCCTCAGATTTGACTATTGTATCTTTAGTCCCTCTCTGATTGCCACTCACATTACCCACATTTCTGGGTGGTCTACCCCAAGCTGCAGTATTACCCGATCTCGTATTCTGCACTGAATTTTTTTCAGCTAACATTGGGCAATCACAAATATAATGATCCATCGATCCACATTTAAAACAAGCCTGATCATGCAATCTGCAACTATCGGGATGTCATTTGCCGTAATGTTTACACTCGAGTTGATTTGATCTGACATTACCCACACTAGCTACTTAGGTAGCTCTCGAGCTCATCGGTGGTCTATTCTGATCCCGTCCAGAATAACCCAAAATGGCTTTAGAACGGCTGGAATCATCTCAGAACTTCTTTGGTTTCGTCTGAATGATTTACCAGATGTTCTTTTACGTGCATCTCTAGCTTCAAAGTCAGCTTTTCTTTTTTCTTTCCCGAGCTCTTCAGCTTTCCAGGCTCGCTCAACCAGTACTACGAACTCTTTTATCTCAAGTATGCTAACTAATAGTTTAATGTCTTTGTTCAGCCCATCTTCAAATCTTTTACACATTATGGCTTCGGTAGAAACACACTCTTAGACATACCGACTGAGTCTCATAAATTTCCACTCATACTCTGTCACGATCATTCGACCCTATTTCAGCTCTAGAAATTCTTTGCGCTTCTGGTTAATAAATCTTTGGCTAATATATTTCTTACAAAACTTATTCTGAAAGAATTCCCAGGTCACCCGCTTTTTCGAGACCACTGATACTAGAATATTCCACCAGTGATATGCTGTGTCTCGAAACAACAATATGACACATTTTAAACATTCATCCGGGGTACAGGACAGCTCATCAAACACATGAATAGTATTATCAAGCCAAAACTCAGCCCGTTCAGTATCATCATTAGTAGCTTTAAACTCTTCAGCCCCGTGTTTTCTGATTTCATCAACAGATGGCTTATATAATCTCAGCGGATCACTTACTTGAGGTATAGCAGGCATCAAAGATGGATTAGTTGCGGGTGGAGGTTTTTGTGCAGCCGGGTTAGTCCAGATATACTAAGTAAACTAGTCATTCATCATTTGGTAAAAGGCTTGTCTAGCCTCTCCCTCTTGGTTACTCGAAATCGGTCGAGAATCAACTGGTGTTGTCCCTTACGTGGGAGTAGGCGCTACACTCTCGACATCATCAACTACAACTCTGTCGGGATTTATTTACTATATGAAAACATATTTCCAAATGTCAGAAGTCATCACACTATCGCAATATAAAATATGGCATATATAATATGGCATGTATAGCCAGACTCATACGCGCTACGTTAGTCTTAGAACCGACTAAACTGTAGTTCTGATACCAATCAAATGTAACATCCCTAACCTGTATCCATTACCAGATTAGGGTTCTGAAGTATTACCGATCTTATTGCAATTCATACAGATTCACATTATATTACAATTCGAGATTTATGATCACATCAATGTTTATAACAAAATCAACTATCAAAGCTTAAATATTCAATCATTCATAACATAGCATAAATGATGTGATTCGGCTCGAGAAAATGGAGTCGAATTCACGTTGTTGCCCGATTGTCGACGACAAGAGTCTTTCACAAAATTACTGGTTTGTTTGTAACATCTTAAAAGGATGGATATTAATGAAATGCGTTCAAAATGGCTAGGTATAAGATAGTAGGTTTGGCTAGATAAAAACAAAATTAGAAGATATGTGGAAGGCTTGGTTTTAAGATAATGGGATAAACAAAGAAGGAAAATGGAAATGGATAAATAAACTTAAACTTCTCAACACTAAAGAGTGCCACCCTGGTTCCTATATTGTTTAAGCTGATAAAGATGGATGGTAGAGGGATAGTTGAATGCCACACCAATGCTTGGTGATAAGTTCATAAACAAGTTTGGGTTGACGCCACTAGCGAGCTAGATAAGTCACTCGAGACTCGTACGAAATTGGAGAGGAAATTAACCTCACAAGAACAAATGTTCATTCAATAATTTGGCAAAAGTCCCTTACAATTGTAAAATGCTAAGTATTTATAGCCTAACATATGATAACCGAATGGACAAAATAACTAGCTTAAAGGCTGAGTAATTCAGCTATGAATTCACTTGAATATTGTAGACCAAATCGTTAAAAGACTAAGTCTACATTCGACTGAATGGAACTTCAATAGTCAGATTCTTGAACAAGCAAAAATTCTTGGAAGATGGTGAATGAATGGCCGAACCATCATGTTGTTTCCTTGATGCATTCATGCATACTTGGTAATGAAGGATAGCCATAGTTCATGAATGTGCAGCCCTTTGATGCTCTTACATCTCCCTTGGCCGAATGAAGCTTGAATGTACCTTGAATACTTGAATTGACATCTTGGATATGAATAAAACATGCATAAAACATCCCAATGTATGTTCTTCCTTAATTACGGTCCATGAATCTTCAATTACATGTACATAAGATAGCCCCCACTTCCATGAACGTCCCCAATACATGAATTCCTTCAAATGCCATCCATTGAACATTACTTGTGCATGCATCCTTCCATACGATGTATTAAGTCATGCATGTACTTGCATTAATGGCTCCTTCATGCATTCGGTCACCTTGAGGAACTTAACTCTTGGCCAAAAGGTTGCTTAGGGATCACCAATAGCCAGCCCACCATGCATAAATTCCTTCATGCATGAACTCTTATAATCCATATACCTAGCCGTGCATAAATCTCATTAAATGCATTCAATACATTCGACTGAACCTACAAGAAACATGAATACATTAAATCCCAATGTATATTCAGCTGAAGATGTTAAGAGCATGAACTAGACATCATAAATATCATGCTAAGCTAAACTAAACACATTAATTAAAAACTGGCTAGTAGCATTAAGTTAGGCTAGCTTAAACTAAGTGAAAACATTTAATGAACTTATTTGAGCTAGGATTTTCGTTAATGAGCTGTAGCAAACTAATTAATATAAAACTAAAACTTAGTTTAATTTATTGAAATAAAGAACGAGCTGAAAGTAAAGCTTAGTTGAGCTCAAACGAGTTGAAACAAGCTCAAATGAGTTGAATTAAGCTGGACGGAGCTCGAGGAGCTGGAAATGAGCTAGCATCAGCTTGCCAACAATGCACGGGTACTTTGGATAGTTGCTTTGAGCTGATTTTGTGAGCATTGGCCCTTATTTTGAACCAAGGTTTTGCATTAGAAGCTAAAATAGCTTCTAGGAAATGTTTATATTGCAATCGACTTATTAGAACTTCAAGTAGCTTGAGGAGCTCATTGTCAGAGCTTCATGAGCTCTGGGGCATGCTCGTATCAATAAATAAAATATAATCCAAGATATATCAAACAATTTATATATATACGAACATACAATACATCAACAACTCCATTATTGAATATTAAACCTATATTTTTTTCTATATGACGTATTCTTATACATGATATACATCAATTGAAATAAATTTCCCTATCAACCCTTTTATTTCATATATGCGGCATTAGCATATTAATCTATATGAAACTCATATATTTTACATATTAATACCAAATAAAAACAAGCATTGGGTTATAAGTAAACTAGCTTCATTTCCTGATCTAGTCGGCTAATATAAATCATTGTACACATTTGCAAACTTACACGTAATTAGCAAGTTCATATAGCCATATACATATGTATATAGCATCCATAAATATGCACATCTTTATACACATGTAAGGCATATAAAAATTCAACTAATATGATAAGGCCAAATGTCATGTACGCACGTCTTAACTTAATCTATAAGTGAACACCAAAATTTGTGTCATGCATATGTCTTAATCTTTACCTAATGATTTCATAATTTACCTTAACTCAATAACATCCATAATGAACCATACAGTCGAATACATAACATCATCACAAATATCATGTATTTTGGTTACACTCTCGATATAGACTCATGCCACATGCGGATTCAACAACTAACCACAGAATGCAATCACATTGCATTCGTTATAATCACCCCTGACACATTACATAATAATAAAAAAAAACTTAAATCATAATCAACAAAAGCGAAACTAAACATAGAAATTAAGCCATTTTCGCATGGCCTTATACATAACCAAAGTTCATTATTTCAAAATGAAAACTAGCCTATACATGCCATAGTTCCAAAATACAACTTATAAAATACCGAAAGCAGTCGATAATGTGATAGACTTTGCTGACGATCCCTGAGCTTGTAACTTGAATCCAAAATCTATAAAACAGAAGCAAATATACACACAATAAGCTATTACAGCTTAGTAAGTCATAAGCAAATAAACAACCCATTGATCTTATCAGCTTAATTAAACTAACCATAATATAATATAGTTATTACATTTAGTTACAACTACCATGTTTCATAATTAATGCATTTTCATACACAAACACCACCTTAGCTGAATGCTAAAATGATCCAATAATTATTTATCAATCAACCTTCAAGCAAAAATGTCAACATATATATATGTCGAATATACATACACTTATATACTTGAGCTCAAAATCATAATATAACACCATATATATATACATATCTATATGGCCGAATATACATCGCCTTGTATATACGTATTCAAAATCATTTATATAATATTCATATCATTTATTCATAAAACCAAACACATATATCATAGTCACATAAATCCTTTATTTGCATCACACATGATTTACAACAAATAACCAAATTACTTACTAACCTTATCTTAGTTAGGTAGCCAACTATTTCATACCTGGTCATTTCCACTCATTTTACACTTTCAGTCACAACTTATCGATGTCCGATGACCTATTCAAAATTGGATAGGACACTTGGATAATCACACATATATCATACAATGCCAACGTCCCAGACGAGGTCTTACATGTAATCACATATCGATGCCACTGTCCCAGACAAGGTCTTACTCGAACACATATATCGGAGTCGTATATCGATGCTATAGTTTTACTCGCACACATATATCAGAATCCTATGTCATGACATATGTATCCTAACTACTCCTAAGGTTCATACCGGGATTTCGGACGTCGTAACTTAGTTGAAACAAATTCGAAAACATAGTAACCAAGCTTATTCACATTCGGCTATAGCACTTATAAAATCATATATTTCATTTCAGCATATATATATTACATTTAATTAAAATTAAGTATGACTATTTCTTTGGTTTTCCCCTAATCCAAATCTGATTTCTTTGGTTCTTGATCTAAACATATTAAAATTAAACTCATTCAAACATATTTTCATTCAATTTAGTCCAAAAACACATAAATGGGTAAATTAACATTTTACCCCTGGTATTTACACATTTTACAATTTAGTCCCTATTGCACAAAACACAAAATATGCAAAATTTCAATATACCCATGCTTGGCCAAATATTCCTAGTATTCATACAAGTCCATATATTTCATTTAATTCACATTTTAGTCCCTCAAATTATTATTTTTGCAATTTAGTCCTAATTACTCAAAATCATCAAAAACTCCAATACAAAATCTAAAACATATCTTTCATATTTCATCATCAAACAACAATAATCACAAGCTCTCAATAATGGCATAACTCAAAATATTCACCATAATCAAAAATTCAAGCATGGGTCTTGAAGATAACTTAGCAACAATCTCAAAAACGTAGAAATTATCAAAAATCGAGCTAAACATATACCTTGATTGAGCTTAGAAATGGTCGAACCCTAGGTTTCTCTTTTTCTTTTCTTTTGTTTTTAGTTTCGATGCAAGAACAAAGAAAATAATATGAATATGGTTTATTTCATGTTTATTATATCTTATATTAACATTTTACCTAGCTACACTTTTAACCTTAATAAAATTATAACAAAACCTTATAATATATGCCTATTACCTTCCACTTAATATGTCAATGGGCTATTTACAACTTAAAGACTTCCATTTACTAAACCAATAGCAATTTGGACCCCTTATACTTTTAGCTACCGAATTTTTGTTTTACGTGATTAAGTCTTTTATTCAATCGGACACTCAAACGATAAAGCTAAAGCACGAAAATTTCACTGATATAAATTCACACAAAATAAACACAGAAAATAATTTTTAAATATTTTTCTGACTCAGATTCGTGGTCTCAAAACCACCGTTCCAATTAGGGTCTAAATCGGGTTGTTACACCAATGGCTAGGTTACAAAAAAGCATTTCAAGCCACTATTAGCCAAGTTGACCTATACATGCCATTATACCAAAATGATTTTACTAAGTATACCCAAAATAACTAGTTGATAGTGTGACAATGCTCCAGTGATCTCCAACCTTGGCGAGCTTTCGAGCACTAAATAGGGGAAAATAAAATGGAGTAAGCATTACATGCTTAGTGAGTTTGTATAACGGGAACTAAACTTACCAATCTTGCTTATTAAATCTAGGCATACAATGTTATGTTTCCATCCATTTGGCTAATTTGTCTAATCACATACATTCAATCAAACATCTTAGTCACCAAAATTTTCATATCAATCAAGTAATATAGATGAGATCACGATGCAATACTCTTTCAAGACATTATCAATTCATCTCAAAATTCTCATGCCATGTCAAGCGTTTATGTCCGCTGAATCATTGAATTCCGATGGATGCTTAAGTAGTACACTCGAAGTGTAAGATTCAATAATCCGTCAGTTCCTTATTCAAGGGTACCCCTTAGGGCACCCAACCAAGAAACACTCTCTCGAGCCACTTATCATATAACAGGATTACCAGTTCAGGATAAATCCTTTATATAACGTATGCTCAGAGAAGCTCGGTTAGGATTACCATCCAGGCTAAACCCTAATCATAACGTATGCTCGAGTGGTATTATATCGGGATTACCCGTCTCAGCTAAATCCTTTCTATAACAAGGCCAATGGGATTACTCGTCCGAGCTAAATCCTGTCCGTAACAAATGCAAGACCTTATTAGTTTCAGGAAAACGTTTATAATCAATTGAATTCACATTCAATCGGGTGTAACCCTTTATCGCCATTTCAAGCATGTATAAATTTTCCATCATATCATACAATTAAAGCACATCAACATAAATCACATTGCACACAAGCACAACATTCAATTAACATAATTACATGCTCGATTAAGTTGCACAAACTTACCTCAACACTTGTTTGCGTTAGAAATCTACTAATCCGAAACTTTTTATTTTCCTCGATCTAACTTCAAATTAATGTTGTCCAAATCTATATAAATGAATTTAACCATCAAATTCATACATTTCATATTTAAATGGACTCAATTTATGTCCTAGGCAAAATTACCATTTTGCCCCTACCTTTTTCATAAATTCTAATTTCATCCTTGGGCCCAAAAAATGACACTTGTACAAATTACTCCCTATTCCAAGCGTAACCAAGCCCCATTACAAATTTTCCAGCACATGTATTCATAAAATTTCAGAATTTTTTATCAAATTTTACAAGTTTACATTTTAGTCCCTAAATCATGTTTTCATCAAAAATCACTTTGTAAATATTGTTTATCTATCAATAATCTTTCATTTTCTATCATAAATTTCTAATTTCCAGCATATACATCCATGACCCATTTTTCATACCTTAATAACTTTTCAAATTAATCCCTCAAATAGAGAGATTAAGCTATCCCGATTTCAAAAATACCAAAATTACTAAAAATAGGACAATGAAACTTACCCAATTAGGCCTTGAAAGTTTCTTTTCTCTTGAAAGTTTCTTTTCTCTTACCTAGGGTTTCCATGTGTTTTAGGTTGATGATGATGAAAATAAGATGATATAATTTCTTTTCATCTTTTAATTAATTAGGTATTTTGTTATTTTGAATTTAGTCCTTGCCCTTTTTTCTATAATTTCATGGGTGAGTCACCAAGAAAAATCTACATACTTTTCTTAATGGTCTAATTACCATACAAGGACCTCTAGTTTTGAATTCCATAACTATTTAATCCTTATAGTTACTAGAATTCAACTTTTGCATTTTATGCGATTTAGTCCTTGAAATTAAGCACTAAATCGATAAAATTTTGGTATCAAAATTTTCACACCACATGCTTATTACATTATGGACCATATAATAAAATAAAAATAAACCTTATTTTTGGGTCGGATTTGTAGTCTCGAAACCACTGTTCCGATTTCACTGAAAAATGGGCTGTTACATTCATGTTTTAAACTCTTATGAGTTTCCTAAGTTATCCTGGTTAAGCTTTCTATTACATGGCTCACATGAGCATCCTATTATATGACTCGAGAGAGTGCTTCCTGATTATGTGCCCTAATGGTTACCCTTGAACATTAGTTGACGGATTACAGTTTTGTACACTTTAAGTGTACTACATGTGTTGTAACACCCCTAACCCGTATCCGTCGCTGGAATAGGGTTACGAGGCATTACCAATCAAATCAAAACATACGACATACATTTCTCAAACATAAATCCATTATCACTTAAATATCAATCAAACATAATTACATTGTCCCTTATAAGGCTCTATGAGACCTTAAAACATGCTTGAAAGAGATTTGGGACTAAACCGATAACATTTAAAAACTTTGGGAAACTTATAAAATTTTCATACACACAGGGATCACACACCCGTGTGAACAGGCCATGTGCCTCACAAAGGGAAATAAGGCATATATACTGACCTGCATCAAACGGCCGGGAGCACGCCTGTGTGCCTTGGCCGTGTGAAATCTGAAGGGTATACTGACTTGGGTTACACGGCAAGCCACACGCCTATGCGCCAACCCCTGTGTCACACACGGCCAGTAGACACGCCCATGTGTCTAAGCCGTGTAACTCACTGACTTGTTTAATTAAGTTACAGCAGACACACGGTCGAGTCACACGCCCGTGTGTTCAACCGTGTGGGGCACAAATAGGCTTGGTTTAAGCCACATTTCTCACTCTCTTCAAGCAAACCAAAACTGCATCATTTCATACCATTTTAATAAATTTATAGGGAACCAAAACATGCTATTTCATATACAAATCATGCCATTTAAAATCCATCCATTTCACTACTCAATTCATAATCCAAAACATACTAAAACGATATGTCATTACCAACAATTTCACCTATCTTCTCTATGCATTTTTCTCATCATCTTATCATCTATTTTAAACCTCAAATCATACCAATTAATCATCACAACATCCATGACAAACATGCCAAAACACAAGGCCATTTATATACATCATATTTCACTTACCAAACTCCTAAAATAAGCCAACACAAATGGCCAAATACACACCAACATTTACATCATTTATGAGCCAAATCTCATAGCTAATATCATATCTCAAAACACATCATCATATCACTAGCCTATACATGCCATATACAATATTTACAAAGCATCAAAAGTACCAACAAGTTGATTAATAGTGTGACGGTGTTGCTAATGATCCCTGAGTTCGAGCTAGCTTTGATTATCTATAAAACAGGGAAAGAACACACAAAGTAAGCTTTAAAAGCTTAGTAAGCCATATACATTAAAATTACCACATGAATCAACATCATTTCCATCCATAGGCAAACTATGAGTAAGCACATATAAGCTCACAAACATTTCTCAACGTATACATATTCAATATCATAAATGAATTCATCAAATACTTCCCTTTTCAATACTTGTATGAATCTCATATGTAGCTGACTCACTTAACTTATTCACACATTCTTTATCGACTTCACTTTGCCTGTTGAACCTTTTTGAAATTGTTAAGGATACTCGAAAATCACATATAGCTCATACAATGCCATATCCCAGATATGGTCTTACATGTTATATCACATATCGATGCCAATAGCCAAACTATGGTCTCACACGAAATCAAATAACGATTGCAATGTCCCAGACATGGTCTTACATGTAATCACATAATGGTGCCAATTTCCCAGACATGGTCTTACATATAATCACAACTCGTTAATCCTAATGTCATGGCATTCGTATCCTATACTATTCCTAAGGTTCTACGAGAATTTCGAATATTGTAACCCTGTCGATTCTTGCTCATATTTGATCATTCAACATTCATAAAAGTTCAATGAAAATTAAACATATATAATTCAATTTAAAGGCATTTATTTACATATGAACTTACCTTCTATTCAGGATAAACGGACTGGATCGACTATTCGATAACCTTTGATTTTCCCCAATCTAAATCTAATTTCTTTCGTTCTTGATCTATATACATTCAAAATTAACCCATTTATTCATCAAATCATTCAATTCAGTCCACAAACACATATTTGGGCATTTTTACAATTTAGTCCCTATTTCACAAATACACAAAATTCACACAATTAAACAATACTCATGCTTGGCCAAATTTCATATAGGTCCCTAGCAGTCCAAAACTTTCATTTATTTCACATTTCATCGACCCAATTTATACTATTCAGAATTAAATCCCTAATATGCATTTTTAGCTAAAATCACTTAACAAAACTTGTATAACTATCAACAAATATTCATTTTTCATCATAAAACATTCAAAAGCTCAAACATTCATCAATGGCACTTCAAAAACTCATTAAAAAATTCAAAAATTAAAGCATGGGCTAGCTAGAACACAAAACAACGATTTCAAAAACGTAAAAATCATTAAAAAAAGGAGCAAATGACATACCTTAATCAAGATCAATAAGGGCCAAACCCTAAAATGCTCTCAATCGTCTTTTCTTTCTTTTATTTTGGTTGTAAATTAAAGTAGATGACAACCATTTTAAATTTTGTTTTGTTTTATTATACTTAGTTCATAAATTACTAAATTAGCCTTAGTTTATAAACATTTAAATCATTAAATATAAGGCCATCTTTGTCAAATTTCATTATCAATGGTCTAATAACATCATAAGGACTTTTAATTTAATAAGTCATAGCAATTATGCACTTAAACAAATAAAATGCAACTTTTGTATTTTACGCAATTTAGTCCTTTTATCAAATTAAGCATTCAAACGCTAAAATTATTTCATGAAACCTTCACACAATATATTCACATGCTATAAACACTAAAAATAATATTAAAATGATTTTTTTACATTTGATTTGTAGTTCTAAAACCATTATTCTGATTTAGCTAAAACCGGGATGTTACATGTGTATCCATTGATATTTCAATTAAATTCTATGAGAAAAGTTCTGTTATGGCTAATCTGAACTTGAGATGAAATATGATAAGAAAAGTATATGTGAATGAAAGCTATTACATGATGAGGTCATCTTTATTACTTGAAAAGTATTTATAAATTCATGACTAACTTGCTTTATTGAGTGTATGTGATTAGGCAACTGGTCAATTTGTTGGAATGCATGTTATTTATATGATTACTTAAATTGAACATAATTGGTAAGTTAAATTCCTGTTATACGAACTTAATAAGCATTTCAAATGCTTACTCGGTTTTCTTTTCTCTGTTTTATAGTGCTTGGAAGCTCATAAAGATTGGAATCGATCGGAGTATCATCATACTATCCTTCAACTCATTTTGGTATAATAGGTAAACTTTATTTTGAGTATAATGGCATGTATAGATAAACTAGCCAAAGTTGGCACTTTTGGCACACTAATGTTTTGATTGTAACTAGCCATTGGAATGGCTAGTTTTTGGTATATTTTGATGTAATTATATAAGGTATTAACATGTTTGATATGTGTATTATAATGGATAAATGATGGGAGTTATACAAGTATGATTAAGAATGCATGATTTGGTAATATATATGTTAATATGGCCAAATAAGTAAATTGGATAAATGCATTTAAGAAGTGATAAATTGAGCATAAGATTGAATTTGGGATAGGTTATAAGGTCTTAAATCGGTTGGGAAAGTGTTAAAAAATTCTTGTAGGTTGAAGGAAAAATTGGGTGGCAAAAGTGGCCTTGAAAATGGCCTATTTTCTTCCACACGGGTAGACACACAGGCGTGAGTCTCAACAGTGTGTGACACACGGCCATGCGCATGGGCGTGTGGTTTGGCCTTGTGTCCCCTGCATCCTAAAAATTTAGAAATAGAATGCTTCAAATTGTTCACACGGGCAGAGACACGGGTGTGTGTCTCAACCGTGTGTGACACATGGCCTAGCCCATAAGCATGTGTCATGACCATGTGAATCTTGCACCTAATTTTTGAAAATTAAATTGTCTATATGGCCTGGCACGCGGGTGTGTGGTTGGTCGTGTGACTCAAGTCAGAGAGTTACATGGGTATGGACATGGGCTGGGACATGGTTGTGTGTATTACATTGAATGCCCACACGGCCTGAGACACGGGCATGCCATTTGGTCGTGTGAGCCAGGCGGCCTACCCATAGGGCATGTGTCCCCTACATCTAGGAAAATTTTTGAAATTTCGTGAAAAATTCTCTGAGTTTTTGATTTCATCCCAACTTATTTCTAATGTATAAATTGGATCTTGAGGGTCCATTTAAGGGACAACATGATTGAATTATTATATGTTTCGGATATGAATAGTAAAAGACATGAATTAATTATAATTGAACTATAAACTTCAATAATGCTCTATAGCCCTGTTCCGGCGATGGATATGAGTTAGGGGTGTTACATGGGCTACTCTATATATAGAAACTATATTTTTAGATTTAAAATATGCTCTCCTATGTTTACCTTTAGCACTTACATCACATACTTTATCAAAGTCAATAGACAAGTTAGGTCTAACATAAAAATAGAGAAGTCAATAGGGTAGGTAATATTATAAATAGAGCTACGGTTAGACCTATTTTATCAAATTAGAGGAAGATATGTCATCAAGATACACCATAAAAATATTACCTACCCTATATCCTACAAAAAGAATACTATTATTTACAATATCTACAGCTTTGCACCCATTAGACTCAAATATTACTTTGAATCCCTTGTCACAAAGTTGACTAATGCTAAAGAGGTTATTCTTGAGACCGTTGACATAAAGCACATTTTAAATGAGAGTAGAAGAATTTATACCTATAGAACCAATACCTTTAATAAACCCTTTGGAGTAATCGCCAAATGTAACTTCTCCATTCTTTGGCATTAGTTCCATGAAATGGGTTTTGTCATCGGTCATGTGTCTAGAGCATTCACTATCATGTTATCATAAGTTCTTAGAGTTTCTTGCCTTGAAGTAATGCTCTTCCTCCTACAAACACAAAGTTAAACTTTGGATTTTAGGACCCAAACCTTCTTGGGTCCATTAGTATTAGCCTTAACAATTTTTGTCCCCTTAGAAGTCCACTTCTTTAAAGCATCCTCATTTTGAGATGTGTTTAATTCTTTTGGAATCCACACACTCTTAGTGAGTTTGCTCTTGGATGTGAGCTTCATTAAGTGACATACTTATCTATCATGGCCCTTTTTTGTGACAATGTGTGTATGAGAATGAGGCATCATTAATATAGCTTGGTTTCTCAAAGAAATGTTTAAATTTTCTTTCATTTTTTAAATGTACAAAACCTATGTCACTCTTGTCAAAAAAGGCTCTTTGAGATTCAAGCATATCATTTAGTTTTTGTTGCCCCGTATGAAAAATAGAAAATGAATTATACAAGTTCTTATTCTTTAAAATCAAATCATCAATTTAAACTTACCTATCACTAAATTTCCTTTTTATTTCCTCTTTAGCTATGATTAAGACTTATTTTCCTCCTTTAATTTTGAAATCATTTTCCTGAATTTAGAGTTCATAGTCTCAAAATCTATAGCTGATTCATCAAAGACATCTTGTAATTCTTCAAATGTATATTCATTTAATTCACTAGAATTTAAGATTACCTTCGATTCTTCAATAACCATAAGACATAGGTTGGCAACTTCATTATCCTCATCATTATCGAATGAATCGTTATCGCTCCAAGTTGCCATCATGGCTTTTTTCTTTTATTTCAATTCTCCTTTCTTCTTCAATTATGGGCAGTCAAATTTAATGTGACCTGGCTTTTTGCACTCATAGCAAATGATTGGGTCATTTCCCTTCATGCTTGGTTCACACTTGATGATGTCTCTTCTTGGGAATCTTTTGACTTTGTTGAACTTCATGAACTTTTTGAATTTCTTTGCAAACATAGCCATCTCTTCCTCCTCCTCTTCATTACTAGAGTCTTCATCCTTTTCACAAGTTGTTGATATGAAGGCAATTCCACTTTTTTTAGAGCTTCTTTGATTTCTTATGCATTGTGGTTGATCTTCATTTCATATGTCAACAAAGAACTGATGAGCTCATGAAGGGAGAGTGAGTTGAGATCCTTTGATTCTTCTATTGTCGTCACTTTAGCTTTCCAAGATGTTGGTAGACTATTCAACATTACGTTGGGAGACTATTCGACATCTTCGTCACCAACTCCTTGTTGGGATAGATTTTCCCAAGAGCTTTAAAATAATTGATGATGTTGGTAAAGCGATCAGACATCTTTTTGATTCCTTCTTCGGGAATTTTACCTTAAACAACTCTTAATCAAAAGTGAGAAGACTTATCTTGGACTCATTAACTCTACTTGTGCCTTCATGGGTGACTTTAAGCTTGTCCAATATCTCTTTTGTTTTCTTAGATAAGAAGACTCTATTTTACTCATTTGGACCAGGAGCACAAAATAGAGTGTGCATAGATTTTGTATTTAATTGTAGCTTATTGATATCAATATCATCCCATTCACTCTCTTCCTTTGGGACAATAACACATTCGACCCATTTGTAATTATCCTCTAAACTTTATAGTCATTAGCTTGGATGAATTGCTCCTTTCTTATTCTCTAATATGAGCAATTGGTGCCATTAAATAAGGGAGGCCTCATGATGGAATGCCCTTCTCACAATATGGTGGAATTTTTCTCCAATGCCATGAAGCAAACTTCTTAACTTGTGACTTCTATCTTGGATAACTTGAGGATCTTTTCTCTTTATGGTAAAATCATTGTTAGAGTTCTAGCTTTGATACCAATTATTGAGATCAAAATACACCAAGAGGGGGTGAATTGGTATTTTAAAAGATTTTTGGGAAATGAAAAAAATCAAACGACTCAATAAACTATAGTGGTTAAGCCTCAATTACCTACATCCACTACCTTAACTTTTCTCAACTAAGGATTTCCAAAATCTACTAGATTTGAACCTTTAAGGACATGTTTAACCTTACAAATCTCTATCTTTTCAAAGGTAAGATAGAACCACTTCCCCTCAAGGTTTTCTACCCAAAACCTTAAGTAACACCTCACAAATGAGAGAAAAATAATGATGAATAAGATTATGACTCAAAAAGGTAGATAATCAATAATTAAGCACTCTCACACGAAGTTATAACACTTGAAAGAATATAGAAAATTTAATCCACAAGTGTGTACAAGAAATATTTAGTAAAAGATTGAGAAAGATTGGAAATTTGAGTTCTTGGAAGTTAGGCACTTGTTTATTATATTTTGTTGACTTCAATGGGGACCCTTAACATTGTATTTAAGCCCTCTAACAACCTCATGGATGTTTGTAGCCGTTAGAAAGAAAGTAGAGTCATTGCAGCCATAAAAACCAATATTAAATACACTTTGCAGTTTCGTTGTACTAGTAGAAAGAATTTTGTATCAGTAAAAATCTTTCCAAAATATGACCATTGAGCTCATTCTATTGGTGGAAGTTCTCTTGTATTGCTAAAACTCTGAGGGTTTTATTTGGTATTGGTAGTGAAACAGCCCGATTTTGCGCCTAGTCGGAACAGTGATTTTGGGACCACGAATCCGACATAATAAAAATTCTTTTATTATATTTTTATGGTCTACAGTTTTATGGAATGATTTCATGAAAATTTCATTTGAAAATTTTGACGTTTGAGCACTCAATTTAGTAAAAAGGACTAAATTATAAAAAGTGCAAAAGTTAAGATACATGCTAAAGGTGTCTAATTGTTATGAAATTTTAAATTGAAGGTCCTTAGATTGTAATTAGACCATTTTTAAGTTAGTGGACAAAAATGGGCTTGAGGTAAGAGAAATTTCATGTTTTATAAAAAGGGGCATTTTGCTAATTTGTCAATTAAAGACAAAATAAGTAAAATAAAAGAAAATTTTAGTCCATCTTCTTCATGCTTGTGCCAAAATTTAGAAGGAAAGCCATAGCTAGGGTTTGGCAGTTTCAAGCTCAATTGTAAGTCTATTCTTGCCCCATTTGTAATGTTTTTTACGTATTGAAGTCGTTATCACTTGATCTCTCTATTTCTACCATTAATTTGAGAAATGATTAAGGTCTAGGGTTTGACCCATGTTAGATATCTGTGTATTTTGATGTCTAATGGTAGAAAATGTGTGTTTGGTGTATGATAAACAACTTTTGCTAGGTGATTTTTGATGAAAATGTAAAAAGGACCAATTTGTAAAATGGTTATAAAATGTGTCTAGAAGTGTGATTAAATGAAAATTGTGGGTTTTTATAAGCATAAAAGGGGTTCATCTAGGCTTGAGAATCGAAGAAATTGAATGTATTTCAATTTATGGGCCTAGGGACCAAAGTGTAAAAAATGTCAAAGTTTAGGGGCAAAAATGTAATTTTTCCATAATGTGATTTTTGAACTGATTTGAGTAATGTGAATAAAAAATGAGTTAAATTTTATATTATAGACCAAGAGAAACGAGGTTCGGACCTAGATCGAGGGAAAAATAAAGTGTTTGACGATTAAGTCCTATTTCTACTATTTTTGTACCGAGGTAAGTTCATATGTAAATAATGCATTGTTTTAATTATGTTCTAAATGCTTTATTATTGTATGAATTCTGATTGACCCTTCGACATATTCAACAAAGTTTTGAAAAGCTTGAAATCCTGGTTGAACCTTAGGAATAGATAGGATACAAATATCATGACATTAGGGTTACTAAGACTACATGTAGGACCATATCAGGGATATAGCATCAATATGAGACTACGTATAAGACCATATTTGGGATATGGCATCAATATGAGACTACGTGTAAGACCATATCTAAGATATGGCATTGATATGAGACTTCGTGTAAGACCATAGCTGGGCTGTTGGCAGCGATACGAGATCCCATGTAAGACCATATCTGGGATATGGCATTGGTATGGTACTATGAGTACGGAACTCTTGAGTATCCTTTAGTATTCCAAGTGGTTCAATGGGTAATTTAACGAGTATGTCAAAGATGAATTGCGTGTAAATCCAATTCAAGATGACTCAGGTATGTACTTAAAACTCATATGTAATGAGCTCGTTATGTGATGAACCCTCGGTAAGGTTATGATTGAGTAAGTTATGATTATAAGATCTCAATAATATTTATGCCAATTATCATCATGTTAATTGTATGTTAAATGTTGGGTTATGATGTCTATTATTTGTATGGGAACTTACTAAGCTATATAGCTTACTCCCCTTTTCTTTCCCTTGTCTTATAGTGTCACCAAGCTAGCTCAAGGATCGGAGACTGTCGGAGATCCACTCACACTATCAACTGATTATTTTGGGTACCAATGAATTCAACATTTTGAGTTCTGGCCTGTATAGGGACTTGGTCATTTTGTTATGTGTCATAATTGATTTGGCCAAATGCATTGGCTCTTGTTGGTTGATAATTCATTTTGTAAATGGCCATTGAAATTGGCTAATATTGGTTTAAGTATATATATATATATGATGATGTTTTCATGGATGTGGAAATTTGCATGGTTTAAGCTAATAAATATGTGATGTTTGTATGTGGTATATGGTAGCATGTGAATGATGTGTGGATGCCTTGATTGTGGCTGAATTGGTTGAATGAAATTGCTTGGGTTGGCGTTATGTTTTGTTGTGTAGGCGTGTACATAAAAGGGTGACAAAATGGCTTGGTAAATAGCCTTGTTTTTGTCCACACAGGTAGACACATGGGGGTGTGTCTAGGCCGTGTGTGACACACAGCTTGACCGATGGGCGTGTGTTTCGGCTGTGTGTCCCCTACACCTTAATTTTTGCAAAACAGAAAGCTCAAATTTGAGCACACGGGTAGAGACACAAGCATGTGTCTCAGCCGTGCGAATGACACGACCTCAGGCACAGGCTTGTGCCCTATTTTATGAAAAACCATAAATTTTAATTTGACCATAAGGCCTAGCACATGGGCTTTTGACTTGGCCATCTGTCCTCAATATGTTCTTGGGTGATAAACAGAGAGTTACACGGGTTACTGATAAGGGCGTGTGTGACCACACGGCCTACCTACACAGGCGTGTCCCAAGCCATACGGGCGTGTCCCAAGCCACACGGGCGTGTGGCTCTTAAAACATGAAAAATTTTCTAAGTGTTGTGAATTTTTATAAAGTTCTCGGTTTAGTCCTGAACCACTTCCAAAGCATGTTTTGGGCCTCATAGGCTCGTTTTAGAGACTATGTGAATGTATGTGAAAATTTTTAAATTTGGATGGAAATTTATGTCTTGGTTTTGTATGATTACTTGTATATAATGTTCCAACGACAAACACGGGTAAGGGGTGTTATAGGTAGAACCCATCAGAGTATAGGTAGAAGTGCAGGGGAAGCTGAAATTTGGCTACTTTTATGACTTGTTTCGGTAGAAGTCCTCAAGGTAACAGTAGAAATTTGGTGGATTCACTTGTATCGGTAAAACCCAGTAGTGTATCGATAAAAGTGTAGGAGGGGCTGAACTTTGGCTAATGTTTTGACTTGTTTCGGTAGAAGTCCTCAAGGTATCGGTATAACTCTGGTTGTGTCGATAGATCAGAACAAGGTATATATAGATCTCCCAGACCAAAACTACCTTGCACACTGGAGTGCATTCTACCGATTGAAGTCTGCGTTGTATTGGTAGAACCTAGAGTTGTATCGGTAGAACTCCCAGTTCTACTAGTAGAATTTTGTAGCTTTTTCAAGATCTTTTCATCTTGATTTCTAATGATACTTGTCCACCTAAGTATCAATAGAAGTCCTTTAAACTTCAAAAACTCATTAAAAGATAAGTTAATTCAAGGCTTTTTAACAATTTATTTTTTCCAACACTTTGAAAATTATGTTCAAGGAAACAAATATGTCATGGTTGCAGGAGTCTATAAATCGCATATAGGCTTAGGCTTTAAGTTAAGGGCATCGTGGTATAATCGTCGAGGTACCGCAAGACCTAAGAGATCAAATGGAAGGGTAATAGACAAGTAAATCCCTTATGACACTCCTTTAATTTTAATTTAAGAGGATTCAGCATTCGCTAACCAACAAAACTACTTGTTACAAATAAATTTATGTAGGGAATTTTTAATATACATTTTGTTATATCAAAATACTTGAAAAACTAGAGCTAATAGTAGCTTCTTTATGCTCGTCATTTGGAGGAAGATACTTTTGTGTACGAACACTTAACTATGTTTAAAGAAATTCTCTCAAACTTAGAGGTCATGGAGGATCAATATGATCACGGAGATTTAGGGTTAATTCTACTTTGTTCGTTGCCCCTGTCTTATTCAACCTTTTGAAATACAAATTTGTATAGCCACGAATCTCTTACAGTTGATGAAATCTATGCTTCCTTAACCTCGTATGACAAGATGAAAAATCTTGTGGTTGGATCCAACTTTCAGAGAGATGGTCTCATTATTCGTGGGAGACTAGAATGAAATATTGATGATAATCGTGGGAGGACGCATGAACAAAATCCTCACAGTTAATCTAAAGGTAGATCGAGATCTTCAAATAAAGGTAGAACATATAACTTCTACAAGGAGAAAGGGCACATTAAATTTGAGTGCTATAAGTTGCATAATAAGATCAAAAGGGAGACTTCAAATCAAAAGGGAAATCAACCAAAATAATCCGGTGAAGCTGAAGTTGTAGAAGACTATAGTGATGGTGAACTCCTAGTTCTGCTGACAACTCTAAAGTGAGAGAGGAGATCCTCGATTCTAGTTGCACCTTTCATATGAGTGTAACACCCCAAACCCGGCCCAGATGTTATGGCCGAATCTGACGTGCCACATTGGAGTTGAAAACCCACGTTCCGTTTTAGTGTTTTAAAACCATACATTTTATTGAGTTAACAAAGTGTATGGAAGCCGGGCACCGTGTAGGTATTCGAGATGAGGAGGTGAGCCATGAAGGCCGCTAAGTACCAAGCTCTTTAATTGGAACCAATCCTAGACATGCCCACAACCATAGCCACACTTTGTTATATCGAGTTTAAATTTGTTTAAGTGGACATCTTTGATAAATCGATTAATCGTGGTGTTGAGATATTTTGAAAACAAGTATCATTTTGAAAACACGCCCTAAGTCTAGCCCATTTGAATAATTATTAACCAATTTTAAAGTTATTAAAATTAAAATAATCCCGAAAAGAAATAAAAGAAAAGTTAAAATTGGCCTTATTACAACCCAAAAATAAATAATAGTTAAAGGAAATTAAACGAAACCAACACTTTATTTAAAGCCCAAGACGATCACCGTGGCCACTCTGAATCCCTCCTACCAAGTCCCCACATCAAGGCTCACCGCAAGGTTAAGGAAAGGGGTGAGTTTGGAAACTCAGTGTGCAACAAGCCCATTTCAGAGCCCAAAACAATAACGGCTGTTGGGTCTAAGCCCAAATCCAATCTCAATCATGCATCGGGTCAGTAGCCCTTTTCATATTTCATATTTCATAATATGGGCGAAGCCTTTTCATATTTCATATTCTTGGGCAAGCCTTTATCAGAAATCAGTATGGCCCTTAGGCCCATTTCAATGTCACATATAATTTCAATGAAAGAATGCAACCCATTTGGGGAGACTACTCAACCCACCATCCGCTACTCTCCACCCGTACCAACCAACACACCATGTGGGGATTAACTCGACCCACCCCGCCAAACTCTCCACCGGCAAATAGTCTTTATCATATAACCGAGGCCTAGCCTCTTTTAATAACTAGGGCAAAAGCCCTTTCAATAACTAGGGCATAAGCCCTTTTATAACTGGGGCATAAGCCCTTTTGATAACTGGGGCATAAGCCCTTTTGATAACGGGGGCATAAGACCTTTTTCACTTCCTCCATCCATATAAAAACCCAACCCAATGCATTTATGATTACCTCATGTGCATATCATACATATCATGTGCATATCATACATTTCATGTGCATATCATACATACCATATTTATCAAAATCCCATGTATTAAAATCATACATAAACCCTAGGGGTATAATGGTCATTTTACCTAGGGGCAAACGGTCATTTTCATATTATAAGGGTAATCTCGTAATTTTACCAAAAATTAGGGTTTCCATGTTCATTAACGATTACTAACAATCCATGGGTGCAAACAAGTGATTCGGCCCATTTTTAGCGAAATCGAGTTATTGGGCCTAAAACCCTAATGGGCCCTACTTAGCCAATTTCGTCATCTAGGCCCATTTAGCCTATATTCCATAACGGTTTTAACAGTCTTATCATGCCATATAATGATTTCCGTTTTCTACCAATTTTACCCAAATGGGCCCGAAAGCCCAATGGGCCCCACTTCTACCCTCGAGGCCCAACTTACCAAGAACGCCAAAATCACATTCTTACTGCTTTCCATCGTTCTCGATCACCGCCTCATCTATTCTAACTAACTAGTGAGCGTCATTGCTCACAAGTGCTCGAAATGCCGAATTTCGACATTTTGCTTTTCGGCATTTTATCGCTTTAAGCTATGAAAGGGTTCGTTACACACCTGATTTGCGATATTCCTTGACGAGATCTCCTATGCGATTTCTCCTATAATCAATTGTTAAATAGATCAGCTCGCAATAATTGAACGAAATCAAGAACTTTCCAATATTAACACTTACACATTCGGCCACCATCCATAATGGCCTTAGGCACCTTACCTTTGTCGCGATTGATGACTAGGCCTAGCTACTCCGGCGATCCAAGCTACTCCAAATTGACACTACACCTTGCTACTCCTTCAATAAATAAACCAAAAATATTAAAAGAAGACCCCATAGAGTCTATGCCCATATTCGGCCATCTCCCTAAACTTGGAGTTTGACTTTTGACCAAAGCTACACTAGGAATTGTTTAGAGTTTGAACACTTACCACGTCTTTCTCCTCTTGAATCCGGATGTCTAAAAGGTAAAGGAACCGAACACCAACTATTGAGAAGGAAGAAAAGGTTGCTGGTCACAAAGAATCGGCACCCCTATCTTCATCGATTCAGGTTTTTATGACTTCGGCAAAAATAGAGATAAGGAAAACAATGGTGAATGAAAGGAAATAGTGGGCTGATTTGAAAGAAAGAAAAGGAAGAAAATTGAGTAGAAGGGAGGTAGATTCGCTGGAAAAGAAAGAGAGAAAAGCTACACACCAAAGAACAAAATCGGCACAACTAAGACCCTAATGCCGAAATTACTAACCTAATACCCTCTGCCGAAAATCCCTCTCCAAACTCCCTTATTCGCCAACTCTATCTCCATATCACATCCCTAAAATCTCTCCCTTATCCCTCCTTAATTTATGCATTTGACTTGATCCAACTCTCTCCTCTTCTGTAATGCACTCGTGTTCCAACACTTACCCTTCCCGCACAAAAATAAATACTCCTATTTGCCAACACAGGAATCGATCCTGTGTCTTCCCCAACACTTACACGCCACCTTTAAAGCTCCCTAGTGGCGCCACTTAGCCACTTTGCCGGAGGATCTTTTGTGATACACTTTACCCACAACTTAATATAAGGGCACCTAGCCAGAACCCCTAACTCCTAAGTCCAAAATTTAAAAATTCCACCGGGTTTTGGCCAACTCATGGGCCTTCCATAAGCCCATTTACACACCCAAATTATGAATTCCATCATCACCTACCAAATTTTAGAAATTTACTTAAAATATCAAGAATCGCGAAAAACCCGAAAATCAGGATGTTACAATGAGTCCCAATCAGGATTGGTTTACAACATATGAATTAGTGTCTGAAGGTGTTGTTTTGATGGGAAATAATGCTTCATGTAAAATTGCAGGTATTGGCACGATCAAAATTAAGATGTTCGATGAAGTCATCAGAGCACTTAGTTACGGAAGATATGTACCAGAATTGAATAAGGAATTTGATTTCGTTGAGTACTCTTGACTCAAAAGAACTCAAGTACACAGCTGAAAGTAGGGTTCTAAAAATTAGTAAGGGTTCCCTCGTTGTGATGAAAGGTTGTCAAGTTGTATGTTTTGCAAGGTTCTACTATTACTGGTGATGTAGTCGTCACTTCTTGTAACAACTCGTTTTCAGTGAAACTAGAACAGTGGTTCTAGGTGTAACAGCCCAATTTTGGGGCTAGTTGGAACAGTGGTTTCGAAAACCACTATTTCAAAGTTTGAAAATTTATTTTATTATTATTTTATGTGTTATGGCATGATTCTATGAATGCATGAAAATTTTGGTGAGATAATTTTAGCGATTTCATGCTTAATTGCGAAAAATGATTAAATCGCATAAAGGGTAAAAGTTTTGTTTTACTGCCCAAATGTGTTAAATAGCTAGAGAACCAAAATTTAAGGCCTTTAAAGGGCAATTATACTCTTTTAAAAAGAGGTGGCCGGCCATAGGGGACAAGATTAGTCAAAATGTCAAAGTTAGGTGACATTTGGTGACTTAATTGATTAAAATAAAACAAAAGAAAAAGGGCTATCATCTTCCTCACCTCTCCATCGAAATTTTCAGCCATTCTAGGGGTTTTAGAAGCTTAAAATTTCAGCAAATTCTCATCCTTACAAGTAAGTGATTTAGATGGTTTTTATTGATGATTTTTGCATTTTTAGGACCCTTATAGCATGAGCTAGCTAATGAGGGGACTATATTGCAAGATGGTTAAAAGTCTAAGGTTTTTCCATGAGAGTATTCATGTTGTTTTCTAAAATTTTATGGAAGAAAATGAATCATGGTTGTGAAATAAACAACTTTTGTGAAGTAGTTTTCATGGAAACCCTAACTATGGACCCTTTTGCATACGCTATGAAATAGGTGATAAATGTATGAAATAATGAGAATTTTGAGATGCCATAGTTATAAAATGAATTTGGTTAGGCTTGACTAATAAGAAAATTCAATAAAAAATAAACTTTCGGGCCTAGGGGTAAAATCATAATTTTTACAAAATTTAAGGGTAAAATGGTCATTTTACCAAAGTATGAGTCTCAAGTTGAATTGAATGATTTGTGTATTAAATAAGCTAAATTTTGACGTTTTAGATCAAGAGAAACATAATTCGGGTCTTGATCGAGGGAAGAACAAAGTTTACGAGGATTAGGCTCGTTCCCATCATTTTGTGCCGAGGTAAGTACATATGTAAATAATGTGTCATTGTAGCTTATTTTTAAACATTTTATCGTAATCATGTATTATAATCTTACTTGTTACCATAGAAGCATAAACATTGTGATATAAGAGTCATCTACATGATGAATAAGTACGACGACATCAGGTTAAATATGAAGTCCCGTTAAACCTCAGAAATAGTATAGGATACAAAAGGTATGTCATGAGGAACTATATGGTCTGAACTCATCAGTTATGTCTGAGTTCATGAGATAAATGCTATATGAAATGTGGGTCCGGGTACTAACCTTGAGTGCAGACCTGTGAGTAGCTCAATAAGCGGGCATTACTGATACGTGATATTCGTGACAGGTTTTAAAAATTTATAATGAATTGTTCTTGAAACTAACTATTATCACGATGAAGGCAAGTGTACTTATCGAACAGTAGTATAGCTTTAGCAAGACCGGATTGTCGAACCCAAAGGAACTAAAAGTACTAGTAATGACTGTCTTTTTATTATCTAGCCTAAGAATAATGGGGTTTGTTTTAACTAACTAATTAACTAAACTAAGAATTCACAGAAAATAGAATTGGGGAATTACTTTTGGAAAAATGATTGAATTAAGACAATACCTAAGGAAAAATCCACTTAGACTTCACTTGTTATTTGACTCTGAATCGGACAATTTATTCATTTGACTTGATCCGTAGAAATCCCTAAGTTATATGATTATCCCTCTCGAGACTAACAACGTCTAACCCTAGGTTGAATAATTGAAATCTCTTTCTAATTAACTCCCTAGGGTTGCATTAACTCAATCTATGGATCTCCTTATTAGGTTTCACCCTAATCCGGCAAAATTTTGTCACCCTATCTCTAGGCGCGCAATCAACTCCACTTAATTATGACAAATGTACTCTTAGATAAGGTTTATTCCTCCTCTGAATAAGAGCTTAACTTGAATTAATATCCTGGAATATCAAAACAAGAATTAAGAACACATAATTAAGAACAAGTCAAATGTTTATCATACAATTCAGATAATAATAACAAGATCTGTCTTAGGTTTCATTCCCCTTAGGTATTTAGGGGTTTTAGTTCATAACTAAAAAGGTAAAAATCTCAGAAGAATAATGAATACAAAACATAAAGAAAAACCCAAACCTCTTGAAGGAAAATTGAGGGGAGATCTTCAGTCTTGATGATGAATCCAGCTTCTGAGATGGATCAATCAGCTTTCCTTGAGCAGTTCCTTGCCTCCTCCTATTTGTGTCCTTTTTCCTCTTCCTCTAGGGTGTATTTATAGGCTTTGGAATGCCTAAGAACCCTCAAAATTGGCCTTTTTCGAATTGGACTCAACTTGGGATCGGTAGGGACACGTCCTTGTGACACGCCCGTGTGCGATTGCTTAAGGTCGTGGTCAAGCCCGTTAAATAAGCACGGGCATGTGGTCCACCCGTGTGAGTCGTGCTTCGATTCTGCCAAATTGACATGGCCTTGTGGTCTACCCGTGTGAGGAGGTATAGGCCGTGTTGATTTCGTACGTTGGCCCATTTTCTCCCTTTTTGGCCCGTTTCTCTTTCTTTCCACTCTCCTATGCTCACCTAAGTATAAAACACGAAATTAAGGCATTAGGAGCATCGAATTCATCAATTTTAAGGAAAAATCATCCGTAAAATGTGCTAAGCATGGGATAAAAATATGTATGAATTACGGTTTATCAATTACATGATAGAGTTATGGGGTCCGGGTACTGACATGGCTAAAAGGCCCATGAGTAACTCAAAATTTGAGCATTACAAAGTACGAGGTAGCTCTAACTACTCATATGACACATAAGTATAAGCTTTCCGTGTATCCATTAGTATTTTGAATGTTCAACGGGTAGTTTGAAGAACAAGTTGGGGAAATTTCAATGAGGTATTTTATTAGAGAGAATGAAATTGAGACATTTTATGGATGATTACAGGAATGTATACTAAACCTATGAGCAAGACCTTAGCGTGTGATAAGATGTAGTAAGTATGCATAAAGGAAGTGAAGATTAAGATAGTGAGCTTAAAAATGACATATCATTTAAGTATGATAAGCCATTGTTTAATGAATGCGTTTTTTTTAATTACACTTATTTGCATATATGTACTTGCTAAGCTCTCATGCTTACCCTCTTTCCTTTCTATTTTCTTATAGTGCCGCCAAAGTAGCTTGTAGATCATCGCCTACGTCGGGGAAGCCAGCCACACTATCCTTGAAGTTGTAACACCCCGAATTTTGGGCCTAGATGAATTGGGCTTTGGGTTTTAGGTTTCATAAAATTTTTAAGTGAGCAAGAAAATGACAAAAGACTTATTGGCTTTAAGGGTTTAAGGAATTTGAAGTGTCTAGGTTTGTTGGAAAAGTTTTGGGTTTGAGTTTTGTGGCAGAGGAATTTTAATTTAATTATTAAAGGAACCAGGGTTGGGAGTTGTAATATCCTGATTTTGGGCCTAGTCGGAATAGTGGTTTCGTGACCACAAAATCCGAGATAGAAATAATTATTTTATGATTATTTTAAGGTCTATGATATGATTTCATGGCTGTGTGAAAATTTAGTGAAGAAATTTTATGCATAAAGTGCTTAAATTGAAATTAGGGACTAAATCGAATAATTTGCAAAACTTGCATTCTAGAAGTTTCTAGTAAGAAATTGTTTTGAAATATTAATTAGGGGGTCTTAAATAGAAATTTTACCAATTTCTAAGTCTATGGACAAAAATTGGACATGGATGGAATTTTTGGAAAGTTTAGTAGCAAGGGCATTTTGGTCATTTAGGGGTAAAATGAATTAAAATACAAAATTAAAAGCCAATTTTGCTCATCTTCAACCCCATGGCCGAATGTAGCAAGGAGAAACCATGACTAGGGTTTTTCAAGCTTCCAAGCTCGATTGTAAGTCCGTTCTAGCCTCGTTTTTAATGATTTTTACGTTTTTGGAGTCCCGGTAGCTCGATTAAGCTTATGTTAGCAATAATTCAACCTAGGGTTCATATTTGGAAAAATACCCATAGGTGAAATTTGTGTATTTTGGTGTTTTATGGTAGAATATGAGGTTTTAAATTATGTTAGACAACTTGTACTACTCGGTTTTAAGTGAAAACGAGCAAAAGGGCTTAATCGATAAAAATACCTAATAGTCATAAGTACATGTTAGAGTGTGAATTTGATGTTGCCATAGAAGGGAAAAATGATCGCATGTCATAAAACATAAGAAAATAGGCTGAAGTTTAATTTACGAGCTTTGGGGCAAAAGTGTAAATATGCAAAAGTTTAGGGGAAAAATTATAATTTTTCTAAAATATGATTTTGGGTCAATTTGAATAATGTGAGTCCTAATTAGACTATATTTTAAATGATAGAGTAAGGAAAACTAAAATTCGGGCTAAAATGGGGAAAATACCAAGTTGTGGACGAAATGGTAAAAGTAGCCATTTTCGCATACGAGATAAGTTCATATGTAAATGTTGGTAACATAGTTATTATTTTAAATGTTTTTATGTTATTTAAATGATATGATGATATGCTGATTTTTTTATCGTGAAATATTATGCTTTGTGGTTAATGTTGAGTAATATGCAAATTATGTTTACTACTTGATAAATATGAATTGCTACCGAGTATCGGTTTCGATATTCCATAGAAGACGGCAAATGTGAGATCGAGGGAAAAAGCCCGTTTGAACCTTAGGAATAGATTAGGATACAAGTGACATGTCACTAGGATGGTTGAGCATCCGAACTCGTTGAGTTGAGTCCGAGTTCACTTATGGATGCAAATGTCCGAACTCGTTGAGTTGAGTCCGAGTTTGTGAGATGTAACTAGGCATCCGAACTCGTTGAGTTGAGTCCGAGTTTGTGAGATGTAACTAGGCATCCGAACTCGTTGAGTTGAGTCCGAGTTCATTTATGGATGCGAAGGCCCGAGCTTGTTGAGTTGAGTCTGAGTTCACTTAGGGGCAGGTTACATGATTTCTTGATTACATATGTAGCACTTATGTGCAAACTTTCCATGTATCCGAATTATATTCCGATGTGTTCAACAGGTAAAGTTCTACTCAAATGGAGGAATACTCAAGATGAAAGGGACATATTGGTAAGTGTTGTGAAATGGATACTTTGAACAGGTATGTACTTAACCCTCGGGTTGAAAACTCGATATAACAACAATATGGTAAGATGATAAATGAAAATGTGATATGAATGTCTTGGTGATGATTATGCAAATGATGTTTTATGTTTGCTTATATGGTTATGTTACTTGCTATTTGCATGTGAACTTACTAAGCATTTATGCTTACTTCCTCCTTTTCATTCCTTGTAGTGTTGACAAGCTAGCTTGGAAAACGGGAACGAGCGGAGGCATGCTCACACTATCCGTATACCATCTTGGCATAATGGCTTGCATATTTTGAGTATGGCATGTATAGCATTATAATCATTTTGTATATATGGTCTTATGATATGGTTATTGAGTGGTATGGAAATGCTTGGTAATGATTAGCCATTGGAATGGCTAATCATGATCATATTTGGTGTTATGTATGTCAAATTACTAGCTAATCCATGGAAACCATGAAATAGGTAAAATTTACCATAAAATAGATTCAGACAGCAGTAGTGACGTGAATTTGAAAAATCACTAAAAATAGTAGAAATAGAATTAAATAATGAATAAGTTATGGAATCGAAGCTTGATGAGTCTATTTTCATATGGAAGAAGCGAAACAGGTATATGAGCTATATTTTATGAGATGTTTAAATTTTTGTGAAACAGGGCCAGAGCGATTTCTGGATCCCCTATTCTAACTTTGGAAATTCACCATAAATTTTTCAAAGATAATTATAAGTCATGATTTATATGTACAGATTCCTTATTGAGTCTAATTTTATTAGAAAGAAACGGCATAGTCATTGAAACTCTGTACAAGGAGATATCAGATTTGTAATACACAGAGGTCAGAGCAGTCAAACCCTGAAACAGGGGAGACTTTAACTAATAAACTGTACTAATTTGCTAGACAAAAACTTCTATAAAACAATTAGTAAATATATATATGAGTCTAGTTTTAGGAAAAATTTACGGAATTGGATTTCGAGTTTTGTAACTCGAGATATGAATTTTTAAGCGACTGTGATGCAGATTGCTAGCTTGACTGAAAATTTTAAAAATAAATTGTTTGAGCTGTTGTTTAAGTAATGAATTAAGTCTGTTAACACCTCGTGTTCGACTCCGGCAACGGTATCGGGTACGAGGCGTTATAGGAGTAGTTGGGCTTTTAAATTAAAATAGGGGAAAATGGCATCAAAAAGGCATTGTGGTGAAGTGGCTAAGTGACACCACTTAGGGTGTAGGGAGGTGGCATTGTGGCTAGCAAGGAGATCCGAGGTTCGAATCCTAGCTTAGTATTTTTAGGAGTTTAATTTTGGCCTTCTAGAAGGTTGGAAGTGGCGTGAAGATGGACTCTAAGGGCAGTGTTCAGAAGAGAAAATATAGGAAATAGATTGGGGAGTTATCAGGGAGAAAAACGAGGAGATAAGAAGGGGGACGTGATAGAGTTGAATTGAGAATTGAGGGTCAGGAAGTTTGGCTAGAGGATAAAAATATGTACTGAGTTTGGGATCCTAGGCTAATGCTAAAATTTTCATTTCTTTCTTTGAGTGCCGATTGGCTTTTCCATCATTGCTAGCTGATTCTTTTGCCATTCTTTCTCTCCACAGATCTCTTTTGATTTACCCTTTGGGTTAGCCGATTCCTTCTTCTACCCTTCTTCTCTAATTTGTGCCAAATAAACCTTATTCACCATATTAGTTTGAAAACTGAAAAGTCGAATCTCCCTTAGGCCGATTACTCTTTTGGTGTAAGTACCTTATCTCTTTTTCGGTTAGTATTGTTAATACCGAGTACTTCCCTCCCTCACTCTTTCTAATCAACTCTGGTAGGGATTTAGTATCGGATCTTAGATTGTAGCTCTCTGCCGAATTGCTCCTAAGGTGTTTTTCGATTTTGGTAAGTAGTTCGAGGATCCTTGCCTACGTCGGAGAAGCCAGTCACACTATCATTCGAAGCACTTGGTATAGTTAGATCTTTTATTGTTGATTATGGCATATATAGGACCCTTTGGTTTTGTTTTGGTGTCACATTAGTTTGGGCCAAATGTATTGGCTTGATTTAATATTTGACTCATTTTGTACAAGGCCATGAAAAATGATTAATATTGAAAGTTATTATATGAATGCAAAGTAGTCTTTCATGAATGAGAAATTGTTGGTATGGTTGAATACATGAATTGTATATAGACTTTAGCTATGGTTGTTGTGATGTTGTGTTTCAGGGTGGCAAAGGGCTTGATAGATAGCCCTATATTGTCCACATGGGTAAACACACGGGCGTGTACCTAGACCGTGTGTGACACACGGCTAGCCCTATGGGCGTTTTGTCTAGTCGTGTGTCTCCTGCACATAAAAATTTCAAGTCAGTATGCATAGTAGTAAACACACGGGCAGAGACACGACCGTGTCTCTCAGTCGTGTAGAGGACACAGCCTCTGGCCAGGGCCGTGTGCCTTAAATTGGATGCTGACGTCAGAAACAGAATGCCGAGGTTTTTGGACACGGGCTAGGACATGGGCGTGTCATGGCCGTGTGAGGGACACGGGCATGTGTCAAGCCGTGTGAAAAACCCTGTAGGTTCAAATTTATAATTTAATTCACACAGGTATGGGATATGGGCACGTCCCTAGATGTTTAGGCCATGTGTGTGTCACACGGGCCATCAACACGGCCATGTTGTAATGACCACACAGGCATGTTGCCCTTCCACAAGGGCATGTGCCCTGTTACAAGAGTTATTTTTATTTAGTTGATTTAAGGACCCGAGTTGGTTCTAAATGGTTTCCAATGAAATTTTGAGGCCTCGTAGACCCGCATTAAGGAGTTTAAGCAAAGTCCGAAAGAGCTTAAAGTTTGATTAAGTCTTGGTGACTTGGAAACGATTGTATGCATGTGATTAAGTATGGTAATGCCTCGTGCCCAGTCCAGGCCTCAGACTTCGGTAAGGGGTTTTATATTTAGTGGTATAAGAGCTATGGTTTAGTCGATTCTAAGACTAACCTAGCATGAGTACGAGTCTAGCTATACATGCCATAGTTGTATAATGATAGTGTGATGACTCCTGACGATTATAAATTATGTTTTCATATAGTAAATAGATCCTAACGTAGCTACGGTGATTGATGTGGAAAGTAATGCGCCAGCTTCCACTGAAGGGATCGCACCGGTTGATAGTGGGCCTGTGACGATGAGTCAAGGCGGAGGGGTTAGAGAAGCTTACCTCCACATGATAGATGCCTGGTACTCGAAGTTTTTTTGTGCGAATCCGAACACTCCACCTCCCTTACCTCCTCCGATCCCTCAGTATGCCCCTGTAGCTCCGCAAGGAGTGGATTTGGTTATGTAACACCCCATACCCGAGTCCTACACTAGGACGGGATACAATGCGTTATCTCACTTAAGCAAATGCATTCTAATGTTTTCGAATCATTAAGACTTGATCAAACTTAAAAAGTTTTCAAACTTTGTTTAAATTCCTTAACATGGGCCTATGAGGCCTCAAACATCCATTCGAAACCATTCAGGACCAGTTCAGGTCCTTAACCAACTTTAGAAAATTAACCCTTAAAAACAGGGCACACGTCCGTGTAGAAGGGTAACACGCCCGTGTGGTCTTTATGACATGGTCGTGCTGATGGCCTATGTGACACACACAGCCTAAGCATCTAGGGACACGCCTGTGTCCCTTACCCGTGTGAATTTAACTCTAAATTTGAACCTACAGGGTTTTCACACAGCCTAACAGACGTCCGTGTCTACGGCCCGTGTCCTTCACATGACCATGACACGCCCGTGTCCTAGCCCATGTCTAAAAACGTTGACATTCTGTTTCTGACGTCAGCAACCAATAAGGGGCACACGGCCAAACACACGCCTGTGGCCAGAGGTCGTGTCCTCCACACGGCTGTGTCTCTGCCCGTGTGTTTACTACCATGCATACTGACTTGTAATTTTTATATGCAAGGGACACTCGGCTGGACAACATGAGACACACGCCCGTGTGTCTACCCGTGTGGACAATATAAGGCTATCTACCAAGCCCTAGCCACCCTGAGACACAATTTAACACCAAACAACACATCAAAGTCTAAATTAATATGATTTCACAACCAAACAACATAGCTAAGGCCTAAATATAATTCATGTACTCGACCACACCAACAATTTCACATTCATGAAAGACTATGTAACAATCCGGTTTTGACCCTAGTCGGAATAGTGGTTTCGAGACCACAAATTTGAGTCTAAAAAATATTTTAATATTATTTTCTTTGTCTGTGATATGTGAATTTAGATCTGTGAAAATTTCTGTGATTTAATTTGTCTGTTTCTATGCTTAATTATGAAAAAGGATCAAATCGCGTAAAGTGTAAAGTTGAGTGATAGATATTAAAGCACCTATTTGGCTTGGCTTTTAAAATAAAGGTCCTTGCATGTCAAATATACCATTGATATAGTAAGTGGACAATGTTGGACATGTGTTAGGTGAATGGATAATTTTATAACAAAGGGCAAAATGGGAAAAATGATTATTAAAGTTATAATAATAAAATGAAAACATGAAAGTGGCCATATTCTCACCTTGTTCAGCCAAAAATTTAAGAGAAATAAGAAGCCATTGAAGCTTCAAAGTATTCGGCCATTGCATAAGTGAATAGGTTAGTCCATTTTGCTCGATTTTTGATAATTTCTACGTTTCTGTGATTGTTGCTTCGTGTTCTTCAAAGGCCGTGTCTGAATTTTTGTTTTTGTTAAAGATTTCATGAAATGCCATTGTTGGTATCATGATTTTTGTGATGTTTTTGACTGAATTATGAAGGCTTGGTAGATGGTTCATAAGTTTTGTCTTTGAGTTTTTGATGAAATTGAGCTATTTGGGTTAAATTTTGAAAATGAGGTTTTGAAGGACTAAATTGTGAATTGAACATGTTGTATGGGCTTATATAGAAGCCATGAAAATTTGGCTAGCCTTTGTTGTAAAAAAAATTTGTATATTGGTGATTTTGTGAAGAATGGACTAAATTCTCAAAGTGTGAAAATGTAAGGGCTAAAATGAAAAGTGCCCTAAATATGTGTATATGGAATAAATTAAATGATTGAATGGTTGAATTTGTATTGTATTAGATCAAGAACAAAGAAAATTGGACTTAAATTGGGAAAAGTCTAAAATAGTCAAATAGTCGACTCGTTCCGTACTAAATCCGTCTGAGGTAAGTCAAATTACAATTACGTGTTAATTTGAATAAATTCTGCACATATAAAATGTAATCAGTATTGGATGGCCTTGAGTGCCTGATGATTATCTTTGGAGTAAAGTATGATAATATGATAGTATTTGAAAAGCTTTGTTTGTTCCTAAGCGAAGTTGACATCTGTCCGAGACATTGTGTAAGACCGTGTCTGGGACATAGGCTTCAATTGAGATTTACGTATAAGACCATGTCTGGGACATCGGCATCGTATCTGATTTCGTGTACCCTGTCTGGGACAGAGGCATTGATATTGTACTACATGTCAGACCACGTCCGGGACGTCGTCATTGTACTTGTTTATGAGCATCTGTATCATTTCTAACCCGTCTGATGATAGCGTACGAAATTTGAGATTGAGTATATGAAATGTATAACCTATGCAGGTACATTTGTATCGTACTAAATTTCTGAATATGAAAAACTCTGTCTCTGTGAAATATGTATGGAAATGAAGTATGACATATATGCAAACAAAGGAGCATGATTAAGTTTATGAATTATTCTATGAAATGGATATGAATCTATATGGTTGTAACGCCCTCACGCCCGAGACCGTCGTCAGAGTCAAGCTTGAGGTGTTACTAAACTTAACTCATCAATTTAACAGCTCAAACAATTTATTTTTAAAATTTCTAGACAAGCTAGCCAACTGCATCACAGTCGCTTAAAAATTCATATCTCGATTTCTAAAACTCTAAATTAAGATCTGTAAATTTTCTCCGAAACTAGACTCATATATGTATTTACTAATTTTTTTTCTAGAATTTTTGGTCAAGCCAATTAGTACAATTTATTAGTTAAAGTCTCCCATGTTTCAGGTTTCAACTACTCTGCCCCTGTGTATTACGAATCAGATATCTCATTGTACAAAGTTTCAATGACTATGTCGTCTATTTCTTATAAACCTAGACTCAATAAGGAATCTATACATATAAAACATGACTTCTAATCATTTTTTTACAATTTATGGTGAATTTTTAAATTCAGAATAGGGATTCAGAGACCACTCTAACCCTGTTCCACCAAAACTTAAATATCTCATAAACTATAACTCATTTACCTGTTTTGTTCCATCAATATGAAAATAGACCCATCAAGATTCGATTTCATGACTTATTCATCCTTTAATTCAGTTTCTACTATTTTTAATGATTTTTCAAATTCATGTCACTGCTGTTGTCTGATTCTGTTTTGTGGTCAATTTTACCTTTCCAAGGATTTTCATGGTTTAGTTAAGACATAAAGCATACATGTTATCATATATAAACTTGATTAGCTATTCCAATAGCTAATCATTTATAAACTCTTTTCTTACCAAACCATAACCATATCCCGATTCTAAAGCCGGCTTGTCAAAACTACAATGAATGAAAAGGAGGGAGTAAGCATAAATGCATGCAAATAACAAGTAACATGATCATGCAATCCAACATAAACATCATTAAGACACTCATATCATAAGAATACTTACTATCTTACCACAATTTTGTCTTACCAAGTTCTCAACCAAGGATTAAACTCATACCTGTCCATTTTCACTTCTTCAACACATTCATCATCGAATCACTTTCGTTTTAAGTATTCTCCATATTCTCTTAGGATTCTCCCGTTGAAATATAATTTCGGATACGCGGATAGTGTGCACGTAAGTGCTATACTCATAACTGAATAAGCTCAATAGCTTTTGCAATCTATGTAGCCAAGCTACCATCTAACCCGCCCATAAACAAACTCGGACTCAACACAACGAGCTTGGGCGTTCGCATCTATACGTGAACTCGGACTCAAACGAGCTCAGATGCCAAGTTACATCTCACGAACTCGGACTCAACTCAACGAGTTCGGAACTCAACCATCCTAGTGACATGTCACTTGTACCCTAATCTATTCCCAAGGTTCAAACGGGATTCTTTTCAATTACACATTTCGATCGCCTTCTTCGGAATATAGAAATCGATACTTGCTAACATCTCATACTTATCAAGTTGTTCACATAATTTGCATATCACCAAATAATAATTTACAAAACATCATATTTCATGATAATAAGTATCATGTCATATAAATAACATTAAAACACTTAAAATAAAAATTATGTTACCTTATTTACACATGAACTTACCTCGATACGAAATTATTAGCAATCGAGCCTATTCTTTGTAAACTTTGTTTTTCCCTCGATCGCAACTTGAATCTCGTTTCTCTTGATCTATAATGCCAAATTAATCTTATTTAATACATACATTCATAAAAACAGCATTTAATACAAACTTTGGAAAAATTACATTTTTGCCCCTGAATTTTTGCATATTTGCACTTTTGCCCCAAGGCTCAGGAATTAAACTTCATCCCTTATTCTTATGTTTTATGACATGCTGATCATTTTTCCCTTCTATGGCAACAATAAATTCACACTCTAACATGTACTTATGACTATTAGGTATTTTTACCGATTAAGCCCTTTTACTCATTTTTGCTTAAAACCGAGTAGCACAAGTTGTCTAACATAATTTAAAACCTCATATTCTATCATAAAACACCAAAATACACAAATTACACCTATGAGTATTTTTCCAAATATGAACCCTAGGTTGAATTATTACTAGCATAAGCTAAATCGAGCTACCGGGATTTCAAAAACATAAAAATCATTAAAAACGGGCATAGAAATCACTTACAATCAAGGCTTAAAAGTGTTGAAACCCTAGCTATGGTGGAGAGCAAAATTTTGCAGCAACTTATGGAGAAGATGATCATTTTTGTGTTATTTTTCCCATTTTATTTCATTTAATATCCAAATGACCAAAATGCCCTTCCTTACTAAACTTTCAAAAATTCCATCCATGTCCAATTTTTGTCCATAAACTTAGAAATTGGTCAAATCGCTATTTAAGACCTCCTCATTAATATTCCAAAGCAATTTCATACTAAAAACTTCTAAAATGTAAGTTTTGCAAATTAATCGATTTAGTCCTTAATTTCAACTTAAGCACTTTATGCATAGAATTTCGTCACGAAATTTTCACACAATCATATCATAAACCTCAAAATAATTATAAAATAATTATTTCTATCTCGGATTTGTGGTCACGAAACCACTATTCTGATTAGGCCCTAATTCGAGATATTACAACTCTCCCCCCTTTAAGGATTTTCGTCCTCGAAAATCTTACCGGTAAACAGGTGTGGGAATTGATTTCTCATGGTTTCCTCAGGTTCCCATGTAGTCTCTTCTACCCGTGTTTTTGCCACAATACTTTCACGAGAGCGACACTTTTATTTCTTAGTTGCTTGACCTCTCGAGGTAAAATCTTAATCGGTTCTTCTTCGTAAGTCATATCCGGTCGTAGCTCAATTTCTGTCGGTGAAATTATATGTGAAGGATCCGAACGATACCGACGTAGCATAGATATGTGGAACACATCATGCATCTTCTGTAATTTAGATGGAAATGCTAACCGATAAGCTACTGGTCCAACTTTTTCAATTATTTCATACGGTCCAATAAAACGCGGACTTAACTCGCCCTTCCGTCCAAATCTAAGGACTTTCTTCCATGGAGATACTTTTAAAAATACCTTATCACCAACTTGAAACTCGATTTCCTTTCGTTTCAAATCTGCATAAGATTTCTGTCTATCTGAAGCAGTTTTCAAACAATCTCGAATCATTTTCACTTTTTCTTCAGTTTCTTTTATTAGATCAACTCCATAAATCTGATCTTCCTTGAGTTCAGTCCAATACAATGGCATCCGACATTTACGGCCATACAATGCTTCATAAGGTGCCATCTTCAAACTCGTCTGATAACTATTATTATAAGCAAATTCTACCAACGGTAAGTACCTTTCCCAACTACCTTGAAATTCCAATACGCAACATCTGAGCATGTCTTCAAGAATCTAAATTACTTTCTCTGATTGTCCATCAGTTTGTGGATGAAAGGTAGTGCTGAAATTTAACTTCGTACCTAATGCCTCTTGCAACTTTTGCCAAAACCGTGAAGTAAATCTCAGATCTCTATCCGAAATGATTGACAAAGGTATTCCATGAAGTCTAACAATCTCACGGATATACAATTTAGCCAACTTATTAAGAGAATAATCTGTACGTACTGGAATAAAATGAGCCGATTTAGTCAGTCTGTCCACTATTACCCAGATGGCATTTTTCTTCCCTAGAGTTAACGGTAACCCTGATACAAAATCCATAGTAATCCGATCCCATTTCCTTTCAGGAACCATGATAGGCTGGAGTAATCCGGAAGGTACTTGATGTTTAGCTTTCACTTGTTGACAAATTAAGCACTTTGATACAAACTCAGAGATATCTCTTTTCATTCCACTCCACCAATACATTTTCTTCAAGTCATTATACATTTTCGTACTGCCCGGATGAACTGCCAAACAACCATAATGTGCTTCATGCAAAATCTTTTGAATCAACTCATCATTTTTCGGTACACAAATCCGGTTTTTAAACATCAAGCAACCATTAGAACAGATTCTGAAATCTGATCCCGTATCAGCTTCACATTGTTTTCTCTTGGCTTGCAAATCTTGATCATTTTTTTGAGCTTCACAAATCTCTTGGAAAAACATCGGTCTTGCTCTTAACTCTGCTAGAATCGAACCATCATCTGATACCTTTAACCGAGTGTTCATAGCTCTCAAAGCAAATAGCAACTTTCTGCTTAAAGCATCGGCAACCACATTCGCTTTTCCCGGATGGTAATCAATAACAAGCTCATAATCTTTCAATAACTCCAACCATCTTCGTTGTCTCAAATTCAAGTTTTTGTGACATCAAGTACTTAAGAATTTTGTGGTCGGTATATACTCGGCACTTTTCACCATACAAATAATGTCTCCAAATCTTCAAAGCAAACACTATAGCAGCCAATTCCAAATCATGAGTCGGATAATTCCTTTCGTGAGATTTTAACTGCCTCGAAGCATAAGCCACCACTTTTCCTTCTTGCATAAGTACACATCCTAAGCCATTTTGAGAAGCATCACTATACACCACAAATTCTTTACCTGATTCGGGTTGTACCAACATTGGTGATTCAGTTAATAACTTTTTCAATTCTTCAAAACTCTGTTGACATTCTTCCATCCACTCAAATTTAACATCCTTTCGGAGTAGTCTAGTCATAGGAGCAGCAATTAGAGAAAATCCATTTACAAACCACCGATAATACCTAGCTAGCCCCAAGAAACTTCTAACTTTGGTTACATTTTTCGGTGGTTTCCAAGCAACAATGGTCGAAATTTTACTAGGATCAACCCGTATACCATCACCTGAAACAATGTGACCCAAAAATCTAACTTCCCGAAGCCAAAATTTAGTTTTACTAAACTTGGCATAAAATTGCTTATTTCTCAAAGTTTGCAAAACTATCTTCAAGTGCTCGGCATGTGCTGTCTCATCTTTCGAATAAATTAAGATGTCATCTATAAATACCACAACAAATTTGTCCAAGTATGGCCGAAATATGTGATTCATCAAATCCATAAACACAGCAGGAGCATTTGTTAACACGAATGGCATAACTAAAAATTCATAATAACCGTACCTTGTTGTAAAAGAAGTTTTAGGCACATCAGACTCTTTTACTCGTAGCTGGTAGTACAAAGATCTCAAGGCAATCTTTGAAAACCATGTCGCTCCTTTCAGCTGATCAAACAAATCATCAATTCTCGGCAACGGATACTTGTTCTTGATTGTCACTTTGTTTAATTGTCGATAGTCAACACACAATCTCATAGAACCATCCTTTTTTTTCACAAATAACATGAGAGCACCCCAGGGTGAAAAACTCGGTCTCACAAAGCCTTTATCAGTCAACTCTTGCAATTGCGACTTTAATTCTTTCAACTCTGCTGGTGCCACTCTATACGGAGCAATCGAGATCGGAGCTATTCCCGGTATCAACTCAATACCAAATTCTACTTCCCTGACTGGAGGCAAACCCGGCAACTCTTCTGGAAATACATCCGCGAATTCACACACAACTAACACTGATTCAACTTTCTTTCAACTTCTTTTGTATTAATTACATACGCCAAATAAGCTTCATAATCCTTTTTCAAATATCTCTGAGCCGACATCAAAGAAATCATACTAGATAATGCCTCTAATTTATCTTGTTCAACCCGCAGAATTTCACCACTTTCACACTTTAATTCTATAACCTTTTCTTTGCAATTTACTATAGCATCATGCAATGTCAACCAATCCATACCCAAAATAACATAAAATTCATCAAATGATAACAACATTAAGTCGGCCGGAAAGTAATGACCCCAAATCATTAAAGGACATTTCTTGCATACTTTATCAACTATCACACATTTGCCTAATGGATTTGACACTCTAATCATAAATTCTGTGTACTCAAAAGGTATATTCATACTAGACACCAATTTCATGCACACATATGAATGAGTAGAATCGGTATAAACCAAAGTAATAACATTAACATCATAAAGAGAAAATATACCAGTAATCACATCGGGTGATGAAGCATCTTCACGTACCTTTATAGCATAAGTTCTAGCTGGAACCCTTGCTTCAGGTTTAGCTGCTGAATCTCTAACTACATTTTTGTTGCTTGTTTCATTTCCAGCTTTTCTTGAATATCTTCCCTTCGAGTCTGCACCACTAGCTTTTACACTCTGAAATTTTTCTTTCTCAACTCTCTCTGGGTAGTCTCTAATAAAATGATCCAGAGAACCACACCGAAAACATTCATTCGCTTTACACGGGCCAAAATGATTTCTGCCACACCGCTGGCACTCGGGCTTAATGAATCTCGTATTTCCCATACTAGCCACGGAAGTAGTCTGAGATTTAAAACCCACATTTTGCTTCTTAGAATTTCCATATGATTGTGCGGCCAAAACCTGAGAACGAGGATTCATACTTCTAGATTTTCTAGATTGCTGTGAGAATGAACTGCTCATCGATCTTTTCTTCCAATTTCTAGTCTCAGCCTCTACTTTTTTCTTCTCTTTGAGTAGTTCTTTAGCCTTGCAAGCTCGATCAACTAGTACTACCATTTCTTTTAATTCAAGAATCCCAACAAATACTTTAATGTCTTCATTGAGTCCGTCTTCAAATCGTCTACACATTTTAGCCTCTGTAGGAATATATTCTCTAGCATACTTACTCAACCTGACGAACTCCCTTTCATATTCAATAACTGTCATGTTCCCTTGCTTCAATTCAAGAAACTCTTTACGCTTTTGGTCAACAAATCTTTCACTGATGTATTTCTTTCGAAATTCTTCTTGAAAGAACTCCCAAGTTACTTTCTCTTTCGGTACTACTGAAATCAATGTCTTCTACCAATGATAGGCTGAATCCCTTAACAACGATATAGCAGATTTGAAGCATTCCTTAGGTGTACAAGACAATTCATCAAATACTCGAATAGAATTCTCAAGCCAAAACTCTACTTTCTCGGCATCATCATCAATATTTGCCCTGAATTCTTTAGCCCCTTGCTTACGGATTCTGTCAACTGGAGTTCTATGAAATTTCATCAGATCTACACCTTGAGGTATCGGGGGTATAGGTTGACGAATCGGGGGAGGTGGGAGAGGTTGTACATTCGGGTTCGTTCGAACGAACTCAGTATACCAGGCATTCATCATCTGGAGAAAGGCTTCCCGAGCCCCTTCTCCTCCTCCTTGACCAACAGTAGGAGGTGGATTTTCAGTTGGCACCACCCCTTCAGCCAGAGCTGGTGCATTACTCCCTACATCATCAGCCGCGGCTGGATCGTGATCCATTTACTATAAAAAAATCATTTAAAAGGTCAGAAGTCATCACACTATCACAAAATATATATGGCATGTATAGCAAAAGCCGTACATACAACACGTTAGTCTGAGAATCGACTAAACCTGCTCTGATACCACCAAATGTAACTCCCTCACGCCCAAGACCATCGCCAGAGTCGAGCTTGAGGTGTTACTAAACTTAATTCATCAATTTAACAACTCAAACAATTTATTTTTAAAATTTCCAGACAAGTTGGCCAACTGCATCATAGTCGCTTAAAAATTCATATCTCGATGTTTGAAACTCGAAATTAAGATCCGTAAAATTTATCTAAAACTATACTCATATATATATTTACTAAATTTTTTCTAGAATTTTTGGTAAATCCAATTAGTACATTTTATTATTTAAAGTCGCCCCTATTTTAGGGTTCGACAACTCTGACCCCTGTGTATTACAAATCAAATATCTCCCTGTACAGAGTTTCAATGACTATGAAGTTTGTTTCTCATAAAACTATACTCAATAAGGAATATATACATATAAAACATAACTTCTAATTATTTTTTTAACATTTATGGTGAATTTTTAAATTCATAATAGGGGATTCAGAGACCACTCTAACCCTGTTCCATAAAAACTTAAATATCTCATAAAATGTAACTCATTTACCTGTTTTGTTTCATCAATATGAAAATAGACTCATCAAGCTTATATTTCATAACTTATTCATTCTTTAATTTCATTTCTACTATTTTTAGTGATTTTTCAAATTCATGTCATTGCTGCTGTCTGATTCTGTTTTGTGGCCAATTTTACCTTTCCAAGGATTTTCATGGTTTAGTTAAGACATAATGCATACATGTTATCATATATAAACTTGATTAGCTATTCCAATAGCTAATCATTTATAAACCCTTTTCTTACCAAACCATAACCATATCATATGATCATTTACACAGAGTGAGTATATTGCTATACACGCCACACTCAAAATATACAAGCCATTTTACAAATTTAGGTCTTCGGATAGTGTGAACGAGCCTTCGACCTATCCTAATTCTCAAGCCGGCTTGTCAAAACTATAATGAATGAAAAGGAGGGAGTAAGCATAAATGCTTAGTAAGTTCACATGCAAATAACAAGTAACATGATCATGCAATCCAACATAAACATCATTAAGACACTCATATCATAAGAATACTTACTATCTTACCACAATTTTGTCTTACCAAGTTCTCAACCAAGCATTAAACTCATACCTATCAATTTTCACTTCTTCAACACATTCATCATTGAATCACTTTCATTTTAAGTATTCTCCATATTCTCTTAGGATTCTCCCGTTGAACACATCGGAATATAATTTCAGATATACGGATGCTATACTTATAACTGAATAAGCTCAATAGCTTTTGAAATCTATGTAGCCAAGTTACCATGTAACCCGACCATAAAGGAACTCAGACTCAACTCAATGAGCTCGGGCGTTCGCATCCATAAGTGAACTCGGACTCAACTCAACGAGCTCGGATGCCTAGTTACATCTCACGAACTTAGACTCAACTCAACGAGTTCGGAACTCAACCATCCTAGTGATATGTCACTTGTACCCTAATATATTCCCAAGGTTCAAACGGGATTCTTTTCAATTACACATTTCCATCGCCTTCTTCAGAATATAGAAATCGATACTTGCTAACATCTCATACTTATCAAGTTGTTCACATAATTTGCATATCACCAAATAATAATTTACAAAACATCATATTTTGATTATAATAAGTATCATGTCATATAAATAACATTAAAACACTTAAAATAAAAATTATGTTACCTTATTTACACATGAACTTACCTCGATACAAAACTATTAGCAATCGAGCCTATTCTTCGTAAACTTTGTTTTTCCCTCAATCGCGACTTGAATCTCGTTTCTCTTGATCTATAATGCCAAATTAATCTTATTTAATACATATATTCATCAAAACAGCATTTAATACGAACTTTGGAAAATTTACATTTTTTGCCGCTAAACTTTTGCATATTTGCACTTTTGCCCCAAGACTCGGGAATTAAAATTCATCCCTTATTCTTATGTTTTATGACATGCTGATCATTTTTCCCTTCTACGGTAACATCAAATTCACACTCTAACATGTACTTATGACTATTAGGTATTTTTACCGATTAAGCCCTTTTACTCGTTTTCGCTTAAAACCGAGTAGCACAAGTTGTCTAAGATAATTTAAAACCTCATATTCTATCATAAAACACCAAAATACACAAATTTCACCTATGGGTGTTTTTTCAAATATGAACCTTAGGTTGAATTATTGCTAGCATAAGCTAAATCGAGCTACCGGGATTTCAAAAACATAAAAATCATTAAAAACGAGCATAGAAATCACTTACAATCAAGGCTTAAAAGTGTTGAAACCCTAGCTATGGTGGAGAGCAAAATTTGGCAGCAACTTATGAAGAAGATGATCATTTTTGTGTTATTTTTCCCATTTTATTTCATTTCATTTTCAAATGACCAAAATGCCCTTCCTTACTAAACTTTCAAAAATTCCATCCATGTCCAATTTTTGTCCATAAACTTAGAAATTAGTCAAATCACTATTTAAGACCTCCTCATTAATATTCCAAAGCAATTTCATACTAAAAACTTCTAGAATGCAAGTTTTGCAAATTATTCAATTTAGTCCCTAATTTCAACTTAAGCACTTTATGCGTAGAATTTTGTCACGAAATTTTCACACAATCATTCAATCATATCATAAACCTCAAAATAATTATAAAATAATTATTTTTATCTCGAATTTGTGGTCACAAAATCAGTATTCCGATTAGGCCCTAATTCGAGATATTACAATGGTTGAATTGTACTTATATGCTTTAGCATTTAGACCAATTGTATTTGGCTTACTAAGCTCTCTGTAGCTTACCCTATGTGTTTACTGTCTATTTTACTGTTATCGTAGCTACTAAAGGCTCGGGGATAGTCGAGGATCGTCACCACACTATCGATCTCATTTTGGTAGTTTTGAAAGTGTACATATTTTAAAGTATGGCATGTATAGGCTAGAAGGTCTATGTATATAAGTTTTGATGTGTATATATTATGCCATAGGATTGGCTAGCAAATGAAATGTTGTATATAGTTTTGGTATTTGGTTGATGGTGCCAAACGATGTATGGTTGTAGTGTTTTATGAGCTAATATGTTTTTTGTTATAATAGAACATGTTTTGAGCATGGAAATTGGTTGGAAATTTTGGTATGAATGTTGTATATTATTTCTTGTAGGATTGGACCCAAAAAAGAGTGGCAAATTTGGCTTAAACCAAGCCTGCTTGGTGCGACACAGTCAGGGGACACGAGGGTGCCTTGTGGTCATGTAAGAAAAGTAGTATTCTCCTAATAACCATATAATCTTGACACACGGGCGTGTCATATGGCCGTGGGCTAAAGTCAGTAGCTAGCTAAGTATCACACGGCCATAATACATGGGCATGCCTATTGGCCGTGTGAAAAAGTCAATATAGGACCTATTTTTGGCACGGCTAGTTCACATAGGCGTGTCTAGTGCCCGTGTGTGACACACGGCCTACTCGCATGGGCGTGTGACTTTAACAGTTTGAAAGAATTGGTTGAGTTCTGAAAATTCTAAATGTATTCATTTTAGTTTCGAACCTTTCTTAAATGTATGTTTTAGGTCTCGTAGACCGTATTAATAAATGAATTGTTGATGAATGCCTCTGTATTAATGATATTTAATATATGTTATTCTGTATTGGTTTGAAATGTTCTATCTATCTGGTAATGCCTCGTAACCCTAATTCGATGTCAGTTACGAGTTAAAGGTGTTACATTTTATTGGTATCAGAGCTATGGTTTAGTCGGTTTTAGGACTACCATAGTGTATGTGAGTCTAGCTATACATGTCATATATCTGAATCTGTGATAGTGTGATGACTCTTGACATTGAAATGTGCTTTTATATAGCAAATGGATCCCGCTAGAGCTGTAGCTAACGATGTAAAGAGCAATACGCCTGCTCCCTCGCAAGGGACGGTACAAGCTGATTCTAGACCGGCTACGAGTAGCCGTGATGGTGAGGCTAAGCAAGCCTTCTATCAGATGATGAATGCATGGTTCACCCAATACATTAGAACCAATTCGACTGTACAATAGCCTCCACCCCCGGTTAATCCTCCTCAAACTTCTGATATGCCATGAGTGAATCTGGTACAATTGAGTAGACCACTGGTTGATAAGATTAGAAAGTATGGGGCTGAAGAGTTTCGAGCTACAACGAATGATGATGTTGAAAGAGTCGAATTCTGGTTAGAGAATACAATACGAGTGTTTGATGAAATGTCTCTGAGTCCTAAAGAATGTGTTAAATGTGACGTTTCACTTCTGAGAGATACGGCGTATCATTGGTGGAAAACTTTAATATCTATAGTCCCGAGTGAACGGGTTACATGGGATTTCTTTCAATCTAAATTTTGAAAGAAATATATCAGTCAGAGATTCATTGATCAGAAACGTAAAGAGTTTCTTGAGCTTAAACAGGACCGTATATTTGTTACTGAATACGAACGTGAATTTGTGAGATTGAACCAGTATGCTCAAGAATGTGTATCGAATGAAGCAATAATGTGCAAAAGATTTGAAGATTTGAAGATGGAAATTAAAGAAATGGTAGTGCTCATTGAGTGAGCATGTAAAGCTGAGGAATTAAGTAAAGAGAAAAGAAAAGCTGATTCTGAAGCCAGAGATGTTAGAAAGAGATCTTCGAGTAGATCATTTCAGTCTGTGCCAAAGAAATTCTAAGATGATTATAGCCGTTCAAAGGCTGATTTAGTACATTTGAATCGAGATCGAGCTAGATCGCATTCTAATTTCAGATTTCCTGCTACTTCTGTTGCAAGTGTTGAGAATGTTCGATCTGAGAGATCTGAATGTAAACACTATGGTAAAAGACATCCGAAAAATTGTAGATTGAATAACCGAGCCTGTTTTCGATGTGGATCTCTGGATCATTTTGTAAGAGATTGTTCTGAACCTGTTGAGCAAGTACATGTACAGAATCCGAGATTGAATAACACCTCAGCTAGAGGTAGACCTTCCAGAAATTCGAGAAATGCAAGTGGTGGTCAAAGAGCTACTGGGGATACTGTTGTTAGATCTGAGGCCAGAGCACCTATCAGAGCCTATGCTATCCAAGCTTGTGATGAAGCCTCGTCTCCCGACATGATTATTGATACTTTTACTCTTTATGATACTTCTGTGATTGCATTGATAAACCCTGGATAAATGCATTCTTATATTTGTATGAATTTAGTGCACAGTAAGACTTTGCCTGTAGAGTCTACTGAATTTGTAATTAGAGTATCGAACCCCTTAGGCAAAAGTGTTTTGGTTGATAAAGTTTGCAAGAATTGCCCGTTATTGATTCGAGATATCTGTTTTCCTGCTGATCTGAGGCTTTTGCCTTTCGACGAATTTGATATAATTCTGGGAATGGACTGGTTGACTTTGCACGATGCTATTGTGAATTGTAAACGAAAAGTCATTGATTTAAGGTGTAAGAATGATGAGATAATTTGAATTGAGTCTAGTGATCTGAATGGACTGCCAGCTGTGATATCTGCAACTAAAGCACAGAGATATGTGAAGAAAGGTTGTAAAGCCTACTTAGCTTATGTGTTAGATTCAAAAGTGAATGATAAGAAAGTTGAATCAGTGTCTATTGTCTATGAATTCTCTAATGTGTTTCCTGAAGAACGACCGGGCTCGCCTCCGATTTGAGAAGTTGAGTTTGGCATTGAATTAGTGCCTGGTACTACTCTGATTTCAATAGCTCCGTATAGAATGGCTCCGACCAAGTTAAAGGAATTAAAATCTCAGTTGCAAGAATTGACTGATCGAGGGTTTGCTAGACCGAGTTTTTCACCATGGGGTGCTCCTGTTCTATTTGTAAAAATGAAAGATGGCACAATGAGAATGTGTATTGATTACCGACAACTTAATAAAGTGACTGTAAAGAACAAACACCCTCTGCCTAGAATTGGTGATTTATTCGATCAGTTGAAATGTGTTACTATGTTTTCTAAGGTAGATCTGAGATCAGGTTACTACCAGTTGCGAGTAAAGGATTCTGATATTTCAAAAACTACTTTCAAAACGAGGTATGGGCATTATGAATTTTTAGTTATGCCTTTTGGTTTAACGAATGCACCTGTTGTATTTATGGATTTAATGAATAGAATTTTCAGACCGTATCTTGATCAATTTGTTGTTGTATTTATTGATGACATATTGATTTATTCACGTGATGAATCTGAACATGCCAAGCATTTGAGAATAGTGCTACAAACTCTGCGAGATAAACAGTTGTATGCAAAGTTTAGTAAATGTGAATTCTGGTTGCAAGAAGTTGGTTTTTTGGGTCATATTGTATCAGCTTCTGGTATCTGAGTTGATCCGAGTAAGATTTCAGCTATTCTGAATTGGAAACCTCCGAGGAATGTTTCTGAAGTCCGCAGTTTTTTAGGACTTGCTGGTTACTACAGACAATTTGTAAAAGATTTCTCTGCGATAGCAACTCCGTTGACAAAGTTACTTCAGAAAGATGTAAAATTTGAATGGTCTGAAAAGTGTCAAAAAAGTTTTGATCGGTTAAAAACTTTGTTAACTGAAGCTTCCGTACTTGTGCAACCTGAATCAGGTAAAGAATTCATTATTTATACTGATGCTTTGTTGAATGGACTCGGTTGTGTTTTAATGCAAGAGGGAAAAGTTATAGCATATGCCCCGAGACAACTGAAGTCACATGAAAAGAATTATCTGACCCACGACCTCGAGTTAGCTGCTATTGTGTTTGCTTTGAAGATCTGGTGTCACTATCTGTTTGGTGAGAAATGTCACGTGTCTTCTGATCATAAAAGTCTGAAGTACTTAATGACGCAAAAAGACTTGAATCTGCGACAGAGAAATGGTTAGAACTGTTAAAAGATTATGAAATTGTGATTGATTACCATCCGGGAAAAGCAAATGTTGTTACCGATGCTTTGAGTCAAAAATTGTTATTTGCTTTGAGTGCAATGAATGCTCATTTAGTTCTGTCAGATGATAGTTCAGTTTTAGCTGAATTAAAAGCAAGACCTTTGTTCTTGCAACAGATTATCGAAGCTTAGAAGGTTGATAATGAGATTATGGCTAAACGAACTCAGTGTAATTCTGATTCTGATTTTGAATTTCGAATAGATGATAATGATTGTCTGAAGTTCAGAAATAAACTGTGTTCCAAGAAATCCAGATTTGATTCAAACGATTTTGAGTGAAGCTCACAGTAGTAGATTTTCTGTACATCCGGGAGGTACGAAAATGTATAACAATTTGAAACAACTATATTGGTGGCTGGGAATGAAAAGAGATATTTCTTACTTTGTTTCGATATGTTTAATCTGTCAGCAAGTTAAAGCTGAGCACCAGGTACCATCTGGGTTATTACAACCGGTTATGATTCCGGAGTGGAAATGGGATAGAGTGACCATGGATTTTGTTTCGGGTTTGCCCCTGTCTCCGAAAAAGAAAGACGCAATTTGGGTTGTAGTTGATCCTTTGACGAAATCAACTCATTTTATTCCGATTTGGTTTGATTATTCGCTTGATAAGCCAGCTGAGTTGTATATTTCTGATATTGTGAGATTGCATGGTGTGCCATTTTCGATAGTGTCAGATAGAGACCCAAGATTTACGTCGTGATTCTAGAAGAAATTGCAAGATGCTTTGGGTACTAAATTGCATTTTAGCACAGCTTTTCATCAGCAAACTGATGGTCAATCAGGACGGATTATTCAGATACTTGAAGAGATGTTAAGATGTTGTATTCTCGAGTTTGAAGGTGTGTGGGAACAATATCTACCTTTGATTAAATTCGCTTATAATAACAGTTTTCAATCGAGCATTAAAATGGCATCGTACGAAGCCTTATACGGTAGGAAGTGTCAAACTCCGTTATACTGGTCTGAGCTCAGTGAGAATAAAATTTACGGTATTGATCTGATAAAAGAAACAGAACAGAAAGTGAAAGTAATCCGAGATAGTTTGAAAGCTGCCTCTGATCGTCAGAAATCATATGCAGATTTGAAAAGAAAAGATATCAAATTTAAGGTCGGTGATAAAGTGTTTCTAAAAGTATCTCTGTGGAAGAAACTGTTCCGATTTGGAAAAAAGGGCAGTTGAGTCTGAGGTTCATTGGACCGTATGAATCATCGAGCGAGTTGGACCGGTTGCTTATAGATTGAGGTTACCATCTGGGTTAGAAAAGATTCATACTGTGTTTCACGTATCAATGCTTCGACGGTACAGATCTGATCCGTCCCATGTGATATCCCCTTCTGAAATTAAGATTCAATCTGATATGACTTACGAAGAAAAACCGATCCGTATTTTTTCCCGCGAGATTAAAGAATTGTGAAACAAAAAGATTCCTCTTGTTAAAGTGATGTGGCATCAACAAGGTGTTGAAGAGGCTACGTGGGATCCCGAGGATGCAATGAAACAACAATATCCGAATCTATTTAATGGTAAGATTTTCGGGGATGAAAATCCCTAAGGGGGAGAATTGTAACAGTCTGATTTTCTAGTCGAAATAGTTGTTTCAGGACCACAAATCTGAGTCTGAAAAGTATTTTAATATTATTTTCTGTGTCTGTGATATGTGAATTTACATCTGTGAAATTTCTGTGATTTAATTTGTCTGTTTCTATGCTTAATTATGAAAAAGGATTAAATTGCGTAAAGTGTAAAAGTTGAGTGATAGATGTTAAAGCACCTATTTGGCTTGCCTTTTAAAATAAAGGTCCTTACATGTCAAATATACCATTGATATAGTAAGTGGACAATGTTGGACATGTGTTAGGTGAATGGATAATTTTATAACAAAGGGCAAAATGGGAAAAATGATTATTAAAGTTATAATAATAAAATGAAAACATGAAAGTGGTCATATTATCACCTTGTCCAGCCGAAAATTGAAGCTTCAAAGTATTCGGCCATTGCATAAGTGAATAGGTTAGTCCATTTTGCTCAGTTTTTTATAATTTCTACGTTTCTGTGATCGTTGCTTCGTGTTCTTCAAAGCCCATGTCTGAATTTCTATTTCTGTTAAAGATTTCATGAAATGGCATTGTTGGTATCATGATTTTTGTGATGTTTTTGAATGAATTATGAAGGCTTGGTAGATGGTTCATAAGTTTTGTCTTTGAGTTTTTGATGAAATTGAGCTATTTGGGTTAAATTTTGAAAATGAGGTTTTGAAGGACTAAATTGTGAATTGAACATGTTGTATGGGCTTATATAGAAGCCATGAAAATTCTGCTAGCCTTTTCTGCAAAAAAAATTTGTATATTGGTGATTTTGTGAAGAATGGACTAAATTGTCAAAGTGTGAAAATGTAAGGGCTAAAATGAAAAGTGCCCTACATATGTGTATATGGATTAAATTAAATGATTGAATGGTTGAATTTGTATTGTATTAGATCAAGAACAAAGAAAATCGGACTTAGATCGAGGAAAGTCTAAAATAGTCGAATAGTCGACTCGTTCCGTACGAAATCCGTCTGAGGTAAGTCAAATTACAATTACGTGTTAATTTGAATAAATTCTGCACATATGAATTGTAATATATATTGGATGGCCTTGAGTGCCTGATGATTATCTTTAGAGTAAAGTATGATAATAAGATAGTATTTGAAAAGCTCTGTATGTTCCTGAGCAAAGTTGACATCTGTCTGAGACATCGTGTAAGGCCGTGTCTGGGACACAGGCCTCGATTGAGATTTACGTATAAGACCATGTCTGGGACATCGGCATCGTATCTAATTTTGTGTACAACCCTTTCTGGGATAGAGGCATCGATATTGTACTACATGTAAGACCACGTTCGGGACGTCGACATTGTACTTGTTTATGAGCATCTGTATCGTTTCTGACCCGTCTGATGATAGCGTACCAAATTTGAGATTGAGTATATGAAATGTATAACCTATGCAGATACGTTTGTATCGTACTAAATTTCTGAATATGAAAAACTCTGTCTCTGTGAAATATGTATGGAAATGAAGTATGACATATATGCAAACAAAGGAGCATGATTAAGTTTGTGAATTATCCTATGAAATGGTTATGAATCTATATGGTTGGATTGTACTTATATGCTTTAGCATTTAGACCAATTGTATTTGGCTTACTAAGCTCTTTGTAGCTTACTCTGTATGTTTACTGTCTATTTTACAGTTATCGTAGCTACTAAAGGCTCGGGGATAGTCGAGGATCGTCACCACATTATCGATCTCATTTTGGTAGTTTTGAAAGTGTACATATTTTAAAGTATAGCATGTATAGGCTAGAAGGTCTATGTATATAAGTTTTGATGTGTATATATTATGCCATAGGAGTTGGTTAGCAAATGAAATGTTGTATATGGTTTTGGTATTTGGTTGATGGTGCCAAATGATGTATGGTTGTAGTGTTTTATGAGCTAATATGTTTTTGTTATAATGGAGCATATTTTGAGCATGGAAATTGGTTGGAAATTTTGGTATGAATGTTGTATATTATTGCTTGTAGGATTGGACCCAAAAAGGGGTGGCAAATTTGGCTTAAACCAAGCCTGCTTGGTGCCACACGGTCAAGGGACATGGGCGTGCCTTGTGGTCGTGTAAGAAAAGCAATATTCTTCTGAGAACTACACGGTCTTGACACACGGGCGTGTCATATGGTCGTGGTCTAAAGTCAGTATCTAGGTAAGTATCACACGGCCATAGTACACGAGCGTGCCTATTGGCCGTGTGCAAAAGTCAGTATAGGACCTGTTTTTGGCACGGCTGGTTCACATGGGCGTGTCTAGTGCCCGTGTGTGACACACGGCCTACTCGCATGGGTGCGTGACTTTAACAGTTTGAAAGAATTGGTTGAGTTCTGAAAATTCTAAATGTATTCATTTTAGTTCCGACCTTTCTTAAATGTATGTTTTAGGTCTCGTAGACCGTATTAATAAATGAATTGTTGATGAATGCCTCTACATTAATGATATTTAATATATGTTATTCTATATTTGTCTGAAATGTTCTGTCTGTCTGGTAATGACTCGTAACCCTAATTCAATGTCGGTTACGGGTTGGGGGTGTTACAGACTACTTTGCATTCATATAATAACTTACAATGTTAGCCATTTTTCATGGCCTTATACAAAATGAGTCAAATATTGAAGCAAGCCAACACATTTGGCCCCAAAACAATGTATAACCTATACATGCCATAATCAAAATTTAAGAACTAATTATACCAAGTGCTTCAAATGATAGTGTGATCGATGCCTCCGACGTCCGTTGATCCACAAGCTAATTAGGCGACACTATAAGAAAATCGAAAGAAATGGGGTAAGCATAAAGCTTAGTAAGTTGCATGAAAATAAATATAACAACAACTTTACCATTCATCATCATGCTCATAAAACAAAAGTAGGCATAAGCACAACTTACTCGTCCCTATCCAATAATTCACATAGCATATACTAAGCTCACATCTCATACATTTCAAATAGGTACCTGTACCACTCACAACATGGTTATACTTTTCTTATTTAACCAAATTTGTAACTCTCATCGTTGAACCATTTGAAATATTGTCGGATGTTTACTAAGCCTCAAACATAAGGTATAATGCCGATGCCATGTCCCAGACATGGTCTTACACTGGCTCATCCATTAAGTTGATGCCATGTCCCAGACATGGTCATACATTGACTCTCACATATCCGTGCTGAAGCCATGCCCCAGACATGGTCTTACACTGACACATCTTGTAGCTGATACATGTCCCAGACATGTCATACACTGGCTTACATCTCGAGGCCGATGCATGTCCCAGACATATCTTACACTAGCACACAATTAACCTGAATGTCATGGCATGAATATCTGATTTATTTCCTAAGTTTCAAACGGGAGTTCTACTATCTCAATATTCATCATACATAATTATTTCCACAAACAAGCATTTTATGTTATATCAATTCAAACACATATAATAACAATGTAGTTGTATTATTTACATACAACTTACCTCGGATTACAAATGTAAATGACTAGCTCGGCTTAGTCCACTTGTTTCGTTTTTTCCCAGTCTAGGCCTGGATTTTGTAATTCTTGATCTAAAATGATAGAAACTCATTTATATCATCAATAAATTACTCTAGACACTCGAAAATTCATAATTGGGCAAAATGACAGTTTTGCCCCTAGACTTTCACAAAATGACCATTTTACCCCTAGGTCCGAAAATCAATTTTTATCACATTTTCTCACTAACCAAGCCTAGCCAATCACTTTTTATACTAAAAGTAGCCCACAATTCTCATTATTCACACATTTATCAACCATTTTACAACTTATGCAAAATGGTCCTTAGTTAGGGTTTTCATGGAAACTACTTCACAAAAGTTGTTTATTACACTACCATAACTCATTTTCTTCCATAAAATTTTAGAAAACAATATAAATACAATCATGGTAAAACCCTAGACTTTCAACCATTTTGCAAAATATTCCCCTCATTTGAAAGCTCATGTTACAAGGGTTCTAAAAGTATAAAAATCATCAAGAAAAACCATTAAGATCACTTACTTGTAGAGAGATTAAGTGGCTAGAATTTTCAAGCTTCCAAAACCCTCCTATGGCAGATATTTTTGGTCAAGAAGAAGATGGGGAAAGGGATGATATCATCCAATGTTTATTTTCTTTTCTTTTTAGTCAAATAAGTCACCAACTTCACCTAATATTTGATTAAGTTAAAATCCTTGTCTCATGGCCGGCGAAGCACTATTTTAAGGCCAAATTTCACTTTAAAGACCCCCAATTTCTGGTACATGGCAATTTAACTCCCTTAGCTATCAAATTAAAACTTTTGAACTTTATGCGATTTAGGCGATTAAGCTCACAAACGCTAAAATTAATTCACCAAAATTTTCATGCATCATTATAAACATGCCATCACACGTAAAATAATATTAAAAATAGTTTTTCTGACCTTGGTTTAGTGGTTTTGAAACCACTATTCCGGCTAGGCACTAAATCGGGCTGTTACAGGTTAGGAGAGAGAAACCCCCGGTAAACAAATTACGAAAACAAAGGGCCGAAGAATTTTGGGCCAATATTGATGATGACCCAGAAAGAGCAGAGTTTTGGTTGGAAAATACCATTAGGGTATTTGATGAGCTATCATGCACGCCTGAGGAGTGCGTAAAGTGCACAGTGTCACTCTTACGAGACTCGGCCTACCGATGGTGGAATACTCTCGTGCCCATTGTACCGAGAGAGAGGATAACTTGGGAATTCTTCTAGGAAGAGTTCTGGAAGAAGTACATTAGCCAGAGGTTTATAGACGAGAAAAGGAAAGAATTCTTAGAGCTAAAGCAAGGCCGTATGACAGTGACAGGATATGAACGCAAGTTCGTGAGGCTTAGCAAATATATGCAGGAATGCATATCTACAGAAGCCATCATGTGTAAGAGGTTTGAAAATGGTCTGAATGAAAAAATTCATTTATTAGTTGGTATCCTAGAGTTGAGGGAGTTTGTGGTACTGGTTGAAAGAGCTTGCAAGGTCGAGGAGTTGGCCAAAGAGAAGAGAAAAGCAGATATCGAGTCCCGAGACTCAAGGAAAAGACAGATGGGGAAATCACAGTAGACCTCATCTAAGAGATCGAGAAAGTTTCCTACTCGATCAAACGCGTCAGTGGGGTTCTCGAACAAGAGCAAGAATAAGCAGTACGCGGTAACAAAAGCCCAAACTACTTCTATTGTGAGTGTTGGTAGTGCTAGCTCGAATAGACCAAAATCTTCACAGTGCGACAGACGTCATTTTGGTGAATGCCGAGGAAATGAAAAGGGCTATTTTAAATGTGGGTCATTGGACCATTTTATTCGTAGCTGTCCCAAGATGGTCGAGAAAGATAAGGATCAAAGCGTGAGATCGGGTAACGCTCCTTTAACGGTAGACCACATAAAAACCTAGGAAGTAGAGCTAGTAGTAGAAGTGCACCTAGAGATGCTACTGTTAGGTCCGAGGGCAAAGCGCCTGCAAGGACTTACGCTATATGTGCCCGTGAAGAGACAGAGTCTCCCGATGTGATCACGAGTACTTTTTCTATCCATGATATACCTATTGTTGCTTTAATAGACCCGGGGTCTACCCACTATTATATTTGTATGGAATTGATACCCCGTATGAACATGCTAGTAGAGTCCACTGAATTTATGGTAAAAGTGTCCAACCCTTTAGGTAAACATGTGCTAGTGGACCAAGTGTGTAGAAATTGTCCTTTGACAATTAGAGGTTATTGTTTTCCGACTAACTTGATGTTATTGTCGTTTAATGAATTTGATGTAATCCTTGGGGTGGATTGGTTGACTTTTCATAGTGTTGTAGTAGACTGTGGGAGAAAAGTTATTGAGTTGAAGTGTGAAAATGGGGATGTTCTTTGGGTTGAATCGGGTAGAATAGATAACTTGTCTGTGGTGATATCATCCTTTACGACAATGAGATATTTGAGAAAAGGATATGAGGCTTATCTCACTTTTGTGCTGAATACTCAAGCATCTGAGTCAAAGATTGAATTCGTACCAGTAGTTTGTGAGTTTACAGATGTGTTTCCAGAAGAATTACCCAGATTACCTCCCGTGAGGGAAGTTGAATTTGGAATCGAGTTAATCCCCGATATGGTACCCATCTTGATTGCTCTGTATAGAATGGATCCTACAGAGTTAAAGGAGTTGGAAGTTCAACTACAAGAGTTAACTGATAAGGGTTTTGCAAAACTGAGTTTTTCTCCGTGGGCTGCTTCGGTACTATTTGTGAAGAAAAAGGATGGATCAATGAGATTGTGCATAGACTACTGACAGCTCAACAAGGTGACTGTGAAGAACAAGTATCCATTGCCAAAGATTGATGATTTATTCAATCAATTGAAGGGAGCCATCATGTTTTCTAAGATCGACTTAAGGTCTGGCTACTACCAGCTAAGGGTTAAGGAGCAAGATGTGCCGAAAACCGCGTTTAGGACGAGGTATGGGAACTATGAGTTTCTTGTTATGCCCTTCGGTTTAACAAATACCCCTGCGGTGTTTATGGATTTGATGAACTGCATTTTTCGGCCGTATTTAGATAAGTTCGTGGTGGTTTTTATCTACGACATACTGATTTACTCACGTGATGAGAGTGGACACGCGGAGCATCTGAGAAAGGTTTTACCAACCTTGAGAGATAAGAAGTTATATGCCAAGTTCAATAAGAGTGAATTTTGGCTTAAAGAGGTCAAATTCTTGGGCATTGTAACACCCCGAATCCGTGACCGTCACCGGAGTTGAACACGAGGTGTTACCGGGCTTACTTCACTTATTTCCCCCTTTATATTTTTTTTTCTGTTCCAGGCAGGCTAGCTAACTGCGTCACTGTCACCTTAAAAATCATATATCGAGTTCCAGAACTCGAAAACTAGTTCCGTAAATTTTTCCTGAAACTAGACTCATAATTCCATTTACACATTTTTTCTAGAATTTTTGGTCGAGCCAATTAGTACAGTTTATTAGTTAAAGTCTCCCCTATTTCAGGGTTCGACTACACTGACCTTTGCGCATTACGACTTGGATATCTTCTTGTACAGGGCTCCAACACTTATGCCGTTTGTTTCTAAAGAAACTAGACTCACAAAGAAATCTGTACATATAGAGAATAACTTCTAATTCTCTCTGGTTAATTTATAGTGAATTTTCAAAGTCGGAACAGGGGATCCAGAAACTGTTCTGGCCCTGTTTCGTGAAAACTTGAATATCTCTTAAAATCCAACTCATGTGACCGTTTCGTTCCTTCCTCATGAAAGTAGATTCATCAAGGTTCAATTAAATAATGTATTCACTATTTAATTCCACTTCTACTATTTTTAGTGATTTTTCAATCTCACATCATCTTCTTCTTTGTCAAGATTTGTTACGAAAGCAAACAATGCCTATTTCATAATTCTTCCATGACCTAACTAATAATCCATCATACATAACACAAATTATGACCACCTTATCAAAATTAAGATTTCTAAGACTCGCGACTATAAGTTTTAGATCCACACTCAACCGACCACATAGGCCATATTCGCATGGCTTAAAGTTTACAACCCAAAATTCAACAAAACAAAAGAGCCTATACATGCCAAATGTTCTCCTAGATCGACTAAGAAGACAATGCCAAAAGATTGCTAGCCGGTGTGATGACTTCGATGACGGTTCCGAGCACACAAAAAGAAACGAGTCCAAGAGACCTAAAATAGGTGACAAGCAAACACCGAGTGAGTATATAACTCAGTAAGTCATAAGCATTCCACAATCATCCATTAACAAAATTATCACAAAGTGAAACAATGAAACGAGGCTAAGTTCCATACCGAACTATACCATAGTTCCTTGGACCCTTCGGTTCAATCTCATACCAATTCACCCAATGACATTTCATATACTATTCAATAGGGTAATTGAGGCATTTCCATATATCATCTCATTTCCACAACAATCATGCAAACAAATGAACTTTCATCTATTCCACGATACCTTATTTACGTGACTGCAATTGCAATCATCACATAGATTTAAAACTTACCAAGCTCAACCCCGAGCATGAACATAGCGCCTATCCGCCATGAGCTCAAGGTACTTACTCTTTCCGCTGTCCATGATCAACTCGATAAAGTCACACCCTCCATATAAAATAATCGATCGAAGATATGTATTGAGTTCGCACACATAGTGCTTAATAATCGATCGCGCACACTTAGTGCCATGTGATTTAAGCTCGCACACATAGTGCCATATAATTTAAGCTCGCACACTTAGTGCCATACATTTCAAGCTTGCACACTTAGTGCCAATCTCGCCGCCATGCACACTTATTGCCCGCACACTTAGTGCGAAACCAAACACTCTACACATTCACTACCTTTGTACATTCAACAATGTCATCATTCTATACACATACATTTTATATACATTTCGTTTTATTGAACGTAATCGCATAAATATCATGCTCATTTAAATCGACATCAAACATGTGCTTAATGACTTACCTTGTATTGGATAAAATAATTCCAAGTCGACTACTCGATGACCTTCGTTTTCCCCTTGTTGGACGCCTCTCCTTTAGGATCTTGAGCTTAAACAATTAAATTAACTCATTCAACCACTTTGTAAAATATTTGTATCAAACATTAAAATTTCATTTCGTAGGATACACATGGCAAATTCTTATCCTTCTACCCCATGCTTTTGAACTATTTGGTTCACACCCTTAGGCTATCACCCTATTGCCCACTATCCAAATCAAGGATAGTATCACAAGTGTATACACCCATATGGCCGAATGTGCAAGATTAAATTCAACACCACCTATGTGCTTAATTAGGTGGCCGAATATACCTTGTTAGACTTGACATTCTACGTCACAAGAACTTTAATTTAAATTTTCCAATTGCTTGGCCAAGGACTCACAAGTGCCTTATCCATAACCCATTCAGCCTTGCTACTTAAACTTAGCCTTTCATACACTTATCTCTATTTTTATAGAAGGCCGAATCCTTATGTGTTCCAATATCTAGCTTACTCAATTCAACACATCAAAACCACGTCTAGGCCGACTTTGCTAGCACACAAGCCTTTGGCTGAATGTCCTTGACCTCTAGTCACCTAAAATTTCTTTGTTCTTTAAAATTCATCCAAGACCACATTCGGCACCTCTAACTAATAATTTAGATACTCTCAAGTTCATTCACAAGTACTATTATTAATCACATTAAGCATTAATCATTTTGCAACATGAATTCTATAGCATGGCCGAATGCTCATGCACATACACACATAACAACAAGCACTCAATGACACAAAAATTTCCTTTTATTAAACATTCAAACTCACTCATCTTCATGCTTCATCACAACAACATCAAAACACCAACCAAGAAAGACAACATCCATGGCCAAATATCATCTCCATCAAATAGCAAAAGAAATCTAAACCATGGCTAAGTAGAACTCAAGCTAACAACTAAAAATATACATGAATCTCATGGAGCAACATCAAACATACCTTAGCCTAGTTACATGCATGGCCAAACCTCTTCAACCTTTCTTCTTCCTTAGGATTTTCGGCCAAGGATGTCAAAGGATGAACACATTTTTTTTTCTTTCTTTTTCTTTGTCTAGTCACGGCAATGGGGGGGCATCCACACACCTTTTTTTTTTGCTATCATCATTTTCCATTTCTTTATTACTAGCTTTTATTATATTGTTTCCTACATACATCACTAACATAACATGTTTGAGACATGTTTCCACCCATAGCATGGCCGGCCACTATGCATTAATTTGGCTAATTTGACATGCAAGGACAAGCACTTTCCCACTTATATTAATAGGCCACTTTAACACTTGCCTAGCATATTTCTAAATTGTCTCACATAAGTCCTATTTACTAAATTCACATACAATCAACTAAATTGAGGTTTGAAACATTTACACATCCTTATTCACATATAATAAACATAGAATATGACTCTTAATTATCTTTATGACTCGGTCTTGTGGTCCCGAGACCACTTCCCGACTAGGGTCACATTAGGGCTGTCACAACTCTCCCCCACTTAAGAAATTTTCGTCCCCGAAAATCTTACCGGTAAATAGGTTTGGGTATCGTTCTTTCATAGAGTTCTCGGGTTCCCAAGTAGCTTCTTCTATCCCGTGTTTGAGCCATAACACCTTTACTAAAGGAACCTTCTTGTTTCATAACTCTTTCACTTCACGAGCTAGGATACGAATCGGCTCTTCTTCATAACTCAGGTCGGATTGAATTTCAACCTCTGATGGACTAATTATGTGCGACGGATCAGATCTATACCGTCGAAGCATCGAAACATGAAAGACGTCGTGAATCTTTTCAAGTTCAGGGGGCAAAATTAGTCTATACGCAAGTGGACCAACTCGTTCAGAGATTTCGTACGGCCCAATGAATCTCGGACTCAACTTGCCCTTACGGCCAAATCTGAGTATCTTTTTCCAAGGTGAGACCTTAAGAAACACTTTGTCTCCCACCTGATACTCAATATCTTTTCGTTTCAAATCCGCATACGACTTCTGACGATCTGATGCTGCCTTCAGACTTTCACAAATTATTCATACTTTCTGTTCAGCATCTTTAATCAAATCAACTCCGAAAATTTTACTTTCACCGAGCTCGGTCCAAAACAATGGTGTACAGCATTTACGACCGTACAATGCCTCGTAAGGTGCCATTTTAATACTTGATTGAAAAATATTATTGTAAGCGAATTCAATCAAAGGTAAATACCGTTCCCATGCACCACTAAACTCGAGGATGCAACATCTCAACATATCCTCAAGTATCTGAATTATCCGCTCGGATTGACCATCAGTTTGGGGATGAAAAGCGGTGCTAAAATGCAACTTGGTACCCAAGGCTTCTTGCAATTTCTTCCAAAATCGTGAGGTGAATCTCGGATCTCTATCCGACACAATAGAAATCGGTACCCCATGTAATCTTACAATCTGAGAAACATACAATTCGGCCAGTTTATCCAATGAAAAATCCGTGCGTACGGGGATAAAGTGAGCCGACTTAGTCAGTCTATCAACAACAACCCAAATCGCATCTTTCTTACTTGCCAACACTGGCAACATCCATCGTCACTCGATCCTATTTCCATTCAGGTATCGTGATTGGCTGAAGTAATCCCGATGGCACTTGATGTTCCGCTTTTACTTGTTGACATATCAAACACTTTGAAACAATTTTAGAAATGTCTCGTTTCATACCGGGCCACCAAAATTGGCGTTTCAGGTCATTGTACATTTTAGTACTACCCGGGTGGACTGACATTCGACTACTGTGAGCCTCGTCTAAAATCATCGTTCCGAATTTCTTGGAATACATAATCGACCCTTGAATGTCAAGCAATCATTGTCGTCAATCTAAAATTTCGATTCCTCATTCGAAACACATTCAGCTCATTTAGCGACCAATTCAGCGTCGACCTTCTGGGATTCAAGTATTTGATGAATCAATAACGGTTTGGCCTCTAATTCAACTACTAGCACCTCATCGGGTGAAACGGATAGGTGAGCATCCATCGCTCTCAAAGCAAACAGTGCTTTACGACTTAAAGCATCGGCCACCACGTTGGCCTTTCCCGGGTGATAATCAATGACAAGTTCATAGTCTTTCAACAACTCAAGCCAACGTCTTTGTCACAGATTTAGATCTCTTTGAGTCATCAAATATTTAAGACTCTTGTGGTTCGAATAAATATGACACCTTTCTCCAAACAAGTAATGTCGCCATATTTTTAAGGCAAACACTATGGCTGCTAATTCAAGTTCATGGGTCGGATAGTTTCTCTCATACGGCTTTAATTGTCTCGACGCGTAAGCCACAACTCGACCTTCTTGCATCAACACACAACCTAGCCCAAGCAAGGATGCGTCCACCAAATGACAAACTCTTTGCGGACTCAATCGTACTAGCACTGGGGCCTCGGTTAAACAGGTTTTTAGTCGATCGAAACTTTCTTGACAGCGTTTTGACCACTCGAACTTAACATCTTTTTGGAGTAGTTTCGTCAACGGTGCAGCTATCATTGAAAAACCCTTTACAAATCGTCGATAGTATCCGGCAAGCCCCAAAAAGCTCCTAACTTTAGTAACATTCCTTGGAGGTTTCCAATCGACTATGGTCGAAATTTTGTTCGAGTCCACTCTGACACCCGATGCGGACACCACGTGCCCCAAAAAGCTAACCTCTCTCAACCAAAATTCACATTTACTGAACTTTGCGTATAACTGCTTATCTCGTAAAATTTGCAACACTAGCCTCAGGTGTTCAGCATGTACAGTTTCATCTCTCGAATAGACCAAAATGTCATCGATAAACACAACTACGAACCGATCCAAGTATGGCTTGAAAATTCGATTCATTAAATCCATAAATACCGCAGGGGCATTAGTGAGCCCAAACGGCATCACTAAGAATTCGTAGTGACCGTACCTCGTTCTAAAAGCAGTTTTGGGTATGTCCCATTCTCGAACCCTTAACTGATAGTATCCCGATCTCAAATCTATCTTTGAAAACACTGAGGCTCCCTTTAATTGATCAAACAAATCATTAATACGTGGCAACGGGTATTTATTCTTTATTGTCACTTTATTCAACTGACGATAGTCGATGCAAAATCTTATGGTTCCATCCTTCTTCTTCACAAACAACACTGGTGCGCCCTATGGTGAAGAACTCGGTCGAGCGAAACCTCTATCCGTCAATTCTTGCAATTGAACCTTCAATTACTTTAATTCCGTTAATGCCATACGATACGGGGCTATTGAGATTGGAGTGGTATCAGGTATAATTTTGATGCCGAATTCCACTTCTCGAATCGGTGGCAATCCCGGTAACTCCTCAGGAAAAACATCTGAATACTCACAAACTACTGGTACTGATTCTAGTTTCCTTTCCGTCTCTTTGCTCTCAAACACATACGCAAGGTATGTTTCACACCCCTTTTTCACATATCTCTGAGCGGTCATTGAAGATATTATCGCTGGCGCTCCTTTTAAATCAGTAGACTCAACTCGGACTACCTCATTATTTGCACTCTTCAAATCAATGCTTTTCCTTTTGCAGTTCACCACTGCATCATGTACGGTCAGCCAATCCATACCAAGAATAACATCGAATTTGTTAAACGGTAAAAGCATCAGATCGGCCGGAAAATAAGATTCTCGAATTATTAGGGGGCATCTCTTGCACACTTTATCGACAAGTACGTATCGACCCAAAGGTTTTGATACTCGAATTACGAACTCAGTAGACTCAACAGGTAGAGTCTTACTGGATGCTAAGGTTTCACATACATATGAATGAGTAGAGCCAGGGTCAATCAATCCAATCACACTAGTATCAAAGAGAGTGAAAGTACCAGTGATAACGTCAGGGGAGGATGCCTCCTCTCGTGCGCGGATGGCATATGCTCTAGCAGGAGCACGGGTCTCGGATCGAACAACCGTATCAGAGGCCCCTCTCTGATTACCACCCCTGCCTCCTGAAATTCTCGAGGGTCTACCTCTAGCCATCGTTCCACTAGGTCTTGTACCTTGCATCTTATTCTTCTCATCTAGCTCCGTGCAATCTCTAATGAAGTGGTCCTTGAACCGCATCCGTAATAGAGCCCTGTTAGCGAGACTTACCCCAACATTCACCTATGTGTCGCCTTCCACATTGGGGCATTCAGCTTTTCTTGACGATTATTGCCCACACTAGCAACCAAGTAGCTCGTGAGTCCATCGATGGTCATGCTCTAACGGAAATCCCATGATCGTCTTTGACTTATTTGTGTCCTCCTTGAACTTCTTTACAGTAGAAAATGGAGCTTTACCCACGATCTCTTACGACGGTCTTTAGCTTCAAATTCAGCCTTCTTCTTCTCCTTTCCAAGTTCTTCCGCCTTGCAGGCTCGTTCAACTAGTGTTACAAATTCTTTTATCTCCAAAATACCCACCAGCAGCTTTAAATCTTCATTCAATCCTTCTTCAAATCTTTTGCACATAGCAACCTCATCAGCCACACACTCCCGAGCATACCGACTAAGTCTTACGAACTCATGTTCGTATTCAGATGCTGTCATACGGCCTTGCTTGAGCTCCAAGAATTCCTTACGCTTTTGATCGATGAACCGTTGACTCATATATTTCTTTCGAAATTTTGTTTGAAAGAAATCTCAAGTAACTTGTTCCTTTAGGACTATGGAAATCAAGGTCCTCCACCAATAGTAGGCTGAGTCTCGCAACAAGGATATAGCACACTTTAGACATTCATCGGGTGTGCATGACAGTTCATCAAACACCCGAATGGTGTTATCAAGCCAGAACTCGGCCCTTTCGGCATCATCAGTAACTATGGCCTAGAACTCCTCAGCCCCGCGCTTCCTAATCAAGTCTACAGGTGGTTTACTCAGCCTCACAGGATCAGTAACTGATGGCATTATGGGCTCTAGGGGTGGAGTATTTAAATTCAGGAACGGTTGGATAGCCGGATTGGTTCGGGCATATTGCGCGGCCCATTCATTCATCATGGTGAAGAAGGCTTGTTTCGCCCCTTCACCTTGATTATTCGCAGATGACTGAGGTTCAACAGGCGGTTTCCCTTACGCAGGAACAGCCGCTACACTTTCAATGTTATCCGCTAAGGGTCTCTCTACCCCGGGTTCCATTTGCTAATCAAAACAAAAATTTTAACCGTCAGAAGTCATCACAGTATTAAGCACTAACATTATGGCATGTATAGCTAGACTCATACGCGCTATGGTAGTCCTAGAACCGACTAAACCATAGCTCTGATACCAATTAAATGTAACACCCCAAATCCATGACTGTCACCGGAGTTGAACACGAGGTGTTACCGGGCTTACTTCACTTATTTCCCCCTTTATATTTTTCTGTTCCAGGCAGGCTAGCTAACTGCGTCACTGTCACCTTAAAAATCATATCTCGAGTTCTAGAACTCGAAAATAAGTTCCGTAAATTTTTCCTGAAACTAGACTCATAATTCCATTTACACATTTTTTCTATAATTTTTGGTCGAGCCAATTAGTACAGTTTATTAGTTAAAGTCTCCCCTATTTTAGGGTTCGACTACACTAACCTTTGCGTATTACGACTTGGATATCTTCCTGTACAGGGCTCCAACACTTATACCGTTTGTTTCTAAAGAAACTAGACTCACAAAGAAATCTATACATATAGAGCATAACTTCTAATTCTCTCTGGTTAATTTATAGTGAATTTTCAAAGTCGGAACAGGGGATCCAGAAACCGTTCTGGCCCTATTTCGCGAAAACTTGAATATCTCTTAAAATCCAACTCATGTGACCGTTTCGTTTCTTCCACATGAAAGTAGATTCATCAAGGTTCAATTAAATAATGTATTCACTATTTAATTCCACTTCTACTATTTTTAGTGATTTTTCAATCTCACATCATCTTCTTTGTCAAGATCATTACAAAGCAAACAATGCCTATTTCATAATTCTTCCATGACCTAATTAATAATCCATCATACATAACACAAATTATGACCACCTTATCAAAATTAAGATTTCTAAGACTCGCGACTATAAGTTTTAGATCCACACTCAACTGACCACATAGGCCATATTCGCATGGCTTAAAGTTTACAACCCAAAATTCAACAAAACAAAAGAGTCTATACATGCCAAATGTTCTCCTAGATCGACTAAGAAGACAATACCAAAAGATTGCTAGCCGGTGTGATGACTTCGATGACGGTTCCGAGCACACAAAAAGAGACGAGTCCAAGAGACCTAAAATAGGTGACAAGCAAACACCGAGTGAGTATATAGCTCAGTAAGTCATAAGCATTCCACAATCATCCATTAACAAAATTATCACAAAGTGAAACAATGAAACGAGGCTAAGTTCCATACCGAACTATACCATAGTTCCTTGGACCCTTCGGTTCAATCTCATACCAATTCACCCAATGACATTTCATATACTATTCAATAGGGTAATTGAGGCATTTCCATACATCATCTCATTTCCGCAACAATCATGCAAACAAATGAACTTTCATCTATTCCACGATACCTTATTTACGTGACTGCAATTGCAATCATCACATAGATTTAAAACTTACCAAGCTCAACCCCGAGCATGAACATAGTGCCTATCCGCCATGAGCTCAAGGTACTTACTCTTTCCGCTGTCCATGATCAACTCGATAAAGTCACACCCTCCATATAAAATAATCGATCGAAGATATGTATTGAGTTCGCACACATAGTGCTTAATAATCGATCACGCACACTTAGTGCCATGTGATTTAAGCTCGCACACATAGTGCAATATAATTTAAGCTCGCACACTTAGTGCCATACATTTCAAGCTTGCACACTTAGTGCCAATCTCGTCACCATGCACACTTATTGCCCGCACACTTAGTGCCGAAACCAAACACTCTACACATTCACTACCTTTGTACATTCAACAATGTCATCATTCCATACACATACATTTTTATATACATTTCGTTTTATTGAACGTAATCGCATAAATATCATGCTTATTTAAATCGACATCAAACATGTGCTTAATGACTTACCTTGTATTGGATAAAATAATTCCAAGTCGACTACTCGATGACCTTCGTTTTCCCCTTGTTGGACGCCTCTCCTTTAGGATCTTGAGCTTAAACAATTAAATTAACTCATTCAACCACTTTGTAAAATATTTGTATCAAACATTAAAATTTCATTTCGTAGGATACACATGGCAAATTCTTATCCTTCTACCCCATGCTTTTGAACTATTTGGTTCACACCCTTAGGCTATCACCCTATTGCCCACTATCCAAATCAAGGATAGTATCACAAGTGTGTACACCCATATGGCTGAATGTGCAAGATTAAATTCAACACCACCTATGTGCTTAATTAGGTGGCGGAATATACCTTGTTAGACTTGACATTCTACGTCGCAAGAACTTTAATTTAAATTTGCCAATTGCTTGGCCAAGGACTCACAAGTGCCTTATCCATAACCCATTCGGCCTTGCTAATTAAACTTAGCCTTTCATACACTTATCTCTATTTTTATAGAAGGCCGAATCCTTATGTGTTCCAATATCTAGCTTACTCAATTCAACACATCAAAACCACGTCTAGGCCGACTTTGCTAGCACACAAGCCTTTGGCCAAATGTCCTTGACCTCTAGTCACCTAAAATTTCTTTGTTCTTTAAAATTCATCCAAGACCACATTCGGCACCTCCAACTAATAATTTAGATACTCTCAAGTTCATTCACAAGTACTATTATAAATCACATTAAGCATTAATCATTTTGCAACATGAATTCTATAGCATGGCCGAATACTCATGCACATACACACATAACAACAAGCACTCAATGACACAAAAATTTCCTTTTATTAAACATTCAAACTCACTCATCTTCATGCTTCATCACAACAACATCAAAACACCAACCAAGAAAGACAACATCCATGGCCAAATATCATCTCCATCAAATCGCAAAAGAAATCTAAACCATGGCTAAGTAGAACTCAAGCTAACAACTAAAAATATACATGAATCTCATGGAGCAACATCAAACATACCTTAGCCTAGTTACATGCATGGCCAAACCTCTTCAACCTTTCTTCTTCCTTAGGATTTTCGGCCAAGGATGTCAAAGGATGAACACATTTTTTCTTTCTTTCTTTTTCTTTGTCTAGTCACGGCAATGGGCGGGGCATCCACACACCTTTTTTCTTTGCTATCATCATTTTCCATTTTCTATTTTTTATTACTAGCTTTTATTATATTGTTTCCTACATACATCACTAACATAACATGTTTGAGACATGTTTCCACCCATAGCATGGTCGGCCACTATGCATTAATTTGGCTAATTTGACATGCAAGGACAAGCACTTTCCCACTTATATTAATAGGCCACTTTAACACTTGCCTAGCATATTTCTAAATTGTCTCACATAAGTCCTATTCACTAAATTCACATACAATCAACTAAATTGAGGTTTGAAACTTTTACACATCCTTATTCATATATAACAAACATAGAATATGACTCTTAATTATCTTTATGACTCGGTCTTGTGGTCCCGAGACAACTTCCCGACTAGGGTCACATTAGGCCTGTCACAGGCATGTTGTGTCGGGAGATGGAATTAGAGTTGACCCAAGCAAGATCTCGGCTATTGTTGAGTGGAAATTGCCAAGGAATGTGACAGAAGTTCGAAGCTTTCTGGGTTTAGCTAGGTACTATAGAAGATTCGTAAATGGATTCTCTATGATAGCTGCTCTGATGACAAGGTTGTTACAAAAGGATGTCAAGTTCGAATGGACAGAGAAGTGCCAACAGAGTTTTGAGAAATTAAAGGCTTTGTTGACCAAGGCTCCAGTTTTGGTGCAACCAGAATCGGGGAAAAAATTCATGGTATATAGCGACGCCTCCTTAAATGGATTAGGGTGCGTGCTCATGTAAGAAGGCAAAGTGATAGCATATGCCTCGAGACAGCTAAAGCCACACGAGAAGAATTACCCGACGTACGATTTAGAGTTGCCTCCATTGTGTTCGCGCTGAAAATTTGGAGACACCATTTGTACTGCGAGAGAAGTCGAGTGTTCACTGACCATAAGAGTATAAAGTATTTGATGACTTAAAAAGAGCTGAATTTACGGAAACAAAAGTGGTTGGTGTTGATAAAGCATTACGAGTTGGTGATTGAATACCACCCCGGAAGGGTGAATGCAGTCACTGATGCTTTGAGTAGGAAATCATTGTTCGCCCTGAGGGCTATGAATACTCAGCTAGCCGTGATTGATGATGGCTCGATTCTAGCCGAGATGAGAGCTAGACCGATGTTTCTTCAAGAGATATGCGAAGCTTAGAAAGGTAATAAGGACGTGCAAGCTAAGATGGCTCAGTGTGAGACGGGAAATGAATTAGAATTTCGTATGATACCGATGGGTGTATAATGTACCGAGATAGGATTTTTGTACCCAAGGATAATGAACTTATTTAAAAGATTTTCCGAGAGGCGCATAGTGGTTGCTTGTTTATCCATCCGGGTAGTGTGAAAATGTATAACGACTTTAAGAAAATGTACTGGTGGTTGGGGATGAAAAGAGACATTTCTGAGTTTGTTTCTAAGTCTCTAGTTTGTCAACAAGTGAAGGCCAAACACCAAGTACCCTCGGGTTTACTTGAGCCTGTGATGGTTCCCGAGTGGAAATGGGACTGAGTAACCATGGATTTTGTGTCGGGGTTGCCTTTGACACCAAGGAAAAAGGATTCAGTTTGGGTCGTTGTTGATAGATTTACTAAGTCATCACATTTTATACCGGTGTGTACCTACTTTTCCCTTGAGAAATTGGCTGATCTACAAGTTTTCGAGATCGTGAGACTTCATGGAGTACCTTTATCGATCATTTTGGATAGAGATCCGAGGTTTACCCTGCAGTTTTAGAAGAAGTTGCAAGAGGCATTGGGAACAAAACTGAATTTTAGTACAGCATTTCACCTGCAAACCGATAGTCAGTCAGAGAGAGTCATTTAGACCTTAGAAGATATATTGTAATGTTGTGTTCTCAAGTTCCAAGGCAGCTAGGAAAAGTATTTGCCGCTAGTTGAATTCGCCTATAATAATAGTTACCAGTCGAGTTTGAAAATGGCACCCTATGAGGCTTTGTATAGGCGTAAGTGTCGAACGCTCTTCTATTGGACAGAACTTAAAGAGAATCAAATTCACAGGGTTGACTTAGTTAGAGGGACTGAAGAAAAGGTTAAGGTGATTCGTGATTGCCTGAGAGTTGCATCGGATAGGTAGAAATCCTATGCGAATTTGAAACAAAAAGAGATCGAGTTTCAAGTTGGTGATAAGGTGTTTTTGAAGGTATCTCCATAGAGGAAAGTCCTCAGATTCAGTAGAAAGGGCAAGCTGACTCCTCGATTCATATGACCTTATGAGATTATCGAGAGAGTAGGGCCTATTGCCTACTGATTGGCCTTGCCCTAAGAATTAGAAAAGATTCATGACGTGTTTCATGTGTCCATGTTACATCAATATAAATCGGATCCTTCGCATTTGATCGCGCCAACAGAGTTTGAGATTAGCTCAGAGTCGGTTAAGATTTTTGCTCGGGAGGACAAACAATTAAGGAATAAAAGTATAGCACTCATGAAAGTTTTGTGGCATAGACATGGAGTCGAGAAAGCCACATGAGAACCCGAGGAGACTATAAGAGACCAATACCCAAATTTGTTCACCGGTAAGATTTTCAAGGACGAAAATCCCTAAGGAAGGAGAATTATAACAGCCCAATTTTGGGCTCAATCGGAGCGGTGGTTTTGAGACCACCAATTAAAAGTTAGAGAAATTATTTTATTATTTTAGAGTTATAGCATGTTTATATTAGTGCATGAAATATTTGGTGAAATAATTTTAGCGTTTGTGGGCTTAATTGTGAAAAAAAACTAAATCGCATAAAGTGCAAAAGTCTTAATTTGACAGCTAAGGGGGTTAACTTGTCATGTATCATAAGTTAGGGGTCTTTAAAGGGAAAATAGACCCTTAGATTATAGCTTGGCCGACCATGAGACAAAGAATTAAGGTAGTCAAATGTTGGTAAAAATTTGGTGGCTTATTTGACCAAAAAGAAATAAAATAAAAGAAAGATGATATCATCTTTTTTCACCATTTCTTCTCCACTGAAAATTCAGCCATTGTAGGGGTTTGAATGCTTGAAAATTTCAACAACTTGTAACCCTCTCAAGTAAAATAAAAGAAAGATGATTTATGTATTTTTAGAACCCTTATAGCATGAGCTTTCAAATGAGGGGACTATTTTCCAAAACAGTTGAAAGTCTAGGGTTTCACCATGAGAGTTTTCATGTTGTTTTCTAAAATTTTATGGAAGAAAATGAATCATGGTTGTGAAATAAGCACTTTTTGTGCTAGGACCTCTCATGAAAACCCTAATAGGACCATTTTGTAAAGTTTGTAAAATAGATAGTAATGTTGTGAAATACTGGAAATTCTAGGTTGTCATAAGAGAGATAAATGGTCGATTAGGCTTGACTAATAAGGAAACTCGATAAAAATTGATTTTCGGGCCTAAGGGTAAAATGGTCATTTTGTGAAAGTCTAGGGGCAAAATGGTAAATTTTCCAAAAATGTGAATTGTTGCTTGAGTAAATTATCTAGTGATTAAATGGATGAATTTTTATTATTTTAGATCAAGAAATACAACATTCGAACCTAGACCGGGGGAAAGCCAAGCAAGTAGACAAAAACTGACTAGTCACCGAGGTAAGTTGTATGTTAATAATGCAACTATATCTTTATGATGTGTAATTGAGTTGATATGACATAAATTGTCTTGATTTTGAATATGAGAATACATGCCGAGAAATTTACGTAGTAAAGACATTCGTTGAACATTCGGAATAGACTTAGATATTTGTACCGTGATAATCGGTGATATGTGTGCTAATGTAAGACATGTCTGGGACATGCATTAGCCACAATATGAGAGCTAGTGTAAGACATGTCTAGGACATGCATCGGCATTAAGACGAGAGGTAATGTAAGACCTGTCTGGGACATGCATCGGCCCCGCGATATACAAGCTAGTGTAAGACCTGTCTGAGACATGGTGTCAACTTGTTGTGTGTCAGTGTAAGACCTGTCTAGGACATGGCATCGACATCGATAGATGAAATCTAGTGTAAGACTTGTCTGGGACATGGCATCGGCCTTGCTATATGAAAGCTAGTGTAAGACTGTGTCTGGGACATGGCACCGGTATCTTAACCCATGTTAGGGCTATTGAGTATCCGGTAGAATTCAAAATGGTTCAACGAAAGATTTATGATTTTATATCGAGATGAAAAAAGTTATGATCATGTAATGAATGGTACAGGTACCTATATTAAATGTAATGGATGACGATGAGTAAGTTGTACCTTTGTCTATTTATGGTATTCATGAATAAGCTATGAAAGGTTATGAGCATATTGTTTATAATGATTAGTTGATGTTTATTTTCATACAACTTACTAAGCTTTATGCTTACCCTATTTTTCCATTTTCTTATAGTGTCACCAAAGTAGCTCGAGGATCCTTGCCTACGTCGAAGAAGCCAGTCACACTATCATCTGAAGCACGTGGTATAGTTAGATCTTTTATTGTTGATTATGGCATGTATAGGACCCTTTGGTTTTGTTTTAGTGTCACATTGTTTTGGGCCAAATGTGTTAGCTTGTTCTAATATTTGACTCATTTTGTACAAGGCCATGAAAAATGGCTAATATTGAAAGTTATTATATGAATGCAAAGTAGTCTTTCATGACTGAGAAATTGTTGGTATGGTTGAATACATGAATTGTATATAGACTTTAGCTATGGTTGTTGCTATATTGTGTTTCAGGTTGGCAAAGGGCTTGATAGATAGCCCTATATTGTCCACACAGGTAGACACATGGGCGTATGCCTAGACCATGTGAAACACACGACCAACCCCATGGGCGTGTTGTCTGGCCATGTGTCCCTTGCATGTAAAAGTTTCAAGTCAGTATGCATAATAGTAAACACACAGGCAGAGGTACGGCTGTGTGTCTCAACTGTGTGGAGGACACAGCCTTTGGCTAGGGGCGTGTGCCTCAGCAGTGTGCCTTAGACTGGATGCTAATGTCAAAAATAGAATGTCAAGGTTTTTAGACATAGGCTAGGACACAAGCATGTCATGGCAATGTGAGGGACACTGGCCATAGACACGAGCGTGTGTCAGGCCGTGTGAAAACCCCTGTAGGTTCAAATTTAGAATTTAATTCACATGGGTATTGGACACGGGCATGTCCCTAAATGCTTAGGCTGTGTGTATGTCACACGGGCCATCAACACGGCCATGTTGTAATGACCACAGGGGCATGTTGCCCTTCCACACGGGTGTTTTCCCTATTACAAGAGTTATTTTTATTTCATCAGTTTAAGGACTCGAGTTGGTTCCAAATGGTTTCCAATGAAAGTTTGAGGCCTCGTAGGCCCACATTAAAGAGTTTAAACAAAGTTCGAAAGAGCTTTAAATTTTGATTAAGTCTTGGTGACTTGGAAATGATTGTATGTATGTGATTAAGTATGGTAATGCCTCGTGCCCAGTCCCAGCCTCGGACTTGGGTAAGGTGTGTTACATGTCCCTAGATGCTTAGGTCGTATGTGTCACACTGGCCATCAGCACGGCCATGTTATAATGACCACACTGGTGTATTGCCATTCCACACGGGTATGTGCCCTGTTTCATGAGTTATTTTTCTAAAGTTAGGTAAAGGACCTGGGTTGGTCCCGAATGGTTTCCAATGGATGTTTGGGGCCTCGTAGGCCTATATTAAAGAGTTTAGACAAAGTTCGAAAAGGTTTTAAATTTGATCAAACCTTGATTATTTGGAAACGTTGAAAATGCATGTGTTTAAGTTTAGTAATGCGTCATATTCCGTCCTGATGTAGGGCACTGGTGTGAGGTGTTACATTTAGTGGTATCAGAGTTATGGTTTAGTCGGTTCTTGAACTAACCTAGAATGTGTACGAGTCTAGCTATACATGCCATCGATAAATTGTGATGTGTGATTGCTCCTGATTTTGTTATTATGTTTTCTTATAGTAATGGATCCCAATCGAACTATGGCGGATGATGTACAAATTAATGCACCAGCTCCTACTGAAGGGGTGGTGCCATTCGATAATCGACCTCCCACGATTAGTCAGGCAGGGGGAGAAGGGTCTCGAGAAGCCTTTCTCCATTTAAAGAATGAATGGTACATGGAGTTTGTCTGAGCGAACTCGAATGCTCAACCCCCTCCACCTCCCCCTACTCCTCAACCGGTCCCTGTAGCACCCCAAGGTATGGATTTTGTGAGATTAAATAAACCCCCAGTGGATAAGATCCTAAAGCATGACGCCGAGGAATTTCGTGCTAATAAAGATGATGATCCCGAAAGGGCAGAGTTCTGGCTTGAGGATACCATCAGGGTATTCGATGAATTATCTTGAACTTCTGAAGAATGCTTGAAGTTTGCCATATCCTTGTTGAGGGACTTGGCACACCACTGGTGGAAAACGTTAGTTTCAATGGTACCTTACGAGAGAGTCACATGGGAATTCTTTCAAGAATAATTTTGAAAGAAATATATTAGTGAGAGATTCATGGATTAAAAGTGTAAGGAGTTTCTTGACTTGAAGCAGGGCCGCGTGACAGTTACTGAATATGATAGGGAGTTCGTCTGACTTAGTAAGTATGCTCGGGAGAATGTGTCTTCTGAAGCTAAGATGTGTCGAAGGTTTGAGGACAGACATAATGACGATATTAGGTTGTCAGTGGCCGTCCTTGAATTGAAGGAGTTTGTAGTGCTTGTTAATCAGGCATGTAAAGCTGAGGAGTTGATCAAAGAAAAGAAGAAAAACGAGGTTGAGACTAGAGATACAAGGAAGAGGCATGCAAGCAAGTCATTTTTGTCTCAGTCTAAGAAACCTAGAGATGTTTACTCTCCTTCTCATGTGTCAGCTAGACACTCATACGTAGATCGTAAGAAGCAAGATTTGAGTTTTAAATCTCGGGCTACATCGGTGGCTAGTGTGGGTAATGTCAGATCTTCTCGACTAGAGTGCCAGTATTGTGGTAGAAGTCATTTCGGCAAGTGTAGAATGAACGATGGATCCTGTTTCTAATGTGGTTCTCGAGACCATTTTATCAAGGATTGCCCCAAGAGGAACGAGAAAGAAAATTTTCAAAGTGTAAAGCCAAGTGGCTCAAATTCTAAAGGAAAACCTCAGAGGAATGTCGGAATTGGGGCTAGTAGCAAGAATGTGATGAGAGATACCACAATGAGATCAGAAGCTACAACTCTGGCTAGAACCTATGCCATACATGCGCATGAAGATGCATCTTCACCCGATGTGATCACCGGTACATTTTCTCTCTATGATAATACTATTATTGCTTTGATTGCCCCTGGTTCTACTCATTCGTATGTGTGCATCAAATTGGTGTCTAGCATGAACATACCTGTTAAGTCTATGGAGTTTATGATTAAAGTGTCGAACCCTCTAGGCAAGCATGTGATAGTTGATAAAGTATGCAAGAAATGTCCTTTGATAGTTAGAGGTCACTATTTTCCGGTCGATTTGATGTTGTTACCATTCAATGAGTTTGATGTCATTTTGGGTATGAACTGGTTGACACTCCATGATGCTATAGTAAATTATAGGCAAAAGGTTATTAAATTGAAATGAGAAAATGTTGAAACTCTTTGGGTTAAATCAGATGAACCGGAGAACTTGCCTATTGTGATATCCTCAACGTCTGCCCATAAATGTTTGAGAAAAGGTTGTAAGGCTTATTTGGCTTTTGTAATGAATACTAAGGAGTCTGAGTTAAGGGTTGAGTCAGTGCCAGTTGTAGGTGAATATGTGGATATCTTTCAGAAAGAATTGCCCGGGTTACCCCCAATAGAGAAGTTGAATTTGGTATAGAGTTAATGCTAGAGACACTGCCTATTTAGATTGCTCCGTATCGAATGGCTCCGACTGAGTTGAAAGAACTAAAGTCACAATTGCAAGAGTTGATCGACAAAGGTTTTGTGAGACCAAGCTTTTCACCATGGGGTGCTCCTATGCTATTTGTGAAAAAGAAAGATGGATTCATGAGGTTGTGCATAGATTACTGGCAGTTAAATAAGATGACAATCAAGAATAAATATCCGTTGCCGCGGATTGACGACTTGTTTGATCAATTGAAAGGAGCAGCATGGTTTTCTAAGGTAGACTTGAGATCCGGCAACTACCAACTGAGAGTTAAAGAGTCAGATGAGCCTAAGACTGCTTTTAGGACGAGGTATGGTCACTACGAGTTCCTCGTCATGCCTTTTGGGTTAACAAATGCTCCCATCATGTTTATGGATTTAATAAATAGAATATTTTGGCCATATTGACATAAGTTTGTGTAACACCCCTATAACCCGTATCCGTCGCCAGAGTGGGTTATGAAGAGTTACTAATCCAAAACTCAACATTTGTACATTCACATTTACATAAGTTCATTAGAAATTATATGCATAGCCAAACACAATCAAAGATCAAAATTCAAACTTATACCGACATTCAAAAGTTTCCATATTCACATGGCTTATATACAAAGACATTTCAAAATATCATTCACTTAAGTCTATTCTATACATGCCATACTAGCTCCAAAATATAGTAGTACCAAAATGATAGATAGTGTGACGAGTTACTGATGATCCCCTCCCGAACAGGTGACTGGAGTCAACAATCTATAAAACAGAGAAACGTAACAAACAGAGTAAGCTTTCATAGGCTTAGTAAGTTTTAAGCAATGCAAACAATTAAAATCAATTATACTTCAATCATTCAATTTCTCAAGAGGCCATTTTCTAGGTATATTGTCATTTGGCCGAATATACACAAGAGCATAATGCAAAATTAGCATTCTTATTTCTCTTAAACTAAATGCATATATCATAAATAAATCAAATACTTTCACATACTTTCACATCTTGACCAAATGTATCATGATCATAGATATAATTATAACATTTATTCACATAAGTATCACATTATACACTTATTATTCAATTCCAATAAAGTTCACATATAAATACATAATACGTACCTGGCCAACTTAACGTATTGAATGTATTCATTTGTTGTTCTAACACGAGGTATCTTAGTCTTAGACTTTTATCAAATCACCAGCATTTAGCCTACTAGGTTTTAAACCCGAGTTCATTCACCGGCATTTCGCCTGCTAGGCTTGAAGCCCGATATCATTTCACCGGCATTGTAGCCTGCTAGGCTCGAAGGCCCGAATAGTATTTCACCGGCATTATAGCCTGCTAGGCTCAAAGGCCCAAATAGTATCTCACCGGCATCATAGCCTGCTAGGCTGAAAGGCCCGAATATTACTGTACGATATTCAAATCAACAAGTTTCATATAAAATCACACCAATTTAGGCACAAACATAATTCAAATATATCATCCTACATTTATTCACATTTATTTCATTTCATCATTCACACTTATCATTAGGTAGTTTACACATAACATCTCACTCATATTCATCTATCACTTATTATTTGATCATAAAAACATATCACATTTTAATTCCATATTATAATTGCCATTCGGCCATTTACATATATTACAAGTAATACTTAATTCTCATAATATGTAATGTCATTATCGAATATTATTTATGTTTATCTACTTAAAACTTACCTCGAATATTTTTGAACAGTCTCAGATCTGCTATTCAACTACTTTCTCTTTTCCCTTGTCCAACCTTGGTTCTCTTTGCTCTTGAGCTAATTCAAACAAAAATTTAACTTATTAAAGTCCCACCATGCTAGCTTATGGCCGAAAATAACAAGAAATTTAATAGGTCATATAGCTACTTTTAGCTCAAATACAAAATGGTCATACACATTTTTAATCAAATTAAGCAATTTAATACAATTTATTTAACATTTCCTTATGTACACCTTTATGACCGAATACACCTATCAATTAAGTAACTTACCTTAACACATAACCCACAGAGCCAAAGTACATATAACCCTAATGACTGAATATGTATATCATCAAAGTTCCTATGATTTAACCCTTAAACTTCATAGCCGAATATTCATTGTATATCTAGCTCACATACACAAACACAAAACTCATATGGCTTATTATATTTTCATATACATAGAATATATAATTCATCAAATAGATATTTATTCACGTTCCCTTAACACATATTGATCAATTAATCCTTGCATTAGCCTTTGACACATTCGGTCATTAAAGTAATAACCTATTTAACATTCAAGCATTTTATACTAAAATTCCTCCCAAGGTCGAATTCATATACAACCTTTAATACTCATACAAATTTTATATTTTAAATAATTTATATACACCATTAACCTAATATCAATTAACTAACCACTTTAACAAATTTTCTTTAACTATACACAAATTCGGCAATGACAATGACAATTTAACAAACCTTAAATCCAACTTATAATTGTGCATATCTCATTCAAAGCATCCACTCCAATTTATCATCTAATCATCCGTAGCCGAATACACATTTTTCTTTCATTCATTCTTAACAAAAATTTTATCAAGCTTAAATCTCCATTCTATCATTTTAAAACGCAAACATTACTCAAATGTTATTTAAGTTCACATTCGGCAACTACACATACACACAAGCCGATTTTCCTATCATCTAAACCACCTATATGAACATTAAACTAGCTCAAACTTCACCCATCCACAATTACTCATTAAAACATAAAGACAACAACCATTCCCTTCAAATTCTTCCATAGCTGATTACTCATATCACCACACAAAATTCAAAATTTTGACATGGGCTAAGTAAGGGACTTAGTAATTAGCTTAAAATATGCTAAAATCTCAAAAACTAACATGAATTTCTTACCTTAATTCCACTTAAAGGTGACCGAATGGCTATCTCCCTTTTCCTCTTTAAGATTCGGCTAAGCTAAGGAAAAAGATGAACCAAAACATTTTGTTTTTCTTTTTATCATCTATTCTTATTTTAATTAATTTTTATTTCATAATTTAAGCCATTAACTATTATAATATTAATATATAATGCATATATGGCTATTCAACCATCATCATGGCCGGCCACTTACTTAAGAATAGGGAATTTGACATACAAATCCCCATATTTTAAGCCATGAAATATTTGACCACTACACTTCAACCTATCACAATTTCAATATTTATCACAAAAGTCCTTTTTAATTAATTCACATCTAAATGACAAAATCAAAGCATGAAATTTTCACACATACACTTTCACTTATCATAGGCATAGAATATAACATTTAATTATTTTTGTGACTCGGTTTCGTCATCCCAAAACCACTTCTCGACTAGGGTCAAATTAGGGCTGTCACAGTTTGTGGTTGTATTTATCGATGATATTCTAATCTATTCTAGAGATAAGGTAGAACAATTGAACACTTGAGAACCATTCTGCAGACTCTGAGAGACAATCAGTTGTATGCCAAGTTTAGTAAGAGTGCATTTTGGCCTCGAGAAGTCAGATTTTTGGGTCACACTATCTCGAGTGATGGCATTAAGGTTGATCCCAGCAAGGTTTCCGCTATTGTTGAATGGAAACCACCAAATAATGTAACCAAGGTTAAAAGCTTTTTGGGTTTGGCTAGTTATTACAGGCAATTTCTAAAGGAATTCTCCATGATTACTACTCCTATGAAGAGGTTGCTACAAAAAGAAGTTAAGTTTGACTGGTCGGATAAGTGTCAGCAGAGTTTCGAGAAGTTGAAAAAGTTGTTAACTGAGGCTCCAATATTAGTACAACTCGAATCAGGAAAAGACTTCTTGATTTATAACGATGCTTCTCTAAATGGCTTGGGATGCTTACTTATGCAGAAAGGCAAAGTTATAGCTTATGCCTGGAGACAATTGAAACCTCACAAGAAGAATTATTTGAAACATGACCTAGAGTTGGTCGCCATAGTGTTTGCCTTAAATATCTGGTGGCATTATTTGTCCGGAGAGATATGCTATGTATACACTGATCATAAAAGTCTTAAGTACTTGATGACTCAAAAGGATATAAATCTTAGACAACGGAGGTGGTTGGAACTATTAAAAGATTATGAGTTGATTATCGACTAACATCCGGGTAAGGCGAACGTGGTCACGGATGCATTGAGTAGAAAATCATTATTTGCACTGAGAGCAATGAACGACCATTTGGCCTTGTTAGAGGATGGTTCAATTCTAGCCGAGTTAAAAGCTAGATCGACGTCTCTCCAAGAAATTTATGAAGTTCAGATGAGTGACAGTGAATTGCTAGCCAAGAGAACACAGTGTGAATCGGGTTTTGAATCAGATTTTTGGATTGATTCCGATGGTTTCTTAAGGTTCTAGAGTAGGATTTGTGTTCCTAAGGACATTGGTTGATTCAGAAATTTTACTTGAGGCACATAGTGGTTGTTTGTCAGTACACCCTAGAAGTACGAAAATGTATAATGATACGAAGAAAATGTATTGGTAGCCGGGGATGAAAAGGGAAATTTCAGAGTTTGTGTCAAAATGCTTAGTATGCCAACAAGTGAAAGCCGAACACCAAGTACCTTCGGGTTTACTTCAATCTACCATGGTCTCTAAGTGGAAGTGGGATCAAATTACTATAGACTTTGTGACGGGTTTGCCGGTAACTCCGAGGAAGAAAGATGTCGTATGGGTTGTGGTTGACCAATTGATAAAGTCAACTCACTTTATCCTGGTGCGAATGGACTTTTCACTTGATAAGCTTGCTGACTTATACATTTCCGAGATTGTGAGGCTTCATGGAGTACCTTTGTCGATTATTTCGGATAGAGATCCAAGATTCACTTTGTGGTTCTAGAAAATGTTGCAAGAGGCTTTGGGTACAAAGTTGAACTTTAGTACCGCTTTCCATCCTCAAACTGACAGCCAGTCTGAGTGAGTAATTCAAATTCTTGAAGATATCTTGTGGTATTATGTTCTTGAGATTCAAGGTAGTTGGGAAAAGTATTTACCTTTGGTAGAATTTGCCTACAACAACAGTTTTCAGTCGAGTTTGAAAATGGCACCTTATGTATGGGCTTAAGCGTCAAACGCCTTTGTATTGGACCGAGCTTAGAGAGAGTCAGATTCAGGGGGTTGACTTAGTCAAGGAGACTGAAGAAAAAGTTAAGGTGATTCGTGATTGTTTAAAGGCCGCTTCAGATAGACAAAAGTCCTACGCATTTGAAACGACAGGAAATCGAATTTTAGGTCAGCGATAAAGTATTTTTGAGAGTGTCTCCTTGGAAAAAGGTTCTTAGATTCAGTAAAAAGGGTAAATTGAGTCTGCGTTTTATCAGACCTTATGAGGTGATAGAGAAAAAAGGGTCGGTATCTTACCGGTTAGCCTTACCATCAGAATTGGAAATGATCCATGACGTGTTCCATGTGTCCATGTTACACCGATACCGCTCTGACCCTTCACATGTGATTTCTCTGACTGAAGTGAAGATTAGATCGAACATGTCTTATGAAGAGGAACCGTTAAGATTCTAGCTCGAGAAGTTAAGCGATTAAGGAATAAGAGTATCCCCCTTGTGAAAGTGTTATGGTAGAGACATGGAGTCGAAGAGGCCATGTGGGAAATTGAGGAGACTATAAGAGATCAATACCCGAACTTCTTCACCGGTAAGATTTTTAGGGACGAAAATTTCTAAAGGGGAAATCGTAACAGCCCGATTTTGGGGCTAGTTAGAACATTGGTTTCAGAAACCACTATTTTGAAGCTGGAGAAATTATTTTATTATTATTTTATGTGTTATGGCATGATTATATGAATGCATGAAAATTTTGGTGAGATAATCTTAGCGATTTCATGCTTAATGAAAAAGGAATAAATCGCATAAAGGGCAAAGATTTTGTTTTACTACCCAAATGTGTTAAATAGCTAGAAAACCAAAATTTAAGGCCTTTAAAGGGCAATTAGATTTTTTAAATAGAGGTGGCCGACCATAGGGGACAAGATTGGTCAACATGTCAAAGTTAGGTGACATTTGGTAACTTAATTTATTAAAATAAAACAAAAGAAAAAGGGCTATCATCTTCCTCACCTTTCCACCGAAATTTTTAGCCATTCTAAGGGTTTTAGAAGCTCAGGATTTCAGCAACTTCTCATCCTTGCAAGTGATTTAGATGGTTTTTATTAATGATTTTTGCATTTTTAGGACCCTTGTAGCATGAGCTACCTAATGAGAGGACTATATTGCAAGATGGTTAAAAGTCTAGGGTTTTTCCATGAGAGTATTCATGTTGTTTTCTGAAATTTTATGGAAGAAAATGAATCATGGTTGTGAAATAAACAACTTTTGTGAAGTAGTTTTCATGGAAATCCTATTTAAGGACCATATTGCATAAGCTATGAAATAGGCGATAAATGTATAAAATAATGAGAATTTTCAGATGTAAAATCGTAATTTTTGTGAAGTTTAAGGGCAAAACAGCCATTTTACCAAAGTATGACTCTCAAGTTGAATTGAATGATTTGTGTATTAAATAAACTAAATTTCGACATTTTAGATCAAGAGAAACGTGATTTGAGTCTTGATCGAGGGAAGAACAAAGTTTACGAGGATTAGGCTTGTTCCCATCATTTTGTGTCGAGGTAAGTACATATGTAAATAATGTTTCATTGTTGCTTATTTTTAAATGTTTTATCGTTATCATGTATTATAATCTTACTTGTTACCATAGAAGCATAAACATTGTGATATAAGAGTCATCTACATGATGAATAAGTACGATGACATCAGGTTAAATGTGAAATCTCGTTAAACCTCAGAAATAGTATAGGATACAAAAGGTATGTCATGAGGAACTATATGGTCTAAACTCATGAGTTATGTCTGAGTTCATGAGATAAATGTTATATGTAACGTGGGCCCAGGTACTGACCTTGAGTGCAGACCCGTGAATAGCTCAATGAGTGGGAATTACATGATAGAGTTATGGGGTCCGAGTACTGACATGGCAAAAAGGCTCGTGAGTAACTCAAAATGCAAGCATTACAAAGTACAAGGTAGCTCTAACTACTTATATGACACTTAAGTGTAAACTTTCCATGTATCCATTAGTATTTAGAGTGTTTAATGGGTAGTTTGTTGGGGAAATTTTGAATAAGGTATATTATTAAAGAGAATAAAATTGAGATATTTTACGGATGATTACAAGTATGTATACTAAACCCATGAACAAGACCTTAGCGTGTGATGAGATGTAGTAAGTATGCATAAAGGAAGTGAAGAGTAAGATAGTGAGCTTAAAAGTGATATATCATTTAAGTATGATAAGTCATTGTTTGATGAATGTATTTTGTTTCAATTACACTTATTTGTATATATGTACTTACTAAGCTCCTATGCTTACCCTCTTTCCTTTCCATTTTCTTATAGTGCTGCCAAAGTAGCTTGTAGATCATCGCTTACGTCGGGGAAGCCAGCTACACTATCCTTGAAGCACTTGGTATAGCTAGTTTTATCATTTTGATTATGGCATGTATAGGAACTTTTGATTTTATTTTGGTGTCACATTGTTTTGGAGCCAAATGTGTTGGCTTGTTTTAGTATTTGACTCATTTTGTATAAGGCCATGAAAATGGCTAATTTTGAAAGTCATCATATGAATGCAAGATAGTCTTTCATGAATGTGAAATTGTTGGCATGGTTGAATGTATAAAATGTATATAGGCTCTAGCTATGGCTGTTGGTTGAGAAATCATATTAAGTTAGACTTTGATATGTTGGTTGGTATAAAACTTTGTTTCAGGGTGGCATAGGGCTTAGTAAATAGCCTTATATTGTCCACATGGGTAGACACACGGGCGTGTGTCTAGGCCATGTGTGACACACGGATAGCCCTATAGGCGTGTTACATGGTGGTGTGTCCCCTGCACATAAATTTTATAAGTCAATATGCATGGTAGTAAACACACGGGTAGAGACACAGTCGTGTGTCTCAGCCGTGTGAAAGGCACGGGCTAGCACACGGGCATATGCCTTGGCTGTGTGACCCTTAAGGGTTGCTAATGTTAGAAATAAAATGTCAAGGTTTTTAGACACGGATTAGGACACGGGCGTGTCATGGCCGTGTAAGGGACACTGGCAATAGACACGGGCGTGTGTTAGGCCGTGTGAAAAACCCTTGTAGGTTCGAATTTAGAATTTAATTCACACGGGTATGGGACACGATGTGTCCCTTGATGCTTAGGTCGTATGTGTCACACGGGCCATCAGCACGGCCATGTTATAATGACCACATGAGCGTGTTGCCCTTCCACACAGGCGTGTGCCCTGTTTCATGAGTTATTTTTTTGAAGTTAGCTAAAAGACCCGGGTTGGTCCCGAATGGTTTCCAATGGATGTTTGGGGCCTCATAGGCCCATACTAAGGAGTTTAGACAAAGTTCGAAAAAGTTTTAAATTTGATCAAGCCTTGATGATTTGAAAACGTTGGAAATGCATGTGTTTGAGTTTAGTAATGCCTCGTATTCCATCCTGGCGTAGGGCACAGGTGTGGGGTGTTACACTAGGACCATAAATCTGAAGTTAAAATATTTATTTTATTATTATTTTAAGGTCTACAGCATGTTAGTAGTATCATATAAAAATTCCATTAAGAAATTTTACCGTTTGCATACTTAATTGATAAAAATGACTCAATTGCATAAGGTGTAAAACTTGAGTTCTATAAGCTAAAAAGAATAAATAGCTATTATATTAAAAGGTTAGAGGGTTTATGTTCTAATTAAACCATTCATAATATGAGTGGACTATTATGGACACTTTATTAGGTGATTTAATGGTTATATTACAAGGTTAATTAAGTAAATAAATAAATAAATAAAGTAAAACAAAAACAAAGTAATTAAGGTATCATCTTTTTATGCTACTCTTCACCTAAAATAAAGATGAAAAACCCCATTTTAAACACCTTGAAGTTTCGGCAATCAAAGTTCTTGCATGAGATTAATTTTGAGGTTAGTTTTTGATTATTTTTTATGTTTTGGGGATCATTATAGTTTAATCTAACTAGCCTAGGGACTAATTTGTAAAACTGTTAAAGATTAGGGTTTTCCATGAATGTATAAATGTTTTTTGTGATGTTTGATGGAAGGAAATGAACCTTTGTTGTTAGATAAACAACTTTTGTTAAGTACTTTTTTGATGAATTTGTCAATTAGGGTTTAATTGAAAAATATGAAAATTTCAAGGTGAAATTGTGAAAAAATGAAATGTATGAGCTGCTATGAACCCAAATGAAATTTTGCTAGACTTAGGTAGGGATGAAATTGCATGAATTTCAATTTATGAGCTTAAGGACTAAATTGTTAAGAAATCAAAACATTAGGGGCAAAAGCATAATTTTATAAAAATATGAATTTGGATTGAAATGAATAATTTGGCTATTAAATTGATTGAATTTCTTCATTTAGATCAAGATAGACCTTGTACGACTTTAGTTTGAGACAAAGAGAAAGCTTCGAATTAATTGACTCTGTTTCTACATTTTATCATTGAGGTAAGTTCGTACGTTTAAATAGTGTTTTAAATTATGTCTTAAATGTTATTATTTTATAATATCAAATTGTGTTACAATGGAAAAATCCAATGCGTATCGACGATCATCGACTAGTGAAAAGGGATAGCTTCGGCTATCAAAATATGAAAAGGGATGGTGACGACCATCAACAATGAAAAAGGATGGTGATGACCATTGAATTATGAAAAGGGATAGCTTCGGCTATCGAACTATTAAAAGGGATAGCTTCGGTTATCGAAAAATGAAAAAGGATAGTTTTGGTTATCTAATTATGAAAAGGGATGATGGCAACCATCAACAATGAAAAGGGATGGTGGCGACCATCGAACTATGAAAAGGGATAGCTTCGGCTATCGAACTATGGAAAGGGATGGAGACAACCATCGTGATTTTACTTTGTGTGAGCTTCAGTAAGAATTTTTTATGCAATTTACTTTGCTAGTATTGAAGGTAGGAAATATGTGGATGTTTCATTGTGGAAAGTAAGGATTCATATGTTTTAAATTTAAAAAAGTCATTTTATTATATGTTGATATTAAAATTATGTGATTAAGCATTAATTTAGATTTATGGTGATGCTTAGGCTTGTGCCAAGCTTGTGTTAGATTTGATCTATATTTATTTTAAGCTTATGCATTGTATTAGTAAGCATTGTTTATGTGGTACGAACTTACTAAGCATTACATGTTTACCTTGTGTTCTTTTTTTATGTTTTGTACTTAATCAGAAGCTCGTTCGAGTTGGAAGTTCGTCGGAGACCTATCACACTATCCTTCAGCTATATCAATAGATTTTGATGTCTTTAAGTCATGGTTATAATGGCAGGTATAGTTGTTCTGTGCTTGATGAAATAGCCATTATGTTCGGCTTGTAAAAATTGGTATTTTGGTTAATGAATTAGTTGTCATGTTGGCTTGTATATATATGTGACTTTATGATGGTGGATAATTTGGCATTTTGGTGCATTTTCTGTTTGATGTATGTTTTAGTGGCCATTTTGGTATATTTGAATGGATTATAATATGATTTATGAAATGTTTAGAAATGAATGTTTAAATTTTTAAATTTTCTAGTAATACACCATAACTCTATTCTGATGACGGATATTGGTTAAGGGTGCTACACTTCCTCTTCCTTGTCAAATGATGATGTTACTAGACTTTGGCATATGTGTCTAGGGCATATGAGTGAGAATGACATGGCAGAACTAAGCAAAAGAGGACTTATTGATGGACAAGGCATTAGCAAATTGAAGTTCTGTGAGCACTGCATTTTGGAAAGCAAAAGAGAGTTTGATTCACCAAAGGAATCCATAATACAAACAAAACGCTGGATTATATTTATTATGATCTTTGGGGACCATCCAAAGTGCCTTCGAGGGGTGGCACTAATTATATGCTGACGATCATTGATGATCTTTCTAGAAAATTTTGGGTGTTATTTCTTAAGTAGAAAAGTTATGTGTTTTCCACATTTAAGACTTGGAAAACTATGATCGAGAAGTAGACAGGAAAATAGATAAAACACTTTCACACAGATAATGGCTTGGAATTCTATTCTGATAAGTTTAATGAATTGTGCAAATCAGAAAGAGTCATGAGACATTTGATAGTTTGTCATACTCCATAGCAGAACGACGTTATAGAACGAATGAATAGAACAATCATGGAAAAGATTCGATGTATGTTGTCAAATTTTTGTTTACCGAAGTCATTTTGGGTTAAAGCAGCCTCTACGGCATGGTCTTCGTCTAGTGTCATTGAGAAAAAGACTCCACAAAAGGCATGGTCTAGTAATCCTGCTGATTATTCTTATTTGAAGATTTTTAGGCGTCTTGCGTAGGCTCATGTTGATAATGGAAAATTGGAACCTAGATCTATTAAATGTGTTTTTCTTGGTCATAAGGTTGTGTTAAATAGTATAAGTTATGGTGTCTTGAAAATGAAACGTTGTGATTAGCAAAAATATTATTTTTTATGAAACTGTTATGTTATCTATCTTATCTCTTAAAGACTTCCAATAAAGACCTGCAAAAGTAGGTAGAGCTTCAAATTGATCCAGGATATACAACAGAGTCTAATCAGAGTAGAGTTGCTTCTTCACCATAATATTTTATTGCCAAGAACAGACATAGAAGAGAAATTAAACCTCCAAAGAGGTACACCGAGGCTGATCTAGTTGCTTATGCTTTAAATGTAACTGAAGATATAGATGCAAATCAAGAGCCATCTACTTATTCTGAGGCAAGTAGCTGTGAAGATTCAAGAAAGTGAATGATTTCCATGCAAGAAAAGATGGAATCGCTTCATAAGAACAGAACATGGGATCTAGTGAAGCTTCCTAAAGGTAAAAAGGTTGTTCGTTGTAAATGGGTGTTCAAAAAGAAAGAATAAACTTTAGGAGTTGAAGAATCTAGATATTAAGCAAGACTAGTTGTAAAAAGTTATAGTCAGATTCCAGGTGTAGACTTCACAAATGTGTTTTCTCTAGATGTGAAACATAGTTTGATTCTAGCTTTATTTGATATTATGGCCATGTATGATTTGGAGCTTGAGCAGTTAGATGTAAAAACAAAGTTCTTGCATGGAAGATTTGAGGAAGATATTTACATACAACAATCAAAGGGTTTTATAGTCTCAGAAAAGGAGGACTATGTTTGTTTGCTAAAAAAGTCCCTTTATGGCCTGAAACAGTCACCGTAATGGTACAAGAGGTTTGATTCTTTTATTACTACTCATGATTTCAAAAGAAGAAAATTTGACAGTTGTGTTTATTTTAAGAAAAACAATGATGGTTTTTCTATGTATCTACTCTTCTATCTGATAACATGTTGATAGCAATCAAATATAAAGGAGAGATAAGAAAGGTCAAAGCCCCATTTAGTAAAGAATTTAAGATAAAGGATTTGGGAGCAGTAAAAAAGATACTTGGGATGGAGAGTCTCAGAGATAGAAGAGCATGGAAATTGTGACAGCCCTAAATTGGCCCTAGTCGGAAAGTGGTTTCGGGACCACGAAACCGAGTCTTATAAATAATTAAAGGTTATATTCTGTGTTTATGATGTGCGTAAATGCTTGTGTGATAGTTCCATACTTTAATTTGGTCAGTGTATGTGAAATTTATTAGTAGGGACTTATGTGAGACAATTTAGAAATATGCTAGGCAAGTGTTCAAGTGGCCTATTAATATATGTGGGAAAGTGCTTGTCCTTGCATGTCAAATTAGCCAAATTAAAGCATAGTGGCCGGCCATGCTATGGGTGGAAACATGTCACAAACATGTTATGTTAGTGATGTATGTTAGGAAAAATAAAATAATGAGCATGGTAATTAAATAATAATGGGAAGGTAAATGATGACAAAAAAAAATGTGTGTGGTTGCCCCCCCTCCATTGTCGTGAATAGAAGAAAGAAAAAGAAAAAAAAAAGAAGAGAAAAGCTCTCATGTTGTTCTTGGCCGAATAGGAGAAAGAAAAAGAAGGAAAAAGAGCTTTGAGGAAATCAGCTATGGTGGTTTGATAGACTAAGGTATGTTTGATGATGTTCCATGAGATGCATGCATGTTTTAGTTGTTAGCTTGAGTTCTAGCTAGCCCATGGCTCAAATCTTTGCTATGTCATGGAGATGGTATTCGGCTAATGTGGATTGGTGTTGATGTCATTTACATGCTAAAAATGAAGCTTTGTAATGATGCATGTGATGGTGGATTGATGACTCTTGAATCTTCTTTTAGCATTTTTGAGTGAGACATTAAGTTCTTTGTTTAACCATGACCAAAATTGAAATGGTATGGTGTTGTGATGCATTCGCCATGGTAGGAAGTAGAAGGAAATATGGTTGTTGTTAGATGAAGTAGAGTCTAACAAATAAGCACATATGTGCATTAGTTGCTAGATGGAGAAGAATCGGCTAGCAAGTTGTGTGCCAAGGCCGAATATAATTTTGTATATTAATGAGTAATGCATGTGTTGAATTGATGGAAAGGGAGAGGATGCTTTAATAGTGTATATATGTGTATTGGCCAAGTTTTGAACTTGAAACAAAATGGTGTTTAGTCAATACAAGTGACCATACTTGTAGAATGTATTAAGTGTTGCAATCGGCCTCAACATAGACATGTATGTTCGGCCACATGAATGAGTACATAAGTTGATGTGTATGTTCGGCCAAAGGTAAGCATATTGATGGCTTTATCTTGACTTAGAAAATTTGGCTAAGGGGAATATTAGCTAATATGTTGAATTCGATTCGTGATTTCGTACATATGTGACTCTAATGTCTAATGTATATATGGGCTAAGTACCTTGAGGTCCTCTTTTGATGTTCAAATGAATTGTGTTAAATTGCTTAATGTGATTAAAAATGCGCATGACCATTGTGTATTTGAGCTAAAGGGTGGCCATATGACCTATTAAACTCCTTGTCATATTCGGCCATAAGCTAGCATAATGAGACTTTAATAAGTTAAATTTGTTTGAATTAGCTCAAGAGCTTAGAGGACCACAGTTGGATAAGGAAAGGAAAAAGTTATCGAATAGCCACCGAAATCGTTCGACCACCTCCGAGGTAAGTTTTCGAGTAATGGAACTTAGATTATGATTTGATTAGATCATGTTTTAAGCAAATCAAAATCATGCTCTTTGTATGTGGCTATTGAGCCGAAATTGCAAGTGTGATAAGTGTCTTGTGTTTGAGCTTTGGTAATGACAATGAAATACGGATGTGTCATGATTTATTGATAAATGTGCATGGTTATTCGAATGATGTCCGGGCTAAGTCCCGAAGGCTTTGTGCTAAGTGACTATATCCGGACTAAGATCCGAAGGCATTTGTGCGAGTTACTAATTCCGGGCTAAGCCCGAAGGCATTTGTGCGAGTTACTAATTCCGGGTTAAGCCTGAAGGCATTTGTGCGAGTTACTAATTCCGGGCTAAGCCCGAAGGCATTTGTGCGAGTTACTAATTCCGGGTTAAGCCCGAAGGCATTGGTGCGAGTTACTAAATCCGGGTTAAGTCCCAAAGGCATTTGTGCGAGTTACTATAACCGGGCTATGTCCCGAAGGCATTTGAACGAGTAGCTATATCCGGTTAAATTCCGAAGGTACGTGATTCGGGAATGAGCGATCTTGCTGTAAAAATTTCAGTTAATACGCTTGTAAAATCCCAACGATGAGGTATGTTTCGTATGTGCATTGGAATAGTTGATTCCCTTCAATAATATTCGCCAATGAGTAATGAGCTTCCGGTATTTGGCTAAAATGATCCCTTATGTATGAATATAGGGGTTGGAATGTGAAGTAGGAATGATTTGAGAATATGTATATATGGAATTATCCGTTTAGTTATATGAATGCTATACTTGCTTGTGCTTAAATTCTTTGCTCAAAACTTACTAAGCATTTAATGCTTACTCCGTTTATTTAATTCTCTGTCTTATAGATTTTGGTTCTTCAGCTATCGGACTCGGGATTTTTGAAGTCGAAGTCGCCCACACTATCAAAGCTCCTTTTGGTATACTTTTGGTTGAACTTTGAAATGGCATGTATAGGACTACCCTTTTGTTGTTGGTCATGTACCCTTCGGTTTTGTGTAAATTTGGATAGCCATGCGAAAATGGCTTAAATATACTTTGATCATAGCATTATAATTGTTTTGTATGTTGTCCGTCGAGAGGTATGGAAATGTTGGTAACGGTTAGCCATGGGAATGGTTATTCATGATCACTTTTGGTATATGTATGACAAACTCTAGTTGATCCATGGAGGATCATGAAATAGGTAAAGTTTACCTTAAAAATAGATGCTGGCAGCAGCAGTGATGTGGATGTGAAAAATCACTAAAAATAGTAGGAATGGAATTAAATAGTGAATAAATTATTTAATCGAACCTTGATGAATCTATTTTCATAGGAAAGTAACAAAACGTTCATATGAACAGTATATTATGAGATGTTAAAGTTTTCGTGAGACAGAGCCAGAACAGTTTCTGGATCTCCTGATCTGACTTTGGAAATTCATTATAAATTAACCAGAGACATTTAGAAGTCATGACATATATGTATAGATTCCTTTTTGAGTCTAGTTTCTATAGAAACAAACGGCATCAGTATTGAAGCCCTGTACAGGGAGATATCCAAGTCGTAATGCATGAAGGTCAGTGTAGTCGCACCCTGTAACAGGGGAGACTTTTACTAATAAACTGTACTAATTGGCTTGACCAAAAATTCTAGAAAAAAATTCGTAGATGAACATATGAGTCTAGTTTCAGGGAAAAATTACGAAGCTGATTTTCGAGTTTTGGAACTCAAGATATGATTTTTAAGGTGACAGTGACGAAGTTAGCCAACTGCCTAGAAATTTTTAAAATGGACTGTGAAAGCAAGTGATTTAAGTCTGCAAACCCCTCGTGTCCGACTCCGGCAACGGTCTCGGGTACGGGGTGTTACAGAAATTGTACCTAAGTTAGAAAGTGTACATTGAGAAAGTTCTTTTCAGGTTTAATATGCAGAATGCCAAGCCTGTTAGGACTCTATTAGCAGCCCACTTCAAACTTTCATCAACTTTGTCTTCACAATTAGATAATAAGATTAACTACATGTCACGTGTTTCATATTCTAATGCGGTGGGATCTCTCATGTATGCTATGGTTTACTCACGTCCAAATTAGTCATATGCAGTTAGTGCAAATAGTAGATATATGACGAATCCTGTTAAAAAATACTAGAAAGCTGTTTAATGGATTTTCAAATACTTACTAGGTACTACAAATGTTTGCTTATAATTTGGAAGAACTAGAGATGGAATCATTGTATATGTTGATTCTGATTTTGATGGAGACCTTGATGAAAGAAAATCTCTCACAGGGTATGTCTTTACAATTCCACTTTGCAAACTACAATTGTTTCGTCTACTACTGAAGTTGAGTACATGGCGATTACTAAGGCTTGTAAAGAAGTTATTTGGTTAAATGGACTCTTTGGTGAACTTAGTAAAGACCTTTAGATCAGTACATTATTTTGTGACAATCAGAGTGACATCTTCCTTACGAAGGATTAAATGTTTCATGAGAGAATAAAGCACATTGATGTTCGGTATCATTTTGTGCGTGATATTATTGCTCGTGGAGATATTGTCGTAAGAAAAGTTAGTACTCATGAAAATCCAACAGATATGTTGACTAATTCACTTCCTATAATCAAATTTGAGCATTGCTTGGACTTGGTTGGTGTTCATTGTTGAGGAACACCTCTTACGGGGTTTCGTGGAAGAGTTGGAGAACTTGTTCGTTGAGAGTTCGTGGTGAAGAACTTATTTGTTGAGAATTTATGTAAAGGTGGAGATTGTTAGAGTTGAGTGACTCAAATCTTTGTTAAAATAAAATACAGTGGTAAAATAAAATAAAAGTAAAACCTATATAGAATTATACTTCTTTTTTTTTATATTGATTAGAATAAGGTTTTTCAACCTTACTACACTTCATCTATTTATCATTGATTAGAATAAGGTTTTTCAACCTATAAATAGATGTAGTCTAAACTCATTTTGCATCATTCGAATTTCAACATCAGTGAAGAGGTCATCAACAAAATTGTAGGTGTTCCATCGCCGCATCCATCGTTGGGCCCGGATAAAATTATTTGGGGAGCTACTTCGACCCACTCTTTCTCTCTCAAAAGTGAGCATAGGAAGATCCGAGAAGGAATATTGAAAACTAAAGAATAAATTTGGGAGATACCTTGGAAGTTTAAAGGCCCCCAATGGGTTGGTTTCTTTATCTGGCTTGCCTTTAAGCAACGTTTACTAACAAATGCTGAAAGGGTAAGGAGAGGCATTGGAGTAGCAGCGCTTGTGGTCTTTGTGGACAGGATTTTGAGGATGTGTTGCATGTTCTCAAAGATTGCCCTGTTGCTAGAACCATTTGGGACAAACTCATTCCGCAACAAAGGCTTTCTAGCTTTTATATCGAATCTCTCATAGACTAGATGATGAAAAACCTTCAAAACCATTTAACTATTTCTTCTAAAGGAGTTGATTGTTTATGCCTATTTGGGATGATCACATGGCGTATTTGGAAGAATCATAATTTATTTATCTTTCAAGGCATCTCATGGAGCATGAAGGAGATCTTTAAAATCTCTTATAGTTGGGCAGAACAATATTCCTCGATTTTAATGACTTCATCTCATAAAACACGAAGTTTTCCCCATAATTTGTCTATTGATAGCAGTTGGGTGTGTTTGAGAACTGATAGTTCAATTAGGATTGATGAGGGATTTGCAGCAGCTGGAGGCTTTGTACGAGATCATAATGAGAGGTGGATCATTGGGTTCTCCAAATATTTGGGTAATTTCACGGTGATGGAGGATGAGCTTTGGGGAATCCTTGAGGGGTTGAATCTTATGTTAGATAGACGCTTTTAAAGGGTCATAATTCAAACGGATAGTATTGAAGCTATCAACGTTATCAAGAATGTCCATCGGAGAACTCTAATTCTACTTTAGTCAAAAGAATTTGGTATATTTTGGAAATGGTTAAGTAATGGCATATTCAACATATTCCCCAAAAAACAATTTAATTGCTGATAATCTTGTCAAGGCAATTTGTAATAGGAGACTAGGTTTAAGACTGTTTGAAGTTTCTCCATAAAAGATTTAGTTTAGTTACTTTGTATCTTTATCTTTTCACCAATAAAATAAAACGGCAGTAGTCCCTTAACCCAGTCAATAAATGTAATTTTATAAAACCCAAATAGATTAGGTAGGAAAGATGCTTCGGTGCTCCAAACTCCAGTAAAAAGTTCAAGTATGAAAATATGTTCACTAGCAAAGTCAATATCTTCGGAAGGTATAATTGTGGTGCAATTACATAAAAAAAAGCTCACCTCACTTCAAAGGAGCCCAGTTTACAACTTTGACAAATTAACGTAACTGTGGTAGAGATAGGATTCCTTGATAGATCTAATCCATTAACCTTTTCTGGCTCTGAATTTATCTTTATGAGATTCCCTTTGCTATCAGTAATTAGTTTGGATGAAAGGGGACAGTGGTTTTACCTACGTAATGGCCACCATGTATTTTTTGTTTTCCTTAAAATATGACGTAACTTTGAAGTTAACATTTCATATTTCTAAATCCAAGTTCATTTTTACGTCTTGTTTTTTTTCTTTTAAATTTAAATTAATTACAATTTTAATTATATGATTATTAAGTGAGTATTTTTATTTTAAAATGTCACATTAACTAATTAAAAAATAACAATATTAATAATTAAATTTAAATTTTGAAATCTAAAAGAATAAAAAATTGAATTTCTAAAATAAAATATAATAATTAAATCCAAATTTTCGAAAAGGATGGCATTTTGTTTTTCAGATAACTTATCTTGCTATTTTATGTCCTCTCTTAGATACCTCCCAATTTTAATAATGAAAATCGTTATATATGTAATCTAACTTTTTATGACATTTACCCTATATTCAAATAAGATATTTATCATTTCATAGTTAAAAACATAGTTATTCAACTAAATTTATACAAACAAAATTATATGTTAATAAACTGCTTTATGTAGTTTTCCATGGGCTTATATTAGTATCTCATTTGTATGATTTGTCATAATGATTTCATTTGATGATTGTATTTTATATATTAATATATTAGTATAAATATTTTTCAAAATTTTAATTCAATTTATTGATGTATAGCGAGAATTGTATTCTCTATTTTTATTTTATAATTTATATTTACAAACTTAATTATTTCTTTTAATAATATCATTTTCAAAATTTGAATTTATATTCTCCCATATACCATTCATATACTCCTACACACAATAATTGTTAAAACGAGGATCGTTTTCTAATAAAACTAAACAAAAGAGTAAAGAAAACGTGGGCACTAAACTACTATTTCTGACAAGAAACGAAAGATAAAACAATAAATAAGTATTTGTTTGTTACTTCATGGTGGTGTATTTATATAATAAAAATAATTAAAATATTTTTATAATAAATTATTTCTTATTTGTAAATTTTAATACTTTAAATTATAATGAAGGTGTATCTCAAGATGAAGATAAAGTGTAATCAATATTAACTGCAGTTTGTCTATTCAATTTTTAACTTTTAATATAAATATAAATGTGATATTATAAATTATAATGAAAATGTAATTAAAGATGAATATTAATTGAAATGTTTAATTTTATCATAATAATATTTTCTTTGACTAAACAAAAGACAATTTAAACTAATAAAATTGTTTTTTTATAAATATGAACAATTTAAATTACAACAAAAGTCTAATTAAACATGAATATAAAATAGTTCAATATATATCATATATATATATATATATGGTACCATTTATTTAAATATTTCATTATAGTGGTATCTCGTGAGATCTCGTGGGATCCTTTTAAATTAACAGTTGAAATAAAAAAAGTAGAAAAAATATTAATTTTCTATTGATCATGTTACCTAGAATTTATATTGAGAAATATGAGTTTACTTTTTAATCAATTCTATCAATTCTATCAATTTGAACACTAAAGGAGTATAAACTAATTTCCAAAGAAAAATAACGTATCCATAACAAATTTAATAGGTTTCAAGCCACCAGTACAATTTTTCTAATTTCTAATGTGACTTGATCAAACGGTTGTAAACTATTCACTTTTTCTTTTAACCGCAACCGTTAATTTAAAAAATTTCATGAAATCCCACTATAATAAAATCTCACATTAAATGTTAGCGGTATTTATATTTAATTGTAATATAATAATAAAAGCAACAGTTTAAATTACATTGAATATAACTCAATAAGAATGATGAAAATCAATATTTTATAGTATTCAAATTTTCTATTTGCTTTTAATATAATAATATATTTTATGTTTAGATGTAATTTAAGATAATAAAATATTATTTTTCTGATATTTTAAATTATAATAAAATGTAATTCAACATATTTAAATGACTAGTATAATTACAAAATTAAATTTTCAAGCTTAAGCGAAATAATAATAAGACATTGCTTATCTATAAATTTAAATGGTTTAAATTATAATTAGAGTGCAATTTAAGATGAATATAAAGTATAAATCAATCTTTATCCATTTAAATTTTTATTTAGTGTTAATAGAAATAATAGTTCAAATTACAATAGTTGTGAAATATAATATGAATATAAAGTATAATTCTTCAATTTTTTATTTTTAATATAATAATAATGATTTTGTATTTTAGGTAATAAGGCATTTAAATAATAAGATATCACTTATTTATAAAGTTGAATAGTTTAAATTATAATGAAAATGTAATTCAATATAAATAAAAATATAATTTAATATTTAATTTTTATTTAGGTTTAATATTATAATACAATATATAAACTAGTAACATTTACTTATTTAACAAATCTATAAAACTAGTAAAATTTAATGTGTAGGCGTTTTTTAAAATTGTATGTAAAAATAATGATAACAATAATAATAGCCTCAAAATTATATTTATTATGTTTGGTTAAAGTGTTATTTTTCACATGTTTGAGTTATTGGTTAGCTATAAACTAATTACAATTGGTAATTTTTAGTCACTCATGTAATTTATTTGTGGCAAAGAGAAGAGAAACTTTTAATTTTTTTTTTTTGATAAAAAGAAAAAGGAACATAAGAAACTACATAAACCAATTGTGTTCTTTATCTTCCCGTAGAAGATCAATAACTTCCTTAGGAGCCTCGTTAAAAACTTGTAAACTTGATTTCCAACTCAGGCTGAGCTTAGCAATGCGGTCAGCCACCAAATTCCGATTTCTTGGCGTATGCTTAATCTTCCACTGTCAATCTGCTCTTATAATGCGCTGAACTCTTCTGAGGACAGTAATCCCGAAATCCTCCAAATTCGATGAGGAAAAGACTTGAACGGTTTCAAGATTATCAGACAAAATCAAGATTTTCCTGAAACCCTTATTAAGCAAAATAAGGATTCCATCCAAAATGGCCCAGACTTCCGCTTCAAATGGAGAACAAACTCCTAAAAAAGGGGAAAATCCTACAATCCAGTTTCCTTCGTGGTCTCTAGCCACACCTCCTGTGGTAGCATATCCAGAATCCCTGACTACAACTCCATAAGTGGAAAGAAAAGTCCAAGAAGTATCCAAGCTGGTTGTCGAAGCTTACCTTTGTTGCACCCTTTTATTGATTCCCATACGTGTTTCATATTGGCGAGCCCAGCATCTAGAGTTCTTAATCACCTCGCTACTGACCAGGAAAGCTTCTAAAAGATGGAGAGGTTTCTATTCTTCCAGATACGCCATGCAATTAAACCAAATAAGCACGGCCAAGAGAGTCCACTGTCCTGCAATTGTCCTTGAAAACACAGGTTAAAAGAAAACCAATAAGGAAAAGGAGAAGAAAATAACCTTTGTTCAAGTTGTCTTGGAAGTACTAGCATCCACACATCCTTCGCAAAGGGACAATCTTGAAGAACATGAGCCAAATCTTCAATCTCGTGTCCACACAAAGCGCACGAAGAACAATGCCCAATCCCCTTTCTAACACGTTCTGAATTAGTAAGCAACCTTTGCTGATAAGCCAACTAGAGAAAGATTCTAACTCTTTGAGGTCCTAGGTATTTGTGACAGCCCAAAATTGACCCTAGTCGGGAAGTGGTTTCGGGACCGCTAAACCGAGTCATCGAAATGTTTGAACGTAATATTTATTGTCTAGAATATGTGAATATGAATGTGCGAAAATTTTAAGCTTGATTTAGTCTATTGCATGTGAATGGAGTACGAGGACTTATGTAAAAAAATTAGAAATGTGCTAGGCATATGTAAAGTGGCTTAATAGTGCATGTACTCAAAAGAGGGGACTTGCATGTCAATTCCCCCCCTAACATGAAGTGGCCGGCCATGACAAAGGAGGATGGGCAAAACATGTCATGAAACATGTTGTGACAATGGTGTATGGTAGAAAAAAATAAAATAAGGAGTATGGGTAATAAAGAAATGGAAGAAAAAAAAAGAGAATAGGTGAGTGTCCCCCCCCCTTTGCCGTGAGTTGAGAAAAAGAAAAAGAAAAAAAATTTTGTTCATCCATTCTCATTTCTTTGGGCTGAAAATTCTAAGAAGGAAGGAGTTTTGCTTCATGTTTGGTTTGCAAGAGGATTAGGAGGAGGTTTGGCCATACTTATGTCTAGAATAAGGTATGTTTGAGGTTGTGCCATGAGATTCATGCATGTTTTAGCTGGTGGCTTGATGTTCATATTAGCCCATGGTTCAAATCTTTGCTATGTCATGGGAATGGTATTCGGCCAAGGTTGATGTTGTGTTAAAGCCATTGCATGCTAAATGTGAAGCTTGTTAATGATGCATGTGATGGTGGATTGACTACTCTTGAATTTTCTTTTTAGCATTCTTGAGTAAGACATTGAGTTCTTTGTTTAAGCATGACCGAAATTTGAAAGGGTATGGTTGTGATGTATTCGGCCATGGTGTGTTCATAAGCATGATTTATGCTTATTGCATGATAGGTAAAATTTGTGTTTTGGATATATGTTTATATGTGGTTATGATCAACTTGAGATTCAGCTCTTGTACATATATATATATATGTTTGCACATGATGCATTGGTATGGCATATAGACTATCTCAAGGTGTACATTTACATATGATGATGTTTCGGTTTTGAAGTATATAATTGGCCTCAACATGGACATGCATATTCGCCACATGAGGGAATTTGTTGTGCATGCATTCGGTTAGAGGCAAGCATATTGATGCCTATTCTTGACTTAGATAATCGGCTACCTTGTTATGAGCTAGGGCCGAATGTGAGTTGGTTGTGTTTGAACATCACATGCTTAGTAGAGTGATGAATGAAAGTGCCGAATGTGTGCATAGTTAAAGAGAATTGATAAAAGTGTTTAGTTATTTGATATTGGGCTAATGATATGTGTATTCGGCCATAAGCTAGCAAGTGAGACTTTAATAAGTTAAATTTGTTGAATTAGCTCAAGAGCTTAGAGGGCCACAATTGGATAAAGGAAAGGAGAAAGCAATCGAGTAGCCGAGTGGGAACCGTTCTACCCAATACAAGTAAGTCATTAAGCATATATTTGGTATTGACTTAAATGAACTTAATATCTATGCAATTGTGTTTGATGAGATGATATGTATGTGTATGGAATAATGACATTTATTGAATGTAAAAAGGTAGTGAAATGTGTAGAGTGATGATCTCGGCACTAAGTGTGCGGGCAATAAGTGGGCGCGGTGACAAGATTGGCACTAAGTGTGCAAGCTTGAAATATATGGCACTAAGTGTGCGAACTTAAATTGTATGGCACTATGTGTGCGAAATCGATTATTAAGCACTATGTGTGCGAACTTAATGTGTATATCTCCGATCGATTATTCACATGGAGGTTGTGACTTTATCGAGTTGATCATGGACAGCGGAAAGAGTAAGTACCTTGAGCTCATGGCGAATAGGCTCTATGTTCACGCTCAGGGTTGAGCTTGGTAAGTTTTGTACCTATGTGATGATTACAATTGCGGTCACGTAAATAAGGTATTGTGGAATAGATGAAATTTCATTATTTGCATGATTGTAGCGAAAATGAGATGATGTATAAAAAATGCCTTAAATATCCTATTGATTAGTATATGAAATGTGAATGTATGAGATTGAACCGAAAGGTCTAAGGAACTATGGTATAGTTCGGTATGGATGAGACACTTAGCCTCGTTTCATTGATTCACTTTGTGATGAATTTTGCTTATGAATAATTATGAAGTGCTTATGACTTACTGAGTTAGAAACTCACTCGGTGTTTTCTTGTCACCCATTTTAGGTCTCTTGGACTCGTCTCCTTTTGTGTGCTCGGAACCGTCAACGAAGTCATCACACCGGCGAGCAATCTTTGGTATTGTCTTCTTAGTCGATCTAGGAGAACATTTGGCATGTATAGGCTATTTTGTTTTGTTGAAATTTTGGGTTGTAAACTTTAAGCCATGTGAAAATGGCCTATGTGGTCGGTTGAGTGGGATGCTAAAACCTATAGCCACGAGTCTTAGAAACCTTAATTTTGATAAGGTGGCCATAATTTGTGTCATGTATGATGGATGATTAGTAAGGCCAAGGAAAGATTCATGAAATTGGCATAGTCTACTGCAGTAACTGTTGCGGACAGCAGCAGTGATGTGATATCGAAAAATCACTAAAAATAGTAGAAGTGGAATTAAATGCTAAAAAACTTATGTAATCGAAGCTTGATGGGTCTATTTTCATATGGACGAAACGAAACTACCATATGAGCTGTAATTTAAGAGATATTCAAGATTTCATGAGACAGTGCCAGAACGGTTTCTGGATCCTCTGTTTCGACTTTGAAAATTTACCATAAATTATCCAGAAACAATTAGAAGTCATGCCTTATATGTATAGATTCCCCTTTGAGTCTAGTTTCGTTAGAAACAAACAGAATGAGCATTGAAGCTCTGTACGAGAAGATATCCAGGTCGTAATGCGCAATGATCAGTGTAGTCGAACCCTGAAACAGGGGTGACTTTAACTAATAAACTGTACCAATTGGCCCGACCAAAAATTCTAGAAATAAATCCAAGGATGTATATATGAGTTTAAATTCAGGGAAAATTTACGGAACGGGTTTTTGAGTTCTGGAACTCGAGATATGATTTTTAAAGTGACAGTGATGCAGTTTGCCAGCTTGTCTGGAAATGTTAAAAATAGTCTGTGTGACACATGAGAGTTGGTCTGAGAACCCCTCGTGTCCGACTCCGTGACGGTATCGGGAACGGGGTGTTACAATTTTATTGGTATCAGAGCTATGGTTTAGTCGGTTCTAGGACTACCATAGCGCGTGTGAGTCTAGCTATACATGCCAAAATGTTAGTGCTTAATAATGTGATGACTTCTGACGGTTGAAATTTTTGTTTTGATTAGCAAATGGAACCCGGGGTAGAGAGACCCTTGGCGGATGACGTTGAAAGTGTAGCGGCTGCTCCTGCGCAAGGGACACCGCTGTTGAGCCTCGATCATCCGCGAATAATCAAGATGAAGGGGCGAAACAAGCCTTCTTCACCATGATGAATGAGTGGGTCGCGCAATATGCCCGAACCAATCCGGCTGTCCAACCATTCCCGAATTTAAATACTCCACCCCAAGAGCCCGCAATGCCTTGATTCTCGATCCTGTGAGGCTGAGTAAACCACCAGACTTGATTAGGAAGCGCGGGCCGAGGAGTTCAAGGCCATAGTTCTTGATGATGCCGAAAGGGCCGAGTTCGCTTGATAACACCATTCGAGTGTTTGATGAACTGTCATGCACACCGATGAATGTCTTAAGTGTGCTATATCCTTGTTGCGAGACTCACCTACTATTGGTGGAGGACCTTAATTTCCATAGTCCCAAAGGAACAAGTTACTTGGGATTTCTTTCAAACGAATTTCGGAAGAAATATATTAGTCAACGGTTCATCGATCGAAGCGTAAGGAATTCTTGGAGCTCAAGCAAGGCCGTATGACAAGATGTCTCAATCTGAACATGAGTTCGTAAGACTTAGTCGGTATGCTCGGGAGTGTGTGGCTGATGAGGTTGCTATGTGCAAAAGATTTGAAGAAGGATTGAATGAAGATTTAAAGCTACTAGTGGGTATTTTGGAGATAAAGGAGTTCGTAACACTAGTCGAACGAGCCTGCAAGGCGGAAGAACTTGGAAAGGAGAAGAAGAAGGCTGAATTTGAAGCAAGAGATTATCGTAAAAGATCGACGAGTAAAGCTCCGTTCTCAGCTATAAAGAAGTTCAGGGAGGACACTAGTAAGTCGAGGGCGACTGCGGGAATTTCCATCAGAGCCCGACCATCGACGGACTCCCGAGCTACTTCGGTAGCTAGTGTGGGAAATAATCGTCAAGAGAAACCTGAATGCCCCCAATGTGGAAGACGACACCTAGGTGAATGTTGGGGTAAGTCTGTTAACAGGGCCTGTTATGGATGCGGTTCGAAAGACCACTTCATTAGAGATTGCACGGAGCTAGATGAGAAGAATAAGATGCAAGGTGTAAGACCTAGTGGAACGACGGCTAAAGGTAGGCCCCCGAGGATTTCTGGAGGTAGGGGTGGTAATCAGAGAGGAGCCTCTGATACGGTTGTTCAATCCGAGACCCGTGCTCCTGCTAGAGCATATGCCATCCGCGCATGAGAGGAGGCATCCTCCCCTGACGTTATCACTGGTACTTTTACTCTCTTTGATACTAATGTGATTGCATTGATTGACCCTGGCTCTACTCATTCATATGTATGTGAAACCTTAGCATTCAGTAAGACTCTACCTGTTGAGTCTACTGAGTTCATAATTCGAGTGTCAAACCCTCTGGGTCAATACGTACTCGTTGATAAAGTGTACAAGAGATGCCCCCTAATAATTCGAGAATCCTGTTTTCCGGCCGATCTAATGCTTCTACCATTTGATGAATTCGATGTTATTCTTGGTATGGATTGGCTGACCGCACATGATGCAGTGGTGAACTGCAAAAGGAAAACCATTGATTTGAGGAGTGCAAATAATGAGGTGGTCCGAGTCGAGTCTACTGATTTAAAAGGAGCGCCTGCGATAATATCTTCTATGACCGCTCGGAGATATGTGAAAAAGGGGTGTGAAACATACCCTGCGTATGTGTTTGAGAGTAAAGAGACGGAAAGGAAACTCGAATCGGTACCAGTGGTTTGTGAGTATTCGATGTTTTTCCGAGGAGTTACCGGATTGCCACCGGTTCGAGAAGTGGAATTGACATCGAAGTTGTACCGGTACTATGCCGATCTCAATAGCCCCGTATCGTATGGCATTAACGGAATTAAAGGAATTGAAGGTTCAATTGCAAGAATTGACGGATAGAGGTTTCGCTCGACCGAAGTTTTTCTCCATGGGCGCACCGGTGTTGTTTGTGAAGAAGAAGGATGGAACCATGAGATTGTGCATCGACTATCGTCCGCTTGAATAAAGTGACGATAAAGAATAAATATCCGTTGCCACGAATTGACGATTTGTTTGATCAATTAAAGGAGCCTCAGTGTTTTCAAAGATAGATTTGAGATCGGGTTACTATCGGTTGAGGGTTCGAGAATCGACATACCCAAAACCGCTTTTAGAAATAGGTACGGTCACTACTTAATTCTTATTGATGCCGTTTGGGCTCACTAATGCCCTTGCGGTATTTATGGATTTAATGAATAGAATTTTCAGGCCATACTTAGATCGGTTCGTATTTGTATTTATCGATGACATTTTGGTCTATTCGAGAGATGAAACTGAACATGCTGAACATCTGAGGCTAGTGTTGCAAATTTTACGAGATAAGTAGTTATCACGCAAAGTTCAAGAAATGTGAATTTTGGTTGAGAGAGGTTAGCTTTTGGGGCACGTGGTGTCCGTGATCGGGTGTCGGGTGGACCCGAACAAAATTTCGACCATAGTCGATTGGAAACCTCAAGGAATGTTACCGTTAGGAGCTTTTTGGGGCTTGCGGATACTATCGACGATTTGTGAAAGGTTTTTCGATGATAGCTGCACCGATGACGAAACTACTCCAAACAGATGTTAAGTTCGAGTGGTCGAACGCCAAAGAAAGTTTCGATCGACTAAAACCTGTTTAACCGAGGCCCCAAGATTAGTACAGTGAGTCCCAGTAAAGAGTTTGTCATTTACAGTGACGCATCCTTGCTCGGGTTAGGTTGTGTGTTGATGCAAGAAGGTCGAGTTGTGGCTTACGCGTCGAGACAACTAAAGCCGCATGAGAGAAACTATCTGACCCATGACCTTGAACTAGCAGCCATAGTGTTCGCCTTGAAAATATGGCGGCATTACTTGTTTGGAGAAAGGTGTCATATTTATTCAGACCACAAGAGTCTTAAATATTTGATGACTCAAAGAGATTTAAATCTGCGACTATGAACTCATCATTGATTATCACCCGGGAAAGGCCAACGTGGTGGCCGATGCTTTAAGTCGCAAAGCACTGTTTGCTTTGAGAGCGATGGATGCTCACCTATCCGTTTCACCTGATGAGGTGCTAGTAGTCGAATTAGAGGCCAAACCGTTATTGATTCATCAAATACTTGAATCTCAGAAGGTCGACGCTGAATTGGTCGCTAAACGAGTCGAATGTGTTTCGAATGAGGAATCGGAATTTCAGATTGACGACAATGATTGCTTGACGTTCAAGGGTCGATTATGTATTCCAAGGGATTCGGGACTTGTTTCGAAGAATCTGGACAAGGCTCACAGTAGTCGAATGTCAGTCCACCCGGGTAGTACTAAAATGTACAATGACTTGAAACGCCAATTTTGGTGGCCCGGTATGAAACGAGACATTTCTGAATTTGTTTCAAGGTGTCTGATATGTCAACAAGTGAAAGCGGAACATCAAGTGCCATCAGGATTACTTCAGCCAATCATGATACCTGAATGGAAATGGGATCGAGTGACGATGGATTTTGTATCTGGGTTACCAGTGTCGGCAAGTAAGAAAGATGCGATTTGGGTTGTTGTGGATAGATTGACTAAGTCGGCTCACTTTATCCCCGTACGCACGGATTTTTCGCTTGATAAATTGGCAGAATTATACGTCTCCCAAATTGTTTGATTGCATGGGGTACCTACTTCTATCGTGTCGGATAGAGACCCAAGATTTACATCGCTATTTTGGAAGAAATTGCAAGAGGCTTTGGGTACCAAGCTGCATTTTAGCACTGCTTTTCATCCCCAAACCGATGGTCAATCCGAACGGATAATTCAAATACTCGAGGATATGTTGAGATGTTGCATCCTTGAGTTTAGTGGTTCATGGGAACGGTATTTACCTTTGATTGAATTCGCTTACAACAATAGTTTTCAATCAAGTATTAAGATGGCGCCTTACGAGGCTTTATACGGTCGTAAATGCCGTACCCCATTATTCTGGACTGAACTTAGTGAAGGTAAAATCTTCGGGGTTGATTTGGTTAAGGATGCCGAGCAAAAAGTTCGAGTAATCCGTGAAAGTTTGAAAGCTGCTTCTGATCGTCAGAAGTCGTACGCGGATCTGAAACGAAAAGACATTGAGTATCAGGTGGGAGATAAAGTGTTTCTTAAAGTTTCACCTTGGAAAAAGATACTCAGATTTGGCAGTAAAGGCAAATTGAGTCCGAGGTTCATCGGGCCATATGAAGTATCCGAATGAGTCGGTCCAGTTGCGTATCGATTGATTTTGCCTCCTGAACTCGGAAAGATTCACGACGTCTTTCATGTTTCAATGCTTCGACGTTATAGATCTGATCCATCACACGTAATTAGTCCATCAGAGGTTGAAATTCAAGCCAATTTGAGCTATGAGGAAGAACCGATTCGTATCCTAGCACGTGAAGTGAAAGAGTTGCGAAACAAGCGGGTTCCGCTAGTGAAAGTGTTATGGCTCAAACACGGGATAGAAGAAGCTACTTGGGAACCCGAGAACTCTATGAAAGAGCGATACCCAAACCTATTTACCGGTAAGATTTTCGGGGATGAAAATTTCTTAAGTGGGGGAGAGTTGTGACAGCCCAAAATTGACCCTAGTCAGGAAGTGGTTTCGGGACCGCTAAACCGAGTCACCGAAATGTTTAAACGTAATATTTATTGTCTAGAATATGTGAATATGAATGTGCGAAAATTTTAAGCTTGATTTAGTCTATTGCATGTGAATGGAGTACGAGGACTTATGTGAAAAAATTAGAAATGTGCTAGGCATATGTAAAGTGGCTTAATAGTGCATGTACTCAAAGAGGGACTTGCATGTCAATTCCCCCTAACATGAAGTGGCCGCCATGACAAAGGAGGATGGGCAAAACATGTCATGAAACATGTTGTGACAATGGTGTATGGTAGAAAAAAATAAAATAAGGAGTATGGGTAATAAAGAAATGGAAGAAAAAAAAAAGAGAATAGGTGAGTGTCCCCTCCCCTTTTGCCATGAGTTGAGAGAAAGAAAAAGAAAAAAAATTTTGTTCATCCATTCTCATTTCTTTGGGCTGAAAATTCTAAGAAGGAAGGAGTGTTGCTTCATGTTTGGTTTGCAAGAGGATTAGGAGGAGGTTTGGCCATACTTGTGTCTAGAATAAGGTATGTTTGAGGTTGTGCCATGAGATTCATGCATGTTTTAGTTGCTAGCTTGATGTTCATATTAGCCCATGGTTCAAATCTTTGCTATGTCATGGGAATGGTATTTGGCCAAGGTTGATGTTGTGTTAAAGCCATTGCATGCTAAATGTGAAGCTTGTTAATGATGCATGTGATGGTGGATTGACTACTCTTGAATTTTCTTTTTAGCATTCTTGAGTAAGACATTGAGTTCTTTGTTTAAGCATGACCGAAATTTGAAAGGGTATGGTTGTGATGTATTCGGCCATGGTGTGTTCATAAGCATGATTTATGCTTATTGCATGATAGGTAAAATTTGTGTTGTGGATATAAGTTTATATGTGGTTATGATCAACTTGAGATTCGGCTCTTGTACATATATATATATATATATATATATGTTTGCACATGATGCATTGGTATGGCATATAGACTATCTCAAGGTGTACATTTACATATGATGATGTTTCGGTTTTGAAGTATATAATTGGCCTCAACATGGACATGCATATTCGGCCACATGAGGGGAATTTGTTGTGCATGCATTCGGTTAGAGGCAAGCATATTGATGCCTATTCTTGACTTAGATAATCGGCTACCTTGTTATGAGCTAGGGCCAAATGTGAGTTGGTTGTGTTTGAACATCACATGCTTGGTAGAGTGATGAATGAAAGTGCCGAATGTGTGCATAGTTAAAGAGAATTGACTAAAGTGTTTAGTTATTTGATATTGGGCTAATGATATGTGTATTCGGCCATAAGCTAGCAAGTGAGACTTTAATAAGTTAAATTTGTTGAATTAGCTCTAGAGCTTAGAGGGCCACAATTGGATAAAGGAAAGGAGAAAGCAATCGAGTAGCCGAGTGGGAACCGTTCTACCCAATACAAGTAAGTCATTAAGCATATATTTGGTATTGACTTAAATGAACTTAATATCTATTCAATTGTGTTTGATGAGATGATATGTATGTGTATGGAATAATGACATTATTGAATGTAAAAAGGTAGTGAAATGTGTAGAGTGATTGGTCTCGGCACTAAGTGTGCGGGCAATAAGTGGGCGCGGTGACAAGATTGGCACTAAGTGTGCAAGCTTGAAATATATGGCACTAAGTGTGCGAACTTAAATTGTATGGCACTATGTGTGCGAAATCGATTATTAAGCACTATGTGTGCGAACTTAATGTGTATATCTCTGATCGATTATTCACATGGAGGTTGTGACTTTATCGAGTTGATCATGGACAGCGGAAAGAGTAAGTACCTTGAGCTCATGGCAAATAGGCTTCTATGTTCACGCTCGGGTTGAGCTTGGTAAGTTTTGTACCTATGTGATGATTACAATTGCGGTCACGTAAATAAGGTATTGTGGAATAGATGAAATTTCATTATTTGCATGATTGTAGCGAAAATGAGATGATGTATAAAAAATGCCTTAAATATCCTATTGATTAGTATATGAAATGTGAATGTATGAGATTGAACCGAAAGGTCTAAGGAACTATGGTATAGTTCGGTATGGATGAGACACTTAGCCTCGTTTCATTGATTCACTTTGTGATGAATTTTGCTTATGGATAATTATGAAGTGCTTATGACTTCTCGAGTTATAAACTCACTCGGTGTTTTCTTGTCACCCATTTTAGGTCTCTTGGACTCGTCTCCTTTTGTGTGCTCGGAACCGTCAATCTAAGTCATCACACCGGCGAGCAATCTTTGGTATTGTCTTCTTAGTCGATCTAGGAGAATATTTGGCATGTATAGGCTATTTTGTTTTGTTGAAATTTTGGGTTGTAAACTTTAAGCCATGTGAAAATGGCCTATGTGGTCGGTTGAGTGGGATGCTAAAACCTATAGCCACGAGTCTTAGAAACCTTAATTTTGATAAGGTGGCCATAATTTGTGTCATGTATGATGGATGATTAGTAAGGCCAAGGAAAGATTCATGAAATTGGCATAGTCTACTGCAGTAACTGTTGCGGACAGCAGCAGTGATGTGATATCGAAAAATCACTAAAAATAGTAGAAGTGGAATTAAATGCTAAAAAAATTATGTAATCGAAGCTTGATGGGTCTATTTTCATATGGACGAAACAAAACTACCATATGAGCTGTAATTTAAGAGATATTCAAGATTTCATGAGACAGGGCCAGAACGGTTTCTGGATCCTCTATTTCGACTTTGAAAATTTACCATAAATTATCCAGAAACAATTAGAAGTCATGCCTTATATGTATAGATTCCCCTTTGAGTCTAGTTTCATTAGAAATAAATGGCATGAGCATTGAAGCTCTGTACGAGAAGATATCCAAGTCGTAATGCGTAAAGGTCAGTGTAGTCAAACCCTGAAACAGGGGTGACTTTAACTAATAAACTGTACCAATTGGCCTGACCAAAAATTCTAGAAATAAATGCAAGGATGGATATGTGAGTTTAAATTTGGGGAAAATTTACGGAACGGGTTTTCGAGTTCTGGAACTCGAGATATGATTTTTAAAGTGACAGTGACGCAGTTTGCCAGCTTGTCTGGAAATGTTAAAAATAGTCTGTGTGACACATGAGAGTTGGTCTGAGAACCCCTCGTGTCCGACTCCGGCGACGGTATCAGGAACGGGGTGTTACAGTATTTCCAAATATGCTCAAGTTGATTGTCTGGAGGCTTCCACGTTGACTCTTTTAAGGCTCCATATGCACTGCGGACCGAAAAAACTCCTAAAGTAGACCGAGCCCAAACTACCCTATCCGGACCTGAATCAGGGTGCGGAGGTGGGATACTAATAATCCTAAAAATCACATCCTCTGGTAGCCAAACTCGAAACATGTCCAAATTCCAGCTTCCATCCAGATTGACAAACTCCCTAACACAACACTCAAGATCAAGATTAGAAAAAGATGGAATTTTAGAGGCTAAGGAACCCATACCTGGAATCCAAGCGTCTTTCCAGCATCTAACAGAAGAACCATTACCAAGGGACCAAATTAAGTTTTCGCGAAATAAAGGCCATATCTTAGACAGGGATCTCCATAAGTGGGAACATTGACTTCTGCTAATCGAGTCCGGGAGCTGTTCTTTCCATCTGTACTTGGATCGAAGAACACGAACCTAAAGGGCTTCGCTTTTGAAGATAAGACCAAATCCTATTTTCATGAGGAAGGACTTATTTTGATCCTCGAAATGTCTAAAACCAAGGCCACCACGCACTCGAGGCTGACAAATAGAATCCCATCCTACTAAAGAAATTTTGGACTACCCATTGTTGCCACCCCAAATAAATTGTCTGGCTAGTTTTTCAATCTCTAAGCACACACCTTTCGAAATCATCAAAGACTGCATAAAATAGTTGAGAATAGAGAGAAGAAATGATTGCACCAAGGTGACTCTCCCTGCCATAAATAATCTCCTAGCATCCCAACTCTGCAACCTCTGCCTCACCTTATCAACAACAAAGCTTAGCGTATGATTAGTAACCTTTTCATGGAACAAATGAATACCCAAATACTTACCTAAGTTCTGAACTTCCTGAAAACCGAAAATTTGGTTAATTTGATTACGGACATTTTCAGCAGTAGTCTTGGAAAAGAAAATATTACTCTTCCCAATAGTAATTTTATGACCCGAGATCTCACAAAACTGGCTGAAAATAGAATCTAACAATCGAGCTTGGCCAAGATTAGATTTTCCAAAGATAACCAGATCATCTGCGAAAAAAATATAGGAAATAGTAGGGCCATTACGAGAGACAACCGAATGGGGTCCCAATTACCGATCTCCATTTCTTTTTGGATAGTATGCCCCAACCAGTCCATGCAGAGAACAAACAAATATGGCGATAAAGGACATCCTTGACGAATTCCTCTAATCAGTTTAAACTTACGAGTGGGCACTCCGTTCCAAAGAATTTGCATTGTAGAAGAGGAAATAGCTGACATAATAACTTTTCTCAGAAGGATGGGTATACCTGCCGCACTCAATGAGGCATCAATGAACTCCCAGCTGACTCTGTCATACGCTTTTTCCAAATCTAACTTTATGGCCATCCAGTTGTTACTTTTCCGCTTACATCGCATAGAATGGATAACTTCTTGGGCAAGAATGATGTTATCCGATATGTTACGGCCAGCTATGAATCCAGCTTGTTCCTGTGAAAGCAGCTTAGGGAAAATTATCTTAAACCTGTTAGCCACCACTTTCATAACCAACTTATACAGCACAGAGCATAAACTGATAGGCCGGAAATGACTGAAGTCTTCAGGGTTCTCCTTTTTGGGAATAAGAACAATCAGAGTATTGTTCAAATCCTGGTCAATCATTCACCCATCAAAGATCTCTTTAACCCATTGACACACATCTCTGCCAATAGTATCTCACTAATTTTGAAAGAAAAGGGCATGATACCCATCGTTGCCAGGTGCTTTTAAAGGCGCCATATCAAAAAGCGCCCTTTTAATTTCCTCATTAGTGATATCAGATTCCAAAAAAGTAACCTCTGGAGAAGAGAGTTTAGGGAAATCAAAATTAGGTATGCCCCTTAAAGAATAATGAGGGGTTTCACCATACAGCCTTTCAAAAAATTCCACCGCTTTAGACTGCAAAATGTCCTGTTCTAAACATCAATTCCCATTATTAATACCTAAGGTAGAAATGTGGTTATACTTCCTTCTTTTGATCGTACGGCTATGATAAAACTTCGTGTTTCTATCCCCCAACTGTAACCAATCACAACGAGCCTTCTATCTCCAGAGTAAGTCCTCATGCTCAATGACGATTTCCAACTCATCTCTAATTTCCTCTTCTTTCTGAGCTAACTGGCTAGAAGAAAACTGATCAATGGCCTTTTGAATACTGTTAAGAGAACGTAAAAGGGTCCGCTTTCGTGCTCTCAAAAAGCCATACACATCCCTGTTTCAGACTTTAACAGAAGAAGTAAAATTATTAAGAGAATCAACCATATTACCTGCATAGTGCCAATGATCTTTAACAAAGGTAGGAAAGGTATTATAATGCGTCCACCCCGCTAAGAATCTAAACGGTCGTCCTTTAGGAGCGCCAAACTTCAGGCAAATGGAAAGTAATAGAGGCTGGTGATCCGACTTAATTCGAGGGAGATGTTGAACTAAGAACTGTGGAAAAGTTACCATCCATTCATCATTTGCAAGAGCTCGATCTAACCTTATGTACGTATTACCTCGTTGCCAAGTGAAAGCGGGTCTACTAAAGCCTAAGTCCTACAAAGCACAAGAGTCCTCAAAATTACCAAACAAATTACAACGTTTTCCTATGTTAAAAGAACTTCTCTTGTTTGAGGGAGATAAAATAGCATTAAAATCTCCCATGATGAGCCAAGGATAAGACTGGTCCAGGGCAATAGAATGAAGTGCTTCCCAAAGAAGTCGTCGTTTCGACTTATCAAGCTACCATAAACAAAAGAAATGAAAAGTGATTTATTAGGAATAAAATTATCTATTCGAATGAAAATAAATTGAGAATGACTGGTAATAATTTGCATTTGGACAGAATCATTCCATCCGACCCAAATACCACCTGAAAAGCAAACCGCTTCAACTCGATGAGAAAAGTTAAAGCCCAGTTGCTTAATAATAAAATTGGTTTTTTTACCGCTTACCCTTGGTTCAACCAGACAAACAATGTCCAGACCATGTTCCGAATAATATTCGCGAAAAGCTCGGATAAATTTCCTAATAGCACATCCTTGACAGTTCCACGAAAAAATTTTTAGATTAGGAGACATTAAAAAAAATATAGGAAAATAAAAATAAAAACCAAAAGCAGAATAACTAAAATTATAAGCAAAACCCACAAAATAAAAAGAGGAATTAAAACCCAGCAACATAAATCAGTCTTACTACCTAGGGGTAATAAACCCCTCAATATGTTCATCATTTCTGGAATAACCACCATCATCAATATTCTCCTTTGTAATGGTCGAAATACTTTCGGCCAACTGCTCCATGGATTTTTCAGTGAAACACGGTGATGGCTCGCATGTTTGAAGCGCACGTTCCCTCTATGTAAGCTTTTATTTAGCTTACTTTTTTTGCCTTTGATTTTTAGACCCTTGCCCGAATTAAGAGCCCCCACCGAAGCCAAGGGACTGTTAGAGAACATGGGAGTTTTATTTTCAAAGAATGCAACAGCTGTATGTTTGCCGGAATCTAGACTCCCCACGTCAACCATCCCAACGCCTGTAACATTTTCCTTAAAATTTGAAGCAATTTGGTGCACATCAGGCACTCCTTCAGTGCTCAAAGCTTCTCCCTCGCTTGCAAGCTCTGCTGTGATTTCCACCGCTGCTAGGTTACGGTCAGAATTGTCAAACCCAGCAGTAGCCTGCTGACTCACCTCCTCTTGGGTAGTTCGGTCCATAAGTCTCCAGGCCTGATCTGGTGAATGAACTTCAAGGCCCAGACCATTTGTAAGCTTTCTTGAACTTTGGGTAAATTTGTTAGAATTAATGTGGACCAATTTGAGACCAACAAAAGATTCCTTGTTCCTCTTGTTAATCGGGCCAGAAGCATTTAAGGGTCCAATTTCCTTGGTTTTGCCTTTTTTGTAACCTCTATTATCCTCATTTTGACCGTTATAATGACCCCCCGAATCTTTCCTACTTTGATCCTCAAATAAAACATCCTTCCCGTTATTCCTCTGCAAATCAACCAAATCTCTTCCTTGCGGTTCTTGCACTAAATCCATAATCTCAAGGCTTCCAAAACGAGACCCTTTTTTTTCCTTCTCAATGAATCTAGTTAATTTTTGTGGATTTTCCCTTGATTTGCGCCTTGATTTTTTTCAACAATCATCCATGGCTCGTAGTTGCCATCTTCCTTCTTCGATCCTTCAACGTTCAATTTTTGAACTTCCGTTTCAGTTTCAGGCAAGCTCTTAATCACCTCAACCACAGATTCAGTAGATTTGAAGTTACAGTTGTTCTCCGCATGACCATATCGTCCATAATGAAAACAGATTGTAGATAGGGATTCGTATTCTACCTTCTGTTTCCGGCCATTAATCAATATTTGAGACACTAAAGGCTTCTCTAAATCGACATAAATAGCCAACCTAGAAAATCGTCCCCTCGTCCTACTATCAGTGCTCATATCTAACTTGACCACTTTGCCCACAAGTTCTCCTATTTCTGTAATGATTTTACTATTGTAAAGATAACTCGGTAGAGCAGGGAATCAAATTCATGTCATAACAACACTTGGGTATGCCTGAATAGGATCGAAAGCCATCGTCCAAGGCTGAACAGTCAAATACTGCCCGAAAATCGTCCATGGACCTTCGGAAAGAGGCATATTGCAGTCAAGTTTGTTCTAGAATTTGACAAGAAAATAGCCATTTTCTATGTCCATCATATGAATAGGGGCTGAAGGTTTCCACATGCTATAAAGTTTATTCTGCAGAACAGAAAAATCAATGTTTCGACCTAAAAGTTTTAAGACCACCGTGTTGTCCGTACCCTGAAGGAGAAATTGATGAACCCTATCAGAGAAAGTAATAGAAGGCACACCATTCACTACGGATCTCAGGATGTCTCCTTCAAGGAAATCAAAAGCTTCCTTCTCATTCGAACCATTGGCTCCACCCTTAGATGACTGGCCTACCAGCATGTCACCCCAAGAAGTAGGCTGAGCAGAGGGCCGTTCTATCTCCATGTTGTTTCTCGTCACTTCCTCCTTGTCTCTAAACCTAACTTTCTTAGGTAACATCTCCTCCAACGTGGGATTTCCAGGAGTAGCAGAGTCACAGAGAGCCATTCAATTCTAAGTTTTGATTATATTAAGCAGGATCAAAAGGGTTATTTTTGAAGGATCCGAGAAACTTTTAATTTATTTTGAAGAGATGTTATTTTTTTTTACTTATATTTCTAATTACATCTTAAATTTGTAATACTTTATTATGTGCATCAAATAATTATAATAGTATTGCTTCATAAAAAAAATTGACTTTGGTGGAAATGAAATATTTATGAAAACTAATAATTAAGAGATAAAGTGACGTTTAACAAAAGGTCCCTTTGGGTTTATAAAGAGCAGGAAGTCATAATACATGATGTGGCAACTTGTGAAGCCTGGTAGACACTGCCAGTCCTTGTTCCGTGTTAAGTCTTTTGGGCAACAAAAATACATCTAAGAAGGTATTGTGGCAGCAAATTAAAATTTACTGCATCTCGTTAATTTATATATTTTTTATGTAGATAATTTTACTCATTAATGGGAAGAAAACTAGAGCCAAAAATTGGAATCCAAGAATATAATTCCGTGTGTTTTGATAGTAAACTATGTATTGGATTGTTAAATATATTTCCCTTTTAGCCGGAAATTGTAGTTTTGCGTTTATATATTGTATATCAAATCAAATGGAGTTGTTGGTGAAGAAGAAAAAGCAGTGTTATAATAATAGGCATGCCATCACCTCGTCTTTACTTCAGTCTAATGATACCTTTTTCTAAATGAAGAGAAAAGCGAATTATTGGACTTAATTGCAGCTCGGCCATTCTTCCATTTGGAAACATTACAGGTGTTGGCCGTTTTATATTTTCCTTTTAACTGCCCAACTTATATGTTTTTTTTTTTTTTTGTCTAAATCGTTACGGAGCCTCTGATTTTTTTTCCCATCGAAATACACACCCCAGGTTAAAAAGCAATTTTCCTCCAACTATCATTTCATCTATTTAAAAAAATATTTTCCAATAAAATTACATTTTTATCCTTTAATTAAATAAATATTTTATTTTTCAAAAGCACTGATGTGCAACAATGGTTAAAAACACTTTTTAAATATATTTTTCAACCGTAATGATAAACTGATTTTAAATTAAATCATCAAATATTAAAATTTTAAGAAATTAAATCATTTGATCATTAAAAATAATAGTTTCAATTTTTTGCCCATTTTTCATTACGTAACACATTAGAATTGTGCCACGCGTGAAAAATAATATTTTTAAATATAAAATCATTAGAAAGTCATAAAATTATAATAGAAAATATAAAATTATTTAGAATTTTAAAATAATAAAATTTATATAAAATTTAAAATATTTACAATTTTATATATAACTTCGATTGCCATTTCCCCACCTTAATTTGCATCTTAGAAAACTTTCTTGTCATTGATGGTAGTAACGTGTACAAACAATAGTGGGAGGGAGAACATTGGTGAACAACACAAAAATAAATTAAAGGGCGCAAGCTTTCGGGATGTTTATGGTGGAGGAGTACAATACATAATTTCATGGATCAAATGATTTTTTTTTATATATTTTAAATTATTTTTATAATTTTTACACGTTCTATAATGATTTGTAGTATTTTTAAAAATTTCCATAATTTTTAAATATTTTAAATAAATTTTCCTTTTAAAATATTTTTACAATTTTATAATTTAATATACTTTTATACTATTTTCTAATTTTGTTATTTTAATATTCTTTTCTATAATTTTAATATTTTGTAATTTTTATATAAATTTTAAATTTTAATAATTTTTTATAAATTTTATCATTTTAATAATTTTTATATAAAAATATCAATTTTATCACATGATACCATTTTGATGCGTGGCAAAAATAACAAAATAATAGTAATAATCATTACACTTTAACAGAGAACTATTAAAATAATGATGAAGATAGCTTAATTAAATGTGTTCTTTCAGATGGGATTAATAGATTTTTTTTTAAATAAAGGGTTCTCTAGACCCTTTTAACCTATTCTTTTTAATAGATTATTGATTAATGTCGAAGCATTTGCCATTTTTTATTTTTTCAGGAAACATTTGTCTATTAAATGTATATAGCAAATAGTAGCAGTAGGGTTGATATTTGTTCGGTTAGAGTTGAATTTTCTTTGAACTGTACATAGTAATTTAGTTTAACTCAATTCAGTTTTTAAATTTTTCATATTAATTTTTTATTCTGAATTTTTAGATTTATTTTAATAAAATAAGTTTTATTTTATGACTTTTTTAATTTTATTAGATAAATTTTAAAATCCTTTTATAAATATTTCTAAAGCCCAATAACTTTCAAGAACTTTTTAAATTATTTTCACTATTTTTCATATACAATATTTATTTTATATAATAAAATAAAATTAATTATACATTAAAATTTAATTTAATTTAATTTAATTTTAAATAACTGTCATTTTAAATTTACATTCCTTAAACCGTTCAAATATCTCAATTCAAGTCGATTTTTGGTTGTTATTGCTTAGCCCTAGATAGAGGTATATGTAGGAGGAAATTAATCCAAGTGCACCAAAAAAATGAGAGCAAGAATTCTTCTGACAAAGCGGAATCAAATGTTTTGGAAAAGGTTAATATATTATTTGGTATTTAAATGTAGTTTTCTTGTTTAGTTTAGTTCTTAAGTTATTTTTTGTCTCAATTTGATGTTTAGTTTTGGTTTCAATGATTATTTTAGTGACTTGAGTTTTTTTCAATTTGATATTTGATTTTTTTCTCAATTATCTAAATTCGGTTTTAATGTTAAATTTGATTCCTAAACTCTTTTATTAGCCTAATTACGTATTTATATTTTTATTAGAATATATATATCAAATATTCATTAAATCATATAATATCGTTTAATTTAAATATTAATTAAATATTAAAACTAAAATTAAATTTCAAATGATATATTAACCTTTATGAGAACACCACCGTTTTGAATACTCCTATGAAAGTAAAATAACAATATCAACATTTATTTCTTAGAATGCTGATCTTATTGCATAATGGTTACGACAATTTAATGAAAACAAAAACTTTCAACGCATTAAGAAGGTTTGGCATAAGTGATCGACAGACACTTTAAGCTTAACTTTTCAATTTTATTGTTATCCTAAATATAATATTTATTGAAAGGAGTAAAATTTAATTTAATTCAAAAATCAAAGATTAAATTAAATTTTGAATTATTTATATTGAGGTATTTGAATTGTTTTTTTCTCGAGTCAATTTAAATAAAAGATTTAATTTTCAAATTCTAGTCGAATTGAATTTTTACAATTCGAATATTCGAAAAATTGATTAAGTAAAATCACATCATTTTAGGTTAAAGTATAATTACATTTTTAACTTCAATCTTAGGGTCACTCGTGTATTCCTTAGCATGGTTTTAACTTCAGTTTCAAACTCTTAACAAGAAAAAAAAAACCCTTCCAACATTAACAAATTTTTTAACCCAATTAAGCAAAACCAAACCCCAAACTTGAACCCTAACTTTTTTCTACATTAAGCGATTCTAAAGATGGAAGAAGTTGAGATATTTAGTAAGTTCACGTGATATCTGGGAATCCGTTTGTAGGAGAGAGAAGGAAAATATTGTTGTTAATGCTCTTAAATATTCCTTTTATAGTGACTAACAATGTTGATTGCTTCCATATATTAAGCTTTACAAATAAGTCTCTCAGGTTGATTTAGTTTGTTTAGGGGTGTAAATCAACTTGGCTCAAACGAACAAGCACATATTTGTGTTTGTTTGTTTGTTTAAGTTGTTCACGTTTGATTTATGTTTGTTTAAAATTTTAACATTATGTTCAAACTCTGTTCATTTATTAATATGGATGTTCGGGCTCGATTGAAACTCACTTTGGACTTGGTTCAGTTAATTGTTATGAACACGTTCATGAACACTAAACAAACATGTTCTTGAAACACTAAATGAACCTTTTCCCAAACACTATACGAACATGTTTGCAAAGAATAAAAACAAACAGATAATCAAACATGTTCACAAACATTAAATAAACTTGTTCAGAAACAAACAAGCAAACAAACCAATTAATACTAAACTAAACTAAGAACATCATTTTAACAAGTAGTTCACATTAACACAATGATATATTAGATAAAATAAGTAAGTTTAGTAATATTACAAATGCAGTGCTACTTGTTGAAACTAATAAGCTACAACTATTGTAATTGCATAAAAAAGTCAAATATTAGAAGATCCCATTGTTTGATCTTAAAAACTCACAAAAGAAGTATTAGAAAGATAACATCAAACCTATAACAACAAACAAACAAAACATGAAAATATTCCCGACAAAAGCTATAACACCCCTTACCTGGTCCGATTGACGGACCCAAGTTGCAAGATGCCACTATCGTCAACATATCGTCAATAGGATATGAACAAGTGTTATGCACATACCAAACTATCGTCAACCAAAATGACACTTGTACAAATTAAGCCTATATACATGCCACAAAATTGATATTTGAACTATAAAAGATTTATCGAGATAAAAGCTAGATAGTGTGAGCTCCCAGTTGATCTGATCTTCACTTTCCGCAAAATATATCTACAAGACAGGAAAACATAACCGAGAAAGCATTATATATGCTTACTAACCTCATAGGTGTTAAAAATGTAAACTTACTTCATATTAAAATAACAAGTTTAACTAAGTTTCTCGTCACAATATGTCACAATTGAAAGGTGAGCACTTAATATACAAACATATAAATCATTCATTCGTTCGTGTAAATCAACTCAATATGTAACGCCCCGTACCCGAGACCGTTTCCGGAGTCGAACACGAGGTGTTAACGGACTTAATTCATTTACTTACACAGTTCATTTTTAAATTTCCGCATAAGTCTGGTTAACTGCATCACAGTCGCTTTAAAAATCATATCTTGAGTTCCGAAGGTCGAAAACTGATTCTGTAAATTTTCCTGAAACTAGACTCATACATCTATCTTCAAATTTTTTTCTAGAATTTTTGGTCAGGCCAATTAGTACAGTTTATTAGTTAAAGTCTCCCCTGTTTCAGGGTTCGACTACTCTGACCTTCATGTATTACGACTTAGATATCTCCCTGTACAGGGCTTCAATACTTATGCCGTTTGTTTCTAAAGAAACTAGACTCGAAAAGGAATCTGTAAATATAGGGCATGGCTTCTTATTATCTCTGATTAATTTATAGTGAATTTCCAAAGTCAGAACAGGGGATCCAGAAATTGCTCTGTCCCTGTTTCACAAAAACTTAAACATCTCATAAAATACGGCTCATATGATCATTTCGTTACTTTCATATGAAATTAGATTCATCAAGGTTCGATTACATAATTTATTCACTATTTAATTTCATTCCTACTATTTTTAGCGATTTTTCAAATCCACATCACTGCTGCTGTCAGCATCTTTTTTTTTTTTAAGGTAAACTTTACCTATTTCATGGTTTTCCATGGATCAACTAGAATTTTGTCATACATAGCACCAAAATGATCGTGATTAACCATTCCAATGGCTAATCGTTACCAAACATTTTCATACCACTCAATGAACAACATACAAAATGATTATAATGCTATGCTCAATATATATATAAGCCATTTTCGCTATTATCCAAATATATACATTACCAAAGGTACTTGACTAACAACAAAGGGCGTCCTATACATGCCATTATCGAGTTCAACTAAAAGAGTACCAAAAGGGCTTCGATAGTGTGGACGACTTCGACTTTGACAATCCCGAGTCCGATAGCTGACGAGCAAAATCTATAAAACGGAGAATCAAAGCAACGGAATAAGCATTTAATGCTTAGTAAGTTTGAGTAATGAAATTAGTTTTGACTAAAGTATAACATTCATATGGCTAAATGAATAACTTCATATATGCACATTCTCATAATCATACTTACTTCACGCTTCAATCAACATATTCATACACAAGGTATCAAGCCTAACTAATGGCCGAAAGTTCGTTAATCAATTGAACGAATACTATTTAAAACGAATCGACTTTTTCCGATGCATATATGAAACATACCTTATCGTTTGGATTTTATGAGCGTATTAATTGAAATTATTACAGCAAGATCGCTCACTTCCAAACCCAAGTATCTTCGGGATTTAGCCGGATATAACAACTTGCACAAATGCCTTCGGGTCTTAGCCCGGACATAGCAACTCGCACAAATGCCTTCGGGTCTTAGCCCGGATATAATCACTAGCATAAATGCCTTCGGGACATAGCCCGGATATAGCAACTCGCACGAATGCCTTCGGATCTTAGTCCGGTTATCATCCGAATAATCATGCACATGTGTCCACAAATCATAACACATCTTTATTTCATTTTCATTACTAGAACTCAGACACAAGGCACTTATCTACCATTACCATTTTCGGCACAATAACCACATACAAAGAGCATGGTTTTGATTCGCTATATAACATGATCTAATCGAATCATAATCTAAGTTCCATTACTCGAAAACTTACCTCGGATGTTGTCGAACGGTTTCAACGGCTATTCGATCACCTTTTCCTTTCCTTTATCGGATTTAGTTCTCCTTTGCTCTTGAGCTTAATTTAACAAATAAATTGATTTAATCATTTTGAACATTAAAGAGAAATTCAAGGTACTTAGCCCATATATATTAGGCATTAGAGTCATATATGTATGAAATCATGAATCAAATTCAACATATTAGCCAATATTCTCCTTTAGCCGATTTTCTAAGTCAAGATAAAGCCATCAATATGCTTACCTATAGCCGAACGCATAACATCAATCTATGTATTCATTCATGTGGCGAATATGCATGTCTATGTTGAGGCCGATTATATACTTAATACATTCTACAAATATGGTTACTTGTATTGACTAAATACCATTTTGTTTCAAGTTCAAAACTCGCTAATACATATATATACACTAGTAATCAAATACTAACATTTGCACTTCACCTTAATAGCTAGCTTAGCAAACCTTAATTTAACATATAATTGTTCATAACACAATTAAAGCATCCTCTCCATTCCATCAATTCAAAACACATACATTACTCAATAATATTCAAAATCATATTCGGCCTTAGTACACACTTGTTAGCCGATTTTTCTCCATTTTTCAACTAATGCACATATGTGCTCATTTGCTAGACTCTACTTCACCTAACTACCATTTCTCATCCAAATAACATGAACAACATTTACTCATGACATCAAGCATTCTTTAATTCAGCTATTACTAGTATAAGCTTTAACCATTCATATTTTTAGAAAGACCAAGTTCTTTCCTCAATACATTCATCATCAAAATTCAAGTAAAACAATCAAAATTCCTTCCTTTATCAAGTAAAACAATCAAAATTCCTTCCTTTATAACCATAGCCGAAGGCTCCATTCACCCATCATTAGTGAAAATTTTAGCATGGGCTAAGCAAGAACCATGATAATTTACCTAAAACAAGTAAACATTTCACAAATTTAACACAATATACTAACCTCCCTAAGGATTCAAGTGACCGAAATTCTTCCCCTCCTTTGTTTCTTCTATTCGGCCAAGTTGAACAACAAAGAGAGAACTTTGTTTTCATCACAAATTTCCTTTTCATTACTTTATTACTAACCTTTTATTTTATTATTTCTAACATAAAACACTAACACAAAATGTTTATAATAGGCTTTAACCCATAGCATGGCCGCCACCATCTTGGTTTTTGGTTAATTTGACATGCAAGTACAATTATTTGCAACATGCATAAATAGGCCACTTTACATTTGCCTAGCACATTTCTAAATTTTCTCACATAAGTCCTATTTAATAAAATTCACTTACAATTAACAAAATTCAAACATGAAATTTTCACACATGCATATATACATATAATAAGCATCAAATATGACGGTCAATTATTTTTATGACTCGGTTTAGTGGTCCCGAAACCACTTTCCAACTAGGGTCAATTTAGGGCTGTCACAACTCTCCCCCACTTAAGAAATTTTCGTCCCCGAAAATCTTACCGGTAAATAGGTTTGGGTATCGTTCTTTCATAGAGTCCTCGGTTTCCCATGTATCTTCTTCGATTCCGTGTTTGAGCCATAACACCTTTACTAACGGAACCCTTTTGTTTCGCAACTCTTTCACTTCACGAGCTAGGATACGTATCGGTTCTTCGTCATAACTCATATTGGATTGAATTTCAACCTCGGAGGATTAATTATGTGCGAAGGATCGATCTCAGAACGTCAAGCATCGAAACATGAAAACGCTAGAATCCTTTCAAGTTCAGGAGGTAAAAGCAACCTATATGCAACTAGACCAACTCGTTCGGAGATTTCATACGGCCCCATGAACCTCGGACTCAGTTTGCCCTTACGGCCAAATCTGAGTATCTTTTTCCAAAGTGAAACCTTAAGAAACACTTTGTCTCCCACCTGATACTCAATATCTCTTCGTTTTAAATCCGACGACGACTCGACGATCCGATGTCGCCTTCAGACTTTCACGAATTATTTTACTTTCTGCTCAGATCTTTAATCAAATCAACTCCAAAATTTTACTCTCACCGAGTTCAGTCCAAAACAACGGTGTACGGCATTTACTACCGCACAAAGCCTCGTAAGGTGCCATCTTAATGCTTGATTGAAAACTATTGTTGTGCGAATTCAATCAAAGGTAAATACCGCTCCCATGAACCACTAAACTCAAGGATGCAACATCTCAACATATCCTCGAGTATCCGAATTATCCGCCGGATTGACCATCATCAGGGATGAAAAGCGTGCTAAAATGCAACTTGGTACCCAAGGCTTCTTGCAATTTCTTCCAAAATCGCGAGGTGAACCTCGGATCTCTATCCGACACAATAGAAATAGGTACCCGTGTAATCTCACAACTGAGAAACATACAATTCAGCTAGTTTATCCAATGAAAAATCCGTACGTACGGGGATAAAGTGAGCCGACTTAGTCAGTCTATCAACAACAACCCAAATCGCATCTTTCTTACTTGCCAACACCGCAACCCAGATACAAAATCCATCGCGACTCGATCCCATTTCCATTCGGTATCATGATCGGTCAAGTAAACTCAGAGGCACTTGATGTTCCGCTTTCACTTGTTGACATATTAAACACTTCGAAACAAATTCGAAAATGTCTCGTTTCATACCATGCCACCAAAACTGTTGTCTCAGATCGTTGTACATTTTCGTACTCCCCGGGTGAATTGACATTCAGCTACAATGAGCTTCGTTCAGAATCATCAAAATAAGTTCTGAATTTCTTGGAACACACAAACGACTTCTGAACCTCAAACAATCGTCATCATCAATTTGAAACTCTGATTCCATATTCGCAACACATTCAGCCCGTTTTGCAACCAATTCATCATCGACTTTCTGAGCTTCACGAATTTCATGAATCAACAATGGTTTGGCCTTTAATTCAGCTACTAACACATTGTCGGATAGAATGCATAAGTGTACATTCATCGTCAGAAACAAAAAGGTGATTTACGACTTAAGGCATCCGCAACCACATTAGCCTTTCCCGGGTGATAGTCAATGACAAGCTCATAGTCTTTTAACAACTCGAGCCAACTTCTTTGTCGCAAATTCAAGTCTCTTTGAGTCATCAAATATTTGAGACTTTTGTGATCCGAATATACGTGGCACTTCTCACCAAATAAGTAATGTCGCCATATTTTCAAAGCGAATACGATGACAGCTAGTTCGAGATCATGGGTTGGATAATTTTTCTCATGTGGCTTCAATTGTCTCGACGCATAAGCTACAACTCGACCTTCTTGCATCAATACACAACCCAACCCAAGTAAGGATGCATCATCAGAAATGACAAACTCCTTGCCCGATTCGGCTGCACTAGTATCGAGCTTCATCAAATAAGTTTTCATTGATCGAAACTTTTCTGACACTTTTCTGTCCATTCGAACTTAACATCTTTCTGAAGTAGTTTCGTTATTGGTGTGGCTATCATTGAGAAACACTTTACGAACCGTCTGTAGTAACCGACAAGTCCCAAAAAACTCCAAACCTCAGTAATATTTCTCGGAGGCTTCCAGTTAAGTATGGCTAAAATTTTGCTCGGATCAACTCGAATACCCGATGCAGATACCACATGACCCAAGAAGCTAACCTCTCTTAACCAGAACTCACACTTACGGAACTTAGCATATAACTGCTTATCCCGTAAAATTTGCAATACTAGTCCCAGGTGTTCAGCATGATCGGTTTCATTTCTCGAATAAACCAAAATATCATCGATAAACACAACTACAAACTGATCCAAATACGGTCTGAAGATCCGATTCATCAAATCCATAAATACCGCAGGGGCATTAGTGAGCCCAAACGGCATCACTAAGAACTCGTACTGACCATATCTCGTTCCGAAAGCAGTTTTGGGTATATCCGAATCTCAAATTCGCAACTGATAATAACCCGATCTCAAATCTATCTTTGAAAACACTAAGGCTCCCTTTAGTTGATCAAACAAATCTTCAATACGCGGTAACAGATATTTATTCTTTATTGTCACTTTATTCAGCTGACGATAGTCGGTGCACAACCTCATGGTTCCGTCCTTCTTTTTCACAAACAATACTGGTGCACCCCAAGGTGAGAAACTTGGTCGAGCGAAACCTCTATCCGTCAACTCTTGCAACTGAGCTTTCAACTCTTTTAACTCGGTTGGTGCCATACAATATGGAGCTATCGAAATCGGTGTAGTCCCAGGTACAAGCTCAATACCAAACTCTACCTCCCGAACAGGTGGTAAACCCGGTAATTCTTCGGGAAAAACATCCAGATATTCACAAACCACCAGCACAGATTCAGGCTTCTTTTCTAACTCTTTGTCATCAAGTACATACGCAAGGTATGCTTCACACCCCTTTCTTACATATTTCTGAGCCAACATCGATGATATTACAGCTGGCAACCCATTCAAGTTAGTAGACTCCACTCGGATTATCTTGTTATTTACACACCTCAAATCAATGGTTTTTCTTTTGCAATTTACAATTGCATCATGTACGGTCAACCAATCCATACCGAGGATAACATCAATGTAACAACCCAAACCCGAGACCATCGCCGGTGTCGGACCCGAGGGGTTAACAAGCCAAGTTCACATGTTTTGCCCACCAATTTGACATTTCCAGTCAGGCTGGAAAACTGCGTCACTGTCGCCTTAAAAATCATATCTCGAGTTTCAAAACTCGGAAACTGGTTTTGTAAATTTTCCCTGAATTTAGACTCATATATCCATCCATGGATTTATTTCTAGGATTTTTTCTCGGGCCAATTGGTACAGTTTATTAGTTAAAGTTACCCATGTTACAGGGATCGACTGCTCTGACCTTCGCGCGGTATAACTTGAATATCTCTCTGTACAGGGCTTTAATGCTGGTGTCGTTTGTTTCTAATGAAACTAGACTAAAAATGGGATCTGTACATGTAAGGTATGTCTCCTAATTCTTTTTGGATAATTTATAGTGAATTTTTAAAGTTGCGACAGGGAACCCAGAAACCATTCTGGCCCTGTCTCACAATAGCTTTAATATCTCTTAACCTGTAACTCCTATGACCATTTCGTTTCTTCCATATGAAAATAGACTCATAAAGGTTCATTTACATAGCTTATTCACTATTTAATTCCATTCCTATGAATTTTGGTGATTTTTCACATTCATGCCACTGCAGCTGGCAGCATCTGTTTTTAAGGTAGGACTTACCTATTTGGTAGTCTCCATGAATCAACTAGTCTTGCCATACATAGGTTCATATATGATCATTTTAACCATGCAAATGGCTGATCATATGACCAACATTCCCATTTCCAAGCCATAGCCACATCATGACACCAAATATATACATACAACCCACAATTAGTCTAAGTTCATGCTTCCCTTTTCGAGCCATTTTCGCATGGCCATACATACTTACATTACAACATATTTAACAAACAAGAGGTAGTCCTATACATGCCATCTCAAGTTCAATCAAAAATTTATACCAAAATGGAGGCTTGATAGTGTGAATGACTTCGACTTCAACGATCCCAAATCCAATTGCTTGAGCGAAATCTAAAAAAACCGAGAGCCAAAGCAACGGGTAAGCATTTTATGCTTAGTAAGTCTCAAGGAATATAATCAACTCTAATTACAGCAATACATTCACATAGCCAAATGCATCATTTCATTAATACACATTCTTACTTCACACTTCATCATTATATGATTTCACAAAATATCAATCAATTCAATAACTGAAATTCATTAGTCGATTGAGCGAATGTTGCTCAAACATGTCGACTTTCCAATGCACATATAACGTACCTTACCCTTTGGGCTTTTCGAGTGTACTAATTGAATTCATTACAGCAACCAACACTCACCTCCAGCCCAAGATTCTTCGAATATAACCGGATATAATCACGCACAAATGCCTTCGGGTCTTAGCCCGGATAGAATGTCTCGCACGAATGCCTTCGGGTCTTAGCCCGGATGTAGCCACTAGCACAATTGCCTTCGGGTCTTAACCCGGATATAATTTCCAGCATAATTGTCTTCGGGATTTAGCCCGGATATCATTCAATTTCCCATGAACACATACATCAATTATCATTGGACATACATAATTCATTTTCGTTACTAAGGCTCAAACGCAATTATAGTCGCAAGCATATTCGCCTTTGGGACTTAGCCCGGGTAGAATTCAAATACTCATGCATACATAATCAATAATCAATACACATCCATACTTTATTTCACACAATTCAAGTAGGGTCACTTCTTGAGGACTTACCTCGGATGTTGTCGAACGGCTTTTTCGGCTATTCGATCACTTTCTCCTTCCCCTTGTCCAATTGTGGCCCTCTAAGCTCTTGAGCTAATTCAAACAAATTCAATTTATTAAAACCTCATTGTGCTAGCTTTTGGCCGAATATGACAAGGAGTTTAAATGGTCATATGGCCACCCTTTAGCTTGAATACACAATGGTCATGCACATTTTATACTACATCAAGCAATTCAATACAATTTATTCGAGCATCAAGGAAATGCTAAGGCCTTCAATAGGCTACCCAAGGCCGAATATTCATGTACATGTTGAGGTCAATTTTGCACTTAATACCTCACAAAAACAGCATGCAATTTACTAATTAATGCTTTGCACATTGTGGCCCAAAACTTATAATATAGCATCAAGCACCTACATGTGTGCTAGGCAATTGTGCTTGCAATTTCACAAGCATTCTTCCACATCTTCTTCTTTAAACCAATATATTCATCACTTAGTTCATAACCAAAACATAATGTGCAATCATATATATGCATATATGAGCATGGCGAATTTTGAAGGTGTCCATAGCCATCCAAAACACAAATTTTAACTAACATGCAAGAAGCATGAATCATGCTCAAGAATGCATCATGGCGAATATGACAATCATGCTCCTTTTCAACTTCAATCATGATAAAACAAAGAGAAAACTCAAAATCTTACTCATGAGTAGAAAATCCATCATTGCATGCATCATCATCAAGCTTCACACTTAGCATGCAATGGCTTTATCACCATAACAACTTTGGCCAAATACCATTTCCATGGCATAACAAAGATTTGAGCCATGGCTAACATGCACATCAAGTTAGCAACCAAGACATGCATGAAACTCCTAACACAACCTCATACATACCTTAATCTTGATGCAAACTTAGCCAAATCTCCTTCTAGATCTCTTCCAAACCAAGCATGAAGCAAAAATCCTCCCTTTTTCCTTAGTATTTTCGCCAAGAAGTGAAAATGGATGAGCAAAATTTTTCTTTTCTTTCCTTAGGACATTCGCCAAGAGCTATGGTGAAAGATGAACACTTTTTTTTCCTTTTTTTTCCATACTCTTATTTTATTATTTCTAACATGCACCACTAGCAAAACATGTTTAAGACATGTTTTCTTTTGCCCATATTCATCACCATGGCCGCCAATATAGTCAAATTTGGGGAATTTGACATGCAAGGACAACATTTCCTAGTGTGCATCAATAGGCCACTTCCACATTTGCCTATCTCAATTCTAAATTTTCTCACACAAGTCCTTTCTAGTGAAATTCACCTTTATAACACTAAATCAATCATCAAAAAATGTCATACATGAATACTCACATATTATAGGCATCGAAATAAATTTTAAATTATTGTTATGCCTCGGTTTTGTGGTCCCGAAACCACATTCCGGCTAGGGTCTATTTTGGGCTGTCACAATCAAATTCATCAAACGGTAAAAGCATCAAATCGGCCGGAAAATAGGAACCTCGGATTAATAGGGGACATTTCTTACACACTTTGTCAACAAGTACATAACGACCCAAGGGATTCGACACTCAAATTACGAACTCAGTAGACTCAACAAGTAAAGTCTTACTGGATGCTAAGGTTTCACATATATAAGAATGAGTAGAACCAGGGTCAATCAAAGCAATCACATTAGTATCAAAGAGAGTAAAAGTACCGGTAATAACATCTGGCGAGGAAGCATCCTCGCGTGCGCGTATAGCATAAGCTCTAGCAGGAGCACAAGCCTCAGATCTGGTTGTAGCATCTCCAGATCCTCTCTGACCGCCACTAGCATTGCCCGTGTTTCTAGATGGTCTACCCCGGGCAGTAGTAGCACCTGGTTTCCCACTCTGATTTACATTTTGTTCAGACAGTCTCAGGCAATCCTTGATAAAATGGTCAGCTGATCCGCACTTATAACAGGAGCGATCATGGAATCTACAACTCCCCGAATGCCATTTACCACAATACTGGCACTCCGTTCTGTCTCGACAATCATTTCCAACACTGGCGACCGACGTGACTCGTGTACTCACAGGGGGTCGATCGCGATCTCGTCTAGAAAAACCCGAAGTGTCTCTAGACCGGCCTAAGTCATCTCTAAATTTCTTCAATGACTGTTGAAAGGGCTTTCCCGAAGATCTCTTATGAAACTCCTTTGCTCCCATATCAGCTTTTCTTTTCTCCTTATTGAGCTCTTCGGCTTTGTAAGCTCGTTCGACAAGTACCGCAAATTCTCGGATTTCTAAAATGCCAACATACAGCTTTATATCATCGTTCACCCATCCTCAAACGCTTACACATCACAGCCTTCAAGAAATGCATTCTCGAGCTGCATCGCTAAGTCTTACAAACTTTCGCTCATAATCGATGAATCGACATGGAACCTTGTTTAAGTTCAAGAAATTCCTTCCGCTTTTGATCAATGAATCTCGATCGATATACTTTTTTCAAACTCGGTTTGGAAAAACTCCCAAGTTACTTGCTCTCTGGGCACAACAGAAATCAACGATTCCACCAATAGTAGGCGTAATCACGTAGCAAGGAGATAGTACACTTTAGGCATTCATCGGGTGTGCAAGATAGTTCATCGAGTACCCGAATAGTGTTGTCCAACCAAAATTTAGCTTGTTCGGCATCATTACTGTCTGTAGCTTTAAATTCAGTAGCCTCGTGTTTTCGGATTCTATCAACTGGGGGCTTATTTGACCTTATTTGGTCAGTTACCGGAGATATTGTAGGTGCGGGGGTTGTATTAGTCGGGAATGGAGGTTGTGGAACAGCCGTATTATTTCGAATGTATTGGTTGAACCAATCATTCATCACGCTATAAAAAGCCTGTCTAGCTTCGTCGTTCTGATTACTAGCAATAGGTTGAGAGCCCGCCAGCGCTGTCCCTTGTGCGGGAGCAGGCACTACACTCTCAAGATCATCAACTACCGCTCGGTTGGGATCGGGATCCATTTCTATAAGTAAACACATTTTTAACTATCAGAAATCACCACACTATCAAATAAACACATAATGGCATGTATAGCTAGACCCAAACGTATTACGGTAGTCCTAGAATCGACTAAACCGTAGCTCTGATACCAATAAAATTGTAACGCCCCGTACCCGAGACCGTTTCCGGAGTCGAACACGAGGTGTTAACGGACTTAATTCATTTACCTACACAGTTCATTTTTAAATTTCCAGACAAGCTGGTTAACTGCATCACAGTCGCTTTAAAAATCATATCTCGAGTTCAGAAGCTCGAAAACCAATTCTGTAAATTTTTCATGAAAATAGACTCATACATCTATCTTCAAATTTTTTTCTAGAATTTTTGATCAGACCAATTAGTACATTTTATTAGTTAAATTGTCCCCTGTTTCAGGGTTCGACTACTCTGACCTTCATGCATTATGACTTAGATATCTCCCTGTACAGGGCTTCAATACTTATACCATTTATTTCTAAAGAAACTAGACTCGAAAAGGAATCTGTACATATAGGGTATGACTTCTAATTATCTCTGATTAATTTATAGTGAATTTCCAAAGTCAGAACAGGGGATCCAGAAATCGCTCTGGCCCTGTTTCACGAAAACTTAAACATCTCATAAAATACGGCTCATATGATTGTTTCGTTACTTTCATATGAAAGTAGATTCATCAAGGTTCGATTACATAATTTATTCACTATTTAATTTCATTCCTAATATTTTTAGCGATTTTTCAAATCCACATTACTGCTGCTGTCAGCATCTTTTTTTTTTTAAGGTAAACTTTACCTATTTCATGGTTTTCCATGGATCAACTAGAATTTTGTCATACATAGCACCAAAATGATCGTGATTAACCATTCCAATGGCTAATCGTTACCAAACATTTCCATACCACTCAATGAACAACATACAAAATGATTATAATGCTATGCTCAATATATATATAAGCCATTTTCGCATGGCTATCCAAATATATACATTACCAAAGGTACTTGACTAACAACAAAGGGCAGTCCTATACATGCCATTATCAGAGTTCAACTAAAAGAGTACCAAAAGGGCTTCGATAGTGTGGACAACTTCGACTTTGACAATCCCGAGTCTGATAGCTGACGAGCAAAATCTATAAAACGGAGAATCAAAGCAACGGAATAAGCATTTAATGCTTAGTAAGTTTGAGTAATGAAATTAGTTTTGACTAAAGTATAACATTCATATGGCTAAATGAATAACTTCATATATGCACATTCTCATAATCATACTTACTTCACGCTTCAATCAACATATTCATACACAAGGAATCAAGCCTAACTAAAGGCTGAAAGTTCGTTAATCAATTGAACGAATACTATTTAAAACGAATCGACTTTTTCCGATGCATATACGAAACATACCTTATCGATTGGATTTTATGAGCGTATTAATTGAAATTATTACAGCAAGATCGCTCACTTCCAAACCCAAGTATCTTCGGATTTAGCGGATATAACAACTCGCACAAATGCCTTCGGTCTTAGCCCGATATAGCAACTCGCACAAATGCCTTCGGTCTTAGCCGGATATAATCACTAGCATAAATGCCTTCGACATAGCCCGGATATAGCAACTCGCACGAATGCCTTCGGATCTTAGTCCGGTTATCATCCGAATAATCATGCACATGTGTCCACAAATCATAACACATCTTTATTTCGTTTTCATTACTAGAACTCAGACACAAGGCACTTATCTACCATTACCATTTTCGGCACAATAACCACATACAAAGAGCATGGTTTTGATTCGCTATATAACATGATCTAATCGAATCATAATCTGAGTTCCATTACTCGAAAACTTACCTCGGATGTTGTCGAACGGTTTCAATGGCTATTCGATCACCTTTTCCTTTCCTTTATCGGATTTAGTTCCCCTTTGCTCTTGAGCTTAATTTAACAAATAAATTGATTTAATCATTTTGAACATCAAAGAGAAATTCAAGGTACTTAGCCCATATATATTAGGCATTAGAGTCATATATGTATGAAATCATGAATCAAATTCAACATATTAGCCAATATTCTCCTTTAGCCGATTTTCTAAGTCAAGATAAAGCCATCAATATGCTTACCTATAGCCGAACGTACAACATCAATCTATGTATTCATTCATGTGGCCGAATATGCATGTCTATGTTGAGGCCGATTATATACTTAATACATTCTACAAATATGGTTACTTGTATTGACTAAATACCATTTTGTTTCAAGTTTAAAACTCGGCTAATACACATATATACACTAGTAATCAAATACTAACATTTGCACTTTACCTTAATAGCTAGGTTAGCAAACCTTAATTTAACATATAATTGTTCATAACACAATTAAAGCATCCTCTCCATTCCATCAATTCAAAACACATACATTACTCAATAATATTCAAAATCATATTCGGCCTTAGTACACACTTGTTAGCCGACTTTTCTCCATTTAGCAACTAATGCACATATGTGCTCATTTGCTAGACTCTACTTCACCTAACTACCATTTATCATCCAAATAACATGAACAACATTTACTCATGACATCAAGCATTCTTTAATTCGGCTATTACTAGTATAAGCTTTAACCATTCATATTTTTAGAAAGACCAAGTTCTTTCCTCAATACATTCATCATCAAAATTCAAGTAAAACAATCAAAATTCCTTCCTTTATAACCATAGCCGAAGGCTCCATTCACCCATCATTAGTGAAAATTTTAGCATGGGCTAAGCAAGAACCATGATAATTTACCTAAAACAAGTAAACATTTCACAAATTTAACACAATATACTAACCTCCCTAAGGATTCAAGTGACCGAAATTCTTCCCCTCCTTTGTTTCTTCTATTCGGCCAAGTTGAACAACAAAGAGAGAACTTTGTTTTCATCACCAATTTCCTTTTCATTACTTTATTACTAACCTTTTATTTTATTATTTCTAACATAAAACACTAACACAAAATGTTTATAATAGGCTTTAACCCATAGCATAGTCGGCCACCATCTTGGTTTTTGGTTAATTTGACATGCAAGTACAATTATTTGCAACATGCATAAATAGGCCACTTTACATTTGCCTAGCACATTTCTAAATTTTCTCACATAAGTCCTATTTAATAAAATTCACTTACAATTAACAAAATTCAAACATGAAATTTTCACACATGCATATATACATATAATAAGCATCAAATATGACGGTCAATTATTTTTATGACTCGGTTTAGTGGTCCCGAAACCACTTTCCGACTAGGGTCAATTTAGGGCTGTCACACAATACCTTTTCATTAAGATTGTCAACCAAATGTGCCATTTTACTCAATTCAAGCATAAGAGTACATATAACCATATGAACGCATTCATTTCCAATCAATATACAAAATCAAAAAATCCATTTTTCTTTAAACAGTTACCCCGATGAACTAATTGAACAAATATAGATACTTGGGTAACTACACCACACCAGTAGGCACCAAAGTGCAAGAGTGTACAAGAGTGTAACTAACCCTATTGGCATGTCAATTGTATCCTATCTTATTGTTCATCCGAGCATAATTTAACATATTTGTACAATTCATATACAATTAAGTTTGTTTCTCACCTTCGTACCAATTTACACACAATTCACAATATAATCAATAGACATAAAATATTTATACAACCACAACCATCACAATTATATATAAAATTTTATCATATGAACTCACCATGTACAAACAGCAATAGTAGAAGTGTTAGGGTCTAATCTTCAACTTTTCCTTTTTCTCGATTATCTACTTGCTGGTTCAAATCTTGATCTATATGGTAATTCAATTTAAATTATTAGTGCCAAATACCTTAATTCATCTTATTCAATGTTATGTCAACTAAATTTTAGTTTTCAGATTTCCTAAAATTCACATTTTATTCAATTTAGTCCTTAAAATAAAAACTATCATATATTTCACATTTAAGCTCCATTTTTAATTTCACCTTTCTTTAACCATAAAGAAACAATAATTATAGAAATTTCATCTCAAATTCGTAATATTTTCATTTTAGTCTCTAAATTCAAAACTAACCAAATTCACTTTACAAATTAATCCATAATCAAATCTAAGCTTACAACCAAGCTATTTTAACCACCAAAACATCAAAAACCATCAATGGGGACATTTTGAAACTGACAGTTTTATGAAATAATCCCTAAACTAGCTAGATTAAACTACAACAATTTCAAAAATATAAAAATTATGAAAACGAACATCAAATTCACTTATATGCATGGTTGAAAGCTTGGCTGAAATTCTTTATTCCCAACAATGGAGTTTCAATGAAGAAAGGAGAAAAAAAAGTGAAAATGAAATGGCCACATGCTTTGTTTTATGTTTTAACTATTTTTAATTATAAATTAATATTATAATTAACATAAATTTTCATTTAAAACATATACTAATCGTCCACCATAAAAGATTATGGCATAATTTCCTTTTAATCCTTAAACATTTACCCTTTGACCCTTTAACTAATATAAATTAATAGCAATCGACTTTTACAATTTTTATGATTTAGTCTTTTTTTTCCTAATTAACCATTCAATCGACAAATTTACTAGACTTAAAGTTACTATAACTCTATAATAAATTATTAAATATTAATAAATAATATTTATTGACTCGATTCTCAGAAAATGGGGTTCCAAAACCACCATTTTCGATACTACTGAAAATAGATTGTTATAACTCTCCCATATTAGAAAATTTCGTCATCAAAATTTCTTACCTAAAAATTGTGACAGCCCAAAATTGACCCTAGTCGGGATGTGGTTTCTGGACCACAAAACCGAGGCATAAAAATAATTTAAAATTTATTTTGATGCCTATAATATGTGTGTGCTCATGTGTGACATTTTTGATGATTGATTTAGTGTTATAAAGGTGAATTTCACTAGAAGGGACTTAGTAGTGAACTTTGAAAGTACGATAGGGAAATGTGTGATGACTAATTAAAGCATGCATGCAAAACTATGGACTTGCATGTCAAATTTCCCCAAAACAAGCTAGTGGCCGGCCATGACATGGTTTATGGGCAAAGAAAACATGTTGAAACATGTTTTGTTAATGCATGATGAATTAAATGATAAAATAATTAATGATGTTGGATGAGAAACAAAAAATCAAAAAATAGCTCATCCTTTCCCCATTGCCGTGCAAGTGAAAGAAAAACAAGAAAAAATTGTTCATCCTTGTTCTTTCCTTTTGGCCGAAAATACTAAGGGAGGAGATAGGATTTTTGCTTCATGCTTGGTTTAGAAGAGATCTAGAAGGAGATTTGGCTAAATTTGCATCAAGATTAAGGTATGTATGAGGTTGTGTTAGGAGTTTCATGCATGTTTTGGTTGCTAACTTGATGTGCATGTTAGCCATGGTTCAAATCCTTGTTATGCCATGGAAATGGCATTTGGCCAAAGTTGTTATTGTGTTAAAGCCATTGCATGCTAAATGTGAAGCTTGCTAATGATGCATGCAATGATGGATTGACTACTCTTGAAACTTCTTTGTACCAATTTTAAGTAAGACATTGAGTTTTTTTTGTTTAACCATGATTGAAGTTGAAAGGGCATGATTGTGATGTATTCGCCATGATGCATTCATGAGCATGGTTCATGCTTCTTGCATGTTAGTTAAAATTTGTGTTTTGGATGGCTATGGACACCTTGAAATTCGCCTTGCACTTATATGTGTATATATGATTGCACATGATATTTTGATTATGAAGAAAGTGATGAATATGTTGTTTAAAGAAGAAGTTTGTTGAAGAATGTTGTGAAATTTGCATGTACATTCGCCTAGTACACATATGATGTGAAAATCTTGCAATTTATTTTGATTTTATGCAAGAATGACTAAGCATAATCGGCCACATGAGGGGAATTATTGTGCATGCATTCGGTTAGAGGCAAGCTTAATGATGCCTATTCTTGACTTAGGTAATCGGCTACCTTGTTGTGAGCTAAGGCCGAATGTGTGCGTAATTAAAGAAAATTGACTAAAGTGCTTAGTTATGTGATGTTGAATCAATGATATGTGTATTCGCCAAGGCTAGCAAGCGAGACTTTAATAAATTGAATTTGTTTGAATTAGCTCAAGAGCTTAGAGGGCCACAATTGGATAAGGGGAAGGAAAAAGTGATCGAATAGCCGTCAAAGCCGTTCGACAACATCCGAGGTAAGTCCTCAAGAAATGACCCTACTCGAATTATGTGAAATGAAAAATTGATGTGTAATGACTATTGATTTATGTGTGTATGAGTATTTGAATGATACCGGCTAAGTTCAAGGCGATTATGCTAGTGATATGTTTGTGTTTGAGCCTTAGTAACTAAAATGAAATATGAATGGGAAATGATTATTGATGTATATGTGTGCATGAGCAATTGAATGATATCCGGCTAAGTCCCAAGACATTTATGCTGGTAATTACATCCGGTTAAGACCAAGGCAATTGTGCTAGTGACTACATCCGGCTAAGACCAAGGCATTTGTGCAAATTAGAAATCCGGGTTAAGTCCCGAAGGCCTTTGTGCGGGTTACCATAACCGGCTATGTCCCGAAGCGTTTGAACGAGTAGCTATATCCGGTTAAACTCAAGGTATGTGATTTGAAAATTATAAGCTTGCTGGAAAATTTTCAGCTAATGCACTTGTGAAACTTCCCAATAACAAGGTATGTGTTGTGTGTGCTTTATGCGCTAGGAGTAAGAGCGTATGAATATTCGCTCCTATGATGGAACGAGTTATCGGCCTTAACGAAGCCGTTATTTGTGTATGAACATAAGAGTTGGGATGGTGAAGTAAGTATGATTATGTGAATGTGTATTAATGAAATGATTCATTTGGCTATGTGAATGTAATGCTTTGGTTAAAGCTGATTTTATTGCTTGAGACTTACTAAGCATAAAAATGCTTACTCCGCTTGCTTTGGCTCTCTGTTTTATAGATTTTGCTCGGTAGCAATCGGATTCGGGATCATTAAAGTCGAAGTCATCTACACTATCAAAGCCTCCATTTTGGTATAATTTTGGTTGAACTTTGAAATGGCATGTATAGGACTACCCTAATGTTGAAGGTCATGTACCTTTCGGTTTTGTGTAAGCTTGGATAGCCATGCGAAAATGGCTTATATATGTTTTTAGTATGATTCTATAATAGTTTGTATGATAATCATTATGGGGTATGAAATTGTTTGAAAGGATTAGCCATTGGAATGGTTAATCATAATCACACTTTGTGCTATGTGTGCAAAAAGGGCCATTTGAATCGTGGAAATCATGAAATAGGTAATGGTTACTTTGAAAACAGATGCTGGCAGCAGCAGTGGTGTGGTTTTGAAAAATCACCAAAATTTGTAGGAATGGTATTAAATAATGAATAAATTATGTAAATGAACCTTAATGAGTCTACTTTCATTTGGAATAAACGAAATGGTCATAGGAGTTACATGTTAAGAGATATTAAAGCTATTGTGAGATAGGGCCAGAACGGTTTCTGGGTCCCCTGTCGAAACTTTAAAAATTTATTATAAATTATCCAGAAAGAATTAGGAGTCATTCCTTATATGTAAAGATTCCATCTTGACTCTAGTTTCATTAGAAACAAACGGCACCAGTATTAAAGCCCTGTACAGAGAGATATTCAAGTTGTAACGCGCGAAGGTCAGAGCAGTCGATCCCTGTAACATGGGTGACTTTAACTAATAAACTGTACCAATTTGCCCAACCAGAAATTATAGAAATAAATCCATGGATGGATATATGAGTCTAAATTCAGGGAAAATTTACAGAATCAGTTTCCGAGTTTTGAAACTCGAGATATGATTTTTAAGGTGACAGTGACGCAGATTTCCAGCCTGTCTGGAAATGTCAAATTGGTGGGTGAAATATGTGGATTTGGCTTGTTAACCCCTCGTGTCCGACACCGGCGATGGTCTCGGGTTCGGGGTGTTACAAAAATAGGTCTAGGTATTGGGATTTCATTGATTCTCCCATTTCCCACGTAACTTCCTCAATACCGTGTCATTATCACAAAACTTTTACTAACATTACACGTTTGTTCCACAGTTCTTTCACTTCCCGAGCTAAAATCTTAGCCAGTTCTTCTAAATAAGACAATTCAGGTTGTAATTCTACCTCATCGAGAGTAATCACATGGGAAGGATCTGATCTATATCATTGACGCATCGAAACATGAAAAACGTTATGAATCTTTTCAAGTTCTAGAGACAATGCTAGTCTATAAGCCACTAGATGAATTCTTTCGGTGATTTCATACGGCCTAAAAAATCTCGAACTGAGCTTTCCTTTTCTGTCGAACTGTAATACTTTATTCCATGGGGATGCTTTTAGAAATACTCTATCGTCGATCTAATACTTAATATTTTTTTTAAATCAACATACGTTTTCTAGCGATCAAAAGCAACTTTCAAACAATCACGAACAATATGGGCTTTATATTCACTTTCTTGGATCAAATCATTCCCAACTAAATTTTCTGACCATTATAATGGAGTTCTATACTTATTTTGTATAAAGCTGTGAATGGTGTCATTTTAATACTAGATTGATAACTGTTATTATAAGCAAATTTAGTTAACGGTAGGAATTTCTCCTAACTTCCCTCAAACTCAATAATACAACATCAAACCATTTCTAAAGTTTTAATAACTCGTTCGGACTAGTCTTCTGTCTATAGGTGAAAAGCTATATTGAAATTTAGTGTAATACTTAAAGCCTCATGTAAATTTACTCCAAAACTGGAAGTAAACCTCAGATTGCGATTAGAAATAATGGACAGTGGTACACCGTGTAATCTAACAATCTCATAAATGTATAACTGTAACAAACCAAATGGAACCCAATCTTTGACTTTCACTTGCTAAAATACCAAACACTTAGCTACAAAGTCAAAAATTTCCTATTTCATTCTCAGCCATTAGTACATTTGTTTTCAGTCACAATACATCTTAGTACTACCCGGATGAATTAAGTGTAGTACTTAAAGCCTCATGTAATTTAGTGTATAGGTGAAAAGCTACATTGAAATTTAGTGTAGTATTTAAAGCCTCATGTAAATTTACTCCAAAACTAGAAGTAAACCTCAGATCGCGATCAGAAATAATGGACAATGGTACACTGTGCAATCTAACAATCTCATAAATGTATAACTATAACAAACCAAATGGAACCTGATGTTCGGCTTTCACTTGCTAACATACCAAACATTTAGCTACAAAGTAAAAAATTTCCTATTTTATTCCCAGCCACTAGCACATCTGTTTTTAGTCACAATACATCTTAGTACTACCCAGATGAATTGAATATGTACTCCTATAGGCTTCAGATAGAATATCTCATTTCAATCCTGCATTATTCAGTACACATAGTTAATTACAAAAATACGAACTATCGCTAATACCAATATTAAACTCAGTAGTTTGATCACTTTCAACTAGTTCCTGCTTAGCTAATATGCTGGGTCATTTTTCTATAACTTATGAATTTTCTGAAGAAATAATTATTTAGCCTTCAATTCAACTAAAACAGAACCATCACACTTCAAAGTTAACTGAGCGTTCAATGCCTTCAATGCAAACAAAGATTTCTGACTCAAGGCATCAGCTACAACATTAGCTTTACCCAGATGGTAATCGATCACAAAATCATTATCTTTCAATAGCTAAAGCCATCTACACTGTCTCAAATTCAATTCTTTATGGGTCATCAAGTATTTAAAAATTTTTTGATTGGTAAAAATTTGACAATTGTCAGCGTAAAGATAATGCCACCAAATCTTTAGTGCAAACACAACTGCAGCCAGTTCTAAGTCGTGTGTCGAATACTTCCTTTTATGAGGTTTCAACTATTGGGATGCATAGGCTATTACCATAAACAACATATTCTTTTCTAGATTTTGACTGGGCCAACATTGGTGCTTTTGTCAACATTGTTTTTAACAAGTTAAAACTTTGCTGACATTTTTCTGACCAAACAAAACTAATATCTTTCTACATTAGCTTTATTAACGGTAGCGCAATCATTGAGAAACCTTTAGCAAAATGTTTATAATATCCTATCAATCCTAGAAAACTACGTACCTCAGAAACATTTCTTAAAGGTTTACAATTCAAAATTGTAGATATTTTGTTAAGATCAACTCAAATACTATTAGCGAAAATCACATGTCCCAAGAAACTAACTTCACGTAGCCAGAACTCACATTTACTTGAAATTTTAGGCCACAAGTTAGCCTAAAACATGATAATAAAAACATGAAAACGTAAAACCAAAACATTATTAGTTGCATCCAAAATATGTTCGCAAGGGAGTTATTTTTCAAATGGGAGCTTAGTTGTATATTGTATTTTAGTATAGTTTATAAATTTATTTTCTTTATGGGCATTGTGAGCCATACCTTTCAATTTTTCAAACTTAAAAGTATGAAATTCTTTTTAACTAATACTTTGCTTTCTATATAAAATTAATATAAGATGACAACTAAATAATATTTCAAATATAAATTAAATAAAATAAATATATGAAAATTATTCATTTTGGTTTTCTTTTTTAGCCTGTAAAAGTTTTGATACCAATCGTTACTACAAAGTAGCATTTGCACTATATCAGTTTCTAAAGATGAACAATATGCAGCAATCACTCTAATATCAACACTAGAAGTAGATTCCAAAGCCACTGTGGTAATAGAAGTGGAAAAGATTTCACAATACATTTTTGATCAAATTTGGAACTTAAGGTTATTCACATTCCATCATTCTAAAGCATCAAAATCACCACGATTTTCCTTGCAAATAGACACTCGTTCTTCCAAGTATGTATCTAGTATCAATGCTCCTAATACAACTCTCATACTTCGAACTCTCTGCCATAATAAGTTTTCCTTTACCTAATTCACTAGTGGCAGAAGCATGGGTGACAATGTCACTTTTTTGCACATCATTTTCCATTGATTTACCAACATTAGTTGCTGCATGATCATCCACATATTCCTTATAAAACTTATATAAAATTTCATGCACAATGTGAACTTATCTTGGAGCTTTCTCTTTGGAATAAATAACATGAAAAGTAAAGCCAATCCATTTCATCTTATTTCTAGGATTTAGTTAGTAACAATAGAGATAAAAAAAAATTTGCGTTCACCCCAATATTTGTCAATTTTTTTTATTTAACATTCATCTCATCCAAGGTTCTTTACTCAAAGATTTCTCATTCAACAATTCTTTGATACTTCAAAGTTCAAGAAGAAACAAATTTGATGTTGGATATTCAAATCCTAACATTTGTAAAATAAATACATATTTAAATTAAATAACATAAATGAAAACTATAAAAGCTAACAAAAACTTAATGCAACCCCCTAAACCCGACTTAGACATTATGGTTGAATTTTAAAGATCACATTGGCCATGATAATGGCACAAAAAATGATTAGCTATTTCTTTTCAAAAATTGTTATCTCTTTTATTAAAAAAGCAGTATATTGATTTGCTTGAGAAAAGCTAAGTTAACTCTTTGAATTTCTAGTAAAGATATTTTAATAAATTAAATAAGCTTGAAAAGTCCAAGTTTGAGTAATGAAAGTAAATGTCTTACTTTGAAAATGTCACAGCGGAAGATTTAATAAAAATCTTATTTGTTGACTAAAAATCGTTACTTGATTCATTTCATAAAATATTGAAAATTTAAGCAATTAGGTTTAATTTTCTTAAGAGCATATATTCGAATTTATAATAAAGTTTCTAAGTCAAAATTGTAATTATGTTGAAAATTTTGATTTTTTGTACTGATTTGATAACCATTTTAATTAATGATTTCAAACCAAATCATGCAAAATTTCCTAAAAATCTAAAGTCAGCGTCCATACCACAATCCATAAATAATAATTAAATAGTCCCCAAAAATATCAAATAATAATGTTTGAAAGTTTATACTTAAAATATCTTAGTACTCTTTCGTAAGCCCAACCCATGTCCTAACCTCGAGGATTATCTGAAAAATCAGGAAATTGAAGGGGTGAGCTTTCAAAACCCAGTTTGAATTCAACATAAAAGAAACAAAATTTAAGTCATACATTTCATATATATATAGCAACACATATATTTTAACATAATATCACATATAACAAGGTGCATGAGAAATACGATACAGTTTTTTCAGAAATCAGTGCAAGTTTTACAAAAAAATTCCTACCCATCTCCGCTACACACCAATAAAGAGTTCCCCAGAACTCGTTCATCCAATAGCACACCATGTTGTGGCCAAGCCACTCAATATTGCAGTCAAGCTGCACGTTGTTGACAAACCACTCAATAACTTTGTGCCCAAGCCACTCAATATTGCAGTAAAACTGCTAAAGTCTTCTTCTTTTCATAATCATCCCAACCCCATGCATGTGTTATGGCATATGAACATTATTTTCAATGGGCATGCTTAACATGTGAACCGGATTTATAATCAACACAGTCGACATGTGAATCTTATCTTAATTTCAATATCAATGGCATGATTTATATATCATGAATATCATATAATGTCAATATATCACACATCATGAGTATTGGAATGTAAACATATTTTCACAATTTACTTGTATTACATCAACATAATCATACGATCACAAAATGATCAGTTTGGAGCACTTACTTGAGAATCATCCTTTTTACAGGATTTTTTCATAAATTGTAACAACCCTCACCCGTATCCAACGCCGGGACAGGGCTTGAGGCGTTACCAAACTTAAACATTCACAAACATACAAAATTAGGTCACTAAATTTCGCCCAAAATTAAAACTTTTCAAACACATGCATATCGTCCCTTATATAGGCCTTCGAGGCCTAAAACATACATCGAGGTGGTTCGGGACAAAACCGAAAGCATTCAATAAACTTTGGGCAACTTAATAAATTTTCTTACTTTAGGAAGTCACACGCCCGTGTAACTTGGAACACGCCGTGTAACTCTCTGTTTATGACGTCAGCAAAATAATTTATACCACACGGCCAGGCCACATGCCCGTGTACTAGGCCGTGTTCTCCACAATGTTGAGACACATGGTCGTGTCTCTGCCCGTGTAGCTAACACTTAGACTATTTTCCAAGCCTTATGTTGACCTTATTTTTCCCCCATACTTTTACACATCATAGGCACAAATTATAACATCAATTTAATGTTTGATCAACCTTTGGTGAAATTCAATTAAATAATTTGCATGTTGTCATACATGTGTTTATTACCCAACACTTAATCTCTACACATTCAACAATTGTCCATGTTCAATCATTATCATCTTACTACCATGCCACACATTCACTCTATGGCTAGGACCATCTTGAATGGTCCTGGGGCATTTATCATGTACATGTGCCATATACTTCTCATACATAGTGAACAAGCATAATGACTTGATCACATCATAAGACATTAACACATACCATGGACAAATAGGCTTACAAGCCAAAATCATTATAAGCCACATCTTATGGCTATATACAATGAATTAATATAAGGCAACATCTTGGCCAAAACATAAAAACACATATCAATAATTAAGTCCCTATACATGCCACTCACTTGAAGAAATTAAGTTTCAACAATACTCCAAAGATGGTAGCTTGATAGTGTGAGGTTGTCTCTAACGATCTCTAACCCCGAGCCGATCTGAGGACACTAGAAGAAATGGAAGAGGGAGTAAGCTTTACACTTAGTAAGTCCATATGAAAATAATAAGCATTATAACAATATGTTTCCTAGGTAAAACAACTATAATTACACTTTTACTCATATTCTGGTCAAGCTATCTACTTCAGTCATAGTTGATAAATTATTTATAAATCGAGCTACAGGACTCTAAATTAAGATCTGTTAATTTTAAATGAAATTAGACTCGCATATCTTCTTACAATAAAATTTCTAGAATTTTTGTTCCGGCCAATAAGTACATTTTATTCTTTAAACTCTCCCCTATTTTGCTATCTGATAGCTTCGACCTCTATCTACTAAAAATAAAATATCTCGTAGTACGAGACTCATATAATGTTCTTGTCTTTTTATCTTGAAAATATATTCATTAAGGATTTCATTCATATGAATTTTAACTCATAATTATTTTTTTACAATTTCTAGTGATTTTTCAAAGTTAAGACAGGGGAGTCTAGAATCACCCTGACTCTATCTCTCAAGAATTCAAATATCTCATAATAAAAAATTCTTTTGCTTACATCATTTCCTTTATGTGAAACTAGACTCATTAAGATTTAATTTCATATATTATTTAGCCTCTAATTCGACTTACGCCATTTATGGTGATTTTTCAAAGTCGGGCTACTGCTGTTGTTCAACACTGTTTCGGTGCAATATCATAATAGCTATCATAATTTCTTTGTCACATTGATCATGGACTCATTATTTCATAAATCCCATATTCAATTACACAATATAAGTCAACATGATATTGCAACACAATTCATAATCATAAGCATAAGGATGGTTCGTCTTTCAAATCTTTTCACTTGTTCATCATGTATACACATACATATGCATGAATTCGCTTACTCATCATTTATCACATTTCAATAAGGAATCACTTATGAGTATAATGTACGTACCTGTACATATCCATAGCACATCGATTAACTTTACCTTTATCACCACGCCCATCTCGGGACCTTTTTCACGTTATTCATTATAATACCCATTGAATTTCTCAAAAATCTCGATGGATAATCCATTTACCGTCAAGTCATATAAGTGATCATCTCAAGTACACACTCCCGTGAACCTCACATCTTACGGTGGGATTACCAGTCCAGGCTAAATCCCCTATGAAGACATATACTCACATGAGATCAGATTTAAATTACCAGTCCAGGCTAAATTCAGATCCTAATCGGATTACCTATCCGGGCTAAATCCTTAATGCACACATATTCTTCGGAAGGCTCAATCACTCAAGGAACACCCGTCCAGGCTAGATCCTTTTCTATATTTGAGATTAACGGATTACTCGTCTGGGCTAAATCCTTTTCTGCAACACATGTAGGATTTCAAGTCATGTAAGCCATGGTTTATCCATCAGATTTCCCTTTTTATTCAACTAGGATTTTTCTTTTTTCATCAAGTATCTCATTATGCATGTACATCCAATTCAACACATTTCCAAGTTTATTTAGACATTAGTCCATGAAATAAACATGGTATTGCATACAATTTTATTTAGGCATTTGTTACAATATATAATCTTTATATCAACTAAATAAATATCCATCACACAATGCTAACACATTAATTTAAGTTCAAGTATGAACAATAATATCATTGCATTATCATTGACATATGAACTTACCTCGGTTTCGAGTATGACTATTTATTTCGAGTTTGTGCTTAACCTTGTTCAACCTCGTTCTAAGCCTGAATCTTGTTTTCCTTGATCTATAATGTCGAAACCATTTTTTATTTTAGAAAAATAGGGATCGACCTTAAAACGAGTGGAGTCGCTACCAATCCTTTTGTTTAGGTGTGATTGGATCACCTGATAAAATATTTTACTCTATTTAAATCAACTTTGGCCTATGAAATTTGAGAAAACAGGTTCGGGAGCTGGTTACGTGCGAGGAAGGAGTAGCACCCTCGCTACGCCCAAAATTGATACCAAATTGATTAAGTATTGTTCTTATGTCTAAGATTTTTTTAAAAAAAATACTATGAAATATGATTTCTTTTAAAACATTCGAATGGCTTAAGTTGGTCATCAAAATTCTCTTATTTCAAAGGAATACAGCGTCACATCCAGTACGATAGGACACGATCTTTTATACCTTCGAAACCACGATTAGATCTTGACTTCCAAAAGCTCATACGTTGAAAATTACAAAAGGATGCCCGATTATTTAGTCCAACGAAAAGCTGAAACCCAGCACAGTAAGGCACGATTTCTCGAATTTCCAAACATTGAAAATTGCCTTGTTTTAGAATTTAGAAAATACGGATGAAATTTTAAAGGAATATTTGATTATTTTGGATAAACGGAAAATCGAAACCCAGCACGGTAGGGCACGATTCCTCGAATTCCCAAACATCAATCATTACCTTTGTTTTAGTAAATTTTCAAATAAACAATTGTAAAACCAGCTCAAAACGCATTAATTTGCCTTGAAATAAAATGGAACTATCAATTTTAAAGAAAAAAGTTGAAAATTACAAAGCAACACTTGCGAACAAAAGGCGAAATTATAAACATGGGACGATATGCACAAATAATGTATTATGCTTGGTGAATGAAGATAATATAAACTTAAGAAGCAAATTAACAAGACAAATAATAAAATATAACTAATCAAAGAAAAATATAACCAAATTTTTAAACACGGATGAATAACAATTGACATAATAATACAAAAATGAATAAATAATATGCAACAATGATATAAGAAATAATATAAAAACAATTAACACATAATGTACAAAACAAAATAGCAACTTGGAACCGAAATAACACAAAACAATTTTAAAAATGATGAATTGATGAACAAATAACACATGCTAGAATTTGAAACAATTTACATAAAAACTAAGAGTATATAAATGATCATTAAAATAGATGTTATAAAAAGAAAACATTTGATTCAAATAATATGCAAAATATTTTAAAACATTTATTTAAAGTTGACAATATGCATACAATAAAAGATAACTTAAATATTACATAAAATATGAAAAAGATAGCAAAAATACATAATAAAATATGATCTTAGGGAATGAATTATATACATAATAGATTTTAAAACATATATATACACATAAATAGATTTAGAAGCAATTATATATAAAAATAACATGGAATTAATAATGTATATAGGATCATGAATTATATATGTATGAATATATATAAAAGACATTTAAACGAAATATTATACAAGATATTAAAATAATATGACTTAAAAGACTTTACAAAATAATGATTTTATAAAAACAAAGTAAATTATTAAAGTAACTCAACACATATAAAAGGAAAAAATATTAAGTGAATTTTAAAACTATGCAAATAGGAAACTTAGTTAAAACAAAATTAAAATAAAAGGGATAATTTATAAATAAAATAAACTATTGAAATTAAAATAGGGACCAACGCGCAATGCGTGCGAATGCACGAGGACCAAAGCTAGAAATAATCCAGATCCCAAAACGCGACGTTGAGGCGTGGACCAAAATGAATTCATGCACAAATTACAAAGCCAAATTTTAAAAAAAATGAAGTATAACAAATACTGTGCAATTGAATGATCGTGCGAAAGGGGAGGACCTAGCGCGCAATTAACCCTCTAAAACTAAACGCGCGGATCTCATTCGAGCCTGGGCCGGGTCAACAGGTTGTGGCTCTTAGACGGCGTTGTTTTTAAACCACTGAAATTGGTCTAAACGGCACCGTTTTCGATCCTTTATAATGGCTAAATCAGGCCAAACTCGACCGAATCAAACGTAATCCCTTTCTTTTTCCCTTATCAAACGTTAAATCTCTCACTCTAACTGTCGATTCACTTCCACAAACAGCCACCAATACATTCAAGCTTGGAAGGGTGACTTTTCAGCCTTGATATCTCCTTTCAGCTTCGATTTCAATGAAGCAAAAAGAAGTCCATGGCATATTCGCAAGGTATGGCTTTCCTTTTTTCTCGTTTTCAAATGCTACAATGAAATACCTCCAGAAATAAACCAAAAGAAAACAAAAAAATTAAAGAAGCTTAAATCAGAAATCACCTTTTAACAGTTTTGACTGATTTCTTTGTATTCGATTTGCATCTATAATCCATTTACAGTACAAATGATGGCTTTTTATAGCCGATTTTACAGCATAAATAAAAGAAAAAGAAAAATTCTATTTTCTTGCTATCATTTGCTGGCCTATTTTTTCTATTATTATTTCTGTTGTTCTTCTCACAGGTTCCATTGTGGAGATGGCCATATGAAAGGAGAGGCCATTCTTGAGCGTGGAGGCCGTGCGTGGAAAGCCACTTGTGGGATCCTTAGCTAGCTACGGCGCTGGCATATTCCAAAAACCTCTAGGGTATCTGGTGCTTTCAAACCATTGGGCTCCTTTGGGCCATTTGTAAATTGGGTTAGGGATTAAGTTAGGGGTTTTGGGTGTAGGTTTATTAGGTTTAATGTTTGGGCCTTTATTTTTTGGGGGGTTAAATGAATTGTAAATGGACTTTTTTGGACTGAGTTTTTTGGTTTATCTTGTTTTACTGTTTCTGATGGGCCCGGGAAAATTGGGTCTTCTACATATAATATCACATTTAGCCTACTAATTAGTCATATTATTCATATGGGTCCAAAAATCATATTTTTACAAATTTATATTTTGACCCTAAACTTTCACATATTTGCACTTTTTCCCCAAGGCTCGTAAAATGATTTTTATTCAATTTCCTTGCATTTCAAGCCTAGCCGAATCATTTTCATAACTATGGAAGCCCCTAATTTCCACTAAATCACCCTTTTATGACCAATTTTACAATTTTTACAAAACAGTCCTTTCGGACGTTTTCAACAAAACCTGCTTAGTAAAAGTCGTTTATTACACACCGAGCCTTCATATTCTACCATTAAACATCAAAATACATGCCTATCATTCATGGGTAAATTTTTAAACACAAACCCTAGGTCAAATAAATGGTTGAATAGCTAGAACATGTTACCGGGACTTCAAAAATGCATAGAACGTTAAAAACGGAGCTCGAAATCACTTACTATTGAGCTTGGAATCTTGGCCAAGCCATAACCATGGCTGCTCTTGGTACATTCAGCTGAATCAATAAGAAAGGGACACATTTGGGTTTTAAAATTTGTCTTTTAATTCATTTTACCCCTAAATAACCAAAATGCCCTTTTTACTATTCTTTCAAATTTTACCCAAACAAGGCCATTTTTGTCCAAAAAGTTATAAAATGGTCTAATTACCATATAAGGACCTCCCATTTAAAATTTCATAACAATTAGACACCTCTAACATGTAGAACTCAACTTTTGCACTTTTTACAATTTAATCCTTTTGACCAAATTGAGTGCCCAAACGTCGAAATTTTCGAACGAAATTTTCACGAAATTATTCTGTAAAGTCGTAGACCATAAAAATATAATAAAGATATTTTTTATTACATCGGATTTGTGGTCTCGAAACTACTATTCTGACTAGACCCTAAATCGGGATGTTACATAAATAATATAAAATAAGTAAATACCAGAGTAGGATAAGAGAATTAATATTTAGAGAATAGACATTTGCAATAGTGAAATACCGATGTTTCCTAACCAATAAGCAGCACCACTTTAATTTTAAAAAAATATATATTTTTTAAGTGTAGCCTGACCAATCGGCGACACCCTTATTTAACACCAAGAACACCAATTTTTTTAATTCTAGTTTTAAAATTTTAATAAAATTATTATTATTATTATTATTATTATTATTATTATTATTATTATTATTAAAGGGGTTGGTTTGGTCCCCAACCCCCACACAAAATATTTTGTTATACTTGAAGTTCCCTTCCTCTACCAAAGACCATCGAAGGTAAGTCTCAGCTTCCTTCCATTGTTTTTTTAAATTAATATTTTTAATACTAGTTTAATATTTTTAAAGTATGTTATACTTTATTAAGAAGTTAGTATTTAATTTATTATCTCTGAAAATCAAGTAAAAAATATGGTTAATTTGTTTAGTATAATTAGTTATATTAGTAGATGTTTGTAATAATTAATTTGTATTTTAATTTTTTATATTACAAACATTTTTGTTATTATTCTAATTATTATTAATAGATTAGAATTGTGTTACAAGTTTAATTTTTTTATATATGTAGTTATTTTATATTTCACATTTTTATTGGTTGATATTATTTTTAAGGTAAATTTAGATAAAATTAATAGTTTAAGTATTAATTCAAAGCATTATTTTTATATTTTTTATTTGTTAAGTCGAATAAGAAAATTTTATTTGTTTTTGCATATATTGATATGAGTTCTTTAATTATTGCGTAAGATCATACAGTTAGAATGATCTATTTATCGGTAAGAGAATGTTCTAATGTTGTACGTAATTTTTAGTATAGTTGCACGTGATTTTTTTTATTTAATTTCACATTCTTAACCAATTTTATAATATGATTAAGTTTCATACCGTGTGTTGAGGCCGCGTGGCCATGGTTCGAGCTACTAGGCAGATACACGGATTATGCCCTACTTAGATGCGCGGGATTTGGATCAACGACAGTAATCCGTGTGATTGAGTTGAGGGCCGGCTTAATATTGATACTAGTTGAGCAGTGGCGCCTAGGGATATACAACTTTCATTTATCGTGTGTGGAATGCACCATCACATTGGAGGATGTTGTAATGCAATTAGGGCTCCCCGTGTATAGTGATTCGGTAACCTGTACAAGTGGTATAGTAGATCTTGCGACTTGTTGGGAAATGTGTCCACATTGTACTAAACATGTAACTATTTTCTATTTTTTTGAACGATAAATAAATAAATAAAGTTAATTGCATATTTCACTATTATGTCTTTTGTATTTTTTACCTTTCACATTTGCATGCATAACGAAATTGTGACAAACAAATATTAGCTCATTGATTGTCTAAGTTCAAACTGAAGATAATTGGCATTGGCAAGTTGTAAAGCATATATTAAGGTATCTTAAAAGAACCAAGGATTATATGCTTGTGTATTCTGGGGAGGACCTTACTCCTGTTGGATACACAGACTCAGACTTCCAAACCTTCAAATATTTGAGGAAATCGACGTCAGGAAATGTATTCGTTCTAGGTCTTGGAGCCATAGTATGGAGAAGTGTAAAACAAACTTGCGCTGTTGACTCTACTATGGAGGCCAAGTATGTGGCTGCTTCTGAGGCAATGAAAGAAGCAATATGGCTTCGAAAGTTCTCAACTGAACTTGAAGTTATTCCTAGTATGGAAAAAGCTATAACATTGTATTGTGATAACAGTGCTACAATAGCTACTACCAAGGAAATGAGAAGTCACAAGAGGACGAAACACATTGATCGAAAGTATCACTTGATACGAGAGGCAACAGCCGAAGGAATTGTAGATGTGATGAAAGTAGCTTCTGAAGATAACCTTGCAAATCCATTTACCAAGACTCTTGTAACTAGGAGTTTTAACAAACACGTTGAGGATATGAGAATGCAAAACATGACACATTTACTTCACTAGGGCAAGTGGGAGATTGTTGGGAAATGTGTCAATATTGTAGTAAACATGTAAATGTTTTCTATTTATTTGAACTATGAATAAATAAAAAAGTTAATTTCACATTTCACTATTATGTCTTTTTTATTTTTTGTCTTTCATATTTTACATGCATAGCAAAACCGTGACAAGCAAATATTAACTCATTGATTGGCTAAGTTCAAACTAAAGATAAGTGGCATTGTAAGAACATTTACATTGCGAGAAAGACAACTTACTTCAGTAAATAATCTAAATGAGTCCGTAATCTCGTAAAAAAATCAAAGTGAGCATTTGATTCAAATACTAAGAAGGATTATTATGTCATCTACAATTCCAATTGGGGAGATGACTAGTCTTGGCTATCGGAGTAATTGGCTCCACGAGTAGAAACATGGATGTATTCATTGGTAAAATGATACATTGGACTAGACCCAAGATGAATTAATTCTGAATCTGTTTGTGAATTAATTCACTTGTGATATTCATGGTGTGCTTTACCTAAATCTTTAGTTGATCACTGACCATGCATTTGCAACTTAGGTGTTTTGATATAAGTAGAGGCTTATGCTCTAAAGATAATCGAGCCCATAATCGATATATTGGGTACATAACTTGTGTATGGCATGGCTTTACTAGCAACCTGGAATTCATAGCTCTATTAAAGAGTTAATGATATCATTTCATTGGTATTGTGTGGACTGATAAATATGGAATGTGGCTACGGGTTGCTTGTTCTCGAACGAGCAATTTATCGCAGTGATTTATTGACAGTGATCATATTAATCATTAAGAAGACAAAATGGTGACAATGAGATAAAATAGGATTGTATTGAGTGAAAAAATTTAACTCAAAGGAATCAAGGATATCATATGAGGGTAACACACACATGACAAGGTCATTGGATAAAGCAGTTGGATGAACTACTTTCATAAAGAGTATAGAATAAAAAGTTTTCAATGATTTTAATGTGACTTTCGAGATTTGATCATAACGTCTAGGCCAAGTTTGGGGTGTTACATGCAGTCCTACTAGAACTCTATCAGAGAATTTGCTTTCAGATTAATTATTCCAAAAATAATATTATTTTAATAGATTTAATATTAAAGCTAATTGAATACTTATCTTAATAATATTTTATTAATTTAATACTAAAGTGATTTTCTTAATATTAAATTTAATTTAATGTTTATCTATATTCTATTAATTTAATAAGATTTAATATTAAATTTACTATTAGATTAATTTAATATTATAGTGATTAAGTTTAATAATAGTTGAACTCTTTAAACTCTCCTTATATAAAGAGAGTCTTGGGTCATTATTTTTCACACACTTGAATTCAAGAGAAAGTTGTAGAGAGAAAATTCTCTAAAGAAATTATTTCAAAAAATTTCTAAAGATATTTTTCTTATTTACAACTTCGCCCAAAAGTTTAGAAAAATTATAAAATTACCCCACTGGTAATTTTCATGAAAATTTTTTTATTTGAAACAAGCCCACACTCGATAGACGTGACCTTGAGGATAGCAAAGAAGACTACTCGGTTGAAGCATTTATCCTAGACGAATTGAAAATGTACAATTTTGATTAAGTATTTATTACTTTAGATATTACAACCAAGTTCTTGTTTTGGAAAAAAATTTAAAACTCAGGTTTTTTCTTGAATTTATTTTCTATTGCATTTTCAAACCCTATTTTCCAACAATCTGGTGTCCTAAGTGTAGTATTTTCGTCAATATACACTTGTAATTTTTTTCAAACAGATTGGTTAATAAAACAAATTCATTGATTACATTAATATACTTTATATAATTGCCTTTCACATGGTTTTTGCATGAAAAGCAAAATAGAAGCTAATTTTGCTCATTGGTTGTCTATTGTTTAAACTGATACTAAGTAGTATTACATGGTCAAGTCGTAGAATGGAAATACAATACTAAGTAGTATTACATGGTCAAGTCGTAGAATGGAAATACAACTTGTATTCATAGATGAGCCTAAACATATCCTTCATCTAATCAGAAATGAGCAAACCGGTTGAAAGACTAATATGTTGTCTACAAGTCCAGTTGGGGAGATGTCTTGTCTTAAGCATCAGAGCGGATGACTCCCAAAAGATAGAGACATAGATGTGACTGAATGGACTGCTAATACATCGGATAGGACCCAAGCAGAATAAATCCTAAATCCGTTTATGGGATTTATTCACTTGTGACGTTCATACTGTGGCATATATAAATCTTAAGTGGATGGCAAACTATGTATGCGTGATTCGTACATATTGATGTAAGTCAAAGCTTGATTTCAAATAGATAAGGAACCGAAAGCTTGTACATTGGGTGTACAACTTCTGTAGTATGTAGCATCATTCACAATAGTAGAATTCATAACCCAAAACATGCGTAAAAGATCTTATTAGTATTACATGGTTAATGAAAAGTAAACGTGACCAGGATTCGTCCGTCTTTGTGATGGATGACTTAATCACTAATTGATAGTGATTGACTTTTCATGAGGTAAAACAAGATCATATTAGGAGAACGAATATTATCCCAAAGAGATCAATGATATCCTATGAGGGTCACTCACTTATAATAAGGTCATTGAATGGGCACTAAGTAGTTGCTTTCATAATAGTATGTCGTTGAAGAGAGCTCAGTTACAATACTATAATGGAATGACTTCATGACTAAATGAGTTTATAATTAATAGACCAAAAACCAAAACTTAATTATAAATCATTTGATCCTAAACTACATATGTTCAACTGGTCCCTTCGTTAGCTCATTGAAACCAAAAATGAATTACATGTTTGAATAGCAATGAACGAAATGAATAGAAAAAGAGAAATGGAAAACATTCATGAATAATTATGGTATTCTCCAAAAAGGAGAAACTAAATCATTTGGAAATGAATGTAGGTTTCCAAAAATGGAAATAGAAATGAAAATGAAAATGAAAATGGAAACTTACAATCTTATATAGGATTATTTAAAAAATGATGGAAGAATGAGTTTATATTTTTGGACTGTTTCAAAGTCCAAAAATGAAAATAAATCATTCGGCCATGGTGAACATGTTGAGTTGTGACATATTGAACGAATTTTCTTGAAATTTTATCGGGGGTACAATAATCAAAATTTTATTATAGGGTAAAATAGTCAAAATTTTACTAAAGTAAAATTGGGATGAGAAAATTATTTAATATATAAATAGTAAAGTTTATTTTTGGAAATAGAAAACTAAGTTAGGTTGGATTAAATTACATAATATTGTTTCAAAATAGTTAAGGAAGTACTCGTAATTGTACCCGATATGAGAGAGGCCCAAAACCTTTCATATGACGTGAAGTGGTCGGCAACCCTAGTAAAAATACAAGGGTGAGTCATTCACCCCATTTTTACTTTAAGTAGAATATTGTTTTTCTATTTAAAATAAATATCAACAACTCTACAAGGGTTCTACCTTCTTTCCCTATAAATAAATGGCACTAGTAGAGTTATTAACACAACTTTTGAGAGATTGTTATTCTGCTGAAAAATAGAGAGAATTTATTCTCAACTTATAAACATATTTCAGTTTCTATTAAAGAAGAGAGAATTTTCATTTTCACCTCAAAAGGAAAACTTTTTCTAGTTCTCTGTTTTGATTCAATTGGTTTGAGCCCACACTCAAAGTAGTTTATAGTACAAGAATAGCGGAAAAGATCGGTTGGTTGAGAGCCAGAAAACATCTAGGATCCACTTATCCAAAAACATAGGTATGAATTTGATTAAGGTTTATTATTATAAATATCACAAACTGGGTCGATTTTTAAAATTTTAATTTTTCGCTGTGCAAGAAAACCTTTTTCAAATCGAGTTTTTTTCCAACACTATTTTGGTACCACGAATCGATTCGAGTGTGGAATTGAACAATCACAATCAAACTCAGTATTGGAAATAGTTTTCTTACTTTCAATGGGAAAGTAATTCTCTCTCAATAGAAACCAGTAGAATTGTTTTTCCCCAAAAAATATAATTTATACCCAGAAAAGAAATTCTCACTATTCTCGAGTAGAATAACAATATTTCAAAGTTGTGTGTTTTTAGCCCTACTAGTTCCATCTATTTAGTATAATATAAATAATACTTATATGATAGAAAAACTAGTCCCCTAGTTCTACTAGGAGAGAAGGGGTAGTATTGGGTCTAATTATTTGTGCTTCCTGGACCTTTAACCCATCACTTTATAATTTAGTCCAACCCAATACAAGTTTTCTATTTTTAAAAATAAATATTATTTATTAAATTATTTTTAATTAATTAATTTTCCAATTAAATAATTTTTTCAACCAATTTCTAATTCAATTAAAGTCATGACCACTTTCTTGTAAAATAATTTAAGAGAAAATATATTTAATTTCCCATATTTAACGGATTCACAATAACCAATTACTTTAATTATATTTTCGAACTTCAATTATTTAATTAAATAATAATTTGAAAACTTAAATTAATTCTCAAGTCATTTCTATACTTAGTGAGAAACCATATTCATTTCCAAATGTAACACATTTCTCTAATTTTGTCATTTGTATTCATTTTGTTCATTTGATTTTATATGAAATTCATTTCTAGTTTCAATAAGCTAGCAAAAAAAAAAATTGGAAATATGTGATTATGGCTCAAATGATTTCTAATTAAGTTCCATCTTTTTACCTATTAATAATAAACTAATTTAGTCATGAAGTCATTCCACTATAATATTGTGATTGAGCTCTCAATTACATATCATTACGAAAGCTACTTGATCAATGCTCGTCCAATGACCTTGTCATAAGTGTCTTACCTTCATAGGATATCCTTAATCTCTTTGGGATAAATCTGTTCTTCCAATACGATCCTATTTTATCTCATGGTATTCATTACATCTTCATTCATGAAAAATCAATTACGATCAAATAGTAATTAAGTCATTTATAACAGAGACAAACAACTCGTGGCTACATTTACTTTTCATCTATCATGTAATGTCAATGAGAGGATATCATTTACTCAATTCTTGGGCTATGAATTCCACTATTGTGAATGATGTTACATACTGCAGAAGTCGTATACCCAATGCACCAACTTTCAGTTCCTTATTGATTTTGAACTCAAGCTTCTACTTACATTAAAGTATAAGAGTCATGCATACGTAGTCCATCATCCACTTAAGATTGACGTATGTCAAACTATGAACGTCACAAGTGAATAAGTCCATAAACGGATTTAGGATCTATTCTGCTTGGGTCATATCCAATGTATTTTCAATTCAGTCAGACACATCTATATCTCTATCTTTTGGGAGTCATTCGCTTCGATGCTTAAAACAAATCATGTCCCCAATTGGACTTGATAGAGGGCATATTAGTCTTTCAATCAGTTTGCTCATGTTTTATTAGACTAAAGACATGTTTAGGTTCATCTACTAATATAAGTTGTCTTTCCATATTACAATTTGACCACGTAATACCACTTAATATTAGTTAAACATTAGATAACCAATTAGCTCATATTTACTTCCATTTTGCTTTACGTGCAAAACCTATTGAGGACAATATACAAAGGCTATCAATTTAACATGAATATATAATTTTATTGAATTAATTTTTTCGAAAAATACAAGTGTACAAACAAATATATTACACTTAGCGCACCAGATCCAATAGTCTCCCACTTGCCCTAATGAAGTAAATGAGCCATATTATGCATTCTCATGCTCTCCATGTCTTTCTAAAAAATCCTAGTTAGTAGAGCATTGGTAAACGGGTTCACAAGGTTTTCCACTGATGCAACTTTGGCTACATTTACGATTTCATCTGTTATTGTCTCCCTTATGATGTGATACTTTCTATCAATTTGTTTTGTCTTCTTGTGGTTTATGGTTTCCTTGGTGTCAGTTATTGCCAAACTATTATCACAATATAGTATGATAGTTTTTTCCATGCGAGGAATGGCTTCAATATCCATAAGGAACTTTCGTAGCCATGTTGCTTCTTTCGTAACCTCAGAAGCAGCCACATATTCGGCCTCCATATATAGTGGACTTAGCAGTACACTCCTACTTGGTACTTCTCCACACTATAAACCCACCACCTAAAATACCGAAATGGTAAACATTAATGTTACGAAATGGTGGCATGAAACACAAAAAGATATTGAAAATATCAATCATGAAAGTTAGCGGTCAACATTAGTCAAAATAATTAAAATACAGTTTTCATAGATGAGGAATTTAATTAAGAAAAAAAATGTTGAATTAGATTTTTAAAAAAGAAAAAAAAAAGAAATTCGAGTGAAGAAAAAAGAACAATTGGGCTATAGAGAGATCCCTGGTGAGGCTTACACGCAGACCCAGTCTCCATTCCTTCTCCCACAGTTATATTCTCCTCCCTTTAATCGCAATTGCCAATCGATTCTGGGTCTGGCCTTTATAATGGAGCTTCACATTTGAGCAAACCAATTTTGTTGGGAAAATGAAAACAACACTTTAGCACACCTTCAGCTAATGGCAGCCAAAGTGAGTCAGTTCCCAGTGGGTCTATTGCATGTGAGGTTCTACCTTTACATGCCCCAATTTTCCGTTGATTTCTTTGATATTTCTTTTCCATTTCTTTTCAGATTATACACGAATTCTTCCAAGCTACGAGTTTATTGATTGTGTAATTGGAAGGGATTGTTAAGCACTTCACTTTCCCTTGTCTGAATAAAATTGTAGTGTCATTTACTCCTGATTTATGAAGAGATCAGGCAATTAATTTTGTTTTTATGAAAGGGAATGATTCAAAGTCCTAAAGCTCACATAACCGGCTTTGCTTCATTCATAAAATATTAACATGGCTGCTTTAAGATACTTAATCAACAATTTCTTAATTTACTGGTAAGATGATTATTATGTTATGTTCGGGTTTAATCTATATAAACCTCACATATTATCTCAATTAGAAAAAAAACACAAATATTGTTCAGCAAAAGTGTTAAACGTTCAATTTAAGTGTTCACATTTTATAATTTATATTAGATTTTTAAATTAATAAAAATTAAGTACTAATATAATTATATTTTTTATAAAAGTAAATTATTTCTTAATTTTAATATTATATATGCAATATTTTAAGTTATTTTGGATTTATAATTTGATAATCTCTTTTAAGGATTTATAATTTGATAATCTCTTTTTTATTAAAAAGATAAATTAATAAAAATTAAGTATGGAATATAATTATAAATATAGATTTAATTTTTATTTCTTAATTTTAATCTTATTTATATTATTTTGGATAAAAATTTTATAATATATTCAACACATTGTTGTTAAAAGATTATATTAAATAAAAATTAATATGATTATTAAACACATTTAAAATACCAAATGTAAAAATTAAATATTTCAATAGTTTGTCAAACTCACCTTTAATATTTTAGATGTGTGTTTGATAGTCATATTAATTTTGACCGACTATTGTAATTGCTTAGAATTAAATTTGTGTGACATATTTGGATAATCATCGTAATTAGTGGATTTCATTTAATCGAATGCAATTGAAACACCCTAATTGCATTCTTTAATTCTGAGGAGGTAGAAATTTGAGTAATTATACGAGCAATTACACTTGAACACAATCACCTTATGGCTTTCCAAGCACATCTATATATTATTTAAGTTTAAAAGTTATATTTATATAATAATGTTGTAATTTTTGAACATATTTTATTTTTAAATGATTATATGCTACTGTATTAATCTCGTTTAAATAATTTAAATTTTTTATTGAAGACGTACTATATTTAATATTTATTATAAATTATTTATACTAATTTCAAGTATTTATTATTAATTATATCTTCATTTAAAACACACCTTAATTATCAATTGTGTGTTGACTAAGTTGTAGGCGGAGCACTTCCTAAGGTTTGAGTTCATCACAATAGTCTTAGTTCCATCTTTGAATATCTCCTTACGCTAACCCTTATAAAGAGTAGCAATTGCCTGAATAAACAATTTCTTTGGTTTATTGAAATTAGACTGAAAATTGGAGGATATTTTGGTTTAAGAATGGGATTTCCATTATATTAAGCTAATCTTAGCAAGGCTGTAAATATGTTTGAACTTTCCTAGAGAAGATTAAAGAAGTAATTAATCAAAGCCTACCTTGTTTTATATGCATTGGTGATGTGGTGAGCTTACAATATTAGGAGGTTTTAATTAAAGATTAAAAGGGCAGCAAACCACAAGGTTAGCTCTTGGACGGAGCTTAAAGGCAAAAAACTAAGCAGCCAGGTCATATGGACCCCAAATTTGTAAAAACTAATTAATTAATAATCCAAAATTAGACCATATGAGTCGAGTGTCTTTGTCTAGTGCTGTTTGTCTGTCCAAGCTAATAATAATCTGCTGATTAGTGGAGCAGTTGAATGTTTATGTTACCCATGTTTGAATCCCAAAAAACCGTGTTGCTTTCTGCTGCTGCAATGGAAACTATACAATTTAATGGAATTTACCCTCTAATCACCTCCATGTATTACCATACCAATTCCCTAACACCTAAATTTCTCTATATCAAAATTTAACATATTATGTTGCTATATCTAAAACAATTGATGTTTGTGTTTTGCGAAATAAACACTTTACTGATGCCAAGATTATGTAATGATTTGGTTTAAAAAAATATGTATAGGCAGATAATCCAATTATAAATTAAACATTTGAAATTAAAATTGAAAAAGTAAAAGAAACATAAAATGAATGTGATTGGATCCTGGTCCTCGGTCGTGTCAAAGATTTCCCCATTTACAAGGATGCTTGGTTGTGTTAATAACACTGCAACTTGCACATTTTACATTACATGGCCTGAAACTCAGAATCTTTTTGTTTTCTTTTTTCTTATATTTCCTCTTTCATTTGCCGTTCCACCTTAGTTACCACCTCCTAATTGAAATTTTCTTACACTCACTCAATCCTTGGACTCACATTCTCATCGCCTGCACTACTTACTTACCTTTCAAGTCATGCCCATGGTTCATAGCAAATTTGAGAGAATGTGTTGCGCAAAAACAACGAATGTGTTACGCAAAAACAACATTTATATGTCATGTTTCCAAGAAAAAGGTGTGCTATTAGTACTGCTAATATATTTTTTTTAAATTTTGGGGGGGTTGTTTTTTTAACTAGCTGGTCATGCCTGTATATTCTTACAAGTTGCTTTTCTGATATGAAGCTCAAGCTTATCGCTTGATAAATCAATCCTAGTCGGTGGTATAGAAGTGTTTTTTTGGAGTTCTAATTTCTACTTATTTATTAATTTATGTTTTTGTTTAATTTCATGAATTGTTGGCAGCAAAAGAGCCAACTCTTTACGCCAATCAGAGAGTATAATCATGACCAAAATCAAGAGGAGCATATTTTAATTTAGTTTAGTAGAGAAATAAGGGAGCTCTTAAGCCAAGGTCATATAACCCCAAAAAAAATTAGTTGAAAAGGGGTGGTGTAGTATGGGAGACATGGAAACACAACCCACGTTCTCCTCCTATCTTTACTATTTATCTCCCTTTTCCATTTCCCCATTTCCCCTCATTAGCCCACATATTATTGTAATGTCAAATATTGTTATTATACATTATACTTTGAATAGTATCAATTAAATTCCTTCATAGTATCAATTAAATTTCTTTGATTAAATCATATTATTAGTCAAGTATAATGTGTGAAGTTGTAGACTTAAATTCATATTATTTGATTAGATCATTTTTAATATTTATACTTTTTTAATTTTGAGATTTTAGTCTTGATAAAACTATTGCAATTATATCTATTAATTAACTTTTTTATGAGTAATATGTGAAACTAGTAAGCTAACATGACATTACACATGTAATAATAAGTTTAGAGTATTATATTTAAAAATATAAAAATTAACTTAATGAATTTATTAATTACACTTTAATTATGACTAAAATTTTAATATTTAAAAATATAAATTAAAAATCACTAAATTATAATATCAAATTCACAAAAGATTTATAGCAAAATTTAAACTAACTATAATCCCACCTATGGCCAAAATGTTGTGTATTTCAAGGAATTAATATATACCTCTTTCTCTTCCTTGTGAACCTCCATAAATTCTCTCATCACCATCACCATCCCCCCCTTTCTCTCTCTCTCTCTCTCTTTTTCTCTCCTGTCAAACCCACTGTCTTGATAAACAGTACTGCACAAGGAGAAGAATCGGTTGTTTTATGGTGATCATGGTTTGTCTTTTCTTTTATTTTTTTTTGGTCTATCAAAATTGTTATTGGCTTTTGCGGTTGAATTGGATGTTGATTGTTTTTGATGTTGGTGGGTTAGGGAATTGAAAAGCCCGCATGGTTAGAAGCACTGTACACACAAAAATTCTTTGTGGGGTGTTGTTACCATGAGACAGCAAAGAAGAATGAAAAGAACGTGTGCTGCTTGGATTGTTGCATCAGTATCTGCCCTCATTGCATACCCTCACATCGCTTTCACAGGCTTCTGCAGGTTCGTCGCTACGTCTACCATGATGTTGTCAGATTGGAAGATGTTCAGAAGCTTATCGATTGCTCTAATGTTCAGGTTAGTTCATTATTTCACTCAGAGTTTGCCTTTCAGCTCAGAGTTGGTAACTGATGATTATGACTTGAATTGGGTTAGGCATATACTATTAACAGTGCTAAAGTGGTGTTCATCAAGAAGAGGCCTCAAAACAGGCAATTCAAAGGCGCTGGAAACTACTGTACTTCTTGTGACAGAAGTCTTCAAGACCCTTTTATCCATTGCTCTCTGGGCTGCAAGGTATATACTCTAATCTAACCTAATGTTAATATTGATCAGCAGCAGCATGCAATGAAATGAGGCTTAACCTTTTAGAACTGAATTATTAATTATCAGGTGGATTTTGTGGTAAAACACTACAAAGACCTCACGCCATTCTTAAGGACATGCAATACCTTGACAATCAGCCCTGACTTTTTGATTCCACAAGACATGGGAGAGGATGAGATGACAAACGAGACGCCACATTCGACAGTAGTGGATAGCAATGAGCGACAAAGCTTGTCCTCAGGGTCAGACAACACCAGCATGGCAATGGCAATGGCAATGGTATGGCATACAATTCTGATCAGCACCAGATTGTGAGGAAGAAGAGAAGTGGGCTGTATTTGTGCGGGAGATCAGCTTCCAAGGTGTCTGATGAGGACATGGCTACAAGCATGAGTAGAAGAAAAGGCATTCCCCAGAGATCTCCTCTATGTTAGCAAAAACAATAACTTAGAAAATAATCATAACCCTAAAGAGTTCAAATTACAAATTTTTTGGTCTACTTTTTTAATTTTGGACTGAATCATTAGTTTCAAAATGCTATAAGACTCTGTCTGTCTCTCTTTTCAAATTAATTTAGTCACTTGGTCGGGGGGTTTTGTCTTAATTAATGGCATCACGTGATTCCCAGTTCCAAGTTAAGTATTGGTACAATTTCTTCTTTTTCTCGTAACTATATCATTATTTATATTTATAGGTTTACTAAATCCGAGTGATTATCTGCATTGGTTGAAGAGTTTTTATTGATTAACGTTTTCCTATATTTATTTATTAATGAATTGGAGAACTTATTGTTTATTATTAAGCCTGTGAAGAGGTAGCTACCTTCTAATTAAGGCTAATGAAAGATGATGGATGGATGGGAAATAGTCTTATAAATAAATCTCAATATCGACCCTCTCAAGGTCTCATGTGTGATGAAGGATGTTGTAAGAAATTGTTTTCCAAGTGTCGTGAGAGAATGGAATGGAAGATTAAAAGTCCTTGAGATTTTCTTCACACAATTTCCTCGTGGACGGAGAGTAATTTAGTTTTTTGACCAGTCAAAAACCCTACCACTCTAAAAAACAAGTCGTTATAAGGGTACTAGTACTTGAGAGAAACGAAATATTAACTAAGCACACGCTCTTTATCTTTTTTTAATTTTTTAACAACAGTTGAACTTAATTTTAGTTTTAAGATTCGACCAAAATTTTTTATATAGAATTTTAAAATTTTATAAATTAGTAATTTTTAAAATAATAATAATTTAATTTAATCTTTTAAAATTTATAAAAATATAAATTATTTAAATAATAAATTTAATTTCATCCCTCTAACAAATTTTCCCATCTATACTTTATTTTCTTTTATATAATTTAATAACTCAATTTTAATTTTTATAATGCATCGCCTTCTTACATGAGACTCATCTAAATCCTTTTTTTTTACAGGATAATGGTTTTATTTCAATTATGCTCCTCTATTTTTAAAATTATATAACAATGATCAAATGTTAGTTTTGATCCTTATGCTAACTCAAATTTGAGATTTAATCTCTACACTTTTTGGTATAATTTGATAACTCAACTTTTACAATGTCATTAGTTAATTTAAATACTTTATTCTAATTAAAAAAAATCTAACATGAATTTTAAGAATTTTTGCATAAAACACTTCTCCGGTCTCTCTCAATTTCGATATTGAGCAAATCAATCACTATAAAAGATTGAAGCAATTTAATTCTTATCAAATTAGCAACTAATGACAATAAATTACGGTGTTAATATTTTTCGTTAATTGTACATAATTTCGATTGGTATAATAACAAATTTATTTCTCAATATTTATATATTCTATGTAAATGTTGATAGAACATGTAAATGTTACAGGCTAAATTTTTTAATGTTAGAGTATTCTCAAAGACCAATCATGTGATGATTGTAATAAGATACTTGTTTACCTAGCTAATTAATAAAGACGTGGGCATTATTACTTTTAGCCTTTATTTCTGCGGGTTAAATAAATTGTTTAATAAAAAAGTCCTAAGAATAATATGATTATTTTTACATGTCCTTAGGCAAGTATTATTGTAGGCTTGGACAACACTAATGCATTGAGACTAATATGTTCTTGAATATAACAAAATGTTGTTATGGATATGTGATATCAAGTGAACACATAAGTATTGTTAAAGAACAATATACCATGATAATGCTTCTTGGATTATTATGTAATAGTCATCACGGTATATACCATGAGAATGCTTCTTGGATTATTATGTAATAGTCATCACGGTATTTCTCATAGTGATTGATAATTATACATATGGTTCTTAGACTTAAGATCATCAAAGTTCCAACATTGTAAGTCAAATGCTTTGACACGGTCAAACATCTTCTATAAATGGTTATACTATAAAGACTGGTGTCAAGGATGCCATAATCTACGTAGTGCTATATGAATGATCAAGATAGGATTTGTCCTTCCTATATAATGGGAATGATATCTCTAGCCCTTTGATCAGGTGAGACTAGAAATGCATAATCATGTTCAAATGAGTTAATATAAGATATCATATATATCTAAGTTTACTCAGGATGTAATGGATAAAAGATTAGACTATACAAGTTTGATTATTCCATTACTTGTGTTCAATATAGATATCATGGAAAAAAAGATATACTACATGATGCTATTATCATAGAAAGGCTATGTTGAACCACAACTTCTTATAACTTGGGTAGCAATGATGTGTTGCTAGATGTCACTCACTATTCATAATATTAGAAGTGTTTTAATATTACTTGCTAGGTTAAAGGATCCTATATAGTTACACATTATGATTGGAAAGATCAGAGCCCAAGATAGTTGGAATTATACTTAACTTGTCAATAAATTAAATTAATTTGATAAGGTTAAAATTATATACGATATCTATGCATGCTAACACACACATAAAGTGGTCAAATTAAAATATTGTGAAATATGTTTCTATTTTATGTGGATAAATCTATTTTAACGAATTTATTAAATAAATCTATTCGATAATTTCAGTCAAAGAAGAATTTAAAGGATTGATATAAATTGATATAATTTTGGAAAGAGTATAAGGTTTATGAATGTGATCCCTAAAATCCCCCTTCGAGATTTATGTCAATTCAAAAGGGTAATGCTTTGAAGAAGAAAAGACAACTCTCTTATTTTCTTACCATGATTAGTTACTCAAAATGGTATCTTTCTAGCATCAAAGAAAAAAAATTGAAATCCTCAGACAAAGTTTCAAGAGTTCTCTAATTGTTTTCTTTTGGGATGGATACCTTAGAGGCTGAATAACGTTGTGGTTGTGGTTTGATTTTTGCATAAAAAAAAAACTACCATCATCAAAATTTCTCTTTTCAGATTAATGAAGGTATAACTTTGGTACCTACCTTAAATCCAGATTCACTCCTCACACATTGATCCATGAGTTATGGTTGTCGAATTATTTTTTTCACTACGTCATGGGTTGTACCAACGTTCCAATAGTTAATTCATGACTAAATTGATAGAATGTGTAGATATTGCAAGTTAAATTTATTTAATCAAGATCAAATTGATAGAATGTGTAAACTTTAAAGATTGAATTTCTTATAATATCAATATATATTTGTCGAAAAGCATTAACATTGTGATTAACTGTCATTAGTTGCTCACTTTCAAAAGTAATAGGGATTAAATTGCTCTGAGTTTTTAGAGAGACCAATTTGGTTAATGTCAAGATTGTCAGCGACCAAAGGTCTTTTTATAAATTTTGGCATCGTTAAGATTCTTTGTTAAATTTAGGTAAATCACAATGTATTTTCTTTTTGTCACATGGCTGCCAAGAGAGCTTCTTTTTAATTTCAAAATGTCACACCAATGAATTCAACAATGATAACAACTGGTCTTAAATTTTTTAATTTGAAAAGTAAATAAACTAAATTCTTGAAAGCAAAAATATAAGAACTAAATTCCAAATATATTATAACTTTTAAATTTTTACTTTATAATTTAGCCCAAAATTTAACTCAATACGAAGTGTGAGAATAAAGAATACTAGTACATAAATAATTAGTAGGACCACATGCAATGAAAAGAATTATCCATTAATTATGGTACTTTGAAGGATCACATGTTACATTAAAGATTAAGGCTTTACTGGATAAAATAAAAAGAAAATTAGAAAGATAAAAATTAAATGAGTAGAAAAGTAAAAGGGTAAAAATACAAGGTTGCATTTAGTTTATGAAAATATTTTCTATTTTTATTTTCATTTTTATTTTCATAAAATAATTCTTACTTTAGTTTTTTTAAATTAAAGAAACATGTTTGGTAAATAAAACAATATTTTTCAATAATGAAAACATATTTGATACCTATTTTAATAATAAAAACATGAGAAAAAATAAAAATTACATTTATATAGATTCAAACTAGAATATCAAATTTAACATTTGAAAAAATTATTATTATTATTTTTTTACGTTTATATGAGTTTCAACTCATTATTTCCAGTTTTACATTGCATTTTAATAAAAACAATTATTTATTATTTTCTAATTGTCATATATTTTCATTTTATTTTTCAAAAATCATTTCTAAAACCTTTAAACAGGATATGCTTTCTTGAATATTTTCTATTTTCCAAGAAAATATAAATAGTATATATATTTTTAAACCAAACGGAGTATAGTCTTTAAATATGCTTGGTATGAAAAAGAATAATATAAATTTACCACTGTATTCTAATATACATATCTAACTCTTTTTTATTATTGAAGATTCCATTTTCAATAACAATTTTCATACAAAATTATTATAATATTTAAAAATAATTATGATATAAAAATAAATTATATTTGTAAAAGACAGTTTTATTATGTATGCTATTTATTGAAAATTTTAAATAAATATTAAAAGAATATATCATTTAACAATCAGATTTTTCAAAATACAAATAATATAAAAATTATGGAATGGATATTAAGTATGGAAGTAGAAACATAATTATTTTGATTAAATTGAAGAGAGAGAGAGAGAATCTAATGCAATTTCTATTTCATCTACCCATTCATGGAGTAAGGAGTTTTAGAAGTCCAGGAATGGCAATGGTAATCCCAATTCCCAACCAATCCCATAAAAATGATTTAAAAGACAAAAAAGATATTTTAAAAATTGATTTCATCTCAACCTTTCTTTTGGACATACAAGGATTATTATAAATTTGTACAAAGAATCTTAAGCACATGCATTCCTTTTCCATTTTAAATCATCTACTTCATTAAACATTAAATCTTTTTAACAGTTTTACTACAATATAAGATAATTTTTAGGATAATTCTTTATTGTTACATTGTATTCATAATTTAATCACAGTATAAAGTCAGTAAAAACAGAATTGAAATTTTATCACATGTCTTAATTATTATTATTATTTTAATATTTTAAATACACATAGTAAAATCTTAACCCAAAACTATTCTAAAGAAATTATTTTTAAGGAAATTTTGAATTATCATCTTCAATTCCTACATTAAATATTTTTTGGGGGCGTTTTTTTAACGAGACGCTACAACAAAAGCACTTTTATTGGTAATATTTTGGTGAGGGTACAACAAAAGGTCAGCTAATACCAAAAACAAATTCAACTTTTTTCGACCCAAGGAAAAATGCTATTAAAAGCCCAACAACATTTAAGGGCATTTTTAGCCCATTAAAATGAAATATAAATAATTCAATTCTCCTTATCTCGGTAGCCATCCCAAATTCAAAATTGGATAGAACCAACGCATTTTCATCACTCAAATTCAGAAACCTTTTGCATTCTCATAAGATTAGGGCAAATCTTGTGTTAATACATCCACCACTGAACTCAATCTCTCTTTCCTCCTAATCTTCTGTGACACTTTCTTCATCCAGGATAGTTCCCTTCACCATATAGCTGATAAACTATTATCAAATTTGAGGAGCTAAAGTCATTTCCTTTTTCATGCAGGTTAGACCTGAATTAACATTCTTCTCTCCACTCAAATTTTTCGTTTATGCCTTTTCTCCTCATCTATATCCTTCAATTTCTATCATCGTTTCAACTGTTATGATAATGCCTTGAAAATTCTAATATGATACATGACATGATTTTGAGCTCCAACATCGAAAATATTATTAAAAGAAATTATAAAATAATTGGAATGAAAAAAATTATGAAAGAAATTTGATATTGGAGTGGGAATGTGTAAAAAGAATTTAAAAAGTGAAAATGTGATTAAAAGGACTAAATTCTAAGTTTTGAAAAGTATGAGGACCATTCTGCAAAATTACCCAAAAGTGAAAAAAATATGAATTATTATGGATTAATTGTCATGAAATGAATTTCAATGTGATTTGGAGGGATGAAAATCACTTTTTGGAATAAATTTAAAAATTTTGAATAGTACATAAGCTAAATTGTAATTTTCCCATTTTATCGAGAAAAGACCTAAAGTGCGGTTTTCATTACTCACATATTTATTAAAAAAAATTCATGATGAATTATAAACTTGATTTAATCTAAGTATCGAGTTTTGAGAAGAAATCACTAAAAAATGCAAAAGGGGTAAAATGGAAATTTTGTCAATTCCTGAAACTTTTATGATGAAAATAATATTTAAATATGATATTTGATATCTAAAATTATTTTGGGTCATTGGAATCTTGTTTTAAAGACTTAGGCCACAATTTGACAAAAATTGAACATGAATGGATGGCAATTGGTGTAACACCTCATACCGGTAACGCACACTGGGGCGGAGTACAAGGCATTACCTAACTCAATATCATGCTTACAACCAACCTCAAGTCACCGAGACTCTGTCCAAATTAAATTTTTTTTTATTTCTACTTTAACCTTCTTATTATGGGCCTACGAGCCCTAAATCGATCATTGAAAACTATTCAGAACCTTTTCGGGTCTTTAAACCAACCTTAAGAAATTTGCCTTTAAAACAGGACACACGCCCATGTGGAAAGGTAACACGCCCGTGTGACCATTTCGACATGGTTGTGCTGATGGCTCGTGTGTGACAGCCCTAAAGTGACCCTAGTCGGAAAGCGGTTTCGGGACCGCTAAACCGAGTCACCAAATTATTTGAATGTGATAATTATTGTCTAAAATATGTGAATATGAATGTGTGAAAGTTTTAAGCTTCGATTTAGTTAATTGCATGTGAATTTAGTCAATAGGACTTATGTGAGAAAATTTAGAAATGTGCTAGGCAAATGTAAGTGGCCTATTAGTGCATGTAATCAAAAGGGTGGACTTGCATGTCAATTTTCCTCCCCTAATTAGTAGTGGCCGGCCATGAGCATGAGGATGGACAAAATGTTATGGCTAAAACATGTCATAAACATGTTGGGTTAATGCTTTATGTTAGGAATAATAAAATAAAGAACATGGGCAATAAAATATTAGTGTTAGTAGGAGGAGAAACAAAAAAAATGTGTGTGGTTGTTTCCCCCCATTGCCGTGACTTGAAGAAAAAAAAAGAAAGAAAGAAAGAGTTCTCATGTTGTTCAACTTGGCGAATAGAAGAAAGAAAAGAAGGAAAGAGCTTGGAGAAAATCGGCTATGGTGGTTCATTAGACTAAGGTATGTTTGATGATGTTCCATGAGATGCATGCATGTTTTAGTTGTTAGCTTGAGTTCTACCTAGCCCATGTTCTAAATCTTGCCATGTGATGGAGATGACACTCGGCCATGGATGTATCATTATTGCTTGGTGTTGATGTTGTGTTGATGAGATATCAAGTTATTTTTGTGACCCAAGTGGAGATTTGGATTTTGGAATGAGTAAGGTTTTCGGCTATGGTAATTATATGGGTGATGGATGTTGTTTCATGCTAAATCTAGATGAACAATGGTAGTGCTTATATCTCGATATTTATGAGTTTCTTTCTTGGTTCTACCTTAAACCCATGAAGTATTTTAAATTGGTGTTGTTGGAGGTTTCGGTCATGGGATTATAAGCTTGTTAGTTTTGATGGTGAAATTTGTGCCTTGTAAGGGTGAATGGTTCAAAGGAACATTCGCCATGATGTAAAAAATTATGGTGAAGTGATGTTAAATGCTTTGAATATTGAGTATATATATATTGTTATAAGTTGAATTTAAGGTTTGCTAAATTGTCTTTGTCATTCTTAGAATGTGTGTATAGTTAAAGAGAATTTGTTTAAGTGCTTAGTTAATTGATATTGAGTTAATGATATGTGTATTCGGTCATAAAGTTGCACATGAGGAAATGTTAGATTAATGGTATTAAATTGCTTAATGTGATTAAAAATGCGTATGACCATTTTGTATTTGAGCTAAAGGTGGCCATATGACCTATCAAATTCATTGTCATATTCGGCCATAAGCTAGCATAATGAGACTTTAATAAGTTAAATTTGTTTGAATTAGCTCAAGAGCTTAGAGGACCAAAGTTGGATAAGGGAAAGGAAAAAGTGATCGAATAGCCGTCGAAATCGTTCGACAACATCCGAGGTAAGTTTTCGAGTAATGAAACTTAGTTTACGACTTGATTAAGTCATGACGTGTAAGCATAACAAATATACGGTGATATAATGATTCTACTTGAATTATATGTTGAGTTAATTAGTCTATACGTATGATGGGTAGCCGTATGTGCATAGAAATCATGTCATGAAGCAAGCCGAATCATGCTGTTCGTATGTGGCTATTGAGCCGAAAATGGGAATGCTTAATAATTGATTTGTGTTTGAATTCTAGTTATGAAAATGAAATAAAGATGTGTCATGATTTACTGATATGTGCATGAATATCCGGATGCTAACGGGGTCAAGTCCCGAAGACATTTGTGCTAGTGATTAATTCCGGGCTAAGTCCCGAAGGCATTTGTGCGAGTTACTACATCCGGGCTAAGTCCCGAAGGCAATTGTGCGAGATACTAATTCCGGGCCAAGTCCTGAAGGCATTGGTGCGAGTTACTAATTCCGGGCTAAGTCCCGAAGGCATTTGTGCGAGTTGCTATATCCGGGCTAAGACCCGAAGACATTTGTGCTAGTGACCATATCCGGGCTAAGACCCGACGGCCTTGTGCGAGTGGTTATATCCGGCTAAATCCCGAAGATACTTGGGTTTGGGAATGAGCGATCTTGTATTATCTTCAAGTTGTAAAGAAAAAATGAGAGAAAAAGAAATAAAAGAAAGCCAAGAGGCGAGTAAGAGAGAAAATGAGAGATTCTTGAAAGAGATCGAGAAATTCATTAAAAAAGCCGTTGAGAAAGAAAAAGAACAAAAAGAGAGTGAAAGAAAAGAGAGGCAAAAAATGATCATGAGAGAAAACGAGTGGATTCTAAAAGAAATCGAGAGAAGCAAAAAAGAAGTCGAAAAAGAAAAAGAGTGTGTGCAAGAAAGTAAAGTTGAAAAAGAGAGTGCTAAAAGAAAGTGTAGAAGAAACGATTGTTCTTAAAGAAAAAGAAATGAAAGAAAAAGTTGATAGAGAGCAAGAAAAAGAGAGTGTTGTTTCCACTAACCAATTTGTGAGTTCTTCTTATCTTACCTCTTCTTTTCAGGTTTCTAACAATTCGTGTGACAAACTTCAACTTCAATACTTTCCCGAAGAGAGATGCTTTTGTTTGAACAGAAAAGGAAAGGTTGAAGATAAAATCCAACCGCAAGTATTCAAAGATAAGGAATATTTAGAAAACGTGCCGCGGCAAACAGGTTTTAAAGTTGTCGGTAAAATTTTTGATGGCTTAATTTATAAAAGATCCCCTCATTTTGATTTAATTAGCCCTTATTCTTTTTTTGTGGTTGATAAGTCCATTCTAAGTGGAAGTATAAGGCGGTGTTCTCTTGACTTGTTTTGTAGTGAAAAACTTATTGATGATGTCCGATTAAATCGGCAAGCACATAATATCATCTTACATGGTAACGGTTCTTCGCGAAAGACATTTAAGTTGTTTGATTGTGGTGATTATGTGAATCAACTATTGCCTTGTGCAAAATCTTTAAATTTATGCCCATCTGTCCTGATGAATGTAAGGAATTTTGATTATTTATTTTCGTATATGCACAAATTCTTTTAGATCAGCACGTTTGAAATCATGACACGCATGAAACCTTTGTTGTATTTTCTAGCAAGTGAATAAACTTATGTGTTTAAACCTGGAATTTGCTATTTTGGTTCGATATGTGGAAAATTCAAGCATTCCAAATTTTGTGCGACCAATTTTTGTTTGATTGATGCTTGGCCTTTGACTAAGGGAGCAAAATTTAAAAATTCTGAATACAATATAAAATCGTTCCTTGATCCTTTTATTTGGCTATCCATAAATTTCTTGTGTCATTTTAAAAAGGTAAGGCCAACTCATATTTTTTATCCTGGCATCGATTTAGCATGTCCCTTAAAGTTCAACATCTATAGTGTCACTAACCCCTTTACTTTTCGTGATGGTGATACTTTGAGAAGCATGAGTTGTCCTTGTATTTTTCCTACATCTCAGGTTAGTTTGAGTAAAGAGCTATGACTTTACTATCTTTCGGAAGAGAGGAGGTTTATGTTGATTGAAAAAGGTACTACTCAAACTGATCCACATTCATCCATTCATATGGGAAAACAAGGTGTCTAACACCCCAAACCCGGCTTAGACATTATGGCTGGATCCGACATGCCACATCAAAGCGTTCAAAAACATTTCAGGTAGTTGTTCTAGAAAACTTACTTAGTGTTTTAAAAGATAATTTTAATGCAGGTTAAAGTGAATGGAAGCTGAGCATTAGGTAGGAAACCGGAAAGGAGGAGGTGAGTCCATCAGACTGCTTAAGTATCAAGCTCCCTTCGGATCCAATCCTAGACATGCACACCGCCATTGCCACACCTTAATGTCATGTATATTTCCAAGAAACCAATTTGATTAAGTCCTTTTTAGGAAAAGTGATTAATTTTGGAAAATATTTTCATTGCAGAAGCTTTACCTGTTGTCGTGTTATTTTGAAATCAATTACTGTTTTTGAAAACATGTCCTAAAGTTATCCAATTCCAACAGTTAAATATAAGTATTACCTACCTTAACAAAACATATTAAAACCATCAAAAATAATTAAGCGGCCTTATTACAAATTTAAAAAAAACTGAAACCTTAAACGTAAAATAAATGTCTAGTTCACCGGAAGAGAGTCAAACTTGCAAAACGTGTGGCCACTACGAATCCCTCACAGCTCCAAGTCCACTATGGTTGGGGATTACCTGCATGGATGAACATAAAAGGGTGAGTTTGGGGAAACTCAGTGTGTAAACTAACCGAACCATAGCCTATATCAGCTGAACCACAGAAACAGAATAAGTTGGCCTTAGCCCAGAACAGAAGTCAGAATAAAGCCCATAGGCCCATAATAGAACAGAACAGATATTACATGTCTATGCAAAACCCAACCCATATCCAACCACATGCACCCCCATACCAACCTTTCACCATGTGGGGAGACTACTTGACCCACCCAATCGCTACACGCCATAGAAATATACAGCATTGCTGCCAGAACAGATAATGTGACAGAGTCACCAGAACAGATAATTGTGGCAGAGCCACCAGAACAGATATATGTGGCAGAGCCACCAGATCAGATAAATATGGCATAGCCACCAGGATGCTTCCTCCATAATATAACCCATATCCCCATGCAGCAGATATACAGTCATGGCATACATCATACAGAATTAAATTATCATGCTTTTCAGTCAAAAGTAACCCTAGGGGTATAATGGTAATTTTGCACCTAGGGTATATTAGTAATTTCCATACATAGGGGTATTCAAGTAATTTAACTATTCTTAGGGTTTTCATGCATAGCATAGCCATTTACATACGACCAGAAACACTTACCGCTTTTTCTTACCGTATTGGGCCCGTTGGCCCACTATCCCGATTTTGGCCAATTAAGCCCAAAAACATCGAAATGCACAGAATCGTGCACTCTACAGTCTTATCACTTTAATCTACCATACACATCAAACTACTAATCTCACGAGCATTCGCACACTCGCATGCTCTTAAAATGCCGGCTTTTTGGCATTTCGGCTTTTCAGCTTTTGCCGATCTAGTCTATAAGAGGGTATCAGTTACACACCTAATTGCGATGATATGTTAACGAAATCCACACACGTACTAACTACTTTTGAATTACTAACACGTTAATCTAACTTATCGAAAACGAACTACGTAATAACCCCTTACCACATTCGGCCAAAAGCACCTTAGGCACTAGCTATCCTACCTTTGCCGAAGTTAGCGATTATGTTTAGATCCAGTCATTCCGCTTGTCCAAGCCTTCAATCCGCAGCCTTTAGATCCCACTATTATCAAAATAAAATAGTTATAATATCCCTTAGAGCTACATGCCCAAATCGACAGCCCCCTAAACTTTAGGGGTTTCGGCTTTTCTAAAACCCGAAATAAGGATTAAGTTAAAAAACTTACCACCGGTTCCTTCAGTCAATGATTCCAATTAACTCCTACTCGATTCTGATGTAGATCTACCCCTCAAATGATAACAAAAGTCAAGCCTTTAGTGATCTTAAAATTCGGCTATGACCCTATGGCTATGCGTTTTCGGCTTTTTGTAACAGTGAAGAAAAGATGAGGTTTTGTAGTGGCTTTGTCGACAGAAACTTGGGGTTTAGAGGACAAGAGAATCGGTCAAGAAAATGTGGAGAATAAGAGGGTTTTGCCTAGAAAAAAATGGCACAAAAGAAATCAGGCCTTCGAGATTTCGACTTTTTGAGGCAATCGACTATAGGCTTAAAACAATGGAAAAAAGTAGTGTAGGGTAGAGTGGTGGAAGGATTCGGCTATGGAGAAAAGAAGAGGCGAAAGTAGATGGAGAGAAAAAGAAAAGAAGAGAAGAGGAGGAAGGATGGTCAGAAAAACGACACAACTTACGCCTAATGCCGAACTTATACTGGCACTTAACCTAGTCGAAATTGCCCCCCAAAAGCACCCCTTGGCTGGCCAATTCTTGCTCCTCATAAGTCTACCATTCGGCCAACAGTGTTCTCCCTAATCAGCTCCTAAATCCTCTCCCTTATCAGCTCCTAAATCCTATCCCTTATCAACTCCTAAATCCTATCCCTTATCAACTCCTAAATCCTCTCTTGATAGACTTTCACTTCAGTTCCACTATTTACCTTTTCTGTTCATAAAAATTAATATCACTAATTTGCTTACCTTGCGACTCGAACCTTAGCTATCTTTGGTCATCCACACGCCACCTCTAAAGTTCCCCAAGTGGCGTCACATGCCAACTTACCACAGGTTTCCTTGTGTTTTATTTTACCCAGTTAATTCTTAAAAACCCAGTTACCCAGAACCCCTTTTCTTATGGAACTAAAATTAACTAAAATTACAGACTTGGTGCCGGGGATTCAGTGTGCCACTTCTTTATCAGTCCATAAAAAAAACCCATGTTTTTGTTTAACGAAAATAAAAGGATTTGATTTGAAAACACTTTTATTTTAAAAATATTGATTTAACCTCGTTCAATAGAAAAACTTTGAACATCTTTGAAAAACTTATAGAAAAAACCTTTTTTTTTTAAAGATTTTCGGACCCGATCCACAGCCGAGTTGTTGCAACCAGGCTCTGATACTACTAAATGTAACACCCCAAACCCGACCTAGACGTTATGACCGGATCTGATGCGCCACATCTAAGCGTTCAAAACATTCCGTATTACTTAGTTTGGAAAACTTAGTTGGTGTTGTAAAGACACTTTTAAAAGTAGGTTAAAGTGAGCGGAAGTCATGCACCGGTAGGAAACCGGGAAGAAGAGGAGGTGAGTCCGTCGGACTGCTTAAGTACCAAACTCCCTTCGGATCCAATCCTAGACATGCACACCGCCATTGCCACACTCTAACATCTCGTATAATTTTGAGAAAACCGTTTGGTTATGTCCATCTTAAGGAAGTGATTAAGGTTGAAAACGTTTGCTTAGCGAAAGTCTTACTCGTATTCGTATTATTTTGAAATCAGTTAATGTTTTTGAAAACGCGTCCTAGAGCTAATTTATTTCGTTAGTTATCATAAATCAGTTTTATCATAATAGAATTAAATAATAAAGAAACAACCCAAACCATAAAAATAATTAGCGGCCTTATTACAAAAAAACCCAAAAACCATAAACGAAAATATGGAAAATCCAATTTAGCAGAAGAAAACGAATTTGCAGAAAACGTGTGGCCACTCCGAATCCTGCCCAGCTCCAAGTCCACCAACTAGGGCTCACCTGCAAGGATGGAAAGGAAAATGGGGTGAGTTTGGGAAAACTCGATGTATCTGAAACCCATCCAAAGCCCAAATCAGCTCGAGCCGTTGGGCCTAAGCCCTATTCAGATAACGATACAAAGGACGAAGCCCTTTTCAAAACACAGTAGCAAGGCGTTAGCCCTTTTTAACATAACAGTGTGGCCCATAGGCCCAGTTCAGTAACATAGGTAACAATAGTAGTAATGCATGCAAGCCCAACTGGGAGACAACTCAACCCACCAACCGCTACACCGCCTGCATCACCCCAGCCCTACACTCCATGTGGGGAATATCTCAACCCACCCACCACTACACTCTACAGATTCAAAGAACGCACTCAAATATCGATAAGTTGAGGCAAAGCCTCCAATGCGTGGATGAACCACTTTCAATACTTCCTCCATCAATACCCCAATCCCATGCAACAGATATTAATAAAGCATATCATGTACAATACAGTATTAATCAATTATGCAATTTAGCCAATTTAAACCCTAGGGGTATTTTGGTAATTATGCTCTTTAGGGGTAATTTCGTAACTTACGCAACTACACAAGCTACTTCAGTAATTTTTAGCAGTTTTATGCAATTTGGTTCCACCATCTAACTAACATGCTACTTTGCCCATTTCTTACCCATATTGGTCCGTAAGCCCATTTGGCCCAATTTTGGCCCATCTGGCCCCTTTTTCCGAAGTACGCTAAAATGTCACACGAACTTACTTACCACTTTGCGGTACTAGATCTAACAATTACTCTATGTCTTGAGAGCATTCGCATACTCACAGGCCTATGAAATGCCGGAATTTCGGCATTTCAACTTTCTTAATTGAACTAAGGAAGGGTGTTAGGTACACACTGTTTCATGACGATCGCTACTGAGATCCCTTTCGATGTCCTACAATTGATTAGTATAGTTCTTTTTTACAAACCGTAATCACTAAACCCAAAACTTGCTTATCTATGATCGAACCATGTCCTTAAAAAGCCTTTGAACCCTTACCTTTTTGCCAAAATCGATAGCTAGCTATGAATATGATTGTTCCAATGATTCATGCTTTTGATCCAACGCTTAAGAAGACTCTAATCAGTGAAAGAAAACATTAGTTACAAACCCTTAAAGCCTTATGCTCAAATCGACAGCCTCCCTAATTTTTAGGGATTTCAGCTTTTCCTAACATCGTAAAATAAGAACAGATCTGAGATGATAGGTACTTACCCCTTACTCCTACTTGATTTCCACGCAATCCGGTGCAGATTTATCCTTAGAACAATGGTAAAACCCAAATCCAAGGGTTGAAGAAGTTTCGGCTATAAGCCCCTAAACCAATGGTACTTTCGGCTTTTGGGTGGTGAAGGAGATGATGATATGAGGCTATAACCTTGAAGTAGAATTGCCGTCAGGTAACTAGAATTAAGAAAAGATAATCGTAGATTTAATAAAAACAAAATAACATAGAAGGACCTGGCTTTGAAGAAATCGGCACAAGCAGTGATCACAGGATTTCGGCTTTTGTGACTTCGGCAAAGGTGCTGATGAATAGCAGGTTTGATGAATGGTTTTGAAGAAGAAAAATAAGAAAAAGAAGAATAGGAGAGGTGGTAGTCTCGGCTAGAGAGGAAGAAGAAAGAAAAGAAAACCTTGTGATGTCTGAGCAGAAGAGAACGGCACCACTCAATACCCTAGGTGCCGAAATACTAACCTCAAAACCCCCTACCGGTTTTTCCCTCTTCAATTCCCTAAATTCGGTCAACTCTCAGCCTCTCTCCATATCCCTTAAATCTCTCCCCTTATCACTCCTTAATCCAAGCGTTTGGACTGATCCAAACTCTCCTTTAGCAGAATCCACTTGGACTCCAACACTACCCCTCCTGCACTTAAAAATAAATGCATCCATTTGTCAACACAGGGAATCGATCCCATGCCTCCCTCAAAGCTCCACAAGCCACCTTTTTAGGAGCCTAGTGGCGTCACCCTGGCCACTTTACCAAGGCTCTCTTTGTGATGCAATTTACCCATCACTCCACTTAAGGCCACCTAGCCAGAACCCCTAACTCCCAAGTCCAAAATTCAAAAATTCAACCGGGTTTTGGCCAACACATGGGCCTTTTATAAGCCCATTTACATACTCAAAATATTAATTTCACATCCAAATACAAAATTTTAAAATCTTCACAAAATATTGAAAACCGCGAATAGATCCGAAAATCAGGATGTTACACATACTGCATAGGCTTAAGATATGTACAGAGAAAATGAAATACGCCAGGGAATGTGGCAAATTCATAGTATGAATCAAGTAGACTAAAAGAACAACGTGATAAATAGTGTTTTGTAGGTATGGGTTCCAAAATGGGAATAGTTAATAAATCACGAACAGGCTAGGTGAAGAATGTTTGTAATGTATTGAAGGTGCTAAGGGTTAGGCATGGTCACAAAGTAAGTTATGGAGTTTATGGTATGAAGAAAAAAAATACTCGCCAAAGTCAAGTTGACGAACGAAGAATAATGAGATGATAATGGAATTCCCAGATGCATTGTATTGAGACAACACAGGTACAAAAGGGAGTTTAACTCACTAAGTTCTCATGATCTTACCCATGTGTATTGTGTTTCAGGTAAACTAAATGGGTATGCTAAGAGAGACGACGCCAAGGCTATGTCAGAAATGGAAGGGCAGACTATTATGCATATAGAATGGGTTGACAGCAAATTGTAGTCAGTAGTATCACCAAAGGATAAAACAAATAGAACTTTGTAATTAAGTTATGATATTCACCTGTAAGTTTTTGCTATTTGTAGTCTTGTATGATGGTTGTAATTACCTATGGTACTTCTAGTTGTAAGTCAATTAGAACAAAGTTCTTGAATAAGATGTAAATATTGAAAATTTGTATGTTATGTTTTTAAGTAAGTCTATAAATAGAGGTGGCACACCCAAGATTCGGATCTGGCTAATTGGATTGGGTCGAAGGCATTACATAGCTTCTATAATTTTATCTGAAGAAAAAAAAAAGTAACTACAAGAAGAGTAACCCAACTATGCCTTTGGTTCCATTTTGGTCACCCAACTATTAAATTTTTTTTTTCATTTAGTCACTCAACTTTTTGAAATTAAACATTTTAGTCACTCACCTTTTCAAAATTGAATAGTTTAGTTACTCTCTTGTTAGTTGACATTAGATGAGCGACGAAAAGCTGATGTGGGTCTTTTATTGGCCTAGTGATAAATTTAACCCTCCAATGTTTATACATTTTATCAAATCTATCAATTTTCAATTCTTTGACTAGATTTTGGGACTTTTTTTTGTTTGATCGATGTACTTGGACTATCCAAGTTCTGAAGTTATTGATGACATGTCAAAGTCAGAAAAAACATAGCGAGGAAAAAAACCTTTTATGGGTTTTTCGTTTCATGAAAGATTTGACATTGCATTGTTTACTCTACTCGAAGATTAGGTCTTTATATATTTTTAAAATAAGAAAAAATCAAAATAATTGTTTTGCAAGAGTTTAAACAATTTTAAAATTTTAGAAGAATTGAATTAAATAATATGATATTAGTCTAAAATATGACACTTAGTTGGATTTAAGCCAACTTGATTTTTACCATATTTACAAAGGTGGCATTAGTTTAAACTGAACACAATACAAATGGTGTTAAATACTCTTCTTGTTCAATGAGTTTTGGAGGTAAGTTAAAAATATCAAAAATAAATTTTAAAACTGATTTTTAAAATATATATATTTTGAAATTTTATAATTAGAATTAAATTTAAAAATTGTAAATATTGAGGACTAAAAATTCATTAATTTTTTAGAACACAAATTAAAATGATAAATTTTCGGCATTTAGCATTAAAATTAAATCACTTCATACTAATAATGTAAATTCATTTTACCAAATAATACTTAATTTAGTTTTCCACTTTTATTTCTTCTCTTTTTATTTTTTTAAAAAATTCAATATCATTATTTTTATTACCTATCCATATTTATTTATTTCAAAATGTCATTCCAATAAATTTAATAAAAAAGTTCAATATCTTTTAAGTAAGATCTCAATTCAAATCTTATAAATAGAAAAATGATGCTAAAAGAGTACCACTTTGAATTTGAGATGTCTAAACCTAAGAGTTCTTGAGATTGTTTGATATATGTTAAGTTGGATTAATCTTCATCATTATTTAGAAATGAAATTGAAAATTTATTTAATATTAATTTTTATAACTCTACTCGATTCAATATGACAATAAAAGTAGAGTGGAATTAACTATCAAATTCCTAAGCTCTATAATTAGATTTTGAATACTAAAGATTAGCTGAGTAATCCAAAATCTCATGAGGACTATCTCTTTTCTTTGTGATGTATAATTTTGGTAAACTTATTATTACCTCATGGCCTGAGGGTTTAGTCATTAGTGACATATGATAGACCACTACTCTGAAAAGCTGAATCCCATTACAATAGTTAACTGGAAAATGGTGATGAATACTAAAATAATGTCGGGTTGTGCAAGTTTATTGGATTCCATAGACCCTGGATGCTTCAACCTAAAAACTATTATTAGTGCTGCATATATCATCCTTTTCAGACATGAATCTGAGGTACCATAGGCCGCTACTAAAGAAAGAAAGAAAACCATAATTAATTATTATTTATCGAAATCATGGCACAGCCAGACAAGTGAGAAATCACATCAAACATTATACAGGTAGAAGCCTGCTGACAAACCCCATTTCCTCTTCAGCAAAGAGATTCTTTATAATGGACGTCATTCCCTTTTTTCATCTTTCTTCCTTATTCGTCTCAACTCTTCTGCTTTCTTTCATACCAATATTATTAAACTATCACATCACATCCTGAATAACCAATACTCTTAACTAATGAATTTGAATTTTTTCATCTTCCTCCATTATCATGAAAGTAGAGAAGTTGTATATCTCTTACAAGTGAAAGGTCAAAAGTTTTAGACATGTATTAGGTGAGGCTCAACCAACATTTTCCTAAAAATATTTAAGAAAAACTCTACAACGTCCAACAATTCCTCTTCCACACACTCACCAAAATTTATTTTCATAATCTATATATCCTAGATGGAGTTTTTATAGAAACGGGTCTTAATTCTTTTAATGTATGATAGATATCATCAAATTAGAGAATTAAAATTCATTTAAAACAAAATGATGTCATGCTCCACAACACCTAACTTTTGATATATTTGTACCAAATCTAACATACATTCACTCTAACAGTAAGGTTGAATGCTATAGTGAGGATATTAAAATTAATGGCGAAATATATATTTGGACACAGTTATAACTGTTGAAATAATACAATCATGCATTTAAAAAATATAAAGTTATGAAGTGTTTATACTACTATAAATAGGGGTAGTTTTTCCACCTTTAAATATCTCAAAATTTACTATTTTCTTCATAAGGCAATTTTTCTCTCTTCTTAGTTGTAATTTTTCACTTGTATCTTTTGCAATGAAATATATTTTGTAGTGTCCGAGGACGTTGGCGTAATTTACTGAATCTCATTAAATTTCTGGTGTTCTTTATTGTTTATTTATCTTTCAATATTTTGTTGGGTATAATTGTAGCGATATATTGTGATATTAAATTACATTGTAAGGTGATCCTATCTGGGCGGTTGAGTTTTAAGTTTGATAGTTTGTGACCCCTCTAATCATTTCTTTAAATTAAACCTAGTGTGATTTTCTAGTACAATAATTTACTCTCTTTTACCCTATTTGTACAACAATAACAATGAAATAAGAATAAAAGTGACCTTAAGAACATCAAATTATGTAGGCAAAATAAATACTTAAAATTATATTTCATATAAAATAATAAATATGTTAAATTTTATTTATGCTAAATAATAAATTTATTAAAAAGATTTGAATATTTATTAATTAAATTTGAATTTATTTATTTTATTATTCATATATCTATTTATTTATAATTAATTCCTATAAATTTTGTAATAATAAAATTTATATATTTATTAAATTATTTTAAAACTCCAAATTATATATTTATTTAATAACGATAATAAACAAAAACATTAGCTTATACTGAAAAAAAAAAAATGAAAGAATTCATACCCAAAAGGATAGACGAAACTTAGGCTTAATTGAAACATGCAAATTCAAAGGTCGGGACATAAAAGTAAACTGAGCACCACCATTGCTCAACTGCAGCATTGCCCTCCCATGTAATGTAATTGGGTGCAATGTGGTGAGAGCAATCTCACCATCATTTTATCATTTTTTTCCAAACAGTACCCAATGTATTAATTATATTCCATCTCATCTTGACTTTAGTGTAATCCAAAAGAAATTTTAGTTTTAAATTCCACTATGTTTTGATTTTCTTTTAATATTTACTATGAGTTTCTATTGTTTTTTATTCTTATAATATTATTTATTATTTTGAAAAAAATAATGTTCAATTGACTTTCAACTAAATTGATATGGAGGTAAATAATTAACTGTCATTTCTATGGTCAGGGTTTAAGTCAAATAAAAATGATGTGTTTTTGTGTTGATTAAGTTTAAATGAAACAATGCGTATGGATGGTACAACTATCCATAACGACTTGTAGCCAATTCCATAATCCTTGATAGTTTCCAATTTTAAACAAGGGGCCAGGGGGGAAAAATTAAGCCAATATTCAATGAAGAACTTCTTTGTTTCTTTCCTATATTCTCAATCTTCTCTTTCCTTCCTTCTTCCTCTTTTCTATTACTTCTTCTCTATGTTAATGTAATATCCTAAATTAGGGCTTAATCGGAATAGTGGTTTCGTGACCACAAATCCGAGATAGAAATAATTATTTTACAATGATTTTGATGTTTATGATATGATTGCATGATTGTGTGAAAATTTCATGATGAAATTCTATGCCTAAAGTGCTTAAATTGAAAGTAGGGACTAAATCGAATAAGTTGCAAAACTTGCATTCTAGAAGTTTTTAGTATGAAATTGTTTTGGAATATTAATGAGGAGGTCTTAAATAGCAATTTTACCAATTTTAAGTTCATGGACAAAATTAGGACATGGAAGGAATTTTGGAAAGTTTAGTAGTAAGGGTATTTTGGTCATTTAGTTATTAAAATGAATTAAAAACAAAATTAAAAGCCAATTTTGTCCATCTTCTTCATTAGGCCGAAATTTCAAGGGTTCTCCATAGCTAGGGTTTGTTTCAAGCTTCCAAGCTCCATAGTAAGTGATTCCAAGCCCGCTTTTAATGATTTTTACGTTTTTGAGATCCGTAGAACTCGATAAAGCTTATGTTAGCAATAATTTAACCTAGAGTTTATATTTGGAAAAATACCCATAGGTGAAATTTGTGTATTTTGATGTTTTATGATAGAATATAAAGTTTTAAATTATGTTAGATAACTTGTACTACTCGATTTTAAGCAAAAACGAGTAAAAGGGCTTAATCGGTAAAAGTACCTAATAGTCACAAGTACATGTTAGAGTGAGAATTTGATGTTGCCATAGAAGAGAAAAGTGATCAGCATGTTGTAAAACATAAGAATAAGGAATAAAGTTTAATCCCGAGCCTAGGGGCAAAAATGTAAATATGCAAAAGTTTAGGGGTAAAATTGTAATTTTGCCAAAATTTGAGTTAAGGATTAATTTGATAATGTGAGTATTAAATAAGCTAAATGTGTTATTTTAGATCAAGAAAGGCGTGGAATCGACCTCAATCGAGGAAAAGAAAAGATTGTGGACTAAATTGCAAAATCTTTGTATTTTGGTACCAAGGTAAGTTCATGTGTAAATAATGTAGCATAATTGTTATTTTAAGTTATTGATATTAATTATGTGTTATGCTGAATTTTATTATGAAATGTATGCTTTGTGGTTAATTTCAAATAATATGTAAATTATGTGAACTACATGTTAAATATAATTATTCTTGAGTATTGATTTGGCATTCTACGGAAGACGGCAAGGATAAGTGTTCGAGGAAAAGCCCGTTTGAACCTTAGGAATAGATTAGGATACAAGTGACATGTCACTAGGATGGTTGAGCATCCGAACTCGTTGAGTTGAGTCCGAGTTCACTTATGGATGCGAATGTCCGAACTCGTTGAGTTGAGTCCGAGTTCGTGAGATGTAACTAGGCATCCGAACTCGTTGAGTTGAGTCCGAGTTCACTTATGGATCTGACGCCTGAGCTCGTTGAGTTGAGTCCGAGTTCGCTATGGGCGGGTTACATGATTGCTTGATTGAATATGTGGCACTTATGTGCAAGTTATCCATGTATCCAATTATATTCGATGTGTTCAACGGGTAAAGTTCTACTCAAATGGAGGAAAATTTGAGGCGTAAAGAGACGTATTGGTAAGTGATATGAAATGGATATTTTGGACAGGTATGTATTTAACCCTCGGGTTGAGTATTGATACAACCACGATAAGGTAATAAGATGATGAAAATGATTAAAAATGTGATATGTGTTTTAGTGATACATGCTAATGTTGATTGCTATGACTATTTGTTATGTTACTTATTATTTGCATATGAACTTACTAAGCATTTATGCTTACTCCCTCCTTCTTACTCATTGTAGTTTTGGACAAGCCACTCGGTGTCGGGATAGGTCGAAGGCTCACCACACTATCCGAAGATTTTTGGTAAATGGCTTGTAAATTTAAGTATGGCATGTATAGCAATATACCCATTTTGTGTAAATGATCTTATGGTATGGTTGTGAAATGGTTGAGGAAATGCTTGATAATGATAAATTATGAAAATGGTTAGTTTAGATTATGTTTGATGTTAAGGAAAACTATTAAGATACTTAGTGCATAAAAACTCATAAAAAGGATGAAATTTACCATAAACAGAATACCGCAGCAACACTAACGCGAGCTTGAAAATTTACTAAAAATCATATAAATTGAACTTGGTGATGGACTACATATCAAATTGAAGCTTATTATGTCTAGTTTCACATGAAACAAATGAAACAGGTAAAGGAATTATATGTTACAAGATATTTGAATTTTAGTGAAACAGAGTCATAGCAGTTTCTGAATCCCCTGTTCCTACTTTAGAAATTCACCATAAATTGTAAAGCTATAATTAGGTGGTGTATTTTATATCCTCAGAATCCTTATTGAGTCTAGTTTTAGTATAAACAAACCTCATAGTCATATGAATTTTTTACAGAGAGAAATGTGGTTCGTAGTAAACAGAGGTCAGACCAGTCAAGTCTTGAAACAGGGTAACTTTAACTAATAAACTGTACTAATTGGCCCAACAAAAATTCTAGAAAAAATTAGTAGATATTTTTATGAGTCTAGATTTAGGAAAATTTACGGATCTTAATTTCGAGTTTCGTAACTCGAGATATGATTTTCTTGTGACTGTGGCGCAAGTAGCTTAGAAGCTGTGAATGTAGAAACAAATAATTCAAAGTTCTAAAATGTTAAACTAAGCTTAGTAACACCTCATACTCGACTCCGGCGACGGTCTCGGGTGTGGGGGTGTTACATTTAGTGGTATTAGAGCAGGTTTAGTCGGTTCTCGGACTACGTGTTGTATGTACGGATTTTGCTATACATGCCATATGTATGAATTGTGATAGTGTGACGACTTGACCTTTTAAATGAAATTTTTTATATAGTAAATGGATCCCGATCCAGTGTGGCGAGATGAAGTCTGAGTAATCGCCAGCTCGGCTGATGGAGCAGCGCCGACTGAAAACCCACCCCTCTTGTTGGTCGGGGAGGAGGGAAAGGGATCGGGAGGCCTTTCTCCAAATGAGTGCATGGTACATCGAGTTCGTTCAATGAACCCAAATGTACGACCTCCCCACCTCTCCCAATTCCTCAACCTATGCCTCCAATGCCTCAAGGAGTGGATATGATAAAATTTCACAGAACCCCATTGATAGAATTAAGTAAACAAGGGCTGAAGAATTTAGAGCAAATATTGATGATGATGCGAGAAAAGCGAGTTACGGCTTGAAAATTCTATCCGGTATTTGATGAATTATCTTGTACACGAAGAATGTTTGAAATGTGCTACATCTTTGTTGAGAGATTCAGCCTATAATTGGTGGAAGACTTTGATTTGGTGGTACCGAAAGAGAGGGTAACACAGGAATTCTTTCAAGAAGAGTTTGGAAGAAATATATTAGTGAAAAATTTATTGATCGAAATGTAAAGAGTTTCTTGAGTGAAGCAAGGTAATATGGCGATCTCGAAATCTGAAAGAGAGTTTGTTCGATTAAGTAAGTATGCCGGGAATATGTTCCTATAGAAGCCAAGATGTGTCGACGATTTGAAGGCGGGCTTAACGAAGACATTAAGGTATTTGTTGGGATCCTTGAACTAAAAGAAATGGTGGTACTTGTCGATCGAGCTTGCAAGGTGAAGAATTCTTGAAGGAAAAGAAAAGGTAGAATCAAACACGAAATTGGAAGAAAAGACCAATGAGTAATGCACCCTCACAAAGAAACCGGAAAGTCAAGAAATATGAATCCTCATTCCCAAGTTTCATTTGGGCAATCATATGGAAATTTTAAGAAGCGAAATGTGGGTCCTAAATCTCGGACTACTACTGCGGCTAGTGTGGGAAATACGAGATTTGTTAAACCCGAGTGCCGGTGTGTGGTAGAAATCATTTTGGTGCATGCGAGCAAATGAATGTTTTCGATGTGGTTCTCCGGATCATTTTATTAGAGATTGCCCGAGAGAGAGTGAGAAAGAAAAATTTCAGAATGTAAAAGCTAGTGGTGCGAGACTCGAGGAAAGGTATCCGAAAAAGTGGAAGTGAAACAAGCGATAAGAATGTAGCGAGGATGCACCGGTTAGACTGAAGGAAGGGCCCGGCCGAACTTATGCTATTAAAGCGTGAAGATGCTTCCTCACCGATGTGATTACGGTACATTTTCTCTCTATAATGTTAATGTTATTGCTTTGATTGATCCGGTTCTACTCATTCATATGTGTGCATGAAATTGGTGTCTAGTATGAATATACCGTTGAGAATCTGAATTTATGATTAGAGTGTCGAATCCGTTAGGCAAATGTGTATTTGTTGATAAAGTATGTAAGAAATGTCCTTTAATGATTCGGGATCATTACTTTCCGGCCGACTTGATGTTGTTGCCGTTTGATGAATTTGATGTTATTTTGGGTATGGATTGGTTGACATTGCATGATGCTATAATAAATTGCAAAGAAAATATTATAGAATTAAAGTGTGAAAGTGGTGAAATTCTGCGGGTTGAGCCAGACAAATCAGAGGCATTATCTAGTATGATTTCTTCGATGTCGGCTCAGAGATATTTGAGAAAGGGTTATGAAGCTTATTTGGCGTATGTAATTAATACAAAAGAAGTTGAAAAGAAAGTTGAATCGGTCTTGGGTTGTGTGTGAATTTGCGGACGTATTTCGGAAGAATTGCGGGTTTGCCTCGGTCGGGAAGTAGAATTTGGTATTGATTTGATACCGAACACTCGATTTCGATTGCTCCGTATAGAATGGCACCAGCAGAGTTGAAGGAATTAAAGTCGCGATTGCAAGAGTTGGTGATAAAGGTTTTGTGAGACCGAGTTTTTCACCTTAAGGTGCTCCGTGTTATTTGTGAAAAGAAGGATGGTTCTATGAGATTATGTGTTGATTATCGGCGATTAAACAAGGTGACAATCAAAAACAAGTATCCGTTCTTGAGAATTGATGATTTGTTTGATCGGCTAAAAGGAGCGACATGGTTTTCAAAGATTGACTTGAGATCTGGGTATTACCAAGCTGCGGGTAAAGGAGTCGGATGTACCTAAAAGCGCTTTTAGAACAAGGTATGGTCATTATGAATTTTTAGTTATGCCATTCGGATTGACAAATGCTCTCTTTGTGTTTATGGATTTAATGAATCGCATATTTCGTCCATACTTGGATAGATTTGTTGTGGTGTTTATAGATGATATTTTAATTTATTCAAAAGATGAGACAGAGCATGCTGAGCATTTGAGGATAGTTTTGCAAACTTTGAGAGATAAGCACCTGTATGCTAAGTTTAGTAAAAGTGAATTTTGGCTCCGGGAAGTTGGATTTTTGGGTCATGTTGTTTCAGGTGATGGTATACGGGTTGATCCTAGTAAAATTTCAGCCATTGTTGATTGGAAACCACCGAAAAATGTAATGAAGTTAGAAGTTTCTTGGGGCTAGCTGGGTATTATCGGCGGTTTGTAAATGGATTTTCTATAATTGCTGCTCCTATAACTAGATTACTCCAAAAGGATGTTAAATTTGAATGGACGGAAGAATGTCAACAGAGTTTTGAAGAATTGAAAAAGTTATTAACAGAGGCACCAGTGTTAGTACAGCCCGAATCAGGTAAAGAATTTGTGGTGTATAGTGATGCTTCTCTAAATGGTTTGGGGTGTGTGCTCATGCAAGAAGGAAAAGTGGTGGCTTATGCTTCGAGGCAGTTAAAACCTCATGAGAGGAATTATCCTACTCACGATTTGGAATTGGCTGCAGTGGTGTTTGCTTTGAAGATTTGGCAACATTATTTGTATGGTGAAAAGTGCCGAGTATATACCGATCACAAAAGTCTTAAATACTTGATGTCACAAAAGACTTGAATTTGAGACAATGAAGATGGTTGGAGTTATTGAAAGATTATGAGCTTGTTATTGATTATCATCCGGAAAAGCGAATGTGGTTCTTGATGCTTTGAGCGAAAGTTGTTGTTTGCTTTGAGAGTTATGAACACTCGGTTGAAAGTGTCAAATGATGGTTCGATTCTAGCGAGTTAAGAGCAAAACCAATGTTTTTACAAGAGATTTCGAAACTCGGAAAAATGATCAAGATTTGCTAGCCAAAAGAAAATAAAGTGAAGTCGATACGGGATCGATTTGAATTGGTTCGATGGGTGCTTAATGTTTAAAGATCGGATTTGTGTATCAAGAATGAGGAATTGATTCAAAAGATCCTACAGGGAAGCACATAGTGGTTATTTCTCGATTCATCCGGTAGTACGAAAATGTATAATGACTTGAAGAAAATGTATTGGTGGAATGGAATGAAAAGAGATATATCGAGTTTGTGTCCAAATGCTTAATTTGTCAACGGTGAAAGTGAACACCAAGTACCTTGAGATTACTCCAGCCTATTATGGTTCTGAATGGAAATGGGATCGGATTACTATGGATTTTGTTTCAGGATTTCCATTGACTCCGGGAAAGAAAGATGCCATCTGGGTAATAGTTGACAGATTAACTAAGTCGGCTCATTTTATCCCGGTAAGTACGGATTATTCTCTTAACAAGTTGGCTGAACTGTATATTAGAGAAATTGTTAGATTACACGGAATACCATTATCGATTATTTCAGATAGAGATCCAAGGTTTACCTTGCGGTTTTGGCAAAAGTTGCAAGACGCGTTAGGTACGAAGTTAAATTTCAGTACTGCTTTTCATCCACAAACTGATGGACAATCAGAAAGAATAATTCAGATTCTTGAAGATATGCTTAGATATTGTGTATTGGAATTTCAAGGAAGTTGGGAAAGATACTTACCGTTGGTGGAATTTGCTTACAATAATAGTTATCAGACGAGCTTGAAAATGACACCTTATGAAGCATTATATGGTCGCAAGTGTCGAACGCCTTTGTATTGGACTGAACTCAAGGAAAATTAGATTTATGGAGTTGATTTAATAAAAGAAACTGAAGAAAAAGTGAAGATAATTCGAGATTGTTTGAAAGTCGCTTGAGATAGAGAAAATCTTATGCGACCTAAAGCGAAAGGACATTGAATTTTAAGTTGGTGATAAAGTATTTTTAAAGGTGACTCCGTGGAAGAAAGTCCTTAGATTTGGACGGAAGGGCAAATTAAGTCCGCGTTTTGTTGGGCCGTATGAAGTAATTGAAAAAGTTAGACCGGTAGCATATCGGCTAGCATTACCACTGAATAAGAGAAGATTCATGATGTGTTCCACGATCTATGTTACGTCGGTATCGTTCAGATCCTTCACATGTAGTTTCACCGACAGAAATTGAACTACAACCAGATATGACCTACGAAGAAGAACCGATTAAGATTTTAGCTCGAGAGGTCAAACAACTAAGGAATAAAAATGTTGCACTTGTGAAGGTGTTGTGGCAAAGGCATGGAGTAGAAGAAGCTACATGGGAATCCGAAGAAACTATGAGAAATCAATACCCACATCTGTTTACCGGTAAGATTTTCGAGGACGAAAATCTTTAAAAGGGGGGGAGAGTTGTAATATCCTAAATTAGGGCTTAATCGGAATAGTGGTTTCGTGACCATAAATCCGAGATAGAAATAATTATTTTACAATGATTTTTATGTTTATGATATGATTGCATGATTGTGTGAAAATTTCATGATGAAATTCTATGCCTAAAGTGCTTAAATTGAAAGTAGGGACTAAATCGAATAAGTTGCAAAACTTGCATTCTAGAAGTTTTTAGTATGAAATTGTTTTGGAATATTAATGAGGAGGTCTTAAATAGAAATTTTACCAATTTTAAGTTCATGGACAAAATTAGGACATGGAAGGAATTTTTGGAAAGTTTAGTAGTAAGGGTATTTTGGTCATTTAGTTATTAAAATGAATTAAAAACAAAATTAAAAGCCAATTTTGTCCATCTTCTTCATTAGGCCGAAATTTCAAGGGTTCTCCATAGCTAGGGTTTGTTTCAAGCTTCCAAGCTCCATAGTAAGTGATTCCAAGCCCGCTTTTAATGATTTTTACGTTTTGAGATCCGGTAACTCGATAAAGCTTATGTTAGCAATAATTTAACCTAGGGTTTATATTTGGAAAAATACCCATAGGTGAAATTTGTGTATTTTGATGTTTTATGATAGAATATGAAGTTTTAAATTATGTTAGATAACTTGTACTACTCGATTTTAAGCAAAAACGAGTAAAAGGGCTTAATCGGTAAAAGTACCTAATAGTCACAAGTACATGTTAGAGTGAGAATTTGATGTTGCCATAGAAGAGAAAAGTGATCAGCATGTTGTAAAACATAAGAATAAGGAATAAAGTTTAATCCCGAGCCTAGGGGCAAAAATGTAAATATGCAAAAGTTTAGGGGTAAAATTGTAATTTTGCCAAAATTTGAGTTAAGGATTAATTTGATAATGTGAGTATTAAATAAGCTAAATATGTTATTTTAGATCAAGAAAGACGTGGAATCGACCTCAATCGAGGAAAAGAAAAGATTGTGGACTAAATTGCAAAATCTTTGTATTTTGGTACCAAGGTAAGTTCATGTGTAAATAATGTAGCATAATTGTTATTTTAAGTTATTGATATTAATTATGTGTTATGCTGAATTTTATTATGAACTGTATGCTTTGTGGTTAATTTCAAATAATATGTAAATTATGTGAACTACTTGTTAAATATAATTGTTCTGAGTATTGATTTCGGCATTCTACGGAAGACGGAAAGGATAAGTGTTCGAGGAAAAGCCCGTTTGAACCTTAGGAATAGATTAGGATACAAGTGACATGTCACTAGGATGGTTGAGCATCCGAACTCGTTGAGTTGAGTCCGAGTTCACTTATGGATGCGAATGTCCGAACTCGTTGAGTTGAGTCCGAGTTCGTGAGATGTAACTAGGCATCCGAACTCGTTGAGTTGAGTCCGAGTTCACTTATGGATGCGAACGCCTGAGCTCGTTGAGTTGAGTCCGAGTTCGCTATGGGCGGGTTACATGATTGCTTGATTGAATATGTGGCACTTATGTGCAAGTTATCCATGTATCCGAATTATATTCCGATGTGTTCAACGGGTAAAGTTCTACTCAAATGGAGGAAAATTTCGAGACGTAAAGAGACGTATTGGTAAGTGATATGAAATGGATATTTTGGACAGGTATGTATTTAACCCTCGGGTTGAGTATTGATACAACCACGATAAGGTAATAAGATGATGAAAAATGATTAAAAATGTGATATGTGTTTTAGTGATACATGCTAATGTTGATTGGTATGACTATTTGTTATGTTACTTATTATTTGCATATGAACTTACTAAGCATTTATGCTTACTCCCTCCTTCTTACTCATTGTAGTTTTGGACAAGCCAGCTCAAGAGTCGGGATAGGTCGAAGGCTCAGTCACACTATCCAGAAGATTTTTGGTAAATGGCTTGTAAATTTAAGTATGGCATGTATAGCAATATACCCATTTTGTGTAAATGATCTTATGGTATGGTTGTGAAATGGTTGAGGAAATGCTTGATAATGATAAATTATGAAAATGGTTAGTTTAGATTATGTTTGATGTTAAGGAAAACTATTAAGATACTTAGTGCATAAAAACTTATAAAAAGGATGAAATTTACCATAAATAGAATACTGCAGCAACACTAACGCGAGCTTGAAAATTTACTAAAAATCATATAAATTGAACTTGGTGATGGACTACATATCAAATTGAAGCTTATTATGTCTAGTTTCACATGAAACAAATGAAACAGGTAAAGGAATTATATGTTACAAGATATTTGAATTTTAGTGAAACAGAGTCATAGCAGTTTCTGAATCCCCTGTTCCTACTTTATAAATTCACCATAAATTGTAAAGATATAATTAGGTGGTTTATTTTATATCCTCAGAATCCTTATTGAGTCTAGTTTTAGTATAAACAAACCTCATAGTCATATGAATTTTTTACAGAGAGAAATGTGGTTCGTAGTAAACAGAGGTCAGACCAGTCAAGTCTTGAAACAGGGGTAACTTTAACTAATAAACTGTACTAATTGGCCCAACCAAAAATTCTAGAAAAAAATTAGTAGATATTCTTATGAGTCTAGATTCAGAGAAAATTTACGGATCTTAATTTCGAGTTTCGTAACTCAAGATATGATTTTTCTTGTGACTGTGACGCAAGTAGCTTAGAAGCTGTGAATGTAGAAACAAATAATTCAAAGTTCTAAAAATGTTAAACTAAGCTTAGTAACACCTCATACTCGACTCCGGCGACGGTCTCGCGTGTGGGGGCATTACAGTTAAGTTCTTCTGTGCCAAGGTATCAGAGCTATTTGATCCTCTATGACTGACGAGGGTGTTACAACTCGGTTGCAGAAAGAGATAGGCCATCTTTAGCAAGAGGTCGCTTAGCTCCAAAAGGAGCTTTCTTAATAGGACACCAAGTTTGATACTCATTTGAAAGACCTCAGAGATGATTTTCTAGGTGAAATCAAGTCTGAGTTGCAGACTTTGTTTGAGCAATACCTGGGTCACCTACCTTCTGTTAGTGCTACTAGTTCTTCTCAAGACAAAAGGAAGGGCATTTTAGATGACTCTCTATCTAGATTTGCCCCAAAAGAGGCCCTAAACATTCCACATATATTGGATCCCAGAAGCGTGGGAACTCCATATCAATTGCACCACTTAAAAGGACCCATGTGTACTTATAAGTTGGATTGCCCGAGATTTGATGGAACTGACTTTAGGGGTTGGTGGTCAAAGCTGGAGTAGTATTGTAATAGCCTGGCCGATGCAAATCATATTGATATGCTATTGGTGTATAATTAAATAAGCCAAGGGTAGTAAAAGGGTTAGACTAGCGAATTATCCGTTAAAATGTTTGGTTGGAATTTGCTATTTGGTGAACTCTAAGGTTTGGTGGACTCTTTTGTTTGACGATCCACCAACCCCAGATGTTCTAAGGAAACTTATTAGCGATAGAATTGTTTGACTTGGAAACAGTAGCTCGGTGAGTATCGTTAGAATTTAGTTGAGACTTAGTTGGAATTAAACTAGAGTACTGTAGATGACAGGTTGATATGTTTAGGTAGTTGAATGACCTGTTTAGTTGGTTGCTTTAGTGTACAATGTAACACCCCTATCCTGTATCCATCACCGGACTAGGGTTAAGAGGCATTATCGAACAATCAGAATATTTCGAATACATTTCACATTCAATAAGTCTAACATCATCATGTCATAATCAAACATCAACCTTCAGTCCCTATTTTGGGTCATCAAGACCTTAATCATACAATTGAAAAGGTTGGGACTAAACCAAGCACATACAAATTTTTCTAAAACTTAAACATTTTTTCTAAGCTTTAAAGGTCACATGCTCGTGTGAACAAGCCGTGTGCCTCACACGGCATTAGACACGTCCGTGTGTCTAACCGTGGCAAAACAGAGCATACATACTGACTTAACCACATGGCCACAAGACACACCCGTGTGCCTTGGCCGTGGTCGAAACTGACTTGGGTCACACGGCCAACCACATGCCCATGTGTCTAACCCGTGTCCCCTTTGAAATGGCCACACACGCCCATGTGCCAAGGCTGTGTGCCTCACACGGCCACCAGTCACGCTCGTGTGTCTAAGCCGTGCTCAAGACTGACTTGAATAGCTAAATTACAACAGACACACGGTCGAGACACATGCTCGTGTGCTCAACCGTGTGGGGTGAAATTAGGCTTGGTTTAAGCTACATTTCCCACCTATCTCAAACACTCAAAACCCACAACATTTTAGCATTATTTGCATACATTCATAGGCAACCAATTCAACCATTTTATATATATATCATACCATTCAAATACCATCCAAATCACTACTCAATTTCACAACCAAAACATACCAAATCAATTTACCAAATTCATCACAACTTACATAAGTTTCAAATACATAAAGTCATCATTTATTCACATACTTCATACCAAAAAACTTACCAATTCAACATTCCAAAATCAAACCATCACATGAACATTATATACATCATATGACCCACCTATCAAACACACCATTTTAGCCAACTTAAGAGGCCATACATACCAATATTTACAAGCCAAGTCTCATGGCTAATCCCAACACAAAACATACCAAAATGACACTAGCCTATACATGCCATATACCATATATGAAACTATCAAAATGGTACCAAAATAGATGTCCTATAGTGTGATTGATGTCGCTGACGATCCTTAGATCTGAGCTAGCTTTGTAACACTGTAAAATAGAGAACATTTCACATAGTAAGCTTCAAAGCTTAGTAAGTTCGTACCATAAATAAACAACAGTTTATAATATACAAAACATCAGCTAATAAACACTTAGTAATTCACAATTCATCCATTAATTCTATTCTATCTCATATAACATGTTCATGCGAATTCGTCAAGCTTCATACACATATATCATCTACCACATAGGTATCGAATATACTTGAACTTTCCCATATAATTTCATTTCATTCTCACCTCTCGTTCAAATACATTAGTTCATTCAGAAATCTTTCCATGCTTTAAGAATTCGCACACTTAGTGCATAATGATTTGCTGAAACTATAACAATCTCGCACACTTAGTGCAATTTTAGTAAACCGAAGCTATCTCGGTATCGCACACTTAGTGCCTCATATAGACGAAGCTATTCCAACACACACACTTAGTGCCATTTGTAGCCAAAGCTATTTCGAATCGCACACTTAGTGCCAAACATAGTCGATTACCATCATGCTCAAATCGTAATCAAATATTTATACAATTTAAGCATTATCAAAGCATTAAACAAAACTATAACATCATTTATCACGTACGAACTTACCTCGTACTCGGAATTGACAATTTGGATCATTTACTCGATAATCTTCGATTTTCCTCAATCTAAATCCGAATTCCTATTTTCTTGATCTATATGTATTCAAAATTAACCCTTTTATTCAACAAATCATTCAATTCAATCCATATACACATATTTAAGGCATTTTACAAATTAGCCCTCACATTTTTACATTTTATCACTTTAGTCCCTAATTCATAAAATCACAAAATACTCAAAATTTCCTTTTACACATATTAGGCCGAATATTCAATTAGCTCATACAAGCCCAGATATTTCATTTATTTCACATTTTAGTCCCTCATAAATCTCATTTTCACAAATTAGTCCGTAATAAACAAATTTATCAAAAATCACAATACAAAACATGTTTATCTATTACCAAGCTTTCATATTTCACCATTTTGCATCACAAAACTCATGAATTCATCAATGGCATCTCATCAAATTATCGAAACTTTCATAAATTTAAGCATGGGCTAGCTAGAGCACTTAACAACGATTACAAAAACGTAGAAATCATAAAAAAACGAGCTCAAAACATACCTTAATTGAGCTAAATGAGTGCCGAAATATCAAACCCTATTTTTTTAGCTTCTTTTTTGCTTCATTTGGCCATTAATGGATGATAATAAAACCATTTTTTATTTTTTTTACTTAATATAACATTAATCATCAATTACCAATTTAACATTTAATAAACCATATAAAAATCACATATTATAAGGCCATTAATGTCCACTAACATTATCAATGGTCTAATTACAACTTGAGGACCTCCTATTTACAAACCATAACACTTAATCACTTTTAACATATAGCTAGCCACTTTTACATTTTACGCGATTAAGTCCCTTTTCACAAATCAGACATGCAAAAGATAAAATTAAATCACAAAATTTTCACAGATATCAATTCACATAATATAAACATAGAAAATAATATTTAAAATAATTTTTTGACCTCGGATTTGTGTTCCCGAAACCACTGTTCTGACTAGGGTCTAAACCCGGATGTTACAACTCTCCCCCCTTAGGGATTTTCGTCCCTAAAAATTTTACCAGTGAATAGGTTTGGATATTGCTTTCTCACAGCATCCTAGGGTTCCCACGTAGCTTCTTCAACCCCATGTCGATGCCACAATACTTTCACTAACACTATTCTTTTATTTCTCAGCTCTTTGATCTCACGAGCTAAAATCTATATCGGTTCTTCTTCATAAGACATGTCAGGCTCAGTTGGGGAAATAACATGCAAAAAATCTTATCTGTATCTTCGTAGCATCGATACATGGAATACATTGTAAATCTTTTCCAAATCTGGTGGCAACAACAATTTATAAGAAGCTCACCCAATACACCCGATAATCTCATACGGCCCGATGAACCTCGGACTCAATTTGCCTTTTTTGTCGAATCGGAGTACTTTCTTCCATAGAGAGACTTTCAAAAATACATTGTCACTGATTTTAAACTCAATATCTTTTCTTTTTAAATTCGCATACGATTTTTGACGATTCGCAGCTGCTTTCAAGCTATCTCGTATTACTTTCACTTTTTCTTCTGTTTCTCTGACCAAATCAACCTCGTGGATTTTATTCTCACTAAGCTATATCCAGTACAATGGTGTTCGACATTTTCGACCGTATAAAGCTTCTTAAGGAGTCATTTTGATACTCGATTGAATGTTATTATTATATGCAAATTCAATCAATGGCAAGTATCATTCCCACGTACCTTCAAACTCAAGAATACAACATCTCAACATATCCTCAAGTATCTGAATAATTTGTTCGGATTGACCATCCATCTTTAGGTGAAAAACAGTACTAAAGTGTAGTTTCGTACCTAATGCATCTTGCAGTTTCCTCCAAAAGTGCAATGTGAACCTCGGATCTCTATCTGAAACAATAGAAATAGGTACTCTATGCAATCTCACAATCTGAGAAATGTACAACTCAGCAAGCTTATTAAGCGAACAATCTGTTCGAACAGGGATGATATGAGCCGATTTAGTCAATCTATCAACCACAACCCAAATTGCATCATTCTTACTCGATGATAGAGGTAAACTCGATGCAAAATCCATCGTGATTCTGTCTCATTTCCACTTTGGAATCATAATCAGTTGTAACAAAATAGATGGCACATGATGTTCAGCTTTAACTTGTTGACATATCAAACATTTTGAAATAAAGTCGTAGATATCTCTTTTCATTCCAGACCACCAGTAATGCTGCTTCAAATTATTATACATTTTCGTACTACCCGGATGTACAGATAAACGAATGTTGTGAGCTTTGTTCAAAATCATCTAAATCAACTCTGAATTTCTCGGAACACAAATCCGATCTCGAAATATCAAGCAATCATCATTATCAACTCAAAATTCAGAGTTAGAATCCAAATCACACTAAGCTCATTTTGCTATTATCTCATTATCAACCTTTTTGAGTATCAATAATCTAGTGTAAAAAAAATGGTCTCGCTTTCAATTCCGCTAAAATCAAACCATCATCAGAAAAAGCTAAATAAGTAGTCATCACATGCAATGCAAATAGTGATTTCTAACTCAAAGTATTAGCAACAACATTAGCCTTTTCCAGATGATAATCAATGACAAGCTCGTAGTCTTTTAGCAATTCTAGCCATCTTCTCTATCATAGATTCAAATCTTTCTGAGTCATCAGATATTTTAAGCTTTTGTGATCGAAATATACTTGACATTTTTCACCAAACAGATAATGGAGCCAAATCTTGAAAGTAAACACAATAGCCCCCAATTCTAGATCATGTGTCGGATAGTTCTTTTCGTAAGGCTTCAACTGTCTCGAGGCATAAGCTATGACTTTCCCTTCTTGCATCAAAACACAACCTAATTCGTTCAACAAAGCATCACTATAAATCCCAAATTCTTTACCCAATTCTAGTTGTACTAACACTGGAGCTTCAGTCAATAAGGCTTTCAACTGATCAAAGCTTTTCTGACACTTTTCAAACCATTCAAATTTCACATCTTTTTGAAGAAACTTTGTCAACAGTGTCATAATCATAGAAAAGCCTTTTACGAACCGTCAATAATAACTAGCAAGTCCCAGAAAACTGCAGACTTTAGAAACATTTCTCGGAGGCTTCTAATCCAAAATAGCTGAAATATTGCTTGGATCAACTCGGATACCAGATGCTGATACAACATATCCCAGTAAACTGACTTCTCGTAACTAGAATTCATATTTGTTAAACTTTGCATACAATTGCTTATCTTGCAAAGTCTGTAACACTATTGTTAGATTTCGACATGTTTAGTTTCATCATGTGAATAAATCAAAATGTCATCAATGAATAGGAAAAAAATCGATCTAAAATGATATGAAAATTCTGTTAATCAAATCCATAAAAACAACAGGTGCATTTGTTAATCAGAAAGGCATAACTAAAAACTCATAGTGGCCATACCTCGTTCGAAAAGCAGTTTTTGGAATATCTGAATCTTTTCCTTTCAACTGATAGGATCTCGATCTCAAATCTATCTTTGAAAACATGGTAACTCCTTTTAACTGATCAAAGAAATCATTAATCCAGGGCAGAGGATATTTGTTCTTGATAGTCAAAATGTTCAACAGACGATAATCAATGCATATTCTTATTGTAAAATCTTTCTTTTTCATAAACAGAACAGGAGCACCCCAAGGTGAAAAGCTCGGTCTAGCGGATCCTTTATCGATCAACTCTTGCAACTGAGACTTTAATTCTTTTAACTCAGTCGTTGTCATTTTATATCAAGCTATCAAAATTGGAGTAGTCCCGGGCATTAATTCAATACCAAGTTCAACCTATCGGATCGGTGTAAACCCGGTATGTAACATCCCGAATTAGGGCCTAGTCATAATAGTGGTTTTGAGACCATAAATTCGAGATAGAAATAATCATTTTATGGATGTTACAAGGTCCATGATATATATGTAACACTCCTTACCTGTATACGAAACCGGGCAAAGTACGAGTGGAAACACAAAAATTTATATATTTTTTCATACCCAATTCTACTTAAATCCATGCAAATTCGGTTAAATTCTTGTCAAAAAAATAATTAAATATTATAAAATAATTAAATTATGTTAAAAATATAAAAATTATGAATTTTAATTAATTTTGTAGTTAATTTTGATTAAATTTGGTTATTTTTGACAGAATTACACAATTGGAGAAAAAGGGCCTGGTGAACACTGCGAGAAGAACAAAACCGAGAGCAATTTGAAGTATCGAGGCCAATTAATTTCCAGCCCAAGATGGTCCAAAAATGTGTATTAATTCATAATTAAATTAATTTTAATTTATTTCCTATTTAATTTAGGTTAAATGAATTAATTTTAATTAATTATGAAGAAAGGGCCTAGTGAACCGCACTGGTTGAACCGAATGAAGTGAGCCGAACCAGCCACTAATTGGGCTGACCAGAACCGTCCATTGGCTGACCCAAATCAGAAAATTAGCTGATAAAATATGCCTGCAAAAAGGCCCTTGAAAAACCTCCAAATTATGTTCAAACCCCACCTTTATTTTAGGCTTTGTAGATTTGCCCTAGCCTATTTTTAGCAAGGTTGAAAGCTTCAACCTTGCCATGTGTGTGGCCGGCCATGGGAGGGCTCTCTTGGCTGCTGAATTTTCTATTTTTAGCAGCCCTCTTCAGCTATAAAAGCCACCCTATGCTTCCCATTTCAAAACATCCCTCAACATCCCTCATTCCACAACATTCTCTCATCCTCTCTTCACTTCTCTCAAAGTTTCCTCTCCATTTTTCCATCCCATTTTCCCTTCCTCTTGTGCCGATTTCCTCTCTTGAGAAAGAGGTGTTCTTCAGCTATCTTGGGCAGAAATCAAGGATTCATAGAAGCCTAGCTTGGCGAAGACAACGGAGACTAAGAACGGAGCAACAGTCAAGCCACAGAGAAACACTGGATTTGCTTTCTGTTCCCTTTCTTTTTAATTTCTGTTGTTTTTATGATGAACATATCTATGAAAAATATTGTTATTGAAATGGTTATTTTAATCAATTTAGCTTGAATTTAATTCGTGTTGGGTTAATTATATTTTGCCTACTTGAATTATTAAAATAGTGTTTATGCTGTTATAGGCCTCAGTGAAATGCTTGATTAAGTAAAATCATGTTTAGGTTATCTAGCATTATAATTGTTTAGATAACTAAAGAATTAATTGTTTAAAGGGATTGAAATTGCAATTAATGGACTCAGTACTTAATCAGTGCATGTTTAATTCTTCTAAGGTAACTGAAAATTAAATTAGCATTGTATTTGGCGATACATATGCCTTGCATAACTTGCAAGATTGTTGTGATTAAATTGTTTCAAGGCATGGCTACTTTGTTACTTTACATAATCTTTTACATGTTTATTAAGTTGAATTAATCGTTTGAATCGACATAGGAATATTCGAGAGATAATTTAATTCAATAAGTATGTATGTGCGATAACATGTTTACTTTATTAAATCTGTTTAGTCGGTTGAATTGGCATAGGGATATGTTCAAGAGATAAATAGAATTTTTTAATTAGTAAATATGTTCATAAGTTAGCAAATTACTGGGTTGCCGTGAATTTATTCATAACAACAGTAAGTACGCAATTTAATATTTCTAAGTTAAAAAGGTATAATTCATCCAACTCAATTATATCATCTTGATTAAATCTTAATTGAAATCGTGCACTAGAACTCTTTTATTTTATGTAAATTGTTTGCTTAGTTTTAAAATCTTAGTTTATAAATCACTCTTTTCAAACCAAAATTATTTTTACCTCACCAAAGTGTTTTAATTAATTTCATAAATATTGCTTTTTATAGTCCCTGTGGGTACGATAACTCGGCATTTACTTGTCACTTTATTACTTGTTACGATTGTGTACTCTTGCACATTTCCACCGTTCCAAGTTTTTGGCGCCGTTGCCGGGGAACTTTTTAAAAAAAAACATTATTTGTTCATTTATTTTTACATTTTGGTTTTTTTATTTTCCTATTCAATTTTACTTAATTAATTCCTCTCTAATTATTTCAGGTGTTTATGAGTATTGATCGAATTATCGACTTACTCTCAGTGGACCCTAAAATAGAATGAACCTTTCGCCAACGAAGAAGACAAGTGAACCAGAGAAGGACCAAAGAGATGAATTTCGAGAATATCAATCAAGGAAATGGAGCGAACCTTGCTCAAAATCCTATCCTTATTGCTGATGATAGGGATAGAGCTTTACAACAATATGCCGTGCCAGTTTTTAATGACCTTAATCCAGGTATTAGAAGACTTGAGATCGAGGCACAACAATTCGAGCTGAATCCAGTCATGTTCCAGATGCTTCAGACAGTGGGCCAGTTCAGTGGAATGCCTACTGAAGATCCTCATATTCATTTAAGACTGTTTATGGAGGTGAGCGACTCAAAAAAGCTAGCTGGAGTACCCGAAGATGCATTACGATTAAAACTGTTCCCGTACTCGCTGAGGGACAGAGCTCGAGCCTGGTTAAACTCACTGCCACCGAACTTGATTTCTACATGGTAAGAGTTAGCAGAGAGATTTCTTATGAAGTATTTCCCGCCTAGCAATATTGCTAAGCTGAGAAATGAGATTACTTCTTTCCAACAAATGGATGATAAGTCCTTGTATGAGGCATGGGAAAGATTCAAAGAGTTATTACGAAAGTGCCCTCATCACGAAATTCCGCATTGCATCCAACTTAAGACATTTTACAATGCTCTCAATGCTCACACAAGGATGGTAGTAGATACTTTTGCTAACTTTGCTATCTTATCTAAGTCTTACAATAAGGCTTATGAAATCATCGAGAGGATCGCCAGTAACAATTATCAGTGGCCAACCAATCGAGCAACATCTGGAAGACAAGTTGCTGGAATCCATGAAGTGGACGCTCTCACTTCACTTGCATCCCAAGTATCTTCGATATCTTCAATGTTAAAGAATCTTACCACTAATGGGTCTAATAGTTTTACAGCTCAACCACCTAACCAATATGAGAATATAGCCTGTGTCTATTGTGGGGAAGGACATGTGTTTGAAGAATGTCTATTAAACCCAGAATCCATGTACTACATAGGTTATCAGAACTAGAACCGAGGAAGGCAAGGGCTACAATCCAAATTTTACAACCGATCGTGTCGAAATCACCCCAACCTTTCCTAGAGTAACCAAGGGGCTGGAGGCAGTAACAACTATGCCCAACCTAGTCCAACCCAACTGCCTAGTTTTTCACAGCAAGTTCAGAAACCAATTCAGGTTGAATTGTCCAATAGCTTAGAGAATTTATTGAAGGCATAAATGGCGAAGAATGATGCCACTCTAAGGAATTTGGAGAATCAAGTAGGCCAGCTTGCTACTGAACTTAGTAACCATCCACAAGGTGCTTTACCTAGTGATACGAAAAATCTGAGAAATCCAGGGAAGGAGCATTGTAAAGCACTAACATTGAGGAGCGGAAAAACGGTAGAGCCCAACATCATTGAAGCTGAAAAGGAGCATGCTGAAGCTCAAGATTCGGAAGAAGTTCAACAGAGTGTTGAAGTTCCTGTTCCACTAGAACCAGAACCTACAATACCTGAAAAGGTAACCTCAGAACCAGCCAATTCTGATCAGCCAACCATTCCGTTAGCAGCAGAATTGCTGCCAAAGACAAATCAACCAGTACCAACTCCAATATATAAACTGTGACAGCCCTAAATTGACCCTAGTCGGAAAGTGGTTTCGGGACCACGAAACCAAGTCTTATAAATAATTAAAGGTTATATTCTATGTTTATGATGTGCGTAAATGCTTGCGTGATAGTTCCATACTTTAATTTGGTCAGTGTATGTGAAATTTATTAGTAGGGACTTATGTGAGACAATTTAGAAATATGCTAGGCAAGTGTTAAAATGGCCTATTAATATATGTGGGAAAGTGCTTGTCCTTGCATGTCAAATTAGCCAAATTGAAGCATAGTGGCCGGCCATGCTATGAGTGGAAACATGTCACAAACATGTTATGTTAGTGATGTATGTTAGGAACAATAAAATAAGGAGTATGGGTAATAAAGAAATGGAAAAAGGAAAGAATGTGTGTGATTGTTTCTCCCCCTCTCCATTGCTGTGAATGTAAGAAAGAAAACAAAAAAAAAAGTGTCCATCTTTCTTCATTTCTCTTGGCCGAATGTTCTAAGGAAGAAAGAAAAACAAGTTGTGTTCTTTGGTTCTTCTTCGCCGAATTGAAAGGAAGAAGAAGGGAGTGAAGCAATCAGTCATCTTAGGTCACTATTAAGGTAAGGAAGTTTGTACTAGCTCTTGAAATTTTAGTTGATATTGAGTGAGATATCAAGTAATTTTTGTAAACCATGTTGAAATTTTGATTTTTGGGGTGAGTATGGTTTTCGGCTATAAAAGATTAATAAGGGTGATGGTTGTGTTTCATGCTAAACTTAGATGAATAATGGTAGTTTGCTTACATCTTGATATCTATGAGTTCCTTTTTTGGTTCTACCATAGACCCACGAAGTATATGTTTATTTGGTGTTGTTGGAGGTTTATGATAGAAGCTAATGAGTAAGAGTTTGATAGATACTATGAGGTTAAACTGCATGAGATTGTAAGCTTGTAAGTTGGATGATGAAATTCATGCTTTGTGAAGGGAAATGGTGTAGAAGGAGCATTCGGCCATGAAAAAAAAAAAAGAAAATTTATGATGAATTAAGTTGGAAGCTATTATAATGTACTTGTGCATTCGGGTATGGGATGAAAATATATGAGATGGTTATAATCAGCCTTGTGATTCGGCTCTTGCATATATATATATATATATATATATATTTGCACATGATGTATTGGTATGACATATATATATCATCTCAAGGTATATGTTTATATATGGTGGTGTTTTAGTTATGGAGTAAATGATGGATGCGTATTGAGTTATAATATGTAATGCATTAGTTAGTAAAATGTATGTCATTTATATGTGGTACTAAGTATATAATTGGCCTCAATGTAGACATGCATATTCGGCCACATGAGATGGATTGGCGTTGCATGTATTCGGTTAGAGGCAAGCATATTGATGCTTTTATCTAGGCTTAGACAATCGGCTAAAAGAAAGTGTGGGATAATATGTTGAGTTGATTCATGATTTCATATGTATGTGACTTTAATGTCTAATGAATATATATGGGCTAAGTACCTTGAGTTCCTCTTTTCGATGCTTAAATGATTAAATCAATTTATTTGTTAAATTAAGCTCAAGAGCAAAGGGGAACTAGATCCGATAAAGGGAAGGAAAAAGTGGTCGAATAGCCATCGAAATCGTTCGACGAAATCCGAGGTAAGTTTTTGAGTAATAGAACTTAGATTATGATTTGATTAGATCATGTTTTAAGCAAATCAAAATCATGCTCTTTGTATGTGGCTATTGAGCCGAAATTGCAAGTGTGATAAGTGTCTTGTGTTTGAGCTTTGGTAATGAAAATGAAATACGGATGTGTCATGATTTATTGATAAATGTGCATGGTTATTCGAATGATGTCCGGGCTAAGTCCCGAAGGCTTTGTGCTAAGTGACTATATCCGGACTAAGATCCGAAGACATTTGTGCGAGTTACTAATTTCGGGCTAAGCCCAAAGCATTGGTGCGAGTTACTAAATCCGGGTTAAGTCCCGAAGGCATTTGTGCGAGTTACTATAACCGGGCTATGTCCCGAAGGCATTTGAGCAAGTAGCTATATCCGGTTAAATTCCGAAGGTATGTGATTCGGGAATGAGCGACCTTGCTATAAAAATTTCAGTTAATACGCTTGTAAAATCCCAACAATGAGGTATGTTTCGTATGTGCATTGGAATAGTTGATTCCCTTCGACTAATATTCGCTTAGTCGAGTAATGAGCTTCCGGTATTTGGCTAAGATGATCCCTTATGTATGAATATAGGGGTTGGAATGTGAAGTAGGAATGATTTGAGAATATGTATATATGGGATTATCCGTTTAGTTATATGAATGCTATACTTCAGTTGTGCTTAAATTCTTTGCTCAAAACTTACTAAGCATTTAATGCTTACTCCGTTTCTTTGATTCTCTGTTTTATAGATTTTGGTTCTTCAGCTATCGGACTCGGGATTTTGAAGTCGAAGTCGCCCACACTATCAAAGCTCCTTTTGGTATACTTTTGGTTGAACTTTGAAATGGCATGTATAGGACTACCCTTTTGTTGTTGGTCATGAACCTTTCGGTTTTGTGTAAATTTGGATAGCCATGCGAAAATGGCTTAAATATACTTTGATCATAGCATTATAATTGTTTTGTATGTTGTCCGTCGAGAGGTATGGAAATGTTGGTAACGGTTAGCCATGGGAATGGTTATTCATGATCACTTTTGGTATGTGCATGACAAACTCTAGTCGATCCATGGAGGATCATGAAATAGGTAAAGTTTACCTTAAAAATAGATGCTGCCAGAAGCAGTGATGTGGATGTGAAAAATCACTAAAAATAGAAGGAATGGTATTAAATAGTGAATAAATTATGTAATCAAACCTTGATGAATCTATTTTCATAGGAAAGTAACGAAACGTTCATATGAACAGTATATTATGAGATGTTAAAGTTTTCGTGAGACAGGGCCAGAACTGTTTCTGGATTCACTGATCTGACTTTGGAAATTCATTATAAATTAACCAGAGACATTTAGAAGTCATGCCATATATGTATAGATTCCTTTTTGAGTATAGTTTCTATAGAAACAAACGGTATCAGTATTGAAGCCCTGTACAGGGAGATATCTAAGTCGTAATAAATGAAGGTCAGTGTAGTCCTACCCTGTAACAGGGGAGACTTTAACTAATAAACTGTACTAATTGGCCCAACCAAAAATTCTAGAAAAATATCTGTAGATGAACATATGAGTCTAGTTTCAGGGAAAATTTACAAAACTGATTTTCGAGTTTTGGAACTTAAGATATGATTTTTAAGGTGACAGTGACGCAGTTAGCCAACTGCCTAGAAATTTTTAAAATGGACTGTGAAAGTAAGTAGATTAAGCCCATTAACCCCTCGTGTCCGACTCCGGCAACGGTCTCGGGTATGGGGTGTTACATAAACCTCCACCACCTTACCCTCAAAGACTCCAGAAGCAAATACAGGAGGTCCAATTCAAGAAGTTCCTTGACGTACTCAAGCAACTTCATATCAACATCCCGTTGGTTGAAGCACTTGAACAAATGCCAAATTACGTAAACTTCATGAAAGATATCCTGTCCAAGAAGAGAAGACTTGGGGAATTTGAGACGGTAGCTTTGACGAAGAATGCAGTGCATATCTTCAAGATAAATTACCCCCTAAGCTGAAGGATCCTGGGTGTTTTACCATTCCATGCAACATTGGAGCAGCTTATTGTGGTAAGGCATTATGTGACTTAGGCGCAAGTATCAACTTGATGCCTATGTCGATATTTAAGAAGTTGGGGATAGGTGAAGTTTGACCTACTACGGTTACACTTCAGCTAGCAGATCAATCCTTAGCACATCCAGAAGGAAAAATCGAGGATGTATTGGTACGTGTAGATAAGTTTATCTTTCCTGCTGATTTTGTAGTTTTAGATTTCGAAGCAGACAAAACAGTACCAATTATCCTAGGGAGACCGTTCTTAGCAACTGGAAGGACACTTATTGATGTGCAGAAGGGTGAACTTATTATGCGCGTTCAGGACGATCAGGTATCATTTAACGTTTTCAAGTCAATGCGATTTCTTGACACAATAGATGATTGTTTTGCATATCCAATATAGAGGATTTAATAGTGGAGAAGGAACTCAACTCTGTTGAGGATCCTCTGGAAAGAATTTTGACATCAGACCCTCCAAGTGATGAAGAGGAAGACGAAAACTTAGCTTTGCTAGGAGCTAATCAGAAGGGATTTAATCCACAATCCCGTTTTGAATTTTTGGATTTAGAGGAGAGAGATTACACACAGCCAAAAGCGTTAATCGAGGAGCCACCTAAACTAGAACTCAAGGTATTACCTTCTTATTTAAAATATGTTTGTTTAGGTGACGCTTCTACTCTGCCTGTGATTGTTTTAGCAGAGTTAACTACTGAGCAAGAAGAGAAACTTATCTTAGTCCTGAAACAATTTAAGAAGGCTATCGGATGGACCATAGCCGATATTCGCGGTATTAGTCCATCTGTATGCATGCACAAGATCATCCTGGAAGATGGTGAAAAAGGGATGATGGATGGACAACGAAGGCTGAACCCCATCATGAAGGACGTAGTGAAAAAAGAGATTATCAAGTGGTTAGATGCGGGTATCATTTACCCCATCTCAGACAGTTCATGGGTAAGTCCGGTCCAGTGCGTATCAAAGAAAGGAGGTATCACGGTCATAGAGAACGAGATAATGAGTTGATACCGACTAGAACAGTTATGGGTTGGAGAATCTGCATCGATTACCGGAAGCTAAACAAGGCAACTAGGAAGGATCACTTCCCTTTGCCGTTCTTAGACCAGATGCTGGATAGACTCACAGGGCAAGATTACTACTGTTTTCTCGATGGATACTTAGGGTACAACTAGATTACGGTAGCACCAGAAGATCAACACAAGACCACATTCACCTGCCCATACGGTACATTTGCATTTAGACGCACGCCATTTGGTTTATGTAATGCACCTGCTACATTTCAAAGATGAATGATGTCTATTTTCACGGACATGGTTGAGAAATTTTTGGAAGTTTTCATGGATGACTTTTCAGCGTTTGGAGATACGTACGATGATTGCTTAGCCAATTTGGCTAAGGTGCTTAGGACTTTTCAGCGTTTGGAGATACGTACGATGATTGCTTAGCCAATCTGGCTAAGGTACTTAGGCCATGCGAAGAAACAAACCTAGTCCTTAACTGGGAAAAGTGCCATTTATGGTACGAGAAGGTATCGTTCTTGGGCATCAGATAACAAGACTTGGGATCGAGGTAGACAGAGCAAAAGTAGATGTTATTGAGAAACTCCCACCTCCAACATCTGGAAAGGGGGTTAGGAGCTTTTTGGGCCACATCGGGTTCTATCGAAAATTTATCAAGGACTTCTCCAAAGTTGCTAAACCTTTATGCAAATTATTGGAGAAGGACACGATATTCAAATTTAATGAAGAATGCTTAAAAGCTTTCAATGACTTGAAGAATCGATTAGTCATGACACCCATAATTGTCACACCAGACTGGGACTTGCCATTTGAATTGATGTGTGACGCAAGTGACTTCGCAATAGGAGCTGTCATGGGCCAGCGAAGGAACAAAGTTTTTCATCCCATCTACTATGCAAGCCGAACTCTAACAGGAGCTCAGTTAAACTATACGGTAACAAAAAAAGAGTTACTTGCTATCGTATTTGCTTTCGACAAGTTTCGATATTATCTTGTAGGTACCAAGGTAATTGTTTATACAGACCACTCAGCAATTAAATATTTACTTGCCAAAAAAGATGCTAAGCCGAGGTTGATCCGATGGGTACTACTACTTCAACAGTTCGATTTGGAAATTCAAGATTGAAAGGGAGTAGAAAACCAAGTAGCAGATCACTTGTCCAGATTGGAGCCGCAAGAAGGGAATTCTCCACTTGTACCAATTCAAGAAACATTTCCAGATGAACATATACTGAAGGTAAGTCATGTCCATAATATCTCTTGGTTTGCTGATATTGCTAACTTTTTAGCTTGTGGTTTAATGCCGTATGATAAGACATATCAACAAAGGAGAAAGTTTCATCACGATGTGAAGTACTATTTCTGGGAGGAACCATACCTGTTTAAAAAGTGTGCAGATCAGATGATTAGGAGATGCGTGGCAGAAGAAGAAATACCGAAGATTCTATACCATCACACTCATTTAAGTGGGGGTCATTTCGGAGGAACTCGTACTGCAGCCAAAGTATTGCAAGCCAGATTCTTTTGGCCAACATAACTCAAGGATGCATATGCATATGTGAAGAGGTGACCGATGTCAAAGAGTTGGAAATGTCACCCATAGAAATGAGATGCCTCGAACAAACATCATTGAGGTCGAATTATTCGATGTTTGGGGTATTGATTTTCTTGGTTCCTTTCCTTCGTCTTTTGGTCACAAGTATATACTGGTCGCAGTAGATTATGTGTCCAAGTAGGTTGATGTAGAGGTATATCTGATAAACGATGCTAGGGTTGTGATGAAGTTTTTGCAGAAACACGTGTTCATGAGGTTTGGAACCCCGAAAGCCATCATTAGTGATGAAGGGTCCCACTTTGTGAACAAGTGGTTAAAATGGTTACTAGACAAGCAGGGGGTCAAACACAAGGTTGCAACGGCTTACCATCCGCAGACGAATGGACAAGCTGAATTGGAAAATAAAGAAATCAAGGGCATATTGGAGAAGGTAGTTTGCCCGAACCGACAAGACTGGTCCAGAAGACTAGATGACGCTTTATGGGCCTACAGGACAACGTACAAGACACCTTTAGGGATGTCATCCTATAGGCTGGTTTCGGTAAAGCATGTCATCTACCTTTGGAGTTAGAGCACAAAGCTTACTGGGCTCTTCAACAACTCAACTTATATCCTAAACTCGCAAAAGAAAGACAGATGTTCCAACTCAACGACTTATAAGAATTTCAAATGTTTTCATATGAAAATGCCAAATTACTCAAAGAGAGTGTAACAGCCCGATTTTGGGCCTAGTCGGAGCAGTGGTTTCGGGACCACTATTCTAAGGCCAGAGAAAATTATTTTAGTATTATTTTATGTGTTATAAGATAATTTTATAAGTGCATGTAAATTTTGGTAAGTTAATTTTAGCGATTTCTAGTCCAATTTCGAAAAAAGACTAAATCGCGTAAAAGGTAAAAGTTGTATTTTAGTGCCTAAAGGTGTTAATAGACTAGAAAACTAAAATTGGAGTCCTTTAAAGGGCAATTGGACCCTTTTTAAGTGTGTGGCCGGCCAAGGGGAGACAAAAATTTTAAAAAAGCCAAAATTTATGGGATATTAGGTGACTTTTGACCAAATAGGTAATAAAATAAAAATAGGATGATATCATCCCTTTTTCATCTTCTCTCCACCGATTTTTCCAGCCAAGAAATTGGTTTTGAAAGCTTCATATTTTCAGCAACTTTGAGGGTTAGCAAGTAAGTGATTTTAATGTCTTTCTTGAAGATTTTTACATTTTTGTAACCCCTAAAGCATGAGCTTTCATAAGAGGGGACTATTGTGCAAAATGATGAAGAGTCTAGGGTTTTACCATGAGAGTAAATGTGTTTTTTGTTGTGTTTTTATGGAAGATTATGAGTTCTAGTTGTCTAATAAACAACTTTTGTGAAAGAAATTACATGAAAACACCTTAAAAAGGGCTAGATTGCTAAGTTGTAAAATGAGTTGTAAATGTATGAAATAGTTGAAATTATGAGTTGCTTTAGTTATGAAAATGGTTCATCTAGACTCAAGGAGTAAAGAAATGTGATAAAAATTATTTTACGAGCCTAGGGGTAATTTGGTAATTTTGGTAAAATATAGGGGCAAAATTATAAAAAAAGCCCAAGTGTGTCAATGGACTAATTTGATCAGTACATTGTTTTAATAAGTTAAATGTAATGTTTTAGATGATGAAAATCGGGATTTGGACCTAGAACGGAAAGAAATCGATTAAGGGATAATTACGTCTTTTTTTTTTTACCTTTGTGGTATTGAGGTAAGTTCGTATGTAAACAATACCATGTTATACATGTATTTAAATGTTATCATTACATGAATTGTACAAATATTAATGTGTATGTGATTAATAGAAATATGATAAGACAAAGCCTTAATAGACGAGGAAAAATCTCGTTTGAACATTTGGAATTGAATAGGATACGAGTGACATGTCACTAGGAATTATGAGTCTAGATGACTAGCTCGAGAGTGAGCATTGAAATGTCATGAGATATGAGGTAGCTTTAAATACAATTGAGGCACTTATATGCAAAGGCTTTTCCGAGTATCCAATTAGTATTCCAAGTGTTCAACAGGTAATCCAGGGAAAGAGTTGATGATGGTCCCAATGAGGTAAGTATTGGTGAGTATGCACTTGAGTTATGTTACGAGTTGTGCAAGTATGTATACTAAGCCTATGAGAATGGCTTGATATGTGATGATCTATGATGCATAATATGTGTTCTTACCATGATGGATGAAATGATGTTGTATTAATTCTGTGAACAATGATCATGAATAAGTAAGTTAGCCTTGACAGATTTGAGTAACTGCAGTAGTGTAACTTTGAAAATACACTAAAAATAGTGTAAAATGAGTTAGAGGCAGAACAAAATATGGGATTAAATCTTAATGAGTCCATTTTCACATGAAAGAAACAGGGGAAGAAAAAGAATTCTATATTGTGTGATATTTGAATTCTTGTAAAATAGGGTCCGAATGAATTCGAGATCCCCTATTCTGATTTTATAAATTCACCATAAATTGTAAAAAAATTATTAAGAGTCATACCTTACATGCATGGATTCCTTATTGAGTCTATTTTTACAGGAAACAAATGGAATGGTCATTGGAATTCTGTACAGGGAGAAATTCGGTTCGTAGTGTATAGGGGTCAGAGTAGTCATACCCTGAAACATGGAATACTTTAACTAATAAACTGTACTAAATGGCTCAACCAAAAATTTTGAAAATTTTATGGAAGAAAGATAAATGAGTCTAAGTTCAGGGAAAATTTATGGAAATTAATTCGGAGTTTCATAGCTCCAGATATAAATAATTTAGTGACTATTGTGCAGGAAGACAGCTTGTCGTAAACTTGAGAATATGTTGTAAACATTGATAAAACTGTTTGAGTTGCTTATAAGATATTGATTAGAACCATATGTGAATTTTGAATTGTGATGTTAGGAAATGATATATAAGTGGTTTTGATATGATGAAATTGATGTACAAGATATGTATATGTGGTGAGGCCGAAATGGCTAATATTAAATGTGTGCAAGTTATCTGAAGGGCCTTTATGAAAATGTGTGCTATCTTATTTGTATAGTGAGGCCGAATGGTTACTTAGAAATGTAATATGGCTGAGTGGTTATTTAAATGAAAGCAAAGTATATGATGTATTAGCAAGTAATGATAAAAGCATTATCTTATATATGTGCTTGTGTATGTGGTGTGGCGAATGGGCAAGTGTGAAATGTACATATGTTTATGTGTATATAATGTGGCGAATGACCAATTATCAAATGTGGGTATTATTAGATATTTGATGAGGCCAAAGTTAGCAAAAAAGTATATAAAATAAATTGTGCTGAGATTGTATCCGGGTTTAAAGTCCCGTAGGCTTTGTGCTGGTGTTATGTTCGGGTTTTATACCTCGTAGGCCAAATGCTAGTGAATTCGATAAAGCATATGACTACGAGATCCTATGCTAAGATGGTAAATTGAACTCGTATTACACATTAAGTGATTCAGGTATGTGATATATATATTATTTATGTGAGATTGATCTGACGAGAATAAAGAATGTGTAATGAGAAGCATGTGAAAAGATGTGGTAAATTCATATGTATATTTGTATATGTGCGCATTCAGTTATTATGCAAAGTTACAAGATAGTTTTCGATATGCCATTTAACTATGAATGTTGAAAGTAAGTGTGGGTAAGAAATGATACACTAGTGAAATTTGAAAGAATTAAAGTTAATCCTAAGCTTGTAAATACTATGTTTATATGAGTTTGAGTATAAACGGAGTAAAATGATATGTGTTTGTGCATAATCGACCAAATAGTATTGTACTCAGAAAGTGTTATGTGATTTCGAACATTTGGTTTGTTTTTAAGTTCAACTGTTTAAATTGCTTAAGACTTACTAAGCTTATGAAAGCTTACTTTGAATGTTATGTTTCTCTGTTTATTTTTGTAGATCGTTGACTCTTACTATTAGCACGGCGATCGTCAGCACTTCGTCACACTATCTACTATTGTGGTTATCATGTGTTTTGGACTTAGCTTATGGCATGTATAGGTTAGACTATAAGTAGAATGATATTTTGACTATTGTATATAAGCCATGCGAATATGGCATCTTATAGCTTTTATAAGTTTTAAATTCGATCTTTATTTATATCTATTAGTTATATATATAAATGATATTTTATTTAAGAAAAAGGCTCAAAATTTTACTGTTCTGATCCGATTCCTAATTTCTAGTAACGTCTCGTCCTATTTCGGCGACGGCTACGGGATAGGGGTGTTACATTTAATGGTATCAGAGCTACGGTTTAGTTGATTCTAGGACTAACGTAGCACGTGTGCGTCTAGCTATACATGCCATAAAGTGATAAAATAATAGTGTGATGATTTCTGACAGTTAAAATATGTTTTTCGTAATATAATGAATTCCAATCCCGATCAAGTCAGAAAGATTGTATTGAGAGGATTGAAACATGCTTATGATGTGTCAAAATTGAGAAAGGTATGAATAGAAGTATGATATACATTTGAAGTATTGAAATGCAAAGTAATTTTGCTGAATGTGTTATGAAATAAATATGGAAAAGTATATTAGGATAATAGTGATGTATATTGTATGCATGATAAGTTATATTTTGGTTCAGGATTTTATGTAAATGGGCGAACTATATACATATATATGTCATCTATTAGAGATGGAATTGCTGTGTAGTTTATGCTTTGTTAATGTTATATATGATGTTATGTTTTAAATATGTGAATGAGAACTTTGAAGAGAAAATAATGTATTTGGAATGAGCCTACATGTAAATGATATCTATGATATAATGTCAAGGTGTATATGATATGTATATATTGAAACGAAGTAAGTGAATTACAAATATGATAAGCTATATGAAATGTATTAAAATGTGAATAAATATGCATGAAACTCGGTGATGTGTATTGGGGCCTTCGTGCCTAGCAGGCTTCGTGCCAGTGATGTGTATTCGGGCCTTCGTGCCTAGCAGCCTTCGTGCCGATGATGTGTATTCGGGCCTTCGTGCCTAGCAGGCTCCGTGCCAATGATGTGTATTCAGGCCTTCGTGCCTAGCAGGCTTTGTGCCGATGATGTGTATTTGGGCCTTCGTGCCTAGCAGGCTTTGTGCCGGTGATATGTATTCGGGCCTTCGTGCCTAGCAGGCTTCGTGCTGGTGATATGTATTCGGGCCTTCGTGCCTAGCAGGCTTCATGCCGGTGATGTATATTCAGGTCTTCGTGCCTAGCAGGCTTAATGTCGGTGATTCGAGCAAGGTTTAAGTGTTCATTACTATATGAATTCAAAGTTAAATGAAAGAATACGTTTAAAGTGTACATATATGATGTTTTATAGACTTGGTTAAGCCATTTCAATGTGTAATAACGAATGAATATGGGCATTATGTGTGCGAATGATTAGAGGCACTATGTGTGCAAATTCCTTTAACCGAGCACTATGTGTGCGAGATCAGTAATTGAGGCACTGTGTGTGTGAATTCCTTTAACCGAGCACTATGTGTGCGAGATCGGTAATTGAGGCATTGTGTGTGCGAGTTCTTCAACCGAGCACTATGTGTGCGAGATCGGTCAGTGGGCACTAAGTGTGTGAAATGAGATTCATGTAAGACCTCATCTGGGATGAAGGCATTGATTTGAGATGTTGTGTAAGACCCTGTCTAGGACATGGCATCGACTCGATATGTGATAACTTGTAAGAACATGGTTGGACTATGGCTTTAAGTAAACGACATACTCAGACAAGTACGATGCTCTTTAAATTGACAAATGTTAGGAAGTAGAATTGAAGTATGATGTTGAATTTTAATTAGATACTGATATTCGGTATTTGAGTTTGAATTGGGGATTAATAGATATAAATTGACGATTGATTATTGTTTCGGCTGTAATTTTGTTATAAGTGGATACGTAAAAAAAAATGGTGGATATGTTGTTAAGGAATGGATTTACGTTATATGTACACTTAAGTGCTTAGTTGAAAATGTGTTATGGATTTAGTCTATGAGATTCTCGGTATATGAAGTTATATGTGCTATTCTTTGAATGGATACTATTTTGTTAATCTTGTTCAAGAAATTATTTTGATTAAGTTTCGACATTCGAAAGTTTGTAAGAATTTTGATGAATGCTGATAATTTTGGATATACGAGTTATGCGCTAGAATAAATCTCATGCCGATGTATTATATTAAGCTTTATGCCTAATCGATCGTATCACGGTAACGTTAACTATGATTGAATGTGCTAAATGAACTAAATGTTCAGTGCGTGGAAGTTGACTTTTCCTTTGGAAATGAGTTAAGTTGAATATTGAGATGTGATAAAGTTATAAAAGATATTCATTGGGATGTTTGAGAATATGTGTACTTTCGGCCAGGTTACAGCTTATGCATGAATGAAAATGTGGGTTATGAATATGTGAGTTGATGTTATGTATTATACAAGTTAATATGTGATTTATATGTGTTTGAAATGCAAGTATAAATTCAATTAAGTGATTATTGCTTATGAAATCAAGAAAATGAGATGTATGTGTATACTCGTAGAAATGTTTATGTATTTGTTTTAAGATAAGAAAGTGATTTTGTAGATCGATGTGAAACCAGTAATGAATTACAATTGTTATTGATGAGCTAATGTTTATATGGACATAATTCAATAAGAGGACTAACCTAGTAGCTACTAAGATTTTCGGGGACGAAAATCCCTAAAGGGGGGAAGAAATGTAACAGCCCGATTTTGGGCCTAGTCAGAACAGTGGTTCCGAGACCACTATTCCGAGGCAGAGAAAATTATTTTAGTATTATTTTATGTGTTATAATATAATTTTATAAGTGCATGTAAATTTTGGTAAGTTAATTTTAGCGATTTCTAGTCCAATTTCGAAAAAAGACTAAATTGCGTAAAAGGTAAAAGTTGTATTTTAGTGCCTAAAGGTGTTAATAGACTAGAGAACTAAAATTGGAGGCCTTTAAAGGGCAATTGGACCCTTTTTAAGTGTGTGGCCGGCCAAGGGGAGACAAAAATTTTAAAAAAGCCAAAATTTATGGGATATTAGGTGACTTTTGACCAAATAGGTAATAAAATAAAAATAGGATGATATAATCTCTTTTTCATCTTCTCTCCACCGATTTTTCCAGCCAAGAAATGGGTTTTGAAAGCTTCATATTTTCAGCAACTTTGAGGGTTAGCAAGTAAGTGATTTTAATGTCTTTCTTGAAGATTTTTACATTTTTGTAACCCCTAAAGCATGAGCTTACATAAGAGGGGACTATTGTGCAAGATGATGAAGAGTCTAGGGTTTTGCCATGAGAGTAAATGTGTTGTTTGTTGTGTTTTTATGGAAGATTATGAGTTCTAGTTGTCTAATAATCAACTTTTGTGAAAGAAATTGCATGAAAACACCTTAAAAAGGGCTAGATTGCTAAGTTGTAAAATGAGTTGTAAATGTGTGAAATAGTTGAAATTATGAGTTGCTATAGTTATGAAAATGGTTCATCTAGACTCAAGGAGTAAAGAAATGTGATAAAAATTATTTTACGAGCCTAGGGGTAATTTGGTAATTTTGGTAAAATATAGGAGCAAAATTATAAAAATAGCCCAAGTGTGTCAATGGACTAATTTGATCAGTACATTGTTTTAATAAGTTGAATGTGATGTTTTAGATGATGAAAATCGGGATTTGGACCTAGAACGGAAAGAAATCGATTAAGGGATAATTACGTCTTTTTTTTTTTTACCTTTGTGGTATTGAGGTAAGTTCGTATGTATATAATATCATGTTATACATGTATTTAAATGTTATCACTACATGAATTGTACAAATATTAATGTGTATGTGATTAATAGAAATATGATAAGACAAAGACCTAATAGACGAGGAAAAATCCCGTTTGAACATTTGGAATAGAATAGGATACGAGTGACATGTCACTAGGAATTATGAGTCTAGATGACTAGCTCGAGAGTGAGCATTAAAATGTCATGAGATATGAGGTAGCTTTAGCTACAATTCAGGCACTTATGTGCAAAGGCTTTTCCGAGTATCCAATTAGTATTCCAAGTGTTCAACGGGTAATCCAGGGAAAGAGTTGATGATGGTCCCAATGAGGTAAGTCATTGGTGAGTATGCACTTAAGTTATGTTACGAGTTGTGCAAGTATGTATACTAAGCCTATGAGAATGCCTTGATATGTGATGATCTATGATGCATAATATGTGTTCTTACCATGATGGATGAAATGATGTTGTATTAATTTTGTGAACAATCATCATGAATGAGTAACTTAGCCTTGACAGATTTGAGTAACTGCAGTAGTGTAACTTTGAAAATACACTAAAAATAGTGGAAAATGAGTTAGAGGCAGAACAAAATATGGGATTAAATCTTAATGAGTCTATTTTCACATGAAAGAAACAGGGGAAGAAAAAGAATTCTATATTGTGTGATATTTGAATTCATGTAAAACAGGGTCCAAATGAATTCAAGATCCCCTATTCTGATTTTATAAATTCACCATAAATTGTAAAAAAATTATTAAGAGTCATAACTTATATGCATGGATTCCTTATTGAGTTTATTTTTACAGGAAAGAAACAGAATGGTCATTGGAATTCTGTACAGGGAGAAATTTGGTTCGTAGTGTATAGGGGTCAGAGTAGTCATACCCTGAAACATGGAATACTTTAACTAATAAACTGTACTAAATGGCTCAACCAAAAATTTTGAAAATTTTATGGAAGAAAGATAAATGAGTCTAATTTCATGGAAAATTTATGGAACTTAATACGGAGTTTTGTAGCTCCAGATATAAATAATTTAGTGACTATTGTGCAGGAAGACAGCTTGTCGTAAACTTGAGAATATGTTGTAAACATTGATAAAACTGTTTGAGTTGCTTATAAGATATTGATTAGAACCATATGTGAATTTTGAATTGTGATGTTAGGAAATGATATATAAGTGGTTTTGATATGATGAAATTGATGTACAAGATATGTATATGTGGTGAGGCCGAAATGGCTAATATTAAATGTGTGCAAGTTATCTGAAGGGCCTTTATGAAAATGTGTGCTATCTTATTTGTATAGTGAGGCCGAATGGTTACTTAGAAATGTAATATGGCTGAGTGGTTATTTAAATGAAAGCAAAGTATATGATGTATTAGCAAGTAATGATAAAAGCATTATCTTATATATGTGCTTGTGTATGTGGTGTGGCCGAATGGGCAAGTGTGAAATGTACATATGTTTATGTGTATATAATGTGGCCGAATGACCAATTATCAAATGTGGGTATTATTAGATATTTGATGAGGCCAAAGTTAGTAAAAAAGTATATAAAATAAATTGTGCTGAGATTGTATCCGGATTTAAAGTCCCGTAGGCTTTGTGCTGGTGTTATGTTCGGGTTTTATACCTCGCAGGCCAAATGCTAGTGAATTCGATAAAGCATATGACTACGAGATCCTATGCTAAGATGATAAATTGAACTCGTATTACACATTAAGTGATTCAGGTATGTGATATGTATATATTATTTATGTGAGATTGATCTGACGAGAATAAAGAATGTGTAATGAGAAGCATATGAAAAGATGTGGTAAATTCATATGTATATTTGTATATGTGTGCATTCAGTTATTATGCAAAGTTACAAGATAGTTTTCGATATGCCATTTAACTATGAATGTTGAAAGTAAGTGTGGGTAAGAAATGATACACTAGTGAAATTTGAAAGAATTAAAGTTAATCCTAAGCTTGTAAATACTATGTTTATATGAGTTTGAGTATAAACGGAGTAAAATGATATGTGTTTGTGCATAATCGGCCAAATAGTATTGTACTCGAAAAGTGTTATGTGATTTGAACATTTGGTTTGTTTTTAAGTTCAACTGCTTAAATTGCTTAAGACTTACTAAGCTTATGAAAGCTTACTTTGAATGTTATGTTTCTCTGTTTATTTTTGTAGATCGTTGACTCTTACTATTAGCACGGGATCGTCAAGACTTCGTCACACTATCTACTATTGTGGTTATCATGTGTTTTGGACTTAGCTTATGGCATGTATAGGTTAGACTATAAGTAGAATGATATTTTGACTATTGTATATAAGCCATGCGAATATGGCATCTTATAGAAGTTTACTTTTATAAGTTTTAAATTCGATCTTTGTTTGTACCTATTAGTTATATATATAAATGATCTTTTATTTAAGAAAAAGGCTCAAAATTTTACTGTTCTGATCCGATTCCTAATTTCTGGTAACGCCTCATCCTATTCCGGCGACGGCTACGGGATAGGGGTGTTACAGAGAGACTCAAGAAATGGCATGACAAACACATCCGGGTTCGAGAATTTGAAGCAGGTCAGCAAGTATTGTTGTTCAACTCGAGATTGAAGTTCTTTCCAGGTAAGTTAAAATCACGTTGGTCTGGTCCATTTACAATTCACAGAGTCTATCCATACGGAGTTGTTGAACTCCAAGGTAAGAGAGGTAATTTCCAAGTTAATGCTCAGCGTTTGAAACACTTTTGGGGGAATAAAACCGAACGGGATAACGTCTCGTTCGTTTTATCAGAGATTTAATATTTTTTTCGTGTTTTGTTTAATAAATAATTTAGGGTCTATTTTTCGGGTTTAGTATGTTTAAAAAAATTCTGTCTAGGAGGTTGGAACTTAAGTGGGACCATTTGTGACCCCTCCAATCTTTCCTAGGAATTTATTTTAACATAATTTTCCAAGAAAATTTTCCCTAATCAACAAAATAAATTTTTGTTTTTTTACATAAAAGGGTCAATTTGATCCAATTTTTAATTTGCAACTCAATTTTTAATTTTCATTGAGTCTAGAGACTTAAATTGAATTATTTTTAAAGTTTGATTGCTCTTTTTCTAAATAATGAAAATTAGGTGCCTTTCTTTGTAAATATTTTTTAAGGCATCTAGAAGAAATATTTTTTCATTTTATTTTTTAACATTATTAATAATTTGATAAACTTTAATATATAATTATATTCATTATAATTTATATATTAGTTTTATCAACTTAGATTAGAATTAGGATTAATTTAATTTCAATTTTTATTTTATGTTTATCTTAATAATTAATAGCAATGATAATTATATATTCTTATATTTAATTATTAATTGTCATTAAATTTGAGTAGGATTAGAATTAAACTCTTATCTTAAATTATTAAATTAGACTAAGAGTTCTATTTTAAGTCTTATTACTTATGCTATAAATACCACCTTATACCTCCCATCCATGCATCAACCAAAAACCAAAACACCTTGTGACACAACGCCCCTAGCTCCAGCAGCCTAGTCGGCAAACACCCAGCAGCATCATGATGTGCGACCCGATCAGCACCAAACTCCCACTCGTGCACCTGCTGCTTCAGTTTAGCAGCTGCCCAGGTCGCTTTTTGTTGCTCTAGTGCCCCACTGCGCGCTTCTTGTCACTCGCCTGTGCCACGCGTCCAGCTCCGTACAAGCTCCAGGCCTGCTCGATGAAGTGTCGCGCCGCTTCTTGCTGCACACCCTTGCGTGCTGCTACTTTTTCTCTAGCCTTGTGCGGCACCCTCTTTCCACACCAAGCCTTAAGCCAAAATTCTTCAACCCTCCTCCTTTTAATTTGCCATCTTTTTCTTGCATTAATTTTCTTTGAGTTCTTATATTTTTGCAAAAAGGTTAAACATGCCTCGTAAGAGAACTCGTGATTCTGCTCAAATTGATGAAACACAAAACAAATTCCACTATGAAGAAGCCAAAGTGAGATATGAAAGTATCTTCAAAAACCAACAGATGCATCCAGAAAAAGGCTTCACTTTAAAGGAGAGCAACTACCGAGACTTTATGGCTCTTATTCTTCAAATTCTTGAAGCTCTCAATTGGGAATTGTTTTGTGAAAAGAGACCTAGTATGGATGAGGAGCTAGTTCGTGAGTTTTACGTGAATTTAACTTCAAGTGAGATGACAGAAGTCCCTATTCACGGAATCAAGGTACCTATAAATTCGAATGCTATTAATGAGTTCTTTGAATTGCCTGATTTCGAGAACGACGAGTATTCGTCTTTGATGAGCAATATCAAGCCGTAACTTCTGCAAGAAATTCTCGAGGAGTTTACAGTTGGACTGTGTCGAAACAAGGAACCCATACGTGTCGAAGAGAATACTTAACACCTATTGCAAAGGTATGGTTTTATTTCATCCGTTTCAGCCTTCTGCCTAGCTCACATGGGACTACAATTTCATTGGAGCGAATGGTCTTACTATACTCGATCTTAACGGGTAAGACCATTGATGTGGGAAAGATCATCCTGAAAGAAATTGAAATCGTGCGCTAGATGTTCGCCTGCTCTTACTTCCCTTTACAATAACTATTCTGTTATTGAAAGCAGAATTACTTGCTAATGTCAAGAAGACAGGGTTCACCTAAAGCACAATTGCAGATTGGGACCTCTACTGAATAGCCGGAGACTCAGTTCTACAACAACAAGTTGAAGAAAGTGAAGAGCCTGAGGAACCTGATGAAGAAGAAGATCCCACGATACAATCATTTGAAGTCCTTGATAAGGTGGACCTAGTAGAGCCAAAAAATGAATTGGATGTTGGAACTCCAATGTTTAGAGCTCAGTCGCCTAGCCCAGACTTTCGAGATGAGTTGTCAAATTTGATGGACTTAATGCAACACATGCAATGGCAGCAACAAGCATACTAGAGATACTAAAAAATAAGGGATGACTCAATTTGAAGTGCTTTCTAAAGAATATACAATGACCCATTTATTTTTGTGCCTGAATTTCTAGATTTCATATTCGAGCCATGGACTCCACTCTCGAAAAGGAGTGAAGCGATTCATGCAAAGGCAATAATGATGGAGCAAAAGATGAGTCCAAGTTGGAAGGATCTGCAAATAAATAAAAGGGAGGGATCTTGACTCTATTTTATTTATGTTTTTTAGGTTATTTAGGATCAAGTTTAAATTAGGAACTTTTATTTCTGCATAATAAAACAAGAGAAGGAAATCCTGAATAAACATGGACAAGTCATAAAGTATAAAGTGTGGCAATAGATATATACATGTCTAGGATTGGATTTAGGAAGAGCTTGGTACTTAAGCAGTCAAATTGACTCACCTTCTCTTTTCTAAAATCCTACCTGGTGTATAGTATCTATTCACTTTAAACAATGAGGACATTGTTCATTTTAAGTTGGGGGGACCGAGAAATTGAATTATTTCCACTCAGGATAAAATTTTTCTTTTAATTATGATTAGGATATATTTTGTTCAGAAATTTGAATTCCGTTAAGTATGCTCAATTTAAGTATGAATAAAGTTCTATTATTTCAATAAATTGTTATGTTAGCTTAATAATGACATGAATGTGTTTTTAATAAAGCATGCAAATTCGTACCATAAAATTTTTAGTTCTTTAGGAAAGTTAGGTATGCATGAAAGTTTAAGTCTTTAGAATTGACTTGGTAAGTTTCTTGAGGCGAAATCCTTGGGAGCATAAAACATTGGAAATGATTTAGGCAACTATTGTTTGGACCGTTTGAGCCTTTCAAGCCCACCATGGTGTATTTTATCCATTGAAACCCAACTTTGAGACTATATGGCCTGATTTTATTCCGACCCTTATAATAATTAGCCATTACTTTTCGCTTAATAATCTTAAAATTATCCCAAACACTAGATTCGGTAATATTCTAGATGTTGTTCGAAAATAAGTTTGGGGGAGTTGACAAGAAGTGTCAATTGCTCAAGAATTGCAGTACACAAAATAAGTGCCGTGTTAATTGAAAAAAAAAAACGTATATTTGAAAAAGAGCATATGAAAGTCAAGCTGGTGTATCGAAGGTAAAAACTCCGAAGGTTCAATTGACGTTGAGTCTAGGGTTTTTTTAAAACCAAAATTTATCCATCTTTCACTTACCCCTAGCCTAGCCACGTTACAACCCTGATAAAGACCTATTGAGTCAAAGTCTTCATGCTACCTACATTAGTGGAGAGAAATTGCTACGATCAACATATGAAGACATAAGTTAAGCTTAATGATAGCAGCTTAGTCTCTAATAAATGAATAAAAATCAAATTGGTAAGGATTAACATGTCTTTATTACAAAAGCATTTAGTCTAAATTTTGCTATAATAATAAGTGGTTGAATTTAAGTTGAACAATATGCATACTTAAGTAGCATAACTAACAGATTTCTTGTCTTTGAGCATAAGTATTTTAAGTTCATAATTTTGGGAAAAATGTTGTTCTAAAGGAATTTTTCAACGGTGTTTTCAAGAGATTCTTTTCAAAATTTGTGCATTGCTCGGGACGAGTAGTGAATTAAGTTTGGGGGTGTGGAAACACAAAAATTTATATACATTTTCATACCCAATTCTACTTAAATTCATGCAAATTCGGTTAAATTCTTGTCAAAAAAATAATTAAATATTATAAAATAAGTAAATTATGTTAAAAATATAAAAATTATGAATTTTAATTAATTTTGTAGTTAATTTTGATTAAATTTGGTTATTTTTGACAGAATTACACAATTAGAGAAAAAGGGCCCGGTGAACACTGCGAGAAGAACAAAACCGAGAGCAATTTGAAGTATCGAGGCCAATTGATTTCTAGCCCAAGATGGTCCAAAAATGTGTATTAATTCATAATTAAATTAATTTTAATTTATTTCCTATTTAATTTAGGTTAAATGAATTAATTTTAATTAATTATGAAGAAAGGGCCTAGTGAACCGCACTGGTTGAACCGAATGAAGTGAGCCGAACCAGCCACTAATTGGGCTGACCAGAACCGTCCATTGGCTGACCCAAATCAGAAAATTAGCTGATAAAATATGCTTGCAAAAAGGCCCTTGAAAAACCTCCAAATTACGTCAAACCCAACCTTTATTTTAGGCTTTGTAGATTTGCCCCAGCCTATTTTTAGCAAGGTTGAAAGCTTCAACCTTGCCATGTGTGTGGCCGGCCATGGGAGGGCTCTCTTGGCTGCTGAATTTTCTATTTTTAGCAGCCCTCTTCAGCTATAAAAGCCACCCTATGCTTCCCATTTCAAAGCATCCCTCAACATCCTTCATTCCACAACATTCTCTCATCCTCTCTTCACTTCTCTCAAAGTTTCCTCTCCATTTTTCCATCCCATTTTCCCTTCCTCTTGTGCCGATTTCCTCTCTTGAGAAAGAGGTGTTCTTCATCTATATTGGGCAGCAATCAAGGATTCATAGAAGCCTAGCTCGGTGAAGACAACGGAGACTAAGAACGGAGCAACAGTCAAGCCACAGAGAAACACTGGATTTGCTTTCTGTTCCCTTTCTTTTTAATTTCTGTTGTTTTTATGATGAACATATCTATGAAAAATATTGTTGTTGAAATGGTTATTTTAATCAATTTAGCTTGAATTTAATTCGTGTTGGGTTGATTATATTTTGCGTACTTGAATTATTAAAATAGTGTTTATGCTGTTATAGGCTTCAGTGAAATGCTTGATTAAGTAAAATCATGTTTAGGTTATCTAGCATTATAATTTTTTAGATAACTAAAGAACTAATTGTTTAAACGGATTGAAATTGCAGTTAATGGACTCAGTACTTAATCAGTGCATGTTTAATTCTTCTAAGGTAACTGAAAATTAAATTAGCATTGTATTTGGCGATACATATGCCTTGCATAACTTGCAAGATTGTTGTGATTAAATTGTTTCAAGGCATGGCTACTTTGTTACTTTACATAATCTTTTACATGTTTATTAAGTTGAATTAATCAGTTGAATCGACATAGGAATATGCGAGAGATAATTTAATTCAATAAGTATGTATGTGCGATAACATGTTTACTTTATTAAATCTGTTTAGTCGGTTGAATTGGCATAGGGATATGTTCAAGAGATAAATAGAATTTTTTAATTAGTAAATATGTTCATAAGTTAGCAAATTACTGGGTTGCCGTGAATTTATTCATAACAGCGTAAGCACGAATTTAATATTTCTAAGTTAAAAAGGTATAATTAAGCTCACGGCGAATAGGCGCTATGTTCATGCTCGGGGTTGAGTTGGTAAGTTTGAAATCTATGTGATGATTTAAATTGCATTCCCGTAAATAAGGTATCGTGGAATAGATGAAAGTTCATTTGATTGCATGATTGTTGCGGAAATGAGATGATGTATGGAAATGCCTCAATTATCCTATTAAATAGAATATGAAATGTGAATGTATGACTTGGTATGAGATCGAACCGATAGGCCTAAGGAATCCATGGTATAGCGGTATGGATGGAGTACTTAGCCTCGTTTTCATTGTTTCGTTTAGTGATAATTTGGTTAAAGGATGGTTGTGAAATGCTTATGACTTCTGAGTTATATACTCACTCGGTGTTTTCTTGTCACCCATTTTAGGTCTCTTGGACTCGTCTCTTTTTGTGTGCTCGGAACCGTCGTCAAGTCATCACACCGCAAGCAATCTTTGGTATTGTCTTCTTAGTCGATCTAGGAGAACATTTGGCATGTATAGGCTATTTTGTTTTGTTGAAATTTGGGTTGTAAACTTTAGCCATGCGAAAATGGCCCATATGGTTGGTTGGATTTGGTTCCAAAACACTTATTCATGAGTCTTAAAAATCCTAATTTTGATAAGGTGGTCATAATTTGTGATATGAATGATGGATGATTAGTTGGGTCATGGAGGAATTATGAAATAGGCATTGTTTGCCTTAGTAACAGATGCTGACAGCAGCAGTGATGTGAGATTGAAAACTCACTAAAAATAGTAGAAGTAGAATTAAATAGTGAATAAATTATGAAATTGAACCCTGATGAATCTACTTTCATATGGAAGAAACGAAACGGTCATATGAGTCGGATTTTAAGAGATATTCAGGTTTTCGTGAAGCAGGGCCAGAAAAGTTTCTGGATCCCCTGTTCCGACTTTGAAAATTTACTATAAATTAACCAGAGAGAATTAGAAGTCATGCTCTATATATACAGATTTCTTTGTGAGTCTAGTTTCTTTAGAAACAAACGGCATAAGTGTTGGAGCCCTGTACAGAAAGATATCCAAGATGTAATGCGCAAAGGTCAGTGTAGTCGAACCCTGAAACAGGGGTGACTTTAACTAATAAACTGTACTAATTGGCTTGACAAAAAAATTATATAAAAAAATGTGTAGATGGGATTATGAGTCTAGTTTCAGGGAAAATTTACGAAACTGATTTTTGAGTTCTGGAACTCGAGATATGATTTTAAGGTGACAGTGACGCAGTTAGCTAGCCCGCCTCGAATGAACTTAAATATTTCCAAGAGAGAAATAAGGAAGTAAGCCCGGTAACACCACGTGGTCAAATCCGGTGATGATCACGGGTTTGGGGTGTTACATTTATTGGTATCGAGCTATGGTTTAGTCGGTTCTAGGACTACCATAGCGCGTGTGAGTTTAGCTATACATGCCAAATTGTTAGTGCTTAATAATGTGATGACTTCGGATGGTTGAAATTTTGTTTTGGTTAGCAAATGGAACCCGGGGTAGAGAGACCCTTAGCGGATGACGTTGAAAGTGTAGCGGCTGCTCCTGCACAAGGGACACCGCCTGTTAAGCCTCAGTCATCTGCGGAAAATCAAGGTAAAGGGGCGAAACAAGCCTTCATCACCATGATGAATGAGTGGGTCGCGCAATATGCCTGAACCAATCCGGCTGTCCAACCATTCCCAAATTTAAATACCCGACCCCAAGAGCCCGTAATGCCATCGCCATCGATCCCGTGAGGTGAGTAAACCACCGTGGACTTGATTAGGAAGCGCGGGGCCGAGGAGTTCAAGGCCATAGTTACTGACGATGCCGAAAGGGCCGAGTTCTGGCTTGATAATACCATTCGGGTGTTTGATGAACTGTCATGCACACCCGAAGAATGTCTTAAGTGTGCTATATCCTTGTTGCGAGACTCAGCCTACTATTGGTGGAGGACCTTGATTTCCATAGTCCCAAAGGAACAAGTTACTTGGGATTTCTTTCAATCAGAGTTTCGAAAGAAATATATTAGTCAACGGTTCATCGATCAAAAGCGCAAGGAATTCTTGGAACTCAAGCAAGACCGTATGATAGTATCTGAATACGAACATGAGTTCATAAGACTTAGTCGGTATGCTCGGGAGTGTGTGGCTGATGAGGTTGCTATGTGCAAAAGATTTGAAGAAGGATTGAATGAAGATTTAAAGCTGCTGGTGGGTATTTTGGAGATAAAAGAATTTGTAACACTAGTTGAACGAGCCTGTAAGGCGGAAGAACTTGGAAAGGAGAAGAAGAAGGCTGGATTTGAAGCTAAAGACCGTCAGAAGAGATCGACGGTAAAGCTCCATTTTCTACTGTAAAGAAGTTCGGGGAGGACACAAATAAGTCAAGGACGATCGGGAGTTTCCATTAGAGCACGACCATCGATGGACTCACGAGCTACTTCGGCTGCTAATGTGGGCAATAATCGTCAAGAAAAGCCCGAATGCCCCCAATGTGGAAGACGACACATGGGTGAATGTTAGTGTAAGTCTACTAACAGGGCCTGTTACGGATGTGGTTCGAAGGACTACTTCATTAGAGATTGCACGGAGCCAGATGAGAAAAATAAGATGCAAGGTGCGAGACCTAGTGGAACGACGGCTAGAGGTAGACCCCCGAGAATTTCAGGAGGTAGGGGTAGTAATCAAAGAGGGGCCTCTGATACGGTGGTTCGATCCGAGACTCGTGCTCCTGCTAGAGCATATTCCATCCGCGCGCGAGAGGAGGCATCCTCCCCTGACATTATCACTGGTACTTTCACTCTCTTTGATACTAGTGTGATTGCATGGATTGACCCCGGCTCTACTCATTCATATGTATGTGAAACCTTAGCATCCAGTAAGACTCTACCTGTTGAGTCTACTGAGTTCGTAATTCGAGTGTCAAACCCTTTGGGTCAATACGTACTCGTTGATAAAGTGTGCAAGAGATGCCCCTAATAATTCGAGAATCTGCTTTTCCTACCGATCGATGCTTCTACCATTTGATGAATTCGATGTTATTCTTGGTATGGATTGGTGATCGTACATGATGCAAAGGTGGACGCAAAGGAAAACCATTGATTTGAGGAGTGCAAATAACGAGGTAGTCCGAGTCGAGTCTCTCGATTTAAAAGGAGTGCCAATGATAATATCTTGAATGACCGCCGTAAACATGTGAAAAAGGGGTGTGAAACATACCTTGCGTATGTGCTTGATAGCAAAGAGACGGAAAGGAAACTTGAATCGGTACCAGTGGTCTGTGAGTATTCAGATGTTTTTCCTGAGGAGTTACCAGGATTGCCACCGGTTCGAGAAGTGGAATTTGGCATCGAAGTTGTACCGGTACTACGCCGATCTCAATAGCCCGTGATCGTATAGCATTAACGGAGTTAAAGGAATTGAAGGTTCAATTGCAAGAATTGACGGATAGAGGTTTCGCATACGACCGAAGTTTTTCTCCATGGGGCGCACCAAAGATTGTTTGTGAAGAAGAAGGATGGAACTATGAGATTGTGCATCGACTATCGTCAGTTGAATAAAGTGACGATAAAGAACAAATATCGGTTGCCACGAATTGACGATTTGTTTGATCAATTAAAGGGAGCCTCAGTGTTTTCAAAGATAGATTTGAGGTCGGGGTACTATCAGTTGAGGGTCCGAGAATCGGACATACCCAAAACTGCTTTTAGAACGAGGTACGGTCACTACGAATTCTTAGTGATGCCGTTTGGGCTTACTAATGCCCCTGCGGTATTTATGGATGTAATGAATAGAATTTTCAGGCCATACTTGGATCGGTTCGTAGTTGTATTTATCGATGACATTTTGGTCTATTCGAGAGATGAAACTGAACATGCTGAACACCTGAGGCTAGTGTTGCAAATCTTACGAGATAAGCGCTATATCGTAAAGTTCAAGAAATGTGAATTTTGGTTGAGAGAGGTTAGCTTTTTGGGGCACGTGGTGTCCGTGACGGTGTCGAGTGGACCCGAACAAAATTTCAGCCATAGTTGATTGGAAACCACCAAGGAATATTACCGGTTAGGAGCTTTTGGGGCTTGCGGATACTATCGACGGTTTGTAAAGGGCTTTTCGATGATAGCTGCACCGATGACGAAACTACTCCAAAAAGATGTTAAGTTCGAGTGGTCGGAATGCTGTCAAGAAAGTTTCGATCGACTAAAAACCTGTTTAACCGAGGCCCCAGTACTAGTACAGCCGGAGTATGGTAAAGAGTTTGTCATGTATAGTGACGCATCCTTGCTTGGGTTAGGTTGTGTGTTGATGCAAGAAGGTCGAGTTGTGGCTTACGTGTCGAGACAACTAAAGCCGCATGAGAGAAACTATCCGACCCATGACCTTGAACTAGCGACCATAGTGTTCGCTTGAAAATATGGCGACATTACTTGTTTGGAGAAAGGTGTCATATTTATTCGGACCACAAAAGTCTTAAATATTTGATGACTCAAAGAGATCTAAATCCGCGACAAAGACGTTGGCTTGAGTTGTTGAAAGACTATGAACTTGTCATTGATTATCACCCGGGAAAGGCCAACGTGGTGGCCGATGCTTTAAGTCGTAAAGCACTTTGCTTGCTTTGAGAGCGATAGATGCTCACCTATCCGCTTTCACCCGATGAGGTGCTAGTAGTTGAACTAGAGGCCAAACCGTTATTGATTCATCAAGTACTTGAATCTCGGAAGGTCGACGCCGAATTGGTCGCTAAGCGAGCGAATGTGTTTCGAATGAGGAATCGAATTTCAGATTGACGACCATGATTGCTTGACGCTCAAGGGTCGATTATGTATTCCAAGGAATTGAACTTGTTTCGATGATTTTGAACGAGGCTCACAAAGAGTCGAATGTCAATCCACCCGGGTAGTACTAAAATGTACAATGACCTGAAATGCCAATTTTGGTGGCCCGGTATGAAACGAGACATTTCAGAATTTGTTTCAAAGTGTTTGATATGTCAACAAGTGAAAGCGGAACATCAAGTGCCATCGGGATTACTTCAGCCAATCATGATACCCGAATGGAAATGGGATCGAGTAACAATGGACTTTGTGTCTGGGTTACCATTGACTCAGAATAAGAAAGACTCGGTTTGGGTCATTGTTGATAGACTGACCAAGTCTGCTCATTTTATCCCTGTCCGCCTGGATTTTTCACTCGATAAATTGGCAGAATTATACATCTCCCAAATTGTTCGATTGCATGGGGTACCTATTTCTATCGTGTCGGATAGAGACCCAAAATTTACATCGCGGTTTTGGAAGAAATTACAAGAGGCTTTGGGTACCAAGCTGTATTTTAGCACTGCTTTTCATCCCCAAACCGATGGTCAATCCGAACGGATAATTCAAATACTCGAGGATATGTTGAGATATTGCATCCTTGAGTTTAGTGGTTCATGGGAACGGTATTTACCTTTGATTGAATTCGCTTACAACAATAGTTTTCAATCAAGTATTAAGATGGCGCCTTACGAGGCTTTATACGGTCGTAAATGCCGTACCCCATTATTCTGGACTGAACTTAGTGAAAGTAAAGTCTTCGGGGTTGATTTGATTAAGGATGCCGAGCAGAAAGTTCGAGTAATTCGTGAAAGTTTGAAAGCTGCTTCGGATCGCCAAAAGTCGTATGCGGATTTGAGAAGAAAAGATATTGAATATCAGGTTGGAGACAAGGTATTTCTCAAAGTCTCACCCTGGAAGAAGGTGCTTAGATTTGGCCGTAAGGGCAAATTGAGTCCGAGGTTCATCGGTCCGTATGAAGTATCCGAACGAGATGGGCCAGTAGCGTACCGATTAATTTTACCCCCTGAGCTTGAAAAGATTCACAACGTTTTCCATGTCTCGATGCTTCGATGATATAGGTCTGACCCGACACACGTAATTACTCCATCTGAGGTCGAGGTTCAGCCTAATTTGAGTTATGAAGAAGAGCCGGTTCGCATTCTGATGCGCGAAGTAAAAGAGTTGCGCAATAAGAAAATCCCATTAGTGAAGGTGTTGTGGCATAAACACGGAATTGAAGAAGCCACTTGGGAACTTGAGGACTCTATGAAAGAGCGATAGCCGAGCCTATTTACCGGTAAGATTTTCGGGACAAAAATTTCTTAAGTGGGGGAGAGTTGTGACAGCCCTAAATTGACCCTAGTCGGAAAGTGGTTTCGGGACCACTAAACCGAGTCATAAAAATAATTAATTGTTATATTCTATGCTTACTATGTGTGTGCATGCATATGTGGAAGTTTCATTCTCTAATTTTACCAATTTTATGAGAAATTATTAAATAGGGATCAATGTGAAACATGGTGAAATATGATAGGCTAATTTTAAATGGCTTATTAGTGCATGTTAACACAAAGGTGGAGTTGCATGTCAAATAACCCATTTCCTAAGGTTAGTGGCCGCCATGACATAATGATGGGCAAAGAAAACATGTCCTAGACATGTTGGCCTAGTCAATATGGAAGGAAAATAAAGAAATGAAAAAAAAAGGAAAATGATGATAGCAAAAAAAAGTGTGTGGATGTCTCCCCCATTTTTGCCGTGAAGTGAACATAGAAAAACAAAAAAAGTGTTCATCTTTGAACATGCTTGGCCAAATTGAAGAAGAAAGCAAGAGAAGGTTTGGTCACCCTTGAGCTTGAATTAAGGTAAGTGAGTTCATGTTGGTTCTTGAAAGGTTAGCATACTTTAAGCTAGCTACTAAAATTTCCTACTTAGCCATGTCAAAATCTTGGTTGTGTGGTAATATTGGGTAATCGGCCATGGAAGAAATTGAGGAAAATGATTGTTGTCTTTGTGTTGTAATGAGTATTTGTGGACGGGTGAAGTTTGAGTTAGTTAAGTGTTCATGTAGATGGTTTGGGTGATAGGGAAAAATCGGCTTGTGTGTGTATGGATAGTTGCCGAATGTGTGTATAGTCAAAGAAGAAATTCTTAAAGTGTCTAGTTAATTGATGTTGGGTAATGGTGTGTAAATTATTTAAAATAAAATAATTGTATGAGTATTAAGGATGGTACATGAATTGGCCTTAGAAGAAATTTTAGTATAATATGCTTGGATGTTAATAGGTTATTGCTTTAATGACCGAGTGTGTCAAGGGATAATGCATGGACTAATTGATTAATATGTGTTAAGGGAAAGTGAATAAATGTCTATTTGATAAGCTATATATATATTCGCTATGAAGGTGAAGGTTAAGTCATAGAGATTTTGGTGATATTCATATTCGGTCTTAAGGGTTATATGTGTAACTTGGCTATGTGGGTTACGAGTTAAGGTAAATTGCTTATTTGATATGGGTATTCAGCCATAAGCTAGCATGATGGGACTTTAATAAGATAAATTTGTTTGAATTAGCCCAAGAGCTTAGAGGATCGAAGTTGGACAAGGGGAAAGAAAAAGTAATTGAATAGCCGTTGAAGACATTCGACAACATCCGAGGTAAGTCATTAAGCATATATTTGGTATTGATTTAAATGATCATAATATCTATGCAATTGTGTTTAATGAGATGATATGTAAATGAAAATGTATGTGTATGGAATGATGACATTGTTGAATGTATAAAGGTAGTAAAATGCGTAGAGCGTTTGGTCTCGGCACTAAGTGTGCGGGCAATAAATGGGCATGGTGACAAGATTGGCACTAAGTGTGCAAGCTTGAAAAGTATGGCACTAAGTGTGCAAGCTTGAAAAGTATCCCACTAAGTGTGCGAATTTAAATTATACGGCACTATGTGTGCGAGCTTAAATCACATGGCACTAAGTGTGCGTGATCGATTATTACACTACGTGCGAATTTAATATATATATGTTCGATCGGTTACTCATATGGAGGGTGTGACCTTATCGAGTTGATCATGGACAGCGGAAAGGGTAAGTACCTTGAGCTCACGGCGAATAGGCGCTATGTTCATGCTCGGGTTGAGTTGGTAAGTTTTAAATCTATGTGATGATTTAAATTGCATTCCGTAAATAAGGTATCGTGGAATAGATGAAAGTTCATTTGATTGCATGATTGTTGCGGAAATGAGATGATGTATGGAAATGCCTCAATTATCCTATTAAATAGAATATGAAATGTGAATGTATGACTTGGTATGAGATCGAACCGATAGGCCTAAGGAATCCATGGTATAGCGGTATGGATGTAGTACTTAGCCTCGTTTTCATTGTTTCGTTTAGTGATAATCTGTTAAAGGATGGTTGTGAAATGCTTATGACTTCTCGAGTTATATACTCACTCGGTGTTTTCTTGTCACCCATTTTAGGTCTCTTGGACTCGTCTCTTTTGTGTGTTCGGAACCGTCGTCAAGTCATCACACCGCAAGCAATCTTTGGTATTGTCTTCTTAGTCGATCTAGGAGAACATTTGGCATGTATAGGCTATTTTGTTTTGTTGAAATTTGGGTTGTAAACTTTAGCCATGCGAAAATGGCCCATATGGTTGGTTGGATTTGGTTCCAAAACACTTATTCATGAGTCTTAAAAATCCTAATTTTGATAAGGTGGTCATAATTTGTGATATTAATGGTGGATGATTAGTTGGGTCATGGAGGAATTATGAAATAGGCATTGTTTGCCTTAGTAACAGATGCTGACAGCAGCAGTGATGTGAGATTGAAAATCACTAAAATAGTAGAAGTAGAATTAAATAGTGAATAAATTATGAAATTGAACCCTGATGAATCTACTTTCATATGGAAGAAACGAAACGGTCATATGAGTCGGATTTTAAGAGATATTCAGGATTTCGCGAAACAGGGCCAGAACGGTTTCTGGATCCCCTGTTCCGACTTTGAAAATTTACTATAAATTAACCAGAGAGAATTAGAAGTCATGCTCTATATATACAGATTTCTTTGTGAGTCTAGTTTCTTTAGAAACAAACGGCATAAGTGTTGGATCCCTGTACAGAAATATATCCAAGACGTAATGCGCAAAGGTCAGTGTAGTCGAACCCTGAAACAGGGGTGACTTTAACTAATAAAATGTACTAATTGGATCGACAAAAAAATTATAGAAAAAAATGTGTAGATGGGATTATGAGTCTAGTTTCAGGTAAAATTTACGAAACTGATTTTCGAGTTCTGGAACTCGAGATATGATTTTAAGGTGACAGTGACGCAGTTAGCTAGCCTGCCTGAATGAACTTAAATATTTCCAAGAGAGAAATAAGGGAAGTAAGCCCGGTAACACCACGTGGTCAAATCCGGTGACGGTCACGGGTTTGGGGTGTTACAGCTTAGTTTTAAAATTTTAGTTTATAAATCACTCTTTTCAAACCAAAATTATTTTTAACACGCCAAAATGTTTTAATTAATTTCATAAATATTGCTTTTTACAGTCCCTGTGGGTACGATAACTCGACATTTACTTGTCACTTTATTACTTGTTATGATTGTGTACACTTGCACATTTCCACTGTTCCAAGTACGAGGCGTTACTGGACACATACTCAGACATTTAAAAAAATATGGGTTATAAAATTTCATTCCAATTTAAAGCCAATCAAACAACATCATAGTGTCCTTATTATGGACCTACAAGGTCCAAAACATACATTAAAATTGATCCGAGACTAAACTGAGAACTATTGAACATTTTAGTAAAATTCCTAGGGTTATGCCTCAGAAGCCCGTGTAGAGGAAAAGCACATGCCCGTGTGCTTAGGGACACGCACGTGTCCTTCACCCATGTTGAATTATTTGAATTTATTTTTCATTTCGAACCTACAGGGGTTTTCATACAGCCAAGCACACGCCCGTGTCCTTGGCCCATGTCCCTCACATGACCTAGACACGCCCGTGCCATCACCCGTGTCCAAAAACCCAAACATTCTGTTTATTACGTCGTCATTCATCTTGAAGCACACGGCCAGGGCACACGCCCGTGTACTTAGGCCGTGTCCACCACACGGTTGAGACACACGACTGTGTCTCTTCTTGTGTGTTTACTACCATGCAAACTGACCTAAACTTTTAGGTGCAGGGGACACACAACTATGCAACACGCCTATGGGGCCAGACTGTGTATCACACACGGCTTAGACACATGCCTGTGTGTCTACCCGTGTGGACCTTTTTAGGGTTATTTTCCAAGCCTTTGGTTACCCTCTATCATCCATACACACTTACAGACTTCAATGGTATTTAACATGGCCTAATTATACTCTTAAACAACCTTGGTATAATTCATTGCATGTTAACCTCATCCTATCGGTTTAGTATATGCTAAAATATCCTTTTTGTATTAGGGATTAACATAGCACATTTTACATTTTACCCTTAGGCCATATTATAACCAATACCATTATATGCTATGTCCACTCTCAAATTATTAGGTCCCATTTCAATCATCCATCCATGATAAACCTCATCATCATATCTCATGAAGCATTTAAACATAAACATGCATCATTAGTAGGTTAACAACCTACATTATTATGAGCCATATCTCATGGCCATATACAAAAGAATAAGTATACCATTTAAGCCTTTACATTGGCTAGCCAAATGACACATATAACAACATAACCAAAAACCCTATACATGCCATTAAACAAAATAAAAGTATCATATCCCAAAGCGGACAAGTCGATAGTGTGTTAATTCTCCAATCGTCTTCCAATCTTCACTGGTCCATGAGCTTTGCAAGATAGGGAAAAGAGAAGGGGTAAGCATTTATATGCTTAGTAAGTCTGAATAACTGGAAAGTAAACTTACTGATTAATTAGCATACAACCATATTTAGGTAATAATTCCAACAAGCATGAAATAGTTTCCCTATCACATGCACTCAATCATCAAGTTAGTCTCATAACAATACATCATGTCATTAGTCTTAGATGAGCTCATCAACTCAATACTTCCATTCTTTATTTCTCATGTTAATCCCGTTAAATTTCATGGAAATCTCGATGGATAGCCCAATTATCGTCAAGTCATACAAGTGATCATCTCAAGTACGCACTCTCACGAACCTTACATCTTACGGCAGGATTATCAGTCCAAGCTAAATCCCTTTTAATGACAATTTCTCTTATAAACTCGGATCTAAATTGCCAGTCCAGGCTAAATTCAGTCCTCAATTGAATTACCCGTCTGAGTTAAATCATTAATGCACCCATATTCTTCGAGAGGCTTGATCACTTAAGGAACACCTGTCCGGGCTAAATCTTTTCTATTTTGAGATCATCAGGTTACCCATCTGGGCTAAATCCTTTTCTGCAACAAATACAGGATCTCATGTCATGCAAGCCATAATTTATCCATCGGATTTCCCTTTCCATTTCAACCGGGACATTTGTCATCTTTCATTTACACTAGAACATTTCATGGTTTATCATGCAATGAATATCTAAATTTTCATACATTCAAGAACATGCATTATTTAAGTATAATAAAAGTTTACTTCAGGTTATGCATTATTTAAGTATAATAAAAGTTTACTTCAGGTTATACGAATTTACCTGGTAGTCGTTTCGGATTCATGTCTTGGTTATTCTTAAACCTTTTATTTTCCACGGTCGACCTCTAGAATTGGTTCCTCAGGGTCTATATTAGTAAAAATAAATTATTAATACCCCTCATTGTTCATTTTCAGTTAAAGACTCACCCCCGGGCAAAATGACCAATTTGTCCCCATCCTTTCACACTTTTACAATTTAGTCCTAAGGCTCGTATAATAAAGTGCATGAAATTTCTAACTTACCTAAGCCTAATCGAATATTTTTCTTTCCTATAGCAGCCCACATTTTCTTTCATTTCACATTTTTCTACCCATTTTTACAACTTTTACAAAATGGTCCCTTAAGCTATTTCTATGAAAAACTACTTAGTAAAAATTGTTTACTATCCTTTGAACATGAACCCTAGCTTGAAATATGGGTAGAAATAGAGAGAGCATGTTACGAGGATCTAAAAAATACAAAGAAAGTTAAAAACGGGGCTAGAGAGCACTTACTATTGAGCTTGAAAATGTTGAAAACCCTAGCTATGCAAACCCTTTCAAATTCGGCAGCATGGAGAAGAAAATGAGTGAATTTTTGCTTGATTTCCCCCTTTTATTACATTAATTAACCAAATGACCAAAATGTCCTTCCTTACTAAACTTTCCAAATTTTCCATGCATGCCCACTTTTATCCAAAAGCTTAGAAATTTGAAAAATTACTCTTTAAGGACCTCTAATTAATATTCCAAAGCAATTTCATACAAATTGCTTCTAGAGTCCAAGTTTTTCAATTTATTCAATTTGGTCCTTGATTTCCTATTAGACACCTTATACTTAGAATTTATTCATGAAACTTTAACACATGCTTATTTTCATATTCTAAACCTCATAAAAATCATAAAAAAATATTTTTACGTCAGATTTGTGGTCCCGAATCCACTATTCCGACTAGGCCTAGTTTTGGAATGTTACATTTCTCCCCCTTAGGGATTTTCGTCCTCGAAAGTCTTGCTAGTAAACAAGTTTAGATATTGACTTCTCATTGTTTTTTCAAGTTCCTATGTAGCTTTTTTTACTCCGTGTCGATGCCATAAAACTTTCACCAAGGCTATATTCTTATTCCTCAATTGTTTGACTTATCGAGCCAAAATCTTGACCGATTCTTCACCATAAGTCATGTCCGGTCTAATTTTAGTTTCCGTGGGCGAAATCACATGTGAGGGGTCTGATCTATATCTACACAGCATAGATACATAGAATACATCGTGAATATTTTTCTAATTAGGATTGTAGTGCTAAGCATAAGCTAACGGTCTAACTTTCTCAGTAATCTCGTAGGGTCCAATAAACCTTGGACTCAATTTTCCTTTTCAGCCAAATCTCAAGACCTTTTTCCTTGGTGATACTTTCAAGAACACTTTGTCTCCAACTTGAAATTCAATCTCTTTTCTTTTCAAATCAGCATACGACTTCTGCCTATCCGACGCCACTTTCCAACAGTCACGTATCACTTTAACCTTTTCTTCAGTTTCCTTGACTAAATCAACTCCGCGAATCTGGCTTTCCTAGAGCTCTATCTAATACAGTGGAGTCTGACACTTCCGGCCATACAATTTCTTATAAGGTGCCATCTTTAAACTCATCTGGAAACTATTGTTGTAGGCGAATTCCACCAATGGTAAATATTTTTTCTAACTGCCTAGAAATTCAAGGGCACAACACCTTAACATGTCCTTGAGAGTCTGAATCGTCAACTCAGATTGACCATCAGTCTGTGGGTGGAATGCCATACTAAAACTCAACTTTGTACCCAAGGCTTCTTGCAACTTCTTCCAAAATCTCGAAGTGAATCTTGGATCCCTATCTGAAATGATCGACAATAGTACCCCGTGTATTCTCACAATATCGGATATATACAAGTCAGCCAATCTTTCAAGAGAGAAATTTGTCCGTACAGGAATAAAATGAGCTGACTTCATTAGTTTATCAACTATAACTCAAATGGTATCTTTCTTCTTCAGTGTTAATAGCAATCCTATCACAAAATCAATAGTAATCCTGTCCTATTTCCATTCGGGAACCATCCTGGCTGTAATAAACCCAAAGGCACTTGATGTTTAGCCTTGACCTACTGACATATCAAGCATTTTGACACGAATTCAGAGATATCTCTTTGCATACCATTCCACTAGTACATGGTCTTTAAGTCATTGTACATCTTAGTACTTCCCGAATGAATAGACAAACGGCTATCATGCTCTTCTTGCAAAATTTTTCGAATAAGCTCATCATCTCTCGGTGCAAAGATCCTACCTTTGAACATACAGCAACTGTCGAAACCAATCCAAAAATCTAATTCAGTGCCTGACTCGTATTGAGTTCTCTTGGCTTGCAAATCACTATCATTGACTTGGGCTACACAAATTTCTTATAGAAATGTTGGTCTGGCTCTTAACTCTACCAAAATCGAACCATCATCTAATAAGGCCAACTACGTGTTCAAGGCTTTCAAAGCAAACAAAGATTTTTTGCTTAGTGCATCTGTGACCACATTCGCCTTTCTTGGGTGGTAGTCAATGATCAGTTCATAATCTTTAATCAACTCTAACCATCTCCTTTGTCTCAGATTTAATTCTTTTTGAGTCATCAACTACTTCAAACTCTTGTGATCAGTGAATACACGGCATGTCTCACCATACAAATGGTGTCTCCAAATCTTCAGGGCAAATACAATGGCTGCTAGCTCCAAGTCATGTGTTGGATAATTTTTCTCACATGGCTTTAGTTGCCTCGAAGTATATGCTATTACTTTGCCCTCTTACATAAGCACGCAGCTCAATCCATTTAAGGACGTGTCACTATAGACCTGAATACTTTTCCTGGTTCAGGTTGTACTAAAACTGAAGCTTTGGTCAGTAATGTCTTGAATTTCTCAAAACTCTGCTGACATTTCTCTGACCACTCAAACTTAACATCTTTTTGCAGCAATCTCGTGAAAGGAGTCGCAGTCATCAAAAACCCTTTTATGAAGTATTGATAGTAACAGGCTAAGCCTAAAAAGCTTCTAACCTTGATTATGTTCTTCAGCGGCTTTCGCTCAACAATAGCAGATATCTTATTTAGATCAACTCGGATGCCATCACTCGACACAATGTGACCAAGGAATCTAACCTCTCGGAGCCAAAACTCACTCTTGCTAAATTTAGCATAGAACTGTTTGTCCCGTAAGACCTGTAAAATCGTTCTCAGATGTTCTACATGCTTAGTCTCATCCTTGAAATAAATTAGGATGTTATCAATAAACACAACAAAAAACTTGTTTAAGTATGGCCAGAATATCCTATTTATCAAGTCCATTAATACAGCTGATGCATTTGTCAACCCAAAAGGCATCACAAGAAATTCATAATGGCCATACCTCATTCTGAAAGCAATCTTAGGTACATCTGACTCTTTTACTCACAACTGGTAGTAGCCGGATCTTAGATCTATCTTAGAAGATCAAACAAGTCATCAATCCTAGGCAACGGATACTTGTTCTTGATGGTTACCTTGTTAAGTTCTCGGTAGTCTATACATAGCCTCATCAAACCATCTTTCTTCTTTACAAATAATACTGGAGCACCCTAAGGCGAAAAGCTCAGTCTTGGAAAACTTTTATCCGTCAGTTCTTGTAACTGTGCTTTTAACTCTTTCAGTTCGGTTAGCACCATTCTATACAGAGCAATAGAGATAGGAGCTGTCCTTGGCACCAACTCAATACCAAATTCTACTTCTCTAAGGGGAGGTAATCCGGGTAGCTCTTTTAGAAACACATCCGGATACTTGTATACTATTGTTACCAATTCCAACTTCAACTCAGATTCTTCACTATTCAACACAAAAACAAGGTAGGCTTCATATCCTTTTCTCATATACCTTTGAGCCATCACTGAGGTAATCACAACCGGTGGAGTATCCAACTCGCTTAAATCAATCCGGAGAATCTCACCATCTGAGCATTTCAATTCGATATACTTGCTACCACAATTTACAATCATATCATGCACAACTAACCAATCCATGCCCAGTATTACATCAAACTCATCGAAGGGTAATAACATAAGGTTAGCCAGAAAACAATGACCTTGAATCATTAAAGGATAATTCTTACAAACTTCATCGACTATAACTGACTTACCTAGAGGGTTTGACACCTTAATCACAAATTCCGTAGGCTCTACAGATATCCATGCTAGACACCAATTTCATGCAAATGTACGAATGGGTTGACCCTGGATCAATTAAGGCAATGACATGAGTATTATAGATAGAAAATGTACCCATGATGACATCGAGAGAAGATGTTTCCTCTTGAGCCTGTAATGCATAAGTTCTTGATGGGGCTCGAGCCTCTGATTTTGTAGTAGCATCTTTAGCAACAGTTCGACTGCCACTTGCAATTCTGGGATGTCTCAGATGTCTACCTCGAGAAATAGGAGCATTCAGCTGTGGAGCTAATTCAACCTCTTTATTAGCTCGCTCAGGGTAGTCTCTTAGAAAATGGTCAAAAGACCCACATCTGAAACACGCACCACTCTTCATTTGGCACTCTCCAAAGTGAAATTTGCTATGGATTTTACACTTTGGCTTTTGATCATTTACGTTTCCCACACTAACTACCATAGGGGAAGAAGACTTCGGGTTATACTACTTAGAGCTTCTTGCTCTACTTGAATATCCTACTGATGAAGTGGACCGCTCTTGATCACTTCTTGATTTCTTTGTGGGGAAAGAGTGTGTTCTACTGTTAGACCTCTTACTCGAAACTCGAGCCTCTCTCTTAGCTTGCTTTCTTTTATTATTTAGCTCTTCGGCCTTCTTGTCTGGATCAGCTAATATGGTAAATTCTTGTATCTCAAGGATCCTGATCAACAATTTAATTTCCTCATTTAAGCCTTCCTCGAAGTGCTTACACATTTCTGTCTCTGATTAGACCCACTCCGTTGCATACTGACTTAACCTTACGAATTCCCTTTCGTACTCTGACACAGTCTTATTTCCTTATTTGAGTTCTAGGAACTCCTTTCGCTTCGAGTCTAAAAACCTCTGAATGATGTATTTATTTTTAAACTCAGCTTGGAAAAACTCCCATGTAATGTCTTCCTTCGGTACTAATGAGGATACCATCTTCCACAAATACTATGTTGTATCTTTTAGATGAGATACAGCACACTTCAAGCATTCCTTGGGTGTACATGACAATTTGTCCAAAACTCACACAATGTTCTCAAGTGAGAACTCAGCTCGTTCCGCATCATCCTTAACCCTAGCCCTAAACTCTTCAGCCCTATATTTCCTAAGTTTATCTACTAAGGCCTTACCAATTCTCACAGGTGCCATACCTTATGGCACTTCTCCCACCAGCCGAGCAGGAGGAGGAGGATGTCGTGGTATATTAGGGCGATTTCTTAAGTAATCCCCAAACCATTAATCCATCATCTCGAAGAAGGCAGCTCTTGCCTCTTTTTGACCTTTAGACATATATTGTCTACTACTACTAGCAGTAGCTCACTGAACGGAAGCTGAAGTAAGGCTCCCGGCTCCCTCGGACTCATCTTGAGCTTGATTGGAAGACATTTACTATATTCAAATACAATTAAAAATGGTTAAGAGATACCACACTATCATAACTTGTGTAATGACATGTATAGCTATAGTCAATACATGCTACATTAGTCCTAGAACTGACTAAACTATAGCTCTGATACCACTAAATGAAACACCCCTTACCCGTACCTGAGACTGAGACAAGTACGAGGCGTTACCAAACATATATTCAGACATTTTAAAAAATACGGGTTATAAAATTTCATTCTAATTTAAAACCAATTAAACAACATCATAGTGTCCCTATTATAGACCTACAAGGTCCAAAACATACATTAAAATTGATCCGAGACTAAACTGAGAACTATTGAAAATTTTAGTAAAATTCCTAGGGCTATGCCTCAGACGCCCGTGTAGAGGAAAAGCACATGCCCGTGTGCTTAGGGACACGCCCGTGTCCTTCACCTATGTTGAATTATTTGAATTTATTTTTCATTTTGAACCTACAGGGGGTTTCACATGGCCAAGCACACGCTCGTGTCCCTGGCCCATGTCCCTCACACAGCCTAGACATGCCCGTGTCATCTCTTGTATCCAAAAACCCAGATATTTTATTTACGACGTCATCATTAATTTTGAAGCACACGCCCAAGGCACACGCCCGTGTGCTTGGCCGTGTCCACCACATGTTTGAGACACACAGTCGTTTTTCTGCCCATGTGTTTACAACTATGTAAACTGACCTAAAATTTTAGGTGCAGGGGACACACGGCCAGGCAACATCCCCATGGGGGCTAACCGTGTGTCACACACGGCCTAGACACATGCCCGTGTATCTACCCATGTGGACCTTTTTAGGGCTATTTTCCAAGCCTTTGGTTACCCTCTATCATCCATACACGCTTATTCAATGGTATTTAACATGGTCTAATTATACTTTTAAACAACCTTGGTATAATTCATTACATGTTAACCTCATCCCATCGGTTTAGTACATGCTAAATTATCCTTTCCATATTAGGGATTAACATAGCACATTTTACATTTTACCCTTAGGCCATATTGTAACCATATACCATTATATGCTATGTCCACTCTCAAATTATTAGGTCCCATTTCAATCATCAATCCATGATAAACCTCATCATCATATCTCATGAAGTAATTAAACATAAACATACATCATTAGTAGGTTAACAACCTACATCAATATGAGCCATATCTCATGGTCATATACAAAAGAATAAGTAAACCATTTAAGCCTTTACATTGGCTAGCCAAATGACACATATAACAAAATAACCATAAACCCTATACACGCTATTAAACAAAATAAAAGTATCATATACCAAAGCGGGACAAGTCGATAGTGTGTTAATTCTCCAATCGTCTTCCAATCTTCACTGGTCCATGAGCTTTGCAAGATAGGGAAAAGAGAAGGGGTAAGCATTTATATGCTTAGTAAGTCTGAATAACTGGAAAGTAAACTTACTGATTAATTAGCATACAACCATATTTTGGCAATAATTCCAACAAGCATGAAATAGTTTCCCTATCACATGCACTCAATCATCAAGTTAGTCTCATAACAATACATCATGTCATTAGTCTTAGATGAGCTCATCAACTCAATATTTCCATTCTTTATTTCTCATGTTAATCCCATTGAATTTCTCAAAAATCTCGATGGATAGCCCAATTATCTTCAAGTCATACAAGTGATCATCTCAAGTACGCACTCCCGCGAACCTTACATCTTATGGCAGGATTACCAGTCCAGGCTAAATCCCTTTTAATGACAATTGCTCTCATAAACTCAGATTTGAATTGCCAGTCCAGGCTAAATTTAGTCCTCAATCGGATTACCCGTTTGGGCTAAATCCTTAATGCACCTATATTCTTCGGGAGGCTCGATCACTCAAGGAACACCCGTTCGGGCTAGATCCTTTCTATTTTGAGATCATCGGGTTACCCATCCGGGCTAAATCTTTTTCTACAACACATGTAGGATCTCATGTCATGCAAGCCATAATTTATCCATCGGATTTCCCTTTCCATTCAACCGGGACATTTGTCATCTTTCATTTACACTTGCACATTTCATGGTTTATCATGCAATGAATATCTAAATTTTCATACATTCAAGAACATGCATTATTTAAGTACAATAAAAGTTTACTTCGGGTTATAAGAACTTACCTGGTAGTTGTTTCAGATTCGTGTCTCAGTTATTCCGAAACCTTTTTTTTTCCACGGTCGACCACCAGAATTGGTTCCTTGGGGTTTATATCAGTAAAAATAAATTATTAATACCTACCATTGTTCATTTTCAGTTTAAGACTCACCCTCAGGAAAAATGACCAATTTGCCCCTAACTTTTCACACTTTTACAATTTAGTCCTAAGGCTCGTATAATGAAATGCATGAAATTTCTAACTTACCCAAGCCTAGCGAATATTTTTCTTGCCTATAGCAGCCTACATTTTCTTTCATTTCACATTTTCTACCCATTTTCACAACTTTTACAAAATAGTCCGTCAAGCTATATCTATGAAAAACTACTTAGTAAAAGTTGTTTACTATCCTTTAAACTCTCATATTCCTCCATAAATCATCAAAACACAAACATATCATGCATGGGTAAATTTTTGAACCTGAACCCTAGCTTGAAATATGGGTAGAAATAGAGACAGCATGTTACGAGGATCTCAAAAATACGAAGAACGTTAAAAAGAGGCTAGGGAGCACTTACTATTAAGCTTGAAATGTTGAAAACCCTAGCTATGGAGACCCCTTCAAATTTGGCAGCATGGAAAAGAAAATGAGTGAATTTTTGCTTGATTTTCCCCTTTTCTTTCATTAATTAACCAAATGACCAAAATGCCCTTCCTTACCAACCTTTCCAAATTTTCCATGCATACCCACTTTTGTCCAAAAACTTAGAAATTGGGAAAATAACTATTTAAGGACCTCTAATTAATATGTGACATCCCTAATTTGACCCTAGTCGGGAAGTGGTGTCGGGACCATTAAATCGAGTCTTATAAGTAATTAAAAGTTATATTCTATGTTTATGATGTTAGCAAATGCATGTGTGAAAGTTGCATGCATTAATTTGATCATTTCTATGTGAATTTATTAAGATGGACTTATATGAAACATTGTTGAAAGGTGATAGGCCAATCTTCAATGGTCTAATAGTATATGCATGCAAAAGAATGGTTTTGCATGTCAATTTACCCAAAGAGAAGGAAGTGGCGGCCATGGTGATGAAGATGGGCAAAAGAAAACATGTCTTAAACATGTTTTGCTAGTGGTGGATGTTAGAAATAATAAAATAAGAGCATGGGTAAAGAAATGAAAAAAAAATGAGTGTGGATGCTTTCCCCCTTGTGCCGTACATGAGAGAAACAAAACAAAGAAAAAAATTTTTGTTCATCTATTTTCACTCTCCTTTTGGCCGAAAATACTAAGGATAAGGAAGGAGTTTTGCTTCATACTTGGTTTGGAAGAGGATTAGGAAGAGGTTGGCTATACTTGCATCAAGAGTAAGGTATGTTTGAGGTTGTGCCATGAGATTCATGCATGTTTTTGGTTGCTAGATTGATGTTCTTGTTAGCCCATGGTTCAAATCTTTGTTATGTCATGGGAATGAAATTCGCCCAAGTGAATATGGTGATAAAGCCATTGCATGCTAAGTGTGAAGCTTGATAATGATGCATGCAAAGATGGATTGTCTACTCTTGAAATTTCTTTGTAGCCATCTTGAGTAAGACTTTGAGTTTTCTTTTTTGTTTAACCATGATTGAAGTTGAAAGGGGCATGATTGTGATGTATTCGCCATGATGCATTCATGAGCATGGTTCATGCTTCTTGCATGATAGTTAAAATTTGTGTTTTGGATGGCTATGGGCACCTTGAAATTGCCATGCACATATATGTATATATATGTTTGCACATGATGTTTTGGTTATGAAGTAAGTGATGAATATGTTTGTTTAAAGAAGAAAATGTTGAAGAATGTTTGTGAAATTGAAAGTATAATCGGCCATATGAGTGCTTGATGCTATATTATAAGTATTGAGCCACAATATGTAAAACATTAACTAGTAAAATGCATGCTGTTTTTTTGTGTGGTATTAAGTGGATAATTGGCCTCAAATTGGACATGTATATTCGCCTTAGGTAGCCTATTGATGGCCTTAGCTTTTCCTTGATGCTTGAATGAATTGTATTGAATTGCTTGATGTAGTATAAAATGTGCATGACCATTGTGTATTCAAGCTAAAGGGTGGCCATATGACCATTTAAACTCCTTGTCATATTCGCCATAAGCTAGCATAATGAGGTTTTAATAAATTAAATTTGTTTGAATTAGCTCAAGAGCTTAGAGGGCCACAATTGGACAAGGGAAGGAAAAGTGATCGAATAGCCGTAAAAGCCGTTCGACAACATCCGACGTAAGTCCTCAAGAAGTGACCCTACTTGAATTATGTGAAATGAAATATGGATGTGTAATGATTATCGATTTATGTGTGTATGAGTATTTGAATGATACCCGGCTAAGTCCCAAGGCGATTATGCTAGTGATTACCTTTGTGTTTGAGCCTTAGTAACGAAAATGAAACATGAATGTCTAATGATTATTGATGTATGTGTGCATGAGCAATTGAATGATATCCGGCTAAGTCCCAAAGACAATTATGTTGAAATTATATCCGGTTAAGACCAAGGCAATTGTGCTAGCGGCTACATCCGGCTAAGACCAAGGCATTCGTGCAAGTCGTTCTATCCGGCTAAGACCAAGGCATTTGTGCACGTGGTTATATCCGGTTGTATTCCAAAGAAGCTTGGGCTGGAGGTGAGTGTTGGTTGCTGTAATAAATTCAATTAGTACGCTCGAAAAGCCCAAAGAATAAGGTATGTTTATATGTGCATTGGAAAAGTCGACATGTTTGAGCAACATTCACTCAATCGACTAACGAATATCAACTATTGAAGTGGTTGATACCTTGTGAAAGTATATAATGATGAAGTGTGAAGTAAGAATGATTATGTGAATGTGTATTAATGAAATGATGCATTTGGCTATGTGAATGTATTGCTTTAATTAAAGCTGATTTTATTCCTTGAGACTTACTAAGCATAAAAATGCTTACCCGTTGCTTTGGCTCTTTGTTTTATAGATTTTGCTCGATAGCAAACGGATTCGGGATCATTAAAGTCAAGTCATCTACACTATCAAAGCCTCCATTTTGGTATAATTTTTGGTTGAACTTTGAAATGGCGTGTATAGGACTACCCTTGTCGGTTCAATTGTGTTGTGATGTATATGTGTACGGCCATGCGAAAATGGCTCGTAGAAGTCAAGTACTGAACTTAGACCATTTGTGATTTGTATATATATATATATGGTTTCATGATGTAATTATGGATTGGAAATGGGAGTGTTGGTCACATGATCAGCCATTGAATGGCTAAAATGGTCATAGGTGAACCTATGTATGGCAAGACTAGTTGGATCATGGAGACTACAAATAGATAAGACCTACCTTGAAAACAGATGCTGGCAGCAGCAGTGTAGTGGATTTGAAAAATCACCAAAATTTGTAGGAATGGTATTAAATAGTGAATAAGTTATGTAAATGAACCTTGATGAGTCTACTTTCATATGGAAGAAACGAAATGGTCATAGGAGTTACATGTTAAGAGATATTAATGCTATTGTGAGACAGGGCCAGAACGGTTTCTGGGTCCCCTGTCGCAACTTTAAAAATTTACTATAAATTATCCAGAAAGAATCAGGAGTCATGCCTTATATTTACAGATTCCATTTTGAGCCTGGTTTCATTAGAAACAAATGGCACCAGTATTAAAGCCCTGTACAGAGAGATATTCAAGTTGTAACGCGCAAAGGTCAGAGCAGTCGATCTCTGTAACATGGGTGACTTTAACTAATAAACTGTACCAATTGGCCCGACCAAAAATTATAGAAATAAATCCATGGATGGATATATGAGTCTAAATTCAGGGAAAATTTACGAAAACAGTTTCTGAGTTTTGAAACTCGAGATATGATTTTTAAGGCGACAAGGACGCAGTTTTCCAAACTTGACTGGAAATGTCAAATTGATGGGCGAAACATGTGGATTTGGCTTGTTAACCCCTCGTGTCCGACACCGGCGATGGTCTCGGGTTCGGGGTGTTACATAATATTCCAAAGTAATTTAATACAAATCACGTTTAGAATCCAAGTTTTGCAATTTATTCAATTTGGTCCCTGATTTCCAATTGGACACCTTATACTTAGAATTTCTTCATGAAACATTAACACATGCTTATTTTCATGTTCTAAACCTCATAACAATAATAAAAAAAATATTTTTTCATCGAATTTGTGGTCCCAAAATCACTATTTAGACACACGGCCCAAAATCACTATTTTTTCATCCGTGTGGAAATCCTTGTAGCTCGATTTAGCTATTTCTACCTTTAATTTGAGCTAGGGTTCATGTTCAAAAACATACCCATGCATGACATGCTTGTGCTTGGATGTCTAAAGGAAGAATATGGAGGTTTGAGGTGTGATAAAAAAAATTTTACTAGGTGGTTTTTGGTGAAATTGATAAAAGGGACCTAATTGTAAAAGTTTTAGAAACTATGTAAATGTGTGAATAAATGAAAAATGTGGATTGGTATAAGAAGGAAAATGATTCGGCTAGGCTTGAATAATGAAAAAAATGGGTACTTTTCTTTTTACGAGCTTAGGGGAAATTTTGTAATTTTGTAAAATTTTAAGGGCAAAATTTAAAATTTCCATATCATGATTTTTGGACTGAAATGAATAATGCTTGTATTAAATAAGCTAAATGTGCTATTATAGATCAAGAGGGACGAGGGATAGACCTTGATCGAGGAAAAAGGCAAGGTTGTGGACTAAATCGCAAATTTGTCATATTTTGCACCGCGGTAAGTTGTGTGTAAGTAATTCAACAAATCCAATACTACATATTTAATATTTGACATTATATGATACATGTATGTATGCTTTAATAAAATTGACTTGTGATGATCCAATGGAAGTTTAGTAATAGCCTCGTGTCTCAAAAGCCTGGGTGACCCAAAGGAATACTTAGGACTTGAATGTCGTGACACCGTGCTAAATGTGCCTGTGTAAGACCATGTCTGGGATATGGCATCGGTGATGATAAATGTTCCTGTGTAAGACCATGTGTGGGACATGGCATCGACGATGATATGTGTGCCAGTGTAAGACCATGTTTGGGACATGGAATCGGTGATGATATGTGTGCCAGTGTTAGATCATGTCTGGGACATGGCATCGACAATGATATGTGAACTCATGTAAGACTATGTCGGGGACATGGCATTCGTACTTTAATTGGTGTATGACAACCCAGAGTGTCTTTTAATATTCCAGTGGTTCAACGGGCAATTCAAGATGTTGGGTTAAGAAGTGGAGTGATATGAGTAATAATGTAGGATACAGGTATATACGTAAACCTCATGAGTATTGAACTCGATTCATGATGGGAAATTTAGCATGAGTAGAAAAGAGTAAGATAAGCTTGATGTTTAATGACATTTAATGTTAATTTTGACTACGTTCATATGTGTAGTATGATATTGTGGTGATAATTGATAATATGTTTAATCCATGAATATCTTGACTTATTTTTTTATTTATTTACATGCAAATTACTAAGCCCTGTTCTTACCCTTCTCTCTTTTCCCTTTTCTTTTAACATCGTCAAGCTAGCTCAGGGATCGTGGACGTCAAAGCTTGAGTCACACTATCAACAAATCTTTTGGGGTATAATTAGTTTACTACATTTAAGTATAACATGTATAGGGGACTTAGTCTTTTGTTATAAGTGTCATATTTGTTACCCAAAGTGATGTCTCCTTTTGGTATATTATTCCATTGTGTACATGGCCATGAAATATGGCTCATATTGATTATGGGTTTGAAATCCCTAAATATTGTTACATGCATGAGATGTGTTATTACTTTTGTGGTGTGTGCCAAATGGTTGATAAAATGTGGAATTTATGTTTGATGGATTAATGATGCCAATTGGTATGGTCACTATATTAATAAAGGTAAAGAAATGTATTGAATGAACATAACAAGTCAAGGAGTCCCAATTAGGTAAACTTCATATGAATTCATCATGCATGAGTTAAAGCTATGGATGTCTAAGTGACCCTTTTATGGCATGTCAACCACCATTGGCATATGAGTGTGTGTTGGGGTTGTTAAGGGTGACAAGAGGGCTTGGAAAATAGCCTCAAAGTTTTCCACATGGGTAGACAAACGGGCATGTGTGTGGGCCGTGTGTGACACACGGTCAACCCCATGGGCATGTAGTCCGGCCGTGTGTCTCTTGCACTCTAGTTTTATAAGTCAGTATGCATAGTACTAAAACACGGGCAGAGACACGGCCGTGTGGAGGACACGGCCTTAGGACATGGGCTTGTGCCTAGGCCGTGTGAAGTCTACACCTTAAATACAAAAATTTAATTCGCAACACAGCCTAGCACACGGGCATGTGACTTGGCTGTGTGATATTAAATTTATTGTGACGTCATAAACAAAGAGTTAAAAGGCCTGGGGACACGGGCGTGTCAAGGGCAGACGTGCGTGTCCTTGTGTCCACACGGGTGTGTGATCCTGTTTTAAGAAAAATTTTCTAAAGTTCACAGATTAGTCCCAAATCGACCCCAATGTATGTTTTGGGCCTCGTAGGCCCATATAAGGGACGATATGCATGTTCTTGAATAAATTTTAATTTTGAACAAAATTTAATGGCTCGATTTTACATAGTAATGTATATTCAAGTCCGATAATGCCTCATATCCTATCTTGGCGTTGGACACTGGTAAGGGGTGTTTATTTATTCGAATCAGAGCTACGATTTAGTCGGTTTTAGGACTATGTAGCAAGTGTGGATGTCTAACTATGAATGCCATACTTGTATTATGATAGTGTGAGAACTCCTGACAATTAAAATTGTGTTTTATATAGTACATGGATCCTAAACGAGCAGTTGCTGACAATGTAGAAAGTAATGCGTCTGCTCTCACTAAAGGAGCAGTTCGAGTTGATAGTAGACCCGAGACGATTAGTAGAGGAGAAGGAGGCAGAGAAGCCTTTCTTCACATGATGAATAATTGGTACATCGAGTTTGTTTGAGCAAACCTGGGTGTTCAACCTCCCCCACACCTTCCCATTCCTCAGCTTACCCCTGTAGCTCCCCAAGTTGTTGAAATGGTGAGAAGGGAAAGGCCTTTGGTTGATCAATTTAGAAAGCAAGGAGCTGAAGAGTTTCGAGCTAACATTGATGATGATCTAGAAAGAGTAGAGTTTTGGCTCAAGAACACCATCCGAGTCTTTGATGAGTTGTCATGCACATTAGAGGAGTGCATGAAGTGCGTGGTATCGATTCTAAGAGATTCTGCTTGCCAGTGGTGGAATACCCTCGTGTTGGTTGTGTCGAGGGAGAAAGTGACTTAGCAATTTTTCCAAGAGGAATTTCGCTAGAAGTATATCAGTCAAAGGTTTATGGATCAAAAGAGGACGGAGTTCCTCGAGTTGAAATAGGGAAAAATGACAGTTATCGAGTATGAGTGTAAGTTTGTGAGGCTTAGCAAATACGCTCAGGAATATGTATCTACCGAAGCCATCATGTGTAAAATATTTGATGACGAGTTGAACAAAGACATCCAATTGTTGGTTGGCATCCTCGAGTTGAAAGAGTTTGTAGTATTGGTCGAAAAAGCATGCAAGGCCGAAGAATTGGCCAAAGAAAAACGGAAAGTTGATTTGTTGTCCCGAGACTTGAAGAAGAGGCAACAAAGCAAATATTTTCAATCTTCATCTAAGAAGTTGAGAGAGTTTACTACTCGATCTAATGCCTCTGTTGGGTATTCAAGCAAGAATAGGAGTAAACAGTACACGGTTTCAAAAGCTCAGACTACCTCAATTTCCAGTGTTGGGAATGCTCGACCCGATAGATCAGGATGTCCCCAATGTGAGAGATGCCACTTTGGTGAGTGTCAAGGGAATGATAAAACTTGTTTTAAGTGTGGTTCCCCTGATCACTTTTTTAGGGATTGCCCCAAGAGGATGAAAAGAAGAAATCTCCATGGAACAAGGTCAGATAGTACTGCTAATAAAGGAAAACCTCATAGGAATCGGGTAGTGGAATGAGTAGCAAAGGTGCACCTAGAGAGTCTGCTATTAGACCTGAGGGCAGCACACCTGTGAGGACCTATGCCATTCGCGCTTGCGAAGAGGCCTCGTCTCCTGATGTAATTACGGGTACATTTTCTATCTATGAAACTCCTATTGTTTCTTTGATTGATCCGGGATCTACCCATTCATATATTTGCAAGAAGTCGGTGTCTGGTATGAACTTTTTTGTTGAACCTACTAAAATCGTAGTAAAAGTGTCAAACCCGTTACGCAAGTATGTGTTAGTTAATAAAGTGTGTAAAAATTACCCTTTAATGATTAGAGGTCATTATTTCTCGGCTAATCTTATGCTATTACCGTTCGATGAATTTGATGTAATTCATGGTATGGATTGGTTGACCACTCATGATGTGGTAGTGAATTGTTGAAGAAAGTTTATCAAACTGAAATGTGAGAATGGTAATGTTCTTCGGGTTGAACCAGATGAATTAAATGGCATGCCTGCAGTGATTTCTTCTATCTCTGCTCAGAGATGTATAAGAAATAGGTAAGAAGCCTACCTCACCTTTATCTAAACACGAAAGAGCCTAAGTTAAAGATTGAGTCGGTACCAATAGTATGTGAATATTTGGATGTGTTTTCAGAAGAATTGCCAGGGTCACCTCCTATTAGGGAAGTAGAGTTTGGCATTGATTTGACTCCTAGTACTGCGCCTATTTCGATTGCCACGTATAAGATGGCCCCAACAGAATTAAAAGAGTTGAAGGTTTAGTTACAAGAGCTATCTGATAAGGGTTTCACGAGACCGAGCTTTTCACCTTGGGGTGCTCCTGTGTTATTTGTGAAAAAGAAAGATGGTTCGATGAGACTATGTATAGATTATTGACAGCTCAATAAGGTGAAAATAAAGAACAAACATCCTTTGACAAGAATTGATGATCTATTTGATCAATTAAAGGGAGCCATAGTATTTTCAAAGATAGACTTGAGGTCTGGCTACTATCAGTTGCGGGTTACAGAATCAGATGTACCTAAGACTGCTTTTAGAACGAGGTATGGCCATTATAAATTTCTCGTTATGCCATTTAGGTTAACAAATGGTCCTGCTGTATTTAATGAATAGAATATTTTGGCCTTATTTGGATAAATTTGTAGTGGTGTTCATCGATGATATTTTGATTTATTCAAGAGATGAGGCAGAGCATGTCGGGCACTTGAGAACTATTTTTCAGACTTTGAGGGACAAACAATTGTATGCCAAGTTCAATAAAAGTGAATTTTGGCTTCGTGAAGTCGGGTTTTTAGGACATATTGTTTCTGGAGACGGTATTAGAGTTGACTCAAGCAAGATTTCAGCCATTGTTGACTGGAAACCGCCAAAGAATGTGACAGAGCTCAAAAGCTTTTTAGGCTTGGCCAGTTATTATAAACAGTTTGTTAAAGGATTTTTGATGATATTGCCACTCCAATGACGAAGTTGTTACAAAAAGATGTTAAGTTCGAATGGACAGAGAAGTGCCAACAGAGTTTTGAGAAACTGAAAGCGTTGTTGACTGAAGCTCCAGTGTTAGTTCAACCTGAGCCAGGAAAGGAGTTCCTAATCTTCAGTAATGCATCATTGAATGGTTTGGGATGTGTGCTTATGCAAGAAGGCAGAGTGATAGCCTATGCATCCAAACAATTGAAACTACATGAGGAAAATTACTCGACACATGATTTAGAGCTAGCCGCAATTGTGTTTGCATTAAAGATTTGGAGACACCATTTGTATGGTGAGACTTGTCGAATATTCATCGATCACAAGAGTTTGAAGTACCTGATGACCCAAAAGGATTTAAATCTTAGGCAACGGAGATGGCTAGAATTAATAAAAGATTATGAGTTAATAATTGACTATCATCCGGGAAAGGCGAATGTGGTCGCTGATGCCCTAAGTAGAAAATCCTTGCTTGCTTTAAGAGCCATAGATGCTTAGTTAGCCTTATCAGATGATGGTGTCGTCGTAGTGGAGTTGAGAACCAGGCCGATGTTCCTTCAAGAAATTTGTGAAGCTCAGAGTAACGACAATGAATTGCAAGCCAAGAGAACTCAATGTGTAACACCCCATTCCCGATACCGTCGCCGGAGTCGGACACGAGGGGTTCTCAGACCAACTCTCATGTGTCACACAGACTATTTTTCACATTTCCAGTCCAGCTGGCAAACTGCGTCCCTGTCGCCTTAAAAATCATATCTCGAGTTCCAGAACTCAAAAACCAGTTCCATAAATTTTCCCCGAATTTAGACTCATGTATCCATCCATGGATTTATTTCTAGAATTTTTGGTTGGGACAATTGGTACAGTTTATTAGTTAAAGTCACCCCTGTTTCAGGGTTCGACTACACTGACCTTTGCCCATTACAACCTGGATATCATCTCGTACAGAGCTCCAATGCTCATACCGTTTGTTTCTAATGAAACTAAACTCAAAGAGGAATCTATGCATATAAGGAATGACTTCTAATTGGTTCTGGATAATTTATGGTAAATTTTCAAAGTCGAAACAGAGGATCCAGAAACTGTTCTGGCCCTGTCTCACGAAATCTTGAATATCTCTCAAAATACAGCTCATATGGTCATTTCGTTTCGTCCATATGAAAATAGACCCATTAAGCTTCGAGTACATAATTTTCTTAGCAATTAATTCCACTTCTACTATTTTTGGTGATTTTTCGATCTCATATCACTGCTGCTGTCCGCAACAGTTACTGCAGTAGACTATGCCAATTTCATGAATCTTTCCTTGGCCTTACTAATCATTCATCATACATGGCACAACTATGGCCACCTTATCAAAATTAAGGTTTCTAAGACCCGTGGCTATAGGTTCTAGCATCCCACTCAAACGACCACATAGGCCATTTTCTCATGGCTTAAAGTTTACAACCCAAAATTCAACAAAACAAAATAGCCCATACATGCCAAATGTTCTCCTAGGTTAACTAAGGAGACAATACCAAAATTGCTCACGGTGTGATGACTTCGTTGATTGTTCCGAGCACCCAAAAGGAGACGAGTCCAAGAGACCTAAAATGGGTGACAAGAAAACACCGAGTGAGTTTATAACTCAGTAAGTCGTAAGCATTCTACAACCATCCATTAATAAAATTATCACAACATGAAACAATGCACGAGGCTAGGTACCCCATCCATATCGAACTATACCATAGTTCCTTGGACCTTTCGGTTCAATCTCATACCAACTCACCCAATGACATTTTATATACTTATTCAATAGAGTAATTGAGGCATTTCCATACATCATCTCATTTCCGCAATAATCATGCAATCAAATGACTTACATCTATTCCACGTTACCTTATTTACGGGAATGCAATTGAAATCATCGCATAGATTTAAACTTACCAACTCAACCCCGAGCATGAACATAGCATCTATTAGCCATGAACTCAAGGTGCTTACTCTTTCCGCTGTCCATACTCAACTCGATAAAATCACACCTCCATATAAATATTCAATCGATAGAACATACATATTAAATTCGCACACGTAGTGCTTAATAAACGATCTCGCACACTTAGTGCCATGCGATTTAAGCTCGCACACATAGTGCCATATAATTTAAGTTTGCACACTTAGTGCCATATAATTTAAGTTCGCACACTTAGTGCCATATAATTTAAGTTCGCACACTTAGTGCCATATAATTTAAGTTCGCACACTTAGTGCCATACCTTCCAAGCCCGCACACTTAGTGCCAATCTTGTCACCGTGCCCATTTATTGCCCGCACACTTAGTGTCGAGACCAAACGCTCTACGCAAGTTACTACTTTTATACATTCAGCAATGTCATCTTTCCATACACATACATTTTATATACACATCATCTCATTAAACACAATTTGCATGGATATTATGACCATTTAAATCAATACCAAATACATGCTTAATGACTTACCTTATATTGGATGAAACGATTTCCAATCGACTACTTGATTATCTTTCCTTTGCCTTTGCTTGATTCTCCACCTCTAGCTTCTTGAGCTAAATCAATCAATTAACTAGTTTAACCGTCTTACCAAATATTTATACATATATACATGACATCAACTATACTATCAATAATCCGATCACACATACACATATACATATTCGTATATTAGATAACCACCCTTACTAACCACCCATTTTAGTTGATTTTATACAATCAAAGGCAATATCATAAATGGGTATACTTATATGGCCGAATGTGCTAAAATTGATCCAACATCACCTATACCCTTGATAGAATGGCCGAATACCTATACTATCAATGTAGTATCGTTTTTATTCTTTCAAACACATTGTCTTTAATATTCTATACACCCCATTCGGCCCTAACCACTCACTTAACTTATGTGTACAAATTCCATCTCAAAATTAAGAGTTGCAACTACAACTAGGTTACAACAATGCATATCAATGACCGAATGCCTAAGCACAACTCTACTAAAAATTTATCCAACATTGCTAGCACACAATATCCCTTAACCAAATGTCATAAACCCAAGCCACATATATAGTTCATCAAGGCCTTTCATTGGCCACATTCGGCACCCCCTCCCCTTTTGAACAAACCAATTTCAACCTCCATGAAAAGTATACGTACCAAGAGCTTCAACTACTTGGCCAAATACCAAACCTCCAAACAACCAAATTTAATCCATGGAATGAATAGAGCTTGAACTAATCACCTCATTTATATCTAAATTTCCAAGGGTTTCAAAGTGCTTACCTCTTCCTAAGCATCAACCAAGCCAAATCATGCACAAAAGAATTCCCTTCTTCTTCCTCCTTCAAGCCACGGCAATGGAGAATAGAATGAGCATTTTCCTTTTTTTTGTTTTTTCTCTCTAGTTACGGCACAATGGGGGGCATCCATGCTCATTTTTTGTTCATTTCGTAATGCTAGCTATTATTTTATGGCTTCCTACATACACCACTAGCATAACATGTTGGAAACATGTTCCCTTGCCCATAACCTTGTCATGGCTGGCCACTTCTCCTTAATAAATGGATTATTTGACATGCAACTCCACTTATTTTACTTCATTCTTTTATTAGCCTCTTAAAATTAGCCACATATATTTAAATCCTTTCACATGAGTCCTTTTCTTTCAATTCACATTCAAATTAACAAAATCAAAGAATTGAAAATTCACACATGCATTTTCACACATATTTGGCATGGAATAAGGTATTTAAATGTTTTTGTGACCCGGTTTCGTGGTCCCGAAACCACTTCCCGACTAGGGTTAAATTAGGGATGTCACAACTCTCCCCCACTTAAGAAATTTTCGTCCCCGAAAATCTTACCGGTAAATAGGCTCGGGTATCGCTCTTTCATAGAGTCCTCAAGTTCCCAAGTGGCTTCTTCAATTCCGTGTTTATGCCACAACACCTTCACTAGTGGGATTTTCTTATTTCGCAACTCTTTTACTTTATGCATCAGAATGCGAACTGGCTCCTCTTCATAGCTCAAATTAGGCTGAATCTCAATCTCAGATGGAGCGATTACGTGCGATGGATCAGACCTATATCGTCGAAGCATCGAGACATGGAAAACGTTGTGGATCTTTTCAAGCTCAGGGGGTAAAATTAATCGGTATGTTACTGGCCCAACTCGTTCGGATACTTCACACGGACCGATGAACCTCGGACTCAAATTGCCCTTACGGCCAAATCTAAGCACCTTCTTCCAGGGTGAGACTTTGAGAAGTACCTTGTCTCCAACCTGATATTCAATGCCTTTTCCTCTCAAATCCGCATACGACTTTTGGCGATCCGAGGCAGCTTTCAAACTTTCACGAATTACTCGAACTTTACGCTCAAAGATCCTTAATCAAATCAACCTCAAGATTTTACTTTCACTAAGTTCACCCGAATAATGGGGTACGGCATTTACGACCTTATAAAGCCTCGTAAGGCGCCATCTTAATACTTGATTGAAAGCTATTGTTGTAAGCGAATTCAATCAAAGGTAAATACCGTTCCCATGAACCACCAAACTCAAGGATGCAACATCTCAACATATCCTCGAGGATTTGAATTATCCGTTCAGATTGACCATCGGTTTGGGGATGAAAAGCAGTGCTAAAATGCAGTTTGGTACCCAAAGCCTCTTGCAATTTTTTCCAAAATCGCGACGTAAATCTTGGGTCTCTATCCGACACGATAGAAATAGGCACCCCATGCAATCGAACAATTTGGGAGATGTATAATTCTGCCAATTTATCTAGCGAAAAATCCGTGCGGACAGGGATAAAATAAGCTGACTTAGTCAATCTATCAACAACAACCCAAATCGCATCCTTCTTACTCGCTGACAATGGCAGTCCGGATACAAAGTCCATGGTGACTCGATCCCATTTCCACTCGGGTATCGTGATCGGCTGAAGTAATCCCGATGGCACTTGATGTTCCGCTTTCACTTGTTGACATATTAGACACCTTGAAACAAATTCAGAAATGTCTCGTTTCATACCGGGCCACCAAAATTGGCGTTTCAGGTCATTGTACATTTTAGTACTACCCGGGTGGATTGACATTCGACTACTGTGAGCCTCGTTCAAAATCATCGAAACAAGTTCCGAATTCCTTGGAATACATAATCGACCCTTGAACGTCAAGCAAACATGGTCGTCAATCTGAAATTTCGATTCCTCATTTGAAACACATTCGGCTCGTTTAGCGACCAATTCAGCGTCGACCTTCTGAGACTCAAGTATTTGATGAATCAACAACGATTTGGCCTCTAATTCGACTACTAGCACCTCCTCGGGTGAAATGGATAGGTGAGCATCCATCGCTCTCAAAGCAAACAGTGCTTTACGACTTAAAGCATCGGCCACCACATTGGCCTTTCCCGAATGATAATCAATGATGAGTTCATAGTCTATCAATAACTCAAGCCAACGTCTTTGTCGCAGGTTTAAATCTCTTTGAGTCATCAAATATTTAAGACTCTTGTGGTCCGAATAAATATGACACCTTTCTCCAAACAAGTAATGCCGCCATATTTTCAAGGCGAACACTATGGTCGCTAGTTCAAGGTCATGGGTCGGATAGTTTCTCTCATGCGGCTTTAGTTGTCTCGACGCGTAAGCCACAACTCGACCTTCTTGCATCAACACACAACCTAACCCAAGCAAGGATGCGCCATCAGATATGACAAACTCTTTACCGGACTTCGATCGTACTAGTACCGGGCCTCGGTTAAATAGGTTTTAGTCGATCGAAACTTTCTTGACAAATGTTCGACCACTCGAACTTAACATCTTTTGGAGTAGTTTCGTCATCGTCGCAGCCTATCATCGAAAAACCTTTCACAAATCGTCGATAGTATCCGCAAGCCCCAAAAAGCTCCTAACTTCGGTAATATTCCTTGAGGTTTCAATCAACTATGGCTGAAATTTTGTTCGGGTCCACTCGACACCGATGTGGACACCACGTGCCCCGTAAAGCTAACCTCTCTCAACCAAAATTCACATTTATCAACTTTATGATAACTACTTATCTCGTAAAATTTGCAACACTAGCCTCGGTGTTCAAAGATGTTCAGTTTCATCTCTCGAATAGACCAAAATGTCATCGATAAATACAACTACGAACCGATCCAAGTATGGCCTGAAAATTCTATTCATTAAATCCATAAATACCGCAGGGGCATTAGTGAGCCAAAACGGCATCACCAAGAATTCGTAGTGACCGTACCTCGTTCTAAAAGCAGTCTTGGGTATGTCCGATTCTCGGACCCTCAACTGATAGTACCCCGACCTCAAATCTATCTTTGAAAACATTGAGGCTCCCTTTAATTAATCAAACAAATTGTCAATTCGTGGCAACAGATATTTTTTCTTTATCGTCACTTTATTCAACTTACGATAGTCGATGCACAATCTCATAGTTCCATCCTTCTTCTTCACAAACAATACTGGTGCGCCCCATGGAGAAAAACTCGGTCGAGCGAAACCTCTATCCGTCAATTCTTGCAATTGAACCTTCAATTCCTTTAATTCCGTTAATGCCATACGATACGGGGCTATTGAGATCGGCGTAGTACCCGGTACAACTTCGATGTCGAATTCCACTTCTCGAACTGGTGGCAATCCCGATAACTCCTCAGGAAAAACATCTGAATACTCACAAACCACTGGTACCGATTCGAGTTTCCTTTCCATCTCTTTACTTTCAAACACATACGCAAGGTATGTTTCACACCCCTTTTTCACATATCTCCGAGCGGTCATAGAAGATATTATCGCTGGCACTCCCTTTAAATCAGTAGACTCGACTCGGACTACCTCATTATTTGCACTCCTCAAATCAATGGTTTTCCTTTTGTAGTCCACCACTGCATCATGTACGGTCAGCCAATCCATACCAAGAATAACATCGAATTCATCAAATGGTAGAAGCATCAGATCGGCCGGAAAATAGGATTCTCGAATTATTAGGGGGCATCTCTTGCACACTTTATCAACGAATACGTATTGACCCAAAGGGTTCGACACTCGAATTACGAACTCAGTAGACTCAACAGGTAGAGTCTTACTGGATGCTAAGGTTTCACATACATATGAATGAGTAGAGCCGGGGTCAATCAATGCAATCACACTAGTATCAAAGAGAGTAAAAGTGCCAGTGATAACGTCAGGGGAGGATGCCTCCTCTCGTGCGCGGATGGCATAGGCTCTAGCGGGAGCACGGGTCTCGGATCGGACAGCCTTATCAGAGGCTCCTCTTTGATTACCACCCCTACCTCCAGAAATTCTCGGGGGCCTGCCTCTAGCCGTCGTTCCACTAGGTCTTGCACCTTGCATCTTATTCTTCTCATCTAGCTCCGTGCAATCTCTAATGAAGTGGTCCTTTGAACCACATCCATAATGAGCCCTATTAATGTGCTTACCCCAACATTCACCTAGGTGTCGTCTTCCACACCGGGGCATTCAGCTTTTCTTGACGATTATTGCCCACACTAGCAACCGAAATAGCTCGTGAGTCCATCGATGGTCGTGCTCTAATGGAAATCCCCGATGCGCCTCGACTTATTTGTGTCCTCTCCGAACTTCTTTACACCGAGAATGGAGCTTTACTCGTCGATCTTTTACGATAATCTCTTGCTTCAAATTCAGCCTTCTTCTTCTCCTTTCCAAGTTCTTCCGCTTTGCAGCTCGTTCGACTAGTGTTACGAACTCCTTTATCTCCAAAATACCCACTAGTAGCTTTAACTCTTCATTCAATCCTTCTTCAAATCTTTTGCACATAGCAACCTCATCAGCCACACACTCTCGAGCATACCGACTGAGTCTTACGAACTCATGTTCGTATTCAGATACTGTCATACGGCCTTGCTTGAGTTCCAAGAATTCCTTACGCTTCCAAGAATTCTAATTGAAAGAAATCCCAAGTAACTCGTTCGTTTGGGACTATGGAAATTAAAGTCCTCCACCAATAGTAAGCTGAGTCTCGCAACAAGGATATAGCACACTTAAGACATTCATCGGGTGTGCATGACAGTTCATCTAACACTCAAATGGTATTATCGAGCGAACTCGGCCTTTTCGGCATCATCAAGAATTATGGCCTTGAACTCCTCAAATTCCCGCTTCCTAATCAGTCTACAGGTGGTTTACTCACCTCACAGATCGAGAATCGGAGGCATTGCGGGCTCTTGGGTGGAGTATTTAAATTCGGAATGGTTGGACAGCCGGATTGGTTCGGGCATATTGCGCGACCCACTCATTCATCATGGTGAAGAAGGCTTGTTTCGCCTTCACTTGATTATTCGCGTATGATCGAGGCTCAACAGCGGTGTCCCTTGCGCGGAGCAGCAGCTACACTTTCAACGTCATCCGCCAAGGGTCTCTCTACCGGGTTCCATTTGCTAATCAAAACAAAAATTTCAACCGTCAAGTCATCACATTTTTAAACACTAACAATTTGGCATGTATAGCTAGACTCACACGCTATGGTAGTCCTAGAACCGACTAAACCATAGCTCGATACCAATAAAATTGTAACACCCCATTCCGATACTGTCACGGAGTCGGACACGAGGGTTCTCGGACCAACTCTCATGTGTCACATGACTATTTTTCACATTTCCATCCACTGGCAAACTGCGTCCTGTCAGCCTTAAAACCATATCTCGAGTTCCGTAACTCGAAAACTAGTTCCGTAAATTTTCCCCGAATTTAGACTCATGTATCCATCCATGTATCCATCTCATATCACTGCTGCTGTCCGCAATGATTCTGCGAGAGACTATGCCAATTTCATGAATCTTTCTTTGGCCTTACTAATCATTCATCATACATGGCACAACTATGGCCACCTTATCAAAATTAAGGTTTCTAAGACCCGTGGCTATAGGTTCTAGCATCCCACTCAAACGACCACATAGGCCATTTTCTCATGGCTTAAAGTTTACAACCCAAAATTCAACAAAACAAAATAGCCCATACATGCCAAATGTTCTCCTAGGTTGACTAAGGAGACAATACCAAAATTGCTCGCGGTGTGATGACTTCGTTGATTTGCCCGAGCACCCAAAAGGAGACGAGTCCTAGAGACCTAAAATGGGTGACAAGAAAACACCGAGTGAGTTTATAACTTAGTAAGTCGTAAGCATTCTACAACCATCCATTAATAAAATTATCACAACATGAAACAATGCACGAGGCTAGGTACCCCATCCATATTGAACTATACCATAGTTCCTTGGACCTTTCGGTTCAATCTCATACCAACTCACCCAATGACATTTTATATACTTATTCAATAGAGTAATTGAGGCATTTCCATACATCATCTCATTTCCGCAATAATCATGCAATCAAATGACTTACATCTATTCCACGTTACCTTATTTACGGAATGCAATTGAAATCATCGCATAGATTTAAACTTACCAACTCAACCCCGAGCATGAACATAGCATCTATTAGCCATGAACTCAAGGTGCTTACTCTTTCCATGTCCATACTCAACTCGATAAAATCACACCTCCATATAAATATTCAATCGATAGAACATACATATTAAATTCGCACACGTAGTGCTTAATAAACGATCTCGCACACTTAGTGCCATGCGATTTAAGCTCGCACACATAGTGCCATATAATTTAAGTTTGCACACTTAGTGCCATATAATTTAAGTTCGCACACTTAGTGCCATATAATTTAAGTTCGCACACTTAGTGCCATATAATTTAAGTTCGCACACTTAGTGCCATATAATTTAAGTTTGCACACTTAGTGCCATATAAATTAAGTTCGCACACTTAGTGCCATACCTTCCAAGCCCGCACACTTAGTGCCAATCTTGTCACCGTGCCCATTTATTGCCCGCACACTTAGTGCCGAGACCAAACGCTCTACGCAAGTTACTACTTTTATACATTCGGCAATGTCATCATTCCATACACATACTTCTGATATACACATCATCTCATTAAACACAATTTGCATGGATATTATGACCATTTAAATCAATACCAAATACATGCTTAATGACTTACCTTATATTGGATGAAACGATTTCCAATCGACTACTCGATTATCTTTCCTTTGCCTTTGCTTAATTCTCCACCTCTAGCTTCTTGAGCTAAATCAATCAATTAACTAGTTTAACCGTCTTACCGAATATTTATACATATATACATGACATCAACTATACTATCAATAATCCGATCACACATACACATATACATATTCGTATATTAGATAACCACCCTTACTAACCACCCATTTTAGTTGATTTTATACAATCAAAGGCAATATCATAAATGGGTATACTTATATGGCCGAATGTGCTAAAATTGATCTAACATCACCTATACTCTTGATAGAATGGCCGAATACCTATACTATCAATGTGGTATCGTTTTTATTCTTTCAAACACATTGTCTTTAATATTCTACACACCCCATTCAGCCCTAACCACTCACTTAACTTATGTGTACAAATTCCATCTCAAAATTAAGAGTTGCAACTACAACTAGGTTACAACAATGCTCATCAATGACCGAATGCCTAAGCACAACTCTACTAAAAATTTATCCAACATTGCTAGCACACAATATCCCTTAACCGAATGTCATAAACCCAAGCCACATATATAGTTCATCAAGGCCTTTCATTGGCCACATTCGGCACCCCCTCCCCTTTTGAACAAACCAATTTCAACCTCCATGAAAAGTATACGTACCAAGAGCTTCAACTACTTGGCCAAATACCAAACCTCCAAACAACCAAATTTAATCCATGGAATGAATAGAGCTTGAACTAATCACCTCATTTATATCTAAATTTCCAAGGGTTTCAAAGTGCTTACCTCTTCCTAAGCATCAACCAAGCCAAATCATGCACAAAAGAATTCCCTTCTTCTTCCTCCTTCAAGCCACGGCAATGGAGAATAGAATGAGCATTTTCCTTTTTTTTTGTTTTTTTCTCTCTAGTTACGGCACAATGGGGGGGCATCCATGCTCATTTTTTTGTTCATTTCTTTAATGCTAGCTATTATTTTATGGCTTCCTACATACACCACTAGCATAACATGTTGGAAACATGTTCCCTTGCCCATAACCTTGTCATGGCCGGCCACTTCTCCTTAATAAATGGATTATTTGACATGCAACTCCACTTATTTTACTTCATTCTTTTATTAGCCTCTTAAAATTAGCCACATATATTTAAATCCTTTCACATGAGTCCTTTTTCTTTCAATTCACATTCAAATTAACAAAATCAAAGAATTGAAAATTCACACATGCATTTTCACACATATTTGGCATGGAATAAGGTATTTAAATATTTTTGTGACCCGGTTTCGTGGTCCCGAAACCACTTCCCGACTAGGGTTAAATTAGGGATGTCACACAATGTGAGTCGAGTTTTGAATTTAATTTTTGGGTTGATTCCGATGGTTGCTTCTGAGATAGAATTTGTGTTCCTAAAGACACTGAATTAATTCATAAGATTTTCAATGAGGCACATAATGGTCGTCTGTCAGTACACCCTGGTAGTACTAAAATGTAAAATGACTTGAAGAAAATATATTGGTGGGATGGTATGAAGAGAGATATTTCTGAGTTTGTTGCGAGATGCTTAATTTGTCAACAAGTAAACGCTGAACACCAGGTTCCTTCAAGGTTATTACAGCCTATCATGGTTCCCGAGTGGAAATGGGAATGAATTACCATGGATTTTGTATTGGGCTTACCTTTGACACCGAGTAAGAAAGATACGGTGTGGGTCGTTGTTGATCGATTGACGAAGTCAGCTCATTTCATTCCGGTACGTACTGAGTACTCGCTTGATAAACTGGCTGAGCTATATATTTCTAAAATTGTGAAACTTTACAGAATACCCTTATCGATCATATCAGATAGAGATCCGAGGTTTACCTCACGGTTTTGGAAAAAGGTTACAAGAAGCCTTGGGCACGAGGTTGAGTTTTAGTACTGCTTTCCACCCACAAACCGATGGCCAATCCGAAAGAGTGATTCAAACCTTGGAAGACATGTTGAGGTGTTGTGTTCTAAAATTCCAAGGTAGTTGGGAAAAATACTTACCTTTGGTTGAGTTTGCCTATAACAATAATTTTTAGACGAGTTTAAAAATGGCACCCTATGAAGTGTTGTATCGCTGAAACTGTTGAACTCCCTTGTATTGGACAAAGCTCAAGGAAAGTAAATTGCACGGGGTTGACTTGGTTAAGGAAACCGAGGACAATGTGAAAGTAATTAAAGATGGCTTAAGAGCAGCATCGGATAGACAAAAGTGTTATATGGATTTGAAAAGAAAAGAAATTGAGTTTCAAGTTGGTGATAAGGTATTTTTGAAAGTATCCCGATGGAAAAAGGTTCTGAGATTCAGCAGGAAGGACAAGTTAAGTCCTCGTTTCATAGGACCTTACGAGATCACCGAAAGGATAAGATTGGTAGCTTATCGGTTGGCTTTACCACCGGAGTTGGAAAATTTCCATGATGTATTCTACGTGTCTATGTTGCATCGTTATAGATCGGACCCCTCACATGTGATATCACCGAAAAAAGTTGAGATTTGACCAGACATGACTTATGGTGAAGAGCCGATCAAGATCTTGGATTGAGAAGTCAAACAGTTGAGTAACAAGAATAGCGCCTTAGTAAAAGTGTTATGTCATAGACATGGGATAGAGGAGGCTACATGGGAGCCTGAGGAAGCCATGAGAAATCAATACCCGCACTTGTTTACCGATAAAATTTTCTTAGATGAAAATCCTTAAGGGGGAGAATTGTAACATCTTAAATTAGGGCCTAGTTGAAACAGTGGTTTTGAGACCAAAAATTCGAGATAGAAATAATCATTTTATAAATATTACAAGGTCCATGATATATATGCATGCCTGTGTGAAAATATCGATAGGAAATTTTATCGATAAATTGTCCAATTGAGTTATTAGGACAAAATTGCAATAAGTGAAAAACATGTGTTCTAGTTGATTTAAAGGCTTAATTGTGATGAGATTTGAAATTTGAAGTCCTTATTTGGCAACTAGGCCATTATATGTCATTATGGATAAAAATGGACATAGGAGGGATAAAATATCAAAGTTATAATGGAAGCACATTTTGGTCCATTGGTTAATAAAAGAATTAAAAGGGAAAATAGTCAAAATTTGTGTCCATCTTCATCTTCCTTGGCCGAATTTCAAAAGAAGCCATAGCTAGGGTTTCTTTCATCTTTCAAGCTCAAAGTAAGTGCATTCTAGCCCCGTTTTTAATGTTCTTTATATTTTTGAAACCTTATAGCTCGATTTAGCTATTTCTACCTTTAATTTGAGCTAGGGTTCATGTTCAAAAACATACCCATGAATGACATGCTTGTGATTTTATGTCTAATGGAAGAATATAGAGGTTTGAGGTGTGACAAACAACTTTTACTAGGTGGTTTTTGGTGAAATTGATAAAAGGGACCTAATTGTAAAAGTTATAGAAACTATGTGTAAATGTGTGAATAAATGAAAAATGTGGGTTGGTATAAGAGGAAAAATGATTCGGCTAGGCTTGAATAATGAGAAAAACGAGTACTTTTCATTTTACGAGCGTAGGGGCAATTTTGTAATTTTGTAAAATTTTAAGGGGCAAAATTGTAATTTTTCCATACCATGATTTTTGGACTGAAATGAATAATGCATGTATTAAATAAACTAAGTGTGCTGTTATAGATCAAGAGGGACGAGGGATAGACCTTGACCGAGGAAAAGGCAAGGTTGTGGACTAAATCGTAAATTTGTCATATTTTGCATCGAGGTAAGTTGTGTGTAAGTAATTCAACAACTCCAATATTACGTATTTAATATTTGACATTATATGATACATGTATGTATGCTTTAATAAAATTGACTTGTGATGATCCAATGGAAGTTTTATGATAGCATCTTGTCTTAGAAGCCCGGGTGACCCAAAGGAATACTTAGGACTTGGATGTCGTGACACCGTGCTAAATGTGCTTGCGTAAGACCATGTCTAGGACATGGCATCAGAGATGATATATATGCCTGTGTAAGACCATGTTTGGGGCATGGTATCAGTGACGATATATGTGCCTGTGTAAGACCATGTTTGGGACATGGCATCAACGATAAAATGTGTGCCTGTGTAAGACCATGTCTGGGACATGGCATCGGCAATGATATGTGTGCCAGTGTAAGAGCATGTCTGGGACATGATATCGGTAATGATATATGGATTCATGTAAGACCATGACGGGGACATGGCATTGGTACTTTAATTGGTGTATGACAATCCCGAGTGTCCTTTAGTACTCCGGTGGTTCAACGGGTCATTCAAGATGTTGGGTTGAGAAGTGGAGTGATATGATTAAGAACATACGGTATAGGTATGTGCGTAAACCTCATGAGTATTGAACTCGATTCATGATGGGAAATTTAGCATGAGTAGAAAAGAGCAAGATAAGGTTGATGTTTAATGAGTTTTAATGTCAATTTTGACTACGTTCATGTGTGTAGTATGATATTGTGGTGATAATTGATAATATGTTTAATCCATGAATATCTTGACTTATGTTCTTATTTATTTACATGCAACTTACTAAGCCCTGTGCTTACCCTTCTCTCCTTTCCCTTTTCTTTTAGAATCGTCAAGCTAGCTCTGGGGTCGTGGACGTCGGAGCTAGAGTCACACTATCAACAAATCTTTTGGGGTATAATTAGTTTACTACATTTAAGTATGGCATCTATAGAGGACTTAGTATTTTGTTATACGTGTCATATTTGTTAGCCAAAGTGATGGCTCTTTTTGGTATATTATTCCATTTTGTACATGGCCGTGAAATATGGCTCATATTGATTATTGGGTTGAAATCCCTAAACATTGTTACATGCATGAGATCTCTTATTACTTTTGTGGTGTTTGCCAAATGGTTGATCAAATGTGGAATTTATGTTTGATGGATAAATGATGCCAATTGGTATGGTCACTATATTAATAAAGGTAAAGAAATGTATTGAATGAACTTAACAAGTCAAGGAGTCTCAATTAGGTAAACTTGATATGAATTTATCATGCATGAGTTAACATTATGGATGTCTAAGTAACCCTTTTATGGCATGTCAACCACCATTGGCATATGAGTGTGTGTTGGGGTTGTTGAGGGTGACAAGAGGGCTTGGAAAATAGCCTCAAACTTGTCCACATGGGTATCCTTACGGCCATGTGTCTAGGTCGTGTGTGACACAAGGTCAGCCCAATAGGCATGTAGTCCGGCTGTGTGTCCCCTGTACTCTAGTTTTATAAGTCAGTATGCATGGTAATAAACATACAGTCAGAGACACGACCGTATGTATCAGTCGTGTGGAGGACACGACCTTAGGACATGGGCGTGTGCCCAGGCTATGTGAAGTCTGCACCTTAAATGCGAAAGTTTAATTCACCACACGGTCTAGCACACGGGCGTGTGACTTGGCCGTTTGATATTAAATTTATGCTAACGTGATAAATAGAGAGTTACATGGCCTGGAGACATGGAAGTGTCCTTGTGTCTACACGGGCATGTGACCCTGTTTTAAGAAAATTTTTCTAAAGTTCCCGGATTAGTCCCGAACCGCCCTTGATGTATGTTTTAGAGCTTGTAGGCCTATATAAGGGACTATATGCATGTTCTTGAATAAATTTTAAATTTGAACAAAATTTTATGGCCCGATTTTACATAGTTATGTATATTCAAGTCCAGTAATGCCTCGTATCCTCTCCCGGCATTGGACACGGGTAAGGGGTGTTACACAGTAACTCTTCAGGAAACACATCTGGATATTCACAAACAACTGGCACTGATTCAATCTTCTTTTTAGTCACTTTCGTGTCGAGCACATAAGCTAAATAAGCTTCGCAACCCTTTCTCACATATTTTTGAGCTAACATCATTGAAATCACATTTGGCAATCCATTCAAATCATCTGATTCAATTCGAATAATCTCATTACTCTGACATCTCAAACCAATCATCTTTCATTTGCAATTTATAACAACATCATGCAACGTTAACCAGTCCATACCCAGGATTATGTCAAACTCGTCAAATGGTAACAACATCAAATTTGCCAGAAAACAATTACCTCGAATCATCAATGGACAATTCTTGCACACTTTATCGACTAAAGCACACTTGCCTAAGGGATTCGATACTGTAATTACAAATTCAGTAGACTCTATAGGCAAAGTCTTACTAGATACTAAATTCATGCATATATATGAATGAGTAGACCCTAGATCTATCAATGCAATAACTTTAGTATCATAGAGAGTAAAAGTATCGGTAATAACATCCAGAGATGATGCTTCTTCACGTACTTGAATAGCGTAGGCTCGTGCAGGTGCTCTAGCATCAGATCTAGCTGCAGTGTCTCGCGTCACACCCCTACCACCACTCGCATTTCCTATGTTTCTCGGTGGTCTACCCCTAGCTACAGTGTTACTCGGCCTCGTGTTCTGAGCATTATCTTTTTCAACTAGCTCTGGGCAATCTTTTATAAAGTGATCTCGTGAACCACAACTGTAATAAGCTCGATTATTACTCTTTCTCCAGCAATCTCCAAAATGCCGTCTTCCACATTATTGACACTCAGGCTTAAAATCTTTTATGTTACCAACGCTTGATACTGATATGGCTTGAGCTTTAGGATTAGTGTATTTCTTGCGACAATCTCTATTCTAATATCTCGTTGAAGTCGTCGATCTATTAAAGTAATCTCTTGATTTCTTCAATGAGGAATGATAAGATTTATTCATCGATCTCTTCCTCGAATCTCTCGCCTCTCCATCAACTTTTCTTTGTTCTTTGCTGAGGTCCTCGGCTTTAGAAGCCATCTCAACCAGTACGACAAATTCTTTCAGCTCAATTATCCCAACTAACAGCTTTATATCTTCATTTAATCCATCAACAAATCTTTTACACATGATCTCTTCAGTAGACACATATTCTTGAGCATATTTACTTATATGTACAAATTCTCTTTCATATTCAGTAACGGTCATCTGGCCTTTTTTCAATTCCAGAAACTCTTTATTTTTCTGACCGAGGAATCTTTGGCTTATGTACTTCTTCTGAAACTCTATTTGAAAGAATTCCCAGGTAACTCGTTCCCTAGGAAATGCCGATGTCAACGTTTTCTACCAGTGATATGCATTATCTCTAAGCAAAGATACTACGTATTTAATACATTTCATCTTGAGTACAAAATAATTCATCAAATACTCGGATAATGCTCTCAAGCCAGAACTCAGCCCTCTCGACATCATCATCAACCGTAGCCCAAAACTCTTTAGCCTCGTGTTTATGAATCTTATCAACAGGTGGCTTACTCAATCAAATCAGATCTATTACTTGTGGCACAACCGGGACTTGTTGAGGAACAGGTGGGGGTAGAGGTTGATGAGCAGCTGGATTCGTTTGTACGAATTTCATGAACCGCTCAGTCATAATTTGGAAGAAGGCTTGCTTAGCCTCTCCTCCCTAACTACTAGATATCGGCCTAGATTCGGCCGGTGCTGCCCCTTGAGCGGGAGTGGGCACATTGCTCTAACATCATCAGCTATCACTTGTTCTGGATCCATTAGCTATATAAAAAACACATTTTAGTTGTCAGGAATCATCACACTATCGCAATTAATATATATAGAATATATTGCTAGACTCACATACACTACTTAGTCCTAGAATCAACTCAACCGTAGCTCTGATACCAATCAAATGTAACATCACTATCCCATATCCATCACTAGACTAGGGCTAAGAGGCATTACTGGACAATTAAAATATTTCGAATACATTTCACATTCAATAAGTATAACATCATCATGTCATAATCAAACATCAACCTTAAGTCCCTATTTTGGGTCATCGAGACCTTAATCATACATTAAAAAAGGGTTAGGACTAAATCGAGCACATACAAATTTTTCAAAAACTTAACATATTTTCTCAGTTTTAAAGGTCACACGCCCGTGTGAACAGGCCGTGTGCCTCACACGGTATTAGACACGCACGTGTGTCTAACCATGGAAAAACAGGGCATACATACTAACTTAACCACACGGCCATAAGACACGCCCGTGTGCCTTGGCCGTGGTCAAAGCTGACTTGGATAACACAGCTAACCTGTAACACCCCTTACCCGTACCCAAGGCCGGGATAAGGTACGAGGCGTTATCGGACAAACATACAAACATTAAACTAAAATACGGGCCATAAAATTTCATTCATATTTCAAAACATTCATTCACTTACACATAGTCCCTTATTTGAGTCTACGAAGCCCAAAACATACTTTAGAAAGGGTTTGGGACTAAACCGAGAACTTACGAAAATCTTGGAAATTTCATGCTTTAAGGCTCCACACGCCCGTGTCCCAAAGTCGTGTTCCATACACGGCTGAGACACATGGTCGTGTCTCTGCCTGTGTGGAATATACCTAGGCTATTTTCCAAGCTTTGGTCAACCTTAATCTCTTACACACTTATACAAAATCAAAAGCATATAACATGGTATTCATTTAATGATTAAATATTCTCATTAAACCACAAACATAGCATTTGTATGTCATCATACATGTGTCTCTCATAGTCATTTTACCTTGTTTATTATAGTACCACTTATACATTTATACCAAGATTATCATCTTACCAAATATCTTCAGCTTAATCAAGAAGTATTCATATTTAAAACTAGATCATATCTTTATAAAATACCACAATTCAGATGAGCAAAATAACATGTTTGCCTGAAACATTTCAATTCAACTCCATACCCAACAAGCATTACATTGAGACTAGTCATATATATATACATGTCATGATACATATCATTCTCTTTCTGTTTCCTTATAAACACATATCATTTATTTCATTATATCAATATTTCATATACCATAGTTTCCATGTATTCCACATATATTGATTTTCCTCCTCCTCTCTATTCCATATCCTTAATGTATATAGCATTCTTGTAACTACGATTTCACAATTTACTAATAAATGCTCACATCAAACTATCCACACGAGTCATACTCACTTACTTACTTATAATTTGAGTTACAGAGCTCCAAATTAAGATTTATAAATTTCCCCTGAAGGTAGACTCACATATATGTCCACCATAAAATTTTCATAATTTTTGGTTTAGCCAATTAGTACAGTTTATTCATTAAAATTTCCCCTATTTCACTTTCTGACAGTTCTGACTTCTCTTCACTAAAAATTAATTATCTCATAGTACAGAACTCGGATAATGTTCTTGTTGATTTATCTTGAAAATAGACTCATTAGGAATTTTAAAAATATAAGTTTGAGCCTCTAATTATTTTTATCCAAATTTTTGTAATTTTCCAAAGTCAGAACAGGGGATCACGTAATCATTCTGAACCAGTCTCACAAAAACATAAATATCTCAAAATATAGAACTTCTTTTATTGCTTTGTTTCTTTTATATGAAAATAGACTCATTAAGATTTAATTTGATATCTCATTAAGTCTCTACTTCAGTTTTTACTATTTTTGGTGATTTTTAAAAATCACGTCACTGCTACTGTCCAAAATAGTTTTATTGCTAATTCACTCTTTCACACTTTCTTTGTATTAACCTCATTTTAATATACATATCACAAATCATTTTCACCACATTTCATACATCACAATTATAGGCCCATGATCACAAGGTCACCATAAAATAATCCTTATGTATAACTTGCTTGTTTATAACCTTACCACATCCTGGTCACTTAATGAACACATCATTCACATAACCAAGTTCCTGCACTTATTCATCACAAAACTCACAAAGCAATACATAGAGAGTCTCCCGTTGAACACTTCGGATCAATCCTCGATACTTGGTGGTTTCAGCACATAGCTCCACCCATCATATAGTTCGGCTCTCTTGTACACATGGTGAACACTCAGTACCACCCATGTGACCTAGCTAATTTATCTCGTAGCTCTCTTGTCTACATGGTGTCCTTCACCGAACCACGCATGCGACCTAGCTACATATATCCCAGTAGCTCTCTTGTCTACATGGTGTACACATAGTATCACCCATGCACCTAGCTACATCATAATGTCTCGTAGCTCTCTTGTACACATGATGTGCACTCAAGACCATACATGTGACCTAGCTACGCTCCATCTATATTATTCAATCTTTCTCAATGTTCAACCGGATTTCTCTCTTTTCCAACAATTTCACCAATCAAGTAATTATCCACAAACATATTTCCAATATTATTATAAAATATCATAATACAAGTAATATTGATGTATTACTTACATATAAACTTACATCTAATTTAATATTAAGGCAATAACATTAAATTACACATTGCCTTATTAAAAATCATATGAACTTACAATTTCCATAATATCCATAATCATAGAAATCACATTTATTTATGATAATTCAATGCACTTCATGTACCATAGACATATTTTTAAACCAATTCATAAACTTGGCACCATAATCATTTAATTTAACATAATTCAATTAATTCACTAAATTTAACTTTCAAATATAAATTACAAGATTATTGTTTGTATTATTATCATACCAACTTACATACTTTCAACATCTCGAAATTATAATAAATATATCAATTTTACATTGAAACATGCATAAATTAATGCTTATTATACATATAAACTTACCTCGATACTAAAACGGCCATTTTACCAACTTTCCCAATTTTCGATTTTTCTATCATTCTAGGTTCAAATCTCGTTTTCCGGGATCTAAAACATCATATTTTAATTATTTAATTAATGTACTATTTAAAACATTCCTTAACTCAAACTTTGGAAAAATTACAATTTTGCCCCTAAACTTTTGCATATTTACACTTTTGCCCCTAGGCGCGGGAATTAAACTTCATAGCTTATTCTTATGTTTTATGACATGCTGATCACTTTTCCCTTCTATGGAAACATCAAATTCTCACTCTAACATATACTTATGACTATTAGGTATTTTTACTAATTAAGTCATTTTACTCGTTTTCACTCAAAACCGAGTAGCACAAGTTGTCTAACATAATTTAAAACCTCATATTCTATCATAAAACAACAAAATAAACACATTTCACCTATGGGTATTTTTCCAAATATGAACCCTAGCTTAAATTATTGCTAGAATAAGCTTAATCAAATTTCCGGGATTCCAAAAACGTAAAGAACTTGAAAAACGGGGTTAGAACGGACTTACTATTGAGCTTGGAAAGCTTGAAAACCCTAGCCATGCCTTCCCCCATGCTAATTTCGGCTCCATGAAAAAGATGAGTCAATTTTGGCTTTATTTTCCCTTTTTTTTTTCTTTTAATTACCAAATGACCAAAATGCCCTTCCTTACTAAACTTTCAAAAATTCCATCCATGTCCAATTTTTGTCCATCACTTAGAAATTTGTAAAATTGCTATTTAGGACCTCTTAATTAATATTTCAAAGCAATTTCATACTAGAAACTTCTAGAATGCCAGTTTTGCAACTTATTCAATTTAGTCCCTAACTTCAAATTGAGCACTTTATGCATGGAATTTCTTCACGAAATTTTCACACAATCATGCAATCATATCATAGACCTCAAAATAATCATAAAATAATTATTTCTATCTCAGATTTTCTGGTCCCAAAATCTCTGTTCCAACTAGACCCAATTTTGGGCTATTACATAACCACACGCCCATGTGTCTAACCTCTGTACCCTTCGAAATGGCCACACATGCCCATATGCCAAGGCTGTGTGCCTCACACGGCCACGTACGAGACTGACTTGAATAGCTAAATTACAACAGATACACGTCGAGACACATGCCTATGTGCTCAACTGTGTGGGGTGAAATTAGGCTTGGTTTAAGCCACATTTCCCAACTATCTCAAACACTCAAAACCTACAACATTTTAGCCTTATTTGCATACTTTCATAGGCAACCAATTCAACCACCTTGTATATATATCATACCATTCAAATACCATCCAAATCACTACTCAATTTCACAACCAAAACATACCAAATCAATTTACCAAAGTCATCACAACTTACATAAGTTTCAACTACATAAACTCATCATTTATTCACATACTTCATACTACAAAACTTGCCAATTCAACATTCCAAAATCAAACCATCACATGAACATTAAATACATCATATGACCCACCTATCAAACACACCATTTTAGCCAACTTATGAGGCCATACATACCAATATTTACAAGCCAAGTCTCATGCTAATCACAACACAAAACATATCAAAATAACACTAGCCTATACATGCCATATACCATATATGCAACTATCAAAATGGTACCAAAATTGATGTCCGATAGTGTGATTGATGTCGCTGACGATCCCAAGATCCAAGCTAGCTTTGTAACACTGTAAAACAGAGAACATCTCACACAGTAAGCTTTAAAGCTTAGTAAGTTCGTACCATAAATAAACAACAGTTTATAATATACAAAACATCAACTAATAAATACTTAGTAATTCACAGTTCATCCATCAATTCTATTCTATCTCATATAACATGTTCATACGAATTCATCAAGCTTTATATCATCTACCTCATAGGTATTGAACATGCCAGAACTTTCCCATATAATTTCATTTCATTCTCACCTCTCGTTCAAATACATTAGTTCATTCGGAAATCTTTCCATGCTTTAAGAATTTGCACATTTAGTGCATCAGTGATTTGCTGAATCAGTAACAATCTCTCATACTTAGTTCCATTTCAATAAACCAAAGCTATCTTGGTATCACAAACTATAACACCCCTTACCCAAGATCGTTGCCAGAGTTGAGCATGAGGCGTTACCTGACTTAACTTACTAATTCGGGGCATAAATTTTCTTTTAAAATTAATTTATTTACATTCATTCAATATGTCCCTAAAAATGGCCCTCGAGACCCTAAAACATGCAATTGAAACGGTTCAGGACCAAACCGGGAACATTAAAAATTTTCCGAATACTTAGACAAATCAAAACAATTTATTTCATTATTCCTTATAAAACTGCCCACCTGCGTCATAGTCACTAAATAAATCATAACTCGAGTCACAAAACTCAAAATTTAAATTAGTAAATTTTCCTTGGAACTAGACTCATATATCTTCTTTCTAATTTTTTTCCAAAATTTTTAGTCTAGCCAATTAGTACAGTTTATTAGTTAAAGTTTCCCCTGTTGCACTATTTGACTACTTTAACCTCTTCTCACTACGAATCAATTTTCTCCCTATACAGACTTCAAATATCCATGACGTTTGTTTCTATTGAAATTATATTCACTAAGGAATCTAGAAATATAAACTATGACACCTAATTATTTTTTTAAAATTTTTAGTGAATTTATAAAGTCAAGATAGGGGATTCAGAAATCGCTCTGACCCTATCTCACTAAAATTCAATTATCTCTTAATATACACTTCTTTTGCTTACTCTGTTTCTTTCATATGAAAATAGATTCAATAAATTTTAATTTTATATCTCATTCATCACCTAATTCCATTTCTAATATTCTTTGTGATTTTTCAAGATCACATCACTGCTGCTATTCAATATTGTTTTAATGCTAATTTCACTTTTTCATGATTTCTTTGTATTAACTATCATTTAGGCATACATAACACCGAAACATGTTATTCATTAGCCATTTCAATAGCTAACCATTATCAAATATTTACATACCATTCTTTATCCATATCATAAAGACATACACACAAAATGGCTAAGTCCCTATACATGCCATAAACTAGAACATTTGTAAACGAAGATACCCATTTGGTAACTTGATAGTCGATAGTGTGAAGTGATCTCCGACAACCTCCAACCCGAGCTTGCTTTTAAGTACTCTGAAACATGGGAAAGTGAAAGAAGTAAGCTTATAAAGCTTAGTAAGTTTACATGTAAAATAATAAGCATTAGCAATCAATTTAGCTTACTACTATGCTGTCATAATTTGCTTAAATAATGTTTAGTTCTTACTTTCCCATCTTACTCATCGGTAACCTTACCAAAGGCTCAGAATACAAAAGGCGCCTTATTTAATAGCTTGCTTACATACCTGCAACATCTCACTTAACACATGAGTACTCTTTCATAATATAGGCATATTGCCAATCATGTCATAAAGTGTCACAAGCATAACTGAAAACTCTATCACTTACTTAATACTTGATAATCTCAATTACTTACAATACTCATTCTTCATGTTCTCACCTTGTCGTTTCTTTGAGTTACTCTTTGGATTACTCGGGAACCTTCTTCATGTTCTCACCTTGTCGTTTCTTTGAGTTACTCTTTGGATTACTCAGGAACGTTTTCCTTTTTGAACTTACCATTTCCATGTCTTGACATGGTCTTACATGGTATCCTTGCCTTGTGAACTCACCAATGCCATGCCTTGGCATGGTATTACATGGGACCTTTGCCTTATAGTAACTCATCAATGCCATGTCTTGACATGCTCTTTCATGGTATCCTTTCCTTATGAACTCACCAATGCCATGCCTTGGCATGGTCTTACATGGGACCTTTGCCTTATAGTAACTCATCAATGCCATGTCTTGACATGGTCTTACATGATTTCCTTGCCTTATAGAACTTATCAATGCCATGCCTTGGCATGGTCTTACATGATATCCTTATCTTACCAAATGCCATGTTCCAAACATGGTCTTACATGGTATCCATATCTTATAGAACTTATCAATGCCATGCCTTGGCATGGTCTTACATGATATCATTATCTTACCAAATGTCATGTTCCAAACATGGTCTTACTGGTATCCTTGTCTTAATGTCAATGCCACATCTTGATGTGGTCTTACATAGAGTCCTTAATCAATGCCGATGCCATGTCTTGACATGGTCTTACACGGGATCCTTGCCTACCAATGCCATGTTTTAACATGGTCTTACATGGTATCCTTAACCTTCAATTCCTCCTTAAATGCCATGTTATGAACATGGACTTTTCCGTCAATTCTTCCTTAATTTCCATGGTACAACCATGGACTTTGAGATATCAATGCCTTGTCAAGTCATAGCTGAAATATACTTGTTCAAATTTTCAAGGTTAGTCGCATAACTCAATAATAACAATACTAATAACAATAATTGCATAATAATAAAATGCTATTCAACTTACAAACTTACATTCTCAATCTCATCACATCATCAACTTAACTTATTCTCATAAAATTATGCTAGTAAATTCTTTCTTGTTATCATACAAAGCCATAATACAAAATATGGTCTTACATATAAATTATACAAGTTCTCTTTCCAATATCGAATTATTATCGAACATTAATCATTATATCTGAAACTCAATAGTATTTGTGGCCAAAATATCAATTTATCATTCAAATATGCATAATTAAATGCTTATTAAACATATGAACTTACCTCGATACCAAAACGACCATTTTACCAACTTTCCCAATTTTTGGTTTTTCTCCCGTTCTAAGTCTAAATCTCACTTTCCAGGATCTAAAACATCATATTTTTCTTATTTAATTAATTTACTATTCAAAACATTCCTTAACTCAAACTTTAGAAAAATTACAATTTTGCCCCTAAACCTTTGCAGAATTACGATTTTTCCCCTACGCTCAGAAATTAAAATTTATTCATTTTTCTTATTTTTTATGACACGCTGAACATTTTTCCCTTCTATAGAAACATCAAATTCCCACTCTATCATGTACTTATGAACATTAGGTATTTTTACCGAATATATCGTTTTACTTGTTTTCACTTAAAATCGCTTAGCAAAAGTTGTTTAACATAATTTTAAGCTTCATATTCTACCATAAAACATCAAAATAAACACATTTAAACTATGGTTATTTTTCCAAATATGAACCCTAGCATGAATTATTGCTAGAATAAGCTAAATCAAGTTACTAGGACTCCAAAAACGTAAAGAACATTAAAAACGAGGTTAGAACGAACTTACTATTGAGCTTGGAAAGCTTGGAAACCCTAAACATGGCTTCCCCCATGCTATATTCGGCCTCCATGAAGAAGATGGACCAATTTTGGCTTTATTTTTCCTTTTTAATTCTTTTAATTACGAAATGACCAAAATGCCCTTAAAGGCTTTTCTTTCAAATTTGTCCTATTCTTGCCCATTTTTGTCCAAACGTAAATATAATGGTCTAATTCTAAATAAGGACCTCCACTTTAAGAACCCATTTCAATTGAATCCCCCTTATTATCTAGAACACACATTTTGCTAATTTTACAATTTAGTCCTAATTATCAAATTAGGCACTTATACAAAAAATTTCTTCACAAAATTTTCACACAATTATTCAATCAATGAATAAACCTTAAAACTTAATAGGAATAAATTTTTTTGACCTCAAATTCGTGTTTTCGCAACCACTATTCCGTTTAGGCCCCATTTCGGGATGTTACACACACTTAGTGCCTTATATAGCGAAGATATTCCATCACGCACACTTAGTGCCATTTGTAGCCAAAGCTATTTCGAATCGCACACTTAGTGCCGAACATAGTCAATTACCATCATGCTCAAACCGTAATCAAATATTTATACAACTTAAGCATTATTAAAGCATTAAACATAACTATAACATCATTTATCACGTACGAACTTACCTCGTACTCGGAATTGACGATTTGGATCATTTATTCGATAATCTTTGATTTTCCTCGATCTAAATCTAAATTCCTCTTTTCTTGATCTATGTGTATTGAAAATTAACCCTTTTGTTCAACAAATCATTCAATTCAATCCATATACACATATTTAGGGCATTTTACAAATTAGCCCTCACAGTTTTACATTGTATCACTTTAGTCCCTAATTCATAAAATCACAAAATACACAAAATTTCCTTTTACACATATTAGGCTAAAAATTCACTTAGCTCATACAAGCCCATTTATTTCATTTATTTCACATTTTAGTCCCTCAAAAATCTCATTTTCACAAATTAGTCCATAATAAACAAATTAATCAAAAATCACAATACAAAACATGTTTATCTATCACTAAGCTTTCATATTTCACCATTTTTCATCACAAAACTCATGAATTCATCAATGGCATCTCGTCAAATTGTCAACACTTTCATAAATTTAAGCATGGGCTAGCTAGAGCACTTAACAACGATCACAAAAATGTAGAAATCATCAAAAACGAAGCTCAAAACATACCTTAATTGAACTAAATGAGTTCCGAAATATCAAACCCTATTTTTAGCTTCTTCTTTGCTTCATTCAGCCATTAATGGATGATAATGAAACCATTTTTTTATTTTGTTTTTACTTAATATAACATTAATCATCAATTACCAATTTAACCTTTAATAAACCATATAAAAATCACATAATATAAGGCCATTAATGTCCACTAACATTATCAATGGTCTAATTACAACTTAAGGACCTCCCATTTAGAAAACCATAACACTTAAACACTTTTAACATATAGCTAGCCACTTTTACATTTTACGCGATTAAGTCCTTTTTCACAAATCGGACATGCAAACGATAAAATTAAATTACGAAATTATCACAGATATCAATTCACATAATATAAACATAGAAAATAATATTTAAAATAATTTTCTAACCTCAAATTTGCGGTCCCAAAACCACTGTTCTGACTAGGGTCTAAACCGGGCTATTACATACAAGAAATGTTTTACCACTCTAATTAGTGATAATAGTTGTGTTTGGTAAAAGATTGATTTCAATCTTGTTAGGCAAGCTTAGTATCAGATTTCAAAGGCAATAGTGAGATTTTTCACATTCCCACTAAGTTTATTTTTGTTATATGTGCTATAAAAGGATGCCTATAGCCAATATGTTTCACTTTTGTTTACTATGTGTTCTTTCATACGTCTCTACAATTTTTAGTTATCATTGCTACAAGAGACGAGGAAGGTTCCCGGAAGCTTGTCAAAATGCCATTAATAAGTACCTAATTGGTAATTTCTGGGAAACCTTTAGGTCGATTACTAGGGAATTTACATCTTTGCATTTGTGCATGCATAATCTAATTTTAATAGATAAATGGTCTGGTAATTATGATTATTTATTATTTAACTCAAGAACCTAGTGAAGGTCCAAACAATAGAGGCAAAGGACCAGTATAGTAGATTCTATCCTAAAGTATCTGGTGAGTTTCTTCTTGCTTCATTGGAGTTATGAAACTTTATGATATGTGGTTGTGTAGGGTAAGTTATCTCTATTGGAGATTTTTCGATGTGGTGTGTATTGACGTGTGTGTGTTAAGTCAGTGTTGTATGTGTGAACATGGCCATGGTCGAGATAAAAATACAAGCTATATGAATATTAAAATGAGTGGCTGATACAAAATTCTGATTTTTGAAATATAGTTCCAAGGTTGGCACAATGTTGGGTCATATGTAAACATACATGATTGGGACAAGTATGCATAAGTTGGCGGTATGTATCCACAAAAGGTACTATATGCATTATATTGGTGAAGTGTTGTCACCAGATAACTATACTTGCAACTTAGCATAATGTGTCTATATGACTGATTCTCAAAATTGACTTTATTTTTTGGTTTATTATCAGCAACCTGATAATCATTCTACATCTATTTGGAACTCATTAAGTTCAATTGAACTTACTTCGTTATTTTTCTTTCTCAAGGTTTTGAGTGGTAAAAGAAGATCATTAGAATGAGACTATGTCAGAGCTGCGTCTGTGGGTGAGCCACTTGTCTATTTTTTATCATGCATGGCTAGTGTATATATACATTTTGTACTTAATTTTTGTTTTTACCCTAAAGTCGTATTGTTTTTGTATTAAAGTGGAACTTCCTCTTATTATACATGTGTACGCCAAACTCCCTTGATTTGCAATTTACAAAGCTACCCTTTCTATTAAGTGTATCTTCCATACATCGCAGTGTATGATTTAAAGATTACATTTATTAATTCCTATTAGTTTCTATAAGAATGTGTTACTAAATAAGCCAAGAAAAATGGTATTTAACTAAAAGGACAACCTTTAGAACTGATTTCTCAAAGATTTAAATTAAGCCTAAGGATTTGAGTCTAACAATAATGGCCAAATCCGTTGGGTAGTTTGTTTGGCTGATTGAAATACGCGATGTCTTCCTGATGGACTAAGGAGTGTTACAAATTTTTGGTATTAGAGTTTAGGTTAAGTCACGTCTTTCCATGCATGATATATTTATAGCTTAATCCATATAGTTTTGATTTATTCAAGTATTGTTGTAGTTAGGAAATATGTCTGAAAGCTCAAGAGAAGCGACCGTTGAAGAAATTGAGAGCCATGTACCTCTAGCGCAAAGGCAGGCCCTGCAGCTGATTCGAGCATGGCAGGAAGTGCTTTTCGTAATTTTTTTCTTCACAATGATAGGTTAATAGTTTGACCAATTTATGGGGACAGCCTAAGCACCTCAACCACCCCAGCAACCTTAGCTCAAAGTGGTACAGCTAGTACCTCATTCACCACCAACATCAGCTATAGCTTAGTTTAAGGGAAATCTTATGAGGGAGATATGTAAGCCTAGTGCTAAACAATCCGCAGTGATAATGAGCTATATGCTAATACCCATAAAAGTGTGTGCATGGTTATCTCCAATAAGTCGAACCAATAAGGGTAAAATGAGAATCTGATTTGAAATGGGATAGGGCCAACTTCTAAAAGAGATTGTTATTTGGAACTGCACATTAGGGAATAAATAAGCAGATAGGTTTGTCAACGATTGTCTTAGAAAATGCAAGGCATTGACCAAGCTAGAGGATTTGTAGAGGTCCTAGCAATACGCAGGGAGTTTAAATTATGTGTCTTTATTCTTATTTCATGAAATATAGAGTTTTATAGTGAATTAATGCACAAGAACTCACTAAATTCACCCTGAACATACCATTATTGTAACAGCCCAAATTTTTGTGAAATCAGAACAGTGGTTTTAGGACCACAAATCCGAGCTGAAAATAAAATTTTTTTTATTTTATTATATGGTCCACAATATGATAGAAATGTGAGGTGAATTTTTTTATAATAAAATTTTATCGATTATGTGCTTAATTACAAGAAGGACCAAATCGCATAAAATGTAAAAGTTGAATTCTAGTAGCTAGAAGGACTAAATAGATATGGAATTCAAAACTTGAGGTCCTTATATGGTAATTAGACCATTAATAAAAAGTTAGTAGATATTTTTAGATGATTCATCCATGGAAAATTAGAAAAAGACTTAGGACTAAATTAGAAATCAATATTATTAATAGATGATAAATTATTAAATAGAAATAAAAATCATTTTTATCATCTTCTTCCCCAAACTAATACATGGAAACCCTAGGAGAGAGAGAGAAGAAACTTTTAGGGCCAAAATGGGTAAGTTTCCTTGGTCCGTTTTTAGTAATTTTGATATTTTTTAAACTGGGATAGCTTAATCTATCTATTTAGGGGATCAATTCGAGAAGTTATCAAAGCATGGAAATGGGTCATGGATGTATATGCTGAAAATTAGAAAGTTGTGGTAGAAAAGGAAAGGTTGTTGATAGATAAACAACTTTTAAAAAGTGATTTTTTGATAAAAATATGATTTAGGGACTAAAATGTAAAGTTGTGAAATTGAAGAAAAATGCTAAATTTTTATGAATACATTTGCTGTAAATTTTGTAATGGGATTTTGGTTAGGCTTGGAATATGGAGTAAATTGCACAAATTTTTTCGAGCCTAGGGACGAAATAGGAATTTATGGAAATGTTAAGGGCAAAATGGTAATTTTGCCTAGGATGTAAATTGAGTCTAAATGAGTATGAAATATGAGAAATTGATGTAAAATTTACTCATATAGATCTAGATAGACCAAATTCGGAGCTCGAACGAGGAAAAAGGAAAATGTCGAATTAGTAGATTTTACGTACATGAACATTGTCGAAGTAAGTTCATGTAACTAAATTGTATTTAATTACATGCTTCCATTGATTGTGTTTATGTAAATTGTATAAATGCCATAAATATGTGAAATGATTACATATCCGATCAAGTCTGATAAATAAAAATGTTTAAATTAAATGATAATGCCCGATAGATGATAAATGATAAATGATAAGAATGTTACTTATATGCTTGAAATGAATGTGGAATGTGTTCATTTGAATTAAATGAATGTTGTGGATGTATGAAATAATCACATGCCCAATAATTCTTGAGAAAAATGTTTACATCCCTGTCGAATAAAATGGAAAATCGATGGATATGTGATTTCTCGATGTGAATGATGTCCTGGATTTGTTGCTGACGGGATTTAGCTCAGACGAGTAATCCTATTAACCTCATTACAAAACAGATTTATCCCGGACAGGTAATCATAATAGAAGTCCTTTGACACCCCTAGCTCGTATCCATCACCAGAGTAGGGTTACAAGGTATCACCGATCAATTCACAACATATAGCATACATTTATCAAGCATAAAACACGCATTCACATAAATCATTCAACTCAATCACATTGTCCCTTATAAGGGCCTACGAGGCCTTAAACATGCTTCAGAAGTGGTTCGGGACTAAACCGATAACATATGAAAATTGAAAAATTTCAACCGTACAGGGATCACATGCCCGTGTGAACAAGCCATGTGTCTCACACGGCTCCAGACACACCCGTGTCTCTAGTCGTGTGAAAACAGGGCATACATACTGACTTGGGTCACATGGCCAACCATACATCCGTGTGTCTAGCTCGTGTGCTCTTTGAATTGGCCATACACGCCCGTATGCCAGGCTGTGTACTAGGCTGTACCAAACCTGTAGGTTCTACTGACTTATGCAACACGGCCAAGTCACACACCCGTGTACTGAGCCGTGTGTAAATTAGGGGGTATACTGACTTGTGCTACCCGTGTGTGAGACTGTGTGGAGCATACAGACTTCATTTTAATTTCAACACCAGGGGACACACGTCCGTGTAACATGACCGTGTGTCACACATGGCTGAGAGACTATAACACCCCTTACCTGTACCCGACTTTAAAATAAGGTACGAGGCGTTACCGGACAAACATACAAACATTAAACTAAAATACGGGCCATAAAATTTCATTCATATTTCAAAGCGTTCATTCACTTACACATAGTCCCTTATTTGAGTTTACGGAGCCCAAAACATACTTTAGAAAGGGTTCCGAACTAAACCGAGAACTTACAAAAATCTTGGAAATTTCATGCTTTAAGGCTCCACACGCCCATGTCCCAAAGTCAGTGTTCCATACACTACCGAGACACATGGTCGTGTCTCTGCCTGTGGAATATACCTAGGCTATTTTCCAAGCTTTGGTCAACCTTGATCTCTTACACACTTATACAAAATCAAAAGCATATAACATGGTATTCATTTAATGATTAAACATCCTCAATTAAACCACAAACATAGCATTTGTATGTCATCATACATGTGTCTCTCATACTCATTTTACCTTGTTTATTATAGTACCACTTATACATTTATACCAAGATTATCATCTTATCAAATATCTTCACTTAATCATCAAGCATTCATATTTAAAGCTAGATCATATCTTTATAAAATACCACAATTCAGATCATGCAGAATAACATGTTTGCTCGAAACATTTCAATTCAATTCCATACCCAACAAGCATTACATTGAGACTAGTCATATATATATATATATATACATGTCATGATACATAACATTCTCTTTCTGCTTTTCTTATAAACACATATCATTTATTTTATTATATCAATATTTCATATACCATAGTTTCCATGTATTCCACATATATTTATTTTTCCTCCTCCTCCTCTCCATTCCACATCCTTAATGTATATAGCATTATTGTAAGTACGATTTCACAATTTACTAATAAATTCTCACATCAAATTGTCCACACGAGTCATAGTCACTTAATTATTTATAATTCAAGCTACAGAGCTCCAAATTAAGATTCGTAAATTTCCACTGAAACTAAACTCATATATATTTCCACCATAAAATTTTCATAATTTTTGGTTTAACCAATTAGTACAGTTTATTCATTAAATTTTCCCTTGTTTCACTTTCTGACAGTTCTGCCTCTCTTCACTAAAAATTAATTATATCACAGTACAGAACTCAGATAATGTTCTTGTTGATTTATCTTGAAAATAGACTCATTAGGGATTTTAAAAATATAAGTTTGAGCCTCTAATTATGTTTCTCCAAATTTTTGTGATTTTCCAAAGTCAGAACAGGGGATCACTTAATCTTTCTGAATTAGGCTCACAAAAACATAAATATCTCAAAATATAGAACTCCTTTGCTTGATCTGTTTCTTTTATATAAAAATAGACTCATTAAGCTTTAATTTGATATCTTATTCAGTATCGGATTCAATTTATAATATTTTTGGTGATTTTTTAAAATCACATCACTACTACTATCTAAAACAGTTTTATTGCTAATTCACTCTTTCACACTTTCTTTGTATTAACCTCATTTTAACATACATATCACAAATCATTTTCACCGCATTTCATACATCACAAGTATAGGCCCATGATCACAAGGTCACCATAAAATCATTCTTATGTATAACTTACTTGTTTATAACCTTACCACATCCTGGTCACTTAATGAACACATCATTCACATAACCAAGTTCCTGCACTTATTCATCACAAAACTCACAAAGCAATACATAGAGAGTCTCCCGTTGAACACTTCGGATCAATCCTCGATACGTGGTGGTTTCAGCACATAGCTCCACCCATCATATAGTTCGGCTCTCTTGTACACATGGTGAACACTTAGTACCACCCATGTGACCTAGCCAGTTTATCTCGTAGCTCTCTTGTCTACATGGTGTCCTTCACCGAACCACGCATGCGACCTAGCTACATATATCCCGTAGCTCTCTTGTCTACATGGTGTACACATAGTATAACCCATGCGACCTAGCTACATCATAATGTCTCGTAGCTCTCTTGTACACATGATGTGCACTAAGACGATACATGTGACCTAGCTACATACCATCTCAGATCATCCAATCTTTTCCAAGGTTCAACCGAGATTTCTCTCTTTTCCAACAAATTCACCAATCAAGTAATTATCCACAAACATATTTCCAATATTATTATAAAATATCATAATACAAGTAATAGTGATGTATTACTTACATATAAACTTACATCTTATTTAATATCAAGGCAATAACATTAAATTACACATTGCCTTATTAAAAATCATATGAACTTACAATTTCTCATAATATCCGTAATCATAGAAATCACATTTATGTATGATAATTCAATGCACTTCAAGTACCATAGACATATTTTAAATCAATTCATAAACCGGGCACCATAAACATTTAATTTAACATAATTCAATCAATTCACTAAATTTAACTTTCAAATATAAATTACAACATTATTGTCAGATTATTATCATACCAACTTACATACTTTCAACACCTCGAAATCATAGTAAATGTATCAATTTTACATTGAAAAATGCATAAATTAATGCTTATTATACATATGAACTTACCTCGATACTAAAACGGCCATTTTACCAACCTTCCCAATTTTCGATTTTTCTCTCATTCTAGGTTCAAATCTCATTTTCCGGGATCTAAAACATCATATTTTACTTATTTAATTAATGTACTATTCAAAACAGTCCTTAATTCAAACTTTGGAAAAATTACAATTTTGCCCCTAAACTTTTGCATATTTACACTTTTGCCCCTAGGCTCGGGAATTAAACTTCATCCCTTATTCTTATGTTTTATAACATTCTGATCATTTTTCCCTTCTACGGCAACATCAAATTCTCACTCTAACATGTACTTATGACTATTAGGTATTTTTACCCCTAAATGACCAAAATGCCCTTACTACTAAACTTTCCAAAAATTCCATCCATGTCCAATTTTTTTCCATAACTTAGAAATTGGTAAAATTTCTATTTAAGACCTCTAATTAATATTTCAAAGCAATTTCATACTAGAAACTTCTAGAATGCAAGTTTTGCAACTTATTCAATTTAGTTCCTAACTTCAAATTAAGCACTTTATGCATAGAATTTCTTCACGAAATTTTTACATAATCATGCAATCATATCATAGACCTCAAAATAATCATAGGATAATTATTTATATCTCAGATTTTGTGGTCCTGAAACCTCTGTTCCAACTAGACCCAATCTTGGGCTATTACAACCTCCCCCCTTAGAGATTTTCGTCCTCGAAAATTTTATCGGAGTGAGGTTTAGTATCTTTCTCATAATTTCCAGCATTACTAACTAATTGTTTTCCAGATGATACTTTTAGAAACACTGTGTCATCAATTTGAATCCCAAGATAACTCAGTCAACTCTGATATTTCTCTAACTCTGTCCTTCACTTGTCAACCACTCTCATTCTCTGGTCATTTCTATAATTATTTTATCACTAAACTCTTTGATTCCACACTTAGGAACTTAGTCAACATGATTTTCATGAATTTCCGTTATAAACACCTCATCGGTAAGGGGGTGAGGTCGTACAGTCTCTAACTCGATTCTGACATATATCTAAATGACACATTTTTTTTTCATTATCCACATTTGTCATTATAATCATACTATCCACTTCAAACAGTTTATTATTTATATCTGTCTTACATAAAATTTCCAATTATCTCATTTCAAACAAGTGCACTCACTCATACATTCTATGACTTTTGAATAACTTTAGTCATCACATTTACTAATTAATTTAGTCAAGCATGCAACAGCATATGAAGGCCAAACAAATATGAATAAATATATCACTATATAAACTTTCATCTCACATATTATCACATATACATATATCACGAATTCTTATTCATACCTTTCCAAGTTTAACACATCATAGCTACACTTTATTCAAATACTTCAATATCGCTATCAAATGGTCAGATGTAGCTCAGTTGAAGAATACTTCATTTTAAACAAAATGGTCCTCATTAGTGTCGGGAGACATCACACTATCACATATTTGTGGCATGTATAACTAAACTCTCATAGTTGCTATGTTAGTCCGAGAATCGACTAAACCTGCTTTGATACCATTAAATGTAACACCCCTTACCCTTACCCGACACTGGGATAATGTACGAGTCGTTACCTGAAAAACATACAAACATTAAACCAAAATATGGGCCATAAAATTTCATTCATATTTCAAAGCGTTCATTCACTTACATATAGTCCCTTATTTGAGTTTACGGAGCCCAAAACATACTTTAGAAAGGGTTCCGGACTAAACCGAGAACTTACAAAAATCTTGGAAATTTCATGCTTTAAGGCTCCACACGCCCGAGTCCCAAGGTCGTGTTCCATACACGGCTGAGACACATGGTCGTGTCATTGCCTGTGTGGAATATACCTAGGCTATTTTCCAAGCTTTGGTCAACCTTGATCTCTTACACACTTATACAAAATCAAAAGCATATAACATGGTATTCATTTAATGATTAAACATCCTCAATTAAACCACAAACATAGCATTTGTATGTCATCATACATGTGTCTCTCATACTCATTTTACCTTGTTTATTATAGTACCACTTATACATTTATACCAAGATTATCAGCTTATCAAATATCTTCAGCTTAATCATCAAGCATTCATATTTAAAGCTAGATCATATCTTAATAAAATACCACAATTCAGATGCACAAAATAACATGTTTGCCTAAAACATTTCAATTCAATTCCATACCCAACAAGCATTACATTGAGACTAGTCATATATATATATATATATATATATATACATGTCATGATACATAACATTCTCTTTCTGTTTTCTTATAAACACATATCATTTATTTCATTATATCAATATTTCATATACCATACTTTCCATGTATTCCACATATATTTATTTTTCCTCCTCCTCCTCTCCATTCCACATCCTTAATGTATATAGCATTCTTGTAAGTACGATTTCACAATTTACTAATAAATTCTCACATCAAATTGTCCACATGAGTCATAATCACTTAATTATTTATAATTCAAGCTACAGAGCTCCAAATTAAGATCCGTAAATTTTTTCTGAAGCTAGACTCATATATGTTTCCGCCATAAAATTATCATAATTTTTGGTTTAGCCAATTAGTACAGTTTATTCACTAAATTTTCCCTTGTTTCACTTTCTAACAGTTCTGACCTCTCTTCACTAAAATTTAATTATATCATAGTACAGAACTCGGATAATGTTCTTATTGATTTATCTTGAAAATAAACTCATTAGGGATTTTAAAAATATAAGTTTTAGCCTCTAATTATTTTTCTCCAAATTTTTGTGATTTTCCAAAGTCAGAACAGGGGATCACGTAATTATTCTGAACCAGTCTCACAAAAACATAAATATCTCAAAATATAGGACTCTTTTGCTTGCTCTGTTTCTTTTATATGAAAATAGACTCATTAGGAGTTAAATTGATATCTCATTCAGTCTCTGATTCAATTTCTAATATTTTTGGTGATTTTTCAAAATCACATCACTACTACTGTCCAAAACAGTTTTATTGTGAATTCACTCTTTCACACTTTCTTTGTATTAACCTCATTTAACATACATATCACAAATCATTTTCAACGCATTTCACACATCACAAGTATAGGCCCATGATCACAAGGTCACCATAAAATCATTCTCATGTATAACTTACTTGTTTATAACCTTACCACATCCTGGTCACTTAATGAACACATCATTCACATAACCAAGTTCCTGCAATTATTCATTACAAAACTCACAAACCAATACATAGAGAGTCTCCCGTTGAACACTTTGGATCAATCCTCGATACTTGGTGCTTTCAGCACATAGCTCCACCGATCATATAGTTTGGCTCTCTTGTACACATGGTGAACACTTAGTACCGCCCATGTGACCTAGCCAGTTTATCTCGTAGCTCTCTTGTCTACATGGTGTCCTTCACCTGGAACAATGCACGCGACCTAGCTACATATATCCCATTGCTCTCTTGTCTACATGGTGTACACATAGTATAACCCATGCGACCTAGCTACATCATAATGTCTCGTATCTCTCTTGTACACATGATGTGCACTCAGCACCATACATGTGACCTAACTACATATCATCTGTCTCATCCAATCTTTCCGAAGGTTCAACCGAGATTTCTCTCTCTTTTCCAACAATTTCACCAATCAAGTAATTATCCACAAACATATTTCCAATATTATTATAAAATATCATAATACAAGTAATAGTGATGTATTACTTACATATAAACTTACATCTCATTTAATATCAAGGCAATAACATTAAATTACACATTGCCTTATTAAAAATCATATGAACTTACAATTTCTCATAATATCCGTAATCATAGAAATCACATTTATGTATGATAATTCAATGCACTTCATGTACCATAGACATATTTTTAAATCAATTCATAAACTGGGCACCATAAACATTTAATTTAACATAATTCAATTAATTCACTAAATTTAACTTTCAAATATAAATTATAGCATTATTGCTGTATTATTATCATACCAACTTGCATACTTTCAACACCTCGGAAATCATAGTAAATATATCAATTTTACATTGAAAAATGCATAAATTAATGCTTATTATACATATGAACTTACCTCGATACTAAAACGGTCATTTTACCAACTTTCCCAATTTTCGATTTTTCTCTCATTCTAGGTTAAAATCTCATTTTTCGGGATCTAAAACATCATATTTTACTTATTTAATTAATGTACTATTCAAAACAGTCCTTAACTCAAACTTTGGAAAATTACAATTTTGCCCCTAAACTTTTACATATTTACACTTTTGCCCCTAGGCTCGGGAATTAAACTTCATCCCTTATTCTTATGTTTTATGACATGCTGATCATTTTCCCCTTCTATGGCAACATCAAATTCTCACTCTAACATATACTTATGACTATTAGGTATTTTTACCGATTAAGCCCTTTCGCTCGTTTTCACTTAAAACCGAGTAGAACAAGTTGTATAACATAATTTAAAACCTCATATTGTAACATAAAACACCAGAATAAATAAATTTCACCTATGGGTATTTTTTCAAATATGAACCCTAGGTTGAATTATTGCTAGCATAAGCTAAATCAAGTTACCGGGACTCCAAAAACGTAAAGAACTTGAAAAACGGGGTTAGAACGGGCTTACTATTGAGCTTGGAAAGCTTGAAAACCCTAGCCATGGAGTCTCCCTTGGTATACACGTCCATGGTGAAGAAGATGGGCAAAATTGGCTTTTAATTTTGTATTTTAATTCATTTTACCCCTAAATAACCAAAATGCCCTTACTACTAAACTTTCCAAAAATTCCGTCCATGTCCAATTTTTGTCCATAACTTAGAAATTGGTCAAATTTCTATTTAAGACGTCCTAATTAATATTTCAAAGTAATTTCATACTAGAAACTTCTAGAATGCAAGTTTTGCAACTTATTCAATTTAGTCCCTAACTTCAAATTAAGCACTTTATGCATAGAATTTCTTCACGAAATTTTCATATAATCATGCAATCATATCATAAACCTCAAAATAATCATAAAATAATTATTTATATCTCAGATTTTGTGGTCTCAAAACCTCTGTTCCAACTAGACCAAATTTTGGGCTATTACAACTCTCCCCCCTTGGAGATTTTCGTCCTCGAAAATCTTACCGGAGTGAGGTTTAGTATATATCTCATAATTTCCAGCATTACTAACTAATTGTTTTCAAGATGATACTTTCAGAAACACTGTATCATCAATTTGAATCCCAAGATAACTCAATCAACTCTGATATTTCTCTAACTCTGTCCTTCACTTGTCAGCCATTCTCAGTCTCTGGTCATATCTATAATTATTTTATCACTAAACTCTTTGATTCCACACTTAGGAACTTAGTCAACATGATTCTCATGAATTTTCGTTATATACACCTCATCGGTAAGGGGGTGAGGTCGTACAGTCTCTAACTCGATTCTGACATATATCTATATGACACATTTTTTTTCATTATCCACATATGTCATTATAATCATACTATCCACTTCAAACAATTTATTATTCATATCTGTCTTACATAAAATTTCCAATTATCTCATTTCAAACAAGTGCACTCACTCATACATTCTATGACTTTTGAATAACTTTAGTCATCACATTTACTAATTAATTTAGTCAAGCATGCAACAGCATATGAAGGCCAAACAAATATGAATAAATATATCACTATATAAACTTTCATCTCACATATTATCACATATACATATATCACGAATTCTTATTCATACCTTTCCGAGTTTAACACATCATAGCTACACTTTAGTCAAATACTTCAATATCGCTATCAAATGGTCAGATGTAGCTCGGTTGAAGAATACTTCATTTTAAACAAAATGGTCCTCATTTGTGTCGGGAGACATCACACTATCACATATTTGTGGCATGTATAACTAAACTCTCACAATTGCTATGTTAGTCTGAGAATCGACTAAACCTGCTCTGATACCACTAAATGTAACACCCCTTACCCGTACCCGACGCTGGGATAAGGTACGAGGTGTTACCAGACAAACATACAAACATTAAACTAAAATACGAGCCATAAAATTTCATTCATATTTCAAAGCGTTCATTCACTTACACATAGTCCCTTAATTGAGTTTACGGAGCCCAAAACATACTTTAGAAAGGGTTCGGGACTAAACCGAGAACTTAGGAAAATCTTGAAAATTTCATGCTTTAAGGCTCCACACGCCCGTGTCCCAAAGTCGTGTTCCATACACGGCTGAGACACATGGTCGTGTCTCTGCCTGTGTGGAATATACCTAGGCTATTTTCCAAGCTTTGGTCAACCTTGATCTCTTACACACTTATACAAAATCAAAAGCATATAACATGGTATTCATTTAATGATTAAACATCCTCAATTAAACCACAAACATAGCATTTGTATCATACATGTGTCTCTCATACTCATTTTACCTTGTTTATTATAGTACCATTTATACATTTATACCAAGATTATCATCTTATCAAATATCTTCAGCTTAATCATCAAGCATTCATATTTAAAGCTAGATCATATCTTTATAAAATACCACAATTCAGATGCGCAGAATAACATGTTTGCCTGAAACATTTCAATTCAATTCCATACCCAACAAGCATTACATTGAGACTAGTCATATATATATATATATATATATACATGTCATGATACATAACATTCTCTTTCTGTTTTCTTATAAACATATATCATTTATTTCATTATATCAATATTTCATATAACATAGTTTCCATGTATTCCACATATATTTATTTTTCCTCCTCCTCTCCATTCCACATCCTTAATGTATATAGCATTCTTGTAAGTACGATTTCACAATTTACTAATAAATTCTCACATCAAATTGTCCACACTAGTCATAGTCACTTAATTATTTATAATTCGAGCTACAAAGATCCAAATTAAGATCCGTAAATTTCCACTGAAACTAGACTCATATATCTTTCTACCATAAAATTTTCATAATTTTTGATTTAGCCAATTATTACAGTTTATTCATTAAAATTTCCCTTGTTTCACTTTCTGACAGTTCTGACCTCTCTTCACTAAAAATTAATTATATCACAGTACAGAACTTGGATAATTTTTTTGTTGATTTATCTTGAAAATAGACTCATTAAGGATTTTAAAAATATAAGTTTGAGCCTCTAATTATTTTTCTCCAAATTTTTGTGATTTTCCAAAGTCAGAACAGGGGATCACTTAATCATTCTGAACCAGTCTCACAAAAACATAAACATCTCAAAGTATAGGACTCCTTTGCTTGATCTGTTTCTTTTATATGAAAATAGACTCATTAAGCTTTAATTTGATATCTCATTTAGTCTTGGATTCAATTTATAATATTTTTGGTGATTTTTCAAATTAACATCACTACTACTGTCCAAAACAGTTTTATTGCTAATTCACTGTTTCACACTTTCTTTGTATTAACCTCACTTTAACATACATATCACAAATCATTTTCACCGCGTTTCATACATCACAAGTATAGGCCCATGATCACTGGGTCACCATAAAATCATTCTTATGTATAACTTACTTGTTTATAACCTTACCACATCCTGGTCACTTAATGAACACATCATTCACATAACCAAGTTCCTGCACTTATTCATCACAAAACTCACAAAGCAATACATAGAGAGTCTCCCATTGAACACTTCGGATCAATCCTCGATACTTGGTGGTTTCAGCACATAGCTCCACCCATCATATAGTTCGGCTCTCTTGTACACATGGTGAACACTTAGTACCACCCATGTGACCTAGCCAGTTTATCTCGTAGCTCTCTTGTCTACATGGTGTCCTTCACCTGGAACCACGCATGCGACCTAGCTACATATATCCCGTAGCTCTCTTGTATACATGGTGTACACATAGTATAACCCATGCGACCTAGCTACATCGTAATGTCTCGTAGCTCTCTTGTACACATGATGTGCACTCAGCACTATACATGTGACCTAGCTACATACCATCTATATCATCCAATCTTTCCAAAGGTTCAACCGAGATTTCTCTCTCTTTTCCAACAATTTCACCAATCAAGTAATTATCCACAAACATATTTCCAATATTATTATAAAATATCATAATACAAGTAATGGTGATGTATTACTTACATATAAACTTACATCTCATTTAATATCAAGGCAATAACATTAAATTACACATTGCCTTATTAAAAATCATATGAACTTACAATTTCTCATAATATCCGTAATCATAGAAATCACATTTATGTATGATAATTCAATGCACTTCATGTACCATAGACATATTTTTAAATCAATTCATAAACCGGGCACCATAAGCATTTAATGTAACATAATTCAATTAATTCACTAAATTTAACTTTCAAATATAAATTATAGCATTATTGTTGTATTATTATCATACCAGCTTACATACTTTCAACACCTCGGAAATCATAGTAAATCTATCAATTTTACATTGAAAAATGCATAAATTAATGCTTATTATACATATGAACTTACCTCGATACTAAAACGGCCATTTTACCAACTTTCCCAATTTTAGATTTTTCTCTCATTCTAGGTTCAAATCTCATTTTCCGGGATCTAAAACATCATATTTTACTTATTTAATTAATGTACTATTCAAAACAGTCCTTAATTCAAACTTTGGAAAAATTACAATTTTGCCCCTAAACTTTTGCATATTTACACTTTTGCCCCTAGGCTCGGGAATTAAACTTCATCCCTTATTCTTATGTTTTATGACATTCTGATCATTTTTCCCTTCTATGGCAACATCAAATTCTCACTCTAACATGTACTTATGACTATTAGGTATTTTTACCGATTAAGCCCTTTCGCTCGTTTTCACTTAAAACCGAGTAGCACAAGTTGTATAACATAAATTAAAACCTCTTATTGTATCATAAAACACCAGAATAAACAAATTTCACCTATGGGTATTTTTTCAAATATGAACCCTAGGTTGAATTATTGCTAGCATAAGCTAAATCAAGTTACGGGGACTCCAAAAACGTAAAGAACTTGAAAACGGGGTTAGAATGGACTTATTATTGAGCTTGGAAAGCTTGAAAACCCTATCCATGGAGTCTCCCTTGGTATACACGTCCATGGTGAAGAATATGAGCAAAATTGGCTTTTAATTTTGTATTTTAATTCATTTTACCCCTAAATGACCAAAATGCCCTTACTACTAAACTTTCCAAAAATTCCATCCATGTCCAATTTTTGTCCATAACTTAGAAGTTGGTCAAATTTCTATTTAAGACGTCCTAATTAATATTTCAAAGCAATTTCATACTAGAAACTTCTAGAATGCAAGTTTTGCAACTTATTCAATTTAGTCCCTAACTTCAAATTAAGCACTTTATGCATAGAATTTCTTCACGAAATTTTCACATAATCATGCAATCATATCATAGACCTCAAAATAATCATAAAATAATTATTTATATCTCGGATTTTGTGGTCCCGAAACCTCTGTTGCAACTAGACCCAATTTTGGGCTATAACAGAGACACTCCCGTGTTTCTGCCCATATGGACAAAAATAGGCCATTTTACCAAGCCATTTTGCCACCCATTTTGCACATACTTATACAAGCCCAATTGATACCAATTTTAGAAACAAATATGCAACCAAAAGTCATCAACCAATACACAATCATACTATATCCATTTCAACTAATTCAATACTCAATTCAATGCCATTTACCTATTCAAGTACCTATCAATTCAACTTGCCTTACTATACATAATTCACATGCATATTTCATTTAGTTAAACCATTCCAAACATGCATTATTAATTCAACCTCATTTACTCAATATAGGTCAATTACCTAACTCAAAACAAAGCCATTTACACATCTTTATACATTAACAAATTCATCATCACAGGCCAACTCAAATGGCCTAATTACATGTTCATCAAACATACCCAAAAGACACAAGCCTATACATGCCATATACTATATATACATAACTTCAAAATTACCAAAATAGATGTTCAATAGTGCGATGAAGTCTTTGACAATCCCCGAATCTGAGCTAGCTTCGATATCACTATAAAACACGGGAAAAATACACAAAGTAAGCTAATAAGCTTAGTAAGCTCATATGATATAAACTTAACTAATCACAAATACAACATTCATCAATCTAAACATATTATCATGTACTTTATGATTTCTAACAAACCTTTTACCTGCTTATTCATAAGCTTATATACAAACATTATAACTTCTTCGATTTTAAGCTCATAATATACATGTACATACCTGTACCAATCCATAACAAGTTCATACATACAAGGAATACCGTTGAATACTCAATGTCTCACACATTAAGTTCCATACTCGATATCTCGCACACTAAGTGCCACACTTGATATCTTACACACTAAGTGTCGTACATAGTGGAAGCTATCTCAAATCACACACTAAGTGCCATATATAGCAGAAGCTATGTCGAATCACACACTAAATGCCATATATAGTCAAAGCTATGTTGTATCGCACACTAAGTGCCACAAATAACTGATTTGTTGTCAAACATATCTGTAGTCCCGTATATACAATTTATGCAATATCAAAGCACTAAAAGCACAATTATTACAATGCTTAATACATACGAACTTACCTCTGATGCTAAAATAGCGAATCAATTCGATTAGTCGATAACTTTATCTTTTCCCCGATCCAAGTCTGTATTTTGCTTTTTTTGATCTAATTATATTCAAAATTAACTTATTCAATCATCTATTCATTCAATTTAGTCCAAAATACACTTTAAAATAGATTTACACTTTTTCCCCACAGATTTCACATTTTTTACAATTTAGTCCTTATTTCACAAAATCACAAATTAATAAAATTCAAGACTAACCCATGCTAGCCGAATTACCATAGTGCCCTTAGCAGCCCATAATTTTCATTTATTCACACTTTTAACCACTACATTTCTCATTTTCTCAATTTAACCCATTTTTGACATTTTTGTCAAAAAATCACTTTACAAAAACTATTAATCTAACATTAAACCTTTCAGATCTATCATCAATCATCAAATTAATCAAGCATTCAACAATGGAAACATTTTAAATCTTTAACAATTTCAAAATCTAAGGTACGGGCTAGCTAGAATACGAAGCAACGATCACAAAAACATAGAAATCATTGAAAACCGAGTCAAAACACATACCTAATTGAAGAATTTAAGATTTCTGAATGAAGAACCCTATTTTTCTTCTTGTTTTTCTTTAATTTTTGTTAGATGATGATAATGGAAGCCTTTAATTTGTTTTTATTTTATTTAACTAATCTTTATTTAACAATTACGTTAATAACCTTTTTAATAAAACATTATTATTTCACATAAACTATGGACATAAATGTCCACTAACCTTTTAAATGGTTTAATTACCATTTAAGGACATCATATTTTAAAAACAAAGCTATTTGACACCTTTAACAAGTGGAATGAAACTTTTGCATTTTATGCAATTTAGTCTTTTTTACCGAATTAAGCATTCAAACAATAAAATTTCTTTACGGAACTTTCACACAATAATTCTATCATGCTGTAAGCATTAATAAAATAATAAAATAAATATTTTGACTTCAGATTTGTTGTCCCAAAACCACTGTTTTGATTTTACTCAAAAATGGGCTGTTACAAGTCCTCTCGAGCATATGTCATAGATTGGATTTAGCCCGAACAGGTAATCTAGATCAAGCTCCTTAGAGCATATGTCATAAAAAGGATTTAGCCTGGACTGGTAATCCTGTTGTATAAATGTGTGGCTCGAGAGTGTACTCTCTAATATAGTACCTTATAGGCACCATTGTACATGATTTGATGGATCCTGGTTTCTACACCTTGAGTGTATTACTTGGTATCCATTGATACTTCAAATAAATTCAATGGTGACAATTTGAGACATGAGAAGTTATGAATGATAAAATGAGTTATTACACGTATCCGTCCGAAATACAAGAAAATGATGATACATGGCAAATGATATATGAAAACATGAGATGATGATATCTGTACATGGACTTTATTTGATGAATATATGTTCATTCTTGATTATGGACTTGTACACCTTGAGTGTACTAATCGTGACCTTGATATTCCGAGTAATATGAGTAAAGTTTTGATATGAAATGATCTGAACTCGAAATGAACTAGTATGAAATTATACTTGAAATAATGAGATGAATTTTTCATGTTGAATGAATACATGTTGTGGAAAGCCTATGTGCTTGGAAACTTGATTGTTGTTGAGCCCATATATGTTTTGATGTTATTATGGAGTATATGACTAACAAGGGCAATGAGGATATGTGTAGGGCTTGAAGTCAAATTGATTGAATATGCCTTACATAGTTACCTGAAAATAGAATGAATGGTAAGTTAAGTACCATGTTATATGAACTTACTAAGCATTTTATGCTTACTTAGTTTTATTTCCCTGTTTTAGAGTAAATCAGAAGCTCATTGGATTGGAAGCTTGGCGGAGATCACTCACACTATCCATCAGTCCATGTCGGTACAATATGGTAAAGCAATTATGATTATAATGGAATGTATAAGTTATATAGGCCATATTGGCATGTAAATGATAATGATGTTTGTAACCTAGCCATTAGAATGGCTAGTAATGGCATGTTTTGATGTACTTGTAATGTCATAATATGGTAGTTTCAAAATGTTAAGAAGTTGATCAAATTATGTCTAACATGTAGACTAAATTAAGGTAAGATTGTGAACATGTATGCATGTAATGATGTCCCATATGAATGATGGAATTTGCTAAATTTGAATGCTTGAATTGGTTGGTTTATGGATGTGAGTTTAAGTGCAGGTCATTGTGTGAATTTGAGTGAGAAATGAAGCTATAAATGGCTTTATTTTGTCCACACGGGTAGACACACGGGAGTGTGTCTAGACCATGTGTGACACACGACCAGGTACATAGACGTGTAGTTAGGCTGTGTGTCCCCTGCACCTAAATTTTGAGAAACAGGATTCTCAGAATTGAGCACATGGGCAGAGACACATTTAACAGCCTGTTTTTAGGGTTAATCAGAATAATGGTTTCGGGATCATAATCTGAATTCAAAATGTTTAATTTAATATTTTGTTTTGGTTTATAGCATGATATAATTATTGTGTGAAAATTTTGTAAAGAAATTTTACCATTTGAGTGGTTAATTCGATAAAAAGGACTAAATCGCGTAAAGCGTAAAAGTTGTGTTCTATTAGTTAAAAGTGTCTAAAAGCTATGGAACTTAAAATTTAGGGTCCTTATGAAATAAATGGACCATTTATTGGATAATGGATGATGTGGTTTGGCACTTGGTTGTAATTATTAATTTTTATGAAGGTTAAAGTTGTAATTTGTTAATAAAGGTTATAATATTAAAGAAAACAAAAGAAAAACCTTTGTCTTCATCTTTTTCAATCGAATGAAGAAAGAAAAAAATAGCTATGGATGAACTTCAAGTTCAACCACCTATTGTCCAAGCATGTAAGTCCGTTTTTGCTCGATTTTTTATGATTTTTACGTTTTTGAGACCATTCTTTAGTAATTTAGCTAACCCGTACCTCTGATATCAAAACTGTTAAAGTATTTGGATGATGCCATTGTTGAATGTTTGAGTATCTTGATGTTTAATGATAGAAAATAAATCTTTGATATTAGATTAATGAGTTTTGTTAACTGAATTTTAGTAAAAATGTCAATTTTGGACTAAATTGTAAAATATGATAAATTGTGTGGTAAAAGTATGAATAAACTAAAAATATGGGATTCTAGTAGTGTGGGTAAAATTTGGCTAGCATGGGCTTTTCTTTAATTGCATGAATTTGAAATTTTATGTGATAATGACTAAATTGCAAAAATGTGAAATAATAGGGACAAAATTGTAATTTTGTCAAAATGCGTAAATTGTGTTAGATTGAATGAATTAATGATTAAATAAGTAAATTTTGTTATTATACAGATTGAGAAAAATGATATTTGGATCTAGAACGGGAGAAAACAAAGTATTAGAGTAGTTGACTTAATTCGTCGTTTCAGCGAATGAGGTAAGTTCGAATGCATTAAGCATTGTTATATTTATGATTTTAATACTTTGATATCGTATAAAATGTATATATGTGACTATTGTTGTGTTTGATGACATATCAGCTAAATATGGCACTTAGTGTGCGATTTGAGATAGCTTTAGCTATGTACAGCACTTAGCGTGTGGGACATCAAATATGACACTTAGTGTGTGAAACATGGAGAATAACACATAGTGTGTGAAATATTGAGAATGACACTTAGTGTGTTAAATATCGAATGATTCAACGGGCATAGTCAAGGCAAGAATGAAAGTACGATCGAAATAAGTAATATAGGTACGTACAAAACTTAGGTGAGAATCAAATGAAAGTGGTGATTTATAATGCATCATGTATCTGAAATGCGAAAGATCTATGTATAAGCATGTTTCATACCAAAATTTGGTTATTTGGCTATAATGAGGTATGATTTGTATGATATGTGAGATATGAGTTAAAGCTATGTTAATTAAATATACATATGGCACATATGGTGCGAAATACCATTATTTGATGATATATATAACATGTTTCGTATTTTGTAAATAAGATGTGTTGGAAATTGGAATGAATCAAGTTGTTTGTATACATATTTGTTCATGTATATGTAAATGTGAATGAATTTGGTGAGAATGTGGTAGATCTATATGAGCAATGATATGAGTAAACAAGTGAAACTCTTGGTTAACTACGTAAATGAATTCATGTTATAAAGGTGAAAGCATATGAGGACATTATAAATTATGAAAATGTTTAATATGTTTTTATTCAATAAGTTGAGTTTATTACCATATGAGCTTACTAAGCTTTATAGCTTACTTTGTGTTATCTTATCTATGTTTTATAGTGATTCGAAAATTCACTCGGGTTGGAAGTCAGCGGAGATCGCATCACACTATCTGGTTAAGATTTCAGTATTTTTACACTTGTGACTTGGTTATATGGCATGTATAGGCTTGAGTCTTTTTTATAAAGGTTTTGGTGATGTATTTGGTCATTTTATATGGCTTAATAATTACTTATGTTTGATGTGTAATTTTTTTTGTGTAATGGCATAATTTGGTATGGTTGGTGATGTTCAAGATGAGCATTTGGTCATTTGGTATATGTTGACTACTTATTTATGAAAAACATGAATTTGGACTTAATAAGTGAATGGTTAATAGATAATTTATAAGTCAAGCTTTGTGTGTGATTGATGATAATAAAACAAAAATTTGAAATAGGTTGAATTAATGAATGTGATATGTGTTTTGGTATGTGATGGAATAGGTGTAAAATGAGAAATGAATCATGCTAGTTTTGGTATGTGTTTTGTACAGGAAATGGTTATGATTTGAGTTGATGAAATGGAGGGAATTGGTATGACATATTTGGTGCATAAAATAACATGTTTTGGCTGACTATTAATGTATTGAAATGGTGCAAAAATGTTGTGTTTTAGGTATGTATGAGAAGGGTGAGAAATGTGGCTTAAACTAAGCCTATTTTCACTCCACATGGCTGAGCACACGGGCGTATGGCTCGACCGTGTGTGACACATGACCTTGGTACACTGTCGTGTGTCCCCTAGAGTAGCCCTTTGAAGTTAAGTCAGTATATCCTACAGGTTTGACACAGCCTAGACACACGGGCGTGTCAACTGGCAATGTGTGGCACATGAGATGGTACATCGGCTTGTCCTCAGCTGTGTGGTACAAGTTAGAATGTATGCCCTTTTTTCACACGGCCTGTGACATGGGCGTGTCTGGTGACTGTGTGAGGTACACGGCCTGTTCACATGGCTGTGTGACCCTAGAATGTTTGAAAATTTTCTATGTTTCCCAAAGTTTGCAAAAGTTATCGGTTTAGTCTCGAACCTCTTCTAAACATGTTTTAAGGTCTCATAAAACCTTATAAGGAGCAAAATGATTGCACAAATGCATGATTTATGTTGTGGTTGATCGGTAATGCCTCGTAACCCTATTCTGGTGACAGATACGGGTTAGGGGTGTTACAACACGGCGTGTGTCTCAGCCGTGTGTACCACATGGTCTAGCATATGGACGTGTGGCATGGCCGTGTGCACAATTTAGAGAGTTACACGTGGTCGAACACGACCTGCAAAACGAGCGTGCCCTAGGGTCACACGGGCGTGTGAGCCCTGTAACTTGGAAAAAATTTAAAAATTTCACAAATATTCTTAGGGTTCCCGATCAAGTCCCGATTCAAATTTAATGTTCATATTGGGCCTCGAGGGTCCATTTAAGGGATGTTACGAATGAATTCAGACTTTGAATAGTAACTTGCATGATTTATTTGTAAAATATTTTAAAAGTTTCAGTAATGCTCTAAAATCCTGTTTGACGATGAATATGGGTTAGGGGTGCTACATTTAATGGTATCAGAGCCACGGTTTAGTCGGTTCTCAGACTGAACATAGTATATGTGGAGTCTAGAAATACATGCCATTATATAACCTGTGATAGTGTGATATCCCCCGACTTTGATGAAAATTGTTTTACAAATAGACAGAGATGCTTTCTAACCGAGCTAATTCTAATACAGCTAAAAGTGATACTCACGTGCTTGAGTAAAAATGTTACTTATGATGAAACGAGATTCATAAATGTATGAAATAAATGTTTTATAATCAACATGTTAATGATACACAATAAGTGATACGTGTGTATTTATGAAAGTTAAATTTTAAGGCTTACGATCTTCACCCCCTTACCAGTATAGTGTTATACAATGAAACTCACAAGATTTATATGAATTCATGATACATGATATCTGCGACAGGTTTAAAAATTTATAATTAATCGTTCTTGAAACTAACTATTATCACGATGAAGGCAAGTGTACCTATCAAACAGTAGTATGGCTTTAGTAAGACCGGATTGTCAAACCTAAAGGAACCAAGAGTACTAGTAATTACTTTCTTTTTATTATCTAGCCTAAAAATTAAGGGATTTGTTTATCTAAACTAATTAACTAAACTAAGAGTGCACAGAGAGAAAATTGGGGAAAAGCTTTTGGGAAAACTCGATCGATTAAGACAATACCTAAGGAAAAATCCACCTAGACTTCACTTGTGAAAAATCCACCTAGATTTCACTTGTTATTTGAATCTGAATCAGACAATTTATTCATTTGCTTTGATCTGTAGAAATCCCTAAGTTATATTATTATCTCTTTCGAGACTAATAACGTCTAACCCTAGGTTGATTAATTGAAATATCTTTCTAATTAACACCCTAGTGTTGCATTAACTCGATCTTTGATCCCCTTATTAGGTTTAACCCTAATCTGATAAAATCTTGTCACCCTATCTCTAGGCGTGCAATCAACTCCACTTAATTATGACAAATTTACTATTAGACAAGGACTTTTGCTCCTTTGAATAAGCGCATTAATTTGAGTCAATATCCTGGAATATTAAGACAAGAATTTAGAACACATAATTATTAACAAGTCAAATATTTATCATACAATTCAAATAATAACAAGAAGATTCGTCTTAGGTTTTATTCCCCTTAGGTATTTAGGGGGTTTAGTTCATAATTATGAGAGAAAACATCTCAGAAGAATAATGAATACAAAACATAAAGAAAACCCAAAATCCCTAAATGAAAATTGAAGGGAGATCTTTAGTCTTGACAATGAATCCTACTTTTAAGATGGATCAATCGGCTTCCCTTGAGTAATTCCTTTCCTCCTACTCCGTGTCTCTCTTCTAAGTGCCTCCTCAGGTGTTTAAATAGGCTTTAGAATGCCTAAGAGCCCTTAAAAGTGGCCTTTTCCAAATAGGACTATGTTTGGGCTTGATAGGGACATGCCCGTGTGCGATTGTTCCAGCCCGTGGTCAATGCTGTTAAATAGGCACGGGCGTGTAGTCTACTCGTGTAAGTCGTGCTTCGATCCTGCCAAATGAACACGACCGTGTGGCTTACCTGTGTGAGGAAATCTAGGCCATGTTGATTTCCCATGTGGATCCATTTTCTTCGTTTTCGGCCTGTTTCTCGCTCTTTTTACTCTCTTGTGCTCACCTAAGTATAAAACATGAAATTAAAGAATTAGGAGCATCGAATTCACCAAATCTAAGGAGAAATCATCCGTAGATGTGCTAAGCATGGGATAAGAATATGTATAAATTACGGTTTATCAAATACCCCCACACTCAAGCTTTTGCTTGTCCTCAAGCAAAATCTTCAGCTCACAATCAAAATAAATTCTTCTCAATTTATAATCCATATCAATAATATCTCCAAATAATCCATAAGTATTCATACATTGAAAATTCAACTAAAAGTACATCAAAGTTTCAAACATTCCAAGTTGAGCATTTTATCATGAAAACATAGGTGTCCCCCATCATCTAAGTAATCACCTTTGATCAAAATATCATAGAATTTAACATCCTCACTAAAGGTTCACTCAAATCACTCGAGGTGTTTAAGGACATCAAATAAAACACTCATTAGTCAATATGAAAAGTTATTACCATAGGCTTGCATGAAAATCAAATCTACTATATATTGAGATGATACATCAATCAAAAAGGTCTTTAGAGGGTTGTAACGTGGCTTTGGTTAGGGGGTGTGGTCACAAGCTGAAAGAAAAGGTTAGAATCGAGATTGAATTGAAAAAAAAAATCACCTAACTGGAAAAATAACTATTTATCAGTTGAATACAAGTGAGCTTCTTATTAGAATATGGAATTAACACTCAAGCTCAAAAACGACGAATTACTACTAATATGTATGTAAGTATTGTTTTTTTTTTTTAAGAATAAGTTAAATAACATAGAACTTAATTATTGCAACAAAGAGTAAAACATAGCTAAGAAATTAATTCAAATCAAATCTCAACAAAAATAGGGATCAAATTAGGGGATTTCAACAATAATGGGTTATGGGTTAATATTGGGGTAAATTAATTAATGGCTTGTTAGGCTCAAAGGGGTTCACTAAGGGTTAATTATGAAGGTAGGCTTTTGTGGAGTGAGTGGGTTAAACCTAAGTGCCTTTATCATCTCGACATATCAAATCAAATGGTGTGGTCTTGACATGCATAATCAAGCAAGTTCTAGAATAACAAAGCAATACTGACACACTCATAATAACAGTGAGCATGAAAGAAATAACATATGCTCTAAAGGCTCAAGATCTCACAAAAATTATGGCTTTTTGATGTTAACCCTGTGAATTTTAACTCAATATAATATCTGAACTTGGGGAAAAAAACCTAAAAAAATTTAATTCTCAAAAATCAACTTATCATGCTTGATTCCCTAATGTCTTAAAGTTTAAATGATCAATGCATAAATGCCTATGTTTTAATTCAAGACATATCAATAAAAATCATAACTTAATCAAAATTCATTCTAATAGTGGTATGAGAAGATCACATGAGAATAAGACAAAATTCAGGGATTTCTGATAATGATATAAAAGACCCCCCACATTAAAGATGTACATTGCCCTCAATGTACAAAGATAAATATATTGAAAACTATATATCTATAACCATAAGATAAGGAGAGAAGTGAAACTTTCTAAATGATGAATGAAGTCCTTGAATTGGAGTTATGAAGAATAGTCAGCCAAGGCAATGATGAGAGCGGAGGAGGATACTCCGGTGGTGGTAGATGTGACAGCCCTAAAGTGACCCTAGTCGAAAAGCGATTTCGGGACCGCTAAACCGAGTCACCAAATTATTTGAATATGATAATTATTGTCTAAAATATGTGAATATGAATGTGTGAAAGTTTTAAGCTTCGATTTAGTTAATTGCATGTGAATTTAGTTAATAGGACTTATGTGTGACACTTTTGAAATGTGATAGGTTAATCTATAAGGATCTATTAGTGCATGTAATAAAAAGGGTGGACTTGCATGTCAATTTCCCCACTTAATTGGTAGTGGCCGCCATGACAATGAGGGTGGACAAATGTGATGGGTAAAACATGTCATAAACATGTTATGTTAGTGTTTTATGGGAGGAATGATAAAATAAGGAGCATGGGTAATAAAATAATAGTGGTTAGTAGGAGGAGAAAGAGAAAAAAAAAAATGAGCTAGGCTACTCCTCCATTGCCGTGACTTGAGGAAGGAAGAAGAAGAGGATTTTCTTGCTTCATGTTCGGTTGGTTGGTATTTAGGAGGAGGTATGTTTGATGTTGTTCCATGAGATTCATGCATGTTTTTAGTTGTTAGCTTGAGTTCTACCTAGCCCATGGTTTAAATCTTTGCTATGTGATGGAGATGATATTCGCCATGGGTGTTGTCTTCTTGGTTGGTGTTTGATGTTGTGGTGATGAGGCATGAAGATGAGTTAAGTTTCGGCTAAGGTGGATTTGTGTTGATGTCATTTGCATGCTAAATGTGAAGCTTTGTAATGATACATATGATGGTGGATTGATGACTCTTGGATTTTCTTTTTAGCATTTTTGAGTTAGACATTAAGTTCTTTGTTTAACCCATGACCAAAATTGAAATGGTATGGTGTCTTGATGCATTCGGCCATGGTAGGAAGTAGAAGAGAAATATGGTTGTTGTTCATGTTATTTGGATGAAAAATGGTAGTAAGGTGACGTGCAAATGTTAGTATTTGATTACTAGTGTATATATGTCTATTAGCCAAGTTTTGGACTTGAAACAAAATGGTATGTAGTCAATACAAGTAACCATATTTGTAGGAAGTATTAAGCATATAATTGGCCTCAACATAGACATGCATATTCGGCCACATGAGATTGATTTGTAACATCCTGATTTTCGGGTTTATTCGCGATTTTCAATATTTTGTAAAGATTTTTAAAATTTTGTATTTGGATGTGGAATTAGTATTTTGAGTAGGTAAATGGGCTTATAGAAGGCCCATGAGTTGGCCAAAACCCAGTTGAATTTTTGGAATTTTAGACTTAGGAGTTAGGAGTTCTGGCTAAGTGGCCTTAAGTGGAGTGATGGGTAAATTGCATCACAAAAAGAGCCTTGGTTAAGTGGCAAGGGTGACTCCACTAGGCTCCTAGAAAAGTGGCGTGTGGAGCTTTGGGAAGGCAAGGATCGATTCTGTGTTGGCAAATAGATGCATTTATTTTTTTAGTGCAGGAGGGGTAAGTGTTGGAGTTCAGGTGGATTCTGCTAAAGGAGAGTTGGATCAGTTTAAATGCTTGGATTAAGGAGGGATAAGGGGAGAGATTTAAGGGATTTGGATGAGGCTAGGAGTTGGTCAATTATGGGAATTGAAGAGGGAAAAATCGGCAGGGGGCTATGTTGTTAGTATTTCGGCACTTAGGGTATTGAGTGGTGCCGTTTTTCTTCTGCTTTAACACCTTAGGGTTGTTTTTCCTCTCTTTTTTCCTCTCTAGCCGAAACTACCACCTCCCCTATTCCTCTTCTTCTATTTTTTCTTTCTTCTTCTTCAAAACTATTCATCATACCTGCTATTCATCAATACTTTTGCCGAATCCATAAAAGCCGAAATCCTGTGATCATTGCTTGTGCTGATTTCTTCAAAGCCAGGTTCTCCTATGTTCTTTTGTTTTTATTAATTTGCAATTATCTTTTCTTAATCCTAGATCTCTGACCGCAATTCTACTTCAAGGTTGTAGCCCCACATTATCATCTTCTTCATCACACAAAAGCCGAAAAACCATAGATTTTGGGGCTTATAGTAAACTTTAAGACTTTGGGGAATCGAGTTCTACCGTCGCTTGATAGATAAATCTACACTAGATTGCGTGGAAATCAAGTGGGAGTAAGGGTAAGTACGTATCATCTCGGATCTGTTTTATTTTGCAAAGTTAAGAAAAGCCGAAGTCCCTAAAATTAGGGAGGCTGTCGATTTGGGCATATGGCTCTAAGATTCTTTAACTAATGTTTTCTTTCGGTGACTAGAGTCTTCTTAAGCGTTGAATCTAAGGCGTGGTTCATTGGAGCAATCGGATTCGAGCTACTATCGATTTTGGCAAAAGGTAAGGTTTCAAAGGTTTTAGGGATATGGTTCGATCATGGATAAGTAAGTTTTGGGGTTTAGTGATTATGGTTTGTAAATAAGAACTGTGCTAATAAATTGTAGGACATCGAAGGGATCTCGTAGTAGTCGTCATGAATCGGTGTGTACCAACACCCTTTCTTAGTTCAATTAAAAAAAGTCGAAATGCCAAATTCGCATTTCATGATCATGTGAGTATGCCAATGCTCTTAAGGCATAGAGTAATTGTTAGATCTGGCACCGCAAGGTGGTAAGCAAGTTCGTGTGACGTTTTAACGTATTTCAGAAAAAGGGGCTCGATGGGCTTACGGACCAATATGGGTAAGAGATGGGCAAATTAGCCTGTTAGGTAGATGGTGGAATCAAATTGCATAAAACTGATAAAAATTACTGAATTAGCTTGTGTAGTAGCGTAGATCACGAAATTACCCCTAAAGAGCAAAATTACTGAAATTACCCCTAAAGAGCAAAATTACCAATATACCCCTAGGGTTTAAATTGGCTGAACTGCATGAATAATCAATGTTGTATTTTACATGATATGCTTTTATTAATATCTGTTGCATGGGGTTGGGGTATTAATGGAGGAAGTACTGAAAGTGGTTCATCCACGTACTGGAGGCTTTGCCTCAATCGACTGAATTTGAGCGCCGCTGTCGCAACTGTGGTGTGTGAAATTTGGGTGGGTTGAGATATTCCCCACATGGTGTGTAGGGCTGGTGCAGGCGGTGTAGCGGTTGGTGGGTTGAGTAGTCTCCCAGATGGGCTTGCATTCATTATTTCGTTGATACTCATGTTATCGAACGGGCCTATGGGCCACACTATTATGTAAAAGGGCTAAGGCCTTGCTATCAGATTCGAAAAGGGCTTGACCATCTGTATCTGTTATCCTCTGAATAGGGCTTAGGCCCAATGGGCTCGAGCTGAATTGGGCTTTGGATGGGTTTCTCAGATACACCGAGTTTTCCAAACTCACCCCTTCCTCTTCCTCCTTGCAGTGAGCCCTAGTTGGTGGACTTGGAGTCAAGGGATTCAGAGTGGCCATGAAGATGGATTGCCAATTTTAAATAAGTTTAGCATTTAATTTGGATTATTTTATTTTATTATGTTTAAAGTTGTAATAAGGCCGCTCTTTTTAATTATTTTTATTTTGGGGATTATTAAACGGGTTAGCACTAGGGTTCGCTTTTATAAAAACTACTTGATTTTTAAAAGATCACGATGACGCATAAAGTTTCCATAAAGTAAATGTTTTTCCAAGGAAATAAATATTTTAAACAAACGTTTTCAACTTAAACATTTTCTTAAGACGGACATAATCAAACGATTTTTCAAAATTATACGAGATGTTAGAGTGTGGCAATGGTGGTGTGCATGTCTAGGATTGGATCCGGAAGAGCTTGGTACTTAGCAAATCAGCGGACTCACCTCCTCTTTTTCTCGGTTTCCTACCGGTGCACACTTCTATTCACTTTAACCTACCTTTAAAAGTGTCTTTACAACACCAACTCACTTTTCCAAACTAAGTAATACGGAATGTTTTGAACGCATCAATGTGGCGATCGATCCGGTCATAACGTCCGTGCCGGGTTTGGGGTGTTACATTTAGTGGTATCGAGCTGGTTGCAACAACTCACCAGTGGATCGGTTCAAAATCTTTTCAAAAACTTGGGCCTAAGAAGGGTATTTTTAGAAATGGTAAGTTTTTCAAGATGTTCAAGTTTTTTTCTATTTGTTAAACGGGTTAAATCAATAGTTTTAAAATAAAAGTGTTTTCAAATAAAATCTTTTATTTTCTAAACAAAAACATGGTATTTGAAATTTTAAATAGACTGATAAATGAGTGGCACACTGAATCCCCGGCACCAAGTCTGTAAGTATCTTTCTGCTCTATATATATATACTTGTCTTCAGCATCGTAAATAATATCGTAGATAGTCTTGAGCCTTAGAGATAGAGCTATTGATGATGTAGTATTAGGACTACAAGACTGGAACCATAGCTAAATTATGATTGCGCGAAATAACTTTAAAACTTTATCTGTTCATAAGACATTCGGTATTAAACAGTGAAACCAGTAAACTAATGTCATAAAATTCGTGTCGATAAATCGTTATGAGTACAAGGGCTACTCGAGGAAGAGGCCGTGGTCGAGGCCGAGGTAGCACTCAAGCTGGATCGGCGTCATCTCAACACGTGCCACCGGCGGGTACGCCCACCACCGATTAATGAAAATGGGCCGTATGACCGGCCGCAGGGATGACGCTTTGTCTCGTGCCATGTTGAGGGTTTTGGAATGGGTGGCGGAGCTAACGTCGGGCCCATGAATAGGGGTCCATTTCAATGACTTCGCCAACGAGTTTGAGATTTTTAGGGCGATCTGGAGTGGCCCCAAATGTGGTAATCTTGGTTGGAAGCCACAGAGCGGATCATGGACGACCCGGACCGCCAGAGAGCGAAGTTGAAAGGGCGATGTCGTTCTTTGCGGGATGAAGCGTGTCGCTGGTGGATTATCGTGAGAGAAGGTACCCAACCGTGAGAGGGTAACATGGGAGCTGTTCAAACAGACCTTTAAGGCGAAATATGTTGGAGCTAGCTATGTAGATGCACGCAGAAAGGAGTTCTGAATCGACTCGTGGAAATAAGACCATTGCTGAATATGAGGCGAGTTTCTACGATTGAGTCGGTATGCTAATGGCATCGTTTCCACTCAATATGAGCGCAGCAGACGCTTTTGAGGATGGCCTTAGAGATGAGTTAAGGGTGCTCATAGCTCCGCAGAGGGAGCGAGATTTCACAGACCGATAGAGAAGGCTAAGATAGCCGAGGAAGTGAAGCAAACCGAACGGAGGAATCGTGATAAGGACCGGAATCGGTTCAGGAGGGATGCTGGACCAGCGGGTGCTGTAAATCGAAATGTTAAGAGAGCTAGGATGGGGGAACCGATTCGAGCGCCTCGATGAACACAGGTAGACTGCAAGCTTGTGGAGATTGCGGCGTAATGCATCAAGGAGAGTGCTTGGAAGTGTTCGGGGCTTGTTTTCGTTGTGGGTCTAAGGAGCATAGGATTAAGGATTGTCCTAGGAGGGCCACTCCACTCAAGTGGTCGAACAAGGGGTGAGCGACCGCTCAACTCATGAGGATGGACCACCGCCAAGAGGTCGTGGACAAGGTCGCGGAGGTAATGGCCGTGGACGTGGGGCACCCGGCAGGGGTATTGGTAACGCGGATGCTCGTCAGTCAGCTTTGGTGTATGCTGCTCGTCGCCGCGAGGAGGGTGACGCACCTGATGTCATAACTGGTACATTTTTTATCTATGGTGTACCTTATACTGCTCTGATTGATATGGGATCAACCCATTCGTATGTGGCATATAACATTTCGGGCATCGGGCGTGCACTTGAGGAGACCGTATGTGGGGTGTCTGTGATAAGTCCTTTAGGTCATTCGGTTAAGGTAGAGAAACTCTTCAAGGAGGTGCCTCTGGAGATTCAAGGCAAGGTTTTCGTGGGGATTTGATGGAGTTATTGTTTGAAGAATTGATCCGATCCTAGGGATGGATTGGTTGACCAAGCATAAGGCAACTTTGGATTGTGCAACTAAGAGGATGGTGTTAAGAATCGCAATGATGAAGAGGTTATGATCATTGGAGAACGAAGGATTACTTATCCAATGTAGTATCGGCGTTGAGGGTCGAGAAACCGATGCGCAAGGGATGCGAGGCATATCCGGCTTTGGTAAGTCAAGTTGAAATCGAGGATCCGATGTGGAGACCATCGAATTGTTAGGGAATTCGGGATGTTTTCCGGAAGAGCTTCTGGATTACCTCCCAATCGGAAGTTGAGTTTGGAATCGATTTGTTACCGTGGACAGCTCAGCCTCTATTGCACCCTATAGGATGGCACCAAGGAGTTGGTGGGCGAAGGCTCAAATTCAAGAGCTATTAGATAGAGGCTTCATTAGGCCTAGTGTGTCTCCTTGGGGAGCACCGGTCCTATTTGTAAAGAAGAAGGACGGAACGATGCGCATGTGCATCGATTATCGCCAGTTGAACAAACTGACGATTAAGAATAAGTATCCACTACCAAGGATTGATGACCTGTTCGATCAATTTAGGGGAGCTTCGGTATTCTCCAAAATCGATCTTCATTCTGGATACCATCAGCTAAGGGTAAAAGAAGGGGATATTCATAAGACAGCATTTCGAACTCGATATGGACATTATGAGTTTGTGGTCATGCCGTTTGGGCTAACGAACGCACCTACAGCTTTTATGGATCTGATGAATCGAGTATTCCAACCTTACTTGGATCGGTTTGTAGTCGTCTTTATCGACGATATCTTGGTATACTCTAAAACGGAGGCGAAGCATGATGAGCATCTCCGTATTGTGCTGCAAGTGTTAAGGGAGAAGGAGCTCTATGCGAAATTTAGCAAGTGTGAATTCTGGTTGAAAGAGGTAACCTTCCTAGGACATGTGGTCTCTGCCGAGGGGATTAAGGTGGATCCTCGTAAAATTGAAGCTATTCTGGAATGGAAGCCACCTAGGTCAGTATCAGAAATTCGGAGTTTCCTAGGGTTGGCAGGTTACTACAGAAGGTTTGTGGAGGGTTTCTCAATAATGGCGGCGCCCTTGACAAAACTCATAAGGAAAGGAGTACCATTTGTCTGGACCGAAAACAACAAAAAGCTTTTGATCGCTTGAAAAAGGTATTGACCAAGCGCCAGATTGATTCAACCGTGTCCGGGAAGAACTTCACCGTATATAGCGATGCGTCGCATGTGGGGTTAGGTTGCGTCTTGATGCAAGTGGGCAAGGTGGTCGCTTATGCATCACGACGACTTAAGGCTCATGAGGTGAATTACCCTACGCATGATTTGGAGCTAGCAATGTGATTTTTGCGTTAAAATTTGGAGACATTACTTATATGGGGAGAAGTGCATCATATACACGATCATAAGAGCTTAAAGTATTTGTTGACTCGAAGGAGTTGAACCTTAGGCAACGAAGGTGGGTGGAGTTGCTTAAAGACTACGATTGTTCGATAGAGTACCACCGGAAAGGCTAATGTGGTGGCGGATGCATTGAGTCGAAGGGTTGTTACGGATTTGAGAGCCTTGTTCGCATCGATTAAGTCTATTCGATGATGGAAGCTTGTTGGCGAATCGCAAGTAAGGCCTACTTGGACCGAATGATTAAGGAAAAACAGTTGAAGGACGATTCATTAGCTCTTCGGTTCCAAAGTTAAGAGTGGTGAGAACGAGGATTTTGGGTTGAACACTGAAGGAGTTCTGTGTTTTCGTGGAAGGGTTTGTATTCCAAAGGATCCTGAATTGAGGCAGTTAATTCTAAAAGAGGCTCATGGTGGACTCTGTGCCATGCATCCTGGAGGGAATAAGTTATACCGAGACTTGCGAGAGGTGTACTGGTGGCGCGGATTAAAACGAGAGGTGACCTGAATTTGTTGGGAAATGTCGGACGTGCCAGCAGGTTAAGGCTGAGCACCAACTGCCGTCGGGATTACTACAACCAGTGAAAATTCCACTATGGAAGTGGAAAAGAGTAACAATGGACTTTGTGAGTGGGTTACCTTTGACACCCACCAAGAAAGATTCGGTATGGGTAGTTGTGGATAGGTTAACAAAATCTGCTCATTTCATACCGTCGCACCGACTACTCACTACAAAAGTTGGCTAAGCTATATGTGGCGGAGGTAGTGCGATCGCATGGGGTGCCGTGTCAATAATCTCGATCGAGACCCTAGGTTTACGTCTCGGTTTTGGCGGAAGTTGCAAGAAGCGTTGGGAACACGATTGGATTTTAGCACCTTTTCACCCACGCATGGGCGACAATGAAAGGGTTATTCGAGTTCGGAAGATATGTTGAGAGGTTGTATCATCGATTTTGTGGAAGTTGGGAGGACTACTTACCATTGGCGGAGTTTATGTACAATAACACTATCAAGCAAGTATTCAGATGGCACCATATGAAGCGCTTTATGGGCGAAGATGTCGACGCCAACGTGTTGGACGAGTTGGGTGAACGACGAGTGCTTGGACCGGAATTGGTGGCAGACACTGGAAAGCAAGGTTAAGCTGATAAGGGGTCGGTTAAAGGAGGCGTCCGATAGACAGAAGTCGTATGCGGATTTGAAGCGCAAAGAGATTGAGTTCGCTGTGGGGGATATGGTTTTCTTGAAGGTATCCCCTTGGAAGAAAATTTTGAGATTTGGTAAGAAGGGTAAGCTGAGCCCACGGTTTATTGGGCCTTACCGAGTTGTTAAGCGGGTTGGACCAGTGGCTTATCAGCTAGAGTTGCCACCAGAACTGCATCGTATCCACGACGTTTTTCATGTATCCATGTTGAGGCGGTATCGATCTGACCCAACTCATATCATACCAGTTGCTGAAATTGAAGTACAGCCAGATTTAACCTTCGAAGAGGAACCTGTGCAAATACTTGATCGTGACGTCAAGATGTTGAGAAGGAAATCAATTCCACTAGTGAAAGTACTTTGGAGAAACCATGGCAAGGAGGAAGCTACATGGGAGACTGAGGAGGCTATGCAGCAACAATACCCTCAACTGTTCTGATAAGGTAAAATTTCGAGGTCGAAATTTCTTTAAGGAGGGTAGAGTTGTAACATCCCTGATTTTCGGGTTTATTCGCGATTTTCAATATTTTGTAAAGATTTTTAAAATTTTGTATTTGGATGTGGAATTAGTATTTTGAGTAGGTAAATGGGCTTATAGAAGGCCCATGAGTTGGCCAAAACCCAGTTGAATTTTTGGAATTTTAGACTTAGGAATTAGGGTTCGGCTAAGTGGCCTTAAGTGGAGTGATGGGTAAATTGCATCACAAAAAGAGCCTTGGTTAAGTGGCAAGGGTGACGCCACTCGGCTCCTAGAAAAGTGGCGTGTGGAGCTTTGGGAAGGCAAGGATCGATTCCTGTGTTGGCAAATAGATGCATTTATTTTTTAGTGCAGGAGGGTAAGTGTTGGAGTTCGGTGGATTCGCTAAAGGAGAGTTGGATCGGTTTAAATGCTTGGATTAAGGAGGGATAAGGGAGAGATTTAAGGATTTGGATGAGGCTAGGAGTTGGCGAATTATGGGAATTGAAGAGGGAAAAATCGGCAAGGGGCTATGTTGTTAGTATTTCGCACTTAGGGTATTGAGTGGTGCCGTTTTCTTCTACTTTAACACCTTAGGGTTGTTTTTCCTCTCTTTTTTCCTCTCTAGCCAAACTTCCACCTCCCTATTCCTCTTCTTCTATTTTTTCTTTCTTCTTCTTCAAAACTATTCATCATACCGCTAATCATCAATACTTTTGTTGAATCCATAAAAGCCAAATCTCGTGATCATTGCTTGTGCTGATTTCTTCAAAGCCGTGTTCTCCTATGTTCTTTTGTTTTTATTAATTTGCAATTATCTTTTCTTAATCCTAGATCTCGACCGCAATTCTACTTCAAGGTTGTAGCCCCACATTATCATCTTCTTCATCACACAAAAGCCGAAAACCATAGATTTGGGGGCTTATAGCGAAACTTCAAGACTTTGGGGAATCGAGTCTCACCGTCGTTTGATAGATAAATCTACACTAGATTGCGTGGAAATCAAGTGGGAGTAAGGGTAAGTACGTATCATCTCGATCTGTTCTTATTTTGCAAAGTTAAGAAAAGTCAAGTCCCTAAAATTAGGGAGGTCATCGATTTAGGCATATGGCTCTAAGAGTCTTTAACGATGTTTTCTTTCGGTGACTAGAGTCTTCTTAAGCGTTGAATCTAAGGCGTGGTTCATTGGAGCAATCGGATTCGAGCTACTATCGATTTTGGCAAAAGGTAAGGTTTCAAAGGTTTTTAGGGATATGGTTCGATCATGGATAAGTAAGTTTTGGGGTTTAGTGATTATGGTTTGTAAATAAGAACGTGCTAATAAATTGTAGGACATCGAAGGGATCTCGAAAGCGATCGTCATGAATCGTGTGTACCGAACACCCTTTCTTAGTTCAATTCGGCAAAAGCCAAAATGCCGAAATTCCGGCATTTCATGATCATGTGAGTATGCCAATGCTCTCAAGGCATAGAGTAATTGTTAGATCTGGCACCGCAAGGTGGTAAGCAAGTTCGTGTGACGTTTAACGTATTTCGAAAAAGGGCTCGATGGGCCAAAACGGGCCCAATGGGCTTACGGACCAATATGGGTAAGAGATGGGCAAATTATCCTGTTAGGTAGATGGTGGAATCAAATTGCATAAAACTGATAAAAATTATGAATTAGCTTGTGTAGTAGCGTAGATCACGAAATTACCCTAAAGAGCAAAATTATCAAATTACCCTAAAGAGCAAAATTACCAATATACCCCTAGGGTTTAAATTGGTGAATCGCATGAATAATCAATGTTGTATTTTACATGATATGCTTTTATTAATATCTGCTGCATGGGGTTGGGGTATTAATGGAGGAAGTATCGAAAGTGGTTCATCCACGTCGGGAGGCTTTGCCTCAATCGACCGAATTTGAGTGCTGCTCTTTAACAATGTGGTGTGTAGGGTTGGGTGGGTTGAGATATTCCCACATGGTGTGTAGGGCTGGTGCAGGCGGTGTAGCGGTTGGTGGGTTGAGTAGTCTCCCGGATGGGCTTGCATTCATTATTTCTGTTGATACTCATGTTCTTGAACCGGGCCTATGGGCCACACTGTTATGTAAAAGGGCTAAAGCCTTGCTATCAGATTCGAAAAGGGCTTGACCATCAGGTATCTGTTATCTGAATAGGGCTTAGGCCCAATGGGCTCGAGTGAATTGGGCTTTGGATGGGTTTCAGATACACCGAGTTTTCCAAACTCACCCCTTCCTCTTCCTCCTTGCGGTGAGCCCTAGTTGGTGGACTTGGAGTCAAGGGATTCAGAGTGGCCATGAAGATGGATTGCCAATTTTAAATAAGTTTAGCATTTAATTTGGATTATTTTATTTTATTATGTTTAAAGTTGTAATAAGGCCGCTCTTTTTAATTATTTTTATTTTGGGGATTATTAAACTGGTTAGCACTAGGGTTCGTTTTATAAAAACTACTTGATTTTTAAAAGATCACGATGACGCGGCAAAGTTTCCGCAAAGTAAATGTTTTTCCAAGGAAATAAATATTTTAAACAAACGTTTTCAACTTAAACATTTTCTTAAGACGGACATAATCAAACGATTTTCTCAAAATTATACGAGATGTTAGAGTGTGGCAATGGTGGTGTGCATGTCTAGGATTGGATCTGGGAAGAGCTTGGTACTTAAGCAGTCCGACGGACTCACCTCCTATTTTTTCTGTTTTCCTACCTGGTGCACAGCTTCTATTCACTTTAACCTACCTTTAAAAGTGTCTTTTACAACACCAACTCAGCTTTTCCAAACTAAGTAATACGGAATGTTTTGAATGCATCAATGTGGCGCATCAGATCCGGTCATAACGTCCAGGCCGGGTTTGGGGTGTTACATGATTGGTGTTGCATGTATTCGGTTATAGGCGAGCATAAAGATGAATCTATCTTGACTTAGATAATCGGCTCAAAGAGTATTTGTTAAAGTGCTTAGTTAATTGATATTAGGTTAATGATGTGTGTATTCGGTCATAAAGGTGCACATGAGGAAATGTTAGATTAATTGTATTAAATTGCTCAATGTGATTAAAAATGCGTATGACCATTTTGTATTTGAGCTAAAGGTGGCCATATGACCTATCAAACTCCTTGTCATATTCGGCCATAAGCTAGCATAATGAGACTTTAATAAGTTAAATTTGTTTGAATTAGCTCAAGAGCTTAGAGGACCAAATTTGGATAAGGGAAAGGAAAAAGTGATCGAATAGCCGCCGAAATCGTTCGACAACATCCGAGGTAAGTTTTTGAGTGATGGATCTTAGATTATGATTCGATTAGATCATGTTTTAAGTAAATCAAAATCATGCTCTTTGTATGTAACTATTGAGCCGAAAATGATAATGCTTGATAAGTGACTTGTGTTTGAATTCTAGTTATGAAAATGAAATATAGATGTGTCATGATTTATTGATATGTGCATGGATATTCGGATGATAACCGGGCTAAGTCCCGAAGGCATTTGTGCTAGTGACTAATTTCGAGCTAAGCCTGAAGGCATTTGTGCGAGTTACTATATCCGGGCTAAGTCTTGAAGGCATTTGTGCGAGTTACTATAACCGGGCTAAGTCCCGAAGGCATTTGTGCGAGTTACTATATCCGGGCTAAGTCCCGAAGTCATTTGTGCGAGTTACTATAACCGGGCTAAGTCCCAAAGGCATTTGAGCAAGTAGCTATATCCGGCTAAATTCCGAAGGTACTTGGTTTGGGAATGAGCGATCTTGCTGTAATAATTTCAATTAATACGCTCGTAAAATCCCAACGATGAGGTACGTTTCGTATATGTATTGGAGTAGTTGATTCCTTTTAAATATTATTCGCTCAGTCAATTAATGAGCTTTTGGCCTTTGGTTAAGTTGATCCCTTATGTGTGAATATGAGGGTTGGAAATGTGAAGTAGGACTGATTTTTGAGAATATGTGTGTATGAAATTATCCGTTTAGTTATATGAATGCTATACTTCAGTTGTGCCTAATTTCATTGCTCAAAACTTACTAAGCATTAAATGCTTACTCTGTTCTTTGAATCTTTGTTTTATAGATTTTGGTTCGTCAGCTATCGGACTCGGGATTGTCGAAGTCGAAGTCTTCCACACTATCAAAGCCCTTTTGGTACACTTTTGGTTGAACTCTGAAAATGGCATGTATAGGACTACCCTTGTTGTTGTTGGTCATGTACCCTTTGGTTTTGTATAAATTTGGATAGCCATGCGAAAATGGCTTATATATACTTTGAGCATAGCATTATAATCGTTTTGTATGTTGTTCAGTGAGAGGTATGGAAATGTTTGGTAATGATTAGCCATTGGAATGGTTAATCATGATCATTTTGGTGCTTTGTATGACAAATTCTAGTTGATTCATGGAAAACTATGAAATAGGTAAAGTTTACCTTAAAAACAGATGCTGACAGCAGCAGTGGTGTGGATTTGAAAAATCACTAAAAATAGTAGGAATGGAATTAAATAGTGAATAAATTATGTAATCGAACCTTGATGAATCTGTTTTCATATGAAAGTAACGAAACGATCATATGAGCCGTATTTTATGAGATGCGTAAGTTTTCGTGAAACAGGGCCAGAGCGATTTCTGGATCCCCTATTCTGGCTTTGGAAATTCACTATAAATTAACCAGAGATAATTAGAAGTCATACCCTATATGTATAGATTCATTTTCGAGTCTAGTTTCTTTAGAAACAAAAGGCATAAGTATTGAAGCCCTTTACAAGGAGATATCTAAGTCGTAATGCATGAAGGTCAGAGTAGTCGAACCCTGAAATAAGGGAGACTTTAACTAATAAACTGTACAAATTGGCTTGACCAAAAATTCTAGAAATAAATTTGTAGATGGATATATGAGTCTAGTTTCAGGTAAAATTTACGAAACTAGTTTTCGAGTTTTGGAACTCAAGATATGATTTTTAAGGTGACAGTGACGCAGTTAGCTAGCTTGTCTGGAAATTTTTAAAATGGTCTGTGAAAATAAATGAATTAAGTCTGTTAGCACCTCGTGTTCGACTCCGGCAATGGTCTCGGGTATGGGGTGTTACAATTTTATTGGTATCAGAGCTATGGTTTAGTCGATTCTAGGACTACCGTAATACGTTTGGGTCTAGCTATACATGCCATTATGTGATTATTTGATAGTGTGGTGATTTCTTATAATTGAAAATGTGTTTATTTATAGTAATGGATCCCGATCCCAACCGAGCGGTAGCTGATGATCTTGAGAGTGTAGCACCTGCTCCCGCACAAGGGACAGCGCCGGCGGACTCTGTGACATCCCTAATTTGACCTTAGTCGGAAAGTGGTGTCGGGACCACTAAACCGAGTCTTATAAGTAATTAAAAGTTATATTCTATGTTTATGATGTTAGTAAATGCATGTGTGAAAGTTGCATGCATTAATTTGATCATTTCTATGTGAATTTATTAAAATGGACTTATATGAAACATTGTTGAAAGGTGATAGGCTAATCTTTCAATGGTCTAATAGTATATGCATGCAAAAGAATGGTTTTGCATGTCAATTTACCCAAAGAAAAGGAAGTGGCCGCCATGGTAATGAAGATGGGCAAAAGAAAACATGTCTTAAACATGTTTTGCTAGTGGTGGATGTTAGAAATAATAAAATAAGAGCATGGGTAAAGGAATGAAAAAAAAAAGAGTGTGGATGCTTTCCCCCCTTGCCGCATACATGAGAGAAACAAAAACAAAGAAAGAAAAAAAAAAAAAAGAAAGGAAGAAAAGTGTTCATCCTCCTTAGCTTGGCCGAACCTCAAAGGAAGAAGGGAGATAGCCAATCGGTCACCTCAAGCTTGGAACAAGGTAAGTGATTTCATGTTAGTTCTTGAAATATTAGCATACATCAAGCTAGTTACTAAGATTTCTACTTAGCCTTGTCAAGATCTTGATTGTGTGGTGATAGTGGGTAATCGGCCATGGAAGAAATGGAGGAAAATGATTGCTGTCTTGTGTTTTAAGGAGAAATGGTGGATGGGTGAAAGAAACAAGTTTTTGTTTCTTGTTTCTTCTTGGCCGATGCTAAGGGAGCAACCATTCAGTTTCTAAGCTATAAATAAAGTGAGAAATTCATGTGAATTCTTGAAACGTTAGATGAAATTGAGCTAGTTACCAAGTTCTCTAGGTAACCCATGCTAGAAATTGTGATTTTGGGTTGACTAGGATTTTCGGCCATAGTGGTCATTGAGGATTAAGGTTTGTGTTTCATGCTAAACTTGATGAATCTTGGTGTATGGGTGTTTGAACTAAACTAATGATCAAATAGATGCACAAATACAAAGTAAGAAGAATCGGCTATTGTATGTAATACTATTGCCGAATGTGAAATTACTATACTTGAGTAATGAATGTGGTTGGAGTTGATAATACGAAAGGAATGCTTAAATGTGTTTGTTTAAAGAAGAAATTGATGAAGAATGTATGTGAACCTAGCAAGTGTATTCGCTTAGTACCTTATAATGTGAAAACCTTGGAATTTATTTTTGATTTCGTATGTATGACCAAGAACAATCGGCCTTATAATGGCGTTTTGGTTTAAAAGTCGATTGATAGTTTATAATAAAATGAGTTGATATGAGATGCTGAATGTGATTAACAAGTAAACATTATTGAGAAAATATTGAATACTTCTACTTGCATTCGTTAAGCTCAAGAGCAAAGGGAGCTAAATCCGATAAAAGGAAGGAAAAAGTGATCGAATAGCCGTTGAAGCCGCTCGACAAATCCGAGGTAAGTCCTCAAGAAATGAGCCTACTTGAATTATGTGAAATGAAATATGGATGTGTAATGATTATTGATTTATGTGTGTATGAGTATTTGAATGATACCCGGCTAAGTCCCAAGGCGATTATGCTAGTGATATGTTTGTGTTTGAGCCTTAGTAACGAAAATGAAATATGAATGTGAAATGATTATTGATGTATATGTGTGCATGAGCAATTGAATGATATCCGGCTAAGTCCCAAGACATTTATGCTGGAAATTATATCCGGTTAAGACCAAGGCAATTGTGCTAGTGACTACATCCGGCTAAGACCGAAGGCATTCGTGCAAGTCATTCTATCCGGCTAAGACCGAGGGCATTCGTGCATGTGGTTACATCCGGTTGTATTCCGAAGAAGCTTGGGCTAAAGGTGAGCATTGGTTGCTGTAATAAATTTAATTATTACACTCGAAAAGCCCAAAGGAAAAGGTATGTTTATATGTGCATTGGAAAAGTCGATATGTTTGAGTAACATTCGTTCAATCGACTAACGAATTTTCAGCTATTGAATTGGTTGATATCTTGTGAAAGTATACAATGATGAAGTGTGAAGCAAGTATGATTATGTGGATGTGTATTAATGAAATGATTCATTTGGCTATGTGAATGTAATGCCTTAGTTAAAGCTGATTTTATTACTTGAGACTTACTAAGCATAAAAATGCTTACCCCGTTGCTTTGGCTCTCTGTTTTATAGATTTTGCTCGTTAGCGATCGGATTCGGGATCATTAAAGTCGAAGTCATCTACACTATCAAAGCCTCCATTTTGGTATAATTTTGGTTGAACTTTGAAATGGCATGTATAGGACTACCCTAATGTTGAAGGTCATGTACCTTTCGGTTTTGTGTAAGCTTGGATAGCCATGCGAAAATGGCTTATATACGTTTTTAGTATGATTCTATAATAGTTTGTATGATAATCATTATGGGGTATGAAATTGTCTGAAAGGATTAGCCATTGGAATGGTTAATCATAATCACACTTTGTGCTATGGTGCAAAAAGGGCCATTTGAATCGTGGAAATCATGAAATAGGTAATGGTTACTTTGAAAACAGATGCTGGCAGCAGCAGTGGTATGGTTTTGAAAAATCACCAAAATTTATAGGAATGGTATTAAATAATGAATAAATTATGTAAATGAACCTTAATGAGTATACTTTCATGTGGAATAAATGAAACGATCATAGGAGCTACATGTTAAGAGATATTAAAGCTATTGTGAGATAGGGCCAGAACGGTTTCTGGGTCCCCTATCGCAACTTTAAAAATTTATTATAAATTATCCAGAAAGAATTAGGAGTCATGCCTTATATTTACAGATTCCATTTTGAGTCTAGTTTCATTAGAAACAAACGGCACCAGTATTAAAGCCCTGTACAGAGAGATATTCAAGTTGTAACGCGCGAAGGTCAGAGCAGTCGATCCCTGTAACATGGGTGACTTTAACTAATAAACTGTACCAATTGGCCCGACCAAAAATTCTAGAATTAAATCCATGGATGGATATATGAGTCTAAATTCAGGAAAAATTTATGGAATCAGTTTCGAGTTTTGAAACTCGAGATATGATTTTAAGGTGACAGTGACGCAGATTTCCAGCCTGTCTGGAAATGTCAAATTGGTGGGTGAAATATGTGGATTTGGCTTGTTAACCCCTCGTGTCCGACACCGGCGATGGTCTCGGGTTCGGGGTGTTACAATTTAATTGGTATCAGAGCCACGGTTTAGTCGATTCTAGGACTACCGTGATATGTTTGGGGTCTAGCTATACATGCCATTAAATGATGAATTGATAGTGTGGTGATTTCTGACAATTTGACTTTGTGTTTGTTTATAGCAATGGATCCCGATCCCAACCGAGCAATAGCTGATGATGTGGAGAGTGTGGCGCCTGCTCCCGCGCAAGGGACAGCGCCGGCAGACTCTCAACCTATGGCCATCAATCCGAATGATGAGGCTAGGCAAGCCTTTTATAGTGTGATGAATGATTGGTTCAACCAATACATTCGAACTAACACGGCTGTTCCACAACGTCTATTCCCGACTAATGCAACCCCCGCATCTACAATACCTCCGGTAACTGACCAAATAAGGTCAAGTAAGCCTCCAGTCGACAGAATTCGTAAACATGGGGCCACTGAATTCAAGGCTACGGATAGCGACGATGCCGAGCAAGCTAAATTTTGGTTGGATAACACTATCCGGTGCTCGATGAGCTATCTTGTACACCGATGAGTGCTTAAAGTGTACCATCTCCTTGCTACGCGATTCCGCCTATTATTGGTGGAGTGCTCGACTGTGGTGCCTAGAGAGCAAGTGACTTGGGAATTCTTTCAAACCGAGTTCAAAAAAGTATATCGATCGAGATTCATCGACCAAAAGCGAAGGGAATTTCTTGATCTTAAGCAAGGTTCTATGTCGATTCCGACTCTGAACGAAAATTTGTGAGGCTTAGCGACGCGAGAGAATGCATTTCGTCCGGCTATTATGTAAACGCTTGAGGATGGGCTGAATGATGATATAAGGATGTTCGTTGGCATTCTCGAAATACGAGAGTTCGTAGTACTTGTTGAGCGAGCTTGTAAAGTCAAGAGCTTAGAAAGGAGAAACAAAAGTTGATGTGGGAACCGGAGAATTCGAAAAGGTCCTCGGAAAGTCTCTTCAACAGCATCAAGAGATTTCGAGATGATGTGAGCCGGTCTAGAGGCGCCGGGCTTTTCTAGACGAGGATGCGATCGACCCCTGTGACCACACGAGTCGCCTGATCGCCAAGGTGGTGGAAATGATCGCCGAGAGAGGGTGGAATGTCCGCATTGTGGCAAATGGCATTCGGGAGCTGTTGGTTCCGTGATCGCTCTCGCTATAAGTGTGGATCGGCCGACCACCTTATGAAGGATTGCCCGAGGTTGCTTGAACAAAATGTAAGTCGAGTGGAAACCCGGTGCTACCACCGCCGAGGTAGGCCACCTAGAAATATGGGCAATGTTAGTGGTGGTCGAGAGGATCTAGAGATGCTACCATCGATCCGAGGCTCGGGCTCTGCTAGGACTTATGCCATACGCCAAGCACGCCGAGGATGCCGCCTCTCCGGATGTCATTACCAGTACTTTCACTCTTTTCAATACTAATGTGATTGCTTTGATTGACCCTAGTTCTACTCATTCTTATATATGTGAAACCTTAGCATCCAAAGAAGACTTTGCCTATTGAGTCTCTTGAGTTTGTAATTCGGTGTCAAACCCTTGGGTCATTACGTGCTTGTCAACAAAGTGTGCAAGAAAAGTCCCCTAGTGTTCCGAGGTTCTTGTTTTCCGCGGACTTGATGCTTTTGCCGCTCGATGAATTCGACGTTATTCTTGGTTTGGATTGGTTGACCATGCACGATGCGGTTGTAAATTGCAAAAGGGACTATCGATTTGAGGTCGCGAATAACCGAAAAATTCGGGTTGAGTCTACGGACTTAAAAGGGTTGCCACCGTAATATCGCAATGTTGGCCCGTAAATATGTAAGAAAAGGGCGAAGCGTACCTTGCGTATCGCCGAGGACAAGGAATCAAAAAGAAACCCGAATCGCCGCTGGTTTGTGAATACCGGATGTTTTCCTGAAGAGTTGCTGGGTTTACCACCGTTCGGAAATAGAATTTGGCATCGAATTGGTACCGGTACCACTCAATTTCGATAGCTCCGTATCGTATGGCACCAACGGAATTAAAGGAGTTGAAAGCTCGCTTGCAAGAATTGGTGGATAGAGGTTTTGCTCGCCCGAGTTTTTCGCCTTGGGGTGCGCCAAAGTTGTTTGTGAAAAGAAGGATGGAACCATGAGGTTGTGCATCGACTATCGTCAACTTAATAAAGCGGCGATAAAGAACAAATATCCGCTACCATGTATCGATGACTTGTTCGATCAACTGAAGGAGCCTCGGTGTTCTCGAAAATAGATTTGAGATCGGGCTATTATCAATTACGAATTCGAGATTCGGACGTACCCAAGACGCCTTGAATCGAGATATGGTCACTATGAGTTCCTAGTGATGCCGCTTTGGGCTTACTAATGCCCTGCGGTATTTATGGATTTAATGAATCGGATCTTCGCACCATATTTGGATCGGTTCGTAGTCGTGTTCATTGATGACATCTTAGTCTATTCAAGAAATGAGACCGAACATGCTTGAACACCGAGGTTAGTACGCAAATTTTACGGGATAAGCAATTATATGCTAAGTTCAGCAAGTGTGAGTTCGTTAAGAGAGGTTAGCTTCTTGGGTCATGTGGTATTCGCATCGGGTATTCGAGTCGACGAATAAAATTTCAGCCATACTTAATTGGAAGCCTCAGAAATATTACCGAGGTTCGAGACTTTTGGGGCTTGCTTAGTTATTACCGACGATTTGTAAAGGTTTCTCAACGATAGCCACGCCGATGACGAAGCTTACTCCAAAAGGATGTTAAGTTCGAATGGACGGAGAAATGTCAAAAAGTTTCGATCAACTGAAAACTTATTTGACCAAGCCCCAATTCTAGTGCAACCCGAATCCGCAAAGAGTTTGTCATCTATAGTGACGCCTCCCTACTTGGGTTAGGTTGTGTATTGATGCAAGAAGGTCGAGTTGTGGCCTGCGCGTCGAGGCAATTAAAGCCACATGAGAAAAATTATCCGACCCATGATCTCGAATTGGTCGCCATCGTATTCGCTTTAAAGATTTGGCGACATTACTTATTTGGTGAGAGGTGCCATGTGTACTCGGATCACAAAAGTCTCGAATATTTGATGACCCAAAGAGACTTAAATCTGCGACAAAGACGTTGGCTCGAGCTGTTAAAAGATTATGAGCTGGTCATTGACTATCACCCGGGAAAGGCGAATGTGGTTGCGGATGCCTTAAGTCGTAAATCATTATTCACTTTACGAGCAATGAATGTGCACTTGTCTGTTCGATCCGACAGTGAGTTAGTAGCTGAATTGAAAGCCAAACCATTATTGATACATCAAATTCGTGAAGCTTAGAAAGTTGACGACGAGTTGGCTGCAAAACGGGCTGAGTGTGTTCCGAACAAGGACTCGGAGTTTCAAATCGACGATGACGATTGTTTGAGGTTCAAAATCGTCATGTGTTCCAAAGAATTGAACTTATCTCGATAATTCGAACGAAGCCCATTGTAGCCGAATGGCAATCCACCCAGGAGTACGAAGATGTACAACGATTTGAAACGCTCGGTTTTGGTGGCGTGGTATGAAACGAGACATCTCGACTTTGTTTCGAGATGTTTAATATGTCAACAAGTGAAAGCGGAACATCAAGTGCCTTGAGATTGCTTCATCGATCACGATACCCGAGTGGAAATGGGATCGAGTCACAATGGACTTTGTATCCGGACCGCCATTGTCGATGAGTAAGAAGGACGCGATTTGGGTCGTTGTAGATAGATTGACTAAGTCGGCTCACTTTGTCCCCGTCGCACGGACTTTCCAATGGACAAACTAGCTGAATCATGACGTTTCTCATATTGTGAGATTGCACGGGTGCCTATTTCCATCGTGTCGGATAGAGATCCGAGATTTACCTCGCGATTTTGGAAAAAGTTGCAAGAAGCTTTGGGTACCAAGTTGCATTTCAGCACCGCCTTTCACCCCAAACCGATGGTCAATCCGAGCGGATAATCTGATACTTGAGGATATGTTGAGATGTTGCATCCTCGAGTTCGATGGTTCATGGGAACGGTATTTACCGTTGATTGAATTCGCTACAACAACAAATTTTCAATCAAGTATTAAGATGGCACCCTACGAGGCTTTATACGGTCGTAAATGCCGTACCCCATTATTCTCGGTGAACTTAGTGAAGGAAAATCTTGAGGTTGATTTGGTTAAGGATGCCGAGCAAAAGTTCGAGTAATTCGTGATAGTTTGAAAGTCGCCGGATCGCCAAAAGTCGTATCGGATTTGAAAAGAAAAGATATCGAATATCGTGTTGGAGACAAGGTCTTTCTCAAAGTTTCACCTTGGAAGAAGGTGCTTAGATTTGGTCGTAAAGGCAAATTGAGTCCGAGGTTCATCAAGGCCATATGAAGTATCCGAACGAGTTGGGCGATCGCATATCGATTAATTTTACCCCCTGAGCTTGAAAGGATCCACAACGTTTTTCATGTCTTGATGCTTTGACGATATAGGTCTGATCCATCACACGTGATCGCTCCGTCCGAGATTGAGATTCAACCTAATTTGAGCTATGAAGAGGAACCAGTTCGCATTATGATGCGTGAAGCGAAAGAGTTGCGCAATAAGAAAATCCCGTTAGTGAAGGTGTTGTGGCATAAACACGAATTGAAGAAGCCACTTGGGAGCTTGAGGACTCTATGAAAGAGCGATACCCGAGCCTATTTACCGGTAAGATTTTCGGGGACGAAAATTTCTTAAGTGGGGGAGAGTTGTGACATCCCTAATTTGACCTTAGTCGGAAAGTGGTGTCGGGACCACTAAACCGAGTCTTATAAGTAATTAAAAGTTATATTCTATGTTTATGTTGTTAGTAAATGCATGTGTGAAAGTTGCATGCATTAATTTGATCATTTCTATGTGAATTTATTAAAATGGACTTATATGAAACATTGTTGAAAGGTGATAGGCTAATCTTTCAATGGTCTAATAGTATATGCATGCAAAAGAATGGTTTTGCATGTCAATTTACCCAAAGAAAAGGAAGTGGCGGCCATGGTAATGAAGATGGGCAAAAGAAAACATGTCTTAAACATGTTTTGCTAGTGGTGGATGTTAGAAATAATAAAATAAGAGCATGGGTAAAGGAATGAAAAAAAAATGAGTGTGGATGCTTTCCCCTTTGCCGTACATGAGAGAAACAAAAAGCAGAGAAAGAAAAAAAAAAAAAGGAAGAAAAGTGTTCATCCTCCTTAGCTTGGCGAACCTCAAAGGAAGAAGGGAGATAGCCAATCGGTCACCACAAGCTTGGAACAAGGTAAGTGATTTCATGTTAGTTCTTGAAATATTAGCATACATCAAGGCTAGTTACTAAGTTTTCTACTTAGCCTTGTCAAGATCTTGATTGTGTGGTGATAGTGGGTAATCGGCCATGGAAAAATGGAGGAAAATGATTGTTGTCTTGTGTTTTAAGGAGAAATGGTGGATGGGTGAAAGAAACAAGTTTTTGTTTCTTGTTTCTTCTTGGCCGATGCTAAGGAGCAACCATTCGGTTTCTAAGCTATAAATAAAGTGAGAAATTCATGTGAATTCTTGAAACGTTAGATGAAATTGAGCTAGTTACCAAGTTCTCTAGGTAACCCATGCTAGAAATTGTGATTTTGGGTTGACTAGGATTTTCGGCCATAGTGGTCATTGAGGATTAAGGTTTGTGTTTCATGCTAAACTTGATGAATCTTGGTGTATGGGTGTTTGAACTAAACTAATGATCAAATAGATGCACAAATGTGAAATTACTATTGCCGAATGTGAAATTACTATACTTGAGTAATGAATGTGGTTGGAGTTGATAATACAAAAGGAATGCTTAAATGTGTTTGTTTAAAGAAGAAATTGATGAAGAATGTATGTGAACCTAGCAAGTGTATTCGGCTTAGTACCTTATAATGTGAAAACCTTGGAATTTATTTTTGATTTCGTGTATGTATGACCAAGAACAATCGGCCTTATAATGGCGTTTTGGTTTAAAAGTCGATTGATAGTTTATAATAAAATGAGTTGATATGAGATGCTGAATGTGATTAACAAGTAAACATTATTGAGAAAAATATTGAATACTTCTACTTGCATTCGTTAAGCTCAAGAGCAAAGGGGAGCTAAATCCGATAAAGGGAAGGAAAAAGTGATCGAATAGCCGTTGAAGCCGCTCGACAAAGATCCGAGGTAAGTCCTCAAGAAATGAGCCTACTTGAATTATGTGAAATGAAATATGGATGTGTAATGATTATTGATTTATGTGTGTATGAGTATTTGAATGATACCCGCTAAGTCCCAAGGCGATTATGCTAGTGATATGTTTGTGTTTGAGCCTTAGTAACGAAAATGAAATATGAATGTGAAATGATTATTGATGTATATGTGTGCATGAGCAATTGAATGATATCCGGCTAAGTCCCAAGACATTTATGCTGGAAATTATATCCGGTTAAGACCAAGGCAATTGTGCTAGTGACTACATCCGGCTAAGACCAAGGCATTCGTGCAAGTCGTTCTATCCGGGCTAAGACCCGAGGGCATTCGTGCATGTGGTTACATCCGGTTGTATTCCGAAGAAGCTTGGGCTGAAGGTGAGCGTTGGTTGCTGTAATAAATTTAATTATTACACTCGAAAAGCCCAAAGGAAAAGGTATGTTTATATGTGCATTGGAAAAGTCGATATGTTTGAGTAACATTCGTTCAATCGACTAACGAATTTTCAGCTATTGAATTGGTTGATATCTTGTGAAAGTATACAATGATGAAGTGTGAAGCAAGTATGATTATGTGAATGTGTATTAATGAAATGATTCATTTGGCTATGTGAATGTAATGCCTTAGTTAAAGCTGATTTTATTACTTGAGACTTACTAAGCATAAAAATGCTTACCCCGTTGCTTTGGCTCTCTGTTTTATAGATTTTGCTCGTTAGCGATCGGATTCGGGATCATTAAAGTCGAAGTCATCTACACTATCAAAGCCTCCATTTTGGTATAATTTTGGTTGAACTTTGAAATGGCATGTATAGGACTACCCTAATGTTGAAGGTCATGTACCTTTCGGTTTTGTGTAAGCTTGGATAGCCATGCGAAAATGGCTTATATAATTTTTAGTATGATTCTATAATAGTTTGTATGATAATCATTATGGGGTATGAAATTGTCTGAAAGGATTAGTCATTGGAATGGTTAATCATAATCACACTTTGTGCTATGGTGCAAAAAGGGCCATTTGAATCGTGGAAATCATGAAATAGGTAATGGTTACTTTGAAAGCAGATCTTGGCAGCAAAGCAGAAGTGGTATGGTTTTGAAAAATCACCAAAATTTGTAGGAATGGTATTAAATAATGAATAAATTATGTAAATGAACCTTAATTAGTATACTTTCATGTGGAAACAAAACGGTCATAGAAGTTACATGTTAAGAGATATTAAAGCTATTGTGAGATAGGGCCAGAACGGTTTCTGGGTCCCCTGTTGCAACTTTAAAAATTTATTATAAAATATCCAGAAAGAATTAGGAGTCATGCCTTATATGTACAGATTCCATTTTTAGTCTAGTTTCATTAGAAACAAACGGCACCAGTATTAAAGCCCTGTACAGAGAGATATTCAAGTTGTAACGCGAGAAGGTCAGAGCAGTCAATCCCTGTAACATGGGTGACTTTAACTAATAAACTGTACCAATTGGCCCGACCAAAAATTCTAGAATTAAATCCATGGATGGATATATGAGTCTAAATTCAGGAAAATTTACGGAATCAGTTTCGAGTTTTGAAACTCGAGATATGATTTTTAAGGTGACAAGGACGCAGATTTCCAGCACATGCTGAAATGTCAAATTGGTGGGTGAAATATGTGGATTTGGCTTGTTAACCCCTCGTGTCCGACACCGGCGATGGTCTCGGGTTCGGGGTGTTACAAACTCTCAACCTATTGCTAGTAATCCGAATGATGAAGCTAGATAAGCTTTTTATAGCCTGATGAATGATTGGTTCAACCAATACATTCGAACTAATACGGCTGTTCCACAACCTCCATTCCTGACTAATACCACCCCCGCACCTACAATACCTCTGGAAACTGACCAAATAAGGTCAAATAAGCCCCCAGTTGACAGAATTCGAAAACACGGGGCTACTGAATTTAAAGCTACGGACAGCGATGATGCCGAGCAAGCTGAATTTTGGTTGGACAACACTATTCGAGTACTCGATGAGCTATCTTGCACACCCGATGAGTGCCTAAAGTGTACTATCTCCTTGCTACGTGATTCTGCCTACTATTGGTGGAATACGTTGACTTCTGATGTGCCCAGAGAGCAAGTAACTTGGGAGTTTTTCAAACCGAGTTTCGGAAAAAAGTATATCAGTCAGAGATTCATGGATCAAAAACGGAAGGAATTTCTTGAACTTAAACAAGGTTCCATGTCGGTTACCGATTATGAATGAAAGTTTGTAAGGCTTAGCCGATACGCTCGAGAATGCATTTCTTCAGAAGCCGTGATGTGTAAACGTTTCGAGGATGGACTGAATGATGATATAAAGCTGTATGTTGGCATTTTGGAAATCCGAGAATTTGTGGTGCTTGTCGAGTGAGCTTGCAAAGCCGAGGAGCTCAGTAGGGAGAAAAGAAAAGCTGATATGGGAGCAAAGGAGTTTCGTAAGAGGTCTTCGGGGAGGCCCTTTCAACAGTCATCGAAGAAATTTAGAGATGATTTAGGCCGATCTAGAGACACTTCGGGTTTTTCTAGATGAGATCGTGATCGACCCCCTGTGAGTGCACGAGTCACTTCGGTCGCCAGTGTTGTAAATGATCGTCGAGACAGAACCGAGTGTCAGTATTGTGGTAAATGGAATTCGGGGAGTTGTAGATTCTATGACCACTCCTGTTACAAGTGCGGATCAGCTGACCACTTTATTAAAGATTGCCCGAGATTGTCTGAACAGAACGTAAATCAGAGTGGGAAACATGGTGCTACTACTGCTCGGGGTAGACCATCTAGAAATACGGACAATGCTAGTGGCGGTCAGAGAGGATCTAGAGATGCTACAACCAGATCTGAGGCTCGTGCTCCTACTAGAGCTTACGCTATACGCGCACGCGAGGATGCTTCCTCGCCAGATGTTATTACTGGTACTTTTACTCTCTTTGATACTAATGTGATTGCTTTGATTGACCCTGGTTCTACTCATTCTTATATATGTGAAACCTTAGCATCCAGTAAGACTCTACCTGTTGAGTCTACTGAGTTTGTAATTCGGGTGTCAAATCCTTTGGGTCGTTACGTGCTTGTAGACAAAGTGTGCAAGAAATGTCCCCTAGTAATCCGAGGTTCCTGTTTTCCGGTCGATTTGATATGCTTTTACCGTTTGACGAATTTGATGTTATCCTCGGTATGGATTGGTTGACCGTACATGATGCAATTGTAAATTGCAAAAGAAAACCATCGATTTAAGGTGTGTAAATAACGAGATAATCCGAGTTGAGTCTACTAACTTGAATAGGTTGCCAGCTGTAATATCATCGATGTTGGCTCAGAAATATGTAAGAAAGGGGTGTGAAGCATACCTTGCGTATGTACTTGATGACAAAGAGTTAGAAAAGAAGCCTGAATCTGTGCCAGTGGTTTGTGAATACCCGGATGTTTTTCCCGAAGAATTATTGGGTTTACCACCTGTTCGGGAGGTAGAGTTTGGTATTGAGCTTGTACCTGGGACTACACCGATTTCGATAGCTCCGTATCGTATGGCACCAACCGAGTTAAAAGAGTTGAAGGCTCAGTTGCAAGAGTTGACGGATAGGGGTTTCGCCGACCAAGTTTCTCACATTGGGGTGCACCAAGATTGTTTGTGAAAAGAAGGATGGAACCATGAGGTTGTGCATCGACTATCGTCAGCTGAATAAAGTGACAATAAAGAATAAATATCCATTACCGCGTATTGATGATTTGTTTGATCAACTAAAGGGAGCCTCGGTGTTTTCAAAGATAGATTTGAGATCGAGTTATTATCGATTCTTTCGAGATTCGGATATACCCAAAACCGCTTTAATCGAGATACGCTCACTACGAATTCTTAGTGATGCCGTTTGGGCTCACTAATGCCCCCGCGGTATTTATGGATTTGATGAATCGGATCTTCAGATCGTATTTGGATCGATTTGTAGTTGTGTTTATCGATGATATTTTGGTCTATTCGAGAAATGAAACCGATCATCTTGAACACCGAGATTAGTGTTGCAAAATTTACGGATAAGCGCTTATATGCTAAGTTCGATGAAGTGTCGATTCGGTTAAGAGAGGTTAGCTTCTTGGGTCATGTGGTGTCTGATCGGGTATTCGAGTTGATCCGAACAAAATTTCGACCATACTTAACTGGAAGCCTCAGAAATATTACTGAAGTTCGAGCTTTTGGGACTTGCCGATTACTACTGAGACGCTTTGTAAAGGGTTTCTCGATGATAGCCACACCAATGATGAAACTACTTCGAAAAGATGTTAAGTTTGAATGGACGAAAAAGTGTCGAAAAAGTTTCGATCAATGAAAACTTGTTTGATCAAGCTCCATCTTGGTGCAGCCGAATCGTGCAAAGAGTTTGTCATTTATAGTGATGCATCCCTACTTAGGTTGGGTTGCGTATTGATGCAAGAGGGTCGAGTTGTAGCTTATGCGTCGAGACAACTGAAGCCACATGAGAAAAATTATCCGACCCATGATCTTGAACTAGCTGCCATCGTGTTCGCTTTGAAAATATGGCGACATTACTTATTTGGTGAGAAGTGCCATGTATATTCGGATCACAAAAGTCTCAAATATTTGATGACTCAAAGAGACTTGAATTTGCGACAAAGACGTTGGATCGAGTTGTTGAAAGATTATGAGCTTGTCATTGACTATCACCCGGGAAAGGCTAATGTGGTTGCAGATGCCTTAAGTCGTAAATCACTGTTTGCTTTATGAGCGATGAATGTACACTTGTTTGTTCTATCCGACAATGTGTTAGTGGCAGAATTAAAGGCCAAACCATTGTTGATTCATCAAATTCGTGAAGCTCAGAAAGTCGATGATGAACTGGTTGCAAAACGGGCTGAATGTGTTTCGAATATGGAATCAGAGTTTCAAATTGATGATGACAATTGTTTGAGGTTCAGAAGTCGTTTGTGCGTTCCAAGAAATTCAGAACTTATTTCGATGATTCTGAACGAAGCTCATTGTAGCCGAATGTCAATTCACCCGGGGAGTACAAAAATGTACAACGATCTGAGACGTCAGTTTTGGTGGCATGGTATGAAACGAGACATTTTCGATTTTGTTTCGAAGTGCTTAGTATGTCAGCAAGTGAAGGCGGAACATCAAGTGCCTACGGGTTTACTTTAGCCGATCATGATACCTGAATGGAAATGGGATCGAGTCACGATGGATTTTGTATCTGGGTTGCCAGTGTCGGCAAGTAAGAAAGATGCGATTTGGGTTGTTGTTGATAGACTGACTAAGTCGACTCACTTTATCCCCATACGCACGGATTTTTCATTGGATAAACTAGCTGAATTGTATGTTTCTCAGATTGTGAGATTACACGGGGTACCTATTTCTATTGTGTCGGATAGAGATCCGAGATTCACCTCACGATTTTGGAAGAAATTGCAAGAAGCTTTGGGTACCAAGTTACATTTTAGCACCGCTTTTCACCCCCAAACCGATGGTCAATCCGAGTGGATAATTCAGATACTTGAGGATATGTTGAGATGTTGCATCCTCGAGTTTAGTGGTTCATGGGAGCGGTATTTACCTTTGATTGAATTCGCTTACAAAAATAGTTTTCAATCAAGTATTAAGATGGCACCTTACGAGGCTTTGTAAGGTCATAAATGCCGTACACCATTGTTTTGGACCGAGCTCGGTGAAAGTAAAATTTTCGGAGTTGATTTGATTAAAGATACTGAACAGAAAGTAAAAGTAATCCGTGAAAGTCTGAAGGCAGCCACAGATCGTCAGAAGTCGTACGCGGATTTGAAATGAAAAGACATTAAGTATCAGGTGGGAGACAAAGTGTTTCTTAAAGTTTCACCTTGGAAAAAGATACTCAGATTTGGCCGTAAGGGCAAATTGATTCCGAGATTCATTGGGTCGTATGAAATCTCCGAACGAGTTGGTCCAGTTGCATATAGGTTGCTTTTACCCCCTGAACTTGAAAGGATCCACAATGTTTTTCATGTTTCGATGCTTCGACGTTACAGATCTGATCCTTCACATATAATAAGTCCCTCCAAGGTTGAAATTCAAGCCGATATGAGTTATGAAGAAGAACCAATTCGTATACTAGCTCGTGAAGTGAAAGAGTTGCGAAACAAAAAGGTTCCTTTAGTAAAAGTGTTATGGCTCAAACACGGGATAGAAGAAGCTACTTGGGAACCCGAGAACTCTATGAAAGAACGATACCCAAACCTATTTACCGGTAAGATTTTCGGGGACGAAAATTTCTTAAGTGTGGGAGAGTTGTGACAGCCCTAAAGTGACCCTAGTCGGAAAGCGGTTTCGGACCGCCAAAACCAAGTCACCAAATTATTTGAATATGATAATTATTGTCTAAAATATGTGAATATGAATGTGTGAAAGTTTTAAGCTTCGATTTAGTTAATTGCATGTGAATTTAGTTAATAGGACTTATGTGTGACACTTTTGAAATGTGATAGGTTAATCTATAAGGATCTATTAGTGCATGTAATAAAAAGGGTGGACTTGCATGTCAATTTCCCCACTTAATTGGTAGTGGCCGCCATGACAATGAGGGTGGACAAAATGTGATGGGTAAAACAAGTCATAAACATGTTATGTTAGTGTTTTATGGGAGGAATGATAAAATAAGGAGCATGGGTAATAAAATAATAGTGGTTAGTAGGAGGAGAAAGAGAAAAGAAAAAAAATGAGCTAGGCTACTCCTCCATTGCCGTGACTTGAGGAAGGAAGAAGAAGAGGATTTTCTTGCTTCATGTTCGGTTGGTTGGTGTTTAGGAGGAGGTATGTTTGATGTTGTTCCATGAGATTCATGCATGTTTTAGTTGTTAGCTTGAGTTCTACCTAGCCCATGGTTTAAATCTTTGCTATGTGATGGAGATGATATTCGCCATGGGTGTTGTCTTCTTGGTTGGTGTTTGATGTTGTGGTGATGAGGCATGAAGATGAGTTAAGTTTCGCTAAGGTGGATTTGTGTTGATGTCATTTGCATGCTAAATGTGAAGCTTTGTAATGATACATGTGATGGTGGATTGATGACTCTTGGATTTTCTTTTTAGCATTTTTGAGTTAGACATTAAGTTCTTTGTTTAACCCATGACCAAAATTGAAATGGTATGGTGTCTTGATGCATTCAGCCATGGTAGGAAGTAGAAGAGAAATATGGTTGTTGTTCATGTTATTTGAATGAAAAATGGTAGTAAGGTGAAGTGCAAATGTTAGTATTTTATTACTAGTGTATATATGTGTATTAGCCGAGTTTTGGACTTGAAACAAAATGGTATGTAGTCAATACAAGTAACCATATTTGTAGGAAGTATTAAGCATATAATTGGCCTCAACATAGACATGCATATTCGGCCACATGAGATTGATTGGTGTTGCATGTATTCGGTTATAGGCGAGCATAATGATGAATCTATCTTGACTTAGATAATCGGCTCAAGGAGTATTTGTTAAAGTGCTTAGTTAATTGATATTAGGTTAATGATGTGTGTATTCGGTCATAAAGGTGCACATGAGGAAATGTTAGATTAATTGTATTAAATTGCTCAATGTGATTAAAAATGCGTATGACCATTTTGTATTTGAGCTAAAGGTGGCCATATGACCTATCAAACTCCTTGTCATATTCGGCCATAAGCTAGCATAATGAGACTTTAATAAGTTAAATTTGTTTGAATTAGCTCAAGAGCTTAGAGGACCAAATTTGGATAAGGGAAAGGAAAAAGTGATCGAATAGCCGCCGAAATCGTTCGACAACATCCGAGGTAAGTTTTTGAGTAATGGATCTTAGATTATGATTCGATTAGATCATGTTTTAAGTAAATCAAAATCATGCTCTTTGTATGTAACACCCCGTACCCGAGACCGTTGCCGGAGTTGAACACGAGGTATTTACGGACTTATTTCATTTATTTTCACAGTCCATTTTAAAAATTTCCAGACAAGCTGGCTAATTGCGTCTCTGTTACCTTAAAAATCATATCTTGAGTTCCAAAACTCGAAAACCAGTTTCGTAAATTTTACCTGAAACTAGACTCAAATATCCATCTACAAATTTGTTTCTAGAATTTTTGGTTGAGCCAATTAGTACAGTTTATTAGTTAAATTCTCCCCTGTTTCAGGGTTTGACAGCTCTGACCTTCATGCACTACGACTTATATATCTCCCTGTACAGGGCTTCAATACTTATTCTGTTTTTTTCTTACGAAACTAGACTCAAAAAGGAATCTTTACATATATGGAATGACTTCTAATTATCTCTGGTTAATTTATAGTGAATTTCCAAAGTCAGATCAGGAGATCCAGAAATCGCTCTGTCCCTGTTCCACGAAAACTTAAATATCTCTTAAAATACGACTCATATGATCGTTTCGTTTGTTCCATATGAAATTAGAATCATCAAGGTTCGATTAAATAATTTATTCACTATTTAATTCCATTCCTACTATTTTTAGTGATTTTTCAAATCCACACCACTGCTTCTGTCAGCATCTGTTTTTAAGGTAAACTTTACCTATTTCATGGTTTTCCATGAATCAACTAGAACTTGTCATTCAAAGCACCAAAATGATCATGATTAACCATTCCGATGGCTAATCGTTACCAAACATTTCCATACCTCTCAATGAACAACATACAAAACGATTATAATGCTATGCTCAAAGTATATATAAGCCATTTTCGCATGGCTATCCAAATTTATACAAAACCAAAGGGTACATGACCAACAACAAAAAGGGTAGTCCTATACATGCCATTTTCAGAGTTCAACCAAAAGTGTACCAAAAGGGCTTTGATAGTGTGGACGACTTCGACTTTGACAATCCCGAGTCCGATAGCTGACGAACCAAAATCTATAAAACAGAGATTCAAAGAACGGAGTAAGCATTTAATGCTTAGTAAGTTTTGAGCAATGAAATTAGGCACAACTGATGTATAGCATTCATATAACTAAACAGATAATTTCATATACACATATTCTCAAAAATCAGTCCTACTTCACATTTCCAACCCTTATATTCACACATTAGGGATCAACTTAACCAAAGGCCGGAAGCTCATTAATCGACTGAGCGAATACTATTTAAAAGGAATCAACTAATCCAATGCATATACGAAACATACCTCATCGTTGGGATTTTACGAGCATATTAATTGAAATTATTACAGCAAGATCGCTCATTCCCAAACCAAGTGCCTTCGGGCTTTAACCAGATATAGCCACTCACTCAAATGCCTTCGGGACTTAGCCCGGATATAGTAGTTCGCACAAATGTCTTCGGGACTTAACCCGGATATAGTAACTCGCACAAATGCCTTCGGGACTTAGCCCGGATATAGTAACTCGCACAAATGCCTTCGGGACTTAGCCTGGAATTAGTCACTAGCACAAATACCTTCGGGACTTAGCCCGGAATTAGTCACTAGCACAAATGCCTTCGGGACTTAGCCCGGAATTATCATCCGAATATTCATGCACATATCAGTAAATCATGATACATATTTATTTCATTTTCATAACTAGAATTCAAACAGAAGTCAATTATTAAGCATTCCCATTTTCAGCTCAATAGCCACATACAAACAGCATGATTTGGTTTGCTTTATGACATGATCTCTATGCACATACGGCTACCCATCATACGTATAGCCTAATTAACTCAACATATAATTCAAGTAGAGTCATTATATCACCGTATATTTGTTATGATTATACGTCATGACTTAATCAAATCGTAAACTAAGTTTCATTACTCAAAAACTTACCTCGGATGTTGTCGAACGATTTCGGCGGCTATTCGATCACTTTTTCCTTTCCCTTATCCAACTTTGGTCCTCTAAGCTCTTGAGCTAATTCAAACAAATTTAACTTATTAAAGTCTCATTATGCTAGCTTATGGCCGAATATGACAAGGAGTTTGATAGGTCATATGGCCACCTTTAGCTCAAATACAAAATGGTCATACGCATTTTTAATCTCATTGAGTAATTTAATACAATTATTCTAACATTTCCTCATGTGCACCTTGATGACCGAATACACACATCATTAACCTAATATCAATTGACTAAACACTTTAACAAATTCTCCTTGAGCCGATTATCTAAGTCAAGATAAAAGCATTAATGTGCTTGCCTCTAACCGAATACATGCAACACCAATCTACCTCATGTGACCGAATATGCATGTCTATGTTGAGGCCAATTATATGCTTAATACTTCCTACAAATATGGTTACTTGTATTGACTACATACCATTTATTTCAAGTTCAAAACTCGGCTAATACACATATATGCACTAGTAATCAAATACTAACATTTGTACTTCATCTTAATAGCTAGCTTGGCAAACCTTAATTTAACACATAATTCATACATATCACATTCCAAGCATTCACTCAATTCTATCACTTAAAACACACACATTACTCAATAACTTCCTAGTTTAAATTCGACAACTACACCAATTCACTAGATGATTTGTTATTATTATTGTTCATTTATTCAAACTACTTACAATTTCCTTAAACTATCACAATTAACAACCATCTATCACTTCCATTTTCTACCATGGCCGAATGTTATAACCCAAGCCACACATATTGTTCCTCAAGGCCCTTCAATGACCACATTCGGTACCTCCTTAAGAACAACCCAAATTTCAACCTTCAAGAAAGAAGAAAAAATATATGTACTAAGAGCTTCAAACTACTTGGCCGAATATCAAACCTCCTAACAATCAAAACTTAAGCCATGGAATGATTAGAACTTGAACTAACCACCTTCTTTATACAAAATTTTCCAAGAATTTCAAGGTACTTACCTCTTCCTAATCCTTATCCAAACCGAACATGAAGCAAGAGAACTCCTTTCTTCTTCCTTTGATTTTTCGGTCAAGAAGAACAAAGAGGATGAAGCCCTTTTTTTTTCTTTTTCTTCTTCTAGGTACGGCAAAATGGGGGAGCAAGGATGAAACAACTTTGGTTTCTCCTCCCACTCCCCTCATATTTTATTGTTCTTCCCACAACATGTTATCACAAATTGTTTTTAATGTGTTTTACCCATCACATTTTGTCTAACCTCAATGTCATGGCCGGCCACTACTAATTAAATGGCGGAAATTGACATGCAAGTCCACCCCTTTGATTACATGCACTAATAGATCCTTATAGATTAACCTATCACATTTCAAAAGTGTCACACATAAGTCCTATTAACTAAATTCACACGCAATTAACTAAATCAAAGCTTAAAACTTTCACACATTCATATTCACATATTTTAGACAATAATTATCATATTCAAATAATTTGGTGACTCAGTTTAGCGGTCCCGAAGCCACTTTCCGACTAGGGTCACTTTAGGGCTGTCACATTGTATGTAACTATTGAGCCAAAAATGATAATGCTTGATAAGTGACTTGTGTTTGAATTCTAGTTATGAAAATGAAATATAGATGTGTCATGATTTATTGATATGTGCATGGATATTCGGATGATAACCGGCTAAGTCCCAAGGCATTTGTGCTAGTGACTAATTAGGGCTAAGCCCAAGGCATTTGTGCGAGTTACTATATCCGGCTAAGTCCTCAAGGCATTTGTGCGAGTTACTATAACCGGGCTAAGTCCCAAGGCATTTGTGCGAAGTTACTATATCCGGCTAAGTCCCAAGGCATTTGTCCGAAGTTACTATAACCGCTAAGTCCCAAGGCATTTGTGCGAAGTTACTATATCCTGCTAAGTCCGAAGGCATTTGTGCGAAGTTACTATAACCGGGCTAAGTCTCGAAGGCATTTGAGCAAGTAGCTATATCCGGCTAAATTCCGAAGGTACTTGGTTTGGGAATGAGCGATCTTGCTGTAATAATTTCAATTAATATGCTTGTAAAATCCCAACGATGAGGTACGTTTCGTATATGCATTGGAGTAGTTGATTCCTTTTAAATATTATTCGCTCAGTCAATTAATGAGCTTCCGGCCTTTGGTTAAGTTGATCCCTTATGTGTGAATATGAGGGTTGGAAATGTGAAGTAGGACTGATTTTTGAGAATATGTGTATATGAAATTATCCGTTTAGTTATATGAATGCTATACTTCAGTTGTGCCTAATTTCATTGCTCAAAACTTACTAAGCATTAAATGCTTACTCCGTTCTTTGAATCTCTGTTTTATAGATTTTGGTTCGTCACCTATCGGACTCGGGATTGTCGAAGTTGAAGTCGTCCACACTATCAAAGCCCTTTTGGTACACTTTTGGTTGAACTCTGAAAATGGCATGTATAGGACTACCCTTGTTGTTGTTGGTCATGTACCCTTTGGTTTTGTATAAATTTGGATAGCCATGCGAAAATGGCTTATATATACTTTGAGCATAGTATTATAATCGTTTTGTATGTTGTTCATTGAGAGGTATGGAAATGTTTGGTAACGATTAGCCATTGGAATGGTTAATCATGATCATTTTGGTGCTTTGTGACAAATTCTAGTTGATTCATGGAAAACCATGAAATAGGTAAAGTTTACCTTAAAAACAGATGCTAACAGCCGCAGTGGTGTGGATTTGAAAAATCACTAAAAATAGTAGGAATGGAATTAAATAGTGAATAAATTATTTAATCGAACCTTGATGAATCTATTTTCATATGAAAGTAACGAAATGATCATATGAGCCGTATTTTATGAGATGCTTAAGTTTTCGTGAAACAGGGCCAGAGTGATTTCTGGATACCCTGTTCCGGATTTAGAAATTCACTATAAATTAACCAGAGATAATTAGAAGTCATTTCCTATATGTACAGATTTCTTTTCGAGTCTAGTTTCTTTAGAAATAAACAGCATAAGTATTGAAGCCCTGTACAAGGAGATATCTAAGTCATAATGCATGAAGGTCAAAGTAGTCGAACCCTGAAACAGGGGAGACTTTAACTAATAAAATGTACTAATTGGCTCGACAAAAAATTCTAGAAAAAAATTTGTAGATGGATATATGAGTCTAGTTTCAGGTAAAATTTACGAAACTAGTTTTCGAGTTTTGGAACTGAAGATATGATTTTTAAGGTGACAATGATGCAGTTAGCCAGTTTGTCTGGAAATTTTTAAAATGGTCTGTGAAAATAAATGAATTAAGTCTGTTAGCACCTCGTGTTCGACTCCGGCAACGGTCTTGGGTACGGGGTGTTACAGTAGAGGTTCATTAGTCTATAAGTCCTGCACCAAAAGAATATAATATCTGGTAGTAGCAATGGTCGTGGTCGAGTAGGACATGACAGTCGTGGAGAACCTTTACCAGTGGAGTTTTTAGTTCCTAAGTGATGATGAGCTTTAGAGCTCTTTATAACTGTGATAAAATCAAGAACTCTTTAAGAAATATAAGGAAGCATAATTACTCATAATGAAATAGCCAAAATTATAAATTATTGAATAAAAATTATAGAACCTAAAATTAAAATAATATTAAAGGAAAATAAAATAAAAAGTACTTAAAGAAGATAAATAAAGATAAAAGTGGAAATAAAAATAAAAAATAAAAAGTTTTTAAACATCGTCATCACCAGATGGTTCGCGAGGTGGTGGTAGCGATGAGATGTGAAGGTGCTGACAAATCTGATGAAGAGTAGCTTCAATGTGATCAAAGAGCTGAAAACACTACTGCTTAAATCGAGTAAGGTGCTCAGAGATGTCAGAGTATGAAGCCGCTGCATGAACTGGACGACGGATGGGTGGTGGCTGAGATGGTGGGTCCTCATGACGTGGAGGGATATCATCAGTAATGTCCTCTAGGTCCTCCTCCTCGGTGGATTGGACGAGGCTGTATTGAGAAGGGTGGTTCCATGTCGTTTCTTGATCATCCTCATATGTAGCATGCTTGAAATGCCCTCTAGGAACATCTGGCCAATGAGAGTGAGGGAGGATGATTGTGCCGCTGTGTTGAGGAGCCCAAAGTACTGAACCAATCGAGTCACATAGGGCTCGATAAAGATGACTCCTCTCCTATGTCGCTCCGTCTGATGGCGGATGGCGAGGGAAATGAAATAGGAAAGGTCGAAAACGTGCTCATTTGCCATGCTCCACAGGAAATAAGCATCATGAGTGTTAACGACACTGGTGCTCTCTCGCCGTCCTATCAGAGTATGGGCCAAGATGGCGTGTAGGTATCGCAGGGATGGGGCAAGGGCTGATGCCTTAGAACAGCTAGGATCATAAGTGGCTGAGGCAGGGACGAGGTCCTTCCATCACTTTGAGGGAGAGTAGTGGATGTGGCGATGGAGGGTGTCGAGTTCATTGTCATCTATAAAGTCCTCCGTGTATAGCCCTAGTGCAATTCCAAACTCTGGTACGCTCAACTGGCGCACTAGACCACCAAGGTGAAATTGGACCATTCTAGGATCGTCGAAGTTTGTCATGACAACCTAAAGATGGAAGGTCGAGCAGAGTTCCATTGAGAGCTCGAGGTACGTTGGCTCGACGATCTCAAAGAAGAACCCCCACGGGCCAGTCATCAGGAGGGCTCGGACCGCGTTAGCCATTTGAATTTGTTCAAGTGTTGCCTAGTCAATGCAGCGGCCCACACCTAGGGGTCGGGCCTGTAATATCTAAAATAGTTCCTCTTGGGGTCCCAAGGGAAACTGGAGGAACGGGTGTCTAATCTCCGCGGTAGGACCCGAGGATGATGCTGCTCCTTTCTTCTTCTTTGAGGCGGGGACAGCGGTCTTCTTACCACGTGAGGTTGACATTGTATACCTGCAATGAAAAGTTAAAGTTAAATATTCCCCAAGAATGTACGCGTTTTAAAATTGAAAAAGAATATTTCATGGGGCTCACGCACTAGATGAAAAACATACTAAAACAACCAAAGCAGATATATCAAGTCATTATTATGAATAAGACTACGAGAGTAATGCTAACAAAAATATCTTGTGAATGAATTCATGTGGGTCTGATTAGTATGAAATATGGTGTGGGTAAGCATGAAATCTATGGAAACAAGAAAAATGGATGAATGTAGCAAACTATACTGACTAAGATGACAAATTTCTTAACAAAGAGCATAAGTATTCTATCATTACAACCATGATTATTTACTCAAAATAAAACAAAATATCATGAAATAAGAAAAAGAATGAAGAGAATAAAGGGAAAAAATGAACAAACGCAAGAGGAAGAAGCTTTGGGTCGTCAAAAGTGGTGCTATGGTTAGCGCACGGGCATGGAAAGTAGGGTGTGTGAACTTGCAGCGGCTAGGGTTAAGGATTTTCGGAAGGGGGTGATGAATAGTGAGGGGTATATATAGATTTTGAGGCACACGACCGTGCCTAATTTTTACCTGTGTATTTCGCAATTTTTAAATTTGGGCACATTTGGCATTCGGCCCACGCCCGTGTTCCTTGGGTGTGTGGGTGCACACAATCGTATCGCACGGCCGTGTTCTGCTTCGTTCACTTCTCCCACGCCTGTGTATGGATGTCCACGCCCGTGGTATTTTATCAGTCTTGAGCGCGGTTGATGGGCACGGGCGTGCTAAATTCTCAGTTTCAACCACGGGTTATCGACACGGGCGTGTCGTATGCCGTGTTGGTTTGACAGACTCGTCCATGGCCATGCCGCACGACCGTGGCAACTTATCACATCCTGTGTTAAGGAAAAATATTTCCCTATTTTCACACGACTATATCGCACAGTCGTGTCTCATACTGTGGTGTGAGCACGACCTAAGGCACGCTCGTGTGCCCAGCCGTGTAGATTAGAAAACCTGTGTTTCAACGACTCAGTTAGTGATTAGATGTCAAAAACTAAAATTTTAAAAAAGTCAACATCATTAGTGCTCGGGTTGCCTCCCGCGAAGCGCTTATTTATAGTCTAAGCTTGACTTACCTTTCTGTTGCATGGTCATGGTGGTGCGAGGAGTTTACGCTCCTCATCCCTGCTTTCAATTTTATCAACATAAGGTTTAAGATGAGTACTGTTTACCTTAAAAGTGCCGAATTTGGGATGAATTACCTCGACTGTACTATATGGGAAAATACTGAGTACCGTAAGAGGGATTGCTTCGTTAGGTTCAGAAGTGGCAATACGAGGGTCTACTGCATCTAGCAGTACTTTATCTCCAACCTTAAGTTGATTTGGTAAGATATTGAGCTCGTCATGGCGTAGTTTTGGTTTATCATGTGTCCTCAGTTTATATGTCTGTCATTCATCTAGTTCCTCAATTTCTATCCTTCGTTCATCATAGATAGGTCCTTTGTTGTTATTCGAACATGGCTCAGGTGTGTTCTTTGAACGTGTTTCCTGCCAGGAAGGCTTCAACACATGATTAGTTTTAATAGTATGATTTATACAACCACCTTCAATTTTTGATGTGTTGCTCGAATTACGAGCTTGAAGGGTGATTGTTTCGTCTCCCACACGAAATGTGAGTTCACCTATGCTAGCATCAATTATTGTTCTAGCAGTTGCTAAAAAGGGCCTCCCTAAAATTAAAGGAACGTTACTATCCTCCTCTATGTCTAGAACAACGAAATCAATTAGGAATATAAATTTGTCAATTTTAACGAGTACATCTTCAATAATATCCCTAGGAAATCTGATTATTTTATCGGCCAATTGAATACTCATCCTAGTTTGTTTGGGTTTCCCAAGACCTAGTTGTTTAAACATTTTATAAGGCATGACATTAATACTAGCCCCTAAATCAGCTAAAGCATTATTAACATCTAAGCTACCAATTAAATAAGGAATCGTAAAACTCTCTAGATCTTTTAATTTTTTGGCCAACTTATTCTGTAGTATGGTTGAGCAAACTGCATTTAGTTTCACATGCGATGCCTCATCCAACTTCCGTTTATTTGTTAAAAGCTCCTTTAAGAATTTGATTGCGTTCGGTATCTGCAAAAAAGCTTCAATAAACAGTAAGTTAATATGTAATTTCTTTAAAAGTTTAAGGAATTTACCGAATTGTTCATCTGAGTGGTCTTTCCTTGTCGCATTTGGGTATGGTACACGTGGTTTGTACTCTTTACTTACCTATTTTTGGTCATTGTGTTCCACCTCACCTTTACCTTTACTTACCACAGTCTCTTGCCTCAATTCTGGTTCAGGTGCAACTAACCTTTCCTCATCTTGAATGGTAATTGTGTTGAGTTGTTCCCTTGGGTTAGATTCAGTGATACTCGGTAGGCTACCTTGTGGTCATTCAGATATTAATTTGGCGAGTTGTCCTATCTAAGTTTCGAGCCCTTGGATCGACGCTTGTTGATTCTTAAGTGTTGTCTCGGTATTCTAAAAATGATTTTCTGACACCGAGATGAATTTTGTTAGCATCTTCTCAAGGTTTGGTTTTTTCTCTTGTTGGTAGGGTGGTTGTTGGAAGCCTGGAGGTGGTGGTGGTCTCTGATTTCCTTGGCCTCCCTATGAAAAATTTGGGTGGTTCCTCCAACCTGCATTGTAAGTGTTACTATAAGGATTATTTTGAGATTGAGGATTATTACCCATGTAATTTAATTGCTCGTTCTTTATGTTGTGGTTATAAGGTGGGTATTCTAAATTGCTTGATCCACCTCCACTTGCTTCCCACTGCATTACTAGGTGAACCTGTGAAGAACCAAGAAAACCATCAATTTTTCTATTCAAAAGTTCTACCTGATTAGAGAGCATGGTGACTGAATCAACGTTAAAAATGCCGGCTGTTTTCGTTGGTTTTGTTCTCATGACTTGCCACTAATAATTATTTAGTGACATCTCTTCTATAAATTCATAAGCATCCTCAGGTATCTTATTATTGATAGTGCCTCCAGCAGCTTATCAATCATCTGTCTAGTCGAAGGATTCGGGCCATTGTGAAACATTTGAACCTGTAGCCAGAGTGGTTACCCATGGTGAGGGCATCTTCTTAAAAGGTCCTTATATCTCTCCCATGCATCATAGAGTGTTTCTAAATCTATCTACACAAAAGAAGAGATATCACTACGTAATTTGGTTGTTTTAGCCGACGGAAAACATTTTAATAAAAAATTTTCAGTCATTTGTTCCCAAGTAGTGATTGACCCTCGTGGTAACGAGTTCAACCACTGTTTAGCTTTGTTCCTTAATGAAAAAGGGAATAACCGAAGGTGAATGGCATCATCAGAAATGCCATTGATTTTAAAAGTATCGCAAAACTCTAAGAAATTTGCCAAATGAGTGTTTGGGTCCTCGTCCTACAAACCATCAAACTGAACAAACTGTTGGATCATTTGAATGGTGTTAGGCTTTAGTTCAAAATTATTTGCAGCAACAGCAGGCCTAACTATGCTCGATTCAGTTCCTGTTAAAGAAGGTTTAGCATAATCATACATAGTATGCGGAGCAGGATTCTAATTAGCAGCAATCGCAGGAGGTAGCGGATTTTCCTGGTTTTTAGCCATCTCCTCGGTTGTGGTGTGAATATCATCCTCTTGCGCTTCCTCTGTGTATCTTAAGCTTTGCCTGATTTCTTTTCAGTTTCTATGAACTGTGTGATCGATCTCACTATCAAACAGTAATGGTCCCGACGGGTTTTTTCTAGTCATACATTATAAAAACCTACTAGAAGCAAATAAAAGAAAAATTAGAAAAGAAAATAAAAATTTAAATTGCAAATAAAATAAAATGGCTAAAGTAATAAAAATCGAGTGTTCCTAATAGCTTAGTTCCCCGGCAACGAAGCCAAAACCTTGATACGTGATATTCACGACAGGTTTTAAAATTTTATAATTAATCATTTTTGAAACTAACTATGATCACGATGAAGGCAAGTGTACCTATCGAACAGTAGTATAGCTTTAGCAAGACCGGATTGTCAAACCCAAAGGAACCAAGAGTACTAGTAATTACTTTCTTTTTTTTATCTAGCCTAAAAATTAAGGGATTTGTTTATCTAAACTAATTAACTAAACTAAGAGTGCACAGCGAGAAAACTGGGGAAAAGCTTTTGGGAAAACTCGATTGATTAAGACAATACCCAAGGAAAAATCCACCTAGACTTCACTTGTTATTTGACTCTGAATTAGACGATTTATTCATTTGACTTGATCCGTAGAAATCCTTAAGTTATATTATTATCTCTCTCGAGACTAATAATGTCTAACCCTAGGTTGATTAATTGAAATATCTTTCTAATTAACGCCCTAGTGTTGCATTAACTTGATCTATGGATCCCCTTATTAGGTTTCACCCTAATCCGAAAAAATCTTGTCACCCTATCTCTAGGCGTGCAATCAACTCCGCTTAATTATGACAACTTTACTCTTAGACAGGGACTTTTACTCCTCTGAATAAGCGCATTAAATTGAATCAATATCCTGGAATATTAAGACAAGAATTAAGAACACATAATTAAGAACAAGTCAAATATTTATCATGCAATTCAGATAATAATAACAAGATCCATCTTAGGTTTCATTCCCCTTAGGTATTTAGGGGGTTTAGTTCATAATTATGAAAGAAAACATCTCAGAAGAATAATGAATACAAAACATAAACAAAACCCAAAACCCCTGAATGGAAATTGAAGGGAGATCTTCAGTCTTGACGATGAATCCCGCTTCTAAGATGGATCAATTGGCTTCCCTTGAGTAATTCCTTGCCTCCTACTCCGTGTCTCTCTTCTAAGTGCCTCCTCAGGTGTTTAAATCGGCTTTAGAATGCCTAAGAGCCCTCAAAAGTGGCCTTTTTCGAAGAGGACTATACTTGGGCTCGACAGGGACACGCCCATGTGCGATTGCTCTAGCCCGTGGTCAAGGCTATTAAATAGGCATGGGCATGTAGTCTACCCGTGTAAGTCATGCTTCGATCCTGCCAAATGGATAAGGCCGTGTGGCTTACCGGTGTAAGGAAGTCCAGGCCATGTTGATTTCCCATGTAGGTCCATTTTCTCTATTTTCAGCCCATTAAAGAATTAGGAGCATCAAATTCACCAAATCTAAGGAGAAACCATCCATAAATGTGCTCAGCATGGGATAAGATATATGTATAAATTACGGTTTATCAATTAAGCTCATGAACGTGGAACTAAAGAGTTCAAAGGCTGAATGATTAATGATGTAGTCAGAATGAGAATGGGTTAGTAAGTAAAGATGGTATTAAAAGAGATATCAGATTTTTCTAAAGATTATTCGGATTATGTAATGTCATTGTTAAGGAAGAAGTTATTCATGAGGAAACAACTTATCTAGATATGATATTTATAGAATGGATTAGCCAAAAATTCTTCCGAATTGACTCTTTCAGTGAATTGAATAATGTAAGATTATTGATGACTTAATTAGTCAGTAGAATAGTGATGAAATTGCAAAGATATTTGAAGGCAGCTGTTATAATTGAGTATATTACAGCAACATCTCCTGGGTACTCTATAAGTTATGTTATTCTCAAAGGCATATGAAATTGTTCATGTTCAGATGCAATATTTGTTGTATTGAAACGCTAGTAAATCATGATAGATGAAATTACTGTAAGTCAGGTTGATTTATGAGCGGTATTGCTCTACCTTACTTGGGTTTTTTAATTCATCATGATTGATATAATATTTGAGGATAAGATTCATATGATGTTATTTTCTATTTCTACTGTTGAAGCCCTAAATTGAGAATGTGCAAGTTATATTGTCTTTATCACAGTTGTTTCTATTGAGTATGCGTGATATTATACCCTTTTGAATTTTCTTTGAGATATCATCAATTTTTTATTATTCAAACATGGTTTATCTATGAAAGATATTCATCGGATAGAGGTAATTGCATTCATTATCGTTATAAATATTGACTCGATCATGAGATTTGGTGACAGAGATTATAGATTATAGAAACTGAATTACTGCATTGGTTATTATACGGGCCACTTTCAGTTCTCCCTCTTCTAATTTGAGGTACACTATTGATATTGAAGTGTTTCTTTATCTATAGGTTGAAATGTCGGTCATATTAATGCACTACGGTTTAAAATCCATCTGATGATTATGGATTTGGAAAAAAAAAACTCAAAGCTTCAATGTTAATAATTGAAATAGCTACATTGATGACCCAGTTATTACTAAAAAGAGGTAAGATTTGAATGGACTGGCAAATGTTAGAAAAGTTTTGACCAGTTGGAAGTTCTGTTGATCAAAATATTAATTCTGGTTCAACCTGAATCAGGTAAGGAATTCATTATTACAATACTGCACTATGGAACAGGATTAAACTGTGTTTTGATGCAGTAAGGCAAAGTAATAGCCTGTACTTTTAGGCAGTTAAAAACCACATGAAAAGAATTACCCTATACATGATCTAGAAATGACAGCTATTGTTTTTGTGTTGAAATCTGATAACATTACTTATTTGGTGAAAAATCTCATATATTCAGCAATTATAAAAAGTTGAAGTATCTGATGTTGTAAAAAGATTTTACTTTGAGATAGCGTATATGACTTGAATTGTTGAACAATTATGATTTGACAATTGTATACCACTTGAAAAAAATGAATGTGATTACAGAAATTCTAAGTAGGAAATCTCTGTATACTTTTCAAGCCATGGATACGAATTATATTTGTCTAATAATAACTTAATTTTAGCTGAGTATAGAGCTAAATTGATGTTTATATGACAGAGCAGCGAAACTCAGAAAAATGATAATGAGTTGTAAGTTAAAGGAGCATAGAATGAAATAATTATTGAATTAAGATAGCAGATTTGAATTTGATAATTGTCTGTTATTCCGAGATAAAACCTGTGTACTAAAGAATTTGAAACTTTTGCAGAAAATTTTACATGAATGATCACAATAGTACTATGTCTGTTTATCTAAGAAATGATAAAATGCACAACGATTTGAAAAAGATATACTGGTAGCCTGAAATGAAATGTGGTATTTTTGAATCTATATTTAAATGCTGGATGTATTGCAAGATAGAGATGATACTTTTAAGATGGGTGTAGTCAGTGAAAGTACCGAAATGGAAATGAGACAAAATTACCATGAATTTTATATTAGGATTATCACTGTCTATGAAAAAGAAAGATACTATTTGAGTAATTGTCGATTGTTTGATGAAGCCTGCACATTTCATTCTGGAATGAGTGGATTTCACACTTGATATATTGCTTGAACTATTTATTTTTGAGATTTTTAGATTATATGATGTGCTATTTTCTGCTATGTCTGATAGAGATCTACAGTTTAACTTCTGATTCTAAAACAAGTTACAAGAAACTCTGGGTATACGGTTACATTTTAGTACCGTATTTCATTTTTAGAAGGATGATCAATCTAAACATATGATTCAGAATTTGGAAAATTGCTTCGATTTTGTGTACTTGAATTTGAAGGTAATTGGGAAGAGTATTTGCCTTTGGCTAAAATTGCTTATTATAATAGTTAACAGTCAAGTACAAAATTTTTATTGTAGGAGGCTTTATATGGTCACAAATATAAAACTCTGATGGTTTGGACAGAGTTTAGTGAGAAAAGATACATGTAGTAGGTTTCATTCTTTGAAACTAAAGAATATGAAAATGATCTGAGATAGTTTAAAAGCAATATTTGATCATCAGAAATTCGTGTGAATCTAAAATGAAAAGAACTAAAGTTTTAGGTGGGCGATAAAATATTTTTGAAAGTTTTGCCATGGAAGAAAGTTCCCTAGTTTGACCGTAAAGGCAAATCAAGCCTGCGGTTTATCGGGTCATATAAGATTATTGAAAAGAATTAGACCTGTTGCGTGTTGATAGGTATTATTATTGGAGTTCTACAAAATTCACAATGTTTATATGAGTATATGTGTTATGGCAGTATCGATCAGACTCATCATATGTTATTACTTTGATAAATGTTAAATTCGACCTGACACAACTTGCAACGAGAGATTGGTTGAAATTCTGGCACTTGAAGAGAAAAACTGAGAATTAAAAAGGTAGCTTTAGTAAAAGTTTTCTGACAATGACATGATATAGAGGGAGCTACCTAGGAACTGGAGGAAACTATGAGAAAGTAATGTCTAAATCTCTTTACTGGTAAAATTTTCGAGAATGAAAATTCCTTAAGGGGGGAGAGTTGTAACAGCCCAAAGTCCGGTGAAATAGGAACAGTGGTTTCAGGACGAAATGGGAATTTATGAAAAAGTTAGGGGCAAAATGGTAATTTTGCCTAGGATGTAAATTGAGTCTAAATGAGTATGAAATATGAGAAATTGATGTAAAATTTACTCGTATAGATGCGGATAGACCAAATTTGGAGCTAGAACGAGTAAAGAGGAAAATGTCAGATTAGTAGATTTTACGTACACGAACATTGTCGAGGTAAGGTCGTGTAACTAAATTGTGTTTAATTACATGCTTGCATTGATTGTGTTTATGTAAATTTTATAAATAACATAAATATGTGAAATGATTACATATCCGATCAAGCCCGATAAATGAAAATGTTTAAACTAAATGATAATGTCTGATAGATGATAAAGGATAAACAATAAGAATGTTACCTATATGCTTGAAATGAATGTGGAATGTGTTTATTTGAATTATATGAATGTTGTGGATGTATGAAATAATCACATGCCTGATAATACTTCAGAAAAATGTGTAAATCCCGGTTGAATACAATGGAAAGTCGATGGATATGTGATTTCTCGAAATGAATGAGGTCCTGCATTTGTTGTTGACGGGATTTAGCTCGAACGAGTGATCCTATTGACCTCATTACAGAAAGGATTTAGCTCGGACAGGTAATCCTAATATAAGTCCTCTCGAGATTGGATTTAGCCCAGGCAGCTAATCTAGATCAAGCTCCTTAAAGCATATGTCATAGAAAGAATTTAGCCTGGACTGGTGATCCTGTTGTATTCATGTGTGGCTTGAGAGTGTACTCTCTGATATAGTACCTGATGGGTACCATTGGACATGATTTGACGGATCCTGATTTGTACACCTTGAGTGTATTACCTACATATCCATTGATATTCTGAATAAATTCAACAGGTGACAATTCCAGATATGAGAAGATATGAATGATAAAATGAGTTATTACACATATCCGTTCGAAATACAATAAAGTGATGATACATGACAAATGATATATCAAAACATAAGATGATGATATTTGTACATGGACTCTATTTGATGAATATATGTTCATTCTTGATTATGGACTTGTACAACTTGAATGTACTAATCGTGACCTTGATATTCCTAGTAATATAAGTAAACTTCTGATATGAAATGATCTAAACTCGAAATGAACTAGTATCAAATTATACTTGAAATAATGAGATGAATTATGCATGTTGAATGCATAAATGTTGTGGAAAGCATATGTGCTTGGAAACTTGATTATTGTTGAGCCCATATATGTTTTGATGTTATTATGGAATATATGACTAACAAGGGCAATGAGGATATGTGTAGGGCTTGAGGTCAAATTGATTGAATATGCCTAACATAGTCACCTCGAAACAGAATGAATGGTAATTTAAGTACCACGTTATATGAACTTACTAAGCGTTTTATGCTTACTTAGTTTTATTTCCTTGTTTTAGAGTAAATCAAAAGCTCGTTGGATTGGAAGCTTGGCAGAGATCACTCACACTATCCATCGGTCCATGTCGGCATAATATGGTAAAGCAATTATGGTTATAATGGCATGTATAAGTTATATAGGCCATATTGGCATGTAAATGATAAGATGTTTGTAACCTAGCCATTGGAATCGCTAGTAATGGCATGTTTTGATGTACTTGTAATGTCATACTATGGTAGTTTTGAAATGTTAAGAAGTTGATCAAATTATGTCTAACATGTGGGCTAAACTAAGGTAAGATTGTGAACATGTATACATGTAATGATATGCCATATGAATGATGGAATTTGCTAAATTTGAATACTTGAATTGGTTGGTTTATGGATGTGAGTTTATGTGCAGGTCATTGGTGTGAATTTGGGTGAGAAATGAAGCTAGAAATGGCTTTATTTTGTCCATACGGGCAGACACATGGGTGTGTGTCTAGTAAACCGTAATTTATACATATTTTTATCCCATGCTTAGCGTATTTACGGATGATTTCTCCTTAGATTTGGTGAATTCGATTCTCCTAATCCTTTAATTTCATGTTTTATACTTAGGTGAGCATAGGAGAGTAAAAAGAGCAAGAAACGGTTCGAAAACGGAGAAAATGGGCCCACATGGGAATACAGCACGGCCTGGACTTCCTCACACGGGCGTGTCACACGGCCCTATCAATTTGGTAGGATTGAAGCACGACTTACACGGGTAGACCACATGCCCGTGCCTATTTAACAGCCTTGACCACAAGCTGGAGTAATCGCACACGGGCATGTCCCTGCCGAGCCCAAGTTTAGTCCTATTCAGAAAAGGCCAATTTTTAAGGCTCTTAGGCATTCAAAAGCCTATTTAAATACTTGAGGAGGTACTTAGGAGGGGGACGCAGAGTAGGAAGCAAGGAATTACTCAAGAAAAGTCGATTGATCCATCTCAATTGCCGAATTCATCATCAAGACTGGAGATCTCCCTTCAAGTTTTGTTATCTTTATGCTTTTGAGATGTTTTCTTTCATAAATATGAACTAAACCCCCTAAATACCTAAAGGGAATGAAACCTAAGACAGATCTTGTTATTATTATCTAAATTATATGATAAATATTTGACTTGTTCTTAATTATGTGTTCTTAATTCTTGTCTTAATATTCTAGGATATTGGTTCAAGTTAACGCTCTTATTCAGAGGAGGAATAGACCCTGTTTAAGAGTAAAATTGTCATAATTAAGCGGAGTTGATTGCGCGCCTAAAGATAGGGTGACAAGATTTTTCCAGATTAGGGTGAAACTTACTAAGGGAATCTATAGATCGAGTTAATGCAATTCTAGGGTGTTAATTAGAAAGATATTTCAATTATTCAACCTAGGGTTAGACGTTATTAGTCTCAAGAGAGAATAATATAACTTAGGGATTTTTACGGATCAAGTCAAATGAATAAATCGTCTAATTCAGTGTCAAATAATAAGTGAAGTCTAGGTGGAGTTTTCCTTAGGTATTGTCTCAATCAATCGAATTTTCCCAAAAGTATTTTCTTGAGTTTTCTTTCTGAGCATTCTTAGTTAGTAATTAGTTTAGATAACCAAACCTCTTAATTTTTAGGCTAGATAATAAAAAGGAAGTAAATACTAGTACTCGTAGTTCCTTTGGGTTCGACAATCCAGTCTTGCTAAGCTATACTACTGTTTGATAGGTACACTTGCCTCAAATAATAAGTTAGTCTCAAGAACGATTCATTTATAAATCTTTAAAACCTGTTACAAATATCACGCAATCAGTATCTAGACCATGTGTGACACACGACCGGGTACATGGGTGTGTAGTTAGGCCGTGTGTCCCCTGCACCTAAATTTTGAGAAACAGAATCTCAGAATTGAGCACACGGGCAGAGACACATGGGCATGTGGCATGGATGTGTGCACAAGTCAAGGTGTTACACGGGGTCAAACACGGCCTACAGCACAGGTGTGTCCCTTGGACCACACGGGCGTGTGAGCCCTATAACTTGGAATAATTTTAAAAATTTCACGAAAATTCTTAAGGTTCCCGATCAAGGCCCGATTCGAATTTAATGTTCATATTAGGCCTCGTGGGTTCATTTATGGGACGTTACAAATGAATTCAGAATTTGAATAGTAACTTGCATGATTTATTTTTAAAATGTTCTGAAAGATTCAGTAATGCTCCAAAACCCTGTTCCGACGACAGATACCGGTTAGGGGCATTACAATTCTGCTACCTTATATATATGAACCAGAATTTTTGGGACAATCCAGACTTCGCCAGATTTACGCATTGAGCATTAAAGCTGTTTCATGTATATAGAGGGCCACCCTTAAATACCATGCATCAGAGGAAAATTACTTTAGTGTATTTGTATTAAAGTCATTAGTCTCAAGCTAATGTAATTAATCATTTGTTCTTAACAAGAAAAAATGATTGTAAGGAATGAACACTAGTATGGTATAAAATATAATTGAAATCATAAACTTTAATTGGTTATTATCTATGGAATTGGATGAGAGTAATTCAGTAGTAATGGATGCTTATTTTAATTTTGACTAAGTATGTAAATAACTAGATAGAAATTTTGTTAAGTAGTTTGGGTTAAATGTGATGCTTGGTACTCTGATCTAGAAATTAGGTCATGTATAGGGTGTTATACCTGGTGACATCCTAAGCATTTAGTCACAAACTCAGAGATTTCTCGTATCATCTCTAGCCATCAGTGTATTTGTTTCAAATCACAATACATTTTCGTATTACCTGGATAAATCTAATATGTACTACTATGAGCCTTATGTAAAATGTTCTGTTTTAACTCTAAATCATTCGACACATATAAACAATTACAAAAGTATAGGCTATCATTATCTCCAGTGCGAAATTCAGTCATTTGACCATTTTCAACCAATTTTCACTTAGCTAGCAAATCTAGATTTTTTTCTGTAATTCTCAGATCTGTTGTGGAAAAATTGATATAGCTCTCAATTTAGCCAAGATGGAACCATCATATTCTAGAGTTTGTTGAGCATTCAATACCTTTAAAGCAAAAAGAGATTTTTGACTCAAAGCATTCATGACCATGATAGTTTTTCCTTGATGATAATCAATAACCAAATTGTAGTCTTTCAACAATTCGAGCCACCTGCACTGTCTCAAATTCAACTCTTTCGAGCCATATTTTTAAAGAAAACACAACAACTGCAAATTCTAGATTGTGTCGGATAGTTTTTCTTATGCGACTTCAGCTTTTGAAAAGCATAAGCAATAACTGTAACACCCCTAAACCGTATCCATTGTCGAAACAGGGGTATTACTAGACAAATAGAATAGTAAACCATTCAATTCATACATCAATGCAAACATAATCTAATTAAAATCAAATACATTCATAATGTCCCTTAATCGAGCCCTCAAGGCCCTAACAATACTATAGAAATAGTTCAGAACTAAATAGGAAATATTTGCAAATTTTTGGAAAATTTTGAAAATTTTGGTCTATAGAGGTCACACAGTTGAGGAACAAGCCTGTGTCTCAGGCCATGTCAACATTCGAAATAGGGACACATTGTATAACTCACTAAATTAGTTCACTCGACCAAGCCACTCGTCTGTGTGCCAGGTCGTATGCTAGGCCATGTAACTACCTGACTTGCATGCCTTGAACCTACAGGGGACACACGGCCATGTCGCATGGTCGTGTGTCACACACGGATAAGACACAGGTCCGTGTCTCAAGCCGTGTGGACGAGAAAATGGCCAAAATCAAGTCATTCCTCTCAATTTTCTTAAACACTAACCTAGGTACACTTGCATAAATGATCAAAGCTTCAAAACATGCTTAAAACCCGCATAAAATGATCTATACATTAAACTACTAATCCATACAACCAATATGCAATTTAGGCCCAACATTAAATATACCAAAACATAAACATTCTTAACCATCCATCAACTAACTTATTTCTAACCATTCCATTCTAGATTCAATACCATAACTTAGTCATACTAAATTCACTTCATAACATACTAACTTGTAATCGTAACATGCATCACATAACCACTTAACACTTATTTTTCAAGATATCAAAAGTACCAAAATGGTGTCATTCAAACAACTTACACAACCAAATTCATACTTACCTATTTACATAATCAAAACATGACTATCAACATTCAAACCTATTACATGCCATATAATTTGGAATAAACGTTCCAAAAACTACCGAAATGAACTGGATAGTATGACTTGAGTGCCGATCCGATCATCCAACCTTTCGAGAATCTACAATGATATTAAAGAACACAAGTAAGCTTAATGAAGCTTAGTAAGTTTGATGTATTAAACGATAAATCTTACCGAACTAATTATAATAATTCAAACAATAATAATCATCCAAGAGCACTCCCTGTCATTCACAACTTCAATTGATAAATTTATCCATGTTTAGATCAATATGAAATTAATAACATATCTTTCAAATTCATTAAATAGGTTACCTTATTGATATTTTCAATTCGAAGAATGACTTACAGGTAAGAGTACATCATCAATAGAAGCTCATAAGAGCTAGTCCATCCGAACACGCTAAGAGAAGCCCGTAAGAGCTGAACAGAAGCTCATAAGAGCTAATCCACTCGAATCACGCCAAACAGAAAGTATAATGTGAGAGTTCACAACAAATGCTGAACCTCGATTTACTTGGGAAATATGTTGATATCTTCCTCTAGTACCATCTTCACTCCAAACCCCCGTAATACACCAAAACACGAATGTACTCTAGTCCCACATTCAATCCAAATCGAGTATCAAAATCAATAATATATCTTAATTTACTATTCATTATCCACAATTGAAAATAACTATATAACTTGTTCAACGATAATCTACTCAATAATTCATATGGATATTAAATTCTAAACCGTACAAACTTACCTGGACTGAATTGTAGTAGTTACAAAACTTTAGGGACTATTCTGCTATTTTTCTTTTTCCACGAGTATCTACAGGATCTTGATCTAAAATGTAAAATTACTCATTTATTTGCATATATTTCATTTCCAATCCATTTTACAATTAATACCTTTTTATTTTTTAAATTTGCATAATTACCCCAAACTTTCATAATTTTTGCAATTTAGTCCCTTAACTCGAAATTCATCAAATTAACTAATTTTCTCAAGTCAATATTTTATCCAAATATACTAGGCCCTCAAAAATCCCCTAATAAACATCGAATTCACTATCAAACCCTAATATTTTGACATTTTCACAATTTAATCCTAAACCAAAATTTAACAAAAATCTCTTTACAAAATCATCAAAAAAATTCAAAGCTCCAAATACATGATATTCATAAAAAACATTCAATATTCATCAATGGAAACTTCCAAAATTTTTAACAGAATAAAAAACAAAGGTACGGGCTAGCTGGACCTAGTTACAATGATCTCAAAAACATAAAAATTACAAGAAATCGAATTAAATAGACTCACATGCAAGAGTATAAAGTGGCCGAACCTCCAAGTTAGGCTCCCATGGTGTTTTGACAATGAAAATTAGAAAGATGAAGAGAAAAATGTCTTTTTCTTCTTTTAATTTTGTTTTAATTTCTTAAAAATTACTATTTTGCCATTAAAGTATAAAAGGTTTAATAAATTAGCTACATAATGTTGGTCCTTTATAATTTAATAATCAAGCTATTAAATCACTTAAATACTATAATTTTTATATTTTGTCCCTTTTTCAATTTAGTCATTTTCTTTAATTTACGAACTAAACATTAAAATTTCTTAATGAAATTTTAATACAACCTAATAATACTTAGTAAATATTTATTAAAATAATTATTGCTCAGTTTATAGAAATGAGGTCCCGATACCTCATTTTCTAAAACCACTTGACTTTAAGGTCATACCACTTGAACCTAATTATTCTTTCAAATAGTATAATTTACTAATTCAAATTTTATTTTAACATTATAATTGTCTCGTAAATATTAAATAATAATATTTACGAACTTACTCATCAGATCTGTGATTCTTTATCCATTGTTTCCAACTCCACTGAAAATTAGGTTTTTATAATAACCTTGTCTTCTTACATCAGAACGTAACCTAATTTGTTGAGTGACGCATCATTGTAAAAAATGAACTCTTTTTTAGATTCTAGTTGTGTTAACATGAGAGCTTCTATTAGCATTGTCTTTAATTGATCAAAACTTTGTTGACACTTTTCAGACCAGATAAGTTTAACATCTTTCTGCAACAACTTAGTTAATGGTAAAGCAATCATTGAGAAGCCTTTGACAAACTGTCTATAATATTCGGCTAAACCTAAGAAACTTCTCACCTCACGTTTTTTGAAGGTTTCCAATTCCGAATCGTCGATATCTTGTTTGGATCAACCTAGATGTCTTCCACTAAAATCACATGACCTAGGAATCCAACTTCTCGGATCTAGAACTTACATTTACTTAATTTCGCATACAACTATTTTTCTCATAAAGTTTGCAATATTATTTTCAGGTGTTGATCGTGTTTAGTTTCATTCTTTAAATAGATCAAAATATCATCGATAAATACAACCACTAATCCATCTAAATACGTTTGAAAAATCCCAATTCATTAAATTCATTAATGCAATAGGGGCATTGGTCAAACCAAACGACACCACAAGAAACTTACCTAGAAAAATATAACATCCATAAGGATTGAACCATAATTCACAATATAACTTACATAAGGATTTAAACATAATTACACCATATGAACTTACCTAGCAAAATCGACAGACAAGTTGAACTGTAAGGATTATTCGATAATCTTTCATTTTTCCTCGGTTATCCTCAACTTGATTAAAATCTCAATCTATATAATAAATTTCAAATTATCAATTCCAAATATCTTATAACATCTAATTATATGCATATGACTATTAATTATCAATTTACAAAAATTCTCTAAAGTTTTACATTTTATTCAATTTAGTCCCTAAAATCAAATTTGTCATAACTTTCAAATTTGAGCTTTGATTTAAAAACTGGTCTCAATAAAATCCTTATACAACCCTCTAATATCTATAATTATATAAATTTAACAAAAATTTTGAACCCTTTATACACTTAAGTCCCTATGTTCAAAAGTAACAATTTTTCACTTTACAAATTAGTCTTCTTCTTTTTTTCATTTTTAAGCTTAAAATCTATCAATTTAGTACCAAAAGCTTTAAGATTCAACAATGGAAACTTTTAGAAACTTTAACAGTTTTACAAACTAATCTCTAGGCTACCTAAATCAAGCTCTCAGGATCTCAAAAACATGTTATTTACAAGAAACAAGCTAAAAACGGCATACCATTCAAGAGCTAAAGCTTGGACGCGACCAAGATTTTCTCCTCTCTTTAGAAATAGATTTGAGATGAAAAAGATTAAAAGAATGTTTTAATTCTTTTAAAATTTGGCTTTTATACATTTAATTAAGGTTAATAAATCTTATTTAATTATTTAAAACATAAAATAATTAGTCTTAACTATCCATTAATCAAGCTAAGTGGGTTTCATTATGGAATTCCACTATCCATTATTACAATTTGGTTAAATTGCTCCATTAGTCCATTAGAAATATAAAAATCTAAGGCGATTGAATTTTTACTACATTTACGATTTAGTCATTGTGTAACAGCCCTAACCCCTCCCCGTAGTCGAATTAGGGTCACAAGCATTACAAAAAATCAGAATATTTAATTACATTGCAAAAGGTAATACAAGCTAACTAATATCATCATAACATCAAAGGGCAGATCAAGCCAATCTAAAATTTCATAGTAGTGTCGTACATGAAGCAATATATGCTAATCTAATATTTCCATAATGATGTCTTGTACAATCAAATAACTAATCATCCTATGCAATGCTAAACTTGGTCTTCCATCGTCTACAATCTTATCACTATTTATACATTGTTAAACTTAGTCTTCCATTGTCTACACTCTTATCACTATTTATCCCTTCTAAAATGTTAGAATTGGGATACATACAAGATTATTCCAATTATTAGCATCAGAGTACTAGTCCATACTCCATCTATGATTATCTTTTCAATTTATCTTTGATGATGTTAGTAGAATGCACTTAATATGGGTTTGCTAGTTCATTCCAATTTAGAGTAAAAGTCACTCTTACAGCCCTTATTAAGAGTCTACGACACCCTAAAAATAGTTTAAAAATAGGCAGGGTCAAATTTGAAACAATTCTAAAAGTTTAGGAAATAATTACAAGATTTTTGTTGCAAAGGTCACATGGCCGTGTGGCCAGGCCGTCTACCTCACACGGCTAAGACACACACCTATGTGGCTAGGTCGTGTAACAATCAAAATAGGGACACATGCCCATGTGGAATGCCCTGGGCCATGTGACTCTCGAATTTGGGACACACAACAGTGTCCCAGCCCGTGTCCTTACCCATGTAACTCACTGACTTGGGTCACACGCTCATGTGTGACACATGCCCATGTATGTTGCTCGTGTGTGACACACACCTGTGTGGACAAGCCGTGTGCACTTAAAAGTACCTTAAAACTCAACTTTACCATTTCCTACTTACTTGGGCACTAAGCAACTCAATTACCAATCGCTTAACCTATTCAAATCAAGATTGAACATGCCCAAAATACATCAAATTAATCATTTAATATGCCTAACCAATATACTCTCATTGGTACCACATTTTATATGATCAAATACATCAACAACACATCAAACATTCAAGACTTTCATTCATATGACATTTACCATAATTGGACTATCACTTACCTATTTAAGCTACTAAACTTTAATCTAACACATACCAAATATAAACTAGGTTAACATACCAATATAGTCTCAACCACAACCATATACACATTTAAGCATCATTTCACTAGCAACTACGGCAACCACACCTTATAAAAAATATCAACCAAAGACTTCCTAGGTACATGCCATTACAAAATGAAATATCACCACATTTGAACTCTGGATTTGTGATTTAATGCTAAGTCGGCAATAATTCGAACAGTACCTAGCCTGTGCATGGAAAACAAAACTGCATGCTGACTTGGACGGATACACAGATCCAACCAACACACCAGTTTCAACTGCCATCGGAGTATTAGTCAACCCAAAAGGCATCACCAAAAATTCATAGTGGCCATAACATGTACTAAACGTCGTCTTAGGTACATCACTATCTTTCACTTTCAACTGATAGTAACCCGATCTCAAATCGATCTTAAAAAAGACAGAAGCTCCTTTTAGTTGATCAAACATGTCATCGATACGAGGTAGGGGTATCGGTTTTTAATCGTCAACTTATCAACAATTGTTGATAGTTTATACAGAGTAGCATCGAGCCATCTTTCATTTTAACAAATAACACGAGGGCTCCCTAAGGAGATATACTAGGGTGTATAAAGCCTCAATCCAAAAAATCTTTCAATTGCACTTTCAATTCTTCCATCTCTGTGGGTCCCATACGACAAGGAGACATGGACACCGGAGCCGTACCAGGAAATACTTCAATTGTGAATTTACCCTCTTGATTTGGTGGCAATCCGGGAAATTCCTCGGGAAACACATCAAGAAATTCACAAATAGTGTGAATCTTACTATTCTATCTATTGCCAGAATTCGAGTTGATAACATAGGCTAGAAAAGCTTCACAGCCTTGATTGAGAAGTTTATTAGCTCAAATTGTTGAAATAATACGAGTCGACCCACTCGTTCGAACACCATTCACTTCAATTATGCTACCGTCTTCACTCTGAACCACAAATTCCTTTTTATGGCAGTCCAGTATCACTCCATGTTCAGTAAGCCAATTCATTCTGAATATTAAATCAAAGTCACCAAATGGCATTTTCAACAAATCAACAAGGAAGGTTATATTATGTATTTCTAATACGTATTTCCTACACATCTGATCCACTACTACGGACTGCCCTAAATGACTTGACACAACTATTGATACTCTAGACGTTTCGGCTTTTAAACTTCCCGATTTAACTAATTCAGCTTTAACATATGAATGTGAAGATCCTAGGCCAATCAAAGTATAACCAGGTTCTAAATGTAATAAAAAGATACATGCCACAATGTCGGTAGCACCACCATCCTTTCGTGTCCATACAACATAAGCTCATGCTAGCGCTCTAGCCTTTATCTGATGAGTAACAGTATCGTTTCTCTTTCTAGCATCACCTCTAGCAAAAGAACCACTGTGACTTGTTTCACAACCCCCTAGATGCAGGCACAAACCTTTGAGAAGAAACAAGAGTAGAATTCTCATTCTTTGGACACTCTCGAGCAAAATGCTCCATAGATCCACAGTGAAAACAAGCCCTAGTTATCTTTCAACATTCACCAAGGTGCTTTTTCCCACAGTGTTCGTAATTTGGAATATCAGTATCACTGGATGGACCTCGCACACTACCCATGGACATAGTTGGTTGTCGATCACGGTTCCTACTATTTATTTATCCATTTCTATTTAGTCCTTTATTTTAGTTAATATGCTTTTTTTTTATGCCTAGTATCAATACAATTTCTTTAGATCTTTTGGACTTAAAAGTCGATTTCTAGCCACCGCAAAATTTTGGTTCGTTTTGGTTGCGGATATAAGCTAGCAATTACAAACCACTTCCCAGAAATGCGAGTCACCTTAGCCATTTTATCACGTCCCAAGGCTTGTTCTACCATCTTTTCCCTTCAACTAGATTGGCAAACTTTGTAATTGATACGATATCGAAGTTCATCCGTAGCCTACATAGAAATCGCTTACAACTTTCAATTTCAAATGGTACACATTTAGTAGCATACTTACCAAGTCGTATGAACTCTCATTCATAATCGGCCATTGACATCCCACTCTACTTTAACAGTAAATGTGACATCCCGAAAGTGACCCTAGTCGGAAAGCGGTTTCGGGACCGTTAAACCGAGTCACTAAATTATTTGAGTATGATAGTTACTGTCTAAATATGTGAATATGCATGTGTGAAAATTTCTTAATTGAATTTTTTGCTTAATTATAGGTGAATTTTAGTGATTAGGACTTATGTGAGAAAATTTAGAAATGTGCTAGGCAAATGTAAGGTGGCCTATTAATACATGTGGGAAATGGTTGTCCTTGCATGTCAAATAACCCCTTTCCTAAGGTGAGTGGCTGGCCATGACAAGGTGATGGGCAAGGAAAACATGTCCTAGACATGTTGGCCTAGTGCATGATGTAAGGAGAATAAAGAAATGAAATTGGAAAAAAAAGGAATATGATGAAAACAAAAGAAAAAAAAGTGTCCATTCTCTCATTTTTCTTTGCATGGCGAATGTACTAAGAAGAAAGGGGGAAGCTTGAGAAAATCAGCCATGGGAGCTTACTAGACTAAGGTGTTTTGATACAAGAAGGTATGTTTTATGCCACTCTTGAAAATGCATGCATAGTTTGGAGGATTGGTTCAAATTTTTCCTTGAATCTTGGATCGAAACTAAGTTGTTAGGTGAGTTAAATTTGCCAAGAATGTTGTATTTCCTAATTAGTGTTTTGATGTTGTTGTGATGAAAGCATGGAGATGAGTGAGTTCGAATGTTTAACAAAAGGAGATTTTTGTGCCATTGAGTTCTTGTTGTTATGTGTGTATGTGCATGAGTATTCGCCATGCTATAAAATTTATGTTGCAAAATGATTTAATGCTTAATGTGATATATAATAGTACTTGTGAATGAGCTTGAGAGCACCTAAATTATTGGTTGGAAGTGCGAATGTAGTCTTGGATGAATTTTAAAGAACAAAGAAATTTTGGGTGACTAGAGGTCAAGGACATTCGGCCAAAGGCTTGTGTGCTAGCAAAATTTGGCCTAGATGGGGTAAATGTTAAGTGTTAAATGCAATGGAAATGCTAGATTAATGTTGCACATTCGGCTATAGTTAGGCATGTTTATGATCTCATTTAGACGATTAGACATAAAAAGGGTGGTAATGAGGTTGAAAATTGTTGAATGGCTAGTTGGGTAATGAATGTAGCATTCGCCATATGGGGTAAAAATGGGTCAAATGTTCGTGAAATAAAACTTTGTGAATTGATGAATTAATGATGATAGTATTGTTGATGTCATGTATATATGTATAAATATTTGGCAAGACGGTTAAACTAGTTAATTTATTGATTAGCTCAAGAAGCTAGAGGGGGAGAATCAAGCAAAAGCAAAGGAAAGAACATCGAATAGCCGAGTTGGAACCATTTTACCCAACACAAGGTAAGTCATTAAGCATGTATTTGGTATTGATTTAAATGGTCATAATATCCATGCAAATTGTGTTTAATGAGATGGTGTGTATATAAAATGGATGTGTATGGAATGATGACATTGCTGAATGTATAAAAGTGGTAACTTGCGTAGAGCGTTTGGTCTCGGCACTAAGTCTGCGGGCAATAAATGGGCACGGTGACAAGATTGGCACTAAGTGTGCGGGCTTGGAAGGTATGGCACTAAGTGTGCAAACTTAAATTATATGGCACTAAGTGTGCAAACTTAAATTATATGGCACTAAGTGTGCGAACTTAAATTATATGGCACTAGGTGTGCGAACTTAAATTATATGGCACTAAGTGTGCAAACTTAAATTATATGGCACTATGTGTGCGAGCTTAAATCGCATGGCACTAAGTGTGCGAGATCGTTTATTAAGCACTACGTGTGCGAATTTAATATGTATGTTCTATCGATTGAATATTTATATGGAGATGTGATTTTATCGAGTTGAGTATGGACAGCGGAAAGAGTAAGCACCTTGAGTTCATGGCTAATAGATGCTATGTTCATGCTCGGGGTTGAGTTGGTAAGTTTAAATCTATGTGATGATTTCAATTGCATGATTGTTGCGGAAATGAAATGATGTATGGAAATTGCTTCAAATATCCTATTAAATGGTATATGAAATATAAATGTATGACTTGGTATGAGATTGATCCGAAAGGTCTAAGGAACTATGGTATAGTTCGGTATGGCTGGAACACTTGGCCTTGTTTCATTATTTCATTTTATGATAATTTTAGTAATGGATGGTCGTGGAATGCTTATGACTTCTGAGTTATAAACTCACTCGGTGTTTTCTTGTCACCCATTTTAGGTCTCTTGGACTCGTTTCTTTTGTGTGCTCAGAGCCGTCAACGAAGTCATCACACCGGCTGGAAATCTTTTGGTATTGTCTTCGTAGTTGAACTAGGAGAACGTTTGGCATGTATAGGCTATTTTGTTTTGTTGAATTTTGGGTTGTAAACTTTAAGCCATGTGAAAATGGCCTATGTGGTCGTTTGAGTGGGATGCTAGAACCTATAGCCACGGGTCTTAGAAACCTTAATTTTGATAAGGTGGCCATAGTTGTGCCATGTATGATGAATGATTAGTAAGGCCAAGGAAAGATTCATGAAATTGGCATAGTCTACTGCAGTAACTGTTGCGGACAGCAGCAGTGATATGAGATCGAAAAATCACCAAAAATAGTAGAAGTGGAATTAATTGCTAAGAAAATTATGTACTCGAAGCTTGATGGGTCTATTTTCATATGGACGAAACGAAACGACCATATGAGCTGTACTTTGAGAGATATTCAAGATTTCGTGAGACAGGGCCAGAACAGTTTCTGGATCCCCTTCTCCGACTTTGAAAATTCACTATAAATTAACCAGAGAGAATTAGAAGTCATACTCTATGTGTACAGATTCCATTGTGAGTCTAGTTTCTCTAGAAACAAACGGCATAAGTGTTGGAGCCCTGTACAGGAAGATATCTAAGTCGTAGTGTACAAAGGTCAGTGTAGTCGAACCCTGAAACAGGGGGACTTTATCTAATAAACTGTACCAATTGGCCCGACCAAAAATTCTAGAAATAAATCCATGGATGGATATATGAGTATAGTTTCAGGTAAAATTTATGGAATTGGTTTTCGAGTTCTGGAACTCGAGATATGATTTTTAAGGTAACAGTGACGCAGTTAGCTAGCCTGCCTGAAAAAAAAATTTCATAATTTCCAAGAGGGAAATAAGGGAAGTAAGTCCGGTAACACCTCGTGGTCGAATCCGGTGATGGTCACGGGTTTGGGGTGTTACAGTAAAAACTCTTGTCTTCCATCTTCTATGTATAATTCTTCAACGTATTTCTTTTGAAATTCCTTTTGAAAAAGTTCCCAATCGGCCTGTTCAATAGGTACGTAGCATGTTACTGACTGCCACCATGTATACGCTTCTCCTTGCAGTAGAGAAACAACACAAATCACACTTTTAAGTGACTTACATTCAAGTTGTTGCAAAAAGCGTTTAGTGGATTCAATCCAAACTTCCGTTGCTGAGGAATCGACCCTTTTTAAACCCCAAAAACTCAATCGCACCATATCTCCGTAGTTCTTTTATCAAAGCTCGTTGAATGGTAGGTGCATGCACTGTAGTAGACGTAGTTATTGCAACACGCTGAAGTGCATCAGCGGTAGCCCTAAGTAAATGTAAATCACCAACTCCATCAGTATCATCTTGCTCAATATTAGGTCATTAAGCACTGGTGGGTTTAACATTCGGAGTTACTAACTGCATTGCCTCACAATTATCACTAAGCTCATCATTAGAGTAGAACTCTTGTTCCACTTTATTATCTGATTCATTTGCCATCTTTTAAATATAAAACAAAAATAATTATAATCAGCATCCAAATCCCAACTCAACTCAACATTGGCATGTACCTCTAGACTTAATTCTGAGCTCAATTTAGTCTAAGAATCGGATAAACCTATAGCTCTAATACCACTAAATATAACACCCCTAAACCCTATCCATCATCAGATTAAGGTCACGAGCATTACAACTAATGAAAATATTTAATTACATTACAAATGGTAGTACAAGCTAACTAATATCGTCATAACATCCAAGGGAGATCATGCCAATCTAAAATTTCATAGTTTCATTCCTGGAACAATATATGCTAATCTAATATTTCTTTAATGACGTCTTGTACAATCAAATAACTAATCATGCTATGTAATGCTAAACTTGGTCTTCTATTGCCTACAATCTTATCACCATTTACTCATTTTTAAACTTAGTCTTCCACTGTCTACACTCTTATAATTATTTATCCCTTCTAGAATTTTAAAATTTGGATACATACAAGACTATTCCAATTATTAGTGTTAGAGTATTGGTCTATACTCCGTCTATGATTATATTTTTAATTTATCTTCGATGATGTTAGTAGAATGCACTTAATATGGGTTTGCTAATTCATTCCAATTTAAAGTAAAAGTTACTTTTACAGCCTCTATTACGAGTCTACGGGACCCTAAAAGTAGTTTAAAAATAGGCAAGGCCTAATTTTAAACAATTCTAGAAGTTTAGGACATAATTACAAAATTATTATTACAAGGGTCACATGCCCGTAGGGCCAGGCCGTGTGCCTCACACGACTGAAACACACACCCATGTGGCTAGGCCATGTAACAATCAAAATAGGGACACACGCCCGTGTGGAATGTCCCAAGCCTTGTGACTCTCGAAGTTCAGACGCACGACCGTGTCCTAGCCTGTGTCCTTGCCCATGTAGCTCACTGACTTAGGTCACACGCTCATGTGTGACACATGCCCATGTGTGTTGCCCGTGTGTGACACATGCCCATGTGGCCAAGCCGTGTGCACTTAAAAGTACCTTAAAACTCAACTTTACCATTTCCTACTTACTTGGGCACTAAGCAACTTAATTACCAATTGTTTAACCTATTCAAAACATGATTAAACATGCCCAAAATACATCAAATTCATCACCTAATATGTCTAACCAATATACCCCCATTGGTACCACATTTTATATGTTCAAATACATCAAAAATACATCAAACATTCAAGGCTTTCATTCATATCACAATTACTATAATTGGACTATCACTTACCTATTTAAGCTACTAAACTTTAATCTAACGCATACCAAATACAAACTAGGCTAACATACCAACATAGCCTTAACCACAACCATATACACATTTAAGCATCATTTTACTAGCAACTAAAACAACCATACCTTATAAACAATATCAACCAAAGGATTCCTAGGTACATGCCATTACAAAACAAGATTTGTGATTTGATGCTAAGTCGGCAATAATTTAAACAGTACCTAGCCTGCGCACAGAAAACAAAATCGTACGCTAAGTAAAACTCAGTGGTATTTCTATAATCTGAATAATATAAACTTGAAATAAGTATTTAACATGCAATATGCAACAACTAGACTATGTTCAAAAGTTTCAATTCAATAATATAATTCTTGCCCATCAATGACATTTCATTTAACATTTGAATACATCAACTCATGTAAAGATATGATTCATATCTTTGATCAATACTTGGAATTCATTCAAGTTTCACATCTAAATACATCATTTCATATTTCATTTTTTCATCTCATAATCATTTCTCATATTTTCCATTTCAATATTTTCTCATCTCATATTCATTATTTTACTTTCCCTTATTAACATGACACAGACTCAGACGGAAAAATGAATCTAACCAACACACTAGTTTGGCACCCATGCCTCGTCAAATAAATATGAAGTAATAACTTCACCCAGCGCTATATAAATTGAAACCTATTATCTCATCAGTTAAACCGAAGAAAATTGACACCCAGTGCCTCATCGACTCTAGGTCGAAGAATCCATAAACTCTTCCTATCCTATGGCATCCCGTCTATATCCGACTTAGCCCGATACAGTTAATAGGGATTCATTTCACTTTTTATATAATCAATGTCTCAATTTCATGAATGTATATCATCACATATAAGCATATATTCAATTAATAATAATCACATTTTTCTTAATACACATATGTTTATAATCAACATATTTCATAATATATAAAATCAATCCAGTTCATTTTAATTATGAATTTAATTCAATCCCCAAGTACCAAAGTATTCACCTCAAATGCTTACCATATGTAAACAATTATATATGCAATAATCTACTATTTAATTCAGATTATAGAAATACATACCGTGAATTTCAAGCTATTCGACGTCGATTTTACCCTTCCTCTTTTTACTCGAGGATTCTGGTATGACATTAGCTACAAAAATAAACAGTTAAATCACATTAATACTATACATTTCAATTTCACATTAAATTTCAGTTTCACACTATATTTTGCTTATTCTTCAATTTAGTTCCCAAACCAAGATTAATTTTAACCTTCGCAATTAACTTCATATTTTTATACTAATTTCATTGTAGGCCACATTTAGCCTCCTCTTTTCCAATTCGTCCCCTTAATTTTAAAATTTTCACAATTTAATCCCATTATTCAAAATCAACAATTAATTCCACAATTTAGTCTTTTTCCATTTCTAACTTAAAAATCTATCTATTTAATCCCTATTACTTAAAATTTTCAATAATGTCAAATCTAAAATCTTAAATAATACTAAAAATTACTATATGGGTCAGGTAGCCTTAAGTACCAGGATTCTAAAAACGTAAAAATTACAAGGAAAGGACTAAATTGCATTAACCAATTTGAGTTTGAACCCTAAGGTCCCTAGCCACGTGTGACTATCTTATTCTTTTCTTCTTTCTTTTCTTTCCTTTCTTTGTTAGATTTGCTTGCATCCACTTTCATTTCTTTTTCTTTCTTTTATTATACATTCATTTTAATTATTATATATATACATTAAAGTTAATATATATAACATATATATATATATAACATATATATTTATTTTAAGCACATGAATTTCATTTATCCCGTGGCTAGCCACCTATACACCATCATTAATTAAGTGGCATAATTGTTACTTTACCCCTTTTAGTTTATTTTAATTTATAACTCAACTTTTAACCCTGACGCGATTTAGTCCCTGTACCTTAATAGCTTCTAATTTCACAAAATTCACTAATCCAAAAATTAATTAGTTACCCAACTAACTTCGAAAATATTTAATTAAATATTTACGATTCTATTTTACGAGAATGGAGTCTCAAAAATACGTTTTTTGACACCCTTGATTATCAGGTCGTTACACCTTGGACTAAAATTAACTATCAATTCAACAAAAAATACTATACCAAAACTCAATTTAATACTATTATAGACTAATAAGTATTAAATAATAATATTTACAAACTCGATCATTGAAAAATACGGTTCCAAAATCACCGTTTCTAATACCACTAAAAAAGGGATTGTTAGTTCGAACTGACAACCAAAGTTTGAGGTTTTTGACTTACTAGCAAGCTATCACACCCTACCATCAAAAATGGGTGGCCAAGACTCTAGGATACGACTATGTAAGTTACCTATAATAGGGGTACACAAAATGTGGTAGTAGATGCTTTGTCAATAAAACCACAAGTGCGAGAGGGTTAGTTTCTTCAGTTTATTGATTGTACTCATTGGTCTAAGATGTGAACTAGAGTGTTGGACTCATGGTTGATTGATTCCAAGCTTTAGCAACTCTGTTTGGAAGTGCAGAAACAACCCAATTTGCTCTCGAAATATTCATGGGATGGTAAAGTACTCATGAGAAAAAGGAAGGTAGTTGTTGGAGATAATGGTAGCATTAAGAAGAACTTATTTCAACATTTTCATGGAGGAGCAGTTGGGGACCATTCTGGTATACCTGCAACTAGACATAGACTTGATGGACTCCTTTATTAGAAAAGGTTATCAAGGGATGTTAAATAATGGGTGAAAGAATGTGTCATTTTTTAGAAATGAAAAAATGACACCTCAACACATCCTAGACTCTTACAGCCTCTCCCTATCCCTGATAGAGCATGGTTAGTTATCAGTATGAATTGTATTGAGGGTCTACCAAATTCAAAAGGAAAGGAGACCATATTGGTTGTAGTAGATCGATTGACCAAGTAAGGCCATTTTGTAGCTTTGTCCTACCCCTTTACTACATTAACAGTAGCTCAAGAATACTTGAACCAAATCTTTGCATGGCACCTTTGAATCTATTGTGTTTGATAGGGACAATGTTTTCATTAGTAAATTCTAACAAGAACTACTCAATAGATTGGGTACTAGCCTTCACATGTCCACTACCTATCACCTTGAAGTTGATAGGTAGTCAGAGGTCCTCAATAAGTGTTTGAAAGGTTACCTCATATGCATGAGTAGTGAAAGGCGTGATGATTGTTTACTGTGGCTTCCCTTATTTGAATGGTGGTACAATACTACCTACCATTCAACCATTCATTACACTTTTTATGAGGCTCTCTATGGCTAGTAGCCTTGTCATCATCTAACTTACTTTGTTGGATCATTTTCTTGGATACAGTGGATAGAAGCCTTCATTAAAGAGAGGCAATAAGAAAGCTACTTAAATTTTATTTAAAGAGGCCCAAGACAAGACAAAGCAGACAACTGACCGAAGAGGGAGTGATAGAGAATTTCAAGTTGGGGATTTTGTGTAATTGAAGTCGCAGCCTTACTGGCAACATACAATGAGGATGCTTTTGAATCAAAAGCTTTCTCCCAAATGCTTTAGTCTCTATCCTATGGAAGCTAAGGTAGGAAATGTGGCTTATCAACTGAAGCTTCCATTAGGGTCTTGAATTCACCCTACTTTCCACATTTCTCAACTCGAGAAACATGTAGGGAGGACTACAAATCAAGCCAGTTTGTCATTAATGGGCACTGATGGAGCTATAACCAAGGAACTGGTTCGAGTAGTGGATAGGTGAATGGTGAAAAAGGGAAACCAAGCTATCGCAGAAGTTTTGATAAAATAGGCCAGCATTCCCTGAAGACTCAACTTGGGAGAAACCGCAAGATCTACAACATCGATTTCCAACGTTTTATTCTTAAGGACAATGACCCTTTTCTGGGGAGGGAGTAATTGATATGGAGGGAAATAATTAACTATCATTTATGTTATGTCTGTTAATGTTATTAGTTTTTGTTTTGTTTAGTTGTAGAATAGCAGCGTTTTGGGACCCAAATGTCTAGTCAAAATAGTTCGTTGTGGGTAAGGTTTAAGTCAAATAAAAATGATGTGTTTTTGTGTTGGTTAAGTTAAAACGAAACAGTGCTTATGGATAGTACAGATGTAACATAACGGCTTGTAATCAATTCCATTACCATTAATTGTTTCTAATTTTAAACAAGGGACAAGGGGGGAAAACGGTTAAGCCATTATTCTGTGAAGAAATTTTCTATTACGTTACTCTATTCTCAGTCTTCTCCTTCCGTCTTCCTCTTTTCTTTTACTTTCTCTCTAATAAGTTATTTTGTACCATAAATTAATTTTAAATTAACCATGTAAGGCCCAATTTTAGCCTGGGGCCTAACAACCAAAACAAACAATAAAAATAAAACAAAATATAAAACCCAAATCCAATTACATCAACCCAATACATAAAAACTAGGCCCAATGGCCCAAAGCCTAAACCTACGTTTAGCCAGAGAGAAATCAGCCCCCCTTTCCCTTTTTTTTTAGAAACAGAATAGAATGATTTTTTTTTAAAAAAAAATTGGTTTTATAAGCCTTGTAAACGACGTCGTTTAGGGCTAACTTCAATAGCCCCAAAACGGCGTCGTTTTGATGCTTAGCCCGAGACCCGACCCAGGAAACCGAAGATCCGCGCGTTTTCTCTAGAATGGGATATTTATTCCTTGGGTACCTTTTCTTTTGCACCTGGTTTTAGTTCGGTCCTCTTAATTTTTTTAATTTGCCCCCACAGTTCTGTTTCGTTTCATTTGGGTCCTTTATGAAACTGTGTGTTCTAAAAGCAGGGGATATTTCCCCATTCAACCCTCGAATCTTTACACGAGTTTCACTTGGGCCCTAATTTTTTTCCTTTTTTAAATTTACCAGTCAATTTTATTTTAATTTCAATTCGGTCCCTCACTTAATTAATTTCACTTTTTACGTTTGTTTTTTTATGTATTTTCGAAGTATAGATTTAATTATTATTATACTTCCTTTTTTGTTCTATTAATATTATTTTTATTTTTGCTTCATTCACTTTATTTACTTATCTTTTCATTATATATATATATATATATATATTCACAAGCCCTTTTATTTTCCTTTTAATTTTAGTCCTTTTTTGCAAATTTGTGCATATTTTAAAATCTCTTCATATATTATTTATTCTAAACCATTTCGTTATTACTTGTTTTAAGTTTTCTTTCATATATTATTATTTTAAAATTTTGTATTACTTTATCTTAAATCATTTTATCTAGTATTTATTTTAAACTGTTTGTTATATTCCTTTTTAAAATCATTTTATGTTTTATTTCTTTGTAAGTTGCTATATATCATTATTTTAAGCGGTTTTCATGTTGGTTACTTTAAATGGAATTACGTATTATTTATTTCGTTCTTTTTATTATGAATGTTGAAATGATGTATATAGTGTTATTATTAATATAATTCATTGGTTCGCATGTTTACGCTATTGTCATTCATTATTATTTTGTTATGCGAGCTAGCACCATAATCCATTTTAGATTTTACTACAAAACCATGTCATATTTTACCCGTTATATCTAAAACTTTGTTTCTAAAAGTAGGCAATGTTTCGCAATTTAGGAATTCAAGAAAACGTATCCTAACTTACGGGGTTTCAGCTTTCTCGTTAAACCTAAATAGCCTAATATCCTTTTAAGGTCAAAATACATGATTTTTAAATAAAGATGAAGGCAATATTCAGTGTTTAGAAACTCAAGAAAGTTGTGCCCTAACTTACGGGTTTTCAATTTTTCTCGTTGGATCTAAATAGTTGAATACCCTTTTCAGTTAAAATGCATAAAGTTTCAAATAAAAAATAAAGGAAAGCTTATTTCTGAGGGTTCAATTGTCGCGTCCTAACTTACAGGATGTAACATTTTGTTATCTCGAGATGAAAAGGCCTTAATGCTCTTTTTAATTTATTCAAGCATTTCTTTTTAATCAACGTTAATAAAAAAGAGAGGATCGTATTTTAAATTCTTTTCGACTTTTCAATTTTTGTCCCTTAGACATTAATTAATCAACTAGGTACCAATTTTGGGCGTTATGAGGGTGCTAATTCTTCCTCGTACGTAACCGGCTCCTGATCCTATTTTCTCGAATTTCGTAGACCAAAATTACTAGTTTAGTAAATCAAAGCATTTTATTAAAATGATCAATCATGAGGTGATACGATCACACCCCATAAAAACAATATTGGTGTCGACTCCAATTTTCATTTTCAAAATCAAGTCGATCGTTTTTCAAAAAAATGGTTTCGACAGCTTGGCGACTCCCTTGGGGAATTAGAGAGTCAAGTCGTAAATTGATTAATTCATGATTCATGTCTTTTCGTTGAAAATTGAAAATTTGATTTAAAATATGATCCTTTCATTGCATTTCATCTATTATCTTTGTGATCTTGGTTATAATACCTGCTTTACTGGTTCGAGTCTTTAAATTTTTTTGCATATTGCATTGCATGACCGATTAGTTTTACCCTTTAAGTGGGAGTGAGAAACTAGTCCTTCATGAGGTTTTCACCTCTGTATAGGGTGGTCGATCGCTTCTGGGATACATCCGTACCTATGTCTTCGTGAGATTTTCATCTCCGTGTAGCCATAGGGAAATGTATTCCCTTGAACTGAACTCGATCTATATGAGCCTATAATGGGTGAGGATCGAGGAATCTGTTGGTTCAAGTATCATGTCTTTAGAATCGAACCACATGTAGTGACTTATAGGAGCCGACCCTAGGTAGAGCCACACCAAACCATTAGCGGTCATTCAAATAGGTGTTCTGCTTGTTATTTCTTGCTTGCTTTAATTTCATATGAATTGTACTAACTTATGTTGCTTTGATTGTGATTGCATGGCATTTCATCATAAAAAGGGTGTCGGTTCAAGTTCAATTACTAAATAGAGAGCTTGTCATGGAGAACAGATTTCTTGATAAAGTAGAGGATAATGCGGCTGTCCTTATATGGTCAGAGAAAATGCAATTGGAAAATGGAGATAGCTTGACAGCGGGGTATACGTCAGAGTTATGGGACTTCACTCATATTAGCGTGACACAGAATGATCTTCGAGAATTGAAGGAAATGTTGGCCCAATAGGGTGATGAAGTCAAACAACTATTTTACGATAATTATGGTAATCTACCCTACTTACTCGACATCAGGATAGATAAGCATCTGTTTTGGGCTTTTGCCCAATTCTGGAATCCGGCCTATAGTTGTTTCACCTTTGAGAGCATAGATTTGGTACCCACAGTGGAAGAATATACTGCCCTACTTCGTTGTCCAAGGGTTCAGGTTAACAAGGCCTATTCTAGAGCCGCTAATGTTCCGACCTTCATGAAGAAATTGATGAATATCACCAGAATGAGTGAGCAGTGGGTTATGGCTAGGATCAAACAGAAAGGTGAAAGCAAATTTATTCCCTGGAAAAGTTTGAGAGATCTGATTTTGGCACACCCAAACATGAAGAAGAGAGTGGATGTTTTTGCTTTAAGTATCTATGGGTTAGTGGTTTTTCCTAAGGCACTGGGGCATGTAGACGAGGCAGTTTCTGATTTGTTTGACTGACTGGATAAGAGAGTTACATAGGTTACTGTGATTTTGGTCGAAACATTCAAGTCCTTGAATATGGGCCGAAGAGTCGGTGAGGGTCGATTCATTTGATGTGCACAACTGCTACTAGCTTGGTTCCATAGCCATTTCTGGAAGATAGAGAAGGTGTCATATCGGGTGTTCTCTGAGAATTACTCACCATTAAAGGAAATAGTGGCTACACCAAGACAGGATGACAAATAAGAGGAAAAATAAATGGCAATCCTCTAAAATCTCCAAGAAGAGGATGTCGAGTGGAGAGCCCCTTGGTTGGTTCCCATAGAGATGTTATACCGATGTAGGGATTTTGACTGGGTCCCAATACTTGGGATTTGGAGAGCAGCAGGATATGCCCCTTTGCTCGTGTTGAGGCAGTACCTATCGAGATAGTTCATACCAGCGACCCATGGGCTAGCACAAAGCGAGTTTCTATATAAGGGGGATTATTATAAGAAGAAGGCACGAGAGATGTCCAACGCTTGGAATCAGACTCACCAGGTGAAGAGATTGGCAATAGGTCTGAATACAACCCCTAAGTATAATGGGTGGCGGAGTAAGAGAACCAACGATAATATTCTCGAGCCAAATCAAGAGGGTGTGCAGTCGATGGAAGAATAGCTACAAGTGGTCCCATCCGAGTAAGAAATTACAAGGCAGGACTTTGAGAAAATGAATGCAGAGCTCGGAAAGAAGATAAAGCAACTGGAAGAGGACAAGATACATTTAAGACTAGATGTTGATGTTCAGAAACAGGAGACTGAGAAATAGAGAAAAGGAAAGAATAAGGTCGAGGAAGATTTGGATAGGCTAAAAATGGATTACAAGAAGTTGCGCCTATCGATAAGAAACACGGGGTTGGGAAAAATGTTTGAACAATGGTGACACAAGATCCAAGAAGAGAAGGCCAAAGCTAATCGGTGGGAGAGAAAATACCAAGACGTCCAAGGTCGAAAAGAAGCCTTAGAAAAGAGTCTGTCAGAAGCTCAAAACGAGAAGGTCGGGTTAAAAGCCAGAATAATCGAACTAGAAAAATCGCTTCATCAGCATCGTAGCCATAACTCTGCAATAGAGCTAAAAGCGAGCTTGGATAAGACTGAAGAGCTAAAAAGGAAGGTCGAAGAACTCGAGATTGCGTTACAAAATAGTGAGTTCCGAGTTGAGCTCCTTGAAGAAAGTAATGAGCGATGTAATAAGCAACTCCATTGATCTCAAGGTCAAATTAGGGTCAGAGACTACATTATGGGTGAGGCTGTGGCCCAGATTCGAGAGGTGGCCGACAGTGTACAGGCCTTAGCAGTTCAAGCGAATGTATTAAGTGTGAAATATGAGTTAGAATCAGACCGGGGTCGGGAATTGGCCTGGTTGCTTAGGAAAGTTAAAACTTTGAGCATTAGGGTAGGCCGTCTCTGTAATCCATTTCTATGTAAAGAATTTTGTTTTCTAGTAAAGTTTTTCTAAATGGAATTGAATCAGAGTCGACGTCTTTATTCTGCATTCATGCATTTGCATTTCATCACATCATATGCATTAATTTTCACTAAAAGGCCCTAATTTAAAAAAAGTCATTTCAGTAATCTGGAACCCATAAAAAATCTACCAAGTACTTATCCTTACGGCACAAGAAGAAAGACTAAAGCGATGGATAAAAGACTAAAAAGGTTGGAACAAATGCAGAAGGAGATGTATGAATATATGCAAGCACAAAAGTAAGAGCAATTGGCTAAAATCTAGCAAGATATGAGGGACCAAATGCTGAAATCACAAAGGAACATGGTGAACCAGCGAACACAACTGCTAACTGGAGGACAGGAGAAAGGAAAAGGCCCTATGGTCAATACAGGAGATGACAATGAAGATCCTCTTTACCCTTCTAGTTTTACCCTGACAAATGCTCAGACACAAGCCGAGGTGTGCACCCGAAGGCCATCCGTTACAATCAAGCCCCAACAATCTCAGGCTTGTGCTTCAATGCCAATTAACTATCAAGCAGGCTCAGGCTCTAATCCAGGAGATAACCCAACTAATCCCGTAGTCCCTGATCTAGATGACATGGTAGAGGTCGAAAGAGCAAGAGCAGAGCTTCCAAAACAATTGGAAGACCGATGCAAGTGGTTGGACGAGAAGTTTAAAGCAATGGGAAGTACTGAGTATCACTGTGGGATCAATGCTAAAGATTTGAGCTTGGTTCCGGACCTAGTACTTCCTCCCAAGTTCAAAACTCTCGAGCTTGAGAAGTATAACGAGGCTAGCTGTCTCGAAGCTCATATTACCATGTTTTGTAGACGAATGACTGGGTACGTCAACAATGATCAACTATTGATTCACTGCTTTCAAGAAAGTCTGGTTGGGGTAGCATCCAGATGGTACAACCAATTGAGCTGTACTAAGATCAACTCATGGAAGGACCTAGCTCAAGCTTTCATGAAACAGTATAGTCACATGATGGATATGACCCTAGATAGGATCACCTTATAGAACATGGAAAAGAAACTGAATGAGAGCTTTTGACAATACGCCCAAAGGTTGAGGGAGGTTGCTATACAAGTCCAGCCACCTCTCCTAGAAAAAGATACCACCATGTTATTCACCAATCCTTAAAGGCTCCATTTATCACTCATATGTTGGGGAGCGCAACTAAAAGCTTCTCAGATATAGTGATGACAAGTGAAATGATCGAGAACGCGATAAGGAGTAGAAAAAAAGATGCAAGGGAAAGTACCAAGAGGTCAGCCCCAAGGAAAAAGGAGAACGAAGTGAACAACATGAGTACGTACAAAAAAGGTCATTCCAAGTCGTTTACAGTGAGCAAACCAAAGACAGTAACCGTGAACCATCAAAGCACCCCAAGATAAGAATCCAATATGAGGACGAACATAGAAAGACTACAATTCACACCTATACCCATGACATATCGGGAGCTGTATCAGAACCTATTCAATGCGCGCGTAGTGTCTCCCTTCTACTTAAAGCCAATGCAACCCCCATATCCCAAATGGTATGACACAAATGATCAGTGTGAATACCTTGCTGGAATCACTGGGCATTCAATTGAAAATTGCACTGCGTTCAAAAAAGTTAATTGAAAGATTTATTAAAATGGGGATTATGAAGTTTGACGACCCATCCGTGCCCAATGTAGCAAGAAACTCGCTACCCAACCATACTGACTAAGGGGTAAACGGGATAAATGCAAGTGGGAGCAAGAAGGTCAAATATGATGTTGCTGAAGTTAAAACCCCTTTGAAACTAGTTTAGAAGGAGAGATAAAGAGAGGATTAATCGTATTGGATTCAGAGAAGAGACCTGAAGAAAAGTGGAACTACTGTGAGTTCCATAATGAAGTGGGGCATGAAATCCAAGAGTGTGGGGAGTTCAGGGCCCTAGTGCAAGACATGATGAACAACAAAGAAATGAAGTTTTATGAAGAAGCCAAAAGCCCCGAAGAGGGAAATATATACGCATCAAAAGGAGAAACGATGGCACAGATCCAAAAATTCAACTACCCTATGGTCATCATATCATGACCCAAAAATAATGAAGCGGGAGTGCGAATGCCACCAAAAGTCATAATCCAAAAACTTGCAGTCTTTCCCTATAAAGACAGTAAGAGGGTTCTATGGAATTACGACTGTAATGTGACGATCCCGAGGAAGGAGAACTCGGCTAACACTTCAAAAGAGGACCAAGATGTGGGTTCCTATACGCGTAGTGAGAGGCATTACGATTTAGCAAACGCAAAAGCGGAACCCGCAAAAGGAAAAGCTACAGTGATTGAATAGAAGAAAAAAAGAACGGCCAGACCTGAACCTCCTGTTAACGAGTTGATCAATGAAGAGGAGCCTAAAGAATTTCTAAAATTTCTAAAGCACAACGAGTATAATGTTGTAGAACAGCTGTGTAAACAACCAGCTCGTATCTCGATGCTAGCCTTACTCCTAAGTTTGTAGGTCCATCGTAGCGCACTGATGAAAGTTTTAAACAAAACATATGTCGCTAATGATATCTCCGTCAACAAGCTAGACCGCTTGGTTAGAAACATAAGTGCTGATAACTTTATCTTTTTTAATGATGACGAGATACCACCCGGTGGCATGGGATCGACTAAGGCTCTACACATCACCACCCGTTGCAAGGGGTATATGCTACCGGGGGTGTTGATTAACAATGGATCGGCCCTGAATGTCCTACCATTATCCATACTGAATAGATTGCCCGTGGATGGCTCTCACATGAAAGCCTACCAAAATACAGTGAGGGCATTCGATGGCACAGAAAGAAGGGCAATGGGCAGAATTGAAATACCTCCTCTAATTGACCCAAACACGTACGAGGTGGACATCCTGGTAGTGGATATTAAGCCTTCATACAACTGCTTATTGGGGAGACCCTAGATACATTCAGCAGGGGCAGTGCCTTCATCACTATACCAAAAGTTGAAATTGGTAACCGAAGGTCGGTAGTGACGATAAATGCTGAAGAGGACATCATCGCAGCAGTGACCAGTGACACGCCATATCTAGAGGCAAACGATGAAGCAATCGTTCCTTTCGATCTTTGGAATTTTTGAATGCGACATTCATTACTGAAGGGAACAGGATCCCAATGCCCAGGATATCCAAGACTACAAGAATAGGCCTGCAGCTAACTGTAGGGAAAAGGGCCTTACCGGGAATGTTACAACTCGATTTAATCCTAATTGGAATGGTGGTTTTAGGACCACGAATCTGATTCAAAAAATAATTAAAAATTATTTTCTGTGTTTATTTTGTGTGAATTTATATCTGTGAAATTTTCATGATTTAATTTTATCATTAGAGCGTCCGATTAAATAAAAGGACTTAATCGCGTAAAATGAAAATTTGATGGTTAATTATAAAAAGTCCAAAATGAATGTGTCTTTGTAAAAGGAAGTGTTTATGATTCAATTATGCCATTGGTTTTATATTTGGACGGTAATGGACATAACATAAGTGATGATATAATGTTTTAATTAAGGTCATGTGACAGCCCTAAAACGACCCTAGACGGAATGTGGTTTCGGGACCACAAAACCGAGGCATAAAAATAATTTAGAATTTATTTTGATGCCTATAATATGTGTTAATTCATGTGTGACATTTTTTATGTTTCGATTTAGAGTTATAAATGTGAATTTCACTAGAAAGGACCTAGTAGTAAACTTTGAAAGTATGATGGGGAAATGTGTGATGACTAGTTGATAATGCATGCAAAAATAAGGGATTTGCATGTCAAATTCCCCTAACATGAAGTGGCCGCCATGACAAGGAGTATGGGCTAAACATGTCATGAAACATGTTTTGTTGGTGCATTAGGGAAAAATAATAAACTAAGGTGTATGGGTGATAAAAAAATGAAAAAAAAATGTGTGTGTGAAGGCTTCTCCCCTCCCCATTGCCGTGTAGGTAAGAAAGAAAACAAAAAAATTTGTTTATCCTTTCCTTTCTTTCTTTGGCGAAAATTCTAAAGAGGAAGAGGAAGTTTTGTTCCATGCTTGGTTTAGAAGAGAACTAGAAGGAGATTTGGCTATACTTGCATCAAGATTAAGGTATGTTTGAGGTTGTGCCATGAGATTCATGCATGTTTTAGTTGCTAACTTGATGTTCATGTTAGCCCATGGTTCAAATCCTTGTTATGTCATGGAAATGGTATTAGGCCAAGGTTGATGTTGTGTTAAAGCCATTGCATGCTAAATGGGAAGCTTGCTAATGATGCATGTAATGATGGATTAACTACTCTTGAAATTTCTTTTAGCATTTTTGAGTAAGACATGGAGTTCTTTGTTAAACCATGACCAAAAATTGAAAGGGGATGGTATGTGAGGTATTCGGCCATGGTATGCTCATAAGTGTGATTTATACTTATTACATGATAGGTAAAATTTGTGTTTTGGATAGCTATGAACCCCTTGAGATTCGGCCTTGCACCTATATGTGTATATATGTTTGCACATGATGTATTGGTATGATATATATATTATCTCAAAGTATGTATTTTCTTGTGATGTTGTTTCGGTTATGAAGTAAATGATAGATGTGTATTGAGCTACAATATGTAATGCATTAGCTAGTAAAATGTCTGCCATTCACGAGTGGTATTAACCATGTAGTTGGCCTCAACATCAACATGCATAATCGGCCCATGAATGAGTACCTAAGATGTTGTGTATATTCGGCCATAGCTAAGCATGTTGATGGCTTTATCTCGACTTAGAACAATCGGCCACATGAGTAAAATGAGTACTTGATGCTATATTATAATTATTGAGCTTAAGTATGTGGATGTAAGTGTGTGCGGCCTTATAAGGGCTAAGTACCTTGGATTCCCCTTTTGTATTCAAAACGATTAAATCAATTTATTTGTTAACATAAAGCTCAAGAGCAAAGGGGAACTAGCTCCGATAAAGGAAAAGAAAAGGTGATAGAATAGCCGTTGAAAGCGCTTGACAACCTCCAAGGTAAGTCATTAAGCATGTATTTGGTATTGATTTAAATGGTCATAATATCCATGCAAATTGTGTTTCATGAGATGGTGTGTATATAAAATGTATGTGTATGGAATGATGACATTGCTGAATGTATAAAAGTAGTAACTTGCGTAGAGCGTTTGGTCTCGGCACTAAGTGTGCGGGCAATAAATGGGCACGGTGACAAGATTGGCACTAAGTGTGCGAACTTAAATTATATGGCACTAAGTGTGCGAACTTAAATTATATGGCACTAAGTGTGCGAACTTAAATTATATGGCACTAAGTGTGCAAACTTAAATTATATGGCACTATGTGTGCGAGCTTAAATCGCATGGCACTAAGTGTGCGAGATCGTTTATTAAGCACTACGTGTGCGAATTTAATATGTATGTTCTATCGATTGAATATTTATATGGAGGTGTGATTTTATCGAGTTGAGTATGGACAGCGGAAAGAGTAAGCACCTTGAGTTCATGGCTAATAGATGCTATGTTCATGCTCGGGGTTGAGCTGGTAAGTTTAAATCTATGTGATGATTTCAATTGCATTCCCGTAAATAAGGTAACGTGGAATAGATGAAAGTCATTTGATTGCATGATTATTGCGGAAATGAGATGATGTATGGAAATGCCTCAATTACTCTATTGAATAAGTATATAAAATGTCATTGGGTGAGTTCGTATGAGATTGAACCGAAAGGTCCAAGGAACTATGGTATAGTTCGATATGGATGGGGTACCTAGCCTCGTGCATTGTTTCATGTTGTGATAATTTTATTGATGGATGATTGTCGAATGCTTAGGACTTACTGAGTTATAAACTCACTCGGTATTTTCTTGTCACCCATTTTAGGTCCCTTGGATTCGTCTCGTTTATGTGCTTTCGAACCGTCGTTGAAGTCATCACACCGATTGGAAATCTTTTGGTATTGTCTTCGTAGTTGAACTAGGAGAACATTTGGCATGTATAGGCTATTTTGTTTTGTTGAATTGTGGGTTGTAAACTTTAAGCCATGCGAAAATGGCCTATGTGGTCGGTTGAGTGTGATTCTAAAACCTATAGTCACGAGCCTTAGAAACCTTAATTTTGATAAGGTGGCCATAGTTTGTATTATGTATGATGAAATAGTTGGCCATGGAAGAATTATGAAATAGTCATTGTTTGCTTTAGTAACAGATGCTGCCAGCAGCAGTGAGGTGAGATGGAAAAATCACTAAAAATAGTATAAGTAGAATTAAATAGTGAATAGATTATAAAATTGAACCTTGATGAATCTATTTTCATATGGATGAAACGAAACGACCATATGAGTTTTATTTTAAGAGATATTCAGGTTTTCGTGAAACAGGGCCAGAACGGTTTCTGGATCCCCTGCTCCAACTTTGAAAATTCACTATAAATTAACCAGAGAGAATTAGAAGTCATTCTATATATGTACAGATTTCCTTGTGAGTCTAGTTTCTCTAGAAACAAACGGCATAAGTGTTGGAGCCCTGTACAGGAAGATATCCAAGTCGTAGTGCACAAAGTTCAGTGAAGTCGAACCCTGAAACAGGGGAGACTTTAACTAATAAACTGTACTAATTGGCTCGACCAAAAATTCTAGAAAAAATTGTGTAGATGGGATTATGAGTCTAATTTCAGGGAAAATTTACATTACTAATTTTCGAGTTCTGGAACTCGAGATATGATTTTTAAGGTGACAGTGACGCAGTTAGCTAGCCTGCCTGGAATAGAAATTAAATATTTCCAAGAGAGAAATAAGGGAAGTAAGCCCAGTAACACCACGTGGTCAAATCCGGTGACGGTCACGGGTTTGGGGTGTTATATTTTATTGGTATCAGAGCTATGGTTTAGTCGGTTCTAGGACTACCATAGCGCGTGTGAGTCTAGCTATACATGCCAAAATATTAGTGCCTAATAATGTGATGACTTCTGACGGTTGAAATTTTTGTTTTGATTAGCAAATGGAACCTGGGGTAGAGAGACCCTTGGCGGATGACGTTGAAAGTGTAGCGGCTGCTCCCGCACAAGGGACGCCGCCTGTTGAGCCTCAGTCATCCGCGAATAATCAAAATGAAGGGCGAAACAAGCCTTCTTCACTATGATGAATGAGTGGGTCGCGAATATGCCCGAACCAACCCGCTGTCCAACCATTCCCGAATTTAAATACTTCGCCCCAAGAGCCGAAATGCCTCCGATTCTCGATCCTGTGAGGTGAGTAAACCACCGTGGACTTGATTAGGAAGCGCGGCCGAGGAGTTCAAGGCCCTAGTTCTTGATGATGCCGAAGGGCCGAGTTCTAGCTTGATAACACCATTCGAGTGTTTGAGGAACTCATGCACACGATGAATGTCTTAAGTGTGCTATATTCTTGTTATGAGACTCGACTTACTATTGGTGGAGGACTTTAATTTCCATTGTCCCAAACGAACGAGTTACTTGGGATTTCTTTCAATCAGAATTTTGAAAGAAATACATTAGTCAACGGTTCATCGATCAGAAGCGTAAGGAATTCTTGGAACTCAAGCAAGGCCGTATGACAAGATCTCTGAATCTGAACACGAGTTCGTAAGACTCAGTCGGTATGCCCGGGAGTGTGTGGCTGATGAGGTTGCTATGTGCAAAAGATTTGAAGATGGATTGAATGAAGAATTAAAGCTACTAGTGGGTATTTTGGAGATAAAGGAGTTCGTAACACTAGTCGAACGAGCTCGCAAGGCTAAGAACTTGGAAAGGAGAAGAAGAAGGCTGAATTTGAAGCAAGAGATTATCGTAAAAGATCGGCGAGTAAAGCTCCATTCTCGGCTGTAAAGAAGTTCAGGGAGGACACTAATAAGTTGAGGGCGACTACGGGAATTTCCATCAGAGCCCGACCATTGACGGACTCCCGAGCTACTTCGGTAGCTAGTGTGGGCAATAATCGTCAAGAGAGACCTGAATGCCCCCAATGTGGAAGACGACACCTATGTGAATGTTGGGGTAAGTCTGTTAATAGGTCCTGTTATGGATGCGGTTTGAAGGACCGCTTCATTAGAGATTGCACGGAGCTAGATGAGAAGAATAAGATGCAAGGTGCAAGACCTAGTGGAACGACGGCTAGAGGTAGGCCCCGAGAATTTACGGAGGTAGGGGTGGTAATCGAGAGGAGCCTCGACACTGGTGTTCGATCTGAGACCCGTGCTCTGCTAGAGCATATGCCATCCGCAAGACGAGAGGAGGCATCCTCCCCGACGTTATCACCGGTACTTTTACTCTCTTTGATACTAGAGTGATTGCATTGATTGACCCCGCTTTACTCATTCATATGTATGTGAAACCTTAGCATCCAAGAAGACTCTACTGTTGAGTCTCTCGAGTTCGTAATCGGTGTCGGACCCTTTGGGTCAATACGTACTCGTTGATAAAGTGTGCAAGAGATGCCCCTAATAATTCGAGAATCTGTTTTTACCGATCGATGCTTCTACCATTTGATGAATTGATGTTATTCATGGTATGGATTGGTGACCGTACATGATGCGATGGTGGACGCAAAGGAAAACCATTAATTTGAGGAGTGCAAATAACGAGGTAGTCCGAGTCGAGTCTACTGATTTAAAAGGAGTGCCAGCGATAATATCTTCTATGACCGCTCGGAGGTATGTGAAAAAGGGGTGTGAAACATACCTTGCGTATGTGTTTGAAAGTAAAGAGACGGAAGGAAACTCGAATCGGTACCAGTGGTTTGTGAGTATTCAGATGTTTTTCTTGAGGAGTTACCAGGATTGCCACCGGTTCGAGAAGTGGAATTCGGCATCGAAGTTGTACCGGGTACTACGCCAATCTCAATAGCCCTGTATCGTATGGCATTAACGAATTAAAGGAATTGAAGGTTCAATTGCAAGAATTGACGGATAGAGGTTTCGCTCGACCGAGTTTTTCTCCATGGGGCGCACAAGATTGTTTGTGAAGAAGAAGGATGGAACTATGAGATTGTGCATCGACTATCGTCGGTTGAATAAAGTGACGATAAAGAAAAATATCCGTTGCCACGAATTGACGATTTGTTTGATCAATTAAAGGGAGCCTCGGTGTTTTCAAAGATAGATTTGAGGTCGGGTACTATCGGTTGAGGGTCCGAGAATCGGACATACCCAAGACGCTTTTAGAACGAGGCACGGTCACTACTTAATTCTTAGTGATGCCGTTTGGGCTCACTAATGCCCTACTGGTATTTATGGATTTAATGAATAGAATTTTCAGGCCATACTTGGATCGGTTCGTAGTTGTATTTATCGATGACATTTTGGTCTATTCGAGATGAAACCGAACATCTTGAACACCGAGGCTAGTGTTGCAAATCTTACGAGATAAGCGAGTTATACATAAAGTTCAAGAAATGTGAATTTTGGTTGAAAGAGGTTAGCTTTTTGGGGCACGTGGTGTCCGCATCGGGTGTCAGGGTGGACTCGAACAAAATTTCAGCCATAGTCAATTGGAAACCTCCGAGGAATGTTACCGAAGTTAGGAGCTTTTGGGGCTTGCGGATACTATCGACGATTCGTGAAAGGTTTTTTGATGATAGCTGCACCGATGACGAAACTACTCCAAAAGATGTTAAGTTCGAGTGGTCGAAATCTTGTCAAGAAAGTTTCGATCGACTAAAACCTGCTTAACCGAGGCCCCAGAGTACAGTAGGAGTCCAAGAAAGAGTTTGTCATATCTGATGGCGCATCCTTGCTTGGGTTAGGTTATGTGTTGACGCAAGAAGGTCGAGTTGTGGCTTACGCGTCGAGACAACTAAAGCCGCATGAGAGAAACTATCCGACCCATGACCTTGAACTAGCAGCCATAGTGTTCGCCTTGAAGATATGGTGGCATTACTTGTTTGGAGAAAGGTGTCATATTTATTCGGACCACAAGAGTCTTAAATATTTGATGACTCAAAGAGATTTAAACCTGCGACAAAGACGTTGGCTTGAGTTGTTGAAAGACTATGAACTCATCATTGATTTTCACCCGGGAAAGGCCAACGTGGTGGCCAATGCTTTAAGTCGTAAAGCACTGTTTGCTTTGAGAGCGATGGATGCTCACCTATCCCTTTCACCCGATGAGGTGCTAGTAGTTGAATTAGAGGCCAAACCGTCATTGATTCATCAAGTACTTGAATCTCAGAAGGTCGACGCCGAATTGGTCGCTAAGCGAGCCAAATGTGTTTCGAATGAGGAATCGGAATTTCAGATTGACGACCATGATTGCTTGACGTTCAAGGGTCGATTATGTATTCCAAGGAATTCGGAACTTGTTTCGATGATTTTGAACGAGGCTCACAGTAGTCGAATGTCAATCCACCCGGATAGTACTAAAATGTACAATGACCAAACGCCAATTTTGGTGGCCCGTATGAAACGAGACATTTCGAATTTGTTTCAAGGTGTCGATATGTCAACAAGTGAAAGCGGAACATCAAGTGCCATCGGGATTACTTCAGCCGATCACGATACCCGAGTGGAAATGAGATCGAGTCACCATGGACTTTGTATCCGGACTGCCATTGTCAGCGGGTAAGAAGGATGCGATTTGGGTTGTTGTTGATAGATTGACTAAGTCGGCTCATTTTATCCCTGTCCGCATGGATTTTTCGCTCGATAAATTGGCAGAATTATACATCTCCCAAATTGTTCAATTGCATGGGGTGCCTATTTCTATCGTGTCGGATAGAGACCCAAGATTTACGTTGCGATTTTGGAAGAAATTGCAAGAGGCTTTGGGTACCAAGCTGCATTTTAGCACTGCTTTTCATCCCCAAACCGATGGTCAATCCGAACGGATAATTCAAATACTCGAGGATATGTTGAGATGTTGCATCCTTGAGTTTAGTGGTTCATGGGAACGGTATTTACCTTTGATTGAATTCGCTTACAACAATAGTTTTCAATCAAGTATTAAGATGGCGCCTTACGAGGCTTTATACGGTCGTAAATGCCGTACCCCATTATTCTGATGAACTTAGTGAAAGTAAAATCTTGAGGTTGATTTGATTAAGGATCTTTGAGCGAAAGTTCGAGTAATTCGTGAAAGTTTGAAAGTCGCCGGATCGCCAAAAGTCGTATGTGGATTTTAGAAGAAAAGATATTGAATATCAGGTTGGAGACAAGGTATTTCTCAAAGTCTCACCCTGGAAGAAGGTGCTTAGATTTGGCCGTAAGGGCAAATTGAGTCCGAGGTTCATCGGTCCGTATGAAGTATCCGAACAAGTTGGGCCAGTAGCGTACCGATTAATTTTACCCCCTGAGCTTGAAAAGATTCACAACATTTTCCATGTCTCGATGCTTCGACGATATAGGTCTGACCCGACACACGTAATTACTCCATCTGAGGTCGAGGTTCAGCCTAATTTGAGTTATGAAGAAGAGCCGGTCCGCATTCTGATGCGCGAAGTAAAAGAGTTACGCAATAAGAAAATCCCATTAGTGAAGGAGTTGTGGCATAAACACGGAATTGAAGAAGCCACTTGGGAACTTCAGGACTCTATGAAAGAGCGATACCCGAGCCTATTTACCGGTAAGATTTTCGGGACGAAAATTTCTTAAGTGGGGGAGAGTTGTGATAGCCCTAAAACGACCCTAGACGGAATGTGGTTTCGGGACCACAAAACCGAGGCATAAAAATAATTTAAAATTTATTTTGATGCCTATAAGATGTGTTAATTCATGTGTGACATTTTTTATGTTTCGATTTAGAGTTATAAATGTGAATTTCACTAGAAAGGACCTAGTAGTAAACTTTGAAAGTATGATGGGGAAATGTGTGATGACTAGTTGATAATGCATGCAAAAATAAGGGATTTGCATGTCAAATTCCCCCCCTAACATGAAGTGGCCGGCCATGACAAGGGAGTATGGGCTAAACATGTCATGAAACATGTTTTGTTGGTGCATTAGGGAAAAATAATAAACTAAGGTGTATGGGTGATAAAAAAATGAAAAAAAAATGTGTGTGTGAAGGCTTCTCCCCTCCCCATTGCCGTGTAGGTAAGAAAGAAAACAAAAAAATTTGTTCATCCTTTCCTTTCTTTCTTTGGCCGAAAATTCTAAAGAGGAAGAGGAAGTTTTTGTTCCATGCTTGGTTTAGAAGAGAACTAGAAGGAGATTTGGCTATACTTGCATCAAGATTAAGGTATGTTTGAGGTTGTGCCATGAGATTCATGCATGTTTTAGTTGCTAACTTGATGTTCATGTTAGCCCATTGTTCAAATCCTTGTTATGTCATGGAAATGGTATTAGGCCAAGGTTGATGTTGTGTTAAAGCCATTGCATGCTAAATGGGAAGCTTGCTAATGATGCATGTAATGATGGATTGACTACTCTTGAAATTTCTTTTAGCATTTTTGAGTAAGACATGGAGTTCTTTGTTAAACCATGACCAAAAATTGAAAGGGGATGGTATGTGAGGTATTCGGCCATGGTATGCTCATAAGTGTGATTTATACTTATTACATGATAGGTAAAATTTGTGTTTTGGATAGCTATGAACCCCTTGAGATTATGTGTATATATGTTTGCACATGATGTATTGGTATGATATATATATTATCTCAAAGTATGTATTTTCTTGTGATGTTGTTTCGGTTATGAAGTAAATGATAGATGTGTATTGAGCTACAATATGTAATGCATTAGCTAGTAAAATGTCTGCCATTCACGAGTGGTGTTAACCATGTAGTTGGCCTCAACATCAACATGCATAATCGGCCCATGAATGAGTACCTAAGATGTTGTGTATATTCGGCCATAGCTAAGCATGTTGATGGCTTTATCTCGACTTAGAACAATCGGCCACATGAGTAAAATGAGTACTTGATGCTATATTATAATTATTGAGCTTAAGTATGTGGATGTAAGTGTGTGCGGCCTTATAAGGGCTAAGTACCTTGGATTCCCTTTGTATTCAAAACGATTAAATCAATTTATTTGTTAACATAAAGCTCAAGAGCAAAGGGAACTAGCTCGATAAAGGAAAAGAAAAGGTGATAGAATAGCCGTTGAAAGCGCTTGACAACCTCCAAGGTAAGTCATTAAGCATGTATTTGGTATTGATTTAAATGGTCATAATATCCATGCAAATTGTGTTTAATGAGATGGTGTGTATATAAAATGTATGTGTATGGAATGATGACATTGCTGAATGTATAAAAGTAGTAACTTGCGTAGAGCGTTTGGTCTCGGCACTAAGTGTGCGGGCAATAAATGGGCACGGTGACAAGATTGGCACTAAGTGTGCGGGCTTGGAAGGTATGGCACTAAGTGTACGAACTTAAATTATATGGCACTAAGTGTGCGAACTTAAATTATATGGCACTAAGTGTGCGAACTTAAATTATATGGCACTAAGTGTGAAAACTTAAATTATATGGCACTATGTGTGCGAGCTTAAATCGCATGGCACTAAGTGTGCGAGATCGTTTATTAAGCACTACGTGTGCGAATTTAATATGTATGTTCTATCGATTGAATATTTATATGGAGGTGTGATTTTATCGAGTTGAGTATGGACAGCGGAAAGAGTAAGCACCTTGAGTTCATGGCTAATAGATGCTATGTTCATGCTCGGGGTTGAGTTGGTAAGTTTAAATCTATGTGATGATTTCAATTGCATTCCCGTAAATAAGGTAACGTGGAATAGATGAAAGTCATTAGATTGCATGATTATTACGGAAATGAGATGATGTATGGAAATTCCTCAATTACTCTATTGAATAAGTATATAAAATGTCATTGGGTGAGTTGGTATGAGATTGAACCGAAAGGTCCAAGGAACTATGGTATAGTTCGATATGGATGGCGTACCTAGCCTCGTGCATTGTTTCATGTTGTGATAATTTTATTGATGGATGATTGTCGAATGCTTAGGACTTACTGAGTTATAAACTCACTCGGTGTTTTCTTGTCACCCATTTTAGGTCCCTTGGATTCGTCTCGTTTATGCGTTTCGGAACCGTCGTTGAAGTCATCACACCGCTGGAAATCTTTTGGTATTGTCTTCGTAGTTGAACCGGGAGAACATTTGGCATGTATAGGCTATTTTGTTTTGTTGAATTGTGGGTTGTAAACTTTAAGCCATGCGAAAATGGCCTATGTGGTCGGTTGAGTGTGATTCTAAAACCTATAGTCACGAGCCTTAGAAACCTTAATTTTGATAAGGTGGCCATAGTTTGTATTATGTATGATGAAATAGTTGGCCATGGAAGAATTATGAAATAGTCATTGTTTGCTTTAGTAACAGATACTGCCAGCAGCAGTGAGGTGAGATGGAAAAATCACTAAAAATAGTAGAAGTAGAATTAAATAGTGAATAAATTATGAAATTGAACCTTGATGAATCTATTTTCATATGGACGAAACGAAATGACCATATGAGTTGTATTTTAAGAGATATTCAGGTTTTCGTGAAACAGGGTCAGAACAGTTTCTTGATCCCCTGCTCCGACTTTGAAAATTCACTATAAATTAACCAGAGAGAATTAGAAGTCATGCTCTATATGTACAGATTCCCTTGTGAGTCTAGTTTCTCTAGAAACAAACGTCATAAGTGTTGGAGCCCTGTACAGGAAGATATCCAAGTTGTAGTGCACAAAGTTCAGTAAAGTCGAACCCTGAAACAGGGGAGACTTTAACTAATAAACTGTACTAATTGGCTCTACTAAAAATTCTATAAAAAAATGTGTAGATGGGATTATGAATGTAGTTTCAGGGAAAATTTACGGAACTGACTTTCGAGTTCTGGAACTCGAGATATGATTTTTAAGGTGACAGTAACACAGTTTGCTAGCCTGCCTGGAACAGAAATTAAATATTTCCAAGAGAGAAATAAGGGAAGTAAGCCCAGTAACACCACGTGGTCAAATCCGGTGACGGTCACGGGTTTGGGGTGTTACAGGTCATATATGTAAATTAAATGTTAAGTTATATTATATCATAAAACATAAAAAATAAAGCCATGTTCATATTTTTTTCATATTACTGAAACATAAATAAAAAAGAAAAGAAAAAGAAACTAGGTTTCAGTCATATTCAAGCTCAATCAAGGTATGTAACTAGTTCGGTTTTTGATAATTTTTTCATTTTTGAGATCGTTGCTTCAAGTACTACAAAACCCATGCTTAAATTTTTTATTTTGGTGAATATTTTGAGCTATGCTATTGTTGAGAGCTTGTGGCTTATGTTGTTTGATGATAAAATATGAAAGATATGTTTTAGATTAACATATTTTGTATTGGAGTTTTTTATGATTTCGAGTAATTAGGACTAAATTGCAAAAATAATAATTTGATGGACTAAAATGTGAAATAAATGAAATATATGGACTTGAAGAGTATGGGTAAAATTTGGCCCAACATGGGTATATTGAAATTTTGTATATTTTGTGTTTTGTGCAATAGGGACTAAATTGTAAAAAGTGTAAATGTCAGAGGTAAAATGGTAATTTGGCTATTTATGTGTTTTTGTTTAACATCTCGATTTAGGGCCTATCGGAATAGTGGTGTCAGGACCACAAATTTGGATTCGAATAAAGTATTTAATCATTATTTTGGAGTCATTGCATGTTCATATTAGTGTATGAAAAATTTTGTAAGTTAATTTTGACGTTTGTGAGCCCAATTGCAAAAAAGAACTAAATCGCATAAAATGCAAAAGTCCTAAATTGATAGCTAAAAGTGTCAAATAGATAGAGAACCTAAATTAGGGGTCTTTAAAAGATAATTAGACCCTATAGAGATATCTTGGCCGACCATAGGAGACAAATTGATGAGAACGTCAAAATTAGGTGAGTTTTGGTCACCAATTTTGACTAGTTTTAATATTCAAAATAAAACAAAGGCCACATCCTCTTTATTTTTCTTCTTCATCGATTTTTACCAGCCATATATGGGTTTTGAAGCTTGAAATTTGCAGCAAATTATCATCTCTAAAAGTAAGTAATTTTCATACCTTTTGTTGAAGATTTTTACATTTTTTGTAACACCCCTAGCCCGTATCCGACGCCGGGACAGGGTTCGAGGTGTTACCTGACTTAAACTCAATCAACTATATAAAATCGAGCCATAAAATTTTGATCAATTTAAAACTTTTCTTTCACAAAAATTTTGTCCCTTAAACGGGTTCACGAGACCCAAAACATACATTAGAGACGGTTCGGGACTAAACCGAGAACTTAAGAAAAACTAGGAAAATTCATGCTTTAAGGCTTCACACGCCCGTGTGAATATAGACCGTATGGTCACACACACCCGCGTCGCTAGAGACACGCCTGTGTGCCTACCCGTGTGGACAAATACAAGGCTATTTTCCAAGCCATTTTGTCACACTCACAACACATGCACGCGTACTTATACAATAACATACAACATGGAAAAATTAGGTACTTAAACATTCCTAACATGTCATGATTATGGCAATTTCACATGCAATAGATATCATAGATATTACTCACATCTTTACCACATTCATGCTATAATCATTATAAACTCATCACGTATATTAAAATGGATTTACAACTCCATAATCAAAATACGCCAACACATAGGGTTAAAGCCATATCACATACTCTAATATTTAAACTCCTATACATGCCATAGACTCAAAGTACTTGAAATCACTACATCAATAGTGTTAGCTTGACAGTGTGATAATATCTCCGACGAACTCCAACCCGAGCAAACCTGACAACCCTAGAGAACATGGGAAAGGAAGAGAGAGTAAGCTTTACGCTTAGTAAGTTCCTATGAAAACAATAAGCAACTCATTAACAAGTTTTACCAATGTTTACAACAAAATCACAAATTCACTACAATCTGTCTTCCTAAGAAATAGTCACTAATTTATTTATAATTGGAGCTACGAAACTCCAAATCAAGTGTCGTTAATTTTCCATGAAAATAGATTCATATATCTTCTATCCATAAAATTTTCAGAATTTTTGGTTTGTCCAATAAATACCAGATTTTTCTTAAAGTTTCCCATGTTTCACTGTTTGACTAATCTGACCACTCTTCACTACGAATAAAATTTCTCATTGTACAGAATTTAAAATATGTTCTCGTTGATTTCATTTGAAACTAGACTCATTAAGGAGTCTAATAATATAAATTTTATCTTATAACCATTTTTTTACAAATTATAATGATTTTCTAAAAACAGAAAAGGGGACCTCGAAGTCATTTGGCTCTGTCCCACGCCACTTCAATTATCTCATTATCAGAAATTCTTTTGCTTACACGGTTTCCTTTATAAGAAACTAGACTCATTAAAATTTAATTAAATAATTTATTCAGCTTCTAACTCATCTCCCACAATTTATGGTGATTTTCCAAAATCACGTTACTGCTGCTGTCCCAAGCAGATTTATTACAAATTTACTCTTTCACACATTCTTTGCATTCATATTATTTAAACATGTACATCACCAATCAATTTCATCACATATCTATAATTTCACTTAAGCATAATTCAATACAATACATCATGCTCAATGATTCGCACACAACTGATTAAAATGGCAATTATAAGATGGTTCCGCACATAGCCCACCCTGATCGATAATTTACGATGGTTTTACCCTTATTCACATATATGACATAAGCATTTAAATACTTCAGTGTCAACTTTAACTCAATCGAATTTAACCATTGTACCATTTCATAACCATAGTTACTTTTGTCATTCATATCTAAATGGTATTTCACATAATTCATATAACCTTTCACCATGACCGAATACACACATATACATATGACATCTTCACCTATGCTTCTCTTTTCACATTCATGATTCAATTCCAATCGATCTAACATGTATAAGTATATATCACATACCTGGCCAACTTATTTTTTTTCGAACGAATTCAATTGCCGATTTAACACAAGGTTTCATAGTCTTAGTCTTTTATCAAATCACCGGCATTTCTCCTGCTAGGCTTGAAGCCCGATATCATTTCATCGGCATTATAGCCTGCTAGGCCTGAAGCCCGATATTATCTCACCGGCATTATAGCCTGCTAGGCCCGAAGCCCGATAATATTATTCACCAGCTTAAAGCTTGCTAGGCCGAGGCCCGAATATCACATTTCGATAAACAATTCGCCTGTTCTTTCATACTTTCATAACTTATACTTCAATTACTTATAACTGAAACACATATCTATGAACAAAGATTTTCATCCTTTCAACCACATAAGGTTTAAATTCCACATTGGAACACATATCTTAGTACATCATTTAAGAGTATCAAAGTCGACTAGATGTGCTAGTCACATACGGCTCATAACTTTAATTTAATATTCATTCAACACAAAGGACATATGTATATATATATATACAATCAAACATCTTCTTAATTATGATTATTCAACTCTTAAGCATATAAAATGATCGAACACAAACACTTGAACTTACCTTGGATTTTATCGAATAATTACGGATTGGCTAATCGACTAGTTTCGCTTTCCCTTTATCCAAAATTGGCTCCTTATGCTCTTGGGCTTGAATTAAACAAATTTAACTTATTGTTAATCAACTAATCAAGTATTGTATCATGGGTATATTCGGCTTTCACACATATTAGACATAGTAATAATCATGCACATTATAATCAAAGTTCAATTAATCCTATACACAAAAAAAAAATATGACACTTCATTTCCATCTACTTATATACACGTATCACATAAGACTATTTCATACTTTCTATCACCTAAATAAACAACAAATTTTCCAAATAATTTCTTAAGTCTACATTCGGCATCTATATCCACAAAAACACATTAGCCGATTATTATAAATCATCTAAACATTTTTCACCTAAATCACACATACATATCATGTTGGCACATAACACTATGATTTTGTCCTAATTTGGATAGCCAATAATTTACAGATATACAAGACAGATATTAATTAGCTAAGCACCATAAATTTGTCCTAATTTGGAGAGCCACTAATTTACAATATCACAAAGAGCAAATTAATTAGTAATAAACTATCTTAAGTTCAATTTTAACTCCCTCATGTAGTAACCGAACAGCATGCAAGTTAACTTCCAACATTCGGTCAACATTTAACCTTTACAATGAGTAGCCAAATAAAAAAATGACAACATTGAACCAAGTTCCTTCCTTTAAAACAATGATTAATGGAATTTAAATCAAAGGATTTATATGTTATATTTTCAGCATTTGGTCAGCATTAAACACTTCCAATCAATAGTCAAGTTTAATAATCCACAATCACACTTTCCTTCATTTACAACAGCCGGTCAAAGCATTTAAAATAAAAGAATATGCATGCTAAATTTCCAGCATTTGGACAACATTTCAACTTGAAATTTTCCAGCTTTTCACCTTCAATATTTTGAATATTCAAAAGCAAAAAGAAGAGTACAACTAATCAATTAAAATTTTTGAACATAATTCAAGGTATATGTTCAACTGAACATTCATGTTAACTCATAAGCAATAAGGTATTAAGTAGAAAATAAAAACATTATTAGCATGCATGATATCTACATACGATAACCATTCAACTTCTATATCCTTCTAGCCTTACTAATTTCTCCATTATAGCCAATTGCCATTAAACAATTAAGCCACAATTATCCTTATTCATCAAGCTCAACTCATCCATCATCACATTTAATACCAAAAAACATCAAACACCTTCAAAGACACTCAACAACCCATAGCCGAATGCATCACTTCAAACCAATAACAAAAATTGAGTCATGGGCTATGAAAGGAGCTTAGCAATTAACTCAATTTCATAAATTATCAAGAAATAAAATCAAACATACCTCCAATTAGAATCACCAAGGCCAAATATCAAAGAGCCCTTTTTGTTCTACCTTAGATTTTTTTTTTTTAGCTTACTCCATTGCTGAAATCCTCAAAGTATATTTCATTCTTTCTTTCTCCAACATTCGACAAGAACAAGGCAAGGATGTATGGCCTTCTTTTTTTTTTCATTAATTTAAACCATTAACTATTATAAAATTAATATATAATGCATATATGGCTATTCAACCATCATCATGGCCGGCCACTTACTTAAAAATGGGGAATTTTACATGCAAATCCCCATATTTTAAGCCATGCAATACTTGGCCACTACACTTTAACCTATCACAATTTCAATATTTTTCACATAAGTCCTTTTTAATTAATTTCACATTTAAATGACAAAACCAAAGCATGAAATTTTTCATACATACACTTTCGCTTATAATTGGCATAGAATATAACATTTAATTATTTTTGTGACTCGATTTTGTGGTCCCGAAACCACTTTCTGACTAAGGTCAAATGTGGGCTGTCACATTTTTGAACCCCTTGAAGCATGAGCTTTCAAATGAGGGTACTATTTTGTAAAATGATTGAAAGTCTAGGGTTTTTCCATGAGAGCATCTAAGGTGTTTTCTGAAATTTTATGGAAGAATATGAAGCTTAGTGGTGTGTGATAAACAATTTTTGTGAAAGGATTTTCATCTAGATACCTAAAAAGGACTAGTTTGCATAAGTTGTAAAGTAGATGATAAATGTGTAATATAGTGGAAATTTGGAGTTTCTATAAGAGTAAAAAGGGTTCGGCTAGGCTTAAGATGTGAATAAATTCGATAAAAATTGATTTTCGAGCCTAGGGATAAAATGGTCATTTTGTCAATGTCTATGGGCAAAATGGTCATTTTACCAAAGAAGTGAATTTTCGATTGCCTAATTTTATCTAATGATTAAATAAGTGTATTTTTTCTATTATAGATCAAGAAATACCGAATCCGAACCAAACTGAGGGAAAGCCAAGCAACTCGACTAAATCGACTAGTCGCCACATTTTGTAATCCGAGGTAAGTTGTATGTAAATAGTACAACTACATTGATAATATATGTGTTTGAATTGTATCGAAATTATTATAGCATAAATTGCTTGACTTGTGGAAATGAGAAAATGTGATGAGAATAGAGATAGTAGAATTCCTGTTGAAACCCTAGGAAAATAAATCAGATATTCATGCCATGACGATTGGGTCACTTGTGTGAGCTAGTGTAAGACCATGTCTAGGACATGGCATCGGCATTGAGATGAGTGCTTGTGTAAGACATGTTTGGCACATGCATCGGCCTCGAGACGTAAGCCAGTGTAAGACATGTCTGGGACATGCGTTGGCTACTAGATGATAGGCAGTGTAAGACCATGTCTGAGACATGGCTTCGACTTAAGATATGAGCCAGTGTAAGACTGTGTCTAGGAAACGTCATTGGCACTTTACCCCAAGTTTGAGGCTATGGAATATCCGATAGCATTCCGAATGGTTCAACAGTGAAAGTTCTGATTTCTAGTTAATCAAGAAAGTATAACCGTGTTGTGAGTGATACAGGTACCTATTTAGTATGTATAAAATGTGAGCCACATTATATGCTATATGATGTGTATTGAATATTGATGAGTAAGTTTTGCTTATGCCCACTTGTGTATTATGATACTTGTTGATGAATGGCAAAGTATTGTTGTATAATTATTTATATGAAACTTACTAAGATTTATGCTTACTCCCTCTCCTTTCCTTTTTCTTATAGTGCTGCCTATCTAGCTTAAGGATCAACAGAAGTCAGAGATATCAATCATACTATCAATCCAAGCATTCGGTATAGTTTGATTTATATTTTTGAATATGGCATGTATATGGAACTAGACTTGTGTTTTGTGTTGTTATTAATTTGGCCAAATGTGTTGGCTTGGGATAAATTCCTCATTTTTTATTAAGCCTTGAATGATGGCTAATATTCATTTTGATATATACAAATGGTGTTATGTTCATGGATGAGTAGAATGCACAAATGAAATGTTGTCTATTGTGGCTAATTTTGTTGCATGAAATAGTCTTGTACTGGTTTTGGTTGCTTTTGTGTAGGTTGTGTGAGCAAGGGTGGAAAAGAGGATTGGTAAATAGCCTGATTTTGTCCACACGGGTAGACAGACGGGCGTGTGTCTAGGCCGTGTGTGACACACGGCTAGCACCATAGGCGTGTTGTCCAGCCGTGTGTCCCCTGCACATAAAATTTCAAGTTAGTATGCATGATAGTAAACACACAGGCAGAGACACGGCCGTGTGAAAGGCAGAGTCTAGCACACGAGCGTGTGCCTTGGCCGTGTAACTGTAATACCCCCACGCCCGAAACCGTCGCCGAAGTCGAGCTTGAGGGTTTACCGAACAGAATTTATCAAATTAAGAACTTCAAATCATTTGTTTCTACATTCACAGCTTTCTAGCTACCCGCGTCATAGTTACAAGAAAAATCATATCTCGAGTTACGAAACTCAAAATCAAGATCCGTAAATTTTCCCTACATCTAGACTCATATATATATTTACTAATATTTTTCTAGAATTTTTGGTTGGCAAAATTAGTACAGTTTATTAGTTAAAGCCTACCCTGTTTCAGGGTTCGATTGCAATGACCTCTGTGTATTTCGAATCAGATATCTATCTATAAAGAATTTCAATGACTACGAGGTTTCTTTATATTAAAACTAGACTCAACAAGAAATCTGTACATATAAATAATGACTTGTAATTATTTTTTTAAAATATATTATGAATTTTTAAAGTCAGAACAGGGGATCCAGAAATCACTCTGGCCCTGTTTCACAAAAGTTTAAATATCTCATAAAATATAATTTATATTTCTATTTTGTTCAATCCACATGAAAATAGACTCATTAAGCTTAAATTTCATAACTTAATCATCATTTAGTTCCATTTATATTATTTTTAGTGATTTTTCAAATTCTGTCATTTCTGCAAAGAATATTACATTTTAAGGCAAATTTCATCTTTTCATGAGTTGTTATGAACTAGATAACCTATTAAACTTCCATGATATCAAACATGATCTAAATGTAACCATCACCATGACTTATCAATATCAAACATTTTCTCAACCAATCATGGCCATATCATAAAATTATTTACACAAAATAAGTATATTGCTATACATGCCATACTTAAGTTTTACAAGCCATTTACCCGGATGAAAGTCCTTTGGATAGTGTGATCGAACCTTCGACCGTCCCGATTCCCGAGTTGGCTTGTTCAAAACTACAGTAAATAAAGAGGAGGAGTAAGCATAAATGCTTAGTAAGTTCATATGTAAATAACAAGTAACATAACAATACAAATATACCAAACAACTTTAGCATGGTATCACCAAAACATATATCGCATTTCTAAACATCATTCATCATCTTACCACCTTATCGTTGTTGTATCTATTTTCAACCCGAGGGTTAAGAACATACCTGTCCAAAGTGTCCATTTCACAACACTTACCAAAACGTCGCTTGCATCTTAAGTTTTCGTCCATTTCACTAGAAATTTCACCCGTTGAACACATTGGAATACAACTCAGATACACGGATAATTTGCACATAAGTGCCTCATATGTAATCAAGAAATCATGTAACCCGCCCCTAAGTGAACTCGAACTCAACTCAACGAGTTCGGATGCCTAGTTACATTTCATGAACTCGGACTCAACTCAACGAGTTCGGACATTCGCATCCATAAATGAACTCGGACTCAACTCAACGAGTTCAGATGCTCAACCATCCTAGTGACATGTCACTTGTATCCTAATCTATTCCTAAGGTTCAAATGGGCTTTTTCACTCGATCTCACATTTGCCGTCTTCCATGGAATATCGGAACCGATACTCGGTAGCAATTCATATTTATCAAGTAGTACACATAATTTGCATATTACTCAACATTAACCACAAAGCATAATATTTCACGATAAAAAAATCAGCATATCATATAATTAACATCAATAACTTAAAAATAACAATTATGCTACATTATTTACACATGAACTTACCTTGGTACCAAAATATAAAGATTTTGCAATTTAGTCCACAATCTTTTCTTTTCCTCGATCGCGACTTGAATCTCGTTTCTCTTGATCTATAATGCCAAATTAATCTTATTCAATACATACATTCATCAAAACAAAGATTTAATACGAACTTTGGAAAAACTACACTTTTGCCCTAAACTTTTGCATAATTACACTTTTGCCCCTAGCTCGAATTAAACTTTATTCCTTATTCTTATGTTTTATAACATGCTGATCATTTTTCCTTCTATGGCAACATCAAATTCTTACTCTAACATATACTTGTGACTATTAGGTATTTTTGCCGATTAAGCCCTTTTACTCGCTTTTCACTCAAAACCGAGTAGCACAAGTTGTCTAACATAATTTAAAACCCAATATTCTATCATAAAACATCAAAATACACAAATTTCACCTATGGGTATTTTTCCAAATATAAACCCTAGGTTGAATTATTGCTAACATAAGCTTAATCGAGCTATCGGGATTCCAAAAACGTAAAGAACATTAAAAATAGGGCTTGGAATCACTTACTATGGAGCTTGGAAGCTTGAAACAAACCCTAACTATGGAGAACCCTTGAAATTTCGGCCTAATGAAGAAGATGGACAAAAATTGGCTTTTAATTTTGTTTTTAATTCATTTTAATAACTAAATGACCAAATGCCCTTACTACTAAACTTTCCAAAAATTCCATCCATGTCCAATTTTTGTCCATAGACTTAGAAATTGGTCAAATTGCTATTTAAGACCTCCTAATTAATATTTCAATGCAATTTCATACTAAAAACTTCTAGAATGCAAATTTTGCAACTTATTCGATTTAGTCCCTACTTTCAATTTAAACACTTTAGGCATAGAATTTCATCACGAAATTTTCACAGAATCATGCAATCATATCATATTCATCAAAATAATTATAAAATAATTATTTCTATCTCGCATTTGTGGTCACGAAACCACTATTCCGATTAAGCCCTAATTCAGGATATTACAACTCTCCCCCCTTTTAAGGATTTTCGTCCTCGAAAATCTTACCGGTAAACAGGTGTGGGTATTGATTTCTCATAGTTTCTTTAGGTTCCCATGTAGTCTCTTCTACCCCATGCTTTTGCCATAACACTTTCACAAGTGCAACACTTTTATTTCTTAGTTGTTTGACTTCTCGAGCTAAAATCTTAGTCGGTTCTTCTTCATAAGTCATATCCGGTCGTAGTTTAACTTCTGTCGGTGAAGTTATATGTGAAGGATCCGAACGATACCGACGTAACATAGATAGGTGAAACACATCATGAATCTTCTCTAATTCAAGTGGTAGCGCTAGCCGATATGCTACCGGTCCAACTTTTTCAATTATTTCATATGGTCCAATAAAACGTGGACTTAACTTGCCCTTTCGTCCAAATCTAAGGACTTTCTTCCATGGAGACACTTTCAAAAATACCTTATCACCAAGTTGAAACTCTATTTCTTTTCGTTTCAAATCCGCATAAGATTTCTGTCTATCTAAAGCAGCTTTCAAACAATCTCGAATCACTTTCACCTTTTCTTCGGTTTCTTTTATTAAATCAACTCCATAAATCTGATTTTCCTTGAGTTCAGTCCAATACAATGGCGTCCGACATTTACGACCATATAATGCTTCATAAGGTGCCATTTTCAAACTTGTCTGATAACTATTACTATAAGCAAATTCTACCAACGGTAAATACTTTTCCCAACTACCTTGATATTCCAATACACAACATCTGAGCATGTCTTCAAGAATCTGAATTACTCTCTCTGATTGTCCATCAGTTTGTGGATGAAAGGCAATGCTGAAATTTAACTTTGTACCTAATGCCTCTTGCAACTTTTGCCAAAACCGTGAGGTAAACCTCGAATCTCTATCCGAAATGATTGACAAAGGTATCCCATAAAGTCTAACAATCTCTCGGATATACAATTCAGCCAACTTATTAAGAGAATAATCAGACGCACTGAATAAAATGAGCCGATTTAGTCGGTCATCAACTATTGCCCAGATGACATTTTTCTTCCCCGAGTTAACGGCAACCACGATATAAAATCCATAGTAATCCGATCCCATTTCCATTCAGAACCATAATAGGTGAAGTAATCCCAAGGTACTTGGTGTTCAAATTTTCACTTGTTGACAAACTAAGCACTTTGATACAAACTCGAAATATCTCTTTTCATTCCACTCCACCAAGACATTTTCTTTAAGTCATTATACATCTTCAGATCGCCGGATGAACCACCAAACAACCATTATGTGCTTCATGCAAAATCTTTTGAATCAACTCATCATTTTTCGGTACACAAATCTGATTTTTAAACATCAAACAACCATCAAAACCGATTCTGAAATCTGATCCCGTATCAGCTTCACAGTGTTTTCTCTTGGCTAGCAAATCTTGATCATTTTTCTGAGCTTCAAAAATCTCTTGTAAAAACATCGGTCTTGCTCTTAACTCTGCTAGAATCGAACCGTCATCTGACATTTTCAACTGAGTGTTCATAACTCTCAAAGAAAACAACAACTTTCTGCTTAAAGCATCGGCAACCACATTCGCTTTTCCCGAATGATAATCAATAACAAGCTCGTAATCTTTCAATAACTCTAACCATCTTCGCTGTCTCAAATTCAAGTCTCTTTGTGACATCAAGTATTTAATACTTTTGTGATCAGTATATACTCAGCACTTTTCACCATACAAATAATGTCGCCAAATCTTCAAAGCAAACACCACTGCAGCCAATTCCAAATCGTGAGTAGGATAATTCCTCTCATGAGGTTTTAATCGCCTCAAGCATAAGCCACCACTTTTCCTTCTTGCATGAGTACACACCCCAAACCATTTAGAGAAGCATCACTATACACCACAAATTCTTTACCCGATTCGGGTTGTATCAACACCGGTGCTTTAGTTAATAACTTTTCAATTCTTCAAACTCATTGACATTCTTCCGTCCATTCAAATTTAACATCCTTTCGAGTAGTCTAGTCATAGGAGCAGCAATTATAGAAAATCCATTTACAAACCGCCGATAATACCCAGCTAGCCCCAAGAAACTCCTAACTTTAGTTACATTTTTCTGTGGTTTCCAATCAACAATGGCTGAAATTTTACTAGGATCAACTCGTATACCATCACCAAACAATATGACCCAAAATCCAACTTCCCAGAGCCAAAATTCACTTTTACTAAACTTAGCATACAAATGCTTATCTCTCAAAGTTTGCAAAACTATCCTCAAATGCTCAGCATGCTCTGTCTCATCTTTTGAATAAATTAAAATATCATCTATAAACACCACAACAAATCTGTCCAGGTATGGCCAAAATATACGATTCATTAAGTCCATAAACACAGCAGGAGTATTTGTCAATCCGAATGGCATAACTAAAAATTCATAATGACCGTACCTTGTTCTAAAAGCAGTTTTAGGCACATCTGACTCCTTCACTCGCAGCTGATAATACCCAGATCTCAAGTCAATCTTTGAAAACCATGTCGCTCCTTTTAGCTGATCAAACAAATCATCAATTCTCGGCAATGGATACTTGTTTTTAATTGTCACCTTGTTTAACTACCGGTAATCAACACATAATCTCATAGAACCATCCTTCCTTTTCACAAATAACACGGGAGCACCCCAAGGTGAAAAACTTGGTCTCACAAAGCCTTTATCAGTCAACTCTTGCAACTGCGACTTTAATTCTTTCAACTCTGTTGGTGCCATTCTATATGGAGCAATTGAGATCGGAGTTGTTCCCAGTATCAAATCTATACCAAATTCTACTTCCCTGACTAGAGGCAAACCCGGCAATTCTTCTGGAAATACATCCGCAAATTCACACACAACTGGCAATGATTCAACTTTCTTTTCAACTTCTTTTGTATTAATTACATACGCCAAATAAGCTTCATAACCCTTTCTCAAATATCTCTGAGCTGACATCGAAGAAATCATACTAAATATTGCCTCTGATTTGTCTGGTTCAACCCGCAAGATTTCACCACTTTCACATTTTAATTCTATAACCTTTTCTTCGCAATTTACTATAGCATCATGCAATGTCAACCAATCCATACCCAAAATAACATCAAATTCATCAAACGACAACAACATCAAGTCGGTCGGAAAGTAATGACCCCGAATCATTAAAGGGCATTTCTTGCATACTTTATCAACTATCACACATTTGCCTAGTGGATTCGACACTCTAATCATAAATTCTATGTTCTCAACAGGTATATTCATACTAGACACCGGTTTCATGCATACATATGAATGAGTAGAACCGGATCAATCAAAGCAATAACGTTAGTATCATAAAGAGAAAATGCACCGTAATCACATCGGTGAGGAAGCATCTTCACGCGCTTTAATAGCATAAGTTCTAGCCGAGCTCTTCCTTCAGATCTAATCACGCATCTCTGCTACATTCTTATCGCTTGTTTCACTTCCACTTTTCTGGATACCTTCCCTTGAGTCTGCACCACTAGCTTTTACATTCTGAAATTTTTCTTTCTCGGCTCTCTCGCGGCGGTCTCTAATAAAATGATCCGGAGAACCACATCGAAAACATTCATTTGCTCTGACGGACCAAAATGATTTCTACCACACGGCACTTTCGGGTTTAACAAATCTCGAGTTCCCTACATCGGGTCAGAGAAGTATTCGAGATTTAGGACCCACATTCCGCTTCTTAAAATTTCCATATGATTGCCCAAATGAAACTTGGGAACGAGGATTCATATTTCTTGACTTTCCGGGTTCTTTGTGAAGGTGCCTTACTTATTGGCCTTTTCTTCCAATTTTGTGTCTCAAATCTACCTTTCTCTTCTCTTTAAGTAGTTCTTCACCTTACAAGCTCGATCAACCAAGATTACCATTTCTTTCGGTTCAAGGATCCCGACAAATACCTTAATGTCTTCGTTGAGCCCGCCTTCAAATCGTCGGCACATCTTGGCTTCAGAGGAACATATTCCCTGGTATACTTACTCAATCGAACAAACTCTCTTTCATATTATGAGACTGTCATATTACCTTGCTTCAGCTCAAGAAACTCTTTACATTTTTGATCAATAAATCTTTCACTAATATATTTCTTCCGAAACTCTTCTTGAAAGAATTCCCAGGTTGCCCTCTCTTTAGGTACCACCGAAATCAAAGTCTTCCACCAATTATAGGCTGAATCTCTCAACAAAGATGTAGCACATTTCAAACATTCTTCAGGTGTACAAGATAATTCATCAAATACCCAGATAGAATTTTCAGGCCAGAACTTTGCTTTCTTTGTATCATCATCAATATTTGCTCTAAATTCTTCACCCCTTGTTTACTTAATTCATCACACGGGGTTCGTGAAATTTTATCATATCCACTCCCCGACGACGGAGGCATAGGTTGAGGAATTGGGGAGGTGGGGAGGTCGACATTTGGGTTCGTACAAACGAACTCAATGTACCATGCACTCATCATTTGGAGAAAGGCTTCCGATCCCTTTCTCCTCCTCCCCGACCAACAAGAGGAGGTGGGTTTTCAATCGGCGCCGCTTCAGCCGAGCTGGCGCATTACTCTCTACTTCATCTCGCACATACTGGATCGGCATCCATTTACTATATAAAAATCATTTAAAAGGTCAAGTCGTCACACTATCACAATTCATACATATGGCATGTATAGCAAAATCCGTACATACAACACGTAGTCCGAGAACTGACTAAACCTACTCTGATACCACCAAATGCAATGCCCCCACGCCCGAAACCGTCGCCGGAGTCGAGCTTGAGGGGTTACCGAACATAATTTATCAAATTAAGAACTTCAAATCATTTGTTTCTACATTCACAGCTTTCTAGCTACCCGCGTCACAGTTACAAGAAAAATCATATCTCGAGTTACAAAACTCAAAATCAAGATCCGTAAATTTTCCCTACATTTAGACTCATATATATATTTACTAATTTTTTTCTAGAATTTTTGGTTGGTCCAATTAGTACAGTTTATTAGTTAAAGTCTACCCTGTTTCAGGGTTCGACTGCTCTGACCTCTGTGTATTTCGAATCAGATATCTCTCTATAAATAATTTCAATGACTACGAGATTTGTTTATTTTAAAACTAGACTCAACAAGGAATCTTTACATATAAATAATGACTTGTAATTATTTTTTTAAAATTTATTATGAATTTTTAAAGTCAGAATAGGGGATCCAGAAATCACTCTGGTCCTGTTTCACAAAAGTTTAAATATCTCATAAAATATAATTTATATTTCTGTTTTGTTCAATCCACATGAAAATAGACTCATTAAACTTAAATTTCATAACTTAATCATCATTTAGTTCCATTTATAGTATTTTTAGTGATTTTTCAAATTCATGTCATTGCTGCAGCAATATTCTGTTTTAAGGCAAATTTCATCTTTTCATGAGTTGTTATGAACTAGATAACCTATTAAACTTCCATGATATCAAACATGATCTAAATTTAACCATCACCATGACTTATCAATATCAAACATTTTCTCAACCAATCATGGCCATATCTTAAAATTATTTACACAAAATAAGTATATTGCTATACATGCCATACTTAAGTTTTACAAGCCATTTACCCAGATGAAAGTCCTTTGGATAGTGTGATCGAACCTTCAACCCGTCCCAATTCCTGAGCTGGCTTGTTAAAAACTACAGTAAATAAAGAGGAAGGAGTAAGCATAAATGCTTAGTAAGTTCATATGTAAATAACAAGTAACATAACTGTGACAGCCCAAAATTGACCCTAGTCGGGATGTGGTTTCGGGACCACAAAACTGAGGCATAAAAATAATTTAAAAATTTATTTTGATGCCTATGATATGTGTTAATTTGTGTGTGACATTTTGATGATTTGATTTAGAGTTATAAAGGTGAATTTCACTAGAAAGGACCTAGTAGTAAGCTTTGAAAGTATGATAGGGAAATGTGTGATGACTAATTAAAGCATGCATGCAAAACAATGGACTTGCATGTCAAATTGCCCAATTATTGCTATAGTGGCCGGCCAAGGTGGGTGTTGATGGGCAAAGGAAACATGCTTCCAACATGTTTGGTTAGTGAGTTATGTATGAAGCAATAAAATAATGTGCTAGCATTAAAGAAAATGTTGATAAAAAAAAAAAGAGTGTGGATGCCCCTTCCCCCCCTTGTTGCCGTGAGTTGAAGGAAAAGAGAGAAAAAAAAATTGTTCATCCTTTCTTTGAGCCAAAACTAGGATGCTTGAAAAAAAAAATTGCCTTGAGCGTCTCCTTGATGCTTGAATGAATAGTATTGAATTGCTTGATGTAATTAAAAATGTGCATGACCATTGTGTAATCTAAAGGGTGGCCATATGACCATTTAAACTCCTTGTCATATTCGGCCATAAGCTAACATAATGAGGTTTTAATAAGTTAAATTTGTGTGAATTAGCTCAAGAACTCAAAGGATCAAAGTTGGACAAGGGGAAAGACAAAGTAATTGAATAGCCGTCGAAGACGTGCGACAACATCCGAGGTAAGTCATTAAGCATGTATTTGGTATTGATTTAAATGGTCATAATATCCATGCAAATTGTGTTTAATGAGATGGTGTGTATATAAAATGTATGTGTATGGAATGATGACATTGCTGAATGTATAAAAGTAGTAACTTGCGTGAGAGCGTTTGGTCTCGGCACTAAGTGTGCGAGCAATAAATGGGCACGGTGACAAGATTGGCACTAAGTGTGCGGGCTTGGAAGGTATGGCACTAATCGTGCGAACTTAAATTATATGGCACTAAGTGTGCGAACTTAAATTATATGGCACTAAGTGTGCAAACTTAAATTATATGGCACTATGTGTGCGAGCTTAAATCGCATGGCACTAAGTGTGCGAGATCGTTTATTAAGCACTACGTGTGCGAATTTAATATGTATGTTCTATCGATTAAATATTTATATGGAGGTGTGATTTTATCGAGTTGAGTACGGACAGCGGAAAAAGTAAGTACCTTGAGTTCATGGCTAATAGATGCTATGTTCATGCTCAGGGTTGAGTTGGTAAGTTTTAAATCTATGTGATGATTTCAATTGCATTCCCGTAAATAAAGTATCGTGGAATAGATGAAAGTTCATTTGATTGCATGATTATTGCGGAAATGAGATGATGTATGGAAATGCCTCTATTATTCTATTGAACAGTATATAAAATGCCATTGGGTGAATTGGTACGAGAATGAACTGAAGGTCCGAGGAACTCGGTACATTTTCGATATGGATGGAGTACCTAGCCTCGTACATTATTTCATGTTGTGATAATTTTATTGATGGATGATTGTCGAATGCTTAGGACTTCTTGAGTTATAAACTCACTCTGTGTTTTCTTGTCACCCATTTTAGGTCCCTTGGATTCGTCTCGTTTGCATGCTCGGGCAACCGTCGTTGAAGTCATCACACCGGCTGGAAATCTTTTGGTATTGTCTTCGTAGTTGAACTAGGAGAACATTTGGCATGTATAGGCTATTTTGTTTTGTTGAATTTTGGGTTGTAAACTTTAAGCCATGCGAAAATGGCCTATGTGGTCGGTTGAGTGTGATTCTAAAACCTATAGTCACGAGCCTTAGAAACCTTAATTTTGATAAGGTGGCCATAGTTTGTATTATGTATGATGAAATAGTTGGGCATGGAAGAATTATGAAATAGTCATTGTTTGCTTTAGTAACAGATGCTGCCAGCAGCAGTGAGGTGAGATGGAAAAATCACTAAAAATAGTAGAAGTAGAATTAAATAGTGAATAAATTATGAAATTTAACCTTGATGAATCTATATTCATATGGACGAAACAAAACGACCATATGAGTTGTATTTTAAGAGATATTCAGGTTTTTGTGAAACAGGTCCAGAACGGTTTCTGGATCCCCTGATCCGAATTTGAAAATTCACTATAAATTAACCAGAGAGAATTAGAAGTCATGCTCTATATTTATAGATTCCCTTGTGAGTCTAGTTTCTCTAGAAATAAACAGCATAAGTGTTGGAGCCCTGTACAGGAAGATATCCAAGTCGTAGTGCACAAAGGTCAGTGTAGTCGAACCCTGAAACAGGGGAGACTTTAACTAATAAAATGTACTAATTTGCTGGTCCAAAAATTCTATAAAAAAATGTGTAGATGGGATTATGAGTCTATTTTCAGGGAAAATTTACGGAACTGATTTTCGAGTTCTGTAACTCGAGATATGATTTTTAAGGTGACAGTGACGCAGTTAGCTAGCCTGCCTGGAATAGAAATTAAATATTTCCAAGAGAGAAATAAGGGAAGTAAGCCCGGTAACACCACGTGGTCAAATCCGGGGACGGTCACGGGTTTGGGGTGTTACATTTTATTGGTATCAGAGCTATGGTTTAGTCGATTCTAGGACTACCATAGCGCGTATGAGTTTAGCTATACATGCCAAATTGTTACTGCTTAAAAATGTGATGACTTCTCACGGTTGAAATTTTTGTTTTGATTAGCAAATGGAACCCGGTGTAGAGAGACCCTTGGCGGATGACGTTGAAAGCGTGGCGGCTGCTCCCGCAAGGGACACCGCTGTTGAGCCTCGGTCATCCGTGAATAATCAAAATGAAGGGCGAAACAAGCCTTCTTCACCATGATGAATGCGTGGGTCGTGCAATATGCCCGAACCAACCCGGTGTCCAACCATTCCCGAATTTAAATACTCCACCCCAAGAGCCCGCAATGCCTCCGATTCTTCGATCCCGTGAGGCCGAGTAAACCACCAGTAGACCTGGTTAGGAAGCGCGGGCTGAGGAGTTCAAGGCCATAGTTACGATGATGCCGAAAAGGCCGAAGTTCGCTCGATAACACCATTCGAGTGTTAGATGAACTGTCATGCACACCCGATGAATGTCTTAAGTGTGCTATATCCTTGTTGCGAGACTCGACTTACTATTGGTGGAGGACTTTAATTTCCATAGTCCCAAACGAACGAGTTACTTGGGATTTCTTTCAATCGAATTTCGAAGAAATACATTAGTCAACGATTCATCGATCGAAGCGTAAGGAATTCTTGGAACTCAAGCAAGGCCGTATGATCAGATTCTGAATACGAACATGAGTTCGTAAGACTTAGTTGGTACGCCGGAGTGTGTGGTGATGAGGTTGCTATGTGCAAAAGATTTGAAGAAGGATTGAATGAAGATTTAAAGTCGCTAGTGGGTATTTTGGAGATAAAGGAGTTCGTAACACTAGTCGAACGAGCACGCAAGGGAAGAACTTGGAAAGGAGAAGAAGAAGGCTGAATTTGAAGCAAGAGATTATCGCAAAAGATCGTGAGTAAAGCTCCGTTCTCGTGTAAGGAAGTTCGGGAGGACACTAGTAAGTCGAGGGCGATCATGGGAATTTCCATCGAGCCCCACCATTGACGGACTCCGAGCTACTTGGTAGCTAGTGTGGGCAATAATCGTCAAGAGAGACTGAATGCCCCCAATGTGGAAGACGACACCTAGGTGAATGTTGGGGTAAGTCATTAATAGGGCTGTTATGGATGCGGTTCAAGGACCACTTCATTAGAGATTGCACGGAGCTAGATGAGAAGAATAAGATGCAAGGTGCAAGACCTAGTGGAACGACGGCTAGAGGTAGGCCCCAAGAATTTACGGAGGTAGGGGTGGTAATCGAGAGGAGCCTCGATACTGGTGTTCGATCCGAGACCCGTGCTCTGCTAGAGCATATGCCATCCGCAAGCACGAGAGGAGACATCCTCCCCGACGTTATCACCGGTACTTTTACTCTCTTTGATACTAGTGTGATTGCATTGATTGACCCCGCTCTACTCATTCATATGTATGTGAAACCTTAGCATCCAAGAAGACTCTACTGTTGAGTCTCTCGAGTTCGTAATTCGAGTGTCAAACCCTTTGGGTCAATACGCACTTGTTGATAAAGTGTGCAAGAGATGCCCCTAATAATTCGAGAATCCTATTTTTCTACCGATCGATGCTTCTACCATTTGATGAATTCGATGTTATTCTTGGTATGGATTGGTGACCGTACATGATCTGATGGTGGACTGCAAAAGGAAAACCATTGATTTGAGGAGTGCAAATAACGAGGTAGTCCGAGTCGAGTCTCTCGATTTAAAAGGAGTGCCGCGATAATATCTTCTATGACCGCTTCGGAGATATGTGAAAAGGGGTGTGAAACATACCTTGCGTATGTGTTTGAAAGTAAAGAGACGGAAAGGAAACTTCGAATCGGTACCAGTGGTTTGTGAGTATTCGGATGTTTTCTCGAGGAGTTACCGGATTGCCACCGGTTCGAGAAGTGGAATTCGGCATCGGTTGTACCGGTACTACGCGATCTCAATAGCCCGTGTCGTATGGCATTAACGAAATTAAAGGAATTGAAGGTTCAATTGCAAGAATTGATGGATAGAGGTTTCGCTCGACCGAGTTTTTCTCCATGGGGCACACCAAAGATTGTTTGTGAAGAAGAAGGATGGAACTATGAGATTGTGCATCGACTATCGTCGATTGAATAAAGTGACGATAAAGAACAAATATCCGTTGCCACGAATTGATGATTTGTTTGATCAATTAAAGGGAGCCTCAGTGTTTTCAAAGATAGATTTGAGGTCGGGTACTATCGGTTGAGGGTCCGAGAATCGGACATACCCAAGACCTTTTAGAACGAGGTACGGTCACTACGAATTCTTAGTGATGCCGTTTGGGCTCACTAATGCCCCTGCGGTATTTATGGATTTAATGAATAGAATTTTCAGGCCATAATTGGATCGGTTCGTAGTTGTATTTATCGATGACATTTTGGTCTATTCGAGAGATGAAACCGAACATCTTTGAACACCGAGGCTAGTGTTGCAAATCTTACGAGATAAGCAGTTATACGCAAAGTTCAGTAAATGTGAATTTTGGTTGAGAGAGGTTAGCTTTTAGGGCACGTGGTGTCCGCATCGGGTGTCAGAGTGGACCCGAACAAAATTTCAGCCATAGTTGATTGGAAACCTCCAAGGAATATTGCCGAAGTTAGGAGCTTTTTGGGGCTTGCCGGATACTATCGACGATTTGTGAAAGGTTTTTCGATGATAATGTGCCGATGACTGAAACTACTCCAAAAGATGTTAAGTTTGAGTGGTCGAACGCTTGTCAAGAAAGTTTCGATCGACTAAAACCTGTTTAACCGAGGCCCCAGATTAGTACAGTGAGTCCCAGAAAGAGTTTGTCATATCTGATGACGCATCCTTGCTTGGGTTAGGTTGTGTGTTGATGCAAGAAGGTCGAGTTGTGGCTTACGCGTCGAGACAACTAAAGCCGCATGAGAGAAAATATCCGACCCATGACCGTGAACTAGCAGCCATAGTGTTCGCCTTGAAGATATGGCGACATTACTTATTTGGTGAGAAGTGCCATGTGTATTCGGATCACAAAGTCTCAAATCTTTGATGACTCAAAGAGACTTAAATCTGCGACAAAGACGTTGGCTCGAGTGTTAAAGGATTATGAGTGGTCATTGACTATCACCCGAAAGGCGAATGTGGTTGCGGATGCCTTAAGTCGTAAATCACTATTCGCTTTACGAGCAATGAATGTGCACTTGTCCGTTTGATCCGACAATGTGTTAGTAGCTGAATTGAAAGCCAAACCATTATTGATACATCGAATTTGTGAAGCTCAGAAAGCCGACGATGAGTTGGTTGCAAAACGGGCTGAGTGTGTTCCGAACAAGGAATCGGAGTTTCAAATCGATGATGACGATTGTTTGAGGTTCAGAAGTCATCTGTGTGTTCCAAAGAATTCGGAACTTATTTCGATAATTCTGAACGAAGCCCATTTTAGCCGAATGGCAATCCACCCGGGGAGTACGAAGATGTACAACGATTTGAAACGTCGGTTTTGGTGGCATGGTATGAAACGAGACATCTCCGACTTTGTTTCGAGGTGTTTAATATGTCAACAAGTGAAAGCGGAACATCAAGTGCCTTCAGGATTACTTCAGCCGATCACGATACCCGAGTGGAAATGGGATCGAGTCACAATGGACTTTGTATCCAGACTGCCATTGTCAACGACTAAGAAGGATGCGATTTGGGTCATTGTCGATAGATTGACTAAGTCGGCTCACTTTGTCCCCGTACGTATGGATTTTTCAATGGACAAACTAGCCGAATTGTACGTTTCTCAGATTGTGAGAGTACACGGGGTGCCTATTTCCATTGTGTCGGATAGAGATCCGAGATTTACCTCGCGATTTTGGAAGAAGTTGCAAGAAGCTTTGGGTACCAAGTTGCATTTTAGCACCGCCTTTCACCCCCAAACCGATGGTCAATCCGAGCGGATAATTCAGATACTTGAGGATATGTTAAGATGTTGCATCCTCGAGTTCAGTGGTTCATGGGAACGGTATTTACCTTTGGTTGAATTCACTTACAACAATAGCTTTCAATCAAGTATTAAGATGACGCCTTACGAGGCTTTGTACGGTCGTAAATGCCATACCCCTTTATTCTGGACTGAACTTAGTGAAGGTAAAGTCTTCGGGGTTGATTTGGTTAAGGATGCCGAGCAAAAAGTTCGAGTAATTCGTGAAAGTTTGAAAGTCGCCGGATCGCCAAAAGTCGTATGCGGTTTGAAAAGAAAAGACATTGAATATCGGGTTGGGGACAAGGTATTTCTCAAAGTTTCACCCTGGAAGAAGGTGCTTAGATTTGGCCGTAAGGGCAAATTGAGTCCGAGGATCATCGGTCCGTATGAAGTATCCGAACGAGTTGGGCCAGTTGCTTACCGATTAATTACGCTTCGAGCTCGAAAAGATTCTAACGTTTTCATGTCTCGATGCTTGACGATATAGGTCGATCCATCGCACATGATTAGTCCATCAGAGGTTGAAATTCAAGCCAATATGAGTTATGAGGAAGAACCGGTTCGTATCCTAGCACGTAAAGTGAAAGAGTTGCGAAACAAGCGGGTTCCGCTAGTGAAAGTGTTATGGCTCAAACACGGGATGGAAGAAGCTACTTGGGAACCTGAGAACTCTATGAAAGAGCGATACCCAAACCTATTTACGGTAAGATTTTCGGGACGAAAATTTCTTAAGTGGGGAGAGTTGTGACAGCCAAAATTGACCCTAGTCGGGATGTGGTTTCGGGACCACAAAACCGAGGCATAAAAATAATTTAAAAATTTATTTTGATGCCTATGATATGTGTTAATTTGTGTGTGACATTTTGATGATTTGATTTAGAGTTATAAAGGTGAATTTCACTAGAAAGGACCTAGTAGTAAACTTTGAAAGTATGATAGGGAAATGTGTGATGACTAATTAAAGCATGCATGCAAAACAATGGACTTGCATGTCAAATTGCCCAATTATTGCTATAGTGGCCGGCCAAGGTGGGTGTTGATGGGCAAAGGAAACATGCTTCCAACATGTTTGGTTAGTGAGTTATGTATGAAGCAATAAAATAATGTGCTAGCATTAAAGAAAATGTTGACAAAAAAAAAAGAGTGTGGAAGCCCTTCCCCCTTGTTGCCGTGAGTTGAAGGAAAAGAGAGAAAAAAAATTTGTTCATCCTTTCTTTGAGCCAAAACTAGGAAGAAAATACAAAGAGGAAAGAAAAGCTTCATCCTTTGGTTCTTCTTGGCCGGTTTGAAAAGAGAAAAGTTGAAGATATTCGGCCATATTTGCATCTAAGTTAAGGTAAGTTTGATGTTGTGCCATGATATTCAAGCATGTTTTAGTAGTTAGCTTGAGTTCTAACTAGCCCATGGTTCAATCTTCACTATATCATGGAGATAAGGTTCGGCTAAGGTGGGTTTGTGGATGTCATTTGCATGCTAAAAGTAAAGCTTGTAATGATGCATGGTATGGTGTGGTATGGCATTCGGCCATGGTAGGAAATAAAAGGAGACTAGTTATTTGAATGAGAAGTGCTAGTAAGGTGATGTACAAATGTTAATGTTTGATTTACTAGTGTATATGTGCGAATTAGCCTAGTTTTGAACTTGAAACAAAATGGTGTTTAGTCGATACAAGCGACCATACTTGTAGAATGTATCAAGTGTTGAAATTGGCCTTAACATAGATGTGTATGTTCGGCCACATGAACAAATACATATGTTGATGTGTATATTCGGCCTTAGGTAGCCTATTGATGGCTTTAGCTTGACTTAGAAATTCGGCTAAGGGGGAAATATTAGCTAGTATGTTGAATTCGATTCGTGATTTCGTATACATGTGACTCTAATGTCTAATGGGTATATGGGCTAAGTACCTTGAGCTTCTCCTTGATGCTTGAATGAATTGTATTGAATTGGTTGATGTAATTAAAAAGGTGCATGACCATTGTGTAATCGAGCTAAAGGGTGGCCATATGACCATTTAAACTCCTTGTCATATTCGGCCATAAGCTAACATAATGAGGTTTTAATAAGTTAAATTTGTGTGAATTAGCTCAAGAACTCAAAGGATCAAAGTTGGACAAGGGGAAAGACAAAGTAATTGAATAGCCGTCGAAGACGTGCGGCAACATCCGAGGTAAGTCATTAAGCATTTATTTGGTATTGATTTAAATGGTCATAATATCCATGCAAATTGTGTTTAATGAGATGGTGTGTATATAAAATGTATGTGTATGGAATGATGACATTGCTGAATGTATAAAAGTAGTAACTTGCGTAGAGCGTTTGGTCTCGGCACTAAGTGTGCGGGCAATAAATGGGCACGGTGACAAGATTGGCACTAAGTGTGCGGGCTTGAAAGGTATGGCACTAAGTGTGCGAACTTAAATTATATGGCACTAAGTGTGCGAACTTAAATTATATGGCACTAATCGCAAACTTAAATTATATGGCACTATGTGTGCGAGCTTAAATCGCATGGCACTAAGTGTGCGAGATCGTTTATTAAGCACTACGTGTGCGAATTTAATATGTATGTTCTATCGATTGAATATTTATATGGAGGTGTGATTTTATCGAGTTGAGTACGGACAGCGGAAAAAGTAAGTACCTTGAGTTCATGGCTAATAGATGCTATGTTCATGCTCGGGGTTGAGTTGGTAAGTTTTAAATCTATGTGATGATTTCAATTGCATTCCCGTAAATAAAGTATCGTGGAATATATGAAAGTTCATTTGATTGCATGATTATTGCGGAAATGAGATGATGTATGGAAATGCCTCTATTATTCTATTGAACAGTATATAAAATGCCATTGGGTGAATTGGTACGAGAATGAACTGAAAGGTCCGAGGAACTATGGTACATTTTCGATATGGATGGAGTACCTAGCCTCGTACATTATTTCATGTTGTGATAATTTTATTGATGGATGATTGTCGAATGCTTAGGACTTACTGAGTTATAAACTCACTCTGTGTTTTCTTGTCACCCATTTTAGGTCCCTTGGATTCGTCTCGCTTATGTGTTTCGGAACCGTCGTTGAAGTCATCACACCGCTGGAAATCTTTTGGTATTGTCTTCGTAGTTGAACTAGGAGAACATTTGGCATGTATAGGCTATTTTGTTTTGTTGAATTTTGGGTTGTAAACTTTAAGCCATGCGAAAATGGCCTATGTGGTCGGTTGAGTGTGATTCTAAAACCTATAGTCACGAGCCTTAGAAACCTTAATTTTGATAAGGTGGCCATAGTTTGTATTATGTATGATGAAATAGTTGGGCATGGAAGAATTATGAAATAGTCATTGTTTGCTTTAGTAACAGATGCTGCCAGCAGCAGTGAGGTGAGATGGAAAAATCACTAAAAATAGTAGAAGTAGAATTAAATAGTGAATAAATTATGAAATTTAACCTTGATGAATCTATTTTCATATGGACAAAACGAAACGACCATATGAGTTGTATTTTAAGAGATATTCAGGTTTTCGTGAAACAGGGGCAGAACGGTTTCTAGATCCCCTGCTCCGACTTTGAAAATTCACTATAAATTAACCAGATAGAATTAGAAGTCATGATCTATATGTATAGATTCCCTTGTGAGTCTAGTTTCTCTAGAAACAAACGGCATAAGTGTTGGAGCCCTGTACAGGAAGATATCCAAGTCGTAGTGCACAAAGGTCAGTGTAGTCGAACCCTGAAACAGGGGAGACGTTAACTAATAAACTGTACTAATTGGCTCGTCCAAAAATTCTAGAAAAAAATTTTTAGATGGCATTATGAGTCTAGTTTCAGGGAAAATTTACGGAACTGATTTTTGAGTTCTGGAACTCGAGATATGATTTTTAAGGTGACAGTGACGCTGTTAGCTAGCCTGCCTGGAACAGAAATTAAATATTTCCAAGAGAGAAATAAGGGAAGTAAGCCCGGTAACACCACGTGGTCAAATCCGGGGACGGTCACGGGTTTGGGGTGTTACAATAACAATACAAATATACCAAACAACTTTAGCATGGTATCACCAAAACATATATCACATTTCTAAACATCATTCATCATCTTACCACCTTATCGTTGTTGTATCTATTTTCAACCCGAGGGTTAAGAACATACCTGTCCAAAGTGTCCATTTCACAACACTTACCAAAACGTCGCTTGCATCTTAAGTGTTCTTCCATTTCACTAGAAATTTCACCCGTTGAACACATCGGCATACAACTCAGATACACGGATAATTCGCACATAAGTGCCTCATATGTAATCAAGAAATCATGTAACTCGCCCCTAAGTGAACTCGGACTCAGCTCAACGAGCTCGGGCGTTCGCGTCCATAAGTGAACTCGGACTCAACTCAACGAGTTCGGATGCCTAGTTACATTTCACGAACTCGGACTCAACTCAACGAGTTCGGACATTCGCATCCATAAATGAACTCGGACTCAACTGAACGAGTTCGGATGCTCAACCATCCTAGTGACATGTCACTTGTATCCTAATCTATTCCTAAGGTTCAAACGGGCTTTTTCCTCGATCTCACATTTGCCGCCTTCCATGGAATATCGGGCCGATACTCGGTAGCAATTCATATTTATCAAGTAGTAAACATAATTTGCATATTACTCAACATTAACCACAAAGCATAATATTTCACGATAAAAAATCAGCATATCATATAATTAACATCAATAACTTAAAAATAACAATTATGCTACATTATTTACACATGAACTTACCTTGGTACCAAAATATAAAGATTTTGCAATTTAGTCCACAATCTTTTCCTTTCCTCGATCGCGACTTGAATCTCGTTTCTCTTGATCTATAATGCCAAATTAATCTTATTCAATACATACATTCATCAAAACAGCATTTAATACTTAACTTTGGAAAAATTACACTTTTGCCCTAAACTTTTGCATAATTACACTTTTGCCCTTAGGCTCGGAATTAAACTTTATTCCTTATTCTTATGTTTTATAACATGCTGATCATTTTTCCCTTCTATGGCAACATCAAATTCTTACTCTAACATATACTTGTGACTATTAGGTATTTTTGTCGATTAAGCCCTTTTACTCGTTTTCACTCAAAACCGAGTAGCACAAGTTGTCTAACATAATTTAAAACCCAATATTCTATCATAAAACATCAAAATAAACAAATTTCACCTATGGGTATTTTTCCAAATATAAACCCTAGGTTGAATTTTTGCTAACATAAGCTTTAGCGAGCTACCGAGATTCCAAAAACGTAAAGAACATTAAAAACGGGGCTTGGAATCACTTACTATGGAGCTTGGAAGCTTGAAACAAACCCTAACTATGGAGAACCCTTGAAATTTCGGCCTAATGAAGAATATGGACAAAAATTGGCTTTTAATTTTGTTTTTAATTCATTTTAATAACTAAATGACCAAAATGCCCTTACTACTAAACTTTCCAAAAATTCCATCCATGTCCAATTTTTGTCCATAGACTTAGAAATTGGTCAAATTTCTATTTAAGACCTCCTAATTAATATTTCAATGCAATTTCATACTAAAAACTTCTAGAATGCAAATTTTGCAACTTATTCGATTTAGTCCCTACTTTCAATTTAAACACTTTAGGCATAGAATTTCATCACGAAATTTTCACAGAATCATGCAATCATATCATATTCATCAAAATAATTATAAAATAATTATTTCTATCTCGCATTTGTGGTCACGAAACCACTATTTCGATTAAGCCCTAATTCAGGATATTACAGTGACCCTTAAGAAATGCTAACGTCAGAAGCAGAATGTTCAGGTTTTTACACAGGGTATTTTTCCAAATATAAACCCTAGGTTGAATTATTGCTAACATAAGCTTAATCGAGCTACCGAGATTCCAAAAACGTAAAGAACATTAAAAACGGGGCTTGGAATCACTTACTGTGGAGCTTGGAAGCTTGAAACAAACCCTAACTATGGAGAACCCTTGAAATTTCGGCCTAATGAAGAAGATGGACAAAAATTGGCTTTTAATTTTGTTTTTAATTCATTTTAATAACTAAATGACCAAAATGCCCTTACTACTAAACTTTCCAAAAATTCCATCCATGTCCAATTTTTGTCCATAGACTTAGAAATTGGTCAAATTGCTATTTAAGACCTCCTAATTAATATTTCAATGCAATTTCATACTAAAACTTCTAGAATGCAAATTTTGCAACTTATTCGATTTAGTCCCTACTTTCAATTTAAACACTTTAGGCATAGAATTTCATCACGAAATTTTCACAGAATCATGCAATCATATCATATTCATCAAAATAATTATAAAATAATTATTTCTATCTCGCATTTGTGGTCACGAAACCACTATTCTGATTAAGCCCTAATTCAGGATATTACAGTGACCCTTAAGAAATGCTAACGTCAGAAATAGAATATTCAAGTTTTTACACACGGGCGTGTCATGGCCATGTGAAGGACACAGGCCATGGGCACGGACGTGTGCCAAGCCGTGTGAAAACCCCTGTAGGTGTGCATTTGGATTATTTCCACACGGGCGTGTCCCTGTATTGCCTAGGCCATGTGAGCCATACGGGCCAACCACACGACCATGTCAAATTGATCACACGAGCGTGTTGCCCCTTCTACACAGGCGTGTGCCCCCGTGTCAAATGTCATTTTTCTAAAGTTAACTAAAGAACCCGAGTTGTTTTCGAATGATTTTCGATAGGTATTTTGGGTCTCGTAGGCCCATATTAAGGACATGTTGATAAGCTTGAGAAAGTTCTAAATTTGTCCAAGTCCTGGAGACTCAGAATTTGTAGTAAGCACGAGTTTAATTTAGGTAACGCCTTGTACTCTGTCCCGAAGTAGGATACGGGTATGGGGTGTTACATTTAGTGGTATCAAAGCTATGGTTTAGTCGATTCTAGGACTAACCTAGTGAGAGTACGAGTCTAGCTATACATGCCATAACTGTATATTGATAGTGTAACGATCTTTAACAGTTATAAATCGTATTTTTATATAGTAAATGGATCTTGATAGAGCTACGGCGGATGACATGGAGAGTAACGTGCCAGCTCTCGCTGAATGGACCGTGCCAGTTGAAAGTGAGCCTGTGACTATGGGCCAAGGTGGAAGGGCCAGAGAAGCCTACCTCCGAATGATGGATGCTTGATATTCAGAGTTCGTTCACGCGAATTTGAACACTCCACCTCCCCCATCTCCTCCGATTCCTCAGTATGCTCCTGTAGCTCTGCAAGACATGGACGTGTTTAGGAGAGAGAAGCCTCTAGTAGACAAGAGCCAGAAATAAAGGGCTAAGGAATTTCGGGCTAACATAGATGACGACCCAAAGAAAATAGAGTTTTGGTTAAAGAATACCATCAGGGTATCTAATGAACTGTCTTGCACACCTGAGGAGTGCGTGAAGTGTGTTGTATCACTCTTGCGAGATTTGGCTTACCAGTGGTGGAACACACTTGTGTCTGTGGTACCGAAAGAGAGAGAATAACATGGGAATTTTTCTAAGAAGAGTTTCGAAAGAAGTACATTAGCCAGAGGTTCATAGAGCAGAAAAGGAAGGAATTTTTAGAGTTGAAACAAGGTAATAGGACTGTGACGAAATATGAACGAGAGTTTGTGAAACTCAGCAAATATGTATGGGAGTACATGTCCTCAGAAGCCGCTATGTGCAAAAGGTTTAAGGATGGTCTAAATGAGGATATCCTAGTATTTGTTGGCATTTTAGAGCTAAGAGAATTTATGGTACTCGTTGAGAGAGCGTGCAAGGCAGAAGAGTTCGTTAAAGAAAGGAGGAAAGTGGCTATTGAGTCGTGGGACTAAAAGAAGAGACAAATGGGGAAATTACATCAAACCTCATCCAAGAGATCGAAGGAATTCACTACCCGATCGAATGCTTCGATAGGGTTTTCTAATAGGAACAAGAATTGGCAGAACGCTACTTCTAAAGCCCAGACCATTTCTGTTGCGAGCGCCGTTAGTGCTCAACCAATTAGGCCAAAATGTTCGCAATGTGGTAGACGCCATTTCGGTGAGTGCCGAGGCAAAAAAAGAGGGTGTTTTAAATGTAGGTCACTGTACCATTTCATCCGAGACTGTCCCGAATTAGAATAGGGAGAGAAAAAGCAAAAAGTAAAGGTAAGTAGTGCTCCATTGAGGTGTAGACCACAGAAGAACCCGAAAAGCAGGGCTACTAGTAGAGGTACTCCAAGAGATGCTATAGTAAGGTCCGAGGGCTGAGCGCCTGAAGGACTTACGCTATTCGTACCCGTGATGAGGCAGAGTCTCCCGACGTGATCACAAGTACCTTTTCTAATCATGATATATCTGTTGTTGCTTTAATTGACCCAGGGTTTACCCACTCCTATATTTGTATGGAATTGATACCTCTTATGAGCATGATAATAGAGTCAACTGAATTTGTGATAAAAGTGTCCAACCCCTTAGGAAAACATGTGCTTGTAGACCAAGTGTGTAAAAATTGTCCTTTGGCCATTAGAGGTCATTGTTTTTTGGCTAACTTGATGTTATTGTCGTTTAATGAATTTGATATAATCTTTGGGATGGATTGGTTGACTTCTCATAGTGTTGTAGTGGACCGTGGGAGGAAAATTATTGAGTTGAAATATGCAGATGGGAATGTCCTTCGGGTTGGACCAGATGAGCCGAATAAATCGCCTAAAGTAATATCGTTTTTGGTTACTGAAAAATATATGAGGAAAATATATGAGGCTTATCTCGCTTTTGTGTTGAATACTTCAGTACCTGAGACGAAGATTGAATCGGTACCAGTAATTTTTGAGTTTATAAATGTGTTTCCAGAAGAGTTACCCGGATTACCTCTAGCTAGGGACGTTGAATTTTGTATCGAGTTGGTCCCTAGTACAGTACCTATCTCGACCGCTTCTTATAGAATGGCCCTAACAGAGTTGAAAGAGTTAAAAGTACAGCTGCAAGAGTTAACGGATAAAGGTTTTGTGATACCTAGTTATTCACCGTAGGGTGCACCAGTGTCGTTTGTGAAAAAGAAAGACGGGTCAATGAGGTTATGTATCGACTATAGACAGCTTAATAAGGTAACTGTGAAGAATAAGTATCATTTTCCAAGGATTGATGATTTATTTGATTAGTTGAAGGGAGCCACAGTGTTCTCCAAGATAGACTTGAGGTCTGGTTATTATCAGTTGAGAGTTAAAGAGTAAGATGTCCCGAAAACTACATTTCTGACAAGATACGGGCATTTTGAGTTCCTTGTCATGCCATTTGGTTTGACTAATGCCCCGCCGGTGTTTATGGATTTGATGAACCTTATTTTTCAGCTGTATTTGGATAAGTTCGTACTGGTCTTTATTCATGACATACTGATTTACTTGCGTGATGAGGGTGAGCACACGGAGCATTTAAGAATGGTTCTACAAACTTTGAGAGATAAGCAACTTTATGCCAAGTTCAGTAAGAGCGAGTTTTGGCTTAAAAAGGTCGAATTTCTAGGACACATTGTGTCAGGTGATGGGATCAGAGTTGATCCAAACAAGATCTCGGCTATTATTGAGTGGAAACCGCCAAGGAATGTAACTGAGGTTCGAAGCTTTTTGGGTTTGGCCAAATATTATAGACAGTTTTTAAACGGATTCTCTATGTTAGCTACGCCAATGAAAAGGTTGTGGCAAAAGGATGTCAAGTTTGAATGGATAGAAAAGTGCCAACAGAGTTTCGAAAAATTAAAGGCCTTGTTGCTCGAAGCCCCAGTGTTAGTGCAACTGGAGTCGGGCAAGGAGTTTGTGATATATAGTGACACCTCCTTGAATGGTTTGGGCTGTGTACTTATGAAAGAGGGTAAGGTCATAGCTTACGCTTCGAGACAACTAAAGTCTCATGAGCAAAATTACCTGATGCATGATTTAGAGTTGGCTGCCATTGTATTCGCGTTGAAAATTTGGAAACACCATCTGTATGGCGAGAAGTGTCGGGTGTTCACCGATCACAAGAGCCTTAAGTACTTGATAAGTCAAAAGGAATTGAATCTATGGAAATGAAGGTGGCTAGAGCTGATAAATGATTACGAGTTGGTGATTGACTATCACCCGGGCAAGGCGAACAAGGTCGTCGATGCCTTGAGTAAAAAATCGTTATTTGTGATGAGAGCAATGAATGCTCAATTGGCTTTATTAGATGATGGTTAGGTTCTAGTAGAGTTGAGAGCTAGACCGGTGTTTCTACAAGGTATTCGATAAGCTCAGAATAACGACAGTGATTTGCAAGCCAAGAGAACCCAATGTAAGTCAGGTGTCAAGTCAGATTTTCATATTGCTACTAATAGATGTATAATGTTTAAAGATAGAGTTTATGTACCCAAGGATAGCGAGCTTATTCGGAAGATTCTACAAGAGGCACATAGTGGTTGTTTGTCCGTCCACTCGAATAGTGTGAAAATGTTCAACGACCTGAAGAAAATGTACTGGTGGATGGAAATAAAAAGAGACATTTTAGAATTTGTTTCCAAGTGCCTTGTGTCTCAGCAAGTGAAAGCTGAACACCAAGTACCTTCGGGTCTACTTCATCCTATCACGATCCCCGAATGGAAGTGGGATCGGATTACCATGAATTTTGTGACGGGTTTGCCATTAACCTCGAAGAAACAGGATGCTGTTTGGGTCATTGTGGATAAGCTAACAAAGTTGCGTATTTTATACCAGTGCATACCGACTACTCCCTTGAAAGATTGGCTGACTTATACGTATCCGATATTGAGAGGCTTCATGGAGTGCCGTTATCGATTATTTCAGATGGGGACCCGAGATTTACTTTGAGGTTTTGGAAAAAGTTACAAGAGGCATTGGGAACAAAGTTGAGTTTTAGCATGACATTTCACTCGCAAACTGACGGTCAGTCGGAAAGAGTGATTTAGACATTAGAGGACATGTTACGGTGTTGTGTTCTAGAATTTTAGGGAAGTTGGGAAAGGTACTTACCATTGGTTGAATTCGCCTAAACAATAGCTATCAGTCGAGTTTGAAGATGGTACCTATGATGCTTTATATGGGTGAAGGTGTCAAATGCCCTTATATTGGATCGAACTCAGAGAGAGTCAGATTCACGTGGTCGATTTAGTCAAGGAGACTGAAGAGAAAGTTAAAGTGATTCGTGACTATTTGAAGGCTACCTCGGATAGGCAAAAATCCTATATGGATTTGAAACAGAAGGAGATCAAATTTCAAGTTAGTGATCGAGTGTTTTTAAAAGTATCCCCGTGGAGAAAAGTTCTCAGATTTCGTAGAAGAGGCAAGTTGAGTCCTCATTTCATAGGACCTTATAAGGTTATCGAGAGAGTAGGACTGGTTGCCTATCGTTTGGCTTTGCCACCAGAATTGGAAAGGATTCACGACGTGTTTCATGTATCCATGCTATGTCGGTATAGATCAGACCCTTCGCATTTGATTGCGCCAACAGAGGTTGAAATTTATCCAGACATGACTTATGGCGAAGAGCCGATCAAGATTTTGGCTCGGGAAGTCAAATAGCTAAGGAACAAGAGTATAGCACTCATGAAATTTTTGTGGCATAGACATGGAGTCGAGGAAGCCACATGGGAACCTGAGTAGACTATGAGAGATCAGTACCCGAACCTATTCGCCGGTAAGATTTTCAGGGACGAAAATCCCTAAGGGGGAAAAATGTAACAACTTGATTTAGAGCCTAGTCAGAATAATGGTCTCGAGTCCACAAATCTGGATTCAAATAAAGTATTTTATCATTATTTTGGAGTCATTTCATGTTCATATTAGTGTATGAAAAATTTGGTGCGTTAATTTTGACGTTCGTGAGCCCAATTGCAAAAAAGAACTAAATCAAATAAAATGCAAAAGTCCTAAATTGATAGCTAAAAGTGTCAAATTAGAGAACCTAAATTGGGGTTCTTTAAAAGACAATTAGACCCTATAGAGATAGCTTGGCCGGCCATAGGAGACAAATTGATGAGAAAGTCAAAATTAGGTGAGTTTTGGTCACCAATTTTGACTAGTTTTAATATTTAAAATAAAACAAAGGCCACATCCTCTTTATTTTTCTTCTTCACCATTTTTTACCAGCCATATGAAGGTTTTGAAGCTTGAAATTTGCAGCAACTTATCATCTCTAGAAGTAAGTAATTTTCATACCCTTTGTGGAAGATTTTTACATTTTTAGACCCCTTGAAGCATGAGCTCTCAAATGAGGGTACTATTTTGCAAAATGGTTGAAAGTATAGGGTTTTTCCATGAGAGCATATAGGGTGTTTTCTGAAATTTTATGGAAGAATATGAAGCTTAGTGGTGTGATGAACAACTTTTGTGAAAGGATTTTCATGAAGATACCTAAAAAGGACTAGTTTGCATAAGTTATAAAGTAGATGATAAATGTGTAATAATTTGGAAATTTGAGTTGCTATAAGAGTAAAAAGAGGTTCGGCTAGGCTTAAGATGCAAAGAAATTTGATAAACATCGATTTTCAAGCCTAGGGATAAAATGGTCATTTTGTCAAGGCTAGGGGCAAAATGGTTATTTAACCAAAGAAGTGAATTTTCGAATGCCTAATTTTATCTAGTGATTAAATAAGTGTGTTTTGCTATTATAGATCAAGAAATACTGAATCTAAACCTAGACCAAGGGAAAGCCAAACAAATCGGCTAAATCGACTAGTCGCCACATTTTGTAATCTGAGGTAAGTTGTATGTAAATAATACAACTACATTGATCATATATGTGTTTGAATTTTATCGAATTTATTATAGCATAAATTGATTGACTTGTGGAAATGAGAAAATGTGATGAGAATAGAGATAGTAGAATTCCCTTTAGAACCCTAGGGAAATAAATCGGATATTCATGCCATGACGATTGGGTCATTTTTGTGAGCTAGTGTAAGACCATGTCTAGGACATGGCATCGGCATTGAGACGAGTGCTAGTGTAAGACGTGCCTGGGACATGCATCGGCCTCAAGAGTAAGCTAGTGTAAGACATGTCTGGGATTAATATTTTTGAATATTGCATGTATACTTGTGTTTTGTGTTGTTATTAATTTGACCAAATGTGTTGGCTTGGGATTAATTCCTCATCTTGTATTAAGCATTGAATGATGGCTAATATTCATTTTGATATATGCAAATGGTGTTATGTTCATGGATGAGTAGAATGCACAAATGAAATGTTGTCTATTGTGGCTGATTTTATTGCATGAAATAGTCTTGTACTGGTTTTGGTTGATTTTGTGTAAGTTGTGTAAGTAAGGGTGGCAAAGAAGCTCGGTAAATAGCTTAATTTTGTCCACAAAGGTAGACAGACGAGCGTGTGTCTAGGCCGTGTGTGACACACGGCTAGCACCATGGGCGTGTTGTCTAGCCGTGTGTCCCCCGCACTTAAAATTTTCAAGTCAGTATACATGATAGTAAACACACAGGCAGAGACACGGTTGTGTGTCTCAGCCGTGTGAAAGGCACGGTCTAGCACATGGTCGTGTGCCTTAGCCGTGTGACCCTTAAGAAATGTTGACGTCAGAAACAGAATGTCCAGGTTTTTGCACATGGGCTAGGACACGGGCATGTAATGGTTGTGTGAAGAACACGGGCGTGTGCCAAGCCGTGTGAAAACCCTATAGGTGTGCATTTGGAATTATTTCCACACGGACGTGTCCCTGTATTACCTAGGCCGTGTGAGCCACACGGGCCAACCGGACGACCATGTCAAATTGATCACATGGGCATGCTACCCCTTCTACACGGGTGCGTGCCACTATGTCAAGTGTCATTTTTCTAAAGTTAACTAAAGAAACCAAGTTGTTTTCGAATGATTTTCGATGGGTATTTTGGGTCTCATAGGCCCATCTTAAGGACGTGTTGATAAGCTTGAGAAAGTTCTAAATTTGTCCAAGTCTTGGAGACTCGTAATTGGTAGTAAGCACGAGTTTAAGTTAGGTAACGCCTTGTACTCTGTCTAGACGTAGGATACAGGTATGGGGTGTTACATTTTGGACTAAATTGAATGAAAATATTTTTGAATGAGCTCAATTTGAATATGTTTAGATCAAGAACCAAAGAAATCGGATTTGGATTGGGGGAAAGCAAAAGTTTTTGACTAGCTGTCCTGTTTCGTTTTACATAGTCTGAGGTAAGTTTATAAGCAAATAGACATACCTAATTATAATTACTTGTAAATTATACTTGCTGAAATGAAATATGTGATTTTATATATATACGAGCCAAATATGAATAAGATTGATTACCTTGTTTCTGAATTTTTTTCAACTGAGCTATGTTGTCCAAAAGCCCCATATGAACATTAGGAATAATTAGGATACATATGTCATGACATAGGATTTTGATATATGTGTACAAGTAAGACCTTGGCATATATATGACTCTGATATATGTGTGCGAGTAAGACCCTGTCTAGGACAGTGGAATCAATATGTGGTTACATGTAAGACCACATCTGGGACGTTGGCGTTATACGATACATATATGATTATCCGAGTGTCCTAGCCAATTCTGAATGGTTCATCGGGCAAAGATAAGTTGTGTTCAAATGTGTAAAATGAGCTAAACGGCCAGGTATGAATTTGCTTATTACCTGTCTAAAATAAGGTAATTAAGTTATTGATATTGTAGTAAATCATGTTGATGTAAGTAAAGAATGTATATGAATATGAAAAGTATAATCGGCCTTTGAAATAAATAATGTGAATACCTTTAAAATGATTCTTGAATATGTGTAAGAAAGATCAGGTATATTCAGTCATATATAAGTATATGTATGAGATGTTGAATTATGATTCATGAGCATGTGTATTTAAATGTAAGCACACTTTGTTTTAAGGACATTTAAGCTTCGAAAATTGAATGATATTTTTGTGAAAATAAATATATCACCATTTGGCCTAAGTAGCATATATGTCTGTGAGTACATGATATTTATAAAATCATAAGATTCTGGCTAAATGTGATAATGATGTTATAATTTGGTTTATTTTTAATGATTCGATTATACCTTTGAATTATTAATTTACTTATGACTTACTAAGCTTAAATAGCTTACTCTGTAAGTGTTCATGTTTACCTTTGTTTTATAGATCTTGGATACAAGTTACAAGCTCAAGGACCATCAGCCAAGTCTATCACACTATCAACCGTCTTCGGTATTTTATAAGCTGAATTTTTAGAACTATGGCCTATATAGGTTGGATTATATTTTGAATTGTTTAATTTTGGTTTATGTAACTATGAGCAATGCGAAAATGGCTTAATACTTAGTTATGCTTGGTTTTAATGCCTTGTCTTGATGATGGTTATGCTTGGTTGTGATTTTGGTGTTATGTTCATTATATATCTTCAAGTGAATAATGGCTTGATTAAAATGTTTGATACGATGGGTTTTGGTAATTTAGTTTAGATGAATGAATTATAAGGTAATGCTTTGAAAATAATTGGTGATTTTTTATATGTGCATTTGGTTGATTTCGGTTATGACATATGGATAAATAGGTATGTTTATGAACTCGATTGTGGTTCGTGATATTTTACAAATTCATTATGTATGCTTAAAGTAAAGGAATTGCTATAAGTTTTGTAGGTACGTTATACATGATTAGGCATTTAAATATGCACAAGTATATAATGTATTGGTTTGATGTTTATATATATTAGATAATATATATTTTTATGTATTTAACTTAAAGTATAAAATATATGTGTGACATGTATGTTATCAAGGATGTCTCAGATTCGTCAATTGCAATTGAAAATGGATAAATATGTTATATGAATTACATATCTTGATAAGTTACAAAATGACTTTGTTATATCATAAATTTGATCACCTAAAGTGGTTAATTATTGATATTAAATTCAATATATGATTTGTTGTATAAACTTTGCTTAGAATTAATAAAGTATAAGTTTGCTTATTCGGTTATCGAAGAATACATTTGATAAGTATGCATACTATATATATAGGTTGGTAGCTTAATATTCATGTGGTAAGTTGATGTATATATTCAAATGAAATTTATGCGTTTAATTTGGTTATAAAAGTAATGTATGTTAGTATAATGTGTTTGATTAAGTATATAATTATATATGGTTGATGGATATGATTTGGTAATTGGTTTATTTTGGTAAACATGTGGATTTGTTAATGGTGTGGCTTATTAAGGTTAAGATTATGACCGAATTAATGCCTAATTGATTGGTTAGACATATGAGGTTAAACTTGATAGTATGCATACATGATTTGGACATGTAATGAAAATACTTGGCTATGAGTTTAATATTCAATTCTCATGTTTTCGTATAATGTTGACTAAATATAAACTTAGAGGTTATATGATTTATTGAATCAAAGTATGAAAGTTTGTTATGAATTGTATTTGTTTGGTAATGTCTCGTAACCCCATTCTGGCGACGGATACGGGTTAGGAGAGTTATATTTTATTGGTATCAGAGCTACGATTTAGTCGATTCTAAGACTAACGTAGCGCGTGTGAGACTAGCTATACATGCCATATTATATACTGTGATAGTGTGATGACTTTTGACATTTGAAAATGTGTTTTCATATAGTAAATGGATCCCAACAGAGCTGTAGCTGATGATGTCGAGAGTGTAGTGCCTACTCCCGCGCAAGGGATAGCTGATTTTCGATCGATTTTGAGTAACCAGGAAAGAGAGGCTAGACAAGCCTTTTACCAAATGATGAATGACTGGTTTACTCGGTATATCCGGACTAACCGGGCTGCACAACAACCTCCACCCCTGACTAATCCATCTTCGACGCCTGCTTTACCTTAAGTAACTGATCAGCTGAGATTATATAAGCCACCTGTTGATAAAATCAGAAAACACGGAGATGAATAGTTTCAAGCTACTGATGATGATGATGCTGAGCGGGCTGAGTTCTAGCTTGATAATACTATACGTGTGTTTGATGAGTTGTCCTGTACCCCGGATGAATGTTTAAAATGTGTCATATCTTTGCTTCGAGACACAGCATATCACTAGTGGAATACTCTAGTTTCAGTGGTTCCGAATGAGCGGGTGACCTGGGAATTCTTTCAGACTGAGTACTGTAAGAAATACATCAGCCAGAGATTTATTGACCAGAAGCGCAAAGAATTTCTGGAGCTGAAACAGGGTCGGATGACCGTGACATAGTATGAGCGAAAATTTGTGAGACTTAGTCGATATGCCCGAGAGTGTATTCTACCGAAGCTATAATGTGTAAAAGATTTGAAGATAGGATGAATGAAGACATTAAACTGTTACTCAGCATACTTGAGATAAAAGAGTTCGTAGTACTAGTTGAGCGAGCTTGCAAAGCTGAAGAGCTCGGGAAAGAGAAAAGAAAAGCTGACTTTGAAGGTAGAGATTTGCAAAAGAGATTATTCAGTAAGTCATTCCAGTCGGCACCAAAAAATTTTTGAGATGATTTTAGTCATTCTAAAGCCACTTCGGGTTATTCCAGACGGGATCAGAGTACACCACCTATGAGCTCAAGAGCTACCTTAGTAGCTAGTGTGGGTAATGTTAGATCAAATCAACATGAGTGTAAACAATACGGCAAACGACATCTCAGCAGTTGCAAATTGCAAGATCGGGCTTGTTTTAAATGTGGATCGATGGATCATTATATTCGTGAATGCCCAGTGTTAGCTGAAGAAAATCCAGTGTAGAATACGAAAACGGGTAATATTGCAGCCTGGGGTAGACCACTCAGAAATGATGGTAATGCGAGTGGCAGTCAGAGAGAGACTAAAGATACAGCAGTCAGATCTACGGATCGTGCACCTGCCAGAGCCTATGCTATACGCGCATACGAGGAGGCTTCGTCCCCAGATGTCACTACTGGTACATTTACTCTTTATGATACTAACGTAATTACATTGATTGAACCTACTTTGACTCATTCTTATGTGTGTGAGACTTTAGTATTCAGTAAGACTCTGCCTGTTGAGTCTACTGAGTTTGTGATTAGAGTGTCAAACCCCTTGGGCCAGTATGTTGTGGTTGATAAAGTGTGTAAGAATTGTCCCTTGATGGTTCGAGATTAGTGCTTTCTGGCTGACTTGATGTTGTTGCCATTTGATAAGTTCGCATAATTATGGGTATGGACTGGTTGACTTTGCATGATGCTGTTGTAAACTGCAAGAGAAAGACTATTGATTTACAGTGCCAGAATGATGAGATTATTCGGATTGAGTCTAATGATCTTAATGGGTTACCAGCAGTGATTTCTTTGATGTTAGCTCAGAAATATGTGAGAAAAGGCTGCGAAGCTTACTTTGCATATGTCCTTGATAGTAAAGTGGCTAAAAGAAACATTGAATCAATACCTGTTGTGTGTGAGTATCCGGATGTGTTTCTTGAAGAATTATCAGATTTACCACCTATTCAGGAGGTAGAGTTTGGCATTGAGTTAATGCCTGAGACGACACCAATATCCATAGCTCCATACAGAATGGCACCTACTGAATTAAAAGAATTGAAAGTTCAGCTGCAAAAGTTAATAGACAGAGGTTTTGCTGACCGAGTTTCTCACCCTAGAGTGCGCCAATGTTATTTGTGAAAAAGAAAGACAGAACTATGAGAATGTGCATTGATTATAGATAGCTCAATAAGGTGACTATAAAGAATAAGTATCTGTTACCACAGATTGATGATTTGTTTGATCAACTGAAGGGAGCCACAGTGTTTTCGAAGATAGACATGAGATCAGGCTATTATCAGCTGCAGGTTAAAGACTCTCATGTACCAAAGACTGCTTTTCGAACGAGGAATGGACACTATGAGTTTTTGGTTATGCCTTTTGGATAATGCACCTATTGTTTTTATGGATTTGATGAATTGAATCTTTAGACAGTATTTGGATCGGTTTGTAGTTGTGTTCATAGATGACATTTTGATCAATTCCCGTAATGAAATCGAACATGTCGAACATCTGAGACTTGTGTTACAGACTTTTTGAGATAAACAGTTGTATGCAAAGTTTAGTAAATGTGAGTTCTGGTTAAGCGAAGTCAGTTTTCTGGGCCATGTTGTATCAGTATCGGGTATTCAGGTTGGTCTAAGTAAAATTTCAACTATACTTGATTGGAAACCTCCGAGGAATGTTTCTGAAGTCTGAAGCTTTCTGGGACTTGCTGGTTATTTTAGATTATTTGTGAAAGGTTTCTCTATGATTTCAGCTCCGGTGAAAAGGCTATTGCAAAAAGATGTTAAGTTCGAGTGCTCAGAAAAGTGCCAAAAAAGCTTTGATCAATTGAAAGTCCTTTTGACTGAAGCTCTAGTGCTAGTTCAGCCAGAATCGGGAAAAGAATTTTTTATCTATAATGATGCATCTTTAAATGGTTTGGGCTGTGTTTTGATGTAGGAAGGCAGAGTTATAGCTTATGCCTCGAGACAGTTAAAGCCACATAAAAAGAACTATCCGACATACTACCTAGAATTGGCAGCTATCGTGTTTGCATTGAAAATTTGGTGCCACTATCTGTTTGGTAAGAAATGTCATGTTTATTTAGATCACAAAAGCCTAAAATACTTGATGAATCAGAAAGATCTGAACTTGAGACAACGCTGATTGTTAGAACTACTAAAAGACTACGAGTTTGTAATTGACTGCCACCCAGGAAAGGCCAATGTTGTTGCTGATGCTCTAAGCTGAAAATCACTATTTGCTTTACGTGCAATGAATACGCATATGGCTATGTCTGATGATGCTTTGATAATAGTTGAATTAAAAGCAAGATCGTTATTTTTTCAGCAAATTTATGATGCCCAGAAGGTTGATGATGATTTGTTAGCAAAACGAGCTCAATGTGATTCAAATGCTGATTCAGAGTTTCGAGTTGATTCTGATGGTTGTTTGAGATTTAGAAACTGAATATGTGTACCGAGGAATTCAAAATCGATCCAGATTATTTTGAATGAAGTTCACAGCAATCGATTATCTGTCCACCCAGGTAGTACGAAGATGTACAATGATCTGAAACAACTTTACTAGTGGCATGGTATGAAACGAGACATTTCTGACTTTGTTTCGAAATGTTTAGTCTATCAGCAAGTGAAAGCCGAGCATCAGGTACCTTCTGGATTGCTTCAGCAGATTATGATACTTGAGTGGAAATGGGACAGAGTCACAATGGACTTTGTATCTGATTTACCGTTGACACCAAGCAAGAAAAATGTAACCTGGGTTATTGTGGATAGATTGACCAAATCGGCTTATTTTGTTTCGATTTGTACAAATTAGTCACTTGATAAGCTAGTTGAATTGTATATTTCTCAGATTGTGAGATTACATGGTGTGCCTATTTCTATTGTTTCGGATAGAGATCCGAGGTTTACATCGCGGTTTTGGAAGAAACTGCAAGATGCATGTAACAGCTCGATTTTGGGTCTAGTCAGAATAGTAGTTTCGGGACTACAAACCCAAAGTCCAAAAAAATTATTTTATTAATTTATTAAGGTTTACAGCATGATGGAATTATCATGTGAAAATTCCATAAAGTAATTTTACTGTTTGAATGCTTAATTTGATAAAAGGACTTAATCGCGTAAAATACAAAAGTTGCATTTTATTTGTTAAAAGTGTTCAATGGCTATTAAAAGGAAGTGTGGAGTACTTGCATAGCAATTATCCCATTGATATTGTGAGTAGACGGTTAGGCAGAGCATGAAATAGTGAATTTTGTTTTTTTATGTTTTGATCAAAGGGTATTTTGGTAATTAAGTTAATAAGTATAATAATACAAAAATAGTAAAAAGGCATCATCTTTTTCTCTTTTCTTCTTGAACCGAATGTGAAAATAAAATGGGCAGCCATGGAGAAAGCTAGATTTGGCCAAGCTTTGTGCTTTAATTGGTGAGTCGGTTTTGCTCAGTTTTTAAGAATTTCTACGTTTTTGAGACTGTTGCAGCTTAATCTAGTTAGCCCGTATCTTGGATTTCTGAACTGTTAAAGATTTTAAAAAATGCCATTGATGAATAAGCATGTATTGTGAAGTTTCTTGATAGATTATGAATGATTGTTGATAGATATACAAGTTTTGTTAAATGATTTTTAATGAAAATACAAATTAGGGGCTAATTTGCGAAATTTATAAATTTAGTGGTTGAAATGTGAAATAAATGAAAATGTGGGCTGCTATATGCATGAAAAAAGTTTGACTAGGCATGGGTAGCAAAGAAATTGAATGAATTTCATTTTACGAGCCTAGGGGCAAAAGCATAAATATGACAAAGTTTAGGGGTAAAAATATAATTTTACCAAAAATGTGAAACTGGGTTAATTTGAGTAGCATGATGGGTAAATAAATTAAATGTGTTGTTATAGATCAAGGAAGATGAGATTCAGACTTAAAATAGGGGAAAAACAAAGAGTATGACGAATAAGTCCTTTTCACCAATTGTGCTACCGAGGTAAGTCCGTGTGATTAAATAAGCATGATATCCATGTTATTGTTAATATACTTGAAATCTATCTTGCTATCATTATATTGAATTATAAGTTGATGATATTGTACATGAGAAAGTGATGCCAAATGTTAATAACATTTGGGTGATGATTGAATACATTAGAAATTTGATGGAATATGATATTTCATTAAAACGAGTAAGTCGGGTGTGAATAATGCAACTACATTGTTATCATATGCAATTGAATTGTTATAGCATAAATTATTGATTGTGAATATGAGTATGTATGAATAGAATTGATGTAGTAGAAACTCCCAGCTGAACCTTAGGAATAGATCGGATATCATTGCCATGACATTTGGGTGATATGGATGTGTGCTAGTGTAAGACATGTCTGGGGACATGCATCGGCCACAATATGAGAGCCAGTGTAAGACCAGATCTGGGACATGGCATCGGTATTAAAGCGAGAGCTATTGTAAGACATGTCTGGGACATGCATCAACTTCGAGATATGCAAGCTAGTGTAAGACCTGTCTGGGACATGGCATCGACACCGATAGATGAGAGCCAGTGTAAGACCTGTCTAGGACATGGCATCAGCCTCGATATATGAAAGTTAATGTATGACCTGTTTGGGATATGGCATCGACTTAGATATGTGAGCCAGTGTAAGACCATGTTTGGAACATGGCATTGGCATCATATCCTTATGTTTGAGGCTTAGTGATTATCCTATGGTATTCCAAATGGTTCAACGGGAAATTTAAGGTTTAAGTCGAAATGATAGAGCTATAGCTATGTTGTGAGTGGTACAGGTACTTACATGAAATTGATTAAATGTGAATTCAATTCATAATGTATGATTAGTAAGGAATGAATATGAGCATGTTGAGTAACATAAGTATGTATGCCAAGTTCATGAGAAATGATTTCGGTTCATGATGCACATTTGGTGAAGATGTAAATAGGTAATTCATGCCTATAAGAATGATTTTGTGATGAACTTATGATTATAGGTATATACTTATGATGTATAAATATGTATCTTTACCAATGTGATGAAAATAAATTAATAAGGTGTGATAAACTTAGTATCATTAATTTACACTAAAGCAGTTTTGGACAGCAACTATAGTCTGAATTTAAAAATCCACTAAAAATTGTGGAAATTGAGTTATAGGCTGAATAAAATATTAAATTAAAGCTTAATGAGTATAGTTTCACATAGAAGAAACGGTGTAAGCAAAAGAGTTTCATATTATGAAATATTTAAATTGTTGTCGATTGAGTCGTAATGATTTTGAAATCCCCTGTTTTGATTTGATAAAATAATTAAAAATTGTAAAAAATATTTATGGATTATAATTTATATTATTAGAATTATTAATAAGTTTATTTTCAATAGAAATAGACGGGAACATCATTTGAGTCCTTTATTATGAGATAATTAACTTTTAGTGAAGAAGGGTCGAAACTGTCAGACAGCGTAAAAGGGGTAATTTTAAAGAATAAACTATACTTATTGGCTAGACCAAAAATTCTGAAAATTTTATAGTAATAAGATATGTGAGTCTAGTTTTAGGAAAAATTAGTGGATCTTAATTTTGAGTTCCATAGCTCCAGATATAAATAATTTAGTAACTGTGACGCGTGAAAACAACTTGACCTAAGCATAAGTAAAAGTGCAAATATGGTTGTATTACCTTGAGGAGCAAGTTGATAATTGCTTATTATTTTCATACGGTCTTACTAAGATTTGAAGCTTACTCCCTTCCTTCCCTTTTCTTTAGTGTTGTTAGGTTATCTCGGGATTAGAGATCGTTGAAGGCAACATCACACTATCAAGTCATCACCCTTGTAATATCAATATATGTTAAACATTTTTAAGTGAGTGGCATGTATAGGGACTTATCTTTATGTTATGTGTTATTATAATTAGCCAAATGCATTGGCTTATATTGATTTATTTGTATATGGACAAGAGGTGTGTCTTATTTTGATTATGGTTTGTGAACCTATCTATCTATGCTATGTTCTAATGCTTGTGATGAGATGGTGTGATTATGTTTGTTTGTCATATATGGTTGGCATTAATGTTATGAATGTGTCTTAATATGAGATGCTAAAATCATTAAAATGATGTCATGATATGTGTCCTTCATGTGTATAAAGATGTGAAGGATTAAGGGTACGTAAAGGCTTAGAAAATAGCCTAAGTGTTGACCACACGGACAGAGACACTGCTTTGTGTATCAACCATGTGGGGGACACGACCTTAGTACACAGGTGTGTGACTTGGCCATGTGACTTTAAATGTTTGCTGATGTCATAAACAGAGAGTTACACAGGCTGAAGACACGGGTGTGTCCAAGCCAAACGGGCGTGTGACTCTCCAAAGTGTGAAAATTTTCTAAGTGTTGCAAAAGTTTTATATATTTTCGGTTTGGTCCCAAACCAGTTTGAATGCATGTTTAGGGCTTCGTAGGCCCATGTATGGGACATTATGCATGTGTATGAAAAGTTTTGAATTAAAATAAATTTTGTAGCCTGATTTTTGCATGTTTGTTAACGATTAAGTCCGGTAATGCCTCGTACCCTGTTCCGGCATCGGACACGGGTAAGGGGTGTTACAATGCACTAGGTACGAAATTACATTTCAGCACTACTTTCCATCCACAAACAGATGATCAGTCTAAACGAATCATTCAAATACTTGAGGATATGTTCTGATGTTGCATTCTCAAGTTTGAAGATACGTGGGAACGATACCTACCTCTGATTGAATTTGCGTATAATAACAGCTTTCAATTAAGTATCAAAATGGCACCTTATAAGGCTTTGTATGGTCGTAAATGTCATACATTGCTGTACTGGACTGAGCTCAGTGGAAATAAGATACACAGGGTCGATTTGATTATAGAAACTGAACAGAAAGTGAAAGTGATCCGTAAAAGTCTAAAAGCAGCATCAGATCGTCAGAAATCATATGCGAACTTGAAACATAAAGATATAGAGTTTCAGATCGGAGATAAAGTCTTCTTGAAAGTTTCACCGTGGAAGAAAATACTCATATTTGGTCGTAAAGGCAAATTGAGTCCGAGGTTTATTGGATCGTATGAGATTATAGAACGCATTGGCCCGGTTGCTTACAGACTATTGTTGCCACCTGAGTTAGAAAGGATCCATAATTTATTCCATGTTTCAATGCTTTGTAGATATCAATCTGATCCTTCACATGTGATTAGTCTGTCTGAGATTGAGATTAAGCCCGATATGACATACGAGGAAGAACCGATTCGTATTTTGGCTTGCGAGATTAAAGAGTTGCGTAATAAGAAGATTTTGTTAGTTAAAGTACTGTGGCATAAACATGGAGTTGAGGAATCAACGTGGGAACCAGAGGATTTAATAAGAGAACATTATCTGAACCTATTCATCGGTAAGATTTTCGGGGACGAAAATCCCAAAGGAGAGTTGTAACAGCCCGATTTAGACCCTAATCAGAACGGTAGTTTTGGGACCACGAATCCGAGTCAGAAAAATATTTAAAAATTATTTTCTGTGTTTATTTTGTGTGAATTTATATTTGTGAAATTTTCGTGATTTAATTTTATCGTTTGAGTGTCCAATTAAATAAAATGACTTAATTATAAAAGGGCCAAAATGAATGTGTCTTTATAAAGGAAGTGTTTATGATGCAATTATGCCATTGGTTTTATTTTTGGACAGTAATGGACATAATACAAGTGATAATATAATGTTTTAATTAAGGTTATATATGTAAATTAAATGTTAAGTTATATTATATCATAAAACATAAAAAAATAAAGCCATGTTCATATTTTTTTTACACTTCCAAAACTTAAATAAGAAAGAAAAGAAAAAGAAACTAGGGTTCGGCCATAGTCAAGCTCAATCAAGGTATGTAACTAGTTCAGTTTTTGATAATTTTTACGTTTTTGAGATCACTGCTTCGAGTACTACAAAACCCATGCTTAAATTTTTTATTTTGGTGAATATTTTGAGTTATGCCATTGTTGAGAGCTTGTGATTTATGTTGTTTGATGATGAAATATGAAAGATATGTTTTGTAACACCCCGAACCCGAGACCATCGCCGGTGTCGGACACGAGGGGTTAACGAGACAAATCCTCTTAAAGTACCGACCAATTCGGCATTTCCAGACAGGCTGGAAAACTGCGTCACCGTCGCCTTAAAAATCATATCTTGAGTTTCAAAACTCGGAAACTGATTCTGTAAATTTTCCCTGAAATTAGACTCATATATCCATCCATGGATTTATTTCTAGAATTTTTGGTCATGCCAATTGGTACAGTTTATTAGTTAAAGTCACCCATGTTACAGGGGTCGACTATGCTGACCTTTGCGTGTTACAACTTGAATATCTCTCTGTACAGGGCTTTAATACTGGTGCCGTTTGTTTCTAATGAAACTAGACTCAAAATGGAATCTGCACATATAAGGTATGACTTCTAATTCTTTCTGGATAATTTATAGTAAATTTTCAAAGTCGCGACAGGGGACCCAGAAACCGTTCTGACCCTGTCTCACGAGAACTTTAATATCTCTCGGTATACTGTTCATATGATCATTTCGTTACTTTCATATGAAAATAGACTCGTCAAGGTTCATTTACATAACTTATTCACAATTTAATACCCTTCCTACAAATTTTGGTGATTTTTCACATCCACGTCACTGCAACTGGCAGCATCTGTTTTTAAGGTAGGCCTTACCTATTTTGTAGTTTCCATGGACCAACTATAGTCTAGTCATACATAGGTCCTCCTATGATCATGTTTAGCCATTCCAATGGCTGATCATGTGACCAACACTCCCATTCCAATCCATAATAACATCATGAAACCATATAAAATTACAAACCACAAATGGTCTAATTTCAGTACTCCACTTTTACGAACCATTTTCGCATGGCCGTACATATATACATCACAAAAGCACTTGAAAACAACCGAGGTAGTCCTATACATGCCATATCCAAAGTTCAACTAAAAGAGTACCAAAATGGGGACTTTGATAGTGTGGATGACTTCGACTTCAAGGATCCCGAATCCGATAGCTAACGAGCAAAATCTATAAGACAGAAACAGAGAAACGGAGTAAGCAATTTATGCTTAGTAAGTTTGAGCAAGAAATTCCAGCACAACAAAAGCTTAGCATTCATAAAGCTAACGGATAATTTCATATGTACAAACTCTCAATATCATACTCATTTCACATTTCAACCCCTATGATCATACATAAGGGATAACCTTAGTCACATACCGGAAACTCATTACTCGACTGAGCGAATATTATTCGAAGGGAATCAACTGATTCAAGCTCATATGAACATACCTCATTGCTGGAATTTTTCTCAAGCGCATTAACTGAAATTTTACAGCAAGATTGCTTATTCTAGAATCACGTACCTTCGGAATTTAACCGGATATAACGACTCGCTCAAATGCCTTAGGGACGAAGCCCGGTTATAGCGACTTGCACGAATGCCTTCGGGACTTAACCCGGGTTTAGTAACTTGCACAAAGCCTTCGGGATTAGCCCGGATTTATTAACTCGCACGAATGCCTTTGGATCCTAGTCCGGATATAGTCACTTAGCACAAAGCCTTCGGGACTTAGCCCGACATCATTCAATAACCGAGCACAATTGTCAATAAATTATGACACATTCAGATTTCATTTTCAATAGCAAAGCTCAAACACAAGGCACTTTTTACACTTGCAATTTCGCTCAATAGCCACACACAAAGAGCATGATTTTAATTTGCTTTAAACATGATCTAATCAATTCGAATTTAAGCTCTATTACTCAAGAACTTACCTTGGATGTTGTCGGCGATTTCGACGGCTACTCGACTACTTTTTCCTTCCCTTTATCGGATTTAGCTCCCTTTGCTCTTGAGCTTAATTTGACAAATAAATTGATTTAATCATTTGAGCATCGAAGAGAAATTCAAGGTACTTAGCCAATATATATACTCATTTGGCATCAAAGTCACATATGTACGAAATCATGAATCGAACTCAACACATTAGTTAATATTCCTCTTAGTCAATTTTCTAAGCCAAGAATAGGCATCAATATGCTTGCCTCTAACCGAGTGCATGCACACCAATTTCCCTCATGTGGCCGAATATGCATGTCCATGTTGAGGCCAATTATACACTTCATACCACACCAAAAAAAACAGCATACATTTTACTAACTAATGCATTCCATAATGTAACTCAATACACATCTATCATTTCCTTCATGATCGAAACATCATCACAAGCAAATATACACCTTGAAATAGTATATATGTCATACCAATACATCATGTACAACATATATACATATATATATGCTAGAGCCGAATCTCAAGTTGATTGTAACTAAACACGAACAAAATTTCAAAACACAAATCTTACTTTCCATGCAATGAGCATAAATCACACTTTTGGATGTACCATGGCGAATACATCACAACACCATAATTTTGGTCATGATTAAACAAAGAACTTAGCATCTCATTCAAAATGCTAAAAGAAAATCTAAGAGTCCTCAATCCCCCATCACATGTATCATTATCAAGCTTGATATTTAGCATGCAATGGCATTTACACCACATTTACTTTGGCGAATTTCATTCCCATGACATTGCAAAGATTTGAACCATGGGCTACCAAGAACATCAAGCTAGCAACTAAAAACATGCATGAATTTCATGGCACAATCTCAAACATACCTTAATCTTGATGCAAGTTTAGCCAACCTCTTCCTAATCCTCTTCCAAAACAAACATGAAGCAAAATTCCTTCCTTCCTCTAGTATTTTCGGTCAAGAGAGAATGCAAGGTTGGATGAACAATTTTTTCTTTTTTTTCATCTACAATACACTGCAATGGGGTTTCACACTCACACTCACATTTTTTTCTTTTCTTTCTTTATTACCCATGCTTATTTGTTTATTATTTCTCCTAATGCCCAACAAAACATGTTTCATGACATGTTTAGCCCATGATTCCTTGTCATGGCGGCCACTACAACTTGGGGGAATTTGACATGCAAGTCCTCCCTTTGACTACATGCACTATTAGGTCCTTATAGATTAGCCTTTCACTTTTCAAAAGTGTCACACAAGTCCTACTAACTCAATTCACATGCAATCGGCTAAATCGAACTTGAAATTTTCACACATTCATAATTACATATTCTAGACAATAAATTTTACATTCAAACATTTCGGTGACTCGGTTTAGCGGTCCCAAACCACTTCCGCTAGGGTCAATTTTGGGTGTCACAACTCTCCCCACTTAAGAAATTTTCGTCCCCAAAATCTTACCGTAAATAAGGTTGGGTATCGCTCTTTCATAGAGTTCTCGTTTTCCCAAGTAGCTTCTTCTATCCCGTGTTTGAGCCATAACACTTTCACTAGCGGAACCCGCTTGTTTCGCAACTCTTTCACTTCACGTGCGTGATACGAATCGGTTCTTCCTCATAACTCATATTGGCTTGAATTTCAACCTCGATGGACTAATCACGTGCGATGGATCGATCTATAGCGTCAAGCATCGAAACATGAAAGACGTCATGAATCTTTTTGAGTTCGGGGCAAAATCGCACGATATGCCATCGGACCGACTCGCCAGATATCTCATATGGCCCAATGAACCTCGGGCTCAACTTGCCCTTACGGCTGAATCGAGTATCTTTTTCCAAGGTGAAACCTTGAGAAACACTTTATCTCCCACCGATACTCGATGTCTTTACGCTTTAGATCCGCGTCATTTACTTCGACGATCGAGGCTATCTTCGACTTTCACGGATTACTTTCACTTTCTGCTCAAAGATCTCTAATCAAATCCACCCGAAAATTTTGCTTTCACCGAGCTCACCAAAACAATGGTGTACGGCATTTACGACCGTACAAAGCCTCGTAAGGTGCCATCCTAATACTTGATTGAAAACTATTGTTATAAGCGAATTCAATCAAAGACAAATACCATTCCCATGAACCATCGAACTCGAGGATGCAACATCTCAACATATCCTCAAGTATTTGAATTATCCGCCGGATTGACCATCGGTTTGGGGGTGAAAGGCGGTCTTTGAAATGCAACTTGGTACCCAAAGCTTCTTGCAACTTCTTCCAAAATCGCGAGGTAAATCTCGGATCTCTATCCGACACGATGGAAATAGGCACCCGTGTAATCTCACAACTCGAGAAGCGTACAATTCGGCTAGTTTGTCCATTGAAAATCCGTGCGTCACGGGGACAAAGTGAGCCGACTTAGACAATCTATCTACCACGACCCAAACCGCATCCTTCTTACTCACGACAATGGCGGTCCGGATACAAAGTCCATTGTGACTTGATCCCATTTCCACTCGGGTATCGTGATCGGCTGAAGTAATCCTCAAGGCACTTGATGTTCCGCTTTCACTTGTTGACATATTAAACATCTCAAACAAAGTCGAGATGTCTTGTTTCATACCATGCCACCAAAACCGATGTTTCAAATCGTTGTACATCTTCGTACTCCCGGTGGATTGCCATTCGGCTACAATGGGCTTCGCTCGAATTATCGAAATAAGTTCAATTCTTTGGAACACACAGACGACTTCAACCTCAAACAATCGTCATCATCAATTTGAAACTCCGATTCCTTGTTCAGAACACACTCAGCTCGTTTTGCAAGCAACTCCTCATCAACTTTTTGAGCTTCCCGAATTTGATGAGCCAACAATGGTTTGGCCTTTAATTCGGCTACTAACACATTGTCGGGTAAGATAGACAAGTGTGAATTCATCGTCAGAAAGCAAACAAAGTGATTTCGCTTAAGGCATCCGCAACCACATTAGCCTTTCCCGGGTGATAATCAATGACGAGCTCATAATCTTTTAACAACTCGAGCCAACGTCTTTGTCGCAGATTTAAGTCTCTTTGGGTCATCAAATATTTGAGACTTTTGTGATCCGAATACACATGGCACTTCTCACCAAATAAGTAATGTCGCCATATCTTTAAGGCGAATACGATGGCGACCAATTCGAGATCATGGGTCGGATAATTTTTCTTATGTGGCTTTAATTGTCTCGACGCATAAGCCACAACTCGCCTTTCTTGCATCAATACGCAACCCAACCCAAGTAGGGATGCGTCACTATAAATGACAAACTCTTTGCCCGATTCGGGTTGCACTAGAATTGGGGCTTCACCAAATAAGTTTTCATTGATCGAAACTTTTCGACATTTCTCCGTCCATTCGAACTTAACATCCTTTTGGAGTAGCCATCATTGGCGTGGCTATCATTGAGAAACCTTTACAAATCGTTTGGTAATAACCTAAAGCCCCAAAAGCTCGAACCTCAAGAATATTTCTGAGGCTTCCAATTAAGTATGGCTGAAATTTTGTTCTGGTCGACTCGAATACCCGATCTGCGATACCACATGCCCCAAGAAGCTAACCTCTCTTATCCAGAACTCACACTTGCTGAACTTAGCATATAACTGCTTATCCCGTAAAATTTGCAGCACTAACCTCAGGTGTTCAACATGGTCGGTCTCATTTCTTGAATAGACCAAGATGTCATTAATGAATACGACTACGAACCGATCCAAATATGGTCTGAAGATCCGATTCATCAAATCCATAAATACCGCAGGGGCATTAGTAAGCCCAAATGGCATCACTAGGAACTCGTAGTGACCATATCTCGCTCAAGGCGCTCTTGGGTACGTCCAATCTCGAATTCGCAATTGATAATAGCCCGATCTCAAATCTATTTTCGAGAACACCGAGGCTCTTCAGTTGATCGAACAAATTGTCGATACGCTGATAACGGATATTTGTTCTTTATCGCCGCTTTATTAAGTCGACGATAGTCGATGCACAACCTCATGGTTCCATCCTTCTTTTCACAAACAACACCGGCGCACCCAAGGCGAAAAACTCGGCGAGCAAAACCTCATCCACCAATTCTTGCAACCGAGCTTTCAACTCCTTTAATTCCGTTGGTGCCATATGATACGGAGCTATCGAAATTGAGTGGTACCAGTACCAATTCGATGCCAAATTCTATTTCCGAACAAAGCAGAACCCGCAATTCTTCGTGGAAAACATCCGGTATTCACAAACCACTAGCACAGATTCGGGTTTCTTTTCTGACTCCTTGTCATCGAGCACATATGCAAGGTACGCTTCACACCCTTTTCTTACATATTTCTGGGCCAATATTACTGATATTATAGTCGGCAACCCTTTAAGTCTCAGAGACTCAACCCGAATTATCTCGTTATTCGCGCACCTCAAATCGATAGTCTTGCTTTTGCAATTTACAACCGCATCGTGCATGGTCAACCAATCCAAACCAAGAATAACGTCAATTCATCGAACGGCAAAAGCATCAAGTCCGCGGAAAACAAGAACCTCGAACACTAGGGGACTTTTCTTACACACTTTGTTGACAAGCACGTAATGACCCAAGGGGTTTGACACCAGATTACAAACTCGAGAGACTCAATAGGCAAAGTCTTCTTTGGATGCTAAGGTTTCACATATATAAGAATGAGTAGAACCGTGGTCAATCAAAGCAATCACATTAGTATCGAAAAGAGTGAAAGTACCAGAATAACATCCGGTGAGGCAAGATCCTCGCGTCTGCCGTATGGCATAAGTCCTAGCAGAGCACGAGCCTCGGGTCTTGTTGTAGCATCTCTTGACCCTCTCGACCGCCACTAGTGTTGCCCGCATTTACGGATGGCCTACCTCTAGCAGTTGGTAGCACCCGGTTTCCACTTTGACTTACATTTTGTTCAAGCAACCTCGGGCAATCCTTGATAAAGTGGTCGGCCGATCCACACTTATAGCAGAGCGATCACGGAACCTCACACTCCCGAATGCCATTTGCCACAATGCGACTCCGCTCGCTCTCTCTCGCGATCATTTCCACCATCGGGATTGAAGTGACTCGTGTGGTCACAGGGGTCGATCGCGATCTCGTCTAGAAAAGCCCGGCGCCTCTAGACCGGCTCACATCATCTCGAAATCTCTTCGATGCTGTTGAAGAGACTTTCCGAGGACCTTTTCAAATTCTCCGGTTCCCACATCAACTTTTGTTTCTCTTTTCTAAGCTCTTCTACTTTACAAGCTCGCTCAACAAGTACTACGAACTCTCGTATCTCGAGAATGCCAACGAACATCTTTATATCATCAATCAGCCCATCCTCGAGCGCTTACACATAATAGCTTCGGACGAAATGCATTCTCACGCTGCATCGCTAAGCCTCACAAATTTTCGTTCGTAGTCAGAATCGACATAGAGCCTTGCTTAAGATCAAGAAATTCCTTCGCTTTTGGTCGATGAATCTCGATCGATATACTTTTTCTAACTCGGTTTGAAAGAACTCCCAAGTTACTTACTCTCTAGGCACCACGAAGTCGAGTACTCCACCAATAGTAGGCGGAATCGCGTAGCAAGGAGATGGTACACTTTAAGCACTCATCGTGTACAAGATAGCTCATCGAGCACCGGATAGTGTTGTCCAACCAAAATTCAGCTTGCTCAAAGATCGTCATCATCCGTAGCTTTAAATTCAGTGGCCCCATGTTTTCAATCCTCGTCGATCGGGGCTTACTTGACCTTATTTGGTCGATTCGGAGGTATTGTAGGTGCGGGGTTGCATTAGTCGGGAATGGAGGTTGTGGAACAGTAGTGTTAGTTCGAATGTATTGGTTGAACCAATCATTCATCACACTATAAAAGGCTTGCCTAGCCTCATCATTCGGATTGCTGGCCATAGGTTGAGAGTCCGCCGCTGTCCCTTGCGCGCTGAGCAGCGCCACACTCTCCACATCATCAGCTATTGCTCGGTTGGGATCGGGATCCATTGCTATAAACAAACACAAATTCATTGTCGTAAATCACCACACTATCAATTTATCTCTATATGGCATGTATAGCTAGACCCCAAACATATCACGGTAGCCCTAGAATCGACTAAACCATAGCTCTGATACCAATAAAATTGTAACACCCCGAACCCGAGACCATCGCCGGTGTCGAACACGAGGGGTTAACGAGACAAATCCTCTTAAAGTACCGACCAATTCGGCATTTCCAGACAGGCTGGAAAACTGCATCACCGTCGCCTTAAAAATCATATCTTGAGTTTCAAAACTCGGAAACTGATTCCGTAAATTTTCCCTGAAATTATACTCATATATCCATCCATGGATTTATTTCTAGAATTTTTGGTCAGTCCAATTGGTACAGTTTATTAGCTAAAGTCACCCATGTTACAGGGGTTGACTATGCTGACCTTTGCGCGTTACAACTTGAATATCTCTCTGTACAGGGCTTTAATACTGGTGCCGTTTGTTTCTAATGAAACTAGACTCAAAATGGAATCTGCACATATAAGGCATGACTTCTAATTCTTTCTGGATAATTTATAGTAAATTTTCAAAGTCGTGACAGGGGACCCAGAAACCGTTCTGGCCCTGTCTCACGAGAACTTTAATATCTCTTGGTATACTGTTCATATGATCGTTTCGTTACTTTCATATGAAAATAGACTCGTCAAGGTTCGTTTACATAACTTATTCACAATTTAATACCTTTCCTACAAATTTTGGTGATTTTTCACATCCACGTCACTGCAACTGGCAGCATCTGTTTTTAAGGTAGGCCTTACCTATTTTGTAGTTTCCATGGACCAACTATAGTCTAGTCATACATAGGTCCTCCTATGATCATGTTTAGCCATTCCAATGGCTGATCATGTGACCAACACTCCCATTCCAATCCATAATAACATCATGAAACCATATAAAATTACAAACCACAAATGGTCTAATTCCAGACTCCACTTTTACGAACCATTTTCGCATGGCCGTACATATATACATCACAAAAGCACTTGAAAACAACCGAGGGTAGTCCTATACATGCCATATCCAAAGTTCAACTAAAAGAGTACCAAAATGGGGGCTTTGATAGTGTGGATGACTTCGACTTCAAGGATCCCGAATCCGATAGCTAACGAGCGAAATCTATAAGACAGAGAAACAGAGGAAACGGAGTAAGCAATTTATGCTTAGTAAGTTTGAGCAAGAAATTCCAGCACAACAAAAGCTTAGCATTCATAAAGCTAACGGATAATTTCATATGTACAAACTCTCAATATCATACTCATTTCACATTTCAACCCCTATGATCATACATAAGGGATAACCTTAGTCACATACCGGAAACTCATTACTCGACTGAGCGAATATTATTCAAGGAATCAACCGATTCAAGCTCATATGAACATACCTCATTGCTGGAATTTTTCTCAAGCGCATTAACTGAAATTTTACAGCAAGATTGCTTATTCTAGAATCACGTACCTTCAGAATTTAACCGGATATAACGACTCGCTCAAATGCCTTAGGGATGAAGCCCTGGTTATAGCGACTTGCACGAATGCCTTCGGACTTAACCCGGTTTAGTAACTTGCACAAAGCCTTCGGATTAGCCCGGATTTATTAACTCGCATACGAATGCCTTTGGATCCTAGTCCGGATATAGTCACTTAGCACAAAGCCTTCGGGACTTAGCCCGGACATCATTCGAGTAACCGAGCACAATTGTCAATAAATTATGACACATTCAGATTTCATTTTCAATAGCAAAGCTCAAACACAAGGCACTTTTTACACTTGCAATTTCGCTCAATAGCCACACACAAAGAGCATGATTTTAATTTGCTTTAAACATGATCTAATCAATTCAGAATTTAAGCTCTATTACTCAAGAACTTACCTTGGATGTTGTCGAGCGATTTCGACGGCTACTCGACTACTTTTTCCTTCCCTTTATCGGATTTAGCTCCCCTTTGCTCTTGAGCTTAATTTGACAAATAAATTGATTTAATCATTTGAGCATCGAAAGAGAAATTCAAGGTACTTAGCCAATATATATACTCATTTGGCATCAAAGTCACATATGTACGAAATCATGAATCGAACTCAACACATTAGTTAATATTCCTCTTAGCCGAATTTTCTAAGCCAAGAATAGGCATCAATATGCTTGCCTCTAACCGAGTGCATGCACACCAATTTCCCCTCATGTGGCCGAATATGCATGTCCATGTTGAGGCCAATTATACACTTTATACCACACCAAAAAAAAACAGCATACATTTTACTAACTAATGCATTCCATAATGTAACTCAATACACATCTATCATTTCCTTCATGATCGAAACATCATCACAAGCAAATATACACCTTGAAATAGTATATATGTCATACCAATACATCATGTACAACATATATACATATATATATGCTAGAGCCGAATCTCAAGTTGATTGTAACTAAACACGAACAAAATTTCAAAACACAAATCTTACTTTCCATGCAATGAGCATAAATCACACTTTTGGATGTCCCATGGCGAATACATCACAACACCATAATTTTGGTCATGATTAAACAAAGAACTTAGCATCTCATTCAAAATGCTAAAAGAAAATCTAAGAGTCCTCAATCCCCCATCACATGTATCATTATCAAGCTTGATATTTAGCATGCAATGGCATTTACACCACATTTACTTTGGCCGAATTTCATTCCCATGACATTGCAAAGATTTGAACCATGGGCTACCAAGAACATCAAGCTAGCAACTAAAAACATGCATGAATTTCATGGCACAATCTCAAACATACCTTAATCTTGATGCAAGTTTAGCCAACCTCTTCCTAATCCTCTTCCAAAACAAACATGAAGCAAAATTCCTTCCTTCCTCTAGTATTTTCGGTCAAGAGAGAATGCAAGGTTGGATGAACAATTTTTTCTTTTTTTTCATCTACAATACACGGCAATGGGGTTTCACACTCACACTCACATTTTTTTTTCTTTTCTTTCTTTATTACCCATGCTTATTTGTTTATTATTTCTCTCTAATGCCCAACAAAACATGTTTCATGACATGTTTAGCCCATGATTCCTTGTCATGGCCGGCCACTACAACTTGGGGGGGAAATTTGACATGCAAGTCCTCCCCTTTGACTACATGCACTATTAGGTCCTTATAGATTCAAAAGTGTCACACAAGTCCTACTAACTGAATTCACATGCAATCGACTAAATCGGAACTTGAAATTTTCACACATTCATAATTACATATTCTAGACAATAAATTTTACATTCAAACATTTCGGTGACTCGGTTTAGCGGTCCCGAAACCACTTCCCGGCTAGGGTCAATTTTGGGCTGTCACATGTTTTAGATTAACATGTTTTGTATTGAAGTTTTTGATGATTTTGAGTAATCAGAACTAAATTGCAAAATAATAATTTGAGGGACTAAAATGTGAAATAAATGAAATATGTGGACTTGTATGAGTATGAGTAAAATTCAGCCCAACATGGGTATTTTGAAATTTTGTATATTTTGTGTTTTGTGCAATACGGACAAAATTGTAAAAAGTGTAAATGTCAGGGTAAAATGGTAATTTGCCTGTTTATGTGTTTTTGGACTAAATTGAATGAAAATATGTTTGACTGAGATTAATTTGAATATATTTAGATCAAGAACCAAAGAAATCGAATTTAAATCGGGGGAAAGCGAAAGTTGTCGACTAGTTGTCCCGTTTCGTTTTACATGGTTCGAGGTAAGTTTATAAGCAAATAGACGTACATAATTATAATTATTTGTAAATTATACTTGCTGAAATGAAATATGTGATTTTCTATATATATACTAGCTGAATGTGAATAAGCTTGATTACCTTGTTTCTGAATTCATTTCGACCGACTTACAACGTCTGAAAGCCCCGTATGAACCATAGGAATAGTTAAGATACATATGTCATGACATAGGATTTCGATATATGTGTGCAAGTAAGACCATGGCATCGATATGTGACTCCGATATATGTGTGCGAGTAAGACCCTGTCTAGGATAGTGGCATAGATATGTGGTTACATATAAGACCACGTCTGGGACGTTGGCATTGTACGATACATGTGATTATCCGAGTGTCCTAGCCAATTATGAATCATGTATCGGGCAAAGATAAGTTGTGTTCGAATGTGTAAAACGAGCTAAACGGCCAGCTATGAATTTGCTTATTACCTGTCTGAAATAAGGTAAGTAAGTTATTGATATTGTAGTAAATCATGTTGATGTAAGTGAAGAATGTATATGAATGTGAAAAGTAAAATCAGCCTTTGAAATAAATAATGTGAATACCTTTAAAATGATTCTTGAATATGTGTAATAAAGATCAGGTATATTCGGTCATATATAAGTATATGTATGAGATGTTGAATTATGATTCATGAGGATGTGTATTTAAATGTAAGCATACTTGGTTTTAAGGACATTTAAGCTTCGAAAATTGAATGATATTTTTGTGAAAATAAATATATGACCATTCGGCCTAAGTAGCATATATGTTTGTGAGTACATGATATTTATGAAATCGTAAGATTGTGGCTAAATGTGATAATGATGTTATAATTTGATTTATTTTTAATGATTCGATTATACCTTTGAATTGTTAATTTTCTTATGACTTACTACGCTTAAATAGTTTACTCTGTGAGTGTTCTTGTTTGCCTCTATTTTATAGATCTTGGATACAAGTTACAAGCTCGGGGATTCTCAGCCAAATCTATCACACTATCGATCGTCTTCGGTATTTTATAAGCTGAATTTTTGGAACTATGGCATGTATAGGCTGGATTATATTTTGAATTGTTTAATTTCGGTTTATGTAACTATGAGCCATGCGAAAATGGCTTAAAACTTAGTTATGCTTGGTTTTAATGCCTTGTCTTGATGATGGTTATGCTTGGTTGCGATTTTGGTGTTATGTTCATTATATATCTTCAAGTGACTAATGGCTTGATTAAAATGTTTGATACGATGGGTTTTGGTAATTTAGTTTAGATGAATGAATTATAAGGTAATGCTTTGAAAATAGTTGGTGATTTTTGATATGTGCATTTGGTTGATTTCGGTTATGACATATGGATAAATAGGTATGTTTATGAACTCAGTTGTGGTTTGTGATATTTTACAAGTTCATTATGTATGCTTAAAGTGAAAGAATTGCTATAAGTTTTGTAGCTATGTTATACATGATTAGGCATTTAAATATGCACAAGTATACAATGTATTGGCTTGATGTTTATATATATTAGATAATATATATATTTGTTATGTATTTAAATTAAAGTATAAAATATATGTGTGACATGTATGTTATCAAAGATGGATGTATTCGATTTATTGCGATTGAAAATGGATAAATATGTTATATGAATTACTTATCTTGATAAGTTACAAAATGACTTTGTTATATCATAAATTTGATTATCTAAAGTGGTTAATTATTAATATTAAATTCAATATATGATTTGTTGTATAAACTTTTCTTAGAATTAATAAGTGATAAGTTTGCATATTCGGTTATTGACGAATACATTTGATAAGTATGCATACGATATATATATATATATATATAGGTTGGTAGCTTAATACTTATGTGGTAAATTGACGATATATTCGAATGAAATTTATACTTTTAATTCGGTTATAAAAGCATTGTATATTAGTATAATGTGTTTGATTGAGTATATAATTATATATGGTTGATGGATATGATTTGGTAATTGGTTTATTTTGGTAAACATGTGGATTTGATAATGGTTATGACCGAATAAATGTCTATTTGATTGGTTAGACATATGAGGTTAAACTTGATAGTATGCATACATGATTTGGACATGTAATGAAAATATTTGGTTATGAGTTTAATATTCGATTCTCATATTTTCGTATAATGTTGATTGAATATTAACTTGGGGGTTATATGATTTATTGAATCAAAGTATGAAATTTTGTTATGAATTGTATTTGTTTGGTAATGTCTCATAACCCCATTTCAGCGATGGATACGGGTTAGGAGTGTTACAGGGAAGAGGACTCGGGAGACATCACCAAGGAAGGATTGAGGCGCCAATGATGAAGGACAAACAAGACTACTTCAGCTTAGGATTTAAGTCGGACGCAAGATAAAGAAAGAAAGAACTGGAAAAGAAGCAAGAGAAAAGGAAAGCACGGTTGAATGGGGAGAAGATCAAATGGGAACCAATGATCTTTCCCCATATATCAAAGACTTTTGTGTCTAGAGGAATCATTCACCCTGAGAGGGAGACGCCAAAGAAAGAAGCCATAAAAGGAATGTTGGAAAATTTGGACATCAACACCACATATGAAGAAGGGACTAGAGGAGAGAATTTGTCGGGCATTCATCCATATGAGCCGCGAAGTGTAATGAACAATTGGACTGTGGAAGTGATTCCTGTATCTTTAGAACTGACACAGAGTAATGTTCAAAACACACTTATTGGTCTAGGCCTAGGAGTAATTCGACTCCTTTTTGTGAAAGAGGCCTTTGTTCAAAATCGTTATTTCAATAAAGTGCATCTTTGCTATCATTTTTGAGCAGATATTCTTTCATTCTTTTCATTCGTAATTACACTACGCAAATAATTATTCTTAGATTCTTTTATTTTTTGGACTTTCCTTCAAATATTCTTTTATTCTTCATTCACAATCATATGATGCAAATAATTATTCTTAGATTCTTTCGTTCTTTGGATTTTTTCCTTCACCTTCATAATAGGTCCCCGGATATCAATAATATGAGCGACGATGCTAATAACTCAGAGTCTCCTTTTGAGTGAGATATGTTTTTGGATGATTCTCGGGGTTCTGAAGATGATCAAGATTGTAACCTATCTCCTGATTTGTTGAGGATGGTAGAACAAGATGAGAAACAAATTCTACCTCAGAAAGAGTCGATAGAAATTGTGAGCTTGGGAGAAGAGAAAGAGTTGAAAATCGGAGCTAGTATCACCATAGAAACGAAGCGAGACCTTATTGAATTACTTCAAGAATTCAAGGATGTCTTTGCATGGTTATACCAAGACATGCCCGGGTTGAATACTAATATAGTGGTGCATCAACTTCCCATAAAAGAAGAATGTAAGCCAACTTAACAAAAGCTTAGAAGGATGAGGCCCGACGTCTTGCTAAAAATAAAAGAAGAGGTCAAAAAGCAGTTCGACGCTGGATTTCTGAATGTGGTAAAATACTCAGAATGGGTAGCCAACATCGTCCCCATCCCTAAAAAGGATGGAAAAGTACGAATGTGTGTAGACTATAGAGATTTGAATAAAGTCAGCCCAAAAGATAACTTCCCACTACCTCACATTGATATCTTGGTGGACAACACAGCAGGTTACTCACAGTTCTCCTTTATGGATTGTTTCTCGGGATACAATCAGATAAAGATGCATTTTGAAGACATGGAGAGGACCACATTTGTAACCATGTGGGGAACTTTTGCTACAAGGTGATGCTATTTGGATTGAAAAATGCGGGAGCAACATACCAAAGGGCCATGTTAACCCTTTTCCATGACATGATGCATAAAGAAATCGAAGTTTATGTTGATGATATGATCTCAAAGGCCCGAACAGAGAAGGAGCATGTAAAAGTCCTGAGAAAATTGTTCTTAAGATTGAGAAAGTTTTAGCTAAAACTTAATCTAGCAAAATGTACATTTGGAGCCAGGTCCAAAAAGCTACTAGGATTTGTGGTTAGTGAGAAAGGGATCGAGATCGACCCAGATAAAGTCAAAGCCATAAAAGAGTTGCCTCCACTGCATACTCAAAAAGAAGTTCAAGGATTCCTAGGAAGACTAAATTACATAGCTCGGTTCATTTCAAAACTAACCGAGAAATGTGACCCCATTTTTTGTCTCCTTAAGAAACACAACCCAGGTGTATGGGACGAAGAATGATAAAAGACTTTCGACAAGGTCTAATAAGCCACCCTACCCAAATAAGCCATTGATAATATATTTGGTGGTATTTGAGAATTCCATGGGATGCGTACTCGGCCAGCATGATGAGTCAGGAAGGAAAGAAAGAGTTATATACTATATTAGTAAAAATTTTACTGAATGTGAGACAAGGTACTCACCAATCGAGAAGTTGTGTTGTGCTTTGGTTTGGACAACCCGAAGGCTAAGACAGTATATGTTGTATCACACCACTTGGCTCATCTCGAAACTGGATCCTCTGAAGTATATGATGGAGTCAACAGCTTTGAATGGAAGAATAGTTCGATGACAAATTCTGCTTTCTGAATTTGACATAGTTTATGTGAACCAGAAAGCTATAAAAGGAAGTGCGATAGAAAATTTTCTAGCCAGTAGAACTTTGGAAGATTATTAACCCTTAAAGTTTGATTTACCGAACGAAGACTTGATGTACGTTGCAACCACTTAAAATAACTCTCAAGAAAACCACACTTGGAAGTTAAATTTCGTTGGAGCCTCAAATACAGTAGGTAATGGAATTGGGGCAGTCTTGGTGCCCCCAAACGGAGATCATTATCCCTTCACTGGCAAACTGAATTTTGATTGCACAAATAATATGGCAGAGTACAAAGCATGTATCATGGGTATCCGTGTAGCCATAGAATAAAAAATCAAAGTGCTAGAGGTATATGAGGATTCTGCACTACTAATCTATCAGCTCAAAGGCGAATGGGAGACGAGAGATCCCAAATTAATCAATTATCGAAAGATAGTTTTGGAGTTAATGGAAGAATTTGATGACACCATTTTCTACTACCTCCCACGAGATGAGAACCAGATGGCTGATGCCTTGGCTACCTTAACTTCTATGATCAAAGTAAACAAACAAGAGGACATGAAGCCTATCCAAATGAGTGTTTATGAGGTTCCGGCTCATTGCTGCACCATTGATGAAGAAGAGAAAAAAGATGATCACCCTTGGTATCACGGTATATTGCCATATGTGAGGAATTATGGATACCCAGACCAGGCAACCGAGACTGATAAAGGACGTTGAGAAGATTGGCCATTGACTATCATTGACTATGTCTTGGATGGAGAGATCCTATACAAAAGAAGAAAGGATCAAGTGCTATTAAGATGTGTGGACGCTGTAGAGGCCAAGAAAATTCTGGAAGAAGTCCATAAGGGCGTCTGTGTTACACACGCTAACAGCTTTACAATGGCCAGGCAAATTATGAGATTTGGTTATTACTGGTCCTCCATGGAAGGGGATTGTATTAATTACGCCAAAAGATGTCATAAGTGCCAAATCTATGGAGACAAGATTCATGTGCCTCCTTCACCTCTTCACGTTATGACTTCCCCATGGCCTTTCTTTATGTGGGGCATGGATATGATTGGGCCGATATCGTCAAAAGCTTCTAATGGGCATTGATTCATTTTCGTGGTCATTGATTATTTCACTAAATGGGTGGAAGCCACTTCATATGCCAGTGTCACAAAGTCGGCAGTCAACAAGTTCTTGAAGAAAGAGATCATATGTCGATATGGAATGTCAGAAAGGATCATATCAGACAATGCTCTGAATTTGAACAACAGCACAATAGCGGAGGTTTGTAACCGGTTCAAAATCAAGCACCATAACTCGTCGCCGTATCGCCCAAAAATGAATGGTGCGATGGAAGCAGCCAATAAAAACATCAAGAAGATTGTGGGGAAGATGATTGAAACTTATAGAGATTGGCATAAGAAGCTACCATTTGCCCTCTATGCTTATCGAACGTCTGTCAGGACCTCTACCGGGGCAATGCCTTTCTTATTGGTTTATGGAATGGAGGCAGTTTTACCCATTGAAGTTGAGATTCCTTCCCTTAGAGTTTTGTCAGATGTGAAGTTTGATGAAAAGGAATAGATCCAGTCTTGATACGATCAACTGAATTTGATTGAAGAAAAAAGGCTAAAGGCTATCCGTCATGGCCAGATGTACCAAAAATGGATGATGCGAGCTTATAACAAAAAAGTCCCCCAAGAGAATTCCATGAGGGAGATCTGGTTTTGAAAAAGATTCTTCCAATACAAAAGAATTTCAAAAGGAAATGGATGCCAAACTGGGAAGGACCTTATGTGGTAAAGAAAGTCTTTTCAGGAGGAGCATTGATTCTAGCCAAAATGGATGGTAAAAACTTGCCCAATCCTGTGAATTCGGACTCTGTCAAGAAGTATTTCACCTAAAAGGGAGAGGCCAATGTGAAAACCCACAAAGGGCACTTTAAGACCTTCAAGACAAAAAAAAAGAAGAAGAAGAAAATTGAGAGGCCAAGGCGACCACAAAGGACGCTTTGAGACCAAAGGGGTTTTGAATTGAAAACCTGAAACGGGCGGCTCAAATTTTGAAAATGGGGCATGTGGTAGCCTTGTCCTCTCAGAATTAACAAGAAGTAGGAGCGTTACATCTTGGGGCATCAACAAATATTTTAGATCTCCTAAACACATATCTAGCTCGAAATGGTCTTCGAGAAGTTTGAACAGAGAAGCTCATACTACGATATCGGGGGCATCTGTTTTCATCTTATTCATTTTTTACTTCAGCAAATTTTCTATCTTGATTGATTTACTTCGAGCTTTGCTCTTAATAAAATTTCATCTTTTCCATTGTGATAGCCTTTTTCAAGCATTTTTCATTGAAACAATGATTATTGGATTTACAATATTCATATGAAAGAAGCTCTGCATATTACTCTGAAAAGTTTATAAATGGTACAAGAACCTGAAACAGGACCACTAGTTAGAACTAACCCAAATTCAAAAATTGAAAACATTAGAGGGAGAATAGTCCAAATTACGACTATCTCTTCAAATTTTCTGTCAGAGATACCAGATGAGTAAGAAGGCACAGTAGCGTATTAGTGACAGAACCTTGATGAACAACGAGCAATGACAACCCAAATATTAAAGGGGTCATTCTCATGACATTTTGCATTCATGCAAATATCATTCATACACATCTAGTTAGGAGCATTCGATTCATTCTGATCATAGCATCCTAATCATTTGGCATAAGTATAGGCCCATCAAACAAATTTTACAGGTCTTGTTCCCTAGAGAACGGCGTAACAGACCAGTGAAACCACAAATCCTATACCTCTGAAATTGCAGTAGGTCGAATTAAGTCATCATGACGAATCTTATCTCTCTGAAGTTGCTGTGGAGCAGATTGAAGCAACAAGTCTTATCTCCCTGAAGTTGCAGTGGAGCAAACTAAAGATAGCGAATCTTATTTCCCTGAATATTACAGTGGAACAGATTAAAGCTACAAATTATGGCGAATCTTTTCTCTCTGAAGTTGTAGTGGAGCAGATTGAATCCACCATCCTTATCTCTCTGAAGTTACAATAGAGCAGGATAATAATACACAAACCTTATCTCCCTGAAGTTGTAGTGGAGTAGGTTGAAATTACCAATTCTTATCTCCTTTAAGTTCCAGAGGAGTAGATCAAAGCTACAAATCTCTTCTCCCTAAAATTACATTGGAGTAAATCGAAGCTACAAGTCTTATCTCTTTGAAATTGCAGTGAATTAGAACAAGGCTACTTGAAGAAGAGGAGCATCAAAGAAGTTAGTGTAACACCCCTAACCCGTATCTGTCGTCGGATTAGGATTACGAGACATTAACGAACAAAAACACATTTTCAAACAACCACACATTTATACAAGTCATATTCATATATATAAATATAAAACATAAGTTCAATTAAAATAATAAGCATGATTTTATTAATCATAATATGATATACAAATCATATTAAAATATAAATCAAGAATGAACCTTAACCAAAATACCTTGAACAACCATATTTATTCACTAAACTAAATTCATATATTCAACATTATATTTATACACTTATATATATCAAACCAAAACATTATATACTTAATTACATAAGTGCAAAAGCCAAATCACCAATCAACATTTTCATTACCTAATTCACATTCCATTTAATGTACTTACCAACCAAATTATACTACTCAAATAAACTAACCAGAATTTTAAAATAATATATCATTAGAAATCGATACAAAAATCATATTTATCTTTTGCTTATTTGGATAACAAAATTTACCTATATAAATATATACCATAAGATGAGTTATATATATATAAAATCCATTCATCATGTGAATAAAATTTATATAAACAAATACCGAATCACAAGTTGTCATATATTCAAAACATAAATCTTACAAGTAACCAACGAATTTATATAACTAAACCCGTAAACATATCGTCCATATTATAAGCACACATATATATTATATGTTATCATGAAACATGGTTGAGTCAATTAAATACATCTATGAATATGCTTCCACGTATATCATAGCCGATTTTTCATCCACAAATATATATATGCCCGTAATCATCAACCAACTCCAAAGCATATATCACATGAAAATAATAACCGAATACCATAATTAACATGACCAATTGTACAAACATCTATTAGCATTATAATCAACCACATGTCACAAGTATATATATACCGAACTAATATCCAAACATATATTCATTATGTCATTTCAACAATTAACCGAATGTACTTATCAACCAAATGGAATTATTATTATTATTATTATAACAAGTCATAGCCAAATCGTTTTAATCTAGAGTAACATAGCAAATATCGTTCATACTTATAGGTATACTATAGCCGAATCTTTCAAAACACATCCAAATTACTAATCAACTTCAATGCACCACAAAACACATATCACAAATATTATTCATCCATAGCATAAGATACCATAGCCAAAATAAACTCAAAACATAAGCAAACATAACCGAAATTAACATGGAAATTAAGCCATTTTCGCATGGCTCGAATTATACAAAATCAAAATCCAACATTTCAAAACACATACCAACCTATACATGCCATAATTCGAGTTTGATTATTTAAATACTGATGTGACAACCCTAAAGTGACCCTAGTCGGAAAGCGGTTTCGGGACCGCTAAACCGAGTCACTAAATTATTCGAATATGATATTTATTGTCTAAAATATGTGATTATGAATGTGTGAAAGTTTTAAGCTTCGATTTAGTAAATTGCATGTGAATTTAGTCAATAGGACTTATGTGTGACACTTTTGAAATGTGATAGGTTAATCTATAAGGATCTATTAGTGCATGTAATCAAAGGGTGGACTTGCATGTCAATTTTCCCCATTTAATTACTAGTGGTAGGCCATGACAAAGGGTGATGGGCAAAACATGTCATAAAACATGTTGTGTTAATGGTTTATGTTAGAAATGATAAAATAATAATGGGAAGGCAAATGATGACAAAAAAATGTGTGGTTGCCCCCTCCATTACCGTGAATGGAAGAAAGAAAACAAAAGAAAAGAAAAAAAAATGTTCATCTTCTCCTCCTACCTCTCTCAAGCTGAAATTAACCAAGAAATGGAAGAAAGCACACCTAAGGCATTCGGCCATCTTGTGTGGGGGGAATTAAGGTATGATATCAAGTGATTCTTTTGGAATTTTGTGAAGTTGAGTTTGTTTTGGTGCTCATAACATGACCCATGTGTTAATTTTTGAGTTTGTGTTGCAAGAAACATTTGGTTATGTCCTTATATGTCAAATTGATGATAAATTTTTGATATTTGGTGAATGAATATGGGTTTCGGTCATGGTAGATAACAAAGAATGTGGTTGTTGTTCTTGTTGGTTTGGATGAATTTTTGGTGGATAGGTGCTTGAATCAAACAAATGATCATGTGTGTACACTAGGTGCTAGTTGAGAAGAATCACCACTATATTGGAGGCCATTGCTTAATATGAGTTTAGTTATTGAGAGGGATGAATGTGTTTTGAGTTGATGGAATAAAAGAATGCTTAAAGATATGTCACAACAAATTATATGTTAAGCTAAGGTTGTTAAATTATCAATCTTTCTTCCTAGCCGAATATGTGTTTATAAAGTTGAGTTGTTAAATAGATTTTGAAGTTAGCCCATGCATTTATTTTTGAATTTAAGAAGAATGATACATTCGACTATGCTTTGATGTGCTTGGATTGTTGTTCATTGAGTAATGTGGGGTAAGGTGATTAATCGGCTATGAAATTAGCTAAATTGAATAGGTATGTTTAATGATATGCTTAGTATAATGTATGATCTTATAACTCGGTTTGGTATTGAGATAAAGGTTAGATGTATGATTGGATTTTGGTATGTGTTAAATTGGTCAATCAAAGATTAAATGATATATGATTTCCAAATGTGATTGTTAAGTGAATAATATTAGTTAAGTACTTAAGCAAATCTATTGTTTTACTTAAGCTTAAGAGCAAAGAGGATCAAAGTCGGATAGGGGAAAAGAGAAAGTAAACGAATAGCCGTGGACATCTAATCGACGACCACTTCCGAGGTAAGTTTTAAGCGATTAAACATTGAGTAAATTCAATCATAATAGGACATAATGAGTGGATTTAATAAGATATGATGTGGCCATGATATGTGTTAAACTCAAATGGTAAGTTCATAAGTGTTTGGACTTGGAAATTTAAGAGCAAATTGTAATAATTTGCTTGGACAGCAAGCAGAATGTGATTTTAGAAAATCACTATAAATTGTTGGTGTGGAATTATAGGCTGAATAAAATATGCAATCAAATCTTAGTTGGTATAATTTCTTATAAAAGAGACCGTGGAAGCAAAGAAATTTCCTATAAAGAGATATTTAAAGTTGTGTGGACAAGGTGTCGTAATGACTCAAAATCCCTGCTCTGTTTTTGGAAAATCATTATAATTTGTACAAAATGGTTATAAGATAAGATTTATATGCTTAGACTCCTTAATGAGTCTAGTTTCAAATGAAATCAAATAGAACACATTATGAATTCTGTACGATGAAAAATTTGATTCGTAGTGAAGAGTGGTCAGATTAGTCAAATAGTGAAACAGGGGAAACTTTAAGAAAAATCTGGTATTGATTGGCCAAACCTAAAATTCTGAAAATTTTATGGATGGAAGATATATGAGTCTATATTCAGGGAAAATTAACGGAAATTGATTTTGAGTTTTGTAGCTCCATTTATAAATAATTTAGTGACTATTGCTCAGGAAAACAGCTTGTGGTGAATATGTGAATTTGTTGTAAACATTGATCAAACTATTTGAGTTGCTTCTAAGCTATGGCTGAAATTGATGTACAAGATAAATATATATATGTGTGATATGTATATGTGGTAAAGCCGAATGGCTAATGTGAAATATATATATGATATGTATATGTGGTAAAGCCGAATGGCTAATGTGAAATATGTATGAGATATGTATATGTGGTAAAGCCGAATGGCTAATGTGAAATATATGTGTGATATGTATATGTGGTAAAGTCGAATGGCTAATGTGAAATATATATGAGATATGTATATATGGTAAAGCCGAATGGCTAATGTGAAATATATGTGTGATATGTATATGTGGTAAAGCCGAATGGCGAATGTGAAATATGTATGAGATATGTATATGTGGTAAAGTTTAATGGCTAATGTGAAATATATATGAGATATGTATATGTGGTAAAGCCGAATGGCTAATGTGAAATATATGTGTGATATGTAGATGTGGTAAAGCCGAATGGCTAATGTGAAATATGTATGAGATATGTATATGTGGTAAAGTCGAATGGCTAATGTGAAATATATGTGTGATATGTATATGTGGTAAAGTCAATGGCTAATGTGAAATATATATAAGATATGTATATGTGGTAAAGTTTAATGGCTAATGTGAAATATATGTGTGATATGTAGATGTGGTAAAGTTAATGGCGAATGTGAAATATGTATGAGATATGTATATGTGGTAAAGCCTAATGGCTAATGTGAAATATATATGAGATATGTATATGTGGTAAAGCCTAATGGCTAATGTGAAATATATGTGTGATATGTAGATGTGGTAAAGCCGAATGGCTAATGTGAAATATGTATGAGATATGTATATGTGGTAAAGTTTAATGGCTAATGTGAAATATACGTGTGATATGTATATGTGGTAAAGCCGAATGGCTAATGTGAAATATATATATAAGATATGTATATGTGGTAAAGTCGAATGGCTAATGTGAAATATATGTGTGATATGTAGATGTGGTAAAGTCGAATGGCTAATGTGAAATATGTATGAGATATGTATATGTGGTAAAGCCGAATGGCTAATGTGAAATATATATGAGATATGTATATGTGGTAAAGCCGAATGGCTAATGTGAAATATATGTGTGATATGTATATGTGGTAAAGCCGAATGGCTAATGTGAAATATATATGAGATATGTATATGTTGTAAAGCCGAATGGCGAATGTGAAATATGTATGAGATATGAATATGTGGTAAAGCCGAATGGCTAATGTGAATGTTGTAACATGCAATTAAATGTACATGAAACTTGGAGATTATGTCCGGGTAAGACCTGATGACTACGTGTGGAGATTATGTCCGGGTAAGACCCGATGACTACGTGTGGAGATTATGTCCGGGTAAGACTTCGTAAAAAGAATTGCTTATAAATATATTCAATGCGAAAGGTTAAACAGGTATGTACTTCAAGTTTATATATGATGCATACGAAAGCAATCTATGGGACTATTCCTATGATTATGTGACATCGGATTAGTGTGAGAGGTTATGTGAAATCATACGATATATCTATGTCACATGAGCTCACTTTTATGTGAGAGTTTATCTGCCTATTGTATATGATGAGATGTGCATATTCGGTAAAGGGATGGTATGCCCGAAGGAAGAGTGAAATAAAAATACGAACAACTATGTTATAATTTGATTGTTATCTGTTGACACCGCTTAAAACTTCATCGAGCATTGTAATGCTTACTCCGCTTACTCTGCTTCCTCTATCTTATAGGTCTCATTGCGGTTACTGTGCTCGGGATCGCCAAGAACTAGTCACACTATCACTATCCACCGCTTGTTACTTGCTATGTTTAGAACTATTTTATGGCATGTATAGAATAGACTAGTGGCGGAAGAATATTTTTGGTTAATGTATATAAGCCATGCGAAAATATCATCTTTTGAATGTTTACTTAGTGATGTTTAAATTTTACCTTTGGTCGTGCTTAGTACTTATTTAAATGAACGATCTTTAATTCAAGAAAAGTTCAAAATTTTACTGCTCGACGTGAGTTACAAGTCCGTAATGCCCTTACCTATTCTCGCCATTTACGGGATAGGGTGTTACAACCTGAAGTCAGAGATAGTGAGATAGACTTTGCTGACGATCCCCGAGCTTGTAACTTGAATCCAAAATCTATAAAATAGAAACACGCATAAAAACACAGAGTAAGCTTTTGAAGCTTAGTAAGTCATAAGCAAATAAATAACTCGATAACATTATCAACCGAATTAAACCAAGACAACTTATAATATTATAACACATTTAAATCCAAACATATAAAGTTCATAATAATATATATACATTCATTCTTAAATATCACTTTGGCCGAATCCTTATGTAACTAAAATATCATTTTACCATTTTACTTTCACAACCAAATAATCATCACAAACCTAGTTCGCATACCATAAACACATAAGCTCATGTGTCACAATATAGTTTCACATACACATACTAATCATATAACCGAATATATCTCATCATTTATACACAAATATAAGGACTATTCATAACATACTTACTACTCATTCACAAAGCCAAATATACATATCGCATACACATATTTGCTTTATTTGCATTTTACAAGATTTGTAACAAATAACCAAGGTGTTTACTTACCTTACCTCAAGTAGGTAACAAGTTAATTCATACCTGGCATATAGCTCGTTTTACACATTTGAACTCAATTTGCCTTTGCCTGATGAACCATTCGAAATTAGGTAGGACACTCGGATAATCACACATATATCGTACATTGCCAACATCCCAGACGTGGCCTTACATGTAATCACATATCGATGCCACTGTCCCAGACAGGGTCTTACTCGCACACATATATCAGAATCACATATTGATGCCATGGTCTTACTTGCACACATAAATCGAAATCCTATGTCATGACATATGTATCCTAACTATTCCAAAGGTTCATACGGGGCTTTCGGACGTCGTAACTCGGTCGAAACAAATTCAAACATGTAGTAGTCAAGCCTTTTCATATTCGACCATAACAAATATAAATTCATACATTTCATAACAACAAATATATCTAGCATTTAACTACAATTAAACACGTCTATTTTCTTATAAACTTACCTCGGACAATATAAAACGGAAAGGAGCGGCTAGTCGACAACTTTCGTTTTTCCCCGATCCAAATCTGATTTTTTTGGTTCTTGATCTAGACATATTCAAATTAAGCTCATTCAAACATATTTTCATTCAATTTAGTCAAAAACACATAAATGGGCAAATTACCATTTTACCCCTAACATTTACAATTTTTACAATTTAGTCCCTATTGCACAAAATAAAAAATACACAAAATTTCTCCATGACCAAGCTAGGCCGAATATTACCCATAACCATAAAAACTCATATAATTCATTTATTTCATATTTTAGTCCCTCAAATTATTATTTTTGCAATTTAGTCCTAATTACTCAAAATCATCAAAAACTCCAATACAAAACATGTTAATCTAAAACATATCTTTCATATTTCATCATCAAAAAACAAAAATCACAAGCTCTCATCAATGGCATAACTCAAAATATTCATCAAAATCAAAAATTCAAGCATGGGTTTTGTAGTACTCAAAGCAACGATCTCAAAAACGTAGAAATTATCAAAAACCGAACAAAAACCAAACCTTGGTTGAGCTTGAAAGGATGGCCGAACCTAGCTCTTTTCTTTTTTTCTTCCTTATTTGTTGTTTCGGTGGTGAACAATTGAATATAACATGTATTTTAACTAATATTTTATTATGATATATATTAACATTTTAATTAATTATTATTATGTCCTTTCTAATTAAATAAAAATCATTATATTACTTACCCATTACCGTCCACATACATTAATAATGGCATAATTACCACTTTAAGGATTCAATTTAGAAAGCCACTAACAATTCAACCCTTTTTAGAAATAACCCCTAAATTTTTATTTTACGCGATTAAGTCCTTTTATTTAATTGGATACCTAAACGACAAAATTAAATCACGAAAATTTCACAGATATAAATTCACACAAAATAAACACAGAAAATAATTTTAAATATTTTTCTGACTCAGATTCGTGGTCCCGAATCTACTATTCTGATTAGGGTCTAAATCGGGCTGTTACAGTCAGGATTCAAAAACCAGGCAAGATTGGTCCTTCTTAAAAGTCTTTGCTTCATTCTCGTTACATGACAATGAGCAAAGAGGGGTAGCTATATGGCCCAATTTTGGCTCGGGGCCCAATAACCAAAACAAACAATAAAAATAAAACAAAATATAAAACCCAAATCCAATTACATCAACCCAATACATAAAAACCCGGCCCAATGGCCTAAAGCCTAAACCTAGGCTCAACCAGAGAGAAATCATCCCCCCCCTTTTCCCTTTTTTTTTTAGAAATAGAATAGAATGATTTTTTAAAAAAAAAATTGGTTTTATAAGCCTTGTAAACGACGTCGTTTAGGGCTGAATTCAATAGCCCAAAACGGCGTCATTTTGAAGCTCAGTCCGAGACCCGACCCAAGAACCCCCAAGATCCGCTTGTTTTCACTAGAATGGGATATTTATTCCTTGGGTCCCTCCGCTTCTACACCTGGTTTTAATTCGGTCCTCTTATTTTTTTTAATTTTCCCCCATAGTTCTGTTTTCGTTTCATTTGGGTCCTTTATAAAACAGTGCGTCTTGAAAGCACGGGATATTTCCCCATTCGGCCCTCGAATCTTTACATGCGTTTCACCTGGGCCCTAATTTTTTTCCTTTTTTAAATTTACCAGCCAATTTTATTTTAATTTCAATTCGGTCCCTCACTTAATTAATTTCACTTTTTACAATTGTTCCTTTTGATTTTCTTTCATTTAGCCTTTATGCTTGTTTTTTTTATGTATTTTTGAAGTATAGATTTGATTACTATTATACTTCATCTTTTGTTCTATTAATAAGATTTGTTATTTTTGCTTCATTCTGTGACAGTCCTAATTTGACCCTAGTCGGAATGTGGTTTCGGGACCAGAAAACCGAGTCATAAAAATTTACTTTAATTTTTATTGCATATATTTAATGTGATAGTGTGTGTATGAAAATTTAATGTTTTAATTTAGTCTTAGGAATGTGAATTTTCTTGAAAGGACTTAGTTGAGAAACATAGAAAAGATGATAGGTAAATTGTAAGGATCAAATAACAACAAGGTGAGAAAGCTTGGGTTTGCATGTCAAATTGCCCAAAATTCAAGTAGTGGCCAGCCAAGCAATGATGCTTATTCCACTAAGTTGAATTTTATTGTAATTTTTTTTATTAGTTAATGGTTAAAATAAATTAAAGAAAGGAATTAATAGGAAAAAGATGAATAAAATAAGAAAGGAGAGAAAGTATTCATCTTCTTCCTCTTGCGATGCCGTAAGCTAGGGAAAGGAGGAAATTTTCTAAGACATTCTACCATCCTAAGGAGTTGATTAAGGTAGGACTCATGTTAATTTTATTAAATTTTGTGAAAATCTAGTTAGTAGCCAATGTCTTATTATATCCCATATGTTAATTTTCTACCTAAATAGGTGACTAAATGGCATACTGTTAGAGGGAGGTAAATGCTAAGAGTATGGTGCTTTTGATGTTGTGAACGGAAATAGTAGAAAGGTGAAAGAAAATTAGGGTAGATATGTAGATATATGTGGATTTATATGATGTTATAAATAGATGTGAAGCTATACTAGTTTAGGAAAAATTCGGTCAAGTGTTCATGAGATGAAACTATGTGTGTAAATGAATTAAAAATGATATTATAATTGATATTGTATATTTGGCCATCTAATTAAGTACATAGGTGATGTTGAATTTAATTTTGCACATTCGGCTATATAGGTATGCCCATTTGTGATATTACCTTTGATTATATATAATCGACTAAATGAGTGATGTTGGCTTATAAGTTGAGTTTGATTCATGATTATATATATATTTGAATGTAAACCTATTTGAGATAATGTTATGTTGAGAAGTGACGATGCATTCTACCTCGAGGTAATAGATGAATATTTGTTGAAGTTTTAATGTCTTGAACAATTACGGTTGTAAAATGTAATGAAAATTATTAGACTATATATGTGAGAAATTAGCAAGGGTGGTTGCCGATATACAAATATATATGTGTTATATATGTATGTGTAATTGGATTATTGATAGTAAGGTGATATTATATGGTTATTAGTGAATAGCTCAAAAGCATAAGGTAGAAAGATAAAATTTTACCATGTGTTTCTTATGATATAAAATCATTAATATTTTGATATAAATATCTAGCAAGACGGTTAACTAGTTAATTTATTTGATTAAGCTCAAGAACTTAAAGGAGGGGAATCAAGCAAGGGCAAAGCAAAGAACATCGAGTAGCCGAGTTGGAACTGTTTTACCCAACACAAGGTAAGTCCTTAAGCATTTTCTAAGGTTGATTAGTTTGTGCATAAATAATACTAGTGAATCATGAAAGAATACCTTTTGTTAGGTTTTCTTTTGAAGCGATATATATATTATTAATGTGACCGTATATGCTATTTGAATTAAGTAAGTTGCCATATTATAAAGAGTTAACATTGGCACTATGTGTGCGGAATTAAATGTCACTTTGTGTGCAGATTTTATATGCTATTTGAATTAAGTAAATTGCCTTATTATAATGAGTTAACATTGGCACTATGTGTGCAGAATTAAATGTCACTTTGTGTGCAGATTTCATATGCTATTTGAATTAAGTAAATTGCCTTACTATAATGAGTTAACATTGGCACTATGTGTACTGAATTAAATGTCACTTTGTGTGCAGATTTTATATGCTATTTGAATTAAGTAAATTGCCTTATTATAATGAGTTAACATTGGCACTATGTGTGCGGAATTAAATGGCACTATGTGTGCAGATTTGAATGTCGATGCATGAGTGAAAATTTCAGGCACTATGTGTGCGGTTTAGTATGGCACTATGTGTGCAAGCTTAATTAGCACTATGTGTGCGAATTTGGTTGATAATATAATATGTGTAGGAAAAGAATAAAGTGATAGAACTATTAACTAAAATATCGAATTTGAGACATGAAATGTATATGTATGAATTTATCTAGTGCATCATTGTTTCATGCTTTGAGGAAATGGATCTAGATCAATTGGGTTATTTTGATATTTGATTGGGTAGAAGGACTTGGCTTAAGATTGAACCAATAATCAAAGTAATTATGGCATAGTTCGGTATGGATGGAGTAATAGATCTTACATTATTTTTCTTATGATCTTTTATCAATGGAATGTATTATATTGCTTATGACTTACTGAGTTGAATACTCATTTGGTGTGTTTACCTGTCTTTTATTTAGATTTCTTCGATCCATTTTGTGTGCTCGGGACCATCGTCGAAGTCATCACACCAGCTTGCAACATTTTGGTACCCTCTTCTTAGTTGGTCTAAGTAAACATTTTGGCATGTATAGGCTAATATGTATTTGTTTGAACTTTGATATGTATACTTCTAGCCATACGAATATGGCTTAAATACTAAGTTTGAATTTGGTTATATTTAATCATGGTATAATTTGTCTTGGCTATAATGTTTAATGCTATTAATGAATGATAAATATATATATCTATAAAAATTATACATATGCTTGAGGGTTGATAATGCTAAGAAACCTTGACTATGTGTTTTTGGGGTGGTTCGATTATGACACATTTATATAAGTGATTAATTGCAACGTGGCTATTGTATATGATCTTAGTATCTAAATTGAGATAGCATAATGGGTCGTCTGGTTATGTCTGAACATAACATGCATTGTATGATATGGTTGTTATATGATGTAAACTTATGTAATAGTTTTGATTGAACTTGATAATGATTAACTATGTGTTCCGGCTATGTATGAATAAGGATCGTATATGGGTGTATAATGAATTATGCATTATTAAAGATGAACTTAACGCAATGAAGATGATAGAAGTAAATGTATGGAAATTTTACGAATAAGTATTTGCTTCGGTAATATCTCGTAACCCATTCCAGCGATGGAAACGGGTTAGGGGTGTTACACATTCACTTTATTTACTTATCTTTTTGTTATATATATATATATATATATTCACAAGCCCTTTTATTTTCCTTTTAATTTTAGTCCTTTTTGCAAATTTTTACATATTTTAAAATCTCTTCATATAGTATTTATTCTAAACCATTTCGTTATTACTTGTTTTAAGTTTTTTTCATATATTATTATTTTAAAATTTTGTATTACTTTATCTTAAATCATTTTATCTAGTATTTATTTTAAACTGTTTGTTATATTCCTTTTTTAAATCGTTCTATGCTTTATTTGCTTTAAGTTGCTATATATCATTATTTTAAGCGGTTTTCATGTTGGTTACTTTAAATGGCTTTACGTATTATTTATTTCGTTCTTTTTTTATTATGAATGTTGAAATGATGTATATAGTGTTATTATTGCTATAATTCATTGGTTCGCATGTTTACGCTATTGTCATTCATTATTATTTTGTTATGCAAGTTAGCACCGTAATCCATTTTAGATTTTACTACAAAATCATGTCACATTTTACCCGTTATATCGAAAACTTTGTTTCTAAAAAATAGGCAATGTTTCGCAATTTAAGAATTCGAGAAAACGTACCCTAACTTACGGGGTTTCGGCTTTCTCCTTAAACCTAAATAGCCTAATATCCTTTTAAGGTTAAAATACATGATTTTTAAATAAAGATGAAGGTAATATTCGGTGTTTAGAAACTCGAGAAAGTTGTGCCCTAACTTACGGGTTTTCAATTTTTCTCGTTGGATCTAAATAGTTGAATACCCTTTTAAGTTAAAACACATAAAGTTTCAAATAAAAAATAAAGGCAAGCTTATTTCTGAGGGTTCAATTGTTGCGTCCTAACTTACGGGATGTGACATTTTGTTATCTCAAGATGAAAATGCCTTAATGCTCGTTTTAATTTATTCAAGCATTTCTTTTTAATCAATGTTAATAAAAAAGAGAGGATCGCATTTTAAATTCTTTTCGAGTTTTCAATTTTCGACGCTTAGACGTTAATTAATCAATTAGGTACCAATTTTGGGCGTTACGAGGGTGCTAATCCTTTCTCGTATGTAACTGGCTCCCTAACCTATTTTCTCGAATTTCATAGACCAAAATTCTTGTTTTAGTAAATCAAAGCATTTTTGTTAAATACGACTCCTATTTTCAGTCAAATTTAACAAATAATATTTCAGTTAAACTCTGTTTACTTGTTTCAATCAAATACTGATTAGTTTAGATTATTTTACTATTATCTGACTTATGAATTTAGCCTATAAATAGGCTTTTTTACAACCTTAGAAAAATACCCATTAGAGATTAGAACTCATAACACATTTAGAGAATTTTGTGTTTACGTTTTGTGGGTTCTTTATTTTCAGGTTTTCGAGATTTAGTTTTTATCTCCATCTTTTGTACTCTTCGTTCTTTTGCCATTATAGTAAAATTATCTTTACCCATGGTTTTTTATCCTCTTTGGAGAGGTTTTTTCATGTTAAATTTGTGTGTTCAATTTTTCAATTTATTCCGCTATTTTCTTGTTCGTTGCTTAATCAGGTTGAAATCCTAACAAGTGGTATCAGAGCTAGCTCAATTTTCATATATCAGCCTATTCAGAGATGGCAACAACGAGGTTTGAAATTGAGAAGTTTGATGGTGAGACAAATTTCAATCTGTGGTGTAACACCCCAAACCTGGTCCAGACGTTACGGCCGAATTCAGCATGTCACATGGAGAATGTTACTAAAGAAGTTATGTTTTATCCAAAAAAAATCTTTCTTAGGGTTTGAAGAATGTTTTGTTTTAAGTTAAAGTGAATGGAAGCTGTGCACCAGGTAGGAAGTCAGAAAAGAGGAGGTGAGTCTGTTGGACTGCTTAAGTACCAAGCTCTTCACGGATCCAACCCTAGACATGCACACATCCATTGCCACACTTTAAGCCTGTTACTAGTCCACGAATAATTAATTAATTTTAAGTCTATTTAAAATATTCATTTCCTTTGAAAACATTTACATTGCGGAAGCTTTGCTCGATTATCGTGTTATTTTGAAAATAAGTAACTTTTATAAACCGAGCCCTAGAGCTAACCAATTTAATAACCCAAAATAATAAAAATAATAAGAAGAGCGGTCTTATTAAAACTTAAACCAGAATAAAAATAGTCAAAATAATAAATGTGAAACTTAAAAAAAAAAACTGAAATTAATTTTCGTAGCCACTCTAAATCCTGCCCAGCTCCAAGTCCACCAACTAGGGCTCACCTGGAAGGATGGAAGAGAAAGGGGTGAGTTTGGAAAACTCAGTGTGTAAGGAAAATCCATCCAAAGCCCAAGTCAGCTCAAGCCCATTGGGCCTAAGCCCATTCAGATAACAGTGGGTATTGGGCCGAAGCCCTTTTCAAAATACAACAAACTGGACCTTAACCCCATTTTCAGATAACAGTATGGCCCAGAGTCTCATTCTAGAACAGATCAGACATATTCGTGTATGCAAGCCCAACCCAAAGATATAACCAACCGCTAAACTTCACCGTACCAAATTCTACACTCCATGTGGGAATAGCTCAACCCACCCAAATTTCTACACTCCACAGCTTGCAAAGATTGCCGCTCGATTATCGATAAGTTGAGGCAAAGCCTTGAAGACGTGGACAAGCCACTTTCAAGACTTCCTCCATCAAGATCCCATTCCATGCATCGATAATAATAACATGGCATGCAAGAAATAATAACATCAAACATGCATTCAGTCAACCTTAACCCTAGGGATATATCGGTAATTTTACTCCTAGGGTAAATTTGTAAATTGTCCACCTATAAAGGTATTTCAGTAATTTTATCAGTTTTAAGGGTTTTCATGCATATTCCCACCTTTCACGTACTAACAGAAACACTTATCGAGGGTTCTTACCGAATTGGGCCCGTTGGCCCAGTATCCTAATTTTGGCCCATAAAGCCCAAAAATATCGACGGCACAGAAATCATGCATTCTGCAGTCTAAACATTGTAGTTTACCAAAAATTTTAATCGATTTACCTCACGAGCATTCGCACACTTGCAAGTCCACAAAATACCGATTTTTCGGCATTTCGGCTTTTCGGCTTTTGCCGATCTAGACCATGAAAAGGTATCAATTACACACCTGTTTGGACGATATGCTGATGAGATCCACACACGAACTGCCTACAATTGGATTACTAACACATTAATCTAACTATTAAAACAAACTACATATTAACCCCCTTACCATATTCGGCCAAAAACACCTTAGGCACTAGCGATCCTACCTTTGTCGAAATTAACGACTAGGTTTAGATCCAGTTGTTCCACCTATCCAAGCCTTCGATCAGCAGCCTCTAGATCACACTATTACCAAAATAAAACAATTATAACAACCCTTAGAGCTACAAGCCCAAATCGACAGCCTCCCTAACCTTTAGAGGGTTTCGGCTTTTTCTAAAACCTGAAATAAAGATTAGGTTCGAAAACTTACCACCGGTTCCTTTGGTCAATGATTCCAATTAACTCTTAATCGATTCTGATGTAGATCTAACCCCTCAAATGATAACAAAATTCGAGCCCTTAGAGATCTTAGAATTCGGCTATGTCCCTAAGGCTATGCGTTTTCGACTTTTTGCAACAGTGAAGAAAATGTGAGGGTTTTGTAGTGGCTTTGTTGATAGAGGTTTGGGGTTCAGAAAAAGAAAGAATTGATTAAAAAGGATGAAGAAAGATCAATAGGTTTTGCTAGGAGAATTCGGCACAGACAATATGAACCTTCGGGATTTCGACTTTTGTGATATTCGGCTATAAGGCTTAAAAATAACAGTAAGGAAATGGTGTAGGGAAGAGTGGTAGAAGGATTCAGCTATGGAGAAAAGAAGAGGAGAAGGTAGATGGAGAGAAAAAGAAAAGAAAGGAGGAGGAGGAAAGATGGTCAGAAAAACGGCACACTTACCCCTAAATGCCAAATTTATACTTGGCATTTAACCTAGCCGAAATTTGCCCCCTAAGCAAACCCTTGGCCGGCAAACTCTTGCTCCCCAAGAGTCCACCATTCGGCCAATACTGCTCTCCTAATCAGCTCCTAAATCCTCTCCCTTATCCCCTCCTTACTCAATCCCTTGAGTAATTTAAACTCCTCCTGACAGTCTTTCACTTGAGTTCCATTACTTACCCTTTCCAACCATAAAAAAAATAATTCCCTTAATATGCTTTCATTGTGACTTGAACCTTGGTTCTCCCTAGCATTCACACGCCACCTTTATAGCCTCCCTAGTGGCGTCACATGCCACTTTGCCACCTGCTTCCTTATGTTTAATTTTTACCCAATTAATACTTAAAAGCCTAATTAACCAGAACCCCTTCTTCCTATGGAATCAAAACTAATTAAAATTACCGGGTTTTAACTTAAGCTTGGTCCTTCTAGAGGCCCACTAACCTGATTAAATCTACGCCAAGCAGACAGAACACCAAAAGTTTAAAATTTGCCAACATCCACAGAATTCCCGAAAATTGGGGCGTTACATGTGGCAAGTTCGGATGATGGCAATTCTAGTTCAATCAGGCTTGAAAAAGGTTGTTACAAGGAAAAAGCCTGAGAATCTAAATAAAACAGAATGGGAAGAGCTTGATGAAAAGGCTTTGTCTGCAATCCAGTTGTGTCTCGCGAATACGGTATTGTAGGAGGTATTGATGGAGAAAACCTCATCCGCCTTGTGGAAAAGGTAAGAAACTCTTTATGCGACTAAGTCACTGGCTAATCATTTAGTGTTGAAACAACGTCTATTTACATTTCACATGAATGAAGGTGAATGTAACACCTCGTACCCGAGACCGTTGCCGGAGTCAGACACGAGGGGTTCGCAGACTTAAATCACTTATTTGCACAATCCATTTTAAATTTCCAGACGAGCTGGCTAACTGCGTCACTGTCACCTTAAAAATCATATCTCGAGTTCCAAAACTCAAAAACCAGTTCCGTAAATTTTTCCTGAAACTAGACTCATATGTTCATCTACACATTTTTTTCTAGAATTTTTGGTCAAGCCAATTACTACAGTTTATTAGCTAAAGTCTCCCCTGTTTCAGAGTTCAACTACACTGACCTTTGCGCATTACGACTAGGATATCTCCCTATACAGGGATTAAATACTGATTCCGTTTGTTTCTATAGAAACTAGACTCGAAAAGGAATCTATACATATATGGCATGACTTATAATTATCTCTGGTTAATTTATAATTAATTTCCAAAGTCGGAAAAGGGAATCCAGAAATCGTTCTGGCCCTGTCTCACGGAAACTTAAATATCTCTTAACATACTGTTCATATGATAATTTCGTTACTTTCCTATGAAAATAGATTCATCAAGGTTCAATTACATAATTTACTCACCATTTAATTCTATTCCTACTATTTTTAGTGATTTTTCACATTCACATCACTGCTGCTATCAGCATCTATTTTTAAGGTAGACTTTACCTATTACATAGTTTCCATGATTCAACTAGCCCTTTTTCATATATAGCACAAAATATGATCATGATTAACCATTCCAATGGCTAATCGTTCCCAAACATTTCCATACCTCTTAATGAACATCATACAAGACGATTATAATATTAAGCTCAAAGTGTATATATGCCATTTTCGCATGGCTATCCAAATTTATACAAAACCAAAGGGTCCATGACCAACAACAAAAAAGGTAGTCCTATACATGCCATTTCAAAGTTCAACCAAAAGTGTACCAAAAGGGGATTTGATAGTGTGGGCGACTTCGACTTCAATAATCCCGAGTCCGATAGCTGACGAACCAAAATCTATAAAACAGAGATTCAAAGAAACGAAGTAAGCATTAAATGCTTAGTAAGTTTTGAGCCATGAAATTAGACACAACTAAAGCGTAGCATTCATATGGCTAAACGGATAATTTCATATGCACAAATTCTCAATATCACACTTACTTCACATTACCAACCCTTATATTCATACACAAAAGATCAACTTAGCCAAAGGCCGGTAGCTCATTTATCGACTGAGCGAATACTAACTGTAAGGGATCAACTAAATCAATGCATGTACAAGACATACCTCATTGCTGGAATTTTACGAGCATATTAATTGAAACTATTACAGCAAGGTCGCTCATTCCCAAGCCAATTACCTTCAGGATTTAACCGGATATAGCTACTCGCTCAATGCCTTCGGGACATAGCCCGGATATAGTAACTCACACCAATGCCTTCGAGACTTAGCCCGGATATAGTAGCTCGCACAAATGCCCTCGGGACTTAGCCCGGATGTAATAACTCGCACAAATGCCTTCGGGACTTAGCCCGGATGTAATAACTCGCACAAATGCCTTCGGGACTTAGTCCGAATGTAATAACTCACACAAATGCCTTCGGGACTTAGCCCGGTTATCATCCAAATATTCATGCACATATCAATAAATCATGACACATTTATATCTCATTTTCATAATTAGAGTTCAAACACAAGTCACGTATTAAGCACTCCCATTTTCGGCTCACTAGCCACATACAAACAGCATGGTTTAGTTTGCTTTATGACACGATCTCTATGCACATACGGCTACCCGTCATACGTATAGACTAATTAACTCATCATATTATTGGAACCCACCATTGTTTGAAAAGTCAAATGGGGTGGGCACTGAAAGTAGAAAGTAATATTGGTTGGCAAGTTGGGTTAAAAGTTGGCATGGGATAATTGCAATTTTGGTCCCTAATTGTATAGGGACATTGCAAGTTGATCCTTGAACCTCAACTATAAATAGGCCTAACCATTGCTTACTTTCTTCATCCCATAATTGCCATTCTCTACTTAAGGCATTATTCTCTCTCTCTATTTGTAAATTTCACTTGTAATTTTGGAGTGAAATATATTTGGTAGTGCCCGAGGACGTAGGCAAAATTTGCTGAACCTCGTTAAAATTCTGGTGTTCTTTATTATTTGTTTTGCATATTTTGTGAATGTGATTGCAGTGATTTATTGTGCTACTAAATTACGATAGAGGGATATTCTGGCTAGGAAAGACTTGGTATTTAAGTGATCTTCGTGATCTACCTCTCTTTCCGGAATTGAACTTAGTGTGATTTTTCAAGACAATAATTTTACTCTTTCACACGCTCACAAGCAACAATTGGTACCAGAGCCAGATTCGTACTTGGGGAATACGATCGTTTACGGTACTATTCACGTATATGGTACTATTCATGTATACGGCACTATTCACGATACTGATCTGCTCACGATATCAGAGTTGGGATTGAGGAGAAAATGGCGGCAAAGATCGCCATCGCAAGGACTATCGTGACAAATGCAAAATTTGAAGTAGAGAAATTTGACGGTACCAATAATTTTGGTATGTGGCAATGTGAGATCCTGGATGTCTTATGTCAGCAAGAGCTAGATATAGCCCTTGAAGAAAAACCTGACAAGATGGATGACAAGGAGTGGGCCAAGATCAATAGACAAGCGTGTGGTACAATCCGCCTATGTTTGGCCAAAGAGCAGAAGTACTCTGTCATGAGGGAGACATCAGCGAAGAAGTTGTGGGATACACTAGAAGAAAAGTTTCTAACTAAAAGTCTTGAAAATAGGCTTTATATGAAAAAGAAACTTTATCGATTCACGTATGCACCCGGTATGTCGATGAATGACCATGTGAACTTATTCAATAAAATTTTAGCAGACTTGCTAAATTTGGATGAGAAATTTGAAGATGAAGACAAGGCATTATTGTTGTTGAATTCCCTTCCTGATGAATATGATCATCTTACCACCACACTGCTTCATGGGAAGGACACGATCACATTTGATGCAATCAGAAGTGCGTTGTATAGATCCGAGACTCGAAAGAAAGATAAAAGAAATCACGAGATACAACCGCAAGTCTTAACAAGAAGAGGTCGCTCACACAACAAAGAACTGGTAGAAGGGAAAGTCCAAAGGAGACCCGCCAAAGATGAATGTGCCTTTTGCCTTGAAAAGGGCATTAGAAAAAGAATTGTCCTAAGCTACAAAAGGGCAAGGCTATTTCTAATGCATGTGTAGTGAGCATGATGAGGAGTCGACTTTAGCTTGGTTGGCATGGCAATGGCATGTCAAAAGATGAGTGGATTTTGGATTCAGGATGTACTTACCATATGTGTCCTAATAAGGACTGGTTTTCTAGTCTTAAAGAGCTAGAAGGTGGAATTGTTCTTATGGGCAATGATAGTGCTTTTAAGACAATGGGAGTGGGTACAGTCCAATTCAAGAATCACGACGACTCAATCCAAGTCTTGACAGATGTTCGCTACGTACCTAGCCTGAAGAAAAATCTCATCTCATTAGGGGCCCTAGAATCTAAAGGGCTCACAATCACTTTGAGAGATGGATTACTAAAAGTAGTAGCTGGGCAACTGACGGTGATGAAAGGCACAAGAAGAAATAACTTGTATTTTTTAAATGGAAGTACAGTTATTGGATCAACATCAACAGTTTCTACAAAAGATGTAGATTCAGAGGCTACTAGATTATGGCATATGCAATTGGGACATGCTGGTGAAAAAGCTTTGCAGACATTGGTGAAGCAAGGCTTATTGAAAGGTGCAAATTCTTGCAAAATGGAATTCGTGAACATTGTGTTCGGGCAAGCGAAGAGGGTAAAATTTGGTCCAAAGAATTCACAATACAAAAGGAATTCGACTACGCTCACAAGGATGTGTGGGGACCTACCAAAGTAGCTTCTTTGGGAGGTATGCACTATTTTGTTACTTTTGTTGATGATTATTCAAGAAAAGTATGGGTGTATCTAATGAAAAGAAAAAGTGAAGTTTTGGATGCATTTCTGAAATGGAAGAAGATGGTGGAGACTCAGACTGGTCGAAAGGTCAAACAACTTCGATCGATAATGGTACCGAGTACAAAATGATCCATTTCTACAAGTATGCCAAGATGAGGGCATTGTGCGACACTTCACTGTTCGGGATACACCACAGCAGAATGGGGTGGCAGAACGCATGAATCGAACTATACTGGAGAAAGTTCGATGTATGTTGTCCAATGCTGGATTGGGCAAAGAATTTTGGGCTGAGGTAGTTACATATGCGTGCCATCTAATTAACCGTTTGCCATCACCGCAATAAATGGAAAAACTCCTATGGAGATGTGGATGTAAATCACATCGATTATGATTCTTTGCATGTATTTGGTTCCACTGCATATTATCATGTAAAAGAATCTAAGTTAGACCCAAGAGCAAAGAAAGCATTATTCTTGGGTATAACTGATGGAGTAAAAGGATATCGTCTCTGGTGTCTTGATACAAGGAAGATTGTTTTCAGTAGAGATGTGACTTTTGATGAATCAACCATGTTGAAGTACAATGATTCACAAAAGGATGACAAAACCAGTAGTACTTTGCAGCAGGTGGAGCTTGAAAAGATTAACGATGATCTAGCTAATATTGAAGGGACAAATGATGAAGAGGTTCCTACCCAAGAACCTCTACAGCAACAAGATTCAATTGCATATAGAAGGCCAAGAAGAGAGATTCGTAAGCCTGCTCGCTTTGATGATATAGTGGCCTATGCACTTCCAATTGTAGATGATGATGTTCCTTCTACTTACATAGAAGTAATAAGTAACCCTGATGGTGTAAAGTGGAAGCAAGCACTACAGGAAAATAAGGCTTTAGCGACGTTTTTAGCGGCATTTTATCAATAAACGCCATAAAAATTGTAAAACACAGAGCAATAGCGGCGTTTTAACAAAAATGCCGCTAAAAACTGAGCAAAAGCGGCATTTTCTGTTAAAACGCCACTAAAAACAGAGTATTAGTGGCGTTTTCTGTTAAAACGCCGCTAAAAACAGAGCATTAGCGGCGCTGTTGGTAAAACGCCGCTGAAGAACAGAGCATTAGCGGTGCTTTTGGTAAAACGCCGCTAAAGACCTGAGTATTAGCGGCGCTTTTGCTAAAACGCCGCTAAAGACCAGAGCATTAGCGGCGCTTTTGCGAAAACGCCGCTAAAGACCAGAGCATTAGCGGTGCTTTTGCTAAAACGCCACTAAAAGTTACATAACACCTAAAATCCTAAACCCCAAAGAAAAAAATAAGACATTAATCTATAACCCCTAAAATAGTAAACCCTTAAACCCTAACAAGCCCTAAACACTAAACTATAACCCCTAAAACCCTAAACGCCGCAATTGGTGCATTTTTAGTGGTGCTAGGTTATAAGCTCTGCTAATGTTAAATTAAACTTAAATTCAGAAATTTGAAACATAGAGGAATTAAATTCTTAAGAATAGAAATATAATGACTAAATTTTAATTTTACGAAAAGTACAAATACTTATCTCATATTTTAGCTTTTACAGATTAAGTGGTTTAGTATTCAATTTGTTAAAGTATGTTAAGAGAATTACTTTTTCTTTTTAAGATTTAACACTCCTATGCGAAAAGATATTATTTAACTCGTATATTTGTTAAAAGTTTATATAAAATTAATTGTTATTTTGGTTATAATCATAAAGTTAATTGTGTTTCAATTTTTATTATATATATATATATATAAATACATTCTTATAACTTAATTTATATGTGAGAGGGTAAATTAATAATTTCACAACTCAATTAATATACTTGATTAACCCATAACACCAACTTAATAAAAAATAACTATAATTATAAATTTTTCTTTCCATTTATATGATTCAACTAAAAATATTTTAATATTTAATTTATATAGACAAACAATTATTGCACTCAAATTGATATAAATTATAAAATTACAATTAATTTTATTTAAAAGTCGATTCAAAACAATGGATGTTTTGAATTAAGTAAAGTAAAATATTCATACTGGAATATGGCACACTCATTGAATTTTATGTAACAAAATTAATAAAATTTGATGTAATAACCAAGATGCCATTTATATAAAAATCTAAACAACTAATACTGAACATACTTAAAAGAATAATGCTTGTATTAATAAAATTTTCGTAATATTTAATTATTTTAGTACATACGCATAATTTCCATGATTAACTTTATATCACATAATGTTATTAATGATAAAAGATCTTTTTATTTTTATCAAAATAATATTTTTATATGAAAATAATAAATATGAATTTATAAAGTTATATAAACTAATTTTGTTATTATATATGTAATGTGCAACAATAATTTATTAATAAAATTTTATTTTAATTTGAATAGGTTTAATTAATTTTTACAATAATTTTAAGAAATTAGCGGCGCTAGCATGTAAGCGCCGCAATAGATCACCTTTAGCGGCGTTTTTCTTAAAAAACGCCACAACTATCATTTTTTTAAACCACAACGCCGTCGTTTTAGTTTCATCCAATTTATTCCCAGTGCTCCCGATAGCTGTTCTTTTTCCCCTTAACAAAATTTCCCTCATTCCATCTCTTCTCCTTTAATCCCTAAATTTTCATCCCCAAGTTCCCAACCCATTAGCCACCGAAGACGCCGACCGGACCACCTGGTGCATCGCCCTCGACTAACCTCTCTGCTGCGTCACCGTCGCCTGCTCATCCTGCTCAGAAACGAGATTATATTTTTCACAACGGTAAATTAAATGGGAAGCGCCATGTACGACCTTACTACTTTGAGTTCGTCTCTCATGTTAGTTTTCTTTCTTTTTCCTGATTTCAGTTGTTAGCAAGTTTTTTAAAACCCCTAATTAAACCCTAATTCTGCTTATCTAATAAAAAATTGTGATTTTAATTGTTGATTTGGCACAGGTTAATAAACGATGGGAAGGTAAAACAATAGTGGATTTGTTCGCTCAAGAGTTCAGAGGTCGATCTAGAGATTACTATGTAAGTCATCAGTCTTTCCCCTTTTTTCTTCTAGGCTAAATCTTTGTTTGACTGGAAATATGTAAAATAGAGAGCAGTGGAAGAATGGTTAATAATAATATATTTCCTTCATTGTTTTGGTACAAAGATGGAAAATAGAAAGAGATACAGGGTTAGAAGTGAAGTCGTAACTAGTAAATAAAATTGTTAATTTAAGTTACACGAATGATTCCTTTCATAATTGAAAGGATTGATTTGGGGGAAAGGAAATGTGAAAATATATTCATTTTCTTTTATTGTTCTTATTTTTCTCTTACCAAACACAATGGTAGTAATATCATAGACTCTATAGTGTTGGTTAGTTTGTATTAATTAATTGAATTTGTGATTGCAATGTGTTGCAAGTTTCAAGAAAGGAGCTTTTTATAAACTTCTAGCAATTGCTTCATTTACCCATAATTTGCACTTGTTTGAATATGTTTATATATTACGTTTTCTGTTATTGTGGAAATATTGTAGGTTAGTGCTGTCAAATGTTACCTATTGGCTTTGCCTGTGATATTTACTGCTATACCAAATTACTAGTAAGCAGTGCTATATATATATATATATATATATGAATGTTTTTTGTTTTTTTGGGTTTTAGGAAATTTTCATTTAATCTCACATTCTAAATGTACAGGAATGTAGATTTAGTGTGAATAGAATGTTATATACATTGGCTTACTCAGTCGGCAATCAGTAGCCTGCCTGTTGGAATTTTGTGTTGATTTGTATTTTGGACCTAATAGGGGACACATATTGTGTGCTATTCATGATTTTGCATATGCTGTTTTACTAGAATCATGATTAACAAATGTACATGTGATGTATTGCTTAATGATATAATAAATTAAGCCAGAATGAAATATATCTAGTTTTGATTTTCTAATACGTTTTATCTTTGCTCTTGATTGTAGATTATTTTTCTAGAAACAATATGCAACGATGAAAGGATTATTGAAAGAAATATTCGCCTTAAAATTCGACAAAGTCCTGACTATGCAGAAGAGTAAGGCTATTATCAATAACCTTTTACTTCTTGCTCGGATGAAAAGTTATAGACTTGCTTATCAATCTAGTTTTGCAGGCCAGATTTCGATTATATCACCTGTTTCAAGTTGGTACGTTATATTATTATATGCAGTTTTTTTTTATTGAGAACAGCAGTTCAAGGTAGAATATGATTTCTTTGTTCTGCAGACTGAAGTCAACTATCTAGTATAAATACTCAACCATTCAAATCTTGTGAAGCTCATTGGATACTGTTGTGAGGATGAGCATCGATTGCTTGTCTATGAATACATGGCAAGTGGAAGCCTTGAAAAGCACCTTTTCCGCAGTAAGTGGTTAGATATATAACAACCTCTTCTGCTTTTATATTTCCATCTAGTTGTACATAATATTTTTTGATATTTTTGAACTAATGCATTCACATCATTCATTCACATTTATGGTGATTAATATTTGTCAACTTGAATTTCATTTGATTTTAGAACAGACTCTTTTGCCAGAAAATGATGGAAAATAAAATTATATGCTGTCTGCTGAAAGGGAAAGAGCATTATTTTCTTGCTTCAAACTTAGTCTGGATGAATGGAAAAATCCCAAGTTTTTACTTACATCAATTTAGATAGGTGGTTAAAAAGGGTGTTTCATTAGTTCACTTAACCCCAACTTTGTTATTCCTCCTATAGTTTCTAGTATTTACATCCATCAATGATGTTTTATGGCTCTTCTTACCTGGTATTGCTTAGATTTTGTGGCTGGGTAATAATATTAGATATTTGTTTACATTTATACCAAGCAAAGTTAATCACTTCTTTCAGAATTCAATTGCATCAATTTTACATTCCTTCCCCGTTCTATGTCCTGGTCCTTCTTTACATTTGGAAGCCTGCTTTATGTACTTGAAAAGTGGAGTTATCCCCTGTTGGCTGTTATTTCTTTTGCTTGAGATAGTGTCATTTGGTAGTTTATTAATCTAAATTCAAAAAATAAAAAAAAAAGAAAAAGAAAAAGAAAATGCATGCAAAGTGTAGATCAGTTGAGTATATGTCAAAGATCTACATTTTGGTATCATCTTCTTTTTTTTTTTATCAATTGGCATCCTGGTTTGAGTAAATCAAATTGTATAGATGTTATGGGATACTGTCATCACATCCTTAAGTTTCCTTTGTCCCATTGATGATAAGTGTGCTTTCTATACAGTGCAGTTTTGCCAGATTTTGCTGAGGTGTACAGCTTGCCATCGCTTCTGCTCCTCCTGCAAGTATTGGTTCAACTGAAGTTGCCATTTAATCTTCAATTAATATTTGGTACTGATATAGATAAAGTTTTATATTTGCTTAAACTGAAATATATTTGGTGCTACCCTTATAATCTTACATCTGTTCTAAGTACTATCGAGCACCTGAAATAATATTTGGTGCAACTAAATACACCACGACCATTGACATTTGTTCTAGGTACGTCTGTGTTTCGTTGCTAAATTTTTTCCTTATTTCTATGCATTTTCACTTTAAATTACTTAACAAATATTACTTTTTGGACTCCACCTGCTTTGATGGTGAGAGTGGAATAGACCGTGCACGCTTTTATTAAGGTACGTTTTATTTCAAAATTGTAATCAATAATAGTTTTATCATGATGATTTTGGAAAAATTAATATTTTGGGGTTGCGATTTTGTAAAGATTTAATTGTTTGTTCTGTTTGGAGCAGAACTATTTTGTTACCAAATTAATTTTAAATATTTGGTTCAACTTAATTATTATTTGATTCAAATTTACGTATGAATTAGTATGAATTAATTTTATTATCGTGTAGCTTGCTTGTCCATTAAAATTACAACAATGGATGACCTTCTCTCAACCTTATTTTAAATATTTTAAAGATTCAAAGTATATAGGTTTGGAAACTTGACGGGTTGCCTTATATCGAGTCAAAGATATAATGGATCCTCCTAGGTGTAACAACGCCATATGATGAATCTTAAAAATTCAAAAGACTTGAAAAAGTTCTATCGAGCTCATTTACTAATGAATATTTATTTCTAATTTACTTATAAAAATTAAACTACGATTCTTTTTTATATTATTATATTCAAATTACTATTTTTTATATTAATAATGTTTGATTTTAATATTTAAATATTTTAAAGATTCAAAGTATATAGGTTTGAAACTTTGACGGGTTGCCTTATATCGAGTTGCAAGATATAATGGATCCTCCTAGGTGTAACAACGCCACGTATGATGAATCTTAAAAATTTGTATGTTTCAATTTAATATGTCCCATCTAATATACAAATATTTAATAAAATATTTTATATAGTTTTTAACTTAAATTTAAATTATTATTGAAATATTCTCGTCTGCTTTATCACAAATATTATTCTCCGTTTTATCACAAATATTATCGTCTGCTTTACCGCTTAATTTAAACTTTTTATTCAAACTAAATCATAGCTTTTAAGCTAAATACGGATGTCCACACAAGGCTTTAATATGTACTTAAGAAAAGATGACTTGTAAAACATAAATTAAATTAAGTGTGGACTATTTTAACTGCACATGTGATTTGTCAAATAAAAGCGAACGACATGTATATTATTTAATTAAAATAATTTTTATAAATATTATTTAATCCCGCTACTTACTTGTAGATACTTGATATTTGATATGTATTATCCATGTGATTTTTCACATCGTGAAATAAAAACTTACATAATACATAAATATATTTGATATCATAATTTACATAACTTATATAACATATATAACTTACATAACTTATATAACATACATAACTTATATAGCATACATAACTTATATAACTTAGATAAATATATAACTTACATAACTTACATAATACTTAAATATATATCATATCATACATAACTAGTTTACTTAAATTTACTTAACTTACATAATACATAAATCTATAGTCGAAAATCTTGCACCTTGCCTAAATTAGTTTATACCCATTAGAGACTTGATATTTAGTATAATGATATGATTTAAATCAATTGAGAACATTTAAGTAACTGTAATATGTTGTCAACTTTAGATTTCAAGAACTCCGATGAAATTGTCAAGGGTAAGCAATGCCTATCAAAATGGAGTACAAACTTTTCTAAATTTCGCATTTCAAAATGCAAGCCAAGAGAATATGATTCTTTGCCTGTAAGAAGTGTGGCAACATCTCATCGGCATTTTCGTGAAGTTGTCTACGAACATCTAATTGTTGATGGCTTTATTCGGGGGTATAAAAAATGGATTTTCCATGGAGAGTGTACATCTAGTGGAACTTCTTCAACGATTAATCCGACTTATCCTGATACTGATTACCATCAATATGTTAGACAAGATGACATGGAAGATATGTTGCGGGATGCATTTAATATGCGTACTCATGGTGAGCAATCGTTTCCACCTGACTTTATTATATCTGAGGATTGTAATATTGGTGGAAATGTTTTTTGCGAAACAGGAACAAGTGCACCTAATGAGGAGCCAAATGAAGAAGCGGCTAAGTTTTACAATTTACTTAATGAAATGAATGAAGAACTTTACGAGGATCAAAATATTCAAATTGTCCTTATGCATTCGCTCATTTCATTTAAAATGTTTGGGAGGGTGGACCGAAACTCTTTTACAATGTCGCTAGAGTTTCTAAGAGAGATGTTTCCGCTTGCAAAATTCCCGATCTTGTCAAGACATGAAGAGACTAATAAAAGATTTGGGCTTTGGGTACGATAAAATTCATAGTTGCCCAAATGACTGCATGTTGTACTAGGGTGATCAAAAAAACCAACAATCTTGTCATGTTTGCGGTAAGTCTCGTTGGATGAATAGTAATAAAGAAGATGTGAATACGGATGAAGGTGGGGCACAGTTAAGAAAGAAGCCAGTCAAGGTCTTGCGATATTTTCCCCTGATACCAAGACTTCAAAGGCTTTTCATGTCCTCAAAGGCAGCCGAATCTATGACGTGGCATAATGATCAACGAGCCGATGATGGATTATTAAGACATCCTGCGGATTCTTTAGCTTGGAAATCATTTGATAGTAAATTTCAAAGCTTTGCAAGCGATCCTCGGAATGTAAGGCTTGGGCTAGCAGCTGATGGCTTTAATCCATTTAAAATCATGAGTACTTCGTACAGTACTTGGCCTGTAGTGCTTGTTCCTTATAATTTGCCTCCATGGATTTGCATGAAGCAATCTTCATTTATTTTATCAATGATTATCCTCGAGAGAAAGGTCCGGAAATGATATTGACATCTATTTGCGACCACTTATTGAAGAGTTAAAACAATTATGGTCGGTGTTGAGACATATGATGTATTGAGAAAGGAGAACTTTAATTTACGTCTGACTTTATTGTGGACAATTAATGATTTTCCGCTTATGCTAATTTATCGGCTTGGAGTACTAAAGGACGTTATGCTGTCCTTGTTGTCTTTGCGCAAACTTGTTCAAGTGGTTGTATAATGGGAAGAAGTTCTCTTACATGGGCCATCGCGGTGGTTAGATGAAAATCATAAATTTAGATTTCGAGGACTCTATTTGACTGCATCAAGAGTTCGAGGAGCTCCCGAAGCGCACTGTTGGATCCGAAATCTTGTTTATGTTAAAAGATATCAACTTTAGTTACGGAAGATGAATCAACCACCTATCACGCAAACAAGGAGAAGATCGAGGATGAATCGATGATGAATCGACGAAGATGATGATCCTAATGAGGCGAGTTGTGGAAGAAAAGGAGTATTTTTTTGAGTTGCCTTATTGGGAGCACAACATTTTACGCCACAATCTTGATGTCATGCATATTGAGAAGAATGTCTGCGAGAACATAATTGGGACAATTTTAAATGTCGATGGAAAATCAAAAGACAATCTTGAGTCGACTTGATTTAGTTGACATGAGAATCCGCGTGATCTTCATCCTCAAGTACTTAGAATGGGAAATATCGGTTCGCTTTCTATTTTTTCAATGTCAAAGAAAGAGAAAGAAGTTTTACGCATGGTGTTGAAGGATATGAAGGTCCCAGATGCGTATGCGTCAAATATATCTCGATGTGTGAGTTTTAAAGATAGAAGATTATATTCATTAAAATCACATGATTACCACATCTTGATGTAAGATTTACTCCCAATTGCTTTACGGTCAGTATGTCAAAAATGTAACGTCCTGTATAATTGAACTATCCAATATAATGAAAGCTATCTGTGGCAAAGTTTTGAATGTCGAAGAACTTGAGAAAGTACAGGATCGAGCGGCTTTGACTTTATGCAATTTAGAGAAGATCTTTCCACCTTCCTTCTTCACTATTATGGTGCACTTGGTAATCCATCTCCCTCACGAAGCAATCCTTGGTGGACCGGTTTTTTATCGATGGATGTATCCTATAAAAAGGTGCTAATTTATTTCTCAAGTATTCAACCCTAAACCTCTATACATTTAGTATTTCTCAAGTATTCAACCCTAAACCTCTATACATTTAGTTACAGCTTTTGATAAATATTGTATATCGTGTTTAGGTTCCTAAGCAAATTGAAGTCATATTGTCGTAATAAGCGTTATCCAGAAGGATCAATTGCTGAAGGCTACTTGGCAGAAGAGTGCATGACCTTCTGTTCTAGATATTTAGAAGATGTTTGAAACACGATTGAATAGACCAAGTAGAAATGTTTGGGCTCAATGATAATGACTTGGCCAAAACTTATTTATTTCAAAGTTATGGAGAACCAATCAGCAAAGTTGAAATTGTAGAATTAGATGATATATCGTGGATACAGCACATCGATATGTACTTTTTAACCACGATTCAATTGAACCGCTATGCAAGTAAGTTATAAAATTGTCTTACATATTCGCTGCTTTGATTTGTTTATCTTCTAACCAATTAAACGAACTTGTTTTTAATATAGTGAGTACAAACAAATTTTGAGATCTCGCACGCCTCAAGATTACAACATCGAGAGATTAATAAGTTATTCACGTAATCTTTTTATGAATGGTTAAGTCAAATGGTATGTAACTAAAGTTAATAAGTTACATATAATAGCGAAATTTAGTTAATCAAATAAGAATGTTTTTACATAATACATTTTAATTATTTAATTTACTTTCGATTCAATAGGTTTGGAGTGGGAAGGACGTCAATGACGGTTAATTGGCTTTCCCAAGGTCCCAACAGTAATAAAAGATATAGTGCCTTCCTCATCAATGGATCTGATTTCATACAAAGTATCGCTAGAGAATGAGGAGAACTCAAAATTGTGGAGTTGTTGTTAATTCTTCAATTACAAGTTATGCTAGTGCTAGGGATAGTAATCCGGTTGAGGGAAATGTGGAGTATTACGGACTTCTTACCCGCATTATTGAGTTGGATTACTATGGCAGATGGAAAGTTATCTTATTTCGGTGTGATTGGGCAGATGTTAATACTGCTCGAGGAATTAAAAAAGATCAATTTGGTTTACAATGGTGAATTTCTCTCGCTTGATTCACACTGGACAACAATTGATGGACGAGCCATATGTATTTTCCTCTCAAGTGAAACAAGTTTTTATTCGAAAGATCCAAGCGATGAGGGTTGGTATGTTGTACTCCTAACACCCCTAGAGACTTGTTTGACATGGGTAATGGAAGTAGAGATGACATCGTCGAAAGATCGTAAACATTACCTTTTCCGTAACAAAACTTAGATGAAAATATCCTAGTACAAATACACAACATCAATGGGTTCGACATGATGTGGATGAAGATATTTACTGAATAATGATGTAGTAAGATTTTACAATTTTTAATTATATGTAATATTATAATTTTAATCTTTGTCATGTTATATAATTTAACTATTTTATATGTACTACTATTGTTGTAATTTGTTACTAAAACTTTAATTATTTTATGTGTATTGCGGAAAAATGTAGAAGAAGAGTACGAGATTTAAGTATTGTCCGAATACTCCAAATTCGAAAGAAAGAAATAGTGAACAATGAGATGTTGTTGGATCTTGAATGTGCCGAGACACTTGATGAGCTGAAGAATTTCAAAGTAATATTATGTTCATTTTACATGTGTTGACTTTTATTATTGAATTATTTGTCAATTTTACTATAATAATAGTATATCATTTTTTGGTGAAAGTGGTGGGACGCGCAGAGTTCGAGGACGACGCTACTTAGAGATTTATACGACTTAGATCCCGTCGAACGTGTTAAAGTAAGTAGAAATACTCATGGTCACTGTTGGATCTGAAGCTCGACTTTTAGCGAGGCTATTTGGGCATTTTAGCACGAAATGCAAATATGTTGCCCATCAACTACTTAATCATGGCATCACATGCCCGATAGCAACAAAACCAGGCTCTCGCTAATATTAAGGTAACAAAATGTGAATGCAATTTATAATACTTTGGTTTAAGTTTCATTTATATTTACATTCTAAACTTATGTTTTTTAGGAGAGATTTTCTTTAGAAGTCTCCGATGATTATATCAAGAAGGCATTAGGTAAAAGATGGAGAGACAATAAAAGCACTTTAAAGAAACAATATTTTAAGAAAGACATAAGCCTCGAGGAAAAATCGAGAAATGTTCCGCCAGAATGCCGAGGTATCAATGGGAAGATGCGGTTAGATTTTGGAATTCAAAGAAAGGAGAGGTATTGCGTGTTTCCAAACTCTTATATATAGTGTTTACTATATACGTAATAATAATTTTATTATGTAGGACCGTGAGCGAGTTGGAACAAGCAAGAGGGAAAAACAAAAATTCACGCATTACCAGCGGTCGAGAAGTTTTGCTTCAGAATGAGTAGAGGTATTATGAATTTATTAATTCTTTCAAATATTAATAACTTTCGTTATTAAATAATATTCTTACTACTATATTGTAGGAAGTCAAATCCGGACAAAAGTTGGACGCCTTGACTTTTTGAGATTACGATAGGAAGAAAGATGGATCTCCTATGACATCCAAGTCGGAGAAATTATGGTATATTCACTTAATAATATTTGATTTATTTTAAATATTTATAATCTTTAATTATAATTGTTTAATTCAATTCATCATTAGTAGTTTTAAAAATGTTAAGTTATGTTGCATTTCTTTTTATTATATATTTCGTTTCTAACTCTTTAATTGACTTTTTAGGAGAAACTAAAGGAGAAGAAGGCGAATATGAAGCGATTGCTTCGAGTGATAGTTCTGTTAATCTTGAGAACATTGATAATGTAATTATCACCGAAGTTTTGGGTCCCGAAAGGTACTGTCGGGTTCGATTTCAAGGATCCGTGTTACCCACCCAATATTTTAGATCCGGCTCCCAAGAATACATGCCTTCCTAAGTCAAGCTCAAGTCAAGTTCAAAGGTTAAGAGACCAAATAGCTCGGATGCAAGCGAACACGGTTGAGCAAATTGCCGAGGTTCAACGAAAATATGAAGAACTCCAAAGAACAACTTATAGCAGAGGCGAGAGAGAGGGAGGCAATGCACGCAGAGAGAGGCAGAGGCACGAGCGATGGTAGCGAACGAGCAAAAAGTACGATGACCTCCATTCTGACTTCAAAGAGATGATGCATATGTTTCAACAATCGCAAAAGCCGCCGCCTTAGACATTAGTTTTCTTATTGTAAGAATGTTTTTAAGTTTTGTCACGTTTAACATTATTGTAAAAATATTTTAAATTATTCTTTATTATTAATTATATCATATATATTTAGTTAAATTTGAAGTATCATTTAGAATTAATATTTTGGTTGTATTTTTATGTTAAATTTGTTGTTTTTTATCGCATTTTATATTATATTTGTTGTATTTGGTTGGATTTTAATGCGGAAGGGTTTGGATATTGGTGAAAAAATACTACAAATCGCTTAAATTTAGCGGCGTTTGTAAAAAAGCGCCGCTAAAAGCCTTGACCTTTAGCGGCGCTTTTTCCACAAACGTCGCTAAAAGCCTTGACCTTTAGCGGCGCTTTTCCCACAAACGCCGCTAAAAGCCTTGACCTTTAGCGGCACTTTTCCCACAAACGCCGCTAAAAGCCTTGACCTTTAGTAGCGCTTTTCCCACAAACGCCGCTAAAAGCCTTGACTTTTAGCGGCGTTTTTTTCCAATAAACGCCGCAAATTTTTGTGGCGTTACATATAGGAGCGTTTTTTGAGGTGTTTTAGAAAGCGCCGCTAAAAGTTTTAGTGGCGCCTAGAAGCGCCGCTAAAGGCTAAAAAAGCGCCGCTAAAAGTCTATTTTCCTGTAGTGAAGCAATGAATGAAGAAATGCAGTCTCTTCATAAAAATAAGACCTGGGAGTTGGTGACACTACCCAAGGGAAAGAAGGCAATTGGATGCAAATGGGTATATGCAAAGAAGGAAGGATTTCCTGATAAAAATGAAATTCGATACAAGGCTAGATTAGTAGCAAAGGGTTACGCTCAGAAAGAAGGAATAGACTACAATGAAGTGTTTTCTCCAGTTGTGAAGCATTCGTCTATTCGGATTTTGCTAGCCTTGGTTGCGAATATGATCTTGAACTAGTTCACTTGATGTGAAGACCGCGTTTTTACGGTGATTTGGAAGAGGAAATCTATATGACTCGGCCGGATGGGTTCAAGGTTGTTTGGAAAAGAAAATTGGGTTTGCAAACCGACAAAGTCGCTTTATGGATTGAAGCAATCTCCGAGGCGAGGGTACAAGCGATTTGATCGATTCATGAAAGGGCAAAGGTACACAAGAAGTAAATTTGATCATTGCGTGTATTTTCGAAGCTACAAGAAGGAACTTTCATATACTTGCTCTTATGTGTTGATGATATGCTAATAGCATCTAAGAGCAAAGTTGAGATTGAAAGATTGAAGACTCAACTCAATCTTGAGTTTGAGATGAAAGATCTAGGAGAAGCTAAAAGATTCTCGGCATGGAAATATGGAGAGATAGAGCTAATAATAGAGTTAGCTTGTCTCGAAGCGATTTGAAAAAGGTACTACAGTTAGCTTTGGCATGAACGAAAGCGGACAAAACCTGTAAGTACCCGTTGGCTTCTCATTTCAAGCTTTACGCATAACTATCTCCTTCGACGAATACGGAACGAGAATACATGTTGCAAGTTCCGTATTCTAATGCAAAGGTAGCTTGATGTATGCAATGGTGTGTACAAGACCGACATTTCACAGGCGATTAGTATAGTGAGCGGTATATGCATAATCTCGAAAAGGACATTGGCAAGTCAGAAATGGATTCTACGGTATATTCGAAGACCGTGGATGTTGGATTCTTGTTCAAGCGGGATAATACACTTGGTAAAGGTGTTATTGGTACGTTGATTACGACTATGCGGTGATTTGGACAAGCGAAGATCAACCACCGGTTATGTGTTTACACTTGCTGGAGGACCAATAAGTTGGAAGTCTACACTACAGGTCTCTGATTGCATTGTCAACCACGAAGCGAGTACATGGTCATGTAACAGAGGTCGTAAAGGAGGCTATTTGGTTACAAGGTATGGCTAAAACCTTGGGGTTGGTTCAGAGCATATTAACGTGTATTGTGATAGTCAAAGTGCTATTCATTTAGCAAAGAATCAAGTCTATCATGCACGTGAAAACATATCGACGCATGATTCCATTTTGTGCGGAAATTATTGAAGAGGGAAAATTTGTCTTGAAAGATCAAGACTGCAGATAATCCCGCAGATATGATGACCAAGGTAGTAACGACAACCAAGTTCGAACATTGTTTGAACTTGATTAATATCTACAAGTTTAACAGTTGAAGAAGGCACTATCAAGTATTGTTGTCAAAAGCAGAAAGAATTGTGTGAAGATAAGATTATCGTAATCAAATCTTCAAGGTGGAGATTATTGGAACCCACCATTGTTTGAAAAGTCAAATGGGGTGGGCACCGAAAGTAGAAAGTAATATTGGTTGGCAAGTTGGGTTAAAAGTTGGCATGGGATAATTGCAATTTTGGTCCCTAATTGTATAGGGACATTGCAAGTTGATCCTTGAACCTCAACTATAAATAGGCCTAACCATTGCTTACTTTCTTCATCCCATAATTGCCATTCTCTACTTAAGGCATTATTCTCTCTCTCTATTTGTAAATTTCACTTGTAATTTTGGAGTGAAATATATTTGGTAGTGCCCGAGGACGTAGGCAAAATTTGCTGAACCTCGTTAAAATTTTGGTGTTCTTTATTATTTGTTTTGCATATTTTGTGAATGTGATTGTAGTGATTTATTGTGCTATTAAATTACGATAGAGGGATATTCTGGCTAGGAAAGACTTGGTATTTAAGTGATCTTCGTGATCTACCTCTCTTTCCTGGGAATTGAACTTAGTGTGATTTTTCAGTACAATAATTTTACTCTTTCACACGCTTCCGCGCAACACATATAATTCAAGTAGAATCATCATATCACCGTATATTTGTTATGCTCATACATCATGACTTAATCAAATCATAAACTAAGTCTCATTGCTCAAAAACTTACCTCGGATGTTGTCGAACGATTTCGATGGCTATTCGACCACTTTTTCCTTCCCTTTATCGGATTTAGTTCCCCTTTGCTCTTGAGCTTAATTTAACAAATAAATTGATTTAATCATTTGAGCATCAAAAGAGGAACTCAAGGTACTTAGCCCATATATATACATACATTAGACATTAAAGTCACATACATGTGAAATCATGCATCAACTCAACATATTAACCCACACTCCCTTTTAGCCGATTGTCTAAACCAAGATAAAGGCATCAATATGCTTGCCTCTAACCGAATACATGCAACACTAATCTTCTCATGTGGCCGAGTATGCATGTATATGTTGAGGCCAATTATATACTTAATACCACCCATAAATGGCATACCAATACATCATGTGCAAACATATATATATATATATATATATATATATATGCAAGAGCCAATCATAGGGTTGATTATAACCATTTCATATATTTTCATCATATACCCGAATGCACAAATACATTATAATAACTTCCAACTCAAATCATGTTACAAATTTATACTTCACAAGGATAAATCATTAACCAAATATAAACATATATCCGAATTCACATGTATATTTTATTTTTACATGAAGCATAGCCGAATCATTTTAACCATGAGTAACATAACAAGCATAAATCATACTTATGGATATACCATGGCCGATTGCTTCATGAAGTTGCTAAAACCTACCTTTTTCAAATTCTCACACACACTCTATCATCTTCATACCTCACCAACACAACATCAAACATCCACCAAGAAGACAACACCCATGGCCGAGTATCATCTCCCTCACATAGCAAAGATTTAAACCATGGGCTAGTTAGAACTCAAGCTAACAACTAAAAACATGCATGAATCTCATGGCACAACATCAAACTTACCTTAACCTAGATACAAGTATGGCCGAACCTCTTCCTAATCCTCTTCCAAGCCGAACATGAAGCAAGAGCTCCTTCCTTCTTCCTTAGAACTTTCGGCCAAAAGAAATGAAAAGGATGGACACTTTTTTTTTCTTTGTTTTCATCATATTCCCTTTCATTATTTTATTACCATGCCCCTTATTTTATTTTTCCTAATATACATCACTAACATAACATGTTTGTGACATGTTTCCACCCATAGCATGGCCGGCCACTATGCTTTAATTTGGCTAATTTGACATGCAAGGACAAGCACTTTCCCTCATATATTAATAGGCCACTTTAACACTTGCCTAGCATATTTCTAAATTGTCTCACATAAGTCCCTACTAATAAATTTCACATACACTGACCAAATTAAAGTATGGAACTATCACACAAGCATTTACGCACATCATAAACACAGAATATAACCTTTAATTATTTATAAGACTCGATTTCGTGGTCTCGAAACCACTTTCCAACTAGGGTCAATTTAAGGCTGTCACAGTGAACTTTTTAGAGATCACATCAGTCAATTTATTACTCTTTTAAATGATTTAAAGAATGTTGAGCTTCATATTGACGATGAAGATCAGGCCATGCTATTATTGTGCTCTTTACCCCCTTCATACAAGTCTTTTAGGGAGACCTTGATTTATGGCAGAGACAAAATCTCGTTCGAAGATGTGAAGGGTCATTTGTTGAATAGAGACAAACTCGACAATGAGCTTCATTTGGATAGCAAGACAGATAGGCAAGCTTCCATTTTGGTAGCATCAAAGAAATGAGATAAAAAGTGTCGCTATTGTAAAAAGTTAGGTCACGTCAAAGCAGATTGTTATAAACTACGAAATAAAAAAGCTGCTGAGAGTAACGAGGAAGATGTAGTTGAGGCTAATTTGGCCGAAAAAAATGGTGATGATTTCTTGTTAGTGTCAACAAGCGATAACACCAAGCTCACATCCGAGTGGATCCTAGATTCAGGATGTTCTTTCCACATGTGTCCTAATAGAGAATGTGTAACACCCCGTACCCGAGATCGTTACCGGAGTCGAACACGAGGTGCTAACCGACTTAATTCATTTACTCTCACAGTCCATTTAAAAATTTTCTAGACGACTGGCTAACTGCATCACTGTCACCTTAAAAATCATAACTTGAGTTCCACAACTCGAAAATCAGTTTCTTAATTTTTCCCCAAACTAGACTCATATATCCATCTACGATATTTTTCTAGAATTTTGGTTAGGCCAATTAGTACAGTTTATTAGTTAAAGCCTCCCTGTTACAGGTGCGACTACACTGACCTTCATGCATTACAATTTGGATATCTCCTGTGCATGTGGCTTCAATCTTGATGACTTCTAAATGTCTCGGTTAATTTATAATGAATTTCCAAAGTCGATCGGAGATCCGAAACCGTTCGCCCTGTCTCACGAAAACTTTAACATCTCATAATATACTGTTCATATGAACGTTTCGTTACTTTCCTATGAAAATAGATTCATCAAGGTTCAATTACATAATTTATTCGCTATTTAATTCCATTCCTACTATTTTTAGAGATTTTTCACATCCACATCACTGCTGCTGCCAAAGATCTATTTTAAGGTAAACTTTACCTATTTCATGATCCTCCATGGATCAACTAGAGTTTGTCATACATATACCAAAAGTGATTATGAATAACCATTCCCATGACTAACCGTTACCAACATTTCCATACCTCTCGACGGACGACATACAAAACGATTATAATGCTATGATCAAAGTGTACTTAAGCCATTTTCGCATGGCTATCCAAATTTACACAAAACCGAAAGGTACATGACCTACAACAAAAGGGTAGTCCTATACATTAACCAAAATATCCTCTCACTACTAGTCTATTCTATACATGCCATAAGATATTCCAAAACGTAGCGAGTACCAAACAGGTGGATGGTGATAATGTGACTAGTTGTTGACGATCCCCGAGCCTCAGTAGCTTCCAAATGAGATCTATAAAACAGAGGAAACAAAGTACACGGAATAAGCATTACAATGCTTAGTAAGTTTTAAGCCGTGTCAACGGATAACAATCAAATTATAACATAGTTGTTCGTATTTTTATTTCACTCTTCCTTCAGGCATACCATCCCCTTTTCCGAATATGCACGTCTCATCATATGTAATAGGCAGATAAATTCTCACTTGATGGTGACCTCTTATGATCATAGGTACATTACATATTTTTTTTACCTGACTTTCCACATTGACCAAATGCACAATAATCATAGAACAGTCTCATTGCTTTACTCACATGTGCATCACATAACGACTGTAACACCCCGTACCCGAGACCGTTGCCGGAGTCGAACACGAGGTGCTAACCGACTTAATTCATTTACTCTCACAGTCCAATTAAAAATTTTCCAGACGATTGGCTAACTACGTCACTTTCACCTTAAAAATCATAACTTGAGTTCCACAACTCGAAAATCAGATTCATAATTTTTCCCTGAAACTAGACTCATATATTCATCTACAGATTTTTTTCTAGAATTTTTGCTCGGGCCAATTAGTACAGTTTATTAGTTAAGGCCTCCCCTGTTACAGGGTATGACTACACTGACCTTCATGCATTACGATTTAGATATCTCCCTGTACAGGGATTCAATACTGATGCCGTTTGTTTCTTTAGAAACTAGACTCAAGAAGGAATCTATACATATATGGCATGGCTTCTAAATGTCTCTGGTTAATTTATAATGAATTTCCAAAGTCAGATCAGGGGATCCAGAAACCGTTCTGGCTCTGTCTCACGAAAACTTTAACATCTCATAATATAATGTTCATATGAACGTTTCGTCACTTTACTATGAAAATAGATTCATCATGGTTCGATTACATAATTTATTCGCTATTTAATTCCATTCCTACTATTTTTAGAGATTTTTCACATCCACATCACTACTGCTGCCAGCATCTATTTTTTTAAGGTAAGCTTTACCTATTTCATGATCCTCCATGGATCAACTAGAGTTTGTCATACATATACCAAAAGTGATCATGAATAACCATTCCCATGACTAACCGTTACCAACATTCCCATACCTCTCAACGGACGACATACAAAACGATTATAATGCTATGATCAAAGTATACTTATGCCATTTTCGCATGGCTATCCAAATTTACACAAAACCGAAAGGTACATGACCTACAACAAAAGGGTAGTCCTATACATTAACCAAAATATCCTCTCACTACTAGTCTATTCTATACATGCCATAAGATATTCCAAAACATAGCAGTACCAAACAAAGGGATAGTGATAGTGTGACTAGTTGCTGACGATCCCCGAGCCTGTAGCTTCCAAATGAGATCTATAAAACAGAGAAAACAAAGTAAACGGAGTAAGCATTTCAATGCTTAGTAAGTTTTAAGCAGTGTCAACAGATAGCAATCAAATTATAACATAGTTGTTCGTATTTTTATTTCACTCTTCCTTCGGGCATACCATCCCTTTACCGAATATGCACATCTCATCATATACAGTAGGCAGATAAACTTTCACATAAAAGTGAGCTCATGTGACATAGATATCTTGTATGATTTCACATAACCTCTCACACTGATCCGATGTCACATACTCATAGGAATAGTCTCATGGATTGCTCTCGTATGCATCACATAACTACCTTATGATTTAGTTCAAATCTAGCTCACATATAAACTTGGAGTACATACCTGTTTAACTTTTCGCATTGAATATATATTTATAAGTAATTCTTATTACGAAGTCTTATAGCTTTAACCTCTACTCGGATTATCGGCGAGACCTTTAGCTCGATTTAAATCTCCACACGAGTTATCGGGTCTTACCGGACAAAATCTCTACACGTAGTCATCGGGTCTTACCCGGACAAAATCTCCACACGTAGTCATCGGGTCTTACCCGGAATATATTTCCAAATTTCATGTACATTTAATCACATGTTACAACATTCACATTAGCCATTTGGCTTTACCACATATTCGTATCTCATACATATTTCACATTCCCCATTCGGCTTTACCACATATACATATCACACATATATTTCACATTAGCCATTCGGCTTTACCACATATACATATCACACATATATTTCATATTAGCTATTCAGCTTTACCACATACACATATCTCATACATATTTCACATTAGCCATTCAGCTTTACCACATATACATATCACACATATATTTCTCATTAGCCACTCGGCTTTACCACATATACATATCACACATATATTTCACATTAGCCATTCGGCTTTACCACATATACATATCTCATACATATTTCACATTAGCCATTCGGCTTTACCACATATACATATCACACATATATTTATTTATCTTATACATCGATTTCAGCCATAGCTTATAAGCAACTCAATTAGTTTGATCAATGCTTGCAACAAATTCACGTATTCACCACAAGCTATTTTCCTGAGCAATAGTCACTAAATTATTTATAAATGGAGCTACAAAACTCAAAATCAATTTCCGTTAATTTTCCCTGAATATAGACTCATATATCTTCCATCCATAAAATTTTCAGAATTTTAGGTTTGGCCAATCAATACCAGATTTTTCTTAAAGTTTCCCCTGTTTCACTATTTGACTAATCTGACCACTCTTCACTACGAATCAAATTTTTCATCGTACAGAATTCATAATGTGTTCTATTTGATTTCATTTGAAACTAGACTCATTAAGGAGTCTAATCATATAAATCTTATCTTATAACCATTTTTGTACAAATTATAATGATTTTCCAAAAACAGAACAGGGGATTTCGGAGTCATTCTGACACTGTCCCACACAACTTTAAATATCTCTTTATAGGAAATTTCTTTGCTTCCACGGTCTCTTTTATAAGAAACTAGACCAACTAAGCTTTGATTACATATTTTATTCAGCCTATAATTCCACACCAACAATTTATAGTGATTTTCTAAAATCACATTACTGCTGCTGTCCAAGCAAATTATTACAATTTGCTCTTAAATTTCCAAGTCCAAACACTTATGAACTTACCATTTGGGTTTAAGACATATCATGGCCACATCATATCTTATTAAATCAACTCATTATGTCCTATTATGATTGAATTTATTTAACGATTAATCGCTTAAAACTTACCTCGGATATTTTGAATAGTTGCGAATAGGCTACTCGATTGCTTTTTCTTTTCCTTTATCTGATTTTGACCCTCTTAGCTCTTGAGCTTGATTCAAACAAATAGATCTTATTTAATAACTTATCAAATTAGCTATTTGATTAAATACATGTATATTATACAATTAAGTGCAAATGATTTTATTAACTAGTTATTCAAGCATTATACATATGCTCTACTCATGCCCCATCGAACATAATACTAGCTTAATACCTTGCATATTAGGATTTCATAGACATCATTTAGTTTCACATAGTACACATATTGTCCCAAATCGACACAAGAGTCAAACGCATCACTCAAAATGCCGAAATCCAATTAAGTCTACCATTATAGCATTATCATATTTATGTACTTGGTAAGTTGGGTTTGAACACGTTTGGCACTAGGTGTCCAACCAAATATTCCTTGAACACTAAACTCAATTTATAATCTTTCCTAATTAAAACATTTAACACCGATTAGACATGTTTACAAGCCTAGGCGAATATTATTTTAGACATTCGAAATCATTTCTCAACTCGTGATTCACTAACTTGGGAGTTATTTTCTAACAAATTTTAACTTACTCTAATACCGAATGCTACTCAAGCTTTAAGCTCATGTCCTTTCATTATTAAGCAAATGTTATAACATAACTAACATCCCCTTTTCAATTCGAACATCAACACATAAAGAAATTAAACACAAAGATTCATAGCCGAAACCTATACATAACATCATTCAAGGTTTAATCCCTAAATTCATGCACAAAGCCGAACCTATTGAGAGATGTATATAAAACAATATCTAGTTAGAACATTCAAGCACCTACGGCATTCCCTTCAATTTAATACTAAGACAAACCAAAAGATTTATTCATGTAAATTCAAAAATTTCAAGTTCATCTCTTTCACATATAAATACCAAATATTAAGTATTAGTAGCTTAAACTCTATTAAACCTTAAAACATCAATCTATCCCCTACCATTTTTCCCCATGGCCGAATGCTCAAGACACCATAAAACTAAAAATTTTGTCATGGGCTATGTAATGAACTTAACATCTAACTCAAAATATGCTAAAAAAAATCCATAAGCTAACATGAATTTCTCACCTTATTCATGACTTAGAATCACCGAATGGTTTCTCCCTCTCTCCCTCTTAGAATCGGCCAAGAAGAAACAAGAATAAAGACTTGTTTCTTTCACCCCTTTCCTTCTTTCTTCTTCTTCTTGTACGGCCAAGAAGAACAATGTGATGCCTTTTTTTTTTCTTTCCTTCACCCTTCATCCCCCTTATTTTATTACTAACTCATTATTTTATTCTTTCCAACATGAACATTAGCACACCATGCTTAAAATATGCTATGACCCATAGCATGGCCGGCCACTAGCTCAATTTTTTGGGCAATTTGACATGCAAACCTCTCACTTCTATAACATGCATTAACATGCCACTTTACATTTGCCTAGCACACTTCTAAATTTTCTCACATAAGTCCTATTTACTAAATTTCACCTACAATTAGCAAAATTCAAATATGAAATTTTCACACATGCATATATACATATAGTAAGCATCAAACATGATAGCTAATTATTTTTATGACTCGGTTTTGTGGTCCTGAAACCACTTCCCGACTAGGGTCATATTAGGGCTGTCACAGAATGGTTCTCCACATACAGTTCGATTGAAGGTGGAGTTGTGTGCATGGGAAACGATTCATCTAGTAAGGTAATTGGTATTGGTACTGTTAAAATGCACGATGGGACGATTAGGACACTCTCAAATGTCAGGTATGTACCTGATTTACGAAAGAATCTCATCTCCTTAAGTATTTTAGACTTGAAAGGATACAAAATCAACATCGAGTCGAGCGGCATTAAAGTATCTCGTGGAGCTCTCGTTTTGTTAAAAGGTAAAAGAACCTGCAGTCTTTATATTCTGGAAGGTTATACAGTGATCGGTGAAATCAGACGTCCCTCGTCCGTTACGGAGTTGAAGCCAACTTGTTTGGAGCGGAGGCAACTTGGTCATAGGAGGGAAAAAGGTATGACTGTTTCGTTGAAGAGAGGTTCTCTTTTGGATGCAGGTTTTGAAAAGTTAAGGCACTGTGTTCGTAAAAATCAGACCCGGGTTAGTTTTGATTTGGCAGTGTACAAGTCGAAGGCTAGAAGTCTTCCAGTTTCTAAGCACAAATTCGACTCAGTTAATTCCCTGCATAGTTCAAGATAGGCTCGTGGCGGGCTTTGGCGAAGATGGCGTTGTGGAAATATGAGTCAAGGTGGAGATTTGTTAAATATGACACCTATTTTCAGTGTAACACCCCTTACCTGTATCTGATGCCGGGCTAAGGTACGAGGCGTTACCAGACAAACATACAAACATTAAACTAAAATACGAGCCATAAAATTTTATTCATATTTCAAAGCGTTCATTCTCTTACATATAGTCCCTTATTTGAGTCTACGGAGCCCAAAACATACTTTAGAAAGGGTTTGGGACTAAACCGAGAACTTACAAAAATCTTGGAAATTTCATGCTTTAAGGCTCCACACGCCCGTGTCCCAAAGTCATGTTCCATACATGGCTGAGACACATGGTCGTGTCTCTGCCTGTGTGGAATATACCTAGGCTATTTTCCAAGCTTTGGTCAACCTTGATCTCTTACACACTTATACAAAATCAAAAGCATATAACATGGTATTCATTTAATGATTAAACATCCTCAATTAAACCACAAACATAGCATTTGTATGTCATCATACATGTGTCTCTCATACTCATTTTACCTTGTTTATTATAGTACCACTTATACATTTATACCAAGATTATCATCTTACCAAATATCTTCAGCTTAATCATCAAGCATTCATATTTAAAGCTAGATCATATCTTTATAAAATACCACGATTCAGATCATGAGAATAACATGTTTGCTGAAACATTTCAATTCAATTCCATACCCAACAAGCATTACATTGAGACTAGTCATATATATATATATATATATATATATATACATGTCATGATACATAACATTCTCTTTTGTTTTCTTATAAACACATATCATTTATTTCATTATATCAATATTTCATATACCATAGTTTCCATGTATTCCACAGTATTTATTTTCCTCCTCCTCCTCTCCATTCCACATCCTTAATGTATATAGCATTCTTGTAAGTACGATTTCACAATTTACTAATAAATGTTCACATCAAACTGTCCACACGAGTCATAGTCACTTAATTATTTATAATTCGAGATACAGAGCTCCAAATTAAGATCCGTAAATTTTCCCTGAAACTAGACTCACATATATTTCCACCATAAAATTTTCATAATTTTTGGTTTAGCCAATTAGTACAGTTTATTCATTAAAATTTCCCATGTTTCACTTTCTAATAGTTCTGACCTCTCTTCACTAAAAAATAATTATCTCATAGTACAGAACTCGGATAATGTTCTTGTTGATTTATCTTGAAAATAGACTCATTATGGATTTTAAAAATATAATTTTGAGCCTCTAATTATTTTTCTCCAAATTTTTGCGATTTTCCAAAGTCAGAACAGGGGATCACGTAATCATTCTGAATCAGTCTCACAAAAACATAAATATCTCAAAATATAGAATCCTTTGCTTTCTATATTTCTTTTATATGAAAATAGACTCATTAAGATTTAATTTGATATCTCATTCAGTCTCTGATTCAATTTATACTATTTTTGGTGATTTTTCAAAATCACGTCACTGCTACTGTCTAAAACAGTTTTATTGCTAATTCACTCTTTCACACTTTCTTTGTATTAACCTCATTTTAACATACATATCACAAATCATTTTCACCACATTTCATACATCACAAGTATAGGCCCATGATCACAAGGTCACCATAAAATCATCCTCATGTATAACTTACTTGTTTATAACCTTACCACATCCTGGTCACTTAATGAACACATCATTCACATAACCAAGTTCTGCACTTATTCATCACAAAACTCACAAAGCAATACATAGAGAGTTTCCGTTGAACACTTTGGATCAATCCTCGATACTTGGTGGTTTCAGCACATAGCTCCACCCATCATATAGTTCGGCTCTCTTGTACACATGGTGAACACTTAGTACCACCCATGTGACCTAGCCGCTTATCTCGTAGCTCTCTTGTCTACATGGTGTCCTTCACTTGGAACCACGCATGCGACCTAGCTACATATATCCCGTAGCTCTCTTGTCTACATGGTGTACACATAGTATCACCCATGCGACCTAGCTACATCATAATGTCTTGTAGCTCTCTTGTACACATGATGTGCACTCAAGACTATACATGTGACCTAGCTACATACCATCTGTATCATCCAATCTGTCCAAGGTTCAACCGGATTTCTCTCTTTTCCAAAAATTCACCAATCAAGTAATTATCCACAAACATATTTCCAATATTTTTATAAAATATCATAATACAAGTAATAGTGATGTATTACTTACATATAAACTTACATCTCATTTAATATCAACGCAATAACATTAAATTACACATTGTCTTATTAAAAATCATATGAACTTACAATTTCCCATAATATCCATAATCATAGAAATCACATTTATGTATGATAATTCAATGCACTTCATGTACCATAGACATATTTTTAAATCAATTCATAAACTTGGCACCATAATCATTTAATTTAACATAATTCAATTAATTTACTAAATTTAACTTTCAAATATAAATTACAAAGACATTATTGTTGTATTATTATCATACCAACTTACATACTTTCAACACCTCGAGATCATAGTAAATATATCAATTTTACATTGAAATATGCATAAATTAATGCTTATTATACATATGAACTTACCTTGATATTAAAACGGCCATTTTACCAACTTTCCCAATTTTCAATTTTTCTCTCATTCTAGGTTCAAATCTCGTTTTCCGGGATCTAAAACATCATATTTTACTTATTTAATTAATGTACTATTCAAAACAGTCCTTAATTCAAACTTTGGAAAAATTACAATTTTGCCCCTAAACTTTTGCATATTTACACTTTTGCCCCTAGGCTCGGGAATTAAACTTCATCCCTTATTCTTATGTTTTATGACATGATGATCACGTTTCCCTTCTATGGCAACATCAATGTGACAGCCCTATAGTGACCCTAGTCGGAAAGCGGTTTCGGGACCGCTAAACCGAGTCACCAAATTATTTGAATGTGATATTTATGGTCTAAAATATGTGAATATGAATGTGCGAAAATTTCAAGCTTCGATTTAGTTAATTGCATGTGAATGTAGTACATAGGACTTGTGTGACACTTTTGAAATGTGATAGGCTAATCTATAAGGATCTAATAGTGCATGTAATCAAAAGGAGGACTTGCATGTCAATTTCCCCTAATTAGTAGTGGCCGCCATGAGCATGGGTGGACAAAATGTTATGGCTAAAAACATGTCATAAACATGTTGGGTTAATGCATTATGTAAGGAATAATAAAATAAAGAGCATGGGCAATGTGTGTGATTGTTTCCCCTCCCATTGCCGTGAGTTGAAGGAAAGAAAACAAAAAAAAAAAGTGTTCATTCTTGAACATCTTTGGCCGAATAGAGGAAAGAAAGGAAGGGGAAGAGCTTGAGAAAATCGGCTATGGTGGTTTGCTAGACTAAGGTATGTTTGATGTTGTCCATGAGATTCATGCATGTTTTTAGTTGTTAGTTTGAGTTCTAACTAGGCCATGGTTCAAATCTTTACTATGTCATGGAGATGACATTCGGCTAAGGTGGATTGTGTTGATGTCATTTGCATGCTAAAAGTGAAGCTTTGTAATGGTGTATGTGATGGTGGATTGATGACTCTTGAATCTTCTTTTTAGCATTTTTGAGTGAGACATTAAGTTCTTTGTTTAACCATGACCAAAATTGAAATGGTATGGTGTTGTGATGCATTCGGCCATGGTAGGAAGTAGAAGGGAAATATGGTTGTTGTTAGATGAAGTAGAGTCTAACAAATGAGCACATATGTGCATTAGTTGCTAGATGGAGAAGAATCGGCTAGCAAGTTGTGTGCCAAGGCCGAATATAATTTTGTATATTAATGAGTAATGCATGTGTTGAATTGATGGAAAGGGAGAGGATGCTTTAAATAGTGTATATATGTGTATTAGCCAAGTTTTGAACTTGAAACAAAATGGTGTTTAGTCAATACAAGTGACCATACTTGTAGAATGTATTAAGTGTTGCAATCGGCCTCAACCTAGACATGTATATTCGGCCACATGAAATAGATTTGTGTTGTCTGTGTTCGGTTAGAGGCAAGCATATTAATGCTTTTATCTTGGCTTAGATAAACGGCTAAAAGAGAGTGTGGGCTAAAATGTTGAGTTTGATTAATGATTCCATATATATGTGACTCTAATGCCCAATGTATATATGGGCTAAGTACCTTGAGGTCCTCTTTTGATGTTCAAATGAATTGTGTTAAATTGCTTAAAGTGATTAAAAATGCGCATGACCATTGTGTATTTGAGCTAAAGGGTGGCCATATGACCTATTAAACTCCTTGTCATATTCGGCCATAAGCTAGCATAATGAGACTTTAATAAGTTAAATTTGTTTGAATCAGCTCAAGAGCTTAGAGGACCACAGTTGGATAAGGGAAAGGAAAAAGTTATCGAATAGCCGCCGAAATCGTTCGACCACATCCGAGGTAAGTTTTTGAGTAATGGAACTTAGATTATGATTTGATTAGATCATGTTTTAAGCAAATCAAAATCATGCTCTTTGTATGTGGCTATTGAGCCGAAATTGCAAGTGTGATAAGTGTCTTGTGTTTGAGCTTTGGTAATGAAAATGAAATACGGATGTGTCATGATTTATTGATAAATGTGCATGGTTATTCGAATGATGTCCGGGCTAAGTCCCGAAGGCTTTGTGCTAAGTGACTATATCCGGACTAAGATCCGAAGGCATTTGTGCGAGTTACTAATTCCGGGCTAAGCCCGAAGGAATTGGTGTGAGTTACTAAATCCGGGTTAAGTCCCGAAGGCATTTGTGCGAGTCACTAAATCCGGGTTAAGTCCCGAAGGCATTTGTACGAGTTACTATAACCGGGCTAAGTCCCGAAGGCATTTGAACGAGTAGCTATATTCGGTTAAATTCCGAAGGTACGTGATTCGGGAATGAGCGATCTTGCTATAAAAATTTCAGTTAATACGCTTGTAAAATCCCAACAATGAGGTATGTTTCAGTATGTGCATTGGAATAGTTGATTCCTTCGAACAATATTCGCCGATCGAGTAATGAGCTTCCTATTTGGCTAAGATGATCCCTTATGTATGAATATAGGGGTTGGAATGTGAAGTAGGAATGATTTGAGAATATGTATATATAGAATTATCCGTTTAGTTATATGAATGCTATACTTTAGATGTGCTTAAATTCTTTGCTCAAAACTTACTAAGCATTTAATGCTTACTCCGTTTATTTAATTCTCTGTTTTATAGATTTTGGTTCTTCAGCTATCGGACTCGGGATTTTTTTTGAAGTCGAAGTCGCCCACACTATCAAAGCTCCTTTTGGTATACTTTTGGTTGAACTTTGAAATGGTATGTATAGGACTACCCTTTTGTTGTTGGTCATGTACCCTTCGGTTTTGTGTAAATTTGGATAGCCATGCGAAAATGGCTTAAATATACTTTGATCATAGCATTATAATCGTTTTGTATGTTGTCCGTCGAGAGGTATGGAAATGTTGGTAACGGTTAGCCATGGGAATGGTTATTCATGATCACTTTTGGTATATGTATGACAAACTCTAGTTGATCCATGGAGGATCATGAAATAGGTAAAGTTTACCTTAAAAATAGATGCTGGCAGCAGCAGTGATGTGGATGTGAAAAATCACTAAACATAGAAGGAATGGAATTAAATAGTGAATAAATTATGTAATCGAACCTTGATGAATTTATTTTCATAGGAAAGTAACGAAACATTCATATGAACAGTATATTGTGAGATGTTAAAGTTTTCGTGAGACAGGGCCAGAATGGTTTCTGGATCCCTTGATCTGACTTTGGAAATTCATTATAAATTAACCAGAGACATTTAAAAGTCATGCCATATATGTATAGATTCCTTTTTGAGTCTAGTTTCTATAGAAATAAACAGCATCAGTATTGAAGCCCTGTACAGGGAGATATCCAAGTCGTAATGCATGAAGGTCAGTGTAGTCGCACCCTGTAACAGGGGAGACTTTAACTAATAAACTATACTAATTGGCCCAACCAAAAATTCTAGAAAAAAAATCTGTAGATGGACTTATGAGTCTAGTTTCAGGTAAAAATTACGAAACTGATTTTCGAGTTTTGGAACTCAATATATGATTTTTAAGGTGACAGTGACGTAGTTAGCCAACTGCCTGGAAATTTTTAAAATGAACTGTGAAAGCAAGTGATTTAAGTCTGCAAACCCCTCGTGTCCGACTCCGGCAACGGTCTCGGGTTCGGGGTGTTACAATCAAATTCTCACTCTAACATATACTTATGACTATTAGGTATTTTTACTGATTAAGCCCTTTTGCTCGTTTTCACTTAAAACCGAGTAGCACAAGTTTTCTAACATAACTTAAAACCTCATATTGTATCATAAAACACGAGAATACACCAATTTTACCTATGCGTATTTTTCCAAATATGAACCCTAGGTTGAATTATTGCTAGCATAAGCTAAATCAAGTTAATGGACTCCAAAACGTAAAGAACTTGAAAAACGGGGTTAGAACGGACTTACAATTGAGCTTGGGAAGCTTGAAAACCCTAGACATGGAGTCTCCCTTGGTATACACGTCCATGGTGAAGAAGATGAGCAAAATTGGCTTTTAATTTTGTATTTTAATTCATTTTACCCTAAATGACCAAAATACCCTTACTACTAAACTTTCTAAAATTCCATCCATGTCCAATTTTGTCCATAACTTAGAAATTGGTCAAATTCTATTTAAGACCTCCTAATTAATATTTCAAATCAATTTCATACTAGAAACTTCTAGAATGCAAGTTTTGCAACTTATTCAATTTAGTCCCTAACTTCGAATTAAGCACTTTATGCATGAATTTCTTCACGAAATTTTCACACAATCATGCAATCATATCATAGACCTTAAAATAATCATAAAATAATTATTTATATCTCAGATTTTGTGGTCCCGAAACCTCTGTTCCAACTAGACCCAATTTTGGGCTATTACATTCAGTCAAATTTAACAAATAATATTTCAGTTAAACTCTGTTTACTTGTTTCGATCAAATACTGATTAGTTTAGATTATTTTACTATTATTTGACTTATGAATTTAGCCTATAAATAGGCTCTTTTACAATCTTAGAAAAATACCCATTAGAGATTAGAACTCATAACACATTTAGAGAATTTTGTATTTACGTTTTGTGGGTTCTTTATTTTCGCGTTTTCGGGGTTTAGTTTTTATCTCCATCTTTTGTACTCTTCGTTCTTTTGCCATTATAGTAAAATTATCTTTGCTTATGATTTTTTATACTCTTTGGAGGGGTTTTTCCATGTTAAATTTGTGTGTTCAATTTCTCAATTTATTCCGTTATTTTCTTGTTCGTTGCTTAATCGGGTTGAAATCCTAACAGTTTTATTAAAACGATCAATCATGAGGTGATCCGATCACACCCCATAAAAAAAGATTAGTGGCAACTCCAAATTTCATTTTCAAAAATCAAGTTGACCGTTTTTCAAAAAAATGATTTCGAACAAACCAATTATAATAATTTAGTCCTGACGTAAATATAGTATAAGATACTTTAGAAGACAAGTTTTTAGCCCACCCGATAGAACTTTTAAACTTCATTGAAAATAAATAAATGACTTTGAATATGAACATTGAAAGAGGAAAAAATATTCCAAACAACGCCTGAAGGCCCAGTCACCAATTTCCCTTTTATTAAAGTGAAAAAAATCTATAAAAAAACTGCTATAAACTAACTAACTAAATCATTAACAGCTTCAACAACTCAAAGTTAATTCGGTTCTTTTACAACTAATTTCACCTGATGTAACTAAATTTGTGCTTCATATTGCATACTCTAATAATGAGAGATCTTTTATGATTTTCTGTAATTTGTAAATATATATATATATATATAACCTTTTACTATCTATTTCTAAAATGACAATAGAATAATTTATTTATTTATTTAATAAATAAAGTTATATACATTTTAAAAACAAATAAAAATTTTAAATATTTTTTAAAGATTACTGAAGATATGCCAAATCAATTATAAAGTAAAAAAAATCAAATTGATTGAACTAAAATTCAAACATGATAAGACTAAAAGACATGTATATATAATTACATATAATAGGATGTTTAAAATCTCCACCTTTATTAATTATGTCAAGACTTCATTTATGGATGTTTTAATTTCAAAGAAATTATCCAAGTGAAGTAGGTTAGGTTATTACATTATATTAAATATAGATGATTAGATTTAAAGAAGGTGCAGCAAGTACCGAGTTTGTCTTGGGTCCATGATCGCATGCTATGCTCTACAGGTTATTGTGAATTAAATAATTCTAAAGTGAATAAATTATCATAATAGAAAGAAAAGAAAGTGTGTTTGATTCCACCAAAAAAGAAAGTGCCTTTGAAACGTTATAGAATCAAATCATGCATGCCTAGATCATTAGTATATTTTAAAATGTAAGGATTTATTCTAAATATTGTATAATAGTAACCCATAATCGACGTTACAATATTATTGAAAAATCCAAATCCATTTTGCAGGAAAGTGGAAAATTGGGTGGTTTAAACGCCTTCAGCTAACACCATATATGCTTCCATGCTACGTTTAATCTAATTTCTTATCCAATTCCTCACCTACTCCTCAAAGCCTTGTTGCCTAATTCATAAATATTCCATTTACATTCAGGAGCTTAAATCGAAAACAAATTGAAGTTACAAGTCAGTCAATAATGGACAATTACGGTCCCTACGACTGTTGTCTTCATGCATCGCTCCAACGGTTCAACATAACATTCCTTGCATTTCTCTCTTGCCCTCTTCATATCCCATCCTTCAATAGCTACTAGCCTATAAATTTAGCATTGAGTTATATATATATATATATATATATATTAGTTAAATTTATGTTATTAGATAAATTTAGTATTTTTATCTTAATTTAATCAATTTTAATCTTTATACTTTTAAAGTGGCAAATTAAATTTTGATATTTTTGTATTGACTAAATGTTAGTAGGGTTAAAATTTTGCTATTAATAATGTATTTTATACAAAGTTATAGATCTAGCTCATATTCTCCAACTGGATTCGTAGTCACTATAGTTTTTGAATTTCAAATTTTAGTCTTAATACAAACAATAATATTTAAATCTATAAATTATATTTTTAGTAATATATAAAAATAGTAAGTTAACATGACATTACACATGTAATAATATATTTGTCGTATCAAATTTTAAAAATAGCTATTATTTGAATAGAAGTAAAGTTTTAAAATTCTAAACTTACAAGTATATGGACAAAATCTAGAATTTAACCTATATATTATATACCAATCAACATAATAATACCATTGCAGGTAGCAATGGCAGGAACGGATGTTTATAAATGAAATAGCCATGTGTACGATCCCTGTGAAAAAACAACATATGTATGGTGCATGCGGGATTGGTGGTGATGGATGATGGCATGGTCAAAATTTCCAACTTAATTAATAATGCTGGTGACGTGGTTACCTTGTCTATTTTCCGATTTAATGCCTCAAACCTGCCACAACATTTGTTTTGCGTCTTAACCTTCATTTTTTTCCATTTTCAATCTGGTGGTTGGTAATCAATTGGTTTACAATTGACAATTGCTATTAAGATTCCCTTTTTCTTTTCTTTTTAAAAAAGGCTGAATTTTGCAATTCCATTGACTGAAATTGCAACTCGGTAAGCTACATTTTACCTGATTCTTTTACTTAATTTTAGGGTATGACATATGAATTAATTACCAATCATGGCATGCCCACACATACATATGGCGTTATGAGAAAGACAATGCTTAGGTGAATGAAGGACATTGTGGCATTGCACAAATATGATGTTTATTATTTATTTCGAAACCCCACAATATTTCAAACCAAATATATTAAAAACTCTACAAAATGGCTACATATCTGTAAGGTGAGTAATGTAAGTAAAATTAGATGCATTCACAAATAGTGTTTGAAATAATAGAAAGTTAAATTTAAATATTTAGAGAAATGCTAACAGAGTAGCGGATTGCATTGTTAAAACAGATGATGGTATGATGGATCAATTGATTATCTTTGAGGAACCCCTAAATATAAAAGGAATTTTTTAAAGAATGACATTCGACAATCATTACTGGTCACAAATAAATTATATTAACTTCTCATGTTATTTTAAATTTATTTCAAAGCTTTGTATTTACCGATATATATATATATATATATATATTCTTGAGATACTAAAATAAAGATGAAAAATGAGATGGATTATAAATCGTAATTTCTTTAAAGGGATTATGATATTTTGACTAAAAGGATAGCCATTATGCACATCTTAATTCAATTGCCACTTAAAAAACAAAAAGTGGATTCAACATCAAATTTTATGCAAAAAGCAAAAAATGGTTCACTCTTAACATTATGTTGTCTCTTGCTAAACCTTCATCTTTTATTATATGGTGAGAGAGTGAGGTGTCCACAAAAACTAGATTTCTTTTCCTTTTGAAGATGTGAACACAATTCTCCAAGGATGAAGCTACAAGTGTAAAACAGATCATGTCAGCTCTCACATCAATATTCCCAACTTCAAATTCTAGTCAATATAAAAATAAAACCGAACCAAAAATATATATATCAAAGAATATGTGGGAAATGGAGAGGCTATACACATTTCTGAATGTTTGATTACTTCCAAAATAACATAGAAAGTAACGTTTGTACAGTGTAATTGATTAATCAAAATAATTAATTTATCTTTTAATATTTATTAATTTAAATTTTACTGTTATTTTAAATAAGATATTGTTTACAATATTAAATTCTAAATAATTTTGACATGACAATTTACATGATAATTTATGTGTACTACAATATGATATTGTTTGTTTTATATATTATGCTAATAAATAATTATAAAATTATAAAATTATTTAAAAATATATAAATTATACATTTTATCAATATGTTTAAAAATTTAATATTTTAGTAAATATTTTCATTAAACAACTCTTTTTAAAAATTGAAACTAAATTTAATTAAAAATAATAAAAATAAAATTAACAAAAGATATAAACATTAAAAATTAAATTTATCATATTAAAGCAATATTCCTTTTATGAAATAAATATAATGGCCTCGATCAAAGTAATATTCTTTATTTTCTTTTCTTTTTTAAAATCTATGATTAATAATCAAATTTAATTAATTGTTATGACCAGCATTAAAATAATAAATATTCGTTTGAGACAGCTAAACACGCTTCGTTTAAAAGCCATGTGCCCCAAAAATCTATGGTGGTCCAAATGGAGAATGGAATAATTTATAATAATATAATATAACTTATATTTGACTTGATGAGAATATCATTTATTTTTTATCATACTATTAAATTTATATTTAAAAATATCCATAATTTAATTTAAAATTATTAATTATAATTCTATTTAAAAGTAAATTATGATAAATTTATTAAATTTAAAAACGAGTTATAACTTAAATAAAAATTTAAACATATTTATTATCAATAAGATAAAAATAATTAATAATAATGGTTAAAATATTATTTTAAAATTCAAAATTATTTCTAATTTTTATAAGTAAACTTTTTTATTTCCATATTTATTAACATAATAAAATAAAGTTATAACTTAAATAAGAGTTTAAGTATATAATAGACAAATTGATTTTGTCTTTATAATTATTAATTATTTAGTTTTAGAGTTATATATATATATATATATATTATGAATTTGAATTTGCATCCATAAATAACATCCATTACTAGCACCAATATCTCAAAATTAAATATTCGAACAACAATGACACGAAGAGCATGAGATAGATATGTAAGATAACTTTAATTAACTTTTTTATAAATTGTTTATTATATGCGAAACAAGTACTTTTTATATTTTCTTTTTATTTTAAAAATGTAAAAGGATTTACCATATAAGATCTCAATAAACTTTTTAATGTTTATTAGTTTAATGTAAATATATTTCATCTCTAATCAAATTAATGTAAATATCTTTTGTACTTATGATCAATAATTATTATAATAAATGTATGTTGTTTTATTTTTAAATTTTAATTTAATATTACTAATATATTATTTCCAATTTTTTATTTATAAAATATTTATTTTAAATATTAATTTATATATTATGTATTCTTTATTTTAATTTATAAAAAATCATATAGGATTGAGAACGAGTAAAATAGAAATGGCAAAGGTTTTGGTATCTGTGTGGCCTTTTCTTGTTTGTTGGTTTTGGCTTTTGTACAAAAATAAGAATCTCTTAATAATATTTTAATGGGCATGAGGTGGAGTCTCTTAAGCATAATATATAATGGAGTACACCCTGTGGTGGTTTAAATCAAGGTTTAACAAATTTAATCAGCACATGCTTTTCTTTTGCTACAAATATGTTTTAAAGAAATAAACAACTAATTAGGTAAAATAATGACTAATCCTTTGGTTATAAAGAGGTAAACAAGTAAATATTTGTTGGTGATGTGCAATGTTATAATGGGTAGGGCATTGATGGGTAGTTAGGTTGGGTAAATTTTAATAAATTTGAAAAATGTCACAAGATTATTGCAAAAAAGTCAAAAACTTAAAATGCCTTTTTATTAACTTTGATTGTGCAGAGTCTATTTTTCAAAAAGAGAAACATTCTCTTTTCATTCAATAAAAGGTTTTACATTCTTTATTTTGTTAAAAGGGCAAAGGAGTGATATTAAAGAAATTTACCAACATAGGAATTAGAAGGTATGGTAGCGAGATGACCCATAAATTATTTTTATTATTATTATTCATCAAAATAAAACTTAACTAAGTAATTCCCTTAACTAAATCATCCCAACAAATATTTTGAAAGCACAAATATATTAATTATTTTTGAGTAAAATAGGATAACTTGCTCAAGAATAAAAATAATGCCCAAAAGCAAAGCAAAACAACTGACTCAGCAAAAAGCATCCTTTAATTAACTTATAATAAAAGGAAAATTAATATGAAAAAGCAACTTCAGGCTTCACAGCTTCACCTTCAAGTTTAATTAGAAGGGTATTTCGGTAAAAATAAAAAGATACAGACAATATATAAAGGGACCTACCAAGTTATATAAAACATAAATAAATCATATTTTTTTCCCTCACCGTAAGGTTAGCTTCTTCATGTAATAGATTGCATCAACCTCTTAATATTGCAATTAACTCTCTTTTATCTTCCCCCCCCCCCCTCTCTCTCTCTCTCTCATACACATTCAAAAACATTCTTAAGAATATTGAATCCCCAAAGCAACTCAGAAAGGAAAAATAAAAATAAAAATACATAATGTTATGTTTCAGATCAAACCCTTATGCATTGTTTTTTCTTTTATTTTTTTCTTTGTTTCTTTTTGGACGTGAAATAGGTTCTCAAGCTTTAAATGTCCAGACTTTGAATATTTCAGGTACTGATTTTTATTATTTCAATGAAAGTTTTGGTTTTTATTTCTGGGTTTTTTTTATTGAAATCATTTTTTTATAGGGTATTGTAAAAGTTTTGTGTTTGGGGAGAGAGAGCAGAGTGAAGTGTTAGCATGGAGGAAGATAGAAAGGAGGAACCTTGTAGAGGGAAGTGAAGGAGACAACAACTCGTCTTTGATTTTGGCTGAAAAAAGGACTTACAGGAGAGACCCTCTTAATGATTTTCACAAGTACACTGGTGGCTGGAATATCAGCAATGAACACTACTGGGCTGTCAGTTTCTTCACTTGTTCACTTTTTTTTGATAAATTGATGCATGCAGCCTGGAATCATGAATTTTATATGTTGTTGGCTGGTTTGATTGTGTTTGGTGTATGTAGTCCTTTAATTTCCACAGTTTTATTTGATATTCGTATGATTTTTCCTAGAAATTTCATACCTTTATGTGTTTGTAATTGGTTTTGAGGCTTATTAAGAACACTTTATTCTCCGTAATCCTGTTTTTCCCTTAGGTTCTTCCCTGATCATTGATTCGGTTCTGTTTTCTTTTTTCTGTTATGTCAATCTCAATGAATCAAATTATCTTGCCAGTCGCTGGTACTTAGAAAACTTATAAAGTTTTCATGTCTGATAATGCAGTCTGTGGGTTTTACGGCGGCTCCTTTCTTTGTCATTGCTGCAGTCTGGTTTGTGATATTCGCACTATGCTTGTTCATCATATGCATCCGTCATTGCTGCTGTCAACTAAATTCTTATGGCTACTCTCGGACAGCTTATGCGCTATCCCTTATTTTCCTCATACTCTTCACCATTGCTGCAATGTACCGACACTCTTTTCGTGCTAAACTTTTGAGATATGTATGTTTTGAATAACCGTAAAATTGCTCACTCCATATATAACTTCATATTACAGTGCCGGGTGTGTTGTGCTGTACACTGGTCAGGGAAAATTTCATGGCTGTACAACAGACACACTGGATTATGCGGTTAGTAAGGCAGATCTCACTGCTGAAAACCTCAGGAATGTGTCAGATTATCTTTCTGCAGCTAAGAAAATTAGCGTGGATTCAGCTATTTTGCCGTCAGATGTCCAAAAAGGCATTGATGATATCGATAGGAAGATAAACTCTTCGGCTTCAACTCTTTCACATCAAACGGCTGATAATAAAGAGAAAATTCAACATGGCTTAGACAGAATGTAAGTTGAAGCTTTTAGGATGAAATTAGAATAATCTCAGAGCTGATCATGGAACTCATCTCATGCTAAATTCTGCAGGAGATTGGCTCTCATCATTCTTGCTGCTGTGATGCTCTTTTTGGCATTTCTCGGATTCTGTAAGTTATATTATTTTTCTGATCATTGCTCCATGATTCTTAGTAATTAGATTATCTCAATATCATCTAACTTTATACTTTTATTTTCGTAACTGGCTGCAGTATTCTCCATTCTTGGATTGCAGTGCCTGGTTTACACGTAAGTGAAGTATAATTAATGTATTTGCCTCTGTAATTAATGGTATAACTCGGGAAGGTCCATATGTTACTAAACCGAACTTCCTTTATCAATCACTTTTATGATTAATGAATGCAGGCTAGTCATCCTTGGCTGGATTCTTGTTACTGGTACATTTATTTTATGCGGAGTATTTCACCTCCTTCACAAGTATGTTCTGCTCAATTTCTCTTGTTCCATGCTTGTTTATTGTTCAAATCTGTTTTTCAACTTTCAGCCATATAATGGTTTACAAACATGTTATTGATGATAAGCTTAAGATGATATGAGCTCGAGACTGTTATTACACTTGGCTTAAAATTGTATCCTGTGATTCAGTGTTGCTGGAGATGCATGTGTTGCCATGGATCAATGGGTCCAGAATCCCACTGCTCATACCGCATTGGATGACATTCTTCCCTGTGTGGACAATGCAACAGCCCAAGAGACCTTGTCACGATCCAAGAATGTCACTCATCAACTTGTAAATGTCGTGAATGGTGTCATCAATAATGTTTTCAACCGAAATTTCCCACCAGCATCAGCACCATTATATTTTAATCAATCTGGTCCATTGGTGCCGGTTCTCTGCAATCCATTTCATTCGAATCTCACAAACAGAGACTGTGCATTTGGTGAAGTTACTTTGCATAATGCCACAGAGGTAATAAGGATAGCTTTTCTAAATATATTAAGTTTTAATTTCTTGGCTATACATGCGTAACATGCACCCTATGAACAGAACACACAATTACTTAATAACTTGATATCTGTTTCAAACAGGTTTGGAAGAAGTATATATGTGATGTTTCGGGCTCTGGGATTTGTTCTACACCTGGGCGTTTGACCCCTCAATTTTACACTCAGATGTCGGCAGCAGTGAATGTGAGTTATGGTTTGTATCGCTATGGTCCGTTCTTGGTTAACTTGCAAGACTGCACATTTGTACGGGATGCGTTCACGGATATCAGTCATGATTATTGTCCCGATCTGCGGCGTTATAGTCAATGGATCTACATCGGATTAGTAATTGTATCGGCTGCTGTGATGCTGTCATTGATCTTCTGGGTAATCTATGCAAGAGAGAGAAGGCACCGTGTGTACACTAAGCAGTATGATGGTAGATCCGAAGGCCAATACAAAGGTCGATAGGTTGTTAAATTTGGTCATATATACATTCCAAAATTTTGTACAATATGTTTTCTATCTGTAGGCTAATTAATTAGTATTTGAAAGCCTCTGCTTGAAGGGGTGACTTCGTTCGATACATATATCTCTCATGGTTGTGCCCTTAGCTGTTTGGTTTCATCTTTTTGTTGGTTACTGTAAAATTGCATGGGGGGTTTTATATATAATCAATGCAAAAGATGTTTTTATCCTTTGCTAAGTAATCTAAATCTATCTTAGAAAGGATTAATTTTCATCGAACTTAAAATCGATATGGCACTTTCATCAAAAAAAAAAAAAAAATCGATATGGCACATTGTTATACTATTCATTAATTACTCTATAAATCTGAAGATTCCTTCAAATATGTAGGTGGGAATTTATCAGCTTGGCAAGAGCAAATAAGCTAAAATGTCAAATGCATTGGATGATTGTAGAATTTATCGGGTTTCAAACCAATTTTAAGATTAAATTGTTATAAAATAAATTTATAAAGAGCAAAGAGTGCGTATTTTATTGACATAAGAAGTATAAATAAAATGAATGTTCGAATTTAAAGTATATCAAAATTTATCTAAATTTTGATAGACATTTACTTAATAATAAAATATTAATAATATCCCTCTTGAATGTCAATTGATAGGTAATATGTCTCATTAAAACTTATTAAGCTAAAAACCCTATGGAAAAAAATTCCTAGTGAAGGAAAAAGAATATGCATATCTATAATACGCATAACACGTTTCCCCAGTAAAAACCTTACCAAGAAAACCCGATTGGATAAAATCTCGATTAAGGAAAAAAAGTACAATGCGTATTTGTTCCCCTTAATAAAAATATCACATAATATCTCATCTTCTATGTATTCAATATTGAATACTAGCTTTTCAAATGATCATTTCAACGTATTTGCTAAGCATTTATATCATAATTCTTTTGAAAGTCATGCGTGAGGGAAAATTTTGGGGAAATATATTTTGATCTCTTTAGGAGTTTCAACAATAATATTGCATGCAAAACTATTATCGACTACTTTTATTATTGGTTTTACATTTTCTCTAATTGACATAACTTATCGAGATTTCTTTATTTTCACTATTTTAATCTTCAGTTTTAGGTACCTGAATCTCTTCTAGAGTTTTAGTTATGCCTTGGGTCTCTTTTGGAGCACCTGCCTCCACTATATGACCATCTAAAAGAATTTTCATTTTTGGAACCGAGAAAATCTATCATTTATTCTAACTGGTTGTCCTACTGGGACTTTGATTCAAATTAAAATATTAGGTGATATATAACACTTGGTTATTCTCATTAAATTTGTGAATACATTTAACAGTTAACTTGTAATAAAGTGAGTTATCATTTTTAAACTTCTTGTTCAAATTACTTTCTATAAGGATCTAGATAATGATAACTCATTACAAGCAATGATTTCATTCAGTTATTATTTCTCTCCCCCTAATATTGAGAAAACTATCAAATCAAAATAGTAATCACAAATTATGTCATAATTGAATCTCCAAAATATTCAAAACATCTAATAATACAAGGAGACTCGTAATTAATATATATTTTTAATTTTCTTTGAGGACCCATTCATCTTTGTACGTTGTGGTGAAGCAATTGGAACATACACACACATAGGGAAATATTTAGCTCTTAACCAAGAACCAATTGTAATGGGGAATATTTATAACTTATTGGCTTGATACATATAACATGTAAATCAACATAATCTCATGTTGAAATAGGAAGTTTAGTTCTCATAAGTAATGGTTTAGATATTAATCAGATGCGTTCAATAAATAATTCCTCTAAACCATTATGCACATAAATAACAAGCTTTTATAAAAGCTTTAGCAATATGGATTGTCTTAATTGCATAATCTGAAATTAATTATTTAAACAAGCAATCTTGCAAACTATAGGTTGTAAGTTGATAACACATATGTGATTATTTTGTAGATGCATCTATCAAAATCATATAATATCAAAATCATCCACATGGTGAATGAATGGGCCTATATTCATTTAAAAAATGCAAGACACTAAATCTCAACTTTAGCTAGTGAGTTTCTAATAATTAATTTTCATTGAGAACAATCAACAAATGAGAATTCTTTAAATTAAAGAATCTTCCAGTTTTTTAATGAATGTCCATATGAATTCTCAATTAATTTTCACATCACATATGATCCAGGATGGTCTAGCTAGTCACGCTAAGTAGTAAATACATTTGTATAAGTAAACTTCTGGTTTACTTTTAACATGCATTTCAATTGTAAACTTCTGGTTTACTTTTAACATGCATTTCAATTGTACTAATAATGACAAATTGATAATCTTACTGTCATTCTTTTTACTTTGTATCTACATGTAAATACTGTTGTGACATTTACTACTGGAAATGTCTAAATCAATGTGATGTTTATAATGTCACTAAGTCAACAAAATAAATATAATTTCCAAACAATTATATGAAATATTCGCTTTAGGGAATATGCCAAAATTTTCAAATGTTCAAAAAAAAAACTTACAACTTTAGGTGCATCCAACCATAACAAGCTTTAGATATTTATAACAATAATAATTCATATGAAATATGATCTTTTCTTCATTCACAATCTCAACATGATATCCATTATAATGGATATCTTTTAAAACTAATGCATTAACCATCACAAATTTTTTTTCTTTTTAGACATTGATATATTAGCTCTTGTGGAGCTTTCAACTAATTTTATAGAATCAAATATTGAAATAATATTTGTTTGTTTCAGTACCAAATAAGATAAATATTTTCTATCTGTAATGATAGAACTCATTACTATATTCTCATATCCTTCCTCAAAGAATATTAACAGAAACAAAATATTTGGGCATACGCCACATATGTGGCCAATAATCTTTCATATCACATTGATAACATAAGTTATCTTTACCCTTTGAAGAGTTATATTGAGAACTCTCATTGTTCTCTTATTTATTACTATGTTCTCACTTTTAGTGGTTCGTGATTATATATATTTTTTATTTTCTTTATGTTTGTATTCACTTTGAGGAATGCAACAAATCTAGTAAGACAGATCTAAACGCCTTCATTGATTCTTTATTTCATAATCACCATCGCAGACATATGTGAATTTCAAATCAGAATCTATCTATTCATGTTGTCATGATTAGTCTCCAATTATAATAAACATGATATAATAAATAAATCATAGTAAAATATCCCTGAAGATCTTTAATGTCATTGTCATCACCCACGTAAGGATTATATAAATTTCTTTGGATAATGATTACCCATCTTGCACAGGTCTTAATTGAATATTGAAATTGCAATAGCTCTAGAAGACAATAGACAACAACTTGAGCAGCAGATTTGAAGTAATTGTATAATAAAATAAAATAGAATCATACTGATAACGTGTTAAAATAAATAGATAGAAAGTAAAGAACAAAGAGAATAGGAGAGCAAAGAAAACATATTTTATCGATCAATGGGAATTATACAAAGCTTCTCCAAAATCTATATTTATAGACATAAGAAGTATAAATAAAATAGAACTCTTCTTATAATGACTATTAAAATTTAAAGTATATCAAAATTTATTTATTTAAATTTTAATAGAGATTCACTTAATAATAAAATATTCATAACATAAATATAATTTTAAATTACTTTTATTTACCTAAACTGTAAATTAGTGCCAAGTTGAACTGGTCGAGCATGCTTCCGTAGAGTTTGTACAATTAATCTTTGATTTTATCAGATTAATATTTACCTAATGAAGGAAAATTTATTTCATTTACATTAAATAATTGAGTTCAGATCAGTTAAAAATTCAAAGAAAAGAAAATAAAATTGTGGGTTGATCCACATGCATGCATTTAAGAGTCACCACTGACTAGACAGACGTCACAGTTTTCGCCCCACTCCTTGATTCCGCACCTTGAAAGGTAAATAAAAGGAATCATTGATGTAATTGTGACTCGGCTTTATTCTTCTTCCATTTCTTTCATCCAGGTTTGAGATTATTTTTAGATTCTTCTTTAAAAATGTGATATGGTTTATCATATATATAGACTGAAGTTGTTGAATATTTATTTTTAAAATCATTTATTAATACAAAGCTCCAGGGCAACTTTTTTTCTTTTCAAAGCTATAAAACCGCGACATTCTGAAGCTAGGAATTGGTTACCCACACAAAGAAGAGTTATTCCCGGTTTGATAAAAGCTTTTTTGAACCATTCTCATGGCCTCAAAACATGCATCATCATGGAAGTCCAAGTCAGAAGGGCGTAGATGCCTATGTGCCCCAACCTCACACCCCGGATCCTTCAGGTGTAGCCTGCATAGGAATTTCAACAGGCTGCCGCCTGGTCGCACCAAGCTGGTTCGTGTGTCACCCACCCACTGGAAAATACCGAAAGCAAATCTCATCAACCCTTTTCTAATCCAAATCCTTAGACCATCCACCCATGACATGCAAAGGAGGAGAAATTTCCAGCCCAAGCCTTCCAGGTTTTGTTTATCGAATGCCAACACAGACACAATTGGGGTTGCTGTCTCTTAACAATAATATATATTATATTCTATTGTTGGTTTAGTTGCAAGATTTTGCCCTTTGCTATCTTTTTCATTCTTAGAATCTTTTGAGGTTACATGTATGTGTATAGGAGCGAATTGTATGTATATAAAGCTATCTATGGCAGTGAAAGGCAGAGGAAATATAAGGTTTCTATATATTTCTATTTGAAGTTTTTTTTTTTTTCCCCTTCTTTGCCATGTTCATTCACGATAGTATATACCATTAAGCCAGAGTTTTAGAAATTACAGGCAAAGTGACATAAGATTCGAGTTTTTTTTGCTACATATTTGATGATTTGATTCCTTTTGTTCTTCTTTATATCTTTGTTTTATAAAAATAAAACGATGGGCTGGAAATTATGGTTAAAAAGTTTTCATGATCAAGGAAAGGAATATATTTTATAGAGAACATAGTGATAGCTAAAATTATTAAATTTCAAGATAAATATTTATTACTATTAAGATTAAAAAGCGATTTTAAAAATATATATAATATTTATTTTAGACAAAAAAGAATATATCAACTCCTTTAATAAAGCTAAACAGGGCTTGTTTTGAAACGCATATTATTTACCCCAAACCTGAGATGTTTCACGCAAAATTTTAATAACCTTCCTGTTTAGTTTAGCAGCTACAGATGTGGATGGATAAAGAGGAAAGTGAGTACAGTTGGTGGGTTGATGTGCTGATTTTGTATTTTTCATTCATATAATTTATATTCTTTTGTTTATTTATTTATATTTGTAAAAAATATTTTTTATCAGTTTTGTTGAAAATTCCAAATTCCAAATAATAAGAGTGCATTTTGAAACTATAGAATAATTGGGTAAATGTGATTCTTATAATTACAAAGAATTTTAATTTTTTTTACATGTTATGTTTGATGGTACAAATTAATTATATAATTTTGAATTTTAAAAATATTAATTATTATAAAAGTTATCAATAATACCTAAAAAATAGTATGTACTTTAATAGGTCAAAATATATAGAAATTGTCCCTCATAAATAAAATTGTGAGATTATTTAAACAAGATTCATAAAATTACACGTAATCGTATTTAAAAAAATAAAATATATATCTTAAAATTAAAACACTATTATTATTGTATAAATTTTTTTAAAACTTGGAAAAACAAATTAATTAGAATTAAATCCAATTATAAGCAATCGCAACTTTGCAAATAAAGAGATCAAACCCTAGATCTAAACTTGAAACCCACATCATTAAGCTAGTGATGTGATTGATGTTATAACAAAGTACCACATTCGTTGGCGGAGCATCTATGATCAAATTACAATTCGATTACAACATTAAACATTTAAATATAAGTATATTAGGTATATAAAATGATAAGCATTAATTTCTAGGTATTATACAAGCTTACGAAAGCTCTATAGCTAACCTGAGGTTGAATTAGGACCAATTTGTAATGTTTTCAAAGCTCGAAGTTGATTCACAATGTCAGAAGTTTCTTGTTGCGGCATCACATACTGACTTGGCCTCATCGCAACAATCATTACTCGACGTCGTGGCATGGCATAAAAACTTGATCTCTTAGTGACGACCAAAACTTGTTATGACATGACATACTATTTTTAAATAATACCAATTTGACATCAACCTACCAGCACCAAATCATCCCAAATATACAACTACAACACATTTTTTGAAAGTTTTGGTCCTTCTATCCTGATCATATATTTTTTAAGTAGATTTGTAGTTTAATTATAACAAACAAGCAAACTAGGTAATAAAAAGAATCCAAAATTCAAGAAAAACAAATTCAACAGATCTAGAAAATAAAAACTCGTAAATTAAACAGAAGTGTAAATTGATTTAAAAAAAATACCTCATTTTTACTATGATATGCTTGAAATTTATTAAGTGTTATTAATCAACGAAGAAAAAGGTTTCAAAATTTTGAGTCAAAATGCTTTTCAATTCTTTTAAGGTAAGAAAACAAATATGAAATGCCCAAATTACTTAATTTTAATAATTCTAATCTCTTATTTTTATTCCTATCGTAAAATTACTTTTTTTTACTTTAAAAAAGAAATTAAATTTAAAAGTAAAGATTATCTAATTTTTTCTTCATCTCCTTCTATTTGCATGGTAAAAGGTAAGGTTATACTTTTTATTTTAGTGAGGTAGGTTAAATAATAAATCTAAGACTTAAAACCATTCGCCCTCATTGTTTTCATTTTGAAACTTAAGACTGAGAGTTAGTTATGAATTGTTATTCTGGTGCAATAGTTGTTAAGCCGTTGAGGGAAAGCTAGTCAGTAGCAGTTTCTATAAATCTCAGTTGTAAAGTTTCAAGAAGAGGTCAGATATGAAATACACAACATACTATTTCTTTCATTAGGTTCTTCTTTGTTTTCTATTCAAGATTGTTCTTATCTTAGGTTCTTTCATGGTATCAGTCGCCTAGTTCCTGGTTTCATCTTCCGCTCATGGATCCATCTATTGCATCTCCGACTGGTGGTGCTATTGCCTCTTTTCCAAGTTCACGCCTAGTGCATAGTTTTTCTTGCCATGAAACAGTCAGGTTGGATGAGACGAACTATGTTCAATGGCAACATCAAGTTCGGTTGATCGTCGAAGGCTATGATCTTCAAGGTTTTTTGGACGGTTCTATTCCTACTCCGCCGAAGGTGGTGGCTACGCCAGATGGCACTCTCGCTCCGAATCCGGATGCGATTTTGTTCCAACAACAAGATAAGTTGTTGGCATCGTGGCTTCTCTCTACGGTTATTTCTTCTCTACTCTCTTATTTCATTTCTACTAAAACTCCAAGTGATATTTGGAGCACTGCGAGTCATTTGTTTGCAGCTTCATCAATCGAGAAGGTATCTCAGATCCGGCATGATCTTCATGCGGTTCGGAAGGGTGGATCTACTGTCAAAGAGTATGTCTCACGTATCAAGACTTTGTGTGCTCTTCTAGAGGCATCGGGTTCGGCTGTGTCAGAGGCAGAAAAGTGGAGGTACTCCTTGGTGGTCTTTCTTCTGATTTTGATTCTGTGTTTATGTTAGTTTCAGTCACGTTGGAGCCATTATCGTTTCAAAAGCTTGTTGATGTGTTGATGGCTTTTGAGAATCGCCAAACACGGGCTACGAGGGATGTTCCGATGGTTGCGCATGTTGTTGAAGCTCCTGTTGCGGTTGCTGAATATGAGTCTTGTGGTGTACGTGGTGGGCGGTCATTGACTGGATCTCGCGGTGGCCGTGGTTTCTGTCCTAGAGTGCAGTGTCAGATATGCAATCGGCTTGGTCATGTTGCGCAGCGCTGCTATTATCGGTTTGACCGAGAGTTTGATGCCTCCTTCTTTGGTCGTGATTCTCTGGCTGTTGGTGGTGAGTCTCGACCTCGGGCTTTCACTCTGGTGCAACGTGTTGACGGAGGGCAGTGGGTCTGGCACCATCATTCTGCGACACCTGCGTTTGGATCTGCACAGCCTGGGCAACAGTCTGGCGGGCAGTATGTGTCGGCTGGGTATCCTGGTGGGCCATATGCGCCCCGTGTGTATGCACCTGGACCTTACACTCGTCTTAGCAGGCCAGTTGTGGATCGTGGGGCCCAGTATGATATGGGTCCAATGCAGTATGCTCCTAGGCCAAATCTTGTTAGCCAAATACCTGGGCCACATGGTCTTCCCACGCAGCGTCATGGGCCGGTTCCTGGTGCTCAGCCCGTGCCTCAAGATTCCCCTAGGTCTCTTATTGTGAATTTTGTGGGCGTCCCGACCATTCCTTCAGAGGTTCCGTGGCGTACAAAACCTCGTGCTCGGGTGTTTGATGTTGATAATTCTCAAGATATTGGATTGCCTCGCATTCCTGATTTTCATGCATCTGATTTTTCAGATACTTCTCGGTATGACTCGAGTTATGGTAGTGTGGATCCTTATGTTCCCACACCAGTCGGGACTACGTCCTGGTACCCGGATTCTGGCGCCTCACATCATGTTTGCCAGAATGCCACCGATTTAGATGCTACTACTCCTTATTCAGGTACATCTGAATTATTAATGGGCAATGAAGTTTCTTCTAAAATTTTGTCTGTTGGAAACATGGTTCTTTCTTCCAATTCAAAGCTCTTGCGGTTGACTAATGTGTTGTGTGTTCCAAGTATTCGTAAGAATCTCTTATTTGTGTCCCAGTTTGCTAATGACAACGATGTGTTTTTTGAGTTTCATCCCTCTTATTGTGTCATTAAAGACATCAAGACGCAGGCAATCTTGTTGCGGGGCCAAGTTCGTGATGGGCTTTATCATTTCTCGGTTGCTTCCCCAGTTTCATCTGATCTAGTGGCTGTAGTTCATAATGTTGATGTTCAACATTCTTCATTGATATCTGATGATTTCACGCTATGGCATCATCGACTTGGTCATCTGTCGGCTAGGACTGTTAATGATGTTTTAAATAAATGTGGAATTGTTACTAATACGAAAACTCTTTCTAATGTTTGTAGTGCTTGTCAGAAGGTCAAGTCTCATAAATTGCCTTTTTCTCGATCCAGTACTGAGTATGTGGAGTTGTTTGAATTAGTTGTCTCTGACTTGTGGGGTCCGGCATCTGTTAACTGTGCAGGGAATTTGTACTATGTTTCATTTGTGGACATGTACAGTCGGTTTACATGGGTTTACTTAGTTAAACGTAAGTCTCAAGCAATAGACTGTTTTCTTCAATTTCAGAAATTGGTTGCTATTCAATTTGGCAAGCAAATTAAGAAGTTTCAAAGTGATTGGGGCGAGGAGTTTCGTGCCTTTACCTCTGTTCTTGCTGATCAAGGGATTCTACACTGGTTATCTTGCCCTCACACTTCTGAACAAAATGGAGTGGCTGAGCGGAAACATCGGTACATAGTAGAAATTGGTCTCACCTTACTTGCTCAAGCTAATCTTCCTATGAAATATTGGGGTTATGCGTTCAGCAGTGCTGTTCATCTTATTAATCGACTACCTACTTCTGTTCTACAAGGTCAGTCACCGTATCAAAAACTGTATGGATGTGCTCCTCAATACGATCATCTCTGGATTTTTGGGTGCTGTTGTTTCCCGTATCTACGGCCATTCTTACGACATAAGCTCGATTTTCGTTCTCAACCCTGTACATTTTTGGGTTATAGCTCTCAACATAAGGGTTACTTTTGTCTTATTCCAGAAGAGAAGGTGATTGTTTCTCGTCATGTTGTGTTTGATGAGCGTCGGTTCTTGTTTTTGCCTCCGGTGTCGACTAGTACTGCTTCCTCTATGCAAACTATTACGTACGTTCCTCTTGTTCGTTCATTCTCTTCCCCGCCTCCGGATACTCTTGTCGGTTCTTTGCAAGTTTTTGGTGTTTCTTCCCCATCTCCTATGCCTGACTTTGCTTGTGCAAATGTTCACTCTGATTCTGGTTCTCTGTCTGCGTCTTGTTCGCTCCCAGCCGCTGTGGACCTTGAGTCTCGTGCTGTTGTTGCGGGTAATGAACAGAGTAATTGCCCTTCTACTTTGGTGTCTTCTGAGCAGTCCATGCCTGTACCGGTGCCCTGTGTTTCTTCAGGAAATACTCACCCTATGGTCACGCGGTCGAAGGCTGGAATTTTTAAGCCCAAGGTTTTAACTGCTGTCGCTGTTGATTTTGAGCCGTGTTCTATTGACGAGGCCCTTGCTCATCTAGACTGGAAGGTTGCTGTTCAAGCTGAGTTTGATGCACTCATGGCTAATTTGACCTGGGATCTTGTACCTTCTCCTCCTGGACGACGCGTGATAGGGTGCAAATGGTTATTCAAAATTAAGAGAAATCCTGACGGTTCTGTTAATCGACGAAAGGCTCGATTAGTTGCTAAAGGGTGTTCTCAAATACCAGGTTGTGATTTTACTGAAACCTTTAGCCCTATCGTTAAACCGGCTACTATTCGTGTTATCTTATCTATAGTTGTGTCAAAACGATGGTCCCTTCGTCAGGTTGATGTAAATAATGCTTTCTTAAATAGGGATTTGGATAATGAGGTGTTCATGCAACAACCTCCGGGGTTTGTTCAGTATGATTCTGTTGGGCATCCTTTTGTCTGTCGGCTGAAGAAAGCCTTGTATGGGCTTCGGCAAGCCCCACGAGCCTGGTTTGATAAGCTCAAGCTGTTTCATATATCCATTGGGTTTGTCGTATCAAAGTCTGATGCATCCCTATTTATTCATATTACATCTGATTCCATCCTATATGTTCTTGTGTATGTTGATGATATAATTATCACTGGTAGTGTCTCGTCTGTTATTGCTAAGTTCGTTGATCAGTTAAATGCTGCGTTTGCTCTCAAAGACATGGGTGATTTACATTACTTTCTTGGGATTGAGGTTACCCGCTCGTCTACTGGGTGCCTTCACTTATGTCAAAAGAAATATAATCGGGATCTTCTTGCTTGGAGCTCACTCTCCAATGCCAAACCGGTTCATACGCCTATGATTTGCTCCTCTCGATTGTCCAAAAGTGATGGTGATCCGTTGAGTGATCCTACCGAATATCAGAGTCTTGCCAAAGCCTTGTAGTACATTGTTCTTACTCGTCCTGACATTGCTTATGCTGTTAACCGTATTTGTCAATTCATGCACACTCCTTCTACGATTCATATGGTTGCATTGAAGCGAATATTGCGATATTTGTGTGGTACACTTGATTATGGTGTTGTTTTCTGTCCTTCTTCTCGGTTGTCTCTTGTGGGATATGCTGATGCTAACTGGGGGTTGGATTTTGATGATCGTCGTTTTACGTCTGGCTACTGTGTGTACTTTGGATACTCGCCAGTTTCGTGGTGCTCTAAAAAGCAACAAGTCATCTCTCGCTCTACAGCCGAAGCCGAATATCGGAGTCTTGCTGCAGCTACTAGTGATGTCACTTGGTTGCTCTCTCTGCTTCAAGAGTTACAGGTTTCATCTGTTGATACTCCTACTATCTGGTGTGATAGTTCTAGTGCCGTTGCTATTGCTGCCAATCCTGTTCTTCACTCTAAGTTTAAGCATGTGGAGCTTGACTTGTTTTTTGTTCGGGAGAAGGTTGCCGCCGGTACTATTGTAGTTGGTGAGGTACCTGCTTGTGATGAAGTTGCTGACATTTTTACCAAGCCACTTTCCTTGGCATCGTTTACTCGGTTTCGACAGTTTCTTAGGGTTTTTCTAGTCGAGAAGCTGGATGCATGTGAGAGTTAGTTATGAATTGTTATTCTGGTGCAATAGTTGTTAAGCCGTTGAGGGAAAGCTAGTTAGTAGCAGTTTCTATAAATCTCAGTTGTAAAGTTTCAAGAAGAGGTCAGATATGAAATACACAACATACTATTTCTTTCATTAGGTTCTTCTTTGTTTTCTATTCAAGATTGTTCTTATCTTAGGTTCTTTCAAAGACGATAGTTACTTTTTCGTTTCTTAATTTACGAACGAGTTTTTTTAGTTTTATTTGTTTCATTATAAAATAAATTCAAATGTATTTCTTTTCCTGTGTTCCAAAAAAAAAAAACAAAAAAAACAAAAAGGAAAAACATTGTTCAATCATGTTTGATAATTGGTATTTTTAATTTATAAGTTACAAACTGCTTGCATACCCAAAATTTGATTGTCCTAAAAACTGATAAAGTAATATTTTGTGTTTAAATTTGATAAAAATTCAACTTAGTCCTTCAACTTATTTTTGGTTTAGATTAGTCTCTAAGTTTGGATTCTCTTTTTCTTCTTTTCCCATTCACACGTAAGTGCACAAAATAAATATTTTTATTTTTAAATTATTTTAAAATTTTAAAGTTCTTAATTTTTTAATATATATTGAATATTTATAGATTTTTAAAATATAAATTCAATAATTCATTTATATTTTTTATAATTTTCATCTTTTATTTAACTTTTAAATTTTTTAAAAAATTTATGTAATTCTTAAAAAAATCAAGTGATGATATGACATAACCTCATCGCATTATCACCTCTTAATTATGTTTAGAAAACTAAATTATTTGAAAAATTTAATTCAAAAATTAATTTGAATAAAAATATTTAAAATAAAATTTAAAAATAAATTACCAAATTTATGAATTAAATGTTACTAACCCTAAAAGTTAGAGATATACTAAAATTTTGGTGTCAAATATTCAAAAGCAAAAGGCAGGCTGTCCAATGTGAAAATGGCATAATAAATTTGGGTATCTCTAAGCCACCCTAAAGAGATCCCCAAACTCAAATTATTGTTGTAGTCGGCCGAAGGACCACAAAGCAAGTAGAGGCCATTGGACCATTTGCTTAGGAAACACATCTTAATTGCCATATACAAACAAAAATCAAGTCATTACACAAGAAATAGATTATAGTTTTCTTTATCATTAGCTCATTAACTGTTGTAGTTTTTAAAATTGATATGTTAATAACTTCAATTCTTAACATTTAGATGTGATGTAATTTTTAGTGATAAAAAAGAAAAAAAAATTAAATAATTAAGTAATCGTTTTATAATTTTTAATAATTGAATGACTAAAAATAAATTTAGTAATAATTAGATTATAATTTTGTAACTTTTTTATAATTGAGCGATTAAAATTAAAATTTACTAATAATTAATTCACGAGTGAAGATGAATTTTTTCTGAAAAAATTAATGACTAAATTACCGTAGAAAAGTGGTTAATTAATGAATTTGTCATCGTCTTCCTTTTCTTACTTAATTGGAGAATGGGAATTTTAAAAAATAAACCCAACTTTTCCAAATCTTCTAGGCGTCAATCTAATAAAGAAAACGGGACCCTTTTTGTTTTTCATTATTTGATTGCTTTGAAATATTGGTGGTGAAAGGTGATTTGTCATCGCATGCTAAAACCTTTTATTTATTTATTTATTTCTAATTGGAATTGAAATAGAAGGAAGTTGTGGCCTTTCGCGTTCAAACTAAGAAACTGAAGTTAATCTTTGTTTTATTTCTTAATTAGGAAGAAAAGGTGGAATATCCTAACACCTAAAATCTTCCTTTCTATTTCTCCATGTTGAGGTGGTTAAATTTTATATATTCATTCGGTTATTTGATGGACATACTAAATTAAAAATTAATTATTATCAATTGATCATCTCTCTATTATTAGGATTATACACACAAAATATATCAAACATTATAGTCTTTTATCACTTAGGGTTTGTATAATTAAAGAAGAGGTCAAGAAGGAAAAATTAATTGATAAGAGTGTTCTTCGTCAAGTTTAATAACCAACTCCAATTCTGTATCGGTGTATCTTAAACTTATGAAATTATATTATTCTAGAGATCATAACATAATTGTTTATACAATTTTAAGGATTTGATTTTACATAATATTTAAAGCCTAGATTAAAGAATATATATTATTAGAGATTCATATTAATTTGAAGCTTGTTAAATCAATAAACACCCTAAGAGTATTTTTTTTCTAACGATTCTTATTACTGTTTGTAGATGAACATGATAATATATATGTTTTCATTTTTTTATGGGCAAATTATATGATTTTGAATCAACAAAACCTTTGATAACTACTAAGGATTAAAGAGAAAAAAGAAATCTTGTGGGATAAATTGATGGTTGGCGCATAACGGCAATGAATTTTTTTTGTTCTTTTCATTATTATTATTAAGAATTTATTAATTGATAATTGTTACTTGCGACATTTATATGATATTTATTTTAAGTTTGACATCTATATAATGCATATAATTTGTTAGTTATGTGAATAAATTAGAAAATTTTATAGATGCCAATTAAATTATGTATGTAAATTGTAAATATTCATGCAGTTAATGTATTAAATGTTTATGATGGAAAAGTGAATTGTTAACTTTCACGATTCATTTGAATTTTCAATTTTTCCAAAGGCAAATTATTTATACTATGAATAGTGAAATTTATGGTGAAAGTTTAATATTTTGTTAGATATATATTTGAATATCTAAAGACAATGTCTATATTTGATTAAAATTATTTATTTGTCCTTTAAGGTTATATGTATTTATTTTTGATACTATATCGTAGTATCTATCCAAAGAAGAACTACAATATACTTGGATTGTTTGCATATCTAAATTCAATATTTGATCATTTATATATTGTTTTACTTTTATGTATTATTTTGATAGGAATGATCAAACAGAGTGAATCTTGTGTTTTTGCGAATGACTATTGCCAACAACATTAAGATCACAATTCCACAAACTGGAAATGTGAAAGAATATATTATGTTTGTGGAAGAATGTTTCTATTTTGTGGATAAGTCACTTGTTGGTACCTTAATGCAAGGACATATCATCGAGAAAATTAAATACGCAGCAAGGCTAAAGACCCTTAGGGTGGCGGTGAATGTCTCTTTTCTAGTGCAGTTCATATTGAACTCACTACCTTTGAATTATGGGTCATTTCAAATTAACTATAATATTAAGAGATAAGTGAGTTAATGAATTGGCTAGTCTCATTCAAGAGGAAGCAAGATTAATTAGTAAAATAAGTAATTCCACCAACCTTGTGGGTCAAAGAGCTGGTAAAGGACCTTAGGCAGAAACCAACAAGTTAGGAAGAAAAACTTGCTTATCAATGTCTCTAGTGGTGAGAAAAAAGAATGAATGGTGGATAAGGGTCACTTTTGTAATAAATTAGAACACTATTAGAAAAAATTTTGAAAATGTAAAGCTTGGTCTAAAAAGAAAGGTAAATTTTATGTTTTTGTATGTTTCGATTCAAACTTGATTGAAGTTCCTAATAATACTTGGCGGTTTGATTCCAGTGCTACTATTCATGTATCCAACATGATGCAAGGATTCATTTCGACCCAAACCACAAACCCAACTAAAGATTTTTTATATATAGGGAACCATATAAAGGCTCCGATTGAAGGTATAGGGACTTATTGCTTGATCTTGGATACTGGTTATTACTTAAACCTATTTCAGACTCTTTATGTACCTTCAGTTTCTAGGACCCTTATAACTATTTCAAAACTTGATGTTTCTGGGTTTAATGTTAAGTTTGGACATGATTGTTTTAGTTTATTTAAGAATAATAGTTTTCTTAGGTTCAGGAAGTCTTATCGATGGTTTATATAAATTGAAACTTGATAATGTCTTTGTGGAATCATTATTTGTTGATCATATCATGTTGGTATTAAGCATAGTATGCAAAATGAAAATTCTGCTTACTTGTGGCACAAATGTTTGGGTCTTGTACCCAAAGAAAGGTTAAAAATATTAGTAAAGAATAATACTTTTATTAGGTTCAGGAAGTCTTATTGATGGCTTATATAAATTGAAACTTGATAATGTCTTTGTGGAATCCTTAGTTGATCGTATCATATTGGAATTTAGCGTAGTATGCTAAATGAAAATTTTGCTTACTTATGGCATAAACGTTTGGTCTTGTACCCAAAGAAAGGTTAGAAATATTAGTAAAGACTAAGATTCTATCAAATCTATATTTTATTGATCTTGGTGTATGGGTGGATTAAGAAAAAGAGACCGCCGCGAAATGTGTGAACTTTTGACTAGAAAATTGTAACATCCCATTTTTTAGTGGTGTCAAAAATAGTGATTTCACGACCACAATTCTGACTAGTATGTTAGTGTTTTATTAATTATTACTTATTTATAGGGTTATTACAAGGTAGAATTAAATTTTGGCTAAGAAATTTTAATGTTTACTTGGTTAATTAAGTAAAAAAGGGCTAAATCGTAAAAGCTGTAAAAGTTAGTTGCTATTAACTAAATGTGTTAAATGACTATAGGAAAGTGAATTGATAGACTTAAATGGTAAATATACCATATCATTAGATAGCAGACGGTTGTGGTTTTGGTTTTAGTGAAATATTTTTAATTTAGTAAATTAAAACAAAAGAAGAAAACATTATCATCATCTTTCTCCTTTATTTTGCTTTGAAATCGGTTACCCCATATAAAATTAACCTAAATTTTGGTCAAGCTTTCTTTCCAATGCATGGTAAGTAATTTTCGTTTGTTTTTAATGATTTTTATGTTGTTGTCATTGTTTAAGCTTAATCTTACTAACCCAAGGTTTAATTTGTGAAATTGTTTAATATTTTTTACCACACCATTGATAAGTTTGAGGTTTTTTTGAAGTTTGATGATAGATTATTTAGCTTGGTTGTTCAATAGGACTATTTTGTAAAGTGAATTTTAGTGATTTTGATGTTTAACGATTTAATTATTAAAGTTGTAAAATCTCATGATAATATTGTGAAATAGAGAAATGTATGGGTTGTTCAAGTGTAATAGGAAAATAGGCTAGCTTGATTTAGGTTTAGTTGTGTTTAATTTGATAGTTTTGAGTTTAGGGACTAAATTATATAAAGGGTAAAATTTAGGGGTAAACTTGTAAATATGACTAAAATGACTTAAATGCATAAATTGATTGTTTATTTGGTTTAAGTTAATTTAATTAAACTAAACTATACTTTAGATCAAGAATCTCAACAAGTGGAGGACGTACAAGGAAAAGGGAAAATTGTTGGTTAGTCCCTGATAGTTGAATCACTTAATAGTTAAGTTCATACTATCTCCCATTGTTACCTTTTGTTATTAAATGATGTTAGTTAATTATATAAATATACATTACTAAGATGGAAATCAGACTTTAAAGTAATAAATTAAAATTTTGAAATATTTTCGATGGAATGAGTAAAAGTATTATATACAAAGTTTTTGAATGATTTTTGTTTTGGACCAAGCGCCAAAATTTGTTGCGGACTCGAATATACATGTGACACAGATTTAGCCTAGACTGATAATCTATTATTATTTTAAATGTTTAGCCTATACTGGTAACCTTGCATGTATACATAGCCCTGGCCAGACTATATTTCTTCTGTGTTGTCATTGGTTTAGCCCGGGCGGGTAACCTAACACATATATCTCTTACTAGATTAGCTTATACGAGTTTTATCTATTTTTTGGACTAGTATATTGGATTCTTTTACGAAGCTCCATCAGAAAACTATTGAATACACAGTGTTAAGTGGTTTTATAAAAGTGAATATAATATGAATTTCGAGTATCGGTATATTTATTGATTACTAACTTGGAGTTGTTGTTTTATGTTGTGATAAGGTTATTACTTGAATGGTTATGCAATTAGTTATTGAATGTGTATGATAAGTTAGTGAATTGAAATGTATGAGCCTATTAAGTATTTCTTATAGCTATTTTTGTTATTATTTTCTATAGATTTTGAATAAGTGGAGTGTGTTGATCAGATCAGCGGAGCTCACACCTATTATCATCTAACATTGGTAGATTTTGAAGTCTTGAAACATTGTTAATTGTGCATGTATATAGGATGCTCATTTTGCAAATGTTGGGTATGTTTTAAATATACTTTTCTGCAAAGTTAGTACATATATATGGCATATTTGATATCTTGGTAATGTGTAGTTATTGTAACAGCCCGTTTTAGACCCTAGTTAGAATAGTGATTTTGGGACCAAAAATCCTAGTTAGAAAAATATTTTAACATTATTTTTCGTGCTTATTATATATGAATTAATATGTGTGAAAATTTCGTACGAAAATTTGATCGTTTGTCTGCTTAATTTGATAAAAGGACCTAATCGCGTAAAATGTAAAAGTTTCCTGCTATTTGTTAAAGTGCCTATTTACCATGTCTTTTTAAATGAGAAGTCCTTATGTGGTTAATATGCCCTTTACATGGTTAATGGGCATTAATGGCCTTAATATATATGAGTTTATAATGGATTAATAAAGGTTAATGTAGTAATTTAGTATATTATGTTAAATTAATAAAACAAAAACATAAATTTGGTGTTATATTCATCACCATTGCCGAAATATCAAAGAAAAAGGAAAGAACAAAAGCTTTTAGGGTTTGTCCATTGATTTCTTTGATTAAGGTATGAGTTTTGTTTTGTTTTTGATAATTTCTACGTTTTTGTAATCGTTGCTTAGTAATTTATCAAGCCCATGTCTCAATTTTTGATTTTTTTTTTGATGATTTTGAGTTATGCCATTGATGAAATTATGAGTTTTATGAAGTTTGATGATAGTATATGGAAGCTTGATGTTGGGTTAACATGTTTTGTCTTTGAATTTTTGATGAATTTGAGTAATTTGGACTAAATTGTGAAAATGAGATTTTGAAGGACTAAAATGTGAAATAAATGAAATATGTGGGCTTGCGTGAGCTAGGGAAAAAATTGTCTAAGCTTGTATAAAAGAAAATTTAGTGAATTTTGTGATTTTATGAATTACGGACTAAAATGTCAAAATGTGAGGGCTAATTTGTAAAATATCCTAAATATGTATATATGGATTGATTTGAATGAATGCGTGATTAAATAAGTCAAATTTGAATTTATATAGATCAAGAACAAAAGAAAACATAATTAGATCGGGGGAAGTCGAAAGTCGTTGAGTAGTCAACTCCGTTCATCCAAATCCATATGAGGTAAGTCGATATACAAATAATCATGTTTTGAATTGAATTATTATTGTTAATATGATATTGAACATTTATGAATGATTATATGAGTTGAGCATGGGATATCCGAGAAAGTATCGACAAAGTTTTGACGTCTGAAAAACCCTGTATGGACCATAGGAATAGTTAGGATACATATGCCATGACATAGAATCTGATATGTATTTTCGTGTAAGACCACGTCTGGGACGTTGGCATCGACTTATGATTTATGTGTAAGACCATTTATGGGACATCGGTATTGTATTTGATTTCATGTAAGACCCTGTCTGGGATAGTCGATATTTGATTACATGTAAGACCACGTCTGGGACGTTGGCATTGTATGAGCTTTCCGAGCTATCTTAGTATCCTTATTGATTCCGAATGGTTCAACGGGCATTCCGAGAAAAAGAATGAATATATGAAATGTGTATTCGAATTAGGTACGTTTGAAATGTATACAATGTTTGAGAATATAAGGTAAGTACATGTGAAATAGATAATATGTGTTATAAGTATGAGAAAATATGTTATATGAGAGAATAAGTTGGGGATATGTGAAATGTATATGAACTATGTTGTTTATGTAACAGCCCGATTTAGACCCTATTCGAAATGGTGGTTTTGGGACCACGAACCCGAGTCAAAAAAATATTTAAAAATTATTTTCTGTGTTTATTATGTGTGAATTAGTGTGTGTGAAATTTTCGTGATTTAATTTTGTCGTTTGAGTGTCCAATTAAATAAAAGGACTTAATCGCGTAAAATGAGAATTTGATGGTTAATTGTAAAAGGGCCAAATTGTTGTTGTCTTTCTTGCATGAGGTATTTATGTTGCAATTTGACCAAATGGTTATAGCATGGACGGTAATGACCATGAATTATAAAGGTTTTATATATTATTATAAAAGTTAATTTAATAAAACATGTAATAATATATGTATTAATAAAACATAAAAATCAAATAAGCTTTCATAATCCTTGGTTATTGCTGAAACTAAAGAAAAGAAAAAGAAACAAAAGCTTTGAGATATTCGGCTATCCTCAAGATTGATTCTAGGTAAGTTTTAGCTCGGTTTTTGATAATTTTTATGTTTTTGAGATCATTGCTAAGTTATCTACAAAGCCCATGTTTGAATTTTTGATTTTGATGAATATTTTGAGTTATGCCATTGTTGAAAGCTTTTGATTTTTGTTGTTTGATGGTAGAAAATAAAAGATATGTGATAGATTAACATGTTTTGTATTGAAATTTTTGATGATTTTGAGTAATTAGGACTAAATTGCAAAAATAATACATTGAGGGACTAAAATATGAAATAAATGAAATATATGACATGGCGTGTGCAAATTTTGCATGTTTTGTGTTTTATGCAATTTGGACTAAATTGTAAAAGTGTAAAATGTCAGGGGTAAAATGGTAATTTGCCTATTTATGTGTTTTTGGAAGAATTTTTTGGATGAATTTGATTGAATATTTGATTAAATAAGTTTAATTTATATTAATTTAGATCAAGAAAAGAGAAAATCAGATTTGGATTGGGGGAAAACTAAAGTTGTCGATTAGCCGTCCCGTTCCGTTTTTCATCGTCCGAGGAAAGTTTATAAGCAAATAGATGTTGTTAATTTTGAACAAATACTAGATTTATATGCTGAAATGAATAGTACAAAAATATATACATGAAAGCTGAATATGAATATACTTGGAAGATAAGTACAAGTTCGATTCGATTAAGTTACGATGTTCAAAAGCCCTGTCTAAACCATAGGATCGAGATATGTGTTTTCGTGTAAGACCACGTCTGGGACGTTGGCATCGATATATGTGTTTTTGTGTAAGACCACGTCTAGGACGTTGGCATCGATCTATATGGTTACGTGTAAGACTATGTTTGGGACATCAGCATTGTATTTGATTCGAGTAAGACCCTATCTGGGACAGTGGCATCGATATGAGATAGCATGTAAGACCACGTCTGGGACATTGGCATTGTATGATATATGTGATTATCCGAGTACCCTATTCAAATTCGAATGGTTCAACAGGCAGTGATAAGTTGTGAACGAAGGTGTAAAATGAGCTAAAATGATCAGGTACGAGTTAGTTGATTACTTGATTAAAAATAAGGAAAGTTGGCCTTTTGATATGTTATGCTAATTCTACAAGTTACTTAAGTAAACATACGAGCATGGTATAGTATATTCGCCCATATACTAAGTGTATGTACATGATGTTATATCGTGATTCATGAGTTTGTGTACATGAGTGTAAGTATACTTAGTTATATAATGACATTTTGGTTTCGTGAGTTGAATGATATTTTGTTCATATTTTTATATGAACATTTTGCCAAGGTAACATTTATATATGATAGTATATGTTAAATGTATATGAAATATATGTTTGAGATTAAATGTGATAATGGTGTTATAATTTGGTTTATTTCAAATGATTCGATTATACCATTGAGTTGTTTATTTGCTTATGACTTACTAAGCTTAAATAGCTTACTGTGTGTTTTCTTATTTACCTCTGTTTTATAGATCTTGGATTCAAGTTATGAGCTCGGGGACCATCAGCAAAGTCTATCACACTATCGACCGTTTTTGGTACATTATAAGTTTGAACTTGATATTATGGCATGTATAAGCTAGGTTGTTTTTAGTTAAGTTTGAAGTATGTGTATAACTCAAGCCATGCGAAAATGGCTTAACTTCTATGTTTGAATTCGGTTATGTTTGATTATGGTTAATCCGTTTTGGTTATAATGCTATGTGCTGTGAATGGATGGTATTTGTGATAGGTGTTATATACTTTGGAAATGGTTTAGTAATGATGTTACTTATGATGTGTAATTGATTATGGATTTAGCTAAAGTTGAAAATTATATTCATGGTATATGTGCATGGTGTGCTTGATTATATGAATTGGTTTGAGTAATGCTCAAGTTGGTGGATGTGTTTTTGCTGTAAATATATATGTATATTTGAATGTGAATTGGTCTTTTTGTTTCGGTTAAGTGATGAAATAGATTTGGGATTTACTCATGACTCGGTTCTTATGAATTTACTTATTATGTATTGGTTGAATATATTTATTTTAGTTGAATTATATGTTTGTAAGACAAGTTGATTGGAATAAAATGATTAAGAGCTTGGTTGAAGTTTATGTTCATTGATGAGTATGAGATAATTGCATTTGGTTACATGTGTCCGGTTGTAATTACAAAACAGTCATTTAAGTCATAAATGGTTAGTTTCATAAGTGGACTATTACATGATATTAGCATGAGTAAGTGTTTGGCTTTATTATGTGACTTATGTGGTTGCTTAATATAGAAATTGGTAGTATATTAATTAGTCACTCTATATATATAGATAGATATTTGTATGGTGTATGAACTTAATTGATATTTACATTTTATAATTTTTAAGGTGAAATGGTAATTTTGTAAAGGAAAATTTCATCTTGAAGAATTAGATGTTAAGTATATATATATATATGCATATATGCATATATCGTAAATATTAATGAATTCATTTGTTATTATAAAAGTAAATATATACTTATGTATTATAATTGGCTAGGTATTCATTTAGGTCTATAGCTCATTTTTCTTAAAATCGGTATATGCTTTTATGTATAATATGACATATTTCATATTTATTTTGCATACAAATTTTGTGACTATAAATATGTACGATATGATATGATTTGAGATAAAATAGTTGTGCTAGTTTATGAATTAAATTTTGACTGATTTAAGAATCTTGTTTATGTGTACATGTATAATTGTTCGGATATGGTGTTTTGTTTGGTAATACCTCGTAACGCCATTCCGGTGATGGATATAGGTTAGGGGTGTTATAGTTTATGATAGCATTTGACTATAGTTATATGTAATTTGATAATGCTTATATGTTTAAAATGATAAGTTTATTTGTATATGGCTTACTAAGCTTTGAAATCTTACTTTGTGTGTATTTTTTTAATTGATTTTAGATATCGAAGCTATCGGGAGCTCGGGAATCGTCAATGATTATCACCAAACTATCGAACTCTATATTGGTACCTTTTGAAAATGTATATATCTTGAAGTATGGCATGTATAGGCTAGAATTATGTGAATATGATTTATAATATGTATACTTAGCCATGTGATATGGCTTGGTTATGGATGTGATTATGAATGAATTTTGGTAAATACTTTGGGTTCAAAATTGGTATGTTTGATGTACTCTTGAATGGCCAAATTAAATGGTCAATTTTGGTAAGTTTTGTTTATTTGAAAATTAGTAAGTTTATGGCATAAGATTGAATGAAGTAAATTGAGGCTATGAAACTTATGTTTTGGTATGACTTTGAATTATGATTTGACATGATTTTGGCATGGTTATAAGCATGAATTTGGTTGTTTACGATATGGCATGAATGGTGTATGTTTTGGTGTATGAATTGGCTGGAAATTGGTATGAAATGTGCTTGGTTTTATGCTTGTAGGGGTGACTCAAAACGGGTGGCAAATTGGCTTTGCAATAGCCTATTTTTGTCCACACAAGTAGAGACACAGGCATGTGTCTCAGCTGTGTGTGGCACACGTTTATGTTACACGGCCGTGTGTCCCCTGGGGTACCTTACGATTTAAACTCAGTATACCCTACAATTTTGACATGGCCTAGACACACGGCCGTGTCTAGGCACACGGGCTGGCACATGGGTTTGTGGTCGGCCGTGTGACCCAAGTCAGTAGCCTCCCTAATTTTCACATGGCCTGACACACGGGCGTGTCTTATGGCCATGTGGGACAAGTCAGTATGTACGCTCTGTTTTGCCATGGCCTAGACACACGGGTGTGTCTAATGCCGTGTGAGGCATACGGCCTGTTCACATGGGCGTGTGACCTATATAACTTTGAAAAATGTTTAAATTTTGAAAAATTTTGTATGAAATCGGTTTAGTCCCGACCCCTTTCTAAAGCATGTTTTAGGGCTTGTAGACCTACGTAAGGGATTCTATATTGATGTAAGATTGTGATGCTATGATGATTGTAAAATGAATTGTAAATGTTTTGATATGTTCGGTAACGCCTTTAACCCTATTCTGACGACGGATATGGGTTAGGGGTGTTACAGTTATAAGGTATGTTTAATAGTGTTTGGGGATGATTATTTGGTAACAAGTATGGTATGTTTATTGATAGTTAGATGGTTTGAATGGATGAATTGATAAATGTTGTTTATATATGTGGTACCAATGATGGCATATTGGTTAGGCATTTAGGTTGGGATGTTTTGGTATGTTTTAGGCTTGATTATATGTGTTTTGAAAGCATGTTTATGGCTGATTTTGTTTTGGCTTGATGCCTAAGGAAATGTTATTGTTTTGCCTTATTTTGGAAGCTATTCTAGGTGCACATGGCTTCGGACAAGGGTTATCACACAGCCGTGTGACATTTTGATTTTAAATGCAGGATTCTCCACACGGCATCAGGCTATTACATGGCCTTGTGACCTTATTTCGAATACTCACACGGTCTAGTACACAGTTTGTAACACGTCCGTGTGACTTCATTTCGATTTGTACACAGGCAGGCACAGGTATTGAGACATGGCCGTGTGACCCTTATTTTGAATTGTATACAGTTTAACCACACAGACATGTTTCTGAGCCACACAGTCTAGGCTTTATCACATGGCTTGGCCACATGGCCATGTGACCCATCTTTTCCAAAATTTTCAAAATTTTTCGAATTTTTTTGTTTTGTTTCAAATTAGTCATTGATTGTTTCAAACTATTTTTAAGGTCTAATAAGCTCGATTTAAGGCCTGTAAATGTATATATGCTATGTTGAATGTGTAGACTGGATATTAATATTTGATTAATTTATGATGTCATTGAATTGAATAAGTGTCATAATAATCTATAACCCTAATTTGGCGTCGGGTTAGGGGTGTTATAAAAATACCACACCAAAAATATATTAAAATAAATTAGTGGTGTCTGCAAGTATATAAGTCAAGTTGTAATATAGATGTGTACAATGGAATACAAGGAAGTATTCGAGGATTTTACCCAAAGGAGGATGAATTAAATTAAATTAAAATCTACTTCTACAATAACAAGTCTAAACAGTAATAATTAAAATTATATTATGACAAAAAAGAGATAAAATCGTAAACTAAATTAAATCAAATTGAGTAAACAAACAATTAAATAAGAATAATGGGTAGAAGATTAACTCGTTTTAGTTGTTGTAATTAATTTCAGAATTTGAGTTTAAATGAAATTAACTATTAGTTAACTAGTATTACCTCTCGGCCTCTATTAATTGACTAATCGACAAGTACTCATTTATCTCCCGATCACCCTTTTCCCATTGGATAAATTATGATTTACTTAGCAAACTTATCTCTTGACCTCGTTTAACCTAGATTACTTCCTAGGTCGTCAATTCTAGGGTTTAGGCACACATAATTTTAAACCAATTAATTTCTTTCAAGAAACCCTAATTCCTCCGTTAACTACTCTCATATCCACTTGTTAATCTCCCCAAAAACTTAGCCTCTCATGGATCTAGATGTTATAACTCTTAGATTTAATTTAAACATGTAAAGAAACACAAATAAATTAAAGTAAGAGAAAGGGTAAGAAATTGCTCAATCGAATGTGCTTAGAGTTGCGTAATCTCTTGCCAAATAATTGATCTTGATGTTTTCAAAAGAACAATGAAATAAAATCGTGGAATACTTCAATAGAAAAGAAAATATTATAGAACGAAGGAATTGAAAATATTATCAAATTTATCCTATATAAGTTTTATAGAACGAAGGAATTGAAATGAAAATATTAAATACAAATAAAAATTTGAGAACATAAATCATCATATTTTTAGATAAGTTAAAATATGCTTCAAGTCTTTGTATTTTTTAATTTATTTTGAATTCAATCTTCATAATTTTGTTTTAAATAATTTAATTCCTATAATTTTAAATTTAAAATTTAAGTCCGATTGTTAATATTTTTTTGTTACAAGACTACTAAATGATTTTTTTTTTCAAAATATTCCACTAGTGCATTTAACAAAAATTATTTTTATTCGAACTAAAAATTTTAAATTATAGAGTTAAATTTTATTATTGCATTTTGGAATATAAAAAAATTCATCTTCAACTATTACTTCAACAACTATTGCTTCTACAAATAAAAAACCTTTTAGTTGTGAAAAAAAAATACATTAATTGAGATTTTTCCAATCCTTCTAAATAATGATTACACCATCCATTACAATTATTTAATAAATTTAGCTCAAAATAAAATTCACACCTAACAAAATTTAAATTAAAATAAAATTTCATGAGAATCCATGTGAATGAACAAATATTTTATTATCAAACCAAAACTCAATTATTTAATTTTTTTAAAATGTGAATGAACAAATATTTTATTGTAATTATTTATGCCTCTAATTTTAAAAAATTCGTTTTAGTCCTTATTTTATTTTTTCCTTTTAGTCCTTAAATTTTATCATTTTCAAATCACCCTAAATAGATGAAAAATTAACGTTTGTTGACTTTGCTAATGTGATATATCGTGAATTTTCATGTGGATGACATGTCAACATTTAATTAATTTTTAAATTTAAAATTATTAAAAAATAATTTTTATACTTTGTTAACAATTTTTAATTTTGTAAAATTTTAAAAATTATTTGTATGATAATATGTCATCCATGTATATGTCATGTCAGTAAAGTTAAAAAAGTGTCAACTTTTCCATCAATTTTGAAGTGATTTGACAAAAATACAAATTTAAGATTAAAAAGCCAAAATTTAAATCGATGACTAAAATGACTTTTTCTTTTAAAAAAATGAGAGAGCCAAATAAATCATTATATCATTATTTAGTTGTTTAAAAATGCAACATGCTTCATCAATAAAATAATTAAATAAATCTTATCAAGTAGGGTTTAGTGAATTTTCGTTCCTTCAACCACAAGATAGACACTACGCAATAATCTCCATTACAATTTGAAATACTTTCTTATACTAATTTAAACTTCTATCCTATTTATAATTAGTAAGTTAAAAAATTAATAATAACAGAATCTTTAATAGAAAATATATCTTTCATTCATAGTTCATCAATACAATCCTATGAATGTTTATACTTAGAGTTTTTAATAGAGATAATAATAACATAATAACAAACTCAAACTACTTTTAATTATGCAACTGTTTATCCAATATTCCCCTTTAGAACCTTTTAAAAAATCATTAGCCGAAATAACATTCATACATTCCCTGTAATGAATAAAAATTTCAAGAGTTAATGGTTTAGTCACAACGTCCGCAACTTAGTCTGTAACACCCCAAACCCGTGACCGTCACCGGATTTGACCACGTGGTGTTACCGGGCTTACTTCCCTTATTTCTCTCTTGGAAATATTTATTTTCTGTCCCAGGCAGGCTAGCTAACTGCATCACTGTCACCTTAAAAATCATATCTCGAGTTCCAGAACTCGAAAATCAGTTCCGTAAATTTTCCCTGAAACTAAACTCATAATCCCATCTACACATTTTTTTCTAGAATTTTTGGTCGAGCCAATTAGTACAGTTTATTAGTTAAAGTCTCCCCTGTTTCAGGGTTCGACTACACTGACCTTTGTGCACTACGACTTGGATATCTTCCTGTACAGGGCTTCAACACTTCTGCCGTTTGTTTCTAGAGAAACTAGACTCACAAGGGAATCTGTACATATAGAGAATGACTTCTAATTCTCTCTGGTTAATTTATAGTGAATTTTCAAAGTCAGAGCAGGGGATCCAGAAACCGTTCTGGCCCTATTTCGCGAAAACCTAAATATTTCTTAAAATACAGATCATATGGTCGTTTCGTTTTGTCCATATGAAAATAGATTCATCAAGGTTTGATTTCATAATTTATTCACTATTTAATTCTACTTCTGCTATTTTTAGTGATTTTTCCATCTCACCTCACTGCTGCTGGCAGCATCTGTTACTAAAGCAAACAATGACTATTTCATAATTCTTCCATGGCCAACTATTTCATCATACATAATACAAAATATGGCCACCTTATCAAAATTAAGGTTTCTAAGGCTCGTGACTATAGGTTTTAGAATCACACTCAACCGACCACATAGGCCATTTTCGCATGGCTTAAAGTTTACAACCCACAATTCAACAAAACAAAATAGCCTATACATGCCAAATGTTCTCCTAGTTCAACTACGAATACAATACCAAAAGATTTCCAGCCGGTGTGATGACTTCAACGACGGTTCCGAGCACGCAAACGAGACGAATCCAAGAGACCTAAATTGGGTAACAAGAAAACACAGAGTGAGTTTATAACTCAGTAAGTCCTAAGCATTCGACAATCATCCATCAATAAAATTATCACAACATGAAATAATGTACGAGGCTAGGTACTCCATCCATATCGAAAATATACCATAGTTCCTCGGACCTTTCGGTTCATTCTCATACCAATTCAGCCAATGACATTTTATATACTGTTCAATAGAATAATAGAGGCATTGCCATACATCATCTCATTTCCGCAATAATCATGCAATCAAATGAACTTTCATCTATTCCACGATACTTTATTTACGGGAATGCAATTGAAATCATCACATAGATTTAAAACTTACCAACTCAACCCCGAGCATGAACATACCATCTATTAGCCATGAACTCAAGGTACTTACTTTTTCCGCTGTCCGAACTCAACTCGATAAAGTCACCCTTCCGTATAAATATTCAATCGGAAATATATATATAGAGTTCGCACACATAGTGCTTAATACTCGATCACGCACACTTAGTGCCATGTGATTTAAGCTCGCACACATAGTGCCATATAGTCCAAACTCGCACACTTAGTGCCATACATTTCAAGCTCGCACACTCAGTGCCAATCTCGTCACCGTACACATTTACTTCTCACACACTTAGTGCCGAAAGCAAACTTTCTACACATTTCACTATCTCTTTTACATTCAACAAATCATCTTTTCATACACATACAATTGTATATATTTTTCATCTCATTAAACACAATTGCATAGATTTTACAATCATTTAAGCAATATCAAATATATGCTTAATGACTTACCTTGTGTTGGGTAAAATAGTTCCAAGTCGGCTACTCGATGACCTTCGCCTTTCCCTTGCTTGATTCTCCTCCTTTAACTCCTTGAGCTTGATTAATAAATCAACTAGTTTAATCATCTTGCTAAACATTTACAATTCAATTACACATGCATATGTATGTTTGTATATTCGCAACTATTCTTACTAATCACCCATTTGGTCGATTATACACATAACCGAATATGCACCAAAACTTGATTCAACATCACCTACATACTCACTTTAATGGCGAATATATACAACATCTTAGGTACTCATTCATGGGCCGATTATGCATGTTGATGTTGAGGCCAACTACATGGTTAATACCACTCATGAATGGCACACATTTTACTAGCTAATGCTTTACATATTGTAGCTCAATACACATCTATCATTTACTTCATAACCAAACATAATCACAAGAAAATACATATTTTGAGATAGTATATATGTCATACCAATACATCATGTGCAAACATATGTACACATATAGGTGCAAGGTCAATCTCAAGGTGTTCATAACCATCCAAAACACAAATTTTACCAATCAAGTAACAAGCATAAATCATGCTCATGAATGCACCATGGCCGAATACATCACAACCATACCCTTTCAACTTCGGTCATGGTTAAACAAAGAATTCAATGTTTTACTCAAGATTGCTACAAAGAAATTTCAAGAGTAGTCAATCCATCACTACATGCATCATTAGCAAGCTTCACATTTAGCATGCAATGGCTTTAACACAATAACAACCTTGGCCAAATACCATTACCATGGCATAACAAGGATTTGAACCATGGCTAACATGAACATCAAGTTAGCAACTAAAACATGCATGAATCTCATGACACAACCTCAAACATACCTTAATCTTGATGCAAGTATAGCCAAATCTCCATCTAGTTCTCTTCTAAACCAAGTATGAAGCAAAACTCCTTCCTTTTTCCTTAGTGTTTTCGGCCAAAGAGGGATGAACAAGGATGAACAATTTTTTTTTTCTTTGTTTTCCTTTCACTCACGGCAATAGGGAGGGGAGAAGCCTTCACACATATTTTTTTTTTCATTCTTTTCTTACCCATACACCTTTGTTTATTATTTCTCCCTAATGCACCAACAAAACATGTTTCATGACATGTTTAGCCCATACTCCCTTGTCATGGCCGGTCACTTCATGTTAGGGGGGGAATTTGACATGCAAATCCCTTATTTTTGCATGCATTATCAACTAGTCATCACACATTTCCCCATCATACTTTCAAAGTTTACTGTTAGGTCCTTTCTAGTGAAATTCACATTTATAACTCTAAATCGAAACATCAAAAATGTCACACATGAATTAACACATATTATAGGCATCAAAATAAATTTTAAATTATTTTTATGCCTTGGTTTTGTGGTCCCGAAACCATATTCCGTCTAGGGTCATTTTAGGGCTGTCACAACTCTCCCTCACTTAAGAAATTTTCGTCCCGAAAATCTTACCGGTAAATAGGCTCGGGTATCGCTCTTTCATAGAGTCCTCAAGTTCCCAAGTGGCTTCTTCAATTCCGTTTATGCCACAACACCTTCACTAATGGGATTTTCTTATTGCGCAACTCTTTTACTTGGCGCATCGAATCGCGAACCGCTCTTCTTCATAACTCAAATTAGGTGAACCTCGACCTCGGATGGAGTAATTACGTGTGTCGGGTCGACCTATATCGTCAAGCATCGAGACATGGAAAACGTTGTGAATCTTTTCAAGCTCAGGGGGTAAAATTAATCGGTACGCTACTGGCCCAACTCGTTCGGATACTTCATACGGACCGATGAACCTCGGACTCAATTTGCCCTTACGGCCAAATCTAAGCACCTTCTTCCAGGGTGAGACTTTGAGAAATACCTTGTCTCCAACCTGATATTCATTGTCTTTTCTTCTCAAATCCGCATACGACTTTTGGCGATCCGAAGCAGCTTTCAAACTTTCACGAATTACTCGAACTTTCTGCTCGGCATCCTTAATCAAATCAACCCCGAAGATTTTACTTTCACTAAGTTCAGTCTAGAATAATGGGGTACGACATTTACGACCGTATAAAGCCTCGTAAGGCGCCATCTTAATACTTGATTGAAAACTATTGTTGTAAGCGAATTCAATCAAAGGCAAATACCGTTCCCATGAACCACTGAACTCGAGGATGCAACATCTCAACATATCCTCAAGTATCTGAATTATCCGCTCGGATTGACCATCGGTTTGGGGGTGAAAGGCGGTGCTGAAATGCAACTTGGTACCCAAAGCTTCTTGCAACTTCTTCCAAAATCGCGAGGTAAATCTCGGATCTCTATCCGACACGATGGAAATAGGCACCCCGTGTAATCTCACAATCTAAGAAACGTACAATTCGGCTAGTTTGTCCATTGAAAAATCCGTATGTACGGGGACAAAGTGAGCCGACTTAGTCAATCTATCTACAACGACCCAAATCGCATCCTTCTTACTCGCTGACAATGGTAGTCCGGATACAAAGTCCATTGTGACTCGATCCCATTTCCACTCGGGTATCGTGATCGGCTGAAGTAATCCTGAAGGCACTTGATGTTCCGCTTTCACTTGTTGACATATTAAACATCTCGAAACAAAGTCGGAGATGTCTCGTTTCATACCATGCCACCAAAACCGACGTTTCAAATCGTTGTACATCTTCGTACTCCCCGGGTGGATTGCCATTCGACTACTATGAGCCTCGCTCAAAATCATCGAAACAAGTTCCGAATTCCTTGGAATACATAATCGTCCCTTGAACGTCAAGCAATCATTGTCGTCAATCTAAAATTCTGATTCTTCATTCGAAACACATTCGGCTCGCTTAGCGACCAATTCAAATCGACCTTCGAGACTCAAGTATTTGATGAATCAACAACGGTTTGGCCTCTAATTCGACTACTAGCACCTTCTCGGGTGAAATGGATAGGTGAGCATCCATCGCTCTCAAAGCAAACAGTGCTTTACGACTTAAAGCATCGGCCACCACGTTGGCCTTTCCCGGGTGATACTCAATGATGAGTTCATAGTCTTTCAACAACTCAAGCCAACGTCTTTGTTGCAGGTTTAAATCTCTTTGAGTTATCAAATATTTGAGACTCTTGTGGTCCGAATAAATATGACACCTTTCTCCAAACAAGTAATGCCGCCATATTTTCAAGGCGAACACTATGGCTGCTAGTTCAATGTCATGGGTCGGATAGTTTCTCTCATGCGGCTTTAGTTGTCTCGACGCGTAAGCCACAACTCGACCTTCTTGCATCAACACACAACCTAACCCAAGCAAGGATGCGTCACTGTATATGACAAACTCTTTACTGGACTCCGGCTGTACTAGTACCGGGGCCTCGGTTAAATAGGTTTTTAGTCGATCGAAACTTTCTTGACAGTGTTCTGACCACTCGAACTTAACATCTTTTTGGAGTAGTTTCGTCATCGGCGCAGCTATCATCGAAAAACCTTTCACAAATCGTCGATAGTATCCGGCAAGCCCCAAAAAGCTCCTAACTTTGGTAACATTCCTTGGAGGTTTCCAATCGACTATAGCCGAAATTTTGTTTGGGTCCACCCTAACACCCGATGCGGATACCACGTGCCCCAAAAAGTTAACCTCTCTCAACCAAAATTCACATTTACTGAACTTTGCGTATAATTGCTTATCTCGTAAAATTTGCAACACTAGCCTCAGGTGTTCAGCATGTTCAGTTTCATCTCTCGAATAGACCAAAATGTCATCGATAAATACAACTACGAACCGATCCAAGTATGGCCTGAAAATTCTATTCATTAAATCCATAAATACCGCAGGGGCATTAGTAAGCCCAAACGGCATCATTAAGAATTCGTAGTGACCGTACCTCGTTCTAAAAGCAGTCTTGGGTATGTCCGATTCTCGGACCCTCAACTGATAGTACCCCGACCTCAAATCTATCTTTGAAAACACTGAGGCTCCCTTTAATTGATCAAACAAATCGTCAATTCATGGCAACGGATATTTGTTCTTTATCATCACTTTATTCAACTGACGATAGTCGATGCACAATCTCATAGTTCGATCCTTCTTCTTCACAAACAATACTGGTGCGCCCCATGGAGAAAAACTCGGTCGAGCGAAACCTCTATCCGTCAATTCTTGCAATTGAACCTTCAATTCCTTTAATTCCGTTAATGCCATACGATATGGGGCTATTGAGATTGGCGTAGTACCCGGTACAACTTCGATGCCGAATTCCACTTCTTGAACCGGTGGCAATCCCGGTAACTCCTCAGGAAAAACATCTGAATACTCACAAACCACTGGTACCGATTCGAGTTTCCTTTCCGTCTCTTTACTTTCAAACACATACGCAAGGTATGTTTCACACCCCTTTTTCACATACCTCCGAGCGGTCATAGAAGATACTATCGCTGGCACTCCTTTTAAATCAGTAGACTCGACTCGAACTACCTCGTTATTTGCACTCCTCAAATCAATGGTTTTCCTTTTGTAGTCCACCACTGCATCATGTACGGTCAGCTAATCCATACCAAGAATAACATCGAATTCATCAAATGGTAGAAGCATCAGATCGGCCGGAAAACAGGATTCTCGAATTATTAGGGGGCATATCTTGCACACTTTATCAACGAGTACGTATTGACCCAAAGGGTTTGACACTGAATTACGAACTCGATGAGACTCAATAGGTAGAGTCTTCTTGGATGCTAAGGTTTCACATACATATGAATGAGTAGAGCCGGGTCAATCAATGCAATCACACTAGTATCAAAGAGAGTAAAAGTATCGGTGATAACGTCGGGGAGGATGCCTCCTCTCGTGCTGGATGGCATATGCTCTAGCAGAGCACGGTCTCGGATCGAACAGCCATATCAAAGGCTCCTCTCGATTACCACCCCTACCTCTAGAAATTCTGGGGCCTACCTCTGGCCGTCGTTCCACTAGGTCTTGCACCTTGCATCTTATTCTTCTCATCTAGCTCGTGCAATCTCTAATGAAGTGGTCCTTGAACCGTATCCATAATAGGCCCTATTAAGACTTACCCCAACATTCACCTAGGTGTCGTCTTCCACATTGGGGGCATTCGTGTCTCTCTTGACGATTATTGCCCATACTAGCTACCAAGTAGCTCGAGTCCGTCAATGGTCGGGCTCGATGGAAATTCCCGATCGCCCTCGACTTATTAGTGTCCTCCACGAACTTCTTTACCACCGAGAACGGAGCTTTACTCACGATCTTTTACGATAATCTCTTGCTTCAAATTCAGCCTTCTTCTTCTCCTTTCCAAGTTCTTCCGCTTGCGAGCTCGTTCGATTGGTGTTACGAACTCCTTTATCTTTAAAATACCCACTAGCGACTTTAAATCTTCATTCAATCCTTCTTCAAATCTTTTGCACATAGCAACCTCATCACCACACACACCGAGCATACCGACTAAGTCTTATGAACTCATGTTCAGATTCAGATCTGGTCATACTGGCCTTGCTTGAGTTCCAAGAATTCCTTACGCTTCGATCGATGAACCGTTGACTAATGTATTTCTTTCGAAATTCTGATTGAAAGAAATCCCAAGTAACTCGTTCGTTTGGGACTATGGAAATTAAAGTCCTCCACCAATAGTAAGCTGAGTCTCGCAACAAGGATATAGCAAACTTAAGACATTCATCGGGTGTGCATGACAGTTCATCTAACACTCGAATGGTGTTATCGAGCCAGAACTCGGCCTTTTCGGCATCATCAGTAACTATGGCCTTGAACTCCTCAGCCCGCTTCCTAATCAGGTCTACGGTGGTTTACTCACCTCACGGGATCGATGGCAAGGCATTACGGGCTCTTGGGGTGGAGTATTTAAATTCGGGAATTGCTGGACAGCCGGATTGGTTCGGGCATATTGCGCGACCCACTCATTCATCATGGTGAAGAAGGCTTGTTTCGCCCCTTCAGCTTGATTATTCGCGGATGGCTGAGGCTCAACAGGCGGTGTCCCTTGCGCGGGAGCAGCCGCTACACTTTCAACGTCATCCGCCAAGGGTCTCTCTACCCGGGTTCCATTTGCTAATCAAAACAAAATTTCAACTGTCGGTTATCACATTTTAAGCACTAACAATTTGGCATGTATAGCTAGACTCACACGCGCTATGGTAGTCCTAGAATCGACTAAACCATAGCTCTGATACCAATAAAATGTAACACCCCAAACCCGTGACCGTCACCGGATTTGACCACGTGGTGTTACCGGGCTTACTTCCCTTATTTCTCTCTTGGAAATATTTATTTTCTGTCCCAGGCAGGCTAGCTAACTGCGTCACTGTCACCTTAAAAATCATATCTCGAGTTCCAGAACTCGAAAATCAGTTCCGTAAATTTTCCCTGAAACTACACTCATAATCCCATCTACAAATTTTTTTCTAGAATTTTTGGTCGAGCCAATTAGTACAGTTTATTAGTTAAAGTCTCCCCTATTTCAGGGTTCGACTACACTGACCTTTGTGCACTACGACTTGGATATCTTCCTGTACAGGGCTCCAACACTTATGCCGTTTGTTTCTAGAGAAACTAGACTCACAAGGGAATCTGTATATATAGAGCATGACTTCTAATTCTCTCTTGTTAATTTATAGTGAATTTTCAAAGTCAGAGAAGGGGATCCAGAAACCGTTCTGGCCCTGTTTCGCGAAAACCTGAATATTTCTTAAAATACAGATCATATGGTCGTTTTGTTTCGTCCATATGAAAATAGATTCATCAAGGTTCGATTTCATAATTTATTCACTATTTAATTCTACTTCTGCTATTTTTAGTGATTTTTCTATCTCACCTCACTGCTGCTGGCAGCATCTGTTACTAAAGCAAACAATGACTATTTCATAATTCTTCCATGGCCAACTATTTCATCATACATAATACAAAATATGGCCACCTTATCAAAATTAAGGTTTCTAAGGCTCGTGACTATAGGTTTTAGAATCACACTCAACCGACCACATAGGCCATTTTCGCATGGCTTAAAGTTTACAACCCACAATTCAACAAAACAAAATAGCCTATACATGCCAAATGTTCTCCTAGTTCAACTACGAATACAATACCAAAAGATTTCCAGCCGGTGTGATGACTTCAACGACGGTTCCGAGCACGCAAACGAGACGAATCCAAGAGACCTAAATTGGGTGACAAGAAAACACAGAGTGAGTTTATAACTCAGTAAGTCCTAAGCATTCGACAATCATCCATCAATAAAATTATCACAACATGAAATAATGTACGAGGCTAGGTACTCCATCCATATCGAAAATATACCATAGTTCCTCGGACCTTTCGGTTCATTCTCATACCAATTCAGCCAATGACATTTTATATACTGTTCAATAGAATAATAGAGGCATTGCCATACATCATCTCATTTCCGCAATAATCATGCAATCAAATGAACTTTCATCTATTCCACGATACTTTATTTATGGGAATGCAATTGAAATCATCACATAGATTTAAAACTTACCAACTCAACCCCGAGCATGAACATACCATCTATTAGCCATGAACTCAAGGTACTTACTTTTTCCGCTGTCTGAACTCAACTCGATAAAGTCACCCTTCCGTATAAATATTCAATCGGAAATATATATATAGAGTTCGCACACATAGTGCTTAATACTCGATCACGCACACTTAGTGCCATGTGATTTAAGCTCGCACACATAGTGCCATATAGTCCAAACTCGCACACTTAGTGCCATACATTTCAAGCTCGCACACTCAGTGCCAATCTCGTCACCGTACACATTTACTTCTCACACACTTAGTGCCGAAAGCAAACTTTCTACACATTTCACTATCTCTTTTACATTCAACAATATCATCTTTTCATACACATACAATTGTATATATTTTTCATCTCATTAAACACAATTGCATAGATTTTACAATCATTTAAGCAATATCAAATATATGCTTAATGACTTACCTTGTGTTGGGTAAAATAGTTCCAAGTCGGCTATTCGATGACCTTCGCCTTTCCCTTGCTTGATTCTCCTCCTTTAACTCCTTGAGCTTGATTAATAAATCAACTAGTTTAATCATCTTGCTAAACATTTACAATTCAATTACACATGCATATGTATGTTTGTATATTCGGCAACTATTCTTACTAATCACCCAATTGGTCGATTATACACATAACCGAATATGCACCAAAAACTTGATTCAACATCACCTACATACTCACTTTAATGGCCGAATATATACAACATCTTAGGTACTCATTCATGGGCCGATTATGCATGTTGATGTTGAGGCCAACTACATGGTTAATACCACTCATGAATGGCACACATTTTACTAGCTAATGCTTTACATATTGTAGCTCAATACACATCTATCATTTACTTCATAACCGAAACATAATCACAAGAAAATACATACTTTGAGATAGTATATATGTCATACCAATACATCATGTGCAAACATATGTACACATATAGGTGCAAGGCCGAATCTCAAGGTGTTCATAACCATCCAAAACACAAATTTTTACCAATCAAGTAACAAGCATAAATCATGCTCATGAATGCACCATGGCCGAATACATCACAACCATACCCTTTCAACTTCGGTCATGGTTAAACAAAGAATTCAATGTTTTACTCAAGATTGCTACAAAGAAATTTCAAGAGTAGTCAATCCATCACTACATGCATCATTAGCAAGCTTCACATTTAGCATGCAATGGCTTTAACACAATAACAACCTTGGCCAAATACCATTACCATGGCATAACAAGGATTTGAACCATGGCTAACATGAACATCAAGTTAGCAACTAAAACATGCATGAATCTCATGACACAACCTCAAACATACCTTAATCTTGATGCAAGTATAGCCAAATCTCCTTCTAGTTCTCTTCTAAACCAAGTATGAAGCAAAACTCCTTCCTTTTTCCTTAGTGTTTTCGCCAAAGAGGGATGAACAAGGATGAACAATTTTTTTTCTTTGTTTTCCTTTCACTCACGGCAATAGGGAGGGAGAAGCCTTCACACACATTTTTTTCATTCTTTTCTTACCCATACACCTTTGTTTATTATTTCTCCCTAATGCACCAACAAAACATGTTTCATGACATGTTTAGCCCATACTCCTTGTCATGGCCGGCCACTTCATGTTAGGGGAATTTGACATGCAAATCCTTATTTTTGCATGCATTATCAACTAGTCATCACACATTTCCCCATCATACTTTCAAAGTTTACTACTAGGTCCTTTCTAGTGAAATTCACATTTATAACTCTAAATCGAAACATCAAAAATGTCACACATGAATTAACACATATTATAGGCATCAAAATAAATTTTAAATTATTTTTATGCCTCGATTTTGTGGTCCCGAAACCACATTCCGTCTAGGGTCGTTTTAGGGCTGTCACATAGTCACACCTCGGAACATGATTGACTTGCAATTTCCCACTAAGCACTTTATCTCTAACAAAGTGCATGTCCATCTCAACATGTTTGACTTGAGCATGTAAAACTGGATTTGTAGCCAAAGACATTGCAATGGAATTAACACACCAGCTCACTAGTATACCTCTAACTTTCACACTAAGCTCATCAAACAACATACGATACCAAGTTAATTCAGACGTAGCATCAGTTAAACTTCGATACTTAGCTTCTGAAGTGGAGCGAGAAACAACACTTTGTTTCTTTGATGACCAACCAATGATATTAATGCCAAGATATAGACAGAAGCTAGATGTGGATATTTGATCTTCTAATGAACTTGCCCAATCAAAATTAGCAAAACCAATAAGTTTTAACGTCAAATGGATGAAATACCAATCCATAATCCATTATGCCTTGAACATACCGCAAAATGCGCTTTACTGCTGTCTAGTGAGTATCATATGGTGACTGCATGTATTGATTGGCCTTATTTACCGCAAAAGCAATATCAGGTCGAGTCAAACATAGATATTGCAAGCTACTTACTACTTGGCGATATAAGGTTCCATTAGGTAGAAGAGAACTAACCAGAGAGGTAAGAGTAAGAGAGCTGACCATAGGTGGGTTTACCTACTTAGCATCTTCCATGTATGCATGCTCAAATAAATCTTGTACATATTTTTGTTGAGAGACATGTATGAAATCTCCAAAGTGTACCACCTCAAGACCAAGAAAGTAATTTAGTTCCTCCAAATCTTTTAAGGTAAACTAGAGATCAAGACCACAACTGACTTCATCAAGTCCCAAACACGAATCACCTATTACAATAACATCATTCGTGTGCATAAGAACAAACACATGATCGGATGAATTATGTCTAAAAAACAAGGATATTCCAGCCTTTGAAATCTGAAATTTCAAACTTTTGAGTAAAAACTCCTCAAACCTTTTCAAACCATGCTCTCGGAGCTTGTTTGAGCCCATATATTGCCTTGTTTAGTCGATAGGCCAAAAGAGTTCTGTTGTTCCCTCAAACCTCAAAACTAGGTGGCTGCTTCATGTATATATCCTTAGCCATTTCCCCATTCAAAAACACATTGTTGATATCCACCTAGTGCAACTTCCATTTGTGAGAGACAACTAATGCCAATATCATGTGAACCGTGTTAGCTTTAACAACTGGACGAAAAGTTTCATAATAGTCTAGCCTCGGGGTTTGAGAAAACCCTTGTGCAACCGGTTGCACTTTTAGATGAGCAATGCTATCATATTGATTTTTCTTAACTTTAAACAACCATTTGCAACAGACAAGCAATCCAATAGATGATGCTAACACTAACTCCCATGCATTGTTTTCTATCAATTCATGTAATTCATCATAGACAGGCGGTATACACCTTCGATTTGTATATACCAAATTTGCTCCATGTTATCACGGGGTAGATATTAATAGGGGTAGTATTTGTTGCACAACATGTCAAAGAGCATACAACCTAACTTTAGACAAGGGAGAAGGTTGCTTCATAAAATAGTCGTGAGAATCTACTATAGGCAACTCAGTAGCATTTGTTTAAGAAGACAAATTGCCGACCTTATTTTGAACCATGGCAGAGCCGGTAGCTAGATCATCATCTTAAGTCATGGAGACCCCCAAAGATGATGACGTACCTTATAAGTTACGAGGCAAGGAAACTAAAATAGGGAGTGTTGTTTCTGTGACTGCAACATTTGCTAATATAAGAGATGAGCACTTGACACCAACAACATAAGGAAAATGACTTTCATCAAGCTGCACATGCCTAGAAATATAGATACGGCTAGTCTAATCCAAGCACTTGTATCCTCTGTGATTTAAAGCATACCCTAAAAACGTACACGCCATCGACCGAAATTAGAACCTGTGATGATTACATGGCTGCAACAAAGGATAACAGAGATAACCGAACACTCGAAGATGATGATAATTTAGGCTCTAACCAAAAAGTTTCTCCACCAGTGGGACATCATCCAATACTCTTGTTGGCAATCTATTGATGAAGTAAACAACCGATTAGAAAGAGTTTTCCCAAAATGATAGTGGCAAAGATGATTGTTCCAGTAATACTAAACTAGTTTCTACATTTTGTTAATGCCATCGTTCCACCACACTATTCTATTCAGACGTATAAGGACAGGTTAAACAATTAGTAACATCTAAATTTTTAAGACACGGATCAAGGTTTTTAAATTCTCCATCACCATTAGTCTGAAGCTGCTTGAGCAACACCTCCAACTACAACTCAACATGTGTCTTGAATTCCATGAATTCTTGCAAAACATCATACTTCCTCTACAGAAAATAAACCCAAATACGCCTAAAATAGGCATTACAAAAGACATATGATATTGATATCCACCAGAAAAAACATGGGCCAGGCTATAACATCGCTAACCCGTATCCGTTACCGGACTAGGGTTATGAGGCATTACCGAACATATCGGAACATTTAATATCAATTCACAAATATCATCCACACATCATAGCATCATGTCAAACGTCATTTCAAAGTCCCTTTCTTAGGTCCTCGAGACCTTAAATATGCTTTAGAGAAGGGTCGGGACTAAACCGAGCACATACAAAGTTTCTTAAAAACTTAACAAATTTTCAAAGTTACAGAGGTCACACGCCCGCGTGATCAGGCCGTGTACCTCACACGGCATTAGACACGCCTGTGTGTTTAAGCCGTGGCAAAACAGTGCATACATATTGACTTGTACCACATAGCTGGAGACATGCCCTTGTGCCTTAGCCATGGTCAAAACTGACTTGGGTCACACGGCTAACCACACGCCTGTATGTCTAGCCCGTGTACCCTTCGAAATGGCTACACACTTCCATGTGCCAAGGCTGTGTGCCTCACACGACCACCAGAATGCCCGTGTGTCTAGGCCGTGCTCGAGACAGACTTTAAATTGTAGGACTACCCCAGGGGACACACGGCCTTGTAACATAACCGTGTGTTGCACATGGCTAAGACACACGCCCGTGTCTCTGCCCGTGTGAACAAAAATAGACTATTTGCAAAGCCAATTTGTCACCCTTAATCAAAGCACAATTCATGACTAAATAGCAACCAAAACCATACTCAAACATGCATAATTCAATCCACAATGTCACCAATCAATTCCATTCTTATTATCCAAACCAAAACATATCAAAATCACATACCAAACTCATTCATTCATACATGTCATTATCCCAATTTTATCGGATCCATTCACATATCAAATTCATACCATTTCCATAACTAATTCACATAACTAACTTACCAAATTGACTATTTCTCACTAGGCCATTTATGCACATCAACACATACCCTTTTCTTAACTCAAGCTATATACAAAAAACCACACCAAATAGCAACTTTAATCTAGCCATATCACATGGCATGATATACAATTCACAAATCATAATCAAATACTTCTAGCCTATACATGCCATACTTCAATATTAACATTTTCAAAAGGTACCAAAATAGAGTTTGATAGTGTAGTAATGATTCTTGACGATCCCCGAGCTTCCTGTAGCTTCGATAATCTATAAAACAATTAGAAAACATGAAAAGTAAGCTTTCAAAAGCTTAGTGAGCCATATACAAATTAACTTATCACATAACACAATTCTAAACCAATTCATTCATGTAGCTCATGACAAAATACAACCACATATCCATATGTCTCATATAGCTCATTTGATCATAATTCACTCACATATAACATATGTCCACAAATGTACATATACTTACCTTTCATTCTCAAACATGATATACATTTCAAACGTACCTGGATTGGATAGATATTCACATAGTCATTCATTTCTCGGAATGCTCGTTGAACCGTACGGAATCAAATAGGATACGGGATAGCTCGGAAAGCTTGTACAATGCCAACGTCCCAGACGTGATCTTACATGTAATCAAATATCGATGCCCCTATCCCAGACAGGGTCTTATACGAAATCAAATATGATGTCGATGTCCCATACATGGTCTTACACGTAAATCTCAAATTGATGCCAACGTCCCAGACGTGGTCTTACACGAAATCACATATCAGAATCCTATGTCATGACATATGTATCCTAACTATTCCTATAGTTCGTACGGGCCTTTTCAGATGTCGTCACATTATTGAAACTTTCTTGGATTTCTCATTTTCAACTCAAATAGCCATTCATCACTATTCATTAACATATACGCAATAATAACTCAATTCAAACACATTTATTTGTATATCGACTTACCTCGTACGGGAATGAACAGAAACAAACGACTATTCAACTACTTTTGACTTTCCCCGATCTAATTTCGTTTTCTTTGGTTCTTGATCTAATAAGCCACGCAAGTGGGGAATGCATGAAAGCTTTCCAAACCCTTATTTCTTTTCTTAGTTTCAGTAAAAAAGGATGACTAAAGATGAACATTTGGTTTTGTTTTATTAATATTAACATAAATATCAATTTGCAATTTTAACCTTAATGTTAATTCATGAAAACTCATTAATACATGCCCATAATGGTCCACTCAAGCTTAAAATGGTCTATTCACATATAAGGACCTCACAATTAAAAAGCCATAGCAAATACGCACTTTTAACATATAGAATGTAACTTTTGCATTTTACGCGTGTAAGTACTTTTATCAAAATTAGGCACACAAACGATCAAATTATTATATGAAACTTTCACACATATTGATTCACATATTAAAAGCACGTAAAATAATATTAAAATATTTTTTTCTAACTGGGATTTGTGGTCCCGAAACTACTATTCCAACTAGGGTCTAAACCGGGCTATTACAACTTTCCTCCCTTAGGGATTTTTGTCTCCGAAAACCTTACCATTGAACATATTCGGATATTGCTGTCTCATATCATCTTCGGGCTCCCACGTAGTTCTTTTACTAACAGAATATTGCCACAATACTTTTACTAATGGAATTTTCTTATTTCGCAGTCCTTTAACCTCGCGAGCTAAGATACAAATCGGTTCTTCTTCATAAGTCAATCAGACTAAATTTCTATTTCGTACGGAGTAATTACATGCGATGGATCGGATTGGTATTGTCGAAGCATCAATACATGAAATACATTGTGGATCTTTTCTAGCTCAGGCGGTAATAGCAATCTATACGCAACTGGCCCAACATGCTCTATGATTTCATACGATCCAATGAACCTCATACTTAATTTACCTTTTCTACCAAACTAAAGTACTTTCTTCCACGGAGATACTTTCAGAAACACTTTGTCGCCGATCTCAAATTCAATATTGTTTTATTTCAAATCTGCATATGATTTCTGACGATCGGAAGCTGCTTTCAGACTATCTCCGATTGTTTTTACTTTCTGTTCAGTCTCTTTTATCAAATCAACCCTGTGAATCTTATTCTCGCTAAGCTTAGTCCAATACAAATGTTTTCGACATTTCTGACCATACAATGCTTCGAAAGGTGCCATTTTAATGGTCGATTGAAAACTATTATTATAAACGAATTCAATCAATAGCAAATACTGTTCCCACGAACATTCAAACTCAAGAATGCAACATCTCAACATATCCTTGAGTATCTGAATAATCTGCTCGGATTGACCATTGTCTGCGGATGAAAAGCAGTACTGAAATACAATTTCGTACCTAAAGCATCTTTCAATTTCTTCCAAAACCTCGAAATGAATCTCGAATCTCTATTTGACATAATAGGCAGTAGCACCCTATGCAATCTCACAATTTCGAAAATGTATAACTCTGCTAATTTATCAAGTGAGTAATCTGTTCGAACAGGAATGAAATGAGTTGATTTCGTCAATCTATCAACTATAACCCAAATTTCATCCTTCTGTCTTGGAGATAGGGGTAAACCCGAAACAAAATCCATCGTTATTTTGTCCCATTTCCACTCTAGAATCATAATCAGTTGTAACAAACCGAATGACACCTGATGTTCAGCTTTAACTTGCTGACAGATCAAACATTTCAAAACAAAGTTGGAAATATCTCTTTTTATTCCAGGCCACCAGTATAGCTGTTTCAAATTATTATACATTTTCGTACTTCCCGGATGAACAGATAAAAGACTATTGTGAGCTTCGTTCAAAATCATCTGAATCAACTTTGGATTTCTCAGAACACAAATACGATCTCAGAATCTCAAAGAATCATCATTATCAATTCGATATTCAGAATCAGAATCCAAATTACACTGAGCTCGTTTTGCTATAATCTCATTATCAATCTTCTAAGCTTCGCAAATTTGCTGAATAAATAATGGTCTCGCTTTCAATTCGGCTAATATCGAACTATCATCAGACAGAACTAAATGAGTATTTATTGCACATAATGTAAACAATGATTTCTGACTCAAAGCATTAGCAGCAACATTTGCTTTTCTCGGATGATAATGAATAATAAGCTCATAGTCTTTTAGCAGTTCTAGCCATCTTCTCTATCGTAGGTTCAAATCTTTCTGAGTCATCAGATATTTCAAACTTTTATCATCAAAAGACACGTGACATTTCTCACCAAACAGATAGTCTCACTAGATTTTTAAAGCAAATATAATAGCAGCTAATTCAAGGTCGTGTGTCGAATAATTCTTTTCATGCAGCTTTAATTGTCTCGAGGCATAGGCTATAACTTTGCCTTCTGCATCAAAATAGAACCTAGACCGTTCAACGATGCATCTCAATAAATCATAAATTCATTACCCGATTCTAGTTGTACTAACACTGGAGCTTCAGTCAAAAGGGCTTTTAACTAATCAAAGCTTTTCTGACACTTTTCTGACCATTCAAATTTCACATCTTTTTAAAGCAATTTCGTCAACGGAGTTGTAATAATAGAAATGCCTTTTATGAACAAGAGCACCCCAAGGTGAGAAACTCGATCTTATGAATCCTCTATCGGTCAACTCTTGCAATTGAGACTTTAATTCTTTTAACTCGATCGGAGCCATTCTATATGGAGCTATTGATATCGAAGTAGTTCCCGGCACTAACTCAATACTAAACTCAACTTCTCGTATCGGAGGTAATCCCAATAATTCTTCAAGAAACACGTCAGGAAACTCGCAAACAATAGACACTGATTTAATTTTCTTTTCAGCCATTTTCAAGTCAAGCACATATGCGGGTAAGCTTCACAACCCTTTCTCACATATTTCTGAGCTAACATCGAAGAAATAACTGCCGGCAAACCACTCAAATCATATCTCATTATTCTGACATCTTATACCATCATCTTTCGTTTACAGTTCACTATCGCATCATGCAGTGTTAACTAATCCATGCCCAGAATTATATCAAATTCGTCAAATGGTAACAACATCAAATCAGCCGAAAAGCAATTATCTCAAATCGTCAACAGTCAATTCTTGCATACTTTATCAACCATAACACATTTGCCAAAGGGGATCGATACTCTAATTACAAATTCAGTAGACTCTATAGGCAAAGTCTAACTGTATACTAAAGTCTCACATACATAAGAATGAGTTGATCGAGGATCAATCAATGTAACAACACTAGTATCATAGAGAGTGAAAGAACCAGAAATAACATCTGGAGATGAAGCTTCCTTGCGAGCGCTAATTAGGTGCTCGAGCCTCAGATCTAACTGCGGTGTCTTTATTCATTCTCCGTGTGCCACTCACATTACCCTTGTTTCTGGATGGTCTACCTCAAGATGTATTGCCACACGGCCTCAGATTTTGCCCAATCTCTTGCTGTACAGGCTTAGGACCTTCATGGACAAAGTGATCTAAGGATCCACATCTAAAGCAAGCTCGGTCATTCAATCTATAACTTCTCAGATGTCTTTTACCACAGTGTCTACACTCAATTCGATCGGATCAGACATTTCCAACACCTGTAATAGAAGTAGCTGGAGCTCTGAAGCTCGAATGTGATCTAGTACGATCTCTACTCGAATGTCCCGCATTAGCCTTTGAACGGTTATAATTGATAAACTGTAATTTATACATGTTTTTATCCTATGCTTAGCACATTTATGGATGGTTTCTCCTTAGATTTGGTGAATTTGATGCTCCTAATTCTTTAATTTCATGTTTTTTTACTTAGGTGAGCATAGAAGAGTAAAAAGAGCGAGAAATGGTCCAAAAACAGAGAAAATGGACCCACATGGGAAATCAACACGGCCTGGGCTTCCTCACACGGGCGTGTCCCATTGGCAGGATCGAAGCACGACTTACACAGGTAGACTACACGCCCGTGCCTATTCAATAGCCTTGACCATGGGCTAGAGTAATCACACATGGGCGTGTCCCTGCCGAGCCCAAGCATAACCCTATTCGGAAAAGGTCAATTTTGAGGGCTCTTAGGCATTCTAAAGCCTATTTAAACACCTAAGGAGGCACTTAGGAGGGAGACACAGAGTAGGAGGCAAGGAATTAGTCAAGGGAAGCCGATTGGTCCATCTCAGAAGCCGGATTCATCATCAAGACTGAAGATCTCCTTCAATTTCCATGCAAGGGTTTTGGGTTTTCTTTATGTTTTGTATTCATTATTCTTCTGATATGTTTTCTTCTATAATTATGAACTAAACCTCCTAAATACCTAAGGGGAATGAAACCTAAGACGGATCTTGTTAATATTATTTGAATTGTATGATAAATATTTGACTTGTTCTTAATTATGTGTTCTTAATTCTTGTTTTAATATTCCAGGATATTGGTTCAAGTCAATGCTCTTATTCAGAGGAGGAATAGACCCTGTTTAAGAGTAAATTTGTCATAATTAAGCGGAGTTGATTGTACGCCTAGAGATAGGGTGATAAAATTTTACCGGATTAGGGTGAAACCTAATAAGGGGATCCATAGATCGAGTTAATGCAACACTAGGTGTTAATTAGAAAGAGATTTCAATTAATCAACCTAGGGTTAGACATTATTAGTCTTAAGAGAGATAATAATATAACTTAGGGACTTCTACGGATCAAATCAAATGAATAAATTGTCTGATTAAGAGTCAAATAACAAGTGAAGTCTAGGTGGATTTTTCCTTGGGTATTGTCTTAATCAATCGAGTTTTCCAAAAGCTTTTTCCCAATCTTCTCTCTGTGCACTATTAGTTTAGTAATTAGTTTAGATAACCAAATCCTTTAATTTCTAGGCTAGATAATAAAAAGAAGGTAATTACTAGTACTCTTGGTTCCTTTGGGTTCGACAATTCGGTCTTGTTAAAGCTATACCACTGTTCGATAGGTACACTTGCCTTCATCGTGATAATAGTTAGTTTCAAGAACGATTAATTATAAATATTTAAAACCTGTCGCGAATATCATGTACCAAGTTTTTGGCGCCGTTGCCAGGGAACTAAGATATTAGGAACACTCGATTTTTATTACTTTAGCCATTTTACTTTTATTGTAATTTAAAATTTTATTTTATTTTCTAATTCTTCATTTATTCTGTGACAGCCCAAAATTGACCCTAGTCAGAAAGTGGTTTCGGGACCACAAAACCGAGGCATAAAAATAATTTAAAATTTATTTTGATGCCTATAATATGTGTGTATTCATGTGTGACATTTTTGATGTTTTGATTTAGAGTTATAAAGGTAAAGTTCACTAGAAAGGACCTAGTAGTAAACTTTGAAAGTATGATGGGAAGATGTGTGATGACTAGTTGATCATGCATGCAAAAATAAAGGATTTGCATGTCAAATTTCCCCAAAGGAAGCTTAGTGGCCGGCCATGACAGGGTTTATGGGCAAAGAAAACATGTTGAAACATGTTTTGTTAATGGATGATGAGAGAAATGATTAATAATTAAGATGTGGGAAGAGAAACAAAAAAAATAATGTGTGTGAGTGTAGCATCCCCCATTGCCGTGTAGGTAAGAAAGAAAAACAAAAAATTTGTTCATCTTTTCCCTCCTTCCTTTGGCCGAAATTTCTAAGAGGAAGAAGAGATTTTTGCTTCATTTTCTTTGTTTAGAAGAGATCTAGAAGGAGATTTGGCTAAACTTGCATCAAGATTAAGGTATGTATGAGGTTGTGTCATGAGATTCATGCATGTTTTAGTTGCTAACTTGATGTTCATGTTAGACATGGTTCAAATCCTTGTTATGCCATGGAAATGGTATTTGGCCAAAGTTGATATTGTGTTAAAGCCATTGCATGCTAAAAGTGAAGCTTGTTGATGATGCATGTAATGATGGGTTGACTACTCTTGAAATTTCTTTTTAGTATTCTTGAGTAGGGCATTGAGTCCTTTGTTTAACCATGACCAAAAATTGAAAGGGTGTGGTGTGTGATGTATTCGGCCATGGTATGCTCATGAGCATGGTTTATGCTTCTTGCATGATAGTTAAAATTTGTGTTTTGAATGGTTATGAACACCTTGAAATTGACCTTGCACCTATATGTGTATATATGTTTGCACATGATGATTTGGTTATGAAATAAATGATAAATATGTTTGTTTAAAGAAGAAATTGTTGAAGAATGTTTGTGAAATCTCCATGTACATTCGCCTAGTACATATATGGTGTGAAAAACCTTGAAATTTATTGTTGATTTGGTGCAAGTATGACTAAGTATAATCGGCCATATGAGTGCTTGATGCTATGTTATAATTATTGAGCTCAAGTATGTAGATGTAAGTGTGTGCGCCTTATAAGGGCTAAGTACCTTGGATTCCCTTTGATATTCAAACGACTAAATCAATTTATTTGTTAACATAAAGCTCAAGAGCTTAGAGGGCCACAATTGGATAAGGGGAAAGAAAAAGTGATCGAATAGCCGTTGAAGCCGTTCGACAACATCCGAAGTAAGTCTTCAAGAAATGACCCTACTTGAATTATGTGAAATGAAATATGGATGTGTAATGATTATTGATATATGTGTGTATGAGTATTTGAATGATATCCGGGCTAAGTCCCGAAGGCGATTATGCTAGTGATATGTTTGTGTTTGAGCCCTAGTAACGAAAACGAAACATGGATGTGTAATGATTATTGATGTATGTGTGCATGAGCAATTGAATGATACCCGGGCTAAGTCCCAAAGACATTTATGCTAGTATTTATATCCGGGTTAAGACCTGAAGGCAATTGTGCTAGTGACTACATCCGGGCTAAGACCCGAAGGCATTCGTGCAAGTCGTTATATCCGGGCTAATACCCGAAGGCATTTGTGCAAGTCGTTATATCCGGGCTAAGACCCGAAGGCATTTGTGCGTGTGGTTATATCCGGTTGTATTCCGAAGAAGCTTGGGCTGAAGGTGGGCGTTGGTTGCTGTAATAAATTTAATTAGTACGCTCGAAAGGCCCAAAGGATAAGGTATGTTTACATGTGCATTGGAAAAGTCAATACGTTTGAATAATATTCGTTCAATCGACTAACGAATTTTCAGCTCTTGAATTGGATGATATCTTGTGAATGGATATAATGATGAAGTGTGAAGTAAGTATGATTATGTGAATGTGTATTAATGAAATGATTCATTTGGCTATGTGAATGTAATGCTTTAGTTAAAGCCGATTTCATTGCTTGAGACTTACTAAGCATAAAAATGCTTACCCCGTTGCTTTGGCTCTCTGTTTTATAGATTTTGCTCGTTAGCGATCGGATTCGGGATCATTGAAGTGAAGTCATCCACACTATCAAACCCCTTTTTTTGGTACTCTTTTAGTTAAACTTTGGATATGGCATGTATAGGACTACCCTCGATTGTTTTAAGTTCTTTGTGATGTATATGTGTACGGCCATGCGAAAATGGTTCGTAAAAGTGGAGGATGGAATTTGACCATTTGTGCTTTGTAATTATATTTGGTTTCATGATGTGATTATGGTTTGAATGAGAGTGTTGGTCACATGATCAGCCATTGGAATGGCTAAATATGATCATATGTGGACCTATGTATGTCAAAATTTTAGTTGGCCCATGGAAACCACAAGATAGGTAAAGTTTACCTTGAAAATAGATGCTGGCAGCAGCAGTGGTGCGGATTTGAAAAATTGCCAAAATTTGTAGGATTGGTATTAAATAGTGAATAAGTTATGTAAGTGAACCTTGACGAGTCTATTTTCATATGAAAGTAACGAAACGATCATATGAACAGTGTAACGAGAGATATTAAAGTTCTCGTGAGACAGGGCCAGAACGGTTTCTGGGTCCCCTGTTGTAACTTTGAAAATTTACTATAAATTATCCAGAATGAATTTGGAGTCATACCCTATATGTGCAGATTCCTTTTTGAGTCTAGTTTCATTAGAAACAAACGGAAGCAGTATTAAAGCCCTGTACAGAGAGATATTCAAGTTGTAACAATTGAGGGTCAGTGTAGTCGACCTCTGTAACATGGGTGACTTTAACTAATAAACTGTACCAATTGGCCCAACCAAAAATTCTAGAAATAAATATATGGGAGGATATATGAGTCTAAATTCAGGGAAAATTTACGGAATCAGTTTCCGAGTTTTGAAACTCGAGATATGATTTTTAAAGCGACAGTGACGCAGTTTTCCAGCCTGTCTGGAAATGCCAAATTGGTCGGTGCTTTAAGAGGACTTGGCTCGTTAACCCCTCGTGTCCGACACCGGCGATGGTCTCGGGTTCGGGGTGTTACAATTTTATTGGTATCAGAGCTACGGTTTAGTCGATTCTAGGCCTACCGTGATATGTTTGGGGTCTAGCTATACATGCCATTAAGTGATGAATTGATAGTGTGGTGATTTCTAACAATTTGAATTTGTGTTTGTTTATAGCAATGGATCCCGATCCCAACCGAGCAATAGCTGATGATGTGGAGAGTGTGGCGCCTGCTCCCGCGCAAGGGACAGCACCGACGGACTCTCAACCTATGGCTAGCAATCCAAATGATGAGGCTAAGCAAGCCTTTTATAGTGTGATGAATGATTAGTTCAACCAATACATTCGAACTAACACGGCTGTTCCACAACCTCCATTCCCGACTAATGCAACCCCCGCACCTACAATACCTCCGGTAACTGACCAAATAAGGTCAAGCAAGCCCCTAGTCGACAGAATTCGTAAACATGGGGCTACTGAATTTAAAGCTACGTATAGCGACGATGCCGAGCAAGCTGAATTTTGGTTGGACAACACAATCCGGGTGCTCGATGAGCTATCTTGTACACCCGATGAATGCTTAAAGTGTACTATCTCCTTGCTACGCGATTCCGCCTACTATTGGTGGAGTACTCTGACTTCGGTTGTGCCTAGAGAGCAAGTAACTTGGGAGTTCTTCCAAACCGAGTTCCGAAAAAAGTATATCAGTCAGAGATTCATTGACCAAAAGCGAAAGGAATTTCTTGATCTTAAGCAAGGCTCTATGTCCGTTACTGACTACGAGCGAAAATTTGTTAGACTCAAGAGATACGCCGAATGTGTTTCGTCCGAAGCTATTATGTGTAAACGCTTCGAGGATGGGCTGAATGATGATATAAGGATGTTCGTTGGCATTCTCGAAATACGAGAGTTCGTAGTACTTGTTGAGCGAGCTTGTAAAGCCGAAGAGCTTAGAAAGGAGAAACAAAAAGTTGATGTGGGAACTGGAGAATTTCGAAAAAGGTCCTCAGGAAAGTCTCTTCAACAGGCATCAAAGAGATTTCGAGATGATGTGAGCCGGTCTAGAGGCGCTTCGGGCTTTTCTAGACGAGATCACGATCGACCCCCTGTGACCACACGAGTCACTTCGATCGCCAGTGGTGGAAATGATCGTCGAGAGAGAGCGGAGTGTCTGCATTGTGGTAAATGGTATTCGGGGAGCTGTAGGTTCCGTGATCGCTCCTGCTATAAGTGTGGATCGGCCGACCACTTTATCAAGGATTGCCCGAGGTTGCTTGAACAAAATGTAAGTCAAAGTGGAAACCCGGGTGCTACCACTGCTCGAGGTAGGCCATCCAGAAATACGGGAAATGCTAGTGGCGGTCAGAGAGGGTCGAGAGATGCTACAACAAGACCCGAGGCTCGTGCTGCTGCTAGGACTTATGCCATACGCCAAGCGCGAGGATGCTTTGCCTCACCGGATGTCATTACCGTACTTTCACTCTTTTCGATACTAATGTGATTGCTTTGATTGACCTGGTTCTACTCATTCTTATATATGTGAAACCTTAGCATCCAAGAAGACTTTGCCTATTGAGTCTCATCGAGTTTGTGATTCGTGTGTCAAACCCTTGGGTCATTACGTGCTTGTCAACAAAGTGTGTAAGAAAAGTCCCTAGTATTTCGAGGTTCTTGTTTTCCGCGGACTTGATGCTTTTGCCGCTCGATGAATTCGACATTATTCTTGGTTTGGATTGGTTGACCATGCACGATGCGGTTGTAAATTGCAAAAGCAAGACTATCGATTTGAGGTGCGCGAATAACGAGATAATTCGGGTTGAGTCTACGGACTTAAAGGGTTGCCACCGTAATATCGCAATGTTGGCCCGTAAATATGTAAGAAAAGGGTGCGGCGTACCTTGCGTATGTGCTCGATGACAAGGAGTCGAAAAGAAACCCGAATCTGTGCTAGTGGTTTGTGAATACCCGGATGTTTTCCTCAAGAATTGCCGGTTTACCACCTGCTCGAAATAGAGTTTGGCATCGAATTGGTACCGGTACCAGTCCAATTTCGATAGCTCCGTATCGTATGGCACCAACGGAATTAAAGGAGTTGAAAGCTCGCTTGCAAGAGTTGGTGGATAGAGGTTTTGCTCACTTTGAGTTTTTCACCTTGGGGTGCACCGGTGTTGTTTGTGAAAAGAAGGATGGAACCATGAGGTTGTGCATCGACTATCGTCGACTTAATAAAGCAACGATAAAGAACAAATATCCGCTATCACAGATCGATGACTTGTTCGATCAACTGAAGGGAGCCTCAGTGTTCTCGAAAATAGATTTGAGATCGGGCTATTATCAGTTGCGAATTCGAGATTCGGACGTACCCAAGACTGCCTTCAGAACGAGATATGGTCACTACGAGTTCCTAGTGATGCCGTTTGGGCTTACTAATGCCCCTGCGGTATTTATGGATTTGATGAATCGGATCTTCAGACCATATTTGGATCGGTTCGTAGTCGTGTTCATTGATGACATCTTGGTCTATTCAAGAAATGAGACCGAACATGCTGAACACCTGAGGTTAGTGCTGCAAATTTTACGGGATAAGCAATTATATGCTAAGTTCAGCAAGTGTGAGTTCTGGTTAAGAGAGGTTAGCTTCTTGGGGCATGTGGTATCTGCATCGGGTATTCGAGTCGACCCGAACAAAATTTCAGCCATACTTAACTGGAAGCCTCCGAGAAATATTACCGAGGTTCGGAGCTTTTTGGGCTTGCTTGTTATTACCGACGATTTGTAAAGGTTTCTCAACGATAGCCACGCCAATGACGGCTTACTCCAAAAGGATGTTAAGTTCGAATGGACGGAGAAATGTCGAAAAGTTTCGATCAACTGAAAACTTATTTGATGAAGCCCCAATTCTAGTGCAACCCGAATCGGCAAAGAGTTTGTCATCTATAGTGACGCCTCCCTACTTTGGTTAGGTTGCGTATTGATGCAAGAAGGTCGAGTTGTGGCCTATCGCCGAGGCAATTAAAGCCACATGAGAAAAATTATCCGACCCATGATCTCGAATTGGTCGCCATCGTATTCGCTTTAAAGATATGGCGACATTACTTATTTGGTGAGAAGTGCCATGTGTATTCGGATCACAAAAGTCTCAAATATTTGATGACTCAAAGAGACTTAAATCTGCGACAAAGACGTTGGCTCGAGCTGTTAAAGGATTATGAGCTGGTCATTGACTATCACCAGGGAAAGGCGAATGTGGTTGCGGATGCCTTAAGTCGTAAATCATTATTCGCTCTACGAGCGATGAATGTGCACTTGTCCGTTCGATCCGACAATGTGTTACTAGCTGAATTGAAAGCCAAACCATTATTGATACATCAAATTCGTGAAGCTCAGAAAGTCGACGATGAGTTGGTTGCAAAACGGGATGAGTGTGTTCCGAACAAGGAATCGGAGTTTCAGATCGATGATGACGATTGTTTGAGGTTCAGGAGTCGTCTGTGTGTTCCAAAGAATTCGGAACTTATTTCAATAATTCTGAACGAAGCCCATTGTAGCCGAATGGCAATCCACCCGGGGAGTACGAAGATGTACAACGATTTGAAACGTCGGTTTTGGTGGCATGGTATGAAACGAGACATCTCTGACTTTGTTTCGAGGTGTTTAATATGTCAACAAGTGAAAGCGGAACATTAAGTGCCTTCAGGATTACTTCAGCCGATCACGATACCCGAGTGGAAATGGGATCGAGTCATAATCGACTTCGTATCCGGACTGCCATTGTCAGCGAGTAAGAAGGATGCGATTTGGGTCGTTGTAGATAGATTGACTAAGTCGGCTCACTTTGTCCCCGTATGTACGGATTTTTCAATGGACAAACTAGCCGAATCAGACGCTTCTCGATTGTGAGATTACACGGGGTGCCTATTTCCATCATGTCGGATAGAGATCCGAGATTTACCTCGCGATTTTGGAAGAAGTTGCAAGAAGCTTTGGGTACCAAGCTACATTTCAGTACCGCCTTTCACCCCCAAACCGATGGTCAATCCGAGCGGATAATTCAAATACTTGAGGATATGTTAAGATGTTGCATCCTCGAGTTCGATGGTTCATGGGAACGATATTTGCCTTTGATTGAATTCGCTACAACAATAGTTTTCAATCAAGTATTAAGATGGCACCCTACGAGGCTTTGTACGGTCGTAAATGCCGTACACCATTGTTTTGGACCGAGCTCGGTGAAAGGAAAATTTTCGGTGGATTTGATTAGAGATGCTGAATGAAAAGTGAAAGTAATCCGTGAAAGTCTCAAGATAGCCTCCGATCGTCGTAAGTCGACGCGGATCTGAAGTGTAAAGACATCGAGCATCGTGGGAGATAAAGTGTTTCTCAAGGTTTCGCCTTGGAAAAGATACTCGATTCGGCCGTAAGGGCAAGTTGAGCCCGAGGTTCATTGGGCCATATGAGATATCCTAGCGAGTCGGTCCAGCTTGCATATCGCTTTGATTTTGCCCCGAACTCGAAAAGATTCACGACGTCTTTCATGTCTCGATGCTTCGACGCTATAGATCTGATCCATCGCACGTGATTAGTCCATCGAGGTTGAAATTCAAGCCAATATGAGTTATGAGGAAAACCGATTCGTATCCTAGCACGTGAAGTGAAAGAGTTATAAACAAGCGGGTTCCGCTAGTGAAAGTGTTATGGCTCAAACACGGATAGAAGAAGCTACTTGGGAAACCAAGAACTCTATGAAAGAGCGATACCCAACCCTATTTATCGGTAAGATTTTCGGGGACGAAAATTTCTTAAGTGGGGGAGAGTTGTGACAGCCCAAAATTGACCCTAGTCAGAATATGGTTTCGGGACCACAAAACCGAGGCATAAAAATAATTTAAAATTTATTTTGATGCCTATAATATGTGTGTATTCATGTGTGACATTTTGATGTTTTGATTTAGAGTTATAAAGGTAAATTTCACTAGAAAGGACCTAGTAGTAAACTTTGAAAGTATGATGGGAAGATGTGTGATGACTAGTTGATCATGCATGCAAAATAAAGGATTTGCATGTCAAATTTCCCCAAAGGAAGCTTAGTGGCCGCCATGACAGGTTTATAGGCAAAGAAAACATGTTGAAACATGTTTTGTTAATGGATGATGAGAGAAATGATTAATAATTAAGATGTGGGAAGAGAAACAAAAACATAATGTGTGTGAGTGTAGCATCCCCCATTGCCGTGTAGGTAAGAAAGAAAAACAAAAAATTTGTTCATCTTTTTCCCTCCTTCCTTTGGCCGAAATTTCTAAGAGGAAGAAGAGATTTTGCTTCATTTTCTTTGTTTAGAAGAGATCTAGAAGGAGATTTGGCTAAACTTGCATCAAGATTAAGGTATGTATGAGGTTGTGTCATGAGATTCATGCATGTTTTAGTTGCTAACTTGATGTTCATGTTAGCCATGGTTCAAATCCTTGTTATGCCATGGAAATGGTATTTGGCCAAAGTTGATATTGTGTTAAAGCCATTGCATGCTAAAAGTGAAGCTTGTTGATGATGCATGTAATGATGGATTGACTACTCTTGAAATTTCTTTTAGTATTCTTGAGTAGGGCATTGAGTCCTTTGTTTAACCATGACCAAAAATTGAAAGGGTGTGGTGTGTGATGTATTCGCCATGGTATGCTCATGAGCATGGTTTATGCTTCTTGCATGATAGTTAAAATTTGTGTTTTGAATGGTTATGAACACCTTGAAATTCGGCCTTGCACCTATATGTGTATATATGTTTGCACATGATGATTTGGTTATGAAATAAATGATAAATATGTTTGTTTAAAGAAGAAATTGTTGAAGAATGTTTGTGAAATCTCCATGTACATTCGCCTAGTACATATATGGTGTGAAAAACCTTGAAATTTATTGTTGATTTGGTGCAAGTATGACTAAGTATAATCGGCCATATGAGTGCTTGATGCTATGTTATAATTATTGAGCTCAAGTATGTAGATGTAAGTGTGTGCGGCCTTATAAGGGCTAAGTACCTTGGATTCCCCTTTGATATTCAAACGACTAAATCAATTTATTTGTTAAAATAAAGCTCAAGAGCTTAGAGGGCCACAATTGGATAAGGGGAAAGAAAAAGTGATCGAATAGCCGTTAAAGCCGTTCGACAACATCCGAAGTAAGTCTTCAAGAAATGACCCTACTTGAATTATGTGAAATGAAATATGGATGTGTAATGATTATTGATATATGTATGTATGAGTATTTGAATGATACCCGGCTAAGTCCCAAGGCGATTATGCTAGTGATATGTTTGTGTTTGAGCCCTAGTAACGAAAAACGAAACATGGATGTGTAATGATTATTGATGTATGTGTGCATGAGCAATTGAATGATACCCGGCTAAGTCCCAAGACATTTATGCTAGTATTTATATCCGGTTAAGACCAAGGCAATTGTGCTAGTGACTACATCCGAGCTAAGACCAAGGCATTCGTGCAAGTTGTTATATCCGGCTAATACCAAGGCATTTGTGCAAGTCGTTATATCCGCTAAGACCAAGGCATTCGTGCGTGTGGTTATATCCGGTTGTATTCAAGAAGCTTGGGCTGAAGGTGAGCGTTGGTTGCTGTAATAAATTTAATTAGTACGCCGAAAGGCCCAAAGGATAAGGTATGTTTACATGTGCATTGGAAAAGTCAATACGTTTGAATAATATTCGTTCAATCGACTAACGAATTTTCAGCTCTTGAATTGGATGATATCTTGTGAATGGATATAATGATGAAGTGTGAAGTAAGTATGATTATGTGAATGTGTATTAATGAAATGATTCATTTGGCTATGTGAATGTAATGCTTTAGTTAAAGCCGATTTCATTGCTTGAGACTTACTAAGCATAAAAATGCTTACCCCGTTGCTTTGGCTCTCTGTTTTATAGATTTTGCTCATTAGCGATCGGATTCGGGATCATTGAAGTGAAGTCATCCACACTATCAAACCCCCTTTTTTTTTGGTACTCTTTTAGTTAAACTTTGGATATGGCATGTATAGGACTACCCTCGATTGTTTTTAAGTTCTTTGTGATGTATATGTGTACGGCCATGCGAAAATGGTTCGTAAAAGTGGAGGATGGAATTTGACCATTTGTGCTTTGTAATTATATTTGGTTTCATGATGTGATTATGGTTTGGAATGAGAGTGTTGGTCACATGATCAGCCATTGGAATGGCTAAATATGATCATATGTGGACCTATGTATGTCAAAATTTTAGTTGGCCCATGGAAACCACAGGATAGGTAAAGTTTACCTTGAAAATAGATGCTGGCAGCAGCAGTGGTGCGGATTTGAAAAATTGCCAAAATTTGTAGGATTGGTATTAAATAGTGAATAAGTTATGTAAACGAACTTTGACGAGTCTATTTTCATATGAAAGTAACGAAACGATCATATGAACAGTGTACCGAGAGATATTAAAGTTCTCGTGAGACAGGGCCAGAATGGTTTCTGGGTCCCCTGTTGTAACTTTGAAAATTTACTATAAATTATCCAGAATGAATTAGGAGTCATGCCCTATATGTGCAGATTCCTTTTTGAGTCTAGTTTCATTAGAAACAAACAGCACCAGTATTAAAGCCCTGTACAGAGAGACATTCAAGTTGTAACAATTGAGGGTCAGTGTAGTCGACCTCTGTAACATGGGTGACTTTAACTAATAAACTGTACCAATTGGCCCGACCAAAAATTCTAGAAATAAATCCATGGGAGGATATATGAGTCTAAATTCGGGAAAAATTTACGGAATCAGTTTCCGAGTTTTGAAACTCGAGATATGATTTTTAAAGCGACAGTGACGCAGTTTTCCAGCCTGTCTGGAAATGCCAAATTGGTCGGTGCTTTAAGAGGACTTGGCTCGTTAACCCCTCGTGTTCGACACCGGCGATGGTCTCGGGTTCGGGGTGTTACATATTCTCTTCTGACAGGTTTTTTTAGTTTATGACCAGAAGAAACCCGTCAGGACCATTACTGTTTGATAGTGAGATCGATCGCACAGTTCGAAGAGAAATAAGGTGAAGCTTACGATACATAGAGAAAGAGCAAGAGGACGATATTTCAACCACAACTGAGGAGATGGCTGAAAACCAAGAAAATCCACTACCTCTTGCGATTGCTGCTAATCAGAATCCTGCTCCATGCACTATTTATGATTATGCTAAACCTTCTTTAATAGGAACTGAATCGAACATAGTTAGACCTGCTGTAGCTGTAAATGCTTTTGAACTGAAACCTAACACAATTCAAATGATACAGCAATTTGTTCAGTTTGATGGTTTGCAGGACGAAAATCTCAACGCTCACTTGGCAAACTTTTTGGAACTATGTGATACATTTAAAATTAATGGCGTTTCTAATGACACCATTCGCCTTCGGTTATTCCCTTTTTCATTGAAAAATAAAGCTAAAAAGTGGTTGAATTCGTTACCACGAGGATCAATCACTACTTGGGAACAAATGACCGAAAAGTTTTTATTAAAATATTTTTCGCCGGCTAAAATAGCCAAATTACGTAATGATATCTCTTCTTTTGTGCAGATGGATTTAGAAACACTCTACGATGCATTAGAGAGATACAAGGACCTTTTGAGAAAGTGCCCTCACCATGGGTTACCACTTTGGCTATAGGTTCAAACGTTTTATAATGGCCTAAATCCTTCGACTCGATAGATGATTGACGCAGCCGCGGGTAGAACCATCAATAATAAAACACCTGAAGATACTTATGAATTTATAGAAGAGATGTCACTGAATAATTATCAGTGGCAAGTCATGAGGACAAAGCCAACAAAAGCAGCCAGCATTTATATCTAATTAGGTAGAACTCTTGAATAATAAAATTGATGGTTTTCTTAGTTCTTTACAGGTTCACCCAGTAATGTAGTGCGAAGCAAGTGGGGCTAGATCAAACAATTCAGAATACCCACCCTATGGCCACAACATGGAGAATGAGCAGTTAAACTACATGGGTAATAATCCTCGATCTCAAAATAATCCTTATAGTAATGCTTATAATGCAGGTTGGAGGAACCACCCAAATTTCTCATGGGGAGGCCAAGAGAATCAGAGACCACCAGCTCCAGGCTTCCAACAACCACCCTACCAACAAAAGAAAAAGCTAAACTTTGAGGAGATGCTAGCAAAATTCATCTCGATGTCAGAAACTCATTTTTAGAATACCGAGACAACACTTAAAAATAAACAAGCGTCGACCCAAGGGCTAAAAACTCAGATAGGTCAACTTGCTAAATTGATATCTGAAAGACCACCAGGAAATCTACCTAGTAACACTGAACCCAACCCAAAAGAGCACGTGAAAGTAGCTACACTAAGGAGTGGGAAAGTGTTAGCTGAATCTGAAAAGAAGCCACCACAAGAAGCTAACAGAAAGGAGGTCGAACCTGAAAACAATGACAACCTAATGCCAAAAAAAAAATAAACCCCCAATCTCGTACCCAGCAAAGTTGAAGAAAGACCGCATGGATGCACAATTCAGTAAATTTCTTGAACTTTTTAAACAACTGCATATTAACTTACCTTTTGTTGAAGATATATCGCGGATGCCTACATATGCAAAATTTTTAAAGGGGCTTCTAACAAACAAAAGGAAGTTTGAAGACTTATCTAAAGTGGAACTTAATGAGGAGTGCTCAGCCATACTCCAAAATAAACTGCCAACCAAACTGAAAGATCTAGGAAGTTTTACTATTCCCTGCTTAATTAGTAGTTTGAAAAATGATAAAGCACTAGCTGACTTAGGCGCCAGCATTAATTTGATGCCATATAAAATGTTTAAACAACTTGGTCTTGGGGATCCTAAACCCACTAGGATGAGTATTCAATTAGCTGATAGGTCTGTTAAATATCCTAGGGGAATTATAGAGGACGTACTTGTAAAAGTAGATAAATTTATATTCCCTGTTGATTTCGTTGTGCTTGACATGGATGAAGATGTTGAGGTGCCTTTAATTTTAGGTCGGCCATTTTTAGCCACTGCTAGGGCTGTAATTGATGTGGGTGATGGTAAATTGGTACTTAGAGTAGGTGACAAAGAGATTATTTTTAAAATTTATGATGTCATGAGATTTTCTAGAGAACAGGATAACTCATGTTATTTTATCGACGCTATTGATCATGCTACTCAAGATTCTTTTCAGAAAATCGTACATAAGTACACGATAGAACTGTGTCTCACACAAGAAGAGGGGATGGATGATAATTTTGAAATAGGAACCGGACTAAACTCCAATGAAACCTCCCCAAAACTAGCAGATTATGAGGGAATTAAGATAAAAGATGAACTTAAGCAAAAACCCTCTATTGACGAACCTCCCAAACTGGAACTTAAACAATTACCAAATCACTTGGAATATGTATTCCTTGGAAATAATTCTACATTACCAGTAATTATTGCATCCAACTTGCAACCTAAGGAGAAAGAGGAATTACTCCAAGTATTAAGAGAGCATAAAAAATGTCATAGCTTGGAAAATTTCTGACATTAAAGGGATTAGCCCTTCTTTTTGCACCCACAAAATTTTAATGGAAGATGAATATAAACCATGTGTGCAAGCCCAAAGACGACTGAACCCTAACATGAAGGAAGTTGTTAAAGCTGAGGTAATTAAACTCCTAGATGCTAGAATTATTTATCCTATTTCTGACAACTCTTGGGTGAGTCCAGTGCATGTTGTTCCTAAGAAAGGAGGCATGACTGTTGTAGCCAATGAGAAGAACGAATTAATCCCAATAAGGACAATCACAGGTTGGGGAGTGTGTATTGATTATAGGAAGCTAAATGATGCCACGAGAAAAGACCACTTTCCTCTTCCATTCATTGACCAAATGTTGGAAAGATTGTCAGGACACATGTACTACTGCTTTTTAGACGGACTCTCTGGCTTCCAAATCCCAATAACTCCTGATGATCAAGAAAAGATGACATTTACATGTCCATATGGTACGTTTTCTTATCGTAGAATGCCTTTTGGATTATGTAATGCTCCTGCTACTTTTCAGCGCTACATGATGGCCATTTTTTACGAACTCGTAGAAGACGTCATGGAGGTATTTATGGATGATTTTTCAGTTTCGGCAACTCTTTCCATCTTTGCCTAAAAAATTTAAAACGGGTGTTAATAAGATGTGAGGAAACAAACCTTGTGCTTAACTGGGAAAAATGTCACCTTATGGTTCAAGAAGGTATTATGTTAGGACATAAAATTTCTAGTAGAGGGATTAAGGTTGATAAATCTAAAATTGAAACCATTGAAAAACTACCTCCCCCTAATTTGGTTAAGGCTATTAGAAGCTTCTTAGGACATGCTGGGTTTTATAGAAGATTTATTAAAGACTTTTCTAAAATAGCTAAGCCTTTGACTAAATTACTTGAAAAAGATGTGCCTTTTAATTTTGATCAGGAGTGTTTAGAAGCATTTAATACTTTAAAGGATAAACTGACTAAAGCTCCAATTATAATTGCACCTGATTGGAATTCACCTTTTGAACTAATGTGCGATGCGAGTGATTGTACAGTAGGTGCAGTTTTGGGACAGCGAAGAGATAAACATTTTGAACCTATCTATTATGCTAGTAGGACTTTGACAGCCGCACAATAAAATTACACCACCTTGGAGAAAGAGCTGCTGGCTGTGGTTTTTGCATTCGATAAATTTATGCCATATTTAATATTGTCTAAAGTTGTCATTTTTACTGACCATTCCGCTCATCGCCACCTTTTGACTAAAACTGATGCAAAACCTCGACTCATTCGATGGATTTTATTATTGGAGGAATTTGACTTGGAGATTAAGGATAAGAAAGGAGTTGAAAATCTTGCGACTGACCATCTCTCCAGGCTTGAAAACTCAAGTACCAAAGAACCAGATGACATTGAAATAAATGAGTCATTCCCTGAAGAACAATTTTTTGCTATATCTAATTCTGAGGTACCCTGGTTTGCAGATATTGCGAATTTTTTATCCGCTAACATTACGCCAAAAGGGTTGACACATCAGAAAAAGAAGCGATTCTTCACTGATGTGAAAAACTACTTTTGGGAAGACCCTTTTCTTTTCCATAAAAGTGCAGATCAAATCATCAGGAGATGCGTTACAAGGACAGAAGCATTGAAAATCTTGGAACATTTCCACTCAGGACCGACTGGAGGAGATTACGGTGGAAATAAGACCGCCCATAAAGTCCTCGAATCAGGTTTCTATTGGCCTGTAATGCCCCGAACCCGAGACCGTCGCCAGAGTCGAGCACGAGGTGTTAACGGACTTAATTCATTAATTAAACATCTCAAACAATTTATTTTAGAACTTCTAGACAAGTTAGCTAACTGCGTCACAATCGCTTAAAAATTTATATCTCGAGTTACGAAACTCGAAATCCAATTTCGTAAATTTTCCTTAAAACTATACTCATATATATATCGACTAAAGTTTTTCTAGAATTTTTGGTTAGGCCAAATAGTACAATTTATTAGTTAAATTCTCCCCTATTTCAGGGTTTAACTACTCTCACCCCTGTGTATTAAAAATTAAATATCTCCCTGTACAAAGTTTCAATTATTATGACATTTGTTTCTAATAAAACTAGACTTAATAAGGAATCTGTACATGTAAACCATGACTTATAATTATCTTTGTACAATTTTTGGTGAATTTCCAAATTCAAAACAGGGGATTCAGAAATCACTCTGGCCCTATTTCACAAAAATTTAAATATCTCATAAAATATAACTCATATACCTATTTTGTTCCATCCATATGAAAATAGACTCATAAAGATTTAATTCTATATCTCATTCACTATCTAAATCCATTTCTACTATTTTTAGTGATTTTCCAAATGCACGTTATTATTGTTGTCCGATACTGTTTTAAAGCTAATTTCACATTTTTCATGATTTCCATGGAATAACTAGCATTTAGGCATACACAACACCAAACATGTCCTTGATTAGCCATTCCAACAGCTAATCATTATCAAGCATTTACATACCATTCATCAGCCATATCATAAGATCATACACACAAAATGGCTACGATGCTATACATGCCATACTCAAAATGAAACATCTAGCTATACCAAAATAATCCTCGTGATAGTGTGCCCGGACCTCCGATGTACTTTACGATCCCTGAGTTAGCTTGAAAAAACTATAAAAAGAAGGAAAATAAAGGGGCTAAGCATTAAGCTTAGTAAGTTTGCATGCAAATAAATAACAACATTCATAAGAATTATCTTACTACTTGGCATGATACTACTTAATGCAACTTCATTAATTGTCATAGACATATTTTAAACTTCTTCACTTACTCACTTACTTAAATACTTACTTACTTAATCAAATTTATTAATACATTTTACTTACCTTTTTCCTTATCAAGCATACATGAACATTATGTACTTACCTTTGCTCTTCTAGCATGAACTTGTCTTACCTTTTTAGTATAACTCATCTTACCTTACCTTACCTTGATATTCTCTTTAAATTTTCCCGTTGAACCACTTGGAATACTAAGGATACGCAGGTACCTTACCATTTCCATGACTTGTCATGGTCTTACGTGGTATCCTTTTGAAACTTACCATTGCCATGTCTTGACATGGTCTTACATGGTATCCTTGCCTTATGAACTCACCAATGCCATGCCTTGGCATGGTCTTACATGGGACCTTTGCCTTATAGTAACTTATCAATGCCATGTCTTGACATGGTCTTACATGATTTCCTTGCCTTAGAAACCTTACCAATTGTCATGCCTTGGCAAGGCATGGTCTTACATGGTATCCTTAAACCCTAATGTCATGACATTTGTATCCTACACATTCCTAAGGTTCAATCGGGACTTTCTGAAATTACTTCTCCGTCAATTCATGCTTGAGTCTTCTTTGAATAATTTCATAAAATAAATATACACATGCTGGAAATTAACAAAATTAACATAAAATAATAGAATATTGCATTTATTTATCGCAAACTTACCTCGAAACAAAATATGATCAACTATATCGATTTAGTCCACTATCTTTTTCTTTCCCCGGTCTAACCCCGAATTTTGTTCTTCTTGATCTATAAAAAAAAAAAATTTAGCTTATTTAATACTCACATTTATTAAAACAGTCCTTGACCCAAACTTTGGCAAACTTACATTTTTGCCCCTAAACTTTTACATATTTACACATTTTCCCCAAGGCTCGGAATTTAAACTTCATCCTATTTTCTTATGTTTTATGACATGCTGATCATTTTTCCCTTCTATGACAACATCAAATTCTCACTCTAACATGTACTTATGACTTAGGTATTTTTACCGATTAAGCCCTTTTACTCGTTTTCACTTAAAACCAAATCTAACATAATTTAAAACCTCATATTCTATCATAAAACACCAAAATACACAAATTTCACCTATGGGTATTTTTCCAAATATGAACCCTAGGTTGAATTATTGCTAGAATAAGCTTAATCAAGTTATCAGGACTCAAAAAACGTAAAGAACATTAAAAACGGGGCTTGAAATCACTTACTATGGAGCTTGGAAGCTTGGAACAAACCCTAGCTATGGAGAAACCTTGAAATTTCGGCCTAATGTAGAATATGGACAAAAATTGGCTTTTAATTTTGTTTTTAATTCATTTTAATAACTAAATGACCAAAATGCCCTTAATTAAAAACTATGGTGTTTTATTTTCCCTTAGGTATTTTTGTCCAAACTAGTATAATGGTCTAATTACTATCCAAGGACCTCCATTTTAAAAACCTATTACTCACAAGTACTTAATACCTTTGTGAACTAGAACACACATTTTACAACTTTTGCAATATAGTCCTAAATATCAAATTGGACCCTCTATCGATAAAATTTCTAAACGAAATTTTCACACAATCATGAAATCATGCCATAGACCTTAAAATGATAATAAAATAAATTTTTCTACCTTGAATTTATGGTTTCCCAACCACTATTCCGTTTAGGCTCTATTTCGGGATGTTACACACTCTATTCAAAGACGCCAACAGGTATGTTACTTCTTGTGACAAATGTCAAAGGACAGGTAATATATCCAAACTTGATGAAATGCCTCAGAAATATATGCTCTCATGTTAAATATTTGATGTTTGGGGTATCGACTTCATGGGTCCATTCCCTAGCTCATTCAGGAATAAATACATCTTAGTAGCTACTGATTATATGTCCAAATAGGTTGCAACCCAAGCTTTACCTACTAATGATGCTAGAGTAGTAGTACGATTCCTTAAGAAACTTTTCTCTTGATTTGGTACACCTAGAGCAATTACCAGTGATAGGGGTACTCATTTTTGTAACGCCCAATTTGACAAGACCCTCAAGAAATACGAAGTTCATCATAGAATAGCCACCCCTTATCACCCTCAAACTAGTGGCCAAGTCGAAGTAGCGAACTGAGAGCTTAAACTTATCCTAGAAAAGGCAGTAGAATTAAACAGGAAGGATCGGGTGATAAAAGTAGATGATGCTTTATGGGCTTATAGAACTGCTTTTAAAACTCCCATAGGAACATCACCTTATAGACTTGTTTATGGGAAAAGTTGTCACCTACCGTTTGAATTGGAACACAAGGCATTTTGGGCTATAAAATTTCTAAAACTTGACCCCAAACTTGCAGGAAAAAATAGGTTGATGCAGTTGAACGAGTTAGATGAGTGGCGAGCCAATGCATAAGAAAATTTATGCCTATATAAGGAAGCGACGAAGCGCCGCCACGACGCCCGTTTGAAGCAATGAAGGCAATTTGAAGTTGGAGATCTTGTCCTGTTATATAACTCGAGGCTCAAATTGTTTCCTGGAAAACTTAAATCACGATGGTCAGGTCCTTTCGTAGTTCAAACTGTGTTTCCATATGGCGCAGTAGAGGAAAGTCATCCATCACAAGACACTTTTAAGGTAAATGGACATCATCTCAAAATGTATAACGGTGAGAAATTCAAAGACAATAAAGAGGAGCTACGACTCCATGAAGTTACCTAAATATACCCACAAGGTAGAGTCGAGCTTAGACTATAAACAAGCGCTTCTTGGGAGGCACCTTGAGCACTAACGGTGTTAACTTTTTTAAATTTTAGTCTTTAACATTTAATTCGCTAATTGAGTCACTAAACACAGGATTTTGAGAACCACACGGCCATGCGATACGGCTATTTGAAAATAGAGCAAAAAAACATTTCCCCAACACGAGATTCGATAAAGTTTCCATGGTCGTGCGACATGGCCGTGGGTTGTAACACCCCTTAGCCGTATCCGAGGCCGGGCTAAGGTACGAGGTGTTACCAGACAAACATACAAACATTAAACTAAAATACGAGCCATAAAATTTTATTCATATTTCAAAGTGTTCATTCTCTTACACATAGTCCCTTATTTGAGTCTACGGAGCCCAAAACATACTTTAGAAAGGGTTTGGGACTAAACCGAGAACTTACGAAAATCTTGGAAATTTCATGCTTTAAGGCTCCACACGCCCGTGTCCCAAAGTCGTGTTCCATTCACGGCTGAGACACATGGTCGTGTCTCTGCCTGTGTGGAATATACCTAGGCTATTTTCCAAGCTTCGGTCAACCTTGATCTCTTACACACTTATACAAAATCAAAAGCATATAACATGGTATTCATTTAATGATTAAACATCCTCAATTAAAACACAAACATAGCATTTGTATGTCATCATACATGTGTCTCTCATACTCATTTTACCTTGTTTATTATAGTACCACTTATACACTTATACCAAGATTATCATCTTACCAAATATCTTCAGCTTAATCATCAAGCATTCATATTTAAAGCTAGATCATATCTTTATAAAATACCACGATTCAGATGTGCAGAATAACATGTTTGCTCGAAACATTTCAATTCAATTCCATACCCAACAAGCATTACATTGAGACTAGTCATATATATATATATATATATATACATGTCATGATACATAACATTCTCTTTTGTTTTCTTATAAACACATATCATTTATTTCATTATATCAATATTTCATATACCATAGTTTCCATGTATTCCACATATATTTATTTTCCTCCTCCTCCTCTCCATTCCACATCCTTAATGTATATAGCATTCTTGTAAGTACGATTTCACAATTTACTAATAAATGTTCACATCAAACTGTCCATACGAGTCATAGTCACTTAATTATTTATAATTCGAGCTATAGAGCTCCAAATTAAGATCCGTAAATTTCCCCTAAAACTAGACTCACATATATTTCCACCATAAAATTTTAATAATTTTTGGTTTAGCCAATTAGTACAGTTTATTCATTAAAATTTCCCCTGTTTCACTTTCTGACAGTTCTGACCTCTCTTCACTAAAAAATAATTATCTCACAGTACATAACTCGGATAATGTTCTTGTTGATTTATCTTGAAAATAGACTCATTATGGATTTTAAAAATATAATTTTTAGCCTCTAATTAGTTTTCTCCAAATTTTTGTGATTTTCCAAAGTCAGAACAGGGGATCACGTAATCATTCTGAATCAGTCTCACAAAAACATAAATATCTCAAAATATAGAACCCCTTTGCTTTCTATGTTTCTTTTATATGAAAATAGACTCATTAATATTTAATTTGATATCTCATTCAGTCTCTGATTCAATTTATACTATTTTTGGTGATTTTTCAAATTCATGTCACTGCTACTGTCCAAAACAGTTTTATTGCTAATTCATTCTTTCACACTTTCTTTGTATTAACCTCATTTTAACATACATATCACAAATCATTTTCACCACATTTCATAAATCACAAGTATAGGCCTATGATCACAAGGTCACCATAAAATCATCCTCATGTATAACTTACTTGTTTATAACCTTACCACATCCTGGTCACTTAATGAACACATCATTCACATAACCAAGTTCCTGCACTTATTCATCACAAAACTCACAAAGCAATACATAGAGAGTCTCCAGTTGAACACTTCGGATCAATCCTCGATACTTGGTGGTTTCAGCACATAGCTCCACCCATCATATAGTTCGGCTCTCTTGTACACATGGTGAACACTTAGTACCACCCATGTGACCTAGCCAGTTTATCTCGTAGCTCTCTTGTCTACATGGTGTCCTTCACTTGGAACCACGCATGCGACCTAGCTACATATATCCCGTAGCTCTCTTGTCTACATGGTGTACACATAGTATCACCCATGCGACCTAGCTACATCATAATGTCTTGTAGCTCTCTTGTACACATGATGTGCACTCAAGACTATACATGTGACCTAGCTACATACCATCTCAGATCATCCAATCTTTCCAAGGTTCAACTGGATTTCTCTCTTTTCCAACAATTTCACCAATCAAGTAATTATCCACAAACATATTTCCAATATTTTTATAAAATATCATAATACAAGTAATAGTGATGTATTACTTACATATAAACTTACATCTCATTTAATATCAACGCAATAACATTAAATTACACATTGTCTTATTAAAATCATATGAACTTACAATTTCCCATAATATCCATAATCATAGAAATCACATTTATGTATGATAATTCAATGCACTTCATGTACCATAGACATATTTTTAAATCAATTCATAAACTTGGCACCATAATCATTTAATTTAACATAATTCAATTAATTCACTAAATTTAACTTTCAAATATAAATTACAGCATTATTGTTGTATTATTATCATACCAACTTACATACTTTCAACACCTCGGAGATCATAGTAAATATATCAATTTTACATTGAAACATGCATAAATTAATGCTTATTATACATATGAACTTACATTGATATTAAAACGGCCATTTTACCAACTTTCCCAATTTTCGATTTTTCTCTCATTCTAGGTTCAAATCTCGTTTTCCGAGATCTAAAACATCATATTTTACTTATTTAATTAATGTAATATTCAAAACAGTCCTTAACTCAAACTTTGGAAAAATTACAATTTTGCCCCTAAAGTTTTGCATATTTACACTTTTACCCCTAGGCTCGGGAATTAAACTTCATCCCTTATTCTTATGTTTTATGACATGATGATCACTTTTCCCTTCTATGGCAACATCAAATTCTCACTCTAACATATACTTATGACTATTAGGTATTTTTATCGATTAAGCCCTTTTGCTCGTTTTCACTTAAAACCGAGTAGCACAAGCTGTCTAACATAATTTAAAACCTCATATTGTATCAAAAAACACCAGAATACACAAATTTTACCTATGGGTATTTTTCCAAATATGAACCCTAGGTTGAATTATTGCTAGCATAAGCTAAATCAAGTTACCGGGACTCAAAAAACGTAAAGAACTTGAAAAACGGGGTTAGAACGGACTTACAATTGAGCTTGGGAAGCTTGAAAACCCTATCCATGGAGTCTCCCTTGGTATACACGTCCATGGTGAAGAAGATGTGTGACAGCCCAAAATAGACCCTAGCCGGAATGTGGTTTCGGGACCACTAAACCGAGTCATAAAAATAATTAATTGTTATATTCTATGCTTACTATGTGTGTGCATGCATATGTGGAAATTTCATTCTCTAATTTTACCCATTTGTATGAGAAAGTATTAAATAGGGATCAAAGTGAAACATGGTGAAATATGATAGGCTAATTTTAAATGGCTTGTTAGTACATGTTAACAAAAGGTGGAGTTGCATGTCAAATAATCCCTTCCTAAGGAGGAGTGGCCCATGACAAGGTTATGGGCAAGGGAACATGTTTCCAACATGTTTTGCTAGTGGTGTATGTAGGAAGTCATAAAATAAAGACTAGCATTAAAGAAAAAAAATTGTTCATCCATTCTAAACACTTTGGCGAATGTCCTAAAGAAAGAAAAGAAAATTTGTTCATCCTTTCTCATCTTCTTGGCCGAAAATACTAAGGGAAAAGGGGGAGGATTTTTGCTTCATGCTTGGGTTGGAAGAGACCTAGAAGGAGATTTGGCTAAGTTTGCATCAAGATTAAGGTATGTATGAGGTTGTGTTGGGAGTTTCATGCATGGTTTGGTTGCTAATTTGATGTGCATGTTAGCCATGGCTCAAATCCTTGTTATGCCATGGAAATGGTATTTGGCCAAAGTTGTTATGGTGATAAAGCCATTGCATGCTAAGTGTGAAGCTTGATGATGATGCATGCAATGATGGATTGTCTACTCTTGAGTAAGATTTTGAGTTTTCTTTTGTGTTTAACCATGATTGAAGTTGAATGGAGCATGATTGTCATATTCAGCCATGATGCATTCATGAGCATGGTTCATGCTTCTTGCATGTTAGTTAAAATTTGTATTTTGGATGGCTATGGACACCTTGAAATTCGCCATGCTCATATTGTATATATATGTTTGCACATGATGTTTTGGCTATGAAGTAAGTGATGAATATATTGGTTTAAAGAAGAAGATGTGGAAGAATGCTTGTGAAATTGCAAGCACAATTCGCCTAGCACACATATAAGTGCTTGATGCTATATTATAAGTTTTAATACAATGTGCAAAGCATTAACTAGTAAAATGCATGCTGTTTTTGTGAGGTATTAAGTGCAAAATTGACCTCAACATGTACATGAATATTCGGCCTTGGGTAGCCTATTGAAGGCCTTAGCTTTTCCTTGATGCTCAAATAAATTGTATTGAATTGCTTGATGTGGTATAAAATGTGCATGACCATTGTGTATTCAAGCTAAAGAGTGGCCATATGACCATTTAAACTCCTTGTCATATTCGCCATAAGCAAGCACAATGAGGTTTTAATAAATTGAATTTGTTTGAATTAGCTCAAGAGCTAAGAGGGCCACAATTGGACAAGGGAAGGAAAAGGTGATCGAATAGCCGAAAAAGCCGTTCGACAACATCCGAGGTAAGTCCTCAAGAAGTGACCTTACTTGAATTATGTGAGATGAAGTATGGATGTGTATGATTATTGATTTATGTGTGCATGAGAAATTGAATGATACCCGGCTAAGTCCCAAGGCGAATATGCTTGTGAATATATGTGCGTTTGAGCCTTAGTAACGAAAATGAAATATGTATGTCCAATGATTATTGATGTATGTGTACATGAGAAATTGAATGATATCCGAGCTAAGCCCCAAGACAATTATGCTGAAATTATATCCGGTTAAGACCAAGGCAATTGTGCTAGTGGCTATATCCGGGCTAAGACCCGAAGGCATTTGTGCACGTGATTATATCCGGTTATATTCAAGAATCTTGGGCTGGAGGTGAGTGTTGGTTGCTGTAATGAATTCAATTAGTACACTCGAAAAGCCCAAAGGATAAGGTACGTTATATGTGCATTGAAAGTCGACATGTTTGAGCAACATTCGCTCAATCGACTAATGAATTTCAGTTATTGAATTGATTGATACTTTGTGAAAGTATATAATGATGAAGTGGGAAGTAAGAATGTGTATTAATGAAATGATGCATTTGGCTATGTGAATGTATTGCTGTAATTAGAGCTGATTATATTCCTTGAGACTTACTAAGCATAAAAAATGCTTACCCGTTACTTTGGCTCTCTGTTTTATAGATTTCGCTCGATAGCAATCGGATTCGGGATCAATAAAGTCGAAGTCATCCACACTATCCACGCCTCTATTTTGGTATAAATTTTGGTTGAACTTTGAAATGGCATGTATAGGACTACCCTTGTTGGTTGAATATGTTGTGATGTATATATGTACGGCCATGCGAAAATGGCTCGTAAAAGTGAAGTATCGACTTAGACTAATTGTGGTTTGTATGTATATATTTGGTGTCATGATGTGGCTATGGCTTGGAAATGGGAATGTTGGTCATATGACCAGCCATTGGCATGGTTAAAATGATCATATATGAACCTATGTATGGCAAGACTAGTTGGTTCATGGAGACTACCAAATAGGTAAGACCTACCTTAAAAACAGATGCTGCCAGCTGCAGTGACGTGAATGTGAAAAATCACCAAAATTCGTAGGAATGGAATTAAATAGTGAATAAGCTATGTAAATGAACCTTGATGAGTCTATTTTCATATGGAAGAAACGAAATGGTCATAGGAGTTACATGTTAAGAGATATTAAAGCTATTGTGAGACAGGGCCAGAACGGTTTCTGGGTTCCCTGTCGCAACTTTAAAAATTTACTATAAATTATCAAAAAAGAATTAGGAGACAAGCCTTATATGTACAGATTCCATTTTGAGTCTAGTTTCATTAGAAACAAACGGTACCAGCATTAAAGCCCTGTACAGAGAGATATTCAAGTTATACCGCACGAAGGTCAGAGCAGTCGATCCCTGTAACATGGGTGACTTTAACTAATAAACTGTACCAATTGGCCCGACCAAAAATTCTAGAAATAAATCCATGGATGGATATATGAGTATAAATTCAGGGAAAATTTACGAAACCAGTTTCCGAGTTTTGAAACTCGAGATATGATTTTTAAGGCGACAGTGACGCAGTTTTCCAGCCTGACTGGAAATGTCAAATGGATGGGCAAAACAAGTGAACTTGGCTTGTTAACCCCTCGTGTCCGACACCGGCGATGGTCTCGGGTTTGGGGTGTTACAATTTTATTAGTATCGAGCCACGGTTTAGTCGATTCTAGGACTACCGTGATGTGTTTGGGGTCTAGCTATACATGCCATTAAATGATGAATCGATAGTGTGGTGATTTCGACAATTTGACTTTGTGTTTGTTTATAGTAATGGATCCCGATCCCAACCGAAATATAGCTGATGATGTGGAGAGTGTGGCGCTGCTCCGCGCGCAAGGGACAGCGCCGGTGGACTCTCAACCTATGGCCAGCAATCCTAATGACGAGGCTAGGCAAGCCTTTTATAGTGTGATGAACGAATGGTTTAATCAATACATTCGAACCAACACTACTGTTCCACAACCTCCATTCCCGACAAATGCAACCCCGACCTACAATACCTCCGGTGATCGACCAAATAAGGTCAAGTAAGCCCCAATCGATAGGATTCAAAACATGGGGCCACTGAATTTAAGGCTACGGATGATGATGATGCCGAGCGAGCTGAATTTTGGTTAGATAACACTATCCGAAAGTGCTTGATGAGCTATCCTGTACACCCGATGAGCGCTTAAAGTGTACCATCTCCTTGCTACGCGAGTCCGCCTACTATTGGTGGAGTACTCGACTTCGTGGTGCCTAGAGAGCAAGTGACTTGGGAATTCTTTCAAACCGAGTTCAAAAAAGTATATCGATCGAGATTCATCGACCAAAAGCGAGGGAATTCCTTGATCTTAAGCAAGGTTCGATGTCGCCATCGACTACGAACGAAAATTTGTGAGGCTTAGCCGACGCGAGAATGCATTTCGTCCAAGCTATTATGTAAACGCTTCGAGGATGGGCTGAATGATGATATAAGGATGTTTGTTGGCATCCTCGAGATACGAGAGTTCGTAGTACTTGTTGAGCGAGCTTGTAAAGTCAAGAGCTTGGAAAGGAGAAACAAAAAGCTAATGTGGGAACCGGAGAATTCGAAAGAAGTCCTCGAAATCCTCTTCAACAAGCATCAAGAGATTTCGAGATGATGTGAGCCGGTCTAGAGGCGTTTGGGCTTTTCTAGACGAGGACGCGATCGACCCCTGTGACCACACGAGTCACCTCGATCGCCGGTGGTGGAAATGATCGCCGAGAGAGGCGGAGTGTCCACATTGTGGCAAATGGCATTCGGGAGCTGTTGGTTTCGTGATCGCTCTGCTATAAGTGTGGATCGGCCGACCACTTTATGAAGGATTGCCCGAGGATGCATGAATGAATGTAAGTCGAGTGCAAACCCGGGTGCTACCATCGCCGAGGTAGGCCACCTAGAAATATGGGCAATGTCGTTGGCGGTCGAGAGGATCTAGAGATGCTACCATCGATCCGAGGCTCGTGCTCTGCTAGGACTTATGCCATACGCGCACGCCGAGGATGCTACCTCTCCGGATGTTATTACCGGTACTTTCACTCTTTTCAATACAAATGTGATTGCTTTGATTGACCCCGGTTCTACTCATTCATATATATGTGAAACCTTAGCATCCAAAAAGACTTTGCCCATTGAGTCTCATCGAGTTTGTAATTCGGTGTCAAACCCTTGGGTCATTACGTGCTTGTCAACAAAGTGTGCAAGAAAAGTCCCCTAGTGTTCCGAGGTTCTTGTTTTCCGACGGACTTGATGCTTTTGCCGTTCGATGAGTTCGACGTTATTCTTGGTTTGGATTGGTTGACCATGCACGATGCGGTTGTAAATTGCAAGAGCAAGACTATCGATTTGAGGTGCGCGAATAATGAAATAATTCGGGTTGAGTCTACGGACTTAAAGGGTTGCCACCGTAATATCGCGATGTTGGCCCGAAATATGTGAGAAAAGGTGCGGCGTACCTTGCGTCGTGCTTCGATGACAAGGAATCGAAAAGAAACCCGAATCTGTGCGTGTGGTTTGTGAATACCGGATGTTTTCCTGAAGAATTGCGGGTTTACCACCGTTCGGAAATAGAATTTGGCATCGAATTGGTACCGTACCACTCCAATTTCGATAGCTCCGTATCGTATGGCAAAGAACGGAATTAAAGGAGTTGAAAGCTCGATTGCAAGAATTGGTGGATAGAGGTTTTGCTCGCCGAGTTTTTCGCCTTGGGGTGCGCCAAGATTGTTCGTGAAGAAGAAGGATGGAACCATGCGGTTGTGCATCGACTATCGTCGACTTAATAAAGCGACGATAAAGAACAAATATCCGTTGCCACGTATTGATGACTTGTTCGATCAATGAAGGGAGCCTCGGTGTTCTCGAAAATAGATTTGAGATCGGGCTATTATCAATTGCGAATCCGAGATTCGGACGTACCCAAGACGCCTTGAGCGAGATATGGTCACTATGAGTTCCTAGTGATGCCGTTTGGGCTCACTAATGCCCTACGGTATTTATGGATTTAATGAATCGGATCTTTAGACCATATTTGGATCGATTCGTAGTCGTGTTCATTGATGACATCTTGGTCTATTCAAGAAATGAGACCGAACATGCTGAACACCGCGGTTAGTGCTGCAAATTTTACGGATAAGCAATTATATGCTAAGTTCAAAGAAGTGTGAGTTCTGGTTAAGAGAGGTTAGCTTCTTGGGTCATGTGGTATCTGCATCGGGTATTCGAGTCGACCCGAATAAAATTTCAGCCATACTTAATTGGAAGCCTCCGAGAAATATTACTGAGGTTCGGAGCTTTTTGAGGCTTGCTTGGTTATTACCGACGATTTGTAAAGGCTTCTCAACGATAGCCACGCCGATGACGGCTTACTCCAAAAGGATGTTAAGTTCGAATGGGAGAAATGCCAAAAAGTTTCGATCAATGAAAACTTATTTGACTGAAGCCCCAATTCTAGTGCAACTCGAGTCCGCAAGGAGTTTGTCATCTATAGCGACGCCTCTCTACTTGGGTTAGGTTGCGTATTAATGCAAGAAGGTCGAGTTGTGGCCTATGCGTCGAGGCAATTAAAGCCACATGAGAAAAATTATCCGACTCATGATCTCGAATTGGCCGCCATCGTATTCGCCTTAAAAATTTGGCGACATTACTTATTTGGTGAAAGGTGCCATGTATACTCGGATCACAAAAGTCTCAAATATTTGATGACCCAAAGAGACTTAAATCTGCGACAAAGATGTTGGCTCGAGCTGTTAAAGGATTATGAGCTGATCATTGACTATCACCCGGGAAAGGCGAATGTGGTTGCGGATGCCTTGAGTCGTAAATCGTTATTCACTTTACGAGCGATGAATGTGCACTTGTCTGTCCGATCCGACAGTGTGTTAGTGGCTGAATTGAAAGCCAAACCATTATTGACACACCAAATTCGAGAAGCTCAGAAAGTTGACGACGAGTTGGTTGCAAAACGGGCTGCGTGTGTTCCGAACAAGGACTCGGAGTTTCAAATCGACGATGACGATTGTTTGAGGTTCAAAAGTCGTCTGTGTGTCCCAAAGAATTCGGAACTCATTTCGATAATTCTGAATGAAGCCCATTGTAGCCGAATGGCAATCCACCCGGGGAGTACGAAGATGTACAATGATTTGAAACGTCGGTTTTGGTGGCATGGTATGAAGCGAGACATCTCCGACTTTGTTTAATATGTCAACAAGTGAAAGCGGAACATCAGGTGCCTTCAAGATTACTTCAGCCAATCACGATACCCGAGTGGAAATGGGATCGAGTCACAATGGACTTTGTATCCGGACTGCCATTGTCAGCAAGTAAGAAGGATGCGGTTTGGGTCGTGGTAGATTGATTGACTAAGTCGGCCCACTTTGTCCCCGTACGTACGGATTTTTCAATGGACAAATTAGCGGAATTGTACGTTTCTCAGATTGTGAGATTACACGGGGTGCCTATTTCCATCGTGTCGGATAGAGATCCGAGATTTACCTCGCGATTTTGGAAAAAGTTGCAAGAAGCTTTGGGTACCAAGTTGCATTTCAGCACCGCCTTTCACCCCCAAACCGATGGTCAATCCGAGCGGATAATTCAAATACTTGAGGATATGTTAAGATGTTGCGTCCTCGAGTTTAGTGGTTCATGGGAACGGTATTTGCCGTTGATTGAATTCGCTTACAACAACAGCTTTCAATCAAGTATTAAGATGGCACCCTACGAGGCCTTGTGCGGTCGTAAATGCCGTACACCATTGTTTTGGACCGAGCTCGGTGAAAGCAAGATGTTCGGTGGATTTGATTTGGGATCTGAATGAAAGTGAAAGTAATCCGTGAAAGTCTCAAGATAGCCTCCGATCGTCGAGAAGTCGACGCGGATCTGAAGCGTAAGGATATCGAGTATCGTGGGGTGATAAAGTGTTTCTCAAGGTATCGCCTTGGAAAAAGATACTCGTGTTCGTAGTAAGGGCAAGTTGAGCCCGAGGTTCATTGGGCCATATGAGATATCGAGCGAGTCGGTCCAGTGGCATATCGCTTGATTTTGCCCCCTGAACTCAAAAAGGTTCACGATGTCTTTCACGTTTCGATGCTTCGACGCTATAGATCCGATCCATCGCACGTGATTAGTCCATCAGAAATTGAAATTCAAGCTAATATGAGTTATGAGGAAGAACCGATTCGTATCCTATCACGAGAAGTGAAAGAGTTGCGAAACGAGCGGGTTCCGCTAGTGAAAGTGTTATGGCTCAAGCCCGGATAGAAGAAGCTACTTGGGAGACCGAGAATTCTATGAAAGAGCGATATCCAAACCTATTTACGGTAAGATTTTCGGGACGAAAATTTCTTAAGTGGGGAGAGTTGTGACAGCCCAAAATAGACCCTAGCCGGAATGTGGTTTCGGGACCACTAAACCGAGTCATAAAATAATTAATTGTTATATTCTATGCTTACTATGTGTGTGCATGCATATGTGGAAATTTCATTCTCTAATTTTACCCATTTGTATGAGAAAGTATTAAATAGGGATCAAAGTGAAACATGGTGAAATATGATAGGCTAATTTTAAATGGCTTGTTAGTACATGTTAACAAAAGGTGGAGTTGCATGTCAAATAATCCCTTCCTAAGGAGGAGTGGCCGGCCATGACAAGGTTATGGGCAAGGAACATGTTTCCAACATGTTTTGCTAGTGGTGTATGTAGGAAGTCATAAAATAAAGACTAGCATTAAAGAAAAAAATTGTTCATCCATTCTAAACACTTTGGCGAATGTCCTAAAGAAAGAAAAGAAAATTTGTTCATCCTTTCTCATCTTCTTGGCCGAAAATACTAAGGGAAAAGGGGGAGGATTTTTGCTTCATGCTTGGGTTGGAAGAGACCTAGAAGGAGATTTGGCTAAGTTTGCATCAAGATTAAGGTATGTATGAGGTTGTGTTGGGAGTTTCATGCATGGTTTGGTTGCTAATTTGATGTGCATGTTAGCCATGGCTCAAATCCTTGTTATGCCATGGAAATGGTATTTGGCCAAAGTTGTTATGGTGATAAAGCCATTGCATGCTAAGTGTGAAGCTTGATGATGATGCATGCAATGATGGATTGTCTACTCTTGAGTAAGATTTTGAGTTTTCTTTTGTGTTTAACCATGATTGAAGTTGAATGGAGCATGATTGTCATATTCGCCATGATGCATTCATGAGCATGGTTCATGCTTCTTGCATGTTAGTTAAAATTTGTATTTTGGATGGCTATGGACACCTTGAAATTCGCCATGCTCATATTGTATATATATGTTTGCACATGATGTTTTGGCTATGAAGTAAGTGATGAATATATTGGTTTAAAGAAGAAGATGTGGAAGAATGCTTGTGAAATTGCAAGCACAATTCGCCTAGCACACATATAAGTGCTTGATGCTATATTATAAGTTTTGGGCCACAATGTGCAAAGCATTAACTAGTAAAATGCATGCTGTTTTTGTGAGGTATTAAGTGCAAAATTGACCTCAACATGTACATGAATATTCGGCCTTGGGTAGCCTATTGAAGGCCTTAGCTTTTCCTTGATGCTCAAATAAATTGTATTGAATTGCTTGATGTAGTATAAAATGTGCATGACCATTGTGTATTCAAGCTAAAGAGTGGCCATATGACCATTTAAACTCCTTGTCATATTCGCCATAAGCAAGCACAATGAGGTTTTAATAAATTGAATTTGTTTGAATTAGCTCAAGAGCTAAGAGGGCCACAATTGGACAAGGGAAGGAAAAGGTGATCGAATAGCCGAAAAAGCCGTTCGACAACATCCGAGGTAAGTCCTCAAGAAGTGACCTTACTTGAATTATGTGAGATGAAGTATGGATGTGTATGATTATTGATTTATGTGTGCATGAGAAATTGAATGATACCCGGCTAAGTCCCAAGGCGAATATGCTTGTGAATATATGTGCGTTTGAGCCTTAGTAACGAAAATGAAATATGTATGTCCAATGATTATTGATGTATGTGTACATGAGAAATTGAATGATATCCGAGCTAAGCCCCGAAGACAATTATGCTGGAAATTATATCCGGGTTAAGACCCGAAGGCAATTGTGCTAGTGGCTATATTCGGGCTAAGACCCGAAGGCATTTGTGCACGTGATTATATCCGGTTATATTCCGAAGAATCTTGGGCTGGAGGTGAGTGTTGGTTGCTGTAATGAATTCAATTAGTACACTCGAAAAGCCCAAAGGATAAGGTACGTTATATGTGCATTGAAAGTCGACATGTTTGAGCAACATTCGCTCAATCGACTAATGAATTTCAGTTATTGAATTGATTGATACTTTGTGAAAGTATATAATGATGAAGTGGGAAGTAAGAATGTGTATTAATGAAATGATGCATTTGGCTATGTGAATGTATTGCTGTAATTAGAGCTGATTATATTCCTTGAGACTTACTAAGCATAAAAAATGCTTACCCGTTACTTTGGCTCTCTGTTTTATAGATTTTGCTCGATAGCAATCGGATTCGGGATCAATAAAGTCGAAGTCATCCACACTATCCACGCCTCTATTTTGGTATAAATTTTGGTTGAACTTTGAAATGGCATGTATAGGACTACCCTTGTTGGTTGAATATGTTGTGATGTATATATGTACGGCCATGCGAAAATGGCTCGTAAAAGTGAAGTATCGACTTAGACTAATTGTGGTTTGTATGTATATATTTGGTGTCATGATGTGGCTATGGCTTGAAATGGGAATGTTGGTCATATGATCAGCCATTGGCATGGTTAAAATGATCATATATGAACCTATGTATGGCAAGACTAGTTGGTTCATGGAGACTACCAAATAGGTAAGACCTACCTTAAAACAGATGCTGCCAGCTGCAGTGACGTGAATGTGAAAAATCACCAAAATTCGTAGGAATGGAATTAAATAGTGAATAAGCTATGTAAATGAACCTTGATGAGTCTATTTTCATATGGAAGAAACGAAATGGTCATAGGAGTTACATGTTAAGAGATATTAAAGCTATTGTGAGACAGGGCCAGAACGGTTTCTGGGTTCCCTGTCGCAACTTTAAAAATTTACTATAAATTATCCAAAAAGAATTAGGAGACATAACTTATATGTACAGATTCCACTTGAGTCTAGTTTCATTAGAAACAAACGGAACCAGCATTAAAGCCCTGTACAGAGAGATATTCAAGTTATACCGCGCGAAGGTCAGAGCAGTCGATCCCTGTAACATGGGTGACTTTAACTAATAAACTGTACCAATTGGCCCGACCAAAAATTCTAGAAATAAATCCATGGATGGATATATGAGTATAAATTTAGGGAAAATTTACGAAACCAGTTTCCGAGTTTTGAAACTCGAGATATGATTTTTAAGGCGACAGTGACGCAGTTTTCCAGCCTGACTGGAAATGTCAAATGGATGGGCAAAACAACTGAACTTGGCTTGTTAACCCCTCGTGTCCGACACCGGCGATGGTCTCGGGTTCGGGGTGTTACAAGATGAGCAAAATTGGCTTTTAGTTTTGTATTTTAATTCAATTTACCCCTAAATGACCAAAATACCCTTACTACTAAACTTTCCAAAAATTCCATCCATGTCCAATTTTTGCCCATAACTTAGAAATTGGTCAAATTCTATTTAAGACCTCCTAATTAATATTTCAAATCAATTTCATACTAGAAACTTCTAGAATGCAAGTTTTGCAACTTATTCAATTTAGTCCCTAACTTCGAATTACGCACTTTATGCATAGAATTTCTTCACGAAATTTTCACACAATTATGAAATCATATCATAGACCTCAAAATAATCATAAAATAATTATTTATATCTCAGATTTTGTGGTCCCGAAACCTCTGTGCCAACTAGACCCAATTTTGGGCTATTACAACTCTCTCCCCCTTCAGAGATTTTCGTCCTCGAAAATCTTACCGGAGTGAGGTTTAGTATCTTTCTCATAATTTCCAGCATTACTAACTAATTGTTTTCAAGACGATACTTTCGAAACACTCATCATTAATTTGAATCCTAAGATAACTCAAGAACTCGATATTTCTCTAACTCTGTCCTTCACTTGTCAACCATTCTCAGACTCTGGTCATATCTATAATTATTTTATCACTGTACTCTTTGATTCCACACTTAGGAACATAGTCAACATGATTCTCATGAATTTCCGTTATATACACCTCATCGGTAAGGGGGTGAGGTTGTACAGTCTCTAACTCGATTCTGACATATATCTATATGACACATTTTTTTTCATTATTCACATATGTCATTATAATCATACTATCCACTTCAAACAATTTATTATTCAACCTGTCTTACATAAAATTTCCAATTATCTCATTTCAAACAAGTGCACTCACTCATACATTCTATGAATTTTGAATAACTTTAATCATCACATTTACTAATTAATTTAGTCAAGCATGCAACAACATATGAAGGCCAAACAAATATGAATAAATATATCACTATATAAACTTTCATCTCACATATTATCACATATACATATATCACAAATTCTTATTCATACCTTTCCGAGTTTAACACATCATAGCTACACTTTATTCAAATACTTCAATATCGCTATCAAATGGTCAGATGTAGCTCGGTTGGAGAATATTACATTTTAAACAAAATAGTCCTTAGTAGTGTCGGGAGACATCACACTATCACATATTTGTGGCATGTATAACTAAACTCTTACACTTGCTATGTTAGTCCGAGAATCGACTAAACCTGCTCTGATACCACTAAATGTAACACCCCTTACCCGTATTCGAGGCCGGGCTAAGGTACGAGGCGTTACCAGACAAACATACAAACATTAAACTAAAATACGAGCCATAAAATTTTATTCATATTTCAAAGCATTCATTCTCTTACACATAGTCCCTTATTTGAGTCTACGGAGCCCAAAACATACTTTAGAAGGGGTTTGGGACTAAACCGAGAACTTACGAAAATCTTGGAAATTTCATGCTTTAAGGCTCCACACGCCTGTCCCAAAGTCAGAATGTTCCATACACTACCGAGACACATGGTCGTGTCTCTGCTGTGTGGAATATACCTAGGCTATTTTCCAAGCTTTGGTCAACCTTGATCTCTTACACACTTATACAAAATCAAAAGCATATAACATGGTAGTCATTTAATGATTAAACATCCTCAATTAAACCACAAACATAGCATTTGTATGTCATCATACATGTGTCTCTCATACTCATTTTACCTTGTTTATTATAGTACCACTTATACATTTATACCAAGATTATTATCTTACCAAATATCTTCACTTAATCATCAAGCATTCATATTTAAAGCTAGATCATATCTTTATAAAATACCACGATTCAGATCTTGTGAGAATAACATGTTTGCTCTGAAACATTTCAATTCAATTCCATACCCAACAAGCATTACATTGAGACTAGTCATATATATATATATACATGTCATGATACATAACATTCTCTTTTTTGTTTTCTTATAAACACATATCATTTATTTCATTATATCAATATTTCATATACCATAGTTTCCATGTATTCCACATATATTTATTTTCCTCCTCCTCCTCACCATTCCACATCCTTAATGTATATAGCATTCTTGTAAGTACGATTTCACAATTTACTAATAAATGTTCACATCAAACTGTCCACACGAGTCATAGGCACTTAATTATTTATAATTCAAGCTATAGAGCTCCAAATTAAGATCCGTAAATTTCCCCTGAAACTAGACTCATATATCTTTCCACCATAAAATTTTCATAATTTTTGGTTCAGCCAATTAGTACAGTTTATTTATTAAAATTTCCCCTATTTCACTTTCTGACAGCTCTGACCTCTCTTCACTAAGAAATAATTATCCCATAGTACAGAACTCGGATAATGTTCTTGTTGATTTATCTTGAAAATAGACTCATCATGGATTTTAAAAATATAATTTTGAGCCTCTAATTATTTTTCTCCAAATTTTTGTGATTTTCCAAAGTCAGAACAGGGGATCATGTAATCATTCTGAATTAGTCTCACAAAAACATAAATATCTCAAAATATAGAACCCCTTTGCTTTCTATGTTTCTTTTATATGAAAATAGACTCATTAATATTTAATTTGATATCTCATTCAGTCTCTGATTCAATTTATACTATTTTTGGTGATTTTTCAAAATCACGTCATTGCTACTGTCCAAAACAATTTTATTGCTAATTCACTCTTTCACACTTTCTTTGTATTAACCTCATTTTAACATACATATCACAAATCATTTTCACCACATTTCATACATCACAAGTATAGGCCCATGATCACAAGGTCACCATAAAATCATCCTCATGTATAACTTACTTGTTTATAACCTTACCACATCCTGGTCACTTAATGAACACATCATTCACATAACCAAGTTCCTGCACTTATTCATCGCAAAACTCACAAAGCAATACATAGAGAGTCTCCAGTTGAACACTTCGGATCAATCCTCGATACTTGGTGGTTTCAGCACATAGCTCCACCCATCATATAGTTCGGCTCTCTTGTACACATGGTGAACACTTAGTACCACCCATGTGACCTAGCCATTTTATCTCGTAGCTCTCTTGTCTACATGGTGTCCTTCACTTGGAACCACGCATGCGACCTAGCTACATATATCCCGTAGCTCTCTTGTCTACATGGTGTACACATAGTATCACCCATGCGACCTAGCTACATCATAATGTCTTGTAGCTCTCTTGTACACATGATGTGCACTCAGCACTATACATGTGACCTAGCTACATACCATCTGTATCATCCAATCTTTCCAAGGTTCAACCGGATTTCTCTCTCTTTTCCAACAATTTCACCAATCAAGTAATTATCCACAAACATATTTCCAATATTTTTATAAAATATCATAATACAAGTAATAGTGATGTATTACTTACATATAAACTTACATCTCATTTAATATCAACGCAATAACATTAAATTACACATTGTCTTATTAAAATCATATGAACTTACAATTTCCCATAATATCCATAATCATAGAAATCACATTTATGTATGATAATTCAATGCACTTCATGTACCATAGACATATTTTAAATCAATTCATAAACTTGGCACCATAATCATTTAATTTAACATAATTCAATTAATTCACTAAATTTAACTTTCAAATATAAATTACAGATTATTGTTGTATTATTATCATACCAACTTATATACTTTCAACACCTCGGAGATCATAGTAAATATATCAATTTTACATTGAAACATGCATAAATTAATGCTTATTATACATATGAACTTACATTGATATTAAAACGACCATTTTACTAACTTTCCCAATTTTCGATTTTTCTCTCATTCTAGGTTCAAATCTCATTTTTCAGGATCTAAAACATCATATTTTACTTATTTAATTAATGTAGTATTCAAAACAGTCCTTAACTTAAACTTTGGAAAAAATACAATTTTGCCCCTAAACTTTTGCATATTTACACTTTTAACCCTAGGCTCGGGAATTAAACTTCATCCCTTATTCCTATGTTTTATAACATGATGATCACTTTTCCCTTCTATGGCAACATCAAATTCTCACTCTAACATATACTTATGACTATTAGGTATTTTTATCGATTAAGCCCTTTTGCTCGTTTTCACTTAAAACCGAGTAGCACAAGTTGTCTAACATAATTTAAAACCTCATATTGTATCAAAAAACACCAGAATACACAAATTTTACCTATGGGTATTTTTCCAAATATGAACCCTAGGTTGAATTATTGCTAGCATAAGCTAAATCAAGTTACCGGGACTCTAAAAACGTAAAGAACTTGAAAAACGGGGTTAGAACGGACTTACAATTGATCTTAGGAAGCTTGAAAACCCTATCCATAGAGTCTCCCTTGGTATACACGTCCATGGTGAAGAAGATGAGCAAAATTGGCTTTTAATTTTGTATTTTAATTCATTTTACCCCTAAATGACCAAAATACCCTTATTACTAAACTTTCCAAAAATTCCATCCATGTCCAATTTTTGTCCATAACTTAGAAATTGGTCAAATTCTATTTAAGACTTCCTAATTAATATTTCAAATCAATTTCATACTAGAAACTTCTAGAATGCAAGTTTTGGAACTTATTCAATTTAGTCCCTAACTTCGAATTAAGCACTTTATGCATAGAATTTCTTCACGAAATTTTCACACAATCATGCAATCATATCATAGACCTCAAAATAATCATAAAATAATTATTTATATCTCAGATTTTGTGGTCCCGAAACCTTTGTTCCAACTAGACCCAATTTTGGGCTATTACATGGGTAATCCTGCCAAATTAACACGGGCGAGCGACACGACCTTGCCCACCGACCGTGGCCGAGTCTGTCAAAATAACACGGGTGTGGGCCTGCATAAACAAGCATGGGAGAAGCAAACGAATATTGACACGGCCGTGCAACATGGCCGTGTACACCAATGCGGCCAATTTCGAAAACCACGGAACGCAAGGACTGAAATGAAGGTACACGGGCGTGCCCTATGGCCGTGTGCCCCAATTTCTCTATAAACACCTATTATTTATTTTATTTTTATCTTTATATTTTGAAATTACTTTTTATTTCCTTTTAATACTATTTTATCTTGAGTTTTTATAATTTTTAGTTTCGACTATTTCATTACGAGTAATTATGCTTCATTATATTACCTAAAAAGTTCCTGATTCTATCACAGTTATAAAGAGCTCCAAAGTTCATCATCGCATAGGAAGTAAAAACTCCACTGGCAAAGGTTCTACACGACTGCCATGTCTTGCTCGACCACGACCATAGTGACCACCAGATATAATATTCTTTTGGTATAGGACTTATGGACTAATGAACCTCTAGCACCGCCGGAGTATCCTCCTCCACCCTCATCATTTGCCTTAGCTGATTATTCTCCATAACTCCGAATCAAGGAGTTCATTCATCATTCAGGAAGTTTCACATCTCTCCCTATCTTATGATTATTTATCTATATTTTTCAATATATCTATCTTTGTACATTGAGGGCAGTGTACATCTTAAGTGTGTAGGGGTCTTTCATATCATCATTAGAAATCCCTAAATTTTGTCTTATTCTCACATGAATCACTCATATCACTATTAGAATGAATTTTAATTAATTTATGATTTTTATTGATATGTCTTGATTTAAAACATAGGCATTTATGCATTGATTGTTTAAACTTTAAGACATTAGGGAATCAAGCATGATAAGTTGATTTTTGAAGGATTATAAACTTTTAGGTTGTTTCCCTAAGTTTAGGTATTATCATGAGTTGAAATTCACAAGTTTAACATTAAAAAGCCATAAATTTTGTGAGATCTTAAGCCTTTAGAGCATATTTTATTTCTTTCATGCTCACTTCTATTATGAGTGCGTCAGTATGGATTTGTTATTGTAGAACTTGCTTGATTATGCATGTCAAGACCACACCATTTGATTTGATATGCCAAGATGATAAAGGCACTTAGGTTTAACCCACTCACTCCACAAACCATTAATTGATTTACCCTCAATATTAACCCATAACCCATTATTGTTGAAATCCCCTAATTTGATCCCTATTTTTTTTCGAGATTTGATTTGAACTAATTGCTTAGCTATGTTTTGTTCTTCTATGTATTTGACTTGTTCTTAAAATATATATATATATATACTTCAACACATATTAATAGTAATTCGTCGTTTTTGAGCTTGAGTGTTAATTCTATATTCTGAGAAGAAGCTCACTTGTTTTCAACTGATGACTAGTTATTTTTCTAGCTAGGTAATTTTTCAATTCAATCTCAATTCTAACCTTTTCCTTTAGCTTGTGACCACACCCCCTAACCAAAGCCACGTTACAAGCCTCTAAAGACCTTTTTGATTGATATATCAGCTTAATATATAGTGGTGGCGATTTGATTTTCAAGCAAGCCTATGGTAATAACTTTTCATATTGACTAATGAGTGCTTTAATCGATGTCCTTAAACACCTTGAGTGATCTGAGTGAATCTTTAGTGAGGATGTTAAACTATGTGATATTTTGATCAAATGTAATCACTTAGATAAGGGGAGACACCTATGTTTTCATGATAAAATACTCAACTTGGAATGTTTGAAATTTTGATGTAACCTTTTCAATGTATGAATACTTGTGGATTATTTTGAGATATTATTGATAGGGATAATAAATCGAGAAGAATTTATTTTGATTGTGAGATGAGAATTTTGCTTGAGGACAAACAAACGCTTAAGTGTGGGGATATTTGATAAACCGTTATTTATACATGTTTTTATCCCATGCTTAGCATATTTATGGATGGTTTCTCCTTAGATTTGGTGAATTTGATGCTCCTAATTCTTTAATTTCATGTTTTTTACTTAGGTGAGCATAAGAGAGTAAAAAGAGCGAGAAACAGTTTGAAAACAGAGAAAATAGACCCACATGGGAAATCAACACAGCCTGGGCTTCCTCACACGGGTGTGTCCCTTTGGCAGGATCGAAACACGACTTACAAGGGTAGACTACACGTCCGTGCCTATTTAACAGCCTTGACCATGGGTTGGAGTAATCGCACACGGGCGTGTCCCTGTCCAACCCAAGTCTAATCCTATTCAGAAAAGGCCAATTTTAAGGGCTCTTAGGCATTCTAAAGCTTATTTAAACACCCGAGGAGGCACTTAGGAGGGAGACGCGGAGTAGGAGGCAAGGAATTAGTCAAGGGAAGTCGATTGGTCCATCTCAGAAGCTGGATTCATCATCAAGACTAAAGATCTCCCTTTAATTTTCATTCAGAGGTTTTGGGTTTTCTTTATATTTTGTATTCATTATTCTTCTGAGATGTTTTCTTCTATAATTATGAACTAAACACCCTAAATACCTAAGGGGAATGAAACCTAAGACGGATCTTGTTAATATTATCTGAATTGTATGATAAATATTTGACTTTTTATTAATTATGTTTTCTTAATTCTTGTTTTAATATTCCAGGATATTGGTTCAAGTCAATGCTCTTATTTAGAAGAGGAATAGACCCTGTCTAAGAGTAAATTTCTCATAATTAAGCGGAGTTGATTGCATGCCTAGAGATAGGGTGATAAGATTTTGCCGAATTAGGGTGAAACCTAATAAGGGGATCCATAGATCGAGTTAATGCAATATTAGTTGTTAATTAGAAAGATTTCAATTAATCAACCTAGGGTTAGATGTTATTAGTCTCGATATTTCAATTAATCAACCTAGGGTTAGACGTTATTAGTCTCGAGAGAGATAATAATATAACTTAGGGATTTCTACGGATCAAGTCAAATGAATAAATCGTTTGATTCAGAGTCAAATAACAAGTGAAGTCTAGGTGGATTTTTCCTTGGGTATTGTCTTAATTAATCGAGTTTTCCCAAAAGCCTTTTCTCAATCTTCTCTCTGTGCACTCTTAGTTTAGTAATTAGTTTAGATAACCAAATCCCTTAATTTCTAGGCTAGATAATAAAAAGAAGGTAATTACTAGTACTCTTGGTTCCTTTGGGTTCGACAATCCGGTTTTGCTAAAGCTATACTACTGTTCGATAGGTACACTTGCCTTCATCGTGATAATAGTTAGTTTCAAGAACGATTAATTATAAATATTTAAAACCTGTCGCGAATATCACGTATCAATAATCATCTCAGAATTTCTTTGATGCTGACTGAAATGACTTATTTGATTATCCTTTTCACACCTCTCTAGCTTCTAAATCAGCTTTTCTTTTCTCCTTCCCTAGTTCTTCAGCTCTACATGGTCGTTCAACAAGCACAACAAACTCTTTTATTTCCAAAATCCCGACTAACAATTTAATGTCTTTATTCAAGCCATCCTTGACTCTCTTACACATAATTGCTTCAGTTGAGATGCATTTTCGTGCATACTGGCTCAATCTCGCGAATTCTCGCTCATATTCCGTAACAGACATACGACTCTGTTTCAACTCAAGAAACTCTTTGCGTTTTTAATCAATGAGTCTTTGACTGGTGTACTTATTTCTAAACTTAGTCTAAAAGATCTTCTAAGTGACTCGTTCTTTTGGAACCACTGATGTCAATGTTTTCCACCAATGGTATGCTGTATCTGTCAAAAGTGAAACTACACATTTAAGACATTCATCAGAAGTACATGACAATTCATCAAACACTCGTATTGTATTATTGAGCCAAAATTCAGCTCTTTCAGCATCATCATCTGTAGTAGCACGAAACTCTTCAGCTCTATATTTTCTAATTTTATCAACTGGAGGCTTATTCAACTGAATCGGATTAACTTATGGCATGACAGGGACTTGTGGAGGATTAGACGGGGGTGAAGGTTGTGGAGCAGCCGGATTAGTTCTCATATACTAAGTAAACCAATCATTTATCATTTGGTAAAAGGCTTGCTTAGCCTCTCCCTCGTGGCTACTCGAAACAAGTCTAGAATCAGATTGCACTGCCCATTGAGCAAAAACTGGTGCATTACTTTCAACATCGTCAGCTACGACTCGATCGAGATTCACTTACTATATAAAAACATATTTTTAATGACCAGGATTCATCATAGTATTACAGTTTATAAATATGGTATGTATAGCTAGACCCACATAAGCTACCTTAGTCCTAGAATCGACTAAATCGTAGCTCTGATACCAACCAAATGTAACACCTCTAACCCGTGTCCGTTGCCGGACTAGGGTTATAAGGCATTACCAAACATATCGGAACATTTAATAATCAATTCATAAATATCATCCACACATCATAGCATCATAGTCAAACATCATTTCAAAGTCCCTTTCTTAGGTCATCGAGACCTTAAATATACTTTAGGAAAGGGTCAGGATTAAACTGAGCACATACAAAATTTATTAGAAACTTAACAAAATTTCAAAGTTACAGATGTCACACGCCCGTGTGATCAGGCCGTGTACCTCACACGGCATTAGACATGCCCGTATGTCTAAGCCGTGGCTAAACAAGGCATACATACTGGCTTGTACCACACGGCCAGAGACATGCCCGTGTGCCTTGGCCATGGTCGAAATTGACTTGGGTCACACGGCTAACCACACGCCCGTGTGCCTACCCATGTACCCTTCAAAATGGCTACACACGCCTATGTGCCAAGGCTGTGTGCCTCTCACGGCCACTAGACACTCCTGTGTGTCTAGGCTGTGCTCGAGACTGATTTTAAATTGTAAGACTACCTCAGGGGACACACGGCCGTATAACATAATCGTGTGTTGCACACGGCTGAGACACACGCCCGTGTCTCTGACCGTGTGAACAAAAATAGACTATTTGCAAAGCCAATTTGCCACCCTTAATGGTCATTCCTACAAATCCAAAATCAAAGCACAATTCATGACCAAATAGCAGCCAAAACCATACTCAAACATGCATAATTCAATCCACAATGTCACCAATCAATTTCATTCTTATTATCCAAACCAAAACATGCCAAAATCACATACCAAACTCATTCATTCATACATGTCATTATCCCAATTTTATCGGATCCATTCTCATATCAAATTCATACCATTTCCATAACTAATTCACATAACTAACTTACCAAATTGACTATTTCTCACTAGGCCATTTATGCACATCAACACATACCCTTTTCTTAACTCAACTTATATACCAAAAACCACACCAAATAGCAATATTAATCTAGCCATATCACATGGCATGATATACAATTCACAAGTCATAATCAAATACTTCTAGCCTATACATGCCATACTTCAATATTCACATTTTTAAAAGGTACCAAAATAAAGTTCGAAAGTGTAGTGATGATCTTCGACGATCCTCGAGCTTCCGATAGCTTCGATAATCTATAAAACAATTGAAAAACATGAAAAGTAAGCTTTTAAAAGCTTAGTAAGCCATACACAAATTAACTTATCACATAACACAATTCTAAACCAATTCATTCATGTAGCTCATGGAAAAATACAATTACATATAACATATGTCCACAAATGTACATATCCTTACCTTTCATTCTCAAACATGATATACATTTCAAACGTACCTAAATTGGATAGACATTCACATAGTCATTCATTTCTCGAAATGCCTGTTGAACCGTATGGAATCAAATAGGATACGTAGATATCTCGGAAAGCTCGTACAATGTCAACGTCCCAGACGTGGTCTTACATGTAATCAAATATCAATGCCACTGTCCCAGATAGGGTCTTACTCGAAATCAAATACGATACCGATGTCCCAGAATTGGTCGTACACGTAAATCTCAAATCGATGCCAACGTCCCAAACGTGGTCTTACACGAAATCACATATCAGAATCCTATGTCATGACATAGGTATCCTAATTGTTCTTATGGTCCGTACGGGACTTTTCAGATGTCATCACATTATCAGAACTTTCTCAGATTTCTCATTTTCAACTCAAATAGCCATTCATCACTATTCATTAACATATAAGCAATATTAATTCAATTCAAACACATTTATTTGTATATCGACTTACCTCGTACGGGAATAAACGAAAACGAATCGCTATTCAACTACTTTCGACTTTCCCTGATCTAATTATGTTTTCTTTGGTTCTTGATCTAATAAGCCATACAATTGCCGAATGATGAAAGCTTTCCAAACCCTTATTAGTTTCAGTCAAAAAGGATGAATAAAGATGAACATTTGGTTTTGTTTTATTAATATTAACATAAATATCAATTTCCAATTTTAACCTTAATGTTAATTCATGAAAATTCATTAATACATTCCCATAATGGTCCACTCAAGCTTAAAATGGTCTATTCACAACATAAGGACCTCACAACTAAAAAGCCATAGCAAATAGGCACTTTTAACATATAGAATGCAACTTTTAGATTTTACACGATTAAGTCATTTTAGCAAAATTAGACACAAAAACGATCAAATTTTTATACGAAACTTTCACACATATTAATTCACATATTATAAGCATAAAAAATAATATTAAAATATTTTTTTGACTTGAATTTGTGGTCCTGAAATCACTATTCCGTTTAGGGTCTAAATCGGGCTGTTACACAGGTCCCCATAAATCAGCAAACCTAAGTTCTAAAGGAGTCGAGTACTAAGTAGTGATAGACACAAAAGGCAATTTATGTGTAACATCCCATACTTGTAACCTATGCCAGAGTAGAATACGAGGCATTACGTAGCTCGATCTCAAGCATACAAACGATCCCCAAGTCACCAAGACTTGGTTCACCTTAGAACGTTTTCAATTTCTACTTTAAACTTCTTATTATAGGCCTACGAGCCCCAAATCGACCATTGAAAACTACTCAGGATCAACCCGGGGTCCTTAAACCATCTATAGAAAATTTGACTCTGTAACAAAGCACACGCCCGTGTGACCATTTTGACATGGTTTTCTGATGGCCCGTGTGGCTCACACGGCCTAAGCAATACAGGGACATGCCCGTGTCCTCCAGTCGTGTGGAAATAATTTTAAATACACACCTACAGGGTTTTTCACACGGCCTGGAACACGCTCATTTCCTTGGCCCGTGTCCTTCACACGGCCATAACACTCCCGTGTCCTAGCCCGTGTGCAAAAACATAGACATTCTATTTTTGATGTCAACATCCTCAAAATGTCACACAGCTAATGCACACGCTCATGTGCTAGGCCGTGTCTATCACACGGTTGAGACACGCGGCCGTGTCTCTACCCGTGTGCTTACTACCATACATACTGACTTGAAATTTTCACGTACAGGGGACACACGGTCGGACCACACACCCATATGCCAGACCGTCTGTTACACACGGCCTAGACACATGCTCGTGTGTCTATCCGTGTTGACAATATAAGGCTATTTACCAAGCCTCTTTGCCACCCTAACTTACACAACCTACACATTAGCAACCAAAGCCAATACAAGACAATCTCATGCAACCAATTTAGCCACAATAAACAACATTCAACATGTGCATTTTACTCATTTATGAAGATAACATCTTTGTATATAAATCAAGATGAATATTAACCATCATTCGAGGCTTAATACAAAATGAGAGATTTATCCCAAGTCAACACATTTGGCCAAATTGATAATGACACAAACCCAAGTGTAGTTCCATATACATGCCTTATTCAAAAATATAAATTAAACTATACCGAATGCTTCGGTTGATAGTGTGATCGATATCTCTGACTTTCGTTGATCTTTGAGCTAGACAGGCGGCACTATAAGGAAATGAAAAGGAGAGGGAGTAAGCATAAAGCTTAGTAAGTTTCACATAAATAAATTTACAACATAACTTTACCATTCATCAACAAGCTCGTAATATACAATTGGGCTTAAGTAAAACTTACTCAGCAATATTCATTACACATTGTATATCATAAAATTGGGCTTATATTCTAATATACCAAATAGGTACCAGTACCACTCACAACGTAGTTATACTTTCCTCGTTAACTTAAAATCATGACTTTCACTATTGAACCATCTGGAACATTATTAGATATTCATTAAGCATCAAACATGGGGTAATGTGCCGATGCCATATCCCAGACATGGTCTTACACAAGTTCTAGCATGTCTGTGTTGATGCTATGTCTCAGACATGGTCTTACACTGACACATCTCGTAGCTGATGCATGTCCCAAACATGTCTTACACTGGTTTATGTCTCGAGGCCGATGCATGTCCCAGACATGTCTTACACTAGCACACATCTTAATGCCGATGTCATGTCTCTGACATGGTCTTACACTGGCTCTCATAATGTGGCCGATGCATGTCCCAGACATGTCTTACACTAGCTCACAATAACCCATATGTTATGGCATGAATATCCGATTTATTTCCTAGGTTCAAACGGGAACTCTACTATCTCTATTACCATCATGCTTTCTCAATTCCAAAAAATCAAGCAACTCATGCTATATTAAATTCAAGTACAATTCAACACCTACAGTAACATTGTAGTTGTATTATTTACATACAACTTACCTCGGATTACAAAATGTGGCGACTACTCGATTTAATCGATTTGCTTGGCTTTCCCCTAGTTTAGGTTCGGATTCGGTATTTTTTGATCTATAATAGCAGAATGTACTTATTTAGTCACTAATTAAAATTAGGCAATCGAAAATTCATATTTTTGGTAAAATGACCATTTTACCCCTAGACCTTGACAAAATGACCATTTTACCCTTAGGCTCAAAAATCAATTTTTATCGAATTTCTTCATATCTTAAGCCTAGCAGAACCCTTTTTACTCTTATAGCAACTCCAAATTCCCATTATTTCACATACTTAACATCTATTTTACAACTTCTGCAATATAGTCCTTTTAGGTGCTTTCATGCTAACACCTTTCACAAAAATTGTTCATAACACACCCAAGACTTATTTTCTTCTATAAAAAACTCAGCAAACATTACAAACCCTTTCATGGCAAAACCCTACGCTCTTGATCATTTTGAAAAATAATACCCTCATTTGAAATCTCATGCTTCAAGGGTCTCAAAAGTACAAAAATATTCAAGAAAAGTCATTAAAATCACTTACTTGTGAAGAATTAAAGTTGTTGAAATTTCAAGCTCTTAAAACCCCATTTCTTTGCTGAAAATTTTGGTGATAGAGAAGAAGATGAGAAGGTGATATCATCTTTCTCTTATTTTATTTCTATTTTAATCAATTTAGCCACCAAACCCACCAAATTTAGACTTTTTGACCAAGTTTGTCTCCTATGGCCGACCATGCCTCTCTAAAGGGTTTAATTGCCCTTTAAAGACCCCCAATTTAGGTTCTCTAGTTATTTGGCACTTTTAGCTATCAAAATAGGACTTTTGCATTTTATGCGATTTAATCACAATTGGGCTCACAAAAGTCACAATTAACTCACAAAATTTTTCATACACTAATATAAACATGCAATGACTCCAAAATAATAATAAAATAATTTATTTGACTCTAGATTTGTGGTCCCGAGACCACTATTTTGACTAGGCCTTAAATCAGGCTGTTACATTTCTTCCCCCTTAGGGATTTTTGTCCCTGAAAATCTTACCGGCGAATAAGTTTGGGTACTAATCTCTCATAGTCTCCTCAGGTTCCTATGTGGCTTCCTCGATTCCATGTCTATGCCATAAAACTTTCATGAGTATTATACTCTTATTCCTCAACTGTTTGACTTCACGAGCCAAAATCTTGACTGGCTCTTCGCCATAAGTCATGTCCGGATAAATCTCAACCTTTGTTGGCATAACCACATGCGAAGGGTCTGATCTATAGCGGCGTAGCATAGATACATGAAACACATCATGAATCTTTTCCAACTCTAGTGGCAAAGCTAATCGTTAGGCAACCGGTCCTACTCTTTCGATAACCTCATAAGGTCCCATGAAATAAGGACTCAACTTGCCTCTTCTACCAAATCTAAGGACTTTCCTCCACGGAGATACTTTCCAAAGTACCTTATCGCCGACTTGAAATTCAATTTCCTTTCGCTTCAAATCCACGTAGGATTTCTGGCTATCCGAGGCGGCCTTCAAGCAGTCACGAATCACTTTAACTTTCTCTTCAGTCTCTTTGATTAAATCAACCCCGTGAATCTGACTCTCTGAGCTCAGTCCAATATAAGGGCATTTGACACTTTCGCCCATGCAAAGACTCAAAAGGCACCATTTTCAGACTTTTCTGATAACTGTTGTTGTAGGCGAATTCAACCAATGGCAAGTACCTTTTCCAACTGCCTTGAAACTCGAGAACACAACACCGCAACATGTCTTTTAAAATTTGAATCACTCTTTCTGACTGGCCGTCAGTTTGCGGGTGAAATGCCGTGCTAAAACTCAATTTTGTTTCCAAAGCCTATTGTAGCTTTTTCCAAAACCACGAGGTAAATCTCGGGTCTCTATCCGAAATAATCGACAAAGGCACTCCATGTAGCCTTACAATCCTAGAAACGTACAAGTCAACCAGTTTCTCGAGAGAGTAATCGGTACGCACTAGTATAAAATGTGCCGACTTTGTTAGCCTATCAAAAATAACCCAAACAACATCATTTTTCTTCGAGGTTATTGGCAAACCTGTCACAAGATCCATAGTAATTCGATCCTATTTGCACTCGGGGACTGTGATAGGCTGAAGTAAACTCGAAGGTACTTGGTGTTCGGCCTTCACTTGTTGACACACAAGACACTTGGAAACGAATTCTGAAATGTCTCTTTTCATCCCCGACCACCAATACAGTTTCACACTACTCGGGTGGACGAACAAACACTCGTTATGTGCCTCATATAAAATCTTCTGGATCAATTCGTTGTTCTTAGGTACACAAAATCTATCTTTGAACATCAAACACCCATCGACACCAACACGAAACTTGAATTTATTTTCTGTCTCACACTAAGCCATCTTAGCTTTCAACTCATTATCACCTTTCTAAGCTTCGCGGATCTCTTGTAGAAATGTCGGTCTAACTCCCAACTCTGCTAGAATCGAACCATCATTAGATACAGTAAATTGAGTATTCTTGGCTCTCAAGGCAAACAATGATTTTCTACTCAAAGCGTCGGCGACTACATTCACCTTTCCCGGGTGATAGTCAATTATCAGCTCATAATCCTTTATTAGCTCTAGGCACCTTTGTTGCCATAGATTCAATTCCTTCTACATCATTAAATACTTGAGACTTTTGTGATCAGTGAATACTCGGCATTTCTCGCCATAAAATGATGTCCCCAAATCTTCAGTGCGAACATGATGGCGGCCAACTCTAAATCGTGCATCGAGTAGTTTTTCTCATGAGGCTTTAGCTGTCTCAAAGCGTAAGCTATGACCTTACCTTCTTGTACTAACACTGGTTGTACTAACACTGGGGCCTCGGTCAGTAAAGTCTTTAATTGCTCGAAACTCTGTTGGCACTTTTTTGTCCATTCGAACTTGACATCTTTTTGTAGCAGTCGTGTCATTGGGGTAGCTATCATAGAGAATCCGTTTACAAACCACCTATAGTATTCGGCCAAACCCAAAAAGCTTCAGACCTCTGTCACATTCTTCAGCGGTTTCCATTCAACAATAGCCGAGTTTTGCTTGGGTCAACTCTAATCCCGTCACTCGACACAATGTGTCCTAGAAATCCAACCTCCTTCAGCCATGACTCACTCCTATTGAACTTGGCGTACAATTGTTTGTCTCTCAGGGTCTGTAATACAGTTTTCAAATGCTTCACATGCTCACTCTCATCCCGCGAATAAATCAGCATGTCGTCGATAAAGACCACCACGAACTTATCTAAATACTACCGAAAAATACGGTTCATTAAATCCATAAATACCATCAGGGCATTAGTCAAACCAAAGGGCATGACGAGGAACTCATAATGCTCATATATTGTCTGAAATGCAGTCTTTGGTACATCTTGCTCTTTCATTCTTAACTGGTAATATCCTGACCTTAGGTCAATCTTGGAAAATATAGTGGCTCCCTTTAACTGATCAAACAGGTCATTGATCCTTGGAAAAGGATACTTGTTCTTCACTGTTACCTTATTGAGTTGTCTATAATTGATACATAACCTCATCAACCCATCTTTCTTTTTCACAAAGAGCACCGGAACACCCCACGGGGAAAATCTCGGTCTTGTAAAGCCCTTGTTAGTTAACTCTTGTAGTTGAACTTTCAACTCCTTTAACTCCGTAGGAGCCATCCTATACAGAGCAATAGAGATAGGCACCGTACCGGGGACCAACTTGATTCCAAACTCAACTTCCCTCACTGGACGTAATCCGGGCAATTCCTCCAGAAATACATCCATAAACTCACAAACCACTGGTACCAATTCAATATTCAACTCAGACACTTGAGTATTCAGCACAACAGTTAGGTAAGCCTCATATCATTTCCTCAAATTTTTCTTAGCAGTAAAAAACGATACTATTACAGGTAAATTATCCTATTCATCTGGCCCGACCCGAAGAACACTTCCATCTTCACATTTCAACTCAATAAATTTTCTCTTATAGTCCACTTCAACACTATGAGAAGTCAACCAATCCATCCCAAGGATTACATCAAATTCATTAAATGACAATAATATCAAGTTAGCCGGAAAACAATGGTCTCTAATTGTCAAAGGACAATTTCTACATACTTGGTCTACTAGCACATGTCTGCCTAAAGGGTTGGACACTTTTATCACAAACTCAGTGGACTCTACTATCATGTTTATACGAGGTATCAATTCCATACAAATATAAGAAAGGGTAGACTCCGGGTAAATTAAAGCAACAATAGATATTTCATGAATAGAAAAGGTACCCGTGATCACGTCAAGAGATTCTGCCTCTTCACTGGCACGAATAGCGTAAGTCGTTGCAGGCGCTCTACCCTCGGATCTCACTGTAGTATCTTTTGGCACACCTCTGCTAGAAGCCCCGCTTCTAGGGTTCTTTCATGGTCTACCCCTCAATGGAGCACTACTTGCCTTCACTTCTTATTTTTTTCTCTCTCTCTCTCCCATTTCGGGACAGTCTCAGATGAAGTGTTCTAATGATCTACATTTAAAACAACCCTTTTTATTCCTCCGACACTCACCGAAGTGACGCCTACCACATTGCAAACATCATGGCCTATTCGGCCGAGCACTACCGGCGCTCGCGATGGAAGTGGTCTGGGCTCTAGAAGTCGTGTTCTGCCTGTTCTTGTTTCTATTCGAAAACCCCATAGAAGCATTGAATCGGGTAGAGAATTCCTTAGACTTCTTAGATGAGGACTGATGCGATTTTTTCATCTGTCTTTTTCTTGAATCTCGCGACTCAATAGCCGTCTTTCTCCTTTTTTTAACTAATTCTTCTGCTTTACATGCTCTCTCAGCGAGTACCACAAATTCTCTTAGCTCTAAAATGCCAAAAAATACTCGGATATCTTCATTTAGACCATCCTCAAACCTTTTACACATGGTAGCTTCATTGGGTATGCATTCACTTTCATACTTGCTGCGTTTTACAAATTCACGTTCATACTCCGTCACAGTCTTACTACCTTACTTCAACTATAGAAATTCCTTCCTTTTCTGGTCTATGAATCTCTAGCTAATATACTTCTTTCAAAACTCTTCTTGGAAGAATTCCCAAGTTACTCTTTCTCTCGATACCATAACCACGAGAGTGTTCCACCACTGGTAGGTCGAATCTCTCAAAAGCGATACTGCACACTTCATGCACTCTTCAGGCGTGCACGACAGTTCATCAAATACCCTGATGGTATTTTCTAGCCAAAACCCTACTTTCTCCGGGCCGTCATCTAAGTTAGCCCAGAATTCCTCGGCCTCTTGTTTCCTAATCTTGTCTACCGAAGACTTTTCCCTCTTGATTGAGTCCACGCCTTGCAGAGCTATAGGGGTATATTGAGGAATCGGAGGAAGTGAGGGAGGTGGAGTGTTCGGATTCGCACGAATGAACTCCAAACACCAAACATCCATCATCTGAAGGTAGGCTTCTCTAGCCCTTCCGTCTTGGCCCATGTCACGGGCTCACTATCAACTGGCGCGGTCCCTTCGATAGGAGCAGACGCGTTACTCTCCACGTCATCCGCTGTGGCTTTATCAAGATCAATTTACTATATAAAAATAGAATTTATAATCGTCATAAGTCGTCACATTATCAATATACAGTCATGGAATGTATAGCTAGACCTATACTTTCGCTAGGTTAGTCCTAGAATCAACTAAACCATAACTCTGATACCATTAAATGTAACACCCCATACCCGTAACCCACTCTGGAGCAGAATACGAGGCATTACCTAGCTAGATCTCATGCACACAAACGATCCCCAAGTCACTGAGACTTGGTTCACCTTAGAAATTTATCAATTTCTACTTTAAACTTTTTATTATGGGCCTACGAGCCCCAAATCAACCATTGAAAATCACTCAGGATCATCTTGGGGTCCTTAAACCATCTATAAAAAATTTAACTTTGAAACAAGGCACACGCCCATGTAAATGAGAAACACGCTCGTGTGACCATTTCGACATGGTCTTGTGATGGCCCATGTGGCTCACACGGCCTAAGCAATACAGGGACACGCCCGTGTCCTCCACTCATGTGGAAATAATTTTAAAAGAACATCTACAGGGGTTTTCAAACGGCCTGGCACATGCTCGTGTCACTGGCCCGTGCCCTTCACACGGCCAATGCACATGCCCATGTGCTAGGCCGTGTCTATCACATGGTTGAGACACACGGCTTTGTCTCTACCCGTGTGTTTACTACCATACAAACTGACTTGAAATTTTCACGAGCATGAGACACACAACTAGACCACAAACCCATAGGCCAGACCGTGTGTCACACACGGCCTAGACACACGCCTGTGTGTCTACCCGTGTTGACAATGTAAGGCTATTTACCAAGCCTCTTTGCCACCCTTACTTACACAACCTACACATTAGCAAACAAAGCCAATACAAGACAATCTCATGCAACCAATTCAGCCACAATAAACAACATTCCATGTGTGCATTTTACTCATCTATGAAGGTAACATCTTTGTATATAAATCAAGATGAATATTAACCATCATTCGAAGCTTAATAAAAAATGAGAGATTTATCCCAAGTCAACACATTTGGCCAAATTGATAATGACATAAAACGCAAGTCTAGTTCCCTATACATGCCATATTCAAAAATATAAATCAAACTATACCGAATGCTTCGATTGATAGTGTGATGATATCTCTGACTTTCGTTGATCTTTGAGCTAGATAGGCGACACGATAAGAAAATGAAAAGGAGAGGCAGTAAGCATAAAGCTTAGTAAGTTTCACATAAATAAATTTACAACATAACTTTACCATTCATCAACAAGCTCGTAATATACAATTGGGCATAAGTAAAACTTACTCATTAATATTCAATACACATCGTATATCATAAAATTGGGCTCATATTCTATATATACCAAACAGGTACCAGTACTACTCGCAACACAGTTATACTTTCCTCTTTAACTTGAAATCATGACTTTCACCGTTGAACCATTTGGAACACTATCAAATATTCATTAAGCCTCAAACATGGGGTAAGGTGCCGATGCCATGTCCCAGACTTGGTCTTACATAAGCTCTAGCATGTGTGTGTCGATTCTATGTCTCAGACATGGTCTTACACTGACACATCTCGTAGCTGATGCATGTGCCAAACATGTCTTACAAGACAATCTTATGCAACCAATTTAGCCACAATAAACAACATTCCATGTGTGCATTTTACTCATCTATGAAGGTAACATCTTTGTGTATAAATAAAGATCAATATTAACCATCATTCGAAGCTTAATACAAAATGAGAGATTTATCCCAAGTCAACACATTTGGCCAAATTGATAATGACACAAAACACAAGTCTAGTTCCCCATACATGCCATATTCAAAAATATAAATCAAACTATACCGAATGCTCCGATTAATAGTGTGATCGATATCTCTGACTTCCATTGATCCTTGAGCTAGATAGCTGGCACTATAAGAAAATGAAAAGGAGAGGGAGTAAGCATAAGGCATAGTAAGTTTCACATAAATAAATTTACAACATAACTTTACCATTCATCAACAAGCTCGTAATATACAATTGGGCATAAGTAAAACTTACTCATTAATATTCAGTACATATCGTTTATCATAAAATTGGGCTCATATTCTATATATACCAAACAGGTACCAGTACTACTCGCAACACAGTTATACTTTCCTCGTTAACTTGAAATCATGACTTTCACCGTTGAACCATTTGGAACACTATCAAATATTCATTAAGCCTCAAACATGGGGTAAGGTGCCGATGCCATGTCCCAGACATGGTCTTACACAAGCTCTAGCATGTCTGTGTCGATGCTATGTCTCAGACATGGTCTTACACTGACACATCTCGTAGCTGATGCATGTCTCAAACATGTCTTACAAGACAATCTTATGCAACCAGTTTAGCCACAATAAACAACATTCCATGTGTGCATTTTACTCATCTATGAAGGTAACATCTTTGTATATAAATCAAGATGAATATCAACCATCATTCGAAGCTTAATACAAAATGAGAGATTTATCCCAAGTCAACACATTTGGCCAAATTGATAATGACACAAAACACAAGTCTAGTTCCCCATACATGCCATATTCAAAAATATAAATCAAACTATACCGAATACTTCGATTGATAGTGTGATCGATATCTCTGACTTCCATTGATCCTTGAGCTAGATAGGTGGCACTATAAGAAAATGAAAAGGAGAGGGAGTAAGCATAAGGCTTAGTAAGTTTCACATAAATAAAATTACAACATAACTTTACCATTCGTCAACAAGCTCGTAATATACAATTGGGCATAAGTAAAAATTACTCATTAATATTCAGTACATATCGTTTATCATAAAATTGGGCTCATATTCTATATATACCAAACAGTACCAAGACTACTACAACACGCTTATACTTTCCTCGTTAACTTGAAATCATGACTTTCACCGTTGAACCATTTGGAACACTATCAAATATTCATTAAGCCTCAAACATGGGGTAAGGTGGCGATGCCATGTCCCAGACTTGGTCTTACATAAGCTCTAGCATGTCTGTGTCGATGCTATGTCTCAGACATGGTCTTACACTGACACATCTCGTAGCTGATGCATGTGCCAAACATGTCTTACAAGACAATCTTATGCAACCAATTTAGCCACAATAAACAACATTCCATGTGTGCATTTTACTCATCTATGAAGGTAACATCTTTGTATATAAATAAAGGTCAATATTAACCATCATTCGAAGCTTAATACAAAATGAGAGATTTATCCCAAGTCAACACATTTGGCCAAATTGATAATGACACAAAACACAAGTCTAGTTCCTCATACATGCCATATTCAAAAATATAAATCAAACTATACCGAATGCTCCGATTAATAGTGTGATCGATATCTCTGACTTCCATTGATCCTTGAGCTAGATAGGTGGCACTATAAGAAAATGAAAAGGAGAGGGAGTAAGCATAAGGCTTAGTAAGTTTCACATAAATAAATTTACAACATAACTTTACCATTCATCAACAAGCTCGTAATATACAATTGGGCATAAGTAAAACTTACTCATTAATATTCAGTACATATCGTTTATCATAAAATTGGGCTCATATTCTATATATACCAAACAGTACCAAGATACTACAACACGCTTATACTTTCCTCGTTAACTTGAAATCATGACTTTCACCGTTGAACCATTTGGAACACTATCAAATATTCATTAAGCCTCAAACATGGGGTAAGGTGCCGATGCCATGACCCAGACTTGGTCTTACATAAGCTCTAGCATGTCTGTGTCGATGCTATGTCTCAGACATGGTCTTACACCGACACATCTCGTAGCTGATGCATGTCCCAAACATGTCTTACAAGACAATCTTATGCAACCAATTTAGCCACAATAAACAACATTCCATGTGTGCATTTTACTCATCTATGAAGGTAACATCTTTGTATATAAATCAAGATGAATATCAACCATCATTCGAAGCTTAATACAAAATGAGAGATTTATCCCAAGTCAACACATTTGGCCAAATTGATAATGACACAAAACACAAGTCTAGTTCCCCATACATGCCATATTCAAAAATATAAATCAAACTATACCGAATACTTCGATTGATAGTGTGATCGATATCTCTGGCTTCCATTGATCCTTCAGCTAGATAGGTGGCACTATAAGAAAATGAAAAGGAGAGGGAGTAAGCATAAGGCTTAGTAAGTTTCAAATAAATAAATTTACAACATAACTTTACCATTCATCAACAAGCTAGTAATATACAATTGGGCATAAGTAAAACTTACTCATTAATATTTAGTACACATCGTTTATCATAAAATTGGGCTCATATTCTATATACCAAACAGGTACCAGTACTACTCGCAACACAGTTATGCTTTCCTCGTTAACTTGAAATCATGACTTTCTCCGTTGAACCATTTGGAACACTATCAAATATTCATTAAGCCTTAAACATGGGGTAAGGTGGCGATGCCATGTCCCAGACTTGGTCTTACATAAGCTCTAGCATGTTTGTGTCGATGCTATGTCTCAGACATGGTCTTACACTGACACATCTCGTAGCTGATGCATGTCCCAAACATGTCTTACAAGACAATCTTATGCAACCAATTTAGCCACAATAAACAACATTCCATGTGTGCATTTTACTCATCTATGAAGGTAACATCTTTGTATATAAATCAAGATAAATATTAACCATCATTCGAAGCTTAATACAAAATGAGAGATTTATCCCAAGTCAACACATTTGGCCAAATTGATAATGACACAAAACACAAGTCTAGTTCCCCATACATGCCATATTCAAAAATATAAATCAAACTATACTGAATGCTTCGATTAATAGTGTGATCGATATCTCTAACTTCCATTGATCCTTGAGCTAGATAGGTGGCACTATAAGAAAATGAAAAGGAGAGGGAGTAAGCATAAGGCTTAGTAAGTTTCACATAATAAATTTACAACATAACTTTACCATTCATCAACAAGCTCGTAATATACAATTGGGCATAAGTAAAACTTACTCATTAATATTTAGTACACATCGTTTATCATAAAATTGGGCTCAATTCTATATATACCAAACAGGTACCAGTACTACTCGCAACACAGTTATACTTTCCTCGTTAACTTGAAATCATGACTTTCACCGTTGAACCATTTGGAACACTATCAAATATTCATTAAGCCTCAAACATGGGGTAAGGTGCCGATGCCATGTCCCAGACTTGGTCTTACATAAGCTCTAGCATGTCTGTGTCGATGCTATGTCTCAGACATGGTCTTACACTAACACATCTCGTAGCTGATGCATGTCCCAAACATGTCTTACAAGACAATCTTATGCACACAATTTAGCCACAATAAACAACATTCCATGTGTGCATTTTACTCATCTATGAAGGTAACATCTTTGTATATAAATCAATATGAATATTAACCATCATTCGAAGCTTAATACAAAATGAGAGATTTATCCCAAGTCAACACATTTGGCCAAATTGATAATGACACAAAACACAAGTCTAGTTCCCCATACATGCCATATTCAAAAATATAAATCAAACTATACCGAATGCTTCGATTAATAATGTGATCGATATCTCTGACTTCCATTGATCCTTGAGCTAGATAGGTGGCACTATAAGAAAATGAAAAGGAGAGGGAGTAAGCATAAGGCTTAGTAAGTTTCACATAAATAAATTTACAACATAACTTTACCATTCATCAACAAGCTCGTAATATACAATTGGGCATAAGTAAACTTACTCATTAATATTCAATACACATCGTTTATCATAAAATTGGGCTCATATTCTATATATACCAAATAGGTACCAGTACTACTAGCAACACAGTTATACTTTCCTTGTTAACTTGAAATCATGACTTTCACCGTTGAACCATTTGGAACACTATCAAATATTCATTAAGCCTCAAACATGGGGTAAGGTGCCGATGCCATGTCCCAGACTTGGTCTTACATAAGCTCTAGCATGTCTATGTCGATGCTATGTCTCAGACATGGTCTTACACTGACACATCTCGTAGCTGATGCATGTCCCAAACATGTCTTACAAGACAATCTTATGCAACCAATTTAGCCACAATAAACAACATTCCATGTGTCCATTTTACTCATCTATGAAGGTAACATCTTTGTATATAAATCATGATGAATATTAACCATCATTCGAAGCTTAATACAAAATGAGAGATTTATCCCAAGTCAACACATTTGGCCAAATTGATAATGACACAAAACACAAGTCTAGTTCCCCATACATGCCATATTCAAAAATATAAATCAAACTATGCCGAATGCTTCGATTAATAGTGTGATCGATACCTCTGACTTCCATTGATCCTTCAGCTAGATAGGTGGCACTATAAGAAAATGAAAAGGAGAGGGAGTAAGCATAAGGCTTAGTAAGTTTCACATAAATAAATTTACAACATAACTTTACCATTCATCAACAAGCTCGTAATATACAATTGGGCATAAGTAAAACTTACTCATTAATATTCAGTACACATCGTTTATCATAAAATTGGGCTCATATTCTATATATACCAAACAGTACCAAGACTACTACTTAACACGCTTATACTTTCCTCGTTAACTTGAAATCATGACTTTCACCGTTGAACCATTTGGAACACTATCAAATATTCATTACGCCTCAAACATGGGGTAAGGTGCCGATGCCATGTCCCAGACAAGGTCTTACACAAGCTCTAGCATGTCTGTGTCGATGCTATGTCTCAGACATGGTCTTACACTGACACATCTCGTAGCTGATGCATGTGCCAAACATGTCTTACAAGACAATCTTATGCAACCAATTTAGCCACAATAAACAACATTCCATGTGTGCATTTTACTCATCTATGAATGTAACATCTTTGTATATAAATCAAGATTAATATTAACCATCATTCGAAGCTTAATACAAAATGAGAGATTTATCCCAAGTCAACACATTTGGCCAAATTGATAATGACACAAAACACAAGTCTAGTTCCCCATACATGCCATATTCAAAAATATAAATCAAACTATACCGAATGCTTCGATTGATAGTGTGATCGATATCTCTGACTTCCATTGATCCTTGAGCTAGATAGGTGGCACTATAAGAAAATGAAAAGGAGAGGGAGTAAGCATAAGGCTTAGTAAGTTTCACATAAATAAATTTACAACATAACTTTAGTAGTGATTGACACTCGTGGTAACGAGTTTAACCATTGTTTAGCCTTATTTCTTAATGAAACGGGAAACAATTGAAGGTGAATAGCATCATCAGAAACGCCATTAATTTTCAAGGTATCGCAAAATTCTAAGAAATTTTCTAAGTGAGTGTTGGGATCCTCGTCCTGCAAACCATCAAATTGAACAAACTATTGTATCATTTGAATTGTGTTAGGTTTCAGTTTCAAAATTATTTGCAGCAATAGCAGGTCTAACTATACTTGACTCAGTTCCTGTTAAATCAGGTTTAGCATAATCATATATAGTGTGCGGAGCAAGATTTTGATTAACAGCAATTCCAGGAGGTAGCGGCTTTTATTGGTTTTCAACTATCTCCTCGGTTGTGGTTTGAATATAGTCCTCTTGCTCGTTCTCTGTGTATCTTAAGCTTCGCCTTATTTCTCTTTGGTTTCTGCTAACTATGCGATCGATCTCACTGTCAAAAAGTAATGGTCCTGACTGGTTTCTTCTAGTCATAAACTAAAAGAACCTGCCAGAAAAAGGGAAAAGAAACAATTAGTAATAAAAATTAGAATGAAATTTAAATTGCAGTAAAAGTAAATGGTTAAAGTAATAAAAATTGAGTGTTCCTAATATCTTAGTTCTCCGGCAACGGCGCCAAAAACTTGATACGTGATATTCGTGACAGGTTTTAAATATTTATAATGAATTGTTCTTGAAACTAACTATTATCACGATGAAGGCAAGTGTACCTATCATACAGTAGTATAGCTTTAGCAAGACCGGATTGTTGAACCCAAAGGAACTAAAAGTACTAGTAATGACTGTCTTTTTATTATCTAGGGAAAGAATAATGGGGTTTGTTTTAACTAGCTAATTAACTAAACTAAGAATTCAGAGAAAATAGAATTGGGGAATTACTTTTTGAAAACTCGATTGATGGAGACAATACCTAAGGAAAAATCCACTTAGACTTCACTTGTTATTTGACTCTGAATCGGATGATTTATTCATTTGACTTGATCCGTAAAAATCCCTAAGTTATATTATTGTCTCTCTTGAGACTAACAACGTCTAACCCTAGGTTGAATAATTGAAATCTATTTCTAATTAACTCCCTAGGGTTGCATTAACTCAATCTGTGAATTCCCTTATTAGGTTTCACCCTAATGCGGAAAAATCTTGTCACCCTATCTCTAGGTGCGCAACCAACTCCGCTTAATTATGACAAATGTACTCTTACACATGTTCTATTCCTCCTCTAAATAAGAGCTTAACTTGAATCAATATCTTGGAATATCAAAACAAGAATTAAGAACACATAATTAAGAACAAGTCAAATATTTATCATACAATTCAGATAATAATAACAATATCTGTCTTAGGTTTCATTCCCCTTAGGTATTTAGGGGTTTTAGTTCATAACTAAAAAAGTAAACATCTCAGAATAATAATGAATACAAAATATAAAGAAAAACCCAAAACTCCTGAACAAAAATTGAGGGGAGATCCTCAGTCTTGATGATGAATCCAGCTTCTGAGATGGATCAATCGGCTTCCCTTGAGAAGTTCCCTGCTTCCCTTTTTGTGTGTATCCTTTTTCTCCTCTTCTAGGGTGTATTTATAGGCTTTAAAATGCCTAAGAACCCTCAAAATTGGCCTTTTTTGAATTGGACTCAATTTGGGCTCGACAGGGACATACCCGTGTGACACGCCCGTGTGCGGTTACTTAAAGCCGTGGTCAAGTCTGTTAAATAGGCACGGGTGTGTGGTCCACCCGTGTGAGTCGTGCCTCGATTCTGCCAAATTGACACGGCCGTTTGGTCTGCCCGTGTGAGGAGGTCCAGGCCGTGTTGATTTCGTACGTTAGCCTATTTTCACCGTTTTTGGCCAGTTTCTTGTTCCTTTCACTCTCCTATGCTCACCTAAGTATAAAACATGAAATTAAGGCATTAGGAGCATCAAATTCACCAATTTTAAGGAAAAATCATCCATAATATGTGCTACGCATGGGATAGAAATATGTATAAATTACGGTTTATCAGCTGCATGCTTATGATATATGTTGTATTGTGACACCTTATGGTGTCTTGGGATAGATGGGATGATTTTATCCCCATATATGGTGTGCAGGGATGGGTGGGTCAATTTTATCCCCACATGGTGTGTTAGGTTGGACGGAGTCGATGTGCAGGGCTAGTGGGCATATTCTGTTGATCTGATCTGTTTTGCATGCTATATCTGAGATGGGCTAAAGCCATACGACTATATCTGGTAATGATCTTGTTAGGGCCTAGGCCCGAAGTATGGTTGTATTCTGTTATCTGTTTGCTTGCATGCTATACTGTAGGGATGTACACACTGAATTGCAAAAACTCACCCCTTTATTTATTTATCTGTTCAGATAATCCCCAACTATAGGTGGATCGGTGCGAAAGAGGACTCGACGGTGAACACGTCCGCATACATATTGTTTATGACTTTTACTTTGGTTTATTTATTATTTGTTGAGGGTTGATGTGATTTTGGATTTTAATTGGGTTTTGAACTGTGGATGTGGATTGTAAAATACAACATCAATATTAAGGTTTTCTAAAAATAAACTAAGAATTTTCATAAATAAAAATGAGTTCTCAAGATAATAATCAACAATTGAGTTTCAAACGCTTCCGCGATAAAGAAACGTTTTCAAAACAATATGAATTTTTCTTCATGATTTACGACTAAGTAAAAGACAACAAATGGCATGGTTTATGAATCAAAATGGTTTAGTTAAAACACTCTCATGTGACATCGCCAGATTAGGCTATAATGTCTAAGCTGTGTTTGGGGTGTTACAGTTAGTGGTATCGGAGCCAAGTTTAAAACTCACCTGTGAATTTTGGGTTCCAAAATTTGTTTTAAAGAGTTACTTTCGAATTTTTTTCAAAATATTCTAATCAAGTATGTGGTTCATCGAGTCTCCGGCGCCGATCCTGTAAGTTTCTGAAACTCTGTTTAGAATTGTCTGAAAGCATGCTTAGAATTCTACATGAATCTGTTTGGAAATACTGTCTTATGCTGTGAAACAACTGTAGGTAGTAAACTTTATCGAAACACTCTAGGTAGTGTAAACTAAAACCTGTAGGAAATTGCGACTTGCGATAACAGACTCTGAATACGCTGATAAACTCTTTTGCATAAAATATTTGATAACAATTATTGAAACTGTAAATCGATTTGCATAATTTTTTTAATACAGATTAATTCAATAGTTACGATGAGCACATGTGGTACTCGTGGACGGGGTAGTAGAGGTCGAGGTAGAGGCCGTAGAGGGATTCAAGCTGACTCCTTCGCATATGATAGATCCCTAATCTAGACACTAGCAAGATGTCGGTGTCACCTGTTACTAAGATTGGTGCTGAGTCTCAAGACCGTACAGCTGGGGACGATGCATTGTCCAAGGCCATGCTGCAAATTCTAGAGAGGGTCGCTGTGGCTAATACTGGACCTAGAAGCCATGGATCGATTATGGAATGACTTCGGTCCAATGGGGCTGAGGTATTTAATGGCATCGCTGGAGTTACTCTTAATGTGGCCGAGTACTGGATGAAGGCCACGAAGCATATTATGGATGATCTGGATTTCACCACCGAGCGGAAGCTCAAGAGGGCTGTTTCATTGCTTCGCGATGAAGCATATCAGTGGTGGCTAGCGGTTAAGGATGGCACGCAGCCTGACAAGCTGACGTGGGATTTGTTTAAGACGGCTTTTCAGAGCAAGTATATGGGAGCCAGTTATATCGATGCTAGGAGGCATGAGTTCCTGAATCTTACTCAGGGAGATCATACAGTAGCCGAGTATGAGGCTGAGCCGTTATGCGCGGGGCATGGTGGTGACTGAATATGAGCATTGTGTCTGTTTTAAGGATGGCCTGAGGGTTAGCTTGAGGGTCCTGATAGCTCCGCAGAGGGAGCATCACTTTGCTGTGTTAGTCGAGAAGGCCAAGATTACGGAGGAGGTTAAACGTACTGAGCGTCAAAATCGTGACAAAGGGAAGGCTAAGAGGGATACACAGCCTTCGAATGCTGGGATGAGGCCTAGGAAAGAGGCCAGATCTGATGGGCCCATGAGAGTTAGGCCTATGGTTGCACCTGTTGGGGTGGCGATTTGCCAGCTTTGTAATAGAAGCCATCCGGGCGAGTGTTGGAGGTCTATTGGAGCTTGTTTGAGGTTTGGGTTGTCCGAACATCAAGTTATGGATTTTCCACTAAGGGGTAATTAGATCCAAGCCCCGGTCGCTAAGACTGCACAGCCACCGAGAGGGGTACAGCAGCAACCGAAGGGCCAAGGACATGCTAGGGGTGGTAACAGTATGGGTCAAGGTCAGAGAGTGCCAAACAGAGGTGCTGGGCCGACTGAGGCAAGGCACACTGCACTTGTCTATGCTGCACGATGTCGTAAGGATGGAGATGCTCTGGACGTCATCACGGGTACCTTTTTAATTCTTGATGTACCTTATGTTGCATTGATAGACATAGGCTCTACACATTCCTATGTTGCATATTCTATGTCAAAGACTCTGGGAATACCGTATGAGAGCACTTCTAGTGAGATTTCAATGGTGAGTCCGTTGGGGCAGTCTATTAGGGTTAGTAAACTGTTCAGAGATGTTCCGTTGGAAGTCCAAGGGACGATATTTCTGGTTGATCTAATGAAACTACCATTTGGGGAGTTCGACTTAATTCTCTAGTAAAGCATCGTGTAAGTCTGGATTGTACTGAAAAAAGGGTTGTTCCGAGGACCGAGGAGGATAATGAGTTTCTCGTGATTGGAGAATGACGAAATTATCTGAGTAATGTGATATTCGAGTTGGTAGCAGAGAAGCTTGTGAAGAAAGGATGTTAGGCATACTTGGCCTATATCAGTGTTCTTGAGTTTTTGGAATCTTTAGTTAAGGACATTCGTACAGTGAAGGACTTTTCAGATGTTTTTCCTGAGGAATTTCTGGGATTGCTTCCGAGTTGTAAGGTAGTATTTGGGATGGAGTTGATTCCTGGTACAACTCCGGTGTCTATCGCTCCTCATCGAATGGCACTGATGGAGCTGGCAGAACTTAAGGCTCAAATTTAAGAGCTATTAGATCGTGGGTTTATTCGTCCTAGCATGTCTCCATGGGGAGCGTCGATTCTGTTCGTGAAGAAGAAAGACGGTAAGAGGAGGATGTGTATCGACTACCGTCAGTTGAATAAGTTGACGATTAAGAATAAATACCCACTTTCAAGAATTGAAGACTTGTTCGACCAGTTCAGAGGGGCGTCAGTGTTCTCAAAGATCGATCTATGATCTGGTTACCATCAGTCAAGAGTAAAGGACGTCGATGTACATAAGACGGCATTTAAGACTCGGTATGGACATTACGAGTTCCTAGTTATGCCCTTTGGGTTGACTAATGCACCAGTGGCATTTATTGACTTGATGAACCATGTGTTTCAGCCGTACTTGGATCAGTTTGTGGTGGTGTTCATCGATGAGATCTTGGTGTATTCTAAGTCTAAGGATGAGTATGATGAACCTTTAAGAGTGGTTCTACAGATTTTTTGTGAGAAACAGTTGTATACGAAGTTCACGAAGTGTGAGTTCTGGCTTAAGGAGGTAAACTTTTTAGGGCATGTGATTTTTTCTGAGGGGATTCATGTGGATCCTTGTAAGATTGAGGTTGTACTGGATGGAAACAATCGAAGAATATGTCTGAAATTTGTAGTTTTTTGGGACTGGCAGGATATTATCGATGTTTCATAGAAGGGTTCTCCTTGATCGCAGCGCTGTTGACTAAGTTACTACGTAAAGGAGTTCCATTTATCTGGACTGAAGCACACTAGGAAAGCTTTAAGAAGCTCAAGACAGTTTTGACTCAGACTCCAGTTCTGATACAGCCCAAGCTTTGTAAGGATTTTGTAGTGTACAGTAACGCGTCACATGTGGGTTTGGGTTGCGTTTTGATGCAAGACAGTAGGGTAGTTGCTTATGCATCTCGTCAGCTCAAGACTCACGAGGCTAATTATCCAATGCATGATTTGGAGTTGGTTGTAGTTGTCTTTGCATTAAAGATTTGGAGGTATTATCTGTATAGAGAGAAGTGTACCATCTACACTGATCACAAGAGCCTCAAGTATCTCCTCACTTAGAAGGAGTTAAATCTTAGGCAGCATCGATGGGTTGAGCTGCTCAAGGACTACGACTGCAGTATTGAGTACCACCCTGGCAATGCCAATGTGGTGGCCGATGCGTTAAGCCGTAGGGCTATGACCGATCTGAGAGCAATGTTCGCTCGATTGAGCCTTTTTGACGATGGGAGTCTCATGACTGAGTAGTAGGTTAAACCGACGTGGCTAGTTCATATTAAGGATAAGCAGTTAGGAGATAAGTCTTTTGAGTTGCGATTTCATCAGATTGAGGCTAGAACTGCTACTGATTTTGGGATTGACAGTGATGGGATATTGCACTTTCTAGGTAGGATTTGTGTACCAAATGATGAGGATTTGAGACTGTCGATTCTGAGGGAGGCGTATAGTAGTTCTTACGCTATGCACCCTGGTGGAAACAAAATGTATAAGGATATCCGAGAGTTGTACTGGTGGCCAGGGTTAAAGCATGAGGTGACCGATTTCGTTGCTTGCTGTCTGATGTGTCAGCAGGTTAAGGCCGAACATAAGTTACCTTCGGGGTTGCTGCAACCAGTTAAGATACCGATATGGAAATGGGAGCGAGTAACGATGGACTTTATTAGTGGGTTGCCTCTAACACCCACCAAGAAGGACTCTATTTGGGTCGTCGTGGATCGATTGACCAAGTCTGCACATTTTATTCCGGTTAGGACGGACTTCCCCATGCAAAAGCTAACTAAGCTCTACATTTCTGAGATAGTGAGCTTACATGGGGTTCCTGTTTTGATCATCTTCGATAGGGATCCTCGTTTTACTTCTCGGTTTTGGTAGAAACTTCATGAAGCTTTTGGTTCTTATCTTAACTTCAGTACTGCTTTTTATCCTCAGACAAATGGTCAATCAGAGAGGGTGATTCAAATACTGGAAGATATGTTGAGGGATTGTGTTATGGATTTCTGAGGTAGTTGGAAGGAGTATTTACCGTTGCCAGAGTTTGCTTACAATAACAGTTATCAGTCTAGTATTCAGATGGCACCGTATGAGGCACTTTATGGTCATAAGTGTCGCACTCCTTTGTGCTGGGCTGAGTTAGGCAAGCGACATGTTCTGGGTCCGGAGCTAATCTCTGAGACTGAGGATAAGGTTCGGTTGATCCGAGAACGTCTGAAAGCAGCTTCTGATAGGCAGAAGTCTTATGCTGATTTGAAGAGGAAGGACATTGAGTATTCTGTGGGAGACTTGGTCTTTCTTAAAGTTTCACCGTGGAAGAAGGTTCTGAGGTTCGGACGCAAGGGTAAGCTGAGTCCTCGATTTATTGGGGAGTACCGGATTCTAAAGCGAGTGGGGCCAGTCACATATCAATTGGAGCTACCTCTAGAGTTGGCTCGTATACATGACGTGTTTCACATCTCGATGTTGAGATGCTATCGCTCTGATCCCACAAACATTGTGCCTGTGAAAGAGATTGAGGTTAGACTGGATCTGACGTTCGAGGAGGAGCCAATTCAAATTTTGGATCGTGACGTCAAGGTTTTGCGTAGGAAATCTATTCCTTTGGTAAAGGTGTTGTGGAGGAATCATAGCACTGAGAGGCTACTTGGGAGCCAGATGATTCTATACGTCAGTAGTATCCTCACCTTTTTTGACCAGATAAAATTCGAGGACGAATTTTCTTTAAGGGGGTAGAGTTGTAACACCCCAAATTTCTGTAGTTTCAGCTTTTGTGAAATGGTAGATAAGAAATATCTGAAAATGTTTTTGTATGAATATACATAATATCTGTTTGCTATTGCGTCTAAATGCATTGGGGTGTGTCGGGGAAGTCCCAAGTTCAAGTCTCAACTTGGGCAAAATTTTGGTTTTTATTGAAATAAAGCTTGGCTTTTGTTTAATGGCCTTATAAGAATTTTTTTTGGTAAAAACTTAACAGAATGGGCCTACTGGTCTAGTGGTTAAGTGGCAAGGGTTTATGTTAGAGGTCCTATGTTCGAATCTTGGCTTAGGCATTATTTTTTCCACTAAGGCCATGATAGAATTAGAGGTGAACTAAAATATTTTAGTGGTAGGGTTTATCAAATTTTTCTGAGTGGTTTCCCCAAAAGAACTCTCTCTACCATGATTCCCTACTATTTTCCTCCATCCACGTTCTTTTTATTTTTTGTTTTGTCAAAATTTCCCCTGCCTTCCTTCCATTCGTGTTGATTTCGTACTAACGGGCTTCTGCGTTTCTTTGACATTCTTCTCATTAGTAAGTTTTCCGTTTTGCTCGACTTGAATATTGTTCGAGTTAAGTGTCTGGTAAAAGGTTTCCACAATTTGATAGGAGTGGATCAAGGGGTTGAAGAACAACCATTAACGCTTTAAGGATTCGGGTTTGCTACTCTATATTCAAGGGCAAGTTGATCATTCGTTGAGTGGATATTTCGTTTGAGGTTAAGTGAAAAGATTCATTTATGAGGTTCTAATAGGTTGGATATACTAATTATAGGTCTTAAAGTTCTCGGGATTGCATTAGGCTTCAATTGAAACCAGGTGTGTACTCCAATCGATCTGAAATCGCATTTCGGTGAAAGCCAAAAATGCTACAGTTGACGCCACACAGGTGTGTGGATAGGCCGTGTGGCAAGACACTGCTGTGTGATTGATGAGCTAGGCCATGCACATGCCACATGGGCACAACGGACACGGGCGGTAGTGTACGAGGCACGGGCTCAGGCAAATGGGCCGTGTGATCCACACAGGCAAGGCCAATTTGGGCTGTGTGACCCACATGGGCAGGGCACACGGGCGTGTGAGCCCAATTTGATAGAAATGTTCTGTAAGTTTGCATGGGTCGCCCGAGTCAACAGTGATCTGTCTTAGGGTTGGTAAGCCTTATCTAGACTCTTAATTCCGTGAGGTATGTGTTAGCATGTTATACCTGGCATGATTATCTGATCTGTCCTAAAAATAAATGTATAACCCGTTTGTCTACATTATAGCATGCCATATTTGTATGATGAATTGCATCGGGGTGGGTTTGATGAAGAGAAGGGAGTATCTGTAGGGCTTCATGAGACTGATATCTAGCAGCTAAGCTGCATACTTATGATTGTGTTGCATTGCAGTACCTTATGGTGTGTAGGGATGGATGGGACAATTGTATCCCCATATACGGTATGCAGGGATGGGTGGGTCGATTTTATCCCTACATGGTGTGTTGGGTTAGACGGAGTCGGTGTACAGAGCTGGTGGGCATATTCTGTTGATCTGATCTATTTTGCATGCTATATCTGAGATAGGCTGAAGCCCTAAGACTATTTCTGATAATGATCTTGTTAGGGCCCAGGCCCGAAGTATGGTTGTATTCTGTTATCTGTTTGCTTGCATGCTATACTGTGGGGATGTACACACTGAGTTGAGAAAACTCACCCCTTTATTTATTTATCTGTTCAGGTAATCCCTAGCCGTAGGTGAATCGGTGCATAGGAGGACTCGACAGTGAACACGTTCGCATACATATTGGTTATGACTTTTACTTTGGTTTATTTATTATTTGTTGATGGTTGATGTGATTTTGGATTTTAATTGGGTTTTGAACTGTGGATGTGGATTATAAAATACAACATTAATATTAAGGTTTTCCTAAAGTAAACTAAGAATTTTCATAAATAAAAATGTGTTCTCAAGATAATAATCAACAATTGAGTTTCAAATGCTTCTGCGATAAAGAAACGTTTTCAAAACAATACGACTTTTTCTTCATGATTTACGACTAAGTAAAAGACAACAAATGGCATGGTTTATGAATCAAAATGGTTTAGTTAAAACACTCTCATGTGACATCGCTAGATTCAGCCATAACGTCTAAACCGGGTTTGGGGTGTTACACAAGCTGTCAATTAACCGCAACACATGTTGGAAACTCAACCACCGGTAGTACGTACAAGACCAGCACCCAAAACATGGTAACCCTTAATGACATGTCATTTGCATCCTATGTATTCCTAAGGTTCAAAAAGGATTCGAAAGTCACCGAAACTTTATTGGATATTTCTGTAGAGTCATAGTATCAAAATATATAACACAGAAGTATTGAATTCGAACATAATTCAATGTTAATTAAATATACGAACTTACCTCAAACTCGAATGGAGAATTATGATCGATTAATCCAATACTTTTTCTTTTTCCTGATCCAATTTTGTACAGTGCTTTTCTTGATATATATAATCAAGTTTAGCACATTTATATTCATTCTATTCAATTTAATCCAAAAATCATATTTTTGACAAAAATTACACTTTTGCCCCTATAAATTTAAATTATTTCAATTTAGTGATTAGCTCATAAAAATGAAAATTCATGTAATTTAGTCCACACCCATGCTAGCCGACTATTAATGTAGTCCCTAGCAATCCCCATATTTCATTCATTTCACATTCTTACCACAAACCTTTTCCTATTTTTCAATTAAATACTTAAATGACAAATTCATAAAAAAAATTCTTTACAAAGTTGCTCAACTATAATCAAATATTTTTTTTCATCCCTCAAACTTAAAAAAACAACCAATATACATTCATGGTGAAACCCTATACATTTAACATTTTTGCACATTAGTCCCTGGGCTAGGTAGATTAAGCTACAACGACTTCAAAAACATAGAAATCATTAAAAATGGAACCAAAAATCACTTACATGCACAAGGATAAGCTTGTCGAATGCTCAAACCCTAAAAATGATGTTGTTTTCCCCTTTGAAATTTGGCTAGGTGAAGAAGATGGACAAAACCATTTTTTTGTTTTACTTATTTAAGTTTTTATTTACTAATTTACTTATATAACCTTTACTAATCACATTAATGGTGTCCATAATTGTCCATTACCTTTATTAATGGTTTAATTACCATTTAAAGCTACCTCACTTTCAAGTTTCATAACAATTGACACCTTTTACTAATAGAACAAAAGTTTTACACTTTATGCAATTTGATCCTTTTTATCAAATTAAGTATGCAAATGATAAAATTTATTCACTAAATTTTTATACAATGTTGCTATCATGCTACAGAAATTAAAATAATAATGGAATAAATTTTTCGATGGCGAATTTGTGGTCCTGAAACCACTATTTTGATTTTACTGAAAACGGGTTGTTACAAATGATATATCAATCCATTACTTCAACTCTTAGTTACATGTATTAAGATTGAACCGAACGAACTTACCAGATTAAACTGCAGCAATGACAAAAGTATAAGGACTATTTTGTAATTTTCTCTTTTCCTCAGTTTTCCACTCGTTCTTGATCTAAAATAATAATATCATTCAATTAACTAATTCCAGCAAGACATTAACTCATTTTATGCAATTAAGCCCTTTTAGGAATTTTGACAAAATTACCCTAATGTTTTACCTTTTATGCAATTTAGTCTCTAAGTTCAAACCTTGCAATTTAACCAATTTCATCTAAAACCCAACTTGGCCAAACCGTTTGTAGGACCTCACTATAGCCCATATTTTCTATTAATTCAATCAAGTACAAGTAATTTTTCTATCTTTACAGTTTAATCTTTAAACGGTAAAATCATCAAAATCCAATTTAGAAAATAGTCCGATATATTTTTTGTAGGTTGTCAGACTTTTGCTATTGATTGGAAGTCATTGGAGATCACACTATCCGACATGTTATTTGGTAATTGTTTATTAATTTTGGCCCAGTTATAAATTTTACATTGGATAACATTTTGTTAAGGTTGTGAATGATTTGATATTTTTATTGTAAATGTCTTTATGTGTAAAGTGGTTGAATATTTTGTTAAAGTTAACCTTTTATTAAGGTATGTTAATAGTCACTTTTGAAATGAGACTTAGTTGTTGTTGATTCATTGTACCTAATGGATGAAACGAGTTAGTTTGGGAAATTTTTATGCAAACTAATTTGGCATGAGTTGATTACCAAAATGGTTTTGATAGTCGACTGTATGTAATGTGATTTTGGTTGGTAATTGAATTGTGGTGTCATGGAGGGTACATTGGTTTGACACTTGAGTTGTGTGTTTTTTCATGTTTTGAACTTGTTTGAATGCATTTTAAGGCATAAAATTTTTTGGTTTGAATGCATTTTAAGGCATAAAAATGTTTGGTTTTAGGTTGGGTTTGTTACCCAAGCAATAGGTGGAAGTTGCCTTGATTTTTAAGTCATTTCTAGGTACACATGGTTGCCACACCGCCGTGTGTCTTCTTATTTTCATTGTAGGTTGTTTCACACCGGCACAATGAGTTACAAAGCTTGGGGACATGGTTGTGTGACCCTAAATAACACGAGCACAATGAGTTACATGGCCTAGGGACAGGCCCGTGTGACCCTAAAGATCACGGGCACAGTTAGTTACACGATTTGAACACATAAGCGTGTGGGGATAACCACACGGGTGTTTGGGGTAGCCACATGACCATGTTTGGGGCCACATAGGTTGGCCTTATCCACACAGCCATGTGACTCCTGTTTTCACTCTTCACTTAAAATTTCATTTTAATCTAGTTTGATCTCGGTTTGTTTTAAATGTTCTGTAAGTTTGATTTAGGTCTCAAATTGTTCGAAAAGCATGGAAATGGTTGGTGATGAATTATTTTAATTATGTTTGTTTTAAATTATGAATTGTATTATATTTTTAAAGTTGTAACACCTTATAGTTCAAAACTGTGTCTGAACCGAATATAGGGTGTGACAATCAACATAAAACATAACTTATCACTTTATCATCCCGTACACTTAATTACAAATTTCAACTAAAACATTAACCTTAACAAACTTCAAACCCTATATACATGCCACAAACAAAAGTAACCAAAACAAAAGCTACCAGAAAGAGTCTGGATATATAACCAAAACACGTCCGTGTGCTAGGCCATGTAACTCACTGACTTGTAATACTAAGAAATTTCAAATGACACACGACCGTGTCACTAGGAAATGTGACAACCCATGTCCCAAGCTATATGAACCAAAAATTTACCTAAAATCAAGCCATTTCAAATCCGACTCATTCCTAGACATTCATACCATTTGGGCACACATTCAAGGGATTTGAAAATCACTCAAACACACATAAACATGCCATTTCAAACACCCTAATCCATCTAACCAATATGCCATTCGAAGGCACCACAATTAAACCAAACATCACTTACCACAAAAAGTCAATATTGCCATTTTCCAAGAATGCTAACCTAGTTCATTTAATCACTACATGTCACCACAAAAGACCATTCACAAACCATCACATACATACCAAAAGGACCTTATAAACAAGCACTTGAAATTGACCAATATGACATATCTTGATAAGGCATTAAAGTTCACTAAATCAACCATAACCTCAAAAGCTTAAAGATACCAAAACATCCGTTAAAAAGTTCCTATACATGTTATTATTAACCTTGGCCAAAATACAAAAAATCTACTGATATAATTGTTGGATAATGTAATAGGTCTCTGATGAACTTCCAACCAATTGAGCTTCTGATAATCTATAAAACAAAGGAAAATGACTACATAAGCAACGAGTGCTTAGTAAGTCATATAAACTTAAACATAACTTACCACCTCAATAACACAATTCATAGCTTAAGCATAAACCATTACCAATTCTATGAGATTAGTATAAGCCTATTCAAGCATCATTAAGCTCACATGTTAGTAGGTTCATCAACATCACATATAAGCTCATTTATATCATAAGTAGATTTCATAAGATACAGTACATATACATCAACCTTTTTCATAAAATCATGCATATTTCCATTAATTTACTTACTGTTTCATTCCTTTTCTTACCCGTTGAACCATCTAGAATTACATCAAATACTCAAGAAAGCTCACACATAGTGTGCCTTTACATATAATCGTAACATTTTCTTTATATCAATGCTCACATGAGCTGTGAAATGGGCTTACTCACACAAGTTGTAACACCTCTTACCCGTATCCGAAGCCGGGACAAGGTTCAAGGCATTTTCGGACTTAAACATTCACAAACATGCAAAATCGGGCCATAAAATTTCATCTAAATTAAAACTTTTCAAACACATGTAGATCATCCCTTATACAGGCCTTCGAGGCCTAAAACATACATCGGGGTGGTTCGGGACTAAACCGAGGACTTTAGAAAGCTCTGGGAAAACTTAGACAAATTTTCATGAAATAGGGTCACACACTCGTGTGGATATAGGGACACGCTCGTGTATCTTCAACAGGGACACGCTCGTGTATCTTCAACACGCCCGTGTCCTCAGGCTGTGTAACTTTCTATTTATGACATCAACAAAACAAATTGATCCATACAGCCAAGCCACACGCCCGTGTGCTAGGCCGTGTCCTCCACACGGTTGAGATGCATGGTCGTATCTCTGCCCGTATAGCCAACACATAGGCTATTTTCCAAGCCTTATGTTGTCCTTAATTCTCTCCCATACTTATACACATTATAGACACACATTATAACATCAATTTAATGGTTAATCATCCTTTAGTAAAATTCCGTTAAAGCATTTACATGTTGCCATACATGTGTTTATTACCTATACTCATGTTACACCCAATTAGACATTCCAATTCACATTCTACAATTTTCTATATTCAATAATTATCAACTTACTACCATGCCACACATTCATTCTATGGCCATGACCACTTAGAATAGTCTTAGAGCATTCATCATGTACATGTGTTATACTAATCATTCATAACAACCAATTATAAACACATCATAAACATTAACACATAGCAAGAATAATTAGGCTTACAAGCCATAACCATTTAAGCCACATCTCATGGCCATATACAATAAATCAATATAAGCCGATAAATTTGACTAATCATAACAACATCTAACATAAAAACTAGTCCTTATACATGCCACTCACTTGAAAGTATTTAATACACATATGACAATACTCCGAAGTTGTTGGCTTGATAGTGTGATGCTGCCTCCGACGGTCTCCAACCCCGAGTTGACCTGAGAACACTAAGGAAATGGAGAGGAATGAGTAAGCTTAAAGCTTAGTAAGTCCATATGAAAATAATAAGCAAATTATCAACATGATTCCATGAAAATGTAATCATAATTACACTTTTACTGATTTTCTGGTCATTCTAGTTTCTCGAGTCATAGTTACTAATTTATTTATATCTAGAGCTAAGAAACTCCAAATTAAGATCTGTTAATTTTTTCTAAAACTAGACTCATATATCTTTTTACCATAAAATTTTCATTATTTTTCATCCAGCCAATAAGTACAGTTTATTCATTAAAATACCCCTGTTTCACTACCTGACAGTTCCGACCTCTCTTCACTAAAAATTATTTATCTCATGGTACGAGACTCCAAATTGAGAACCGCTAATTTTCAATGATTTTAAGAATGCAAATTATTACCCATAATTATTTTTTTAAAATTTTCAATGATTTTCCCAAATCAAAACAGGGGATTCCAAAATCATTCTGACCCTGTCTCACAAAAATCCAATTCTCATAGAATATGAAATTCTTTTGCCTTCACTGTTTATTTTATGAGAAAATAGACTCATTGAGATTTAATTTCATATCTTATTCAACCTCTAATTCAATTTCTACCATTTTTGGTGAGTTTTCAAAATTGCACAACTGCTGCTGTCCGAAATTGTTTTATTACAACATTTCATATTTACATAATTTCACTTACTCCATTCTATCTTACCAAAAGATTCGCTCAACTTCGAGCACATTGCTCACAACTTTTCACATAGATATATTTTCACTTATTCATAACATAGTCATGTACATATGTATTTTCACTTAGTAAATTTCCGGTTGAACTCATCGGAATAATAATAGATACCCAATGGCCTATGCATATACCACCCTTGTAACCGAAGCTCTCTGGTACGCATAGTAGCATACACTTAGTACTACACATGTGACCTATCAATCTGGTACATGTAGTAGCCTGCACTTAGTACTACACACATGACTTAACCATCTGATACACGTAGTAGCCTGCAGTTAGTACTACGCACGTGATCAAAGTTAACGGGTTCGCATAGTAGCCTGCACTTAGTACTACAAATGCGACCTATCAATCTGGTACATGTAGTAGCCTACACTTAGTACTACACACGTGACTCACAACGGATCATTTGTATCTCTTCTATTCTAAAGGTTCAATCGGGAAATTCTTCACTTTTCAACATTTTACTAACTCGTTCTTAGTCAATTCCTATTCGTAGTTTACATCAATTGATCATTCTATAGGCAGCCACATCTCATATAATAACAAAAGATCATAACATAAAAAAAATCGAAATATTATTTACATACAAACTTACTTGTTTCAAAGAAACATCATATTCCATCAAACTTCCAAACCTTTACCGGACGTACTTGAATTGTGGCTTCATTTACATAGCAATATCTCATAATCACATGGCGTTGCAACATTTTCATCATAATAGCAAAGCATGAAGAACATGTTATATCATCAAAATAATCACATAATATCAAATTATTCACATATATATACTTACAACTCATGTAATATCGAAGCATTAGCATTCAAATACAATATTGCATTTTTAAAATCACATGAACTTACCTCGGGTTTGAGTACGACTATATATTCTGATTTAGTCCATAATCCCATTCATTTCCAATCTATGCCCGAATCTCATTTTCCTTGATCTATAATACCACATTTAGCTTACTAATTAGTCACATTATTCATATGGGTCCAAAAATCATACTTTTACAAATTTACATATTTGCACTTTGGCTCCTAGGCTCGTAAAATTATTTTTATTCACTTTCCTTGCATTTTAAGCCTAGCTGAATCATTTTCATAACTGTAGCAGCCCTAATTTCCACTAAATCACACTTTTATGACAAATTTTGTAACTTTTACAAAATGGTTCTTTTTGATAATTTCACCAAAAATCACTTAGTAAAAGTCGTTTATTACATACCGAGTATTCATATTCTACCATTAGACATCAAAACACATGCATGTAATCCATGGGTAAATTTTTAAACACAAATCCTAGCTCAAAATATCGGTAGAAATGAGTAGATCTTGTTACGAGGATTTCAAAAACGTAAAAATCATTAAAAACGGGGCTAGAACGGACTTACAATCGAGCTTGGAAGCTTGAAAAACCCTAGCTATGTCTTCTTCATGCAAGTTTTGACCATGGGGTAGAAGATGGACAAAAATTGGCTTTTAATTTTGTTTTTAATTCATTTTAATTACTAGATTACCAAAATGTCCCTAACTTAAAAATATTCTATTTCACACATTTCATGTCCATTTTTGTCCAACAAATTATCCAATGGTCTAATTACCATTTAAGGGCCTCCAATTTAAAATTTCATAACAATGAGACACCTCTAACATGTAGAACTCAACTTTTGCACTTTTTACAATTTAGTCCTTTTGACCAAATTAAGTGCCCAAACATCAAAATTTTTTAACGAAATTTTCACGAAATCATCTGTGAAATTGTAGACCATAAAAATATAATAAAAACAAATTTTATTGTGTCAGATTTGTGGTCCGAAAACCTCTGTTCCGACTAGGCCATAATTCGAGATGTTACACAAGCTATGGGTCAGAATGTAAGTACACGATGTTGCTCACACAAGCTTTGGAGAATCCACAAAAAATGTAGGACCTTAGGGATCGGTAGGACATTCAAGACTAGCACCCGAAATATGAAATCTCTAATGACTTGTCATTTGTATCTTAAGAATTCTTAATATTCAACTGGGACTCATTATTCGTTAATTCATCATAACATGTATACATTTATATATAGATAGATTCATTTATATTGAAACAACATAGTAAGCATTCATTTAGCTAACATTAAAATGAACACAGCTCATACGAACTTACCTCGATAACTAGGGTCGTAGTGGTAAAGTCGAACTAATCTGAAGCTTTAGCTTTTCCTTGATTTAAGTCCAAATGTGGTTTATCTTGATCTAAATAGATAATTTCAATCAATTAAGTACTTCTAGTATTCAATTTAATCTATAGTTCATATTTATGCAAAATTAAAAAATTGCCCCTAACCAATTTAACTTTTCATAATTTAGTCCTTAAACTCATAACTTGAGTATAAATCAATTTAGCCTAAATCCAACTTAACCAATGTTACAAAGGACCTTAAAATAACCCATTATTACCAACATTTCACAACAAAACCCATTGATTTATACATTTAACAATTTAATCCCTATATCCAAAATTCAACAAAAATCACTTAACAAAACTTATTTATTTCACAACCAAGATAAATAATCTATCACTTAACTTCAAAACTGTAGTAGCCAAAATCTGCCCGGGCCCGTGAGATAAACAAATAAAAATAAATAAATAAAAGTTTATTTATTTCAGTCCAGTTTAAAAAAACCCAAATGTTAGTGGCCCAAATACTTAAAACCTCAGACCCGTTACACACAAGCCCAAAATTACATTTTAGCCCAACCAAATACTAGCCCGTTTACACCCAACCAGGTATGGCCCAAATGGCCCAATTTGGTAAACAGGAGAAGGAAAACCTAGGGTTTCTGGAACCCTAGGCGCCACAAACGGAAGGTTCCGGAGCTTGTATCACAGGCACGCCAATCGTCACCACCATCGGTGCCGTGATTCTAGGCCCCATGACGCACCGTGATCGGTGCACGGATCAACGTTTCCTCACCATGAAATCCTCAATGGTACCTGCAAAAGAGAAGAAGAACCACAACAGCAAAGGAAATAAACATGGAAAGAAATCAACAGATTCTTTCCCTAAAATGTAATTGAGGGTTATAAAAACCTCTTTCTTTTAATCTGTAATAGAGTTTTTTGGGCAAGAACAGAGAGATTCAATAAAAACAAAATCATCCTTATACTAAAGAAACCAGCAGTCGATCGAAATACATAAAGGTGAATGCTTTAAATATATGTGCATGTATATATTGCGAATAATGAAAACGAAAAGGGAAGCGTACTATTTCGATTTGTGTCGGAAAAAGGAAACTTTCCAGTTTCCAACCACCGTACTTGGAGGCCAAGACGGGGGCGCGTGAGTGCGTGCAAACACCGAACAGAGGCACGATAGCCCTCCGACAACTCCCCGAAGTCCTCGTTCAGAGGATTCTTTTTTTTTTTGAAGCAGAGTGCAAAATGATTTTAAAACTAAAATCTGGCTTATATAGCCTTGATGAAACGATGTCGTTTTGGTTTAATTCAATAAACATAAAATAGTGTCGTTTCAAGGCTTAGGATCCGCGCGTTGACCCGATGACCCGGGGAGGATCCGCGTGTTTTTGATAAGTGGTTTAATTGCTCAATTGATCCCTCCAATTTATTAAATTCTGTAATTTCATTTTATTTTATTTTTAATTCAGCCTTAATATTTTATAGTTATTTCAATTTAGTCCTAATGGCTTTTGAACTATACTCTGAGGTACGTTGGCGTTTTGGGATTAGGGCCAATTGCCCAGTGAGTCTCTCGATTTTTATGCGTTTTCCTAATTGGCTTTTCATTTTTTTAAATTTTAATCCTTTTACATATTTTTAATTTATTTTAAATACTTTATATATTAGTTTATTTTTATAAATATTAGTTATAAAATGACATATATATATTATTTTATATTATCCATCATATTAGATTTATTATCATTTATTTTTAAATTATATGTAATTAAATTTTATTATGTTATATGATATTATATTGTTTTATATAGTAGATGTATTATTAATATTTTATTAATTAAATATATATTTTGATAATAGATAAATAATAAATTTTTTATGTTATTATATTACTATATGTTTCGTATAAAATTTTATACATTATATTATATTATTTTATATCTTAATATATATATCATCATGTATAGTTTTAAAATTGTATAAATTACTATTAAACAAATTTTTATATACTATTAAATATTTAAAATTCATTTATCATTATATTATTTTATATATTGTTATATTTTATATTATTTATATATTAAAAGCTAGCTACATAATATTATTAAGTGTTGTTTGTTTGATATATATGTGTTATTATTATTATTTTTATATATATTATCACATATGTTTTGTATATATTTATATGTCTAATTATATATCATGCATTGTTTTTAAATTAATTATTACTTTGAGTGTTCGTATATTTTGCTTATTTCTCTTCAATATATGCTATGTATATCTTAATATGTATGTTGTTATGTAACTAAGATTTGCTTTATTTATGTATGTATCTAGCATAGGATCTTTAGATTATTGCTATCATATTATTTAAATGCATGTTTTAGCTACCTATTATTGTAATATGCTATATGTTATAATGTATATATATGATTCCTTATGCATTAATTAAAACGAGATTCAAAAGTCTTCAAAAATAAAAAGGCAATTCTTGGTATTTGGACATTTCGAAAAAGGTAGTGCCCTAACTTACTGGGTTGCAACTTTTCTCGTTGAGTTCAAATAGTCAAGCACCCTTCTAAGTTTTAAGGTTTTCAAAATACGAGCAACTGTCTTGGAATTTCAAAACGTTGTGTCCTAACTTACTGGATATGGCGTTTTTTCATTTTGAGATAAGGATTTTCAAAAAGGGTTAGCTTAGTTTCGAATGTCTTAAAAATATTGCTTCCTGACTTATTGGGGCGTAATATTTTGATTCATTTGATACAAGTGAACCCTAATATTCAAAATTAAAACATTCTAATTAAAAGAGGTTTGCATCTTAAAACTTTCAAATTTCCGACATTAACGACACGTGATAATCAATTAGGTACCAATTTTTGGACGTTACGAGGGTGCTAACCCTTCCTCATACGTAACCGACTCTCGAATCCGTTTTGTCGACTTTTATAGACCAAAATTAATGTTTTAAAACAAAACATTTTATAAGGTGATCCAATCACACCTAAAAAGATTGGTGGTGACTCCCATTTTTGTTTTCTTAAAGTTGATTCCCATTTTCCAAAACCCGATTAAAAAATGGTTTAGACAGCTTGACGACTCCACTGGGGACTAATAAGTAAGTCAAGCCGTGTAATTGATTATCTCTTGTCTTACTGTCGGAAATTAAAAAATTTTAAAATTTAATCCTCTTTGCATTACATGTGTTTATATTATTACATGTGTTGCTATATTCTGATATGCATTGCATTTGCATGACCGTTGTGGTCACACCCTTAAGTGGGAGTGAGAAGCTACGCCTTCGTGAGGTTTTTGCCTCCGTGCAGGATAGTGGATCACTTTCGGGATACATCCATACCTATGGTTTCGTGAGATTTTCATATCCGTGTAGCCATAGGGAAATGTATTCCCCTGAATTGAACTCAATTCAAATAAGCCTACAATGGGTGAGGATCGAGGAATCTGCTGGTTCGGGTACCTCAACTTTAGAACTAAACCACATATAGAAGGACCGTAAAAGCTCAACCTAGATAGAATTATACCGTAATTATTACCCTTGCAAGTTGCAGGTTATCTTTGAGTTTATTGTTATCATGTGATACTAACTATTTCCTTTCTTTTGTTGAATATCATTTCACATTTAAAAGGTATCGATTTTCGATCAGTTTCTAAGTTAGAGAGTTTTATTATGGAGAATGGACTTCTTGATGAAGTGGAAAACAACGCTAACATCCATATATGGTCAGAGCAAACTCAGTTAGTAAAGGAAAATAGTCTAGCCATGGGATATGTGCCAGAGCTATCAGACTACATTCGTATTAGCGTCACACAGGATAATCAGCATGAGTTAAAGGAAATATGGGATCAATGGGGTAGCAAAGCGAAGCAGTTGTTCTACAACAACCATGGGGACTTGCAGTACTTGCTTGACTTGGGAAAAGATGAGAGTTTGTTTCGGGCCATCACTCAGTATTGGAATCTTGTATACAGTTACTTTACGTTTGGAAAAGCCGATATGGTACCCGTGGTGGAGGAATATTCAGTTTTGTAGCATTGAGTTGATAAAGTTTACTCAAGGCCTGATTGTATTCCAACTTCTGTGAGGAAGTTGATGAATGTCATGGGGAGAGGGAGTGAGCTAAAATGGAAAGAGCAGGAGGAAAAGGGGCAGTCTTGGAATTTCTGCGTCTTCCGCCACTGGTGCGTCTTAATGTTGTTTCCAATCAAAGCAGAATTGGATACGAGGAAGATTGTTCGACACCCTATGGCAAGGCATGCTGCAGGAACTAAAGGGCAGAAGGTAATGTACTCACCAATCATTTCAAGGTGAACAAGAAGAGTACTGATGGACATTTCCACCATTACAACATTTCTCTTTCATATGAAGATGGTCGATGGTAAGAGTGTTGAAAGGAAAGTGATTGACAGAATGCATGGGCCTACAAAGGTAAGTTGGATGGAAAGAATTGTGCCTATGATGGTAAAAGGCTTATTTATTATAGGACCAAACAACAAGCATGAGTTTACTATGTTGCACTTATTAGAGACAATGGAAATGCAAGCCCTGATGGTCTATCAAAACGGACGCAAAAGAATGAGATTAAAGAAGACCATATCATTTAAAGACCTTTAAAGTGGAGATTAACTATGCTGAGAAGATAACCATAGAAGCATTTCAAAATGCTTTGCGTGGACAAGAATCTGAAAGCTCTCAAGAAACACTAAAGGTGATGGATATCATTTTAAGGCAGCATATTAAGCAGGAACGCCTACTTGTTTGCCAATCTTTCTTTCAAGATAATTAGAACAACTTCACAGACGTGGGAAGAGGTGTCCATAGATGTAGGGATTATCTCATGGGTGAAGCCATAGCTCAAGTTCGAGATGGTAGTAGATCATTTACGGACCATGAAGGTACAAGCTAATACATTGAGCACGAAATACAAGCTATAGTCAGATCATGGTCAAGAGTTAGCTTTGTTGAGTTAAAACTTTGGGCCATAGGACGAAGGCGTACTTGTAATCCATTCATATGTAAAGATATTTTTTTTCTAAATAAAGTTTTCTAAATGAAATTGAGTCGAGATCGATACCTTTTTGCATTCATGCATTTGCATTACATCACATCGCATCATCTGCATTTAAGTCCATAAAAAGACTCTAATTAGGGAAAAATTATTTTAGAGAGTTAATCAGGGATATGGAACAAAGGTTGGAGAGATTGGAACAAAGGCAAATACAGATGCAAGAGTAGTTGACCAAAATTCAACAAGATATACGTGATCAAATGTTGGAGCTCCAAAAAAATATAATTGGCCAGCTGAGACAGTTACTAGTCGAAGGGCTTGAAAAGAGGAAAAGACTAGTGGTCAACATTGAAGATGATAATGAGGTCATCGTTTATTCCCCAAATTTTACTCCAATAGGGGTCCAGACTCAACTAGATGTACATCCGCAAGAGATACCAGTTACTATCAAACCCCAACAGCATCAAGCCGGTATGTTGGCACCAGTAAATAATCAGTAGGCTCAGGTCCTAATTCGGGGAGCAATTCAGCCAGTCTTGTCATCATTAGAGAAGCAAGGAAGGCCAGTGTGGAGTGTTCGAAACAGTGCGAAGCTCTTAAAAAGCAAGAGTGGAGCTCCCGATACAATACCTCGAGGGCAATGACGAGAAAAGAAAATGAGGTGAAGCTGTTGACTGTAAGACAACCAAGAATGTCAACTACTAGACATCAGGTTCCTCAAAAGCAAGAATTCAATCCGAGACGAATCCTGAAAAGCTTCCCTTTACATCAATTCTAGTGTCGTATAAGGAGCTATATCATAGATTATTTGATGCACATGTAGTGTCCCCGTTTTACATAGAACCGTTGCAGCCCCCATACCCCAAATGGTATGATTTGAACGCTCAATGTGAGTATCATGCGGGACGCACAGGACATTCAATTGAGAATTGCACTGCCTTTAAAAAGATGATCGAAAAACTCATCAAAATAAGTGTTATAAGCTTTGATCATCCCTCTGGGGTAGAGAATTTATTACCTAATCATTTAGATGGGGAAGTGAATTCCATGACGGAAAGGGGCATGGGATCCAAGAATGCACCAAGTTTCAGGGCTTTTGAGCAGGACTTGATGTTGAGGAATCTGAATAACGTACCCGAAGAGGAAACCAAGGAATAAAACTGGTGAGCCCTTGCACATTTAGGAATGTTTTGAACAATGAAATTGTGGAAGTGATCCTTGTATTTTAAAGTTAATTTAGAGTAATGTTCAAAACACACTTGTTGTCTTAAAGCCTAGAAACAATAAGATTTCATTTGTGAAATAGGCTCATGTTTGGACATTTTTGTTTCAATAAAACATATTTTTCATGATTAATTTGAGCAATTGTTCCCTCGTTTTTTCTTCATTCATAACGTAAATAGTTATTCTTGAATTCATTTATTCCTTGTATATTCTTTTGCGCCTATTGAAGATCCCTAGATATCAATGGTAGGGGCAACGATACTACAGATTAAGAGTTCCTTTTGAGCGCTACATGTTTTTAGAGGAATCTCAGTACTCTGAAGATGACAGAGATTGCGATTTGTTTCTAAATTTGTTGAAAACGGTAAAGCAAAAAGAGAAATAAATTCTACCCTACGAAGAGGGGGTAAAAGATATAGCCTTAGAAGAAATGAAAGGCTGTACGTTGGAACAAAGCTAGTTTTCCTGCACCTCACATTGATGCCTTGGTGGACAATAATGTTGGATACTTGGAGCTCCGCAATTCCTTCTTTGTTTGCTTCCCAATAAGAAAAACTTTGATTTTTATGGGCCATGAAAGCAGAACAATCTGTCTGAGTATGGCATCGTGACTCAATGTATGGCGCTAGTTAGGGTGAAGGATCAGTGCTTTACAAACCTCTTCTAAAAATCAATGCAAAGCTTGGAGGACTAAATTCCATGTTAGTAATTGAGCAAACACCTTCAATTCCAGTTGTTTCAAAGGTTCTAATTATCATCCTTGGAATGGATGTATTATTTAGCTCTCCTGAGCAGTCTGATATACCGTCAATAGCTGCGGTGGTTAGTTTCATGAAGTGGCCATTGATTTCCAGTTATAGGGCATCAGGCCGTACACAGTCTTTGAAGATTGAAATGATAGATTCTCTCTTCAAACTAGTTTCTGACAAAGTGGATGAGGGTATTGTAAGACTTCTATACAAGTTTAGGGAAAAGGAAGCCTGATCAAATTATCATATTCAGGGATGAAGTTAGCAAGTCACAGTTCAATCAAGTATTGAACATTGAGCTGGATTAAGTAATTAAGGCTTGCAAATTTCTTGATAAGAGTTGGAACCCCAAGTTTGTGGTCATTGTGGCACAGAAAAATCATCATGCTAAGTTTTTTCAGCAGGGATCTCCTGACAATGCCTCGCCTGGAACCATTATAGACAACAAAATCTATCATCCTAGGAACAATGATTTCTATCTTTGTGCCCATACTGGAATGATTGGAACTACGAGTCCTACTCATTAACATGTTCTCTTAGGTTAGATTGGGTTTTCGGCTGATGATCTGTAGGAGCTAGTCCATGCTATATCAAAGAAATGCCACAGACATATCTGTTGTGGCCCCTACTCGCCGAGCTCATTTGGTAACCTCACAGTTAGAGCAGTTTATAGAGTTTAAATATACTTGAGAAAGATCATCAAGCCATGGTGGAATGACAACTCCAGGAGCGATTTCTGTACTTTAGCTTCCCAGAATGAAAGATAATGTCAGCAGCTCTATTGAACTATTTTTATATAGAGCTTCTGGATTTTAGCTACTATTCGCTTTCTTTGTCTGACAAACATCAGCCCAGATTTTTGTTGGGGCAAAAGAATTTCATGAGGGGGAACTTATGTTACAAGAGATTCTTCCCATGCAAAGGATTTCAAAGGAAAATAGATACCAAATGGGAAAGACTATAGATTCTGAAAAAGCCTCCTCTAGTGGTACGAAAGATTTACCCAATACAATGAATTTAGACTCAACTAAGGAGTATTTTGTCTGAAAATAAAGGGAAGCCAAAGTGAAAACCCACAAAGGGCGCTTTAAGACTTCTATTTCAAAAAAAAAAGAGAAAAGAAAAGAAAAATGGAAAATGGAAAAAGAGAAAAAATGGAGAGGCCAAGGTGAAAACCCGCAAAGGGCGTCTTGAGACCAAAGGGGTTTTGAGCTGAAAACCCGAAAGGGCGGCTCAAATTTTGGTTTGTAGCAATGACCTTGCTGTACCGGAGTCAACAGGTAGTGAAGTATGTTACATACCGGGGCATCAACAAAGTACTTTGGGTCTTCTAAACACATGTTAAACTCAAAACAGTATTCATGGAATTTGTATATAGAAGCCCAAGCTGCGATATCTAAGGCATCTGATTTTTGTCTTGTTTACTTCTTTGGATTCTCTTTCTTCTCAAAGATAGATTCCTAGATTAATCTCTTTTGTTCTTCTTTTGATAAATCATTCAAACTCTAATTTTCCTCAAGATCAATTTATTATCCATTATTCATAAAGTATGTTGCATTGAAATAATAATGGAGGAACTAAAATATCTTCACAAACGAAGTTTTGCATATTGCTCTAGAAATTTCTAGATGATACAAAGAAACTAAAACATAACAATTGTTTAAGGAATTCCCATTGAGTGAGGATTGGAGGTACTCAAGAAATTTTCTTCTTCGGTACAAATGGTGATTAGACGATGTTGATCCTAAGAAATGATCATTTCATGAACATCTCCAATGGGTCGTAACATATGGGAATGGTACAGTGAACCAGATCGATGGAAAGGGTTCCAAGCATACGAGCAAAATAGGGTTGGTATTTTTGAGTGAAACAAAACGAAACTTGAATGAATCAAGATGTCTGAAATAAAAGTCATTTTCATTTTGCATCATAATATGTCTAATTAGGAGCATTTGACTCATTTCAATCATGGCATCCTAATCATTAGGCATAGGCACATACACATTCTACAGGTTATGTCCTCTAAGGGACAATGAAGATCGAAGATTTCAACATGGCATCCCTGTGCTTATAGGGAACAAGTTGAAGATAGCAGATCTTATTTCTCTGTATTCGACAGGGAACAGATCAAAAATAGTAGATCTTATCTCTCTGAAATTGACGGGGAGCAGATCCAAGATAATAGATCTTATCTCTCTGTATTCGACAGGGAGCAGATCGAAGACATAATAGATCTGACCTTCATCGGGGCAGATCCAAGATGGCGGATCTTATCTCTCTGTAATAGACAGGGGGCAGATCCAAGATGACAGATCTTATCTCTCTGTAATAGACGGGGAGTAGATCCAAGATGACAGATCTTATCTCTCCGTAATGGACGGGGAGTAAATCCAAGATGACAGATCTTATCTCTCTGTAATGGATGGAGAGTAGATCCAAGATGACAGATCTTATCTTTCTATATTCGACGGGGAGCAGATCGAAGACGTAGCAGATTTGACCTTTATTAAGGCACATCCAAGATGATTTGACATCTCTATGTTCGAAGGAGAGCAGATCGAAGACATAGCTGATTTGACTTTCACGTGTTTACGTTGAAGCAAATCTAAGATGATTTGGCATCTCTATGTTCGACGGAGAGCAGATCGAAGACATAGATGATTTGGCTTTCACGTGTTTACGTTGAAGCAAATCTAAGATGATTTGGTATCTCTGTGTTTGACGGAGAGCCGATCAAAGATATCGACATGACAGTCTTGAGTTTGTAATGAGAAGACTGAGGACCATAATCCGATAAGGCCAGGCAAATTTGGTCTTTTTATAAGTCTTTGCTCGATTCCTGTTACACAGCAATAAGCAAAGTGGGGCAGCTGTAGTAGCCCAAATCTGCATGGGCCCGTGAGATAAACAAATAAAAATAAATAAATAAAAGTTTATTTATTTCAGTCCAGTTTACAAAAACCCAAATGTTAGTGGCCCAAATACTTAAAACCTCAGACCCGTTACACATAAGCCCAAAATTACATTTTAGCCCAACCAAATACTAGCCCGTTTACACCCAACCAGGTATGGCCCAAATGGCCTAATTTGGTAAACAGGAGAAGGAAAACCTAGGGTTTCTGGAACCCTAGGCGCCGCAAATGGAAGGTTCTAGAGCTTGTATCACAGGCACGCCAATCGTCACCACCATCGGTACTGTGATTCCAGGCCCCATGATGCACCGTGATCGGTGCACTGATCAACGTTTTCTCGCCATGAAATCCTCAATGGTACCTGCAAAAGAGAAGAAGAACCACAACAGCAAAGGAAATAACATGGAAAGAAATCAACAGATTCTTTCCCTAAAATGTAATTGAGGGTTATAAAAACCCTTTTCTTTTAATCTGTAATAAAGTTTTTTGGGCAAGAATAGAGAGATTCAATAAAAAACAAAATCGTCCTTATACTAAAGAAACCAGCAGTCGATCGAAATACATAAAGGTGAATGCTTTAAATATATGTACATATATATATTGCGAATAATGAAAACGAAAAGGGAAGCGTACCATTTCTATTCGTGTCGGAAAAATGAAACTTTCCAGTTTCCAACCATCATACATAGAGGCCAAGACGGGGGCGCGTGAGTGTGTGCAAACTCCGGACGGAGGCACGATAGCCCTCCGACAACTCACCCCAAGTCCTCGTTTAGAGGATTTTTTTTTTTGAAACAGAGTGCAAAATGATTTTAAAACTAAAATCTGGCTTATATAGCCTTGATGAAACGGTTTCGTTTTGGTTTAATTCAATAAACATAAAATGGTGCCGTTTCAAGGCTTAGGATCCGCATATTGACCCGATGACCCGGGGAGGATCCGCGTGTTTTTGATAAGTGGGTGAATTGTTCAATTGATCCCTCCAATTTATTAAATTCTGTAATTTCATTTTATTTTATTTTTAATTCGGCCTTAATATTTTATAGTTATTTCAATTTAGTCCTAATGGCTTTTGAACTATACTCTGAGGTACGATGGCGTTTTGGGATTAGGGCCAATTGCCCAGTGAGTCCCTCGGTTTTTATGCGTTTTCCTAATTGGCTCAAATTCTTTTTATATATTGTTTTAATTAGCCCAAAGTTTTCATTTTTTAAAATTTTAATCCTTTTACATATTTTTAATTTATTTTAAATACTTTATATATTAGTTTATTTTTATAAATATTAGTTATAAAATGACATATATATATTATTTTTATATTATCCATCATATTATATTTATTATCATTTATTTTTAAATTATATGTAATTAAATTTTATTATGTTATATGATATTATATTGTTTTATATAGTAGATGTATTATTAATATTTTATTAGTTAAATATATTTTTTGATAATAGATAAATAATAAAATTTTTTATGTTATTATATTATTATATGTTTCCTATAAAATTTATACATTATATTATATTATTTTATATCTTAATATATATATCATCAGTATAGTTTTAAAAATTGTATAAATTACTATTAAACAATTTTTTATATACTATTAAATATTTAAAATTCATTTATCATTACATTATTTTATATATTGTTATATTTTATATTATTTATATATTAAAAGCTAGCTATATAATATTATTAAGTGTTGTTTGTTTGATATATATGTGTTATTATTATTTTTTATATATATATTATCACATATGTTTTGTATATATTTATATGTCTAATTATATATCATGCATTGTTTTTAAATTAATTATTACTTTGAGTGTTCGATATTTTGTTTATTTCTCTTCAATATATGTTTTTATGTAACTAAGATTTGCTATATTTATGTATGTATCTAGCATAGGATCTTTAGATTATTGCTATCATATTATTTAAATGCATGTTTTAGCTACCTATTATTGTAATATGCTATATGTTATAATGTATATATATGATTCCTTATGCATTAATTAAAAACGAGATTCAAAAGTCTTCAAAAATAAAAAGGCAATTCTTGGTATTTGGACATTTCGAAAAAGGTAGTGCCCTAACTTACTGGGTTGCAACTTTTCTCGTTGAGTTCAAATAGTCAAGCACCCTTCTAAGTTTTAAGGTTTTCAAAATACGAGCAACTGTCTTGGAATTTCAAAACGTTGTGTCCTAACTTACTGGATATGGCGTTTTTTCATTTTGAGATAAGGATTTTCAAAAAGGGTTAGCTTAGTTTCGAATGTCTTAAAAATATTGCTTCCTGACTTATTGGGGCGTAATATTTTGATTCATTTGATACAAGTGAACCCTAATATTCAAAATTAAAACATTCTAATTAAAAGAGGTTTGCATCTTAAAACTTTCAAATTTCCGACATTAACGACACGTGATAATCAATTAGGTACCAATTTTTGGACGTTACGAGGTGCTAACCCTTCCTCATACGTAAATCAATTCTCCGAATCCGTTTTGTCGACTTTTATAGACCAAAATTAATGTTTTAAAACAAAACATTTTATAAGGTGATCCAATCACACCTAAAAAGATTGGTGGCGACTCCCGTTTTTGTTTTCATAAAGTCGATTCCCATTTTCCAAAACCCGATTAAAAAATGGTTTCGACAAAAACCTATTAAAAAAACCGTGACAAGTCCCTCAACCTTTAACAGTTTTGCAAATTAACCCCTGGGCTAGCTAGACTAAGCTAAAACAAACTCGAAAACATAAAAATAATTAAAAAAAGGTTGAAAAACACATACCATGAACTAGAACAAGCTTAGCCAAACCAAGCATTCAACAATGGAGTTCTTCTCTCTTTAAAACCGGTTAAAGATGAAGAATAAAAGATGATACATGCTTTAATTTCTTTTGTTTAAAGTTTAATTACTAAATTACCATATTAACCTTTAAAAACTAACAAAATTTCATTAAAACCTTGTCCATGCACATCCACTAACACTTTAAATGATACATTTACTACTTAAGTCCTTTAGTTTAAGATGTCATAGCCATTGTACCCCTTTAACTATTATAACTCAACTTTTATAATTTTTACGATTTAGTCATTTTCACCTAATTAACCATTTAAACATAAAAAATTCTTAACAAAATTTTAAATACAACCTTAATATAATCTCATAGACATTAAATAAATAATAAAAATAATGATTCACTTGTCAGAATTGTGATCCTGAAACCACTATTTTCGATACAATTGAAAACGAGATGTTACAGTGTAAGGAAGGAAACTTCCTAAATCTGGGTTTTGTGATGATGTTTCTTGCAAGCTTGTTTAGTTTTTTGGTATAACTATCTAATAAGTTTAATGACTGATTGTGTGCGTACACTTTAAAACAACTAATTTATGAAACAATTTTTAAAGTCTAGTTTTGCTGCAAGCGCACAGGTCTGTTGTAATATTTATAATGTTACAATGAAACATTGAAGTATTACAAAGATCGGACCCAAAGGATGAGATGATTGAGCAATAACTAGTATACACAATAGATGCTAAGTGGCTACTAATACAATTTTATATTACAATGATTCATAAAAGATAAGTTTGTAAGATAATTAAATACTTTACTCTATGGACTAAATTGCAAGAAATGTAAACTAGAGGGACTATTTAGAAAATGACTAATAAGGGTTGGTTGACTGTGATGTGGTTCACCAAATCTCGGACTAGAGACATAAATCGTGTAAATTATCAAGTGGGTCCATTTTATCTTCCAATCTCAATTTTACTAACTTAGACGGATTAGGTTTGATTTATCCAATCTCACCAGTTAATCCGGGACTAACGAACGAGTACGTGACAAGATTACCTTCCAATCTCACTTTATCTTAATATTCCCCTATGATACGAGCACACCCCGGAGCTCATTAAGCTCTGAAAATGAGCTCCTCAAGCTACTTGAAGTTCTAATAAGCCGATTGCAATATAAACGTTTCCTAGAAGCTGTTTTAGCTTCTAATGCAAAACCTTGGTTCGAAACAAGGGCCAATGCTCACAAAATTAGCTTGAAGCAACTATCCAAAGTACCCATGCATTGTTGGCAAGCTGATCCTAGCTCATTTCCAGCTCCTCGAGCTCTATCCAGCTCAATTCAGCTCATTTGAGCTTGTTTCATCTCATTTGAGCTCAACCGAGCTTACTTTCAGCTCGTTCTTTATTTCAATAACTTAAACTAAGTTTTAGTTTTATATTAATTAGTTTGTTACAGCTCATTAACGAAAATCCTAGATCAAATAAGTTCATTAAATGTTTTCACTTAGTTTGAGATAGCCAAACTTAATGCTACTAGATAGTCTTTAATTAATGTGTTTAGTTTAGCTTAGCATGATATTTATGATGTCTAGTTCATGCTCTTAACATGTTCATGCCGAATATACATTGGGATTTAATGTGTTAATGTTTCTTGTAGGTTCAGCCGAATGTATTAAGTGCATTTAATGAGATTCATGCACGGCTAGGTACATGGATTATAAGAGTTCATGCATGAAAGAATTTATGCATGGTAGGCTAGCTATTGGTGATCCCTAAGCAACCTTTTGGCCAAGAGTTAAGTTCCTCAATGTGACCAAATGCATGAAGGAGCCATTAATGCAAGTACATGCATGGCTTAATACATTGTATAGAAGGATGCATGCCCAACTAATGTTCAATGGATGGCATTTGAAGGAATTCATGTATTGGGGACATTCATGCAAGTGAAGGCTATTTTATGTACATGTATTTGAAGATTCATGGACCATAATTAAAGAAGAACATATATTGGGATGTTTTATGCATGTTTCATGCATATCCAAGATGTCCATTCAAGTATTCAAGGTACATTCAAGCTTCATTCTGCCAAGGGAGATGTAAGAGCATCAAAGGGCTGCACATTCATGAACTAAGGCTATCCTTCATTACCAAGCATGCATGAATGCATCAAGGAAACAACATGATGGTTCGACCATTCATTCACCATCTTCCAAGCATTTTTTTGCTTGTTCAAGAATTTGACTATTGATGCTCCATTTAGTCTAATGTGGACTTAGTCTTTTAATGATTTTTTCTAGAATATTCAAGTGAATTCATAGTTGAATTACTTAGCCTTTAAGCTAGTTATTTTGTCCATTCGGTTATCATATGTTAGGCTATAAATACTTAGCATTTTACAATTGTAAGGGACTTTTTGACAATTTGTTTAATGAAACTCTGTTTCTGTGAGGTTGCTTCCTCTCATATCCCGTACAAGTTTTGAAGACTTATCTAGTTGTGCTAGTGGCGTCTACCGAGCTTGTTTGAACTTATCACCATCTCTGGTGTGGCGTTCACCTATCCTACGACTTCATCTTTCACCTTAACAATATAGGAACTGGGGTGACACTTTTTAGTGTTGAATCATTCCTGATGTTTAAGTTCAATATTCCATCTCCATATTCTTTTTACTTTCTTGTTATTTCCAAACCAAACCATCTGCCCATCACCCAACCTTGTTTCACATTAGCTGAACCTATCACCATACACTTACCCCTTTTTGAACCCTATTTGCCTTTATCAAGCCTATTAAACCTATCTCTACACTCAAGGCCCTCTTGCAAACGGCTCTTCTCGAAGATGATCAGGCACACAGTGAATTCGACTCCATCACCCGAGCCAGATCGCATCACCCTAAGGGCGTCACAACCTAAGTTCTTACTTTTATTCAAATTAGTCCAATTTGTTACGATTTAGTCCTTTGTCCAAGAATTTTAGTTTACCCACATCTTCATCAACCAACCTTCTTAAGGTTTTAGCTACACATGCTCAAAGTCAAGAAAATAAACATAACAATAGAAAACAAAGCAACCATAAAAGTAAAGCTTAAGAAAAATATGAAATTTGATCTTTTTATGCAAGAAAACTTAAATAACATGAAACCAAAAGCATTTGACAAAGAAATCTAATGTAAGAAACATAAAAGGAACAAGTTTAACATATTGGAAGTAAAATAAACTAAAATATATTAAACTAAAGCTTAATGAGTCTTGAAAGCAAGGTATAGAGACTGAAAATGTAAATAAACCTTAGCTACAGTGTTAACTAACTTAACTAACATAAACATCAAGAATAATAAGTAAATGCAAAAAAATAAACTCTAATCTAAGGTAGAAGAGAAAAATAAAAACCATAGAAAAGTGTAGAGAAAAACTAAAAAAAACTTAGACAAAACTAAACCTAAAACTAAGATAAAATGCTTCTCTCTCCTCCTTAGCAATTTTTGGTTGTTTTGAAGGGTGTTCTGATGACTTTTTGATGCTAAAATTACCCCCACACAGGTCATGTGTGATTGGTGGGTCATGTAGACAAAGGTTGCCCTTTTTGTCCAAGTTTGTCCCTCTAACGAAAGTGATATCATAATACCTAGAAAATGACATCGTGATATCTCAAACAGTGTTGAACTTAGGGTCTTCCTTGAGAGATGGATATCGCGATACCCAAGGAGGTTGTCGCGATACCATTGAAGGGTCTCCTTAGTCTTTTATACTGTTGGTGGTATCACGATACCCTTGCCCTAGATGTCGTTCTAGCTCATTTTTGACCTCTAACACGTCCCTACATCACTCAAATGCACATTAGACCTCCTAATGGCACTATCGACCAATTTGGGTAAAAAAATAGACGAATGAAAGATTTTTACTTATTACCTGAAAAATATAAAAATACAAAAATAATGAAAAACTAAGCTAAAAATTGTATTTTACTCAAGAAAAAGCTCTTTAACATCAATTTGTGGTTGATCATTTATGCAACACCCTATACTCGGCTCTGTCACCGAGCCCAAATACTAAGACTCTACACCACCGTCTCACGTCGTATTCATCACAAACCATCACATCGTTACGCATGAATCCTTTTTTTCTTTAATAATATAATATAACAGCATTCACATGAAACGTAAGTCATACATGCTCTTAGGAGGTTGAATTATGTTAAACATTCATTGATTAATCATAAAATAAGTACTAAGCATGCATTAGGACCATTTAGCAAAATTTTGCCAAAGTTGTTACGTAGGTATCGATACTAGAAGAGTGGTATCGATACAGCTACAAAAATGGATACCAAATTAGCTTACTATTTCTAGTCTTAAAAACCCAACTTTTGAAAAACATCAGTACCACTGAAAAAGCATAAATACTTGTGATAAAATATCGATACCAATTTACAAAACTGTATCATGCACTTTTAAACATCGGATTTATCATCACATAGATCATTCCAAATAGGTTCTAAACCTCATGCATCAATTGCCTCCTAAATAAACATCGAAATGTCTCAAATAACAGTCCCAAAACACCGTATTTAAAGTCCATAAATTACCAAGCATGATAGGCATGCAAACAACCAAAAATCATAGCAAAACCAACATAAAGTCTACCATATTGTCTTTTATTCCCAAAAACTCAAATAATTAAAAGAACACCTTCTAATAAGCAACTAAAGCTTTGGCTTGGATCACCCTTTGAGACCACATTGCTCACACTGACACTACTTATCTACAATGGTTAAAGAGAAATGGTTGAGCTTAACAAACTCAGTGAATGCTCTGAACAACCACTACGTAAACAAGTCACCATGCATCTACTAAGCAGACATGTAGCATTTTCATAACACATTTAACTCTAGTATCATATTTCACACATTTAATCATCATCCATTTATACCATTACATATTTACCACTTTAACCACATGATTATTTAAGCATATATCATAGCACATATAAACCATCTTTAATCATATTCATTTATATTATAAGATAGTTTGGTTCTTGAGGTTATAAAACGTAAAATAGACTTCATCACCACTCATCGGATACACAGATCTCCAACACACCAAAACGGCTCATAAAGTCAATCTTGTCCCATAAGTGAAGCACATAGCTAACACTTTCCAACACACCAGCACACATATCCCGGTGACTGGAGCTTAGCTCACATTCCCTTATCTTACTAAAAACTATCCCTAGGCCTCAACATCCCAAAATCACATCACAAAAGTGAGTACTCACAATACTATGGCATGCCAACTATATCCACAGTTTCATAATATCACAAGGACAAAATATCCACATTATTATCGCATATTTACTTACCGATTTTTTGCACATATTCACATCATTACCACATTATAATCACTATCACATGGTATGAAAACATACCAACATACTTACTGTCACATGGCATGAATAACATAACCACATGTTCTCTTTCACAACAGTCGTCACAAGCTTATGGAATATGTCATAGTATATCATATATGTTCATATTTCACAATTGCACAAGCACACATATATCACATTTTATCATAGGTGTGAGAACTCTTACTCTCAGAATTTAAAGTAGGGGTTTAGGCTACTTCTAAATTTCTAATTACACAATGAAGTATCTATGAGCAACTATTCCAAAACACTCACCAAAGTTTGCTTTCATCAAAAGCCAAAACCTTAGACAAGCTTTTCTTTTCCCTTGTCACTACTTGTTGAAGGTCCTATTGACTCCGACACTTCAACAACACAAAGCACACAAACATACAATCAACAATCAGTCATCAACTCACCTTAAACAATAAAAAATAATAGCCTAAGCTACATTCACTTATTAACCGAAACCTTCGATACGAAAAACTTTAAATTCAAATATCTCGACCTACACTTAATCATTTCGCATGAAACAAATTTTGTTCATCTACGACTAATTCCCAACTTTTAAACTACACAAAATTACACAATTTAATCTATCGATATTTTTCGACAAGTTTTGGCCATTATGACGACAACTTATTAAAACCCGAGAAATTTTTAACAAAACTTCAATGTAGCTTTAGAAACCTTCAAATCATGTTAAAATAATTTGAAAAACATTTTGAAACCAAATTTTAATCCACAATCCTGAAATTTACCATTAATATAACCAAATTTTTGGCTTTTCTTTAAAACATGCAAACCCACTCTTGAAAAAGAACAAAATTAATGAGGTTTTAGGATGTTTTCTTGAAATTTATGAAGGTTTAACACTTTAGGAGTGATGAAAATCAAAATAATGTAGTTTGGACATCAAAAATCAATTGGGAGAGCAAGGGGCGACAACACTATGGAGAAGGAGAAAGCAATCCTAAAAAATAAGTTGAGAATGGAGGGTTTTAGGTTGAATTTAAAATTTTGGTCTAATTGCTTCATAAAAACTCTTATTTTACAAATCAGTCCTATTTTCAAAATTAAAGGTATTTAAAACTCATTTTCAAAAATTGACTTAATTTCCTAATAGCCATTGTCGAAAACATTATCGATTACCAACCTTATGAAATTCTGAGTACATATAAGCTAAAATTCCTAACATACCCTTAAAACTTCTAGGTCCAATTTTAGGGTGTTACAATTTAACTATTTATATCATAGCTCAGGAAACTTTTTGTAACATCCCATTTTTCAGTGAAATCAGAACAGTGGTTGCGGGACCATAAATCTAATTCGAAAATAAGGCTTATTTTTATTTCATAATACCATCCATATTATAATATGCATGTCTTGTGAAAATTTTGACACGAAAATTTTAGTGATTAAGTGCTTAATTACGAGAATGACTAAATTGCATAAAATGCAAAAGTTAAATTCTAGTAGCTATAAGGATCAAATAGCTATGGAATTCAAAAATTAAGGTCCTTATATGGTAATTAGACCATTAAGAAAAGTATGTAGATTTTTCTTGGTGACTCATCCATGGAAATAGAGAAAAAAAGGGAAGGACTAAATTGGAAATAGTAAAATACTTAATTAATTAAAAAGATGATAAAAGAAATCATCTTATTTTATTTCAGCTTCAACCTAAAACACATGGAAACCCTAGGAGAGAGAAAAGAAACTTTCAAGGCCTAATTGGGTAAGTTCTCTTGTCCCATTTTTAGCAATTTTGGCATTTTTGAAATCGGGATAGCTTAATCTCTCTATTTGAAGGATTAATTTGAAAAGTTATCAAGGTATGAATGTAACACCCTTACCTATACCCGAGACTGGGACAAAGTATGAGGCATTACCGGACATATACTCAGATATTTCAGAAAGGCGAGTTATAAAATTTCATTTCCAAATTCAAACCGATTGAACAAAATCATACTCCTTATTATGGGCCTACAGGGCCGAAACTGTGCATTATTAGCGGTCAGGGACTAAACCGAGAACTATAGAAAATTTTAGTAAAATGCCTAGAGCTATGTCTCACATGCCCATGTAGAGGCAAAGTACACGCCCGCGTGTTTGGGTACATGCCCGCGTGTTTTGGGACATGCCCGTCCCCCTCACCCGTGTTGAATTATTTGATTTATTTTCCATTTTGAACCTACAGGGGTTTTCAACCGGTCAAGCACACGCTCGTGTCCCTCACACGGCCTAGACACGCCTGTGTCATCGCCTGTGTCCAAAAACCCAAACATTCTATTTATGATGTCATCACTTATTTGGGGGCACACGGCCAAGGCACATGTCCGTGTGCTAGGCTGTGTCCTTCACATGGTTGAGACACACTACCGTGTCTCCGCCCGTGTGTTTACTACCATGCAAACTGACCTATAATTCTAGGTGCAGGGGACACACGACCATACCACATGCCCATGGGGCTAGCCATGTGTCACACATGGCGTAGACACATACCCGTGTGTCTACCCGTGTGGACCATTTTGGAGGCTATTTTCTAAGCCTTTGGTCACCCTCAACTAGCCATACATACCACTATGGTCTTTGGATATTTATCAAGGTATAGTTGTACCCTTAAACTTTCTTGGCCAAGGTTATACACATTACTACTTGTCTCATTTTAAACTATGGTCATAATACCCTCATTGTTTTAGGGTTACTCTTTCAATAATCACATTTTATAACTCATGTCCTTTATGCCCTAAATCATTCCCAATTATTTTGGCCATCATTCTCATGTTCATTCATGGTATAACACCTTTGGCATTCACATGAAGCATTCACACATAACCATGCACATTTAGTAGGTTTATAACCTACATCAAAATGAGCCATACTTCATGGCCATATATAGAATGATGTAAGCATATCATTCAAGCTCTTACATTGGCCAGCCAAATGACACATATAACAAAATAACCAAAAATCCTATACATGCCATTATAACAAAATAAAAGTTTCTATATACCAAAATAAGACAAGTTGATAGTGTAGACAAAGCTCCGATAGTCTTCCAAGTTTCACGAGTCCTCGAGCTTTGAAAAATAAGGGAAGAGAAAGGAAGGTAAGCATTTACATTCTTAGTAAGTCCAGATAACTGGAAAGTAAACTTACCAGTAAATTAGCATACAACCATATTAGGCAATAATTCCAACAAGTATGAAATAGTTTCCCTATCACATGAACTCAATCGTCAAGTTAGTCTCATATCAATACATCATGTCATTAGTCTTAGATGAGCTCATCAATTCAATATTTCATTCTCTATTTCTCATGTTAATCCCATTGAATTTCTTAGAAATCTCTGTGTATAGCCCAACTACCGTCAAGTCATACAAGTGATCATCTTAAGTATGCACTCCCACGAACCTTACATTTTACGGCAGGATTACCAGTCCGGGCTAAATCCCCCATAGTATCAACTCATATAGCATTGTCAGGATTACTAGTCCAAGATAAATCTCTTTCAATGACAATTGCTCTCATAAACTTGGATCTGAATTGTCAGACCAGGCTGAATTCAGTCCTCAATCGAATTACCCGTCCGGGCTAAATCCTTATTGCACCCATATTCTTCGAGAGGCTCGATCACTCAAGGAACACCTGTCCAGGCTAGATCCTTTCTATATTGGAATCAGCGGGTTACTTGTTTGGGCTAAATCCTTCCCTGCAACACATGCAGGATCTCAAGTCATGTAAGTCATAATTTAACCATCGGATTTCCCTTTCTATTTCAACCGGGACATTTATCATCTTTTCATTTACACTAGCACGTTTTATGGATTATCATACATTCAAGAACATCTATTTTTAAGTATGTTAAGAGTTTACTTCGGGTTATACGATCCTACCTGGTAGTCATTTTGGATTCGTGTCTTAGTTATTCCGAAACCTTTTTTTTTCCACGGTCGACCTCCGAAATTGGTTTCTCGGGGTCTATATCAATAAAATTAGACTATTAATACATCACATTTTTCATTTTAGGATTAAAACTCACCTTTAGGAAAAATGACCATTTTACCACTAACCTTTCACAATATTTACAATTTAGTCCTAAGGCTTATATAATGGAATGCATGTAATTCTTTGGCTACCCAAGCCTAGGCGAATATTATTCACACTTATAGCAGCCCATGTTTTTCCTTCACTCTTTATTTTTCTACCCATTCTCACAACTTTTACAATTTAGTCCTTCAAGCCAATTCCATGAAAAACCACTTAGTAAAAGTTGTTTATCATCCTTTAAACTCTCATATTCTTTCATAAATCATAAAAAAAAAACATCTCATGCATGGGTAATTTTCTAAACATGAACCTTAGCATGAGATATGTGCAGAAATAGAAAGAGCATCTTACGAGGATCTCAAAAATATGAAGAACATTAAAAACGACGCTAGGATTGACTTACTATCAAGCTTGAAATGTTGGAAAACCCTAGCTATGGAGACCCTTAGAATTTTGGAAGCATGGAAAATAAAATGAGCTGATTTTAGCTTGATTTTTCCCTTTTTATTTAGTTTATTACCAAATGACCAAAATGCCCTTCCTTACTAAACTTCCAAAATTTTTCATGCGTGTCCATTTTTGTCGGAAAACTTAGAAATTGGGTAAATTATACTTTAAGGACCTCTAATTAATATTCCAAAGCAATTTCATACAAATTATTTCTAGAACCCAAGTTTTGTAATTTATTCAAATTGGTCCCTAATTACCAATTAGACACCTTGCACATAGAATTTCTTCATGAAACTTTAACACATGCATATTCTCATATCCTAGACCTCATAATGATCATAAAATAATTATTTTAACGTCAAATTTCTGGACCCAAAATTACTATTCCGACTAGGCCCTAATTCGGAATGTTACAATGAAAATGGGTAATGGATGTATATGCTAGAAATTAGAATTTCATGGTAGAAAATGAAAGATTATTGATAGATAAACAACTTTTGCAAAGTGATTTTTAATGAAAACATGATTTAGGGACTAAAATGAAAAGTTGTAAAATTTGATAAAAAATTCTGAAATTTTATGAATACATGTGCTGGAAAATTTTTAATGGGGCTTTAGTTAGGCTTGTAATAGGGAGTAATTTGCACAAGTTTCATTTTCTAAGCCTAGGGACAATCGAAATTTATGGAAAAATTAGGGGTAAAATGGTAATTTTGCCTAGGATGTAAATTGAGTCCATTTAAATATGAAATGTATGAAATTGATGGTTAAATTCATTTATATAGATCTGGGAAACACTAATTTGAGGTTAGATCGAGGAAAAGAAAAGGTTTTGGATTAGTAGACTTTTTACGCGAAAGTGTCGAAGTAAGTTCGTGTAACTTAATCGGGTATGTAATTATGTAAATTGAATGTAGGGTTTGTATGTAATGTGATTTATGTTGATGTGCTTTATTTGTATGCTATGATGTAAAATTGATACATGCTTGAAATGGTGATAAAGGGTTAAGTCCTGATTGAATGTTGAATTCCGATGATTATTTGCGCTTTCTTGAAACTAATAATGTCCTGCATTTGTTGTGGACGAAATTTAGCTCGGACGAGTAATCCTATTGACCATGTTATAGAAAAGATTTAGCCCAAACGAGTAATCCTAATATAATACCTCTCAAGCATACGTTATGATTAGGGTTTAGCCTGGCTGGTAATCCTAATCGAGCTCCTCTGAGCATACATTATATAAAGGATATAGCCTGGACTAGTAATCCTGTTATACGATATGTGGCTCGAGAGAGTGTTTCTTGGTTAAGTGCCCTAATGGGTACGTTTCTTGGTTAAGTGCCCTAATGGGTACCCTTGAATAAGAAATTGACTGATTATTGAATCGTACACTTCAAGTGTAATACTTGAGCCTCCATCGAAATTCAATGATTCAACGGGCATATAACTTTAGACATGGCATGAAAATTATGAGATGAAATGATAATGTCTTGGAAGTGTATTGCATGATGAGCTCATCTATTCTTACTTGTTGTATATGTAAACTTTGTGACTAACATGTTTGATTGGATGCATGTATTTAGGTAATTTAGCCAATTGGATGGAAAACTTGTTATTGTATGCTTAGATTTAATAGACGAGATTGGTAAGTTTAGTTTCTGTTATACGAAATTACTAAGCATGTAATGCTTACTCCATTTTATTTTCCCTTGTTTTATAGTGCTCGGAAGCTCACGAGGGTTGGAGGTCACTGGAGCATCGTCACACTATCAACTAGTCATTTTGGGTATACTTAGTAGAAATCATTTTGGTATAATGGCATGTATAGGACAACTTGGTCAATAGTGGCTTGAAATGCTATTTTGTAACCTAGCCATTGGAATGGCTAGTAATGGTTCATTTTGGTAAGACTAAGTAGATTATTATGATATATACACATGTGTGATGTTAAGAATATGTTATCAATGTTGTTTATGCCTAAGTTAAACTAAGGTAAGCTTGTAATCATGTATGCTTGTTGTGATATGCCTTGTGAATGATAGAAATTTCCCAATCCGAATGCTTGAATTGGTTAGTATTTGATGTGTGTTTTAAGTGTAGGTCATGGGTGAAATTTTGGGTGAGAAATGAAGCTAGAAATTGTCCACATGAGCAGACACACGGGTGTGTGTCTAGACCGTGCGTGACACACGGCCTGGTAACATGGGCATGTGGTTAGGCCGTGTGTCCCCTGCACCTTAATTTTTAGAAAATAGAATGCTCAAAATTTAGCACACAGACAGAGACATTGGCGTGTGTCTAAACCATGTGTGCCACATGGCCTAGAACATAAGCGTGTGTCTTAGCCGTGTGAAACTTGCACCTATTTTTGAATTGAATTAATTAACCACACGGCCTAGCACACGGACGTGTGGCATGGCCGTGTGTGCAAGTCAGAGAGTTATACAGGGTCGAACACAACCTCTAGCATGGGCGTTCCTAGGGTCACACAGGCGTGTCCCTTAGACCACACTGGCGTGTGAGCCCTGCACCTTGGAAAAATTTTGTAATTTCACGAAAAATTCTTAAAGTTCTCGATTAAGTCTCGACTCGATTCTAATACTCGTATTGGGTCTCAAGGGCCCAATCAAGGGACGTTATGAATGATCTCGATAAATGAAGAGTAATTTATATAAGTTATTCATAAATGTTTCTGAATGTTTTGGCAATGCTCCGAAACCCTATTTTGACGACGAATATGGGTTAGAGGTGTTACACTTTTAAAGGTTCTCCTAAAAAGGGCAAAGGTCCTACTGTTTGTCTTGTTATGTTTTTTGGTAAGTTCATTCTTAATTTTCTATGCATATAATACCTTGGTTATTTTTTTTAAGGTGAGCGATGGTTGTTCGTAGTTGTTAGTTTGGTTTGGCTTGTCTGTGTTAAAGGTGTAAGAACTTTTTTCTATGTTTAAGCCACTACCCTTTGCTTTTAATAAGGATAATATAGTTTGGAAAATGAAAATGAGTTCATGGCGTTGTCTTCAATTGAATAAGCATTGAACTACAGATTGCGATACATGAAAATGGTCGTGTAGCCTCTTGTAGGGCAGAAATTATTATGCAAACCAGATTGACAAAACATGACAAAGGAATATGAATGGACTGAATGAAAAGGCTTGACTATGGATTGGCTACGTGGCTAACATGAAGAAGGTTGCCTGTATAGTCACATAGGTGTGATGTACACGCCAAAGGGAATAGTGTTGGAATATTAACTATCTTTGATTAGTACCCGCCAACTGTCTAAAACACCCCTTATCCGTATCTGACGCCGGGACAGGGTTCAAGGCGTTACTAAACTTAAATATAACCATTCATATGAAATCGAGCCATAAAATTTTTTCCAAGTTTAAAACTTTTCAATCACATGCAAATTGTCCCTTAAGGGCCTACGAAGCCCGCAACATACATCGGAAGCAATTCAGGACTAATTTGAGAACTTTCAAAACCTCGGGATAACTTAGAAAATTTTTTTATTTTGGGAGTCACACGCCCATGTGGCTCAGGCCATGCCCACATCCTCAACCTATGTAACTCTCTGACTATGAAGTCATCAAGCAAATGCCCAAAAATTAAATGTAGACTTCACACGGCTTGGGCACATGCCCATGTCCTAAGACCATGTCCTTCACATGGCTGAGACACATAGCCGTGTCTTTGCCCATGTGTTTACTACTGGGCATTCTATTTTGCATAATTAGGATGCAGGGGACACACGGATGGATCACACGCCTATGGGGGCAAACCGTGTGTCACACACAGCCTAGACACATGCTCATGTGTCTAACTGTGTGGACAATTTCTAGGCTATTTTCCAAGCCATTTGCCACCCTTAAGCACTCACATACTCAAACCCACTTCATGACATGCAATATGGCACATTTAATCACTCAAGCATACTCATTCATGGATAAATTATGACTTGACAATATCGACATATCACCTATCCAAACTATTATGTTTTCACATGGCATTCCACACCAATTTCATATTTATCTATCATCTTTATTAACATATTTTCAAGTTATATATTTACACCCCACATGTTGCATACACAATCATATTTCATACATGTAATCCATCACACCATAAGCAACTATAACCACATTAAAGCATAAGCACATTTGCATGCATGAACCAATAGTTAGGGTTACAACCTAGAGAATCAATATGAGCCACCTCTCATGGCCATATGAAAAATAATCATAATACTTTCATAAGCCAACACATTTGGCTAATCAAAATGACACATAACAAAAAGACCAATTCCCTATACATGCCATACTCAAAAATGGTAAGGCTAGCTATACCCAAATGTTCGATTTATAGTGTGATTGAGTCTCCAACGTTCTTTGATCCCCGAGCTACTTGGTGACACTATAAGGAAAGGAAAGGAAGGGGGTAAGCTTTAAAGCTTAGTAAGTTCACATGCAAATAAAATGCAACTTAAACAAACATTAATCATGCATTTAACATAACGAACACAATCTTGCATTTTATCAAATCTCATAACTTATTCTTCATGTATATATATACACATGTTCTTACCACGAGCTTATCATATATCATGTCATTCACATGAGTTCGATGCACATACCTGTGCCCACTTGCACATAATAACTTACTTTCTTGTCTTGATGCCACCGTTAAGATTACCCATTGAACTTCTCTTGAACTACCCGTTGAACACTCAGAATAATATCGGATACATTGGAAGCTTGCACCTAAGTGCCTCATATGTAGCCAATGCTACCTCATATCTTAGACCACATGTTGCTCACTTACAAGCTACTCATGAGACTACTTATATAGGCCATCAGGTATCCACAACACATGCCAGACTACCTCACCATTAATAGCATCTACGAGACCAATACCCTGATGCCAAAACATGTGTCGTACATATCATAAACTCAAACCACAACTCAATGAGTTCGGATGTCTCATATATCATGAACTCAGACACAACTCAATGAGTTCAAATTACACAAATCCTAGTGACATGTCAATTGTATCCTAAACTCGATACCATATTTCCGTTCAGCTTGCTCGTAGTGTTGATTTCATTACTCATAGCACCAATCACATACTCATGGAATAATCAAAGCATCATTCATGATAACATATAGGCAATAAACACATGATACAATATCATATCAATTATGTAAGTACTTACCATACATGCAATATTAAAGCATTTAAAGTATGGTACATGTTGAATTATTTGCAAATGAACTTACCTCGATACAAAATGATAGAAACGAACCTAATCCTCGTAAACTTTGTTTTTCCCTCGATCAAGACTCCAATCACGTTTTTCTTGATCTATAATGCCAAATTTAACTTGTTCAATGCACACATTACTCATATCGACTCATAACACAAGCTTAGGTAAAATTACCTTTTTACCCCTAACTTTTCACTTATTTACCAAATGACAAAAATGCCCATAAGGCCTTTCTTTCAAATTTTTCCTATTCATGCCCATTTTTTTCCTAATTTTTAGAACTTGGTCTAATTACTATTTAAAGACCTTTAATTAATAATCCAATGAAATTTCATGCTAAAAGCTTCTAGAACACAAGTTTTGCAACTTAATCAATTTAGTCCCTAAAGTCAAATTGGACATCTTAGGCATAGAATTTCTTCATGAAAATTTCACACAAACATGCTATCATATCATGGACCATCAAATAACCATAAAAGAATTATTTCTATTTCAGATTTGTGCTCTCGAAACCACTATTCTGACTAGATCCTAATTCGGGATGTTACAACTCTCCCCCTTGATGGATTTTCGTCCCTGAAAATCTTACCTGTAAAAAAGTTTTGGTATTGTTTCCTCATGGCCTCCTCGAGCTCCCAAGTAGCCTCTTCAACCCCATGTCATTGCCATAGCACTTTCACCAAGGAAATGCTTTTGTTTCTCAACTGTTTGACTTCTCGAGCCAAAATCTTAATTGGTTCTTCACTATAAGTCATATCTGGTCGAATCTTAACTTATGTCAGTGTAATCACATGTGAAGGGTCTGATCGATAACAATCCAACATAGACACATGGAACACATCGTGAATCTTTTCCAACTCGGATGGTAAGGCCAATTGATAATAAACCGGCCCTATTCTCTCGATGATCTCATACTATAAAATGAGGACTCAACTTGCCCTTCTTGCCAAATCTCAAAACCTTTTTCCATGAAGACACTTTCAAGAATACCTTATCCCTAACTTCATACTCGATTTCTTTCTGTTTCAAATCTACATAGGATTTCTGTCTATCCGAAGTGACTTTCAAACAATCACGAATCACCTTCACTTTCTCTTCGATTTCCTTGACTAGATCAACTCCATGAATCTGATTTTCTCTTAGCTCTATCCAAAACAAAGGTGTTCGGCACTTACGTCCGTATAATGTCTCATAAGGCGCCATTTTCAAACTCGACTAATAACTTTGTTATAGACAAATTTCACTAGTAGTAGGTACTTTTCCCCATTACCTTGGAATTCTAGTACACAGCATCAGAGCATGTCTTCCAAGATTTGAATTACTCGCTCAGATTGACCATCAGTCTGCGGATGAAAAGTAGTGCTAAAATTTAGCTTTGTACCTAAAGCTTCTTGTAACTTTTTCCAAAATCGTGATGTAAACCTCGAATCTCTATCCGACACAATCGATATAGGTACTCCATGGAGTCTAAAAATCTCGTCAAGTACATATCGGGATAAAATAAGCTGATTTAGTTAATCTGTCGACAATAACCCATATGGCATCTTTTTTTTCGGTGTTAAATGCAACCTTATTACAAAATCCATAGTAATTCGGTCCCATTTCCACTCGGGAAGCATGATGGGCTGAAGTAAACCTGAAGGTACTTGGTGTTCAGCCTTTCCTTGCTGACAAACTAAGCATTTCGATACAAACTCTGAGATATCTCTTTTTATACCATTCCATCAATACATTTTCTTCAAGTTATTATGCATTTTTGTACTGCCCAGGTGAACTGACAAACAACTATTGTGCGCCTCAAGTAAAATATTCTGAATCAACTCAATGTCCTTCGGAACACACATCCTACCACAAAACTCAACAATCATTGGAGTCACTTAGAAGATCTGGTTCATTGCTAGACTCACATTGAATTCTCTTAGTTTGCAACTCTTTATCAACTTTCTGAGCATCACAAATCTGTTAAAGAAAAGTTGGTCTAGCTCTCAACTCGGCTAGAATCAAACTATCATTAGACCAAGTCAATCGTGTATTCATAGCCCTCAAGGAAAACAATGATTTCTTGCTCAAAGCGTCGTTGACCACATTCACCTTACCCGGATGGTAATCGATCACAAGTTCATAGTCCTTTAACAGTTCCAACCATCTTCGTTGCTGCAAGTTCAAATCCTTTTGAGTCATTAAGTACTTAAGACTTCTGTGGTCGGTATAGACATGACATTTCTCACCAAATAAATAATGTCACCAAATCTTTAAACCAAACACTATGGCAGCCAACTCTAAGTCATGTGTCGGATAGTTCTTCTCATGAGGCTTCAACTGTCTTGAAGTGTAAGATACGACTTTACCCTCTTGCATAAGTACACATCCCAAACCATTTATGGAAGCATCACTATAAATGACAAATTCTTTACTTGACTCAGGTTGTACCAAAACCAGAGCCTTAGTCAACAATTCCTTTTGATCTCAAGGTTTTGTGATAGATTTTAAATATTTATAATTACTCATTCTTGAACTAACTATTATCGCGATGGAGGCAACTGTACCTATCGAACAGTAGTATAGTTTTAGCAAGACCGGATTGTCGAACCAAAAGGAACTAAAAGTACTAGTAATGACTGTCTTTTTATTATCTAGCCTAAGAATAAAAGGGGTTTTTGTTTTAATTAACTAATTGTCTAAACTAAGAACACATAGAGAAAAGAATTGGGGAATTGCTTTTGGGAAAATCGATTGACTTGAGACAATACCTAAGGAAAAATCCACCTAGACTTTACTTGTTATTCTGGCTCCGAATCGGACGATTTATTCATTCAACTTGTTCCATAGAGATCCCTAAGTTATGTTATTATCCCTATTCAAGACTAATAACATCTAATCCCTAGATTGCATAACCGAGACTTTTCTCTAATTAACACTCTAGGGTTGCATTAACTCGATCTATGGATCCCCTTATTAGATTTCACCCTAATTTGACAAAATCTTGTCACCCTATTTCTAGGCGCGCAATCAACTCCGCTTAATTATGACAAAAGTACGCTTAGACAGGGTCTATTCCTCCTATAAATAAGAGCATGTCTTGAATCAGTATCCTGGGATATCAAAACAAGAATTAAGAACACATAATTAAGAACAAGTTAAATATTTATCATACGATTCAGAAAATAATAACAGGATTTGTCTTAGGTTTCATTCCCCTTAGGTATTTAGGGGTTTTAGTTCATAACTAAATAAGAAAACATCTCAGAAGAATAAAGAATACAAAACATAAAGAAAACCCAAAACTCCTGAAGGGAATTTGAGGAGAGATCTTCAGTCTTGATGATGAATCCGGCTTTTGAGATGGATCAATCGACTTCCTTGGAGTAATTCCTTACCCCTTATTCTCCGTCCCCTTTTTTCTCCTCTTCTAGGGTGTATTTATAGGCTTTGGAATGCCTAGAAGCCCTCAAAAGTGGCCTTTTCCGAATTGGACTTAACTTGGGCTCGGCAGGGACACGCCCGTGTGACACACCCATGTACGATTACTTCAGGCCGTGTTCGAGCCTGTTAGAATGGCACGGGCGTGTGCTATACCTGTGTAAGTCGTGCTCCAATTCTGCCAGATTGACACGGCCGTGTTGTCTGCCTGTGTAAGGAGGTCCAGGCCATGTTGATTTCGTACTTTGGCCCATTTTCTCCGTTTTTGGCCCTTTTCTCATTCTTTTCACTCTCCTATGCTCTCCTAAGTATAAAACATGAAATTAAAGCATTAGGAGCATCGAATTCACCATTTCTAATGAGAAATTATCCATAAAATACATTAAACATAGGGTAAAAATATGTATAATTTACGCTTTATCACCTTTAATTTCTCAAAACTCTGTTGGCACTTTGCTGTCCATTCGAACTTAACATCTTTCTGCAACAACTTTGTCATCGGAGTAGCAATCATAGAGAATCCTTTAACAAACCTACAGCCAAGCCTAGAAAGCTTTTAACCTCAGTTACATTTCTCGATGGTTTTTATTCAACAATAGCTGAGATTTTACTCGGGTCTACTCTAATACCATCACTCGAAACAATATGGCCCAAGAATCCAACTTCTCGAAGCCAAAACTCTCTTTTACTAAACTTAGCATACAACTGCTTGTCTCTCAAAGTTTGCAAAATAGTTCTCAAGTGTTCAACATGCTCGGATTCATCTTTAGAATATATCAATATGTCGTCAATGAAAACAACAACAAATCAATCCAAATACGGTCGAAAAATACAGTTCATCACGTCCATAAATGCTATAGGAGCATTTTTTAAACCAAAAGGCATGACAAGATATTCATAATGACCATACCTCATCCAAAAACCAATTTTCGGCACATCCAAGTCTTTCACTCTCAACTAGTAGTAACTGGATCTCAAGTCTATCTTTGAAAACCATGTTGCTCTTTTCAACTGGTCAAACAAGTCGTCAATCCTTGGCAAAGGATACTTATTCTTAATTGGTACCTTATTGAGTTGTCAGTAATCTATGCATAGCCTCATAGATCTATCTTTCTTTTTCACGAATAATACCGGAGCACCCCACGGAAAAAAGCTCAGTCTCACAAAACCCTTGTTGGTCAATTCGTGCAACTGTGACTTCAGCTCTTTCAACTCCATTAGGCCATTCTATATGGAGCAATTGAAATAGGTGTTGTACAAGGGACTAACTCAATGCCAAACTCAACTTCCGTAATAGGAGGTAATCTAGTTAACTCTTTCGGGAACACATCTGAATACTTACATACAACAGGCACTGATTCAATTTTTGATTCAGACTCTTTTGTGTTCAACACATAAACCAAATAAGCTTCACATCCTTTTCTAATACACTTTTGAGCAGACATCGAATAAATCACAATTGGCGGATTATCTGACTCATTTGATTCAACCCGAAGGATTCCACCATTTTCACAGTTCAGTTCAATAAGTTTTTGCCTACAATTCACTATAGCATCATGAAATGTCAACCAATCCATGCCCAATATAATATTAAATTCATCAAACAGGAATAATATCAAGTTAGCCGGAAAACAATGATCTCTAATCATCAAAGGACATTTCTTACATACCTTATCAACTAAAACATGTTTGCCTAAAGGGTTTGACACTTTAATCATAAATTTCGTAGATTCAACAGGCATATTCATGTTAGATACCAATTTCATGAATTGTAACACCCCAAACCCGGCTTAGACGTTATGACCGAATCCGGCGTGTCACATTGAAGCGTTACTAGAAAGTCATGTTTTATCTAAAGTCTTTCTTAGTGTTTAAAGAATATCTTCGTTATAGATTAAAGTGAATAGAAGCTGTGCACCAAGTAGGATGCCAGAAAAGAGGAGGTGAGTCAATTAGACTGCTTAAGTACCCGACTCTCCACGGATCCAATCCCAGACATGCACACAACCATTGCCACACTTTAACTGAGTGATTGTTTATGGAAAACCAATTCGTTTAAAACCATTTGAAAATGTTATTAATTTTGAAAACATTTTCATTGCAGAAGCTTTATAAAAGTTCGTAGTTTGCAAAAACGTGTTGATAAAAAAAACAATTAATGTTTTTAGAAAACTAAGGTCTACTTAAAAAAGATAATAAACATAACAACTAAAAATCCCAAACTAAAACAAAATCCAAAGAGGCCTTATCAAAAAATTTAAAACCCAAATCAGAATTTAAAACAGAATTAGAGTCCAAGTAATCGTATGGCCATCTCCGAGTCCCTCGAAGCACCGATCCACTAACGCTGGGGATTACCTGAAAAAAAATAAAAGACGGGGTGAGTTTGGAAAACTCAGTGTGTAAAGTATCCCAAACAGAGCCCAAATCAGTTCAAGCTTCACTGGGCCTAAGCCCTATTCAGAAATCAGAGTTAACTAGGCCTTAGCCCATATCAATATTAATCTAGGCCATAGCCCCTTACAATTTCAAAGTATACTGGGCCTAGCCCAATCAGTATCAATTTGGGCCGTAGCTCTATTACAAGTCGAGAGCTATTGGGCCTTACCCATATTAACACAGTTGGGCCCATTTCAATACGGTTGGCCCATAACAAAATAGTCTCATACGATTAATGCATGATAACCTCATCCAACCCTGCACTTGCCTCCATCCATCCCTACACTTCTTGTAGGGAATAAATCACCCACGCCATCCCTACAGTTACAGTGCTAGCACCACTTGCGGCACTAACTATAATCCACAGCAAAGCTGCTTAGATCATAATAAGTGGCACAGCCACCAGAACGGGTTCTTCCTCCATAACAAAACCCAACCCCATCAAGTATGACATGTATGCAGAATATATATATATAATTAACAAGGCATGCTTCAGAAAGATAGTCAGATTATAGAGTAAGAATAAATATTTACCCTCGAGGGGTGTAATTGTAAACTTACCCCTTTAAGGGTATTACGATAATTCTACCTTACAGAGGTATTTCAGTAATTTTATCTGTCTTTTTAGGGTTTCATGCTCATTACAGTTATTAACGTGTCTTCAGAATACTTACCGGACGTTTTTACCGAAATGGGCCCGTTGCCCATTACCCAATTTCAGCCCATCGAAGCCTAAATTCACCAAGGTGCATGAAATTGCGTACTTTGCAATCTTACCGTTAAAGATGCCAAAATTATCAATACAAACAATCCCACGGTGCTCACACACTCGCAAGTTCTCGAAATGCCGACTTTTCAGCATTTTGGCTTTTTGGCTTTTGACGATCTAGTCTACTAGTGGGTGTCGTTTACAAAACCTGTTTTTTGATAAAACATTGATGAGTTCCACACACGAGCAGCCTCCAATTGGTTACTATAACATTAGATTAAAACTCGATAACAACTTAACACATCAAACCCTCACCATATTCGGCCATAGTCCATATCTTTAACCCTTACCTTTATCGATCTCCAACTACTAGATCTAGATGCTCCAACAGTGTCAACCCTCTATGCTCCTTGATTGCTTGTCCTTAAATCCATACTAAATACATATGAAACCAAAAGAAGAGGCTATTAAAGCCTTTAGTCTAAAACGACAGTCTCCCTAAGTGATTAGGGTTTTGTCGGCTTTTCATAATTAACCCGAAATAACGAATGGACAGAAAGATTTGAACACTTACCGAGGATCTACTTGCCAGAAACGTTCCGAAGTACCTTCCTATTCCAGATTTGTTGTAGATCAAATCCCCAAAATACAAAGAGAGAATAGATCTAGTGATTCCGCTTTTAAAACTTATTCTTAGGTATGCTTATTTTGGTTTATGAAGAAAATAGAAGAATAACAAACAAAAACAATAGAGGATTCGACTAAGGAGTAAAGTCGGCTATCACGTAGTGTGGTTTGAGAGAGATCGGCAGAAGAAAAAGAAAAGGGAAAAAATTTTAAGAATAGCAATCGAAGATTTAGGCTTCGGCGTAGAAAAGAAAGATGGATCAAAAGGAATGAAAGTTTATAAAATAAAATAAAAAATATGATAAGAGAATTTGAGCTGAAAAAAAAAATAAACAAACAATTCATCCTTGCCAAAATTTGAGAGCTATATCAGCATCTAATTGCCCAAAGCCGAATGAGTTCTATTTCTGTACCACCGTCCTTCCCATATCCAAATTCCTTGTTTTGCTCCTTATTTTTATCCCTTAGCACAGTTTGAATTTCATTCAACTCCTTCCCACCGTTTAGCAGCCTTATCCACCCCTTGCACCGCTTCAACACGCTGCTGAGAAAGTCCTGATCAGTCTCCAACTCCTTCCCCACGCGAGCAGTAAAATTGGTCCTTCACGCACACAGCAACTCGAACACTAGACCTCCTCCTGTCCCTGCGCTCCACGTCCTGCTGCTGGCCACTGCACCAATCTTTCCTTTACACCATAATAAGGTCACAATTAATCTTAATCTATTCCTGCTGAAGCTTCAGTTACTTGCGAAATAAAAAAGGAAATTTCACCTACTATACATGTCGAACCTGCGACCTTCTAAACACACACATACGCTGCTTGCCACTGCACCGAAGTTTCTTTCATGACGTAATCTTCTCACAATTAATTTTAAGGCTTAACTGCTGCTGTCATGGCTACTTAAAAATAAATCAAAATTTCGCCTTCCCATGGAATCGAACCCGCATCCTCTCGGCATGCATAGCACGCTACTGCCACTGTGCCACAGGCGCTCCTTGTGGCATACTCCGTTCGCGAATTCTTTTAAAGCCTATTTTACTGCACCCCGTTTACTTAAAAAAATATATGTTTCGCGCGCCTCGTGCCTCGAACTGGGGTCCCCTTCAGCCTTCTAACATCCCTTGCCACTGGGCTGAGTTCCTTATTGTGACATGAGTTAGACCCAACAACTCTTAAGGCCTGCCTGCAACAGCCCTTGACTTAAAAACATGTTTACGCACGCTAGGACTCAAACCCCAGCCTTCCTTCCTACTGCCTAGCATGCCTAACCACTGGGCCAGGCATTCCTTTATGCCAGCTTTCCTTAAGAGGCAAAATTTAAGAATGTTGTTAAAGCTATGGGCCGAGCCCTGAACTTTTTCCCACACCATAAACCCTTCGTAATTTATTTTCTTACTAACTAAGCATACTAAATATTAATAATAAAAATTAAATCATCCCATTTATTTGAGCCGTCTTTTACCCGAACTCAGACTCCAAACCCAATATTTCTAGGCCCAATTTTTGGGGCGTTACAACTCTACCCCCTTAAAAAAATTTTCGTCCTCGAAATTTTCTATCCAGCTATCAGCTGTCTAATACCGACTGTTGCTCTACGCTACCGTTGTGCACTCTAGCTCTAATTGTAAATTAAGTAAATAAAACACCATGAGAAAAGTACGTACCAACATCTGCTTTCGGAGCGTCTCCGTCCTCACGGCGACATGCTGCATAGACCAAAGCTGGCTATCTAGCCTCAGCATGTCCCATACCCTTGTCTAGTGCTCCACGACCATGACCCATTCCATTGCTACAGCCTCTTGCTGGCTGCTAACCTCCCCTCGGCGGCTGTATATTACCCATACTAGTAGTTTGTCCATAATCTAGTATCCGATGACATTCTCTGAAACAATGCTCCTTCGATCCGCATCTTAAACAGGCTCCAATCCTTTTCCAGCATTTTCCATAATGCATTTTCCCGCAATCAACACAAGGTTGCAATCTAACAGTAGCAACAGGGGCTTCAGCTCGGACCGGACCATCTGCCCTAGCACTTTTCCTATGCCTCTGATCAGAATTAGAGGGCCCTAAATCTCTTTTGTTTTTACTCCTTTTCTTTTCCCAATTCTGGCGCTCAGCACGCTTCGCATCCTCAACTATCTTAGCTTTCTCTACCAATGCCACAAAATCTCGCTCCCTTTGTGGAGCTATTAATACTCGTAGACTACCCCGGAGGCCATCTTTGAACTGAACACAATGTTCGTACTCTGTTGCTACTATTCCACGGGCATATGGCTAAGTCACAGAAACTCTGCCTCATACTCAGCCACAGACCGATCCCCTTGAGTTAAGTTTAAGAATTCCTTCCTCGGGCATCTACATAGCTTGCCCCAATGTACTTCCCTAGAAATGCGGATTTAAAGAATTCCCAGGTAATCCACTCAAGTTGGGTGCCCTCTTTCACAGTCAACCACCACTGGTAAGATTCCTCCCTAAGTAGTGATATCACCCATTTCAGCTTTTGTTCAGCCGTGCAATCCAAGTCATCCATTATTCTTTCCGTGGCTTCCAACCAGGATTCAGCCACATTAGGAGCTACTCTAGAAATGCCCCTAAAGACTTTTGCTCCATTCGATTGGAGACGTTTCGAAACTAACCCACGGCCTCCAGTACCAGTGTTGGGTCTAGCGACCCTCTCCAAAATACGAAGCATGGCTTGGGACAGTGCGTCATCCCCAGCCGTACGATCATACAGTCCTGTCCCACTATCCGTCGTAGGCGATGCCGGTGTCTCACTAGCGTCCACAACAGGTATAGTATCAGAAGCAAGGGACTCAGCTCGAGCCCCTCTACGGCCTCTACCACGGGCCCTAGTACGATATCCATGAGTACCACGTGCGCTCATTGTATCTATCGAATTGTCTGTATTCAGAGTTTTATGCACACTATTTTACAGTTTCAGTAACTAAGTAGATGTTTTATGAAGAGCAAACATTTAGAGTCTATTTTCGCCACCGCAGGCTTTCAACAGTCTTAATCCCTTGGGTTTTTTTTTTAGTTTAATCTAACTAGAGAGTTTCGGTATAACTAAAGTAGTTTCAGTATTCTATCTACTGTATTTCAATGTAAATAAGTAAAAATTTCAGAGTGACTTACAGAATCGGCACCGGAGACTCGAAATGCCACACTTTTCAGAAAGAACATCTCAGAATTTATTACATATTCAATAAAAATCCAAAAATTTAAAAACCCATTCCATAACCGAGTTTTTGCAATCGGGCTCTGATACCACTATATGTAACACCCCAAACCTAGCCCAGACATTATGACCGAATCCGACATGTCACATTGGAGCGTTACTAGAAAGTCATGTTTTATCTAAAGTATTTATTAGTGTTTAAAGAATATCTTCGTTATAGATTAAAGTGAATAGAAGCTGTGCACCAAGTAGGATGCCAGAAAAGAGGAGGTGAGTCAATTAGACTGCTTAAGTACCCAGCTCTCCACGGATCCAATCCTAGACATGCACACAACCATTGCCACACTTTAACTAAGCGATTGTTCATGGAAAACCAATTCGTTTAAAACCATTTGAAAACGTTATTAATTTTGAAAACATTTTTGTTGCGGAAGCTTTATAAAAGTTCGTAGTTTGCGAAAACGTGTTGATAAAAAAAACAATTAATGTTTTTAGAAAACCGAGTTCTACTTAAAGCAGATATTAAACGTAACAACTAAAAATCCCCAAACTAAAACAAAATCCAAAGAGGCTTTATTACAAAATTTAAAACCCAAATCAGAATTTAAAACAGAATTAGAGTCCAAGTAATCGTATGGCCATCTCCGAGTCCCTCGCAGCATCGATCCACTAACGCTGGGGATTACCTGAAAAAAATAAAAGACGGGGTGCTTCAGAACAGTTATTTACCCTCGAGGGGCGTAACTGTAAACTTACCCCTTTAAGGGTATTACGGCAATTCTACCTTACAGAGGTATTTCAGTAATTTTATCTGTCTTTTTAGGGTTTCATGCTCATTACAGTTATTAATATGTCTTCAGAATACTTACCGGACGTTTTTACCGATATGAGCCCGTTGCCCATCACCCAATTTCGGCCCATCGAAGCCCAAATTCACCGAGGTGCACAAAATTGTGTACTTTGCAATCTTACCGTTGAAGATACCAAAATTATCAATACAAACAATCTCACGAACGCTTGCACGCTCGCAAGTTCTCGAAATGCCAGCTTTTCGGCATTTCGGCTTTTCAGCTTTTGCCGATCTAGTCTACTAGTGGGTGTCGTTTACACAACTATTTTTTCGATGAAACGTTGACGAGTTCCACACATGAGCAACCTACAATCGGTTAATATAACATTAGATTAAAACTCGATAACAGCTTAACACATCAAACCCTCACCATATTCAGCCATAGTCCATATCTTTAACCCTTACCTTTATCGATCTCCAACTACCAGATCTAGATGCTCCAACAGTGTCAACCCTCTATTCTCCTTGATTGCTTGTCTTTAAATCCACACTAAATACATATGAAACCAAAAAAAGAGGCTATTAAAGCCTTTAGTCTAAAACGACAGTCTCCCTAAGTGATTAGGGACTTGTTGGCTTTTCATAATAAACCTGAAATAACGAATGGACAGGAAGATCAGAGCACTTACCGAGGATCTACTTGCCAGAAATGTTTTGAAGTGCCTTTCTATTCCATATTTGTTGTAGATCAAATCCCCAAAATACAAGGAGAGAATAGATCTAGTGATTCGGCTTTTAGAACTTATTCTTAGGTATGCTTATTTCGGTTTAAGAAGAAAATAGAAGAATAACGAAGAAAAAGAATAGAGGATTCAACTAAGGAGTAAAGTCGGCTACATAGTGTGGTTCGGCTTTTCGAAGGGTAATCGGTTTGCAATGGTTTGAGAGAGATCAGTGGAAGAAAAAGAAAAGGGAAAGAATTTTAAGAATACCAATAGAAGATCTAGGCTTCAGCGAAGAAAAGAAAGATGGATCAAAAGGAATGAAAATTGATAAAATAAAATAAAGAATATGATAAGAGAATTTGAGATAAATAAAAAATAAAAAAACAATTCATCCTAGCCAAAATTTGAAAGCTATATTGGCATCTAATTCCCCAAAGCCGAATGAGTTCTATTTCGGCACCACCGTCCTTCCTATATTCAAATTCCTTATTTTGCTCCTTAATTTTAGCCCTTAGCACAGTTTGAATTTCATTCAACTCCTTCCCACCGTTTAGCAGCCTTATCCACCCATTGCACCGCTTCAGCACGCTGCTGAGAGAGTTCTGATCAGACTCCAACTCTTTCCCCACACGAGCAGCAAAATTGGTCCTTCGCGCGCACAGCAGCTCGAACACCAGACCTCCTCCTGTCCCTGCGCTCCACATCCTGCTGTTGGCTACTGCACCAATCTTTCCTTTACACCATAATAGGGTCACAATTAATCTTAATCTATTCCTGCTGAAGCCTAGGTTACTTGCAAAATAAAAAAGGATATTTCACCTGCTATACATCTCGAACCTGCGACATTCTAAACACACACATATGCTACTTGCCACTACACCGAAGTTCCTTTCATGACATAATCTTCTCACAATTAATTTTAAGGCTTAACTGCTACTGTCACGGCTACTTAAAAATAACTCAAAATTTCGCCTTCCCCTGGAATCGAACCCACATCCCCTCGGCATGCCTAGCACACTGCTGCCATTGCGCAACAGGCGCTCCTTGTGGCATACTCTGTTCGCAAATTCTTTTAAAGCCTATTTTAGTGCAACCCATTTACTTAAAAAAATAAACGTCTCGCACGCCCCGTGCCTCAAACTGGGGTCCTTTTCAGCCTTCTAACATCCCTTGCCACTGGGCTGAGTTCCTTATTTTGACATGAGTTAGCCCCAACAACTCTTAAGGCCGGCCTACGACAGCCCTTGACTTAAAAACATGTTTGCGCATGCTGGGAATCGAACCCCAACCTTCCTTTCTGCTGCCTAGCATGCCTAACTACTGGGCTAGGCGTTCCTTTATGCCCAGCTTCTACCCAACTTATTTTTAAGGCCTTATGCCCAGATTTCCTTAAGAGGCAAAATTTAAGAATGTTGCTAAAACTATGGGCCGAGCCCCGGACTTTTTCCCCCATCATAAAACCTTCGTAATTTATTTTCTTACTAACTAAACATACTAAATATTAATAATAAAAATTAAATCATCCCATTTATTCGAGCTGTCTTCTACCCGAACTCGGACTCCAAACCCAATATTTCTAGGCCCAATTTTTGGGGCGGTACAACTCTACCCCCCTTAAAAACAATTTCGTCCTCGAAATTTTCCATCCAGTTATCAGTTGTCTAATACTGACTATTGCGCTATGCTACCGCTGCGCACTCTAGCTCTAATTGTAAATTAAGTAAATAATATACCATGAGAGAAGTACGTGCCAGCATCTGCTTCCGGAGCGTCTCCGTCCTCACCGCGACATGATGCATAGACCAAATCTGGCTGTCTCGCCTCAGCATGTCCCATACCCCTGTCTGGTACTCCATAACCACGACCCATTCCATTGCTACCGCCTCTTGCTAGTTGCTGACCACCCCTTGGCGGCTGTATATTACCCATACCAGTAGTTTGTCCATAATCTGGTCTCCGAGGACACTCTCTAAAACGATGCTCCATCGATCTGCATTTTAAATAGGCTCCAATCTTTTTCTAGCATTTTCCATAATGGCTTTTCCCGCAATCAACACAAGGTTGCAATCTGACAGCAGCAATAGGGGCTTCAGCTCGGACCGGCCTATCTGCTCTGGCACTTTTCCTATGCCTCTGATCAGAATTGAAGGGCCCTAAATCTCTTTTATTTTTACTCCTTTTCTTTTCCCAGCTCTGGCGTTCAGCGCGCTTCACATCCTCAGCTATCTTAGCTTTCTCTACCAATGCTTCAAAATCTCTCTCCCTCTATGGAGCTATTAATACTCGTAGACTATCACGGAGGACATCTTCGAACTGAACACAATGTTCATACTCTGTTGTTATTATTCCACAGGCATATCGGCTAAGTCGCAAAAACTCTGCCTCCTACTTAGCCACAGACTGATCCCCTTGAGTTAACTTTAAGAATTCCTTCCTCTAGGCATCTACATAGCTTGCCCCAACGTACTTCCCTTGAAATATGGGTTTAAAAAATTTCCAGGTAATCCACTTAAGTTGGGTGCCCTCTTTCACAATCAACCACCACTGGTAAGCTTCCTCCCTAAGTAGTGATATCACCCCTTTCAACTTTTGTTCAGCCCTGCAATCCAAGTGTTGGGTACCAGTGTTGGGTCTAGCGACCCTCTCCAAAATACGAAGCATGGCTTGGGGCAGTACGTCATCCCCAACCGTACGATCATACGGTCCTATCCCACTCTCCATCGTAGGCGATGCCGGTGTCTCACTAGCGTCCACCACAGGTATAGTATCAGAAGTAACGGACTCAGCTCGAGCCCCTCTACGGCTTCTACCACAACCCCTAGTACCCCGTCAACGAGTACCACGCGTGCTCATCATATCTATCAAATTGTCTGTATTAAGAGTTTTATGCACATTATTTTACAGTTTCAGTAACTAAGTAAATGTTTTATGAAGAGCAAACATTTAAAGTCTGTTTTCACCACCGCAGGCTTCCTACAGTCTTAATCCCCTGGGTTTTTTTTTCCGTTTACTCTAACTAGAGAGTTTCAGTATAACTATAATAGTCTCAGTATTCTATCTACTGTATTTCAATGTAAATAAGTAATAGTTTCAGGGTGACTTACAGAATCGGCGCCGGAGACTCGAAATGCCACACTTTTCAGAAAGAACATCTCAGAACTCATTATGTGGCAGCCCTAATTTGACCCTAGTTGGAAAGTGGTTTCGGGACCACAAATCCAAGCCATAAATTATTTAAATGCACTTTTCTATGTTTATTATATGTGACGTTTCCTGTGTGAAAGTATCGTGTCTTAATTTTGTCATTTGAATGTGGAATTATTAAAAAGGACTTATGTGAGAAACTTGAAAATGTGATAGGTTAATTTGCGATGGCCAAATATAGTATGGTTTAAAATATGGAGACTTGCATGTCAAATATCCCTTCCTTAAGTTAGTGGACGGCAAGGTTAGTGGATGATTGACATTTTATGTCTTTTATATTAATTAATTAAATGTTTAATAAATAAATAATATGAAATATGAATTTTTTTATTAAAAGAAAAGCGTGATAAAAACAAAGTTGGTTCATCTTTTTCTTCTACCATTGTCGTACCTAAAGAAAGAAAAGAAGAAATTGAAGTTAAGGCATTCGGTCACCTTTAGGTTGATTAAGGTATGTTTAATGCTCTTTCATTGAAAATCTTTGTATATTTGGAGTGGTCATCAAGTATAGAAGCTAGCTCATGGCAAAATTTTTGTAAATTGATGAAGATAACATTCGATCATGGATGTTTGTATTTCTTTGGTGTTCTTTTTGATGCTTTTGTGCATTGAGGGTTGATAATAGATGAGTTGAGCTTGGTAAAATTGAATAATTGTGGCTTAATTGTTTAATGGCAATTGGCTATTATGGTGAAATGGAAAGTTAATATTTAGTTGCTAGTATTTATATGTGTGTTAGCCGAATTTGAACTTGAATAATGATTTGAGCAAATGTTAAGTATTAAAATGTTAGATCGATTGAAATTGAATCATGAATGTGAGATGAGAAGCATAGGTGAAGATTTCATATTTGTATGTGTGAATTCGGTTGAATTATAAGTTGAATTTAAAGCTTGATAAATTGCTCTTAATAATTCCGGATAAGTTACTTAGTTAAGCTTGTTAAATTTGCTCTTAATATTTCCACGTAAGTTACTTAGTTAAGCTTGTTAAATTTGCTCTTAATATTTCCGGGTAAGTTACTTAGTTAAGCTTGTTAAATTTGCTCTTAATATTTCCGGATAAGTTAGTTAGTTAATTGATACTAGGTTAATGGTGTGTGTATAAATTAATATAAACTTTGTATATGTACTAAAGGTTGTAGATGAATTCGGCCTTGGGAGAAATTTTGGTATAAAATGCTTGAGTGTTAACAGGTTATTGCTTTAATGACCGAATGTGTCAATGGCTAATGCATGGTCTAGTTGATTAATATATGTTAAAAGGGAAATGTTAAATAAATTGTATTAAATTGCTTAATGTGATTGAAAATGTGTATGATCATTTTATATTTGAGCTAAAAGTAGCTATATGGCCTATAAGTTTCTTGTCATTTTCGGCCATAAGCTAGCATGATGGGACCTTAATAAGTTAAATTTTGTTTAAATTAGCTCAAGAGCATAGAGAACCAAGGTTGGACAAGGGAAAAGAGAAAGTAGTTGAATAGCCAATCCGAGACTGTTGTGTAAACTATCAAATGATAAATGTGAGTGATGAAATGAAATAAAAGTGAATAAAATGTAGGATGATATATTCGAATGATGCTTGTACCTAATTTGGTGTGATTGTGTTATATGAAACTTGTTGAATTGAATATCGTACAGTACTATTAGGGCCTTTGAGCCTAGCAGGCTATAATGCCTGTGACATACTATTCGGGCCTTTGAGCCTAGCAGGCTATAATGGCGGTGATATACTATTCGGGCCTTCGAGCCTAGCAGGCTATAATGCCGGTGATATACTATTCGGACCTTCGAGCCTAGCAGGCTATAATACCGGTGAAATGATATCGGGCTTCGAGCATAGCAGGTGAAATGCCGGTGAATGAATTTGGGTTTAAAACCTAGCAGGCTAAAAGCCGATGATTTGATAAAATTTTAAAATTAAGATACCTCGTGTTAGAACGACAAATGAATACGTTCAATACGATAAGTTGGCCAGGTACGTATTATGTACTTATATGTGAGTATGATTTGAATTGAATCATAGGTGTATAATATGATACATATGTGAATAAATGTTATATCTATATTTATGATCATGGTATATTCGGTCAAGGTGTGAAAGTATGCAAAAATATTCGTTTTATTTATGCCATATGAATTCAGATTAAGTGAAATTAGAATGCTAATTGTGCATTATGTGCTTGTGTATATTCGGCCAAATGGTAATATATCTAGAAAATGACCTCTTGAGAAACTGAATAATTGATGTATAATTGAGTTTATTTGTTGCATTGCTTAAAACTTACTAAGCTTATGAAAGCTTACTCCATTTGTTATGTTTTTCTGTTTTATAGATTGTTGATTTCAGTCACCTGCTCGAGGAGGGGATCGTCAGCAACTCATCACACTATCTGTCATTTTCGTACTACTATGTTTTGGGAGCTAGTATGGCATGTATAGAATAGACTTAAATGAATGATATTTTGGAATGTTGTTGTATATAGGCCATGTGAATATGGCATCTTTTGAATGTTTCTATAAAGTTTTTGAATGCATATACATTTTAATGTCCTTATATTAATGTGATTGTACAAATGTGGTATTTTGGGTTGGTAACACTTCATAACCCATTCCGGCGACGGATACGGGTTATAGGGGTGTTATATTTTATTGGTATCAGAGTTACAGTTTAGTCGATTCTAGGACTAACGTAGCATGTGTGAGTCTAGCTATACATTCCATAAAGTGTTAATATGATAGTGTGATGATTTCTGATAGTTGAAACGTGTCTTTCGTATAGTAATGAATTTCGATCCCGATCGAGCAGTAGCTGATGATATAGAGAGCGTAGCGTCTGCTCCCACGCTACAGACAGCGCCGTTGGACTCTCAACCGAATGCTAGTAATCAAAATGATGAGGCTAAACAAGCCTTTTATGCTATGATGAACGATTGGTTTACTCAATATGTTTGAACTAATCCGGTTGTTTCACATCCCTCACCTCCGAATAATACAAACCCTACACCTGTGGTACCTCTTGTAGTTGACCCGCTGAGGTTGAGCAAGCCCCCGGTTGATAGAATCAAAAGCACGGGGCTACTGAGTTCAAGGCTACTGACAATGATGATGCCGAGCAGGCTGAGTTTTGGCTAGATAATACCATTCGCGTATTCAATGAATTATCGTGCACATCTGATGAATGCTTAAAATGTACTATATCTCTGTTACGTGATTCTGCCTACTATTGGTGGAATACTTTGGTTTCAGTTGTGCTGAGAGAATGGGTTACTTGGGAATTCTTTCAAACCGAGTTCCACAAGAAATATATTAGTCAAAGATTCATCGATCAAAAACGGAAAGAATTTCTTGAGCTTAAACAGGGTTTTATGTCAGTTACCAATTACGAGAGAAAGTTTATCAGACTTTGTAGATATGCTTGGGAATGTGTTTCGTCTGAGGCTATCATGTGTAAATGCTTCGAGGACGGGTTGAATGAAGACATCAAACTGTTGGTGGGTATTCTGGAAATCAAAGAGTTTGTAGTACTTGTCGAGCGAGCTTGTAAAGCCGAAGAGCTCGATAAAGAGAAAAGAAAAGCTGATGATGGAGCTAGAGAGTTCCGTAAAAGATCTTTAGGAAAATCCTTTCATCAGTCATTGAAGAAATTTAGAGATGACTCAGGCCGATCTAAGAATACTTCGGGTTTTTCCAGACGGGACCGTGATCGACCCCCTGTGAGTACGCGAGCCACCTCTGTTGCCAGTGTCGGCAATGATCGTCAGGACAGATCTGAGTGCAAGCATTATGGTAAATGGAATTCAGGAAGCTGTAGATTTCATGACCGCTCTTGTTTCAAGTGTGGATTAGCTGATCACTTTATCAGAGACTGTCCGAAATTAGCTGAACAGAATACTGATCCGAGTGGGAGACCTAGTAACACTGCAACACGAGGTAGACCACCTAGACATACGGGTAATGCTAGTGGAAATCAAAGAGGGACCAAAGATAATACTGTATGTTCTGAGGCTCATGCTCCTTCCAGAGCATATGCTATACGTGCGCACGAGGATGCTTCTTAGCCAGATGTTATTACCGGTACTTTCACTCTTTTTGATACTGATGTTATTGCTTTGATTGATCCCGATTCTACTCATTCGTATATGTGTGAACCTTTGGTATCCAGTAAGACTCTACCTGTTGAGTCTACTGAGTTTGTGATTCGAGTGTTGAATCCTTCGTGCCATTATGTGCTAGTTGACAAAGTATGTAAGAAATGTCCCCTAATGATCTGAGCTTCTTGCTTCCCGGTTGATTTAATGTTATTACCATTTGACAAGTTTGATGTCATTCTCGGTATGGATTGGTTAACTATGCATGATGCAATAGTGAATTGCAAGCGAAAGACAATTGATTTGAGGTGTTCAAATAATGAAATAATTCGAGTTGAGTCTAACGATTTGAATGGATCACCGGCAGTGATATCCTCGATGTTGGCTCAGAAATATCTGAAAAAGGGGTGTGAAGCATACCTTGCGTACGTACTGGATAGTAAACAATCAAAAAAGAAACTCGAGACTGTGCCCATGGTTTCTGAATATCCGGATGTTTTCCCTGAGGAATTACCTGGATTACCACCTGTTCGGGAGGTAGAGTTTGGTATTGAACTCGTACCAGGGACTACACCTATTTCGATAGCTCCGTATCGTATGGCACCAACAAAATTAAAAGAATTGAAATCTCAGTTGCAAGAGTTGACAGATAGAGGTTTTGCTCGACCGAGTTTTTCTCCCTGGGGTGCACCAGTACTGTTTGTGAAAAAGAAAGACGGAACCATGAGAATGTGCATTGATTATCGTCAACTTAATAGAGTAACAATAAAGAATAAATATCCGTTGCCGCGAATCGATGATTTGTTTGATCAACTGAAATGAGCCTCATTATTTTTGAAGATAAACTTGAGATTGGGTTATTATTAGTTGCGAGTTAGAGACTCTGATGTGCCTAAAACTGCTTTCAGAACGAGATACGGACATTATGAATTCTTAGTGATGCCGTTTGGGCTCACTAATGCCCCTGCTGTTTTCATGGATTTAATGAATTGAATTTTCAGACAGTATTTGGATTGGTTTGTAGTCGTGTTTATAAATGACATTTTGATCTATTCACGCAATGAAACTGAACATGCCGAGCACTTGAAGTTTGTATTACAGATTTTGCAAGACAAGCAATTATATGCGAAGTTCAGTAAATGTCAATTCTGGTTTAGAGAAGTCAGCTTTTTGGGGCATATTGTATCAGCATCGGGCATCCGAGTTAATCCGAGTAAAATTTCAGCTTACTCGATTGGAAACATCCAAGAAATGTTTCAGAAGTTCGAAGCTTTTTGGGACTTGCCGGGTACTACATATAGTTTGTGAAAGGTTTCTCGATTATAGCAACACCGATGACAAAGTTGCTTTAGAAAGATATCAAATTTGAGTGATCAAAAAAGTGCCAGAAAATTTTTGATCAATTGAAAACTCTTTTGACCGAAGCTCCAGTGTTAGTTCAGCCAGAATCTAGTAAAGAATTTGTGATCTATAGTGATGCGTCTCTGAATGGTTTGGGCTGTGTATTGATGCAAGAGGGTAGAGTAGTAGCACACGCTTCGAGACTGTTGAAGCCTCATGAGAAAAACTATCCGACTCATGATCTCGAGTTAGCTGCTATTGTTTTGCTTTAAAAATTTGGCGCCACTACTTGTTCGGGGAAAAATGTCATGTGTATCCCGATCACAAAAGTCTCAAGTACTTGATGACTCAAAGATATTTGAATTTGAGACAAAGACGTTGGCTAGAATTATTGAAAGATTACAAGCTTGTCATTGATTATCATCCGGGAAAGGCTAACGTGGTTACTGATGCTTTAAGCCATAAATCATTATTTGTTTTGCGAGCAATGAATGTGCGCCTGTCTGTTTCCGCTGATGATGTGTTAGTAGCGAAGTTAAAAGTAAAACCGTTATTGATGCAACAAATCCGTGAAGCTCAAAAAGTTGATGATAAATTAGTTGCAAAGCGAGCATTATGTGTTTCAAAAGAGGATTCAGAGTTTTTAATTGATAGCAATGATTGTTTGAGGTTCAGAAATCGATTATGTGTTTCGAGAAATTCAGATCTTATTCTAATGATTTTGAGCGAGGCTTATAGCAGCCGAATGTCAGTGCACCCAGGTAGTACGAAAATGTACAATGATCTGAAACGTCAGTATTGGTGGCATGGTATGAAACGAGACATTTCTGACTTTATTTCGAAGTGTTTGAAAGCGGAACATCAAGCGCCTTCGGTATTACTTTAGCCGATCATGATACCCTAGTGGAAGTGGGATCGAATCACGATGGATTTTGTATCTGGGTTGCTATTGTCTCCGAGTAAGAAAGATGCGATCTGGGTTGTGGTTGATAGATTGAAAAAGTCGGCTCATTTTATTCCTATACGTATGGATTATTCACTTGATAAGTTAGCTGAATTGTATGTTTCTCAGATTGTAATGTTACACGAGGTACCTACTTCTATTGTGTCGGATAGAGATCCGAGATTCACATCGCAGTTTTGGAAGAAATTGCAAGAAGCATTGGGTACTAAGTTGCATTTTAGCACCGCTTTTCATCCCTAAACCGATGGTCAATCTGGGCGAATTATTCAGATACTCGAGGATATGTTGAGATATTGCATCCTTGAGTTTAGTGCCTCGTGGGAACGATACTTGTCTTTGGTTGAATTCGCATATAATAATAATTTTTAATTGAGCATCAAGATGGCACCTTACGAGGCTTTGTACGATCATAAATGCCGTACACCTTTGTTTTGGGCTGAACTCAATGAGAATAAGATTTACGGAGTTGATTTGATTAAAAAGGCCGAACAAAAAGTAAAAGTAATCCGTGGAAGTTTGAAAGGAGCATCAGATCATCAGAAATCGTATGCAGACTTGAAACGGAAAGATATAGAGTATCAAGTCGGAGACAAAGTGTTTCTTAAAGTTTCACCGTGGAAAAAGGTACTCAGATTTGGCCGTAGAGGCATATTGAGCCCGAGATTTATCGGACCGTATAAGATATCCGAACGGATTGGGCCGGTTGCTTATAGACTACTTTTGCCACCTAAATTTGAAAACATCCACGATGTTTTTCATGTTTCGATGCTCCGTCGGTACAGATCCGATCCTTCTCATGTGATTAATCCATCAGAAATTGAAATTCAGTCTGATTTGAGTTATTAAGAGGAACCAGTTCGTATTTTGGCTCGGGAAGTAAAAGAACTACGAAATAAGAAAATCTCGTTAGTGAAAGTACTGTGGCTCAAACACGGGGTTGAAGAAGCTACTTGGGAGCTTGAAGACTCTATGAAAGAACGATACCCTAATTTATTCACTGGTAACATTTTCGAGGACGAAAATTCCTGAGGGGGGAGAGTTGTGACAGCCCTAATTTGACCCTAGTCGAAAAGTGGTTTCGGGACCACAAAACCAAGTCACAAAATTATTTAAATGCTCTTTTCTATGTTTATTATATGTGAAGTTTCATGTGTGAAAGTTTAGTGTCTTAATTTTGTCATTTGAATGTGGAATTATTAAAAAGGACTTATGTGATAAACTTGAAAATGTGATAGGTTAATTTGTAGCGGCCAAATATAGTATGGTTTAAAATATGGAGACTTGCATGTCAAATATCCCTTCCTTAAGTTAGTGGACGGCAAGGTTAGTGGATGATTGGCATTTTATGTCTTTTATATTAACTAATTAAATGTTTAATGAATAAATAATATGAAATATGAATTTTTTTATTAAAAGAAAAGGGTGATAAAAACAAAGTTGGTTCATCTTTTTCTTCTTCCATTGCCGTACCTAAAGAAAGAAAAGAAGAAATTGAAGTTAAGGCATTCAGTCACCTTTAAGTTGATTAAGGTATGTTTAATGCTCTTTCATTGAAAATCTTTGTATATTTGGAGTGGTCATCAAGTATAAAAGCTAGCTCATGTCAAAATTTTTGTAAATTGATGAAGATAACATTCGGTCATGGATGTTTGTATTTCTTTGATGTTGTTTTTGATGCTTTTGTGTATTAAGGGCTGATAATAGATGAGTTGAGCTTGGTAAAATTGAATAATTGTGGCTTAATTGTTTAATGGCAATTGGCTATTATGGTGAAATGCAAAGTTAATATTTAGTTGCTAGTATTTATATGTGTGTTAGCCGAATTTGAACTTGAATAATGATTTGAGCAAATGTTGAGTATTAAAATGTTAGATCGATTGAAATTGAATCATGAATGTGAGATGAGAAGCATAGGTGAAGATGTCATATGTGTATGTGCGAATTCGGTTGAATTATAAGTTGAATTTAAAGCTTGATAAATTGCTCTTAATAATTCCGGATAAGTTACTTAGTTAAGCTTGTTAAATTTGCTCTTAATATTTTCGGGTAAGTTACTTAGTTAAGCTTGTTAAATTTGCTCTTAATATTTCCAGGTAAGTTACTTAGTTAAGCTTGTTAAATTTGCTCTTAATATTTCCGGATAAGTTACTTAGTTAATTGATACTAGGTTAATGGTGTGTGTATAAATTAATATAAACTTTGTATATGTAATAAAGGTTGTAGATGAATTAAGCCTTGGGAGAAATTTTGGTATAAAATGCTTGAGTGTTAATAGGTTATTGCTTTAATGACCGAATGTGTCAATGGCTAATGCATGGTCTAGTTGATCAATATGTGTTAAAAGGGAAATGTTAAATAAATTGTATTAAATTGCTTAATGTGATTGAAAATGTGTATGACCATTTTATATTTGAGCTAAAAGTAGCTATATGGCCTATAAGTTTCTTGTCATTTTCGGCCATAAGCTAGCATGATGGGACTTTAATAAGTTAAATTTTGTTTAAATTAGCTCAAGAGCATAGAGAACCAAGGTTGGACAAGGGAAAAGAGAAAGTAGTTGAATAGCCGATCCGAGACTGTTCGAATATATTCGAGGTAAGTTTTAAGTAGTTAAATATAAATAATATTCCATAATGACATGACAGATTATGAGAATTAAGTATTACTTGTCATATATGTATATGGCCGAATGGCAATTGTAATGGAAGTAAAATGTGATATGCTTTTATGATCAAATGATAATGTTAGATGAATATGAGTAAGATGTTATGTGTAAACTATCAAATGATAAATGTGAGTGATGAAATGAAATAAAAGTGAATAAAATGTAGGATGATATATTCGAATGATGCTTGTACCTAATTTGGAGTGATTGTGTTATATGAAACTTGCTGAATTGAATATCGTACAGTACTATTCGGGCCTTTGAGCCTAGCAGGCTATAATGCCTGTGATATACTATTCGGGCCTTTGAGCCTAGCAGGTTATAATGTCGGTGTTATACTATTCGGGCCTTCGAGCCTAGCAGGCTATAATGTTGGTGAAATGATATCGGGCTTCGAGCCTAGCAGGTGAAATGCCAGTGAATGAATTCGGGTTTAAAACCTAGCAGGTGAAAGCCAGTGATTTGATAAAAGTCTACAATTAAGATACCTCGTGTTAGAACGACAAATGAATACGTTCAATACGATAAGTTGGCCAGGTACGTATTATGTACTTATATGTAAGTATGATTTGAATTGAATCATAAGTGTATAATGTGATACATATGTGAATAAATGTTATATCTATATTTATGATCATGATATATTCGGTCAAGGTGTGAAAGTATGCGAAAATATTCGATTTATTTATGCCATATGAATTCAGATTAAGTGAAATTAGAATGCTAATTGTGCATTATGTGCTTGTGTATATTCGGCCAAATGGTAATATATCTAGAAAATGACCTCTTGAGAAATTGAATAATTGATGTATAATTGAGTTTATTTGTTGCATTGCTTAAAACTTACTAAGCTTATGAAAGCTTACTCCATTTGTTATGTTTTTCTATTTTATAGATTGTTGATTTCAGTCATCTGCTCGAGGAGGGGATCGTCAGCAACTCATCACACTATCTGTCATTTTCGTACTACTATGTTTTGGGAGCTAGTATGGCATGTATAGAATAGACTTAAATGAATGATATTTTGGAATGTTGTTGTATATAAGCCATGCGAATATGGCATCTTTTGAATCTTTGTATAAAGTTTTTGAATGCATATACATTTTAATGTCCTTATATTAATGTGATTGTACAAATGTGGTATTTTGGGTTGGTAACACTTCATAACCTATTCCGGCGACGGATACGGGTTATAGGGGTGTTACACATTACATATTCAATAAAAATCCAAAAATTTAGAAACCCATTCCACAGCCGAGTTGTTGCAATCGGGCTCTGATACCACTAAATGTAACACCTCAAACCCTGCCCAGACGTTATGACCGAATGCGGCGTGTCACATTGAAGCTTTACTAGAAAAGTCATGTTTTATCTAATGTCTTTCTTAGTGTTTAAAGAATATCTTCGTTATAGATTAAAGTGAATAGAAGCTATGCACCAGGTAGGATGCCAGAAAAGAGGAGGTGAGTCAATTAGACTGCTTAAGTACCCAGCTCTCCACGAATCCAATCCTAGACATGCACACAACCATTGCCACACTTTAACTGAGTGATTGTTCGTGGAAAACCAATTCATTTAAAACCATTTGGAAAGGTTATTAATTTTGAAAATATTTTCGTTGCAGAAGCTTTATAAAAGTTCGTAGTTTGTGAAAACGTGTTGATAAAAAAAACAATTAATGTTTTTAGAAAATCGAGTTCTGCTTAAAGCAGATAATAAACATAACAACTAAAAATCCCCAAACTAAAACAAAATCCAAAGAGGCCTTATTACAAAATTTAAAACCCAAATCGAATTTAAAAGTAATTAGAGTCCAAGTAATCGTATGGCCATCTCAAGGTCCCTCAAAGACCGATCCACAACGCTGGGATTACGAAAAAAATAAAAGACTGGGTGAGTTTGGAAAAATCAGTGTGTAAAGTATCCCAACCAGCGCCCAAATCAGTTCAAGCTTTACTGGGCCTAAGCCCTATTCAAAAATCAGAGTTAACTGGGCCTTAGCCCATATCAATATTAATCTGGGCCATAGCCCCTTACAGTTTCAGAGTATACTGGGCCTAGCCCGTATCAGTATCAATCTAGGCTGTAGCCCTATTACAAGTTGAGATCTATTGGGCCTTGCCCATATTAACACAGTTGGCCCATAACAAAATAGTCTCATGCGATTAATGCATGATAACCCCACCCAACCCTGCACTTGCCTCCGTCCATCCCTACACTTTCTGTGGGGAGTAAATCACCCACACCATCCCTACACTTACAATGTTAGCACCGGTTGCGGCACTAACTATAATCCACAGCAAAGCTGCTTATATCAGAATAGGTGCAACAGCCATCAGAACGGGTTCTTCCTCCATAACAAAACCCAACCCCATGCAGTATGACATGTAAGCAGAATATATATATATAATTAACAAGTCATGCTTCAGAAAGACAGTCAGATTATAGCGTAAGAACAATTATTTTACCCTCGAGAGGCATAATCGTAAACTTACCCCTCTAAGGGTATTACGGTAATTCTACCTTATAGAGGTATTTCAGTAATTTTATCAGTCTTTTTAGGGTTTCATGCTCATTACAGTTATTAACGTGTCTTCAGAATACTTACCGGACGTTTTTACCGAAATGGGCCTGTTGCCATTACCCAATTTCGGCCCATCGAAGCCCAAATTCACCGAGGTGCATGAAATTGCACACTTTGCAATCTTACCGTTTAAGATACCAAAATTATCAATAAAAACAATCCCACGAGTGCTCACACGCTCGCAAGTTCTCGAAATGCTGCCTTTTCGGCATCTTTACTAGTGGGTGTCGTTTACACACCTGTTTTTTGACGAAACGTTGACGAGTTCCACACATGAGCAGCCTACAATTGGTTACTATAACATTAGATTGAAACTCGATAACAACTTAACACATCAAACCCTCACCATATTCGGCCATAGTCCATATCTTTAACCCTTACCTTTATCGATCTCCAACTACCAGATCTAGATGCTCCAATAGTTTCAACCCTCTATGCTCATTGATTGCTTGTCCTTAAATCCACACTAAATACATATGAAACAAAAAGAAGAGGTTATTAAAGCCTTTAGTCTAAAACGACAGCCTCCCTAAGTGATTAGGGACTTGTCGGCTTTTCATAATAAACCCGAAATAACGAATGGACAGAAAGATCTGAGCACTTACCGAGGATCTACTTGCCAAAAACGTTTCAAAGTACCTTCCTATTCCAGATTTGTTGTAGATCAAATCCCTAAAATACAAGGAGAGAACAGATCTAGTGATTCGGCTTTTAGAACTTATTTTAGGTATGCTTATTCCGGTTTAAGAAGAAAATAGAAGAATAACGAAGAAAAAGAATAGAGGATTCGGCTAAGGAGTAAAGTCGGCTATCACGTAGTGTGGTTTGGCTTTTCGAAGGGTAATCGGTTAGCAATGGTTTGAGAGAGATCGGTGGAAGAAAAAGAAAAGGGAAAGAATTTTAAGAATAGCGAAGTTTTAGGCTTCAGCGAAGAAAAGAAAGATGGATAAAAAAGAATGAAAGTTGATAAAATAAAATAAAAAATATGTTAAGAGAATTGGAGCTGAAAAAAAAATAAACAAACAATTCATCTTAGCCAAAATTTGAGAGCTATATTGGCATCTAATTGCCCAAAGCCGAATGAGTTCTATTTCAGCACCACCGTCCTTCCCATATTCAAATTTCTTGTTTTGCTCTTTAATTTTAGCTGTTAGTACAGTTTGAATTTCATTCAACTCCTTCCCACCGTTTAGCAGCCTTATCCACCCCTTGCACAGCTTCAACACGCTGCTAAGAGAGTCCTGATCAGACTCCAACTCCTTCCCCATGTGAACAGCAAAATTGGTCCTTCGCGCGCACAGCAACTCGAACTCCAGACCTCTTCCTGTCCCTGCGCTCCACATCTTGTTGCTGGCCACTGCACCAATCTTTCCCGTACGCCATAATAGGGCCACAAATCGGTTACTTGTTAAATAAAAAAGGAAATTTCGCCTGCTATTCATCTCGAACCTTTGACCTTCTAAACACACACATATGCTGCTTGCCACTGCATCGAAGTTCCTTTCATGACATAATCTTCTCACAATTAATTTTAAATTTAGCTGCTGCTTTATCACAGCCTACTTAAAATAAATCAAAATTTCGCCTTCCCCTGGAATCGAACCCACATCCTCTCGGCATGCCTAGCACACTGTTGCCACTACACCACAAGCGCTCCTTGTGGCATACTCCATTCGCAAATTCTTTTAAAGCCTATTTTAGTGCAACCCATTTACTTAAAAAAATAAACGTCTCACGCACCCCATGCCTCGAACTAGGGTCCCCTTCAGCCTTTTAACGTCCCTTGCCACTGGGCTAAGTTCATTATTGTGACATGAGTTAGCCCCAATAACTCTTAAGGCCTGCCTGCGACCGCCCTTAACTTAAAAACATGTTTGCACACGCTGGAAATCGAACCCCAGCCTTCCTTCCTGCTGCCTAGCGTGCCTAACCACTGGGCCAGGCGTTCCTTTATGCCCAGGTTCTGCCCAACTTATTTTTAAGGCCTTATGCCCAGATTTCCTTAAGAGGCAAAATTTAAGAATGTTGCTAAAGCTATAGGCCAAGCCCCGGACATTTTCCCACACTACAAACCCTTCGTAACTTACCAACTAAACATACTAAATATTAATAATAAAAATTAAATCATCCCATTTATTCGAGCCATCTTCTACCCTAACTCGGACTCCAAACCCAATATTTCTAGGCCCAATTTTTGGGGCGTTACATGCACACATATGAATGAGTAGAGCCAGGGTTAGTCAAGGCAATAACAAAAGTTTCATAGAGAAAAAAAAAGTACCCGTAATCACGTCGGGAAAAGATGTGTCCTCGCTCGCACGTGTAGCATAGGCCCTAGCCGGGGCTCTAGCCTCAGATCTCACCACTGTATCTCTTGTTACATTCTTACTACTAGCCCCATTACCAGCATTTCTTGAAGGTCTTCCCTTTGTAGCTGTACTACTCGGCCTTGTACTTTGAAAATTTTCTTTCTCTGCCATCCCAAGACTGCCCTTGATATAGTGGTCTTGAGAACCACATCAAAAATAAGCTCTGTCACTCACCTTACACTTACCAAAATGACCTCTACCACATTGTTGGCACTCGAGTTTGGGAGCTCTATCATTACCCACACTAGCCACAGATGTAACCTGAGGTCTAAAACCTGAAATTTACTTCTTACAATTTCTATACAAATGTCCAGCCGACACATGAGAATGAGAATACATATCTCTAGATTTCTTAGACTGAGATGGAAGTGACTTGCTCATCGGCCTCTTCCTTATATCTCTAGCCTCAGCTTTTCTCCTTTCCTTGGTTAGTTCCCCACCTTTGCAGGCCCGATCAACGAGTACAATAAATTCCTTCAGCTCAAGAATACCCACTAACACTCTAATGTCCTCATTAAGTCTGTCTTTGAATCTTCTACACATTTTAGCCTCGGAGGATACACACTCCCTAGCATATTTGCTGAGCCAAACAAACTCTCTTTCTTACTCAGTAACTGACATGCGGCCTTGCTTCAAATCAAGAAATTTCTTACACTTCTGATCGATGAATCGCTCACTGATGTATTTCTTTTGGAACTCTCTTGAAAGAATTCCCAAGTGACCCTTTCTCTCGGTACCACTGAAACTAACGTTTTCCACCAATGGTATGCCGCATCTCTCAACAATGAAATGGCACACTTCAAGCATTCATCAGGTGTGTAAGATAGCTCATCGAATACCTGGATGGAATTCTCAAGCCAAAATTCTGCCCTTTAGGGATCATCATCAGCAGTGGGCCCTAAATTTGCCAGCTCCTTGCTTTCGAATTCTATCAACCAGGGTTGAGGATTTGGAGGGGGTGGAGGAGGTTAAGCGTTCAGATTCGTTCGAACGAACTCTGTATACCAGGCATCCATCATGTGAAGAAAGGCTTCTTTGTCTCATTCTCCTCTACTAACAGTCATGGGTCTACTATCAGACGGCACTGTTCCTTCAGCGAGAACAGACGCATTACTTCCAACATCATCCGCCACTGCTCTATCGGATCCATTTACTATATAAAAACATATTTTCAAATCGTCAAGAGTCGTTACACTATCATAATATGTATAGCATGTATAGCTAGACCAGTACGCATGCTACGTTAGTCCAAAAACTAACTAAATTGTAGCTTTGATACCACTAAATGTAACACCCCTTACCCATATCTTATTCCGGGATAGGGTTTGAGGTATTACCGAACTTAAATATAAACATTCACATGAAATCGAGCCATAAAATTTCATCCAAGTTTAAAACTTTTCAATCACATGCAAATTGTCTCTTATAAGCGCCTATGACGCTCGCAACACACATCGGAAGCAATTTGGGACTAATCCAAGAACTTTCAGGACCTCATGAAAACTTAGAAAATTTTCTTGTTTCGGGGAGTCACACGCCCGTGCGGCTTGGGACATGCCAATGTCCTCAACCCGTGTAACTCTCTGACTATGATGTCATCAAGCAAATAAGGTCACACGGCCAAGTCATACGCCCGTGTGCTTAGGCCATGTGGTGAATTAAATTCTAAAAATTAAGTGCAGACTTCACACGGCTTGGGCGCCCATGTCCTAAGACCGTGTCCTTCACATGGCTAAGACACATGACTGTCTCTGCCCGTGTGTTTACTACTAGGCATTCTGTTTTACATAATTAGGGTGTAGGGGACACACAACCGGATCACACACCCATGGGGGCAGACCATGTGTCACACACGGCCTAGACACATGCCCGTGTGTCTAACCATGTGGACAATTTCTAGGCTCTTTTCTAAGCCATTTGCCACCCTTAAGCACTCACATACTCAAATCCACTTCATGACATGCAATATGGCACATTTAATCTCTTAAGCATACTCATTCATGGATAAATTATAACTTGACAATATCGACATATCACCTATCTAAATTATTATGCTTTCGCATAGCATTCCACACTAATTTCATATTTATCTATCATCTTTATTAACTTATTTTCAAGCTATATATTTACACCCCACATGTTGTATACACAATCATATTTCATACATCAATCATACATGTAATCCATCACACCATAAGCAACTATAATCACATTAAAGCATAAGCACATTTGCATGCATGCACCAATAGTTAGGGTTACAACCTAGTTAATCAATATAAGCCACCTCTAATGGCCATATGCAAAATAATCATAATACTTTCATAAGCCAACACATTTGGCTAATCAAAATGACACATAACAAAAAGACCAAGTCCCTATACATGCATACTCAAAAATGGTAAGGCTAGCTATACCCAAATGTTCGATTTATAGTGTGATCGAGTCCCCGATGTTCTTTGATCCCCAAGCTACTTGGCGACACTATAAGGAAAGGAAAGGAAGGGGGTAAGCTTTAAAGCTTAGTAAGTTCACATGCAAATAAAATGCAACTTAAACAAATAGCAATCATGCATTTAACATAAGAAACACAATCTTGCATTTTATCAAATCTCATAACTTATTCTTCATGTATATATATACACATGTTCTTACCACGAACTCATCATATATCATGTCATTCACATGAGTTCGATGTACATACCTATGCCTACTTGCACATAATAACCTACTTTCTTGTCTTGATACCACCTTTAAGATTACCCATTGAACTTCTCTTGAACTACCCGTTGAACACTCAGAATACTATCAGATACATCGAAAGCTTGCACCTAAGTGCCTCATATGTAGCCAATGCTACTTCATATTTCAGACCACATGTTGCTCGCTTACGAGCTACTCACAGGACTGCTCATACAAGCCATTAGGTATTCACAACACATGCCAGACTACTCGCCATTAATAACATATATGAGACCAGTACCAGGATGCCAAAACATGTGTCGTACATATCACAAACTCAGACCACAACTCAATGAGTTTGGGTGTCTCATATATCATGAACTCAGACACAACTCCTAGCGACATGTCACTTGTATCCTAAACTATTCCAAAGGTTCAAACAGGATTTCTCGATACCACATTTTTATTGAGCTTGCTCGCAGTTTCGATTTCATTACTCATAGCAACAATCACATACTCATGGAATAATCAAAGTATCATTCATGATAATATATAGGCAACAAACACATGATGCAATATCATATCAATTATGTAAGTACTTATCATACATGCAATATTAAAACATTTAAAGTATGGTACATGTTGCATTATTTGTGTAACACCCCATACCCGAGACCGCTGCCGGAGTCGGACACTAGGGGTTAACGGCTTAAACCATTCATTTTCACAGTCCATTTTAAAAATTTTCCAGGCAGTTGGCTAACTGCATCACTGTCACTTTAAAAATCATATCTTGAGTTCCAAAACTCGAAAATCAGTTTCGTAATTTTTCCCTGAAACTAGACTCATATATGCATCTACAAATTTTTTTCTAGAATTTTTGCTCAAGCCAATTAGTACAGTTTATTAGTTAAAGTCTCTCCTGTTACAGGGTGCGACTACACTGACCATCATGCATTACGACCTGTATATCTCCCTGTACAGGGCTTCAATACTAATGCCGTTTGTTTCTATAGAAATTAGACTCAAATAGGAATCTATACATATATGGCATGACTCCTAATTACCTCTGGTTAATTTATAATGAATTTCCAAAGTCGGAACAGGGAATCCAGAAACCGTTCTGGCCCTGTTTCACAAAAACCTAAATATCTCTTAACATACAACTCATATGACCGTTTCGTTTCTTCCATATGAAAGTAGATTAATCAAGGTTCATTTACATAATTTATTCACTATTTAATTCCATTCCTACTATTTTTAGTTATTTTTCACATCCACACCGCTGCTGCTGTCAGCATCTGCCTTTAAGGTAGACTTTACCTATTTCATAGTTTCCATGATTCAATTGGCCCTTTTTGCATACATAGCACAAAGTATAATCATGATTAACCATTCCAATGGCTAATCGTTTCCAAATATTTCCATACCTCTTAGTGATCAACATACAAAACGATTATAGTACTATGCTAAAAACGTATATAAGCCATTTTCGCATGGCTATCCAAATTTACACGAAATCCATGGGTACATGACCAACAACAAAAGGGTAGTCCTATACATGCCATTTCAAAGTTCAACCAAAATTGTACCAAAGGGGCTTTGATAGTGTGGGAGACTTGACTTCCAAATATCCCGAGTCCGATAGCTAACGAGCCAAAATCTATAAAACAGAGAAACAAAGAAACGGAGTAAGCAATTTATGCTTAGTAAGTTTTGAGCAAGGATTCCAGACAACAAAAGCATAGCATTCATATAGCTAAACGGATAATTTCATATGCACAAATTCTCAATATCATACTTACTTCACATTACCAACCCTTATGTTCATACACAAAGATCAACTTAGCCACGGGCCGGTAGCTCATTTATCAACTGGCGAATACTTATTTGTAAGGGCTCGACTACTTCAAAGCACATCTGAAACATACCTCATTGTCGGGATTTCACAAGCGTATTAACTGAAATTTTTACAGCAAGTTCATTCATTCCCGAATCACGTACCTTCGGAGTTTAACCAGATATAGTTACTCGTTCAAATACCTTCGGGACATAGCCCGGTTATAGTAGTTCGCACAAATGCCTTCGAGACTTATCCCGGATTTAGTAACTCGCACAAATGCCTTTGGATCTTAGTCCGGATTTAGTAACTCGCACAAATGCCTTCGGATCTTAGTCCGGATTTAGTAACTCGCACAAATGCCTTCGGATCTTAGTCCGGATATAGTCACTTAGCACAAAGCCTTCGGAACTTAGCCCGGACATCATTCGAAGAACCATGCACACATATATCAATAAATCATGACACATCCATATTTCATTTTCATTACCAAAGCTCAACACAAGACACTTATCATATTTACAATTTCGGCTCAATAGCAACGTACAAAGAGCATGATTTTTATTTATTTAAGACATAATCTAATCGAATCATAATTTAAGTTCCATTACTCGAAAACTTACCTCGGATGTTGTCGAACGGCTTCAACGACTATTCGATCACTTTTTCCTTTCCCTTATCCAACTATGGTCCCCTAAGCTCTTGAGCTAATTCAAACAAATTTAACTTATCAAAGTCTCATTTTGCTAGCTTATGGCCAAATATGACAAGGAGTTTGATAGGTTATATGGCCACCTTTTAGCTCAAATACACAATGATCATACGCATTTTTAATCACATCAACAATTTAATACAATTCATTCGAACATCAAAAGAGAAGCTCAAGGTACTTAGCCCACATATATACATTAGACATTAGAGTCACATATGTACGAAATCACGAATCGAATTCAACATACTAGCTAATATTTCCCCTTAGCCGAATTTTCTAAGTCAAGCTAAAGCCATCAATAGGCTACCAATGGCCGAACATACACATTTATGCTAAGGCCGATTGCAACACTTAATACATTCTACAAGTATGGTCACTTGTGTTGACTAAACACCATTTGTTTCAAGTTCAAAACTTGGCTAATACACATATATACACTATTAAAGCATCCTCTCCCTTTACACTAATTCAACACATGCATTACCCATAATATACCAAATTACATTCGGCCTTAGCACACAACTTGCTAGCCGATTCTTCTCCATTTAGCAACCAATGCACATACGAGCTCATTTGTTAGACTCTACTTCATCTAACAACAACCTTATTTCTCTTCTATATCCTACCATGGCGAATGCATCACAACACCTTACCATTTCAATTTTTGTCATGGTTGAACAAGAAACTTAATGTCTCACTCAAGGATGCTAAAAGGAGATTCAAGAGTTATCAATCTACCATCACATGCATCATTAACAAGCTTCACATTTAGCATGCAATGATATCAACACAAAATCCACCTTGGCCGAATACCATCCCCATGACATAGCAAAGATTTAAACCATGGGCTAATAAGAACATCAAGCTAGCAACTAAAAACATGCATGAATCTCATGGCACAACATCAAACATACCTTAATCTTGATACAAGTATGGCCGAACCTCCTCCTAATCCTCTTCTAAACCAAACATGGAGCAACAATTCCTTCCTTCTTCCTTAGAATTTTCGGCCAAAAGAAAATGAAAAGGATGAACAAATTTTTTTTCTCTTTTCTTCAACTCGCGGCAATGGGGGGGAGAATCACACACCTTCTTTCTTTTTTTTTTCATTTCTTTATTACCCATACTCCTTATTTTATTTATTCCAACATAAACCACTTACACAACATGTTTTATGACATGTTTTGCCCATCCCCCTTTGTCATGGCCGGCCACTAGGCTTTAATCTAGGGAAATTTGACATGCAAGCCCATCATTTTCACAACATGCATTAATAGGCCACTTTACATTTGCCTAGCACATTTCTAAATTTTCTCACATAAGTCCTATTTGATAAAATTCACTTACAATTAACAAAATTCAAACATGAATTTTTCACACATGCATATGTACATATAATGAGCACCAACTATGACGGCTAATTATTTTTGTTACTCGGTTTAGTGGTCCCGAGACCACTTTCCGACTAAGGTCAATTTAGGGCTGTCACAACTCTCCCCCACTTAAGAAATTTTCGTCCCCGAAAATCTTACCGGTAAATAGGTTTGGGTATCGCTCTTTCATAGAGTTCTCGGGTTCCCAAGTAGCTTCTTCTATCCCGTGTTTGAGCCATAACACTTTCACTAGCGGAACCCTTTTGTTTCGCAACTTTTTCACTTCACGTGCTAGGATACGAATCGGTTCTTCTTCATAACTCATATTGGCTTGAATTTCAACCTCTGATGGACTAATTACATGCGACAGATCAGATCTATAACGTCGAAGCATCGAAACATGAAAGACATTGTGAATCTTTTCAATTTCAGGGGGCAAAATCAAACGATACGCAACTGGACCGACTCGTTCGGATATCTCATATGGCCCGATGAATCTCGGACTCAGTTTGCCCTTACAGCCAAATCGAAGTATCTTTCTCCAAGGTGAAACTTTAAGCAACACTTTATCTCCCACCTGATATTCAATGTCTTTTCGTTTCAAATCCGCGTCGATTTACGGCGATCTGCGGCGCCTTTAGACTTTCACGGATTACCTTTACTTTCATTCAGCATATTTAATCAAGTCCACTCGAAAATTTTACTTTCACCGAGTTCGGTCCAAAACAATGGCGTCACGGCATTTTCGACCGCACAAAGCCTCGTAAGGTGCCATCTTAATACTTGACCGAAAACTATTGTTGTAAGCGAATTCAATCAAAGGTAAATACCGTTCCCATGAACCACTAAACTCGAGGATGCAACATCTCAACATATCCTCAAGTATCTGAATTATCCGCTCGGATTGACCATCTGTTTGTGGATGAAAAGCAGTGCTAAAATGTAGTTTGGTACCCAAAGCTTCTTGCAATTTCTTCCAAAATCGCGAGGTGAATCTCGGATCTCTATCCGACACAATAGAAATCGTTACCCCGCGTAATCTCACAATCTGAGAAACATACAATTCAGCTAGTTTATCTAATGAAAAATCCGTACGTACGGGGATAAAGTGAGCCGACTTAGTCAGTCTATCGACAACGACCCAAATCGCATCTTTCTTACTTGCCGACATTGGTAACCCAGATACAAAATCCCTCGTGACTCGTTCCCATTTCCATTCAGGTATCATGATCGGCTGAAGCAAACCCGTAGGCACTTGATGTTCCACCTTCACTTGCTGACATACTAAGCACTTCGAAACAAAATCGAAAATGTTTCGTTTCATACCATGCCACCAAAACTGGCGTCTCAGATCGTTGTACATTTCCGTACTCTCCGGGTGAATTGACATTCGGCTACAATGAGCTTCGTTCAGAATCATCGAAATGAGTTCTGAATTTCTTGGAACACACAACCGATTTCTATACCTCAAACAATCGTCATCATCAATTTGAAACTCCGATTCCACATTCGGAACACATTCAGCCCGTTTTGCAACCAACTCATCGTCGACTTTCTGAGCTTCACGAATTTGATGAATCAATAATGGTTTGGCCTTTAATTGCTACTAACACATTGTCGGGTAGAATAGACAAGTGTACATTCATCGCTCAGTAAAGCAAGCGGTGATTTCGGCTTAAGGCGTCGCAAACCACATTAGCCTTCCCGGGTGATAATCAATGACAAGCTCATAATCTTTTAACAACTCGAGCCAACGTCTTTGTCGCAGATTCAAGTCTCTTTGAGTCATCAAATATTTGAGACTTTTGTGATCCGAAAATACATGGCCTTCTCACCAAATAAGTAATGTCGCCATATTTTCAAGGCGAATACAATGGCGACTAATTCGAGATCATGGGTGGGATAATTTTTCTCATGTGGCTTTAATTGTCTCGACGCATAGGCCACAACTCGACCTTCTTGCATCAATATGCAACCTAACCCAAGTAGGGAGGCGTCACTATAGATGACAAACTCTTTGCACGATTAATTTGCACTAAAATTGAGCTTCCACAAATAAGTTTTCATTGATCAAAACTTTTCTAACATTTTTCCGTCCATTCGAACTTAACATCTTTTGAAGTAGCTTCATCATGGGTGTGGCTATCATCGAGAAACCTTTACAAACCGTCGGTAGTAACCAGAAAGTCCCAAAAAGCTCGAACCTCGGTAATATTTCTCGAGGCTTCCAGTTAAGTATGGCTGAAATTTTGCTCGAATCGACTCGAATACCGATGTAGATACCACATGACCCAAGAAGCTAACCTCTCTTAACCAGAACTCACACTTGCTGAACTTAGCATATAACTGCTTATCCCGTAAAATTTGCAACACTAATCTCAGGTGTTCAGCATGTTCGGTCTCACCTCTTGAATAGACCAAGATGTCATCAATGAACACAACTACGAACCGGTCTAAATACTGTCTGAAATCCGATTCATCATGTGACAACCCGAATTAGGGCCTAATCGGAATAGTGGTTTCGTGACCACAAATCCGAGATAGAAATAATTGTTTTATAATTATTTTGGGGTTTATGATATGATTGCATGATTGTGTGAAAATTTCGTGATGAAATTCTATGCCTAAAGTGCTTAAATTGAAAGTAGGGACTAAATCGAATAAGTTGCAAAATTTGCATCCCGGAAGTTTTTAGTATGAAATTGTTTTGGAATATTAATTAGGAGGTCTTAAATAGAAATTTGACCAATTTTAAGTTCATGGAGAAAATTAGGACATGGAAGGAATTTTTGAAAGTTTAGTAAGGAGGGGCATTTTGGTCATTTGGATATTAAATGAAATAAAATGGGAAAAATAACACAAAATTTATCATCATCCTCCTTAGTTGCTGCCGAATTCTCCCTCTCTCCATAGCTAGGGTTTCTTCAATTTTCAAGCTCCATAGTAAGTGATTCCAAGCCCCGTTTTTAATGTTCTTTACGTTTTTGGAATCCCGGAAGCTCGATTAAGCTTATGCTAGTAATAATTTAACCTAGGGTTCATATTTGGAAAAATACCCATAGGTGAAATTTGTGTATTTTGATGTTTTATGATAGAATATGAGGTTTTAAATTATGTTAAATAACTTGTGCTATTCGGTTTTAAGTGAAAACGAGTAAAACGGCATAATCGGTAAAAATACCTATTGTTCATAACTATATGATAGAGTGAGAATTTGATGTTGTTGTAGAAGAGAAAATGTTCAGCACATCATAAAATTTAAGAATATGGGCTGAAATTAAATTCCGAGCCTAGGGGCAAAATTGTAATTTTGTAAAGTTAGGGGCAAAATGTAATTTTTCCATGATGTGATTTTGGATTGAAATAAATAGTATGAGTATTAAATGAGCTAAATGTGTTATTATAGATCAAGAAAGACGCGAATTGATCTCGAGCAGGGAAGGAAAAAGTTTTGGACTAAATTGCAAAATTTCCACATTTTGTACCAAGGTAAGTTTGTATGTAAATATTACAATAATTTCATGTACATTCTTATATTTCAGCCTATTATATAAATATACTAGCTGATGTTAAAATATAAATCGACTATTGGAAGAATGGAAATAAATATAGAGAGAGATCCGGTTGAACATTGGAGAGATCGAATGAAATAGAGGGCGTAGCTAGGTCACATGTATGATCTTGAGTGCACATCATGTGTACAAGAAAGCTACGAGACACCTGTAGTAGCTAGGTCACATGTGTGATACGAGATGTATCCCATGTAGACAAGAGAGCTACGTGAAAGATAAATGTAGCTAGGTCGCATGCGTGATTCCAAGTGAAGGACACCATGTAGACAAGAGAGCTACGTGAAAGATAAATGTAGCTAGGTCGCATGCGTGATTCCAAGTGAAGGAAACCATGTAGACAAGAGAGCTACGAGACAAATCGGTTAGGTCGCATGAGTGGTACTAAGTGTTCACCATGTGTACAAGAGAGCCGAACTAAATGAAGTATGATGGTGGGGATGTGTGCTGAAACCATTAAATATCGAGGATTGATCCGAATTGTTCAACGGGATGGTTTTGTGGTGATATTATGGTTTGGACCTACACTTATGGTGAATGAAATGTGGTGAAAATGATTTGTGGTATATACATATATAAGATAAAATGAGGTTAGCATAAAGAATGTGTGAAAGAGTAAAATTAGCATTAAAACTGTTTTTAGATGGTAGCAGTGACGTGATTTTGAAAAATCACCAAAAAATAGGAGGAATATAATTAGAGGTTGAATGAGATGTGAAATTAAAGTTTAATGAGTCTACTTTCATATAAAAGAAACAGAGCAAGCAAAGGAATTCTATATTTTGAGATATTTACAATTGTATGTGACTTGCTCAGGATGAATACGTGATCCCATGTTCCAACTTTGAAAAATCATTAAAAATTGTACAAAGCAAATTAAGAAATATAGTTTACATGCCTAAATTCCTTATTGAGACTAGTTTTAAATGAAATAGACTTCAGGGTTTTTTGAATTGTGTACTGAGAGAAATTCAATTCGTAGTGAACAGAGGTCAGATCAGTCGAGCTGTGTAACAGGGGAAACTTTAACTAATAAACTGTACTAATCGGCTGAACGAAAAATTATAGAAAAAAAATTGGCAAAAAGCTTTATGAGTCTAGATTCAGGGAAATTTTACGGATTTGAATTTCGAGTTTTGTAACTCGAGTTATGATTTATTTAGTGAATATGGCGCTTGCGAGAGACAGCTTAATCAAAGTGGAATGAATAGTGAAGTTAAAGTAGATATACTTGAATTGTTGTGTAAACATGTTAGATTCTTTAATTAGTATTTACATACTTACTTACTAAGCTATAAGCTTACTTTGTTTCTCTCTTTTGTCTTATAGTGTCCTTGACTTGCTCGAGTCAAGGATCGTGAAGATCTACCCGCACTATCATACTTTAGGGTATTTGAACTAAACGTTTTGAATTATGGCATGTATAGTAAGCTTAATTATTTTGTTACGTGTCATATTTGTCTAGGTTTAAAATATTAGTTACAGTACTCGACCAGCTACTTTGTACAAGCCATTAAAGTTGGCTAATATTGTTCAAGACATATGTTATACGATGCACTATCAAATTGGATGACATATTTATATCTCGGTTATGTTTAATGGTATGTGTTATATTCTGGTAATACCTTGTATCCTGTTCCGGCAACGGTAACGGGTAAGGGGTGTTACACATCAAATCCATAAATACCGCAGGGGCATTAGTGAGCCCAAACGGCATCACTAAGAACTCGTAGTGACCGTACCTCATTCTGAAAGCGGTTTTGGGTACATCCGAATCTCGAATTCATGGCGGTAATACCCGATCTCAAATCTATCTTTGAAAACACCGAGGCTCCCTTTAGTTGATCAAACAAATCATCAATACGCTGATAACGGATATTTATTCTTTATCGTCACTTTATTCAGTGACGATAGTCAATGCACAACCTCATGGTTCCGTCCTTCTTTTCACAAACAATACTGGTGCACCCCAAAGTGAGAAACTTGGTCGAGCGAAACCTCTATCCGTCAATTCTTGCAACTGAGCTTTCAACTCTTTTAACTCGGTTGGTGCCATACGATACGGAGCTATCGAAATCGGCGTAGTCCCAGGTACAAGCTCAATACCAAACTCTATCTCCCGAACAGGTGGCAAACCCGGTAATTCTTCGGGAAAAACATCCGGGTATTCACAAACCACCGGCAGAGATTCGGATTTTATTTCTAACTCCTTATCATCAAGTACATACGCAAGGTATGCTTCGCACCCCTTTCTTACATATTTCTGGGCCAACATTGATGATATTACAGTTGGCAACCCCTTTAAGTCCGTAGACTCAACTCGGATCATCTCGTTATTTGCGCACCTCAAATCAATAGTCTTGCTTTTGCAATTCACAACCGCATCATGCACGGTCAACCAATCCAAACCAAGAATAACATCAAATTCATCAAACAGCAAAAGCATCAAGTCCGCCGGAAAACAGGAACCTCGAATTACTAGGGGACATTTCTTACACACTTTGTCGACAAGCACGTAACGACCCAAGGGATTTGACACCCGAATTACGAACTCGATGAGACTCAATAGGTAAAGTCTTCTTTGGATGCTAAGGTTTCGCATATATAAGAATGAGTAGAACCGGGGTCAATCAAAGCAATCACATTAGTATCAAAGAGAGTGAAAGTACCGGTAATAACATCGGCGAGGAAGCATCCTCGCGTGCGGCGTATAGCATAAGCCCTAGCGAGGCCGCGAGCCTCGGATCTGGTCGTAGCATCTCTAGATCCTCTCGACCACCACTAGCATTGCCCGTATTTCTAGATGGTCTACCTCGGCGGTGGTAGCACCCGGTTTCCCACTCGGTTTACATTCATTCGAGCAACCTCGGGCAATCTTTATTGAAGTGGTCAACTGATCCGCACTTATAACAGGCGGTCATGGAATCTACAACTTCGAATGCCATTTGCCACAATCGGCACTCCGTTCTATCTCGCCGATCATTTCCAACACTGGCGATCGAAGTGATTCGTGTGCTCACAGGGGGTCGATCGCGATCTCGTCTAGAAAAGCCCGAAGTGTCCCTAGACTGGCCCAAGCCATCTTTAAATTTCTTCGATGACTGTGGGAAGGGCTTCCCCGAAGACCTCTTACGAAACTCCCTTGCTCCCACCTCAGCTTTTCTTTTCTCCATACTGAGCTCCTCGGCCTTGCAAGCTCACTCAACAAGTACTACAAATTCTCGGATTTCCAAGATGCCAACATACAGCTTTATATCATCATTTAGTCCATCCTAGAAATGTTTACACATTACGGCTTCTGAGGAAATACATTCTCGTGCGTACCGGCTAAGCCTCACAAATTTTCGTTCATAGTCGGTAACCGACATGGAACCTTGTTTGAGTTCAAGAAATTCCTTCCATTTTTGGTCAATGAATCTCTGACTGATATACTTCTTTCGAAACTCGGTTTGGAAGAACTCCCAAGTTACTTGCTCTCTAGGCACAACAGAAGTCAACGTATTCCACCAATAGTAGGCAGAATCACGTAGCAAGGAGATAGTACACTTTAGCCACTCATCGGGTGTCCAAGATAGTTCATCGAGTACCGAATAGTGTTGTCAACCAAAATTCAGCTTGCTCGGCATCATCACTATCCGTAGCCTTAAATTCATAGCCCGTGTTTTCGATTCTATCAATGGGGCTTATTTGACCTATTTGGTCGAGTTATCGGAGGCATTGTAGGTGCGGGATTGTGTTTGTTGGGAATGGAGGTTGTGGAACAGTAGTATTAGTTCGAATGTATTGGTTGAACCAATCATTCATCACGCTATAGAAAGCTTGTCTAGCTTCATCATTTGGATTACTAGCATTAGGTTGAGAGTCCGCCGGCGCTGTCCCTTGTGCGGGAGCAGGCACTACACTCTCAAGATCATCAACTACCGCTAGGTCGGGATCGGGATCCATTACTATAAATAAACACATTTGCAAACGTCAGAAATCACCACACTATCAAATAATCACAGAAAATGGCATGTATAGCTAAACCCAAACGCATTACGGTAGTCCTAGAATCGACTAAACCGCAGCTCTGATACCAATCTAATTGTAACACCCCGTACCCGAGACCGCTACCGGAGTCGGACACGAGGGGTTAACGGCTTAAACCATTCATTTTCACAGTCCATTTTAAAAATTTTCCAGGCAGTTGGCTAACTGCGTCACTGTCACTTTAAAAATCATATCTTGAGTTCCAAAACTCGAAAATCAGTTTCGTAATTTTTCCCTGAAACTAGACTCATATATGCATCTACAAATTTTTTTCTAGAATTTTTGGTAGGGCCAATTAGTACAGTTTATTAGTTAAAGTCTCTCCTGCTACAGGGTGCAACTACACTGACCATCATGCATTACGACCTAGATATCTCCCTGTACAGGGCTTCAATACTGATTCCGTTTGTTTCTATAGAAACTAGACTCAAAGAGAAATCTATAAATATATGGCATGACTCCTAATTACCTCTGGTTAATTTATAATTAATTTCCAAAGTTGGAACAGGGAATCCAGAAACCGTTCTGGCCCTGTTTCACGAAAACCTAAATATCTCTTAACATACAACTCATATGACCGTTTCGTTTCTTCCATATGAAAGTAGATTCATCAAGGTTCATTTACATAATTTATTCACTATTTAATTCCATTCCTAATATTTTTAGTGATTTTTCACATCCACACCGCTGCTGCTGTCAGCATCTGCCTTTAAGGTAGACTTTACCTATTTCATAGTTTCCATGATTCAATTGGCCCTTTTTGCATACATAGCACAAAGTATAATCATGATTAACCATTGCAATGGCTAATCGTTTCCAAACATTTCCATACCTCTTAGTGATCAACATACAAAACGATTATAGTACTATGCTAAAAACGTATATAAGCCATTTTCGCATGGCAATCCAAATTTACACGAAATCCATGGGTACATGACCAACAACAAAAAGGGTAGTCCTATACTTGCCATTTCAAAGTTCAACCAAAATTGTACCAAAAGGGGGCTTTGATAGTGTGGGAGACTTCGACTTCCAAATATCACGAGTCCGATAGCTGACGAGCCAAAATCTATAAAACAGAGAAACAAAGAAACGGAGGAAGCAATTTATGCTTAGTAAGTTTTGAGCAAGGGATTCCAGCACAACAAAAGCATAGCATTCATATAGCTAAACGGATAATTTCATATGCACAAATTCTCAATATCATACTTACTTCACATTACCAACCCTTATGTTCATACACAAAGATCAACTTAGCCAAAGGCGGTATCTCATTTATCAAGCGGCGAATACTTATTTGTAAGGGCTCGACTACTTCAAAGCACATCTGAAACATACCTCATTGTCGGGATTTCACAAGCGTATTAACTGAAATTTTTACAGCAAGTTCATTCATTCCCGAATCACGTACCTTCGAGTTTAACTGGATATAGCTACTCGTTCAAATACCTTGGGACATAGCCGGTTATAGTAGCTCGCACAAATGCCTTCGGGACTTATCCGGATTTAGTAACTCGCACAAATGCCTTCGGATCTTAGTCCGGATTTAGTAACTCGCACAAATGCCTTCGGATCTTAGTCCGGATTTAGTAACTCACACAAATGCCTTCGGATCTTAGTCCGGATTTAGTAACTCGCACAAATGCCTTGGATCTTAGTCCGGATATAGTCACTTAGCACAAAGCCTTGAACTTAGCCGGACATCATTCAAGAACCATGCACACATATATCAATAAATCATGACACATCCATATTTCATTTTCATTACCAAAGCTCAACACAAGACACTTATCATATTTACAATTTCGGCTCAATAGCCACATACAAAGAGCATGATTTTGATTTATTTAAGACATAATTTAATCGAATCATAATTTAAGTTCCATTACTCGAAAACTTACCTCGGATGTTGTCGAGCGGCTTCAACGACTATTCGATCACTTTTCCTTTCCCTTATCCAACTATGGTCCCTAAGCTCTTGAGCTAATTCAAACAAATTTAACTTATCAAAGTCTCATTTTGCTAGCTTATGGCGAATATGACAAGGAGTTTGATAGGTCATATGGCCATCTTTTAGCTCAAATACACAATGATCATATGCATTTTAATCACATCAACAATTTAATACAATTCATTCAACATCAAAAGTGAAGCTCAAGGTACTTAGCCCATATATATACATTAGACATTAGAGTCACATATGTACGAAATCACGAATCGAATTCAACATACTAGCTAATATTTCCCTTAGCGAATTTTCTAAGTCAAGCTAAAGCCATCAATAGGCTACCAATGGCCGAACATACACATCTATGCTAAGGCCGATTGCAACACTTAATACATTCTACAAGTATGGTCACTTGTGTTAACTAAACACCATTTGTTTCAAGTTCAAAACTTGGCTAATACACATATATACACTATTAAAGCATCCTCTCCCTTTACACTAATTCAACACATGCATTACCCATAATATACCAAATTACATTCGGCCTTAGCACATAACTTGCTAGCCGATTCTTCTCCATTTAGCAACCAATGCACATACGAGCTCATTTGTTAGACTCTACTTCATCTAACAACAACCTTATTTCTCTTCTATATCCTACCATGGCCGAATGCATCACAACACCTTACCATTTCAATTTTTTGTCATGGTTGAACAAGGAACTTAATGTCTCACTCAAGGATGCTAAAAAGGAGATTCAAGAGTTATCAATCCACCATCACATGCATCATTAACAAGCTTCACAATTAGCATGCAATGATATCAACACAAAATCCACCTTGGCCGAATACCATCCCCATGACATAGCAAAGATTTGAACCGTGGGCTAATAAGAACATCAAGCTAGCAACTAAAAACATGCATGAATCTCATGGCACAACATCAAACATACCTTAATCTTGATACAAGTATGGCCGAACCTCCTCCTAATCCTCTTCTAAACCAAACATGGAGCAAGAATTCCTTCCTTCTTCCTTAGAATTTTCGGCCAAAAGAAAATGAAAAGGATGAACAAATTTTTTCTCTTTTCTTCAACTCACAAACAATGGGGGAGAATCACACACCTTCTTTCTTTTTTTTTTCATTTCTTTATTACCCATACTCCTTATTTTATTTATTCCAACATAAACCACTTACACAACATGTTTTATGACATGTTTTGCCCATCCCCTTTGTCATGGCCGCCACTAGGCTTTAATCTAGGGAAATTTGACATGCAAGCCCATCATTTTCACAACATGCATTAATAGGCCACTTTACATTTGCCTAGCACATTTCTAAATTTTCTCACATAAGTCCTATTTGATAAAATTCACTTACAATTAACAAAATTCAAACATGAATTTTTCACACATGCATATGTACATATAATGAGCACCAACTATGACGGCTAATTATTTTTGTGACTCGGTTTAGTGGTCCCGAGACCACTTTTAAACTAGGGTCAATTTAGGACTGTCACAATTTGTAAATGAACTTACATCGGTACAAAATGATAGAAACGAGCCTAATCCTCGTAAACTTTGTTTTTCCATCGATCAAGACCCGAATCATGTTTTTCTTGATCTATAATGCAAAATTTAACTCGTTCAATACACACATTACTCATATCGACCCATAACACAAGCTTAGGTAAAATTACCCTTTTACCCCTAATTTTTCACTTATTTATACTTTAGTCCCTAGGCTTGGAAAATGAAATACATGCAATTTCTTGGTTACCCAAGCCCATCCGATTCATATTCTATCTTATATCAACCCATATTTTCCTTTATTTCCCATTTCTATTGCTCATTTTTACACCTTTTACAAACAAGTCCTTTTTAAGTGTTTTCACTAAAAATCACTTAGTAAAAGATGTTTATCACACATCAAACATTCATATTCCTCCATTAAACATCAAAATACAACCATGTCACACATGGTTCAAATTTCATACATGAAACCTACTTCAAAATATGGCTAGAAATATATAGATCATGCATCAAGAACTTTAAAAATGCAAAGAGCATAAAAAACGAGGCTAGGGAGCACTTACAATCAAGCTTAAAAAGTTGAAGACCCTAGCTATGGAGCCCTTGTAAAATTCAGATATGGCTTGAAGAAGATGGACAAGATTTTCACTTCATTTTCCCTTTTTATTCTTTTATTTACCAAATGACAAAAATGCCCTTAAGGTCTTTCTTTCAAAATTTTCCTATTCATGCCCATTTTTGTCCAAAATTTTAGAACTTGGTCTAATTTCTATTTAAGGACCTCTAATTAATAATCCAATGTAATTTCATGCTTAAAGCTTCTAGAACACAAGTTTTGCAACTTATTCAATTTAGTCCCTAAAGTTAAATTGGACATCTTGGGCATAGGATTTCTTCATGAAAATTTCACACCAGCATGAAATCATATCATGGACCATCAAATAATTATAAAATAATTATTTCTATTTCAGATTTGTAGCCTCAAAACCACTGTTCTGACTAGACCATGATTCGGGATGTTACACTGTCGAACTGGGTATCTATGTTGAGTTGGAAATGTTTTGTTTGAATAATTTATAACCGATGCAATGTCTACTTTTGGAACTCACTAAGTTCTTTGAACTTACTTAGTTACATTTCCTTCTTAGGCCTATTGGTGAAGTAAAGAAATTTCTGAAGACTACTCTAGAAAACAATCACTACTATGAGACTTATAGCTTTGTGTAATATGCATGGCATGGGGGTGGCGCCTAGATGCTTACATTTTGAAGAATTAATTTGTATTTAAATTTGTGTTCACGAAACTATGATTTCCATTAAATTTTGGTGAAGTTTTTATGGTTCTTAAAGTGTACCATTTTATCTAGCCTTGAATGACAAATTATTTACATTCTTTTTTGAATTAAACTATAGTTTAAGTTGGTTTACGTAAAATATGGTTTTAAAGATATTGATTTTATGTTAGTGACGCGACATTTTAGGATCCTCCTTAAGGGTCAGGTTTGGAGTGTTACAAGTTTGGAATCAGAGTCAAGGTTTAGCTGATTCTCGAAAAACCAATGACAGTGCCACATGCCTATCATGCATAGTACACCTCTGGCTTAGTCTATAATGTTTTTTACTAAGATAACTCTTATTTTGTAGTGAGATAAGAAAATGTCTAATAGTTCTAAAGAAATTACCGGTGAGGAAATGGAAAGATATGTCCCCACTCAAGAACAAGCTACTACTGCAAACAACAATGTAGGAAATGAATGAAATACGTTAAAAAATATGTTATTCGCAATGATGAATCAACTATTTAATCAATTTATGGAAAACAATCAAGAACAACAACATCAACAACCACAACACCCTCCTTAACCACAGCCTGAAGTGGTTCATCTAGCTCAGTGCGCTCCACATGTACCTACTACAGCTCCCCTTAAGGTTGATATTGTCTAAGAGATTCGAAAAAGATACGCCAAGGAATTCCTTAGTGATAAAGGAAATGACCCCATTGTAGTTGAGCAGTGGTTATCTCAATTGTGTAGGGTTATAAGGAACAGAAACCTACCCATGAAGACAGTCTCAGATGTGTTGTATCGTTGTTGGAGGGAGAAGCTTACCAATATTTATTTGCATTAGATATTATTGTTAAGTCATGCATTACATAATTTATATTATAATCTAATGTTGGATATAAAAATACCACTAAGTTATACTCAGTGTACTGCTTTGTTTTTTGTGCTCAAGTTAGGTACTATATAATTCGATTGTCAACTCCGCATCCAGCGACAACCTCGGACTCAAAATTTGGTGATGTTTTAAAATTTATTCATGGCATGTGCCTAAGTTGTCTTTTGGGAAATTAATGTTTTATTTTGGGATTCTTGTTTCATTTTGAGGATTATGTATATGTATATATGTGTTTAATGACAATGGTCCTGAAAATGGCATATTGATGAATAGATTTACTTGTACATTTGCTTGTTTAAATGGTGATTAAATGATGTGCCAAGGAATAGGTACATAAAGGTGAATTGTAAATTTATGTCTGCTTAAAATGATTTGGTAGGCTTGGTGCATATAACATAAGGTCAATTTGGAGTAAATTTGATATTGCTTGAATGATCATTTTGTTGTATAACTAGTTGTTAGTTGAGGTTCTACTGATGGCTTATTGGACTGGTATGTATGTGATGTTTTTGTGATTCTTAAATTTTGAATTGAGGTGTCAATTGTGACATATTGGTTAGGCACTTAGCATGGTTGATATAAATGATGATTTTGGTTAATTTTGGATGCTTTTGAATTGGTTGAATATGGTTTAAAAGGGTAGTTTGTCGCTTAAGTGTGTTAAGGTAGAAATCTTGCATTAAAAGGTAATTCCAATTACACATGGCCTGAAACACAGTCTGGCAGACGGTTGTGTACGAGACACGGGCATATGGCACGACTGTGTGGTCTGTAAGTTTTTAGGCAATTTTGGTGCACATGACCACAGTTAGTGACACGACTCGATGACACAATCGTATAACCCATTTCACACAGGCTTAGCTCTCACACACAATCAAGGAACATGGGCATGTAACCCCTATTTTTAGATTTTTCCCAAATTTTTGTTTAAGTTCCAAATTGATCCATGTATATTATCGAGTTGGTTTTAAACTTTCATAAGCTTGATATTAATTTGAAATTGTTTGAAACACATGTTAATTTGATTATTTATGAGTTGTATGATAATTAATTAAGATTTTGAATTATAAGATGCTTGCCAATGTTTTGTAATATTTGGTAACACATTATTCCTCAAGTTTAGCACCCAAACCAGGTAAGGGGTGTGACATTTATTAGTATCAGAGCTATAGGTTTAGCTGATTCTTGAATTAAATCGAGCTCGGAATTAAGTTTAGAGGTACATTTCGTTGTTGAGTCAACTCTGAGTCGATATTTGGATGCTGATGAGTAAATTCTTTTGTTTTATTGTTGAAAATGTCAAGGGAACCAATAGACATTGATAATGATAACATGAATTGTAACACCCCGTACCCGAGTCTGTTACCGGAGTCGAACACAAGGTACACACAGACTTAACTTAATCATTTTCACAGTCCATTAAAAATTTCCAGACAAGCTGGTTACTGCATCACTGTCGCCTTAAAAATCATATCTTGAGTTTCAAAACTCTAAAACTGATTCCGTAAATTTTCCCCGAATTTAGACTCATATATCCATCTGTGGATTTATTTCTAGAATTTTTGGTCTAGCCAATTGGTACAGTTTATTAGTTAAAGTCACCCCTGTTTCAGGGTTTGACTACACTGACCTTTGCGCATTACGACCTGGATATCTTCTCGTACAGAGCTTCAATGCTCATGACGTTTATTTCTAATGAAACTAGACTCAAAGGGGAATCTATAAATATAAGGCATAACTTCTGATTGTTTCTGTATAATTTATGGTAAATTTTTAAAGTTGAAACAGAGAATCCAGAAACCGTTCTGGCCCTGTCTCATGAGAACTTTAATATCTCTTAATATACTGTTCATATGATCGTTTCGTTACTTTCATATGAAAATAGATTCATCAAGGTTCGATTACATAATTTATTCACTATTTAACTCCATTCCTACTATTTTTAGTGATTTTTCACATCCATGTCACTGCAGCTGACAGCATCTGTTTTTAAGGTAGGCCTTACCTATTTCATAGTTCCCATGATTCAATTAGCCCTTTAACATAAATAGCACAAGATAGGATCATGACTAACCATCCCAATGGCTAATCGTTTCCAAACATTTCCATGCCTCTTAATGAACAACATACAGTGGTTATAATCCCATGCCCAAAGTATACTTAAGCCATTTTCGCATGGCTATCCAAATTTACACAAATCGAAAGGTACATGACCTACAACAAAAGGGTAGTCCTATACATGCCATTTCAAATTCAACCAAAATTATACCAAAGGGGGCTTCGATAGTGTGGGAGACTCCGACTTCCAAAAATCCCGAGTCCGATAGCTGACGAGCCAAAATCTATAAAACCGAGAAACATAGAAACGGAGTAAGCAATTTATGCTTAGTAAGTTTTGAGCCATGTATTTACACTCAACCAAAGTATAGCATTCAAGTAGCTAAACAATAATTCATACGCACAAATTCTCAATGACATGCTTACTTCACAATACCAACTCTTATATTCATACACAAATAACGACTTAGTCAAAGGCCGGTAGCTCATTTATCAACGGAGCGAATACTCATATATACGGGCTCATCTAGTGCAAAGCACATACGAAACATACCTCATTGTTGGGAATTTCACAAGCGTATTAACTGAAAATTTTTACAGCAAGTTCATTCATTCCCAAATCACGTACCTTGAGTTTAACCGGATATAGCTACTTGTTCAAACGCCTTGATACATAGCCCGGTTATAGTAGCTCGCATAAATGCCTTCGGACTTAACCGGATATCACAATTCGCACAATTGCCTTGGGCTTAGCCGGATATCACAACTCGCACAATTGCCTTGGGCTTAGCCCGATATCACAACTCGCACAATTGCCTTGGGCTTAGCCCGGATATCACCCGAACATTCATACACATCTATGTTTCAATTTCATAACAAAAATTTATGCACAAATCACTTAACAAGCAATGCCATTTTCGGCTCAATGGCCACATACAAAGGGCACGATTTTGATTTGCTTATAACATCATCTAATCGAATCAAAATCTAAGTTTCGATGCTCGAAAACTTACCTCGGATGTTGTCGAACGATTCCGATGGCTATTCGACCACTTTTTCCTTCCCTTTATCGGCTTTGGTTCCCCTTTGCTCTTGAACTTAATTTAACAAATAAATTGATTTAATCATTTGAGCATCGACAAGAGGAATTCAAGGTACTTAGCCCACATATATTCACTAGACATTAAAGTCACATATGTACGGAGTTCATGAATCAAACTCAACACATTAGTTAGTACTCTCCTTAGCCGAATTTTCTAAGTCAAGACAAAGCCTTCAACATGCTTACTCATGGCCGAACAACACATCAACCTAGGTACTCATTCATGGGCCGATTATGCATGTTGATGTTGAGGCCAATTACATGTTTAATACCACACATGAATGGCATACATTTTACTAGCTAATGCATTACATATTGTAGCTCAATACACATCTATCATTTACTTCATAACCGAAACATCATCACAAGTAAATATATACTTTGAGATAGTATATATGTCATACCAATACATCATGTGCAAACATATATACATATAGGTGCAAGAGCCGAATCTCAAGTTGTTCATAACCATCCAAAACACAAATTTTTACCTATCATGTAATAAGAATAAATCATGCTTATGAATGCACCATGGCCGAATACATCACAACCATACCCTTTCAATTTTTTTGGTCATGGTTAAACAAAGAACTCAATGTTTCACTCAAGGATGCTAAAAAGGAGATTTAGGGGTTATCAATCCCCATCACATGCATCATTAACAAGCTTCATATTTAGCATGCAATGATATCAACACAAAATCCTCTTTGGCCGAATGCCATCCCCATGACATAGCAAGGATTTGAACCATGGGCTAACATGAACATCAAGCTAGCAACTAAAACATGCATGAATCTCATGGCACAACCTCTAACATACCTTGATCTTGATACAAGTATGGCCAAACCTCCCCTTAATCCTCTTCTAAACCAAGCATGAAGCAAAAACTTCCTTCCTTCTTAGAATTTTCAGCCCAAAGGAATGAGAATGGATGGACAATTTTTTTTTCTTTTTCTTTCTCTCAACTCACGGCAAAAGGGGGGGAAACACTCACCTATTCTCTTTTTTTTTTTCTTCCATTTCTTTATTACCCATATTCCTTATTTTATTTTTTTCTACCATACACCATTGTCACAACATGTTTCATGACATGTTTTGCCCATCCTCCTTTGTCATGGCCGGCCACTTCATGTTAGGGGGGAAATTGACATGCAAGTCCCCTCTTTTGAGTACATGCACTATTAAGCCACTTTACATATGCCTAGCACATTTCTAATTTTTTTCACATAAGTGCTACGTACTCCATTCACATGCAATAGACTAAATCGAAGCTTAAAAATTTTCGCACATTCATATTCACATATTTTAAACAATAAATATCACATTCAAATAATTTGGTGACTCGGTTTAGCGGTCCCGACACCACTTTCCGACCAGGGTCAATTTAGGGCTGTCACATGAATAATTGTGGTCACTTGGTTGAGAATGAAAACAAGATTGGGGTCAAAGTACCTAATGAAGATTTAGCCAATGATCGAAAAATTAGAACTATGAGATCTCGATAAGAAGATCAAGGTAATAAGGGATTATCCCGCAAGATAGTAGAAATCTTTTAGAAAATAGCGAGAACTACTCCACAAAATACTTCAGCAACCATTACTAGACGAGCCCCAATAAAAGAACTATGAAAGTACGAAGCCATAGAGTTTATGGGAGTAAAAGGGGTCAATCCTTTGGCAACCTAGATGTGGCTAGAGGCAACGAACCGAGTACTTCAAAAATTAGAATGCATGCACCGCTAATGTGTTATGCTTCTTTAATATTGGATTTTAAAGCTTGCATGGAGCAAATATGCTTGAACTTAGAAAGGTGGTAAGTTGATAGGTCTTGATTGTGCAAGTGACTTTCTCTAGTGGTAAATGTCATCTTGGTGTTGAGGTTATAGAATGTTTTTGCATGTTGAGCATGAATTATAGTTTAGTTTATGCTTTGTTTGGTTCATTTTAAGGCTGTATAAGTTCACGATTCTCATATTGCATAGGTAAAATGTATTTTAACTTGAAGTGGAGTAGCTTGGCATAACTAGATGGAAAATGGCTTGGATGAGCTTGAATGATGATCATGTGATGTATGTTATAATAAATCCTTGGTTTCAAATGTTCATATGCTTTAATTTGTATAGATTGGTATGGAATGATGTTGTTTTGATTGTAGAAAGATATTATGAAAATATATAGGTGTTTGATTGAAAACATGTAAAGTGTACCAAAATGGGTTTTGTCAAAGCAGGGGCAGCGTCGTGACCTCGAGTTCACGACATTGCGACATAGATCGGCAGTGAGTGACATTGCGATGTTGAGATGTCTGAAGTCGTGATGTAACTTATTAATTGATTATGTCATGATGTGGAAGCCATGATGTCGCAATGTCAACTTGCAAGTTTGAGAACTTTACAATTTAGTCTTAATTTGGCCTTAGGTTAGCAATAATACTTTCGTAGGCTCGTATGAGACTCGAAAATGATTTAATGTTATATCTAAATGTTTTGATACAAGTAAGCATGTTGTATTATTGAAATGTATTGAAATTTGTTGTAGTTACTCTGACAACGAATGTAGCATCATGTAGCTTGAACTCGACGATCGAGTCGGGAAAAGGGTGTTACAGCAACTGCATCTACTAGGTATTTACATTTTTCTTAAGTTTTATCTCCTTACAATGTGCAATAATAGAGTTCACGAAACGCTTCAAGAACTCCCCTATATTCAAATTCCTCATCCATGTAATCCCTAGAGTATCTCGTATGCTCTTATAGATATGGTTACCCATAAAAAAGTTGGATTGTTCTCTTAGCACCATCTTTTGCAGTTCCATTAACAAACTCCTTGATTAACATTTCATACCATTTTATCTTCTTCTCCTTCCTAGCTATTAATAACCAACATCTATCGAGCCTAACTTTATATTCTATATAAATAAATATTTCTTTTAAAAATGATATTTTTGAACGTCATCCCTAATTCCAAGACAAACAACTATATTAACTCTTGCATGATGAGATTCACTGCGATGTATGAGAAATAAGACAGTCACTGTTTGGGTTCATTCTATAATTTCTTAATTTCTCTATCAATTTCTCCACATTTTCTCTTTGATGTTGATTTCTATTTCATTTTGGAGTATGAATTAACCTAACCATTATTCTGCATGAAATAATCACAAGATTATTGCAACAATTTATTAGACATTTACCACGCATATACAAAAATTTATAACACCTATTTACTAAGCCAAACAATACTATTCAATAGAAATTTATAATAATATTATCAGGAATATATCAAACACACTTAGCATTTTCAAAAATTTATAATCATTCTTACACCAGCTAAATTTACGTAACAGTTTAGCTTACATTTTTTTTTTCAACGCTTTCTTCTGTGCTCTTCAAACCTTAAAAAAACAATGTCAAACATTTATAATCTAAAAAATTTAAAATAAGATCTACAATCATAAAAATTACTTACTTAGGGTTGATAACTAGTTTAGGGTTTTTGTCTAAAAAAATTCACCTAGCAATTCTTCACAAATGGTGGTTTTTTTACAAAGTGGGATTTTTTTTTTAAATGTTTTTGGCTAAAATGTGGGGAGTTTTTAATGTTGTTTGAATCATTTCTCCCATTCTTTTTTATACAAAAAGTAATGTTAACCCCGGAATTCTCGGAATGAATTAGTGTTCTGTATGGTAGGGGAACAGAGAATCTTTACCCCAAATCACTACTTCAAAGAACAATTTGGATCCCCTAAGCAATAGAGATTTCCCGCTCACTTGCTACGAAAAAAAGCCTCAAATCGTGAACTCAGGATATGATTTATGTCTCACATTATTATACCTAATGCATCAACACCAGTCCCCATAAAAATCTAACATTGCTCATTAATACCTCATATGGTAACCTCAGATGAGGATTTGCTCTTGGTTCAAGTCTTTTATTTGGATAATAATTTTTTTGTATTAGTCTAATAAAAAAGCTTATATATAAACCATGATCCCCATAAAGCTGTCAGGTTTAACCGATGAAAACGGTCTGTTTCCGTTTATTCTATTTGAAATTAAATTGTAATAATGGTAGTGTTGGTGGTGAGTGACACACTCGGACGGTGCCCATAGCTTTTTCTCAATCCGTCGGTTGAATTGGAATTCCAATTTGCAAAAACCATTTGCTTCTTAACCCCCCACCTACCCCAACCCCAACCCCAACCCCAACCCTATCCCTACTCTGGTCAGCTCTTACGTCTTTAACTCTGCTCTACCTGTCCCTCCTTCCACTTTCTCATTTCTCATTTCTCATTTCTCATTTCTCATTTACTCCCCACTCATATATATCGGCAATAGTAATTAAGTTTTAATATAATTTTGCATGTGAATTTTACTAAAACTATAATTATATGAATATATATTATTAATAAAATTTTGATTAAATTAGTGTCATTTTTAATTAAATTATTAATTTAATTAGGAAGGTATGTTAATATTATTTCATAATTAAAATAATTAATATTATTCGAGAGTATTTTAAATTTTCACTTTAAAAACTAAATAAAAATAAGAAAAATTATATGTATATAGTTAAATTTAAACTCATGTCAATTACACTAGTAAAACTTTTAATTTACCACTCAAATAAAATTAAATTTTGATATTTTGATATATTTTAATTTTATTGTGCATACTTTATTACCTCAATTTGTTTTATATATTAATAATATATTTGATCGAGTTGATATTATAAGTTAACTCGACATCAACTTAAATGATAAATAATTTAATTTAATTTTTAATTTTAATAACGTACATATTTCATGTGTTATTATTAATTAATTTGAAACCATATGTTTCATTATCTATGTTATTTTTAAACAGTTTTATATTTATGATTTCTACACAAATACACGTGAGATAGGATTTGTAGATGAAAATATAAAATGATTTATAGATTTTAGAAAATGATTGAGGAAAATGAATGTGAGTTAATTTACACGCGTTTTACCAAACAAAATACTGAAATACTTGCATATACTATTTTGATGCTTAAATTCATTTTTTTAATTTCAAATCCTAATCAAAATGTTAATTTATGATATATATTTATTCATTAAAATAATATATTTTTTATAACGCATATTTCTACCCATAACTCATAATTTATATGTTAGAAAAAAAAGGTTTAAGCTAAACTCTATCTGCATGATCTCTCTTAAATCTAAATTTACTATCAGTTATTATTTAATAATTATATAGCGTATTTAGTAGAAACAAATTGGTTTTTTAAAAGAAAATTCATGAATGCGAAAATGAGAGGAAAACAATGACGTGTGAGCCACAAAGAGCAGTAATAATAATGAAAGCGGATTGAAAATAAATAAAGAAAAGTTTAGGGGCAGAAGCTCAAAAGCCAAGAATTTAGAATCCCAATCCCCCACCCTATAAATACATGGCTCGAGTGAAGCTAGGTTTGCCCAACTAAACAGCCAAACACTACTTTTTAGAAATTAAAATAACACCTCTATTCTCTTCTGTAACAGCTTAATCAAAAATGGCGGCTTCTTCTAGAAGGTCTAGTGGTCCGGTTCTCCGATCTCATTCCCCATCTTCCCGGTTTACTTCTTTCTACGCTTCACAGTCACACTCTCCATCTTCTTCTTCCTCCGCTTTTGCCTATTCCAGTTCAGGTTTCTCTTCACGTTCAACTTTCTTCAATCAACCAAGATCTACTTCTCCACCACGTGTTAACCTGCACAGAAACTCTTCATCAGCGTCATCTGTGCGGTTCTCGCTCGACAACCGTCCGATCTCACCGAACCGTTCAATCACCACCGTCCGGAGAACCACTGAGGCGTTGAAGAATTTACAGAGCAAACAGACGAAGCGGACTTGCATGTGTTCACCTACAACGCATCCGGGATCGTTCCGTTGCAGTCTTCATAAGAGCTTCAATACTTCGCATGCCGGGACAGGTTACGCGCCGAGTAATCGGCTTAACGCGCGTAGATCTGCGATGACGAACTCGCTCGTGAGAATCGGTGGTGTCGAAGGAGATCTGGTTAAGAGAGCTTTGTCGGCTTTGATTAGACCTTCCTCTCACCAGCAGCGTCGCCGTGAAGCTTTCCATCCTAGGCCTAGCCGGCTATCCGTGATGTCAAAAGCCGAAAACTTATGAGGGTTTCGTATGCGGTTTGTGTAATCTTTTAACGCTTTTAGGTCGTCTCCGAGATTTTCCGGTGATCTGATATCGAGCTTCGGAGTAACGCCGCGGTCGGTGGCTGTGAAGTCAGTTTCCTGCGACGATGTTGGAGATTTTGGACGAAGGATTCGGACGGATTTGAGCTAGTATTGTCCCGCTGACCGAAACCTTAAAATTCGAGGAAGAAATTATCATATAGTTTGTTGGTGTAAATACACTCATATTGCAGCCAATGGCAAATTTGAGGAGCTTTTGGACTAAAAACAAACTTTTAAAATCTCTCCAAAAATCACTAATCTAATTCAATCCAATCAAATTAACTCTTATTCAAAAATTCCATTCCAGATCTCCACATTGATTCGTTATAATTTTTGTTTCTTCCGTTGGATTAGCTCTGCAAACACCGTTCCATTCGATTGCAGTTCCTTTACTATTTCGTCATAGATTTTTTCCCGTTTTCCGTTCCAGCAGTTTCTTCCGTTTGTTTTATTTTCTTCCTGCCGTCCACCGTTTTCAAATATTTGCAGTAATTTATTTTTAAAAATTCCGGTTCCTTTATTTATTATTTTCTTTAAGTCTAATTTGATTTTAATATTCTTCACTTGTTTATGATGCAGGTATCGGAATTGGACGAAATGGTTGGCGGTATTTATTTGTTTATACTGGATAATTTGACCGAATTTTAGGCCTGGAAGTAGAAGATAACCCCCTTGAACATACAGAACATTGGACCCTTTTAAGAGAAAAAAAGCTAATTAATTACAAATGTTAAGGATCATATTAATAGGGGAATTAAATGACAAGAGAAGAGAAAAAACATATAATTTCATTGAAATTGAAACTACAAGGAAAGAACGGGGCTTGGTTGGGAATTCAATTTCGTAATTATGTCCTTTTCCATTTTATATTTAAAATCACAAGTGGCGCAATTATGTGACAGCTAAGCTGTTTATTTTAAAAAGGAGAAATAAATAGCATTATCTCAAACCCACCAAAAGCTCCGACCTCCTAAGTCCTATCTAATCTGCAACGCCATAAGACTTCACAACATTCTCATTTACCCCCCACCAAAGGGAGAAATTCCCCTACAAAAGTCAAATTTGTTTCAATTATTGTAATATGGAGGAGAGGAAAAGAATGTCGAGATTTTTTATTTAGGTATTAGATGAAAATAGAGGTGATCATGGGCCGGGTCGGGTTCAGGTCAGGTCAAGATAAAATTTTAGGCTCGTCTATTAGGCCTTGGCCCGGCCCGGCCTGAAATATGAGTCTAAAATTTTGTCTAAGCCCGGCCCGAAATAAAATTACTAAGCCCGAGCCCTGCCCGGCCTGGCCCATATTAATTTTTTTCTTATTTTATTAAATAAAAAATTTTAAAAATATAATAAATCCAATATATTTAAAAACATAAAAACAAATATTAAAACAAATAAAAATAATACTAAAACAATTCTTAAAACAATACACAAATTAACAATATAATAAAAAAATAGTTATATTAACAATTTAAAATAATTTAAAAAAATAAAAAATATATATATTAATATATAATTCGGGCCGGGCCCGGGCCAAAAAATCTTACCCGAGGCCAGGCCCGTTTTCTAAACGGGCCTCGTTTTTTTGCCCAAGTCTATTTTTCGGGCCTATATTTTTACCCAAACCCTCCCATTTTTCTAAGGGCCTTGGTAGAGGCCGGACCGCCCGGCCCATGATCAGCTTTAGATGAAAAATTCCGTGTTACCATCTACTATAGTCATTTAATACATCAACAAATATAGATTTTACTTTTATTCTTCCAATTTCTCATCTTTTTATTTCTTTTTTCAATATGCTTAGTAGCTTGAAAATGTAGAAAATTAAAAGGTGAGTGAAAAAGTTTTAAAATCAATTTTGAAAATTAAAATCAAGGTGAAAAAAAATAAGAAATGTGATAAATTTTTTTCATCATCAACAACAACAAATTATTCTGGGAGAGAAATGTAAGATATGTAAGTTAGGCTAATTTATATAAATATGTTTGTGCTGAAATTTTTGAAATTTATCGATTTACATTGTTTTTTAAAAGAGAATTAGGATACAACAGGTTATACTAATAACGTTATCGCCTTCGAGGGAGATGCACAATATGAATTACTTGATTATACTGGAAGGCCTCTATGTTTTCCTTCCTCGCACTTTCGTATGGGTTTTATAAAGTATGCTCTTCTGACGAAGAGAAACTCCTCGTCGTGCCCGCATAACCAGTTTCAACTAGGGTCCCAATTATGCTCCATCTTTTGATAGTTGTAAACTTGAAGCCTTAGTTACACCTCAACTCGAGACAGTATAATCACCGTCAACTTGGATCTTGAGTTGCAATATGATACGATCTCAGCTTCTTAAGTGATGGCTTCATACTCACAAGGTAGGTGAAATTTATAGGTTACCGAGCTCCACAGCATCACTGTGAACCCAAACACAACTTAAAACTATAGCTATGTCTCCCTCAAAGCCAGAGAGAAATAAATCTTTAAATTTGAAAATTTTAACACATAAGAAAAAAACAATTTAAATGAGACTGAGATATGTTCAAGTAAGGGATGAGAGCGACCATTTATATAAAGGATACGGTAGGATAAAAAGGAAATTTTTTTAATTTATCTTGGGAATCTCGGGTTGCAATGTATGAAATTTATCCAAGGAATCTCAAGTTGTAGGGGCTTAGAGGTAGAAGCAATTAAGTTGGTCTAGTCGTTGAGACATTTTCACCTAACATTGCAGTGATATGTCAAATATGTGGATGGAAAACGCATCCTGTAAGAAGCATTTTCACTGCCATGTCAGGTGAAAACGCCTCCTACAATGGGCGTTTTCTCTCTAAGCATTTCAACCCCACCCAAGTTGATTGATTTTGCCTCTAAGCCCTTTGAAACTTGAGATTCCCGGGATAAGTTTCATACATTGTTGGCTTGCTGAAAAACACGCTGCTGGGAACGTTTTCTCCCCATCAAATTTCAACTTTAACTGTATACCTCAAAAACTCATGATGCCCGAGGCATGTATTATTGTTGGAATGGTTTGAAGTGCCTCGGGGTATGAGCTCTATAAAATAAACTCAATACAATCCCTTCAGTTTCCATACTGACCTTTCAAATAGATTGTCTCCATAAAGATACTAGGCATTAGGAGTTATTAAGGTTGTCATGAAGACCTTGAATTTAGTACTTACGTTGTTGTCCAGGCAAAGGTAATTCGTTAAATTACATGTACAACTTTTAATTTTGGTGATGAGTAACAACATTTTTTTTACTATTTTCTCAGGTTTAAACATGTGGAACAAGCAATTTAGTTAAAGTGAGCAAATGAGTCAAAGCTGTTATCCATTACAATGATCAAATTTGTGAGATTGAAATTGGGCCTGTTTTTGCATTGGCCAATCTGAAGATTTGGTATTCAACCGGAGCATAATGTTAAAAGAGCTTCGGACAAGGATTAGGCATAAATGGAGATCTAAAGAAGGATTTCGAGCCTAAAATGTAGATATCTTTCATCATTAAACCTCGTTAGATATGCCATTTTGAGATTACAAGGGACAGCGAGCTGGAGATGGGGATTAAATTTCATTGCTCTAGTGGGAATGTTGTACTAAAGTTATATGTCGACTTCGTCTAAAAGGACGAAGGTAGCCAGAGCTTGATTATACCATGTTCGCCAAATTCCACGCCAGATCAAGAAGCTAAAAATCTAACCATACGATTGTATAGTGGTTTCGCATCATTATTGCAAAACTCAAACCAATACACCCTAGAATCGTCATCAATGGCGAGACAATCATCGGTTTCACCCCTCAATTACAATTTTAGGGGACAATCAGACGTATTTGGTCATTGAGCCTACGATACACTTACACAATATTCTATCAGTGCCTTTGATTTCAACTTTGACATGCCGATGTTCAACACCAATAACACTTATATGGGTATACCATCAAGTTACTAAGTAGACCAAACAAAAGTGATTTTGTAACACCCCAAACTTGACTTAATTGATCCAATCCAAATTTGGCGAGCTAATTAGCCACCGGAGTGACTCTCCATTAACTCTCAACCTAACCTCCAACACACCATGCATAAACAACATGTAATGTGCTAAGTTATAACACAACAATGAAATAAAATTATACATAGAATGTAAAACATGCGAGCTAACAAAACAAATAGAGGAAGGGTTCGCAAACATAAGTTCGCATAGCAAAGCCCAACATGATTTTAAAAACATAAGGCATAAGTTTGCACAAAAGCACGAGTTCACAAAATATTTTTGGTTCGCATACTTACTACGTTCTCACTTAAACGAAGCATCAAAGGTTCAGATACAAATGAGCTTTGCAACAAACGAGAAGTTCATGCAAGGGTTTTCAGACTTAGGTAAGGTTCACCAAGTAGTAAGGTTATCACACTTAAGGGTTCGCATGCATATAGGGGGTTGAAACATACAAGGGTTGTAGCAAATAATACTTTGCAATTAAACTGGCTCGCATATGAAATTAACACATACTTTGGAAAAATTGAAGGAATACAACATGGTACACATGTAAGGGGAAATAAAGAAACATCAAACTTTACTCATACTGAGAAGAAATTAGTAACAAAGGTGCAACTTTAAGGTCCACAAAATAAAAATAAACTTAATCTTTAAAGAAATTGTTTCCAATAATAGAATTAGATTATGATAAATCTAAACCTACATAAATAAAGCCTCATTGCCTATTTTCCAAGTTCACAAATATCTATTAAGGGATGTGCCTCACCAAATCATCTACCTTGTCACTATCATTCGCAACCTACTTACCTGAGAAGTAAGAGAGGAGTTGGTGAGTTCATTGCGAACTTAGTGAATAATTAAGAATCATTAGAATATGCTTAAAATAAAGAGTTTAAAATAGAAAGAAGATTTAGTTTGAAAAATCGTATTGCGTGTTAGGTTCGCGGTGAAGGTGCAAGACCCAATTCGTAGAACCTACTTGTGACAGCCCTAAATTGACCCTAGTCGGAAAGTGGTTTCGGGACCACAAAACCAAGTCATAAAAATAATTAATCGTTATATTTGATGCTTATTATATGTATATAGGCATGTGTGAAAATTTCATGTTTGAATTTTGTTAATTGTAAGTGAATTTTGCTAAATAGGACTTGTGTGAGAAAATTTAGAAATGTGCTAGGCAAATGTTAAAGTGGCCTATTGATGCATGTTAGAAAATGTTGTCCTTGCATGTCAAATTACAACTTAGGATGGTGGCCGGCCATGCTATGGGTTAAAATGTATTATAAACATTTCATGTTAGTGTTTTATGTTAGGAATAATAAAATAAAGAACATGGGTAATAAAATAATAGTGGTTAGTAGGAGGAGAAACAAAAAAAAATTTGTGTGGTTGCTCCTCCATTGCCGTGAATTGAAGGAAGAAAACAAAGAAAAAAAAATGTGTTCATCTTTTAACATCCTTGGCCGAAAATGCTAAGAAGAAGGGGGAAGGGGAAGGGGAAGTAAAATATTCGACCACTCCTTCTAGTCTTGAAGAAGGTATGTTTGATGTTATTCCATGAAGTTCATGCATATTTTTAGATGTTAGTTTGAATTCTACCTAGCCCATGGTTTAAATTCTTTTTGCTACTTGATGGAGATGATACTCAGCCATGGATGTTGTCATTCTTGGTTGGTGTTGATGTTGTGTTGATGAGGTATCAAGTTATTTTAGTAACCCATGTCAAAATTATGAAAATCATGGTATGGTGTCTTGAGCATTCGGCCATGGTAAGAAGTAGAAGAGAAATATGGTTGTTGTTCATGTTATTTGGATGAAAAAAAAAGGGGGTTAGTAGTTAGATGAAGTAGAGTCTAACAAATGAGCACATATGTGCATTAGTTGCTAGATGGAGAAAAATCGGCTAGCAAGTTGTGTACTAAGGCGAATATGATTTTGAATATTATTGAGTAATGCATGTGTTGAATTGATGGAATGGAGAGGATGCTTTAATTATGTTATGAACAATTATATGTTAAATTAAGGTTTGCTAAGCTAGCTATTAAGGTGAAGTGCAAATGTTAGTATTTGATTACTAGTGTATATATGTGTATTAGCCGAGTTTTGAACTTGAAATAAAATGGTGTTTAGTCAATACAAGTGACCATACTTGTAGAATGTATTAAGTATACAATCGGCCTCAACTTAGACATGCATATTTGGCCACATGAATGAATACATAGATTGATGTTGTACGTTCGGCTATAGGTAAGCATATTGATGGCTTTATCTTGACTTAGAAAATCGGCTAAAGGAGAATATTGGCTAATATGTTGAATTTGATTCATTATTTCATACATATATGACTCTAATGCCTAATATACATGGGCTAAGTACCTTGAATTTCTCTTTGATGTTCAAAATGATTAAATCAATTTATTTGTTAAATTAAGCTCAAGAGCAAAGGGGAACTAAATCCGATAAAGGAAAAGGAAAAGGTGATCGAATAGACATTGAAATCGTTCGACAACATCCGAGGTAAGTTTTCGAGTAATGGAACTTAGATTATGATTCGATTAGGTCATGACATATAAATATGACAAATAAATGGTGATATAATGATTCTACTTGAATTATATATTGAGGTGATTAGTTTATACCTATGACGGGTAGCCGAATGTGTATAGAGATCATGTTATAAAGCCAATCAAAATCATGCTCTTTGTATGTGGCTATTGAGCCGAAATTAGTAAGTGTGATAAGTGTCTTGTGTTTGAGCTTTGGTAATGAAAATGAAATATGGATGTGTCATGACTTATTGATATATGTGCATGGTTATTCGAATGATATCCGGGCTAAGTCCCGAAGGCTTTTATGCTAGTGACTATATCCGGACTAAGATCCGAAGGCATTTGTGCGAGTTGCTATATTCGGGCTAAGACCCGAAGGCATTTGTGCTAGCGACTATATCCGGGCTAAGTCCCGAAGGCATTTATGCTAGTGACCATATCCGAGCTAAGACCCGAAGGCCTTGTGCGAGTGGTTATATCCGGCTAAATCCCGAAGATACTTGGGTTTGGGAATGAGTGATCTTGCTGTAATAATTTCAATTAATACGCTCGTAAAATCCCAACGATGAGGTATGTTTCGTATATGCATTGGAATAATTGATTCCTTTTAAATAGTATTCGCTCAATCGATTAACAAGCTTCCGGCCTTTAGTCAAGTTGATTCCTTATGTATGAATATAAGGGTTGGAAATGTGAAGTAGGTACGATTTTGAGAATATGTGTATATGAAATTATTCGTTTAGTCATATGAATGCTATACTTCAGTTGTGCATGATTTCATTACTCAAAACTTACTAAGCATTAAATGCTTATTCCGTTTCTTTGATTCTCTGTTTTATAGATTTTGGTTCGTCAGTTATCGGACTCGGGAGTATCAAAGTCGAAGTCGCCCACACTATCAAAGCCCTTTTGGTACTCTTTTAGTTGAACTCTGATAATGGCATGTATAGGGCTGCCCTTTTGTTGTTAGTCAAGTACTTTGGTATTGTATATATTTGGATAGCCATGCGAAAATGGCTTATATATTTTGAGCATAGCGTTATAATCATTTTGTATATATATGGTTATTGAGAGGTGTGGAAATGCTTGGCAATGATTAGCCATTGGAATGGTTAATCACGTTCATATTTTTGTGCTATGTATGTTAAAGGGCTAGTTGAATCATGGAAATTATGAAATAGGTAAAGTCTACCTTAAAAATAGATGCCGACAGCAGCAGTGATATGAATTTGAAAAATCACTAAAAATAGTAGAAATAGAATTAAATAGTGAATAAATTATGTAATCTAACCTTGATGAGTCTATTTTCATATGGAAGAAACAAAACGATCATATGAGTCGTAATTTAAGAGATGTTTAAGTTTTCGTGAAACAGGGCTAGAGCGATTTCTGGATCCCCTGTTCCGACTTTGGAAATTCACTATAAATCAACCAGAGATAATTAAAAGTCATGCCATTTATGTCCAGATTCCTTTTCGAGTCTAGTTTCTTTAGAAACAAACGGCATAAGTATTGAAGCCCTGTACAGGGAGATATCTAAGTCGTAATGCATGAAGGTCAGAGTAATCAAACTCTGAAACAGGGGAGACTTTAACTAATAAACTGTACTAATTGGCTTGACCAAAAATTCTAGAAAAAAATTTGTAGATGGAAATATGAGTCTAGTTTCAAACAAAATTTACGGAACTGGTTTTCGAGTTTTGGAACTCGAGATATGATTTTTAAGGTGACAGTGACGCAGTTAGCCAGCTTGTCTGGAAATGGTAAAATGAACTGTATAAATAAGTGAATGAAGTCCGTTAACACCTCGTGTCCGACTCCGGCAACGGTCTCGGGTACGGGGTGTTACACTACTTGTCATAAAATCATATAAGTTTGAATACAGTTTCACATGTGCTTGTTGAAAATCATACTAAAAAACTTAACTTGTTCTTGTTGAAAAACCAATCTTATATAACATGAAACATGCTCACATTATTGGAATGGCTGAGAAGCATAAGATGTGTTCTCGTACTTGTCTTAACTTATTTATCTTATCTTGTTTTGTTGGATATGCAGATCTCCTTATAATGCCTTAAAATGACTCAAACAGTCCTTAACATGTCCCATAAGTGTAGCATAAGCTCGACATTCCTTTATCTATCCACATATCCTTGGGCCTCAATGCTCCAAATCACAGAACTTATAGGTAAGTACTCACAACCTTTTAAATACCTTTATATCCAACATATAAGCTCAAAAAGGAGTTCGTACAAAATACTTATCAGTTAGAACTTTCATAGAGACCTCGCAAAAACATAGCTTATAAAACTGTACTTTTAAAACATGCTTTTAAAACATAGACTCGCATAGGATCGTGCTTAAAACACATCTTTAAAACATAGCTTAAAAACATAACTTGGAAACATATATTGAAAACAGAGTATCATAACTTTAAAAATAGAGTTTTATAAGGAAAACTTACTCTTGGTACTTTAGTTAAAAACAATGTTTTTGAAAGACATAACAATTCACACACAAGTTACAAACCTTAAGCATTTATATTGAGAAACATGATAGTCAGTACACTTATGCCGATTCTTAATCACTCACCAAAAAAACTAAAAATTTAAACACGTTTTACTTTGCCCTTATCTTTGTTGGTAGTTGGCCCCGCTGGTTCGCAACATACACGAACACACAGATTACTTAAACAGACAAATCTTACAGAATTCTTACATACAAGCGAACCTAGTTTTCTAGACAATCAACCTTAACAGGACAAATATTTATATTGGTTGCTACAAACTTGGTTCAAAATAGAGACTTGACAACATAATATTGATGAGGGAATTTTTCATAAAATAAGGGTTGTATTTATAGGCACTAAGTGTCTCAATGATCCTATGATGCCTTGCTTGACTTAAGAAACCCTAATCGGTTTAGAAGAAGGTTACGTGTACGAAAATATCCTAGATACACAATAAATTTATTTCCTAATTTGAACTTGGCTCGACTTTGATTAGTGAACCCCCAGTTCAAAACTCATTTGGCAAACCCCAACTCACCAAATAGATTGGCGAACACAACTTTCACTGAATTTGGCGAACCCCTTTATTGCATCTTTTGGCTTATACTGCCTTGCCAAATTTCAAGCAAAATCCTTGCTAAAACTCTTTTGATGAACTCTTCAATTTGCTAAAACATTGGCGAACCCTTACTTGCGAGGTTAAAACTTTTAGACCCGGTTTCGGGATGTTATAGATTTTGGGATTAACATCGGATTTACAAGAACGGACGATCTACTCCCAAAAAGCTCAATCGGCGGTTACACATCCAACCCTAGACTTGCAATCAAGGTTGATAACGAAAAGGGACAAGAGAACGAAGAGAATGAAGAGGGATCTGAAATAGATAATGACCTAATAGAGGCGGCTGGCACCGATGGTGCAAAAATTGTATTAATTTCAAACTGAATCTCATTCTTACTGAACTAGAAGATGGTGGATATGACGATGAAGCTTCGAACATTACGCGATTGGATTACCAGGGTTTCACGGTGTACGAACCCCTACTCCACATGTGTACTCTTGATCTTGTTGTTGAAGGTGGATTAGAATTTTAAGACCTCCTTCATAAAAGGTTAGGGCATAAGACTTCATCAACAAATTTTAGCCATTTAGAGGTTGGGGTGGAGTTTGACACTAAAGATGCTTTTGTAGATGCAGTCAAGCAGTATAACATACAGCTTGGCATCAACTTCACCACTATATGCTCCCGGTCTGAAAAAATGAGGCAAAGTGTGCAATGCATGGAACAAGATGTTCATGAAAAATTATGACATCTGTGAGGAAGAAATTGATTTTACTGTAGGAACCCAAGCCATACGAAGCCAACATGTCCACACCTCCTAGGAGCATCCAGAAGAAGTGTTGATTAAAACACTAACTTATGTAGTGAAAACACTAACTTATTTGTTTATTCATTAATTTTTCTATAAATTATAAGTTAATATTAATTATTGAAGTAAGATATATTACAATACGCAAGCCAAAATTTTAATATTTTCTCTTACCTTGTTAGCAAATATTTACTTTTTGAAAATATTGTAATTAACAAATGGACGAAGAAAAACTTAAATGAAAAAGTAACAGAAATGAAAAGAATGTTTCGAACTCACCATACAATATAGTACAAAGCAAAAAAATTCAATAAATTTGTTTTGTAGATTGTTAATAAGTGTACATTTGGAATGTAAAACAAAATATAGAATTTGAAAAAAAAATTACAAATAACATAATCATCGACGTCCTGAATGTGTGTTACAACTGGGTAGGCATCGACCACACCTAGGGTTCTATCGCACTATTTGGGTTGGTGACTCCTTATTGACTTCGTCATCATATTTATGTGTATGTTGGGGTTTGATCGCCATTTTCATCTCTTTCCTCCGTGGTTGACTGCATCTGGATCCTAGCCGTCCATCATACATCTCCTCTGTATAAGTCAGTGGTTGCGATGATGACCCACCTCGTTAGAACAACGATGCTGAAGGTGTTTGCGACACTATCGCTAGATAATTATATGGTGTTATCAGGGCTTATTGCAGATAAAATGTGGAAATTATCGACAATATCAGATATGTCAGTGTTGCTGGTGGCATTAGCATGTAATATGGTACAGTGGGTGGAGGTCGTGCAAAATATACCCCTGGAAAAGGTGTTTGTAACATTTCGAAATAGGGCCTAAACGGAACAGTGGTTGCGAAACCACAAATTTAGGGTAAAAAAAAATATATATATATATATTTTATTATTATTTTGAGGTTCATGGTATGATTACATGATTGTGTGAAAATTTCGTGATAAAATTCTATGCATAAAGTGCTTAAATTGAGGTTAGGGACTAAATCGAATAATTTGCAAAACTTGCATTCTAGAAGTTTTAGTATGAAATTATTTTGGAATATTAATTAGGAGATCTTAAATGATAATTTGACCAATTTTAAGTTCATGGACAAAATTAGGACATGGAAGGAATTTTGAAAGTTTAGTAAGGAGGGCATTTTGGTCATTTGGTTATTAACATTAATAAAAGGTGAAAAGATGATAAAATTGTATCATCTTCTTCAAGTTACCAGCAGAACCTTACCTCTCTCCATAGCTGGGGTTTATTCAACTTTCAAGCTTCATAGTAAGTGATTCCAAGCCCGCTTTTAATGATCTTTACGTTTTTGAAGTCCCTTAGCTCGATAAAGCTTATGCTAGCAATAATTTAAGTTAGAATCAAATTTGGAAAAATACCCATAGGTGAAATTTGTGTATTTTGATGTTTTATGATGGAATATGAGGTTTTAAATTATGTTAGACAACTTGTGCTACTTGGTTTTAAGTGAAAACGAGTAAAAGGCTTAATCGGTAAAAATACCTAATAGTCATAAGTACATGTTAGTGTGTGAATTTGATGTTTCCATAGAAGGAAAAATGATCAGCATGTCATAAAACATAAGAAAATAGGATGAAGTTTAATTTACGAGCCTTGGGGCAAAAGTGCAAATATGTGAAAGTTTAGGGGCAAAATGTAATTTTCCCAAAGTTTGAGTAAAGGGTTGTTTTGATAAATGTTGATATTCAATAAGCTAAATTTGCTATTATAGATCAAGAAGAGCGAAATTCGAGAGTAGATCGGGAAAAGAAAAGTAAAGGACTAAATTGTAAAGTTTAGTCACATTTTGTATCGAGGTAAGTTTACAGAAATAAATGCAATATTCTTTTATTTTACATTATTATTGTCAATTTCAGCATTTATATATTTATGTTATGAAAATATTTAAAGTCGAATTTAAGGTGAAGTGATAGAGGAAAAGTGTTAGAAAGCCCGGTTGAACCCTAGGAATGTTAGGATATTAGGGTTGACAGATGAACTAAATGAGCCATGTAAGTCCATATTAGAAATATGGCTTTGGAGACAGGATTGAGCCATGTAAGTCCATATTATATATGGCATTGGAGACAGAATAATTCATGTAAGTCCATGTCAAAGACATGGCATTGGCGAGATATTGATAGACAGAACGACCCTAGTATCCTTAGTATTCCGAGTGGTTCAACGGGTCAGGATACGAGTTAAATTACAGTGAATTAACAGCAAAGGAAAAGTAGATTATACTTATGAAAAAGGAAAGGTCAGGTAAGAAAGAAGGTAAGGGAATAAAGAAGAAGATAGAAATTGAGAAGTAAAGAAATTTATGATGTTAGATGATATTATGCATAATTATCCATTATGTTGAATGTTGTGATTTATTTGCTTGTAAGCTTACTAAGCCTAGTGCTTAATCTCTTTATTTTCTTCTTCTTATAGTACTTATCTAGCCACTTGGGGATCGAAGGAAACGTCGGAGGCCGATCACATTATCAAACAAATAACTCGGTATAAATAGACGTTTTGTTTTGTGTATGGCATGTATAGAAACTTAGCCACTTTTGGTATAATATGAACAATGAATGATGTGTAAATACTTGCTAGTGATTAGCTAATAAAATGGCCGATGATATGCATGTTTATTAATATGTATGATTGAATGGTGATTATCACATGAAAATTATGAAAATGTGAAAGTAACCTAAAACAGATTCAAGTAACAGCAATGATGTAACTTTGAAAATCACTAAAATTTTATAAACATAGTTTGAAGATGAATAATATATGAAATTAAAGCTTATTATGTCTATTTTCTTATGGAATAAGAAAAATAGTAAAGGTATTATATTTCATGATATATCTGAGTTTTAGTGAAACAGGGTCAGAGCAATTTTTGGAACCCCTATTTCAACTTTGGAAATTCACCATAAATTGTACAAATATAATTAGAAGGTATACTTTATATGGTTATAATCCTTGTTGAGTCTAGTTTTAAGAGAAACAAACTTTTTAGTGATATGAATTTTTTACAGGAAGAAACATGGTTCGTAGTAACAAGAGGTTAGTGCAGTCGAGTTTTGAAATAGGGGAAACTTTAACTAATAAACTGTAGTAATTGGCCAAGTCAAAAATCTATGAAAAAAATTAGTAGATATATATATGAGTCTAGTTTCAGGAAAAATTTACGGATCTTAATTTCGAGTTTGAACTCAAGATATGAATTTTAGGCGACTCACGACGCAGAATGGCAGCACATTCCAAAATGCTTAAATAAACAATTTAAACCTATTTAAGGGATAGAATAAGTTTAGTAATGCCTCGTGCTCGATTCTCGAAACAGTCTCGGGTAAGGAGTGTTACATTTATTGGTATCGAGCAGGTTTAGTCGGTTCTCGGAACAGTTAGTGTGAGAAAAGTCTAGCTATACATGCCATACTTGTATTTTGATAGTGTGACGACTCTGACGATTTTTTTAAATATTTTGTTTTATAGTAATGGATCCGGGCAGCCGGTGATGATGATGTAGAAAGTAATGCTACTGCTTCCACGTAAGGCGCGCCATCCGAGAATAGGCCAAGAATAGTTGATCGGGAGGAGTGACTCGAGAAGCTCTCTTAGAGCTTTGAATGATTTATTTGCGAGTTCGTTCGCACGAATCCGGCAGCTTAGACCTCCACCCCTCATGATTCTCGGGCTACCCATGTAGCTCAAGCTTCCCCATCCACAGTACAGTGGTAAGAGAAAACCACCAGTTGATAGAATCGAGAAACAAGGCGAAAGAGTTCCGAGCAACAAAAGATGATGATGCGAAAGAGCGAATTTTGGTTAGAAAATACTATCGAGTCTTTGACGAATTATCTTGTACACCGATGAATGTATGAAATGTGTAGTATCACTTCTTAGAGACTCACTTACTACTGGTGGAAGACACTTGTATCGGTTGTACCGAAAGAGAGGGTCACTTGGGATTTCTTTCAGAAGAATTTAAGTAAAAAGTACATCATCGAGGTTTATTGACCGAAGAGAAAGGAATTCTCGAATTGAAACAAGGCAATATGATTGGTGACCGATTATGAGCGTGAATTTGTCGCTTAGTAAATATGCTCAAGAATGTGTGTCCACAGAGGCTATCCTGTAAAAGGTTTGAGGATGGGTTAAATGATGATATCCGACCGTCGGTGGGTGTCCTAGAAATAAAAGAGTTCGTTATTTTAGTTGAGAGAGCACATAAGGCGAGAGGAGCTATTAAAAAGAAAAGGCAAAGTTGAGACAGAGACACAAGATACAAAGAAGAGACAGATGAGCAGATCATTTCGGGCTACATCCAAGAGGCCCGAGAGTTTTCTACCGATCTAGCTTTTCGGCGGGGTAATCTAGTCGAATAGAGGTAGCAGATTTAAGGATCCGAAGGCTCGACCACCTCGACTACGAGTGTAGGTAATGTCGATGGGTAGATCGAGGTGTCCACGGTGTGGTAGACTTCATTATGGTCCTTGTCGGGCGGTAAAATGTTTGCTATAAATGTGGTGCTCCGATCATTTTGTACGAGAATGTCCGAAGTGGCTAGCCGAGAGGTAACACAGAGTGCTAGATCCGAAAATGCTCCTACTAGAGGCGATCACCGAGGCAACCGGGAGTAGGAGCAAGTAATGAGGTACCTCTAGCGATTCGGTGTGAGACCGGATGTTAGAGCCCTGCAAGGACTTATGCTATTCGTGCACGCGAAGAGGCATCCTCCCGATGTGATTACGGGTACATTTTCTCTACATGATATTAATGTCATTGCTCGATTGATCCGGTTCAACTCATTCTTATGTTTGTATGAAATTGATGCCTAGTATAAGTATGCCTATAGAATCTCTGAAATTTGTGATTAAAGTATCGAATCCATTAGGCAAGCATGTATTAGTAGATAAGGTATGTAGAAATTGTCCTTTAATGATTAGAGGCTCTGTTTTCCTACCGATCTCATGCTATTGCCATTTGATGAGTTTGATGTGATTCTTGGTATGGATTGGTTGACTACACATGATGTGATAGTGAATTGTGGAAAGAAATTCATTGAGTTGAAGTGTGAAAATGGTGAAATTCTTGGGTTAATTCGTAAGAGTCGATAGTTCATTTCCTATAATTTCGTTATGTCCGCCGAAAATACTTGAGAAAAGGGTATGAAGCTTATCTTGCTTTTGTGTTGAACATCAAGATCCGAATTGAAAATTGAATCGGTGCACGTGGTATGTGAGTTTCCGATGTGTTTCGGAAGAACTACCGTGTTTGCCTCTGTTAGAGAAGTTGAGTTTGGTATTGAGTTGATTCCGGTACCACGCCCATTTCTATTGCTCCTTATAGAATGGCTCTATTGGAATTGAAAGAATTGAGAGCTCGATTGCGAGAATTAACAGATAAAGGCTTTGTAAGACCCAAGAGTTTACCATGGGGTGCACTAGTGCTATTTGTGAAAAAAAAGACGGATCGATGAGATTGTGCATAGATTATCGGCAACTTAACAAGGTAACAATGAAAGAACAAGTATCCATTGCCTAGAATTGATGATTTGTTTGATCAATGAAGGAGCTACTGTTTTCCAAGATAGATTTGAGATCCGGATACTATCGATTGCGAGTTAAAGAGTCGATGTCCCAAGATCGCTTTCCGGACTAGGTATGGTCATTATGAGTTCCTTGTGATGCCATTTGGCTTGACTAATGCTCCTGCCATTTTATGGACTTAATGAACCGAATTTTTAGACCATACTTAGATAAGTTTGTAGTTGTGTTCATTGATGATATTTTGATTTATTCTCATGATGAGACCGAGCATGCGAGCATTTGAGAACGCTTTACAAATTCGAGAGATAATCGGTTGTATGCCAAGTTCAAAAAAGTGAGTTCGTTACGAGAAGTTGGTTTTCTTGGACATATTGTCTCGGTGAAGGTATTAAGGTTGATACGAGTAAGATTTCAACCATTGTTGATTGGAAGCCTCCTAGAAATGTATCGGTTAGAAGTTTTCTTGGTCTTGCCGGATATTATAGACGATTTGTGGAGGATTTTCCATGATAGCTACCCGCTGACGAGACTGCTACGGAAGGATGTTAAGTTTGAATGGATGAGAAGTGCCAACAAAGTTTTGACAAGTTAAAGGCATTGTTGACGGAAGCTCCTATCTTAGTACAAATTTAAACCGGGTAAAGAATTTGTGATTTACTGATGATGCATCCTTGAATGGGCTCGGTTGTGTACTCATGCAGAAGGAAAGGTAATTGCTTATGCCTCTAGACAATTGAAGCCACATGAGAAAAATTATCCGACACATGATTTAGAGCTAGTCGCTATTGTATTTGCATTGAAGATTTGGAGACATTATTTGTATGGTGAAAGGTGCGGATATTTACCGATCATAAAAGCTTGAAATACTTGATGACTCAAAAGATTTGAATTTGAGGCAAAGAAGATGGTTGGAATTGCTTAAAGATTATGAGTTAGTGATTGATTATCACCCGTAAGGCAAATGTAGTTCTTGACGCTTTAAGCGAGAAACTTTTATTTACATTGCGAGCTTTGAATACCAATTTAGCCATGTCGATGATGGTTCTATTTTAGTTGAATTTAGAGCTAAACCGGTATTTCTTGAAGAGATTTGTGAAGCTCAGAAAGATGATAATGAGTTACAAGCTAAAAGAGTTCAATGTGAGTCGGGCATAGAATCGATTTCGGATTGGTTCGATGGTTGTTTGATGTTTAGAGACGAATTTGTGTACCAAAGAATGATGAGCTTATTCGGAAGATTTTACAGAAGCACATAGCGCTTCTTTATCTATTCATCCAGCAAGACAAAAATGTATAATGATTTGAAGAAATTGTATTGGTGGGTAGGAATGAAAAGAGATATTTCGAGTTTGTTTCTAGATGCTTGGTTTGTCAACGGTAAAGGCGAACATCGGTACCCTCGGGATTATTGCAACTGTGCTAGTTCCTAATGGAAATGGGACAGAGTTACTATGGATTTTGTGACAGATTGCCGTTAACACTGAAAAAGAAAGATGCAATATGGGTTGTGATTGATAAGCTAACTAAGTCGGCTCATTTTATCCCAATCCGTATGGATTATTCACTTGACAAGTTGGCCGAGTTATACATTTCAGAGATAGTTAGACTACATGGAGTGCCATTATCGATCATTTCGATGAGATCCAAGATTTACTTCACGGTTCGGAAGAAGTTACAAGAGGCTTTAGGTGCAAGTTGAGTTTTAGTACGACTTTTCACCCTCGAATCGATGGTCGATCGAGAGAGTTATTCGGTACTTGAAGATATGCTTAGATGTTGTGTATTAGAATTTCAAGGTAGTTGGGAAAATACTTACCATTGGTAGAGTTTGCCTACAATAATAGTTATCATCAAGTTTGAAGATGGCACCTTATGAAGCTTTGTATGGACGTAAATGCCGCACACCTTTATATTGGATGAGCTTAAAGAAAGCCGATTTACGGGTTGATCTAGTTAAAGAAACGGAAGAAAAGTGAAAGTTATCGAAATTGTTTAAAAGCGACAGACGAGCGTAAGTCGTATGCGATTTAAAAGAAAAGAGATCGAATATCAAGTTGGTGACAAAGTTTTTTGAAAGTATCCCGTGGAAGAAAGTTCTCGATTTGGCAAGAAAGGCAAACTAAGTCCACGTTTTATTGGACCGCTTTGAAGTGATTGAGAGAGTCGGACCATTAGCATATCGGTTAGCTTTACCGAGTGAGTTAGAGAAGATTCATAATGTATTTCATGTGTCTATGCTACGTCGTTATCGCTCAGATCCGTCACATGTGATTTCTCAAACAGAGGTTGAGATTCACCAGACATGACTTACGGTGAAGAACCCAGAAAGATTCTAGCTCGAGAGGTAAAGCAATTAAGGAACAAAAGTATTGTACTTGTGAAAGTACTATGGAATAGACATGGGGTAGACGAGGCTACATGGGAACCCGAAGAGGCTATGCGAAAACAGTACCCATATCTCTTCACAGGTAAGATTTTGGGACGAAAATCCCTAAAGGGGGAGAAATGTAACATTCAAAATAGGGCCTAAACGACGAAAGGTTGCGAAACCACAAATTTAGGGTAAAAAATATATATATATATATATTTTATTATTATTTTGAGGTTCATGGTATGATTACATGATTGTGTGAAAATTTCGTGATAAAATTCTATGCATAAAGTGCTTAAATTGAGGTTAGGGACTAAATCGAATAATTTGCAAAACTTGCATTCTAGAAGTTTTAGTATGAAATTATTTTGGAATATTAATTAGGAGATCTTAAATGATAATTTGACCAATTTTAAGTTCATGGACAAAATTAGGACATGGAAGGAATTTTGAAAGTTTAGTAAGGAGGGCATTTTGGTCATTTGGTTATTAACATTAATAAAAGGTGAAAAGATGATAAAATTGTATCATCTTCTTCAAGTTACCAGCAGAACCTTACCTCTCTCCATAGCTGGGGTTTATTCAACTTTCAAGCTTCATAGTAAGTGATTCCAAGCCCGCTTTTAATGATCTTTACGTTTTGAAGTCCCTAGCTCGATAAAGCTTATGCTAGCAATAATTTAAGTTAGGAATCAAATTTGGAAAAATACCCATAGGTGAAATTTGTGTATTTTGATGTTTTATGATGGAATATGAGGTTTTAAATTATGTTAGACAACTTGTGCTACTTGGTTTTAAGTGAAAACGAGTAAAAGGCTTAATCGGTAAAAATACCTAATAGTCATAAGTACATGTTAGTGTGTGAATTTGATGTTTCCATAGAAGGGAAAATGATCAGCATGTCATAAAACATAAGAAAATAGGATGAAGTTTAATTTACGAGCCTTGGGGCAAAAGTGCAAATATGTGAAAGTTTAGGGGCAAAATGTAATTTTCCCAAAGTTTGAGTAAAGGGTTGTTTTGATAAATGTTGATATTAAATAAGCTAAATTTGCTATTATAGATCAAGAAGAGCGAAATTGAGAGTAGATCGGGAAAAGAAAAGTAAAGGACTAAATTGTAAAGTTTAGTCACATTTTGTATCGAGGTAAGTTTACAAGAAATAAATGCAATATTCTTTTATTTTACATTATTATTGTCAATTTCAGCATTTATATATTTATGTTATGAAAATATTTAAAGTCGAATTTAAGGTGAAGTGATAGAGGAAAAGTGTTAGAAAGCCCGGTTGAACCCTAGGAATGTTAGGATATTAGGGTTGACAGATGTAACTAAATGAGCCATGTAAGTCCATATTAGAAATATGGCTTTGGAGACAGGATTGAGCCATGTAAGTCCATATTATATATGGCATTGGAGACAGAATAATTCATGTAAGTCCATGTCAAAGACATGGCATTGGCGAGATATTGATGAGCGAGGAACGACCCTAGTATCCTTAGTATTCCGAGTGGTTCAACGGGTCATGATACGAGTTAAATTACAGTGAATTAACAGCAAAGGAAAAGTAGATTATACTTATGAAAAGGAAAGGTCAGGTAAGAAAGAAGGTAAGGGAATAAAGAAGAAGATAGAAATTGAGAAGTAAAGAAATTTATGATGTTAGATGATATTATGCATAATTATCCATTATGTTGAATGTTGTGATTTATTTGCTTGTAAGCTTACTAAGCCTAGTGCTTAATCTCTTTATTTTCTTCTTCTTATAGTACTTATCTAGCCACTTGGGGATCGAAGGAAACGTCGGAGGCCGATCACACTATCAAACAAATAACTCGGTATAAATAGACGTTTTGTTTTGTGTATGGCATGTATAGAAACTTAGCCACTTTTGGTATAATATGAACAATGAATGATGTGTAAATACTTGCTAGTGATTAGCTAATAAAATGGCCGATGATATGCATGTTTATTAATATGTATGATTGAATGGTGATTATCACATGAAAATTATGAAAAATGTGAAAGTAACCTAAAAATGATTCAAGTAATGACAATGATGTAACTTTGAAAAATCACTAAAATTTTATAAACATAGTTTGAAGATGAATAATATATGAAATTAAAGCTTATTATGTCTATTTTCTTATGGAATAAGAAAAATAGTAAAGGTATTATATTTCATGATATATCCGAGTTTTAGTGAAACAGGTCGAGCAATTTCGAACCCTATTTCAACTTTGGAAATTCACCATAAATTGTACAAATATAATTAGAAGGTATACTAATCCTTGTTGAGTCTAGTTTTAAGAGAAACAAACGTTTTAGTGATATGAATTTTTTACAGGAAGAAACATGGTTCGTAGTAACAAGAGGTTAGTGCAGTCGAGTTTTGAAATAGGGGAAACTTTAACTAATAAACTGTAGTAATTGGCCAAGTCAAAAATCTATGAAAAAAATTAGTAGATATATATATGAGTCTAGTTTCAGGAAAAATTTACGGATCTTAATTTCGAGTTTCGGAACTCAAGATATGAATTTTTAGGCGACTACGACGCAGAATGGCAGCACATTCCAAAATGCTTAAATAAACAATTTAAACCTATTTAAGGGATAGAATAAGTTTAGTAATGCCTCGTGCTCGATTCTGGAAACAGTCTCGGGTAAGGAGTGTTACAGTGTTGGTACATGGAATGATTGTGCATGTGTAAAATAAACTAGGTTAGCACAAAAAATATATGAACCATACAAACCTGAAGGTTGCACGGTAATCAGGTCCTCTTGTGGAGCTGGAGTAGATGTTGTTCCCTCCGCAACATTTTCTTCTGACCTAGGATTGATGAGCCCTTGTCTTGGCCTCTTACAGTGACATTTCCTACTCCTTTCTAAAATCAATAATAGATACGACTTGTCGCCTAAACAAATCCATGTAATCCGGAGATGTCACTAACTCCGATGTGAGAAATGGTTTATGCGTTGGCAAGTAATTGTACCTATGCTGCCAAATCTTGATGTACTTATTGTAAAATGTTGGCCAATCTTCCTCGAGTCTCCCCTGCAAGTTGGTATTGTGTAGGTCATCGAGCTCTTGGGGTGGCAACGAAATACGTTGTGTACACCTGAACTGTCGCATCACTTGGTCGGATTCATGCATCTCGATCATTACAAAATGACCAATGGCACTTTGACATGCCAGATGTTGCGATTGGCCAAAAATTTGGTTGAGACGTATTCTTGAATCCTCGGATCTGCATATGGCATCCATAAAAACTACAATACGAATTTATAAATTTTAGCACATGCCTAATATATAATTTCAAATGCTGGAATAAAAAATCGATAACTATGAAATTCATAAACTAACCTCCACTTTGGTTTGTTGATCTAAAACTAGGTGGATATCCTCGAGTTTGGTCGGTATACTGCTATTTCTTTTAGGGTTGTTCCATCTATTCAAATAATATGTTATTTCAAAATTACAACAATAAAAAATTAAAACAATAATGATATTATCAAATGAATTTTACCTTATTACGAGTGAGAATTCATAATAGAGGTCCACTCGAGGGCATAAAAATGGTAGTTGATACCATGCCCACGATTGAAGGAGCATGCAACCGTTGGTTTTAACTTTTTTTGGTTTCGTCTCTTGACATGTTTCTTGGTACAATATCTTTAGGACTACTAATCCTCAACTAAGTCATCCCACTTCTTTCAAGTCAACTAGTAGTAGTAGCCACCGTAAATGTACCAAATTAAGAGATTTTTCTAACGTGAGCAAACCCTCGATCAACAAGATGAATGCACGCGTGAATTGTTCTTTTTCAATGTCACTCGCGGAAGCCTCGATAGTTTTGAAGTTATCCTTCAACCATCTCATCTTGATCCGACTACCCTTAAACTTGTTCAACACCTTCCCTAATAGTTGTTCCCATGTTGTAGTCCAATCGGCACTAATCACACCTCGTAAAGACTTCCCTATCGACCAGCAGACCAAGCTGTAAACTAACGTCCTCGAGTGTAATTGTACACTTACCATAGGGAAGATGAAATGTGTGTGTCTCTGGTCTCCATCTTTCAACCAAAGCACTGATAAGTAGAGGATCCAAAAATTATGGCTGTAGGACACGTTTTCCTTTCTCTCTCCAAAAACATCATAGATCGGTCAATTTCAAAAATTTCAGCATACTTTCTCAAATAAGTTATTTTTTATTTTTTATATTTGTATAAATTAGCAATGTAAGTTAACTGGATAAAATTATGTATTTTTAAATGGCATAGTGACAAATTTAGTGTTTTAACGTTAATATTTTTTGGTCAATTTGGTTTTTTAGCTAAAATTTGACCTCAATCTTTTAAAAAGAGTCGAATTGTTTCTTTTAAGAAAATATTGACTCAACTAGCAGCCTATATAACCATCCATGTGTACTTTATGTTAATTTTTTTATTTTTTAATATTTTATATTTTGAATATATTTATATTTTTTAAAAATTTTTTGATGATGTGGTATATAAGACAAATAGTGTTATGTTAATATAAAATACACGTGAACTGTCATGCAAGTTGTCACGTCAACATCATAAAAAATTAGTATTTCAATATAAAGTACACGTGAACTGTCATGCAAATTGTCACGCCAACATCATAAAAAATTAGTATTTTAGTTAGCATTTCCGCTTAAAAAATTATTTAACTATTTTTGAAAAGTTAACGGCCAAATTTAGATAAAAAAGGAATGAGGATCAAATTGAAAAAATATAAACATTGAGGGCTAAATTAATCATTAAGCCTTAAATATTTGGCTAAATGATCTAAGAAACCCCTGAACAAAAAATACACCCAATTGAGCCCTCAAACATTATATTTTTCATCAATTAAGCTTTTACATCATTAAAGTTAATAGTCAACCATTATCGGTAACACTTTCTGCTTTTATTTCAATTTTTGAGTTATTTTCATATGTCACACCAGGATTATGATGAGAATAAGTATTTTCTATTTAAAATCTAATTATTGTATAAAAAGTTAAAAATTAAAAATAGAAAATATAGAATGTGAAATATTATAAAAGTTTATAGAAAATAATAAAATTTATTATAAATGACAAAAGACAAAAAATATTATAAAAGAAAATAAAGAAAATAATTAAAACCTATTAATATTAAAAGTTATATTAATTTTAATAATTTTAAATTTAAAATATTAGTTTCCATCACATGGTACAATATTTGTGTCACATGTGATAAAAATAACTCGAAAAACGAAATAAAACTTGATAAAAATTATAAGAAAAGAGGGTTCAATTGAATGTATTTTCTTTATTTATGACTTAATTCATTTTTAAAAAAATTCAAGAACTTATTAATAATTTTTCTATTTTTCTATCTTGCCAGTTCCATCTCTTCAAATTTGTGGTGTTTGGATTTTTCATTTTTCTTATTAAAATTTGAAAATAAGCATCAACATCTCACATTGAAGATTCCAACGCAAGCATATCGAAACCAAAAAGAAAAGAAAAAGTGGAATATGCATTAAAAAAGATGTTATGATATTAAATATATATTTTCATTCATCTAAAGTCGAGGTCCCATTCTTATCAACTGAATTCCTTCTAAATAGAGAAAGCGAAAGATGTGATGCTGGCGCCATTCTCATTACTAGATAAGACCAGAGGTGTTTATGGCCCCGCCAGTTCCACCCTTTTATTTCTTCTTTTTTTTAATCGATAGGATTTGGTTTATTTTATTCTTGAAAAATAAAAATATTATTCATTCTGTATTTTGATATCATATAGAATTGGAAGAAAGTATAATTTGTAATTCAGATCAGATATTATAAATTATAATTAGATAATTAGATAATTTTAGATTCTAAGAAATAATATTAACTATTAAAAATTATCAATAATACTTGAGAAAAAATTTACTAAACAAACAACAAAACTAGATGATTTCAAACCATTGTACGTAATATGTTAGCCTAAAAAGTATTCTATATTAAAATCAACAAGATAAATAATTACTTAAATAATTCTTTAGAGAGTCTTTTCTAAGATCTTTTGATATTTTTAAAATTTAAAATTATGTAATTATATAAATTACTTTTATATTATCAATCATAACATAAAAATTACGATATAATTAGATCTTATTAATTAAACATATCTAAAAATTAATTTTTTATAATTATAAAAAATATATAATTACTACTCGATTATTATACTTTCATCCAATAATACAATTTAAATTAGATTCCATTTGTCCATCCTTTTCCTCCAAAGGCCACTATTGTAACACCACAATTTTGAGGTTAGAAGTTTTAAGTTTTGTGGTTAGGGTCAGAGAAAGAGGTGTGTTATTATGTTTAGTTGCGCGTTTAAATGATAGAATGGGCTTGTTGGTCTGGTGGTCGGTTGTGTGTTAGTTTGCCTTTGAGTTCTGGGTTTGAGTCCTTGTGTGTGTGTTTTGGGTGATGTATTTTTATATTGATTATAGTGGACTTGTTTTAATTTAAAATATAATTATTACTTTTATTTTTATTATTTTGGATTTTTATATTTTTTTTGGTAAGTGCATGTTCTTTCTTCTTCTCTTGGCTTTTTTTTTTTGTTCTTCTAAATTTCTTTTTGAAAATGGTGTTTCTTGTGGAATTTGGAGAGTTGCTTGCTCGTCATCAAGTCGATGTTCGAACTTCTTTGATCGCAAATCAGGCGTGGGTTTCGAAACTTTTCTATTTTAATTGTGAATTGTAATTTGTTTTTGATAGAATGTGGCAATCTTGGTGTCTTTCGAAAGTTGGTTGTCGAAGTTCTAAAGTACTGTTGTTTGATATGGAAATCTACTCTGGTTAGTGTGTTTCTGAGTCCCATCTATTGGGGGTCGATTTAGTGATCAGAAAACTCGATTTTCAAGCTGTTTGTGGGTGGTTTCATGACCACATGGGTGGCCACACGGGCGTGTGCCCTGACACAGGTGGTCCAAACGGTCGTGTGTTGTTAGGAATTAGGGTTCTGGGTAAAATTTGGTGCCACACGACCTGACCACACCGCAGTGTGGCTGATTTGGGTATTTTTGTCGATTTTCACACAGCCATGTCCCCTGGGTACACGGGCTTGTGTGATTGGGAATTAAGGATTTAGTGATTTGGTGCCACACGACCTGACCACACAGCTATGTGGTTAATTTGGGGATTTAGGGATCCCACACGGGCGTGTGTGATATGGCCACGCCCCGTGTCGCACCTAGCTCGAGCTCGAGCAAGGATCCATTGGAGATGTCCCAAGGATCGATCATACGAGCTCGAGCTAAGCAATTCAAAGAGGCCATTTCGGCCTTAGTCAACCAAGTGTGGGGCGAGATATTGGTTGGACATATTGAGAAAGCTTGGACCAACTCAACAAGATCACCTTGCAACATCTTACAAGCCGAACTCAGCTCAATTTGGCTCATTTGATCTCATTTCTATTTTTTTTTAGTTTAGCGTTTATTTGTTGAAATAAACTAAGTATTTATTTTAGTTAGTTAAAATTAATTTCAACTCATAATTATGTTTTTAGTTCATTACATGATTTTAATATGTTTTGTTCCAGCAGTGTCTTATTTTATACAAGTATTTAATGTGTCTTACTTAGTTACATGTTATTAATGTGTTTAAGTTTAAAGCATGTATTTATTTTGCCCTAGTGCAGCATAATTAACTTTGTTTTAAACCAATTTAATGTGTTCTTTGAATTATTTGCAGCCATATGCATGAAAGGGATTTAATGCAAAGGTACATGCATAGACGACTTCAATGCATGGTAAGGTACATGCATAGACGGCTTCAATGTATGGTGTGCTGATGTTTGGTTTCTCCCAAGCAACTATTCGGCCAAAGAGTAGCTACTCCTTTATGTTCCCCAAGTTGGCCGATTAGCTCCCAAGGTAGCCTTGAAGGTTTTCACACCAGCCGATTTAATTTGTTCACACATGAAGGCCATTTGGTTTTTTGTTTTCATACACACATGCCTCCTCAAGTTCAGTGTTCACACTCCCAAGCCTATTGCACTATCCAAGGTGCCCATTAACTTCTCAAAACCATTAAGCTGAACAAGAAGCTAGCATTTAAGCTCATTTAAGCACCTTGACTGAATGTAGACATTGCCTAATCAGCTCCCAATCAATCCAAGTTCATTTCAGCTAAATGTGCATCTTCTAGAAGCTGTTTAATGGTGTTTCAAGGCTGAACATAGACATGGGATTTTTTTATGAACTTATTCTAGAATTTTTAGTTCATTTAAAGTTGAAAACACTTGATCATTAAGTTATTTTTTTGCCTAATCGGCTAGCCTTAGGACTTCCCTATAAATATTGTGTTATTTGCTGGTTGTAAGGACTTTTGCCATTTTTAATGAACTTTGAGTTATTTGTGATCATTTTCGACTCTCAAATTTCGTCTAAGACTCAGCTTGGCTTATCTGCTAGTTAGTGGCGTCAACCTGTTTCTTTTATAAAACTTAACACTCTCGTAGTGTGGCATTCACCAAAAAATTTTATACCTTTGGTTCTTACCTTCCTAGGTAACGGGTCAAGGTCTCTTTTTGTAACAACCTGTTTTTAAGTCAAATCGAAACAGTGGTTTTGAGATCACAAATTCAATTTCAAAATATTTATTTTATTATTTTTAATAAGGTCTACAATGTGATAGATTAATTATGTGAAAGTTTCAGAAAGAAATTTTACTATTTAAATGTTTAATTTGGTAAAAGGACTAAATCACGTAACTCATAAAAGTTTAGTTCTATTGCTTAAAAGTATTAAATAGCTATGGTTTAATAATATGGAAGTCCTTATTATGTAATTACTCTATTTATAATGTAAGTGGACAATTTTGGACATTGATTATATGATATATTAATGTATAATATTTAGGTTATAAGGGTAATTTAGTTAATTATGTTAATATTAAATAAAACAAAAGAAAAAATCATGTTATATCACACATCTATAGTTGAAAATTTGAGGAAGAAGAACAAAAATAGGGTTTTACATTCAGCAAGCATAAATTCTTCAATTAGGTATGTAGTTTGACTCGATTTTTAATGATTTTTTACGTTTTTGAGATGGCTGCTTTGTATTCTAGCTAGCCCTTACCTCAATTTTTAAATTTTTTCATGATTTTGAAAGGTTCAATTATTGAATACTTAAGTTCTTTAATGTTTAATGGAAGATTATGAAGGTTTAATGATAGTTTTAAAAGTTTTATAAGGTGATTTTCGATAAAAATGTGAAATAGCGATTAAATTATGAAAATGTTAAATGTGGTAGTTAAAAGTGTGAAATAATGAAGGAAATGGGCTGCTAGAAGTCCTTATGAAATCCAGCTACCATGGGATTATGGTTTAATTGTGTAATTTTGCATTTTTATGTGTTAAGGACTAAATTGCAAAGTAGAGAAAAGTACAGGGGTAAATTTGTAATTTAGCAAAAATGAATGTTTTATGCTAAATTAAATTGAATGAAATGTTTGAATGAGTTAATTTGATATTATATAGATCAAAATAAGTAAATATCGGAACTAGATCGGGGAAAACGAAAAGTGGATGAATAGCTGATAGTTTTATCCGAGAGTACGAGGTAAGTTCGTATAATTAGAATTGAACTTTTATATACTTGTAATTATTGAAATGAATATGTAGAATGGAAATAATTGAAGTACAAATGCCTTATTGATATAATGTATTTGTTATTGAGCCCGGTTTGAATTGTATAGATTTATTGGATACGAGTGACATGTTACTGGGATTATTGTTTTGGTCAAGCTCCTGCATTTGTTGCGAACTCACCACAACTCGTATGAGCTTACTGTTTTTAGCTCATTGGAGCTTACCGTTTCAGCTTATTGGAGCTAACCGTTTTAGCTCGTATGAGCTTATTGTTCAGCTCAATAGAGCTTACTGATTCAGCTCAATAGAGCTTACTATTCATCAGCTCAGGAGGAGCTTACTGATCATGGATCGAAAGAGCATATATGTTAATGAATTGACAGATTACTGATGATGTTCACTCGAGTATCCTTTGAAGTTCTAATAAGTTCAACAAGCCTATATACTGTTTATTTGGATAAGTTACGGATTATAAATGTTACTAATGTTATATATATATGATATGTGAATTTTGGAATGATGCAAATTATTGTATTAATGGATGGTTTCATGTATTTGTCAAATGACTAACATGTGATGGATACTTGTGATTAGGTGTTGGTTAATTGAATTGTTGGCATTTTAATGTTGCTTTGATTATGTATGAATGGTAAGTTCAATTCTGAATTATACGAGCTTACTAAGCTATAAAGCTTACTATGTTTCTTTTTCTATGTTTTATAGAGATTCGTTAGCTCGCTTGTTTCGGACAAGTCGGAGTTACACATCACACTATCCAAATTCTAATTGGTACTTTTGATCTTTTGGATATGTAAATATGGCATGTATAGGCTAGTTTGAAAGATGTTAGTTATGTTACTTGATATCATGCATTTGGTATATTTTTGTGTATAAGTAAGCCATGTGATTTGGCTTATTTTGATGTTATATTTTGGTTGAATTGAAATGTTCAATTATGATTTGTTTTGGCAAGGAATGATGGAATGAAATTATGCAAGTAAAATCTTGAGATGTGGTTGATAAATGAATGGATTATGCATGATGTTAAATAGGTATTTGGGTATGAATTTGTTATGTTTGATATGGCAAATATTATGTAAAGAAATGGTTGTTTTTGTTGCCAATTGAGTTGCTTAAATGGGATCATTCATGCTTGTGATGTAATATTTCGAATTTGGGCCTAGTCAGAACAATGGTTTTGAGATCACAAATCTGAATTAGAAATAATTATTTTATGATTATTATAAGGCCTATGATATATTTATATGATGGTGTAAAAATTTCATGAAGAAATTTTATGTGAAAAGTGCTTAATTTGACTTTAAGGACTAAATTGAATAAATTGTAAAACTTGAGTTCTAGAATCTTTAAGGATGAAATTGAATTGAATTATTAATTAGAGGTCCTTAAAGAGTAATTAGACCAAGTTCTTAAAATTTGGACAAAAATGGGCTTGTGTGGTAAAAATTTCAAAGAAAGGTTAAAAGGGTAATTTGGTCATTTTGCAAATAAATGAATTAAAAAGGGAAATTAAGCCAAAATTGCTCATCTTCTTCCCCATCCAGCCGAATATTAGAAGAAGCCATGGCTAGGCTTTGTGTTCAAGCTTCCAAGCTCATTTATCAAGAAAATCGAAATTTGGGCTTAAATTAGAAAAGTACGAGATTGTGGACTAAAATGAAATAATTAGCCATGCTCGGATTGGAGGTAAGTTCGTATGATGAAATAAGCATGTTGTTAATGTTATTGTTGTTTACCAAGTTCGTATGATGAAATAAGCATGTTGTTAATGTTATTGTTATTTATCGTTGAAATCTAAATTGGTATGTTAATTTAGTTGTGATGAATTATATGTTTACGATAGTAAGTGCATATGCAAATAATGTGGTGCTGTAGCATGTGTTAATGTTTTGATATTATGTGATAAATGTTTTATTGATATTATGAGTTATATACTTATCGATTATTATGAAAGCATAAATGATATTATGGCCATACGACATTATGAGCAAGTATGACTAAGTATGCCTTGTGCAAGTGAGGAAAAAATCCCATTTGAACCTGAGGAATAGTCTAGGATACAAGTGACATGTCACTAGGAATTAAGAAGTCCGAACTCATTGAGTGGTCTGGGTTTGTGATATATGTGGCATCCGAGCTCATTGAGTGGTCCGAGTTCATTATGGATGTGAGCATCCGAGCTCGTTGAGTGGTATGAGTTCATAATGGATGCGATACATGTGATTGAGTTCCAGGCAATGGTCTTATGTGTCCTACCGGTGGCTAGGTAATCCTTGAGTGGTCGGATACCTGACAGCTTTTGTGAGCAGCCTGTGTAGTTACACCTTGATTGATAGCTTATGTGAGCAAGCCTGTGAGTAGCTCCATTGTGAGCGTCGCATGATATGAGGTAGCTTTGGCTACTTATATTTGTAATATCCTAAATTAGGGCTTAATCGGAATAGTGGTTTCGTGACCACAAATCCGAGATAGAAATAATTATTTTACAATGATTTTGATGTTTATGATATGATTGCATGATTGTGTGAAAATTTCGTGATGAAATTCTATGCCTAAAGTGCTTAAATTGAAAGTAGGGACTAAATCGAATAAGTTGCAAAACTTGCATTCTAGAAGCTTTTTAGTATGAAATTGTTTTGGAATATTAATGAGGAGGTCTTAAATAGAAATTTTATCAATTTTAAGTTCATGGACAAAATTAGGACATGGAAGGAATTTTTGGAAAGTTTAGTAGTAAGGGTATTTTGGTCATTTAGTTATTAAAATGAATTAAAAACAAAATTAAAAGCCAATTTTTGTCCATCTTCTTCATTAGGCCGAAATTTCAAGGGTTCTCCATAGCTAGGGTTTGTTTCAAGCTTCCAAGCTCCATAGTAAGTGATTCCAAGCCCCATTTTTAATGATTTTTACGTTTTTGAGATCCCGGTAACTCGATAAATCTTATGTTAGCAATGATTTAACCTAGGGTTTATATTTGGAAAAATACCCATAGGTGAAATTTGTGTATTTTGATGTTTTATGATAGAATATGAAGTTTTAAATTATGTTAGACAACTTGTACTACTCGATTTTAAGCAAAAACGAGTAAAAGGGCTTAATCGGTAAAAATACCTAATAGTCACAAGTACATGTTAGAGTGAGAATTTGATGTTGCCATAGAAGAGAAAAGTGATCAGCATGTTGTAAAACATAAGAATAAGGAATAAAGTTTAATCCCGAGCCTAGGGAAAAAATGTAAATATGCAAAAGTTTAGGGTAAAATTGTAATTTTGCCAAAATTTGAGTTAATGATTAATTTGATAATGTGAGTATTAAATAAGCTAAATGTGTTATTTTAGATCAAGAAAGACGTGGAGTCGACCTCAATCGAGGAAAAGAAAAGATTGTGGACTAAATTGCAAAATCTTTGTATTTTGGTACCAAGGTAAGTTCATGTGTAAATAATGTAGCATAATTGTTATTTTAAGTTATTGATATTAATTATGTGTTATGCTGAATTTTATTATGAAATGTATGTTTGTGGTTAATTTCAAATAATATGTAAATTATGTGAACTACTTGTTAAATATAATTGTTACCGAGTATTGATTTGACAATCTACGGAAGATGGCAAGGATAAGTGTTCGAGGAAAAGCCCGCTTTGAACCTTAGGAATAGATTAGGATACAAGTGACATGTCACTAGGATGGTTGAGCATCCGAACTCGTTGAGTTGAGTCCGAGTTCACTTATGGATGCGAATGTCTGAACTTGTTGAGTTGAGTCCGAGTTCGTGAGATGTAACTAGGCATCCGAACTCATTGAGTTGAGTCCGAGTTCACTTATGGATGCGAACGCCCGAGCTCGTTGAGTTGAGTCCGAGTTCGCTTATGGGCGGGTTACATGATTGCTTGATTGAATATGTGGCACTTATGTGCAAGTTATCCATGTATCCGAATTATATTCCGATGTGTTCAACGGGTAAAGTTTTACTCAAATGGAGGAAAATTTCGAGATGTAAAGAGACGTATTGGTAAGTGATATGAATAGAATATTTTGGACAGGTATGTATTTAACCCTCGGGTTGAGTATTGATACAACCACGATAAGGTAATAAGATGATGAAGAATGATTAAAAATGTGATATGTGTTTTAGTGATGTATGCTAATGTTAACTGGTATAACTGTTTGTTATGTTACTTATTATTTGCATATGAACTTACTAAGCATTTATGCTTACTCCCTCCTTCTTACTCATTGTAGTTTTGGCCAAGCCAGCTCGAGAGTCGGGATAGGTCAAGGCTCACCACACTATCCTAAGACTTTTGGTAAAGGCTTGTAAATTTAAGTATGGCATGTATAGCAATATATCTATTTTGTGTAAATGATTTTATGGTATGGTAATGGAATGGTTGAGGAAATGTTTGATAATGATAAATTATGAAAATGGTTAGTTTAGATTATGTTTGATGATAAGGAAAATTAATAAGATACTTAGTGTATAAAACCTCATCAAAAGGGATGAAATTTGCCATAAACAGGATACTACAGCAACACTGATGCGAGTTTGAAAATTTCATAAAAATCATAGAAATTGAATTTGGTGATGGACTACATATTAAATTGAATCTTATTATGTCTAGTTTCACATGAAACAAATGAAACAAGTAAAGGAAGTATATGTTAGAAGATATTTTAATTTTAGTGAAACAGAGTCATAGCAGTTTCTGAATCCCCTGTTCCTACTTTAGAAATTCACCATAAATTGTAAAGATATAATTAGGTGGTGTATTTTATATCCTAAGAATCCTTATTGAGTCTAGTTTTAGTATAAACAAACGTCATAGTCATATGAATTTTTTACAGAGAGAAATGTGGTTCGTAGTAAACAGAGGTCAGACCAGTCGAGTCTTGAAACAGGGGTAACTTTAACTAATAAACTGTACTAATTGGCCCAACCAAAAATTCTAGAAAAAAATTAGTAGATAGTTTTATGAGTCTAGATTCAGGGAAAATTTATGGATCTTAATTTCAAGTTTTGTAACTCGAGATATGATTTTTCTTGTGACTGTGATGCAAGTAGCTTAAAAGCTGTGAATGTAGAAACAAATAATTCAAAGTTCTAAAAATGTTAAACTAAGCTTAGTAACACCTCATACTCGACTCCGGCGACGGTCTCGGTGTGGGGGCGTTACATTTAGTGGTATCAGAGCAGGTTTAGTCGGTTCTCGGACTACGTGTTGTATGTACGGATTTTGCTATACATGCCATATGTATGAATTGTGATAGTGTGACGACTTGACCTTTTTAAATGAAATTTTTTATATAGTAAATGGATCCCGATCCAAATGTGCGCGATGAAGTCTGAGTAATGCACCAGCTCCGGCTGATGGAGTAGCACCGACTGAAAACCCACCCCTCTTGTTGGTCGGGAGGAGGGAAAGGGATCGGAAGCCTTTCTCCAAATGATGAGTGCATGGTACATCGAGTTCGTTCAGACGAACCCAAATGTACGACCTCCCCACCTCCCCAATTCCTCAACCTATGCCTCCAATGCCTCAAGGAGTGGATATGATAAAATTTCACGAACCCCGTTGATAGAATTCGTAAACAAGGGGTGAAGAATTTAGAGCAAATATTGATGATGATGCGAGAAAGCGAGTTCGGCTTGAAAATTCTATCCGGTATTTGATGAATTATCTTGTACACCGAAGAATGTTTGAAATGTGCTACATCTTTGTTGAGAGATTCACCTATAATTGGTGGAAGACTTTGATTTCGGTGGTACCGAAGAGAGGGTAACTGGGAATTCTTTCAAGAAGAGTTTGGAAGAAATATATTAGTGAAAGATTTATTGATCGAAATGTAAAGAGTTTCTTGAGTGAAGCAAGGTAATATGACATCTCATAATATGAAAGAGATTTTGTTTGATTAAGTAAGTATGCCGGGAATATGTTCCTACAGAAGCCAAGATGTGCCGACGATTTGAAGACGGGCTTAACGAAGACATTAAGGTATTTGTTGGGATCCTTAAACTAAAAGAAATGGTGGTACTTGTCGATCGAGCTTGCAAGGTGAAGAATTCTCAAGGAAAAAAAAGGTAGAATCAAACACGAAATTGGAAGAAAAGACCAATGAGTAATGCACCCTCACAAAGAAACCGGAAAGTCAAGAAATATGAATCCTCGTTCCCAAGTTTCATTTGGGCAATCATATGGAAATTTTAAGAAGCGAAATGTGGGTCCTAAATCTCGGACTACTACATGGCTAGTGTGGGAAATACGAGATTTGTTAAACCCGAAAGCCGGTGTGTGGTAGAAATCATTTTGGTCCGTGCGAGCAAATGAATGTTTTCGATGTGGTTCTCCGGATCATTTTATTAGAGACTGCCTAGAGAGAGCTGAGAAAGAAAAATTTCAAAATGTAAAAGCTAGTGGTGCAGACTCGAGGGGAAGGTATCCGAGAAAAGCTGGAAGTGAAACAAGCAGTAAGAATGTAGCCAGGGATGCACCGGTTAGACCTGAAGGAAGGGCTCCGGCTAGAACTTATGCTATTAAAGCGCGTGAAGATGCTTCCTCACCTGATGTGATTACCGGTACATTTTCCCTCTATAATGTTAATGTTATTGCTTTGATTGATCCCGGTTCTACTCATTCATATGTGTGCATGAAATTGGTGTCTAGTATGAATATACCGTTGAGAATACGAATTTATGATTAGAGTGTCGAATCCGTTAGGCAAATGTGTATTTGTTGATAAAGTATGTAAGAAATGTCCTTTAATGATTCGGGATCATTACTTTCCTACCGACTTGATGTTGTTGCCGTTTAATGAATTTGATGTTATTTTGGGTATGGATTGGTTGATATTGCATGATGCTATAGTAAATTGCAAAGAAAAGGTTATAGAATTAAAGTATGGAAATGGTGAAACTCTGCGGGTTGAATCGGATAAATCGAGAGGCATTGCCTAGTGTGATTTCTTCAATGTCACTCAAAGATATCCGAGAAAGGGTTATGAAGCTTATTTGGCGATGTAATTAATACAAAAGAAGTTGAAAAGAAAGTTGAATCAATGCGGTTGTGTGTGAATTTGCGGACGATTTCCGGAAGAATTGCGGGTTTGCCTCCGGTCGAGGAAGTAGAATTTGGTATTGATTTGATACTGAACAGCTCCGATCTCGATTGCTCCATATAGAATGGCACCAACAGAGTTGAAAGAATTAAAGTCGCAGATTGCAAGAGTTGGTGATAAAGGCTTTGTGAGACCGAGTTTTCACCTTGGGGTGCTCCGTGTTATTTGTGAAAAAGAAGGATGGTTCTATGAGATTATGTGTTGATTATCGGCGGTTAAACAAGGTGACAATCAAAAACAAGTATCCGTTGTTGAGAATTGATGATTTGTTTGATCACCTAAAAGGAGCGACATGGTTTTCAAAGATTGACTTGAGATCTGGTATTACCAATCTGGGTAAAGGAGTCGGATGTACCTAAACGCTTTTAGAACAAGGTATGGTCATTATGAATTTTAGTTATGCCATTCGGATTGACAAATGCTCCTCGCTGTGTTTATGGATTTAATGAATCGCATATTTCGCCATACTTGGACAAATTTGTTGTGGTGTTTATAGATGATATTTTAATTTATTCAAAAGATGAGATGAACATCTTGAGCATTTGAGGATAGTTTCAAAACTTTGAGAGATAAGCAACTGTATGCTAAGTTTAGTAAAAGTGAATTTTGGCTCAGGAAGTTGGATTTTGGGTCATATTGTTTTGTGATGGTATACTGGGTTGATCCTAGTAAAATTTCAGCCATTGTTGATTGGAAACCACCAAAACGAATCGAAGTTAGAAGTTTCTTGGGGCTAGCTGGGTATTATCGGCGGTTTGTAAATGGATTTTCTATAATTGCTGCTCCTATAACTAGATTACTCGAAAGGATGTTAAATTTGAATGGACGGAAGAATGTCAATGAGTTTTGAAGAATTGAAAAGTTATTAATAGAGGCACCGGTGTTAGTACAGCCGAATCGTAAAGAATTTGTGGTGTATAGTGATGCTTCTCTAAATGGTTTGGGGTGTGTGCTCATGCAAGAAGGAAAAGTGGTGGCATATGCTTGAGGCGATTAAAACCTCATGAGAGGAATTATCCTACTCACGATTTGGAATTGGTGCGGTGGTATTTGCTTTGAAAATTTGGCGACATTATTTGTATGGTGAAAAATGTCGGGTATATACCGACCACAAAAGTCTTAAGTACTTGATGTCACAAAAAGACTTGAATTTGAGACAACGAAGATGGTTGGAGTTGTTGAAAGATTACGAGCTTGTTATTGATTATCATCCGGGAAAAGCGAATGTGGTTGCTGATGCTTTGAGCAGAAAGTTGTTGTTTGCTTTGAGAGTTATGAACACTCAGTTGAAAGTGTCAAATGATGGTTCGATTCTAGCAGAGTTAAGAGCAAAACCAATGTTTTTACAAGAGATTTCAAACTCGGAAAAATGATCAAGATTTGCTAGCCAAAAGAAAACAAAGTGAAGTCGACACGGATCGATTTGAATTGGTTCGATGGGTGCTTAATGTTTAAAGATCGGATTTGTGTATCAAGAATGAGGAATTGATTCAAAAGATCCTACAGAAGCACATAGTGGTTATTTCTCGATTCATCCGGGTAGTACGAAAATGTATAATGACTTGAAGAAAATGTATTGGTGGAATGGAATGAAAAGCGATATATCGAGTTTGTGTCCAAATGCTTAATTTGTCAACAGTGAAAGTGAACACCAAGTACCTTGAGGATTACTCCACCTATTATGGTTCTGAATGGAAATGGGATCGGATTACTATGGATTTTGTTTCAGATTGCCATTGACTCGGAAAGAAAGATGCCATCCGGGTAATAGTTGATGATTAACTAAGTCGGCTCATTTTATCCCAGATGCGTCTTAATTATTCTCTTAACAAGTTGGCTGAATCAGTATATTAAAGAAATTGTTAGATTACATGAATACCATTATCGATTATTTCAGATAGAGATCCAAGGTTTACCTCGCGGTTTTGGCAAAAGTTGCAAGACGCGTTAGGTAATGGTTAAATTTCGATCGCTTTTCATCCACAAACCGATGGACAATCGAGAGAGTAATTCGATTCTTGAAGACATGCTCGGATGTTGTGTATTGGAATTTCAAGGAAGTTGGGAAAGATATTTGCCGTTGGTAGAATTTGCTTACAACAATAGCTATCGACGAGCTTGAAAATGGCACCTTATGAAGCATTGTATGGTCGCAAGTGTCGAAAGCCTTTGTATTGGACTGAACTCAAGGAAAATCAGATTTATGGAGTTGATTTAATAAAAGAAACCAAGAAAAGTGAAGATAATTCGAGATTGTTTGAAAGTCGCTTGGATAGACGTAAATCTTATGCGGACCTAAAGCGAAAGGACATTGAGTTTCAAGTTGGTGATAAGGTATTTTTGAAAGTGTCTCCATGGAAGAAAGTCCTTAGATTTGGACGAAAGGGCAAGTTAAGTCCGTGTTTTATTGGACCGTATGAAATAATTGAAAAAGTTGGACGGTAGCATATCGGCTAGCTTTACCACCAATTAGAAAAGATTCATGATGTGTTTCACGTATCTATGTCACGTCGGTATCGTTCATATCCTTCACATATAATTTCACCGATAGAAATTGAACTGCGACCTGATATGACTTATGAAGAAGAACCGATTAAGATTTTAGCTCGAGAAGTCAAACAACTAAGAAATAAAAGTGTTGCACTTGTGAAAGTGTTGTGGCAAAAGCATGGGGTAGAAGAGACTACATGCTAAACTGAAGAAACTATGAGAAACCAATACCCACACTGTTATGGGTAAGATTTTCGAGGACGAAAATCTTTAAAAGGGGGAGAGTTGTAATATCCTAAATTAGGGCTTAATCGAATAGTGGTTTCGTGACCACAAATCCGAGATAGAAATAATTATTTTACAATGATTTTGATGTTTATGATATGATTGCATGATTGTGTGAAAATTTCATGATGAAATTCTATGCCTAAAGTGCTTAAATTGAAAGTAGGGACTAAATCGAATAAGTTGCAAAACTTGCATTCTAGAAGCTTTTTAGTATGAAATTGTTTTGGAATATTAATGAGGAGGTCTTAAATAGAAATTTTATCAATTTTAAGTTCATGGACAAAATTAGGACATGGAAGGAATTTTTGGAAAGTTTAGTAGTAAGGGTATTTTGGTCATTTAGTTATTAAAATGAATTAAAACAAAATTAAAAGCCAATTTTGTCCATCTTCTTCATTAGGCCGAAATTTCAAGGGTTCTCCATAGCTAGGGTTTGTTTCAAGCTTCCAAGCTCCATAGTAAGTGATTCCAAGCCCGCTTTTAATGATTTTTACGTTTTTGAGATCCCTAACTCGATAAAGCTTATGTTAGCAATGATTTAACCTAGGGTTTATATTTGGAAAAATACCCATAGGTGAAATTTGTGTATTTTGATGTTTTATGATAGAATATGAAGTTTTAAATTATGTTAGACAACTTGTACTACTCGATTTTAAGCAAAAGCGAGTAAAAGGGCTTAATCGGTAAAAATACCTAATAGTCACAAGTACATGTTAGAGTGAGAATTTGATGTTGCCATAGAAGAGAAAAGTGATCAGCATGTTGTAAAACATAAGAATAAGGAATAAAGTTTAATCCCGAGCCTAGGGGCAAAAATGTAAATATGCAAAAGTTTAGGGGTAAAATTGTAATTTTGCCAAAATTTGAGTTAATGATTAATTTGATAATGTGAGTATTAAATAAGCTAAATGTGTTATTTTAGATCAAGAAAGACGTGGAATCGACCTCAATCGAGGAAAAGAAAAGATTGTGGACTAAATTGCAAAATCTTTGTATTTTGGTACCAAGGTAAGTTCATGTGTAAATAATGTAGCATAATTGTTATTTTAAGTTATTGATATTAATTATGTGTTATGCTGAATTTTATTATGAAATGTATGCTTTGTGGTTAATTTCAAATAATATGTAAATTATGTGAACTACTTGTTAAATATAATTGTTACCGAGTATTGATTTCGGCATTCTACAGAAGACGGCAAGGATAAGTGTTCAAGGAAAAAGCCCGTTTGAACCTTAGGAAAAGATTAGGATACAAGTGACATGTCACTAGGATGGTTGAGCATCCGAACTCGTTGAGTTGAGTCCGAGTTCACTTATGGATGCGAATGTCCGAACTCGTTGAGTTGAGTCCGAGTTCGTGAGATGTAACTAGGCATCCGAACTCGTTGAGTTGAGTCCGAGTTCACTTATGGATGCGAACGCCTCGAGCTCGTTGAGTTGAGTCCGAGTTCGCTTATGGGCGGGTTACATGATTGCTTGATTGAATATGTGGCACTTATGTGCAAGTTATCCATGTATCCAATTATATTCGATGTGTTCAACGGGTAAAGTTCTACTCAAATGGAGGAAAATTTCGAGATGTAAAGAGACGTATTGGTAAGTGATATGAAATGGATATTTTGGACAGGTATGTATTTAACCCTCGGGTTGAGTATTGATACAACCACGATAAGGTAATAAGATGATGAAGAATGATTAAAAATGTGATATGTGTTTTAGTGATGTATGCTAATGTTGACCGGTATAACTGTTTGTTATGTTACTTATTATTTGCATATGAACTTACTAAGCATTTATGCTTACTCCTCCTTCTTACTCATTGTAGTTTTGGACAAGCCACTCGAGAGTCGGGATAGGTCGAAGGCTCGACCACACTATCCGAAAGATTTTTGGTAAATGGCTTGTAAATTTAAGTATGGCATGTATAGCAATATACCCATTTTGTGTAAATGATCTTATGGTATGGTTGTGAAATGGTTGAGGAAATGCTTGATAATGATAAATTATGAAAATGGTTAGTTTAGATTATGTTTGATGTTAAGGAAAACTATTAAGATACTTAGTGCATAAAACTCATAAAAGGATGAAATTTACCATAAACAGAATACGCAGCAATACTAACGTGAGTTTGAAAATTTACTAAAATCATAGAAATTGAATTTGGTGGTGAAATACATATCAAATTGAAGCTTATTATGTCTAGTTTCACATGAAACAAATGAAACAAGTAAAGGAAGTATATGTTAGAAGATATTTTAATTTTAGTGAAATAGAGTCATAGCAGTTTCTGAATCCCCTGTTCCTACTTTAGAAATTCACCATAAATTGTAAAGATATAATTAGGTGGTGTATTTTATATCCTCAGAATCATTATTGAGTCTAGTTTTAGTATAAACAAACCTAATAGTCATATGAATTTTTTATAAAGAGAAATGTGGTTCGTAGTAAACAGAGGTCAGACCAGTCGAGTCTTGAAACAGGGGTAACTTTAACTAATAAACTGTACTAATTGGCCCAACCAAAAATTCTAGAAAAAAATTAGTAGATAGTTTTATGAGTCTAGATTCAGGGAAAATTTACGGATCTTAATTTCAAGTTTTGTAACTTGAGATATGATTTTTCTTGTGACTGTGATGCAAGTAGCTTAAAAGCTGTGAATGTAGAAACAAATAATTCAAAGTTCTAAAAATGTTAAACTAAGCTTAGTAACACCTCATACTCGACTCCGGCGACGGTCTCGGGTGTGGGGGCGTTACAATATTTATGTGGAACTTATGTGCAAGTTTCCGTGTATCCATTAGTATTCCGAGTGTTCAACGGGTATTATAATGAATGATGCGACGAAAGTCCCAATATAGGCATGGCAATGGAGGTAAAATTATTTGATATGCTACAAATATGTACAACTACGTATGTTATACTCATGGGTGATGCCTTGTTAAAGGATGATATGTGACGAGAAAGTTTTTATGTATGTATATATATGAACATATGATAACTGTGCAGAAAGGCTTTAATGATGAATAATCTTTATGGTTATGTTATTATGTCTTTGTGTAATTGAACATGGAATCCATGAAATGGTGAGTTTATGATTAGTTGAAAATGAACTTATGATAGTTATCATCATATTGCACTAAAACAGTTTTGGACAGCAGCAGTAGTCCGACTTTGAAAATCCACCAAAAATTATGGAAATTGAATTAGAGACTGAATAAGATATGAAATTAAAGCTTATTAAGTCTAGTTTCACATAGAGGAAAAGGTGTAAGTAAAAGAATCTCATATTATATTTGAATGTTTGTGAGACAGAGTTAGAGTGATTTTGGGCTCCCCTGTCTTAACTTTGGAAAATAACTAAAAATTGTACAAAAATAATAATGGGTTAGAATTTATATGAATAAATTCTTAATGAGTTTATTTTCAATAGAAATAGATGGGAACATCATCCGCATCCGGTACTAAGAGATAATCAATTTTTAGTAAAGAAAGGTCGAAGATGTCAAATAGCAGAATAGGGGTAACTTTAAGGAATAAATTGTACTTATTGGCTAGACAAAAAATTCTGAAAATTTTATGGTAAGAAGATATATGAGTCTAGTTTCAGGAAAAAATTAACAGATCTTAATTTCAAGTTCCGCAGCTCAAGATATTAATAATTTAGTGATTATGACTCGAGTAGACAGCTTGACTGGAATATGAGAAAATAGTGGAATTGTGTGCAATTTCAATTGTGTTACCATGAGAACATGCTGATAAAATTGCTTATTATTTTCACATGGACTTACTAAGCTATAAAACTTACTCCGTCCTTTCATTGATAGGTTAGCTCGGGGTTGGAAAGCGTTAGAGGCAGCATCACACTATCAAGCTATCACTTTCGGTGTATGGATGAATCTTAAACGTCTTCAAGTGAGTGGCATGTATAGGGACTTAGTTATTGATATGTGTTCTTATGATTTGGCCAAGATATTGGCTTATATTAGTATATTGTATATAGCCATGAGATGTGGCTTATGACGGTCATGGCTTGTGAGCTTATTAATCCAAGCTATGTATTTATGTCTTGTGATGTGGTCATGTGATTATATTTGTTTGATATGAATGGTTAGTATTACGGTATGTATGCTTGATGAATCTCTTATGACCAAATGAAGTGGTTAATCAGAGAATAAAAGTGTGATACGGCAATAAGTCAATAATGCTTAAACATGAAATTGGTGTGGAATGACTTAGGCAAGCATGGTATAAGTGTATAAATGATGATCAAAATGACATGTTCAATTGATTATGAATTGGTGTGTTTAGACTTGGTATCAAATGAGTAAGCAAAACACATATATGATGACATATGAAATATTACAATTGAGTCTTAATGGAAGATGTTTAATCATTTACTTGATGCTACATTATATGTGTCTACAATGTATTTTAGTATGTGAGGTATTAATGGTAACAAAAAGGCTTGGAAAATAGCCTAAGTGCTAGCTATACGAGTAGAGACACGGCCATGTGTCTCAACCGTGTGGAGGACACGGCCTAGCACACAGGTGTGTGCCTTGGCTGTGTGGTTCAATTTGTTTGGCTGACATCATAAATAGAGAGTTACACGGCCTGAGGACACGGACGTGTTGGAAACACACAGGCGTGTCCCTATGCCCACACGGGCGTGTGACCCTGTTTCATGAAAATTTTTTTAAGTTTTCCAAAACTTTCCAAAGTTCTCAGTTTAGTCCCAAACCACCTTTAATGCATGTTTAGAGCCTTGATAGCTTGTGCAAGGGACATTATGCATGTGACTGAATGGTTTTAATTTAAATGAAATTTTATGGCTCGATATTATGAAATTGCATACTTTTAAGTCTGGTAACTCCTCGAACCTTGTCCCGGTGTCGGATACGGGTAAGGGGTGTTACATTTAGTGGTATCAGAGCTATGGTTACTCGATTCTCAGACTAACCTAGCATACATGTGAATCTAGCTATACATACCACTAATCTGTGATAGTATGTCTCCCGACGCAAATAAGAACTATCTTGTTTAGACAAAGGTACTCTCCAACCGAGCTATACCGACCATGTTCAATGTGAAGCTAATGTATTTGAGTAAATCACAGTTACAATGAGTTTAAATTCAAAGAGGTATGAATAAATGTTCATGATATGCACGTGATAACATGTGAGATGAAAGTTCATGTTACGATGAGTACCTATGCTTGTTTGATGTTCATATGATATTGTACACTTGACTCGTTTGATTAAGTGAATGTGATAAAAATAAATTCATAAAGGCATGAATAAAGGTTTCCAATATCGTGTTACGAATGAAAATGTCATTGTCCTGATTGGACGTTGAATGTTGATGAATTTTAATGATATCTTTAAATGAGACAAGGGATTATAATGTAATGAACTTATCTATGTTAAATTGATGGATTGATTCATGTGAATGTAATGATATGTATACGATGATGTGCAAGATGAAAGTTTAGACTGTGATATACTTATCCATGTTTGTTTGACCCTCATATGATATTATGTGTTTGACTTGTTTAATTGAATGAAAATGATAAGTAAAGTTGTTCAGAATCCACAGAATGCATACATAAGTGCACTGGTTTAAATGAGATAATTGGAAAGTTCGTGTCATACAGATGTGAACGATAGTTTGCCTGAAGTGAATGATATGCTTGTGAAAATGTTTCTATGATGATGAAATAGTGTTATATGTATATGTGTACGAGAGATGAGTTAGGGACCTTAGGACCCAACCCCCTTACCAGAGTGGTGTTTTGTAAAGGATTTTATGAGTCAGTGTTGAATAAGCTTATGAGGCCAAAGAGTTCAGCTGTAGAGTGATTAGAAATATGATCAGATATTAAATTGGATTGATAAGTAAAGACAGAACTAGTAAGATGCGATATCGAGAAATCTATTAACTGGAATTTCTTTAGAACCGATCTTTTTCAATGAGAATCATAATATGGGATTTGTGATGACAGAAATAGTTGAGGGAATAATATTTGAAAGGTAAGATATCTGAGTATGACAGTTATGGTTGAACAGATTTCGGCAGCTTCTTCTGAGGTATTCTATATGTTTAATTGTTTTGGGGATTATTCCAATGGCTATTGCTCTTCTGATAAAATCCTTGTTCTATGGGAATGTTTTCTAATCATGATGCATAGACAAAAGTATTGATAGTCCGACTGGTATATAATCTGTATTGCCCTATTTCCCTCTGGCATTCTATTACATTTCATCTATTGGGACTTTATGAGGTAATACACATGATGTTATGATTCTATTTCTTCTAATCGATGTTCTATTTGATACATATATGGGAAGGCATATTATCTTTATTGCATTTAATTCTAGTGGGTTGGACTGATGTAAACTTCTGGACTTCTCTTCTCTGAAGAATTATCGAGATCCTTCATATTTTTCTTATGAGCATTGTTTTGGGACTTTCAGTATGATATTGTATCTTGGATTTCTGTATCTTGGATTTCTTAATCTTGGATTTCTTTATCTTGGACTTCTGTATCTTTGTTTTCATGTCATCTCTATTCCAAAAATTGTCGATTGTGGCTCATATCTAAAGTGTGTTCTTTGGCCTATGATAACTATGTTAATTATGATCATGCTTCTGGTTGATTATAGTAACATTGTGATTCAAGTATTTAGATTTTTCCAAATTTTCGTGTGAAGAATTGATATCGGCAAAGGCATAAGTGGTGAAATTGCTAGTTACAATTTGTATGGTGGATTTCTTTCTTCAAGTAAGTTAATCAAGTTAATGACTTCGATTGGGAATATTTATGCTACCTTGTGTTAATGCAATTGAAATAGACTTTAATTGGCATGATGAGTGAATTTTGAATGATTACATGTTGAATCGTCCTATCGACTGGAAGAGAGGATTTCTTGAAATGCCATTTATTGGTGATTAAGGCTGACTTGGTTGTTAAATCGTTTGAAAGATTAAATGGAATATTGTTTGAGAATAAGATTTTATTTCTTTTTTTTCGGGTAAAGGACAAATAGTCTAAATGAAGAGTGTATATATCTTAGAAGAAGTCGATATGATTTAAAGCTGCTTTGAATGATAAAATTTTTTCCTTGTGAAAGTCGAAAGGTCTATTACATGTTAGTAAAGCTTTAAATAGACGAGAACATTGTTAACTGAAGCCTTTGAACCGGTTCAGTCTACATTGGGCAGAGGCTTCTGGATTTTCAGCGATATGTAGTTGAATGGTTTACGAGGTGTTATATGACAAAAAGGCAGTATGATAGCTCAAAGTATTCGATGTTATAACCAGATCTGAGTTTTGAGATAGCGTAGATGACTTGAGTTAGTTATTGTATGATATCTGAGTAAAGAAAAATGTGGTTATAAATGCTTGAGTAGAAAATCTCGAGCTTATACAGTTAGTTTGCAAGAAAACTCACAGGAGTGATATATTGGTACTCGAGTTTGGAACTCAACATTTTCGATCCTTGTGTTCGGATACATGAATTGTTATTAGGATTTTTCTTGTCTTTGAAAAAGAAAGATGTTTTATGGCTTGTTGCTAAATGTTTGATGAGATCTGCAAATCATTTCAGTATGTGTTGAATTTTCGCTTAACAGATCAATGGAATCATATATCTCCAAGATTGTTAAATTTCTTAGTATGCTAGTTCTCTTTAAGAGGATAGAGATCAAGATTCAGTTGATGTGTCATATGGCGAAGAATTGCTTATGACCTTAGTATGAGAAATTAAATAGTGAAGTGTTAAGCATAGCCTGAGTAAAAGTTCTTTAACAGTGATTATGTGATAGTGGAGTTTATGTGTAAGCTAAACCACTCTTCTGGTAAGATTTTCGGGGATGAAAATCCCTAAATGGGGGGAGAGTTGTAACATCCCGGATTAGGGCCTAGTCGAAACAGTGGTTTCGAGACCACAAATCCAAATTAGAAATAATTATTTTATGATTATTATAAGGCCTATCATATGTTTATATGATGGTGTAAAAATTTCGTGAAGAAATTTTATGTGAAAAGTGCTTAATTTGACTTTAAGCATATGAATTATTATTATAATTTTATGTAAAACTTGAGTTCTAGAAGCTTTAAGCATGAAATTGAATTGAATTATTAATTAGATGTCCTTAAAGAGTAATTAGACCAAGTTCTTAAAATTTGGACAAAAATGGGCTTGTGTGGTAAAAATTTCAAAGAAAGGTTAAAAGGGCAATTTGGTCCTTTTGTAAATAAATGAATTGAAAAGGGAAATTAAGCCAAAATTGCTCATCTTCTTCCCCATCCAGCTGAATATTAGAAGAAGCCACGGCTAGGCTTTGTGTTCAAGCTTCCAAGCTCATTTATCAAGAAAATCGAGATCGGGCTTAAATCGGGAAAGTACGAGATTGTGGACTAAAATGAAATAATTAGCCATGCTCGGATTCGAGGTAAGTTCGTATGATGAAATAAAATGTTGTTAATGTTATTTTTGTTTATGGCTGAAATTTAAATTGGTATGTTAATTTAGTTGTGATGTATTATATGCTTACGATAGTAAGTGCATATACAAATAATGTGGTTTTGTAGCATGTTTTAATGTTTTGATATTATGTGATAAATGTTTTATTGATATTATGAGTTATATACTTATTGGTTATTATGAAAGCATAACTGATATTATGCCCGTTACATACAACATCACGAGCAAGTACGACAAAGTATGCCTTGTGCAAGTGAGGAAAAATCCCGTTTGAACCTTAGGAATAGTCTAGGATACAAGTGACATGTCACTAGGAATTAAGAAGTCCGAACTCGTTGGGTGGTTTGGGTTCGTGATATATGTGGCATTCAATCTCATTGAGTGGTCCGAGTTCATTATGCGAGCATCCGAGCTCGTTGAGTGGTCCGAGTTCATAATGGACGCGATACATGTGATTGAGTTTTGGGCAATGGTCTTGTGTGTCCTACCGGTGGCTAGACACTCCTTGAGTGGTTGGATACCTGATAGCTTTTGTGAGTAGCCCGTGTAGTTACACCTTGATCGATAGCTTATATGAGCAAGCCCGTGAGTAGTTCCATTGTGAACGTTGCATGATATGATGTAGCTTTGGCTATGTATATTTATGTGGCATTTATGTGCAAGTTTCTATGTATCCGTTAGTATTCCAAGTGTTCAATAGGTATTATAATGAATGATGCGATGAAAGTCCTAAGATGGGCATGGCAATGAAGGTAAAGTTATTTGATATGCTACGAATATGTACAGGTACGTACGTTATACTCATAGGTGATACCTTGTTAAAGGATGATATGTGATGAGAAAGTTCATATGTATGTATATAAACGAACATATGATAAGTGTGCAAAAAGGCTTGAATGATGAATAATCTTTATGGTTATGTTATTACGTCTTTGTGTAATTGAACATGGAATCCATGAAATGGTGGGTTCATGATTAGTTGAAAATGAACTTATGATAGTTATCATCATATTGCACTAAAACAGTTTTGGAAAGCAGCAGTAGTCCGACTTTGAAAATCCACCAAAAATTGTGGAAATCAAATTAGAGATTGAATAAGATATGAAATTAAAGCTTATTAAGTCTAGTTTCACATAGAGGAAAAGGTGTAAGTAAAATAATCTCATATTATATTTGAATGTTTGTGAGACAAAGTTAGAGTGATTTTGGGCTCCCCTGTCTTAACTTTGGAAAATAACTAAAAATTGTACAAAAATATTTATGGGTTAGAATTTATATGAATAAATTGTTAATGAGTCTATTTTTAATAGAAACAGACAGGAACATCATCCGGATCCGGTACTAAGGTATAATCAATTTTTAGTAAAGAAAGTTCGAAGATGTCAAATAGCAAAATAGGGGTAAATTTAAGGAATAAATTGTACTTATTGGCTTGACCAAAACATTTGAAAGTTTTGTGGTAAGAAGATATACGAGTCTAGTTTCAGGGAAAATTAATAGATCTTAATTTGAAGTTCTGTAGCTCAATATATTAATAATTTAGTGACTATGACTCGAGTAGATAGCTTGACTGGAATGTGAGCAAATAGTAGAATTGTGTGCAATTTCAATTGTGTTACCATGAGAACATGTTGATAAAATTGCTTATTATTTACATATGGACTTACTAAGCTATAAAGCTTACTCCCTCCTTTCCATTTCTTTAATATTGATAGGTTAGCTTGAGGTTGGAGAGCGTCGGAGGCAGCATCACACTATCAAGCTATCACTTTCGGTGTATTGATGAATCTTAAACGTCTTCAAGTGAGTGGCATGTATAGGGACTTAGTTATTGATATGTGTTCTTATGATTTGGCCAAGATGTTCGCTTATATTAGTACATTGTATATAGCCATGAGATGTGGCTTATAATGGTCATGGCTTGTAAGCCTATTTATCCAAGCTATGTCTTGATGCCTTGTGATGTGGTTATGTGATTATATTTGTTTGATATTAATGGTTAGTATTACGATATGTATGCTTGATGAATGTCTTATGACCAAACGAAGTGGTTAATCAGAGAATAAAAGTGAGATATGGCAATAAGTCAATAATGCTTGAACATGAAATTGGTGTGGAATGACTTAGGCAAGCATGGTATAAGTGTATAAGTGATGATCAAAATGACATGTTCAATTGATTATGAATTGGTGTGTTTAGACTTGGTATCAAATGAGTAAGCAAAACACATGTATGATGACATATGAATATTACAATTGAGTCTTAATGGAAGATGTTTAATCATTTACTTGTGGCTACATTATACGTGTCTATAATGTATTTAATATGTGAGGTATTAATGGTAACAAAAAGGCTTGGAAAATAGCCTAAGTGCTAGTCACACGGGTAGAGACACGACCATGTGTCTCAACCGTGTGGAGGACATGGCCTAGCATATGGGCGTGTGGCCTAGCCGTGTGGTTCAATTTGTTTTGCTGAAATCATAAACAAAGAGTTACACGGGCATGTTGGAAACACACAGGCGTGTCCCTGTGTCCACACGGGCATGTGACCCTGTTTCATGAAAATTTTTCTAAGTTTCCCAAAACTTTCCAAAGTTCTTGGTTTAGTCTAAAACCACCTTTAATGCATGTTTAGAGCTTCGGTAGCTTGTGTAAGGGACAGTATGTATGTGATTGAATGTTTTTAATTTAAATGAAATTTTATGGCCGATATTACAAATTTGCATACTTTTAGGTCTAGTAACGCCTCGAACGCTGTCTCGACGTCAGATACGAGTAATGGGTGTTACATGTGATTGCTTGTGTTTATAGGGTGGCAAAATGGCTTTGTAAATAGCATATTTTTGTCCACATGAGCAGGGATACGGATGTGTGTTTCAGCCGTGTGTGACACACTGTCATGTTGTACGGCCGTGTGTCCCCTGGTGTGAAAATGAAATTGATGTCAGTTTTGTAACGCCCCCACGCCCGAGACCGTCGCCGGAGTCGAGTATGAGGTGTTACTAAGCTTAATTTAACATTTTTAGAACTTTGGATTATTTGTTTCTACATTCACAGCTTTTAAGCTACTTGCATCACAGTCACAAGAAAAATCATATCTCGAGTTATGAAACTCGAAATCAAGATCCAAAAATTTTACCTGAATCTAGAATCATATACCTATCTACTAATTTTTTTATAAAATTTTTTGTAGGGCCAATTAGTACAGTTTATTAGTTAAAGTTACCCCTATTTTAGGACTTGACTGGTCTGACCTCTGTTTACTACGAACCACATTTCTCTCTGTAAAAAACTAATATTACTATGAGGTTTGTTTCTACTAAAACTAGACTCAATAAGGATTCTGAGGATATAAAATAAACCACCTAATTATATCTTTACAATTTATGGTGAATTTCTAAAGTAGGAATAGGGGATTCAGAAACTTCTATGACCCTGTTTCACTAAAATTCAAATATCTTCTAACATATAATTCCTTTACCTGTTTCATTTGTTTCATGTGAAACTACACATAATAAGATTAAATTTTATATGTAGTCCATCACCAAATTCAATTTCTATGATTTTTAGTAAATTTTCAAACTAGCGTCAGTGTTGCTGCAGTATCCTGTTCATGGCAAATTTCATCCCTTTTGATGAGTTTTTATACACTAAGTATCTTATTAATTTTCCTTATCACCAAACATAATCTAAACTAACCATTTTCATAATTTATCATTATCAAACATTTCCTCAACCATTCCATTACCATACCATAAGATCATTTACACAAAATAGATATATTGCTATACATGCCATACTTAAATTTACAAGCCTTTACCAAAAGTCTTCCGGATAGTGTGACTGAGCCTTCGACCTATCCCGACTCTTGAGCTGGCTTGGCCAAAACTACAATGAGTAAGAAGGAGGGAGTAAGCATAAATGCTTAGTAAGTTCATATGTAAATAATAAATAACATAACAAACAATCAAACTAATCAACATTAGCATATATCATCAACACACTTATCACAATTTTTAATCATTTTTCATCATCTTATTACCTTATCGTGGTTGTAATCAACACTCAACCCGAGGGTTAAATACATACCTGTCCAAAATATCCATTTCTCATCACTTACCAATACGTCTCTTTTCATCTCGAGTATTCCTCCATTTGAGTAAAACTTTACCCGTTGAACACATCGGATTATAATTCGGATACATGGATAACTTGCACATAAGTGCCATATATGCAATCAAGCAATCATGTAACCCGCCCATAAGCGAACTCAGACTCAACTCAACGAGATCGGGCGTTCGCATCCATAAGTGAACTCGGACTCAACTTAACGAGCTCGGATGCCTAGTTACATTTCACGAACTCGGACTCAACTCAACGAGTTCGGACATTCGCATCCATAAGTGAACTCGGACTCAACTCAACGAGTTCGGATGCTCAACTATCCTAGTGACATGTCACTTGTATCCTAATCTATTCCTAAGGTTCAAACGGGCTTTTTCCTCGAACACTTATCCTTGCCGTCTTCCGTAGAATGCCGAAATCAATACTCGGTAACAATTATATTTAACAAGTAGTTCACATAATTTACATATTATTTGAAATTAACCACAAAGCATACATTTCATAATAAAATTCAGCTTAACATATAATTAACATCAATAACTTAAAATAACCATTATGCTACATTATTTACACATGAACTTACCTTGGTACCAAAATACAAAGATTTTGCAATCTAGTCCACAATCTTTTCTTTTCCTCGATTGAGGTCGATTCCACGTCTTTCTTGATCTAAAATAACACATTTAGCTTATTTAATACTCACATTATCAAATTAATCCTTAACTCAAATTTTGGCAAAATTACAATTTTACCCCTAAACTTTTGCATATTTACATTTTTGCCCCTAGGCTCTGGATTAAACTTTATTCCTTATTCTTATGTTTTACAACATGCTGATCACTTTTCTCTTCTATGGCAACATCAAATTCTCACTCTAACATGTACTTGTGACTATTAGGTATTTTTACCGATTAAGCCCTTTTTCTCGTTTTTGCTTAAAATCGAGTAGTACAAGTTGTCTAACATAATTTAAAACCCCATATTCTATCATAAAACATCAAAATACACAAATTTCACCTATGGGTATTTTTCCAAATATAAACCCTAGGTTGAATTATTGCTAACATAAGCTTGATCGAGTTACCGGGATCTCAAAAACGTAAAAATCATTAAAAACGGGGCTTGGAATCACTTACTATGGAGCTTGGAAGCTTGAAACAAACCCTAGCTATGGAGAACCCTTGAAATTTCGGCCTAATGAAGAAGATGGACAAAAATTGGCTTTTAATTTTGTTTTTAATTCATTTTAATAACTAAATGACCAAAATACCCTTACTACTAAACTTTCCAAAAATTCCTTCCATGTCCTAATTTTGTCCATGAACTTAAAATTGATAAAATTGCTATTTAAGACCTCCTAATTAATATTTCAAAGTAATTTCATACTAGAAACTTCTAGAATGCAAATTTTGCAACTTATTCAATTTAGTCCCTAACTTTAAATTAAAATCGTTATGCCCAAAATTTCTTCACGAAATCTTCACACAATTATGCATTCATATCATAAACCTCAAAATAATTATAAAATAATTATTTCTATCTAGAATTTGTGGTCACGAAACCACTATTCCGATTAGGCCCTAATTCGGGATATTACAACTCTCCCCTTTAAGGATTTTCGTCCTCGAAAATCTTACCCAGAAATGATGTGGGTATTGATTTCTCATAGTTTCTTGGATTCCCATGTAGCTTCTTCTACTCCATGCCTTTGCCACAACACCTTCACAAGTGCAACTTTATTCCTTAGTTGTTTGACCTCTCGAGCTAAAATCTTAATCGGTTCTTCTTTGTAGGTCATATCTGGTTGTAGTTCAATTTACGCTCGGTGAAACTACATGTGAAGGATCCGAACGATACCGACGTAACATAGATACGTGGAACACATCATGAATCTTCTCTAATTCAGGTGGTAATGCTAGCCGATATGCTACCGGTCCAACTTTTTCAATTACTTCATACGGCCCAATAAAACGCGGACTTAATTTGCCCTTCCATCCAAATCTAAGGACTTTCTTCCATGGAGACACCTTTAAAAATACTTTATCACCAACTTGAAATTCAATGTCCTTTCGTTTTAGATCTGCATAAGATTTCTGTCTATCTGAAGCAGCTTTCAAACAATCTTGAATTATTTTCACTTTTTCTTCAGTTTCTTTTATTAGATCAACTCCATAAATCTGATTTTCCTTGAGTTCAGTCCAATACAATGGCGTTCGACACTTACGACCATATAATGCTTCATAAGGTGCCATTTTCAAGCTCGTCTAATAACTATTGTTGTAAGCAAATTCTACCAGCGGCAAATATCTTTCCCAACTTCCTTGAAATTCCAATACACAACATCTAAGCATATCTTCAAGAATCAATTACTCTCTCGATTGTCCATCGGTTTGTGGATGAAAAGCGATCGAAATTTAACTTTGTACCTAACGCGATTGCAACTTTTGCCAAAACCGCGAGGTAAACCTTGGATCTCTATCTGAAATAATCGACAATGGTATTCCGTGTAATCTAACAATTTCTCTAATATACAGTTCAGCCAACTTGTTAAGAGAATAATCCGTACATACCGGGATAAAATGAGCCGACTTAGTTAATTTGTCAACTATTACCCAGATGGCATCTTTCTTTCCTGGAGTCAATGGCAATCCTGAAACAAAATCCATAGTAATCCGATCCCATTTCCATTCAGGAACCATAATAGGCTGAAGTAATCCTGAAGGCACTTGGTGTTCAGCTTTTACCTGTTGACAAATTAAGCATTTGGACACAAACTCTGATATATCTCTTTTCATTCCATTCCACCAATACATTTTCTTCAAGTCATTATACATTTTCGTACTACCCGGATGAATCGAGAAATAACCGCTATGTGCTTCCTGTAGGATCTTTTGAATCAATTCCTCATTCTTCGGTACACAAATCCGATCTTTAAACATTAAGCACCCATCAGAACCAATTTTGAAATCGACTCAGATCAACTTCACACTGTTTTCTCTTGGCTTGCAAATCTTGATCATCTTTCCGAGCTTGAAATCTCTTGCAAAAACATTGGTTTTGCTCTTAACTCGCTAGAATCGAACCATCATCGACACTTTCAACCGAGTGTTCATAACTCTCAAAGCAAACAACAACTTTCGCTCAAAGCATCAAGAACCACATTCGCTTTTCTGGATGATAATCAATAACAAGCTCGTAATCTTTCAATAATTCCAACCATCTTCATTGTCTTAAATTCAAGTCTTTTGTGACATCAAGTACTTAAGACTTTTATGGTCAGTATATACCCGCACTTTTCACCATACAAATAATGTCGCCAAATTTTCAAAGCAAACACCACCGCAACCAATTCCAAATCGTGAGTAGGATAATTCCTCTCATGAGGTTTTAACTGCCTCGAAGCATATGCCACCACTTTTCCTTCTTGCATGAGCACACATCCCAAACCATTTAGAGAAGCATCACTATACACCACAAATTCTTTACCGATTCGGGTTGTATCAACACCGGTGCTTCAGTTAATAACTTTTCAATTCTTCAAACTCTGTTGACATTCTTCCGTCCATTCAAATTTAACATCCTTTCGGAGTAGTCTAGTCATAGGAGCCGCAATTATAGAAAATCCATTTACAAACCGCCGATAATACCCACTAGCCCCAAGAAACTTCTAACTTCGCTTACATTTTTCGGTGGTTTCCAATCAACAATGGCTGAAATTTTACTAGGATCAACCCGTATACCATCACCAAACAATATGACCCAAAAATCCAACTTCCGTAGCCAAAATTCACTTTTACTAAACTTAGCATACAATTGTTTATCTCTCAAAGTTTGCAAAACTATCCTCAAATGCTCAAGATGCTCAGTATCATCTTTTGAATAAATTAAAATATCATCTATAAACACCACAACAAATTTGTCCAAATATGGCCGAAATATGCGATTCATTAAATCCATAAACACAGCAGGAGCATTTGTCAACCCGAATGGCATAACTAAAAATTCATAATGACCATACCTTGTTCTAAAAGCAGTTTTAGGTACATCCGACTCCTTTACCCGCAGTTGGTAATACCCAGATCTCAAGTCAATCTTTGAAAACCATGTCGCTCCTTTTAGCTGATCAAACAAATCATCAATTCTTGGCAACGGATACTTGTTTTTGATTGTCACCTTGTTTAACGGCGATTAATCAACACACAACCTCATAGAACCATCCTTCTTTTCACAAATAACACGGAGCACCCAAGGTGAAAACTTGGTTTCACAAAACCTTTATCACCAACTCTTGCAATCGCGACTTTAATTCCTTCAACTCTGCTGGTGCCATTTTATACGGAGCAATCGAAATCGGAGCTGTTCTCGGGATCAAATCAATACCAAATTCTACTTCCCTAACTGGAGGCAAACCAAGCAATTCTTCTGGAAATACGTCCGCAAATTCACACACAACCGGCACTGATTCAACTTTCTTTTCAACTTCTTTTGTATTAATTACATACGCCAAATAAGCTTCATAACCCTTTCTCAGATATCTTTGAGCCGACATTGAAGAAATCACACTAGGCAATGCCTCTGATTTATCTGATTTATCTGATTCAACCCGCAGAGTTTCACCATTTTCACACTTTAATTCTATAACCTTTTCTTTGCAATTTATTTTAGCATCATGTAATGTCAACCATCCATACCCAAAATAACATCAAACTCATCAAAGGCAACAACATCAAGTCGGCCGGAAAGTAATGATCCCGAATCATTAAAGGACATTTCTTACATACTTTATCAACAATCACACATTTGCCTAACGGATTCGACACTCTAATCATAAATTTTGTATTCTTAACAGGTATATTCATACTAGACACCAATTTCATGCACACATATGAATGAGTAGAACCGGGATCAATCAAAGTAATAACATTAACATTATAGAGGGAAAATGTACCGGTAATCACATCAGGTGAGGAAGCATCTTCACGCGCTTTAATAGCATAAGTTCTAGCCGGAGCCCTTCCTTCAGGTCTAACTGGTGCATCCCTGGCTTCATTCTTACTGCTTGCTTCGCTCCCAGCTTTTCTTGGATATCTTCTTCTCGAATCCGCCCCACTTGTTTTTGTATTCTGAAATTTTTCTTTTTCAGCTCTCTTTGGGCAGTCTCTAATAAAATGATCCGGAGAACCACATTGAAAACATTCATTTGCTCTACACGGACCAAAATGATTTCTACCACACCGTTGGCACTCAGGTTTAACAAATCTCGAGTTCCCAACACTGGCTGCCGAAGTAGTCTGGGATTTAGGACCCATATTTTGCTTCTTATAATTCCCATATGATTGCCCAGCTGAAGCTTGGGAACGAGGATTCATATTCCTTGACTTTCCAGGTTGCTGTGAAAATGAACTACTCATCGGTCTTTTCTTCCAATTTCTAGTTTCAGCCTCTACCTTTTTCTTTTCTTTAAGTAATTCTTCGGCCTTACAAGCTCGATCAACCAATACTACCATTTCTTTTAATTCAAGAATTCCAACAAATACCTTGATGTCTTCGTTGAGCCCGTCTTCAAATCGTCGGCACATCTTGGCCTCTGTAGGAACATACTCTCTGGCATACTTACTTAATCAAACAAACTCTCTTTCATACTCAGAATCATCATATTACCTTGCTTCACTCAAGAAATTCTTTACGCTTCGATCAATAAATCTTTCACTAATATATTTCTTCCAAACCCTTCTTGAAAAAATTCCCAAGTTATTTTCTCTTTCGGTACCACAAAATCAAAGTCTTCCACCAATTATAAGTGAATCCTCAACAAAGATATAGCGCATTTTAAACATTCTTCGGTGTACAAGATAATTCATCAAATACCCGGATAGAATTCTCAAGGCAGAACTCTGCTTTCTCGGCATCATCATCAATATTTGCTTTAAATTCTTCGGCCCCTTGCTTGCGAATTCTATCAACTGGAGTTCTGTGAAATTTCATCAGATCCATACCTTGAGGCATCGGGGGTACAGGTTGAGGAATTGGGGGAGGTGGGGGAGGTTGTACATTTGGGTTCGTACGAACGAACTCAGTGTACCATGCACTCATCATTTGGAGAAAGGCTTCCCGACCCCTTTCTCCTCCTCCCTGACCAACAGTAGGAGGTGGATTTTCAGTCGACGCTGCTCCTTCAGCCGAAGCTGGCGCATTACGCTCTACTTCATCTGCCACAACTGGATCGGGATCCATTTACTATAAAAAAAAATCATTTAAAAAGGTCAGAAGTCATCCCACTATCACAATTTATACATATGGCATGTATAGCAAAATCCGTACATACAACACGTAGTCCGAGAACCGACTAAACCTACTCTGATACCACTAAATGTAACGCCCCCACGCCCGAGACCGTCGCCGGAGTCGAGTATGAGGTCTTACTAAGCTTAATTTAACATTTTTAGAACTTTGGATTATTTGTTTCTACATTCACAGCTTTTAAGCTACTTGCATCACAGTCACAAGAAAAATCATATCTTGAGTTACGAAACTCGAAATCAAGATCCGTAAATTTTACCTGAATCTAGACTCATATACCTATCTACTAATTTTTTTATAAAATATTTGGTAGGGCCAATTAGTACAGTTTATTAGTTAAAGTTACCCCTGTTTCAGGACTTGACTGGTCTGACCTTTGTTTACTACGAACCACATTTCTCTCTGTACAAAATTCATATGACTATGAGGTTTGTTTCTCCTAAAACTAGACTCAATAAGGATTCTGATGATATAAAATAAACCACCTAATTATATCTTTACAATTTATGGTGAATTTCTAAAGTAGGAATAGGGGATTCAGAAACTTCTATGACCCTGTTTCACTAAAATTCAAATATCTTCTAACATATAATTCCTTTACCTGTTTCATTTGTTTCATGTGAAACTAGACATAATAAGATTCAATTTAATATGTAGTCCATCACCAAATTCAATTTCTATGATTTTTATGAAATTTTCAAACTCGCATCAGTGTTGCTGTAGTATCCTGTTTATGGCAAATTTCATCCATTTTGATGAGGTTTTATACACTAAGTATCTTATTAATTTTCCTTATCATCAAACATAATCTAAACTAACCATTTTCATAATTTATCATTATCAAACATTTCCTCAACCATTCCATTACCATACCATAAAATCATTTACACAAAATAGATATATTGCTATACATGCCATACTTAAATTTACAAGCCTTTACCAAAAGTCTTCCGGATAGTGTGACTGAGCCTTCGACCTATCCCGACTCCTGAGTTGGCTTGGCCAAAACTACAATGAGTAAGAAGGAGGGAGTAAGCATAAATGCTTAGTAAGTTCATATGTAAATAATAAATAACATAACAAACAATCAAACTAATCAACATTAGCATATATCATCAACACACTTATCACATTTTTTAATCATTTTTCATCATCTTATTACCTTATCGTGGTTGTAATCAACACTCAACCCGAGGGTTAAATACATACCTGTCCAAAATATCCATTTCTCATCACTTACCAATACGTCTCTTTTCATCTCGAGTATTCCTCCATTTGAGTAAAACTTTACCCGTTGAACACATCGAAATATAATTCGGATACATGGATAACTTGCACATAAGTGCCATATATGCAATCAAGCAATCATGTAACCCGCCCATAAGCGAACTCGGACTCAACTCAACGAGCTCGGGCGTTCGCATCCATAAGTGAACTCGGACTCAACTCAACGAGCTCGGGCGTTCGCATCCATAAGTGAACTCGGACTCAACTCAACGAGCTCGGATGCCTAGTTACATCTCACGAACTCGGACTCAACTCAACGAGTTCGGACATTCGCATCCATAAGTGAACTCGGACTCAACTCAACGAGTTCGGATGCTCAACCATCCTAGTGACATGTCACTTGTATCCTAATCTATTCCTAAGGTTCAAACGGGCTTTTCCTCGAACACTTATCCTTGCCGTCTTCCGTAGAATGCCAAATCAATACTCGATAACAATTATATTTAACAAGTAGTTCACATAATTTACATATTATTTGAAATTAACCACAAAGCATACATTTCATAATAAAATTCAGCTTAACATATAATTAACATCAATAACTTAAAATAACCATTATGCTACATTATTTACACATGAACTTACCTTGGTACCAAAATACAAGGATTTTGCAATCTAGTCCACAATCTTTTCTTTTCCTCGATTGAGGTCGATTCCACGTCTTTCTTGATCTAAAATAACACATTTAGCTTATTTAATACTCACATTATCAAATTAATCCTTAACTCAAATTTTGGCAAAATTACAATTTTACCCCTAAACTTTTGCATATTTACATTTTTTCCCCTAGGCTCGGGATTAAACTTTATTCCTTATTCTTATATTTTATAACATGCTGATCACTTTTCTCTTCTATGGCAACATCAAATTCTCACTCTAACATGTACTTGTGACTATCAGGTATTTTTACCGATTAAGTTCTTTTACTCGTTTTTGCTTAAAATCGAGTAGTACAAGTTGTCTAACATAATTTAAAACCCCATATTCTATCATAAAACATCAAAATACACAAATTTCACCTATGGGTATTTTTCCAAATATAAACCCTAGGTTGAATTATTGCTAACATAAGCTTTATCGAGTTACCGGGATCTCAAAAACGTAAAAATCATTAAAAACGGGGCTTGGAATCACTTACTATGGAGCTTGGAAGCTTGAAACAAACCCTAGCTATGGAGAACCCTTGAAATTTCGGCCTAATGAAGAAGATGGACAAAAATTGGCTTTTAATTTTGTTTTTAATTCATTTTAATAACTAAATGACCAAAATACCCTTACTACTAAACTTTCCAAAAATTCCTTCCATGTCCTAATTTTGTCCATGAACTTAAAGTTGATAAAATTGCTATTTAAGACCTCCTAATTAATATTTCAAAGTAATTTCATACTAAAAACTTCTAGAATGCAAATTTTGCAACTTATTCAATTTAGTCCCTAACTTTAAATTAAACTCGTTATGCCCAAAATTTCTTCACGAAATCTTCACACAATTATTATTCATATCATAAACCTCAAAATAATTATAAAATAATTATTTCTATCTCGAATTTGTGGTCACGAAACCACTATTCCGATTAGGCCTTAATTCGGGATATTACAAGTTTTCTCCACACGGCCTCACGCACGAGCATGTGACCGACCGTGTGGTACAAGTCAGTATACCTCTCTAAATGGCACACGGGTCTAGCACACGGGCGCGTGACTTGGCCGTGTTGCATAAGTCAGTATACCCTACAGTTTTGGCACGGTCTGATACACGAGTGTGTGTGGCCATTTCGAAGGGCACACGGGCTAGACATATTGGCGTGTGGTTGGCTATGTGACTCAAGTCAGTATACTCTCCAGATTTCACACGGCCTGGCATACTTGCGTGTCCTCAGCCATGTGACACAAGTCAGTATGTATGCCCTGTTTTCTCACGATCAAGACACGGGCGTGTGTACTAGCCGTGTGAGGCACATGGCCTGTTCACACGGGCATGTGGCACTTGAAAAGTTAAAATTTTTCTAAGTTACCAAAATTTTAATATGTTACTGATTTAGTCCTGAATGTATGTTTAAAGCTTTGAATGCTCGATTTAGTTACACATGGAACGTGAATGAATGTTATTGACTAAGTGAAGATGTTATTTGATACTTGATTGTTCTAAATTGAGTTACATGTCTGGTAATGCCTCTGAATCTATCCTAGCAACAGTTATGGGTTAGGGTTATTACATTTGTTGGTATCAGAGCTATGGTTTAGTCGATTCTAAGACTAATGTAGCGTATATGAGTCTAGCTATACATGCCATATATAAAACTGTGATAGTGTGATGACTCCTGACATTTTCCAAATGTGTTTTAATATAGTAATGGGTCCCGAATGAGCTGTAGCGAATGACGTAGAAAGTAATGCGTCAGCTGTCGCTCAAGGGACAATGCGTTCTGAATCTAGACCTGTGACAAGTAGTCACGGGGGTGAGGCTAAAGAAGCTTCTTTCAGATATTGAATGAATGGTTCACACAGTACATTCGTACGAACCCGGCTGTTTCGCAACCTCCACCCCCACCTATTCCCCAACCTATCCTTACAGTTCTTCAAGGTATTGATCCTTTGAGATTGAATAAACCACTTGTTGACAAGATACAGAAACATGGAGTCAAGAAATTTAGAGTTACTGTTAATGATGACCCTGAGAGGGCCGAGTTTTGGCTTAAGAGTACGATTCGGGTATTTGATGAATTATCTTGCACACTTGAAGAATGCTTAAAGTGTGTAGTATCATTGTTAAGAGGCACTGCGTATCGGTGGTGGAATACCTTGATATCTGTAGTTCCGTAAGAACGAGTCACTTGGGATTTCTTCCAAGTTGAATTTAGAAAAAAATACATCAGCCAAAGGTTCATTGATCAGAAGAGAAAAGAATTCCTTGAATTGAAACAAGGTCGTATGTCAGTAAGAGAATATGAAAGAGAGTTTGTACAAGTTAGCAAATATGCTCGTGAATGTGTTTCTTCTGAAGCTATAATGTGTAAAAGATTCAAGGATGGATTAAATGACGAAATCAGAGTGTTGGTTGGAATTCTTGAGCTGAAAGAGTTTGTTCTTCTATTTGACCGAACTTGTAAGGCCGAAGAACTTTGCAAAGAGAAAAGAAAAGCTGATTCTGAGGCTAGAGATTCTTGAAAGAGATTTATGGGACAATCACATTAGTCAGAATCAAAGAAATTTAGAGAATATTATCCTTGTTCTACAGCTTCTTTGGGAATTTCAATTAGAGATAGAAATACGAGACAATCAAGTTCAAAACCTTAGGTGACATCTGTGTCTAGTGTGGGAAGTGTTAGAAATGCTGGACCTGAATGTAAATATTACAATAAGTGAATTATGGTGAATGTAGATTAGTGAGCAGAGCTTACTTTAAATGTGGATCTTTTGATCATTTTCTCAATGATTGTCTAGAAAAGTTTACAGCTGAAAGAGAACAACTGGTGAAAGAAAGTAACACAGCTACTAGAGGGAGACTGACCCAAAACATTGGAAATGTGAGTGGTTACCGAGGTGCTACAAGAGATTTGAATGTAAGATCTAAGGCACGAGCACCAGCCAGAGCTTATGCTATTTGTGCATGAGATGAGGCATCATCGCCAGATGTTATTACCGATACTTTTTCTCTTTTTGATACTAGTATAGTTGCGTTGATAGATCTTGGATCAACCCATTCATATATTTGTATGAATTTAGTATTTAAAAAGAGTTTACATGTCGGGTTTATAGAGTTTGTAGTTAAAGTATCGAACCCCTTAGGCAAACTTTTTTTAGTTGATAAAATTTGTAAGAAATTTCCTCTGTTGATCCGGGGTTACTATTTTTGAACTGATTTGATGCTTCTACCGTTTGATGAGTTTGATGTAATTCTGGGTATGGACTAGCTAACTATGCATAATGTGGTTGTGAATTATAGACAGAAGACTATCGAATTGAAATGTCAAAATGGTGAGATTCGTCGAATTGAGTCTAATGATTCGAGTGAATTACCAGTTGTGATATCATCTATTTTAGCTCAGAAATACTTGAAAAAGGGCTATGATGCATATCTTGCATAAGTATTGGTTACAAAAGTGTCATATATCTATTGTTTGTGAGTTTCTAGATGTATTTACAGAAGAATTACCGGGTTTGGCTCCGATCAGAGAAGTTGAATTTGGTATTGAATTAGTGTCAAGAACAACGCCGATATCGATAGCTCCATATAGAATGGCTCCAACAGAATTAAAAGAGTTAAAAGCTCAGTTGCAAGAATTGACAGACTGAGGTTTTGTACAACTGAGTTTTTCTCCTTGGGGTGCACCAGTATTGTCCATGAAAAAGAAAGATGGCACGATGAGAATGTGTATCGATTATAGACAACTGAATAAAGTGACTATAAAGAACAAATACCCTCTACGGCGGATTGATGACTTATTTGATCAATTGAAAGGGGCTACAGTATTTTCAAAGATTTATTTGAGATTAGGTTACTATCAGTTGTGAGTTAAAGAGTTGGATGTGCCGAAAAATGTATTCAGAACAAGGTATGGACATTATGAATTCCTTGTCATGCCTTTCGGTTTAACTAATGCTACTGCTATTTTTATGGACTTGATGAATCTAATATTCAAATTGTATTTAGATAGATTTGTTGTTGTATTTATTGATGATATTCTGATCTATTCACGAGATGAATCTGAGCATATCGAGCATTTGAGAGTTGTGTTACAAACTCTACGTGTTAAGCAGTTATTTGCAAAGTTCAGTAAATGTGAGTTCTAGCTCAAAGAGGTTAGATTTTTGGGCCATATTGTTTCAACTGGCGGTATTAGAGTTGATCCAAGCAAGATTTCTACTATTGTTAATTGCTGACCTCTAAGAAATGTATTTGAAGTTCGTAGTTTTCTGGCTTAACGAGAAATTACCGAAGATTTGCGAAAGGATTCTCAATGATTGTGACACCGATGGCATGAATATTACAAAAAATGTGAAGTTTGAATGGTCGAAAAAGTGTCAATAGAGTTTTGAACAGTTGAAAGCACTGTTAACGGAAGTACTAGTTTTAGTACAACCTGAATCAGGTAAAGAGTTTGTGATCTATAGTGATGCGTCATTAAATGGCTTGGGATGTATTCTAATGCAAGAAGGAAAAGTTATAGCTTATACTTCTCGACAGTTGAAACCGCATGAAAAGAACTATCTGACACATGATTTAGAATTGGCTGCAATTGTGTTTACATTAAAGATTTGGTGACACTACTTATACGGTGAGAAATGCCATATTTATAAGGATCACAAGAGCTTGAAATATTTGATGTTAGAGAAGGATTTAAATTTGTGACAACGAAGATGGCTTGAGTTATTGAAAGATTATGACTTTGTGATTTATTATCACCTAGGAAAAAGTAATGTCGTTGTTGATGCCTTGAGTCAAAAATCATTATTTTCATTACGAGCAATGAACACTTAGCTGATGATTTGTGATGATGGGTCTAAATTAGCTAAGTTAAAAGCTAAATCGGTATTTCGTCAACAAATTTGTAAAGCTTTGAAAGATGACAGTGAATTACAAGCGAAATGAATTCAGTGTGAGTCTATTTCTGATTCAAAATTTTATATCAGAATTGATAACTATTTAATGTTCCGAAATAGAATTTATGTACTGAAAAATACAGAGCTTATTCAGAAAATCCTACATGAAGCACACAGTAGTTGTTTTTCTGTTCATCCGGGCAGTACGAAGATGTATAATGATTTGAAACAACTGTACTAGTGGTCGGGTATGAAGCAGGATATATCAGAGTTTGTATCAAAATGTTTGATATGTCAGAAAGTCAAAGCTGAACATCAAGTGCCATCAGGGTTAGTACAGCCTGTAATGATTCCTGAGTGGAAATGGGACAAAGTTTCAATGGATTTTGTGTTGGGATTGCCTCAAACTCCGAAAAAGAAAGATGCTATCTAGATTTTCGTTGATCGACTAACAAAATCTGCTCATTTCATACTGGTACGTGTAGATTACTCACTCAAAATCTAAAATTGTTCGGTTATACGGAGTGCCACTATCTATAATTTCTGATAGAGATCCGAGATTTACGTCACGATTTTGGAAGAAACTGCAAGAAGCTCTGGGAACTAAGTTGAATTTCAGTACTACTTTTCATCCTTAGAGTGACGGTCAGACTGAGAGATTTATTCAGATTCTCAAAGACGTGTTGAGATATTGTATTTTAGATTTTGAAGGCAGTTGGGAAAAATACTTACTGTTGATTGAATTCACATACATCAGTTTCTAAACGAGTATAAAGATGGCACCGTACGAAGCTTTATATGGTCGGAAATGTCAAACTCCACTATATTGGACTGAATTGAATGAGAAAAAGATTCACGTGATTGAATTGATCAGAGAAACTGGAGAAAAAGTGAAAACAATTCGTGACAGTTTAAAAGCAGCTTCAGATCGACAGAAATTATACGCAGATTTAAAACGTAAAGAAATTGAATTTCAAGTTGGTGATAGAGTGTTTTAAAGGTGTCACCGTGGAGAAAGATTCTTCGTTTCGACCGTAAAGGAAAGTTAAGTCTGCAATTAATTGTACCGTATGAAATTATTGAGAGAATAGGGCCGGTAGCATATCGACTTACTTTAACATCAGAACTTGAAAAGATCCATAATGTTTTTCACATTTTTATGCTACATTGATATAGATTCGATCCGTCACATGTGATCTTTCCGATTGATGTTGAAATTTAACCCGATATGTCATATAGTGAAGAACAGATCAGGATTCTGGCACGTGAGATCAAAAAGTTGAGAAATAAACGTATAGCTCTAGTAAATATTCTTTAGGATAAACATGGGATAAAGGAAGCTACATTGGAACCCGAGAAAGCTGTGTGAAAAAAGTACCCTATCCTTTTTATCGGTAAGATTTTCGGGGACGAAAATCCTTAAGGGGGAGAGTTGTAACAGCCCGTTTTTAGGTCCAATCGGAATAGTGGTTTTGAGCCCACATATCCAATTTAAAAATAATTATTTTATTATTTTTAATAAGGTCTACAACATGATAGATTAATTATATAAAAGTTTCATAAAGAAATTTTACTATTTAAAAGCTTAATTCGATAAAAAGGACTAAATTATGTAAGGCGTAAAAGTTGAGTTATATTGTTTAAAAGTATTAAATAGCTATGGTTTAATAATATGGAAGTCCTTATTATGTAATTAGTCTATTTATAATGTAAGTGGACAATTCGGACATTGATTATATGATATATTAATGTATAATAATAAGGTTATAAGTGTAATTTAGTTAATTATGTTAATATTAGATAAAAAACCAAAAATCATGTAATATCACACATTTATAGTCGAAAATTTTAGGAAGAAGAACAAAAATAGGGTTTTACATTCGGCAAGCATAAATTCTTCAATTAGGTATGTAATTTGACTTGGTTGTTAATGATTTTTACGTTTTTGAGATCGTTGCTTCATATTCTAGCTAGCCCGTACCTCAGTTTTTATATTTGTTCATGATTTTGAAAGGTTCCATTGTTGAATACTTGAGTTCTTTAATGTTTAATGGAAGATTATGAAGGTTTAATGATAGTTTTACAAGTTTTATAAAGTGATTTTTGATAAAAATGTCAAATAAGGATTAAATTGTGAAAATGTTAAATTTGGTAGTTAAAAGTGTAAAATAATGAAAGAAATGGGCTACTAGAAGTCCTTATGAAATTAAGCTACCATGGGATTATGGTTTAATTGTGTAATTTTGCATTTTTATGTGTTAAGGACTAAATTGCAAAGTAGTCAAAAGTATAGGGTAAATTTGTAATTTAGCCAAAATGAGTGTTTTAGGCTGAATTGAATTGAATGAAATGTTTGAATGAGTTAATTTGATATTAAATAGATCAAGATAAGCAAATACCGGAACTAGATCGAGGAAAACGAAAAGTGGACGAATAGCCGATAGTTTTATCTGAGAGTACAAGGTAAGTTCGTATAATTAGAATCGAAATTTTATATACTTGTAATTATTGAAATGAATATGAATAATGGAAATAATTGAAGTATAATTCCTTATTGATGTGATGTATTTGTTACTAAGCCCCATTTGAATTGTATAGATTCATTGGATACGAGTGACATGTTATTGGGATTACTGTTTTGGTCGAGCTCCTACATTTGTTGCAGACTCACCATAGCTCGTATGAGCTTATTGATATATCAGCTCGTAAGAGCTTACTGTTTTCAGCTTATTTGAGCTTATTGTTTCAGCTCGTATGAGCTTACTGTTCAGCTCAATAAAGCTTACTGTTCATCATCTCAGGAGGAGCATACCGATCATGGCTCGAAAGAGCATATATGTTAATGAATTGACAGATTACTGATGATGTTCACTTGAGTATCATTTGAAGTTCTAATAAGTTCAATGGGCCTAAATACTATTTATATGGATAAGTTACGGATTATAAATGTTACTAATGTTGTATATATATGATACGTGAATTTTTGAAATGATGCAAAGTGTTGTATTATTGGATGGTTTCTTGTATTTGTCAAATGACTAACATGTGATGGATACTTGTGATTAGGTGTTGGTTAATTGAATTGTTGGCATTTTAGTGTTGCTTCGATTATGTATGAATGGTAAGTTTAATTCTGAATTATATGAGCTTACTAAGCTATAAAGCTTACTATGTTTCTTTTTCTATGTTTTAAAGAGGTTCATTAGCTCACTCATTTTGGACAAGTCAGAGTTGCACATCACACTATCCAATTTCCAATTGGTACTTTTGATCTTATGGATTTGTAAATATGGCATGTATAGGCTAGTTTGAAAGATGTTAGTTATGTTACTTGATATCATGCCTTGGGTATATTTTTGTGTATAAGTAAGCCATGTGATTTGGCTTATTTTGATGTTATATTTTGGTTGAATTGAAATGTTCAATTATGATGTGTTTTGGCAAGGAATGATGGAATGAAATTATGCAAGTAAAGTCTTGAGATGTGGTTGATAAATGAATGGATTATGCATGTTGTTAAATAGGTATTTGGGTATGAATTTGTTATGTTTGATATGGGAAATATTGTATATTGAAATGGTTGTTTTGGTTGCCAATTGAGTCGCTTAAATGAGATCATTCATGCTTGTGATTGCTTGTGTTTATAGGGTGGCAAAATGGCTTTGTAAATAGCCTATTTTTGTCCACACGGGCGTGTGTCTCAGCCGTCTGTGACACATGGTCATGTTGCATGGCCGTGTGTCCCCTGGTGTGAAAATGAAATTGAAGTCAGTTTGCTCCATACAGCCTCACACAGGGGCATGTAATCGGCCGTGTGGTACAAGTTAGCATACCTCCTTAAATGACACACGGCCTAGTACATGAGCGTGTGACTTGGCCGTGTTGCATAAGTCAGTATACCCTACAGTTTTGGCATAGCTTGATACACGGGCGTGTGTGGCCAATTTGAAAGTTGGCCTGTTCACAGGGCATGTGGCGCTTGAAAGTTGAAATTTTTCTAAGTTACCAAAATTTTAATATGTTACCGATTTAGTCTCAAATGTATGTTTAAATCTTTGAATGCTCGATTTAGTTACATATGGAATGTGAATGAATGTTAATGAATAAGAGAAGATGTTATTTCATACTTGATCGTTCTGAATTGAGTTACATGTCCGGTAATGCCTCTTAGCCTATTCCGACAACGGTTACGGGTTAGGGTTGTTACACTTTTCCATCATCTATCCACCTTAAGGTCACATAAGTCCCCGGTCAGCACTCACCTATAGTGCTGGTTTGATCTTGATACTTAAGTTCTATTTCCATTCCATCCAAGTTAACACCTATCCCATTTTGTTCTTTGTTAGCTGAACCTATAATAACAAATACTTAGCCATATTTTGAGCCTATATTTATTACCTTACTCCATACTTAGCCTAATTCCAATCGTACTTCAAAATTGAATGATACTTCTTTATTAGACGATCGGACACATAAATAACTCGAACAACTCAACAAGGCTGTGGTCATATCATTTGGTATCAGAGCTTACAAAAACGAGAAGTACGAACGTTCATAGCTATCTCAGAATAGGTTCAGAAAAAAATTTTGAAAAAAAAATTCATGAATCATAGTATGTCCATTGCATTCATCTTATTGTACTTGAAAAAAAAGAAAAGAAGAGATTTGAAGTTATCAAAAAAAGAAAAAGTGTTGAAAAGTTGTACTCATCTTCTTGTATTCCCGATCATCCATTCCTTTCTACTATCATCATCTACCTTCACGCCACACTTAAACCAAATTTTGTTTCATTCAGCCAACCCTGCACCTAATCATCAAATACCCTTGCAAGCCATTTGAAACCGACCCCTAGACTACGATAAAGTATAAACGAGTCTTTTACGAAATCATGAGAGGAGAAACGAGTGGAAAAAGGGACGAGCAAAGTGAGAGCGTTAGAGAGAAGAAAAATCCAATTAACTAGTGTAAACACGAGTGTGAGTGCCATTGACTCTTTCTTTCCGAGTGAACATGAGGCTTTATTATGAGGTTTTAATTTTCCTATGTCTAGAAGTCCTAAACTCAATATGGCGAAAGGAGGCGGACATCAACCGATATGAAATGTCGCATCTGGAGGAGGTGGAGTGCTTGACTTAGGCCAACAAGCCCTTTTGCGAGAATTTTAACGAATGCTCCGGGATGAGCTAGAACTTTCAATGAACGTTTGGAGCGAATCGAGGAAAGGGGTCAACGAGAGAGAATGCCCCAATGCCCAAGACGGGAGCAAGGGCAAGCAAGACTCAACAATGAAGACCTTTACGATCCAAGTGACTTGGAAAGCGACCAAGCCTCGAATCAAAGTGAAAGGCGACAATGCCAAAGGAATCGAGGCCAAAGAGAGCGAGATCGAGGAGACGATGATCTTAAGAATATCAAACTCTCAATTCCACCCTTTCAAGGCAAGTCAGATCTGGAGGCTGGGAGAAAAAGATCGAGTTGGTGTTCGAGTGCCATAATTATTCTGAGACCAAAAAAGTTAAGTTGGCAACGATTGAATTCTCCGACTACGAAATGGTTTGGTGGGACCAACTCAACACGAGTCATTGTTGCTTGTAAATGGAGTTGCAACATTACGTGGAAGTGGTGGACATGGAGCATATATCCATCAAGGTAGAGAAGCAATTGAAGCATAAAGGTGCTGTTCGAGGCTATTCCACCGCGAGTACTTCCAAATGGAACCAAGGCGTTAGCAAAAATACTCCAATGAGTCGAGCCAAAGAGCCAATGATGCCTGTAACATCCCAAATTAGGGTCTAAATGAAACAGTGGTTTTGAAACCACAAATTCAAGGTAGAAATACTCATATTGATAAATTTTTAAGGTCCACTGTGTGATTAAATAACTGTGTGAAACTATCGACGAGAAATTTTACAAATAAGGTGTCCAATTGAGTTAATAGGACTAAATTACAATAAGTGAAAAACATGTGTTCTAGTTGATTAAAGGGCTTAAATGTGATGAGATTTGAAATTTGAAGTCTTTATTTGGCAATTAGACCATTATATGTCATTATGGACAAAAATGGACATAGGAGGGATAAAATATCAAGGGTTTAATGGAAAGGCATTTTGGACCATTGGTTAATAAAAGAATTAAAAAGGGAGAAATAGTAAAAAAATTGTGTTCATCTTCATCCTCCTTGGTCGAATATCACAAGAAGCCATAGCTAGGGTTTCTTTCATCTTCAAGCTTAAAAGTAAGTGTATCCTAGCCCCATTTTTAATGTTCTTTATATTTTTGAAATCCTCTAGCTCGATTTAGCTATTTCTACCCTTAATTTGAGCTAGGGTTCATGTTCAAAAATATACCCATGCAGTACATGCTTGTGCTTTGATGCCTAATGGAAGAATATGAAAGTTTGATGTGTGATAAACAACTTTGACTAGGTAGTTTTTCGTGAAATTGATAAAAAGGACTTAATTGTAAAAGTTGTAAAAACTATGTGTAAAAGTGTGAATAAATGAAAACTGTGGGTTGGTATAAGAGAGAAAATGATTCGTCTAGGCTTGAATAATGAGAAAAATAGGGTACTTTTCATTTTACGAGCCTAGGGGCAATTTCGTAACTTTGTAAAACTTTAGGGGAAAATTGTAATTTTGCCATATTGTGATTTTTGGACCGAATTGAAATAGTGAGTGTATTAAATGAGCTAAATGTGCTATTATAGATCAAGAGGGACGAGGAATCAACCTTGACCGAGGAAAAGGCAAGGTTGCGGATTAAATCGCAAATTGTCACATTTTGCACCGATGTAAGTTGGGTGTAAGTAATTCAACAATTCCATTAGTATGTGTTTAATATTTGATATTATAAGATACATGTATTTATGCCTTAATGAAATTGGCTTGTGATGATTCAATGGAAACTTGATGATAGCTTTGTATCTCGGAAGTCTCGGGGGACCTTGAGGAATGCTTAGGATTCGAATATCATGACACCATGGTTAATGAGATCCCGTGTAAGACCTTGTCTAGGACATGACATCTACGTTGATATGTGAGCCAGTGTAAGACCATGTCTAGGACATGGCATTGGCTTTGATATGTGAGCCAGTGTAAGACCATGTCTGGGACATGGCATCGACGTTGATATGTGAGCCGATGTCTGGGACATGGCATCGGTGTTGATATATGAGCCAATGTAAGGCCATGTTTGGGACATGGCATCAGCATTGATATGTGAGCTAGTGTAAGACCATGTTTGGGACATGGCATTGGTGTTGATATATGTGCTAGTGTAAGACCAAGTCTGGGACGTGGCATCGATATGTGGATCCATGTAAGACCATGTCTGGGACATGGCTTAAATTATGGTCTAAACAGAATAGTGGTTTTGAAACCACAAATCCAAGGCATAAATACCCAAATCGATAAAGTTTTAAGGTCTACTATGTGATTAAATAAATATGTGAAAATATCGACGAGAAATTTTACCGATAAGGTGTCCAATTGAGTTAATAGGTAAATTGCAATAAGTGAAAAACATGTGTTCTAGTTGATTAAGGGGCTTAAATGTGATGAGATTTGAAATTTGAAGTCCTTATTTGGGAATTAGACCATTATATGTCATTATGGACAAAAATGGACGTAGGAGGGATAAAATATCAAGGTTTTAATGGAAGGGCATTTTGGTCCATTGGTTAATAACATAATTAAAAAGGGAAAAATAGTAAAAAAATTGTGTTCATCTTCATGATCCTTGGCCAAATATCACAAGAAGCCAGAGCTAGGGTTTCTTTCATCTTCAAGCTTAAAAGTAAGTGTATCCTAGCCCCGTTTTTAATGTTCTTTATATTTTTGAAATCCTCGTAGCTCGATTTAGCTATTTCTACCTTAGTTTGAGCTAGGGTTCATGTTCAAAAATATACCCATGCATGACATGCTTGTGCTTTGATGTCTAATGGAAGAATATGAAAGTTTGATGTGTGATAAACAACTTTGACTTGGTGGTTTTTCGTGAAATTGATAAAAAGGACTTAATTATAAAAGTTGTAAAAACTATGTGTAAAAGTGTGAATAAATGAAAAATATGGGTTGGTATAAGAGAGAAAATGATTCGGCTAGGCTTGAATAATAAGAAAAATGGGGTACTTTTCATTTTACGAGCCTAGGGGCAATTTCGTAATTTTGTGGAATTTAAGGGAAAAATTGTAATTTTTCCATATTGTGATTTTTGGACTGAACTGAATAGTGCGTGTATCAAATGAGCTAAATGTGCTATTATAGATCAAGATAGACGAGGAATCAACCTTGACCGAGGAAAAGGCAAGGTTGTGGATTAAATCGCAAATTGTCACATTTTGCATCGAGGTAAGTTGGGTGTAAGTAATTCAACAATTCCATTACTATGTGTTTAATATTTGATATTATAAGATACATGTATTTATGCCCTAATGAATTTGACTTGTGATGATTCAATGGAAACTTATTGATAGCTTTGTATCTCGAAAGTCCCAGGGGACCCTAAGGAATGTTTATTATTCGAATATCATGACACCATGGTTAATGAGATCCCATGTTCGACCATGTCTAGGACATGGCATCAGTATTGATATGTGAGCCAGTGTAAGACCATGTTTGAGACATAGCATTGGCGTTGATATGTGAGCCAGTGTAAGACCATGTCTGGGACATGGCATCGGTGTTGATATGTGAGCCAGTGTAAGACCATGTCTTGGACATGGCATCGGTGTTGATATATGAGCCAGTGTAAGACCATGTATGGGACATGGCATCGGCATTGATATGTGAGCCAGTGTAAGACTATGTTTGGGACATGGCATTGGCATTGATATGTGAGCCAGTGTAAGACCATGTCTGGGACATGGCATCGATGTTTATATGTGTACTAGTGTAAGACCATGTCTGGGACATGGCATCAGCACTGACATGAGACTTCGTATAAGACCATATCCGGGATATGGCATCGATATGTGGATCTGTAAAAGACCATGTCTCGGACATGGCTTTGGCACTCTATTTTGTGCATGATGATTTCGAACGTCCTTCAGTATTCCGGGTGGTTCAATGGGCTATTCAAGATTATGGTTAAAGAGTGGAGTATCATGAGTAAGAATGTATGGTACAAGTATGTACGTAAATCTCATGAGTATTGAAATCGATTCATGATGGGAAATTTAGCATAAGTATGAAAGAGTAAGAAAAGTAGGATGTTCAAGGACATTGATTGTCAATCCTCACTATGTTCATTATGTGTAGCATGATAATGTGGTTTAATTGATAGCATGTTTAATCCATGAATTTCATGACTTATGTTGTTTATTATTTACATACAACTTACTAAGATTTATGCTTACCCCTCTCTCTTTTCCTTTTTTTTTTTATAAGCTTTGCCAACTAAGCTCGGGGATCATGGACGTTGGAGCTCAAGTCACACTATCAAAGAATCTTTTGGGGTATATTTGAGATACATTTGAGTATGGAATGTATAGAGGACTTAGTATTTTGTTACATGTGTCATATTGGTTAGCCAAAAATGATGGCTCATATTGGTATATTATTTCGTTTTGTATATAGCCATGAAATATGGCTCATATTGATTATTGGGTTGAAATCCCTAAATATTGATACATGCATGAAATATGTTATTATTCTTGTGATGTGTGCCAAATTAATTGTTAAAAATGGATGATAAAATATGGAATTTGTGCTTGATGGATAAAGGATGTCAATTGGCATGGTCATAAAATGAATAAAGGTTAAGAAATGGATTGAATGAACCTAACAAGTCATGAAGTCCCAATTATGTATACTTGGCATAAATTTATCATGCATGAGTTAAAGCTATGGAAGTCTACGTAGCCCATTTGTGCCATGATAATCACCACTGACATATAAGTGTGTGTATGGGTTGTTGAAGGTGACAAGAGGGCTTGGAAAATAGCTCCAAAGTTGTCTACACGGGTAGACGCAAGGGCGTGTGTCTAGGCCGTGTGTGACACACGGTCAACCCCATGGGCATGTGGTCTGACTGTGTGTCTCCTGCACCTTAGTTTTACAAGTCAGTATGCATGGTAGTAAACACACGGGCATAGACACGATCGTCTGTCTCAACCGTGTGAGGGGCACGGCCTTAGGACATAGGCGTGTGCCCAGGCTGTGTGAAGTCTGCACCTTAAATGCGAAAATTTAATTCGCCACACGGCCTAGTACACGGGCGTGTGACTTGGCTGTGTGATCTTAAATTGATGCTGACGTTATAAACAAAGAGTTAGATGGCCTGGATATAGGGGCGTGTCAAGGGAACACGGATGTGTCATTGTGTCCACACAGGCGTGTGACCCTGTTTTATGAAAATTTTTCTAAAGTTCACAGTTTAGTTGGGCCTTGTAGGCCAGTAATAGGGACGAGTTGCATGTGTATGTACAACTTTGTATTCAAAGAATTTTTATGGCTCGGTTCTGTGTGTACGTTTAAGCTTTAATCTGGTAATGCCCCGTATTCATCCCATTGTTGGACACGGGTAAGGGGGTGTTACAATGCCAGCCAATACGACTAAACCTATGGTCGAATCAAGCAAAGGCAAGGCTACCGAAAGCTTTCCCAACTGTTTGAGGGACATCAAATGCTTCAAATGCCTCAGGAGGGGGCATATTGCAAGTTAATGCCCTAATCGAAGCACTATGGTAGTGTGCGCGAATGGAGAAATTGAGTCGGAGGAAGAAGTCGAAAATGATCCCGAAGCTATATCTGACAAATAGGAAGACTTGGAGAATGCTCTTGATGGCAAACTCCTTGTCGTTAAAAGGAGTCTAAGTCTCCAAAGTTTGGAGAATGAACGGCAAAGGGAAAATATTTTCCATGCACAGTGCCAAGTCCAAGAGAAAGTCTGTAGCATGATTATCGACGATGGGAGTTTGACAAATGTGGCGAGCACTCTCATGGTGGATAAGTTAGGATTTCCGACCACCAAGCATTCAAGATCGTATAAAATTCAATGGCTTAATGATGGTGGTGAGTTAAAGGTAACGAAACAAGTACTTGTCTCTTTCTCTATTGGAAAATACACCGATGAAGTACTTTGTGATGTTGTGCCTATGCATGCGGGCCATTTGCTACTTGGTCACTCGTGGCAATTTGATCGAAGAGTCATCCACAATGGGTATACCAATAGGTATATGTTCAAACATTTGGGGAAGAACATAACGTTAACACCATTGATGTCGAAGCAAGTATACGAGGATCAAAAAAAATTGAAGAATTTTGTAGATCAAATGAGAGAAAAAGAAAAGAGTGAAAATGATAAAGAAGAAAAATAGAAAAAGAGAGGAAAAACAACAAAATAAAGTGAAAAGAAAATTAGAAAAGAAAAAGATGAAAAAGAAAAAGAATGTGAGAAAGGGAATGTTTTTGCAAAGGCAAGTGATGTTCAAAAGGCCTTGATGTTGAAGCAATCCGTCCTTGTGCTCATGTACAAGGAAAATTTGATTAACACTAACGAGTTACCCGAGAACCTGCCTTATTCTATTGTGTCTCTTTTGTAGGATTTCCAAGACATAGTTCCGGAAGAAACTCCAAGTGGGTTGCCATCCCTTTATGGAATTGAGCATCAAATCAATTTCGTTCCTGAGTTGTTATTTCAAACCAACCAACATATAGGATGAATCCCGAAGAGACCAAGAACTCCAATGGCAAGTCAATGAGCTTATAGAAAAAGGCTACATCCGAGAGAGCCTTAGTCCATGCACCGTGCCTGTTTTGTTAGTGCCAAAGCTTATAGAAAAAGGCTACATTCGAATAACCATGCACATTTATCAATAAATCATGACACATCCATATTTCATTTTCATTACCAAAGCTCAAACACAAGACACTTATCACACTTGCAATTTCGGCTCAATAGCCACATACAAAGAGCATGATTTTGATTTGCTTAAAACATGATCTAATCAAATCATAATCTAAGTTCCATTACTCGAAAACTTACCTCGGATGGGGTCGAATGATTTCGGCGGCTATTCGATAACTTTTTCCTTTCCCTTATCCAACTGTGGTCCTCTAAGCTCTTGAGCTAATTCAAACAAATTTAACTTATTAAAGTCTCATTATGCTAGCTTATGGCCGAATATGACAAGGAGTTTAATAGGTCATATGGCCACCCTTTGGCTCAAATACACAATGGTCATGCGCATTTTTAATCACATTAAGCAATTTAACACAATTCATTTGAACATCAAAAGAGAACCTCAAGGTACTTAGCCCATATATACATTAGGCATTAGAGTCACATATATATGGAATCATGAATCAAACTCAACATTTTAGCCCACACTCTCTTTTAGCTGATTATCTAAGCCAAGATAAAAGCATCAATATGCTTGCCTCTAACCGAACACATACAACACAAATCTATTTCATGTGGCCGAATATACATGTCTAGGTTGAGGCCGATTATATGCTTAATACTTCCTACAAATATGGTTGCTTGTATTGACTACATACCATTTTGTTTCAAATTCAAAACTCGGCTAATACACATATACACACTAGTAAATCAAACATTAACATTTGCTCTTCACCTTACTACCATTTCGCATCCAAATAACGTGAATAACAACCATATTTCTCCTCTACTTTCTACCATGGCCGAATGCATCACAACACCATACCATTTCAATTTTGGTCATGGTTAAACAAAGAACTTAATATCTCACTCAAAAATGCTAAAAAGAAGATTCAAGAGTCATCAATCCACCATCACATGCATCATTACAAAGCTTCATTTTTAGCATGTAAATGACATCAACACCAATCCACCTTAGCCGAATACCATCTCCATGACATATCAAAGATTTGAACCATGGGCTAGCTAGAACTCAAGCTAACAACTAAAACATGCATGCATCTTATGGAACATCATCAAACATACCTTAGTCTAGCAAACCACCATAGCCGATTTCCTCAAAGCTCTTTTTCCTTCTTTTTCTTTCTTCTATTCGGCCAAGAACAACATGAGAGCTTTTTTTTTCTTTTTTTTCTTTCTTTTTCTTTCTTCTATTCAGCTAGGAAGAAGCATGAATGATGATCTGTTTTTTTTTCTCTTTCACCATCCTACTAACCATTATTATTTTATCATTTCTAACATAAACCATTAACACAACATGTTTTATGACATGTTTTGCCCATCACCCTTTGTCATGGCCGGCCACTAGTAATTAAATGGGGGAAATTGACATGCAAGTCCACCCCTTTGATTGCATGCATTAATAGATCCTTATAGATTAACCTATCACATTTCAAAAGTGTCACACATAAGTCCTATTGACTAAATTCACATGCAATTTACTAAATCGAAGCTTAAAACTTTCGACATTCATAATCAAATATTTTAGACAATAAATATCATATTCAAATAATTTGGTGACTTCGGTTTAGCGGTCCCGAAACCGCTTCCGACTAGGGTCACTTTAGGGTCATCACAACTCTCCCCACTTAAGAAATTTTCGTCCCGAAAATCTTACCGTAAATAGGTTTGGGTATCGTTCTTTCATAGAGTTCTCGATTTCCCAAGTAGCTTCTTCGATTCGTGTTTGAGCCATAACACTTTTACTAACGGAACCCTTTTGTTTCACAACTCTTTCACTTCGTGAGCTAGGATACGAATCGGTTCTTCTCCATAACTCAAGTCGGATTGAATTTCAACTTCGATGGATTAATCACGTGTGATGATCGGATCTATAACGTCAAGCATCGAAACATGAAAGACGTCGTGAATCTTTTCAAGTTCGGGGCAAAATCAATCTATACGAAATCGGACCAACTCGTTCGGAGATTTCAATGCGGCCCAATGAATCTCGGACTCAACTTGCCCTTACGGCCAAATCTGAGTATCTTTTTCCAAGGTGAGACCTTAAGAAACACTTTGTCTCCCACCTGATACTCAATATCTCTTCGTTTTAAATCTGCATACGACTTCTGACGATCTGATGCTGCCTTCAGACTTTCACGGATTACTTTTACTTTCTGTTCAGCATCTTTAATCAAATCAACTCCGAAAATTTTACTTTCACCGAGCTCGGTCCAAAACAATGGTGTACGGCATTTACGCCCGTACAAGGCCTCGTAAGGTTCCAACTTAATACTTGATTGAAAACTATTGTTGTAAGCGAATTCAATCAAAGGTAAATACCGCTCCCACGAACCACTGAACTCGAGGATGCAACATCTCAACATATCCTCAAGTATCTGAATTATCCGCTAGGATTGACCATCGATTTGTGGATGAAAAGCAGTGCTAAAATGCAGCTTGGTACCCAAAGCTTCTTGCAATTTCTTCCAAAATCTCGAGGTGAATCTCAGATCTCTATCCAACACAATAGAAATTGGTACCCCGTGTAATCTGACAATCTGAGAAACATACAATTCAGCTAGTTTATCCAATGAAAAATCCGTACGTACAGGGATAAAGTGAGCCGACTTAGTCAGTCTATCAACAACGACCCAAATCGCATCTTTCTTACTTGCCGACACTGGCAACCCAGATACAAAATCCATCGTGACTCGTTCCCATTTCCATTCAGGTATCATGATCGACTGAAGCAAACCCGTAGGCACTTGATGTTCTGCCTTCACTAGCTGACATACTAAGCACTTCGAAACAAAATCGGAAATGTCTTATTTCATACCATGCCACCAAAACTGGCGTCTCAGATCGTTATACATTTTCGTACTCCCCGGGTGAATTGACATTCGACTACAATGAGCTTCGTTCAGAATCATCGAAATGAGTTCTGAATTTCTTAGAACACACAACCGACTTCTGAACCTCAAACAATCGTCATCATCAATTTGAAATTCAGATTCCATATTCGGAACACATTCAGCCGTTTTGCAACCAATTCATCGTCGACTTTCTGAGCTTCACGAATTTGATGAATCAATAATGGTTTGGCCTATAATTCAGCTACTAACACATTGTCGGGTAGAATGACAAGTGTACATTCATCGCTCAGAAAGCAAACAAGGATTTCGGCTTAAGGCGTCCACAACCACATTAGCCTTTCCCGGTTGATAATCAATGACAAGCTCATAATCTTTCAACAACTCAAGCCAACGCCTTTGTTGCAGATTCAAGTCTCTTTGAGTCATCAAATATTTGAGACTTTTGTGATCCAAAAATACATGGCACTTCTCACCAAATAAGTAATGTCGCCATATTTTCAAGGCGAATACGATGGCAGCTAATTCGAGATCATGGGTCGGATAATTTTTCTCATGTGGCTTTAATTGTCTCGACGCGTAGGCCACAACTCGACCTTCTTGCATCAATACGCAACCTAACCCAAGTAGGGAGGAGTCACTATAGATGACAAACTCTTTGCCCGATTCGGTCGCACTAAAATTGAGCTTCATCAAATAAGTTTTCATTGATCAAAACTTTTCGACATTTTTCCGTCCATTCGAACTTAACATCTTTTGAAGTAGCCGTCATGGGTGTGGCTATCATCGAGAAACCTTTACAAACCGTCGGTAGTAACCGGTAAGTCCCAAAAGCTCGAACCTCGATAATATTTCTGAGGCTTCCAGTTAAGTATGGCTGAAATTTTGCTCGGGTCAACTCGAATACCGATCACGGATACCACATGGCCCAAGAAGCTAACCTCTCTTAACCAGAACTCACACTTACTAAACTTAGCATATAACTGTTTATCCCGTAAAATTTGCAACACTAATCTCAGGTGCTCAGCATGTTCGGTCTCATCTCTTGAATAGACCAAGATGTCGTCAATGAACACTGTGACAGCCTAATATGACCCTAGTCGGAAAGTGGCTTCGGGACCACAAAACCGAGTCATAAAAATAATTAATTGTTATATTCTATGCTTATTATGTGTGTACATGCATATGTGGAAGTTTCATTCCCTAATTTTGGCAATTGCATGAGAAATTATTAAATAGGGATCAAGATGAGACATAGTGAAATATGATAGGCTAATTTTAAATGGTTCATTAATGCATGTTAACATAAGGGTGGACTTGCATGTCAAATTGCCCAATTCTTTTATAGTGGCCGGCCATGGTGAGCATTTAGGCATATTATGGGCATTTTATAATAATTTTAAATTTCAACTAAAGAAATGATGGGAATAAAAGAAATAAACTAAGGAGAAGTGGGAGGAAAAACCAAAGTGTTCATCCTCACTTCTCCATTGCCGAAACTAGAAGAAAGAAAGAAGAAAAACTTTGGTTGAAATTCGGCTAAGGTGTTTTGATACAAGAAGGTATGTTTTATGCCACTCTTGAAAATGCATGCATAATTTGGAGGATTGGTTCAAATTTTCCTTGAATCTTGGATTGAAACTAGGTTGTTTAGGTGAGTTAAATTTCGGCCATGGATGTTGTCTTTCTTGGTTAGTGTTTTGATGTTGTTGTGATGAAAGCATGAAGATGAGTGAGTTTGAATGTTTAATAAAAGGAGATTTTTGTGTCATTGAGTTCTTGTTGTTATGTGTGTATGTGCATGAGTATTCGGCCATGCTATAGAATTCATGTTGCAAAATGATTAATGCTTAATGTGATATATAATAGTACTTGTGAATGAGCTTGAGAGTATCTAAATTATTAGTTGGAGGTGCCGAATGTGGTCTTGGATGAATTTTAAAGAACAAAGAAATTTTGGGTGACTAGAGGTCAAGGACATTCGGCCAAAGGCTTGTGTGCTAGCAAAGTCGGCCTAAATGTGGTAAATGTTAAGTGTTAAATGCAATGGGAATGCTAGATTAATGTTGCACATTTGGCTATAGTTAGGCATGTTGATGATCTTATTTAGAAAATTAGACATAAAAGGGTGGTAATGAGGTTGAAAATTGTTTGAATGGCTAGTTGGGTAATGAATGAAGCATTCAGCCATATGGGGTAAAAATGGGTCAAATGTTCATGAGATAAAATTTTGTGATTAGATGAATTATAGGTGATAGTATAGATATACATATTCGGCCATCACTTGGGAGCTTATGTGATGTTGAGTTTAAAATTAGCAAAGGTGATTGCCGAATGCCCAAGTATGCATATGCATGTGTGATCGAATTATTGATAGTATGGTGATTGCATAAGGTTATTAGCCGAATAGCTCAAAAGCATAAGGTAGAAAGATATAAATTTGCCATGTGTCTCCTATGCTATGAAATCATTAATATTTTGATATAAATATTTAGCAAGACGGTTAAACTAGTTAATTTATTGATTAAGCTCAAGAAGTTAGAGGAGGCGAATCAAGCAAAAGCAAAGGGAAGAACATCGAGTAGCCGAGTTGGAACCGTTTTACCTAACACAAGGTAAGTCATTAAGCACATGTTTGATGTCGATTTAAATGAGCATGATATTTATGCGATTACGTTCAATAAAACGAAATGTATATAAAATGTATGTGTATGGAATGATGACATTGTTGAATGTAAAAGGTAGTGAATGTGTAGAGTGTTTGGTTTCGGCACTAAGTGTGCGGGCAATAAGTGTGCATGGTGACGAGATTGGCACTAAGTGTGCAAGCTTGAAATGTATGGCACTAAGTGTGCGAGCTTAAATTATATGGCACTATGTGTGCGAGCTTAAATCACATGGCACTAAGTGTGCATGATCGATTATTAAGCACTATGTGTGCGAACTCAATACATATCTTCGATCGATTATTTTATATGGAGGGTGTGACTTTATCGAGTTGATCATGGACAGCGGAAAGAGTAAGTACCTTGAGCTCATGGTGGATAGGCGCTATGTTCATGCTCGGGGTTGAGCTTGGTAAGTTTTAAATCTATGTGATGATTACAATTGCGATCCACGTAAATAAGGTATCGTGGAATAGATGAAAGTTCATTTGTTTGCATGATTGTTGCGGAAATGAGATGATGTATGGAAATGCCTCAATTACCCTATTGAATAGTATATGAAATGTCATTGGGTGAATTGGTATGAGATTGAACCGAAAGGTCCAAGGAACTATGGTATAGTTCGGTATGGATGGAGTACTTAGCCTCGTTTCATTGTTTCATTTTGTGATAATTTTGTTAATGGATGGTTGTGGAATGCTTATGACTTACTGAGTTATATACTCATTCGGTGTTTGCTTGTCACCTATTTTAGGTTTCTTGGACTCATCTGTTTTTGCATGCTCGGGACCGTCATCGAAGTCATCACACCGACTAGCAATCTTTTGGTATTGTCTTCTTAGTTGATCTAGGAGAACATTTGGCATGTATAGGCTCTTTTGTTTTGTTGAACTTTGGGTTGTAAACTTTTAGCCATGCGAAAATGGCCCATATGGTCGGTTGAATTTGGTTCCAAAACACTTATTCACGAGTCTTAGAAATTTTAATTTTGATAAGGTGGTCATAATTTGTGATATGTATGATGAATTATTAGTTAGGTCATGGAAGAATTATGAAATAGGCATTGTTTGCTTTAGTAACAGATGCTGACAGCAGCAGTGATGTGAGATTGAAAAATCACGAAAAATAGTAGAAGTGGAATTAAATAGTGAATAAATTATTTAATTGAACCTTGATGAATCTACTTTCATATGGAAGAAACGAAACGGTCACATGAGCCGGATTTTAAGAGATATCCATGTTTTCGTGAAACGGGGCCAGAACGGTTTCTGGATCTCCTGTTCCAACTTTGAAAATTAACTATAAATTAACCAGAGAGAATTAGAAGTTATTCTCTATATGTACAGATTTCTTTGTGAGTCTAGTTTCTTTAGAAACAAACGGCATAAGTGTTGGAGCCCTGTACAGGAAGATATCCAAGTCGTAATGTGCAAAGGTCAGTGTAGTCGAACCCTGAAACAGGGGAAACTTTAACTAATAAACTGTACCAATTGGCTCGACCAAAAATTCTAGAAAAAAATTTGTAGATGGAATTATGAGTCTAGTTTCAGGAAAAATTTATGGAACTGGTTTTTGAGTTCTGTAACTCGAGATATGATTTTTAAGGTGACAGTGACGCAGTTAGCTAGCCTGCCTGGAACAGAAAAAAAAATTAATAAATAAAGGGGGAAATAAGTGAAGTAAGCCCGGTAACACCTCGTGTTCAACTCCGGTAACGGTCACGAGTTCGGGGTGTTACAAACACAACTACGAACCGGTCCAAATACTGTCTGAAGATCCAATTCATCAAATCCATAAATACCGCAGGGGCATTAGTGAGCCCAAACGGCATCACTAAGAACTCGTAGTGGTCGATCTCGCTCAAAGCGCTTTTGGGTATATCCGAATCTCGAATTAAGAATCGGTAATAACCCGATCTCAAATCTATCTTTGAAAAACTGAGGCTCCTTTAGTTGATCAAACAAATCATCAATACGCGGTAACGGATATTTATTCTTTATCGTCACTTTATTCAGCTGACGATAGTCAATGCACAACCTCATGGTTTCGTCCTTCTTTTTCACAAACAATACTGGTGCACCCCAAGGTGAGAAACTTGGTCGAGTGAAACCTCTATCCGTCAACTCTTGCAACTGAGCTTTCAACTCTTTTAACTCGGTTGGTGCCATACGATACGGAGCTATCGAAATTGGCTTAGTCCTAGGTACAAGCTCAATACCAAACTCTACCTCCGAACAGTGGTAAACCCGTAATTCTTCGGAAAAACATCCGGTATTCACAAACCACCGCACAGATTCGGGTTTCTTTTCTAACTCTTTGTCATCAAGTACATACGCAAGGTATGCTTCGCACCCCTTTCTTACATATTTCTGGGCCAACATTGATGATATTACAGCTGGCAACCCCTTTAAGTCCGTGGACTCAACTTGGATTATCTCGTTATTTGCGCACCTCAAATCAATAGTCTTGCTTTTGCAATTCACAACCGCATCATGCATGGTCAACCAATCTAAACCGAAGATAACATCATATTCATCAAACGGCAAAAGCATCAAGTTCGCCGGAAAACAGGAACCTCGAATTACTAGGGGACATTTCTTACACACTTTGTCGACAAGCACGTAACGACCCAAGGGATTTGACACCCGAATTACGAACTCAGTAGACTCAATAAGTAAAGTCTTACTGGATGCTAAGGTTTCACATATATAAGAATGAGTAGAACCAGGGTCAATCAAAGCAATCACATTAGTATCAAAGAGAGTAAAAGTACCGGTAATAACATCTGGTGAGGAAGCATCCTCGCGTACGCGTATAGCATAAGCTCTAGCAGGGGCACGAGCCTCAGATTTGGTCGCAGCATCTCTAGATCCTCTTTGACCACCACTAGCATTGCCCGTATTTCTAGATGGTCTACCCCGAGCAATGGTAGCACCCGGTTTCCCACTCTGATTTACATTCTGTTCAGACAATCTCGGGCAATCTTTGATAAAGTGGTCGGCTGACCCGCACTTGTAATAGGAGCGGTCATGGAATCTACAGCTCCCCGAGTGCCATTTACCGCAATACCAACACTTCGTTCTGTCTCGACGATCATTTCCAACACTGGCGACCGAAGTGACTCGTGCACTCACAGGGGGTCGATCACGGTCTCGTCTAGAAAAACCCAATGTGTCTCTAGATCGGCCCAAATCATCTCTAAATTTCTTCGATGACTATTGAAAGGGCCTCCCCGAAGACCTCTTACGAAACTCCTTTGCTCCCATATCAGCTTTTCTTTTCTCCATACTGAGCTCCTCGGCTTTCCAAGCTCGCTCGACAAGTACCACAAATTCTCGGATTTCCAATATGCCAACATACAGCTTTATATCATCATTCAATCCATCCTCGAAACGTTTACACATTATGGCTTCTGAGGAAATGCATTCTCGTGCGTACCGGCTAAGCCTTACAAACTTTCGTTCATAGTCGGTAACCGACATGGAACCTTGTTTAAGTTCAAGAAATTCCTTCCGTTTTTGATCCATAAATCTCTGACTGATATACTTTTTCCGAAACTCGGTTTGGAAAAACTCCCAAGTTTCTTGCTCTCTAGGTGCAACAGAAGTCAACGTATTCCACCAATAGTAGGCAAAATCACGTAGCAAGGAGATAGTACACTTTAGGCACTCGTCGGGTGTGCAAGATAGCTCATCGAGTACCCAAATAGTGTTGTCCAACCAAAATTCAGCTTGCTCGGCATCATCGCTGTCCGTAGCTTAAAATTCAGTAGCTCCATGCTTTCGGATTCTGTCAATTGGGGGCTTATTTGACCTTATTTGGTTAGCTACCGGAGGTATCGTAGGTGCGGGGGTTGTGTTTGTCGGGAATGGAGGTTGTGGAACAGCCGTATTAGTTCGAATGTATTGGTTGAACCAATCATTCATCACGCTATAGAAAGCTTGTCTAGCTTCATCATTCGGATTACTAGCATTAGGTTGAGAGTCCGCCGGCCGTCCCTTGTGCAGAGAGCGCTACACTCTCAAGATCATCAGCTACCGCTCGGTCGGGATCGGGATCCATTACTATAAATAAACACATTTGCAAATGTCAGAAATCACCACACTATCAAATAATCACATAAAATGGCATGTATAGCTAAACCCAACGCATTACGGTAGTCCTAGAATCGACTAAACCGTAGCTCTGATACCAATTTAATTGTAACACCCCGTACCCGAGACCGTTGCCGGAGTCGGACACGAGGGGTTTGCAGACTTAAATCACTTGCTTTCACAGTCCATTTTAAAAATTTCCAGGCAGTTGGCTAACTGCATCACTGTCACCTTAAAAATCATATCTTGAGTTCCAAAACTCAAAAATCAGTTTTGTAATTTTTCCCTGAAACTAGACTCATATTTCCATCTATAGATTTTTTTCTATAATTTTTGGTCAGGCCAATTAGTACAGTTTATTAGTTAAAGTCTCCCCTATTACAGGGTGAGACTACACTGACCTTCATGCATTACGACTTGGATATCTCCCTGTACAGGGCTTCAATACTGATACCATTTATTTCTAAAGAAACTAGACTCAAAAAGGAATCTATACATATATGGCATGACTTCTAAATATATCTGGTTAATTTATAATGAATTTCCAAAGTCAAATCAGGGGATCCAAAAACCATTCTGGCCCTGTCTCACGAAAACTTTAACATCTGATAATATACTGTTTACATGAACGTTTCGTTACTTTCCTATGAAAATAGATTCATCAAGGTTCGATTACATAATTTATTCACTATTTAATTCCATTCCTACTATTTTTAGTGATTTTTCACATCCACATCAGTGCTGCTGCCAGCATCTATTTTTAAGGTAAACTTTACCTATTTCATGATCCTCCATGGATCAACTAGAGTTTGTCATACATATACCAAAAGTGATCATGAATAACCATTCCCATGGCTAACTGTTACCAACATTTCCATACCTCTCGACAGACAACATACAAAATGATTATAATGCTATGATCAAAGTATATTTAAGCCATTTTCGCATGGCTATCCAAATTTACACAAAATCGAAGGGTACATGACCAACAACAAAAGGGTAGTCCTATACATGCCATTTCAAAGTTCAACCAAAAGTATACCAAAAGGAGCTTTGATAGTGTGGGCAACTTCGACTTCAAAAATCCCGAGTCCGATAGCTGAAGAACCAAAATCTATAAAACAGAGAATTAAATAAACGGAGTAAGCATTAAATGCTTAGTAAGTTTTGAGCAAAGAATTTAAGCACAATCAAGTATAGCATTCATATAACTAAACGGATAATTCCATATATACATATTCTCAAATCATTCTTACTTCACATTCCAACCCCTATATTCATACATAAGGGATCATCTTAGCCAAATACCGAAGCTCATTACTCGATTGAGCGAATATTATTCAAGGAATCAACTATTCCAATGCACATACGAAACATACCTCATTGTTGGGATTTTACAAGCGTATTAACTGAAATTTTTACAGCAAGATCGCTCATTCCTGAATCACGTACCTTCGGAATTTAACCGGATATAGCTACTCGTTCAAATGCCTTCGGGACATAGCCCGGTTATAGTAACTCGCACAAATGCCTTCGGGACTTAACCCGGATTTAGTAACTCGCACCAATGCCTTCGGGCTTAGCCCGGAATTAGTAACTCGCACAAATGCCTTCGGATCTTAGTCCGGATATAGTCACTTAGCACAAAGCCTTCGGGACTTAGCCTGGACATCATTCGAATAACCATGCACATTTATCAATAAATCATGACACATCCGTATTTCATTTTCATTACCAAAGCTCAAACACAAGACACTTATCACACTTGCAATTTCGGCTCAATAGCCACATACAAAGAGCATGATTTTGATTTGCTTAAAACATGATCTAATCAAATCATAATCTAAGTTCCATTACTCGAAAACTTACCTCGGATGGGGTCGAACGATTTCGGCGGCTATTCGATAACTTTTTCCTTTCCTTATCCAACTGTGGTCCTCTAAGCTCTTGAGCTAATTCAAACAAATTTAACTTATTAAAGTCTCATTATGCTAGCTTATGGCGAATATGACAAGGAGTTTAATAGGTCATATGGCCACCCTTTAGCTCAAATACACAATGGTCATGCATTTTTAATCACATTAAGCTATTTAACACAATTCATTTGAACATCAAAAGAGAACCTCAAGGTACTTAGCCCATATATACATTAGGCATTAGAGTCACATATATATGGAATCATGAATCAAACTCAACATTTTAGCCCACACTCTCTTTTAGCCGATTATCTAAGCCAAGATAAAAGCATCAATATGCTTGCCTCTAACCGAACACATACAACACAAATCTATTTCATGTGGCGAATATACATGTCTAGGTTGAGGCCGATTATATGCTTAATACTTCCTACAAATATGGTTGCTTGTATTGACTACATACCATTTTGTTTCAAATTCAAAACTCGGCTAATACACATATACACACTAGTAAATCAAACATTAACATTTGCTCTTCACCTTACTACCATTTCTCATCCAAATAACGTGAATAACAACCATATTTCTCCTCTACTTTCTACCATGGCGAATGTATCACAACACCATACCATTTCAATTTTGGTCATGGTTAAACAAAGAACTTAATATCTCACTCAAAAATGCTAAAAGAAGATTCAAGAGTCATCAATCCACCATCACATGCATCATTACAAAGCTTCATTTTTAGCATGTAAATGACATCAACACCAATCCACCTTAGCCGAATACCATCTCCATGACATAGCAAAGATTTGAACCATGGGCTAGCTAGAACTCAAGCTAACAACTAAAACATGCATGCATCTCATGGAACATCATCAAACATACCTTAGTCTAGCAAACCACCATAGCCGATTTCCTCAAAGCTCTTTTTCCTTCTTTTTCTTTCTTCTATTCGGCCAAGAACAACATGAGAGCTTTTTTTTTTCTTTTTTTTCTTTCTTTTTCTTTCTTCTATTCAGCTAGGAAGAAGCATGAATGATGATCTGTTTTTTTTTTCTCTTTCACCATCCTACTAACCATTATTATTTTATCATTTCTAACATAAACCATTAACACAACATGTTTTATGACATGTTTTGCCCATCACCCTTTGTCATGGCCGGCCACTAGTAATTAAATAGGGGAAATTGACATGCAAGTCCACCCCTTTGATTGCATGCACTAATAGATCCTTATAGATTAACCTATCACATTTCAAAAGTGTCACACATAAGTCCTATTGACTAAATTCACATGCAATTTACTAAATCGAAGCTTAAAACTTTCACACATTCATAATCACATATTTTAGACAATAAATATCATAATCAAATAATTTGGTGACTCGGTTTAGCGGTCCCGAAATCGCTTTCCGACTAGGGTCACTTTAGGGCTGTCACAGTGTCAGCCCTGTACCCTCACACGGGCATTTGTTCTAATCAGGCAGTTTAACTACAAGCTTATCTGTACAGTGGTTTACCGCACTTTACCGCCTGTATGCCAGCTTTGCTACGTACCATTACCTGATCTGGCAGTTTAAGCTGCATCATGACCGTATAGCGGACTACCGCATTGTACTGTATTGCATATATGCCAGCTCAGCTGCGTACTAATTTCAGAATGGCTTAGTCCACATATATGGTGTGTAAGGTTGGAGGGGATTTTCGAGGTCCTATATGGTGTGTTTTGGTTGGATGAGCTTAATCAGCTCTTATCTGTCGTGATCAAGAGATGGAGAGGTGTGTTGGCTAGATGGTGGGTCTTTTTACTTGATTGTATTTCATACGCATCTGTTTGAGTGATCTGGATGCAAGATTATCTGATTGTGTTCTGTCTGACTGTGTGTGACTTGGTTTGCTTGAGTTGTTACGTTCTGATGGGACATTGGTTCCAAGTATGCTTTTTGACTCTGAGAGTGGCTGTAAGTCTGTTATGCTCTAGAATTGAGTTCTGTAACTCTGTTTAAACTCTCATTTTAAACTCACACTAAGCTCATGTAGCTCACCCCCTTAGTGTTTCCCTTGCAAGTATGCTCGGTTTCGGTAGCTGGACTCAGTATGCAGAGGTCTCGGACAGTCTCGGTTGAAGATAATTTATCAGTTATCTTTTCAATTTTGATTTACCATATTAATTTGTAGGGTTTTATAAAACTGTGGTACAAGTTCTATTTTAAATTTTCAATCATACCTTTCATTTTGTATATATACTAAGCTTAACTGTAATCCTTCTATTTGAAAGCCAATGTTAAATTGTCTTTGGATTTTCAAACTTAAGATGTGGTAGTGGGAAATGAGACAACATGTTTTATAAAAATTTTCTATGATCACTTCGGTGATCAATGTAACCCTTGAGATTCGATCTAAACTTCTAGGCGGTGTTTAAGGTGTTACATTAAGTGGTATTAGAACCAGGTTTGCAAAAATTTGGCCTATATTTTTACGTATCCGTGTATTCACATGTTTGTTTTTAAATTTTTTTTTTGAAAAACTTTATCACAGTAAGTTGAAATGATTTTTGTTTTGGGAGATGTTTTACAGAAATAAAATGTCTAAGACTCCGATGCTGGTCCAGGTGGAAATTTGAAACTGTAAGATTAGAAATGTAGATTTTTGTATTTATTTGGTGTTCGTTTTCTGAAAATACAAATATCTTAAGTTAACCACTGGACAGATATGGATGTTGAAGGTAAGCAAGATCGCGAGAAGCCATCTGCTTCTTCGGGACGTGTGTTTGTTCAGGAATCGGAGGACCATGTGATTCCGCCAACTTCCAGTGGCAATAACCCTGAGCTTGATATTGAGGCATTGACTCGGGTAGTGAGAGAAGTGTTGGAGAAAGTGTTTGAGGCTAGGATAAGGGGGACTAGTGAAATGCTTTAAGCTAAGTGCATAGATTGTAGAAAGAAAAGAGATCGCAGTCCTTCGAGGTTGGAGCCTCGTTCTATAAAGCATTTTAGAATGCAATCGAGTGGCAATACCAGATTTTCGGAGGGTGCCAGCAGTGGTACGAGCGCTCCATTTTGTGAGCACTGTAAGAAACGTCATCCGAGTAATTGCGAGAAAAAGGCGGTAGCATGTCTTCGATGCGGGTCTACAGAGCATCGGGTCTGGGAATGTCATCGACGACTTTGAGTTAGGTATGGTTATGAATGTTTCAACGTTTCGGTTAGAGCATAGTAACTGTGTGTGATATGACACAAGTGTTTATCTACTTCAGTGGTTAAGTGCTCTGGGTGTGTGTGAGAGGTCTTGAGTTCAAGTTTAGTGTAGTGGTGTTTTGGGACTAGAGTGCGCAGCGGGACCGTAGTGGTATAGCTTGTGTTATACCACTATTCTATTGGTTTGAAAGTTTGGGGATGAAATTTCTTTAAGGAGGGGCGAGTTGTAACACCCTAAATTTTGGGGCTAGAAGTTTTGAGTTTTGTGGTTAGGGTCAGAGAGAGAGGTGTGCTATTATGTTTAGTTGCGCGTTTAAGTGGCAGAATGGGCCTGTTGGTCTGGTGGTTGGTTGTGTGTTAGCTTGCCTCTGAGTTCTGGGTTCGATTCATTGTGTGTGCATTTTGGGTGATGCATTTTTATATTAATTATAGTGGACTTGTTTTAATTTTAAAATATAATTATTAGTTTTATTTTTATTGTTATTTTTATTATTTTGCATTTTTATTTTTATTTTTGGGAAGTGCACATTCTCTTGGCTTTTTTTTTTGTTTTTTTTTGTTCTTCTACATTTCTTTTTGAAAATGGTGTTTCTTGTGGATTTTTGAGAGCCGCTTGCTCGTCGTCAAGTCGGTGAACGTCTTTGATCTCGAATCAGGTGTGGGTTTCGGAACTTTTCTATTTTAATTTTGAATTGTAAATTTGTTTTTGATAGAATGTGGCAACCTTGGTGTCTTTCGGAAGTTGGTTGTCGAAGTTTGAAAGTACTATTGTTTGACATGGAATTTCTGAGTCCCATCTATTGGGGGTCAGTTTACTGATCGAAAAACTCGATTTTCAAGCTATTTGTGGGTGATTTCATGACCACATGGATGGCCACACAGGAGTGTACCACCACAAGGGTGGTCCACACGGTCGTGTCTTGTTAGGAATTAGGGTGTCGGGCAAAATTTGTTGCCACATGGCCTGGCCACATGGTCATGTCGCCAATTTGAAGATTTTTGTCGATTTTCACACAGTCGTGTCTACTAGGTACACGGGCGTATGTGATTTGGAATTAGGGATTTAGTGATTTGTAGCCACACGGTCATGTGGCTAATTTTGGGATTTAAGGGTCCTACAGTGGCATGTGTTTTGGACACAGGGTCGTGTCTGGTAGACACACAGGCGTGTGAGACCCTCACACGGCTGTGTCAGCGATGTACTCTATTTTAGTACAAATGGACAATGAGTTACATGGCCTGTTCCTACGACCATATCCCCGGTTCACATGGGCGTGTTCCTTAGTCACACATCCGTGTGCCTCTCTTTAAACGGACGTGTGCCTCAACCACATAGTCATGTGTCCCTCTTCACTCAGGCGTTAGACCTCCCACATGTCCTAAGCATTTCCACATGGCCAGAGCACATAGGCTTGTGGTTTTAAGTCACTTGTTTTGCTTTTGTGGATGTATTGATCTGAAAGTGAGTCTGTATATTCCGACCCTTAGCTAGACTTTAGAGAGGGTAGTTAAGTCATCGTAACTGTGACTATGGGTAGTTAAGTCATCGTAACTGTGACTATGTGCTCTGCTTATGTGTTATTTGCGATTGAGGTGTGAGATGTTTGACTCGGAGTCCAGTCTGCTGGGTGTGTGTGCACATCTGCCTCTGTTTGATTGTCTGTTGATGTGTTCATTATTTCTGTGGGTTTGAATGCATATATGCACTTGCATTAAGCATTTTGGGTTTCGTTGTGAGGAGAAGGAAGACAGTATTTGTTCTAATCTTGCATTTTAACTACAAGCTTATCTGACAACAATTTACAAGATCAGACAAAGATGTACATCACTTTCTTTCGTACCATTATCTAATCTGGCAGTTTAAACTACATTATGACTATACAGTGGACTACCGCATTACATTGTACTACATATACGCCAGCTCTGTTGCGTATTAATTTCAGAGTGGCTTAGTCCACATATATGGTGTGTAAGGTTGGAGGGGCTTTTCGAGGTCCTACGTGGTGTGTTTTGGTTTAATTAGCTTAACCAGCTCTTATGGGGTGTGATCGGGGGATGGAGAGGTGTGTTGGCTGGATGGGTGGGTCTTTTTACTTGATTACATTTCATACGCATCTGTTTGAGTGATCTGGGTGCAAGATTATCTGACTGTATTCTGTCTGACTGTGTCTGACTTAATGTGCTTGAGTTGTTACGTTCTGATGGGACGTTGGTGCCGAGTATACTTTAAGGGTGTCTGTAAGTTAGTTACGCTCTAGTATTGAGTTCTATAACTCTGTTTAAAGTCTCATTTTAAACTCACACTGAGCTCGCGTAGCTCACCCCCTTAGTGTTTCCCCTTGCAGGTACACTCGGTTTCGGTAGCTGGACTCGGTATGCTCGGACAGTCTCGGTTGAAGATAATTTATTAGTTATCTTTCCAGTTTTGATTTGCCATTTTAATTTGTAGTGTTTTATAAAACTGTGGTAAAGTTCTATTTTAAATTTCCAATCATACCTTTTATGTTGTATATTTACTAAGCTTAATTGTAATCCTTTTGTTTGAAAGCCAACGTTAAATTGTCTTCAGTTTGTCAAACTTAAGATGTGGTAGTGGGAATTGAGACAACATGTTTTATAAAAATTTTCTACGATCACTTCGGTGATAATCTAACCCTCAAGATTCGTTCTAAACTTCTAAACCAGATTTAGGGTGTTACAACTATAATATTATAGGGAGCTCATCACGTCTTAAAAGTAGTAAGCAAATCACAAAGTCCAATATTAAGGAAATGCATAATAAAAATTTAAATTTCATTTCTGAAAGTGATTTTCATTTTTTAATTTGATAAGAACATTGTTATGACAATACATTTAATTAAATATAACACCACACGTGTAATAGGTTTAATAGTAAAAAAAACATCCTAAAAAAATAAAAGAATTAATTCTTAACCATGCCCAACTCATCCTTTTTTTTTTCTTTTCCTCGTATCATCGTTAGAGCAATCAAACGAGTAACTCTTCTCTTCCACGCTAATTCCAAACTGTCATAGCCTAAAATTCAACATTTAATATCAAGCAACTAGCCATTCTGTGGTAGTAGAATCTAACATGAATTATTTCGTGTGTGGGTTTGAATAATTTCAAATCAATCACAAATTTAAAAATAATTTTCTTACGTTCAGTAGAAAAGTAAATCTCTCTCGTATAAAAATTGATAGAATTGTTATTATCCGAAAATAGAATTTATACTTACAAATAAATTCTGACTTATTTTTAAGCAAAATAACAATGTCTCAAAGTTGTGTTTTTTTTAGCCCTACTAGTGCCATCTATTTTTAGAAAGAGGCAGTGAAACCCTAATTGAATTAATAGAATACAAATAATATTTATTTAATAGAAAACAATCTCCTAGTTGAATTAGGATAGGAGGCGACAAACCGTAATTATTTAATCTAACCGAATACATTTATTCTATTTCCTAAAATAAATATTATGTATTAAATTAATTTAAATAAATTATTTTTTCAGTTAAATAATTTTCTCAATCCAATTCTAATTCCATTAAAATCATGACACATTTACCGTAAAAGAATCCATTAGAAAATAGATTTAATTTCTGCATTTAATAGATTCACAATGGCCAACTAATTTAATTCTACTTTCGAACTTTAATTAATTAAATAATAATTCAAAAATTTAAATTAATTTTTAGGTCATTTTCATATTTAATGAGAAAACATATTCATTTCGAATGTAATACATTTCTCTAACTTTATTATTTTTTATCATTTTTTGTTTATTTGATTCAACATGCAAGTTATTTCTAGTTTCAACAAGCTAGTGGAAGGACCAAATGAATATATTTAATTAGGGCTCAAATTATTTATTATTAAATTCCAGTTTTTTGCCTATTAATTATAAACTCATTTAGTTATAAACTCATTCCACTATAGTATTGTAACTGAGCTCTCCCTAATTACATACCATTACGAAAGCTACTCATTAGTGCTCATTTAATGACCTTGTCATAAGTGTGTTACCCTCATAGGATATCCTTAATCTCTTTGGATAAATCCATCCTCCCAATATAATCTTATTTTATCTCATGGTAATCGTTACATCTTCATTCATGAAAAGTCAATTACTATCAAATAGTAATCAAATCATTCATGTTAAAGACAAATGGCCCGTGGTTTCATTTTTTCATGTATCATGTAATGTTAATGAGAGAATATCATTTACTCATGTCTTGGGCTACAAATTCCACTATTGTGAATGATGCCACATAGTACAGAAGTCATATACTCAACACACCAGCTTTTAAGTCTTTCTCTATTTGAACTCAAGCTTTTACTTACATCAAAGTATACGAGCCACACATACATAGTCTATCATCCACTCAAGATTAAGGTATGCCACACTATGAATGTCACAAGTGAATAAATCTATTCTACATGAACCATATTTATCAATTATGCAAAGTTTACAATTAGATCCTTACTTCATTTCTCACCTTTCGTACTAAATTGTAAACATTATAAAATTTCAATTTAAAAATATATATAACCATAAACCATCCACATTTAATTTATGTAATCTTATTTATACCCTATGAACTTACCTAGTAACCAGTTAGCAAATTGGACTGTAGGGACTATTCTGTAATTTTTCTCTTTCCACATTTATCAATCGGTTGTTCTAATTCTTGATCTAAATAATAATTAAGTTCACAACATCAATTCCATATACCATATATTCATGTATATGACCTATCAACTTTATTTTACAACATGGCCCTAAACTTCTACTTTTTCATCAATTTAGTCCCTAAAACTGAAATCACTATAACTTTCAAATTTAAGCTTCCTTTTTCAGTTAACTTCCAATTTCATCCTAATATAACACTATAAGCACATATTTTACAAAAATCTCATATAAACTTTAATATATTTACAATTTAGTTCTTTAACTCAAAACTAACAAAAAGTACTTTAGAAATTAGTCCTTAAACATTTCAAAACTTACAAAACCACCATTAAACAATCAAAAAGCTTAAGAAACAACAATGAAAATTTTAAAAACCTTTGACTGTTTTACAAATTAATCATTGGGCTAGCTAGATTAAGCTACAACGATATCAAAAACATAAAATTTACAAAAAAAAGGGCTTTGTTTACACACCATGCAAGAGGAGAAGCTAGACCAAAAATTTTCGAGCTTTAGAAATGGTGATTTTGGATGGAAGAAAAAGAATGTGAAGATGATGACTTGGTTTTCTTATTTTTATCATATAATTATTTATCAAATTAAAATTTGAAAATATAAAATACATAGAAATAATGCACTAAACGTCCATAATGATTCATTATGGTTTATTTACCATATAAATCCTTGCACTTTTAATATTTAAGCGATTTAACTAATAAAATTCAATAATGATTAAGTTTTACGATTTTTACAATTTAGTCCTTATATCATAATTAACTATTCAATCACTAAAATTTTTGGACCAAAACTTAATATAATTCTATCATAGACTCGTAAATATTATAAAATAATCTTTACTGACTCGATCATCACAAATCGAGGTTCAAAAACTACTATTTTTGGCACCACTAAAAAATTGACTATTATAGATGACATGTTTATGTTCATCTACTAATATAAGTTGACATTCCGTATTACGATCCGACTGCGTAATATTACTTCGTATTTGTAATAGCCTGTTTTTAGTGAAATCGGAATAGTGGTTTGGAGACCACAAATCCTAAGTTAGAAAATTTAGTTTAATATTATTTTATGGTGTATAGTATGATAGAAATATTGTAAAAAAATTTCGTTAAGAAATTTTACGGTTTACATGCCTAATTTAATAAAAGGGACTAAATTGCGTAAAGCGTAAATTTGAGTTCTAACAGCTAAAGGTATTAAATAGCTATAGAATTTTTAAATTGGAGTTCCTTATATAGTAGATAGACTATTAAAGTGTTTAGTGGATAAGTATGAATAGTCATCATTAGAAATTGAATGAAATATTAAGGTTGATTTTTGAAATTAGTGATTAAAGTTATAATAAATAAAATAAAATAATATATTATCATCATCTTCCACCGAAAAAAAAGAAGAAGAAAGAAACCTAGCCATGGAAGCTTGAATTTGGACAAGCTTATTTTGTTCAATTAGATATGTATTTTTGTCTCATTTTTGATGATTTCTATATTTCAGAGATCATAGCAGCTTAATCTAGCTAGCGTAAGGATTAATTTGCAAAACTGTTAAAGTATTAGGGTTTTGCCATTGATGAATATGCTTGAATTTTGAAGTTTGATAATACAAAATGAATGGTTGTTGTTAGATAAACAACTTTTATAAAGAGAATTTTGATGGAATTATCAATTAGGGATTAAATTGAAAAAGACGATAAATCAAGAGTAATATTTGAGAATTTTGTGAAATATATGGGCTGCTATTAATATGTATAAAATGGACTAGGCTTGAGTAGGGATTAAATTGTATGAATATCATTTTTTAAGCCTAGGGATTAAATTACAAATGAATTAAAAGTGTAGGGAAAAATGGTAATTTTGCCAAAATTCCATATTGGATTAAATTGAATGAGAATTATATTGAAATGAGTTAAATTCATTCGTACAGATCCTGTTAGACCTCATACAGAGTTATATTGAGGCAAAGAGAAAAAATCTAATTAGTCGCCTTTGGATTTATGTGTACTTGTCGAGATAAGTTCGTGTAATTAAATTGTACATTTATATTTTTTAAATTGAATTATTTGTTTGTGAATTGTATAATTTCCATGAATAAATACCGATTGTATATTCAACAGTTACTGAGCCTCGTTTGAATCTTAGGAATCCGTAGGATACAAATGACATGTCATTAGGGTCACCGATTTCAACTCTTATGAACTTCCTGTTATTTAGCTTAGATAAGCTTCCCGTTATTCAACTCGGAGGAGCTTATTGTTTACAGCTCGTATGAGAATACATGTACATGAATTGACAGATTATAGTTAAGTATACTTTGTGTGTACTACCCGTGTATCCAACGATGTTTGAAATGGTTCAACGTGCACAGTTCTGTTACGAGCTTTTATGAGTTTGATATGAAGTATTATTGGTATTTACATGAAATACATGAAATATGATTATTTGATGAATTTAACCATGTGTGATGGATCTTATATGTGATTTTCATGGCTAATAAGTTGGTGATCATGTGTTTAGGCTTTTGGCCAAATTGGTTGAGATATGCTTTGTTTACTTACCTATTTTATGGATATATGGTAAGTTAAATTATGTGTTATACGAACTTACTAAGCTTAAATGCTTACTTTGTGTTATTTTCCATGTTTTATAATAATTCGGAAGCTTGAACAGGTTAGCAGTTGGTTGGAGCTATTTCACACTATCCATCAGTCCTTTTTGGTACTTTCAGTAAATTAATTCCGGTTATAATGGCATGTATAGGTTAATTTGGCCAATTTTGGCATATAAATTTTTTTTTGAGATCAGTCACTTATATGGCTTGTGTTTGGTATATTTTGATGCATATATATAAGTGAACTTATCATGTTTGATGTGTGATTGATATGGTAGAATGAAAGAAAGTAAAATGTGGTTTGAATATGCATATATGAATTTGGTCATTTAGGTAAGTTGAGATACTTGGTTGACATGTCTTTAAGTTGTCATATGAGGTGCCTAAGGGCATATTGGTTGTGTAACACCCCAAACCCGAGACCATCGCCGGTGTCGGACACGAGGGGTTAACGAGACAAATCCTCTTAAAGTACCGACCAATTCGGCATTTCCAGACAGGCTGGAAAACTGCGTCACTGTCGCCTTAAAAATCATATCTTGAGTTTCAAAACTCAGAAACTGATTCCGTAAATTTTTACTGAATTTAGACTCATATATCCATCCATGGATTTATTTATAGAATTTTTGGTCGGGCCAATTGGTACAGTTTATTAGTTAAAGTCACCCATGTTACAGGGGTCGACTATGCTGACCTTCGTGCGTTACAACTTGAATATCTCTCTGTACAGGGCTTTAATACTGGTGCCGTTTGTTTCTAATGAAACTAGACTCAAAATGGAATCTACACATGTAAGGAATGACTTCTAATTCTTTCTTGATAATTTATAGTAAATTTTCAAAGTCGCGACAGGGGACCCAGAAACCGTTCTGGCCCTGTCTCACGAGAACTTTAATATCTCTCGATATACTGTTCATATGATCGTTTCGTTACTTTCATATGAAAATAGACTCGTCAAGGTTAGTTTACATAACTTATTCACAATTTAATACCCTTCCTACAAATTTTGGTGATTTTTCACATCCACGTCACTGCAACTGGCAGCATCTGTTTTTAAGGTAGGCCTTACCTATTTTGTAGTTTCCATGGACCAACTATAGTCTAGTCATACATAGGTCCTCCTATGATCATGTTTAGCCATTCCAATGGCTGATCATGTGACCAACACTCCCATTCCAATCCATAATAACATCATGAAACCATATAAAATTACAAACCACAAATGGTCTAATTCCGTACTCCACTTTTACGAACCATTTTCGCATGGCCGTATATATATACATCACAAAAGCACTTGAAAACAACCGAGGGTAGTCCTATACATGCCATATCCAAAGTTCAACTAAAAGAGTACCAAAATGGGGCTTTGATAGTGTGGATGACTTCGACTTCAAGGATCCCGAATCCGATAGCTAACGAGCAAAATCTATAAGACAGAGAAACAGAGGAAGCGGAGTAAGCAATTTATGCTTAGTAAGTTTGAGCAAGAAATTCCAGCACAACAAAAGCTTAGCATTCATAAAGCTAACGGATAATTTCATATGTACAAACTCTCAATATCATACTCATTTCACATTTCAACCCCTATGATCATACATAAGGGATCACCTTAGTCACATACCGGAAACTCATTACTCGATCGAGCGAATATTATTCAAGGAATCAACTGATTCAAGCTCATATGAACATACCTCATTGCTGGAATTTTTCTCAAGCGCATTAACTGAAATTTTACAGCAAGATTGCTTATTCTAGAATCACGTACCTTGAATTTAACCGGATATAACGACTCGCTCAAATGCCTTCGGACGAAGTCCGGTTATAGCGACTTGCACGAATGCCTTCGGGACTTAACCCGGTTTAGTAACTTGCACAAAGCCTTCGGATTAGCCCGGATTTATTAACTCGCATACGAATGCCTTCGGATCCTAGTCCGGATATAGTCACTTAGCACAAAGCCTTCGGGACTTAGCCCGACATCATTCAATAACCGAGCACAATTGTCAATAAATTATGACACATTCAGTATTTCATTTTCAATAGCAAAGCTCAAACACAAGGCACTTTTACACTTGCAATTTCGGCTCAATAGCCACACACAAAGAGCATGATTTTAATTTGCTTTAAACATGATCTAATCAATTCAGAATTTAAGCTCTATTACTCAAGAACTTACCTTGGATGTTGTCGAGCGATTTCGATGACTACTCGACTACTTTTTCCTTCCTTTATCGGATTTAGCTCCCTTTGCTCTTGAGCTTAATTTGACAAATAAATTGATTTAATCATTTGAGCATCGAAAGAGGAATTCAAGGTACTTAGCCAATATATATACTCATTTGGCATCAAAGTCGCATATGTACGAAATCAAGAATCGAACTCAACACATTAGTTAATATTCCTCTTAGCTGAATTTTCTAAGCCAAGAATAGGCATCAATATGCTTGCCTCTAACCGAGTGCATGCACACCAATTTCCCCTCATGTGGCCGAATATGCATGTCCATGTTGAGGCCAATTATACACTTTATACCACACCAAAAAAAACAGCATACATTTTACTAACTAATGCATTCCATAATGTAACTCAATACACATCTATCATTTCCTTCATGATCGAAACATCATCACAAGCAAATATACACCTAGAAATAGTATATATGTCATACCAATACATCATGTACAACATATATACATATATATATGCTAGAGCCGAATCTCAAGTTGATTGTAACTAAACACGAACAAAATTTCAAAACACAAATCTTACTTTCCATGCAATGAGCATAAATTACACTTTTGGATGTACCATGGCCGAATACATCACAACACCATAATTTTGGTCATGATTAAACAAAGAACTTAGCATCTCATTCAAAAATGCTAAATGAAAATCTAAGAGTCCTCAATCCCCTCCATCACATGTATCATTATCAAGCTTGATATTTAGCATGCAATGGCATTTACACCACATTTACTTTGGCCGAATTTCATTCCCATGACATTGCAAAGATTTGAACCATGGGCTACCAAGAACATCAAGCTAGCAACTAAAAACATGCATGAATTTCATGGCACAATCTCAAACATACCTTAATCTTGATGCAAGTTTTGCCAACCTCTTCCTAATCCTCTTCCAAAACAAACATGAAGCAAAATTCCTTCCTTCCTCTAGTATTTTTGGTCAAGAGAGAATGCAAGGTTGGATGAACAATTTTTTTCTTTTTTTTCATCTACAATACACGGCAATGGGGTTTCACACTCACACTCACATTTTTTTTTCTTTTCTTTCTTTATTACCCATGCTTATTTGTTTATTATTTCTCCCTAATGCCCAACAAAACATGTTTCATGACATGTTTAGCCCATGATTCCTTGTCATGGCCGGCCACTACAACTTGGGGGAATTTGACATGCAAGTCCTCCCCTTTGACTACATGCACTATTAGGTCCTTATAGATTAGCCTTTCACTTTTCAAAAGTGTCACACAAGTCCTACTAACTGAATTCACATGCAATCGGCTAAATCGGAACTTGAAATTTTCACACATTCATAATTACATATTCTAGACAATAAATTTTACATTCAAACATTTCGGTGACTCGGTTTAGCGGTCCCGAAACCACTTCCCGGCTAGGGTCAATTTTGGGCTGTCACAGGTTGTATATGGTGATATTTCATGTTTAAGACTTGATTTTGGCTTGTTTTGAATGCCTTGTTATGGCTTGTTGATGTTCAAAGTGTTGTGTTTAGGTTGGCACCAAATTGGGTGAGAAATGTGGCTTGAAAAATGGCCTATTTTCATCGACACGGGTAGAGACACAGGCATGTGTCTCAGCTGTGTGTGACACATGGCCAGGCGACATGGCCGTGTGTCCCCTGTATCTGTTTAAATTACGTAAGTCAGTATGCTCACACGGCCTATGTAACGCCCTGAATTTGGGCCTAGAAGTATTAGTCTTGAGCATTGGAACAGTTAGGAGGCTGCACATAAATATTTAGTTGTGCAAGAAAGTGACATAAATATATGTCTGGCTTAGTGGTTCTGTGCTCTAGAAGTGTCTGGGAAGTCATGGGTTCAAGCCTTGGCTTCCACAAAAATTTTGCTTTTTAAGGATAAAACCCCTATCTTTGGCTAGTAGGGTTATAAGATTATTTTGGTAAAAACATAACAGAAAGGGCCTGCTGGTCTAGTGGATATTGGCGTGTAGAGTGTGCTAGTGGTCTGAGGTTCGAATCCCTGCTTGTGGAAATGGAGATTATTTTTACTGGTGGCCATGGGAGGAAGTTGTGTTTACTGAAACACCGATAAGTTTGAATGAGTTTGAATGGGGTTGTTGTTGGCCGAATTTGGGGAGTGAAAATGGGGATCTTCGGTTGTTGAGGTTTGTGAGCAGGAGGGTTTTTAGAAAGAAATTAGGGAATTCAAATTTGGTGGAAGAGTTGTGTCGAATTTGAACTGTGGCACTCTAGACTTTCGGCTTTGGCATGTTAAAGTACTCAGTTTTCGGGTTTGTGAGCATTTTTGCCTCTTTTTCTTTTGTTATCTGAAAACCAATTAGTGTTAGGGTGTGTGGGGTTAGTTTTCTTCTTTTCATTTTTTGGTTTGACTGACTATTCCTTCTCTTCTTGAGACCGAACATAGAAAAAGTCCATTCGGGTATTTTTTCCTCCTACTTGCTTTTCGGTGTTGTTTCCTCTTTTGACCATTTCTCTACTGTTAGTCAATTATTTCTCATCTACTATACTACCAAATGTTCTCATTCTTGTAAACCTAACTGAATACCACATTCCCCTCTTAATTGATTTTGCGCCGTAATTATGATCTTCTTTTGTGCAGTGGCAGAACATTCCTTTCTCCTCTCCCTCCGTTTCTTCGACTTCTATCAAGTGTCCCTATTGCATTGTTCAACCGATTACCTTCTTCTCATTCCCATTTCTGCTTTTGGCTTTTCTCTTAAAGGGGGAAAACTTGCTGGTGTTCCTCTATTCCTTGGCCAAATATTTGGTCTAGCTATCCTCCCACTTCTGTCGACTTTCCTCCTCCTAGCGGTTGGTTCTGCGCAACGCGAGTTGCTTCTGATTGATAGGTATTTCGCATCCAATCATATGAAACTTGGTTTACCTACGGATTTGTAAGGCTACATCGATTGAAGCAGCGGAAGTGTGAATCATTCCGGGATCATTCGTACCAGGAATCCAAACAAGTGTGTAAACACTGCCCAACTATAAATCGATAAAAGTCGAGAAACATGACTATTGACACTACACAAGTGTGCGCTCGTTCGTGTGGTAATCCGAACGTGTAAAATGTAGGCGTTTGATCGTAGAGGCCACAATGAGCATTTTCATAGGCTTAGACCATTTCAGGCCATATTGGGCCAAAATGGACCGTGTAGGCCCTACGGGATCGTGGGCCCCACATGGGTAAACAACACGGACGTGTGGAGATTATTGGGCTAGGCTGTGTAGCTTATGTGACCAAGGCCATTTTTGGGCTTTGTGGGCCACACGGGCGTGTGGGTCCACATGGGCCGCATTATGGGCTTTGGGCTAATTTTCACCGTTTGAGTGTCAAGGTTGCATGGGTCGCCCGAGACGACTGTGGACCTACTATTGGGTGGGTGAGTATACCTAGACCCTAATTTGATGAAATAACCATTATACCCTTATAAGGTAAATAACTGATATACCCTATGTGACGTATGGCTGTTTGAGCATGCCATCTTTACTGTATATACATTTATATTATGTTGCATTGCATGGGGTGGGATATATGATATTAGAGGAAGTGTACTAAAAGGCTATGAGCCTATTACTGCCAGCTCTACTGCAAATACTATTTTAGTGCCGCAATCGGTGCTTATTGGTGTGTAGGGATGGGTGGGTCGATTTAATCCCTACATGGTGTGTAGGGTTGGTACAGAGATAGTGTGTAGAGGTTGAATTGGGTAGGGTTTTCTGATCGCATACTCTACTGATTCTATTGTGGGCTTAGGCCCCACTGATACTGTTACTGTAATGGGCTCAGTCCCAGACTGCTACCGTTATTGTATTACGCTAAAGCCTAACTGATATTGGACAATTTCTGATACGGGCTTAGGCCCAGACTGTATCTGCCTTTTATATGACTGACTGTTTGTTTAATAAGGGATTACACACTGAGTTTTCATAAACTCACCCTTCTGCTTATCTGTGCAGGTAATCCTTAGGTGGGTTGGTGCTGCGAGAGACTCGTAGGTGGCCACAAAACAACTTATGCTCTCATGTTTGTCTTTTAATTTATAAGTAGTTTAATTTGGGTATTTTCATGTAATAAGGCCTCTTTGGAATTTATTTTTAATTTGGGGATTTATATTTGTTAGGTTTATATCTTTTAACAATAGGACACGGGTTTTCAAAAGATAAATGCTTTTCAAAGCACCTCATATACGCAACATATTTTAAAAGCTTCTGCAACAAGCATGGTTTTAAAGCAATCTAATATGATTAACATTTTGCTAAGATGATTAGATTTTTTAACAATGAATGAGGTATCTTAAATTTTCGTTTAGAATTCAAAGAGGTTTTTATTTAGAACGCATTTTTCAATGAAATTATGTTTTTCGAAAAACACTTCAATGTGACATCGCCAGATTCAGCCATAATGTTCAGGCCGGGTTTAAGGTGTTACATTTAATGGTATCAGAGCCAGTTGCAAAATTCAGTTGTGGTTTGGGTTTCTTTAAAACTTAAAAATTTTGAAAAAAAAAGACGGTTTTAAATGATTTGAAATACTTGGAAATATTTGCTGAATGTGTGGTACACCGAGTCTCCGGCACCAATTCTGTAAGTTTTCCAAAAATTTTGTTTGTTTAAATTGAAATATTGAGACTACTGTAGGTAGTAGACTTACTGAAATATTCTGTTTAGGGTAAACTGAAACTGTAGTGAATCTACGATCTGCGGAAACAAAACTCTGAACAACTAATACTATTTTGCATAAAATATCTGTTAATAAACACTGCTAAACTATAAGCTGATGCATAAAACTGTTAAAACAGATAAAGTGTAATTTGATAATGAGCACCAGAGGTACTCGTGGAAGGGGTACAAGAGGTCGCGGCGAAGGCCGTGGAGGAGCTCGGGCTGGGTCTTCTGCATCAGGTCATATGCCTAACGATGAAGCTAAGGAGGCACCGGCTTCTCCAATGACTGAGACTGGGTCACACGATCGTGCGGTTGGGGACAGCGCACTATCCTAAGCTATTTTGCAAATTGTAGAGAGGGTCGCTGGACCTAGCACTGGTACTGTGGGCCGTGGGTTGGTTACGGAGCGACTCTGGTCTAATTGAGCTGAAATTTTTAGCCGTGAGTTGCCCCTAATATGGCTGAATATTGGATTGAGGCCACAGAGAGGATCATGGACGACCTTGACTGCAACCCCAAGCAGAAACTAAAAGGTACAGTGTCATTACTACGACGTGAAGCCTATCAGTGGTAGCTTACAGTTAAAGAGGGTATCTAACCCAACCTATTGACCTAGGAGTTTTTCATGACTACATTCCAAGGAAAATATGTGGGTGCTAGTTATGTGGATGCCCAGAGGAGAGAGTTTTTGAATTTGACTCAAGGGGATAAATCTGTGGCTGAATACGAAGCTAAATTTTTACGACTTAGCTGCTATGAACTTGGGATAGTGGCAACTGAATATGAGCTCCGTGTTCATTTTGAAGATGACCTTAAAGATAGTATACAGGTTTTGATAGCTCCACAGGGGAAGCGCGATTTTTCTGTATTGGTGGAAAAGGCAAAGATTGCTGAAGAAGTTAAGCGTTCAGAATGACAAAACTGTGAGAAAGACTGAGGAAGGAACAAGATGGATTCGGAGCCCTCAAGTTCATTTATAAGGCCTAAGAAAAGGCCCAGAGTTGATGGGCCAGTCAGAGTTGAGACCCCTATTGCTGTTATTGGACTATAGCCCTATGCTGATTGTGGGAGGCACCATCAAGGCGAGTGCTGGAGAAGGATTGGAGCATGTTTTAGGTGAGGATATTTGGAGCACCGTATTAGATATTGCCCATGGAGACTCGATCAGATGCAAGCTACTATAATGGATACTGTTCAGCAGCTGAGAGGTGTTCAGCAGCCACCGAGATGCCGTGGTCAGGCCAGGGGTGAAAATGGTATGAGTCGTGGTCGTGGAGCGGAGGGTAGAGGTACCAGTTATACTGAGGCATGGTAGCCAGCACTGGTTTATGCTGCATGTCGCCGAGAGGATAGAGACACCCCAAATGTTGATACGGGTACGTTCCTTATCCATAATGTACCTTATGCTGCACTGATTGATGTTGGATCTATCCATTCCTATATATAACATGTACTATACCTGAGACCTTGGGGTTAATGATTGAAAGCACCGTGAGTGAGGTTACTGAGTCCAATAGTGGCAGATTTACCTTTGGAGGACCAATGAGTTATCTTCTTGGCGGATTTGATGAAACTCTCTTTTGGAGAAGTTAACCTAATACTGGGTATGGAACGGTAGGTTAAGCAACAAGTGGATTTGGATTGTGCTATCACTCAGGTTAAATGTGGTAGTGTTTTGAAATTAGAGTGAGCAGTAGGACTGTAGTAGTGTAGTCTGTGTTATGAGACTGATTTGATAGTTGAAAATTTCGAGGACGAAATTTCTTTTAGGAGGGGTGAATTGTAACGCCTTGAATTTGGGCCTACAAGTATTAGGTCTTGAGCATGGGAACAGCTAGGAGGCTACACATAAATATTTAGTTATGCAAGAAAGTGACATAAATATATGTCTGGCTTAATAGTTTGGTGCTCTAGAAGTGTCTGGGAAGTTATGGGTTCAAGCCTTGGCTTCCACAAAAAAATTGCTTTTTAAGGATAAAACCCCTATCTTTGGCCAGTAGGGTTATAAGTTTATTTTGGCAAAAACATAACAGAAAGGGCCTACTGGTCTAGTGGATATTGGTGTGTGGAGTGTGCTAGTGGTCTGAGGTTCGAATCCCTGCTTGTGCAAATGGAGATTATTTTTATTGGTGGCCATGGGAGGAAGTTGTGTTTGACCGAAACAGCCAGAAGCTTGAATGAGTTTGAATGGGAGTGAAAAGGGGATTTTCGGTTGTTAAGGTTTGTGAGCAGGAGGCTTTTTAGGAGGAAATTAAGGAATTCAAAATTGGTGGAAGAGTTGTGCCGAATTTGAATTATGGCACTTTAGACTTTCAGCTTTAGCAAGTTGAAGTACTCAGTTTTTGGGTTTGTGAGCATTTTTGGCTCCTTTTCTTTTATTCGCTGAGAACCGATTAGTGTGAGGGTGTGTGGGGTTAGTTTTCTTCTTTGCATTTTTCGGTTTGACTGATTACTCCTTCTCTTCTTGAGGCCAAACATAGCAAAAGACCATTCGAGAATATTTTCCTCTTACTTGCTTTTCGGTGTTATTTCCTCTTTTGACCATTTCTCTACTGTTAGTCGATTCTTTCTCATCAACTATACTACCGAATGTGCTCATTCTTGTGACCCTAACCAAATACCACTCTTCCCTTATCAATTGATTCTGTGTTGTCATTATCATCTTCTTTTGTGCAGAGGCTGAACATTCCTTTCTCTCTCCCTCTGTTCCTTCGGCTTTTATCGAGTGTCCCTATTGCGTTGTTTAACTGATTGCCTTCTTCCCATTCCCTCTTTTGCTTTCGGCTTTTCTCTTAAAGGGGGTAAAAACTTGCTGGTGTTCCTCTATTCTTTGGCCGAATATTTGGTCTAGCTATCCTCCCACTTCTGTCGACTTTCCTCCTCCTAGCGATTAGTTCTGCCCAATGCGAGTTGCTTCTGGTTGATAGGTATTTTGCATCCAATCGTAAGGAACTACGTTTATCTACGGATTTGTGAGGCTACACCGATTGAGGTAGTGGAAGTGTGAATCATTCTAGGATCATTCGTACCAGGAATCCAAACAAGTGTGTAAACGTTGCCTAACTATAGACTGATAAAAGCTGAATACCATGACTATTGACACTACACGAGCGTATGCTCACTCATATGGTAATCTGAATGCGTAAAACATAGGCGTTTGATCGTAGAGGCCACCATGGGCGTTTTTATGGGCTTAGGCCGTTTTGGGCCATGTTGGGTCGAAATGGGCCATGTGGGTCCCACAGGCTAGTGGGCCCCACATGGGAAAACCACACGAACTTGTGGAGGTTATTGGGCCAGGCTATGTAGTTTACACGACCAAGGCCATTTTTGGGCTTTGTGGGCCACATGGGCATGTAGGCCCACATGAGCCATATTATGAGCTTTGGGCCCATTTTCACTGTTTGAGTGTCAAGGTTGCACGGGTCGCCCAAGACGACTGTGGACCTACTGTTGGGTTGGTGAGTATACCTAGACCCCAATTTGATGAAATGACCACTATACCCTTATGAGGTAAATGATTGATATACCCCTCTGTGATGTATTACTGTTTGAGCATGCCATATTTACTATATGTAAATTTATATTATGTTGCATTGCATAGGGTGGGATATATGATATTGGAGGAAGTGTACTAAAAGGCTATGAGCCTATTACTGGAAGCTCTGCTGCAAATATTGTTTTAGTGCCGCAATCGATGCTACTTGGTGTGTAGGGATGGGTGGGTCGATTTAATCCCCACATGGTGTGTAAGGTTGGTACGGAGATAGTGTGTAGAGGCTGGATTGCAAAGGATTTTTTGATTGCATACTGTACGGATTCTATTGTGGGCTTAGGCCCCGATACTGTTACTGTAATGGGCTTAGGCCCAGACTGCTACTGTTATTGTATTGGGCTAAGGCCTAACTGATACTGGACTATTTCTGATACGGGCTTAGGCCGAGACTTTATCTTTCTATTGTATGACTGACTATTTGTTTAATAAGGGATTACACACTGAATTTTCATAAACTCACCCTTTTGCTTATCTGTTCAGGTAATCTTTAGGTGAGTCGGTGCTGCGAGAGACTCGAAGGCGGCCACACAATAGCTTATGCTCTCATGTTTGTCTTTTAATTTATAAGTAGTTTAATTTGGGTATTTTAATGTAATAAGGCCTCTCTGGAATTTATTTTTAATTTGGGGATTTATATCTGTTAGCAGTAGGAAACGGGTTTTCAAAAGATAAATGCTTTTCAAAACACCACGTATATGCAACATATTTTAAAAGCTTCCGCAACAAGCATGGTTTTAAAGCAATCTAATATGATTAACATTTTGCTAAGATGACTAGAGTTTTTAACAACAAACAAGGTATCTTAAATTTTCGTTTAAAATTCAAAGAGGTTTTTATTTAGAACGCATTTTTCAACAAAATTATGTTTTTCGAAAAACACTTCAATGTGACATCGCTAGATTCGACCATAATGTCCAGGCTGGGTTTGGGATGTTACAGCGTAGTACACAGGCATGTGGCTTGGCCGTGTCATCCAAGTCAGGGAGTTACATGGGCACGGACATGGGGTGGGACACGGCCAGGTGTCCCTATTTCGAATGTCCACATGGTCTAAGACATAGGTGTGTCTCTTGGTCGTGTAAGTCACACGATCGTGTGACCCCTACAGCTTGGAGAATTTTTAAAGTTTTTTAAAAAATTCTTTGAGTACCCGATTTAGTCCCGACTTGTTTTTAATGCGTATTTTGGGCCTCGAGAGCTCTCATAAGAGACAATGTGTTTGTTTTCAATTGGTTTCTAACATGAATGTTATATGATATGAAATGTCTGTTTATTTGATCTATAAACTCTGGTAATGCTTCGTAACCCTGTTCCAGTGATGGATATGGGTTAGGGGTGTTACAGTATTTGTTAAACATTAGATAACTAGTGAGCTAATATTTGCTTCTATTTTTCTTTGCATTGAGGACAAGATAAAAAAGGTATTAATGTAATTCATGAATAATTTTATTAAGCCAATCTGTTTGAAAAAAATAAAAGTTTACAAATGAATATACTATAATTAGGGCATCAGATACAACACCTACTCCAGCTTAACCTTAATTTGAAGCTACCATACCAGAAGCTCCAATTCAATTTGAAACAACTCAAGCTCAAGTTGCTAACCTAAACTTAGAAGCTCAAGCTATTCCATCTTAAGCTACAACACCTCAAGCTTCATTTCTATTTGTTTCAACAGTTTTTGAATCTCAAGTTAACACCATAACCTAAATCTTTATATGTTCAACCATCTACTCAATCTTAAGCTTCTGCATCACAACTTCAACCTTAAGGACCTCAATATGAATATTCTGCTACAAGGATACTGAAACTGCCTATATGTCCATCTTAACCTTAAACTATCTAATTTGATACTAACCACCAAGGCTCGTTTATAATTAAACATATTTCATTGTTATTCATATATATTAAAAGAGCTTTTTGAAGAAGTTGATAACACTTTCAAATCAACCACACTCATAAACAACAACCTCAATGTCACAAAGCTCCGGCTATCGTAATTGTAAAATGGATGCCAAGAATAACTAAATAAGGTAGAATGGTAATTCAGCCCAGTCAAGAAAACATTGCAATTGATCCTGGTATAGAGAAAGAAATAGCCAAAACAAGAACAAGGAATAATTGAAGGCTTGAAATTTTAATACCTTTTTAGATGATGTTTTGAACCATTGTCTAAATGTTTTGGCCAATTCTTTTGAGGAATTATGTTTTTTTTGTGTTTGGTATGTAAACATGGGGTTGGTTAAATTCCCATTTTTTTTTGTCATTGGGTCAAGGAGATAGATCCCATAGAATTGAAAGTTTTTTTTTTAATAATTTTATATTCAATTCCAATTGGTTTGTATGGAAACGGTAGAAGTGTAACAACCCATTTTCAGTAAAATTAGAACAGTAGTTTCGGGATCACAAATTCAAGCCAAAAAGAAAATTTATTTTAATATTATTGTATGGTCCGTATTATGATAGGAACGTTATATGAAAATTCTGATAAGAAAATTTTATTGATTATGTGCTTAATTACGGAAATGACTAAATTGCATAAAATACAAAAGATGAATTCTAGTAGCTAGAATGATTAGATAGCTATGAAATTCAAAACTTAGGGTCCTTATATGGTAATTAGACCATTAAAGAAAAGTTAGTAGATATTTTTGATGATTCATCTATGGAAATTTAGAAAAGGGTAAGGATTAAATTGGAAATGAGAAAAATTAATGGATGATAAATAATTAATAAGAAATAAAAATCATTTTATATCATCTTCCTCCCTAAATTCCATGGAAACCCTAGGAAAGAGAAAACAAGCTTTCTTGGCTTGTAGGGATGAAATCAACCCACCCATCCCTGCACACCAAAATAGCACCGGTTACGGCACTAAATAGTATTTGCAACAGAGCTGCCAGTATAATAGGCTTAAACCCATCAGTAATTTGTAGTAGAGCTGCCAATACAGTACACTTCCTCCAATCATATAAAAACCCACCCCCATGCAATGCATCATGCCACATGTCATGTCATATCATAATATTATACATGTAGTCAACACAGTTACAATAGCATGCTAAAATATAAACATACATCACATAGGGGTAAAACAATCATCTTACCATAAAAGGGCAAAACGGTCATTTTACCTCATAAGGGCAAAACAGTCATTTTACCACATAAGGGCAAAAAAATCATTTTACCTCATAAGGGCAAAGTAGTTATTTTATTGATTAAGGGTCCAGGTACGCTTACAGACCCAATAGAAGGTCCACAGTCGTCTCCAGTGACCCATGCAACCTTAACAGTCAAACAGTGAAAATGTGCCCAAAGCCTGTATTATGGGCCCATATGGGCCCATACGCTCGTGTGGCCCACATAGCCTAGAAATGGCCTTGGCAATGTAGATTACACAGCCTGGCCCAATATTCTCCACAGGTTCGTATGGTTTACCCGTGTGGGGCCCACGAGTCCGTGGGGCCTACACTGCCTATTTCGGCCCAACGTAGCCCAAAGCGGCTTAGCCCACGAAATCGATCCTGGTGGCCTCTACGATAAAACGCCCACAATTACACGTTCGAACCACCACACGAGTGAGCGCACGCTTGTGTAGCGCCGACGATCTCTTATTTCAGCTTTTGTTGATTTACGAGTAGAGGCAGTGTTTTACACACCTGTTTACAAAAAACACGCATGTAGTCCTTCAGTATTCCAAACCTTGATCCAAACCAAAAACATTCAATTAGTCACAAGGTAATCAAATTAATGCCCCTCCCCTCTATACCACTTACCCAAAGATCAATTGTCACATACCTTGTTTCAAACCCCAAGCATTTACATACCTAAACTGTTGATCAAGAATGATTTTTCCCCCTTCTTCGACTATTATCTGCATATCAACCAAATCTATTAACCTTGATCATATTGTTCGCACAACCATTTGAACCAAGCGTAAGCCACTTACCAAAACATAAAACTGACTATAGAGAAGGGAAGTAATCAGTCTATCTCCACACAACACCTTATGCGACAGAGCTAGAGGCTTAGCATAAACTGTCCCTAACAAATAACGGTAGTAAAGAATACACTAGATGGAAACTATTAACTCGGCAGAAACAGTAGAAATGAGAGGATAACCGCAAACAGAGTTACCTTTGATCAAGTGCAGAGAGAGAGATTAGACCGCTACAATATCAGTGAATAACCCTTCACTTCACAAAAAGTTCCAGTAACCAAAAGAACTCAACAAACAAGAAAGGCTGAAAGAGATTTGGCGATAAAGAGAGGGAGAGATTCGGCTACCAAAGTAGGTGATATTCGGCTTTACAATGTTAGAGGGGAAACTTGGTAATAGCCAGAAGAGGAGAAGGAGACCAAGGTCAACAGAATCTGAGGGCTAAAAGTCGACAGAATTGGGAATGGGGAAAGGGAAGTATTCGACCAAAACCAAAAGGGCAAGGGAGCACTCTAACAATATTAGGTCAAAGTGGAAGGTTAGAGGAGAGAAAAGAGAATCGGTTTGATAGAAGGTTTGTATGGAAAAATAAACCCAAATGGTACTCGAAATAAGCAAGAACGAAATCACTCCCTAGCACAATCAATCACAAAGAAAGAGAAATGACTGAAATGAGATGAAAGAAAAGAACCAAAATGTTTTCCCCAAAACCCAAAATAGAGTACTCAAACTTACCCCAAAACTGAAATTCCTAAGAGCCACCAGTTCAAGAATCGGCTCTCTCTCCCACTCCTTTCCAATTTCGAATTTGGAAACATGAAAATCCCACATTCGGCATGCTACTCCCTCTCTTCTCAACCTCCCTTGATTTCCTCCTAGAATCTCTCCTGAAACCCCTCAACCTATCTCATCTACTCAGTTCAAACTCCACCCCAACACCCACTACTTAGACTTTTAATGTAACACAAACTCTAGTCGTCTAGCACTGCAAAATTTTAATCCCTTCGTATCTGCAGGGAATCGAACCTTAGACCTCAGGTGTAGATGACACGCCACTTATCCCCTAGACTAGCAGGCTCTTTTCTGTCATGTTTTACCCATATTTAATTAAAAGCCTACTACCTAGAGACAATGTTTGTTCCTTTAAAAACAAAACTTTTTGCATCTGCCCAGGCTTGAACCCAAAACTTCTTAGGCACTCCCAGAACACTTAACCACTGAAAAAATACAGATTTATGTCACTTTCTTGCACAACTAAACATTTATGTGCAGCCTCCAACTGTTCCTAAGCTCAAGACCTAATACTTCTAGGCCCAAAATTCGGGGCGTTACACTTTGTGAGCATTCTGATATAGGATCTTATGAGCTTCCTAACATGGCTCGCTTGAACTTCCTATTATCTTATCTGGTGCTCCCTGATATTATCTCTTCGGAGATATCTGATAAGCTTGATGTAACATCCTAAATTAGGGCCTAGTTGGAATAGTGGTTTCGAGACCATAAATTTGAGATAGAAATAATTATTTTATGATTCTTATGAGGTCTACGATATGAATGCATGCTTATGTGAAAGTTTCATGAAGCAATTCTATGCAAAAAATGTCTAATTGAATTTTTAATGACCAAATTGAATAAGATGCAAAACTTGCATTCTAGAAGCTTTTAGCATGAAATTGCTTTAGATTATGAATTAGAAGGTCCTAATTAGCAATTTGACCAATTTTTAAAAGTTTGGACAAAAATGGACATGTATAAGATAATTTTGAAGGAAAAGCATTAAGGGTATTTTGGTCATTTGGTAAATAAAAGAATAAAAAAGGGAAAATAAGTCAAAATTGGAGTCCCTATTCTTTTCTCATTGCCAAAAATTGCAAGACACCATAGCTAGGGTTTTGTGCAACATTTCAAGCTTGATTGTCAGCCAATTCTAGCACCGTTTTTATTATTCTTTGCATTTTTAAATTGTTTGAAGCATGATCTATCCATTTCTAGCTATATTTTGAGCTAGGGTTCATGTATGAAATTTGGCCCATGTGTACGATACATGTATTTTGTTGATTAATGGATGAATATGAATGTTTGATGCATGATAAACATCTTTTACTAGGTGGTTTTTAGTGAAAACACCTTAAAGGGGACTTGTTTGAAAAAGTGTAAAAGTGGTAGTAATAATGTGAAATAAAGGAAAATATGGGCTGATATGAGCATAGTAAAGGTTCGGCTAGGCTTGGGTAACCAATAAAATGCATGCATTTCATTTTACGAGCCTAAGGACTAAATCGTAAATAAGTGGAAAGATAAGGGTAAAAAGGTAATTTTACCAAAGCATGAATTATGGATCAGTTTGAGTAATGTCATTAATAAACAAGTTAAATTTGGCATTATAGATAAAGAAAAATGTGAACCGGGTCTTTATCGAGGGAAGAATAAAGTATACGACGATTAGGCTCGATTACCATCATTTTTGTACCGAGGTAAGTACATGTGTAAATAATGTGACAATGTGGTTTGTCATGTTATGTTAACATTATGTGATAATTATTTTATTGCTTATTATGTATGCTATGTCTAATAGTACGATTGTAAGCATAAATGATATTATGATCGCTATCCACGACATCACGAGCAAGTACAACAGAGGTGCAATGTGCAAGTGAGAAAAACCCCGTTTGAACTTTAGGAATAGTCTAGGATACAAGTGACATGTCACTAGGAATTAAGAAGTTCGAACTTGTTTAGTGGTCTGGGTTCGTGATATATGTGGCATCCGAGATCGTTGAGTGGTCTGAGTTCATAATGGATGCGATACATGTGTTTTGGTTTTGGGCAATGGTCTTGTGGTTCCTATCGGTGGCTAGGTAATCCTTTAGTGTCAGATACCTGATAGCTTTTGTGAGCAGCCCATTGAGTTACACCTTGATCGATAACTTATATGAGCAAGCTTGTAAGTAGCTCCATTGCGAGTGTTGCATGATATGAGGTAGCTTCGACTACGTATATTTTTTGTGGCACTTATGTGCAAGTTTCCGTGTATCCAATAGTATTCCGAGTGTTCAACGGGTATTATAATGGATGATGCGATGAAAGTCTCAAGATGGGCATGGTAATGAAGGTAAAGTTATTTGATATGCTATAGGTATGTACAAGTACGTACATTATACTCATGAGTGATGCCTTGTTAAAGGATGATATATGACGAGAAAGTACATTCATATATATATATATGAATACTTAATAAATGAGCTAGAATGCTTGAATGATGAATAATCTTGGTGGTTATGTTATTATATATTGTATGATTATGGTTTACTAATATTGCATATTATTTGCATGTGGACTTACTAAGCTTAAATGCTTACTCCCCTCTCTTTTCCATCCTTTGTAGTTCTGCCAAGCTAGTTCGGGCATTGAAAGTTGTCGGAGCATTCAATCACACTATCAAAAGAATATTGTGTATAGTGAATTTGTTATTTTGAGTATGGCATGTATAGGGGACTTTTTTTACTTTGCGATATGTGTCATGTTATTTTGGCCAAATTGTAAAGGCTTATGATGTTTATGATTAATTTTGTAATAGCCATGTGATATGGTTCATGATTGATTCTTGGGTTGTAATATCTAATTGTTCATGCATGCATATGTTGATGCCTTGATGATGTGCTATACGGTTTGTGTGATGGATATATATGAGATATTGTCTTGATAATGTGGAATATGATTGCTTAGTGAATATATGAAGACGTATGGATTAAATACTAGGAGGTAAGTAATGGTTTAATAACCTAAGATGACAATAGTTATAAATGTGCAACTTGAAATTTTGATAATTAAATTGATATGCATGAAGTTTGTATAGAATTCTTCCAAATGGTGTGATTAAGGGAACGTGCAATAGGATGATATTATAAAGATGTGAAAGTGCTATGGTGTTGAATATTGAGTGTCTAAGTATGTCATGTTGCATGTTAAGAAATATGCTTAAGTGCATGAGGGATTAAGGGTGGCAATTGGCTTGGAAAATAGCTTTCAAACTGTCTACATAAGTATGTGTCTTGGTCGTGTATGACACACGGTCTTTCCCACCGGCATGTTGTCGTGTGTCCCCTGCACCCTAATTTTGCAAGTCAGTATGCTCAGTAGTAAACACACGGGCTAAGACACGGGCGTGTGTCTTGGCCGTGTGAGAGACACGGCCTACCCACATGGGCGTGTACTCTGGCCGTGTGAAGTCTGTACCTTTTTATTAAAAATTCATTTAATTTTAACTGGCCACACGGGAGTGTGATATGGCTGTGTAACCCTAAATTGGTATTGATGTTATAGTCAGAGAGTTACACGGCTGGAGGACACAAGCATGTCAAGAGCATACAGGCATGTCCCCTGTTTCACATTGGCGTGTGGCTCTGTATTAGGGGAAATTTCCCAAACTTTTCTAAACGTTCCCGATTTAGTCCCGATCTATAACAGTTCGGTTTAGACCCTAGTCGAAATAGTGGTTTTGAGACCATAAATCTGAATTTGAAAAATATTTTAATATTATTTTCTGCGCTTATTATATGTGAATTAGTATTGTGAAAATTTCGTATGAAAATTTGATTGTTTGTATGCTTAATTTGATAAAAGGACTTAATCGCATAAAATGTAAAAGTGCTTATTTTTTATGACTTTTAAAATATGAGGTCCTTATGTTGTAAATAGACCATTAACATGGTTAATGGACATTAATGACCATTATTTATGTGTTTATTATATGTTTATAATAAGGTCAAAAGGGTAAAATGTATATTTATGTTAATATTAATAAAAGCGAAACATGAAATTGACCATTATCATCCATTTTGCACTAAAAATAAAAGAAAAAGAAGAAGTTAGGGTTTCAGCTAAGAATTTGGCTAATCAATGTATGAGTTTTATTCTATTTTTGATAATTTCTATATTTTTGCGATCATTGCTTTGTATACTATCAAGCCCATGTCTCAATTTCTAAAATTTTTGATGATTTTGAGTTGAGCCATTGATGAAATTATGAGTTTTATGATGTTTGATGATAGTTTATGGAAGTTTGATGTTGGGTTAATATATTTTGTCTTTGAATTTTTGATGAATTTGAGTAATTTGGGCTAAATTGTAAAAATGAGATTTTGAGAACTAAAATTTGAAATAAATGAAATATATGGACTTATAAAAAATACTAGGAGAATTCGTGTAACACCCCAAACCTGGCATAGACGTTATGGACGAATCTGGCATGTCACATCGAAGTATTTTTCGAAAATTGAGCTTTTCGGTAAAAATTTGTTACTGAGTTTAAATCCCTTTATTATTTAACAAAAGTTCTCGTCAAAATGTTTACCTTATTAACCATCAGTGTTATATTAAATTGATTTAAAGACACGAAAGCTTTTTAAGTCGATGAAGTTTAAAACGTCTGTTTTAGAAAATAGTAATTGTTTTAAAAACTTGTCTTTACTTAGACTAGCAGTTTAAAAATATATAATCCAAAGCCCAATTAAAAATTAAAACCCACGAATGGCCTTATTACAAAATTAAAAACCCAAAAGTGAAATTTAAATTAAATAAAGTCAAATGCAAGACACGGCAGTTGTGTGGCCACCTCCACAGTCCCTCGCAGCACCAAATCGTCTAAGGCTGGGGATTACTTGTACAGTTGAAAGGAAAGGGTGAGTTTACGAAAACTCAATTTGTAGCCCCCTATCAGTCAAACAGTATATAGTGCATGGAGTAACAGTCTGGGCCTGAACCCTATTCAGTATCAGTACAGTCTGGGGCTTAGCCTTATACAGTAATAGTGTGGACCTAAGCCCAATACAGTATCAGTACAGTGTAATGCAATTATGCATCCCACCCAAATCCAGCCAGCACACCACCTGTACAAACCAACACACCATGTAGGGATATAAATCGACCCACCCAGTCAGCACACCAATATCGCAGCGAAGCTGCTAATAATAGAAAACGTGGCGAAGTAACTAGAATCAGAATACGTGGCAAAACCATTAGTACAAAACTTCCTCCAAATTAGTCCCCAACCCCATATAGTATGTCATGTCATAAATATTATGTGTATGCAAAGTCATACTCAGTACTATCATATATGTAAATCATAAGCACATCAGTCATACAGAACATAATGGCGTAATCGTCATTTTACCATACAGTAGAATTACGGTCATTTTACCCTACAGGGGCATTACGATCATTTTACCCTACAGGGGCATTACGGTCATTTTACCCTACAGGGCATTACGGTCATTTTACTTTACAGGGGCATTACGGTCATTTTACCCTATAGGGGCATAACGGTCATTTATCCTATAGGGGCATTACGGTCATTTTACCTATTTTGGGGTTTCAGCTCAGATAACATCCTCCGAAGGTCTACAGTCGCCTCGAGCGACACAGATAACCTAATTGATCATAACGGTGTAAATGGACCCATTTAGCCCAAATTCAGTTACGGCTATGTACCCACATAGCCCATGTAACATCCCAAAATAGGGCCTAGTCGGAATAATGGTTTCGGGACCACAAATCTGACATCAAAATATTAATTCTATAATTATTATGAGACCTAGAATATGAGAATATACATGTGTTAAAGTTTCATGAAGAAATTATTTGATAAGGTGTCCAATTGGAAATTAGGGACTAAATTGAATAAATTGAAAACTGGGATTCTAGAAGCAATTTGTATGAAATTGCCTTAGATTATAAATTAGAAGGTCTTGGAGAGCAATTTGCCCAAGTTCTAAGTTTTTGGACAAAAATGGGCTTGCATGGATGAAATTATAAAAAAAAAGGGCTTAAGGGCATTTTGGTCATTTGGCATTTTAATGAAATAAAATGGAAAAAATGAACCAAAAATCAGCCATTTTCGCCCTTGTACCAGCCGAAACTTTCAAGCCGTCCATGGCTAGGGTTTCCAAGCTTTTCAAGCTCAATAGTAAGTGCTTCCAAGCCCCGTTTTTAATGTTCTTTGTATTTTTGAAATCCCGGTAGCTTACTCTCTCATTTCTACCCATATTTCATGCTAGGGTTCATGTTTAAAAATTTACCCATGCATGTGTTACTTGTATTTTGATTGATTACGGAGGAATATTAAAGTTGGATATGTGTTAAACATCTTTTCCTAGGTGATTTTCATGAAAAACCCTTAAAGGGACATTTTTGCAAAAGTTGTAAAATGTGTGGTAGAAATGAGAAAATAATGGAAAATGTGGGCTGCCATAAGAGAGAAAAGTGTTCGGATAGGCTTGGGTAAGGTAGGAATTGCATGTGTTTCATTATACGAGCCTAGGGACTAAATCGTAAAAATGTGAGAGGTTAGGGGCAAAACCATCATTTTGACCGGGGTGGAATTTAGACTTGAAAAGCATAATTTAGAGTGTTAATGATTTAATTTTGTTGTTATAGACCCCGAGGAACACGCTCCAGAGGTCGATCGAGGAAAACGAAAGATTTCAGAATAATTGAAACACAACACCGAAACGAATACTAGGTAAGTTTGGATAACTTAAAGTAGACTCATAATGTGTCTAATTATATGATTTATGAATGCATGATGATTGTATTTAATGATGGCATGAAATTACATGAATTGCAACTCTGATAAGGATATGTTGAAATATTGTCTCGGTTGAGGTTAAAAAGGGAATTCGATGGATAAACCATGCTTGACATGTGAATTGAGATCCTGTATGTGTTGCAGTAAGGATTTAGCCTAGACGGGTAATCCATTGATCTCAATTATGAAAAGGATCTAGCCCGGACGGGTGTTCCTTTCAATGATCGAGCCTCCCAAAGAATATATGTGTATTACGGATTTAGCCCAGACAGGTAATCTGATTTGGGGTCTGAATTTAGCCTGGAATGGTTATTCAGATCCGAACTCATTAAGGATGTTTGTTGTTATAAGGGATTTAGCCTAGACTAGTAATCCCAACATCACCTTATGAGTTTATGATATAGGGAATTTAGCCTGGAATGGTAATTCCGCCGTAAGATGTGGGGTTCACGGAAGTGCATACCTGAAATGATTAACCTTATGAATTGACGGATTATGGATATTCCATCGAGATTTCCTAGAAACTCAACAAGATTAATATGAGATATATGTACAAAATGAGATGTTGAATGATGAGCTCATCTAAGATAAATTACATGGTGCTTTGTTATATGGCTAACTCTTTGAATAAGTGTATGTGATAGGGAAGCCATTTCATCCTTATGGATTTTATTACCCAATTCGGTTGCATGCTAATTACTTGGTAAGTTTACTTTCCGATTATTTGAGCTTACTAAGAATGTAAGTGCTTACCCTTCTCTTTTCCCTGCTTTTCAGAGCTCAAGGACTCGTAAGGATTGGAAGACGGTTGGGAAAGCTAGGACACTATCAAATAGACCAGCTTTGGTATAAAGACATTTCTATTATGTTCAATGCCATGTATAGGACTTTTGAGTATTTTGTTATATGTGTCATTTTATTTGCCAAATGAAGGCATGTAAAGATATACTTACCTTTTTGTATATGGCCATAGGAATTGGCTTGTTTTAAAGTGGGCTATGACCTATAAATCTATGCAAGTTTACACTTTATATAATGGTTTGTTTCCAATTGGCAATGAGTCACAAGAACGAGCCAATCTTGAATGTGTTAAAGAGACATGGAAACCCATAAATACAAAATGCGGAATAACTTATCATGTATGAAACCAATGATATGAGGTTTTCATACAATGACTTTTGCCAAGATCATTTATAAGAATATAATCATGTTTTACTTTGTATTTGGTAATCATTAAGTATAAGTGATGAAAAGGGTGACCAAAGGCTTGGAAATACCCTACTAGGGTCCACACGGTTGGGCACACGGGCATGTGCCTAGGCCGTGTGTGACACACGGGCCACTTCCATGGGTGTGTGGTATGGTCGTGTGTCCCCTGCACCTAAATTTTTAAGTCAGTATTGTACACAGGAGGCCACACGGGCGTGTGTCTTGGCCGTGTGTCCTTAATTGTATGATAAGGGTAAAGTTAGTGTTGGACACGGACTGAGGGCATGGGCGTGTCCCAAGCCACACGGGTGTGTGTTATCACACGGCCCCACCCACATGGGCATGTGACATGTTAAAGTAAGTGTAACACCCCAAACCCGTGACCGTTACCGGATTTGACCACGTGGTGTTACCGGGCTTACTTCCCTTATTTCTCTCTTGGAAATATTTAATTTCTGTTCCAGGCAGGCTAGCTAACTGCGTCACTGTCCTCTTAAAAATCATATCTCGAGTTCCAGAACTTGAAAATCAGTTTTGTAAATTTTCCCTGAAACTAGACTCATAATCCCATCTACACAGGTTTTTCTAGAATTTTTGGTTGAGCCAATTAGTACAGTTTATTAGTTAAAATCTCCCCTGTTTCAGGGTTCGACTACACTGACCTTTGTGCACTACGACTTGGATATCTTCCTGTACAGGGATCCAACACTTATGACGTTTATTTCTAGAGAAACTAGACTCACAAGGGAATCTTTACATATAGAGAATGACTTCTAATTATCTCTGGTTAATTTATAGTAAATTTTCAAAGTCGGAGTAGGGGATCCAGAAACCGTTCTGGCCCTGTTTCGCGAAAACCTGATTATCCCTTAAAATACAGCTCATATGGTCGTTTCGTTTCGTCCATATGAAAATAGATTCATCATGGTTCAATTTCATAATTTATTCACTATTTAATTCTACTTCTACTATTTTTAGTGATTTTTCCATCTCACCTCACTGCTGCTGGTAGCATCTGTTACTAAAGCAAACAATGACTATTTCATAATTCTTCCATGGCCAACTATTTCATCATACATAATACAAACTATGGCCACCTTATCAAAATTAAGGTTTCTAAGGCTCGTGCCTATAGGTTTTAGATTCACACTCAACCGACCACATAGGCCATTTTCGCATGGCTTAAAGTTTACAACCCAAAATTCAACAAAACAAAATAGCCTATACATGCCAAATGTTCTCCTAGTTCAACTACGAAGACAATACCAAAAGATTCCCAATGTGATGACTTCAACGACGGTTCGAAACATAAACGATACGAGTCCAAGAGACCTAAAATGGGTGACAAGAAAACACCGAGTGAGTTTATAACTCAAGAAGTCATAAGCACTTCACAACCATCCGTTACTAAAATTATCATAAAATGAAATAATGAAACAAGGCCCATTGTTCCAGCCATACCGAACTACCATAGTTCCTTAGACCTTTCGGATCAATGTCATACCAAGTCATACATTTACATTTCATATACTATTCAATAGGATATTTGAAGCAATTTCCATTCATCATTTCATTTCCGCAACAATCATGCAATTGAAATCATCACATAGATTTAAAACTTACCGACTCAACCCCGAGCATGAACATAGTATCTATTAGCCACGAACTCAAGGTACTTACTCTTTCCGCTGTCCATACTCCACTCGATGAAGACACACCCTCCATATAATTGTTCGATCGGAGATATATATATATATAGAGTACGCACACACGATGCTTAATACTCCATTTCGCACACTTAGTGCCATGTGATTTAAGCCCGCACATAGTGCCATACCCTTCGAGCTCGCACACCCAAAGGTCAGTATATTTCCAGCATGCACACTTAGTGCCATATATTTCTAGCATGCACACTTAGTGCCATATATTTCCAGCATGCACACTTAGTGCCAATCTCGCCACCGTACACACGTATTGCCCAAGACACTTAGTGCCGAAAGCAAACTTTCTACACATTTCACTATTTCTTTTACATTCAACAATGTCATCATTCCATACACATACATTTTCATTTACATATCATCTCATTAAACACAATTGCATAGATATTATGATCATTTAAAACAATACCAAATATATGCTTAATGACTTACCTTATATTGGATGAAACGATTTCCAATCGACTACTCGATTATCTTTGCTTTGCCTTTGTTTGATTCTCCCCTTTTGATGTCTTGATCTCCTAGTATAAATACATTTAGTAGTTAAATTTCTTGCTGGATACTTATGTGTATAATTTAATGGTTTTCACTCCATTCACAACTATCCTTGTTCAAAATATCAAAACCTTAGCCAACATTCAATTAATGCATCAAGGCCGAATGTATTATCACTATTAAGGTCACCTAGTCTCAAGTATTTTCAATTCTAATGTACAACATCTCAAATTCCTATGACCGATCACACCTATTCTTACTTTCCAATATTCGAAATAATCAAAATCACCTCCTAAACACAATAGTCATGGACAATGCCGAATCCTCAAGTGTTTGAACATAAATTATTTTACTAATATAAACATTCACGAATCATATTCATAGGAAGACCGATTTCTTTCCATAGCACATTCATCATCCATACTTAGATGAAACAACCAAAATCCCTTCCTTTATACCCTAGCCGAATGCTCCAATCATCCATACAAATTACAAATTTTTGCATGGCTAAGTAGGAGCCATTTAACATGCAAGAAAAATAATCATAGGAGAAGAATTTATCATTCTAAGTAAGCTCCTATCTCCAACACTAAATCATTCGGCATTTTGCCTAGACACACACAAGAAATCTCAACTTCCTTGACCTTACCAAGAGTGCATCCACCATTCAACTTAGCATATTACAAAACCAAATCAACAAACTCAAAGCTTACCTCCTAGTAGCCAAAGGTACTTGCCAATTGACTTGAGTAAATCTCCCTTCTTTTCACCCTTTGTTTCGGCTATAGCAAAAGAAAGAAAACATGAACACTTTTTTTTCTTCTTCTCAAGCCATGGCAATTGTAACAAAATGAGAAAGGATGAACAACAAAATTTTTTTTCTCCTTTCTTTTCCTCAACTCACGGCAACAAGGGGGCATCCACACTCTTTTTTTTTGTTCATCATTTCCCTTTTTCTTCATTTCTTTATTCTTTCTAACATGATCCATTAACTAGACATGTTTGAAACATGTTCCTTTGCCCATGCTCTTTATTTTATTATTTCTAACATCCACCATTAGCAAAACATGTTCAAGACATGTTTTCTTTTGCCCATCTTCATTACCATGGCGGCCACTTCCTATAGTTGGCTAAATTGACATGCAAATCCCTCATGTCTTTACTTCATGCATTATTTGGCCACTTAAAATTCACCTATCACATTTTCAAGTCCTAACACATGGGTCCTTTCTTATGAATTAGCACCTAATTAATAAAATCAAGGCACGAAATATTTACGCATACAAATTCCACATACAATAAGCACGAATATAACACCTAATTATTCTTGTGACTCGATTTTATGTCCCGAAACCACTCTCCGACTAAGGTCACATTAGGGTGTCACAACTCTCCCCACTTAAGAGATTTTCGTCCCGAAAATCTTACCGTAAATAGGTTTGGGTATCGTTCTTTCATAGAGTTCTCGGGTTCCCATGTAGCTTCTTCTATCCCGTGTTTGAGCCATAACACTTTTACTAACGGAACTTTCTTGTTTCAGTAACTCTTTCACTTCCCAAGCTAGGATACGAGTGGGTTCTTCCTCGTAACTCATATTGGCTTGCATTTCAACCTCGATGGACTAATCACGTGCGATGGATCGATCTATAGCGTCGAAGCATCGAAACATGAAAGACGCCGTGAATCTTTTCGAGTTCGGGGCAAAATCAAACGATATGCAATCGGACCGACTCGTTCGGATATCTCATATGGCCTAATGAACCTCGGACTCAATTTGCCTTTACGGCCAAATCTGAGTATCTTTTTCCAAGGCGAAACTTTAAGAAACACTTTATCTCCCACCTGATACTCGATGTCTTTTCGTTTCAGATCCGCGTCGACTTCGATGATCGGAGGCTATCTTCGACTTTCACGGATTACTTTCACTTTCTTCAGCATCTTTAATCAAATCCACCCCGAAAATTTTGCTTTCACCGAGCTCAGTCCAAAACAATGGTGTACGGCATTTATGACCGTATAAAGCCTCGTAAGGCGCCATCTTAATACTTGTTTGAAAGCTATTGTTGTAAGCGAATTCAACCAAAGGTAAATATCGTTCCCATGAGCCACTAAACTCAAGGATGCAACATCTCAACATATCCTCGAGTATTTGAATTATCCGTTCGGATTGACCATCGGTTTGGGGGTGAAAAGCAGTGCTAAAATGCAGCTTGGTACCCAAAGCCTCTTGCAATTTCTTCCAAAATCGTGATGTAAATCTTGGGTCTCTATCCGACACGATAGAAATGGTACCCCATGCAATCAAACAATTTGGGAGACGTATAATTCTGCCAATCTATCAAGCAAAAAATCCGTGCGGACAGGAATAAAATGAGCAGACTTGGTCAGTCTATCAACAATGACCCGCATCGAAGTCTTTCTTATTCGAGTCAATGGTAACCCGCACACAAAGTCCATTGTTACTCGATCCTATTTCCATTCGGGTATCATGATTGGTCAAGTAATCCCGATGGTACTTGATGTTCCGCTTTCACTTGTTGACATGTCAAACACTTGAAACAAATTCAAATGTCTCGTTTCATACCGCCACCAAAATTGGCGTTTGAGATCATTTTACATTTTAGTACTACCCGGTGGACGACATTCGACTCTGTGAGCCTCGTTCAAAATCATCGAAACAAGTTCAATCCTTGGAATACATAATCGACCCTTGAACGTCTAGCAATCATTGTCGCCAATCAAATTCGATTCCTCATTCAAACACATTCGACTCGTTTAGCGACCAATTTAGCGTCGACCATCCGAGATTCAAGTATTTGATGAATCAATAACGGTTTGGCCTCTAATTCGACTACTAGCACCTCCTCGGGTGAAACGGATAGATGAGCATCCATCGCTCTCAAAGCGCATAAGATGCCTTACGACTTCTCGCGCCGGGCCACCACGTTGGCCTTTCCTGGGTGATAATCAATGACAAGTTCATAGTCCTTCGACAACTCAAGCCAACGTCTTTGTCGCAAGTTTAGATCTCCTTGAGTCATCAGATATTTAAGACTCTTATGGTCCGAATAAATATGACACCTTTCTCCAAACAAGTAATGTCGCCATATCTTCAAGGCGAACACTATGGCTACTAGTTCAAGGTCATGGGTCGGATAGTTTCTCTCATGCGGCTTTAGTTGTCTCGACGCGTAAGCCACAACTCGACCTTCTTGCATCAACACACAACCTAACCCAAGCAAGGATGTGTCACTGTATATGACAAACTCTTTACCGGACTCCGGCTGTACTAGCACTGGGGCCTCAGTTAAACAAGTTTTTAGTCGATCGAAACTTTCTTGATAGCGTTCTGACCACTCGAACTTAACAACTTTTTAGAGTAGTTTCGTCATTGGTGCAGCTATCACCGAAAAACCTTTCACAAATCGTCGATAGTATCCGGCAAGCCCCAAAAAGCTCCTAACTTCGCAACATTCCTTGAGGTTTCCAATCGACTATGGTCGAAATTTTGTTCGGTCCACCTCGACACCGATCGCGGACACCACGTGCCCCAAAAGCTAACCTCTCTCAACCAAAATTCACATTTATTGAACTTTGCGATAATCGCTTATCTCGTAAGATTTGCAACACTAGCCTCGGTGTTCAAGATGTTCGTTTCATCTCTCGAATAGACCAAAATGTCATCGATAAATACAACTACTGAACCGATCCAAGTATGGCCTGAAAATTCTATTCATTAAATTCATAAATACCATAGGGTATTAGTGAGCCTAAACGGCATCACTAAGAATTCGTGAGTCACCGTACCTCATTCTAAAAGCAGTTTTGGGTATGTCCGATTCTCGGACCCTCAACCGATAGTACCCGACCTCAAATCTATCTTTGAAAACACCGAGGCTCCTTTAATTGATCAAACAAATCGTCAATTCGTGGCAACGGATATTTATTCTTTATCGTCACTTTATTCAACGACGATAGTCGATGCACAATCTCATAGTTCCATCCTTCTTCTTCACAAACAATATTGGTGCGCCCATGGAGAAAAACTCGTCGAAATAAACCTCTATCCGTCAATTCTTGCAATTGAACCTTCAATTCCTTTAATTCCGTTAATGCCATACGATCACGGGGCTATTGAGATCGGCGTAGTACCGGTACAACCGATGCGAATTCCACCTCTCGAACCGGTGGCAATCCGGTAACTCCTCGGAAACACATCTGAATACTCACAAACCACCGTACCGATCCGAGTTTCCTTTCCGCTTTTTTACTTTCAAGCACATACGCAAGGTATGTTTCACACCCTTTTTCACATATCTCCGGCGGTCATAGAAGATATTATCGCTGGCACTCCTTTTAAATCAAGAGACTCGACTCGGACTACCTCATTATTTGCACTCCTCAAATCAATGGTTTTCCTTTTGTAGTCCACCATCGCATCATGTACGGTCACCAATCCATACCAAGAATAACATCGAATTCATCAAATGGTAGAAGCATCGGATCGGCGAAAAGCAGATTCTCGAATTATTAGGGGCATCTCTTGCACACTTTATCAATGAGTACGTATTGACCCAAAGGGTTTGACACTCGAATTACGAACTCGGAGACTCAACAGTAGAGTCTTCTTGGATGCTAAGGTTTCACATACATATGAATGAGTAGAGCCGGGTCAATCAATGCAATCACACTAGTATCAAATAGAGTAAAAGTACCGGTGATAACGTCGGGGAGGATGCCTCCTCTCGTGCTGTGGATGGCATATGCTCTAGCAGAGCACGGGTCTCGGATCGAATAGTCAGATCGAGGCTCCTCTCGATTACCACCCCTACCTCCGAAATTCTGGGGCCTACCTCTAGCAGTCGTTCCACTAGGTCTTGCACCTTGCGTCTTATTACTCTCATCTAGCTCGTGCAATCTCTAATGAAGTGGTCCTTGAACCGCATCCATAACAGCCCTATTAATGACTTACCCCAACATTCACCTAGGTGTCGTCTTCCACATTGGGGGCATTCAGGTTTCTCTCGACGATTATTTCCCACACTAGCTACCAAGTAGCTCTGAGTCCGTCAATGGTCGGGCTCTGATGGAAATTCCCGAAGTCGCCCTCGACTTATTAGTGTCCTCCCTGAACTTCTTTACAGCCGAGAACGGAGCTTTACTCGCCAATCTTTTACGATAATCTCTTGTTTCAAATTCAGCCTTCTTCTTCTCCTTTCCAAGTTCTTCCGCTTTGCGAGCTCGTTCGACTAGTGTTACGAACTCCTTTATCTCCAAAATACCCACTAGCGACTTTAAATCTTCATTCAATCCTTCTTCAAATCTTTTGCACATAGCAACCTCATCAGCCACACATTCCGAGCATACCGACTAAGTCTTACGAACTCATGTTCAGATTCAGATATGATCATACTGGCCTTGCTTGAGTTCCAAGAATTCCTTACGCTTCGATCGATGAACCATTGACTAATGTATTTCTTTCAAATTCGATTGAAAGAAATCCCAAGTAACTCGTTCGTTTGGGACTATGGAAATTAAAGTCCTCCACCAATAGTAAGTCGAGTCTCAAACAAGGATATAGCACACTTAAGACATTCATCGGTGTGCATGATAGTTCATCTAACACTCGAATGGTGTTATCGAGCGAACTCGGCCTTTTCGGCATCATTAGTAACTATGGCCTTGAACTCCTCAGCCCCGCTTCCTAATCAGGTCTGGTGGTTTACTCACCTCACAGATCGAATGGAGGCATTGCGGGCTCTTGGGTGCGATATTTAAATTCGGAATGGTTGGACAGTAGGATTGGTTCGGGCATATTATGCGACCCACTCATTCATCATGGTGAAGAAGGCTTGTTTCGCCTTCATTTTGATTATTCGCGGATGATCGAGGCTCAACAGCGGCGTCCCTTGCGCGGAGCAGCCGCTACACTTTCAACTTCATCCGCCAAGGGTCTCTCTACCCCGGGTTCCATTTGTTAATCAAAACAAAAACTTCAACCGTCAGAAGTCATCACCTTTTTAAGCACTAACAATTTGGCATGTATAGCTAGACTCGCACGCGCTATGGTGGTCCTAGAACCGACTAAATCATAGCTCTGATACCAATAAAATGTAACACCCCAAACCCGTGACCGTCACGGATTTGACCACGTGGTGTTACCGCTTACTTCCTTATTTCTCTCTTGGAAATATTTAATTTCTGCTCGAGCAAAGCTAGCTAACTGCATCACTGTCCTCTTAAAAATCATATCTTGAGTTCCAGAACTCGAAAATCAGTTTCGTAAATTTTCCCTGAAACTAGACTCATAATCCCATCTACATATTTTTTTCTAGAATTTTTGGTCGAGCCAATTAGTACAGTTTATTAGTTAAAAGCTCCCCTGTTTCAGGGTTCGACTACACTGACCTTTGTGCACTACGACTTGGATATCTTCCTGTACAGGGCTCCAACACTTATGCCGTTTGTTTCTAGAGAAACTAGACTCACAAGGGAATCTGTACATATAGAGAATGACTTCTAATTATCTCTGGTTAATTTATAGTAAATTTTCAAAGTCGGAGCAGGGGATCCAGAAACCGTTCTGGCCCTGTTTCGCGAAAACCTGATTATCCCTTAAAATACAGCTCATATGGTCGTTTCGTTTCGTCCATATGAAAATAGATTCATCATGGTTCAATTTAATAATTTATTCAATATTTAATTCTACTTCTACTATTTTTAGTGATTTTTCCATCTCACCTCACTGCTGCTGGTAGCACTGTTACTAAAGCAAACAATGACTATTTCATAATTCTTCCATGGCCAACTATTTCATCATACATAATACAAACTATGGCCACCTTATCAAAATTAAGGTTTCTAAGGCTCGTGCCTATAGGTTTTAGATTCACACTCAACCGACCACATAGGCCATTTTCGCATGGCTTAAAGTTTACAACCCGAAATTCAACAAAACAAAATAACCTATACATGCCAAATGTTCTCCTAGTTCAACTACGAAGACAATACCAAAAGATTCCCAAATGGTGTGATGACTTCAACGATCGCTCGAGCACGCAAAAGCGATACGAGTCCAAGAGACCTAAAATGGGTGACAAGAAAACACCGAGTGAGTTTATAACTCAAGAAGTCATAAGCACTTCACAACCATCCGTTACTAAAATTATCATAAAATGAAATAATGAAACAAGGCCCGTTCCACCATACCGAACTACCATAGTTCCTTAGACCTTTCGGATCAATGTCATACCAAGTCATACATTTACATTTCATATACTATTCAATAGGATATTTGAAGCAATTTCCATTCATCATTTCATTTCCGCAACAATCATGCAATTGAAATCATCACATAGATTTAAAACTTACCGACTCAACCCCGAGCATGAGCATAGTATCTATTAGCCACGAACTCAAGGTACTTACTCTTTCCGCTGTCCATACTCCACTCGATGAAGACACACCCTCTATATAGTTGTTCGATCGGAGATATATATATATAGAGTACGCACACACAGTGCTTAATACTCCATTTCGCACACTTAGTGCCATGTGATTTAAGCCCGCACACATAGTGCCATACCCTTCGAGCTCGCACACCCAAAGGTCAGATATTTCCAGCATGCACACTTAGTGCCATATATTTCTAGCATGCACACTTAGTGCCATATATTTCCAGCATGCACACTTAGTGCCAATCTCGTCACCGTACACACGTGTTGCCCAAGACACTTAGTGCCGAAAGAAAACTTTCTACACATTTCACTATTTCTTTTACATTCAACAATGTCATCATTCCATACACATACATTTTCATTTACATATCATCTCATTAAACACAATTGCATAGATATTATGATCATTTAAAACAATACCAAATATATGCTTAATGACTTACCTTATATTGGATGAAACGATTTCCAATCGACTACTCGATTATCTTTGCTTTGCCTTTGTTTGATTCTCCCCTTTTGATGTCTTGATCTCCTAGTATAAATACATTTAGTAGTTAAATTTCTTGCTGGATACTTATGTGTATAATTTAATGGTTTTCACTCCATTCACAACTATCCTTGTTCAAAATATCAAAACCTTAGCCAACATTCAATTAATGCATCAAGGCCGAATGTATTATCACTATTAAGGTAACCTAGTCTCAAGTATTTTCAATTCTAATGTACAACATCTCAAATTCCTATGACCGATCACACCTATTCTTACTTTCCAATATTCAAATAATCAAAATCACCTCCTAAACACAATAGTCATGGACAATGCCGAATCCTCAAGTGTTTGAACATAAATTATTTTACTAATATAAACATTCACGAATCATATTCATAGGAAGACCGATTTCTTTCCATAGCACATTCATCATCCATACTTAGATGAAACAACCAAAATCCCTTCCTTTATACCCTAGCCGAATGCTCCAATCATCCATACAAATTACAAATTTTGCATGGCTAAGTAGGAGCCATTTAACATGCAAGAAAAATAATCATAGGAGAAGAATTTATCATTCTAAGTAAGCTCCTATCTCCAACACTAAATCATTCGGCATTTTGCCTAGACACACACAAGAAATCTCAACTTCCTTGACCTTACCAAGAGTGCATCCACCATTCAACTTAGCATATTACAAAACCAAATCAACAAACTCAAAGCTTACCTCCTAGTAGCCAAAGGTACTTGCCGAATTGACTTGAGTAAATCTCCCTTCTTTTCACCCTTTGTTTCGCTATAGCAAAAGAAAGAAAACATGAACACTTTTTTTTCTTCTTCTCAAGCCATGGCAATTGTAACAAAATGAGAAAGGATGAACAACAAAATTTTTTTCTCCTTTCTTTTTCCTCAACTCACGGCAACAAGGGGGGGCATCCACACTCTTTTTTTTTTGTTCATCATTTCCCCTTTTTTCTCCATTTCTTTATTCTTTCTAACATGATCCATTAACTAGACATGTTTGAAACATGTTCCCTTTGCCCATGCTCTTTATTTTATTATTTCTAACATCCACCATTAGCAAAACATGTTCAAGACATGTTTTCTTTTGCCCATCTTCATTACCATGGCCACCACTTCCTATAGTTGGCTAAATTGACATGCAAATCCCTCATGTCTTTACTTCATGCATTATTTGGCCACTTAAAAATTCACCTATCACATTTTCAAGTCCTAACACATGGGTCCTTTCTTATGAATTAGCACCTAATTAATAAAATCAAGGCACGAAATATTTACGCATACAAATTCCACATACAATAAGCACAGAATATAACACCTAATTATTCTTGTGACTCGGTTTTGTGGTCCCGAAACCACTCTCCGACTAGGGTCACATTAGGGGTGTCACAGTAAGGGAAATTTTCCAAGGTACCCAAGGTTTATCGAATGTTCTAGGTTTTGTCCCGAACTGCCCCTAGGTATTTTTAGGCCTCGAAGGCCTGTGTAAGGGATGAAATGTACATGTTTGAAAAGTTTTAAATTTGGGCAAAACTCGGTGACCCAATTTAGTATGTTTGTAAGTGTGTGAAACTCTGGTAATGCCTCGAACCCTTTCCCAGCATCGGATACGGGTGAGGGGTGTTACATTTAGTGTAATTGGAGCTACGATTTAGTCAGTTTTAGGACTCCCGTAGAGGATATTGAGGTTTTCTATACATGCCATTATTCGAATATTGATAGTGTGACATCTCCTAACTGTTTAAATTGTTTTGAATATAGTAAATGTCTTCCAATCAGGCGCAAGATGAGTCCGAGGGAGCCGAGAGCCATGCTCCAGCTTCCTTACAACGAGCTGTATCTAGTAGTAGTAGAAGGCTTATATCTGAAGGCCAGAAAGAGGCCCTAGCTGCCTTCTTTGATATGACGGACGAATGGTTTGGGGATTACCTGAGGAATCACCCCAACATACCAAGGCCTCCCCACCCTTTAACCAACTTGATGATGATGTGCCACGAGGTATGGCACCGGTAAGAATTGGTAAGGCCCCTGTAGATAAGCTTAGAAAGTATGGGGCTGAGGAATTTAGATCTAAAATTGAGGATGATGCTGAAAGAGCCGCGTTCTAGCTCGAGAATACTACATGGGTGTTAGATGAATTATCATGCACACCCGAAGAGTGTTTAAAGTGTGCCATGTCTATCCTAAAGGATACTGCATACCATTGGTGGAAGACTGTATCCTTGGTAGTGCCAAAGGAAAATATCACTTGGGATTTCTTCCAAGCAAAGTTTAGGAAGAAATACATTAGCCAAAGGTTTTTAGACTCGAAGCAAAAGGAGTTCCTAGAACTCAAACAAGGGAACAAGACTGTAGCAGAATACGAAAGAGAGTTCGTGAGGCTAAGTCAGTACGCAATTGAATGGGTCCAAACTGAGTCAGAAATGTGTAAACATTTCGAGGAGGGTTTGAATGAGAAAATCAAATTTTTGATTGGGATCCTTGAAATACGGGAGTTTGTCGCATTGGTTGATCGGGACAAGAAGGCCAATGAGCTTTACAATGAAAGAAAGCAAGCAAAGAAAGAGCCTCGAGTTGCAAGCATGAGGTCCAGCGGTAAAATACTCTCGTTTCCCACAAAGAAATCAAAACTCCAACAAGAACGCTCCACTTCATCGGTAAGATATTCAGGTAGAGCAAGAGGCTCTAAACGATGAAGCTAGAAGTCTTTCTCCTCGATGGTGACTAGTTTGGGGAGTGTAGATGATCAAAAGCTGAAGTGTAAGACTTGCAACAAATTTCACTTCGGAGAGTGCCGAATGAAGAGTGGCGCATGTTTCAGATGTGGTTCTCTTGACCACTTTCTTAGGGATTGCCTTGAGCGAGTTGAAAATGAAGTAGAAGTAACCCCGAAGTCGAGTGCTCCCATTGAACGAGGCAGAACTCCGAGATATCCTGAAAGTACCATAGTAGTCGAATCGCGGCTAAAGACACTGCAAAACCAGAGGTTCGAGCTCCGGTAAGAATGTATACAATACGTGCTCGAGAGGAAGCCTCTGCTCCTGACGTCATCACGTGTACTTTTTCTTTTTTCAATACATGTGTTATTGCCTTGATTGATCCGAGGTCGACCCATTCATACATTTTCATGAATTTGGTGTCTAGTATGAACATACCCATTGAGCTTATGGAATTTATTATTAAAGTGTCGAACCCACTAGGCAGGTTAGTCCTAGTTGATAAAGTTTGTAAAAATTGCCCTTTGACGATTCGGGGTCACTGTTTTTCGGCTAACCTTATGTTGTTACCATTTGATGAATTCGATGTAATACTTGGTATGGATTGGTTAGCCCTGCATGATGTAATTGTAAATTGTGGTAGTAAGTATATCAAATTGAAACACCCGGATGGTGAGATTCTACGGTCGATTCAAGAGAATTGAGTTCACCGTCGGTTGTAATCACGGCAATGGTTGCTCAGAGATATATGAGGAAAGGATATGAAGCCTACCTTGCATTTGTATTGAACACTAAAGAAATAGAGTTGAAGATTGAGTCTATGCTGATAGTATGTGAGTATCTAGATGTGTTCCTAGAAGAATTACCTGGATTACCTCCCGAAAGGTAAATAGAATTTGGTATTGAATTGGTGCTAGGGACAACTCCCATTTCAATTACCCCGTACAGGATGGCGCCGACCGAGCTGAAAGAATTAAAACCACAGTTGCATGAGCTGACGGATAAAGGATTTGCAAGGCCAAGTTTTTCACCTTGGGGTGCCCCCGTATTATTTGTAAAGAAGAAAGATGGTTCGATGAGGCTATGTATAGATTACCGCCAACTGAACAAGGTAACTATCAAGAATAAGTATCCTTTGCCAAGGATTAATGATTTTTTCGACCAGTTGAGAGGAGCCACCGTGTACTCTAAGGTAGACTTGAGGTCTGGCTACTATCAATTGCGAGTTAAAGAATTGGATGTACCTAAGACAGCTTTCAGGATGGGGTATGGTCATTATGAATTTCTTGTCATGCCATTTGGGCTGACAAATGAACCATCCGTATTTATGGACCTAATGAATAGGATCTTCGGCCATATTTGGATAAGTTTGTCGTTGTGTTCATTGACGACATCTTGATTTATTCCAAAGATGAGACAGAGCATGCGAAGCACTTGAGAATTGTGTTGCAGACCTTGCGGGAAAAACAACTGTATGCTAAGTTTAGTAAGAGTGAGTTTTGGCTCTAGGAAGTCAGATTTTTGGGTCATATTGTTTCAGGTGAAGGCATCCGAGTTGATCCAAGTAAGATCTCTTCTATCGTCGAATGGAAGCCGCCTAAAAATGTAACCGAGGTTAGAAGCTTTTTGGGCCTAGCCGGTTACTATCGAAGGTTTGTGAAAGGATTCTCTATGATAGCGACTCCGATGACGAGATTGTTACATAAAGACATTAAATTTGAATGGACGGAAAAGTGTCAGCAAAGTTTTGAGAAGTTAAAGACACTGCTGACTGAAGATCTTGTTTTAGTATTGCCTGAGTCGGGAAAAGAGTTTGTGGTCTACAGTGATGCATCCTTAAATGGATTGGGTTGTGTACTTATGCAAGATGGCAAAGCAATAGCCTATGCTTCACGGCAGTTGAAACCGCACGAGAAGAACTATACGACACACAACCTAGAGCTTGCCGCCATCGTTTTTGCTTTGAAAATTTAGAGGCATTATTTATATGGTGAGACTTGCTACATATTCAAAAATCACAAGAGTTTGAAGTATTTAATTACTCAAAAATAATTAAATCTGAGAAAGCAGAGATGGTTAGAATTAATTAAGGATTATGATCTGATCATCGACTATCACCCGGGAAAGGCGAATATGGTCGCCTACGTGTTGAGCAAAAAATCCTTGTTTGCATTAAGGGCCATGGATGCTCGTTTAGCATTGGTTGACAATGGTTCATTCTTGGTAGAGCTAGAGGCTAAGCTGACATTTCTTTAAGAAATCTATAATGCTCAAACTAATGATGATGACTTTCAAGCTAAAAGGACTCAATGTGAGTCAAGTATTGAATTAGATTTTTGGATTGGTTCTGATGGATGTTTGATGTTCAGAGATAGGGTTTGTGTACCCAAAGACAATGAGCTTATTCAGAAAATTTTACAAGAAGCACATAACAGCCGTTTATCAATTCACCCAGGATGTACCAAGATGTACAACGATTTGAAGAAAATGTACTGGTGGAACGACATGAAAAGAGATATTTTTGAATTTGTATCGAAATGCCTAGTATGTCAGCAAGTTAAAGCTGAACATCAAGTACCTTCAGGTTTGTTACAGCCTGTGATGGTCCCCGAATGGAAGTGGGACAAAGTTACTATGGATTTTGTGATAGGATTGCTATTACCTCTAAAAAAGAAAGATGCCATATGGGTCTAGTGGATAAGTTGACGAAGTCTGCTCATTTTATTCCGGTAAGGACAGATTATTCTCTCGATAAGTTGGCTGACTTATATATTTCTGTGATTGTGAGATTACATAGGGTACCACTGTCGATTATTTTAGACAGAGACTCGAGGTACACATCAAGATTCTGAAAGAAGTTACAAGAAGCCTTGGCTACTAAGTTGAGGTTTAGTACAATTTTTCACCAGTAGACCGATGGTCAGTCTGAATGGATGATTCAGATTCTTGAGGATATGTTGCGATGTTGCATCCTTGAATTTCAGGGTAGCTGGTCAAAATACTTGTCGTTGGTAGAATTTGCCTGCAACAATAGTTTTCAAACAAGTTTGAAGATGGCACCTTATGAGGCCTTGTATGGCAGGAAGTGCCGAACTCCATTGTACTGGACAGAACTCAAGGAAAGTCAGATTCATGGAGTTGATCTGATCCTGAAGAAAAAGTTAAAGTGATACGAGATTGTTTAAAAGCGGCATCGGATAGGCAAAAGTCATATGCTGATCTGAAAAGAAAGGAAATTGAGTTCTGAGTTGGAGATAGAGTATTCTTAAAAGTATCTCCATGGAAAAAGGTGTTGAGATTTGGTCAGAAAGGCAAGCTGAGTCTACGATAACATATGAGATCACCGAAAGAGTTGGACCGTTAGCCTATCGTCTGACGTTGCCACCTGAACTAGAAAAGATTCACAGTGTGTTCCATGTATCTATGTTAAGGCGATACTGATCAGACCCCTCTCATGTGATTTCGCCGGCTGAGATTGAAATTCAGCCAGACATGACTTATAGAGAGGAACTGGTTAAGATATTGGCTCGTGAAGTTAAACAATTGAGGAACAAAAATGTGACTCTAGTAAAGGTTTTATGGCATCGGCATGGTGTAGAAAAGGCTACATGGGAGCTAGAAGAAACCATGAGAAGCCAATATCCGAACCTGTTTACTAGTAAGACTTTCGAGGACGAAAGTCCCTGAGGGGGGAGAAATGTAACATCCCAAAATAGGGCCTAGTCGGAATAGTAGTTTTGGAACCAAAAATCTGACATCAAAATATTTATTCTATGATTATTATGAGGCCTAGAATATGAGAATATGCATGTTTTAAAGTTTCATGAAGAAATTATTTGAGCAAGGTGTCCAATTGGAAATTAGGGACTAAATTGAATAAATTGTAAAACTTAGATTCTAGAAGAAATTTATATAAAATTGCTTTAGATTATAAATTAGAAGGTCTTGGAGAGAAAATTTCCCAATTTCTAAGTTTTTGGACAAAAATGGGCTTGCATGGATGAAATTTTAAAGAAAGGGCATTTTGGTCATTTGACATTTTAATGAAATAAAATGGGAAAAATGAACCAAAAATCAACCATTTTCTCCCTTTTACCAGCTGAAACTTTCAAGCCCTCCAAAGCTAGGGTTTTTAACCTTTTCAAGCTCAATAGTAAGTGCTCCGAAGCCCCGCTTTTACTATTCTTTGTATTTTAAAATCCTAGTAGCTTACTCTCTCCATTTCTACCCATATTTCATGCTAGGGTTCATGTTTAAAAATTTACCCATGCATGAGTTACTTGTATTTTGATGGATTATGGAGGAATATGAAAGTTGGATGTGTGTTAAACATCTTTTCCTAGGTGATTTTCATGAAAAACCCTTAAAGGGACCTTTTTACAAAAGTTGTAAAATGTGTGGTAGAAATGAGAAAATAATGGAAAATGTGAGTTGCCATAAGAGAGAAAAGTGTTCGGCTAGGCTTGGGTAAGGTAGGAATTGCATGTGTTTCATTATACGAGCCTAGGGACTAAATCGTAAAAATGTGAGAGGTTAGGGGCAAAACGGTCATTTGGACTGGGGGTGGAATTTAGACTTGAAAAGCATAATGTAGAGTGTTAATTATTTAATTTTGTTGTTATAGACCCCGAGGAACAAACTTTGTGGGTCGATCGAGGAAAACGAAATATTTCGGAATAACCGAAATACGACACCGAAATGATTACCAGGTAAGTTTGGATAACTTAAAGTAAACTCATAATGTGTCTAATTATATGATTTATGAATGCATGATGACTGTATTTATTGATGGCATGAAATTACATGAATTGCAACTCTGATAATGATATGTTGAAAAATTGTCTCAGTTGAGGTTAAAAAAGGAATTCAATGGATAAACCATGCTTGATATGTGAATTGAGATCCTGCATGTGTTGCAGTAAGGATTTAGATCAGACGGGTAATCCGTCATCTCAATTATGAAAAGGATTTAGCCCGGACGGGTGTTCCTTTAGATGATCAAGCCTCCTGAAGAATATATGTGTATTACGAATTTAGCCCGGACGGGTAATTCGATTTGGGGTTTGAATTTAGCCTGGACTGGCAATTCAGATCCGAACTCAATAAGGATGCTTGTCATTATAAGTGATTTAGCCTGGACTGGTAATCCCGACATCACCTTTTGAGTTTACGATATGGGGAATTTAGCCTGGGCTGGGAATTCCGCCGTAAGATGTGAGGTTCATGGGAGTGCATACCTGAAATGATTATCCTTATGAATTGACGGATTATGGATATTCCATTGAGATTTCCTAAAAACTCAACGAGATTAATATGAGATTTATGTACAAAATGATGAGCTCATCTAAGATAAATTACATGGTGCTTTGTTATATGACTAACTCTTTGAATGAGTGTATATGATAGGGAACCCATTTCATGCTTATTGATTTTATTACCCAATTTGGTTGCATGGTAATTACTTGGTAAGTTTACTTTCCGATTATTCGAGCTTACTAAGCATGTAAATGCTTATCCTTCTCTTTTCCCTTCTTTTCAGAGCTCAAGGACTTGTAAGGATTGGAAGACAGTTGGGAAAGCCAGCACACTATCAAATAGACCAGCTTTGGTATAAAGACATTTCTATTATGTTCAATGCCATGTATAGGACTTTTGAGTATTTTTTTATATGTGTCATTTGATTTTCCAAATGAAGGCGTGTAAGGATATACCTATCTTTTTGTATATAGCCATAGGAATTGGTTTATTTTGAAGTGGGCTATGACCTACAAATCTATGCAGGTTTACACTTCATATGATAGTTTGTTTCCAATTGGCAATGAGTCACAAGAATGAGCCAATCTTGAATGTGTTAAAGAGATAGGGAAACCCAAAAATACAAGATGGGGAATAACATATCATGTATGAAACCAATAATATGAGGTTTCCATACAATGCGTTTTGCCAAGATCATTTATAAGAATATAATCATGTTTTACTTTATATTTGGTAATCATTAAGTATAAGTGATGAAAATGGTGACCAAAGGCTTGGAAATAGCCTATTAGGGTCTACACGGTTGGACACACGGGCGTGTGTCTAGGCTGTGTGTGACACATGGACGACTCCCATGGGTGTGTGGTATGGCCGTGCGTCCCCTGCACCTAAAATTTTAAGTCAGTGTCGTACACGGGCAGGCCACACGGGCGTGTGTCTTGGCTGCGTGTCCCTAATTTATGATAAGGGTAAAGTCAATGTTGCACATGGGTTGAGGGCATGGGCGTGTCTCAAGCCACACGGGCGTGTGTGATCACACGGCCCCACCCACACGGGCGTGTGACACTTGAAAGTAAGGGTAATTTTCCAAGGTACCCAGAGTTTATCGAATGTTCTCGGTTTTGTCCTGAATTGTCCCTAGGTATATTTTAGGCCTTGAATGCCTGTGTAAGGGATAAAATGTACATGTTTGAAAAGTTTTAAATTTGGGCAAAACTCGGTGACCCGATTTAGTATGTTTATAAGTGTGTGAAACTCCGGTAACGCCTCGAACCCTGTCCCGGCATCGGATACGAGTGAGGGGTGTTACAGCTCTATCCAATATTTATCACTTACCGTGGATTTAATCTGTGTAGGGCCCACGAACCCATTAGGCCCACCCAGCCCATTTTGGCCCAATGTGGCCCATAATAGCCCAAGTCCACGAAAATGCTCGTGGTGGCCTTTACAGTCTATCGCCTAGGATTTATGGACTCAGTTTACCCTACGAATGATCGCACGCTCGTGAGGCCTCAAATGTCAAAGTTTCGGCACTTCGGCTTTTCGGCTTTTACCGATCTACAGTAAGGAAGGGTGTGGTTACACACCTGTTTATGCAACCGTTCCAATTTCCTCAGGCGCCCAACCTTGACCGAAAGTAGTGTGGCTAAGTACACATAGATCAATGACTAAAACGATCACACGCTTCTCGCCGGATAACTGCATACACCATAGATCTTATTAAACAAGACCACTCATAGGCGTGGCTTAAATCCATGATCATCAACTCCAAAACAAGGTATCATATTACTTTTATAGAATCGTGAGGAAGAAAGGTTTTGATCACCTCCAAAATACTTGCACTCCACCACTTCTCGTGAGAACCTAGAAACCCAACGATTCACGTAAGAAACCAACAATTCGTCGTCAAAACACAAGGAGAAAGGAGGATTCGGCTTTAAGAAACAAAATGAGGGAAAACAAGCTGAACTAACAGAAGACAATACAACACATGCCTTAAGTCACGAACTCTTGTAGAAATTGAGTTAATCAACCCTCACCATAGGGCTCAGTAATAATCGACCAAGAATACCCAAGAATAGAGAAAATCGAAGAAAATAAAGAATGGCAGGGGAACAATCGGCTACTAAAGAAAAATCAAAAAGAAAGAATAAAACTTAAACAACTCACTGATTGACCAAAGATCAACTACAAAAACTGAAAGCAGAAGTAGGAAGAGAGCAATACGGTAAGGGCTTAAATATTAATGGAGAAAAGATGACAAGAAAAGAGGAGATGATAAAGGCTATTCGGCAGGAGATCAAAAGAAAAGATAAATAGTTTGAGGGCTACCCGAGAGAAGTATGGGTAATCAACCACTAAAAGAAAAAATGGAGAAAAAGAGAGACGAAAGAGGAGAAAATGGCATAATCGGTTAAAGGGAGAACAACAAAAAATGTTGATTGGAGACAAAGAGTTAAGAGCAAAATGGTAACAAGGAAACCAAAAAGTAGTGAAAAGAGCACAAAACGAAAGAAAATACCCCAAAAGTCAACACTACATTCGACTTCAGAACAAAGAGTAGTCAAAAACCCGAAATAGAGAGTCACACTCCCATTACTAAGTCGAATTCCTGAGTGGTTGATGTCCACCAACGTCGACAACTCTTCCCTTCATAAAAAATCCCTTAATTTTCTCCCCTATCCCTCCTAAAAATCCTCCTTAATCTCCTCTTTAATTTATTCCACCATCTACTCTTTAACCAATTCAAATTCCACCTTGCAGAGTTCTAGTCCACTTCTGCTTCTCATATGGCAAGAGTAGCAAAATAAATACTCTTTTTACCTTGCCAATACGTGAACCTTAGACCTCCAGAAACTACCACACGCCACTTACCACAGGACCACAAGCTTATTTGTGACACTTTTTACCCACAAATATTTATAAGGCCTGTAAGCTAAAGCCAAGGTTCACTTAAGGGGAAAAACTAATTTTTTTGTAAAAGCCCAAACTTGAACCCAGACTTCTCAAACATTCCCAAACACACCAAATCACTTAGCCAATAAAACAAACATGAAATTTGTGTCACTTTCTTGCTTAACTAAAATATTTATGAGTAGTATCCTAACCGCTCTCATGCTCAAAGCCCAATACTTCTAGGCCCAATTTCGGGGCGATACAATTCACCCCTTCTTAAAGAAATTTCATCCCCAAAATTTCCAACTAGCAAGGTAGTCGCGTAACAACTACACCACTACGCTCCCCCTACGCACTCTGATCCCAATAACGCTAACACACCTTACCTTGAACCTGGAACCTCTTACACATACCCAAAACACCTACCCACTGAAGTAGATAGACATCACACACATACAATCTCTTATGCCCAAATAATCACACTCAAACAAAACATACCTGACTTAAAGGTGATTCAGCAATCCCGAGCCTGATGTTCTTTAGACCCGCATCTGAGACATGCTCCTGACTTTCTCCAGCATTTGCTTGGATGACGCCTTCTACAATGCTCACAAGTCAGAAAGTTCAAATGCGTTTTAACATGCTTCACAAAATGAGGCTCTAGCCCCTAAGAACTACGATCTCTCTTTTTCTTACAGTCCACACACCTAGCCCAGAGTGTTTCACCAATCTCCTTAGCTTCCTCTAGCACTTCCCTTACTAACCGGGTTAGTGCCTTAGTACCAAGCTCCGAGTTATCGCTACCTGAAGTTGACAGACTTACCCTAACTTTCGTCTCCTAAACCATCTCATGTTCCGGTGAAGCTAGTGCCTCCCTAGCAGGCATGTGTCCCGATGCTGAAGACCCAACCCTAACACTTTCTCGGCCTCTACCGCGGCCACGTGTACCCCTTCCTTGAGTACCTCTAGTGCTCATTTTGATAACGAATTATCTGTTTAAAAGTCTTATGTATCAGTTTGTAATTTCAGTAATTGTTAACGAATGTGTTATGAACGACAGTAATTAGGGTTTGTTTTCACAAAACAAGATCTTACTACAATTTTCAGTCTTCTATAGTATTAGTCTACTCTAACTAAAAAGTTTCAGTATAGTCCTACTACCTATAGTTGTCCCTCAGTAATACCTTTTAGTTCAAGCAATTTACAATAAAAGAAGAACTTACAGATTCGGCGTTGGAGATTTGGTGTGCCACACTGGTAAACCTTCCAAAAATATTTCAAGAACAATTTTCTAAAAATTCCTAATACTTTCAAAACCCATTCCATAGCCGAGTTTTGTAATTTGGCTCTGATACCACTAAATGTAACACCCTCAACCCGGCTTAGACGTTATGGTCGAATCTGACGTGTCACATCAAGTGTTTTTGGAAAATTGATCTTTTCAGTAAAAATCTGTTACTGAGTTTAAATCCTTTTATTATTATTTAACAAAAGTTATCGTCAAAATGTTTACCTTATTAACCATCAGTATTATATTAAATTGACTTAAAGACGAAGAAGCTTTTTAAGTCGATGAAGTTTAAAACACATGTTTTAGAAAATAGTAATTGTTTTAAAAACTCGTCTTTAAAACTCGTCTTTACTTAGACAAACAGTTTAAAAATTTATAATCCAAACCCCAGTTAAAAATTAAAACCCACGAATGGCCTTAATACAAAATTAAAAACCCAAAAGTGAAATTTAAATTAAATAAAGTCAAATGCAAGACACGACAATTGTGTGGCCACCTCCACAGTCCCTCGCAGCACCGAATCATCTAAGCTCATGTAGCTCACCCCTTTAGTGTTTCCCCTTGCAAGTACGCTAGATTTCGGTAGCTGGACTCAGTATACAGAGGTCTTGGATAGTCTCGATTGAAGATAATTTATCAGTTATCTTTCCAATTTTGATTTACCATTTTAATTTGTAGGGTTTTATAAAACTGTGGTACAAGTTCTGTTTTAAATTTTCAATTGTACCTTTTATTTTGTATATATACTAAGCTTAACTGTAATCCTTCTATTTGAAAGCCAATGTTAAATTGTCATTGGATTGTCAAACTTAAGATGTGGTAATGGGAAATGAGACAACATGTTTTATAAAATTTTTCTACGATGACTTCGGTGATTAATGTAACCCTCGAGATTCGGTCTAAACTTCTAGGCCGTGTTTAAGGTGTTACATTTAGTGGTATCAGACCCAGGTTTGCAAAAATTCGGCCTGAGTTTTTACGTATCTGTGTACAGACACGCTTATTTTTTAAAAAAAAATTGAAAAACTTTATTACAGTAAGTTGAAACGATTTTTATTTTGGGAGATGTTTTACGGAAATAAAATGTTTGTGTGACAGCCCTAATTTGACCCTAGTCGGAAAGTGGTTTCGGGACCACAAAACCGAGTCACGAAAATAATTAGATGTTATATTCTGTGCTTATTATATGTGAGTGCATGTGTGAAAAATTTCATGCTTTGATTTTGTAATTTGTATGTGAAATTATTAAATAGGGCTTATGTGAAATTTTTTTTGAAAATGTGATAGGTTAAATTTGAAGTGGCCAAATAATTTATAGTGTAAAATAAGTGGATTTGCATGTCAAATTTTCCACTTTAATTTGTAGTGGCTGACCATAATGATGATGAGAAGCAATATATGCATTATATATTAATTTTATAATAGTTAATGGCTTAAATTATGAAATAAAAATTAATTAAAATAAGAAAAGATGATAAAAAGAAAAACAAAATGTTTTGGTTCATTTTCTTCCTTAGCTTAGCCGAATCTTAAAGAAGAAAAGGGGAGATAGCCATTCGGTCACCTTTGAGTTGGAATTAAGGTAAGTAATTCATGTTAGTTTTTGAGATTTTAGCATAATTTAAGCTAGTTACTAAGTCCCTTACTTAGCCCATGTCAAAATTTTGAATTGTGTGGTGATATGAGTAATCAGTTATGGAAGAATTTGAATGGAATTGTTGTTGTTTTCATGTTTTAATGAGTAATTGTGGATGAGTGAAGTTTGAGCTAGCTAAATGTTCATATAGGTGCATTAGATAGGAAGGTGAAATCGGCTTGTGTGTATGTGTAGTTGCCGAATGTGAATTTAGATTACATTGAGTAATGTTGCGTTTTAAAATGATGAAATGGTGATTTAAGCTTGATAGAATTTTGTTAAGAATGAATGAAAGAATATGTGTATTCGGCTATGGATGTTTGGATGATAAATTAGTGTGGATGCCTTGATGAGTTATGCTCAAATTATAAGTTGAATTTAAGCTTGTTAAATTTGCCCTTAATATTTTCAGATAAGTTACTTAGTTAAGCTTGTTAAATCTGCCCTTAATATTTCCAGATAAGTTACTTAGTTAAAGAAAATTTTAAAGTACTTAGTTAATTGATACTAGGTTAATGGTGTGTGTATAAATTAATATAAACTTTGTATATGTACTAAAGGTTGTAGATGAATTCGGCCTTAGGAGAAATTTTGGTATAAAATGCTTGAATGTTAACAGGTTATTGCTTTAATGACCGAATGTGTCAATGGCTAATGCATGGACTAGTTGATTAATATATGTTAAAAGGGAAACATAAATAAATACCTATTTGATGAGCTATTTATATATATTCGGCTATATGGTAAAGATATATATATGAAAATATGATAAGCCTTATGAGTTTTGTGTTTGTGTATGTGAATTAAGTATACAATGAATATTTGACTATAAGCTAGCTTGATGGGACCTTAATAAATTAAATTTTGTTTGAATTAGCTCAAGAGCATAGAGAACCAAGGTTGGACAGGGGAAAAGAGAAAGTAGTTGAATAGCCGAACCAAGACTATTCGAAAATATATTCGAGGTAAGTTTTAAGTAGTTAAATATATATAATATTCGATAATGACATGACAGATTATGAGAATTAAGTATTACTTGTCATATATGTATATAGCCGAATGGCAATTGTAATGGAAGTAAAATGTGATATGCTTTCATGATCAAATGATAGTGTTAGATGAATATGAGTAAGATGTTACGTGTAAACTATCAAATGTTGAATGTGAGTAATGAAATGAGATAAAAGTGAATAAAATGTAGGATGATATATTCGAATAATGCTTGTACCCAATTTGGTGTGATTGTGTTATATAAAACTTGTTGGTTTGAATATCGCACAGTATTATTCGGGCTTTGAGCCTAGCAGGCTATAATGCCGGTGAGATACTATTTGGGCCTTTGAGCCTAGCAGGCTATAATGCCGGTGAGATACTATTCAGGCCTTTGAGCCTAGCAGGCTATAATGCCGGTGAGGTACTATTTGGGCCTGTTGAGCCTAGCAGGCTATAATGCCAGTGAAATGATATCGGGCTTCGAGCCTAGCAGGCGAAATGCCGGTGAATGAATTCAGGTTTTTAAACCTAGCAGGCTGAATGCCGGTGATTTGATAAAAGTCTAAAACTAAGATACCTCGTGTTAGAACGAAAAATGAATACATTCAATACGTTAAGTTGGCCAGATACGTATTATGTATTTATATGTGCTTATGATTTGAATTGAATCATAAATGTATAATGTGATACATATGCAAATAAATGTTTTATCTATATCTATGATCATGATACATTCGGTCAAGGTGTGAAAGTATGCAAAAATATTCGATTTATTTATGCCATATGAATTCAGATTAAGTGAAATTAGAATGCTAATTGTGCATTATGTCCTTGTGTATATTCGGCCAAATGGCAATATATCTAGAAAATGACCTCTTGAGAAATTGAATAATTGATGTATAATTGAGTTTATTTGTTGCATTGCTTAAAACTTACTAAGCTTATGAAAGCTTACTCCGTCTATTACGTTTTTTTGTTTTATAGATTGTTGACTTCAGTCACCTGCTCGGAAAGGGATCGTCAGCAACTCGTCACACTATCTATCATTTTGGTATTACTATGTTTTGAAGCTAGTATGGCATGTATAGAATAGAATTAAGTGAATGGTATTTTTTGAGATGTTGTATATGGGCCATGCGAATATGGCATCTTTTGAATGTTTGTATAAAGTTTTTGAATGCATATAAAAGTTAATGTTCTTATATCAATGTGATTGTACAAATGTGATATTTTGGGTTGGTAACAATTCATAACCCATTCCGGCGACAGATACAGGTTATAGGGGTGTTACAGTCTGAGACTCCGATGCTAGTCCAGGTGGAAATTCGAAACTGTAAGATTAGAAATGTATATTTTTGTATTTATTTGGTGTTTGTTTTTTGAAAATGTAGATATCTTAAGTTAACCACTGGACGGATATGGATGTTGAAGGTAAGCAAGATTGTGAGAAGTTTTCTGCTTCTTTGGGGCATGTGTTTGTTCAGGAACCGGAGGACAATGCGATTCTACCAACTTTCAGTGGCAATAACCCGGAGCTTGATACTGAGGTATTGACTTGGGTAGTGAGAGAAGTGCTGGAGAAAGTGTTTGAGGCTAGGATAAGGGGGACTAGTGAAACACTTCAAGCTAGGTGCGTAGATTGTGGAAAGAAAAAAGATCGCAGTCCTTCGAGGTTGGAGCCTCATTCTGTAAAGAGTGTTAGAACGCAGTTGAGTGGCAATAGTAGTTTTTCGGAGGGTGCTAGTAGTGGTACGAGCGTTCCGTTTTATGAGCACTATAAGAAGCATCGTTTTTCGGAGGGTGCCAGTAGTGGTACGAGCATTCAGTTTGATGAGCACTGTAAGAAGCGTCATCAGGCAATTGTTAGAAAAAGGCGGTAGCATGTCTACAGAGCATCGGGTCTGGGAGTGTCGTCGACGACTTTGAGTTAGGTATGGTTATGACTGTTTCAACGTTTTTGTTAGAGCATAGTAACTGTGTGTGATAGGACACAAATGTTTATCTACTTCAGTGGTTAAGTGTTCTGGGTGTGTGTGAGAGGTCTTGAGTTCAAGTTTAGTGTGGTGGTGTTTTGGTACTAGAGTACGCAGCGGGACCGTAGTGGTGTAGCTTGTGTTATACCACTATTCTGTTAGTTGGAAAGTTTGAGGATGAAATTTCTTTAAGGAGGGGCGAGTTGTAACACCCTGAATTTTTGGGCTAGAGGTTTTGAGTTTTGTGGTTAGGGTCAGAGAAAGAGGTGTGCTATTATGTTTAGTTGCGCGTTGAAGGGGCAGAATGGGCATGCTGGTCTGATGGTTGGTTGTGTGTTAGCTTGCCTCTGAGTTCTGGGTTCTAGTCATTGTGTGTGCGTTTTGGGTGATGTATTTTTATATTAATTATAGTGGACTTGTTTTAATTTTAAAATATAATTATTAGTTTTATTTTTATTTTTATTATTTTGGATTTTTATTTTTATTTTTGGGAAGTGCACGTTCTTTCTTCTTCTCTTGGCTTTTTTTTTGTTTTTTTTTGGGTTCTTCTACATTTCTTTTTGGAAATGGTGTTTCTTGTGGATTTTTGAGAGTCGCTTGCTCGTCGTCAAGTCGGTGTTCAAATGTATTTGATCTCGAATCAGGTGTGGGTTTCGAAACTTTTCTATTTTAATTGTGAATTGTAAATTTGTTTTTGATAGAATGTGGCAACCTTGGTGTCTTTCGGAAGTTGGTTGTCGAACTTTGAAAGTACTGTTGTTTGATATGGAAATCTACTCTGGTTAGTGTATTTCTGAGTCCCATCTATTGGAGGTCGGTTTAGTGATCAAAAAACTCGATTTTCAAGCTATTTGTGGGTGATTCCATGACCACATGGGTGGCCACACGGGCGTGTGCCCCCACAAGGGTGGTCTACATGGTCATGTGCTGTTCAGAATTAGGGTGCCGGGCAAAATTTGTTGCCTCATGGCCTGGCCACATGGTCATGTTGCCAATTTGGAGATTATTGTCGATTTTCACACGACCGTGTCAACTAAGTACACGGGCATGTGTGATTGGGAAATAAGGATTTAGTGATTTGTAGCCACACAGTCGTGTCGCTAATTTGGGGATTTAAAGGTCCCATAGTAGCATGTGTTTTGGACACACGGTTGTGTCTGGTAGACACGCAGGCGTGTGGGACCCTCACACAACTGTGTCAGCGCTGTACTCTATTTTAGTACAAATGGACAGCGAGTTATATGGCCTGTTCCCACGACCATATCCCCAGTTCACATGGGCTTGTTCCTTAGTCACACGCCTGTGTGCCTCTCTTAAAACAGACATGTGCCTCAACCACATCACCGTGTGCCCCTCTTCACTTGGGCGTTTGACCTCCCACATGTGCCAGGCATTTCCACATGGCCAGAGCACATGGGCTTGTGGTTTTAAGTCACTTGTTTTGGTTTTGTAATTGTATTGATCTGAAAGTGAGTCTGTGTATTCTGACCCTTAGCTAGACTTTAGGGAGGGTAGTTAAGTCATCGTAACTGTGACTATGTGCTTTGCTTATGTTTTATTTGCGATTGAGGTGTAAGATGTTTGACTCTGAGTTCAGTGCTGGGTGTGTGTGCACATCTGCTTCTATTTGATTGTCTGTTGATGTGTTCATTATTTTTGTGGGTTTGAATGCATACATGCACTTGCATTAAGCATTTTAAGGTTTCATTGTGAGGAGAAGGAAGATAGTATCTGTTCTAATCTGGCATCTTAACTACAAGCTTATCTATACAGTTGTTTACCGCACTGTACAGCATGTATGTCAGCTTTGTTGCGTACCATTATCTAATCTGGCAGTTTAAACTACATCATGACTATACAGTGGACTACTGCATTACATTGTACTGTATATACGCCAGCTCTGCTGCGTATTAATTTTAGAGTGGCTTAGTCCACATATATGGTGTGTAAGGTTGGAGGGGCTTTTCGAGGTCCTATGTGATGTGTTTTTGTTTGATGAGCTTAACCGGCTCTTATGGGGTGTTATCGGGGGATGGAGGGGTGTGTTGGCTGGATGGGTAGGTCTTTTTACTTGTTTGCATTTCATACGCATCTGTTTGAGTGATCTGGGTGCAAGATTATCTAACTGTATTCTGTCTGACTGTGTGTGACTTGGTGTGCTTGAGTTGTTACGTTTTGATGGGACGTTGGTTCCAAGTATGCTTTGAGGGTGTCTGTAAGTCAGTTACGCTCTCAAATTGAGTTCTGTAACTCTGTTTAAAGTCTCATTTTAAACTCACACTGAGCTCGTGTAGCTCACCCCTTTAGTGTTTCCACTTGCAGGTATGCTCGGTTTGGTAGCTAGACTCGGTGTGCTCGGACAGTCTCGGTTGAAGATAATTTATCAGTTATCTTTCCAGTTTTGATTTACCGTTTTAATTTGTAGGGTTTTATAAAACTCTGGTAAAGTTCTATTTTAAATTTCCAATCATACCTTTTATGTTGTATATTTACTACGCTTAATTGTAATACTTTTGTTTGAAAGCCTACGTTAAATTGCCTTCTGTTTGTCAAACTTAAGATATGGTAGTGGGAATTAAGACAACATGTTTTATAAAAATTTTCTACGATCACTTCGGTGATCAATCTAACCCTCGAGATTCGGTCTAAACTTTTAGACCAGATTTAGAGTGTTACAACTATAATATTATAGGGAGCTCATCACGTGTTAAAAGTAGTAAGCAAATCACAAAGTCCATTATTAAGGAAATGCATAATAAAAATTTAAATTTCATTTCTGAAAGTGATTTTCATTTTTTAATTTGGTAAGAACATTGTTATGACAATACATTTAATTAAATATAACACCACACGTGTAATAACACTATATATGATTTTTAATAGGTTTAATAGTAAAAAAAAATCCTAAAAAAAATAAAAGAATTAATTCTTAACCATGCCCAACTCATTCTTCCTTTTTTCTTTTCCTCGTATCATCGTTAGAGCAATCAAACGAGTAACTCCTCTCTTCCACGCTAATTCCAAACTGTCATAGCCTAAAATTCAGAAATTAATATCGAGCAACTAGTTATTCTGTGGTAGTAAAATCTAACACATTTGATCATGAATTGTTTCGAGTGGGTTTGAATAATTTCAAATCAATCACAAATTTAAAAATAATTTTTTTACGTTCAGTAGAAAAGTAAATTTTTCTCGTATAAAAATCGGTAGAATTATTATTATCCGAAAATAGAATTTATATTTACAAATAAATTTTAACTTATTTTCGGGCAAAATAACAATGTCTCAAAGTTGTGTATTTTTAGCCCTACTAGTGCCATCTATTTATAGAAAGAGGCAGTGGAATCCTGATTGAATTAGTAGAATACAAATAATATTTATTTAATAGAAAACCATCTCCTAGTTGAATTAGGAGAGAGAGGGGCAACAAACCGTAATTATTTAATTTAACCGAATACATTTATTCTATTTCCTAAAATAAATATTATGTATTAAATTAATTTAAATAAATTATTTTTCAGTTAAATAATTTTCTCAATCCAATTCTAATTCCATTAAAATCAAGACACATTTACCGTAAAAGAATCCATTAGAAAATATATTTAATTTCTACATTTACTAGATTCACAATGGCCAACTAATTTAATTATACTTTCGAACTTTAATTAATTAAATAATAATTCAAAAACTTAAATTAATTTTTAGGTCATTTTCATATTTAATGAGAAATCATATTCATTTCGAATGTAGCACATTTCTCTAACTTTATCATTTTTATCATTTTTGTTTATTTGATTCAACATGCAATTTATTTCTAGTTTCAACAAGCTAGTGGAAGGACCGAATGAATATATTTAATAAGGGCTCAAATGATTTATTATTAAATTCTAGTTTTTTGCCTATTAATTATAAACTCATTTAGTTATAAACTCATTCCACTATAGTATTGTAACTGAGCTCTCCCTAATTACATACCATTACGAAAGCTACTCGATTAGTGCTCATTTAATGGCCTTGTCATAAGTGTGTTACCCTCATAGGATATCCTTAATCTCTTTGGGATAAATCCATCCTCCCAATATAATCTTATTTTATCTCATGGTAATCATTACATCTTCATTCATTAAAAATTAAATACTATGAAAAAGTAATCAAATCATTCATGACAAAGACAAATGGCCCATAGTTACGTTTTTTCATGTATCATGTAATGTCAATGAGAGAATATCATTTACTCATGTCTTGGGCTACAAATTCCACTAATGTGAATGATGCCACATAGTACAGAAGTCATATACCCAGCACACCAGCTTTTGGTTCTTTATCTATTTGAACTCAGGCTTTTACTTACATCAAAGTATACGAGCCACACATACATAGTCTATCATCCACTCAAGATTAAGGTATGTCACACTATGAATGTCACAAGTGAATAAATCTATAAATGGATTCAGAATCTATTCTACTTGAGTGATGTCCGATGTACTGTCAGCCTAGTCTGTCACATCTGTCTCTATCTATAACAACTCATTTTTTAATGGTGTTGGAAACGGTGGTTTTGTGATAGCCCTAAAGTGACCCTAGTCGGAAAGCGGTATCGGGACCGCTAAACCGAGTCACCAAATTCTTTGAATATGATATTTATTGTCTAAAATATGTGATTATGAATGTGCGAAAGTTTTAAGCTACGATTTAGTAAATTGCATGTGAATTTAGTCAATAGGACTTATGTGTGACACTTTTGAAATGTGATAGGTTAATCTATAAGGATCTATTAGTGCATGTAATCAAAAGGGTGGACTTGCATGTCAATTTCCCCCATTTAATTACTAGTGGCCGGCCATGACAAAGGGTGATGGGCAAAACATGTCATAAAACATGTTGTGCTAATGGTTTATGTGAGAAAGGATAAAATAATAATGGGAAGGTAAATGATGACAAAAAAAAATGTGTGTGGTTGCCCCCCCTCCATTGCCGTGAATGGAAGAAAGAAAACAAAAGAAAAGAAAAAAAAATGTTCATCTTCTTCTCCTACCTCTCTCAAGCCGAAATTAACCAAGAAATGGAAGAAAGCACACCTAAGGCATTCGTCCATCTTGTATGGGGGGGGATTAAGGTATGATATCATGTGATTCTTTTGGAATTTTTGTGAAGTTGAGTTTGTTTTGGTGCTCATAACATGACCCATGTGTTAATTTTTGAGTTTGTATTGCAAGAAACATTTGGTTATGTCCTTATATGTCAAATTGATGATAAATTTTTGATATTTGGTGAATGAATATGGGTTTCGGTCATGGTATATAACAAAGAATGTGGTTGTTGTTCTTGTTAATTTGGATGAATTTTTGGTGGATAGGTGCTTGAATCAAACAAATGATCATGTGTGTACACTAGGTGCTAGTTGAGAAGAATCGGTCACTATATTGGAGGCCATTGCCGAATATGAGTTTAGTTATTGAGAGGGATGAATGTGTTTTGAGTTGATGGAATAAAAGAATGCTTAAAGATGTGTCACAACAAATTATATGTTAAGCTAAGGTTGTTAAATTATCAATCTTTCTTCCTAGCCGAATATGTGTTTATAAAGTTGAGTTGTTAAATAGATTTTGAAGTTAGCCCATGCATTTATTTTTGAATTTAAGAAGAATGATACATTCGACTATGCTTTGATGTGCTTGGATTGTTGTTCATTGAGTAAATGATTGAGGAATGGTTAGAAGAATTTGAATGCTAAACTAGTTGATTTGTTTGATGATATATATATATATTCGCAATGGGATAAAATGTGTATTAAGGTAAGTTTCATGGTGATTATGCTTGTGATGTTGGGTTAATATTCGGCATTGAGTAATGTGGGGTAAGGTGATTAATCGGCTATGAAATTAGCTAAATTGAATAGGTATGTTTAATGATATGCTTAGTATAATGTATGATCTTATAACTCGGTTTGGTATTGAGATAAAGGTTAGATGTATGATTGGATTTTGGTATGTGTTAAATTGGTCAATCAAAGATTAAATGATATGTGATTGCCAAATGTGATTGTTAAGTGAATAATATTAGTTAAGTACTTAAGCAAATCTATTGTTTTACTTAAGCTTAAGAGCCAAGAGGATCAAAGTCGGATAGGGGAAAAGAGAAAGTAAACGAATAGCCGTGGACATCTAATCGTCGACCACTTCCGAGGTAAGTTTTAAGCGATTAAAGGTTGAGTAAATTCAATCATAATAGGACATAATGAGTTGATTTAATAAGATATGATGCGGCCATGATATGTCATAAACTCAAATGGTAAGTTCATAAGTGTTTGGACTTGGAAATTCAAGAGCAAATTGTAATAATTTGCTTGGACAGCAGCAGTAATGTGATTTTAGAAAATCACTATAAATTGTTGGTGTGGAATTATAAGCTGAATAAAATATGTAATCAAAGCTTATTTGGTCTAGTTTCTTATAAAAGAGACCGTGGAAGGAAAGAAATTTCCTATAAAGAGATATTTAAAGTTGTGTGGGACAGTGTCAGAATGACTCCGAAACCCCTGTTCTGTTTTTGGAAAATCATTATAATTTGTAAAAAAATGGTTATAAGATAAGATTTATATGCTTAGACTTCTTAATGAGTCTAGTTTCAAATGAAATCAAATAGAACACATTATGAATTCTGTACAATGAAAAATTTGATTCGTAGTGAAGAGTGGTCAGATTAGTCAAACAGTGAAACAGGGGAAACTTTAAGAAAAATCTGGTATTGATTGGCCAAACCTAAAATTCTGAAAATTTTATGGATGGAAGATATATGAGTCTATATTCAGTGAAAATTAACGGCAATTGATTTTGAGTTTTGTAGCTCCAGTTATAAATAATTTAGTGACTATTGCTCAGGAAAACAGCTTGTGGTGAATATGTGAATTTGTTGTAAACATTGATGAAACTATTTGAGTTGCGTATAAGCTATGGCTGAAATTGATGTACAAGATAAATATATATATGTGTGATATGTATATGTGGTAAAGCCGAATGGCTAATGTGAAATATATGTGTGATATGTATATGTGGTAAAGCCGAATGGCTAATGTGAAATATGTACGAGATATGTATATGTGGTAAAGCCGAATGGCTAATGTGAAATATGTACAAGATATGTATATGTGGTAAAGCCGAATGACTAATGTGAAATATATGTGTGATATGTATATGTGGTAAAGCCGAATGGCGAATGTGAAATATGTATGAGAAATGTATATGTGGTAAAGCCGAATGGCTAATGTGAAATATATGTGTGATATGTATATGTGGTAAAGCCGAATGGCGAATGTGAAATATGTATGAGATATGTATATGTGGTAAAGCCGAATGGCTAATGTGAAATATATCTGAGATATGTATATGTGGTAAAGCCGAATGGCTAATGTGAAATATATGTGTGATATGTATATGTGGTAAAGGCGAATGGCTAATGTGAAATATATATGTGATATGTATATGTGGTAAAGCCGAATGGCTAATGTGAAATATATGTGTGATATGTATATGTGGTAAAGGCGAATGGCGAATGTGAAATATGTATGAGAAATGTATATGTGGTAAAGCCGAATGGCTAATGTGAAATATATGTGTGATATGTATATGTGGTAAAGCCGAATGGCGAATGTGAAATATGTATGATATATGTATATGTGGTAAAGCCGAATGGCGAATGTGAAATATATGTGTGATATGTATATGTGGTAAAGCCGAGTGGCGAATGTGAAATATGTATGAGATATGAATATGTGGTAAAGCCGAATGGCTAATGTGAATGTTGTAACATGCGATTAAATGTACATGAAACTTGGAAATATATTCCGGGTGAGACCCGATGACTACGTGTGGAGATTATGTCCGGGTAAGACCCGATGACTACGTATGGAGAGTATGTCCAGGTAAGACTCGATAACTTCGTGTGGAGATTTCGTCTGAGCTAAAGCTCTCACCGATAATCCGAGTAGAGGTTAAAGCTATAAGACTTCGTAATAAAAATTACTTATAAATATATTCAATGCGAAAGGTTAAACAGGTATGTACTCCTAGTTTATATATGATGCATACGAGAGCAATCTATGGGACTATTCCTATGATTATGTGACATTGGATTAGTGTGAGAGGTTATGTGAAATCATACGATATATCTATGTCACATGAGCTCACTTTTATGTGAGAGTTTATCTGCCTATTGTAGATGATGAGATGTGCATATTCGGTAAAGGGATGGTATGCCCGAAGGAAGAGTGAAATAAAAATACGAACAACTATGTTATAATTTGATTGTTATCTGTTGACACTGCTTAAAACTTACTAAGCATTGTAATGCTTACTCCGTTTACTCTGTTTCCTCTGTCTTATAGGTCTTATTGCGAAGCTACAGGCTCGGGGATCGTCAGCAACTAGTCACACTATCACTATCCACCGCTTGTTACTGCTATGTTTAGAACTATTTTATGGCATGTATAGAATAGACTAGTGGCGGAAGAATATTTTTGGTTAATGTATATAAGCCATGCGAAAATGGCATCTTTTGAATGTTTACTTAGTGAAGTTTAAATTTTACCTTTGGCTGTGCTTAGTACTTATTTAAATGAACGATCTTTAATTCAAGAAAAAGTTCAAAATTTTACTATTCTGACGTGAGTTACAAGTCCGGTAATGCCCCTTACCTATTCTGGCGACGGTTACGGGATAGGGGTGTTACATTTTATTAGTATCAGAGCTACGGTTTAGTCAATTCTAGGACTAATGTAGCACGCGTGAGTCTATTTATACATGCCATAAAGTGATAAAATGATAGTGTGATGATTTTGACTATTAAAATGTGGTTGTTGTATTGTAATGAATCTTGATCCCGATCGAGTATGTAGCAAGCTTCGACTATGAGAATTTGCGATATAACTTCACTTAGATATGCCTAAATTATTAAGTTGATCAGTGCATATCATGTACTCGTATTTGAATTTCGATTTGGATTGAATTATAAGGGTATAAGCGATGCAATTTTGAAAGAGTGTTATGACTATAAATGTGATTTTTGTACGTGGCTATGGAACTGGAAGTTGAATGGTCGATAAGCATGTTGTGTTTGTATTCAAGTAATGTAAATGATGTACTAATGTGTATTGCTATATGTGTATATGTACATGAGAATTGAGAGTGATATATCCGGGCTAAATCCCGAAGAGCATTCATGCTAGTGATGTATCCGGACAAAGTTCCGAAGAGCATTCGTGCTAGTGATGTATCCGGTCTAAGTTTCAAAGAGCATTCGTGCTAGTGATGTATCCGGTCTAAGTTTCAAAGAGCATTCGTGCTAGTGATGTATCCGGACTAAGTCCCGAAGAGCATTCGTGCTAGTGATGTATCCGGACTAAGTTTCGAAGAGCATTCCTGCTAGTGATGTATCCGGACTAAGTTTCGAAGAGCATTCGTGCTAGTGATGTATCCGGACTAAGTCCCGAAGAGCATTCGTGCTAGTGATGTATCCGGGCTAGGTCCCGAAGAGCAATCATGCTGGTGATGTGTATTCGGGCCTTCGTGCCTAGTAGGCTTCGTGCCGGTAATTTGAGCAAAGTTTAAGTGTTCATTACTATACGAATTCAAATTTAAATGAGATGATATGTTTAAAAGTGTACATACATGATGTTTATCGACTTGGTTAAGTCATTTCAATGTGTAATAACGAATGAATAAGAGCACTATGTGTGTGAATGATTAGAGGCACTGTGTGTGTGCGAATTCCTTTAACCGAGCACTATGAGTGCGAGATCGGTCAGTGGGCACTAAGTGTGTGAAGTGGAATTCATGTAAGACCTCGTTTGGGACGAAGGCATTGATTTGAGATAGTGTGTAAGACCATGTCTGGAACATGGCATCGGCTCGATATGTGAGAATATGTAAGACCATATCTAGGATATGGCATTGTAAGAGCTATATGTGCTTAATGAGTACCCGTAATGATTTCGAATGATTCAACGGGTATATTTAAGATGATAAATAAAGTAAGATCAGAATAAGTGATACGGGTATGTACGGAAGGTATGTGAAAATCAAATGAAAGTAAAAATTTGTGAGTTCATATTATATTATGTTATGTATACTAAGTAAGTGAATATGTAAAAAGATGGTGGATATGTTGTTAAGAAATGAATTCATGTTATAAATGTGTTACGGATTTAGTCTATGGGATGTTTGAGTATATGTGTACTTTCGGTCAGGTTACAGCTTATACATGGATGAAAATGTGGGTTACAAATATGTGGGTTGATGATGTGAATTATACAGGTTAATATGTGCTTGATATGTGTTTGAAATGCAATTGTGAATTGAATTAAGTGATTATTGCTTATGAAATCAAGAAAATGAGATATATGTGCATACTTGTAGAAATGTTTATGTATTTGTTTTAAGATAAGAAAATGATTTTATAGATCGATGTGAAATCAATAATGAATTACAATTGCTATCAATGAGCTAATGTTTATATGAATATAATTCAATAAGACGACGTTATCCTAAACTATGCATCGGTAGAAATTTTAGGGGACGAAAATTTCTTAAGTGGGGGAGAGTTGTGACAGCCCTAAAGTGACCATAGTCGGAAAGCGGTTTCGGGACCGCTAAACCGAGTCACCAAATTCTTTGAATATGATATTTATTGTCTAAAATATGTGATTATGAATGTGCGAAAGTTTTAAGCTACGATTTAGTAAATTGCATGTGAATTTAGTCAATAAGACTTATGTGTGACACTTTTGAAATGTGATAGGTTAATCTATAAGGATCTATTAGTGCATGTAATCAAAGGGTGGACTTGCATGTCAATTTCCCCATTTAATTACTAGTGGCCGCCATGACAAAGGGTGATGGGCAAAACATGTCATAAAACATGTTGTGCTAATGGTTTATGTGAGAAAGGATAAAATAATAATGGGAAGGTAAATGATGACAAAAAAATGTGTGTGGTTGCCCCCTCCATTGCCGTGAATGGAAGAAAGAAAACAAAAGAAAAGAAAAAAATGTTCATCTTCTTCTCCTCGTCTCTCAAGAAAATTAACCAAGAAATGGAAGAAAGCACACCTAAGGCATTCGGCCATCTTGTGTGGGGGATTAAGGTATGATATCATGTGATTCTTTTGGAATTTTGTGAAGTTGAGTTTGTTTTGGTGCTCATAACATGACCCATGTGTTAATTTTTGAGTTTGTGTTGCAAGAAACATTTGGTTATGTCCTTATATGTCAAATTGATGATAAATTTTTGATATTTGGTGAATGAATATGGGTTTTGGTCATGGTAGATAACAAAGAATGTGGTTGTTGTTCTTGTTAATTTGGATGAATTTTTGGTGGATAGGTGCTTGAATCAAACAAATGATCATGTGTGTACACTAGGTGCTAGTTAAGAAGAATCGGTCACTATATTGGAGGCCATTGCCGAATATGAGTTTAGTTATTGAGAGGGATGAATGTATTTTGAGTTGATGGAATAAAAGAATGCTTAAAGATGTGTCACAACAAATTATATGTTAAGCTAAGGTTGTTAAATTATCAATCTTTCTTCCTAGCCGAATATGTGTTTATAAAGTTGAGTTGTTAAATAGATTTTGAAGTTAGCCCATGCATTTATTTTTGAATTTAAGAAGAATGATACATTCGACTATGCTTTGATGTGCTTGGATTGTTGTTCATTGAGTAAATGATTGAGGAATGGTTAGAAGAATTTGAATGCTAAACTAGTTGATTTGTTTGATGATATATATATATATATATATATATATATTCGGCAATGGGATAAAATGTGTATTAAGGTAAGTTTCATGGTGATTCTGCTTGTGATGTTGGGTTAATATTCGGCATTGAGTAATGTGGGGTAAGGTGATTAATCGGCTATGAAATTAACTAAATTGAATACGTATGTTTAATGATATGCTTAGTATAATGTATGATCTTATAACTCGGTTTGGTATTGAGATAAAGGTTAGATGTATGATTGGATTTTGGTATGTGTTAAATTGGTCAATCAAAGATTAAATGATATATGATTTCCAAATGTGATTGTTAAGTGAATAATATTAGTTAAGTACTTAAGAAAATCTATTGTTTTACTTAAGCTTAAGAGCAAAGAGGATCAAAGTCGGATAGGGGAAAAGAGAAAGTAAACGAATAGCCGTGGACATCTAATCGTCGACCACTTCCGAGGTAAGTTTTAAGCGATTAAACATTGAGTAAATTCAATCATAATAGGACATAATGAGTGGATTTAATAAGATATGATGTGGCCATGATATGTCTTAAACTCAAATGGTAAGTTCATAAGTGTTTGGACTTGGAAATTTAAGAGCAAATTGTAATAATTTGCTTGGACAGCAGCAGTAATGTGATTTTAGAAAATCACTATAAATTGTTGGTGTGGAATTATAGGCTGAATAAAATATGTAATCAAATCTTAGTTGGTCTAACTTCTTATAAAAGAGACCGTGGAAGCAAAGAAATTTCCTATAAAGAGATATTTAAAGTTGTGTGGGACAAAGGTCGAATGACTCAAAATCCCTGTTCTGTTTTTGGAAAATCATTATAATTTGTACAAAAATGGTTATAAGATAAGATTTATATGCTTAGACTCCTTAATGAGTCTAGTTTCAAATGAAATCAAATAGAACACATTATGAATTCTGTACGATGAAAAATTTGATTCGTAGTGAAGAGTGGTCAGATTAGTCAAACAGTGAAACAGGGGAAACTTTAAGAAAAATCTGGTATTGATTGGCCAAACCTAAAATTCTGAAAATTTTATGGATGGAAGATATATGAGTCTATATTCAGGGAAAATTAACGGAAATTGATTTTGAGTTTTGTAGGTCCTTTTATAAATAATTTAGTGACTATTGCTCAGGAAAACAGTTTGTGGTGAATATGTGAATTTGTTGTAAACATTGATCAAACTATTTGAGTTGCTTCTAAGCTATGGTTGAAATTGATGTACAAGATAAATATATATATGTGTGATATGTATATGAGGTAAAGCCGAATGGCTAATGTGAAATATATATATGATATGTATATGTGGTAAAGCCGAATGGCTAATGTGAAATATGTATGAGATATGTATATGTGGTAAAGCCGAATGGCTAATGTGAAATATATGTGTGATATGTATATGTGGTAAAGCCGAATGGCGAATGTGAAATATGTATGAGATATGTATATGTGGTAAAGCCGAATGGCGAATGTGAAATATATGTGTGATATGTATATGTGGTAAAGCCGAGTGGCGAATGTGAAATATGTATGAGATATGAATATGTGGTAAAGCCGAATGGCTAATGTGAATGTTGTAACATGCGATTAAATGTACATGAAACTTGGAAATATATTCCGGGTGAGACCCGATGACTACGTGTGGAGATTATGTCCGGGTAAGACCCGATGACTACGTGTGGAGAGTATGTCCGGGTAAGACCCGATAACTTCGTATGGAGATTTCGTCTGAGCTAAAGGTCTCACCGATAATCCGAGTAGAGGTTAAAGCTATAAGACTTCGTAATAAGAATTGCTTATAAATATATTCAATGCGAAAGGTTAAACAGGTATGTACTCCAAGTTTATATATGATGCATACGAGAGCAATCTATGGGACTATTCCTATGATTATGTGACATCGGATTAGTGTGAGAGGTTATGTGAAATCATACGATATATCTATGTCACATGAGCTCACTTTTATGTGAGAGTTTATCTGCCTATTGTATATGATGAGATGTGCATATTCGGTAAAGGGATGGTATGCTCGAAGGAAGAGTGAAATAAAATACGAACAACTATGTTATAATTTGATTGTTATCTGTTGACACCGCTTAAAACTTACTAAGCATTGTAGTGCTTACTCCGCTTACTCTGTTTCCTCTGTCTTATAGGTCTCATTGCGAAGCTACGTGGCTCGGGGATCACAAGAACTAGTCACATTATCACTATCCACCGCTTGTTACTGCTATGTTTAGAACTATTTTATGGCATGTATAGAATAGACTAGTGGCGGAAGAATATTTTTGGTTAATGTATATAAGCCATGCGAAAATGGCATCTTTTGAATGTTTACTTAGTGAAGTTTAAATTTTACCTTTGGCTGTGCTTAGTACTTATTTAAATGAACGATCTTTAATTCAAGAAAAAGTTCAAAATTTTACTGTTCTGACGTGAGTTACAAGTCCGGTAATGCCCCTTACCTATTCTGGCGACGGTTACGGGATAGGGGTGTTACAGGTTTTAGAACTTAATTTCTGATGTTCAAGTTCATAAGTATTATTATTTTATGTTTATAAGATTAATATAAAGTTTAATTAAATTTTGATCCCTTAGTTTTGTCAATTGGATAGTTAATTAGGTGCAATGACTAAATCATAAAAGTGGTAAAAATTAATCGCTACGGATTTTTAATTAACCGAAGGTCAATTGAACAATTGTACCATTTTTATTTAGCTAAATGGTAGTGGAGGCTAGTTTTAAACCATCGATTGTGTTAATCATGCTTAAGCTTAGTTGATAATGATTAATTAAGTTTATTATTACCAATTATAAACTATTTTAACTATAAAAGCTAAAATAAAATAAATAAATGGTCATCTTCTTCATTATTCTTTATCACCATACAAAGAAGGAAAGAAAACCCATGTTTAAGCTCAAACATTCTGTCCTAAATTGTTGAGTTCAATGAAGTCATTTTTTTCGTAATTTTTATGTTTTTGAAGTTTAGGAGCTTTATTTAGCTAACCCGTGTACCAATTTGTAAAATTGTTAAAGTTTTTAAAAGTTTCCATTGATAATGATTGATGAAATTGGTATTAATTTGTTAGATTTTAAGATTAGAAGTGAAAGAGGACTAGTTTGTAAAGTTTAATTGCTAGTTTTTGAACATACGGATTGAAGTGCATGAATTTTAAAATTGGTGTAATATTTCTATAATTCTTGTTAATAGAGAGTTATAGAAGTATGTAATTGAGATTAATTTCAAAATCGAGGCTCAAATTTAAAAGTTATGGTAATTTTGGTTTTAAGGATGAAATCGAATAAAATGCGAAACTTTAGGAAATTTTTAAAAAATGAAATTGAATTATCATATGCATATAATAGGATGTTATAAGATATTTTGAATTGATAAATTAAAATGAATTATCATATAGATTGGGAATTAAATCAAACAGAGGAAATCAAGGAAAAGACAAAATTTTGGGTTAGTCCTCGGCGTTTTGTTTGTTATTTTTTCTAGGTAAGTTCATATGGTAGGATTATATTTAATTTATATATATACTTGAATTATGAATTTGTGTATGTGAATGTAATTTGAATTATTTACGGAAGGTCAGATATTAACTAAATTGTTAAAGAATGATCATATGTGATAAATGTGCCCGAATGAATGTAATAAAGGATAGGATACAATTGATATGCCAATTAGGTTAATTGCGTGTTGGTACAGGTTATATGTGATGGTACGAAGTATGTGATTGTACGAGGTATGTGATTGTACAGAGTTTATTACAGATCATATCGAGATCTAGCATTTATCACGGATTATCAAATATTGAATGTCTCTATGGAAGCCCTAGTATGCTGAAGGGACGTATTATTACACAATCATATGTTTGCCTACGGGCTTTGCACTTCGATTCCCTGGTGTGGTGTAGTTATTTCTTTGACGAGCAACATAATGTGGTGTAATTACCCGTGTATACAAATCAATTCATTAGAGTTCATCGAGCTAAATGGTTAAAGAAAAGTGAAAAATGACAATGAAATGTTATGAATTGATATGCAAATGATTATATGTTGATTGAACTATACGAATGTTATTAAATTGTTGATCCTATATGAATGACATTGAATTGAATGTTAAATACTTGAATTGTTATTGATATGGTTATATGAGGAACTCATCTTATTGATATGTAATTGTCATGTCTAGGCAAACTTGCCAAGTTGAATTGCTTATCGTATTAAATTGTAAAATGAGGTAAGTTATTTTTTATGCCTATGAACTTACTAAGCATTCAATATTCTTATATCGTTGTTTCTTTCTCCTTGTTGTTGTCAACTTGCAACATGTGTCAATTGGGTCTCCTCGAAGCTCACACTATCTTGCTATCAACTTGGTATACTTTTGATCATTTTAAATTTCGATTATGTGGCTTCTACATAGGTGTCAATACATGTGTTAAATTTGGATTGATAATTTGGATTGAATCTTAATTAATGCTTGAATTAAGGAGAGTTAATGTCTATGTATGCATATATATGGGCGTGGTAATGTGTTAAGCTTTAGATGTAGCATTTGAATGCCAAAACTTAGTTTGATCAATGGCATGGAAAATTATGGCATTGAGTAGTTTAAAGGTATGGTTGTTTAGGTAGAATTGGTCTAGTTAAATTGTTATGCTTTAAGGTCAAATTATGGAAACTTTGGTTTAGATGATTTGAACAGGTTGTATTGAAATGTTTGGTGCCAAATGATGATGTACTGGTTTGAATGATGTGAATTTGTTAAATTGAAATGTTTAGGTATGTTTTTGGTTTGGTTTCATGCAAGTATAAGTGCGCATTTAAGCATCATTTAGGTAAGTTGTTAAGTTGAAATGAAATAGGTACCAAAATACAGATTTTTGACATTTTTGGTATGAGGTATTGATACCTTAGAAAAGGGCATGAGCACTTTAACAAATTTTCTTAATTTTCAAAAATCAAACACTCAAATGGTATTGATACAGAGGTAAAGTACCGATACCATGAAGAAAATATCGATACTTTATAACCAGTATCAATATGTAACACCCCGAACCCGAGACCATCGCCGGTGTCGGACACGAGGGGTTAACGAGACAAATCCTCTTAAAGTACCGACCAATTTGGCATTTCCAGACAGGCTGGAAAACTGCGTCACTGTCGCCTTAAAAATCATATCTTGAGTTTCAAAACTCGGAAACTGATTCCGTAAATTTTCCATGAATTTAGACTCATATATCCATCCATGGATTTATTTCTAGAATTTTTGGTTGGGCCGATTGGTACAGTTTATTAGTTAAAGTCACCCATGTTACAGGGGTCGACTACACTGACCTTTGCGCGTTACAACTTGAATATCTCTCTGTACAGGGCTTTAATACTGGTGACGTTTGTTTCTAATGAAACTAGACTCAAAATAGAATCTGTAAATATAAGGAATTACTTCTAATTCTTTCTGGATAATTTATAGTAAATTTTCAAAGTCGCGTCAGGGGACCCAGAAACCGTTCTGGCCCTGTCTCACGAGAACTTTAATATCTCTCGGTATACTGTTCATATGATCGTTTCGTTACTTTCATATGAAAATAGACTCGTCAAGGTTCGTTTGCATAACTTATTCACAATTTAATACCCTTCCTACAAATTTTGGTGATTTTTCACATCCACGTCACTGCAACTGGCAGCATCTGTTTTAAGGTAGGCCTTACCTATTTTGTAGTTTCCATGGACCAACTATAGTCTAGTCATACATAGGTCCACCTATGATCATGTTTAGCCATTCAAATGGCTGATCATGTGACCAACACTCCCATTCCAATCCATAATAACATCATGAAACCATATAAAATTACAAACCACAAATGGTCTAATTCCGTACTCCACTTTTACGAACCATTTTCGCATGGCCGTACACATATACATCACAAAAGCACTTGAAAACAACCGAGGGTAGTCCTATACATGCCATATCCAAAGTTCAACTAAAAGAGTACCAAAGGGGGTTTGATAGTGTGGATGAATTCACTTCAATGATCTCGAATCCGATCGCTAGCGAGCAAAATCTATAAAACAGAGAGCCAAAGCAACGGGGTAAGCATGTTTATGCTTAGTAAATCTCAAGCAATGAAATCGGCTTTAACTAAAGCATTACATTCACATAGCCAAATGAATCATTTCATTTATACACATTCACATAATCATACTTACTTCACACTTCATCAACATATACATTCACAAGATATCAACCAATTCAAGAGCTGAAAATTCGTTAGTCGATTGACGAATATTATTCAAACGTATCGACTTTTCCATTGCACATGTAAACATACCTTATCCTTTGGGCTTTTCGAGCGTACTAATTAAATGTATTACAGCAACCAATGCTCACCTTCAACCCAAGCTTCTTCGGAATACAACCGGATATAACCACACGCACGAATGCCTTCGGGTCTTAGCCCGGATATAACGACTCGCACAAATGCCTTTGGGTATTAGCCCTGATATAACAACTTGCACGAATGCCTTGGTATTAGCCGGATAAAGTCACTAGCACAATTGCCTTGGTCTTAACCGGATATCATTCAATTGCTCATGCACACATACATCCATAATCATTACACATTCATGTTTCATTTTCGTTACTAAGGCTCAAACACAAATATAATCACTAGCGTAATTGCCTTCGGGACTTAGCCCGGTACCATTCAAATACTCATACACGTATATTAGTAATCATTACACATCCATAATTTCATTTCACATAATTCAAGTAGGGTCATTACTTGAAGACTTACCTCGGATGTTGTCGAACGGCTTCAACGGCTATTCGATCACTTTTTCCTTCCCCTTATCCAATTGTGGCCCTCTAAGCTCTTGAGCTAATTCAAACAAATTCAATTTATTAAAGTCTCGCTTGCTAGCCTTGGCGAATACACACATCATTGACTCAACATCACATAACTAAGCACTTTAGTCAATTTTCTTTAATTACGCACACATTCGGCCTTAGCTCACAACAAGGTAGCCGATTACCTAAGTCAAGAATAGGCACCACTAAGCTTGCCTCTAACCGAATGCATGCACAATAATTCCCCTCATGTGGCCGATTATACTTAGTCATACTTGCACAAAATCAACAATAAATTGCAAGATTTTCACATCATATGTGTACTAGGCCGAATGTACTTGCAATTTCACAAACATTCTTCAACACTTTCTTCTTTAAACAAACATATTTATCACTTACTTCATAACCAAAACATCATGTGCAAACATATATACACATATAGGTGCAAGGCAATTTCAAGGTGTCCATAACCATCCAAAACACAAATTTTAACTAACATGCAAGAAGCATAAACCATGCTCATGAGCATACCATGGCGAATACATCACACACCATACCCCTTTTAATTTTTTGGTCATGGTTAAACAAAGGATTCAATGTCTTACTCAAGAATGCTAAAAGAAATTTCAAGCGTAGTCAATCCATCATTGCATGCATCATCAACAAGCTTCACATTTAGCATGCAATGGCTTTAACACAATATCAAACTTGGCCAAATACCATTTCCATGGCACAACAAGGATTTGGACCATGGGCTAACATGAACATCAAGTTAGCAACTAAAACATGCAAGAATCTCATGACACAACCTCAAACATACCTTAATCTTGATGCAAGTATAGCCACATCTCCTTCTAGATCTCTTCTAAACCAAAATGGAGCAAAAATCCCCTTCTTCCTTAGTTTTGGCTCAAAGAAAGGATGAACAATTTTTTCTTTCTTTCTCTACAACTCATGGCAATGGGGGAATACCACACTCACACACATTTTTTTTCATTCTTTTCTTACCCATACTCCTTTGTTTATTATTTCTCCCTAATGCACCAACAAAACATGTTTATGACATGTTTTGCCCATCCTCTCTTGCCATGGCCGGCCACCACCTATAAAAGGGGTATTTGACATGCAAGTACATTGTTTTGCATGCATGCTTTAATTAGTCATCACACATTTCCTATCATACTTTCAAAGTTTACTACTAGGCCCTTTCTAGTGAAATTCACATTTATAACACTAAATCAAATCATCAAAATGTCACACACAATTTAACACATATCATAGGCATCAAAATAAATTTTAAATTATTTTTATGCCTCGGTTTTGTGGTCCCGAAACCACATCCCGACTAGGGTCAATTTTGGGTGTCACAACTCTCCCCACTTAAGAAATTTTCGTCCCGAAAATCTTACCGTAAATAGGGTTGGGTATCGCTCTTGCATAGAGTTCTCGGTTTCCCAAGTAGCTTCTTCTATCCCGTGTTTGAGCCATAACACTTTCACTAGCGGAACCCGCTTGTTTCGCAACTCTTTCACTTCACGTGATAGGATACGAATCGGTTCTTCCTCATAACTCATATTGGCTTGAATTTCAACCTCTGATGGACTAATCACGTGCGATGGATCAGATCTATAGTGTCGAAGCATCGAGACATGAAAGACGTCGTGAATCTTTTCGAGTTCAGGGGGCAAAATCAAACGATATGCAACTGGACCGACTCGCTCGGATATCTCATATGGCCCAATGAACCTCGGGCTCAACTTGCCCTTACGGCCGAATTTGAGTATCTTTTTCCAAGGCGAAACCTTAAGAAGCACTTTATCCCCCACCTGATACTCAATGTCTTTTCGTTTCAGATCCGCGTACGACTTCTGACGGTCGGAAGCTATCTTCAAATTTTCACGGATTACTTTCACTTTTTGTTCAGCATCTTTAATCAAATCCACCCCGAAAATTTTGCTTTCACCGAGCTCAGTCCAAAACAATGGTGTACGGCATTTACGACCGTACAAAGCCTCGTAGGGTGCCATCTTAATACTTGCTTGAAAACTATTGTTGTAAGCGAATTCAATCAAAGGCAAATATCGTTCCCATGAACCACTGAACTCGAGGATGCAACATCTCAACATATCCTCAAGTATTTGAATTATCCGCTCGGATTGACCATCGGTTTGGGGGTGAAAGGCGGTCTTTGAAATACAACTTGGTACCCAAAGCTTCTTGCAACTTCTTCCAAAATCGCGAGGTAAATCTCGGATCTCTATCCGACACGATGGAAATAGGCACCCGTGTAATCTCACAATCGAGAACGCACAATTGGCTAGTTTGTCCATTGAAAAATCCGTCGTCTGAGGGACAAAGTGAGCCGACTTAGTCAATCTATCTACCACGACCCAAATCGCATCCTTCTTACTCACGACAATGGCGGTCCGGATACAAAGTCCATTGTGACTCGATCCCATTTCCACTCGGGTATCGTGATCGATCAAGTAATCCTGAAGGCACTTGATGTTCCGCTTTCACTTGTTGACATATTAAACATCTCGAAACAAAGTCAGAGATGTCTCGTTTCATACCATGCCACCAAAACCGACATTTCAAATCGTTGTACATCTTCGTACTCCCCGGGTGGATTGCCATTCGGCTACAATGGGCTTCGTTCAGAATTATCGAAATAAGTTCCAAATTCTTTGGAACACACAGACGACCCCTGAACCTCAAACAATCGTCATCATCGATCTGAAACTCTGATTCCTTGTTCGGAACACACTCAACCTGTTTTGCAACCAACTCATCGTCGACTTTTTGAGCTTCACAAATTTGATGTATCAATAATGGTTTGGCTTTCAATTCAGCTACTAACACATTGTCGGATCGAACGGACAAGTGCACATTCATCGCTCAGAAGCGAATAATGATTTACGACTTAAGGCATCCGCAACCACATTCGCCTTTCCGGGTGATAGTTAATGACCACTCATAATCCTTTAACAAATCGAGCCAACGTCTTTGTCGCAGATTTAAGTCTCTTTGAGTCATCAAATATTTGAGACTTTTGTGATCCGAATACACATGGCACTTCTCACCAACTAAGTAATGTCGCCATATCTTTAAGGCGAATCGATGGCGACCAATTCGAGATCATGGGTCGGATAATTTTTCTCATGTGGCTTTAATTGCCTCGACGCATAGGCCACAACTCGACCTTCTTGCATCAATACGCAACCTAACCCAAGTAGGAGGCGTCACTAAAGATGACAAACTCTTTGCCGATTCGGGTTGCACTAGAATTGGGGCTTCATCAAATAAGTTTTAGTTGATCGAAACTTTTCGACATTTCTCCGTCCATTCGAACTTAACATCCTTTTGGAGTAAGCCGTCATTGGCGTGGCTATCGTTGAGAAACCTTTACAAATCGTCGGTAATAACCGCAAGCCCCAAAAAGCTCGAACCTCGATAATATTTCTCAAGACTTCCGATTAAGTATGGCTGAAATTTTGTTCGGTCGACTCGAATACCCGATCTGAGATACCACATGCCCCAAGAAGCTAACCTCTCTAACCGTAACTCACACTTCTGAACTTAGTATATAATTGCTTATCCCGTAAAATTTGCAGACTAACCTCGGTGTTCAAAGATGTTCGGTCTCATTTCTTGAATAGACCAAGATGTCATCAATGAACACGACTACTGAACCGATCCAAATATGGTCTCAAGATCCGATTCATCAAATCCATAAATACCGCAGGGCATTAGTAAGCCCAAACGGCATCACTAGGAACTCGTAGTGACCATATCTCGCTCAAGGCGGTCTTGGGTACGTCCGAATCTCGAATTCGAATCGATAATAGCCCGATCTCAAATCTATTTTCGAGAACACCGAGGCTCCTTCAGTTGATCGAACAAATCGTCGATCTGTGATAACGGATATTTGTTCTTTATCGCCGCTTTATTAAGTCGACGATAGTCGATGCACGACCTCATGGTTCCATCCTTCTTTTTCATAAACAACACTGGCGCACCTCAAGGTGAAAAACTCGGACGAGCAAAACCTCTATCCACCAATTCTTGCAACTGAGCTTTCAACTCCTTTAATTCCGTTGGTGCCATACGATACGGAGCTATCGAAATTGGAGTGGTATCGGTACCAATTCGATGCCAAACTCTATTTCCGAACAGTGGTAAACCCGCAATTCTTCAGGAAAACATCCGGTATTCACAACCCAGCGCACAGATTCGGGTCTCTTTTCGACTCCTTGTCATCGAGCACATATGCAAGGTACGCCGCACCCTTTTCTTACATATTTCGGGCCAACATTGCGATATTACGGTGGCAACCCTTTAAGTCCGTAGACTCAACCCGAATTATCTCGTTATTCGGGCACCTCGAATCGATAGTCTTGCTTTTGCAATTTACAACCGCATCGTGCATGGTCAACCAATCCAAACCAAGAATAACGTCGAATTCGTCGAACGGAAAAAGCATCAAGTTCGCCGAAAACAAGAACCTCGAAATACTAGGGGACTTTTCTTACACACTTTGTTGACAAGCACGTAATGACCCAAGGGTTTGACACCGAATTACAAACTCGAGAGACTCAATAGGCAAAGTCTTCTTTGGATGCTAAGGTTTCGCATATATAAGAATGAGTAGAACCAGGTCAATCAAAGCAATCACATTAGTATCGAAAAGAGTGAATGTCCCAGAATGACATCGGTGAGGCAAGATCCTCGCGTCGCGTATGGCATAAGTCCTAGCAGAGCACGAGCCTCGGGTCTTGTTGTAGCATCTCTCGACCCTCTCGCCGCCACTAGCATTGCCCGTATTTACGGATGGCCTACTTGACGTTGGTAGCACCCGGTTTCCACTCGACTTACATTTTGTTCAAGCAACCTCGGGCAATCCTTGATAAAGTGGTCGGCCGATCCACACTTATAGCAGAGCGATCACGGAACCTCAGACTCCCGAATGCCATTTGCCACAATGTCGACACTCCATTCGGTTTCGACGATCATTCCCAACACCGGAGACCGAAGTGCCTCAGATACCCACGGGGTCGATCACGATTTCTTCTAAAAGGCCGGCGCCTCTAGACCGCTCACATCTTCTCGAAATCTCTTGATGCTGTTGAAGAGACTTTCCGAGGACCTTTTCAAATTCTCCAGTTCCCACATCAACTTTTGATTCTCCTTTCTAAGCTCTTCGGCTTTACAAGCTCGCTCAACAAGTACTACGAACTCTCGTATTTCGAGAATGCCAACAAACATCCTTATATCATCATTCAGCCCATCCTCGAAGCGTTTACACATAATAGCTTCGGACGAAACACATTCCCGAGCGTATCTACTGAGTCTAACAAATTTTCGCTCGTAGTCAGTAACGGACATAGAGCCTTGCTTAAGATCAAGAAATTCCTTTCGTTTTTGGTCGATGAATCTCTGACTAATATACTTCTTTCGGAACTCGGTTTGGAAAAACTCCCAAGTTACTTGCTCCGTAGGCACAACGGAAGTCAGAGTACTCTACCAATAGTAGGCGGAATCGCGTAGCAAGGAGATAGTACACTTTAAGCACTCATCAGGTGTACAAGATAGCTCATCGAGCACCCGGATAGTGTTGTCCAACCAAAATTCAGCTTGCTCGACATCGTCGTCATCCGTAACTTTAAATTCAGTGGCCCCATGTTTTCGAATCCGTCGATTGGGGCTTACTTGACCTTATTTGGTCAGTTACCGGAGGTATTGTTGGTGTGGGGGTTGCATTAGTCGGGAATGGAGGTTGTGGAACAGCCGTGTTAGTTCGAATGTATTGGTTGAACCAATCATTCATCACGCTATAAAAGGCTTGCCTAGCCTCATCATTCAATTGCTGGCCATAGGTTGAGAGTCCGGGTCTTTGTCCCTTGCACGGAGCAGCGCCACACTCTCCACATCATCAGCTATTGCTCGGTTGGGATCGGGATCCATTTCTATAAACAAACACAAATTCAGAATGTCAGAAATCACCACACTATCAATTATCACTTAATGGCATGTATAGCTAGACCCCAAACATATCACGGTAGTCCTAGAATCGACTAAACCGTAGCTCTGATACCAATAAAATTGTAACACCCCGAACCCGAGACCATTGCCGGTGTCGGACACGAGGGGTTAACGAGACAAATCCTCTTAAAGTACCGACCAATTTGGCATTTCCAGACAGGCTGGAAAACTGCGTCACTGTCGCCTTAAAAATCATATCTTGAGTTTCAAAACTCAGAAACTGATTCCATAAATTTTCCCTGAATTTAGACTCATATATCCATCTATGGATTTATTTCTAGAATTTTTGGTTGGACCGATTGGTACAGTTTATTAGTTAAAGTCACCCATGTTACAGGGGTCGACAACACTGACCTTCGCATGTTACAACTTTAATATCTCTCTGTACAGGGCTTTAATACTGGTACCGTTTGTTTCTAATGAAACTAGACTCAAAATGGAATCTGTACATATAAGGCATAACTTCTAATTCTTTCTTGATAATTTATAGTAAATTTTCAAAGTCGCGTCAGGGGACCCAGAAACCGTTCTGGCCCTGTCTCACGAGAACTTTAATATCTTTTGGTATACTGTTCATATGATCGTTTCGTTACTTTCATATGAAAATAGACTCGTCAAGGTTCGTTCGCATAACTTATTTACAATTTAATACCCTTCCTACAAATTTTGGTGATTTTTCACATCCACGTCACTGCAACTGGCAGCATCTGTTTTTAAGGTAGGCCTTACCTATTTTGTAGTTTCCATGGACCAACTATAGTCTAGTCATACATAGGTCCACCTATGATCATGTTTAGCCATTCAAATGGCTGATCATGTGACCAACACTCCCATTCCAATCCATAATAACATCATGAAACCATATAAAATTACAAACCACAAATGGTCTAATTCCGTACTCCACTTTTACGAACCATTTTCGCATGGCCGTACACATATACATCACAAAAGCACTTGAAAACAACCGAGGGTAGTCCTATACATGCCATATCCAAAGTTCAACTAAAAGAGTACCAAAGGGGGTTTGATAGTGTGGATGACTTCACTTCAATGATCCCGAATCCGATCGCTAGCGAGCAAAATCTATAAAACAGAGAGCCAAAGCAACGGGGTAAGCATGTTTATGCTTAGTAAATCTCAAGCAATGAAATCGGCTTTAACTAAAGCATTACATTCACATAGCCAAATGAATCATTTCATTTATACACATTCACATAATCATACTTACTTTACACTTCATCAACATATACATTCACAAGATATCAACCAATTCAAGAGCTGAAAATTCGTTAGTCGATTGACGAATATTATTCAAACATATCGACTTTTCCATTGCACATGTAAACATACCTTATCCTTTGGGCTTTTCAAGCGTACTAATTAAATGTATTACAGCAACCAACGCTCACCTTCAACCCAAGCTTCTTCAGAATACAACCGGATATAACCACACGCATTTAATGCCTTGGTCTTAGCCCGGATATAACGACTCGCACAAATGCCTTGGTATTAGCCCGGATATAACAACTTGCACGAATGCCTTGGGTATTAGCCCGGATAAAGTCACTAGCACAATTGCCTTGGTCTTAACCGGATATCATTCAATTGCTCATGCACACATACATCCATAATCATTACACATTCATGTTTCATTTTCGTTACTAAGGCTCAAACACAAATATAATCACTAGCGTAATTGCCTTCGGGACTTAGCCCGGTACCATTCAAATACTCATACACACGTATATTAGTAATCATTACACATCCATAATTTCATTTCACATAATTCAAGTAGGGTCATTACTTGAAGACTTACCTCGGATGTTGTCGAACGGCTTCAACGGCTATTCGATCACTTTTCCTTCCCTTATCCAATTGTGGCCCTCTAAGCTCTTGAGCTAATTCAAACAAATTCAATTTATTAAAGTCTCGCTTGCTAGCCTTGGCGAATACACACATCATTGACTCAACATCACATAACTAAGCACTTTAGTCAATTTTCTTTAATTACGCACACATTCGGCCTTAGCTCACAACAAGGTAGCCGATTACCTAAGTCAAGAATAGGCACCATTAAGCTTGCCTCTAACCGAATGCATGCACAATAATTCCCCTCATGTGGCCGATTATACTTAGTCATACTTGCACAAAATCAACAATAAATTGCAAGATTTTCACATCATATGTGTACTAGGCGAATGTACTTGCAATTTCACAAACATTCTTCAACACTTTCTTCTTTAAACAAACATATTTATCACTTACTTCATAACCAAAACATCATGTGCAAACATATATACACATATAGGTGCAAGGTCAATTTCAAGGTGTCCATAACCATCCAAAACACAAATTTTAACTAACATGCAAGAAGCATAAACCATGCTCATGAGCATACCATGGCCGAATACATCACACACCATACCCTTTTAATTTTTTGGTCATGGTTAAACAAAGGATTCAATGTCTTACTCAAGAATGCTAAAAGAAATTTCAAGAGTAGTCAATCCATCATTGCATGCATCATCAACAAGCTTCACATTTAGCATGCAATGGCTTTAACACAATATCAAACTTGGCCAAATACCATTTCCATGGCACAACAAGGATTTGGACCATGGGCTAACATGAACATCAAGTTAGCAACTAAAACATGCAAGAATCTCATGACACAACCTCAAACATACCTTAATCTTGATGCAAGTATAGCCAAATCTCCTTCTAGATCTCTTCTAAACCAAAATGGAGCAAAATCCTCCTTCTTCCTTAGTTTTGGCTCAAAGAAAGGATGAACAAATTTTTTTTTCTTTCTCTACAACTCAACGCAATGGGGGAATACCACACTCACACACATTTTTTTTCATTCTTTTCTTACCCATACTCCTTTGTTTATTATTTCTCCCTATGCACCAACAAAACATGTTTATGACATGTTTTGCCCATCCTCTCTTGCCATGGCCGGCCACCACCTATAAAAGGGGTATTTGACATGCAAGTCCATTGTTTTGCATGCATGCTTTAATTAGTCATCACACATTTCCTATCATACTTTCAAAGTTTACTACTAGGCCCTTTCTAGTGAAATTCACATTTATAACACTAAATCAAATCATCAAAAATGTCACACACAATTTAACACATATCATAGGCATCAAAATAAATTTTAAATTATTTTTATGCCTCGGTTTTGTGGTCCCAAAACCACATCCCGACTAGGGTCAATTTTGGGCTGTCACACAATACTTTTGGTTTTAATTCAATCTTTTCTAAACATCGAAGCTCAAAATAGTATCAGTATATGGTAAGCGTATCGATACCTGATCTGAAAATTTGAAAACTTTTCAATTTAGTCCTATTTCATGTTCAGAACAACAAATGAGCTTTCAAAAGCTCGATCGAGTCTAAAAAATGTTTGTATAGCATGTTATAATTGTGATTATGGAATATTTGAATGTTTAAATGATTTATTTATGTTTATTTTACAGTATTTACTCCGAAAATAAATATGTCATCTTATAGCTCAAACTCGATGATCATGTCAAGCGAGTGGTGTTACACTATCTTCTTAGAGTCATCTGCTCCGATTTTCAAGACAAAAAATCTCCTCAATTAGACTTGATAGATATCATATTAGTCTTTCAATATATTTGCTCATTGCTGATTAGACTAAGCATGTAACACCCCTCACTCGTCTCTGTTGTTGAAGTCGAAATACGGGATGCTGCAGTAACGAACAGAATAGGAAAATGTGAATTTAAATCAAGATTCATCAAAACATTCATTAAATTTAAATCATTCAAACAAATCATGTTTTTCATACAAGTTTGAGCTTAAATCGAGCTTACGAAAGCTCTAAAATCAATTTAGAACTAAATTGGGACCAAATTAGAATATCTCACAAAATAAAGGCAACAAAAAATATTGATACTTTTTCTACGAGTATCGATACTATTAGCATTTAATGCCTAATTCAATAATCATTAAATTTAGTTTACAACGATACCAAAGATCATTTATTGATACCTAGTAAAATGTCTCGATATTTTTGAATAGGTATCGATACTTTTTGTGATTTTTTGAAAAATCATCAAGTCAGAATGCAAAAGTGGTTTCGATATAAAAAGATAGTATAGATAAAATACAATAGGTATCAATATGTTTTTTTTAAAAAGTATCTATACTTTTTGTCATTGGTCAAAAGTCTCGAAGTTAGAATGCAAAAGTGGTATCGATTTAAAAAGATGATATCGATAAAATTCAATAGGTATCAATATATTTTGAAAAGTATTGATACTTTTTTACTTTTGTTCAATTTTTATTTCATGTCAAAAAGCAACTTTGGTATCGATATAGAATTTGGTATCGATAAAAATTGTATGGGTATCAATACTTTTTGGAAAATATTGATACTTCTTGTAGGGAGCAGTTTTTCAATCGATTTAAAAACGTTTCAATGGAGTTAAAGAGTTTAAAACCGTTTTTGAACTTGGTCCAAAATTTTCTAAGTGTTCAAAACATTTTCTAAGATGTCTAGAAGTCTTGAAATGATTTTTATTCTTTCAACTTTATAATTTCGTTTTTCAAAAAAAATTTGTTTGTTATATCAAAATAATTCATCAAATAAAGCTAGTTTAACACAAAGCATACTGGATCAAAACCTACCATTCATTACCTCACAACCTTATATATATACCATATCAACTTAGAAATCTTATTTGTACACCTACATGGCATAACCAAAACATATCACAAAAGCATCCTAATAGTCCCTAACCAGTATGTCATTTTGGCACCACCACAAACAAGTTATTACATTATTAAACATTCACCGTGTCAAAAGCATATTACCTATGATATCATTCACATACCATCAAATTCCATTTTTGCTAACTTTATTATTTCACAAACCAAACTTGACCATTTAGGTTTCAAACATACTATTACCTTTATACATGCCAAAATTTACCATAACACAAAACCAATTTGACCTAATAAGTCCAAACATTACAACTATCATTTAGGACATATGCCACACATTCCATCAAAGCATTACCATTCTCATACTATTTCGTGATTGAAGATCAAGTATACATTTACTACACACACATTCACTTTTTATCATATAAGCATGCCATAAAAATCTTAAAGTTCAGCCTTACATATCAAACATTATGAACACTTTACAACATCAACCTTTAAGCCTAAGACATAATCAGAATAGCCTATATACATGCCACATAATCAAAATAAAAATTATTTCAAAGTCTATCGAGACTGAAGCTTTATAGTGTGAGCTGTGGAGTTAATTTAACAATCTTATTTCGCAAAATGTCAACTATAAACAAGAAATGAAACCAAAGTAAGCTTTAAATAACTTCGTTCACGAGATTAATTTTACTTATAACTTACATTAAATCACATATATGCAATAAATTAAATAACATGATTTTATAACCTGACACAATGATTCAAAGAAAAAATAGGTGAGTTCGTTAAGCACAAATTCACTGAGTAATTCCACATAAATCATGTTATTCAAGCTATTTCAACCATATATCATCACCAAATATCAGAATATCATTATTTCCTTATATTCACAGATTGGATAGCCCAATGAACTATAGAAAAAGTATTTGGATACTCAGGTAAATATCTCAAGGATCACCATAGTGCTGAAAAATTGCACAAATGTTCAAGCAGAGGCATTGAAGTGCAAATAGTATAAGCGCACAACTAACCCTATTGGCATGCCAATCGTATCCTAATAGTTTACTACATTCAAATGGGCATTTATACATAATTCAAACCTTATCAATACAAGAGCGCTTCCATAATTTCTAGTCATATTCATTCAACAATCCACATGAACCATATTTATCAATTATGCGAAGTTTACAATTAGATCCTTACTTCATTTCTCACATTTCGTACTAAATTGTAAACATTATAGAATTTCAATTTAAAAAATATATAACCATCAACCATCCACATTTAATTTATATAATCTTATTCATACCCTATGAGCTTACCTAGTAACCAACTAGCAAGTTGGACCGTAGGGACTATTCTGTAATTTTTCTCTTTCCACATTTATCAATCGGTTGTTCCAATTCTTGATCTAAATAATAATTAAGTTCACAACATCAATTCCACATACCATATATTCATGTATATGACCTATAAACTTTATTTTACAACATGGCCTTGAACTTTTACATTTTCATCAATTTAGTCCCTAAAACTAAAATCACTATAACTTTCAAATTTAAGCTTCATTTTTCAATACATTTCCAATTTCATCCTAATGTAACACTATAAGACCATATTTTACAAAAATCTCATACCAACTTTAATATATTTACAATTTAGTTCTTTAACTCAAAACAAAAAAAAAAGTACTTTAGAAATTAGTCCTTAAACATTTCTAAAGTTACAAATCCACCATTAAACATTAAAAAAGCTTAAAAAACAACAATGAAAACTTTAAAAATCTTTGACAATTTTACAAATTAATCATTGGGCTAGCTAGATTAAGCTACAACGATATCAAAAACATAAAATTTACAAAAAAAAAAATGGGCTTTGTTTACACACCATGCAAGAGGAGAAGCTAGACCGAAAATTTCCAAGCTTTGAAATGGTGATTTTGGGTGAAAGAAAAAGAAAGTGAAGATGATGACTTGGTTTTCTTATTTTTATCATATAATTATTTATCAAATTAAAATTTTAAAATATAAAAATACATAGAAATAATGCCCTAAACGTCCATAATGATTCATTATGGTTTATTTACCATATAAATCCTTGCATGTTTAATATTTAAGCCATTTAACTAATAAAATTCAATAATGATTAAGTTTTACGATTTTTACAATTTAGTCCTTATATCATAATTAACTATTCAATCACTAAAATTTTGGACCGAACTTAATATAATTCTATCATAGACTCGTAAATATTATAAAATAATATTTACCGACTCGATCATCACAAATCGAGGATAAAAACTACTATTTTGGCACCATTAAAAAATGGGCTATTATAGATGACATGTTTATGTTCACCTACTAATATAAGTTGTCATTCTGTATTACGATCCGACTGCGTAATATTGCTTCGTATTTGTAACAGCCCACTTTTAGTGAAATCAGAATAGTAGTTTCGGGACCACAAATCCTAAGTCAAAAAATTTAGTTTAATATTATTTTATGGTCTATAGTATGATAGAAATATCGTATAAAAATTTCGTTAAGAAATTTTACTGCTTACATGCCTAATTTAATAAAAGAGACTAAATTGCGTAAAGTGTAAAAGTTGGATTCTAATAGCTAAAGGTACTAAATAGCTATAGAATTTTAAATTGGAGTTCCTTATTTAGTAAATAGGCTATTAAAGTGTTTAGTGGATAAGTATGAATAGTCATCATTGGAAATTGAATGAAATATTAAGGTTAATTTTTTAAATTAGTGATTAAAGTTATAATAAATAAAACAAAATAATATATTATCATCATCTTCCACCGAAAAAAAAGAAGAAGAAAGGAACCTAGCCATGGAAGATTGAATTTGGACAAACTTATTTTGCTCAATTTGATATGTATTTTTGTCTCATTTTTTATGATTTCTATGTTTCCTAGATCATAGCAGCTTAATCTAGCTAGCTTAGGGATTAATTTGCAAAACTATTAAAGCATTAGGGTTTTCCATTGATGAATATGCTTGAATTTTGAAGTTTGATAATATAAAATGAATGGTTGTTGCTAGATAAACAACTTTTGTAAAGAGAATTTTGATGGAATTATCAATTAGGGATTAAATTGAAAAAGACGATAAATTTATGGTAAAATTTGTGAAATTTGTGAAATATATGGGCTGCTATTAATATGTATAAAATGGACTAGGCTTGACTAAGGATTAAATTGTATGAATATCATTTTTCGAGCCTAGGGATTAAATTACAAATGAATTAAAAGTGTAGGGCAAAATGGTAATTTTGCCAAAATTCCATTTTGGATTAAATTGAATGAGAATTATATTGAAATGAGTTAAATTCATTCGTACATATCCTGTCAAACCTCGTACAGAGTTAGATTGAGACAAAGAGAAAAAATATGATTAGTCGCCTTTGGATCTATGTATACTTGTCGAGGTAAATTCGTGTAATTAAATTGTACATTTATATGTTTTAAATTAAATTATTTGTTTGTGAATTCTATAATTTCCATGAATAAATACCGATTGTATATTCGATAATTACCGAGCCTCATTTGAACCTTAGCAATTCGTAGGATACAAATGACATGTCAGTAAGGTCACCGATTTCAACTCTTATGAACTTCCCGTTATTCAGCTTAGATAAGCTTTCAGTTATTCAACTTGGAGGAGCTTTCCGTTTACAACTCATATGTGCATACATGTACATGAATTGATGGATTACAGTTAAGTATACTTTGTGTGTACTACCCGTGTATCCAACGATGTTTGAAATGGTTCAACATGTACAGTTCTGTTACGAGATTATATGAGTTTGATATGAATTATTATTGGTATTTACATGAAATACATGAAATATGATTATTTGATGAATTCAACCATGTGTGTTGGATCTTATATGTGACAGCCCTAATTTGGCCCTAATCGGAAAGTGGTTTCGGGATCACAAAACCGAGTCACAAAAATAATTAGATGTTATATTTTGTGTTTGTTTCATGTGAAAGTGCATGTGTGAAAATTTCATGCTTTGATTTTGTCAATTGTGAGTGAAATTATGAAATAGGACTTATGTGAAAATTTCTGAAAATGCTATAGGCTAATTTATAGTGGCCAAATAATTTGTAAAGCAAAATAGGAGGATTTGCATGTCAAACCTCCCATTTTATGTGTAGTGGCCGACCATCATGTTGGTGGTAGACAACATGTGCACTTAATAATAATAAATTAAGACATGAAGTTATGGTACTAATTGATATGTTTCATTTTATGTCATAAAAAAAAAAGAGTAATAAAATAACAAAAGGAAGTGAAGGACAAAGTTTTGTCCATCTTTGTTCTTCATAGCCGAAAATAGGAGAGCAAGAGAGGAGAAAGCTCTTGACAAATTCGGTCACTAGGGGGAAGAAGGTGCAAGGTAAGTTCATGGTAGTTTGCTTCTATCTTGATGTTCATGAGTTCTTCTTGATTCTACCTTAACTCATGAAGCATATTTTGATTTTTTGGTTGTAACACCCCTTACCCGTATTCGAGGCCGGGCTAAGGTACGAGGCGTTACCAGACAAACATACAAACATTAAACTAAAATACGAGCCATAAAATTTTATTCATATTTCAAAGCGTTCATTCTCTTACACATAGTCCCTTATTTGAGTCTACGGAGCCCAAAACATACTTTAGAAAGGGTTTGGGACTAAACCGAGAACTTACGAAAATCTTGGAAATTTCATGCTTTAAGGCTCCACACGCCCGTGTCCCAAAGTCGTGTTCCATACACGGCTGAGACACATGGTCGTGTCTCTGCCTGTGTGGAATATACCTAGGCTATTTTCCAAGCTTTGGTCAACCTTGATCTCTTACACACTTATACAAAATCAAAAGCATATAACATGGTATTCATTTAATGATTAAACATCCTCAATTAAACCACAAACATAGCATTTGTATGTCATCATACATGTGTCTCTCATACTCAATTAAACATCCTCAATTAAACCACAAACATAGCATTTGTATGTCATCATACATGTGTCTCTCATACTCATTTTACCTTGCTTATTATAGTACCACTTATACATTTATACCAAGATTATCATCTTACCAAATATCTTCAGCTTAATCATCAAGCATTCATATTTAAAGCTAGATCATATCTTTATAAAATACCACGATTCAGATGCATGCAGAATAACATGTTTGCCTGAAACATTTCAATTCAATTCCATACCCAACAAGCATTACATTGAGACTAGTCATATATATATATATATACATGTCATGATACATAACATTCTCTTTTTGTTTTCTTATAAACACATATCATTTATTTCATTATATCAATATTTCATATACCATAGTTTCCATGTATTCCACATATATTTATTTTCCTCCTCCTCCTCTCCATTCCACATCCTTAATGTATATAGCATTCTTGTAAGTACGATTTCACAATTTACTAATAAATGTTCACATCAAACTGTCCACACGAGTTATAGTCACTTAATTATTTATAATTCGATCTACAGAGCTCCAAATTAAGATCCGTAAATTTCCCCTGAAACTAGACTCACATATCTTTCCACCATAAAATTTTCATATTTTTTGGTTTAGCCAATTAGTACATTTTATTCATTAAAGTTTCCCCTGTTTCACTTTCTGACAGTTCTGACCTCTCTTCACTAAAAAATAATTATCTCACAGTACAGAACTCGGATAATGTTCTTGTTGATTTATCTTGAAAATAGACTCATTATGGATTTTAAAAATATAATTTTGAGCCTATAATTATTTTTGTCCAAATTTTTGTGATTTTCCAAAGTTAGAACAGGGGATCACGTAATCATTCTGGATCAGTCTCACAAAAACATAAATATCTCAAAATATAGAACTCCTTTGCTTTCTATATTTCTTTTATATGAAAATAGACTCATTAAGATTTAATTTTATATCTCATTCAGTCTCTGATTCAATTTATAATATTTTTGGTGATTTTGCAAAATCACGTCACTGCTACTGCCCAAAACAGTTTTATTGCTAATTCACTCTTTCACACTTTCTTTGTATTAACCTCATTTTAACATACATATCACAAATCATTTTCACCACATTTCATACATCACAAGTATAGGCCCATGATCACAAGGTCACCATAAAATCATCCTCATGTATAACTTACTTGTTTATAACCTTACCACATCCTGGTCACTTAATGAACACATAATTCACATAACCAAGTTCTTGCACTTATTCATCACAAAACTCACAAAGCAATACATAGAGAGTCTCCCGTTGAACACTTCGGATCAATCCTCGATACTTGGTGGTTTTAGCACATAGCTCCACCCATCATATAGTTCGGCTCTCTTGTACACATGGTGAACACTTAGTACCACCCATGTGACCTAGCAGTTTATCTCGTAGCTCTCTTGTCTACATGGTGTCCTTCACTTGGAACCACGCATGTGACCTAGCTACATATATCCCGTAGCTCTCTTGTCTACATGGTGTACACATAGTATCACCCATGCGACCTAGCTACATCATAATGTCTTGTAGCTCTCTTGTACACATGATGTGCACTCAAGACTATACATGTGACCTAGCTACATACCATCTGTATCATCCAATCTTTCCAAGGTTCAACCGGATTTCTCTCTTTTCCAACAATTTCACCAATCAAGTAATTATCCACAAACATATTTCCAATATTTTTATAAAATATCATAATACAAGTAATAGTGATGTATTACTTACATATAAACTTACATCTCATTTAATATCAACGCAATAACATTAAATTACACATTGTCTTATTACAAATCATATGAACTTACAATTTCCCATAATATCCATAATCATAGAAATCACATTTATGTATGATAATTCAATGCACTTCATGTACCATAGACATATTTTTAAATCAATTCATAAACTTGGCACCATAATCATATAATTTAACATAATTCAATTAATTCACTAAATTTAACTTTCAAATATAAATTACAAGATTATTGTTGTATTATTATCATACCAACTTACATACTTTCAACACCTCGGAGATCATAGTAAATATATCAATTTTACATTGAAACATGCATAAATTATTGCTTATTATACATATGAACTTACCTTGATATTAAAACGGCCATTTTACCAACTTTCCCAATTTTCAATTTTCTCTCATTCTAGGTTCAAATCTCGTTTTCCGGGACCTAAAACATCATATTTTACTTATTTAATTAATGTACTATTCAAAACAGTCCTTAACTCAAACTTTGGAAAAATTAAAATTTTGCCCTAAACTTTTGCATATTTACACTTTTGCCCCTAGGCTCTGGAATTAAACTTCATCCCTTATTCTTATGTTTTATGACATGATGATCACTTTTCCTTCTATGGCAACATCAAATTCTCACTCTAACATATACTTATGACTATTAGGTATTTTTACCGATTAAGCCCTTTTGCTCGTTTTCACTTAAAACCGAGTAGCACAAGTTGTCTAACATAACTTAAAACCTCATATTGTATCATAAAACACCAGAATACACAAATTTTACCTATGGGTATTTTTCCAAATATGAACCCTAGGTTGAATTATTGCTAGCATTAGCTAAATCAAGTTACCGGGACTCCAAAAACGTAAAGAACTTGAAAAACGGGGTTAGAACAGACTTACAATTGAGCTTGGGAAGCTTGAAAACCCTAGCCATGGAGTCGCCCTTGGTATACACGTCCATGGTGAAGAAGATGAGCAAAATTGGCTTTTAATTTTGTATTTTAATTCATTTTACCCCTAAATGACCAAAATACCCTTACTACTAAACTTTCCAAAAATTCCATCCATGTCCAATTTTTGTCCATAACTTAGAAATTGGTAAAATTGCTATTTAAGACCTCCTAATTAATATTTCAAATCAATTTCATACTAGAAACTTCTAGAATGCAAGTTTTGCAACTTATTCAATTTAGTCCCTAACTTCGAATTAAGCACTTTATGCATAGAATTTCTTCACGAAATTTTCACACAATCATGAAATCATATCATAGACCTCAAAATAATCATAAAATAATTATTTATATCTCAGATTTTGTGGTCCCGAAACCTCTGTTCCAACTAGACCCAATTTTGGGCTATTACATTGGTTGTGTTGTGAGCATTCGGTCATGAATTGAAATAAGGGAAATGGTTGTTGTTTCATGTTCTTTTGATGAAAAATGGAAGATAGGTGAAGTTGAGCCAAGCAAATGAGCATGCATGTGCCTTAGATGCTAAGGGGGAAATTAAAATCGGCTAACATGTTGTGTGTATTATGGCCGAATGTGAACTTGGATAATATTGAGTAATGTTTGTGCTTTAACATGATGAAATAGAGATTATGCTTAAGTGAAATCATAGGTATGTGATGATTGATTTGTGATATGCATGTTTAAATAACATGCATGCAAGGTATGTGTGAAAGAGTGATTTGGTAATAAATCTGTTTGGGACAGCATCATTAACGTGATTTTGGAAAATCACTATAAATTTTGGGAGATGAGTTAGAAGCATAATAAATTATGTAATTAAATCTTAATGAGTCTAGCTTCTTATAAAAGAAACCGTGTAAGCAAAAGAATTTCCGATAATGAGATATTTGAAGTGATGTGGGACAGGGTCAAAATGACTTCTAGATCCTCTATTCTGTTTTTATAAAATCATTATAAATTATAAGAAAATGTTTATAAGATGAAGTTTATATGATTAGACTCGTTAATGAGTCTAATTTCAAATGAAATAAACGAAAACATATTTTGAATTCTGTACAATGAGAAATTCGATTCGTAGTAAAGAGTGGTCAGATTAGTCAAATAGTGACACAAGGGAAACTTTAAGAAAAATCTGGTATTGATTGGCCAAACAAAAAATTTTGAAAATTTTATGGATTGAAGATATATGAGTCTATTTTTAGGGAAAATTAATGGCAATTGATTTGGGGTTTCGTAACTCCAGTTATAAATGATTTAGTGACTGTTGCTTAGGAAGACAACTTACAGTGAAATTTTGATTATGTGGTAAACATTTACAAAAAATTGTTAATGAGTTGCTTATTGATTTCTTATAAGCTTACTATGATCTATAGGTGTGGAAGTCGAATATATATATATATATAATATATTTTGAAAGTTATGCTTGAATAGTCGAATAATGACTAAGTTTAAAATTGTTGAATTTAAGCTCAAGAGCATAGAGGGGCAAATTCGGATAAGGGAAAAGAGAAAGTAATCGAATAGCCGTTGTAACCGTTCGGCAACATTCGAGGTAAGTTCTTAAGTGTTTAAGTTTGATTCCTTTTTATATGCCGAAGAGTTAAATTAATATGGCAAAGAGAATGTAAATTTTATTTAGATAATGTGCCAAATATGTAATGATTTAAGGCTATAAGCCGATTATGGCTATTATGCTTAAGTTGAATTGGATTTGGAAATTTGATGCACTAAATGAGCGTTACAATGAATAAACTATGCCGTATATGTGCTGGTAGAGATATTACGATATGTGGATTCGTTCCGTAAAGTAAATTATTTAGGTACGAACAACCTAATTAAGTACATGTGAATTAAATGAATTTGATGATTATGTGAATCGAGCATATAAGAAATGGTTTCATGTTTATGTTCAACTATGAGACCTTGTGTTAAATAGACAATCGATTTCGTTCAATACATTAAGTTGGTCAGGTATACGATATGTACTTATGCATGTTAAATCGATCGGAATTGAATCATGAATGTGAATTGAGAAGCATAGGTGAGAATGCCTATGTCATATAGGTGAGTAAGGGTAAAACCATCGTAAATTATCGATAAGGATGGGCTATGTGCGGAACCATCTTATAATTGCTAATTTGAATGGTTGCGTGCGAATTAGTGAGCAAGATGTATTGTATTGAGATGATCCTTCAGTGAAAATATACATATGTTCTTTGTGTTGAGTGAAAATTAAATTTAAGTTATGAGCCGTATGTGACTAGCATATCTAGTCGAATTTGATACTATTAACTGATGTACTAAGATATGTGTTCCAATGGGAAATTAAACCCTATGTGGTTGAAAGGATGAAAATCTTTGTTCATAGATATGTGTTTCAATTATACATGATTGAAGTATAAGTTATGAAAGTGGGAAAGAACAGGTGAATTGTTTATCGAAATATGATATCCGGGTTAAATCCAGCAGGGTTCGTGCTGGTATTATATCCGGGTTAAATCCCGCAGGCTTCGTGCTGGTAATATATCCAGGTTAAATCTCGCATGCTTCGTGCTGGTATTATATCCAGGTTAAATCCCGCAGGCCTAGTGCTGGTATTATATTCGGGCCTTTGAGCCTAGCAGACTATTATGCCGGTGAGACATTATTCGGGCCTTTCGAGCCTAGCAGGCTATAATGCCGGTGAAATGATATCGGGCCTTGAGCCTAGTAGGCGAAATGCCGGTGAATGAATAAAAATCTAAGGTTAATGCACCTTGTATTAGTTTGACAAATGAATACATTCAATATGTTAAGTGGGCCAGGTACGCACTATGTACTCATATGTGATTTTGATTTGAATGGAATCACGAGTGTATAATGTGATACATATGTGAATAAATATTATAACTATATCTATGACCATGATACATTCGGTCAAGGTGTGAAAGTATTTGATTTATTTATGTTATATGAATTCAGATTAAATGTTATAAGAATGCTGAATGTGCATTATGTGCTTGTGTATATTCGGCCAAATGGTAATATACCTAGAAAATGGCCTTTTGAGAAATTGAATAATCGAAGTATAATTGCATTTAATTGTTTGCACTGCTTAAAACTTACTAAGCTTATGAAAGCTTACTCCGTTTGTTATGTTCTCTGTTTTATAGATTGTTGGCTCCAGTTACTTGCTCGGGTTGGAGTTCACCGGAGCTATTATCACACTGTCGAGCTCACGCTATTGGTGTAAGTAAATCCTAGTATTTCGAGTCTATGGCATGTATAGGGTTTTAATGTTGAGTATATGATATTATAATTTAGCCAAAGGTGGTGGCTTGTATTGATAAAGTGTTTTGGCCATGTAAATAGGCTTATGTTGGCTAGTGATGTTTTGGGCCCCGTAAGCCCATATATGGACAGATTACATGTGAAAAGAAAAGTTTTAAATTGATTGAAATTTTTTGGCACGGTTTTTGTGTGATTGACTGAGTTTAAGTTGGGTAACACCTCGAATCTTGTTCCAGCGAGGGATACGGGCAAGGGGTGTTACATTATATGTGATTTTCATAGCTAATATATTAGTGATCATGTGTTTAGGCTTTTGGCCAAATTGGTTGAGATATGCTTTGTTCACTTACCTATTTTATGGATATATGGTAAGTTAAATTCTGTGTTATATGAACATACTAAGCTTAAACGTTTACTTTGTGTCATTTTGCATGTTTTATAATAATTTGGAAGCTCTTACGGGTTGGAAGTTGGTTGGAGCTATTTCACACTATCCATCGGTCTTTTTTGGTACTTTCAGTAAATTAATTCCTGTTATAATGGCATGTATAGGTTAATTTGGCCAATGTTGGCATATAATTTTTTTGTTGAGATCAGTCACTTATATGGCTTGTGTTTGGTATATTTTGATGCATATATATAAGTGACCTTATCGTGTTTGATGTGTGATTGATATGGTAGAATGAAAGAAAGTAAAATGTGGTTTGAATATGCATATATGAATTTGATCATTTAGGTAAGTTGAGATACTTGGTTGACATGTCTTCAAGTTGTCATTTGAGGTGCCTAAGGGCATATTGGTTGTATATGGGGATATTTCATGTTTAAGACTTGATTTTGGCTTGTTTTAAATGCCTTGTTATTAATTGTTGTGTTTAGGTTGGTACCAAATTGGGTGAGAAATATGGATTGAAAAATGGCCTAGCGTGTGTCTCAGCCATGTGTGACACATGGCCAGGTGACATGGCCATGTGTCCCCTGTATCTTTTTAAATTGTGCAAGTCAGTATGCTCACACGGCTTATGTAACGCCCTGAATTTGGGCCTAGAAGTATTAGTCTTGAGCATGGGAACAGTTAGGAGGTTGCACATAAATATTTAGTTGTGTAAGAAAGTGACAAAAATATATGTCTGCCTAAGTGGTTGTGTGCTCTGGAAGTGTCTGGGAAGTCATGGGTTCAAGCTTTGGCTTCCACAAAAATTTTTCTTTTTGAGGATAAAACCCCTATCTTTGGCCAGTAGGGTTATAATTTATTCTAGTAAAAACATAACAGAAAGGGCCTGCCAACTTAGTGGATATTGGCGTGTGGAGTGTGCTAGTGGTCTGAGGTTCAAATCCCTACTTGTGCAAATGGAGATTATTTTTACTGGTGGCCATGGGAAGAAGTTGTGTTTGACTGAAACACCGAGAAGTTGAGATTGAATGGGGTAGTTGTTGGCTGAATTTAGGGAGTGAAAAGGGGGATTTTCGATTGTTGAGGTTTGTAAGCAGGAGGGTTTTTAGGAGGAAGTTAGGGAATTCGAATTTGGTGGAAGAGTTGTGCCAAATTTGAACTGTGGCACTCTAGACTTTCGACTTTGGCAAGTTGAAATACTCAGTTTTTGGGTTTGTGAGCATTTTTGGCTCTTTTTCTTCTGTTCTCTAAAAATCGATTAGTGTTAGGGTGTGTGGGGTTAGTTTTCTACTTTGCATTTTTTCGTTTAACTGATTACTCCTTCTATTCTTGGGGCCGAACATAGCAAAAGTCCATTCGAGTATTTTTTCCTTCTGCTTACTTTTCAGTGTTGTTTCCTCTTTCAAACATTTCTCTACTGTTAGCCGATTCTTTCTCATCTACTATACTACCAAATGTTCTCATTCTTGTGACCCTAACCGAATACCACTCTTCCCCTCTTAATTTATTCTGTGTCGTCATTATCATAGTCTTTTATGCAGTGGCAGAACATTCCTTTCTCCTCTCCCTCTGTTCCTTCGGCTTTTATCGAGTGTCCCTATTGCATTGCTTAATTGATTACCTTCTTCTCATTCCCTCTTCTACTCTCAGCTTTTCTCTTAAAGGCGGGAAAACTGGCTAGTGTTCCTCTGTTTCTTGGCCGAATATTTGGTCTAGCTATCCTCCCACTTCTGTCGACTTTCCTCCTCCTAGCGGTTGGTTCTACCCAACGCGAGTTGCTTCTGGTTGATAGGTATTTCCTATCCAATCGTATGGAACTCGGTTTATCTATGGATTTGTAAGGCTACATCGATTTAAGCAATGGAAGTGCGAATCATTCCAGGATCATTCGTACCAGGAATCCAAATAGGTGTGTAAACACTGCGCAACTATAAACCGATAAAAGCCGAAAAACACAACTTCCGAATGCGTAAAATGTAGGCGTTTGATCATAGAGGCCATCATGAGCATTTTCATAGGCTTTGACCGTTTTGGGCCATGTTAGGCCAAAATAGGCTATGTGGGCCCCACGGGCTCGTGAGCCCCAAATGGGTAAACCACACGGACGTATGGAGATTATTGGGCTAGGCTGTGTAACTTACACGACCAAGGCCATTTTGGCTTTGTGGGCCACATGGGCTTATGGGCCCACATGGGCCTCATTATGGGCTTTGGGCCCATTTTCACCATTTGAGTGTCAAGGTTGCACAGGTCGCCTAAGATGACTGTGGACCTACTATTGGGTTGGTGAGTATAGCTAGACCCCAAATTGATGAAATGACCGGTATACCCTTATGAGGTAAATGATTGATATACCCCTATGTGATGTATGACTGTTTGAGCATGCCATCTTCATTGTATATACTTTTATATTATGTTGCAGTGCATGGGGTCGGATATATGATATTGGAGGAAGTGTACTGAAAGGCTATGATCCTATTACCGGCAACTCTACTGCAAATACTATTTTAGTGTCGCAACCGGTGCTACTTGCTGTGTAGGGATGGGTGGGTCGATTTAATCCCTACATGGGGTGTAGGGTTGGTACGGAGATGGTGTGTAGAGGCTGGATTGGGTATGGTTTTCTAATTGCATACTGTATTGATTCTACTGTAGGCTTAGGCCCCACTGATACTGTTACTGTAATGGGCTCAGGCCTAGACTGCTACTCTTATTGTATTGGGCTAAGGCCTAACTGATACTGGACTGGTTCTGATACGGGCTTAGGCCCAGACTGTATCTTCCTATTGTATTACTGACTATTTATTTAATAAGGGATTACACACTAAGTTTTCAGAAACTCACCCTTCTTCTTATCTGTGCATGTAATTCTCAGGTGGGTCGGTGCTGCGAGAGACTCGAAGGTGGCCACACAACAGCTTATGCTCTCATGTTTGTCTTTTAATTTATAAGTAGTTTAATTTGGGTATTTTTATGTAATAAGGCCTCTCTGGAATTTATTTTTAATTTGGGGATTTATATTTGTTAGATTTATATATGCTAGCAGTAGGACACGGGTTGTCAAAAGATAAATGCTTTTCAAAACACCTCGTATACGCAACATATTTTAAAAGCTTCCGAAACAAGCATAGTTTTAAAGCAATCTAATTTGATTAACATTTTTCTAAGATGACTAGAGTTTTTAACGATGAACGAGGTATCTTAAATTTTCGTTTAGAATTTAAAAAGGTTTTTATTTAGAACGTATTTTTCAACGAAATTATGTTTTTTGAAAAACACTTCAATGTGACATCGCTAGATTTGGTCATAGCGTCCAGGCCAAGTTTGGGGTGTTACATTTACTGGTATTAAAGTCAGGTTGCAAAAATCGGCTATGGTTTGGGTTTCTTTAAATCTTAAAAATTTTGAAAAAATAGACTATTTTAAATTATTTGAAATACTTGGAAATGTTTTACTGAATTTGTGGTTGTGACATCCCAAAATTGACCCTAGTCGGGAAGTGGTTTCGGGACTGCTAAACCGAGTCACTGACATGTTCGAACGTAATATTTATTGTCTAGAATATGTGAAAATGCATGTGTGAATTTTGAATTCTTTGATTTAGTTAATTTGATTGTGAATTGAAAGAAAAAGGACTCATGTGAAAGGATTTAAAAATATGTAGCTAATTTTAAGAGGTTAATAAAGGAATGAAGTAAAATAAATGGAGTTGCATGTCAAATACTCCATTTATTTTGGATGAGTGGCCGGCCATGTCTACATTAGTGCATTATGTAGAAAGAATTAAGAAATGAAAAAAAAAAAAAGAAAAAAATGAGCATGGATGCCCCCCCCATGGTGCCGTAGTTAGAGAGAAAGAAAGAAAAAAAAAGTTGTTATTCATCCTTTCTTTGAGCAAAGACTAGGAAGAAAATACAAAGAGAAAAGAAAAGCTTCACCCTTTGGTTCTTCTTGGCCGGTTTGAAAAGAGAAAAGTTGAAGACATTCGGCCATATTTGCATCTAAGTTAAGGTAAGTTTGATGTTGTGCCATGAGATTCAAGCATGTTTTAGTAGTTAGCTTGAGTTCTAAACTAGCCCATGGTTCAAATCTTCACTATATCATGGAGATAAGGTTCGGCTAAGGTGGATTTGTGGATGTTATTTGCATGCTAAAAGTAAAGCTTGTAATGATGCATGGTATGGTGTTGTATGGCATTCGGCCATGGTAGGAAATAAAAGGAAACTACGTTCGTTGTTCATGTCATTTGAATGAGAAGTGCTAGTAAGGTGAAGTACAAATGTTAGTGTTGATTTACTAGTGTATATGTGCATATTAGCCTAGTTGTGAACTTGAAACAAATTGGTGTTTAGTCGATACAAGCGACCTTACTTGTAGAATGTATCAAGTGTGGAAATCGGCCTTAACATGGATGTGTATGTTTGGCCACATGAACGAATACATATGTTGATGTGTATATTCGGCCTTAGGTAGCCTATTGATGGCCTTAGCTTTCCTTGATGCTTGAATGAATTGTATTGAATTGCTTGATGTAATATAAAATGTGCATGACCATTGTGTATTCAAGCTAAAGGGTGGCCATATGACCATTTAAACTCCTTGTCATATTCGGCCATAAGCTAGCATAATGAGGTTTTAATAAGTTAAATTTGTGTGAATTAGCTCAAGAACTCAAAGGATCAAAGTTGGACAAAGGGAAAGACAAAATAATTGAATAGCCGTTGAAAACGTGCGACAACATCCGAGGTAAGTCATTAAGCACATATGTTTGATATTGCTTAAATGATTGTAAAATCTATGTAATTGTGTTTAGTGGGATGCTATATATATATAAATGAAATTGTATGTGTATGGAGTGATGACAATTGTTGAATGTAAAAGAAATAGTGAAATGTGTAGAAAGTTTGCTTTCGGCACTAAGTGTCTTGAACAATACGTGTGTACGGTGGCGAGATTGGCACTAAGTGTGCGTGCTGGAAATATATGGCACTAAGTGTGCGTGTTGGAAATATATGGCACTAAGTGTGCATGCTGGAAATATATGGCACTAAGTGTGCGGGCTTAAATCGCATGGCACTAAGTGTGCGAAATCGAGTATTAAGCACTGTGTGTGCGTACTCTATATATATATATAAATATCTCCAATCGAACAATTATATGGAGGGTGTGTCCCCATCGAGTTGAGTATGGACAGCGGATTGGGTAAGTACCTTGAGCTCATGACGAATAGGAAATACGTTCATGCTCGGGGTTGAGCTTGGTAAGCTTTAAATCTATGTGATGATTGAAATTGTATGGTTGTGGTGGAAATGAGTTAGTGTGTGAAAATGCCTTAAATATCTTGTTGTGTGGAATATGAAATGTGGATGTATGACTTGGTATGAGATTGAACCGAAAGGTCCGAGGAATTATGGTATAGTTTTGATATGGATGAGTACCCAGCCTCGTTTATTGTTTCATGTTGTGGTAACTTTATTAATGGATGGTTGTTGAATGCTTATGACTTCTGAGTTATAAACTCACTCGGTGTTTTCTTGTCACCCATTTTAGGTCTCTTGGACTCGTATTGTTTGCGTGCTCGGAACCGTCGTTGAAGTCATCACACCGGCTGGAAATCTTTTGGTATTGTCTTCGTAGTTGAACTAGGAGAACATTTGGCATGTATAGGCTATTTTGTTTTGTTGAATTGTGGGTTGTAAACTTTAAGCCATGTGAAAATGGCCTATGTGGTTGTTGAGTGGGATGCTAGAACCTATAGCCACGAGTCTTAGAAACTTTAATTTTGATAAGGTGGCCATGATTTGTGTCATGTATAATGGATGATTAGTAAGGCCAAGGAAAGATTCATGAAATTGGCATAGTCTACTGCAGTAACTGTTGCGGACAGCAGCAGTGATATGAGATTGAAAAATCACTAAAAATAGTAGAAGTAGGATTAAATAGTGAATAAATTATGAAATTTAACCTTGATGAACCTATTTTCATATGGATGAAACGAAACGACCGTATGAGCAGTATACTGAGAGATATTAAAGTTCTCGTGAGACAGGGCCAGAACCGTTTCTGGATCCCCTGTCTCGACTTTGAAAATTTACCATAAATTATCCAGAAGGAATTAGAAGTCTTTCCTTATATGTGCAGATTCCCCTTTGAGTCTAGTTTCATTAGAAACAAATGGCATAAGCATTGAAGCTCTGTACGATAAGATATCCAGGTCGTAATGCGCAAAGGTCAGTGTAGTCGACCCCTGTAACATGGGCGAATTTAACTAATAAACTGTACCAATTGGCCCCACAAAAAATTCTAGAAATAAATCCATGGATGTATTTATGAGTATAGTTTCAGGGAAAATTTACGGAATTGGTTTTCGAGTTCTGGAACTCAAGATATGATTTTTAAGGTAACAGTGACGCAGTTAGCTAGCCTGCCTGAAACAAAAATTTCATAATTTCCAAGAGGGAAATAAGGGAAGTAAGCCCGGTAACACCTCATGGTCGAATCCGGTGACGGTCACGGGTTTGGGGTGTTACAGTGGTACACCGAATCTCCGGCACCAATTCTGTAAGTTCTCCAAAACTTCTGTCTGTTTAAATTGAAATATTGAGACTACTGTAGGTAGTAGACTTACTGAAATATTCTATTTAGGGTAAACTGAAACTGTAGTGAAACTACAATCTGCGGAAACAAAACTCTGAACAACTGATACTATTTTGCATAAAATATCTGTTAATAAACACTGGAACTATAAACTGATGCATAAAACTGTTAAAATAGATAAAGTGTAATTTGATAATGAGCACCAGAGGTACTCGTGGAAGGGGTACAAGAGGCCGCGGTGGAGGCCGTGGAGGAGCTCAGGCTGGGTCTTTGGCATCAGGTCATATGCCTAACAATGAAGCTAGGGAGGCACCAGCTTCGCCTACGACTGAGACTGGGTCACATAATCGTGCGGCTGGGGATGGCGCACTGTCCCAAGCTATGTTGCGAATTTTAGAGAGGGTTACTGGACCTAACACTGGTACTGTGGGCCATAAGTTGGTTACAGAATGACTCTGGTCTAATGGAGCTGAGATTTTTAGGCGTATCGCTGGAATTTCCCCTAATGTGGCTGAATATTGGATTAAGGCCAAAGAGAGGATCATGGACGACCTCGACTGCACCCCCGAGTAGAAACTAAAAGGTGCAGTGTCATTACCTGTTGACTTGGGAATTTTTCAAGACTGAATTCCAAGGAAAACATGTGGGCACTAGTTATGTAGATGCCCGGAGGAGAGAGTTTCTGAATTTGAATCAAGGGGATAAATCTGTGGCTGAATACGAGGCTGAATTTTTGTGACTTAGCTACTATGCGTGTGGGATGGTGGCAACTGAATATGAGTGTAACACCCCCTTACCCGAGATCGTCACCGGAGTCGAACACGAGGCATTAACAGACTTAAATTATCACTTAAAAAATTTCAAATAATTTATTTCACCTTTCGTAATAAACTGCCCGTCTGCGTCATAGTCGCTAAAAAAATCATATCTCAATTTATTAGTTAAAGTTTCCCCTATTTCAGTGTTTGACTACTCTAACCTCTGTTCACTGCGAATCACTTTTCTCTCTATACAAAATTCGGATGACTATGTTGTTTATTTATCTTAAAATTAGACTCAATAAGGAATCTATACATATAAGGTATGACTCCTAATCATTTTTTGTAAAATTTTGTAGTGAATTTCTAACGTTAGAACAGGGGATTCAGAAATTGCTCTGACCTTGTTCCACAAAAACTCAAATTTTTCATAAAATACAATTTATTTACCTATTTTGTTTCTTCCATATGAAAATAGACTCAATAAGCTTCAATTTCATATTTTATTCACCATCTAATTCTTTCTCTACTATTTTATGTGTGTTTTCAAACTCACGTCATTGCTGCTGTATGATACTGTTTTATAGCAAATTTCACCTTTTTATGAATTTCCATGGATTAGATAGCACATTAAGCATACATAACACCAAATATGATCTTGATTAGCCATTCCGATGGCTAATCATTACCAAACATTTCCTTACCACTCAATAGTCATATCATAAGATTATATACACAAAATGATTATAGTGCTATACATGCCATACTCAAAATATACAAGCCACTATACCAAAATGGTCCTCGGATAGTGTGAGCGAGCCTCCGACCGATCCCGATTTCCAAGCTGGCTTGTCAAAACTACAAAGAGTGGAAAGGGGGGAGTAAGAATAAATGCTTAGTAAACTCACATGCAAATAGCAAGTAACATAATCATGCAATCCAACATAAAACATCATTTGCATAAATATCACCAAGGCCTTCATGTTACACTTGCATTTACTATCTTACCACGATTTCATCATACCAAGTTTTCAACCCGAGGGTTTAAGCACATACCTGTCCAATTTTCTGATTCACCACACTTACCAACATGTCACCTTCGTCTTAAGTGTTCTCCTTATTCACTTAATAGTCACCCGTTGAACACATCGGAATATAATTTGGATACACGGATTGCATGCACATAAGTGTCATACCCGCAGCTAAACAAACTCAATGGCCTGCGGAAATTATGTAACCAAGCTACCATGTTACCCTCCCATAAGCAAGCTCGGACTCAACTCAATGAGCTCAGGCGTTCGCATCCATAAGTGAACTCGGACTCAACTCAACGAGCTCAGATGCCTAGTTACATCTCACAAACTCGGACTCAACTCAACCAGTTCGGAACTCAAATATCCTAGTGACATGTCACTTGTATCCTAATCTTTTCCCAAGGTTCAAACGGGATTTTCTTCAATCGCATATCTTTGCCATCTTCCACTGAATGTCAGAACCGATACTTGGTAGCATTTCATATTTATCAAGTAGCTCACATAATTTGCATATTACTCAATAATAACCACAAAGCATAATATTTCATTATAATAATCATCATATCATATAAATAACATTAAATTACTTAAAATGACAATTATGTTACTACATTTACACATGAACTTACCTCGGTACAAAATGTTAGAAATCGAGCCTATTCCTCGTAAACTTTATTTTTCCCTTGATCATGACTCGAATCTTGTTTCTCTTGATCTAAAATAAAAAATTTAGCTTATTTAGTATTCACATTTATTAAAACAGTCCTTGACTCAAACTTTGGCAAAATTACATTTTTGCCCCTAAACTTTTACATATTTACACTTTTTCCCCAAGGCTCAGAAATTAAACTTCATCCTATTTTCTTATGTTTTATGACATGATGATCATTTTTCCCTTCTATGGCAACATCAAATTCTCACTCTAACATGTACTTATGAACATTAGGTATTTTTACCAATTTGTCATTTTACTCGTTTTCACGTAAAATCGCTTAGCAAAAGTTGTTTAACACAATTTTAAGCTTTATGTTCTACCGTGAAACATCAAAATAAACACATTTCACCTATGGGTATTTTTTCAAATATAAACCCTAGGTTAAATTATTGCTAGAATAAGCTTAATCAAGTTACCGAGGCTCCAAAAACGTAAAGAACATTAAAAACAGGGCTAAAATGGACTTACAATCGAGCTTGGAAGTTTGAAAAACCCTATCTATGTCTTCCTCATGTGAAATTCGACCAAGGGGTTGAAGATGGACAAAAATTGGCTTTTAATTTTGTTTTTCATTCATTTTAATAACTAAATGACCAAAATGCCCTTAATTAAAAACTATGGTGTTTATCTTCCTTTAGGTATTTTTGTCTAAACTAGTATAATGGTATAATTACTATCGAAGGACCTCCACTTTAAAAACCCATTACTTACAAGTTCTTAGTACCTTTGTGAACTAGAACACACATTTTACAACTTTTCCAATTTAGTCCTAAATATCAAATTGGACCCTCTATCGATAAAATTTCTGAACGAAATTTTCACACAATCATGAAATCATGCCATAGATTTTAAAATGAAAATAAAATAATTATTTCTATCTCAAATTTGTGGTCCTGAAACCACTATTCCGATTAGGCCAGGCAAAGATTGTTGAAGAAGTGAAGCGTTCAGAACGACAAAACCTTAAGAAGGACAAAGGAAGGAACAAGAGGGATTTAAAGCCCTCAAGTTCATTTATGACGCCTAAGAAAAAGCCCAGAGTTGAGACCCCTGTTACTATTACTGGACCGCAGCCCTGTGCTGATTGTGGGAGGCACCATCAATGCGAGTGCTGGTGAAGGATTGGAGCATGTTTTAGGTGCGGATCTTTAGAGCACCGTATCAGAGATTGCCCACGGAGGCCCGATCAGATGCAAGCTACTGGAATGGATACTGTTCAACCACCGAGAGGTATTCAGCAGCCACCAAGAGGCCGTGGTCAGGCCAGGGGTGGAAATGGTATGGGCTGTAGTCGTGGAGCGGAGGGCAGAGGTGACGGCTATACTGAGGCAAGGCAGTCAGCACTGGTTTATGCTGCACGTTGCTGAGAGGATGGAGACACCCCAAATGTTGATACGAGTATGCTCCTTATCCATAATGTACCTTATGTTGCACTGATTGATGTTGGATCTATGCATTTCTATATATAAAATGTACTGTACCTAAGACCTCGAGGTTAATGGTTGAAAGCACTGTGAGTGAGGTTATTAAGTGCAATAGTGGCAGATTTACCTTCAGAGGACCAATGAGTTATCTTCTTGGTGGATTTGATACAACTCCCTTTTGAAGAAGTTAACCTAATACTGGGTATGGAATAGTTGGTTAAGCAACAAGCGGATTTAGATTGTACTATCACTCAAGCTAAATGTGGTAGTGTTTTTGAATTAGAGTGAGCAACAGGACCGTAGTGGTGTAGTCAGTGTTATGCAACTGATCTGATAGTTGGAAATTTCGAGGATGAAATTTCTTTTAAGAGGGGTGAATTGTAATGCCCTGAATTTAGGCCTAGAAGTATTAGGTTTTGAGCATGGGAACAGTTAGGAGGCTGCACATAAATATTTAGTTATGCAAGAAAGTGACATAAATATATGTCTGGCTTAGTGGTTGTGTGCTCTGGAAGTGTCTGGGAAGTCATGGGTTCAAGCCTTGGCTTCCACAAAAAATTTGCCTTTTAAGGATAAAACCCCTATCTTTGGCCAGTAGGGTTATAAGTTTATTTTGGTAAAAACATAACAGAAAGGGCCTGCTAGTCTAGTGGATATTGGTGTGTGGAGTGTGCTAGTGGTCTGAGTTTTGAATCACTACTTGTGAAAATGGAGATTATTTTTACTGGTGGCAATGAGAGGAAGTTGTGTTTGACCAAAACAACGAGTAGTTTGAATGAGTTTGAATGGGGTTGTTGTTGGCAGAATTTGGGGAGTGAAAATGGGGATTTTTGGTTGTTGAGGTCTATGAGCAGGAGGGTTTTTAGGAGGAAATTGGGGAATTCGAATTTGGTAGAAGAGTTTTTCCAAATTTGAATTGTGGCACTCTAGACTTTCGGCTTTGGCAAGTTGAAGTACTCAGTTTTCAGGTTTGTGAGCATTTTTGGCTCTTTTTCTTTTGTTCTCTGAAAACCGATTAGAGTGAGGGTGTGTGGGGTTAGTTTTCTTCTCCGTATTTTTTGGTTTGACTGATTACTCCTTCTCTTCTTGGGGCCGAACAAAGCAAAAGACCATTCGAGAATTTTTTCCTCTTGCTTGCTTTTCGCTGTTATTTCCTCTTTCGACCATTTCTCTACTGTTCGTCGATTCTTTCTCATCTACTATACTACCGAATGTGCTCATTCTTGTGACCCTAACTGAATACCACTCTTCCCTTCTTAATTGATTCTGTGCTGTCATTATCATCTTCTTTTGTGCAGTGGCCGACTTTCTCCTATCCCTCGTTCCTTCAGCTTTTATCGGTGTCCTTATTGTATTGTTTAACCGATTACCTTCTTCTCATTCCCTCTTCTACTTTCAGATTTTCTTTTAAAGAGGGGAAAACTTGCTGGTGTTCCTCTATTCCTTGGCTGAATATTTGGTCACTATCTTCCCACTTCTGTCGACTTTCCTCCTCCTAGCGATTGGTCCTGCCCAACGCGAGTTGCTTCTAGTTGATAGGTATTTTGCATCCAATCCTATGGAACTCAGTTTATCTATGGATTTGTAAGGCTACACCGATTGAAGCAGTGGAAGTGTGAATCATTCCAGGATCATTCGTACTAGGAATCCAAACAAGTGTGTAAACACTGCTCAACTATAGACCGACAAAAGTCGAAAACCACAACAATTAATACTACACGAGTGTACGCTCACTCATGTGGTAATCTGAATGCGTAAAACATAGGCGTTTGATCGTAGAGGCCACCATGAGCGTTTTTATGGGCTTAGGCTTTTTTGGGCCATGTTGGGCCGAAATGGGCCATGTGGGCCCCACATGGGTAAACCACACGGACGTGTGGAGATTATTAGGCCAGACTGTGTAGCTTGCACGACCAAGGCCATTTTTGGGCTTTGTGGGCCACACAGGCATGTGGGCCTACATGGGCTGCATTATGAGCTTTGGGCCAATTTTCACCGTTTGAGTGTCAAGGTTGCATGGGTCACCTAAGACGACTGTGGACCTACTGTTGGGTTGGTGAGTATACCTAGACCCCAATTTGATGAAATGACCGCTATACCCTTATGAGGTAAATGACTGATATACCCCTATGTGATGTATGACTGTTTGAGCATGCCATCTTTACTGTATATAAATTTATATTATGTTACATTGCATGGGGTGGGATATATGATATTCGAGGAAGTGTACTGAAAGGCTATGACTTATTACTGGCAGCTCTACTGCAAATACTGTTTTAGTGCTACAACCAGTGCTACTTGGTGTGTAGGGATGGGTGGGTCAATTTAATCCCCACATGGTGTGTAGGGTTGGTACGGAGATGGTGTGTAGAGGATGGATTGGGTAGGATTTTCTGATTGCATACTGTACTGATTCTATTGTGAGCTTGGGCCCCACTGATACTATTACTGTAATGGGCTCAGGCCTAGACTGCTACTATTATTGTATTGGGCTAAGGCCTAACTGATACTGTACTGTTTCTGGTACGAGCTTAGGCCCAGACTGTATCTGCCTATTGTATGACTGACTGTTTGTTTAATAAGGGATTACACACTGAGTTTTCATAAACTCACCCTTCTGCTTATCTGTGTAGGTAATCCTTAGGTGGGTTGGTGCTGCGAGAGACTCGAAGGTGGCCACACAATAGCTTATGCTCTCATGTTTGTCTTTTAATTTATAAGTAGTTTAATTTAGGTATTTTTATGTAATAAGGCCTCTTTGGAATTTATTTTTAATTTGGGGATTTATATTTGTTGGATTTATATCTGTTAGCAGTAGGACACGAGTTTTCAAAAGATAAATGTTTTTCAAAACACCTCGTATACGCAACATATTTTAAAAGCTTCTGCAACAAGCATGGTTTTAAAGCAATCTAATATGATTAACATTTTGCTAAGATGACTAGAGTTTTTAACAATGAACGAGGTATCTTAAATTTTAGTTTAGAATTCAAAGAGGTTTTTATTTAGAACTCATTTTTCAACGAAATTATGTTTTTCGAAATACACTTCAATGTGACATCGCCAGATTTAGCCATAACATCCAGGCCGGGTTTGGGGTGTTAAAACGTAGTACATAGGCATGTGACTTGGTCGTGTGGTCCAAGTTAAGGAGTTACATGGGCACGGACACGGGGCGGGACACGGCCATGTGTCCCTATTTCGAATGTCCACATGATCTAAGACATGGGAATGTCTCTTGGTTGTGTGAGTCATAAGGTCGTGTGACCCCTGCAACTTGGAAAAAATTTAAAGTTTTCTAAAAAATTCTTTGACTACCCAATTTAGTCCCGACTTGTTTTTAATGTGTATTTTGAGCCTCGAGAGCTCTCTTAAGAGACAATATGTTTGTTTTCAATTGGTTTCTAACATGAATGTTATATGATATGAAATGTCTATTTATTTGATCTGTAAACTCCGATAATGCTCTGTAACCCTGTTCCAGCGATGGATATGGGTTAGGGGTGTTACAGTATTTGTTAAACATTAGATAACTAGTGAACTAATATTTTCTTCTATTTTTCTTTGCATTGAGGACAAGATACAAAAGGTATTAGTGTAATTCATGAATAATTTTATTAAACCAATCTGTTTGAAAAAAAATAAAAGTTTACAAATAAATATACTACAATTAGGGCATCAGATACAACACCTACTCCAGCTCAACCTTAATTTGAAGTTGCCATACCAAAAGCTCCAATTCAATGTGAAACAACTAGAGCTCAAGTTGCTAAACTACACTCAGAAGCTCAAGCTATTCCGTCTTAAGCTACAACACCTCAAGCTTTATTTCTATTTGTTTCAACAGTTGTTGAATCTCAAGTTACAACACCAAAAGCTAAACCTTTATATGTTCAACCATCTACTCAATCTTAAGCTTCTGCATCACAACTTCAACCTTAAGTACCTCAGTATGAATCTTCTGCTACAAGAATACTGAAACTACCTATATGTCTGTCTTAACCTTAAACTATCTAAGTTGATACTATCCACCAAGGCTCGTTTATAATTAAACATATTTCATTGTTATTCATATATATTAAAAGAGCTTTTGGAAGAAGTTGACAACACTTTCAAATCAACCACACTCATAAACAACAACCTCAATGTCACAAAGCTCCAGCTATCGTAATTGTAAAATGGATGCCAAGAATAACTAAATAAGGTAGAATGGTAATTCAACTCAGTCAAGTAAACATTGCAATCGATTCTGATATAGAGAAAGAAATAGCTAAAACAAGAACAAGGAATGATTGAAGGCTTGTAATTTTAATACCTTTTTAGATGATGTTTTGAACTATTGTCTAAATGTTTTGGCCAATTCTTTTGAGGAATTATGGTTTTTTGTGCAATGTGTTAGGTATGTAAACATGAGGTTGGTTAAATGCCTCTTTTTTTTTTATTGGGTCAAGGAGATAGATCCCATAGAATTGAAAGTTTTTTTTTAATAATTTTATATACAATTCCAATTGGTTTGTATGGAAACGATAGAAGTGTAACAACCCATTTTCAGTAAAATCAGAACAGTAGTTTCAGGACCACAAATTCGAGCCAAAAAGAAAATTTATTTTAATATTATTGTATGGTTCGTATTATGATAGGAAAGTTATATGAAAATTCTGATAAGAAAATTTTACCGATTATGTGCTTAATTACGGAAAGGACTAAATTGCATAAAATACAAAAGTTGAATTCTAGTAGCTAGAATGATTAAATAGCTATGAAATTCAAAACCTAGGGTCATTATGTGGTAATTAGACCATTAAAGAAAAGTTAGTAGATATTTTTGTTGATTCATCCATGGAAATTTAGAAAAGGGTAAGGATTAAATTGGAAATGAGAAAAATTAATAGATGATAAATAATTAATAAGAAATAAAAATCATTTTATATCATCTTCATCCCCAAATTCCAAACCCTAGGAAAGAGAAAACAATATTTCTTGGCTTAATTGGGTAAGTATTCAAGCCCCGTTTTTAGTAATTTTTATATTTTTGAGACCGGGATAGTCTAATCTATCCATTTTAATGATTAATTTGAAAAGTTAACAAAGTATAGAAATTTTGTCTTGGATCAATATGCTAGAAATTAGAAATTTATGGTAGAATATGAAAGGTTGTTGATAGATAAACAACTTTTACAAAGTGAATTTTGATGAAAACATGATTTAGGGACTAAATTGAAAAGTTGTAGAAAAATTATGAATTTTGTGAAATACATGTGCAGTTAAAGTTATACCAAAATTTTTTTTAGGTTTGGAATAATGATTAAATTGCTTGAATTTCATTTTTCGAGCCTAGGGACGAAATTGGAATTTATGAAAAGTTTAAGGGCAAAATGGTAATTTTGTCTAGAGTGTAAATTGAATATAATTGAATATGAATTGTATTAAATTGATGATTAAATTCATTTTTATAAATCCAAATTACTCAAATTTGAAGCTAGATCGAGGAAGAGAGAAAGTTTCGGATTAGTAGATTTTCTTATACGAACTATTATCGAGGTTAGTTCATGTAACTTAATTATGCATATTAATATGTTTCAATTGAATGTTGAATATGAATTGAACATGGTATATGTTTATATGATTTATATGAATGTTATAATTACATGAAACGATTACATGATTGGAAATGTATTTAAAATGTTAAGGTCCGTTGGAATAATAAAAATTGATGGATATGTATGATTTCCCATATGTAAATGTATTCTACATACGTTGCAGATAGGATTTAGCTCGAATGAGTAATCTTGATATAGCCCTCTCGAGCATCCTGATGTATAGTTTCTATAGCATCCTGATCGATAGTGATTTAGCATGTGTTGCACACTATCGCAGCTCTTTGTGTAACACCTCAAACCTGGCCTGGACGTTATGGACGAATCTGGAGATGTCACATAGAAGTGTTTTTCGCAAAGTCCGATTTTGTAAAAACCCATTCTCATCTTATCCTCTTTGTGTGTTCTTATATAGGTTCTTTTAGTTTAAAACTCAAGTTGTTTAGCAAAATGCTAATCATATTAAAATTGTTATTACTTTTTAAAACATTATTGTTGCGGAAGCTTTTAAAATATGTCGCGTAAATGTGGTGTTTTGGGGAAAGCATTTATCTTTTTGAAAACACGCGTCTTTTCCTACTGCTAGCAGTTAAAAGCCCAAGAATATAAAAACCCAAATTTAAGTTAAAATCCATTGGGGCCTTATTACATAAACAAATACCTAAATTAAATTACTTATAAATTAAAAATCAATAAGAAAGCAAGTGCAGTTGTGTGGCCACCATTGAGTCCTTCGTAGCATCGATCCGCCTATGGATGGGGATTACCTGTACAGATAAACAGAAGGGTGAGTTTACGAAAACTCAGTGTGCAATCCCTTAATAAGTAATAGTCATGCAGTAAGAAAAAAAGTCTGGGCCTAAGCCCGTATCAGTAACAATGACAATATCAGTTTGGGCTTTGGCCCATCTCAATACAGAAACAATCATGTGTTCGGGCCTTGGCCTATTGCAGTAACAGTAAACAGTATGCAAGTCCTACCCAACCAGCCTCTACACACCACTTCGTCCAGCACTACACACCATGTGGGGTTAAAATCAACCCACCCATCCTACACACCAAAATAGCACCGGTTGCGGCACTAAACAGTATTTGCAGCAGAGCTGCTAGTATAATAGGCTTAGAGCCATCAGTGATTTTTAGCAGAGCTACCAATACAGTACATTTCCTTCAATCATATAAAAACCCATCCTCATGCAATACATCATGCCACATGTCATGTCATATCATAATATTATACATGTACTCAACACAGTTACAATAGCATGCTAAAATATAAACATACATCACATAGGGGTAAAACAGTCATTTTACCATAAAAGGGCGAAACAGTCCTTTTACCATAAAAGGGTGAAACAGTCATTTTACCTCATAAGGGTTACCATATAAGGGCAAAACAGTTATTTTACCTCATAAGGGCAAAACAATTATTTTACCTCATAAGGGCAAAACAGTTATTTTACCATATAAGGGCAAAATAGTCATTTTACCACATAAGGGCAAAGTAGTCATTTTATCGATTAAGGGTTCAGGTACGCTTACCGACCCAACAGAAGGTCCACAGTAGTCTCCGGCGACATGCAACCTTAACAATCAAATAGTGAAAATAGGCCCAAGGCCAGAATTGTGGGCCCATATGCTCATGTGCCCCACATAGCCCAGAAATGGCCTTGGCCATGTAGATTACACAGCCTGGCCCAATATTCTCCACAAGTTCGTGTGGTTTACTTGTGTGGGGCCTACAAGTTCGTGGGGCCCACACTGCCTAACGTGGCCCAAAGTGGCCGGGCCCACGAAATCGCTCGTGGTGGCCTCTAAGATTAAACGCCCACGATTACGCGTTCGGACCACCACACGAGCGAGCGCACGCTTGTGTAGTATCGACGATCTCTTATTTCAGCTTTTTCCGATTTACGAGTAGAGGTAGTGTTTTACACACTTGTTTATAGAAAACACGCACGTAGTCCTTCAGCATGCCAAACCTTGATCCAATGCAAACATTCAATTAGTCACGAGGTAATCAAATTAATACCACTCCTTTCTATACCACTTATCCTAAGATCAATTGTCACATACCTTGTTTCGAACACCAAGCCTTTATATACCTAAACCGTTGATCAAGAATGATTTCCCCCCTTCTTCGACTACTATCTGCATAACAACCAAATCTATTAACCTTCATCATATTGTTCGCACAACTGTTTGAACCAAGCGTAAACCACCTAACGAAACATAAAACTGACTATAGAGAAGGGAAGTAATCGGTTGATCTCCACACAACACCTTACGTGACAAAGCCAGAGGCTTAGCATAAACTGCCCCTAACAAATAACGGTAGTAAAGAATACACTAGATGGAACTATTAACTCGGCAGAAAGAGTAGAAAGGAAAGGATAACCGCAAATAGAGTTACATTTGATCAAGTGCAGAGAGAGATCAGACCGCTACAATATTAGTGAATAACCCTTCACTTCACAAAAAGTTCCAATAACCAAAAGAACTCAACAAACAAGAAAGGGTGAAAGAGATTTGGCAATAAAGAGAGGGAGAGATTCGGCTACCAAAGAAGGTGATATTCGGCTTTATAATGTTAGAGGGGAAACTTGGTAATAGCCGGAAGATGAGAAGGAGACCTAGGTTAACAGAAGCCAAGGGCTAAAAGCCGACAGAATTAGGAAAGGGGAGAGGGAAGTATTTAACCAAAACCATAAGGGTAAGGGAGCACTCTAACAATATTCGGCCAAAGTGGAGGGGTGGAAGAGAGAAAAGAGAATCAGTATTATAGAAGGTTTGTAGGGAAAAATAAACCCGAATGGTACTCGAAATAAGCAAGAACGAAATCACTCCCTAGCACAATCAGTCACAAAGAAAGAGAAATGACAGAAATGAGATGAAAAGAAAAGAACCAAAATGTTTTCCCTAAAACCCGAAATAGAGTACTCAAACTTACCCTGAAACTAAAATTCCTGAGAGCCACTAATTCAAGAATCGGCTTCCTTTCCCACTCCTATCCAATTCTAAATTTGAAAACATGAAAATCCCATATTCGGCATGCTACTTCCTCTCTCCTCAACCTCCCTTGATTTCCTCCTAGATAAAGGCTACATGGATAATAGTTTGATAGTACAATATTTGTCTTTGATTGAATTTGTTTATAATAATAGTTTTCAATCGAGCATCAAAATGGTGCCGTACAAAGCCTTATATGGTAGGAAATGTCGTACACTTTGTACTGGACTGAGCTCAGTGAGAATAAGATACACGGGGTCAATTTGATAAAAAAGACTGAACAGAAAGTAAAAGTGATCCGAGATAGTCTGAAAGCAGCTTCTGATCGTCAGAAATCTTACACAGATTTGAAATGAAAAGATATTGAATTTGAGATCAGTGACAAAGTGTTTTTGAAAGTATCCCCGTGGAAGAAAGTACTTTGATTTGGCAGAAAAGGCAAATTTAGTCCAACGTTCATCAGGCCGTATGAAATTATAGAGCGTACCAGGTCGGTTGCTTATAGATTGTTGTTGCCATTAGAGCTAGAAAAGATTCATAATGTGTTTCATGTATTGATGCTTCGACGATACAGATCTAATCCCTCACATGTGATTTATCCATCTGAGATTGAAATGTAACACCCCTTACCCGTATCCAAGGCCGAAACAGGGTACGAGGCATTACCAAACTTAACCATACACATAGACAAAAACTGTGCCATAAAATTTCATTTAGTTCAAAACTTTTCGAACAAATGCATAGACTCATATTTAAAGACATATAACGTGGCATAAATGAGCACTTACATATCCATAATCATGCAATAACAAACAAAGCTAACTATATCATCACATCAAAAGATAGGACATGGCATGATTAATTAAACTTATCAACCATAATGGATAAGGACCACATTTCATGATAATATATGATAACTCAATGCAGACCGATACTTATGGTCAAAGTAATAATAATAATACATATCACAAACCAACTACCTATACATGCCACTCACTTGATATTTCTAATATTTAATTAATTCTCCCAAAAATGATAGCTTGATAGTGTGATTTTTCCTCCGACGATCTCCAACCCCGAGCTGACCTGCCAAAACTGAAGAAGTAGAGAGGAGGGGTAAGCTTTACGCTTAGTAAGTCCATGTGAAATTAATAAGCAATTACTAACATGCTTTTTAAGATAAAACACTATAATTGTACAATTACACATGTTCAGGTTAAGCTATTTTATCGAGTTACAGTTACTAAATCATTCATATCTGGAGATACAAAACTCTAGATTTAGTTTTGTTAATTTTCCTTGAAACTAGAATCATATACCTTTCTCCCATAAAATTTCTAGAATTTTTGGTTTAGCCAATTAGTATAGTTTATTCATTAAAATTTCCCATGTTTTGCTGTCCAACAGTTCTGACCTCTCTTCACTAAAAATTATTTATCTCATATTTCGGGACTCAGATGATGTTCCTGTCCATTCCTCCTGAAATTATACTCATCAAGGATTCTATTCATATAAATTATAACTCATAAATATTTTTGTAAAATTTTTAATGATTTTCTCAAATTGAAACAGGGGATCTCAAATTCATTCTAACATTGTTTCACAAAAATTAGATTATCACATAATATAGAACTCTTTTGCTCCCATGTTTCTTTTATATGAAAATAGACTCATTAGTATTTAATTCAATAATTTTTTTGAAATTTAATTCAACTTACACAATTTTTGGTGAATTTTCAAAGTCACTAAACTGCTGCTGTCCAACACTGTTTTACTACTAAAATTCACTCTTACATAATTTCACTTAATCCATTTTGTCTTATCAAAGTTCACTCAAATATTGAGCACATTGCTCATAATTTTCATAAACATATACATGCACTTATTCATCATATAATCATGTTCACATGTATTTTTTCTTAATCGATTTTCCCGTTGAACTCTTCAGAATAATAACTGATACTCAGTTGCCTGCACATATTTTTACACTTGTAGACAAGGCTATCTGGTACGCATAGTAGCCTACACTTAGTACTACACATGCGACCAATTATCCAGTACACGTAGTAGCCTGCACTTAGTACTACACACGTGACCTAACCATCTGATACACATAGTAGCCTGCACTTAGTACTACTCACGTGATCGAAGTTATCGGGTACGCATAGTAGCCTGCACTTAGTAATACACATGCGACCAATTATCAGGTACATGTAGTAGCCTGCACTTAGTACTACACGCGTGACCTCACAATAGATCATTCGTATCGTTTCTATTTCGAAGGCTCAACTGGGAAATTCCTCACTTTCCAACATGTTACAGATTTATTTATAGTCTTTTTTCAATTTTCAATTTACAACAAATAATCATTCTATAGGCAGCCACATTTCATATGATAACAAAGTATAATAAAATAAAAAGAATCGATAAATTATTTACGTACAAACTTATCGAAATCTCATCAGGTACAACTGTGTAGCAATTCATACAACCCATGTTGTAACACCCCTTACCCGTACCCGAGGTCGGGATAAGGTATGAGGCGTTACCAGACAAATATACAAACATTAAACTAAAATACGGGCCATAAAATTTCATTCATATTTCAAAACATTCATTCACTTACACATAGTCCCTTATTTGAGTCTACGAAGCCCAAAACATACTTTAGAAAGGGTTCGGGACTAAACCGAGAACTTACAAAAATCTTGGAAATTTCATGCTTTAAGGCTCCACACGCCCGTGTCCCAAAGTCGTGTTCCATGCACGGCTGAGACACATGGTCGTGTCTCTGCCTGTGTGGAATATAGCTAGGCTATTTTCCAAGCTTTGGTCAACCTTAATCTCTTATACACTTATACAAAATCAAAAGCATATAACATGGTATTCATTAATGATTAAATATTCTCAATTAAACCACAAACATAGCATTTGTATGTCATCATACATGTGTATCTCATACTCATTTTACCTTGTTTATTATAGTACCACTTATACATTTATACCAAGATTATCATCTTACCAAATATCTTCAGCTTAATCATCAAGCATTCATATTTAAAACTAGATCATATCTTTATAAAATACCACAATTCAGATCATAAAATAACATGTTTGCTGAAACATTTCAATTCAACTCCATTCCCAACAAGCATTACATTGAGACTAGTCATATATATATATATATATATACATGTCATGATACATATCATTCTCTTTCTGTTTTCTTATAAACACATATCATTTATTTCATTATATCAATATTTCATATACCATAGTTCCCATGTATTCCATGTGACATCCCTAAAGTGACCCTGGTCGGAAAGCGGTTTCGAGACCGCTAAACCGAGTCACTAAATCATTTGAGTATGATAGTTACTGTCTAAATATGTGAAAATGCATGTGTGAATTTTTAATTCTTTGATTTAGTTAATTTGAATGTGAATTGAAAGAAAAGGGACTCATGTGAAAGGATTCAATTATATGTGGCTAATTTTAAGAGGTTAATAAAGGAATGAAGTAAAATAAATGGAGTTGCATGTCAAATAATCCATTTGACAAGGATAGTGGCCGGCCATGACAAAATTATGGGCAAGGAAACATGTTTCCAACATGTTATGTTAGTGGGGTATGTAGAAAATAATAGAATAAAAGCTAGTAATAAAGAAAGGGAAAAAAAGGAAAATGATGATAGCAAAAAAAAGTGTGTGGATGCCTCCCCCATTTGCCGTGAAGTGAACAAAGAAAAAGAAAAAAAAAAGTTTTCATCTTTGAACATGCTTGGCCGAATTGAAGAAGAAAGCAAGAGAAGGTTTGGTCACCCTTGAGCTTGAATTAAGGTAAGTGAGTTCATGTTGGTTCTTGAAAGGTTAGCATACTTTAAGCTAGCTACTGAAATTTCCTACTTAGCCATGTCAAAATCTTGGTTGTGTGGTAATATTGGGTAATCGGCCATGGAAGAAATTGAGGAAAAGGATTGTTGTCTTTGTGTTGTAATGAGTATTTGTGGATGGGTGAAGTTTGAGTTAGTTAAGTGTTCATGTAGATGGTTTGGGTGATAGGAAAAAAATCGGCTTGTGTGTGTATGGATAGTTGCCGAATGTGTGTATAGTCAAAGAAGAAATCCTTAAAGTGTCTAGTTAATTGATGTTAGATAAATGGTGTGTGTAAATTATTTAAAATAAAATAATTGTATGAGTATTAAGGATGGTACATGAATTCGGCCTTAGAAGAAATTTTAGTATAATATGCTTGGATGTTAATAGGTTATTGCTTTAATGACCGGGTGTGTCAAGGGATAATGCATGGACTAATTGATTAATATGTGTTAAGGGAAGGTGAATAAATGTCTATTTGATAAGCTATATATATATTCGGCTATGAAGGCTGAAGGTTAAGTCATAGAGATTTTGGTGATATTCATATTCGGTCATAAGGGTTATATGTGTAACTTGGCTATGTGGGTTACGAGTTAAGGTAAATTGCTTATTTGATATGGGTATTCGGCCATAAGCTAGCATGATGGGACTTTAATAAGATAAATTTGTTTGAATTAGCCCAAGAGCTTATAGGATCGAAGTTGGACAAGGGGAAAGAAAAAGTAATTGAATAGCCGTTGAAGACATTCGACAACATCCGAGGTAAGTCATTAAGCACATATGTTTGATATTGCTTAAATGATTGTAAAATCTATGCAATTGTGTTTAATGGGATGATATATATATATAAATGAAAATGTATGTGTATGGAGTGATGACATTTGTTGAATGTAAAAGAAATAGTGAAATGTGTAGAAAGTTTGCTTTCGGCACTAAGTGTGCGGGCAATACGTGTGTATGGTGACGAGATTGGCACTAAGTGTGCATGCTGGAAATATATGGCACTAAGTGTGCATGCTGGAAATATACGGCACTGGGTGTGCGAGCTCGAAGGGTATGGCACTATGTGTGTGGGCTTAAATCGCATTGCACTAAGTGTGCGAAATCGAGTATTAAGCACTGTGTGTGCGTACTCTATATATATATATATATATATCTCCGATCGAACAATTATATGGAGGGTGTGTCTCCATCGAGTTGAGTATGGACAGCGGATCGGGTAAGTACCTTGAGCTCATGACGAATAGGAAATACGTTCATGCTCGGGGTTGAGCTTGGTAAGCTTTAAATCTATGTGATGATTGCAATTGTGTGATTGTGGTGAAAATGAGTTAGTGTGTGAAAATGCCTCAAATATCTTATTGTGTAGAATATGAAATGTAGATGTATAACTTGGTATGAGATTGAACCGAAAGGTCCAAGGAATTATGGTATAGTTTCGGTATGGATGAGTACCTAGCCTCGTTTATTGTTTCATGTTGTGATAACTTTATTAATGGATGGTGGTTGAATGCTTATGACTTCTGAGTTATAAACTCACTCGGTGTTTTCTTGTCACCCTTTTAGGTCTCTTGGACTCGTATTGTTTATGTGTTTCGGAACCGTCGTTGAAGTCATCACACCGGCTGGAAATCTTTTGGTATTGTCTTCGTAGTTGAACTAGGAGAACATTTGGCATGTATAGGCTATTATGTTTTGTTGAATTATGGGTTGTAAACTTTAAACCATGTGAAAATGGCCTATGTGGTCGTTGAGTGGGATGCTAGAACCTATAGCCACGAGTCTTAGAAACTTTAATTTTGATAAGGTGGCCATAATTTGTGTCATGTATGATGGATGATTAGTAAGGTCAAGGAAAGATTCATGAAATTGGCATAGTCTACTGCAGTAACTGTTGCGGACAGCAGCAGTGATATGAGATTGAAAAATCACTAAAAATAGTAGAAGTAGAATTAAATAGTGAATAAATTATGAAATTTAACCTTGATGAATCTATTTTCATATGGATGAAACGAAACGACCATATGAGCAGTATACTGAGAGATATTAAAGTTCTCGTGAGACAGGGCCAGAACGGTTTCTGGATCCCCTGTCTCGACTTTGAAAATTTACTATAAATTATCCAGAAAGAATTAGAAGTCTTGCCTTATATGTGCAGATTCCATTTTGAGTCTAGTTTCATTAGAAAGAAACGGCACCAGTATTAAAGCCCTGTACAAAGAGATATTCAAGTTGTAAAGCGTGAAGGTCAGTGTAGTCGACCCCTGTAGCATGGGTGACTTTAACTAATAAACTGTACCAATTGGCCCGACCAAAAATTCTAGAAATAAATCCATGGATGGATATATGAGTATAGTTTCAGGGAAAATTTACGGTATTGGTTTTTGAGTTCTGGAACTCGAGATATGATTTTTAAGGTAACAGTGATGCAGTTAGCTAGCCTGCCTGAAACAAAAATTTCATAATTTCCAAGAGGGAAATAAGGGAAGTAAGCCCGGTAACACCTCGTGGTCGAATCCGGTGACGGTCACGGGTTTGGGGTGTTACATTTAATTGGTATCAGAGCTATGGTTTAGTCGGTTCTAGGACTACCATAGCGCGTGTGAGTCTAGCTACACATGCCAAATTGTTAGTGCTTAATAATGTGATGACTTCTGACGGTTGAAATTTTTGTTTTGATTAGCAATGGAACCCGGGGTAGAGAGACCCTTGGCGGATGACGTTGAAAGTGTAGCGGCTGCTCCCGCGCAAGGGACACCGCCGTTGAGCCTCGATCATCCGCGAATAATCAAAATGAAGGGGCGAAACAAGCCTTCTTCACCATGATGAATGAGTGGGTCGCGCAATATGCCCGAACCAATCCGGCTGTCCAACCATTCCCGAATTTAAATACTCCACCCCAAGAGCCCGCAATGCCTCCGATTCTTCGATCCTGTGAGGTGAGTAAACCACCGTGGACTTGATTAGGAAGCGTGGGGCCGAGGAGTTCAAGGCCATAGTTATTGATGATGCCGAAAAGGCCGAGTTCTGGCTCGATAACACCATTAGAGTGTTAGATGAACTGTCATGCACACCCGATGAATGTCTTAAGTGTGCTATATCCTTGTTGCGAGACTCAGCTTACTATTGGTGGAGGACTTTAATTTCCATAGTCCCAAATGAACGAGTTACTTGGGATTTCTTTCAATCCGAATTTCGAAAGAAATACATTAGTCAACAGTTCATCGATCGAAGCGTAAGGAGTTCTTGGAACTCAAGCAAGGCCGTATGATCAGATCTCTGAATCTGAACATGAGTTCGTAAGACTTAGTCGGTATGCTCGGGAGTGTGTGGCTGATAAGGTTGCTATGTGCAAAAGATTTGAAGAAGGATTGAATGAAGATTTGAAGTCGCTAGTGGGTATTTTGGAGATAAAGGAGTTTGTAACACTAGTCGAACGAGCACGCAAGGCGGAAGAACTTGGAAAGGAAAAGAAGAAGGCTGAATTTGAAGCAAGAGATTATCGTAAAAGATCGTGAGTAAAGCTCCATTCTCGGGTAAAGAAGTTCGGGAGGACACTAATAAGTCGAGGCGATCGCGGAATTTCCATCGAGCCCGACCATTGACGGACTCGAGCTACATCGGTAGCTAGTGTGGGAAATAATCGTCAAGAGAGACCGAATGCCCCCAATGTGGAAGACGACACCTAGGTGAATGTTGGGGTAAGTCATTAACAAGACTCATTACGGATGTGGTTCAAGAACCACTTCATTAGAGATTGCACGAGCTAGATGAGAAGAATAAGATGCAAGGTGCAAGATCTAGTGGGGCGACGGCTAGAGGTAGACCCCCGAGGATTTCAGGAGGTAGGGGTGGTAATCAGAGAGGAGCCACTGATACGGCTGTTCGATCTGAGACCCGTGCTCCTGCTAGAGCATATGCCATCCGCACACGAGAGGAGGCATCCTCCTCTGACGTTATCACTGGTACTTTTACTCTCTTTGATACTAGTGTGATTGCATTGATTGACCCCGGCTCTACTCATTCATATGTATGTGAAACTTTAGCATCCAGTAAGACTCTACCTGTTGAGTCTATTGAGTTCGTAATTCGAGTGTCAAACCCTTTGGGTCAATACGTACTCGTTGATAAAGTGTGCAAGAGATGCCCCCTAATAATTCGAGAATCCTATTTTCCTACCGATCCGATGCTTCTACCATTTGATGAATTTGATGTTATTCTTGGTATGGATTGGTGACAGTACATGATGCAAGTGGTGGATCGCAAAGGAAAACCATTGATTTGAGGAGTGCAAATAATGAGGTAGTCCGAGTCGAGTCTCTTGATTTAAAAGGAGTGCCAGCGATAATATCTTCTATGACCGCCGAGATATGTGAAAAAGGGGTGTGAAACATACCTTGCATATGTGTTTGAAAGTAAAGAGACGGAAAAGAAACTCGAATCGGTACCAGTGGTTTGTGAGTATTCAGATGTTTTTCGAGAGGAGTTATCGGGATTGCCACCGGTTCGAGAAGTGGAATTCGCATCGGTTGTACCGGTACTACGCCGATCTCAATAGCTCCGTGTCGTATGGCATTAACGGAGTTAAAGGAATTGAAGGTTCAATTGCAAGAATTGACGGATAGAGGTTTCGCTCAACCGAGTTTTTCTCCATGGGGCGCACCTGTATTGTTTGTGAAAAAGAAGGACGAAACCATGAGGTTGTGCATCGACTATCGTCAACTCAATAAAGTGACGATAAAGAATAAATATCCATTGCCACGAATTGACGATTTGTTTGATCAATTAAAGGGAGCCTCAGTGTTTTGAAAGATAGATTTGAGGTCGGGGTACTATCAGTTGAGGGTCCGAGAATCGGACATACCCAAAACCGCTTTTAGAACGAGGTACGGTCACTACAAATTCTTGGTGATGCCGTTTGGGCTTACTAATGCCCCTGCGGTATTTATGGATTTAATGAATAGAATTTTCAGGCCATACTTGGATCGGTTCGCAGTTGTATTTATCGATGACATTTTGGTCTATTCGAGAGATGAAACCGAACATGCTGAGCACCTGAGGCTAATGTTGCAAATTTTACGAGATAAGCAGTTATACGCAAAGTTCAGTAAATGTGAATTTTGGTTGAAAGAGGTTAGGTTTTTGGGGCACGTGGTGTCCGCATCGGGTGTCAGGGTGGACCCGAACAAAATTTCGGCCATAGTCGATTGGAAACCTCCAAGGAATGATACCGAGGTTAGGAGCTTTTTGGGGCTTGCCGGATACTATCGATGATTTGTGAAAGGTTTTTCGGTGATAGCTGCGCCGATGACAAAACTACTTCAAAAATATGTTAAGTTCGAGTGGTCAGAACACTGTCAAGAAGTTTCGATCGACTAAAAACCTGTTTAACCGAGGCCCCGGTACTAGTATAGCCGGAGTCCGGTAAAGAGTTTGTCATATACAGTGACGCATCCTTGCTTGGGTTAGGTTGTGTGTTGATGCAAGAAGGTCGAGTTGTGGCTTACGCGTCGAGATAACTAAAGCCGCATGAGAGAAACTATCCGACCCATGACCTTGAACTAGCAGCCATAGTGTTCGCCTTGAAGATATGGCGGCATTACTTGTTTGGAGAAAGGTGTCACATTTATTCGGACCACAAGAGTCTAAAATATTTGATGACTCAGAAAGATTTAAACCTGCGACAAAGACGTTGGCTTGAGTTGTTGAAAGACTATGAACTCATCATTGATTATCACCCGGGAAAGGCCAACGTGGTGGCCGATGCTTTAAGTCGCAAGGCACTGTTTGCTTTGAGAGCGATGGATGCTCATCTATCCGTTTCACCCGATGAGGTGCTAGTAGTCGAATTAGAGACCAAACCGTTATTGATTCATCAAGTACTTGAATCTCAGAAGGTCGACGCCGAATTGGTCGCTAAGCGAGCCGAATGTGTTTCGAAGGAGGAATCGGAATTTCAGATTGACAACCATGATTGCTTGACGTTCAAGGGTCGATTATGTATTCCAAGGAATTCGGAACTTGTTTCGATGATTTTGAACGAGGCTCACAGTAGTCGAATGTCAATCCACCCGGGTAGTACTAAAATGTACAATGACCTGAAACGTCGGTTTTGGTGGCATGGTATGAAATGAGACATCTCTGACTTTGTTTCGAGATGTTTAATATGTCAACAAGTGAAAGCGGAGCATCAAGTGCCATCGGGATTACTTCAGCCGATCACGATACCCGAGTGGAAATGGGATCGAGTCACCATGGACTTTGTATCCGGACTGCCATTGTCAGCGAGTAAGAAGGATGCGATCTGGGTCATTGTTGATAGACTGACCAAGTCTGCTCATTTTATTCTGTCGCACGGATTTTTCGCTTGATAAATTGATGAATTATCGTCTCCCAAATTATTCGATTGCATGGGGTGCCTATTTCTATCGTGTCGGATAGAGACCCAAGATTTACATCGCGATTTTGGAAGAAATTGCAAGAGGCTTTGGGTACCAAGCTGCATTTTAGCACTGCTTTTCACCCCCAAATCGATGGTCAATCCGAACGGATAATTCAAATACTCGAGGATATGTTGAGATGTTGCATCCTTGAGTTTAGTGGTTCATGGGAACGGTATTTACCATTGGTTGAATTCGCTTACAACAATAGCTTTCAATCAAGTATTAAGATGGCGCCTCACGAGGCTTTATACGGTCGTAAATGCCGTACCCCATTATTCTGGACTAAACTTAGTGAAAGTAAAGTCTTCGGGGTTGATTTGATTAAGGATGCCGAGCAGAAAGTTCGAGTAATTCGTGAAGGTTTGAAAGTCGCCGGATCGCCAAAAGTCGTATGCGGATTTGAAAAGAAAAGACATGGAATATCGGGTTGGAGACAAGGTATTTCTCAAAGTCTCACCACGGAAGAAGGTGCTTAGATTTGGCCGTAAGGGCAAATTGAGTCCGAGATTCATCGGTCCGTCTGAAGTATCTGAACGAGTTGGGCGATGGCGTCCGATTAATTTTACCCCGAGCTCGAAAAGATTTACAACGTTTTCCATGTCTCGATGCTTGACGATATAGATCCGACCGTCGCACGTAATCACTCCATCCGAGATTGAGATTCAGCCTAATTTGAGTTATGAAGAAGAGCGGTTAGCATTCGATGCGTGAAGTAAAAGAGTTGCGAAATAAGAAAATCCCATTAGTGAAGGTGGTATGGCATAAACACGAATTGAAGAAGCCACTTGGGAACCCGAGAACTCTATGAAAGAGCGATACCCAAACCTATTTACGGTTAGATTTTCGGGACGAAAATTTCTTAAGTAGGGAGAGTTGTGACATCCCTAAAGTGACCACAGTGGGAAAGCGGTTTCGGACCGCTAAACCGAGTCACTAAATCATTTGAGTATGATAGTTCTTGTCTAAATATGTGAAAATGCATGTGTGAATTTTTAATTCTTTGATTTAGTTAATTTGAATGTGAATTGAAAGAAAAGGGACTCATGTGAAAGGATTCAATTATATGTGCCTAATTTTAAGAGGTTAATAAAGGAATGAAGTAAAATAAATGGAGTTGCATGTCAAATAATCCATTTGACAAGGATAGTGGCCGCCATGACAAAATTATGGGCAAGGAAACATGTTTCCAACATGTTATGTTAGTGGGGTATGTAGAAAACAATAGAATAAAAGCTAGTAATAAAGAAAGGGAAAAAAAGGAAAATGATGATAGCAAAAAAGTGTGTGGATGCCTCCCCCATTTGCCGTGAAGTGAACAAAGAAAAGAAAAAAAGTGTTCATCTTTGAACATGCTTGGCGAATTGAAGAAGAAAGCAAGAGAAGGTTTGGTCACCCTTGAGCTTGAATTAAGGTAAGTGAGTTCATGTTGGTTCTTGAAAGGTTAGCATACTTTAAGCTAGCTACTAAAATTTCCTACTTAGCCATGTCAAAATCTTGGTTGTGTGGTAATATTGGGTAATCGGCCATAGAAGAAATTGAGGAAAAGGATTGTTGTCTTTGTGTTGTAATGAGTATTTGTGGATGGGTGAAGTTTGAGTTAGTTAAGTGTTCATGTAGATGGTTTGGGTGATAGGAAAAAATCGACTTGTGTGTGTATGGATAGTTGCCGAATGTGTGTATAGTCAAAGAAGAAATCCTTAAAGTGTCTAGTTAATTGATGTTAGGTAAATGGTGTGTGTAAATTATTTAAAATAAAATAATTGTATGAGTATTAAGGATGGTACATGAATTGACCTTAGAAGAAATTTTAGTATAATATGCTTGGATGTTAATAGGTTATTGCTTTAATGACCGGTGTGTCAAGGGATAATGCATGGACTAATTGATTAATATGTGTTAAGGAAGGTGAATAAATGTCTATTTGATAAGCTATATATATATTCGGCTATGAAGGCTGAAGGTTAAGTCATAGAGATTTTGGTGATATTCATATTCGGTCATAAGGGTTATATGTGTAACTTGGCTATGTGGGTTACGAGTTAAGGTAAATTGCTTATTTGATATGGGTATTCGGCCATAAGCTAGCATGATGGGACTTTAATAAGATAAATTTGTTTGAATTAGCCCAAGAGCTTAGAGGATCGAAGTTGGACAAGGGGAAAGAAAAAGTAATTGAATAGCCGTTGAAGACATTCGACAACATCCGAGGTAAGTCATTAAGCACATATGTTTGATATTGCTTAAATGATTGTAAAATCTATGCAATTGTGTTTAATGGGATGATATATATATATAAATGAAAGTGTATGTGTATGGAGTGATGACATTTGTTGAATGTAAAAGAAATAGTGAAATGTGTAGAAAGTTTGCTTTCGGCACTAAGTGTCCGAACAATACGTGTGTGCGGTGATGAGATTGGCACTAAGTGTGCATGCTGGAAATATATGGCACTAAGTGTGCATGCTGGAAATATATGGCACTAAGTGTGCATGCTGGAAATATCTGACCTTTGGGTGTGCGAGCTCGAAGGGTATGGTACTATGTGTGCGGGCTTAAATCGCATGGCACTAAGTGTGCGAAATCGAGTATTAAGCACTGTGTGTGCGTACTATATATATATATATATATCTCCGATCGAACAATTATATGGAGGGTGTGTCTCCATCGAGTTGAGTATGGACAGCGGATCGGGTAAGTACCTTGAGCTCATGACGAATAGGAAATACGTTCATGCTCGGGGTTGAGCTTGGTAAGCTTTAAATCTATGTGATGATTGCAATTGTGTGATTGTGGTGAAAATGAGTTAGTGTGTGAAAATGCCTCAAATATCTTATTGTGTAGAATATGAAATGTGGATGTATGACTTGGTATGAGATTGAACCGAAAGGTCCGAGGAATTATGGTATAGTTTGGTATGGATGAGTACCTAGCCTCGTTTATTGTTTCATGTTGTGATAACTTTATTAATGGATGGTGGTTGAATGCTTATGACTTACTGAGTTATAAACTCACTCGGTGTTTTCTTGTCACCCTTTTAGGTCTCTTGGACTCGTATTGTTTGCGTGCTCGGAACCGTCGTTGAAGTCATCACACCGGCTGGAAATCTTTTGGTATTGTCTTCGTAGTTGAACTAGGGAACATTTGGCATGTATAGGCTATTATGTTTTGTTGAATTATGGGTTGTAAACTTTAAGCCATGTGAAAATGGCCTATGTGGTCGTTGAGTGGGATGCTAGAACCTATAGCCACGAGTCTTAGAAACTTTAATTTTGATAAGGTGGCCATAATTTGTGTCATGTATGATGGATGATTAGTAAGGTCAAGGAAAGATTCATGAAATTGGCATAGTCTACAGCAGTAACTGTTGCGGACAGCAGCAGTGATATGAGATTTAAAAATCACTAAAAATAGCAGAAGTAGAATTAAATAGTGAATAAATTATGAAATTTAACCTTGATGAATCTATTTTCATATGGACGAAACGAAACGACCATATGAGCAGTATACTGAGAGATATTAAAGTTCTCGTGAGACAGGGCCAGAACGGTTTCTTGATCCCCTGTCTCGACTTTGAAAATTTACTATAAATTATCCAGAAAGAATTAGAATTCATTCCTTATATGTGCAGATTCCATTTTGAGTCTAGTTTCATTAGAAATAAACGGTACCAGTATTAAAGCCCTGTACAGAGAGATATTCAAGTTGTAACGTACGAAGATCAGTGTAGTCGACCCCTGTAGCATGGGTGACTTTAACTAATAAACTGTACCAATTGGCCCGACCAAAAATTATAGAAATAACTCCATGGATGGATATATGAGTATAGTTTCAGGGAAAATTTACGGAATTGGTTTTCAAGTTCTGGAACTCGATATATGATTTTTAAGGTAACAGTGACGCAGTTAGCTAGCCTGCCTGAAACAAAAATTTCATAATTTCCAAGAGGGAAATAAGGGAAGTAAGCCCGGTAACACCTCGTGGTCGAATCCGGTGACGGTCACGGGTTTGGGGTGTTACATTCCACATATATTTATTTTCCTCCTTCTCCTCTCCATTCCACATCCTTAATGTATATAGCATTCTTGTAAGTACGATTTCACAATTTACTAATAAATGCTCACATCAAACTGTCCACACGAGTCATAGTCACTTACTTATTTATAATTTGAGCTACAGAGCTCCAAATTAAGATCGGTAAATTTCCCCTGAAACAAGACCCACATATCTTTCCACCATAAAATTTTCATAATTTTTTTTATCCAATTAGTACAGTTTATTCATTACAATTTATCCTGTTTCACTTTCTAACAGTTCTGACCTCTCTTCACTAAAAATTAATTATCCCACAGTATAGAACTCGGATAATGTTCTTGTTGATTTATCTTGAAAATAGACTCATTAGGGATTATAAAAATATAAGTTTGAGCCTCTAATTATTTTTTTTCCAAATTTTGTGATTTTTCAAAATCAGAACAGGGGATCACATAATCATTTTGAACCAGTCTCACAAAAACATAAATATCTCAAAATATAGAACTCATTTTCTTTCTCTATTTCTTTTATATGAAAATAGACTTATTAATATTTAATTTGATATCTCATTCAGTCTCTGATTCAATTTCTACTATTTTTGGTGATTTTTCAAAATCACGTCACTGCTACTGTCCAAAACAGTTTTATTGCTAATTCACTCTTTCACACTTTCTTTGTATTAACCTCATTTTAACATACATATCACAAATCATTTTCACCACATTTCATACATCACAAGTGTAGGCCCATGATCACAAGGTCACCATAAAATCATCCTCATGTATAACTTACTTATTTATAACCTCACCACATCCTCGTCACTTAATGAACACATCATTCACATAATCAAGTTCCTGCACTTATTCATCACAAAACTCACAAAGCAATACATAGAGAGTCTCTCGTTGAACACTTCGGATCAATCCTTGATACTTGGTGGTTTCAGCACATAGCTCCACCCATCATATAGTTCGGCTCTCTTGTACAAATGGTGAACACTCAGTACCACCCATGTGACCTAGCCAATTTATCTCGTAGCTCTCTTGTCTACATGGTGTCCTTCACCTGGAACCATGCATGCGACCTAGCTACATATATCCCGTAGCTCTCTTGTCTACATGGTGTACACATAGTATCACCCATGTAACCTAGCTATATCATAATGTCTTGTAGCTCTCTTGTACACATGATGTGCACTCAGCACCATACATGTGACCTAGCTACATACTATCTCATCATCTAATCTTTCCAGAAGGTTCAACTGGATTTCTCTCTTTCCCAACAATTTCACCAATCAAGTAATTATCCACAAACATATTTCCAATATTACTATAAAATATCATAATACAAGTAATATTGATGTATTACTTACATAAAACTTACATCTCATTTAATATCAAGGCAATAACATTAAATTACACATTGCCTTATTAAAAATCATATGAACTTATAATTTCCCATAATATCCATAATCATATAGAAATCACATTTATGTATGATAATTCAATGCACTTCATGTACCATAGACATATTTTAAATAAATTCATAAACTGGGCACCATAAACATTTAATTTAACATAATTCAATTAATTCACTAAATTTAACTTTCAAATATAAATTACAAGATTATTGTCATTATTATCACACCAACTTCCATACTTTCAACACCTCGGCAATCATAATAAATATATCAATTTTACATTGAAACATGCATAAATTAATGCTTATTATACATATGAACTTACCTCGATACTAAAACGGCCATTTTACCAACTTTCGATTTTTCTCTCATTCTAGATTCAAATCTCATTTTTCAGGATCTAAAACATCATATTTTACTTATTTAATTAATTTACTATTCAAAACAGTCCTTAACTCAAACTTTTGAAAAATTACAATTTTGCCCCTAAACTTTTGCATATTTACACTTTTGCCCCTAGGCTCGGGAATTAAACTTCATCCCTTATTCTTATGTTTTATGACATGCTGATCACTTTTCCCTCCTATGGCAACATCAAATTCTCACTCTAACATATACTTATGACTATTAGGTATTTTTATCGATTAAGCCCTTTTACTCGTTTTCACTCAAAACCGAGTAGCACAAGTTGTCTAACATAATTTAAAACCTCATATCCTATCATAAAACAGAAAAATAAACACATTTCACCTATGGGTATTTTTCCAAATATGAACCCTAGCTTAAATTATTGCTAGAATAAGCTTAATCAAATTACCGGGATTCCAAAAACGTAAAGAACTTGAAAAACGGGGTTAGAACGGACTTACTATTGAGCTTGGAAAGCTTGAAAACCCAAGCCATGGCTTCCCCCATGCTAATTTCGGCCTCCATGAAAAAGATGAGTCAATTTTGGCTTTATTTTCCCTTTTTATTTCTTTTAATTACCAAATGACCAAAATGCCCTTCCTTACTAAACTTTCAAAAATTCCATCCATATCCAATTTTTGTCCATCACTTAGAAATTTGTTAAATTTCTATTTAAGACTTCCTAATTAATATTTCAAAGTAATTTCATACTAGAAACTTCTAGAATGCAAGTTTTGCAACTTATTCAATTTAGTCCCTAACTTCAAATTGAGCACTTTATGCATAGAATTTCTTCACGAAATTTTCACACAATCATGCAATCATATCATAGACCTCAAAATTATCATAAAATAATTATTTATCTCTTCGATTTTGTGGTCCAGAAGCCTTTGTTCCAACTAGACCCAATTTTGGGCTATTACACATGTAATAGTAATTTAACATTTAATTCATGTAACAATAATTTGCCATTCAATATCACATAACACAACAAGCATCACATTTTCCATATCATACACACCATCCATCAACTTCTCCTAACCATATAAAATCATACAATTTATGCCATAACAATAGAAAATTACAATTCAAGTATGGTATTGCATTATTATTAACACACAAACTTACCTCGTATACGAAAATGACCATTTTTACCATTTTGTCCACAACTTGGTATTTTATCGATTTTAGCTCGAATTTCAATTTTCCTTACTCTATCATTACAAATATAGCCTAATTTGGACTCAAATTATTCAAATTGACCCAAAATCATATTTTGGCAAAATTACAATTTTGCCCCTAAACTTTGTCAAAATTACATTTTTGCCCCTAGGCTCTTAAATTAAACTTCATCCTATTTTCTCATGTTTTATGACATGCTGATCATTTTTCCCTTCTATAACAATATCAAATTCACACTCTAACATGTACTTATAAACATTAGGTATTTTTACCGATTATGTTGTTTTACTCGTTTTCACGTAAAATCGCTTAATAAATGTTTTTTAACACAATTTCAAGCTTCATATTCTACCATAAAAAATCAAAATAAACACATTTCACCTATGGGTATTTTTCCAAATATAAACCCTAGGTTAAATTATTGTTAGAATAAGCTTAACCAAGTTATCGGGATTTCAAAAATGTAAAGAACTTTAAAAACGGGCCTAAGGAGCACTTACAATCGATCTTGGAAGTTTGAAAAAACCTTAACCATGGCTGCTGCTGGTAGAAATGGTTGAATGAAGAAGATGATAGCTAATTTGGCTTATTTTCCTTTTTTTAATTCTTTTAATTATTAGTTTACCAAATACCCCTAACTTAAAAATATTTTATTACACCCATTTCATGTCTATTTTTGTCCATCAATTAACCAATGGTCTAATTAGCATTTAAGGACCCTCAATTTAAAATTTCATAACAATTGGACACCTCTAGTATGTAGAACTCAACTTTTGCACTTTTTACGATTTAGTCTTTTTGACTAAATTAAGTGCTTGAACGTCAAAATTTTCGAACGAAATTTTCACGAAATTATTTTGTGAAATCGTAGACCATAAAATATAATAAAAAATAAAATTTTTATCGTCAGATTTGTGGTCCCGAAACCACTGTTCCGACTAGGCCCAAAATCAGGGTGTTACATGAAATTTAGTCTGATATGACCTATGAAGAAGAACCGATCCGTATATTGGCTTGCGAGGTTACAGAATTGCAAAACAAGGAAATTTCGTTAGTAAAAGTATTGTGGCATCAACACGGTATTGAAGACGCTACATGGGAACTTGAAGAAGCTATGAGACAGCAATATTCGAATCTGTTCAACGATAAGATTTTCGGGGATGAAAATTCCTAAGGGGGGAGAGTTGTAAATGTCCAGTTTAGACCCTAGTCAAAATAGTGGTTTTAGAACCACAAATTTGAATCTAAAAAATATTTTAATATTATTTTCTGTGCTTATTATATGTGAATTAGTATGTGTGAAAATTTCGTATGATAATTTGATTGTTTGTGTGCTGAATTTGATAAAAGGACTTAATCGCATAAAATGTAAAAGTGGCCTTCTATTAGTTAAAAGTGCCTATTTGCTATGAATTTTAAAATATAAGGTCCTTATGTTGTAAATAGACCATTAACATGGTTAATGGACATTAATGACCATTATTTATGTGTTTATTATATGTTTATAATAAGGTAAAAAAGGGTAAAATGTATATTTATGTTAATATTAATAAAACAAAAACATGAAATTGGCCATTATCATCCATTTTGCATCGAAAATAAAAAGAAAAAGAAGAAGTTAATGTGTTTAGGGTCTTGGCTAAGAATTTGGCTAATTAAGGTATGAGTTTTATTCTGTTTTTGATAATTTCTATGTTTTTTCGATTGTTGCTTTGTATACTATCAAGCCCATGTCTCAATTTTTGAAATTGTTGATGATTTTGAGTTGAGCCATTGATGAAATTATGAGTTAAGTTTGATGATAGTTTATGGAAGCTTGATGTTGGGTTAATATATTTTGTCTTTGAATTTTTGATGAATTTAAGTAATTTGGGATAAATTGTAAAAATGAGATTTTGAGGGTCTAAAATGTTAAATAAATGAAATATATGGACTTATATGAATACTAGGAGAATTCGGCTTAACATGAGTGTATGAAAATTTTGTGTATTTTGTGATTTTGTGAATTAGGGACTAAAATGTCATTTGAAAATGTAAGGGCTAATTTGTAAAATGCCATAGATATGTGTTTTTGGATTGATTTGAATGAATGTGAGTTTGAATAAGTTAAATTTGAATTCATTTAGATCAAGAACCAAAGAAAACAGAGTTAGATCAGGGGAAAACGAAAGTCGTTGAATAGTCACTCGTTGTCGTTCATGTCCATATTTGAGTTGATTTATTTATGTTTATGTGACATTGAAATGGCTATATGAGAGATCAATACCGAGAAAGTTTTGATAAGGTAACGATGTCCAAAAAGCCCCGTACAAACCATAGGAAAAGTTAGGATACATATGTCATGACATAGGATCCGATATGTGATATCATGTAAGACCATGTCTGGGATGTTGGCATCGACTTATGATTTACGTGTAAGACCATGTCTTGGACATCGGCATTGTGTTTGAATTTGTGTAAGACCGTGTCTGGGATAGTGCTTCGATATTTGATTACATGTTAGACCACGTCTAAGAAGTTGGCATTGTAAGAGCTTTCCGAGCTATCTTCGTATCCTTATGATTCCGAACGGTTCAACAAGCATTTTGAAAAATGAATGATTAAATGAAATGTGTATCTAATTTAGGTTGTAACACCGCTTACCCGTACCCGAGATCGAGACAAAGTATGAGGTGTTACCGGACACATACTCGGACATTTCGAAAAGCTGAGTTATAAAATTTCAGTTCCAAATTCAAGCCAATTGAACAAAATCATATTATCCCTGTTATGGGCCTATGGGGCCCAAACCGTGCATTATTAGTGGTCAGGGACTAAACCGGAAACTATAGAAAATTTTAGGAAAATGCCTAGGGTTATGCCTCACACGCCCGTGTGCTTGGGGACACGCCCGTGCCCCTCACCCGTGTTGAATTGTTTGATTTATTTTCCATTTCGAACCTACAGTGGATTTCACACGGCCAAGCACACGCACATGTCCCTGGCCCGTGTCCCTCACATGGCCTAGATACGTCCGTGTGATCGCCCGCGTTGAAAAAACCCAAACATTTTGTTTATGTTGTCATCACTCATTTGGGGGCACACGGCCTAAGCACACGCCCGTGTACTAGGCCGTGTCCTCCACACTATTGAGGCACACGGTCGTGTCTTTGTCTGTGTGTTTATTACTATGCAAACTGACCTATAATTCTAGCTGCAGGGGACACACGGCCAAGCAACACGCCCATGAGGGCTGATCATGTGTCACACATGGCCTAGACACATGCCTGTGTGCCTACCCGTGTGGACCTTTTTAGGGCTATTTTCCAAGCCTTTGGTCACCCTCTAACATCCATACAGACCACTATGGTCTTTGTACAATTAGCAAGGTATAGTTCTACCCTTAAACATTCTTGGCCAAGGACAGATACGCTATTGCATGTCTCATTTTAAACTATGATCATAATAACCTCTTTGTTTTAGGGTTACTCTTTCAATAATCACATTTTATAACTCATGACCTTTATGACCTAAACCATTCCCAATTTGTTTGGCCATCATTCTCATGTTCATTCATGGTATAACACATTTGACATTCACAAGAAACATTCACACATAACCATGCACATTTAGTAGGTTTATAACCTATATCAAAATGAGCCATACCTCATGGCCATATCCAAAATGGTGTAAGCATATCATTCAAGCCCTTACATTGGCTAGACAAATGACAGATTTAACAAAATAACCAAAAATCCTATACATGCCATTATAATGAAATAAAAGTTTCTATATACCAAAATAAGACAAGTTGATAGTGTTGACAAAGTTCCAACTGTCTTCCAACCTTCACGAGTCCTCGAGCTCTGAACAATAAGGGAAAGAAAAGAGGAGTAAGCATTTACATGCTTAGTAAGTCCAAATAACTGGAAAGTAAACTTACCGATTTTTTAATTAGCATACAACCATATTAGGCAATAATTCCAACAAGTATGAAATAGTTTCCTTATCACATGAACTCAATCATCAAGTTAGTCTTATATCAATACATCATGTCATTAGTCTTAGATGAGCTCATCAATTCAATATTTCCATTCTCTATTTCTCATGTTAATCCTATTGAATTTCATAGAAATCTAGATGGATAGCCCAATTACCGTCAAGTCATACAAGTGATCATCTCAAGTACGCACTCCCGCGAACCTTACATCTTATGACGGGATTACCAGTCCAGGCTAAATCCCCCGTAGTATTAACTCATAGAGCATTGTCGGGATTACTAGTCTAGGCTAAATCCCTTTCAACAACACTTGCTCTCATAAGCTAGGATTTGATTTGCTAGTCCAGGCTATTTTTTGTCCTCAATCGGATTACCCGTCCGGGCTAAATCCTTATTGCACCCATATTCTTCGGAAGGCTCGATCACTCAAGGAACACCCGTCCGGGCTAGATCCTTTCTATATTGAGATTAGCAGATTACCATTCCGCGCTAAATCCTACTCTGCAACACATGCAGGATCTCAAGTCATGTAAGCCATAATTTAACCATCAGATTTCCCTTTTTATTTTAACCGGGACATTTATCATCATTTCATTTATACTAGCACGTCTTATGGATTATCATGCAATGAATATCTAATTATCATAAATTCAAGAAAATGCATTTTTAAGTATATTAAGAGTTTACTTTGAGTTATACAAACTTACCTGGTAGTCGTTTCGGATTCGTGTCTCGATAATTTCGAAACCTTTCGTTTTCCATGATCGACCTCCGGAATTGGTTCCTCGGGGTCTATATAAATAAAATTAGACTATTAATACATCACATTTTTCATTTTAGGATTAAAACTCACCCCCGAGAAAAATGATCATTTTGCCCTTAGCCTTTCACAATATTTACAATTTAGTCCTAAGGCTCTTATAATGAAATGCATCTAATTCCTTGGCTACCCAAGCCTGGAAAAAATGTTATTCACACTTATAGCAGCCCATGTTTTCCCTTCATTCTATATTTTTCTACCCATTTTCACAACTTTTACAAATTAGTCCTTTAAGCCATTTCTATGAAAAACCACTTAGCAAAAGTTGTTTACCATCGTTTAAACTCTCATATTCCTTCATAAATCATCAAAACACAAACATCTCATGCTTGGGTAATTTTCTAAACATGAACCCTAGCATGAGATATGGGTAGAAATAGAAAGAGCATGTTACGAGGATATCAAAAATACGAAGAACATTAAAAACGGGGCTAGGATTACTTACTATCAAGCTTGAAATGTTGGAAAACCCTAGCTATGGAGACCCTTAGAATTTCGGCAGCATGGAGAAGAAAATGAGCTGATTTTAGCTTGATTTTTCCCTTTTTATTTAGTTTATTACCAAATCACAAAAATGCCCTTCCTTACTAAACTTCCAAAATTTTCCATGCATGCCCATTTTTGTCCAAAAACTTAGAAATTCGGTAAATTACTCTTTAAGGACCTCTAATTAATATTCCAAAGCAATTTCATATAAATTGCTTCTAGAACCCAAGTTTTGCAATTTACTCGAATTAGACCTCATAATGATCATCAAATAATTATTTTAATGTCAGATTTGTGGTCTCGAAACTACTATTTTGACTAGGCCTTCATTCGGGATGTTACATTTTCCCCCTTTAGGGACTTTCGTCCTCGAAAGTCTTACCAGTAAACAGGTTTAGATATTGACTTCTCATGGTTTCTTCGTGCTCCCATGTAGCCTCTTCCACTCCATGTCGATGCCATAAAACTTTCACCAAGTCTATATTCCTATTCTTCAACTGTTTGACTTCCCAAGCCAAAATCTTGACCGGTTCTTCACCATAAGTCATGTCGATCTAATTTCAACTTTTGTAGGTGAAATCACATGGGAGGGGTCTGATCGATATCATCACAACATGGATACATGGAATACATCATGAATCTTTTCCAATTCTGGTGGCAATGCTAAATGGTAGGCTAATGGTCCAAGTCTTTTAGTGATCTCATATGGTCCGATAAATCGCGGACTCAGTTTGCCTTTCCGACCAAATCTTAATACCTTATTTCATGGAGATACTTTCAAAAGTACTTTATCTCCAATCTAAAACTCGATCTCTTTCTTTTTCAAATCAGCATACGAATTCTGCCTATCTGATGCCGCTTTCAAGCAATCCCGTATCACTTTAACCTTTTCTTCAGCTTCCTTAATTAAATCAACTCCAAGAATCTGATTTTCCTTAAGTTCTATCCAATACAGTGGAGTTCAACACTTCCTGCCATACAAGGCCTCGTAGGGTGCCATTTTCAAACTCATCTGGAAACTATTGTTGTAGGCGAATTCCACCAATGGTAAGTATTTTTCCCAACTACCCTGAAATTCAAGGACGTAACATGTAACATGTCCTCAAGAATCTGAATATTTAGCTCAGATTGACCATCAGTCTGCAGGTGAAAAGCTATACTAAAATTCAACTTTGTACCCAAGGCTTCTTGCAGCTTCTTCAAAAATCTCGAAGTAAATCTTGGGTCCCTGTCTGAGATAATCGATATCGGTACCTCGTGTAATCTCACAATTTCAGATACATACAAGTCGGCCAATTTGTCAAGGGAATAATCTATCTGTACTGGAATGAAGTGAGCCGACTTCGTCATTCTATCAATCACAACCCAAACAACATGTTTCTTTTCCGGTGTGAACGGTAATCCAGTCACGAAATCCATAGTAATCCTGTCCCACTTCCATTCGGGGACCATCATAGGCTGTAACAAACCTGAAGGTACTTGGTGTTCAGCCTTGACTTACTGGCATATCAAACATTTCGATACGAATTCAGAGATGTCTCTTTTTATGCCATTCCACCAGTACATTTTCTTCAAATCATTATACATCTTGGTACTTCTTGGATGAATAGACAAACGACTATCATGTGTCTCTTGTAGAATTTTTTGAATAAGCTCATCGTTTCTCGGTACACAGATCCTATATCTGAACATCAATCAACCTCGGAACCAATTCGAAAATCTGATTCAGTGCCTGACTTGTATTGAGTTCTCTTGGCTTGCAAATCATTATCATTGACCTGGGCTGCACAAATTTCTTGTAGAAATATTGGTCTAGCTCTTAACTCTGCCAAGACCGAACCATCATCTAACAATGCCAGCTATGTGCTCAAGGCTCTCAAAGCAAACAAGGATTTTCTATTTAATGCATCTACGACCATGTTCGCCTTTCCCGAGTGGTAGTCAATGATCAATTCATAATCTTTAATCAACTCTAACCATCTCTATTGTAATTTTTTGAGTCATCAAATATTTCAAACTCTTGTGATCAATGAATACACAGCACGTCTCACCATACAAATGGTGTCTCCAAATCTTCAGGGCAAATACAATGGCGGCTAGCTCCAAGTCATGTGTTGGATAATTTTCCTCGTATGGCTTCAATTGCCTCGAAGCATAGGCTATCACTTTGCTTTCTTGCACCAGCACGCAACCCAGTCCATTCAAGGACGCATCACCGTAGACCACAAATTCTTTTCCCGATTTGGGCTACACTAAAACTGGGGCTTCCGTTAGCAACATCTTTAACTTGTTAAAGCTCTGCTGAAACTTTATTGACCACTCAAACTTAACATCTTTTTGCAACAACCTTGTCAAAGGAGTTGCAATCATCGAAAATTCTTTCACAAATCATCAATAGTAACCGGCCAAGCCCAAGAAGCTTCTAACCTCAGTTACGTTCTTCAGCGGCTTTCACTCGACAATGGCAGAATGTTTGGATCTACTCGGATGCAATCGCCCGACACAATGTGACCCAAGAATCTGACCTCTCAATGCCAGAATTCACTTTTACTAAACTTAGCATATAATTTCTTGTCTTGTAAAGTCTGTAAAACAATCTTCAATTGTTCAGTATGCTCAGACTCATTACGGGAATTGATCAAAATATCATCAATGAATTCCACAATAAACTTGTTCAAGTATGGTCGGAAAACACGATTCATTAAGTCCATAAATGTAGCAGGGGCGTCCGTTAGACCAAAAGGCATGACCAGGAACTCGAAATGACCATACCTCGTCCTGAAAGTGGTCTTAGCACATTGACTCTTTAACTTGTAACTGGTAGTAATCGGATCTCAGATCTATTTTTGAAAATACAGTGGCTCCTCTAAATTGATAAAACAAATCATCAATCCTCAGCAACGGATACTTGTTCTTGATAGTTACGTTGATCAGTTGTTAGTAGTCCATATATAGCCTCATTGAACCATCTTTTTTCTTTACAAATAATACTAGAGCACCCCAAGGCCAAAAGCTCAGTCTTGCAAAACCTTTATCCGTCAGTTCTTGCAATTGTGCTTTTAACTCTTTCAGTTTGGTTGGTGCCATCCTATACAGAGCAATAGAAATAGAAGTTGTCCCAGGCACCAGCTCAATACCAAACTCTACTTCTCTAACATAAAATCGTATGGATTGTGATATTGGTTTTGAATTGGTTGCGATTTGAAATTGCAGGGAAGGTTAAATATTTATAAAGTGGTTATATTGAATTTTTCCTTAAAAAAAATAGCAAAAGTTTTATATGAACTTATGATTATATTATAATATTTCGGTAATTATTTGAATATTAATCATAAATTATCCTGTAATGCCTCGTAACCCTATTTCTGTAATGGTTTAGGGTTAAGAGGTGTTACAATATAGGCCTACGAGGCCTCAAACATTCATTGGAAACCATTCGGGACCAACCAAGGTCCTTTAACTAACCTTAGAAAAATAACTCTTAAAACAGGGCACATGCCCGTGTGGTCATTATAACACAGCCATGCTGATGGCCTATGTGACACACACGACCTAAGCATCTAGGGACACACCCGTGTCCCATGCCCATGTGAATTAAATTCTAAATTTCAACCTATAGGGGTTTTCACACGGCCTGACACACGCCCGTGTCTATAGCCCATGTCTCTCACATGGCCATGACACGCCCGTGTCTTAGCCTGAGTCTAAAAACCTTGACATTCTGTTTCTAACGTTAGCATCTAATTTAGGGCACATGGCCAAGGCACACACCTGTGGCCAGAGGCCGTGTCCTCCACACGGCCATGTCTCTGCCTGTGTGTTTACTACCATGCATTCTGACTTGCAAATTTCACATGCAGGGGACACACGGCCGTGTGTCTACCTGTGTGGACAATATAAGGCTATCTACCAAGCCTTTGCCACCCTGAAACACAATCTAACATCAACCAACATATCAAATATTAACTTAATATGATTTCTCAACCAAACAACCATAGCTAAAACCTATATACATTACATATATTTAACCATGCCAACAATTTCACATTCATAAAAGACTAGCTTGCATTCTCATAATAACTTTCAATATTAGCCATTTTCCATGGCCTTATACAAAACAAATCAAATGCTAAGGTAAGCCATCACATTTGGCCAATTAACAATGACAGAAAACTCAAAATTCTAATTTCCTATACATGCCATATTCAAAATGATAAATCTAATTATACTGAGTGCTCCAGCTGATAGTGTGATCGATACCTCCAACGTCTATTGATCCTTGAGCTAGTTAGGTGACACTCGGTATACAAACTGTAGATGACTAGTTCGCTTAGTCCACTTGTTTTGCTTTTCCCCGGTCTAGGCCCAGATTTTGTATTTCTTGATCTAAAATAATAAAAATTCATCCATTTAGTCACTAGATAAATTTATACAATAAAAAATTCACAGTTTTGGCAAAATGACCATTTTGCCCCTATACTTTCACAAAATGACAATTTTACCCCTAGGCTCAAAAATTAATTTTTTTATCGAATTTCTTCATGCCTTAAGCCTAACCGAACCCTTTTTACTCTTATAGTAGCCCAAAATTTCCATTATTTCACACATTTATCGCCTATTTTTACGACTTATGCAAAATGGTCCTTACTTAGGGTTTCCATGAAAGTTACTTCACAAAAGTTGTTTATTTTACAACCATGATTCATTTCCTTCCATAAAATTTCAGAAAACAACATGAATACTCTCATGGTAAAACCCTAGACTCTCAACTATTTTGGAAAATAGTCCCCCCATTAGCTAGCTCATGCCACAAGGGTTCCAACAGTACCAAAATTATAAAAAATAATCATCTTAATCACTTACTTGAGAGGGAGATGAATGGCTGAAAGTTTTAAGCTTCAAAACTTTCTTGAGAGGGAGATGAATGGTTGAAAGTTTTAAGCTTCAAAACCTTACTCTTGTTGAAAATTTTGATAAAGAAGGAGATGAGAATGGGTTGATATCATCCCTTGTTTATTTTATTTCTTTTTAGTCAAATAAGCTACCAAATTTTTACCTAACATGTGACTATCTAAATTCTTTGTCTCATGGCCGGCCAAGCACTATTCTAGGGTCTATTTGCCCTTTAAAGATCCCCAATTTCTGATACATGGAAATTTGATAGCCTTAGCTATCAAATTAAGACTTTTGTACTTTATGTGATTTAGTCATTTTTCACAATTAAGCATGAGATCGCTAAAATTAACTCACCAAAATTTTCATACTCTCATATAATCATGCCACAAAATGTAAAATAATATTAAAAATAATTTCTCCACCCTCGAATCAGTGCTCTCGAAACCAATGTTCCGACTGGGCCCAAAATCGGGCTGTGACAATTCTCCCCCTTAGGGATTTTCATCCCCGAAAATCTTACCGGCGAATAAATTTGGGTATTGGTCTCTCGTAGTCTCCTCAGATTCCCATGTGGCTTATTCGACTCCATTTCTATGCCATAATACTTTAACAAGTGCAATACTCTTATTCCTCAATTGTTTTACTTCCGAGCCAAAATCTTAACTGGCTCATCGCCATAAGTCATGTTCGAGCTAATTTCAACCTCTGTAGGCGAGATCACATGCGAGTGATCCAAACGATAGCGATGCAACATAGACACATGGAATAAATTTTGTATCTTTTCTAACTCTGATGGCAACGTTAATCGATATGCTACCGGTCCAATTTTCTCAGTCACCTCATAAGGTCCAATAAACCGTGGACTTAATTTATCTTTCCTTCCGAATCGGAGAACCTTCTTCCACGGGGATACTTTAAGAACACTTTATCCCCAACTTGGAACTTGATCTCTTTCCATTTCAAACTTGCGTAAGATTTTTATCTATCCGAAGCGGCCTTCAAACAGTCGCGAATCACCTTAACTTTCTCTTCGGTCTTTTTGACTAAGTCAACCCCGTGTATCTGATTCTATCTTAGCTCGGTCCAATACAAAGGTGTTTGACACTTACGTCCATACAAAGCCTCATAAGGCACCATTCTCAGACTTGACTGATAACTGTTTTTGTAGGCGAATTCGGCTAGCGGTAAATACTTTTCCCAACTGCCTTGGAACATGAGAATACAACACCGCAACATGTCTTCTAAGATCTGAATTACTCTCTTCGACTGTCTGTCAGTTTACGAGTGGAAAGTTGTGCAAAAATTTAGTTTCGTTCCCAATGCCTCTTGTAACTTTTTCCAAAATCGTGAGGTAAACCTCGAGTCTCTATCTAAAATAATCGACAAGGGCACTTCATGAAGTCTCACGATCTCAGAAACATATAGATCGGCCAATTTCTCAAAGGAATAGTCAGTACGCACTGGTATAAAATATGCCGACTTAGTAAGTCTATCAACAACTACCCAAATTGAATCATTTTTCCTTGGTGTCAAAGGCAGCCCTGACACAAAATCCATGGTTATTCGGCCTTCACTTGTTGACAAACTAGACACTTAGAAATAAACTCAGAAATGTCTCTTTTCATCCCCGACCACCAGTACATTTTCTTCAAGTCATTGTCCATTTTCACACTACCCAAATGGATAGATAAGCAACCACTATGTGCCTCTTGTAAAATCCTCTGAACAAGCTCATTATCCTTGGGTACACAAACTCTGTCTTGATACCAATACTAAACTCTGATTCACTTCCTATCTCACACTGGGCCATTTTAGCTTGTAAGTCCCTATCACCTTTCTAGGCCTCACAAATCTCTTCAAGGAACGTAGATCTAACTCTCATCTCAGCTAGAATCAAGCCATCATTAGTCATGGTCAATTGAGCATCCATAGCCTTTAAGGCGAATAATGATTTTCTACTCAGAGCGTCGATGACTACATTCGCATTCCCCGGGTGGTAGTCAATCACTAACTCGTAATCTTTTATCAACTCTAGCCACCTTAATTGCCGTAGATTTAACTCCTTTTGAGTCATTGAATACTTGAGACTTTTATGGTCGGTGAACACTCGACATCTCTCGCCATACAAATGGTGTCTCCAAATTTTTAATGTGAACACGATGGCTGCTAGCTCCAAATCGTGGGTCGGGTAATTCTTCTCGTGAGGCTTTAGCTGTTTTAAGGAAAAGGCTATTACCTTGCCTTCTTGCATGAGCACATACCCTAACTCGTTCAAGGATGCATCACTATACACTACAAACTCTTTTCCCAGTTCCAGTTGCACTAAAACTGGGGCTTCGGTCAACAAAGCCTTTAGTTTCTTGAAACTCTGTTCACACTTCTTTGACCATTCGAACTTGACATCCTGTTGTAATAACCTTGTCATCGGAGTGGCAATCATAGAGAATCTATTCACAAATCTTCTGTAATTTCCTGCCAAACCTAGAAAGCTTCGAACCTTTGACACATTCCTCAGCGGTTTCCACTCAACAATAGCCGAGATCTTACTTTCGTCAACTCTAATCCCATCACCTGACACAATGTGTCCTAGGAATCCGACCTCTCTAAGCCAAAATTGACTCTTACTGAACTCGGCATATAACTGGTTATCTCTTAAGGTTTGTAAAATCATTCTTAGATGTTCCGCATGTTCACTCTCATCACATGAGTAAACCAGTATGTCGTCGATAAAGACCACTACAAACTTATCCAGGTACAGCCAGAAAATGTGGTTTATCAAATCCATGAACACCGCATGGGAATTCGTTAAACCAAAGGGCATGACTAGGAACTCGTAGTGCGTGTACCTCGTCCTAAACACAGTTTTCGGTATATCTTGTTCCTTAATCTTTAGCTGATAGTAGCTAGACCTTAAGTCGAACTTGGAAAACATGGTGGCTCCCTTCAATTGATCGAACAAATCATCAATCCTTGGCAAGGGATACCTATTCTTTACAGTCACCTTGTTGAGTTGTAGGTAGTCTATGCACAATCTCATTGATCCATCCTTTTTCTTCACAAATAGCAATGGTCTTCCCCTCGAAGGAGCACTATTCGCCTTCATATCTTGCTTTTTCTCTCTGTTATCTAATTTTGGATAGTTCCGGATAAAGTGGTCTAGTGATCCATATTTGAAGCAACCTCTCTCATTCCCTCAAACTCGCTAAAACGATGCCTACCATATTGTAAACACTCTGGCCTATTTGGCCGAGCACTACCAACACTAGTAATAGAAGTGGTTTGAGCTTTAGATGTTCTGTGCTGCTTGTTCTTGCCTTTGCTCAAGAACCCTACTGACACGTTTGATCGGGTAGGACACTCTCTCGATCTCTTAGATGAGATCTGCTATGATTTCCCCATCTGTCTTTTCCTTGAGTCTCGGGACTCGATGTCAGCTTTTCTCTTCTCATTGGCCAATTCCTCGGGCTTATACACTCTCTCTACGAGCACTACAAATTCCCTTAATTCTAGGATGCCAACTAATAGACGGATATCTTCATTCAGACCATCTTCAAACCTCTTGCACATTTTAGCTTCTATAGATACGCATTCCCATGCATATTCCTTTTCTAAAAATGCCAACTAATAGTCTCACAAACTCACGCTAGTACTCCGTCACTATCTTACGGCCTTGCTTCAGCTCTAAAAATTCTTTCCTTTTCTAGTCTATAAACCTCTGGCTAATGTACTTTTTTTGGAACTCTTCCTAGAAGAATTCTTAAGTTATCCTCTCTCTCGGTACAACAGACACGAGAGTATTCCACCATTGGTAGGCTGAGTCTCGTAGGAGTGAGACTGTGCACTTCACGCACTCTTCAGGCGTGCACGTTAGCTCATCAAATACCCTAATGGTATTTTCCAAGCAGAACCCTGCTCTTTCTTGGTCATCATCAATATTAGCCCAAAATTCCTCGGCCCCTTGCTTTCGTATTTTATCTACAGCGAGTTTCTCTCTCCTAACCATATCCACTTCTTACAGAGCTACAGGGCATACTGAGGAATCGAAGGAGGTGGGAGAGGTGGAATGTTCGGATTCGCACGAACAAACTCTGTGTACGAAGCGACCATCATGTGGAGGTAAGCTTCTCTAGCCCCTCCGCCCTGACTCAGTGTAACGGGCCCACTATCTACTGGCATGATCCCTTCAACAGGAGCCGGCGCATTACTCTCTACATCATCCACCGTAGCTACGTCAGAATCCATTTACTATATGAAAACATAATTTGTGATCGTCAGGAGTCGTCACACTATCATTATACAACTATGACATGTATAGCTAGGCTCGTACTCATTCTAGGTTAGTCCTAGAACTAACTAAACCATAGCTCTGATACCACTAAATGTAACACCCCACACCCATACCCTACGTTGGGATGGAATACGAGGCGTTACTAAACTTAAACACATGTATTCAAACGTTTTTGAGTCACCAAGACTTGATCAAATTTAAAACAGTTTCAAACTTTGTTTTCCTTAATATGGGCCTACGAGGCGTCAAACATTCATTGGAAACCATTTGGGACCAACCCGGGTCCTTTAACTAATTTTAGAAAAATAACTATTAAAACAAGGCACACACCCGTGTGGTCATTATAACACGGCCATGCTGATGGCCCGTGTGACACACACAGCCTAAGCATCTAGGGACACGCTCGTGTCCTATGCCCGTGTGAATTAAATTCTCAATTCAAACCTACAAGGGTTTTTACATAGCCTAACACACGCCCGTATCTATAGCCCGTGTCTCTCTCACGGCCATGACATGCCCGTGTTTTAGTCCATGTCTAAAACCCTTGACATTCTGTTTCTAATGTCAGCATCTAATTTAGGGTACACGAACAAGGCATATGCCCATGGCAAGAGGCTGTGTCCTCTACATGGCTGAGACACACAACCGTGTCTTTATCTGTGTGTTTACTACCATGCATTCTAACTTGCAAATTTTACATGCAGGGGACACACGGCCGAACAACACACCCATGGGGCTGATCGTGTGTCACACACGGCCAAGACACACTCCCGTGTGTCTACTCGTGTGGATAATATAAGGCTATCTACCAAGCCTTTGCCACCCTGAAACAGAATCTAACATCAACCAATATATCAAAGATTAACTTAATATGATTTCTCAACCAAACAACCATAACTAAGACCTATATACATTACATTTATTCAACCATGCCAACAATTTCACATTTATGAAAGACTAGCTTGCATTTACATAATAACTTCTAATATTAGCCATTTTCCATGGCCTTTTACAAAATGAATCAAATGCTAAGGTAAGTTATCACATTTGGCCAATTAACAATGACATAAAACTCAAAAGTCTAAGTTCCTATACATGCCATATTCAAAATGATAAATCTAATTATACTGAGAGCTCCAGCTGATAGTGTGATTGATGCCTCTGATGTCTGTTGATCCTCGAGCTAGTTAGGCGGCACTCGATATACAAATTGTAAACGACTAGTTCGGCTTAGTCCACTTGTTTTGCTTTTCCCTGGCTTAGGCCCAGATTTTGTATTTCTTGATCTAAAATAATAAAAATTCATCCATTTAGTCACTAGATAAATTTATACAATCAAAATTTCACATTTTTGGCAAAATGACCATTTTGCCCCTAGACTTTCAAAAAATAACCATTTTACCCCTAGGCTCAAAAATTAATTTTTTTATCGAATTTCTTCATGCCTTAAGCCTAGCTGAACTCTTTTTAATCTTATAGCAACCTAAAATTTCCATTATTTTACACATTTATCACCTATTTTTACAACTTATGCAAAATGGTCCTTAGTTAGGGTTTCCATGAAAATTACTTCACAAAAGTTGTTTATTTCATAACCATTATTTATTTCTTTCCATAAAATTTTAGAAAACAACATGAATACTCTCATGGTAAAACCCTAGACTCTCAACCATTTTGCAAAATAGTCCCCCATTAGCTAGCTTATGCCACAAAGGTTCAAAAAGTACCAAAATTATCAAAAATAATCATCTAAATCACTTACTTGAGAGGGAGATGAATGGCTGAAAGTTTTAAGCTTCAAAACCCTTACTCTTGCTAAAACTTTCAATGAAGAAGGAAATAAGAATAGGGTGATATCATCCCTTGTTTATTTTATTTCTTTTTAGTTAAATAAGCACCAAAATTTTACCTAACATTTGACTATCTAAGTTCTTTGTCTCATGGCCAGCCAAGCACTATTCTAGGGTCTATTTGCACTTTAAAGACCCCCCAATTTATGATACATGGCAATTTAACACCCCTAGCTAATCAAATTAAGACTTTTTCACTTTATACGATTTAGTCCTTTTTAACAATTAAGCATGAAACCTCTAAAATTAACTCTCCACCCTCGGATCAGTGGTCTCGAAACCACTATTTTGACTGGGCCCAAACTCAGGCTGTTACACGCTCTGGGTAGTCCCTGAGAAAATAGTCAAGAGATCCACATATAAAACACGTACCGCTCTTTATTCGACACTCTCTGAAGTGGAATTTGTTACAGCTTTTACACTTTAGCTTTTGCTCATCTACGCTTCCCACACTAGTTACAATAGGGGAAGGAGACTTCGGGTTATGTCGTTTGGAGCTTCTTACTCTACTCGAATATCCTACCGACGAAGTGAAGTGTTCTTGTTGACTTCTTGATTTCTTTGTAGGGAAGGAGTGTGCTCTACCGCTAGAGCTCTTACTCAAAACTAGAGCTTCTCTCATAGCTTGCTTTCTTTCATTATTTAGCTCTTCGACCTTCTTGGCCCAATCAGCTAATGCAGAAAATTCTCGTATCTTAAGGATCCTAATTAGCAATTTAATTTCCTCATTCAAGCCTTCCTCGAAGCGCTTACACATTTTTATCTCTGATTGGACCCACTTCGTTGCATACTGAGCTAAACTTACGAATTCTCTTTCGTACTCTGACACAGTCTTATTTCCTTGTTTGAGTTCCAGGAGCTCCTTTCGCTTCAAGTCTAGAAACATTTGACTGATGTATTTCTTTTTAAACTCAGCTTGGAAGAACTCCCATGTAATGTCTTTCTTCAGTACCACTGAGGATACCGTCTTCCACCAGTGGTAGCAATATCTTTCAGAAGAGATACAGCACACTTCAAGTATTCCTCAGGTGCACATGACAATTGATCCAAAACTCGCACAGTATTATCGAGCCAGAACTCAGCTCGTTTAGCATCATCCTCTACCTTAGCCCTAAACTCTTCAGCCCTGTATTTCCTAAGTTTATCCACTGGGGCCTTACCAATTCTCATTGGTTCAACAACTTTTGGTACTTTATCAGGTCGGTTAGTAGGTGGAGGTGGACGTGGTATTTCAAGGTAACTTCTCAATTATTCCCCAAACCACTCATCCATCATATCGAAAAAGGCTACTCTCACCTCTTTTCGGCCATCAGACAAAGGCCTTCTACTATTATTAGAACCAGTTTGTTGTACGGAAGCTGGAACATGGCTCTCGGCTCCCTCGGACTCATATGGGCTTGATTGGAAGACATTTACTATATTCAAATACAATTAAAAAGTTAAGTGATGTTACACTATCAAAATTTGTATAATGGTATGTATAACTAAACTTGTTACATGCTACGTTAGTTCGAGAATTAACTAAACTGTAGCTCTGATACTACTTAATGTAACACCCCTTACCATTACCCGAGATCGCGGGACAAAGATGAGGCATTATTGGACACATACTCGGACATTTCAGAAAGATGAGTTACAAAATTTCAATTCCACATTCAAACCAATTGAACAAAATCATATTGTCCCTATTATTGGCCTACGGGGCCCAAACCGTGCATTATTAGCAGTCAGGGACTACATCAGAAACTATAGAAAATTTTAGTAAAATGCCTAGGGCTATGCCTCACACGCCCGTGTGGAGGCAAAGCACACGCCCGTGTGCTTGGGGACACGCCCGTGTACTTGGGAACATGCCCGCGCCCCTCACCCGTGTTAAATTATTTGATTTATTTTCTGTTTCGAACCTACAGGGGTTTTCACACGGCCAAGCACACACCCGTGTCCCTGGCCCATGTCCCTCACATTGCCTAGACATGCTTGTGTCATCGCCTATGTCCCAAAACCCAAACATCCTGTTTATGATCTCATCATTCATTTGGTGTGTGCTAGACCGTGTGATCCACGCGGTTGAGACACAAGACCGTGTCTCTGTCCGTGTATTTACTATAATGCAAACTGACCTATAATTCTAGGTGCAGGGGACACCTGGCCATGCAACACGCCCATAAGGGCTGACCGTGTGTCACACACGGCCTAGACATATGCTCGTGTTTTTACCTGTGTAGACCTTTTTAGGGCTATTTTCCAAGCCTTTGGTCACCCTCTAACATCCATACATACCAATATGGTCTTTGGAAATTTAACAAGGTATAGTTGTACGCTTAAACTTTCTTGGCCAACGACATACACATTACTACATATTTCATTTTGAACTATGATCATAATAACCTTTTTGTTTTAGGGTTACTCTTTCAATAATCACATTTTATAACTCATGACCTTTATGACCTAGACCATTCCCGATTTTTTTTTTTTGCCATCATTCTCATGTTCATTTATGGTATAACATATTTGGCATTCACAAGAAACATTCACACATAACCATGCACATTTGGTAGGTTTATAACCTACATCAAAATGAGCCATACCTCATGGCCATATACAAAATGGTGTAAGCATATCATTCTAGCCTTTAAATTGGCTAGCCAAAGGACACATATAACAAAATAGCCAAAAATCCTATACATGCATTATAACGAAATAAAAGTTTCTATATACCAAAATAAGACAAGTTGATAGTGTTGACGAAGCTCCGACTGTCTTCCAACCTTCACGAGTCCTCGAGCTTTGAAAAATAAGGGAAAGGAAAGAGGGGTAAACATTTACATGCTTAGTAAGTTCGGATAACAGGAAAGTAAACTTACCGGTTAATTAGGATACAACCATATTAGGCAATAATTCCAACAAGTAAGAAATAGTTTCCTTATCACATAAACTCAATCATCAAGTTAGTCTCATATCAATACATCATGTCATTAGTCTTAGATGAGCTCATCAATTCAATATTTTCATTCTCTATTTCTCATGTTAATCCCGTTGAATTTCTCAAAAATCTCGATGGATAGCCTAATTACTGTCAAGTCGTACAAGTGATCATCTCAAGTACGTACCTCCGCGAACTTTTCATCTTATGGTGGGATTACCAGTCCACGCTAAATCCCCTGTAGTATTAACTCATAGAGCATTGCCGGGATTACCAGTCCAGGCTAAATCCCTTTCAACGATAATAACTCTAATAAGCTTGGATCTAAATTGCCAGTCTAGACTAATTCCAGTCCTCAATCCGATTACCCGTTCGGGCTAAATCCTTATTGCACCCATATTCTTTGGGAGGCTCGACCACTCAAGGAACACCCGTCTAGGTTAGATCCTTTCTATATTGAGATCAGCGGGTTACCTGTCCAGGCTAAATCCTTCTTTACAACACATGTAGGATCTCAAGTCATGTAAGCCATAATTTAACCATCGAATTTCCCTTTTTATTTCAACCGGGACATTTATTATCTTTTCATTTACACTAGCACGTCTTATGGATTATCATGAAATGAATATCTAATTATCATACATTCTAGAACATGCATTTTTAAGTATATTAAGAGTTTACTTTGGGTTATACGAACTTACCTGGTAGTCGTTTCGGATTCGTGTCTCGATTATTCTGAAACCTTTCGTTTTCCACGATCGACCTCCGGAATTGGTTCCTCAGGGTCTATATCAATAAAATTAGACTATTAATACATCACATTTTTCGTTTCAGGATTAAAATCCACCCCCGGGCAAAATGACCATTTTGCCTCTAACTTTTCAAAATATTTACAATTTACTCCTAAGGCTCGTATAATGAAATGCATGTAATTCCTTGGCTATCCAAGTCTAGCTGAATGTTATTCACACTTATAGCAGCCCATGTTTTCCCTTCATTCTATATTTTTCTACCCATTTTCACAACTTTTAAAATTTAGTCCTTTAAGCCATTTCCATGAAAAACCATTTAGTAAAAGTTGTTTACCATCCTTTAAACTCTCATATTCCTTCATAAATCATCAAAACACAAACATCTCATGCATGAGTAATTTTCTAAACATGAACCCTAACATGAGATATGGATAGAAATAGAAGGAGCATGTTATGAGGATCTTAAAAATACGAAGAACATTAAAAACGAGGCTAGGATTGACTTACTATCAAGCTTGAAATGTTGGAAAACCTTAGCTATGGAGACCTTTAGAATTTCGATAGCATGGAGAAGAAAATGATCTGATTTTAGCTTAATTTTCCCTTTTTATTTAGTTTATTACCAAATGACCAAAATGCCCTTCCTTACTAAACTTCCAAAATTTTCCATGTATGCCCATTTTTGTCCAAAAACTTAGAAATTGGGTAAATTACTCTTTAAGGACCTCTAATAAATATTCCAAAGCAATTTCATACAAATTGCTTCTAGAACCCAAGTTTTGCAATTTATCTAAATTGGTCCTTAATGTCTAATTGGACACCTTGCATATAGAATTTCTTCATGAAACTTTAACACATGCTTATTCTCATATCCTAGACCTAATAATGATCATAAAATAATTATTTTAACATCGAATTTTTGGTCCCAAAACCACTATTCCGACTAGGCCCTAATTCGGAATGTTACACAGGTACGTTTGAAATTGTATATCATATTGGATGTTAAAAAGTAAGAATATGTATCTTTGTGATTTAGTGATTATATGTGACAAAATTATGAGAAAATATGCTATATGTGCAAATGAATAGGGAATATGTGAAATGTATTTGAGCTATGTGGTTTGTGGTAGCATTTGGCTAAGGATTATATGTATATTATTATGCTTATATATTTATATTGTTGAGTTTATTTGTAGATGGATTACTAAGCTTTTGAAAGCTTACTTTGTTTGTGTTTGCACTGTTTTGTAGATATCAAAGCTACTGGAAGCTAGGGGATCATCAAGGATGATCACCACACTATCAAACTCTATTTTGGTACCTTTTGAAAATGTATATACTGAAGTATGGCATCTATAGGCTAGAAGTATGTAATATGTTTGGTATAGATTATAAGCATGTAATTGGTTGATAACGAAATTGCATGAAAAACGTATGTTTTGAATGTGAGTTGGTTGAACTTTTGGTATACAATTGATGCCTATTTGTTGATTGTAGGGAGGACCCTTATAGGGTGGCATTATGGCCTTGTAAATTGCCTATTTTTGCCCACACGGGCAAGGACAGGTGTGTGTCTCATCCGTGTTGCTCGCGGGTCATTTTGAAATGAGCCCGGGGTAGACCACACAGTTGCACACAAGGACGTGTGTTAGGCCGTGTGGCCAAGTTAGTTTTGACCACGGGCTTAGACACATGGGCGTGTGATTGGCCGTGTGACCCAAGTCAGTAGCCTCTCTAATTTTTACACAGCCTGGCATATGTGTGGTCAGGTGGCCATGTGGACAAGTCAGTAGTATGCCATGTTTTGACACGGCTTAGACACATAAGCGTGTCTAATTCTGTGTGAGGCACATGGCCTGTTCACACGGGTGTGTTACTTCTGTAACTTTGAAAAATGTTTAAGTTTCAAAAAATTTTGTATGTGCTCGATTAGTCCTGACCTCTTTCTAATGCATGTTTAAGGTCTCGATGACCTAAGTAAGGGAGTTATTGTGGATGTTTGAATATGATTTGAGAATGACGTATATGAATTGTTAATCAAATGTTTTGATTTGTCTGGTAACGCCTTGAACCCTAATTCAACGACGGATATGGGTTAGGTTTGTTACATGATCCAATTCGGATGGCTATTTTGGGCCTCGTAGGCCCATATTAGGGACAAATTGTGTATGTATGAATGAAATTGATTTGAAGAAAAATTTTATAGCTCAATTTTGCATGAATGACTGTGTTTGTTTTCGGTACTGCCTTGTACTCTGTCCCGGAGTCAGACACGAGTGAGAGGTGTTTCATTTAGTGGTATCAGAGCTATGGTTTAGTTGATTCTCAGACTAACCTAGCGTATTTGAGTCTAGCTATACATGCCATACGTATATATATAATAATAGTGTGACGACTCTTGACAATATTTAAAATGTGTTTTCATATAGCAAATGGATCCCGACGAGTAGTGACAGATGATGTAGAAAGTAACACGCCTGCTCTAGCTGAAAGAGCAGTGCCATCCGAGAGTAGACTCGAAACTGTCAGTAGAGGAGAAGGAGGCAGAGAGGCCTTTCTCTACATGATGAATGCATAGTATACAGAGTTCGTTCGAACGAACCCGAACGCTCAACCTTCCCCAAATCCTCAACTTGTACCCGTGATGCCTCAAAGTATGGATTTCATGAGATTATCTGGAACACCTGTTGATAAAATTCAGAAGCACAGTGCTGAAGAACTTAGGGAAAATACCAATAATGACCCTGAGAGAGCAGAGTTTTGGTTAAAAAATTTGACACAGATATTTGATGAATTATCCTGTACACCCGAGAGCTTAAAATGTGCCATATCCTTATTGAAAGATGCGGCATATCACTGGTGGAGAATGCTGATATCTGTGGTACCTCTGGAAAGGGTTACTTGGGAATTCTTTCAAGTGGAATTCCGAAAGAAGTACATTAGTGAACGGTTTATTGATCAGAAGCGCAAAGAATATTTGGATTTCAAACAGGGTCGTATGACGATTAATGAGTGTGAGAGAGAATTTGTCAGACTCAGTAAAAGATTTGAGGATAGACTTAATGAGGACATAAAGACATTAGTAGGTATTCTTGAGTTGAAGGAATTTGTGGTACTTGTTGAATAGGCTTGTAAAGCCGAAGAACTAATTAAAGAAAAGAGGAAAGCTAGTTTTGAAGCTAGGGACACAAGGAAGAGGCATACGAGTAAGTCATTTCCATATCAGTCTAATAAAACTAGAGAGATGTACTCTTGTTAGTTTGTGTCAACTGGACATTCATACGGGAACAGAAGAAAGTAGAATTTGGGCTTTAGATCTCAGGCCACATCTATGGCTAGTGTGGGGAACACTAAACCTTCCAAGGTCGAATGCCAGCAATGTAGTAAACATTATCCTGGAAATTGTAGGGTGAGTGAAGGATCTTGTTTTAAATGTGGTTCTCTAGACCACTTTTTTAAGGATTGTCCCAAGATGATGGAGAAAGAAAGATTTCAGAGTCCAAGACCAAGTGGCGCAGCTTCTAGGGGAAGACCCTCGAGAAATGCTGGGAATGGGTCCGGTAATAAGAATGTGTCACGAGATACATGAGTGAGATTTGAAGCTAGCGCTTCAGCTAGAGCCAATACCATATGCGCACATGAAGATGCAACTTCTCCTGATGTGATCACTAGTAATTTTTCTCTCTATGATACTAATGTTATTACTTTGATAGACCCTGGCTCTACTCATTCGTATGTGTGTATGAAATTGGTATCTAGTAAGAATATACATGTTGAGTCTACAGAATTTATGATTAAGCTGTCAAATCGGTTAGGAAAGCATGTGATAGTTGATAAAGTATGTAAGAAATGCCCTTTGATGGATAGAGATCATTGTTTACTAGCAGACTTGATGTTGTTACTGTTTGATGAATTTGATGTCATACTGGGTATGGATTGGTTGGCACTACATGATGCTATAGTCAATTGTAGACAGAAAGTTATGGAATTGAAATGTGAAAATGGTGAGGTTCTTAGGGTTGAATCAGATGATGCAGATAAGTCGCTAAATGGAATTTCTTCAATGACTGCTCAAAAGTGTTTGAGAAAGGGGTATGAAGCTTATTTGGCATACATATTGAATACAAAGTAATCCAATTTGAAAATTGAATTAGTGCCAGTTGTATGTGAGTATGCAGATGTATTTTCGGAGGAGTTGCCAGGTTTACCTTCGATTAGAGAAGTTGAGTTTGGTATTGAACTGATGCCAGGGACGGCACCTATCTCTATTGCTCCATATAGGATGGCCCTGACTGAGCTAAAAGAATTGAAGTTACAGTTCCAAGAGTTGACTGACAAATGTTTTGTGAGACTAAGCTTCTCATCATGGGGTCCTTCAGTGTTATTTGTGAAAAAGAAGGACAGTTCCATGAGATTATGCATTGACTACTGAGAGCTCACTAAGGTGACAATTAAAAATAAGTATCATCTTCTAAGGATTGGTGACTTGTTCGACCAGTTAAAAGGAGCGACATGGTTCTCTAAGATAGACTGAAGGTTCGAATATTACCAGTTACGAGTTATAGAGTCAGATGTGCCAAAAACTACCTTTAGAACGAGGTATGGCCACTAAGAGTTTCTTGTTATTCCATTTGGGTTAACGAATGCTCCTGTTGTGTTTATGGATTTAATGAACTGAATCTTTCGGCCATATTTGGATAAGTTTATTGTGGTGTTCATCGATGACATTCTGATTTATTCTAAAGATGAGGCAGAACATGCCGAGCACTTAAGAACAGTGTAACAAATTTTGAGGGATAAATAGTTATATGTCAAGTTTAGTAAATGCGAGTTTTGGCTTTGAGAGGTTGGATTTTCAGGCCACATTGTTTCAGGAGATGGTACACGAGTTGATCCCAGTAAGATTTCACTTTTTCTGGAATGGAAACTACCAAACAATGTAACTGAAGCTAGGAGCTTTTTGGGTTTGTCTGGTTACTACAGACAATTTTTAAAAGGGTTCTCCATGATAGCCACTCCTATGACGGGTTACTTCAAAAAGATGTCAAGTTTGAATGGTCAGAAAAATGTCACCAGAGCTTTGAGGAATTGAAAATGTTATTGACCGAGGCACCAGTGTTAGTACAACTAGAATCAGGGAAAGAATTTGTGATTTATAGTAATGTGTCCTTGAGTGGACTAGGTTGTATGCTTATGAAAGAAGGCAAGGTAGTAGCTTATACTTCGAGACAACTGAAGCCCCATGAGAAGAACTATCCTAGGCATGATCTAGAGTTGGCTACTATTGTATTTACTTTGAAGATTTGGCGACATTACCTATTCGAAGAGAAATGCCATGTTTATATGGATCATAAAAGTCTTAAGTATCTAATGACCTAAAAGGACTTGAATTTGAGGCAACGAAGATGGCTTGAGTTGTTAAAAGGCTATGAGCTTGTGATAGATTATCACCCTGGTAAGGCAAATGTGGTTGCAGATGCCTTGAGTAGGAAGTCTTTATTTGCCTTGAGAGCTATGGACGCACGGCTGACCTTGTCTTATGATGGTGCAATTCTAGAAGAGTTGAGAGCTAGGCCGACTTTTCTACAACAGATTTGTGATGCTCAGAAATCTTGTAACACCCCTTACCCATGTCCGACGCCAGAATAGGGTACGTGGCATTACTGGACTTAGGGTGAGTTTGGATGGGCAGTGCGTTTACCTGCGGTTAGTGTAAAAATAGCGATGGTGGTGAGATTAGATACTGTAGCGATACTGTAGCATGAGACAAAAAGTAAGCTAAACGCACCGCACCGCCACCCCAAAGAAGCCTTAATCGTTCACAAACATGCAAAAATTGGCTACAGAATTTCTTTCGTATCAAAAATTTTCATGCACTTGAATAATGTCCCATAAATGGGCCTACGAAGCCCTAAACATGCATTGAAAGTAGTTAGGGACTAAACCAAGAACCTTAGAAAGTTTTGGGAAAACTTAGAAAATTTTTCATGACACAAGGTCACACGCTCGTGTAGATACAGGGGCACGCCCATGTGCCTTCGACATGCCCGTGTCCTCAAGCTGTGTAACTCTCTGACTACGAGTCAGCAAATAATTTGAACCACACAGCCAGGCCACACACCTGTGTGCTAAGGCCGTGTCCCCCACACGGTTGAGACACACAGCCGTGTCTCAGCCCATGTGGTCAACACTTATGCTATTTTCCAAGCCTTTATGTTACACTTAATCTTTCACATCTTTATACACACTGAGGACACACATCATGACACCATTTTAATGGTGTAGCATCTCAAATTAGACACATTCATAACATGAACACCAACCATATAAGGCCAACAAGCATAATCATATCATCTCATCACAAGCATTAGAACATAGCATAGATAGATAGGTTCACAAACCATAATCAATATGATACACACCTCTTGGCCATATACCAATAACTCAATATAGACCAATAAATTAGGCTAATCATAATAACATATATCATAAAAACGTAGTCCCTATACATGCCACTCACTTAAACATGCTTAACAAATATCAATATTCCAAAAGTGATGGCTTAATAGTGTGATGCTGCCTCCGACGATCTCCAATCCCGAGCTAACCTCAAAACACTAAAGAAAAGGAAAGGAAAGGATTAAGATTTATAGCTTAGTAAGACTATATGAAAATAATAAGCAATTTATCAACTTGCTTCTCAAGGTAACATAACCATATTTGTACTTTTATTTATGTTCAAGTCAAGTTGTTTTCTCAAGTCATAGTCATTAAATTATTTATATCTGGAGCTATGGAACTCCAAATTAAGTTTTGCTCATTTTCCCTAAAACTAGACTCACATATCTTTTTACCATAAAATTTTCATAATTTTTTATCTAGCCAATAGTACATTTTATTCTTTAAATTCACCCCTGTTTTGCAGTCTGACAGTTCCGACCCCTCTTAACTAAAAATTAATTATCTCCTCTTACGGGATTTGGATGATGTTTTTGTTTATTAATTTTGAAAATAGACTCATTAAGGATTATAATCATATAAATTATAATCCATAACTATTTTTTTTATAATTTATATTGATTTTACCAAATCAAAATAGGGGATTTCGAAATCATTCTGACTCTATCTCACAAAATTTCAAATATTTCATAATATGAAATTCTATTGCATGCATCATTTCGTCTATGTGAAACTAGACTTATTAAGATTTAATTTCATGTTTTATTTATCCTCTAACTCAATTTCCACAATTTATTGTGGATTTTCATAGTCGGACCACTGTTGCTATCCAAAACTGTTTTAGTGTAAATTAATGATGCTAAGTTTATCACACCTTATTAATTCATTTTCACCACATTGGTAAAAATACATACTTATACATCATAAGTATAGACCTATAATCACAAGGTTATCACAAAATCATTCTCATAGGCATGAATTACCTATGTACATCTTCATCAAATGTGCATCATAAATCAAAATCATTTCTCATGAGCTTGGCATACATACTTGTGTTACTCAACATGCTTATATTCATTCCTTACTAATCATACAACATGAATTGAGTTCACATGTCATCAATTTCATGTAAGTACCTTTACCACTCACAACATAGCCATAAGCTTTATCATTTCAACTTAAACCGTAAATTTCCCGTTGAACCATTTGGAATACTACAGGATAATCACTAAGCCTCAAACATAGGGTAGGATGCTGATGCCATGTCCCAGACAGGTCTTACACTGACTTTCATATATCGAGGCCGATGCCATGTCCCGGACAGGTCTTACACTAGCTTGCATATCTCGAGGCCGATGCATGTCCCAAGCATGTCTTACACTAGCTCTGTGTTGGCAGCACCGTTAACGAAACTTATAAGGAAGGGAGCACCTTTTGTTTGGACAAATAAGCAGCAAGAGGCTTTTGAGAGGTTGAAGAAGGTTTTGACGGAAGCGCCAGTTTTGATTCAGCCAGAGTCTGGTAAGGATTTCACTGTGTACAGTGATGCGTCACATGTAGGTTTGGGCTGCGTGTTGATGCAAGAGGGTAAAGTAGTCGCTTATGCTTCACGACAGCTTAAGCCGCATGAGGTGAACTACCCTACTCATGACTTGGAATTGGCAGCGGTAATCTTTGCACTTAAGATATGGAGGCATTACCTGTATGGAGAGAAATGCATCATCTATACGGATCACAAGAGTCTTAAGTACTTGCTGACTCAAAAGGAGCTGAATCTTAGGCGTGAAGGTGGATAGAGTTGTTAAAGGACTATGACTGCTCGATCGAGTATCATCCGTAAGGCGAATGTCGTGGTGATGCGCTAAGTCGAAGGGTCAAGGCGTAATTAAAGGCGATGTTTGCTCATCTAAGTTTGTATGACGATGGAAGTTTGTTGGCAGAGTTACAAGTGAGACCGACTTGGGTAGAATAGATTAAGAAGCAACAGTTGGAGGATGAGTCGTTGGTTTCTCGGTTTCAGCAAGTTGAGAAGGGGGAGAATCCTGACTTTGGGTTAAATAGTAAAGGAGTTCTTTGTTTTCGAGGGAGAATTTGTATGCCGAAGAACTCCGATTTGAGATTGATGATTTTGAAAGAGGCACATAACGGACCTTGTGCTATGCATCCAAGAGGGAATAAGTTATATCGAGACTTGCGAGAGATGTACTGGTGGCCCGGATTAAAACGAGAGGTGACCGAATTTGTAGGAAGATGTTTGACATGTCAACAAGTAAAGGCCGAGCATCAACTACCTTCGGGATTGTTACAGCCGGTAAAGATACCACTTTGGAAGTGGGAAAGGGTAACTATGGACTTTGTGAGTGGGTTGCCGTTGACACCTTCTAAGAAGGATTCAGTTTGGGTGATTGTGGATAGACTCACGAAATCTGCTCATTTCATACCTGTCCGAACCGATTACTCACTTCAGAAGTTGGCCAAATTGTATGTGGCGGAAATAATACGGTTGCATGGTGTGCCAGTATCGATAATTTCGCATCGAGACCCAAGGTTTACATTTCGGTTTTGGCGAGAGGTTGCATGAGGTCGTGGAACGCGATTGGATTTCAGTACGGCTTTTCACCCTCAATCGGATGGGCATCGAGAGGTTATTCAGATTTTAGAGGATATGTTGAGGGGTTGTGTTATTGAATTTAGAGGCAGTTGGGAGGACCATTTGCCATTGGCGGAGATCGCAGATAACAACAGTTACCAAGCAAGTATTCAGATGGCTCCATATGAGGCACTATATGGGCGAAGGTGTCGTTCGCCTACTTGTTGGGCAGAATTGGGGGAAAGGCAAATACTTGGACCAGAGATGGTAGCAGACATCAAGACAAGATTAAGGTGATCAGGAAGCGGTTAAAAGAGGCGGCGGATCGACAAAAGTCTTATGCCGATCTGAAGCGTAAGGATATTGAATATGCGGTAGGGGACATGGTCTTTTTGAAAGTTTCGCCTTGGAAGAAGATTTTGAGATTTGGTAAGAAGGGTAAGTTGAGCCCATGGTTTATTGGGCCTTACCGAATCATCAAGCGGATAGGGCGGTGGCTTATCACCTAGAGTTACCTCCGAATCGGATCGCATTCACGATGTCTTCCATGTGTCCATGCTAAGGCGATATCGTTCGACCCAACTCATATCGTGCGATTCATGGAAATTGAGGTACAATGGATTTGACCTTTGAAGAGGAACTGTGCAAATACTTGATCGTGATGTCAAGGTGTTGAGAAGGAGGTCATCCAGTTGGTGAAGGTACTTTGGAGGAACCATGGCAAGGAAGAAGCTACCGGGAGACCGAAGAGGCAATGCGTCGTGAGACCCTCAACTGTTTGGATCGAGTAAATTTCGAGGTCGAAATTTCTTTAAGGAGGGTAGAGTCAGTAACATCCCGATTTTCGTGTTTTTCGCGATTCTTGATATTTTAAGTAAATTTCTAAAATTTGGTATGTGATTATAGAATTCATAATTTGGGTATGTAAATGGGCTTATGGAAGGCCCATGAGTTGGCCAAAACCCTAGAGAATTTTTAAATTTTGGACTTAGGAGTTAGGGGTTCGGCTAGGTGCCCTTATATTAAGTTGTGGGTAAACGTATCACAAAAAGAGGTTTGGTAAAGTGGCAAGGGTGACGCCACTAAGCTCCTAAAAGGTGGCGTGTGGAGCATAGAGGAAGGCCAGGTTCGATTCCTGTGTTGGCAAATAAGAGTATTTATTTTTATGTGCAGGAAGGGTAAGTGTTGGAACTTAAGTGGATTCTGGTAAAGAGGAGAGTTGGATCAAGTCGAATGCATGAATTAAGGAGGGATAAGGGAGAGATTTTAGGGATGTGATATGGAGATAGAGTTGGTGAATAAGGGAGATTTGAGAGGGATTTTCAGAGGGGTATTAGGTTAGTAATTTCGCATTAGGGTCTTAGTGTGCCGATTTCTTTTTGGTATGTAGCCTTCTTCTCTTTTCTTTCTCCTCTTGCCGATTGTTCTTAAGCTAATCCCTCTCTTTTCTCTTCCGTTATTTCTTCCACAAACTCTCTACCTCTCATTCTTCCTCTCTTTCATTTATAGTAAAAGCTGAACCGATCATTCTTTTCATTGCTAACCGAATATCAACAAGCCAAATCCAAAGGAGTCAAGGGAAGTCGATTGCTTTATAAAGGTATACACTTGTTCTTTTCTTTTATCCGATTCTTGTTATTTTAAAAAGCCTTTCAACTCTTGTGTCAACACCCTTTTGGTTCATAACCACTTTTTCTTCAAGGACCCAAAAGCCAAAAGCACAAAGACCCTTGGGTGACTTGGTGGCGATTCGTAGGATCCTTGTGGTATGGGTTCGCTAGTGTTTTAGAGTCGACTACGTTGAATCGGAGTTAACACGGATTGAAACCGTTTGGGTAAGTGAACCTTGGTAAGTGCTCGTAGCTTTAATCAATTCAATATTAGGGAGTTTAAGAAAAGCCAAACCTCTCTAATTTAGGGAGATGGCCGAATGTGGGTATAGGCCTTATGGGGTCTTCTTTTAACATTTTTGTGGTTTATTTAGTGAAGGAGCAGCAAGGTGTAGTGTCAACTTGGAGTAGCTTGGATCACCGGAGTAGTTAGACCTAGTCATCAATCGCGACAAAGGTAAGGTGCCTAAGGCCATTATGGATGGTGGCCGAATGTGTAAGTGTTAATATTGGATAGCTCTTGATTTGGTTCAATTATTGCGAGCTGATCTATTTAACAAATGTTATAGGAGAAATCGTGTAGGAGATCTCGTCGAGGAATATCACAAATCAGGTGTGTAAACGAACCCTTTCATAGCTTAAAGCGATAAATACCGAAAAGCCGAAATGCCGAAATTCTAGCATTTCGAGGACTCGTGAGCAAGCGAACGCTCATTAGTTAGTTAGATTCGTTGAGATGATAATCGGGAACATTGGAAACGGTAAGTACGTGATTTTTGGCATTCACGGTAAGTTGGGCCTCGAGGGTGCATTAGGCCCAACAGCTTCCTGCCCATTTGGGTAAAATGGGTAGAATATGAAAACTAGTTAAATTGCACATCGAGACCGATAAAACCATTATGGAATATAGGCTAAATGGGCCTAGATGATAAAATCGGCTAAATAGGGCCCATTAGGGTTTTAGGCCCAATAACTCGATTTCGCTAAAATGGGCCGTAATCACTGCTTGCACCCATGAATTGTTAAGTAATCATTAATAAACATGGAAACCCTAATTTTTGGTAAAATTTCAAGATTACCCTTATAACGTGAAAATGACCGTTTTGCCCTTAGGTAAAAAAAAATGACCATTATACCCCTAGGGTTTATACAAGAACTCAATGCATGGGATTTTGATAAACATGATATGTATGATATGCACATGATATGTATGATATGCACATTAGGTGTTCATAAATGCATTGGGTTGGGTTTTTATATGGATGGAGGAAGTGCAAAAGGGCTTATGCCCCAGTTATTAAAGGGCTTATGCCCCAGTTATTAAAGGGCTTATGCCCCAGTTATTAAAGGGCTTATGCCCCAGTGATCAAAAGGGCTTATGCCCCAGTTACAAAAAGGGCTTTTGCCCCAGTTACTAAAAGAGGCTAGGCCTCCAGATATATGATAAAGCAGCTATGCTGCCAGTGGAGAGATATGGCGGGGTGGGTCGAGTTAATCCCCACATGGTGTGTTAGTTGGTATGGGTGGAGAGTAGCGGATGGTGGGTTGAGTAGTTTCCCCAAATGGGTTGCATTCTTTCATTTAACATTACATGTGATATTGAAATGGGCCATACCGTTTACAGTAAAGGCTTCGGCCCAGTAATATGAAATATGAAAAGGCTTCGGCCCAGTGTTATGAAATATGAAATATGAAAAGGGCTATGGCCCAGTACATGCTTTGAGATTGGATTTGGGCTTAGACCCAACAGGCTGCTATTGTTTTAGGCTCTGAAAGGGGCTTGTTGCACACTGAGTTTCCAAACTCAACCCTTTCCCTTAACCTTGCAGGTGAGCCTTGATGTGGGGACTTGGGCCGGAGGGGATTCAGAGTAGCCACGGTGATTGTCTTTGGACTTTTAAATAAGTGTTGGTTTTCATTAGTTTTCCTTTAGTTATTATTTATTTTTTTGGGTTGTAATAAGGCCATTTTAACTTTCCTTTTATTTCTTTTCGGGATTATTTTAATTTTAACAACTTTAAAATTGGTTGATAATTATTCAAATGGGCTAGACTTAGGACGTGTTTTCAAAACGGTACTTGTTTCCAAAAATGTTCAACACCACGATTAATCGATTTATCAAAGTCGTTCACTTAAACAAATTTAAACTCGATATAACAAAGTGTGGCTATGGTTGTGAGCATGTCTAGGATTGGATCCAATCAAAGAGCTTGGTACTTAAGCAGCCTTCATGGCTCACCTCCTCTGTCTCGGATACCTACCTGGTGCCTAGCTTCCATACACTTTGTTAACTCAACAAAACATATGGGTTTTAAAACTCTAAAACGAAACACAGATTTTTAACTCCAATGTGGCACGTCAGATTTGGCCATAACGTCTAGGCCGGGTTTGGGGTGTTACAAAAAAGATGACAAATTTTTCTTTATTTTATTTTATTACAAAAAAAAAAGTCACATAATGTCCACCAAATTTGACTTTTCAACTTTCTTGTCCCCTATGGCCGGCCATCACTCCCCAAATGGCTTATTTTCACTTTAAAGACCTCATATTTTGTTTCTCTAGCTATTTAACATATTTGGGTAGTAAAACAAAATGTTTTTCCTTCATGCAATTTTGTCCTTTTTTCGCAATTAAGCTCACAAACGCTAAAATTAATTCACCAAAATTTTCATGCACTTATATAATCATACTATAACATAGAAACTAATATTAAAATAATTTCTTGACCTCAAATTTGTGGTTTTAAAATCACTGTTCTGACTAAGCCCTATTTTGGGATGTTACAAAGCTAATAAAGTGTTACAGGCAAAGAAAGCTCAGTGTGAGTCGAGCAATGAATCAGATTTTCATACAGACTCTGATGGTTGTTTGGGGTTTCGTAGTAAAATTTATGTTCTAAAGATACTGAATTGACTCAAAATATTTTGTGTGAGGCTCATAACGGATGTATGTCAGTTCACCCGGGTAGCACAAAAATGTACAATGATTTAAAGAAAATGTATTGGTGGAACGGTATGAAAAGAGATATATCCGAGTTTGTATCGAGATGCTTGATTTATCAACAAGTAATAGCTAGACACCAGGTACCCTCAGGTTTACTTTAGCCCATTTTGGTTCCCGAATGGAAATGTGATTGAATTACTATGGATTTTGTGACAGGCTTACCATTGACACCAAGAAAGAAAGATGTCGTATGGGTTGTGGTCGACATATTGACTAAATTGGCTCATTTTATACCGGTACGCACTGATTATTCACTTGATAAGTTAGCTGAGTTGTATGTTTCCGAGATTGTGAGACTTCATGGAGAACCTTTGTCAATTATTTCGGATAGAGACCCAAGGTTCACTTCACGGTTTTGGAAGAAGTTGCAAGGAGCTTTGGGTACAAAGCTGAATTTTAGTACAGCTTTTTACCCACAGACTGATGGAAAATCTGAAAGAGTAATTTAGACACTTGAAGAGATGATCAGATGTTGTGTTCTTGAGTTTCAGGGTAGCTGGGAGAAATACCTATCATTGGTTGAATTTTCCTATAGCAACAGTTATCAGTCGAGCTTGAAAATGTCAACTTATGAAGCATTGTATGGACGTAAATGTCGTACACCTTTGTACTAGACTGAACTTAAGGAGAATAAGATTCATGGAATTGATTTGATTAAGGAAACTAAAGAAAGGGTGAATGTAATTCGTGATTGTTTAAAATAAGCCTCGGATAGAAAAAAGTCATATGCAGATTTGAAAAGAAAAGAAATTGAGTATCAAGTCAATGATAAAGTATTCTTGAAAGAATCTCCATGGAAAAAGGTTTTGAGATTTGGTAAAAAGGGCAAGTTGAGTCCTCATTGATATGATCTCACCTTGAAACAGTGAGTGGATTCGTAGTTGTGCCTGATCTTTAAACGCAAAAGTGTCATTCCAATTTGCAAGCTATGAAGGTATTCGTCTAAATATGAAGAAAGAGGATGGAAATAGGTTCAAAAATTTGCTAAGTCTAAGTTGATTAGGTTTGGTTAACAAAGAAGTAAATTGGATAGATGGGATGGTGAAATGAACTTAAGTGTCAAGTTCGAACCAACACTAAAAAGAAGTGCTGACTCGGGACTTATATTACTTAAGGTGAATAGGTGATGAAGAAGAAATGACCTTGACCCATTACATAGCAAGGTAAGAACCAAAGGTATGGTTAGGTTGAATGCCATACTCGAACTAGAGTGATAAGTTCAAAAAAAGACTAAGATTAACTCCACTAACTAACAGATAAGCCAACAAAGTCTTTGGACGAAATTTGAGAGGAGAAATTCTCACCTAAATAACAAAATCTCATTCAAATTGGCAAAAGTTATTTTTACATGAAAATAGCTAAGTATTTATAGCTAGACACTAGGCTAGCCAAATGGTCACATGGATAGCTAAATGGTCACTTAGTTTTAGCTTTTAAGGAGCTAAAAATTCTAGAAAACTTTAAGAAATTCCAGGAAGCTTCTCCAACCATTTGGAACATCATTGGACAGCTTCTAGATGAAGTAAGTTCAGCTGGAATGAACTTGGAACATTTGGAAGCTGAATGGCTTGTCTAGGTTCGGTCATAAGCTTTAATGGGCTGGAATTAAGTTGCCTTGATCAGCTGGATGGTCTTGGAGAATTAACGAGGAGCTTGGAGATTGCAAAAGGCTGGAAAGTGTGAATCGAATTCAAACAGCCCTTGTGTGTGTGAAAGCACAAAACTGAACAGCCTTGAAGTGTGAATGGAATGTTTAGCTAGTGTGAAAACATTCAAGCTGCTTTGGGGATCTAATCTGCTAGCTTGGGGACATAGAGAGGCAGCTGCTGTTTGGCTAAATAGGTTCTTGGGAGAAACCAATCATCAGCACACCAAGTCTTTTAAGCTATCCATGGACCTACTGCACAAATCAAATGAACACATTAAATTAATTTGAGACATAATAAATTCGGCTGCACTAGGACACATTAAACCTGCACATTAATACGGTTGGCTCTAAAACATTTTTAAAACATTTAATAGACTTAAACAAATTAATAACATGCAATAACTAGGACATATTAAAATCATGTATTAAAATAAAAACACATTTAACACATAATTAAGATGTCCAGATTTTTGACAAATTAAACACTTAATAATTATTTGAGCTGAACTAACTAATTTAACTTAACTAACCCATTTAATTTATTCCAGCAACTAATAAAATTGCATAAATTAATCGAGCTGAATTTTAAGCTCATTTAGCTGGATCGATCTCATGGAGTTGAGCTTGAACTGAGTTCAGCTTGCAAGACGTTGCAAGGTGTTGTTGGGGCTGGTCCAAGTTCTCTCGATGTGTCCAGCTGACGTTTCATTCTACACTTGATGGACTAAGGCCGAAATGGCCTCTTTGAATTTCTTGGCTCGAGCTCTTGTAATTGGTCCTTGGGGTAGCATCAATGGATCTTGCTCGAGCTTGGTGCACTCCAAGGCATGGTCATATCACTCGTTTTATTGGACTATATGAGATTACCGAAAGGATAGGACCAGTAGCATATCGGTTGGCTTTGCTGTTTGAGTTGAAAAAGATTCACAATGTATTTCATGTGTCCATATTGCGCCGATATAGATCCGATCCGTCTCATGTGATTTCACCAAGAGAGGTTGAAATCAAACCGGATATGACTTATGGTAAGGAACCGGTTAAGATCTTGGTCGAGAAATCAAGCAGTTGAGAAATAAAAGTGTTACTTTTGTGAAAGTTCTATGTAATAGGTATGGGGTTGAAGAAGCTACATGGGAGCCCGAAGAGGCCATGAGGAAACAATACCCAAACCTTTTTACCGGTAAGATTTTCGAGGATGAAAATCCCTAAAAGGGGAAGAGTTGTAACATCCCGAATTAGGGCCTAGTCAGAATAGTGGTTTCAAGACCACAAATCTGAGATAGAAATAACTATTTTATGATTCTTATGAGGTCTATGATATGAATGCATGCTTTTGTGAAAGTTTCATGAAGAAATTCTATGCATAAAATGTCTAAATGAATTTTTAATGACCAAATTGAATAAGATGCAAAACTTGCATTGTAGAAGTTTTTAGCATGAAATTGCTTTAGATTATGAATTAGAAGGTCCTAATTATCAATTTGACCAATTTCTATAAGTTTGGACAAAGATGGACATGTATAACAAAATTTTGAAGGAAAAGCATTAAGGGTATTTTGGTCATTTGGTAAATAAAAGAATAAAAAGGGAAAATAAGTCAAAATTGGTGTCCATCTTCTTTTCTCATTGCCGAAAATTGCAAGACACCATAGCTAGGGTTTTGTTCAGCATTTCAAGCTTGATTGTAAGTATTATTTTCATTTTTTAAATGTTTGAAGCATGATCTATCCATTTCTAGCTATATTTTGAGCTACGCTTCATGTATGACATTTGACCCATGTGTAACATGCATGTATTTTATTGATTAATGGAGGAATATGAATGTTTGATGCATGATAAACATCTTTTACTAGGAGATTTTTAGTGAAAACACCTAAAAAGGGGACTTGTTTTTAAAACTGTAAAAGTGGGTAGTAATAATGTGAAATAATGGAAAATATGGGCTGATATGAGCATAGTAAAGGTTCAACTAGGTTTGGGTAACCGAGAAAATGCATGCATTTCATTTTACGAGCCTAGGGACTAAATCCTAAATAAGTGGAAAGATAGGGGTAAAAAGGTAATTTTACCAAAGCATGAATTATGGATCGATTTGAGTAATGTGATTAATAAATAAGTTAAATTTGACATTATAGATCAAGAAAACTGTAAATCGGGTCTTGGTCCGGGAAAGAATAACGTATACGACGATTAGGCTCGATTACCATCATTTTTGTACCGAGGTAAGTACATGTATAAATAATGTGACAATGTGGTATGTCATGTTGTGTTAACATTATGTAATAATTATTTTATTGCTTATTATGTATGTTATGTCTAATGGTACTATTGTAAGCATGAATGATATTATGGTCGCCATCCACGACGTCACGAGCAAGTACAATAGAGGTGCAATATGCAAGTGAGAAAAACCTTGTTTGAACCTTAGGAATATTCTAGGATACAAGTGACATGTCAATAGGAATTGAGAATTTGAACTCGTTGAGGGGTACGTGTTCGTGATATATGTGGCATCAGAGCTCGTTGAGTGGTTCGAGTTCATAATAGATGCGATACATGTGATTTGGTTCTGGACAATGGTCTTGTGTGTCCTACCGTGGCTAGGTATTCCTTGAGTGGTCAGATACCTGACAGCTTTTGTGAGCAGCCAGTGTAGTTACACCTTGATCGATAGCTTATATGAGCAAGCCCGTGAGTAGCTCCATTGTGAGCGTTGCATGATATGAGATAGCTTCAGCTATGTATGTTTATGTGGCACTTATGTGCAAGTTTCCGTGTATCTAATAATATTCTGAGTGTTCAACGGGTATTATAATGGATGATGCGATGAAAGTCCCAAGATGAGCATGGTAATGAAGGTAAAGTTATTTGATATGTTACGGGTATGTACAAGTACGTACGTTATACTCATGACTAATGCCTTGTTAAAGGATGATATGTGATGAGAAAGTACCTTCATATATATATATAAATACTTGATAAATGAGCTAGAATGCTTGAATGATGAATAATCTTAGAGGTTATGTTATTATATCTTGTATGATTATAGTTTACTAATATTGCATATTATTTACTAAGCTTAAATGCTTACTCTCCTCTCTTTTCCATCCTTTGTAGTTCCACCAAGCTAGCTCGGGGAGTGGAAGTTGTCGGAGCATTCGATCACACTATCAAAAGAATATTGGGTATAGTGAATTTGTTATTTTGAGTATGGCATGTATAGGGGACTTGGTTATTTTGTGATATGTGTCATGTTATTTTGGCCAAATTGTGAAGGCCTATAATGTTTATGGCTCATTTTGTAATAGCCATGTGATATGGCTCATGATTGATTCTTAGGTTGTAATATCTAATTGTTCATGCATGCATGTGTTGATGCCTTGATGATATGCTATGTGGTTTGTGTGATGGATATATGATGAGATACTGTCTTGATGATGTGGAATATGATTGCTTGGTGAATATATGAAGATGTATGGATTAAATACTAGTGAGAAGAAATGGTTTAATAACCTAAGATGACAATAGTTATAAATGTGCAACTTGAAATTTTGATAATTAAGTTGATATGCATGAAGTTTGTATAGAGTGCTTCCAAATGGTGTGATTAAAGGAATGTGCAGTAGGATGATATTATAAAGATGTGATGGTGCTATGGTGTTGAATATTGAGTGTCTAAGTATGTCATGTTGCATGCTATGAAATATGCTTAAGTGCGTGAGGGATTAAGGGTGGCAATTAGCTTAGAAAATAGCCTTCAAATTGTCCACACGGGTAGACACACAGGTATGTGTCTAAGCGGTGTGTGACACACGGTCTGTCCCATGGGTGTAACACCCCTTACCCGTGCTTGACGCCAGAACAGGGTACGAGGCATTACCAGACTTAATCACTAATCATCGTATAAAAACCGATTCATAATTAATAACATAATCAAGACTATCTACATTAAATGACTTTATACAATAGATACCTTCAAATAACATAGGTCAGTATTTTAAGCCAATTCCTAGCAACTTAATAACAATTAAACGAGTCTCCATACATGCCAAAGACTTAAAATACTTTAAAACCTTTATATATCGATCAATAGTTTGATAGTGTGATTTAACCTCCGGCGACCTCCAACTCGAGCTAACATCTGCGACACTATAGGAAAAAGGAAAGGAAGGGAGTAAGCATTATAGCTTAGTAAGTAAGTATGTAAATATTAATAAACAATACACTATCATACTTTAAACAAAGTCACAATATGTTCCCGGAATATTACCATCACAAACACACATACTTTCATTATTACAATCATAAACAGGTTCAAAATAAGTTGTCTAGCAGAGTACTAGAAACTAAATTATTTATTTTTGGAGCTACAGAACTCCAAATTACAAATCGTTAATTTTCCTTGAAACTAGATTCGCATATATTCTTACGATAAAATTTTTAAAATTTTTTGTGTATCCAATTAGTATATTTTATTCATTGAAGTTACCCCTATTTCATTACTCAACTGTTCTGTCCACTCTTCACTACGAATGAATTTTCTCCTAGTACAGAATTCAAAGAATGTTCTCGTTTATTTCATTTCAAATTAGACTCATTAAGGATTTCAAACATATAAATTATATGCTATAATTATTTTTTTACAATTTTTAATGATTTTTCCAAATCAGAATAGGGAATTAAATAGTCATTTTGAACCAGTCTCTCAAAAACTTAAATATCTCATAATATAGAATTCCTTTGCTTTCTCTATTTCTGTTATATGAAAATAGACTCATTAAGCTCTAATTTTATATCTCATTCAATCTCTGATTCAATTTCTACTATTTTTGGTAAATTTTTAGATTCATGTCACTGCAACTATCCAGAACAGTTTTATTGTCAATTTTGATCTTTCACACTTCAATTGTATTCATCACTTTCCCATAACAATCTTTCCAATTTCCAATCACATATCGAGCATATTGCTCATAAGTTACACAAGTATATACTTACACTTATCATCACAAAGTCATACACAATTTCATTTAATCAATTTCCCAATTGAACGCTTTAGAATAATAATAGATACGCAATGGTATCGCACACAACCCACCTTTAAAATTGAAGCTCTCTTGTACACATAGTGGCCTTCAGTTAGCAACACTCATGTGACCTAGCTCAATTGTACATATAATTTTGGCTCTCTTGTACACATGGTGAACACTTAGTACGACCCACGTGACCTAGCCAGTTTATCTCGTAGCTCTCTAGTCTATATGGTGTCCTTCACCTTGAACCACGTATGCGACCTAGCTACATATATCCCGTAGCTCTCTTGTCTACATGGTGTACACATAGAATCACCCATGCGACCTAGCTACATCATAATGTCTCGTAGCTCTCTTGTACACATGATGTGCACTCAGCACCATACTTGTGACCTAGCTACATACCATCTGTATCATCCAGTCTTTCCGAAGGTTCAACCGGTATTTCTCTCTCTTTCTAATACTTGATTCCATACTTTCAATAGTCAATTATGATTCAAAAATCAGCTACAATACATAAAATATGCTGAAATACAAAAACATAATAAAGATAATGTATTATTTACATACAAACTTACATACTTTCTCATTTCCATGTCGAATTAATATTGAACATTTAAATCATCATAATTATAATTACTTTCAACACCTTGGAAATCATAGTAAATATATCAATTTTACATTGAAACATGCATAAATTAATGCTTATTATACATATGAACTTACCTCGATACTAAAACGGCCATTTTACCAACTTTCCCAATTTTTGATTTTTCTGACATGCTGATCATTTTTGCATTATTCTTATGTTTTATGACATGCTGATCATTTTTCCCTTCTATGGCAACATCAAATTCTCACTCTAACACATAGTTATGAACAATAACAACTTTTACCGATTAAGTCGTTTTACTCATTTTTGCTTAAAACCGCTTAGCAAAAGTTGTTTAACATAATTTTAGCCTTCATATTCTACCATAAAACATCAAAATAAACACATTTCACCTATGGGTATTTTTCCAAATATGAATCCTAGCTTAAATTATTGCTAGAATAAGCTTAATCAAGTTACCGGGATTCAAAAATCGTAAATAACTTGAAAAACGGGGCTAGAACAGACTTACTATTGAGCTTGGAAAGCTTGAAAACCCTAGTCATGGCTTTCCCCATGCTAATTTCGGCCTCCATGAAAAAGATGAGTCAATTTTGGCTTTATTTTCCCTTTTTATTTCTTTTAATTACCAAATGACTAAAATGCCCTTAAGGCCTTTCTTTAAAAGTTTGTCCTATTCATGCCCATTTTTGTCCAAATGAAATATAATGGTCTAACTTGCCCTTTTGATGAAGGGTTATATGATGAGCTCGTCTATGCTTATTTGATGTACAAATGTATTATATGTCTAACTTGCTTGATTGAGTATATGTGTTTAGGTAAACTTGTTAAATTGATGAAAACATGTTAATTCTATGCTTAACATTAATAAATGTACTTAGTTTGTTTTAACTCCTGTTATACGAACTTACTAAGCATTAAATGCTTACTAGGCTTTATTTTCTCTATTTTATAGTACTCGGAAGCTCGCGAAGGTTGGAGATCGGTTGGAGCATCATCACACTATCCACTAGCTTGTTTTGGTATAAATAGTAAACTTATTTTGGTATAATGGCATGTATAGGTAACTTGACCATTGTTGGCATATAAATGTGGTTTGTAAACTAGCCATTGGAATGGCTAGTAATGAATTGTTTTGGTATATTTATATGGTTATATTATGACAAATACCTGTGTTAAGTATATTAAATATGGTTGATCAAGTTATGCTTAACATACAAGTTAAACAAGGGTAAGAATATAAGTTTTGGTGTAGGTTATTGGCAAATTTGGGTGAGAATTGGCTTGGATTTAATGCTTGAATTGGCTGGTATATACTTGTAAGTTTTGGTATAGGTTATTGCCAAATTTGGGTGAGAAATAAAGTTAGGAATTGACTTTATTTTGTCCACACTGGTAGACACACGGGCGTGTGTCTTGACCGTGTGTGACACACGGCCTGGCACATAGGCATGTGGTTTGGCCATGTGTCCCTTGCAACTTAAATTTGAGAAAAAGAATGCTCAGAATTGAGCACATGGGCAGAGACACGGGCGTATGTCTCAGCCGTGTGTGCTATACGGTCCAGAACACGGGCATGTGTCTTGGCAGTGTGAAACCTGCAGATAGTTTTGGATAAATTAAATCGGCCTAACACACGGGCGTGTGGCTAGCCGTGTGGCACAAGTCAGAGAGTTACACGGGGTCAAACACGGCCTACAGCACGGGCATGTCCCATGGTCCCATTGGTGTGTCCCTTGACCACATGGGCATGTGTGCTCTGCATCTTGGGAAAATTTTGGAAATTTCACAAAAAATTTTTTGAGTTCCCTATTTAGTCTCGACTCGTTTCTAATACTAGTATTGGGCCTCGAAGATCTATTTAAGGGACATTATGAATAATTTTGGAAAATGTATAGTAATTGACATGAATTATCTGTAAATGTTCTAAAAACTCCAGTAATACTCCGTAACCCTATTCTGGCGACGGACACGGGTTAGGGGTGTTACAAAAAGCTACATATTTGGCACATTATTTTGCAATTACTGCCATTTTTTATTGTCAAGTCATCAACAAATTTTATATTGAATCTTTGTATTCAATGGAAACTTTGATTTTAGAATATATATTGCATGGAAAATTTTATTTTAGAATATACATTTGTAACACCCCAAAGTTTTTGTTTCTGCTTCTATAAAATCTGACACAGCTGTGTATCTGCTTCTGTGGTTAAGTGTTCTCGGTATGTGTTGGAGCTCCTAAGTTCAAGCCTTACCTTTAGTAAATTTTATAATTTTTTCTAACTTAAACCTTACCTCTATTCAGTGGGTTTATATTTAATTGATTGTTAAACTACATCAGAATGGGCCTGATAGCCTGGTGGTTAAGTTGAGTGTTAGTTTGCTGAAGGTCTTGTGTTTGAATCCCTGCACAAGCATGGGTATTATTTTTGCTCAGATTTTGTATTAGCATTTTGGTGGAAATAAATTTTAAGTAGTGGGTAGTTAAAATTGTGGAAGTAGTGGGAATTGAGTGAAACTCATCTTTTCCCAAAAATCTCTCCCCTTAAGGAAAAAATTGGCGTCCTTTCTACTCTCTGTCTCTTTTTTTTCTTTTTTTTATTCCTTCTTACCACCATCTTCTCTGATTCCTTTTTGCTACCAAAGCTCGGTATTCTGTTATTTCAGTACTATTTGTGCATTGCCGGTAAGTTTGGTAGATGCCTATCTTATTTTGGCTTATGAATCGGTGGGTAATGGATTCATTTTATGTTTAGGAAAGGTTCAAGGTGCAAGGGTTTTCCAATCGATGCTTTAATCGTGCAAATTATCGTTGCTCGTCCTAAGGTTAGAATTTTCAGGCGTTTTAATAGTTGCTTTTCTTGATGTGGTTGATGTGGTTCAATTTAATCACACGTTTTAAACAAGTAATATGATCAATTGTTGGAAAATGTAGGATTTGTTGGTCTAGGGATTGCATTTGCTGAGAAACAGAATTAGGTGTGTACCCGAAACGCAGAAAAATGAGATCTGACGAAAGCTAAAAGACCCCATTGTAAGCGCCATACGGCCGTGTGGTAGGTCGTCTGGTAAGCCGTGTGTGACGACACGGCCGTGTGATCGATGAAGGCCAGGCCATGTACAAGACACGACTGTGTGATGGCCAGAGTGTGGCCGTGTGAGACATGCGGGTTAGACCAAATTAGGCGTGTAGGCCACACGGGCATGTGGGCCCATTTATCTAAATTTTTCCCTAGGGTTGCATGGATCGTCCCAAACGACTGCGGGACTACTGTAGGGTCAATAAGTGCTAATTAAACCCTAAACTGTATAAACTGTCTGTTTGATATTCAGATCTGATTAAAATTCTGATGCATGTCTACTTGCACTATTATTTGTTATCTATATACGATCATAAGAATGTGAGCATGTTAGATTATTTTTCTGTACTTGTATATTTCTATATTTGGTATCGGGGTTGGGATGATGTATATTGGAGGAAATGTTTTGAAAGGCAATTTATGCCTATTATCTGGCAGCATGGCTGCATTATATCTGTTATGTGTCGTATCGGTACTATATGGTGTGTGTGGATGGGTGGGTGTTTTAAACCCCACATGGTGTGTAGGGATGGTCGGAGATGGTGTGTAGAGAATGGGGTAGGATTCTGATTTTGATTTGTGTATCTGTATCTGTAATGGAATTAGGACCAAATTTGTATCTGACCTATTCTATTTTACTGTATGTGTGTGCATGCTTAATTCAGTGGAGTTATACACTGAGTTCACGTAAACTCACTCTTTTCTGTTTGATTTGTACAGGTAATCCACAGAGTTAGGCAGATCGGTGTAGCGGGGGACTTGACGGCAACCACCTGTTACGTACTATTTTCGATTTGGTTTTACTTTAAATTTTGATTTTTTTAGGTATTTTTGAAAAATGTGGACTTTTCGAACTCTTGTTTTAATTTTAGTTTGATTATGAATTGTGCATTTAATGTTTCCACACTTGACAAAAGCTCGGATTTTACCAAAAACCAAGGCTTTCCAAAAATATCGAACGATTTTTCCTAAACTTAACGATTTTATAAGCTCCGCTAAAAAGAGGTACGTCTTAAGACATTTTGACTAATTAAATGAATGTTTTGGAATAAATATAAGCAAATAAGTGTTAAATAATTGAATTTGGTTTCTACCTAGATAACCTCATTTTCAAAATCCATTCCATGTGACATCGCCAGATTTGGTTATAACGTCTAGATCGAGTTTGAGGTGTTACATTTAGTGGTATCAGAGCCTGGTTGTAAAACTCGGCTGTGAATTTTGGGTTCCAAAATATGTTTAAAAAATTAGTTTTCAAATGGTTTAAATATATTTTGATTAAGTATATGGTACACCGAGTCTCCGGCGCTGATCCTATAAGTATTCTGAACCTTAGACAATTTATTTAAAATACTGTAAATAGCATACTCTAAAAACACTATAGTTTGTATTCTCTGAAATTGTAGTGAAACGAATAGAGACTGAAACTTTCGAAAACATTACTGAACTTTTGATAATTATTAAATAAAATATCTGTTAATAAATAATGAACCGATGCATAAAACTTTTAATGTAGATAAACCCGTATTAGATAATTAGTGCTTGTGGAATTCATGGATCGGGTATTCGAAGCCATGGTAGAGGATGTAGGGGGCTCGAGTTGAGTCCTCATCTCTAGGCAGCATGCCGAATCTGGACACTAGTGAGACACTCGTGTCGCCTGCTACTGTCCCAAGCCATCCTGCGGATATTGGAGAGGGTTGCTGGACTTAATTCTGGATCTAGGGGTCGAGGGTCGGTAACTGAGCGACTCCAGTCTAATAGAGCTGTGTTGTTTAGGGGTGTCACAGGAGTCGCTCCTAATGTGGCTGAGTATTGGTTGGAGGCCACTGAGAGGATTATGGATGATTTGTACTATACCTCCAAGCATAAATTGAAGGGTGTAGTCTCCTTACTTCACGATGAGGCTTACCAGTGGTGGTTGATGGTTAAGGAAGGCACTCAGCCGTACCGTCTGACTTGGGAATTCTTTAAAACTACATTTCAAAGCAAGTATGTGGGAGCTAGCTACGTCGATGCTCGCAGGCATGAGTTCTTGAACCTTACGCAAGGTGACCGATCTGTGACCGAGTATGAGGCCAAATTTCTGAGGTTGACCCGCTATGCTCGAGGTATGGTGGCATTGGAATATGAGAGGTGTGTTCGCTTTGAGGACGACCTAAGGGATGATCTGAGGGTTCTGATAGCTCCGCAGAAGGAGCGTGAGTTTTCTATTCTGGTCGAGAATGTGAAGATCGCCGAAAATGTTAAGCGCATGGAGCGCTAGAATAAAGATAAGGAGAGAGTTAAGAACAAAAGGGATTCGGAGCCGTCGAGAAAGGCCAGATCTGATGGGCCAGTTAGAGTGGAGGCTGCTGCTGCTTCAGCTGGGTTGCAGCCATGTAGTGTTTGTGGTAGGTGCCATCCGGGTGAATGTTGGAGGAGAATTAGGGCCTGTTTGAGATATGGATCCGTAGAGCATTGTATTAGAGACTGTTCACAACGGGCAGATCAGACGCAAGCTCTGTGTTTTGTGCAGCCGCAGAGGGCAATTCAGCAGCCACCTAGGGGCTGTAGACAGGCTGGAGGTGTTAACGGTTTGGGTCGTGGACAGAGAGCATCAAGCAGATGTGCTGGTCAGACCGAGATAAGGCAGCCTACTTTGGTTTATGTTGTACGTCACCGAGAGGACAGAGATGCTCTTAACGTCATCACCGGTACGTTCTTTATATTTGATGTACTTTACTTGGCTTTGATAGACATAGGGTCTACTTACTCAAACATAGCTCGTACTATATCTAAAATGTTTGGAATTTTTGTGGAGAGCACTACCAGTGAGGTTACTATAATGAGTCTGTTGTGGCAGTTTGTTTGGGTTAGTAAACTCTATAGAGACGTTCCGTTAGAGGTGCAATGGACTGTTTTTCTGGCAAATTTGATGGAGCTTTTGTTTAGGGAGTTCGACCTAATTCTGGGTATGGACTGGTTGGTGGAGCACCGAGTCAGTTTAGACTGCGTATCTAAAAGGGTCATTTTGAAGACCAAGGATGATATGGAGGTGGTTATGATTGGTGAGCGTCGAGACTATTTGTCACATGTGATCTCTGCACTAGTAGCTGAGAAACTAGTTCGAAAAGGGTATGAGGCGTACTTGGCTTACGTAAGTGTTTCTGACTCTAGGAACTCTTCTATTGGGAATATCAGAACAGTAAAGGATTTTTCGGACGTCTTTCATAAGAGTTACCGGGATTACCTCCTAAATGAGAAGTGGAGTTTGGGATTGAGCTTCTTCTGGGTACGGCTTTGGTGTCCATTGTCCCCTATCATGTGGCACCAAAAGAGCTTACCGAGCTTAAAACTCAACTACAATAGCTTCTAAACCGTGGGTTCATCCTTCCAGTGTGTCTCCATGGGGAGCACCAGTTCTATTTGTTATGAAAAAGGATGGAACCATAAGGATGTGCATCGACTATCGACAGTTGAACAAGCTAATTGTAAAGAATAAGTATCTGCTTCTGAGGATCAATGACTTGTTTGATCAGTTCTGAAGGGCTTTTGTGTTCTCCAAGATTGATCTTTGGTCTGGGTATCATTAATTGTGGGTTAAGGAAGCTGATGTTCAAAAGATTTCATTTAGGGCTCGTTATGGACACTACGAGTTCCTAGTTATGCCTTTTGGTCTGATGAATGCTCCGGTAGCATTTATGGATTTGATGAATGAGGTATTTCAGCCTTATTTGGATCTATTCGTCATGGTCTGAATCGATGACATTCTAGTATACTCTAAGACTGAGGATGTGCATGATGAGCATCTCAGAGTAATGCTTCAGATTCTTCGTGAGAAGCAGTTTTACGCTAAGCTAAGCAAGTATGAGTTCTGGCTACATGAAGTGACTTTTCTAGGGCACGTAGTTTCTGCTGAGGGGATCCAAGTTGATCTTAGAAAGATTGAGGCTGTGTTGGATTGGAAATAGCCCAATAATGTGTCTGAAATTTGCAGTTTTTTCGGTCTGGTAGAATACTATCGGCGTTTCGTTTAAGGGTTCTCTTTGATTGCTAGGCCATTGACTAAGCTTCTGCGTAAACGTGTTCCATTTGTTTGGACTGATGCGTAAAAATTGAGCTTTAAGAAGCTCAAAATTGTTCTGACTCAGGCTCATGTTCTGGTACAGCCTAAATTCGGCAAGGAGTTTGTGGTATATAGTGATGCATCGCATGTTGGTTTGGGATGTGTGTTAATGCAAGATCAGAAAGTTGTGGCTTATGCATCTCGTCAGCTTAAGATAGATGAGGCAAATTATTTGATGCATGATCTCGAGTTAGCTACAATAGTCTTTGCATTGAAAATCTGGAGGTATTATCTGTAGAGTGAAAGGTGTATTATCTACACTGATCATAAGAGCCTCAGGTACCTCCTTACTCAGGAGGAGCTGAACCTTAGGTAGCATTGTTGGACTGAGCTACTCAAAAATTATGACTCCACCATTGAGTATCATCCTGGTAAGGCTAATGTGGTAGTCGATGCTCTAAGTCATAGAGCGATGTCTGATCTGAAAGCGATTGTAACAGCTCGATTTTAGCTAAATCAAAACAGTGGTTTCAGAACCATGAATTCAAGGTCAAAAAATTATTTTAATATTATTTTTGGTGTTTATAGCATGTGAATATATATGTGTGAAAATTTCGTGAGTTAATTTTATCGTTTAAGTGGTTAGTTTGAAAAAAAAAGACTAAATCGCGTAAAATGCAAAAGTTGCATTCTATTTGATAAAGGTGTGAAATTGCTATTCCTTATTAAATATGAGGTCCTTATAATGTAATTAGTCCATTGATAGTGGAGGTGGACATAAATAGCCTAGTATTAGGTGTTTTATTAATGTTTAATTAAAGGTTAATTTGGTAAACTATGTATTAAGTCTAATAAAATGAAACAAAATGTAAAATAGTTGCCATCTTCATCAATCTCCAACCGAAAATAGAGAAAAGAAACATCCATTGAAGCTCCTTAGGGTTCGGCACTTGTGAGCTCAAATTGGTATGTGATTTTTGTTCTATTTTTTATGATTTCTATGTTTTTGTGATCGTTGCATCAAGTACTAGCTAGCTCGTACCTTTAATTTTGAAATTGTTAATGATTTTTTGAGATGCCATTGATGAATATTCAAGCTCTTTGATGTTTGATGATAAAATATGGAAGTTTGATGATAGTTTTTCATGATTTACAAAGTGATATTTGGGTAAAAATCCAATTTCGGGATTAAATTGTGAAATATGTAAACTGAGGGGTTAAATTGTGAAATAAATGAAAGTTTTGGGCTGCTAGGGACCTACATGAAATTCGGCTAGGCATGGGTGCTATGAAATTTTGTGAATTTTGTGATACTATGCAATAAGGACTAAATTACAAAAATGTAAAATGTTAAGGGAAATAGTGAAAATGTGCCTTAAATAGTGTTTTGGACTAAATTTCATAAATATGTGATTCAATAAGTTAATTTTGGATACATTTAGATCAAGAAAGGAGGAATTTGGATCTAGATCGGGGGAAAACTAAAGTTATCGACTAAACGATTCAATTTGTCGTTTTAGTATCCGAGGTAAGTTCGTACGTGATAAACATTGATACAATTATGTTTTAATGCCTTATTAATTGCATAAATTGTATATATGAGACTACGGTTGTGTACGACGCTAAATCAACTATGTGTGGCACTTATTGTGCGTTTTGAGATAGCTTCGGCTATACATAGCACTTAGTATGCGTATTGGAATAACTTTGGCTATACATGGCACTTAGTGTGCGAGACCGAGATAGCTTTGACTGTGAAAGGCACTTAGTATGGGAGATTATAATAACTTCGATTATGTTTTGGCACTTAGTGTGTGAGATATCGAGTATTCGACAGTATCACATAAAGGTATGAGTTTGATATGAGTTTGTACAGGTATGTACATATAAAGCATGAAATCCAAATAGAAGAAGTTATGAACTTGTTCATAAACACTTGTGTAAGTATGAGGAAAGTTTGTTGGTTACCATGATTCAAACACTAATTAGTTCAAATTGATGATTTGTATATTATGAACTGTTGAGTATATTTAGTACGAACTTACTAAGCTTTATAGCTTACCTTGTTTGTTTCTTCTGTGTTTTATAGTGAATCCAAAGCTAGCTCAGACTCGAGGATCGTCGGGAATCGTCACCACACTATTGATCATTTTGTTGGTACTTTTGAATCTTTGTATATATGGTATATGGCATGTATAGGCTAGTGTCATTTTGGTATGTTTTGAGTTATGACATTAGCCATGAGTTTTGGCTTGTAAATGTTGGTATGTATGGCCATTTAAGTTGGCTTAAATTGTGTTTGGTAAGTGATATATATGTGATGTATATAATACTTGAGGAATGATATATTATGTGTTTGCTTGTTTGGTATAATTATGTATTGGCTATTTTGGATAGTTGTAAGTTGGTGAATTAATGCTTGAGGAATGGTATATTATGGTATGATTTATAGATAATGAATTGGTATGTTTTGAGTATGGAAATTGAATTGGTTGTGGATAGATTGTATGATATGTGTATGATTTGGCATGTTTTGGCTGTCTATATATGTATTGAATTGGTACTATTTTGGTTACTTTGTGTGCATGAGAGAAGGGTGGCAAAAATGGCTTTTCAAATGGTCTATTTTTGTCCACACGGGCGTGTGTCTCAGCTGTGTGTGACACATGGTTATGCTACACGGCCGTGTGTCCCCTGGGGTACCTTTTTGAATTAAGTCAGTATACCCTATAGGTTTGGCACGGCCTAGACACACGGGCGTGTCTACTGGTCGTGTGTGGCACACGGGCTGGTACACGGGCATGTGGTCGGTCGTGTGCCCAAGTAAGTAACTACCTTTAGTTTTGCCACGACTATGGCACACAGGCGTGTCTTTGGTCGTGTGGTATAAGTCAGTGTGTATGCTCTGTTTTCACACGGCCTGTGACACAAGTGTGTCTAGTAGCCATATAAGGTACACAGCCTATTCACACAGGTGTGTGACCATTTAATGTTGAAAAATTTTCTAAGTTTGTAAATGTTATCAGTTTAGTCCCGAACCACTTCTAAGCATGTTTTATGGTCTCGTAGGACCTTAGAAGGGACAATGTGAATGTGTTGAATAAATTTTGATTATGAATGCTTAAATGTATGTGAATAAGGTGTATTATTCGGTAATGCCTCGTAGCTCTATTCCAGCGACCAATACGGGTTAGGGGTGTTACATTTAATTGGTATCAAAGCTACGGTTTAGTCGATTCTAGGACTAACATAGCATGTGTGAGAGTCTAGCTATACATGCTATATATAAATTGTGATAATGTGATGACTTCTAACATTTGAAAATGTGTTTTATATAGCAAATGGATCCCAATCGAACGATAGTTGACGAGGTTGAAAGTAATGCGCCTGCTCCCGTACAAGGGACAGCGTCGTCTAATTCTAGACCCGTTACGGGCAGTTAGGGAGGAGAGGCTAAAGAAGCCTTCTTCCAAATGATGAATGAGTGGTTCACTCAATATATTCGTTCGAACCTGGCTATTCAACAACCCCCACCCCCTCCAAATCCCCAACCTATACCAGTAGCTCCTTAAGGAGTCGAGCTTTTAAGATTGAGCAAGCCTCCTGTTGATAAGATTCGTAAACACGAGACTGAAGAATTCAGAGCAAATGTTGATGATGACCTTGAGGGAGCTGAGTTCTAGCTCGATAACACGACTAGAGTATTCGATGAATCATCCTGTACTCCAGATGAATGTATCAAATGTGTAGTATTTTTACTTAGAGACAATGCATACCATTGATGGAAAACATTAATATTGGTTGTTCCTAGAGAATGAGTTACTTGGTAATTTTTTTAATCCTAGTTCTGAAAGAAGCATATAAGTTAGCGATTTCTGGATTAAAAGTATAAAGAATTTTTAGAATTGAAACAAGGTCGCGTGGCTGTAACCGAGTACGAGAGGGAATTTGTACGGTTGAGCAAGTATGCTCGAAAGTATGGTTCAACTGAAGAAATAATGTGCAAGCGGTTTGTTGATGGGCTAAATTAAGATGTTAAACTTCTGGTAGGGATATTAGATTTGAAAGAATTCATTGTACTAATTGAACGGGCCTGCAAAACTAAATATTTTAGCCGAGAAAAGAAAAAGGCTGATTTAGAGGTAAGAGATTCGAAGAAGAGATCAATGACTAAATCTTATCATTCCTCATTGAAAAAATCTAGAGACTATTTTAACCGATCGACAGCTTTAGTGGGATATTAGAATAGAGATAACGGAAAGCAATACACCATCTCTAAAGCTTAAGCCACATCAGTATCGAGTGTTGGTAACGTAAAAGATGTTAAACCTGAGTGTCAACAATGTGGAAGACAGTATTTTGGAGATTGCTGGGTGAAAAATAATAATAAAACTTGTTACAGTTGTGGTTCACAAGATCATTTTATTAGAGATTTCTTGAGTTAAATGAAAAGATAAATCTTAGAATGTAAAATCGAGCAACACAACTACTCGAGGGAGGCCACCAAGAAATACGAGAAATGCAAGTGGTAATCGTGGTACAATGAGAGATCCTATAGCGAGATCTGAGGCCAGGGCACCTTCTAGAGCCTACGCTATTCACGCTCGCAAAGACGTGTTATCTCCAAATGTTATCACCGATACTTTTACTCTCTATGATACTAAACTTATTGCATTGATAGATCCAGAATCAACTCATTCATATACATATGTGTGAATTGGTATATAGTGAGACTTTGCCTATAGAGTCTATTGAATTTATAATTAGAGTATCGAACCCCTTAGGCAAATGTGTGTTGGTTGATAAAGTGTGCAAAAACTGTCCACTGATGATTCGGGATATTTGTTTTTTGACTGATCTGATGTTGTTACCATTTGATGAAGTTGATATAATTCTGGGTATAGATTGGCTAACGTTGCATGATGCTATTGTGAATTGTAAACAAAAGACAATTGATTTGAGATGTCAAAATAATGAGATTATCCGGATTGAGTCAGATGATTTGAATGGGTTACCAGCAGTGATTTCATCGACGTTAGCTCAAAAATATGTCAGAAAGGGTTGCAAGCTTATTTTGCTTATGTGTTTGATACAAAAGTGACTGAAAAGAAAATAGAATCAGTGTCAGTTGTGTGTGAATGTACGAATATGTTTCCTGAAGAGTTACCAGGTTTACCACCGATCTGAGAGGTTGAATTTGGTATTGAATTAGTGCCGGGAACAACTCCTATATCGATAGCTCCGTACAAAATAGCTCCAACAGAATTGAAAGAATTGAAAGCTCAGTTGCAAGAATTAACAGACAGAGGGTTTGCAAGACAGAGTTTTTTGATCTGGGGTGCTCCCGTATTGTTTGTGAAAAAGAAAGATGGCATGATGAGAATGTGTATAGACTACCGACAGTTGAATAAAGTGACAATCAAGAACAAATACCCTTTAGCATAGATTGATGACTTGTTTGATCAATTGAAAGGGGCTACAGTGTTTTCAAAGATAGATTTGAGATCGGGTTATTAGCAGTTACGAATTAGAGACCCTGATGTGCCAAATACAGCTTTTCGAATGAGGTACGAACACTATGAATTCTTAGTTATGCCTTTTGGACTGACGAATGCTCCTACAGTCTTTACGGATTTAATGAACCGAATTTTCAAATGGTACCTAGATCGATTTGTTGTTGTGTTCATTGATGACATATTGATATATTCACGAAATGAATCCAAGCATGCCGAGCATTTGAGAATTGTACTGCAAACTTTGCGTGATAAGCAATTATATGCAAAGTTCAGTAAATGTGAATTTCAGTTGTATGAGGTTGGTTTTCTGGGACATATTGTGTTAGCATCAGGTATTCGAGTCGATCCGAGCAACATATTTGAGATTATAGATTGAAAGCCTCCGAGAAATATTTCTAAGGTCCGCAGTTTTTTAGGACTAGTGGGATATTATAGACGATTTGGGAAAGGCTTTTCAATGATTGTGACTCTGTTGACGAGATTCCTTCAGAAAGATGTAAAGTTTGAATAGTTCGAAAAATGTCAGAAAAATTTTGATTTGTTGAAAACTCTTTTAACTGAAGCTCCAATGTTAGTATAGCCAGAATCGAGTAAAGAGTTTGTTATCTATAGTGATGCATCGTTGAATGGTTTGAGCTATGTTTTGATGTAGGAAGGAAAAGTCATAGCTTATTCCTCGAGATAGTTGAAGCCGCATGAAAAGAATTACCCGACTCACAATTTAGAGTTAGCTGCCATTGTGTTTGCATTAAAGATTTGGCGCCATTATTTGTTCGGTGAGAAATGCCATGTTTATTCATATCATAAGAGTTTAAAATATCTGATGACTCAAAAAGATTTGAATTTGCGACAGCGAAGATGGCTAAAATTGCTAAAAGATTACAAACTAGTGATTAACTATCATCCGAGAAAGGCAAATGTAGTTGTTGATGCATTAAGCCAGAAATCTTTGTTTGCTCTAGTGCAATGAATACTCAGTTGGCTCTATCTGATGGTGGCTCAATTGTAGCTGAGTTGAAAGCGAGACCGTTGTTTGTACAATAGATTTGTGAAGCTCAGAAAGTTGATAATGAAATGTTAACAAAACGAGTTCAATGTGATTCGAATCCTGATTCAAAGTTTCAAGCTGATTCTGATGATTGCTTAAGATTCAGAGGTCGAATATGTGTTCTGAGAAATTTAGAGTTGATTTAGATGATTTTGAGTGAAGCACATAGTAGTCGTTTAACTGTTCATCTAGGAAGTACGAAAATGTATAACGATTTGAAACAGCTCTATTGGTGGCATGGTATGGAATGTGACATTTTAGAGTTCGTTTCTAAATGTTTGATTTGTTAGCAAGTTAAAGTTGAGCATCAGGTACCGTCTGGTTTATTGTAGTTGATTATGATTCCCAAGTGGAAATAGGATAGAGTGACTATGGATTTTGTGTCGGGATTGCCCCTGTCTTTGAGAAAGAAAGATGCAATCTGGGTTATAGCTGACAGATCTCATTTCATTCTAGTACGAACGGATTATTCGTTTGAAAAGTTATCTGAGTTGTATATCTCTGAGGTTGTGAGATTGCACGGAGTACCTGTTTCTATTGTTTCGAATAGAGATTCGAGGTTTATATTGAGGTTTTGGAAGAAACTACAAGATGAATTGGGTACAAAACTACATTTTAATATTGTATTTCATCCGCAGACGGATGGTCAATCTGAACGAGTTACACAAATACTTGAGGATATGTTGAGATGTTGCATTCTTGAGTTTAAAGGTACATGCGAAAGGTATTTTTCATTGATTGAATTTACGTATAAAAATAGTTTTCAATCAAGTATTAAAATGGCACCTTATGAAGCTTTATATGGTCGAAAGTTTTGAACACCATTGTACTAGACTGAGCTTATCGAAAATAAAATTCACAGGGTTGATCTGATTAGAGAAACAGAAGAAAAAATAAAAGTAATTCGTGATAGTTTGAAAGCAGCGTCAGATCGTCAGAAATCATACGCTGACTTGAAACGGAAATATATTGAGTTTCAGATCAGGGATAGAATGTTTTTGAAAGTATCTCCATGGAAGAAAATACTTTGATTTGGTCGTAAAGGCAAATTGAGTCCGAGATTCATCGGGCCATATGAGATTATCGAGCGAGTTGAACCGGTTGCTTATCTATTATCATTGTCGTCTAAGTTAGAAAAGATTCATAATGTATTTCATGTATCAATGCTAAGAAGATACAGATCTGATCCTTCGCATGTTATTTTCCCGACAGAAGTTGAGATTCAGTCAGATTTATCGTACAGTGAAGAATCGATCCAAATTCTAGCTTGTGAGATCAAAGAGCTGAGAAATAAAAGAATAACTTTAGTGAAAGTATTATGGCATTGACATGGGTTTGAAGAAGCTACGTGGGAACCCGAGGATGCTATGAGAAAGCAATATCCAAACCTATTCGCTGGTAAGATTTTCGAGGACGAAAATCCCTAAAGGGAGAGAGTTGTCACAGCCTGATTTTAGCTAAATCAAAATAGTGGTTTTGAAACCATAAATCTGAGGTCAAAAATTTATTATAATATTTTTTTGGGTGTTTATAGCATGTGAATATATATGTGTGAAAATTTTGTGAGCTAATTTTATCGTTTAAGTGGTTAATTTGAAAAAAAAAAAGACTAAATCGCGTAAAATGCAAAAGTTGCATTCTATTTGATAAAGGTCTCAAATTGCTATGCCTTATTAAATGTGAGATCATGATGCAATTAGTCCATTGATAGTGGAGATCGACATAAATAACCTTGAATTATGTGATTTATTAATGTTTAATTAAAGGTTAATTTGGTAAACTATGTATTAAGTATAATAAAATGAAACAAAATGTAAAATAGTTTTCATCTTCATCAATCTTCAACCGAATATAGAGAAAAGAAACATCCATTGAAGCTCCTTAGGGTTCGGCACTTGTTAGCTCAAATTGGTATGTGATTTTTGTTCGGTTTTTTATGATTTCTATGTTTTTCTGGTCGTTGTTTCAAGTACTAGCTAGCTCGTACCTTTAATTTCAAAATTTTTAATGATTTTTGAGATGTCATTGATGAATATTCAAGATCTTTGATGTTTGATGATAAAATATGGAAGTTTGATGATAGTTTTACATGTTTTACAAAGTGATTTTTGGGTAAAAATCCAATTTACGGATTAAATTGTGAAATATGTAAATTGAGGGGATAAATTGTGAAATAAATGAATGTTTTGGGCTGCTAAGGACCTATATGAAATTAGGCTAGGCATGGGTGTAATGAGATTTTGTGAATTTTGTGATATTATGCAATAAGGACTAAATTATAAGAATGTGAAATGTTAAGGGCAATAGTGTAAATGTGCCTTAAATAGTGTTTTGGACTAAATTGAATAAATATGTGATTGAATAAGTTAATTTGTAATACATTTAGATCAGGAAAGGAGGAATTCGACACTAGATCGGGGGAAACTAAAGTTATCAACTAAACGATTTGATTCATCGTTTTAGTATCCGAGGTAAGTTCGTACGTGATAAACATTGTTACAAGTATGTTTTAATGCTTTATTAATTGCATAAATTGTATATATGAGACTATGGTTGTGTATGACAATAAATCAACTATGTGCGGCACTTATTGTGTGTTTTGAGATAGCTTCGGCTATACATAGCACTTAGTGTGCGTATCGAAATAACTTCGACTATACATGGCACTTAGCGTGCGAGACTGCGATAGTTTGGCTGTGAAAGGCACTTAGGATGCAAGGTTATAATAACTTCGATTATGTTTTCGCACTTAGTGTGCTAGATATCAGGTATTCGACAATATCATGTAAAGGTATGAGTTTGATATGAATTTGTACAGGTTGGTACATATAAAGCATGAAATCCAAATAGAAGAAGTTATGAACTTGTTTGTAAACACTTGAGTAAGTATGAGGAAAGTTTGATCGTTACCATGATTTAGACATTAATTAGTTCAAATTTATGATTTGTATATTATGAACTGTTCTGTGTATTTAGTACGAACTTACTAAGCTTTATAGCTTACCTCGTTTGTTTCTTCCGTGTTTTATAGTGAATCCAAAACTAACTTGAACTCGGGGATCGTTGGGATCGTCATCACACTATCGATCATTTTGTTGGTACTTTTGAAGCTTTGTATATATGGTCTATGGAATGTATAGGCTAGTGTCATTTTGGTATGTTTTGAGTTATGACATTAGCCATGAGATTTGGCTTGTAAATGTTGGTATGTATGGCCATTTAAGTTGGCTTAAATTGTGTTTGGTAAGTGATATATATGTGATGTATATAATGCTTCAGGAATGGTATATTATGTGTTGGCTTGTTTGGTATAATTATGTGTTGGCTATTTTGGATAGTTGTAAGTTGGTGAATTAATGCTTTAGGAATGGTATATTATGGTATGATTTATAGATAATGAATTGGTATGTTTTGAGTATGGAATTGAGTAATTGAATTGGCATGTTTTGGCTGCCTATATTGTATTGAATTGGTACTATTTTGGTTACTTTGTGTGTATGAGAGAAGGGTGGCAAAATTGGCTTTTCAAACGGTCTAGTGTTGCCCACATAGGCATGTGTCTTAGCCGTGTGCGACACACGATTATGCTACACGGCCGTGTGTCCCCTGGGGTACCCTTTCGAATTAAGTCGGTATACCCAACATGTAACACCCCACGCCTGTACCCTACGTCGAGATAGAATACGAGGAGTTACCTAACTCGATCACAGCCATTCACACATTTCATAATCGTCAAAATTTGGTCAAATTTAGAACTTTTCCACTCTAAATCGAAAACTCCCCAATAAAGGCCTACTAGGCTCTAAACGTTCATTTAAAACCATTCAAGAATGATTCAGTTGTTACACGATCGCTGAAAATGTTACTAGCCACAAGGGCACTGCCCATGTGGGAGGAGCAACACGTCCGTGTGACCAATTCGACATGGTCGTGCTGTTGGCCCATGTGACTCACACGACCTAAATAATACAGGGGCACACTCTGTCCCTTACACATGTGGAATAAATTCTAAATTCACACCTACAGGGGTTTTCACACGGCCTAGCACACGCCCGTGTCCTTCACAGGGCCATGACACACCCCTGTCCTAGCCCGTGAGAAAAAACTTGGACATTCTGTTTCTAGTGTCAGCAATTCTTAAGGGTTACACAGCCAAGGCACATGCCCGTGGGCTAGGTCGTGCCCTTCACACGGCTGAGACACACGGCCGTGTCTCTGTCCATGAGTTTACTATCATGCATACTGACTTGAAATTTTTACGTGCAAGGGACACACGGCTAAATCACACACCCATAAGGCGGGCCCTGTGTCACACACGACCTAGACACATGCCCGTGTGCCTACCCGTGTGGACAAAATAAGGCTATTTACCAAGCCTCTTTGCCACCCTTACATACATAACTGCATAAAGTCACTCCATGCCAATACAAGGGTACATCGCATAGTCAAAATAGCCATAATGGACAACATTTCATCTGTGCAATTTACTCATCCATGAAAATAATATCTTTTATATAAATATCAAAATGAGAATTGACTATTATCCATGGCCTTATACAAAATAAATGTATTTATCCCAAGCCAACACATTTGGCTATTTCTCCATGACACAATATTAAATTCTAGCCCTATACATGCCATACACAAAAACAAGAAATCTAACTATATCGAGTGCTTCGAATGATAGTGTGATCGTGGCCTCCAACGTCTGTTGATCCTCGAGCTATTCAGGTGACACTATAATAAAATGGAGAAGAGAAGGAGTAAGCATAAAGCTTAGTAAGAAGTATGCAAACACATAGCAACAACTATACCATTCATCAACATGCTCTTGATATAAACAGATAAACACAACTTACTCATCCCAATCCAATACACATTATATAATTTATATTAAACTCACGTCTCACATAGATTGAATGGGTACCTGTATCACTCACAACACGGTTATACTTTTCTCTTGATTTTAAACCATAATTCTCACCGTTGAACCACTCGAAACACTACCAGATATTCAATGAGCCTCAACATGGGGTAGAATGCTGATGCCATGTCCCGGACATGGTCTTACACTAGCTCAACTCGTAGCCGATGCATGTCCTAGACATATCTTACTCTAGCTTATGTCTTGAGGCTGATGCACGTCCCAGACATGCCTTCCAATAGCTCTCGTCTCAATGCCGATGCCATGTCCCAGACATAGTCTTACACTGGCTCTCGTAATGTGGCCGATGCATGTCCCAGACATGTCTTACACTAGCTCACAATAACCCATACGTCATGGCATGAATATCTGATTTATTTCTTGTGGTTCAAACGAGAATTCTACTATCTAAATTATCATCATGCATTCTTATTTCCAAAATCAAATAATTCATGCTAAATTAACTCATCACATATAATGACAATGTAGTTGTATTATTTACATACAACTTACCTCGGTTACAAAATATGGTGTCTAGTCGATCTAATCAATTTGCTTGGCCTTCCCCCGGTCTAAGTTCAGAGTTTGAATTTCTTGATCTATAATAACAAAAATTCACAATTTTAATCACTTTATCGATCTAGGCACTCAATAATCTATACTTAGGCAAAATAACCATTTTGCCCCTAACTTTTGCAAAATGACCATTTTACCCCTAGGTCAGAAAATTGATTTTTATCAACTTTCCTCATATCAAAAACCTAGCCGAACCTCTTTTTCTCTTATAGAAAATCCAAAATTTCTACTATCTCACACATTTATCATCAAATTTTCAACTTATGCAAAATAGTCCCTTTTAGGATTTTCATGAGAAATCCCTTCACAAAAGTTGTTTATTACACATCTAATACTCATATTCTTCCATAAAATTTAAGAAACCTACACATATGTTTTCATGGAAAAACCCTAAACCCTCAACCATTTTGCAAAATAGTCCCCTTAATAGAAAGTTTATGCTTTAAGGGTCCAAAAATGTAAAAATCATCAACAAAAAGTATGTAAATCACTTACTTGCAAGAGGAACAAGTTGCTGAAATTTTTTGAAGCTCAAAACCCTTAAAAATGGCTGAAAAATCAGTGGTAGTGAAAAAGATGAGAATGTGATATCATCGTTTTCTTATTTTATTTCTATTTTAGTCAAATTAGCCACCAAACCCACCAAACTTGGACTTTTTGACCAAATTGTCTCCTATGGCCGGCCATGCACTATCTTAGGGTCTAATTATCTTTTAAAGACCCCCAATTTAGATTCTCTAGCTATATGGCACCATTAGCTATTAAAATAGTACTTTTTCACTTTATGCGATTTAGTCCTTTTTCAAAATTAAACCCTCAAACGCTAAAATTACTTCACCAAATTTTTCATACACCCTTATAATCATGCTATAACTCCAAAATAATAATAAAATATTTTTTATGACTTTGAATTTGTGGTCCCGTGACCACTATTCCGACTAGCCTCAAAATCGGGCTGTTACATTTCTCCCTCTTAGGGATTTTCGTCCCCGAAAATCTTACCGGTGAATAAGTTCGGGTATTGATCTCTTATTGTCTACTTGGGTTCCCATGTGGCTTCCTCGACTTCATGTCTATGCCACAAAACTTTCACGAGTGCTATACTCTTATTCCTTAACTGTTTGACCTCCCGAGTCAAAATCTTGACCCGTTCTTCGCCATAAGTCATGTCCGGATGAATCTCAACCTTTGTTGGCGCAATCACATGTAAAGGGTCTGATCTATATCGGCGTAGCATGGACACATGAAACACGTCGTGAATCTTTTCCAATTTTGGTGGCAAAGCTAATCGATAGGCAACCGGCCCTACTATTTCGGTAACCTCATATGGTCCTATGAAACGAGGACTCAACTTGCCTCTTCTACCAAACCTGAGAACTTTTCTCAATGGGGATACTTTCAAAAACACTCAATCACCAACTTGAAATTCGATCTCTTTCCGTTTCAAGTCTGCGTAGGATTTTTGTCTATCTGATGCGGCCTTTATGCAATCACGAATTAGTTTAACCTTTTCTTCAGTCTCTCTGACTAAGTCGACCCCGTGAATCTGATTCTCTCTCAGCTTGATCCAATATAAAGGCGTTCGACACTTACACCCTTACAAAGCCTCATAGGGCGCCATCTTCACACTTAACTGATAACTATTTTTGTAGGTGAATTCAACTAGTGGTAAGTACTTTTCCCAACTACCTTGAAACTTGAAAACACAACACCGTAACATGTCTTCTAAAATATGAATCACTCTTTTTGACTGACCGTCGGTTTGCGAGTGAAATGCCATACTAAAATTCAGTTTAGTTCCCAATTCCTATTGGAACTTCTTCTAGAACCTCGAGGTAAACCTCAGGTGTTTATCTGAAATAATTGACAGAGGCACTCCATGAAGCCTTACAATCTCGAAAATGTACAAGTCAGCCAGTTTCTCAAGGGAGTAGTCGATACGCACTGGTATAAAATGTGCCAACTTTGTTAGCCTATCCACCATAACCAAATAGCATCCTTTTTTCTTCGAGGTTACTGGAAAACCTGTCACGAAATCCATAGAAATCCGATCTCACTTCCAATTGGGGACCGTGATATGCTGAAGTAGACCCAAAGGTACTTGGTGTTCAGCCTTTACTTTCTGACATACAATGTAACACCCCCTACCCGTGTCCGATGCCGGGACAGGGTACGAGCCATTATCGAACTTAAACAAAAACAATCATGCAAACCGAGCTATAAAATTTCATTCATATTTTAAAACATTCAATCACATGCACATAGTCCCTTATTTGGGTTTACAAAGCCCAAAACATACTTTAGAAAGGGTTCGAGACTAAATAGAGAACTTTGGAAAGCTCTGGGAAAAACTTAGAAATTTTTCCCATGAAACAGGGTCACACGCCCGTGTGGACACAAGGGCACACTCGTGTGCCATCAACATGCCCGCGTCCTCAGGCCATGTAACTCTCTGTTTATGACGTCAGCCAATAAATTGAACTACACGGTCAAGCCACACACCCGTATGCTAGGCTATGTCATCCACATAGCTGAGACACACGGTCATGTTTCTGTCCGTGTGGCCAACACTTAGGCTATTTTCTAAGCCTTTTATTTCCCTTAATCTCTTTCATACTTAAGCATATCATAAACACATGTTATAACATCATTTCAATGGTCAATCATTATTTAATAAAACCCAATTAAAGCATTTGTATGTTTTCATACATGTGTTTTTCAATTTCTCATGTTAGACCAAGTTAGACATTCCAATTCACGTTCAATAGCCTTATCATATTGATAACCCCATTTCCAATTAACCACAACATTTTACCCAACACTCAGTCTCTACTCATTCAAAAAATATTCATGTTCAATCATTATCAATTTATTACCATGTCACGCATTTATTCGATAGTCATGACAACTTCGAATGATCCAAAGGCATTCATTATGCACATATGCCATACACTTCCCATTCATAGTAATCAAGCAAAATCACATAACCACATCTCAAGACATTAACACATAGTATGGATGAATAGGCTTACAAGCCATAACCATTATAAGCCACATCTCATGGCTATACAATGAATCAATATAAGCCAATACATTTGGCTAATCATAACAACATCTAACATAAAAACTAAGTCCCTATACATGCCACTCACTTGCAGACATTAAGACGCATCAATACTCCAAAGGTGGTAGCTTGATAGTGTGATGCTGCCTTCGACGGTCTCCAACCCCGAGCCGACCTGACAACACTAAATAAATGGAAAGGAAGGAGTAAGCTTAAAGCTTAGTAAGTTTGTAGCACCCCATACCCGTAACCAACGTCAGAGTGGAGTACGAGGCATTATCTAACTCGATCTCATGCACCCAAATGTTCACAAGTCACCAAGACTCGGTCCAATTTAAAAAATTTTCAATTTCTACTTTAAACTTCTTATTATGGGCTTACGAGGCCCAAATCGACCATTGGGAACTATTCAGGATCAACCCGGGCCCTTAACCAATATATAGATATTTTGACTTTGAAATAAGGCACACGCCCATGTGGAAGGACAACACGTCCGTGTCGCCTTTTTCAACATGGGCGTGTTGATGGCCCATGTAGAATTAATTCTAATTACAAACCTACAGGGGTTTTCACACGGCCTGGCAAACGCCCGTGCCCCTGGCCCGTGTGCTTCACACGGCCATGACACGCCCTTGTCCTAGCCCATGTATAAAAACATGGACATTCTGTTTCTGACGTTAGCATCCCCAAAATATCGTATGGCCATGGTACAGGCCAGTGTGCTAGGCCGAGTCTCTCACACGGCTGAGACACACGGTCGTGTCTCTACCCGTGTGTTTACTATCATGCATATTGACTTGAAATTTTTACATGTAGGGGACACATGGCCGGACCACAGGCCCATGGGGCTAGCCGTGTGTGACACACGTCCGTGTGTCTACTCGTGTGGAAAGTATAAGGCTATTTACCAAGCCTCTTTGCTACCCTTACTTACACAACCTGCACAATGACCACTATATCCAATATACGACTATCTCAAACAACAAAATCATCATGATAGATAACATTCCATTTACATATTTTACTCAACCATGAAAATAACTTCATTCTATACAAAAAACAAAAAATGAACATTAGCCATTATTCGAGGCTTAATACAAAATCAGGGATTTATCCCGAGCCAACACATTTGGCCAAGTTAATATTAACACAAAACATAAGTCTAATTCCCTATACATGCCATATTCAAAAGTATAAATCAAATTATACCGAATGCTTCGATTGATAGTGTCATCAATATCTCTGACTTCCGTTGATCCTTGAGCTAGATAAGCGGCACTATAAGAAAAAGGGAAGAAGAGGGAGTAAGCATAAAGCTTAGTAAATTGCATATAAATAATTATATGGCAACACTTTACCATTCATCAACAAGTATCATAATACACAAGTAGGCATAAGCAAAACTTACTCATCAATATTCAATACACATCATATAACATATAATGTGACTCACATTTTATACATACCAAATAAGTACCTGTATCACTCACAATACGGTTATACTTTCCTCATTAACTAGAAATTAGAACTTTCACCGTTGAACCATTCGGAATGCTATCGGAGATTCCATAACCTCCAACGTGGTGTAAGGTGCCAATGCCATGTCCCAGACATGGTCTTACACTGACTATCATCTCGTAGCCCCAGGCATGTCTTACACTAGCACTCGTCTCGATGCCGATGTCATGTCCTAGGCACGGTCTTACACTGGCTCTCATAATGTGGCCGATGCATGTCCCAGACATGTCTTACATTAGCTCACAATAACCCATATGTCATGGTATGAATATCTAATTTATTTCCTAGTTTCAAACAAGAACTCTACTATCTTTATTGTCATCATGCTTTCTCAATTCCATAATCAAGCATTTCATGCTATATTAAATTCAAGTACAATTCAACACATACATTAACAATGTAGTCGTATTATTTACATACAACTACCTCGGATTACAAAATGTGGCAACTAGTCGATTTAGTCGATTTGCTTGGCTTTCCCCCGGTCTAGATTTGGATTCGGTATTTCTTGATCTATAATAACAAAATGCACTTATTTAGTCACTTTATCAATTTAGGCACTCTACAATTCATAATTGGGCAAAATGACCAATTTGCCCCTAGACTTTTGCAGAATGACTATTTTACCCCTGAGCCTAAAAATCAATTTTTATCGAATTTCTTCACACCTTAAGCCTAGCCAAACCCTTTTCTACTCTTATAGCAACTACAAATTCTCACTATTTCACACACTTATCATCTATTTTACAACTTATGCAAAATAGTCCTTTTAGGTGTTTTCATGCTAACACTTTTCACAAAAGTTGTTTATAAGACACCCAAGACTCATTTTCTTCCATAAAAAATCAGAAAAAATTACAAATCCTTTCATGGAAAAACCATAAACTCTTAATCATTTTGTAAATAGTACCTTCATTTGGAAACTTAAGCTTTAAGGGTCTCAAAAGTACAAAAAATTCAACAAAGGGTTGGAAAATCACTTACTTGTGAAGGCTTAAACTTGCTGAAATTTTTAAGCTCCAAAACCTTTATTTTGCTGAAACTTTTGGTGGTAGAGAAGAAGATGAGAAGTTCATATCATCTTTCTCTTATTTTATTTCAATTTTAGTCAAAATTGGTCACCAACCCACCCAATTTTGACCATTTCTCTTTCTTATGTCCCCTATGGCTGGCTAGCATCCTTTCTAAGGTCTATTTGACCTTTAAATTACCCCAGTTTAGGTTTCATGGAAATTTAACACCCTTAGATATCAATTTAAGACTTTTTCACTTCATGTGATTTAGTCCTTTTTCTCAATTAGGCTTCCAAACGCTAAAATTGACTCACATAAATTTTCATGTACTCTTAAAAACATGCTAATACGCCAAAATAATAATAAAATAATTTTATTGACATCAAATTTGTGGTCTTGAGGCCACTAATCTGACTAGGTCCTAAATCGGGTTGTTACAAAGTTCGCATGAAAAATAATAAGCATTGCATTAACATGCTATTTTTCAATTTCTCTCTATTTATTCAAAGTCTAGTTATGTTGTTTTCTCGAGTCAAAGTCACTAAATTATTTATATCTAGAGTTATAGGGCTCCAAATTGAGAAAAATTAATTTTTCCAAAAACTAGACTCATATATATTCTTACCATAAAATTTTCAGAATTTTTGGTCTACTCAATAAGTACAGTTTATTCTTTAAAGTCTCCCCTGTTTCTCTATCTAATAGTTCCAACCTTCCTTTACCAAAAATCAATTATCTCATAGTACGAAACTCAGATGATGTTACTGTCTATTTCCCTTGAAAATATACTCATTAAGGATTTTAAGCATATAATTTATAACCCATGATTAGTTTTTTTACAATTTCTAGTGATTTTTCCAAGTCAGAATAGGGGATTCCAAACTCATTCTGACTCTATCTCACAAGAATTAAAATATATCGAAATTTGAGATTCCTATGCTTACAACGTTTCCTTTATATGAAACTAGGCTCATTAAGCTTTAATTCCATATCTTATTCAGTGTTTAATTTGACTTCCACAATTTTTGGTGGATTTTCAAAAAAGGACTACTGCTGCTGTCCAAACTGTTCTAGTGTAGGAAAATTATAATCAACATAAGATTGCCATAAAAATTATTCACATATGAATCACTCATTCATTTACATTGTTATCACAAGTCCATTTAATTTCACATGTCAAACTTATGTTCATGGGTTCCTGTGCTATCATTTAGCACAACACTCGTCCAACCATGACAATTCATATGCATCATAATAGTATCATATAATATAAATGACGTATTATGGCAAGGACTCTTTATTTCATTTTTCATATCAAACTCGTTGAATTTCTTGAAATCTCGATGGATATCCCATTCACCGTCAATTCATACAAGTGATCATTTCAATTATGCGCTCTCGCGAACCTCATTCCTACGGCGGGATTACCAGTCCAGGCTAAATGCCCCGTAATATAAACTCATAGAATGTCGTCGGGATTACCAATCCAGGTTAAATCCCTTGCAACGACAACTACCCTTATGAGTTTGGATCTAAATTACCAGTCAAGGCTAAATTCAGACCTAAATCGGATTACCCGTCTGGGCTAAATCCATTCCAGCACACATATTCTTTGGAAGGCTAGATCAAGTTCATGTCCGTCAATTCGTATTTTCCCTTTCTAAAGAGCACACTCCCGTGAACCTCCTTTCTTACAGTGGGATTACCAGTCTAGGTTAAATCCCTTGTAATGAAATATGCTCTAATGAGCTCAGATCTGAATTTTCAGTCTAGGCTAAATTCAGATCCTAATCGGAGTAAACGTCCGGGCTAAATCCATTTACACATATTCTTTGGGAGGGCTATATAGGGATTGGATCACCCATCCTGGCTAGATCCTTTTTACTATCAATTCCTTTTTAAAAGAATCCATCGAGTATCCTTTTAATTCAACTGGGGTATTTAATCCCCTTTCCATCCATTTATATCCATGTCTCATAATATCATTCATGTTTTCATGGTAACAATTAACATATAATACATGAAACATCAAGACACATAGTACATGGTAGAAATGAAATATTTACATTTCACATTATATCAAGGCATTAGAGATATCATATAATGTCACATTAATTATGCACTTACTAATCATGTATCATTATTCTCTTGAATTTCATGCATCATTGTTTCATATCATATTTTCACATCATGAACTCATTCCATCACTTTTCAATGTATTTACTCATGCCAATCATACAATGACAATAAGGGATTTTTAATTTAAACAAGCATTGCATTATTATTGACACACAAACTTACATCGATTCCAAGTACAGCTAATTATTTCGAATTAGTCCTTAACCTCGTTCAACCTCATTCTAAGCCTGAATCTTGTTTTCTTGATCTAACATTACAAATATAGCTCATTTATTACTCACATTATCCAAGTGGGTCCATAAATCATACTTTTAGAAATTTGCATTTTAACCTTTAAACTTTCACTTATTTACACTTTGGCCCCTAGGCTCGTAAAATGACTTTTATTCCATTTTCTTGCATTTTAAGCCTAGCCGAATCATTTTCATAACTATAGAAGCCCCCAATTTCCACTAAATCACCCTTTTATGACAAATTTTATAACTTTTGCAAAACGGTCCCTTCGGACGTTTTCATCGTAAATCACTTAGTAAAAGTTGTTTCTCTAACCATAAACATGCATAATCTACCATTAAACCTCAAAATACCAGCATGTCACTCATGGGTAAATTTTTAAACATAAACCCTAGCTCAAAATAATGGTAGAAATAGGTAAATCGGGTTACCGGGACTTCAAAAATGTAAAGAACATTAAAAACGGGGCTCAGGATCACTTACAAATGAGGTTGGAAGCTTAACCAAACCCTATTAATGGCTTCCATGGTATATTCGGCTGGATGAAGAAGATGGGCATGAATTTTGGCTTATTTTCCCTTTTTATTATTTTAATTACTAAAAGACCAAAATGCCCCTAACTTAAAAATATTCTATTTCACCCATTTCATGTCTATTTTTGTCCAAAAAATTAACCAATGGAATAATTACCATACAAGGGCCTCTAATATAAAATTTCATATCAATTGGGCACCTCTAGCATGTAGAACTCAACTTTTGTACTTTTTACAATTTAGTCATTTTGACCAAATTGAGTGCCCAAACGTCAAAATTTTTGAACGAGATTTTCATGAAATCATTCCATAAAATTATAGACCATAAAAATATAATAAAAATAAATTTTATTACGTTTGATTTGGGGTCTCAAAACCACTATTCCAACTAGGCCCTATTTTAGGATGCTACTTACAAGACACTTGGAAACGAACTCTGAAATGTCTCTTTTCATTCCCAACCACCAGTACAATTTCTTCAGGTTGTTGTACATTTTTACACTACCCAGGTGGATTGAAAAACACCCACTATGTGCCTCTCGTAGAATCTTCTGAATAATCTCATTGTCCTTGGGTACACAGATTCTATCTTTGAACATTATATATCCATCGATAACAATATGAAATTTAGATTCATTTCCCATCTCGCACTGAGCCATCTTAGCTTACCACTCCTTATCACCTTTCTAAGCTTTACGGATCTCTTGTAGAAACGTCGATCTAGCTCTCAACTCTACTAGAACGGAACCATCGTTAGACACAGTCAATTGAGTATTCATGGCTCTTAAGACGAACAATGACTTTCTACTCAAAGCGTCGGTGAATACATTCGCCTTTCTCGGGTGATAGTCAATTATCAGCTCATAATTCTGTATTAGCTCTAACCACTTTTGTTGTCGTAGATTCAAATACTTTTGAGTCATCAAATACCTGAAACTTTTATGATCAGTAAATACTCGGCATTTCTCGCAATACAAATGGTGTCTCCAAATTTTCAACGCAAACATGATGGCGGCTAACTCTAAATTGTGTGTCGGGTAGTTTTTCTCATGTGACTTCAGCTGTCTCGAAGCTTAAGCTATAACTCTACCTTCTTGCATAAGCACACACCTTAAACCATTCAAGGAGGCATCACTATATATCACAAATTCTTTGCCCGACTCCGGCTGCAGTAACACTGGTGCTTCGGTCAACAAAGCCTTTAATTTCTTGAAACTCTATTGACACTTTTCTGTCCATTCCAACTTAACATATTTTTGTAGCAACCTTGTCATCAGAGTAGATATCATGGAGAATCCGTTTACAAACCGTCTATAGTATCTGGCAAAACCCAAAAAGCTTCGAACCTCTGTCACATTCTGCAGTGGTTTCCACTCAACAATAGCCTAGATCTTGCTTGGGTCAACTCTAATCTCATCTCCCGACACGATGTGTCCTAAGAATCCAACCTCTTTAAGCCAAAATTCACTTTTTCTAAACTTGGTGTATAACTGTTTATCTCTCAAAGTTTGTAAAACCGTCCTCAGATGCTCCGCGTGCTCACCCTCATCAAACGAGTAAATCAGTATGTCGTCAATAAAGCCACTTCAAATTTATCCAAATACGGCTGAAAAATGCAATTCATCAAATTCATAAACACTGCCGGGGCATTAGTCAAACCAAAGGGCATAACGAGGAACTCATAATACCCGTATCTCGTCCAAAATACAGTCTTCGGTACATCTTGCTTTTTAACTCTTAGCTGATAGTAGCCAGACCTCGAATCAATCTTAGAAAACATGGTGGCTCACTTCAATTGATCGAGCAAATCATTAATCCTTGGCAAAGGATACTTGTTCTTCACAGTTACCTTATTGAGCTGTCTATAGTCGATACATAACCTCATTGACCTATCTTTCTTTTTCACAAAAAGTACTGGGGTACCCCACGGTGAATAGCTCAATCTCATAAAGCCCTTATCCGTTAACTCTTGTAACTGCATTTTCAAATCTTTCAATTCCATCAGAGCCATCCTATACGGAGCGATCGAGATAGGTGTCATACTAGGGACCAACTCAATACCAAATTCAACTTTCCTAGTTGGAGGTAATCCGGGCAACTCTTCCGGAAACACATCTATAAACTCACAAACCACTGGTATTGATTCAATCTTCGATTCAGACACTTGGGTATCCAGCATAAAAGCGAGACAAGCCTCATGCCCTTTTTTTCAAATATTTCTCAGCAACCAAAGACAATATTATTACGAACAGGTTATTCGATTCATCTGGTCCAATCCGAAGAACATTCCCGTCTTCACATTTTAACTCAATAGCTTTTCTCCCACAGTCCATTATAACACCATGAGAAGTTAACCAATCCATCCCAAGGATTACATCAAATTCATTAAACGGAAATAACATCAAGTTAACCGGAAAACAATGACTTCTAATTGTCAAAGGACAATTTCTACACACATGGTCAACTAGCATATGTCTGCCTAAAGGGTTGGACACTTTTACCACAAATGTAGTGGACTCTACTAGCATGTTCATATGAGAAATCAATTCCTTACAGATAAGAGTGGGTATACCTCTGGTCAATTAAAGCAACAACAGACATATCATGGATAGAGAAGGTACCCGTGATCACATCGGGAAACTCTACCTCTTCACGAACAAGAATAGCGTAAGTCCTTACATGCGCTCTACCCTTGGACCTCACTGCAGCATCTCTTGGTCCACCTCTGCTGGTAGCTCCGCTCCCAGGGTTCTTTTTTGGTCTACCCCTCAAATGAGCACTACTTGCTCTCACATCTTACTTTTTCTCTTTGTCATCTAGTTCGAGACAATCTCAGATGAAGTGGTCCAGTGACCCACATTTGAAACACCCTCTTTCTTTGCCTCAGTATTCACCGCAATGGCGACTACCACATTACAGAAATTCTGGCCTATTTGGCTGAGCACTGCTGACACTTGAGATAGAAGTGGTCTGGACTCAAGAAGTTGTGTTCTGCTAGTTCTTGATCCTATTCGAGAACCACACCGAAGCATTCAATTAGGTAGTGAGTTCTTTAGATTTCTTAGATAAGGACTGATGCAATTTCCCCATCTATCTTTTTCTTGAGTCACGCGACTCAATAGCTGTTTTTCTCCTATCTTTAACCAACTCTTCTGCTTTGCATGCCCTCTCAACAAGTACCACAAATTCCCTTAACTCTAGGATGCCAAAAAATACTCGGATATCCTCATTTAGACCATCCTCAAACCTCTAACACATGGTGGCTTCTGTGGATACCACTCCCGTGCATAATTCCTGAGTTTCACAAACTCACGTTCATATTCCGCTACTGTCTTACTACCTTGCTTCAACTCTATAAATTTCTTCCTTTTCTAGTCTATAAAACTCTGGCTAATTTACTTTTTTCGGAACTCTTCCTGGAAGAATTCCCAAGTTACTCTCTCTCTCGATACAACTAACACGAGAGTATTCTACCATTTGTAGGCCGAGTCTCATAAAAGTGACACCATACACTTCACGCACTCTTTTCGTGTGCACGATAGTTCGTCAAATACCCTAATGGTATTCTCCAACCAAAACTCTGCTCTCTTCGAGTCGTCATCTATGTTAGCCCTGAATTCTTCTGCCCTATGCTTCCATATCTTCTCTACTGGAGGCTTCTCCCTCCTAAACACATTTGCTCCTTGCAGAGCTACAAAAGCATACTAAGGAATCGGAGGAGGTGGGGGAGATGGAGTGCTTAGATTCGCATGAACAAAATTTGTATACCTAGCATCCATTATTCGTAGGTAGGCTTCTCTAGCCCCTCCGCCTTAGCCTATAGTCACAGGCTTACTCTCAACTGACGCAGTCCCTTTAGTAGGAGCCGGCGCGTTACTTTCCACGTCATCTGTCGTAGCTCTATCTGGATTCATTTACTATATGAAAATAGAATTTATAATCGTCAGGAGTCATCACACTATCAATATACAGTTATGGCATGTATTAGCTAGACTCGTACTCATGCTAGGTTAGTCCTAGAACCGACTAAACCATAGCTCTGATAGTACTAAATGTAAGACCCCACACCCGTATCCTATGCCGGGACAGAATACGATGTGTTACCTAACTCAGTCACAGCCATTCACATATTTCTTAGTCATTAAATTTTGGTCAAATTTAGAACCTTTCCACTCTAAATTGTAAACTCCATAATAAAGGCCTACTAGGCTCTAAACGTTCATTTAAAACCATTCAGGAATGATTTGGGTCTTACCACGAACCCTGAAAATGTTACTAGCCACAGGGGCACACGCTCGAGTGACCAAATCGACATGGTCGTGCTGTTGGACCATGTGACTCACACGGCCTAAACAATACAGGGGCACGCCCGTGTCCCTCACACATGTGGAATAAATTCTAAATTCATAACTAAAAGGGTTTTAACATGGCCTAGAACACACCCATGTCCTTGGCCCGTGTCCTAGCCCGTGTGAAAAAACCTGGACATTCTATTTCTGACGTCAGCAATTCTAAAGGGTCACACGGCCAAGGCACACACCCATAGGCTAGGCCGTGCCCTTCATACGGCTGAGACACACAGCCGTGGCTCTGCCCTTGTGTTTACTATCATGCATACTGACTTGAAATTTTTACGTCCAGATGACACACGGCCGGCTCACCGCCATATGGCGGATCGTGTGTCACACACAGCCTAGACACATGCCATTGTGCCTACCCATGTGGACAAAACGAGGCTATTTACCAAGCCTCTTTGCCACCCTTACATACATAACTGCATAAAGTCACTCCATGCCAATACAAGGGTACATCACATAGTCAAAATAGCCACAATGGACAACATTTCATTTGTGCAATTTACTCATCCATGGAAATAATATCTTTTATATAAATATCAAAATGAGCATTGACTATTATCCATGGTCTTATACAAAATAATGTATTTATCCCAAGCCAACACGTTTGGCTATTTATCCATAATACAAAATATTAAATTCTAGCCCTATACATGCCATACACAAAAACAAGAAATCTAACTATACCGAGTGCTTCGAATGATAGTGTGATCGTGGCCTCCGATGTCTGTTGATCCTCGAGCTATTCAGGCGACACTATAACAAAATGGAGAAGAAAGGGAGTAAGCATAAATCTTAGTAAGAAGTATGCAAACACATAGCAACAACTATACCATTCATCAACATGCTCTTGATATAAACAGTGTAACATCCCGAAATAGGGCCTTAACGGAACAATGGTTGCGAGACCATGAATTTGAGAAAAAAAAGTTTATTGGGATTAATTTTATGATTTACTGAGTGATTAGATGCATGTGTTAGAATACCGATAAGAAATTTCAGTGATTGCATGTCCGATTTGCATATTAGGGCTTAATTGCAAAAGTTGATAAATATGAGTTCTAAATGCTAAGGGATTAAATTGAAGTGCATAATTGAAGTAGAGGTCCTTAAATGGTAATCAGACCATTATATTTTCATGGACAAAAATGGATATACATAGGTAGAAATAACTAAAAAATTTAATGAAAGGCATTTTAGTAAAGTGTCAAATAAAAGAATTAAAAAGGGAAAAAGATGGCAAAAATGTGCTCATCTTCTTCCTTAGGCCGAATGTTAAGGTTTCTCCATAGCTAGGGTTTGTTTCAAGCTTCCAAGCTCCATAGTATGTGATTCCAAGCCCCGTTTTTAATGTTCTTTACATTTTTAGAGTCCCGGTAGCTTGATTAAGCCTATTCTAGCAATAATTTAACCTAGGGTTTACATTTGGAAAAATACCCATAGGTGAAATGTGTTTATTTTGATGTTTTATGGTAGAATATGAATCTTGAAATTGTGTTAAACAAATTTTGGTAAGAGATTTACGTGAAAACAAGTAAAACGATATAATCGGTAAAAATACCTAATGTTCATAAGTACATATTAGAGTGAGAGTTTGATGTTGCCATAAAAGGGAAAAATGATCAGCATGTCATAAAACATAATAAAATAGGATGAAGTTTAATTTTTGAGCCTTGGAGAAAAAGTGTAAATATGTAAAAGTTTAGAGCCAAAAGTGTAATTTTGCCAAAGTTTGAGTCAAGGATTGTTTTAATAAATGTGAGTATTAAATAAGCTAAATTTGTTATTATAGATCAAGAAGAACGAAATCCAGAGTTAGACCGGGGAAAGAAAAAGATAGTGGACTAAATCGATATAGTTGATCGTATTTTGTTTTGATGTAAGTTTGCGGTAAATAAATACAATATTCTATTATTTTATGTTAATGTTGTTAATTTCCAGCATGTGTATATTTATTTTATGGAATTATTCAAAGAAGAGTCAAGCATGAATTGACGAAGAAGTAATTTCAGAAAGTCCCAGTTGAACCTTAGGAATGTGTAGGATACAATTGTCATGACACTAGGGTTTAAGGATACCATGTAAGACCATGCCAAGGCATGACAATCGGTAAGGTTTCTAAGGCAAGGATATCATGTAAGACCATGTTAAGACATGGCATTGATAAGTTACTATAAGGCAAAGGTCCCATGTAAGACCATGCCAACGCATGGCATTGGTGAGTTCATAAGGCAAGGATACCATGTAAGACCATGTCGAGACATGGAAATGGTAAGTTTCCAAAGGATACCACGTAAGACCATGACAAGTCATGGGAATGGTAAGGTACCCGTGTATCCTTAGTGTTCCAAGTGGTTCAACGGGAAAATTTAAAGAGAATATCAAGGTAAGGTAAGGTAAGACGAGTTATACTAAAAAGGTAAGACAAGTTCATGCTAGAAGAGTAAAGGTAAGTATATAATGTTCATGTATGCTTGATAAGGAAAAAGGTAAGTAAAAATGTATTAATAAATTTGATTAAGTAAGTAAGTATTTAAGTAAGTGAGTAAGTTAAAAAGTTTAAAATATGTCTATGACAATTAATGAAGTTGCATTAAGTAGTATCATGCCAAGTAGCAAGATAATTCTTATGAATGTTGTTATTTATTTGCATGCAAACTTATTAAGCTTAATGCTTACCCCCTTTATTTTCCTTCTTTTTATAGTTTTGTCAAGCTAACTTGGGGATTGTAAATTACGTCGCAGGTCCGAGCACACTATCACAAGGATTATTTTGGTGTAGCTAGACGTTTCATTTTTAGTATGGCATGTATAGCATCATAGACATTTTGTGTGTATGATCTTATGATATGGCTAATCAATGGTATGTAAATGCTTGATAATGATTAGCTATTGGAATGGCTAATCAGGGACATGTTTGGTGTTTTGTATGCCTAATTTGCTAGTTATTCCATGGAAATCATGAAAAAGGTGAAATTAGCTTTAAAACAGTATCGGACAACAGTAATGATGTGAATTTGAAAAATCACTAAAAATAGTAGAAATAGATTTATATAGTTAATGAGATAGAATTAAAGCTTATTGAGTATATTTTCATATGAAAGAAACATAGTAAATAAAAGAGTTGTATTTTATGAGATATTTATATTTTGGTGAGACAGGGTCAGACTGATTTCTAAATCCCCTATTATGACTTTAGAAATTCCCTAAAAATTGTAAAAAACTAATTAGGAGTTAAACTTTATATGTATAGATTCCTTATTGAGTCTAATTTTAATAAAAATAAATGGAATGGTTATTTAAATTCTGTACAGGGAGAAAATTAATTTGTAGTGAACAGAGGTCAGAGCAACCAAACACTGAAACAGGGGAAACTTCAACTAATAAACTGTACTAATTGGCCTGACCAAAAATTCTAAAACAAATTTAGTAAGAAGATATATGAGTCTAGTTTCAGAGAAAATTTATATATTTGAATTTCAAGTTTCGTAACTCGAGTTATGATTTATTTAGTGACTATGATGCAGATGGATAGTTTATTTATGAAAGATGAAATAAATTGTTTTGATTTGTTTAAGTGATCGGAAAATTTTTATTGATTCCTATTTGTTCCCGAACCATTTCAATTTCATGTTTTAGGGTCTCGAGGACCCTTTTTAGGGACATATTGAATGAATGAAACTAAATTAATTTTAAAAGTAAATTTTTATGCCCTGAATTAGTAAGCTAAGTCCGGTAACACCTCGTGCTCGACTCCGGCGACAGTCTCGGGTAAGGGGTGTTACATTTATTCATAAACAAAACTTACTCATCCCAATCCAATACTCATTATATAATATATATTGAACTCACGTCTCACACAGACTGAATAGGTACCTGTATATCTCACAACAAGGTTATACTTTTCTCTTGATTTTAAACCATAACTCTCACCGTTAAACCATTCGGAATACTACCGGATATTCAATGAGCCTCAACATGGGGTAGGATGTCGATGCCATGTCCCGGGTGTGGTCTTACACTAGCTCAACTCATAGTTGATGCATGTCCTAGACATGTCTTACTCTGGCTTACGTCTCGAGGTTGATGCATGTCCCAGACATGTCTTACACTAGCTCTCATCTCAATGCTGATGCCATGTCCCAGACATGTTCTTACACTGGCTCTCGTAATGAGGCTGATGCATGTCCCAGACATGTCTTACACTAACTCACAATAATCCATATGTCATGGCATGAATATTCGATATATTTCTTATGGTTCAAACGGGAATTCTACTATCTAAACTATCATCATGCATTCTCATTTCCAAAATCAAGTAATTCATGCTAAATTAACTTATCACATATAATGACAATGTAGTTGTATTATTTGTATACAACTTACCTCGGTTACAAAATATGGTGTCTAGTCGGTTTAATCAATTTGCTTGGCCTTCCCCCGGTCTAAGTTCGGAGTTTGAACTTCTTGATCTATAATAACAAAAATTCACAATTTTAATCACTTTATCAATCTAGGCACTCAATAATCTATACTTGGGCAAAATGACCATTTTGCCCCTAAACTTTTGTAAAATGACCATTTTACCCCTATGTCCGAAAATTGATTTTTATCGACTTTCCTCATGCCAAAAACCTAGCTAAACCCCTTTTTCTCTTATAGAAAATCCAAAATTTCTACTATCTCATACATTTATCATCAAATTTTTAACTTACGCAAAATAGTCCCTTTTAGGGTTTTCATGAGAAATTCGTTCACAAAAGTTGTTTATTACACATACTCTTATTCTTCCATAACATTTCAAAAAACTACACATATGCTTTCATAACAAAACCCTAAACTCTCAACCATTTTACAAAATAGTCCCCTTAATAGAAAGCTTATGCTTCAAGGGGTCTAAAAATGTAAAAATCATTAACAAAAAGTATGTAAATCACTTACTTGCAAGAGGAACAAGTTGCTGAAATTTTTTGAAGGTCAAAACCCTTAAAAATGGTAGAAAATCCTGTGGTAGTGAAGAAGATGAGAATGTGATATCATCTTTTTCTTATTTTATTTCTATTTTAGTCAAATTAGCCACCAAACCCACCAAACTTGGACTTTTTGACCAAATTGTCTCCTATGGCTGACCATGCACTATCTTAGGGTCTAATTGTCTTTTAAAGACCCCCAATTTAGATTCTCTAGCTATTTGGCACCTTTAGCTATTAAAATAGGACTTTTGCACTTTATGTGATTTAGTTTTTTTTCGAAATTAAACCCTCAAACGCTAAAATTACTTCATCAAAATTTTCATACACCCTTATAATCATGCTATGAATCCAAAATAATAATAAAATATTTTTTTTCTGACTTTGAATTTGTGGTCCTGAGACCAATATTCTAACTAGCACCAAAATCAGGCTGTTACACTACAGGTTTGCACGGCCTAGACACACGGGCATGTCTACTGGTCGTGTGTGGCATACGAGCTAGTACACGGGCATGTGACCGACCGTGTGGACAAGTCAATAACCCCCTCTAGTTTTTCCACGGCTATGGCACATGGGCGTGTCTTTGGTCGTGTGGTACAAGTCAGTATCTGTGCCCTATTTCAACATGGCCTGTGACACGGGCGTGTCTAGTAGCTGTTTGAGGCACACAACCTATTCAATGGGCGTGTGACCCTTTAATGTTGAAAAATTTTCTAAGTTTTTGAATGTTTACAAATGTTATCAGTTTAGTCCGGAGCCACTTCTAAGCATGTTTTAAGGTCTTGTAAGACCTTAGAAGGGACAATGTGAATGTGTTGAATGGATTTTGATTATGAATGCTTAAATGTATGTGAATGAGTATCCGGTAATGCCTCGTAACCCTATTCTGACGACGGATATGGGTTAGGGGTGTTACAGCAATGTTTGCTTGCTTTAGTCTGTTTGATGATGGGAGTATATTGGTTGAGTTACAAGAAGCCAACTTGGATTGATCAGATTCGGGATAAGCAGTTAAGGGATGAGTCTTTGGGTTTACGGTTTCAACAAATTGAGAGTGGTACTACTTCAGAATTTGGGTTGAACAGTGATGGTGTTTTGTGTTTATGAGGCTGAATTTGTGTGCCAAACGATTCTAATCTAAGGCAGTCTATTTTGAAGGAGGCATATAATAGCCCTTATACTATGCATCCCGGAGGTAATAAGATGTATCGCAACCTCTGTGAGTTATACTGGTGGCCAGGTTTAAAGCGTGAGGTTACAGAATTTGTGGCTCGATGCTTGACGTGCCAGCAGGTTAAGGTTGAGTACCAATTGCCTTCGGGATTGTTGCAGCCAGTCAAGATTTCCTTATGGAAATTGGAGCGTGTAATGATGGACTTCATTAGTCGGTTGCCCTTGACACCCACTAAGAATGATTCTGTTTGGGTTATCATGGATCGATTAACCAAGTCTGCTCACTTCATTCTGGTTTGGACGGACATTTCTCTTTAGAAGTTGGCGAAGCTGTATATCTCTGAGATAGTTAGACTTCATGGGGTTCTAGTGTTGATTATTTCTGATAGAGATCCTCGTTTTATGTCTCAGTTCTGGAAGTAGTTACATGAAGCTCTGGGGTCGAGATTGGACTTCAGTACTGCGTTTCATCCTCAAACTGATGGTCAATCTAATAGGGTGATTCAGATATTGGAGGATATAATTGGGAGTTGCGTGATTGATTTCTAATGTAGTTGGGAGGATTATCTGCGTTTAGCTGAGTTTGCTTACAATAAAAGTTTCCAAGCTAGTATCTAGATGGCACCTTACGAGGCTCTGTATGGTCGTAAGTGTCGTAATCCATTGTATTGGATTGAGTTGGGCGAACGTCGAATTTTGGGTCCTGAGTTGGTTTCTATGACAGAGGATAAAGTTCAACTGTTTCGGGATTGTCTAAAAGTAGCTTCTGATAGGAAAAAATCATATGCACATCTGAAGAGACAGGAGATTGAGTACTCTATGGAGGAATTTGTTTTCCTTCAGGTTTCTCCCTAGAAGAAGATTCTGAGGTTCGGTCGTAAGGGCAAACTAAGCCCTAGGTTTGTTGGGCCGTATCAGATTCTGAAACGAGTAGGACTAATTGTTTACCAGTTGGAGCTACCTCTAGAGTTAGATTGTATTTATAATGTGTTTCACGTCTAGATGTTAAAGCGGTACCGATCTGATCCATCTTACAGAGTCTCGGTTGAGGATATCGCGGTTAGGCTAGATTTGACCTTTGAGGAGAAATCGGTTCAGATTCCGGAGCAAGACGTTAAGGTTCTGAGGAGGAAATCCATTCCGTTAATGAAGGTTTTGTGGCAGAATCATAGCACTGAGGAGGCCACATGGGAACCTGAGGACTCGATGCGTCAGCAGTACCCTCATCTATTCTGATCAAGTAAATTTCGAGGTCTAAATTTCTTTTAGGGGGTAAAATTGTAAGGCCCTAAAGTTTTTGTTTCTGCTTCTGTAAAATTTGACACAACTATGTTCTGCTTCTGTGGTTAAGTGTTTTGGGTATGTGTGAGAGGTCCTAAGTTCAAGCCTTACCTTTAGCAAATTTTATTATTTTTTCTGACTTAAGCCTTATCTCTGTTCAGTGGGCTTATATTTAATTAATAAACTACATCAGAATGGGCTTGCTGGTCTAGTGGTTAAGTTGAGTGTTAGTTTGCTGAAGGTCTTGTGTTCGAATCCCTGTGCGAGCATGGGTATTTTTGCTCGGATTTTGTGTTAGCATTTTGGTGGAATAAAAATTCTAATTAGTGAGTAGTTAAGATTGTGAAAGTGGTAGGAATTGAGTGAAACTCATCTTTTCCCAAAAATCTCTCCCCTTAGGAAAAAACTGAAGTCCTTTATGCTCTCTGTCACTTTTCTTTTCTTTTTTCGTTTTGTTCTTTCTTATCGTTGTCTTCTCTAGCTCCTTTTTGCTGCCAAAGCTCGGTATTCTATTATTTCGGTACTTTTGTGCGTTGCCGATAAGTTTGGTAGATGTGTCTCTTATTTTGGCTTATGAATCAGTGGGTAATGGATTCGTTTTATGTTTAGGAGAGGTTCAAGGTGTTGGGGTTTTCCAATCGACGTTTTAATCGTGTAAATTATCGTTGCTCGTCCTAAGGTAAGAATTTTTAGGCATTTTAAGAGTTTCTTTTCTTGATGTGTTTCAGTTCAATCGCACGTTTTAAGTGATTAATATGATCAAATATTGGCAAATATAGGATTTGTTGGTCTAGGGATAGTGTTTGCTGCAAAACAGAATAAGGTGTGTACCCGAAACACAGAAAAATGAGAGTCAACGAAAGCCAAAAAACCCCACTATCGATGCCACACAGCAGTATGGTAGGCCGTGTGCAACGAAACGGCCGTGTGAGCCACTCGGGCTAGGCCAAATTGGGTGTGTGGTATCTGGGCCAGGTCGTGTGATCCACATGAGTAATGCCAATCTGGGCGTGTGGGCCCATTTATCTAAATTTTTCCCTAGGGTTGCACGGGTCATCCCAAATGACTGCAGGACTACTGTAGGGCCGGTAAGGGCTAATTAAACCCTAAACTGTATGAACTGTCTGTTTGATATTCTAATCTGATTAGAATTCTGATGCATGTCTACTTGCACTATTATCTACTATCTGTATATGATCATAAGCATATGAGTATGTTAGATTATTTTTTTGTACTTGTATATTTCTATATCTGATATAGGGGTTGGGATTATTTATATTGGAGGAAGTGTTCTGAAAGGCAATTTATGCCTATTATCTGGCAGCATGGCTACATTATATCTGTTATGTGCCGCATCAGTACTATATGGTGTGTAGGGATGGGTGGGTGTTTTAAACCCCACATGGTGTGTAGGGATGGTCGGAGATGGTGTGTAGAGGATGGGGGTAGGATTCTAATTCTGATTTGTGTATCTGTATCTGTAATGGGCTTAGGCCCAAATTTGTATTTGATCGATTCTATTTTACTATATATGTGTGCATGCTTAATTCTGTGGGGTTACACACTGAGTTTACATAAACTCACTCTTTTCTGTTTGATCTGTACAAGTAATCCACAGAGGTAGGCAGATCAGTGTAGCGGGGGACTCGACGGTGACCACCTGTTACGTACTATTTCCTATTTGGTTTTACTTTAAATTTTTTATTCCTTTCTATATATTTTTGTAAAATGTGGACTTTTCGGATTATCGTTTCAATTTGGGTTTGACTGCGAATTATGCTTTTAATGTTGCCAAACTTGACAAAATTTCGGATTTTACCAAAAACCAAGGCTTTCTAAAAATATCGAACGATTTTTCCTAAACTTAACGATTTTATAAGCTTTCACTAAAAAGAGGTACATCTTAAGACATTTCGACTAATTAAATAAACGTTTTGGAATAAATATAAAAAAAATAGGTGTTAAATAACCGAAATTGGTTTCTACTAAGATAACCCCATTTTCAAAATCCATTCCATGTGACATTGCCAGATTTGGATATAACGTCTAGGCCGGGTTTGGGATGTTACAACATTATTGTCTACAGTTTCTCCGTCTTATTCACTTTACAATATGCAATTTTTTTACAACAAATTTAGTATGCCAACCTAATAATATACCATTCTCTTATAAATGATGTACCATTATAATAGTAACAATATACCTACACCTTACTAACATTATACCATTCATATTAACATTGTACTATATAAGCTATCGTAATAATGTAGAAAAAGTTGTGAATATAGATGACATAAGATGGATGCCACATTCATATCCCATAATCTTTCATAATACTTCCAAAATCAAAGTTACATTACACCTTTAACCAAAATCCAAAACTATACCACCATTTATGAAGCATGGACACAGACACGTTATACGGGTATGACACAATATAGACACGGCGACACAATAATTTTTAAAAAATGAGGACACAGATACTACATGATACGTCAATAAAAAATATTTTAATATTTATATATAATCTGTTAAAATACTTGATGTAAATGAAAATATTGACATTTTTCATTAATATATAATAAATTATTTTCCATTAAGCTATCTTTTCATTACATAAAATATGGAAACACATAATAATCTACTTTCCAAGTTCATTACACAAAACATTTCATATCAAATCTAAATTTGAAGTTCAACCTATATACCTAAGAAGGCTTGTACAAAAAGAAGCAAAAAAAGAGCAATTTTCTAGTTCAATTCATAGCATTAGCTTTTTCCATATCTTCTTCTTCATTGGAAAAAATTACCATCTTTATGTTCAATTCATCTAGAGATAAGCTAGCAACTTCAAGAACTCCAACTCCTTCAAATGAGTTAAATTCATCACCTCCAATATCCCACATCTTGTTCTCTCCTTCTTTATAATGAAGAGAATTTCTTGAAAGTAATCGAAGATTAGTATGCACAAATACTAAATCTTTGACACATTGAGAATTAATCTTATTTCTCCTCATGGACTGGATAAACGAATATGTACTCCAATTCCTCTCACAATAAGATGATGAAGAAGGTTGCCCAAGAAGTTTCAAAGTTAAGTTTTGGAACAAAGTTATTGAAGCCTCATGAACTAACCATCAAGACTTGAGATCCAAAAGTCATCTATCTTGTAGTGAATCAAATGAACCAAAACATCTAGTGCTCCCGAAAATTTTGCATACTCTTCGAAAGCTATCTTCTTTTCTTTGGTAAAAAGAAATTATCTTCTTAAGCACTTATTCCTTTTCTCTGAGATTTCTACATCTTTATGTGGAGGAAGGCAATTTGGAACCTCATTAAGTCATTCACTACAATAATACTATGTAAACAAATAAATTTAATTTTTAATTGATAATAAATAAGACAAGTATAAAAGAATAAAAACAAGCATAAATGGAATATTTGTTATCTAAGTTTACCTTGGATTTAAAGAATGAGCCATACAATGAAGTGGTGTACTACTCTTAGTCCATTGATCAATAAGAATATTATATACAACTTCATAAAAGATGGATCTCTCTTCTCCTTTCTTCCCTTCATGCTTATAAATGCTTGTCTTCACTTTTTCAAACATTTCATCCCACATCTCATAAACCAATTTAAGAGTATGCCTACCTGTTTCCATAATTCAAAGCATATCATATATATGTGTCGTAAAAGAAAGGACATAATCAACCTTATCCCACCAATGGTCATCCAAAATTCTTTCCTTCACCAAAGAGGCTTTAGAAACGTCATCTTCTCTATAAATAGACCATTCATCACTAATAACCATATTTTGGAAATCTTGTTTAATGAGCTTGAGTGTTTTTAGTATCACAATAATAGAAGCAAATTGAATATCTGTAACGGCAAGTAATTTCAAAAGCACAAAAGAATTAAATATTTTTCAACCCCATAGAGTGATTCATTATGAAGTTTCTTATAAAGATAGCATCATCGCCAACATTAATTGTCCAAAACAGAACATCATATGTAATCAACAGAACATCATATGTAACCTCATTCTTTACGGTGTTTTTTGTAGCACATATATTTTTAAGAGCAAGATTAAAAGTATGCACTACACAAGGTGTCTAAAAGATATGAGGATGTTGTGTCTCTACTAATGATCGCGCGGCTTTACAAATGCATTGTCAGTTATCACTTAACAACATTTTGTGCCCCAACCTCACTTATGACATCTTTAATTAAAATTGCTGAAACACCCCCAAACCCAGCCTAGACATTATGGCTGAATCTGGCGGTGTCACATGAAAGTGCTTTCGAAAATTAAGTCATTGATAAAACATTTCCCCATTTAAACAATTTTCGTTACTTTATATTATCTCTAGACCAAGTTAGTTGTTTTCAAAACATCATCCATTTTTTTTACAAGTCATTATAATTTGCAGAAGCTTTTAAAACGGTTTGCGTAGTGGTGTGTAACGCCCCGAACCCGAGACCATCGCCGGTGTCGGACGCGAGGGGTTAACAAGCCAAGTTCACTTGTTTTGCCCATCCATTTGACATTTCCAGTAAGGCTGGAAAACTGCGTCACTGTCGCCTTAAAAATCATATCTCGAGTTTCAAAACTCGGAAACTGGTTTTGTAAAATTTTCCCTGAATTTAGACTCATATATCCATCCATGGATTTATTTCTAGAATTTTTGGTCGGGCCAATTGGTACAGTTTATTAGTTAAAGTCACCCATGTTACAGGGATCGACTGCTCTGACCTTCGCGCGGTATAACTTGAATATCTCTCTGTACAGGGCTTTAATGCTGGTGCCATTTGTTTATAATGAAACTAGACTCAAAATGGAATCTGTACATATAAGGTATGTCTCCTAATTCTTTCTGGATAATTTATAGTAAATTTTTAAAGTTGCGACAGGGAACCCAGAAACCGTTCTGGCCCTGTCTCACAATAGCTTTAATATCTCTTAACATGTAACTCCTATGACCATTTCGTTTCTTTCATATGAAAATAGACTCATCAAGGTTAATTTACATAGCTTATTCACTATTTAATTCCATTCCTACGAATTTTGGTGATTTTTCACATTCACATCACTGCAGCTGGCAGCATCTGTTTTTAAGGTAGGTCTTACCTATTTGGTAGTCTCCATGAACCAACTAGTCTTGCCATACATAGGTTCATATATGATCATTTTAACCATGCCAATGGCTGATCATGTGACCAACATTCCCATTTCCAAGCCATAGCCACATCATGACACCAAATATATATATATACAAACCACAATTAGTCTAAGTCGATGCTTCACTTTTACGAGCCATTTTCGCATGGCCGTACATATATACATCACAACATATTCAACCAACAAGGGGTAGTCCTATACATGCCATTTCAAAGTTCAACCAAAATTTATACCAAAATAGAGGCGTGGATAGTGTGGATGACTTCGACTTTATTGATCCCGAATCCGATTGCTATCGAGCGAAATCTATAAAACAGAGGGCCAAAGTAACGGGGTAAGCATTTTTTTATGCTTAGTAAGTCTCAAGGAATATAATCAACTCTAATTACAGCAATACATTCACATAGCCACATGCATCATTTCATTAATACGCATTCTTACTTCACACTTCATCATTATATACTTTCACAAAGTATCAATCAATTTGATAACTGAAATTCATTAGTCGACTGAGCGAATGATGCTCAAACTTGTCGACTTTCCAATGCACATATAACGTACCTTATCCTTTGGGCTTTTCGAGTGTATGTACTAATTGAATTCATTACAGCAACCAACACTCACCTCCAGCCCAAGATTCTTGAATATAACCGGATATAATCACGTGCACAAATGCCTTGGTCTTAGCCGGATAGAATAACTCGCATACGAATGCCTTCGGTCTTAGCCCTGGATATAGCCACTAGCACAATTGCCTTGGTCTTAACCGGATATAATTTCCAGCATAATTGTCCTCGGGCTTAGCCCGGATATCATTCAATTTCTCATGTACACATACATCAATAATCATTGGACATACATATTTCATTTTCGTTACTAAGGCTCAAACGCACATATATTCACAAGCATATTCGCCTTCGGGACTTAGCCCGGGTATCATTCAATTTCTCATACACGCATAAATCAATAATCATACACATTCATACTTCATCTCACATAATTCAAGTAAGGTCACTTCTTGAGGACTTACCTCGGATGTTGTCGAACGGCTTTTTCGGCTATTCGATCACTTTTTCCTTCCCTTGTCCAATTGTGGCCCTCTTAGCTCTTGAGCTAATTCAAACAAATTCAATTTATTAAAACCTCATTGTGCTTGCTTATGGCGAATATGACAAGGAGTTTAAATGGTCATATGGCCACTCTTTAGCTTGAATACACAATGGTCATGCACATTTTATACTACATCAAGCAATTCAATACAATTTATTTGAGCATCAAGGAAAAGCTAAGGCCTTCAATAGGCTACCCAAGGCGAATATTCATGTACATGTTGAGGCCAATTATGCACTTAATACCTCACAAAACAGCATGCATTTTACTAGTTAATGCTTTGCACATTGTGGCTCAAAACTTATAATATAGCATCAAGCACTTATATGTGTGCTAGGCGAATTGTGCTTGCAATTTCACAAGCATTCTTCAACATCTTCTTCTTTAAACCAATATATTCATCACTTATTTCATAGCCAAAACATCATGTGCAAACATATATATACATATATGAGCATGGCGAATTTCAAGGTGTCCATAGCCATCCAAAATACAAATTTTAACTAACATGGAAGAAGCATGAACCATGCTCATGAATGCATCATGGCGAATATGACAATCATGCTCCTTTCAACTTCAATCATGGTTAAACACAAAAAGAAAACTCAAAATCTTACTCAAGAGTAGACAATCCATCATTGCATGCATCATCATCAAGCTTCACACTTAGCATGCAATGGCTTTATCACCATAACAACTTTGGCCAAATACCATTTCCATGGCATAACAAAGATTTGAGCCATGGCTAACATGCACATCAAGTTAGCAACCAAAACATGCATGAAACTCCTAACACAACCTCATACATACCTTAATCTTGATGCCAATTTAGCCAAATCACCTTCTAGATCTCTTCTAAACCAAGCATGAAGCAAAAATCCTCTTTCTTCCCCTTATGATTTTCGGCCAAAAAGGATGAGAAAGGATGAACACAACAAAATTTTTTTCTTCCCTCTTTCTCAACTCACGGCAAGGGGGATTACCACACTCACACACATTTTTTTTTTCATTTTTTTATCACCCATACACCTTTGTTTATTATTTCACCCTAATGCACCAACAAAACATGTTTCATGACATGTTTAGCCCATCCTCCCTTGTCATGGCCGGCCACCACCTATAAAAGGGGGAATTTGACATGCAAGTCCATTATTTTGCATGCATGCTTTAATTAGTCATCACACATTTCCCCATCATACTTTCAAAGTTCACTACTAGGTCCTTTCTAGTGAAATTCACCTTTATAACACTAAACCAATCATCAAAAAATGTCATACATGAATACACACATATTATAGGCATCGAAATAAATTTTAAATTATTTTTATGCCTCGGTTTTGTGGTCCCGAGACCACCTTCCGACTAGGGTCAATTTTGGGCTGTCACAACTCTCCCCCACTTAAGAAATTTTCGTCCCCGAAAATCTTACTTGTAAATAGGCTTGGATATCGCTCTTTCATAGAGTTCTTGGTCTCCCAAGTAGCTTCTTCTATCCCGTGCTTGAGCCATAACACTTTCACTAGCGGAACCCGCTTGTTTCGCAACTCTTTCACTTCTCGTGATAGGATACGAATCGGTTCTTCCTCATAACTCATATTAGCTTGAATTTCAATTTCTGATGGACTAATCACGTGCGATGGATCGGATCTATAGCGTCGAAGCATCGAAACGTGAAAGACATCGTGAACCTTTTTGATTCAGGGGGCAAAATCAAACGATATGCCACTGGACCGACTCGCTCTGATATCTCATATGGCCCAATGAACCTTGGGCTCAACTTGCCCTTACGGTAGAACACGAGTATCTTTTTCCAAGGCGATACCTTGAGAAACACTTTATCACCCACGATACTCGATATCCTTACGCTTCAGATCCGCGTCACGACTTCGACGATCGGAGGCTATCTTCAGACTTTCACGGATTACTTTCACTTTCGCTCAGCATCCCTAATCAAATCCACCGAAAATCTTGCTTTCACCGAGCTCACCCAAAACAATGGTGTACGGCATTTACGACCGCACAAGGCCTCGTAGGGTGCCATCTTAATACTTGATTGAAAGTCGTTGTTGTAAGCGAATTCAATCAACGGCAAATACCGCTCCCATGAACCACTAAACTCAAGACGCAACATCTTAACATATCCTCAAGTATCTGAATTATCCGCTCGGATTGACCATCGGTTTGGGGTGAAAGGCGGTCTTGAAATGCAACTTGGTACCCAAAGCTTCTTGCAACTTTTTCCAAAATCGCGAGGTAAATCTCGGATCTCTATCGACACGATGGAAATAGGCACCCGTGTAATCTCACAATCGAGAAACGTACAATTCAGCTAATTTTTCCATTGAAAAGTCCGTACCTCTACGGGACAAAGTGGGCCGACTTAGTCAATCGATCTACCACGACCCAAACCGCATCCTTCTTACTTGCGACAATGGCGGTCCGGATACAAAGTCCATTGTGACTCGATCCCATTTCCACTCGGGTATCGTGATTGGTGAAGTAATCTCAAGGCACCGATGTTCCGCTTTCACTTGTTGACATATTAAACATCTCAAACAAAGTCGGAGATGTCTCGCTTCATACCATGCCACCAAAACCGACGTTTCAAATCATTGTACATCTTCGACTCCCGGGTGGATTTCCATTCGGCTACAATGGGCTTCATTCGAATTATCGAAATGAGTTCAATTCTTTGGGACACACAGATGACTTTTGAACCTCAAACAATCGTCATCGTCGATTTGAAACTCCGAGTCCTTGTTCGAACACACGCAGCCGTTTTGCAACCAACTCGTCGTCGACTTTTCTCGAGCTTCTCGAATTTGGTGTGTCAATAATGGTTTGGCTTTCAATTCAGCCACTAACACACCGTCGGATCGGACGCACAAGTGCACATTCATCGCTCAGAAAGTGAATAACGACTTACGACTCAAGGCATCCGCAACCACATTCGCCTTTCCCGGTGATAGTCAATGATCACTCATAATCCTTTAATGTACTCGAGCCAACGTCTTTGTCGCAGATTTAAGTCTCTTTGGGTCATCAAATATTTGAGACTTTTGTGATCCGAGTATACATGGCACCTTTCACCAAATAAGTAATGTCGCCAAATCTTCAAGGCGAATACGATGGCGGCCAATTCGAGATCATGAGTCGGATAATTTTTCTCATGTGGCTTTAATTGCCTCGACGCATAGGCCACAACTCGACCTTCTTGCATTAATATGCAACCTAACCCAAGTAGAGAGGCGTCGCTATAGATGACAAACTCTTTGCCAGACTCGGGTTGCACTAGAATTGGGGCTTCAGTCAAATAAGTTTTCAGTTGATCGAAACTTTTTTGGCATTTCTTCGTCCATTCGAACTTAACATCCTTTTGGAGTAACCGTCATCGGCGTGGCTATCGTTGAGAAGCCTTTACAAATCGTCGGTAATAACCTAAGAAGCCCCAAAAAGCTCGAACCTCAGTAATATTTCTGGAGGCTTCCAATTAAGTATGGCTGAAATTTTATTCGGTCGACTCGAATACCGATGCAGATACCACATGACCCAAGAAGCTAACCTCTCTTAACCGAACTCACACTTGTGAACTTAGCATATAATTGCTTATCCCGTAAAATTTGCAGCACTAACCGCGGTGTTCAAGATGTTCGGTCTCATTTCTTGAATAGACCAAGATGTCATCAATGAACACGACTACGAATCGATCCAAATATGGTCTAAAGATCCGGTTCATTAAATCCATAAATCTGCGCGGGCATTAGTGAGCCCAAACGGCATCACTAGGAACTCATAGTGACCATATCTTGTTCAAGGCGGTCTTGGGTACGTCCGAATCTCGGATTCGCAATTGATAATAGCCCGATCTCAAATCTATTTTCGAGAACACTGAGGCTTCCTTCAGTTGATCGAACAAGTCATCGATACGTGGTAACGGATATTTGTTCTTTATCGTCGCTTTATTAAGCTGACGATAGTCGATGCACAGCCGCATGGTTCCATCCTTCTTTTTCACAAACAACACTGGCGCACCCCAAGGCGAGAAACTCGGGCGAGCAAAACCTCTATCCACCAATTCTTGTAACTGAGCTTTCAACTCCTTTAATTCCATTGGTGCCATTAAGTCCGTAGACTCAACCCGAATTATTTCATTATTCGCGCACCTCAAATCGATAGTCTTGCTCTTGCAATTTACAACCGCATCGTGCATGGTCAACCAATCCAAACCAAGAATAACGTCGAACTCATCGAACGGCAAAAGCATCAAGTCCGCCGGAAAACAAGAACCTCGGAACACTAGGGGACTTTTCTTGCACACTTTGTTGACAAGCACGTAATGACCCAAGGGTTTGACACCGAATTACAAACTCGAGACTCAATGGGAAAAGTCTTACTGGATGCTAAGGTTTCACATATATATGAATGAGTAGAACCAGGGTCAATCAAAGCAATCACATTTGTATTGAAAAGAGTGAAAGTACCGGTAGTAACATCTGGAGAGGCAGATCCTCGGCGTGCGCGTATGGCATAAGTCCTAGCAAGAGCACGAGCCTCGGATCGATGGTAGCATCTCTAGATCCTCTCGACCGCCAACGACATTGCCCATATTTCTAGGTGGCCTACCTCGGCGATGGTAGCACCCGGGTTTGCACTCGACTTACATTCTATTCATGCATCCTCGGGCAATCCTTCATAAAGTGGTCGGCCGATCCACACTTATAGCAGGAGCGATCACGGCCAACAGCTCCCGAATGCTATTTGCCACAATGTGGACACTCCGCCCTCTCGGCGATCATTTCCACCACCGTGATCGAGGTGACTCGTGTGGTCACAGGGGTCGATCGCGTCCTCGTCTAGAAAAGCCCAAACGCCTCTAGACCGGCTCACATCATCTCAAAATCTCTTCGATGCTTGTTGAAGAGACTTTCCGAGGACCTCTTTCGAATTCTCCGGTTCCCACATCAGCTTTTTGTTTCTCCTTTCTAAGCTCTTCGACTTTACAAGCTCGCTCAACAAGTACTACGAACTCTCGATCTCGAGGATGCCAACAAACATCCTTATATCATCATTCAGCCCATCCTCGAAGCGTTTACATAATAGCTTGGACGAAATGCATTCTCGCTGCGTCTGGCTAAGCCTCACAAATTTCCGTTCGTAGTCGGTGGCGACATCAAACCTTGCTTAAGATCAAGGAATTCCCTCCGCTTTTGGTCGATGAATCTCGATGATATACTTTTTTCGAACTCGGTTTGAAAGAATTCCCAAGTCACTTGCTCTCTAGGCACCACAAGTCGAGTACTCCACCAATAGTAGGCGGACTCGCGTAGCAAGGAGATGGTACACTTTAAGCACTCATCGGTGTACAGGATAGCTCATCAAGCACCGGATAGTGTTATCTAACCAAAATTCAGCTCGCTTCGGCATCATCATCATCCGTAGCCTTAAATTCAGTGGCCCCATGTTTTGAATCCTATCGATTGGGGCTTACTTGACCTTATTTGGTCATCACCGGAGGTATTGTAGGTCTTGGGGTTGCATTTCTCGAATGGAGGTTGTGGAACAGTAGTGTTGGTTCGAATGTATTGATTAAACCATTCGTTCATCACACTATAAAAGGCTTGCCTAGCCTCGTCATTAGGATTGCTGGCCATAGGTTGAGAGTCCGCTGGCGTTGTCCCTTTCAAGGAGCAGCGCCACACTCTCCACATCATCGCTATCGCTTCGGTTGGGATCGGGATCCATTGCTATAAACAAACACAAAGTCAAATTGTCGTAAATCACCACACTATCGATTCATCATTTAATGGCATGTATAGCTAGACCCCAAACACATCACGGTAGTCCTAGAATCGACTAAACCGTGGCTCTGATACCAATTAAATTGTAACGCCCCGAACCCGAGACCATCGCCGGTGTCGGACGCGAGGGGTTAACAAGCCAAGTTCACTTGTTTTGCCCATCCATTTGACATTTCCAGTAAGGCTGGAAAACTGCGTCACTGTCGCCTTAAAAATCATATCTCGAGTTTCAAAACTCGGAAACTGGTTTTGTAAAATTTTCCCTGAATTTAGACTCATATATCCATCCATGGATTTATTTCTAGAATTTTTGGTCGGGCCAATTGGTACAGTTTATTAGTTAAAGTCACCCATGTTACAGGGATCGACTGCTCTGACCTTCGCGCGGTATAACTTGAATATCTCTCTGTACAGGGCTTTAATTCTGGTTCCATTTGTTTATAATGAAACTAGACTCAAAATGGAATCTGTACATATAAGGTATGTCTCCTAATTCTTTCTGGATAATTTATAGTAAATTTTTAAAGTTGCGACAGGGAACCCAGAAACCGTTATGGCCCTGTCTCACAATAGCTTTAATATCTCTTAACATGTAACTCCTATGACCATTTCGTTTCTTTCATATGAAAATAGACTCATCAAGGTTAATTTACATAGCTTATTCACTATTTAATTCCATTCCTACGAATTTTGGTGATTTTTCACATTCACATCACTGCAGCTGGCAGCATCTGTTTTTAAGGTAGGTCTTACCTATTTGGTAGTCTCCATGAACCAACTAGTCTTGCCATACATAGGTTCATATATGATCATTTTAACCATGCCAATGGCTGATCATGTGACCAACATTCCCATTTCCAAGCCATAGCCACATCATGACACCAAATATATATATATACAAACCACAATTAGTCTAAGTCGATGCTTCACTTTTACGAGCCATTTTCGCATGGCCGTATATATATACATCACAACATATTCAACCAACAAGGGTAGTCCTATACATGCCATTTCAAAGTTCAACCAAAATTTATACCAAAATAGAGGCGTGGATAGTGTGGATGACTTCGACTTTATTGATCCCGAATCCGATTGCTATCGAGCGAAATCTATAAAACAGAGGGCCAAAGTAACAGGGTAAGCATTTTTTTATGCTTAGTAAGTCTCAAGGAATATAATCAACTCTAATTACAGCAATACATTCACATAGCCACATGCATCATTTCATTAATACGCATTCTTACTTCACACTTCATCATTATATACTTTCACAAAGTATCAATCAATTTGATAACTGAAATTCATTAGTCGACTGAGCGAATGATGCTCAAACTTGTCGACTTTCCAATGCACATATAACGTACCTTATCCTTTGGGCTTTTCGAGTGTACATACTAATTGAATTCATTACAGCAACCAACACTCACCTCCAGCCCAAGATTCTTCGGAATATAACCGGATATAATCACGTGCACAAATGCCTTGGTCTTAGCCGGATAGAATAACTCGCATCGAATGCCTTCGGTCTTAGCCCTGATATAGCCACTAGCACAATTGCCTTGGTCTTAACCGGATATAATTTCCAGCATAATTGTCCTCGGGCTTAGCCCGGATATCATTCAATTTCTCATGTACACATACATCAATAATCATTGGACATACATATTTCATTTTCGTTACTAAGGCTCAAACGCACATATATTCACAAGCATATTCGCCGGGACTTAGCCCGGTATCATTCAATTTCTCATACACGCATAAATCAATAATCATACACATTCATACTTCATCTCACATAATTCAAGTAAGGTCACTTCTTGAGGACTTACCTCGGATGTTGTCGAACGGCTTTTTCGGCTATTCGATCACTTTTTCCTTCCCTTGTCCAATTGTGGCCCTCTTAGCTCTTGAGCTAATTCAAACAAATTCAATTTATTAAAACCTCATTGTGCTTGCTTATGGCGAATATGACAAGGAGTTTAAATGGTCATATGGCCACTCTTTAGCTTGAATACACAATGGTCATGCACATTTTATACTACATCAAGCAATTCAATACAATTTATTTGAGCATCAAGGAAAAGCTAAGGCCTTCAATAGGCTACCCAAGGCCGAATATTCATGTACATGTTGAGGCCAATTATGCACTTAATACCTCACAAAACAGCATGCATTTTACTAGTTAATGCTTTGCACATTGTGGCTCAAAACTTATAATATAGCATCAAGCACTTATATGTGTGCTAGGCGAATTGTGCTTGCAATTTCACAAGCATTCTTCAACATCTTCTTCTTTAAACCAATATATTCATCACTTACTTCATAGCCAAAACATCATGTGCAAACATATATATACATATATGAGCATGGCGAATTTCAAGGTGTCCATAGCCATCCAAAATACAAATTTTAACTAACATGCAAGAAGCATGAACCATGCTCATGAATGCATCATGGCGAATATGACAATCATGCTCCTTTCAACTTCAATCATGGTTAAACACAAAAGAAAACTCAAAATCTTACTCAAGAGTAGACAATCCATCATTGCATGCATCATCATCAAGCTTCACACTTAGCATGCAATGGCTTTATCACCATAACAACTTTGGCCAAATACCATTTCCATGGCATAACAAAGATTTGAGCCATGGCTAACATGCACATCAAGTTAGCAACCAAAACATGCATGAAACTCCTAACACAACCTCATACATACCTTAATCTTGATGCCAATTTAGCCAAATCACCTTCTAGATCTCTTCTAAACCAAGCATGAAGCAAAAATCCTCTTTCTTCCCTTATGATTTTCGGCCAAAAGGATGAGAAAGGATGAACACAACAAAATTTTTTCTTCCTCTTTCTCAACTCACGGCAAGGGGGGATTACCACACTCACACACATTTTTTTCATTTTTTATCACCCATACACCTTTGTTTATTATTTCACCCTAATGCACCAACAAAACATGTTTCATGACATGTTTAGCCCATCCTCCTTGTCATGGCCGGCCACCACCTATAAAGGGGAATTTGACATGCAAGTCCATTATTTTGCATGCATGCTTTAATTAGTCATCACACATTTCCCCATCATACTTTCAAAGTTCACTACTAGGTCCTTTCTAGTGAAATTCAGCTTTATAACACTAAACCAATCATCAAAAAATGTCATACATGAATACACACATATTATAGGCATCGAAATAAATTTTAAATTATTTTTATGCCTCGGTTTTGTGGTCCCGAGACCACCTTCCGACTAGGGTCAATTTTGAGTTGTCACATGGTGGGTGTTTTTACAAAAAAAAAACATTTGTAACTTTTAAAAACTCATGTTTCCCTACCAATAATGATTAAAAATCATAAGCAACAATAAAAAAATCCCAAATTAAAGTAAAAATCCATAAAAGTCTTATTACAGTAAAAATACCCCAAATAATAACACTTAAAAACATAATCAAGTACGAAAATATATGCGGTCGTGTGGCCCCCTCTGAATCCCTCGTGACACCGATTCACCTATGACTGGGGATTACCTGTACAGTAAAACAAAAGGAGTGAGTTTACGAAAACACAGTGTGTAATCCCTATGCACAAAAACAGATAACATATAGATGATCACAGTCTGGGCATAAGCCCTTTTTCAGCAACAGTATCAGTCCAGTTGGGCCTTAGCCTATCTCAATACAGTAACAGTACGTATATGTAGTCACAAGAATCCTACCCATCTAGCCTCTACACACCATCTTCGTCCAACCTTACACTCCATATGGGGATATAATCAACCCACCCAACCCTACACTCCAAGTAGTACCGAATGTGGCACTATACAGTAATATGCAGCTGAGCTGCCAGTAAATTAGGCCCGAGGCCTTTCAGTGCACTTCCTTCAGATAATATAACCCCTAACCCAATGCAATGCAATATATAAACATGTCATGCCAAATCATGGTATTATACATGCATTCAGTACAGTTTTAGTAGCATGCTTCATATACAGTCATACAGATGTTTATATCATATAAGGATAAAACGGTCATTTCAGTCAATCAGGGGTCTAAGGACACTTACCGACCCTACAGTAGGTTTACAGTCGTCTCGGGCGACTCGTACAATCTTAGCAGTTTAACAGTGAAAATGGACCCACAAGCCCATGTTGTTTGCCTGTGTGGCCCACACAACCCTAAATGGCCATGGCCGTGTGGATCACACGGCCTAGCCCCAAAATTCCCACACGTCCATATGGTTCACCCGTGTGGGCCACACGGGCCAAATCGGTCTAGCTCGTGTATTGCACATGGCCAGCCTCGTCGATCACACACCCGTGTTCGATCACACAGCATACCATACGGGCGGCCACACGCCCATGTGGTTCAACAGCCTCACTTTTCGGCTTTTTACCGATTTCAATTTTCAGCGTTGTGGTTAAACACCTAAAACGTCTTTGATGTTAACTTTACCATGATCACTCTAGCACCCTGAAATGTCAAACTAGAGTTTAGATGGAATTAATCATGACCAAAAAGTGGCCCTGAATTCTACAACACCAATGATCATTCTGAGGCTCACTTACCCTCACACTTCAACGATCCAACTACAAACCAATGCTATAACAACCTCGGTCCACCCAATTCCTTGCTATCAAAATAGAAAGTGACCCTCCGATCAGTCACTTTAATCAATATTTAATTAAATTTGGTGAGGTATATTAACTATAAACATAAAAGAAGAAAATCCCTTACCTTCGGTCAATCAACAGAGATCCTAAACACTTAGACCGTTGCAAACCGATCACTAGTTCCTCGGTTAGTGCCTGTATTTCAGCCAACCTCCTATTAACAACTATTCAAAAGAACAGTTTGAACAAAACCGAAAATCAGACTTACCGAAAGCGCAAAATAAAAAAAATCATAAGGGCCACAAAATCGACAAAGAGCAATAAAGAAAATGCCGCACAGTGAAGGTAGGAGAAGGAGAGGAAAATGGTAGAAATGGAGGGGAAGGTTTGCCTTAAAAAGGACAAAATCGACAGGGAGAAGTGATAAACAAGAACCCGAATATCAATAATAGGTACCACGAACTAAGAACAGTCGACAAAACAATAGAGAGAAACCAATGCCAAAGTCGAAATATGGGTAGAAGACGTTTATGTTTCGGCTAGGGAAACAAATGAGGAGATGTTTAGGTCTTTCAATAAGGGGATGTAAGCAAAACAAAAATGAAATGACGGAGAAGCAGAAAAACCAAAAGAAGAATTCGACACAATGGGGCAAAAATGAGCTATTGGCTAATTTTTTTTAAAAAAAAAGGAACTCCAATTAGGCATAACCTCTAAACACTCCCCTCAAACGTCTCCTCAAAATTCTCCAACCACTCCATTATCTAAATCCCAACATTTTCTCCTAAAATCACTCCAACATACTCCCCTCAACCACCAAATTCAAACCCCACTCATACTCTACAGTATTTCGGTCAAACTCTACTACCCATACGGCATAGGCAGTAAAAATAAATCTCTTGCACAAGCAGCAATTTGAACTCCAGACCTCCTGCTCTTATGCTCCCCAGTTAACCACCAGACCAATAGGCCCATTCTGACATATTTTATCAACATTTATTTATAAGCCTACTGGCTAAAGATAGGGGTTTATTCATTTAAAAACAAAATTTTTGCCCAAGCTAAGGCTTGAACCTAAGACTTCCCAGACACTCCCAGAACACATAACCACTAAAGTAGCCAGATATTTATGCCACAATTACACAAAAACGATTACACAATTTTGGGGCGTTACAGTTGCCACATAAAACTTATCCTTGTCCTCCTTTTCACAATTGACAACTTTTAAGAAAATAGCTCCACCTTCAGAAATAGCCATAAAGTTAATCAATGGTCACCTTTGTGCATCCGTCCATCCATAACATATAAGACTAATACGTTTTTCCCTCTACATTCTCTTTATAGGTTGTAACAACCTCTCTATGTTTGCTCGTTCTTTTTGCAACAATGTAGTCCTTAAAGCATTATACCTCAGAGATATGTAACTCGAATCGAATTCTTACTAGCTAAGGTGAATGCATTCACATAATGAGGGTTCCTAGCTAGATGAAAAGGCAATCCACCTAAATAAAACATTCGAGCAATTTCATTATCTAAATTCTCTCTAGCAACAAGGTTTAACGATTGTTCTAAAGGGCATTTTCTTCTTTTAAAACCTAAATTATGCCTTTGAAGTGAGGTTGTGTTGGCCCAAAGGAAGATGCTAGTGTTTGAGAACTAGGGGGCAATTGGACTATTTTTGGTTGCAACTTGAGTTTCGCATCTTCAACTATTTTTTGCATTTCAACAAGATGTTGTAGTGCTACTTTAGGACACACTCGAATTCCTTGTCCATTTAGTTTCAATAAATGTGCTTTAACCCTAGAGTATGACCCCTTAAATGTAGCACTGCAAAAATTACACACAAAACTAACATTCCTGCCTTCTTCAACAATTTTCGGTAATTTAGTAACATATCTCCAAAGAGGAGTGTTACCAATATCATCTTGAGACACACTAGCATTGATAACATTATTTGATGAGCCAACACTTCCATTACCACTTTGAGATGCCATAATTAAAAACCTAAAGTATTAACAAAAAACAAATCAATGTATAATTCAAGAGTGATCATTATAATCAATTATTTAACATACAAATATACAAATAATAAATAATAAATAATAAGTAACTAAAAAATAAAATAATGTAAACCATTCAAACTTATCCCAAAAAATGTAACCCATTCAAAGTATAAACAAAATAAAATATTAAACTTACTTTTAATTGCATCAAACTTCCATGTTCGTTGAAAGTAGGAAAATGAAAATAATAGTGATGAATGTTTAAAATATTTTTTAAAATGTGAACAATGAAAACGCTAGAAGCAACAAAGCAAGTAGAAAGCCCAAAAGCTTCTCAAATAAGCTAATTTTTTTTAGTTTTTATTTTACTATTTTAATTGACTATTTAATATTTTAACTTTTAAGTCTTTCCGACGTTTATATAGGCTGATAGTAAAACTCAACGTTTAATTAATAGACTGATAGTAAAACTCAACGTTTCATTAATAGGAAATCCTAAATTTCACATTTGTTCTTTACATCATCTTCTTCTCGCCGCTAACTCTTCATCTGCTACTTTTGAAAGCCAAAATTTTAACCACCGTCTGTCAACCACCGTCTACTGTTTTTGCGTTTGTCAGATGTCCGCTTTTAGACACCTGTGTTTCTCTTTTTTTTTTCCTTTTACATATTCCGGCATGTCCTGTATGTATCTGGACATGTTCGATGAGTGTCTATGTCGAACACATGTACGACACTGGTATGAAAAGGGATGAGTCGTGTCCATGCTTCTAAGACTACCATTATCCCATTATCCATAAACTTTCATACCCATAACCAACCAAAATACAAATCTAAGTCCCGCATATCATCTTAGTGCTTCACTTCTTTATCCAAACACAAAACATACAACAAACCAAACTAACAATCCATATAATCCATTCTTTCTTTCTTTCCCTATCTAATGTCTTGATTTTCCTTAACAAACCAACTATAACAACTCTTGAGGGCAGACTCATCGGAGCATCAAACCAGCTGAAGAAACAACATCTCCGAACACCATAATTTTTGCACCCAAAGAACCTTATATCCGAATTATCATTAAACCACGAAGTCCTTAATGCTCCTGGAAATCCACAATAATAGGCAGGGATGACATTAGCTTCCTCCATTCTTTCCCTTTTTCTTTGGTCTATAGGCTTTACGATAGTAAGAAAGCCCCTCCCCCAAAAAAAAAAAAAAATTGTAGTAACGAGCAAGATATTTGTTTGGGGTTCAAACACTTTTTGTCCTTAAATAACCTTAATATAATAAGAAAATCATAAACAGAAATTTCAAGTTATTAATGTTCTTTAATTGCATGGAATTTATGTGGATGCTATTTGATGTGGAGTACAGTCAATTTTCCGTTAAGGAGAAAATGAAGTAGTGATAATTTTGAGCAAATTCATTAACCACGATTATTAAGATAATAAATAAATTTAAAGTGATCTAAATAAAATAATTCTATTTTAGAGTGATGAACGAAGTAATTTACTTTATTTTTAAATAATTAGTAGCAATAAGTAGATTTTTATTAATAATACAAAATATATCAAAATATTATGTTTTCTTAATTATTCATCAAAAAGTAGTAAAAGGAACTATGTTTCTTCATTCTGACACTGAATAAGTGATTATCATTTGTGGAGGGGATTTGCACTTTTTTTTTTTTTTTTTTTTTGCTAACAGGTAATTTTGTCTCATTAAGATAGTAAAATAATCCTTGAGCACGTAGCAAGGTCGTGTCCCTCCTGCCCCTTCCTCGACCCATGATCAATGTGACAGGAAACTAAAAAACTGAGTTGAGATACCCTTTAAAGTTGGCGATTCAGTCAGATTCTAGAAATATTACTTCTTTCATTACATTTTGGTAAAAAACTGCAAAATCTACTACTTTGATAACTTTTTGTTTTTGTATTATTTTAAGAAAGCAATAATTAAGAAAAGAAAAAAAAAAGGAAAATGATGAATAACATTACAAAATCAGTATTGTTTGAGTTAGGTTAGATTGATTGGTCAGATTAAATCAAGATATCAATTTAGAGAATAGTTTTAAATCAGTTACATCAAGAATTATGGCTGTAGCTAAGGGCTGCAAGGCCCAAATTCTCTTAAAATAGAAAAATTTTCATTTAGATCCTTTAAAATTTATAAAATTTAAATTAATAAAGTAAATTTATATTTTGGCCCCTAAAATTATAAAGATATAAATATTAAAATGATTAAATTATATTTTTATTATTATAAAATATACAATTTAATTTTGCTCCTCTTAAATTTTTTTATGATTTTGCCCTTGTTGAGAATTCATACAAACTAATTAAAAATCAATTAAATAAATTAAAATTAATTGAATCAACTCTTGAATCGAATTTTTAATTTTAATAATTTTTAATTAAATCGATTAAATAAATCAGAATTCTACCTCCACTAATTTAAAAAACAATGTAAAGAATGGAAAAAAAAGGAAACCGCCTTGGTTTTCTCTTATTTTGGTGGCACCCAGATTACACGAGATGGGTGGACACGGGTCCAGAAAACTGCTTCAATTTTGAAATCGCGAAAGGGGAAAGGGAGGGGCAACCCACATCCCCACTTGAATCCACAAAACTGTAAAGATAAATTGTTTTATAGCTGTGAGAAGCATATGGGACCTGTATTAGTTATCATATCAACTTTTACATCCCTGGGATATCATTATCTTATTACCTGTCAGATTCTCACCCAAAGCCGAAAAGAGATCAAATTTCCCTGTGATGTAAACGGTGGGAAATCTAGTCATCATATCATCATCAGATATCCTAGTTATATCTTGACTCAATAAATGGTGCTTTTGTTTTATACAAATGTAAATCAGATATGCTAACATTTGTAACTGTAGTTTCATAGTTCCAAGGTGGGCTCTCTCATGTCAGTGAAAAACTTTGATGCACTTTCCTTATTTGCCATTATAATTTAGAAGGTCATGACAAATGACATGCCCCATGTCCATGAACCAACCACGTGGGATGTTTGATGATAATTGTTTGGTCCTTTTTCTTTCTCGATAGGATAAGGATGGATTAATGCAAGTTTTTCTCTTTTGTTTGCTATATAGGTCCTAGTTCTATGTTCTTACAAAACAAAAAAATGTGTAGACTATGAGTTGGCAAGGAATTCAACTATATATTTTGTCTCTTTGTGGAGAAATTGGATTTTTAAGGTATCTATCTATTTATCTATAGTATTTTCTTTAATATTAATAATCTTCTTATCCTATATAATGCGTTAATTATTAGATGAAGTGGAGTTGGTCAGCTCAGATGATGTTGAAACCTGCAAAATGATTTTTCTTTTTAATTGCACTATGAAAAAATAAATGTAGAATTTGTATTTGTTGAAGTTGGAAATAAATTTATGGAATATCATTTCATTAAGAGTAGTTGTATTTGGTTATAATTGCAAAACGAAGAAGATGATATTGCATTAATTGCTTGTCTTGTTATGCTTCTCTTAGTTTGTATATTTCTTATTGGGATTGCAATTTGATCTTCGGCGGCTAAGCTGATTGCGTATATTAGAATTTTGAGTGTTTGAGCAAAGATCAACTCGCCTTCTCATGAATTATATTTGGCACAATAATTGTTGTACTGTTGTTTATCCTTAATTAACATTTAAAATATTTCTTAATATAAGTTAGAGAAGTCTGCCACTGATATAGCCAATTAATCGCTTTTTCAGTTCATATTTTGTTCAGCTCTTTTGGGTCCTAACTCTTAAATTTGCAATGTCTTCTGGGGATACAAAACCAAATCATTTTTATAGTTTATGTCACTTACCCAAAAGAATTATGTAAAAACAATCAAATTTTAGTTTAAAGCTTTGGGATTTGGTGTCTTAAATCTTTTTTAGATTTATTATGAATTTAAAATTATATTTTAATAAAATTGAAAAAAATCAAAGTTTAGATAATTAAATTAGTGGTTGAATTGATCAGTCCTACTAATTCAACTGGTACGTCCATTTGATTAAATAAATCATTAAAAATTATGAAAATAAATAAATAAAAATTACTTCAAATGTTCCGTACCAATTTTCAAGTTAATCAATCTTATGCCTTTTCCTAAGCCAGTATTTCAATCGGATCTCAATCCAACCAGCCTCACTGGCAAGTCCAATTTGATTTAAACAACCATGAAAAACACTTCATAGTAATATTTGTTATTTTTTTAAAAGATTGATTTGTAGACTTTTTTCTAATTAGTTGAGTCCGATTAACTTGTAACACTAACTCAAGACTTAATAATAATATAGTTAGATGTCAATTGAGTTTTAGCTTGGTTGGCGTTTACATTATTACTAATGCAAAAGGACGTAAGTTCAAGTGTGCTCAAGATCTTTTTATGTTCTTATTTAAAGATAAGAAGAAGGTAAAAATAAATATTTCATATTTAATTAATTGACACACTAAAATGTTTTTATTTTTGAAAAAGCACAAAATTACATCAATGCAGTCTTGAGAGTATAACTTTACAAATATATCATAATTACATAATAATTATAAATATAGAACGAAGTCAAATTTTTTTACTAGATTAAGTTGTATATTTTATGATAGCAAAAGTATAATTTTATCATTTTAATAGTTTATATCTTTATATTTTTAAAAGATTAAATAAAAATTATCATTTTGGGGTAAAGTGCAACTTTATCATTTCTTTTTAGAATTTTATAAATTATAAAAAAGTTAAAAAAAGAAAATTTTCTTTTCAAGAGGGCCAACGCCCCTACCAACCCACCAACCCCTAAATCCGTCCGTGCATATATGACACTTACTTTTTTATTCGTAAAATATATGGAACTTTTAACATACATAAATATGACAAGAAAAGATAATATAACTAAAAAATACAATGACTTGAGACTTAGTCCAATTGGTATCATAACTTTTACAACAATAAGAACAAAATTGGTTCAAGCGTATTTAAACGTGTTTTTCTCTGATTTAAGGATTTGGGTCTATGACTAGAAATAGACATTCTAAAAAGTAATTAAACAAATACATACGCAATTATTATCAAAATAAATAATCATAAGTACTAGATTCAATAAATAGCTCAACTCAAATTAACTCAGATATAATTTACATGATTGTAACTCAAACATGCGACCTCAATTTTACTATTAAGTAAAGGCTTTATTCTCTACAAATTTTAAAGAACATATTTTTAATTGTTAGGGCATCTATGATTAAAGGTTGAAGTCTAGTTAATTTAGAGTATGAAACTATAAATCATTCCTTAAACTTCCTGACAATATATTATAGGGTAGTTAAGTTCCAAAGTGTTACAAAATAAGATAGGCTGCCAAGAGGAGATTGATTTAACAAAATTGAATTGAACCACAATTTTCTTATTCAAGCTTCTTCGCTTTTGATTAATTTCATTTCCAAATATTTATTTTGATTAATGATTAAAAAATAGTGTAAAACTTATTACTTTTAATATAATAAAGCGAATTTCTTATCGTTTAGCTTACATTATACAACAACTTTGTAAGAGTTTCATTCATCAAATTAGCACATAAGAATGGAAGGAAAGGGTAACTTAGAAAAGATTTTCTTTCAACAAGTTTGTGTCACAAGTCGCAGTTCAAAGCCCATGACCATTGTATAAAATGCATCCCTTGAGGTCTATTTGTTAGATGAAGATTATTTGACTAATAAAAACTAACCCGATTCAAAGAACTGATGGAGAAGCCTATCTATTTGAAGCCTAGGTGGCCCAATGAAGCATATATGGAAAATTAGGCTACCTTGGTAAATAGGGAAACTAATCTTATAAGATTGAGGCATATCTGATAAGATTAGATTTGATTTGATTATGTAAATCTTGTAAATCTCTTAATTATTGGGATAGGCTTCATCTCATCCGCCGATATAAATTTAGCTTGTAATACCCCAAAAATTGCTACAGTAAGAAAGCGAAATATTGTCATTGATATAATAAAATAAGAAATAAAGTGAAAAAAAAGGGGAATTTTGAGTTATGTCAACAAAATTTATTTCGGAAGTATATTCTGATGTATTAATTCAAGAAAGGACTAAATCGCAAAAGTGAGAAAAATTTTGTGGCCTAAAAGTAAATACTCAAAATTTGAGGGGTTAAAATGTAAATATAAAAAGTTAAAGGACCAATAGTGCAAATATTTTAAGGGTGGAATAATCTTTAAACTAAGGAAAATGGATGAATTAGGACCAAATTGAATAAATGGAAAAAGTATGAGGGGTTAAATCACAATTTTACTAAAATGAATGATGAGACAATGGAGGAATTTTGAAGAATCATAAGGAGCAAAATGATCATTAGTAAGGAAGATAATTTTGAAGAGTAATGATGATGTTGGTAATAGTTTAGATTAAATAAATAAATAAATATTAGTTTATTAATATTTTGATTTGACTTTGAATTATATTTTATCATTATTTATTTAGTATATAAGGAAAGAAAGATGATGAATTCTCTTCATCTTTCCATGATCTCAACGTGAGAAGAAGAAGAAAGAAAGAAAATTTTCTTTTCTTTACAATTTGGTCATTTTACCAAAAATTTACCATTTTCACTTAGAAATCAAAATAATTTCTATAGCCATCAAGAGAGAAAGATAATAAGGAGACTATGGGGAGCTAGAATATCAAGTTAGATTCAAGAAATAGAAGCTGGAGGAGACAGAAAGTTAAGTTAAAGTTTGGTTTCAAGAGAATAAGGTATGAATGTTAAGGTTTTATGTTATTTTTAAGTTTAGTAGTGATAGAAAAGCATAAAAATGGGCTGTATTGAATGCCATGAATATTCAGCTAGCATAAGTTTACATTAAAAATGGTTAATTTGCATGTTTTAGGCTTATGGACTAAATTGATTAAAAGTAAAATTTTAGGGGAAATTTGTTAAAAATGTCAAAAATGACCAAATTGCATGAAATGAATTGTTTTATTGTCTAAATTAATATATTGAAAGAAATTATTAATTTATATCAAGTGGATTTAGAGCTTTAATTTTGTTGTATGATGACTATATAAAGTGATTTTGTTAAATATTGATTTTAGGATCAAATTGTGAAAAGGTTAAAATGTTAAGGTTTGGTATTAAGGGTTGTATGATAGCCTAGAATATTTGTATAAATTATTAATTGAGAAAAATTAGTTGATTTGATAGATTAACTAGTTAAGGGGCTAAATTGCAAAAGTTGTAAAAGTTGGGGTAATTGTGTAAATTTGAAAATTTAAATGGTATAAATTGTAAAATGAATTGGAACTGAAATATATGCTAATGAATGAGTAATTTTATATTTTAGATCAAGATCTTGTAGATATTTGTGAAAAAGGAAAAATAGCAGAATAGCCCCTGAATTCCTACAATTATTACAATTCAATTTAGGTAAGTTCGTATGAAATTTATTCTGTATAATTTTGATTAAAATGAATGGTAATTGGTGAGTGGTAATATATATATGTTCTATTGTTAGAATTAAATTATTTTTGGAAAAATATTGTAACGTCCCATAACCCTATATCGTCATTTTAACAGGTGACAAGACATTACCAACAAGACAAATTTAATTCGGTTATTAATTAAAATAAATATTCACACTTACCCTAGTTTTAAGATGTCGTCCCATTAATGGGCCCTCGCAATCCAATATGAACAGTAAATTCAATTTGGAACTAATTTAGAATCACTATGAATTTTTAATAAATTTCAAAATTCATACTATATACCGTTGCCAACCATAATTTACTTATTTCATCAATACTTTTACAACCTAAATAACTCTCATTAAACATCCTAGGTACATGCCATTATCAATACTCAACATACTTTACCTCATTGAATTCGGGATCGGCCTGGGATGCTGATTCAACAGTCTAGCCTTAACCTGCACACGGAAACAAGCCGTACGCTGAGTATACACTCAGTGGTATTTCTATAATCCGAACACTTAAACAATTATAAAACTTATTAATTTATATATACTGAACTATTCAAACTCAATGAGTATTCAAACATTCACTTTCCAACCATTGTTTTGGTTTACTTTAAATTTCAAATCATTTATTAAATTCAATAGAATTAATCAATCAGTAATGTTCATTAACAATCAGAACAATTATTTATTCAGTAATAGTCAGTTATTCGGTAACAATCAATTATTCAATAATAATCAGTTGTTCAGTATCAATCAACTGATCGGTTATCCAGTAACAGTCAATTATTCAGTAAAAATCTGATATACAGTAATAATTAAATTATTCAGTAACAGTCGATCTTTCCAGTTCCTTTATTTACCCCTATTAACATGACTCGGACCTAGACGGATATACGTATCCAACCAACACACCAGTACGGCACATAGTGCCTCATCGGTCGGCCGAACGATAATAAAAACGATAAGCGATGCGGTACACGAGTACCTCATCGGAACAAATCCAAAACAAGATAAAGAATTGGTAATAGTAATAATATCCGACACACAAAGTGCTGAATCGGTAACAGTAACAGTAGTCGGCACATAAGTTCTTAATCAGTAAGCCGGCAAAACCCATACTCTTCCATATCCTATGGCATGCCAACTATATCCGACTAGTCTGACTAGTTAATAGGGTATTTAATTCATTTTTCAGTTTTCAATTAATTCATATTTTAATTAATTAACTATATATTTTCAATTCAATATAATTCCATTCACTTTTCATTAATAAATATTCAATTCCATAATAATCAAAATTTTCTATCAATTTTATCACACTTCCAACTACATATATTTTCCAATATAACAAATATTTATTATTCAATTTTCACATCAATATTCATTTCAATTCAAACATTTATATATATTCATAAATCAATTCAATATAAATTTATCACACACTAAATTAATCCATTTCCATTATAAACACAATAATTCTCACTTCAACATTTATTAATTGCATTAATAAAAAAATTATAACAATTAATAACTAGGTTCAGATTATAAAAATACAAACGTAGTTTTTGAGCTAACTCCTGTTGACTTTATCTTGTCCTTTCTTAGCCGAGATTTTCGGTACCACATTGACTACGAAATTAATACAATTCATAATCATTAATACATTACTAATTTATATCTTGAGTTACAGAATTCTAAATTAAGATTCGCTAATTTTTCCTGAAACTAGACTCACAAATCTTCTTACCATAAAATTTTCAGAATTTTTAGTTTAGCCATTAAGTACAGTTTATTCTTTAAATTCACCCCTATTCTGCTGTCTGACAGTTTCGAACCTTTTTCACTAAGAATTAATTATCTCACAGTACAGAACTCGGATAATATTCCCGTTGATTTATCCTGAAAATAGACTCATTAGGGATTCTAAACATATAACTTTAAGCCTCTAATTATTTTTCTCCAATTTTTGGTGATTTTCCAAAGTCAGAACAGAGGAACCCGAATTCATTCTGACCTTGTCTCACAAAATTTATTATATCTCATAATTTACAACTCAATTGTTTACACCGTTTCTTCTATAAGAAACTAGACTCAATAAAATTTAATTATATATTTTATTAATTCTCTAATTCAATTTATACAATTTTTGGTGATTTTTCAAACTTAGACTACTGCTACTGTCCAAAATAGTCTTAGTGCAAAATGTTAATTTTCTACTTTTAATTTCAATTTAATCCTAACTAAATTCACTTACTTTTCTATCTTAATTTATACTTTATTTCTACTCAATTTTAACTAAACTCATACTTAACTATTAAATTTCCAGCATATTTTCCTAATTTCAAAATTTCATCAATTTAGTCCCTACAACATAAAACTTATGAATTACTTTACAATTCAATCATTATTTCATTTCTAACTTGAATTCCTATCAATCTAACCCCTAATTCATCTTTTTATTCAACATGAACGATATTTAAAAATCTAATAACTTTCAAAATATTCACTTAATTTCATCAAAACCTTGTCTTAAAGCTTCCAAAACATCAAAATTAAGTAAAAAAGGCTAAATTGACTTACCTATTTAACTTTCAAACCTTGAAATCCCAATTTTTCCCTTTTTCCTTCTTTCTTTTTTCCTTCCTTCTTTCTTTCCCCTACTCTCTGTTTCGTTTCATCCTTTCTTTCTTTTTCTATTCTTTTCTTTTATTCCTTTACTTTATATATATATATATATATATATATATATATTATAATAACTTAATAATAGCTATAATAAAATATCTATTTAATATCCAATATCTATTTTACATTTGTATACACATATATTATTATATTTGTCTTTCTTTAATCTATTTATTATATAAATATCTTTTACTTAATAATAATATATAATTTAATAATATACTTATATAATAAGTAAATATTCATGTATTTTACAAATGTATGTATATTAGTATCACACATGTCACTATACATACCATACATTTGTCAACTTTTATTTATTTATCATATAATATTAATTTAATAATAATAAATACATTAATATTTACTTAAATAATAAGCAAATAAATATATGTATTACAAATGTGTGTATTATATTTATTATACTTGTATTTTATTTTTGCCATACACTTGGCACTCTTTTGATTTATTTGCTTATTTAGTCCTTTTAATTTTCTTTATTCTATAATTAAACTTTCACACTTCATTCAATTTAATCCTTTCATCCAATTATTCTTAATTAAATTAAATTCACTTAATGAAACTCTAATTAACCACTCATTTTACTTCGTAAATATTTTTAAATAAATATTTACGAATCCACTTTTCAGAAATAAAGACCCGAGAATACACTTTTTCGGTAACAGTAAAATTTGGGTCGTTACAAATATTATCAAAATTAATATTTAGTTTGGATTGAACGCAGGATTTGAGTACATTTGTTATGTGACGCATGACAGCATTAGAGGAAGATGACGACTAATTACCTAAGTAAACCAGGGTTCATCATTTGTTGTGAATTGTAACGCCCCAAAAATTTGATAAATTGGTTTCTGTAAATAATTGACAAATTTGTATCTACATCAATGGTTAAATGTTTTAGGTTTGTGTGAGAGGTCCTGAGTTCAAACCTTAGCTTTGGAAAATTTTGGCTCTTTCCTGAATTAAACCTTAACTACTAGTTAAGCAGACTTATATTAAGTTATTGGTGATTTCATATCAAAATGAGCCTATTGGTCTGGTGGTTAGGTGGAGTGTTGAGATGCTGAAGGTCTTGTGTTCGAATCTCAGCGCGAGCATGGGAGTTTATTTTTGATCGTTTGACTGAGAGTGTTTCGTCAAACAGAAATTCTGAGAAGTGGAGGAAGTGGAGGAAATGGGTAGAGAGAATTAAGGGAAAGGATGTGGGCGTTATCAGATTCTGGTGAGTTAAGTTCTTTTTTAAAATTTGGCTATTCTTTTTCCCTCTTTCCCACTTCCTTTGTTTCTTTTGCTACTGAAATTCTCTTACTTTCCCCTCTGTTTGTTTCCTTCTTTCTTTCAATCGTTCCTGTGTTCATCTTTGAGTTGTGCTTTCGGTAAGTTATAATCGATAAAATCATAACCGTTATTCATAGTAGTTTAGTAAGAAGAGTATTGTTTGGTGTTTAGGGTTTAACCAAGGGTCTTTGAATCGTTCCTAATTGACGAGTTGAGTGCGTGGAGCCCTCGTTTTGATCAAAGGTAAGAGATTCAATATTTATTTGGAGGAACGTTCTGTTACAATGACGATATTTATTAGGTTTTTCATTAAATTGAGGACGCTAAATTGTCAGTTTTAGGTACTGGAGTGCTCGGGAGTGGTTAGTCAAAAAAACAATATCATGTGTGTACCCGAAACACCGAAAATAAGAAGCAGCGAAAAATCAAAAAAGTATTCTGTTGATGCCACACGGACGTGTGATCACTCGTGTGGTAGGCCGTGTGGTAGTACACAAGTGTATGATTAACGAGCCAGGCCATGCGGCAGGACACGGCCAAAGTACACGGCCGTGTGATGGCCGGTGAGGCCGTGTGCCACACACGAGCTTGACCCGTTGGGTCGTGTGGGTCATATGGGTGTGTGGGCCCATACGGGTGAACCATACGGGCGTGTGGGATCACACAGCCAATGCCAATTTGGGCCTTATGGGCCATACTGGTGAACCATACGGGCATGTGGGATTCTGGGCCAAGCCGTGTGATCCACACGACCAAGGCCAATTTGGGCCGTGTAGGCCACAAGGGCGTGTGGGCCCACACGGGCAGGCTATATAGGCATGTGAGCCCATTTTTCTGAAATGATCTGTAAGGTTGCGCGGGTCAACCAAGTCGACTATGGACCTACCGTAGGGTCGGTAAGCGCTATTAGACCCCTCATTGAGCATTCTGACTATCTGGTTTCTGTATGGAGCATGATCTGATATATTGTATAATAGCATGTCATTTTTGTCTGTTGCATTGCATCGGGGTTGGGATAATGATATTTGGAGGAAGCGTTCTGAAAGGCTTTTAAGCCTGATATCTGGCAGCTCAGCTGCGATTATTCTGTTAATGTGCCGTAATTCGGTACAGTATGGTGTGTAAGGATGGGTGGGTTGATTATATCCCCACATGGTATGTAGGGCTAGACAGAGATGGTGTGTAGAGGCTGATGGGTAGGATTCTGTTATTCTGATCTACATTCTATAACTGATAGGGCTGAGGCCCTAACATATTTCTGACTCTATATCTGAGCTGGTTTAAGGCCCTCATTTGTATCTGGTTCCGTAATGGGTTCAGGCCCAAACTATATATGCATGATAGATTTCGGTTATTATGTTGTGTGCCTGTTTTCTGTGGGGATTACACATTGAGTTGCGAAACTCACCCTTTCCTGTTTAATCTATTCAGGTAATCCCCAACATTAGCGGATCGGTGTAGCGAAGGACTCGACGGTGGCTATACATAATAACTTTAGACTACTTCCATTGTTTTTCTTTCGGTTTTGGCTTACTTACTTATTTGGGGTTTTGTTGAAATTTTTGGATTGTTGGCTTTGGATTTCTTTTTTAAATTGTTTCACGATTTTAAAAATGCCAAACATGATAAAATTGGGTTTTCACTAAAGGTCAAACTATTTTCTAATTAAGGGTATTCTGAAGCTTACACTAATGTATGTTTTCATAACACGGATCACGGGATGTACTTCGAATTGAGGTGAAGACTATTTAACTGAAATGGTTTTAGCTCGACAAACTCAATTTCAAATTTTATTCCATGTGACATCGCTAGATTCGGCCATAACGTCTAGGTCGGGTTTGAGGGTGTTACACAAACTCTCATGTTTTACTTTCTGTTTAGCTCTTACGACCTTCTGTTTAACTCATATGAGTTTCCGTTCAGCTCTATTGAGCTTCTGTTCAACTCTCACGAGTTTTTGTTCAGCTCTTACGAGCTTCTGTTTAACTCATATGAGTTTCCGTTCAGCTCTATTGAGCTTATGTTAAACTCTTATGAGTTTTTGTTTAGCTCTTATGAGCTTCTAATCAACTCTTAAGAGTTTCTGTTTAGCTCTAACGAGCTTCTGTTCAGCTTACGAGCTTCTATTAACAATGTACTCATATCCGTAAGTCATTCTTCGAAAGGTAAGATAACAAGAGTTGTTTTTGGATGATATATGTATATGAAGAAACAAGAAGAGAATGATATGTATCATGATATGTATATATTTATCAATATATTGATATGTTGATACATGTAAATTATGTAAGTTGAGATGAGTAATAAACTCAAGTGTGATATATTGAGAAAATAAGTTTATCAATGTTGAATTTATATGAAATATGTTCTAGTATGCTAACAAGTGTTGATGTTGATGCTTAGACAAGTGCCAAGCTATTGGTTAAATGGTAATATGTTTATTTATATGAAGCGTTGAAAGGGTAAGTGCTCCAATGAAAATATACTTGTGCTCATGAAAGAGTGATAAGTTTTAAGTTATGCAATTTCTTATGAAATGGGTTATCATGTGGTTAAATTTGAAAAGGGCTATGTTCGAATGCACTAGCTTGTGGTTATGGTGGTATGGTATGCTTATGACTGGTGTGTTATTCATATGGAATGAGTGTGGAAAGTAAAAAAACGCAAATGAAAATTTAGAAATTTGGAAGAATTAAAGTTATTGAATATACTTCATGAATATTGTGGTATCAATATTGGATTATTCTTGATATGTATAAATTTCTTATTTAAAATGAATTGATATGATTAAAGTTTATACGAGTTTACTAAGCAATCATTGCTTATGTATTTGTTTTCCTTTACTTTTTAGATTATCAGGAGCTCGATTAAGTTGGAAGCTTGTCGGAGATATATCACGCTATCCATTGGTTTTATTGGTACTTTTGAATGTTTTGTTTTTGGTTATAATGGCATATATAATTTTTTTTGGTTAATGTTTGTCTAGATGTAACTTGTTGAGATTCGCCACTTATTTTGGCTTGTTTTGGATGCCTAATTATGGCTCATTAATATGTATAGTGTTGATTGTAGGTTGAGACAAAATTGGGTGAGAAATATGACCTGTAAAATGACCTATTTTCGTCCACACGAGTAGAGACATGGGCATGTGTCTCAACTGTGTGTGACATACGGCCAGATGACATCGCCGTGTGTCCCTTGTCTCTTAAATTTGCACAAAACAGAATGCTCACATGGCCTAGCACATGGGCGTATGGCTTGGCCGTGTGACTCAAGTCAAAGAGCTCACAAGTTTGGACACGAGATGAGACACGGCTGTGTACCCCTATTTCGAATGCCCACACGGCCTGAGACACAGGCGTGTCTTTTGACCGTGTGAAACACACGGCTTGGCCACACGGGCATGTGTCCTTTGCATCTAGGAAAAATTTTGATATTTTCTTAAAAATTCTTTGAGTTATCGATTTAGTCCCAACTTATTTCTAATGTGTATTATGAGCCTCGAGGACTCACCTAAGGGACAATACAATTGATTTTGATTAGTTTCTGATATGAATAGTAGATTAAATGAAATGTCTGATATTTAATCTGAAATCTCTGGTAATACTCCGTAACCCTGTTCTGGCGATGGATACAGGTTAGAGGTGTTACATAGCTAAACTGCTGGATTTAGGGGAGCTCAACTATAAATAGAGAGCCTCCTCCTCAGTTGTAAATCACTCATTGTATTCCATTCTTTAGTTGTGAATATTAAATTGAGACATTTATTCAAATGCCTCTCGTGCATTTTTTTTATGTAACTATTATGTTCTTTGGAGCATTCTTTTGGCTTGAGTTGCTTCAGCTATATAAATTGGTGCCTTGGAGGAATTCTACGAGAATTATCACTTTGTTGAGTTAGGTTGATTTAGGCGCATTTGAAATGATAGAATCACCTGAGACTGCACGAATTGCGAGATTAAAGATCTAGTCCCGTAACACTTAACCCAAAATGAGTGTTCAAAGCTTCCAATAGTAGACTTCTTTGTCCTTCAAGAAAAGCTTAGTTTATGCGGCATTTCCATTTTTCTCTCCTAAAACTCTATACATAGGCTTTTCACGTGTTCTAGAAATCATTTTCATTTACTCTACAATAAAATAACTTTTAAGGTACACTATTTAGTTGGTCACCTAATTTTTAGGGTGTTTTCATTTTGATTACCATTTTTTTCAATTTTATCACCCAACTCTTAGGTCATTTTCATTTTAGTTACCCAAGTGTTAAATCTTTAACGACAACTAATTGTAAATGGCAAATCATTTTCACATAATGTTTACACTTTTATTTTGGTCACCTAACTTCTAGGTCGCTTTTATTTTGATCACCAATTTTTTAAAAGTCTTGATCCGGGTAAAAAATAAAGTAATAAAGTGAAAAATGGTTGATTCTAAAATAATACATTAAAATTTATCAAATTTACTTGTTTACCCTCTTGCCAAGAGTTTTAAATTTCTATTTTTTCAAAATTAAAATTTTAAATTTCAAAACATGAAAATCAATTAAATAAATAGTTGATTTTTTTTATCTCTTGATAATATCAATCAATTTGTTACTATAATATTAAAATTAATTTAATTAATTAATTTAATCTCCTCTAAATTTTAAATTTTTTTATTTTATGTTTCTAAATTATCCTTAACAAAATCAACGTCAAATAACTCACACTTAATAATTTTTATGAAACTTAAAGTTGTTTTGATTATATAACCTCGAATCTTTCATCCTAAGCTAAAACCAAAGGAAAAAAATCCTTACAATTAATTAAATTATTAGTTTATTCTTCGTTTGGGTAAATAAATGATGAAAACAATTATAGGCTTTGTTTGGCAAGGAAGATAAAATTAATTAATTTAATTAATTGCAATGAATCTTTTTCGCTTTTAGCTTAGCATGTAAGATTCAATATCATATCAATATCATATAATTAAACAAAATTTGGGTTTCACGAATAATTATTAAAGATGAGTTCTTTGATTTGATTTTAATTTGAAAATATAAAATAAACTTTCAAATTTTAGAAGCGACTAAATTAATTTTAGAAGGAGACTAAATAAATCAACCGACATTAAATTAATTTTAGAAGGAGACTAAATAATCAACTGACACTATCAAGAGATAACAACTTTCAACAATTTATTTAATTGATTTTAATATTTTGAAATTTAAAATTTTAGTATTGAAAAAAGAAGAAATTTAGAATTTTTAACAAGGATAAGCAAGTACAATACAACAATTTTTAATGTGTTAATTTTGTTTATGCAAAATTTTCACTTTAATCTTTTTCTTTTATCCTAATCAAGACTTTAAAAAAAGGATTTTTTTTTCAATGGCCAAAATGAAATTGATGTAGAAGTTAGGTGACCAAAATGAAAGTGTAAACATAATATGGACATGATTTGGCATTACAGTTAGCCACCATTAATGATTTAATGCTTGGGTGCCTAAAATGAAAACATCTTACAAGTGGAGTGATGAAATTTTAAGGATTTTTTTTTTGGGTGACCAAAACAAAAGTGTTCTAAAAGTTGGGTAGTTTACTTCAATTTTTAAGATTCTTAAACTTATATGTAGACATAGGATTATAAATGAACAGAGTGTTAGATACATCATGTGTTTCGAAAAGGAAAATGAGTGATTGGCACTATGGCCTCATTAGCTTTCAACAACGTCTTTGATGTTTGTTTTGTTCAACAACCATTAGATGAAGTTTTTAGAATCCTATATGATAGTTTTAGAAGGCAATACAATTCCTAGAATGGTACAAGTTTAAATTTGGTTGTATTTCTCTTTTTTTTTATCAAGTTAAATAAATGAAATTTAGAGGCTCATTTATTAAAGAACTGAATATGAATAATGTTTGTTCAATTCATTTATGTTCATGAACAAGCTCATTTATATTTGTTTAATAAATCTTTTAAAGCTCGTTTAAAGCTCATCAATATGTTGTTGTAAGAAGTGGAAGTGAACTTCTTCCCTATGTATTTGGATTAAGCTCGAATCCTAGAGTCAACATTGTTGGGAGAGCTTTATTTGATTACCACCCTCAACCCGAACAAAATTAGGTTTAGAACATAAAACGGATGAGGACATCTATGATTATACAAAAAAAAAAACTCGTTTGAACTCATTTATTGTTTGATTATTATTTAATCAATAACATTATTATTGTTTGTGTGCTTATTTTTTTTAATTATAATATCAATTTTGTCATGAACGTGTTTGCAAATATGTCCGTTTAATGTAACAAATGAGCATAAACATACATCATTTTAAATATACAAACATGAGCAAAATTTTGAAATTTTTAATGAACACAAAAAAAAATAAAAAAAAATAAACAAGCTTAAAAATAAACAAACATGTAGGGGCAGCACCAAGGGGCTAACCCTTCCCCCTAAAATGAAAAAATTATCACATTGGCCCTTTACATTTTATAAAAGGGTAAAGTACAAAAATTGTCACTAAGGATTGCTTGCATTTTATTTTGGTCATTGAACTTCTATTTTTTTTTCTATTTTGATCACTAAACTATTTGAAATCAATTTTTTTGGCCATCAGATGTTAACATCAATTTTAAATTTGACGAAAGTGTTTACGTGGGGTTTTTTATTCATCTAATAACAAATTTATCCCTCTAATGTGTTGGGAAAATTGCATTTTTATGGCAAATTTGAGGCATATTCTCATTAAGTAAAGGTGGAGAGTTGCATCATAAAATTATGGTTTCATATTCTACTCCATGAGACCTTTACAACAGTATCTCATATGCTCAAAATGGTTGAGTGATGAATGAGAAATTGATGCTCAGAGTAAGCTACTTAGAAATATTTGTTGAGGAAAAGAAAAGCTTAGATCCCATATTGGTTAAATACCAAGTGTGAGAAGTGTTTATATATGGGAACCCTCTTAAAGGGTGATTGCCTGACTAAGCTTGGAACATTGTCTCGCGTGCAAGGTGGTGCAGGTCCAACCCGACGGGGTTGGGACACACTGGCACGATGCGGGCGACGCTAAATTTCTAGACTAATCAGGCCCAAAATAGACCTACGGATATTTTAGTCCAACACAAATTTTATTTTTCCTCAGCAAATATATATACAAAATCTGATATAAAATGACATATATTCTGATTTATTTTATTCTAATCAATTTGATTTGATTTTAATCAAATTGATTCAATTTCCCATTTAATTCATATTTTGTCTCCTTATACAAAGATATTTCCAAAAATTCCTCCACTTTTTCAGAATTATTTGCTCAATTTTTACTCTCACATCGAGATTATTTTCTCTAAAAAATTTCTTCTTTTCCTCTCCATATTTTCCAACGTTCTGGTGATAGAAAAAGGCAATGTTCGTTCGTTGATCGCTGCAGAGATGCTACTGTTTTGATCATTGTGTTGTTGTATCCTGGGAGACATTCGACCAATGTTTCTCCGAATACCGTAGGAGCAGCAGAATATGTCTTAAGAAAATTGTGTTAAACATGCCTCAACGTTCAGTAAATCTCTATTCTTCCTTTAGATTTCAACTTTTTGCTACGGTTTTTATTACTTTACGTATTTGACAATTTAAATATAAATCATTCTATTTTTATTTTATTTTATATATAAATATGTGTATATTTATATTTGAATATTTTATTCGCTAACATTTTTGTCCAACATAATGTTTACACATTCCACCAATTTGATCCTAAAATTTAAATAAAAATATAAAAATCATAAAAAAATAAAATAACATTTCAAGTAAAATTATAAAGTATTTGCATGAGCCAATATTTCACAATTTTTTTTGAAACATATTGTTTTCTATTTAATTTCTTAATTATTTTTGAATTTTGAATTTCTCAATTATTAATACAATTTTCTTTGCTTTTTAATGTACCCATCTCCTCCAAAAAGCTTTATCGATGAACAATAAAAAAGAAAAACAAAACAAAAAATCAAGCCTCAATTTGATAAATGAAAATTGAAATTTAAACTAAAAATGAAAAAGGAAATTGTTTGAAATTTTTATTTAAACCACTTGATTCAACCAAACATTGAAAATTTCAAACACAAAACATTGTTTTCAGCAAAGTGATGAATGAAAATTGATTTTTTTTTCAATTCCAATCTCAGTTAAACGAAATAAAACTAAATAAAAACAAAGAATCTCTACCGCCAAAATTGATGAAAACAATCAATCCTCAAATTCATTTTTTTGCTTATTAATTTCAAAAACTCATGACCCTAAATAAAAAACATTGAAAATAAAAAACAAACACTTCAAAAATTTCAAGCCACTTGATTCAACCAAAATAAAAAGGAATCCATAATCAATCATCGGTGGAAGAAGAGATAAAATGACTCGGTGGCATATTGGTTCAAAGCATTGTCGATAGGAAATTTTGGATTTTGGATTTGAAAAACTCGTCTCAACCTTGGTTGAAAGAAGCCATTGGTGTTAACATTAGACCCGAATTCGAAATATTATATTAGTCATCGAAATGGCTTAGTAAGCTATCAGAATTTATAAAATTGTTATTTCAAAACATTAATTTATTTCCAAAAGAAGACTTAGTCTATTTTTAGAAAAATCTATGAGTTATCAAAATCGATTAATTTTAATATTTTTCTTGTAACAGTAACTATTTTTGAAAACTCAATTAGCAGCAGAAAAGTGATATTTATCTTAGCTTTAATAAAAATCATATTTCATGCATAATAAATTAAAATTTTTATTTCAACATTTTAAAATTAAACTAGAAACAACCTAAATGCCATGCATGTCATATCAAACCAAAACCAAAAGTCACATGCCACAGTTCGAATATAAAATCATACAATCTCTGAATAATGAAATTATCAAATAATATATTTAAAATAATTTAATAAGCAAATCGAAGTCAAATCTCTTCGGATGCCGAGTCCACGTCCTAACCTGGTAGGTTGTTTATAAATATGGAAATTAAAAGTGGAGTGAGTTATGTGACTCAGTATGAGTTTCATCATAAGCAAAATCGGTGCAAACTATCGATAAGTCATACTAAATAATAACGCATAGAATAATCGCAATCAAATAGCAAATCAGAGTATTGGTTTTATTTCAAACTAACCATCTATAGTATCTTAGAATTCATGATAGCAATTTCATAATATTGATATTTCATATCACTCAATAATTTATACCTAAGTATAAATATGTCATCACAAAAAATCCAGTTACGAACATGCTTAATGAATGCCATACAATTTCAGTTTAATAGAAAAGATCCTGGCCACTATTGGGAAATGTGCCCATATTGTAGTAAATGTGTAATTATTTTCTATTTATTTGAACGATAAATAAATAAGTAAAGTTAATCTCACATTCTACTTGTAATAGCCTGATTTTGGGCCTAGTCGGAATAGTGGTTTTGTGACCACAAAATCCGAGATAGAAATAATTATTTTATGATTATTTTGAGGTCTATGATATGATTGCATGATTGTGTGAAAAATTCGTGAAGAAATTTTATGCATAAAGTGCTTAAATTGAAATTAAGGACTAAATCGAATAATTCGTAAAACTTGCATTCTAGAAGTTTCTAGTATGAAATTGTTTTGAAATATTAATTAGGAGGTCTTAAATAGAATTTTACCAATTTCTAAGTCTATGGACAAAAATTGGACATGGATGGAATTTTTGGAAAGTTTAGTAGTAACGGCATTTTGGTCATTTAGGGGTAAAATGAATTAAAATACAAAATTAAAAGCCAATTTTGCTCATCTTCAACCCCATGGCCGAATATAGTAAGGAGAAACCATGGCTAGGGTTTTTCAAGCTTCCAAGCTCGATTGTAAGTCCGTTTTAGGCTCGTTTTAATGATTTTTACGTTTTTGGAGTCCCGGTAGCTCGATTAAGCTTATGCTAGCAATAATTCAACCTAGGGTTCATATTTGGAAAAATACCCATAGGTTAAATTTGTGTATTTTGGTGTTTTATGATAGAATATGAGGTTTTAAATTATGTTAGACAACTTGTGCTACTCGGTTTTAAGCGAAAACTAGCAAAGGGCTTAATCGTTAAAAATACCTAATAGTCATAAGTACATGTTAGAGTGAGAATTTGATGTTGCCATAGAAGGGAAAAATGATCAGCATGTCATAAAACATAAGAAAATAGGCTGAAGTTTAATTTACGAGCTTTGAGGCAAAAGTGTAAATATGCAAAGTTTAGGGGCAAAACTGTAATTTTGCCAAAATATGATTTTGGGTCAATTTGAATAATGTGAGTCCTAATTAGACTATATTTTAAATGATAGAGCAAGGAAAACTAAAATTCGGGCTAAAATGGGGAAAATACCAAGTTGTGGACGAAATGGTAAAAGTAGCCATTTTTGCATACAAGGTAAGTTCATGTGTAAATGTAGTAACATAATTGTCATTTTAAGCAATTTAATGTTGTTTATATGATATGATGCTGATTATTATCATGAAATATTATGCTTTGTGGTTATTATTGAATAATATGTAATTATGTGAATTACTTGATGAGTATGAACTATCATCGAAGTATCAATTTCGATATTCTGTGGAAGATGGCAAAGATGTGTGATCGAGGAAAACGCCCGTTTGAACCTTAGGAATAGATTAGGATACAAGTGACATGTCACTAGGATGTTTGGGCATCCGAACTCATTGAGTTGAGTCCGAGTTCACTTATGGATGCAAATGTCCGAACTCGTTGAGTTGAGTCCGAGTTCGAGAGATGTAACTAGGCATCCGAGCTTGTTGAGTTGAGTCTAAGTTCACTTATGGGTGGGTTACATGGTAGCTTGGCTACATATGTAGCACTTATGTGCAAACTTTCCATGTATCCGAATTATATTCAGATGTGTTCAACGGGTAAAATTCTACTCAAGCGGAGGAATACTCGAGATGAAAGGGACGTATTGGAATGGCTAATCATGATCATATTTGGTGTTATGTATGCTAAATTGCTAGCTAATCCATGGAAACCATGAAATAGGTAAAATTTACCATAAAATAGATTCAGTCAGCAGTAGTGACGTGAGTTTGAAAAATCACTAAAAATAGTAGAGATACAATTAGATGATGAATAATATATGGAATTGAAGAATTATGAGTCTATTTTCATATGGATGGAACAAAACAGGTATATGAGTTATATTTTATAAGATGTTTAAATTTTTGTGAAACAGGGCTAGAGCAATTTCTGGATCCCCTGTTATGATTTTGGAAATTCACCATAAATTGTTCAAAGATAATTAGAAGTCATAATTTATATGTACAGATTCCTTATTGAGTCTAGTTTTATTAGAAGCAAACAGTATAGTCATTGAAACTCTGTACAGGGAGATATTTGATTCGTAATACACAGAGGTCAGAGCAGTCAAACTCGAACCAGGGGAGAATTTAACTAATAAACTGTACTAATTTGTTTGACTAAAAATTCTATAAAAAGAATTAGTAAATAGATATGTGAGTCTAGTTTCAGGGAAAATTTACGGAATTGGATTTTGAGTTTTGTAACTCGAGATATGAATTTTTAAGCGACTATGACGCAGATTGTTAGCTTGGCTGAAAATTTTAAAAATAAATCGTTTGAGCTGTTTAAGTAATGAATTAAGTCTATTAACACCTCGTGTTCGACTCCGGCGACGGTCTCGGGTATGGGGCGTTACACTACTATTATATCTTTTGTATTTTTTGTCTTTTATATTTTGCATGCATAGCAAAATTGTGACAAGTAAATATTAGCCCATTGATTGTCTAAAGTTCAAACTGAAGAGAAGTGGCATTGTAAAGAACATTTACATTGTGAGAAAGACAACTTACTTCAATAGATAATCTAAATGAGTCTATAATCATGTAAAAGAATCAAAGTGAGCATTTGATTCAAATACTGAGAAGGATTATTATGTCGTCTACAATTCCAATTGAGGAGATGGCTAGTCTTGGCTATCGGAGTAGTTGACTCCATGAGTAGAGACATAGATGTATTCATTGGTAGAATGATACATTGGACTGAACCCAAGATGAATTAATTCTGAATCTGTTTTTAAATTAATTCACTTGTGACATTCATGATGTGATTTACCTAAATTCTGAGTTAGTCACTGACCATGCGTATGCAACTCATATGCTTTGATATAAGTGGAGGCTTATGCTCTAAAGATGATCGAGCCCATAGTTGATATGTTGGGTACATGACTTGTGTATGGCATGGCTTTACTAGCAACAGTGGAATTCATAGCTCAATTAAAAAGTTAATGATATCCTCTCACTTGCATTGTGTGGATTGATAAATATGGAACGTGACCATGTGTTGCTTGTTCTCGAACGGGTAATTTATCATAGTTATTTGTTGACAGTGATCATATTAATCATTAAGAAGACATAATGGTGACAATGAGATAAAATAGGATTGTATTAAGTAAACAGATTTAACTTGAATGAATCAATGATATCATATGAAGGTAACACAGACATGATGAGGTCATTGGACAAAGTAGTTGGATGAATTGCTTCGTAAAGAGTATACAACAAGGAGTTTTCAATCATGGTACTTCTTATGGACTGACTCCATAATTAAGTAATTGTGAATTATTAGAAGGATGCTTTTGGACATAATTGCAATAACTAGAGCCTAAGCGTATATATCTGATTAGTCCCTCCGCTAGCTCAGCAAAAGCTCGATCAAATTACATTTGAATTAGAAAGAAAATTCTACAACTTTGGGAATAATTTAATTGAGTCGATTTATTCGATGTGGAATTAAATTAGGTGGTCGTAAGAATTGTTCAACTAGAGAATTTGATTAAAGAATTTTCTTGAAAAATTAATTTGGAAAATCTAAGTGATTTTTCGAAAAATTAATTTTGATCAAGTAAAATTAAATTAATAAAATCAATTAAAATTAATATGATATTTTTAGAAGTTAATTTTCAAGTCAAACAATTATCCCAATGGGAAATTGAACTTAAAAATTGGACCTGAGATTGTAAATTGAGCTCGGAGCCCAAAATCGATACCAAGACTCAAAAATTGGTCGAATCGGGCCCAGTATGTGAAACCAGGCCAACGGTCCAATCAGTGGCTAGATCGGACTGGTCTGGTCGTCATTAACCCAGACTGAACCGGCTCAGGATGCTATAAGGGTGTCACACCTACATCACCAGACACAACAGTGCTGGTGGATGCGACGACAGCGTCACGATGGCCGACGGCAGTTGGTCATCAGTGGTTGAACAGTGGAAGAGTTATACTCCCACTAGAACTCTACCAAAGAATTTGATTTCAAATTAATTATTCCAAAATAATAATATTTTAATATTTTAATATTAAATTAAATTTAATACTTATCTAAATAGTATTTTATTAATTTAATATTAAAGTGATTATCTTAATATTAAATTTAATTTAATGTTTATTTTGTAGATAAACATTCTATTATTTTAATGAGATTTAATATTAAATTTAATATAGTATTTATCTTGATAAATATTATATTAATTTAATATTAAAGTGAACTCTCTAAACTCTCCTATATAAAAAGAACATTGGGTCATTATTTACACACACTTAAATTCAAGAGAAAGTTGTAGGAAGAAAATTATCTGCAGAGATTACTCCAGAAAATTTCTAGAGATATTTTCTAATTTATAGCTTGACCCAAAAGTTTAGAAAAATTACAAAATTACCCCACTGATAATTTTTTGTAAAAAATTTTCTAATTCGAAGCAAGCCCACAGTCAGCAGACATGAGCTTGAGGAAAGTGGAGAAGATTACTAGGTTGAAGCGCTCATCCTAGACAAATTGAAAAGGTACAATTTTGATTTAGTGTTTATTACTTTAGATATGTAACACCCTAAACCCGGCCCAGACGTTACGGCAGAATCCGACGTGCCATATTGAAGTTAAAATCCCACGTTTCGTTTTAGCGCTTTAAAACAAACTTTTGTTAAGCTTAACCAAGTGAATGGAAGCTGGGCACCAGGTAGGAATCCGTAACAGAGGAGGTGAGCCGTGAAGGCTGCTTAAGTACCAAGCTTTTCGATTGGATCCAATCCTAGACATGCCCACAACCATTTCCACACTAGATTATAACGTGTTGAAATTTCTTTGAGTAGATATCTTTGATAAATCGAATATTAGGGACATTGTGTTATTTAGAAAACAAGTATCGTTTTGAAAACGCATCCTAAGTCTAGCCCATTTGAATTATTATCAACCAGATTAAAGTTATTAAAAATAAAATAATCCCAGAAAAGAAAATAAAGTTAAAATGGCCTTATTACAACCCAAAAATAAATAATAAATAATGTAAACTAAAGAAAACCAATCACTTATTTCAAAAGCCCAAAAGCGATCACCGTGGCCACTCTGAATCCCCTCCGGCTCCAAGCCCCCACATCAAGGCTCACCTGCAAGGTTAAGGAAGGGGGGTGAGTTTGGAAACTCAGTGTGCAACAAGCCCCTTTCAGAGCCCAAAACAATATCAGCCCGCTGGGCCTAAGCCCAACTTCAATCTCAACATATACTTGGCCGAAGCCTTTGCATTATTCATGTCACTGGGCCGAAGCCTTTTCATTATCATATCACTGGGTCGAAGCCTTTACTGTAAACGGTATGGCCCATAGGCCCATTCAATAATACATGCAACATCAATGAACCAATGCAAGCCTATTTGGGGAGACTACTCAACCCACCAACCGCTACTCTCCACCCGTACCAACCAAGCTCTCCATGTGGGGAATAACTCAACCCACCCAACCAAACTCTCCACTGGCAGCATAGTTGCTTTATCACATAACTGGAGGCCTGCCCTCTTTTAATAACCGGGGCAAAGCCCTTTTCGATAAACTGGGGCAAAACCCTTTTGCACTTCCTCCATCCATATAAAAACCCAACCCATGCATATATGAATTTATCATGTGCATATCATACATATCATGTGCATATCATGTCAAATCATGTATATCAAAATCTCATGCATCAAATTCATAATTAAAACCTAGGGGTATAATTGTCCTTTATACCTAAGGGCAAAACAGTCATTTTTATATTATAAGGGTAATTTTGTAATTTTACCAAATATTAGGGTTCTCCATGCTCATTATCAGTTACTAACAATTTCATGTGTTTCGATAGCGATTCTAGCCCATTCTTAGCGAAACTGAGTTATTGGGCCAAAAACCCCTAATGGGCCCTACATAGCCGAATTAGTCATCTAGGCCCATTTAGCCCTTTTTCATAACGGTCTAAGCCGTATTAACGCGCAATCTGACAAGATTCCAATTTTTACCAAATTTACCCAAATGGGCCCGGAAGCCCATTGGGCCTAATTTCAGCCCCTCAAGGCCCAACTTACCGTGATGCTAAAAATCATGCTCTTACCTGTTCCAACGACCCCGATCATCAACTTAGCGAATCTAGCTAACCAATGATCATTCGCTTGCTCACAAGTCCTCGAAATGCCAGAATTTCGGCATTTTAGCTTTTCGGCAAATATCGAGTTAAGCTACGAAGAGGGTTCGTTACACACTTGACTTGTGATATTCCTTGACGAGATCTCCTACTCGATTTCTCCTATAATCAACCGCTTATAGATTAGATCATGTTAGTAATTAAACCAAATCGAAGACTACCTATTAACATTTACATATTCGGCCACCATCCATAATGGCCCTAGAATTCATACCTTTGCCGAAATTGATGACTAGATCTAGATTTAGTCACTCCGATGATCCAAGCTTATCCAAATCGACACCCCACGCCTTGCTGCTCCTCCAACGTATCTACTCTACTCCACCATAAAACCTATAAAACAAATGAAGAAGCCGAATAAGGCTTATATCTCTAATCGGCCACCTCCCTAAACTATAGGGGTTTTGGCATTTGTCAACAGTTACTATTGAAATCAATTTAGAGTACGAATACTTACCACAGTTTCTCTTTTTGAATCCGTTTAAAGCCTAGAAGATAAAGGGATTGGCCACTAAAAAGTGAAGGAAAATAGAGAGTTGCTGGTCAACGAGAAATCGGCACCACAGGTTTCGGCTTTTGTGACTTTTCGGCAAAAGTAAAGATAGAAGTAGTGTATGAACGGAAGGGAATATTGAACAGGTTTCGAAAAAGAAAATGAAGGAAAAGTGGATGGAAGAGTGGTGGTTCGGCTAGAGAAGAAGAAAGAAAAAAGAAGAAAAGAATAAAATTACGGTTTACAGAAGAAAACGGCACAGCTAAATTCCTAAATACCGAAAATACTGCCCTAACACCCCTCTGTCGAAATCCCCTCCCTAATCCCCTCTAATCGGCTAACTCTATCTACCTCTCAAATCCCTAAAATCTCTCCCCTTATCCCTCCTTACTCCATGCGTTTGACTTATTCAAACTCTCTCCCACAGAGTTCCATTCGGCTACAACTCCTGCCTGCTCAAAGCATAAAAATTAACATCACCTTTGCCATCACAGGGAATCAAACCCAGGTCTTCCCCCAACCACTTATACGCCACCTTTTTAGCTCCCTAGTGGCGTCACTTAGCCACTTTACCAGAGGCTCTTTTATGATACATTTTACCCACAATTTTTAATAAGACTACCTATCCAAATCCCCTAACTCTTAAGTCCAAAATTCAAAAATTCTACGGGGTTTTGGCCAACACATGGGCCTTCCATAAGCCCATTTACACCCTCCACTTATGAATTTCGTAACCAAATACCAAATTTTAAAAACTTTACCAAAATCTCGAAAATCACGAAAAACCCAAAAATCAGGATGTTACAACTCTACCCTCCTTAAAGAAATTTCGGCCTCGAAATTTTACCTGATCCAAACAGTTAAGGGTATTGCTGGCGCATTGCTTCCTCGGTTTCCCAAGTAGCTTCTTCTTTGCCATGGTTTCTCCAAAGTACCTTCACTAATGGAACTGACTTCCTTCTCAGCACCTTGACGTCGCGATCAAGTATTTGCATAGGTTCTTCTTCGAAGGTCAAATTCGACTGTACTTCGATTTCTACAACTGGCACGATATGAGTTGGGTCAGAACGATATCGCCTTAGCATGGACACATGAAAAACGTCGTGAATACGATCCAAATCTGGAGGTAACTCTAGCTGATAAGCCATCGGCCCTATCCGTTTAATAATTCGATAAGGCCCAATAAACCGTGGACTCAACTTTCCCTTCTTACCAAATCTCAATATCTTCTTCCAAGGCGATACCTTCAAAAAGACCATATCCCCTACAGCATATTCAATATCCTTACGCTTCAGATCGGCATAAGACTTTTGTCGATCCGCTGCCTTCTTTAACCGATTCCTGATCACCTTAATTTTGTCTTCAGTATCTGCTACCAACTCTGGACCAAGTACTTGCCTTTCCCCCAACTCTGCCCAACACGTAGGCGAACGACACCTTTGCCCATATAGTGCCTTATAAGGAGCCATCTGAATACTTGCTTGATAATTGTTGTTATACGCGAACTCCGCCAATGGCAAGTAATCCTCCCAACTGCACCTAAATTCAATAACACAACCCCTCAGCATGTCTTCTAAAATCTGAATAACCCTCTCTGACTGCCCATCCGATTGAGGATGAAAAGCCGTACTAAAATCCAATCGCGTTCCCAACGCCTCAGGCAACTTCTACCAAAATCGAGATGTAAACCTTGGGTCTCGGTCAGAAATTATCGATACTGGCACCCCATGCAGCCGCACTATCTCTGCCACATACAACTTGGCCAACTTCTGAAGTGAGTAATCGGTTCGGACATGTATGAAATGGGAAGATTTCGTGAGCCTATCCACAATTACTCAAACTGAATCCTTCTTGGAAGGTGTCAACGGCAATCCACTTACAAAATCCATAGTTACCCTTTCCCACTTCCAAAGTGGTATCTTTACTGGCTGTAACAATCTTGAAGGTAGTTGATGCTCGGCCTTTACTTGTTGACACGTCAAACATTTCCCCACAAATTCGGTCACTTCTCGCTTAAGTCCAGGCCACCAATATAGCTCTCGCAAGTCTCGATACAACTTACTCCCTCCTGGATGCATAGCACAAGGTCCATTATGTGCCTCTTTTAAAATCATCAATATTAAGTCAGAGTCCTTCGGCATACAAATTCTTCCTCGAAAACAAAAAACCCCATCATTATTTAACCCAAAATTTGGATTCTCCCCCTTCTCAACTTGCTGAAACCGAGAAACCAATGACTCATCCTCCAACTGTTGCTTCTTAATCTGCTCCACCCAAGTTGGTCTCACTTGTAACTCTGTCAATAAGCTTCCATCGTCATACAAACTTAAACGAGCAAACATTGCCTTCAATTCCGCCACAGTCCTTTGACTTAACGCATCAGCCATGACATTTGCCTTACCTGGATGGTACTCAATCGAACAGTCATAGTCCTTTAACAACTCTATCCACCTTCGCTGTCTACGATTCAGCTCCTTTTGAATTAACAAGTACTTAAGACTCTTGTGATCCGTATAAATAATGCATTTCTCCCCATACAAGTAGTGCCTCCATATTTTAAGCGTGAAAATCACTGCTGCCAACTCCAAGTCATGCGTAGGGTAGTTTACGTCGTGAGGCTTAAGCTATCGTGAAGCATAAGCAACCACTTTACCCTCTTGCATCAACACATAGCCCAAACCTACATGTGACACATCGTTGTACACAGTGAAATCCTTACTAGACTCTGGTTGAATCAACACTGGCGCTTCTGCTAGAACCTTTTTTAACTTCTCAAAAGCCTCTTGCTGCTTATTTGTCCAAACAAATGGTGCTCCCTTCCTTATAAGTTTAGTTAACGATGCTGCGAACACAGAAAATCCTTCCACAAATCTCCGATAATAACCTGCCAACCCCAGAAAACTTCTGATTTCTGTTATTGACCTCGGTGGCTTCCATTCTAGAATTACCTCAATCTTTCGAGGGTCCACCTTGATTCCCTCAGCAGACACAACATGCCCCAAGAAGGTGACTTCCTTCAGCCAAAACTCGCACTTACTAAACTTTGCATAAAGTTGCTTTTCCTTTAGCACTTGCAGCACAACACGAAAATGCTCATCATGCTTCTCTTTTGTTTCCGAATACACCAAGATATCATCGATAAATATGACCACAAATTGATCCAAGTACGGCTGAAACACCCGATTCATTAAATCCATGAATGCTACCGGTGCATTAGTCAAACCAAAAGGCATAACCAGAGACTCGTAATGACCATATCGAGTTCTGAATGCCGTCTTGTAAATATCCACTTCTTTGACTCTCAACTGATGATATCCTGATCGAAAGTCGATCTTAGAAAATACCGAGGCTCCTCTTAGTTGGTCGAACAGATCGTCGATTCTTGGTAACAGATACTTGTTCTTGATCGTCAGTTTATTCAATTGCCGATAGTCAATACACATTCGCATGATCCCATCTTTCTTCTTTACGAATAACACTGGTGCACCCCACGGGGAAACATTTGGTCTTATAAACCCTCTATCCAACAGTTCCTGAATCTGAGCTTTCAATTCTACCAACTCCTTTGGTGCCATCCTATAAGGTGCAATGGACACAGGAGCTGTTCCAGGTAACAAGTCGATTCCGAACTCGACTTCTCTGTTTGGAGGTAATCTAGGAAGTTTCTACGGAAATACATCTTGAAATTGTTTAATGAACCTAACCGACTCCACAATTATCCCCTCAGGTTCAACTTGACTTACAAATGCCAAGTACGCCTCACAACCTTTCCGAATCAACTTTTCGGCTCTTAAAGCCGAAACAACATTGGACAAATAATTCCTTCGTTCCCCTGTGACCATTATCTCCTCATCTTTGGCAGTTCTTAGTACCATTCTCTTAGCAGTACAATCCAATGTCGCCCTATGCTTAGCTAGCCAGTCCATTCCCAAGATAAGATCAAAATCCCCAAATGGCAGCTCCATCAAATCTCCTACAAATATCTTGTCTTGTGTCTCTAAAGACACTGCCCTAAAGAGTTTATCTACCTTAACCGAGTGCCCTAAAGGGCTTATCACTGATACCCCACTCATCGTCTCCTCGAGAAGCACACCCAAAGCCCCAGATACATCACAAGCAACATACGAGTGTGTGGAACCCACATCAATCAAAGCAGTGTAAGGCGTGCTATGAATGAAGAACGTACCGGTTATAACATCAGGAGAGTCACCCTCCTCACGATGTCGTGCAGTATAAACCAACGCCAGCTGTCGAGATTCAGCATGTCCAGCACCTCTGCCAGGTGCCCCACGTCCACGTCCTCGTCCATTTCCATTGCCACCTCTACCTTGCCCACGACCTCTCTGTGATGGTGGTCCTCCTCGCTGTGGTTGGACATCCCTTTGCTCCGCAGCTAGTTCCTGAGCTGCTCTCCGAAGACATTTTCTGAACTTATGCTCCTTTGACCCACAATGAAAACATGCTCCAGTACGTTTCCAGCACTCCCCCATATACACCCTACCACAGTCCCTACAAGCCTGCGGTCTAAAGGTATTCACTGGAACTGCTCGAACCGGTTCCTCAATTTTAGCTCTTTTAACATACCTATTTGTAGCACTCGAGGGTCCAGAATCCCTCCTAAATCTGGGTCGATCCTTCTCACGATTCTGCCGTTTAGTTCTCTTTACTTCCTCGGCTATCTTAGCCTTTTCTACCAACACAGCAAAATCATGCTCCCTCTGTGGAGCTATCAGTATCCTAAGCTCATCGTGGAGGCCATCCTAAAATCGAACACTGTGCTCATATTTAGTCACAACTATCCCGCTGGCATATTGACTCAGCCTCAAGAATTTTGCCTCATACTCCGCAACAGTCTTATTACCTTGAGTCAGATTCAAAAATTCCTTTCAACAGGCAGCCACATAACTAGCTCCAACATACCTCCCATTAAAAGCAATCTTGAACAATTCCCAGGTTACTCATTCAATAGAGGTACTCTCCCTCACAGTGATCCACCACCAGTATGCCTCGTTTCGTAGCAACGACACAGCGCCCTTCAGCTTTTTCTCCACAGAGCAATCTAAATCGTCCATAATCCGCTCTGTTGCCTATAGCCAATATTCAGCCATGTTTGGGAATACTCCAGATACGCCCCTAAAAACTTCTGCTCCGTTAGCCCGGAGTCGTTCCAATATGGATCCCCTATTTACTGTCCCGGTGCTAGCTCCAGCAACCCTCTCCAAAACCCTTAACATTGCTTGGGACAAAGCATCATCCCCATGACCCAATCATAAGACCTGGTCTCGCTTGTTCGTGGCACGGATGCCTCCTCAGCTGGCCTACGCCCTGAGGATGAAGATTCTGCTTGCACCCTTCCGCGACCACGTCCACGGCCTCGTCCACGAGTTCCTCTTGTACTCATATCGAATTATCTGATTACGAATTTTATGATATTACTATAATGTTCAATTGTTTATCATTATCACAGAACGTAAAAGAGAGTATACTTACAGACTTGGAGCCGGGGATTTAGTGTGCCACTTATTCGGTTATCAAATTTTAGAAACCCAGAAAAACTTAAACCATTTTAACATGTATACCTTGTATAACATCTTTGAAAAGAACTTTTCAAAACCATTTCCAAAAATACCCCTCTTAGGCCTAAGTTTTTGAAAAGATTTTCAAACCTGATCCACAGTCGAGTTGTTGCAACCTGGCTCTGATACCACTAAATGTAACACCCCAAACCCGGCCCAGACGTTACGACCGAATCCGACGTGCCACATTGAAGTTAAAAATCCACGTTTCATTTTAGCGCTTTAAAACCAACTTTTGTTAAGCTTAACCAAGTGAATGGAAGCTGGGCACCAGGTAGGAATCCGTAACAGAGGAGGTGAGCCATGAAGACTGCTTAAGTACCAAGCTCTTTGATTGGATCCAATCCTAAACATGCCCACAACCATTGCCACATTAAATTATAACGAGTTGAAATTTCTTTGAGTAGATATCTTTGATAAATTGAATATTCATGACGTTGTGTTATTTTGAAATCAAGTATCGTTTTGAAAATGCGTACTAAGTCTAGCCCATTTGAATTATTATCAACCAGATTAAAGTTATTAAAAATAAAATAATCCCAGAAAAGAAAATAAAGTTAAAATGGCCTTATTACAACCCAAAAATAAATAATAAATAAGGTAAACTAAAGAAAACCAATCACTTATTTCAAAAGCCCAAAAGCGATCACCGTGGCCACTCTGAATCCCCTCCGGCTCCAAGCCCCCACATCAAGGCTCACCTGCAAGGTTAAGGAAAGGGGTTGAGTTTGGAAACTCAGTGTGCAACAAGCCCCTTTCAGAGCCCAAAACAATATCAGCCCGTTGGGCCTAAGCCCAACTTCAATCTCAACATATACTTGGCCGAAGCCTTTGCATTATTCATGTCACTGGGCCGAAGCCTTTTCATTATCATATCACCGGGCTGAAGCCTTTACTGTAAATGGTATGGCCCATAGGCCCATTCAATAATACATGCAACAACAATGAACCAATGCAAGCCCATTTGGAGAGACTACTCAACCCACCAACTGCTACTCTCTACACGTACCAACCAAGCTCTCCATGTGGGGAATAACTCAACCCACCCAACCAAACTCTCCATCGGCAAGATAGTCGCTTTATCACATAACCGCAGCCTACCCTCTTTTTAATAATCGGGCAAAGCCCTTTTCGATAAACCGGGCAACACCTTTTCGTGGCCCGGGCAAAGCCCTTTTTCTAAACCGGGCAAAGCCCTTTGCACTTCCTCCATCCATATAAAACCCAACCCATGCATATATGAATTTATCATGTGCATATCATACATATCATGTGCATATCATGTCAAATCATGTATATCAAAATCTCATGCATCAAATTCATAATTAAACCCTAGGGGTATAATTGTCCTTTATACCTAAGGGCAAAACAGTCATTTTCATATTATAAGGGTAATTTCCTAATTTTACCAAATATTAGGGTTCTCCATGTTCATTATCAGTTACTAACAATTTCATGTGTTTCGATAGCGATTCTAGCCCATTCTTAGCGAAACTGAGTTATTGGGCTAAAAACCCCTAATGGGCCCTACATAGCCGAATTACTCATCTAGGCCCATTTAGCCCTTTTTCATAACGGTCTAAGCCGTATTAACACGCAATCTGACAAGATTCCAATTTTTACCAAATTTACCCAAATGGGCCCGGAAGCCTATTGGGCCTAATTTCAGCCCCTCAAGGCCCAACTTACCGTGATGCTAAAAATCATGCTCTTACCTGTTCCAACGACCCCGATCATCAACTTAGCGAATCTAGCTAACCAATGATCATTCGCTTGCTCACAAGTCCTCGAAATGCCAGAATTTCGGCAAATATCGAGTTAAGCTACGAAGAGGGTTCGTTACACACTTGACTTGTGATATTCCTTGACGAGATCTCCTACTCGATTTCTCCTATAATCAATCGCTTATAGATTAGATCATGTTAGTAATTAAACCAAATCGAAGACTACCTATTAACATTTACATATTCGGCCACCATCCATAATGGCCCTAGAATTCATACCTTTGCCGAAATTGATGACTAGATCTAGATTTAGTCACTCCGATGATCCAAGCTTATCCAAATCGACACCCCACGCCTTGCTGCTCCTCCAACGTATCTACTCTACTCCACCATAAAACCTATAAAACAAATGAAGAAGCCGAATAAGGCTTATATCTCTAATCGGCCACCTCCCTAAACTATAGGGGTTTTGGCATTTGTCAACATTACTATTGAAATCAATTTAGAGTACGAATACTTACCACAGTTTCTCTTCTTGAATCCGTTTAAAGCCTAGAAGATAAAGGGATTGGCCACTAAAAAGTGAAGGAAAATAGAGAGTTGCTGGTCAACGAGAAATCGGCACCACAGGTTTCGGCTTTTGTGACTTTTCGGCAAAAGTAAAGATAGAAGTAGTGGATGAACGGGAGGGAATATTGAACAGGTTTCGAAAAAGAAAATGAAGGAAAAGTGGATGGAAGAGTGGTGGTTCAGCTAGAGAATAAGAAAGAAAAAAGAAGAAAGGAATAAAATTACGGTTTACAGAAGAAAACGGCACAGCTAAATTCCTAAATACCGAAAATACTGCCCTAACACCCCTCTGCCGAAATCCCCTCCCTAATCCCCTCTAATCGGCTAACTCTATCTCCCTCTCAAATCCCTAAAATCTCTCCCCTTATCCCTCCTTAATCCATGCGTTTGACTGATTCAAACTCTGTCCCACAGAGTTCTATTCGGCTACAACTCTTACGTGCTTAACGCATAAAAATTAACATCACCTTTGCCATCACAGGGAATCGAACCCAGGTCTTCCCCCAACCACATACACGCCACCTTTTTAGCTCCCTAGTGGCGTCACTTAGCCACTTTACCAGAGGCTCTTTTGTGATACATTTTACCCACAATTTTTCATAAGACCACCTATCCAAATCCCCTAACTCTTAAGTCCAAAATTCAAAAATTCTACGGGGTTTTGGCCAACACATGGGCCTTCCATAAGCCCATTTACACCCTCCACTTATGAATTTTGCAACCAAATACCAAATTTTAGAAACTTTACCAAAATCAAAAAAATCACGAAAAACTCAAAAATCGGGATGTTACAAGATATCCCAACCAATATCTTGTTTTGGAAAAATTTTAAAAATTTTAAAACTCTAGTTTTTCCTTAATTTTTTTTCCATTGCGTTTTCTAAACATGTTTTTTCCAACATCCACCATTACACACCTCAATGGGAGTTCTCCAGAACTCTAATCACCTACACACGAAGTTGTGGTTTTAACAACTAATACTTTGCAGATAAACTGTCAATAGCTATGGACACACAACAAAAACATCGCAGATGAAGTCTACCTATGGTTGTGGTTATACAACAAAATAATGCAAGTGAAAACTGACATTGGTCGTGGATACACAACATGTTTGTAGATAATAATTTTCACTAGGCTATGGATGCATAGCAAAAATGTTGTAGATGGAATCTGCCTTTGGTCGTGGGTTCATGGCAAAAACCTCACAGATAGGATCTAACTATGGTTGTGGTATACATCAAAATAATGTAGATAAATTGCCAATACTTGCTTAGAACATATCGTCTCACCCCATGCAATGCAATATAGCATGTTCGAACAAATCAATACAATAAAATTTGATATGCTTTTAACACAACAATATAGTAGCACTAGTATGCTCATAATAACTCGATTCGGTAGCAATTAATATGCCTAAGACAAATCAATTTAGTTGCAAAAGTCATGCTTTTCATGTATCCGGATTAACAGTAAAATAAGGCATGTTGTACATACGATCACAAATATAAATACAATATTCATATATAAATTGTTCACAATTCATGTAATTATGTAAATAAATACCATGATAATTCAATCAATCATGGATTCTAAAATAAGTCATACTATTAGGGACTAAATTTAACAAAACATAAAATCATGGGTTAAAATTGTAAAATTTGAAAAATAAGGGCACACAGTCGTGTGCCCAAGCCATGTGGGATGATATAGACCATGTGAAAGGTGTTACACTGCCGTGTAGCAAGGCCGAGTAACAGGCTGTGGCTGTGTGGAAATTGTAAAATTAAGCTGCAGGAGTGACATGGTCGTATGGTTCACGAACAACACTAGGGTTTTAAGGGCACATGGCTGTAGGGTGTACCGTGCGATGGGTCGTGTGGTCCACATGCCCGAGTGGCCTTATCCTAGGCATATTTTTGCCTTGATTCGCTTGTAAAAGAACACACACCTTCATCGGGGTCTCAAACAATGATCCTCACATCCAAATTTGATCAGGGTTTCTTATAACAAGTCTTTCAACGAACAATTACGCAAGAATTAACAATGAGTTTCAAGATTTTCCAAGGTTAATGAAAGATTTGATAAAAATCAAGACTGTTTTAACAATTGCAAGATTATCAATAGGTGAGTATTTTGTAGAACTTCAAGATCGAGTATTGAAATTGAAATATACTTACCGATTCTTGGCCAGGATTAGAAACAAGATTGTCATCATTTCGCTAAATTGATAGGGAGAACTATTGAACTATGATCAATTTTAGATTCAGGATTGCAAAAATAATTTAAACAATGTAAAGAAAATAATTTCAAAGAAAAAGATGAAGAATGGGAAAAAGAAATGGGGAAAACAAGAGTAAAAATTCAATCTTATTTGGGGAAAGAAGTTATAGTTCTATTGTAATTAGAAAAGGGGTTAAATACTTAGGGTTTCAAAATTAGAGGGGCTGGTTGACAAATTTCCCTCTTTTTGTCAAAAATAAAAATGAAATAGAAGGTGATTAGCTTGATTTGAACCTTAGAAGTAAAGGGAGAAATGAAAAGGCCTTACCATTTGGGCTGTTACCCACACTTGACATATTTTTACCAAAACTAATAAATATCCTAGTTTGATTTTGTTTCTTGGTTGCTAAAAAAATAAAAAGAAATTGGAAAGAGTGTGGATTGAGCCTTGGTTCTCTAAGTAGTATACTAAGCTCTTAACTATCAAGACTAAGGCTCATTTCTTGGTTAATTAATTCATCTAACCCTATATATTTTGAGGTGTTACAGTTCTCCCTTACTTAAAAAAATTTCGTTGTCAAAATTTACCTACTGACGCATCAATTGCTCAATCAAAAAATCCGTTATTCCCCTATTCAAACCAACCACCACACTTTCACTATGTAAATCTGATCCTTATACAATTTCAGACAATACTTCTCCTTAAACTTCCTATGAGCTTACTACGGTAATATCAATAATGGTTCTTTTTACTCCATCGTCTAATTATCAAACATGTTACAAGAAACTTTTGAATGGGTGGATCCTATGTCTATTAGGGCAAAATACCTTTGACGTCAATGAATGCATCTCTTTCGTCGTGACCTTTAACGACATAATTAAATTGAATAGACATTAATGGGCATAATATCATGAAATTTGGTGGTTTTTAATTAAGGTTAATTTGGTAATTTGCTTAATATAGTTAATTAAATAAAATAAAATCCATAATTTTAGTTATCATCTTTGTTCTTGACGAAATCAAGAAAAAAAACAACACTTAGGTTTTCATTCGGCCAAGCTTTGAAGGTTAGATTGAGGTACAATTTTAGCTCAGTTTTTAATGATTTTTACATTTTTGTGATCGTTGTTTCCTATTCTAGCTAGCCCGTACCTTAGATTTTGAAATTGTTAAAGATTTTGAGATTAGCCATTGTTGAATCTATGTGCTCTTTGATGTTTTATGATATATTATAGAAGCTTGATGATAGTTTTACATGTTTTGTTAAGTGATTTTTGACAAAAATCTCAAAAAAGGGATTAAATAGAGAAATTTTAAAATTAGGTGGGTAAAAGTGTGAATAAATTGAAAATATGGGCTGCTAGTAGTATATAGTAAATTTGGCTAGGCATGGGTTGGTACTAAATTATATGAATTTGCAATTTTATGTGATAAGGACTAAATTGTAAAAATACGAAAAGTATGGGGAAATGTGTAAATTTGCCAAAATATGAATTATTGGCTAAATTAAATTGATTGATTACTGAATGTATTGAATGTGATAATATATAGATCAAGATAAGCTGAGATCGGAATTAGATCGAGGAAAAAGAAAAGTAGACGAATAGCCGATAGTTTCCATCCGAGCAACTCGAGGTAAGTTCGTATAATTAGAATCAAACTTTTAAATACTTGTATTTATTTGAATTGAATGTATATAATTAAGGAATTGATATACTTGGAATACTAGTGCCTAATTGATATAGATTGATGGCTACCGAGCCCCGTTTGAACCGTATGAATTTGTAGGATACGAGTGACATGTCACTAGGGTTTCTGTTTTAGTCGAGCTCATACATTTGTTGCGAACTCACCACAGCTTGTATGAGCTTACCAATATATCAGCTCATAAGAGCTTATTGTTCTCAGCTCATATGAGCTTACTAATTTTGCTCGTCAGAGCTTACTGTCCATCAGCTCAGGAGGAGCTTGCCGATCATGGTTCAAAAGAATGGAAATGATAATGAATTGATGGAATATTGATGTATATCACCCAAGTATCCTTTGAAGTTCTAATGGGTTCAACAGGCATAAATACTGTTTATAATGATGAGTACTGTTATTGAGTGAATTATTGATTATATAATTGAGAGTGAAATGTTGAATATGATATCCATGATATATGAATTTGGTATGATATATATATTGATATTGAATTGAGATAATGGATGATTTCATGTAATTATATAACTAACCTATTGATGAATGCTTGTGTTAGGCATTTGGAAATTGTAATAAGTTTACCTTATTTATTTATCTTGATTTGGTATAAATGGTAAGTTTAATTCTGAATTATACGGGCTTACTAAGCTATAAAGCTTACTCTGTTTCTTTTTCTATGCTTTATAGAGGTTCATTAGCTCGCTTGTTTCGGACAAGTCAGAGTTACACATCACACTATCCAATTGCCGATTGGTACTTTTGAACTTTTGGATAATTGTAAATATAGCATGTATAGGCTAGTTATAATGGTCTTAATTATGGTTACTTGAGATTATGGTTTTGGTACATTTTGTGTATAGGTTAAGCCATGTGATTTGGCTAAACTTGATGTTATGTTTTGGCAGTTTTGGCAAATGGTTGATAAAATGGAAAATTCATGATGTTAATTAGGTATTTGAATACTATGATGAGTTGGTATCATATATGTATGAAATGTATTGGAATGACTGCCTATTGAGTTATGAATTGATGAAAATTTATACTTGTGCATGTATGTGAAAATAGGGTGGCATAATGGCTTTGCAAATAGCCTATTTTTGTCCACACGGGTAGAGCACGGGCGTGTGTCTCAGTCGTGTGTGACACACAATCATGTTACATGGCCGTGTGTCCCCTGGTGTTGATATTAAAATAAAGTCAGTATGCTCTACATGGTCTCACACACGGGCGTGTGACCGCCGTGTGGTACAAGTTAGTATACCCCCTATTTGGCACACGGCCTGGCACACGGACGTGTGACTTGGATAAGTTAGTATACCCTAAAGTTTTGGCATAGCCTAGCACATGGCCTGCCACACGAGCATGTGTGGCCATTTCGAAGGGCACACGGGCTAGACACACAGGTGTGTGGTCGAGCGTGTGACCCAAGTCAGTATGTATGCCCTGTTTCCACACGGTCTGAGACACGGACGTTTCTATTAGTCGTGTGAGGCACACGACCTGTTCACAAAGGTGTGTGAACCCTAAAATGTTGAAATTTTTCTAAGTTTCTAAAATTTTCATATGTTATCAGTTTTGTTCTGAACCATTTCTAAAGAATGTTTAAGGCCTAGTATGACCCTTATAAGGGACAATATGATTGTATTGGATGGTATTTGTATATGAATGCGTAAATGTATGAGTTATGTAGGTTAAATGATGCGTAATGATCGATAATACCTCGCAACCCTACTCTAGAGACAGAGACGGGTTAGTGGTGTTACAATTTTCTTGCCTCAGTTCAATGTGCACCAGCTGTTGCGGCATTTGCGGCCCTATTTTGACCTTGGCCCCTTAGAGGTAACTAACCTAATCTCTAGTTTTGGGTTGGAGCTTGTACCTGCTTGTTTGACCAAGGACAATCTTTCTTCATATTCCATCGACCCACATATGAAATAGGTGCCCATTTTCTTCCAACATTCGCTTGGATGGTGCCTACTATAATACGTATAGTTGTAAACCTTATCTTTAGAGTTAGTTACCGCGACCCTTTGCTGCAGACTACCCTCTCTGACTCATTTATAAGATGATAATTCTAGTTAGTGGAACCTGAATCACTTTTAATCGAGACCTTACTCTTCTCCCATTTATCTTGTTCCACTTGTTTGATCTCCTCCAAAATTTTTAATTCTTCCACTAGGGTCTCAAACACCCATTCTTGGTGTGGAGCAACCAAAATTTTGAGGTCAAAACACAACCTATTTTCAAACCTCACACACTTATCTTATTCTGTGGTGACCATTCCTTGAGCATAACAGATGAGTCCTAGAAATTTAGTCTTATACTCCATCACAATTTTATCTTCATGTTTTAACTCAATGAACTTGAGTCTACAAGCTTCCACATACCTAGTGCCCACAAATTTCTTTTGAAAGGCCTCTTGGAAATATTCCCAAGTTATACGTTCAGTCTGTACCAACAATAGGCCTATTCCCTAAGTAAGGATACTATACCCTTTATAACATATGCCACCAACAATAGGCCTATTCCCTAAGTAAGGATACTATACCCTTCAACTTTATCTCCGAAGTACAGTCTAGAACCTCTAGAATCTTCCATCAACTCTATAGACTCCATCCAATATTCTGCCACAGTGGCAGTCGTTCCAGCAACACCATTGAATGTTTTAGCCCCATTCGATCGAAGCCTCTCATCCATGGCTCCCTGATCCAGTTTAGGATCCAACAACCCTTTCTAAAACCCTCAACGTCGCCTAGGTCATGGTGTCATCGCCATTTTTGTAACCTCTACCACCATTGGTGTTAGATTTCTCAACATTATCATCCTCAAGGATTGGGTTTTCCCCTTGAACAATGGGTGGCTTAACAAGTGCAGCCTTACACAGTCTACCCTACCACATCTACCTTGATTGTTCATAGTTATCTTTCAAGAATTTTTAGTCTAAGGTATATCTATAGTTTCCAAAAAAAATATTCAAGCATTAGTTACTTTTCCTAAGTATTCACACTCTAGGGTATACAACGTATTCTAGCGTAACAGTAACTAAAGTAGGACCGACATTGGAGTCTTTGATTTAATTTCCTTCGAAAAATTAAATTTTCAAAATCTTGTGGCATGAATTTTTCCAAAATACCCCATTTTAAAACATCCAAAATAATTCAAATTTCTACAGTCCGAGTTTTGTAAAGCTGACTCTGATAGCACCAAATGTAACCTCTCTAACTCAGCCCAAACGTTAGACCCAAATTTGGAAGATTACATTAGCCATCAAAATGGCTCAATAAGCTATCAAAGTTTATAAAACCATTATTTTGAAACATTAATTTATTTCTAGAAGAAGACTTGGTCTATTTTTAAAAGAACCCATGAATTATCAAAACCAATTAATTTGAACATTTTTCTTGTAACGGTAATTATTTTTGGAAACTCAATTAGTTTAATTATTCTTCCAAAATATATTTATAATTTGATAGCGAAAAGTGATATTTATCTTAGTTTTAATAAAAACTATATTTCATTCATAATAAATTAAAATCCATATTTCAGATTTTAAAATTTAACTAAAAACAACCTAAATATCATGCATGTCATATCAAAGCGAAACTAAAAGTCTCATGCCGTAGTTTGAATATAAAACCATTCAGTCTTTGAATAATAAAATTATCAGATAGTATTTTAAAATAATTTAATAAGCAAATTCGAGCAGAATCCCTCTAGATGTTAAGTCCGTGTCCTAACCTAGTGGGTTGTCTGTAAAGATGGAAATTAAAGGGGAGTGAGCTATACGGCGTAGTGTGAGTTCCATCACAAGCAAAATCGTTGTAAACTATTGATAAGTCATACTAAATAATAACACATAGAATAATCGCAATCAAATAGAAAATTAGAGTATTGGTTTTATTTTAGATTAACCATATATAGTATCTCAAAATTCATGATAGCAATTTCAAAATATCAGTATTTCAGATCACTCAACGATTTATACCTAAGTATAAATATGTCATTATAGAAAATCTGATTTGTATGCACATGCTTAATGAATGCCATACAATTTTGGTTTAACAGAAAAGATCCTACCCTATCGCTACACACCACGATAGAAGTTCCCTAGAATTCCAATCACCTACATGTTGAGTTGTGGTTTTTATCACCAATACTTTGCAGATAAATTACCAATGCCTCTGGACATGCAACAAAAACATTGTAGATGGAATCTACCTATGGTTGTGGTTACACAGCAAAATAATGTAGGTAAAAACTATCATTGGCTGTGGATGTACAACATGTTTGCGGATAATAGTTGTCGTTGAGCTGTGGATGTACAACAAAAATGTCACAGATGGAATCTGCCTTTGGCAGTGGGTTTACAGGAAAAACATTGCAAATGGGATTTGCCTATTGCTATGGGTACACAATATAATAATGCAGATAAACTGCCAATACTTTCTCTTCACATATCGTCCCACCCTATGCAATCTAATATGGCATGTTCAAACAGATCAATACAATATCATTTGATATGCTTTTAACACAACAATACGGTAACACTAGTATGTTCATAATATCTCGATTCAATAGCAATTAATATGCCTGAGACGAATCAATTCAGTAGCAAAAGTCATGCTTTTCATGTGTCCAAATTAACAGTAACATAAGGCATGTTGTATATACAATTGCAAATATAGATACAATAGTCATATATTAACTATTCACAATTTATGCAATTATGTAAATAAATACCATGATAATTCAATCAATCATGGATTCTAACATAAAACATACTATTAGGGACTTAATTGAACAAAATTAAACATTAAAATAGTTTGGAAATCAATTAGCAACTAAACTGAATAAAACATAAAATTTTGGGTTAAAACTATAAAATGTAAAAAAGAGGGATACACGTGTAACAGCCTGTTTTCAGTGAAATCGGAACAATATTTTTTGGACCACAAAACTGAGCCAGAAAGAAAATTTTATTCTAATATAATTGCATGGTCTGCAATAAGATAGGGATGTTATATGAAAATTTTGATAAGAAAATTTTACCAATTATGCGTTTAATTAGGGAAAGGACCAAATTGTATAAAATGCAAAAGTTGAGTTCTACTAGCTAATATGATCAAATAGCTATGGAATTCAAAATAAGAGGTCTTTATAAGGTAATTAGACCATTAAAGAAAAGTTAGCAGCTATTTTTGATGAATCATCCATGGAAAAATTAGAAAAGGATAAGGACTAAATTGGAAATGAAAATAATTAAAGGATGATAAATAATTAAAAAGAAATATTGTAACACCCCGAACCCGAGACCATCGCCGGTGTCGGACACGAGGGGTTAGCAAGCCAAGTTCACTTGTTTTGCCCATCCATTGGACATTTCCAGTCAGGCTGGAAAAACTGCGTCACTGTCGCCTTAAAATCATATCTCGAGTTTCAAAACTCGGAAACTGGTTTCGTAAATTTTCCTGAATTTAGACTCATATATCCATCCATGGATTTATTTCTAGAATTTTGGTCGGGCCAATTGGTACAGTTTATTAGTTAAAGTCACCCATGTTACAGGGATCGACTGCTCTGACCTTCGCGCGGTATAACTTGAATATCTCTCTGTACAGGGCTTTAATGTTGGTGCCGTTTGTTTCTAATGAAACTAGACTCAAAATGGAATCTGTACATATAAGGTATGTCTCCTAATTCTTTCTGGATAATTTATAGTAAATTTTTAAAGTTGCAACAGGGAACCCAGAAACCGTTCTGGCCCTGTCTCACAATAGCTTTAATATCTCTTAACATGTAACTCCTATGACCATTTCGTTTCTTCCATATGAAAATAGACTCATCAATGTTCATTTACATAGCTGATTCACTATTTAATACCATTCCTACAAATTTTGGTGATTTTTCACATTCACGTTACTGCAGCTGGCAGCATCTGTTTTAAGGTAGGTCTTACCTATTTTGTAGTCTCCATGAACCAACTAGTCTTGCCTTACATAGGTCCACATATGATCATTTTAACCATGCCAATGGCTGATCATGTGACCAACATTCCCATTTCCAATTCATAGTCACATCATGACACCATATATATATATACAAACCGCAAATAGTTTAAGTTGATACTTCACTATTACGAGCCATTTTCGCATGGCCGTACACATATACATCATAACATATTTAAACCAACAAGGGTAGTCCTATACATGCCATTTCAAGTTCAACCAAGAATTTATACCAAAATGGGGCTTGATAGTGTGGATGACTTCGACTTCAACGATCCCGAATCCGATTGCTATCGAGCGAAATCTAGAAAACCGAGAGCCAAAGCGGCAGAGTAAGCATTTTATGCTTAGTAAGTCTCAAGGAATATAATCAACTCTAATTACAGCAATACATTCACATAGTTAAATGCATCATTTCATTAATGCACATTCACATAATCATACTTACTTCACCATCCCAACTCTTATGTTCATACACAAATAACGGCTTCATTAAGGCCGATAACTCGTTCCATCATAGGAGCGGATATTCACACTCTTACTCCTAGCGCAGCAGCACACACCGCACTTACCTTGTCATTGGGAAATTTCACAAGTGCATTAGCTGAAATTTTCCAGCAAGCTTATAATTTTCAAATCACATACCTTCGAGTTTAACCGGATGTCGCTACTCGATCAATCGCCTTCGGGACATAGCCCGGTTATGGTAACCCGCACCAAGGCCTCACGGGACTTAACCCGGATATCACGATTTGCACAAATGCCTTGGTCTTAGCCCGGATAGAATGACTCGTCGAATGCCTTCGGTCTTAGCCCGGATGTAGCCACTAGCACAATTGCCTTGGTCTTAACCCGGTTATAATTTCCAGCATAATTGTCTTGGGGCTTAGCCCGATATCATTCAATTTCTCATGCACACATACATCAATAATCATTGGACATACATATTTATTTTCGTTACTAAGGCTCAAACACAATTATAATCACTAACATAATCGCCTTGGGACTTAGCCCGGTATCATTCAATACTCATACACACATAAATCAATAATCAATACATCCATATTTCATTCCACATAATTCAAGTAAGGTCACTTCTTGAGGACTTACCTCGGATGTTGTCGAACGGCTTTTACGGCTATTCGATTACTTTTTCCTTCCCCTTGTCCAATTGTGGCTCTCTTAGCTCTTGAGCTAATTCAAACAAATTCAATTTATCAAAACCTCATTGTGCTAGCTTATGGCCGAATATGACAAGGGATTTAAATGGTCATATGGCCACCCTTTAGCTTGAATACACAATGGTCATGCACATTTTATACTACATCAAGCAATTCAATACAATTTATTCGAGCATCAAGGAAAAGCTAAGGCCTTCAATAGGCTACCCAAGGCCGAATATACTTGTCCATGTTGAGGCCAATTATGCACTTAATACCACACAAAACAGCATGCATTTTACTAGTTAATGCTTTGCATATTGTAGCTCAAAACTTACAATATAGCATCAAGCACTCATATGTGTGCTAGGCGAATGTGCTTACAATTTCACAATTATTCTTCAACATCTTCTTCTTTAAACAAACTTATTCATCACTTCCTTCATAACCAAAACATCATGTGCAAACATATATATACATATATGAGCATGGCCGAATTTCAAGGTGTCCATAGCCATCCAAAACACAAATTTTAACTAACATGCAAGAAGCATGAACCATGCTCATGAATGCATCATGGCCGAATATGACAATCATGCTCCTTTTCAACTTCAATCATGATAAAACAAAAGAAAGCTCAAAATCTTACTCAAGAGTAGACAATCCATCATTGCATGCATCATCATCAAGCTTCACACTTAGCATGCAATGGCTTTATCACCATAACAACTTTGGCCAAATACCATTTCCATGGCTTAACAAAGATTTGAGCCATGGCTAACATGCACATCAAGTTAGCAACCAAAACATGCATGAAACTCCTAACACAACCTCATACATACCTTAATCTTGATGCAAACTTAGCCAAATCTCCTTCTAGATCTCTTCCAAACCAAGCATGAAGCAAAATCCTCCTTCTTCCTTAGTTTTGGCTCAAAGAAAGGATGAACAAAATTTTTTCTTTCCTTCTCTACAACTCACGGCAATGGGGAGGGATTACCACACTCACACACATTTTTTTCATTTTTTATCACCCATACACCTTTGTTTATTATTTCACCCTAATGCACCAACAAAACATGTTTCATGACATGTTTAGCCCATCCTCCTTGTCATGGCCGGCCACCACCTATAAAGGGGGAATTTGACATGCAAGTCCATTATTTTGCATGCATGCTTTAATTAGTCATCACACATTTCCTATCATACTTTCAAAGTTCATTACTAAGTCCTTTCTTGTGGAATTCACCCTTATAACACTAAATCAATCATCATAAAGTGTCATACATGAGCACACACATATTATAGGCATCAAAATAAATTTTTAATTATTTTTATGCCTCGGTTTTGTGGTCCCGAGACCACCTTCCGACTAGGGTCAATTTTGGGCTGTCACAAATATCATATTATTATCATCTTCATCCCCAAAATTCTATGGAAACCCTAGGAAAGAGAAATCAAGCTTTCTTGCTTAATTGGGTAAGCATCATTATCCCGTTTTTAGTAATTTTTATATTTTTGATATCAGAATAGTTTAATCTATCTATTTTGGGGATAAATTTGTAAAGTTATCAAAGTATCAAAGTTTTTCCATTGATGAATATGCTAAAATTTTGAAATTTATGGTAGAAAATGAAAGGTTGTTGATAGATAAACAACTTTTGTAAAGTGAATTTTCATGAAATTGTGATTTAAGGACTAAATTGTAAAGATGTAAAATTCATGGAAAATTTCTAATTTTCATGAAATATATGTGCTGTAAATGTTACATGTAAAAATCAGTTAGGCTTGGAATAAGGATTAAATTGTATGAATTTCACTTTCCGACCTAGGGATAAAATTGTCATTTATGGAAATTATAGGGGCAAAATGGTAAATTTTCCTAGGATGTGAATTGAATTAAATTGAGTATGAAATAGATTAAATTGACATTAAATTCATTTATATAGATTTGGAAAGATAAAAAAAAGAGTTAGATCGAGGAAAAAAAATGTGCAAGATTAGTAGACTTTTATATATGAACAAGTGTCGAGGTAAGTTCATGTAACTAAATCGTGTTTATTTATATGCTTAAATTGAATGTTGTATGTCTGAATTTTGTAAATTCTATTGATGTGAAATTGAGTATATGATCAATAAAGCTGGATAAATGTTAAGTTCCGTTTGAATAATAAAATTCGATGGATACATGATTTCCCGTATTGATTAAAGTCCTGCATATGTTGCGGATAAACTATAGCTCAGACAAACAATCCTGTTATAAGCCCTCTCAAGCATCCTGTTATATAGTTCCTGCATGCATTCTGATTTGTAGTGATCTTGTTGCGCACTACCACGGCTTTTTGTGAGCGTCCTGTTACATGATTCAATCAGCTGTGGTCTAGCATTTATTATGCACACAGATGCTGCTCTTCATAAGAGTCCTAATATAAGCTCTTATGAGCTTCCTGACATGGCTCACTTGAACTCCCTGTTATGCTATCTGAAGCTCCCTGATTAAAACTCTTATGAGTTTCCTGTTTAGCCCAGATAAGCGTCCTCTTACATGGCTCATTTGAGCATCTTGATATGTGGTCGAGAGTGTGCTCCCTGATTTAGTGCACTAATGGGTACCCCTGAACATGAATTTACGGATCATAGATGCGTATACCTCGTGTATACTACTTGAGTATCCATCGAAATTTCAATGGTTCAATGGATAAAACTCCTAAAATGAGAAACTATGAGTTAAATGAATTATATTTCAAATGTTACTAAAATACTTGGAAATTTGTAGCATGATGAGCCTATCTCTGTGTTAGTGAAATTATATGTTATTTATATGAATAACTTGTTGGATAAGTTCCTGTGATTAGGAAATTGGCCAAATTTGTTTTGGATGCATGTTTTGAATGTTTACTTTAAATGAATAAAAATGGTCAGCTAATTTTTTGTTATACGAACTTTCTAAGCATTAAATGCTTACTAGGTTTATTTTCTCCTATTTTATAGTGCTCGTGTAACGCCTTAATTCTCAAAAACACCTGTTAAAATTGTTTTTGTGTGTGTGATTTGGATGTATGTCTGCCTTAGTGGTGTATTGCTCTGGGAGTGTCTGAGAAGTCATGGGTTCAAGTCTTGGCTTGAGTAAAATTTTGGTTCTACTTGAAAAAACCTTGGCTAGAGACAGTAGGCTTCTTAAAGTAAATGTGGTTAATATATGACACAAAAAGCCTACTGATCTAGTGGTAAGGGGCGTGTTGTATATGCTAGTGGTCTGAGGTTCGAATCCCTATTTGTGTATAGGGAGATTATTTTTACTGTTTGCCTTGGAAGGTGATAGTGTTTGACCAAAACACTAATGTATGGAGGAGAATTTGAATCGGTCATGGAGGGATTGTAGGAGGGGGTTAAGAAGAGATTTGAGGAAAATTTTGTGGAATTTGGAAATGGAAGGAGTTGTGGCTGAATGGGACTTTGACCACTCAGGATTTCGGGTATGAGTGGTAATTGGTCACTTCTTTTGCGGTTTGGCAAAATTCAGAGTCCTTTCACTCTTTGTTTCTGAAGTCTCTTATTGCTGTTGTTCTCTAGTGCATTCTTGGTTCGGGTGTGTTTCAATTCCTCCTTCTCCCCTTGTTACTTTATTGTCTAAGCTGATTCTCTACTATTTCTGTTTCAGTTTTGAGGCAATTGCTCTCTACTCTCTTTTCGTCTTTGCTTTTCTCAATCATTCATCCTTAGCTGAATTTATCAGCTCCCTTTCTTTTATTCTCGTAGTCATCTGAGTTTATCTTCTATAGTGACGTATACTCCTTGCTCCTCTTTCTTCCTCTTACCTCAAGCTATTCTTGCTGCGATATCTACCTTTTTGATAGTCAGGCCAATTATTCCAACCCTTCCGGCGTAGTTTGGTTTTGGTGATCTGATAAATCGGTAAGTGTCATGGTATTGCTTAAGGCTGAATACTCTTTTCCTTTTGTGCTGATCCTTATCTTCCTTGTCTCAGGTGTGAAGATCTTTTCAGTTTCTAGTTCTCTCTGAAAAGGGAAGGAATTATTAGTAGATCTTGAAGCAGTCGAAACTTCGCCCTCATTTCTCGATCAAGGTAACTCTAGGTGTTATTATTGTGGTCAACTGGGGCATGGTTTGGTTGGAAGAGTGTTGGCCGATTATCCTACTTTCACCTATCATGGGTTTTGTGTTCTCTTTAAGCCATAATAATGTTGCAAATCATGTGTTTGTGTGATCATTGCTAATAGGTTTTGCTGTCCATGTAGCTTTTCAATTGTAGAGTAAAGCAGCCTTAGTCATCAGTTCAACAGGGCTAGCCGCACTTCGTAATCAAGGCAAGTTTAGATATTATTTTAAGTTGAGGATCGAAAAGGGTGAATAACTCTTGTATCAAGTGACTAACGAAATATCCTATTTGAATGTAGGTTTAGGGGGGAACTCTTGGGCCGAGCGCACATTTCGCCTCAGATGTGTGAACATTACCAATAGATGTGTGTAGCAAAAGCCGAAAAGCCGCAAAAGCGGGGATGTCGACACCACATGGGCGTATGGCCGCCCGTGTGGTAGGCCATGTATCGAAACATGGCCGTGTGGTCAACGAGATGGCCATGAGAGCTTTTATGAGCCAAAACAAAACTGGGCCAAAATAGGCCGTGTTGGCCCAATGGGCTTGTGGGCCCCACATGGTGAAGTCGCACCAAGTGTGGTAAATATTGAGTTAGGCCGTGTAAACTACATGGCTAAGGCCATTCTTGGTCTTTGTGGGCCAGACGAGCATGTGGGCCCATATAGGCCCACAATATGGGCTACAGGCCTATTATTACTGATTGAGTGCTAAGGTTGCATGGGTCGCCTGAGACGACTGTAGACCTACTGTTGGGTTAGTAAGTATATTTAGATCCTATATTGATGAGATGACCATTATACCTCTATAAGGTAAATTGACTAAAATACCCCTGTATAATATAAGATTATTTTTGAGCATGACTTCTTAGCATACATGTATGATATTATGTTGCATTATATGGAGTGGGATATTTATATGATTTTGAAGGAAGTGTACTGAAAGCCTATAAGCCTATTACTAGCAGCTTTGCTGCAAATACTGATTTTATACCTAAATCAGTAAGACTTGGTGTGTAGGGTTGTGTGGGTCGATTTTATCCCTATATGGTGTGTAGGGTTGGTACGGAGACGGTGTATAGCGAATGGATTGGGTAGGATCCTTTGTTTGCATATTTGTACCGAAGTGGGCTCAGGCTCAAGCCCAGACTGCGACTATTTCTAAAAAGGGGCTATGGCCCCTAACTGAAACTGAAAGGGCTTAGGCCCAGATTTTATTCTAATTCTCTGCTATTTTGGGATTTCACACACTAATTTTTCGTAAACTCACCCGTCTGTTATCTGTGCAGGAAATCCCTAGGCTTAATTGGATCGAGGTGACGGAGGACTCAGAGGTGGCCACTCCATGTAGTATTTTATTATAGATTATGGTTAATATTTAAATTCTTGGGTTTTTATTTTGTAATAAGGCCGTTTAAAGTTTATTTAATTTGGGGATTTATTTATTTTATCTTACCTGTTAGTAATAGGACTCGGGTTTTCAAAAAAATACAAACAAATGTTTTTCTAAAAACATCAAGTTTATGCAACACGTTTTAAAAGCTTCTGTAATAAACATGGTTTTAAAGTTTAATAATAAACTGGTATACTTACTATTTTACTTAAACAACTTGAGTTTTCTCAATAAACTAGGCCTTCTAACCATTTGTTAAGAACCTAAAGAAGTTTTTATAAAGAATGGATTTTTCATCAATTAGTGTTTTCGAAACCACTCCATTGTGACATCACAGATTCAGCCATAACGTCTAGGCCAAGTTTGGGGTGTTACATTTAGCGGTATCAGAGCTAGGTTACAAAACTCCGGTATGGGTTTGGGTTTTCAAAAAACATGGAAATGTGCTACTGAAGGAGTGGTACACCAAGTCTCCGCACCAATCTTGTAAGTCTTTTGATTGTATATACTGAAATAAGATTACTGAAATGTTATTACTGAGACTACTTAGGGTAGTAAAACTGTATTGAGACTTTGTGGTTAGAGCAAACTTTGAATTACGAACTGTGAAAACAAACTCTGAAATAATATTATTCATAAAGTATCTTTAATAAACACTAGAATAGTAAACTGATTGGCATAAAACTTTGAATACAGATAGAAGCGTGATTGGATAATGAGCATTAGGGGTATTCATGGTAGAGGCCGCGGCAGAGGCCGTGGAGGAGCTCGGGCTGGGTTATTGTCTTCTGGACACCAGCCTAATGAGGAAGTTAGAGAGGAACTAGTTTCACCTATGGCTGAGCTAGGTTCTCAAAATCGAGCAGTTGGGGACGATGCGTTGTCCCGAGTAATGTTGAGAATTCTGGAGAGGGTCGTTGGGCCTGGTACTAGTAATCTGGGTGATGGGTCAGTTACGAAACGACTCAGGTCTAATGGGGCGAAAATATTCAAGAGTATTGCTGGAGTTGCCCCTAATGTGACTGAATATTGGATGAAGGCCACAGAAAGGATCATGGATGACCTTGACTGCTCCCGTGATCAGAAGCTAAAAGATGCAGTATTTCTAATGAGAGATGAAGCCTACCAGTAGTGGCTTAACGTCAAAGAGGGCACTCAAGCTGATCGTTTGACTTGGAAGGGTTTTAAGACTACTTTTTAGGCTAAGTATATGGGTGCCAGCTATGTGGATGCCCGTAGAAGGGAATTCCTGAATTTAACATAGGTGATAGGACAGTGGCTGAGTATGAGGCCAAATTTTTATGACTTGGCTGCTATGCACGTGGGACGGTGGCAACAAAATACGAGTGGTGTGTTCGGTTTGAGGATGGCCTCAGGGATGGTTTAAGGGTTTTGATAGCTTCTTAGAGGGAGCGAGATTTTATAGCACTAGTTGACAAGGAAAAAATCGTCGAGGATGTGACATGCATTGAGCTCCAGAACAGAGAGAAAGGTAGAGGTAAGAGAGATGCTGAGCCCTCAAATTCTTTTCAGAGGCTCAGGAAAAAGTGCAGAACTGATGGGTCAATTAGAGTTAGGGTCACTGCTACTGCTACTGCTGGACCGTAATTTTGTACTAATTGTGGAAAACACCATCAAGGCAAGTGTTGAAGAAAGTTGGGTGCATGTCTGAGATGCGGATCTTTGGAGCACCAGGTTAAGGATTATCCACAGAGGCCTGATTAGATGCAAGCTACTGGTATGGGTACTGGTCAGCTACCGAGAGGTGTTCAGCAGCCACTAAGAGGCCGTGGTCAAGCCAGGGGTGGTAATGGTATGAGACGTTGTCGCGGAGCACCGGGCAGAGGTATTGGTCATACTGAGGTGAGGCAACCGGCATTAGTTTATGCTGCATGTCACCGTGAGGACGGTGATGCTCCAAATGTTATAACGGGTACGTTCTTTATCCATAATGTACCTTATACTACATTAATAGATGTAGGATCGACCCATTCCTATGTTGCTTGTACTGTTACTGGGAAATTGGGGATTTCAGTTGAGTACTTCGAGTGGAATTGCTGTTCTAAGTCCACTGGGATAGTCTGTTCAAGTAAATAACTTGTTGAAAGACATTCCCTTGGAAATACAAGTTGTCTTTTTGGCCGATCTTATGGAGCAACCTTTCAGGGAATTCGACTTAACACTAGGCATGGATTGGCTAGTTAAACATTGGGTAAGCCTAGATTGTGCCGTTAAACGAGTTGTACTGAGAACTGAAGCCGATGAGGAGATAGTGGTAATTGGGGAACGACGGAACTACTTGAGTAACGCAATTTCTATGCCAAGGGCCGAGAAGTTAGTTCGCAAGGGTTGTGTGGCGTTCTTAGCCTATGTCAGTGTTTCAGATGTTGAGGACTCTTCGGTAAAGGATATCAGGACTGCTAAAGATTTTCCGGACGTCTTTCCTAAAGAGCTACCGGGGTTACCTCCAGAGCGTGAAGTGGAGTTTGGGATTGAGCTCATTCCTGGTACAGTTCATGTGTCCATCGCCCCTTATAGAATGGCACTGAAAGAGCTTGTAGAGCTTAAGGCCCAAATACAGGAGCTACTGGATCGTGGGTTTATCTGACCTAGTGTGTCTTCGTGGGTAGCACTAGTCTTGTTTGTGAAAATGAAGGATGGATAAATGCGTATGTGCATCGATTACAGATAACTGAATAAGTTGACCATTAAGAATAGATATCCTCTACCAAGAATTGATGATCTGTTCGACCAACTGCGAAGAGTGACGATTTTCTCTAAAATAGATATTCGGTCTGGATATCACCAACTGAGAGTTAAAGAGGCTGATGTGCACAAGATGGCGTTTAGGACTCGTTATGGTCATTATGAGTTCCTGGTAATGCCTTTTGGACTGACGAATGCAGTAGCAACTTTTATGGATCTAATGAACAGAGTGTTTCAACCCTATCTGGATCAATTTGTTGTAGTATTTATCGACGACATACTGGTGTATTCAAGTACTGACGTCGAACATGATGAACATCTTCGGGTAGTTCTGCAAATATTCAGGGAGAAGCAACTATATGCCAAGTTCAGCAAGTGTGAATTCTGGTTACGTGAGGTAACGTTTCTTGGTCATGTGGCATCTACTGAGGGGATTAGGGTTTATCCTCGAAAAATTGAGGCTGTGTTGGATTGGAAGTAGCCTAAGACTGTATTGAAAATTCGTAGTTTTTTGGGACTAGCTGGGTATTATTAAATATTTGTAGAGGGGTTTTCACTAATTTTCGCACCCTTAACTAAGTTGTTGCATAAGGATACGCAATTTATCTAGACTGATGAGCAGCAAAAGAGCTTTAAAACGCTCAAGGAAGTTTTGACGGAGGCCCCTGTCTTGATTCAACCAAAGTCTGGGAAAGAATTTATTATTTACAGTGATGTATCACACATTGGATTAGGTTGTGTGTTGATGCAACAGGGTAAGGTGGTAGCTTTTGTGTCTCGCCAACTTAAGACTCATGAGGCAAATTACCCAACGCATGACTTGGAGTTGGCCGCAGTGGTATTCGCATTGAAAAAATTTGGAGGCATTACTTGTACGGTGAGAAGTATATCATTTACACAGATCACAAGAGCCTAAAGCATCTCCTCACTCAGAAGGAGTTGAATCTTCGATAGCATATATGGATTGAGCTGGTGAAGGATTATGACTGTTTGATTGAATATCACCCTAGTAAGGCCAATATGGTGGCAGATGCACTGAGCCGTAGGGCTATAACTGATTTGAGAGCAATGTTTGCTCGTCTTAGCTTATTTGATGATGGTAACTTGTTGGCTGAGCTCAAGTTAATCCAGTGTGGATTAAGCAGATTAAGAATAAACAGTTGGAATATGAGTCATTGGGTCTTCGATTCTGTCAGATTGAGGGTGGTAATACTGTGGATTTTGGGCTAAACAATGAAGGGGTACTTTGTTTTTAAGGCAGAATTTGTGTACCTAAGGATATTGATTTGAGGCATTTTATACCGTGAGAGGCGCATTGTAGCCCCTATGCTATGTACCCAGGTGGAAATAAGATGTACAGAGATTTTCGTGAGATATATTGGTGGCTAGGTCTTAAGCGTGAGATTACCGACTTTGTGGGGAAATGTTTGACATGCCAACAGGTTAAAGCAGAACATCAGTTGCCTTCTGGGTTACTTCAGTCGGTTAAGATTCCGATGTAGAAGTGGGAAAGAGTAACTATGGATTTTTTGAGTGGGCTACACCTAACGCATTCTAAGAAAGATTCAGTGTGGGTTATAGTAGATCGGTTGACTAAAACTGCCCATTTTATACCGGTTCGCACAGATTATTCGTTATAGAAACTGGCTAAGTTGTATGTATTCGAGATAGTGAGACTACATGGGTTACCAATTTCCATAACATCCGATAGAGATCCTCGCTTCACTTCTCAGTTCTAGAAGAAGTTACATGAAGCTCTGGGTACACGATTGGACTTCAGTACTGTGTTCCATCCTCAGATAGATGGACAGTAAGAGAGGGTGATTAAGATACTGGAGGATATGTTAAGGAGTTGCGTGATTGACTTTTGAGGCAATTGGGAGGATTACTTGCCGTTGGAAAAATTTTCATGTAATAATAGATACCAGTCTAGCATATAGATGGCACCTTACGAAGCACTATATGGTCCTAGGCGTCGCACTCCTTCATGTTGGACTAAGTTGGGTGAGCGGCATGTTCTGGATCCTTAGCTAGTATCTGATACGAAGGATAAGGCCATATTAATTCGAGATAAACTGAAGGCAGCATCAGACAGATAGAAGTCATATGCAGATTTGAAGCATAAGGAAATTGAGTATTCTATGGAAGATTTTGTCTTTCTGAAGGTTTCACCATGGAAGAAGGTACTGAGATTTGGGCGTAAGGGCAAGTTGAGCCCAAGGTTTATTAGGCCTTACTGCATATTGAGACGAGTAGGACCTGAGTTGAAATGGATTCACGATGTGTTCCACGTTTCTATGCTGAGACGCTACCGCTCTGATCCTTCGCATGTTGTACTGGTGGAGGAGATTGAAGTCAGACTAGATCTGACTTTCGAGGAGAAACCAGTCCAGATTATGGATCGAGAGGTGAAAGTCTTAAGGAGAAAATCAATCCCTTTAGTAAAATTTCTCTGGCGGAACCACAGTTCGGAGCATGCTACCTGGGAATTCGAGGAGACGATGCAACAATAATACCCTCACCTATTTTGACCAGGTAAATTTCGAGGCTGAAATTTTCTTTAAGGAGGGTAGAATTGTAACATCCTAATCCCTGAAAACCCCTGTTAAAATTGTTTTTGTGTGTGTGATACGGATATATGTCTACCTTAGTGGTGTAGTGCTCTAAGAGTCTGGGAAGTCATGGGTTCAAGCCTTAGCTTGAGCAAAATTTTGCTTCTACTTGAATAAACCCTGGCTAGAGACAGTAGGCTTCTTAAAGTAAATGTGGTTAAAGTATGACACAAAAAGCCTACTAATCTAGTGGTAAGTGGTGTGTTGTATATGCCAGTGGTCTGAGGTTCGAATCCCTGTTTGTGTATAGGGAGATTATTTTTACTGTTTGCCTTGGGAGGTAGTAGTGTTTTACCTAAACACTGATGTATGGATGAGAATTTGAATCGATCAGGAAGGGATTGTAAGAGGGGGTTAAGGAGAGATTTGAGGAGGATTTTGTGGAATTTGAAAGTGGGCGGAGTTGTGGGCGAATGGGACTTTGACCACTCAGGATTTCGGCTATGAGTGGTAATTGGTCACTTCTTTTGCGGTTTGGAAAAATTCGGAGTCTTCTCACTCTTTGTTTCTAAAGTCTCTTATTGTTGTTGTTCTCTAGTGCATTTTTGGTTCGGGTGTGTTTCAATTCCTCCTTCTCCCCTTACTACTTTGTTGTCTAAGCCGATTCTCTACTATTTCTATTTTGGTTTTGAGGCAATTACTCTCTACTCTCTTTTCATCTTCACTTTTCTCAATCATATATCCTTGGCCGAATTTATCAACTCCCTTTCTTTTGTTCTCGTGGTCATTTGAGTTTATCTTCTATAGTGACCGTATACTCCTTACTCCTCTTTCTTCCTCTTCCATCAAGCTATTCTTGTTGCGATATCTACCTTTTTGATAGACAGGCCGATTACTCAAACCCTTCCGGCGTAGTTTGGTTTTGGTGATCTGACAAATCGCTAAGTGCCATGGTATTGCTTAAGGTCGAATACTCTTTTCCTTTCGTGCCGATCCTTACCTTCCTTGTCTTAGGTGTGAAGATCTTTTCGATTTCTAGTTCTCCTCGGAAAGGGAAGGAGTTATTAGTGGATCTTGAGGCAGTCGAAACTTTGCCCTCATTACTCGATCAAGGTAACTCTAGGTGTTATTATTGTGGTCAACTGGGGCATGGTTTGGTTGGAAGAGTGTTGGCCGATTATCCTACTTTCCTCTATCATGGGTTTTATGTTCTCTTTAAGCCATCATAATGTTGCAAATCATGTGTTTGTGTGATCATTGATAATAGGTTTCGCTGTCCATGCAACTTTTCAATTAGGAAAGTAAAGCAGCCTTAGTCATCGGTTAAACAGGGCTAGCCGCACTCTCGTAATCAAGGCAAGTTTAGACGCTATTTTAAGTTGAGGATCGAAAAGGGTGAATAACTCTTATATCAAGTGACTAACGAAATATCCTGTTTGAATGCAGGTTTGGGGGGGAACTCTTAGGCCGAGCATACGTTTCGCCTTAGGTGTGTGTGAACATTACCAATAGATGTGTGATAGCAAAAGCTGAAAAGTCGAAAAAGTGGGGATGTTGACACCACATGGGGTATGGCCGCCCGTGTGGCAGGCCGTGTCATGAAACATGGCCATGTGGTTGACGAGATGGCCATGAGCGCTTTCATAGGCCAAAATGGAACTGGGCCATTCTAGGCCAACCTGGACTGTGTGGGCCCAATGGGCTTGTGGGCCCCATACGATGAAATCACACCAAGTGTGGTAAATATTGAGCTAGGCCGTGTAAACTACATGGCTAAGGCCATTCTTGGGCGTTGTGGGCCAAACGAGCATGTGGGCCCACATAGGCCCACAATATAGGCTCCAGGCTTATTATCACTAATTGACTGCTAAGGTTGCATAGGTTACCTGAGACGACTGTGGACCTACTGTTGGGTTGGTAAGTATATTTAGACCCTATACTGATGAAATGACCATTATACCCCTGTAAGGTAAATTGACTGAAATACCCCTGTATTATGTAAGATTATTTTTGAGCAGGACTTCTTTGCATGCACGTATGATATTATGTTGCATTACATGGAGTGGGATATTTATATGATTTTGGAAGAAGTGTACTGAAAGGCTATAAGCCTATTACTGGCAGCTCTACTGCAAATACTGATTTAGTACCTAAATCAGTAAGACTTGGTGTGTAGGGTTTGTGGGTCGATTTTATCCCCACATGGTGTGTAGGGTTGGTACGGAGATGGTGTATAGTGAATGGATTGGGTAGGATCCTTTGTTTGCATATTTGTACTGAAGTGGGCTCAGGCTCAGGCCCAGACTACAACTGTTACTGAAAAAAGGGCTAAGGCCCCTAACTGAAACTGAAAGGGCTTAGGCCCAGATTTTATTCTAATTGTTTGCTATTTTGGGATTTCACACACTGAGTTTTCGTAAACTCACCTGTCTGTTATCTGTGCAGGAAATCCCTAGACTTAGTTGAACCGAGGCGATGAAGGACTCAGAGGTGGCCACTCCACGTAGTATTTTATTATAGATTATGATTAAGTTTTAAATTCTTGGGTTTTCATTTTGTAATAAGGCCGTTTAAAGTTTATTTTAATTTGGGGATTTATTTATTTTATCTTACTTGTTAGTAATAGGACTCAGGTTTTCAAGAAAATACAAACCAATGTTTTTCTGAAAACATCACGTTTACATAACACGTTTTAAAAGCTTCTGTAACAAACATGGTTTTATAGTTTAATAATAAACTGGTATACTTACTATTTTATTTAAACAACTTGAGTTTTCTCAATAAACTAGGCCTCCTAACCATTTGTTAAGAACCTAAAGAAGTTTTTATAAAGAATGGATTTTTCATCAATTAGTGTTTTCGAAAACCACTCCAATGTGACATCATAGATTCAGCCATAACGTCTAGGCCGGGTTTGGGGTGTTACAGCTCGAAAGCTTATAAAGGTTGGAGATCATTTCGAGCGTCATCACACTATCCTTCAGCTTGTTTTGGTATAAATAGAAAACATACTCTGATATAATGGCATGTATAGGCTAATGGTGACAAGGGAGGGAATGCAAATGGTTGTTTGTAATCTAGCCATTAGAATGGCTAGAGTGGTATGCTTTGGTATATAATTATAAGGCCATATCATGTTTGATATGTTTTAAAATCGTTAAGTACTAGATGATATATGTATCAAACGATAAGTGAATTTAAGTTAGTATAAAAGATACAAATTTACATAAATGAAAATTTGGTAAGCTTAATCATTTGTTATACATACTAATATATCTTACACATACTTGTATTACGCTTGATTATAATGTCTTGAGTTGGTTGGTGAATGTGTATAAGTGTTGTTGAAGGTTAATGGCAAATTTGATGAGAAATAAAGCTAGGAAATGGTTTTATTTTGTCCACACGGGTGTGTTTCTTGACCATGTGTGTCACATGGTCCGGCACATAGGCATATGGTTTGGTCGTGTGTCCCCTACATCTTAAAATTTAGAAATAGAATGCTCAAAATTAGGCACATGGGTAGAGACACGGGCGTGTGTCTCAGCCGTGTGTGACACATGGCCAAGAACACGGGTATGTGTCTTAGCCGTGTGAATCCTGCACCTAATTTTCGAAATTTAAATTGGTTACACTGTCTAGCACACAAGCTTGTGGCTAGCCTTGTGACCCAAGTCAGAGAGTTACATGGGTAACGACACAGGCTGGGACATGACTGTATGTCTCACATTAAATGCCCACACGGCCTAAGACATGGGCAAGTCACTTGGCTGTGTTAGTCACACGGCCTACTCACACGGGTGTGTAACCCCTGTATATAAGAAATTTTTTTGAAATTTTGTGAAAAATTATCTGAGATCCCGATTTAGTCCCGGCTTGTTTCTAATGCTTAAATTGGGCCTCAAGGGTCCACTCAAGGGATGGTACGATTAGTTTTGAATATGAATAGTAAATGACATGAATTATTTGTAATTTTTTTGTAAACTCCAGTAATACGCTGTAACCCTATTCCAGCGACGGATACGGGTTAGGGGTATTACATTTATTGGTATTAGAGCTACAGTTTAGCCGATTCTCAGACTAACGTAGCAAGTATGAGTTTAGCTATACATGCCATTATATTATTTGTGATAGTGTGATATCTCCTGACCATTTAAATGTGTTTTTCATATAGTAATGTCATCCAACCAAGCTAGAGCTGAATCCGTGGAAGCTTAGAGCACTGCTTAAGCTTCTATTCAACGAGCTACATGTAGTAGTAGTAGAAGGCCCGTATTTGAGGGCCGAGGTGAGGAGGAAGAAGAAGCCTTCTCTCAAATGATGAATGAGTGGTTCACTGAATACCTGAGAACAAATATTTTTGTACAACAACCTGTAAGAGTATGCCCAAAGATCAATCATGAGGTGGTTGTAATAACATACTTGATTTACCATGTTCATTAATATAAGGTGTTTCCATTATTATTTCAGTTTCTTTTCTGTGTGTATAAATAAACTGTTTTATAATAATGTCCTGAGAATAATATGATAGTTCTTAAAAGATCCTTAGTCAAGTATTATTGTTAACTAGGACAACAATAATGCATTAAGACTAACATGTAGTTGATTGATGAGAAAGAGTTGTCATTGATATGGAGTGTCAAAATCAATGCATGAATATATGTGTTAGAGAACAACATATTGGACTGACCCACTATTTCTTGGATTATTATGTAATTGTCATAACATTACTCATAGTGATTAATATGTATATGATCCTCAGACTTGAGATCATCATTATCCCAACATCGTGAGTTGTATATTTTGATATAGTCAAATGTACACCGTAACTGGTTGTTCCATAAAGGCTGATGTTGGATATACCACAATCTATGTAGAGGGATATGGTTGATCAATATAGAATAAGTACCTCCTACACAATGGGAGTAATATCTTAGGCCACTTGATTGAGTGAGACTAGAAATGGTTGATCAATATAGAATAAGTACCTCCTACACAATGGGAGTAATATCTTAGGCCACTTGATTGAGTGAGACTAGAAATGCATGACCATGCTCAAATAAGTTGATATGAGATGTCATACTTATTTGTATATCATAGTCTACTCAAGATATCAAGAAACATGAGATGGACTATGCAAGTGTGACTATTCCATGACTCGTGTTCATTCCAGAGATAAAGGACTTAAGGATTAATGCATGAAAGGTAAATCACAAAAGGTTATGTCAAATCATGACTTCTTGTAACTTAGGTAGCAATGATGCATTGCTAGATGCCACTTATTGTATGTAACATTAGAATCGTTCTAGTATTATTGCTAACGTTACAAGACCCTATAGGGTTACACCATATGGTTGAGATGATCGGAATAAAACATAGTTGGTATTGTGTTTGGTTGTCACACGAATTAAATTAATTATAGAATTAATTTAATTGGGCAATGAAATATCGAACATATTATATGTACAAGGATATTGTACACATAATGAGAACATAATTCTATTAATATATGAATTTGGTTCGTATATAAATTTAAATAACTATAGTTTACCGAAATCTTTATTATAATTAATGTAATTATAATTTTCGGTTAAAACATTATTATATTTATTTATTTTAAAATTTTGTGAATTAAGATTCGTTATAAATATACCAATTAAAAGGGGGAGTTATATATAAATAAAACTCGAAACCTAGCTTGAGTGGTCTAGCAGCCGTCATGTAAAGAAAATCTCTAAAACAGTTTTGGGGACTTCTTCCATTCATTGTCAATTGGGTGGATTACGTAGAGGTCGGCATATGAAAAGGTTGCGACTTGGTTCGATAGTGGATCTGAATTCTCGTTGCCAAGGCTTCGCTGTCTATTCAGATTGAAGTTTCGGTAATTTTGAAACCATTATCGTAATATTATTTTCCTGATTCGTTCCTCACACATGGATCCATGGTTTGGATTGCCAAAATTTTATTTTTTCACTGCGCCTTGGGGGTACCGGCATTCCAGCACAACCTCCCCCACCTGCTCCTCAACCGGTTCCAGAGATGCCACAGGCTGCTGAACCTGTTAGAGTCAGTAAGCCTCCAGTGGATAAAATTTGTAAGTATGGGGCAGAAGAATTCAGGGCTACTGCCAATGATGATTCAGAGAGAGTTAAATTTTGGTTGGAAAATACTATCAGGGTTTTAGATGAATTATCATGTACACCAACTGAATGCCTGAAATACGCATAGTCTATCAATGGAGGAATACTATAACTTCTGTTGTACCAAGGAAAAATGTTACATGGGAATTGTTCTAGACAGAATTTAGAAAGAAATACATTAGTCAGAGATTTCTGGATCAGAAAAAGAAAGAATTTTTAGAGCTCAAATAGGGAAACATGACTGTATCTGAGTACGAATGAGAATTCGTTAGATTGAGCAAGTATGCCAGAGAATAGGTTCCGACAAAGGATGATATGTGTAAGCGTTTTGAGAAAAGAGTAAATGAAGATATCAAATTATTGATTGGGATTCTTGAATTAAGGGATTTAGTAGTATTAGCTGATCAAGCACACAAAGGCGAGGAATTAAATAAAGAAAAGAAACAAGTAGAGAGAGAAGCCTGAATTTTTGGTAAAAGATTTATGGGCAAGTCACAATCACTGCTTCACAGAAATAAAAAAAGTACCATGATTATTTTATCGCATTTGTGGGATATTCTGAAAAAAGAGCGGGGCTCTCAACGTTCTAACCCGAGATCTTCGGCTCCATCTGTAACAAGTGAGGAAGTGTTGGTAACCCCAAATCGTAATGTAAACATAGTAGTAAATTTCATTTTGGGGAGTGTCGTGTGAGAAGTGGAGCCTGCTATAGATGTGGTTATTTTGACCATTTCCTTAAAGATTGTCTAGAAAGGATTGAAAAAGATACTGATTAGACTTCAAAGCCGAGTAATCCCGTCTTGAGTGGTGGACCACCCCGACACCTTGGAAATGTCAGTGGTAGATGAAGTGATACAAAAGATTCAACAATTAAATCTGAGGCACAAGTACCGACAAGGACATATGCTATACGTGCTAGAGAGGATGCCTCAGCACCAGACGTCATTACTGGTACATTCTCTCTACTTGATATTGATATTACTGCTTTGATTGATCCTGGTTCAATACATTCATATATATGCACAAATTTAGTGTTTGTTAAAAATTTACCTATTGAATTCATTGAATTTGTGGTTAAAGTTTCAAACCCCCTGGGCCAGTATGTTATGGTGGATAACTCAACATGAAGCAGTGGTAAATTGTAAACAGAAATACATTGTGTTAAAATGTCAGAATGGTGAATTACTCCATGTTGAATCTGATAAGTTGGATGACTTATCTAATGTGATTTCAGCTATATCAGCACAAAAATATGTCAGGAAAAGGTATGATGTTTATCTTGTATATGTGTTGGATACTAAAGTATCAAAATTGAAGATTAAATTAGTACCGATTGTTTGTGAGTTTCCTGATGTGTTTCCGGAGGAATTATCTAGTTTACCGCCAATTAGAGAGGTAGAATTTTCTATAAATCTTGTTCCGAGAACAACATTGATATCTATAGCACCTTACAGAATAGCTCTAATGGAGTTAAAAGAATTGAAAATACAGTTACAGGAATTGACAGATAGGGGCTCTGCTCGGCCTAGTCATTCACCTTGGGGTGCATCAGTTCTATTTGTAATGAAGAAAGATGGATTGTTGAGGCTACGTATTGATTACATGCAGCTCAATAAAGGCAAAATAAAGAATAAGTATCCACTACCCTATATTGATGACTTGTTTGACCAATTGAAAGGTGCCACTGTATTTTCGGTAGATTGATCTTCGTTCCGGTTATTATCAGCTACGGGTAAACGATTTTGAGGTGCCAAAGACAACTTTTAGAACCAGGTATGGGCATTATGAGTTTTTTGTGATGCCATTTGGTTTGAAAAATGCACTTGCAGTATTTATGGATTTGATGAACATAATTTTTAGACTGTATCTAGATAGGTTTGTAGTGGTATTTACTGATGATTTTCTAGTTTACTCTCGAGATGAAAATGAACATGCTGATCATTTGAGAATAGTGCTGCAAACACTGCGGAAGAAACAATTGTATGCCAAATTTAGTAAATGTGAATTCTGGCTTAGGGAAGTTGGTTACCTTGGACATATAGTATCTGCAAAAGGTAATCGAGTGGATCTGAATAAAATTTCAACTATTAATTGGAAGCCACCGAAAAATGTGTCAAAAGTCACAAGTTTTCTAGGATTAACCTGTTATTATCAGAGATTTGTACAAGGGTTCTTTGTATCACCCTTAACATGTATCCGTCGTCAAACAGAGTTTTAGAGTATTACCGAAACATTCAAAACATTTTTCAATTAATTTACATAAATTACTATTTATTTTCGAGACCATACATATCGTCCCATATACGAACCCTCGAGGCCCAAAACGAGTATTGAAATCAAATCGGGACTAAGTCGGGAACTCAGGGAATTTTTTGTGAAATTCTAAAATTTTTCCTAGATACAGGGCTCACACGCTCGTGGGGTCTAGGGACACGCCCGTGTGGTCAGTCCGTGTACTACACATGCCCGTGTCCCTAACTTGTGTAACTTTCTAACTTTAAGGTATGAAGAAATTAAAGTCACACGGCCAAGTCACACATCCGTGTGCCAGGCTGTGTGACGAATTTTTATTTTTGAAATTTAGGTGCAATTTTCACACGGCCGTGTAACACGCCCGTGCTCAAGGTCGTGTCAACCACACGACTAAGACACACGCCCATGTTTCTGCTCGTGTGCCCAATTCTGAGCATTTTGCTTCTCATTTTTAAAATACAAGGGACACATGGCTGGACCACATGACCGTGGGATAGGCCATGTGTTACACACGGCCAAGACACACACACGTGTGCCTGCCCGTGTGAAGAAAAACAAGCCATTTTCTAGCCTGATTTGTCACCCAAATTTACCATGTTCTTGTACTAAGAGATACCCAATACAATCCAACCACTTCAAGCATCCATCTCAAGAAAATTTCATTATACATGCATACTTGTTCAAAATTTTACCTTGGTTTAATCTATATATTAGACTTACTAAAAAAACCACTCGATATATATATATATAAAGCTAGCATAGCATGACATTACAAGTATATCAAACAACCATTACTAGCCACTCCAATGGCTAGATTACAAACATCATCGTCAAGCCATGATTGGTCAATTAAGCTTATACATGCCATTATACCAAAATGAGATAGTGGATAGTGTGATGATTGCTCCGACCGACTTCCAACCTTTTGGAGCTTTGAGCACTATAAGATAGGGAAAAATAAATAGAGTAATCATTTTATGCTTAGTAAGTTCATAAAACAGAAAATAAACTTACCGATCTTATTTATTAACACAAGCACACACAAATATATATTCCATCAATTTTAGGTAAGTTAAACACATACACTTATTCAAACAACTTAGTCACATGATCTCATATGAATATCAAGTAAACCTAGATAAGCTCATCACATTACAGTTCCATAAATTTCTCACCTTTCCTCATTTCGAGATTTCTTTTCCTGTTGAACTATTGAAATGCCGATGGACGTCCGGTTAGTATACTTAAAAGTACCCCTTTGGGCACAAACCTACAAGTACACTCTCAAGCCATATATTATGTTATAGGATTACCAGTCTAGGCTAAATCCTTTTTAGGGCATATGCTCTAAAGAGCTAAATTTGGATTGCCCACCTAGGCTAAATCCAATCTATAGCATATGCTCGAGTAGCTTATACCAGGATTACCAGTCTGGGTTAAATCCTTTTTACAACATGTGGAATATTATTCTCGTTCAAGCATATCACATTACTCCATCGAATTTCAACGTTCAACCGAAACATGGAAAATTCGTCCATATTTCACAACTTATGATTATTTCATAATGTATGTTATCTCATTCACATCAACATAATCATACAATTAAATTCAAGCATTTAACATACATAGTTAAGTTACATGAACTTACCTGGAAAATGGTTCGTTTTTGAATTTCAACTAATCCGAAACCTTTTGCTTTCCTTCCGTAGTTGGTCTTTCTGGATCTATATGGATAAATTTAACTATTAATCTATCACATTTCATATACATTTGCATTCTATTGCATCCTAGGAAAAATTACCATTTTGCCCCTATCCTTTTCAAAAATTTTGATTTTGTCCCTAGGCTCAGAAAATGAAATTCATGAAATTCAACCCTTTTTCCAAGCCTAGCCGAAATTTATAAACAACATTTATAGCACACATTTTTCGCAAATTTCAAAATTTTCTATGGGTTTCTAGCATTTTTCATTTTAGTCTTTAAATCAAGTTTTCATCAAAAATTGTATTGTCAAAGTTGTTTATCTATGAACAAACTTTCATTTTCTACCATAAATTCTAATTTTCAGCCTATTCATCCATGACCCAAATTCCATTCCTTGATAATTTTTCAAATTAATCCCTTGAATAGAGAGATTAGACTATCCCAGTTTCAAAAATATAAAAATCATTAAAAACGAGACTTGATTTCATACCTTTTCAAGCTTGGTAAGTTGTTTTCCTCTCTCCTAAGGTTTCCATGGAAATTTTGGGGAAGATGATATGAAATTAGATGAATATTTCTTTTTATTTAGTTATCATCTTTAAATTTTAGTGATTTCTAATTTGGTCCCTTGCCTTTTCTAATTTTTCCATGAATGAGTCATTAAAATATCTACTAACTACCCTTCAATGGTCTAATTACCATATGAGGACCTTAAGTTTTGAATACTATAGCTATTTGATACCTATAGCTACTAGAATCCAAACTTTTACATTTTATGCAATTTAGTCCTTTACTTAATTAACCACACAATCGATAAAATTTTCGTATCAAAATTTTCATGTGACCTTCCTTTCATGATGCCAACCATAAAATAAAATAAAATAATGTTTATTTTTAACTCGAATTTGTGGTCTTGAAACCACTGTTTCGACCTCACCAAAACTAGGCTGTTACATTCTCGACGATAGCTTCTCCGATGACTCAATTGTTGCAAAAAGATGTGAAATTTGAGTGGACTGATAAATGCCAGCAGAGTTTTAATAGATTAAAAGCCTTTTTGACTGAAGCACCTATGTTAGTTCAAACCTGAATATGGTAAGGGATTTGTAGTTTACAGTGATGCGTCATTGAATGGTTTAGGCTAGGTATTGATGCAAGAAGGTAAAGTAATAGCCTATTCTTCTAAACAGCTACAACCACAACCACATGGAAGAAATTATCCGATACATGACCTTGAATTGGCAGCCATTGGTTTGCATTGAAAATCTACCGGCATTACCTGTTTTGTGAAAAGTGTCACAATTTTACCGATCATAAAAGTTTGATGTATTTGATGTCGCAAAAAGAGTTAAACTTGAGACAGCGCAAGTGGCTTGAAATATTGAAAGATTATGATCTGGTTATTGACTATCATCCAGGAAAAGCCAATGTGGTTGAAAATGCTTTGAGCAGAAAATCTCTATTTACTTTACGAGCAATGAATACTCAGTTATCATTATCTGAAGATAGTTCAATCATAGCTGAGTTAAAATCTAGATCAATATTGTTGCAACAAATCTGTGAAGCTCAGAAAGATGATAGTAAGTTACAGGCAAAATAGATACAGTGTGAATCGAATTCTGATTCAAAATTTTAGATTGGGCCCGATAGTTGTCTATTATTCAGGGGTAGAATATATGTACCGAAGAATTCAGAACTTGTACAGAAGATTTTATTTGAAGTTCATAATGGTACAATGTCTATTCATCCTGGTAGTAATAAAATGTACAATGGAAATGGGAAAGAATTACCATAGACTTTGTATCAGTGTTACCCCTGTCTCTATAAAAGAAAGATGTCATTTGGTTAATCGCCGACCGGTTGACAAAGTCTACACACTTTGTTCCGGTACGTATGAATTTTTCTTTGGATAGATTGGTTGAATTATATATTTCTGAGATTGTCAGATTGCATGGAGTGCCGGTCTCCATTATTTTAGACAGAGATCCTTGATTTACATCCCGATTCTGGAATAAATTGCAAGAAGCTCTGGATACACAGTTACATTTCAGCACTTCATTCCATCCTTAGACTGATGGACAATCTGGTCGTGTTATACAGATTTTGGAAGATATGCTTCAGTGTTGTATTCTAGAATTCAAAGGTAATTGGGAAAAGTATTCTTGATACGGCCACGCCCCGGGTCACGCCAAGCTCGAGCAAAGACCCTTTGAAGCTACCACAAGGACCTATCACCCGTGCTCGAGCCAAGCAATTCAAAGAGGATATTTCGGCCTTAGTCAACGAAGTGTGGGACAAGACATTGGCTAGACATATTGAGAGAGCTTGGACCAGCTCAACGAGATCACCTTGCAACCTCTTGCAAGCCAAACTCAGCTCAAACTTAGCTCCATGAGCTTAGTTCAGCTCAATTGAGCTCATTCCTACTTTTTTTAGTTCATACGTTTACTAGCTGAAATAAACTTGAGTATTTAATTAAGTTAGTTAATTTAGTTTCACCTCATAATTATATTTTTAGCTTATTACATGATTTTAATATGTTTTGTTCTAGCCAAATTTAATGTGTCATATTTTATACAAGTCTTTAATATGTCTTAGCTTAAATACATGTTATTAATATGTCTTCAAATTAAAACATGTTTTTAATTTGTCCTAGTGCAGCCGAATTTACTATGTCTTAAATTAATTAAATGTGTTCATTTGTCTTGTGCAATATATGCATGGACAGTTATAATGGCAAGCTAAATGCATGGACGGCTTTAATGCTAAGGTGTGTTGATGCTTGAACTCTCCCAAGCACCTATTCAGCCAAAGAGTAGCTGATCACTCATGTTCCCAAGCTGGCCGATTCGCTCCCCAAAATAGGCTTGAAGACTTTCACACTAGTTAATTATTCCATTCACACATGAAGGCCTTTCCATTTTGTTTGTTCACATACAAGTGGTTATTCAATTTTAGCTTTCACACTCAAAATGACTCTTGCAATATTCAAGCTGTTCATTAAGTCTTCAAACCAATCAGTTACCTATTTAAGCCTATTTAAGCACTATAGCTGAACCTAGCCAAGGCTAATCAGTTACCATTCATTCCAGTTAATTCCAGCTGCATGTAGACACTCTAGAAGCTATCCAATGACGTTCCCAAGGCTGGAGAAGCTTCATGGAACTTTTATGAATTATTCTGGAATTTTTAGCTCATTAAAAGCTGAAATCAAATGTCCATTTAGCTACTCATTGGTCTATTCGGCTAGCCTTAAATTTTACTGTAAATATTATGCCAATTACTAGTTGTATAGTTTTTTTTGGCATTTTTAATAAAAATTGAGTTATTTGTGAGCATTTTCGACTCTAAAATTTTGTCCAAGACTCAGCTTGACTTATTTATTTAGTCAGTGGTGTCAACCTGTTTCTTTTCCGAACTTATCACTCATTTTAAGTGTGCCGTTCACCTAAAACTATACCTTTGGTTCTTACCTTGCTAGGTAACAAGTCAAGGTCCCAACTTATCACCTATACCACCTTAAGAGTTATAAATCCTAGGTCAGCACTCACCTATAGTGTTGGTTCGTTCTTGACCCTTAAGTAATATTTCCATTCTATCCAAGCTATCGAACATTCCTTTTTAATTCTTTGTTAGCTGAACCTATAGCATCTTAAACTTAGCCATTTTGAGCATATCTTTGTTACCTAACTCCATACTTAGCCACATTCAAACCTTACTTCAAAATAGAATGATACTTCTTTGTTTCACGATCAGGCACATAAACGACTCAAACATCTCAACGAGGCCATGGTCGCATCAATTTGCCTTTAGTTGAATTTTCTTACGATAACAGTTACCAGTTCGGTATTAAAATGGTACCGTATGAAGCTCTATACGATCATAAATATAGAACTCTATTGTATTGGACAGAGCTCAGTGAGAAAAAGATACACAGAGTTGACTTAGTTTGTGAAATCGAAGGAAAGATAAAGGTGATTTGGGATAGTTTGAAAGAAACCTCAGATCATCAAATGTCTTATGTTAATCTTAAACTAAAAGAAATAAAATTTCAGGTCGACAACAAGGTATTCATGAAAGTATCACCTTGGAAGAAAGTTCTTGGGTTTGGCCATAAAGGAAAATTTAGTCACAGTTCATCGAGCCATATGAAATCACAGAAAGAATCGGATCTGTTGCGTACTGATTAGCATTACCACCATAGCTTGATAAAATTCATAATATTTTTCATGTGTCTATGTTACGAAGATATTGGTTAGATCTTTCGCATGTTATTTGTCTGTCAGAAGTTGAGATTCAGCCTGATATGACTTACAGTGAGGAATCAAAAAAATCCTAGCATGTGAGATAAAAGAGTTAAGAAATAAAAAGGTAGCATTGGTAAAGGTTCTTTGCCAGTGAATGGAATAGAAGAAGCTACCTGGGAATCGGAGAATATCATGAGAAAGCAATACCCAAACCTCTTTACTGGTAAGATTTTCAGGACAAATTTTTAAGGGGGAGAGTTGTAACAACCCGTTTTCAGAAAATTCGGAACAGAAGAAAATTTATTCTAATATTATTGCATGGTTTGCATTAAGATAGGAATGTTATGTGAAAATTTTGATAATTTTTTTACCGATTATGTGTTTAATTATGGAAAGGACCAAATTGCATAAAATGCAAAAGTTGAGTTCTAGTAGCTAATTGGATCAAATAGCTATGGAATTCAAAATAAAAGGTCCTTATATGGTAATTAGACCATGAAAGAAAAGTTAGTAGATATGTTTGATGAATCATCCATGGAAAAAATAGAAAATGATAAGGACTAAATTGGAAATGAAAATAATTATAAAGAAATATCATATTATTATATGGAAACCCTAGGAAAGAGAAAACAAGCTTTCTTCGCTTAATTGGGTAAGCATCATTCTCCCGTTTTTAGTAATTTTTATAATTTTTTTAAATCGAAATAACTTAATCTATCTATTTTGGGAATTAATTTGTAAATGTATCAAAGTATAAAAGTTTTTCCATGGATGAATATGATGAAAATTTGAAATTTATGGTAGAAAATGAAAGGTTGTTGATAGATAAACAACTTCAGTAAAGTGAATTTTCATGAAATTATGATTTAGGGACTTAATTGTAAAGATGTAAAATTCATCAAAATTTTTTTATTTTTATGAAATATATGTGCTATAAATGTTATATGCAAAAATCGATTAGGCTTGGAATAAGGATTATATTGTAAGAATTTCATTTTCCGAGCCTAGAGACAAAATCGTCATTTTTGGAAAGTATAGGGGCAAAATGATAATTTTTCCTAGGATGTGAATTGAATTAAATTGAGTATGAAATGGATTAAATTGAAATTAAATTCAATTATATAGATCCGGAAAGATCAAATAAAGAGTTAGATCGAGGAAAAGAAAATGTGTCGAATTAGTAGACTTTTATATACGAACAAGTGTCGAGGTAAGTTCGTGTAACTAAATTGTGTTTATTTATATGCTTAAATTGAATGTTGTATGTATGAATTGTGTAAATGCTATTGATGTGAAATTGAATATATGATCGATAAAGCTGGATAAATATTAATTCCCGTTTGATAATGAAATTTGATGGATACATGATTTCCTGTATTAATTAAAGTCCTCATATGTTGCGGACAGACTATAGCTCGGACGAGCAATCCTGTTATAAGTCCTCTCGAATGTCATGTTATATAGTTCCTGCGAGCATTCTGATCGGTAGTGATCCTGTATGTGTTGCGCACTACCACAACTTTTTGTGAGTGTCTTGTTACATGATTCGATCGGTTGTGGTCCAGCATTTATTGTGGACACAAACGTAGCTCTTCACGATAATCCTGATATAAGCTCTTATGAGCTTCTTGACATGGCTCTTTTGAACTCTCTGTTATGTCATCCGGAGCTCCCTAATAAAAACTCTTCTGAGTTACCTGTTACGCTCCATGAACTCCCTGATTAAAACTCTTATAAGTTTCCTGTTTAGTCCTGATAAGCGTCCTGTTACATGGCTCATCTGAGCATCTTGATATGTGGCTCAAGAGTGTGTTGCCTAATTTAGTGCCCTAATGGGTACCCCTAAACATGAATTGATGGATCACTGATGCGTATACATTATATATACTACCTGAGTATCCATCAAAATTTCAATGGTTTAATGGATAAAACTCCTGAAATGAGAAACTATGAGTTAAATGAATTATATTTCAAATGTTACTGAAATACCTAGAAATTTGTAGCATGATGAGATCATCTCTGTGTTTTGAAATTAGATGTTATTTATATGACTAACTTGTTGGATGAGTGCATGTGATTAGGAAATTGTCCAAAATTATTTTGGATGCATGTAGTGTATGTTTACTTTAAATGAATAAAAATGGTTTGTTATACAAACTTACTAAGCATTAAATGCTTACTAGGTTTATTTTTATTTTATACTGCTCGGAAGCTCGTAAAGGTTGGAGATCGGTCGGAGCATCATCACACTACCGTCCAGCTTGTTTTGGTATAAATAGAAAACTTACTCTGATATAATGGCATGTATAGGCTAATGGTGACAAGAGAGGGAATGTAAATGGTTGTTTTTAATCTAGCCATTGGAATGGCTAGAGTGGTCTGTTTTGGTATATAATTATAAGGCCATATCATGTTTGATGTGTTTTGAAATGGTTTACTAGTTGCAATAGCCTGTTTTTAGTCAAATCAGAATAGTGGTTTCGGGACCAGAAATCTGAGGTCAAAATAATTATTTTATTATTATTTTAATGCTTACAGTATGATAGTATGTTGGAGTATGATAGTATGTTGGTGTGAAAGTTTTGTTCATAAATTTTATCGTTTAATTAGTCAATTCGATAAAAAGGACTAAATCGTGTAAAGTGCAAAAGTGTTGTTCTATTAGTTAAAGGTGTCTAATAGTTACGGAATCTTAAAGTGGAGGTCCTTATGTGGTGATTAACCTATTTATGAGATAGTGGATGATAGTTGAGTGGTATTTGGTGTAATTAATAAGTGTTTTAAAGGTTAACTTTGTAAATTAGTTATTAAAGTTCAAATTAAATAAACAAAATCAAAATTTTCTCATCATCTTCAACCTCCATCGATTTTTGAAGAAGAAAAATAAGCTATTTACGACTAGAAATTCGGCCATGGCATTTTTCTTCAGTTAGGTATGATTTTTTGTCCCTTTTTTTAATGATTTCTATGTTTTTGACATCGTTGCAACTTGGTCTAGCTAGCGTAAGGACTATTTTGCAAAACTGTTATAGATTTAGGATGTTTCCATTGATGAATAAGCATGCATTTTGATGTTTAATGGTAGATTATGAATGTTTGATGTTTGTTGCACAAGTTTTGTTAAGTGATTTTTAGTGAAAACGCAAACTAGGGATTAAATTATGAAATGTGGAAACTTAGTTGTTAAAATGTGAAAAAATGAAAAATATGGGCTGTTAGGGACCTAACTGAAATTCGGCTATCATGGTTGGTATTAAATTGCATGAATTCTTGATTTTATGAAATAGAGACTAAATTGTAAAAATTTGAAACATTAGGGTCAAATGTGTAAAAGTGCCTTAATATGAATTTTGGACTAAATTGAATAGAGTGATGATTAAATAAGTTAATTTTGATTATATTTAGATCAAGAAAGGCAAAATACGGACTTAGATCAGGAAAAGAACAAGGTTTCAGAGTAGTTGACTTGTTTTGTCATTTTAGCGTCCGAGGTAAGTTCGCATGTATTAAGCATTATTATAATTATGTTTTTAATGCTTTGATATTGTATGAATTGAGAATACAACTCTATGGAAAAATTTGATGACAATTCGGCAAGTGTGAAATCTCGGTTGAACCTTACGAATAGATTAGGATACGGATGACATGTCATTAGGGCTTATTGTGATTATGTGATCCGAGTGCTGGTCCTGTACATCCTACCAGTGGCTGAGTATACCGGCATGTGCTGCGGTTACTTGACAGCTTTTGTGAGCAGGCCCGTTGGTAGCTCTAGTGTGAGCAGTTTATGTGATACGAGATTGAGATAGCTTTAGCTATATATGTGGCACTTAGGGTGCGAGTTTCCTGAGTATCCGATAGTATTCTGAATGGTTCAATAGGTAAATGAAAGACGAGATGGTGCCAGTATGTACATGAACTGTATAAGCTTTAAATTGAAGTAATTTGTGAAGATCACATATAATCTTCTGATTGAATAAGTGAAAGGTTTGTTAGTTAATATGAGTTACATGATGATATATTAAATTTGTTGAATTGTGTATTGATGATTATATAAAGTTTATTGCATGAACTGTATAAGCTTTAAATTGAAGTGATTTGTGAAGATCACATATAATCTTCTGATTGAATAAGTGAAAGGTTTGTTAGTTAATATGAGTTACATGATGATACATTAAATATGTTGAATTGTGTATTGATGATTATATTAAGTTTATTGCATACGAGCTTACTAAGCTATAAAGCTTACTTTGTTTATTTTTTCATGTTTTATAGTGACTTCAAATCTGGCTCGGATTTGGGGAACGCCAGACTATCCTACTATCACTTTGGAACTATTGAGCTTATGTTTTGAGTATATGGCATGTATAAGGACTTTGGTCATTTTGGTTATGAGTTGATAATGATTTTGTCCATTTGAATTGACTTGTAAATGTTTAAAGTTTGGTTTGTATATAGCCATGGAAGTTGATTTATTTTGGTATGTTTGAATCATGTATATATATGTGTTTATGTCTTGTGTAATATCTTGGATGATGGTTGTGTGATACTTGATGGTAATAGGTATTATGAGTATCAAATGGTTGAGGTGTGGATATTGGTATACTTGTGAGATTAGGCTAAATAATGCATATTTGAGTTTGGTCATTTTTTATGTTTGAGTAAGTGAAATTTGGTATGAATTGGATGGTATATTGGGATATTGTGTGTCTTGTATATTGTTGGTATTGAAATGGTATAAATGATGCTTGGTTAAGGTTGATTTAATGCCTATTTATGCTTTGTTTTAGGGCCATTTGGTTTGGTGTAGGTGTGCACAAGTTTGGGTGGTAAAATGGCTTGGTAAATAGCCTATTTTTGTCCACATGGGTAGATACATGGGCATGTGTCTCAGCTGTGTGTGATACACGGTCATATACAAGACAATGTCTCCCCTGGTATTGAAATAGAAACCAAGTCAGTATGCTCCACACGGCCTCACACACGGGTGTATGACTCAGCCGTATGGCATAAGTCAATATACCCTATAGGTTTGGCACGGCTTAGCACACGGTTTGGCACACGGATGTGTATGGCCATTTTTAAGGCACACGGGCTAGCCAGACGGGTGTGTGTGTTGGTCGTGTGATCCAAGTCAGAGAGTTACACAAGATCGAACACGGGCTAGGACACGGCCAGGTACTTCCATTTCGAATGTTCACACGGCCTATGACACAGGTGTGCTTTTGGCTGTGTGAGACACATGGCTGGGCCAAACGGGTGTGTGTCCCCTATTTTTGAGAAAAAAATTCTAAGTGTTCTAAGAGTTTCCAAAGTTATCAGTTTAGTCCCGAACCACTCCCAAGGCATATTTAGGGCCTTGTAGGCTCGTATTAGGGACAATGTGATTGGTCGTGATTGAACTGTATTTGAATTGATTAAATTAAATGTGAAATGTATGTTTAAATGTGCGATAAGTTTGGTAATGCTCCGTAACCCTATTCCGGCATTGAATACGGGTGAGGGGTGTTACAGTAGTTGATGATATATGTATCAAATGGTAAATGAATTTGAGTTAGTATAAAAGATACAAATTTACTTAAATACATAAATGAAAATTTGGTAAGCTTAATCATTTTAATATACATGCTAATATATATTACACAATACTTGTATTAGACTTGATTATAATGTCTTGAATTGGTTGGTGAATGTAACACCCCAAACCCAGACCAGACGTTAAGTTTGGCTCGAATCTGGCGTGTCACAGTGAAGTGTTTTTCGAAAACCATGTTTCCATTAAAAACCCTTCTTAATAATTAAAAACTTATACCCTTTTTAAACCTTGTTAGAAAACCTCAGCTAAATAACATTCTTAACAACTTTTTAAAAATCTTGGTAGTTGCGAAAGCTTAATTTAAAAACAATTGCGGATACGTGATGTTTTGAACAACAGTAGTTGCTTTGGAAAACCGTGTTCTAATACTAGCAATTATAAGAACAATAAGTAAAATTTTAAATTTGAAATCCAGAAAATTACAACGGCTTCACTACAACCCACATAAAACATTTAAAAGTAATAATCAAAACTATAAAATAAACAGTGTGTGTGGCTTCCTCCGAGCCCCTCGCAGCTTCGATCTGTCTAAGGTGGAAATTACGAAAGGTTAATAAGCGGGTGAGTTTACGAAAACTCGAGCAGAAATCCCTACTAAAAAGGAACAATCGGTCATATAAAAGAATTAAAAGTCTGCCCCACTTACGATTTAGGCCATATCAATTGGGACTTAGCCCAAGATAACAAACAAGACCAGATGGGCCTTAGGCCATTACAGAATAAGAAACATTATCAGAACTAGAATCAAAATGAGAATCAGAATTAGAATCAGGTGACAGAATCAGAATTAGAATCAGAATCAGTATTAGGAAACAGAATCAAAATCAGAATGTGAATGCAATCCCAACCCAATCCAGCCGTATACACCCCCGTACCAACCTTACACCATGTGGGGAGACTACTTGACCCACCCAACCGCTACACATCATGAAATTGCAGCGAGATCGCGGATATTGTGTGAAGTCACCAACATGAATATTGTGGCTAGGCCACCAGAACAGATATCTATATATGTGGCGAAGCCACCAGATTGCAGCGAGGCTACCAGAATGCTTCCTCCATCAATATAAACCCGTGTCCCATGCAACAGATATACATGTCATGGCATACAACATACAGAATCAGAATATCATGCCCATACTTGAATCAAACAGTCATAGTCAAGTCATTCATATCACCAACATATATTCACAATCAAATCCGTCAACCACACAGTCCAAGTCAGTCACTTGCCTACAAGGGCAAAACAATCATTTAACACCCTAAGGGTAAAATGGTAATTTTATAAATCAAGGGTAAAACGGTAATTTTGTAAATCGAGGGTAAAATAGTAATTTTGTAAATAGAGGGTAAAATAGTAATTCTGTCAATCGAGGGTAAAACGGTAATTCTGTAAATCGAGGGTAAAACAGTAATTTTGTAAATCGTGGGTAAAACAGTAATTTTGTAAATCGAGGGTAAAACAATAATTTTGTAAATCGAGGGTAAAACGATAATTTTGTAAATCGAGGGTAAAACGGTAATTCTATAAATCAGGGGTACTTTGGTAATTTTACAAGTCGAGGGTATTTCAATAATTTTATAGGTCGACGGTATTTCAGTAATTTCACAAATTAGGGGTATTTTGGTAATTTTACAAACTAGGGGTATTTTGGTAATTTTACAAACCAGGGGTATTTTGGTAATTTGGTAAATCAAGGGTAGTTTAGCAATTTTACAAACCAGGGGTGTTTTGGTAATTTGGTAAACTAAAGTATTCTAAACAGGGATAACAATACGAATGGCCCTAAAGCCTATTCTCGGCCCAAATAGGCCCACACGCTCGTGTGGCCCTTTTAGCCCAAATCTAGCCACAGATATGTGATTCACCTAGCTAGTCCAATATTTACTACACAATCAAACAACTTATCCAATTGGGCCCGTAGGCCCATTAGGCCCACATGGCCCCTTTTGGCCCATCGTAGCTTGAAGTAGTCATCCTACAGCTAGAGTAGTGAGAAATACACACCTGATTAGAGACTGGAGTTAATCCACGCTCCTAGCACTCTTAACCGGTGCCCAACTCAACCGAGCACGCCACAAAGCGAAAGGAATCAGCCAAGAAGGGTACCTTTACTCTCCTCATGGTTCTTTTTATTTAAAGCCAGCTTCGCATCCACTCTTATGTTAGCTTCTCGATGTGGGATCCCTCCATCATTAGAGTTTAAATTCAACACCAACTCTTGCCGCCCCCTGTTAGCAAAATAAATGCTCTTTGCTTGCCATGGGATTCGAACCCATGCCTCCCCTCAAATGCTCCATACGCTACTTGCCACTAAGCCACAAGGCTTTTTGTGTCACAATTTCTCCAACAATATTCTTAAGGCCTACCTACTACACCCAGGGTTTGGTTCACCTTAAAACCAAATTTTTGCTAGAGTCCAGGTTTGAACCTAGGATTTCTCCAACACTTCTCAGCACACTTAACCACTAAAACAAGCCTTCAACTACGAAATTTTCACGCTGTGAATGAATATTATAAGTCGCCTTCAACCGCTCCCATGCTCAAGGCCCAAAACTTCTAGGCCCAAATTCAGGGTGTTACAACTCTACCTCCCTTAAAAAAATTTCGTCCCCGAAATTTCCGTCTAATAGGGTAGTCGTGTAACATCTACCCTACTACGCTACCGTTGCGCACTCTGATCCTACTATCACTATCACACTTCAACTAGAACTTGAAACATCTCATACATACAACACTTATTCACTAAAGCAGTCACATATTTATCACACAAATATATACAATTTTTATATCCAAACATCACATCCACATAAAATAAATACCAAATTTAAATTCAGACCAATATCTAAGGAATCCATAATATTTCAATTTCTAAACAGACAAAAGTATTCAGAAGACTTACGGATTCAGCGTCGGAGACTCGGTGTGCCACATTTTTTAAGAGAAATACTTCAAACAGACCACGCAGTTGAAAATAATTTTCTGAAATTCAACCTTTGAAAACCCAATCCACAGCCGAGTTATTGCAACCCAGGCTCTGATACCACTTAATGTAACACCCCAAACCCAACCTAGACGTTAAGTTTGGCTCGAATCTGGCGTGTCACATTGAAGTGTTTTTCGAAAACCATGTTTCTATTAAAAACCCTTCTTAATAATTAAAAACTTACACCCTTTTTAAACCTTGTTAGAAAACCTCAGCTAAATAACATTCTTAACAACTTTATAAAAATCTTGGTAGTTGTGAAAGCTTAATTTAAAAATAATTGTGGATACGTGATGTTTTGAACAACAATAGTTGCTTTGGAAAACCGTGTTCTAATACTAGCAATTATAAGAACAATAAGTAAAATTTTAAATTTGAAATCCAGAAAATTACAGCGGATTTACTACAACCCAAATAAAACATTTAAAAGTAATAATCAAAATTATAAAATAAACAGTGTGTGTGGCTTCCTCCGAGCCCCTCGCAGCTCCGATCTGTCTAAAATGGAAATTACGAAAGGTTAATAAGCGGGTGAGTTTACGAAAACTCAGCAGTGAAATCCCTACTAAAAGGAACAGTCAATCATATTAAAGAATTAAAAGTCTGGCCCCAACCTTACTTACAGTTTCAGTATCAATTGGGCCTTAGCCCAGTATAACAGACAGTACCAGATGGGCCTTAGCCCATTACAAAATAAGAAACATTGTCAAAACTAGAATCAAAATAAGAATCAGAATCAGAATCAGGTGACAAAATTAGAATTAGAATCAGAATCAGAATTAGGTGACAGAATTAGAATCAGAATCAGTATTAGGTAACAGAATCAAAATCAGAATGTGAATGCAATCCCAACCCAATCCAGCCGTATACACCCCTGTACCAACCTTACACCATGTGGGGAGACTACTCGACCCACCCAACCGCTACACACCACGTAAATTGCAATGAGGTGCCAGATATTGTGACGAAGTCACCAGATATGAATATTGTGGCTAGGCCACCGAATCAGATATATATATGTGGCGGCCACCAAATTGCTGTGAGGCTTCGAACGCTTCCTCCATCAATATAAACCTGTGTCCTATGCAATAGATATACATGTCATGGCATACAACATACGAATCGAAATATCATGCCCATACTTGAATCAAAGAGTCACATCAAGTCATTCATATCACCAACATATATTCACAACAAATCACAACCACACAAATTAAGTCACCACTTGCCCACAAGGGCAAAACAATCATTTAACACCTTAAGGGTAAAATGGTAATTTTATAAATCGAGGGTAAAACGGTAATTCTGTAAATCGAGGGTAAAATAGTAATTTTGTAAATCGAGGGTAAAACAGTAATTCTGTCAATCGAGGGTAAAACGGTAATTTTGTAAATCGAGGGTAAAATAGTAATTTTGTAAATCGAGGGTAAAACAGTAATTTTGTAAATCGAGGGTAAAACAATAATTTTGTAAATTGAGGGTAAAATGGTAATTCTGTCAATTAGGGGTACTTTGGTAATTTTACAAGTCGAAGGTATTTCAATAATTTTATAGGTCGAGGGTATTTCAGTAATTTCACAAATTAGGGGTATTTTGGTAATTTTACAAACTAGGGGTATTTTGGTAATTTTACAAACCAGGGGTATTTTGGTAATTTTGTAAACCAAGGGTATTTTAGTAATTTTACAAACCAGGGGTATTTTGGTAATTTGGTAAACTAAAGTATTCTAAACAGGGATAACAATACGAATGGCCCTAAAGCCTATTCTCGACCCAAATAGGCCCACACGCTCGTGTGGCCCTTTTAGCCCAAATCTAGCCACAGATATAAGATTCACCTAGCCTAGTCCAATATTTATTACACAATCAAACAACTTATCCAATTGGGCCCGTAGGGCCATTGGGCCCACATGGCCCTTTTCGACCCATCGCTGCCCGAAGTAGCCATTCTACAGCTAGAGTAGTGAGAAATACACACCTGATTAGAGACTGGAGTTAATCCATGCTCCGAGCACTTTTAGCCGGCGCCCAACCCAACCGAGCACGCCACAAAGCGAAAGGGATCAGCCAAGAAGGGTACCTTTACTCTCCTTATGGTTCTCTCTATTTAAAGCCACCAGATCCGGTCTTATGTTAGCTTCCGATGTGGGATCCTCCATCATTAGATTTTAAATTCAACACCAACTCTTGCCACCTGTTAGCAAAATAAATGCTCTTTGCTTGCCATGGGATTCGAACCCATGCCTCCCCTTAAATGCTCCATACGCTACTTGCCACTAAGTCACAAGGCTTTTTGTGTACAATTTCTCCAACAATATTCTTAAGGCCTACTTACTACACCCAGGGTTTGATTCACCTTAAACCAAAATTTTTGCTAGAGTCCGTGTTTGAACCGTGACTTCTCCAACACTTCTCAAAGACACTTAACCACTAAAACAAGCCTTCAACTACGAAATTTTCACGCAATGTGAGAATATTATAAGCTGCCTTCAACCGCTCCCATGCTCAAGGCCCAAAACTTCTAGGCCCAAATTCAAGGTGTTACAGTGAATGTGTATAACTGTTGTTAAAGGTTAATGGAAAATTTGGGTGAGAAATAAAGCTAGGAAATGACTTTATATTGTCCACATAGGTAGACACATGGGTGTGTGTCTTGACCGTGTGTGACACACGGTTTGGCATATGGCCATGTGATTTTTGTAATAGCCCGATTTAAAACCTAGTCAGAACGGTGGTTTCGAGACCACGAATCCGAGTTAGAAAAATATTTAAATATTATTTTCCGTGTATATTATATGTGAATTTGCATGTGTGAAACTTTCATATGAAAATTCGATTGTTTGTGTGCTTAATTCAATAAAAGGACTTAATCTCGTAAATTGAAAACTTGATAGTTTAAAGCATAAGGGCTGAATTGTTAGTGGCTTTTTAATATGGAGTATTTATGTGGAAAATATACCATGGCTATTAATAATGGATGGCATTAACCTTGTTTTATAATGAATCCAAATTATTATATAAAGGTTATTTTGATAATTTAATAAAATAATATAAGCTATAATATAATAAAACATTAAAGAAACCATGCATGTGTTCATCTTTATTTGACCTAAGCTAGTAAAGAAAAGAAAAAGAGAAAGCAAATGACATTCGACCATTGTTGATTCAAATTCAAGGTTAGTTTGGTTTCGATTTTTGATGGTTTTTCTATTTTTGAGATCGTTGCTTCGAATACTATCCGACCCATGCTAGAATTTTTGATTTTGATGAATATTTTGAATTATGCCATTGATGAATATTTGTGTTTTATGATGTTTGATGATAAATTATGAAATATAAGTTTTGGATTAATATGTTTTGTATTGGAATTTTTGATGAATTTGAGTAATTAGGGCTAAATCAAAAAAATAATAAATTGAAGGACTAAAATGAAAAATAAATGAAATGTGTATATTTGTATGTACTAGAGGTACATTCAGCCTAAGCATTTTGCATGGAGATTTTGTGTATTTTGTGTTTTATGCAACTAAGACTAATTTGTAAAAGTATGAAATAATGGGGGTAAAATGGTAATTTGCCCATTTATGTGTTGTTGGATTAAATTGAATGAAATTATGTTTAAATGAGATTAATTTGAAATTGTATATATCAAGAACAAAAGAAATCGGACTTAGATCGTGGAAAAGCAAAAATAGTCGAATAGTCGATTTACATTGTTCATCGATATCCGAGGTAAGTCTATAAGCAATAAACGTCGTTAAATTTGAATGTATATGATCTTTATATCCTGAATTCAATTGTGTGAATTTCTATTAGTTATAGCCGAATGTATAAATGTTTATGAGATTTGGGAACAAGTTCGATTCAATTGAGATATGGTGTTTGAAAAGCTTTGTATGAACCTGAAGGAATAATTAGGATTTTCGAAATATGAATTATGTGTAAGATCGACTTTGTATAAGTGATATTCAGGCTTTTTGCCTAGCAGGCTTTATGCTGGTGAATTATATCAGGCTTATTGCCTAGCAGGCTTTATGCCGGTGTATTATTTCAGGCCTATTGCCTAACAGGCTCTGTGCCAATGTATTATACTAGGCTTTATGCCTAGCAAAATTTATGTGAGCAACGGTAAAAGTAATCAAATGTGTTAAATGAGCTTAAGTGATCAGGTATGTGAATGTGATTTACTTATTTGAAATGAAGATAAATTGACTGAAAGATATGTGATAAAAATGTTATATGATGCTATTGAAAATGTATATAATTATGGGTAGTGTATTCGATCTTATGATAAGTATAAGTTGTAATTTAAAAGCTCGATTTACGAGTCTATATATATGAATGCATATGTATAATCGATTATATATGAAATTATGACTTTGAAATTGGAGACTATATTGATAATTGATATATGTGAATATACGACTATGGTATATTTTGAGTATAAATATATGTTTTATATGGTTTATTTATTTTAGATTGGAAATGTCTATATATATATATATATGATATTGATAGTCTGATTCGGTTTTATTTTATTGATCTATCAAGATCATTAATTTGAGTAAATTTCTTATAAATTACTCAGCTAAGTTAGCTTACTTTGTGTATATATATTTGTCTTTGTTTTATAGATTTTGGAGATCACTATATGCTCGGGGATCGTCAATAAAGTCGTTCACACTATCGTTTATTCTCGGTACTTTTGAAAGTTTTAAATTCAAACTTATGGCATGTATAGGCTATATTATCTTTTGGACATATTTGATTTTGATATGTATATATGCTAAAAAGCCATGCGAAAATGGTTTGTTTATTTTGTCAAGCATGTTTATATGGTTGAGTAAATGATGTGGTTGACATATATATTGGTTGTGGTTGACATATTCAGCTAGGAAGCATATTTGTAGGTGAATATGGTTTGAAGTGGTTGATTGCAAAGTGAATGATTTATAAACAACTCATTTAGTAAGCTTAATTTATATATTGATTTGCAAGTGTGATGAGTTGTGTTAATTCGGCACATGAATATTTGTTATATTAGCTATTTATTTTGGTTAATGTATCCATGTAAAAGTTATGTTTTGGTCAATGTATCCATGTAAAAGTTATGTCATAAAATGAAGTTGTATATTTAGTATATGAGGTTTGTTTATTCGGATTGGTAATGAAATATGAAGGACATTCGTATATGACTTTTAAATTATTTTTGTTGTGTTTGTAATTCTGATTTGGTGTGTAAGTGAAATTGGATATATGCTTAAATTTGCACATAGCCGATTATATGGTTATTGAATTGGTTTGGTAAATTAAAGTGTTAGTTAAAATGGTTACTTTTTATATAGCAAGCTTATATGTGGATAAATGCTAAAAATTATGGTGTTATATAGTTTAAATTTTTAGTGGCATGCCATATCTTATTTCGATGCTATTATATTATTTAAGAAAAATTTTGGATAAGTTGTGATTATATATTTATATTTATATGTTTAGCATTTTTTCTTATAAGCTTATATTTGATATATCTTGATTAAATGGTTATGATATAATTTATAAAGATGTTAAATTGATTATTTATGTTACAATTGCTTGGTATTGAGTTGTATGCTTGAGTATGATTGTAATTGCCAGAAAGTTGTGTCTCGTCTGATAATACCTCATAACCTATTCTGGCGATGAATACGGTTAGGGGTGTTACATTTTATTGGTTTCAGAGCTACAGTTTAGTCGGTTCTAGGACTAACATAGCGCGTGTGAGTCTAGCTATACATGCCATATTATATATTGCGATAGTGAGATGACTTCTGACATTTGAAAATGTGCTTTCATATAGTAAATGGATCCCAACAGAGCTGTAGCTGATGATGTCGAGAGTGGAGCACCTACTTCCGCACAAGGGACGGCGCCAATTGATTCTCAATCAAACTCGAGTAACCAAGAGGGAGAGGCTAAGCAAGACTTTTACCAAATGATGAATGACTGGTTTCTCAATATATCCAGACTAATCCGGCTGCACAACAACCTCCACCCCCGACTAATCCATCTTCGATCCCTGCTATACGTCAAGTGAGTGATCCGTTGAGATGGCCTAAGCCACCTATTGATAAAATAAAAAAACACGGGGCTAAAGAATTCAGAGCTACTGATGATGATGATGTTGAGCAAGCTGAATTCTAGCTTGACAATAATATCCGTGTGATCCGTTGAGATGGCCTAAGCCACCTATTGATAAAATAAAAAAACACGGGGCTAAAGAATTCAAAGCTACTGATGATGATGATGTTGAGCAAGCTGAATTCTAGCTTGACAATACTATCCGTGTGTTTGATGAGTTATCTTGTACCCTGGATGAGTACTCATGTATCACTGGTGGAATACACTAGTATCGATGGTTTCGAAAGAGCGAGTGACCTGGGAATTCTTTCAGACTGAGTTCCGTAAGAAATATATCAGCCAGAGATTCATTGATCAGAAGCGCAAGGAATTTCTCGAACTAAAACAGCATCGTATGATTGTGACAGAATATGAGCGAAAATTTGTGAGACTCAGTCGATATGCCCGTGAGTGTGTTTCAACCGAAGCTATCGTGTGTAAAAGATTCGAAGACGGTTTGAAAGAAGACATTAAATTGCTGGTTGGCATACTTGAAATCAAAGAGTTCGTGGTACTTTTTGAGTGTGCTTGCAAGGCCGAAGAGCTCGGGAAAGAGAAAAGAAAAGTTGATTTTGGAGCCAGAGATTCCCATAAAAGATCATAGGGTAAGACTTTTCACTCAGCATCGAAGAAGTTCAGAGATGATTCTAGTCGATCTAAGGATACTTTAGACTTTTCTAGACGGGATAGAGACCGACCTCTTGTGAGTTCACGAGCCACTTCGATTGCTAGTGTTGGCAATGTTCGGAAGAATAAACTCGAGTGTAAGCATTGTGGTAAATGGCATTCCGAAATTGCAGAGCATGATCAGTCTTTTTTTAAATGTGGATCGATGGATCATTTTATCCGAGATTGCCCGATGTTAGTCGAGCAAAACACTGTTCAGATCGTGAGACCGACTAATATGTCAGTACGAGGCAGACCACCCAGGCATTCGGGTAATGTGAGTGGCAGTCAGAGATGGACAAAAGATACAGCAGTTCGATTTGAGGCTCGTGCACCTGCTAAAGCCTATGCTATTCACGTACGCGAAGAGGCTTCATCCCCATATGTTATTACTGGTACATTCACTCTCTATGATACTAGTGTAATTCCATTAGTTGATCCTGGTTCGACTCATTCTTATGTGTGTGAGACTTTAGTATTCAGTAAGACTTTGCCTGTTGAGTCTACTAAGTTTGTGATTAGAGTATCGAACCACTTGGGCCGGTATGTTATGGTTGATAAAGTATGTAGGAATTGCCCCCTGATGATTCGAGATCCGTGCTTTCCGGCTGATCTGATCTTGTTGCCATTTGATGAGTTTGACATAATTTTGGGTATGGATTGGTTGACTTTGCATGTTGCTGTTGTAAATTGCAAGAGAAAGACTATTTCTTTACAGTGCCAGAATGATGAGATTATTCGGATTGAATCTAATGGTCTGAATAGTTTATTGGCAGTGATTTCTTCGATGTTAGCTCAGAAATATGTAGAAAAGGTTGTGAAGCTTACTTTGCATATGTGCTTGACAATAAAGTATCCAAAAGAAAGATTGAATCAATACCTACTTTGTGTGAGTATCTGAATGTGTTTCCTGAAGAATTACCAAGTTTGCCACCTATTCGAGAGGTTGAGTTTGGTATTGAATTAGTGCCAGGGAGTACTTCAATATCGGTAGCTCAGTACAGAATGGAACCTACTGAATTAAAAGAATTGAAAACTCAGTTGCAAGAATTGACAAATAGAGGTTTTGCGAGACTGAGTTTCTTTCCTTGGGGTGCACCAGTTTTATTTGTTAAAAAGAAAGACGAAATTATGAGAATGTGCATCGATTATAGACAGCTTAATAAGGTGACCATAAAGAATAAGTATCCGTTGCCATGGATTGATGATTTGTTTGATCAACTGAAAGGAGCCACCGTGTTTTTAAAGATAGATTTGAGATCTGACTACTATCAGTTGCGAGTTAAAGACTCTGATGTGTCAAAGACTGCCTTCCGAATGAGGTACAGACATTATGAGTTTCTGGTTATGCCTTTTGGACTTACTAATGCACCTGTTGTTTTTATGGATTTGATAAATTGGATCTTTAGACAATATCTGGATCGGTTTGTAGTTGTGTTCATAGGTGACATTTTGATTTACTCCCGTGACGAAACTGAACATGCCAAGCATTTGAGACTTGTATTACAGACTTTGAGAGATAAGCAGTTGTATGCGAAGTTCAGTAAATGTGAGTTTTGGTTAAGCGAAGTCATTTTTCTGGGCCATGTTGTATCAGCATCGGGTATTCGGGTGGATCTGAGCAAAATTTCAACCATACTTGATTGGAAACCTCCGAGAAACATTTCTGAAGTTCGAAGTTTTCTGGGACTTGCTGGTTACTATAGACGGTTCGTGAAAGGTTTCTCTATGATTGCAACCCCGATGACGAAGCTATTACAGAAAGATGTTAAGTTCGAATGGTAAAAAAGGTGCCAGAAAATTTTTGATCAGTTGAAAGCCCTTTTGAAAGAAGCTCCAGTGCTTGTTTAGCCAGAATTGGGTAAAGAATTTGTTATTTTTAGTGATGCATCTTTAAATGGTTTGGGATGTGTTTTGATGCAAGAAGGCAAAGTTATAGCTTATGCCTTAAGACAGTTAAAGCCGCATGAAAAGAACTATCCGACACATAATCTAGAATTGGCAGCTATTGTGTTTGCATTGAAAATTTGGCGCCACTATCTGTTCGGTGAAAAATGTCATGTTTATTTCGATCACAAAAGTTTGAAATATTTGATGTCTCAGAAAGATCTGAATTTGAGATAGAGTCAATGGTTAGAGTTGTTAGAAGATTATGAGCTTGTAATTGACTATCATCCAAGAAAAGCTAATTTTGTTGCTGATGCTCTAAGTCAAAAATCCCAGTTTGCTTTGCGTCAAATGAATGCACATATGGTTATGTTAGATGATGGTGCGATAATAACCAGGTTAAAAGCAAAACCGTTATTTATTCAACAGATTTATGAAGCTCAGAAGGTCGATAATGATTTGATAGTAAAGCGGGCTCAATATGGTTCGAACGTTGATTCAGAATTTTAAGTGGATGCTAAGGGATGTTTGCGGTTCGGAAACCAAATATGCGTTCCGAGAAATACAAAGTTGATTCAGATGATTTTGAATGAAGCTCATAATAGTCAGCTATCTATTCACCCGGGTAGTACGAAGATGTATAATGATCTGAAACAACATTATTGGTGGCAAGGTATGAAACGAGACATTTCTGACTTTGTATCAAAATGTTTAGTCAGTCAGCAAGTAAAACTCGAGCATCAGATACCTTCTAGATTGCTTCATCCGATCATGATACTTGAATGGAAATGGGACAGAGTGACGATGGATTTTGTATATGGTTTACCGTTGACACCGAGCAACAAAGATGCAATTGGGTTATTATGTATAGATTGACTAAATCGACTCACTTTGTTCCGATTCGTATAGATTATTCGCTTGATAAACTTGCTGAGTTATATGTTTCTCAGATTGTGAGACTATATGGAGTATCTATTTCTATTGTGTCAGATAGAGATCCAAGGTTTACTTCACGGTTTTGGAAGAAACTGCAAGATGCATTAGGTACTAAACTGCATTTTAGCACTGTTTTTCATCCCCAGACATATGGTCAGTCCGAGCAAATCATTCAGATACTTGAAGATATGTTGAGATGTTGCATTCTCGAGTTTGAAGGTACGTGGGAATGATACCTACCTCTGATTGAATTTGCATACAATAATAGCTTTCAATCGAGTATCAAAATGGCACCTTACGAGGCTTTGTACGGTCGTAAATGTCGTACACCTTTATATTGGACTGAGCTCAGCGAAAACAGGATACGCGGGGTTGATTTGATTAATGAAACATAGCAGAAAGTAAAAGTGATCCACGAAAATTTGAAAGTAGCATCAGATCATCAGAAGTCGTATGCTGACTTGAAATGTAAAGATATAGAGTTTCTGATCGGAGACAAATTGTTTTTGAAAGTCTCGCTGTGGAAGAAAATACTTAGATTAGGAGGAAGGCAAATTGAGTCCGAGATTTATTGGGCCGTATGAGATTATTGAGTGTATCAGGCCGGTTACGTACAGACTATTGTTGCCACCTGAGTTAGAAAAGATTCATAATGTATTTCACGTTTCGATGCTGTGATGATACAGATCCAATCCCTCACATGTAATTAGTCCGTCTGAGATTAAGATTAAGCCTGATATGACGTACGAAGAAGAACCGATTCGCATTCTAGCTTGTGAAATTAAAGAGTTACGAAATAAGAAAATTCCATTGGTTAAAGTACTGTGGCATAAACATGGAGTTGAGGAAGCAATGTGGGAGCTAGAATATGTAATGAGAGAACGCTATCCGAACCTATTCACCGGTAAGATTTTTGAGGACGAAAATCCCTTAGGGGGAGAGAGTTGTAACAACCCGATTTAAAACCCTAGTCAGAACGGTGGTTTCGGGACCACGAATCCGAGTTAGAAAAATATTTAAATATTATTTTTTGTGTTTATTATATGTGAATTTGCATGTGTGAAAGTTTCGTATGAAAATTTGATTGTTTGTGTTCTTAATTTATAAAAGGACTTAATCGCGTAAATTGAAAACTTGATAGTTTAAAGCATAAGGGTTGAATTGTTAGTGGCTTTTTAATATGGAGTATTTATGTGGAAAATATACCATGGCTATTAATAATGGACGGCATAAACCTTGTTTTATAATGAATCCAAATTATTATATAAAGGTTATTTTGATAATTTAATAAAATAATATAAGTTATAATATAATAAAACATTAAAGAAACCATGCATATGTTCATCTTTATTTGACCGAAACTAGTAAAGAAAAGAAAAAGAGAAAGCAAATGACATTCGGCCATTGTTTATTCAAATTCAAGGTTAGTTTGGTTTTGGTTTTTGATGATTTTTATGTTTTTGAGATTGTTGCTTCGAATACTATCTGACCCATGCTAGGATTTCTAATTTTGATAAATATTTTGAATTATGCCATTGATGAATATTTGTGTTTTATGATGTTTGATGATGAATTATGAAATATAAGTTTTGGATTAATATGTTTTGTATTGGAATTTTTGATGAATTTGAGTAATTAGGACTAAATTGAAAAAATAATAAATTGAAGGACTAAAATGCAAAATAAATGAAATGTGTGTATTTTTATGTACTAGAGGAACATTTGGCCTAAGCATTTTGCATGGAGATTTTGTGTATTTTGTGTTTTATGCAACTAGAACTAATTTGTAAAAGTATGAAATATCAGGGGTAAAATGGTAATTTACCCATTTATGTGTTGTTGGATTAAATTGAATGAAATTGTGTTTAAATGAGATTAATTTGAAATTGTATAGATCAAGAACAAAAGAAATAGGACTTGGATCAGGGAAAAGCAAAAATAGTAGAATAGTCGATTTACATTGTTCGTCGATATCCGAGGTAAGTCTATAAGCAATAAACGTCGTTAAATTTGAATGTATATGATCTGTCTATGATGAATTTAATTGTGTGAATTTCTATTAGTTATAGCTGGATGTATCAATGTTTATGAGATTTGGGAACAAGTTCGATTCAATTGAGATATGATGTTTGAAAAGCTTCGTATGAACCTTAAGGAATAATTAGGATTTTCGAAATATGAATTATGTGTAAGATCGACTTTGTATCAGTGATATTCAGGCTTTCTGCCTAGCAGGCTTTATGCCGGTGAATTATATCAGGCTTATTGCCTAGTAGGCTTTATGCTAGTGTATTACATCAGGCTTTATGCCGGTGTATTATTTCAGGCCTATTGCCTAGCAGGCTCTGTGCCGGTGTATTATCCTAGGCTTTATGCCTAGCAAATTTTATGTGAGCAACGACAAAAGTAATCAAATGTGTTAAATGAGCTTAAGTGATCAGGTATGTGAATGTGATTTACTTATTTGAAATGAAGATAAATTGACTGAAAGATATGTGATAAAAATGTTATATGATGCTATTGAAAATGTATATAATTATAGGTAGTGTATTCGGTCTTATGATAAGTATAAGTTGTAATTTAAAAGCTCGATTTCGAGTCTATATATATGAATGCATATGTATAATCGATTATATATGAAATTATGACTTTGAAATTGGAGACTATATTGATAATTGATATATGTGAATATACGACTATGGTATATTTTGAGTATAAATATATGTTTTACATGGTTTATTTATTTTAGATTGGAAATGTCTATATATATATATATATGATATTGATAGTCGATTCGGTTTTATTTTGTTGATCTATCAAGATCATTAATTTGAGTAAATTTCTTATAAATTACTCAGCTAAGCTAGCTTACTTTGTGTATATATATTTGTCTTTGTTTTATAGATTTTGGAGATCACTATATGCTCGGGGATCGTCAGTAAAGTCGTTCACACTATCGTTTATTCTCGGTACTTTTGAAAGTTTTAAATTCAAACTTATGGCATGTATAGGCTATATTATCTTTTGGACATATTTGATTTTGATATGTATATATGTTAAAAAGCCATGCGAAAATGGCTTGTTTATTTTGTCAAGCATGTTTATATGGTTGAGTAAATGATGTGGTTGACATATATATTGGTTGTGGTTGACATATTCAGCTAGGAAGCATATTTGTAGGTGAATATGGTTTGAAGTGGTTGATTGCAAAGTGAATGATTTATAAACAGCTCATTTAGTAAGCTTAATATATATATTGATTTGCAAGTGTGATGAGTTGTGTTAATTCGGCACATGAATATTTGTTATATTAGCTATTTATTTTGGTTAATGTATCCATGTAAAAGTTATGTTTTGGTTAATGTATCCATGTAAAAGTTATGTCATAAAATGAAGTTGTATATTTAGTATATGAGGTTTGTTTATTCGGATTGGTAATGAAATATGAAGGACATTCGGATATGACTTTTAAATTATTTTTGTTGTGTTTGTAATTTTGATTTGGTGTGTAAGTGAAATTGGGATATATGCTTAAATTTGCACTTAGCCGATTATATGGTTATTGAATTGGTTTGGTAAATTAAAGTGTTAGTTAAAATGGTTACTTTTTATATAGCAAGCTTATATGTGGATAAATGCTAAAAATTATGGTGTTATATAGTTTAAATTTTTAGTGGCATGCCATATCTTATTTCGATGCTATTATATTATTTAAGAAAAATTTTGGATAAGTTGTGATTATATATTTATATTTATATGTTTAACATTATTAGCTTATAACCTTATATTGGACATATCTTGATTAAATGGTTATGATATAATTTATAAAGATGTTAAATTGATTATTTATGTTACAATTGCTTGGTATTGAGTTGTATGCTTGAGTATGATTGTAATTGCCAAAAAGTTACCCATTCTGGCAACGGATACGGGTTAGGGGTGTCACAGTTTGTTCGTGTGTCCCCTACATATTAAAATTTAGAAACAGAATGTTCAGAATAAGGCACACGGGCAGAGACACGGGCATGTGTCTCAACCGTGTGTGACGCATGGCCAAGAACACGGCTGTGTGTCATGGCCATGTGAATCCTACACCTAATTTTCGAAAATTAAATTGGTCACACGGCCTAGCACACGGGCGTGTGGCTGGCCGTCTGACCCAAGTCAGAGTGTAACAACCCATTTTTAGTGAAATCGAAATAGTGTAACACCCCTTACCTATATCCGAGGCCGGGACAGGGCACGAGGCATTACCGGACATTTACTTTAATACTCATGTAAAAACGGGCCATAAAATTTCATCCAATTAAAACCCATTCATACATATACATATTGTCCCTTATATGGGCCTACGAGTGTAACACCCCTTACCCGTGTCCGATGCAAGAACAGGGTACGAGGCATTACCGGACTTAATCGTTCACAAACATGTAAAAACCGAGCTATAAAATTTCATTCGTATCAAAATTTTTCATGCACATGCATAATGTCCCATACACGGGCCTACGAAGCCCTAAACATGCATTGAAAGTAGTTAGGGACTAAACCAAGAATCTTAGAAAGTTCTAGGAAAACTTAAAAAAAATTTCTATGATACAAGGTCACACGCCTGTGTGCTAAGGTCGTGTCCCCCACACGGTTGAGACACACGGCTGTGTCTCAGCCCGTGTGGCCTACACTTAGGCTATTTTCCAAGCCTTTAAGTTACCCTTAATCCTTAACATCTTTATTTCTATATTACACATTTAATTCATGGCCATGACCATTTAGATTGGTCATAAAACATTCATCATGCACATATTTCATAACACCAACCATATATGGCCAACAAGCATAATCACATCACAAGCATTAGATTATAGCATAGATAGATAGGTTCACAAACCATAGTCAATATGAGCGACCCTTCATGGCCATATACAAATAACTCAATATAGGCCAATACATTTGGCTAGTCATGTTAACACATATCATAAAAAAAACCAAATCCCTATACATGCCACTCACTTGAAGGCGTTTAGCATATATATATATCAATATTCCAAAGGTGATGTTTTGATAGTGTGGTGCTGCCTCCAACGACCTCCAACCCCGAGCTAAACTGTCAATAGTAAAGAAAAGGAAGTGAAGGGAGTAAGCTTTATAGCTTAGTAAGACCGTATGAAATTAATAAGCAATTTATCAATTTGCTTCTCAAGGTAATACCACAATATTTTCGCTTTTGCTTATGTTCAAGTTAAGCTGTTTTCTCGAGTTGCAGTAACTAAATTATTTATATCTAGAGATACAGAAATCCAAATTAAGGTTTGGTAATTTTCCTTAAAACTAGACTCATATATATCCTTACCATAAATATTTTAGAATTTTTGGTTTAGCCAATAAGTACAGTTTATTCTTTAAAGTCACCTCTATTTTGCTGTCTGACAGTTCTGACCCCTCTTCATTAAAAACTAATTACCTCCTCATACGAATTTCAGCTGATGTTCCATTTTGTTTCTTTTGAAAATAAACTCATTAAGGATTCTAGGCATATAAATTATAACCCATGATTAAATTTTTACAATTTTTAATTATTTTTTCAAATTGGAATAGGGGATTTCAAAATCATTCTTACTCTATCTCACAACAATTTAAATATCTCATAATATGAACTTCTTTTGCTTACACCATTTCTTCTATATGAAACTACACTCTATAAGATTTAATTTCATCTTTTATTTAGCCTCTAAATTTATTTTCACAATTTTTGGTGAATTTTCAAATTCGGATTGCTGCTGTTGTCCAAAACTGTTTCAATGTTAATTTTACCCTTTCATAATTATCTTTAAAATAGGCTTTCATGCCAATCAATTTCTCTTTTCATATTCATTAGGCCATATGGTGAAGGGATAAACATATCATGTCCCAATTTAATTCGACCTAAAAGCCTCACACATAATCATCCATCAAATTTACCACATAATTATACACTATAGGTATCGACCTAATATTTACAAGGTCGTCACAAAGTCATTCTCATAGGTATGACTTACTCATTTACATTCTTACCAAAAGTCCAATATACATCGAGCTCATTACTCATGAATTTTTAGTACATATCTGTACCCTTTCAACATGATCATAAAACATAGCTTACTCATTTTCATTCCTTACTAATCATACAACATACATAGAGCACGCATTTCATGAATTTCATGTAAATACCTATATCACTCACATCATGGTCATAACCTCTCTTATTCTGATATAAACTGCAAATTTCCTGTTGAACCATTTGAAATACTATAGGATATTCAATAAGCCTCAAGCATAGGGTAAGGTGCTCACACCATGTCCTGGACATGGTTTTACACTGGCTCACACATCAAAGTCGATGCCATGTCCCAAACATGGTCTTACACTGACTCTTGTATATCGAGGCCGATGCCATGTCCTAGACATGGTCTTACACTGGCTCTCATCTATAGGTGCTGATGTCATGTCTCAATATAGTCTTACATTGACACATATGAAGTCGATGCCATGTCCCAGACATGGTCTTACACTAGCTCTCATACCTCAAGGCCGATGCCATGTCCCAGACATGGTCTTACACTAGCTCTCATATCTCGAGGCCAATGCCATGTCCCAGACATGGTCTTACACTAGCTCTCATATCTCGAGGCCAATGCCATGTCCCAGACATGGTCTTACACTAGCTCTCATATCTCCCTAGCATCATGGCATAAATATTCGATCTATTCTTACGATTCAACTGGGAGTTTCCCGTATTAATCTCATCATACATTACTCATAGCCACATTCAAACATTTTATGTAAAATCAATCATTAAATGCATAATAATGATAAAGTTGTAATATTTATGCACATCTTACTCGTTTCAATGGAATATTATATTCCATCAAATTTCCAATGTATCTAATCATCACATAAATGTTATTAACATTTTACATCACTTTCTCATACTCTTATCATCAACATATAATTCAATACAATCATAGCAAGATAGATTTCAAGTGTATTAACAATAACATGGATAATATGCTTATTTAGTCACACGGACTTACCTCGAATGCAAAAATGGCTAATTATTTCCTTTTTGTCCTAAACCACGTACTTTCTCTATTTAAGCCCGAATCTCGATTTTCTTGATCTAAAATAATAAAATTTACTCATTTAATCATTACATTAAATTAAGTGTTCCACAATTCATACTTTAAAAAAATGACCATTTTGCCCCTAGACTTTCACAAAAATTACAATTTTATCCCTAGGCTCGTAAAATGATTTTTATCAAATTTTCTCATTAGTCAAGCCTAGCCCAACCTTTATTACTCTTGTAGCAACTCAAAATTCCAATTATTTCACATAATTCCCATCCATTTAACAAACTTTACAAAATGGTCCATATTAGGTGTTTTCATGAAAATCCTTTCACAAAAGTTGTTTATTTAACAACCAAGATTCATTTTCTTCCATAAAAATTCAGCAAACAACATGAATACTCTCATGGAAAAACTCTAGACTTTCAACCATTTTACAAAATAGTCCCCTCATTAGCTAGATCATGCTACAAGGGTCCCAAAAGTACAAAAAATATCAAAAAAGGCTATCAAAATCACTTACTTGTAAGGGATATAAGTTGCTGATATTTTTGAGCTTTCAAAACCCCCTATTTGCTGGTATTTTCAGTGGGGAAGAAGGAAGATGAAAGATGATACATTTTTTTTTCTTTATTTTATTTTATTACTAGTCAAACTAGTCACCAACATTTCACCTAACTTTGACCCTACAATATTTTTGTCTGCTTGATCAGCCACTAACATATTTATGTTCTATTTACTCAGCAAAGACCCCTAATTTAATTTTCTATAGCTATTTGACACCTTTAGCTAGTGGAACGAAACTTTCGTACTTTATGCGATTTGGTCATTTTTCAAAATTAAACAAGCAATTACTAAAATTATTTCACCAAAATTTTCATGCACTCATATAATCATGCTATAACACATAAAATAACATTAAAAATAATTTCTCTAGCCTTAGAATAGTGGTTCCAAAACCACTATTCCGACTAAGCCCAAAATCAGGCTGTTACAATTCTCCCCTTTTAGGGATTTTCATCCCCGAAAATCTTACCGAAAAAGTGGTTTTGGTATTCACATAAACTTCTATTACCCATAATCATCGCTATAGAAATTTCACTCAACTATGCCTCTAATACTTATCTCTTTACTTTCTCATATCAATGTCATAAGCGGTTCATTGCTATACCCCACCTCGGCTGAATTTCAACCTCCATCTGAGAGTTCATATACACAATGGTCCAATCTATGCCATCATGTCACATATACGTACATACGTGAATCTTTTCGAATTCGAATAATAAAACTAGCCAATTCATCTTGGCCTTACATTCTCTATAATTTCACACAATCTGATTGATTACAAATCAACTCTCAGTTGCTTTTAAATTTTAAAGCCTCCTTTAGCTTTCCCAAGAAATCACGATATATAAATCGGATCTCAGTTTGATTAGTGGAGACTAGTATTCCAAGAAATCCAACAATCATATAGACATGAAATTTCATAAATCTGATGAGCGATGATTCAGTACATACCGGTATGATTCACAAATCTCGTCAAACATCTAGCAATAAACTACATCACATTTTTCCTCTTTCCAAAATGGGAATAATTCTGATATGGCATTGAGGATAATCCTTTCATATTTCTATTCTAATATCAGCACTGGAGAAGATAGCTCCAGTAAAACCTAATGCTCGGCTCTAACCCCGTTAACAATTCAAATCTTTCTGTAGCATCGAAAGCTCTAAGCTATCACATTATCTTATTGTCTTAAAACACATCACAATTCATACAATAGTGCATCACTGAAAATTTAGAAGTCTCTGCCCAAGTACCGACTGCTCTAGCTCAAATGCTTCGGTTAACAATATTCTCATCTGTCCAAGTTTTGCTAATCATGGAATAAGCCATTCGACTTTCATAAGACGAAAATTTTATCATACAATCATTTAGAATTCACTCATCATGATAATCAAAGACCATTTCACTTGCATTAGCTCAAATAACCAATATATCTCAATTGAAGACATTAGCTTTGATTAACTTACTTGAGAAAAGAGATCCATCATACCAATTAAAATTCAAAATTTCACCACTTATGCCTTTGCTGATGTCAAATCCTTACACAAAAATTAGAGAAATCCAAATACTAAAATCATCGCATTACCATGATCAACTCAGAAGCATAGTCACACTTGACATGATTATCGCTAGCTAAAGAATACACTTTGAACATGAGTCATAATTGACAGATTATGGAACAAAGATAATAAGAAAACCAAGTAAAGAAATCTAGGATAGATAAATCCTGAGATACGATACTATATAGGAAGACCAAAAAAAACTCTTAAGAAAATATGAAAGACCTCAATAATTCCTCAGAGAGAAAAAGTCTATAAGAAAATATCATTTCATCCCATTGGACTCAAATGCAACAATTAAAGGAAATAGAATCGTAGCATCATATGCAGTTTCACATAAGTTCCCAACAGACAGAATATAACAGAATACTAGAGAGAAGTAGAGCAAAATAAATTATAAATCAGTCAGACCGAAAATGCCTTCGTCTGACATTTAGATCAGATAGCATTCTCATATAACAAGAATTTCAGCAGAAGATAGATAGCAACTATAACACTTCTGAGAATAATGATCTTTTAAAATATATCAAGAAAGGCAGTCATCATCTGTTCACTGTAATTGCCATACTCAGACATCTCATATTTCAAATATTATTTCTCCAACTATTTTTGTCATCATAAATCCCATATTATTCTTCTCACTAAAAAAGATCAGTTCTGAGAAGGTCACAATCATTACTTTTTCTCGACCTCGTACCTTAGTAATTCAATTTACCAAAGTAAATTTCTTCTCTAATTGTGGCAGTGCATATCTTAAATAATCCTTATGTCAACCTAATACTTTTCTAGCTCTGGCTTACTTGTAACATCCCAAATTAGGGCCTAAATAGAATAGTGGTTTTGAAACCACAAATTTGAGGTAGAAATATTTATATCGACAAAGTTTTAAGCTTTACTATGTGATTAAATAACTGTGTAAAAATATCGATGAGAAATTTTACTGATAAGGTGTCTAATTGAATCATTAGGATTGAATTGCAATAAGTGAAAAATATATGTTCTAGTTTATTTAAGGACTTAAATGTGATGGGATTTGAAATTTGAAGTCCTTATTTAGTAAATAGACCATTATATGTCATTATGGACAAAAATAAACATGGGAGGGATAATATATCAAAGTTTTAATGGAAGGTCATTTTGGTCCATCGGTATTTAAAAAAATTAAAAGGGAAAAAGAGTCAAAAATTGAGTCCATCTTCTCCATCCTTAGTTGAATTTCATAAGGAGCCATAGTTAGGGTTTCTTTCATCTTTCAAGCTCAAATCAAGAGGACAAGTGATAGACCTTAACCGAGGAAAAGGCAAGGTTGTGGACTAAATTGCAAACTGTTATATTTTGCATTGAGGTAAGTTGTGTGTAAGTAATTTAATAACTCCAATCTTAGATATTTAATATTTGAAGTTATATGATACATGTATGTATACTTTAATGAAATTGACTTGTGATGATCTAATGGAAGTTTAGTGACAGCCTCATATCTCGGAAGCCCCGGGTGACCCAAAAGAATACTTAGGACTTGAATATCGTGACACCGTGCTAAATGAGATTTCGTGTAAGACTATGTCTGGGACATGGCATCGGTATCCAAGATATGTGCCTGTATAAGACCATTTCGGGTTGATACCGATGGTTACTTGTTATTCCAAAATAGGATTTGTGTTCCTAAAGATACCGAGTTGATTCATAAGATTTTGAATGCGGCACACAATAGTCGATTGTCAGTACACCCTGGTAGTACAAAAATGTACAACGTCTTGAAGAAAACATATTGGTGGAACGGTATGAAGAGGGATATTTTTGAATTTGTTGTACGATGCTTAATTTGTCAACAAGTAAAAGCTGAGCACCAAGTGCCTTCAGGATTACTACAGTCTATCATGGTTCCTGAGTGGAAATGAGCCCGAATTACCATGGATTTTGTATCAGGCTTACCTTTGACATCGAGTAAGAAAGATACGGTGTGGGTCATTCTTGATCGATTGACGAAGTCGGCTCATTTCATCCTGGTATGTACCGACTACTCGCTTGATAAATTGGCTGAGTTATATATTTCTGAAATTCTGAGACATCACGGAATACCCTTATCGATCATATCGGATAGAGATCCGAGGTTTACCTCACGATTTTGGAAAAGGTTGCAAGAAGCCCTGGGCACAAGGTTAAATTTTAGTACCGCTTACCATCCACAAATCGACAGCCAATCCAAGAGAGTGATTCAAACCTTGGAAGACATGTTGAGATGCTGTGTTCTAGAATTCCAAGGTAATTGGGAAAAGTACTTACCGTTCATTGAGTTTTCCTAGAACAATAGTTTTCAGACGAGTTTAAAAATGGCACCCTATGAAGCGTTATATGGCCGGAAGTGTCGAACTCCCTTGTATTGGACAGAGCTCAAGGAAAATAACTTGCACTGGGTTGACTTGGTTAAGGAAATCGAGGACAAAGTAAAAGTAATTAAAGATTGTTTAAGACCAACATCGGATAGACAAAAGTCTTATGTGGATTTGAAAAGAAAAGAAATTAAGTATTAAGTGGGTGATAAAGCATCCCCATTTAGAAAGGTTCTGAGATTCGGTAGGAAAGGCAAGTTGAGTCCTCTTTTCATAGGACCTTACGGGATCACCGAAAGGATAGGACCGGTAGCTTATTGGTTGGCTTACTGCTAGAATTGGAAAAGATCTACGATGTATTTCACATGTCTATGTTACGCCATTATAGATCAGACCCCTCACATGTGATTTCACCAACAGAGGTTGAGATTCAGCTGGACATGACTTATGGCGAAGAATTGATCCAGGTCTTGGCTCGGGAAGTCAAACAGTTGAGAAACAAAAATATCACATTAGTAAAAGTGTTATGGCATAGACATGGGTTAAAGGAGGCTACGTGGGAGCTCGAGGAGGCCATGAGAAACCAATGTCCGCATTTATTTCCCGGTAAGATTTTTAAGGACGAAACCCCTAAGGGGGGAGAATTGTAACATCCCAAATTAGGGCTTAAATTGGATAGTGGTTTTGAAACCAGAAATCTGAGGTAGAAATATTTATATCGATAAAGTTTTAAAGTCTAATGTGTGATTAAATAACTGTGTAAAAATATCGATGAGAAATTTTACCGATAAGGTGTCTAATTGAATCAGTAGGACTAAATTGCAATAAGTGAAAAATATATGTTCTAGTTGATTTAAGGACTTAAATGTGATGGGATTTGAAATTTGAAGTCCTTATTTAGTAAATAGACCATTATATGTCATTATGGACAAAAATGGACATGGGAAGGATAATATATCAAAGTTTTAATGGAAGGGCATTTTGGTCTATTGGTATTTAAAAGAATTAAAAGAGAAAATTAGTCAAAAATTGAGTCCATCTTTTCCATCCTTGGTCGAATTTCATAAGGAGCCATAGTTAGGGTTTCTTTCATCTTTCAAGCTCAAAATCAAGAGGGACAAGGGATATACCTTGACCGAGGAAAATGCAAGGTTGTGGACTAAATCGCAAATTGTCATATTTTGCACGGAGGTAAGTTATGTGTAAGTAATTCAATAACCCCAATTTTACGTATTTAATATTTGACATTATATGATACATGTATGTATACTTTAATGAAATTAACTTGTGGTGATCTAATGGAAGTTTAGTGATAGCCTCGTATCTCGAAAGCCCCGGGTGACCCAAAGGAATACTTAAGACTTGGATGCCATGACACCGTGCTAAATGAGATTCCGTGTAAGACCATGTCTGGGACATGGCATCGACATCCGAGATATGTTCCTATATAAGACCATGTATGGGACATGGCATCAGCGATGATATATGTGCCAGTGTAAGACCATGTCTGGGACATGGCATCGACGATGATTTATGTGCCAGTGTAAGACCATATCTGGGACATGGCATCGGCGATGATATATGTGCCAGTGTAAGACCATGTCTGGGACATGGCATCAGCGATGATATATGTGCTAGTGTAAGACCATATCTAGGACATGGCATCGGCGATGACATGTGGATTCATGTAAGACCATGTTAGGGACATAGCATTGGTACTTTACTTGGTGTATGATAATCCCGAGTGTCCTTTAGTATTCTGGGTGGTTCAATGGGCAATTCAAGATTTTGGGTTAAGAAATGGAGTGATATGAGTATTGAGCTCGATTCATGATGGGAAGTTTAGCATGAGTAGAAAGGAGTAAGATAAGCATGATGTTTAATGACATTTAATGTCAATTCTGACTATGTTCATGTGTGCAATATGATATTGCGGTGATAATTGATAACATGTTTAACCCATGATTATCTTGTCTTATGTTGTTTATTATGTACATGCAACTTACTAAGCTTTGTGCTTACCCTTCTCTCTTTTCCCATTTTTTTTAGCATCGCCAAGCTAGCTCAGGGATCGTAGAAGTCGAAGCTTGAGTCAGACTATCAACAAATCCTTTGGGGTATATTTGGTTTAATGTTTTTAAGTATGACATGTATAGGGGACTTAGCATTTTGTTACTTGTGTCATTTTTGTTAGCCAAAGTGATGGATCCTTTTGGTATATTATTCCCTTTTGTATATGGCCATGAAACATGGCTCATTTTGATTATTGGGTTAAAATTTCTAAATATTGATACAAGCATGGGATGTGTTGTTATTCGTGTGGTGTATGCTAAATTGGTTGCTAACTGTGAATTATAAAATGTGGAACTCATGCTTGGTGGATAAATGATACCAATTAGTATAGTCATAATATGAATAAAGGCAAAGAAAAGAAATGACTGAACTTGTCAAGTGGGGAGTTTTAAACATGTATACCTTGATATGTGAATGTCATGCATGACGTAAAGTTTTGGAGGTCTAAGTAACCCAACCATTGCCTAATCTATCACCATTGACATGTGAATGTGTTTGAGTTGTTATGAGTGAGAAGAGGACTTGGTAAATAGCCTCAAAATTCGTCCACACGGGTAGACACACGGGTTAGTGTCTGGACCGTGTGTGACACACGGTCAGCCCCATGGGTATGTTGTCTGGCCGTATGTCCCCTGTACCGTAACTTTTCAAGTCAGTATGTGTGGTAGTAAACACACAGGAAGAGACACGGCTGTGTGTCTCAGCCTTGTGGAGGACACGGCCTTAGGACATGGGTATGTGCCCAGGCCGTGTGAAGTCTGCACCTTAATTGCAAAAATTAAATTCGCCACACGGGCGTGTGACTTGTCCGTGTGACCTTTAATTGATACTGACGTCATAAACATAGAGTTACACAGCCTAGGGACACGGGTGTGTCTTGTGTCCACACGGGCGTGTGACCCTATTTTATGAAATTTTTCTAAAGTTTACGGTTTAGTCCCGAATCGCCCCTGATGCATGTTTTGGGTCTCGTAGACCCATGTAAGGGATGATATGCATGTTTTTGAATAAATTTTAAATTTGAACAAAATTTCATGGCCCGATTTTACATAGTAGTGTATGTTCAAGTCCGATAATGCCTCGTATCCGGTCCAGGCATTGGACATGGGTAAGGGGTGTTACATTTAATGGTATCAGAGTTACGGTTTAGTCAGTTCTAGGACTACATATTGAATGTGGAAGTCTAGCTATACATGCCATACATATAGGATGATAGTATGACAACTTCTAACAATTTAAATTGTGTTTTATATAGTAAATGGATCCCGAATGACCAATTGTTGACAATGTAGAAAGTAAGACGCCTGCTCCCACCGAAGGAACAGTGTCATCTGATAGTAGACCCGAGATGGTCAGTAGAGAGAAGGAGGTAGTGAAGCCTTTCTCCATATAATGAATAATTGGTACACCAAGTTTGTTCGGGCAAACCCGGGTGTTCAACCTCCCCCACCCCCTACTATTCCTCAACCTACCCCTGTAGCTCCCCAAGTTGTTGAGATGGTAAGAAGGGAAAGGCCTCCGGTTGATTGAATTAGAAAGCAAGGAGTTGAAGAGTTCCGAGCTAACATTGATGATAATCCGGAAAGAGCAGAGTTTTGGCTCGAAAACACCATCCATGTGTTTGATGAGTTGTCATACACACCAAAAGAGTACATGAAGTGCGTGATATCACTTCTAAGAGATTTAGCATACCAGTGGTGGAATACCATAGTGTCGGTTGTGCCGAGAGAGAAAGTGACTTTGGAGTTTTTCCAAGTGGAATTTCGTAAGAAGTATATCAGTCAAAGGTTTATTGATCAAAAGAGGAAGGAGTTCCTCAAGTTGAAATAGGGCAATGATAGTTACCAAGTATGAGCGTGAGTTTGTGAGGTTAGCAAATATACTTGGGAATGTGTATCTACTAAAGCCATCATGTGTAAAAGATTTGAGGACGGGTTGAACGAAGACATTCAATTGTTGGTCAGTATCCTTGAGTTGAAAGAGTTTGTTGTGCTGTTAAAAAAGTGTGCAAGGCTGAAGAATTAGCTAAAGAAAAGCAGAAAGCTGATTTGGTGTCCCGCGGCTTGAAGAAGAGGCAACTGAGCAAATCTTTTCAGCCTTAATCTAAGAAGTCAAGAGAGTATACTACTCAACCTAATGCCTCTACTGGGTATTCGAGCAAGAATAGGGTTAAGCAATACTCATTTTCGAAAGCTGAAACTATCTCAATTGCTAGTGTTGGGAATGCTCGACCCGATCGAACAGAATGTCCCTAGTGTGGGTGACATCACCCCGGCGAGTGCCAAGGGGGCGATAGAACCTATTTTAAGTGTAGGTCTTCTAATCACTTTGTTAGGGAATGTCCTGAGAGGACAAAGAGAAGAAATTTTCGAGGAACAAGATCAAATAGCATTGCTAATAAGGGAAGACCTTAGAGAAACCTGGGTAGTGGGACAAATAGTAAGGGCGCGCCTAGGGAGTCTACTATTAATCCGAGGGTAGGGCACCTGTGAGGACCTACGCCATTCGCACTTGCGAAGAGGCCTCATCTCCTAATGTGATCACGGGTACATTTTCTATCTATGATACTGTTGTTGTTGCTTTGATTGATTCGAGGTCTACCTATTCGTATGTTTGCATGAAATTGGTGTCTGATATGAACTTACTTGTTGAATCTACTGAATTCATAATAAAAGTGTCAAACGCATTAGGCAAATATGTGTTAGTGGATAAGGTGTGTAAGAATTGCCCTTTGTTCATTAGGGGTTATTGTTTCCTGGCTAATCTTATGCTATTACCATTTGATGAATTTGATGTAATTCTTGCTATGGATTGGTTGACTGCTCATGATGTGGTAGTGAATTGTGGAAGAAAGTTTACTGAACTGAAATGTGAGAATGGTAATGTTCTTTGGGTTGAATTAGATGAATTAAATGGTATGCCTACAGTGATTTCTTCCATGTCTGCTCAGAAATGTCTAAGAAAGGGGTATAAAGCTTACTTGCCTTTGTATTGAACACGAAAGAGTCTGAATTAAATATTGAATCTATACTGGTAGTAAGTGAGTATCCAGATGTGTTCCCAGAGGAATTGCCTAGGTTACTTCCTGTTAGGGAAGTAGAGTTTGGCATTGATTTAACTCCCGGTACTACGCCTATTTTGATTGCTCCATATAGGATGGCCCCAACAGAATTGAAGGAGTTGAAAGTTCAGTTACAAGAGTTGACTAACAAGGGTTTTGGACGGTCGAGCTTTTCAACTTAGGGCGCTCCTGTATTATTTGTAAAAAAGAAGGATGGTTTAATGAGGCTATGTATAGATTATCGACAACTCAACAAAGTGACAATAAAGAACAAGTATCCTTTGCCAAGGATTGATGATCTATTTGATCAATTGAAGGGAGCCACGATATTTTCAAAGATAGACCTGAGGTCCGGTTACTATCAGTTGTGGGTTAAAGAATCAGATGTGCCTAAGACTGCCTTTAGAATGAGGCATGGCTGTAATATCCTAAATTAGGGCTTAATCGGAATAGTGGTTTCGTGACCACAAATCTGAGATAGAAATAATTATTTTACAATGATTTTGATGTTTATGATATGATTGCATGATTGTGTGAAAATTTCGTGATGAAATTCTATGCCTAAAGTGCTTAAATTGAAAGTAGGGACTAAATCGAATAAGTTGCAAAACTTGCATTCTAGAAGTTTTTAGTATGAAATTGTTTTGGAATATTAATGAGGAGGTCTTAAATAGCAATTTTACCAATTTTAAGTTCATGGACAAAATTAGGACATGGAAGGAATTTTTGGAAAGTTTAGTAGTAAGGGTATTTTGGTCATTTATTGCCGAAATTTCAAGGGTTCTCCATAGCTAGGGTTTGTTTCAAGCTTCCAAGCTCCATAGTAAGTGATTCCAAGCCCGCTTTTAATGATTTTACGTTTTGAGATCCCTAACTCGATAAAACTTATGTTAGCAATAATTTAACCTAGGGTTTATATTTGGAAAAATACCCATAGGTGAAATTTGTGTATTTTGATGTTTTATGATAGAATATGAAGTTTTAAATTATGTTAGACAACTTGTACTACTCGATTTTAAGCAAAAACAAGTAAAAGGGCTTAATCGGTAAAAATACCTAATAGTCACAAGTACATGGTAGAGTGAGAATTTGATGTTGCCATAGAAGAGAAAAGTGATCAGCATGTTGTAAAACATAAGAATAAGGAATAAAGTTTAATCCAGAGCCTAGGGGCAAAAATGTAAATATGCAAAAGTTTAGGGTAAAATTGTAATTTTGCCAAAATTTGAGTTAAGGATTAATTTGATAATGTGAGTATTAAATAAGCTAAATGTGTTATTTTAGATCAAGAAAGACGTGGAATCGACCTCAATCGAGGAAAAGAAAAGATTGTGGACTAAATTACAAAATCTTTGTATTTTGGTACCAAGGTAAGTTCATGTGTAAATAATGTAGCATAATTGTTATTTTTAAGTTATTGATATTAATTATGTGTTATGCTGAATTTTATTATGAAATGTATGCTTTGTGGTTAATTTCAAATAATATGTAAATTATGTGAACTACTTGTTAAATATAATTGTTACCGAGTATTGATTTCGCATTCTACGGAAGACTGCAAGGATAAGTGTTCGAGGAAAAGCCCGTTTGAACCTTAGGAATAGATTAGGATACAAGTGACATGTCACTAGGATGGTTGAGCATCCGAACTCGTTGAGTTGAGTCCGAGTTCACTTATGGATGCGAATGTCTGAACTCGTTGAGTTGAGTCCGAGTTCGTGAGATGTAACTAGGCATCCGAACTCGTTGAGTTGAGTCCGAGTTTACTTATGGATGCGAACGCCCGAGCTCGTTGAGTTGAGTCCGAGTTCGCTTATGGGCGGGTTACATGATTGCTTGATTGAATATGTGGCACTTATGTGCAAGTTATCCATGTATCCGAATTATATTCCGATGTGTTCAACGGGTAAAGTTCTACTCAAATGGAGGAAAATTTCGAGATGTAAAGAGACGTATTGGTAAGTGATATGAAATGGATATTTTGAACAGGTATGTATTTAACCCTCGGGTTGAGTATTGATACAACCACGATAAGGTAATAAGATGATGAAGAATGATTAAAAATGTGATATGTGTTTTAGTGATGTATGCTAATGTTGACCGGTATAACTGCTTGTTATGTTACTTATTATTTGCATATGAACTTACTAAGCATTTATGCTTACTCCTCCTTCTTACTCATTGTAGTTTTGGACAAGCCAGCTCAGAGTCGGGATAGGTCGAAGGCTCACCACACTATCCGTAAGATTTTTGGTAAATGGCTTGTAAATTTAAGTTTGGCATGTATAGCAATATACCCATTTTGTGTAAATGATCTTATGGTATGGTTGTGAAATGGTTGAGGAAATGCTTGATAATGATAAATTATGAAAATGGTTAGTTTAGATTATGTTTGATGTTAAGGAAAACTATTAAGATACTTAGTGCATAAAAACTCATAAAAAGGATGAAATTTACCATAAACAGAATACCGCAGCAACACTAACGCGAGTTTGAAAATTTACTAAAAATCATAGAAATTGAATTTGGTGGTGAAATACATATCAAATTGAATCTTATTATGTCTAGTTTCACATGAAACAAATGAAACAAGTAAAGGAAGTATATGTTAGAAGATATTTTAATTTTAGTGAAACAGAGTCATAGCAGTTTCTGAATCCCCTGTTCCTACTTTAGAAATTCACCATAAATTGTAAAGATATAATTAGGTGGTGTATTTTATATCCTCAGAATCCTTATTGAGTCTAATTTTAGTATAAATAAACCTCATAGTCATATGAATTTTGTACAGAGAGAAATGTGGTTCGTAGTAAACAGAGGTCAGACCAGTCGAGTCCTGAAACAGGGGTAACTTTAACTAATAAACTGTACTAATTGGCCTAACCAAAAATTCTAGAAAAAAATTAGTAGATATTTTTATGAGTCTAGATTCAGGAAAAATTTACGGATCTTAATTTCGAGTTTTGTAACTCGAGATATGATTTTTCTTGTGACTGTGACGCAAGTAGCTTAAAAGCTGTGAATGTAGAAACAAATAATTCAAAGTTCTAAAAATGTTAAACTAAGCTTAGTAACACCTCATACTCGACTCCGGCGATGGTCTCGGGTGTGGGGGCATTACATTTAGTGGTATCAGAGCAGGTTTAGTTGGTTCTCGGACTACGTGTTGTATGTACGGATTTTGCTATACATGCCATATGTATGAATTGTGATAGTGTGACGACTTCTGACCTTTTTAAATCAAATTTTTTTTATATGGTAAATGGATCCCGATCCAACTGTGGCAGATGAAGTCAGAGTAATGCGCCAGCTCGATGATGGAGCAGCGCCGATCGAAAACCCACCCCTACTTGTTGGTCGGGGAGGAGGGAAAGGGATCGAAGCCTTTCTCCAAATGATGAGTGCATGGTACACTGAGTTTGTTCGTACGAACCCAAATGTACGACCTCCCTCACCTCCCCCAATTCCTCAACCTATGCCTCCAATGCCTCAAGGAGTGGATATGATAAAATTTCACAGAACCCCCGTTGATAGAATTCGTAAACAAGGGCTGAAGAATTTAGAGCAAATATTGATGATGATGCGAGAAAGCGAGTTCGCTTGAAAATTCTATCCGGTATTTGATGAATTATCTTGTACACCAAGAATGTTTGAAATGTGCTACATCTTTGTTGAGAGATTCAGCCTATAATTGGTGGAAGACTTTGATTTGGTGGTACCGAAAGAGAGGGTAACACGGGAATTCTTTCAAGAAGAGTTTCGAAGAAATATATTAGTGAAAGATTTATTGATCGAAATGTAAAGAGTTTCTTGAGTGAAGCAAGGTAATATGACGATCTCGAATATGAAAGAGAGTTTGTTCGATTAAGTAAGTATGCTGGGAATATGTTCCTCAGAAACCAAGATGTGCCGACGATTTGAAGACGGGCTTAACGAAGACATTAAGGTATTTGTTGGGATCCTTGAACTAAAAGAAATGGTGGTACTTGTCGATCGAGCTTGCAAGGTGAAGAATTCATCAAGGAAAAGAAAAGGTAGAATCAAACACGAAATTGGAAGAAAAGACCAATGAGTAATGCACCATCACAAAGAAACCGAAAGTCAAGAAATATGAATCCTCGTTCCCAAGTTTCATTTGGGCAATCATATGGAAATTTTAAGAAGCAAAATGTGGGTCCTAAATCTCGGACTACTTATGCGGCTAGTGTGGAAATACGAGATTTGTTAAACCCGAGTGTGCCGGTGTGGTAGAAATCATTTTGGTCCGTGCAGAGCAAATGAATGTTTTGATGTGGTTCTCCTGGATCATTTTATTAGAGACGCCAGAGAGAGAGAAAGAAAATTTCGAATGTAAAAGCTAGTGGTGCGGACTCGAGGGAAGGTATCCGAGAAAAGTTGGAAGTGAAACAAGCAAGAAGAATGTAGCTGTGGATGCACCTTAGACTGAAGGAAGGGCTCCTGCTAGAACTTATGCTATTAAAGCGCGTGAAGATGCTTCCTCACCGATGTGATTATCGGTACATTTTCTCTATAATGTTAATGTTATTGCTTTGATTGATCCCGGTTCTACTCATTCATATGTGTGCATGAAATTGGTGTCTAGTATGAATATACCGTTGAGAATACGAATTTATGATTAGAGTGTCGAATCCGTTAGGCAAATGTGTGATTGTTGATAAAGTATGTAAGAAATGTCCTTTAATGATTCGGGATCATTACTTTCCGCCGACTTGATGTTGTTGCCGTTTGATGAATTTGATGTTATTTTGGGTATGGATTGGTTGACATTGCATGATGCTATAGTAAATTGCAAAGAAAAGGTTATAGAATTAAAGTGTGGAAATGGTGAAACTCTGCGGGTTGAATCAGATAAATCGAGGCATTGCCTAGTGTGATTTCTTCAATGTCGGCTCAAAGATATCTCGAGAAAGGGTTATGAAGCTTATTTGGCATCTGTAATTAATACAAAAGAAGTTGAAAAGAAAGTTGAATCGGTCTTGGGTTGTGTGTGAATTTGCGACGTATTTCCGTAAGAATTGCCGGTTTGCCTCCAATGTGGAAGTAGAATTTGGTATTGATTTGATACCGAGAACAGCTCCGATCTCGATTGCTCCATATAGAATGGCACCAACAGAGTTGAAAGAATTAAAGTCGCAGCTTGCAAGAGTTGACCGATAAAGGCTTTGTGAGACCGAAGTTTTTCACCTTGGGGTGCTCCGTGTTATTTGTGAAAAGAAGGATGGTTCTATGAGATTATGTGTTGATTATCGGCGATTAAACAAGGTGACAATCAAAAACAAGTATCCGCTGTTTAGAATTGATGATTTGTTTGATCACTAAAACGAGCGACATGGTTTTCAAAGATTGACTTGAGATCCGGTATTACCAATCGGGTAAAGGAGTCGGATGTACCTAAAGCGCTTTTAGAACAAGGTATGGTCATTATGAATTTTAGTTATGCCATTCGGATTGACAAATGCTCCTCTGTGTTTATGGATTTAATGAATCGCATATTTTAGCCATACTTGGACAAATTTGTTGTGGTGTTTATAGATGATATTTTAATTTATTCAAAAGATGAGATGAAACATGCTTGAGCATTTGAGGATAGTTTTGCAAACTTTGAGAGATAAGCATTTGTATGCTAAGTTTAGTAAAAGTGAATTTTGGCTCCGGAAGTTGGATTTTTGGGTCATATTGTTTCGTGATGGTATACGGGTTGATCCTAGTAAAATTTCAGCCATTGTTGATTGGAAACCACCGAAAAACGTGAATCGAAGTTAGAAGTTTCTTGGGGCTAGTGGGTATTATCGGCGGTTTGTAAATGGATTTTCTATAATTGCTGCTCCTATAACTAGATTACTCCGAAAGGATGTTAAATTTGAATGGACGGAAGAATGTCAACAGAGTTTTGAAGAATTGAAAAGTTATTAACAGAGGCACCAAGTGTTAGTACAAATTTAATCGTAAAGAATTTGTGGTGTATAGTGATGCTTCTCTAAATGGTTTGGGGTGTGTGCTCATGCAAGAAGGAAAAGTGGTGGCATATGCTTCGAGGCGCTTAAAACCTCATGAGAGGAATTATCCTACTCACGATTTGGAATTGGTCATGTGGTGTTTGCTTTGAAAATTTGGCGACATTATTTGTATGATGAAAATGTCGGTATATACCGACCACAAAAGTCTTAAGTACTTGATGTCACAAAAGACTTGAATTTGAGACAACGAAGATGGTTGGAGTTGTTGAAAGATTACGAGCTTGTTATTGATTATCATCCGAGAAAAGCGAATCTGTTGTTGATGCTTTGAGCGTAAAGTTGTTGTTTGCTTTGAGAGTTATGAACACTCGGTTGAAAGTGTCAAATGATGGTTCGATTCTAGCAGAGTTAAGAGCAAAACCAATGTTTTTACAAGAGATTTCGAAACTCGGAAAAATGATCAAGATTTGCTAGCCAAAAGAAAATAAAGTGAAGTCGACACGGATCGATTTCGAATTGGTTCGATGGGTGCTTAATGTTTAAAGATCGATTTGTGTATCAAGAATGAGGAATTGATTCAAAAGATCCTACAGAAGCACATAGTGGTTATTTCTCGATTCATCCGGTAGTACGAAAATGTATAATGACTTGAAGAAAATGTATTGGTGGAATGGAATGAAAAGAGATATATCGAGTTTGTGTCCAAATGCTTAATTTGTCAACAGTGAAAGTTTGAACACCAAGTACCTTCAGATTACTCCACCTATTATGGTTCTGAATGGAAATGGGATCGGATTACTATGGATTTTGTTTCAGATTGCCATTGACTCGGAAAGAAAGATGCCATCCGGGTAATAGTTGATGATTAACTAAGTCGGCTCATTTTATCCCTGACGCATTTAATTATTCTCTTAACAAGTTGGCTGAATCAGATATTAAAGAAATTGTTAGATTACACGGAATACCATTATCGATTATTTCAGATAGAGATCCAAGGTTTACCTCGCGGTTTTGGCAAAAGTTGCAAGACGCGTTAGGTACGGTTAAATTTCAATCTCGCTTTTCATCCACAAACCGATGGACAATCGAGAGAGTAATTCGATTCTTGAAGACATGCTCGGATGTTGTGTATTGGAATTTCAAGGAAGTTGGGAAAGATATTTGTCGTTGGTAGAATTTGCTTACAACAATAGCTATCGACGAGCTTGAAAATGGCACCTTATGAAGCATTGTATGGTCGCAAGTGTGGAACGCTTTGTATTGGACTGAACTCAAGGAAAATCAGATTTATGGAGTTGATTTAATAAAAGAAATCGAAGAAAAGTGAAGATAATTCGAGATTGTTTGAAAGTCGCTTGAGATAGACAAATCTTATGCGGACCTAAAGCGAAAGGACATTGAGTTTCAAGTTGGTGATAAGGTATTTTGAAAGTGTCTCCATGGAAGAAAGTCCTTAGATTTGGACGAAAGGGCAAGTTAAGTCCGCGTTTTATTGGACCGTATGAAATAATTGAAAAAGTTGGATCGGTAGCATATCGGCTAGCTTTACCAACCGAATTAGAAAAGATTCATGATGTGTTTCACGATCTATGTTACGTCGGTATCGTTCAGATCCTTCACATATAATTTCACCGATGAAATTGAACTGCGACTGATATGACTTATGAAGAAGAACCGATTAAGATTTTAGCTCGAGAAGTCAAACAACTAAGAAATAAAAGTGTTGCACTTGTGAAAGTGTTGTGGCAAAAGCATGGGGTAGAAGAGACTACATGGGAAACTGAAGAAACTATGAGAAACCAATACCCACACTGTTTACGGTAAGATTTTCAAGGACGAAAATCTTTAAAAGGGGGAGAGTTGTAATATCCTAAATTAGGGCTTAATCGAATAGTGGTTTCGTGACCACAAATCTGAGATAGAAATAATTATTTTACAATGATTTTGATGTTTATGATATGATTGCATGATTGTGTGAAAATTTCGTGATGAAATTCTATGCCTAAAGTGCTTAAATTGAAAGTAGGGACTAAATCGAATAAGTTGCAAAACTTGCATTCTAGAAGTTTTAGTATGAAATTGTTTTGGAATATTAATGAGGAGGTCTTAAATAGAAATTTTACCAATTTTAAGTTCATGGACAAAATTAGGACATGGAAGGAATTTTTGGAAAGTTTAGTAGTAAGGGTATTTTGGTCATTTAGTTATTAAAATAAATTAAAAACAAAATTAAAAGCCAATTTTGTCCATCTTCTTCATTAGGCCGAAATTTCAAGGGTTCTCCATAGCTAGGGTTTGTTTCAAGCTTCCAAGCTCCATAGTAAGTGATTCCAAGCCCTGCTTTTAATGATTTTTACGCTTTTGAGATCCCTAACTCGATAAAGCTTATGTTAGCAATAATTTAACCTAGGGTTTATATTTGGAAAAATAGCCATAGGTGAAATTTGTGTATTTTGATGTTTTATGATAGAATATGAAGTTTTAAATTATGTTAGACAACTTGTACTACTCGATTTTAAGCAAAAACAAGTAAAAGGGCTTAATCGGTAAAAATACCTAATAGTCACAAGTACATGTTAGAGTGAGAATTTGATGTTGCCATAGAAGAGAAAAGTGATCAGCATGTTGTAAAACATAAGAATAAGGAATAAAGTTTAATCCCGAGCCTAGGGGCAAAAATGTAAATATGCAAAAGTTTAGGGATAAAATTGTAATTTTGCCAAAATTTGAGTTAAGGATTAATTTGATAATGTGAGTATTAAATAAGCTAAATGTGTTATTTTAGATCAAGAAAGACGTGGAATCGACCTCAATCGAGGAAAAGAAAAGATTGTGGACTAAATTGCAAAATCTTTGTATTTTGGTACCAAGGTAAGTTCATGTGTAAATAATGTAGCATAATTGTTATTTTTAAGTTATTGATATTAATTATATGTTATGCTGAATTTTATTATGAAATGTATGCTTTGTGGTTAATTTCAAATAATATGTAAATTATGTGAACTACTTGTTAAATATAATTGTTACCGAGTATTGATTTGGCATTCTACGGAAGACGGCAAGGATAAGTGTTCGAGGAAAAGCCCGCTTGAACCTTAGGAATAGATTAGGATACAAGTGACATGTCACTAGGATGGTTGAGCATCCGAACTCGTTGAGTTGAGTCCGAGTTCACTTATGGATGCGAATGTCCGAACTCGTTGAGTTAAGTCCGAGTTCGTGAGATGTAACTAGGCATCCGAACTCGTTGAGTTGAGTCCGAGTTCACTTATGGATGCGAACGCCCGAGCTCGTTGAGTTGAGTCCGAGTTCGCTTATGGGCGGGTTACATGATTGCTTGATTGAATATGTGGCACTTATGTGCAAGTTATCCATGTATCCAATTATATTCCGATGTGTTCAACGGGTAAAGTTCTACTCAAATGGAGGAAAATTTCGAGATGTAAAGAGACGTATTGGTAAGTGATATGAAATGGATATTTTGGACAGGTATGTATTTAACCCTCGGGTTGAGTATTGATACAACCACGATAAGGTAATAAGATGATGAAGAATGATTAAAATGTGATATGTGTTTTAGTGATGTATGCTAATGTTGACCGGTATAACTATTTGTTATGTTACTTATTATTTGCATATGAACTTACTAAGCATTTATGCTTACTCCTCCTTCTTACTCATTGTAGTTTTGGACAAGCCAGCTCAGAGTCGGGATAGGTCGAAGGCTCACCACACTATCCGTAAGATTTTTGGTAAATGGCTTGTAAATTTAAGTATGGCATGTATAGCAATATACCCATTTTGTGTAAATGATCTTATGGTATGGTTGTGAAATGGTTGAGGAAATGCTTGATAATGATAAATTATGAAAATGGTTAGTTTAGATTATGTTTGATGTTAAGGAAAACTATTAAGATACTTAGTGCATAAAACTCATAAAAAGGATGAAATTTACCATAAACAGAATATGCAGCAACACTAACGTGAGTTTGAAAATTTACTAAAAATCATAGAAATTGAATTTGGTGGTGAAATACATATCAAATTGAATCTTATTATGTCTAGTTTCACATGAAACAAATGAAACAAGTAAAGGAAGTATATGTTAGAAGATATTTTAATTTTAGTGAAACAGAGTCATAGCAGTTTTTGAATCCCCTGTTCCTACTTTAGAAATTCACCATAAATTTTAAAGATATAATTAGGTGGTGTATTTTATATCCTCAGAATCCTTATTGAGTCTAGTTTTAGTATAAACAAACCTCATAGTCATATGAATTTTTTACAGAAAGAAATGTGGTTCGTAGTAAACAGAGGTCAGACCAGTCGAGTCCTGAAACAGGGGTAACTTTAACTAATAAACTGTACTAATTGGCCCAACCAAAAATTCTAGAAAAAAATTAGTAGATAGTTTTATGAGTCTAGATTCAGGAAAAATTTACGGATCTTAATTTCAAGTTTTGTAACTCGAGATATGATTTTTCTTGTGACTGTGACGCAAGTAGCTTAAAAGCTGTGAATGTAGAAACAAATAATTCAAAGTTCTAAAAATGTTAAACTAAGCTTAGTAACACCTCATACTCGACTCCGGCGACGGTCTCGGGTGTGGGGGCGTTACAATGGCCACTACGAATTCCTCGTTATGCCATTTGGGTTAAAAAATGCTCCTTCTGTGTTTATGGATTTAATGAATAGAATATTTCGGCCTTATTTGGATAAATTTGTTGTGGTGTTCATTGATGATATTTTGATTTATTCAAGAGATGAGGCAGAGCATGCCGTGTAACACCCCTATCCCGTAACCGTCGCCAGAATAGGTAAGGGGAATTACCGGACTTGTAACTCACGTCAGAACAGTAAAATTTTAAACTTTTTCTTGAATTAAAGATCGTTCATTTAAATAAGTACTAAGCACAGCCAAAGGTAAAATTTAAACTTCATTAAGTAAACATTCAAAAGATGCCATTTTTGCATGGCTTATATACATTAACCAAAAATATTCTTCCGCCACTAGTCTATTCTATACATGCAATAAAATAGTTGTTCGTATTTTTATTTCACTCTTCCTTCGGGCATACCATCCTTTTACCGAATATGCACATCTCATCATATACAATAGGCAGATAAACTCTCACATAAAAGTGAGCTCATGTGACATAGATATATCGTATGATTTCACATAACCTCTCACACTAATCCGATGTCACATAATCATAGGAATAGTCCCATAGATTGCTCTCGTATGCATCATATATAAACTTGGAGTACATACCTGTTTAACCTTTCGCATTGAATATATTTATAAGCAATTCTTATTACGAAGTCTTACCCGGACATAATCTCCACACGTAGTCATCGGGTCTTACCCGGACATAATCTCCAAGTTTCATGTACATTTAATCGCATGTTACAACACTCACATTAGTCATTCGGCTTTACCACATATTCATATCTCATACATATTTCACATTCGCCATTCGGCTTTACGACATATACATATCTCATATATATTTCACATTCATTCGGCTTTACCACATATACATATCACACATATATTTCACATTAGCCATTCGGATTTACCACATATACATATCTCATATATATTTCACATTAGCCATTCGGCTTTACCACATCTACATATCACACATATATTTCACATTAGCCATTCGGCTTTACCACATATACATATCACACATATATTTCACATTAGCCATTCGGCTTTACCACATATACATATCTCATACATATTTCACATTCGCCATTCGGCTTTACCACATATACATATCACACATATATTTCACATTAGCCATTCGGCTTTACCGCATATACATATCACACATATATTTCACATTAGCCATTCGGCTTTACCACATATACATATCTCATACATATTTCACATTAGCCATTCGGCTTTACCACATATACATATCTTATATATATTTCACATTAGCCATTCGGCTTTACCGCATGCACATTTCACACATATATTTCACATTAGCCATTCGGCTTTACCACATATACATATCTCATACATATTTCACATTCGCCATTCGGCCTTACCACATATACATATCACACATATATTTCACATTAGCCATTCGGCTTTACCACATATACATATCACACATATATATATTTATCTTGTACATCAATTTCAGCCATAGCTTATAAGCAACTCAAATAGTTTGATCAATATTTTCAACAAATTCACATATTCACCACAAGCTGTTTTCCTGAGCAATAGTCACTAAATTATTTATAACTGGAGCTACAAAACTCAAAATAAATTTCCGTTAATTTTCCCTGAATATAGACTCATATATCTTCCATCCATAAAATTTTCAGAATTTTAGGTTCGGCCAATCAATACCAGATTTTTCTTAAAGTTTCCCCTGTTTCACTATTTGACTAATCTGACCACTCTTCACTACGAATCAAATTTTTCATTGTACAGAATTCATAATGTGTTCTATTTGATTTCATTTGAAACTAGACTCATTAAGGAGTCTAAGCCTATAAATCTTATCTTATAACCATTTTTTACAAATTATAATGATTTTCCAAAACAGAACAGGGATTTCGAGTCATTCGACACTTTGTCCCACACAACTTTAAATATCACTTTATAGGAAATTTCTTTGCTTCCACGGTCTCTTTTATAAGAAATTAGACCAACTAAGCTTTGATTACATATTTTATTCAGCCTATAATTCCACACCAACAATTTATAGTGATTTTCTAACATCACATTACTGCTACTGTCCAAGCAAATTATTACAATTTGCTCTTAAATTTCCAAGTCCAAACACTTATGAACTTACCATTTGAGTTTAAGACATATCATGGCCACATCATATCTTATTAAATCCACTCATTATGTCCTATTATGATTGAATTTACTCAACGTTTAATCGCTTAAAACTTACCTCGGAAGTGGTCGACGATTAGATGTTCACGGCTATTCATTTACTTTCTCTTTTCCTCTATCCGACTTTGATCCTCTTTGCTCTTAAGCTTAAGTAAAACAATAGATTTGCTTAAGTACTTAACTAATATTATTCACTTAACAATCACATTTGGCAATCACATATCATTTAATCTTTGATTGACCAATTTAACACATACCAAAATCCAATCATACATCTAACCTTTATCTCAATACCAAACCGAGTTATAAGATCATACATTATACTAAGCATATCATTAAACATACCTATTCAATTTAGCTAATTTCATAGTCGATTAATCACCTTACCCCACATTACTCAATGCCGAATATTAACCCAACATCACAAGCATAATCACCATGAAACTTACCTTAATACACATTTTATCCCATTGCCGAATATATATATATATATATCATCAAACAAATCAACTAGTTTAGCATTCAAATTCTTCTAACCATTCCTCAATCATTTACTCAATGAACAACAATCCAAGCACATCAAAGCATAGTCGAATGTATCATTCTTCTTAAATTCAAAAATAAATGCATGTGCTAACTTCAAAATCTATTTAACAACTCAACTTCATAAACACATATTCGGGTAGGAAGAAAGATTGGTAATTTAACAACCTTAGCTTAACATATAATTTGTTGTGACACATCTTTAAGCATTCTTTTATTCCATCAACTCAAAACACATTCATCCCTCTCAATAACTAAACTCATATTCGGCAATGGCCTCCAATATAGTGACCGATTCTTCTCAACTAGCACCTAGTGTACACACATGATCATTTGTTTGATTCAAGCACCTATCCACCAAAAATTCATCCAAATCAACAAGAACAACAACCACATTCTTTGTTATCTACCATGACCGAAACCCACATTCATTCACCAAATATCAAAAATTTATCATCAATTTGACATATAAGGACATAACCAAATGTTTCTTGCAACACAAACTCAAAAATTAACACATGGGTCATGTTATGAGCACCAAAACAAACTCAACTTCACAAAAATTCCAAAAGAATCACTTGATATCATACCTTAATTCCCCCCACACAAGATGGTCGAATGCCTTAGGTGTGCTTTCTTCCATTTCTTGGTTAATTTCGGCTTGAGAGAGGTAGGAGGAGAAGATGAACATTTTTTTTCTTTTCTTTTGTTTTCTTTCTTCCATTCACGGCAATGGAGGGGGGGCAACCACACACATTTTTTTTTGTCATCATTTGCCTTCCCATTATTATTTTATCATTTCTAACATAAACCATTAACACAACATGTTTTATGACATGTTTTGCCCATCACCCTTTGTCATGGCCGGCCACTAGTAATTAAATGGGGGAAAATTGACATGAAAGTCCTCCCCTTTGATTACATGCACTAATAGATCCTTATAGATTAACCTATCACATTTCAAAAGTGTCACACATAAGTCCTATTGACTAAATTCACATGCAATTTACTAAATCGAAGCTTAAAACTTTCACACATTCATAATCACATATTTTAGACAATAAATATCATATTCAAATAATTTAGTGACTCGGTTTAGCGGTCCCGAAACTGCTTTCCGACTAGGGTCACTTTAGGCTGTCACATGCCGGGCACTTAAGAACTATTTTGTAGACTTTGAGGGACAAACAGTTGTATGCCAAGTTCAGCAAAAGTGAATTTTGGCTTTATGAAGTTGGGTTTTTAGGACACATTGTTTCGGGAGACGGTATTAGAGGTGACCCGAGTAAGATTTCAGCCATCTTTGACTGGAAATCGCCGAAGAATGTGACATAGGTCAGAAGCTTTTTAGGCTTTGTTGGCTATTATAGACGGTTTGTTAAAGGATTTTCGATGATTTCCACTCCAATGACGAGGTTGTTACAAAAGGATGTTAATTTCGAATGGACAGAGAACTGCCAACAGAGTTTTGAGAAACTAAAAGCGTTGTTGACTGAAGCTCTAGTGTTAGTTCAACCTGAGTCGGGAAAGGAGTTCGTGATCTTTAGTGATGCATCCTTGAATGGGTTGGGATATGTACTTATATAAGAAGGCAATGTGATAGCCTATGCATCTAGACAACTAAAACCGCATAAGAAAAATTACCCGACACATGATTTAGAGCTAACCACCATTGTGTTTGCATTAACAATTTGGATACACCATTTGTATGATGAGACTTGCCGAATATTCACCGATCATAAGAATTTGAAATATCTGTTGACTCAAAAGGATTTAAATCTTAGGTAACGGAGATGGTTAGAGTTGATAAAAGATTATGAGTTATTAATCAACTATCATCCAAGAAAGGCAAATGTGGTTGCCAATGCCCTAAGTAGAAAATCTTTGTTTACTTTAACAGCCATGGATGCTCGGTTAGCTTTATCAAATTATAGTGTTGTCGTAGCAGAGTTGAGAGCTAGGCTGATGTTTCTTAAAGAAATTTTTGAAGCTCAGAGTAACGACAATGAATGGCAATCCAAGAGAACTCAGTGTGAGTCGGGTTCTGAATCTGATGTTCGGGTTGATTTTGATGGTTGCTTAATATTTTGAAATAGGATTTGTGTTCCTAAAGATACCGAGTTGATTCATAAGATTTTGAATGAGGCACACAGTAGTCGACTATCAGTACACCCTGGTAGTACAAAAATGTACAATGACTTGAAGAAAACATATTGGTGGAACGGTATTAAGAGAAATATTTTTGAATTTGTTGCGAGATGCTTAATTTGTCAACAAGTAAAAGCTGAACACCAAGTGCCTTCAGGATTACTACAGCCTATCATGGTTCCTGAGTGAAAATGGGACCGAATTACCATGGATTTTGTATTGGGCTTACCTTTGACATAGAGTAAGAAATATACAGTGTGGGTCATTGTTGATTGACTGACGAAGTCGACTCATTTCATCCCGGTATGTACCGACTACTCCCTTGATAAATTGGCTGAGTTATATATTTCTAAAATTGTGAGACTTCACGAAATATCCTTATCGATCATATCGGATAGAGATCTGAGGTTTACCTCACGGTTTTTGAAATGGTTGCAAGAAGCTTTGGCTCGAGGTTGAATTTTTGTACCGCTTTCCATCCACAAACTGACGGCCAATCCGAGAGAGTGATTCAAACCTTGGAAGACATGTTGAGATGTTGTGTTCTAGAATTCTAAGGTAGTTGGGAAAAGTACTAACCCTTCATTGAGTTTGCCTATAACAATAGTTTTCAGATGAGTTTAAAAATGGCACCCTATGAAGCGTTGTTTGGCCAGAAGTGTCGAACTCCCTTGTATTGGACAGAGCTCAAGGAAAGTAAATTGCATGAGGTTGACTTGGTTAAGGAAATCGAGGACAGAGTAAAAGTAATTAAAGATTGTTCAAGAGCAGCATCAGATAGACAAAAGTCTTATACAGATTTGAAAAGAAAAGAAATTGAGTATCAAGTAGGCGATAAATTATCCCCATGGAGAAAGGTTCTGAGATTCGGTAGGAAAGGCAAGTTGAGTCCTCATTTCATAGGACTTTACGGGATCACCGAAAGGATAGGACCGGTAGCTTATCGGTTGGCTTTACCATCGAAATTGGAAAAGATCCATGATGTATTTCACGCGTCTATGTTACGCCATTATAGATCTATCCCCTCACTTGTGAATTCACCGACAGATGTTGAGATTTAGCCGGATATGACTTATGGCAAAAAATGAATCAAGATCCTGGCTTGGGAAGTCAAACAGTTGAGAAATAAGAATATCGTATTAGTAAAAGAGTTATGGCATAGACATGGGTTAGTAGAGGCTACGTGGGAGCTCGATGAGGCCATGAGAAACCAATATCTGCATCTGTTTACTGGTAAGATTTTTGGGGACAAAAATTCCTAAGGGAGAGAATTGTAACATCCTAAATTAGGGCTTAAATGGAATAGTGGTTTCAAAACCACAAATCTGAGGTAGAAATATTTATATCGATAAAGTTTTAAGGTCTACAGTGTGATTAAATAACTATGTGAAAATATCGATGAGAAATTTTGCTGATAAGGTGTCGAATTGAATCATTAGGACTAAATTACAATAAGTAAAAAATATATGTTCTAGTTGATTTATGGACCTAAATGTGATGGGATTTGAAATTTGAAGTGTAACATCCCGAAATAGGGCCTAGTCAGAATAGTGGTTTCGGGACCACAAATCTGACATTAAAAATTTTATTTTATGATCATTATGAGGTCTAGAATATGAAAATATGCATGTGTTAAAGTTTCATGAAGAAATTCTAAGAATAAGGTGTCCAATTCGAAATTAGGGACCAAATTGAATAAATTGTAAAACTTGGATTCTAGAAGCAATTTGTATGAAATTGCTTTGGAATATTAATTAGAGGTCCTTAAAGAGTAATTTGCCCAATTTCTGAGTTTTTGGACAAAAATAGGCATGCATGGAAAATTTGGAAAGGTTAATAAGGAAGGGCATTTTGGTTATTTGGTTAATTAATGAAATAAAAAGGGAAAATCAAGCAAAAGTTCACTCATTTTCTTCTCCATGCTGCCAAATTTGAAGGAGTCTCCATGGCTAGGGTTTTCCAATGTTTCAAGCTTAATATTAAGTGTTCCCTAGCCCCGTTTTTAATGATCTTCGTATTTTTAAAACCCTCGTAACATGCTCTATCCATTTCTACCCATATTTTCATGTTAGAAATTTGACCCATGCATGATGGTTGTTCTTTGATGATTTATGGAGGGTTATGAAAGTTAGATGTTAGATAAACATCTTTTGCTAGGTGATTTTTCATGAAAACACCAAAAAGGGACCTAATTGAAAAAGGTATATAATGTGGGGTAGAAATGTGAAATGGAGGAAAATGTGGGCTAGTATGAGCTTATGACACATTTAGCTAGGCTTGAGTAGCCAAGGAATTATATGCATTTCATTATACGAGCCTTAGGACTAAATTGTAAAAGGTGAAAGGTTAGGGGCAAATTGGTCATTTTTCTCGGGGTGAGTCTTAAACCGAAAATGAAAAATGTGAGGTATTAATAATTTATTTTTACTGATATAAACCCCAAGGAACCAATTCCGGAGGTCTATCGTGGAAAACAAAAGTTTTTGGAATAACCGAAATACAAAACCGAAGCAATTACCAGGTAAGTTCGTATAACTCGAAGTAAACTCTTAATATACATGAGTATGCATGTTCTTGAATGTATGAGAATTTAGATATTCATTGCATGATAATACATGAAATGTGATAGTGTAATTGAAAAGATGATAAATGTCCTGGTTGAAATAGAAAGGGAAATCCGATGGATAAATTAGGGCTTACATGACATGAGATCCTGCATGTGTTGCAGAAAAGGATTTAGCCTGAATGGGTAACCCGATGATCTCAAAATAGAAAGGATCTAGCCCGAACGGGTGTTACTTGAATGATTGAGCCTCCCGAAGAATATGGGTGCAATAAGGATTTAGCTTGGACGAGTAATGCGATTGAGGACTGAATTTAGCCTGGACTGGCAATTCAGATCCGAGCTTATGAGAGAAATTGTCGTAAAAAGGGATTTAGCCTTGACTAGTAATGCTGACATTTCTCTATGAGTTATTACTACGGGGAATTTAGCCTAAACTAGCAATCCCGCCATAAGATGTAAGGTTCGCGGGAGTACATACTTGAGATGATCACTTGAATGACTTGACGGTAGTTGGACTATCCATTGAGATTTTTGAGAAATTCAACGGGACTAACATGAGAAACAAGAATGGAAATATTTAATTGATGAGCTCATCTAAGACTGATGACATGATGCATTGTTATGAGACTAACTTGATGATTGAGTGCATGTAATAAGGAAACTATTTCATGCTTGTTGGAATTATTGCCTAAATATGGTTGTTTGCTAATTTACTGGTAAGTTTACTTTCCAGTTATCCAGACTTACTAAGCATATAAATGTTTACCCCCTTCTCTTTTCCCTATCTTACAGAGCTCGTGGACCCGTGAAGATTGGAAGACGGTTAGAGAATCAACACACTATCGACTTGTCCCGCTTTGGTAAACAGACACTTTTATTTTGTTTAATGGCATGTATAGTATTTTTGGTTATTTTGTTATATGTGTCATTTGGCTAGCCAATGTAATAGCTTAAATGGCATACTTATTCTTTTGTATATGGCCATCAGATATGGCTCATATTGATGTAGGTTGTAAACCTACTAATAATGCATGTATATGTTTAAATGTTTCATGAGATATGGTGATGAGGTTTATCAGGAATGGATGCTTGAAATGGGACCTAATAATTTGAGAGTGGTCATAGCCTACAATGGCATATGGTTATAATATGACCTAAGTGTAAAATGTAAAATGTAAAATGTGCTATGTTAATTCCACATACGAAAAGAATAATTTAGCATGTACTAGACCGAAGAGATAAGGTTAACATGCAATGAGTTATGCCAAGGTTGTTTATGAGTATAATTAGGCCATGTTAAATACCATTGAAGTCTTTAAGTGTGTAGGATGATATAGGGTGACCAAAGGCTTGGAAAATAGCCCTAAAAAGGTCCACACGGGCATGTGTCTAGGCCTTGTATGACACACGGTCAGCCCCTATGAGCGTGTTGCCAAGCCGTGTGTCCCCTGCATCCAAAATTTTAGGTTAGTCTGCATGGTAGTACACATATGGGCAGAAACACGACCGTGTGTCTCAACCATGTAGAGGACACGGCCTAGAACACGGGCATGTGCCTTGGCCGTGTGCCTCAAAATGAATGATGATGCCATAAACAGAATGTCCAGGTTTTGGACACGGCCGATGACACGGGCGTGTCTAGGCCGTGTGAGGGACACGGGCCAGGGACACGTATGTGTGCTTGGCTGTGTGAAAACCCCTATAGGTTCGAAATAAAAAATAAATTCACATAATTTAACACGGGTGAGGGACACAGGCGTGTCCCTAAGCACATGGGCATGTGCTTTGCCTCCACACGGGAGTGTGAAGCATAACCCTAAGAATTTTACTAAAATTTTTAATAGTTCTCGGTTTAGTCCCGGATCTATTTTAATGCATGTTTTGGACCTTGTAGGTCCATAATAGAGACACTATGATGTTGTTTGATTGGTTTTAAATTAGAATGAAATTTTATAACCCGTATTCTTCGAAATGTTTGAGTACATTACCAGTAACGCCTCGTACTTTATATCGGTCTCGGCTACGAGTAAGGGAGGCTTCATGAAGTCCTTATTTAGTAAATGGACCATTATATGTCATTATGGACAAAATTGGACATGGGGAATAATATATCAAAGTTTTAATGGAAGGGCATTTTGGTCCATTAGTATTTAAAAGAATTAAAAGGGAAAAATAGTCAAAAAAAGAGTCCATCTTCTCCATCCTTGGCCGAAATTTATAAGGAGCCATAACTATGGTTTCTTTCATCTTTCAAGCTCCAAATCAAGAGGGCCGAGGGATAGACCTTGACCAAGGAAAAGGCAAGATTGTGGACTAAATCGCAAATTGTCATATTTTGCACCGGGGTAAGTTGTGTGTAAGTAATTCAATAACTCCAATGTTACGTATTTAATATTTGACATTATATGATACATGTATGTATACTTTAATGAAATTGACTTGTGATGATCTAATGGAAATTAGGAATACATAGGACTTGGATGTCGTGACACTGTGCTAAATGAGGTTTCGTGTAAGACCATGTCTCGGACATGGCGTCGGCGATGATATATGTGCCAGTGTAAGACTATGTCTGGGACATGGCATCGGCGATGATATATGTGCCAGTGTAAGACCATGTCTGGGACATGGCATCAGCGATGGTATATGTGCCAGTGTAAGACCATGTCTGGGACATGGCATTGGTACTTTATTTGGTGTATGATAATCCCAAGTGTCCTTTAGTATTCTGGGTGGTTCAATGGGCAATTCAAGATTTTGGGTTATGAAGTGGAGTGATATGAGTAAGAATGTATGGTACAGGTATGTACATAAATCCTATGAGTATAAGTCCACATTTCATACATCACAAGTATAAGTCCATGATTACAATGCCACCGTAAAATTATCCCGTTGAACAATTCGGATCAATCCTCAATACTTGATGGTTTCAGCACACTTCCCCACTATCATATTTCATATAATTCGGCTCTCTTGTACACATAGTGAACACTTAGTACCACCCATTTGACCTAGCCAATTTATCTCATAGCTCTCTTGTCTACATGGTGTCCTTCACTTGGAATACACATGCGACCTAGCTACATTTATCTCTCTCGTAGCTCTTTTGTCTACATGGGATACATCCCGTATCACACACGTGACCTAGCTACTACATAGTATCTTGTAGCTTTCTTGTACACATGATGTGCACTCAGCACCATACATGTGACCTAGCTACACTCCATCTATATTATTCAATCTTTCTGAATGTTCAACCGGGATTTCTCTCTCTATTACTTATTTCCATTCCTCCAATAGTTGGTTTATTGTTCAAAATTAGCTAAAATACATATAATAGGCTGAAATATAAAAATGTAAATGAAGTTAATGTATTATTTACATACAAACTTACCTCGGTGCAAAATATAGAAATTTTGCAATTTAGTCCAAAACCTTTTCATTCCCCTGTTCGAGATCGATTCCACGCCTTTCTTGATCTATAACAACACATTTAGCTCATTTAACACTCATACTATTTATTTCAATCCAAAAATCACATTATGGAAAAATTACATTTTTGCCCCCTAACTTTTATAAAATTACGATTTTGCCCCTAGGCTCGTGAATTTAATTTCAGCCCTTATTATTATGTTTTACGACATGCTGATCATTTTTCTCTTCTAAGACAACATCAAATTCTCACTCTAACACATAGTTATGAACAATAGGTATTTTTACCGATTATGCCGTTTTGCTCGTTTTTGCTAAAAATCGCTTAGAAAAGATCGTTCTCCTAACTTCAAACATTCATATTCTACCATCAAACATCAAAATACATGCATATCATTCATGGGTAAAATTTTAAACATAAACCTTAGCTCGAAATAATGGTAGAAATAGGTAGACCGAGCTACAAGGATTTCAAAAATGTAAAGAACATTAAAAACGGGGCTTGAATGCACTTACTATTGAGCTTGAAAGCTTGGGAAAAACCCTAGCTATGGAGAACATGTAAGTTTCAGCCAAGCTTGAATGAAGATGAACACATTTTTGTGTTATTTTTCCCATTTTATTTCATTTAATATACAAATGACCAAAATGCCCTTACTACTAAACTTTCTTAAAATTCCATCCATGTCCTAATTTTTGTCCATATAAAGTATAATGGTCTAATTTCCATTTAAGGACCTCTACTTAAAACCCCCATTTCAATCAAGTACTTTATGAACTAGAACACACATTTTTTACCTATTTCAATTTAGTCCTAAAAATCAAATTAAACACCCAATCGATAAAATTTCGCAACGAAATTTTCACACAATTATGAAATCATAATATAAACACTAAAACTTAATCACAATAATTTCTTTCAACCTCAAATTTGTGGTTTCGAAACCACTATTCTATTTTGGCCCTAAATCAGACTGTTACAAGCCAAGCCTAGCCCAACCTTTATTACTCTTTTAGCAACTCAAAATTCCAATTATTTCACACAATTCGCATCCATTTAACAATGTAATAGCCCAAAATTGGGTCTAGTTGGAATAGAGGTTTCGGGACTACAAAATACGAGAGAGAACTAATTATTTTATGATTATTTTGAGGTCTATGATATGATTGCATGATTGTGTGAAAATTTCGTGAAGAAATTCTATGCATAAAGTGCTCAATTTGAAGTTAGGGACTAAATTGAATAAGTTGCAAAACTTGCATTCTAGAAGTTTCTAGTATGAAATTGCTTTGAAATATTAATTAGGAGGTCTAAATTAGAAATTTGACCAATTTCTAAGTGATGGACAAAAATTGGACATGGATGGAATTTTTGAAAGTTTAGTAAGGAAGGGTATTTTGGTCGTTTGGTATTTTGACTCATCTTTTTCATGGAGGCCGAAATTAGCATGGGGGAAGCCATGGCTAGGGTTTTCAAGCTTTCCAAGCTCAATAGTAAGTCCGTTCTAACCCCGTTTTTCAAGTTCTTTACGTTTTTGGAATCCCGATAATTTGATTAAGCTTATTCTAGCAATAATTTAAGATAGGGTTCATATTTGGAAAAATACCCATAGGTGAAATGTGTTTATTTTGCTGTTTTATGATAGAATATGAGGTTTTAAATTATGATAGACAACTTATGCTACTCGGTTTTGAGTAAAAACGAGTAAAATGGCTTAATCGGTAAAAATACCTAATAGTCATAAGTATATGTTAGAGTGAGAATTTGATGTTTCCATAGAAGGGAAAAGTGATCAACATGTCATAAAACATAAGAATAAGGGATGAAGTTTAATTCTCGAGCCTAGGGGAAAAAGTGTAAATATGCAAAAGTTTAGGGGCAAAATTGTAATTTTTCAAAATTTTGAGTTAAGGACTTTTTTGAATAGTACATTAATTAAATAAGTAAAATATGATGTTTTAGATCCCAAAAAACGAGATTTGAACCTAGAATGAGAGAAAAATCAAAAATTGGGAAAGTTGGTAAAATGGTCGTTTTAGTATCGAGGTAAGTTCATATGTATAATAGTATTAATTTATGCATGTTTCAATGTAAAATTAATATATTTATTATAATTTTGAGGTGTTGAAAGCATGTAAGTTGGTATGATAATAATACAACAATAATGCTGTAATTTATATTTGAAAGTTAAATTTAGTGAATTAATTAAATTATGTTAAATTAAATGATTATGGTGCCAAGTTTATGAATTGATTTAAAATATGTCTATGGTATCATACATAAATGTGATTTCTATGATTATGGATATTATGGGAAATTGTAAGTTCATATGATTTTTAATAAGGCAATGTGTAATTTAATGTTATTGCCTTGATATTAAATGAGATGTAAGTTTATATGTAAGTAATACATCAATATTACTTGTATTATGATATTTTATAATAATATTGGAAATATATTTGTGGATAATTACTTGATTGGTGAAATTGTTGGAAAAGAGAGAGAAATCTCGGTTGAACCTTCGGAAAGATTGGATGATACAAATAGTATGTAGCTAGGTCACATGTATGGTGCTAAGTGCACATCATGTGTACAAGAGAGCTACAAGACATTATGATGTAGCTAGGTCGCATGGGTGATACTATGTGTACACTATGTAGACAAGAGAGCTATGGGATATATGTAGCTAGGTCGCATGCGTGGTTTCGGGTGAAGGACACCATGTAGACAAGAGAGCTACGAGATAAATTGGCTAGGTCACATGGGTGGTACTGAGTGTTCACCATGTGTACAAGAGAGCCAAACTATATGATGGGTGGAGCTATGTGCTGAAACCACCAAGTATCGAGGATCGATCCGAAGTGTTCACCGGGAGACTCTCTATGTAATGGTTTGTGAGTTTTGTGATGAATAAGTGCAGGAACTTGGTTATGTGAATGATGTGTTCATTAAGTGACCAGGATGTGGTAAGGTTATAAACAAGTAAGTTATACATGAGGATGATTTTATGGTGACCTTGTGATCATGGGCCTGTACTTGTGATGTATGAAATGTGGTGAAAATGATTTGTGATATGTATGTTAAAATGAGGTTAATACAAAGAAAGTGTGAAAAAGTGAATTAGCAATAAAAATGTTTTGGACAGTAGAAGTGACGTGATTTTGAAAAATCACCAAAAATAGTAGAAATTGAATTAGAGACTGAATAAGATATGAAATTAAATATTAATGAGTCTATTTCATATAAAAGAAACATAGCAAGAAAAGGAGTTTTATATTTTGAGATATTTATGTTTTTGTGAGACTGGTTCAGAATGATTATGTGATCCCCTATTCTGACTTTAGAAAATCACATAAATTTGGATAAAAATAATTAAAGGCTTAAAATTATATTTTTAAAATCCATAATGAGTCTATTTTCAAGATAAATCAACAAGAACATTATCCGAGTTCTGTACTGTGAGACAATTAATTTTTAGTGAAGAGAGGTCAGAATTTTCAGAATATGAAACAGGGGAAATTTTAATGAATAAACTCTCCTAACTGGATAACCCAAAAATTATGAAAATTTTATGGTGGAAAGATATGTGAGTGTAGTTTCAGTGAAAATTTACGGATCTTAATTTGGATCTCTGTACCTCGAATTATAAATAACTAAGTGACTATGACTTGTGTAGATAGTTTGATGTGAGCATCTATTAGTAAACTGTGAAATCGTACTTACAAGAATGCTATATACATTACGGATGTGGAATGGAGAGGAGGAGGAGGAAGATAAATATATGTGGAATACATGGAAACTATGGTATATGAAATATTGATATAATGAAATAAATGATATGTGTTTATAAGAAAACAGAAAGAGAATGATATGTATCATGACATGTATATATATATATGACTAGTCTCAATGTAATGCTTGTTGGGTATGGAGTTGAATTGAAATGTTTCAGGCAAACATGTTATTTTACGCATCTGAATTGTGGTATTTTATAAAGATATGATCTAGTTTTAAATATGAATGCTTGATGATTAAGCTGAAGATATTTGGTAAGATGATAATCTTGGTATAAATGTATAAGTGGTACTATAATAAACAATGTAAAATGAGTATGAGATACACATGTATGATGATATACAAATGTTATGTTTGTGGTTTAATTGATAATATTTAATCATTAAATGAATACCATGTTATATGCTTTTGATTTTGTATAAGTGTGTAAGAGATTAAGGTTGACCAAAGCTTGGAAAATAGCCTAGGTATATTCCACACAGGCAGAGACACGACCATGTGTGTCAACCGTGTATGGAACATGACTTTGGGACACGGGCGTGTGGAGCCTTAAAGCATGAAATTTCCAAGATTTTTGTAAGTTCTCGGTTTAGTCCTGAACCCTTTCTAAAGTATGTTTTGGGCTTCGTAGACTCAAATAAGGGACTATGTGTAAGTGAATGAACGTTTTGAAATATGAATGAAATTTTGTGGCCCATATTTTAGTTTAATGTTTGTATGTTTGTCCGGTAACGCCTCGTACCTTCTCCCGGCCTCGGGTACGGGTAAGGGGTGTTACAAACAAACTTTAAAAAATGGTTCATATTAGGTGTTTTCATGAAAATCCTTTCACAAAAGTTGTTTATTTAACAACCAAGATTCATTGTCTTCCATAAAAATTCAGCAAACAACATGAATACTCTCATGGAAAAATCCTATACTTTCAACCATGTTGCAAAATAGTCCCCTCATTAGCTATATTATGCTAAAAGGGTCCCAAAAGTATAAAATTTATCAAGAAAGGCCATCAGAATCACTTACTTGTAAGGGATATAAGTTGCTAATATTTTTGATGTAACAGCCTGATTTAGGGCCTAGTCGGAACAGCGGTCTCAGGACCACAAATTCGAAGTTGGGAAAATTATTATTATGAGGTTATAGTACGATTATATTAATGTATGAAAAATTTGGGGAGATAATTTTAATGTTTTTTAGTCCAATTGCGAAAAATGACTAAATCGCTTAAAAGGCAAAAGTTGCATTTCAGTACCCAAATGTGTCAAGTATCTATAGAACTAAAATTTTGGGATTTTAAAGAGCAATTAGACCCTTTTTAAAGGAGCATCGCTGGCCATAGGGTCAAGAGGAGAAAAAATTTTAAAATTAGGTGGGTTAGGTGACATATTTTGCCTAAAATAGAGATAGATGAAAGGAGAATGATATCATCTCTTTCCATCTTCTTCCTCCACCAAAATTTTCAACAAAGAATGGGGTTTTGAAAGCTTCAAAAATTTCGGCAACATTAAGTCTCTCAAGTAAGTGATTTTGAAAGTTTCTCTTAATGATTTTTACATTTTTGGACTCCTTGAAGCATAGGCTTTCTAATGAGAGGTCTATTTTGGAACATGGTTGAAAGTTTAGGGTTTTTCCATGAAAATATTTTTTATGTTTGCTGAGTTTTTGTGGAAGAAAATGAGTCTTATTTGTGTAATAGACAACTTTTGTGAAAGAACTTCTCATGAAAACCCTTATAGGACCATTTTGCAAAGTTTGTGAAATTAGGTGATAAGGTTGTGAAATAGTGAGAAGTTGGTGATGCTATAAGAGTAAAAAGGGGTCAGCTAGGCCTAAGATACGAAGAAATTCAATAAAAATTGATTTTCGAGCATAGGGGTAAAATAGTCATTTTGCCAAAGTCTAGGGACAAAATGGTCATTTCACCAAAAATGTGAATTCATGATTTCCTAATGGTAATTAGTGACTAAATGAGTGCATTTTGTTATTATAGATCAAGATTTTCCAAAACCGAACCTAGATTGGGGAAACGCCAAGCAATCCGACTAAACCGACTAGTCGAGTATATTTTGTAAACCGAGGTAAGTTGTATGTAAATAATACGATTACATTGTTAATGCATGTATTTGAATTTTCATTGACTTGACATAGCATGAATTGCTAGATCGTGAAATGAGAATGCATATTAATGATTGAGATAATAGAAAGATCTAGTTGGAACCCCAGGAAACAGACCGGATATTCATGCCATAAAATTCGGATTACTTGTGTGCTAGTGTAAGACATGTCTGGGACATGCATCGGCCTCGACGATGATAGCCAGTGTAAGACGTGTCTAGGACACGCATCAGCTAAGAGTTGTGCTAGTGTAAGACATGTCTGGGACATGTATCAGTACGTATAGACGAGAGCTAGTATAAAACCATGTTTGGGACATGGCGTCAGCCTCGATGATGATAGCCAGTGTAAGACCATGTCCGGGACATGGAATCGGCAACATATCCCATTTTTGAGGCTTATAGAATATCCGGTAGTATTCCAAAAGGTTAAATTTTAAAGGTTAAGAAAGTGATTTAAGAAGGAAAGTATAATAACATTGTGAGTGATACAGGTACTTATTTTGTAATCAATGAGTAATGAGCTCAAATTAGAAAATGTGACTTGAGTAGACGGTAATGAGTAAGTTAAGTTTATACTTACCTTTGAGTTATGAGCATGATGACTAATAGTGAAATTGTTGTTGTATATTTATTTATATGCAACTTACTAAGCTTTATGCTTACTCTCTTTCCGTCCCCTTTTCTTTTAGTGCCGCTTAATTAGCTCAAGGATCCCTTGAAGTCGGAGATATCGATCACACTATCAATCGAAGCACTTGGTATAGTAAAACTCTTCTTTTGAGTATGGCATGTATAGGGCTAGACTAGGATATTTGATTTAATGAGAAATTGGTTATGTATTTTGGCTTAAGCCAAAAGCCTTTCATTTTGTATCAAGCCTAGAATAATAGCTATTATTAATTTTGGTAAATGCATACAATGTTCTTTCTATGGATGAATTGGTGTCTATTAGGGTGAAATTAGTATATTGGAATAATCTTGTGTAGGTTGTGTAAAATGGGTGACCAAATGGCTTGGAAAAATGGTCTCCTTTTGTCCATATGGGCAAGGCACACAAGCGTGTGCCTAGGCTGTGTGTGACACACGGCTCACTCCTATGGGTGTGTGTTATGGCCGTGTGTCCCCTGCATTTAAATTTTAAAGTCAGTGTTGTACACGGGTAGGCCACACGGGCATGTGTCATGGCCGTGTTTTAAAGTCAGTGTTGCACACAGGCTAAGGGCACAAGCATGTCCCAAGCCACACGGCCGTGTGTGACCACACGGTCTATACCCACACGAGCATGTGAAGCCTTAAAGCATGAATTTTCCAAGTTTTCTTAAGTTCTCAATTTAGTCCCGAACAGTCTCAAATGTATTTTTTGGGCCTCGTGAGCCTGTTTAAGGGACATAATGCATGTGAACGAGAAGTTCTAAGTTAAAAGAAATTTTATGGCCCGGTTTTATATGCGTATGTTTAAGTTAAGTCTGGTAGCACCTCAAACCTTGTCCCAGCGTCAGATACGGACGAAGGGTGTTACATTTGAGCTTTCAAAACCCCTTATTTGCTAGTTTTTTTGGTGGGGAAGAAGGAAGATCAAAGATGATACCTTTTTTTCTTTATTTTATTATATTACTAGTCAAATTAGTCACCAAAATTTCACCTAACTTTGACCCTACAATATTTTTGTCTCCTTGATCAGCCACTAATGTATATATGGTCTATTTACTCAATAAAGACCCCTAATTTAATTTTCTATAGCTATTTGACACCTTTAGTTAGTAGAATGAAACTTTCACATTTTATGCGATTTGGTCCTTTTTCAAAATTAAGCAAGCAATTATTTCACCAAAATTTTCATACACTCATATAATCATGTTATAACACATAAAATAACATCAAAAATAATTTCTACGGCCTCAGAATAGTGGTTTCGAAACCACTATTTCTACTAGGCCCAAAATCGAGCTGTTACAATGAGGACCAAAACACACATTAGGGGTGGTTTGGGACTGAATCTGGATCTTTGGAAAGCTTAGGAAACTTTGCACCAAAACAATGTCACACGCCTGTATGATGAAGGGAGCACGCCTATGTCCTCAGGCCGTGTAACTCTTTAATTATGACGTTAGCACCAAAACAAGGTCACACGGCCGTATCACACGCCCGTGTGGCCAGACTGTGTGGTCAATTAAAAATTAAATGATTTTTCAAAAAATGGTGCAAACTTCACACGACCAGAGTACACACCCATGTGGGTAGGCCATTTCTCTCACACGGGTAAGACACATACCCGTGTCTTAGCCCGTGTGTTTACTACTAGGCTTTTTGACTTGTAAAACTAGGGTGCAGGGGACACACACTACCGAACAACACGCCCATAGGGCAGACCGTGTGTCACACACAGCCTAGACACATGCCCGTGTGTCTACTCATGTGGACAATTTTGTGGCTATTTTCCAAGCTAATTGCCACCCTCATTAGAACATGATCAATCATAGTTTCAAAGGCTTACAACATGGCTTGATTTTTTTATTCAAAATGTGGTTAATATATGACCATATGGAGTTCACTTAGTACATATCCAAATTAGCAATTGACTTAAATCATCACTCTAGTCAACACAAGTAACCATCAAGCATATGATGAGTGTAACTCAATTCATACATGCATAGTTAATTAGAGTTACAACTCAATAATCACATATTAGCCATATCACATGGCTATATACAAATGAATTATCCATCATAAAATGCCATCACACTTGGCCAAATTAAATGACACATATAACAAAAGATAAATTACCCTATACATGCCATTATATCAAAATGAATATTTCTTTTCTGCCCAAAACGAGATTGTTGATAGTGTGATCAAAGCTCCAACCGTCCTCCAACTTTCACGAATCCGCAAGCACTAAAAGGTAGGAAAAATGAAACGGGATAAGCATTACATGCTTATAAGTTCATATAACGGAAAGTAAACTTACCGGTCATTTTAAACACGTAATCTTAATAAGCCATACTATCCAATCACTCTAGATAATTTTCCCTAAACACATGCACTCAATCAATAAGTTAGTCTCAAATATTACAAGATGCATAGATGAGCTTATCATATCATGTACACATTCTATTTCATGTTTCTTATTTTCATATATATTTCATCCAATGAATTACTGAATTCCCAATGGATATTTCATCCGTCAATTCATATCTAGGAGTACCTTCTTGGTACATTCTCGAGCCATATATCCTACAGCAGAATTACTAGTCCAGGCTAAATTCTAGCTATACCATATACTCTAAGGGCTTTGTCGAATTACCAGTCCAGGCTAGATCCTTTATATGACAAAGAATTCCCTATAGAGTCAAATCTGGATTACCAGTCCAGGCTAAATCCTAATTGAAACATATATTTGATAGACTCATTTCGCAATTACCCGTCCGGGCTAAATCCTTTATGCAACACATGCAGGATTCCATTTCATATAAGAAATATCCTAACCATCCTAATTCAAAAAAATTCAAACAAATTACAAGTCCATTTTCAATCAATTCTTAACCTTTGAATAATTTTACATAATTCAATATTCTTACATTACACATTCTATTCCACACAACAATTATAATCAACATATTTACACAATCAATTAAGTTACATGAACCTACCTATATGGTGTTTCGGTTTTGAATTCCGACCATTCCAAAACCTTTTGTTTTCCACGGTCTACTTCCGGGATTGGTCTTTCCGAGTCTATATAAGAAATTTAAATTATTAATATATCACATTTATCAATTTCAACCCAAGAATTTACTCTATGGACAAATTATCTTTTTACCCTTAACTTTGCACATTTTTACACTTTGGTCCCTAAGCTCGTAAAATGAAATGCATGAATTTTCTTGGTTATCCAAGCCTAGTCGAATCATATACTAGCTCATAGAAACTTCTTTTATTTCACATTTCTACTACTCATTTTTACACTTTTTACAAACAAGTCCTTTTTAGGTGTTTTCACTAAAAATTACTTAGCAAAAGATGTTTACCACACATCAAACATTCGTATTCCTCCATTAGACATCAAATTAAAAACATGTCACATATGGGTCAACTTTCATACATTAACCCTACTTCAAAATTTGGCTAGAAATAGGTAAATCTGGTTACGAGGGTTTCAAAAATGTAAAGAGCATTAAAAATGAGGTAGGATGCACTAACAATTGAGCTTGAAAGTTGAAAAAATCCTAGCTATGAAACCCTTAGAAATTTCAGCTAGCACTTGGAGAAGATAGACAAATTCTGCTTCCTTTTTCCCTTTTTATTCTTTTATTTATCAAAAGACAAATATGCCCTTAAGGCCTTTCTTTCTAATTTTTCCTATTCACGCCCATTTTTGTTCAAAATTTTAGAACTTGGAAAAATTACTTTTTAAGGACCTCTAATTAATAATCCAATGCAATTTCATACTTAAAACTTCTAGAATACAAGTTTTGCAACTTATTCAATTTAGTCCCTAAAGTCAAATTGGACATCTTAGGCATAGAATTTCTTCATGAAATTTTCGCACAAGCATGCATTCATATCCTAGACCTCATAATAATTGTATAATAACTATTTCTATTTCAGATTTATGGTCTCAAAACCACTGTTCCGTCTATGCCCTAAGTTAAGATGTTACAAATAGTGGTTTTGAGACCACAAATTCTAGCCAGAAAGAAAATTTATTTTAATATTATTGCATGGTCTGCATTAATATAAGAATTTCATATGAAAATTCTGATAAGAAAATTTTATCAATTATGTGGTTAATTATGGAAAGGACCAAATTGTATAAAATACAAAAGTTGAAGTCTAGTAGCTAAAAGGATCAAATAGCTATGGAATTCAAAATAAGAGGTCCTTATATGGTAATTAGACCATTAAAGAAAAGTTAGTAGATATTTTTGGGGATTCATCCATGGAAAAATTGGAAAAGGCTAAGGACTAAATTGGAAATCAAAATAATTAAAAGATGATAATAGAAAATATCATCTTATTTTTCATCATCTTCCCCAAAATTTGCATGGAAACACTAGTAGAGAGAAAGGAAACTAATCAAGCTTAATTAGGTATGTTTTCTTGTCCCCTTTTTAGTAATTTATATATTTTTCAAATCGAGATAATTTAATCTATCTATTTTGGGAATTAATTTGAAATGATATCAAAGTATACAAATTTTTCCATGGATGAATATGATGAAAATTTAAAATTTATGGTAGAAAATGAAAGGTTGTTGATAGAGAAATAACTTTTACAGAAAGAATTTTGATGAAATCATGATTTAGGGACTAAATTGAAAAGTGGTAAAACTCATGGAAAATTTCTGAATTTTGTGAAATACAAGTGCTGTAAATGTTATATGAAAAGTTTGGTTTGGCTTGGAATAACGATTAAATTGCATGAATTTCATTTTCCAAGTCTAGGGACGAAATTAGAATTTATGAAAAGTATAGGGGCAAAATGGTAATTTTACCTAGAGTTTAAATTGAATCCAATTGGATATGAATTGTAGTAAATTGATGATTATACTCATTTATAGAGATCCGGAAAGACTAAATACGGAATTGGATCAAGGAAAACAAAAAGTTTTGGATTAATAGAGTTCGTATAAAAACAAGTATTGCGGTAAGTTCGTGTAACTAAATTGAGAATTCATATGTGTTAATTGAATTGTATGAGTGTGATTGTAATGTTACTATGTATATGAAATTAATCTTATATCCAACAATGTCCGACAAACATTAAGTCTTGATTAAATAAATGAAGTTCGATGGATATAGGATTTCCCGTATTGGTTGTGGTCCTGCATATGTTGCGAACACACCATAGCTCGAAAAAGCATCCTATTATTAGCCTCTCAAGCTTCCTATTATATGGTTCAACAAGCTTCCCGTTAAAGCTCTTTGGAGCGTCTCGATAGATTGTGATCCTACATTTGTTGTGGATACACCTTAGCTCTTATGAGTATCCTGATTAAAGGCTCTTTGTGAGCTTCCCGATAGGCTCTTTATGAGCTTCCCGATAATGCTCGCTTGAACTTCTCGGTATTGGCTATCTGGAGCTTCTTGATATGGATCTTTTTGAACTTCTCAATTATGGCTATTATGAGCTTCCCGTTAAATAGCTGGGATAAGCTTCCCAATAGGCTCTTTATGAGCTTTCAGAAATGGCTCTGTGTGCGCTTCCCGTTATAAGGCTCGAGAGTGTGCTTCCCGATTATGTGCCCTAATTGGGTACCCCTAGAAATGATTTGATGAACTATAGTAGTGTACACTAAAGTGTATTATATGACTGTATCCATTGATATTTCAAATAAATTCAATGGGTAAAGTTCTAACATGGCTAAACTGAATTTGAAATGATTTGTCATTAAAGTGTACATGTAAAATGGAAAAATGTTGAGGAAAGCATATGTATGTGAAATACATTAAATGATGAGCTCATCCATGTTCTTGGTATTATGTGAATTACTTGACTAACAGTATTGGTGAAGTTTTGCTTTTAGGCTATAAACCAAATTCCTTGGATGTATTATTGTATGCTTATCTTAAATGTAAATATATGGTAAGCTAAATTCCTGTTATACAAACTTACTAAGCATTAAATGCTTACTAGGTTTTCTTTTCTCTGTTTTATAGTGCTTAAAAGCTTGTAAAGGTGGGAGATCGGTCGAAGTATCATCACACTATCCTCCAGCTTGTTTTGGTATGAAAAGTAATCTTATTTTGATATAATGGCATGTATAGGTTACTTGTTCTATGTTGGCATGTAAATGGTTGTTTGTAACTTGCCATTCGAATAGCTAAAAATGGATTGTTTTAGTATGTTATTATAAGGTTATATATATCATGTTTAACTTATATGTATGTGGTTTTGTTAAATTGAGTTAGGGTAAAATATAAATCATTATAAGAAGGTAAGTTTGATCATATGAATATGAGATAATATTTCATACAGGTTAATGATGTTTGCTTGATTTATATAACTTGAATTGGTTGGAAAATGTATACAAATGTTATTGTAGATAGAAGGTTAAATTTGGGTGAGAAATAAGGCTAAGAAATGGCCTTAATTTGTCCACACGGATAGACACATGGGAGTGTGTCTTGACTGTGTGTGACACACGGCTTGGCACATAGGCATATGATTTGGCCGTTTGTCCCTTGGATCTTAAAATTGAGAAAAAAATGCTTAGAATTGGGCACAAGGGCAGAGACACAGGCATGTGTCTCAGCCGTGTGTGATACACGACCCAGAACACAGGCGTGTGTCTTGGCCCTGTGAAACCTGTGCCTAATTTGTAAAAATTAAATTGACTACAGGGCCTTCCACACGGGCATGTGGCAAGCCGTGTGGCACAAGTCAGAGAGTTACACGGGTAAGGACATGGGCTGGGACACGGCCTTGTGCCTCCCACACGGTCTGAGACATCGGCATGTCACTTGGCCATGTGAGCCACATGGCCTACTCACACGGGCGTGTGACCCCTATATTAAAGAAAAAATTTTAAATTTCACGAAAAATTCTCTGAGATTCTAATTTTGTCGCAACTTGATTCTAATGTTTAAATTGGGCCTCAAGGGCCCATTCAAGGGATAGTATGATTATTTTCGGATATGAATAGTAAATGACATGAATTATCTATATTTGTTCTGTAAACTTCAGTAATACTCTATAACCCTATTTCGACGACGGTTACGGGTTAGGGATGTTACATTAATTGGAATCAGAGCTACAGTTTAGTATATTCTCGGACTAACGTAACAAGTATGAGTTTAGCTATACATGCCATTATATAATTTTTTATAGTGTGATATCTCTTGACCATTTTTAAATGTGTTTTTCACATAGTAATGTCATCCTACCAAACTAGAGCTGAATCCAAGGAAGCTGAGAGCAATGCTCTAGCTTCAACTCAAAGAGTTGCATCTAGTAGTAGAAGACCCAAATCTGAGGGCCAAGGTGAGGAAGCAAAAGAAGCCTTCTTCCAAATGATGAGTGAGTGGTTTACAGAATTCATAAGAATAAATCCTGCTGTACAATAACCTCCCCCTCCTGTTCCTCAATCGGCTCCTGATATGCCACAAGGTGCTGAACCTATTAGAACTGGTAAGCCTCCGGTAGATAAAATCCATAAATATAGGGCAGAAGAATTTAGGGCTACTACTGAAGATGATCCGGAGAGAGCTGAATTTTGGTTGAAAAATTCCATCGGGGTTTTAGATGATTTATCATGTACACCAGTTGAATGTTTGAAACGTGCAGTATCCTTACTAAAAGACACAACCTACCATTGGTGGAATATCATAACTTCTATTGTACCAAGAGAAAATGTTACTTGGGAATTCTTTCAAACAGAATTTAGAAAGAAGTACATTAGTTAGAGATTTCTGGATCAGAAAATGAAAGAATTTTTTGAGCTTAAATAGGGAAACATGACTATATCTGAATACGAGTGGGAATTTTTCTGGTTAACCAAGTATACCAAAAAATGGGTCCCGATTAAGGCTGATATGTGTAAAAATTTTGAAGAGGGCTTAAATGAAAATATCAAGATATTGATTGGAATTATTGAACTAAGGGAATTTGTGGTTTTGGATGATCGAGCACACAAAGATGAGGAATTAAGTAAAGAAAAGAAGCAAGCAGAGAGAGAAGCTCAGATTTCTAGCAAAAGATTTATGGGTAAATCACAATCATCTGCTTTAAAGAAATCAAGTACCATGATCGTTCTACCACTTTTGCAGGATATTCTGGGAAAAAGCGAGGCTTCCAACGCTCTAATCCAAGATCTCCGTCTCCATCTGTTACAAGTATTGGGAATGTTGGAAGTCCTAAACCAAGACGTAAACATTGCAATAAATTGCATTTCGGTGAATGCCACATAAGAAGTGAAGCTTGTTTTATATGTGGTTCATTTGACCACTATCTTAGAGACTGCCCAGAAAAGCCTATAAAAGATACTATTCAGACTTCTAGGCTAAGCAATCCTGTCTCAAGTGGCAGACCACCTCGACAGCCCGACAATGTTAGTGGTAGTCGAGGTATGACAAAAGATTCAACAAAAAAATTTGAAGCCAGAGCACCGGTAAGGACATATACCATACGTGCAAGAGGGAATGCTTCTACACCTGATGCTATTACTACTACATTTTCTTTTTTTGACACTGATATTACTACTTTGATTGATCCTGGTTCAACACATTCATACATATACACGAATTTAGTGTCTGTTAAAAATTTACCTGTTAAATTCACTAAATTTGTGTTTTTTCAAACCCCCTGGGCTAGTATGTTATGGTTGATAAAGTTTGTAAAAACTGTCCGTTAATGATAAAGGGTTATTATTTCTAGGCTGATTTGATGCTACTGCCCTTTAATGAATTTGATGTAATTTTGGGAATGGATTGACTAACTCAGCATGATGTAGTGGTGAATTGTAAATAGAAATACATTATGTTGAAATGTTAGAATGGTGAATTACTCCATGTTGAATCTGATAAACTGGATGGGTTATCTAATGTGAATTCAGCTATATTGGTACAGAAATATATCATAAAGGAATATGATGCTTATCTTGCATATGTGTTAGATACTAAAGTATCTGAGTCGGAAATTCAGTTAGTGCCAGTTGTTTGTGAATTTCTTGATGTATTTTCGGAAGAATTATCTGGTTTACCACCAGTTAGAGAAGTGGGGTTCTCTATGGACCTTATTCTGGGAACAACACCGATATCCATAGTGCCCTACAGAATGGATCCTACCGAATTGAAAGAATTCAAAGCACAGTTGCAAGAATTGATTGATAGAGGCTTTGCTCGACCCAGTTTCTCACCTTGGGGTGCACCAGTTCTGTTTGTAAAGAAGAAAGATGGATTATTGAGACTGCGTATTGATTACAGACAATTGAAAAAAGTCACAATAAAGAACAAGTATCCGTTGCCTCGTATTGATAACATGTTTGACTAGTTGAAAGGTGCCACCATATTTTTAAATATTAATACCCGTTCTGGCTATTATCAGTTATGGGTGAAAGAATCAGATGTTCCAAAGACAACTTTCAGAACCAGGCATGGGCATTATGAGTTTCTTGTGATGCCGTTTGGTTTGGCAAATGCACCTCTAGTATTCATGGATTTAATGGATAGAATTTTCAAACCATATTTAGACAGGTTTGTAGTAGTATTTATTGATGATATTCTGGTTTATTCTCGAGATGAAAATGAACATGTCGATCATCTGAGAATTGAATTGCAAACTCTGCGTGAGAAACAATTGTATGCCAAATTCAGTAAATGTGAATTTTGGCTACGAGAAGTTGGTTTTCTCGGACATATAGTATTTGCAAAAGGTATCAGATTAGATCCAAATAAAATTTTAGCTATTGTTAATTGGAAACCACCAAAGAATGTGCCTGAAATTAGAAGTTTTCTGGGACTAGCTGGATATTATCAGAGATTTGTTAAAAGATTTTTAATGATAGCTTCCCTGATGACTCGATTGTTATAGAAGGATGTGAAATCCGAGTGGTGTAATAAATGTCAACAGAGTTTTGACAAATAGAAAGCCTTATTGACAGAAACACTAGTGTTACTTCAGCTTGAATCGGGTAAGGAATTTATAATTTACAGTGATGCATCGTTAAATGGTTTAGGTTGTGTATTGATGCAAGAAGGTAAAGTAATAGCCTATGCTTCAAGACAACTAAAACCACATGAGAAGAATTACCCAATATATGATCATGAATTGGCAGCCATGGTATTTGCACTGAAAATCTGGCGACATTACTTGTTTGGTGAAAAGTGTCACATATTCACTGATCATAAAAGTTTGAAGTATTTGATCTCGTAGAAGGACTTGAACTTAAGACAGCATAGGCAGCTTGAATTATTGAAATATTATGATCTTGTCATTGACTACCATCTGGGAAAAGCTAATATGGTTGTTGATGCTCTAAGCAAAAAGTCTTTATTTGCCTAACGAGCAATGAATACTCGGTTATCATTATATGATGATGGTTCAATTATAACTGAGTTAAAAGCTAAATCGACATTTCTGCAACAGATCTATTAAGCTCAAAAAGATGATAGTGAGTTACAAGCAAAACAGATTCAGTGTGAATCGACTTCTATTTTGGAATTCCAGATTGTGTGTGATGATTGTCTGTTATTCAGAGACAAAATATACGTACCGAGGAATTCAAAACTGGTACAAAAGATTTTACATAAAGCTCATAATGGTAATATGTCTAATCATCCTCGCAATAATAAAATGTATAATGATTTGAAAAAGATATACTGGTAGCTAAGAATGAAATGAGATATTTCTGAATTTGTATCTAAATGTTTGATATGTTAGCAAGAAAAGTTGAACATTAGGTGCCTTCGGGATTATTACAACCAATTACGATACTGGAATGGAAATGGGAAAGAATTACATAGATTTTGAATCAGGGTTACCCCTATCTCCAAAAAAGAAAGATGTTATTTGGGTAATTGTCGATCGGTTAACAAAGTCTACACGATTTATTCCATTACATATGAATTATTCCTTGGAAAAATTGGCTGAATTATATGTTTCTGAGATTGTTAGATTGTATGGAGTGCCTATCTCTATTATTTCAAAAAAAGATCCTTGATTTACGTCTTGATTCTGGAACAATTTGCAAGAAGTTCTGGGTACACGGTTACATTTCAGCACTGCATTCCATCCTCAGACTGATGGACAATCCGAACATGTTATACAGATTTTGGAAGATATGCTTCGGTGTTGTGTGCTAGAATTCGAAGGTAATTGGGAAAATATTTGCCTTTAGTTGAATTTGCTTACAATAACAGTTACCAGTCCAGTATTAAAATGGCACCATATGAGGCTCTGTATGGTCATAAATGTAGAACTCCATTATATTGGACAGAGCTCAGTGAGAAAAAGGTACACGGAGTTAACTTAGTCCGTGAAACTGAAGAAAATGTGAAAGTAATTCGAGATGGTTTGAAAGTAGCCTCTAACTGTCAAAAGTCTTATGCCAATCTTAAACAGAAAGAAATAGAATTTCAGGTCGGTGATAAGGTATTCTTGAAAGTATCACCTTGGAAGAAAGTTCTCTAGTTTGGCTGTAAAGGAAAATTGAGTCTACGATTCATCAGGACATATGAGATTAGTGAAAGAATCAGACCTGTTGCATATTGGTTAGCATTACCACCAGAACTTGACAAAATTCATAACTTTTTTCATGTGTCTATGTTGCGACGGTATCATTCAGATCCTTCACATGTTATTTCTCCAACGGAAGTTGAGATTTAGCTTGATATGACATACAGTGAGGAACCGATCAAAATTCTGGCACGTGAGACAAAAGAATTAAGAAATAAAAAAGTAGCTTTAGTGAAAGTTCTTTGGCAACGGCATGGTATAGAAGAGGCTACCTAGGAATCGGAGAATACTATGAGAAAGCAATATCCAAACCTCTTTACTAGTAAGATTTTCGAGGACGAAAATTTTTATAGAGAGAGAACTGTAACAGCCCATTTTCAGTGAAATCAGAATAGTGGTTTCAAGACCACAAATCTGAGCCAGAAAGAAAAATTATTTTAATATTATTGCATGGTCTGCATTATGATAGGAATGTCATATGAAAATTCTGATAAAAAATTTTTATCGATTATATGTTTAATAATGGAAAGGACCTAATTGCATAAACTATAAAAGTTGAATTGTAGTAGCTAAAAAGATTAAATAGATATGGAATTCAAAATAAGAGGTCCTTATATGGTAATTAGACCATTAAAGAAAAGTTAGTAGATATTTTTGGGGATTCGTCCATAGAAAAATTAGAAAAGGCTAAGGACTAAATTGGAAATCAAAATAATTAAAAGATGATAATAGAAAATATCATCTTATTTTTCATCATCTTCCCCAAAATTTGCATGGAAACACTAGTAGAGAGAAAGGAAACTAATCAAGCTTAATTAGGTATGTTTTCTTGTCCCCTTTTTAGTAATTTATATATTTTTGAGATCGAGATAATTTAATCTATCTATTTTGGGAATTAATTTGAAAAGATATCAAAGTATACAAATTTTTCCATGGATGAATATGCTGAAAATTTGAAATTTATGGTAGAAAATGAAAGGTTGTTGATAGATAAATAACTTTTACAAAGATAATTTTGATGAAATCATGATCTAGGGATTAAATTGAAAAGTAGTAAAACCCATGAAAAAATTCTGAATTTTGTGAAATACAAGTGCTGTAAATGTTATATAAAAATTTTGATTAGGCTTGGAATAAGGATTAAATTGCATGAATTTCATTTTCCGAGCCTAGGGACGAAATTGGAATTTATGAAAAGTATAGGGGCAAAATGGTAATTTTGCCTAGAGTGTAAATTGAATCCAATTGAATATGAATTGTATTAAATTGATGATTATATTCATTTATATAGATCTGGAAATACTAAATACGAAATTGGATCGAGGAAAACAAAAAGTTCTGGATTAGTAGAACTTGTATACGAACAAGTATCGAGGTAAGTCCGTATAACTAAATTGAGAATTCATATGTGTTAATTGAATTGTATGAATGTGATTGTAATGTTGCTATATATATGAAATTAATCTTATAACTGACAATTCTTGACAAACATTAAGTCTGGATTGAATAAATAAAGTTCGATAGATACAGGATTTCTCGTATTGGTTGTGGTCCTGCATATGTTACGAACATACCATAGCTCGAAAGAGTATCCCGTTATTAGCCCTCTCAAGCTTCCCATTATATTTTTCAACGAGCTTCTTGTTAAAGCTCTTTGGAGCATCCTGATAGATTGTGATCCTACATTTGTTGTGGACACACCTTAGCTCTTATGAGCATCCCAATTAAAGGCTCTTTGTGAGCTTCCCAATAGGATCATTATGAGCTTCCCGATATGGTTCTTTGTGAACTTCCCGATAAGGTTCTTAGTGAACTTTCTGATTATGACTCTTATGAGCTTTCCATTATATAGCCCAGATAAGCTTCCCGATAGGTACTTTATGAGCTTCCCAAAATGGCTCAATGTGAGCTTCCAGTTATAATGCTCAAAAATGTGCTTCCCGATTATGTTCCTAATTGGGTACCCCTGGAAATGAATTGACAAATTATAGTAGTGTACACTAAAGTGTACTATATGAGTGTATCCATCGATATTTCAAATAAATTCAATAAGTAAAGTTCTGACATGGCTAAACTAAATTTGAAATGATTTGTCATCAAAGTGTACATGTAAAATGGAAAAATGTTAAGGAAAGCATATGTATGTGAAAGACATTAAATGATGAGCTCATCCATGTTCTTGGTATTATGTGAATTACTTGACTAACAGGATTGGTGAAGTTGTGTTTTTAGGCTATAAACTAAATTGCTTGGATGTATTATTGTATGCATATCTTAAATGTAAATATATCGTAAGCTAAATTCTTGTTATACGAACTTACTAAGCATTAAATGCTTACTAGGTTTTCTTTTCCCTATTTTATAGTGCTCAGAAGCTCATAAAGGTTGGAGATTGGTCGAAGTATCATCACACTATTCTCTAGCTTGTTTTGGTATAAAAAGTAATCTTATTTTGATATAATGGCATGTATAGGTTAACTTGGTCTATGTTGCCATGTAAATAGTTGTTTGTAACTTAGCCATTCGAATGGCTAAAAATGGATTATTTTAGTATGTTATTATAAGGTTATATATGTCATGTTTAGCTTATATGTATGTGGTTTGGTTAAATTGAATTGGGGTAAAATATAAATCATTACAAGAAGGTAAGTTTGATCATATGAATATAAGATAATATTTCATATAGGTTAATGATGTTTGCTTGCTTTATATGACTTGAATTGGTTGGAAAATGTGTGCAAATTATTGTAAGTTGAAGGTTAAATTTGGGTGAGAAATAAGGCTAAGAAATGGTTTCATTTTGTCCACACACGTGTGTCTTGATCGTGTGTGACACATGGCCTGGCACGTGGACATGTGATTTGGCTGTGTGTCACCTACATCTTAAAATTGAGAAACAGTATGCTTAGAATTGGGCACAAGGGTAGCGACACAGGCGTGCATCTGAGCCATGTGTGGTACACGGCCTAGAACACAGGCGTGCGTCTGAGCCATGTGTGGCACACGGCCTAGAACACAGGCGTGCATCTGAGCCATGTGTGGTACCTATGCCTAATTTGTGAAAATTAAATTGACCACACGGCCTGCCACACGCTCTGGTACAAGTCAGAAGATTACACGAGTAAGGACACAGCCGTGTACCTCACATTGAATGCCCACACAGTCTGAGACATGGGCATGTTACTTGGCTGTTTGAGCCAGACGGCCTACTCACACGGTGTGTGACCCTTGTATTAAAGAAAATTTTTAAATTTTGCAAAAAATTCTCTGAGATTCCAATTTAGTTCCAACTTGATTCTAATGTTTAAATTAGGCCCTGAGGGTCCATTCAAGGGATAGTATGATTATTTTTAGATATGAATAGTAAATTATATAAATTATCTATATTTGTTCTATAAACTCTGGTAATGCTCTATAACCCTGTTTCGGCGACTGTTATGGGTTAGGGGTGTTACACAAAGAATTACACGAGTAAGGACACAGGCTTGGTGTAACACTCCATACCCGTATCCCATACCATGAGGGAATACGAGGCGTTACCCATTTTTAAACTCAAGCTTTCATTCATTTCGAGTTACCAAAACTCTTTTATATTTTAAAACTTATCAACATAACATGAATATGGGCTTATAGGGCCCAAAACACACATTGTAAATCATTCGGGACCATTTCGGGCCCTTTTTCCAACTATAGAAAAATGTCACTTAACACAGGGGCACACGCCTGTGTGGAAGGGTAACACGCTCGTATGACCATTTTGACATGGTCGTGCTGATGGCCCGTGTGACTCACATGGCCCAAGAACTCTGGGACACACCCATGTCCCACACCCGTGTAGAATTAATTTCTATTTCACACAAATAGGGGTTTTCACACGGCCAGACACACGCCCGTGTCATTGGCCTGTGCCCCTCACACTGCCACAACACGCCCGTGTCCTAACCCATGTGCAAAAACATGGACATTCTGTTTCTGATGTCAACATGTTCATAATCTCACACGGCCAAGGTATATGCCCGTGTGCTAGGCTGTGCCCTCCACACAGCTGAGACACATGACCGTGTCTCTGTCCGTGTGTTTATTACCATGCATACTGACTTGCAATTTTTACGTTCAGGAGACACACGGCCGGACCACACACCCATGGGGAAGGCCATGTGTCACACACGGCCTAGACACACGCCCGTGTACCTACCCGTGTGGACAATATAAGGCTATTTACCAAGCCTCATTGCCCCCTTTACATACCTAGTTTCATACACATACCAGCCAATACCGACACAAGCACAATTCATATAACCAATTCAACCACAATAGGCATTCATTTAACCATGGTAATGCATCTTTTATAAATTCAAAATGAATATTAACTATCATTCAAAGATTAATACAAATTAAAGGGTTTCAAACCCAAGCCAGTACATTTGGCCAATTCTTAAAGACACAAAAGAATAAAGTCTAAGTCCTATACATGCCATATTCAAAAATATAAATCCAACTATACCGAATGCTTCGGTTAATAGTGTGATCGATATCTCTGACTTCTGGAATCCTTGAGCTAGTTAGGCGACACTGTAAGGAAATGGAAAGGAAAGGGAGTAAGCATAAAGCTTAGTAAGTTGTATATAAATAAGTATACAACAACAATTTATCCATAATCAACATGCTCATAACACCAAAGTAGGCATAAGTGTAACTTACTCAATACCATCCATACAAGTCACCTATTATATATACTGATCTCATATCTCATACGTACCAATTAGGTACCTATACCATTCACCACACTGTTATACTTTCCTCATTAGCTTAGGAACATAACGTTTACCGTTGAACCATTTAGAACACTACCAGATATTCATTAAGCCTCAAACGTGGGTAAGGTGCCGATGCCATGTCCTAGACATGGTCTTACACTAACTTACGTCTCGAGGCTGATGCATGTCCCAGACATGTCTTACACTAGCTCTCATATCATTGCCGATGCCATTTCCCAGACATGGTCTTACACTGGCTCTCATAATGTGGCCGATGCATGTCCCGGACATGTCTTACACTAGCTCACAAACAAATGACCCAAACGTCATGGCATGAATATCCGATCTACTTCTTAAGAATACAATAAAATTTCCACTATATCAATTATCATTATACATTCTCAATTTCACAACTAACAATTCATGCTATATTAACTTAATACAATGCAATACATACATTAACAATATAGTTGTATTATTTACATACAACTAACCTCGAATTACAAAATGTGGTGACTAGTCAATTTAGTCGATTTGCTTGGCTTTCCCCCTGTCTAGGCTCGAATTTGGTATTTCTTGATCTATAATAGCAAAACGCACTCATTTAATCACGAAATAAATTTAAGCAATTAAAAATTCACATCTTTAGTAAAATGACCATTTTGCCCCTAGACTTTGGCATAATGACCATTTTACCTCTATGCTTAAAAATCAATTTTTATCAAATTTCTTCGCATCTTAAGCCTATTTGAACTCTTTTTACTCTTATAGCAACCCTAAATTCTCTCTATTTCTGAAACAGTCTGATTTAGGGCCTAGTCGAAGCAGTGGTCTCGGGACCACAAATCCGAAGATGGAAAAATTATTTTATTATAGTTATAAGATTATAGCATGATTATAATAGTGCATGAAAAATTTGGTGAGTCAATTTTAACGTTTGTAAGCCCGATTGCGAAAAAGGACTAAATCGCATAAAAAGCAAAAGTTGTGTTTTAGTGCCCAGATGTGTTAAATAGCTAGATAAATAAATTTTGGGACCTTTAAAGGGCAATTAGACCCTTTTTAAGAGGGTTGGACGGCCATGAGACATAGAGGGGACAAATTTTAAGAGTAGGTAGAATTTGGTAACTATTTTGACCAAAAAAGAAGCAACCTATTCCTCTCACAAGTAGGTGATTTTAATGAGTTTTCTTCAAGATTTTTCACATTTTTGAGACCCTTGAAACATGAGGTTTCAAATGAGGGTGATATCTTGCAAAATGGTCAAGAGTTTAGGATTTTGCCATGGATGTAATTGTGATAGATGCTGAGTTTTTATGGAGGAATATAAGTCCTATTTGTGTTATAAGCAACTTTTGAAAAATGTGTTAGCTTGAAAACACCTAAAGGAACCATTTTGCATAAGTTGCAAAATAGGTAATAAGTGTATGAAATAGTGAGAATTTGGGGTTACTATATGAGTAAAAAGAGTTTAGCTAGGCTTGAAATACGAAGAAATTTGATAAAAATTGATTTTAGAGCATAGGGGTAAAATGGTCATTTTGCCAAGGCCTAGGGGCAAAATGGTCATTTTACCAAAGATGTGAAATTATGAATGCCTAATTATAATTAATGACTAAATGAGTACATTTTTTTGCTATTATAGATCAAGATTTACCAAAACTGAGCCTAGACCGGAGCAAAGCCAAGTAATCTGATTAAGCCGTCTAGTCAAGTACTTTTTGTAAATCGAGGTAAGTTGTACGTAAATAATACAACTATATTGTTAAATGCATGTATTCTATTGTTATTGATTTTGATATAGTAAAAATTTCTAGATTTTTGAACTGAGTATGCATATTTATGATTGAGAAAGTAGAAAAATCTAGTGAGAACCCTAGGAAACAAACCGATGTTCATGCCATAACATTGGATTATGTGAGAGCCAGTGTAAGACCATGTCTAGGACATGGCATCGGCATTGAGACGAGGTCTAGTGTAGGACGCGTCTGGGACATGCATCAGCCATTTTATGATAGCCTGTGTAAGACCATGTCTGGGACATGGCATTGGTGTAGAGATGAGTGCTAGTGTAAGACGTGTTTGGGACATGCATCAGCCTCAATGATGGTAGTCAGTGTAAGACGTGTCTGGGACATGCATCAGCTAAGCTTCGTACTAGTGTAAGACATGTCTAGGACATGCATCAGCACTTATACATGAGAGCTAGAGTAAGACCATGTCTGGGACATGGCATCGGCCTCGATGAAGATAGCCAGTGTAAGATCATGTCTGGGACATGGCATCGGCAACTTGACCCATGTTTGAGGCTTATAGAATATCTAGTAGTGTTCCAAAAGGTTCAACTTTAAGAGTTAAGAAAGAGATTTAATAAGGAAAGTATGATAATGTTTTGAGTGTTACAGGTACCTATTTTGGTATACATGTGTAATGATCTCAATTAGAAAATGTGACTTGAGTGGATGGTAATGAGTAAGTCAAGTTATGCTTACCTTTGAGCTATGAGCATGATGATAAATGGTGAAACTGTTGTTGTATATTTATTTATATGCAACTTACTAAGCTTTATGCTTACTTTCTTCCCTTTCTCTTTTCTTTCAATACTGCCAAATTTCTCAAAGATCCCTTGAAGTCAGAGATATCAATCACACTATCAACTGTAATACTCGGTATAGTTGGATTTATATTTTTTATTATGGCACGTATAGGACTAGACTAGGAAGTTGTATTATTGAGAAATTGTTTATGTATATTGGCTTAAGATAAAAGCCCTTCATTTTGTATTAAGCCTAGATAATGGCTATTATTTATTTTGGTAAATGTATATGATGTTCCTTCTATGAATGAATTGATGTCTTTCGGGATGGAATTAGTATGTTGAAATGATCTTGTGTAGGTTGTGCAAAATTGTGTAGGTTGTGCAAAATGGCTTGGAAGATAGCCTAGTTTTTCCACACGGGCAAGACACACGGGGTGTGTCTAGGCCGTGTGTGACACACTGCTCACCCCCATGGGTGTGTGTTATGGCCATGCGTCCCCTGCACTTAAACTTTTAAGTCAGTTTTGTCTACGGGTAAGCCACACGGGCGTCTACCATAGTCGTGTCTATAAGTCAGTTTTGTCCACGGGGAGGCCACACGGGCGTGTGTCATGGCCGTTCCCTAAATTCAGTGTTGCACACGAGCTAAGGGCATGGGCGTGTCTCGAGACACACGGGCGTGTGGAACCCTAAGGCATGAGCTTTTCCAAGTTTTTCTTAAGTTTTCAGTTTAAACTTAAATCATCTCGAATGTATGTTTTGGGTCTCGTAAGTCCTATTAAGGGACAGATTGAGTATGAAATGAAAAGTTTTAAATTGATAAAAATTTTATGGCCCAGTTTTACATACGTATGCTTGAACTAAGTATGGTGACACCTCGAACCCTGTCCTGGTGTCGGATACGGGCGAAGGGTGTTACAATTTCACACATTTATCATCCATTTTACAACTTGTGCAAAATAGTCCCTTTAGGTGTTTTCATGGTAACACCTTTCACAAAAGTTGTCTATTACACAACTAAGACTCATATTCTTCCACAAAATTTCAGAAAACACCCTAAATGCTCTCATGGAAAAACCCTAGACCTTCAACCATTTTGCAAGATATACCCCTCATTTGAAAGCTCATGCTACAAGGGTCTCAAAAATACAAAAATCATCAACAAAGGGTATGAAAATCACTTACTTGTGAGTGTTTCAAGTTGCTAAAAATTTTAAGCTTTCAAACCCCTAATTTTTGCTGAAAATTTGGTGGAGAAGAAGATGGGAAAAAGATGATATCTTTTCCCTTTATTTTATTTTTAATCTAGTCAAAATTGGACACCAACTCACCTAATTTTGACAATTTTGTCTACTCATTGACTCTATGGCCAGCTATGCCTTCTTCCAAGGGTCTATTTACCTTTTCAAGACCCCAAATTTTGGTTCTCTAACTATTTAGCACCTTTAGCTATCAATTTAAGACTTTTGCACTTTATGTGATTTAGTCCTTTTTCACAATTGGGCTCATAAACGAAAATTAATCTACCAAATTTTCATGCACTATAATAACCATGCTATGACTCTATTTGGATAATAAAATAATTCCACTAACTTTGGATTTGTGGTCCTGAGACCACTATTCCGACTAGCCCCAAAATCGAGCTGCTACACTGGGACACGACTGTGTGTCTCACATTGAATGCCTACACAGCCTAAGACATGGGCATGGCACTTGGCCGTGTGAGTCACACAACCTACTCTCACAGGGCGTGTGACCCTTGTATATAAGAAAATTTTTTAAAATTTTGTGAAAAATTCTCTAGATCTCGTTTTAGTCTCGACTTGTTTCTAATGCTTAAATTGGGCCTCAAGAGTCCATTCAATGGATGATATGATTAGTTTTGGATATGAATAGTAAATGACATGAATTATCTATAATTGTTCTACAAACTCCGGTAATGCTTTGTAACCCTATTCCGGCGACGGATACGGGTTAAGTGTCTTACAACACGGTTGTGTGGCTAAGCCATGTGGGACGTTATAGACCATGTGGAGGGTGTTACACGGCCATGTGGCTAGGCTGAGTAACAAACTGTGGTTATATGGAAATTAAAAAATTAAGCTACAAAAGAGACATGGTTGTGTGGAAGGGTCCAGGTCGTGTGGTTCACAAACTACACTAGGTTTTCTAGGGCACATAGCCATGTGGTGGGCCATATGGTTGACATGCTCGTATGACAAACGATGTGCAAGAGTCTGGGTTGTGTGAGAAATGAACTATCCTAAGGTTTTAGGGGGACATGGTCGTGTGGTCCACCCATGTGGTCCACACGCCCATGTGGCCCTATCCTAGGCACAATTTTGCTCTAATTTTCTTGTAAAAGAACACACACCTGTCATTGGGGTCTCGAATGATGATCCTCACGTCCAAATATGATCCGAGTTATCTGCAACGAGTCTTTCAACTGACAATTACGTAAGAATTAGTAACGATTTTCAAGATTTTCCAAGGTTAATGAAAGATTTGATAAAAATTGGAAAAATTTGTTTTAACGATTGCAAGATTATCAATAAGTGGGTATTTTGTAGAATTTCAAGATTGAGTATCGAAATTGAAATGTACTTATCAATTCTTGGCTAGGATTAGAGACGAGATTGTCCGTGTTTCGTAAATCGATAAGGAGAATAGTTGAACTATGATTAATTTTAGATTTAGGATTGCAAAAATAATTTCATCAATGTAAAGAAAATAATTGCAAAGAAAAAGAATAAAAAAATGGGAAAAAGAAGAGTAAAAATTCAATCTTATTTGGAGAATGAAGTTATAGCTCTATTGTAATTAGAAAAGAGGTCAAATACCTTGAGTTTCAAGATTAGAGGGGTTGCTTGGCAAATTTCCCCCTTTTGCCAAAAAATAAAAGGGAAATAGGTTGTTAGTGGCATGATTTGAACCTTGGAAGTAAAGGGAGAAATGCAAAAGCTTTATAATTTGGCCACATTTGACATATTTTTACCAAAATTAATAAATATCCTAGTTTGGTTTTGTTCCTTAGTTGTTGAAAAAAAAAAGTAAAAGAAAATGGTAAGAGTATGAGTTATGTAACACCCCTAACCCGTATCTATTGCCATACTAGGGTAACAAGGCATTACAGACATAAGTACAATTTCTAATATTCACATGTTAACACAGTTCATATTCATATATACAAAGGTATATAAATAAATCAACTAATTAAACTATTCAAATAATTAAAACAAAATTATCAAATAATGTACTATTTTAAATCTAACAAAACCACATTAATCTTTTACTAATTGATTGCCTAAAATATACTTATACAAACTTATTGACTTCGCTAATTAACAAGCCACTCAATCAAGCATATTTTTAATTTATAACTAAAACATATGTTTAAAGAATATTATATACATATATATCTAGAAGTCACGCACTTATACATGTCATTGCCACACCATGTACAAAAGCATACTAAAATTATACATTAATAGAACTCACTAAAATCATATACACATAGTCACTCAATTTAATCAACTTATATTCGGTCTGTACATTATAACATGTATAATCAATTTTTATTATAATTATAATTAAAGTACTAACGTATACATTATACAACTTTCATATAACATCAAATAGGTCATTTTTCCATGCATTTAGCCGAACATAAATGTGTTTAATAACTAAGCTGTGACAATTATTCACTTCCAACTTTGTTAATCAAGGTACACTAACGAACCATGCCCAACATCCAAATTGCATATCCCAACTAAAATGGCACAAATATCATATTTGAAAATCAGATCTATAAACCCATTTTTTTTTACCACAAATAATTAATACCACCTTTCTACCATGAACTTATAAACGTACACATGTCAACCTAATAATAATAATACATTTGCATAAACACACATACTACATAACTACTAAATTAAAAAGCTAATTTAACTTGTTTCTACTTCCCCAATTCATTACATTATTATCCTTGACCTGTCCACATATACATAATATGATTATTTCACTCTAACATTAAATCGATTTAGTAACCCATTCGCAAAACAAGGCATATTTCGTTAAACCTTTACAACATTCGAACTTAGCCATACAACATTTAATACTAATTCATAATTTAATACTTATATTATCATAGCAACCAATTTCATATTTATATTATCTATATCTAGCAATAGTTGAATCAACTAAGCATGTTAAGGAAAGATATACAAACCAAAATCTTTTCATCAACCACCTCCAAAGATCCAACCATTATCATGCTATTTCCGAAATATATAACACCTATCCAAACTATTATTCCTTTATAGCATGTAACATTAAAACTGAAATGAATTCAGATCATAAGCAAACGTACTGAAATCAAACATAAAAACTTGGCCATTTCGCATGGCTTTATACACAACCAAAATTTACCATCCCAAAACACACTTTAGCCTATACATGCCATAATTCGAATTTAAATTATAAAGGTACCCAAAATAGTAGATAGTGTGATGAACTTCGCAGACGATCCCTGAGCTTGTAACTTGACTTTCCAAAAAGAATCTATAAAAAAGAAATAAACATTCACAAGATAAGCTATTATAGCTTAGTAAGCTATAAGCAAATAAACAAACTAATAATATAATTATCTCAATAATAAATTTAACCGAACCACTCTAATATGAACATATTCATTCAATAAATCATTATATCGAATATTAATTACTTACTGTCATTACCTTGACTTGGTAACAATTTAATTCATACCTGTCACATGGCTCGTTTAACATATTCAAATATAGCTTATCACTGCCCGATGAACCATTCGGAATTGGATAGGACACTCAGATAATAACATAAATCGTACAATGCCAACGTCCTAGACGTGGTCTTACATGTAACCACATATCGATGCCACTGTCCCAGACAGGGTCTTACTCGTAAACACATATCGAAATCACATATCGATGCCATGGTCTTACTCGCACACATATACCGGAATCCTATGTCATGACATATGTATCCTAGCTATTCCTAAGGTTCATATGGGGCTTTTGGACGCCATAACTCTGTCGAATTGAACTCGGAAGTGTAGTAGTCAAATTTAATCATTTTCGGCCATAGCATATTAAAATTCCACATTTCATAACAGCATATAAATATAACATTTAATTACCAAATAAACACGTCTATTTGCTTATAAACTTACCTCGGACGGTACAAAATGGAATCGGGCAGTTAGTCGACAACTTTCGTTTTTCCCCGATCCAAATCCGATTTCTTTAGTTCTTGATCTAAAAATATTCAAATTAAGCTCATTCAAACATATTTTCATTCAATTTAGTCTAAAAACACATAAATAGGTAAATTATCATTTTACCCCTAACATTTATAATTTTTACAATTTAGTCCCTATTGCACAAAACACAAAATACACAAAATTTCCAATTACCCATGTTTAGCCGAAACTTACCCATTACCATACTAGTCCATATATTTCATTAATTTCACATTTTAGTATCTCAAATTATTATTTTTGCAATTAAGTCCTAATTACTCAAAATTATCAAAAATTCCAAAACAAAATATGTTAGGCTAAAACATATCTTTTATTTTTCATCATCAAACCACAAAAATCACAAGCTATTAACAATGGCACACCTCAAAATATTCATCAAAATAAAAAATTCAAGCACAGGTTTTATAGTACTCGAAGCAACGATCTCAAAAACGTAGAAATTAACAAAAACTGACAAAGAACGAACCTTGATTTTTTTGCTTAGAAGATGGCCGAACCTAGTCTTCTATTCTTCCTTTTTCTTTTTGGTTAAATTCGGTTCAAGAAAGAATGAAAAACATGGACATGGCTTTTTATTTTATAATATAATAACATATATTAATTTATTATTATTTTACCTTTTTTTTTACTTTAATTAATAAATTATAAAATCACTTATATTATGCCCACTACCATCCAAAATTTTATATAATGGGCTAATTTCATCATAAATGCTCTCACTTAGAAAGCCATTAATAAATAAGCCCTTTACAAAATAAACTACCCACTTTTCAATTTACGCGATTAAGTCCTTTTATTTAATCGAACACCTAAACGACAAAATTAAATCACAAAAATTTCACAAATATAAATTCACACAAAATAAACATAGAAAATAATTTTAAATATTTTTCTGACTCGGATTCGTGGTCCCGAAACTACTGTTCCGATTAGGGTCTAAATCGGGCTGTTACAAGTTAAACCTTAGTACTTGAAGTAATATACTAAACTCTTAACCATTAAGAATAAAGTTTATTTCCTATTTCCTAATTAACTAATTCATCTAAATTTATATATTTTGGGGCGTTACAAGAAGAAGCCACGAGTATTGATGCTAATAATGACATCTCCTGGTTATATAAGAAAAGAAAGCTTTATTTACTTTAGAAAATGATGATGATAAAAACTTAGAAAGGGTTTTTTAACCGGTTAGAAATGAGAACTTTATAATATTTTTACTTTTTATCATTTTTATATATTATATACTCTTTATGAAATTTTAATAATTTTAAATTTTAAATACTTTTTAATTTTTAAAATTTTTATAAGTTTTATTTATTTTTTTAACTTTTTTAAATTTTTAAATAATTGATGGCGTGGTATGCATGTAGACTGACATGCCAGCAAAGTTAACATACATTAACTTTTTCATTCATTTTTGGGTGCTTTGACAAACGATGTTAGTTCAAGTGTTAAAAGAAATAGAAAATTTGTCATTTTGTAAATGTTGAGGTCTAAATTCATTGAATTTCTTAGAATTTGATTAGAATTTGAGCTACAATGATAAATTTTGTAACTATTGAGAGCTAAAATTTGTTAAATATTTTTATATTTAGGATCAAATTAATAGAATGTATAAATATTAGAAGGTTAAATTTATTATTGGACCAATAAAAAGCCCACGTCAACACATTCATTAATATCCAAATAGTTGTTAACATTTGATGACAACAAAAATAATTTCTAATAGTTTAGTGACTAAAATAAGAAAAAAATAGTTGAATGACCAAAATAGAATTTGGGTAATACTTTATTGACCATTTCTATATTTTACCCTTTACAAAATTATAAATGAGTAAATGGTCAAATTATTTGACTTCGAAAATGATAAAATTTTAATTTAATTTTTAAAAATTATAAAGATATAAATTAATACGATGACAAAATTATATTTTAACTTAAAAAAATATAACTAATTCAGATACCAAATGTAATTCCTATGTTCACCCTTACGTGCATGAACAAAAATCTAATAGTTGAAGCTCAATTTAGTGAGAACCCAATAGATATGTTATGGGTTTGTATCTCTGGTTCTAGTTTCCTTAGAATTGAGATCTTATTGAAGCCTAATAACAGAATTCATTTGGGCTAATGTATGATCTGTTATCACTTAAAATTCACATAACATAATTCATTTGGGCTAACAAAATGCTTTAAGACGTCCATATTCCATCTGTCTAGCCTTTTCCTTTCCTTTCCTTTCCATATGAGCATTCCTTTGTTTTACATAACTTTTTTAATATGAAAATTTTCTGGTTTTTTATGTTTGGACGATTGAATAAAAAATATTATTTTGTCAAAGTTATAGTATTGATTTTCGGAAGCAGTGACTAATTTTTAGATGATTAAAGTATATGATATGCATGTTATTTAAAGAGATAAACGATTGTCTATGAAATATGTTATATTTTCATAAGTAAAGATCGAACCTTTGATTTCATAGTCAAGGAATGAGGTAAATATTTATCACACCACATCACAACTCATAATTAATAAAAAATATTTTTTATTTTTAATTATTTTTAGAAAATTTATATAGGTTTTAAATAAGAATATTGAATAAATATTAAAATATTAAAATGTTATTTAATATAATATTATTATTTCAAATAATAACATGATTTATATTTATGTATTTATTTTTAACTTTTTACATAGAAATATTGACATAAATATTAAATTATAGTTTATTTGAAAATTTTAATGTTAATATTCTAAATAGTAATACGTTAATAAATCATGTCTTACGATGTGCGTTTTTTAACTTTTGGCATATCAGTTTTTTGATTAGATGATTAAATGTTAGTAGTTTTATCTTTAAACTTCAAATTTAATTTCTCTCCTACTTATATTTGTATTTTTTTATTTGATGTTGTTTCAATATTTTTTAATTAATATTTTAAATACATAAATTTCTTTGGTTAGATGGTTAAATAATAATGAATTCATCCTTGAGTCCTAAGTTTAGTTCCACTTCTAAGCACACTTGTATCTTTTATTTCATGTTGTTTCAAGTTTTTAATTAATAAATATATTGTTTTCAAGTTTTTATTATTTTTATTCATATTTTTAATTAATAACTCTTTTATTTATAAAATAAAATAATTATTTCAAATATAATTATTTATAGTAAATGTAATTTTATAAGTGTAATATTTATTTTTCAATCCATATCATGAGTGTAGTAAATTTTAGTATTATATATTTTTGTATGTGTATTTGAAATATTTTACATATAAACATAATGATATTTGAAATAATTTTTTCATTTTATAATATTAAAATCACAATACTCATAATATAGGTGGAGAAAATAAAGATTTGACATATAAATATTATATATAAAGAAAATATATAAAAAATTAGTTGTGTTTTTAAATATGTATATATTTAAGATAATGATAAATATAAAAATATATATTTTATTATATAATTACATATTTATTATTTATTTTATAAATAAAATAATTATTAATTAAAAATAAAAGAACTTGAAAATAATATATTTATTAATTAAAAATAAAAAACTTAAAACAACATGAAATAAAAAATACAAATATGCTTAGAAGAGGAATTGAACATGAAACTCAAGAATGAAATCATTATTATTTAACCTTTTAATAAAAGGAGTTAATATGTTAAAAATATTAATTAAAAATAAAAAAAGCTTGAAACAATGTGAAATAAAAAGTACAAATATGAGTAGGATAGGAATTAAACCTAAGACTCAAGAACAAAACTATTGACATTTAACCATTTAACCAAAAGAGATGATATACAAAAAAAGACAAAAAGTATGCACTTTCAACTAAAAACATGTCATGTTTTCTATTTCTCTCTTTAAAATTGATCTATTTTCTTATATATCGCAAAAAATAGTCCAAAACCTTAATTTTTTTTTTCAAAAGGGCATATTCCTAAAATCTGGCCCATTTTTTATTGCTTGTATTTCCAAAAAGAAAAACAATGAGTAAAGTTGAAGGAAAAATGTTTTAAAAACCTATATATTAATTTTGAATATAAAAGCCGAAAATATTTTGACTCAAAATATTATTAATTTTAATGTATAAATCAATTTAAAATAATATATTATTATATTTTAAATTATATTTTATTTTTAAAATTATTTATAATTGAAAAATTGTGTAATTAAATATATATTTAAGTCTATATATTATATCATATATATTATATTACAAGATTTCAAGCCTCAACTATGTACAACCTAACTTTTTGCCATGTAGATTATTCTTATTTTAAATTAATTAATATTTTTTGAAATTTTATGATTAGTTTTAAACGAGAATAGTTGACAGATGCAAATTTTTTTACCCCATTATCCTTTTCTTAAATAAAAATTATTATAGCTCACATATCTCACATTTATTTTAAAAATAAGTGGTAATATCTTTATTATTTTTATTAAAAGTTATTTTTAATCCTACATTGATTAGAGAATACTCTTATAGTTCACTTCTTCATTATTTTCATTAAAAGTTAATTTTAATCTCACATTAATTAGAAAATACTCTCATAGCTCTCTTATTCATATTTTTCAGTAAAAATTAATTTTAATCCCTTAAAAGTTAATTTTAATCCCACATTGGCTAGAGAACACTCTCATGCTTATAATAAGTCTCAGTTTCTTCACTATTTTCATTAAAAGATTAATTTTAATTCCACATTAACTATGGAACCCTCTCATGCTTACAATTAGTGTCAATTTCTTCACTATTTTCATTAAAAGATTAATTTTAATCTCACATTGACTAGAGAACAATCTCATATCTCACATTTACCTTATAAATAAGTGACAATTTCTTTGCTATTTTCATTAAAAAGTTAATTTTAATCCCATATTGACTAGAAAATACTCTCATAGCTCACTTCTTGTAACGCCCCAAAATATAAAGAGTTAGTTGTAATAAATAAATAAGAAATAAGCCTTAGGCTTGATGATTAAGTAGCTTGTACATTCTTTAGAAGTCACAAGTTCAAACCACATCTTTCTCATTTTTTTCTCTTTTTTATTTTCAGCAACTTAGGATGAAAATCATTAGAATAAATAATATTTAGAGTGAAAACATAAAGAAATCGGTAGTAGCCCAAGTAGTTAAGCCATGGGAGTCCTGAACTAATTGCTGCTTGTGAAGTATGAAAGGAGATCAAATTTGAATTCAACGTAGTGGATAAATTAGTTGATAAATCAAATTTGAATTTATCCTAGGATTTTGATTCTTTTTCTATTTCAACTTGAATTCCCCCTATTTTCCCTTTAAATTCTTATTTTCTTTTCTCCTCTAATATTTTAATTTAAAAAATTTGGCAAAATATTGAGAAAATTACAGGTGACACCCTTAAGGTTTACAAACCCTAAGAATTGACCCAATTCTTTCCTAATTAGTATTCATATCTTACTCCTTCCTAAAATTCCAATAGAATTAGAATTCTACCAACTTTTTATCTTTTTTTCCTAATTAGAATTTCAATTTGTCCCTTTTCAAATCCTAATAGAATTGTTCTCTATCATTCTATTTATTCTCCATTCTCTTTTCCACATTCTCCTTTGCAAAATATTTTCTCTCCATTACTGAATTTATTTTTGCTTTCCATATCTAATCAATTCCGGATAAATCGATTCATTACTAATTGTTGAACTCTTAGTTAATAGCCTCCGTAATTTCATCAAGTTCGGTAAGTATATCTTAATTCCAAGTTTAGATCCCAAATTTTCATAATATGTCTAATTGAAACTAATCCTTTATTCAATCTAATCAATCTTTTTCGGTTTTTTCCCAATCTTTCGATAAAAGCTTGATAAACCTTGAAATCAAACATTAAACCATGTATAAATATCGTTGGAAGGACTTGATTTAGGTACCCTGGAACAGATTCAAATGTGAGGAATGTCGCTCGAGATCTCGGTAAAAGGAGTGTGTTCTTTTACGAGTAAATCAGGCAAAACTCTGCCTAGGATAGGGCACACGACCCCTCATACAACCATGTTCCCCTGAAACCATAGGTTTTTTTATTCTCACATAGCCTCAATCTGTTACATGATCCAGCCACACGACCGTGTAACCTCTCTACATGGTCTAGGGCTTTCCACACGATCGTGTGTTCCCTTTTTTTAGATTTTACAGTTTTGCCCCTACTTTTCAGATTTTATAGTTTAGACCTTATTTTCCAGATTTTACAGTTTTTTTCCTTATTTTCTAGATTTACAGTTTTCCCCTATTTTCTAAATTTTACAACTTTTCCACTAATTTTTAAATTTTATAGTTTTACCCTTATTTTTTAAATTTTATAGTTTTGCCCAAAATTTTATATATTATTCAGTTTAGTCCCTGATTAATTCCTAAACTATTTTTAATGTTTTTTTTTCTAATTAAGTCCCTAACATAATAATTCAGGCTAGAATCCATGAGTAATTGATTTAAATTATTAATATTATGTAAAAGTATGATATGTTAAGTTTCATCCCTGTACATTCCCTGAATTATTTTTAGAGTTTTTCCTTGCTCAATTAGGTCCATAATCTTGTGTGAATCCTAAAATTTTTGTTTAATGCCTTAAGTGCTCTTATTACATGCCATGATATATGAACATTATGTGTTTTCTAATAAACTGAAGGTGATAATATTGTTACCACCCTACGAAGAACATTATAAACATGTTATATATTAGTGATGAATTGAGAACATGTTACATATCTACTACTAACGTAACAGCCTGATTTTGAGCCTAGTCGAAATAGTGGTTTTGAGACCATAAATTCGAGGTCGAGAAATTATTTTAATGTCATTTTATGTGTTATAGCATGATTATATGGATGTTTGAAAATTTTGGTGAATTAATTTAAGCGATTGCATGCTTAATTTTGAAAAACGGACTAAATCACATAAAGTATAAAAGTTTTGTTCTATTAGCTAAAGGTGTTAATTAGCTATGGAACGTTAAAATAGAGGTCCTTATTAAGGAAATAGAAAAATATTATGTGGTGGCTGGTTATGGAGACAAAAATCATGAAAAGTCAATGGTTAGTTGGCATTAGGTGACAAAATTTAACTAATGAATAAAAAAATAATAAAAAGCCTAGTTATCATCTCTTTTTTTTCCATCTTCTTCTCTCCACCAATTTTCTATAAGAAAAATGGCCATGGGACCTTGAAAATTTAGACCTTGCAAGTAAGTGATTTTGATGGTCATTTTTGTTGATTTCTATGTTTTTGGAACCCTTATAACTTAATCTAGCTAATGAGGGGACTATTTTGCAAAATGGTTGAAATTCTAGGGGTTTTCCATGAGAATATTCATGTTGTTTGCTACTTTTTTACGTAAGAAAATGAATATTGGTTGTTAAATAAACAACTTTTGTTAAATGATTTTCATGAAAGCACCTAAAATGGCCCATTTTGTAAAAGTTGTAAAATAGGTGGTAAATCTGTGAAATAATGGAAAATGAGGGCTGCTTTAAGCAAGAAAAAGGTTCGTCCATGCATGGGTAGTAAAGAAATTGAACACATTTCATTTTACGAGCCTAGGGGCAAAAGTGTAAATATGACAAAGTATAAGGGTAAAAATGTAATTTTACCAAAAATGTGAAATTGGGCTAATTTGAGTAGCATGATGAATAAATAAATTAAATGTGTTGTTTTAGATCAAGGAAGATGAAATTCAAAATTAGATCGGGGGAAAGCAAGATAATCGAGTAATTGACTTATTTCGTCATTTCATATCGAGGTAAGTTCGTAGGTTAATAATCATTAAATTTGATATATTAAAATGCTTAATCGATATCATGTATTATTTTGTATGTTATTATTGGATCATGAATAATATAAAAATACGAGATCGTATTGAAAGATCAAATCAAGAGAAATGCAAGGTTGAGTATGATTGAATTACAACATATTATGAATTGACGGCAAAGACCATGGTTGGACCATGGCAATATGTGTAATCATGTAATACCATATCTGGGATATGGCATCAGCATCGTTATGTGAGCCAGTGTAAGACTATGTCTGGGACATGGCATCGACATTGTTACGTAAGCTAGTGTAAGACCATGTCTAGAACATGGCATCGCCATCGTTACGTGAGCCAGTGTAAGACCATGTCTGGGACATGGCATCGGTATTGTTACGTGAGCCAGTGTAAGACTATGTCTGGAACATGGCATCGGCATTGTTACGTGAGCCAGTGTAAGACCATCTCTGGGACATGGCATCAGCATTGTTATGTGAGCCAGTGTAAGACCATCTCTAAGACATGGCATCAGCATTGTTATGTAAGCCAATGTAAGACCATGTCTGGGACATGGCATAGAAATCATTACGTGAGCCAGTGTAAGACCATGTCTGGAACATGGCATCGGCGTTGTAACGTGAGCCAGTGTAAGACAATGTCTGGGACATGGCATCGGCATTGTTACGTGAGCCAGAGTAAGACCATGTTTGGGACATGGCATCGGCATCGTTATGTGAGCCAGTGTAAGACCATGTTTGGAACATGGCATCGACATCGTTATGTGAGCCAGCGTAAGACCATGTCTGGGACATGGCATTGGCATGGGGCATTGTGTAAGGCCATAGCTGGGCTATTGGCATCGATATGAGATTTTCATGTACGATCATGTTTGGGACATGTCATTGGTACGATACGTCATGTACGAGTTTTCCCGAGTATCCTTAGTATCCCAAGAGGTTCAACAGGTAAATCCAAAGATTTATGTCAAAAAAATGACAAGGTATGATCATGTTGAAAGAGTACAGGTATGTACGCAAAATTCATGAGTAATGAATTCAATGTATATGGGACATTTGGTAAGAATGTAAATGAGTAAGTCCTACCTATGAAAATGATCTTGTGATGGCCTTGTGATTATAAGCCTATATTTATGATGTATAAATAGGTGGTAAATTTGATTGATGATCATGTGTGAGGCTTTTAGGCCAAATTAAACTGAAACATGATAAGTTTAAGTTTTCGTAACGGTCCGGTTTTGACCCTAGTCGAAACAGTGGTTTTGGGACCACATATTCGAGTCAGATAAATAGTTAAATATTATTTTTTGTGCTTATGATGTGTGAATTAGTATATGTGAAAGTTTCGTCTGAAAATTCGATTGTTTGTGTGCTCAATTTGATAAAAGGACCTAATCGCGTAAAATTTAAAAGTTGCTTACTGTTTGTAAAAGTGCTTATTTAATTTGTCTTTGTTAATGAGAGGTCCTTATGTGGATATTAAACCATTCACATGGATGATGGACATTTATGGCCTTAATATATATGAATTTATAATGGTTTATAAAAGGGAAAAATAAGAAAATTGTTATTAAAGTTATTATTAATAAAAGAAAAACATGAATTAGGTGATATATTCATCACCATTGCCAAAATTCACAAAAGAAAAAGAAAGAAATAAGCTTGTTAGGTTTTGGCTACCTATTTTGGTGATTGAGGTATGTGTTTTGATCGGTTTATTGATAATTTTTACGTTTTTGTAATCGTTACTTCGTATACTATCAAGCCCATGCCTTAATTTCTGATTTTGATGATGATTTTGAAATGTGCCATGGATAAAATCATGAGCTTTATGTTGTTATATGATGAAATATGAAAGTTTGATGTTGGGTTTATATGTTTTGTCTTTGGATTTTTGATGAAATTGAGTAATTTGGGCTAAATTGTAAAAAAATGTTATTTTGAGGGACTAAAATGTAAAATAAATGAAATGTATGGACTTGTATGAGAGCTATGAAAATTTAGCTAAGCTTGTGTACAAGCAAATAATGTGTATTTTGTGATTTTGTGAATTAGGGATTAAAGTGTCAAAATGTAAAAATGTGAGGGCTAGTTTGCAAAATGCCCTAATTGGGTATATATGGATTGTTTTGAATGAATTTATGATTGAATAGTTAAATTTGAATTTATATAGATAAAGAATTAAAGAAAACAGAGTTAGATCGGGGAAAGTCGAAAGTTGTCGAGTAACTGATTTCATCCATCTGAATCTGTACGAGGTAAGTCTATATACGAATAAATGTATTTGAAATGGTTTATTTATAATTATTTTCCATTGAACTATGATGAATGAGTATATAAGTTGAGAAAGATGACACAACCAAGAAAGTATCGACAAAGTTCTGACGTCTGAAAAGCCCCATACGAACCTTATGAATAGTTAGGATACATATGTCATGAAATAGGATCCAATTTGTGTTTTCGTGTAAGACTACGTCTGGGATATTGGCATCGACTTATGATTTATGTGTAAGACAATGTTTTGGACGTTGGCATCATATTTGATTTCGTGTAAGACCTTGTCTGGGACAGTGGCATCGATATTTGATTACATGTAAGACCACGTCGGGATGTTGGCATTATACGAGCTTTTTGAGCTATCCGTGTATCCTTATGATTCCGAACGGTTCAAATGGGCATTCTAAGAAAATGAATGACTTTGTAAAACTGTATTTGATTCAAGTATGTTTGCATTGTATATTATGTTGGTGAATGAAAGGTAAGTATATGTATAAATGATGATCTATGATCTAAGTATATGAATATGAGGTTGTATTGGTATTTGGCTACAAAGTATAAATAATTCGATGATGTTTATATGTTTTAAATGATATGTTTATTTGTATATGGCTTACTAAGCTTTTGAAAGCTTACTTTATGTATGTTTGTATTATTTTATAGATATTGAAGCTACTGTGAGCTTGGGGATCGTCGAGGATCGTCACCACACTATCGAACCTTATTTTGGTACTTTGAAAATGTATATATTAAAGTATGGCATGTATAGGCTAGAAATTGTGGGATTATGTTTTGTGATGTATATATTTAGCCATGTGATATGGCTAGTTTGTGTTTGAACTTATAGTTTGATAATGGTATTTGATATGTGATGCTAATGTGAAATTGTGGTCTGTTTTGGTTGGCCAAAAGAAATGGTCAATGTTGAGAAGTTTTGGTAAGTTTCGAGCATTTGATTGAATGATGTATTGATCATATGTTTAGGTATGATTTTAGATTAAGTTTTGAGATTTGAAATGATTGGTAATGTTATAGCATGAATTACGTATGGTTTAGTATATATATTGGCTGAAATGGTTGTGCATATATGCCTGGTTTGGTGCTTGTATGTTGACCCAAATTGGAGTAGCAAATTGGCTACTCAAATGGCCTATTTTTGTTCACACGAGAAGAGACACGAGTATGTGTCTCAACCGTGTGTCCCCTAGGTACCCTACAATTGTAAGTCAGGGTCGAGCACGGCCAAGGCATACGGGCGTGTCTTGTGGCCGTGTGAGCAAATCAGTATGTATGCCCAGTTTTGACACAGCCTAGACACACAGGCGTGTCTAATGCTGTGTAAGGCATACTGCCGGTTCACAAGGGCATGTGACCTGTACTTCTTTGAAAATGTTTAAGTTTTGGAAAATAAATTTGTATGTGTTTGGTTTAGTCCGACCCCTTTCTAATGCATATTTAAGGTCTCGATGAACTATATAAGGGGCTCTATATTAATATTTGATGCTTTGATGCTTTGATGCCTATGAAATGTATGTTAATTGTTCTGATTTTGTCCGGTAATGCCTTTAACCCTCGTTCGGCAACGAATACTGGATAAGGGTGTTACAGTTTTGTTGTTGATGTATAGGTTAGATTGGCCAATGAATGGCATGTAAATATTTGATAATTACTCGCTATTGGAATGGCTAGTTAACGATATGCTTTGGTGTTATGTATGATTAAATGGATGTTAATACAAAGAAATCATGAAAGAGTAAAGTTAGCAATAAAACAGTTCTGGACAGGAGCAATTGTATAACTTTGAAAAATCACCAAAAATTGTGGAAATTGAATTAGAGGTTGAATAAGAGATGAAATTAAATCTGAGCCTAGTTTCACATAGAAGAAACAATGTAAGTAAAAGAATTTCATATTATGAGATTTTTGAATTTTTGTTGGACAGGGTCAGGATGAATTCGGAATCACCTGTTCTGACTTTGGAAAATCATTAAAAATAGTATAAAATAATTACGAGTTATAATTTATATCTTTTTGTTATTAATGAATCTATTTTCAAGAGAATCAAACGAGAACATCATCTGAGTCCCGTACGAGGAGATAATTAATTTTTAGTGAAGAAGGGTCAAAACTGTCAGATAGCAGAACATGGACAACTTTAAAGAATAAACTGTACTTATTGGCTAAACCAAAAATTTTGGAAATTTTATGGTAAGGAGGTATGTGAGTCTAGTTTCAATGAAATTCGTGAAATTTAATTTGGAGTTTCGTAGCTTAGGATATAAACAATTTAGTGACTATAACTCGTGTAGACAACTTGATATGAACATAAGTGACTAGTGGAACTTTGTGCAATTATGATTGAATTATCTTGAGAACATATTATGAGTATTGTTAAAGGCATGTTAATAAATTTTTTATTATTTACATACCTACTTACTAAGCTATATGCTTAAAATTTTTTATTATTTACATACCTACTTACTAAGCTATATGCTTACTCTCTCTTCCTTTCCATTTTCCTATAGTGTTACAGATGCTAGCTCGAGTTGGAGGTCGTCGGAGATCCTATCACACTAACAAACTATTGATGGGTATCAATGATTTTCTAGAATATTAAGTGTATGGCATGTATAGGGATTTGGTTATTGTGTACATGATATTATGAGTTGGCCTAGAATATTGGCCTATGCTAATTGAAGGTCATTGTTGTATAAGGCCATTTAGTGTGACCAATATTTGCTATGTTATAAGTCAATGATGAAGCATTACATGGATGTGCATGCTTGTTTGGGTTGGATGAGGGAATGTGTGATAATTATGTGTGGAAAAAACTAAATGTGAATGTTTGAGTAAGTTGCATGTTACATTAGTTAAGTGTGTGAGTGGTTGTGCATGATGAATGTAATTTATAAACAGTGTGTGAATGCCATGGTGTGCTTATTATGATGCCTAAAAATGCCATGTTGTGTGTTGATAAACTTAGTGTGGGTGTGCAAGTGTTTTTGGATGGAAAAAGGCTTGGTAAATAGCCTAACTATCATATACACGGATAGCCACATGGCCTAGCACAAGGGCGTGTGACATAGCCGTGTGACCCCAAATGGGTGATGACATCATAAACAGAAAGTTACACGAGTGGGGGACACGGGTGTGTCCTAAGCTACACGGGCTTGTGTGACCACACGGCTTGCCCACACGAGCGTGTGACTCTCCAAAATATGAAAATTTTCTTAGTGTCTTAAAAGTTTCAAAATTTCTCGATCTAGTCCCTAACCACCTCCAATGTATGTTTTGGGCCTCGTAGGCCCATATAAGGGACTTTAAGTTAGAAATTGAAAAGTTTTAAATTTGAGCAAAATTTTATGACCTGGAAATGTTTGTATGTAGGCGTTTCAGTCCAGTAATGCCTCGTACCTTATTTCGGCGACAGACGTGGGCAAGGGGTGTTACATTTAGTGGTAACAGAGCTACGGTTTAGTCAGTTCTCGGACTAACGTAGCGTATGTGAGTCTAGCTATATATGTCATATTACTACTCGTGATAGTGTGATATCTCCCGGCTCTAACGAAATTGTTTTGTTAAGACAGAGATGACTTCCAACCGAGTTATTTTCAATAATGCTGAAAAATGATATTAAGGTGATTGAAATCTGTTTATGATGAGACGAAACTTAGAAAGGTATGAATAGAAGTTCATGATATGTATGTGTTAATGTACGAAGTGAGATAACCAAGAATTGAGAAATGTGGAAAAATAGAATAAAATGAAAGTTTATATGGTGATAATCCCATCCGTGTTTGCTTGGCATGCATATAATGTTATGTGCCCAATATATTTGATTAAGTGAAATCGGTAAGTAAATTTACTCAAATAGACAGAATGTTTGTTTATGTACACTTGCTTGAATAAGTGTAATCGGTCTGTTCATATGGTAGAATCTTATGTTTAATTGTTAAATTAGAGATAATATGATGTTTTGTTTTATGTCTTTGTTATTGAACCATGAATATTATAATAGTATGAAAATTGAATTGGAAGATCAATTGAGTAGAATGCAGGAAATGAGTACGGTCATTCAATGAGGAATTGACGGATAAGACGATGGTTGGACCATGGCAAAGTATGGAATGTAAGACCATAGCTGGGTTATGGCATCGTAATGACATGTAAGAACATAACTGGGCTATGGCATTGTGATTTTGTGTAAGACCATAGTTGGATTATGGAATCAAGTAAACGACGTACTCAAACCCATAAGGCGTTCTCTAATTTGACAACTTTAGATAAGTAAAATGGAAGCTAAGTGTCAAATTTTAATTAGATATTAATATTGAGCTCGAGTAAGTAAATCCATTGTTTGAAATTGTGGATGAAAGAAAACATTTGTATAATAAATAAGTGTGTTAATTTGTTTGGAATGAACTATGTGATTATGATGGTATTACATTAGTGATCAATGCTAAGACATATATGTGTATTTATGAGAGTCAAGTTAGAGGCTTTACGACCTCACCCCATTACCAGTGTTGCTTTATGATGAAATTTTACGAGAATCATGTTGAATAAGTTCATAAGTGTGAAAAAAGAGTTTAGTGGTGAAATAATTAGTAATACAAACAGAGTTGTGTATAGTGTGATAAATGAACTCAGTTTTAAAATAAATATCAGATTGTTTTAAAGATTATACGGATTATGCAATGTCATGGTTAAAGAAGAAGTTAATCTCGGCTAATTGACTCAATTAGGTATGGAGTCTAAAGATGTGTTTACTGAAAGTTCTTCCAAATCGATTTTAGTTAGTGAGTGGAATAATACAGGGGTTCATGATAATAGGATTAGTCTAAGAAATGATGTTTGAATTGTAAAGATGTCTGTGTGTAACAATTATGGCTGAATAGATTACAATGATCTTTTCTGAGTATTCTGAGTATATATTCATTCATTCTCAGGGATTCACGTGAATGTCCGTTTTCTGATGAAATTCTTATCGAGTGAGAATGTTAGCTAACTTTAATGTTAGATGAAAGTATTGATGGTCTGTTTGAATTATGAATGGCATTGCCTCATCTCTTTGGGATTCTATCCTAATATCTGGGAATAAAGTCGATGGTAAAATTTATGTGAGACTATTCATCTATTTTACTGGATGCTGTTCTGTCTTGTATATAAATAATTGGAATGTGTCTTAATACAAGAATGTAAAGAGGTAGTTTGTACTTTTAGGCGGTTAAAGTTACATAAAAAAGAATTGTTCGACTGGTGATTTAGAGACGACCACTTTTATGTTCGTGTTGTGAATTTGATAATATAGTGTGTTCAATGGATAATGTCATATGCTTCCCGAATCCAGATGGGTTAAAGTATCTAATGTTGCAAAAAATAAAAAATGAAAAAATAATTTTGAATTTAAGATAGTGTTAATGACTTGAGTTATTACAAGAGTATGTGTAACTATCGATTTACCTTTCGGAAAGAATATATAGTGCAGATTTCTGAAGGGAAAATCCTCGTTTAATTGGTGCATGTTGATTAGTCGATTGATCTTATGTGATGATGGTTTAATTCTAGCCATACTAAATGCTAAAGTAAGGTTTTCTTTGCAAAACTGAGAATCTCAAAAATGTGATAGTGAATGGTAATCTAAATGAGTTCAGAGTGAGTTTACTTCTGATATTAAATTTCAGATCGGACATGATTCTTGCTAATATTTTTATTTCGAGATAGAATTTGCATAGAACTTATGCAGAAGTCTTTGGTACGAGGCTCAGTAGTAGCATGTCTATTCACCCAAGAATAATAAAATGAGCAGTTATATGAGTAGATGTTCTGGTGATTGAGTATATATCACGATATTTTTGAGTTTATGTTCTGATGTCTATTTGTTATCAAGTGAGCCGAAACCAAGTGCATGCATGACTAATACAGTCAGTGATGGTACGGGAGTGATGATGAGATAGAGTTACCATAAGTTTCTTATCGGGATTGTTATAATTTTCGAAAAGGAAGATGTTATTTGAATTATGGATGATTGTTTGGAAAATATTCGTATGATCATTTCTGTATGTGTAGAGTTCTTATTTGACAAATTATTGAGTATATGTATTCCGGAGAGGGTAATTTAGATTTTGACGATGTGCTCCGACAGTGGGTGCTAAAGTTTAAAGGTTATTGGAAAGAGATATACGAGGTTAAATCAATTTATGATTCTAGAAAGTTAGTGAAAGTGTTTCATGAGAGTCGAAGGCAACTTCTTGTAGTAAGATTTTCGGGGACGAAAATCCCTAAATGGGGGAAGAGTTGTAACAACCCAATTTTGGGCCTAGTCAGAATAGTGGTTTTGAGACCACAAATATGAGGTCGTGAAATTATTTTAATGTTATTTCATGCGTTATAGCATGATTATATAGATGTTTGAAAATTTTGGTGAATTAATTTAACCGATTGCATGCTTAATTTTAAAAAATGGACTAAATCGCATAAAGTATAAAAGTTTTGTTCTATTAGCTAAAGGTATTAATTAGTTATGGAACATTAAAATAGAGGTTTTTATTAAGGAAATAGAAAAATACTAATGTGGTGGCTGGATATGGTGACAAAAATCATGAAAAGTCAATGGTTAGTTGGCATTATAGGTGACAAAATTTGACTAATGAATAAATAATAATAATAAAAAACCTAGTTATCATCTCTCTTTTTTTTTTCCATCCTCATCTCTCCACCAAATTTCTCTAAGAAAAATGGCCATGGGAGCTTGAAAATTTCAGCAACTTTAGACCCTTGCAAGTAAGTGATTTTGATGGTCATTTTTGTTGATTTTTATGTTTTTGGAACCCTTATAACTTAATCTAGCTAATGAGGGGACTATTTTGTAAAATAGTTGAAAGTCTAGGATTTTTCCATTAGAATATTCATGTTGTTTGCTGCATTTGTATGGAAGAAAATGAATATTGGTTGTTAAATAAACAACTTTTGTTAAATGATTTTCATGAAAACACTTAAAATGGCCCATTTTGTAAAAGTTGTGAAATAGGTGGTAAATCTGTGAAATAATGGAAAATGTGGGCTGCTCTAAGCATGAAAAAGGTTCGGCCATGCATGGGTAGTAAAGAAATTGAACACATTTCATTTTACGAGCCTATGGGCAAAAGTGTAAATATGACAAAGTAAAAGGGTAAAAATGTAATTTTACCAAAAATGTGAAATTGGGCTAATTTGAGTAGCATGATGAATAAATAAATTAAATTTGTTGTTCTAGATCAAGGAAATGAAATTTAGATTTAGATCGGGGGAAAAGCAAGATAATAGAGTAATTAACTTATTTCATCGTTTCATACCGAGGTAAGTTTGTATGTTAATAAGCATTAAATTTGATATGTTTAAATGCTTAATCGATATCATGTATTATTTCGTATGTTATTATTGGATCATGAATAATATAAAAATACGAGATCGTATTAAAAGATCAAATTAAGAGAAATATAGGGTTGAGTATGATCGAATTATGACATGTTATGAATTGACTGTAAAGACCATGGTTGGACCATGGCAATATGTGTAACCGTGGAAGGCCATGTCTAGGATATGGCATCGGCATCGTTATGTGAGCCAGTGTAAGACCATTTGGCATTGTTACGTGAGCAAGTGTAAGACCATGTCTGAGACATGGCATCGACATCGTTATGTGAGCCAGTGTAAAGCCATGTTTGGGACATGGCATCGACATTGTTACGTGAGCCAGTGTAAGACCATGTCTGGAACATGGCATCGGCATCGTTATGTGAGCCAGTGTAAGACCATGTTTGGGACATGGCATTGGCATTGTTACATGAGCCAGTGTAAGACCATGTTTGGTACATGGCATGTAACACCTCTCACCCATACCCGACACCGGGATAGGGTTCGAGGCATTACCAGGACTTTACATTTTGAAACGTACCAAATTGGGTCACCAAGTTTTCCTCAAATTTTAAGCTTTTCATCCATGAACAACTCGTACCTTATATAGGCCTTCTAGGCCTATAACATACCTAGAGGTAGTACGGGACAATTTCGGGTATGTTCGATAAACCTTGGGCTCCTTAGGAAATTTTTCCTTATCATAAAGTGTCACACGCCCGTGTAGGTGGGCCGTGTGGACTCACACGCCCGTGTGACTTGGGGCACGCCCATGCCCTTCAGCCGTGGGCAACACTGACTTATCAACACAGCCATGGCGCACACCCGTGCCGCCTGCCTGTGTACAACATGTCTTTTTAACACGGCCATGGTGCACGCCCGTGTGGCCTACTCGTGTACAAATTTGAGCTAAAATTTTAAGTGTAGGGGACACACAGCCATAGCACACGTCCATGGGAGGGAACCATGTGTCACACATGGCCTAGACACATGCCGGTGTGTCAAACCATGTGGACTCTAATAGGCTATTTCCCAAGCCTTTAGTCACCCCTTTCTACTCTTGTGCTTAGTGGTTACCAAATTCAAAGTAAAACACAGTTATACACTTGTAAATATTCTTGATTAAACTAGATGTATGGAAACCTCATATCATTGGTTTCATACATGATAGGTTATTTCCCATTTAGTGTTTATGGGTTCCCATGTCACTTTAATTCATCCGAAATTAGCTCTTTCATGTGACTCATTGTCAATTGGTAACAACCCATCACTTGTAAGTAAAACCATGCATAAATTCGTAGGTCATAGCCTACTTCAATTAAGCCAATTTTCATGGCCATATACAAAGAGATAAACATATTTTTTTACATGCCTTCATTTGGAAAATCAAATGACACATCTAACAAAATACTCAAAAATACTATACATGCCATTGAACAAAACAAGCAAAGTCTTTATACCAAAGCCTGTCTAGTTGATAGTGTGTTGACTCTCCAATCGTCTTCCAAACCTTTCGAGTCCTTGATCTCTGTGCAACAAGGAAAAAGAGAGGGGTAAGCATTTACATGCTTAGTAAACTTGAATAACAGGAAAGTAAACTTACCAAGTATTTAACATGCATCCATGATAGATAAGGAAACCAACAATTATTAAATGGTTCCCTATTACATGCACTCAATCAATAAGTTAGTAACATAATCAAGCATCATATAATTTAACTAGATGAGCTCATCATTCAACATCTCATCTACACAAACATCTCATGTTAATCTTGTTGAGTTTCTAGGAAATCTCGATGGAATACCCATTAACCGTCAATTCATACGAATGACCATTCCCTATATGCACTCCCGCGAACCTCACATTTTATCCCTATACGCACTCCCGCGAACCTCACATTTTATGGTGGGATTACCAGTCCAGGCTAAATCCTCCATTTTATGAACTCATAAAGTGATGTCGAGATTACCAGTCCAAGCTAAATCCCTTATAACGACAAACACCCTTAATGAGCTCGGATCTGAATTACCAGTCCAGGATAAATTCAGACCCTAATCGGATTACCTGTCCGGGCTAAATCCATAACGCACACATATTCTTCAGGAGGCTTTATCATTCAAGGAACACCCGTCCGGGCTAAATCCTTTTCATACTTGAGATCACGGATTACTCGTCCGGGCTAAATCCTTACTGCAACACATGCGAGATCTCTTTACACATATCAATGAGGGTTTATCCATCGAATTCCCTTTGTCAATCTCATCCGAGATATTTTTCACATGTTACCATCAAATATGCATTTCTATGATATTTCATGCTAATAATAAATGCAACCATCATGCATTCATAAATCATTCAATGATGCATATTAGGGGTTTACTTTAAGTTATCCAAACTTACCTGGTATTCTTTTCGGAGTTGTGTTTCGGCTATTCCGAAACCTTCTGTTTACCTCAATCGACCTCCGGAATTTGTTCCTCGGGGTCTATAACAACAAAATTTAACTCATTAATACACTACATTATACATTTCAAGTTTAATATCTACCCCGGTCTAAATGACCGTTTTGCCCCTAACCTTTCACATTTTTACGATTTAGTCCCTAGGCTCGTATAATGAAACACATGCACTTTCTATCTTACCCAAGTCTAGCAGAACACTTTTCCTTCTTATGGTAGCCCACATTTTCCATTTTTTTCTTATTTCTACCACACATTTACATCTTTTGCAAAATAGTCCCTATAAGGGTTTTTCATGAAAATTAACTAGGAAAATATGTTTAATACACATTCATCTTTCATATTCCTCCATAATCCATCAATATACAAGCAACTCATGCATGAGTAAATTTTTAAACATGAACCCTAGCATAAAATATGGGTAGAAATGGAGAGAGCAAGCTACCGAAATTTCAAAAATACAAAGAGTATGAAAAACGGGGATTGGGAGCACTTACTATTAAGCTTGGAAAACTTGAAAACCCTAGCTATGGAAACCCTTGAAGTTTCGACTGGACAAGGAAGAGAATGGGCTGATTTTGGTTCATGTTTCCCATTTTATTTCATTAAAATAGCAAATGACCAAAATGCCCTTAAGCCCTTTCCTTAAAATTCTATCCATGCAAGCCCATTTTTGTCCAAAAACTTAGAATTTGGGAAAATTGCTCTCCAAGACTTTCTAATTCATAACCCAAAGTAATTTCATACAAATTGCTTCTAGAATTCAAGTTTTGTAATTTATTCAATTTAGTCCCTAATTTCCAATTGAACACCTTACTCAAAGAATTTCATCATGAAACTTTAACACATGCATATACTCATATTCTAGGCCTCATAATAATCATAAAGTAAGTATTTTGATGTCGGATTTTTAGTCCCGAAACCACCATTCCGATTAGGCCTTATTTTAGGATGTTACATTTCTCCCCCCTTAGGGACTTTCATCCTCAAAAGTCTTACCAGAAAACATATTCGGATATTGACTTCTCATGGTTTCTTCCAATTCCCATGTAGCTTCTTCTACACCATGTCGATGCCATAAAACTTTTACTAGAGCCACATCTTTATTTCTCAACTGTTTAACTTCACGAGCCAATATCTTAACTGGCTTTTCTCCATAAGTCATGTCCGGTTGAATTTCAATCTTAGTTGGTGAAATTACATGAGAGGGGTCTGATTGGTATCTCCTTAACATGGATACATGGAACACGTCATGAATCTTTTCTTGTTCGGGTGACAATGCCAAATGATAGGCTAACGGTCCAACTCTTTCGGTGATCTCATACGGTCCAATAAATCGTGGACTCAGTTTACCTTTCCGACCAAATCTCAATACCTTTTTCAATAGAGATACTTTCAAGAATACTCTATCTCTAACTTGAAATTCAATTTCCTTTCTTTTCAGATCAACATAAGACTTTTGCCTATCTGATGCCACTTTTACACAATCCCGTATCACTTTAACTTTTTCTTCAGTTTCTTTAATTAGATCAACTCCATGAATCTGATTTTCCTTGAGTTCTATCTAGTACAATGGAGTTCGGTACTTCCTGCCATACAAGGCCTCATAAGGCGCCATCTTCAAACTTGTTTGGAAACTATTGTTGTAGGAAAATTCTACCAATGGCAAGTATTTTTCCCAGCTACCCGGAAATTCGAGGATGCAACAACGCAACATGTCCTAGAGAATCTAAATCATCCACTTAGACTGGCCATCAGTTTAAGGGTGAAAAGCTATGCTAAAGCTCAACTTTGTACCCAAGGCTTCTTGTAACTTCTTCCAGAATCTCAAAGTGAACCTTGGGTCTCTGTCCGAAATAATCGACAGTGGTACTCCGTGCAATCTTACTATCTCAGAAATGTACAAATTGGCCAATCTATCAATAGAATAATCTGTCCTTACTGGGGTGAAATGAGCCGAATTTGTCAATTTGTCCAGTATAACCCATATGTTCGGAGTTAAAGGTAATCCCATCACGAAGTCCATGGTAACTTTGTCCCACTTCCATTCAGGGACCATTACAGGCTGTGACAAACCTGAAGGCACTTGATGTTCAGCTTTAACTTGCTGACATACCAAGCATTTCGATACAAATTCAGAAACATCTCTTTTCATGCCATTCCACCAGTACATCTTCTTTAAATAGTTGTACATCTTGGTACTTCCCGGGTGAACAGACAGACGACGGTTATGTGCTTCTTGCAAAATCTTCTGAATAAGTTCATTGTCTTTGGGTACACAAACCCTATCTCTAAACATTAAACATCCATTAAGACTAATTCGAAAATCTGACTCAACACTGGACTCACATTGAGCTCTTTTTGCTTGTAAGTCATCATCATTAAGCTGAGTATCATGAATTTCCTGCAGAAATGTTGGCCTAGCCTCCAGCTCGGCTAGAACTGAATTATCATCAAGCAATGTCAAACGAGTATCCATGGTTATCAAAGCATACAGGGATTTTCTACTCAATACATCAGTGACCACATTCGCCTTTCCTGGGTGATAGTCGATAATCAGATTATAATCCTTAATTAATTCTAACCATCTCTGCTGTCTCAAATTTAATTCTTTCTGAGTCATCAAGTATTTCAAACTCTTGTGGTCTGTGAATATACGGCAAGTCTCGCCATACAAATAATGCCTCCAAATTTTCAAGGCAAACACAATAGCGGTAAGCTCTAGGTCGTGAGTTGGATAATTCTTCTCGTGAGGCTTCAATTGTCGTGAAGCATAGGCTATCACCTTGCCATCTTGCATAAGTACACAACCCAATCCATTTAAGGATGCATCACTATAGACCACAAGCTCTTTTTTCGGTTCAATTAGCACTAAAACAGGAGCTTCAGTCAGTAATGTCTATAACTTCTCAAAACTTTGCTGACACTTCTCTGTCCATTCAAACTTAACGTCTTTCTGTAGCAGCTTCGTCATCAGAGTCGCTATCATGGAAAATCCTTTTACAAACCTTCGATAGCAACCGGCTAAGCCCAAAAAGCTTCTAACCTCGGTTACATTCTTAGGTGATTTCCATTCAATAATTGCAGAAATCTTACTTGGATCAACTCGGGTGCCTTCACCCGAAAATATATGACCCAAAAATCCAACTTCCTGGAGCCAAAACTCACTCTTGCTAAACTTAGCATACAGTTGCTTTTCCCGTAAGGTCTGCAACACAATTCTCAGGTGTTTCTAATGCTCTGTCTCATCTTTAGAGTAAATCAAAATGTCGTCAATAAACACAACGACAAACTTATCCAAATATGGTCGAAAGATCCTATTCATTAGATCCATAAACACAGCCGGTGCATTCGTCAACCCAAATGGCATGACAAGAAATTCATAATGGCCATAACTCATTCTAAAAGCTGTCTTGGGTACATCCGACTCTTTAACTCGCAACTGATAATAGCCAGACCTTAGGTCTATCTTGGAAAATATGGTGGCTCCTCTCAATTGGTCAAACAAATCATCGATCCTTGGCAAAAGATACTTATTCTTGATAGTCACCTTGTTTAGTTACCGATAATCAATACATAACCTCATCGAACCATCTTTCTTCTTTACGAACAACACGGAGGCACCTTAAGGTGAAAAACTTGGCCTAGCGAATCCTTTATCCGTCAGCTCTTGCAACTGTGCTTTTAACTAATTCAACTCGGTAGGTTCCATTCTGTACGGGGCAATAGAAATGGGAGTCGTCCCTGGCACCAATTCAATACCAAACTCTATCTCCCTTTCAAAAGGTAATTCGTGTAATTCCTCCGGAAACACATCTGGGTACTCACATACTATCGTCACGGCCTCAATTTTTATTTCTGTTTCCTTAGTGTTCAGTACAAATGCAAGGTAGGCTTCATATCCTTTCCTCATATATCTTTAGGCAACCATTGTTGTGATTACAACCAGCGACAAACCTAATTCTCTTGATTTGACCCATAGAATCTTACCATCCGAGCATTTTAACTTAATATACTTACTACCACAATTCACTGTTACATCATGAAGGGCTAACCAATCCATACCAAGTATTACATCAAATTCATCAAATGGTAACAACATAAGGTTAGCCGGGAAACAGCGACCTTGAATCGTCAAAGGACAATTCTTACAGACTTTATCAACTGGAACTGATCTACCTAGTGGATTCGATAATCTAATAATATCTTCCGTATGTTCAACAGGTATGTTCATACTAGACGCCAATCTCATGTAGATATATGAATGCGTCGACCCCGGGTCAATTAAAGCAACAAAACTTATATTAAAAAGAGAGAAAATACCCGTAATAACATTAGGAGTAGCAGCTTCCTCTCGAGCATGTATCGCATACGTTCTTGTCGGGGCTCGAACCTCTAATTTGCAGCGTCTTTAGTTACAACTCAATTGCCACTAGCACTCCCAGGGTATCTCGGAGGTCTACCTTGTAGAATGGGAGCACTCGACTTTGGAGCTATTTCCACTTCTTTTTTGGCTCGTTCCGGGCAGTCTCTGAGAAAGTGATCAAGAGAACCACATCTGAAACATGCGGCGCTCTTCATTCGGCACTCTCTGAAGTAAAATTTATTACAGCTCTTACACTTCAGTTTTTGATCATCTACACTCCCCACACTAGCCACCATCGGGGAGGGAGACTTTTGACCTCATCGTTTAGAGCTTATCGATCTACCCGAATATCCCACTGACGAAGTGGAGCGTTCAAGCAGGCTCCTGGCTTTCTTCATGGAGAACGAGAGTGTTTTACCGCTAGACCTCTTGCTTGCAACTCGAGCCTCTCTCTTAGCTTGTTTTCATTCATTATTAAGTTCCTCGGTCTTCGTGGCTTGATCGGCCAATACGGCAAACTCCAGTATTTCCAAGATCCCAATCAACAACTTGATATCCTCATTCAGACCTTCCTCGAAGCGTTTACACATTTTTGATTCAGTTTGGACCCATTTAGTTGCGTACTAACTTAGTCGTACGAACTCTCTCTTGTATTCTGCTACAGTCTTGCTCCCTTGTTTGAGTTCCAGGAACTCATTTCACTTTGAGTCCAAAAACTATTGGCTAATATATTTCTTCCTAAACTCTACTTGGAAGAAGTCCCAAGTAATATTTTCTTTCGGCACTACTGAGGATACGGTCTTCCACCAATTGTATGCAGTGTCATTCAAAAGGGACACAGCACACTTCAAACATTCCTCGGGTGTGCATGACAAATCATCTAGCACCCGTGTAGTATTTCGAGCCAGAACTTGGCTCTTTCAGTGTCATCATCAACTTTAGCTCTGAATTCCTCAACCCTATACTTTCTAAGCTTATCTACAGGGGCTTTACCGATTCTTACCGGTGCCATACCTAGTGGCACATCCTCATCAGGTTGGTTAGGTTTAATAGACCTAATTTGACCCTAGTCAGAAAGTGGTTTAGGGACCACAAAACCAAGTCATAAAAAAATAATTAACTGTTATATTCTATGCTTATAGTATGTGTACATGCAAGTGTGAAAGTTCCATGCTTTAATTTTGTCATTTGTATGTGAAATTTATTAAATAGGACTTAGGTGAGACAATTGTGAAATATGTTAGGTTAATTTTAAAGTGGCCTATTAATGCATAAATACAAAAAGATGGACTTGCATGTCAAATATCTATTTTGTTGTGTAATGGCCGGCCATGATGTGGTTTTATTTAGAATATATGTATTGTTTACTAGTGAAGTGGCTTTATATTTTATAGTATTAATGTATATAAAAAATAATAGAAAAAGAGGTGATGAAAACAAAGCTTCATTTTTTTTGGTTCTTCTTGGTAATTGAAGAAAGAAAAGGGACAAGATTTTCGGTCACTTTAAGCTTGGGAAGGTTAGTAAATTATGTTAGTTTTGAAATTTTAAGCTTGATTTTAGTTAATTAGATAGTTTCATACATAGCCCATGTCAAAATTTTGAAATTTGGTGATGATTTGAGCATTCGGTTTTGGTTATTAAAGGAGGAGATTGGATTATAGTCTTTATGTTTTATGAAGAATTGTTGAAGAGGAAGGTTGGAGTTAGTTAAGTTATAAATTTTAATACTCATGAGTACTATAGCGAACATAAATTTACTTAATGACTTGAACAAATACCGTGTGGATGTTTGAAATGAATGAATTTGAGGTTTGTTCATATTAGGGATTCGGCTTTGTGCATAACTTTTAAGAGTTTGATTTTGAATAATTTGAGTATTGGAATGTAAGTAATGTTATGCATAGGTTAAATTTTTGTATTCGGCTTTTGTAGTATATATGTATGATTAATCCATTTTTTTTTCTTTTCTTTTGCAAATGATATATATAGGGTGATAAATATTAAGACTATTGTTGACTTGTGTTTAGTGATATTCGGCCAAGGACTAAATGTGCTTGCTTATTCGGTTTAAGTAAAGTGAATGTGATTGGTGGATATGATTAGGTTGTGGTTTATTATAGAGTTGTTTTGATTGTATAAATTAGCTTATAAATTGGTTTGGAAATAATAAATAATGAGCATGCTTTGTGGCCGTAAGGATTATATGATAGTGTGTCGTGATATTAACTTAGCTAGTCGAATGGATGAGGAATGAATTTGATATATATATAGGTAACATTGACGAGTTGTTTAGCATATGGGTTTTGTATATTGGTTCAGCAACTAAGCTAGAAAAATAATTTTCGGTAACATGGTATCTATGCACATATATATATATATATATATAAGGTATCTTAAGTATATTTGTCCATTTGATAAGGTTGACTAATAGTTCAAGTAAGGATTACTCCATTTGATATGTACATGAATTGAAGTAATAGGTTCGGTAATCAGCTTATGACATACGGGTAATATCATATGTCCGATTATAAGTTGATAGTTGTGGTTCATTGGATATAATGTTTGAATATTGTTTTGAAAAAATTGATATTTGTATTTAGTAAAGTTGAATAAGTCATTAAATAAATCTATTTGTTTTAATTAAGCTCAAGAGCAAAGAGGGTCTAAATCGAGATAAGGGAAAGGAAAAAGCGATGAGTAGCCTATTCGCAACTGTTCAAAATATCCGAGGTAAGTTTTGAGTAGTTTCCTTTAATATATAATTGATGTTGGTTTATAAGAGTATAATAGGTGAATTGAAATTCAGTTAGCACTTGTACAAAGTTGTTTAATAAACAATAGGTGTATATGACTTTGAGTGTAACACCCCGTACCCGAGACCGCTGCCGGAGTCGGACACGAGGGGTTAACAGCTTAAACCATTCATTTTCACAGTCCATTTTAAAAATTTTCCAGGCAGTTGGCTAACTGCATCACTGTCACTTTAAAAATCATATCTTGAGTTCCAAAACTCAAAAATCAGTTTCGTAATTTTTCCCTAAAACTAGACTCATATATGCATCTACAAATTTTTTTCTAGAATTTTTGGTCGGGCCAATTAGTACAGTTTATTAGTTAAAGTCTCTCCTATTACAGGGTGCGACTACACTAACCATCATGCATTACGACCTGGATATCTCCCTGTACAGGGATTCAATACTGATGCCGTTTGTTTCTATAGAAACTAGACTCAAAGAGGAATCTATAAATATATGGAATGACTCCTAATTACCTCTGGTTAATTTATAATGAATTTCCAAAGTCGGAACAGGGAATCCAGAAACCGTTCTGGCCCTGTTTCACGAAAACCTAAATATCTCTTAACATACAACTCATATGACCGTTTCGTTTCTTCCATATGAAAGTAGATTCATCAAGGTTCATTTACATAATTTATTCACTATTTAATTCCATTCCTAATATTTTTAGTGATTTTTCACATCCACACCGCTGCTACTGTCAGCATCTGCCTTTAAGGTAGACTTTACCTATTTCATAGTTTCCATGATTCAATTGGCCCTTTTTGCATACATAGCACAAAGTATAATCATGATTAACCATTCCAATGGCTAATCGTTTCCAAACATTTCCATACCTCTTAGTGATCAACATACAAAACGATTATAGTACTATGCTAAAACGATATAAGCCATTTTCGCATGGCTATCCAAATTTACACGAAATCCATGGGTACATGACCAACAACAAAAGGGTAGTCCTATACATGCCATTTCAAAGTTCAACCAAAATTGTACTAAAAGGGGCTTTGATAGTGTGGGAGACTTGACGTCCAAATATCCCGAGTCGATGGTGACGAGCCAAAATCTATAAAACAGAGAAACAAAGAAACGGAGTAAGCAATTTATGCTTAGTAAGTTTTGAGCAAGGATTCCAGCACAACAAAAGCATAGTATTCATATAGCTAAGCGGATAATTTCATATGCACAAATTCTCAATATCATACTTACTTCACATTACCAACCCTTATGTTCATACACAAAGATCAACTTAGCCAAAGGCCGTAGCTCATTTATCAACTGAAATAATACTTATTTGTAAGGGCTCGACTACTTCAAAGCACATACGAAACATACCTCATTGTCGGGATTTCACAAGCGTATTAACTGAAATTTTTACAGCAAGTTCATTCATTCCCGAATCACGTACCTTCGGAGTTTAACCGGATATAGCTACTCGTTCAAATACCTTCGGGACATAGCCTGGTTATAGTAGCTCGCACAAATGCCTTCGGGACTTATCCCGGATTTAGTAACTCGCACAAATGCCTTCGGCTCTTAGTCCGGATTTAGTAACTCGCACAAATGCCTTCGGATCTTAGTCCGGATTTAGTAACTCGCACAAATGCCTTCGGATCTTAGTCCGGATATAGTCACTTAGCACAAAGCCTTCGGAACTTAGCCCGGACATCATTCGAAGAACCATGCACACATATATCAATAAATCATGACACATCCATATTTCATTTTCATTACCAAAGCTCAACACAAGACACTTATCATATTTACAATTTCGGCTCAATAGCCACATACAAAGAGCATGATTTTGATTTATTTAAGACATAATCTAATCGAATCATAATTTAAGTTCCATTACTCAAAACTTACCTCGGATGTTGTCGAACGGCTTCAACGACTATTCGATCACTTTTCCTTTCCCTTATCCAACTGTGGTCCCCTAAGCTCTTGAGCTAATTCAAACAAATTTAACTTATCAAAGTCTCATTTTGCTAGCTTATGGCGAATATGACAAGGAGTTTGATAGGTCATATGGCCACCTTTTAGCTCAAATACACAATGATCATACGCATTTTTAATCACATCAACAATTTAATACAATTCATTCGAACATCAAAAAAGAAGATCAAGGTACTTAGCCCATATATATACATTAGACATTAGAGTCACATATGTACGAAATCACGAATCGAATTCAACATACTAGCTAATATTTCCCCTTAGCTGAATTTTCTAAGTCAAGCTAAAGCCATCAATAGGCTACCAATGGCCGAACATACACATCTATGCTAAGGCCGATTGCAACACTTAATACATTCTACAAGTATGGTCACTTGTGTTGACTAAACACCATTTGTTTCAAGTTCAAAACTTGGCTAATACACATATATACACTATTAAAGCATCCTCTCCCTTTACACTAATTCAACACATGCATTACCCATAATATACCAAATTACATTCGGCCTTAGCACACAACTTGCTAGCCGATTCTTCTCCATTTAGCAACCAATGCACATACGAGCTCATTTGTTAGACTCTACTTCATCTAACAACAACCTTATTTCTCTTCTATATCCTACCATGGCCGAATGCATCACAACACCTTACCATTTCAATTTTTGTCATGGTTGAACAAGGAACTTAATGTCTCACTCAAGGATGCTAAAAAGGAGATTCAAGAGTTATCAATCCACCATCACATGCATCATTAACAAGCTTCACATTTAGCATGCAATGATATCAACACAAAATCCACCTTGGCCGAATACCATCCCCATGACATAGCAAAGATTTGAACCATGGGCTAATAAGAACATCAAGCTAGCAACTAAAAACATGCATGAATCTCATGGCACAACATCGAACATACCTTAATCTTGATACAAGTATGGCCGAACCTCCTCCTAATCCTCTTCTAAACCAAACATGGAGCAAGAATTCCTTCCTTCTTCCTTAGAATTTTCGGCCAAAAGAAAATGAAAAGGATGAACAAATTTTTTTTTCTCTTTTCTTCAACTCACGGCAATGGGGGGGGGGGAGGAGAATCACACACCTTCTTTCTTTTTTTTTTCATTTCTTTATTACCCATACTCATTTTATTTATTCCAACATAAACCACTTACACAACATGTTTTATGACATGTTTTGCCCATCCCCCTTTGTCATGGCCGGCCAGTAGGCTTTAATCTAGGGAAATTTGACATGCAAGCCCATCATTTTCACAACATGCATTAATAGGCCACTTTACATTTGCCTAGCACATTTCTAAATTTTCTCACATAAGTCCTATTTGATAAAATTCAATTAACAAAATTCGAACATGAATTTTCCACACATGCATATGTACATATAATGAGCACCAACTATGACGGCTAATTATTTTTGTGACTCGGTTTATTGGTCCCGAGACCACTTTCCGACTAGGGTCAATTTAGGGCTGTCACATTGAGGTCGATGGTAACTTTGAGTTTAAGCTTGAATGGCGAAATGATTGTGTGATATTAGGTATAATTTTTGAGTTGAAATGTTAATGATGATGTGCCTATTGAACTTATATCCAAATGTATTAAATGATTACTAAGTGATAGGTTGATTGAGATGTGTTAAATATATAACTAAGTATGCATGGTATTGGAAAAATATCCGGACTTGAAGTCCGCAGGCTTTACGCTGGAAATATATCCGGACTTCAAGTCCGCAGGCTTTATGCTGGAAATATATCCGGACTTAAAGTCCGCAGGCTAAGTGCTGGAAAAATATCCGGGCTAAGTCCCGAAGGCATTCGTGCTGGTGTTATATCCGGACCAAGTCCTGAAGGCATTCATGCTGGTATTATATCTGGGCGAAATCCTGAAGGCATTCGTGCTAGTATTATATCCAGGCTAAGTCCCGAAGGCATTCGTGCTGGTGCTATATCCGGGCTAAGTCCCGAAGGCATTCGTGCTGGTGTTATATCCGGGCTAAGTCCTGTAGGCATTCGTGCTGGTATTATATCCGGGCTTAAAGTACCGCATGCTTTGTGGTGGTGATTTGATTTTGGTTTTAAATCTAGCAGACTTAATGCCGATTATTGGAGTAAGATTATGATTTCGAATGTTTGTAGTAAACTACCATTGAATATATATGTTCAATACATTAAGTCGGTCAGGTATGTATTATATACTTTTATATGTTAGATTGATCGGAATTGAATCATGAATGCGAAATGAGAAGTATATGTGACAATCTCATATGTGTATGTGTGTATTCGGTTATGGTGAAAGGTTATGTGAGATTGATTTGGTGATATACATGTTAAATAATATGAATCCAAAGAATGGGAAATAAATCTGCTTGGGACAGCAACAGTAACGTGATTTCGGAAAAACACTATAAATTGTGGAAGTTGAGTTAGAGGCTGAATAAATTATGTCATGAAATCTTAATGAGTCTAGTTTTTATAAAAGAAACCGTGTAAGCAAAAGGGTTGCCAATAATGAGATATTTGAAGTGGCGTGGAATGAGTCAAAATGACTTGGGTCCCCTGCTCGCTTTTCGAAAATCATTATAAATGGTACAAAAATGGTTATAAGATAAAATTTATATTCTTAGACTCCCTAATGAGTCTAGTTTGAAATGAAATAAACGATAACATATTTCGAATTCTTTATAATGAGAAATTTGATTTGTAGTGAAGAGTGGTCAGATTAGTCAAACAGTGAAATAGGGGAAACTTCAATAAAAACCTGGTATTGATTGGTCAAACCAAAATTTCTGAAAATTTGATGGATGGAAGATATATGAGTCTATTTGCAGGGAAAATTAACGGCACTTGATTTAGTGTTTCTTAGCTCCAGTTATAAATAATTTAGTGACTGTTGCTCATTTTGTTTAGAGAAGCCTTATAATTAAACTAATGTGGTGAAATGTTTTAGTTATAACTTGATAGTAGTTAATTTGTTATTAGATATTCGGTTATGTTTTTATAGTGAGTCATTTTAGAAATTTATAAGAGCTCTTATGGAAAATCAATGAGACATGTTTGCATTGTTGATAATTTATGTCTGGTAAGTATTTTTGACCTTATAGAAGTTTTGTTTAGTCAAGTAATACCTCATAACCTTATTCTGGCAACGAATATAGGTTAGGAGTGTTACATTTAGTGGTTCAGAGCTATGGCTTAGTCAGTTCTCGGACTAATATAGCAAGTGTAAGAGTCTAACTATAGATGCCGTAAGTAAAGTGTGATAGTGTGAGGTCTCCCGGCTCTTATAAATTGTTTTGCTTAGGTAATGATGTGTTCCAACCGAGTTATTATTAATTGATCTGAAATTGATATTGAATTGATTGTAATATATATGTGATATGATGGAATTGAAAAGGTATGAAAAGAATTTTATGATATGTGTGCATCAGTGTAAATATATATATGAGATATAAAGTAAATGGTAATGAAAGATCAAATTGGTAGAACGCAGGGAATGAGTACGATCGTTCAATAATGAATTGACGGAAAAGAACATGGTTGGACCATGGCAATACATGAGACAGATAAGCTAGTGTAAGACCTATCAGAAATAGGCATCAACATGGGCAGAGCAAAGTTAGAATAAGACCATAGTTGGACTATGGCATCAAGTAAGCAACGTACTCAAAACCGTAAGACGTTTTTCAATAGGATAAATATTGACAAATGATCAAGACTAAATGTGGAAATTTGATAAGAAATTACTTAGTAATTTGAGTAATAGAAATGAAAGTTTGAATCGTGATAATTTCACTTATGTTTTGTTAATACTCAAATGAAATAAAGTTGCATGTGAAACTGAGATATGTGAAAATGTGTTTGTAACAAGATGAAAAAAAAATTTGAAATGTTTGAATGAAGTGTTTGAATCCAAGTGTGTAATACTATGATGATGAGTGATGAGTTTATCTGTGTATTCGAATATGAAACTCCCTTTCGAGGCTTAACGACCTCACCCCTTCTCGGTGATATGATTATAAGGTTTCAATGGAGCGAAATAGAACGAGTTTGCAAAGAAAGATTAAAGAGTTAAATAGTGAGATAATGATAAAGTAAGTAAAGTTCGAACGATTTGGCAATGAATTAACGCTGGAAAGACTTGTACAATGTCCCAAGGTTCTTGATTGAATATTGTCATTAGTAAAAGAAAGTTGGTTTGGTAATTTAATTCAATCGATATGATGTCTAGGTATGTATCTCATTGGGAATTCTTCCGAGTGGTTTTCATTAGTGAATGAAATAGAATGGAATTGAAATGACGAATGAATAGTAAGAGTGTCTCGAATTGGATAATTACAGTCAAGTGAATTTCGATGATTTCTTTTGAATATTCTCTATATTTCTTATTCTCAGGGACACATGTGTGATTGTTCCTTTTTCTGATGAAAATGCTATAAAGTGAGAATGTTATCTGACTCCGATGTTTAATAAAAGTATTGAACATTAACAAAGGTCTATTCTTCTAGTGAAATTGAGAAGTATAAAAGTATATTGAGATGTGATAGTTCAAAATGAGTTCAGAGTAACAGTTATTCGATTATGGATGTCTGGACATATGAAATTTCTGTTAATGTTATTATTGTTCTTATATGGAATAAGTATTCAGATGGGTTAAAGGATTTTTATATGAGCTCCGACTGTGAAATTTTGTTTATCTGAATTAAAATAAATAATACAGATATATGGATCAGGTGTATAAGTGACTGTGTATTGTAGCGTATTTCAGAACTATATTCAGATGACAAGTTGCTATCTGTCAGAGTTGAAATTTTGTGTATATGGAATAAAAGCAATCAGTGATGTATTAGAAGTGGTTATGAGACAGAATTGATATCCAAACCGAATAAAAATTTTATTTGTCTTCTGAAAAAGAAATGTCATTGGGTCATGATCAATCTTTTAACAAGAAAGAATCTATGTCTTCAGTTTAGTATGTACAAAATTCCGATCGACAAAGTTGTTGTGATATTCATAATATAGTCTGCCGATGTGATCTGTCAGTGTGAATTAAAGTTTAGAGATTGTTGGTAAAAGGAGATACATGTGATGAATGGAAATTTGTGATTCCGAAATTTTTGAAAACGTTTTTAGAATGGAAAATATTTTTTTTGATAAGATTTTCGGGGACGAAAATCCCTAAGGGGGGGAGAGTTGTAATAGCCCTAATTTGACCCTAGTCGAAAAGTGGTTTTGGGACCACAAAACCAAGTCATAAAAAAATAATTAACTGTTATATTCTATGCTTATAGTATGTGTACATGCAAGTGTGAAAGTTTCATGCTTTAATTTTGTCATTTGTATGTGAAATTTATTAAATAGGACTTAGGTGAGACAATTGTGAAATATGTTAGGTTAATTTTAAAGTGGCCTATTAATGCATAAATACAAAAAGATGGACTTGCATGTCAAATATCTATTTTGTTGTGTAATGGCCGGCCATGATGTGGTTTTATTTAGAATATATGTATTGTTTATTAGTGAAGTGGCTTTATATTTTATAGTATTAATGTATATAAAAAAATAATAGAAAAAGAGTGATGAAAACAAAGCTTCATTTTTTTTTGGTTCTTCTTGGCTGAATTGAAGAAAGAAAAAGGGATAAGATTTTCGGTCACTTTAAGCTTGGGGAAGGTTAGTAAATTATGTTAGTTTTTGAAATTTTAAGCTTGATTTTAGTTAATTAGATAGTTTCATACATAGCCCATGTCAAAATTTTGAAATTTGGTGATGATTTGAGCATTCGGTTTTGGTTATTAAAGGAGGAGATTGGATTATATAGTTTTTATGTTTTATGAAGAATTCTTGAAGAGGAAGGTTGGAGTTAGTTAAGTTATAAATTTTTAATACTCATGAGTACTATAGCCGAACATAAATTTACTTAATGACTTGAACAAATACCGTGTGGATGTTTGAAATGAATGAATTTGAGGTTTGTTCATATTAGGGATTCGGCTTTGTGCATAACTTTTAAGAGTTTGATTTTGAATAATTTGAGTATTGGAATGTAAGTAATGTTATGCATAGGTTAAATTTTTGTATTCGGATTTTGTCGTATATATGTATGATTAATCCATTTTTTTTTCTTTTCTTTTGCAAATGATATATATAGGGTGATAAATATTAAGACTATTGTTGACTTGTGTTTAGTGATATTCGGCCAAGGACTAAATGTGCTTGCTTATTCGGTTTAAGTAAAGTAAATGTGATTGGTGGATATGATTAGGTTGTGGTTTATTATAGAGTTGTTTTGATTGTATAAATTAGCTTATAAATTGGTTTGGAAATAATAAATAATGAGCATGCTTTGTGGCCGTAAGGATTATATGATAGTGTGTCGTGATATTAACTTAGCTAGTCGAATGAATGAGGAATGAATTTGATATATATATAGGTAACATTGACGAGTTGTTTAGCATATGGGTTTTGTATATTGGTTCGGCAACTAAGCTAGAAAAATAATTTTCGGTAACATGGTATCTATGCACATATATATATATAAGGTATCTTAAGTATATTTGTCCATTTGATAAGGTTGAGTAATAGTTCAAGTAAGGATTACTCCATTAGATATGTACATGAATTGAAGTAATAGGTTCGGTAAACAGCTTATGACATACGGGTAATATCATATGTCCGATTATAAGTTAAATACTCGATAGTTGTGGTTCATTGGATATAATGTTTGAATATTGTTTTGAAAAAAAAATTGATATTTGTATTTAGTAAAGTTGAATAAGTCATTAAATAAATCTATTTGTTTTAATTAAGCTCAAGAGCAAAGAGGGTCTAAATCAGATAAGGGAAAGGAAAAAGCAGTCGAGTAGCCTATCCGCAACTGTTCAAAATATCCGAGGTAAGTTTTGAGTAGTTTCCTTTAATATATAATTGATGCTGGTTTATAAGAGTATAATAGGTGAATTGAAATTCAGTTAGCACTTGTACAAAGTTGTTTAATAAACAATGCGTGTATATGACTTTGAGGTCGATGGTAACTTTGAGTTTAAGCTTGAATGGCGAAATGATTGTGTGATATTAGGTATAATTTTTGAGTTGAAATGTTAATGATGATGTGCCTATTGAACTTATATCCGAATGTATTAAATGATTACTAAGTGATAGGTTGATTGAGATGTGTTAAATATATAATTAAGTATGCATGGTATTGGAAAAATATCCGGACTTGAAGTCCGCAGGCTTTATGCTGGAAATATATCTGGACTTGAAGTCCGCAGGCTTTATGCTGGAAATATATCCGGACTTAAAGTCCGCAGGCTAACTGCTGGAAAAATATCCGGGCTAAGTCCCAAAGGCATTCGTGCTGGTGTTATGTCCGGGCCAAGTCCTGAAGGCATTCGTGTTGGTATTATATCCGGGCTAAGTCCTGAAGGCATTCGTGCTGGTATTATATCCGGGCTAAGTCCCGAAGGCATTCGTCTTTGGTGCTATATCCGGCTAAGTCCCAAGGCATTCTATTGGTGTTATATCCAGGCTATGTCCGGAAGGCATTCGTGCTGGTATTATATCCGGGCTTAAAGTCCCGCATGCTTTGTGGTGGTGATTTGATTTTGGTTTTAATCTAGCAGACTTAATGCCGATGATTGGAGTAAGATTATGATTTTGAATGTTCGTAGATTTTGAATGTTCGTAGTAAACTACCATTGAATATATATGTTCAATACATTAAGTCGGTCAGGTATGTATTATATACTTTTATATGTTAGATTGATCGGAATTGAATCATGAATGCGAAATGAGAAGTATATGTGACAATCTCATATGTGTATGTGTGTATTCGGTTATGGTGAAAGGTTATGTGAGATTGATTTGGTGATATACATGTTAAATAATATGAATCCAAAGAATGGGTAATAAATCGCTTGGGACAGCAGCGATACGTGATTTCGAAAAATCACCATAAATTGTGGAAGTTGAGTTAGAGGCTGAATAAATTATGTCATGAAATCTTAATGAGTCTAGTTTTTATAAAAGAAACCGTGTAAGCAAAAGAGTTGCCAATAATGAGATATTTGATGTGGCGTGGAACAGAGTCAAAATGACTTTGAGGTCCCCTGTTCTGTTTTCAGAAAATCATTATAAATGGTACAAAAATGGTTATAAGATAAAATTTATATTCTTAGACTCCCTAATGAGTCTAGTTTCAAATAAAATAAATGATAACATATTTCGAATTCTTTATAATGAGAAATTTGATTCGTAGTGAAGAGTGGTCAGATTAGTCAAACAGTGAAACAGGGGAAACTTCAATAAAAACTTGGTATTGATTGGTCAAACCAAAAATTCTGAAAATTTGATGGATGGAAGATATATGCGTCTATTTTTAGGGAAAATTAACGGCACTTGATTTGATATTTCTTAGCTCCAGTTATAAATAATTTAGTGACTATTGCTCATTTTGTTTAGAGAAGCCTTATAATTGAACTAATGTGGTGAAATATTTTAGTTATAACTTGATAGTAGTTAATTTGTTATTAGATATTCGGTTATGTTTTGATAGTGAGTCATTTTAGAAATTTATAAGAGCTCTTATGGAAAATCAATGAGACATGTTTGCATTGTTGATAATTTATGTCTGGTAAGTATCTTTGACCTTATAGAAGTTTTGTTTAGTCAAGTAATACCTCATAACCTTAACTCCCGAGCAATGTCGGACGACACTATAAGACAAAAGAGAGAAAAGAAAGTAAGCTTATATAGCTTAGTAAGTAAGTATATAAATAATAATTAAAGAATCTAATATGTTTACACATTAACTCAAGTGTATTTATTTTTAATTTCAATATTTACTCCACTTTGATTGAGCTGTCTCTCTTGTGTCATGTTCATTAAATAAATCATAACTCGAGTTACAAAACTCGAAATTGAAATCCTTAAAAATTTCCTGAAACTAGACTCATATAACTTCTTAATAATTGTTTTCTAGAATTTTTGGTCCAGCCAATTAGTATAGTTTATTAGTTAAAGTTTCCCATTATACATTTCTCATTGATCGACCTCTGTTCAATACGAGTTGAATTTATCCCAGTACACAATTCAAATAGCCATGAAACATGTTTCATTTAAAACTAGACTCAATAAGGAATCTATACATATAAATTATATTTCTTAATTATTTTTGTACAATTTTTAATGATTTATCAAAGTCAGAAAAGGGGACCACATAGTCAATCTGAACAAGTCGCACACAAATATAAATATCTCAAAATATATAGTTCCTTTGCTTGCTCTGTTTCTTTCCGAATGAGATATGAAATTAAAGCTCAATGAGCCTATTTTCATATAAAAGAAACAGAGCAAGCAAATGAACTATATATTTTGAGATATTTATATTTGTGTACGACTTATTCAGATTGACTATGTGGTCCCCTGTTCTGACTTTGATAAATCATTAAAAATTGTCAAAACAGCCTCATTCACCAAAAATCACCATATCTTTCCGAATGTTCAACCGGGATTTCTCTCTCTATTTCTTATTTCCATTCCTCCAATAGTCGATTTATGCTTCAAAATTAGCTAAAATACATATAATAGGCTGAAATATAAAAATGTAAATGAAGTTAATGTATTATTTACGTACAAACTTACCTCGGTGCAAAATATAGAAATTTTGCAATTTAGTCCAAAACATTTTCCTTCCCCCGTTTGAGATCGATTCCACGCCTTTCTTGATCTATAACAACATATTTAGCTCATTTAACATTCATACTATTTATTTCAATCCAAAAATCACATTATGGAAAATTTACATTTTTGCCCCCTAACTTTTACAAAATTATGATTTTTCCCCTAGGCTCGGAAATTTAATTTTAGCCCTTATTATTATGTTTTATGACATGCTGATCATTTTCCCCTTCTATGACAACATCAAATTCTCACTCTAACACATAGTTATGAACAATAGGTATTTTTACCGATTATGTCGTTTTGCTCGTTTTCGCTAAAAATTGCTTAGAAAAGATCGTTCTCCTAACTTCAAACATTCATATTCTACCATCAAACATCAAAATACATGCATATCATTCATGGGTAAAATTTTAAACATAAACCCTAACTCAAAATAATGGTAGAAATAGGTAGACCGAGCTACGAGGATTTCAAAAATGTAAAGAATATTAAAAACGGGGCTTGAATGCACTTACTATTGAGCTTGAAAGCTTGGGAAAAACCCTAGCTATGGAGAACATGTAAGTTTCGGCCAAGCTTGAATGAAGATGAACACATTTTTGTGTTATTTTTCCCATTTTATTTCAATTAATATACAAATGACCAAAATGCCCTTACTACTAAACTTTCTTAAAATTCCATCCATGTCCTAATTTTTGTCCATATAAAGTATAATGGTCTAATTCCATTTAAGGACCTCCACTTAAAACCCCCATTTCAATCAAGTACTTTATGAACTAGAACACACATTTTTTTACCTATTTCAATTTAGTCCTAAATATCAAATTAAACACCCAATCGATAAAATTTCGCAACGAAATTTTCACACAATTATGAAATCATAATATAAACACTAAAACTTAATCAAAATAATTTCTTTCAACCTCGAATTCATGGTTTCGAAACCACTATTCCGTTTTGGCCCTAAATCGGGCTGTTACAACTCTCCCCCCTTTAGGGATTTTCGTCTCTGAAAATCTTACCGGTAAAGAGATTTGGGTACTGTTTTCTCATGGCTTCCTCCGATTCCCACGTAGCTTCTTCTACTCCATGTCTTTGCCATAACACTTTCACTAAAGCTATACTTTTCTTTCTCAACTATTTTACTTCTCGAGCCAAAATCTTAATCGGTTCCTCATCATAGGTCAAGTCCGATCGAATCTCAATTTCTGTTGGAGAAATCACATGTGAAGGATCAAAACGATAACGTCGCAACATTGATACATGAAACAAGTTATGAATTCTTTCTAACTCTGCCGGTAAGGCCAACCGATATGCCACTGGTCCAATTCTCTCAGTAATCTCGTACGGCTCAATAAAACACGGACTCAACTTGCCTTTTCGGCTAAATCTCAAAATCTTATTCCATGGTGACACCTTCAAGAACACTTTATCACCTACCTGGAATTCAATCTCTTTTCTTTTTAGATCTGCATATGATTTTTGTCGATCTGAAGCAGCTTTCAAGCAATCACAAATTACTTTTACTTTCTCTTCGGTTTCTTTAACTAGATCAACTCCGTGAATCTATTTCTCACTAAGTTCGGTCCAATATAAAAGAGTCCGACACTTACGACCATACAAGGCTTTATACGGTGCCATCTGTATACTTGACTGAAAACTGTTATTGTAGGAAAATTCAACCAAAGATAGATATTTCTCCCAACTGCCTTCAAATTCTAAAACACAGCATCTAAGCGTATCTTCGAGTACTTGGATTACTCTTTCCAATTGACCATCTATTTGTGGATGAAACGCGGTACTAAAGTTCAATTTTGTACCCAAAGCTTTTTGTAACTTTTTCCAAAAATCTTGAGGTAAACCTCGGATCTCTATCTGATATTATAGACATAGGTACCCCGTGCAACCTCACAATTTTAGCAATATATAATTCAGCTAATTTATCAAGTGAGTAATCGGTACGTACCGGTATAAAGTGAGCCGACTTTGTTAACCTATCACCCACTACCCAGACAGCATCCTTCTTTTTAGGAGTCAGAGGCAAACCGGTTACAAAATCAATAGTAATCCTATCCCATTTCCACTCAGGCACCATTACCGGTTGGAGTAATCCTGAAGGCACTTGATGCTCAGCTTTTACTTGTTGACAGATCAAACACTTGGTTACAAATTCAGAAATGTCCCTTTTCACGCCTGGCCACCAATATAACTTCTTTAAATCATTATACATTTTTGTGCTACTAGGGTGAACCGAAAAACAACCACTGTCCACCTCATGTAATATTTTCTGAATCAATTCATCATTTTTCGGTACACATATCCTGTCTCAAACATCAAATAGTCATCCGGTCCAACTCAAAAATCTGAGTCGAACTTGGATTTGCAATTGAGTTCTCTTGGTTCGCAACTCATTATCGTCCTTTTGAGCATCACAAATTAGCTGGAGAAATAACGGTTTAGCTCTCATCTTTGCTAAGATTGACCCATCATCAGACAATGCTAACCCCGTATTCATGGCTCTCAAAGTAAAAAGAGATTTCCTGCTCAAAGCGTCAGCAACTACATTCACTTTTCCCGTATGATAATCAATCATTAACTCATAATCCTTCAATAATTCAAGCCATCTCTGATGTCGCAGATTCAAATCCTTTCGATTCATCAAATACTTCAAACTTTTGTGATCAGTAAAAATTCGGCATTTTTCACCATACAAATAATGTCGCCAAATGTTCAAGGCAAAGACAATAGCGGCCAATTCCAAATCATGTGTAGGATAATTCTTCTCATGCGGTTTTAACTATCTCAAAGCATAAGCTACCACTTTACCCTCTTGTATTAGTACACATCCAAGGCCTGTCAATGATGCATCATTATAAATTACGAACTCCTTCCCTGGCTCGGGCTGTACTAAAATTGGTGCTTCAGTCAATCGTGCTTTCAAAACTCTGCATACTTTTATCAGTCCATTCAAACTTAACATTCTTTTGCAGCAACTTAGTCATAGGAGAGGCAATCATCGAAAATCCCTCGACAAAGTGTCAATAATACCCGGCCAAGCCTAAAAAGCTTCTAACCTCGGATACATTCTTTGGCAGTTTCCAATCAACGATCGCGGAAATCTTGCTCGGATCCACCCGAATACCATCACCTGAGACTATATGTCCCAAAAATCTGACTTCACGAAGCTAGAACTCACTTTTACTAAACTTAGCAAACAATTTATTTTCTCTCAAGATCTGTAATATGGTTCTCAAGTGTTCGACGTGCTTAGACTCATCCCGAGAATAAATTAGAATGTCATCTATAAACACTACTACAAACTTATCTAAATATGGCCAAAAGATTTAGTTCATCAAGTCCATAAATATAGCTGGAGCAGTTGTCAGGCCGAAAGGCATCACAAGGAACTCATAATGTCCATACCTTGTCCTAAAGGCGATTTTCGGCACATCCGACTCCTTAACTCTCAACTGGTAGTAATCGGACCTCAAATCGATCTTTGAAAACACTGTGGCCCCCTTTAACTGATCGAATAAATCATTAATCCTCGGCAACGGGTACTTGTTCTTTATAGTCACCTTGTTGAGCTGACGGTAATCAATGAAAAGCCTCATTGAGCCATCTTTCTTCTTTACGAACAATACGGGAGCACCCCAGGGAGAGAAACTCGGTCTCAAAAATCTGTTGTCTGTTAACTCTTGCAACTGAGCCTTCAATTCTTTTAATTCAGTCGGAGCCATTCTATATGGAGCAATCGAGATCGGTGCAGTACCCGGCAACAACTCAATGGCAAACTCTATCTCCCTTTTCGGAGGCAATCCAGGCAATTCCTCTGGAAATACATCTGGAAATTCATAAACTATCGGTGTAACACCCCATACCCGAGACCGTTGCCGGAGTCGGACACGAGGGGTTAACAGACTTAATTCACTTATTTGCACAGTCCATTTTAAATTTCCAGACATGCTGGCCAACTGCGTCACTGTCACCTTAAAAATCATATCTTGAGTTCCAAAACTTGAAAATCAGTTTCGTAATTTTTCCCTGAAACTAGACTCATATATCCATCCACAAATTTTTTTCTAAAATTTTTGGTCGAGCCAATTAGTACAGTTTATTAGTTAAATTCTCCCCTGTTACAGGGTTCGACTACACTGACCTTCCTACATTTCGACTTAGATAACTCCTTATACAAAGCTTCAATACTTATACCGTTTGTTTCTGATGAAACTAGACTTAAAAAGGAATCTATACATATATGTATTGACTTCTAATTATCTCTGGTTAATTTATAATGAATTTCCAAAGTCAGATCATGGGATCCAGAAGTCGCTCTGGCCCTGTCCCACAAAAACTTAAATATCCCTTAAAATAAGATTCATATGACCGTTTCGTTTCTTCCATATGGAAGTAGATTCATCAAGGTTCGATTAAATAATTTATTCACTATTTAATTCCATTCCTACTATTTTTAGTGATTTTTCAAATTTACACCACTGCTGCTGTCAGCATCTGCCTTTAAGGTAGACTTTACCTATTACATAGTTTCCATGATTCAACTAACCCTTTAGCATATATAGCACAAAGTATGATCGTGATTAACCATTCCAATGGCCAATCATTGCCAAGCACATCCACACCTCTCAATAACCATATACATACAAAATGATTATAACATTATGCTCAAAAATATATATAAGCCATTTTCGCATGGCTGTCCAAATTTGTACAATACCGATAGGTACATGACCAACATCAAAAAGGGTAGTCCTATACATGCCATTTCAAAGTTCAACCAAAAGTGTACCAACAGGGGCTTTGATAGTGTGGACGACTTGACTTCGACAATCCCGAGTCCGATAGGTGATTTAACCAAAATCTATAAAACAGAGATTCAAAGAAACGGAGTAAGCATTTAATGCTTAGTAAGTTTTGAGTCATAAAATTTGACACAACTAAAGTGTAACATTCATATGGCTAAACGAATAATTTCATATGCACAAATTCTTAATATCATACTTACTTCACATTACCAACCCTTATATTCATGCACAAAGATCAACTTAGCCAAAGGCGGTAGCTCATTTATCGATCGACGAATACTATTTGTAAGGATCAACTAATTCAATGCATATCTGAAACATACCTCATCGCTGGGATTTTACGGCGTATTAATTGAAACTATTACAGCAAGGTCGCTCATTCCCAAGCCAAGTACCTTGATTTAACCGGATATAGCTACTCGCTCGAATGCCTTGGGACATAGCCGGATATAGTAACTCGCACCAATGCCTTCGGGACTTAGCCGGATATAGCAACTTCGCACAAATGCCTTCGGGACTTAGCCGGATATAGTAACTTCGCACAAATGCCTTCGGACTTAGCCCGGAACTAGTCACTAGCGTAAATGCCTTCGGGACTTAGCCCGGTTATCATCCAAATATTCATGCACATATCAATAAGTCATGACACATCTATATTTCATTTTCATAATTAGAGTTCAAACACAAGTCACGTATTAAGCAATCCCATTTTCGGCTCACTAGCCACATATAAACAGCATGGTTTAGTTTGCTTTATGGCACGATCTCTATGCACATACAGCTACCCATCATACGTATAGACTAATTAACTCAACATATAATTCAAGTAGAATCATCATATCACCGTATAATGGTTATGCTCATACGTCATGACTTAATTAAATCGTAAACTAAGTGTCGTTACTCGAAAACTTACCTCGGATGTTGTCGAATGATTTCGGCGGCTATTCGATCACTTTTTCCTTTCCCTTATCCAACTTTGGTCCTCTAAGCTCTTGAGCTAATTCAAACAAATTTAACTTATTAAAGTCTCATTATGCTAGCTTATGGCCGAATATGACAAGGAGTTTGATAGGTCATATAGCTCAAATACAAAATAGTCATACGCATTTTTAATCACATTGATTAATTTAATACAATTAATCTAAGATTTCCTCATGTGCACCTTTATGACCGAAAACACACATCATTAACCTAATAACAATTACTAAGCACTTTAGCAATTTCTCCTTGAGCCGATTATCCAAGTCAAGATAGATTCATCATCATGCTTACCTATAACCGAACACATGCAACACCAATCCATCTATTCATTCATGCGTGCATCTTATTCAAGCATGTATATCTACAACCGAATTCATCATATAAATGACTATGAATTTACTCAAACAATCTCAATACCACACATGGGGCTCAAGCCCTTTTTTCAATTTAAAAACTCGGCTAGTACAACTATATACACTAGTAAATCAAACACTAACATTTTGCACTTAACTAACATTTTGCACTTCACCTTACTACCATTTCACATCTATTTTCTACCATGGCCGAATGCATCAAGACACCATACCATTCAATTTTGGTCATGGGTTACACAAAGAACTTAATGTCTAACTCAAAAATGCCAAAAAGAAAATCCAAGAGTCATCAATCACCATCACATGTATCATTACAAAGCTTCACACTTAGCATGCAAATGACATCAACACAAATCCACCTTAGCCAAAACTTAACTCATCTTCATGCCTCATCACCACAACATCAAACATCAACCAAGAAGACAACACCCATGGCCGAATATCATCTCCATCTCATAGCAAAGATTTAAACCATGGGCTAGGTAGAACTCAAACTAACAACTAAAAACATGCATGAATCTCAAGGACAACATCAAACATACCTTAGTCTAGCAAACCACCATAGCCGATTTTCTCAAGCTCTTCCCCTTCCTTTCTTTCCTCTATTCGGTCAAAGATGTTCAAGAATGAACACACTTTTTTTTTTGTTTTCTTTCTTCAATTCACGGCAATGGGGGGGGAACATGGATGAGACAATTTTTTTCATCATCATTTACCTTTCCATTATTATTTTATTACCCATACTCCTTATTTTATTTTTCCTAACATAAATCACTAACATAACGTGTTTGTGACATGTTTTGCCCATAACATTTTGTCCTCCTTCCTTGTCATGGCCGGCCACTACTAAATTAAGGGGGAAATTGACATGCAAGTCCACCCTTTTATTACATGCACTAATAGATCCTTATAGATTAACCTATCACATTTCAAAAGTGTCACACATAAGTCCTATTAGCTGAATTCACATGCAATTGACTAAATCGAAGCTTAAAACTTTCACACATTCATATTCACATATTTTAGACAATAAATATCATATTCAAATAATTTGGTGACTTCGGTTTAGCGGTCCCGAAACCGCTTCCGACTAGGGTCACTTTAGGTGTCACAACTCTCCCCACTTAAGAAATTTTCGTCCCGAAAATCTTACCGTAAATAGGTTTGGGTATCGCTCTTTCATAGAGTTCTCGGGTTCCCAAGTAGCTTCTTCTATCCGTGTTTGAGCCATAACACTTTTACTAAAGGAACCTTTTGTTTCAGAACTCTTTCACTTCACGAGCTAGGATACGAATCGGCTCTTCTTCATAACTCATGTCGGATTGAATTTCAACCTCGATGGATTAATTACGTGTGACGGATCGGATCTATAACGTCAAGCATCGAAACATGAAAGACGTCGTGAATCTTTTCAAGTTCGGGGCAAAATCAATCTATACGCAATCGACCAACTCGTTCGGAGATTTCAGACGCCCAATGAATCTCGGACACAACTTGCCCTTACGGCCAAATCGAGTATCTTTTTCCAAGGCGAAACTTTAAGAAACACTTTATCTCCCACGATATTCAATATCTCTTCGTTTTAAATCCGCATACGGCTTCGGCGATCGATCTCGCCTTGGACTTTCACGAATTATTTTTACTTTACATTCTCACATCCTTAATCAAATCCACTCGAAAATTTTACTTTCACCGAGCTCGGTCCAAAACAATGGCGTCGGCATTTACGCCGTACAAAGCCTCGTAAGGTGCCATCTTAATACTTGATTGAAAACTATTGTTGTGCGAATTCAATCAAAGGTAAATACCGCTCCCATGAACCACTAAACTCGAGGATGCAACATCTCAACATATCCTCAAGTATCTGAATTATCCGCTCGGATTGACCATCAGTTTGTGGATGAAAAGCGGTGCTAAAATGCAGCTTGGTACCCAAAGCTTCTTGCAATTTCTTCCAAAATCGCAAGGTGAATCTCGGATCTCTATCCGACACAATAGAAATCGGTACCCCGTGTAATCTCACAATCTGAGAAACATACAATTCAGCTAGTTTATCCAATGAAAAATCCGTACGTACGGGGATAAAATGAGCCGACTTAGTCAGTCTATCAACAACAAACCAAATCGCATCTTTCTTACTTGTTGACAATGGCAACCCAGACACAAAATCCATCGTGACTCGATCCCATTTCCATTCAGGTACCATGATCGGCTGGAGTAAACCCGTAGGCACTTGATGTTCGCCTTCACTTGCGACATATTAAACACTTCAAACAAAATCGGAAATGTCTCGTTTCATACCATGCCACCAAAATCGACGTCTCAGATCGTTGTACATTTTCGTACTCCCCGGGTGAATTGACATTCGGCTACAATGAGCTTCGTTCGAATCATCGAAATGAGTTCGAATTTCTTGGAACACACAACCGACTTCGAACCTCAAACAATCATCATCATCAATTTGAAACTCGATTCCATATTCAAACACATTCAGCCCGTTTTGCAACCAATTCATCATCGACTTTCTGAGCTTCACGAATTTGATGAATCAACAATGGTTTGGCCTTTAATTCTGCCACTAACACATTGTCGGATAGAACAGACAAGTGTACATTCATCGCTCGTAAGGCAAACAGTGATTTACGACTTAAGGCATCCGCAACCACATTAGCCTTTCCCGGGTGATAGTCAATTACAAGCTCATAATCTTTTAACAACTCGAGCCAACGTCTTAGTCGTAGATTTAAGTCTCTTTGAGTCATCAAATATTTGAGACTTTTGTGATCCGAATATACATGGCACTTCTCACCAAATAAATACTGTCGCCATATTTTCAAGGCGAACACGATGGCAGCTAATTCGAGATCATGGGTCGGATAATTGTTCTCATGTGGCTTTAATTGTCTCGACGCATAGGCCACAACTCGACCTTCTTGCATCAATACGCAACCCAACCCTAGTAGGGAGGCATCACTATAAATGACAAACTCTTTGCCTGATTCGGGTTGCACTAGAATTGGAGCTTCAGTCAAATAAGTTTTTAGTTGGTCAAAACTTTTCTGACATTTTTCCGTCCATTCGAACTTAACATCTTTTTGAAGTAGCTTCGTCATTGGTGTGGCTATCATCGAGAAACCTTTTACAAACCGTCGGTAGTAACCTAAGAAGTCCCAAAAAGCTCGAACCTCGGTAATATTTCTGAGGCTCCCGATTAAGTATATACGAAATCTTGCTCGGGTCAACTCGAATACCCGCTCGGGATACCACATGACCCAAGAAGCTAACCTCTCTTAACCAAAACTCACACTTATTGAACTTAGCATATAATTGCTTATCTCGTAAAATCTGCAACACTAATCTCAGGTGCTCAGCATGCTCGGTTTCATCTCTTGAGAAAACCAAGATGTCATCAATAAACACAACTACAAACCGATCCAAATACGGTCTAAAGATCCGATTCATCAAATCCATAAATACCGCAGGGGCATTAGTGAGCCCAAACGGCATCACTAAGAACTCGTAGTGACCGTATCTCATTCTGAAAGAAGTTTTGGGTATATCCGAATCTCGAATTCGCAACTGATAATAACCCGATCTCAAATCTATCTTTGAATACACTGAGGCTCCCTTTAGTTGATCAAACAAATCGTCAATACGTGGCATCGGATATTTATTCTTTATTGTCACCTTATTCACCGACGATAGTCGATGCACAACCTCATGGTTCCGTCCTTCTTTTCACAAACAATCTTGGTGCACCCCAAGGTGAGAAACTTGGTCGAGCGAAACCTCTATCCGTCAATTCTTGCAACCGAGCTTTCAACTCTTTTAACTCGGTTGGTGCCATACGATCTGGAGCTATCGAAATCGGCGTAGTCCTGGTACAAGCTCAATACCAAACTCTACCTCCGAACAGTGGTAAACCCGGTAATTCCTGGGAAAAACATCCGGTATTCACAAACCACCAAGCAGATTCGGTTTCTTTTCTAACTCTTTGTCATCAAGTACATACGCAAGGTATGCTTCGCACCCTTTTCTTACATATTTCGGGCCAACATTGATGATATTACGGTGGCAACCCTTTAAGTCCGTAGACTCAACTCGGATTATCTCGTTATTTGCGCACCTCAAATCAATAGTCTTGCTTTTGCAATTCACAATCGCATCATGCACGGTCAACCAATCTAAACCGAGGATAACATCAAATTCATCAAACGGCAAAAGCATCAAGTCCGCCAAAAACAGGAACCTCGAATTACTAGGAGACATTTCTTACACACTTTGTCGACAAGCACGTAACGACCCAAGGGATTTGACACCCGAATTACGAACTCGATGAGACTCAATAGGTAAAGTCTTACTAGATGCTAAGGTTTCACATATATAAGAATGAGTAGAAGCGAGGTCAATCAAAGCAATCACATTAGTATCAAAGAGAGTAAAAGTACGGTAATAACATCCGGCGAGGAAGCATCCTCGCATGCAGCGTATAGCATAAGCTCTAGCAGAGCACGAGCCTCGGATCTGGTTGTAGCATCTCTAGATCCTCTCGACCACCACTAGGATTTCCGTGTTTCTAGATGGTCTACCTCGGCGATGGTAGCAACCGGTTTCCCACTCGGTTTACATTCTGCTCGCACAACCTCGGGCAATCTTTAATAAAGTGGTCAAGCGATCGCACTTGTAACAGATCGGTCATGGAATCTACAACTCCCGAATGCCATTTACCACAATATTGGCACTCAGTTACGTCTCGATGATCATTTCCAACACTGGCGATCGAAGTGACTCGTGTACCCACAGGGGGTCGATCACGATCTCGTCTAGTAAAGCCCGAAGTGTCTCTAGACCGGCCTAAGCCATCTCTAAATTTCTTCGATGACTGTTGGAAGGGCTTCCCCGAAGACCTCTTATGAAACTCCTTTGCTCCCACCTCAGCTTTTCTTTTCTCCATACTGAGCTCCTCGGCTTTGCAAGCTCGCTCGACAAGTGCCACAAATTCTCGGTTCTAAAATGCCAACATACGACTTTATATCATCATTCAGTCCATCTTGAAATGTTTACACATCACGACTTCGAAGAAATGCATTCTCGTGCGTCTGGCTAAGCCTCACAAATTGTCGTTCATAGTCGGTAACCGACATGGAACCTTGTTTAAGTTCAAGAAATTCCTTCCGTTTTGATCCATGAATCTCGATCGATATACTTTTTCCAAACTCGGTTTGGAAAAACTCCCAAGTTACTTGCTCTCTGGGCACAACAAGTCAACGTATTCCACCAATAGTAGGCGTAATCACGTAGCAAGGAGATAGTACACTTTAGGCACTCATTGGGTGTGCGGATAGCTCATCGAGTATTCGAATAGTGTTGTCCAACCAAAATTCAGCTTGCTCGGCATCATCATTGTCGGTAGCTTTAAATTCAAGAGCCCGTGTTTTCGATTCTCATCAACTGGAGGCTTATTTGACCTTATTTGGTCGATTCTGGAGGTATTGTAGGTGCGGAGGTGGTATTATTCGGGAATGGAGGTTGTGGAACAGCCGTATTAGTTCGAATGTATTGGTTGAACCAATCATTCATCACGCTATAAAAAGCTTGTCTAGCTTCATCATTCAGAATACTAGCAATAGGTTGAGAGTCCGCCGGCGCTGTCCCTTGTGCGGGAGCAGGCGCTACACTCTCAAGATCATCAGCTACCGTTCGGTCGGGATCGGGATCCATTACTATAAATAAACACATTTGCAAATGTCAGAAATCACCACACTATCAAATAATCACAAAATGACATGTATAGCTAGACCCAAACGTATTACGGTAGTCCTAGAATCGACTAAACCGTAGCTCTGATACCAATTTAATTGTAACACCCCATACCCGAGACCGTTGCTGGAGTCGGACACGAGGGGTTAACAGACTTAATTCACTTATTTGCACAGTCCATTTTAAATTTCCGACATCTTTGGCTAAGCGTGTCATCCTTGTCACCTTAAAAATCATATCTTGAGCTCCGAAACTCAAAAATCAGTTTCGTAATGTTTCCCTGAAACTAGACTCATATATCCATCCACAATTTTTTTTCTAGAATTTTTGGTCGAGCCAATTAGTACAGTTTATTAGTTAAATTCTCCCCTGTTACAGGGTTCGACTACACTGACCTTCCTGTATTGCGACTTAGATAACTCCTTATACAGGGCTTCAATACTTATGCCGTTTGTTTCTAATGAAACTACACTCAAAAAAGGAATCTATACATATATGGCTTGACTTCTAATTATCTCTGGTTAATTTATAATGAATTTCCAAAGTCAGATCATGGGATCCAGAAGTCGCTCTGGCCCTGTCCCACGAAAACTTAAATACCCCTTAAAATATGACTTATATGACCATTTCGTTTCTTCCATATGGAAGTAGATTCATCAAGGTTCGATTACATAATTTATTCACTATTTAATTCCATTCCTACTATTTTTAGTGATTTTCAAATTCACACCATCTCTGCTGTCAAGATCTACCTTTAAGGTAGACTTTACCTATTACATAGTTTCCATGATTCAACTAACCCTTTAGCATATATAGCTCAAAGTATGATCGTGATTAACCATTCCAATGGCCAATCATTGCCAAGTACATCCACACCTCTCAATAACCATATACATACAAAATGATTATAACATTATGCTCAAAAATATATATAAGCCATTTTCGCATGGCTATCCAAATTTGTACAATACCGATAGGTACATGACCAACATCAAAAAGGTTAGTCCTATACATGCCATTTCAAAGTTCAACCAAAAGTGTACCAAAAGGGGCTTTGACAGTGTGGACGAATTCGACTTCGACAATCCCGAGCCCGATAGCTGACGAACCAAAATCTATAAAATAGAGATTCTGTAACACCCCGTACCCGATATCGTCGCCGGAGTCGGACACGAGGGGTTCACAGACTAAATTCACTTGTCACACAGACCATTTTAACATTTCCAGACAAGCTGGCTGATTGCGTCACTGTTAACTTAAAAATCATATCTCGAGTTCCAGAACTCAAAATCCAGTTCCGTAAATTTTTCCTGAAACTAGACTCATAATTCCATCTACACAGTTTTTTCTAGAATTTTTGGTCAAGCTAATTAGTACAGTTTATTAGTTAAATTCTCCTCTGTTTCAGGGTTCGACTACACTGACCTTTGTGCGTTACGACTTGGATATCTTCCTGTACAGGGCTCCAAAACTTATGCCGTTTGTTTCTAATGAAACTAGACTCACAAATAAATCTGTAAATGTAGAGAATAACTTCTAATTCTCTCTGGTTAATTTATAGTGAATTTTCAAAGTCGGAACAGGGGATCCAGAAACCGTTCTGGCCCTGTTTTGCGAAATATTGAATATATCTTAAAATACGACTCATATGACCGTTTCGTTTCTTCCATATGAAAGTAGGTTCATCAAGGTTAAATTACATAATTTATTCACTATTTAATTCTATTCCTACTATTTTTAGTGATTTTTCACATCCACATCACTGCTGCTGCCAGCATCTATTTTAAGGTAAACTTTACCTATTCTATGATCCTCCATGGATCAACTAAGGTTTGTCATACATATACCAAAAGTGATCATGAATAACCATGTCAAGAGTATAACACCGAAAATAATCAGCCATGGCATATGGCCTAATGATCAATTAAACCTCAACTATTTCTCATCCAAAACCGAACTCACTAAGACTTATAACTAAGTACCACAAGGCCGAATTGACTTAATGTCTATGCCATTTTCGCATGGCTTAAGGTTTACATACCAAATTTCAAACATAACATTATAGCTTATACATGCGAAATGTTCTTCTAGACCCACTAAGAAGAAAGTACCAAAATGATTGCTAGTTGGTGTGATGACTTTGATGACGGTCCCGCACGCAAAAAGGATGAATCCAAGAAACCTAAAATAGGTGACAAGCAAACACCGAATGAGTATATAACTCGAGAAGTCATAAGCATTCCACAACCATCCATTAACAAAATTATCACAAAATGAAACAATGAAACGAGGCTAAGTACTCCATCCATACCGAACTATACCATAGTTCCTTAGACCTTTCTGTTCAATCTCATACCAAGCCATACATTCACATTTCATATACTATTCAATAGGGTATTTGAGGCATTTTCCATACATCATTTCATATTCGTTTCAATCATACAACTAAATGTCCTTTCGTCTATTCCACGATAAACCTTATGTACATGACTGCAATTGTAATCATCACATAGATTCAAAACTTACCAAGCTCAACCCCGAGCATGAACATAGCGCCTACTTGCCATGAACCCAAGGTACTTACTCTTTCCATGTCCATGATCAACTCGATGAAGTCACACCCTCCATGTAAATAATCGATCGAAGATATATATCGAGTTCGCACACATAGTGCTTAATAATCGATCACGCACACTTAGTGCCATGTGATTTAAGCTCGCAAACATAGTGCCATATAATTTAAGCTCGCACACTTAGTGCCATACATTTCAAGCTTGCACACTTAGTGCCAATCTCGTCACCATGCACACTTATTGCCCGCACACTTAGTGCCGAAACCAAACACTCTACACATTTCACTACCTTTTTACATTCAACAATGTCATCATTCCATGCACATACATTTTTATATACATTTCACCTCATTAACACAATTACATAGGTATTACGATCATTTAAATCAATACCAAATATATGCTTATTGACTTACCTCGGATGTTGTCGAATGTCTTCAACGGTTATTCAATTACTTTTTCTTTCCCCTTGTCCAACTTCGATCCTTTAAGCTCTTGAGCTAAATCAAACAAATTTACTTCTCAATCAAACACACACATACGACAACCATATACATTTCAAAAACCAATTCATTCGTATCATTTGTCCATATATTAGCTTTTAACACATTCGGTCACTAGGGCGACCTATTTAACCTTTAAGCATTCTTTTCCAATTTTAGTTAAATAATGCCGAATGCCATTAACTACTAATGCCACACACACACATATGCATAAAATTAACCCATACATGACATATAGCTCATTCGGTCATTCATCTCTCAAGCCTATCAAGCTTCATATCATGCTTCCTTGGCGAATATACATATAAGCACAATTTGGCATTTTATTCACTTCATGATACATTCGGCCTTGACATAATTTCATTAAAAGTCCCTATTAGCCACTCCCATAATCTAAATCTAAAATTGGCAACACCCACCTTTTAACTATCTTAGCCGAATACTTCTCAACACTTAGATTAAAGTATGCACATTAATTTAATACAACTTTCATTATACCTTTCACCCTAAAACATAATTTATAAATCTCACCCTTCCTTCCATGTTTTGGTCAATTATTCAAATTATCACATAACATAAATTTTGTATTCCTATTCATCTTAACTCATTCGGCTTTAACAATTACCCAATTCTCCTAAAAGAAACTAACAAATAACTTAAGCAATTTCATTAACCCATATAGCCGAATGTACCAAGCATTTATCATTTTGCAACATGAATTCTATAGCATGGCCGAATACTCATGTACATACACACATAACAACAAGAACTCAATGACCTAAAAATCTCCTTTTATTAAACATTCAAACTCACTCCTCTTCATGCTTCATCACAACAACATCAAAACACCAACCAAGAAAGACAACATCCATGGCCGAATTTCATCTCCATCAAATAGCAAAAGAAATCTAAACCATGGACTAGGTAGATTTCAAACTAACAACTAAAACATGCATGAATCTCAAGGAATAACATCAAACATACCTCAATCTAGTTACAAGCATGGCCGAGCTTCTCCAAACCCCCCTTTCCCTCACTCACGGCAATTGTAAAAAATATGAGAAAGGATGAACAACCAATTTTTTTTTCTTTTTTCTTTGTTTTGTCACGGCAAAGGGGGCATCCACACACATTATTTTTTTTTGTTATGATCATTTTCTTTTTCCATTTCTTTAATACTAGCTTTCTATTTTATTGTTTCCTACATACATCACTAGTCTAACATGTTGGAGACATGTTTCCACCCATAGCATGGCCGGCCATCATGCTCCAATTTGGCTAATTTGACATGCAAGGACAAACACTTTCCCACATGTATTAATAGGCCATTTTAACACTTGCCTAGCACATTTCTCAATTTTCTCACATAAGTCCTTTCTAATAAATTTCACCTACAAATGACGAAATTAAGGCACGAAATTTTCACATATGTACGTTCATGCACAATAAACATAGAAAATAATAGTTAATTATTTTTTTGTGTCTCGGTTTTGTGGTCTCGAAACCACTTCCCGACTAGGGTCATATTAGGGCTTTCACAGATTCAAAGAAATGGAGTAAGCATTTAATGCTTAGTAAGTTTTGAGTCATAAAATTTGACACAACTAAAGTGTAACATTCATATGGCTAAACGGATAATTTCATATGCACAAATTCTCAATATCATACTTACTTCACATTACCAACCCTTATATTCATGCACAAAAGATCAACTTAGCCAAAGGCCGGTAGCTCATTTATCGATCGAGCGAATACTATTTGTAAGGATCAACTAATTCAATGCATATCTGAAACATACCTCATCATTGGGATTTTACGAGCGTATTCATTGAAACTATTATAGCAAGGTCGCTCATTCCCAAGCCAAGTACCTTCGGGATTTAACCGGATATAGCTACTCGCTCGAATGCCTTCGGGACATAGCCCGGATATAGTAACTCGTACCAATGCCTTCGGGACTTAGCCCGGATATAGCAACTCGCACAAATGCCTTCGGGACTTAGCCCGGTTATCATCCAAATATTCATGCACATATCAATAAGTCATGACACATCTATATTTCATTTTCATAATTAGAGTTCAAACACAAGTCACGTATTAAGCAATCCCATTTTCGGCTCACTAGCCGCATACAAACAGCATGGTTTAGTTTGCTTTATGGCACGATCTCTATGCACATACGGCTACCCGTCATACGTATAGACTAATTAACTCAACATATAATTCAAGTAGAATCATCATATCACCGTATAATGGTTATGCTCATACGTCATGACTTAATCAAATCGTAAACTAAGTCTCGTTACTCGAAAACTTACCTCGGATGTTGTCGAACGATTTGGTGACTATTCGATCACTTTTCCTTTCCTTATCCAACTTTGGTCCTCTAAGCTCTTGAGCTAATTCAAACAAATTTAACTTATTAAATTCTCATTATGCTAGCTTATGGCCGAATATGACAAGGAGTTTGATAGGCCATATGGCCACTTTTAGCTCAAATACAAAATGGTCATATGCATTTTTAATCACATTGATTAATTTAATACAATTAATCTAACATTTCCTCATGTGCACCTTTATGACCGAAAACACACATCATTAACCTAATATCAATTACTAAGCACTTTAGCAATTTCTCCTTGAGCCGATTATCCAAGTCAAGATAGATTCATCATCATGCTTACCTATAACCGAACACATGCAACACCAATCCATCTATTCATTCATGCGTGCATCTTATTCAAGCATGTATATCTACAACCAAATTCATCATATAAATGACTATGAATTTACTCAAACAATCTCAATACCACACATGGTGCTCAAGCCCTTTTTCAATTTCAAAACTCGGCTAGTACAACTATATACACTAGTAAATCAAACACTAACATTTTGCACTTCACCTTACTACCATTTCAAATCTATTTTCTACCATGGCCGAATGCATCAAGACACCATACCATTCAATTTTGGTCATGGGTTACACAAAAACTTAATGTCTAACTCAAAATGCCAAAAGAAAATCCAAGAGTCATCAATCACCATCACATGTATCATTACAAAGCTTCACACTTAGCATGCAAATGACATCAACACAAATCCACCTTAGTCGAAACTTAACTCATCTTCATGCCTCATCACCACAACATCAAACATCAACCAAGAAGACAACACCCATGGCGAATATCATCTCCATCTCATAGCAAGGATTTAAACCATGGGCTAGGTAGAACTCAAACTAACAACTAAAACATGCATGAATCTCAAGGACAACATCAAACATACCTTAGTCTAGCAAACCACCATAGCCGATTTTCTCAAGCTCTTCCCTTCCTTTCTTTCCTCTATTCGCCAAAGATGTTCAAGAATGAACACACTTTTTTTTATTTTCTTTCTTCAATTCACGGCAATGGGGAAACATGGATGAGACAATTTTTTCATCATCATTTACCTTTCCATTATTATTTTATTACCCATACTCCTTATTTTATTTTTCCTAACATAAATCACTAACATAACATGTTTATGACATGTTTTGCCCATAACATTTTGTCCTCCTTCCTTGTCATGGCGGCCACTACTAAATTAAGGGGAAATTGACATGCAAGTCCACCCTTTTATTACATGCACTAATAGATCCTTATAGATTAACCTATCACATTTCAAAAGTGTCACACATAAGTCCTATTAGCTGAATTCACATGCAATCGACTAAATCGAAGCTTAAAACTTTCACACATTCATATTCACATATTTTAAACAATAAAGATCATATTCAAATAATTTGGTGACTCAGTTTAGCGGTTCCGAAACCGCTTTCCGACTAGGGTCACTTTAGGGCTGTCACAATCGGTACTGATTCAAGCTTCAATTCAGACAGCTCAGTATTCATTACATAGGCCAGATAAGCTTCAGATCCTTTCCTCATGTATTTCTGTGCAGACATGTGTGAAATCGTCATAGGCAATTTATTTGATTCATCCGTTTCAACCCACAGAGTTTCACCATTTTAACATTTCAATTCTAGTGTTTTCCATTTACAATCTACCTTGGCATCATACAATGTTAGCCAGTCCATTCCAAAAATAACGTCAAACTCATCAAATGGTAACAACATTAGATTAGCCAGAAAACAGTGACCTTGAATCATTAATGGGCAATTCTTGCAAACCTTATCAACTAGCACATATTGGCCTAAGGGGTTCGACACTTTAATCGTAAATTCAGTAAACTCAACAGGAAACTTTTTATTAGATACTAAATTCATACAAACATAGGAATGAGTAGACCCGGGATCAATCAATGCAATAACAATAGCATCATAGAAAGAAAATGTACCAGTAATCACATCGGGAGATGATGTATCCTCTCGGGCATGTATGGCATAAGCTCTAGCAGGCGCTCTAGTTTTTGATCTCGCCGCTGAATCTTTCATTACAATTTTACTGCTAACTCCACCTCCAGTATTTCTCGGTGGTCTACCTCTGCTAGCAGTAGTACTCTGTCTAGCACTCTGAATTTTTTCTTCTTTAACTTTCTCCGGACAGTCTCTGATAAAATGCTTGCGAGAAACACACTTGAAACAAGCTCGCTCGTTTCCCCAACACTCACCAAAATGTTGCCTGCGACATTGCTGACATTCGGGCTTTCTGGATCGCACATTACCAACACTTGCCACTGAAGTAGCTTGAGCTTTAGACCCCGAATATGCCCTACCATGATCTCTGTGTGAATCCCCAGCTGAAACTGTCATTCGAGGGTTTGTCTCGTTGGACCTCTTTGATTGAGATTGAAATGACTTGCTTATCGACCTCTTTCTGACATCTCGAGCCTCAATAGCAGCTTTTCTTTTTTCTTTATTCAATTCTTCGGCTTTAAGAGCTCGGTCAACCAATACTACAAATTCTTTCAGCTCCAAAATTCCCACAAGCACTTTAATGTCCTCATTTAGCCCATCCTCAAACCTTTTACACATAATGGCCTCGGTGGACACACATTCCTGGGCATACTTGCTGAGCCTTCCCAATTCGCGTTCATACTCTGCCACAGACATCTTGCCCTACTTCAATTCAAGGAACTCATTCCATTCTTTATCAATAAATCGCTGACTTATGTATTTCTTTCTGAATTCTTCCTGGAAGAAATCCCAAGTAACCCTTTCTTTTGGCACCACTGCTACCAAAGTCTTCCACCAGTGGTAGGCTGAATCTCTCAAAAGTGATACAGCACACTTTAAGCACTCCTCGGGTGTACATGAGAGCTCATCAAATACACGAGTAGAATTTTCAAGTCAGAACTCCGCTTTCTCGGGATTATCATCGATCTTTGCTCTAAACTCTTCGGCCCCTTGTTTTTGAATCTTGTCAACCGGAGGCTTGTTCATTCTTACCAAATCTATGCCTTGAGCAGCTACAGGAACCGTCTGAGGTATGGGAGGGGGTGGAGGAGGTTGAGCATTTAGGTTTGCTCGAATAAACTCAGTATACCAATTGTTCATCATTTGGAGAAAGGCATCCCGAGCCTCATTTCTCTGTCTCAATATCTCAAGTCTACTTTCTACAGGCGCGGTCCCTTGTGCGGGAGCCTGCGCATTACTAGCAGCATCATCAGCCGCAGTTCCATCAGGATCCTTTACTATATTACAACAAAACACAGTTTAGAATAATCAGGAGTCACCACACTATCACAGTATATTTATGGCATGTATAGCTAGAATTTTACACACACTATATTAGTCCGAGAATTGACTAAACCATAGCTCTAATACCACTGAATGTAACGCCCCTTACCCGTGTTCCACATCGAAACAGGGTACGAGGTATTACTAGATCATAATATATACCATTAAACGAAACCGAAATAGAAATATGTCATCCAAATAGATAATGTATCATTATAACATATGTCTTGAACAATATTAGCCAACTTCAATGGCTTATACAAAATAATTTGGTTAAATAATGTAACCAATATTTTTAAACCTTGGCTTATACAAAATAATTTGGTTAAATAATGTAACCAATATTTTTAAACCTAGGCAATTATGACACGTAACAAAATAACGAAGCCTACTATACATGCCATAATTCAAAAGAAATGTTTAGTTCAAATACCCAAAAGTATTGATAGTGTGGCGGATCTTCAACGATCCTTAACTCCCGAGCAATGGCGGACGACACTATAAGACAAAAGAGAGAAAAGAAAGTAAGCTTATATAGCTTAGTAAGTAAGTATATAAATAATAATTAAAGAATCTAATATGTTTACACATTAACTCAAGTGGATTTACTTTTAATTTCAATATTTACTCCACTTTGATTGAGTTGTCTCTCTTGTGTCATGTTCACTAAATAAATCATAACTCGAGTTAAAAAACTCGAAATTCAAATCTGTAAAATTTTCCTGAAACTAGACTCATATAACTTCTTACTAATTTTTTTCTAGAACTTTTTGGTCTAGCCAATTAGTAGAGTTTATTAGTTAAATTTTCCCCTGTTATACAGCTCGACTGATCTGACCTCTATTCACTACTAGTTGAATTTATCCCAGTACACAATTCAAATAGCCATGAAACATGTTTCATTTAAAACTAGACTTAATAAGGAATCTATACATATAAACTATATTTATTAATTATTTTTGTACAATTTTAATGATTTATCAAATTCACAATAGGATATCACATAGTCAATCTGAACAAGTCACACACAAATATAAATATCTCAAAATATATAGTTTCTTTGCTTGCTCTGTTCTTTTATATGAAAATAGGCTCATTAGGCTTTAATTTCATACCTCATTCAGCCTTTAATTAAATTTATACTATTTTTGGTGATTTTTCAAAGTCACGTCACTGCTACTGTCCAAAACAGTATTATTGCAAATTCTCTCTTTCACACTTTCCTTGTATTAACCTCACTTAGCATACATATCACAATTCATTTTCACCACATTTCATACATCACAAGTATAAGTCCATGATTACAATGCCACCGTAAAATTATCCCGTTGAACAATTCGGATCAATCCTCGATACTTGATGGTTTCAGCACACTGCCCCACTATCGTATTTCATATAATTCGGCTCTCTTGTACACATGGTGAACACTTAGTACAACCCATGTGACCTAACCAATTTATCTTGTAGCTCTCTTGTCTACATGGTGTCTTTCACTTGGAATCACACATGTGACCTAGCTACATTTATCTCTCACGTAGCTCTCTTGTCTACATGGGATACATCTCGTATCACACATGTGACCTAGCTACTACATAGTATCTCGTAGCTTTCTTGTACACATGATGTGCACTCAGCACCATACATATGACCTAGTTACGCTCCATCTATATTATTCAATCTTTCCGAATGTTCAACCTGGATTTCTCTCTCTATTACTTATTTCCATTCCTCCAATAGTCAATTTATGCTTCAAAATTAGCTAAAATACATATAATAGGCTGAAATATAAAAAAGTAAATGAAGTTAATGTATTATTTACATACAAACTTACCTCGGTGCAAAATATAGAAATTTTGCAATTTAGTCCAAAACTTTTCTTTCCCCCGTTCGAGATTGATTCCACGCCTTTCTTGATCTATAACAACACATTTAGCTCATTTAACATTCATACTATTTATTTCAATCCAAAAATCACATTATAGAAAAATTACATTTTTGCCCCCTAACTTTTACAAAATTATGATTTTTCCCCTAGGCTCAAAAATTTAATTTCAGCCCTTATTATTATGTTTTATGACATGCTGATCATTTTTCCCTTCTATGACAACATCAAATTCTCACTCTAACACATAGTTATGAACAATAGGTATTTTTACCGATTATGTCGTTTTGCTCGTTTTCGCTAAAAATCGCTTAGAAAAGATCATTCTCCTAACTTCAAACATTCATATTCTACCATCAAACATCAAAATACATGCATATCATTCATGGGTAAAATTTTAAACATAAACCCTAACTCAAAATAATGGTAGAAATAGGTAGACCGAGCTACGAGGATTTCAAAAATGTAAAGAACATTAAAAACAGGGCTTGAATGCACTTACTATTGAGCTTGGAAGCTTGGGAAAAACCCTAGCTATGGAGAACATGTAAGTTTCGGCCAAGCTTGAAAGAAGATGAACACATTTTTGTGTTATTTTTCCTGTTTTATTTCATTTAATATACAAATGACCAAAATGCCCTTACTACTAAACTTTCTTAAAATTCCATCCATGTCCTAATTTTTGTCCATATAAAGTATAATTGTCTAATTCCATTTAAGGACCTCTACTTAAAACCCCCATTTCAATCAAGTACTTTATGAACTAGAACACACATTTTTTTACCTATTTCAATTTAGTCCTCAATATCAAATTAAACACCCAATCGATAAAGTTTTGCAACGAAATTTTCACACAATTATGAAATCATAATATAAACACTAAAACTTAATCAAAATAATTTCTTTCAACCTCGGATTCGTGGTTTCAAAACCACTATTCCGTTTTAGCCCTAAATCGGGCTGTTACAGCCACTGTCCCAGACAAGGTCTTACTCGCACACAAATATCGGAGTCACATATCGATGCCATGGTCTTACTCGCACATCACATATCGAAATTCTATGTCATGACATATGTATCCTAACTATTCCTAAGGTTCATATGGGCCTTTTAAACGTCGTAACTCAATCGAGACGAATGCTTGAACATGGTTACCAAGCTTATTCACATTCGGCATAAGCATATATAAATTCATATTTTTCATACCAGCATATATATTTAACATTTATCTAAAATTAAACACGCCTATTTGCCTATAAACTTACCTTGGACAATGTAAAACGAAACAGGACGACTAGTCGACAACTTTCGTTTTTCCTCGATCCAAATCCGATTTCTTTGGTTCTTGATCTAACATATTCAAATTAAGCTCATTCAAACATATTTTCATTCAATTTAGTCCAAAAACACATAAATGGGAAATTATCATTTTACCCCTGATATTTATAATTTTTACAATTTAGTCCCTATTGCACAAAATACAAAATATACAAAATCTCAAAATACCCATGTTAGGGCGAATGTTCCTAGTGCTCATACAAGCCCATATAATTCATTTATTTCATATTTTAATCCCTCAAATTATTATTTTTTCAATTTAGTCCTAACTACTCAAAATCATCAAAAATTCGAATACAAAATATGTTAATCTAAAATATATCTTTCATATTTCATCATCAAACAAAACAAATCACAAGCTATCAACAATGACAAAACTCAAAATATTCATCAAAATTAAAAATTAAAGCATGGGTCTTGAAGATTACTAAGCAACGATCTCAAATATGTAGAAATTATCAAAAACCGAACAAAAACGAACCTTGATTGAGCTTGAATATATTCCGAAACCTAGCTTGGGTTTCTTTATTTTTCTTTGTTTTAGATTCGATTAAAAAAAAGTTAGAATGAACATGGCTTTTTATTTTATGATATATGTTATATTATATTAGTTTGTTAAATTAACTTTAATGAAATAATATAAAAATCATATAACACATGTCTTTGTCTATTACCGTCCACTTTTTCTTTTAATGGGCTAATTGCAACATAAAGGCTTCCACTAATAAAGCCAATAGCAAGTAGGCCCTTTTTAGAAATAACCACCTAATTTTCATTTTACGCGATTAAGTCATTTTATTTAATCGGGTATCTAAACGACCAAATTAAATCACGAAAATTTCACAGATATAAATCCACACAAAATAAACACAGAAAATAATTTTTAAATATTTTTCTGACTCGGGTTCATGGTCCCGAAACTACCGTTTCGATTAGGGTCTAAATCGGGCTGTTACAACTCTCCCCCTTAGGGATTTTCATCCCCGAAAATCTTACTGATGAATAGGTTCGGATAACGTTCTTTCATTGCATCTTTGGCTCCCACGTTGCTTCTTCAACTCTGTGTTTATGCCACAGAACTTTAAGTAACATAATTTTCTCATTTCACAATTCTTTAATCTAGTAAGCCAGAATACAAATCAATTCTTCCTCATATGTCATATCAGACTTAATCTCAATCTCAGACGAATTAATCACATGTAAGGGATCAGATCAATATCTTTGAAGCATTGAAACATGAAATAAATTGTGAATCTTTTCTAGCTTAGGTGGCAATAACAGTCTATAAGCAACCGACCCGATACGCTCTATAATTTCAAACTATCCAACAAATCTCGGACTCAATTTGCCTTTACAACCGAATCTAAGTATTTTCTTTCACGATAAAACTTTCAAAATAACTTTATCCCCAATCTGAAACTCTATATCTTTTCGTTTCAAGTCTACAAATGATTTCTAACGATCTGACACCGTTTTTAGACTTTCACAGATCACTTTTACTTCATGTTCAGTCTCTCTGATCAATTCGACCGTGTATATCTTATTTGTACTAAGCTCAGTCCAATACAATGATGTATGACATTTACAACTGTATAAAGCCTCATAAGGTGTCATTTTATTGTGCGCAAATCCAATCAGAGGTAGATGTCATTCCCACCTACCTTTAAACTCAAGAATGCAACATTTCAACATATTCTCAAGTATCTGAATGACTCGTTTAGTCTGACCGCCTGTTTGTGGATGGAAAGTTGTACTGAAATGTAATTTCGTACCTAAAGCATCATGCAGTTTCTTCCAAAACCGCAATGTAAACCTCGGATCTTTATTCAAATCAATAGATATAGGTACACTATGTAATCTTTCAATTTGAGAAACATACAATTTTAGCCAACTTACAAACGAGTAGTCTGTACGTATCGAAACAAAATAAGTCGATTTAGTCAATCAATCAACAATAACCCAAATTGCATCTTTCTTGCTCGGTGTCAACAGAAAACTGAATACAAAATCCATCGTGACTCTATCCTATTTTCATTCAAGTAGCATAATAGGCTAAAGCAATCCAGAAGGTACCTGATGCTCGATTTTTTTTTTACTTGTTGACAGATTAAGTATTTCGAAACAAAGTTAGAAATATCTTGTTTCATACCATACCACCAGTAAAGTTGTTTCAGATCATTATACATCTTTGTACTACCTAGGTGAACAGACAATCAACTGCTGTGGGCTTCATTCAAAATTATCTGAATCAACATCTGAATTCCTCGGAACGCATATTTGGTTTCTAAACCTCCGACAACCTTCAGCATCAACTCGAAACTCTGAGTCAACCTTCAAATCACCTTGGACTTGCTTTGCTAACAAATTATTATCAACTTTCTGAGTATCACAAATTTTGCTGAATAAATAACGGTCTTACTTTTAATTTAACTATTATTGAACCATCATCAAACATAGCCATATGCGCATTCATTGCACACAAAGCAAACAGTGATTTTCGGCTTAAAACATCAGTAACAATATTAGCCTTTCTCGGATGGTAGTCAATCACAAGCTCATAGTCTTTTAACAATTCTAACCATAGGGAATTACAGGATGTCTCTGTGTACTCCATTATTAAAACATACTTCAACCCGTTCGTTGACACATAACTGAGCTTCGTAAACTCTTCACTCAATTTAGGCTAAATCAGAACTAATATTTTAGTGGATAATGTCTTTGTGCAGAAGAAAGCTTCAACAATTGAACTAACTTTAATTTACCACAACATTTCTCAGATAGAATTGTTCTGATTCCTCAAGAATATAAGTTCTACTTCCATACTATCCTTTAGATCACACATGTTCATTTAAAGTTTATTTCTGATCTTGTGGATAAACTCAAACTCATATAACCCAGTTACATTTTCAATCAAATAATTTCATATCAAATTTAACCACAGAATCGGTCTTTTCGAAGAAATCTTTTCTTCTCATTAGAAAGAATAATCCAGACATATCTTTATATATATGCTACAATCATCAAATAGAAATCATATTGTCATAATAAGATTGTCGTCTTACCCATAACAATAGATAAAATCCAAGCTATTAACGAAGCATCTGAACCCAGAAGGAAATCAAATTTGATTTGAACAGCAACTTATGCAGAAGCACAACTTTTATAACTCTATTAACGGTACTGTTGTACTCTCAAATTTCAAACAGAAATTATGATTATAATAGATATAGCCATTTTCGTCAAATAGAAATCTCTTGCAGATAATCGCATGGGATCATAAGAAAACCGGAACAGTAAAATTTGAATAGTCTGGTGCTTCACAAAATATCTAAGAATTACAACCCATATAGAATAATATCAATCCCAATAATATCCCAGAAAAGATCCAACACGAATAATGTCGCTCATTAAGACTGAAATCAACAATAACGGAAACAATATAATCTTTACGCATTTTCAACATAACAATATCCAGTAGAAACAGATTATTAGCATTATACAGATTTTACCGTAAATTTTAATGTCCACACAATGGAATAAATATCAGAGGAAGACAGAGCAATGTCGAACATAACCCAAACAGACTAACGATGCTTCTGTCTATAAACATATATAGTTAATGTGCTCTTACGGTGAGAATTCCATTTGAAATTAAACAGTTAGATATATTTCTGAGGATAAATGTACACGTAGAGTACTCAGAAGAAGTCATTGTAATTGCCCAACTATAACCACTACATTCAGCCATCAAAACAATTCAAGTATTATCCAACTATCTAATTCTATCATTAGAAATTTTCATATTATCCCTTCACTAACAGAAGTCTATTCAGAAAAACTTCTAACTAATATTCTCTTTAGATAACATACCTGTATAAGTCATTCGATCAGAGATAACTTCTTCTTTAACAAAGGATTTACACATAATCGAATAGCCTTGAAACTATCCAAAGTCTTTTTTAATCTCGCCACATTTGTTTGATTCAATCTTTTTTCTGGCCACATTATTAATCTTCCGAACATGGACCTCTGTAACTCCACACTCTTGAACTTATTCAACCTAGATCTTACAAATTTCATAGTAACATTTCACTAACAAAGGGGGTGAGGGTAATAAAGCCTCAAATTTAACTTACACATAAATACACATAACACATACTTTCACAAATAGTTAATTCATTAATATCTTCACATTGTCCAAACATTTAATAAACATTTGCTTTTAATCACCTTTGTTCTTAGCACTTAATTCATATACCAACTCGAATCATTAATTCACAACCAAGACATTTCAGATAGCAATCACAACTCACATATCATAATCTATATGTTCATATAATTATAACATTTGTTAACATCAATATATCATACTCTTCGATCCATACCTTTATGAGTTTCAACTCATCATCATCATATTTCCATTAAAACATTCGAGTACACATTCCTTACTATCAAAATTAGCTCGGTTGAAAACTTATCTTTCTCATCAAAACAATTTTCGTCAGAGTCACGAGATATCACACTATCGCAGGTTATATATGGCATGTATAGCTAGACTCACATACACTATCATAATCCTAGAACTGACTAAACCATAGCTCTAATACCAATAAATATAACGCCCCTAACCAGTATCCGTTGCCAAATTGGGGTTACAAGGTATTACCAGTCATGACACAAATTCAAACAATCATAGACATACACTTGCACAAACTTTTAAACCAATCAATTATTAATATAAATAGTTGAATTAATTTTTAATTCTCTTTTTTTTTTCAAAACTACATAGCCGAGTATAACTTGGATACAACTTATAGAATGCACAAACATACAAACTATATTATACTTCGATTGCAAACTAACGATTCACATATAGATAGAACTCACAACAACAAGTACACTTAATCATTTCAATTTGATCATATCATATTCGACACTTGTATATTAATGCATGTTCAGTCAACTTATAACCATAATTAAATGACTAACTTACATACTACTTGACATTCATTTATTATCAAGTAGGATATTATAGATCACATATAAACTTATATAATTTTCATAATTTATTATTGTGCAAGTCACTATTTATTTGGTCATTTTTCAATGCATATAGCCGAATGCAAATGTGTTTAAATACTTTATCAATTGTTCACTTCCAACTTTATTCAATCACTTTATAAGTCAATACCTATTTTTACTAAACTTGATAAGCTTGCATCGAATATATCTCATATAAATAACATGCATTTTAATTTACTAATGCATAACCAGTTATAACACGTTACACGTCCCCTATTAACTCATAACTGAAACACATGTTCAGCACCAACATAAACATATATACCTCAAGATGAGATACATATTAAGTTAATTCATCATATGCATAAATATTTATATAAACAAATGCCGAATCACAATTTAGTCATAACCATCTCATAAACTTTATCTTATATTCGAATTTACAATACATTATAGTATAATTTTCAAACCAACTCATACTACAATTTATATTTCACTAGAGTAAGTCATTATCTAGAAATAGATATGTATTCAAAACATGAATCTCCCATAACATATAATGAACATATCAAGACAAACTTATATCATGCTCGGACATAGCCAAACAACCTTTAATGCTAAATCATATATAGCACGTTAATCATTTACACACATCTAAGATCATCAACAAATTTCAATGCACAAGATAGATATCCAAAACACATATAATATTCATCTGTAACACATAGCATAATAATCAAAATGAACCTAAACCATAAACAAACAAAACCGAATTTAAACAATGAAGTTAGGCCATTTTTGCATGGCTTAAATTATACAAAACCAATATTCATTATTTCAAACTATAATCTAGCCTATACATGCCATAGATTCGAAAATTCAGCTTATAAAATACCAAAGATAGTCGATAGTGTGATAAGCTTCTTTGACGATTCTCGAGCTCGAAACTTGAATCCAAAATCTATAAAACATGAACACACACAGAGTAAACTTTCATAGCTTAGTAAGTCATAAGCAAATAAACAACTTAGTTACATAATCAAATCATTTAAACTAAACCGAATTATATTATCATAGTTATTTTGAATCTTAAGCTTCCAATTTCATGTAATTTATATGTACTTTCACCTTTACATTACTCATGGCCGATTAAATATATATATATTAACAAACTATCATTAAATTTCCAAACCAAAATATCTTTATCATAACTAGTTCATAAACTCATATATGCATAAATTTATAGGTCAAAGGATAATAATCACATACATATTTATATTATATGGCCAAGTAGACATATATATATGCAAAATATCCTTTAATTTCAAAGCTAAATATCATTATATGAACACATATACTTATACTCATGAATCAAAATACAACTTTTTATGCATAAGCATAGCAATGACCGAATGAACACTTTCATATATAAAGGTACATTAAAAATTAACAAACTTTCATTTAATGACTAAGCCAAAACATCTTTATCATACAAAAATATATACACTTTTATGCATATACTTGTAAGTCAAAGTATATCAATCATATATATGTTTATCAATGGCTGAATATACCACCATTTGCATATATTCACAAATAATTTCAATAATGTTCATATTATTTATTTACAAGGCCGAATACCTTTTTCACATTCACACGTATATTCTTACTTTACTTCAAGCACATCAGTTTGTTTCAAATAGGTAATAAACCATTTCATACCTGATCATTTTAGCTCACTTTTGCACATTTGATCACAACTTATCGATGCTCGTTGAACCATTCGGAATTGGATAGGACACTTGGATAATCACACATATATCGTACAATGCCAACGTCCCAGACGTGGTCTTACATGTAACCACATATCGATGCCACTGTCCCAGACAGGGTCTTACTCGTACACATATATCGGAGTCACATATCGATGCCATGGTCTTACTCGTACATCACATATCGAAATTCTATGTCATGACATATGTATCCTAACTATTCTTAAGGTTCATATGGGGCTTTCAAACGTCGCAACTCAATCGAGACGAATGCTTGAACATGGTTACCAAGCTTATTCACATTCGGCATAAGCATATATAAATTCATATTTTTCATACCAGCATATATATTTAACATTTATCTACAATTAAACGCGTCTATTTTCCTATAAACTTACCTCGGACGATGTAAAACGAAACAAGATGACTAGTCGACAACTTTCGTTTTTCCCCGATCCAAATTCGATTTCTTTGGTTCTTGATCTAACATATTCAAATTAAGCTCATTCAAACATATTTTCATTCAATTTAGTCCAAAAACACATAAATTGGAAATTATCATTTTACCCCTGACATTTACAATTTTTACAATTTAGTCCCTATTGCACAAAATACAAAATATGCAAAATCTCAAAATACCCATGTTAGGCCAAATGTTCCTAGTGCTCATACAAGCCCATATAATTTATTTATTTCACATTTTAATCCCTTAAATTATTATTTTTTCAATTTAGTCCTAATTACTCAAAATCATCAAAAACTCCAATACAAAATATGTTAATCTAAAACATATCTTCCATATTTCATCATCAAACAACAAAAATCACAAGCTATCAACAATGGCACAACTCAAAATATTCATCAAAATCAAAAATTAAAGCATGGGTCTTGAAGATTACTAAGCAACGATCTCAAATATGTAGAAATTATCAAAAACCAAACAAAAACAAACCTTGATTGAGCTTGAATAGATGTCGAAACCTAGCTTGGTTTTCTTTCTTTTTCTTTGTTTTAGATTCGATTAAAAAAAAAGTAGAATGAACATGGCTTTTTATTTTATGATATATGTTATATTATATTAGTTTATTAAATTAACTTTAATGAAATAATATAAAAATCATATAACACATGTCTTTGTCTATTACCGTCCATTTTTTCTTTTTATGGGCTAATTGTAACATAAAGGCTTCCACTAATAAAGCCAATAGCAATTAGGCCCTTTTCAGAAGCAACCACTGTAATGCCCCAAACCCGGCCCAGACGTTATGGCCGAATCTGACGTGCCACATTAGAGTTGAAAACCCACGTTCCGTCTTAGTGTTTTAAAAACCATATATTTTGTTGAGTTAACAAAGTGTATGGAAACTGGGCACCAGGTAGGTATCCGAGACAGAGGAGGTGAGCCATGAAGGCTGCTTAAGTACCAAGCTCTTTGATTGGATCCAATCCTAGACATGTCCACAACCATAGCCATACTTTGTTATATCGAGTTTAAATTTGTTTAAGTGGACGTCTTTGATAAATCGATTAATCGTGGCGTTGAGCTATTTTGAAAACAAGTATCGTTTTGAAAACACGTCCTAAGTCTAGCCCATTTGAATAATTATCAACCAGGTTTAAAGTTATTAAAATTGAAATAATCCCAAAAAGAAATAAAAGGAAAGTTAAAATGGCCTTATTACAACCCAAAAATAAATAATAATTAAAAGAAATTTATTGAAAACCAACGCTTATTTAAAAGTCCAAAGGCGATCACCGTGGCTACTCTGAATCCCCTCCGGCCCAAGTCCCCACATCAAGGCTCACCTACAAGGTTAAGGAAAGGGGGGGTGAGTGTGGAAACTCAGTGTGCAAGAAGCCCCTTTCAGAGCCCAAAACAATAACAGCCTGTTGGGCCTAAGCCCAAATCCAATCTCAACATGTACTGGGCCATAGCCCTGTTCATATTTCATATTTCATAACACTGGGCCGAAGCCTTTACTGTAAACGGTATGGCACATAGGCCCATTTCAATATCACATATAATGTCAATGAAAGAATGCAAGCCCATTTGGGGAGACTACTCAACCCACCATCTGCTACTCTCCACCCATACCAACCAACACACCATGTGGGGATTAACTCAACCCACCCTGCCATAACTCTCCACTTGGCAAAGATAGTCATTTATCATATAACCGGAGGCATAGCCTCTTTTAATAATCGGGGCAAAAGCCCTTTTAATAATCAGGGGCATAAGCCCTTTAATAATCTGGGCATAAGCCCTTTTACACTTCCTCCATTCATATAAAAACCCAACCCAATGCATTTATGATTACATCATGTGCATATCATAAATATCATGTGCATATCATACATGTCATGTGCATATCATACATACCATGTTTATCAAAATCTCATGTATTAAATTCATACATAAACCCTAGGGGTATAATGGTCATTTTTACCTAGGGGCAAAACGGTCATTTTCATGTTATAAGGGTAATCTTGTAATTTTACCAAAAATTAGGGTTTCCATGTTCATTAACAGTTACTAACAATTCATGGGTGCAAACAGTGATTCTGGCCCATTTTTTTAGCGAAATCGAGTTATTGGGCCTAAAACCCCTACTAGGCCCTACTTAGCCGATTTTGTCATCTAGGCCCATTTAGCCTATATCCATAACAGTATTAACAGTCTTAACATGCAATTTAACAGATTTCCATTTTCTACCAATTTTTCCGAAATGGGCCCGAAAGCCTATTGCGCCCTATTGCAGCCCCTCGAGGCCCAACTTACCGTGAATGCCAAAAATCACATTCTTACCGTTTCCAATGTTCCTGAACATCATCTCAATGAATCTAATTAACTAATGAGCGTTTGCTTGCTCACGAGTCCTCGAAATGCCAGAATTTTGACATTTCGGCTTTTCGGCATTTATCTCTTTAAGCTTATGAAAAAGGGTTCGTTACACACCTATCTGGCGATATTCCTCGACGAGATCTCTTACACGATTTCTCCTATAATCCATCGTTAATAATCAGCTTCCCATAATTGAACCACACCAAAAATCATCTAATACTAATACTTACACATTCGGCCACCATCCATGGCCTTAGGAAACTTACCTTTGTCGCGATTGATGACTAGGTCTAGCCACTTCGGAGATCCAAGCTACCCCAAGTTGACACTACACCTTGCTGCTCCTCCATTAAATAAACCACAAAAAATATTAAAAGAGACCCCATAAAGCCTATACCCATATTCAGCCATCTCCCTAAATTATAAGGTTTCAACTTTTGGCCAACAGTTACTCTAGGAATCGTTTAGAGTTCGAGCACTTACCACAGTCTTTCTTCTCTTGAACCCGTACGCCTAAAAGGTAAAGAAATTGAATGCCAATAATTGAAAAGGAAAGAAAAGGGTGCTGGTCACAAAGAATCGGCACCCCCCTATCTTCACTGATTTCGGCTTTTGCGGTATTTCGGCAGAAGTAGAGATAAGGGAAAGAAACAATGGTGAATAGAGGGAAATAATGGGCTGGTTTGAAAGAAAGAGAAGGAAGAAAAGATGGAAGAATATATGGTAGGTTCGGCTGTAAAAAGAAAAAGAGAGAAGAAGACTAACCTCAAGGGAGAAAACGGCACACCAATACCTAAGTGCCGAAAATCCCTAACTAAAACCCCTCTGCCGAAAATCCCCTCTCCAATCTCCCTTATTCGGCCAACTCTATCTCCATATCAAATCCCTAAAATCTCTCCCCTTATCCCTCCTTAATCTATGCATTTGACTTGATCCAACTCTCCTCTTACAGAATCCACTTAGGTTCCAACACTTACCCTTCCTACACATAAAAATAAATACTCTTATTTGCCAACACAGGGAATCGATCCCAGGTCTTCCCTTATGCTCCACACGCCACCTTTTTAGGAACTTAGTGGCGTCACCCTTGCCACTTTACTACAGCTATTTTTGTGATGCATGTTACCCACAACTTTATATAAGGGCACCTAGCCAGAACCCCTAACTCCTAAGTCCAAAATTTAGAAATTCTACCGGGTTTTGGCCAACTCATGGGCCTTCCATAAGCCCATTTACATACCCAAATTATGAATTCCATAATCACATACCAAATTTTAGAAATTTACTTAAAATATCAAGAATCGCAAAAAACCCGAAAATCAGGATGTTACAACTCTGCCCTTCTTAAAGAAATTTCGGCCTCGAAATTTACCTGATCCAAACAGTTGAGGGTACTGCTGACGCATTGCCTCTTCGGTCTCCCAAGTAGCTTCTTCCTTGCCATGGTTCCTCCAAAGTACCTTCACTAATGGAATTGACCTCCTTCTCAACACCTTGACATCGCGATCAAGTATTTGCACAGGTTCCTCTTCAAAGGTCAAATCCGATCGTACCTCGATTTCTGCAACTGGCACGATATGAGTTGGGTCAGAACGACATCGCCTTAGCATGGACACATGGGAAACGTCGTGAATGCGATCCAGTTCTGGAGGTAACTCTAGCTGATATGCCGCTTAATGATTCAGTAAGGCCCAATAAACCGTGGGCTCAACTTACCCTTCTTACCAAATCTCAAAATCTTCTTGCAAGACGAAACTTTCAAAAAGACCATGTCCCCTACCGCATATTCAATATCCTTATGCTTCAGATCGGCATAAGGCTTTTGTCGATCCGCCGCCTCTTTTAACCAATTCCTGATCACCTTAATCTTGTCTTCAGTATCTGCTACCAACTCTGGTCCAAGTATTTGCCTTTCCCCCAATTCTGCCCAATAAGTAGGCGAACGACACCTTCGCCCATATAGTGCCTCATATGGAGCCATCTGAATACTTGCTTGGTAACTATTGTTATACGTGAACTCCGCCAATGGAAAATGGTCCTCCCAGCTGCCTCTAAACTCAATAGCACAACCCCTCAACATATCCTCTAAAATCTGAATAACCCTCTCTGATCGCCCATCCGATCGAGGGTGAAAAGTCGATCGAAATCAATCGCGTTCCCAATGCCTCATGCAACTTCTGCCAAAATTGAGATGTAAACCTTGGGTCTTGGTCCGAAATTATCGATGTTGGCACACCATACAACCGCACTATCTCTGCCACATACAATTTGGCCAACTTCTGAAGTGAGCAATCGGTTCGGACAGGTATGAAATGAGCAGATTTCGTGAGTCTATCCACAATCACCCAAACTGAATCCTTCTTAGAAGCTGTCAACGGCAACCCACTTACAAAGTCCATAGTTACCCTTTCCCACTTCCAAAATGGAATCTTTACCGGCTGTAACAATCCCGAAGGTAGTTGATGCTCGGCCTTCACTTGTTGACATGTCAAACATCTCCCTACAAATTCGGTCACTTCTCGTTTAAGCCCAGGCCACCAATATTGCTCTCGCAAGTCTCGATACAACTTACTCCCTCCTGAATGCATAGCGCAAGGTCCATTATGTGCCTCTTTCAAAATCATCAATCTCAAGTCTGAGTCTTTCGGCATACAAATTCTTCCTCGAAAATAAAGAACTCCCTCACTATTTAACCCAAAGTCCAGATTCTCCCCCTTCTCAACTTGCTGAAACCGAGGAACCAACGACTCATCCTCCAACTATTGCTTCTTAATCTGTTCTACCCAAGTCGGTCTCACTTGCAATTCCGCCAATAAACTTCCGTCGTCATACAAACTTAGACGAGCAAACATCGCCTTTAATTCTGCCACAGCCCTTCGACTTAGCGCATCAGCCATGACATTCGCCTTACCTGGATAGTACTCAATCGAACAGTCATAGTCCTTTAACAACTCTATCCACCTTCGCTGCCTAAGATTCAGCTCCTTTTGAGTCAGCAAGTACTTAAGACTCTTGTGATCCGTATAGATGATGCATTTCTCCCCATACAGGTAATGCCTCCATATCTTAAGTGCAAAGATTACTGCTTCCAACTCCAAGTCATGCGTAGGGTAGTTCACCTCGTACGGCTTAAGCTATCGTGAAGCATAAGCGACCATTTTACCCTCTTGCATCAACACGCAGCCCAAACCTACATGTGACGTATAGCTGTACACAGTGAAATCTTTACCAGACTCTGGTTGAATCAACACTGGCGCTTCCGTCAAAACCTTCTTCAACTTCTCAAAAGCCTCTTGCTGCTTATTTGTCCAACCAAAAGGTGCCCCCTTCCTTATAAGTTTCATTAACGGTGCTGCCAACACAGAAAATCCTTCCACGAATCTCCGATAATAACCTGCCAACCACAGAAAACTTCAGATCTCTATTACCGACCTCGGTGGCTTCCATTCCAAAATTGCTTCAATCTTTCGAGGGTCCACCTTGATCCCCTCGGCAGACATAACATGCCCCAAGAAGGTAACTTCTTTCAGCCAAAACTCGCACTTACTAAACTTTGCATAAAGTTGCTTTTCCCTCAACACTTGCAGCACTACACGAAGATGCTCATCATGCTTCTCTTCCGTTTCTGAATACACTAAGATATCGTCAATAAAACAACTACGAACCGATCCAAGTATGGTTGGAACACCGATTCATCAAATCCATGAATGCCGCGGTGCATTAGTCAATCCAAAAGGCATTACGAAACTCGTAATGACCGTATCGAGTCACGAATCTGTCTTATAAATATCCACCTCTTTAACTCTTAATTGATGATATCTTGACCGAAGGTCGATCTTAGAAAATACCGAGGCTCCTTTTAATTGGTCGAACAGATCGTCAATTCTTGGTAACGGACACTTATTCTTGATCGTCAGTTTATTCAACTGCCGATAGTCAATACACATTCGCATAGTCCCATCTTTCTTCTTTATGAACAGTACTGGTGCACCCCACAGGGAAAACTTGGTCTTATAAACCCTCTATCCAACAGTTCCTGTATCTGAGCTTTCAATTCCACCAATTCTTTTGGTGCTATCCTATAAGGTGCAATGGACACAGGAGCTGTTCTAGGTAATAAGTCGATTCCAAACTCGACTTCTCTGCTTGGGGGTAATCTAGGAAGTTCATCTGGGAATACATCCTGAAATTCCTTAATAGTCCTAACCGACTCCACTGTTATCTCCTCAAGTCTCGTTTGACTTACAAGGGCTAAGTACGCCTCACAACCTTTCTGAATCAACTTCTCGGCTCTTAAAGCCGAAACAACATTGGACAAATAATCCCTCCGTTCCCTTATGACCATTATCTCTTCATCTTCGGCAGTTCTTAGTACCATCCTCTTTGCAGCACAATCCAACGTCGCCTTGTGCTTAGTTAACCAGTCCATTCCCAAGATAAGATCAAAATCCCCAAATGGTAGCTCCATCAAATCTCCTTCAAAAGTTTTATCTTGTGTCATTAAAGGCACTGCCCTAAAAAGTTTATCTACCTTAGCCGAATGTCCCAAAGGGCTTATCACCGATACCCCACTCACAGTCTCCTCAGGAAGCACATCCAAAGCCCCAGATACATCACAAGCAACATACGAGTGAGTGGAACCCACATCAATCAAAGCAGTGTAAGGCGTGCTATGAATGAGGAACGTACCAGTTATAACATCAGGAGCGTCACCCTCCTCACGACATCGTGCAGCATAAACCAACACCGGTTGTCGAGCTTCAGCGTGTCCAGCACCCCTGCCAGGTGCCACATGTCCTCGTCCATTACCATTGCCACCTCTACCTTGCCCCCGACCCTCTGTGGTGGTGGTCCTCCTTACCGTGGTTGGACATCCCTTTGCTCTACAGCGAGCTCCTGAGCTGTCCTCCGAGGACACTCTCTGAACTTATGCTCCTTAAACCCACATCGAAAACATGCTCCAGTTCGTTTCCAGCACTCCCCCATATGCACCTTACCACAGTCTCTACAAGCCTGCAGTCTATAAGTATTTACTGGAACTGCTCGAACCGGTTCCTCCATCCTTGCTCTTTTAACATTTTGATTCATGGCACTTGAGGGTCTAAAATCCCTCTTAAATCTGGGTCAATCCTTCTCACGATTCTGTCGCTCAGTCAGCTTCACCTTCTCGGCTATCTTAGCCTTCTCTACCAATGCAGCAAAACCACGCTCCCTTTATGGAGCTATCAATATCCTAAGCTCATCGCGGAGACCATCCTCAAATCGGACACTGTGCTCATATTCAGTTGCCACTATCCCACTAGCATATCAACTCAGCCTCAAAAATTCTGCCTCATACTCGGCTACAGTCTTATCACCCTGGGTCAGATTCAAGAATTCCTTCCGACGAGCATCCACATAGCTTGCTCCAACATACCTCCCTTTAAAAGCAGTTTTGAACAATTCCCACATTACCTGCTCAATTGAGGTACTCTCCCTTATGGTGATCCACCATTGGTATGCCTCGTCACGTAGCAGCGACACAGCTCCTTTCAGCTTTTGCTCCACTGAGTAGTCTAGATCGTCCATGATCCGTTCTGTAGCCTCTAGCCAATATTCTGCCACATTTGGGGCTACTCCAGATACACCCCTAAATATTTCTGCCCCATTGGCCTGGAGTCGCTCTGATATAGACCCCCTATTCATTGTCCTAGTACTAGCTCCAGCAACTCTCTCTAAAACCCTTAACATGGCTTGGGACAAATCGTCATCCCCCGTAGCCCGATCATAAGACCTAGTTTCCATTGCTTGTGGTACAGATGGCTCCTCAGCTGGCCTATGCCCTGAGGATGAAGATTCAGCTTGCACCCTTCCGCGACCATGTCCGTGGCCTCGTCCACGAACTCCTCTTGTACTCATATCGAATTATCTGATTTACGAATTTTATGAAATTAGTATAATGTTCCACTGTTTATTAAGAAAATGTCTTATGGAAATGTAGTAGTTCAAGAATTGTTTTCGTATCGTCGTAGTCTAGCTACAGTCTCATTTCTACCGTTTCACAGTTTTACCCTATCTACAGTATCATAGTAGAGTCTCAACACTATTCATAATATCATATCATTATCCTATAGTGTAAAGAAAATATACTTACAGACTTGGTGCCGGGGATTCAGTGCGCCACTTCTTTCTCCAATCCATTTAAACTTGAAAACCATGTTTTTGATCACCGAAAATAGAAATTTGAAAACTTTGATTTGAAAACACCCTTTATTTTGAACTCTTGATTTAAAACAGAAAAACTTGGACCATTTTAACATGTATATTCTGTAAAACATCTTTGGAAAGACTTTTCAAAACCATTTCCAAAAATACCCTTCTTAGGCCTAAGTTTTTTTGAAAAAATTTTTTGAACCCAATCCACAGCCGAGTTGTTGCAACTTAGGCTCTGATACCACTAAATGTAACACCCCAAACCTGGCCCAGACGTTATGGCCGAATCTGACGTGCCAGATTGGAGTTGAAAACCCACGTTCCGTCTTAGTGCCTTAAAAACCATATATTTTGTTGAGTTAACAAAGTGTATGGAAGCTGGGCACCAGGTAGGTATCCGAGACAAAGGAGGTGAGCCATGAAGGCTGCTTAAGTACCAAGCTCTTTGATTGGATCCAATCCTAGACATGCCCACAACCATAGCCACACTTTTTTATATCAAGTTTAAATTTGTTTAAGTGGACGTCTTTGATAAATCGATTAATCGTGGCGTTGAGCTATTTTGAAAACAAGTATCATTTTGAAAACACGTCCTAAGTCTAGCCCATTTGAATAATTATCAACCAGGTTTAAAGTTATTAAAATTGAAATAATCCCAAAAAAAAATAAAAGGAAAGTTAAAATGGCCTTATTACAACCAAAAATAAATAATAATTAAAGGAAATTTAATGAAAACCAACGCTTATTTAAAAGTCCAAAGGCGATCACCGTGGCTACTCTGAATCCCCTCCAGCCCAAGTCCCCACATCAAGGCTCACCTGCAAGGTTAAGGAAAGGGGGGTGAGTTTGGAAACTCAGTGTACAACAAGCCCCTTTCTGAGCCCAAAACAATAACAGCCTGTTGGGCCTAAGCCCAAATCTAATCTCAACATGTACTGGGCCATATCCCTTTTCATATTTCATATTTCATAACACTGGGCCGAAGCCTTTTCATATTTCATACTACTGGGCCGAAGCCTTTACTGTAAATAGTATAGCGCAGAGGCCCATTTCAATATCACATATAATGTCAATGAAAGAATGCAAGCCCATTTGGGGAGACTACTCAACCCATCATCCGCTACTCTCCACCCGTACCAACCAACACACCATGTGGTGATTAACTCAACCCACCCCGCCATAACTCTCCACTGGCAGCATAGCTGCTTTATCATATAACTGGAGGCCTAGCCTCTTTTAATAACAGGGGCAAAAGCCCTTTTAATAACTGGGGCATAAGCCCTTTAATAACTGGGGCATAAGCCCTTTTACACTTCCTCCATTCATATAAAAACCCAACCCAATGCATTTATGATTACATCATGTGCATATCATACATATCATGTGCATATCATACATGTCATGTGCATATCATACATACCATGTTTATCAAAATCCCATGTATTAAATTCATACATAAACCCTAGGGGTATAATGGTCATTTTTACCTAGGGGCAAAACGATCATTTTCATGTTATAAGGGTAATCTTGTAATTTTACCAAAAATTAGGGTTTCCATGTTCATTAACGGTTACTAACAATTCATGGGTGCAAACAGTGATCCTGGCTCATTTTTTTAGCGAAATCGAGTTATTGGGCCTAAAACACCTGCTAGGCCCTACTTAGCCGATTTTGTCATCTAGGCCCATTTAGCCTATATCCATAACAGTGTTAACAGTCTTAACATGCAATTTAACAGATTTCCATTTTCTACCAATTTTTCCCAAATGGGCCCGAAAGCATATTGGGCCCTATTGTAGCCCCTCGAGGCCCAACTTACCGTGAATGCCAAAAATCACGTTCTTACTGTTTCCAATGTTCACGATCATCACCTCAATGAATCTAACTAACTAATGAGCGTTAAACGCTCACGAGTCCTCGAAATGCCGAAATTTGACATTTGGCTTTTCGGCATTTATCGCTTTAAGCTTATGAAAAAGGGTTCGTTACACACCTGTTTGGCGATATTCCTCGACGAGATCTCCTACACGATTTCTCCTATAATCCATCGTTAATAATCAGCTTCCCATAATTGAACCACACCAAAAATCATCTAATACTAATACTTACACATTCGGCCACCATCCATAATGGCCTTAGGAAACTTACCTTTGTCGTGATTGATGACTAGGTCTAGCCACTCCGGAGATCCAAGCTACCCCAAGTCGACACTACACCTTACTGCTCTTCCACTAAATAAACCACAAAAAATATTAAAATAAGACCCCATAAAGCCTATACCCATATTCGGCCATCTCCCTAGATTATAGGGTTTCGGCTTTTGGCCAACAGTTACTCTAGGAATCGTTTAGAGTTCGAGTACTTACCACAGTCTTTCTTCTCTTGAACCCATACGCCTAAAAGGTAAAGGAATTGAATGCCAACAATTGAAAAGGAAAGAAAAGGGTGCTGGTCACAAAGAATCGGCACCCCCCTATCTTCACTGATTTCGGCTTTTGCGGTATTTCGGCAGAAGTAGAGATAAGGGAAAAAAACAATGGTGAATGGAGGGAAATAATGGGCTGGTTTGAAAGAAAGAGAAGGAAGAAAAGATGGAAGAATAGATGGTAGGTTCGGCTACAAAAAGAAAAAGAGAGAAGAAGACTAACCTCAAGGGAGAAAACGGCACACCAATACCTAAGTGCCGAAAATCCCTAACTAAAACCCCTCTACCGAAAATCCCCTCTCCAATCTCCCTTATTCAGCCAACTCTATCTCCATATCAAATCCCTAAAATCTCTCCCCTTATCCCTCCTTAATCTATGCATTTGACTTGATCCAACTCTCCTCTTACAGAATCCACTTAGGTTCCAACACTTACCCTTCCTGCACATAAAAATAAATACTCTTATTTGCCAACACAGGGAATCGATCCCAAGTCTTCCCTTATGCTCCACACGCCACCTTTTTAGGAACATAGTGGCGTCACCCTTGCCACTTTACTATAGCTCTTTTTGTGATGCATGTTACCCACAACTTTATATAAGGGCACCTAGCCAGAACCCCTAACTCCTAAGTCCAAAATTTAAAAATTCTACCGGGTTTTGGCCAACTCATGGGCCTTCCATAAGCCCATTTACATACCCAAATTATGAATTCCATAATCACATACCAAATTTTAGAAATTTACTTAAAATATCAAGAATCGCGAAAAACCCGAAAATCAGGATGTTACAACCACCTAATTTTCATTTTACGTGATTAAGTTATTTTATTTAATCGGGTATCTAAATGACCAAATTAAATCACGAAAATTTCACTGATATAAATTCACACAAAATAAACATAGAAAATAATTTTTAAATATTTTTCTAACTCAGGTTCGTGGTCCCAAAACTACCGTTCTGATTAGGGTCTAAATCGGGCTATTACAATGTAGGACCATGTCTGGGACATGGCATTGGCATGAGGCATCGTGTAAGATAGTAGTTGGGCTATTGGCATCGATATGAGATTTGTGACAACCCGAATTAGGGCCTAATCGGAATAGTGGTTTCGTGACCACAAATTCGAGATAGAAATAATTGTTTTATAATTATTTTGGGGTTTATGATATGATTGCATGATTGTGTGAAAATTTCGTGATGAAATTCTATGCCTAAAGTGCTTAAATTGAAAGTAGGGACTAAATCGAATAAGTTGCAAAATTTGCATCCCGAAGTTTTAGTATGAAATTGTTTTGGAATATTAATTAGGAGGTCTTAAATAGCAATTTGACCAATTTTAAGTTCATGGACAAAATTAGGACATGGAAGGAATTTTTGAAAGTTTAGTAAGGAGGGCATTTTGGTCATTTGGATATTAAATGAAATAAAATGGGAAAAATAACACAAAATTGATCATCATCCTCCTTAGTTGCTGCGAGTTCTCCCTCTCTCCATAGCTAGGGTTTCTTCAATTTTCAAGCTCCATAATCAAGAAAGACGCGAATTGATCTCGAGCGGGAAGGAAAAGTTTTGGACTAAATTGCAAAATTTCCACATTTTGCACCAAGGTAAGTTTGTATGTAAATATTACAATAATTTCATGTACATTCTTATATTTCAGCCTATTATATAAATATACTAGTTGATGTTAAAATATAAATCGACTATTGGAAGAATGGAAATAAATATAGAGAGAGAGATCCGGTTGAACATTGGAGAGATCGAATGAAATAGAGGGAGCGTAGCTAGGTCACATGTATGATGCTGAGTGCACATCATGTGTACAAGAAAGCTACGAGACACCCTGTAGTAGCTAGGTCACATGTGTGAGACACCCTGTAGTAGCTAGGTCACATGTGTGATACGAGATGTATCCCATGTAGACAAGAGAGCTACGTGAAAGATAAATGTAGGTAGGTCGCATGCGTGATTCCAAGTGAAGGACACCATGTAGACAAGAGAGCTATGAGACAAATCGGTTGGGTCGCATGAGTGGTACTAAGTGTTCACCATGTGTATAAGAGAGCCGAACTAAGCGAAGTATGATGGTGGGGTGTGTCTTTGAAACCATTAAATATCGAGGATTGATCCGAATTGTTCAACGGGATGGTTTTGTGGTGATATTGTGGTTTGGACCTACACTTATGGTGAATGAAATGTGGTGAAAATGATTTGTGGTATATACATATATAAGATAAAATGAGGTTAGCATAAAGAATGTGTGAAAGAGTGAAATTAGCATTAAAACTGTTTTTAGATGGTAGTAGTGACGTGATTTTGACAAATCACCAAAAATAGGAGGAATATAATTAGAGGTTGAATGAGATGTGAAATTAAAGTTTAATGAGTCTACTTTCATATAAAAGAAACAGAGCAAGCAAAGGAATTCTATATTTTGAGATATTTACAATTGTATGTGACTTGCTCAGGATGAATACGTGATCCCCTGTTCCAACTTTGAAAAATCATTAAAAATTGTACAAAGAAAATTAAGAAATATAGTTTACATGCCTAAATTCCTTATTGAGACTAGTTTTAAATGAAACAGACTTCAGGGTTGTTTGAATTGTGTACTGAGAGAAATTCAATTTGTAGTGAATAGAGGTCAGATCAGTCGAGCTGTGTAATAGGGGAAACTTTAACTAATAAACTGTACTAATCGGCTGAACCAAAAATTATAGAAAAAAATTAGCAAAAAGCTTTATGAGTCTAGATTCTGGGAAATTTTACGTATTTGAATTTTGAGTTTTGTAACTCAAGTTATGATTTATTTAGTGAATATGACGCAGCGAGAGCAGTTTAATCAAAGTGGAATGAATAGTGAAGTTAAAGTAGATATACTTGAATTGTTGTATAAACATGTTAGATTTTTTTAGTATTTACATACTTACTTACTAAGCTATAAGCTTACTTTGTTTCTCTCTTTTGTCTTATAGTGTTCTTGACTTGCTCGGGAGTTAAGGATCGTGAAGATCTACCCGCACTATCATACTTTAGGGTATTTGAACTAAATGTTTTGAATTATGGCATGTATAGTAGGCTTAATTATTTTGTTACGTGTCATATTTGTCTAGGTTTAAAATATTAGTTACTGATACTCGACCAGCTAATTTGTACAAGCCATTAAAGTTGGCTAATATTGTTCAAGACATATATTATACGATGCACTATCAAATTGGATGACATATTTATATTTCGGTTATGTTTAATGGTATGTGTTATGTTCGGTAATACCTTGTATCCTGTTTGGCGACGATAGCGGGTAAGGGTGTTACATTTAGTGGTATCGAGCTATGGTTTAGTCGGTTCTCGGACTAATAAAGTGTGTGTAAAAGTCTAGCTATACATGCCATAAAAATATTGTGATAGTGTGGTGACTCTGATTATTCTAAAGCGTGTTTTGTTTTAATATAGTAATGGATCCTGAAGGAAGCTACGGTGATGATCTTTGCTAGTAATCTGCCGGCTCCCGCACAAGGGACCGCTTTGTGGAAAATAGACTGAGACATTGAGACAAGGAGATGATGCTTGGGATGCCTTTCTCCAAATGATGAACAATTGGTATCTTGAATTTATTCGAGCAAATCCAAATGCTCAACCTCCTCCACCCCTCCTATACCTCGGATTTATTCTCAGAGTGCTCAAGGTATAGATTTGGTAAGAATGAACAAGCCTCCGGTTGACAAGATTCAAAACAAGGGGCAAGAGTTTAGAGCAAAGGCCGATGATGATCTTGAGAAAGCGGAATTCGCTTGAAAATTCTACCGTGTATTTGATGAGCTCTCATGTACACCCGAGAATGCTTAAAGTGTCTTGTATCACTTTTGAGAGATTCGACTTACCACCGGTGGAAGACTTTGGTTGCAGCGGTGCCAAAAGAAAAAGTTACATGGGATTTCTTCGGGAAGAATTTAGAAAGAAATACATAAGTCAGCGATTTATTGATCAAAAACGGAAGGAGTTCCTTGAATTGAAGCGGGGAAAATGTCTCAGTAGCAGTATGAACGCGAATTTGTAAGACTCAACAAGTATGCCCAGAATGTGTGTCCACCGAGGCCATTATGTGTAGAAGATTTGAAGATGGGCTGAATGAGGACATTAAAGTGCTTGTAGGAATTTTGGAGTTGAAAGAATTTGTAGTATTGGTTGATCGAGCTCTTAAAGCGAAGAATTGAACAAAGAAAGAAGAAAAGCTACTATTGAGGCCCGAGATGTCGAAAAAGACAGATAAGCAAGCCATTTCAATCTCAACCAAAGAGGTCCAAAGAGACAAACCCTCGAATGACAGTTTCAATTGGGGATTCACACGAGAGATCGTGGTAGAGCATATTCGGGTCTAAAGCTCAAGCTACTTGGTGGCAAGTGTGGGTAATGTGCGACCTAGAAAGCCCGAGTGTCGACAATGTGGCGAGCAACATTATGGTGAGTGTTGGGGACCGAGCGAGCTTGTTTCAAAGTGGTTCTCATGAGCATTTTATTAGAGATTGTCCGGAGAAAGTTAAAGAAGAAAGATTTGAGTGCTAGATGAATACCACCGCTAGTAGAGGTAGACCACCGAGAAATCTTGGAGGTGGGACTAGTAGTAAAAGCGTGATGAAAGATTTAACGGCAAGATCGGAAGCTAGAGCACTGCTAGAGCTTATGCTATACGTGCCGAGAAGATGCATCATCTCCGATGTTATTCTCGGTACATTTTCTCTCTATGATACTATTGTTATTGCATTGATTGATCCGAGTCCACTCATTCCTATATTTGCATGAATTTAGTATCCAATAAAAAGTTGCTGTTGAATTTCTTGAGTTTACGATTAAAGTGTCGAACCCTTAGGCCAATATGTGCTAGTTGACAAGGTTTGCAAGAATTGCCCATTAATGATTCAAGGTCACTGCTTTTTTCAGCCAACTTGATGTCATTACCATTTGGTGAGTTTGACGTTATCTTGGGAATGGACCGGTTAACATTGTATGATGCTAAGGTAGATTGTAAACAAAAGACACTAGAGTTGAAATGTGAAAATGGAGAAATTCGTGGGTTGAAACAGATGAATCAAATAAATTGCCTATGGTGATTTCGCACATGTCTGCACGTAAATACATGAGAAAAGGGTGTGAAGCTTATCCGCTTATGTAATGAATATTGAGTTGCCTCAACTGAAATTTGAATCGATCTGATAGTCTGTGAGTTTCGGATGTATTTCTGAGGAATTGCAGGTTGCCTCCGAACGAGAGATAGATTTTGCCATTGATTTGTTGCCGGTCATCGCACCGATCTCGATTGCTCCATATAGAATGGCTCATTGAATTAAAAGAATTGAAGGCTCGATTCAGGAGTTAACGGACAAGGGATTTGTGAGACCGAGTTTCTCTCCCAGGGTGCTCTGTATTATTCGTAAAGAAGAAGGATGGTTCAATGAGACTTTGCATTGATTACCGTCGACAATAAGGTGACTATAAAGAACAAGTACCGTTCGAGGATTGATGATTTATTCGATCGGTTAAAGGGGCCACAGTGTTTTCAAAGATTGATTTGAGGTCCGGTTACTACCAATGAGAGTTAAGGAGTCGATGTGCGAAAACCGCCTTTAGGACAAGGTATGGACATTATGAGTTTCTTGTGATGCCTTTCGCTTAACAAATGCTCCACTATATTTATGGACTTAATGAATCGGATCTTCCGCCATATTTGGATAAGTTTGTAGTAGTGTTTATAGATGACATTTTAATTTATTCTCGAGATGAGTCCGAACATACCGAACACTTGAGAACTATATTGCGATCTTGAGAGAAAAGAAACTGTTTGCCAAGTTTAGTAAAAGTGAGTTCGGCTTCGTGAAGTCGGATTTTGGGGCATATAGTCTCGGTGATGGTATTCGGTGGATCCAAGCAAGATTTCTGCGATCGTTGATTGAAACCGCCAAGAATGTATCCGACGTTAGAAGCTTTTTAGGCTTAGCCGGTATTATAGACGTTTTGTTGAAGGATTTTCGATGATTGCCTCTCCTATGACTAAGTTGTTGCAAAAGAATGTTAAGTTTGAATGGACTGATAAATGTCAACAAAGTTTTGAAAAATTGAAAGCACGATTGATCAAGCACCAATTTTAGTACAACTGAGTCGGAAAGGAGTTCGTAATTTATAGTGATGCATCATTGATGTGCCTTGGATGTGTGTTGATGCAAGAGGGTAAAGTGGTAGCTTATGCTTGAGACAGTTAAAACCGCATGAGAAGAACTATCCTACACATGATTTGGAATTGGCATTGTTGTTTTTGCCTTGAAGATTTGGCGACATTATTTGTACGGTGAAAATGCGAATTTTCTGATCACAAAAGTTTGAAGTACTTGATGAATCAAAGGATCCGAATCTGCGACAATAAGATGGCTTGAATTATTAAAGGATTATGATTTAGTGATTGATTATCATCCGGAAAAGCAAATGTAGTTCTTGGCGCCTTGAGCGAAAATTTCTTTTTACTTTGAGAGCCATGAACACGGGTTAGCATTGTCGATGATGGGTCAATCTTAGCGAGATGAGAGCTAAACCGTTATTTCTCCAGTTGATTTGTGATGCTCAAAAGAATGATAGTGAGTTGCGGATCAAGAGAACTCAATGCGAATCGAGTTACGACTCGATTTTCGAGTTGGACCGGATGACTGCTTGATGTTTCGAGACAGGATATGTGTCTTGAAAAACGATAAATTGATTCGAAAATATTACATGAGGCGCACAATGGTGTTTATCAGTTCATCTGGTAGCACAAAAGCGTATAATGATTTAAAGAAGTCAGATTGGTGGCGGTATGAAAAGGGACATTTCGAATTTGTAACCAAGTGTTTGATCTGTCAACAAGTAAAAGTGAACATCAAGTGCCTTGAGATTACTTCAACCGTAATGGTGCTCGAGTGGAAATGGGACAAGATTACCATGGATTTTGTAACCGGTTTGCCTTTAACTCCTAAAAGAAGGATCTTTGTTTGGGTAGTGGTTGATAGATTAACAAAGTCAGCCCACTTTATACCAATGACGTCTGATTACTCACTTGATAAATTAGCGAATTATATATTGCTGAAATTGTGAAGTTGCACGAGTACCTATGTCTATAATATCGATAGAGATCCAAGATTTACCTCGAGATTTTGGAAAAGTTAAAAGAAGCTTTGGGTACAAAATTGAACTTTAGTACCGCATTTCATCCACAAACAGATGGTCAAACAGAAAGAGTAATCCGGTACTCAAGATATGCTTAGATCTTGTGTTTTAGAATTTGGAGGTAGTTGGGAGAAATATCTATCTTTGATTGAGTTTGCCTACAATAACAGTTATCAATCAAGTATACAAATGGCACCGCATCTGAAGCCTTGTATGGTCGTAAGTGTCGAACTCCTTTATATTGGACCGAGCTTAGTGAGAAAGCAGATTCATGGAGTTGATCTAGTTAAAGAAACCAAGAGAAAATAAAAGTAATTCGGGATTGCTTGAAAGTTGCTTCAGATCGACAAAAGTCATATGCGATTTAAAAAGAAAAGAGATTGAATTTCGGTGGGTGATAAAGTGTTCTTGAAGGTGTCACCATGGAAAAAGATTCGAGATTTAGTCGAAAAGGCAAGTTGAGTCCGCGTTTTATTAGGCCGTCACGAGATTCTTGAGAGAATTGGACCATGGCATATCGGTTGGCCTTACCGCAGAGTTAGAAAGAATTCATAACGTGTTTCATGTATCAATGTTGCGACGTTATCGTTCGATCCTTCACATGTGATTTCCCAACGAAATTGAGATTCGATCGGATATGACCTATGAGGAGAAACCAATAAAGATTTTGGCTCGAGAGGTTAAGCAGTTAAGAAATAAAAGTATAGCTTTAGTGAAAGTATTGTGGCACGGACATGGGATAGAAGAGGCTACGTGGGAACTGAGGAAGCTATGAGGAAACAGTACCCAAACCTCTTTACGGTAAGATTTTCGGGACGAAAATCTCAAAAGGGGAGAATTGTGACAACCCGAATTAGGGCCTAATCGAATAGTGGTTTCGTGACCACAAATCCGAGATAGAAATAATTGTTTTATAATTATTTTGGGGTTTATGATATGATTGCATGATTGTGTGAAAATTTCGTGATGAAATTCTATGCCTAAAGTGCTTAAATTGAAAGTAGGGACTAAATCGAATAAGTTGCAAAATTTGCATCCCGAAGTTTTAGTATGAAATTGTTTTGGAATATTAATTAGGAGGTCTTAAATAGCAATTTGACCAATTTTAAGTTCATGGACAAAATTAGGACATGGAAGGAATTTTTGAAAGTTTAGTAAGGAGGGCATTTTGGTCATTTGGATATTAAATGAAATAAAATGGGAAAAATAACACAAAATTGATCATCATCCTCCTTAGTTGCTGCGAATTCTCCCTCTCTCCATAGCTAGGGTTTCTTCAATTTTCAAGCTCCATAATCAAGAAAGACGCGAATTGATCTCGAGCGGGAAGGAAAAAGTTTTGGACTAAATTGCAAAATTTCCACATTTTGCACCAAGGTAAGTTTGTATGTAAATATTACAATAATTTCATGTACATTCTTATATTTCAGCCTATTATATAAATATACTAGTTTATGTTAAAATATAAATCGACTATTGGAAGAATGGAAATAAATATAGAGAGAGATCCGGTTGAACATTCGGAGAGATCGAATGAAATAGAGGGCGCGTAGCTAGGTCACATGTATGATCTTGAGTGCACATCATGTGTACAAGAAAGCTACTGAGACACCACTGTAGTAGCTAGGTCACATGTGTGAGACACCTGTAGTAGCTAGGTCACATGTGTGATACGAGATGTATCCCATGTAGACAAGAGAGCTACGTGAAAGATAAATGTAGGTAGGTGCATGCGTGATTCCAAGTGAAGGACACCATGTAGACAAGAGAGCTACGTGAAAGATAAATGTAGCTAGGTCGCATGCGTGATTCCAAGTGAAGGACACCATGTAGACAAGAGAGCTACTGAGACAAATCGGTTGGGTCGCATGAGTGGTACTAAGTGTTCACCATGTGTACAAGAGAGCCGAACTAAGCGAAGTATGATGGTGGGGTGTGTCTTGAAACCATTAAATATCGAGGATTGATCCGAATTGTTCAACGGGATGGTTTTGTGGTGATATTGTGGTTTGGACCTACACTTATGGTGAATGAAATGTGGTGAAAATGATTTGTGGTATATACATATATAAGATAAAATGAGGTTAGCATAAAGAATGTGTGAAAGAGTGAAATTAGCATTAAAACTGTTTTTAGATGGTAGCAGTGACGTGATTTTGAAAAATCACCAAAAATAGGAGGAACATAATTAGAGGTTGAATGAGATGTGAAATTAAAGTTTAATGAGTCTACTTTCATATAAAAGAAACAGAGCAAGCAAAGGAATTCTATATTTTGAGATATTTACAATTGTATGTGACTTGCTCAGGATGAATACGTGATCCCCTGTTCCAACTTTGAAAAATCATTAAAAATTGTACAAAGAAAATTAAGAAATATAGTTTACATGCCTAAATTCCTTATTGAGACTAGTTTTAAATGAAACAGACTTCAGGGTTGTTTGAATTGTGTACTGAGAGAAATTCAATTTGTAGTGAACAGAGGTCAGATCAGTCGAGCTGTGTAACAGGGGAAACTTTAACTAATAAACTGTACTAATCGGCTGAACCAAAAATTATAAAAAAAAATTAGCAAAAAGCTTTATGAGTCTAGATTCTGGGAAATTTTACGTATTTGAATTTTGAGTTTTGTAACTCGAGTTATGATTTATTTAGTGAATATGACGCAGCAGAGACAGTTTAATCAAAGTGGAATGAATAGTGAAGTTAAAGTAGATATACTTGAATTGTTGTATAAACATGTTAGATTTTTTTTTAGTATTTACATACTTACTTACTAAGCTATAAGCTTACTTTGTTTCTCTCTTTTGTCTTATAGTGTTCTTCGGCTTGCTCAGGAGTTAAGGATCGTGAAGATCTACCCGCACTATCATACTTTAGGGTATTTGAACTAAATGTTTTGAATTATGGCATGTATAGTATGCTTAATTATTTTGTTACGTGTCATATTTGTCTAGGTTTAAAATATTAGTTACAGTACTCGACCAGCTAATTTGTACAAGCCATTAAAGTTGGCTAATATTGTTCAAGACATATATTATACGATGCACTATCAAATTGGATGACATATTTATATTTCGGTTATGTTTAATGGTATGTGTTATGTTCTGGTAATACCTTGTATCCTGTTCCGGCGACGGTAATGGGTAAGGGGTGTTACAAGATTTCCCTGTAAGACCATGTTTGGGACATGGCATTGGTACGGTACATCATGTACGAGTTTTCCTGAGTATCCTTAGTATTCCAAGAGGTTCAACAGGTAAATCCAAATATTATGTCAAAGAAATGACAATGTTTGATCATGTTGAAAGGGTACAAGTATGTACGCAAAATTCATGAGTAATGAATTCGATGTATATAAGACATTTGGTAAGAATGTAAATGAGTAAGTCCTACCTATGAAAATGATCTTGTGATAACCTTGTGATTATAAGCCTATACTTATGATGTATAAATAGGTGGTAAATTTGATTGATGATCATGTGTGAGGCTTTTAGGCCAAATTAAATTGAGACATGATAAGTTTAAGTTTTGTTGTTGATGTATAGGCAAATTGACCAATGAATGGCATGTAAATATTTGATAATGGATAGCTATTGGAATGGCTAGTTAAGGATATGCTTTGGTGTTATGTATGATTAAATGGATGTTAATACAAAGAAATCATGAAAGAGTAAAGTTAACAGTAAAACAATTCTAGACAAGGGCAATTGTATAACTTTGAAAAATCACCAAAAATTGTGGAAATTGAATTAGAGGTTAAATAAGAGATGACATTAAATATTATTAAGCCTAGTTTCACATAGAAGAAACATGTAAGCAAAAGAATTTCATATTATGAGATGTTTGAATTTTTATGGGACAGGGTCAGGATGAATTTGGAATCCCCTGTTCTGACTTTGGAAAATCATTAAAAATAGTATAAAAATAATTACGAGTTATAATTTATATTTTTTTATTCTTAATGAATCTATTTTCAAGAGAATCAAATGAGAACATCATCTGAGTCCCGTATGAGGAGATAATTAATTTTTAGTGAAGAAGGATCAAAACTGTCAGACAGCAGAACAGGGGCGACTTTAAAGAATAAACTATACTTATTTGCTGAACCAAAAATTCTAGAAATTTTATGGTAATGAGATATGTGAGTCTAGTTTCAGGAAAAATTAGTGGAACTTAATTTGGAGTTTCGTAGCTCCAGATATAAATAATTTAGTGACTATAACTCACGTAGACAACTTGATATGAACATAAGTGAATAGTGGAACTTTGTGCAATTATGATTGCATTATCTTGAAAACATATTATGAGGATTGTTAAAAGCATGTTAATAAATTGTTTATTATTTACATACCTACTTACTAAGCTATATGCTTACTCTCTTTTACTTTCCTTTTTCCTATAGTGTCACAGATGCTAGCTCAAGTTGGAGGTCGTCGGAGATCCTATCACACTAACAAGCTATTGATGGGTATCAATGATTTTCTAGCATTTTAAGTGTATGGCATGTATAGGGATTTGGTTATTATGTAAATGATATTATGAGTTGGCCTAAAATATTGTCCTATGCTAATTGAAGGTCATTGTTGTATAAGGCCATTTAGTGTGGCCAATATTTGCTATGTTATAAGTCTATGATGAAGCATTACATGGATGTGCATGCTTATTTCGGTTGGATGAGTGAATGTGTGATAATTATGTGTGGCAAATACTAAATGTGAATGGCTGAGTAACTTGCATGTTATATTAGTTTAGTCTGTGAGTGATTGTGCATGATGAATGTGATTTATAAATAGTGTGTGAATGTCATGATGTGGTTATTGGAATGCCTAAAAATGTCATGTTATATGTCGATAAACTTAGTATGGGTGTGTAAGTGTTTTTGGATGGAAAAAGGCTTGGTAAATAGCCTAACTATCATCTACACGGATGGCCACACAGCCTAGCACACAAGCGTGTGGCATGGCCGTGTAACCTTAAATGGGTGATGACGTCATAAACAGAGAGTTACACGAGTGGGGGACACGAGCGTGTCCTGAGCCACACGAGCGTGTGTGACCACATGGGCTGCCCACACAGGTGTGTGACTCTCCAAAATATGAAAATTTTCTTAGTGTCTCAAAATTTTCAAAAGTTCTCGGCTTAGTCCCTAACCAACTCCAATGTATGTTTTGGGCCTCGTAGGTCCATATAAGGGACTTTAAGTTAGAAATTGAAAAGTTTTAAATTTGAACGAAATTTTATGACCTGGAAATATTTGTATGCAAGCGTTTGAGTTCGGTAACGCCTCGTACCCTATTCCGACAACGGATGTGGGCAAGGGGTGTTACAACTAGTGTTGATTTGTTATAATACAAAGCATGACATAGTGCATTGCATGGGGCAGGACATTGTACGGAGGAAGAGTGGCAGTTTATTAAATATGCAAACAAGTGGTGGCTCATCCACAAAACCCAGTGGTAGTTTGTTTAATCTGCCATTGTATTGTGCACTCACAAAAAGTGGCAGTAACTGCAAATATGTGACTATCCACAAACCCAGTGGCAGTTTGCTTAATCTGTAACCATGTTGTGTACTCACAACACGTGGTAGTAACTGCAAATGTTTTTATCTATAATACTAGTGGTTTACCTATGTTTTTCTTTACAAAGTGGTAGTTTAACTACAAATAAATGGTGGCTTGTCCACAATTCAGAGTGATATGGTAGATGAGTTTTGGGAAACTCAGAAGTACGGTGTGTGGCGGAGTTGGGTAAGACTTTTCTGTTAATTTGAAACTACATTGCATTCATAAGCATGTGTATATAAAACTATGAATATCTAGATAGTAAACTGAAGTGTTTTATGTAAAAAATCATTAATCTAAAGTGCTTTATGGTTGTGTTTAATCTCAGAATTGCTAATTCATGTGCTTTGTTTGTTTGTTGTTTTGTTTTGGTTTTCTTGTGACTGAACTCACACTGAGCTTCATAGCTCACTCCCTTTTTATTTTCATCTTTATAGATAAGCCACTAGGTTAGAACGTGGACACGACATTCAGAGGGACTCGGCTCAGCTTTGTTATTAAAATATTCTTATATTTATTATTTGAAAATTCATGTTATTCAGAAATTGCAATATTTTATCTAAATTGTGGCATGGGACTTTTGGTTTTGGTTTGATATGGCATGCATGGCATTTAGGTTGTTTTTAATTTATAAAGTTGAAATACGAATTTTAATTTATTAAGTGTGAAATATGGTTTTTAGTAAAACTAGACTAGATATCACTTTTTCCACTGCTAAATTATAAAAAAAATTTGTGAAGAATAAATAAATTGACTTAGTTATAAAAAATAGACACCGTCACTTAGGTGAGTTAAATTAAAACTTTTTTTAACCCATATGTTTTTCTAAATATCGATTTACATTTTCTTCTAAGATAAACAAATGTTTTAAAATGGTTATTTTATAAACTCCGGTCATATTAGGTCATCTTAGTGGCTGATGTAATCTCCTGAATTTGAGGCTAACGTTTAGGCCGAGTTAGGAGGTTACATTTAGAGCCAACACCCATCCCGGTAAGATATTGTCCACTTTGGGCACACATGACCCTCACAGCTTTGTGTTTGGGGCACCTATAAACCCCTAAAAAGGCCTCTTACCACTTAAGTGTTGTTACCCATTTATATAGCCCAGGTCTCTTCCGTGTTTTGCCAATGTGAAATTTCCCTAAGGTGTTACATTCACCCCCTCTTAAGGACTTAGTATCCTCACTGAGGTTTGCCCCACCATCGCTCAAGAGGCACGGTGAGTGACTCTTATACTAATAAATGTCATAGTCAACACCCAACTCGGTAAGATATTGTCTGTTTTAGGAGCACATGATCCTTACGGCTTTGTTCTTGGGAGCGCCCATACACCCCCAAAAGTTCTCTTACCACTTAATTGTTGCTAACCCTTTATATAATCCAAGTCTCTCTCGTGTTTATCCAATGTGGGATTTGCCTAGGGCTTCTCTATAGGTTTTACGAACCGAACTAGTTCAAATAAATCAAATGAACGTCATTTAATTAATTGACTTTTATGAAATGTTTTATGCGCAATCATTACGGGTTTTGATCCGTGACCCGTAACATATGAATAAAATCTCTATAGATAACTTGGATGATAAAAACTTTGAAAGTCTTTTATTTATTTATTTTCTTCGAAGCGAAGTTTTTATTGATATAAATATCTTGTTCCAGTACCCATTTATCCACAAAGTAACTAATTAGATTTTTCTTTTTATCATTTGCCAAGGATTTTAACTTTCAACTTGATGCGAACCAAGAGCTCAAATCTTTTAGTTAATTCCCGGAATAAAAATCCTCTAACCCATATTGGTGCTCCTCCCTACCCCTTTAACGTTATCATGTCACATTTTGTTGTTATTGTTGTTGTTTTATATATATATATATATATATATATATATATATATATATATGTCATGTTTAGTTTTTCTTTTAATTTCATTACTTGTTTTATCTTTTTAAAATTTATTAGTATTATTTATCATTTTCACTTTTAAATTTTTAAATTTTGTTAATTATTTTAACTTTTAAAATTTACTTTATTATTTGTTGTTTTATAGCCGCTATTTAATTTTATAAATAATTTATTTAATTAATAGTAGAAAATAGTTGTTATAAAATAGTTTAAATTAAATTTTATTAATTATAATTTATAAATTATTGAAGGACTATACAATCACCGATTTTAATTTTTTATGCTTCAGTTCTCTGATACATCTCTCAATACAATATAGTTGAGACAATTGATCCCTAACTGAGTCGTTCGACTTCTTTTAAGTCGATTAGTTGTAAGAGTCACCTTAAATGTACTAAATTTCAAGAGTTATCTGGTATTAGAAGACTCCCGATCAACTTCAGTATGAATACTCGAGTGAATTGTTGTCTTTCAACCACATTAGAAGAGTTGTGGAGATATGAATATAATCATTTCATATATATTCGGTTACCACTAAATTTGTTTGGCACCTTATCTAATATGGTGGAAAATTGCCCGCCAATCACCAACACTCACTACCCCTGTAATGACTGATCCATCAATTAATAGATCGAGTTGTAATGTCATATCCTTGAGAGTAGTCTTACACTTGCCACACGAAAGATGGAATGTATGTGTTTTGAGTCTCCATCTTTCTAGCAAAGCATTGATAAGTGCGGGCTCCAATTGGGTTCCGTCGAGCATACGGGACACGTGTAAGAATCACGCCTCTTCCAAGTCTTGTTTAATAACACCTAGCGCTCTTGCACTTATATTATGTATATATGTTTCAATAATCCGATTTCTATCCTAATTATGTAAAAATATATATATATTAACTTAATAATGATATTAATTAAAATAAAAAATATAATAATATTTTTATTATTTGTAAAATGTATTTGTGATTCAAGCGAATTAAAGGCATTGACATTTTAAAATCTTTAAGATGATGAAAATCAAATAAAATTCAAGAAATTACAAACAGTTAGGATAGAAAATTAAGAGAAGAAGAATTTAAGAAAAAGAGAGAGAGAGAGAGATTAAGATAGAAAATTAAGAATAAGAGAGTTGAGAGAATAGATAAATAAAATTAAATGAAAAAAACTATAAATGTAGGGGGTATATATAGGAAAAATTTTAGCCGCTTGGGAATTTTTTCTTTTTGCAGATTATAATTGTTGGTCCCAAAAGTTAAAAAATCAACGTTCCTAATTTTCTCACTATATGCGATCCAACGGTTAACATATATATATATATATTTAAATAAATCTTGTGCAGGGCCCAACATCTTGCAAAATCTATCTAATTCTTTAAATTTCAAAAAATTCCACAAAAATCCCTAATCGGCACATATACATAATTTTCTCCAAAACAATTTCTCATTTTCTCTCACTATATATATATATTGTGGTTTTACTTCATAAAAAATATTACAAATGTGAGCATAATATTTATATTAATATATAATAAATGTAATGATAAAGTGTTGAAGGTAATGAATTTACATCATGTGCTTTTTACTTTTAGCTTGTAGTACCAAGCTCTGTCGCTCACAGGAAAATATGCCTTCTATGCATCATGTCTGGTTGATGAAGCTTGTTACATATTCAGTATTTTCAGATACCAACTGATTCATATACATATATATTTATATAAGGAATTAACTTAAGTTCTGACAGTAGCATAAGTAAATTTCAGGTTCTTTTATTGCTCACCGGGTGTGCCCTTTATCGTGCTTATGTTGGGAAATATAAACTTGTACTTCTGTTATTTTTCCTTCTCACCGTCAGAAGTGATGTAGCATATTAGTATACTACAAGCTCTTCAATACGTCATATTGATAGGATTATCATTGATTTTGCTGATGATGTTTATTACTAATATGAAAGAAGTGTCTACTTGAACACGTTATTAATTTAGGAATAGCTTAGTAAATTTTGTCGAGATATTAGGCGGATAGGATTATCTACCTTTGAATTACATAGTATATAAAAAAAAAAATGTTTATGACCTGTTATGTACTATCATATCCTACAGAGTAAAGCTTCATTGAAGGACTTTTGAACTCATATATATTCCTAAGCAATCGTTGTCCACATGTCGAGACAGACAGGATGATCAAACTTGCATGTGATTTACTTGGCTAGATTGAAGGACTTTTGATCTCATATATACAGTGAACTTGCGTAGGGTTTGCAAACACATTTATTTTATTTTTCAACAAAATTTTTAAATTAAATTAAAATCAATCATAAATCGTAATATAAACTATCAAGATTCTAAAAGAAAATTTATTTTTTATTTTTAAATCATAATAATTTTTAAAGGTTAGAAATTTTGCAACAAATTTTAATAAATAAATGTAATACATTTTTAATTGATATATACAACTAAATCCATACATCACACATGATAACAAACTAGTTTAAACTCAATTTATGAGTGAGACCTTAGATACATACCCATATCTCACACCTCTGCTTGAATTTGAGTAACATAGCTTACAAATATGCTTGGGCTTTATTGATTGGGTCTTGCACTAAGATTGTTTGGAACGGAGTGTGGAAGATTTAGATATTTTGGAAGAATACTTTTGCAGCACATCTTAGGCTACCTTTGTTTTTTGTTCTTTTTGGCATAAAGGAGGCTGCAGCTTAGAGATAAAAAATGGGGTAGCTGATATAACCCAAACTTACTGACACCGTATTGTATGAATCAATTGAGCTAAGCTTAGGTATTTCTATTTTTACTTTAGCAAGTTTTTGCTTCACAAACTTTATTTAATGCAGTTCATGTTTAGATGCCTGTCTATTTACTCATAAACACATCCATGCTATAGAATTAGTCTAGAATTGCATTGATGAGTAGTTGATAAGTTGGTAATGGGGGCATATTACCATTGTTAATAAATGGCTTTGCAAGTAGGTCTGTATTGTGATTATGGAGGATGCTAATGCAAGCTGGAATTATTAAATACTTTTAAACCCAATGCAGTAATTGCTCTTCTTTTTCTAATTGATTTTGTACATGAAGTATTATATATGAATTGAACCATTAGGTTCCAAACACAAAATGCCATAAAACTATCTTCATTTTGCCTGAAAACAGAATGGAAATAGCTAGTATATCTTCATTAATTTACTTAGAACAAATCAAATTTTTATCAGATACATTTTTCCCGACTTCTTATTATAATAGCTAGACCTACCAAAGGCAAATGCAATAAAACTCCTAATCCCAACTGTTCTACAACTTTTCAACAGGCTTTTGATCAGCTTTTGCCAAGTTCTATCAAAACTCTGGATCCTTGCAAAACAAGCAAACGTGTAGCCTTTAACCATGCTTTTTATATGTGCCAGTAGGCTGTGGTCCCTTTGTTTAAATGAACACACAGAAAGTTATATTTGTATTTATAGACAAGAATTTAAAGAATGTAGATGCCGAGAGTTACCAACATTTAGTTAAATTGAATAAGAGAGGTTGGTAATGATCGCAACTTTTGAGACACATGCAGGCAGATGCAATATAATTGTATTGTTTTACAGAGCAGCTAAATCAAACTTGTTTGCTACTTGTGAAGCAGCTAGTTAATGCCTGCACCTCAAAACATTACTTTCAAGCAACATAGAACAGCGTTCTTACACTATTGAAGATATGGAAATCACCTAGAAGAATCTGGTTCCGTGTATTACTGCTCATTTTCATACCATAGCTTAGGATATCAGCAATTGAAACTAAGAATATTTGGTTCAGGAACTTGTTCCCATACAGTTGCAAACTCAGAAATTAGAAGAAAGCTCACAGCACACAATCTATGGTTTATTTTTCTTTTTTCATTACAAGGACATGAAGGTTACCAAAATGAAGGATTTTACAACTCAAAACATCCTACCAAACCATAAATCTCGAAAATTTAGCTGAAATGAACTCAAAATGAGTATAAAACTATGAGCTGCGTGTTGATGATAAATAAAACCGTCCAATACCACTTTAGTATACTAATATTGGGGCACCCTAACCTTATATCAGAATCAGGTTCAGATGCAAAGGCATATAGGGAAGCCCCTCTGAGTGGAAGGAAACATCTGAATGACATGTTCTTACCTTTCCACTCAAAACTATGAAAGACATGTGGTGAAGTCAAGTGGGTTTCATGTCCTGAAACATTGCAGCCCACAATGTCTGATCACCATAGTCCCCACCTGTCTTTTCCTTGTAGTAGTCACCATGAATCTTTGGGCTTGGAGGTCTTACATAAGTAAGAGGTGCTGATAGTTTTGGGCTCCTATTTGTTGTGAGAATCAACCTCTCTTGTGCAATTGCAATATCAATAGGACCAGATGTTACGGGGCTCTTATAGTTGAACACCAGTTTCTCCTGCATTTTTCTGTCTAGTGGCCCAGACAATTTTAGGCTCCTAGGAGGGGCAAGCAACTTCTCTTGTACTCTATAATCCAGGGGGCCGGATTTTGCTATCTTCCTGGTTCTCCGCACTGGCTGCTCAATGTTCACCTCCTTCTCACTGTTGCACTTCCTTGTCAATCCTCCTCTCCACTGATCTCGATAACGACCCGTCTCCGGCAGCAGCTTAATCGAGTTATTCTCATGGTGAACCAACTTGTTAACATACTTGTTAAAGCTCTTTCTGGTTTTGTTGATTGCCAAAATTATCTTGGACAGGCTATTAGGGGTTTCTCCAACTTCCTTCCTAGCAAGCTTGAGAATCTCAAGCCTATGCTTGGCAACTGATATGCCCATGCTCTGAAGAAACTCATGATTGAAGTAGGCTAAATCCTCTTTTTGAAGCTCATTACGGGAGAAGGCAAGGCCATAGTCATAGATTAGTGAGGGCTCAAGGGCAGTTTTTGACAACCAAGAGTACCAATCCATGGCAATGGAGCTTGGCTTATGCCATAGGACGCTGAAAAGATTGGAGGTTTGCGGTGTTGTAATGGTTTCACGTGAGTGGTCCAACCCTCCAAGGGGGTATATATAAAAAAGAGATAAGAAAGGTGAAAGCGTAAATAAATGTGGTGGGTGTATAGGGATTGTGAACTCTCTCTCTCTCTCTTTGCTCTAATGGAAATTTGAGAATGACACCAAATGAAATAGTGAAATATAAATGTCTTTAGGAACTTACCCACCTTGTTTTTTTTATTTTTATTTTTTTATTGTAGGGTTCCTTTGGGCATTACAATTAACTTTTCTCCTTTTCCTAGGTCTGGATTACAGGTGCATATTGGCGTTAAGCTTAAGGCGCTGGCAAAAAGGACTTAATGATGTAGGCTAGGCTGACCTTTTTCCCTTAAACATGATAGGGAATGGTTGCTTAAATATGGCCCATAACTTTCAAACAACAGCCTTTTTATCTCAGAATTTAATCTTTGCTATGCCTACCTAATTTGCCCGTTTCAGTTAACACACTGTGATTCATTTGGAAGAACCGTACGTTCACAAAAAAATTAGATTTCTTGTGATCAAATTTTAGTTTGACGCTATTAAAAGATGCAACTGTGATTTATTGATATTTGGTCACTGTTATGAGCAATGGGTTAGTGTAGAGCTTAGAAGCTACAAGGACCAACAAAAATGGTGACATTGAAGGTTATTTAATTCAATAACCTACCCAAAAATGATGAGCCAATCAACAGTTAAAAATCATATATATTGTATCTGGGATCTGTGGGAAAACATGTTTTTAGTGAGCAGGTATGTATGAATTTTGGTGAAAAGGAGAGGTTTGAAAAAGGATGTTGTTAAGCATATGAAACACAACAGCTTTAGCCCGAATATAGGAGTATACACTTAAGATGAATATAGTCAATTTATATCTTAATGCATGCTGAACGCAATTATTAATATTTCGGTTGAATTAATCCAATTTGGGTAGTGGACCGAATAAAGCATTACAAAATAATAAAGAGGCAGGTAAGAAATCAGTATTTATGGAGGAGAAATGCAAGGGTGGGTAAAGCGTATCAGATTTTATGTCTCCATCTGCTTCTTTTAGACTGCTTTGGGTGCACTGAATTTAAATTATAAAAAGTTCTAATTCACTTTTTTTTTTTTATGAAATAAGATTTTCAGAATTTGATTGATAGTCGAATTTGTCATATCATTAATTTTCAATTTAATTTATTTGATTGATTTGTCTAATATAATTGAATAAATTATTCAAAAATCACAAATTTTTAAAAATAAAATATATTAATTCAACTTTTTATTTTGAATTGATTGATTTCTAATCTAATCGATTGGATTAATTAATCCTTTTTAAAACAATATATTGGTATTAAAATTGCCTTAAAAAGATTCAACAAAGTTAGTGTTGTATCATTTTTTTAATGAGATCTTTAGGTATCATTGATCAAATTTGAAAAATCAAACAAAATTTTCCTAACACTAACTTTTTTCAACTCCAACCTCAAACTTTAGAATTCAATCAAGCAAACACTGGTGTTAGTGCTGTTCATTTGCCTCTGTCCTTTTCTGGAAAAGATAAGAGTTTGTGCGGACTGCTGAAAGAAGGAAAAAAGAAAAAGAAAAATCACCAATTTCATTTAAATATAGCATTTATGTTTTCCTTTTTTGACACCATTATCAAGAAAAATCTCTACTTTTTTTCCCGCATTTCTTAATTAGCATATGTATCAATTTGTTAATTGAAAGGTAGATAGTCAAACATATAAAACGATAATAATTTGCGATAATTTAAAATTTCAAATTTACTTGTGCTATTGGAGGAGCCGAAAGCATTGTACAATGACATTATATAATATAGTTTCATAAAAATAAAGAAACTAAAGGGCTGCCATTCAACAAATTAACTCTCAATTTTGGAATTGATAGTCCCTAGAAAAAGCAAAAGCTTTGTCCATGCTGCATTATTTAATTTATTTATATATTGATTTGATTTAGAATATTGAAATTTCATAAGTCAATACGTTGAGGATTTAGATATACCTAACATGATCTTAGGAAACTATAGACCTGACCTATTTTCTTTATAAAAGATAATGAGGTATATCTAACTCATTTATGGTTTAATGTTACCTTTGAATTTACTTATTTTTTATACTGAGTGTAATAGGGGAGGAAAATAAGGAGGAGATTATAGTGGTGCACTAGAGGTTTGTTCACTTAAGAAGGTCGAGAGTTGGAATAAAGACGAGGGGACAGAATGATTAATGAGACAATTACTCAAAGTGACTTTAGAGTGCTAGGGCATCGATCCCTTCTCCATTTTTCTTCAAGGTATTTAAAGGAGAGGCTATAACACCCTTTGCCCAACTCGATTGTCGAGTCTGAGTTATGGGAAGCTACAGTCGATACTGGAATATTTACAACACTTCATAATCGATTTATACCATAAAACAAGCATTCTTAATTATAACATATCATAAATACGTCATACAATGTTTTTTGGGACTTGATCGTGCTTATGAAAGCTCATTTGCTAAACTGAACATGAAATATGACCAAAATGTAAAGTTTTCAAAGTTTCCATAAAAAGTATTGATACCTCTGAAAAGGTACCGATACCATTTTTAACTTCGATATTTAAAAAAAAAAGATGAAAAATCAATAGTATTGATACCTAAAATATGGTACTGGTACTTCATTTATAAAGTACTAATACCAATTTGTGATTCTATTTCTTTTTATAAAAACAAGACTAAGTCCAATGTATCGAGACCCTTGTAAAGTATTGGTACCTTGATATAGAGTATCAATACTTTATTCCGGTATCAATATTATTTTTTTGTTTGAAGTTTTAGAAATTAAGAAATTTTGTTAAAGTACCAATACCCTTCCTAAGGTATCAATACCCAAAGGTAAAAGTGGTAAAAAAATCTAAAATTTTAATACCCTATTCATGCCTAAACCAAAATGTACTTACTTTGTAACACCTCTTACCTGTATTCGACGCCGGGACAGGGTTCGAGACGTTACTGAACTTAAATATTCACAACATGTAAAACCGGGCCACAAATTTTTTTCCCAAAATTAAAACATCTCAAACACATATCGTCCCTTATACAGGCCTTTGAAGCCTATAACATACATCGGGGTGGTTCAGGACTAAACCGAGAACTTTCAATAAACTTTTGACAACTTAACCAATTTTCTTGCTTTGGAGAGTCACACGCCTGTGTGGGTTGGGCCGTGTGGTCACACACGTCCATGTGGCTTGGGACACACCTGTATCCTCAGCCTGTGTAACTCTCAGTTTATGATGTTAGCCAAACAAATTGATTCACACGGTCAAGCCACATGCCCATGTGCTAGACTGTGTCCTCCACACGGCTAAGACACATGGCCGTGTCTCTGCCTGTAAGGCCAACACTTAGGCTATTTTCCAAGCCTTATGTTGTCCTTAATTCTTTCCCATACTTTACACATCATGGACCCAAATTATAGCATCTATTTAATGGTTAATCGACCTTGAGAAAGATTCAAATAAATAATTTGCATGTTGTCTTACATGTGTTTATTACCCAGCATTTAATCTCTACACATTCTACAATTGTCCATGTTTAATCATTATCAACTTACTACCAGGCCACATATTCATTCCATGGCCAAGACCACCTCGAATGGTTCTAGGGCATTCATCTATACATGTGTTTATACTAATTATTCATAGCAACCAATTATAATCACACGACATGCATTAACCCATAGCAAGAATAATTAGGCTTACAAGCCATAACCATAATAAGCCACATCTCATGGCTATATACAATAGATCAATATAAGCCGGTACATTTGGCTAATCATAACAACATATAATATAAAAACTAGTCCTTATACATGCCACTCATTTGAAAGTGTTTAATACACGTATGACAATACTCTGGAGTTGATAGCTTGATAGTGTGATGTTTCCTCCGACGATCTCCAACCCCGAGTCGACTTGAGAACACTAAGGAAATAGAGAGGAAAGAGTAAGCTTAAAACTTAGTAAGTCCATATGAAAATAATAAGCATTATAACAACATGTTTCCTTAGGCAATCAATCATAATGACACTTTTACTCATATTCTGGTTAAGTTGTTTTCTTGAGTCATAGTTATTAATTTATTTATATATAGAGCTACGGAACTCTAAATTAAGATCTGTTAATTTTCCCTGAAACTAGACTCATTTATCTACTTACAATAAAATTTCCAGAATTTTTTGTCTAGCCAATAAGTACAGTTTATTATTCAAAATCTTCCCTGTTTCACTGTTTGACAGCTTCGACTTTTCTTCACTAAAATTTATTTATCTCATAGTACAAGACTCGGATAATGTTCTTGTCTCTTTCTCCTGAAAGTATACTCATTAAGGATTTCATTCATATTATTCCTGTAACACCCCAAACCCGTGACCGTCACCGGATTTGACCACGTGGTGTTACCGGGCTTACTTCCCTTATTCCTCTCTTTGAAATGTTTAATTTCTGTTCCAGGCAGGCTAGCTAACTGCATCACTGTCATCTTAAAAGTCATATCTCGAGTTCCAGAACTCGAAAATCAGTTCTGTCAATTTTCCCTGAAACTAGACTCATAATCCCATCTACACATTTTTTTCTAGAATTTTTGGTCGAGCCAATTAGTACAGTTTATTAGTTAAAGTCACCCCTGTTTCAAAGTTCGACTACACTAACCTTTGCGCATTACGACCTGGATATCATCTCGTACAGAGCTCCAATGCTCATGTCGTTTGTTTCTAAGGAAACTAGACTCAAAGGGGAATCTATGCATATAAGGCATGACTCCTAATTGTTTCTTGATAATTTATGGTAAATTTTCAACTTCGAAACAGAGGATCGAGAAACCGTTCTAGCCATGTCTCACGAAATCTCGAAATCTCTTACAATACGGCTCATATGGTCGTTTCGTTTCGTCCATATGAAAATAGATTCATCAAGGTTCAATTTCATAATTTATTCACTATTTAATTCTACTTCTACTATTTTTAGTGATTTTTCCATCTCACCTCACTGCTGCTGGCAGCATCTGTTACTAAAGCAAACAATGACTATTTCATAATTCTTCCATGGCCAACTATTTCATCATACATAATGCAACTATGGCCACCTTATCAAAATTGAGGTTTCTAAGGCTCGTGACCATAGGTTTTAGAATCACACTCAACCGACCACATAGGCCATTTTCGCATGGCTTAAAGTTTACAACCCACAATTCAACAAAACAAAATAGCCTATACATGCCAAATGTTCTCCTAGTTCAACTACGAAGACAATACCAAAAGATTTCCAGCCGGTGTGATGACTTTAACGACGGTTCCGAACGCATAACGATACGAGTCCAAGAGACCTAAAATGGGTGACAAGAAAACACCAAGTGAGTTTATAACTCAGTAAGTCATAAGCATTTCACAACCATCCGTTACTAAAATTATCATAAAATGAAATAATGAAACAAGGCCCAGCGTTCTCCAGCCATACCGAACTACCATAGTTCCTTAGACCTTTCGGATCAATGTCATACCAAGTCATACATTTACATTTCATATACTATTCAATAGGATATTTGAAGCAATTTCCATTCATCATTTCATTTCCGCAACAATCATGCAATTGAAATCATCACATAGATTTAAAACTTACCGACTCAACCCCGAGCATGAACATAGTATCTATTAGCCACGAACTCAAGGTACTTACTCTTTCCGCTGTCCATACTCCACTCGATGAAGACACACCTCCATATAATTGTTTGATCGGAGATATATATATATATATAGAGTACGCACACACAGTGCTTAATACTCGATTTCGCACACTTAGTGCCATGTGATTTAAGCCCGCACACATAGTGCCATACCCTTGAGCTCGCACACCCAAAGGTCAGATATTTCCAGCATGCACACTTAGTGCCATATATTTCTAGCATGCACACTTAGTGCCATATATTTCCAGCATGCACACTTAGTGCCAATCTAGTCACCGTACACACGTATTGCCCAAGACACTTAGTGCCGAAAGCAAACTTTCTACACATTTCACTATTTCTTTTACATTCAACAATGTCATCATTCCATACACATACATTTTCATTTACATATCATCTCATTAAACACAATTGCATAGATATTATGATCATTTAAACAATACCAAATATATGCTTAATGACTTACCTTATATTGGATGAAACGATTTCCAATCGACTACTCGATTATCTTTGCTTTGCCTTTGTTTGATTCTCCCCTTTTGGTGTCTTGATCTCCTAGTATAAATACATTTAGTAGTTAAATTTTTTGCTGGATACTTATGTGTATAATTTAATGGTTTTCACTCCATTCATAACTATCCTTGTTCAAAATATCAAAACCTTAGCCAACATTCAATTAATGAATCAAGGCCGAATGTATTATCACTATTAAGGTAACCTAGTCTCAAGTATTTTCAATTCTAATGTACAACATCTCAAATTCCCATGACCGATCACACCTATTCTTACTTTCCAATATTCGAAATAATCAAAATCACCTCCTAAACACAATAGTCATGGACAATGCCGAATCCTCAAGTGTTTGAACATAAATTATTTTACTAATATAAACATTCACGAATCATATTCATAGGAAGACCGATTTCTTTCCATAGCACATTCATCATCCATACTTAGATAAAACAACCAAAATCCCTTCCTTTATACCCTAGCCGAATGCTCCAAGCATCCATAAAAATTACAAATTTTTGCATGACTAAGTAGGAGCCATTTAACATGCAAGAAAAATAATCATAGGAGAAGAATTTATCATTCTAAGTAAGCTCCTATCTCCAACACTAAATCATTCGGCATTTTGCCTAGACACACACAAGAAATCTCAACTTCCTTGACCTTACCAAGAGTGCATCCACCATTCAACTTAGCATATTACGAAACCAAATCAACAAACTCAAAGCTTACCTCCTAGTAGCCAAAGGTACTTGCCGAATTGACTTGAGTAAATCTCCCTTCTTTTCACCCTTTGTTTGGCTATAGCAAAAGAAAGAAAAACATGAACACTTTTTTTTCTTCTTCTCAAGCCATGGCAATTGTAACAAAATGAGAAAGGATGAACAACAAAATTTTTTTTCTCCTTTCTTTTCCTCAACTCACGGCAACAAGGGGGCATCCACACTTTTTTTTTTTTGTTCATCATTTCCCTTTTTCTCCATTTCTTTATTCTTTCTAACATGATCCATTAACTAGACATGTTTGAAACATGTTCCCTTTGCCCATGCTCTTTATTTTATTATTTCTAACATCCACCATTAGCAAAACATGTTCAAGACATGTTTTCTTTTGCCATCTTCATTACCATGGCGGCCACTTCCTATAGTTGGCTAAATTGACATGCAAATCCCTCATGTCTTTACTTCATGCATTATTTGGCCACTTAAAAATTCACCTATCACATTTTCAAGTCCTAACACATGGGTCCTTTCTTATGAATTAGCACCTAATTAATAAAATCAAGGCACGAAATATTTACGCATACAAATTCCACATACAATAAGCACAGAATATAACACCTAATTATTCTTGTGACTCGGTTTTGTGGTCCCGAAACCACTCTCCGACTAGGGTCACATTAGGGGTGTCACAACTCTCCCCCACTTAAGAGATTTTCGTCCCCGAAAATCTTACCGGTAAATAGGTTTGGGTATCGTTCTTTCATAGAGTTCTCGGGTTCCCATGTAGCTTCTTCTATCCCGTGTTTGAGCCATAACACTTTTACTAGCGGAACTTTCTTGTTTCGTAACTCTTTCACTTCCCGAGCTAGGATACGAGTGGGTTCTTCCTCGTAACTCATATTGGCTTGCATTTCGACCTCTGATGGACTAATCACGTGCGATGGATCAGGTCTATAGCGTCGAAGCATCGAAACATGAAAGACGTCGTGAATCTTTTCGAGTTCAGGGGGCAAAATCAAACGATATGCAACTGATACCAATAAAATGTAACTGGACCGACTCGTTCGGATATCTCATATGGCCCAATGAACCTCAGACTCAATTTGCCTTTACGGCCAAATCTGAGTATCTTTTTCCAAGGCGAAACTTTAAGAAACACTTTATCTCCCACCTGATACTCGATGTCTTTTCGTTTCAGATCCGCATACGACTTCTGCGATCGGAGGCTATCTTCAGACTTTCACGGATTACTTTCACTTTCTGTTCAGCATCTTTAATCAAATCCACCCCGAAAATTTTGCTTTCACCGAGCTCAGTCCAAAACAATGGTGTACGGCATTTACGACCGTATAAAGCCTCGTAAGGCGCCATCTTAATACTTGTTTGAAAGCTATTGTTGTAAGTGAATTCAACCAAAGGTAAATACCGTTCCCATGAACCACTAAACTCAAGGATGCAACATCTCAACATATCCTCGAGTATTTGAATTATCCGTTCGGATTTGACCATCGGTTTGGGGGTGAAAGCAAGCTACAATGCGACTTGGTACCCAAAGCCTCTTGCAATTTCTTCCAAAATCGCGATGTAAATCTTGGGTCTCTATCGACACGATAGAAATGGTACCCCATGCAATCGAACAATTTGGGAGACGATAATTCGCCAATCTATCAAGCGCAAAATCCGTGCGGACAGAATAAAATGAGCGGACTTGGTCATCTATCAACAATAACCCGCACCGAGTCTTTCTTATTACGAGTCAATGGTAACCCGGACACAAAGTCCATTGTTACTCGATCCCATTTCCATTCGGTATCATGATTGGTGAAGTAATCCCGATGGTACTTGATGTTCCGCTTTCACTTGTTGACATGTCAAACACTTGAAACAAATTCGAAATGTCTCGTTTCATACCGGGCCACCAAAATTGGCGCTTCAGATCATTGTACATTTTAGTACTACCCGGGTGCACTGACATTCGACTACTGTGAGCCTCGTTCAAAATCATCGAAACAAGTTCCGAATCCCTTGGAATACATAATCGACCCTTGAACGTCTAGCAATCATTGTCGTCAATCTGAAATTCCGATTCCTCATTCGAAACACATTCGACTCGTTTAGCGACCAATTTAGCATCGACCTTCTAAGATTCAAGTATTTGATGAATCAATAACGGTTTGGCCTCTAATTCGACTACTAGCACCTCCTCGGGTGAAACGGATAGATGAGCATCCATTGCTCTCAAAGCAGACAGTGCCTTACGACTTAAAGCATCGGCCACCACGTTGGCCTTTCCTGGGTGATAATCAATGACAAGTTCATAGTCCTTCAACAACTCAAGCCAATGTCTTTGTCGCAAGTTTAGATCTCCTTGAGTCATCAGATATTTAAGACTCTTATGGTCCGAATAAATATGACACCTTTCTCCAAACAAGTAATGCCGCCATATCTTCAAGGCGAACACTATGGCTGCTAGTTCAAGGTCATGGGTCGGATAGTTTCTCTCATGCGGCTTTAGTTGTCTCGACGCGTAAGCCACAACTCGACCTTTTGCATCAACACACAACCTAACCCAAGCAAGGATGCGTCATCAGATATGACAAACTCTTTCTGGACTCACTGTACTAGTCTGGGGCCTCGGTTAAGCAGTTTTAGTCGATCGAAACTTTCTTAACAAATGTTCGACCACTCGAACTTAACATCTTTTTGAAGTAGTTTTGTCATCGGTGCAGCTATCATCGAAAAACCTTTCACAAATCGTCGATAGTATCCGTAAGCCCCAAAAGCTCCTAACCTCGGTAACATTCCTTGGAGGTTTCCAATCGACTATGGTCGAAATTTTGTTCGGGTCCACCTTGACACCGATCACGGACACCACGTGCCCCAAAAGCTAACCTCTTTCAACCAAAATTCACATTTACTGAACTTTGCGTATAACTGCTTATCTCGTAAGATTTGCAACACTAGCCTCAGGTGTTCAACATGTTTAGTTTCATCTCTCGAATAGACCAAAATGTCATCGATAAATACAACTACGAACCGATCCAAGTATGGCCTGAAAATTCTATTCATTAAATCCATAAATACCGCAGGGGCATTAGTAAGCCCAAACAGCATCACCAAGAATTAGTGACCGTACCTCGTTCTAAAAGCAGTCTTGGGTATGTCCGATTCTCGGACCCTCAACTGATAGTACCCCGACCTCAAATCTATCTTTGAAAACACTGAGGCTCCCTTTAATTGATCAAACAAATCGTCAATTCGTGGCAACGGATATTTGTTCTTTATCGTCACTTTATTCAACTGACGATAGTCGATGCACAATCTCATAGTTCCATCCTTCTTCTTCACAAACAATACTGGTGCGCCCCATGGAGAAAAACTCGGTCGAGCGAAACCTCTATCCGTCAATTCTTGCAATTGAACCTTCAATTCCTTTAATTACATTAATGCCATATGATACGGGGCTATTGAGATCGGCGTAGTACCGGTACAACCGATGCCAATTCCACCTCTCGAACCGGTGGCAATCCGGTAACTCCTCGAGAAACACATCGAATACTCACAAACCACTGTACCGATCCGAGTTTCCTTTCCGCTTTTTTACTTTCAAGCACATACGCAAGGTATGTTTCACACCCTTTTTCACATATCTCCGAGCGGTCATAGAAGATATTATCGCTGGCACTCCTTTTAAATCAGTAGACTCGACTCGGACTACCTCATTATTTGCACTCCTTAAATCAATGGTTTTCCTTTTGCAGTCCACCACTGCATCATGTACGGTCAGCCAATCCATACCAAGAATAACATCGAATTCATCAAATGGTAGAAGCATCAGATCAACCAGAAAACAGGATTCTCGAATTATTAGGGGGCATCTCTTGCACACTTTATCAACGAGTACATATTGACCTAAAGGGTTTGACACTCGAATTACGAACTCAGTAGACTCAACAGGTAGAGTCTTACTGGATGCTAAGGTTTCACATACATATGAATGAGTAGAGCCGGGGTCAATCAATGCAATCACACTAGTATCAAAGAGAGTAAAAGTACCAGTGATAACGTCAGGGGAGGATGCCTCCTCTCGTGCGCGGATGGCATATGCTCTAGCAAGAGCACGGGTCTCGGATCAAACAGCCGTATCAGAGGCTCCTCTCTGATTACCACCCCTACCTCTAGAAATTCTCGGGGGCCTACCTCTAGCCGTCGTTCCACTAGGTCTTGCACCTTGCGTCTTATTACTCTCATCTAGCTCGTGCAATCTCTAATGAAGTGGTCCTTGAACCGCATCCATAATGAGCCCTATTAATGCAGACTTACCCCAACATTCACCTAGGTGTCGTCTTCCACATTGGGGGCATTCAGGTTTCTCTCGACGATTATTGCCCACACTAGCTACCGAAGTAGCTCGGGAGTCCGTCAATGGTCGGGCTCTGATGGAAATTCCCGCAGTCGCCCTCGACTTATTAGTGTCCTCCCTGAACTTCTTTACAGCCGAGAACGGAGCTTTACTCGCCAATCTTTTACGATAATCTCTTGTTTCAAATTCAGCCTTCTTCTTCTCCTTTCCAAGTTCTTCCTCCTTGCAGGCTCGTTCGACTAGTGTTACAAACTCCTTTATCTCCAAAATACCCACTAGCAGCTTTAAATCTTCATTCAATCCTTCTTCAAATCTTTTGCACATAGCAACCTCATCAGCCACACACTCCCGAGCATACCGACTAAGTCTTACGAACTCATGTTCGTATTCGACATCTGATCATACGGCCTTGCTTGAGTTCCAAGAATTCCTTACGCTTCGATCGATGAACCGTTGACTAATGTATTTTTTTCAAATTCGATTGAAAGAAATCCCAAGTAACTCGTTCGTTTGGGACTATGGAAATTAAAGTCCTCCACCAATAGTAAGCTGAGTCTCGCAACAAGGATATAGCACACTTAAGACATTCATCGGGTGTGCATGACAGTTCACCTAACACTCGAATGGTGTTATCGAGCGAACTCGGCCTTTTCGGCATCATCAAGAACTATGGCATTGAACTCCTCAGCCCGCGCTTCCTAATCAGGTCTCTGGTGGTTTACTCAGCCTCACGGGATCGATGAATCGGAGGCATTGCGGGCTCTTGGGGTGCAGTATTTAAATTCGGGAATGGTTGGACAGCCGGATTGGGTCGGGCATATTGCACGACCCACTCACTCATCATGGTGAAGAAGGCTTGTTTCACCCTTCATTTTGATTATTCGTGGATGACCGAGGCTCAACAGCGGCGTCCCTTGCGCGGAGCAGCCGCTACACTTTCAACGTCATCCGCCAAGGGTCTCTACCCCCGGGTTCCATTTGTTAATCAAAACAAAAACTTCAACCATCAGAAGTCATCACCTTTTTAAGCACTAACAATTTGGCATGTATAGCTAGACTCGCACGCGCTATGGTAGTCCTAGAACCGACTAAACCATAGCTCTGATACAAAAAAAATGTAACACCCCAAACCTGTGACCGTCACCGGATTTGACCACGTGGTGTTACCGGGCTTACTTCCCTTATTCCTCTCTTTGAAATGTTTAATTTTTGTTCTAGGCAGGCTAGCTAACTGCGTCACTGTCACCTTAAAAGTCATATCTCGAGTTCCAGAACTCGAAAATCAGTTCCGTCAATTTTCCCTGAAACTAGACTCATAATCCCATCTACACATTTTTTTCTAGAATTTTTGGTCGAGCCAATTAGTACAGTTTATTAGTTAAATTCACCCCTGTTTCAGAGTTCGACTACACTGACCTTTGCGCATTACGACCTGGATATTATCTCGTACAGAGCTCCAATGCTCATGCCGTTTGTTTCTAATGAAACTAGACTCAAAGGGGAATCTATGCATATAAGGCATAACTCCTAATTGTTTCTGGATAATTTATGGTAAATTTTCAACTTCGAAATAGAGGATCCAGAAACTGTTCTGGCCCTGTCTCACGAAATCTCAAATATCTCTTAAAATAAGGCTTATATGGTCGTTTCGTTTTGTCCATATGAAAATAGATTCATCAAGGTTCAATTTCATAATTTATTCACTATTTAATTATACTTCTACTATTTTTAGTGATTTTTCCATCTCACCTCACTGCTGCTGGCAGCATCTGTTACTAAAGCAAACAATGACTATTTCATAATTCTTCCATGGCCAACTATTTCATCATACATAATGCAACTATGGCCACCTTATCAAAATTGAGGTTTCTAAGGCTCGTGACCATAGGTTTTAGAATCACACTCAACCGACCACATAGGCCATTTTCGCATGGCTTAAAGTTTACAACCCACAATTCAACAAAACAAAATAGCCTATACATGCCAAATGTTCTCCTAGTTCAACTACGAAGACAATACCAAAAGATTTCCAGCCGGTGTGATGACTTCAACGACGGTTTCGAGCACGCATAAGCGATCTGAGTCCAAGAGACCTAAAATGGGTGACAAGAAAACACCGAGTGAGTTTATAACTCAGTAAGTCATAAGCATTTCACAACCATCCGTTACTAAAATTATCATAAAATGAAATAATGAAACAAGGCCCATTGTTCCACCATACCGAACTACCATAGTTCCTTAGACCTTTCGGATCAATGTCATACCAAGTCATACATTTACATTTCATATACTATTCAATAGGATATTTGAAGCAATTTCCATTCATCATTTCATTTCCGCAACAATCATGCAATTGAAATCATCACATAGATTTAAAACTTACCGACTCAACCCCGAGCATGAACATAGTATCTATTAGCCACGAACTCAAGGTACTTACTCTTTCCGCTGTCCATACTCCACTCGATGAAGACACACCCTCCATATAATTGTTTGATCAGAGATATATATATATATAGAGTACGCACACACAGTGCTTAATACTCGATTTCGCACACTTAGTGCCATGTGATTTAAGCCCGCACACATAGTGCCATACCCTTCGAGCTCGCACACCCAGTGCCGTATATTTCCAGCATGCACACTTAGTGCCATATATTTCCAGCATGCACACTTAGTGCCATATATTTCCAGCATGCACACTTAGTGCCAATCTCACACCGTACACACGTATTGCCAAGACACTTAGTGCCGAAAGCAAACTTTCTACACATTTCACTATTTCTTTTACATTCAACAATGTCATCATTCCATACACATACATTTTCATTTACATATCATCTCATTAAACACAATTGCATAGATATTATGATCATTTAAAACAATACCAAATATATGCTTAATGACTTACCTTATATTGGATGAAACGATTTCCAATCGACTACTCGATTATCTTTGCTTTGCCTTTGTTTGATTCTCCCCTTTTGGTGTCTTGATCTCCTAGTATAAATACATTTAGTAGTTAAATTTCTTGCTGGATACTTATGTGTATAATTTAATGGTTTTCACTCCATTCACAACTATCCTTGTTCAAAATATCAAAACCTTAGCCAACATTCAATTAATGCATCAAGGCCGAATGTATTATCACTATTAAGGTAACCTAGTCTCAAGTATTTTCAATTCTAATGTACAACATCTCAAATTCCCATGACCGATCACACCTATTCTTACTTTCCAATATTCGAAATAATCAAAATCACCTCCTAAACACAATAGTCATGGACAATGCCGAATCCTCAAGTGTTTGAACATAAATTATTTTACTAATATAAACATTCACGAATCATATTCATAGGAAGACCGATTTCTTTCCATAGCACATTCATCATCCATACTTAGATGAAACAACCAAAATCCTTCCTTTATACCCTAGCCGAATGCTCCAATCATCCATACAAATTACAAATTTTTGCATGGCTAAGTAGGAGCCACTTAACATGCAAGAAAAATAATCATAGGAGAAGAATTTATCATTCTAAGTAAGCTCCTATCTCCAACACTAAATCATTCGGCATTTTGCCTAGACACACACAAGAAATCTCAACTTCCTTGACCTTACCAAGAGTGCATCCACCATTCAACTTAGCATATTACAAAACCAAATCAACAAACTCAAAGCTTACCTCCTAGTAGCCAAGGTACTTGCCAATTGACTTGAGTAAATCTCCTTCTTTTCACCCTTTGTTTGGCTATAGCAAAAGAAAGAAAAACATGAACACTTTTTTTCTTCTTCTCAAGCCATGGCAATTGTAACAAAATGAGAAAGGATGAACAACAAAATTTTTTTTTCTCCTTTCTTTTTCCTCAACTCACGGCAACAAGGGGGGGCATCCACACTCTTTTTTTTTTTTGTTCATCATTTCCCCTTTTTTCTCCATTTCTTTATTCTTTCTAACATGATCCATTAACTAGACATGTTTGAAACATGTTCCCTTTGCCCATGCTCTTTATTTTATTATTTCTAACATCCACCATTAGCAAAACATGTTCAAGACATGTTTTCTTTTGCCCATCTTCATTACCATGACCGGCCACTTCCTATAGTTGGCTAAATTGACATGCAAATCCCTCATGTCTTTACTTCATGCATTATTTGGCCACTTAAAAATTCACCTATCACATTTTCACGTCCTAACACATGGGTCCTTTCTTATGAATTAGCACCTAATTAATAAAATCAAGGCACAAAATATTTACGCATACAAATTCCACATACAATAAGCACAGAATATAACACCTAATTATTCTTGTGACTCGGTTTTGTGGTCCCGAAACCACTCTCCGACTAGGGTCACATTAGGGGTGTCACAATTCCTAACTCATAATTATTTTTTTTAAATTTCTAGTGATTTTCCCAATTCAGAATAGGGGATTCCGAACTCATTTTGACACTGTCTCACAAGAATTCAAATATCTCATCATATGAGATTCCTTTACTAGCACCATTTCCTTTAGCTGAAACTAGACCTAATAAGATTTAATTTCATATTTTATTCGGTCTCTAACTCAATTTCCAATATTTTTGGTGGATTTTCAAAGTCGGACTATTGCTGCTGTCCAAAACTGTTTCAGTGTAAATTCATAGTAACTATCATAAGCTCATTGATCATGGACTCATCATTTCATGAAACTCGTATCTCATTACACAATGTAAGTTAACATGATATTACAACACAAATTCGTAATCATATCATTTCATGAAACTCGTATCTTATTTGCACAATGTAAGTTAACATGATATTACAACACAATTCGTAATCATAAGCATAAGGATGGTTCATCTTTCAAACCTTTTTACTTGTTATCATGTATACGCATACATACGCATGAATTTTCTTACTCATCATTTATGACATTTCAATAAGGCATCACTTATGAGTATAATGTACGTAGCTGTACATATCCATAGCATATCAATTAACTTTACCTTTATCACTGCACCCATCTCAGGACTTTCATCGCATTATTCATTATAATACCCGTTGAATTTCTCAAAAATTTTGATAGATAATCCATTTACCGTCAAGTCATACAAGTGGTCATCTCAAGTACGCACTCCCGCAAACCTCACATCTTACGGCGGGATTACCAGTCCAGGCTAAATCCCCCATAATATAAACTCATAGAGTATTGTTGGGATTACCAGTCTAGGCTAAATCACCTACAATGATATATACTCAAATGAGATCGGATCTGAATTACCAATTCAGTCTAAATTCAGATCCTAATCGGATTACCTGTCCGGGCTAAATGCTTAATGCACACATATTCTTTGGGAGTCTTGATCACTCAAGGAACACCCGTCCGGGCTAGATCCTTTTCTATATTTGAGATCAACAGATTACCCGTCTGGGCTAAATCCTTTTCTGCAACACATACAGGATCTCAAGTCATGTAAGCCATGGTTTATCCATCGGATTTCCCTTTTTATTCAACCAGGATTTTCTCTTTTCATCAAGTATCTCATTATGCATTGTAATGCCCCCACGCCCGAGACCATCGCCGGAGTCGAGTATGAGGTGTTACTAAGCTTACTTTAACATTTTTAGAACTTTGGATTACTGTTTCTACATTCACAGCTTTTAAGCTACTTGCATCACAGTCACAAGAAAAATCATATCTCGAGTTACAAAACTCGAAATCAATATCCGTAAATTTAGCTTATTTAATACTCACATTATCAAATTAATCCTTAACTCAAATTTTGGAAAAATTACAATTTTACCCCTAAACTTTTGCATATTTACATTTTTGCCCCTAGGCTCGGGATTAAACTTTATTCCTTATTCTTATGTTTTACAACATGCTGATCACTTTTCTCTTCTATGGCAACATCAAATTCTCACTCTAACATGTACTTGTGACTATTAGGTATTTTTACCGATTAAGCCCTTTTACTCGTTTTTGCTTAAAATCGAGTAGTACAAGTTGTCTAACATAATTTAAAACTTCATATTCTATCATAAAACATCAAAAACACAAATTTCACCTATGGGTATTTTTCCAAATATAAACCCTAGGTTAAATTATTGCTCACATAAGCTTTATCGAGTTACGGGATCTCAAAACGTAAAATCATTAAAAGCGGGCTTGGAATCACTTACTATGGAGCTTGGAAGCTTGAAACAAACCCTAGCTATGGAGAACCCTTGAAATTTCGGCCTAATGAAGAAGATGGAGAAAATTGGCTTTTAATTTTGTTTTAATTCATTTTAATAACTAAATGACCAAAATACCCTTACTACTAAACTTTCCAAAAATTCCTTCCATGTCCTAATTTTGTCCATGAACTTAAAATTGGTCAAATTGCTATTTAAGACCTCCTCATTAATATTCCAAAACAATTTCATACTAAAACTTCTAGAATGCAAGTTTTGCAACTTATTCGATTTAGTCCCTACTTTCAATTTAAGCACTTTAGGCATAGAATTTCATCACGAAATTTTCACACAATCATGCAATCATATCATAAACCTCAAAATAATTATAAAATAATTATTTCTATCTCGGATTTATGGTCACGAAACCACTATTCCGATTAGGCCCTAATTCGGGATATTACATGCATAGCTAATCATGCAATGTACATCCAATTCAATACATTTCCATGTTTATTTAGACATTAGTCCATGAAATAAACATGGTATTGCATATAATTATATTCAGGCATTTGTTACAATATAAAATCTTTATATCAACTAAATTAATATCCATCACACTATGCTAACACATCAATTTAAGTTCAAGTATGAACAATAATATCGTTGCATTATCATTGGCATATGAACTTACTTCGGTTTCGAGTACAACTATTTATTTCGAGTTTATGCTTGACCTTGTTCAACCTCGTTCTAAGCCCGAATCTTGTTTTCCTTGATCTATAATATCACATTTAGCCTGCTAATTAGTCACATTATTCATGTGGGTCCAAAAATCATATTTTTAAAAATTTTCATTTTGACCCTTAAACTTTCACATATTTTCACTTTTGCCCCAATGCTCGTAAAATTATTTTTATTCAATTTATTTACATTTAAAGCCTAGCCAAATCATTTTCATAACTATGGCAGCCCCCAATTTCCACTAAATCACCCTTTTATGACTAACTTATAACTTTTACGATTTAGTCCTTTTTAAGCATTTTTACCGAAAATCACTTAGCAAAAGTCGTCTATTACACACCGATCCATCATATTCTACCATTAAACATAAAAATACATGCATATCATTCATGGGTAAATTTTTAAACATAAACCCTAGCTCAAAATAATGGTAGAAATGAGTAGAGCATGTTATTGGGATTTCAAAAATGTAAAGAACATAAAAAACGAGGTTTGAATGCACTTACTATTGAGCTTGGAAGCTTGAAAACCCTTACCATGTCTTCTCCCATGCAATATTCGACCATAGGTAGAAGATGGACAAGAAATTTGGCTTTTATTTTGTCTTTTAGTCCATTTAATGACTAAATAACCAAAATGCCCTTTTAGTCTTTCTTTGAAATTTTATCCATCCAAGCCCATTTTTGTCCAAAATTTTAGAACTTGGTCAAATTTCTATTTAAGACCCTTTAATTAAAAATCCAATTCAATTTCATACTAAAAACTTCTAGAACTCGTATTTTGTAATTTATTCAATTTAGTCCTTAAAGTCTAATTGAGCACCTTAGACATAAAATTTCTTCATGAAATTTTCACACAAGCATGTAAACATATCATAGACCTTATAATAATCATAAAATAATTAGTTCTACTTCAAATTTATGGTCTCAAAACCACTGTTCTGACTAGGCCTTAATTCGGGATGTTACATACTTGGTGCCTATAAACACATCTAAAACATGTATAAGACCAAATCAAAATGCACACCACATATTCATTCATAAATTCCTAATATTAGCTAAACCAATATGCCACAATTTGGCACCATTTCACAACAAAGTATACCAAACCTACTAACATAATTATAAATCATTCAATACCATCATTAGACTTACTAAAATTACCAAGACATGTACTATTCCATATATGTACATTAACTTACAATATCAAACATTAAACTAGGTTTAGCCCTAACCATCATTCATAAGTAACATATAGATAAACATGTAACACCTCTAACCCGTATCCTTCGCTGGAATAGGATTACAAGGCATTACCGGATAACTCACTTCATTCTTAAACATTTATACATTCATACTCACAATGTCCCTTATAAGGTCCTATGAGACTTAAAACATGCTTAGAAATGGTTCGGGAAAAAATTGATAACATAAGCAAACTTTAGGAAACTTAGAAAATTTTCTTTAATTTCAAGGTCACACGCTCGTGTGAATAGGCCATGTGCCTCACACAACAACTAGACACGCTTGTGTCATAGGCCGTGTGAAAATAGGGCATACATACTGACTTGCACCACATAGCCAAGGACTCGCCCGAGTGCCAAGCCGTGTGAAATCTAAGGGAGGTTACTAACTTGGGTCACACGGCCGACCACACGCCCATGTGCCAGCCCGTGTGCCATACATGACCAATAGACACACTCGTGTGTCTAGACCGTGTCAAAACTGTAGGGTATACTGCCTTAATTCGAAAGGGTACCTCAGGGGACATACGGCCGTGTAACATGACCGTGTGTTGCACATGGCTGAGACACACCGTAACATCCTAGTTTAGACCCTATTACGAATAGTGGTTTTGGGACCACAAATCCGAGTCAGAAAAATATTTTAATATTATTTTTGATGTTTATAGTATGTGAATTGATATGTGTGAAAATTTCGTGTGAAAATTTTATTGTTTGTGTGCTCGATTTAAGAAAAAGGACTTAATCGCGTAAAATGCAAAAGTTAGCTATTAAATGTGTAAGTGCTGAATTGCTATTGTTTTTATAAAGTAGGGTCCTTGTTTTGAAATTTGAACATTGAATAATAGCATGGACGGTATTGGGCTTATAATTGATGATTTTATAATGTTTAATTAATGGACAAAATGGTAAATGATATATTATTAGGAATTAAATAAACAAAACATAAAATAGCCATGCATTCTCATCTTTTTTTGGCTGAAAGTTGAAGGAAAAAGAATCCATGGTTGCTTAAATATTGCGGCACACTTAGAGGCTTGAATTAGGTATGTGGTTTGCTCGGTTTTTGATAAATTTTACGTTTTTGATATCGTTGCTTCGTGTTTTATCTAGCCCATGCCTTGATTTTCAAATTTGATGATGATTTTGTGTTTTTCCATTGTTGAAAGCTTGATTATATTTGTGTTTGATGATGAAAAATAAGTATGTGTTAATAGATTTTCATGTTTAAGTGATTTTTAGTAAAAATGCTTATTTGGGATTAAATTGTCAATTTTGTAAATTGAGGGGTTGAAATGTGAAATAAATGAAAGAAATGGGTTGATATGAACCTTATAAAAATTTGGCTATACTAAAGTTTAGTGAAATTATGTGTATTTTGTGTTTTGTGAAATAGGGACTAAATTGTGAAAAATGTGAAATGTTAGGGGCTTAAGTGTAAATTTCCCTTTTATGTGTTTTTGGGTGAATTTGAGTATATGTGTGATTAAATGAGTTTAGTTTAAATTAATTTAGATCAAGAAAAGAGGAAATTGGATTTGGATTGGGGGAAATCTAAAGTTGTCGAATAGTCGTCTCGGTTCGTTCATCTTCGTCCGAGGTAAGTTCATAAGTAAATAAATGTCGTTAAATTCGATTTTATATATTTTAATAGTGTCGAATTGAATTATTACTTGTGTATATGTATATGCCGAATTGAATTAAACATATGAGTAATATTTATGAGCTTGAATCGATCGAGTTACGACGTCTGAAAGCCCTGTACGAACCTTAGGAATAGTTAGGATACATATGTCATGACATAGGATCCTGATATGTGATTTCGTGTAAGACCATGTCCGGGATGTTGGCATCGATTCATGATTTACGTGTAAGACCATGTCTGGGACACTGGCATAGTATATGAGTTCGTGTAAGACCCTATTTGGGACAATGGCATCGATATGTGATTACATGTAAGACCACGTCTGGGATGTTGGCGTTGTACGAGCTTTTCGACTATCCGAGTATCCTTATTAATTCCAAATGGTTTAATAGGCAATATCGAGTTAAGATCGAATGTGAAATCGCGCTAAAAGGACATGTATGTACTAAGTTAAATGATTGACTAGTAAGGTAAGTATATACTTTATATGAATATATGAAATGTGCATTATGAAAGTGAGAGTTAAATATGCTTCTGAATATGTGTGTATTCGGCCAAGTGGAAAATAATGCTAAAGTATATGTATTGATATATGAAGTTGCAAGCTTGATAATTGTATCTGTGGTTATGGTTAGTATGATTCAGTTTAATTAAGTTGAATTATGAATGTCATTGAATTGATTTATTTGCTTATCACTTACTAAGCTATTCAAGTTTACTGTGTGTGTATGTTCTTTGTTTTTATAGATTTTGAAAACTAGTTATGAGCTCGGGGATCGTCAGAGAAATCCCTCACACTATTGATCGCTATTTTGGTATTTCAAAAGTTTAAAACTATGAACATATGGCATGTTTAGGCTAGTCTTTATGTTAGTTGATTTTAGAAGTATATATGTGTATAAGCTAGTCTTAATGTGTTTGAGTTTGAAAGTGTATATATTTGAAGCCATGCGAAAATGGCTTGATTATGAAGTTAATGTTTATATTTGGTCTTGGTTTGAACTTATTGAAAGTATATCCATGGTATATTATATTGTGAAGCTTGATTATGTATTTCAGTAATATGGTAAATAATGGATGCTATATGAGTTAGTATATATCATGTATTAGTTAGATAATATTCAAGATATATGCTTGGGGTGTATTCGGTATTTATTTATGGTTTAAATTAATGATATGTGTATATCATGATTTATTCATCTTGGTAAGTTTGACATACTGGGATGTATATTTTGTAATAGGAATTGGGTTGATAGTGGAAGATGATGTGCCTATACGTTTAGTCATGATTTGTTAATTGAATTCATATACATATATATATGCGCATATGTCATGTTTGCTAATGTAGTAAATTGGTCAAGTAGAGACAAATTGGTATATAATTTAGACTTATTAATATACTAGTAAAATAGGTGTTCTATGATCATATCTATTGTGACCGAGAATGGTAATTGGTATATTATTAAAATGGATATGAATAAATGATTATGTTGTTGTTTACTTTGGTACATAGTTGATGGTTAAAAATGGTCATAATTGGTGCTTAAATCTGATTAATAATTTGGCCATGTGTTTGTGTTTTAAGTATGGTAAATTGGCATATAGATTGAGTGTATTTTTTTTTAGTTGGCATTGGTGTTCAAAAATGGTATAAATTAATATATTTATATGTTCATGCTTTTGTGACTAAGAAGAGGTATGTTTAGTTTTAAATGATAAGTGTTTAAATGAAGTATATCAAAATGTATGACTATTGCCGTGTGGTTGTTTTAACTTGCATTAAGGTGCAAAGCATGTTGTTTATATTAACTAATATCCATGCCACTTATGTGAGTGGTATTTAAGTTGAGTAATATTGCTCATATAGTTTTTAAATGTGCATTTGTATTGATTATGAAGTGGTATATTTAATATTAAGCTAATGTATTAATCATTTTGACACATGTTCGGTATAGGTTAATTAAGTAGACACGATTGATTATAAGTAAGTATTAAGTGATAAAATTTGAAATTGTATTAAAGTTTCGAAATTACTGGTTGAAATAAATGTTTTTAGTGTGGATGAATTACAAAGTATATAATGTAATGAGTGTCTGTTTGAGTTGTACTATGTCAGGTAATGCCTCGTAACCCTACTCCAGTGACGGATACGAGTTAGGGGTGTTACACACATGCCCATGTAACATGATTGTGTGTCGCACATGGCTGAGACACACAACCGTGTCTCTGCCCATGTGGACAAAAATAGGCTATTTGCAAAGCCAATTTGCCACCCTAACCACAAGCATACATAACAACCAAATAGCACCATTTCAATACATCTTTAAGCAACCAAAAATCTACCAATTCATACACATATCATTCCATCTATTCACAACCATTTCCACTACTCAATTCCACAACTAAAACATACCATTTCACTATGTCAAAAACATCAAACATACATAACTACTAAATGCATTTATCCATCAACTTATCACCTATTTCATACTTCAACATATACCACATGGTCATCTCAAATCAAACCACAATATGCCAACTTCCAAACATTATTACATCAATTAAAAACCAATCAAAAGAGCAACCATTCCAAACAAACCAACACTTAGGGCATTATATACATTACATATATATATCTTACTAAACACAATTCAAGCCAACTTAAATGGCCATATACCAACATTTAAAAGCCAAATCACATGGCTAAAATCACAACTCAAAACATATCAAGATGACACTAGCCTATACATGCTATATACCAATATAAAAAAAAACTTCCAAAAATACCAATGAGATGATCGATAGTGTGATGACGTTTCCCGAAAATCCCCAAGTCCGAGCTAGCTTTGATAATCTATAAACATGGAAAGAACACACAAAGTAAGCTTTCAAACCTTAGTAAGCCATATACAAATAAAGCTATCATATAAATCACAACATTTCCATCACTAGGCCAAGTACAAGTAAACATATATATATACACAAACCTTTCTAATTGAATACATATTCATTTTCTTATGTAAACTCATCACTTACTTCACTTTTCAATACTCGTATAAAATTTGTACGTGCCTAAGTCATTTAACTCATTAATACATTCATTCTCGACTTGTCTTTGCCCATTGAACCATTCAGAATCGTTAAGGATACTCGAAAATTATGTAAACTCGTACAATGCCATATCCCAGATATGGTCTTACATGTTATCACATATCGATGCCACTGTCCCAGACAGGGTCTTACACGAAATCGATTAACGATGCCAATGTCCCAGACATGGTCTTACACACAATCTCAATACAATGCCAATGTCCCAGACATGGTTTTACATGTAATCACATCTCGATAACTTAATGTCATGACATTCGTATCCTTTACTATTCCTAGGGCTCGTACGGGACTTTCGGATGTCGTAACTTCATTGATTCATACTCATACTTGCTCGTTTGACATTTGTAGAAATTTAATGATAATTAACCATATGTATTTCAATTTAAAAACATTTATTTGCATATGAACTTACCTTGTAGTTGGAATAGACGAATTGGATCGATTACTCGATAACTTTCATTTTTGATCGATCTAAATCTTATTTCTTTCTTTCAATATCTATATAACTTCAAAATTAACTCTTTTATTTCTCAATTCATTCAATTTCATCCAAAACACACAATTTAAGCCAATTTTTACTTTGGCCCTAAACTTTCACATTTCTTACAATATAGTCCTTATTTCACAAAATAAAAAATTACACAATTTATTTCTAATTTCATGCTGGCCAAATTTCATATAGCTTCATATCAGCCTATATTTTCATTTATTTCACAAATTTAACCACACATTTTACACTTTTCACAAATTAGTCCTTTTTATGAAATTTCACTAAAAATAACTTTACAAAACATGATAATCTATCAACAAATACTCATTTTCCATCCTCAAACATTCAAGAACTCAAGCATTCATCAATGGAAATTTCAAAAATCACCAAAAAAATCAGAAATTAACTACAGGCTAGCTAGTACTCAAAGCAACGATCATAAAAACGTAGAAATCATAAAAAACCGAGGAAAACATACCTCAATCAAGCTAAACGAATGCCAAAATTTTCAATGCTCCAAACCCTATTCTTTTCTTTAGTATTTGGTGGTGGAAGAACTAAAAATGATGAATGAAATTTTGTTTATTTGATTTAATTAACCTTAATAACCATTTTACCATTTTAACCCTAGTTATAAAACATGAAAACTAATTAATACATGTCCATAATAGTCCACTCAAGCTATTAATGGTATAATTGCAGCATAAGGACCTCCCATTTAATAAGCCATAGCAATTAGGCACTTTTAACTTATAGAAAGTAACTTTTGTATTTTACACGATTAAGTCCTTTTTCTCAAATTGAGCTATTAAATGATAAAATTAGCTCACGAAATTTTCACACTTATTTATTCACATGCTGTAAACACCAAAAATAATATTAAAATAATTTTACGACTTCAGATTTGTGGTTCCAAAACCACTGTTCCAATTTAAGCTAAAACCGGGCTGTTACAATTCTCCCCCTTAGGGTTTTTCATCCCCAAAAATCTTACCAGCGAATAGGTTTAGATATTTCTTTCTCATAGCATCCTCGAGTTCCTACGTAGCTTCTTAAACCCTGTGTCGATGCCATAATACTTTTACTAATGCTATTCTTTTATTTCTCAATTATTTGATTTCACGAGCTAGAATTCAGATCGATTCTTCACTATACGACAAATCTGATTGAATCTTAACTTCAGTCGGGGAAATAATATGTGAAGGATAAGATCTGTATCTTCAAAGTATTGATACGTGAAACACATTATGAATCTTTTCTTGTAACAGTCTGGTTTTGACCCTAGTCAGAATAGTGGTTTCGGGACCACAAATCCGAGTCTGAAAAATATTTTAATATTATTTTCTGTGTCTGTGATATGTGAATTTATGTCTGTGAAATTTTTGTGATTTAAATTGTTTGTTTTTGTGCTTAATTATGAAAAAGGATTAAATTGCGTAAAGTATAAAAGTTGAGTGTTAAATGTTAAAGCACCTAATTTGCATGGCTTTTAAAATAAAAGCCCTTGCATGTAAAATTTACCATTTGTTTTAACAGTGGACAAATATGGGCATTGGTAGGTGGATTTTTAATGATATATGCCAAGGGCAAAATGGAAAAATGATTATTAAAGTTATTATAATAAAAATTAAAAGCATGAAATTAGCCATTTCATGCATGTTGTTGTCGAAAATCAAAAGAAAGGAAAACATAAAAGCTTGTTGAATATTCGGCCATGGTTAGCTTGATTTGGTAAGTGAATTTTGTTCGATTTTTGATAATTTCTACATTTTTGTGATCGTTGCTTCGTGTTCTTCAAAACCCATGTCTGAATTTTTGTTTCTGTTAAAGATTTCATGAAATGCCATTGTTGATATCATGAGTTTTGTGATGTTTTTGAATGAATTATGAAGGTTTGGTAGATGATTCATAAGTTTTGTCTTTGAGTTTTTGATGAAATTGAGCTATTTGGGTTAAACTTTGAAAATGAGGTTTTGAAGGACTAAAATGTGAATTAAACAAATTGTATGGGCTTATATAGAAGCCATGAAAATTTGGCTAGCCCTTGCTGCAAAGAAATTTTGCATATTTGTGATTTTATGAAAAATGGACTAAATTGTCAAAGTGTGAAAATGTAGGGGCTAAAATGCAAAGTGCCCTAAATATGTGTATATGGATTATATTGAATGAAATAAATGATTGAATGGTTGAATTTGTATTGTATTAGATCAAGAAAAAAGAAAATAGGACTTAGATCGGGAGAAGTCCAAAATAGTTGAATAGTCGACTCGTTTAATCCGAAATCCGTCCGAGGTAAGTCAAATTAAAATTATGTGTTAATTGAAATAAATTCTGCACATATAAACTGTAATCTGTATTGGATGGCCTTGAGTGCCTGATGGATATCTTTGGAGTAAAGTATGATAATATGTTAATATCTGAAAAGCTCGATATGTTTCTAAGAAAAGTTGACATCTGTCTGAGACATCGTGTAAGATCGTGTCTTGGACACAGGCCTCGATTGAGATTTACGTATAAGACCATGTCTGGGACATCGGCATCGTATCTGATTTCGTGTAAGATCTTGTCTGGGATAGAGGCATCGATATTGAATTACATGTAAGACCACGTCTGAGACGTCGGCATTGTTCTTGTTTATGAGGATCTATATCGTTTCTGACCCGTCTGATGATAGCGTACGAAATCTGAGTTTGAGTATATGAAATGTATAACCTATGCAAGTACGTTTGTATCGTACTAAATTTCTAAATATGAAAAACTCTGTCTCTGTGAAATATTTATGGAAATGAAGCATGACATATATGCAAACAAAGGAGCATGGTTAAGTTTATGAATTATTCTATGAAATGGTTATGAATCTATATGGGTGAATTGTATTTATATGCTTTAGTAGTTAGACCAATTGTATTTGGCTTACTAAGCTCTTTAGAGCTTACTCTGTGTGTTTACTGTCTGTTTTACAATTATCGTAGCTACTGAAGGCTCGGGGATAGTCGAGGAATGTCACCACACTATCGATCTCATTTTGGTACTTTTGAAGGTGTAAATATTTTAAATTATGACATATATAGGCTAGAAGGTTTATGTATTAAGTTTTGAATTGTAATTATAGGTTATGCAATGAAAGTTGGCTATCAAATGGTATGTTTGTGTTAAGTTTTGGTATGGTTTGAATGAGTTTTGAATGATGAAGAAATAGTTGTAATGAAGCATGTTTTGAGCATGAAATTGGCTGAATATTTTGTATTAATGTTGTTTAATTTGGCTTGTAGGAATGACCCATAAAGGGGTGGCAAATTGGTTTAAACCAAGCCTACATTCTGCCACACGACCATAGCACACGGGCATGTTTGTTGGTCGTGGGCTTAAGTTAGTAGCTAGCCAGGAAACACATGGCTGTGGCACACGGGCGTGTTTGTTGGCCGTGGGAATAAGTCAATATATAAGCTCTATTTTGGCACGGATGGTTCGCATGGGCGTGTCCGATGCTCGTGTGGGGCACACGGCCTGGTCACATGGGCGTGTGACCTCTATGGAATTGAAAATTTTTAGAAGTTCTGAACTTTATGAATGTGTTCGGTTTAGTCCCGAATGTCTCTTAAAAGTACATTTTTGGTCTCGTAGACCATCTTAAGAGATGATTGTTTATGAAATGACGTTATATGATATCTGTGATTCTGAATTGGTTTGAAATGTTCTGTTTGTCTGGTAATGCCTCGTAACCCTAATCTGATGTCGGTTACGAGTTAGGGGTGTTACATTTTTAGCTCATACGGCAATGCTAGCCGATTAACAACTGGTCCAACTCGCTCGATAATATCAAACAGCCCAATGAATCTCAGACTCAATTTCGCTTTACAATCAAATTGAAGTATTTTCTTCCTCGGTGAAACTTTCAAAAATACTCTATCCCCGATCTGAAACTCAATATCTTTCTGTTTCAAGTTTACGTAAGACTTTTGTTGATCTGAATCTATTTTTAAACTATCACAAATCACTTTCGCTTTTTCTTCAATCTCTCTAATCAGATTAATCCCGTGAATCTTATTCTTGCTAAGCTCTGTCCAGTACAAGGGTGTTCGACATTTACAACCATATAAAGCTTCGTACAGTGCCATTTTTATACTCAATTGAAAGCTGTTCTTATGTGCAAATTCAATCAATGGTAGGTATCATTCCCACGTACCTTCAAATTCAAGAATGCAACATCTTAACATATCCTCAGAGTATCTAAATAATTCACTTCGATTGACCATCTGTTTGTGGATGGCAGTACTAAAATGTAGCTTTGTACCCAATGCATCTTGCAATTTCTTCTAGAAACGCGATGTAAATCTTGGATCTCTATCTGAAACAATAGAAATAGGTACTCCGTGCAATCTTACAATCTGAGAGATGTACAATTTAGAAAGTTTATCAAGTGAATAATCCATACGCAGGAATGAAATGAGCTGATTTTGTCAGTCTATGAACAACCACCCATATAGCATCTTTCTTACTCAAAGACATGGGCAAACCTGATATAAAATTCATCGTGATTCTGTCCCATTTCCACTCGAGAATCATAATCGGCTGTAGTAACCTAGACGGTACTTAATGCTCAACTTTGACTTGCTGACAGATTAAACATTTCGAAACGAATTTAGAGATATCACGCTTCATACCAGACCACCAGTAAAGCTGTTTCAGATCATTATACATTTTCGTACTTCCTGGATGAACAGACAAACTACTACTATATGCTTCACTCAAAACCATTCAAATTAACTCTGAATTTCTTGGAACACATATTCGACCTCTGAAACTTAAACAATCATCAGCATCAACTCAAAACTCTGAATCAGATTTCAAATCACTTAGAGCTCGTTTTGCTAACAATTCATTGTTAACTTTCTGAGTTTCACAAATCTGTTGTAAAAATAACGGTCTCATTTTCAACTCAGCTACAATCGAGCCGTCATTAGAAAGAGCCAACTGAGTATTCATTGCACGTAGAACAAACAAAGTTTTTTGACTTAATGCATCAGCAACAACATTTGCTTTTCCTGGATGATAATCAATGAGCAACAACATTTGCTTTTCCTGGATGATAATCAATCACTAACTCATAGTCTTTGACCAATTCTAACCATCTCCACTGTTGTAAATTTAAATCTTTCTAAGTTATGAAATATTCCAAACTCTTGTGATCTGAGTAAACATGACATTTCTCACTGAACAGATAGCGGCGCCAAATTTTCAATGCAAACACAATAGCTGCTAACTCTAAATCATGCGTCAGGTAATTGTCCTCATACGGTGTCAATTGTCTCGAGGCATAAGCTATGACTTTACCTTCTTGCATCAAAACACAACCCAAACCATTTAACGATGCATCGTTATAAATTATGAATTCTTTACCTGATTCTGGCTGAACTAACACTAGAGCTTCGGTTAATAAAGCTTTCAGTTGACTGAAACTTTTTTGGAACTTGCCCGACCACTCAAACTTAACATCTTTTTGTAGTAGTCTCGTCAACGGAGTTGCAATCATTGAGAAACTTTTTACGAATCATCTATAATAACCGGTGATTCCTAGAAAACTTCAAACTTCAGATACATTTCTCAGAGGCTTCCAATCTAATATTACTGAAATCTTACTTGGATCCTGATAAACCATAATTTATACATATTTTTACCCCATGTTTAACGCATATTTCCCATTAGAATTGATGAATTCGATGCTCCTAATGCTTTAATTTCATGTTTTATACTTAGGAGAGCATAGGAGAGCGAAAGGAACGAGAAACGGGCCAAAAACAGAGAAAATGGGCCAAAGTACAAAATCAATACGGTCTGGACCTACTCACACGGCCAGACCACAAGGCCTTGTCAATTTGGCAGGCTCGAGCATGGCCTGAAGTAATCGCACACGGGCGTGTCCCTGCCGAGCCCAAGTTGAGTCCAATTCGGAAAAGGCTAAGTTTGAGGGCTCTTAGGCATTCCAAAGCCTATAAATACACCCTAGAAGAGGAAGAAAGAGGACACACAGAATAGGGAGTAAGGAATTACTCCAAGGAAGCCGATTGATCCATCTTAGAAGCCAGATTCATCATCAAAACTGAAGATCTCTCCTCAATTTCCCCTTTAGGAGTTTTGGGTTTTCTTTATGTTTTGTATTCTTTATTATTCTGAGATGTTTTCTTATTTAGTTATGAAGTAAATCCCCTAAATACCTAATGGGAATGAAACCTAAGACGAATCTTGTTATTATTTTCTAAATTGTATGATAAATATTTAACTTGTTCTTAATTATGTGTTCTTAATTCTTGTTTTGATATCTGAGGATACTGATTCAAGATAAGCTCTTATTCAAAGGAGGAATAGACCTGGCTAATAGTACATTTGTCATAATTAAGCGGAGTTGTTTGCGCGCTTAGACATAAGGTGACAAGATTTTGCCAGATTAGGGTGAAACCTAATAAAGGGATCCATAGATCGAGTTAATGCAACCCTAGGGTGTTAATTGGAGAAAGGTCTCAATTATTCAATCTAGGTATTAGACATTATTAGTCTTGAATAGGGATAATAACATAACTTAAGGATCTCTACGGAACAAGTTAAATGAATAAATCATCTGATTCGAAGCTAGAATAACAAGTACAGTTTAGGTAGATTTTTCTTTAGGTATTGTCTTAATTCAATCGATTTTACCAAAAGCAATTCCCCAATTCTATTCTCTGTGAGTTCTTAGTTTAGATAATTAGTTAGTTAAAAACAAAACCTCTTTATTCCTTGGCTAGATAATAAAAAGACAGTCATTACTAGTACTTTTAGTTCCTTTGGGTTCGACAATCCAGTCTTGCTAAAACTTTACTACAATTCGATAGGAACACTTGCCTACATCGCGATAATAGTTAGTTTCAAGAACGATTAATTATAAATATTTAAAACCTATTACAAAATCATGCGATCAAGTTTTTGGCGCCGTTGCCCGGGAACTAAAATATTAGGAACACTCAATTTTTATTACTTTAGCCATTAATTTTTCTTGCGAACTAATTTTATTTTTAATTTTATTCTAATTTACTAATTTTCTTGTTCTTTCTTCTGGCAGGTTTTTTTTTATAGTTTATGACTAGAAGAAACCCGTCAGGACCACTACTTTTTGACGAAGAAATCGATCGCACAGTTTATAGAAACCAAAGAGAAATAAGGCGAAGCCTAAAATACACAAAAAACGAGCAAAAAGACGATACTCAACCCCTAACCGAAGAGATGGATGAAAACCAAGACAATCAGCTACCTCCTGTAATTGCGGCTAATCAAAACATTGCTCCACGTACTATGTATGATTATGCTAAACCTTCTTTAACAGGAACTGAATCAAGTATAGTTAGACCTGCTGTAGCTGCAAATACTTTTGAACTGAAACCTAACACAATTCAAATGATACAACAGTTTGTTCAGTTTGATGGTTTGCAGCATGAAGATCCCAACGCTCACTTAGGAAACTTTTTGGAACTATGCGATACATTTAAAATTAATGGCATTTCTGATGATGCCATTCATCTTCGGTTATTACCTTTCTAATTGAGGAACAAAGCTAAACAGTGGTTGAACTCGTTACCGCGAGGGTCAATCACCACTTGGGAACAAATGACCGAAAAATTTCTACTAAAATATTTTCCGCCGGCTAAAACGGCTAAATTACGTAATGATATCTCTTCTTTTGTGCAGATGGATTTAGAAACACTTTACGATGCATGGGAGAGATACAAGGACCTTCTAAGAAGGTGCCCTCACCATGGGTTGCCGCTTTGGCTTCAGGTTCAAACATTCCATAATGGCCTGAATCCTTCGACTCGGAAAATGGTTGACTCAACTACTGGCGGAACCATCAATAATAAAACACCTGAAGATGCTTATGAGTTCATAGAGGAGATGTCGTTGAATAACTATCAGTGGCAAGTCATGAGGACAAAGCCAACGAAAACAGCCGGTGTTTATAACGTCAATTCGGTCACCATGCTCTCTAATCAGGTAGAACTCTTAAATAAGAAAATTGATGGTTTTCTTAGTTCTTCACATGTTCACCCAGTAATGCATTGTGAAGTAAGTGGAGGTGGAACAAGCCATTCGGAATACCAACCTTATGGCCATAACATGGATAACGAGCAATTAAATTACATGGGTAATAATCCCCGACTTCAAAACAATCTATATAGTACCACTTATAATGTAGGTTGGAGGAACCACCCAAATTTTTCATAGGGAGGCCAAGGAAATTAGCGACCACCTCTCGGCTACCAACAGCCATCCTATCAACAGGAAAAGGAACCGAACCTTGGAGAGATGCTCACAAAGTTTATCTCGGTATCAGAAACCCATTTTCAGAATACCGAAACGACACTTAAAAATTACCAAGCGTCAATCCAAGGGCTCGAAACTCAGATAGGCCAGCTTTCTAAGCTAATCTCCGAACGACCACAAGGTAGCTTGCCAAGAATACTAAACCTAACCCAAGGAAACAGCTCAACGCAATTAATGTTCAAAATGAAGAAGGATTTATTGAGGCTGAGCCAGAACCGAGGCAAGAAATAGTGGTAAGCAAAGGTAAAGGTGAGGTAGATTATAATAAAAACAAACCAGTGACTGTCGAATATAAACCTCATGTGCCATAGCCCAACGCGACAAGGAAAGACCGCTCAGATGAACAATTTGGTAAATTCCTTACACTCTTAAAAAAATTACACATTAACTTACCGTTTATTGAAGCTCTATCACAGATGTCAAATGCAATGAAATTTTTAAAAGAGCTTTTAGCAAATAAGCAGAAGTTGGACGAGGCGTCGCATATGGAGTTGAACGCAGTTTGCTCAGCTATTCTCCAAAATAAACTACCCAACAAACTAAAAGATCCAGGGAGTTTTACAATTCCTTGCTTAATTGGTAGTTTAGATGTTAATAATGCATTAGCTGATTTAGGGGCTAGTATCAACATTATGCCTTACAAAATGTTTAAGCAACTAGGTCTCGGGAAACCCAAACAAACTAGGATGAGCATTCAATTAGCGGATAAAACTATAAGATTTCCTAGGGGTATTATTGATGATGTGCTAGTTAAAATCGATAAATTTATATTTCTCGTTGACTTCATTGTTCTAGACATAGAGGAGGATAGCAACACTCCTTTAATTTTAGGAAGGCCCTTTTTAGCAACTGCTAAAACAATTATTGATGTTGGCACAGGTGAACTTACACTCCGTGTGGGAGACGAAATAATCACCTTTCAAGCTCGTAATTCTGGTAACACATTGAAAATTGAAGGTGATCGTTTAACCCATTCTACTAAAACTGACAGTATGGTGCAACCTACTTTGCAGGAAATGAGTCTGAAGGAAGCACATGAGTCATTCTCAAGCAATACTAGAGGACCTACTCATGAAGAACGAAGACTGAAAATAGAGGAGCTAGATGGATGTCGAACAGATAAACCGAGAACACACGATAAACGAAAACTACGTCAGAACGAGCTCGATACCTTTCTAAATCAACTTAAGGTTGGCAATAAAGTCTTATTAGATGCCGCAGATCCTTACATTATCACTCCCAGACCGGATGAAGAAATCCCTCTTATGATACTTAGTATTTTTCCATTCGGTATAGTTGAGGTAAGTCACCCCAAGTTTGGCACTTTTAAGGTAAACAACACCCGTTTAAAACTTTATTTTGATGAGAATGATAGTAGGAATGAGGAGTATAAACTTCTCAAACCACCAGACCATTCAATGGAGAGGTAAGTTGAGCTCAGACTATAGCAACCCGAGCACTAACAATATTAATTTCTTTAAATTTTAGTATTTAACACCTAACTTACTAATAGAGATCTTGAGTACAAGTTTTTCTACAAAGACATGGCCAAGCACACGGGCGTGCTTAGGGCCGTGTGAAAACAGGGCAAAAGATTTCCCCAACATGGGCTACGATAAAACGCCACGGCTGTCCGACATGGCCGTGGTCGAACCTTCCAAAACAACACAGGCGTGCGACACGCCCGTATGGAAGAACCGTGGGTGAACCTGTTAAAACAGCACAGGCATGCGACACGCCTGTGTCTAGTACTCGTGGTCGAACCTGTTAAATTAACACGGGAGTGGACCTTGCATACACGAGCGTGGGAGAAGCGAACGAAGCTAGACACGATCGTTTGACATGGCCGTGTGCACCCATACGCCCAAGGAACACGGGCGTGTACTAAATGTCAGACGTGCCCAAATTTAAAATTCGCGAATCACACGGGCTGAAATTGGGGAACACAGGTATGTTACCTGCCCGTGTGCTCTAAAATCTAGAAAAACCCTGCACTATTCATTGTCTTCCCCACCCAAAAACCCTAACCCTAGCAGCTGCAAGTCCACACGACCTCCTCGCCACGCCGTGCGCCGCATCCAACTCCATTTTTGCTGCTCATTCTCCCTTTCTAGCGTTTTTTTTTACTTTTTTCCCTTTAATTGCACTCATTTTTCTTGTTAGTTATCATAGAACTATGTATTTTTCATGATTATTTTCATCTTTCTCTCACTCACATTTTATTCATAGAACAAGCTATTATCTTTTTCATGTACAAATTCTTACTCTTTATATGATTCCTCTACTTTATTTGATTAGTTAGAAGTAAATATTCATGATTAGAACAATAGACATACTCATGCCTTTAGTGTTAACATTTTTCATCCGTCACACATGTTGCATTCCATGAAATTCGTTGCCATTTTCACGACATACAATTGATTGCTTTGATTAACTTGTTGGTCTTAGTAGTTGCTAAAATTATGATTGTTATTTACAATTTGTCTTCAGTTTACTTTGATCATTCCTCAAGATGAATTAATGGTTTTGATTGTAGGTACCATGTCATCTTCACGAGGAAAGAAAATCGCCGTACCTGCTTCCAAGAAACGGAAGGGAGCGTCATCTTCTGCGGGTCCAACCGCGAAAATTCGTCACCCTCTCCTACAGTTCCCCTGTGGGCTCCAGGAAGAACTTTTCCAAATACTTCAGGCCCAACCTTTAATTGCGGGCCGCTGCATCAACTGGGCTGTTGTAGAACAAGTTCAATTGGCTGATGTATTCGGGCCCTCCTAACCACTGATCCTTGGGAGCTGTTCTTTGGGATCATCGAGCCAACATACCTCGAGCTCACGATGGAACTATGCTCAACGTTCCATCTTCAGACTATAATGATAAACTACGATGATCCCGGCACGGTCCAATTTTGCCTAGGCGGATTAATCCGCCAGCTAAGCGTTCCAGAGTTCGGTGCTGCATTGGGCTTATATACGGAGGAGTTCAAGGAGTGGAATGAACTACATGCTCTCACTAGCCACATACACTTCTCTCCCTCAAAGTGCTGGCACACTTTGGCCCCTAGCGCGGCCTCCTACAATCCTAGCCGCTCCAAAGCATCAATTCTCCCACCTTCCCTGAGGTACATACACGCCATTTTGGCTTACACGATTATAGGAAGCCGAGAGAGCATTGGCGTTGTCAACACTCATGATGCCTACTTTTTATGGTGTATGTTGCACGGGCAAGTCATCGACCTTGCCTATTTCATCGCCTTCAGCACTAGACAAAGCAGCATAGGAAAAGGGTCATCTCCATTAGCCCCTATGTGATGCGATTGGCTAAACACATCGGGCTCCTTGACACCGCGGCCCAAGAATCATCCTTGACCCTTATTGGCCAGATGTCTCCACAAGGCATCTCGAGCATGCTTAGCATGAGGATGATCGAGAGGTGCCAAGGAACCTACCTCCTTAATAGCGTCTCGCCTAATCTACCAAGGAGGAGGCCTACGAGGACATTCCTGATGATTTCCTTCCGCAGCACGAGGACCCACCATCCCAGCCACCACCACCCTCTCGTCCAGTTCATGCGACGGATTGATATGCTGACATCTCTGAGCGTCTCACTCGATTCGAGCAACAGTGTTTTCATCGATTTGACAACATTGATGCTACTCTACAGCAGATTTGTCAGCACCTTCACATCTCATCACCAATCCCACCTCGCGAACCATCCAGCGATTAAGATGTTTAAAAATATTTATTTATTATTTTATGTTTTTAATTTTTATTAAAACTAATTTTTATTTTTATTAGATTTTAGAATTTTATTTTTAATTATCAATTTTGGTTATTTCTTTATGAGTAATTATTCTTCCTAATATCCCCTAAAAAGTTCTTGATCTTATCACAGTTATATAGAGCTCTTAAGCTCATCATCGCATAGGAACTAAAAACTCCATTGGGAAAGGTTCTCCACGACTGCCATGTCCTGATCGACCATGACCATAGCTACCACTAGATATAATATTCTTTTGGCACAGGACTTATGGACAAATGAACCTCTACCACCGCCGGAGTATCCTCCTCCACTCTCGCATCGATTACTCTCCAAAACTACAGTTCAAGGAATTCATCATACAGGAAGTTTCACTTCTCTCCCTATCTTATTTTTATATTCTAATATCTATCTTTGTACATTGAGGGCAATGTACATCATAAGTGTGGAGGGATATTTATTTCATTATCAAAAAAATCCCTGAATGACTGCGTTGTTCTCTTGAAAAGCTCTCATATCGTATTTAGGATAAATTTAGATATATTTATGACGATGATTTGCATTTATGAATTGATTGTTTAAGCCTCAAGACATTAGAGAATCAAACATGATAAGTTGATTTTTAATAATTTAAAATTTTATGTTGTTTCCCCAAAGTTAGGTATTACTTTGAGTTAGAATTCACAAGTTTTAAACATCAAAAAGCCATAATTTTTGTGAGATCTTTTAGCCTTTTGAGCATCTATTAATTCTTTCATGCTCAGTTTTATTATTGCTTTGAGTGCGTCAATATCGAACTGTTATTCTAGAACTTGCTTGATTATTCATGTCAAGACCACACTATTTGATTTGATATGTCAAAATGATTAAGGCACTTAGGATTAACCCACTCATGCCATGAAAAGCCTACCTCCAAGATTAACCCCTAGTAAACCCCCTTGAGCCTAACAAGCCATTTCTTGTATTACCCTTAATATTAACCCTTAACCCATTATTGTTGAAATCCCCTAAATTAATCCCTATTTTTGTCGAGATTTGAGTTGAAGAAATTGCTTAGCTATGTCTTGTTCTTAATAGTTAGTCTATGTTATTTAACTTGTTCTTAAAAAAATGTATACACATTAGTAATTCCATATTCTAAGAAGAAGCCCTGTTGTATGCAAGTGATGATTAACCCTTTTTATAGTTGGGCAATTTTTCAATTCAATGTCGATTCTAACCCTTTCTTTCAGCTTGTGACCACACCCCCTAACCAAGCCTCATTACAACCTTCTAAAGACCTTTTGATTGATGTATCATCTTAAATTATAGTGGTGGAGATTTGATTTTCATGCAAGCCTATGGTAATGAATTTTCATTATTGACTATTGAGTGCTTCATGTATTGTCCTTAAACACCATGAGTGATTTGAGTTAATCTTTAGTGAGGATGTGAAACTCTATGATATTCTGAATCAAAGGTAATTACTTAGATGAGGGGAGACACCTATGTTTGCATGATTAAATACTCAACTTGGAATGTTTGAAGCTTTTATGTTCTTTTAGTTGTATTCTCAATGTATGATTACCTATGGATTATTTTGAGATATTATCGATAGAAATTATAAATTGAGAAGAATTTATTTGATTATGAGTTGAGAATTTTGCTTGAGGACAAGCAAATGCTTAAGTGTGGGGGTATTTGATAAACCGTAATTTGTACATATTTTTACCCCATGTTTAACACATTTTATGGATGATTTCCCATTAGAATTGGTGAATTCGATGCTCCTAATGCTTTAATTTCATGTTTTATACTTAGGAGAGCATAGGAGAGTGAAAGGAACAAGAAACGAGCCAAAAACGGAGAAAATGGGCCAAAGTACGAAATCAACACGGCCTGGGTCCCCTCACACGGGTAGACCACATGGGCGTGTCAATTTGGCAGGCTCGAGCACTGCTTGAAGTAATCGCACACTGGCGTGTCCCTGCCGAGCCCAAGTTGAGTCCAATTCGGAAAAGGCTAATTTTGAGGGCTCTTAGGCATTCCAAAGCCTATAAATACACCTTAGAGGAGGAAGAAAAAGGACACACAGAATAGGGAGTAAGGAATTACTCTAAGGAAGCCGATTGATCCATTTTAGAAGTCAGATTCATCATCAAGACTGAAGATCTCTCCGCAATTTCCCCTTTAGGAGTTTTGGGTTTTCTTTATGTTTTGTATTCTTTATTATTCTGAGATGTTTTCTTATTTAGTTATAAACTAAATCCCCTAAATACCTAAGGGGAATGAAACCTAGGATGAATCTTGTTATTATTTTCTGAATTGTATGATAAATATTTAACTTGTTCTTAATTATGTGTTCTTAACTCTTGTTTTGATATCCCAGGATACTGATTCAAGATAAGCTCTTATTCAGAGGAGGAATAGACCCTGTCTAAGAGTACATTTTTCACAATTAAGCGGAGTTGTTTGCGCTCCTAGACATAGGGTGACAAGATTTTGCCGAGTTAGGGTGAAACCTAATAAGGGGATCCATAGATCGAGTTCATGCAACCCTAGGGTGTTAATTAGAGAAAGGTATCAATTATTCAATCTAGGGATTAGACGTTATTAGTCTTGAATAGGGATAATAACATAACTTAGGGATCTCTACAGAACAAGTTAAATGAATAAATCATCCAATTCGGAGCCAGAATAACAAGTACAGTCTAGGTGGATTTTTTCTTAGATATTGTCTTAATTTAATCGATTTTCCCAAAAGTAATTCCCCAATTCTATTCTCTATAAGTTTGTAGTTTAGATAATTAGTTAGTTAAAAATAAAACCTCTTTATTCCTAGGCTAGATAATAAAAAGACAGTCATTACTAGTACTTTTAGTTCCTTTGGGTTCGACAATCCAGTCTTGCTAAAACTTTACTATTGTTCGATAGGTACACTTGCCTACATCGCGATAATAGTTGTTTCAAGAAAGATTAATTATAAATATTTAAAACCTATCACGAAATCACGCGATCAGATCCACTTGAATACTTGATACTGACACATATGCCCCAGAAGATTGACTTCGTGCAACCAGAATTCACATTTACTAAACTTTGCAAATAACTGCGTGTCACGCAAAGTCTATAGCACTATTCTCAGATGTTCGGCATGCTCGGATTCATCATGGGAATAAATCAAGATGTCATCTATAAACACAACAACAAATCTATCCAAATACGGTCTGAAAATCTGATTCAATAGATCCATAAAAACAGCAGGTGCATTCGTTAATCTGAAAGGCATAACTAAAAACTCATAATGTCCATACCTCAATCGGAAAGCTGTCTTTGGCACATCAGAGTCTCTAAATCGTAACTGGTAGTAACCTAATCTCAAATCTATCTTTGAAAATATAGCAGCCCCTTTCAGTTGATCAAACAAATCATCTATTCCGGGCAGAGGATATTTATTCTTAATATTCTCTTTATTAAGCTGTCGATAGTCGATGTACATTCTTATAATTTTGTCTTTCTTTTTCACAAACAAAACTGGTGCACCCTGTAACAGTTCGATTTTGACCCTAGTTGGAACAGTGGTTTTGGGACCACTTACTAGAGTCAGATAAATAGTTAAATATTATTTTCCGTGCTTATGATGTGTGGATTATCATATGTGAAAGTTTCATCTGAAAATTCAATTGTTTGTGTGTTCAATTTGATAAAATGACCTAATCGCGTAAAATAAAAAAGCTGCCTGTTGTTTGTAAAAGTGCTTATTTGATTTGTCTTTGTTAATGAGAGGTCCTTATGAGGATATTAAGCCATTCACATGGATGCTGGACATTTATGGCCTTAATATATATGAATTTATAATGGTTTATAAAAGGGCACAATAGGAAAATTGTTATTAAAGTTATTATTAATTAAAGAAAAACATGAATTAGGTGATATATTCATCACCATTACCAAAATTCCCAAAAGAAAAAGAAAGAAATAAGCTTGCTAGGGTTTGGCTGCCTATTTTGGTGATTGAGGTATGTGTTTTGATTAGTTTTTGATAATTTTTATGTTTTTGTAATTGTTTCTTCGTATACTATCAATCCCATGCCTTAATTTCGGATTTTGATGATGATTTTGAAATGTTCCATGGATAAATTCATGATCTTTATGTTGTTATATGATGAAATAGGAAAGTTTAATGTTGGGTTTATATGTTTTGTCTTTGGATTTTTGATGAAATTGAGTAATTTGGGCTAAATTGTAAAAAAATGATATTTTGAGGGACTAAAATATGAAATAAATGAAATGTATGGACTTGTATGAGAGCTATGAAAATTCGGCTAAGCTTGTGTACAAGCAAATAATGTGTATTTTGTGATTTTGTGAATTAGGGACTAAAGTGTAAAAATGTGAGGGATAGTTTGAAAAATGCCCTAATTGTGTGTATATAGTTGTTTTGAATGAATTTATGATTGAATAAGTTAAATTTGAATTTATATAGATCAAGAATTAAAGAAAACGGAGTTAGATAGGGAAAGTCGAAAGTTGTCGAGTAACCGATTTCATCCATCCGAATTTATACAAGGTAAGTCTATATACGAATAAATGTATTTGAGATTGTTTATTTATACTTATTTGTCATTGAACTATGATGAATGAGTATATAGGTTGAGAAAGATGAGACAACCGAGAAAGTATCGACAAAGTTCCGACGTCTAAAAAGCCCCGTACGAACCCTAGGAATAGTTAGGATACATATGTCATGACATAGGATCCGATATGTGTTTTTGTGTAAGACCACGTCTGGGACGTTGGCATCGTATTTGATTTCGTGTAAGACCCTGTCTAGGATAATGGCATCGATATTTGATTACATATAAGACCACGTCTGGGATGTTGGCATTGTACGAGCTTTCCGAGCTATCTGCGTATCTGTAACACCCCTCACCCGTATCCAACACCGGGACAGGGCTCGAGGCATTACCGAAACTTTATACTATCAGTATACTAACTCGGGTCACAAAGTTTCACTTGAATTTAAAAATTTTCAATCATGAATATCTCGTCTCTTGTATAGGCCTTCGAGACCTATTACATACCTAAAGGCAATGCGGGACAAATTCGAGCACGTTCGATGAACCTTAGTCTCCTCAAAAAATTTTCCTTAACATAAAGGGTCACACACCCGTGTAGATGGGCCGTGCGGACTCATACGCCCGTGTGGCTTGGTACATGCCCATGCCCTTCAACCATGGGCAACACTGACTTATTAACATGGCTAGGACACACACCCGTGATGCCTGCCCGTGGGCGACACTGTTAATTGAACACAGCCATGGCACACGCCCGTGTGGCCTACCTGTGACAGCCCTAAAGTGACCCTAGTCGGAAAGCGGTTTCGGGACCGCTAAATCGATTCACTAAATTATTTGAGTATGATAGTTACTGTCTAAATATGTGAATATGCATGTGTGAAAATTTCTTAATTGAATTTTTACTTAATTATAGGTGAATTTTAGTGATTAGGACTTATGTGAGAAAATTTAGAAATGTGCTAAGCAAATGTAAGGTGGCCTATTAATACATGTGGGAAAATGGTTGTCTTTGCATGTTAAATAACCCACTTCCTAAGGTGAGTGGCCGGCCATGACAAGATTATGGGCAAGGGAACATGTTTCCAACATGTTTAGTTAGTGGATTATGTAAGGGAGAATAAAGAAATGGAAAAAAAAAAGAAAAGGATGAAAAAAATGTGTGTGGATGCTCTTTTGCCGTGAGAAACAAAGAAAGAAAAGGGGAAGAAAATTTGTTGCTCATCCTTGGGTGCCTTGGCCGAATAGAAGAAAGGAAATTGAAAAAAAAAATATTGGTGTTCATCTTCTACCTTAGGAGCCGAAAGTTAAAGAAGGAAGGGGGATATGGCATTCGGTCATCTTAAGCTCAAAAACAAGGTTAGTAATTCATGTTAGATTTTGGGATTTTAGCTTAACTTAAGTTAGTTACTAAGTTCTTCAATTAGCCCATGCTAAAATTTGGATTTCGGTGGTGAATGAAGCATTCGGCCATGGTTGATAGTGAAGAAATTTGATTACCTTCTTCATGTTTGAATGAGTAATTGTGGATGGGTGAAGTATGAGTTAGTTAAATGTTCATATAGGTGGTTTGGGTGGTAGGAAAAGAAATCGCTTGTGTGTGTATGTGTAATTGCGAATTTGAACTAGGAAGTTATTGAGTAATGTTTGTATTTTAAGTGATAGAATAGAGTGAATGCTTGGAATGTGATGTAAATGAATTATAAGTTGGATTAAAGGCTGTTATATTGTCTTATCATTTCCGGGAATGTGCTTTGTCAAAGAAATTGAGGGTTGATGTTTAAGTAATGTAAGTATAGGTATATTCGCTTGTAATTTTATAAATGTGATATGAGTGTTAAGTCCGAATGATGTTTAAGTACGAATGTATTTGGATGGATGTGTTTATGAGTATGACTAGAAAATATATGTATATATGCGTATGGTGTTTGATAGTTAACCAATAAGTCATATGTACCTCAACCTTATAATATACATGTGTTATATTAAATCGTCTATTTGAATTGGGATTAAATGAATTCAATTGTTCTTAAACAAGCTCAAGTGCTTAAAGGATCGAAGTTGGATAAGGGAAAGAAAAAAAAAGTAATTGAATAGCCGTTGAAGACGTTCGACAACATCCGAGGTAAGTCACTAAGCATGTATTTGGTATTGATTTAAATAGACATAATGTCTATGTAATTATGCTGAAAGGAATGATAAATTTATATACATGTATGTATGTGGTGATGAAAGTATTGAATGAAAAGAAAAGAGGTGTGATGTATTGAGTTGTTGATTTCGGCACTAAGTGTGCGAAGTAAATGTGTACGGTGATTTAGATTGGCACTTGAGTGTGTAGCTTGAAATGTATGGCACTAAGTGTGCAAGTTTGGACTATATGGCACTATGTGTGCGGGCTTAAATCACATGGCACTAAGTGTGCGTGATCGAGTATTAAGCACTATGTGTGCGAAATCTATATATATATTTCCGATTGAATATTTATACGGAAGGGTGACTTTATCGAGTTGAGTACGGACAGCGGAAAAGTAAGTACCTTGAGTTCATGGCTAATAGATGCTATGTTCATGCTCGGGGTTGAGTTGGTAAGTTTTAAATCTATGTGATGATTTCAATTGCATTCCCGTAAATAAAGTATCGTGGAATAGATGAAAGTTCATTTGATTGCATGATTATTGCGGAAATGAGATGATGTATGGAAATGCCTCTATTATTCTATTGAACAGTATATAAAATGTCATTGGGTGAATTGGCATGAGAATGAACCGAAAGGTCCAAGGAACCATGGTATATTTTCGATATGGATGGAGTACCTAGCCTCGTACATTATTTCATGTTGTGATAATTTTATTGATGGATGATTGTTGAATGCTTAGGACTTACTGAGTTGTAAACTCACTCTGTGTTTTCTTGTCACCCATTTTAGGTCTCTTGGACTCGTATCGTTTGCGTGCTCGGAACCGTCATTGAAGTCATCACACCGGCTAGAAATCTTTTGGTATTGTCTTCCTAGTTGAACTAGGAGAACATTTGGCATGTATAGGCTATTTTGTTTTGTTGAATTTTGGGTTGTAAACTTTAAGCCATGCGAAAATGGCCTATGTGGTCGGTTGAGCGTGATTCTAAAACCTATAGTCACAAGTCTTAGAAACCTTAATTTTGATAAGGTGGCCATAGTTTGTATTATGTATGATGAATTATAGTTGGCCATGGAAGAACTATGAAATAGTCATTGTTTGCTTTAGTAACAGATGCTGCCAGCAGCAGTGAGGTGAGATTGAAAAAATCACTAAAAATAGTATAAGTAGAATTAAATACTGAATAAATTATGAAATTAAACCTTGATGAATCTACTTTCATATGGAAGAAACGAAACGGTCATATGACTCGGATTTTAAGAGATATTCAGGTTTTCATGAAACAGGGCCAGAACGGTTTCTGGATCCCCTGCTCCGACTTTGAAAATTTACCATAAATTATTCAGAAACAATTAGAAGCCATGGCTTATATTCATAGATTTCCATTTGAGTCTAGTTTCATTAGAAACAAACGGCATGAGCATTGGAGCTCTGTACGAGATGATATCCAGGTCGTAATGTGAAAAGGTCAGTGTAGTCGAACTCTACAACAGGGGTGACTTTAACTAATAAACTGTACTAATTGACTCGACCAAAAATTCTAGAAAAAAATGTGTAGATGGGATTATGAGTCTAGTTTCAGGGAAAATTTACGGAACTGATTTTCGAGTTCTGGAACTCGAGATATGATTTTTAAGGTGACAGTGACGCGGTTAGCTAGCCTGCCTGGAACAGAAATTAAATATTTCTGAGAGAGAAATAAGGGAAGTAAAGCCCGGTAACACCACGTGGTCAAATCCGGTGACAGTCACGGGTTTGGGGTGTTACACTACCTGCGTACAACTTTGAGCTAAAATTTTAAGTGCAGGGGACACACAGCCATAGCACACACCCATGGGAGAGAACCGTGTGTCACACGGCCTAGACACACGCCCATGTGTCCAACCGTGTGGACTCTAATAGGCTATTTTCCAAGCCTTTGGTCACCCCTTTCTACTACTTGTGCTTAGTGGTTACCAAGTTTGAGAGAAAACATGATTTTACACTTGTAAATAATCTTAATAAAGCTAGTTGTATGGAAACCTCATATCATTGGTTTCTCATATGAAATGTTATTTTCCATTTAATGTTATGGGTTCCCACGTCACTTTAATTCATCCAAAATTGGCTCGTTCATGTGAATCATTGCCAATTGGTAACAACCCATCACTTGTATGCATAATTTTGTAGGGCATAGCCTACTTCAATTAAGCCAATTTTCATGGCCATATACAAAGAGATAAACACATTTTTACATGCCTTCATTTGGAAAATCAAATGAAACATATAATAAAATACTCAAAAATACTATACATGCCATTGAACAAAATAAACTAAGTCTTTATACCAAAGCTTGTCTAGTTGATAGTGTGTTGACTCTCCAATCGTCTTCTAGTCGTTATGAGTCCTTGAGCTCTGCGAGACGGGGAAAAAGAGAGGGGTAAGCATTTTAATGCTTAGTAAGCTCGAATAATCAGAAAGTAAACTTACCGAGTAATTAGCATACATCCATACTTAAATCATGAAATCATCAATTATGAAATGATTTCCTATCACATGCACTCAATCAATAAGTTAGTCACATAACAAAGCATCATGTAATTTATGTAGATGAGCTCACCATTCATCATCTTATTGACATACATCATATTAATCCCGTTGAGTTTCTAGGAAATCTCGATGGAATACCCATTATCTGTTAATTCTTACGAATGATCATTTCACATATATGCACTCCCGTGAACCTCACATCTCATGGCAGGATTACCAGTCTAGGCTAAATCCCTCATATCATAAACTCATAAGGTGATGTCAAGATTACCAGTCCAGACTAAATCCCTTATAGCGACAAATACCCTTAATGAGCTCGGATCTGAATTACCAGTCCAGGCTAAATTCAGACCCTAATAGGATTACTCGTCCGGGCTAAATCCTCAATGCATATATATTCTTTGGGAGGCTCGATCATTCAAGGAACACCTGTCTGGGCTAGATCCTTTCCATACTCGAGATCACGGATTACCCGTCTGGGCTAAATCCTTACTGCAACACGTGCAGGATCTCTTTACACATATCAATGAGGGTTTATCCATCGAATTCCCTTTGTCAACCTCATCCAAGACATTTTTCACATGTTACCATCAAATATGCATTTCTATGATATTTCATGCTAATAATAAATGCAATCATCATGCATTCATAAATCATTCAATTATGCATATTAGGGGTTTGCTTTAAGTTATCCGAACTTACCTGGTATTCTTTTCGAAGTTGTGTTTCGGTTATTTTGAAACCTTCCGTTTACCTTGATCGACCTCTGAAATTTGTTCCTCGGGCCTATAACAGAAAAATTAACTCATTAATAGCCCACATTATACATTTCAAGTTTAATATCTACCCCCGGTCCAAATTACCGTTTTGCCCCTAACCTTTCACATTTTTTTCGATTTAGTCTCTAGGCTCCTATAATGAAACACATGCACCCAAGCCTAGCTGAACACTTTTCCTTCTTTTGGTAGCCCATATTTTCCATATTTTTCTCATTTCTACCACACATTTACATCTTTTGCAAAAATAGTCCTTATAAGGGTTTCTCATGAAAACCAACTAGGAAAAGATGTTTAATACACATTCATCTTTCATATTCCTCCATAATCCATCAAAATACAAGCAACTCATGCATGGGTAAATTTTTAAACATGAGCCCTAGCATGAAATATGGGTAGAAATGGAGAGAGCAAGCTACAGGGATTTCAAAAATACAAAGAACATTAAAAACTGGGCTTAGGAGCACTTACTATTGAGTTTGGAAAGCTTGAAACCCTAGCTATGGAGAGCATGCAAATTTCAGCAACTATGGAGAAGAAGATCAATGAATTTTGCTTCCTTTTTCCTTTTTTATTTCATTTATTACCAAATGAACAAAATGCCCTTCCTTAATAAGCTTCCAAAATTTTCCATGCATGCCCATTTTTGTCCAAAAACTTAGAATTTGGGAAAATTGCTCTCCAAGACCTTTTAATTCATAATCTAAAGCAATTTCATACAAATTGTATCTAGAATCCAAGTTTTACAATTTATTCAATTTAGTCCCTAATTTCCAATTGGACATCTTATACATAGAATTTCTTCATGGAACTTTAACACATGTACATATTCATATTATACGCCTTATAATAATCATAAAATAAATATTTTGATGTCAAATTTGTGGTCCCGAAACCACTATTCTGACTAGGCCCTATTTCGGGATGTTATAGTATCCTTATGATTCTGAACGGTTCAAATGGGCATTTCGAGAAAATGAATGACTTTGTGAAATTGTATCTGATTCAGGTACATTTGCATTGTATATTATGTTGGTGAATGGAAGGTAAGTATATGTATAAATGATGATCTATGATCAAAGTATACGAATATGAGGTTGTGTTGGTATTTGGCTACAAAGTATAAATAATTTGATGATGTTTATATGTTTTAAATGACATGTTTATTTGTATATGGCTTACTAAGGTTTTGAAAGCTTACTTTGTGTATGTTTACATTGTTTTATAGATATCGAAGCTACTGTGAGCTTGGGGATCATCGAAGATCGTCACCACACTATCGAACCTTATTTTGGTACTTTGAAAATGTATATATATTTAGCATGTATAGGCTAGAAATTGTGGGATTATGTTTTGTGATGTATATATATTTAGCCATGTGATATGGCTAGTTTGTGTTTGAACTTATAGTTTGGTAATGGTATATGATATGTGATGCTAATGTGAAATTGTGGTATGTTTTGGTTGGCCGAAAGAAATGGTCAATGTTGAGAAGTTTTGGTAAGTTTGTAGCATTTGATTGAAAGATGTATTGATCATATGTTTAGGTATGATTTTAGTTTAAGTTTTGGTATGAATTGATTGATGAATTGAGATTTGAAATGATTGGTAATGTTATAGCATGAATTATGTATGGTTTGGTATATATATTGGCTGAAATAGTTGTGCATATATGCTTGGTTTGGTGCTTGTAGGTTGACCCAAATTGGTTGGCAAATTGGCTATTCAAATCATCTATTTTTGTCCACACGGGTAGAGACACGGGTGTGTGTCTCAGCCGTGTGCGACACACGGTCATGTTACATGGCCGTGTGTTCCTTGGGGTACCCAACAATTGTAAGTTAGGCTTTAGCACGGCTAAGGCACACGGACGTGTGGCCAGCTGTGTGGCCCAAGTCAGATTCGACCACAGCCAAGGTACACGGGCGTGTCTTGTGGCCGTGTGAGCAAGTCAGTATGTATGCCCTATTTTGACATGGCCTAGACACACAGGTGTGTCTAATGCCGTGTAAGGCATACGGCCTGTTCACACGGGCGTGTGACCTGTTTTAAGTTTTGAATTTTTTTTATATGTTCGGTTTAGTTTCGACTCCTTTCTAATGCATGTTTAAGGTCTCGATGACCTATATAAGGGACTCTATATTAATATTTGATCTTTGATGATTTGATACTTATGAAATGTATATTAATTGTTCTGATTTTGTCCGGTAATGCCTTTAAGCCTAGTTCGGTGACGGATATGGGTTAGGGGTGTTAATTTTATTGGTATCAGAGCTATGATTTAGTAGGTTCTAGGACTACTATAGTATGTGAGTCTAGGTATACATGCCACATTTATGAATTGCGATAGTGTGATGAATCTTGACATTGAAATGTGCTTTTATATAGCAAATAGATCCCAATCGAGCCGTAGCGGACGATGTCGAAAGCAATGCACCTACTCCCGCACAAGGGATGGCACCATCTGATTCTAGACTGGCTACGACTAGCTGTGATGGGGAGGCTAGACAAGCCTTCTATCAGATGATGAATGATTGGTTATTCAACATTAGAACCAATCCGGCTGTATAACAACCTCCACCCTCAATTAATTCTCCACAAGTTCTTGTTATGCCATCAGTGAATCCGGTTCAGATAAGTAAGTCTCCGTAGATAATATTAGAAAGTATGGGGTTGAAGAGTTCCGAGCTACAACGAATGATGATGTTGAAAAATCCAAGTTCAGGTTAGAGAGCATGATAAGACTGTTTGATGAATTGTCTTTGAGTCCTGAGGAATGTATAAAATGTGTCGTTTCGCTTCTGAGAGATATGGCGTACCACTGGCGGAAGGCTTTGATATCAGTAGTTTCGAGTGAGTCACCTGGGATTTCTTCCAAGTCGAATTTCAAAAGAAATACATTAGTCAAAGATTTATTGATCAGAAATGTAAAGAGTTTTTCGAGCTTAAACAAGGTCGTATGTCTGTCACAGAATACGAGCGGGAATTTGTAAGGCTTAGTCAGTATGCTTGTGAATGTGTGTCTTCTAAGGCAATAATGAGCAAAAGATTCGAGGATGGCTTAAACGAGGATATCCATTTGTTAGTCGGGATTCTTGAAATTAAAGAATTTTTTGTGCTTGTTGAATGAGCATGTAAAGCTGAAGATCTCAGGAAAAAGAAAAGAAAAGCTGATTTTGAAGCTAGAGAGGTACAAAAAAGACCATCGGGTAAATCATTTCAGTCTGCATCAAAGGAATTCAGAGATGCTAATAGCTGTTCAAAGGCTAATGTGGGGCATTCGAATAAAGATCGTGCTAGATAGCAGTTGAACTTTAAAGCTCCAGCTACATCCGTTGCTAGTCTCGAAAATGCTAAATCTGATCAACTTGAGTGCAAGAATTGTGGTAAAAGACATCTCGATAATTGTAGACTGTATGATTGGGCTTGTTTTAGATGTGGATCGTTAGACCATTTTATCCGTGATTGCCCTGAATCTGTCGAGCAAGAAAGTGTGCAAAATCCAAGGCCAAGTGGCAATGCATCTCGTGGTAGACTTTCTAGAAATACGAGAAATATAAGTGGCAGTCAAAGAGGGACAAAATATAAAGCTGTTGGATCCGAGGCTCGTGCGCCTGCCAAAGCCTATGCTATCCGAGTTCGTGAGGAAGGTTCATCGCCAGATGTGATTACGCGTACATTTACTCTTTATGATACTTTGTGATTGCTTTGATAGATCCTGGATCGACACATTCGTATATATGCATGAACTTAGTGAATAGTAAGACTTTGTCTGTAGAGTCTACTGAATTTTTAATTAGAGTTTCGAACCCCCTAGGCAGATGTGTTTTGGTTGATAAAGTCTGCAAGAATTGTTCGTTAATGTTTCGAGACACTTGTTTTCTGGCTAATCTGATACTGTTACCTTTTAATGAATTTGATATAATCCTAGGTATGGATTGGTTAACTTTGCATGATGCTGTTGTGAACTGCAAAAAAAAAAAAACTATTGATTTAAGATGCAAAAGTGATGAAGTAGTCAGAATTGAATCTAGTGGTTTGAATGGATTGCCTGCTGTAATATCTTTGATGAAAGCTTTGAGTATTGTGAGAAAGGTTTGTGAAGCCTATTTTACTTATGTAATTGATTTGAGAGTGTCAGAAAAGAAAGTTGAATCTATGCCTGTTGTTTGTGAGTTCCTTGATGTATTTCCTGAAGAACTTTCAGGATTACCACCGATCCAAGAAGTTAAATTTGGCATTGAATTAGTACCGAGAACTACTCCGATTTTGATATCTCTGTATAGAATGGCTCTGACCGAATTAAAAGAATTAAAGTCTTAGTTGCAAGAGTTGACCAATAAAGGGTTTGCTAAATCGAGTTTCTCACCTTTGGGTGCTCTGGTTTTGTTTGTGAAAATGAAAGATGGTACGATGAGAATGTGTATCGATTACCATCAGTTGAATAAAGTGACTATCAAGAATAAGTATCCTCTGCCCCGTATTGATGATTTGTTTAATCAGTTGAAAGGATCTGCTGTGTTTTCAAAGATAGATCTCAGATTAGGTTATTATCAGTTGAGAGTAAAAGATTCAGACATTTCAAAAATTACTTTCCGAACGAGGTACGACCACTATGAATTCTTAGTTATGCCTTTCGGATTGACTAACGCACTTGATATCTTTATGGATTTGATGAATAGAATTTTCAGACCGTATCTAGATCAATTTTTTGTTGTATTCATTGATGACATATTGATTTATTCACGTGATTAATCCGAACAAGCCGAGCATCTGAGATTAGTGCTAGGGATTCTACGAGATAAATAGTTATATGCGAAGTTCAGTAAATGTGAATTCTGGTTGCAAGAAGTTGGTTTTTTGGGTCATATTGTATCAGCATCTGGTATTCGAGTTGATCCGAGTAAGATTTCGACTATTTAGGATTGGAAACCTCTAAGGAATGTCTCTGAAGTCTATAGTTTTTTGGGACTTGCCGGTTATTATAGAAGGTTTGTAAAAGACTTTTCTATGATTGTGACTCTGTTGAAAAAGCTGCTTTAAAAAGATGCTAAATTTGAGTAGTCCGAAAAGTGTCAGAACAGCTTCGATCAGTTGAAAACTTTGTTGACTGAAGCTCCGGTATTGGTACAACCTGAATTGGGTAAGGAATTTGTGATAGACAGTGATGCTTCATTGATTGGTCTGGGATGTGTTCTAATGCAAGAAGGCAAAGTCATTTCTTATGCTTCAAGACAATTGAAGCCACATGAAAAGACCTATCCGACACATGAACTTGAGTTAGCTGCGATTGTATTTGCTTTAAAGATTTGGTGTCACTACCTGTTCGGTGAGAAATGTCATATATATTCTAATCATAAGAGTTTGAAATATCTGACAACTCAGAAAGATCTGAATCTGCGTTAGAGAAGATGGTTAGAACTGCTAAAAGTTTATGAACTTGTGATTGATTATCATCAGAGTAAGGCAAATGTTGTTGCAGATGCTTTAAGTCAAAAATCATTATTTGCTATGAGTGCGATGAATGCTCATTTGGTTCTGTCCGATAATGGTTCAGTTTTAGCGAAGTTAAAAGCGAGACCTTTGTTTTTACAGCAGATTATCGAAGCTCAGAAGATTGATAATGAAATTTTAGCTAAACAAGCTCAGTGTGATGTAGAGTCTAATTCAGAATTCAGAGTTGATAAAGATGATTGTCTGAGATTCCGAGATAGAATTTGTGTCCTGAGAAATCCAGAGTTAATTCAAATGATTTTGAGTGAAGCTCATAACAGTCGGTTATCTGTGCATCTGGGTAGTACAAAAATGTATAATGATCCGAAATAGTATTGCTGGTGGTCCGGAATGAAATGAGATATTTCTGACTTTGTTTTGAAATGTTTGATCTGTCAGCAAATTAAAGCTGAACATCAGGTGTCATCTGGTTTGATACAACCGATTATGGTTCCGGATTGGAAATGGGATCGAGTGACAATGGATTTTGTTTCAGGTTTACCCCTGTCTCCTAAAAAGAAAGATGCTATCTGGGTTGTAGTTGATCGATTGACAAAATTAGCTCATTTTATTCCGGTTCGATCCGATTACTCGCTTGATAAATTAGTTAAGTTATACATTTCTGATATTGTGAGATTGCATGGTGTGCCATTGTCTATAGTGTCAGATAGAGATCCAAGATTCACATCACGATTCTGGAAGTAATTGCAAGATACTCGGGTACTAAATTACACTTTAGTACTGATTTTCACTCTCAAATGGATCGTCAATCCGAGAAAATTATTCAGACACTCGAGGATATGTTGAGATGCTGCATTCTTAAGTTTGAAGGTACGCAGAAATAGTATTTTCCCTTGATTGAATTCGCTTATAATACTAGTTTTTAATCGAGCATTAAAATGGCACCATATGAAGCTTTATATGGCTGCAAATGCCGTACACCTTTGTATTGGACGAAGCTTAGTGAAAATAAGATTCATAGAGTTGATTTGATAAAAGAAACTGAACAGAAAGTGAAAGTGATTCAAGATAGTCTGAAAATAACTTTTGATCATTAGAAATCATATACAGATTTGAAAAGAAAAGACATTGAATTTGAGATCGGCGACAAAATGTTTTTAAAGGTGTCTCTGTGGAAGAAAGTGCTTCGATTCGGTAGAAAAGGCAAATTGAGTCCGAGGTTCATTGGGTCATATAAGATTATTGAGCGCATCGGGCTGGTAGCATATAAATTGTTGTTGTCACCAGAGCTAGAAAAGATTGATGATGTGTTTCATGTATCGATGCTTCGACGATACAGATCTTATCTGTCTCATGTGATTTCCCGTTTGAGATTAAAATTTAGTCTGACATGACTTACGAAGAAAACCGATCCGTATCTTAGCTCGTGAGGTTAAAAAACTGCAAAATAAGAAAATTCCGTTAGCAAAAGTGAAGTGGCATCAACACGATATTAAAAAGGCCACGTGGGAGCCTGAAGATGCTATGAGACTACAATATCCAAATTTGTTTAACAGTAAGACTTTCGAGGACAAAAATCCCTAAGGGGGGAGAATTGTAACAATCCAATTTTGACCCTAGTCGGAACAGTGGTTTTGGTACCACATATCCGAGTTAGATAAATAGTTAAATATTATTTTCCGTGCTTATGATGTGTGAATTAGCATATGTGAAAGTTTCGTCTGAAAATTCGATTGTTTGTGTGCTCAATCTGATAAAAGGACCTAATCGCGTAAAATATAAAAGTTGCTTACTGTTTGTAAAAGTGCTTATTTGATTTGTCTTTGTTAATGAGGTCCTTATGTGGATATTAAGCCATTCACATGGATGATGGACATTTATGGCCTTAATATATATGAATTTATAATGGTTTATAAAAGGGCAAAATAGAAAAATTGTTAATAAAAGAAAAACATGAATTTGGTGATATATTCATCACCATTGCCGAAATTCACAAAATAAAAAGAAAGAAAGAAGCTTGCTAGGGTTCGACTACCTATTTTGGTGATTGAGGTATGTGTTTTGATTGGTTTTTGATAATTTTTACATTTTTGTAATCGTTGCTTTGTATACTATCAAGCTCATGCCTCAATTTTTGATTTTGATGATGATTTTGAAATGTGCCATGGATAAATTCATGAGCTTTATGTTTTTATATGATGAAATATGAAAGTTCGATGTTGGGTTTATATGTTTTGTCTTTGGATTTTTGATGATATTAAGTAATTTAGGCTAAATTGTAAAAAAATGTTATTTTGAGGGACTAAAATGTCAAATAAATGAAATGTATGCACTTGTCTGAGAGCTATGAAAATTCGGCTAAGCTTGTGTACAAGCAAATAATGTGTATTTTGTGATTTTGTGAATTAGAGACTAAAGTGTCAAAATGCAAAAATGTGAAGGCTAGTTTGCAAGATGCCCTAATTGTGTGTATAGAGATTGGTTTGAATGAATTTATGATTGAATAAGTTAAATTTGAATTTATATAGATCAAGAATTAAAGAAAACGGAGTTAGATAGGGAAAGTCGAAAGTTGTCGAGTAACCGATTTCATCCATCCGAATTTATACAAGGTAAGTCTATATACGAATAAATGTATTTGAGATGGTTTATTTATACTTATTTGTCATTGAACTATGATGAATGAGTATATAGGTTGAGAAAGATGAGACAACCGAGAAAGTATCGACAAAGTTCCGACGTCTAAAAAGCCCCGTACGAACCCTAGGAATAGTTAGGATACATATGTCATGACATAGGATCCGATATGTGTTTTTGTGTAAGACCACGTCTGGGACATTGGCATTGACTTATGACTTGCAACATATCTGATTTCGTGTAGGACCCTGTCTGGGATAGTGGCATCGATATTTGATTACATGTAAGACCACGTTTGGGACGTTGGCATTGCATGAGCTTTCTGAGATATCCGCGTATCCTTATAATTTCGAACAGTTCAAATGGGCATTCCGAGAAAATGAATGACTTTGTGAAATTGTATCTGATTCAGGTACGTTTGCATTGTATATTATGTTGGTGAATGAAAGGTAAGTATATGTACAAATGATGATCTATGATCTAAGTATATGAATATGAGGTTGTGTTGGTATTTGGCTACAAAGTATAGATAATTTGATAATGTTTATATGTTTTAAATGATATGTTTATTTGTATATGGCTTACTAAGCTTTTGAAAGATTACTTTGTATATGTTTGTATTGTTTTATAGATATCGAAGCTACTGTGAGCTCGAGGATCGTTGAGGATCGTCACCACACTATCAAACCCTATTTTGGTACTTTGAAAATGTATATATTAAAGTATGGCATGTATAGGCTAGAAATTGTGGGATTATGTTTTGTGATGTATATATATTTAGCCATGTGATATGGCTAGTTTGTGTTTGAACTTATAATTTGATAATGGTATATGATATGTGATGCTAATGAGAAATTGTGGTATGTTTTGGTTGGCCAAAAGAAATGGTCAATGTTGAGAAGTTTTGGTAAGTTTTGAGCATTTGATTGAATGATGTATTGATCGTATGTTTAGGTATGATTTTAGTTTAAGTTTTGGTATGAATTGATTGATGAATTGAGATTTGAAATGATTGGTAATGTTATAGCATGAATTATGTATGGTTTGGTATATATATTGGCTGAAATGGTTGTGCATATATGCTTGGTTTGGTGCTTGTAGGCTGACCCAAATTGGGGTGGCAAATTGGCTATTCAAATGGCCTATTTTTGTCCACACACAGTCATGTCACATGGCCGTGTATCCCTTGGGTGCCTTATAATTGTAAGTCAAGCTCGAGCACGGCCAAGGCACACAGGCGTGTGGCCAGCCGTGTGGCCCAAATCAAATTCGACCGCGGCTAAGGCACACTGGCTTGTCTTGTGGCCGTGAGAGCAAGTCAGTATGTATGCCCTATTTTGACACGGCCTAGACACACGGGCGTGTCTAATGCCATGTAAGGCACACGGCTTGTTCACATGGGCGTGTGACGTGTACTTCTTTTAAAATGTTTAAGTTTTGGAAAAAAAATTGTATGTGTTCGGTTTAGTTCTGACTACTTTCTAATGCATGTTTAAGGTCTCGATGACCTATATAAGGGACTGTAACAACTCGAAATAGGGTCTAAATGGAACAGTGGTTGCGAAACCATGAATCTGAGATAGAAAAGTTTATTGCGATTAATTTTATGATTACCGAGCAATTAGATGCATGCGTTAGAATACCGATAAGAAATTTCAGTGATTGCATGTCGGATTTGCATATTAGGGCTTAATTGAAAAAGTGCATAAATATGAGTTAGAACTCAATCGATATAGTTGATAAATATGAGTTAGAACTCAATCGATATGAGTTCTAAAAGTTTTCTATAATGTCTTAACACGACACTTTTCACCATACAGATAACGTCACCAAATCTTCAAAGCAAACACTATAGCAACCAATTCCAAATCATGAGTCGGATAATTCCTTTCGTGAGATTTTAATTACCTCGAAGCATAAGCCACCACTTTTCCTTCTTGCATAAGTACACATCCTAAGCCATTTCGAGAAGCATCACTATACACCACAAATTCTTTACCTGATTCGGGTTGAACCAATACCGGTGCTTCAGTTAATAACTTTTTCAATTATTCAAAACTCTGTTGACATTCTTTCATCCACTCAAATTTAACATCCTTTCGGAGTAGTCTAGTCATAGGAGCAGCAATTATAGAAAATCCATTTATAAACCACCGATAATACCCAGCTAGCCCCAAGAAACTTCTAACCTCGGTTACATTTTTCGGTGGTTTCCAATCAACAATGGCTGAAATTTTATTAGGATCAACTCGTATACCATCACCTGAAACAATGTGACCTAAAAATCCAACTTCCTAAAGCCAAAATTCACTTTTACTAAAAAATTCACTTTTACTAAACTTGGCATATAACTGCTTATTTCTCAAAGTTTACAAAACTATTTTCAAGTGTTCGGCATGCGCGGTCTCATCTTTCAAATAAATTAAGATGTCATCTATAAATACCACAACAAATTTGTCCAAGTATGGCTGAAATATGCGATTGATCAAATCCATAAACACAAAAGGAGCATTTGTTAACCCGAATGGCATAACTAAAAATTCATAATGATCGTACCTTGTTCTAAAAGCAGTTTTAGGCACATCCGACTTTTTTACTCGCAACTGGTAGTACCCAGATCTCAAGTCAATCTTTGAAAACCATGTCTTTCCTTTTAGCTGATCAAAAAAATCATCAATTCTCGGCAATGGATACTTATTCTTGATTATCACCTTGTTTAATTGCCAATAGTCAACACACAATCTCATAGAACCATCCTTCTTTTTCACAAATAACACAGGAGCACCCCAAGGTGAAAAACTCGGTCTCACAAAGCCTTTATCAGTCAACTCTTGCAATTACGACTTTAATTCTTTCAACTCTGCTGGTGCCATTCTATCGAAGCAATCGAGATCGAAGTTGTTCCCGGTATCAACTCAATACCAAATTATACTTCCCTGACTGGAGGCAAACCCGACAACTCTTCTGGAAATACATCCGTGAATTCACACACAATCGACACGGATTCAACTTTCTTTTCAATTTCTTTTGTATTAATTACATACGCCAAATAAGCTTCATAACCCTTCCTCAAATATCTCTGAGCCAACATCGAAGAAATCACACTAGATAATGCCTCTGATTTGCTTGATTCAACCCGCAGAATTTTACCACTTTGACACTTTAATTCTATAACCTTTTCTTTGCAATTTACTATAGCATCATGCAATGTCAACCAATCCATACCCAAAATAACATCAAAATCATCAAACGGCAACAACATCAAGTCAGCCGAAAAGTAATGACCCCGAATCATTAAAGGGCATTTCTTGCATACTTTATCAACTATCACACATTTGCCTAATGGATTCGACACTCTGATCATAAATTCTGTGTACTCAACAGGTATATTCATACTAGACACCAATTTCATGCACACATATGAATGAGTAGAACTGGGATCAATCAAAGCATTAACATTAACATCATAAAGAGAAAATATACCAGAAATCACGTCAGGTAATGAAGCATCTTCACGTGCCTTTATGGCATAAGCTTTAGCTGGAGCCCTTGCTTCAGGTTTAGCTGCTGAATCTTTGACTACATTCTTGCTGTTTGCTTTATTTCCAGCTTTCCTCGAATATCTTCCCCTCGAGTCTGCACAACTAGCTTTTACACTCTGAAATTTTTCTTTCTCAACTCTCTCTGGGCAGTCTCTAATAAAATGATCCGGAGAACCACACTGAAAACATTCATTCACTCTACATGGGCCAAAATGATTTCTACCACACTGCTGGCACTAGGGCTTAATAAATCTCGAATTCCCCACACTAGCCACGAAAGTAGTTTGAGATTTAAGACCCACATTTTGCTTCTTAGAATTCTATATGATTGTCCAATCGAAACCTAAGAATGAGGATTCATATTTCTAGATTTTCTAGATTATTATGAGAATGAACTACTCGTTGATCTTTTCTTCCAATTTCTGGTCTCAATCTCTACTTTTTCCTTCTCTTTAAGTAGTTCTTCAGCCTTGCAAGCTCGATCAACAAGTACTACCATTTCTTTTAATTCGAGAATCCTAACAAATACTTTAATGTTTTCATTGAGTCCGTCTTCAAATAGTCTACACATTTTAGCCTCTGTAGGAATATATTCTCTAGAATACTTACTCAACCTGATGAACTCCCTTTCGTATTCAGTAATTGTTATGTTCCCTTGCTTCAATTCAAGAAACTCTTTATGCTTTTGATCAACAAATCTTTCACTGATGTATTTCTTCCAAAATTCTTCTTCAAAAGAACTCCCAAGTTAATTTCTCTTTTGGTACTACTGAAATCAATGTCTTCCACCAATTATAGGCTGAATCCCTCAACAATGATATAGCACATTTCAAGCATTCCTCAGGTGTACAAGACTGGTATTTGTTAGGATAAGCCTAAGAATGAGGATTCATATTTCTAGATTTTCTAGATTATTATGAGAATGAACTACTCGTTGATCTTTTCTTCCAATTTCTGGTCTCAATCTCTACTTTTTCCTTCTCTTTAAGTAGTTCTTCAGCCTTGCAAGCTCGATCAACAAGTACTACCATTTCTTTTAATTCGAGAATCCTAACAAATACTTTAATGTGTGTATGAAATATGTGAAATGAAATATGGATGTGTAATGATTATTGATTTATGTGTGTATGAGTATTTGAATGATACCCGGGCTAAGTCTCGAAGGCGTTTATGCTAGTGATATGTTTGTGTTTGAGCCTTAGTAACGAAAATGAAATATGGATGTGTAATGATTATTGATGTATATGTGTGCATGAGCAATTGAATGATATCCGGCTAAGTCCCAAGACATTTATGCTAGTAATTATATCCGGTTAAGACCAAAGGCAATTGTGCTAGTGACTACATCCGGCGAAGACCAAGGCATTCGTGCAAGTTGTTAAATCCGGGCTAATACCAAGGCATTTGTGCAAGTCGTTCTATCGGGCTAAGACCGAAGGCATTCGTGCATGTGGTTATATCCGGTTGTATTCCAAAGAAGCTTGGGCTGGAGGTGGCGTTGGTTGCTGTAATAAATTTAATTAGTACGCTCGAAAAGCCCAAAGAATAAGGTATGTTTATATGTGCATTGGAAAAGTCGATATGTTTGAGTAACATTCGCTCAATCGACTAACGAGTTTTCAGCTATTGAATTGGTTGATATCTTGTGAAAGTGTATAATGATGAAGTGTGAAGTAAGTATGATTATGTGAATGTGTATTAATGAAATGATTCATTTGGCTATGTGAATGTAATGCTTTAGTTAAAGCTGATTTTATTGCTTGAGACTTACTAAGCATAAAAAAATGCTTACCCCGTTGCTTTGGCTCTCTGTTTTATAGATTTTGCTCGTTAGCGATTGGATTCGGGATCATTAAAGTCGAAGTCATCTACACTATCAAAGCCTCCATTTTGGTATAATTTTGGTTGAACTTTGAAATGGCATGTATAGGACTACCCTATTGTTGAAGGTCATGTACCTTTTGGTTTTGTGTAAGCTTGGATAGCCATGCGAAAATGGCTTATATCGTTTTAGTATGATTCTATAATCGTTTGTATGATGATCATTATGGGGTATGGAATTGTTTGAAAAGATTAGCCATTGGAATGGTTAATCGTGATCACACTTTGTGCTATGTATGCAAAAAGGGCCAATTGAATCGTGGAAATCATGAAATAGGTAATGGTTACCTTGAAAACAGATGCTGGCAGCAGCAGTGGTGTGGTTTTGAAAAATCACCAAAATTTTTAGGAATGGTATTAAATAGTTAATAAGTTATGTAAATGAACCTTGATGAGTCTACTTTCATATGGAAGAAACGAAACGATCATAGGAGTTACATGTTAAGAGATATTAAAGCTATTCTGAGACAGGGCCAGAACGGTTTCTGGGTCCCCTGTCGCGACTTTAAAAATTTACTATAAATTATCCAGAAAGAATTAGAAGTCATGCCTTATATTTTCAGATTCCATTTTGAGTCTAGTTTCATTAGAAACAAGCGGCACCAGTATTAAAGCCCTGTACAGGGAGATATTCAAGTTGTAACGCGCGAAGGTCAGAGCAGTCGATCCCTGTAACATGGGTGACTTTTACTAATAAACTGTACCAATTGGCCCGACCAAAAATTCTAAAAATAAATCCATGGATGGATATATGAGTCTAAATTCAGGGAAAATTTACGGAATCAGTTTCCGAGTTTTGAAACTCGAGATATGATTTTAAAGGCGACAGTGACGCAGATCTCCAGCCTGTCTGGAAATGTCAAATTGGTGGGTGCAATATGTGGATTTGGCTTGTTAACCCCTCGTGTCCGACACGGCGATGGTCTCGGGTTCGGGTGTTACAATTTTATTGGTATCGAGCTACGGTTTAGTCGATTCTAGGACTCTGTGATATGTTTGGGGTCTAGCTATACATGCCATATAGTGATAAATTGATAGTGTGGTGATTTCGACAATCAATTTGTGTTTGTTTATAGCAATGGATCCCGATCCCAACCGAGCAATAGCTGATGATGTGGAGAGTGTGGCGCTGCTCCCACGCAAGGGACAGCGCCGGACTCTCAACCTATGGCCAGCAATCCGAATGATGAGGCTAGGCAAGCCTTTTATAGTGTGATGAATGATTGGTTCAACCAATACATTCGAACTAACATGGCTGTTCCACAACCTCCATTCCCGACTAATGTAACCCCCGCACCTACAATACCTTGATGGCGACCAAATAAGGTCAAGTAAGCCCCGATCGACGAATTACGTAAACATGGGGCCACTGAATTCAAGGCTACAGATAGCGGCGATGCCGAGCAAGCTGAATTTTGGTTGGACAACACTATCCGGTGCTCGATGAGCTATCTTGTACACCGATGAGTGCTTAAAGTGTACCATCTCCTTGCTACGCGATTCCGCCTACTAGTGGTGGAGTACTCGACTTGTGGTGCCTAGAGAGCAAGTGACTTGGGAATTCTTTCAAACCGAGTTCAGAAAAAAGTATATCGATCGAGATTCATCGACCAAAAGCGAAGGAATTTCTTGATCTTAAGCAAGGCTCTATGTCGATTCGACTCGAACGAAAATTTGTGAGGCTTAGCCAGACGCGAGAATGCATTTCGTCCGAAGCTATTATGTGTAAACGCTTCGAGGATGGGCTGAATGATGATATAAGGATGTTCGTTGGCATTCTCGAAATCGAGAGTTCGTAGTACTTGTTGAGCGAGCTTGTAAAGTCAAGAGCTTAGAAAGGAGAAACAAAAAGTTGATGTGGGAACCGAGAATTCGAAAAAAGTCGTCGGAAAGTCTCTTCAACAGCATCGAAGAGATTTCGAGATGATGTGAGCCGGTCTAGAGGCGCCGGGCTTTTCTAGACGAGATCGCGATCGACCCCCTGTGACCACACGAGTCACTTCGATCGCCAGTGGTGGAAATGATCGCCGAGAGAGAGCGGAGTGTCTGCATTGTGGCAAATGGCATTCGGGGAGCTGTAGGTTCCGTGATCGCTCCTGCTATAAGTGTGGATCGGCCGACCACTTTATCAAGGATTGCCCGAGGTTGCTCGAACAAAATGTAAGTCAAAGTGGAAACCCGGGTGCTACCACTGCTCGAAGTAGGCCACCTAGAAATATGGGCAATGTTAGTGGCGGTCAGAGAGGATCTAGAGATGCTACCATCAGATCTGAGGCTCGTGCTCCTGCTAGGACTTATGCCATCGCACGCCGAGGATCTTGCTTCACCGGATGTTATTACCGGTACTTTCACTCTTTTCGATACTAATGTGATTGCTTTGATTGACCCTGGTTCTACTCATTCTTATATATGTGAAACCTTAGCATCCAGTAAGACTTTGCCTATTGAGTCTACTGAGTTTGTAATTCGGTGTCAACCCCTTGGGTCATTACATGCTTGTCAACAAAGTGTGCAAGAAAAGTCCCCTAGTATTCCGAGGTTCTTGTTTTTCGCGGACTTGATGCTTTTGCCGTTCGATGAATTGACGTTATTCTTGGTTTGGATTGGTTGACCATGCGATGTGGTTGTAAATTGCAAAAGCAAGACTATCGATTTGAGGTCTTGTGAATAACGAGATAATTCGGGTTGAGTCTACGGACTTAAAGGGTTGCCACCGTAATATCAGCAATGTTGGCCCGAAATATGTAAGAAAAGGGTGCAAAGCGTACCTTGCGTATGTGCTCGATGACAAGGAGTCGAAAAAAACCCGAATCGATGCCGATGGTTTGTGAATACCGGATGTTTTCCACGAAGAATTGCGGGTTTACCACTGTTCGGAAATAGAGTTTGGCATCGAATTGGTACCGGTACCACTCAATTTCGATAGCTCCGTGTCGTATGGCACCAACGGAATTAAAGGAGTTGAAAGCTCGGTTGCAAGAATTGGTGGACGAGGTTTTGCTCGCCGAGTTTTTCGCCTTAAGGTGCGCCGGTATTGTTTGTGAAAAGAAGGATGGAACCATGAGGTCGTGCATCGACTATCGTCGACTTAATAAAGCGGCGATAAAGAACAAATATCCATTACAGCGTATCGACGATTTGTTCGATCAAGCTGAAGAACCTCGGTGTTCTCGAAAATAGATTTGAGATCGGGCTATTATCAATTGCGAATTCGAGATTGAGCGTACCCAAGACCGCCTTCGAATGAGATATGGTCACTCTGAGTTCCTAGTGATGCCGTTTGGGCTTACTAATGCCCTGCGGTATTTATGGATTTGATGAATCGGATCTTGAGACCATATTTGGATCGGTTCGTAGTCGTATTCATTGATGACATCTTGGTCTATTCAAGAAATGAGACCGAACATCTTTGAACACACGAGGTTAGTCTTTGCAAATTTTACGGGATAAGCGATTATATGCTAAGTTCACAAGTGTGAGTTACGGATAAGAGAGGTTAGCTTCTTGGGGCATGTGGTATCGCATCGGGTATTCGAGTCGACCGAACAAAATTTCAGCCATACTTAATTGGAAGCCTCAGAAATATTCTGAGGTTCGAGCTTTTTGGGCTTCTTAGGTTATTACCGACGATTTGTAAAGGTTTCTCAATGATAGCCACGCCAATGACGAAGCTACTCCAAAAGGATGTTAAGTTCGAATGGACGGAGAAATGTCGAAAGGTTTCGATCAATCGAAAACTTATTTGATGAAGCCCCAATTCTAGTGCAACTCGAATCGGGCAAAGAGTTTGTCATTTATAGTGGCGCATCCCTACTTGGGTTGGGTTGCGTATTGATGCAAGAAGGGCGAGTTGTGGCCTATCGTCGAGACAATTAAAGCCACATGAGAAAAATTATCGACCCATGATCTCGAATTGGTCGCCATCGTATTCGCCTTAAAGATATGGCGACATTACTTATTTGGTGAGAAGTGCCATGTGTATTCGGATCACAAAAGTCTCAAATATTTGATGACCCAAAGAGACTTAAATCTGCGACAAAGACGTTGGCTCGAGTTGTTAAAGGATTATGAGCTGGTCATTGACTATCACCCGGAAAGGCGAATGTGGTTGCGGATGCCTTGAGTCGTAAATCATTATTAAACTTCTGACGATGAATGTGCACATGTCCGTTCGATCCGACAACGTGTTAGTAGCTGAATTGAAAGCCAAACCATTATTCATGCATCAAATTTGTGAAGCTCGGAAGGTCGACGATGAGTTGGTTGCAAAACGGGCGAGTGTGTTCGAACAAGGAATCGGAGTTTCAGGATCGATGATGACGATTGTTTGAAGTTCAGAGTCGTCTGTGTGTTCCAAAGAATTTGGAACTTATTTCGATATCTTGAGCGAAGCCCATTGTAGCCGAATGGCGATCCACGGAGAGTACGAAGATGTACAACGATTTGAAACGTCGGTTTTGGTGGCATGGTATGAAACGAGACATCTCGACTTTGTTTGAGGTGTTTAATATGTCAACAAGTGAAAGCGGAACATCAAGTGCCTTGAGATTACTTGACCGATCACGATACCCGAGTGGAAATGGGATCGAGTCACAATGGACTTCGTGTCCGGACCGCCATTGTCGATGAGTAAGAAGGATGCGATTTGGGTCGTTGTAGATAGATTGACTAAGTCGGCTCACTTTGTCCCGTCGTCGTGCGGACTTTTCAATGGACAAACTAGCCGAATCATGCGTTCTCAGTTGTGAGATTGCACGGGTGCCTATTTCCATCGTGTCGGATAGAGATCCAAGATTTACCTCGCGATTTTGGAAAAAGTTGCAAGAAGCTTTGGGTACCAAGTTGCATTTCAGCACCGCCTTTCACCCCAAACCGATGGTCAATCCGGCGGATAATTCAGATACTTGAGGATATGTTGAGATGTTGCATCCTCGAGTTCGATGGTTTATGGGAACGGTATTTGCCGTTGATTGAATTCGCTTACAACAACGACTTTCAATCAAGTATTAAGATGGCACCCTACGAGGCTTTGTGCGGTCGTAAATGCCGTACACCATTGTTTTGACCGAGCTCGGTGAAAGCAAAATTTTGGGTGGATTTGATTAGAGATCTTTGAGCGAGAAAGTGAAAGTAATCCGTGAAAGTCGAAGATAGCCTCCGATCGTCGAAGTCGTGCGCGGATCTGAAGCGTAAAGACATCGAGCATCGGTGGGAGATAAAGTGTTTCTCAAGGTTTCACCTTGGAAAAAGATACTCGATTCGGTAGTAAGGGCAAGTTGAGCCCGAGGTTCATTGGGCCATATGAGATATCCGGCGAGTCGGTCGGTGGCATATCGTCGATTTTTCCCGAACTTGAAAAGATTCACGATGTCTTTCATGTTTCGATGCTTGACGCTATAGATCGATCCATCGCACGTGATTAGTCCATCGAGGTTGAAATTCAAGCCGATATGAGTTATGAAGAAGAACCGATTCGTATCCTAGCTCGTGAAGTGAAGGAGTTGCGAAACAAAAGGGTTCCGTTAGTAAAAGTGTTATGGCTCAAACACGGGATAGAAGAAGCTACTTGGGAACCCGAGAACTCTATGAAAGAACGATACCCAAACCTATTTACGGTAAGATTTTGGGACGAAAATCTCTTAAGTGGGGAGAGTTGTGACACCCTAATGTGACCCTAGTCGGAGAGTGGTTTGGGACCACAAAACCGAGTCACAAGAATAATTAGGTGTTATATTCTGTGCTTATTGTATGTGGAATTTGTATGTGTAAATATTTTGTGTCTTGATTTTTATTAATTAGGTGCTAATTTATAAGAAAGGACCCATGTGTTAGGACTTGAAAATGTGATAGGTGAATTTTTAAGTGGCCTAATAATGCATGAAGTGAAATAAATGGAGTTGCATGTCAATTATCCCATTTCCTAAGGTTAGTGGCCGGCCATGACAAATTATGGGCAAAGGGAACATGTTTCCAACATGTTTTGCTAATGGTTGATGTTAGAATGGTTATTATATTGGTGTTAGTAGGAAGAAAAGAAAAAAAAAATGGGTATGTGTGGTTGCCCCCTCCCCATTGCCGTGTATTGAGCAAAGAAAAAAAAAAGTTTGGTTCATCTTCCTCCTAGCTTAGCCGATCCTTCAAGAAGAAAAGGGAAGAGTTAGCATTCAGTCACTTGAGCTTAAACTAAGGTATGGAATCCATGTTAGTCTTTGAAATCTTTGCATATATGAAGCTAGTTACTAAGTCCTTTACTTGCCCATGTCAAAAATTTTGAAGGTGGTAGTAATACAAGTGTTCGGCCATGGAAGATGTTTAGGGGAAATGGTTGTTGCCTTTATGATTTAAGGAATAATTAGAAATGGGTGAAAGAAACAAGTCTTTGTTCTTGATTCTTCTTGGCGATTCTAAGGGAGAAAAGAGAGCAACCATTTGGTTTCTAAGCCATAAATAAGGTGAGAAATTCATATGAATCCTTGAAATTTTAGATGAAATTGAGCTAGTTACCAAGTATTTTTTTTAGGTGACCCATGTTAGAAATTGTGATTTTGGGGTGACTAGAACTTTCGGCCATAATGGTTATTGAGGATTAAGGTTATGTTTCATGCTAAACTTGATGAATCTTGGTGTATGGGTGCTTGAACTAAGCGAATGATCAAGTAGATGCATAAATACAAAGTAAGAAGAATCGGCTATTATGTGTAATACTATTGCCGAATATGAAAATGTTATACTTGAATAATGTATATGGTTGGAGTTGATAATATGAAAGGAAGGCTTAGATGTGTTTGTTTAAAGAAGGAATTGTTGAAGAATGTATGTGAACTTGGCCAACGTATTCGGCTTAGTACATATATGATTTTAAAGTCTTGGAATTTATTTTTGATTTTTGTGTATTATGACCATGTATAATCGGCCACATGAGTAATTTGAGCACTTGATGTTATATTAAAATTCTTGAGCTTAAATTTATGGATGTATGTATATGTGGTCATATAATGGCGTTTTGGTTTAAAGGTTGAATGATAAACTATAATAAAGCAAGATGATATGAGATGCCGAATGTGATTGACAAGTAAACATTATTGATAAAAATATTGAATACTTCTACTTGTATTCATTAAGCTCAAGAGCAAAGGGAGCTAAATCCGATAAAGGGAAGGAAAAAGTGGTCGAATAGCCGTTGAAGCCGTCAAGCGACATCCGAGGTAAGTCCTCAAGAAATGACCCTACTCGAATTATGTGAAATGAAATATGGATGTGTAATGATTATTGATTTATGTGTGTATGAGTATTTGAATGATACCGGGCTAAGTCCGAAGGCGATTATGCTAGTGATATGTTTGTGTTTGAGCCTTAGTAACTGAAAATGAAATATGGATGTGTAATGATTATTGATGTATATGTGTGCATGAGCAATTGAATGATATCCGGGCTAAGTCCCGAAGACATTTATGCTAGTAATTATATCTGGGTTAAGACCCGAAGGCAATTGTGCTAGTGACTACATCCAGGCTAAGACCCGAAGGCATTCGTGCAAGTTGTTAAATCCAGGCTAATACCCGAAGGCATTTGTGCAAGTCGTTCTATCCGGGCTAAGACCCGAAGGCATTTGTGCATGTGGTTATATCCGGTTGTATTCCGAAGAAGCTTGGGCTGGAGGTGAGCGTTGGTTGCTGTAATAAATTTAATTAGTATGCTCGAAAAGCCCAAAGAATAAGGTATGTTTATGTGCATTGGAAAAGTCGATATGTTTGAGTAACATTCGCTCAATCGACTAACGAGTTTTCAGCTATTGAATTGGTTGATATCTTGTGAAAGTGTATAATGATGAAGTGTGAAGCAAGTATGATTATGTGAATGTGTATTAATGAAATGATTCATTTGGCTATGTGAATGTAATGCTTTAGTTAAAGCTGATTTTATTGCTTGAGACTTACTAAGCATAAAAAAAATGCTTACCCCGTTGCTTTGGCTCTCTGTTTTATAGATTTTGCTCGTTAGCGATCGGATTCGGGATCATTAAAGTCGAAGTCATCTACACTATCAAAGCCTCCATTTTGGTATAATTTTGGTTGAACTTTGAAATGGCATGTATAGGACTACCCTATTGTTGAAGGTCATGTACCTTTCGGTTTTGTGTAAGCTTGGATAGCCATGCGAAAATGGCTTATATCGTTTTAGTATGATTCTATAATCGTTTGTATGATGATCATTATGGGGTATGGAATTGTTTGAAAAGATTAGCCATTGGAATGGTTAATCGTGATCACACTTTGTGCTATGTATGCAAAAGGGCCAATTGAATCGTGGAAATCATGAAATAGGTAATGGTTACCTTGAAAACAGATGCTGGCAGCAGCAGTGGTGTGGTTTTGAAAAATCACCAAAATTTGTAGGAATGGTATTAAATAGTGAATAAGTTATGTAAATGAATCTTGATGAGTCTACTTTCATATGGAAGAAACGAAACGATCATAGGAGTTACATGTTAAGAGATATTAAAGCTATTGTGAGACAGGGCCAGAACGGTTTCTGGGTCCCCTGTCGCGACTTTAAAAATTTACTATAAATTATCCAGAAAGAATTAGAAGTCATGCCTTGTATGTGCAGATTCCATTTTTAGTCTAGTTTCATTAGAAACAAACGGCACCAGTATTAAAGCCCTGTACAGGGAGATATTCAAGTTGTAATGCGCGAAGGTCAGAACAGTCGATCCCTGTAACATGGGTGACTTTTACTAATAAACTGTACCAATTGGCCCGACAAAAAATTCTAAAAATAAATCCATGCATGGATATATGAGTCTAAATTCAGGGAAAATTTACGGAATCAGTTTCTGAGTTTTGAAACTCGAGATATGATTTTTAAGGCGACAGTGACGCAGATCTCCAGCCTGTCTGGAAATGTCAAATTGGTGGGTGCAATATGTGGATTTGGCTTGTTAACGCCTCGTGTCCGACACTGGCGATGGTCTCGGGTTCGGGGTGTTACATACAACATGTTAGTCTGAGAACAGACTAAACCTGCTCTGATACCACCAAATGTAACGCCCTCACCCCCGAGACCGTCGCCAGAGTCGAGCTTGAGGTGTTACTAAACTGAATTCATTAATTAAATAGCTTAAACAATTTATTTTAGAATTTCTAGACAAGCTAGCTAACTGAGTCACAGTCGCTTAAAAATTCACATCTCGAGTTACAAAACTCGAAATCCAATTCCATAAATTTTCCCTAAAAATAGACTCAAATATCTCGAGTTACAAAATTTTCTAGAATTTTTGGTTGAGCCAATTAGTACATTTTATTAGTTAAAGTCTCCCCTGTTTCAGGGTTCGACTACTCTGACCCCTGTGTGTTACGAATCAGATATCTCCCTGTACAGAGTTTCAATGATTATGCCGTTTGTTTCTCATAAAATATAACTCATTTACCTGTTTTTTTCATCCATATGAAAATAAACTCATCAAGCTTCGATTTCATAACTTATTCATCATTTAATTCCATTTCTTACTATTTTTAGTGATTTTTCAAATTCACGTCATTCTTTGATAATATTCATTTTGTGGCCAATTTTACCTTTCCAAGGATTTTCATGGTTTAGTTAAGACATAAAGCATACATGTTATCATATATAAACTTGATTAGCCATTCCAATAGCTAATCATTTACAAACCCTTTTCTTACAAAACCATAACCATATCATATGATCATTTATACAAAAGGAGTATATTGCTATACATGCCACACTCAAAATATACAAGCCATTTTACCAATTTAGGTCTTCGTATAGTGTGAACGAGCCTTCGACCTATCCTGATTCTCAAGCTGGCTTGTCAAAACTACAATGAAGAAAAAGGAAGGAGTAAGCATAAATGCTTAGTAAGTTCACATGTAAATAATAAGTAACATGATCATGCAATCCAACATAAACATCGTTAAGATACACATAACATAAGAATACTTACTATCTTACTACAATTTTGTCTCACCAAGTTCTCAACCAAGAATTAAACTCATACCTGTCCATTTTCACTTTTTCAACACATTCATCATCGAATCACTTTCGTTTTAAGCATTCTCCATATTCTCTTAGGATTCTCCCGTTGAACGCATCGGAATATAATTTCGGATACGCGGATAGTGTGCACATAAGTGGTATACTCATAGCTAAACAAGCTCAATAGCTTTTGAATCTATGTAGCCAAGCTACCATGTAACCCGCCCATAAATGAACTTGGACTCAACTCAACGAGCTCAGACGTTCGCATCCATAAGTGAACTCGGACTCAACTTAACGAGCTCGGATGCCTAGTTACATCTCATGAACTCGGACTTAACTGAACGAGTTCGGAAATCAACCATCCTAGTGACATGTCACTTTTACCCCAATCTATTCCCAAGTTTCAAACAGGATTCTTTTCAATTACACATTTCGATCGCCTTCTTCAGAATATAGAAATCGATATTTGCTAACATCTCATACTTATCAAGTTGTTCATATAATTTGCATATCACTAAATAATAATTCACAAAACATCATATTTCATGATAATAAGTATCATGTCATATAAATAACATTAAATCACTTAAAATAAAAATTATGTTACCTTATTTACACATGAACTTACCTCGATACAAAATATTAGCAATCGAGCCTATTCCTCGTAAACTTTGTTTTTCCCTCGATCGCGACTTGAATCTCGTTTCTCTTGATCTATAATGCCAAATTAATTTATTTAATACATACATTCATCAAAAGAGCCCCTAATACGAACTTTGGAAAAATTACCATTTTTCCCCTAAACTTTCACATATTTGCACTTTTCCCCAAGGCTCATAAATTAAACCTCATCCTATTTTATTATGTTTTATGACATGTTGATCATTTTTCCCTTCTATGGCAACATCAAATTCACACTCTAACATGTACTTATGACTATTAGGTGTTTTTACCGATTAAGCCCTTTTACTCATTTTCACTTAAAACCGAGTAGCACAAGTTGTCTAATATAATTTAAAACCTCATATTCTATCATAAAACACCAAAATACACAAATTTCACCTATGGGTATTTTTCCAAATATGAATCCTAAGTTGACTTATTGTTAGCATAAGCTAAATCGAGCTACCGGGATTCTAAAAACGTAGAGAACATTAAAAATGGGGCTTGGAATCACTTACTATGGAGCTTGGAAGCTTGAAAAAATCCCTAGCTATGGAGAACCCTTGAAATTTCGGCCTAATGGAGAAGATGGACAAAAATTGGCTTTTAATTTTGTTTTTAATTCATTTTAATAACTAAATGACCAAAATGCCCTTAATTAAAAACTATGGTGTTTTATTTTCCTTTAGGTATTTTTGTCCAAACTAGTATAATGGTCTAATTACTATCCAAGGACCTCCACTTTAAAAACCCATTACTCACAAGTACTTAATACCTTTGTGAACTAGAACACACATTTTACAACTTTTGCAATTTAGTCCTAAATATCAAATTGGACCCTTTATTGATACAATTTCTAAACGAAATTTTGACACAATCATGCAATCTTGCCATAGACCTTAAAATGATAATAAAATAAATTTTTCTACCTCGAATTTGTGGTCACAAAACCACTATTCCGATTAGGGCCTAATTCGGGATATTACAACTCTTCCCCTTTAAGGATTTTCGTCCTCGAAAATCTTACCGGTATACAGGTGTGGGTATTGATTTCTCATGGTTTCCTCAGGTTCCCATGTAGTCTCTTCTACCCCATTCTTTTGCCACAATACTTTCACGAGAGCGACACTTTTATTTCTTAGTTGTTTGTCCTCTCGAGGTAAAATCTTAATCAATTCTTCTTCGTAAGTCATATCCAATCGTAGCTCAATTTCTGTCGATGAAATTATATATGAAGGATTTGAATTATATCGACGTAGCATAGATACATGGAACACATCTTGCATCTTCTGTAATTTAGATGGCAATGCTAACCGATAAGCTACTGGTCTAACTTTTTCAATTATTTCATACGGTCCAATAAAACACGGACTTAACTTGCCCTTTCGTCCAAATGTAAGAACTTTCTTCCATGGGGACACTTTTAAAAATACCTTATCACCAACTTGAAACTCGATTTCCTTTCGTTTCAAATCCGCATAAGATTTCTGTCTATCCGAAGAAGCTTTCAAACAATCTCGAATCACTTTCACTTTTTCTTCAGTTTCTTTTATTAGATCAACTCCATAAATCTGATTTTCCTTGAGTTCAGTCCAATACAATGGCATCCGACATTTACGACCATACAATGCTTCATAAGGTGTTATCTTCAAACTCGTCTGATAACTATTATTATAAGCAAATTCTATCAACGGTAAGTATCTTTCCCAATTACCTTGAAATTCCAATATACAACATCTGAGCATGTCTTCAAGAATCTGAATCACTCTCTCTGACTGCCTATCAGTTTGTGGATGAAAAGCAATACTGAAATTTAACTTCGTACCTAATGCCTCTTGTAACTTTTTCCAAAACCGCGAAGTAAATCTTGGATCTCTATCCGAAATGATTGACAAAGGTATTCCATGAAGTCTAACAATCTCACTGATATATAATTCAGCCAACTTATTAAGAGAATAATCCGTAATTTAGTCAGTCTGTCAACTATTACCCAGATGGCAATTTTTCTTCCCCAGAGTTAACGGCAACCCATATACAAAATCCATAGTAATCCGATCCCATTTCCATTCAGGAACAATGATAGGCTGGAGTAGTCCCGAAGGTACTTGGTGTTCAGCTTTCACTTGTTGACAAATTAAGCACTTTGATACAAACTCGAAGATATCTCTTTTCATTCTACTCCACCAATACATTTTCTTCAAGTCATTATACATTTTCGTACTGCCCGGGTGAACTGCCAAACAACCATTATGTGCTTCATGCAAAATCTTTCGAATCAATTCATCATTTTTTGGTACAGAAATCCTGTTTTTAAACATCAAGCAACCATCAGAATTGATTCTAAAATCTGATCCTGTATCAGCTTCACACTGCTTTCTCTTGGCTTGCAAATCTTGGTGATTTTTCTGAGCTTCACAAATCTCTTGTAAAAATATCGGTCTTACTCTTAACTCTGCTAGAATCAAACCATCATCTAATACCTTTCACTGAGTATTCATAGCTCTCAAAGCAAATAGCAACTTTATCAACAAAGCATCAGCAACCACATTCGCTTTTCCTGGATGGTAGTCAATAACAAGCTTGTAATCTTTCAATAACTCCAACCATCTTCGCTGTCTCAAATTCAAGTATTTTTGTGACATCAAGTACTTAAGACTTTTGTGGTCGGTATATACTCGGTACTTTTCACCATACAGATAATGTCGCCAAATCTTCAAAGCAAACACTATAGCAGCCAATTCCAAATCATGAGTCGGATAATTCCTTTCGTGAGATTTTAATTGCCTCGAAGCATAAGCCACCACTTTTCCTTCTTGCATAAGTACATATCGTAAGCCATTTTGAGAAGCATCACTATACACTACAAATTCTTTACCTGATTCGGGTTGTACCAATACCGGTGCTTCAGTTAATAACTTTTTCAATTCTTCAAAACTCTATTGACATTCTTTTGTCCACTCAAATTTAACATCCTTTCAGAGTAGTCTAGTCATAGGAGCAGCAATTATAGAAAATCCATTTACAAACCGCCGATAATACCCAGCTAGCCCCAAGAAACTTCTAACCTCGGTTACATTTTTCGGTGGTTTTGTAACATCCTGATTTTCGAGTTTATTCGCGATTTTCAATATTTTGTAAAGATTTTTAAAATTTTGTATTTGGAGGTGGAATTAGTATTTTGAGTTGGTAAATGGGCTTATAGAAGGCCCATGAGTTGGCCAAAACCCAGTTGAATTTTTGGAATTTTAGACTTAGGAGTTAAGGGTTCTGGCTAAGTGGCCTTAAGTGGAGTGATGGGTAAATTGAATCACAAATGAGCCTTTGGTAAAGTGGCTAAGTGATGCCACTAGGGAGCTATAAAGGTGGCGTGTAAGTGTTGGGGGAGGACTTGGGATCGATTCCCTTTGTTGGCAAATAGATGCATTTATTTTTTTAAGTGCAGGAGGGGTAAGTGTTGGAGTTCAGGTGGATTCTGCTAGAGGAGAGTTGGATCAGTTTAATGCTTGGATTAAGGAGTGATAAGGGGAGAGATTTAAGGGATTGGGATGAGGCTAGGAGTTAGCCGAATGGTGGGAATAGAAGAGGGAAAATTGGTAGGGGGATTATGAGGTTAGTATTTCGGCACTTAGGGTATTGTTGGTGCCGTTTTCTTCTGCTTTTACACCTTAGGATTGTTCTTTTCTCTCTTTTTCCTCTCTAGCAAAACTACCACCTCCCTACTCTTCTTCTTCTATTTTTCTTCTTCAAACTATTCATCATACCTACTATTCATCAACACTTTTGCGAATCCATAAAAGCGAAATCACATGATCCTTTGCTTGTGCGATTTCTTCAAAGCCGAGTTCTCCTATATTCTTTTGCTTTTATTAATTTACAATTATCTTTTCTTAATCCTAGATTCGACCACAATTCTACTTCAAGGTTGTAGCCCACATTATCATCTTCTTCATCACACAAAAGCGAAAAAACCATAGATTTGGGGCTTATAACCGCAACTACAAGACTTTGGGGAATCGAGTTCTCTGAGTCGTTTGATAGATAAATCTACACTAGATTGCATGGAAATCAAGTGGGAGTAAAGGGTAAGTCGTATCATCTCGGATCTGTTCTTATTTTGCAAAGTTAAGAAAAGTGAAGTCCCTAAAATTAGGGAGGTCATCGATTTGGGCATGTGGCTCTAAAGGTTTTTAACGGTTGTTTTCTTTCATTGGTTAGTGCCTTCTTAAGTGTTGGATTGGGCGTGAATCATTGGAGCAATCGGATTCGAGCTAGTGTCGATTTTGGCAAAAGGTAAGGTTTCAAAGACTTTTAGGGACATGGTTCGATCATGGGTGTGTAAGTTTTGGAAGTTAGTGATATAGTTTGTAAATAAGCGTTGTGCTAATCAATTGTAGGATATCGAAAGAGATCTCGATGGCGCTTGTCGCGAAAGCAGGTGTGTCTAGAACACCCTTTCTTAGTTCAATTCGGCAAAAGCGAAATGCTGAAATTCGGCATTTCATGGTCATGTGAGTATCTGAATGCTCTCAAGGCATAGAGTAATTGTTAGATCGGCACCGCAAGGTGGTAAGCACGTTCAGCGTGACCTTTTAGCGTATTTCAAAAAAGGGGCTCGATGGGTAAATCGGGCCCAATGGGCTTATGGACCAATATGGGTAAGAGATGGGCAAATTAGCACATTAGGTAGATGGTGGAATCAAATTGCATAAAACCGATAAAAATTACTGAATTAGCTTGTGTAGTAGCGTAGATCACGAAATTACCGCTAAAGAGCAAAATTACCGAAATTACCCCTAAAGAGCAAAATTACCGAAATTACCCCTAAAGAGCAAAATTACCGAAATTACCCCTAAAGAGCAAAATTACCGAAATTACCCCTAAAGAGCAAAATTACCGATATACCCCTAGGGTTTTAAAATGGTAGAACTGCATGATTGATTAATGTTGTATTTTACATGACATGCTTTAATTAATATCATTGCATGGGATTGGGGTATTAATGGAGGAAATCTTGAAAGTGGTTCATCCACGTACTAGAGGCTTTGCCTCAATCGATTGAATTTGAGTGCGTTCTTTTAACTGTGGTGTGTAGAAATTTGGGTGGGTTGAGATATTCCCACATGGTGTGTAGAAATGATGCAGGCGGTGTAGCGGTTGGTGGGTTGAGTAGTCTCCCGGATGGGCTTGCATTCATTATTCTGTTGCTACTCATGTTCTTGAATCGGGCCTATGGGCCACCTTGTTATGTAAAAAGGGCTAAGGCCTTGCTCTTGTATTCGAAAAGAGCTTGGTCCACTGTGTATTGTTATCTGAATAGGGCTTAGGCCCAATGGGCTCGAGTGATTTGGGCTTTGGATGGGTTTACAGTATACATCGAGTTTTCCCAAACTCACCCCCTTCCTCTTCCATCCTTGCAGGTGAGCCCTAGTTGGTGGACTTGGACCTGGGTGGGATTTAGAGTTGCCATGAAGATTGATTGTTGATTTTAAATAAGTTTAGCATTTAATTTGGATTATTTTTATTATGCTTAAAGTTGTAATAAGGTCGTTCTTTTTAATTAATTTTATTTTGGGGATTATTAAACTGGTTAGCACATGGGTTCGTTTTATAAAAACTACTTGTTTTTTAAAAGATCACGATGACGCATAAAGTTTCCATAAAGTAATGTTTTTCCAAGAAAATAAATATTTTAAGCGAGCGTTTTCAAACTTAATCATTTTCTTAAGGCGGGCATAACCAAGCGGTTTTCTCAAAATTATACGAGATGATAAAGTGTGGTAATGGATGTGTGCATGTCTAGGATTGAATCTGGGAAGAGCTTGGTACTTAGCGATCGACGGACTCACCTCTTCTTTTTCTGGTTTCCTACAGTGCATGACTTCCATTCACTTTAACTTACTTTTAAAAGTGTCTTTTACAACACCAACTCAGCTTTTCCAAACTAAGTGTTTTGAACGCATCAATGTGGCGCATCAGATCTGGTCATAACATCTAGGCCGGGTTTGGGGTGTTACATTTAGTGGTATCAGAGCCTGGTTGCAACAACTCGGTACGTGGATCGGTCGAAAATCTTTTCAAAAACTTGGGCCTAAGAAGGGTATTTTTGGAAATAGTAAGTTTTTCGAAGATGTTCAAGTTTTTCTATTTGTTAAACGGGGTTAAATCAATAGTTTTAAAATAAAAGTGTTTTCAAATGAAATCTTTTATTTTCGGTAAACAAAACATGGTTTTAATTCTTACATGGATGATAAGGAAGTAGCACACTGAATCCACGACACCAAGTCGTAAGTGATCTTTTTCGCTTTAAATATTTATATAGAACTGCATCTTGTAATTAACACTGCAGATAGTACTAAGCCTTAGAGATAGAGCTATTGATGATGTAGTATTAGGACTACAAGATCGGGCAAGTAGCTAAATTATGATTCTTGAAAATAACTCAAACTCTATCTGCTCATAAGATATTCGTAATAAGCAGTGAAACCAGAAACTAATGTCATAAAATTCATAATCAGATAAATCGTTATGAGTACAAGGGCTACTCGAGGAAGAGGCCGTGGTCGAGGCCGAGGTAGCACTCAAGCTGGATCTGCGTCATCTGAACACATGCCAGCTGGCGGGGTACGTCCACCACCGATTAATGAAAATGGGCCGTATGACCGGGCTGCAGGGGATGACGCTTTGTCTCAGGCCATGTTGAGGGTTTTGGAAAGGGTGGTCGGAGCTAACGTCGGGCCCATGAATAGGGGGTCCATTTCTGAACGACTTCGGGCCAACGGAGTTGAGATTTTTAGGGGTGTATCTGGAGTGGCCCCAAATGTGGCTGAGTACTAGTTGGAAGCCACAGAGCAGATCATGGACGACCTGGACTGCTCAGGAGAGTAGAAGTTAAAAAGGGCAGTGTCGTTGCTGCAGGATGAAGCGTATCAGTGGTGGATTACTGTGAAAGAAGGTACCCCAGCTGAGAGGGTAACATGGGAGCTGTTCAAACAGACCTTTAAGGCAAAATATGTTGGAGCTAGCTATGTAGATGCACGCAGAAAGGAGTTCCTGAATCTGACTCAGGGAAATAAGACCATTGCTGAATATGAGGCGGAGTTTCTACGATTGAGTCAGAATGCTAATGGCATCGTTTCCACTGAATACAAGCGCAGCGTACGTTTTGAGGATGGCCTTAGAGATGAGTTAAGGGTGCTCATAGCTCCGCAGAGAGAGCGAGATTTCGCTGCACTAGTAGAGAAGGCTAAGATAGCCGAGGAAGTGAAGCAAACAGAGCGGAGGAATCGTGATAAGGATCGGAATCGGTTCGGGAGGGATCTTTGGACCCGGTAGTCTTTATCATCGAAATGTTAAGAGAGCTAGGATGGAGGAATCGGTTCGAGCGATTCCGGTGAACACAGTAGACCGCAAGCTTGTGGAGATTGCGGCGAGAATACATCAAGGAGAGTCTTGGAAGCGTTAAGGGCTTGTTTTCGTTGTGGGTCTAAGGAGCATAGGATTAAGGATTGTCTAGGAGGGCCACTCGAGGCTCGGTGGTGAACAAGGGGTCATGCGACCGGCTCAACTTTGTGAGGATGGACCGCCGCTACCAAGAGGTCGTGGACAAGGTCGCGGTGGTAATGGCCGTGGGCGTGGGGCACCCAAATAGGGTATTGGTAACGCGGATGCTCGTCGGCCAGACTTTGGTGTATCTTGCTCATCGCCATGAGGAGGTGGCCTTTTGATGTCATAACTGCACGTTTTTATCTATGGTGTACCCTATCTTGCTCGATTGATGTGGGATCAACCCATTTGTATGTGGCATATAACATTTACGGGCCTTTGGGCGTGCACTTGAGGAGACCGTATGTGGGGTGTCTGTGATAAGTCCTTTAGGTCATTCGGTTAAGGTAGAAAACTCTTCAAGGAGGTGCCTCTGGAGATTCAAGCGCGGGTTTTACGTGGGGATTTGATAGAGTTACCGTTTGAAGAATTCGATTTGATACTAGGGATGGATTGGTTGACCAAGCATAAGGCAACTTTAGATTGTGCGACTAAGAGGATGGTGTTAAGGATGTCAATGATGAAGAGGTAATGATTATTGGAGAACGAAGGGATTACTTATCCAATGTAGTATCGGCGTTGAGGGTTGAAAGCGATGCTAAGGGATGCGAGGCATATCGGCTTTGGTAAGTCAAGTGGCGAGGATCTAACTGTGAAGACCATCGAATCTGTTAGGGAATTCGGGATGTTTTTCCTAAGAGCTTCTGGATTACCTCCCAATCGGAAGTTGAGTTTGGAATCGATTTGTTCACGGAACGGCTCCAATATCTATTGCACCCTATAGGATGGCACCAAGGAGTTGGTGGGCGAAGGCTCAAATTCAAGAGCTATTAGATAGAGGCTTCATTAGGCCTAGTGTGTCTCCTTGGGGACCACCGGTCTGTTGTGAAGAAGAAGGGCGGAATGATGCGCATGTGCATCGATTATCGCCATTGAACAAACGGCGATTAAGAATAAGTATCCACTACCAAGGATTGATGACTGTTCGATCAACTTAGGGAGCTTCAGTATTCTCCAAAATCGATCTTAGATCGGATACCATCGGCTAAGGGTAAAGAAGGGGATATTCATAAGACGACATTTGAACTCGATATGGACATTATGAGTTTGTGGTTATGCCGTTTGGGCTGACGAACGTACCTGCAGCTTTTATGGATCTGATGAATCGAGTATTCCAACCTTACTTGGATCGCTTTATAGTCGTCTTTATCGACGATATCTTGGTATACTCTGAAACAGAGGCGGAGCATGATGAGCATCTCCGTATTGTGCTACAAGTGTTAAGGGAAAAGGAGCTCTATGCGAAATTTAGCAAGTGTGAATTCTGGTTGAGGGACGTAACCTTCCTAGGGCATGTGGTCTCTGCCGAGGGGATTAAGGTGGATCCTCGTAAAATTGAAGCGATTCTGGAATGGAAGCCACCTAGGTCAGTATCGGAAATTCGGAGTTTCCTAGGGTTGGCAGGTTACTACAGAAGGTTTGTGGAGGGTTTCTCGGTGGTGGCGGCGCCCTTGACAAAACTCATAAGGAAAGGAGTACCATTTATGCGGACCGAGAAAAGAAAAAAGCTTTTGAGCGGTTGAAAAAGGTATTGACCGCCGCCGGTGTTGATTCAACGGTGTGCAGGAAGGACTTCACCAGTATATAGCGATCGTCGCATGTGGGGTTAGGTTGGATCTTGATGCAAGTAAGGCCTACTTGGACCGGCAGATTAAGGAAAAAGCAGTTGAAGGGCGATTCATTAGCTCTTGGTTCCGACAAGTTAAGAGTGGTGAGAACGAGGATTTTGGGTTGAACAGTGAAGGAGTTACGTGTTTTCGTGGAAGGGTTTGTATTCTAAAGGACCACGAATTGAGGCGATTAATTCTAAAAGAGGCTCATGGTGGACTCGTGCCATGCATCTGGAGGGAATAAGTTATCCGAGACTTGCGAGAGGTGTCTTGGTGGCAGGACTAAAACGAGAGGTGACCGAATTTGTTGGGAAATGTCTGACGTGCCAGCAGGTTAAGGCTGAGCACAACTGCCGTCGGGATTATTAGAACCAGTGAAAATTCCACTATGGAAGTGGGAAAGAGTAACAATGGACTTTGTGAGTAGGTTACCTTTGACACCCACCAAGAAAGATTCGGTGTGGGTAGTTGTGGATAGGTTAACAAAATCTGCACACTTCATACCTGTTCGTACCGACTACTCACTGCAAAAGTTGGCCAAGTTATATGTGGCGGAGGTAGTGCGACTGCATGGGGTGCCAGTGTCAATAATTTCTGATCGAGACCCTAGGTTTACGTCTCGGTTTTGGCGGAGTTTGCCTACAATAACAGCTATCAAGCAAGTATTCAGATGGCACCATATGAAGCGCTTTATGGGCGAAGATGTCGTACGCTGACGTGTTGGACAGAGTTGGGTGAACGACGGGTGCTTGGACCGAAATTGGTGGCGGAACAATCGAAAGCAAGGTTAAGGCGATAAGGGTCGGTTAAAGGAGGCATCCGATGATGCGAAGTCGTATCGGATCTGAAGTGCAAAGAGATTGAGTTATTTGTGGGGATATGGTTTTCTTGAAGGTTTCCCTTGGAAGAAAATTTTGAGATTTGGTAAGAAGGGTAAGTTGAGCCCACGGTTTATTGGGCCTTACCGAATTGTTAAGTGGGTTGGACCAAGGCTTATCACTAGAGTTACCACGAATCGCATCGTATCCACGACATTTTCATGTATCCATGGTGAGGCGGTATCGATCGACCCAACTCATATCATACCGATTCTTTGAAATCGAGGTACAATCGATTTAACTTTCAAGAGCAACTTTGTGCAAATACTTGATCGTGACGTCAAGATGTTGAGAAGGAAATCAGTTCCACTAGTGAAAGTACTTTGGAGAAACCATGGCAAGGAAGAAGCTACTTGGGAGGCGAGGAGGCGTCGTCAACAGTACCCTCAAGCTGTTACGATAAGGTAAAATTTCGAGGTCAAAATTTCTTTAAGGAGGGTAGAGTTGTAACATCCTGATTTTTGGGTTTATTCGCAATTTTCAATATTTTGTAAAGATTTTTAAAATTTTGTATTTGGAGGTGGAATTAGTATTTTGAGTTGGTAAATGGGCTTATAGAAGGCCCATGAGTTGGCCAAAACCAGTTGAATTTTTGGAATTTTAGACTTAGGAGTTAGGGGTTACGGCTAAGTGGCCTTAAGTGGAGTGATGGGTAAATTGCATCACAAATGAGCCTTTGGTAAAGTGGCTAGCCAGCGCCACTAGGGAGCTATAAAGGTGGCGTGTAAGTGTTGGGGAGGACTTGGGATCGATTCCTTTGTTGGCAAATAGATGCATTTATTTTTTAAGTGCGGGAGGGGTAAGTGTTGGAGTTCGGTGGATTACGCTGAGGAGAGTTGGATCAGTTTAAATGCTTGGATTAAGGAGTGATAAGGGGAGAGATTTAAGGGATTGGGATGAGGCTAGGAGTTAGCCGAATGGTGGGAATAGAAGAGGGAAAATCGGCAGGGGGATTATGAGGTTAGTATTTCGGCACTTAGGGTATTGTTGGTGCCGTTTTCTTCTGCTTTTACACCTTAGGATTGTTCTTTTCTCTCTTTTTCCTCTCTAGCCAAAACTACCACCTCCCCTACTCTTTTTCTTCTATTTTTTCTTCTTCAAACTATTCATCATACCTACTATTCATCAACACTTTTGCCGAATCCATAAAAGCCGAAATCCTGTGATCATTGCTTGTGCCGATTTCTTCAAAGCCAGGTTCTCCTATATTCTTTTGCTTTTATTAATTTACAATTATCTTTTCTTAATCCTAGATTCCTGACCACAATTCTACTTCAATGTTGTAGCCCCACATTATCATCTTCTTCATCACACAAAAGCCGAAAAAAACCATAGATTTGGGGGCTTATAGCCGCAACTACAAGACTTTGGGGAATCGAGTTCTACCGTCATTTGATAGATAAATCTACACTAGATTGCATGGAAATCAAGTGGGAGTAAGGGGTAAGTACGTATCATCTCAGATTTGTTCTTATTTTGCAAAGTTAAGAAAAGCAAGTCCCTAAAATTAGGGAGGTCATCGATTTGGGCATGTGGCTCTAAAGGTTTTTAACGGTTGTTTTCTTTCATTGGTTAGTGCCTTCTTAAGTGTTGGATTGGGCTTTGAATCATTGGAGCAATCGGATTGAGAGCTAGTATCGATTTTGGCAAAAGGTAAGGTTTCAAAGACTTTTAGGGACATGGTTCGATCATGGGTGTGTAAGTTTTGGAAGTTAGTGATATAGTTTGTAAATAAGCGTTGTGCTAATCAATTGTAGGATATCGAAGAGATCTCGATGGCGCTTGTCGCGAAAGCAGTGTGTACCTAACACCCTTTCTTAGTTCAATTGGCAAAAGCGAAATGCCAAATCGGCATTTCATGGTCATGTGAGTATCGAATGCTCTCAAGGCATAGAGTAATTGTTAGATCCGCACCGCAAGGTGGTAAGCACGTTCGCGTGACGTTTTAGCGTATTTCGAAAAAGGGGCTCGATGGGTCAAACTTCGCCCAATGGGCTTAAGGACCAATATGGGTAAGAGATGGGCAAATTAGCTTTATTAGGTAGATGGTGGAATCAAATTGCATAAAAGCGATAAAATTATGAATTAGCTTGTGTAGTAGCGTAGATCACGAAATTACCCTAAAGAGCAAAATTACCAAATTACCCTAAAGAGCAAAATTACCGATATACCCCTAGGGTTTTAAAATGGCGAATCGCATGATTGATTAATGTTGTATTTTACATGACATGCTTTTATTAATATCTGCTGCATGGGATTGGGGTATTAATGGAGGAAATCTTGAAAGTGGTTCATCCACGTCTTGGAGGCTTTGCCTCAATCGATGAAATTTGAGCGGCGTTCTTTGCAAGCTGTGAATGTGTGTATTGGGTGGGTTGAGATATTCCCACATGGTGTGTAGAAATGATGCAGGGTAGTGTAGCGGTTGGTGGGTTGAGTAGTCTCCCGGATGGGCTTGCATTCATTATTCTTGTTGCTACTCATGTTCTTGAATCGGGCCTATGGGCCACACTGTTATGTAAAAGGGGCTAAGGCCTTGCTCTTGTATTACGAAAAGGGCTTGGTCCACTGTGTCTGTTATCTGAATAGGGCTTAGGCCCAATGGGCTCGAGTGATTTGGGCTTTGGATGGGTTTACAGATACACCGAGTTTTCCCAAACTCACCCCTTCCTCTTCCATCCTTGCGGTGAGCCCTAGTTGGTGGACTTGGACCAGGGCGGGATTCAGAGTGGCCATGAAGATTGATTGTTGATTTTAAATAAGTTTAGCATTTAATTTTCTTAAGACGGGCATAACCAAACGGTTTTCTCAAAATTATACGAGATGATAAAGTGTGGTAATAGATGTGTGCATGTCTAGGATTGAATCTGGAAGAGCTTGGTACTTAGCGGTCAAGCGGACTCACCTCCTCTTTTTCTGGTTTCCTACAGTGCATGACTTCCATTCACTTTAACTTACTTTTAAAAGTGTCTTTTACAACACCAACTCAACTTTTCCAAACTAAGTGTTTTGAGCGTATCAATGTGGCACATCAGATCCGGTCATAACATCTAGGCCGGGTTTAGGGTGTTACATTTAGTGGTATCAGAGCCTGGTTGCAACAACTCAGCTGTGGATCGGGTCCAAAAATCTTTTCAAAAACTTGGGCCTAAGAAGGGTATTTTTGGAAATAGTAAGTTTTTCGAAGATGTTCAAGTTTTTCTATTTGTTAAACGGGGTTAAATCAATAGTTTTAAAATAAAAGTGTTTTCAAATGAAATCTTTTTATTTTCATTAATGTAAACATGGTTTTAATTCTTACATGGATTGATAGGAAGTAGCACATGAATCCCGACACCAAGTCTGTAAGTGATCTTTTTCTGCTTTAAATATTTATATAGAACTGTACTGTAAATAACACTGCAGATAGTACTGAGCCTTAGAGATAGAGCTATTGATGATGTAGTATTAGGACTACAAGACTGGAACCGTAGCTAAATTATGATTGCGCGAAATAACTCTGAAACTCTATCTGTTCATAAGATATTCTGTAATAAACAGTGAAACCAGTAAACTAATGTCATAAAATTCATAATCAGATAAATCGTTATGAGTACAAGGGCTACTCGAGGAAGAGGCCGTGGTCGAGGCCGAGGTAGCACTCAAGCTGGATCTGCGTCATCTGAACACATGCCAGCTGGCGGGGTACGTCCACCACCGATTAATGAAAATGGGCCGTATGACCGGGCTGCAGGGGATGACGCTTTGTCTCAGGCCATGTTGAGGGTTTTGGAAAGGGTGGCCGGAGCTAACGTCGGGCCCATGAATAGGGGTCCATTTCAACGACTTGAGACCAACTGAGCTGAGATTTTAGGGGTGTATCTGAGTGGCCCCAAATGTGGTGAAATCTTGGTTGGAAGCCACAGAGCGGATCATGGACGACTGGACTACTCAGGAGAGCGAAGTTAAAAGGCGATGTCGTTCTTTGCAGGATGAAGCGTGTCGGTGGTGGATTACTGTGAGAGAAGGTACCCCAGTGAGAGGGTAACATGGGAGCTGTTCAAATGACCTTTAAGGCAAAATATGTTGGAGCTAGCTATGTAGATGCACGCAGAAAGGAGTTCTGAATCGACTCGGGAAATAAGACCATTCTTGAATATGAGGCGGAGTTTCTACGATTGAGTCGGTATGCTAATGGCATCGTTTCCACTTGAATCTGGCCTTGCGTCAGACGTTTTGAGATGGCCTTAGAGATGAGTTAAGGGTGCTCATAGCTCCAGAGAGAGCGAGATTTCACTGCACTAGTAGAGAAGGCTAAGATAGCCGAGGAAGTGAAGCAAACCGAGCGGAGGAATCGTGATAAGGATCGGAATCGGTTTAGGAGGGATCTTTGGACCGATGGGTCTTTAAATCGAAATGTTAAGAGAGCTAGGATGGAGGAACCGGTTCGGCGATTCCGGTGAACACAGTAGACCGCAAGCTTTTGGAGATTGCGGCGAGAATACATCAAGGAGAGTCTTGGAAGCGTTAAGGGCTTGTTTTCGTTGTGGGTCTAAGGAGCATAGGATTAAGGATTGTCCTAGGAGGGCCACTCGAGCTCGGTGGCGAACAAGGGGTCAGGCCAAGCTCAACTCAGTGAGGATGGACCGCCGCTACCAAGAGGTCGTGGACAAGGTCGCGGTGGTAATGGCCGTGGACGTGGGGCACCGGCGAGGGTATTGGTAACGCGGATGCTCGTCGGCCACTTTGGTGTATCTTGCTCGTCGCCATGAGGAGGGTGACGCACCTAATGTCATAATGGTACATTTTTATCTATGGTGTACCCTATCTTTGCTCGATTGATGTGGGATCAACCCATTCATATGTGGCATATAACATTTACGGGGCATCTTTGGCGTCCACTTGAGGAGACGTATGTGGGGTCTCTGTGATAAGTCCTTTAGGTCATTCGGTTAAGGTAGAGAAACTCTTCAAGGAGGTGCCTCTGGAGATTCAAGGCAGGGTTTTCTGTGGGGATTTGATGGAGTTACCGTTTGAAGAATTCGATTTGATACTAGGGATGGATTGGTTGACCAAGCATAAGGCAACTTTAGATTGTGCAGCTAAGAGGATGGTGTTAAGGACTGTCAATGATGAAGAGGTAATGATTATTGGAGAACGAAGGGATTACTTATCCAATGTAGTAGTCTGAGATTTAAGACCCATATTTTTCTTTTTAGAATTTCCATATGATTGGCCAGTCGAAACCTGAGAACGAGGATTCATATTTTTAGATTTTCTAGATTTCTGTAAGAATGAACTGCTCGTCGATCTTCTCTTTAAGTAGCTCTTCAGCCTTGCAAGCCCGATCAACAAGTACTACCATTCCTTTTAATTTGAGAATCCCAACAAATACTTTAATGTTTTCATTGAGTCCGTCTTCAAATCATCTACACATTTTAGCCTCTGTAGGAATATATTCTCTAGCATACTTACTCAACCTGATGAACTCCCTTTCGTATTCAGTAACTATCATGTTCCCTTGCTTCAATTCAAGAAACTCTTTACGCTTTTGATAAACAAATCTTTCACTGATGTATTTCTTTCGAAATTCTTCTTGAAAGAACTCCCAAGTTACTTTCTCTTTCGGTACTACTGAAATCAACGTCTTCCACCAATGATAGGCTGAATCCCTCAACAATGATATACCACATTTCAAGCAATCCTCAGGTGTACAAGACAATTCATCAAATACCCGAATAGAATTCTCAAGCCAAAACTCTGCTTTCTCGGCATCATCATCAACATTTGCCCTAAATTCTGCGGCCCCTTGCTTATGGATTTTGTCAACTGGAGTTCTGTGAAATTTCATCAGATCTACACCTTGAGGCATCGGGGGTACAGGTTGAGGAATCGGGGAAGGTGGGGAGGTTGTGCATTTTGGTTCGTATGAACAAACTCAGTATACCAGGCATTCATCATCTGGAGAAAGTGTAATAGCCCAAAATTTGGTCTAACTGGAATAGGGGTTTCGGGACTAGAAAATCTGAGATAGAAATAATTATTTTATGATTATTTTAAGGTCTATGATATGATTGCATGATTGTGTGAAAATTTCGTGAAGAAATTCTATGCATAAAGTGCTCAATTTGAAGTTAGGCACTAAATTGAATAAGTTGCAAAACTTGCATTCTAGAAGTTTCTAGTATGAAATTGCTTTGAAATATTAATTAGGGGGTCTTAAATAGAAATTTGACCAATTTCTAAGTGATGGAAAAAAATTGGACATAGATGGAATTTTTAAAAGTTTAGTAAGGAAGGGCATTTTGGTCATTTGGTAATTAAAAGAAATAAAAAGGGAAAATAAAGCCAAAATTGACTCATCTTTCTCATGGAGGCTGAAATTAGCATGGGGGAAGCCATGGCTAGGGTTTTCAAGCTTTCGAAGCTCAATAGTAAGTCCGTTATAACCCCGTTTTCAAGTTCTTTACGTTTTTGGAATCCCGGTAATTTGATTAAGCTTATTCTAGCAATAATTTAGGCTAGGGTTCATATTTGGGAAAATAAAAATAGGTGAGATGTGTTTATTTTGCTGTTTTATAATAGAATATGAGGTTTTAAATTATGTTAGACAACTTGTACTACTCGGTTTTGAGTGAAAACGAGTAAAAGGGCTTAATCGGTAAAAATACCTAATAGTCATAAGTATATGTTAGAGTGAGAATTTGATGTTGCCATAGAAGGGAAAAGTGATCAGCATGTCATAAAACATAAGAATAAGGGATGAATTTTAATTCCTGAGCCTAGGGCCAAAAGTGTAAATATGCAAAAGTTTAGGGGCAAAATTGTAATTTTTCCAAAGTTTGAGTTAGTACATTAATTAAATAAGTAAAATATGATATTTTAGATCCCAGAAAATGAGATTTGAACCTAGAATGAGAGAAAAATCTAAAATTGGGAAAGTTGGTAAAATGGTAGTTTTAGTATCGAGGTATGTTCATATGTATAATAAGCATTAATTTATGCATGTTTAAATGTAAAATTGATATATTCATTATGATTTCGAGGTGTTGAAAGTATGTAAGTTGGTATGATAATAATACAACAATAATGCTGTAATTTATATTTGAAAGTTAAATCTAGTGAATTAATTGAATTATATTAAATTAAATGATTATGGTGCCAAGTTTATGAATTGATTTAAAAATATGTCTATGGTAAATGAAGTGCATTGAATTATCATACATAAATGTGATTTCAATGATTATGGATATTATGGGAAATTGTAAGTTCATATGATTTTAATAAGGCAATGTGTAATTTAATGTTATTGCCTTGATATTAAATGAGATGTAAGTTTATATGTAAGTAATACATCAATATTACTTGTATTATGATATTTTATAATAATATTGGAAATATGTTTGTGGATAATAACTTGATTGGTGAAATTGTTGGAAAAGAGAGAAATCCGATTGAACCTTCGGAAAAATTGGATGATACAAATAGTATTTAGCTAGGTCACATGTATGGTGCTGAGTGCACATCATGTGTACAAGAGAGCTACAAGACATTATGATGTAGCTAGGTCGCATGGGTGATAATATGTGTACACCATGTAGACAAGAGAGCTACGGGATATATGTAGCTAGGTCGCATGCGTGGGTCCAGGTGAAGGACACCATGTAGACGAGAGCTACGAGATAAATTGGCTAAGTCACATGGGTGGTACTGAGTGTTCACCATGTGTACAAGAGAGCCGAACTATATGATGGGTCGAGCTATGTGCTGAAACCACCAAGTATCGAGGATTGATCCGAAGTGTTCAACGGGAGACTCTCTATGTATTGCTTTGTGAGTTTTGTGATGAATAAGTGCAAGAACTTGATTATGTGAATGATGTGTTCATTAAGTGACCAAGATGTGGTGAGGTTATAAACAAGTAAGTTATACATGAGGATGATTTTATGGTGACCTTGTGATCATGGGCCTATACTTGTGATGCATGAAATGTGGTGAAAATGATTTGTGATATGTATGTTAAAATGAGGTTAATACAAACAAAGTGTGAAAGAGTGAATTAGCAATAAAACTGTTTTGGACAGTAGCAGTGACGTGACTTTGAAAAATCACCAAAAATAGTAGAAATGGAATCAGAGACTTAATGAGATATCAAATTAAATCTTAATGAGTCTATTTTCATATAAAAGAAACATAAAAAAATAAGTTCTATATTTTGAGATATTTATGTTTTTGTGAGACTGGTTCAGAATGATTATGTGATCCCCTATTCCGACTTTGAAAAATCACAAAATTTTGGATAAAAATAATTAGAGGCTTAAACTTATAATTTTAAAATACATAATGAGTCTATTTTCAAGATAAATCAACAAGAACGTTATCCGAGTTACATCTTGTGAGATAATTAATTTTTAGTGAAGAGAGGTCGAATCGAGAAAAGTGAAACAAGGAAATTTTAATGAATAAATTGTACTAATTGGCTAAACCAAAATTATGAAAATTTTATGGTGGAAAGATATGTGAGTCTAGTTTTATGGTAAATTTACGGATATTAATTTGGAGCTCTGAATCTTGAATTATAAATAAGTAAGTGACTATGACTCATGTGGACAGTTTGATGTAAGCATTTATTAGTAAATTGTGAAATCGTACTTACAAGAATGCTATATACATTAAGGATGTGGAATGGAGAGGAAGAGGAGGAAAATAAATATATGTGGAATACATGGAAACTATGGTATATGAAATATTGATATAATGAAATAAATGATATGTGTTTATAAGAAAAGCAGAAAGAGAATGATATGTATCATGACATGTATATATATATATATATGACTAGTCTCAATGTAATGCTTGTTGGGTATGGAGTTGAATTGAAATGTTTCGAGCAAACATGTTATTTTATGATCTGAATTGTGGTATTTTATAAAGATATGATCTAGTTTTAAATATGAATGCTTGATGATTAAGTTGAAGATATTTTGTAAAATGAAAATCTTGGTATAAATATATAAGTGGTACTATAATAAACAAGGTAAAATGAGTATGAGAGATACATGTATGATGACATACAAATGCTATGTTTGTGGTTTAATTGAGAATATTTAATCATTAAATGAATACCATGTTATATGATTTTGATTTTGTATAAGTGTGTAAGAGATTAAGGTTGACCAAAGCTTGGAAAATAGCCTAGGTATATTCCACACAGGCAGAGACATGACCATGTGTCTCAGCCGTGTATGGAACACGACTTTGGGACACGGGCATGTGGAGCCTTAAAGCATGAAATTTCCAAGATTTTCGTAAGTTCTCGATTTAGTCCCGAATCCTTTTTAAAGTATGTTTTGGGCTTCGTAGACTTAAATAAGGGACTATGTGTAAGTGAATGAATGTTTTGAAATATGAATGAAATTTTATGGCCCGTATTTTAGTTTAATGTTTGTATGTTTGTCCGGTAATGCCTCGTACCTTATCCTAGCCTCGGGTACGGGTAAGGGGTGTTACAGAAAGGCTTTCTGAGCCCCTTCTCCTCCTCCTTGACCAACAGTAGGAGGTGAATTTTCAGTTGGCATCGCCTCTTCAGCCAGAGCTGGTGCATTACTCTCTACATCATCAGCCACAGCTGGGTCGGGATCCATTTACTATAAAAAAATCATTTAAAAGGTCAGAAGTCATCACACTATCACAATATATATTTATGGCATGTATAGCAAAACCCGTACATACAACACGTTAGTCCGAGAACCGACTAAACCTGCTCTGATACCATCAAATGTAACTCTCTCATGCCCGAGACCCTCACCAGAGTCGAGTTTGAGGTGTTACTAAACTTAATTCATTAATTAAACAGCTTAAACAATTTATTTTAGAATTTCCAGACAAGCTGGCTAACTGCGTCACAGTCGCTTAAAAATTCATATCTCAAGTTACGAAACTCGAAATCCAATTCCATAAATTTTCCCTGAAAATAGACTCATATATCTATCTACTAATTTTTTTCTAGAATTTATGGTCAAGCCAATTAGTACAGTTTATTAGTTAAAGTCTCCCTGCTTCGAGGTTCGACTACTCGACCCACATGTATTACTTAATCGATATCTCCTGTCTGAGTTTCAATGATTATGCAGTTTGTTTTTCATAAAATATAACTCATTTACCTGTTTTGTTTCATCCATATGAAAATAAACTCATCAAGCTTCGATTTCATAACTTATTCATCATTTAATTCCATTTCTTACTATTTTTAGTGATTTTTCAAATTCACGTCATTGCTGTAGCAATATTCAGTTTTGTGGCCAATTTTACCTTTCCAAGGATTTTCATGGTTTAGTCAAGACATAAAGCATACATGTTATCATATATAAACTTGATTAGCCATTCCAATAACTAATCATTTACAAACCCTTTTCTTACCAAACCATAACCATATCATATGATCATTTATACAAAGTGAGTATATTGCTATACATGCCACACTCAAAATATACAAGCCATTTTACCAATTTAGGTCTTCGGATAGTGTGAACGAGCCTTCGACCTATCCCGATTCTCAAGTCGGCTTGTCAAAACTACAATGAAGAAAAAGAAGGGAGTAAGCATAAATGCTTAGTAAGTTCACATGTAAATAATAAGTAACATAATCATGCAATCCAACATAAACATCATTAAGACATACATAACATAAGAATACTTACTATCTTACCACAATTTTGTCTCACCAATTTCTCAACCAAGAATTAAACTCATACCTATCCATTTTCACTTTTTCAACACATTCATCATCGAATCACTTTCGTTTTAAGCATTCTCCATATTCTCTTAGGATTCTCCCGTCAACACATCAGAATATAATTTTGGATACGCGGATAGTGTGCACATAAGTGCTATACTCATAGCTAAACAAGCTCATTAGCTTTTGAAACTATGTAGCCAAGCTACCATGTAACCCGCCCATAAACGAACTCGGACTCAACTCAACGAGCTCGGGCGTTCGCATCCATAAGTGAACTCGGACTCAAATCAACAAGCTTGGGTGCCTAGTTACATCTCACGAACTCAAACTCAACTCAACGAGTTCGGAACTCAACCATTCTAGTGACATGTCACTTGTACCCTATTCTATTCCCAAGGTCCAAATGGGATTCTTTTCAATTACACATTTCGATCGCCTTCTTCGGAATATAGAAATCGATATTTGCTAACATCTCATACTTATCAAGTTGTTCACATAATTTGCATATCACCAAATAATAATTCATAAAACATCATATTTCATGATAATAAGTATCATGTCATATAAATAACATTAAATCACTTAAAATAAAAATTATGTTACCTTATTTACACATGAGCTTACCTCGATACAAAATATTAGCAATCGAGCCTATTCCTCGTAAACTTTGTTTTTCCCTCGATCGCGACTTGAATCTCATTTCTCTTGATCTATAATGCCAAATTAATTTATTTAATACATACATTCATCAAAACAGCCCCTAATACGAACTTTGGCAAAATTACCATTTTGCCCCTAAAGTTTCACATATTTGTACTTTTGTCCCAAGGCTCGTAAATTAAACCTCATCCTATTTTCTTATGTTTTATGACATGCTGATTATTTTTCCGTTCTATGGAAACATCAAATTCACACTCTAACATGTACTTATGACTATTAGGTATTTTTACAGAGCCCTTTTACTCGTTTTCACTTAAAACTGAGTAGCACAAGTTGTCTAACATAATTTAAAACCTCATATTCTATCATAAAACACCAAAATACACAAATTTCACCTATGGGTATTTTTCCAAATATGAATCCTAGGTTGACTTATTGTTAGCATAAGCTAAATCGAGCTACTGGGATTCTAAAAACGTAAAGAACATTAAAAACGGGGCTTGGAATCACTTACTATGGAGCTTGGAAGCTTGAAACAAACCCTAGCTATGGAGAACCCTTGAAATTTCGGCCTAATGGAGAAGATGGACAAAAATTGGCTTTTAATTTTGTTTTTAATTCATTTTAATAACTAAATGACCAAAATGCCCTTAATTAAAAACTATGGTGTTTTATTTTCCTTTAGGTATTTTTGTCCAAACTAGTATAATGGTCTAATTACTATCCAAGGACCTCTAATTTAAAAAACCATTACTCAAAAGTACTTAATACCTTTGTGAACTAGAACACACACTTTACAACTTTTGCAATTTAGTCTTAAATATCAAATTGGACCCTCTATCGATAAAATTTCTAAACAAATTTTTCACACAATCATGCAATCATGCCATAGACCTTAAAATGATAATCAAATAAATTTTTTACCTCAGATTTGTGGTCACGAAACCACTATTCTGATTAGGCCCTAATTCGGGATATTACAATGCCATATCCCAGATATGGTCTTACATGTTATCACATATCGATGCGACTGTCCCAGACAGGGTTTTACACGAAATCGATGAACAATGCCAATGTCCCAGACATGGTCTTACACGAAATCTCAATACAATGCCAGTGTCCTAGACATGGTCTTACATGTAATCACATTTCGATAACCTAATGTCATGACATTCGTATCCTAAACTATTCCTAGGGTTCGTACGGGACATTCGTATGTCGTAACTTCATCAATTCATACTTATACTTGCTCGTTCAAAATTTGTAGCAATTCAATGATAATTAAACATAAATAATTAAATTCAAAAACATTTATGTTCACATGAACTTATCTCCTAGTTAGAATAGACGAATTAGATTGATTATTTGATAGCTTTCATTTTTCCTCGATCTAAATCCGATTTCTTTCTTTCAAGATCTATATAAATTGAAAATTAACTCTTTTATTCCTCAATTCATTCAATTTCATCCAAAACACAAAATTTAATCCAATTTGCACTTTGGCCCTAAACTTTCACATTTCATACAATTTAGTCCTTATTTCACAAAATCACAAATTACACAATTTCTTTCTAATTCCATGCTAGTCGAATTTTGTATAGCTTTATATCAGCCTATATTTTCATTTATTTCAAAAATTTAACCACACATTTTACACTTTTCATAAATTAGTCATTTTTATGAAATTTCACTAAAAATCACTTTACAAAACATGATAATCTATACTCATTGTCCATCCTCAAACATTCAAGAACTAAAGCATTGATCAATGGTAATTTACAAAATAACCAACAAATTAAAAATTAGGGTACCGTCTAGCTAGTACTCAAAGCAACGATCACAAAAACATAAAAATCGTAAAAAATCGAGCAAAATACATACCTCAATCAAGCTAAATGAATGCCAAAATTTTTAATGCTCCAAACCCTATTCTTTTCTTTAGTATTCAGTGGTGAAAGAACTAAAACTGATGATTGCGACCTACTCATAATTCTTCCACCGAAAACCCGAGCCTCTCTTTCAACTTGTTTCTTTTCTTTACTCAATTCCTTAGCTTTGTGTGCTCGACCAGCTAGTACCACAAATTCCTTTAATTCAAGAATTTCGATCAATAACTTAATATCCTTATTTAACTTTCTTCAAATCGTTTGCACATATCAACTTCGGTTGGAACCTATTCTCTGGCATACTTGCTCAATCAAACAAATTCTCGTTCATACTCAGATACATTCATACTTCCTTGTTTAAGCTCCAAAAATTCTTTCTTTTTCTAATCCAAAAATCTCTGACTAACATTGTTCTTTCTGAATTCAGTCTGGAAAAATTCCCATGTAATGTTTTCTCTTGCTACAACAGAAGTTATAGTATTCCACCAATCATAAGCTATGTCTTTCAGCAAAGATACTGCACATTTCAAACATTCAACTGGTGTGCAAAATAATTCATCTAAAACCCGGATGGTATTTTCCAACCAAAACTCAACCTTTTTTTGGATCATCATCTACAGTAACTCTAAATTCCTCTACCCCATACTTATGAATTTTATCTGCCGGAGGCTTACCAGTTCTAACAGGTTCAGTACCTTGTGGCATCTCAGGAACTGGTTGAAGAGCAAGTGGGGGAGGTTGTTGTACAACAGAATTTGTTCTCGAATACTCAGTGAACCATTCATTCGTCATTTGAAAGAAGGCTTTTTTTGCCTCCTCACTTCGGCCTTCAGATACGGGCCTTTCACTACTAGATGTAGCATTTTGAATTGAAGCTGAAGCATTGCTCTCAGTTTCCTCATATTCAGCTCTAGCTTGGTTGGGTGACATTACTATATGAAAAATAACATTTTAAATGGTCAGGAGATATCACACTATCACAAATTATATTATGGCATGTATAGCTAAACTCATACTTACTACATTCAGTCCAAAAATTGGCTAAACCGTAGCTCTGATACTAAGAAATGTAACACCGCTAACCCGTGTTTGTTGCCAGAATAGGGTTTCAGAGCATTACTGGAGTTTTCAAAACATTTATATATAATTTATGTCAATTTCTATCCATTTTCTGAGATTATTCATAACTTCCCTTAAATGGACGCTTGAGGCCTAATATGAGTATTAGAATCGAGTCGGGGCTAAATCGGGAACTCAAAGAATTTTTTGTGAAATTTAAAAATTTTTCTTAAATGCAGGGTACACACGCCCGTGTGGTCAAGGGACATGCCCGTGCTGCAGGCTGTGTTCGACCCCGTGTAACTCTCTGACTTATGCCACAAGGCCAATCACACGCCCGTGTGCTAAGCCGTGTGGTAAATTTTAATTTTCCAAAATTAAGTGCAGGTTTCACACGGCCAAGACAAACACCCGTGTTTTGGGTCATGTAGCACACACGGCTGAGACACACGCCCTTTTCTTTTCCCGTATGCTAAATTCTGAGCATTCTGTTTCTCAAATTTAAAATGTAGGAGACACATGGCTGAACTACATGCCCATGTACCAGGCCATGTGTCACACACGGTCAAGACACACGCCCTTGTCTCTACCCGTGTGAACAAAATAAAGCTATTTCCTAGCTTTATTTCTCACCCAAACTTTGCCAATAACCTACACCAAAATTTACATTCATATACCAACCGATCCAAGCATTATAACTAATCTAATTTTAACATCTAACATGGTATATCATTAGATGCATACATATTTATAATTTTATCTTTAATAAGTATATTCATTTAGCATACTCAATCAACCCATAATACTTACTCATGATATTACCATAGAATAACCTTAATTGATATACCAAAACATAACCATCACTAGTCATTCCAACGGCTAGATTACAAACAACATTTATAAGCCAACAATGGCCAAGTTACGTATACATGCCATTATACCAAAATGATTTTACTATTTATACCAAAACAAGCTAGTGGATAGTGTGATGATCTCTAACCGATCTCCAACCTTCTTGAGTTTTTGAGCACTATAAAATAGAGAAAATAAAACCTAGTAAGTATTATATGCTTATCAAGTTCGTATAATAGGAATTAAACTTACCAATGTCATTTATTAAATTTAAGCATACAATAACATGTTTTCCATTAACTTGATAAATTAACTGAAAACATGCACTCAAACAAACAAGTTAGTTACATAAGTCTCACGTATATTAAATAAGCATAGATGAGCTCATCATGAAACACTTCATTGGGAAATTTAGAATCATTCAAGACATAAACCTATTTATCTTATCATTTTCTCATGTCGAGAATTTTGTCTGTTGAATTATTTCATTACCGATGGATACTCAAATAGTACACTCGAGGTGTACATATTTGTAAATTGTCAATTCTTAATCGGGGGTACCCATTAGGGCACATACTCAGGGAGTATACTCTCGAGCCACATGTCAGGATGCTCAAACAAGCTATGTAATCATGTAACAACACACTTATCCGAGCATAAGAGTTTTTACTTAGGGAGCTCATAGAGCTAATTAGATATATCCTAAAAGATAATATTAGGGGGCACTGGATAAGGTAGCAGAGAGTTCAAGCGAGCTTAATGGGATGCTCATGAAAAGCTGCGTTTGTGTCCACATTGAATGTAGGACCACAACTAGTCGCATGTCAGAACGCTCACACAGAGTTGCGGTAGTGCGCAACACTTGCTAAATCACTACCGATCAGGATACTCGCATGAACTATTTATCAGAATGCTCGAGAGGCTATATTAGGATTACTCGTTCGAGCTAAATCATATCTACAACTTATGCAGGATCACTTTCAATGTGGGAAAATCACATATATCCATCGAAATTCAATATTCAAACAGAATGTAACATTTTCAGGACTTATTTCAGGCATATGTATATTTCATGCATTTATAATATTCTTATAATTCTTACAAGCACATATCATATTCAATTCAAATACAACATTCAATTCAAACATAATAATATGTATAAGTAAGTTACATGAACTTACCTTGATTATAGTTCGTATAAGAAAATCTATTAATCTGAAACTTTCTCTTTTCCTTGATCTAGCTTTGAATTTGACTTATCTAGATCTATATAAATGAATTTAATCATCAATTTCTCACATTTCATATTCAATTGAACTCAATTTACATCCGAGACAAAATTACCATTTTGCCCTTATACTTTACATAAATTCCAATTTCGTCCTTAGGCTTGGAAAATGAAATTCATGCAATTTATTCCTTATTCCAAGCCTAATCGAAATTTCAGTATAAAATTTATAGCACATGTATTCTATAGAATTTAGTCAATTTTTACAACTTTACAATTTAGTCCCTAAATCAGAATTTCATCAAAATTCACTTTGTAAAAGTTGTTTATCTACTAAAAACCTTTCATTTTCTACCATAAATTTAAAAGTTTTAGCATATTCATCCATGAAAAAATTTCTATACTATGATAACTTTTCAAATTAATCCCCAAAATAGATAGATTAGACTACCCTAGTTTCAAAAATATAAAAATTACTAAAAACAGGACTTGAATACTTACCAATTTAAGCCAAGAAAGCTTGCTTTCTGTTTCCTAGGGTTTCCATTTATATTTTGGGGAACATGATAAAACATAAGATGATATTATCTATTTAATTTAATTATCATCTTTTAATTTTGTCACTTTCCAATTTAGTCCTTAAACTTTTCTAATTTTTCCATGGATGAATCATCAAAAATATCTACTAACTATTCTTTAATGGCCTAATTACCATATAAGGACCTCAAGTTTTGAATTCCATAGCTATTGATCCTTCTAGCTACTAGAATCTAACTTTTTCATTTTATGCAATTTGGTCACTCTCAATAATTAAATACATAATTGATAAAATTTTCTTATCAAAATTTTCATATGATATTCCTATCAAAATGCAAACCATGCAAAAATATAAAAATAAATTTTCTTTCTGGCTCAGATTTGTGGTCCCGAAACCACTATTCCTATTTCACTGAAAATGGGCTGTTACACTACGCTCCAAATCCAAATTTAACTAACCATTGTAATAACACAATCCGCAATACATAATCACGCGATACAAATATTATTGAAACACGATTATCTTAATACATGAAATTATTTCAATTATGTAACTTTAATTTAAGGTACAAGAATTTCATAAAATAACTTTAACATATTGATTATTTATTTAGTCTTGAAAGTAATTTTCTAATAAAAACTAATTACAAATTTATCTATGACCTCGAAGAATCCGCCTCTAGGTCGCCCTGTTGTATGCTTATTACAACTAAGATGCAAATTTCCCTGAGCACAATAGATTCTGGCTTGGTCCCTCTACGTACTCTCGAACTTCCTTTTTACCTGCAATACATAATAGCACATGCGTAAGTTCAAATGAACTTAGTAAGTTTCCGTACCTTGTCTCAGCACAACGTTAGCCAACTTGTATTTCATGGCTCAACATTCATGTTTAACTTGTCTGTATTAGGATGGTTTGCCAATCTTATTGGCATAGTATTTACATCACATGAACTGGCTCATTTGTACTTGGTACATATCTTTAATGAAACCATTTCTTATTTACTTGCGCATCCTAGAAAACAATTCAACTTTCTCAACTACATCTAAACTACTACTAATGATTTGAAAATAGAAGATTTCATATTCAGCTATACAATGCCTTGCTCACATAAGGTTTCCACCGATGAGATTTCATAAATGTAATATCAGAACACAGTTTATAAACGTTTGAGCTCTTGACGGATTATCCCTATGTATTCCACCTTCACTAGTTGCCTTTGCGAATTCCTATACTAAAGGGTGAGCAAAATTCAATTCAAATCGAAAAAACTTAATAAAAAAATAAATTATGAATTAAATGCTTCGAGTTATGTGGATCAACTCAAAAAAAAAAAAAAACAAAATTTTTGGTTTAACTAAAATATGAATTACACAATTCGAATTATCCAAAAATCCAAATAAGAAAAGGAAAAACTACATCATTTTGATAAATTTTTACCTTTTCTAAAGTTAAAAGTCAAAACCATTAAGTAAAAATGCAAACTACGTCATTTTGATAAATGTTTACCTGTTAAGTTAAAAGGCAAAACTGTATATTGTTTATGTAGTTAAATAATCTTGTACTTCGTCTACTAGTTAAATAATCAATCCATGTAAATGCAACATTGAGTATAAATAATAGGATTCGTTGACTTGACTAAACTCAAAATTTTTTGACTCAACCCGATTTGATTCAAAAAAAAATTCAACCTGAGTTTGGTTGCTAAAATAGGAATTATTAACTCGACTAACTTGAAATTTTTTGACTCGACTCGATTGAATGTTCACCCCTACCTATACATCTAATTCCTTGAGAGAAAATCCTTGCAGATTCTTACTTGTAGACTTATGAAAAAAAAACCATATATAATTCCCATAGCATATCTTGCACTAATAAATACAAATAACCAAATAAGATAGATCTTGGTGAATAGTTCCTATTGCAGATTGCTATTAGTAGCTTGCTCCAACGAACTCAGATTCGTAGTATGATCCCTGTGGACTCATGATTGAGACCCAAGTATGCAGATTCATACTTGACGAAACATAGGGGGGGTTCATAAAGAAGACCTTTATTTCAGATTAATAAATAAAATCAACTTATCTTAATCGAGTAGATAAATCTGGCGGACCATCATATCCTGCCTCTGTCTCGCAATAACAGATAACCCATTCATAGTGGTCCACTTTTAGAAATAGGTAACATGTAGGCGGATTCTTTAAGAGCAAATCCCCTATTTGTAGAATCATACATGTAAGATAGTCCTGACAAACTGTCATATGTTTCATATATAGACTCGCACAAACAAATAGCTCGTACCTTGGATTCCCACATAGTAGTAGATTATAAGTAAACAAACTCATTCTTATCGGGCTTATCGAGCAAATCTCATATTTGTAGAGACATAAATACAGACTTATTCACATATTCACATACGCGAATCATCTCACTAACATCAACTGAGCTATACCATCTAGGTTAGTCTGGAGGACTCATAAACGCAAATTGTTTTGCGGACCTCTTTGGATCTTGCCATAGCCACGGACTTGTATTCATTCATATGACTTAAAGCCTTCGACTTTATAGAGTCCTTTACTACCCTTAAATGGCTTTCATACATCCTATAAAAGGGCTCTTATACATCCCACAAAAGACTCTCATATACTGGTGCGCACCTTTTTCCATACAGTCTGCCTGAACCTCTGCAAAACTACATATCATTAATATTAATTTTCTATATAGTTTGCTTGAACCTCCGCAAATCCTCCTTGTAATTTGAACACATATGTGTTCCCCTGCAAGGTCGGAGTCATTTGCCAATCTCGGTTTGCATTTACATGTCATACCAGAGGCAAAACTTATAACATATCATATTCTTCTTCTTCGCCTCCCATCTTAATCACATCTTGACCGACATCCACAACTTAGTGTATCATTCATACACAATCAATCAATTCATACTACTATTCATGCACTATACACATCATCCCAAAGATTTTATACATTTTCATATCAACACGATAGGCCTCATGATACATCAATATTCAGTTAGAGAGTAACTCATACATTTAGCCATAGAATAACATAGTATTTTCACAACACCTAACCAAACATGCCCAGCACACAATACTAATGATAAATGAATAACCATCTAAGACCTGAATTCTAGAACTCACCTGAAGGTTGACACCAAATTCATCTACTTAGCTTTTCTCTTGCTACTCGAGCCTCTAGCTTGCAAAACATAACAGCCATTTTAGAATTTCCATCAACGATAATTCATCATCATAAGAACCATACTTTGTTTGCATGCAGAACAGAACAGAACAGAACAAAACAAAACAAAACTATGAATAACAATAATCCTTAACTTTCTTTCATTTCCTTAAATCTGTTAGTACAAAAAGATTAGGAAACTTACCAACTTGATGAATTCACAGTTACTTATGCACAAAATTTAACTTCTTTCCTTCATGAAAACCATTCTAAATCTTTCTTTGTTACAACCAGACTAGTGAAGAAGATGAAGGAAGAATAGAAAATTCCTAAATAATACTCTCGCAGTTCCTTCACCGATCTCGAATTCAACAGCCAAGTGTACAAATCCATAATTATCATGTCTCCCACTAAGATATATTTCTAGTTCAAATGAAATAGAACCAACGTTGAAATCCAACTTTTCCACAACCAGTCTGCCAATTCCTTTTATTTTTACTAGAACCGCTTAATTTGTAAGCTATTCAAATTAATACCCAAAATCACCATTACAACCTAAACTTAACTTTTCAGAGCGTGAAAAATATCGTTACCATTCGAAAGTTTATAATATCATCATATACGTGTCATTCAATCAAACAATAGTTCACATCCATTTGTTTCCATATACCTATTTGCATTTGTCATACATTTCGTATTACGATTTAGATGATTATATGCCAAAATTATCAAAATTACCATAAATCTAAACTAATAGACATTAAATATAATCCAAATATAAAATAAAATAACATATTAGGTTTTATATGAACTTACCTGACAAAAATAACAACAAACAATGTGTCAGGGACTAATATGTAATTTTGCATTTTCCTTAATTATCCTTCGATTAATTCAAGTCCCAATCAATGCAAGGATTGAAGCTTCAAACTATTAAGAGATATTCTTCTTCAATGGTGTTTTTTGATGGAAGGGATGAAGATGAAACAATTTTTCTCTCTCCTTTCATGTTTTACTTATTTGTTTTATTATTTATAATTTATTCATACGTTTTATTAATTTACTTTCAACACTATTTAACCAAATATTATTCCAAACTGTCCATTATTTCTTTGAAATGGTATAATATCTATTTTAGGCTTGTTTTTAATTACTATATAAGTCCTTAAGCAATTAAAATCTATAGCAATTAACTTTTATAATTTTTATGATTTTGTCTTTATAGCTTAATTAATTATCAATTCATCAAAATTACTGAACCAAACTTTAATTAACCTTAATCCTAACCATGTAAATATTAATTAATAATATTTACAGACTCGAAGTATCGAAAATGGGGTTTCAAAACCATCATTTTAGATGTCATTAAAAAATGGGTTGTTTTAAAGGTCCTCTTATCCATTGGTATGATGTGGAACGATATACATTTAGCCCCACAAAATGTGTAAAGGAGATTTGCCATAATTTAAAATGGCAATTTGACTCCTTTTCGATACTTAATGTGTAACAACCACATTTTAACTTGGAAATAGGTACAATGATGTAACAACCACATTTTAACTTGGAAATAAGAGCAATGATGGACTGAGTCAGAAAATATTGGAGATTTTGAAATTTACTAAATAAGAATTTTTAGTATTAAATTAGGAAGTATTTAGACCCGATAGGAGATTAGGAAATATTTTTGAGATAGAAAATATTTAAATAGAAGCTTAGACCAAATTGAAAGAGTATACAAATTGTGGTGTAAATAGGAATTTAGAAAGTTAGGAGATACATAGTGGTAGTAGAAAGGAAGGAAGGATTAAGAGGAAATTTAACCAAGTGAAGTATGAGTCATCCTAGGAATTATAAAATATGAATTGGGATAAAATGGTAAATAGCCAAATAGATATTTTAAAGTGTAATGATGGGTAAAAGTGTAAAGATGAATGGCTTGCGGACTTATTTGCAAATTGACCATTTAAAAAAAAAGTGAGATATTGTTAGTGTAAATGTGCAGAAAAGTGGAGAAAAGATGAAAGATATCATCTTTTCCAATATACCATCCATCACTCATCCCCTCCCAAATCCATCCAACTTTTCTTTTATTTCCTTCCATGTTCTTCCTCTATTGTTGAACCGTCCAAGCTCCAAACCTTCATTTTTCTTTGAAATTTCTTTACTAAAAGCTAAAAAGAAGACTAGTGAGTAACTTTATTTCATAGGAAACTTCCATATATGGGTTAAAAGAGAGAAATACATGAGTTAGGGTTTTGGGTTTTCAAAAAGGTAAGATAAGGATGATGAAAATTCTCATAACATACATGTTTATTTTCATAATCTAGCATAGAAAAGTTATTTGATTTTTAATTTTAACCTATAACTATTATATGTTGTTATGAAATTGAAGAAAAAGAAAAGACGTTTGAGGACAAAAGTGAAGGGAAAGGAAAAGAAGTGGTCAAGGAGTAGAAGAGAAGAAAAACTCATCATCCAAAACTTGTTTGTAAGTACTTCGAGTAGTAATTTTTTTTAAGTTTTGTTAATTAAATAATTATGTTAATTAAGTAGTTTAATTACTAAATTAATGATATCATAATAAGTATTTAGTAGGGTAAGTAATGTAAATGCTATGAATTTTGACTTGTGGTGATAATGAACATGGACTAAATTGAAAGAAATTAAAATGTTTTATGATATTATAAATATATGGAAAGTGAGTTTAAATGACGCGATGTAAAGTATTATAGTATTGTGTGCGGTAATAATGAAGACAATTTACAGGTTTTAGTGTTATTATTGTGATAAGCACTAAAATATGAAAAATACAAAGTTATATTTTTTTTTGTCAAGTAAATTAATAGAAAGATTCAATAATAAGAAAAGCCCATGATGACAAGGCCCAAACTATTGGAATATTGATGGCATGCCATTAAGGAAAATTAGCGCACTTATCATATTGTTTCGTAGTTCGTTTGTAACATCCCGAATTAGGGTCTAGTTAGAACAGTGGTTTTGAAACCACAAATCTGAAGTAAAAATAATTATTTTATGATTATTTGATGATCCATGATATGAATGCATGTTTGTGTGAATTTTTCATGAAGAAATTTTATGTCTAAAGTGTCCAATTTGAAGTTAAGGACTAAATTGAATAAGTTTCAAAACTTGAGTTCTAGAAGCTTTAAGCATGAAATTGCTATGGATTATTAATTAGAGGTCCTTAAATAGTAATTTGACCAAGTTCTAAAATTTTTGACAAAAATGGGCATGAATAGGAAAAATTTGAAAGAAAAGCCTTAAGGGCATTTTGGTCATTTAGTAATTAAAAGAATAAAAAAGGAAAAATCAAGAAAAATTTGCTCATCTTCTCCATGCCAGAGCCAAAATTCATAAGGGTTCCATATCTAGGGTTTTTTGACTTTTCAAGCTTGATAGTAAGTACACCCTGGCCTTGTTTTTAATGTTCTTTACATTTTTGAGATCCTTAAAGCATGATCTATCCATTTCTACCTTTATTTTGAAGTAAGTTTTATGTTAAAAAATTTACCCATGTATGATATGCATGTATTTTGATGTTTAATGGAAGAATATGAAAGTTTGATGTGTGATAAACATCTTTTACAAAGTGATTTTGCATGAAAACACCTAAAAAGGACCTATTTGTAAAGGTTGTAAAATGGGTAGTAAATATCTGAAATAAAGAAAAATGTGGGCTACTAGGAGTAGGAATATGAATCAACTAGGCTTGGGTAACAAAGAAAATGCATGCATTTCATTTTACGAGCCTAAGGACCAATTTATAAATAAGTGAAAATTTAAGGGTAAAAATGTAATTTTACCAAAGTATGAGTTATGGGTTGATTTCAACAATGTGTGTATTAAATAAGTTAAATTTGGCATTATAGATAAAGAAAAATGTGATTCGTGTCTTGATCAGGGGAAAAATAAGGTTTACAAAGAATAGGCTCGTTTTCATCATTTTGTACCGAGGTAGGTTCATATACAAATAATGTGATGTTTTGTTATATTTTTGATGCTTGAGTATTATGCGAATTCAATTTCTTTAATGCTATTATGAGTTATGCTTTGATTGCTCCACGAGTAACTGATGGGTATTATGGACATTGAGATTGACATTATGAACAAGCTTGACAGAGATATGATATCGAAAAATCCCGTTTGAACCTTAGGAATAGTTTAGGATACAAGTGACATGTCACTAGGAATCATGTGATTTATGAGCTCATTAGATATGTGATATATGTTTATGTTGTTCCGCGTGCTGGTCTTGTACATCCTACCGGTGGCTGGATAGTCCGGAATGTGTTGCGGATACCTGACAGCTTATGTAAGTAGCCTGTGTAGCTATGTCCTGACTGATAGCTTGTGTGAGCAGACCCGTGAGTAGCTCAAGAATGAGATTTTATGTGTTATGTGATATGAGGTAGCTTTAGCTACGTATGTGGCACTTAGGTGTGAGACTTCCGTGTATCCAATAGTATTCCGAGTATTCAACGGGTAAATTATCGAGTAACTTGACAGAAGTCCCAAGGGGTAAGTCAATGAGAAGAATGTGTATGAGATTATGTTATGAGTTGATACAGGTATGTATACCAAACTCATGAGAAATGCCTTGGTATGTGATGAACTTATGACAATGGTATTTATGTGATGAGTATGTTTAAGTGATTTGATGAAATACAATTTATGCTCATTATGTTAAATGTATGTTAAATACTTGTTTAGATAGCATGTTATCTGCATATGGACTTACTAAGCTTTAATGCTTACCCCCTACCTTTCCATCTTTTATAGTGTTGCCAAGCCAGCTCAGGGATTGAAGGACATCAGAGACTCGATCACACTATCAATTGGACATTTGGGTATAGTTAGTCTCAACATTTTGAGTATGACATGTATAGGGGACTTGGTCATTTTTTTTATGTGTCATATTGATTAGCCAAATGAGTTGGCTCATGATAGTATTATGATTCATTTTGTATAATGCCATAAGATGTGGCTTATATTTTCTTCTCGAGTTGTAACCCTAAGTAATTATGTATGCATGCAATGTGTTTATGCTTTGTGATGTGGTTGGTGGTTGCTTGTTAGTATTGGATGTGATAAATGGCACATATGCTTAATGAATGAATTGGGACTAATAGGTATGACCATGTCCATGGTAAAATTGAGTAGGTTGAAGGTAGGTTTATAAGGTTGAATGAATATGAAATTGGTGTGAAATGCCATATGAAAGCATAATGGTTTGAGCATGTCATATGTTGACATTACAAAGTCATGGATTAATCATGATTGTAAGTAAGTATTTGAGTGGCTAAATAGGTTGGTTGCATGCCATGAAGTGAGATTATGTATGTGAGTTTTTAAGGGTGGCAAATGGCTTGGAAATTAACCTAGAATTTGTCCACACAGGTAGACACATGGGCATGTGTCTAGGCCGTGTGTGACACACAGTCTGCCCCATTGGCATGTGACCTAGCATTGTGTCCCTTGCACCCTAATTAGGCAAAACAGAATGCATTGTAGTAAACACACGGGCAGAGACACAGCTGTGTGTCTCAGCCGTGTGAAGGACACAGCCCCAGGACATAGGCGTGTGCCCAGGCCATATGAAGTTTGTACTTAATTCTTGGAATTTAATTCACCACATGGCCTAACCACACGGACATGTAACTTGGTCGTGTGACCCTAATTGTGTTGATGACATCATAAACAGAGAGTTATACGGGCTGAGGACACGGGCGTGTCCCAAGCCACACGGGCGTGTGTGACCACACGGCTTACCCATATGGGTGTGTGAACTTGTTTCATGAAAATTTTTCTAAGTTTTCCCAATGTTTTCTAAAGTTCTCGGATTAGTCCCGAACTACTCTCGATGTATGTTTTGGGCCTCGTAGGCCCATCTAAGGGTCAATTTGCATATGTATGAATGAATTTAATTTGAATGAAATTTTATGGCTCGGTTTTATATGTTTGCTTGTGTTTAAGTCTGGTAATGCCTCGTATCCTGTCTCGATGTCAGACACGAGTAAGGGGTGTTACATTTAGTGGTATCAAAGCAAAGGTTTATTCTGTTTTCGGACTACGTAGCATGTGTTGGAGTCTAGCTATGCATGCCATACATAACTTATGATAGTGCAATGACTCATGAAAATTTTAAACTGTGTTTTTCGTATACTAATGGATCCCAATCAAGCTGAAGCTAATGATGTAAAAAGTAATGCGTCAGCTCTTGCTCAAGGGGCAGCGCCAGTTGAGAGTAGACCCGTGACCGTGAATCAGGGAGGAGGAGAATAGGCTAGGGAAACCTTTCTCCACATGATGAATGCCTGGTATACGGAGTTCATTCGAACAAACCCAAACGCTCAACCCCCTCCACCCCCTCAAAATCCTTAACCTGTATCCCTAGTGCCACAAGGTATGGACTTGATGAGATTCCATAGAACCCTTGTTGATAAGATCTGGAAACAAGGGGTGGAAGAGTTCAGAGCAAATGCCGAGGATGATGTTGAGAACGTAGAATTTTGGCTTGAGAATTCAGTAAGGGTATTTGATGAACTATCATGCACACCCGAAGAATGTTTGAACTTTGCTATTGTTTGTTGAGAGACACAACATATCACTAGTGGAAGACACTAGTATCTATGGTACCTCAAGAGAGGGTCACATGGGAATTCTTCCAAGAAGAATTCTAAAAGAAGTACATCAGTGAACGATTCATTGACCAGAAGCGCAAGGAATTTTTAGAATTGAAACAAGGTCGCACGTCAGTGACCAAGAATGAAAGAGAGTTTGTCCAGCTCATCAAATATGCTCGGAAGTGTGTATCCTCTTAGGCTAAAATGTGTAGAAGGTTTGGAGACGGACTTATTGAGGATATTAGGGTGTTAGTGGGTATTCTTGAACTGAAGGAATTTGTTGTGCTCGTTGATCGGGCTTGTAAAGCGAAGGAATTGACCAAGGAAAAGAGAAAAGCCGAGGCTGAGGCTAAAGATATAAGAAAGAGGATGATGAGCAAGTCATTCCCCTCTCAGACTAAGAAATCCAGAGATATGTATTCTCGTTCTCATGTTTTAGTCAGGCATTTGCACGAAAATTGTAGGAAGAAAATTTGGGTTTTAAATCTCAGGCTACATCTGTGGCTAGTGTGGGTAATGCTAGACCTTTTACACTTGAGTGCCAACATTATGGTAGGCATCATCCCGTTGCGTGTAGGATGAGCGAGGGATCTTGTTTCAGATGTGGTTCTCAAGACCACTATATCAAGGACTTCCCTGAGATGATCGAGAAAGAAAAATTTCAGAGTACAAGGCAGAGTAGTATAGCTACAAAGGGGAGACCCTTGAGAAATGTAACGCCCTTAACCCAAATCCGTCACCGGAACAAAGTTACGGAGCATTACCGGAGTTACCGATTTATTTATCAAATATTTCATTAATCCGATATTTTTTCTTTTCCACATTCAAGTCTCGTATTCGAGTCATTCGGATCTTTATAAAGAAATTTGATCGCCGTTTTCATTTATTTCATGTTGTAATACATTCAATTAATGCTCTAAAAAAATTACCATTTTACCCCTAAACTTTTAATTAATGACGATTTCATCCTTAGGTTAAAATAAAACAAAATTCTTGTAATTTAGTCCTTATTCTCAAACAAATTGATAACAACCCATGAATTCTATAAAATATCAGAATTTTCCATAATTTCAACACTTTTCAATTTAATCCTTAAAACATGTTTTTCCCTGATCTTGAGCTAAATTAATAATTTCTTTCAATTTTGTAATTTTAAATAATAAAATAATCCATTTCATGCAAATTGGTCATTTCTAACTTTTTTTTAAAAAATTGCCCATAAAATTTTACTTTTATTTAATTTAGTCCATGAGCCTAAAACATGCAAATTAGCCATGCTAGCTGAATATTCATGCATATTTTCCTCCTCGTCCTCTCCATTCCACATCCTTAATTTATATAACATGCAACAAGTAACATTATCAATAATTTCACTATTTACTTATATGTATATTCAAAACTGTCCATTTGGGTCATAGTCACTAAATTATTTATATCTTAAGCTACAGAACTCGAAATTAATATATGCTAATTTTCCCTAAAACCAGACTTACATATCTTATTACCATAAAATTTTCAGAATTTTTGGTTTAGCCAATAAGTACAGTTTATTCTTTAAAGTTACCCCTATTCTGCTATCTGACAGTTCTGACCCTTCTTCACTAAGAATTAATTATCTCATCATACGAGATTTGGATGATGTTCCCTATTATTTATATTGAAAATAGACTTTCTTAGGATTTTAAACATATAAATTTAATTCCTTAATTATTTTTCTCCAATTTTTGATGATTTTCCAAAGTCAGAACAAGGGAACCCGAAATCATTCTGACATTGTCTCACAAAACTTATTATATCTCATGATTTAGAATTCCATTGCTTACATTATTTCTTCTATAAGAAACTAGAGTCAATAATCTTTAATTTCATTTTTTATTCATCCTCTAATTAGATTTCTACAATTTTTGGTGATTTTTCAAAGTTAGACTATTGCTGCTGTCCAAAATTGTTTTAGTGCAAAATGTTGATTTTCATTTTGCCCCAAATTTCACAGTTCATACAATTCAGTCCTTACTTAATTAACCCCTCAATTAAGCTAATTTTCTCAATTAATACTTTTCCTAGACATTATAAGTTATTTCATAACTATTGAAATTTAGAATTTCCACATAAAACTTTAACTTCAAACTCTTTTACAATTTGGGTCCCAAACATTCACTTTCTATTCAATTCTTTCAATAAAATCAGAATATAAACAATTTAAAGCTCTAATTCCATGCCAAATCATCACATACTTCCAACACATATTCATAGAAACTTTCAATTTCTTTCATAGAATCAAGAACTAATGAATTCAACAAGTGGACCTAGTTTTAAAAGTCACAAAAACACAAAATTCAAGAAATAATCAAGAATTGAACTTACTTGCAGTAAAAATATGAAAAACCAGCTTAAGGGAACTCTTCAATGGTGTTTTTGCTGATGAGAATGCAGAAAAATAAAGAGAAATCTGGATAATTCCACTTTAGTCCTAGCTTTATTAAGTAAATTTTGCAATTTTCCAATTTTGCCCTTAATTCCCCTTATTTTCTTGATGATTTCATGCCCTTGCCGTCCAGCCCAAATAGACCTTAGGTCTATTTACCTTTTAAACCCTCTTTCTTTTATTATTTAAGCTATTTAATCATTTCCTACAATTTTGCATTTGATACAATTTAGTCCTTTTTGTTCAATTAGCTATCAAGATTTTAAAATTTCTTGACTGAAACTTTAATACTAACTTATTAACACTCCATAAATATTTATAAAATATTTATGGCTTGATTTAAAATTCCCGAAGTCTCTATACCTCGTTTTCGATTCTAATTATTTTAATATATATATTTTAGCACAATATTCACTATTTCAAAAATTTTCCTAACTTCACATTTAATTTATACTCACTAAATTAATAATATTTCCTACTCATTTTTCGGATTTAGTGATCTCGAATCACTGCTCCGTCACCACTGAAAATTAGGCTGTTACAAGAAATACCGGTAATGGGGCTAGTAGCAAAAGTGTCGCGAGGGATACGACGGTGTGATCCAAAGCTAGAGGTCCAGCTTGGGCCTATACCATATGTGCGTGTGAGGACGCATCTTCTCCCGATGTGATCACTGGTATTTTTTCTCTTTATGATACTACTATTATTTCCTTGATTGACCCTAGTTCTACTCATTCGTATGTGTTCATGAAATTGGCATCTAGCATGAATATGCCTGTTGAGTCTATGAAATTTATGATTAAAGTGTCAAACCCATTAGGCAAGCATTTTTAGTTGATAAGGTATGTAAGAAATGTCCCTTGATGATTAGAGGTCATTGTTTTCTGGCTGACTTGATGTTGTTTCCATTTGATGAATTTGATGTTATATTGGGTATGGATTGGTTGACACTTCATGATGCTGTAGTAAATTGTAGACAAAAAGTTATTGAATTGAAATGTTAAGATGGTGAAATTCTTCGGGTTGAATTAGATGAGTTAGATAGGTTTTCAATCGTGATTTCTTCGATGTCTGCTCAGAAACATATAAGAAAAGGGTGTGAGGCTTATTTGGCTTATGTGTTGAATACAGAAGAGTCTAAATTGAGAATTGAACCAGTGCCTGTTGTATGTGAATATTTGGATTTATTTTTGGAAGAATTGTCAAGTTTACCTCCAATTAGAGAAGTGAAGTTTGGTATTGATGTAATGCCAATGATGGCACCTATTTCGATTGCTCCGTATAGGATGGCCCCAATTGAGTTGAAAGAACTGAAGTCACAGTTACAAGAATTGACCGACAAGGGTTTTGTGAGGCCGAGCTTTTCACAGTGGGGTGCTCCAGTATTATCTGTGGAAAAGAAAGACAGTTCTATGAGATTGTGTATATACTACCAACAGCTCAGTAAGATAACAATCAAGAACAAGTATCCTTTGCTAAGGATTAATGACTTGTTTGATCAATTGAAAGGAGTGTCATGGTTTTCTAAAATAGACTTAAGGTTCGGCTACTATCAGTTGCGAGTTAAAGAGTCGGATGTGCCTAAAACTGCTTTTAGAATGAGGTATGGCCACTATGAATTTCTTTGTAACACTCTTTACTCGTACTCGACGCCGGGACAGGGGTCAAGGCGTTACCGAACTTAAACATAAACATTCACATGAAATCGAGCCATAAAATTTCGTCCAAATTTAAAACTTTTCAATCACATGCAAATTGTCCTTTACAAGGGCCTACGAGGCCCGCAACATACATCGAAAGCAGTTAGAGACTAATCCGAGAACTTTCAGGACCTCGGGATAACATAGAAAATTTTCTTGTTTTAGAGAGTCACACGCCGGTGTGGGTAGGCCGTGTGGTCACACACGCCCGTGTGGCTTGGGACACGGCCGTGTCCTTAGCCCGTGTAACTCTCTGACTATGACATCTTCAAGCAAATAAGGTCACAAAGGCAAGTCACACACCCATGTGCTTAAGCCGTGTGGCGAATTAAATTCCATAAATTAAGTGCAGACTTCACACAGCCTGGGCACAGGCGCATATCCTAAGACCGTGTCCTTCACATGGTTGAGACACACGGCCGTGTCTCTACTTGTGTGTTTACTATTGGGCATTCTGTTTTGCATAATTAGGGTCCAGGGGACACACGGCCGGATCACACGCCCATGGGACAGACTGTGTGTCACACACGGCCTAGACACATGCTCGTGTGTCTAACCGTGTGGACAATTTCTAGGCTACTCATATACTCAAATCCACTTCTTAACATGCAATATGACAGTTTTAATCACTTAAGCATACTCATTCATGGATAAATTATGACTTGACAATATCAACATATCACCTATCCAAACTATTATGCTTTCACATGGCATTCCACACCAATTTCATGTTTATCTATCATCTTTATTAACTTATTTTCAAGTTATATATTTACACCCCACATGTTGCATACACAATCATATTTCATACATCAATCATACATGTCATCCATCACACCATAAGCAACTATCATCACATTAAAGCATAAGCACATTTGCATGCATGCACCAATAGTTAGGGTTACAACCCAAATAATCAATATGAGCCACCTCACATGGCAATATACAAAATAATCATAATACTTCCATAAGCCAACACATTTGACTAATCAAAATGACACATAACAAAAGACCAAGTCCCTATACATGCCATACTCAAAATAATAAGACTAGCTATACCCAAATGTTAAATTGATAGTGTGATTGTGTCTCCGACGTCCTCCGATTCCCGAGCTAGCTTGGTGAAACTATAAGAGATGGAAAGGAAAGGGTGTAAGCATAAAACTAAGTAAGTTCACATGCAAATAAAATGCAATTTGAACAAGCATACATATAACATAATAAACATAATCTTTCATTTCATCAAATCTCATAAACTTATTCTTCTCATATATATATGCACATGTTCATCACACAAGCTCATCGTATTTCATGTCATTCACATGAGTTCGATGTACATACTTGTGCCCACTTGCACATAATAACTTACTTTCTTGTCTTGATGCAATCGTCAAGATTATTCATCGTACTTCTCTTGAATTATCTGTTGAACAATCGGAATACTATCGGATACATAAGAAGCCTGCACCTAAGTGCCTCATATGTAGCCAATGCTACTTCATATATTAGACCACATGTTGCTCGCTTACGAGCTACTCATGGGACTGCTCATACAGGCCGTCAGGTATCCGCAACACATGCCAGACTACCTCGCCATTAATAGCATATACGAGACCAGTACCCGAACGCCAAAACATGTGTCATAGATATCACGAACTTAGACTACAACTCAATGAGTTCAGATATCACATATATCATGAACTCAAACACAATTCAATGAGTTTAGATTACACAACTCCTAGTGCCATGTCACTTGTATCCTAAATTATTCCTAAGGTTCAAACGGGATTCTTCGATACCACACTTCCGTTGGGCTTGCTCATAATGTCGATTTCAATACTCATACCATCAATCATATACTCATGGAGTAATCAAAGCATCATTCATGATAATATATAGGCAATAAACACATGATACAATATCATATCAATTATCTAAGTACTTACCATACATGCAATATTAAAACATATAAAGTATGGTACATGTTGCATTATTTGCAATTGAACTTACCTCGGTACAAAATGATAGAAACGAGCCTAATCCTCGTAAACCTTGTTTTTCCCCCGATCTAGACCCGAATCACATTTTTCTTGATCTATGATGCCAAATTTATCTCGTTCAATGTACACATTACTCATATCGACCCATAACACATGCTTAGGTAAAATTACCTTTTTACCCCTAACTTTTCACTTATTTCAACTTTAGTCCCTATGTCGTAAAATGAAATGCATGCATTTTCTTGGTTATCCAAGCTTAGCCGATTCATATTTCATCTCATATCAACCCATATTTTTCTTTATTCCACATTTCTACTACTCATTCTTACACCTTTTACAAACAAGTCCTTTTTAGGTGTTTTCACTAAAAATCACTTAGTAAAAGATGTTTATCACACATAAAACATTCATATTCCTCCATTAAACATCAAAATACAACCATGTCACACATGGGTCAAATTTCATACATGAACCCTACTTCAAAACATGGCTAGAAATGGATAGATCATGCTTCAAGGACTTCAAAAATGTAAAGAACATAAAAAACGGGGCTAGGGAGCACTTACAATCAAGCTTGAAAAGTTGAAAACCTTAGCATTAGAGCCCTTGTAAAATTTGGCTATGGCTTGAAGAAGATGGATAAGATTTTCACTTTATTTTCCCTTTTTATTATTTTATTTACCAAATGACAAAAATGCCCTTAAGGCCTTTCTTTCAAAATTTTCCTATTCATGCCCATTTTTGTCCAAAATTTTAGAACTTGGTCTAATTTCTATTTAAGGACCTCTAATTAATAATCCAATGTAATTTCATGCTTAAAGCTTCTAGAACACAAGTTTTGCAACTTATTCAATTTAGTCCCTAAAGTCAAATTGGACATCTTAGGCATAGAATTTCTTCATGAAATTTTCACACAAGCATGCTATCATATCATGGACCATAAAATAACCATAAAAGAATTATTTCTATTTCTGATTTTTTATCTCAAAACCAGTGTTCTGACTAGACCCTAATTTGGGTGTTACATTATTGTTATGACATTTGGGTTAACGAATTCTCTTGCTATGTTTATGGATTTAATGAACTAAATATTTCGGCCATGTTTGGACAAGTTTGTTGTTGTGTTTATTGATGATTTTTTGATTTATTTGAGAGATGAGGCAGAGCATACATAACACTTGAGAACTATTTTGCAAACTTTAAGTGACAAACAGTTGTATGCTAAGTTTAGTAAAAACGAGTTTTGGCTTCAAGAAGTTCGATTCTTGGGCCACATTATTTCAGGTGATGGTATCTGAGTTGATCCTAGCAAGATTTCTACTATTGTCTGATGGAAACCACCAAGGAATGTATCCGAGGTTAGAAGCTTTTTGGGCTTAGCCGGTTATTACCAACAGTTTGTGAAAGGATTTTCTATGATTGCCACTCCCATCACAAGATTGCTTCATAAGGATGTTAAGTTTAAGTGGTCGGAAAGGTGTCAGCAAAGCTTCAAGAAATTGAAGATGTTATTGACTAAAGCACCGATTTTGGTACAACTCGAGTCAGGTAAAGAATTTTTAATTTATAATGATGCTGCCTTAAATGGTTTGGGATGTGTACTTATGCAAGAGGGTAAAGTCGTAGCTTACGCTTCGAGGCAGTTGAAGCCCCACGGGAAGAACTATCTGACACATGACTTAGAGTTAGCCGCTATAGTGTTTGCTTTGAAGATTTGGTGACATTATTTATTTGGTGATAAATGCCATGTCCATACTGATCAAAAAAGTCTTAAGTACTTAATGACTCAAAAGGACTTGAACTTACGGCAACGAAGATGGTTGGAACTATTAAAGGGTTATGAACTTGTGATTGATTACTATCCGGGTAAGGCGAATGTGGTCACCGATGCTTGGAGTAGGAAGTCATTGTTTTCCTTGAGGGCTATGAATACACGACTGACTTTTTCCGATGAAGGTTTGACTCTAGCCGAGTTGAGAGCTAGACCAACTTTTGTAACAGCTCAATTTTAGGGTTAGTCAGAATAGTGGTTTTGGGACAACAATCTGAAGTTAAAATATTTATTTTATTATTTTATTAAGGTTTACAGTATGATAGAAGGATCGTGTGAAAATTTCGTAAAGAAATGTTATCATTTAATGGTTAATTCGGTAAAAAGGACTAAATCGCGTAAAGCGTAAAAGTTGAATTCTATAAGTTAAAGGTATTAAATGGCTATGGTATTAAATAGTGGGCATCCTTAAGTAGTAATTATCCGATAAATGTTGATAGTGGAATTCTATGGCTTGGTATTGTTGAAATTTACTATGTTATTAAAGGTTAGTTTTGTAAATTGGTTAATAAAGATTAAATAAATAAAATAAAACCAAATTTCATCTTTCTATTCATCATCCTCCACCGAATGTACAAGGAAAAGAAACCATTTTTGTTCTTTAAAGGTTCGGCCACTTGAATATTTGATTATGGTACGATTTTTGCTCGGTTTTTAATGATTTCTATGTTTTTGAACTCGTTGTAGCTTAATCTAGCTAGCCTATACCTTTGTTTCTGAAATTGCTATAGATTTTGAATAATGCCATTATTGAACGCTTGGTTGTTTAGATGATTGATGATAGTTTTGAAAGGTTTAATGTTAAATATACAAGCTTTGTTAAGTGAGTTTTTGACAAAAATCTTAATTAGGGATTAAATTGTGAAATTATGAAATTATGTGGTTAAAAGTATGAATAAAATGAAAATATGGGCTGTTATGAGGCTATAAAAAATTCGGCTAGCATGGGCTTGTCCTTAATTGCATGAATTTGTGATTTTATGTGATAAGGACTAAATTGAAAAAAGTGAAATAATAGGGGCAAAGTGTAATTTTTCCAAGATGTGTAAATTGTGTTAAATTGAATAAATTAATGATTAAATAAGTAAATTTTGTTGTTATATAGATTGAGAAAAATGAGATTCGGATCTAGAACGAGAGAAAACAAAGTATCAAATTAGTCGATCCGTTCCGTTGTTTTAACAATCGAGGTAAGTTTGTATGTTGATAAATGTACTGAAATTGTGTTATAAATGCTTCTTTATTATTGAATTGAATTGGATGCTGAATGGTCATGATTATGATTCGAAATCGATTGAGTTACAACATCCGAAAGTCCCGTAACAACTTTAGGAATAGTATAGGATACAAACGTTATGACATTAGGTTACCGAGATGTGATTACATGTAAGACCATGTCTGAGACATTGGCATTGTATTATGATTACGTGTAAGACCATGTCTAGGACAATGGGATCGTTAATCGATTTCATGTAAGATTCTGTTTGGGACAGTGGCGATATGTGATAACATGTAAGACCATATCTGGGATATGGCATTGTACGAGCTATATGTGATTGCAGAGTATCCTTAGCAATTTTAAACGGTTCAACGGGCATAGTCAAGATGAGAATTGAAGTACAGTTTGAATAAGTAATACAGGTACGTACAAAACTTATGTGAAAATTGAATGAAAGTAAATTGGTAAGTTCATATTATATTATGTATATTAAATAAGAAAGAATTGTGTATAAGTATGTTTCATGTCAAAATGTGTTTACTTGACTATAATGAAGTATATATATTGAATGTTACGGAAGATATGAATAATAGTTGTTTTAACTAAATATACATATGGCAATCGACCAATAAGACCATAATCGGGTTATGGCGAGCCTTGGCAATGTATGTGTAAGACCATAGTCAGACTATGGAATCGGAAAATCAATGAATTTGTATCATAAACACTTTTAAACCAGAGAGGTTTGATAAAAGAATGGGTGATAAATGGAAAGGTATCAGTACAGGTATGTGCAGAAAACTACTCAAGTATTGAGTTATTTGAAGTTGAGAACTTGCGAATGAGGACATGAATAATTTGATGTTAACTCAAGAATTGATGCTTTAAATGTTAATGATTTATCTCTTTCGAATTGCTATATGAATGTTGTGATCATTTTAGGCACACATATGAACTTACTAAGTTGTGAAGCTTACTTTGTGTTATTTTTCTTTGTTTTATAGTGTGTCAGGCGTTCGCTCGGGTTAAGAGTCAACGAACATTGTATCACACTATCCGGTTATTGATTTTCTATATTTTACACCTTGTGACTTGGTCTTATGGCGCATATAGGCTATGGTCTTTTTGCTACGGTTGTTAGAAATGTATATGGTCATTTCAAATGGCTTATTAATTATTTTGGTTGATGGTTATAATGTGGCCTAATGATTTGGCATGTATTGGCATGAGTTTGAGATGATGCATTAATAACCTTTAATTTGTTTATAGGTTGAATGATATGATTGGTTAATTAGTTGGAATTTGAGACATATGAAAATGTTAAAGATGATAAATGATTCATGATAGTTTTGGTATGTGTTTTGGTCAAGAAATGGTGGAGATTTGAGAAGTGAAATGTAATGATTCAATATGGTATGATTTATGCTGGAAATAATCACTTTTGATTGCTTATTTGATTGTCTATTTGATATTATTTTGATGGCTAAGTGTGCATGAGAAAAGGGTAGCAAATTGGATTTGCAAATGGCCTATTTTTGTCCACATGGGCAGAGACACGGGCGTGTGTCTCAGCCGTGTGCGACACATGGCATGTTATACGGGCTGTGTGTCCCTTGGGTTATCCTTTCGAATTAAGTCAATATACCCTACAGGTTTGACACGGCCTAGACACACGGGCATGTCTACTGGCCGTGCATGGTACACAGGCTGGCACATGAGCGTGTGGTCGGCCGTGTGACCCAAGTTAGTAACCTCCCCAGTTTTCCCACAACTATGTTACACGGGCATGTCCTCAACCATGTGGTACAAGTCTGTATGTATGCCTTGTTTTCACCCGGTCTGTGATATGGGTGTGGCTGGTAGTCGTGAGAGGCACACGACCTGTTCACACGGGCGTGTGACCCTTAAATGTTTGAAAATTTTCTATGTTTCCCAAAGTTTGTAAATGTTAGCAATTTAGTCGTGAACCTCTTCTAAGAATGTTTTAAGGTATCGTAGAGCCTTATAAGGGACACTGTGAATGATTTGAATGAGTTTTATATATGAATGCATAAATGAATACATTATGTATGTGAATGATGTGTATTGATCGGTAATGCCTCGTAACCCTATTCTAGCAATGGATACGGGTTAGGGGTGTTACATTTAATTGGTATCAGGGCTACAGTTTAGTCGATTCTAGGACTAACGTAGCATATGTGAGTCTAGCTATACATGGCATATTTAACCTGTGATAGTGTGATATCTCCCGATTCTGATGAGAATTGTTTTAAGTAGACAGATTTGCTTTCCAACTGAGTTGACTCCGAAAGTGTAGAATGTTATACTAAAATGTTTGAGTGAAAATGTGATTATGATGAGTTGAAACTCATAAAGGTATGAATAAAAATTCATAATATCGTGTTATTAATAAATGTTATAGTGTGTGCATGTATATGTAAGAGTTAAACTTGAGGCGTTACGACCCTCACCCCTCATCAGTAAGGTATTACAATAAAAATTTGTAATATTTAAATTAAATAAGCTCACAAGTGTGGAATTATAGAGTCCTGTGGTTGAAGGATTAATACAGTAGTTAGATAAGAGAATGAGCCAGCAAGTATGGACAACACTAGAAAAGATATCAGATTGTTTTGAAAGCCATTCGGATTATACAATGTCATTGTTAAAGAAGAAGCTGACTTTGATAAAACAACATATTCAGGTATGTTATCTAAACAATGTATTAACTGGAAGTTCTTCTGAATTGATTTCTGTTAGTGATGTGATAATATGAAATCAGTGATGAGAGAATTAGACAGTAGAATAATGTTTGAATTGTAAAGTAGTCGAGTACAACGATTATAGTTGAATGGTTTACGATGATCTCTTCTGGGTACCCTATGTGTTCGTTTATTCTCAGAGATATATGTAGCTGTATATTTTTAGATGAATTCCTTATCGCAGAGAACGTTAGCTAAACATACTGATAGGCGAAAGTATTGTTGGTCTGTTTGAGTTATGATCGACATTGCTCTATCTTTCTCTGGTATTCTATTCTCTTATGTTGATAGTAAAGTCGGTGGTAAAATCCGTATGATGTTAGTATTCTGTTTCTATTGATTATTAGTTTGTTGAATATACATGAAGATTATATTGCTTCTGTTACTGTGGATTTCAGTGCTTATGAGTGACATTTTTCCTTCTGGAAATTTTCTGTGATATCATCAAGATCTTTATCATTCTATATTGGTTGTAATTTCCTGAAATTTAGTATAGCTCAATATTTTGAGATTTTGCTACCTCGATTTTATTATGATTCTATGTGATTATTTGCAAGAGATATATTATTGACGGGGATGAGTATATCTAATATGATTATAATTTCTGTTTTGATCATGGGAGTGCAGTGGTATAGCTATCAAATTTATAGAGGTTGTATTTTCACACTGGTAGCTATTGAAATCATATTTGAGTTCCTCTTGTGTTCAAAATGCATTATTAACAACTGGGATATTATCTATTTATATGGTTGAGACATCGATCTTATTATGGCTTTATGATTTTTATTTAATGAAAGTGACTTCAGTATAGTTTAGGGCTTCGATGATTAATAGATGAAATAGCTTTGTTAATATAATCATTTTCTAATTTTCATGAAAGGGTTGATATCGGCAAAAGGATAAATGATAGCAGATCAAGTTCAATTTGTATAATGGTTATCTTTCTTCAGGTAAATTTGGATATATGTCAATGAATTTAAAATAGGATTGTTATGCTTTATTTGAGTTGTGCAAATTTTTAAAGATCATTGATTGTATTCGGAATAAAGTGTAATAAATGGTATGTCTAGGTTATCCTCATAACAAGAAGAAATGATTTCTTTGAAAATTTATTGTTTGATGGCCAAGATCGATTCAATGGTTTAGTCTGATTTAAGTTATTTGCTTGAAAGGTTAATGGACTTATATGTGTTTGAATTTATCCTCAAGTCTGTAAATCAATTTTTTACGTTCACAGGTTAACTGAGCGATAATCTAAATGAAGAATTTATATTCTAGAAGACGTGATACCGAATTATAATTATAGGAATGGTTCTATTGAGAAATGTTTTTGTAAATTAAATTTTTTTTGATTGAAGAAATCATCGCATTTGTAAAGTGCATATTATGATACATATTAATAAAGTGGTAAACAATTGAAGACATTGTTAACTGAAACATTAGTTCTGGTTCAGCTTGCACCGAGTAAAAAGTTTATGATTTTTAGTCATATGTCATTAAACGATATGAAGTATGTTATAATACAAGAATGTATAATGATAGCTTATGCTTACTCACAGTTAAAGTTGTATGAAAAGAGTTTTATGAATGAATTGGAAATGATTGATAAGGTATTCGCGTTGAATAGTCAATGATATTGACTATTTGGTGAGTTAATGTAACCTATTTTTTAACCGAAAGAGTGTTAAAATATTTAATGTTTCAGAGAGATCTAAATTTGGGACAACAAAGGTGGCTTTAACCGTTGAAAGGATTTAAGTTAGAAACTGATTTTCATCTAGGGAAGAATGATTACAATCACGGATATTCTGAGCAGGAAACCTTTGTGTGTTTTATGAGCGATGAATATGGGATTGTTCTAATTGGATGATAGACAGATATTAGCTGTGTTAAAAGCATTTAGCTAATTTGCAGAGCTCAGAAATGAATCAGGGAATTACAAGGTAAAAAGGAGTTCAACATAGATTGAATCACGATTCAGAATTTCAGTTTGGAACCGATGATTGTTTGATGTTTCAAAATAGAGTGTGTACTGAGAAAAATCCAGAAAGTATGCAACAATTGTTACAAATGGTTCACAATGATAATTATTTGTTCAATTGGGCAGTACTAAGATGTCCAATAATTTGAGACAGTTGTACTGGTAAATGAGCATGAAACAAATTACTTCTGACTTTTTGTCCAAATGTCTGATCTATCAACAAACTAATGCTGATCATCAAGTGTTTTCAATACTGTTACAGTAGGTGGTGCTATCTGAGTGGTAATGAAATAGAATTTCAATGAATTTTGTAAAAAAAACAGATGTCATCTGAACCATTGTTGACTGTTTGAAGAAGTCTGCATATTTTATCTTCGTACGTACGAATTTCTCTTTTGATAGATTAGTTGAGTTATACATATAAAAGAAACTCAGATCACAGAGCGTATCAGACTCCATTATTTTGGATGGCTAATCTGAAGAAGAGATTCAGATTTTCTAGGTAATGTTTGTTATTGTGTTATAGAAGATGAAAGCAAATGAGAAAAATACTTACTATTGTTTGAGTTTCGTATAATAATAATTTATTAGTTGAGCATAAAGATGGCACCGTACAAAGTTTTATATGAGATCAATGATAAAAAGAATTAAGGGGTCGAGGTGATTAGAGAGACTGAAGACAAGGTGAAAGTAATTTACAGTAGTCTGAAAGCAGTTTCAGATTGACAGAAAACATATACGGGCTTGATACGTAAAAGCATTGAATTTCATTTAGAAAACTGAGTATTCGTGAAAGTTTTTTAATGGGAAGAAATTTTCTTAATTTACCTATAAAATGAAGTTGAGTTCATGATTTATCAGGCTATATGAGATTATTGAAAGAATGAGACCATATGAGATTACTGTCAGAACTTGTGAAGATTCATAATGTGTTTTATATATATATATGATGTGATAATATAGATAAGACTCTTTATCTATAGTATTTCTTTCAAAAGTAGAACTTAAGCTTATTATGACGTATAGCAAAGAACATATTAGAATCTTAGCTTGTGAGATCAAAGAGTTGAGAAATTTGAGATTATGTGAGAATTCTGATAAGGTTATGAGAAAGAAAATCTTTAATCTATTATCTGATAAGATTTTCGTCCTCGAAAATCCCTAAGGGGGGGAGAGTTATAACAGCTTGATTTTAGAGTTAGTCAAAATAATGGTTTCGGGACCACAACCCAAAGTCAAAATATTTATTTTATTATTTTATTAAGGCTTACAGTATGACAGAAGGATCGTGTGAAAATTTCGTAAAGAAATTTTACTATTTGAGTGGTTAATTTGGTAAAAAGGACTAAATCGCATAAAGCATAAAAGTTGAATTCTATAAGTTAAAGGTATTAAATGGCTATGATATTAAATAGTCGGAGTCCTTAAGTGGTAATTATCCCATAAATGTTGATAGTGGAATTCTATGGCTTGCTATTGTTGAAATTTATGATGTTATTAAAGGATAGTTTTGTAAATTGGTTAATAAAGATTAAATAAATAAAATAAAACCAAATTTGATCTTTCTATTCATCATCTTCCACCGAATGTTCAAGGAAAAGAAATCATTTTTGTTCTTTAAAGGTTCGGTCACTTGAATCTTTGATTAAGGTGCGATTTTTGCTCGGTTTTTAATGATTTCTATGTTTTTAAACTTGTTGCAGCTTAATATAGCTAGCCCGTACCTTCTTTTTTGAAATTGTTATAGATCTTGAATGATTCCATTGTTGAATGCTTGGTTGTTTAGATGATTGATGATAGTTTTGGAAGGTTTAATGTTAAATATACAAGTTTTGCTAAGTGATTTTTTGACAAAAATCTCAATTAGGGATTAAATTGTGAAATTATGAAATTATGTGGTTAAAAGTATGAATAAAATGAAAATATGGGCTATTATGAGGCTATACAAAATTCGGCTAGCATAGGCTTGTCCTTAATTGCATGAATTTGTGATTTTTTATGATAAGGACTAAATTGCAAAAATGTGAAATAATAGGGGCAAAAGTGTAATTTTTCCAAAATGTGTAAATTGTGTTAAATTGAATGAATTAATGATTAAATAAGTAAATTTTGTTGTTATATAAATTGAGAAAAATGAGATTCGGATCTGGAATGGGAGAAAACAAAGTAACGGATTAGTCGATCTGTTTTGTCGTTTTAACGATAGAGGTAAATTCGTATGCTTATAAATGTACATAACTTGTGTTATAGATGCTTATTTATTATTAAATTGAATTGAATGCTGACTGGTCATGATTACGAGTCGAAATCAACAGAGTTACAACATCTGAAAGTCCCGTACGAACCTTAGGAATAGTATAGGATACAAATGTCATGACATTAGGTTATCGAGATGTGATTACATGTAAGACCATGTTTGGGAAATTGGCATTGTATTGTGATTATGTGTAAGACAATGTCTAGGACATAGGCATCGTTAATCGATTCATGTAAGACCCTGTCTGGGACAGTGCACCGATATGTGATAACATCTAAGACCGTACTTGGGATATGACATTGTATGAGCTATATGTGATTGCAGAGTATCCTTAACAATTCCAAACGATTCAACGGGCATAGTCAAGACAATAATTAAAGTACAGTCGGGATAAGTAATACAGGTACGTACAAAACTTATGTGAAAATCGAATGAAAGTAAATTGGTAAGTTCGTATTATATTTTGTATATTAAATAAGAAAGAATTGAGTATAATTTTGTTTCATGTCAAAATGTGTTTATTTAACTATAATGATGTATATATATTGAATGTTATGTGAGATATGAATAATAGTTGTTTTAACTAAATATACATATGGCAATTGGCCAATAAGACCATAACTGGGTTATGGCACGTAAAAGAAAGACCACGACAGGGCCTTGGCAATGTTTGTGTAAGACCATAGTTGGACTATGGCATCAAAAAATCGATGAGTTTGTATCATAACCACTTATAAACCAGAGAGGTTTGATAAGAGCATGGGTGATAAATAGAAAGGTATCAGTACAGGTATGTACGGAAAACCACTCAAGTATTGAGTTATATGAAGTTGAGAACTTATGAATGAGGACATAAATAATTTGATGTTAACTCATGAATTGATGCTGTAAATGTTAATGATTTATCTATTTCGAATTGCTATATGAATGTTGTGATCATTTTAGGCTCACATATGAACTTACTAAGCTGTGAAGCTTACTTTGTGCTATTTTTCTATGTTTTATAGTGTCTCGGACATTCATTCGAGTTGAGAGTCAATGGAGATCGCATCACACTATCCAACTATTGATTTTCGGTATTTTACACCTTGTGACTTGGTTTTATGGCATGTATAGGCTATGGTATTTTTGATATGGTTGTTAGAAATGTATATGGTTATTTGAAATGGCTTATTAATGATTTTGGTTGTTGGTTATAATGTGGCCTTATGATTTGGCATGTATTGGTATGAGTTTGAGATGATGCATTGATAAGCTTTGATTTGTTTATAGGTTGAATGATATGATTGGTTATTTAGTTGGAATTTGAGACATATGAAAATGTTAAAGATGATAAACAATTCATGCTAGTTTTGGTATGTGTTTTGGTCAAGAAATGGTTGAGATTTGAGAAGTAAAATGTAATAATTCAATATGGTATGATTTATGCTAGAAATAATCACTTTTGATTGCTTATTTGATTGTATATTTGATACCATTTTGAAGGCTTAGTGTGCATGAGAAAAGGGTGGCAAATTGGCTTTGCAAATGGCCTATTTTTGTCCACACGGGCAGAGACACGGGCGTGTGTCTCATCCGTGTGAAACACACAGTCATGTTACACGGCCGTATGTCTCATGGGGTACCCTTCCGAATTAAGTCAATATACCCTATAGGTTTGACACGGCCTAGACACACGGGCGTGTCTACTTGCCATGTATGGCACACGGGCTGGCACATGAGCGTGTGGTCGGTTGTGTGACCGAAGTCAGTAACCTTCCCAGTTTTTCTACAGCCATGTCACGCGGGCGTGTTCTCGGCCGTATGGTGCAAGTAGTATGTATGCCCTATTTTCACATGGTTTGTGACACAAGCGTGTCTGGTAGCCGTGTGAGGCACACGGCCTGTTCACACGGGCGTGTGACCCTTACATGTTTGAAAATTTTCTATGTTTCCCAAAGTTTGAAAATGTCATTGGTTTAGTCTCGAACCTCTTCTAAGCATGTTTTAAGGTCTCGTAGAGCCTTATAAGGGACAATGTGAATGATTTGAATGAGTTTGATATATGAATGCATAAATGCATATGTTCTATTTGTGAATGATGTGGATTGATCGGTAATGCCTTGTAACCCTATTCTAGTAACAGATACGAGTTAAGGGTGTTACAAATTTTCTTCAACAGATTTGTAATGCTCAGAAAGTTGATAAAGAGTTGCAAGTTAAGAGAGTTCAGTGTGAGTCCAGCAGTGAACCAGATTTTTTGAGTGACTCCGATGGTTGTTTGAGGTTCTATGGTAGGATTTATATTCCGAAGGACACGAAGTTGATTCAAAATATTTTAAATGAGGCACACAGCGGTTGTTTGACAGTTCACCCGAGCAGTACAAAATTGTATAATAACTTGAAGAAAATGTATTGGTGGAATGGTATGAAAAGATATATCTCAAAGTTTGTATCGAAATGTTTAATTTGTCAACAGGTAAAGGTTTGCTTTAGCCCATGACGGTTCCCGAGTGGAAATAGTACCGGATTACTATAGATTTTGTGACAGGGTTGCCTTTAACTTTGAGAAAAAGAGATGCCATATGTGTCATTGTTGATAGATTAACTCAAATGACTCATTTTATACTGGTATGTACTGATGACTCACTTGATAAGTTAGTTGATTTGTACATTGGTAAAATTGTCAGACTTCATGGAGTACCTATATCGATTATTTCGGATAGAGATCTGAGGTTCATTTCACGGTTTTGGAAACAGTTACAAGAAGCTTTGGGTATGAAGTTAAACTTGAGTACCGCTTTCCATCCACAAACTGACGGTTAGTCGGAGAGAGTAATTCAAATACTTGAAGACATGCTCCGATGTTGTGTATTGGAATTCCAAGGTAGTTGGCAAAAGTACTTACCGTTGGTAGAGGTTGCCTACAACAACAGTTATCAGTTGAGTTTTAAAATGACACTTTATGAGGCATTATATGGGCGTAAGTGTCGAACACCTCTATATTGGACTGAACTTAGAGAAAATCAGATTCCGGGGGTTGACTTAGTCAAAAAAATGAAGAAAAAGTAAAGATAATACGTGACTGTTTAAAAGTCACTTCGAATAGATAGAAATCCTACGTGGATTTGAAATGGAAAGAGATTGAGTTTTAGGTCAGTAATAAGGTATTTTTGAAAGTGTTTCCCTGGAAAAAGGTTTTGAGATTTGGTAGAAAGGGTAAGTTGAGTCTGCGTTTTATTGGACCGTATGAGATCACAGAGAGGTAAGGCCAATTGCCTATTGGTTAGCCTTACCATCCAAATTTAAAAAAATATTCATGATGTGTTCCATGTGTCCATGTTGTGCCGTTACTGATCTTATCCTTCACATGTGATTTTACCGACAGAGGTTGAGATTCGATCGGATATGACTTATGGTGAAGAACCAGTTAAGATTTTGGCTCGAGAAGTCAAACAATTGAGAAACAAAAGTATTGCCCTTGTGAAAGTGTTATGGCAAAGGCATGGGGTTGAAGAGGCTATGTGGGAGCCTAAGGAAGCCATGAGAAACCAATACCCAAACCCTTTCACCGGTAAGATTTTCGGGGATGAAAATCCCTAAAAAAGGGGAGAGTTATAACATCCTCAATTAGGGTCTAGTCAAAATAGCAGTTTTGAGACCACAAATCTGAGTAGAAATAATTATTTTATGATTATTTGATGATCCATGATTTGAATGCATGTTTGTGTGAAATTTTCATGAAGAAATTTTATGTCTAAAGTGTCTAATTTGAAGTTAAGGACTAAATTGAATAAGTTTCAAAACTTGAGTTCTAGAAGCTTTAAGCATGAAATTGCTATGGATTATTAATTAGAGGTCCTCAAATAGTAATTTGACCAAGTTCTAAAATTTTTGACAAAAATGGGCATGAATAGGAAAAATTTGAAAGAAAAGCCTTAAGGGCATTTTGGTAATTTAGTAATTTAAAAAAATAAAAAGGGAAAAATCAAGACAAATTTGCTCATCTTCTCCATGCCAGAGTCGAAATTCATAAGGGTTCCATAGCTAGGATTTTTCAACTTTTCAAGCTTGATAGTAAGTACACCCTAGCCTCGTTTTTAATGTTCTTTACATTTTTTAGATCCTTGAAGTATGATCTATCCATTTCTACTCTTATTTTGAAGTAGGGTTTATGTTAAAAAATTTACCCATGTATGACATGCATTTATTTTGATGTGTAATGGAATAATATGAAAGTTTGATGTGTGATAAACATCTTTTACAAAATGATTTTGCATGAAAACACCTAAAAATGACCTATTTGTAAAGGTTGTAAAATGGGTATTAAATATGTGAAATAAAGAAAAATGTGGGCTACTAGGAGTAGGAATATGAATTGGCTAGGCTTGAGTAACAAAGAAAATGCATGCATTTCATTTTACGAGCCTAATGGCCAATTTGTAAATAAGTGAAAAGTTAAGGGTAAAAAGGTAATTTTACCAAAGTATGAGTTATGGGTCGATTCGAAAAATGTGTGTATTAAATAAGTTAAATTTGGCATTATAGATTAAGAAAAACGTGATTCAGGTCTTGATCAGGGGAAAAACAAGGTTTACGAAGAATAGGCTCGTTTTCATCATTTTGTATCGAGGTAAGTTCATATACAAATAATGTGATGTTATGTTATATTTTTTATGCTTGAGTATTATGTGAATTCAATTTCTTTAATACTATTATGAGTTATGCTTTGATTGCTCCTTGAGTAAGTGATAGGTATTATGGACATTGAGATTGACATTACAAGCAAGCTTGACGGAGATCTAAAAATCCCGTTTGAACCTTATGAATAGTTTAGGATACAAGTGACATGTCACTAGGAATCATGTGATTTATGAGCTCATTAGATATGTGATATATGTTTATGTGGTTCCAGGTGCTAGTCTTGTACGTCCTACCGATGGCTGGGTAGTCCGGCATATGTTGTGGGTGCCTGACAGGTTGTGTGAGCAACCCGTGTAGCTACGTCTAATCGACAACTTGTCTGAGTAGACCCGTGAGTAGCTCGAGAATGAGCTTTTATGTGTTATGTGATATGAGGTAGCTTTAGCTACTTATGTGGCACTTATGTACGAGCCTTCCGTCTATCCAATAGTATTCTGAGTGTTCAACAGGTAAATTGTCGAGTAACTTGACAGAAGACCCAAAGGGTAAGTCAATGAGAAGAATGAGTAAGAGATTATGTTATGAGTTGACATAGGTATGTATACTGAACTCATGAGAAATGCCTTGTTATGTGATGAACTTATGACAAGGGTATTTATGTGATGAGTAAGCTTAAGTGATTTGATGAAATACAAATTAGGTAACATCCCGAAATAGGGCCTAGTCGGAATAGTGGTTTTGGGACCACAAATCCGATGTTAAAATTTTTATTTTATGATCATTATAAGGTCTAGAATATGAAAATAAACATGTGTTAAAGTTTCATGAATAAATTCGAAGTATAAGGTTCCAATTGGAAATTAAGGACCAAATTGAATAAATTAAAAAAACTTGGATTCTAGAAGCAATTTGTATGAAATTGCTTTGGAATATTAATTAGAGGTCCGTAAAGAGTAATTTGCCCAATTTCTAAGTTTTTGGACAAAAATGGGCATGCATGGAAAATTTGGAAAGGTTAGTAAGGAAAGGCATTTTGGTCATTTGGTTAATTAATGAAATAAAAAGGGAAAATCAAGCAAAAGTTCACTCATTTTCTTCTCCATGCTGCCGAATTTGAAAGAGTCTCCATAGCTAGGGTTTTCCAACATTTCAAGCTCAATAGTAAGTGTTCTCTAGCCTCATTTTTAATGTTCTTCATATTTTTGAAACACTCGTAACATGCTCTATCCATTTCTACACATATTTCAAGCTAGGGTTCATGTTAGAAATTTGACCCATGCATGAGATGGTTGTTCTTTGATGATTTATGGAGGGTTATGAAAGTTAGATGTTAGATAAACATCTTTTGCTAGGTGATTTTTCATGAAAACACCAAAAAAGGACCTAATTCAAAAAGGTATAAAATGAGGGATAGAAATGTGAAATGGAGGAAAATGTGGGCTAGTATGAGCTTATGACACATTCAGCTAGGCTTGGGTAGCCAAGGAATTACATGTATTTTAATATACGAGCCTTAGGACTAAATTGTAAAAAGGTGAAAGGTTGGGGGAAAATTGGTCATTTTGCCCGGGGGTGAGCCTTAAACCGAAAATGAACAATGTGAGGTATTAATAATTTATTTTTACTGATATAGACCCCGAGGAACCAATTTCGGAGGTCGACCGTGGAAAACGAAAGGTTTCGGAATAACCGAAATACGAAACTGAATCAATTACCAAGTAAGTTCATATACCTAAAGTAAAATCTTAATATACTTCAGTATGCATGTTCTTGAATGTATGAGAATTTAGATATTCATTGTATGATAATCCATGAAATGTGGTAGTGTAATTGAAAAGATGATAAATGTCCCGATTGAAATAGAAAGGGAAATCCGATGGATAAATTATGGATTACATGACATGAGATCCTTCATGTGTTGCAGAAAAGGATTTAGCCAGGACGGGTAATCCAATGATCTCAAAATCCAAAGGATCTAGCCCGGACGGGTGTTCCTTGAGTGATCGAGCCTCCCAAAAAATATGGGTGCAATAAGGATTTAGCCCGGACAGGTAATCCGATTGAGGACTAAATTTAGCCTAGACTGGCAATACAGATCCGAGCTTATAAGAGCAATGGTCGTAAAAAGGGATTTAGCCTAGACTGGTAATCCTGACATTGCTCTATGAGTTATTACTATGGAGGATTTAGCTTGGACTAGTATTCCCGCTATAAGATGTAAGGTTCACGGGAGTGTGTACTTGAGATGATCACTTGTATGACTTGACGGTAGTTGGACTATCCATCGAGATTTTTGAGAAATTCAACGGGGCTAACATGAGAAACAAGAATGGAAATATTGAATTGATGAGCTCATCTAAGACTGATGACATGATGCATTGTTATGAGACTAACTTGATGATTGAGTACATGTCATAGGGAAACAATTTCATGCTTGTTGGAATTATTACCTAAATATGGTTGTATGCTAATTTACCGGTAAGTTTACTTTCTAGTTATCCAGACTTAGTAAGCATATAAATGCTTACCCCCTTCTATTTTCCCTATCTTACAGAGCTCATGGACTCATGAAGATTGGAAGTCAGTTGGAGAATCAACACACTATCGACTTGTCCTGCTTTGGTATACATATACTTTTATTTTGTTTAATGGCATGTATAGGATTTTGGTTATTTTGTTATATGTGTCATTTGGCTAGCTGATGTAATGGCTTAAATGGTATACTTATTCTTTTGTATATGGCCATGAGATATGGCTCATATTGATGTAGGTTGTAAACCTACTAATGATGCATGTATATGTTTAAATGTTTCATGAGATATGGTGATGAGGTTTATCATGAATGGATGCTTGAAATGGGACCTAATAATTTGGGAGTGATCATAGCCTACAATGGTATATGGTTATAATATGGCCTAAGTGTAAAATGTAAAATGTGGTATGTTAATTCCGCATATGAAAAGAATAATTTAGCATGTACTAGACTGATGAGATGAGGTTAACATGCAATGAGTTATGCCAAGGTTGTTTATGAGTATAATTAGGCCATGTTAAATACCACTGAAGTCTTTAAGTGTGTAAGGACGATATAGGGTGACCAAAGGCTTGGAAAATAGCCTTAATGAGGTCCACACGGGTAGACACACGGACATGTGTCTAGGCTGTCTGTGTGTGACATACGGTCAGCCCCCATGGGCGTGTTGCCAGGCTGTGTGTCCCCTGCACCAAAAATTTTAGGTCAGTTTGCATGGTAGTAAACATACGGGCAGAGATACGATCGTGTGTCTCAACCGTGTGGAGGACACGGCCTAGAACATGAGCGTGTGCCTTGGCCGTGTGCCTTAAAATGAATGATGATGTCATAGATAGAATGTCTGGGTTTTGGCCACGGGTGATGACACGGGCGTGTCTAAGCCGTGTGAGGGACACGGGCTAGGGACACGGACGTGTGCTTTGCCATGTGAAAACCCCTATTGGTTCGATATGAAAAGTAAATTCACATAATTTAACATGGGTGAGGGACACAGGCGTGTCCCTAAGCACATGGGCGTGTGCTTTGCCTCCACACGGGAGTGTGAGGCGTAACCCTAGGAATTTTACTAAAATTTTTAATAGTTCTCGGTTTAGTCCTGGATCAATTTAATGCATGTTTTGGACCTTGTAGGTCTATAATAGGGACACTATGGTGTTGTTTGATTGGTTTTGAATTAGAATGAAATTTTATAAACCGTATTCTACGAAATGTCTGAGTATGTGTTCGGTAACGCCTTGTACTTTGTCCTTGTCTCTGGTATGGGTAAAGGATGTTTCATTTAGTGGTATCAGAGCTATGGTTAGTCGGTTCTAGGACTAACATTGCATGTAATGAGTATAGCTATACATGTCGTTACACAAGTTATAATAGTGTGACATCTCTTCACCGTTTTTAATTGTATTTGGATTAGTAAATGTCTTCCAATCAAGCTCAAGATGAGTCCGAGAGAGCCGAGAAGAGGCAAGAGCTGCCTTCTTCGAGAAGATGGATGAATGGTTTGGGATTACCTGAGGAACTGCCCCAATATACCACGACGTCCTTTACCCCCTGCTCGGCCTGAGGGAGAGGTGCCACAGTGTGACAGCCATAATGTGACCCTAGTCGGGAAGTGGTTTCGGGACCACAAAACCGAGTTATAAAAATAATTATTTGTTATATCCTATGCTTATTATGTGTGTACATGCATATGTGAAAGTTTCATTCTCTAATTTTACCAATTGTGTGAGAAATTATTAAATAGGGATCAATATGAGACATGGTGAAATATGATAGGCTAATGTTAAAGTGGCCTATTAATGCATGTAGAAAAATACTTGGACTTGCATGTCAAATTGCCAAATTTCCTTATAGTGGCCGGCCAAGCTAGATTGATGATGGGCAATATATTTGTTTGCCTTAGATATTATAATAAGAAGTGGCATTATTTGAGATAAAATAATATTAGTAAAATAAGGTAAAGAAAACAAAGGGAAGGAATGCTCATCTTTCTTCTTCTTCATTGCCAAAATTGAGAAAGGAAAGATTGAAAAAGAGACCAAGGCATTCAGCCATAGCTATTTCAATGGAAAGGTATGCATTGTGATTTTTGTTTACTAATTGATATTGAGATTAAGTTGATAAGTGTATAGTCTAGTTAACCCATAACAAAACTCATGGATTCATTGTTGGGAGATAAGAATGGTAGTTGCTGTATGTATGGGTATATATGCACTTTGGAAAGGAGATTTTTGGTGTCATTTGAGTTCTCTCTATGAATGTATGTGCATGAGTATTCGGTCATGTTATATATTCATGTTGAAAAATGTTTAATGCTTAATGTATTATATAATTGTACTTGTGAATGAACTTGAGAATATCTAAATTTTTGGTTGGAGGTGCCGAATGTGGCCTTGGGTGAGTTTTAAAGAATAAAAATTTAGGTGACTAGAGGTCAATGACATTCGGCCAAAGGCTTGTGTGCTAGCAAAATCGGTATAAGTGTTATTTTGATGTATTGAATGGAGTAAGTTAGATGTCGGAACACTTAAGGATTCGGCATTTCTATGACAACCGATATACGTGTATGAGAGGCTAAGTTTAAGTAGTAAGGCCGAATAAGTTGTGATTAAGGCACTTGTGAGTTTTGGCCAAGTAATTTACAAATTAAATTAGAGTTCTTGTGATATTATCTTTGATTGTTTATAATCGAAAAAAAATGGGAAAATTAGCAAGGGTGGTGGCCGAATGTCCAAATATAAATATATGCATGTGTGATTAGATTATTGATAGTATGGTAATTGCATAAGGCTATTAGCCGAATAGCTAAGGACATAAGGTAGCAAGATAAAAATTTTACCATGTCGTTCCGTATGTCATTAAATCATTAAAATGTGGATACCAATATATGAACCAAAGCGGTTGAATGAGTTAATTTATTTATTTAAGCTCAAGATCTTAAAGGAGAGGCATCCAACAAGGGGAAATCGAAGGTCATCGAGTAGCCGACTTGGAACTACCTTGCCTAACACAAGGTAAGTCATTAAGCATATATTTGGTATTGATTTAAATGATCATAATATATATGCAATTGTGTTTAATGAGTTGATGTGTAAATGGAAATGTATGTGTATGGAATGATGACATTGTTGAATGTATAAAGGTAGTAAAATGCGTAAAGTGTTTGGTCTCGGAACTAAGTGTGCGGGTATAAATGGACACGGTGACAAGATTGGCACTAAGTGTGCGGGTTTAAAATTTGTACAGCACTAAGTGTGCGAATTTGATTATATAGCACTAAGTGTGTGAGCTGATTATATAGCACTAAGTGTGCGGACTCACTATATGCTTTTGCATCACTATTGGCACTGAGTGTGCGACATTATCGAGTTGATCACGGACAGCGGATCGGGTAAGTACCTTGAGCTCATGGTGAATAGGCACTATGTTCATGCTCGGGGTTGGGCTTGGTAAGCTTTAAAACTATGTGATGATGGAAATTGTATGATTGTGGTGAAAATGAGTTGAAGTATAAAATGCCTTAAATATCCTATTGATTAGTATATGAAATGTGAATGTATGAGATTGAACCGAAAGGTCTAAGGAACTATGGTATAGTTCGGTATGGATGAAACACTTAGCCTCGTTTCATTGATTCACTTTGTGATGAATTTTGCTTATGGATAATTATGAAGTGCTTATGACTTCTTGAGTTATAAACTCACTCGGTGTTTTCTTGTCACCCATTTTAGGTCTCTTGGACTCGTCTCCTTTTGTGTGCTCGGAACCGTCAAGGAAGTCATCACACCAAGTGAGCAATCTTTGGTATTGTCTTCTTAGTCGATCTAGGAGAACATTTGGCATGTATAGGCTATTTTGTTTTGCTGAATTTTGGGTTGTAAACTTTAAGCCATGTGAAAATGGCCTATGTGGTCGGTTGAGTGGGATGCTAAAACCTATAGCCACGAGTCTTAGAAACCTAAATTTTGATAAGGTGGCCATAATTTGTGTCATGTATGATGGATGATTAGTAAGGCCAAGGAAAGATTCATGAAATTGGCATAGTCTACTGCAGTAACTGTTGCGGACAGCAGCAGTGATGTGAGATCGAAAAATCACTAAAAATAGTAGAAGTGGAATTAAATGCTAAAAAAATTATGTAATAGAAGCTTGATGGGTCTATTTTCATATGGAAGAAACGAAACGACCATATGAGCTGTAATTTAAGAGATATTCAAGATTTCGTGTGACAGGGCCAGAACGGTTTCTGGATCCTCTGTTTCAACTTTGAAAATTTACCATAAATTATCCAGAAACAATTAGAAGTCATGTGTAACACCCCGAACCCGAGACCGTCGCCGGAGTCGAACGCGAGGTGTTAACAGACTTCAACCCACTTATTGACAATTTTCAGACAAGCTGCCAATCTGAGTACTAGTCGCTCCAAAATTCATAACTTGAGTTTTACAACTCGAAAATCAGTTCCGTAAATTTTTCCTGAAACTAGACTCACATGTCCATCTACATATTTTTTTCTAGAATTTTTGGTCGAGCCAATTAGTACAGTTTATTAGTTAAAGTCTCGCCTATTGTAGGGATCGACTACACTGACCTTTGTGCGTTACGAATTGGATATCTCCTGTACAGGGCTTCAATACTAATGCCGTTTGTTTCTATAGAAACTAGACTCAGAGAGGAATCTACACATATATGGAATGACTCCTAATTATCTCTGGTTAATTTACAATGATTTTCCAAAGTTGGAACAGGGGATCCAGAAACCGTTCTGGCCCTATTTCACAAGAACTTTAAAATCTGTTAACTTATAACTCATATGACCATTTCGTTTCTTCCATATGAAAGTAGATTCATCAAGGTACACTTACATAATTTATTTGCTATTTAATACCATTCCTACTATTTTTAGTGATTTTTCACATCCACGTCACTGCTGCTGTCAGCATCTGCCTTTAGTAGGCTTTACCTATTTCATACTTTCCATGATTCAATTGGCCCTTTTTACATACATAGCACAAAGCGTGATCATGATTAACCATTCCAATGGCTAATCGTTTCAAAATAATTCCATACCTCATAAGGGTCAACATACAAACGATTATAGTTCTATGCTAAAACGATATAAGCCATTTTCGCATGGCTATCCAAGTTTACACAAACCGGAAGGTACATGACCTTCAACAAAGGATGGTCCTATACATGCCATTTCAAAGTTCAACCAAAATTTGTACCAAAATGGGGCTTCGATAGTGTGGATGACTTCACTTCTTTGATCCCGAATCCGATAGCTAACGAAATAAACCTATAAAACAGAGAGCCAAAGCAACGGGTAAGCATTTTAATGCTTAGTAAGTCTCAAGCAATGAAATCAGCTTTGACTAAGGTATTTTATTCACATGGCTAATTAAACCACTTTACTAATTCACATTCCCATACTCATACTTATTTCACATCACCGACCCTTATGTTCATACACAAAAGAACAACTTAGCCCAAGGCCGGTAGCTCGTTTATCAACTTAGCGCACACTTACTTGCAAGAATTCAATTAGTACAAGCACACACAAACATACCTCATTGCTGGAATTTTCACAAGTGTATAAGCTGAAATTTTACAGCAAGATTGCTCACTCCGAATCACATACTTTCGGATTTAACCGGATATAGCGACTCAGACGATTGCCTTCGGTCATAACCGGTTTGGTGACTTGCACAAAGGCCTTGGGTCTTAGCCCGGATATATCAACTCGCACGAATGCCTTGGTCTTAGCCCGGATATATCAACTCGCACGAATGCCTTCGGTCTTAGCCCGGATATATCAACTCGACGAATGCCTTCGGTCTTAGCCCGGATATATTTCCAATGTTCACTTACATATATATCAATATTCAAGACACGTCCATAGTTCATTTTCGTTACTAAAGTTCTAACACAAAATATCTATCAACCTTTACTATTTCGGCTCAATGGCCACACAAACAAGGAGCATAATTTTGATATAATTCAAGTAGGGTCATCACTCAAGACTTACCTTGGATGTTGTCGAGCGATTTCGACGGCTATTCAACTACTTTTTCCTTCCCTTTATCGAATTTAGCTCCCTTTGCTCTTGAGCTAATTTACACAAATTTAACTTATTAAAATCTCATCATGATAGCTTATGGCGAATATGACAAGGAGTGTAAATGGTCATATGGCCATCCTTTAGCTCAAATACACAATGGTCATGCACATTTTTACATCACAACAAGCAATTCAATACATTCAAACATCAACGTGAAGTTCAAAGTACTTGGCCCTTATATACATTAGGCATCAAAGTTGTATATGTACGAAATCATAAATCGAACTCAACACATTAGTTAATATTCCTCTTAGCGAATTTTCTAAGCCAAGAATAGGCATCAATATGCTTGCCTCAAACCGAATGCATGCACACTAATTACCCCTCATGTGGCCGAATATACACTTAGTACCACACAAAAAAACAGCATACATTTTACTACTAACACATTACATATCGTAATTCATTGCACATCTCTTATTTACTTCATAATCAACACATCATCACAAGCAAATATACACTTTGAATTAGTATATATGTCATACCAATCCATCATGTGCAAACATATATTCATGTAGGTGCAAGGGCGAATTCTCAAGTGGCTTATATCCAAATATATACACATTTCCAAAGCTTAAATCTTACTTACCATGCAACATGCATGAATTATACTTATGGATATATCATGGCGAATACCACAACACCACACCATTTCAATTTGGTCATGGTGAAACAAAGAACTTAGTATCTCATTCAAAAAATGCTAAAAGAAAATCTAAGAATCTTCAATCCTCCATCACATGTATCACTTTCAAGCTTGTTATTTAACATGCAATGGCATTAACACCACATTCACTTTGGCGAATTTCATTCCCATGACATAACAAGGATTTGAACCATGGGCTAACAAGAACATTAAGCTAGCAACTAAAAACATGCATGAACCTCAAACATACCTTAATCTTGATGCAAGTTTAGCCAACCTCTTCCTAATCCTCTTCCAAACCAAGTATGAAGCAAAACTCCTTCCTTAACCTTAGTATTTTCGGCCAACAAGAGAGTGAAAAGAGATGAACAAAATTTTTCTTTCTTCCTTTAGGACATTCGCCAAGCTATGGAGGAAGATGGACACTTTTTTTTTTTGTTTCTCATCTACTAACATTAATTGTTTATTCCATACCCTTATTTTATTCTTTCCATCATAACCCATTTACCAAACATGTTTCATGACATGATTTTTGCCCATAAATCCTTGTCATGGCCGGCCACTAGCTATGGGGGGGGAAATTTGACATGCAAGTCCATTGTTTTGCATGCATCCTTTAATTAGTCATCACACATTTTCCCCTCATACTTTCAAAGTTTATTACTAGGTCCTTTCTAGTGAAATTCACATCTATAATTCTAAATCAAAGCATAAAATATCACACATGAGTTAACACACATTATAGGCAATAAAATAAATATTAAATTATTTTTATGCCTTGGTTTTGTGGTCCCGAAACCACATTTCGACTAGGGTCGTTTTAAGGTGTCACAACTCTCCCCACTTTAGAAATTTTCGTCCCAAAATCTTACCGTAAATAGGTTTGGATATTGCTCTTTCATAGAGTTCTCGGGTTCCCAAGTAGCTTCTTCTATCCCGTGTTTGAGCCATAACACTTTCACTAGCGGAACCCTTTTGTTTCGCAACTCTTTCATTTCACGAGCTAGAATACGAATCGGTTCTTCTTCATAACTCATATCGGCTTGAATTTCAACCTCTGATGGACTAATTACGTGCGACGGATCAGATCTATAGCGTCAAGCATTGAAACATGGAAGACGCTAGAATCTTTTCAAGTTCGGGGCAAGATCAAACGATACGCGGCCCGGGCCAACTCGTTCGGAGATTTCGTGCGGCCCAATGAATCTCGGCTCAACTTGCCCTTACGGCCGAATCTGAGTATCTTTTTCCACTGCGAAACTTTAAGAAACACTTTATCTCCCACCGATACTCAATGTCCTTTCGCTTCAAATCCGCATACGATTTCGACGATCGGAGGCTATCTTCGATTTTCACGGATTACTTTTACTTTCTGCTCAAAGATCTTTAATCAAATCCACTCCAAAATTTTGTTCTCACCGAGCTCGGTCCAAAACAATGGTGTACGGCATTTACGCCCGCATAAAGCCTCGTAAGGCGCCATCTTAATACTTGATTGAAAACTATTGTTGTGGCGAATTCAATCAAAGGTAGGTACCGCTTCCACGAACCACCGAACTCGAGGATGCAACATCTCAACATATCCTCAAGTATCTCGAATTATACGCTCGGATTGACCATCGGTTTGGGGGTGAAAGGCGGTCTGAAATGCAACTTGGTGCCCAATGCTTCTTGTAATTTCTTCCAAAATCGCGAGGTGAACCTCGGATCTCTATCCGACACAATGTAAATCGGTACCCGTGTAATCTCACAACTGAGAAACGTACAATTCAGCTAGTTTATCCAATGAAAATCCATACGCACAGGATAAAGTGAGCCGACTTAGTCACCTATCAATAATAACCCAAATTGCATCCTTCTTACTTGTCGACAACGGCGGTCCGGACACAAAGTCCATTGTGACTCGATCCCATTTCCACTCGGGTATCGTGATCGGTCAAGTAACCTCAAGGCACTTGATGCTCCGCTTTCACTTGTTGACATATTAAACATCTTGCAACAAAGTCGAGATGTCTCGTTTCATACCATGCCACCAAAACCGACGTTTCAACTCATTGTACATCTTCGTTCTCCGGGTGGATTGCCATTCGGCTACAATGAGCTTCGTTCGAATTATCGAAATAAGTTCAATTCTTTGGAACACACAAACGACTTCGAACCTCAAACAATCGTCATCATCAATTTGAAACTCCGATTCCTTGTTCGTAACACACTCACCCGTTTTGCACGCAACTCCTCATCAACTTTCTCGAGCTTCACGAATTTGATGAGTCAACAATGGTTTGGTACATTAATTCGGCTACTAACACATTGTCGGGTAGGATAGACAAGTGTACATTCATCGCTCAGAAAGCAAACAAAGATTTCGGCTTAAGGCATCCGCAACCACATTAGCCTTTCCCGGTGATAGTCAATGACCAGCTCATAATCCTTTAACACTCGAGCCAACGCCTTTGTCGCAGATTTAAGTCTCTTTGAGTCATCAAATATTTGAGACTTTTGTGATCCGAATACACATGGCACTTCTCACCAAATAAGTAATGTTGCCATATCTTTAAGGCGAATACGATGGCAGCCAATTCGAGATCATGGGTCGGATAATTTTTCTCATGTGGCTTTAATTGTCTCGACGCATAGGCCACAACTCGACCTTCTTGCATCAATACGCAACCTAACCCAAGTAGGGAGGCGTCACTATAGATGACAAACTCTTTGCGATTCGGCCGTACTAGTCTTGAGCTTCCGTCAAATGAGTTTTCAATTGGTCAAAACTTTTCGACACTTTTCCGTCCATTCAAACTTGACATCTTTCAAGCGGTTTATCATGGGTGTGGCTATCATCGAGAATCCTTTTACAAACCGTCGGTAGTAACCGCAAGTCCCAAAAAGCTCTAACCTCAAGAATATTTCTTGGAGGTTTCAGCTAAGTATGGCTGAAATTTTGCTTGGGTCGACTCGAATACCGATGCGAGATACCACGTGACCCAAGAAGCTAACCTCTCTAACCGTAACTCACACTTGCTAAACTTAGCATATAACCGCTTATCCCGTAAAATTTGCAACACTAATCTCGGTGCTCGCATGTTCGGTCTCATCTCTTGAATAGACCAAGATGTCGTCGATGAACACAACTACGAACCGATCCAAATATGATCCAAGATCCGATTCATCAAATCCATAAATACCGCGAGGGCATTAGTGAGCCCAAACGGCATCACTAAGAACTCGTAGTGACCATATCTCGCTCAAGGCGGTTTTGGGTATGTCCGAATCTCGGATTCAAGAATCGATAATAGCCCGATCTCAAATCTATTTTGAGAACACCGAGGCTCCTTCAGTTGATCGAACAAATCATCGATACGTGGTAACGGATACTTGTTCTTTATTGTCACTTTATTAAGTCGACGATAGTCGATGCACAACCTCATGGTTCCGCCCTTCTTTTCACAAACAACACCGGTGCACCCCAAGGTGAAAAACTCAAGCGAGCAAAACCTCTATCCATCAACTCTTGCAACCGAAGCTTTCAACTCCTTTAATTCGTTGGTGCCATACGATATGGAGCTATCGAAATCGGTGTGGTCCTGGTACAAGCTCAATGCCAAACTCTATCTCCGAACAGTGGCAAACCCAGCAATTCTTCGGAAAACGTCCGGTATTCACAAACCACCGGCACAGATTTGGGTTCTATTCCTAACTCCTTATCATCAAGTACATACGCAAGGTATGCTTCACACCCTTTTCTTACATATTTCTGGGCCAACATTGATGATATTACAGCTGGCAACCCCTTCAAGTTCAGAGACTCAACTCGGATCATCTCGTTGTTTATGCATCTCAAATCAATAGTCTTGCTTTTGCAATTCACAACCGCATCATGCACGGTCAACCAATCCAATCCAAGAATAACATCAAATTCATCGAACGGCAAAAGCATCAAGTCCGCGGAAAGCAGTACCTCAATTACTAGGGGCATTTCTTACACACTTTGTCGACCAAAGACATAACGACCCAAAGGATTTGACACCGAATTACGAACTCGAGAGACTCAATAGGCAAAGTCTTCTTCGGATGCTAAGGTTTCGCATATATAAGAATGAGTAGAACCAGGGTCAATCAAAGCAATCACATTAGTATCAAAGAGAGTGAAAGTACCCGTAATAACATCTGGCGAGGAGGCATCCTCGCGTGCGCGTATAGCATAAGTCCTAGCTGGAGCGCGAGCCTCGGATCCGGTCGCAAAGATCTCTAGATCCTCTCGACCACCACTAGCCTTGCTCAGATTTCCGGATGGTCTACCTCGAGCAGAGGTAGTACCCGTTTCCCACTCCGATCTACATTCTGCTCAGATAACCTCGGGCAATCTTTAATGAAGTGGTCAACTGATCCACACTTGTAACAGAGCGGTCACGGAATCTACTGACTTCAAAATGCCATTTGCCACAATCGGCACTCAGTCCTCTCTCGTCGATCATTCCCACCTCGGCGATCGAAGTGATTCGTGGTCACAGGGGTCGATCGCGATCTCGTCTAGAAAAGCCCGGTGTCTCTAGATCGGCCTAAGCCATCTCTAAGTTTCTTTGATGATGTTGGAAGGGCTTCCCAATACCTCTTCTGAAACTCCCTTGCTCCCGCTTCGCTTTCCTTTTCTCCATACTAAACTCCTCGGCTTTGCATCGCTCGACGAGAGTCACAAACTCTCGGATTTCCAAAATGCCAACATACGCTTTATCTCATCATTCACCCATCTTGAGCGTTTACACATCACGCTTCAAGAAATGCATTCTCGCGTCAAGCTAAGCCTCACGAATTTTCGTTCATAGTCGATGAACCGACATGGAACCTTGTTTAAGTTCGAGAAATTCCTTTCGCTTTTGGTCCATAAATCTCGATATACTTTTTCCGAAACTCGGTTTGGAAGAACTCCCAAGTTACTTGTTCATGGGCACAACAAAGTCGAGTACTCCACCAATAGTAGGCGTAATCACGTAGCAAGGAGATGGTACACTTTAGGCATTCATCGGGTGTACAAGATAGCTCATCGAGTACCGGATCGTGTTGTCCAACCAAAATTGGCTTGCTCGGCATCATCACTATCCGTAGCTTTAAATTCAGTAGCCCCATGTTTTCGGATTCTATCAACTGGGGCTTATTCGACCTTATTTGGTCAATTACCGGAGGCATTGTAGGTGCGGGGTGTGTTTGTTGGGAATGGAGGTTGTGGAACAGTAGTATTAGTTCGAATGTATTGGTTGAACCAATCATTCATCACGCTATAAAAGGCTTGTCTAGCCTCGTCATTCGGATTGTTAGCAACAGGTTGAGAGTCCGCCGGCGCTGTCCCTTGTGCGGGGAGCAGCGCCACACTCTCCACATCATCACTATCGCTTCGGTTGGGATCGGGATCCATTACTATAAATAAACACAAGTTCAAACGTCGTAAATCACCACACTATCATATAATCACATAAAATGGCATGTATAGCTAGACCCCAAACGCATTACGGTAGTCCTAGAATCGACTAAACCGTAGCTCGATACCAATAAAATTGTAACACCCGAACCCGAGACCGTCACGAGTCGAACGCGAGGTGTTAACGAACTTCAACCCACTTATTGACAATTTTCAGACAAGCTGCCAATCTGAGTACTAGTCGCTCCAAAATTCATAACTTGAGTTTTACAACTCGAAAATCAGTTCCGTAAATTTTCCTGAAACTAGACTCACATGTCCATCTACATATTTTTTCTAGAATTTTGGTCGAGCCAATTAGTACAGTTTATTAGTTAAAGTCTCGCCTATTGTAGGGATCGACTACACTGACCTTTGTGCGTTACGAATTGGATATCTCCTGTACAGGGCTTCAATACTAATGCCGTTTGTTTCTATAGAAACTAGACTCAGAGAGGAATCTACACATATATGGAATGACTCCTAATTATCTCTGGTTAATTTACAATGATTTTCCAAAGTTGGAACAGGGGATCCAGAAACCGTTCTGGCCCTATTTCACAAGAACTTTAAAATCTGTTAACTTATAACTCATATGACCATTTCGTTTCTTCCATATGAAAGTAGATTCATCAAGGTACACTTACATAATTTATTTGCTATTTAATACCATTCCTACTATTTTTAGTGATTTTTCACATCCACGTCACTGCTGCTGTCAGCATCTGCCTTTAGTAGGCTTTACCTATTTCATACTTTCCATGATTCAATTGGCCCTTTTTACATACATAGCACAAAGCGTGATCATGATTAACCATTCCAATGGCTAATCGTTTCAAAATAATTCCATACCTCATAAGGGTCAACATACAAACGATTATAGTTCTATGCTAAAACGTATATAAGCCATTTTCGCATGGCTATCCAAGTTTACACAAACCGGAAGGTACATGACCTTCAACAAAGGATGGTCCTATACATGCCATTTCAAAGTTCAACCAAAATTTGTACCAAAATGGGGCTTCGATAGTGTGGATGACTTGACTTCTTTGATCCCGAATCCGATAGCTAACGAGCGAAACCTATAAAACAGAGAGCCAAAGCAACGGGTAAGCATTTTAATGCTTAGTAAGTCTCAAGCAATGAAATCAGCTTTGACTAAGGTATTTTATTCACATGGCTAATTAAACCACTTTACTAATTCACATTCCCATACTCATACTTATTTCACATCACCGACCCTTATGTTCATACACAAAAGAACAACTTAGCCCAAGGCCGGTAGCTCGTTTATCAACTTAGCGCACACTTACTTGCAAGAATTCAATTAGTACAAGCACACACAAACATACCTCATTGCTGGAATTTTCACAAGTGTATAAGCTGAAATTTTTACAGCAAGATTGCTCACTTCCGAATCACATACTTTCGGGATTTAACCGGATATAGCGACTCGCACGATTGCCTTCGGGTCATAACCCGGATTTGGTGACTTGCACAAAGGCCTTGGTCTTAGCCCGGATATATCAACTTCGCACGAATGCCTTGGTCTTAGCCCGGATATATCAACTCGCATTTAATGCCTTGGTCTTAGCCCGGATATATCAACTCATACGAATGCCTTGGTCTTAGCCCGATATATTTCCAATGTTCACTTACATATATATCAATATTCAAGACACGTCCATAGTTCATTTTCGTTACTAAAGTTCTAACACAAAATATCTATCAACCTTTACTATTTCGGCTCAATGGCCACACAAACAAGGAGCATAATTTTGATATAATTCAAGTAGGGTCATCACTCAAGACTTACCTTGGATGTTGTCGAGCGATTTCGACGGCTATTCAACTACTTTTTCCTTCCCTTTATCGAATTTAGCTCCCTTTGCTCTTGAGCTAATTTACACAAATTTAACTTATTAAAATCTCATCATGATAGCTTATGGCCGAATATGACAAGGAGTGTAAATGGTCATATGGCCATCCTTTAGCTCAAATACACAATGGTCATGCACATTTTACATCACAACAAGCAATTCAATACATTCAAACATCAACGTGAAGTTCAAAGTACTTGGCCCTTATATACATTAGGCATCAAAGTTGTATATGTACGAAATCATAAATCGAACTCAACACATTAGTTAATATTCCTCTTAGCGAATTTTCTAAGCCAAGAATAGGCATCAATATGCTTGCCTCAAACCGAATGCATGCACACTAATTACCCCTCATGTGGCGAATATACACTTAGTACCACACAAAAAACAGCATACATTTTACTACTAACACATTACATATCGTAATTCATTGCACATCTCTTATTTACTTCATAATCAACACATCATCACAAGCAAATATACACTTTGAATTAGTATATATGTCATACCAATCCATCATGTGCAAACATATATTCATGTAGGTGCAAGGGCGAATTCTCAAGTGGCTTATATCCAAATATATACACATTTCCAAAGCTTAAATCTTACTTACCATGCAACATGCATGAATTATACTTATGGATATATCATGGCGAATACCACAACACCACACCATTTCAATTTGGTCATGGTGAAACAAAGAACTTAGTATCTCATTCAAAAAATGCTAAAAGAAAATCTAAGAATCTTCAATCCTCCATCACATGTATCACTTTCAAGCTTGTTATTTAACATGCAATGGCATTAACACCACATTCACTTTGGCGAATTTCATTCCCATGACATAACAAGGATTTGAACCATGGGCTAACAAGAACATTAAGCTAGCAACTAAAACATGCATGAACCTCAAACATACCTTAATCTTGATGCAAGTTTAGCCAACCTCTTCCTAATCCTCTTCCAAACCAAGTATGAAGCAAAACTCCTTCCTTAACCTTAGTATTTTCGGCCAACAAGAGAGTGAAAAGAGATGAACAAAATTTTTTCTTTCTTCCTTTAGGACATTCGGCCAAGCTATGGAGGAAGATGGACACTTTTTTTTTTTTGTTTCTCATCTACTAACATTAATTGTTTATTCCATACCCTTATTTTATTCTTTCCATCATAACCCATTTACCAAACATGTTTCATGACATGATTTTTGCCCATAAATCCTTGTCATGGCCGGCCACTAGCTATGGGGGGGGAAATTTGACATGCAAGTCCATTGTTTTGCATGCATCCTTTAATTAGTCATCACACATTTTCCCCTCATACTTTCAAAGTTTATTACTAGGTCCTTTCTAGTGAAATTCACATCTATAATTCTAAATCAAAGCATAAAATATCACACATGAGTTAACACACATTATAGGCAATAAAATAAATATTAAATTATTTTTATGCCTTGGTTTTGTGGTCCCGAAACCACATTTCGACTAGGGTCGTTTTAAGGCTGTCACATCATGCCTTATATTTATAGATTCCCCTTTGAGTCTAGTTTCATTAGAAACAAACGGCATGAGCATTGAAGCTCATGCGAGAAGATATCCAGTCGTAATGCGCAAAGGTCGGTGTAGTCGAACCACGAAATAGGGGTGACTTTAACTAATAAACTGTACCAATTGGCCCGACCAAAATTCTAGAAATAAATCCAAGGATGGATATATGAGTTTAAATTCGGGAAATTTACGGAGCGGGTTTTCGAGTTCGGAACTCGAGATATAATTTTAGGTGACAGTGACGCAGCTTTGCCGACTTGTCCGAAATGTTAAAAATAGTCATGTGACACATGAGAGTTGGTCGAAAACCCCTCGTGTCCGACTCCGTCGACGGTATCGGGAACGGGGTGTTACAATTTTATTGGTATCAGAGCTATGGTTTAGTAGGTTCTAGGACTACCATAGCGCGTGTGAGTCTAGCTATACATGCCAAAATGTTAGTGCTTAATAATGTGATGACTTCTGACGGTTGAAATTTTTGTTTTGATTAGCAAATGGAACCCGGGGTAGAGAGACCCTTGGCGGATGACGTTGAAAGTGTAGCGGCTGCTCCTGCGCAAGGGACACTACCTATTGAGCCTCAGTCATCCGCGAATAATCAAGATGAAGGGCGAAACAAGCCTTCTTCACCATGATGAATGAGTGGGTCGCATAATATGCCCGAGCCAATCCAATGTCCAACCATTCCCGAATTTAAATACTCCACCCCAAGAGCCCGCAATGCCTTGATTCATCGATCCCGTGAGGTGAGTAAACCACCAGTAGACTTGATTAGGAAGCGGGGGCCGAGGAGTTCAAGGCCATAGTTACCGATGATGCCGAAAGGGCCGAGTTCGCTTGATAACACCATTCAAGTGTTTGATGAACTGTCATGCACACCGATGAATGTCTTAAGTGTGCTATATCCTTGTTGCGAGACTCACCTACTATTGGTGGAGGACCTTAATTTCCATAGTCCCAAAGGAACAAGTTACTTGGGATTTCTTTCAAACGGAGTTTGGAAGAAATATATTAGTCAACAGTTCATCGATCGAAGCGTAAGGAATTCTTGGAGCTCAAGCAAGGCCGTATGACAAGATCTCGAATACTGAACATGAGTTCGTAAGACTTAGTCGGTATGCTCGGAGTGTGTGGTGATGAGGTTGCTATGTGCAAAAGATTTGAAGAAGGATTGAATGAAGATTTAAAGCTACTAGTGGGTATTTTGGAGATAAAGGAGTTCGTAATACTAGTCGAACGAGCCTGCAAGGCGGAAGAACTTGGAAAGGAGAAGAAGAAGGCTGAATTTGAAGCAAGAGATTATCGTAAAAGATCGACGAGTAAAGCTCCGTTCTCGGCTGTAAAGAAGTTCAGCGAGGACACTAGTAAGTTGAGGGCGACTGCGGGAATTTCCATCAGAGCCCGACCATTGACGGACTCCCGAGCTACTTCGGTAACTAGTGTGGGAAATAATCGTCAAGAGAAACCAGAATGCCCCCAATGTGGAAGACGACACCTAGGTGAATGTTGGGGTAAGTCTGTTAACAGGGCTTGTTATGGATGCAGTTAGAAAGACCACTTCATTAGAGATTGCACGGAGCTAGATGAGAAGAATAAGATGCAAGGTGCAAGACCTAGTGGAACGACGGCTAGAGGTAGGCCCCCGAGGATTTCTGGAGGTAGGGGTGGTAATCAGAGAGGAGCCTCTGATACGGTTGTCCGATCCGAGACCCGTGCTTCTGCTAGAGCATATGCCATCCGCGCATGAGAGGAGGCATCCTCCCCTGACGTTATCACTGGTACTTTTACTCTCTTTGATACTAGTGTGATTGCATTGATTGACCCTGGCTCTACTCATTCATATGTATGTGAAACCTTAGCATTCAGTAAGACTCTACCTGTTGAGTCTACTGAGTTCGTAATTCGAGTGTCAAACCCTCTGGTCAATACGTACTCGTTGATAAAGTGTGCAAGAGATGCCCCCTAATAATTCGAGAATCCTATTTTTCGGCCGATCTGATGCTTCTACCATTTGATGAATTCGATGTTATTCTTGGTATGGATTGGCTGACTGCACATGATGCAGTGGTGAACTGTAAAAGGAAAACCATTGATTTGAGGAGTGCAAATAATGAGGTGGTCCGAGTCGAGTCTACTGATTTAAAAGGAGCGCCTGTGATAATATCTTCTATGACCGCTCGGAGATATGTGAAAAAGGGGTGTGAAACATACCTTGCGTATGTGTTTGAGAGTAAAGAGACGGAAAGGAAACTCGAATCGGTACCAGTGGTTTGTGAGTATTCAGATGTTTTCCGAGGAGTTACCGGATTGCCACCGGTTCGAGAAGTGGAATTGACATCGGTTGTACCGGGTACTACGCCGATCTCAATAGCCCGTGTCGTATGGCATTAACGGAATTAAAGGAATTGAAGGTTCAATTGCAAGAATTGACGGATAGAGGTTTCACTCGACCGAGTTTTTCTCCATGGGGCGCACCAGTGTTGTTTGTGAAGAAGAAGGATGGAACCATGAGATTGTGCATCAACTATCGTCTGTTGAATAAAGTGACGATAAAGAATAAATATTCGTTACCACGTATTGACAATTTGTTTGATCAATTAAAGGGAGCCTTAGTGTTTTCAAAGATAGATTTGAGATCGGGTTACTATCAGTTGAGGGTTCGAGACTCGGACATACCCAAAACTGCTTTTAGAACGAGGTACGGTCACTACGAATTCTTAGTGATGCCGTTTGGGCTCACTAATGCCCCTGCGGTATTTATGGATCTAATGAATCAAATTTTCAGGCCATACTTGGATCGGTTCGTAGTTGTGTTTATTGATGACATCTTGGTCTATTCGAGAGATCAAACTGAACATGCTGAACACTTGAGGCTAGTGTTGCAAATTTTACGAGATAAGCAGTTATACGCAAAGTTCAGTAAATGTGAATTTTGGTTGAGAGAGGTTAGCTTTTTGGGGCACGTGGTGTCCGCATCGGGTGTCAGAGTGGACCCGAACAAAATTTTGGCCATAGTCGATTGGAAACCTCCAAGGATTGTTACTGAAGTTAGGAGCTTTTTGAGGCTTGCCGGATACTATCGACTGTTTGTAAAGGGTTTTTCGATGATAGCTGCACCGTTGACAAAACTACTTCAAAAAGATGTTAAGTTCGAGTGGTCGGAACGCTGTCAAGAAAGTTTCGATCGACTGAAAACCTGTTTAACCGAGGCCCCAGTGCTAGTACAGCCGGAGTCCAGTAAAGAGTTCGTCATTTACAGTGACGCATCCTTGCTTGGGCTAGGTTGTGTTTTGATGCAAGAGGGTCGAGTTGTGGCTTACGCGTCGAGACAACTAAAGCCGCATGAGAGAAACTATCTGACCCATGACCTTGAACTAGCAGCCATAGTGTTCGCCTTGAAAATATGGCGACATTACTTGTTTGGAGAAAAGTGTCATATTTATTCGGACCACAAAAGTCTTAAATATTTGATGACTCAAAGAGATCTAAATCTGCGAGAAAGACGTTGGCTTGAGTTGTTGAAAGACTATGAACTTGTCATTGATTATCACCCGGGAAAGGCCAACGTGGTGGCTGATGCTTTAAGTCATAAAGCACTGTTTGCTTTGAGAGCGATGGATGCTCACCTATCCGTTTCACCCGATGAGGTGCTAGTAGTTGAATTAGAGGCCAAACCGTCATTAATTCATCAAATACTTGAATCTCAGAAGGTCGACGCTGAATTGGTCGCTAAACGAGATGAATGCATTTCGAATGAGGAATCGGGATTTCAGATTGACGACAATGATTGCTTGATGTTCAAGTGTCGATTATGTATTCTAAGGAATTCGAAACTTGTTTCGATGATTTTGAACGAGGCTCACAATAGTCGAATGTCAGTCCACCCGGGTAGTACTAAAATGTACAATGACCTGAAACGCCAATTTTGGTGGCCCGGTATGAAACGAGACATTTCAGAATTTGTTTCAAAGTGTTTGATATGTGTAACACCCCAAACCCGAGACCATCGCCGGTGTCGGACACGAGGGGTTAAAGAGACAAATCCTCTTAAAGTACCGACCAATTTGGCATTTCTGGACAGGCTGGAAAACTGCGTCAACGTCGCCTTAAAAATCATATCTCGAGTTTCAAAACTCGGAAACTGGTTTAGTAAATTTTCCCTGAATTTAGACTCATATACCCATCCATGGATTTATTTTTAGAATTTTTGGTTGGGCCAATTGGTACAGTTTATTAGTTAAAGTCACCCATGTTACAGGGATCAACTGCTCTGACCTTCGCGCGTTACAACTTGAATATCTCTCTGTACAGGGCTTTAATACTGGTACCATTTGTTTCTAATGAAACTAGACTCAAAATGGAATCTGTACATATAAGGCATGACTCCTAATTCTTTCTGTATAATTTATGGTAAATTTTCAAAGTCGCGACAGGGGACCCAGAAACCGTTCTGGCCCTGTCTCACGAGAATTTTAATATTTCTCAGTATACTGCTCATATGGTCGTTTCGTTTCGTCCATATAAAAATAGATTCATCAAGGTTCAGTTCCATAATTTACTCACTATTTAATTCTACTTCTACTATTTTTAGTGATTTTTCAATCTCATCTCACTGCTGCTGTCCGCAACAGTTACTGCAGTAGACTATGCCAATTTCATGAATTTTTCCTTGGCCTTAATCATCGATCATACATGACACAAATTATGGCCACCTTATCAAAATATGAGTTTCTAAGACTCGTGGCTATAGGTTCTAGCATCCCACTCGACGACCACATAGGCCATTTTCACATGGCTTAAAGTTTACAACCCACAATTCGACAAAATATAATAGCCTATACATGCCAAATGTTCTTCAACAACAAAAACAATACCACAAGATTTCAGCGGTGTGATGACTTCAACGACAGTTCGAAAGCACGCAACAATACGAGTCCAAGAGACCTAAAATGGGTGACAAGAAAACACCGAGTGAGTTTACAACTCAGTAAGTCATAAGCATTCATCAATCCAATCGATAAAGTTACTACTACATGTACAACAAATGAGGCTAGGTACTCGTCCATATCGAATCTATACCATAATACCTCGGACCTTTCGGTCCAATCTCGTACCAATTCATACATCCACATTTCATATTCTACACAACAAGATAATCAAGCATTTTTTACACATTAACTCATTTTCCAGCACAACCATACAATTTCAATCATCACATAGATTTAAGGCTTACCAAATTCAACCCCAAGCATGAACGTATTCTCTATTCGTCATGAGCTCGAGGTACTTACCCGATCCGCTGTCCATACTCAATTCAATGGAGACACACCTCCATATATATAGAGTACGCACACACAGTGCTTACTACTCGATTTCGCACACTTAGTGCCACGTAATTTAAGCCCGCACACACAGTGCCATACCCTCCGAGCTCGCACACCCAAAGGTCAGTATTTTTCCAGCTTGCACACTTAGTGCCATATATTTCCAACACGCACACTTAATGCCGATCTCGTCACCGTACACACGTATTGCCCAAGACACTTAGTGCCGAAAGCAAACTTTCTACACATTTCACTATTTCTTTTACATTCAACAAATGTCATCACTCCATACACATACATTTTCATTTATATATATATATCATCCCATTAAACACAATTGCATAAATTTTACAATCATTTAAGCAATATCAAATACGTGCTTAATGACTTACCTCATGTTGGGTAAAATAGTTCCAAGTCGGCTACTCGATGACCTTCGTCTTTCCCTTGCTTGATTCTCCTTCTTTAACTCCTTGAGCTTAATCAATAAATCACTAGTTTAACCATCTTGCTAAACATTCATAATTCAACTACTCATGCATATGTATGCTTGTATATTCGGCAACCATTCTTACTAATCGCCCATTTGGTCGATTATACACCTAACCGAATATGCACCAAAAACTTGATTTCAACATTACCTACATACTCACTTTAATGGCGAATATATATATATATGTACAATGTCAACTAACATCTTTTAATCACCTAATTTCATCTCATGAACATTTAATCAAATTTTCCCAATCTAGCATATATTTTCACATCCATTTGTAACATCATGTACAAACACATATACACATATATCAAAACACAAATTTTACCTATCATGCAACAAGCATAAATCGCACTTATGAGCATGCCATGGCCGAATACATCCCACACCATCCCCCTTTCAATTTTTGGTCATGGTTAAACAAAGAAAACTCCATGTCTTACTCAAGAATGCTAAAAGAAATTTCAAGAGTAGTCAATCCATCATTACATGTATCATCAACAAGCTTCACATTTAGCATGCAATGGCTTTAACACAATATCAACCTTGGCCAAATACTATTTCCATGGCATAACAAGGATTTGAACCATGGGCTAACAAGAACATCAAGTTAGCAACTAAAACATGCATGAATCTCATGACACAACCTCAAACATACCTTAATCTTGACACAAGTATGACCAAATCTCCTTCTAGTTCTCTTCTAAACCAACAATGAAGCAAAAATCCTTCCTTTTTCCCTTAGTATTTTCAGCCAAGATTTGAGAATGGATGAACAAATTTTTTCCTTTCTTTTCCTCTACTCACGGCAACAAAAGGGGGCATCCATGCTCATTTTTTTTCATTTCTTTATTTTTTCTACATAATCCACTAACTAAACATGTTGGAAACATGTTCCCTTGCCCATATTCTTGTCATGGCCGCCACTCTTCCCTTTTTTGGGCAAATTGACATGCAAAACCACTCTTTTGCATGCATGTACTATTAGACCATTGTAAGATTAGCCTATCACCTTTCAACAATGTTTCATACAAGTCCATTTTAATAAATTCACATAGAAATGATCAAATTAATGCATGAAACTTTCACACATGCATTTACTAACATCATAAACATAGAATATAACTTTTAATTACTTATAAGACTCGGTTTAGTGGTCCCGAAACCACTTTCCGACTAGGGTCAAATTAGGGATGTCACAACTCTCCCCACTTACGAAATTTTCGTCCCGAAAATCTTACCAGTAAATAGGTTTGGGTATCGCTCTTTCATAGAGTCCTCGAGTTCCCAAGTGGCTTCTTCAATTCGTGTTTATGCCACAACACCTTCACTAATGGGATTTTCTTATTGCGCAACTCTTTTACTTCACGCATCAGAATGCGAACCGGTTCCTCTTCATAGCTCAAATTAGGCTGAATCTCAATCTCGACGGAGCGATTACGTCGATGGATCGACCTATATCGTCAAGCATCGAGACATGGAAAACGTTGTGGATCCTTTCAAGCTCGGGGTAAAATTAATCGATGCGCTCTTCGGTCCAACTCGTTCGGATACTTCATACGGACCGATGAACCTCGGACTCAATTTTCCTGACGGCCAAATCTAAGCACCTTCTTCCAAGGTGAAACTTTGAGAAAGACCTTGTCTCCAACACGATATTCAATATCTTTTCTTTTGAAATCCGATACGACTTTTGGCGATCCGAAGCGACTTTCAAACTTTCACGAATTACTCGAACTCTTTGCTCGGCATCCTTAACCAAATCAACCACGAAGAATTTACCTTCACTAAGTTCATCCGAATAATGGGAGTGCGGCATTTACGACCGTATAAAGCCTCGTAAGGCGCCATCTTAATACTTGATTGAAAGCTATTGTTGTGGCGAATTCAATCAAAGGCGATACCATTCCCATGAACCACTAAACTCAAGGATACAACATCTCAACATATCCTCGAGTATTTGAATTATCCGTTCGGATTGACCATCGGTTTGGGGTGAAAGGCGGTGCTGAAATGCAACTTGGTACCCAAAGCTTCTTGCAACTTCTTCCAAAATCGCGAGGTAAATCTCGGATCTCTATCCGACACGATGGAAATAGGCACCCGTGTAATCTCACAACGAGAAACGTACAATTCGGCTAGTTTGTCCATCGAAAAATCCGTGCGTGCGGGGATAAAGTGAGCCGACTTAGTCGGTCTATCGACAACGACCCAAATCGCATCCTTCTTACTCACGACAATGGCGGTCGGATACAAAGTCCATTGTGACTCGATCCCATTTCCACTCGGGTATCGTGATCGGTGAAGTAATCTGAAGGTACTTGATGTTCCGCTTTCACTTGTTGACATATTAAACATCTCAAACAAAATCGAGATGTCTCGTTTCATACCATGCCACCAAAACCGATGTTTCAAATCGTTGTACATCTTCGTACTCCCCGGGTGGATTGCCATTCGGCTACAATGGGCTTTGTTCAAAATTATTGGAATAAGTTCCGAATTCTTTGGAACACACAGACGACTTCTGAACCTCAAACAATCGTCATCATCGATTTGAAATTCCGAGTCCTTGTTCGGAACACACTCATCCCGTTTTGCAACCAACTCATCGTCGACTTTCTGAGCTTCACGAATTTGACGTATCAATAATGGTTTGGCTTTCAATTCAGCTACTAACACATTGTCGGGTAGGATAGACAAGTGTACATTCATCGTCATAAAGCAAATAGTGATTTCGGCTTAAGGCATCCGCAACCACATTAGCCCTTCCCGGTGATAATCAATGACGAGCTCATAATCTTTTAACAAATCGAGCCATTGCCTTTGTCGCAGATTTAAGTCTCTTTGGGTCATCAAATATTTGAGACTTTTGTGATCCGAATACACATGGCACTTCTCACCAAATAAGTAATGTCGCCATATCTTTAAAGGCGAATATGATGGCGACCAATTCGAGATCATGGGTCGGATAATTTTTCTCATGTGGCTTTAATTGCCTCGGCGATAGGCCACAACTCGCCCTTCTTGCATTAATACGCAACCCAACCCAAGTAGGGATGCGTCACTATAAATGACAAACTCTTTGCCCGATTCGAGTTGCACTAGAATTGGGGCTTCGATCAAATAAGCTTTCAGTTGATCGAAACTTTTCGACATTTCTCCGTCCATTCGAACTTAACATCCTTTTGGAGTAAGCCGTCATTGGCGTGGCTATCGTCGAGAAACCTTTACAAATCGTCGGTAATAACCGCAAGCCCCAAAAGCTCCTAACCGTTAACATTCCTTGGTGGTTTCCAATCGACTATGGCGAAATTTTGTTCGGTCCACCACGACACCGATCACGGACACCACGTGCCCCAAAAAGCTAACCTCTTTCAACCAAAATTCACATTTATGAACTTTGCGTATAATCGCTTATCTCGTAAGATTTGTAACACTAGCCTCGGTGTTCAAAGATGTTCGGTTTCATCTCTCGAATAGACCAAAATGTCATCGATAAATACAACTACTGAACCGATCCAAGTATGGCTGAAAATTCTATTCATTAAATCCATAAACACCGCAGGGCATTAGTGAGCCCAAACGGCATCACCAAGAATTCAGAGTGACCGTACCTCGTTCTAAAAGCGGTTTTGGGTATGTCCGATTCTCGGACCCTCAACCGATAGTACCCGACCTCAAATCTATCTTTGAAAACACCGAGGCTCCCTTTAATTGATCAAACAAATCGTCAATTCGTGGCAATGGATATTTATTCTTTATCGTCACTTTATTGAGTTGACGATAGTCGATGCACAACCTCATGGTTCCGTCCTTCTTCTTCACAAACAATACAGGTGCGCCCCATGGAGAAAAACTCGGTCGAGCGAAACCTCTATCCGTCAATTCTTGCAATTGAACCTTCAATTCCTTTAATTCCGTTAATGCCATACGATACGGGGCTATTGAAATCGGCGTAGTACCCGGTACAACTTCGATGCCGAATTCCACTTCTCGAACCGGTGGCAATCCCGGTAACTCCTCAGGAAAAACATCTGAATACTCACAAACCACTGGTACCGATTCGAGTTTCCTTTCCGTCTCTTTACTTCCAAACACATACGCAAGGTATGTTTCACACCCTTTTCACATACCTCCGAGCGGTCATAGAAGATATTATCATGGCGCTCCTTTTAAATCGATGAGACTCGACTCGGACTACCTCATTATTTGCACTCCTCAAATCAATGGTTTTCCTTTTGCAGTCCACCACTGCATCATGTACGGTCAGCCAATCCATACCAAGAATAACATCAAATTCATGAAATACAACTACGAACCGATCCAAGTATGGCCTGAAAATTCTATTCATTAAATCCATAAACACCGCAGGGGCATTAGTGAGCCCAAACGGCATCACCAAGAATTCGTAGTGACCGTACCTCGTTCTAAAAGCGGTTTTGGGTATGTCCGATTCTCGGACCCTCAACCGATAGTACCCGACCTCAAATCTATCTTTGAAAACACCGAGGCTCCTTTAATTGATCAAACAAATCGTCAATTCGTGGCAATGGATATTTATTCTTTATCGTCACTTTATTTAGTTGACGATAGTCGATGCACAACCTCATGGTTCCGTCCTTCTTCTTCACAAACAATACAAAAGCGCCCCATGGAGAAAAACTTCGGTCGAAGCGAAACCTCTATCCGTCAATTCTTGCAATTGAACCTTCAATTCCTTTAATTCCGTTAATGCCATACGATACGGGGCTATTGAAATCGGCGTAGTACCCGTACAACCGATGCGAATTCCACTTCTCGAACCGGTGGCAATCCGGTAACTCCTCGGAAAAACATCTGAATACTCACAAACCACTGGTACCGATTCGAGTTTCCTTTCCGTCTCTTTACTTCCAAACACATACGCAAGGTATGTTTCACACCCTTTTTCACATACCTCCGAGCGGTCATAGAAGATATTATCATTTGGCGCTCCTTTTAAATCGATGAACTCGACTCGGACTACCTCATTATTTGCACTCCTCAAATCAATGGTTTTCCTTTTGCGATCCACCATTTGCATCATGTACGGTCACCAATCCATACCAAGAATAACATCAAATTCATGAAATGGTAGAAGCATCGATCGACCGGAAAACAGATTCTCGAATTATTAGGGGCATCTCTTGCACACTTTATCAACAAGCACGTATTGACCCAAAGGGTTTGACACTCGAATTACGAACTCAAGAGACTCAACGGTAGAGTCTTCTTGGATGCTAAGGTTTCACATACATATGAGTGAGTAGAGCCGGGTCAATCAATGCAATCACAATAGTATCAAAGAGAGTAAAAGTACCGTGATAACGTCGGGGAGGATGCCTCCTCTCGTCTGCGGATGGCATATGCTCTAGCAGAGCACGGGTCTCGGATCGGACGGCCGTATTAGAGGCTCCTCTCGATTACCACCCCTACCTCCAGAGATTCTCGGGGCCTACCTCCACCGTCATTCCACTAGGTCTTGCACCTTGCGTCTTATTCCTCTCATCTAGCTCGTGCAATCTCTAATGAAGTGGTCCTTGAACCGCATCCATAACAGCCCTATTAATGCACTTACCCCAACATTCACCTAGGTGTCGTCTTCCACATTGGGGGCATTCAGGTCTCTCTTGACGATTATTGCCCACACTAGCTATCAAGTAGCTCGGAGTCCGTCAATGGTCGGGCTCTAATGGAAATTCCCGCATCATCCTCGACTTACTAGTGTCCTCCACGAACCTCTTTACATGAGAACGGAGCTTTACTCGTCGATCTTTTACGGTAATCTCTTGCTTCAAATTCAGCCTTCTTCTTCTCCTTCCCAAGTTCTTCCGCCTTGCGTGCTCGTTCGACTAGTGTCACGAACTCCTTTATCTCCAAAATTCCCACTAGTAACTTTAACTCTTCATTCAATCCTTCTTCAAATCTTTTGCACATCGCAACCTCATCACCACACACTCCGAGCATACCGACTAAGTCTTACGAACTCATGTTCAGATTCGAATCTGATCATCCGGCCTTGCTTGAGTTCCAAAATTCCTTACGCTTCGATCGATGAACCGTTGACTAATGTATTTCTTTGAAATTGATTGAAAGAAATCCCAAGTAACTCGTTCATTTGGGACTATGGAAATTAAAGTCCTCCACCAATAGTAAGTGAGTCTCACAACAAGGATATAGCACACTTAAGACATTCATCGTGTGCATGACAGTTCATCTAACACTCTAATGGTGTTATCGAGCGAACTCGGCCTTTTCGGCATCATCAAGAACTATGGCCTTCAACTCCTCGGCCCCGCTTCCTAATCAAGTCCACAGGTGGTTTACTCAACCTCACGGGATCAATAACTGGAGGCATTGCGGGCTCTTGGGGTGGAGTATTTAAATTCGGGAATGGTTGGACAGCCGGGTTGGTTCGGGCATATTCGCGACCCACTCATTCATCATAGTGAAGAAGGCTTGTTTCGCCTTCATTTTGATTATTCGCGGATGACCGAGGCTCAACAGCGGTGTCCCTTGCGCGGAGCAGCCGCTACACTTTCAACGTCATCCGCCAAGGGTCTCTCTACCGGGTTCCATTTACTAATCAAAACAAAAATTTCAACCGTCAAGTCATCACATTTTTAAGCACTAACAATTTGGCATGTATAGCTAGACTCACACGCGCTATGGTAGTCCTAGAATCGACTAAACCATAGCTCGATACCAATTAAATTGTAACACCCCAAACCCGAGACCATCGCGGTTATCGGACACGAGGGTTAAAGAGACAAATCCACTTAAAGTACCGACCAATTTGGCATTTCGGGCGACAGTGGAAAAGCTGCGTCACCGTCGCCTTAATATACTGCTCATATGGTCGTTTTGTTTCATCCATATAAAAATAGATTCATCAAGGTTCAGTTCCATAATTTACTCACTATTTAATTCTACTTCTACTATTTTTAATGATTTTTCAATCTCATCTCACTTCTTGCTGTCATAGCGATTCTTTGCGATGAACTATGCCAATTTCATGAATTTTTCCTTGGCCTTAATCATCCATCATACATGACACAAATTATGGCCACCTTATCAAAATTTGAGTTTCTAAGACTCGTGGCTATAGGTTCTAGCATCCCACTCGACGACCACATAGGCCATTTTCACATGGCTTAAAGTTTACAACCCACAATTCGACAAAATATAATAGCCTATACATGCCAAATGTTCTTCAACAACAAAAACAATACCACAAGATTTCAGCGGTGTGATGACTTCAACGACGGTTCGAAACACATAACAATACGAGTCCAAGAGACCTAAAATGGGTGACAAGAAAACACCGAGTGAGTTTACAACTCAAGAAGTCATAAGCATTCATCAATCCACCGATAAAGTTACTACTACATGTACAACAAATGAGGCTAGGTACTCGTCCATATCGAATCTATACCATAATACCTCGGACCTTTCGGTCCAATCTCGTACCAATTCATACATCCACATTTCATATTCTACACAACAAGATAATCGAAGCATTTTTTACACATTAACTCATTTTCCAAAGACAACCATACAATTTCAATCATCACATAGATTTAAGGCTTACCAAATTCAACCCCAAGCATGAACGTATTCTCTATTCGTCATGAGCTCGAGGTACTTACCCGATCCGCTGTCCATACTCAATTCAATGGAGACACACCTCCATATATATAGAGTACGCACACACGAGTGCTTACTACTCGATTTCGCACACTTAGTGCCACGTAATTTAAGCCCGCACACACAAGTGCCATACCCTCCGAGCTCGCACACCCAAAGGTCAGTATTTTTCCAACTTGCACACTTAGTGCCATATATTTCCAACACGCACACTTAGTGCCGATCTAAATCACCGTACACACGTATTGCCCGACACTTAGTGCCGAAAGCAAACTTTCTACACATTTCACTATTTCTTTTACATTCAACAAATGTCATCACTCCATACACATACATTTTCATTTATATATATATATCATCCCATTAAACACAATTGCATAAATTTTACAATCATTTAAGCAATATCAAATACGTGTTAATGACTTACCTCGTGTTGGGTAAAATAGTTCCAAGTCGGCTACTCGATGACCTTCGTCTTTCCCTTGCTTGATTCTCCTTCTTTAACTCCTTGAGCTTAATCAATAAATCACTAGTTTAACCATCTTGCTAAACATTCATAATTCAACTACACATGCATATGTATGCTTGTATATTCGCAACCATTCTTACTAATCGCCCATTTGGTCGATTATACACCTAACCGAATATGCACCAAAACTTGATTTCAACATTACCTACATACTCACTTTAATGGCGAATATATATATATATGTACAATGTCAACTAACATCTTTTAATCACCTAATTTCATCTCACGAACATTTAATCAAATTTTCCCAATCTAGCATATATTTTCACATCCATTTGTAACATCATGTACAAACACATATACACATATATCAAAACACAAATTTTTACCTATCATGCAACAAGCATAAATCGCACTTATGAGCATGCCATGGCGAATACATCCCACACCATCCCCTTTCAATTTTTGGTCATGGTTAAACAAAGAAAACTCCATGTCTTACTCAAGAATGCTAAAAGAAATTTCAAGAGTAGTCAATCCATCATTACATGTATCATCAACAAGCTTCACATTTAGCATGCAATGGCTTTAACACAATATCAACCTTGGCCAAATACTATTTCCATGGCATAACAAGGATTTGAACCATGGGCTAACAAGAACATCAAGTTAGCAACTAAAACATGCATGAATCTCATGACACAACCTCAAACATACCTTAATCTTGACACAAGTATGACCAAATCTCCTTCTAGTTCTCTTCTAAACCAAGCATGAAGCAAAAATCCTTCCTTTTTCCCTTAGTATTTTCAGCCAAGATTTGAGAATGGATGAACAAATTTTTTCCTTTCTTTTCCTCTACTCACGGCAACAAAAGGGGGCATCCATGCTCATTTTTTTTTCATTTCTTTATTTTTTCTACATAATCCACTAACTAAACATGTTGGAAACATGTTCCCTTATATATTCTTGTCATGGCCGCCACTCTTCCCTTTTTTGGGCAAATTGACATGCAAAACCACTCTTTTGCATGCATGTACTATTAGACCATTGTAAGATTAGCCTATCACCTTTCAACAATGTTTCATACAAGTCCATTTTAATAAATTCACATAGAAATGATCAAATTAATGCATGAAACTTTCACACATGCATTTACTAACATCATAAACATAGAATATAACTTTTAATTACTTATAAGACTCGGTTTAGTGGTCCCGAAACCACTTTCCGACTAGGGTCAAATTAGGGATGTCACAATATGTCAACAAGTGAAAGCGGAACATCAAGTGCCATCGGGATTACTTCGGCCAATCATGATACCCGAATGGAAATGGGATCGAGTAACAATGGACTTTGTGTCTGGGTTACCATTGACTCGAATAAGAAAGACTCGATGCGGGTCATTGTTGATAGATGACCAAATCGCTCATTTTATCCTCATGACGCACGGATTTTTCACTTGATAAATTGGCGAATTATACGTCTCCCAAATTGTTCGATTGCATGGGGTACCTATTTCTATCGTGTGGATAGAGACCCAAGATTTACATCGCGATTTTGGAAGAAATTGCAAGAGGCTTTGGGTACCAAAGCGCATTTTAGCTTTTTTTTCATCCCCAAACCGATTGTCAATCCGAGCGGATAATTCAAATACTCGAGGATATGTTGAGATGTTGCATCCTTGAGTTCAGTGGGTCATGGGAACGGTATTTACCTTTGATTGAATTTGCTTACAACAATATTTTTCAATCAAGTATTAAGATGGCGCCTTACGAGGCTTTATACGATCGTAAATGCCGTACCCCATTATTCTGGTGAACTTAGTGAAAGTAAAATCTTGGTCGATTTGATTAAGGATGCCGAGCGAAAGTTCGAGTAATTCGTGAAAGTTTGAAAGTCGCCGGATCGTCAAAAGTTGTATGCGGATTTGAAAAGAAAAGACATTGAATATCAGGTTAGAGACAAGGTATTTCTCAAAGTTTCACCCTGGAAGAAGGTGCTTAGATTTGGTCGTAAGGGCAAATTAAGTCCGAGGTTCATCGGGCCATATGAAGTATCCGAACGAGTTGGGCGATCGCATACCGATTAATTTTACCCCGAGCTTGAAAAGATTCTAACGTTTTCCATGTCTCGATGCTTGACGATATAGGTCCGACCGTCATGCGTAATCACTCCATCCGAGATCGAGATTCAGCCTAATTTGAGTTATGAAGAAGAACCGATTCGCATTTGATGCGTGAAGTAAAGGAGTTGCAAAATAAGAAAATCCCATTAGTGAAGGTGTTGTGGCATAAACACGGAATCGAAGAAGCCACTTGGGAACTTGAGGACTCTATGAAAGAACGATACCTGACCTATTTATGGTAAGATTTTCGGGACGAAAATTTCTTAAGTGGGGAGAGTTGTGACACCATAATGTGACCCTAGTCGGAAGTGGTTTCGGGACCACAAAACCGAGTTATAAAAATAATTATTTGTTATATCCTATGCTTATTATGTGTGTACATGCATATGTGAAAGTTTCATTCTCTAATTTTACCAATTGTGTGAGAAATTATTAAATAGGGATCAATATGAGACATGGTGAAATATGATAGGCTAATGTTAAAGTGGCCTATTAATGCATGTAGGAAAATACTTGGACTTGCATGTCAAATTGCCAAATCTCCTTATAGTGGCCGGCCAAGCTAGATTGATGATGGGCAATATATTTGTTTGCCTTAGATATTATAATAAGAAGTGGCATTATTTGAGATAAAATAATATTAGTAAAATAAGGTAAAGAAAACAAAGGGAAGGAATGCTCATCTTTCTTCTTCTTCATTGCCGAAATTGAGAAAGGAAAGATTGAAAAAGAGACCAAGGCATTCAGCCATAGCTATTTCAATGGAAAGGTATGCATTGTGATTTTTGTTTACTAATTGATATTGAGATTAAGTTGATAAGTGTATAGTCTAGTTAACCCATAACAAAACTCATGGATTCATTGTTGGGAGATAAGAATGGTAGTTGCCGTATGTATGGGTATATATGCACTTTGGAAAGGAGATTTTTAGTGTCATTTGAGTTCTCTCTATGAATGTATGTGCATGAGTATTCGGTCATGTTATAGATTCATGTTGAAAAATGTTTAATGCTTAATGTATTATATAATTGTACTTGTGAATGAACTTGAGAATATCTAAATTTTTGGTTGGAGGTGCCGAATGTGGCCTTGGGTGAGTTTTAAAGAATAAAAATTTAGGTGACTAGAGGTCAATGACATTCGGCCAAAGGCTTGTGTGCTAGCAAAATCGGTATAAGTGTTATTTTGATGTGTTGAATGGAGTAAGATGTCGGAACACTTAAGGATTCGGCATTTCTATGACAACCGATATACGTGTATGAGAGGCTAAGTTTAAGTGGTAAGGCCGAATAAGTTGTGATTAAGGCACTTGTGAGTTTTGGCCAAGTAATTTACAAATTAAATTAGAGTTCTTGTGATATTATCTTTGATTGTTTATAATCGAAAAAAAATGGGAAAATTAGCAAGGGTGGTGGCCAAATGTCCAAATATAAATATATGCATGTGTGATTAGAATATTGATAGTATGGTAATTGCATAAGGCTATTAGCCGAATAGCTAAGGACATAAGGTAGCAAGATAAAAATTTTACCATGTCGTTCCGTATGTCATTAAATCATTAAAATGTGGATACCAATATATGAACCAAAGCGGTTGAATGAGTTAATTTATTTGTTTAAGCTCAAGATCTTAAAGGAGAGGCATCCAACAAGGGGAAATCGAAGGTCATCGAGTAGCCGACTTGGAACTACCTTGCCTAACACAAGGTAAGTCATTAAGCATATATTTGGTATTGATTTAAATGATCATAATATATATGCAATTGTGTTTAATGAGTTGATGTGTAAATGGAAATGTATGTGTATGGAATGATGACATTGTTGAATGTATAAAGGTAGTAAAATGCGTAAAGTGTTTGGTCTCGGCACTAAGTGTGCGGGTATAAATGGACACGGTGACAAGATTGGCACTAAGTGTGCGGGTTTAAAATTTGTACAGCACTAAGTGTGCGAATTTGATTATATAGCACTAAGTGTGCGAGCTGATTATATAGCACTAAGTGTGCGGACTCACTATATGCTTTTGCATCACTATTGGCACTGAGTGTGCGACATTATCGAGTTGATCACGGACAGCGGATCGGGTAAGTACCTTGAGCTCATGGCGAATAGGCACTATGTTCATGCTCGGGTTGGGCTTGGTAAGCTTTAAAACTATGTGATGATGGAAATTGTATGATTGTGGTGAAAATGCGTTGAAGTATAAAATGCCTTAAATATCCTATTGATTAGTATATGAAATGTGAATGTATGAGATTGAACCGAAAGGTCTAAGGAACTATGGTATAGTTCGGTATGGATGAAACACTTAGCCTCGTTTCATTGATTCACTTTGTGATGAATTTTGCTTATGGATAATTATGAAGTGCTTATGACTTACTGAGTTATAATCTCACTTGGTGTTTTCTTGTCACCCATTTTAGGTCTCTTGGACTCGTCTCCTTTTGTGTGCTCGGAACCGCCAACGAAGTCATCACACCGGCGAGCAATCTTTGGTATTGTTTTCTTAGTCGATCAAGGAGAACATTTGGCATGTATAGGCTATTTTGTTTTGTTGAATTTTGGGTTGTAAACTTTAAGCCATGTGAAAATGGCCTATGTGGTCGGTTGAGTGGGATGCTAAAACCTATAGCCACGAGTCTTAGAAACCTAAATTTTGATAAGGTGGCCATAATTTGTGTCATGTATGATGGATGATTAGTAAGGCCAAGGAAAGATTCATGAAATTGGCATAGTCTACTGCAGTAACTGTTGCGGACAGCAGCAGTGGTCTGAGATCGAAAAATCACTAAAAATAGTAGAAGTGGAATTAAATGCTAAAAAAATTATGTAATCGAAGATTGATGGGTCGATTTTCATATGGACTAAACGAAACGACCATATGAGCTGTAATTTAAGAGATATTCAAGATTTCGTGTGACAGGGCCAGAACGGTTTCTGGATCCTCTGTTTTGACTTTTAAAATTTTCCATAAATTATCCAGAAACAATTAGAAGTGATGCCTTATATGTATAGATTCCCCTTTGAGTCTAGTTTCATTAGAAACAAACGGCATGAGCATTGAAGCTCTGTACGAGAAGATATCCTGGTCGTAATGCGCAAAGGTCAGTGTAGTCGAACCCTGAAATAGGGGTGACTTTAACTAATAAACTGTACCAATTGGCCCGACCAAAAATTTTATAAATAAATCCACGGATGGATATATGAGTTTAAATTCGGGGAAAATTTACGGAACGGGTTTTCGAGTTCTGGAACTCGAGATATGATTTTTAAGGTGACAGTGATGTAGTTTGCCAGCTTGTCTGGAAATGTTAAAAATAGTCTGTGTGACACATGAGAGTTGGTCTGAAAACCCCTCGTGTCCGACTCCGGCGACGGTATTGGGAACGGGGTGTTACACACAGGGTATGGCACCCGTGAGAATTGGTAAGGCCCTAGTGGATAAATTTAGGATATACGGGGCTAAAGAGCTTAGGGCTAGGGTTAAGGATAATACGGAATAAGCTGAGTTCTAGCTCGAGAACACTGTGCGAGTTTTGGATGAATTGTCATGTACACCCAAGGAATGCTTGAAGTGTGCTGTATCTCTTCTGAAAGATACTGCATACCATTGGTGGAAGACAATATCCTCAGTGGTACCGAAGGAAGACATTACATGGGAGTTCTTCCAAGCTGAGTTTAAAAAGAAATACACCAGTCAAAGGTTTTTAGACTCGAAGAGAAAGGAGTTCCTGGAACTTAAGCAAGGAAATAAGACTGTGTCAGAGTACAAAAGGGAATTCGTATGGCTAAGTCAGTATACAACGGAGTGGGTCCAATCAAGATAGAAATGTGTAAGCGCTTTGAAGAAGTCTGGAATGAGGAAATTAAATTACTAATCGGGATCCTTGAGATATGAGAATTTGCCACATTAGCTGATCGGGCCAAGAAGGCCGAATAGCTAAATAATAAAAGAAAGAAAGCTAAGAGAGAGGCTCGAGTTTCGAGTAAGAGGTCTAGTGGCAGAGCACACTCCTTCCCCATAAAGAAATAGAGAAGTCATCAAGAACGCTCCACTTCATTAGTAGGATATTCGGGTAGAGCAAAAAGCTCCTAGCGACATAACCAAAAGTCTTCTTCCCCTATGGTAACTAGTATGGGAAGTGTGGATGATCGAAAGCCGAAGTGTAAAAGCTGCAACAAATTTTACTTCGGAAAGTACTGAATGAAGAGTGGTATGTGCTTCAGATGTGGGTCTCTTGACCATTTTCTTAGAGACTGTCCGAAGCGAGCTAATAAAGAGGTTAAATTAACTCCATAGCTGACTGCTCCTATTTCTCAAAGTTGACCTTCGAGACATCCTGAAAGTGCAAGTGGCAGTCGTACTATTGCTAAAGATGCTATCACAAAATCAGAGGCTTGAGCCCCGGCAAGAACTTATGCAATACGTGCTCGAGAGGAAGCCTCTGCTGCAAATGTTGGGTACATTTTCTATCTATAATACTCATGTCATTGCCTTAATTGATTAAGGGTCAACCCATTCATACATTTGTATGAAATTGGTGTCTAGCATTGATAAGTCTGTAGAGCCTATGAAATTTGTGATTAAGGTGTCAAACCCACTAGGCAAGTCAATCCTAGTTGATAAAGTTTGTAAGAATTGTCCTTTGACAACTCAAGGTCATTGTTTTTCGACTAACCTTATGTTATTGTCATTTGATGATAATACTTGGCATGGATTGGTTAGCTGTGCATGATGTGATTGTAAATTGTGGTAGCAAGTAATTGAATTGAAATGCTCAGATGGTAAGATTCTCAGGATTGATTCAAGCGAGTTGGATACTCTGCCTGTTGTGATTACCTCAGTAATGGCTCAAAGGTATATGAGAAAAGGATATGAAACCTACCTTGATTTTGTGTTGAATACTAAAAAATCTGAGTTGAAATTGGAATCGATATCGATAGTATACGAGTATCCGGATGTGTTTCCAGAAGAGCTACCTGGATTACCTTCTGTTAGAGAAGTAGAATTTGGTATTCAGCTGGTGCCAGGGACAACTCCTATCTCTATTACTCCGTATAGAATGGCGCCAACTGAACTGAAAGAGTTAAAAGCATAGTTACAAGAACTGACAAATAAAGGTTTTAGAAGACCGAGCATTTCTCCTTGGGGTGCTCCAGTATTATTTGTAAAGAAGAAAGATGGTTTGATGATGCTATGTATAGACTACCGACAACTTAACTAGGTAACCATCAAGAACAAGTATCCGTTGCCTAGGATTGATTACTTGTTTGATCTATTGAGGGAAGCCATTGTGTTTTCTAAGATAGATCTGAGATCTGACTACTACCAGTTGTGAGTAAAAGAGTCAGATGTACCTAAGACTGCTTTTAGAACAAGGTATGACCATTATAAATTTCTTGTGATGCCTTTTGGGTTGACAAACGCACTAGCTGTATTTATGGACTTGATGATTAGGATAATCCGGCCATACTTAGACAAGTTTGTTGTTGTGTTTATTAATGATATCCTGATTTATTCCAAGGATGAGACTGAGCATGAGGAACATCTGAGAATGGTTTTATAGATCTTGCGGGACAAACAACTGTATACTAAATTTAGCAAGAGTGAGTTTTGGCTCCGAAAGGTTAGATTCCTCGGTCACATTGTGTCGGGTGTTGGCATCCGAGTTGATCCAAATAAGATATCTGCTATTGTTGAGTGGAAGCCACTGAAGAACATAACAGAGGTTAGAAGCTTTTTGGGCTTAGCCAGTTACTGTCAATGCTTCGTAAAAGGGTTTTCAATGATTGCGACTCCTTTGGCGAGATTGCTACAAAAAGATGTTAAGTTTGAGTGGTCAAAGAAGTGTCAGTAGAGTTTTGAGAAATTGGAGACATTATTGACCGAAGCTCCAGTTTTAGTGCAACCCGAACCAGGAAAAGAATTTATGGTCTATAGTGACACGTCCTTGAATGGACTAGGTTGCATGCTTATGCCAGAGGGCAAAGTAATAGCATATGCTTCAAGGAAACTAAAGCCACACGAGAAACATTATCCAACACACGACTTGGATCTAGCTGCCATTGTATTTGCCTTGAAGATTTGGAGACACCATTTGTATAGTGAAACATGCCGTGTATTCACCAATCACAAGAGTTTGAAATATTTGATGACTCAAAAAGAATTGAATCTGAGACAACAGAGATGGTTAAAGTTGATTAAAGATTATGAACTGATCATTAACTACCACCCGGGAAAGGCGAATGTGGTGGCAAATGCACTAAGAAGAAAATCCTTGTTTGCTTTGAGAGCCTTGAACACGCAGTTGGCCTTGTTATATGATGGTTCAATTTTGGCAGAGTTAAGAGCCAAACCAACATTTCTATAAGAAATATGAGCAACTCAGATCAATGATAGTAATTTACAAGCTAAGAGAACTCAATACGAGTCAAACACCGAATCAGGTTTTCGGATTGGTCCCAATGGTTGCTTGATGTTCAGAGATACGATCTCTGTACCGAGAGAGGATGAACTTATTCGAAAAATTTTGCAAGAGGATCATGATATCCGTTTGTCTATTCATCCAGGAAGTACCAAGATGTACAATGATTTGAAGAAAATATACTGGTGGAATGGCATGAAAAGAGACATCTCCGAATTTGTATCAAAATGTTTGATATGTCAGCAAGTTAGGGCTGAATATCAAGTACCTTCAGGTTTGTTATAGCCTGTGATGGTCGTCGAGTGGAAGTGGGATAGGATTACTATGGTTTTTATGACGGGATTATCGTTAACCCCAAAAAACAAAGATGTTGTTTGGGTTGTTGTTGATAGGCTAATGAAGTCGGCTTTCTTTATTCCAGTATGAACTGACTGCTCGCTTGACAAATTGGCCGACTTGTATGTATCTGAAATTGTGAGATTGTATGGGGTACCTTTATCGATAATTACATATAGGGACCCGAGATTCACTTCGAGATTTTGGAAGAAGCTGTAAGAAGCCTTGGGTACAAAGTTGAGTTTTAGCACGGCTTTTCACCCGCAAACTGATGGTCAGTCTGAGCAGACGATTCAAATTCTTGAGGACATGTTACGGTGTTGCGTCCTTGAATTTAAGGTAGTTGGGAAAAATACTTACCATTGGTGGAATTCACCTACAACAACAGTTTCTAGACGAGTTTAAATATGGCACCTTACGAGGCATTGTACGGCCGAAAGTGCCGGACTCCACTGTATTGGGTAGAGCTCAAGGAAAGCCAGATTCACGGAATTGATTTAGTCAGGGAAACTGAAGAAAAGGTTAAAGTGATACATGACTGTTTGAAAGTGGTGTCGGATAGACAGAAGTTATATGTTGATTTGAAAAGAAAGGAGATCGAATTTCAAGTTGGAGATAAAGTGTTCTTGAAAGTGTCTCCATGGAAAAAGGTATTGAGATTTGACTGGAAAGACAAATTGAGTTTGCGATTTATCGGACCATATGAGATCATCGAAAAAGTTGGACCACTAGCCTACCGTTTAGCGTTATCTTTTGAATTGGAAAAGATTCATGATGTATTCCATGTGTCCATGTTGCGTAGATATAGGTCAAACCCCTCTCATGTGATTTTATCGATGGAAATTGAGATTAGACTGGATATGACTTATTGTGAAGAACCGATTAAGATTTTGGCTCGAGAAGTCAAATAGTTGAGGAAGAAAATTATAGCCTTAGTGAAAGTTTTATGGCATCGACACGGAGTGGAAGAGGCTACATGGGAACCTGAAGAAACCATGAGAACTCAATATCCGAATTTGTTTACTGGTAAGACTTTCGAAGATGAAAGTCCTTAAGGGGGAGAATGTAACATCCTGAAATAGGGCCTAGTCGGAATAGTGGTTTCGGGACCACAAATCCAACGTTAAAAATTTTATTTTATGATCATTATGAGGTTTAGAATATTAAAATAAGCATGTGTTAAAGTTTCATGAAGAAATTCTAAGTATAAGGTGTCCAATTGGAAATTAGAGACCAAATTGAATAAATGGAAAAACTTGGATTCTAGAAGCAATTTGTATGAAATTGCTTTGGAATATTAATTAGAGGTCCTTAAAGAGTAATTTTCCCAATTTCTAAGTTTTTGGACAAAAATGGACATGCATGGAAAATTTGGAAAGGTTAGTAAAGAAGGGCATTTTGGTCATTTAGTTAATTACTGAAATAAAAAGGGAAAATCAAGTAAAAATTCACTCATTTTCTTCTCAATGTTGAATTTGAAGGAGCCTCCATAGGTAGGGTTTTCCAACATTTCAAGCTCAATAGTAAGTGTTCCCTACCCCGTTTTTTATGTTCTTCGTATTTTTGAAACCTTCGTAACATGCTCTATCCATTTCTACCCATATTTCAAGCTAGCGTTCATGTTAGAAATTTGACCCATGCATGAGATGGTTGTTATTTGATGATTTATGAAGGGTTATGAAAGTTAGATGTTAGATAAACATCTTTTGCTAGGTGATTTTTCATGAAAACACCAAAAGGGGACCTAATTGAAAAAGGTAAAAAATATGGGGTAAAAATGTGAAATGGAGGAAAATGTGGGTAGTATGAGCTTATGACACATTCGGCTACATGCATTTCATTATACGAGCCTTAGGACTAAATTGTAAAAGGGTGAAAGGTTAGGGGCAAACTGGTCATTTTGCCTGGGGGTGAGCCTTAAACTGAAAATGAACAATGTGAGGTATTAATAATTTACTTTTACTGATATAGACCCCGAGGAACCAATTTCAGAAGTCGACCATGGAAAACAAAAGGTTTTAGAATAATCGAAATACTAAATTGAAGCAATTACCAAGTAAGTTCGTATAACCCGAAATAAACTCTTAATATGCTTGAGTATGCATGTTCTTGAATGTATGAGAATTTAGATATTCATTGCATGATATTCCATGAAATGTGGTAGTGTAATTGAAAAGATGATAAATGTCATGGTTGAAATAGACACTTAGGATTAACCCACTCATACCATGAAAAGCCTACCTCCACGATTAACCCTTACTAAACCTCGTTGAGCTAACAAGCCATTTATTGTATTACCCTTAATATTAACCCTTAACCCATTATTGTTGAAATGCCTTAAATTAATTTGATCCCTATTTTTATCGAGATTTGAGTTGTAATAGTTGCTTAGCTATGTTTTATTCTATTTTGTAATTTAACTTGTTCTTAAAAAAAAGAACATGTATACTTATTAGTAGCAGTAATCTTCTGAGCTAAAGAAGTTACAATTCCTTATTTTAAGAAAAGCTCTGTTGTATGCAATTGATGACTAGCTATATTTCTAGTTAGGTAATTTTTCAATTCAATCTCGATTCTAACCTTTTCTTTTAGCTAGTGACCGCACCCCCTAACCAAGCCGCGTTATTACCCTCTAAAGACCTTTTATTGATGTTTCATCTCAATTTATAAGTGGTGGAGATTTGATTTTCATGCAAGCCTATGGTAATGACTTTTCATTATTGACTATTGAGTGCTTCATTTATTGTCCTTAAACACCTCGAGTGATTTGAGTGAATCTTTAGTGAGGATGTGAAACTCTGTGATATTCTGAATCAAAGGTAATTACTTAGATGAGGAGAGACACCTATGTTTTCAAGATAAAATGCTCAACTTGGAATGTTTGAAACTTTGATGTTCTTTTAGTTGAATTCTCAATGTATGATTACTTGTTGATTATTTCGAGATATTATCGATAGAAATTATAAGTTGAGCAGGATTTATTTTGATTATGAGTTGAGGATTTTGCTTGAGGACAAGAAAATGCTTAAGTGTGGGGGTATTTGATAAACTGTAATTTATACATATTTTTACCCCATGCTTAACGCATTTTATGGATGATTTTTACTTAGAATTTGTGACAGCCCTAAAGTGACCCTAGTCTACAGACTTAAAGGGGTTGCCAGCTATAATATCAGCAATGTTGGCCCAAAAATATGTAAGAAAGGGGTGCGAAGCATACCTTGCGTATGTACTTGATGACAAGGAATTGGAAAAGAAACCGAATCTGGCTTGGTGGTTTGTGAATACCGGATGTTTTTCCGAAGAATTACCGGGTTTACCACTGCTCGGAAGTAGAGTTTGGTATTGAGCTTGCACAGGACTACGCCAATTTCGATAGCTCCGTGATCGTATGGCACCAACCGAGTTAAAAGAATTAAAAGCTCAGTTGCAAGAGTTGACGGATAGAGGTTTCGCTCGACCAAGTTTCTCACCTTGGGGTGCACCAGTATTGTTTGTGAAAAAGAACGACGGAACCATGAGGATATGCATTGACTATCGTCAGCTGAATAAAGTGACGATAAAGAATAAATATCTGTTACCGCTTATTGATGATTTGTTTGATCAACTAAAGGGAGCCTCAGTGTTTTCAAAGATAGATTTGAGATCGGGGTATTACCAGGAGCGAATTCGAGATTCGGATATACCCAAAACGCTTCGAATCGAGATACGGCCACTACGAGTTCTTAGTAATGCCGCTTGGGCTCACTAATGCCCTCGCGGTATTTATGGATTTGATGAATCGGATCTTGAGACGATTTGGACCGGTTCGTAGTTGTGTTCATTGACAACATCTTGGTCTATTCAAGAGACGAGACCGAACGTGCTGAGCACCTGAGATTAGTGTTGCAAATTTTACGGGATAAGCGCTTATATGCTAAGTTCAAGAAGTGTGAGTTCGGTTAAGAGAGGTTAGCTTCTTGGGTCACGTGGTATCCGCGATCGGTATTTGAGTTGACTGAGCAAAATTTCAGCCATACTTAACTAGAAGCCTCCGAGAAATATTACTGAGGTTCGGAGCTTTTTGGGACTTGTCGGTTACTACCGACGGTTTGTAAAAGGTTTCTCGATGATAGCCACGCCCATGACGGCTACTTCAAAAGATGTTAAGTTCGAATGGACGGAAAAATATCGAAAAGTTTTGATCAACTGAAAACTTATTTGACTAAGCTCAATTTTAGTGCAACCGAATCGGGCAAAGAGTTTGTCATCTATAGTGACGCCTCCTACTTGGGTTAGGTTGTGTATTGATGCAAGAAGGTCGAGTTGTGGCCTATGCGTCGAGACAATTAAAGCCACATGAGAAAAATTATCCGACCCATGATCTCGAATTAGTCGCCATCGTATTCGCTTTGAAAATATGGCGACATTACTTATTTGGTGAGAAGTGCCATGTATTTTCGGATCACAAAAGTCTCAAATATTTGATGACTCAAAGAGACTTGAATCTGCGACAAAGGCGTTGGCTTGAGTTGTTGAAAGATTATGAGCTGGTCATTGATTATCACCCGGAAAGGCTAATGTGGTTGCGGATGCCTTAAGCGAAAATCACTGCTTGCTTTACGAGCAATGAATGTACACTTGTCTCGTTTCTACGACAATGTGTTAGTGGTGAATTAAAGGCCAAACCATTATTGATTCATCAAATTCGTGAAGCTCGAAAGTCGACGATGAGTTGGTTGCAAAACGGGCTGAATGTGTTCGAATGTGGAATCGAGTTTCAAATTGATGATGACGATTGTTTGAGGTACGAAATCGGTTGTGTGTTCAAGAAATTCAGAACTCATTTCGATGATTCTGAACGAAGCTCATTGTAGCCGAATGTCAATTCACCCGGGGAGTACGAAAATGTACCACGACCTAAGACGTCAGTTTTGGTGGCATGGTATGAAACGAGACATTTTCGATTTTGTTTCGAAGTGTTTAATATGTCAGCAAGTGAAGGCGGAACATCAAGTGCCTACGGGTTTACTCCAACCGATCATGATACCTGAATGGAAATGGGATCGAGTAACGATGGATTTTGTATCTGGGTTGCCAGTGTCAGCATGTAAGAAAGATGGGATTTGGGTCGTTGTTGATAGATTGACTAAGTCGGCTCACTTTATCCCCGTACGCACGGATTTTTCAATGGATAAATTAGCTGAATTGTATGTTTCTCAGATTGTGAGATTACACGGGGTACCTATTTCTATCGTGTCGGATAGAGATCCGAGATTCACCTCACGATTTTGGAAGAAATTGCAAGAAGCTTTGGGTACCAAGCTGCATTTTAGCACCGCTTTTCATCCACAAACAGATGGTCAATCCGAGCGGATAATTCAGATACTTGAAGATATGTTGAGATGTTGCATCCTCGACTTTAGTGGTTCATGGGAACGGTATTTACCTTTGATTGAATTCGCTTACAACAATAGTTTTCAGTCAAATATTAAGATGGCACCTTATGAGGCTTTGTACGGTCGAAAATGCCGTACGCCATTGTTTTGGACCGAGCTCGGTGAAAGTAAAATTTTCAGAGTGGATTTGATTAAAGATGCTGAGCAGAAAGTAAAGGTAATCCCTGAAAGTCCAAGGCGCCACGATCGTTAGAAATCGTATGCGGATTTGAAACAAAAAGACATTGAATATCAGGTGGGAGATAAAGTGTTTCTTAAAGTTTTGCCTTGGAAAAAGATACTCAGATTTGGCCGTAAGGGCAAGTTGAGCCGAGATTCATTGGGCGTCGAAATCTCCGAACGAGTTGGTCCAGCTTGTGTATAGATTGATTTTGCCCCGAACTTGAAAAGATTCACGACGTCTTTCATGTTTCGATGCTTGACGTTATAGATCCGATCCGTCACACGTAATTAATCCATCGAAGTTGAAATTCAATCGACTTGAGTTATGAAGAGGAACCGATTCGTATCCTAGCTCGTGAAGTGAAAGAGTTGCAAAACAAAAGGGTTCCGTTGGTAAAAGCGTTATGGCTCAAACACGGAATCGAAGAAGCTACTTGGGAAACGAGAACTCTATGAAAGAACGATACCCAAACTCATTTACCGGTAAGATTTTCGTGGACGAAAATTTCTTAAGTGGGGGAGAGTTGTGACATTCTAAAGTGACCCTAGTCGGAAGCGGATTCGAGACCGCTAAACCGAGTCACCAAATTATTTGAACATGATATTTATTGTCTAAAATATGTGATTATGAATGTGTGAAAGTTTTAGGCTTCGATTTAGTAAATTGCATGCGAATTTAGTCAAAAGGACTTATGTGAGAAAATTTAGAAATGTGCTAGGCAAATGTAAAGTGGCCTAATAATGCATGTTGTAGAAATGGTGGGTTTGCATGTCAAATTGCCCAATATTTGAGCTAATGGCGGCCATGCTATGAGTGGAAACATGTCACAAACATGTTATGTAGTGATGTATGTTAGGAGCAATAAAATAATGAGTATGGGTAATAAAGAAATGGAAAAGGAAAAAAAAAAATGTGTGGTTGCCCCCTCCATTGCCGTGAATAGAAGAAAGAAAAAGAAAAAAATGTGTCCATCCTTTTTCATTCTTCTTGACCGAAAATTCAAAGGAAAGAAGGAGGAAATGTTGAAGAGATTCGCCATGCTTGTAGCTAGGTGAAGGTAAGTTTGATGTTGTGCCATGAGATTCATGCATGTTTTTTTGTTAGCTTGAGTTCTAACTAGCCCATGGTTCAAATCTTTACTATGTCATGGAGATGATATTAGGCTAAGGTGGATTTGTGTTGATGTTAATTGCATGCTAAAAGTGAAGCTTGTAATGATGCATGTGATGGTGGATTGATGACTCTTGAATCTCCTTTTAGCATCCTTGAGTGAGACATTAAGTTCTTTGTTTAACCATGACCAAAATCGAAATGATATGGTGTTGTGATGCATTCGCCATGGTAGGAAATAGAAGAGAAATAAGGTTGTTGTTAGATGAAGTAGAGTCTAACAAATGAGCTCAGTATGTGCATTAGTTGCTAGATGGAGAAGAATCGGCTAGCAAGTTGTGTGCTAAGGCGAATATAATTTTGTATATTATGGGTAATGCATGTGTTGAATTAATGTAAAGGGAGAGGATGCTTTAATAGTGTATATATGTGTATTAGCCAAGTTTTGAACTTGAAACAAATGGTGTTTAGTCAATACAAGTGACCATACTTGTAGAATGTATTAAGTGTTGCAATCGGCCTTAGCATAGATGTGTATGTTCGGCCACATGAATGAGTACATGAGTTGATGGGTATGTTCAGCCATAGGTAGCCTATTGATGGCTTTAGCTTGACTTAGAAAATTCGGCTAAGGGGAAATATTAGCTAGTATGTTGAATTCGATTCGTGATTCCATACATATGTGACTCTAATGTCTAATGTATATATGGGCTAAGTACTTTGAGATTCTCTTTTGATGTTCGAATGAATTGTATTAAATTTCTTGATGTGATTAAAAATGCGTATGATCATTGTGTATTTGAGCTAAAAGGTGGCCATATGACCTATCAAACTCCTTGTCATATTCGGCCATAAGCTAGCAAAATGAGACTTTAATAAGTTAAATTTGTTTGAATTAGCTCAAGAGCTTAGAGGACCACAGTTGGATAAGGAAAGGAAAAGTGATCGAATAGCCGTTGAAGCCGTTCGACAACATCCGAGGTAAGTTTTCGAGTAATGAAACTTAGATTATGATTTGATTAGATCATGTTTTAAGCAAATCAAAATCATGCTCTTTGTGTGTGGCTATTGAGCCGAAATTGCAAGTGTGATAATGCCTTGTGTTTGAGTTTTGCTAATGAAAATGAAATACGAATGTGTCATGATTTATTGATAGATGTGCATGGTTATTCGAATGATGTCCGGGCTAAGTCCCGAAGGCTTTGTGCTAAGTGACTATATCCGGACTAAGATCCGAAGGCATTTGTGCGAGTTACTAAAACCAGACTAAGATCCGAAGGCATTCGTGCGAGTTACTAAATCCGGACTAAGATCCGAAGGCATTTGTGCGAGTTACTAAATCCGGGTTAAGTCCCGAAGGCATTTGTGCGAGTTACTACAACTGGGCTATGTCCCAAGGCATTTGAACGAGTAGCTATATCCGGTTAAACTCAGAAGGTACGTGATTCGAAATGAATGATCTTGCTGTAAAATTTCAGTTAATACGCTTGTGAAATCCCAACAATGAGGTATGTTTCATATGTGCTTTGAATTAGTTGAGCCCTTACAAATAAGTATTCGCCGGTTGATAAATGAGCTACCGCCTTTGGCTAAGTTGATCTTTGTGTATGAATATAAGGGTTGGTAATGTGAAGTAAGTCCGATATTGAGAATTTGTGCATATGAAATTATCTGTTTAGCTACATGAATGCTATACTTTGGTTGTGTCTAAATTCATGACTCAAACTTACTAAGCATTAAATGCTTACTCCGTTTCTTTGATTCTCTGTTTTATAGATTTTGGTTCTTCAGCTATCGGACTCGGGATTCAAGTCAAGTCGCCCACACTATCAAAGCTCCTTTCGGTATATTTTTGGTTGGACTTTGAAATGGCATGTATAGGACTACCCTTTTGTTGTAGGTCATGTACCTTTCGGTTTGTGTAAATTTGGATAGCCATGCGAAAATGGCTTAAGTATACTTTGGGCATGGTATTATAATCATTGTATGTTGTTCATTAAGAGGTATGGAAATGTTTGGAAACGATTAGCCATTGGGATGGTTAATCATGATCATATTTTGTGCTATTTATGTTAAAGGGCTAGTTGAATCATGGAAACTATGAAATAGGTAAAGCCTACCTTAAAGACAGATGCTGACAGCTGCAGTGATGTGGATGTGAAAAATTACTAAAAATATTAAGAATGGAATTAAATAGTGAATAAATTATGTAAACGAACCTTGACGAGTCTATTTTCATAGGAAAGTAACGAAACGATCATATGAACAGTATGTTAAGAGATATTTAAGTTTTCGTGAGACAGGGCCAGAACGGCTTCTGGAGTCCCTGTTCCGACTTTGGAAATTCATTATAAATTGACCAGAGATAATTAGAAGTCATGCCATATATGTACGGATTGCTTTTTGAGTCTAGTTTCTGTACAAACAAACAGCATCAGTATTGAAGCCCTGTACAGGGAGATATCCAAGTCGTAATGCACAAAGGTCAGTGTAGTCAATCCCTGTAACATGGGGGACTTTAACTAATAAACTGTACTAATTGGCCCAACCAAAAATTCTAGAAAAAAATTTGTAGATGCATATATGAGTCTAGTTTCAGGGAAAAATCACGAAACTGATTTTTGAGTTGTGGAACTCAAGATATGATTTTTAAGGTGACAGTGACACAGTTAGCTGGGTGTCTGGAAATTTTTAAAATGAACTGTGCAAGTAAGTGGATTAAGCCCGTTAACCCCTCGTGTCCGACTCCGACGACGGTCTCGGGTACGGGGTGTTACAGAATTGGTGAATTCGACGCTCCTAATGCCTTAATTTCATATTTTATACTTAGGTGAGCATAGGAGAGCGAAAGGAATGAGAAACAAGCCAAAAACTGAGAAAATGGGCCAAAGTACGAAATAAACACGGCCTGGACTTTCTCACACGGGCATACCACACGGCCATGTCAATCTGGCAAAATCAAAGCACGACTCACACAGGCGTGTCCCTACCGAGCCCAAGTTTAGTCCAATTCAAAAAAGGTCAATTTTGAGGGTTTTTAGGCATTCCAAAAGCCTATAAATACACTCTAGAGGAGGAATAAAGGGGGCACAGAGAGAAGGAGGCAGGGAACTGCTCAAGGGAAGACGATTGATCCCTCTCAAAAGTTGGAGTCACCATCAAGACTAAAGATCTCCCCTCAATTTCCCTTCAGGAGTTTTGGGTTTTCTTTATGTTTTGTATTCATTATTCTTCTGAGATATTTTCCTTTTTAGTTATGAACTAAACCCCTTAAATACCTAAAGGGGATGAAATCTAAGACGAATCTTGTTATTATTTTCTGAATTGTATGATAAATATTTAACTTGTTCTTAATTATATGTTCTTAATTCTTGTTTTGATATCCTAGGATACCGATTTAAGATAAGCTCTTATTCAGAGGAGGAATAGACCCTGTCTAAGTGTACATTTGTCATAATTAAGCAGAGTTGATTGCGCGCCTAGACATAGGGTGACAAGATTTTCCCAGATTAGGGTGAAACCTAATAAGGGGATCCATAGATCAAGTAAATGCAACCCTAGGGTGTTAATTAGAGAAAAGTCTCAATTATTCAATCTAGGGATTAGATGTTATTAGTCCTGAATAGGGATAATAACATAACTTATGGATCTCTACGGGACAAGTTAAATGAATACATCATCCGATTCAGAGCCAGAATAACAAGTAATGTCTAGGTGGATTTTTCCTTAGGTATTGTCTTAATCAATAAAGTTTTCTAAAAGTCATTTCCCAATTCTATTTCCTGTGATTTCTTAGTTTAGTTAATTAGTTAGTTAAAACAAACCTCATTATTTTTTAGGCTAGATAATAAAAAGACAGTCATTACTAGTGCTTTTAGTTCCTTTGGGTTTGACAATCCGGTCTTGCTAAAACTATACTACTGTTCGATAGGTACACTTGCCTTCATCGTGACAATAGTTAGTTTCAAGAATGATTAATTATAAATATTTAAAACCTATTACGAAATCACGCGATCAGCTAGACGTCATTACTGGTACATTTTCTCTAATTGATACTGATATTACTGCTTTGATTGTTCCTAGTTCCACACATTCATACATATGTACGAACCTAGTGTCTGTTAAAAATTTACCTGTTGAATTCACTAAACTTTTGGTTAAAGTTTCAAACACCCTGCGCCAGTGTGTTATGGTGGATAAAGTTTGTAAGAACTGTCCGTTAATGATAAAGATTATTGCTTTTTGGCTGACTTGATGTTATTGCCATTTGATGAATTTGATGTGATCTTGTGGATGGATTGGTTAACCCTATATGATGCAGTGGTGAACTGTAAATAGAAATATATTGTATTGAAATGTGAGAATGGTGAATTGCTTCATGTTGAATCTGATAATCTAGATGGATTACCTAATGTGATTTCAACAATATCAGCACAGAAATATGTTAGAAAGGGGTATGATGCTTATCTCGCATATGTGTTGGATACTAAATTATCTTAGTCAAAGATTCAGTTAGTGCCGATAGTATGTGAATTTCCTGATGTATTCCCAAAAGAATTACCTAGTTTGCCACTGGATAGAGAAGTGGAATTCTCTATAGATCTTGTTCTAGGTACAACACTATATCTATAGCACCTTACAGAATTGCTCCTACTGAATTGAAAGAGTTGAAAATACAGTTGCAAGAATTTATTGACAGAGGTTTTGCTCGACCTAATTTATCACCTTGGGGTTCTATTTGTAGAGAAGAAGGATGGAACGTTGAGGCTGTGCATTGATTACAAGCAGCTCAACAAAGTTACAATAAAGAACAAGTATCTATTACTTCAAATCGATGACTTGTTTGACTAGTTAAAATGTGCCATTGTATTTTCAAAGATTAATCTCCGTTCTGGCTATTATCAACTAAGGGTAAAAGAATCGAATGTACCAAAGACAACTTTTAGAACCAGGTATGGACACTATGAGTTTCTTGGATGCCATTCGGCTTGACAAATGCGTCTGCAGTGTTTATGGATTTGATGAACAGAATTTTCAGCCCGTATTTAGACAGGTTTGTGGTGGTATTTATAAATGATATTTTGGTTTATTCCCGAGATGAAAATGAACATGCTGAGCACTTGAGAATAGTTTTGCAAACTTTGTGAGAGAAACAACTATATGCCAAATTCAATAAATGTGAATTTTGGTTACAGGAAGTTAGTTTCCTTGGGCATATAGTATCTACTGAAGGTGTCAGAGTAGACTTGAATAAAATTTCCGCCATTGTTAATTGGAAGCCACCGAAGAATGTGTCTGAAGTCTGAAGTTTTCTAGGACTAGCTGGTTATTATCTAAGATTTTTAAAAAGTTTTTCAATGATAGCTTCTCCGATGACTCGTTTGCTACAGAAAGATGTAAAGTTCGAGTGGATTGATAAATGCCAACAGAGTTTTGATAGATTAAAGGTTTTATTGATAGAAGTACCTATATTAGTCCAGCCTGAATCTGGTAAGGAATTTATAGTTTATAGTGATGCATCATTGAATGGTTTAAGCTGTGTTTTGATGCAAGATGGTAAAGTAGTAGCCTATGCTTCACAACAGTTGAAGCAACATGAAAAGAACTACCCAACACATGATCTTGAATTGGTAGCCATAGTGTTTGCATTGAAAATTTTGCAGTATTACTTGTTTGGAAAAAAATTTCACATTTTCATCTATCGTAAAAGTCTGAAATACTTGATGTCATAGAAAGATTTGAATTTCAGACAGCGCAAATGGCTTGATTTATTGAAAGATTATGATATTGTTATTGATTATCATTCGAGCAAAGCCAATGTGGTTTCTGATGTTCTGAGCAGAAAATCTCTGTTTTCCTTACGAGCTATGAATACTCGATTATCATTGTCTGATGATGGTTCAATCATAGCTGAGTTAAAAGCTAGACCAACATTTTTGCAACAGATTTCTGAAGCTTAGAAAAATGATAGTAAGTTGCAAAAAAAAAAAAAAAAAAACGGGTACAAAGTGAATCGACTCCTAACTCAGAATTTCAGATTGGGACTGATGGTTGTTTGTTATTCAGAAGCGGAGTATGCGTACCAAAAAGTTTAGGACTAGTACAGAAGATTTTGAATGAAGTTCACAATGGTATGATGTCTATACATCCTAGTAGTAATAAAATGTATAATAATCTAAAAAAGATTACTAGTGGTTGGGACTGAAACGAGATATTTCTGAGTTCGTATCTAAGTGTTTGATATGTCAGCAAGTAAAAGCTGAACATCAGTTGTCTTCTAGACTATTACAGGTGGTGACAATACTGGAATGGAAATGGAAAAGAATTACCATGGACTTTCTAACAGGATTACCCCTGTCTCTAAGGAAGAAAGATGCCATTTGGGTAATTGTTGATCGGTTGACAAAGTCTGCACACTTTATTCCAGTACGTATGGATTATTCCTTGGATAGATTGGCTAAATTATATGTTTCTGAGATCGTCAGATTGCATGAAGTGCCTGTCTCTATTATTTCAGATAGAGACCCTCGGTTTACATCTTGATTCTAAAGCAAATTGCAAGAAGCTCTGGGTACCCAGTTACAGTTTAGTACTGCATTTTATCTCTAGACAGATGGTCAATCTGAATGGGTAATATAGATCTTGGAAGATATGCTTCAGTGTTGTGTACTTGAGTTTGAAGGTAACTGGGAAAGGTATTTGCCTTTGGTTGAATTTGCTTATAATAACAATGTGACATCCCAAAATTGACCCTAGTCGGGATGTGGTTTCGGGACCACAAAATCGAGACACAAAATTAATTAATTATTATTTTCTATGTTTATTGTGCATGAATATACATATGTGAAAATTTAGTGCCTTAAATTCGTCATTTGTAGGTGAAATTTATTAGAAAGGACTTATGTGAGGAAATTGAGAAATGTGCTAGGCTAATGTTAAAGTGGCCTATTGATACATATTAGAAAATGCTTGGATTTGCATGTCAAATTGCCAAATTTCCTTATGGTGGCCGGCCAAGATAGGTTGAGGATGGGCAATGTATTTGTTTGCCTTAGATTTTATAATGAGAAATTGGGTAATGGGAGACAAGCTAAAATAAAGAAAGGAATTAAAAAGAAAAGGGAATAAAATAAGAAAAGAAAAAGGGGAATGTTCATCCTTACCTTTGCCATTGCCGTGAGTGAGGGAGAGAAAGGGAGGAAAAGAGTTCTCTCTTTGTTGAACTTGGCGGCTAGAAGGAAGGAAGGAGGGAGAATTTCGGTCACTTGAAGCCTTAAGGAGGTTAGTACATTGTGTTAACTTGTAAGATGTTTACTTGTTGTGAGTGAACGATCATGGTTCTTGTTTAGCCATGCAAAATGTTGAATAATGTTGGGGAATGGAACATTAGGCTATGGAAAAGGGGGGAACTCTTTGATTGTTTAAGATAGTTTAGATAGTATGTGATTTTTTTGGGTATTGTGAGTTGAGATGTAAGTGTGTGTGTGTGTGTGCTTGGCCATAGGGGTTTGCTAGGAAATTTTATTGGTTGAATGATGGGTGGCGAATGAACTATGAGGGGTTATGAGAAGAATGTGGGAAGCTAAGGTGCGAACCATAGTCTCGGTGATAGGAATGATGCGTTGGTGTTTTGATGTTGTGGTGATGAGGCATGAAGTGTTCGCCATGGTACTAAAGTGTTGTGCTTGTGTTAAAACTTAGAAATTATTTTGTTATGGCTAGTATAGATATGGATGACCGAACATGAGAGCATGAGTGGATGAAGAGCTTGGTTAATTGTAGTTGTATGTGAATTTACATGATGTTACAAATAGATGTGAAAATATATGCTAGATTAGGAAAATTTGATTAAATGTTCATGAGATGAAATTAGGTGTTTAAAAGATGTTATAGTTGACATTGTATATATATACATACATTCGGCCATCTAATTGAGTATAAAGATGGTGTTAAATCTAATCGTGATGCCCATATATATATGTATATATATACATAAGTATGCCGTTCGTGATGTTACCTTTAATTATGTGTATAATCGACTAAATGGGTAATTAGTGAGGACGGTTGCCGAATATACAAGCATACATATGCATGTGTAGTTAAATTATGAATGTTTAGCAAGATGGTTAAACTAGTTGATTTATTGATCAAGCTCAAGGAGTTAAAGAAGGAGAATCAAGCAAGGGAAAGGCGAAGGTCATCGAGTAGCCGACTTGAAATTATTTTACCCAACACAAAGTAAGTCATTAAGCATATATTTGGTGTTGATGTAAATGACCATAATATATACGCAATTGTGTTTAAATGAGTTGATGTGTAAATGAAAATGTATGTGTATGGAATGATGCCATGGTTGAATGTATAAAGGCAGCAACATGCATAAGGTATTGGTCTCGGCACTAAGTGTGCGGGTATAAATGGACACGGTGACAAGATTGGCACTAAGTGTGCGGGTTTAAAAATTGTACAGCACTAAGTGTGCGAACTGAAAATATATAGCACTAAGTGTGCGAACTGAAAATATATAGCACTAAGTGTGCGAGCTGAATATAATATAGCACTAAGTGTGCGAGCTGAAAATATATAGCACTAAGTGTGCGGATTCACTATATGCTCTTGCGTTACAATTGGCACTGAGTGTGCGACATTATCGAGTTAATCCCGGACAGCGGATCGGGTAAGTACCTTGAGCTCATGACGATTAGGCAATACGTTCATGCTCGAGGTTGAGCTTGGTAAGCTTTAAATCTATGTGATGATTGCAATTGTATGATTGTGGTGTGAATGAGTTGGTGTGTAAAAATGCCTCAAATATCTTATTGTATAAAATATGAAATGTGGATGTATGACTTGGTATGAGATAGAACCGAAAGGTCCGAGGAATTATGGTATAGTTTCGATATGGATGAAGTACCTAGCCTCGTTTATTGTTTGATGTTGCGAAAATTTTATTAATGGATGGTTGATGAATGCTTATGACTTACTGAGTTATAAACTCACTCGGTGTTTTCTTGTCACCCATTTTAGGTCTCTTGGACTCGTATTGTTGCGTGCTCGGAACCGTCGTTGAAGTCATCACACCGGCTGGAAACCTTTTGGTATTGTCTTCGTAGTTGAACTAGGAGAACATTTGGCATGTATAGGCTATTATGTTTTGTTGAATTGTGGGTTGTAAACTTTCAGCCATGTGAAAATGGCCTATGTGGTCGTCGAGTGGGATGCTAGAACCTATAGCCACGAGTCTTAGAAATTTTAATTTTGATAAGGTGGCCATAATTTGTGTCATGTATGATGGATGATTAGTAAGGCCAAAGAAAGATTCACGAAATTGGCATAGTCTACTGCAGTAACTGTTGCGGACAGCAGCAGTGAGATGAGATTGAAAAATCACTAAAAATAGTAGAAGTAGAATTAAATAGTGAATAAATTATGAAATTGAACCTTGATAAATCTATTTTTATATGGATGAAACGAAACTACCATATGAGCAGTATACTGAGAGATATTAAAGTTCTCGTGAGACAGGGCCAGAACGGTTTCTGGGTCCCTTGTCTCAACTTTGAAAATATACCATAAATTATCCAGAAGGAATTAGAAGTCGTGGCTTATATGTGCAGATTCCCCTTTGAGTCTCGTTTCATTAGAAACAAACGGCATGAGCATTGAATCTCTGTACGAGAAGATATTCATGTCGTAATGCGCGAAGGTCAGTGTAGTCGACCCCTGTAACATGGGCGACTTTAACTAATAAACTGTACCAATTGGCCTGACCAAAAATTCTAGAAATAAATCCATGGATAGACATATGAGTCTAAATTCAGGGAAAATTTACAGAATCAGTTTCCGAGTTTTGAAACTCGAGATGTGATTTTTAAGGCGTCAGTGATGCAGTTAGCTAGCCTGCCTGGAACAGCAATCAATATTACAAAGAGAGAAATAAGGGAAGTGAGCCCGGTAACACCACGTGTTCAAATCCGGTGACGATCTCGGGTTTGGGGTGTTACATTTTATTTGTATCAGAGTTATGGTTTAGTCGGTTCTAGGACTACCATAGCGCGTGTGAGTCTAGCTATACATGCCAAATCGTTAGTGCTTAATAATGTGATGTCTTCGACGGTTGAAATTTTTGTTTTGATTAGCAAATGGAACCCGGGGTAGAGAGACCCTTGGCGGATGACGTTGAAAGTGTAGCGGCTGCTCCCGCGCAAGGGACACCGTCTGTTGAGCCTCACCATCCGCGAATAATCAAAATGAAGGGCGAAACAAACCTTCTTCACCATGATGAATGAGTGGGTCGCGAATATGCCCGAACCAACCCTACTGTCCAACCATTCCCAAATTTAAATACTCCACCCCAAAAGCCGCAATGCCTCCGATTCGATCCCGTGAGGTGAGTAAACCACCTGTGGACTTGATTAGGAAGCGCGGGGCCGAGGAGTTCAAGGCCATAGTTACTGATGATGCCGAAAGGGCCGAATTCTGGCTCGATAACACCATTCGGGTGTTTGATGAACTATCATGCATACCCGATGAATGTCTTAAGTATGCTATATCCTTGTTGCGGGACTCAGCCTACTATTGGTGGAGGACTTTGATTTCCATAGTCCCAAAGGAACAAATTACTTGGGATTTCTTTCAAACGGAATTTCGGAAGAAATATATTAGTCAACGGTTCATCGATCAGAAGCGTAAGGAATTCTTGGAGCTCAAGCAAGGCCGTATGACAGTATCTGAATACGAACATGAGTTCGTAAGACTTAGTCGGTATGCTCGGGATTGTGTGGTTGATGAGGTTGCTATGTGCAAAAGATTTGAAGAAGGATTGAATGAAGAGTTAAAGCTACTGGTGGGTATTTTGGAGATAAAAGAATTTGTAACACTAGTTGAACGAGCCTGCAAGGCGGAAGAACTCGGAAGGGAGAAGAAGAAGGCTGAATTTGAAGCTAGAGATTATCGTAAAAGATCGACGGGCAAAGCTCCATTCTCGACGGTAAAGAAGTTCAGGGAGGACACAAATAAGTCGAGGGCGACTGCGGGAATTTCCATCAGAGCCCGACCATTGACGGACTCCCGAGCTACTTCGGTAGCTAGTGTGGGCAATAATCGTCAAGAGAAACCTGAATGCCCCCAATGTGGAAGACGACACCTAGGTGAATGTTGGGGTAAGTCTGTTAATAGGGCCTGTTACGGATGTGGTTCGAAGGACCACTTCATTAGAGATTGCACGGAGCTAGATGAGAAGAATAAGATGCAAGGTGCAAGATCTAGTGGGACGACGGCTAGAGGTAGACCCCCGAGGATTTCAGGAGGTAGGGGTGGTAATCAGAGAGGAGCCTCTGATACGGCTGTTCGATCCGAGACCCGTGCTCCTGCTAGAGCATATGCCATCCGCGCACGAGAGGAGGCATCCTCCCCTGACGTTATCACTGGTACTTTTACTCTCTTTGATACCAGTGATTGCATTGATTGACCCCGCTCTACTCATTCATATGTATGTGAAACATACTTTGCGTATGTGTTTGAAAGTAAAGAGATGGAAAGGAAACTCGAATCGGTACTAGTGGTTTGTGAGTATTCGGATGTTTTTCCTGAGGAGATACCGGGATTGCCACCGATTCGAGAAGTGGAATTCGGCATCGAAGTTGTACCTGGTACTACGCCGATTTCAATAGCCCCGTATCGTATGGCATTAACGGAATTAAAGGAATTGAAGGTTCAATTGCAAGAATTGACGGATAGAGGTTTCACTCGACCGAGTTTTTCTCTATGGGCGCACCAAATTGTTTGTGAAGAAGAAGGATGGAACTATGAGATTGTGCATCGACTATCGCCAGTTGAATAAAGTGATGATAAAGAATAAATATCCGTTGCCACGAATTGACGATTTGTTTGATCAATTAAAGGGAGCCTCAGTGTTTTCAAAGATAGATTTGAGGTCGGGGTACTATCGGTTGAAGGTCCGAGAATCGGACATACCCAAAACCGCTTTTAGAATGAGGTACGATCACTACGAATTCTTGGTGATGACGTTTGGGCTCACTAATGCCCCTGCGGTATTTATGGATTTAATGAATCGGATTTTCGGACCATATTTGGATCGGTTCGTAGTTGTGTTCATTGATGACATTTTGGTCTATTCGAAAAATGAGACCGAACAAGCTGAACACCTGAGGTTAGTGTTGCAAATTTTACGAGATAAGCAGTTATATGCTAAGTTCAGCAAGTGTGAGTTCTGGTTGAGGGAGGTTGGCTTCTTGGGTCATGGGGTATCTGCATCGGGTATTCGAGTACACCCGAACAAAATTTCAGCCATACTTAACTGGAAGCCTCTGAGGAATATTATTGAGGTTCGGAGCTTTTTGGGACTTGTCGGTTATTACCGACGATTTGTAAAAGGTTTCTCGACGATAGCCACACCAATGACGAAGCTACTCCAAAAGGATGTTAGGTTCGAATGGACGGAGAAATGTCAGAAAAGCTTCGATCAACTGAAAACTTATTTGACTGAAGCCCCAATTCTAGTGCAACCCGAATCGCAAAGAGTTTGTCATCTGTAGCGACGCCTCCCTACTTGGGTTAGGTTGCGTATTGATGCAAGAAGGTCAAGTTGTGGCCTATGCGTCCGCACAATTAAAGCCACATGAGAAAAATTATCCACCCATGATCTCGAATTGGTCGCCATCGTATTCGCTTTAAAGATATGGCGACATTACTTATTTGGTGAGAAGTGCCACGTGTATTCGGATCACAAAAGTCTCAAATATTTGATGACTCAAAGAGACTTAAATCTACGACAAAGGCGTTGGCTCGAGTTGTTAAAAGATTATGAGCTTGTCATTGATTATCACCCGGGAAAGGCTAATGTGGTTGCGGACGCCTTAAGCCGAAAATCACTGTTTGCTTTACGAGCTATGAATGTACACTTGTCTATTCTACCCGACAATGTGTTAATAGCCGAATTAAAGGCCAAACCATTATTGACTCATCAAATTCGTGAAGCTCAGAAAGTTGACGATGAGTTGGTTGGAAAACGGGCTGAGTGTGTTCCGAACAAGGAATCGGAGTTTCAAATCGATGATAACGATTGTTTGAGGTTCAGAAGTCGTCTGTGTGTTCCAAAGAATTCGGAACTTATTTCGATTATTCTGAACGAAGCCCATTGTAGCCGAATGGCAATCCACCCGGGGAGTACGAAGATGTACAACGATTTGAAACGTCGATTTTGGTGGCATGGTATGAAACGAGACATCTCCAACTTTGTTTCAAGATGTTTAATATGTCCACAAATGAAAGTGGAACATCAAGTGCCTTCAGGATTACTTCAGCCGATCACGATACCCGAGTGGAAATGGGATCGAGTCACAATGGACTTTATATCCGGACTGCCATTGTCAGCGAGTAAGAAGGATGCGATTTGGGTCGTTGTAGATAGATTGACTAAGTCGGCTCACTTTATCCCCGTACGCACGATTTTTCAATGGACAAACTAGCCAATTATACGCTTTCTCGATTGTGAGATTGCACGGGTGCCTATTTCCATCGTGTCGGATAGAGATCCGAGATTTACCTCGCGATTTTGGAAGAAGTTGCAAGAAGCTTTGGGTACCAAGTTGCATTTCAGCACCGCTTTTCACCCCCAAACCGATGGTCAATCCGAACGGATAATTCAAATACTCGAGGATATGTTGAGATGTTGCATCCTTGAGTTTAGTGGTTCATGGGAACGATATTTGCCTTTGATTGAATTCGCCACAACAATAGCTTTCAATCAAGTATTAAGATGGCGCTTACGAGGCTTTATACGGTCGTAAATGCCGCACCCCATTATTCTGGACTGAACTTAGTGAAGGTAAATTCTTCGGTTGATTTGGTTAAGGATGCCGAGCAAAAGTTCGAGTAATTCGTGAAAGTTTGAAAGTCGCTTGGATCGCCAAAAGTCGTATGCGGATTTGAAAAGAAAAGATATTGAATATCGTGTTGGAGACAAGGTCTTTCTCAAAGTTTCACCTTGGAAGAAGGTGCTTAGATTTGGTCGTAAGGGCAAATTGAGTCCGAGGTTCGTCGGGCCATATGAAGTATCCAAACGAGTTGGGCCAGTCGCAAATCGATTAATTTTGCCCCCTGAGCTCGAAAAGATTCACAACGTTTTTCATGTCTCAATGCTTCGACGATATAGGTCTGATCCATCGCACGTAATCACTCCATCTGAGATTGAGATTCAGCCTAATTTGAGCTATGAAGAGGAACCAGTTCGCATTATGAGGCGTGAAGTAAAAGAGTTGCGCGATAGGAAAATCCCGCTAGTGAAGGTGTTGTGGCATAAACACGGAATGGAAGAAGCCACTTGGGAACTTGAGGACTCTATGAAAGAGCGATACCCGAGCCTATTTACCGGTAAGATTTTCGGGGACGAAAATTTCCTAAGTGGGGGAGAGTTGTGACATCCCAAAATTGACCCTAGTCGGGATGTGGTTTCGGGACCACAAAACCGAGACACAAAATTAATTAATTATTATTTTCTATGTTTATTGTGCATGAATATACATATGTGAAAATTTAGTGCCTTAATTTCGTCATTTGTAGGTGAAATTTATTAGAAAGGACTTATGTGAGGAAATTGAGAAATGTGCTAGGCTAATGTTAAAGTGGCCTATTGATACATATTAGAAAATGCTTGGATTTGCATGTCAAATTGCCAAATTTCCTTATGGTGGCGGCCAAGATAGATTGAGGATGGGCAATGTATTTGTTTGCCTTAGATTTTATAATGAGAAATTGGGTAATGGGAGACAAGCTAAAATAAAGAAAGGAATTAAAAGAAAAGGGAATAAAATAAGAAAAGAAAAAGGGGAATGTTCATCCTTACCTTTGCCATTGCCGTGAGTGAGGGAGAGAAAGGGAGGAAAAGAGAGTTCTCTTTGTTGAACTTGGCGGCTAGAAGGAAGGAAGGAGGGAGAATTTCGGTCACTTGAAGCCTTAAGGAGGTTAGTACATTGTGTTAACTTGTAAGATGTTTACTTGTTGTGAGTGAACGATCATGGTTCTTGTTTAGCCATGCAAAATGTTGAATAATGTTGGGGAATGGAACATTAGGCTATGGAAAAGGGGGAACTCTTTGATTGTTTAAGATAGTTTAGATAGTATGTGATTTTTTTGGGTATTGTGAGTTGAGATGTAAGTGTGTGTGTGTGTGTGCTTGGCCATAGGGGTTTGCTAGGAAATTTTATTGGTTGAATGATGGGTGGCGAATGAACTATGAGGGGTTATGAGAAGAATGTGGGAAGCTAAGGTGCGAACCATAGTCTCGGTGATAGGAATGATGCGGTTGGTGTTTTGATGTTTGTGGTGATGAGGCATGAAGTGTTCGCCATGGTACTAAAGTGTTGTGCTTGTGTTAAAACTTAGAAATTATTTTGTTATGGCTAGTATAGATATGGATGACCGAACATGAGAGCATGATTGGATGAAGAGCTTGGTTAATTGTAGTTGTATGTGAATTTACATGATGTTACAAATAGATGTGAAAATATATGCTAGATTAGGAAAATTTGATTAAATGTTCATGAGATGAAATTAGGTGTTTAAAAGATGCTATAGTTGACATTGTAAATATATACATACATTTGGCCATCTAATTGAGTATAAAGATGGTGTTAAATCTAATCGTGATGCCCATATATATATGTATATATATACATAAGTATGCCGTTCGTGATGTTACCTTTAATTATGTGTATAATCGACTAAATGGGTAATTAGTGAGGACGGTTGCCGAATATACAAGCATACATATGCATGTGTAGTTAAATTATGAATGTTTAGCAAGATGGTTAAACTAGTTGATTTATTGATCAAGCTCAAGGAGTTAAAGAAGGAGAATCAAGCAAGGGAAAGGCGAAGGTCATCGAGTAGCCGACTTGAAATTATTTTACCCAACACAAGGTAAGTCATTAAGCATATATTTGGTGTTGATGTAAATGACCATAATATATACGCAATTGTGTTTAAATGAGTTGATGTGTAAATGAAAATGTATGTGTATGGAATGATGCCATGGTTGAATGTATAAAGGCAGCAACATGCATAAGGTATTGGTCTCGGCACTAAGTGTGCGGGTATAAATGGACACGGTGACAAGATTGGCACTAAGTGTGCGGGTTTAAAAATTGTACAGCACTAAGTGTGCGAACTGAAAATATATAGCACTAAGTGTGCGAGCTGAAAATTATATAGCACTAAGTGTGCGAGCTGAAAATATATAGCACTAAGTGTGCGGATTCACTATATGCTCTTAAGTTACAATTGGCACTGAGTGTGCGACATTATCGAGTTAATCCCGGACAGCGGATCGGGTAAGTACCTTGAGCTCATGACGATTAGGCAATACGTTCATGCTCGGGGTTGAGCTTGGTAAGCTCTAAATCTATGTGATGATTGCAATTGTATGATTGTGGTGTGAATGAGTTGGTGTGTAAAATGCCTCAAATATCTTATTGTATAAAATATGAAATGTGGATGTATGACTTGGTATGAGATAGAACCGAAAGGTCCGAGGAATTATGGTATAGTTTCGATATGGATGAAGTTCCTAGCCTCGTTTATTGTTTGATGTTGCGAAAATTTTATTAATGGATGGTTGATGAATGCTTATGACTTACTGAGTTATAAACTCACTCGGTGTTTTCTTGTCACCCATTTTAGGTCTCTTGGACTCGTATTGTTGCGTGCTCGGAACCGTCGTTGAAGTCATCACACCGCTGGAAACCTTTTGGTATTGTCTTCGTAGTTGAACTAGGAGAACATTTGGCATGTATAGGCTATTATGTTTTGTTGAATTGTGGGTTGTAAACTTTCAGCCATGTGAAAATGGCCTATGTGGTCGTCGAGTGGGATGCTAGAACCTATAGCCACGAGTCTTAGAAATTTTAATTTTGATAAGGTGGCCATAATTTGTGTCATGTATGATGGATGACTAGTAAGGCCAAAGAAAGATTCACGAAATTGGCATAGTCTACTGCAGTAACTGTTGCGGACAGTAGCAGTGAGATGAGATTGAAAAATCACTAAAAATAGTAGAAGTAGAATTAAATAGTGAATAAATTATGAAATTGAACCTTGATGAATATATTTTTATATGGACGAAACGAAACGACCATATGAGCAGTATACTGAGAGATATTAAAGTTCTCGTGAGACAGGGCCAGAACGGTTTCTGGGTCCCCTGTCTCGACTTTGAAAATTTACCATAAATTATCCAGAAGGAATTAGAAGTCGTGCCTTATATTTTCAGATTCCCCTTTGAGTCTAGTTTCATTAGAAACAAACGGTATGAGCATTGAATCTCTGTACGAGAAGATATTCAGGTCATAATGCATGAAGGTCAGTGTAGTCGACCCCTGTAACATGGGCGACTTTAACTAATAAACTGTACCAATTGGCCTGACCAAAAATTCTAGAAATAAATCCATGGATAGACATATGAGTCTAAATTCAGGGAAAATTTACAGAATCAGTTTCTGAGTTTTGAAACTCGAGATGTGATTTTTAAGGCGTCAGTGATGCAGTTAGCTAGCCTGCCTGGAACAGCAATCAATATTACAAAGAGAGAAATAAGGGAAGTGAGCCCGGTAACACCACGTGTTCAAATCCGGTGACGATCTCGGGTTTGGGGTGTTACAAACGATTATCAGTCTAGTATTAAAATGACACCGTATGAAGCCTTGTATGGTCGTAAATGTAGAACTTCATTGTATTGGACAGAACTTAGTGAGAAAAAGTTACACGAAGTTGACTTGGTTTGAGAGGCTGAGGAAAGAGTGAAGGTAATCCGAGACAGCTTGAAAGTAGCCTCTGATCGTCAAAAGTCCTACGCTGATTTGAAACAAAAAGAAATAGAATTTCAAGTCGGTGACAAAGTATTCTTGAAAGTGTCACCTTGGAAGAAAGTTATTCGGTTTGGTCGTAAAGGAAAACTGAGTCCACTGTTTATTGGACCATATAATATTATAGAAAGAATTGGACCGGTTGCTTATCGGTTAGCTTTTCCACCAGAGCTTGATCGAATTCACAATGTTTTTCATGTGTCTATGTTACAACAGTATCGATCCAACCCTTCACATGTTATCTCTCCGGCAGGGGTAGAGATTCAGCCTGATATGACATATAGTGAAGAACCAATAAAAATCTTAGCTCAAGAAACAAAAGAGTTAAGAAATAAAAAGGTAGCTTTAGCAAAAGTTCTTTGGCAACAACACGGTATTGAAGAGGTTACTTGGGAGCAGGATGATATTATGAGGAAGCAATACCCGAATCTTTTTATTGGTAAGATTTTTGAGGACGAAAATCCTTGAATGGGGGAGAGTTGTAACAACCTATTTTTCAGTGAAATAAAAATAGTGGTTTTGGAACCACAAATCCGACCCAAAAATAAGGTTTATTTTCATTTCATTATATGATCCGTATTATAATAGGCATGTCATGTGAAAATGTTGATACAAAAATTTTACCAATTAAGTGTTTAATTACGAGAAGGACTAAATCGTATAAAATGTGAAAGTTAAATTCTAGTAGCTATAAGGATCAAATAGCTATAATGTAGTAGCCCTTAACCCTAAACCGTCACCAGAATAGGGTTACGAGGCATTACCAAACATATCAGACAATTTTCAAATAATTCTTAAATAAATAAAAAACATATTTTAATATAATCATAAATTCATATAATTTTTTGCTAATTGACTTCATTCATTTTTTTTAAAATATTCAATATAACCACTTTATAAATATTTAACCTTCCTTACAAATATCAAATTGCAACCAAACCAATTCCAGATTTTAACCAATGCATTTATATACTCAAATATACTTAAATCATACGATATATTGACTTAACAACTTAATTAATAAAAACCCTATTATCATTTCTAATTAGCTCATAAAACTATTCAAACCATTTCAATTCAATCCCAATGCCATAAACAATTTTTACCATTTCACTAATTTAATTATCAAAACACCAAATTCCTTTCTTTACAACAAAATTTATATAATATACCAAAATAACCATTATAATCCCTATGTACATGTCACTTTCACTTAAAGGAAGAAAACATAACCAAAATCTTGATGCTGGAGTCGGGATCGTTCAGATGCTAAACCGAGACACTGAACTCCTATTAACCTGCGCACGGAAACAATTGTACGTTGAGAATTTCTTACTCAGTGGTATGACCATAATTCAAATTATAATAGCAATAAATAATTATAATTACCAAGCATGTAACTATCCAATTTCTCAAATATCAATTCATTCTTAAGCTTTCATTAATTAACAATAACAATACAATTTTTAGCTATTCTTCAATTTCGATCATATATCACATGTAACAATTTCAATCACTACATGAACATTAGGTTCATACCTTTCATTTTCAATCTCAATTTCAATCCATAATTCAACTTTCTCATTTCTTTCAATATTTTCAATAATATAATCAATCAATTTATTTTAAATTTCTCATTTCAGTTATACACCCTATTAGCAAACCTGGACTTTGACGGATACACGGATTCCATCCCATACACACCAGTACGACACATTGTGCCTAAAACGGTACATAGTACCTGATCAGCATACATCACATAAGTGTTTGAAACAACACACGAGGTGCTTGAAATACGACACATAAAGTGCCTGATTGGCAAAGCCGATAAATCCCGTACTCTTCCAAATCCTATGGCATGCCAATTATATCCGACTCAGCCCGACTAGTTAATAGGGTGTTCCATATTACTTTTCAAATTCAATTTCATTCTCAGATTAATTATAACTCAATTCAATATAATTTTCCATTTCAATCCACATACAATTCAATTTCAATACATATTCATCATTCAACTCAATTTTCATTCAATTCAACAATAACATTTACCGTATAATTTACTTACCATATACATAAATTAATTTAACATTTAATGAATAAATAAATAATTTGAATTATAGTAATACAAACCCGAATTTCGCAATTACTCCTCGACGACCTTCTCCTTCCCTTTTTGTGTCGATACCTCGAATTCTTTATTAGCTATGAAAATTAAATAACTATACTATTAATTACAGCACTAATTTTACAATAATAATTGAATTTCTATTCAATTTCTTCCTCATTCTCAATTTGACCCTAACTAAGTTCACATACTTTCGTAACTCAATTTATACTTTATTTCTATTCAAATTTTGACAAAACTCAAATTTAACTATTAAATTTTTAGCATAAATCCCTAATTTCAGTTTTTTCCCAATTTAGTCCCTACAACACAAAACTTATAGTTTCTTTTCCAATTTAATCCCTTTATCAATTCTAACTTTGAAATTCATTCAATTAAATCCCTAATTCAACAATTTGTCCACCATGCTTAAAAACCTATAAACTTCCAAAACCTCAACTTATTTTCAACAAATCTTTTATTTACTTACCAATCAAAGCTTTAAACCTTAAACCCTTAGTTTTTCCTTTTTCTTTTCTTTCTTTCTTTTTCCTGTACTGTTTTGAATGCCTCTGTTTCTTTCTTCTTTGTTTTGCTTTTGCTTTTATTTCTTTTAGTTTATTTACTTTATGTTATAATAATATAATATATAATAATTATTTAATAACAAATATCTTTTAGCTTAAATTATAAGTAGTTATATATTTATTTGACATTTGTACTAATAATTTTATTACAATTGCCATTGTTTAGTTTGTTTATCAAACAAAAATCTTATAATTTAATTATTTAATTAATAAATATCTTTAACTTAATAATTATTAATAAATATCTATTTTCCAATTTAAATATAAATATTACAAATGTATATATTTTATTTATGCACTTGTAATAAATCATCTCCATCCACTTGTCTTCATTTTATTTCATCATATAATATTTCATCATCACCCTACATTTGTCATGTTTAACTTTATTTATCCTATAAAAATCTCATAATATAATTAATATAAATTATAATTTAATAAATTAATAATAACAATAATAATTATTATTATAATAAATATCTATTTAATAACAAGTATAAATACTACAATTGCACACAAATATTTTTGTACAATTTGTACAATATCATCACCATCCATTTGGTGAATTTTTAATTTATTTATAGTACAATTGTCTTTATTTTATTTATTTCCTATAATATAATATCTTAACTTTAATTAATATAACTTATAATGTTTTAATTACATAATATTTTTATAATATAAAAAAATCTAAGATTGTTCCATGCATTGCCGCCTCATCTTAAGCCATTGACTTATTTACCTATTTAGTCCCTCTTATTTTATTTTACTTTATAATTAACCTTTATACCTTATTCAATTTAGTCTTTTTCACTAATTACTCTAAATTAAGCTAAATTCACCTAATTTAAACCTAATTAAACACATCACTAGACTCATAAATATTTTTAATAATTATTTTTAAACTCCATTTACTAAGACGGAAGCCCGATATAGCACTTTTTCGATGCCCGTGAATTTTGGGTCATTACAATGGAATTTAAAACTAGAGGTCTTCTATGGCAATTAGACCATTAAGAAAAGTATATAGATTTTTCTTGCTGACTCATCCATGGAAATATAGAAAAAGGGCAAGGACTAAATTGAAAATAACAAAATACTTAATTAATTAAAAGATGAAATGAAAATATATCATCTTATTTTCACCATCTTCAACCTAAAAACATATGGAAACTCTAGGTGAGAGAAAAGAAACTTTCAAGGCCTAATTGGGTAAGTTTCCTTATCTCTTTTTTAGTAATTTTGATATTTTTGAAATCGAGATAGCTTAATCTCTCTATTTGGGGGATTAATTTGAAAAGTTATCAAGGTATGAAAAATGGGTCACGGATGTATATGATGGAAATTAGAAATTTATGGTAGAAAATGAAAGATTATTGATAGATAAACAACTTTTACAAAGTGATTTTTGATGAAAACATGATTTAGGGACTAAAATGAAAAGTTGTAAAATTTGATGAAAATTTCTAAATTTTTATGAATACATGTGCTGTAAAATTTGTAATGGGGCTTTGGTTAGGATTGGAATAGGGAGTAATTTGGACACATTTCATTTTCTAGGCCTAGGGACAAAATTAAAATTTATGGAAAAGTTAGGGGCAAAATGGTGATTTTTCCTAGTATTTAAATTGAGTCCATTTAAATTTGAAATGTGTGAAATTGATAATTAAATTCATTTATATAGATCCAGACAACACTAACTCGAGGTTAGATCGAGGAAAAGAAAAGGTTTCGGATTAGTAGACTTTTTACGCGGACAAGTGTCGAGGTAAGTTCGTGTAACTTAATCGAGCATGTAATTATGTTAATTGAATGTTGTGTTTGTATCTAATGTGATTTATATTGATGTGTTTTACTTGTATACAATGCTTGAAATGGTGATAAAGGGTTTAGTCTCGATTGAATGTTGAATTCTGATGATTATATGCGCTTTCTTGAAACTAATAAGGTCCTCCATTTGTTGAGGACGAGATTTAGCTTGGACGAGTAATCCCATTGACAATGTTATAGAAAGGATTTTGGCCGAACAGGTAATCCCGATATAATACCTCTCGAGCATACGTTATGATTAGGGTTTAGCCTGGACTAGTAATCCTAATCGAGCTCCTCTGAGCATACGTTATATAAAGGATTGAGCCTGGACTGGTAATCCTGTTATACGATATGTGGCTCGAGAGAGTGTTTCTTGATTAAGTGCCCTAATGGGTACCCTTGAATAAGAAATTGACGGATTATTAAATCGTACACTTCAAGTGCATTACTTGATCCTCCATCAGAATTCAATGATTCAATGGACATATAACTCTAGACATGGTATGAAAATTATGAGATGAAATGATAATGTCTTGGAAGTGTATTGCATGATGAGCTCATCTATTCTTACTTGATGTATAAGTAAACTTTGTGACTAACATGTTCGATTGGATGCATGTATTTAGGCAATTTAGCCAAATGGATGGAAACCAAATGGATGGAAAACTTGTTATTGTATGCTTAGACTTAATAAACGGGTTTGGTAAGTTTAGTTTCTGGTATACGAACTTACTAAGCATGTAATGCTTACTCTGCTTTATTTTTCCCTGTTTTATAGTGCTCGAAAGCTCGCGAAGGTTGGAGATCACTGGAGCATCGTCACACTATCAACTAGTCCTTTTGGGTATAATTAGTAAAAATCATTTTGGTATAATGGCATGTATAGGACAACCTGGCCATTAGTTGCTTGAAATGTTATTTTGCAACCTAGCCATTGGAATAGTTATTAATGGTTCATTTTTGTATGGAAAAGTTGATTATTTTGATATATATATACACACATGTGTTATGTTAAGAATATGTGATCAATGTTGTGAATGCCTAAGTTAAACTAAGGTAAGGTTGTGGTCATGTATGTTGGTAATGATATGCCTTGTTGAATGAAGAAGTTTGTTTAATTTGAATTCTTAGAATGGCTTGTATTGGTTGTGTGTTTCAAGTGCAAATCTTGGGTGAAGTTTTGGGTGAGAAGTGAAGCTAGGAATGTGTAACAGCCCGTTTTTAGTCAAATCAGAATAGTAGTTTTGAAACCACAAATTTGAGGTCAAAAAATTATTTTAATATTATTTTAAGTGTTTACAGCATAATAGTATATATGTGTGAAAGTTTCATGAAGAAATTTTATTATTTGAATAGTTAATTTGATAAAAAGGACTAAATCACGTAAAATGCAAAATTGGTGTTCTATTAGCTAAACGTATTAAATGGCTATGAAATTAAATAGTGGAGGTCCTTATGTGGTAATTAGACCATTTCAATTGTGAGTGGACAATTATGGACATGTATTAAGTGATTTTAATGTTTTATAACTAAGTTTAATTAAGTAAATATGTAATTAAATATAAAATAAATAAAACAAAATCACAATTTGGTGTCCATCTTCTTCATTGCCGAAAATTAAAGAAGGAAAACACCATTTTGTGCTTTTGAAAGTTTGGCCATGGTACCTTAAGCATGTAAGTGATTTTTTACTCTATTTTTAATGATTTCTATGTTTTTTATATTATTGCAACTAGGTCTAGCTAGCAAAAGTATTAAAGATTTTAAATGATTCCATTGTTGAATACATATATATTTTGAAGTTTCTTGATAGATTATGAATGGTTGTTGATAGTTAAGCAAGTTTTGTAAAGTGATTTTTAGTGAAAATGAAAAATAGGGATTAAATTAAGAAATGTGTAGAGTTAGTGGTTAAAAGTGTGATTAAATGAAAATTATGGGCTGCTAGGGGCATTATGGTAACTCGACTAGCATGGGTTAGTCTTGAATTTCATTAATTTGTGATTTTTGTGAAATAAGGACTACATTGTGAAAAATGTGAAATTTGTGGGGAAAAAGTATAAATGTGTTTAAAGTGTATTTTGGACTAAGTTGAATGAATAAGTAATTGAATAAGTTAATTTTGAATATAATTAGATCAAGGAAAATGGAATACGAACTTGGATAAGGGAAAAGATAAAGTTATCAACTAATCGACTTGATTTGCTGTTTTAGCATCCGAGGTAAGTTCGTATGTATTAAGCACTGTAATAATTATGCTTTTAGTGCTTTGATATTGAATAAATTGTATATATAGGACTACAGTTATGTTCGATGATAAATCGGCTATTTGTGGCATTTAGTGTGTGATTTGACATAGCTTCGGCGATATATGGCACTTAGTGTGCAATTTGAGATAGTTTCGGCTATGTACGGTACTTAGTGTGTAAGATATCGAGTGTGGCACTTAGTGTGCGAGATATCGAGTATGGCACTTAGTATGTGAGGCATTGAGTATTCAATGGCATTCTGTGTATGTATGAACTTGTTATGGATTGGTACAAATATGTTTTTGTATATTATGAGGTTAAAATCGAAGAAGTTATAAAGCTTGTATATAAGCTTATGATTAAGAAAGTGAAAGGTTTATTAGTAATCATAAAGCACAAGATAATATGTTTAGATAGATGAATATTGTATTTTGATTAGTTAAGTTTATATCATACGAGCTTACTAAGCTTATTAGCTAACTATATGTGTTTTTCAGCGTTTTATAGTGATATCGAAGCTAGCTCAGATTTGGGGATCGTCAGAGACTTCATCACACTATCGAACATCTATTTTTATACTTTTGAAGTCATGTATATATGGTATATGGCATGTATAGGCTTGAGTCATTTTGAGTATGCTTGATGAACATGTGTTTTTAGGACATTTGAGTTGGCTTGTGATAATGAATTTGTTAATGTATTAAGTTGTGTAAATGGCTTTGTTTTGAGTTAGGTAATTGACCTATATTGAGTGAATGGAGTTGAATTGATAATGCATGTTGGAATTGTAACACCCCAAACCAGTGACCGTCACCGGATTTGACCACGAGGTGTTACCGGGCTTACTTTACTTATTCCTCTCTTGGAAAATTTTTTTGTTTTCCTTTTTCTGTTCCAGGCAGGCTAGTTAACTGCGTCACTGCCACCTTAAAAATCATATCTCGAGTTCCAGAACTTGAAAACCAAATCCGTAAATTTTCACCGAATTTATACTCATATATCCATCCATGGATTTATTTCTAGAATTTTTGGTCAGGCCAATTGGTACAGTTTATTAGTTAAAGTCACCCCTGTTTCAGGGTTCGACTACACTGACCTTTGCGCATTACGACCTAGATATCATCTCATACAGAGCTCTAATGCTCATGCCGTTTGTTTCTAATGAAACTAGACTCAAAGGAGAATATATGCATATAAGGCATGACTTCTAATTGTTTCCGGATAATTTATGGTAAATTTTCAAAGTCGAAACAGAGGATCCAGAAACTGTTCTGGCCCTGTCTCACGAAATCTTGAGTATCTCCCAAATTACCGCTCATATGGTCGTTTCGTTTCGTCCATATGAAAATAGACCCATCAAGCTTCGAGTACATAATTTTCTTAGCAATTAATTCTACTTCTACTATTTTTGGCGATTTTTCGATCTCATATCACTGCTGCTGTCCGCAACAGTTACTGTAGTAGACTATGCCAATTTCATGAATCTTTCCTTGGCCTTACTAATCATTCATCATACATGGCACAACTATGGCCACCTTATCAAAATTAAGGTTTCTAAGACCCGTGGCTATAGGTTCTAGCATCCCACTCAAACGACCACATAGGCCATTTTCACATGGCTTAAAGTTTACAACCCAAAATTCAACAAAACAAAATAGCCCATACATGCCAAATGTTCTCCTAGGTTGACTAAGAAGACAATACCAAAATTGCTCACCGTGTGATGACTTCGTTGACGGCTCCGAGCACACAAAATAGACGAGTCCGAGAGACCTAAAATGGGTGACAAGAAAACACCGAGTGAGTTTATAACTCAAGAAGTCACAAGCACTTCACAATTATCCATTGGCTAAATTCATCACAAAGTAAAACAATGAAACAAGGCTAATTGTTCCTATCCATATCGAACTATACCATAGTTCCTTAGGCCTTTCGGTTCAATCTCATACCAAGTCATACATTCACATTTCATATTTTATTCAATAAGATATTTGAGGCATTTTTATACACCAACTCATTTTCACCACAATCTCACAATTGTAATCATCACCTAGATTTAAAGCTTACCAAGCTCAACCCCGAGCATGAACATAGTGCCTATTCGCCATGAGCTCAAGGTACTTACCCAATCCGCTGTCCGTGATTAACTCGATAATGTCGCACACTCAGTGCCAATAGTGATGCGAAAGCATATATTGAGTCCGCACACTTAGTGCTATATATATATTCAGCTCGCACACTTAGTGCTATATAATCAAACTCGCACACTTAGTGCTGTACAAATTTTAAACCCGCACACTTAGTGCCAATCTTGTCACCGTGCCCATTTAGACCCGCACTTAGTGCCAAATCAACAACTCAATACATCACACCTCTTTTCCTTTCATTCAATACTTTCATCACCACATACATACATGTATATAAATTTATCATTCCTTTCGGCATAATTACATAGACATTATGTCTATTTAAATCAATACCAAATACATGCTTAGTGCCTTACCTTGTGTTGGGTAAAATAGTTCCAAGTCGGCTACTCGACGACCTTCGCCTTTCCCTTGCTTGATTCTCCTCCTTTAACTCCTTGAGCTTGATTAATAAATCAACTAGTTTAATCATCTTGCTAAACATTTACAATTCAATTACACATGCATATGTATGTTTGTATATTCGGCAACTATTCTTACTAATCACCCATTTGGTCGATTATACACATAACCGAATATGCACCAAAAACTTGATTCAACATCGCCTACATACTCACTTTAATGGCCGAATATATACAACATCTTAGGTACTCATTCATGGGCCGATTATGCATGTTGATGTTGAGGCCAACTACATGGTTAATACCACTCATGAATGGCACACATTTTACTAGCTAATGCTTTACATATTGTAGCTCAATACACATCTATCATTTACTTCATAACCGAAACAACATCACAAGAAAATACATACTTTGAGATAATATATATCATACCAATACATCATGTGCAAACATATATACACATATAGGTGCAAGGTCAATCTCAAGGGTTCATACCCATCAAAACACAAATTTTACCAATCAAGTAACAAGCATAAATCATGCTCATGAATGCACCATGGCGAATACATCACAACCATACCCTTTCAACTTGGTCATGGTTAAACAAAGAATTCAAGGTTTTACTCAAGATTGCTACAAAGAAATTTCAAGAGTAGTCAATCCATCACTACATGCATCATTAGCAAGCTTCACATTTAGCATGCAATGGCTTTAACACAATAACAACCTTGGCCAAATACCATTTCCATGGCATAACAAGGATTTGAACCATGGCTAACATGAACATCAAGTTAGCAACTAAAACATGCATGAATCTCATGACACAACCTCAAACATATCTTAATCTTGATACAAGTATGACCAAATCTCCTTCTAGTTCTCTTCTAAACCATGCATGAAGCAAAAATCCTTCCTTCTTCCTTAGTATTTTCGGCCAAAAGGGAATGAACAAGGATGAACCAATTTTTTTCTTTGTTTTCTTTCTCTCATACACGGCAAAGGGGGCATCCATGCTCATTTTTTGTTCATTTCTTTAATGCTAGTTTTATTTTATGACTTCCTACATACTCCACTAGCAAAACATGTTGGAAACATGTTTCCTTGCCCATAATCTTGTCATGGCCGGCCACTTATCCTTGTCAAATGGATTATTTGACATGCAACTCCATTTATTTTACTTCATTCTCTTATTAACCTCTTAAAATTAGCCACATCTATTTAAATCCTTTCACATGAGTCCTTTTTCTTTCAATTCACATTCAAATTAACTAAATCAAAGAATTCAAAATTCACACATGCATTTTCACATATTCTAGACAATAAATATTACGTTCGAACATTTCGGCGACTCGGTTTAGCGGTCCCGAAACTGTGACAGCCCAAAATTGACCCTAGTCGGGATGTGGTTTCGGGACCACAAAACCGAGGCATAAAAATAATTTAAAATTTATTTTGATGCCTATGATATGTGTTAATTTGTGTGTGACATTTTTGATGTTTCGATTTAGTGTTATAAATGTGAATTTCACTAGAAAGGACCTAGTAGTGAACTTTGAAAGTATGATGGGGAAATGTGTGATGACTAGTTGCTCATGCATGCAAAAATAAGGATTTGCATGTCAAATTTCCCCAACATGAAGTGGCCGCCATGGCAAGAGAGGATGGGCAAAACATGTCATGAAACATGTTTTGTTGGTGCATTAGGGAGAAATAATAAACAAAGGTGTATGGGTAAGAAAAGAATGAAAAAAATGTGTGTGAGTGTGGTATTCCCCATTGCCGTGAGTTGTAGAGAAAGAAAGAGAAATTTTGTTCATCCTTTCTTTGAGCCAAAACTAAGGAAGAAGGAGGATTTTTGCTCCATTTTTGGTTTGGAAGAGATCTAGAAGGAGATTTTGGCTATACTTGCATCAAGATTAAGGTATGTATGAGGTTGTGTCATGAGATTCATGCATGTTTTAGTTGCTAACTTGATGTTCATGTTAGCCATGGTTCAAATCCTTGTTATGCCATGGAAATGGTATTTGGCCAAGGTTGTTATTGTGTTGAAGCCATTGCATGCTAAATGTGAAGCTTGCTAATGATGCATGCAATGATGGATTGACTACTCTTGAAATTTCTTTGTAGCAATCTTGAGTAAGACATTGAATTTTTTGTTTAACCATGACCGAAGTTGAAAGAGTATGGTTGTGATGTATTCGCCATGGTGCATTCATGAGCATGATTTATGCTTGTTACTTGATTGGTAAAATTTGTGTTTGGATGGGTATGAACCCCTTGAGATTCTACTTGCACCTATATGTGTATACATGTTTGCACATGATGTATTGGCATGACATATATACTATTTCAAGGTATATATTTGCTTGTGATGATGTTTCGTTATGAAGTACATGAGAGATGTGTATTGAGCTACAATATGTAATGCGTTAGTTAGTAAAATGCATGCTGTTTTGTGTGGTATTATGCATAATTGGCCTCAACATGGACATGCATATTCGCCACATGAGGGGAAATTGGTGTGCATGCATTCGGTTAGAGGCAAGCATATTGATGCCTATTCTTGGCTTAGAAAATTCGCTAAGAGGAATATTAACTAATGTGTTGAGTTCGATTCGTGATTTCGTACATATGTGACTTTGATGCCTAATGAGCATATATATTGGCTAGGTATCTTGAATTCCTCTTCGATGTTCAATTGATAAAACCAATTTATTTGTTAAATTAAGCTCAAGAGCAAAGGGAGCTAAATCCGATAAGGGAAGGAAAAAGTCGTCGAATAGTCATTTAAATCGTTCGACCACGCCCAAGGTAAGTTTTCGAGTATCGAAACTTAGATTTTGATTCGATTGAATGAAGTAATGAGCAATCGAATTTGTGCCTTTGTATGTGGCCATTGAGCCGAAATGATATTTTTGCTAAGGGAATTGTGCATAAAAGTTGTGTTATGAAATTGAAACAAAGATGTGTATGAATGTTCGAGTGATATCCGGCTAAGCCCAAGGCAATTGTGCGAGTTATGATATCCAGCTAAGCCCAAGGCAATTGTGCAAATTGTGATATCCGGGTTAAGTCCGAAGGCCTTTGTGGGTTCCATAACCGGCTATGTCCCAAGGCATTTGAACGAGTAGCTATATCCGGATAAACTCAAGGTATGTGATTCGAGAACTTTGAACTTGCTGGAAAATTTTCAGTTAATGCACTTGTGAAATTCCCAACAACAAGGTATGTTTTGTGTGTGCTTCGACACTATGAGTAAGTGCGTATGAATATTCGCCTAATGATAAATGAGCTATCGGCATTAACTAGGCCGTTATTTGTGTATGAATATAAGAGTTGGGATTGTGAAGTAAGCATGTCTTTGAGAAATTGTGCATATGAATTATTGTTTAGCTACTTGAATGCTATGCTTTGGTTGTGTGTATATTATGGCTCAAACTTACTAAGCATAAATTGCTTACTCCGCTTTCTTTGTTTCTCTGCTTATAGATTTTGCTCGTTAGCGATTGGATTTGGGATCATAGAAGTTGAAGTAAACCACACTATCAAAACCCTTTTGGTACTCCTTTAGTTGAGTTTTGGATATGGCATGTATAGGACTACTCTCGGTTGTTTTAAGTACTTGTGATGTATATGTGTGCGCCATGCGAAAATGGTTCGTAAAAGTGGAGTATGGAATTTGACCATATGTGGTTTGTAATTATATTTGGTTTCATGATGTGATTATGGTTTGGAATGAGAGAGTTGGTCACATGATCAGCCATTGGAATGGCTAAATATGATCATATGTTGGACCTAAGTATGACTAGACTATAGTTGGTCCATGGGAACTACAATATAGGTAAAGCCTACCTTAAAAACAGATGCTGCCAGCTGCAGTGACGTTGATGTGGAAAATCACCAAAATTTTTAGGAATGGTGTTAATTAGTGAAAAAATTATACGATTGAACCTTGACGAGTCTATTTTCATATGAAAGTAACGAAACGATCATATGAACAGTATACCGAGAGATATTAAAGTTCTCGTGAGACAGGGCCAGAACGGTTTCTGGGTCCCCTATCGTGACTTTGAAAATTTACCATAAATTATCCAGAATGAATTAGAAGTCATGCCTTATATGTGCATATTCCTTTTTGAGTATAGTTTCATTAGAAACAAACAGAATCAGTATTGAAACCCTGTACAGAGAGATATTCAAGTTGTAATGCACGAAGGTCAGTGTAGTCGACCCCTGTAACATGGGTGAATTTAACTAATAAACTGTACCAATTGGCCCAACCAAAAATTCTAGAAATAAATCCATGGATGGATATATGAGTCTAAATTTAGGGAAAATTTACGGAATCAGTTTCCAAGTTGTGAAACTCGAGATACGATTTTTAAGGCGACAGCGACGCAGTTTTCCAGTTTGCCTGGAAATGTCAAATTGGTCGGTGCCATAAGTGGTTTTGGCTTGTTAACCCCTCGTGTCCGACACCGGCAACGGTCTCGGGTTCGGGGTGTTACAGAAACCACTTCTCGACTAGGGTCAATTTTGGGCTGTCACAACTCTCCCCCACTTAAGAAATTTTCGTCCCCGAAAATCTTACCGGTAAATAGGTTTGGGTATCGCTCTTTCATAGAGTCCTCAAGTTCCCAAGTGGCTTCTTCAATTCCGTGCTTACGCCACAACACCTTCACTAATGGGATTTTCTTATTGCGCAACTCTTTACTTCAAGATCGAATGCGAACCGCTCTTCTTCATAACTCAAATTAGGCTGAACCTCGACCTCGGATGGAGTGATTACGTGTGTCGGTCGACCTATATCGTTGAAGCATCGAGACATGGAAAACGTTGTGAATCTTTTCAAGCTCGGGGTAAAATTAATCGGACGCCATCGCCCAACTCGTTCGGATACTTCATACGGACCGATGAACTCGGACTCAATTTGCCCTTACGGCCAAATCTAAGCACCTTCTTCCGTGGTGAGACTTTGAGAAATACCTTGTCTCCAACCCGATATTCAATGTCTTTTCTTCTCAAATCCGATACGACTTTTGGCGATCCGGCGCTTTCAAACTTTCACGAATTACTCGAACTTTCGCTCGCATCCTTAATCAAATCAACCTCAAGATTTTACTTTCACTAAGTTCACCCCGAATAATGGGGTACGACATTTACGACCGTATAAAGCCTCGTAAGGCGCCATCTTAATACTTGATTGAAAACTATTTTGTAAGCGAATTCAATCAAAGGTAAATACCGCTCCATGAACCACTAAACTCAAGGATGCAACATCTCAACATATCCTCGAGTATTTGAATTATCTGTTCGGATTGACCATCGGTTTGGGGATGAAAAGTGCTAAAATGCAGCTTGGTACCCAAAGCCTCTTGCAATTTCTTCCAAAATCGCGACGTAAATCTTGGGTCTCTATCCGACACGATAGAAATAGGCACCCCATGCAATCGAACAATTTGGGAGATGTATAATTCGCCAATTTATCGAGCGAAAAATCCGTATGACAGGATGAAATGAGCCGACTTAGTCAATCTATCAACAACAACCCAAATCGTATCCTTCTTACTCGCTGACAATGGCAGTCCAGATACAAAGTCCATGGTGACTCGATCCCATTTCCACTTGGGTATCGTGATCGGCTGAAGTAATCCCGATGGCACTTGATGTTCCGCTTTCACTTGTTAACATATCAGACACCTTGAAACAAATTCAGAAATGTCTCGTTTCATACCGGGCCACCAAAATTGGCATTTTAGGTCATTGTACATTTTAGTACTACCCGGGTGGACTGACATTCGACTACTATGAGCCTCGCTCAAAATCATCGAAACCAGTTCCGAATTTCTTGGAATACATAATCGACCCTTGAACGTTAAGCAATCATTGTCGTCAATCTAAAATTCCGATTCTTCATTCGAAACGCATTCATCTCGTTTAGCGACCGATTCAGCATCGACCTTCTGAGATTCAAGTATTTGATGAATTAATGACGGTTTGGCCTCTAATTCAACTACTAGCACCTCATCGGGTGAAACGGATAGGTGAGCATCCATCGCTCTCAAAGCAAACAGTGCTTTACGACTTAAAGCATCAGCCACCACGTTGGCCTTTCCCGGGTGATAATCAATGACAAGTTCATAGTCTTTCAACAACTCAAGCCAACGTCTTTGTCGCAGATTTAGATCTCTTTGAGTCATCAAATATTTAAGACTTTTGTGGTCCGAATAAATATGACACCTTTCTCCAAACAAGTAATGTCGCCATATTTTCTAGGCGAACACTATGGCTGCTAGTTCAAGGTCATGGGTCGGATAGTTTCTCTCATGCGGCTTTAGTTGTCTCGACACGTAAGCCACAACTCGACCTTCTTGCATCAACACACAACCTAACCCAAGCAAGGATGCGTCACTGCATATGACAAACTCTTTACCAGACTCTGGCTGTACTAGTACCGGGGCCTCGGTTAAACAGGTTTTTAGTCGATCGAAACTTTCTTGACAGCGTTCCGACCACTCGAACTTAACATCTTTTTGGAGTAGTTTTGTCAATGGTGCAGCTATCATCGAAAAACCCTTTACAAACCGTCAATAGTATCCGGCAAGCCCCAAAAAGCTCCTAACTTCCGTAACATTCCTTGGAGGTTTCCAATCGACTATGGCCGAAATTTTGTTCGGGTCCACCCTGACACCCGATGCGGATACCACGTGCCCCAAAAAGCTAACCTCTCTTAACCAAAATTCACATTTACTGAACTTTGCGTATAACTGCTTATCTCGTAAAATTTGCAACACTAGCCTCAGGTGTTCAGCATGCTCAATATCATCTCTCGAATAGACCAAAATGTCATCGATAAATACAACTACGAACCGATCCAAGTATGGCCTGAAAATTCTATTCATTAAATCCATAAATACCGCAGGGGCATTAGTGAGCCCAAATGACATCACTAAGAATTCGTAGTGACCGTACCTCGTTCTAAAAGCAGTCTTGGGTATGTCCGATTCTCAGACCCTCAACTGATAGTACCCCGACCTCAAATCTATCTTTGAAAACACTGAGGCTCCCTTTAATTGGTCAAACAAATCGTCAATTCGTGGCAACGGATATTTATTCTTTATTGTTACTTTATTCAACTGACGATTGTCGATGCACAATCTCATAGTTCCATCCTTCTTCTTCACAAACAATACTGGTGCGCCCTATGGAGAAAAACTCGGTCGAGCGAAACCTCTATCCGTCAATTCTTGCAATTGAACCTTCAATTCCTTTAATTCCGTTAATGCCATACGATACGGGCTATTGAGATTGGCGTAGTACTGTGTACAACTTCGATGTCGAATTCCACTTCTCGAACCGGTGGCAATCCCAGAACTCCTCGTGAAAAACATCCGAATACTCACAAACCACTGGTACCGATTCGAGTTTCCTTTCCGTCTTTTACTTTCAAACACATACGCAAGGTATGTTTCACACCCTTTTTCACATATATCCGAAGCGGTCATAGAAGATATTATCGCGGCACTCCTTTTAAATCAAGAGACTCGACTCGGACTACCTCATTATTTGCACTCCTCAAATCAATGGTTTTCCTTTTGCGATCCACCATTGCATCATGTACGGTCACCAATCCATACCAAGAATAACATCGAATTCATCAAATGGTAGAAGCATCGATCGGCCGAAAAACAGATTCTCGAATTATTAGGGGCATCTCTTGCACACTTTATCAACGAGTACGTATTGACCCAAAGGGTTTGACACTGAATTACGAACTCGAGAGACTCAACAGGTAGAGTCTTACTGGATGCTAAGGTTTCACATACATATGAATGAGTAGAACCGGGGTCAATCAATGCAATCACACTAGTATCAAAGAGAGTAAAAGTACCAGTGATAACGTTAGGGGAGGATGCCTCCTCTCGTGCGCAGATGGCATAGGCTCTAACGGGAGCACGGGTCTCGGATCGGACAGCCGTATCAGAGGCTCCTCTCTGATTTCCACCCCTACCTCCAGAAATTCTCGGGGGCCTACCTCTAGCCGTTGTTCCACTAGGTCTTGCACCTTGCATCTTATTTTTCTCATCTAGCTCCGTGCAATCTCTAATGAAATGGTCCTTCAACCGCATCCATAATGCCCTATTGATGACTTACCCCAACATTCACCTAGGTGTCGCCTTCCACATTGGGGGCATTCAGTCTCTCTTGACGATTATTGCCCACACTAGCTACCGAAGTAGCTCGGGAGTCCGTCAATGGTCGGGCTCTGATGGAAATTCCCGCAGTCGCCCTCGACTTATTAGTGTCCTCTCTGAACTTCTTTACAGCCGAGAATGGAGCTTTACTCGTCGATCTTTTACAATAATCTCTTGCTTCAAATTCAGCCTTCTTCTTCTCCTTTCCAAGTTCTTCGCTTTGCGTGCTCGTTCGACTAGTGTTACGAACTCCTTTATCTCCAAAATACCCACTAGTAGCTTTAACTCTTCATTCAATCCTTCTTCAAAACTTTTGCACATAGCAACCTCATCAGCCACACACTCCCGGGCATACCGACTGAGTCTTACGAACTCATATTCGTATTTAGATACTGTCATATGGCCTTGCTTGAGTTCCAAGAATTCCTTACGCTTCGATCGATGAACCGTTGACTAATATATTTCTTTCAAATTGATTGAAAGAAATCCCAAGTAACGCGTTCGCTTGGGACTATGGAAATTAAAGTCCTCCACCAATAATAAGTGAGTCTCAGAACAAGGATATAGCACACTTAAGACATTCATCGGGTGTGCATGACAGTTCATCTAACACTCGAATGGTGTTATCGAGCGTAACTCGGCCTTTTCGGCATCATCAAGAACTAGGGCCTTGAACTCCTCAGCCCGCGCTTCCTAATCAGGTCTACAGTGGTTTACTCAGCCTCACAGATCAAGAATCGGAGGCATTGCGGGCTCTTGGGCGGAGTATTTGAATTCGGGAATGGTTGGATAGCGGGGTTGGTTCGGCATATTGTCCACCCACTCATTCATCATGGTGAAGAAGGCTTGTTTCGCCCTTCATTTTGATTATTTGCGGATGACCGAGGCTCAACAAGAAGTGTCCCTTGCGGGAGCAATCGCTACACTTTCAACGCCATCCGCCAAGGGTCTCTCTACCGGGTTCCATTTGCTAATCAAAACAAAAATTTCAACCGTCGAAGTCATCACATTTTTAAGCACTAACAATTTGGCATGTATAGCTAGACTCACACGCGCTATGGTAGTCCTAGAACCGACTAAACCATAGCTCTGATACCAATTAAATGTAACACCCGAAACCCGTGACCGTCACCGGATTTGACCACGAGGTGTTACCGGGCTTACTTTACTTATTCCTCTCTTGGAAATTTTTTTTGTTTTCCTTTTTCTGTTCCAGGCAGGCTAGTTAACTGCGTCACTGCCACCTTAAAAATCATATCTCGAGTTCCAGAACTTGAAAAGCAAATCCGTAAATTTTCCCCGAATTTAGACTCATATATCCATCCATGGATTTATTTCTAGAATTTTTGGTCGAGCCAATTGGTACAGTTTATTAGTTAAAGTCACCCCTGTTTCAGGGTTCGACTACACTGACCTTTGCGCATTACGACCTAGATATCATCTAATACAGAGCTCTAATGCTCATGCCGTTTGTTTCTAATGAAACTAGACTCAAAGGAGAATATATGCATATAAGGCATGACTTCTAATTGTTTCTGGATAATTTATGGTAAATTTTCAAAGTTGAAACAGAGGATCCAGAAACTGTTCTGGCCCTGTCTCACGAAATCATGAATATCTCCCAAATTACCGCTCATATGGTCTTTTCGTTTTGTCCATATGAAAATAGACCCATCAAGCTTCGGGTAAATAATTTTCTTAGCAATTAATTCCACTTCTACTATTTTTGGTGATTTTTCGATCTCATATCACTGCTGCTGTCCGCAACAGTTACTGCAGTAGACTATGCCAATTTCATGAATCTTTCCTTGGCCTTACTAATCATTCATCATACATGGCACAACTATGGCCACCTTATCAAAATTAAGGTTTCTAAGACCCGTGGCTATAGGTTCTAGCATCCCACTCAAACGACCACATAGGCCATTTTCACATGGCTTAAAGTTTACAACCCAAAATTCAACAAAACAAAATAGCCCATACATGCCAAATGTTCTCCTAGGTTGACTAAGAAGACAATACCAAAATTGCTAGCGGTGTGATGACTTCGTTGACGGCTCCGAGCACACAAAATAGACGAGTCCGAGAGACCTAAAATGGGTGACAAGAAAACACCGAGTGAGTTTATAACTCAATAAGTCACAAGCACTTCACAATTATCCATTGGCTAAATTCATCGCAAAGTAAAACAATGAAACAAGGCTAATTGTTCCTATCCATATCGAACTATACCATAGTTCCTTAGGCCTTTCGGTTCAATCTCATACCAAGTCATACATTCACATTTCATATTTTATTCAATAAGATATTTGAGGCATTTTATACACCAACTCATTTTCACCACAATCTCACAATTGTAATCATCACCTAGATTTAAAGCTTACCAAGCTCAACCCCGAGCATGAACATAGTGCCTATTCGCCATGAGCTCAAGGTACTTACCCAATCCGCTGTCCGTGATTAACTCGATAATGTCGCACACTCAAGCCAATAGTGATGCGAAGCATATATTGAGTCCGCACACTTAGTGCTATATATATATTCAGCTCGCACACTTAGTGCTATATAATCAAACTCGCACACTTAGTGCTGTACAAATTTTAAACCCGCACACTTAGTGCCAATCTTGACACCGTGCCCATTTAGACCCGCACACTTAGTGCCGAAATCAACAACTCAATACATCACACCTCTTTTCCTTTCATTCAATACTTTCATCACCACATACATACATGTATATAAATTTATCATTCCTTTCGGCATAATTACATAGACATTATGTCTATTTAAATCAATACCAAATACATGCTTAGTGCCTTACCTTGTGTTGGGTAAAATTGTGACAGCCCAAAATAGACCCTAGCCGGAATGTGGTTTCGGGACCACAAAACCGAGGCATAACAATAATTAAAAATTTATTTCGATGCCTATAATATGTGTGTATTCATGTATGACATTTTTTGATGATTGATTTAGTGTTATAAAGGTGAATTCCACTAGAAAGGACTTAGTAGTGAACTTTGAAAATACGATAGGGAAAGGGGTGATGACTAATTAAAGCATGCATGCAAAATAATGGACTTGCATGTCAAATTCCCCTTTTTACAAGTGATGGCCGCCATGACAAAGAGATATGGGTTAAACATGTCATGAAACATGTTTTGTTGGGCATTAGGGAGAAATAGTAAACAAATAGGCATGGGTAAGAAAAGAATGAAAAAAAATGTGGGTGAGAGAGTAGCATACCCCATTGCCGTGCAACCAAGAAGAAAAGAAAACAAGAAAAAAAATTTGTTCATGCTTGCTCTCCCTTTTGGCCAAAAATACTAAGAGGAAGAAGGATTTTGCTTCATTTCCTTTGTTTAGAAGAGATCTAGAAGGTGATTTGGCTAAATTTGCATCAAGAGTAAGGTATGTATGAGGTTGTGTTGGGAGTTTCATGCATGTTTTGGTTGCTAATTTGATGTGCATGTTAGCCATGGCTCAAATCTTTGTTATGCCATGGAAATGGCATTTGGCCAAAGTTGTTATGGTGATAAAGCCATTGCATGCTAAGTGTGAAGCTTGATGATGATGCATGCAATGATGGATTGTCTACTCTTGAGTAAGATTTTGAGTTTTCTTTGTTTTATCATGATTGAAGTTGAAAAGGAGCATGATTGTCATATTCGCCATGATGCATTCTTGAGCATGATTCATGCTTCTTGCATGTTAGTTAAAATTTGTGTTTTGGATGGCTATGGACACCTTGAAAATTCGCCATGCTCATATATGCATATATATGATTGCACATTATGTTTGGTTATGAACTAAGTGATGAATATATTGGTTTAAAGAAGAAAATGTGGAAGAATGCTTGTGAAATTGCAAGCACAATTCGCCTAGCACACATATAAGTGCTTGATGCTATATTATAAGTTTTGGGCCACAATGTGCAAAGTATTAATTAGTAAATTGCATGCTGTTTTTGTGAGGTATTAAGTGCAAAATTGAACTCAACATGTACATGAATATTCGCCTTGGGTAGCCTATTGAAGGCCTTAGCATTTCCTTGATGCTCGAATAAATTGTATTGAATTGCTTGATGTAGTATAAAATGTGCATGACCATTGTGTATTCAAGCTAAAGGGTGGCCATATGACCATTTAAACTCCTTGTCATATTCGCCAAAAGCTAGCACAATGAGGTTTTAATAAATTGAATTTGCTTGAATTAGCTCAAGAGCTTAGAGGGCCACAATTGGACAAGGGAAGGAAAAGGTGATCGAATAGCCGAAAAAGCCGCTCGACAACATCCGAGTTAAGTCCTCAAGAAGTGACTCTACTTGAATTGTGTGAAATAAAGTATGGATGTGTATTGATTATTGATTGTGTATGCATGAGTATTTGAATTCTACCCGCTAAGTCCCAAGGCGAATATGCTTGTGACTATAATTGCGTTTGAGCCTTAGTAGCGAAAATGAATTATGTATGTCCAATGATAATTGATGTATGTGTTCATGGAAATTGAATGATATCCGGCTAAACTCAAGACAATTATGCTGGAAATTATATCCGGTTAAGACCCAAAGGCAATTGCGCTAGTGGCTACATCCGGCTAAGACCAAGGCATTCGTGCGAGACATTCTATCCGGCTAAGACCAAGGCATTTGTGCACGTGATTATATCCGGTTATATTCAAGAATCTTGGGCTGGAGGTGAGTGTTGGTTGCTGTAATGAATTCAATTAGTACACTCGAAAAGCCCAAATGATAAGGTACGTTATATGTGCATTGAAAGTCGACATGTTTGAGCAACATTCGCTCAATCGACTAATAAATTTCAGTTATTGAATTGATTGATACTTTGTGAAATTATATAATGATGAAGTGTGAAGTAAGAATGTGTATAAATGAAATGATGCATTTGGCTATGTGAATGTATCGCTGTAATTAGAGTTGATTATATTCCTTGAGACTTACTAAGCATAAAAAAATGCTTACCCCGCTGCTTTGGCTCTCGCTTTTCTAGATTTCGCTCAAGCAATCGGATTTGGGATCGTTGAAGTCAAGTCATCCACACTATCAAGCCTCCATTTTGGTATAAATTTTGGTTGAACTTGAGATGGCATGTATAGGACTACCTCTTGTTTGTTAAATATGTTGTAATGTAAGTATGTACGGCCATGCGAAAATGGCTCAAAAGGGAAGCATGAACTTAGACTAATTGTGGTTTGTATGTATATATTTGGTGTCATGATGTGGCTATGGCTTGAAATGGGAATGTTGGTCATATGATCAGCCATTGGCATGGTTAAAATGATCATATATGAACCTATGTATGGCAAGACTAGTTGATTCATGGAGACTACCAAATAGGTAAGTCCTACCTTAAAAACAAATGCTGCCAGCTGCAGTGGCGTGAATGTGAAAAATCACCAAAATTCATAGGAATGGAATTAAATAGTGAATAAACTATTTAAATGAACCTTGATGAGTCTATTTTCATATGGAAGAAACGAAATGGTCATAGGAGTTACAGGTTAAGAGATATTAAAGCTATTGTGAGACAGGGCCAGAATGGTTTCTGGGTTCCCTGTCGCAACTTTAAAATTCACTATAAATTATTCAAAAATAATTTGGAGACATACCTTATATGTACAGATTCCATTTTAAGTCTAGTTTCATTAGAAACAAACGACACCAGAATTAAAGCCCTGTACAGAGAGATATTCAAGTTATACCGCGCGAAGGTCAGAGCAGTCGATCCCTGTAACATGGGTAACTTTAACTAATAAACTGTACCAATTGGCCCGACCAAAAATCCTAGAAATAAATCCATGGATGGATATATGAGTCTAAATTCAGGGAAAATTTACGAAACCAGTTTCCGAGTTTTGAAACTCGAGATATGATTTTTAAGGCGATAGTGACGCAGTTTTCCAGCCTGACTGGAAATGTCAAATTGGTGGGCAAAACATGTGAACTTGGCTTGTTAACCCCTCGGTCCGACACGGCGATGGTCTCGGGTTTGGGGTGTTACAATTTTATTGGTATCAGAGCCACGGTTTAGTCGATTCTAGGACTACCGTGATGTGTTTGGGGTCTAGCTATACATGCCATTAAATGATGAATCGATAGTGTGATGATTTCTGACAATTTGACTTTGTGTTTGTTTATAGCAATGGATCCCGATCCCAACCGAGCGATAGCTGATGATGTGGAGAGTGTGGCGCTGCTCCCGCAAGGGACAGCGCCATGACTCTCAACCTATGGCCAGCAATCCTAATGACGAGGCTAGGCAAGCCTTTTATAGTGTGATGAACGAATGGTTTAATCAATACATTCGAACCAACACTACTGTTCCACAACCTCCATTCCCGACAAATGCAACCCCGCACCTACAATACCTCCGTGACTGACCAAATAAGGTCAAGTAAGCCCCAATGATAGGATTCAAAACATGGGGCCACTGAATTTAAGGCTACGGATGATGATGATGCCGAAGCGAGCTGAATTTTGGTTAGATAACACTATCCGGTGCTTGATGAGCTATCCTGCACACACCCGATGAGTGCTTAAAGTGTACCATCTCCTTGCTACGCTAGTCCGCCTACTATTGGTGGAGTACTCGACTTCGTGGTGCCTAGAGAGCAAGTGACTTGGGAATTCTTTCAAACCGAGTTCAAAAAAGTATATCACCGAGATTCATCGACCAAAAGCGGAGGGAATTTCTTGATCTTAAGCAAGGTTCTATGTCCGCTATCGACTACGAACGAAAGTTTGTGAGGCTTAGCCAGACGCGCGAAGAATGCATTTCATCCGGCTATTATGTAAACGCTTCGAGGATGGGCTGAATGATGATATAAGGATGTTTGTTGGCATTCTCGAGATACGAGAGTTCGTAGTACTTGTTGAGCGAGCTTGTAAAGTCAAGAGCTTAGAAAGGAGAAACAAAAGCTGATGTGGGATTGAGAATTCGAAGAGGTCCTCGGAAAGTCTCTTCAACAAGCATCAAGAGATTTCGAGATGATGCGAGCCGGTCTAGAGGCGTTTGGGCTTTTCTAGACGAGGACGCGATCGACCCTCGTGACCACACGAGTCACTTCGATCACGGTGGTGGAAATGATCGCCGAGAGAGGGCGAGTGTCCACATTGTGGCAAATGGCATTCGGGAGCTGTTGGTTTCGTGATCGCCTCGCTATAAGTGTGGATCGGCCGACCACTTTATGAAGGATTGCCCGAGGATGCATGAACAGAATGTAAGTCGAGTGCAAACCCGGTGCTACCACCGCCGAGGTAGGCCACCTAGAAATATGGGCAATGTCGTGGCGGTCGAGAGGATCTAGAGATGCTACCATCGATCCGAGGCTCGTGCTCTGCTAGGACTCATGCCATACGCCAGCACGCCGAGGATGCCGCCTCTCCGGATGTTATTACCGGTACTTTCACTCTTTTCAATACAAATGTGATTGCTTTGATTGACCCCGGTTCTACTCATTCATATATATGTGAAACCTTAGCATCCAAAGAAGACTTTGCCTATTGAGTCTCATCGAGTTTGTAATTCGGTGTCAAACCCTTGGGTCATTACGTGCTTGTTAACAAAGTGTGCAAGAAAAGTCCCCTAGTGTTCCGAGGTTCTTGTTTTCCGACGGACTTAATGCTTTTGCCGCTCGATGAGTTCGATGTTATTCTTGGTTTGGATTGGTTGACCATGCACGATGCGGTTGTAAATTGCAAGAGCAAGACTATCGATTTGAGGTGCGCGAATAATGAAATAATTCGGGTTGAGTCTACGGACTTAAAGGGTTGCCACCGTAATATCGCCGATGTTGGCCCGTAAATATGTAAGAAAAGTGTGCGGCGTACCTTGCGACGTGCTTTCGATGACAAGGAATCGAGAAGAAACCGAATCTGCGCCGTGGTTTGTGAATACCGGATGTTTTCCCAAGAATTGCGGGTTTACCACCGTTCGGAAATAGAATTTGGCATCGAATTGGTACCGGTACCACTCCAATTTCGATAGCTCCGTATCGTATGGCACCAATGAAATTAAAGGAGTTGAAAGCTCGGTTGCAAGAATTGGTGGATAGAGGTTTTGCTCGCCTGAAGTTTTTCGCCTTTGGGTGCGCCGGTGTTGTTCGTGAAGAAGAAGGATGGAACCATGCGATCAGATCGACTATCGTCGACTTAATAAAGCGACGATAAAGAACAAATATCCGCTGCCACGTATTGATGACTTGTTCGATCAATCAAGGGAGCCTCGGTGTTCTCGAAAATAGATTTGAGATCGGGCTACTAACAATTGCGAATCCGAGATTCAGACGTGCCCAAGACCGCCTTGAATCGAGATATGGTCACTATGAGTTCCTAGTGATGCCGTTTGGGCTCACTAATGCCCTCGCGGTATTTATGGATTTAATGAATCGGATCTTTAGACCATATTTGGATCGATTTGTAGTCGTGTTCATTGATGACATCTTGGTCTATTCAAGAAATGAGACCGAACATGCTTGAACACCGCGATCAAGGTCTTTGCAAATTTTACGGACAAGCAATTATATGCTAAGTTCAGCAAGTGTGAGTTCGTTAAGAGAGGTTAGCTTCTTGGGTCATGTGGTATCTCAGATCGGTATTCGAGTCGAATTCAATAAAATTTCAGCCATACTTAATTGGAAGCCTCCGAGAAATATTACCGAGGTTCGAGCTTTTTGGGGCTTGCTTGTTATTATCGACGATTTGTAAAGGCTTCTCAACGATAGCCACGCCGATGACGGTTACCCAAAAGGACGTTAAGTTCAATGGACGGAGAAATGCCAAAAAGTTTCGATCAACTGAAAGCTTATTTGATGAAGCCCCAATTCTAGTGCAACCCGAGTCCCAAGAAAGAGTTTGTCATCTATAGCGACGCCTCTACTTGGGTTAGGTTGCGATTAATGCAAGAAGGTCGAGTTGTGGCCTGCGCGTCGAGGCAATTAAAGCCACATGAGAAAAATTATCCGACTCATGATCTCGAATTGGCCGCCATCGTATTCGCCTTTAAAGATTTGACGACATTACTTATTTGGTGAAAGGTGCCATGTATACTCGGATCACAAAAGTCTCAAATATTTGATGACCCAAAGAGACTTAAATCTGCGACAAAGACGTTGGCTCGAGTGTTAAAGGATTATGAGTGATCATTGACTATCACCCGGAAAGGCGAATGTGGTTGCGGATGCCTTGAGTCGTAAATCGTTATTCACTTTACGAGCGATGAATGTGCACTTGTCCGTCCGATCCGACAATGTGTTAGTGGCTGAATTGAAAGCCAAACCATTATTGACACACCAAATTCGAGAAGCTCGTAAAGTCGATGACGAGTTGGTTGCAAACGGGCTGCGTGTGTTCAAACAAGGACTCGGAGTTTCAAATCGACGATGACGATTGTTTGAGGTTCAAAAGTCGCTCAGTGTCCCAAAGAATTCGAACTCATTTCGATAATTCAGAATGAAGCCCATTGTAGCCGAATGGCAATCCACCCGGGAGTACGAAGATGTACAATGATTTGAAACGCCGGTTTTGGTGGCATGGTATGAAGCGAGACATCTCCGACTTTGTTTCGAGATGTTTAATATGTCAACAAGTGAAGGCGGAACATCGTGCCTTCAGATTACTTCACCAATCACGATACCCGAGTGGAAATGGGATCGAGTCACAATGGACTTTGTATCCGGACCGCCATTGTCGTGAGTAAGAAGGATGCGGTTTGGGTCGTGGTAGATCGATTGACTAAGTCGGCCCACTTTGTCCCCGTCGCACGGATTTTTCAATGGACAAATTAGCGGAATTGTACGCTTTCTCGATTGTGAAATTACACGGGTGCCTATTTCTATCGTCTTGGATAGAGATCCGAGATTTACCTCGCGATTTTGGAAAAAGTTGCAAGAAGCTTTGGGTACCAAGTTGCATTTCAAAGACCGCCTTTCACCCCCAAACCGATGGTCAATCCGAGCGGATAATTCAGATACTTGAGGATATGTTAAGATGTTGCGTCCTCGAGTTTAGTGGTTCATGGGAACGGTATTTGCCGTTGATTGAATTCGCTACAACAACAAATTTCAATCAAGTACTAAGATGGCACCCTACGAGGCCTTATATAATCGAAATGTCGACGCCATTGTTTTGGACCGAGCTCGGTGAAAGCAAGATTTTCGGTGGATTTGATTAGGGATGCTGAATGTAAAGTGAAAGTAATCTGTGAAAGTCTCAAGATAGCCTCCGATCGTCGAGAAGTCGACGCGGATCCAAGCGTAAGGATGTCGAGTATCGTGGGTGATAAAGTGTTTCTCAAGGTATCGCCTTGGAAAAAGATACTCGTGTTCTACCGTAAGGGCAAGTTGAGCCCGAGGTTCATTGGACCATATGAGATATCGAGCGAGTCGGTCCAAAGGCATATCGCTTGATTTTGCCCCCAACTCAAAAGGTTCACGATGTCTTTCACGCTTCGATGCTTCGACGCTATAGATCCGATCCATCGCACGTGATTAGTCCATCAGAAATTGAAATTCAAGCTAATATGAGTTATGAGGAAGAACCGATTCGTATCCTATCACGAGAAGTGAAAGAATTGCGAAACAAGCGGGTGCCGCTAGTGAAAGTGTTATGGCTCAAGCACGGGATAGAAGAAGCTACTTGGGAGACCGAGAACTCTATGAAAGAGCGATATCCAAACCTATTTATCGGTAAGATTTTCGGGGACGAAAATTCCTTAAGAGGGGGAGAGTTGTGACAGCCCAAAATAGACCCTAGCCGGAATGTGGTTTCGGGACCACAAAACCGAGTTATAACAATAATTAAAAATTTATTTCGATGCCTATAATATGTGTGTATTCATGTATGACATTTTTTGATGATTGATTTAGTGTTATAAAGGTGAATTCCACTAGAAAGGACTTAGTAGTGAACTTTGAAAATACGATAGGGAAAGGGGTGATGACTAATTAAAGCATGCATGCAAAATAATGGACTTGCATGTCAAATTCCCCTTTTTACAAGTGATGGCCGCCATGACAAAGAGATATGGGTTAAACATGTCATGAAACATGTTTTGTTGGGCATTAGGGAGAAATAGTAAACAAATAGGCATGGGTAAGAAAAGAATGAAAAAAAATGTGGGTGAGAGAGTAGCATACCCCATTGCCGTGCAACCAAGAAGAAAAGAAAACAAGAAAAAAAAATTTGTTCATGCTTGCTCTCTCCTTTTGGCCAAAAATACTAAGAGGAAGAAGGATTTTGCTTCATTTCCTTTGTTTAGAAGAGATCTAGAAGGTGATTTGGCTAAATTTGCATCAAGAGTAAGGTATGTATGAGGTTGTGTTGGGAGTTTCATGCATGTTTTGGTTGCTAATTTGATGTGCATGTTAGCCATGGCTCAAATCTTTGTTATGCCATGGAAATGGCATTTGGCCAAAGTTGTTATGGTGATAAAGCCATTGCATGCTAAGTGTGAAGCTTGATGATGATGCATGCAATGATGGATTGTCTACTCTTGAGTAAGATTTTGAGTTTTCTTTGTTTTATCATGATTGAAGTTGAAAAGGAGCATGATTGTCATATTCGCCATGATGCATTCTTGAGCATGATTCATGCTTCTTGCATGTTAGTTAAAATTTGTGTTTTGGATGGCTATGGACACCTTGAAAATTCGGCCATGCTCATATATGCATATATATGATTGCACATTATGTTTGGTTATGAACTAAGTGATGAATATATTGGTTTAAAGAAGAAAATGTGGAAGAATGCTTGTGAAATTGCAAGCACAATTCGCCTAGCACACATATAAGTGCTTGATGCTATATTATAAGTTTTGGGCCACAATGTGCAAAGTATTAATTAGTAAATTGCATGCTGTTTTTGTGAGGTATTAAGTGCAAAATTGAACTCAACATGTACATGAATATTCGCCTTGGGTAGCCTATTGAAGGCCTTAGCATTTCCTTGATGCTCGAATAAATTGTATTGAATTGCTTGATGTAGTATAAAATGTGCATGACCATTGTGTATTCAAGCTAAAGGGTGGCCATATGACCATTTAAACTCCTTGTCATATTCGCCAAAAGCTAGCACAATGAGGTTTTAATAAATTGAATTTGCTTGAATTAGCTCAAGAGCTTAGAGGGCCACAATTGGACAAGGGAAGGAAAAGGTGATCGAATAGCCAAAAAAGCCGCTCGACAACATCCGAGTTAAGTCCTCAAGAAGTGACTCTACTTGAATTGTGTGAAATAAAGTATGGATGTGTATTGATTATTGATTGTGTATGCATGAGTATTTGAATTCTACCCGGCTAAGTCCCAAGGCGAATATGCTTGTGACTATAATTGCGTTTGAGCCTTAGTAGCGAAAATGAATTATGTATGTCCAATGATAATTGATGTATGTGTTCATGGAAATTGAATGATATCCGGCTAAACTCAAGACAATTATGTTGAAATTATATCCGGTTAAGACCAAGGCAATTGCGCTTAGTGGCTACATCCGGCTAAGACCAAGGCATTCGTGCGAGACATTCTATCCGGCTAAGACCAAGGCATTTGTGCACGTGATTATATCCGTTATATTCAAGAATCTTGGGCTGGAGGTGAGTGTTGGTTGCTGTAATGAATTCAATTAGTACACTCGAAATGCCCAAAGGATAAGGTACGTTATATGTGCATTGAAAGTCGACATGTTTGAGCAACATTCGCTCAATCGACTAATGAATTTCAGTTATTGAATTGATTGATACTTTGTGAAATTATATAATGATGAAGTGTGAAGTAAGAATGTGTATAAATGAAATGATGCATTTGGCTATGTGAATGTATCGCTGTAATTAGAGTTGATTATATTCCTTGAGACTTACTAAGCATAAAAAAAAAATGCTTACCCCGTTGCTTTGGCTCTCGCTTTCTAGATTTCGTCAAGCAATCGGATTTGGGATCGTTGAAGTCAAGTCATCCACACTATCAAGCCTCCATTTTGGTATAAATTTTTGGTTGAACTTGAGATGGCATGTATAGGACTACCTCTTGTTTGTTAAATATGTTGTAATGTAAGTATGTACGGCCATGCGAAAATGGCTCAAAAGGGAAGCATGAACTTAGACTAATTGTGGTTTGTATGTATATATTTGGTGTCATGATGTGGCTATGGCTTGAAATGGGAATGTTGGTCATATGATCAGCCATTGGCATGGTTAAAATGATCATATATGAACCTATGTATGGCAAGACTAGTTGATTCATGGAGACTACCAAATAGGTAAGTCCTACCTTAAAAACAAATGCTGCCAGCTGCAGTGGCGTGAATGTGAAAAATCACCAAAATTCATAGAAATGGAATTAAATAGTGAATAAACTATGTAAATGAACCTTGATGAGTCTATTTGCATATGGAAGAAACGAAATGGTCATAGGAGTTACAGGTTAAGAGATATTAAAGCTATTGTGAGACAGGGCCAGAATGGTTTCTGGGTTCCCTGTCGCAACTTTAAAATTCACTATAAATTATCCAAAAGAATTAGGAGACATACCTTATATTTACAGATTCAATTTTGAGTCTAGTTTCATTAGAAACAAACGACACCAGCATTAAAGCCCTGTACAGAGAGATATTCAAGTTATACCGCGCGAAGGTCAGAGCAGTCGATCCCTGTAACATGGGTAACTTTAACTAATAAACTGTACCAATTGGCCCGACCAAAAATCCTAGAAATAAATCATGGATGGATATATGAGTCTAAATTCAGGGAAAATTTACGAAACCAGTTTCCGAGTTTTGAAAATCGAGATATGATTTTTAAGGCGATAAGGACGCAGTTTTCCAAATTTCGACCGAAATGTCAAATTGGTGGGCAAAACATGTGAACTTGGCTTGTTAACCCCTCGGGTCCGACACCGGCGATGGTCTCGGGTTTGGGGTGTTACAAAAATAGTTCCAAGTCGGCTACTCGACGACCTTCGCCTTTCCCTTGCTTGATTCTCCTCCTTTAACTCCTTGAGCTTGATTAATAAATCAACTAGTTTAATCATCTTGCTAAACATTTACAATTCAATTACACATGCATATGTATGTTTGTATATTCGGCAACTATTCTTACTAATCACCCATTTGGTCGATTATACACATAACCGAATATGCACCAAAACTTGATTCAACATCGCCTACATACTCACTTTAATGGCGAATATATACAACATCTTAGGTACTCATTCATGGGCCGATTATGCATGTTGATGTTGAGGCCAACTACATGGTTAATACCACTCATGAATGGCACACATTTTACTAGCTAATGCTTTACATATTGTAGCTCAATACACATCTATCATTTACTTCATAACCAAACAACATCACAAGAAAATACATACTTTGAGATAATATATATCATACCAATACATCATGTGCAAACATATATACACATATAGGTGCAAGGTCAATCTCAAGGGTTCATACCCATCCAAAACACAAATTTTACCAATCAAGTAACAAGCATAAATCATGCTCATGAATGCACCATGGCCGAATACATCACAACCATACCCTTTCAACTTCGGTCATGGTTAAACAAAGAATTCAAGGTTTTACTCAAGATTGCTACAAAGAAATTTCAAGAGTAGTCAATCCATCACTACATGCATCATTAGCAAGCTTCACATTTAGCATGCAATGGCTTTAACACAATAACAACCTTGGCCAAATACCATTTCCATGGCATAACAAGGATTTGAACCATGGCTAACATGAACATCAAGTTAGCAACTAAAACATGCATGAATCTCATGACACAACCTCAAACATATCTTAATCTTGATACAAGTATGACCAAATCTCCTTCTAGTTCTCTTCTAAACCATGCATGAAGCAAAAATCCTTCCTTCTTCCTTAGTATTTTCGGCCAAAAGGGAATGAACAAGGATGAACCAATTTTTTTCTTTGTTTTCTTTCTCTCATACACGGCAAAGGGGGGGGCATCCATGCTCATTTTTTTGTTCATTTCTTTAATGCTAGTTTTTATTTTATGACTTCCTACATACTCCACTAGCAAAACATGTTGGAAACATGTTTCCTTGCCCATAATCTTGTCATGGTCACCACTTATCCTTGTCAAATGGATTATTTGACATGCAACTCCATTTATTTTACTTCATTCTCTTATTAACCTCTTAAAATTAGCCACATCTATTTAAATCCTTTCACATGAGTCCTTTTTCTTTCAATTCACATTCAAATTAACTAAATCAAAGAATTCAAAATTCACACATGCATTTTCACATATTCTAGACAATAAATATTACGTTCGAACATTTCGCGACTTTGGTTTAGCGGTCCCAAACTGTGATGTTTCAAAATTGACCCTAGTCGGGATGTGGTTTCGGGACCATTGAAACCGAGGCATAAAAATAATTTAAAATTTATTTTGATGCCTATGATATGTGTTAATTTGTGTGTGACATTTTGATGTTTCGATTTAGTGTTATAAATGTGAATTTCACTAGAAAGGACCTAGTAGTGAACTTTGAAAGTATGATGGGAAATGTGTGATGACTAGTTGCTCATGCATGCAAAAATAAGGATTTGCATGTCAAATTTCCCCAACATGAAGTGGCCGCCATGGCAAGAGAGGATGGGCAAAACATGTCATGAAACATGTTTTGTTGGTGCATTAGGAGAAATAATAAACAAAGGTGTATGGGTAAGAAAAGAATGAAAAAAATGTGTGTGAGTGTGGTATTCCCCATTGCCGTGAGTTGTAGAGAAAGAAAGAAAAATTTTGTTCATCCTTTCTTTGAGCCAAAACTAAGGAAGAAGGAGGGATTTTGCTCTATTTTTGGTTTGGAAGAGATCTAGAAGGAGATTTTGGCTATACTTGGATCAAGATTAAGGTATGTATGAGGTTGTGTCATGAGATTCATGCATGTTTTAGTTGCTAACTTGATGTTCATGTTAGCCATGGTTCAAATCCTTGTTATGCCATGGAAATGGTATTTGGCCAAGGTTGTTATTGTGTTGAAGCCATTGCATGCTAAATGTGAAGCTTGCTAATGATGCATGCAATGATGGATTGACTACTCTTGAAATTTCTTTGTAGCAATCTTGAGTAAGACATTGAATTTTGTTTAACCATGACCGTTGAAAGAGTATGGTTGTGATGTATTCGCCATGGTGCATTCATGAGCATGATTTATGCTTGTTACTTGATTGGTAAAATTTGTGTTTGGATGGGTATGAACCCCTTGAGATTCGGCCTTGCACCTATATGTGTATACATGTTTGCACATGATGTATTGGCATGACATATATACTATTTCAAGGTATATATTTGCTTGTGATGATGTTTCGTTATGAAGTACATGAGAGATGTGTATTGAGCTACAATATGTAATGCTAGTTAGTAAAATGCATGCTGTTTTGTGTGGTATTATGCATAATTGGCCTCAACATGGACATGCATATTCGCCACATGAGGGAAATTGGTGTGCATGCATTCGTTAGAGGCAAGCATATTGATGCCTATTCTTGGCTTAGAAAATTCGCTAAGAGGAATATTAACTAATGTGTTGAGTTCGATTCGTGATTTCGTACATATGTGACTTTGATGCCTAATGAGCATATATATTGGCTAGGTATCTTGAATTCTCTTTCGATGTTCAATTGATAAAACCAATTTATTTGTTAAATTAAGCTCAAGAGCAAAGGGAGCTAAATCCGATAAGGGAAGGAAAAAGTCGTCAAATAGCCGTCAAATCGCTCGACCACGTCCGAGGTAAGTTTTCGAGTATCGAACTTAGATTTTGATTCGATTGAATGAAGTAATGAGCAATCAATTTGTGCCTTTGTATGTGGCCATTGAGCGAAATGATATTTTTGCTAAGGGAATTGTGCATAAAAGTTGTGTTATGAAATTGAAACAAAGATGTGTATGAATGTTCGAGTGATATCCGGCTAAGCCGAAGGCAATTGTGCAAATTGTGATACCGGGCTAAGCTTCAAGGCAATTGTGCGAGTTATGATATCCGGCTAAGCCCAAGGCAATTGTGCAAATTGTGATATCCGGGTTAAGTCCCAAGGCCTTTGTGCGGGTTCCATAACCGGCTATGTCCCAAGGCATTTGAACGAGTAGCTATATCCGGATAAACTCCAAAGGTATGTGATTCGAGAACTTTGAACTTGCTGGAAAATTTTCAGTTAATGCACTTGTGAAATTCCCAACAACAAGGTATGTTTTGTGTGTGCTTCGCACACTATGAGTAAGTGCGTATGAATATTCGCTCTAATGATAAATGAGCTATCGGCATTAACTAGGCCGTTATTTGTGTATGAATATAAGAGTTGGGATTGTGAAGTAAGCATGTCTTTGAGAAATTGTGCATATGAATTATTGTTTAGCTACTTGAATGCTATGCTTTGGTTGTGTGTATATTATGGCTCGAAACTTACTAAGCATAAATTGCTTACTCCGTTTCTTTGTTTCTCTGTTTATAGATTTTGCTCGTTAGCGATTGGATTTGCGATCATAGAAGTTGAAGTCAACCACACTATCAAAACCCTTTTTGGTACTCCTTTAGTTGAGTTTTGGATATGGCATGTATAGGACTACTCTCGGTTGTTTTTAAGTACTTGTGATGTATATGTGTGCGGCCATGCGAAAATGGTTCGTAAAAGTGGAGTATGGAATTTGACCATATGTGGTTTGTAATTATATTTGGTTTCATGATGTGATTATGGTTTGGAATGAGAGAGTTGGTCACATGATCAGCCATTGGAATGGCTAAATATGATCATATGTTGGACCTAAGTATGACTAGACTATAGTTGGTCCATGGGAACTACAATATAGGTAAAGCCTACCTTAAAAACAGATGCTGCCAGCTGCAGTGACGTTGATGTGGAAAATCACCAAAATTTTTAGGAATGGTGTTAATTAGTGAACAAATTATACGATCGAACCTTGACGAGTCTATTTTCATATGAAAGTAACGAAACGATCATATGAACAGTATACCGAGAGATATTAAAGTTCTCGTGAGACAGGGCCAGAACGGTTTCTGGGTCCCCTATCGTGACTTTGAAAATTTACCATAAATTATCCAGAATGAATTAGAAGTCATGCCTTATATGTGCAGATTCCTTTTTGAGTATAGTTTCATTAGAAACAAACAGAATCAGTATTGAAACCCTGTACAGAGAGATATTCAAGTTGTAATGCACGAAGGTCAGTGTAGTCGACCCCTGTAACATGGGTGAACTTAACTAATAAACTGTACCAATTGGCCCAACCAAAAATTCTAGAAATAAATCCATGGATGGATATATGAGTCTAAATTTAGGGAAAATTTACGGAATCAGTTTCCAAGTTGTGAAACTCGAGATACGATTTTTAAGGCGACAGCGACGCAGTTTTCCAGTTTGCCTGGAAATGTCAAATTGGTCGGTGCCATAAGTGGTTTTGGCTTGTTAACCCCTCGTGTCCGACACCGGCAACGGTCTCGGGTTCGGGGTGTTACAGAAACCACTTCTCGACTAGGGTCAATTTTGGGCTGTCACAACTCTCCCCCACTTAAGAAATTTTCGTCCCCGAAAATCTTACCGGTAAATAGGTTTGGGTATCGCTCTTTCATAGAGTCCTCAAGTTCCCAAGTGGCTTCTTCAATTCCGTGCTTACGCCACAACACCTTCACTAATGGGATTTTCTTATTGCGCAACTCTTTTACTTGGCAAGATCGAATGCGAACCGGCTCTTCTTCATAACTCAAATTAGGCTGAACCTCGACCTCAGATGGAGTGATTACGTGTGTCGGGTCAGACCTATATCGTCGAAGCATCGAGACATGGAAAACGTTGTGAATCTTTTCAAGCTCAGGGGGTAAAATTAATCGGTACGCTACTGGCCCAACTCGTTCGGATACTTCATACGGACCGATGAACCTCGGACTCAATTTGCCCTTACGGCCAAATCTAAGCACCTTTTTCTAGGGTGAGACTTTGAGAAATACCTTGTCTCCAACCTGATATTCAATGTCTTTTCTTCTCAAATCCGCATACGACTTTTGGCGATCCGAAGCAGCTTTCAAACTTTCACGAATTACTCGAACTTTCGCTTCGGCATCCTTAATCAAATCAACCTCAAGATTTTACTTTCACTAAGTTCACCCGAATAATGGGGTACGACATTTACGATCGTATAAAGCCTCGTAAGGCGCCATCTTAATACTTGATTGAAAACTATTGTTGTGCGAATTCAATCAAAGGTAAATACCGCTCCATGAACCACTAAACTCAAGGATGCAACATCTCAACATATCCTCGAGTATTTGAATTATCTGTTCGGATTGACCATCAGTTTGGGGATGAAAAGCAGTGCTAAAATGCAGCTTGGTACCCAAAGCCTCTTGCAATTTCTTCCAAAATCGCGACGTAAATCTTGGGTCTCTATCCGACACGATAGAAATAGGCACCCATGCAATCGAACAATTTGGGAGATGTATAATTCTGCCAATTTATCGAGCGAAAAATCCGTGCGGACAGGGATAAAATGAGACGACTTAGTCAATCTATCAACAACAACCCAAATCGTATCCTTCTTACTCGCTGACAATGGCAGTCCAGATACAAAATCCATGGTGACTCGATCCCATTTCCACTTGGGTATCGTGATCGGCTGAAGTAATCCCGATGGCACTTGATGTTCCGCTTTCACTTGTTAACATATCAGACACCTTGAAACAAATTCAGAAATGTCTCGTTTCATACCGGGCCACCAAAATTGGCATTTCAGGTCATTGTACATTTTAGTACTACCCGGGTGGACTGACATTCGACTACTATGAGCCTCGCTCAAAATCATCGAAACCAGTTCCGGATTCCTTGGAATACATAATCGACCCTTGAACGTTAAGCAATCATTGTCGTCAATCTGAAATTCTGATTCTTCATTCGAAACGCATTCATCTCGTTTAGGGACCGATTCAGCGTCGACCTTCTGAGATTCAAGTATTTGATGAATTAATGACTGTTTGGCCTCTAATTCAACTACTAGCACCTCATCGGGTGAAACGGATAGGTGAGCATCCATCGCTCTTAAAGCAAACAGTGCTTTACGACTTAAAGCATCAGCCACCACGTTGGCCTTTCCCGGGTGATAATCAATGACAAGTTCATAGTCTTTCAACAACTCAAGCCAACGTCTTTGTCGCAGATTTAGATCTCTTTGAGTCATCAAATATTTAAGACTTTTGTGGTCCGAATAAATATGACACCTTTCTCAAAACAAGTAATGTCGCCATATTTTCAAGGCGAACACTATGGCTGCTAGTTCAAGGTCATGGGTCGGATAGTTTCTCTCATGCGGCTTTAGTTGTCTCGACACGTAAGCCACAACTCGACCTTCTTGCATTAACACACAACCTAACCCAAGCAAGGATGCGTCATCTTGATATGACAAACTCTTTACTGGACTCATTTGTACTAGTACCGGGCCTCGGTTAAACAGTTTTTAGTCGATCGAAACTTTCTTGACAAATGTTCGACCACTCGAACTTAACATCTTTTTGGAGTAGTTTTGTCAACGGTGCAGCTATCATCGAAAAACCCTTTACAAACCGTCAATAGTATCCGGCAAGCCCCAAAAAGCTCCTAACTTCCGTAACATTCACTAAGAATTCGTAGTGACCGTACCTCGTTCTAAAAGCAGTCTTGGGTATGTCCGATTCTCGGACCCTCAACTGATAGTACCTCGACCTCAAATCTATCTTTGAAAACACTGAGGCTCCCTTTAATTGGTCAAACAAATCGTCAATTCGTGGCAACGGATATTTATTCTTTATTGTTACTTTATTCAACTGATGATTGTCGATGCACAATCTCATAGTTCCATCCTTCTTCTTCACAAACAATACTGGTGCGCCCTATGGAGAAAAACTCGGTCGAGCGAAACCTCTATCCGTCAATTCTTGCAATTGAACCTTCAATTCCTTTAATTCCGTTAATGCCATACGATACGGGGCTATTGAGATTGGCGTAGTACCAGGTACAACTTCGATGTCAATTCCACTTCTCGAACCGGTGGCAATCCGGAACTCCTCGGAAAACATCTGAATACTCACAAACCACTCGTACCGATTCGAGTTTCCTTTCGTCTCTTTACTTTCAAACACATACGCAAGGTATGTTTCACACCCTTTTTCACATATCTCCGAGCGGTCATAGAAGATATTATCACGACACTCCTTTTAAATCGAGAGACTCGACTCGGACTACCTCATTATTTGCACTCCTCAAATCAATGGTTTTCCTTTTGCGATCCACCATCGCATCATGTACGGTCACCAATCCATACCAAGAATAACATCGAATTCATCAAATGGTAGAAGCATCGATCGGCGGAAAACAGATTCTCAAATTATTAGGGGCATCTCTTGCACACTTTATCAACGAAAATACGTATTGACCCAAAGGGTTTGACACTCGAATTACGAACTCGAGAGACTCAACAGTAGAGTCTTCTTCGGATGCTAAGGTTTCACATACATATGAATGAGTAGAACCGGGGTCAATCAATGCAATCACACTAGTATCAAAGAGAGTAAAAGTACCAGTGATAACGTCAGGGGAGGATGCCTCCTCTCGTGCGCAGATGGCATAGGCTCTAACGGGAGCACGGGTCTCGGATCGGACAGCCGTATCAGAGGCTCCTCTCTGATTTCCACCCCTACCTCCAGAAATTCTCGGGGGCCTACCTCTAGCCGTTGTTCCACTAGGTCTTGCACCTTGCATCTTATTTTTCTCATCTAGCTCCGTGCAATCTCTAATGAAATGGTCCTTCGAACCGCATCCATAACAGGCCCTATTGACAGACTTACCCCAACATTCACCTAGGTGTCGCCTTCCACATTGGGGGCATTCAGGTCTCTCTTGACGATTATTGCCCACACTAGCTACCGAAGTAGCTCGGGAGTCCGTTAATGGTCGGGCTCTGATGGAAATTCCCGCAGTCGCCCTCGACTTATTAGTGTCCTCTCTGAACTTCTTTACAGCCGAGAATGGAGCTTTACTCGTCGATCTTTTACGATAATCTCTTGCTTCAAATTCAGCCTTCTTCTTCTCCTTTCCAAGTTCTTCTGCCTTGCAGGCTCGTTCGACTAGTGTTACGAACTCCTTTATCTCCAAAATACCCACTAGTAGCTTTAACTCTTCATTCAATCCTTCTTCAAAACTTTTGCACATAGCAACCTCATCAGCCACACACTCCCGGGCATACCGACTGAGTCTTACGAACTCATATTCGTATTTAGATACTGTCATATGGCCTTGCTTGAGTTCCAAGAATTCCTTACGCTTCTGATCGATGAACCGTTGACTAATATATTTCTTTCGAAATTCTGATTGAAAGAAATCCCAAGTAACGCGTTCGTTTGGGACTATGGAAATTAAAGTCCTCCACCAATAATAAGCTGAGTCTCGTAACAAGGATATAGTACACTTAAGACATTCATCGGGTGTGCATGACAGTTCATCTAACACTCGAATGGTGTTATCGAGCCAGAACTCGGCCTTTTCGGCATCATCAGTAACTAGGGCCTTGAACTCCTCACCCGCTTCCTAATCAGGTCTGGTGGTTTACTCAGCCTCACAGGATCAAGAATCGGAGGCATTGCGGGCTCTTGGGGCGGAGTATTTGAATTCGGGAATGGTTGGACAGCCGGGTTGGTTCGGGCATATTGCCCGACCCACTCATTCATCATGGTGAAGAAGGCTTGTTTCGCCCCTTCATTTTGATTATTTGCGGATGACTGAGGCTCAACAAGGAGTGTCCCTTGCGCGGGAGCAGCCGCTACACTTTCAACGTCATCCGCCAAGGGTCTCTCTACCCCGGGTTCCATTTGCTAATCAAAACAAAAATTTCAACCGTCAGAAGTCATCACATTTTTAAGCACTAACAATTTGGCATGTATAGCTAGACTCACACGCGCTATGGTAGTCCTAGAACCGACTAAACCATAGCTCTGATACCAATTAAATGTAACACCCCAAACCCGTGACCGTCACCGGATTTGACCACGAGGTGTTACCGGGCTTACTTTACTTATTCCTCTCTTGGAAAATTTTTTTGTTTTCCTTTTTCTGTTCCAGGCAGGCTAGTTAACTGCGTCACTGCCACCTTAAAAATCATATCTCGAGTTCCAGAACTTGAACACCAAATCCGTAAATTTTCCCAGAATTTAGACTCATATATCCATCCATGGATTTATTTCTAGAATTTTTGGTCGGGCCAATTGGTACAGTTTATTAGTTAAAGTCACCCCTGTTTCAGGGTTCAACTACACTGACCTTTGCGCATTACGACCTAGATATCATCTAATACAGAGCTCTAATGCTCATGCCGTTTGTTTCTAATGAAACTAGACTCAAAGGAGAATATATGCATATAAGGCATGACTTCTAATTGTTTCTGGATAATTTATGGTAAATTTTCAAAGTTGAAACAGAGGATCCAGAAACTGTTCTGGCCCTGTCTCACGAAATCATGAATATCTCCCAAATTACCGCTCATATGGTCTTTTCGTTTTGTCCATATGAAAATAGACCCATCAAGCTTCGGGTACATAATTTTCTTAGCAATTAATTCCACTTCTACTATTTTTGGTGATTTTTCGATCTCATATCACTGCTGCTGTCCGCAACAGTTACTGCAGTAGACTATGCCAATTTCATGAATCTTTCCTTGGCCTTACTAATCATTCATCATACATGGCACAACTATGGCCACCTTATCAAAATTAAGGTTTCTAAGACCCGTGGCTATAGGTTCTAGCATCCCACTCAAACGACCACATAGGCCATTTTCACATGGCTTAAAGTTTACAACCCAAAATTCAACAAAACAAAATAGCCCATACATGCCAAATGTTCTCCTAGGTTGACTAAGAAGACAATACCAAAATTGCTAGCCGGTGTGATGACTTCGTTGACGGCTCCGAGCACACAAAATAGACGAGTCCGAGAGACCTAAAATGGGTGACAAGAAAAACACCGAGTGAGTTTATAACTCAATAAGTCACAAGCACTTCACAATTATCCATTGGCTAAATTCATCACAAAGTAAAACAATGAAACAAGGCTAATTGTTCCTATCCATATCGAACTATACCATAGTTCCTTAGGCCTTTCGGTTCAATCTCATACCAAGTCATACATTCACATTTCATATTTTATTCAATAAGATATTTGAGGCATTTTTATACACCAACTCATTTTCACCACAATCTCACAATTGTAATCATCACCTAGATTTAAAGCTTACCAAGCTCAACCCCGAGCATGAACATAGTGCCTATTCGCCATGAGCTCAAGGTACTTACCCAATCCGCTGTCCGTGATTAACTCGATAATGTCGCACACTCAGTGCCAATAGTTATGCGAAAGCATATATTGAGTCCGCACACTTAGTGCTATATATATATTCAGCTCGCACACTTAGTGCTATATAATCAAACTCGCACACTTAGTGCTGTACAAATTTTAAACCCGCACACTTAGTGCCAATCTTGTCACCGTGCCCATTTAGACCCGCACACTTAGTGCCGAAATCAACAACTCAATACATCACACCTCTTTTCCTTTCATTCAATACTTTCATCACCACATACATACATGTATATAAATTTATCATTCCTTTCGGCATAATTACATAGACATTATGTCTATTTAAATCAATACCAAATACATGCTTAGTGCCTTACCTTGTGTTGGGTAAAATAGTTCCAAGTCGGCTACTCGACGACCTTCGCCTTTCCCTTGCTTGATTCTCCTCCTTTAACTCCTTGAGCTTGATTAATAAATCAACTAGTTTAATCATCTTGCTAAACATTTACAATTCAATTACACATGCATATGTATGTTTGTATATTCGGCAACTATTCTTACTAATCACCCATTTGGTCGATTATACACATAACCGAATATGCACCAAAAACTTGATTCAACATCGCCTACATAATCACTTTAATGGCCGAATATATACAACATCTTAGGTACTCATTCATGGGCCGATTATGCATGTTGATGTTGAGGCCAACTACATGGTTAATACCACTCATGAATGGCACACATTTTACTAGCTAATGCTTTACATATTGTAGCTCAATACACATCTATCATTTACTTCATAACCAAACAACATCACAAGAAAATACATACTTTGAGATAATATATATCATACCAATACATCATGTGCAAACATATATACACATATAGGTGCAAGGTCAATCTCAAGGGTTCATACCCATCCAAAACACAAATTTTACCAATCAAGTAACAAGCATAAATCATGCTCATGAATGCACCATGGCGAATACATCACAACCATACCCTTTCAACTTCGGTCATGGTTAAACAAAGAATTCAAGGTTTTACTCAAGATTGCTACAAAGAAATTTCAAGAGTAGTCAATCCATCACTACATGCATCATTAGCAAGCTTCACATTTAGCATGCAATGGCTTTAACACAATAACAACCTTGGCCAAATACCATTTCCATGGCATAACAAGGATTTGAACCATGGCTAACATGAACATCAAGTTAGCAACTAAAACATGCATGAATCTCATGACACAACCTCAAACATATCTTAATCTTGATACAAGTATGACCAAATCTCCTTCTAGTTCTCTTCTAAACCATGCATGAAGCAAAATCCTTCCTTCTTCCTTAGTATTTTCGGCCAAAAGGGAATGAACAAGGATGAACCAATTTTTTCTTTGTTTTCTTTCTCTCATACACGGCAAAGGGGGCATCCATGCTCATTTTTTGTTCATTTCTTTAATGCTAGTTTTTATTTTATGACTTCCTACATACTCCACTAGCAAAACATGTTGGAAACATGTTTCCTTGCCCATAATCTTGTCATGGCCGGCCACTTATCCTTGTCAAATGGATTATTTGACATGCAACTCCATTTATTTTACTTCATTCTCTTATTAACCTCTTAAAATTAGCCACATCTATTTAAATCCTTTCACATGAGTCCTTTTTCTTTCAATTCACATTCAAATTAACTAAATCAAAGAATTCAAAATTCACACATGCATTTTCACATATTCTAGACAATAAATATTACGTTCGAACATTTCGGCGACTCGGTTTAGCGGTTCCGAAACCACTTCCCGACTAGGGTCAATTTTGGGCTGTCACAGGAATGGTTTGACCATATGAATTATATATGTGAATTATGTCTAGTAAAACAAGTTGAGCTGATAGGTACTTGAACAGGTAAATGACATTGAATTGAGTATTGAAATGGTTGAAATGGATATAGTATGATTGTGTATTGGTTGATGACTTTTGGCTGCATATTTGTGTCTTGAAATGGGTGGCAAAATGGCTGGGTAAAATGACTTATTTTTGTCCACAAGGGTAAAGACACGGGCGTGTGTCTTAGCCGTGTGTGGCACACGATCATGTTGCACGGCCGTGTGTCCTCTGGTGCTAAAATTAAAATAAAGTTAGTATGCTCCACACAGTCTCACATACGGACGTGTGACCGGCCGTGTTGTACAAGTTAGTATACCCCTTAATTTGCACACGGCCTAGCACACGGGCATGTGACTTGTCCATGTTACATGAGTCAGTATACCCTACAGGTTTGGGACGGCCTAGTACATGGCCTGGCACATGGGCGTGTGTGGCCAATTTGAAGGGCACATAGGCTAGACACATGGGCGTGTGGTTGGCCGTGTGACCCAAGTTAGTATGTATGCCCTGTTTCCACACGGCCAGAGACAGAGTGTGTCTGAAGCCGTGTAAAGCACACGGTCTGTTCACACGGGCGTGTGACCCCTGTATGGTTGAAATTTTTCGAAGTTTTTAAAAATTTTCGTATGTTATCGGTTTTGACTCGAACCACTTATAAAGCATGCTTAAGGCCTCGTAGGCTCTTATAAAAGACAATGTGATTATGTTGAATGATTTATGAGAATGAATGCTTTATGTTTGATAAATGTATGATATATGTTGTGAATTGATCGGTAATACCTTATAAACCTACTTTGGCGACGGATATGAGTTATAGGTGTTACATTTATTGGTATCAGAGCTAAGGTTTAGTTGATTTTAGGACTAACGTCAAGTATGCAAGAGTCTAGCTATATATGCCATATAGAAACTGCGATAGTGTGATGACTCCTAACATTTGAAAATGTGTTTTCATATAGTAAACGGATCCCAATCGAGCTATAGCCGATGATGTTGAGAGTATTGCGCCTACTCCCATGCAAGGGATAGTGCCATCTGATTCTAGACCTGTGACGGGTAATCAAGAAGGTATGGCTTAAGAAGCCTTCTTTCAAATGATGAATGAACAGTTCACTCAATTTATTCGTACGAACTCGGCTGCTCAACAACCTCCACCCCCTTCTAATCCCAAGCCCGTACCCGAATCTCCTCAAGGAGTTGAGCTTTTAAGATTGAATAAACATCCTGTTGACAAGATTCGTAAACACGGGGCTGAAGAGTTTAGAGCTAATATTGATAATGATCCTGAGAGAGTCGAGTTTTGGCTTTAAAATACGATCTGAGTGTTTGATGAACTTTCATGCACGCCAGTTGAATGTTTAAAGTGTGCCATTTCAGTGTTGAGAGACACATCATATCAATGGTGGAATACCTTGGTGTCTGTAGTATTGTAACGGCCCAATTTTTAGGTTTTCTGTGTTTCTGTGATTTTTAAAGTTTGTGTGTATTCTGGTTGGTTAAAATATATATTTTAGTAGGTTAGTGGGCCTTTAGAAGGCCCAAACTTAATTTAAATCCATAGTAGTCTTCAGAATTTTAATTTTATGAACAGGTGATGCAATTGGCGTTTGGGCTTTTAAGAGTAAAGGGGTAAAAGATGACACAAAAAAGAGTGTGGCGTAGTGGCAAGATGGCACCACTTAGGGGACAAGGAAGTGACGCCATAGAGGAAGCAAGGGGTCGAAGGTTCAAGTCTTGGCTCTTGCAATATATTTTGGTTTTTCTTTTCAATAAATCTGGAAGCAAGTAGGTGCACTTTAAAGTTTAATGTGTTGGATTTATGACACAAATGAGTTGATGGCCTAGTGGTGGTGGCGTGAGTTGGCATGTGAGAGGACTTTGGTTCGAATCCCTTGGCACGCAAAGGTTGATTATTTTGCTATGTTGGGACGGCAAGAGTTGGTGTTGGTTTTAAACTCTGGTGATGGAGGGATCCCACATCGGGAAGCTAACATAAGAGTAGGTGGAGAGCTGGCTTTAAATAGGGCAAACCATGAGGAGAGTAGGCATACCCTTCTTAGCTGATCCCTTTCGCTTTGTGATGTGTTCGTTTGGGTTGGGCGTCAGCTAAGAGTGTTTGGAGCGCGGATTAACTGAAGTCTCCTAACAGGTGTGTATTTCTCATTACTCTAGCAGTAGGACAGCTATTTCGGGCCGCGATGGGTTGAAATGGGCCATGTGGTCCCAATGGGTCCGTAGGCCCGGGTGGATAAGTTTTAGAATTACTAAAATACCCCTGTAGGGTAGGACTACCGATTTACCCCTGGAGCGTAAAATGACTATTTTGCCCCTCGTGTGATGATTGGATTAGTTGACGTGGATTTATGTTAGTTATCGTTAATTCGTAAGTCTAATATGTTAGTGATCAATTATAGGATTATCGCGTGGGAGATATCGTCATCAATCATCATCAACTAGGTATGTAAACGACACCCTCCCTTAAACTGAATCGGTAAAAATTGAAATACCGAAACGTTGGTATTTTGTGAACTCGCGAGCGTGCGAGTGCTCGTGAGACAGTTGTTAATGAATATGGTGCATTTGGACAATTAGAGTGCAGAGTGTACATTTTCGTGCGCAACGGTATTTTTGGGCTTAATGGGCCGAAAACGGGCCAATGGGCCAACAGGCCCACTTTGGTAAAAGACGAGGTAAGTACTTCTAATTACTTGGTAAACGTTAGAATGAGCATGAAACCTTAGCAATAGGTAATAATTACTGAAATACCCTTATGCATGCAAAATTACGATTTTACCCGTAAGGTTATTTTTTCTGAAAAGCATGATGTTTTGTTTCTGTATACGTATGCCATGACATATTATTTCTGTTACATGGGACATGGGTTTATATTGATGGAGGAAGCGTTCTGGTAGCCTCGTTACAATCTGGTGGCCTCACCACATATATCTGTTCTGGTGACTTCGTCATAATATCTAGCAGCCTCGCTGCAATCTGGTGGCTTCGCCACATATATATATCTGTTCTGGTGGCCTAGCCATAATATCTATATCTGGTGACTTTGTCACAATATCTTGTAGACTCGCTGTAATTTCTGTGGTGTGTAGCGGTTGGGTGGGTCGAGTAGTCTCCCCACATGGGGTAAGGCTGGTACGGGGGTGTTATGGATGGCTCTGGGTTGGGATTTCTGCATTCATGATATATTTGTTCTGTATCTACTATGGGCCTATGGGTTTCATTCTGATTTTTATACTAGGCCAAGGCCCAGATAAGTCTGACTCTGAGGTTTGATCTGTTTTGGGCTATAGTTGGGTTATGTTACACACTAAGTTTACCGAATTCACCCTTTATTTTCATCTCTGCAAGAAATCCCCAACCATAGTGGGCTTGGAGTTGTAAGGGATTCGGAGTGGCCACATCATCTGCAAAGTTGGTTTTTCTAAGTTAGTTTACTTTTATTATTTTTATATTATGATTTAATTTTGGGTTTTAAGTTGTAATAAGGCCGCTATTTAAAATTCTTTTTTCCACTATGGTTTTATTTTCTGATTATATTTATACTATGACTAAACTGCTAGTGTTAGGTCATGCATGGTTTTCAAAATTAATGAACGTTTTCAAGACTCAACAAGAACAACAAATGGATAGCTTAAAGATTGATAAACCGGCTTTTCATTCAGCCGCTGTTTTTACAAAGACCACCCCAATCACTTAAACCAGCGAATGCATACTAAGTCGTAAGTCCATGTGAAACGTCAGATCTGGCCATAATGTCTGGACCGGGTTTGGGGTGTTACATGTAGTGGTATCAGAGCCAAGTTGCAACAACTCGACTATGGAACGGGTCTAAAAATGGGAGTTTGTAAAGAAACACTGAATAAAGGTTTTTGAAAATCAATTTTTTTTGGAACTTGATTATAAATTGTTTTCAAGAATGTTTCCAATTTTTTCTCTTTACAAATAGATGATTTTAAAGATTAAAATCGGTTTTCTAAAATTAGGTTTTTTAGAAGGTGGCACACCGAATCTTCGGCCCAAGTCTGTAAGTTTTCTAAGCCTTTCTGATTGTTTCTGAAATATCTGTTATATGCTTGTACAAAACCTTATCATGGTACTTTAGTTAGGGTAACACCGAACTACGTAAACTCGATAAGTAGACTCGATCAGTAGCTAGGCTATCGCAAAAGGAAACAAACTCAAACTCTGAATTACTGTTATTCATAAGACATCTGTAATAAACACTGAAATATTAAACTTATTTATAAAATTCTTAATCAGATAATACAAAATGAATACACGAGCAGCTCGTGGAAGAGGCTATGGACATGGCCGAGGTAATGCTTAGGCTGAATCTTCATCTTCAGGACATGTGCCGGTAGCAGATGCATCGGTACCACCGGCAACGGAGGTAGAGTCTCATGATCGAGGTGCCGGGGACGATGCTCTGTCCCAGGCAATGCTCCGTGTTTTGGAAAGGGTTACTGGGGCAAGTACGAGAAATGGAATTCGGGGGTCTATTTCTGAGCAGCTCCGGGCCAATGGAGCAGAGATATTTAAGGGCGTATCTGGTGTAGCTCCGAATATGGCTGAGTATTGGTTAGAAGCCACAGAGCGGATTATGGATGATCTGGACTGATCTGTGGAGCAGAAGCTGAAGGGAGCCATATCGTTACTCAGGGATGAGGCTTATCGGTGGTGGCTCACGGTGAGAGATAGAACTCCTCTTGACAAGATAACTTGGGAGTCGTTTAAGACGACCTTCAAAGGAAAGTATGTTGGGGCTAGTTCGTGGACGCCATGGAAAGAATTTCTGAACCTGGTCCAAGGGAGTAAGTCAGTGGTTGAGTATGAGTCTGAGTTTCTGAGACTGAGCCGGTATGCTTCTGGGATTGTCGCTACAGAGTATGAGCGTAGCGTACGCTTCGAGGATGGTCTAAGAGATATACTTAGGGTACTGATTACTCCACATAGGGAGCATAACTTCACTGCTTTAGCAGAGAAAGCTAAGATAGCTGAGGAAGTGAAGCATACAGAAAGAAAGAATCGTGAGAAAGATCAGAACTATTTTAGGAGAGATTCAGGACTTTCAGGTGGTATGAACAGGAATGTTAAGAGAGCAAGGGTAATGGAGCCAGTTCGAGTAGTACCGATGAATGCTGTTAGACCACAGGATTGTAGGAAATGTGGGAAGATGCATATGGACGAGTGTCGAAAATGTTCTGGTGCTTGTTTTTGATGCGGATCTATGGAGCATAGGGTTAAGGATTGTCCCAGGAACCAGATCAGGTTCAAGTTTTAGAGCAGAGGTTCGTTCAACCAGTGAGGGGTGGACCACAGTTTCCGAGAGGACGTGGGCAAGGAAGAGGTGGTAATGGAAACGGTCGAGGAAGAGGAGCGAATGACAGGGGTGCTGGATTTGCTAAGGCTCGTCAGCCGGCGTTGGTGTATGCAGCTCATTGCCGAGAGGAGGGTGATGCACCTGACGTCATAACTGGTACGTTTCTGATTTCCAGTATGCCATACACTGCATTGATAGATGTTGGGTCTACCCATTCATATGTTGCATGTGCTATATCTGGGTTGCTGGGTGTGCGCTCTGAGGAGACCGTGAGTGGGGTATCTGTACTAAGTCCTTTAGGTCACTCGGTTAGGGTAGATAAACTGTATAGAGATTTGCCTATAGAAACTCAAGGAAAAGTTTTCTCTGGAGATCTGATCGAGCTACCTTTCGGAGAATTCGATCTCATTTTGGGAATGGATTGGCTTGTTAAGCATAGGGCTACTTTGGATTGTGCTGCTAAGCAAATAATGTTAAAGACCACAAAGGATGAGGAGGTTTTGGTGATAGGCGAGCGTAGGGATTATCTGTCTAATGTGGTGTCGGCATTGAGAGCCGAGAAATGGATTCGAAAGGGATGTGAGGCTTATTTGGCATTTGTAAGCCAATCGGAAACTGAGGATCTGACAGTGGATAAAGTTAGAACCGTCAAGGATTTTCAAGATGTTTTTCCAGAGGAGCTTCTTGGTTTGCCCCCGAACCTGGAGGTTGAGTTTGGAATTGACTTGTTTCCTGGAATGGCATCGGTGTCCATTGCACCTTATAGGATGGCACGAAAGGAGTTGGTGGAACTGAAAGCCCAAATTCAAGAGTTATTGGATAGATGCTTCATTAGACCTAGTGTGTCTTCGTGGGGAGCACCAGTGTTGTTTGTAAAGAAGAAAGATGGGTCAATGCGGATGTGCATCGATTATCGGTAGTTGAACAAACTGATGATTAAGAATAAGTACCCACTGTCGAGAATCGATGATTTATTCGACCAACTTAGGGAGCATCAGTATTTTCCAAGATTGACCTTCGATCTGGGTATCATCAGTTGAGGGTTAAGGAGGTGGATATTCACAAGACGACATTCAGAACTCAGTATGGTCACTATGAGTTCTTAGTTATGCCATTTGGGTTGACGAATGCACCTGTGGCATTTATGGATCTGATGAATCTAGTGTTCTAGCCATACTTGGATCTATTCGTGGTTGTCTTTAACGATGATATTCTGGTTTATTCTAAAACTGAGGAGAAGCATGATGAGCGTCTTTGTATTGTGGTGTAAGTGCTGATGGAGAAGGAGCTTTATGCAAAATTAAGTAAGTGTGAGTTCTGGTTGAGAGAGGTAACTTTCTTGGGGCATGTTGTCTTTGCTGAAGGGATCAAGGTGGACCCTCGAAAGATTGAAGTGATTCTGGAATGGAAGCCACCGAGGTCAGTGTCAGAAATTCAAAGTTTTCTGGGTTTAGCTGGGTACTATAGAAGGTTTGTGGAAGGATTTTCTATGATGGCAGCGCCTTTGACAAAGCTTATAAGGAAGGGAGTATCATTTGTTTGGACTGAGAAACAACAGGAATCTTTTGAGAAGCTGAAGAAAGTTCTGACTGAGACACCTGTACTGATTCAGCCAGAGTTTGGAAAAGATTTTACCGTATGCAGTGATGCATCACATGTAGTGTTGGATTGTGTACTGATGCAAGAGGGTAAAGTGGATGCTTATGCATCGCGACAACTTAAACCACATGAAGTTAACTATCTTACTCATGATCTGGAGTTGGCATTGGTAATCTTTGCGCTTAAGATTTGGAGACATTACCTGTACGGAGAAAGGTGTATTATATATACAGATCATAAGAGTCTTGAGTACTTGCTGACTTAGAAGGAGCTGAACCTTAGGCAGCGGAGATGGATAGAGTTGCTTAAGGATTATGACTGCACGATTGAGTATCACCCAGGCAAAGCTAATATGGTGGTGATGCCCTAAGTCGTAGAATCAGATTCGATCGATCGAGAGCCATGTTTGCTCGTTTGAGTCTGTATGACGACGGTAGTTAGTTAGCAGAACTGTAAGTTAGGCCGACCTGGGTGGATGAGATTAAGGAAAAATAGTCGAGGGATGAGTCCCTGGTTTCTCGATTTCGGCAGGTTAAGAATGGGCATACTTCTGAGTTCGGACTGAACAGTGAGAGAGTTCTGTGTTACCATGGTAGAGTTTGTATTCCGAAGGACTCTGACTTGAGGTAAGCAATTCTGAAAGAAGCTCATGGAGGTCTATGTGCTATGCATCTTGGAAGGAGTAAAATGTATCGCGACTTAAAAGAGTTGTATTGGTGGCCTGGATTGAAACGAGAGGTAACAAAAGTTGTGGGAAAATATCTGGCTTGTCAACAAGTGAAAGCTGAACATCAATTACCTTCCAGACTTTTGCAGCCAGTGAAAGTACCACTTTGGAAGTGGGAGAGGGTAACCATGGATTTTGTGAGTGGGTTACCCTTGACACCGTCGAAGAAGGACTTGATTTGGGTAGTTGTGGATAGGTTGACCAAATTTGCTCATTTCATACCTGTCCACACTGATTATTCACTTTAGAAGTTAGCCAAATTGTATGTGACGAAAATAGTGCGACTTCACGGAGTGCCAGTCTCGATTATTTCTGATCGAGATCCTAGATTCACATCTCAGTTTTGACAAAAGTTGCATGAGGCGTTGGGTACGTGGTTGAACTTTAGTACAGCCTTTCATCTTCAGACTGATGGTTAGTCGGAAAGGGTTATTTAGATTCTAGAAGACATGTTGAGGGGATGTGTTATCGACTTTCGAGGCAGTTGGGAGGATTACTTACCGTTGGTAGAGTTTGCATACAACATCTGTTATTAGGCAAGTATTCAAATGGCTCCTTATGAGGCACTGTATGGGCGAATATGTCGTACACCTAGTTGTTGGACCGAGTTGGGTGAACGACAGGTTCTTGGACCTGAGTTGGTGGCAGATACTGAGGATAAGGTCAAGTTGATTAGAGACCGGTTAAAGGAAGCATCTGATAGACAGAAGTCATATGCAGATTTGAAGCACAAGGAAATTGAGTACTCTATGGGTTATATGGTCTTCTTGAAGGTTTCGCCTTGGAAGAAAATATTAAGGTTTGGGAGGAAAGGCAAGTTAAGTCCGCGGTTCATTGGGCCTTATCGGATTCTTAAGCGAGTGGGTCCAGTGGCATATCAGTTGGAGCTACCTCCAGAGTTGAATAGGATTCATGATGTCTTTGACATCTCTATATTAAGGCGGTATCGTTCTGACCCTACTCATGTTGTGCCGGTTGCAGAGATCAAGGTCCAAACAGACTTGACTTTTGAGGAAGAGCCTGTGTAGATTTTGGATCAAGATGTTAAGATTTTGAGGAGGAAATCAGTTCCGCTAGTAAAGGTGTTGTGGCGTAATCATGGCAAAGAGGAAGCTACTTGGGAGCCAGAAGTAGCGATGCGTCAACAATATCCTTATCTGTTTGATTCAGGTAAAATTTCGAGGACGAAATTTCTTTAAGGAGGGTAGAGTTGTAACTCCCCAATTTTCAAGTTTTCTTTGTTTCTGTGATTTTTAAAATTTTTGTGTGTTCTGGTTGGTTAAAATATATATTTTAGTAGGTTAGTGGGCCTTTGGAAGGCCCAAACTTAAGTCAAATCTGTGGTAGTCTTCAGAATTTTAATTTTATGAACAGGTGATGCAATTGGCATTTGGGCTTTTAAGAGTAAAGGGGTAAAAGATAACACAAAAAGGAGTGTGGTGTAATGGAAAGGTGGTGCCACTTAGGGGACATGGAAGTGACGCCATAGAGGAAGCAAGGGGTCCAAGGTTCAAGTCTTGGCTCTTGCAATATATTTTGGTTTTTCTTTTCAATAAATCTGGAAGCAAGTAGGTGCGCTTTAAAGTTTAATGTGTCAAATTTATGACACAAATGAGTTGATGGCCTAGTGGTGGTGGCGTGAGTTTTCATGTGAGAGGACTTTGGTTTGAATCCCTTGGCATGCAAAGGTTGATTATTTTGCTATGTTGGGATGGCAAGAGTTGGTGTTGGTTTTAAACTCTGGTGATGGAGGGATCCCACATCGAGAAGATAACATTAGAATAGATAGAGAGCTAGCTTTAAATAGAGCAAACCATGAGGAGAGTAGGCAAACCCTTCTTGACTGATCCCTTTCGCTTTGTGACATGCTCGGTTGGGTTGGGCATTAGCTAAGAGTGTTTGGAGCGCGGATTAACTGCAGTCTCCTAACAGGTGTGTATTTCTCAATACTCTAGCAGTAGGACGGCTATTTCAGGCCGCGATGGGCTAAAATGGGCCATGTGGTCCCAATGGGTCCGTAGGCCCTAGTGGATAAGTTGTAGAATTACTAAAATACCCTTGTAGGGTAGGACTACTGATTTACCCTTGGAGCGTAAAATGACTATTTTGCCCCTCGTACGTAAATGACTAACTTGTGTGATGATTGGGTTAGTTGACGTGGATTTATATTAGTTATCGTTAATTCGTAAGTCTAATGTGTTAGTGATCGATTGTAGGATTATCGCGTGGAGATATCGTCATCAATCGTCATCAACCAGGTGTGTAAACGACACCCTATCTTAGACTCAATCGATAAAAGTCGAAATACCGAAACATTGGTATTTTGTTAACTCGCGAGCGTGCGAGTGCTCGTGGGACAGTTGTTAATGAATATGGTGCATTTGGATGATTAGAGTGCAGAGTGTGCATTTTTTTGCACAACGGTATTTTTAAGCTTAATGGGCCAAAAACGGGCCAATGGGCCAACTGGCCCACTTTGGTAAAATGACGAGGTAAGTACTTCTGATTACTTGGTAAATGTTAGAATGAGCATGAAACTTTAGCAATAAGTAATAATTACTGAAATACCCTTATGCATGCAAAATTACGATTTTAACCATAAGGTTATTTTTTTCTAAAAAGCATGATGTTTTGTTTCTGTATACGTATGCGATGACATATTATTTCTGTTGCATGGGACATGGGTTTATATTGATGGAGGAAGCGTTACGCGACCTCGCTACAATCTGGTGGCCTCACCACATATATCTGATACAGTGACTTCGTCACAATATCCGCGACCTCATTTGCAATCTGGTGGCTTCACCACATACATATATCTGTTCTGGTGGCCTAGCCACAATATCTGTATCTGGTGACTTCGTCATAATATCTGGCAGCCTCGCTGCAATTTCTATGGTGTGTAGCGGTTGGGTGGGTCGAGTAGTCTCCCCACATGGTGTAAGGCTGGTACGGGGGTGTTATGGATGGCTCTAGGTTGGGATTTCTGCATTCATGATATATTTGTTCTGTATCTGCTATGGGCCTATGGGTTTCATTCTAATTTTTATACTGGGCCAAGGCCCAAATAAGTCTGACTCTGAGGTTTGATCTGTTTTGGGCTATGGTTGGGTTATGTTACACACTGAGTTTACCGAACTCACCCTTTATTTTCATCTCTGCAGGAAATCCCCAACCATAGTGGGCTTGGAGTTGTGAGGGATTTGGAGTGGCCACATCATCTTCAAAGTTGGTTTTTCTAAGTTAGTTTATTTTTATTATTTTTATATTATGATTTAATTTTGGGTTTTAAGTTGTAATAAGGCCGTTATTTAAATTTCTTTTTTCCGCTATGGTTTTATTTTCTGATTATATTTATACTATGACGAAACTGCTAGTGTTAGGCTGCGCGGGTTTTCAAAATTCATGAACATTTTCAAGACTCAACAAGCACAACAAATTGATAGCCTAAATATTGATAAGCTGGCTTTTCATTCAACCGTTGTTTTTACAAAGACCACCCTAATCACTTAAACCAACGAATGCATACTAAGTCGTAAGTCCATGTGACATGTCAGATCTGGCCATAACGTCTGGGCCGGGTTTGGGGTGTTATAGGTGAGTTCACGCTTCGCATAGGAGGCGAAACACTCACCTTTCAAGCTCGCAACTCTGACAACACATCAGAAGTTGAAGGTGATCGTCTAAACCATTCTATTAAAACTGACCACATGATACAGCCCACTTTGCAGGAGATAAGTCTGAAGAAAGTACATGAGCCACTCTCAAGCAACAGTAGAGGTTCTATTCATGAAGAACGAAGGCTGCAATTAGAGGAGCTACATGAATGGCGAACACATAAATCGAGAACACACGATAAATGGAAACTACGCCAGAACGAGACCGATACCTCTCCAAATCAACTTAAGATTGGTGATAAAGTCTTATTAGATGCCGCAGATCCCCACATTGTCACTACCATACTGAATGAGGAAATCCCTCTTACGGTACTCAGTATTTTTACATTGAGTATGGTGGAGGTGAGTCATCCCAAGTTTGGCACTTTAAGGTAAAAAATACTCGTTTAAAACCTTATTTTAAGATTGATAGTAGGAATGAGGAGTATAAACTCCTCGAACCACCATGATCATTCAACGGAGAGGTAAGTCGAGCTTAGACTATAAATAAGCGCTTATTGGGAGGCAACCCGAGCACTAACTGTATTAACTTCTTCCAAAATTTAGTCTTCAACATCTAACTTACTAACAGAGCTCTTTAATACAGGTTTTCCGCAGCGACATGGCTAAGCACACGGGCGTGCTTATGGCCGTGTGAAAACAGGGCAAGGATTTCCCTAACATAGGCTACGATACAATGCCACGACCGTGCGACATGGCCGTGGTCAAGCCTGCCAAAACAACACGGGCGTGCGACATGCCCGTGTGGAAGACCCGTGGTTGAAACTGCCAAACGAACACGAGTGTGAGACACACCCGTGTCTAGCACCCGTGGGCCACACTGTCAGAATAACACGAGCGTGCAAAAACCTACACGACCGTGGGAGAAGCGAACCACGCCAGACACGGTCATGCGACACGATCATGTAGCCACATGGCCTATACACATGGGCGTGTGAGAAGGCCGTGTGACGACATCACAATTCGCGACAAACACGAACGGAACACGAACCACGCGGGCGTGTGCACCGGCTGTGCCACTCAAAAAATTAGAATAATTATCTTATTTTATTTTTCTTTTATTAAGTTTTTATGATTCATTTGTTTTCCTTTTAAAAATAGCTTACCTTCAGAGTCAAGCTTGCCATCCAGAGTTATCTCCAATACTCGATCTCGCCAATCCATGAATATCATCCATTCTTAATACAAGAAGTTTCACTTCTCCCCCTATCTTCTTTTTATAATTTAATATCTATCTTTGTACATTGACGACAATGTACATCTTAAGTGTGGGGGGTATTTATTTCATTATCAGAAAAATCCCTGAATGATTGCCTTGTTCTCTTGAAAAGCTTTCATATCATATTTAGGATAAATTTTAATTAATTTATGATTTTGACTGATATATCTTGAATTAAAACATAAGCAATTATGCATTGATTGTTTAAACTTTAAGACATTAGAGAATCAAGCATGATGAGTTGATTTTTAAGAATTCAAAATCTTAGGTTGTTTCCCTAAAGTTTAGGTATTACTTTGAATTGGAATTCACAAGTTTTTAACATCAAAAAACCATAATTTTTGTGAGATTTTTGAGCCTTTTGAACATCTATTAATTCTTTCATGCTCACTTTTATTATTTCTTTGACTGCGTCAGTATTGAACTGTTTTTCTAGAACTTGCTTGATTATGCATGTCGAGACCACACCATTTGATTTGATATGTCAAAATGATTAAGGCACTTAGGATTAACCCACTCATGCCATGAAAAACCTACCTCCACGATTAACCCCTAGTAAACTCCCTTGAGCCTAACAAGCCATTCTTTGTATTACCCTTAATATTAACCCTTAACCTATTATTATTGAAATTCCCTAAATTAATCCCTATTTTTGTTGAGATTTGAGTTGAATGGATTGCTTAGTTTTGTTCTGTTCATCATAGTTAGTCTATGTTATTTAACTTGTTCTTAAAAAAAAAACTATGTATATTTATTAGTAATTCCATATTCTGAGAAGAAGCTCTGTTGTACGCAAGTGAAGATTAACTCTTTTTCTAGTTAGCCAATTTTTCAATTCAACCTTGATTCTAACCCTTTCTTTCAGCTTGTGACCACACCCCCTAACCAAGCCTTATTACAACCCTTTAAAGACTTTTTGATTGATGTATCATCTTAAACTATAGTGGTGGAGATTTGATTTTCATGCAAGCCTATGGTAATGACTTTTCATTATTGACTATTGAGTGCTTCATTTATTGTCCTTAAACACCTTGAGCGATTTGAGTGAATCTTTTGTGAGGATGTAAAACTCTGTGATATTCTGAATCAGAAGTAATTACTTAGATGAGGGGAGACACCTATGTTTGCATGATAAAATGCTCAACTTGGAATGTTTGGAACTTTTATGTTCTTTTAGTTGAATTCTCAATGTATGATTACTTATGGATTAATGTGAGATATTATCGATAGAAATTATAAGTTGGGAAGAATTTATTTTGATTATGAGTTGAGAATTTTTCTTGAGGACAAGCAAATGCTTAAGTGTGGGGGTATTTGATAAACCATAAATTATACATATTTTTACCCCATGTTTAATGCATTTTATGGATGATTTCCCTTTAGAAATCGTTAATTCGATGCTCCTAATGCTTTAATTTCATGTTTTACACTTAGGAGAGCATAGCAGAGCAAAAGGAACGAGAAACGGGCCAAAACCGAAGAAAATGGGCCAAAGTACGAAATCAACATGGCCTGGACCTCCTCACACCGGCAGACCACATGGCCGTGTCAATTTGGCAGGCTTGAACACAGCTTGAAGTAATCAAACACAGGTGTGTCCCTGTCGAGCCCAACTTGAGTCCAATTTGTAAAAGGCTAATTTTGAGGGCTTTTAGGCATTCCAAAGCCTATAAATACACCCTAGAGAAGGAAGAAACAGAGATAGAGAATAGGGAGTAAGGAATTACTCCAAGGAAGCCGATTGATCCATCTTAGAAGCTGGATTCATCATCAAGACTGAAGATCTCTCCTCAATTTCCCTTCAGGAGATTTGGGTTTTCTTTATGTTTTGTATTCTTTGTTCTTCTAAGATGTCTTCTTACTTAGTTATGAACTAAAATCCCTAAATACCTAAGGGGAATGAAACCTAAGATGAATCTTGTTATTATTTTCTAAATCGCATGATAAATATTTAACTTGTTCTTAATTATGTGTTCTTAATTCTTGTTTTGATATTCTAGGACACTAATTCAAGACAAGCTCTTATTCAGAGGAGGAATAGACCCTGTCTCAGAATACATTTGTCATAATTAAGCGGAGTTGATTGCGCCCTTAGACATAGGGTGGCAAGATTTTGCCAGATTAGGGTGAAACCTAATAAGGGGATCTATAAATTGAGTTAATACAACCCTAGAGTGTTAATTAGAAAAAAGTCTCGGTTATTCAATCTAGGGATTAGACGTTATTAGTCTTGAATAGGGATAATAACATAACTTAGGGTTCTTTACGGAACAAGTTGAATGAATAAATCGTCCGATTTGGAGCCAGAATAACAAGTAAAGTCTAGGTTGATTTTTCCTTAGGTATTGTCTTAAGTCAATCAATTTTCCCCAAAAGCAATTCCCAGTTCTTTTCTTTGTGACTTCTTAGTTTAGATAATTAGTTAATTAAAACAAAACCTCTTTATTCTTAGGCTAGATAATAAAAAGACAGTCATTACTAGTACTTTTAGTTCCTTTGGGTTCGACAATCCGGTCTTGCTAAAGCTATACTACTGTTCAATAGGTACACTTGCCTACACTGCAATAATAGTTAGTTCAAGAACAAGTAATTATAAATATTTAAAACCTATCATGAAATCACGCGATCAATATGCCATGTATAGGCTTGAGTCATTTTGAGTATGTTTGATGAACATGTGTTTTTAGGCCATTTGAGTTGGCTTGTGAAAATGAATTTGTTAATTTATTAAGTTGTGTAAATGCCTTTGTTTTGAGTTAGGTAATTGACCTATATTCAGTGAATGAAGTTGAAATGATAATGCATGTTGGAATGGTTTAACCATATGAATTATATATGTTAATTATGTCTAGTATTCAAGTTGAGCTGATAGGTACTTGAATAGGTAAATGACATTGAATTGAGCATTGAAATGGTTGAAATGGTTGAAATGAATATAGTATGATTGTGTATTGGTTGATTACTTTTGGCTGTATATTTGTGTCTTGAAATGAAATGATACCATTTGGGTTTGTATAAGTATGTCCAAAATGGGTGGCAAAATGGCCTATTTTTGTCGACACGGGCAGAGACACGGGCGTATGTCTCAGTCATATGTGACACACAGTCATGTTGCATGGCCGTGTGGCCCCTGGTGTTAAAAATAAAATAAAGTTAGTATGCTCCACACGGTCTCACACACAGACGTGTGACTGGCCATGTTGTACAAGTTAGTATACCCCCTAATTTGCACACGGCCTAGCACACGGGTGTGTGACTTGGTCGTGTTGCATAAGTTAGTATACCTATAGGTTTCGCATAGCCTAATACATGGCCTAGCACACGGGCGTGTGTGGCCAATTCAAAGGGAAGACGAACTAGACACACGGGCATGTGATTGGTCGTGTGACCTAAGTCAGTATGTATGCCCTGTTTCCACACGACCAGAGACACGAGCGTGTCTGAAGCCATGTGAGGCACACGACCTGTTCACACAGGCGTGTGACCCCTGTATGGTTCAAAATTTTCTATGTTTCTAAAAATTTTCGTATGTTATCGATTTAGTCCCGAACCACTTATAAAGCATGTTTAGGGCCCTGTAGGCTCTTATAAGGGAGAATGTGATTGTGTTGAATGATTGATGAGAATGAATGATTTTTTTTATGTTTGATAAGTGTATGCTATATGTTGTGAATTGATGGGTAATACCCCTTAACCCTACTCTGGCGATGGATATGGGTTATGGGTGTTACAAAATGGCTTCATTTTGTCCACACGGGCATACACACGGGTGAGCGTCTAGATCATGTGTGACACACGGCCTAGTAACATGGGCATGTGGTTAGGCCGTGTGTCCCCTGCACCTATATTTTGAGAAACAAAATGCTTAAAATTGGGAACACGAATAGGACACGGGCATGTGTCTCAGTCGTGTGTGTCACACTGCCTAAAAGACGGGTGTGTGTCTTGGAAGTGTGAATCCTGCACTTAATTTTTAATTGAATTAATCAACCACATGACCTAGCACAAGGGCGTGTGGCATGTTCATGTGTGTAAGTCAGAGAGTTACACGGGGTCGAACACAGCCTACAGCATGGGCGTGTCCCAGGGTCACACAGGCGTGTCCCTTGGACCACACGAGCGTGTGAGCCCTGTACCTTGGAAAAATTTTGAAAAGTCATAAAAAATTCTTAGAGGTTCCTGTTAAGTCTTGACTCGAATTTAATGCTCGTATTGAGCTTCGACAGCCCAATCAAGGGACGTTATGAATGATATTGATAAATGAATAGCAATTTACAAAAGTTATTTGTAAATGTTTTTCAATGTTCCGGTACTTCTTTGTAACCCTATTCTGACAAAAGATACAGGTTAGGGGTGTTACAATCTCTTTGGCATCAAATGTAAGAGTCTTATACTGTGTCCATATAGTCAGACGGGGTATAGGGGTGTTACATTTATTTGTATCAGAGCCTAGGTTTTCTGATATCTGAGTTGGAAACAAGTTTAGAAGTACATGCCATATGGGATATATCATTGTGATAAGATGGGATTTAGTTATTTAATTGTGTAATTTATGTGTATTGTAAAACTCAAAGATGTTAAATAGACCTCGTGAAGAGTCGAAAGATGAAGTAGAGAGCAAGGCCATAAGCCTTGATAGGGAAAGAAATCAGAGAAGAGCCTAAGCCTAAAGTGAATCAGTAAATTTAGGGGATGATAGGGAGCCTGAACTGGAAGAGAGAACTCAACCTCAAACTGAACATGTGCTGCCTGAAGAAGAAATTCTAGTCACAACAGCTCTTTTGCAAACTAGTAATCGAAATCCATTAGAAAAGATTCGAGAATATGGAGCAAAAGAGTTCAAGGGAAAGGAAGAAGATGACCTGGCTGAAGCAGAGGAATGGCAGAGAATAGTCAGTGGATATTTAATGTGACAGCCCTAAAGTGACCCTAGTCGGAAAGCGGTTTCGGGACCGCTAAACTGAGTCATCAAATTATTTGGATGTGATATTTATGGTCTAAAATATGTGAATATGAATGTGCAAAAATTTGTAAGCTTCGATTTAGTTAATTGCATGTGAATGGAGTACATAGGACTTATGTGAGAAAATTTAGAAATATGCTAGGCAAATGTAAAATGGCCTATCAATACATGTGGGAAAGTGTTTGTCCTTGCATGTCAAATTAGCCAAATTGAAGCATAGTGGCCGGCCATGCTATGGGTGGAAACATGTCACAAACATGTTGGGTTAGTGATGTATGTAAGGAAAAATAAAGAAATGAATGGGAGGGGTGATGAGAACAAAGTTGTCTCATCCATGTTCTCCCCCCCTTTTTTGCCATAACTTGAGAAAGAAAGAAAAGAAGAAATTGGTTCTTCTTGCCGTGAACTAAAGGAAGAAAAGGGGGGAAAAGAAGCTAGGCATTCGGTCTTCTACTTGCTTAATTAAGGTAAGTTTTAGGTAAATTCTTTGAGATTTTAAGAAATTTTAGTTGATGGATAGGTCTTGATTGAGCCCATGTGTGAATTTTGATCCTTGTGGTGATTTGGGCATTCGGTTAAGGTAGGAAACTTAGAAGATGATTTCTATTCCTTATGTTTTATGGGTTGGGAGCTTAAATTGAAGTTGAATAAGGGGAATATGTGTATTGAGGATTTTAGTAATATGGAAATTCGGTTATGAGAATGTGTGTGTGGTCACTTGCCGAATGTGGGTGTTAAGGTTAGTAGGTTGGCCTAATTCTTGTGTTAGAAATCTATTTGAGAAATTAGATAGGCTTTGAATGGTTGAAGTAACGAAATTAGAAACTCATGAACTTGATTTGAATACTTTAAATTTATGGTAGTTAAATGGAATAGAAAGGATCTATTCGGCCAAATTATTGAATATATATGCTTTGGTTGTTAATGAATATTCGGCTTGGTATGAATCTCATTAATAACATTTAGTTATTAGATTTGGTATAAAATACTTATTGAATTGGTGGAATTGGATGACTTACTTATGGATTTTAGTTATGAGAGTCTTTTGTAAGTAGAGCTAGAGGAATTAAGTTTTGTTTCTTGTTAAGTTGGATGAATTTTGTTGTATGAGTGCTTGAACAAACTACGATTAAATGGATGCATAGATTCAAGGTGGGAAGAAATGGGCTATTATATTTTTATGCTAATGCCGAAATTAATTGTACATGAAGGTTAAAGTTTTGTATCCGATGCTTCAATCCAAACTGAGTGATGGTGTTCGAAAGTGCTCTGCGGCTTTAGCTTAAGAGCAAAGAGGATCAAAGTCGGATAAGGGAAAAGAGTATGTAAACGAATAGACGTGGATACCTAATAAATCGACCACTTTCGAGGTAAGTTTTAAGCGATTAATCGTTGAGTAAATTCAGTCATAATAGGACATAATGAGTTGATTTGATAAGATATGATGTGGCCATGATGTGTCTTAAACCCAACGGTAAGTTCATAAGTGCTGGGACTTAGAAAGTTAAGAGCAAATTGTAATAAATTGCTTGGACAGCAGAGGTAATGTGATTTTAGAAAATCACTATAAATTGTTGGTGTGGAATTATAGGCTGAATAAAATATGCAATCAAGGCTTAGTTGGTCTAGTTTCTTATAAAAGAGACCGTGGAAGCAAAGAAATTTCCTATAATGAGATATTTAAAGTTGTGCGGGACGAGTGTCGGAATGACTCAAAATCCCTGTTCTGTTTTTGGAAAATCATTATAATTTGTACAAAAATGGTTATAAGATAAGATTTATATGCTTAGACTCCTTAATGAGTCTAGTTTCAAATGGAATCAAATAGAACCCATTATGAATTCTGTACAATGAAAAATTTGATTAAGAGCGAAGAGTGGTCAGATTAGTCAAACAGTGAAACAGGGAAACTTTAAGAAAAATCTGGTATTGATTGGCCACACCTAAAATTCTGAAAATTTTATGGATGAAAGATGTATGAGTCTATATTCAGAGAAAATTAACGGCAAGTGATTTGGAGTCTTGTAGCTCCGGTTATGAATAATTTAGTGACCATTTCTCGGAAAACAGCTACAGCGAATATGTGATTTTGTTGCAAACATGGATAAAACTTGTTTTAGTTGCTCATAAGCTATTGATTGAACCCATACTTGGATTCTAAATCATGATATTGTAAAATGATATATGAGTATTAGATGGATCCTTGATACTAAAATTTGTGAAAGTGTATATATATGTGATAAGGCCTAATGGCCGATGTGATGAATGTGAAAGTGTATGTGTATGTGATAAGGCCTAATGGCCGATGTGATGAATGTGAAAGTGTGTATATATGTGATAAGGCCTAATGGCCGATGTGATGAATGTGAAAGTGTATGTGTATGTGATGAGGCCTAATGGCCGATGTGGTGAATGTGAAAGTGTATGTATATGTGATGAGGCCTAATGGCCGATGTGGTGAATGCGAAAGTGTATGTATATGTGATGAGGCCTAATGGCCGATGTGGTGAATGTGAAAGTGTATGTATATGTGATGAGGCCTAATGGCCGATGTGGTGAATGTGAAAGTGTATGTATATGTGATAAGGCCTAATGGTTAATGTAAAATATATGTGTGATATGCATATGTGGTAAAGCCGAATGGCTAATGTGAATGTTGTAACATGTGATTAAATGTACATGAAACTTGGAATATGTTTCGGGTGAGACCCGATGACTACATGTGGAGATTATGACCGGGTAAGACCCGATGACTACGTGTGGAGATTATGTCCTGGTAAGACTCCTTTTATAAGAATTGCTTATAAAAATACACAATGTGAAAGGTTAAACAGGTATGTACTCCAAGTTTATATGTGAGCTTGATTTAAACTAAACCATAAGGTAGTTATGTGATGTATACGAGAGCAATCCATGAGACTATTCCTATGATTATGATGAGATGTGCATATTTGGATAAAAGGGTGGTATGCCCGAAAGAAGAGTGAAATAAAATACGAACAACTATGTTATAACTTGATTGTTATCTCATCGACACTGCTTGAAACTTACTAAGCATTGTAATGCTTACTCAGTGTACTTTGTTTCCTCTGCCTTATAGGTCTCATTCTTGGCTTACTGAGCTCGGGGATCGTCAGCAACTAGTCACACTATCGCTATCCACTATTTGGTACTGCTATGTTTTGGAATATCTTATGGCATGTATAGAATAGGCTAGTAGCGGGAGGATGTTTTGGTTAATGTATATAAGCCATGCGAAAATGGCTTTATGTATACCTTGATCATAGCATTGTAATCATTTTGTATGTCGTCCATCAAGAGGTATGGAAATGTTGGTAACGGTTAGTCATGGGAATGGTTATTCATGATCATTTTTGGTATATGTATGACAAACTCTAGTTGATCCATGGAGGATCATGAAATAGGTAAAGTTTACCTTAAAAATAAATGCTGGCAGCAGCAGTGATGTGGATGTGAAAAATCTCTAAAAATAGTAGGACTGGAATTAAATAGCAAATAAATTATGTAAATGAACCTTGATGAATCTACTTTCATATGGAAGAAACGAAACGGTCATATGAGTTGTATGTTAAGAGATATTTAGGTGTTCGTGAAACAGAGCCAGAACGGTTTCTGGATTCTCTGTTCCGACCTTGAGAATTCATTGTAAATTAGCCAGAGATAATTAGGAGTGATGCCATATATGTATAGATTCCTCTTTGAGTCTAGTTTCTATAGAAACAAACGGCATCAGTATTGAAGCCCTGTACAGGGAGATATCCAAATCGTAATGCATGAAGGTTAGTGTAGTCGCACCCTGTAACAGGGGAGGCTTTAACTAATAAACTGTACTAATTGGCCCGACCAAAAATTCTATAAAAAAATATGTAGATGGATATATGAGTCTAGTTTCGGGAAAAAATTACGAATCTGATTTTCGAGTTGTGGAACTCGAGTTATGATTTTTATGGTGACAGTGACGCAGTTAGCCAGTCGTCTGAAAAAAAAATTTAATTGGACTATGAGAGTAAATGGATTAAGTCGGTTAGCACCTCGTGTTCGACTCCGGCAACGGTCTCGGGTACGGGGTGTTACAATTTTATTGGTATCAGAGCTATGGTTAGGACTAACGTAGCACGCGTGAGTCTATTTATACATGTCATAAAGTGATAAAATGATAGTGTGATGATTTTTTACTATTAAAATGTGGTTGCTGTATTGTAATGAATCTTGATCCCAATCGAGCTGTAGCAAGCTTCTGACTATGAGAATTTGTGATATAACTTCACTTAGATACGCCTAAATTATTAAGTTGATCAGGTACTTATCATGTACTCGTATTTGAATTTCGATTTGGATTGAATTAAGGGTATAAGCGATGCAATTTTGAAAGAGTGTTATGACTATAAATTTGATTTTGTATGTGGCTATGGGCTGGAAGTTGAGTGGTCGATAAGCATGTTGTGTTTGTATTCAAGTAATGTAAATGATATACAAATGTGTATTGCTATATGTGTATATGTACATGAGAATTGAGAAGTGATGTATCCGGACTAAGTTCCGAAGAGCATTCGTGCTAGTGATGTATCCGGGCTAGGCCCCGAAGAGCAATCATACTAGTGACGTGTATTCGGGCCTTCGTGCCTAGTAGGCTTCGTGCCGGTAATTTGAGCAAAATTTAAGTGTTCATTTCTATACGAATTCAAACTTAAATGAGATGATATGTTTAAAAGTGTACATATATGATGTTTTATAGACTTGGTTAAGTCCTTTCAATGGGTAATAACGAATGAATATGGGCATTACGTGTGCGAATGATTAGAGGCACTGTGTGTGCAAATTCCATTAACCGAGGCACTATGTGTGCGAGATCAGTAATCGAGGCACTGTGTGTGCGAGATCAGTAATCGAGGCACTGTGTGTGCGAGATCAGTAATCGAGGCACTGTGTGTGCGAGATCAGTAATCGAGGCACTGTGTGTGCGAGTTTTCAACGAGCACTAAGTGTGTGAAATGAGACTCATGCAAGACCTCGTGCAGGGCGAAGGCATTGATTTGAGATAATGTGTAAGACCATGCCTGGGACATGGCATCGGCTCGAGATGTGAGAATATGTAAGACCATATCTAGGATATGGCATTGTAAGAGCTATATGTGCTTGAATTAGTTGAGCCCTTACAAGTAAGTATTCGCTCAGTTGATAAACGAGCTACCGGCCTTTGGCTAAGTTGATCTTTTGTGTATGAACATAAGGGTTGGTAATGTGAAGTAAGTTCTTGAGTAAATAGAGCTTAAATTATGATTTGATTAGATCATGTTTTAAGCAAATCGAAATCACGCTCTTGGTGTATGGCTATTGAGCCGAAATTGTAAATATGATGAGTGTCTTGTGTTTGAGCTTTGGTAATGAGAATGTAATAAGAATGTGTATTGATTTGTTGATATATGTGCTTGGTTAATCGAATGGTATCCGGGCTAAGTCCCGAAGGCTTTTGTGCTAAGTTACTAAATCCGGGCTAATTCCCGAAGGCAATTGTGCGAATCACTATAACCGGGCTATGTCCCAAGGACAATCGAGCGAGTCGCTATATCCGGTTAAATCCCGAAGGTACGCGATTCGAAAATGAGCAATCTTGCTGTAAAAATTTCAGTTAATACGCTTGCAAAAATTCCAGCAATGAGGTATGTTCGTATGTGCTAAATGAATTAAATGTTCAGGTGTGTGGAAGTTGAATATTGAGATACGATGGAGTTATAAAGGATATTTATTGGGATGTTTGAGTATATGTGTATTTTTGGCGAGTTCTGACTTATACATGGATGAAAATGTGGGTTACAAATATGTGGGTTGATGATGTGAATTATACATGTTAGTATGTGCTTGATATTTGTTTGAAATGCAATTGTGAATTAAATTAAGTGATTATTGCTTATGAAATCAAGGAAATGAGATATATGTGCATACTTGTAGAAATGTTTATGTATTTGTTTTGAGATAAGAAAATGATTTTATAGGTCGATGTGAAATCAATAATGAATTACAATTGCTATCGATGAGCTAATGTTTATATGAATATAATTCAATAAGAGGACGTTATTCTAAACTATGCATCGGTAGAAATTTTCGGGACGAAAATTTCTTAAGTGGGGAGAGTTGTGACATTTCTAAAGTGACCCTAGTCGGAAAGCGGTTTGGGACCGCTAAACCGAATCACCAAATTATTTGGATGTGATATTTATGGTCTAAAATATGTGAATATGAATGTGCAAAAATTTGTAAGCTTCGATTTAGTTAATTGCATGTGAATGGAGTACATAGGACTTATGTCAGAAAATTTAGAAATGTGCTAGGCAAATGTAAAATGGCCTATCAATACATGTGGGAAAGTGTTTGTCCTTGCATGTCAAATTAGCCAAATTGAAGCATAGTGGCCGGCCATGCTATGGGTGGAAACATGTCACAAACATGTTGGGTTAGTGATGTATGTAAGGAAAAATAAAGAAATGAATGGGAGGGGTGATGAGAACAAAGTTGTCTCATCCATGTTCTCCCCCCCCCCTTTTTTGCCGTGACTTGAGAAAGAAAGTAAAGAAGAAATTGGTTCTTCTTGCCGTGAACTAAAGGAAGAAAAGGGGGGAAAAGAAGCTAGGCATTCGGTCTTCTACTTGCTTAATTAAGGTAAGTTTTAGGTAAATTCTTTGAGATTTTAAGAAATTTTAGTTGATGGATAGGTCTTGATTGAGCCCATGTGTGAATTTTGATCCTTGTGGTGATTTGGGCATTCGGTTAAGGTAGGAAACTTAGAAGATGATTTCTATTCCTTATGTTTTATGAGTTGGGAGCTTAAATTGAAGTTGAATAAGGGGAATATGTGTATTGAGGATTTTAGTAATATGGAAATTCGGTTATGAGAATGTGTGTGTGGTCACTTGCCGAATGTGGGTGTTAAGGTTAGTAGGTTGGCTTAATTCTTGTGTTAGAAATCTATTTGAGAAATTAGATAGGCTTTGAATGGTTGAAGTAACGAAATTAGAAACTCATGAACTTGATTTGAATACTTTAAATTTATGGTAGTTAAATGGAATAGAAAGGATCTATTCGGCCAAATTATTGAATATATATGCTTTGGTTGTTAATGAATATTCGGGCTTGGTATGAATCTCATTAATAACATTTAGTTATTGGATTTGGTATAAAATACTTATTGAATTGGTGGAATTGGATGACTTACTTAAGGATTTTAGTTATGAGAGTCTTTTGTAAGTAGAGCTAGAGGAATTAAGTTTTGTTTCTTGTTAAGTTGGATGAATTTTGTTGTATGAGTGCTTGAACAAACTACGATTAAATGGATGCATAGATTCAAGGTGGGAAGAAATGGGCTATTATATTTTTATGCTAATGCCGAAATTAATTGTACATGAAGGTTAAAGTTTTTGTATCCGATGCTTCAATCCAAGCTGAGTGATGGTGTTCGAAAGTGCTCTGCGGCTTTAGCTTAAGAGCAAAGAGGATCAAAGTCGGATAAGGGAAAAAGAGTATGTAAACGAATAGACGTGGATACCTAATCGTCGACCACTTTCGAGGTAAGTTTTAAGCGATTAATCGTTGAGTAAATTCAGTCATAATAGGACATAATGAGTTGATTTGATAAGATATGATGTGGCCATGATGTGTCTTAAACCCAACGGTAAGTTCATAAGTCTTTGGGACTTAGAAAGTTACGAGCAAATTGTAATAAATTGCTTGGACAGCAGAGGTAATGTGATTTTAGAAAATCACTATAAATTGTTGGTGTGGAAATATAGGCTGAATAAAATATGCAATCAAGGCTTAGTTGGTCTAGTTTCTTATAAAAGAGACCGTGGAAGCAAAGAAATTTCCTATAAAGAGATATTTAAAGTTGTGCGGGACAATGTCGGAATGACTCCGAAATCCCCTGTTCTGTTTTTGGAAAATCATTATAATTTGTACAAAAATGGTTATAAGATAAGATTTATATGCTTAGACTCCTTAATGGGTCTAGTTTCAAATGGAATCAAATAGAACCCATTATGAATTCTGTACAATGAAAAAATTTGATTCGTAGTGAAGAGTGGTCAGATTAGTCAAACAGTGAAACAGGGGAAACTTTAAGAAAAATCTGGTATTGATTGGCCACACCTAAAATTCTGAAAATTTTATGGATGAAAGATGTATGAGTCTATATTCAGAGAAAATTAACGGCAAGTGATTTGGAGTCTTGTAGCTCGGTTATGAATAATTTAGTGACCAATTCTCGGAAAACAGCTCATGCGAATATGTGATTTTGTTGCAAACATGGATAAAACTTGTTTTAGTTGCTCATAAGCTATTGATTGAACCCATACTTGGATTCTAAATCGTGATATTGTAAAATGATATATGAGTATTAGATGGATCCTTGATACTAAAATTTGTGAAAGTGTATATATATGTGATAAGGCCTAATGGCCAATGTGATGAATGTGAAAGTGTATGTGTATGTGATAAAGCCTAATGGCCGATGTGATGAATGTGAAAGTGTGTATATATGTGATAAGGCCTAATGGCCGATGTGATGAATGTGAAAGTGTATGTGCATGTGATGAGGCCTAATGGCCGATGTGGTGAATGTGAAAGTGTATGTATATGTGATGAGGCCTAATGGCCGATGTGGTGAATGTGAAAGTGTATGTATATGTGATGAGGCCTAATGGCCGATGTGGTGAATGTGAAAGTGTATGTATATGTGATAAGGCCTAATGGCTAATGTAAAATATATGTGTGATATGCATATGTGGTAAAGCCGAATGGCTAATGTGAATGTTGTAACATGTGATTAAATGTACATGAAACTTGGAATATGTTCCGGGTGAGACCCGATGACTACGTGTGGAGATTATGACCGGGTAAGACCCGATGACTACGTGTGGAGATTATGACCGGGTAAGACCCGATGACTATGTTTGGAGATTATGTCCGGGTAAGACTCCTTTTATAAGAATTGCTTATAAAAATACACAATGCGAATGGTTAAACAGGTATGTACTCCAAGTTTATATGTGAGCTTGATTTAAACTAAACCATAAGGTAGTTATGTGATGTATACGAGAGCAATCCATGAGACTATTCCTATGATTATGATGAGATGTGCATATTTGGATAAAAGGGTGGTATGCCAGAAAGAAGAGTGAAATAAAAATACGAACAACTATGTTATAACTTGATTGTTATCTACTGACACTGCTTGAAACTTACTAAGCATTGTAATGCTTACTCCGTGTACTTTGTTTCCTCTGCCTTATAGGCCTCATTGCGAAGCTACAGGCTCGGGGATCGTCAACAACTAGTCACACTATCACTATCCACTGTTTGGTACTGCTATGTTTTGGAATATCTTATGGCATGTATAGAATAGGCTAGTAGCAGGAGGATGTTTTGGTTAATGTATATAAGCCATGCGAAAATGGCTTTAAGTATACCTTGATCATAGCATTGTAATCATTTTGTATGTCGTCCATCAAGAGGTATGGAAATGTTGGTAACGGTTAGTCATGGGAATGGTTATTCATGATCATTTTTGGTATATGTATGACAAGCTCTAGTTGATCCATGGAGGATCATGAAATAGGTAAAGTTTACCTTAAAAATAAATGCTGGCAGCAGCAGTGATGTGGATGTGAAAAATCTCTAAAAATAGTAGGAATGGAATTAAATAGAAAATAAATTATGTAAATGAACCTTGATGAATCTACTTTCATATGGAAGAAACGAAACGGTCATATGAGTTGTATGTTAAGAGATATTTAGGTGTTCGTGAAACAGAGCCAGAACGGTTTCTGGATTCTCTGTTCCGACTTTGAGAATTCATTGTAAATTAGCCAGAGATAATTAGGAGTGATGCCATATATGTATAGATTCCTCTTTGAGTCTAGTTTCTATAGAAACAAACGGCATCAGTATTGAAGCCCTGTACAGGGAGATATCCAAATCGTAATGCATGAAGGTCAGTGTAGTCGCACCCTGTAACAGGGGAGGCTTTAACTAATAAACTGTACTAATTGGCCCGACAAAAAATTATAGAAAAAAATATGTAGATGGATATATGAGTCTAGTTTCGGGGAAAAATTACGAATCTGATTTTTGAGTTGTGGAACTCGAGTTATGATTTTTATGGTGACAGTGATGCAGTTAGCCAGTCGTCTGAAAAAAAAAATTTAATTGGACTGTGAGAGTAAATGGATTAAGTCGGTTAGCACCTCGTGTTCGACTCCGGCAACGGTCTCGGGTACGGGGTGTTACATTTAAAGAGTTACAATGTTCAGGGGATGAAAAGTTGAGGTGTTCAGTGTCGTTATTGAAGGGTGAAGTTTACCAGTGGTGGACTACTGTCAGAAATATTTATCCTATTGATAGATTAACCAGTATTTCTTTATGTCAAAATTTAAAACGAAGTATGCGAGTCAACTTTACCTAGAAAGGAAGAAAAGAGAATTCCTTGGTTTGAAACAAAAGAACATGTTTATTGCTGAATATGAATGTGCATTTACCAGGTTGAGTAAATATGCTAAAGAGTTAATAGCAGATGAAGTAGATATGTCTATAAGATGTGAATGGGGATTGAATGAAGAAATTTATGTTCCGCTTTTACCCTTACATCTACAAGAATTTCCTATTTTGGTTTATAGAGCACAACGACTTGAGGAAGGATTAAGTCATTCAAAAGAGAAGATTATGGGAAAAAGGCTAGCTATGAGTTCTTTGCCACCATCTTCATTTAAAAAGAGTAGAGATTTTAGAGGTTCTAGGTACTTATCACAGGTCGGAGGACCAAAAATCAAAAGTCAGACTTGGCCGTCACAGCAAACCACATCAATGGCTATTACGGGAGGCTCAGGAAGAAAATCAATGACACATTGTGAGCATTGAAATAGATTTCATTGAGGTGAATGTCGAATGATTACTAGAGCTTGTTATAAATGTGGATCAAAAGATCATCTAATCAAAGATTGTTCGAAGATGCTTGAGAATACTTTAGAACAATCAATAAAGAGTATTCTAGCTCAAAAAGGAAATAAACAGTCTAGAATAGTTAGTCATGTTCGTAAAGAGCAAAGGCCAACAAGAGAGAAAGTTGGTAGATCTAAGAGTCGCATGCCTCGAACATATGCAATTTGGACTCAAGAAGAAGGAGATGCTTTAGATGTGATCACTAGTGAATTCTCTTTATTTGATACTATTGTGATTGCTTTAATTAATTTGGGTTCCATACATTCTTACATTTGCACTTTATTAGTAAGAGAGAAAGAATTGCCTGTAGAGTTTACTAAACAAAAAGTCATAATGACAAATCCTTTTAGACAATGCAAGAGAGTGAATAAGATTTATAGGAGATGTCCTTTAAAAATTCAAGAATGTGAGTTTCTAGTAGACCTTATGGCTCTTTCATTTCGTGAATTTGATGTGATATTGGGCATGGATTGGTTGTCCGAATATGGAGTTATGGTTGACTGTAAAAGGAAGAGAATTTCTTTGAGAACTCTAGATGGCAATGGAATGATAGTGATTGGTGAGAATTACAGTACCTTATTTAATGTTGTATCGACAATGGAAGCTTTTAAGCTGGTGAGAAAAGGTCATATTGCTTATCTTGCTTACATTTTCAATGCTCGTGTATCTAGTCTGAAGATTGAGGAAATACCAATGGTTAGAGAGTAACCCTACATGTTCTCAGAGGAATTATCAGGTTTATCACCTGAGAGAGAGGTAGAATTCGCTATTGAGGTAGTTCCAGGAACAACACTAGTACCGATTGCTCCTTATCAAATGGCTCTTACTGAGTTAAAAGAATTAAAAACTCAACTACAGGAGTTACTTGATAAAGGCTTTATAGCCCCAGTGTGTCATCGTGGCGTGCTCCAGTACTATTTGAAAAGAAGAAGGATGGGTATTTATGGCTTTGTATCGATTATCGACAATTGAACAAAGAAATAGTGAAGAACAAATATCTATTACCAAGAATAGATGATTTGTTTGATCAGTTGAAGGATGTTGGTGTGTTTTCAAAGATTGACCTCAGATCGGGATATCATCAGTTACGAGTAAAAGAAGCAGATGTGTCGAAGACTACTTTCAGAATGAGATATTGTCAGTATGAGTTTTTAGTTATGCCATTTGGGTTGACCAACGCTCCAGCTGCTTTCATGGATTTAATGAACAAAATTTTCCAGCCTTACTTAGATCACTTTGTGATGGTTTTCATAAATGACATTTTGGTATACTCCAAATGTGAGGAAGAACATGTAAAACACTTGAGTATTGTTTTATAGGAATTGCGAGAGAAACAATTATATGGCAAGTTGAATCAGTGTGAGTTTTGGCTAAGAGAAGTCACCTTTCTGGGGTATATTATATCTGTAGAAGGTATTCGGGTAGATCTAAAGAAAATAGAAGCCATATTAGAATGGAAACCACAAAAGAATGTAACAGAAGTCAGAAGTTTTCTTGAATTGACTGGTTACTATAGAAGAGTTGTTAAGGGATTTTCTACGATTGCTTTTCCATTAACCAAATTGTTGCAGAAAGATGTTAAGTTTGAATGGTCAGAAAAATGTCAACAGAGTTTTCAAAGATTAAAAATAACATTTACAGAAGCTTCTATATTGATTCAACCTAAGTCAGGTAAGAAGTATGAGATTTAGAGTGATGCTTTACATAGTGGTTTGGGTTGTGTATTGATGCAAGAAAGAAAAATAGTTGCTTATGCATCCAGACAGTTGAAGCCGCAAAAAAAGAATTATTCGACATATGATTTAGAGCTAGCTGCAGTAGTATTTGTATTAAAAATTTGGAGTCACTACTTGTACGGGGAAAGGTGCTTTATTTATATAGATCATAAGAGTTTAAAGTATTTGTTAACACAAAAAGAATTGAATTTGAGACAAAGAAGGTGGATTGAATTTTTGAAAGACTATGACTGTGTTATTGATTATCACCTCGATAAGACAAATGTAGTAGCAAATGCTTTAAGTAGAAAATGGAAACACCTGGTGGGTCAATAGCTGAATTCAGAATAAAGCTGACTTTGTTACAGAGAGTGAAAGATGCTCAAAAGGATGATGAAGAGATGTTGTTGATTAAACAACAACTTGAGGATGAAAAGAGTGGTGGATTTGAGATAGACTGTGAAGGAACTTTGAGACTTCATGGTAGGTTATGTGTACCTAATAAAGAGGATTTGAAGCAAAGTAACCTTTTGAAGCTCATCATGGTTCACTTGCTATACACCCGGGAAGCAACAAGATGTACCAACATTTAAAGCCATTTTATTGGTGGAAAAGAATGAAACGGGACATAGTTGAGTATGTTTAACATGTCAACTACTGAAAGGAGAGCATCAAGTTCCTTCAGGCTCGTTGCAACCAATAAAAATACTGGAATGGAAATGGGAAATAATCACCATGGATTTTGTAATCAGATTACCACTATCGCCAATAAAGAAAGATGCTATTTGGGTGATAGTTGATATGTTAACGAAAGCTGCTCATTTCTTACCAATACGAATTGATTATTCAATTAAAAAATATGAAGGATTGTATATAAATGAGATAGTGAGGTTGCACAGGGTGCCAATATCAATTATTTCCTATTGAGATCCACGATTTACATTGAAGTTCTGGGAGAAACTACATGACGCTTTAGGCACAAGGTTAAATTTCAGCAATGCATTTCACCTTCAAATGAATGGGCAATCTGAATGGGTAATTCAGGTTTTAGAAGATATATTGAGAAGTTGTACTATCAAGTTTGAAGGTAGTTGGGAAAAGTATTTATCCTTGGTTAAATTTACTTACAATAATAGTTATCAATCTAGTATTCAAATGGCATCATATGAGGCATTGTATGGAAGGAAATGTAGAACTTCAGTGTGTTGGACAAATTTGAATGAAAATAAGCTAGAGGGTTCAGATTTGATCAAGGAAACAGAAGAAAAGGTGAAGATGATCAGGGATCAGTTAAAGGTAGCCTCTGATAGACAAAAATCTTATGCTGATTTAAAAAAAACATCGAGTATAGTGTGGGTGAAAAAGTATTTTTGAAAGTTTCACCATGAAAAAATGTTCATCGATTTGAGAAGAAGGGAAAACTGAATCAAAAGTTCATTGAGCCATATGAGATCTTGGAACGAGTCAGCCAAGTTGCTTATTGACTAGCATTACCGCCAGAATTAGACAGAATTCATAATGTTTTTCATGTATATATGCTGTGAAGATATCGATCTGATCTGTCTCATGTGATTACACCAGAGGTGATAGCAATTCAACCATATTTGACTTATGAAGAAGAACTGATAAAGACACATTCTCAAAAGGTTAAAAAATTGTGAAATAAAAGAGTTCCATTAGTAAAAGGATTATGGAGACATCATAATACAAAAGAGGCTCCTTGGGAAATAGAGGAGACAATGAGACAACAGTATCCATAGTTGTTTATACCAGGTAAAATTTCGAGGAAGAAATTTTTATTAAGAGGGGGAGAGTTATAGCTACCACATTTTATCTTGAAAATAGGTACAGTGATGGATCGGGTCAGAAAATAGTGGAGAAATTTTGCAATTTACTAAATAGGGATTTTTAGTATAAAATTATCGATAGGAGATTAGAAAATATTTCTGAGATAGAAAATATTTAAATAAAAGCTTAGACCAAATTGAAAGTATAAAAATTATTGTGGTGTAAATAGGAATTTAAAAAGTTAGGAGATTAGTGGTAGTAGAAAGGAAGGAAGGATTAAGAAGAAATTTAACTAAGTGAAGTATGAGTCATCCTAGAAATTATAAAAGATGAATTGGGATGAAAAGGTAAATAGCCAAGTAGATATTTTAAAGTGTAATGATGATAGGTAAAAGTGTAAAGATGATGGCTTGATGACTTATTAGCAAATTGACCATTTAATAAAAAAAGGTGAGATATTTTTAGTAAAAGATGTGTAGAAAAGCAACGGAAAGATGAAACATATCATCTTTTCCAACATACCAACCGTTACTCACCCCCCCCAAATTTATCCAACTTTTCTTTTATCTCTTTCCATGTCCTTCTGCCATTGTTGAACCATCAAAGCTTCAAACCTTCATTTGTCTTTGAAATTTCTTTAGTACAAGCTAAAAAGAAGACTAATGAGCAACTTTATTATATGAGGAAACTTCCATAAAAGAGAGAAATACATGAGTTAGGGTTTTGGGTTTTCAAAAAGTTAAGGTAAGAATGATGGAAATTCTCATAACATACATGTTTATTTTCATAATCTAACATAGAAAAGTTATTTGATTTCTAGTTTTAACTTATAAATTTTATATGTTGTTATGAAACTAAAGAAAAAGAGAAGAAGTTTGAGGGCAAAAGTGAAGGGAAAGGGAAATAAGTGACCAAGGAGCAGAGGAGAAGAAAAACTCATCATCCAAATTTTGGTTTTAAGTACTTAGAGTAGTAATTTTGTTTAAGTTTTATTAATTAAATAATTATGTTAACTAAGTAGTTTAATTATTAAATTAATTATATCATAATAAGTATTTAGTAAGGGTAAGTAATGTAAATGTTATGAATTTTAACTTTAATGTACTATTATATGATGTATTGTGGTGATAATGAAAAGGACTAAATTGAAAGAAATTAAAATATTTTATGATATTATGAATATATGGAAAGTGAGTTTAGCTGCAGTGATGTAAAATATTATAGTATTCTAAGTGGTAAAAATGAAGAGAATTTACAGGTTTTAGTGTTATTATTATGATGAGGACTAAATTGTGAAAAATACAAAGTTATATTATTTTTTGTCAAGTGAACGAATAAAAAGATTCCACAATAAGAAAAGCCATGTAGACAAGTCCCAAACTATTGTGATTGTAACACTCCTTACTCGTAACTGAGACCGGGACAAAGTACGAGGCGTTATCGGACACATACTCAGACATTTCGAAAAATATGGGTTATAAAATTTCATTCTAAATTAAAACCACTCAAACAACATCATAGTGTCCCTATAATGGCCCTACAAGGTCCAAAAAATACATTAAAATTGATCTGGGACTAAACCGAGAACTATAGAAGATCTTAGGAAAATTCCTAGGTTTAAGCCTTACACGCCCATGTGGAGGCAATGCACACACCCTTGTGCTTAGGACTCGCCCGTGTTCCTTACCCATGTGGAATTAATTGAATTTATTTTCCATTTTGAATCTATAGGGTTTTCAAACGACTAAGCAGACGCCTGTATCTCTAGCCCGTGTCCTTCACACATCCTAGACATGCCCATGTCGTCGCCCGTGTCCAAAAACCTGAGTATTCTGTTTATGACGTCATCATGCATTTAGGCGCACACGGCCAAGACACATGCCCGTGTACTAGGCCGTGTCCTCCACACAGTTGAAACACATGACTGTGTCTCTGCCCATGTGTTTACTACCATGCATACTGACCTTAAAATTTTAGATGCAGGGGTCACACGGCTGTACCACACACCCACGGAATTGACCGTGTGTCACACATGGCCTAGACACACGCCTGTGTGTCTACTCGGGTGGACCTTTTTAAAGGCTACAATCCAAGCCAATGGTCACCCTGTATCTGTAAACTTCTATGGTATTTAACAGGGCCTAAATATGGCTAATGACTACCTTCAATGGTCTATTGGATGTTAACCTCATCCCATTGGTTTTATACATGCTAGATTATCCTCTTTGTATTAAGGATTACCATATCATTAAACACATTTAGACTTGGCTCATTTTATAACTCATTGGCAATTATGACCTAGCCGTCTCCAAGTCATTTGACCACATTCCACATGTCCATTCATGATATACCACATTTAACCATCTCATGAGCATTTAAACACCAACATGCATAATTAGTAAGTTATAACCTACATCAAAATGAGCCATGTCTTATGGCCATATACAAAAGGAACAGGTCTATCATTCAAGCCCTTACATTGGCTAACCAATGACACGTATAAAAAAATAACCAAATACCTATACATGCCATTGAAACAAAGTAAAGGTATCTACATACTAGAGCAAGATAAGATGATAGTGTTGACAATACTCCAATCATCTTTCAATCTTCACGAGTCCACGAACTCTGCAAAACAGGGAAAGAAAAAGGGGGTAAGCATTAACATGCTTAGTAAGTTCAGATAACAGGGAGGTAAACTTACCAGTTCTTTTGCATACAGCCATAAAAGATATTCATGCCAAACATGCATAGTATAAATCCCCTATCACATACACTCAATCATCACGTTACTTTACTCTCAAGCAATATAACATTAATCTTAAGTTAGCTCATCAATTCAAACATTTCCATTCTTATGTCTTATTATAGTCCCGTTGAGTTTCTCTAAAATCTCGATGGGTATCCCGTTTACCGTCAAGTCATGCTAGTGACCATTTTAAAAATACACTTCCGTAAACCTCACTCTTACGGCGAGATTACCAATTCAGGTTAAATCCCTCATAACATAAATTCAAGGAGTATTGTTGGGATTACCATTCCAAGCTAAATCCCTTACAACGAAAATTACTTCAATACGCTCGAATCTGAAATGCCAGTCCAGGCTAATTTCAGTTCTTAATCGTATTACCCATCCGGCTAAAACCACAATGCACATATATTCATCAGGAGGTTCGACCACTTAAGGAACACCCGTCCAGACTGGATCCTTACTACACTGAGATCATTGAATTACCCATCCGAGCTAAATCTCTTTCTGCAACACTTGCAGGATCTCATGTCATGTAAGCAAGAATTTACCCATCGAATCTCCCTTTTTCATTCAACCGAGACAATTTTCATCTTTTTCATTTTATACTACCACATTTCATGGATTATCATGCAATCAATATCTAAGTTAACATAAATTTAAGAATATGCATTTTCAAGTATATTTAAAGTTTTACTTTGAGTTACACGAACTTACCTGGTAATTGCTTTGGTTTCATATTTTGGTTAATCTGAAACCTTTCGTTTTCCATGGTCAACCTCTGAAATTATTTCTCGGGGTCTATATCAGTAAAAATGAATTATTAATACCTCACATTGTTCATTTCCGGCCTAAAACTCATCCTAGGGCAAATTAACCATTTTGCCCCTGACATTTCACACTTTTACAAATTAGTCCCTAGACTCGTATAATGAAATGCATGAAATTTCTTGAATACCCAAGCCTAGCCAAATATTTTTCAACTTATACTAGCCCATATTTTCTTTTATTTCACATTTCTACCCCACATTTTATGTCTTTTACAATTAGGTCTCTTTTTTGGTGTTTTTATGAGAAACCACTTAGCAAAAGATGTTTTTTTAACATCTAACTTTCATAACCCTCCATAAATCATCAAAGAACAACCATTTCATGCATGGGTCAAATTTCTAACATGAACCCTAGCTTGAAGTACGAGTAGAAATAGAGAGAACATGTTACGAGGATCTCAAAAATACGAGGAATGTTAAAAACGGGGCTAGGGAACACTTACTATTGAGCTTGAAATGTTGGAAAACCCTAGCTATGGAGACCTCTTCAAATTCAACAGCATGGAGAAGAATATGGCTGAATTTTGCTTCTTTTTTCCCCTTTTTATTAATTTTATTTCCAAATGACCAAAATGCCCTTCCTTACTAAACTTTCAAAATTTTCCATGCATGCCCATTTTTGTCCAAAAACTTAGAAATTAGGAAAATTACTCTTTAAGGACCCCTAATTAATATTCCAAAGCAATTTCATATAAATTGCTTCTAGAATCCAAGTTTTGTAATTTATTCAATTTGGTGCCTAATTTCCAATTGGACACCTTATAATTATAATTTCTTCATGAAACTTTAACACATGTTTATTTTCATATTCTAAACCTCATAACAATTATAAAACGAATATTTTTACATCAAATTTATGGTCCCAAAACTACTATTCCGCCTAGGCCCAATTTTGAGATGTTACAGGGATATTGATGGCATGCCATTAAGGAAACTTAGCGTGCTTGTCGTATTATTTTGCACTCCAGTTCTTATCATTGTAAAAATATGCACTTTGGTGCTTATCGTTATTTGTACTTTGTGCTTAGTGATATGTGATATGAATTAACAATGCATTATCAATTTATTTCCGTATATCCTAAGTGTTAAGCTAGTTTACATTGGATACAGTGTTGCAATTTGACTATTATCAATTAATGGGTTACGGTAAGTAATGGTAAGTGTGATTTTTAAGAAAAATATATTAAACTTTAGGGACTAATTTGACGAGAATTATATGTCTATAAAATGAATAAAATTTTATTTTATATTATTAATAACAAAAGATATTAAAAATCTTGAAATACTTACTAAGTCTTCATAGACTTACCGCGTTAATTCTCTAACACGTAGGTGAAGTAGATCTGGTTGGGCTAATATTAAGGTTGCATACATCTCATCTCATCACCATTCCAAGAGGCAAGGTTGTATGTATGAATTTTGGGTTTAGTATGGCATATACATAGGTTCTTTGTATAGGTGAATGTTAGATGGACTAAAATGCAAACTTTGGAAACCTTTTTATTTTGGTGATCTAATGGTATATTTCGTTAGATTTTGAATGAAATTTATAATAGATTAACATATGCATACATATAAGATGTTATTATATAGATTTTGTGGTGAATTTTAATGAGTTTGAGGGTAATTGAATTGGTTTGGAAGTGTTTGAATGCTTTGAATTAGTGCAGGGGGTTTTTTACTAATTTTTCCAAATTGTTTTTGTGTCACCATAACCCAAGGTATCGATACCTTAGGAAAAGGTATCAATGCCTTGACCGAAAAATCAAATTTTTTGAGAAAAAGAGAGCAGTTTTGGTATCTTTTTTGAGGTGGGTATCGATACCTAGGCCTAAAATATCGATGCCTCCATCAAAACTTGAATTTTTGGAGTTCCAGAATGCTATTTTGGTGTCGTTTTGTTTAGCAGTATAAATAATTTTCATAAAATACGGATACATTTTTTTAGTATCAATATGTTGCCCCTATTTTGAGTAAAATCAAATTTTAAATCATCTCCAAACGCAAACAAACATCCATTAATAAACTCGGATATTTATATTAATAATATTTGAGTTAAATAAGTTAAAAAACTATGTATGAATGATTGCATTATAGAATGTCTAGCCAAAATCGCTTTGATACCAATTAATAGTCTTGTACCAGGTCCATATAGTCAGACCAGGTTTAGGGTTGTTACATAATGAGCTTCTAATCAAGAATTTTGATGTTATTCCAATGGTTTTATGATTTATGTGTTATTTATGTTTTTGTTGAATAAAATAAGCTTTGTAGGATAGTTATCGACCAATTAGGCAAACTCGTGCCTAATGAAGTCTAACTAAGAGATTTAGTTGGTGCAGGAAACCACTTGGGCTAAATGGTAAAGATTTTAGGTGATTGCCCAAAAAAATGTTGCGACATCGAGGATGTGGAGTTGCGACATAGTAGCTGAGAATGCACCTGAGAGAAGCTTCTAGCAATATTGATACTACAAGTGGATTGTGGTTGAAGTTGCAACACTAAAGGCTAGAAGTTGCCGCATCAACAATGTAAAGTCGCAACATCTAATAAATAAAGTCACGACATTCACAATAGTAGCTAAAAATGAAAGTCAGTCATAATGTTGCAGTGAAGTCGCGACATTGATGGTAAAGTCGTGACACCCAAATCACCCTACAAAGACTCAAGCAAATTTCCAGGAAAGTCACAACACCAGACCTATGGTGTCATGACATTGAAGCTCAACGAACTTAAAATCTAAAGGGGGGTTTCAATCTGGACAACCTAAATGTTAAGTGTAGCTCAGGGCAGAGTTGTCCAAATTAGGTCAAATCTTAAAAGTAGTATAAAAACTACCTTGTAAACATGATTAAGGAATATTGGACACCCCATTAAAGAAATATTGAACTTTGGAAATTCTTTTGACTCAGCTTAGAAATTAAGTCAACAAAATGGACAGCCTGATAGGGAGATAGGAGGTCAAACTATACATTAAGGAGGGGAAGTCCCAGCCATCCATAGAGGTGCCCAAATCATCTACCCAATACTTGTTAAAATTTTCAAAATCAGCCACAAAAATTCCCAATGTGACCATTCAACTCCCCTCCCATCTCAAGGTTCTCTCCCATGAATCAAGCATTAAACTAACTAAATATAGCAAAGTCATCCACCCACTTTCCTTGAAGCAAAGGTCGACAATGGGAAGAGGGATTTTCAAGGCTCTCAATTGCTAAAAGTAACTAGCCTCTTCAAATATAAATACCCGCTTGCCATTCACTTATTTGACTCATCCCTCACTTACCATTTCTTTTCCCATTCTCTCTTCTTTCATTTCTCATTTGAGAGAGCAACACAAGAGTTGTAAGGAGCATTACAGAAGTTCTTGTAAGCAACAAAAATTTGGCATCTTGAAGGCAATTGTACGAATGAGAAAAGCTGGAGGAAGAAGGAAAAGTCAAACAAGTAGTGCAGTGGAGAAACATTGGATTTGTCTTCTAGTTCCTTTTCCTCAATTCTTTTTATTTTGTTCTAAATTTATGAACATGATTGCTAAATATATTTTTCTTTAAATTTAATTAAAATGGCATAATTTTTTTATGTTAAATTGATTGCATTCTTTTAGCTTAGATTACTAAAATTCTGTTTAATGATGTTAGGTGCCTTGGTTGCTTATTCATTCAGATAAAATTATGAACATGTTATTTGTGCATTATAAATGTAGGGAAGCAATTGAATTAATTATTAAATTAAAAACATATTGTAATTAATTGACACAATATTTGAATGGTGCATGTTTGATCTATTTATGATAAATTAGTCAAATTAATAATAATATCGAAAAAACTTTATTACGTTACATAACCTTAGGATTAATTTGATTAAATTGCTTTAGTATAGAAATATCATTGTTACCTCACATAAGCTGATGTATGCTTATTAAAATTACTAAGTTTATCAAACATAGACATATGCTAGAAAAATTTAATACTTTAATAAGTGTGATTTCTTAAGAACAATGCTTGGAAAGGTAATTTTGAAGTTAGACTCAACATAGACATATGCGAAGAGACTAAGAGGTTAAGCATAGGTCTTCGAGAGAACCCGGGTGCTCATAAAATCAAGTTTAATAATAGCTGAATTGCCACGGAATTCTTTCGTGACATCATTAGCATTGTTTAAGTAATTCTAAGTTAATGAAGACAATTAATCAAACTCGTTTATGCCATAGTAATTAAAACTTGTGAATTATTACTTATTACTCTGTGTTTACATCTTTCATTCATTTTTAGTGTAATGCTTGATTGTCACTAAACTAACTATAAATACGACAAAGGCAAGTGCACCTATCGAACAATAGTATAGCTATGGTGAGTAGGGAATATCGTATCCACGAGGACTAAAAGTACTCGTAATTATCGTCTTCTTATTATTTAGCTAAAAAATTGAAGTGATTGTTTTTAACCTAAATTTACTAATCTAATATAACTAAGAATGCAGCAGAGAATGAAATAGGAAAATGATCAAAGATAACGTATGAGATAGAAAATATCTAGGAAAGAATCCACCTAGACTTCACCTATTATTATAAATCTAAATTAAACGATTTATTTAGTTGTGTCTTGATCCATAAAAATCCCTAAATTATGTTAATTTCTCTTTTGAGAGTAAGAATAATTGACTCTAGGTTAATTAATTGAAATCTCTTTCTAATTAAAACCCCTATCGTTGCATTAACTCGATCTATAAATTCCCGTATTAGATTTGACTCTAATCCGGTAGATTTATGTCATCCAATTTCTAAGATTGCATGCAACTCCACTCAATTGTACTAGATTTACTCTTAAACAAGGCCTTCTGCTCTACTGAATTAAGAACAGTAAACATGAATTAATATCCCAGAACTATTAAAATAAGAAATTAGCACACATAATTGAGAACAAGAATCAAGTATTTATCATGTAAATTAGAAATCAAATAATAGGATTCATCATAGGTTTCATCTTCCTTAGGTATCTAGGGAATTTAGTTCATAATCCTGAAAGAAAATATCTCAAAGTCAGAATAACCATAAGATATAAAGAAACTCAATAAACCTTCGAAATAAATTAAAAGTAGATCTTCAATCTTGAAGGAGATCTGCTTCCGAGTTGATTCCGATCTTCGAGTGTTTTCTTCGATCTTCTCTGATTTTCCCCTTTATGTCCTCTTCTAATTGGTATTTATAGACTTTAGAATGCTTAGAAAGCCTAAAAATTGAGTTTTTTCGCGTATTTGGGAAGCAGGGTGTGATATCAACATGAGCTGGCACATGGGCGTATGGCCAGCCTGTGTGACTCACACGGGAGTGTGGCTTGCCCGTGTGGAAATGCCCAAGCCGTATGGATCCTGAAAATAGCTCTATTTGTCCAATTTTGGCTCATTTTTCTCTCTTTTCGCTCTCGAATGCTCTCCTAAGTATAGAAACATGAATTTAAAAGATTAGCAACATCAAATTCAATAATTTGCATAATTGATCATCCAAAAACGCATGAAGAATTATAGATTATCAAATATCCCCACACTTAAGCGTTTGCTTGTCCTCAAGTAAAACCCTCAACTCACATTAAAATTAATATTTCTCAACTTGTAATTCCCATTAATAATGTCTCAAAATAATTCATAAATAATCATGCATTGGCAATTTAACTAAAAGAGCACTAAAGTCTCAAATAATCCAAGCTAATATTTCTAAACGTGAAAACATAGGTGTCTCCTCTTATATAAGTAATTACTTGTAATTCAAAATCGACAAGAACTGACATCCTCATTAAAGATTCACTCAAATCACTCAAAGTGTTTAAGGTTCAAGTATAAGCACTCAATAGTCAAACAGGAAAAGTCATTACCATAGACTTGCTTGAAAATAAAATCTCCACCACTGTAAAATGATATGATACACAAATCGAAAGGTCTTTAAAAGGTTGTAATGGGGCTTAGGTTAAGGGTGTGGAGAGAGGCTAGCAAAGTATAGGCTAGAAGAGTTGGTTATAATCAAGATCAAATTGATAAATTACCAAACTAGAAAAAAAAACAAGTGCTGAATTAAAAACAATTGCATCAATCGAGAGCTATTCAAGAATAAAAATGAGTTTCTTGTCAAATGTGAATTTAATTGTTTAAGCTCAATCAACATAAACTAGATAATAATCAATATTTTTTTTCTCTTTTTCTTTTATTTAGAACAATCAGAAATAATTCAACAAATCGAACAAAAGAGCATAGTTAAGAAACTAATCAAATCAAATCTTGACAGGGAGTTAATAAAACGAGAAAAATTCTCAACAAATAAAAAATGAGTTATGGGTTAACATTAATGGGTAAATTAAGAAACCGTGTGCTAGGCTCAATGGGGCTCACTAAGGGTTAATTAAAAAGGTAGAATTTATATGGGATAAGTGGGTTAAAACCTAAGTGCCTTTATAATCTCAGTGAATCATATCAAATGTGTGGTCTCGACATGCATAATCGAAGCAAGTTCTAGAATAACAAATCAGGCTGACACACTCATAACCAATAATAAAATGAACAAGAAAAATGTATGCTCTAAAGGCTCAAAATCTCACCAAAAATCATGGTTTTTGATGTTAAACTTGTAAATCTCAAACTTCAAGATAATACTTCAATTTAGGGAAACAACCTAAAAATTTTTAATTACTGAAAATAACTTATGATGCTTGATTCTCTAATGTCTTAAAGTTTAAATCAACCAATATGCAATTATCGACAAATTAATCCAAAACACATCAATAAAAATCTCAAATCGATAAATATTCATTCTAATGAAAATATGAGAAAATTACTCAAACACAAGACATAATTCAGGGATTTTCTAATAATTATAAAAATAACCTCCCCACACTTAAGATGTTTATTACCCACAATTTACAAACAAATATAATCACAATATAAGCAGAATACTATAAGAGAGGGAGAAAATTGAAACTGCCTTGAATGTTGGATGAAATTGCCAAAATGATGAAAAGCGGCATTATAGACAAATTTAGATAGAGTGCATGATTCTGAGCAAACTAATAAGAAAATAAACACAAATAATGAAAAAGATTAAAAGATTACTATCTCAATTAAAAACAACCATAAAGATAAAAATATAGTTCAAAAGATAAGAAACAAAATAAGTCTAAGAAAATAATAAAAAGAAGTAAAAATAACAATAAACATAAACATAAAATAAAAATAAAAATAAAACAAATAAACTCAATGGTCCTTATCGTCAAAGGCACTGGCGCCGTGAGTCATCGACATTGAAGAGGAGATATAGAGATGCTAAAAGATTTGCTGTAATGTCACATCAATACTATCGAACCTCTGAAAGCAATGCTGCTCGAAGTGAGTGAATCACTCGAAGAGGTCCTTTAAGGTAGCAGCAGAAGAAACAAGACGGTGACTCAAAGGTGGAAAATGAGGTGGGTCCTCATGATGGAAAGGGACATCATCAGTGAAGTCCTCAGGCTCATCCTGAGGGTTAGAATGAGATAATCAATACTGAGGAGGATTCACTCCACGAAGTCACTCAATCATCCTCGTATGGGTCATACTTGATATGCCCTATGGTGATATCTGGTCGACAAGTGTAAGCGAGGAGGATTGCTTTGGTGTGTTGAGGAGATCGAAATGTCGAGGAAGTCAAGTCACGTAAGGGCCTAAACAAATAGGACCCTTCCTACTGTGGTCTGTCTGATGGTGGAAGGCGAGGGCAATGAAGTAGGCTAAATAAAAAATATGTCTTATGGACATGCTCCATAAAAAAATGCATCGATGGTACTGACAAATCCCGTGCTCTCCTTCCTATCGATTAATGTGTGAGCTAAAAGGCCATGAATATATTGTAAAGCTAAAGCGAAAGAAGTTGCGTTCGGGCAACCTACGTTTTAAGGTGTCGTACTCACTGTAAGATCTACCCAACAAAAAAATGGCGAGTAGTGGATGTGTTGATGCAGGTGTAGAAAGTTCTTAACATTCATAAACTATTTAGTGTACAATCCCAAAGCAACGCTGAACTTAGGGACACCCATATGTCGCGCCAAGCCACCGAGTCTGAAGGTGATGGTGCCCGGCTCATCATAAGTCATCATCACATGCTAGAGAGTAAATGTAGAGTAGAATTCCAAAGTCAGCTTCGTGATTGTAGGCTGGATAATAGAGAAGAACCGGTCCCACAGGGAGGTGGCAATAAAGGCGCACACATGATTAGCTAATTGGAAACGGCCCAATCAAAACATCGGCCTAAATCGAGTGGTCGCAATCAAAGTAGCTAATATAAATCCTCCTGGGGACCCACTGAAAATCGGATATAAGGGTGGTGGGCCTCAGCGGAAGCGCTCAAGGAAGAGGACGCACCAGGAGTCTTCCATTTTTTCGAAGTGAGGATAACGACCTTGTACTTACTATAGTAGCCCAAATTTGATCAGGTTGTAAGCCAAATAAATAAATAAATAAATAATTGTTTTTAAAATAGTCCATTTACATTGGCCCACCAACCAGTAGACCCAAAACCAATTGGCCTAAACCTTATGCCCGGTTACAACTCAGTAGACCCAAACCTGTTACATTACTGACTCATTTCTAAAATCTTACTCCTAAGACCCATTACAACAGACCCAAATGGACCCAAGACTAAAGTGGCCCAACTGGCCCAAACCATTACACTGAGGCATGAAACCCTAGGGTTTCTACCTCTCTTTTTCCTCGCGCTGCAAGCAGAAGATTCCAGAAGCCATCCCATCAGACATGTCGTTCCAGCTACTCTCCAGCAAGGCCACGATCCTAAGGCTCCAAGTCACGCCGAGATCAATGCCACCAGTGGACCATCGTCAAACTTTTGCCACCGCTGGATTTCTCGCAAATATCTACAAGACAAGACAAAGGACACGAATCAGAAAAGGAAACACAACAGATACATAGAGCAAGAAAAAGGAAACTAAAAAGAATCTCAGCAGATCACGGTCAAAGATACAGTGGACAAAAAATAGAATGAAATCGGAGATTTCTTTCCCAGAAGGGCGAATACAGATAGAGATACAGAGAAAAAGATAGGGAGATAGAGGGCAATTACACATAGATAGAAACAGAGAGAATACACAAAAGAGATAGAGAAACACATCACGAAATCATTGTACACCAAACCTTTGCAATAATATATCAGAAATATTTCGCGAGAAACGAAGGTGAACGATTGTTCTTACTCTACTTTTTATTCTCTTTTACTTTATTGTAAATAACATGCATATAATACATCAAAATAGAGGAAAGAAATATACCTTCTAGATTGTCTGAGAAAAACAAAGTGTTTCAGATCCCGACTGCCGTGTATAACGGAGTAGGCGAAGGCGCGTGAGGATTGGCATGGAGGCCCGATGAACGGAGCAGACCGGCCTAGGGCCGGAGCTCTAAAGGTTGGGGATTTTCAGAGGGTTTCTTTTAGTTTTTTTTTTAAATCACGTTTCTAAATGATTTTTAGGTTAGATTTTAACTTATATAGCCTATGAGGAACGGCGCCGTTTAGGCTTAAGTCAATAAGCCTAAAACGGTGTCATTTTAAAACATAGGATCCGCGCGTTGACCCGTGACCCGGGGAGGATCCGCGTGTTTTTTTGGAAAATGGGCAAATTGCCCAAGTGATCCTCCTGTGTTTCCTAAATTTTCAATTTGGTTCTATTTTATTATTTAATTTGACCCTAATATTTTATAATTGTTACAATTTAGTCCCAACAGTTCTTAGATTACATTATGGGAAACGGCATCGTTTAGGATTAGGGCAATTTGCCCAATGAGTCCTTTGTCATTTTTTTTACTTTTGCAAATTAGGCCCAGAATTTATATTATTTGGTGACTTAGTCTTATAATTTTATTTAAATTCAATTTTAACCCTTTCTTTATTATTTTTAAATTTTATTATTTTATTTTTATAATTTATTTATTATTATTAAAAATACCATTTATACATTTAAATTTTTTATCATATATTATTTTCCTACATATATTATATTTTATTATATAACATTTATTATATATATATATATTTATATATTATCTATCATATTATATATATATTTTATATTACTCATTATATTATTTATAATTTTAAAATTTGTAAGTTATCATTATTAAATTATATTTTAACTCATATTACATATATACTTCATTATTAATTATTTTTATGTGATATTTTTATTTATTATGTAATTATTTTGTAAATTATTTTATATGCTTTCTATTTTATATATTCTTTTTCTTAAAACACATATATTTTATTTTATAATAATTATTCTTTTGTATATTTTTTGTTATTGTATATTATATATTGTAACTAAGATGCTATTTTTAAATTATTAAATACCATATTTTTATTTGTATTATAAGTTTATTTCATTACAATTACTCATTTTATTTTATATTTTCTATATATACTAATTCTTTTATATATTTTATATATATTTTATGTATTAAATGTTATCTTATAATTATTATTTAATGTTATATTTTATGAATATGTATATTGATAGTATATTTCTTTTAATTGTGTAAATGCATCATTTCTTAATTATTACTATGTATGTTTGTATGTTTGGCTTATCCATCTTCAATATAAGCTATGTGTATCTTTGTATATATGATGTACTTTTAAACATGTATGTATCTAGTATATGATATTTGTATTATTGCTATTATATCGTTTAAATGTATGTTTTATTCACTTATTATTCAATATTCTATTCCATAATGATAATGTGATTTCCCATGCATTAATTAAAAACAAAATTCCAAAGTTTTCTAAAAAGTATAAAGGCAATGCTTGGTGTTTGGGAATTTCGAGAAAAGTAGCACCCTAACTTATTGGGTTGTGACTCTTCTCGTTAAGTTCGAATAATCAAGTACCCTTCTAAGTTTTTAAAGGTTTTCTAAATGCAAGCAACTGCCTTGGAATTTCAAAGCAATATGTCCTAACTTATTGGATATGGCATTTTGATGTTTCGAGATAGGTATTTCAAAAAAAGCTAACTTAGTGTCAATACTTTGATACGAGAAAACCCTAATTTTCAAAACCAAAATATTTTAAAGACGACTACATCTTAAAATTGTTGAGTTTCCGACATTAAAGACACTTGATAATCAATTAGGTACCAATTTTTGGGCGTTACGAGGGTGCTAACCCTTCCTCATACGTAACTGGCTCCCGAACCCGTTTTCTGATTTCGTAGACCAAAACTGATGATTTTAAAACAAAATGTTTTAAAGGTGATCCAATCACACCTAAAAAGATTGGTGGCGACTCCTGTTTTCATTTTAAAGTCGATTCCCATTTTCCTAAAACCCGATTTAAAAGTGGTCTCGACAGCTTGGCGACTCCACTGGGGACTAATAAGAGAGTCAAGCCATGTAATTGATTATCTCTTGTCTTAATGTCGAAAATTAAAAATTTTAAAATTTAATCCTCTTTGCATTACATGTGTTTGTATTATTGCATGTGTTGCTATATTCTGAGACGCATTGCATTTGCATGACCGTTGTGGTCACACCCTTAAGTGGGGGTGAGAAGCTACACCTTCGTGAGGTTTTCGCCACCGTGCAGGATAGTGGATCACTTTCGGGATACATCCGTACCTATGGTTTCGTGAGATTTTCATCTCTGTGTAGCCATAGGGAAATGTATTCCCCTAAACTGAACTTGATTCAAATGAGCCTATAATGGGTGAAGATCGAGGAATCTGCTGGTTCAGGTACCTCAAACTTTAAAACCAACCTTATATAGAAAAACCGTAAGAGCCCAACTTGGTTAGAGTTAAACTTTAGATATTACCCTTATAAATTGTCGTTGAAATTTATTGATATCATGTGATAGTAACTATTTCTTTTCTTTTGTTCGCATGTCATTTTGCATTTACAAACGTATCGATTCACGGTCAATTTCTAAGTTAGGAAGTTTTATTATGGAGAACGGACTTCTTGATAGAGTGGAAGGCAACGCCAACGTCCATAGATGGTCTGAGCAAACTCAATTAGAAAAGGGAGATAGTATAGCTGTGGGATACGTGTCGGAGCTGTCAGATTACACTCGTATTAGTGTCATGCAGAATAATCTCCAAGAGCTTAAGGAGATTTGGGATCAGTGGGGAAAAAAGACCAAGCAATTATTCTAAGATAATTACGGAGATTTACCTCACTTGCTCGATGTTCAGATAGATGAGCACTTATTCCGAGCCCTTGCTTAGTTTTGGAACTTGGCGTACAGTTGTTTCACTTTTGGGGAAGTAGACTTGGTACCTACTGTGGAGGAGTACACTGCCTTGCTTCGTTGTCCCAAGTTTCAAAACGATAGGATCAATTCTCGAGCTGCTTGTGTCCTTACCTTTTGGAAGAAACTGATGATTATTACGGGGATGAGCGAGCAGTGGGCCACGGCCCAAATTAAAGAGAAAGGTGAGTGCAAGTGTATTTTGTGGGACGCTTTGAAAGATTTGATTCTGACACACCCTGACGAGACGAAAAAGGTAAATGCTTTTGCCTTAAGTTTGTATGGATTAATGGTTTTCCCTAGGGCTTTTGGATATGTGGATGAGGCAACCACGGATCTTTTTCATCGACTCAGTAAAAAGTCACTTCTGTCCCTGCAATTTTGGCGGAAACATTCAGGTCTTTAGGTACATGTAGGAGGGCTGGTGCCGGCAGGTTTATAGGGTGTGCTCAGTTACTTTTAGCTTGGTTCTACAGTCATTTTTGGTTGATAGATAGGGTGGTTTTTCGGGTCTTCTTCGAGGGTTATTCACCGTTGAAAGACATAGTAGCTTCAACTAGGAGAGTTGATGTTCCAGAAGAGAATTGGATAGTGCTACTTCAGAACCTTCAGTCGAAAGATGTCGAGTGGAGGGCTCCGTGGATGATTCTTGGTGAGGTTCTTTATCGATGCGGCAGTTTTGATTGGGTCCCCCTGTTGGGAATTTGGGGTGCCATTGGTTATGCCCCTTTGCTCTCGCTGAGGCAGCATAGATTAAGACAATTCGTACCAGCAACTCAGGGGTTGGCTTAAAGTGAGTTCGTATATAGAGGAGCCGATTACAAGAGGAGGGTTAGTGAAGTTTCTAGTGCTTGGAAGAAGACTTTTCGGTTGAAAGGAGTAGCTATTAGCCCTGCTACAGTACCAGAATACGTAGAATGGAGAGGTAGAAGGGTTAATGATAATATCCCTAAGCCAAGTGTGGAAGGAGCTCGACCAATAGAGGAATATTTGCAAGTAAGGCCCTCAGAGTTAGAAATTATGAAGCAAGAGTTCGAGAGAAAAAACTTGGAGTTTGAGAAGAGGATAGCAAAGCTTGAAGAAGAAAAGATGTACTTGAGTTTGGACGTCGATGCTCAAAAGATGGAGGTCGAGAAATAGAGGAAAGAAAAGAGGAAGATTGAGGAAGATCGAGATGATCTAAAGGAGCATTACAAAAGGGCACAAGTATCCTTGAGGAGGGCGAGAGTAGGAGGATCTTCAAATCAGTTGCAGAAAGAGGTCCAAGAGGAAAAGGCTAGAGTCGAGTATTGGGAGAGAAAGTTCCAAGAGATGCAGGTGCAGAATTTGGCATTAGAGGAAGAAAGTAAAGGGTTGAAGACTAGGGTAATTGACCTTGGAAGAGCCCTACATTGGCACCAAAACCATAACTCTATGGTCGAGTTAAAGGAGTTAAAAAGTAAGGTTGAGGATTTGGAAGTAGCATTGCACGATGGTGAACTCCAGGTTGAGTAACTCGAGGCGCAAGAAGATTATCTGAAGGGAGAGCTTCATCAGGCTAGGGGACAGGTCAGAGAAAGGGATCATGTTATTGGTGAGGCCATAGCTCAGATTCGAGAGGTCACTGAATATGTACAAGACTTGGCAATTCGAGCTAATGTATTGAGTCTAATGTATTCATCATCGTTGGATATAGGACGAGAGTTAGCCCTTTTATTAGATAGAGTTAAAGCTTTGGGCCTTAGGGCGAAAGCGTATTTGTAATCCTCTTATATGTAAAGATATTCTTTTTATGAATAAAATTTTCTAAATGAAGTTGAACCAGAATCGATACCTTTTTAGCATTCATGCATTGGCATCTCATGGCATTTCATCAAATCGTTTGCATTCAAAGTTATAGAAAGACCCTGATTAGTTAAAGTCTACTTCCAAAGGTAGAAAACAAAAACTGGAAATCACACATCCTTACGACACTCGCACTAAAACTAAGAGTATGGATCAAAGGTTCGAGCAATTACAAAAAGATATGCAAGACCAAATGCAAGAGCAGTTGGCCAAAATGCAGAATGAAATGAGGGAGCAAATGCTAGAGGCTCAGAGGAACATGATGGCTGAAATGGCTCAGCTGCTGAGAGCCACTGATAAAGGAAAAGATCCCATGGCAATCACTGAAGAGGAGAATGAAGGTCCTCCTCCGGGTTTTACTCCACCTCATGTGCCACTGCAAACCGAGGCACCTCCTAGAAGACCATCTATCACCGTGAGGCCTTAACATAGGCCAGTGGATGCTGGAATTCCCGTAAATTTCCCATCTAGGTTGGGAAATACTTTGGGTGATAGCTCGATCAACCCTATCACTCCTGATTTGGATTTGATAGAGAAGGAAAGAATGGCAACTGAATCCACGAAACAATTGGAAGATCGTTGCAGGTGGTTAGAGGAGAAGTTTAGGGTTTTGGAAGGCGCAGGCAATCATCATGGGATTGATGCCAAAGACTTAAGTTTGGTTCCCGATTTGGTGCTTCCTCATAAATTTAAGATGCTGGAGTTTGAAAAGTACAAGGGGACTACTTTTCTAGAGGCACACATAACAATGTTTTGTAGGAGGATGACTGGATATGTGAACGATGATCAATTATTGATCCATTGTTTTCAAGACAGCTTAGTAGGAGCAGCGGCTAGATGGTACAATCAGTTGAGCCGTGCAAGAATCGGTTCATGGAGAGATCTGGCACAGGCCTTCATGCAACAGTACAACCATGTGACTAATATGACGCCAGATAGGATCACACTTCAAAATATGGAGAAAAAGCCTAATGAAAGTTTTAGGCAATATGCACAATGATGGAGGGAGGTGGTGATGCAAGTACAACCACCATTGTTAGAAAAGGAGACCACGATGTTATTTATTAATACTTTGAAGATGCCATTCATCACTCATATGATTGGAAGTACCACGAAAAGTTTCGCTGATATAGTTATGGCAGGTGAGATGATTGAGAATGTCATGAGGGGCGGTAAGATCGATGGGGAAGTGGCTAAAAGGTTGGCCTCAAGGAGAAAGGACAACGAGGTGAATAGCCTCAACTCGAGAGCAGTTACAATTGGTCAACCCAAAGCTAAGCAACAAAGTACTCAAAGACAGGAATCGAGTACAGGACAGAATTCGGAGAGGATACAATTCACGCCTATCCCTGTGACTTATCGTGAGCTTTATCAAAGCTTATACGATGCATATGCCATCACTCCATTTCAGTTGAAACCATTGCAGCCACCGTTCCCCAAATGGTATGATGCAAATGCTAAGTGTTAATATAACGCGGGAATACCGGGGCATTCAATTGAAAACTGCACCGGATTCAAGAATGTCGTGGAGAGGCTTATTAATATGGGGGTTGTGAAATTCGATAGTACCCCTAATACTAAAAATTCGTTACCAGATCATGGCAATCAAGGAGTGAATGCCATCGATAAAACAAGGGAAGGAAAGATCAAGAAAGATGTTGCTAAGGTGAAGACACCTATGAAAATAATACGGGAGGAGATGGTGAAAAGGGGTATGTTGACCTCCGGAAAAGGTAGAAGAGCAATAGAGAATTATTTCAAATTCCATGGAGAGATGGGTCATATGATCCAAAATTGTGAGAAGTTTAAGGCCATGGTGCAAGGCCTTATGGTTAACAAAAAACTACAGATTTTTAAGGGTAGTTCTGGCGAAAGACAAATATATGTACTGGGAAATAAACGACAAGAAACCCACCGGCCGTGAATTATTATTTCCTTACCGGGGAATAATGAAGTGGGGGCGCAAACCGGGCACAGGGTTGTCATCCATAAACCCAATCCTTTCCTTTACAAGGATGACAAGAGGGTACCATGGAGTTATGATTGCAGTGTAACAATACCTGAGGGGGAGAGTATAGCCAGTGCATCTAGAGGTGTGCAAAATGAAGGTTCCCATACATAGAGTGGGAAACGTTATGATACGGGGGGCATCAGAGTGGAGCCCACAAAGACAAAAGGCGTCAAGGTTGAGAAGTAGAAAGAGACTGAAATACCCATCAATGAGCCAGTTAAGGAGGAGGAGGCTAAGGAGTTCTTAAAGTTCTTTAAGCATAGTGAGTATAGTGTGGTCGAGCAACTGCGTAAACAACCAGCGCGTATATTAGTATTAGCGCTACTGCTGAGTTCTGAGGTGCATCGAGATGCATTATTGAAGGTGCTTAACGAAACATATGTCACCTACGACATATCTGTTAACAAATTGGATAGGTTGGTAAGTAACATCAGCGCTGACAATTTCATCTATTTCAGTGATGATGAAATTCCACCTGGGGGCATAGGGTCAACCAAAGCCTTGCACATCACTACCCGGTGCAAAGGATACATGCTGCCAAGTGTACTCGTTGATAATGGGTCTACTTTGAACGTCCTGCCGTTATCCACCTGGAATGGATTACCCATTGACAGTTCGCATATGAAGACATGTCATAATGTGGTAAGAGCCTTTGATGGAATTGAAAGGAAAGTGATGAGACGAATCGACATCTCTTTGGAAATTAGGCCAAATACATATGAAGTTGATTTCTTGGTGATGGATATCAAGCACTTCTATAATTGTTTATTGGGGAGGCCATGGATACACTTGGCAGGAGCAGTACCTTCCTCATTGCACCAAAAATTGAAGTTAGTGACAGATGGATGGTTAATAACCATCAATACGGAGGAAGACATTATAGCAGCAGTCACTAGCAAGGCCCCTTATGTCGAGGCAAATGAAGAGGCTATTGAATGTTCTTTTCGCTCCTTAGAAATCATCAATGCAACATTCATTTTGGAAGGAAGTGAGGTGCTGATACCCAAAATGTCTAGAGCCACAAGGATGGCCCTGCAAATGATGATGGGAAAAGGGGCATTGCCAGGAAAAGGACTAGGAAGACAGTTGCAAGGAGGGATTCAAACCCCAAAACTGATCGAGAAGAAAGATCACTTTGGTTTGGGCTTCAGGCCAGACCATAAGCACAAGAGGCAAGAGATGGAGAAGCGTCAAGCGAGAAGAAAGGCGCATCTGAACGGAGGAGAAGTGGAGTGGGAACCGATGACATTCCCAACTATATCCAAATCCTTTAAGTCGGGGGGATTACTGGTAGAAGAAAGTCATCAAATTAATGCTGTACACGATGAGGGATTTGAGCAAGGAAACCTCAAGGGCATTCACCCTTACGAACTGGGGAGCTCTCTGAACAATTGGACTGTGGAAGACCTTCCTGTTCTCTTTAGGAATTTTTCAGAGTAATTCTCAAAACATGTCTGTTACTCTAGGGCCTAGGAGTAGTAAGATTACATTTGTGAAATAGGTTTATGTTCATCTATTATTATTTAAATAAAACATAACTTTTATCAATTTAAACGAGTATTGCTTTATTTTTTATCAACCAATATTCCTTTAAATTTTGGAAATTCTTATTCATAGCACATAAACAATCATTCCTAGATTCATTCATTTTTTTTATATTCTTTAATACCCCCACAGGTCCCTAGATATCAATGATATGAGCACCGATACTGCAACTCTTGATTTCTCTTGTGAGCAAGACATATGTTCAGAGGAACCTCAGGATTTTGAAGATGTTCAAGATTATGCCGTATCTCTTGATTTGTTAAAAATGATAAAGCAGGAGGAAAAACAAATCATGCCCCACGGGAAAGAGGCAATAGAGAATATAGCCCTAGAGGAAGGGAAGGAGTTGAAAATTGGAACACTGATTATCGAAGATACAAGGCGTGGTCTGGTTGGGTTGCTTCTAGAGTTCAAGGATATCTTCGCCTGGTCATATCAGGATATACCCGGATTGAGTACCGATATTGTAGTACATCGTCTTCCGATAAGACAGGATTGTAAGCCAGTCCAACAGAAGTTGCGAAGAATGAGGCCAGATATTGTTCCAAAAATAAAGGATGAAGTCAAGAGGCAGTTCGATGCAAGAATAAGATAATTTCCCTCTGCCGCACATAGACACTTTGGTGGACAACACAGCAGGATATTCGTTGTTTTCCTTCATGGATGGTTTCTCAAGATACAATCAGATAAAGATGTATCCAGAGGACATGGATAAAACCACCTTTATAACCTTATGGGGTACCTTTTGCTACAAAGTAATACCGTTTGGATTAAAAAACGTAGGGGCAACATACCAACGGGCCATGGTAAACTTATTCCATGACATGATGCATAAGGATATTGAGGTATACGTTGATGATATTATTGCCAAGTCGCGTATAGAAAAAGAGCACATTAAGGTCTTGAGAAGATTGTTCTTGAGGTTGAGAAAATTTTAGTTGAAGCACAATCCAGCAAAGTGTACCTTTGGAGCCAGATCGGGAAAGTTATTAGGCTTCGTGGTCAGTGAAAAAGGAATTGAAGTCGACTTAGACAAGGTCAGAGCCATACGAAAGTTACCTCCACCACGCACTTAGAAGGAAGTTCAAGGATTCCTAGGAAGGTTGAATTACATCGCTCAGTTCATTTCACAACTGACAGAGAAATGCGATTGTGACATCCCTAAAGTGACCCTAGTCGGAAAGCGGTTTCGGGACCGCTAAACCGAGTCACTAAATCATTTGAGTATGATAGTTACTGTCTAAATATGTGAAAATGCATGTGTGAATTTTTAATTCTTTGATTTAGTTAATTTGAATGTGAATTGAAAGAAAAGGGACTCATGTGAAAGGATTCAATTATATGTGGCTAATTTTAAGAGGTTAATAAAGGAATGAAGTAAAATAAATGGAGTTGCATGTCAAATAATCCATTTGACAAGGATAGTGGCCGCCATGACAAAATTATGGGCAAGGAAACATGTTTCCAACATGTTATGTTAGTGGGGTATGTAGAAAACAATAGAATAAAAGCTAGTAATAAAGAAAGGGAAAAAAGGAAAATGATGATAGCAAAAAAAGTGTGTGGATGCCTCCCCCATTTGCCGTGAAGTGAACAAAGAAAAAGAAAAAAAAGTGTTCATCTTTGAACATGCTTGGCGAATTGAAGAAGAAAGCAAGAGAAGGTTTGGTCACCCTTGAGCTTGAATTAAGGTAAGTGAGTTCATGTTGGTTCTTGAAAGGTTAGCATACTTTAAGCTAGCTACAAAATTTCCTACTTAGCCATGTCAAAATCTTGGTTGTGTGGTAATATTGGGTGTCGGCCATGGAAGAAATTGAGGAAAAGGATTGTTGTCTTTGTGTTGTAATGAGTATTTGTGGATAGGTGAAGTTTGAGTTAGTTAAGTGTTCATGTAGATGGTTTGGGTGATAGGAAAAAAATCGGATTGTGTGTGTATGGATAGTTGCGAATGTGTGTATAGTCAAAGAAGAAATCCTTAAAGTGTCTAGTTAATTGATGTTAGGTAAATGGTGTGTGTAAATTATTTAAAATAAAATAATTGTATGAGTATTAAGGATGGTACATGAATTGGCCTTAGAAGAAATTTTAGTATAATATGCTTGGATGTTAATAGGTTATTGCTTTAATGACCGGGTGTGTCAAGGGATAATGCATGGACTAATTGATTAATATGTGTTAAGGGAAGGTGAATAAATGTCTATTTGATAAGTTATATATATATTCGCTATGAAGGCTGAAGGTTAAGTCATAGAGATTTTGGTGATATTCATATTCGGTCATAAGGGTTATATGTGTAACTTGGCTATGTGGGTTCTGAGTTAAGGTAAATTGCTTATTTGATATGGGTATTCGCCATAAGCTAGCATGATGGGACTTTAATAAGATAAATTTGTTTGAATTAGCCCAAGAGCTTAGAGGATCGAAGTTGGACAAGGGGAAAGAAAAAGTAATTGAATAGCCGTTGAAGACATTCGACAACATCCGAGGTAAGTCATTAAGCATATATTTGGTATTGATTTAAATGATCATAATATATATGCAATTGTGTTTAATGAATTGATGTGTAAATGGAAATGTATGTGTATGGAATGATGCCATCGTTGAATATATAAAGGTGGTAAATTGCATAAAGTATTGGTCTCGGCACTAAGTGTGCGGGTATAAATGGACACGGTGACAAGATTGGCACTAAGTGTACGGGTATAAATGGACACGGTGACAAGATTGGCACTACGTGTGCGGGTTTAAAATTGTACAGCACTAAGTGTGCGAATTTGATTATATAGCACTATGTGTGCGAGCTGATTTTATAGCACTAAGTGTGCGGATTCACTATATGCTCTTGCATTACAATTGGCACTTGAGTGTGTGACATTATCGAGTTAATCCGGACAGCGGATCGGGTAAGTACCTTGAGCTCATGACGAATAGGCAATATGTTCATGCTCGGGGTTGAGCTTGGTAAGCTTTAAATCTATGTGATGATTGCAATTGTGTGATTGTGGTGAAAATGAGTTAGTGTGTGAAAATGCCTCAAATATCTTATTGTGTAGAATATGAAATGTGGATGTATGACTTGGTATGAGATTGAACCGAAAGGTCAGAGGAATTGTGGTATAGTTTCGGTATGGATGAGTACCTAGCCTCGTTTATTGTTTCATGTTGTGATAACTTTATTAATGGATGGTGGTTGAATGCTTATGACTTCTGAGTTATAAACTCACTCGGTGTTTTCTTGTCACCCTTTTAGGTCTCTTGGACTCGTATTGTTTATGCTCGGAACCGTCGTTGAAGTCATCACACCGGCTGGAAATCTTTTGGTATTGTCTTCGTAGTTGAACTAGGAGAACATTTGGCATGTATAGGCTATTATGTTTTGTTGAATTATGGGTTGTAAACTTTAAGCCATGTGAAAATGGCCTATGTGGTTGTTGACTGGGATGCTAGAACCTATAGCCACGAGTCTTAGAAACTTTAATTTTGATAAGGTGGCCATAATTTGTGTCATGTATGATGGATGATTAGTAAGGTCAAGGAAAGATTCATGAAATTGGCATAGTCTACTGCAGTAACTGTTGCGGACAGCAGCAGTGATATGAGATTGAAAAATCACTAAAAATAGTAGAAGTAGAATTAAATAGTGAATAAATTATGAAATTGAACCTTGATGAATCTATTTTCATATGGATGAAACGAAACGACCATATGAGCAGTATACTGAGACATATTAAAGTTCTCGTGAGACAGGGCCAGAGCAGTTTCTGGATCCCCTGTCTCGACTTTGAAAATTTACTATAATTTATCCAGAAAAAATTAGAAGTCATGCCTTATATGTGAAGATTCCATTTTGAGTCTAGTTTCATTAGAAACAAACGGCACCAGTATTAAAACCCTGTACAGAGAGATATTCAAGTTGTAACGCGCGAAGGTCAGTGTAGTCGACCCCTGTAACATGGGTGACTTTAACTAATAAACTGTACCAATTGGCCCAACCAAAAATTCTAGAAATAAATCCATGGATGGATATATGAGTATAGTTTCAGGGAAAATTTATGGAATTGGTTTTCGAGTTCTGGAACTCGAGATATGATTTTTAAGGTAACAGTGATGCAGTTAGCTAGCCTGCCTGAAACAAAAATTTCATAATTTCCAAGAGGGAAATAAGGGAAGTAAGCCCGGTAACACCTCGTGGTCGAATCCGGTGACGGTCACGGGTTTGGGGTGTTACAGCGATCTTATATTTCATCTCCTCAGAAAGCACAATCAAGGTACTTGGGATGAGGAGTGCCAGAATGCTTTTGAAAAGGTCAAGCAGTATTTGTTGAATGCTCCAGTATTATCTCCACCAAGCCCAGATAAGCTTTTAATACTGTACTTGTCAGTGTTCAGTAATTCCATGGGATGTGTGCTTGGCCAGCATGACGAGTCAGAGAAGAAGGAGAAGGCAATTTATTATCTCAGTAAGAAATTCATTGACTGTGAGATGAGGTATCCACCGATTGAAAAGTTGTGTTGTGCGTTGATTTGGACAATTCAGAGATTAAGACAGTACATACTATACCATACCACTTGGCTCATCTCAAAGCTTGATCCATTGAAATACATGATGGAGTCAACGGCTCTAAATGGGAGAATGGCGAGATGGAAAGTTTTGCTTTCAGAGTTTGATATAGTTTACATAAGTCAGAAGGCTATAAAAGGAAATGCGGTAGCAGACTTCTTAGCCAGTAGGGCTCTAGAGGATTATGAGCCACTGAACTTTGATTTTCCAAATGAGGAGTTAATGTGCATAGCAATGACTGAGGATTCTCTTTGGAAGCTAAATTTTGATGGGGCTTCTAATGCAGTCAGAAATGGAATTGGGGCAGTCTTGGTATCCCTGAATGGTGATATTACCCTTTCACGTGCAAGTTGGACTTTGATTGCACGAACAATATGGCTGAGTATGAAGCATGCATCATGGGACTTCAAGCAGTTATAGAGCGAGGTATAAAAACCCTAGAAGTATATGGAGATTCTGCGTTGGTAGTTTATCAACTTAGAGGCGAATGGGAGACAAGGGACCCTAAATTGATCAGTTATTGAAAGGTAGTTTTGGGGTTACTTAAGGAGTTTGATGACATCACCTTCAATTATCTCCCATGAGACGAAAATCAGATGGCAGATGCTTTAGCAACCTTGGCCTCAATGATCAAGGCGAATAAAGAAGAAGAGATGAAGCCAATTCAAATGAGTGTCTACGAGGCTCCAGCTCATTGTTGTAGCATTGAGAAGGAAGGAAATGACTGTAACCCATGGTATCAAGATATATTGCGATATGTGAGAGATCGTAAATACCCTGAACAGGCCAGTGAAAATGACGAACGAACTTTGAGGAGGTTAGCTTGTGACTATGTCTTGGACGGGGATATCCTATACAAGAGAAGGAAGGACCAAGTACTTTTGAGATGTGTCGATACTGTTGAAGCTAAGTTAATTTTAGAAGAAGTTCATGAAGGTGTATGTGGGACGCATGCAAATGGGTTCACAATGGCAAGGCAAATCATGATGTGTGGCTATTATTGGGCCACTATGGAAGGAGACTATATTAACTACACCAAGAAGTGCCATAAATGTCAGATTTATGGGGACAAAATTCATGTTCCACCTTCACCTTTGCATGTTATGACTTCTCCATAGCCCTTCTCCATGTGGGGCATGGATGTTATTGGACCAATATCACCGAAAGCTTCAAATGGACATCGATTTATCTTCGTGGTAATTGACTACTTTACAAAATGGGTAGAAGCCACCTCTTATGAGAATGTTACTAAGTCAGCTGTGAGCCTATTCTTGAAGAAGGAGATCATTTGTCGGTATGGAATGCCTGAGAAGATCATATCTGACAATGCATTGAACTTAAACAACAAAACGATAGCAGAGGTTTGCGACCAGTTCAAGATCAAACATCACAATTCTTCTCCCTATCGTCCAAAAATGAATGGGGTAGTGGAGGCTGCTAACAAGAACATTAAGAAAATAGTGGGGAAGATGACTGAGACTTATAGAGATTGACATGAGAAATTACCGTTTGCACTCCTCGCCTATCGAACATCTGTCAGAACCTCTACTGGGGCAACTCCGTTCTCGTTAGTTTATGGGATGGAAGCAGTATTACCTATTGAAGTGGAAATACCTTCTCTTCAAATTTTGACAGAGGTAAAGTTAGATGAAGCTAAGTGGGTTCAATCACGATATGACCAGTTGAATTTGATTGAGGAAAAGAGGCTAAGAGCCATTCGTCATGGTCAGATGTATCAGAAGCGAATGATGCGAGCTTATGATAAGAAAGTTCGACCAAGAGAATTCCAGGAGGGGGACCTTGTACTGAAAAAGATCCTTCCTATTCAAAAGGACTTTATGGGAAAATGGATGCTGAATTGGGAGGGGCCGTATGTCGTGAAGAAAGCTTTCTTCGATGGTGCATTGATCTTAACGGAAATGGATGGGAAAAGTTTACCCAATCCAGTGAACTCAGACTCAGTTAAAAAATACTTTGTCTAAAGGAGAAGAGAATCTAAGGTGAAAACCCGCAAAGGGCGCCTTGAGATTTCAAAAAAAAAAAACGGAGAGACCAAGGGGAAAACCCACAAAGGGTACCTTATGACCAAAAGGGTTTTGAGTTGAAAACTCGAAAGGGCAGCTCAGATTTTAAAGAGTACCCAGTGATCTTACTATAAAGAGTGAAGCACGTTGCATACTAGGGCATCAACAAAGTACTTTGAATCTTTTAAACAGATGTTGAACTCAAGAGAGACTTCATGGAGCTGGTGTATAGACACTCAAGTGGCGATATCTTAGGCACATAACTTCTATCCTGTTTGCTATCTTTAGATTCTATTTCTTCTTAAAGATAGGTTTTCAAATTATCTTCCTTTGTATCTTCTTGATAATTCATTTTAATCCAATAAAGTTTATTCATCTTCCATTATTCTTTAAGTATGTTGCACTGAAATAATAATAGATGAATTAAATATGTTCACAAACGAGGTTTTGTGCATTACTCTGGAATTTCTAGATAATACAAGAAACTAAAACAGGACAATTGTTCGAGAAATTCACGTAAGTAAAGGATGAAGGAACTCGAGGAATTTCCTCCAGTCTAAAAGGAAAATGGACAAAACCAATGATTCAATTTTAAGGAAAGATTGTTTTACAGACATCCTCAGTGGATAGTAGCATTGGAGGAAGGGAACAGGCCTACAAGTTGAGCAAGAATGATACTTTATAAAAGAAGGAATGAGTGATGACGTCTAGGATAGGGGTCATGTGCACAACATTTTGCATCATAACATGTTTAATTAGGAACATTCAACTCATTTCGAGCATGGCATCCTAATTATCAGGCATAATCATCAACAGGTTATCAAAGATGGGGCACTTTAATTCCCTAAACAGTAGGGTAATAAGTCGCAGCATAGCAAATCTCACCTTCAGATGTTTATGCTGAAGCAGATCCAGGATGGTTTGGTATCCTTGTGCTTTTAAGGAACAAATCGAAGACATAGCTGGTTTGGCTTTCACGTGTTTACGATGAAGCAAATCTAAAATGATTTGTCATCTCTGTATTGTCAGAGAACAAATCGAAGTTTGGCATCTCCACTTTAATGAAGAGCAGATATATAGCAGATCTGACCTTCAGACTGTGACATCCCTAAAGTGACCCTAGTCGGAAAGCGGTTTCGGGACCGCTAAACCGAGTCACTAAATCATTTGAGTATGATAGTTACTGTCTAAATATGTGAAAATGCATGTGTGAATTTTTAATTCTTTGATTTAGTTAATTTGAATGTGAATTGAAAGAAAAGGGACTCATGTGAAAGGATTCAACTATATGTGGCTAATTTTAAGAGGTTAATAAAGGAACAAGTAAAATAAATGGAGTTGCATGTCAAATAATCCATTTGACAAGGATAGTGGCCGCCATGACAAAATTATGGGCAAGGAAACATGTTTCCAACATGTTATGTTAGTGGGGTATGTAGAAAACAATAGAATAAAAGCTAGTAATAAAGAAAGGGAAAAAAGGAAAATGATGATAGCAAAAAAAGTGTGTGGATGCCTCCCCTCCATTTGCCGTGAAGTGAACAAAGAAAAAGAAAAAAAAGTGTTCATCTTTGAACATGCTTGGCCGAATTGAAGAAGAAAGCAAGAGAAGGTTTGGTCACCCTTGAGCTTGAATTAAGGTAAGTGAGTTCATGTTAGTTCTTGAAAGGTTAGCATACTTTAAGCTAGCTACTAAAATTTCCTACTTAGCCATGTCAAAATCTTGGTTGTGTGGTAATATTGGGTAATCGGTCATGGAAGAAATTGAGGAAAAGGATTGTTGTCTTTGTGTTGTAATGAGTATTTGTGGATGGGTGAAGTTTGAGTTAGTTAAGTGTTCATGTAGATGGTTTGGGTGATAGGAAAAAATCGAAACTTGTGTGTGTATGGATAGTTGCGAATGTGTGTATAGTCAAAGAAGAAATCCTTAAAGTGTCTAGTTAATTGATGTTAGGTAAATGGTGTGTGTAAATTATTTAAAATAAAATAATTGTATGAGTATTAAGGATGGTACATGAATTGGCCTTAGAAGAAATTTTAGTATAATATGCTTGGATGTTAATAGGTTATTGCTTTAATGACCGGGTGTGTCAAGGATAATGCATGGACTAATTGATTAATATGTGTTAAGGGAAGGTGAATAAATGTCTATTTGATAAGCTATATATATATTCGGCTATGAAGGCTGAAGGTTAAGTCATAGAGATTTTGGTGATATTCATATTCGGTCATAAGGGTTATATGTGTAACTTGGCTATGTGGGTTCTGAGTTAAGGTAAATTGCTTATTTGATATGGGTATTCGCCATAAGCTAGCATGATGGGACTTTAATAAGATAAATTTGTTTGAATTAGCCCAAGAGCTTAGAGGATCGAAGTTGGACAAGGGAAAGAAAAAGTAATTGAATAGCCGTTGAAGACATTCGACAACATCCCGAGTAAGTCATTAAGCATATATTTGGTATTGATTTAAATGATCATAATATATATGCAATTGTGTTTAATGAATTGATGTGTAAATGGAAATGTATGTGTATGGAATGATGCCATCGTTGAATGTATAAAGGTGGTAAATTGCATAAAGTATTGGTCACGGCACTAAGTGTGCGGGTATAAATGGACACGGTGACAAGATTGGCACTACGTGTGCGGGTTTAAATTGTACAGCACTAAGTGTGCGAATTTGATTATATAGCACTATGTGTGCGAGCTGATTTTATAGCACTAAGTGTGCGGATTCACTATATGCTCTTGCATTACAATTGGCACTGAGTGTGCGACATTATCGAGTTAATCCGGACAGCGGATCGGGTAAGTACCTTGAGCTCATGACGAATAGGCAATATGTTCATGCTCGGGGTTGAGCTTGGTAAGCTTTAAATCTATGTGATGATTGCAATTGTGTGATTGTGGTGAAAATGAGTTAGTGTGTGAAAATGCCTCAAATATCTTATCGTGTAGAATATGAAATGTGGATGTTTGACTTGGTATGAGATTGAACCGAAAGGTCAGAGGAATTATGGTATAGTTTCGGTATGGATGAGTACCTAGCCTCGTTTATTGTTTCATGTTGTGATAACTTTATTAATGGATGGTGGTTGAATGCTTATGACTTCTTGAGTTATAAACTCACTCGGTGTTTTCTTGTCACCCTTTTAGGTCTCTTGGACTCGTATTGTTTGCGTGCTCGGAACCGTCGTTGAAGTCATCACACCGGCTGGAAATCTTTTGGTATTGTCTTCGTAGTTGAACTAGGAGAACATTTGGCATGTATAGGCTATTATGTTTTGTTGAATTATGGGTTGTAAACTTTAAGCCATGTGAAAATGGCCTATGTGGTCGTTGAGTGGGATGCTAGAACCTATAGCCACGAGTCTTAAAACTTTAATTTTGATAAGGTGGCCATAATTTGTGTCATGTATGATGGATGATTAGTAAGGTCAAGGAAAGATTCATGAAATTGGCATAGTCTCTGCGCAGTAACTGTTGCGGACAGCAGCAGTGATATGAGATTGAAAAATCACTAAAATAGTAGAAGTAGAGTTAAATAGTGAATAAATTATAAAATTAAACCTTGATGAATCTATTTTCATATGGACGAAATGAAATGTCCATATGAGCAGTATACTGAGAGATATTAAAGTTCTCGTGAGACAGGGCCAGAACGGTTTCTGGATCCCCTGTCTCGACTTTGAAAATTTACTATAAATTATCCAGAAAGAATTAGAAGTCATGCCTTATATGTGCAGATACCATTTTGAGTCTAGTTTCATTAGAAACAAACAGCACCAGTATTAAATCCCTGTACAGAGAGAGATTCAAGTGGTAACGCGCGAAGGTCAGTGTAGTCGACCCCTGTAACATGGGTGACTTTAACTAATAAACTGTACCAATTGGCCCGACCAAAAATTCTAGAAATAAATCCATGGATGTATATATGAGTATAGTTTCAGGTAAAATTTTCAGAATTGGTTTTCGAGTTCTGGAACTCGAGATATGATTTTTAAGGTAACAGTGACGCAGTTAGCTAGCCTACCGAAACAAAAATTTCATAATTTCCAAGAGGGAAATAAGGAAGTAAGCCGGTAACACCTCGTGGTCGAATCCGGTGGCAGTCACGGGTTTGGGGTGTTACATTTAATTGGTATCGAGCTATGGTTTAGTCGGTTCTAGGACTACCATAGCGTGTGAGTCTAGCTATACATGCCAAATTGTTAGTGCTTAATAATGTGATGACTTGACGGTTGAAATTTTTGTTTTGATTAGCAATGGAACCCGGTAGAGACCCTTGGCGGATGACGTTGAAAGTGTAGCGGCTGCTCCGCGCAAGGACACCGCCGTTGAGCCTCGATCATCCGAATAATCAAAATGAAGGGGCAAAACAAGCCTTCTTCACCATGATGAATGAGTGGGTCGCATAATATGCCCGAACCAATCCGGTGTCCAACCATTCCCGAATTTAAATACTCCACCCCAAGAGCCCGCAATGCCTCCGATTCTTGATCCTGTGAGGCTGAGTAAACCACCGTGGACTTGATTAGGAAGCGTGGGGCGAGGAGTTCAAGGCCATAGTTCTTGATGATGCTTAAAAAGTAGAGTTACGCTCGATAACACCATTAAAGTGTTAGATGAACTGTTATGCACACCCAATGAATGTCTTAAGTGTGCTATATCCTTGTTGCAAGACTCGACTTACTATTGGTGGAGGACTTTAATTTCCATAGTCCCAAATGAGCGAGTTACTTGGGATTTCTTTCAATCCAATTTGAAAGAAATACATTAGTCAACGGTTCATCGATCGAAGCGTAAGGAATTCTTGGAACTCAAGCAAGGCGGATGATCAGTGTCTGAATCTGAACATGAGTTCGTAAGACTTAGTCGGTATGCTCGGGTGTGTGGCTGATGAGGTTGCGATGTGCAAAAGATTTGAAGAAGGATTGAATGAAGAGTTAAAGTTACTAGTGGGAATTTTGGAGATAAAGGAGTTCGTGACACTAGTCGAGCGAGCACTGCAAGGTGGAAGAACTTGGGAAGGAGAAGAAGAAGGCTGAATTTGAAGCAAGAGATTACCGTAAAAGATCGACGAGTAAAGCTCCGTTCTCGGTGTAAAGAGGTTCGGGGAGGACACCATGAAAGTCGAGGACGATGCGGGAATTTCCATTAGAGCCCAACCATTGACGGACTCCAGAGCTACTTGGTAGCTAGTGTGGGCAATAATCGTCAAGAGAGACACAGAATGCCCCAATGTGGAAGGCGACACCTAGGTGAATGTTGGGGTAAGTCATTAATAGGGCTGTTATGGATGCGGTTCGAAGGACCACTTCATTAGAGATTGCAGAGCTAGATGAGAGGAATAAGGCGCAAGGTGCAAGACCTAGTGGAGCGACGGCTAGAGGTAGGCCCAGAGAATCTCTGGAGGTAGGGGTGGTAATCGAGAGGAGCCTCTAATCTGGTGTCCGATCCGAGACCCGTGCTCTGCTAGAGCATATGCCATCCGCGCACGAGAGGAGGCATCCTCCCCGACGTTATCACTAGTACTTTTACTCTCTTTGATACTAGTGTGATTGCATTGATTGACCCGGCTCTACTCACTCATATGTATGTGAAACCTTAGCATCCAATAAGACTCTACTGTTGAGTCTCTGAGTTTATAATTCAGTGTCAAACCCTTTGGGTCAATCGTGCTCGTTGATAAAGTGTGCAAGAGATGCCCCTAATAATTCGAGAATCTGTTTCCTACCGATCGATGCTTCTACCATTTAATGAATTGATGTTATTCTTGGTATGGATTGGCTAACCGTACATGATGCGTTGGTGGATGCAAAAGGAAAACCATTGATTTGAGGAGTGCAAATAATGAGGTAGTCCGAGTCGAGTCTCTTGATTTAAAAGGCGCGCCGGCGATAATATCTTCTATGATTTGCGGAGGTATGTGAAAAGGGTGTGAAACATACCTTGCGTATGTGTTTGAAAGTAAAGAGACGGAAAGGAAACTTCGAATCGGTACCAGTGGTTTGTGAGTATTCGGATGTTTTTCACGAGGAGTTCTGGGATTGCCACCGGTTAGAAGTGGAATTGACATCGAAGTTGTACCGTACTACGCCGATTTCAATAGCCCGTGTCGTATGGCATTAACGGAATTAAAGGAATTGAAGGTTCAATTGCAAGAATTGACGGATAGAGGTTTCGCTCGACCGAGTTTTTCTCCATAGGCGCTTTGTATTGTTTGTGAAAAGAAGGACGGAACCATGAGGTTGTGCATCGACTATCGTCAACTCAATAAAGTGACGATAAAGAATAAATATCCATTGCCACGAATTGACGATTTGTTTGATCAATTAAAGGGAGCCTCGGTGTTTTCAAAGATAGATTTGAGGTCGGGTACTATCGGTTGAGGGTCCGAGAATCGGACATACCTAAAACCGCTTTTAGAGCGAGTGCGGTCACTCTGAATTCTTGGTGATGCCGTTTGGGCTTACTAATGCCCTACGGTATTTATGGATTTAATGAATAGAATTTTCAGGCCATACTTGGATCGGTTCGTAGTTGTATTTATCGATGACAGTTTGGTCTATTCGAGATGAAACCGAACATCTTTGAGCACCGAGGCTAATGTTGCAAATTTTACGAGATAAGCGATTATCATAAAGTTCATAAATGTGAATTTTGGTTGAAAGAGGTTAGCTTTTGGGGCACGTGGTGTCCGCATCGGTGTCGAGGTGGACCCGAACAAAATTTCGACCATATTCGATTGGAAACCTCAAGGAATGTTACCGAGGTTAAGAGCTTTTGGGGCTTGCGGATACTATCGACGATTTGTGAAAGGTTTTTCGATGATAGTTGCACCGATGACAAAACTACTTCAAAAGATGTTAAGTTTGAGTGGTCGAACGCTGTCAAGAAAGTTTCGATCGACTAAAACCTGTTTAACCGAGGCCCGGTACTAGTACAACCGAGTCCGTAAAGAGTTTGTCATATCTGATGGCGCATCCTTGCTTGGGTTAGGTTGTGTGTTGATGCAAGAAGGTCGAGTTGTGGCTTACGCGTTGAGACAACTAAAGCCGCATGAGAGAAACTATCCGACCCATGACCTTGAACTAGCACCATAGTGTTCGCCTTGAAGATATGGCGGCATTACTTGTTTGGAGAAAGGTGTCACATTTATTCGGACCACAAGAGTCTAAAATATTTGATGACTCGAGAGATTTAAACCTGCGACAAAGGCGTTGGCTTGAGTTGTTGAAAGACTATTAACTCATCATTGATTATCACCGGAAAGGCCAGCGTGGTGGCCGATGCTTTAAGTCGCAAGGCACTGTTTGCTTTGAGGCGATGGATGCTCATCTATCCGTTTCACCCGATGAGGTGTTAGTAGTCGAATTAGAGACCAAACCGATGGTCAATCCGAGCGGATAATTCAAATACTCGAGGATATGTTGAGATGTTGCATCCTTGAGTCTAGTGGTTCATGGGAACGATAATTACCTTTGATTGAATTCACTTACAACAATAGTTTTCAATCAAGTATTAAGATGGCGCCTCACGAGGCTTTATACGGTCGTAAATGCCGTACCCCATTATTCATACTAAACTTAGTGAAAGTAAAGTCTTGAGGTTGATTTGATTAAGGATGCCGGCGAAAAGTTCGAGTAATTCATGAAGGTTTGAAAGCGCCGGATCGCAAAAAGTCGTATCGGGTTTGAAAAGAAAAGACATGGAATATCGGGTTGGAGACAAGGTATTTCTCAAAGTCTCACCGGAAGAAGGTGCTTAGATTTGGCCGTAAGGGCAAATTGAGTCCGAGATTCATCGGTCCGTATGAAGTATCTCGAACGAGTTGGGCGATGGCGTCGATTAATTTTACCCCGAGCTTGAAAAGATTTACAACGTTTTCCATGTCTTGATGCTTGACGATATAGATCCGGCCGTCGCACGTAATCACTCCATCGAGATTGAGATTGACCTAATTTGAGTTATGAAGAAGAGCGGTTAGCATTACGATGCGTGAAGTAAAAGAGTTGCGAAATAAGAAAATCCCATTAGTGAAGGTGGTGTGGCATAAACACGAATTGAAAAAGCCACTTGGGAACCCGAGAACTCTATGAAAGAGCGATACCCAAACCTATTTACGGTAAGATTTTGGGGACGAAAATTTCATAAGTGGGGAGAGTTGTGACATCCCTAAAGTGACCCTAGTCGGAAGCGGTTTGGGACCGCTAAACCGAAATCACTAAATCATTTGAGTATGATAGTTCTTGTCTAAATATGTGAAAATGCATGTGTGAATTTTTAATTCTTTGATTTAGTTAATTTGAATGTGAATTGAAAGAAAAGGGACTCATGTGAAAGGATTCAATTATATGTGGCTAATTTTAAGAGGTTAATAAAGGAATGAAGTAAAATAAATGGAGTTGCATGTCAAATAATCCATTTGACAAGGATAGTGGCCGCCATGACAAAATTATCGGCAAGGAAACATGTTTCCAACATGTTATGTTAGTGGGGTATGTAGAAAACAATAGAATAAAAGCTAGTAATAAAGAAAGGAAAAAAGGAAAATGATGATAGCAAAAAAAGTGTGTGGATGCCTCCCCCATTTGCCGTGAAGTGAACAAAGAAAAAGAAAAAAAAAGTGTTCATCTTTGAACATGCTTGGCGAATTGAAGAAGAAAGCAAGAGAAGGTTTGGTCACCCTTGAGCTTGAATTAAGGTAAGTGAGTTCATGTTAGTTCTTGAAAGGTTAGCATACTTTAAGCTAGCTACTAAAATTTCCTACTTAGCCATGTCAAAATCTTGGTTGTGTGGTAATATTGGGTAATCGGCCATGGAAGAAATTGAGGAAAAGGATTGTTGTGTTTGTGTTGTAATGAGTATTTGTGGATGGGTGAAGTTTGAGTTAGTTAAGTGTTCATGTAGATGGTTTGGGTGATAGGAAAAAATCGACTTGTGTGTGTATGGATAGTTGCCGAATGTGTGTATAGTCAAAGAAGAAATCCTTAAAGTGTCTAGTTAATTGATGTTAGGTAAATGGTGTGTGTAAATTATTTAAAATAAAATAATTGTATGAGTATTAAGGATGGTACATGAATTGACCTTAGAAGAAATTTTAGTATAATATGCTTGGATGTTAATAGGTTATTGCTTTAATGACCGGTGTGTCAAGGATAATGCATGGACTAATTGATTAATATGTGTTAAGGGAAGGTGAATAAATGTCTATTTGATAAGCTATATATATATTAGGCTATGAAGGCTGAAGGTTAAGTCATAGAGATTTTGGTGATATTCATATTCGGTCATAAGGGTTATATGTGTAACTTGGCTATGTGGGTTCTGAGTTAAGGTAAATTGCTTATTTGATATGGGTATTCGCCATAAGCTAGCATGATGGGACTTTAATAAGATAAATTTGTTTGAATTAGCCCAAGAGCTTAGAGGATCGAAGTTGGACAAGGGGAAAGAAAAAGTAATTGAATAGCCGTTGAAGACATTCGACAACATCCGAGGTAACTCATTAAGCATATATTTGGTATTGATTTAAATGATCATAATATATATGCAATTGTGTTTAATGAATTGATGTGTAAATGGAAATGTATGTGTATGGAATGATGCCATCCTTGAATGTATAAAGGTGGTAAATTGCATAAAGTATTGGTCACGGCACTAAGTGTGCGGGTATAAATGGACACGGTGACAAGATTGGCACTACGTGTGCGGGTTTAAAATTGTATAGCACTAAGTGTGCGAATTTGATTATATAGCACTATGTGTGCGAGCTCATTTTATAGCACTAAGTGTGCGGATTCACTATATGCTCTTGCATTACAATTGGCACTGAGTGTGCGACATTATCGAGTTAATCCCGGACAGCGGATCGGGTAAGTACCTTGAGCTCATGACGAATAGGCAATATGTTCATGCTCGGGGTTGAGCTTGGTAAGCTTTAAATCTATGTGATGATTGCAATTGTGTGATTGTGGTGAAAATGAGTTAGTGTGTGAAAATGCCTCAAATATCTTATCGTGTAGAATATGAAATGTGGATGTATGACTTGGTATGAGATTGAACCGAAAGGTCAGGAATTATGGTATAGTTTGGTATGGATGAGTACCTAGCCTCGTTTATTGTTTCATGTTGTGATAACTTTATTAATGGATGGTGGTTGAATGCTTATGACTTCTGAGTTATAAACTCACTCGGTGTTTTCTTGTCACCTTTTAGGTCTCTTGGACTCGTATTGTTTGTGTGCTCGGAACCGTCGTTGAAGTCATCACACCGGCTGGAAATCTTTTGGTATTGTCTTCGTAGTTGAACTAGGAGAACATTTGGCATGTATAGGCTATTATGTTTTGTTGAATTATGGGTTGTAAACTTTAAGCCATGTGAAAATGGCCTATGTGGTCGTTGAGTGGGATGCTAGAACCTATAGCCACGAGTCTTAGAAACTTTAATTTTGATAAGGTGGCCATAATTTGTGTCATGTATGATGGATGATTTGTAAGGTCAAGGAAAGATTCATGAAATTGGCATAGTCTACTGCAGTAACTGTTGCGGACAGCAGCAGTGATATGAGATTGAAAAATCACTAAAAATAGTAGAAGTAGAGTTAAATAGTGAATAAATTATAAAATTAAACCTTGATGAATCTATTTTCATATGGATGAAATGAAATGACCATATGAGCAGTATACTGAGAGATATTAAAGTTCTCGTGAGACAGGGCCAGAACGGTTTCTGGATCCCCTGTCTCGACTTTGAAAATTTACTATAAATTATCCAGAAAGAATTAGAAGTCATGCCTTATATTTTCAGATTCCATTTTGAGTCTAGTTTCATTAGAAACAAACAGAACCAGTATTAAAGCCCTGTACAGAGAGATATTCAAGTGGTAACGCGCGAAGGTCAGTGTAGTCGACCCCTGTAACATGGGTGACTTTAACTAATAAACTGTACCAATTGGCCCAGCCAAAAATTCTAGAAATAAATCCATGGATGGATATATGAGTATAGTTTCAGGTAAAATTTACATAATTGGTTTTCGAGTTCTGGAACTCGAGATATGATTTTTAAGGTAACAGTGACGCAGTTAGCTAGCCTGCCTGAAACAAAAATTTCATAATTTCCAAGAGGGAAATAAGGGAAGTAAGCCCGGTAACACCTCGTGGTCGAATCCGGTGACGGTCACGGGTTTGGGGTGTTACACAGACGATTATGCTGAAGCAAGATCCAAGATGATTTGGCATCCTTGTGCTTACAAGGAACAAATCGAAGACATAGCTGATTTGGCTTTCACGTGCTTACGATGAAGCAAATCTAAGATGATTTGGCATCTCTGTATTGTCAGAGAACGAGTCAAAGTCTAGCATCTTCACTTTGATGGAGCGCAGATACATAGCAGATCTCACCTTCGGATGTTTATGCTGAAGCAGATCCAAGATGGTTTGGTATCCTTGTACTTACAAGGAACAAATCAAAGACATAGCTGATTTGGCTTTCACGTGTTTACGATGAAGCAAATCTAAGATGATTTTTCATCTCTGTATTGTCAGAGAACAAATCGAAGTCTGGCATCTCTACTTCAATAGAGAGCAGATACATAGCAGATCTGACCTTCAAACGATTAGACTGAAGCAAGATCCAAGATGATTTGGCATCTTTGTGCTTACAAGGAACAAATCGAAGATGTAGCTGATTTGGCTTTCACGTGTTTATCCTGAAGCAAATCTAAGATGATTTGTTATCTCTGTATTGTTAGAGAGCAAATCAAAGAAGCAGATTTGGCGTCTCTGTGTTCGGTGGAGAGCAGATCGAAGGTATCAACATGACAATCTTGAGTTTGCAAGAAGCAGATTGAAGACCGTAATAAGATCGGTCAAATTTGGTCTTTCTAAATCTTTGCTCGATTCCCGTTATACAGTAATGAGCAAAGAGGGGCAGCTGTAGTAGCCCAAATTTGATCGGGCTGTAAACCAAATAAATAAATAAATAAATGTTTTTAAAACAGTCCATGTAACAATACATTTACATTGGCCCACCAACCAGTAGACCCAAAACCAATTGGCCTAAACCTTATGCCCAGTTACAACTCAGCAGACCCAAACCCGTTACATTACTAGCCCATTTCTAAAATCTTACTCCTAAGGTCCATTACAACAGACCCAAATGGACCCAAGACTAAAGTGGCCCAACTGGCCCAAACCGTTACACCGAGGCATGAAACCCTAGGGTTTTTGCCTCTCTTTCTCCTCACGCCACAAGCAGAAGATTCCAGAAGCAATCCCAACAGACGCGTCGTTCCAACTACTCTCCAGCAAGGCCACAATCCTAAGGCTCCGAGTCACGCCGAGATTAACTCCACCAGTGGACCATCGTTAAGCCTTTGCAACCGCCGGATTTCTCGCAAATACCTGCAAGACAAGACAAAGGACACGAAGCAGAAAAGGAAACATAGCAGATAAATAGAGCAAGAAAAAGGAAACTAAAAAGAAACTCAGCAGATCACGGTCAAAGATATAGTGGACAAAAAATAGAAAGAAATTGGAGATTTCTTTCCCAGAATATGTAAAGGATTAAGGCTATAAAGCCTTCCCTTTCATTTGTAAAAGGGGGGCGAATACAGATAGAGATACAGAGAAAAAGATAGGGAGACAGAGGGCAATTACACATAGATAGAAACAGAGAGAATACACAAAAGAGATAGAGAAACACATCACGAAATCATTGTACACCAAACCTTTGAAAGAATATATAAGAAATATTTCACGAGAAATGAAGGTGATTGATTGTTCTTAGTCTACTTTTTATTCTATTTTACTTTATTGTAAATAACCTGCATATAATACATCAAAATAGAGGAAAGAAATATACCTTCTAGATTGTCTGAGAAAAACAAAGTGTTTCAGATCCCGACCGCCGTGTATGACGGAGTCGGAGACTGCGTGTGAGGATGGGCACGGAGGCCCAATGAACGGAGCAGACCGGCCTAGGGCCGGAGCTCTGAGGGCTGGGGATTTTCAGAGGGTTTCTTTTAGTTTTTTTTTTTAAATCAGGTTTCTAAATGATTTTTAGGTTAGATTTTGACTTATATAGCCTATGAGGAACGGCGCCGTTTAGGCTTAAGTCAATAAGCCTAAAACGGTGTCATTTTAAAACATAGGATCCGTGTGTTGACCTGTGACCCGGGGAGGATCCGCTTGTTTTTTTGGAAAATGCGCAAATTCCCCAATTGATCCTCCTGTGTTTCCTGAATTTTCAATTTGGTTCTATTTTATTATTTAATTTGACCATAATATTTTATAATTGTTGCAATTTAGTCCCAACAGTTCTTAGATTACATTATGGGAAACGGCGTCGTTTAGGATTAGGGCAATTTGCCCAATGAGTCCTTTGTCATTTTTTTTACTTTTGTAAATTAGGCCCAGGATTTATATTATTTGGCGACTTAGCCTTATAATTTTATTTAAATTCAATTTTAACCCTTTCTTTATTATTTTTAAATTTTATTATTTTATTTTTATAATTTATTTATTATTATTAAAAATACCATTTATACATTTAAAATCTTTTATCATATATTATTTGTAACACCCCGAACCCGAGACCATCGCCGGTGTCGGACACGAGGGGTTAACGAGACAAATCCTCTTAAAGTACCGACCAATTTGGCATTTCCAGACAGGCTGGAAAACTGCGTCACTGTCGCCTTAAAAATCATATCTCGAGTTTCTAAACTCGGAAACTGATTCCGTAAATTTTCCCTGAATTTAGACTCATATATCCATCCATGGATTTATTTCTAGAATTTTTGGTCCGGCCAATTGGTACAGTTTATTAGTTAAAGTCACCCATGTTACAGGGGTCAACTACACTGACCTTCGCGCGTTACAACTTGAATATCTCTCTGTACAGGGCTTTAATACTGGTGCCGTTTGTTTCTAATGAAACTAGACTCAAGATGGAATCTGCACATATAAGGAATGACTTCTAATTCTTTCTGTATAATTTATAGTAAATTTTCAAAGTCACGACAGGGGACCCAGAAACCGTCCTGGCCCTGTCTCACGAGAACTTTAATATCTCTCGGTATACTGTTCATATGATCGTTTCGTTACTTTCATATGAAAATAGACTCGTCAAGGTTCTTTTACGTAACTTATTCACTATTTAAGACCAATCCTACAAATTTTGACGATTTTTCAAATCTGCACCACTGCTGCTGCCAGCATCTATTTTCAAGGTAAACTTTACCTATCTCGTGGTTTCCATGGGCCAACTAAAATTTTGACATACATAGGTCCACATATGATCATATTTAGCCATTCCAATGGCTGATCATGTGACCAACACTCTCATTCCAAACCATAATCACATCATGAAACCAAATATAATTACAAAGCACAAATGGTCAAATTCCATCCTCCACTTTTACGAACCATTTTCGCATGGCCGTACACATATACATCACAAAGAACTTAAAAACAATCGAGAGTAGTCCTATACATGCCATATCCAAAGTTCAACCAAAAGAGTACCAAAAAGGGGGTTTGATAGTGTGGATGACTTCACTTCAATGATCCCGAATCCGATCGCTAACGACCAAAATCTATAAAACAGAGAAACAAAGGAACGGAGTAAGCAATTTATGCTTAGTAAGTTTCGAGCCATAATTTACACACAACCAAAGCATAGCATTCAAGTAGCTAAACAATAATTCATATGCACAATTTCTCAATGACATGCTTACTTCACAATCCCAACTCTTATATTCATACACAAATAACGGCTTAGTTAAGGCCGATAACTCGTTTATCATTGGAGCAAATATTCATAGGCAATTACTCCTAGTGTGCAAAGCACACACAACACATACCTTGTTGTTGGGAATTTCACAAGTGCATTAACTGAAAATTTTCCAGCAAGCTTATAATTTTCAAATCACATACCTTCGGAGTTTAACCGGATATAGCTACTCGTTCAAACGCATTCGGGACTTATGCCTTCGGGACTTAACCCGGATATCACAACTCGCACAATTGCCTTCGGGCTTAGCCCGGATATCATAGCTTCGCACCATTGCCTTGGGCTTAGCCCGATATCACAACTCGCACAATTGCCTTGGGCTTAGCCGATATCACAATCGCACATTCATACACATCTTTGTTTCAATTTCCTAACAAACTTTTATGCACAATTTACTTAATCAAGTATATCATTTCGCTCAATGGCCACATACAAGGGCACAATTTCGATTGCTTATTACTTCGTTCAATCGAATCAAAATCTAAGTTTCGATACTCGAAACTTACCTTGGAGATTATCGGCGCTTCCAACGGCTATTCAATTACCTTTTCTTTTCCTTTATTGGAGCTAGTTCCCTTTGCTCTTGAGCTTAATGTTAACAAATAAATTGATTTAATCGTTTTGAATATCAAAGGGAATCCAAGGTACTTAGCCCTTATAAGGCCGCTGCGCTTACATCCACATACTTAAGCTCAATAATTATAACATAGCATCAAGCACTCATATGGCCGATTATACTTAGTCATACTTGCACAAAATCAACAATAAATTTCAAGATTTTCACACCATATAAGTACTAGGCCGAATATACATGCAAGTTTCACAAACATTCTTCAACCATTTCTTCTTTAAACAAACATATTTATCATTTACTTCATAACCAAATCATCATGTGCAAACACATATACACATATAGGTGCAAGGCTGAATTTCAAGGTGTTCATAACCATCCAAAACACAAATTTTAACTAACATGCAAGAAGCATAAACCATGCTCATGAGCATGCCATGGCCAAATACCTCACACACCATACTCCTTTTAAATTTTTGGTCATGGTTAAACAAAGGACTCAATGCCCTACTCAAGAATACTAAAAAGAAATTTCAAGAGTAGTCAATCCATCATTACATGCATCATTAGCAAGCTTCACATTTAGCATGCAATGGCTTCAACACAATATCAACCTTGGCCAAATACCATTTCTATGGCATAACAAGGATTTGAACCATGGCTAACATGAACATCAAGTTAGCAACTAAAACATGCATAAATCTCATGACACAACCTCATACATACCTTAATCTTGATGCAAGTATAGCCAAATCTCCTTCTAATTCTCTTCCAAAACAAACATGAAGCAAAATTCCTTCCTTCCTCTAGTATTTTCGGTCAAGAGAGAATGAAAAGATGGATGAACAATTTTTTTTTCTTTTCTCTTCCACAATGCACGGCAATGGGGGTTTCACTCACACACACACATTTTTTTCTTTCTTTATTACCCATACTTATTTGTTTATTGTTTCTCCCTAATGCACCAACAAAACATGTTTCATGACATGTTTAGCCCATGATTCCTTGTCATGGCCGGCCACTACAACTTGGGGGAATTTGACATCGAGTCCTCCTTTGACTACATGCACTATTAGGTCCTTATAGATTAGCCTTTCACTTTTCAAAAGTGTCACACAAGTCCTACTAACTGAATTCACATGCAATCGGCTAAATCGGAACTTGAAATTTTCGCACATTCATAATTACATATTCTAGACAATAAATATTACATTCAAACGTTTCGGTGACTCGGTTTAGCGGTCCCGAAACCACTTCCCGACTAGGGTCAATTTTGGGCTGTCACATTATTTTCTTACATATATTATATTTTATTATATAACATTTATTATATATATATTTATATATTATCTATCATATAATATATATGTTTTATATTACTCATTATATTATTTATAATTTTGAAATTTGTAAGTTATCATTATTAAATTATATTTTAACTCATATTACATATATACTTCATTATTAATTATTTTTTATGTGATATTTTTATTTATTATGTATTTATTTTGTAAATTATTTTATATGCTTTCTATTTTATATATTATTTTCTTAAAACACATATATTTTATTTTATAATAATTATTCTTTTGTATATTTTTGTTATTGTATATTATATATTGTATCTAAGACGCTATTTTTAAATTATTAAATACCATATTTTTATTTGTATTATAAGTATATTTCATTACAATTACTCATTTTATTTTATATTTTCTATATATACTAATTCTTTTATATATTTTATATATATTTTATGTATTAAATGTTATCTTATAATTATTATTTAATGTTATATTTTATGAATATGTACATTGATAGTATATATCTTTTAATTGTGTAAATGCATCATTTCTTAATTATTACTATGTATGTTTGTATGTTTGGCTTATCCATCTTTAATATAAGCTATGTGTATCTTTGTATATATGATGTAGTTTTAAACATGTATGTATCTAGTATATGATATTTGTATTATTGCTATTATATCATTTAAATGTATGTTTTATTCACTTATTATTCAATATTCTATTCCATAATGATAATGTGATTTCTCATGCATTAATTAAAAACAAAATTCCAAAGTTTTCTAAAAAGTATAAAGGCAATGCTTGGTGTTTGGGAATTTCGAGAAAAGTAGTACCCTAACTTATTGGGTTACGACTTTTCTCGTTAAGTTCGAATAATCAAGTACCCTTCTATGTTTTTAAAGGTTTTCTAAATGCAAGCAACTGTCTTGGAATTTCAAAGCAATATGTCCTAACTTATTGGATATGGTGTTTTGATGTTTCGAGATAGGTATTTCAAAAAAAGCTAACTTAGTGTCAATACTTTGATACGAGTAAACCCTAATTTTCAAAACCAAAATATTTTAAAGAGGACTACATCTTAAAATTTTTGAGTTCCCGACATTAAAGACGCTTGATAATCAATTAGGTACCAATTTTTGGGCGTTACGAGGGTGCTAACCCTTCCTCGTACGTAACCGGCTCCCGAACCCGTTTTCTGATTTCGTAGACCAAAACTGATGATTTTAAAACAAAATGTTTTAAAGGTGATCCAATCACACCTAAAAAGATTGGTGGCAACTCCTGTTTTCATTTTAAAGTCGATTCCCATTTTCCTGAAACCCTATTTAAAAGTGGTCTCGACACTTACTTCGAGTGATCGTCATGGTGTCCCTGTAAGAAAAAATGACCAAATAACAATTTCGGTGTCCAAAGCAAGGGTACGAGTCAACACAATGGATCAATGGAAATAGGCACAAAATGAAACTCGAATTCAACTAAAATCTAAAATCATAAAATCGAATACGCAGCTAAAAAGAATATAGTTGAATCTAAACGTCACATACAATGAGTAGCAAGAAGTAACAACAAAATAATAAAAACCAAAAACCCAACATAATCAACTACTAATATAACTACAATAGTACCAAAATTATGCATAAAAAAATAGTAATGAAACTAAAGAATAAGAATGAGAATTAATAATAATAAAGAAAAATAATGAAACCAGAAACACATAAGAAAGAGACGAATCTGGGTAATCAAAGCAATATGACTACAACAAAAATAGTAGGGTAAAATCGATCAAAATTAAGAAGCATAATAAGAATAAAAAATGATAAAAAAATATAAAAATAATAACAGAAGGAAAATTACTAAATAGTAATAATAATAATAATAAAAGAACAATAGGAGAAAGGGACGACCGACGGCGGGTAGGGGCAGTGGCTGGACTGAAGGTTGCACATGGTGGTCGAGGTACAATGCAACTGGGCCATGGTTCAAGGGTGTTGGATAGACGGTAAAAAAGGGGAAGGAGATCGGGTAAGGGAGTGATGGAAGAAGAGGGAGTTGGGTTTAGGAGGGTGCAGAGCATGATGAGAGTGGAGGAAGGCTGGTCTGGTGAGGTTAAACGTAGGGAAGAGAGGGGAAAGGAGAACAGGGACAGTCGTGTAACTTGAAGGAGAAAAGGGTGGGCCGTGGTGGTTGGTGCAACTCAAAGCAAGGAGGGACGAAGTAGGGGTTGTGTTTGTGGTTCAGGGGAAGGCCGAGTAAGTTGAAGGTGTGATGATGGCCATTGATTGGGAAGTGAATGGTGGTTAGTAGCATTGGGGTGTTAAAGAATGGTGGCTAGGGTTTGGGGCTAGTTGGGGAATAAGATAAAACGAATGAAAAAAAGGGGGTTAGGGTTTTTAAAGGTGAGACAATCGTGTCACATGCCTTTGTGGGGCTTTTTTAGCCAGTGTGCGATAAAAAATACAGGCCCAGTCTTCACATAGCCTAGGACATGCCTGTGTGACATGTCCTTCGCTTCTCTCATGCCTATGTGGATTCCCACACGCCCGTATGGCCTGGTTGTCTCTCGTACACGGCCGTGTGCCTTGCCCGTGTAACTCTCTGACTTGATTTAAAATTGAAAAAAAAAATTAGCTCTAGGAGTCACACGGCCTAGGACATGCTCGTATGTCTAGGCCCCTGTGTGCCACACGATCGTATCGCACGGTCGTGTAGACTATTTTAGGTCGTGTGATAAATCGTAATTTATACATATTTTACCCCATGTTTAACGCATTTTATGGATGGTTTTCCATTAGAATTGGTGAATTTGATGCTCCTAATGCTTTAATTTCATGTTTTATACTTAGGAGAGCATAGGAGAGCGAAAAGAACGAGAAACGGGCCAAAAACAGAGAAAATGGGACAAACTACGAACTCAACATAGCCTAGACTTCCTCACACGGGCAGCCCACACGGCCGTGTCAATCTGGCAGAATCGAAGCACGACTCACACAGGTATAGCACACGCCCGTGCCATTTTAACAGGCTCAAACACGGCCTGGACCTCTTCACACAGGCAGACCACACGGCAGCGTCAATTTGGCAGGTTCGAGCACGGCCTGAAGTAATCAAACACGGGCGTGTGCCACGGGCGTGTCCCTGCCGAGCCCAAGTTGAGTCCAATTCTGAAAAGGATAATTTTGAGGGCTTCTAGTCATTCCAAAGCCTATAAATACACCCTAAAGGAGGAAGAAAAGGAAGACAGAGAAGGCGGAGTAAGGAATTACTCCAAGGAAGCCGATTGATCCATCTCAGAAGTTGGATTCATCATCAAGATTGAAGATCTCTCCTCAATTTCCCTTCAGGAGTTTTGGATTTTCTTTATGTTTTGTATTCTTTATTCTTCTGAGATGTTTTATTATTTAGTTATGAACTAAAACCCCTAAATACCTATGGGAAATGAAACCTAAGATGAATCTTGTTATTATTTTCTGAATTGTATGATAAATATTTAACTTGCTCTTAATTATGTGTTCTTATTTCTTGTTTTGATATCCCAGGATACTGATCAAGACATGTTCTTATTCAGAGGAGGAATTGACCCTATCTAAGAGTACATTTGCCATAATTAAGCAGAGTTGATTGCACGCTTAGACATAGGGTGAAAAGATTTTACCGGATTAGGGTGAAACCTAATAAGGGGATCCATAGATCGAGTTGATGCAACCCTAGAGAGTTAATTAGAGAAAAGTCTCGGTTAATCAATCTAGGGATTAGACGTTATTAGTCTTGAATAGGGATAATAAAATAACTTAGGGATCTCTACGGAACAAGTTGAATGAATAAATCGTCTGATTCGGAGCCAGAATAACAAGTAAAGTCTAGGTGGATTTTTTCTTATGCATTGTCATAAGTCAATCAATTTTTCCCAAAAGCAATTCCCCAATTATTTTCTCTGTGCGTTCTTAGTTTAGATAATTAGTTAATTAAAACAAAACCTCTTTATTCTTAGGCTAGATAATAGAAAGACAATCATTACTAGTGCTTTTAGTTCCTTTGGGTTCGACAATTCGGTCTTGCTAAAACTATACTGCTGTTCGATAGGTACACTTGCCTACATCGCGATAATAGTTAGTTCAAGAACGAGTAATTATAAATATTTAAAACCTATCACGAAATAATGCAATCAAGTTTTTAGTGCCGTTGCTGGGGAACTAAGATATTAGGAACACTTAATTTTTATTACTTTAGCCATTTTTTTTCTTGCAATTTAATTTAATTTAATTATTATTTATTACCTTACTTTTTCCTTCTCTTGGCAGGTTTTCATAGTTTATGACTAGAAGAAACTCGTCGGGACCATTATTTTTTGTCAAAGAAATCGATCGCACAATATGTAGAAACTAAAGAGAAATAAGGCAAAGCTTAAGATACATGGAGAACGAGCAAGAAGACGATACTCAAACCCCAACCGAAGAGATGGCTGAAAACCAAGGCAATCAGCTACCTCCTGCAATTGCGGTTAATCAAAATCCTGCTCCACGCACTATGTATGATTATGCTAAACCCTCTTTAACAGGAACTGAATCGAGCATAGTTAGACCTTCTATAGCTGCAAATACTTTTGAATTAACCTAACGCTATTCAAATGATACAGCAATTTGGTCAGTTTGATGGTTTGCTGGATGAGGATCCCAATGCTCATTTAGCAAACTTTTTAGAACTATGCGATGCATTTAAAATCAATGGCATTTCTGATGATGCCATTCGTCTTCAGTTGTTTCCCTTTTCATTAAAGAATAAAGCTAAACAGTGGTTGAACTCTTTACCACGAGGGTCAATTACTACTTGGGAACAAATGACCGAAAAAATTTTACTAAAATATTTTCTGCTGACTAAAATGGCTAAATTACGTAATGATATCTCTTCTTTCGTTCAGATGGATTTAGAAACACTCTACGATGCATGGGAGAGATACAAGGACCTTCTGAGAAGGTGCCCTCACCATGGGTTACCACTTTGGCTCCAAGTACAAACATTTCACAATGGTCTAAATCCTTCAACTCGGCAAATGGTTGATGCAGCGACGGGCAGAACCATCAATAATAAAACACCGGAAGATGTCTATGAGTTTATAGAGGAGATGTCACTGAATAACTATTAGTGGAAAGTCATGAGGACAAAGCCAATGAAAATAGCCGGTGTTTATAACGTCGATTCGGTCACCATGCTCTCTAATCAGGTGGAACTATAAAATAAAAAGATTGATAGTTTTCTTAATTCTTCACAGGTTGACCAAGTAATGCAGTGCGAAGCAAGTAGTGGTGGAACAAACCATTCGGAATACCAGCCTTATGACCATAACATGGATAACGAGCAATTAAACTACATGGGTAATAATCCTCGACCTCAAAACAATCCATATAGTAACACTTATAATGCAGGTTGGAGGAACCACCCCAATTTCTTGTGGGGCGGTCAAGGATATCAAAGACTACAACATCCTCCAGGCTACCAACAACCACCCTACCAACAGGAAAAGAAGCCAAATCTTGAAGAGATGCTCTCAATGTTCATATCAGTGTCAGAAACCCGTTTTTAGAACACCGAGATAGCACTTAAGAATCAACAAGCATCAATCCAAGGGCTAGAGACTCAGATAGGCCAGCTTTCTAAACTAATCTCTAAACGACCATAAGGTAGTTTGCCAAGTAATACCGAACCTAACCTAAGGGAACTGCTCAACGCAATTAATATTCAAGATGACGAAGGAGTCATTGAGCCTGAACTAGAACCAAGGCACGAAACTATGGTAAGCAAAGGTCAAGGTGAGGTAGATTATAATAAAAACAAACCAGTGACTGTCGAATATAAACCTCATGTGCCATACCCCAACGAGACAAGGAAAGACCGCTCAGATGAACAATTTGGTAAATTCCTTAAACTCATAAAAAAATTACACATTAACTTACCGTTTATTGAAGCTCTATCGCAGATGCCAAATACAATGAAATTTTTAAAGGATCTTTTAGCAAGTAAGCGAAAGTTGGACAAGGCGTCGCATGTGGAGCTGAACGCAGTTTGCTCGGCCATTCTCCAAAATAAACTACCCAACAAACTAAAAGATCCAAGGAGTTTTATGATTCCTTGTTTAATTGGTAGTTTAGATGTTAATTATGCATTGGCTGATCTAGGGGCTAGTATCAACGTCATGCCTTACAAAATGTTTAAACAACTAGGTCTCAGGAAACCCAAACAAACTAGGATGAGGATTCAATTAGTAGATAAAACTATAAGATTCCCTTGGGGTATTATTGAAGATGTGCTAGTTAAAATTGATAAATTTATATTTCCCGTTGACTTTGTTGTTCTAGATATAGAAGAGGATAACAACACTCCCTTAATTCTAGGAAAACCCTTTTTAGCAACTGCTAAAACCATCATTGATGTTGGCACAGGTGAACTCACACTCTGGGTGGGAGACGAAACAATCACCCTTCAAGCTCGAAATTCTGGCAACACATCAGGGATTGAAGGTAATTATTTAAACCATCCTACTAAAACTAACAATATGGTGCAACCTACTTTGCAAAAAATGAGTCTGAAGGAAGCACACGATTCATTCTCAAGCAATAGTATAGGACCTGTTCATGAAGATAGAAGACTACAAATCGAGGAACTCGATGAATGGCGAACACACAAACCAAGAACACCTGACAAACCAAAACTACGCCAAAACGAGCCCGATACCTCTCCAAATAAACTTAAGGTTGGTGATAAGGTTGATTAGATGTCGCAGATCCCCACATTGTCACTACCACACCGAATGAGGAAATACCTCTTACAGTACTCAGTATTTTTCCATTCGGTACGGTGGAGGTGAGTCATCCCAAGTTCGGCACTTTTAAGGTAAACAACACCCGATTAAAACCCTATTTTGATGAGATTGATAGCAGGAATGAGGAGTATAAACTCCTTAAACCACCATGACCAGTCACTAGAGAGGTAAGTTGAACTTAGACTATAAATAAGCGCTTCTCGGGAGGCAACCCGAGCACTAACAATATTAATTTCTTTAAATTTTGGTATTTAACTCCTAACTTACTAATAGAAATCTTGAATACAGGTGTTTCCACAGAGACACGGTTGTGCTTAAGGTCGTGTGAAAACAGGGCAAGGATTTCCCTAACACAGGCTATGATAAAACGCCACGGTTGTGTGATATGGCCGTGGTTGAGCCTAACAAAACAACACGGGCATGTGACACGCCCGTATGGAAGAATCGTGGTTGAGCCTGCCAAAATAGCACGGGCATATGACACGCTCGTGTCTAACACCTGTGGTCGAACTTGCCCAATTAACATGAGCATGGAGCTTGAACACACAGGCGTGGGAGAAGCAAACAAAGCTAGACACGGCCGTGTGAACCCACACGCTCGAGAAACACAGGCGTGTACTGAATGTGAGACGCGCCCAAATTTGAAATTCGCGAATCACACGGGCTAAAATTGGGGGACACGGGCGTGTTCCATGGTCGTGTGCCCAAAAATCTATAAATACCCTACACTATTCACTTTCTTCTTCATTTAAAAACCCTAACCCTAGCCGCTACTACTCCACACGGCCTCCCTGCCACGCCCACACGCCCACACGGGCTTTTTAATTAAAAATTGTATTCCTTCTACTTTGACCACTCATCAAGATGACTTGATGATTTTGGTCGCAAGTAGGAAAGAAAATCGCCGTACTAGCCTCGAAGAAGAGGAAGGGAGCATCCTCTTCCAAGGGTCCAACTGTGAAAATTCGTCACCCTCTCCTGCAGTTCCCCCGAGGGCTCTAAGAAGAGCTTTTTCAAATACTACGGTCCCAACCCTTAATTGAGGGCCGCTGCATCAAATGGGCTGCCATAGAACAAGTTCAGATGGCTGACGCGATTTGGGCTCTTCTAACCACTGACCCTTGGGAGCTGTTCTTCGGGATTATCGAGCCGACATACCTCGAGCGTGAATGGAACTCTGCTCAACATTCCATCTTCAGACCGTAATGACAAGGTACGATGATCCCGGAACGGTCCAGTTTCGTTTAAGTGGGTTAATCCGCCAGCTAAGCATTCCAGAGTTGGTGCTGCACTAGGCTTATATACGGAGGAGTTCGAGAAGGAGAATGAACTACATGCTCTCAGTCGCCACATACATTTCTCTCCCTCAAAATGCTGGCACACGTTGGCCCCTAGCATGGCCTCCTACAATCCTAGCCGCTCCAAGGCATCAGTTCTCCCACCATCCCTGAGGTACTTACCCGCTATTTTAGCTCACACAATTACAGGGAGGCAAGAGAGCACTAGCGTCGTCAACACCCACGACGTCTTCTTCTTATGGTGCATGTCGCAAGGGCACGTCATCAACCTTGCCTATTTCATCACCCTTGTGATTCAGCACCAAACGGAGCGGCATCAGAAGGGGGTCATCTCTATTGGCCCCTACGTGACCCGGCTGGCGCGACATTTCGGGCTCCTCAACACCGCAGCCTAAGAATCATCCCTCACCTGATTCGAGCATGCTTAGTATAAGGATGATCGAGAGGCGCCAAGGAACCTACCCTCCCCAATATCGTCTTACCCAATCTACTGAAGAGGAGGCCTACAAGGATATTCCTGATGATGTCCCCTCACAGCACGAGGACCCACCAACTCAGCCACTACCACCCTCTCGTCCAGTTCATGCGGCAGCTTCATATGCTGACATCTCTGAGCGCCTCACCCGATTCGAGCAGCAGTGTTTTCAACGATTTGACAACATTGATGCTACTCTACAGCAGATTTGTCAGCACCTCCACATCTTATTGCTAGTCCCACCTCGCGAACCATCCAGCGATGAAGATGTTTAGAAACATTTATTTATTATTTTATGTTTTTAATTTTTATTGAAACTACTTTTTATTTTTATTAGATTTTAGAAATTTTATTTTTAATTATTAAATTAGGTTATTCCTTTTTGAGTAATTATTCTTCCTAATATCTCCTAAAAAGTTCCTAATTTTCTCACAGTTATATAGACTTCTTAAGCTGATCGTCACATTGGAACTAAAACTCCACCAGGAAAGGTTCTCCACGACTGCCATGTCCTGATCGACCACGACCATAGCTAGCACTAGATATAATATTCTTTTGGTGCAGGACTTATGGTTTAATGAACCTCTACGACCGCTGGAGTATCCTCCTCCACTCTCGAACCAATTACTCTCCAAAACTCCAGTTCGAGAAATTCATCATACAGGAAGTTTCACTTCTCTCCCTATCTTATTTTTATATTCTATAATGCCTATCTTTGTACATTGAGGGCAATGTACATCTAATGTGTGGGAGGGGGGCGTTCATTTCATTATCAGAAAAATCCCTGAATGATTACCTTATTCTCTTGAAAAACTCTCATATCATATTTAGGAAAAATTTTAATTGATTTATGATTTTGATTGATATATCTTGAATTAAAAAATAGGGATTTATGTATTGATGGTTTAAATTTTAAGATATTAAAGAATCAAGCATGATAAGTTGATTTTTAAGAATTTAAAATTATAGGTTGTTTCCCCAAGTCTAGGTATTACTTTGAATTGGAATCCACGAGTCTAAACATCAAAAAGCCATAATTTTTGTGAGATTTTTGAGCCTTTTGAGCATCTATTAATCCTTTCATGCTCACTTTTATTATTGCTTTGAGTGCATCAATATTGAACTGTTATTCTAGAACTTGCTTGGTTATGCATGTCGAGACCACACCATTTGATTTGATATATCAAAATGATTAAGGCACTTAGGATTAACCCACTCATGCCATGAAAAGCCTACCTCCACAATTAACCCTTAGTAAACCCCTTTGAGCCTAACAAGCCATTCTTTGTAATAACCTCAATATTGACCCTTAACCAATTATTGTTGAAATCCCCTAAATTTGATCCTTATTTTTGTCGATATTTGAGTTGAAAAAATTGCTTAGCTATGTCTTGTTTGTAATAAGTTAGTCTATGAATATTTAACTTGTTATTAGAAAAACAAAAAAAAAAACACTATGTATACATATTTGTAATTTCATATTCTGAGAGAAACTCTGTTGTACGCAAGTGAAGATTAACTCTTTTTCTAGTTAGGAAATTTTTCAATTCAATCTCGATTCTAACCCTTTCTTTCAGGTTATGACTACACCCCCTAACCAAGCCTCACTACAACCCTCTAAAGACCTTTTGATTGATGTATCATATTAAATTATAGTGGTGGAGATTTTATTTTCATGCAAGCCTATGGTAATGACTTTTCATTATTGACTATTGAGTGCTTCATTTATTGTCCTTAAACACCTCAAGTGATTTGAGTGAATCTTTAGTGAGGATGTGAAACTCTGTGATATTCTGAACTAAAGGTAATTACTTGATGCGAAGAGACACCTATGTTTGCATGATTAAATATTCAACTTGGAAGGTTTGAAACTTTTATGTTCTTTTAGTTGAATTCTCAATGTATGATTACCTATGGATTATTTTGAGATATTATCGATAAGAATTATAAGTTCAGGAGAATTTATTTTCATTATGACTTGAGGATTTTGCTTGAGGACAAGCAAATGCTTAATTGTGGGGGTATTTGATAAACCGTAATTTATATATATTTTTATCCCATGTTTAACTCATTTTATGGATGATTTTCCATTAGAATTGTTGAATTTGATGCTCCTAATGCTTTAATTTAAAGTTTTATACTTAGGAGAGCATAGGAGAGCAAAAGGAACGAGAAACGGGCCAAAAACGGAGAAAATGGGCCAAAGTACGAACTCAACACAGCCTGGACTGCCTCACACAGGCAGCCCACATGGTCATGTCAATCTGGCAGAATTAAAGCACGACTCACACGGGTATAGCACATGCCCGTGCCATTCTAATAGGCTCGAACACGGCATGGACCTCCTCACACGGGTAGACCACACGGCCGTGTCAATTTGGCAGGCTCAAGCACAGTCTAAAGTAATTGAACACGGGTGTGTGCCACAGGCATGTCCCTGCCGAGCTTAAGTTGAGTCCAATTTGAAAAAGACTAATTTTGAAGGCTTCTAGGAATTCCAAAGCCTATAAATACACCCTAGAGGAGGAAGAAAATGGAGATGGAGAAGGGGGAGTAAGGAATTACTCCAAGGAAGCCGATTGGTCCATCTCAGAAGGCGTATTCATCATCAAGACTAAAAATCTCTTCTCAATTTCCCTTCAGGAGTTTTGGGTTTTCTTTATGTTTGTATTCTTTATCTTTTGAGATGTTTTCTTATTTAGTTATGAACCAAAACCACTAAATACCTATGGGGAATGAAACCTAAGATGAATCTTGTTATTATTTTCTGAATTGTATGATAAATATTTAACTTGTTCTTAATTATGTGTTCTTAATTCTTGTTTTGATATCCCAAGATACTGATTCAAGACATGCTCTTATTCAAAGGAGGAATAGACCCTCTTTAAGAGTACATTTTCCATAATTAAGCGCAGTTGATTGTGCGCCTAGACATAGGGTGACAAGATTTTATCGGATTAGGGTGAAACCTAATAAGGGGATCCATAGATCGAGTTAATGCAACCCTAGAATGTTTATTAGAGAAAAGTCTGTATTAATCAATCTAGGGATTAGACGTTATTAGTCTTGAATAGGGATAATAACATAACTTAGGGATCTCTACGGAACAAGTTGAATGAATAAATCGTCCGATTCGGAGCTAGAATAACAAGTAAAGTCTTGATGGATTTTTCCTTAGGTATTGTCTTAAGTCAATCGATTTTTTCCCAAAAGCAATTCCCCAATTATTTTCTTTGTGCGTTCTTAGTTTAGATAATTAGTTAATTAAAACAAAACCTATTTATTCTTAGGCTAGATAATAAAAAGACAGTCATTACTAGTACTTTGAGTTCCTTTCGGTCCAACAATCCGATCTTGCTAAAACTATGCTATTGTTCGATAGGTACACTTGCCTACATCGCGATAATAGTTAGTTCAAGAATGAGTAATTATAAATATTTAAAACCTATTATGAAATAACACGACCATCATGTAACAGTTGAATTTTAGAAAAATGAAGTCCTAGAATCAACACAACTAAAGACATGCCTGTGTGTCCAGACCGTGTGGGTCACATGGTCATGTCGCGAGGCTGTGTAACTCACTGTCGGACCCCTTATAGTGCACACAACCTGGGATACACCCGTGTGTCCAAGCCGTGTGGGTTTAAAACTTTCTTTTTCAAAATTAATTAGTTTAAAAATAATATGAAATAGAATTAATAGAATTAGCAATATTAACACTCGGGTTGCCTCCCGAGAAGCGCTTATTTAAAGACTAAGCTAGAATCACCTCGTATTTGCATGGTCATGGTGTTTTGGAGTTGAAACTTCTATTTCTCATTATCAATTCTATCAAAATAAGGTTTAATTCGAGTACTATTTACCTTAAATATACCAAAATCAGAATGAGTTACCTCAATTGTACCGTATGGGAAGACATTTAGTACCGTAAAGGGATTTGATCTGTTTGCATCAAGCTCCGAAGTGGCAATTTGAGGATCCATTTTATCTAGCAGTACCTTGTCCCCAACCTTAAATTGGTTCATTCCATCCACGTGCTTATCATGGCGTCTCATTAACTCTTCATCGTGCTTTTTCGGTTTCTCCTTAACATGTGTTCGCCATTCATTTAGTTTATTGATTTGCAACATTAGTTCATCGTAAATTGTGCTATTTTTATCGTATTGACTGGAACATGGTGTTTTTCAAGGGGTTTCCTACAAAGAAGTTTGAACCACATGGTTACTCATATTAACAGAACTTGTAAAATCATCTTGATCACTAGATGTCTTAACCGAATCACGAGCTTGGAGAGTAATCGTTTTGTTATATACACTAAGTACTAATTCACCTATACCAACAACAATTATAGTTCTAGTAGTTGCTAAAAAGGGTCTTCCTAAAGTTAAAGGTACTTCATTACCCTCATCCATGTCTAAAACAACAAAATCAACTAGGAATGTGAATTTATCAGTTTTGATAAGAACATCTTCAATAATACCCTTAGGAAATATAATGGTTCTATCTGCTAATTGAATACTCAACCTAGTTTGTTTAGGTTTTCCAAGACCTAATTGCTTAAGCATTTTATAAGGCATGACATTAATACTAGCCCTTAAATCATCCAAAGCATTATTAATATTCAAACTACCAATTAAACAAGGAATAGTAAAACTCCTTCGATCTTTCAATTTGTTGGGTAGTTTATTTTGCAATATGGCTGAGCAAACTACATTTAGCTCTACAATCGACGAATCATCTAACTTTCTTTTGTTCGCAAAAATCTCCTTTAAAAATTTAACGAAATTGGGCATCTGCAAAAGAACTTCAACAAATGGTAAGTTAATATGTTTTTTTTTAGAAGTTTAAAAAATTTACCAAATTGTTCATTCATGTGATCTCTTTTGGTTGCGTTAGGATATGGCACTCGAGGTTTATATTCCTTAACAACCGACTTTTGCTCATTTTGGCTTACCTCAACCTTATCGTTACTTACAACAATTTCTTGCCTCAGTTCCTATTCAAATTCAACTAATCCTTATTCATCTCGCATAGTAATTTTATGAAGTTGCTCCCTTGGGTTAGTTTTGGTATTTCTTGGCAAACTACCTTATGGTCGTCTTGAAATTAACTTAGCAAGTTGACTAATTTGGTTCTTGAGCTCCTGAATCGATGCTTGTTGATTTTTAAGTGCTACTTCAGTGTTTTGAAAGCGGGTTTCTAATACCAAGATGAACTTGGTCAACATTTCCTCAAGGTTCAACTTCTTCTCTTACTGGTAAGGTTGTTGTTGGAAACTTAGAGGGGGTTGTGCTCTTTGATTTCCTTGACCACCTCAGGGAAATTGGGATGGTTCCTCCAACCTGCATTATAGGTATTACTATAGCATTTATCTTGAGGCCTAGAATTATTACCCATATAATTGATTTGTTCGTTCTTTATGCTAGGACCGTACGGTAAACATTCTGGATTGTTCATTCCTTCTCCAATCATATCGCATTGCATCACCAGATCTACCTGCTTTGAAACATATAAACCATCAATTTTCTTATTTAATTCTTCTACTTGATCGATAACATGGTGATTGCTTCTAAGTTCTAAGCACCAACTACTTTTATCGACTTTGTCCTTATGACTTACCACTGATAATTATTCAGTGAAAATTTCTCAATAAATTCATAAGCCACTTAGGGTGTTTTATTGTTCAGAGTTCCACCAGTCGCTTTATCGATCAACTACCTAGTTGAAGGATTCAAACTGTTGTAGAAGGTTTGAACCTATAGCCATAGAGGTAACCCATGGTAAGGGCACCTTCTCAATAAATCCTTGTATCTCTCTCGTGCATCATATAAGGTCTTTAAGTCGATTTGAGCGAAGAAAGATATATCATTCCTCAACTTGGCTGTCTTAGCCGGTGGGAAGTGCTTCAGTAGGAATTTCTTAGTTATTTGATCCCACATAGTGATAGAACGTCGTGGTAAAGAATTTAACCACTGTTTAGCCTTGTTCTTCAACAAGAAAGGAAATAACCATAAGCGAATGGCATCGTCAGGAACACCATTTATCTTGAAAGTATCACAGACTTCCAGAAAACTAGCCAAATGAGTATTTGGATCTTTGTCTTGCAAACCATCGAACTGAACAAATTGTTGTATCATCTGAATAGTGTTAGGCTCCAGTTCAAAATTATTTGCAGCAATATGGGTAGCACAATACTCGATTCAGCCCCAGTTAGAATGGGCTTGGTATAATGTACATATTAGAAAGAACAGGATCTAGATTTACAGGATTTGCAGAAACTGGAGGAGGTAGCTGATTATTTTGATTATCACCCATCTCCTAAATAATAATAATGTCCTCTTGCTCATCTACTATATTCTGGTGACTTTGCCTTGCTTCTCTACGGTTTTTATGAGCAGTACTTTCAATTTCACTGTCAAATAGTACTGGTCCTGATGGGTTTCTTCTAGTCATAAACCAAAGGAACCTGCCAGAAGAAAAATTAGAAAATATTAGAATGTAAAAATTAAACTAAAAACAAAAACAAAATAAATTAAAAATGGCTAAGTTAATAAAAATAAAGTGTTCCTAATATTTTAATCCTCAGCAATAGCGCCAAAAACTTGATGGTCACTAAACTAACTATAAATATGACAAAAGCAAGTGCACCTATCGAACAATAGTATAGCTATGCTGAGTAGGGCTATCGTATCTGCGAGGACTAAAAGTACTAGTAATTATCATCTTCTTATTATTTAGCTAACAAGTTGAAGTGATTGTTTTTAATCTAAATTTACTAATCTAATTTAGCTTAGAATGCATCAGAGAATGAAATAGGAAAATAATCAAAGATAACCAATAAGATAGATAATACCTAGGAAAGAATCCACTTAGACTTCACCTATTATTATAAATCTGAATTAAATGATTTATTCACTTGTGTCTTGGTCCGTAGAAATCCCTAAATTATGTTAATATCTCTTTCGAGAGTAAGAACAACTAACTCTAGGTTGATTAATTGAAATCTCTTTCTAATTAAAACCCCTATCATCGCATTAACTTTAACTATGGATTCCCCTATTAGATTTGTAACACCCCAAACTCGGCCTAGACGCTATGGCCAAAATTTGGCGTGTCACATTGAAGTTCTTTTTGAAAACCATGTTCTCATTGAAAACCCTTCTTATTATTTAAAACCTCTGGCCATTTTAAAACTTGTGAAAACCTCAGTTTTCGTTGGTTTATTAAAAGTCATTCTCTTGTAAAACATTATTACCTTTAACACTTTATTTGCTACGGAAGCTTAATTTAAAGTTTTGCGAAAATGTGATATTTTGAAAAACTGTTATTGTTTTGGAAAAGAAAACTGTGTTTTGCTCCAACAGTTATAAAACAATATATAAAATTCCAAATTTAGAACCAGAAATTAAAAGAGGCCTTGTTACAACCCAGATCAAATATAAGTACTTGTAAATAGATAGCTTAAAAGAAAGTCGGAAACAATAGTAGTTGTGTGGCCACCTCCGAGTCCCTCACAACACCGATCCTTCTAATGTTGGGGATTACCTGCACAATTAATAAACAGGGTGAGTTTATGAAAACTCAGTGTGTACTCCCCTCCTAAACTAAAACCGTTAGTAAACAAGCGAAATTGAGAATCAATCAGGCGAGCCCTATCTGATAATAGTGCATACGATGTGATGCAGGCTTAAGCCCTATTCAATAATAGTACAGTCTGGACCTAAGCCCTATGCAGTGACAGTGTGGGCCTATACCCAAAATAGTATAATCACAACATAGGCATGCAACCCAACCCAATCCAACCAGCTTACCACCCATACCAACAACCTCACCATGTGGGGATAAAATCGACCCACCTAGCCAACACACCAATCTTAGCACTAGTTGCGACACCAAGTCAATAGGACGGCTCAATGCCTTAGACAGGATGGCTAAAGGCCGTAAATATCACAGTAATGCTGCCAGTTAATAGAATGGCTATAAGCCATAAGAATCGCAGAAAGGCTGAAAGCCTTATATAGGACGGCTACAGGCCGTACACTTCCTCCGTCCATAATAACCCAACCCCATGCAATATGTCATGTCATAAATATTACATGTATGCAAATTCATACTCAGTACAATCATATATGTCAATCATAAGTACATCAGTCATACGAAACATAAAGCATAATCATCATTTTACCATACAGGGGTATTACGATCATTTTACACTACAAGGGCATTACGGTCATTTTACACTACAAGGGTATTTCGAAAATTTTACCAATATTGGGGTCTTAGCCCAGATAGTGACCACTCTGAAGGTCTACAGTTGCCTCAATAACACAGATAACCTAAATGATTATAACAGTGTAAATGGGCCCAAGGCCCATTACTCGGCCCAAGTGGGCCAATACCCTCGTGTGGCCTATTTAGCCTAAATTTATATACGGCTATGTGGCCTATATAGCCCAGTCCAATAATTATCACAAGTTGCAGATTCAATCCGTGTGGGCCCACGAGCACATTGGGCCCACATGGCCCGTCTAGGCCCAACGTGGCCCAGAAGTACCTAAGTCGTGTGTGCGTCATGGCAAGTTTATCTACGTCCCACTTAACAGTGAAGTTTACATAAGCGAGCCCACGGACCCATCAAGCCCATCGAGGCCCAGAGCAGCCCCAGCACACGAGAACGCTCGTGGCGGCCTCTACAGTCTATCACCCATGATTTCTAGGCTCGGTTCACCCCTCGTGCGTTGGCACACTCGTGAGGCCCCGAATGCTGAGGTTTTGGGTTTTTGGCTTTTGCCTACTTCCGACAAAGAAGGGCGTGAATACACACCTATTGATGAGAACGTGCCGAAGTCCACGATCACCAACCTTGGCACATCCTACAATGAGTCTTAATCACTTTCCTTCTCACCAACTCATCTAGTTCACTCTATTTAAAGCCAGCTTCTCACCAATGCTCATGTTAGCTTCCCGATATGGGATTACTTTCAACCATTAGGAAAAATTCTTATTTTTATATGACCACTTCAACCACAGAGTTCCAGTCCAACTCCACCTCCTACATAGCTCAAACGGAAAAATAAATACCTCATTGCTCATCCCAAGACTTGAACCTTAAACCTTATAGTTACACAACACGCCACCTTTGTGACATCCCAAAATTGACCCTAGTCGGGAAGTGGTTTCGGGACCGCTAAACCGAGTCACCGACATGTTCGAACGTAATATTTATTGTCTAGAATATGTGAAAATGCATGTGTGAATTTTAAATTCTTTGATTTAGTTAATTTGATTGTGAATTGAAAGAAAAAGGACTCATGTGAAAGGATTTAAAAATATGTAGCTAATTTTAAGAGGTTAATAAAGGAATGAAGTAAAATAAATGGAGTTGCATGTCAAATACTCCATTTATTTTGGATGAGTGGCCATACCATGTCTAGATTATGGGCAAGGGACATGTTTCCAACATGTTTAGTTAGTGCATTATGTAGAAAGAATTAAGAAATGAAAAAAAAAAAAAGAAAAAAATGAGCATGGATGCCCCCCCATGGTGCCGTAGCTAGAGAGAAAGAAAGAAAAAAAAAGTTGTTATTCATCCTTTCTTTGAGCAAAGACTAGGAAGAAAATACAAAGAGAAAAGAAAAGCTTCACCCTTTGGTTCTTCTTGGCCGGTTTGAAAAGAGAAAAGTTGAAGACATTCGGCCATATTTGCATCTAAGTTAAGGTACGTTTGATGTTGTGCCATGAGATTCAAGCATGTTTTAGTAGTTAACTTGAGTTCTAAACTAGCCCATGGTTCAAATCTTCACTATAACATGGAGATAAGGTTCGGCTAAGGTGGATTTGTGGATGTTATTTGCATGCTAAAAGTAAAGCTTGTAATGATGCATGGTATGGTGTTGTATGACATTCGGCCATGGTAGGAAATAAAAGGAAACTATGTTCGTTGTTCATGTCATTTGAATGAGAAGTGCTAGTAAGGTGAAGTACAAATGTTAGTGTTGATTTACTAGTGTATATGTGCATATTAGCCTAGTTGTGAACTTGAAACAAATTGGTGTTTAGTCGATACAAGCGACCTTACTTGTAGAATGTATCAAGTGTGGAAATCGGCCTTAACATGGATGTGTATGTTCGGCCACATGAACGAATACATATGTTGATGTGTATATTCGGCCTTAGGTAGCCTATTGATGGCCTTAACTTTCCTTGATGCTTGAATGAATTGTATTGAATTGCTTGATGTAATATAAAATGTGCATGACCATTGTGTATTCAAGCTAAAGGGTGGCCATATGACCATTTAAACTCCTTGTCATATTCGGCCATAAGCTAGCATAATGAGGTTTTAATAAGTTAAATTTGTGTGAATTAGCTCAAGAACTCAAAGGATCAAAGTTGGACAAGGGGAAAGACAAAATAATTGAATAGCCGTTGAAAACGTGCGACAACATCCGAGGTAAGTCATTAAGCACATATGCTTGATATTGCTTAAATGATTGTAAAATCTATGCAATTGTGTTTAATGGGATGCTATATATATATAAATGAAATTGTATGTGTATGGAGTGATGACAATTGTTGAATGTAAAAGAAATAGTGAAATGTGTAGAAAGTTTGCTTTCGGCACTAAGTGTCTTGAACAATACGTGTATGCGGTGGCGAGATTGGCACTAAGTGTGCGTCTGGAAATATATGGCACTAAGTGTGCATGCTGGAAATATATGGCACTAAGTGTGCGTCTTTGAAATATATGGCACTAAGTGTGCATCTTTGGAAATATCTGACCTTTGGGTGTGCGAGCTCGAAGGCTATGGCACTATGTGTGCGGGCTTAAATCGAATGGCACTAAGTGTGCGAAATCGAGTATTAAGCCTTGTGTGCGTACTCTATATATATGGAGGTGTGTCTCCATCGAGTTGAGTATGGACAGCGGATCGGGTAAGTACCTTGAGCTCATGACGAATAGGAAATACGTTCATGCTCGGGGTTGAGCTTAGTAAGCTTTAAATCTATGTGATGATTGAAATTGTATGGTTGTGGTGGAAATGAGTTAGTGTGTGAAAATGCCTTAAATATCTTGTTGTGTGGAATATGAAATGTGGATGTATGACTTGGTATGAGATTGAACCGAAAGGTCCGAGGAATTATGGTATAGTTTTGATATGGATGAGTACCCGGCCTCGTTTATTGTTTCATGTTGTGGTAACTTTATTAATGGATGGTTGTTGAATGCTTATGACTTCTTGAGTTATAAACTCACTCGGTGTTTTCTTGTCACCCATTTTCGGTCTCTTGGACTCGTATTGTTTGCGTGCTTTCGGAACCGTCGTTGAAGTCATCACACCGGCTGGAAATCTTTTGGTATTGTCTTCGTAGTTGAACTAGGAGAACATTTGGCATGTATAGGCTATTTTGTTTTGTTGAATTGTGGGTTGTAAACTTTAAGCCATGTGAAAATGGCCTATGTGGTCGTTGAGTGGAATGCTAGAACCTATAGCCACGAGTCTTAGAAACTTTAATTTTGATAAGGTGGCCATGATTTGTGTCATGTATAATGGATGATTAGTAAGGCCAAGGAAAGATTCATGAAATTGGCATAGTCTCTGCGATGGCTATTGCGGACAGCGGCGGTGATATGAGATTGAAAAATCACTAAAAATAGTAGTAGAATTAAATAGTTAATAAATTATGAAATTGAACCTTGATGAACCTATTTTCATATGGACGAAAGCGAAACGACCGTATGAGCGGTATACTCGAGAGATATTAAAGTTCTCGTGAGACGGGGCCAGAACCGTTTCTGGATCCCTGTCTCGACTTTGAAAATTACCATAAATTATCCAGAAGGAATTAGAAGTCGTACTTTATATGTGCAGATTCCCCTTTGAGTCTAGTCTCATTAGAAACAAACGACATGAGCATTGAATCTCTGTACGAGAAGATATCCAGGTCGTAATGTGTGAAGGTCAGTGTAGTCGACCCCTGTAACATGGGCGACTTTAACTAATAAACTGTACCAATTGGGCTGACCAAAAATTCTAGAAATAAATCCATGGATGGATATATGAGTATAGTTTTAGGGAAAATTTACGGAATTGGTTTTGAGTTCTGGAACTCGAGATATGATTTTAAGGTAACAGTGGCGCAGTTAGCTAGCTTTGCTGAAACAAAAATTCATAATTTCCAAGAGGAAATAAGGAAGTAAGCCAGTAACACCTCGTGGTCGAATCCGTGACGGTCACGGGTTTGGGGTGTTACATTTCATTGGTATCGAGCTATGGTTTAGTCGGTTCTAGGACTACCATAGCGCGTGTGAGTCTAGCTATACATGCCAAATTGTTAGTGCTTAATAATGTGATGACTTGACGGTTGAAATTTTTGTTTTGATTAGCAATGGAACCCGGGGTAGAGACCCTTGGCGGATGACGTTGAAAGTGTAGCGGCTGCTCCGCGCAAGGGACACCGCCGTTGAGCCTCGATCATCCGCGAATAATCAAAATGAAGAAGCGAAACAAGCCTTCTTCACCATGATGAATGAGTGGGTCGCGCAATATGCCCGAACCAATCCATTTGTCCAACCATTCCGAATTTAAATACTCCACCCAAGAGCCCGCAATGCCTCCGATTCATCGATCACGTGAGGTGAGTAAACCACCGTGGACTTGATTAGGAAGCGTGGGGCTGAGGAGTTCAAGGCCATAGTTCTTGATGATGCCGAAAAGGCGAGTTACGCTCGATAACACCATTAGAGTGTTAGATGAACTATCATGCACACCGATGAATGTCTTAAGTGTGCTATATCCTTGTTGCGAGACTCGACTTACTATTGGTGGAGGACTTTAATTTCCACAGTCCCAAATGAGCGAGTTACTTGGGATTTCTTTCAATCCGAATTTTGAAAGAAATACATTAGTCAACAGTTCATCGATCGAAGCGTAAGGAGTTCTTGGAACTCAAGCAAGGTGTATGATCAGATGTCTGAATCTGAACATGAGTTCGTAAGACTTAGTCGGTATGCTCGGAGTGTGTGGCTGATGAGGTTGCTATGTGCAAAAGATTTGAAGAAGGATTGAATGAAGATTTGAAGTCGCTAGTGGGTATTTTGGAGATAAAGGAGTTTGTAACACTAGTCGAGCGAGCCTACAAGGCGGAAGAACTTGGAAAGGAAAAGAAGAAGGCTGAATTTGAAGTAAGAGATTATCGTAAAAGATCGTGAGTAAAGCTCCATTCTCGGCGGTAAAGAAGTTCGGGGAGGACACTAATAAGTCGAGGCGTGCGGGAATTTCCATCGAGCCGACCATTGGCGGACTCCGAGCTACATCGGTAGCTAGTGTAGGCAATAATCGTCAAGAGAGACACAATGCCCCAATATGGAAGGCGACACCTAGGTGAATGTTGGGGTAAGTCATTAACAAGACTTTATTCGGATGTGGTTGAAGGACCACTTCATTAGAGATTGCAGAGCTAGATGAGAAGAATAAGATGCAAGGTGCAAGATCTAGTGGGGCGACGGCTAGAGGTAGACCCCAGGATTTCGGGAGGTAGGGGTGGTAATCGAGAGGAGCCAGCGATCGGCTATTCGATCCGAGACCCGTGCTCTGCTAGAGCATATGCCATCCAGCGCACGAGAGGAGGCATCCTCCCGACGTTATCACTTTGGTACTTTTACTCTATTTGATACTAGTGTGATTGCATTGATTGACCCGGCTCTACTCATTCATATGTATGTGAAACTTTAGCATCGGTAAAACTCTACTGTTGAGTCTCTTGAGTTCATAATTCAGTGTCAAACCCTTTGGGTCAATACGTACTCGTTGATAAAGTGTGCAAGAGATGCTCCTAATAATTCGAGAATCCTATTTTCCGCCAATCGATGCTTCTACCATTTGATGAATTCGTTGTTATTCTTGGTATGGATTGGTGACCAGTACATGATGCGTTGGTGGATCGCAAAAGGAAAACCATTGATTTGAGGAGTGCAAATAATGAGGTAGTCCGAGTCGAGTCTCTTGATTTAAAAGGAGTGCCGCGATAATATCTTCTATGACCGCTCGGAGATATGTGAAAAAGGGTGTGAAACATACCTTGCGTATGTGTTTGAAAGTAAAGAGACGGAAAAAGAAACTCGAATCGGTACCGATGGTTTGTGAGTATTCGATGTTTTTCCGGAGGAGTTCTGGGATTGCCACCGGTTTGAGAAGTGGAATTGACATCGAAGTTGTACCGGTACTCGCCGATCTCAATAGCTCCGTGTCGTATGGCATTAACGGAGTTAAAGGAATTGAAGGTTCAATTGCAAGAATTGACGAATAGAGGTTTCGCTCGACCGAGTTTTTCTCCATGGGCGCTTTTGTATTGTTTGTGAAAAGAAGGACGGAACCATGAGGTTGTGCATCCACTATCGTCAACTCAATAAAGTGACGATAAAGAATAAATATCCATTGCCACGAATTGACGATTTGTTTGATCAATTAAAGGGAGCCTCGGTGTTTTCAAAGATAGATTTGAGGTCGGGTACTATCGGTTGAGGTCCGAGAATCGGACATACCCAAAACCGCTTTTAGAGCGAGGTGCGGTCACTCTGAATTCTTGGTGATGCCGTTTGGGCTTACTAATGCCCTACGGTATTTATGGATTTAATGAATAGAATTTTCAGGCCATACTTGGATCGGTTCGTAGTTGTATTTATCAATGACATTTTGGTCTATTCGAGAGATGAAACCGAACATCTTTGAGCACCGAGGCTAATGTTGCAAATTTTACGAGATAGCGATTATCGCAAAGTTCGATAAATGTGAATTTTGGTTGAAAGAGGTTAGCTTTTGGGGCACGTGGTGTCCGCATCGGTGTCGAGGTGGACCGAACAAAATTTCGACCATAGTCGATTGGAAACCTCCAAGGAATGTTACCGAGGTTAGGAGCTTTTGGGGCTTGCGGATACTATCGACGATTTGTGAAAGATTTTTCGATGATAGTTGCACCGATGACAAAACTACTTCAAAAAGATGTTAAGTTCGAGTGGTCGAACATTTGTCAAGAAAGTTTCGATCGACTAAAAACTGTTTAACTTAGGCCCGGTACTAGTACAACCGAGTCCGGTAAAGAGTTTGTCATATCTGATGGCGCATCCTTGCTTGGGTTAGGTTGTGTGTTGATGCAAGAAGGTCGAGTTGTGGCTTACGCGTCGAGACAACTAAAGCCGCATGAGAGAAACTATCGACCCATGACCTTGAACTAGCACCATAGTGTTCGCCTTGAAGATATGGCGGCATTACTTGTTTGGAGAAAGGTGTCACATTTATTCGGACCACAAGAGTCTAAAATATTTGATGACTCGAGAGATTTAAACCTGCGACAAAGGCGTTGGCTTGAGTTGTTGAAAGACTATGAACTCATCATTGATTATCACCGGGAAAGGCCAGCGTGGTGGCCGATGCTTTAAGTCGCAAGGCACCGTTTGCTTTGAGAGCGATGGATGCTCATCTATCCGTTTCACCCGATGAGGTGCTAGTAGTCGAATTAGAGACCAAACCGATGGTCAATCCGAGCGGATAATTCAAATACTCGAGGATATGTTGAGATGTTGCATCCTTGAGTTTAGTGGTTCATGGAGCAGTAATTACCTTTGATTGAATTCACTTACAACAATAGTTTTCAATCAAGTATTAAGATGGCGCCTCACGAGGCTTTATACGATCGTAAATGCCGTACCCCATTATTCGGACTAAACTTTGTGAAAGTAAAGTCTTGAGGTTGATTTGGTTAAGGATGCCGAGCAAAAGTTCGAGTAATTCGTGAAAGTTTGAAGGTCGCCGGATCGCCAAAAGTCGTATCTGGTTTGAAAAGGAAAGACATTGAATATCGGGTTGGAGACAAGGTATTTCTCAAAGTTTTACCTTGGAAGAAGGTGCTTAGATTTGGTCGTGAGGGCAAATTGAGTCCGAGGTTCATCGGGCCATATGAAGTATCTGAGCGAGTTGGGCGATCGCATATCGATTAATTTTGCCCCGAGCTCGAAAAGATTCTAGCGTGTTTTATGTCTCGATGCTTGACGATATAGGTCTGATCCATCGCACGTAATCGCTCCATCGAGATTGAGACTCGACCTAATTTGAGCTATGAAGAGGAACCGGTTTGCATTATGAGGCGTGAAGTAAAAGAGTTGCGCAATAGGAAAATTCCGTTCTTGAAGGTGTTGTGGCATAAACACGGAATGGAAGAAGCCACTTGGGAACTTGAGGACTCTATGAAAGAGCGATACAGAGCCTATTTACGGTAAGATTTTCGGGGCGAAAATTTCTTAAGTGGGGAGAGTTGTGACATCCCAAAATTGACCCTAGTCGGGAAGTGGTTTGGGATGCTAAACCGACTCACCGACATGTTCGAACATAATATTTATTGTCTAGAATATGTGAAAATGCATGTGTGAATTTTGAATTCTTTGATTTAGTTAATTTGATTGTGAATTGAAAGAAAAAGGACTCATGTGAAAGGATTTAAAAATATGTAGCTAATTTTAAGAGGTTAATAAAGGAATGAAGTAAAATAAATGGAGTTGCATGTCAAATACTCCATTTATTTTGGATGAGTGTTGACCATGTCTAGATTATGGGCAAGGGACATGTTTCCAACATGTTTAGTTAGTGCATTATGTAGAAAGAATTAAGAAATGAAAAAAAAAAAAATGAGCATGGATGCCCCCATGGTGCCGTAGCTAGAGAGAAAGAAAAAAAAAAAGTTGTTATTCATCCTTTCTTTGAGCAAAGACTAGGAAGAAAATACAATGAGAAAAGAAAAGCTTCACCCTTTGGTTCTTCTTGGCGGTTTGAAAAGAAAAAGTTGAAGACATTCGCCATATTTGCATCTAAGTTAAGGTAAGTTTGATGTTGTGCCATGAGATTCAAGCATGTTTTAGTAGTTAACTTGAGTTCTAAACTAGCCCATGGTTCAAATCTTCACTATATCATGGAGATAAGGTTCGGCTAAGGTGGATTTGTGGATGTTATTTGCATGCTAAAAGTAAAGCTTGTAATGATGCATGGTATGGTGTTGTATGGCATTCGCCATGGTAGGAAATAAAAGGAAACTATGTTCGTTGTTCATGTCATTTGAATGAGAAGTGCTAGTAAGGTGAAGTACAAATGTTAGTGTTGATTTACTAGTGTATATGTGCATATTAGCCTAGTTGTGAACTTGAAACAAATTGGTGTTTAGTCGATACAAGCGACCTTACTTGTAGAATGTATCAAGTGTGGAAATCGGCCTTAACATGGATGTGTATGTTCGCCACATGAGCGAATACATATGTTGATGTGTATATTCGGCCTTAGGTAGCCTATTGATGGCCTTAGCTTTCCTTGATGCTTGAATGAATTGTATTGAATTGCTTGATGTAATATAAAATGTGCATGACCATTGTGTATTCAAGCTAAAGGGTGGCCATATGACCATTTAAACTCCTTGTCATATTCGGCCATAAGCTAGCATAATGAGGTTTTAATAAGTTAAATTTGTGTGAATTAGCTCAAGAACTCAAAGGATCAAAGTTGGACAAGGGAAAGACAAAATAATTGAATAGCCGTTGAAAGCGATGCGACAACATCCGAGGTAAGTCATTAAGCACATATGTTTGATATTGCTTAAATGATTGTAAAATCTATGCAATTGTGTTTAATGGGATGCTATATATATATAAATGAAATTGTATGTGTATGGAGTGATGACAATTGTTGAATGTAAAAGAAATAGTGAAATGTGTAGAAAGTTTGCTTTCGGCACTAAGTGTCTTGAACAATCGTGTGTACGAGAACGAGATTGGCACTAAGTGTGCGTGCTGGAAATATATGGCACTAAGTGTGCGTGCTGGAAATATATGGCACTAAGTGTGTGTGCTGGAAATATATGGCACTAAGTGTGCATGCTGGAAATATCTGACCTTTGGGTGTGCGAGCTCGAAGGCTATGGCACTATGTGTGCGGGCTTAAATCGAATGGCACTAAGTGTGCGAAATCGAGTATTAAGCACTGTGTGTGCGTACTCTATATATATGGAGGGTGTGTCTCCATCGAGTTGAGTATGGACAGCGGATCGGGTAAGTACCTTGAGCTCATGACGAATAGGAAATACGTTCATGCTCGGGGTTGAGCTTAGTAAGCTTTAAATCTATGTGATGATTGAAATTGTATGGTTGTGGTGGAAATGAGTTAGTGTGTGAAAATGCCTTAAATATCTTGTTGTGTGGAATATGAAATGTGGATGTATGACTTGGTATGAGATTGAACCGAAAGGTCCGAGGAATTATGGTATAGTTTTGATATGGATGAGTACCCAGCCTCGTTTATTGTTTCATGTTGTGGTAACTTTATTAATGGATGGTTGTTGAATGCTTATGACTTACTGAGTTATAAACTCACTCGGTGTTTTCTTGTCACCCATTTTAGGTCTCTTGGACTCGTATTGTTTGCGTGCTCGGAACCGTCGTTGAAGTCATCACACGGCTGGAAATCTTTTGGTATTGTCTTCGTAGTTGAACTAGGAGAACATTTGGCATGTATAGGCTATTTTGTTTTGTTGAATTGTGGGTTGTAAACTTTAAGCCATGTGAAAATGGCCTATGTGGTCGTTGAGTGGGATGCTAGAACCTATAGCCACGAGTCTTAGAAACTTTAATTTTGATAAGGTGGCCATGATTTGTGTCATGTATAATGGATGATTAGTAAGGCCAAGGAAAGATTCATGAAATTGGCATAGTCTACTGCAGTAACTGTTGCGGACAGCAGCAGTGATATGAGATTGAAAAATCACTAAAAATAGTAGAAGTAGAATTAAATAGTTAATAAATTATTAAATTGAACCTTGATGAACCTATTTTCATATGGATGAAACGAAACGACCGTATGAGCAGTATACTGAGAGATATTAAAGTTCTCGTGAGACAGGGCCAGAACCGTTTCCGGATCCCCTGTCTCGACTTTGAAAATTTACCATAAATTATCCAGAAGGAATTAGAAGTCGTTCCTTATATGTGAAGATTCCCCTTTGAGTCTAGTTTCATTAGAAACAAACGATATGAGTATTGAAACTCTGTACGAGAAGATATCTAGGTCGTAATGCGCGAAGGTCAGTGTAGTCGACCCCTGTAACATGGGCGACTTTAACTAATAAACTGTACCAATTGGCCCAACCAAAAATTCTAGAAATAAATCCATAGATGGATATATGAGTATATTTTCAGGTAAAATTTACGGAATTGGTTTTCGAGTTCTGGAACTCGAGATATGATTTTTAAGGTAACAGTGACGCAGTTAGCTAGCCTGCCTGAAACAAAAATTTCATAATTTCCAAGAGGGAAATAAGGGAAGTAAGCCCGGTAACACCTCGTGGTCGAATCCGGTGACGGTCACGGGTTTGGGGTGTTACAACCTTGCCACTACACCACAAGGCTCTTTGTATCACCATTTTATCCTTAATTAAATATAAGGTCTATAGGCCAAAGTCCAGGTTCCTTTAAAAGAAAAACCAAAATAAATTGCAAGAGCCAAGACTTGAACCCAGGCTCCCTTGCAACCTTAATGACACCACAACCACTAGACCACATGCTTCCTTGTGTCATTTATTTACCACAATAATTTAAAAGGCCTTCGTCCAAGCACCCAGGGTTTTATTCACTTCAAACCAAAATTTTTGCTAAAGCCAAGGTTTGAACCCAAGATTTCTCCAACACTTCTCAGAGCCATTAACCACCAAAGAAGACATTTAATTGTGTCATTTCCTTGCATAATTAAATGTTTATATACAATTCCTTATGGACCCATACTCAAGGCCCAATACTTCTAGGCCTAAATTTGGGGCGTTACAAGATTTGATTCTAATCTGGTAGATTTATGTTGTCCTATTTCTAGGATTGCATGCAACTCCACTTAATTGTGCTAGATCTACTCTTAAATAAGGCCTTTTACTCTGCTGAATTAAGCACAGTAAACATGAATTAATATCCCAGAAATAGTAAAACAAGAAATTAGCACACATAATTGAGAAAAAGTATCAAGTATTTATAATGTAAATCGGAAATCAAATAATAAGATTCATCATAGGTTTCATCTTCCTTAGGTATCTAGGAAATTTAGTTCATAATCCTGAATGAAAACATCTCAAAGTCAGAACGACCACAAGACATAAATAAACTCAAGAAAACTTTGAAACAAATTAAAAGGAGATATTCTGTAACACCCCTTACCCGTACCCGAGGCCGGGATAAGGTACGAGGCGTTACCGAATAAACATACAAACATTAACCTAAAATACGGGCCACAAAATTTCATTCATATTTCAAAATGTTCATTCACTTACACATAGTCCCTTATTTGAGTCTACGAAGCCCAAAACATACTTTAGAAAGGGTTCGGGACTAAACTGAGAACTTACGAAAATCTTGGAAATTTCATGCTTTAAGGCTCCACATGCCCGTGTCCCAAAGTCATGTTCCATACACAGCCGAGACACATGGTCGTGCTTCTGCTTGTGTGGAATATACCTAGGCTATTTTCCAAGCTTTGGTCAACCTTAATCTCTTACACACTTTTACAAAATCAAAAGCATATCACATGGTATTCATTTAATGATTAAATATTCTAAATTAAACCACAAACATAGCATTTGTATGTCATCATACATGTGTCTCTCATACTCATTTTACATTGTTCATTATCGTACCACTTATACATTTATACCAAGATTATCATCTTACCAAATATCTTCAGCTTAATCATCAAGCATTCATATTTAAAACTAGATCATATCTTTATAAAATACCACAATTTAGATGCGCAAAATAACATGCTGGCCTGAAACATTTCAATTCAACTCCATACCCAACAAGCATTACATTGAGACTAGTCATATATATATACATGTCATGATACATATCATTCTCTTTCTGTTTTCTTAAAAACACATATCGTTTATTTCATTATATCAATATTTCATATACCATAGTTTCCATGTATTCCACATATATTTATTTTTCTCCTCGTCCTCTCCATTCCACATCCTTAATGTATATAGCATTCTTGTAAGTACGATTTCACAATTTACTAATAAATGCTCACATCAAACTGTCCACACGAGACATAGTAACTTACTTATTTATAATTCAAGCTACAGAGCTCCAAATTAAGATCCGTAAATTTCTCCTGAAACTAGACTCACATATCTTTCCATCATAAAATTCTCATAATTTTTGGTTCATTCAATTAGTACAGTTTATTCATTAAAATTTCCCCTGTTTCACTTTCTGACAGTTCTAACCTCTCTTCACTAATAATTAGTTATCTCATAGTACAGAACTCGGATAATGTTCTTGTTGATTTATCTTGAAAATATACTCATTAAGGATTTTAAAAATATAAGTTTAATACTATAATTATTTTTATCCAAATTGTTTTGATTTTCCAAAGTCAGAATAGGGGATCACGTAATCATTCTGAACCAGTCTCACAAAAACATAAATGTCCCAAAATATAGAACTCCTTTTCTTTCTCTGTTTCTTTTATATGAAAATAGACACATTTAGATTTAATTTGATATCTCATTCAGCCTCTAATTCAGTTTCTACTATTTTTGGTGATTTTTCAAAATCACATCACTGCTACTATCCAAAACAGTTTTATTGCTAATTCACTCTTTCACACTTTCTTTGTATTAACCTCATTTTAACATACATATACAAATTATTTTCACCACATTTCATACATCACAAATATAGGCCCATGATCACAAGGTCACCATGAAATCATCCTCATGTATAACTTACTTGTTTATAACCTTACCACATCCTGGTCACTTAATGAACACATCATTCACATAACCAAGTTCCTGCACTTATTCATCACAAAACTCACAAAGCAATACATAGAGAGTCTCCCGTTGAACACTTCGGATCAATCATCGATACTTGGTGGTTTTAGTACATAGCTCCACCCATCATATAGTTCGGCTCTCTTGTACACATGGTGAACACTCAATACCACCCATGTGACCTAGCCAATTTATCTCGTAGCTCTCTTGTCTACATGGTGTCCTTCACCTGGAACCACGCATGCGACCTAGCTACATATATCCCGTAGCTCTCTTGTGTACATGGTGTACACATAGTATCACCCATGCGACCTAGCTACATCATAATGTCTTGTAGCTCTCTTGTACACATGATGTGCACTCAGCACCATACATGTGACCTAGATACATACTATCTGTATCATCCAATCTTTCCGAAGGTTCAACCGGGATTTCTCTCTCTTTTCCAACAATTTCACTAATCAAGTAATTATTCACAAACATATTTTCAATATTATTATAAAATATCATAATACAAGTAATATTGATGTATTACTTACATATAAACTTACATCTCATTTAATATCAAGGCAATAACATTAAATTACAGGTTGCCTTATTAAAAATCATATAAACTTACAATTTCCCATAATATCCATAATCATAGAAATCACATTTATGTATGATAATTCAATGCACTTCATGTATCATAGACAAATTTTTAAATCAATTCATAAACTTGGCACCATAATCATTTAATTTAACATAATTCAATTAATTCACTAAATTTAACTTTCAAATATAAATTACAACATTATTGTTGTATTATTATCATACCAACTTGCATACTTTCAACACCTCGGAAATTATAATAAATATAACAATTTTACATTGAAACATGCATAAATTAATACTTATTATACATATGAACTTACCGCGATACTAAAACGACTATTTTACCAACTTTCCCAATTTTCGATTTTTCTCTCATTCTAGGTTCAAATCTCATTTTTCGGGATCTAAAACATCATATTTTACTTATTTAATTAATGTACTATTCAAAACAGTCCTTAACTCAAACTTTTGCAAAATTACAATTTTTCCCCTAAACTTTTGCATATTTACACTTTTTCCCCTAGGCTCGAGAATTAAACTTCATCCCTTATTCTTATGTTTTATGACATGCTGATCACTTTTACCTTCTATGGCAACATCAAATTCTCACTCTAACATATACTTATGACTATTAGGTATTTTTACCGATTAAGCCCTTTTACTCGTTTCTACTCAAAACCGAGCAGCACAAGTTGTCTAACATAATTTGAAACCTTATATTCTATCATGAAACAACAAAATAAACGCATTTCACCTATGGGTATTTTTCCAAATATGAACCCTAGCTTAAATTATTGCTAGAATAAGCTTAATCAAATTATTTGGATTCCAAAAACGTAAAGAACTTGAAAAACGGGGTTAGAACGGACTTACTATTGAGCTTGGAAAGCTTGAAAACCCTAGCCATGGCTTCCCCCATGATAATTTCGGCCTCCATGAAAAAGATGAGTCAATTTTGGCTTCATTTTCCCTTTTTATTTCTTTTAATTACCAAATGACCAAAATGCCCTTCCTTACTAAAGTTTCAAAAATTCCATCCATGTCCAATTTTTTTCCATCACTTAGAAATTGGTCAAATTTCTATTTAAGACCTCCTAATTAATATTTCAAAGCAATTTCATACTAGAAACTTCTAGAATGCAAGTTTTACAACTTATACAATTTAGTCCCTAACTTCAAATTGAGCACTTTATGCATAGAATTTCTTCACAAAATTTTCACACAATCATGCAATCATATCATAGACCCCAAAATAATCATAAAATAATTATTTCTATTTCAGATTTTGTAGTCTCAAAACCTCTGTTCCAACTAGACCCAATTTTGGGCTATTACATATTCGATCTTGAAGGAGATTCGCTTCTAAGTTGATTCCAACGGTGTTCTTCGAGTTTTTTCTTCGATATTTTCTAATTGCTTCCTTTATTTATTTTTCTAATTGGTATTTATAGACTTTAGAATGCTCAGAAAGCCTAAAAATTGGTTTTTTTCCATTATTTGGGAAGAAGAATGCGATATCGACACGGGCTAGCACATGGGCATGTAGCCAGCCCATGTGACTCACACGAGCCTGTGGCTAGACCGTGTGGAAATGCCTAGGCTGTGTTGATCTTGAAACAACTCTATTTGTCTGATGGCTCATTTTTTGCTCCTTTCGCTCCCAAATGCTCTCTTCTGTATAGAAACATGAATTTAAAGTATTAGGAGCATCAAATTAACTAATTTGCATAATTAATCATCCAAAAATGCATTACGAATGGGATTAAAATATGTTACTTTTATAGCTTATCAATGCTCTCGACCCAACCCAATCTACTTGATTTAAACCTCAGGTGTTGCGTCCTTCTTATAGATGTAACTGAAAATTTCCTCTTTCTTTTATTCATTGCTGTAAACATCCTTATGGATGTAACATAATTTCTTATTTGCATACATTTACATTTCACCTATTTATAGTCTATTACAGAGTTTCTTATAAAAATACACTTGTGGTTGTCATCTCAACTTAATAAATTATAAGACTTTGTTATTTTCTCTCCTTAGTATATTGTGTACATCTTGGACTACTACTTATTTATTTAGGTGCAGTACTTAAGCTATAAACATATTGAATGTCTACTCAAATGTCTTATGCTCAGACTTTGACATGCCACTTGTTTTCATCTGTATGCATAATAGCCCAGCGCACTACATCCTTGGCGTAGCCTTGGTATCGTCTCATGGCAGATTTTCCTTCACAAACCTAAAAATAGAAACAACTTCAGTAATGCTAGCTCGATATATCAACTCGAAATCACCAAGAGGGAGTGAATTAGCCTTAAGAAAATTTGTGAAAGTAACAAAAAAATATGCAGCAGTAAACATAATAATTTATAGTGGTTCGGCCAAAATTACCTACTCAACTACCTTAGCTTTCCACGACTAAGGATTTTCCCAAATTCAATAATTTGACAACGTTTGAGGACAAAGTTTAACCTTACAATCTCCCTTAAGATTTCTACCTAAAATCTTAAGATTGCAAATCCTATGAGGTTTCTACTCAAACCTTAATACTCAACCCTCTCAAAGAGAATAACAAATAGCAAAATAAGAAGTAATCTTTACAAGATTGATGTGTTTGCCAATTAAGCACAAATACAAAGAATTGACTGAATACAATGAAAAATCAAAAATTTTTATAAGAAGAATATGAAAGAATTTAGCATTAAGGTTGTTTTGATTGATCTTTAAGCTTGATGATTTCTCTCCTTATTGCAGGACCTTTGGAACATGATATTTATACCCTCTAATACATTTCCAATCGTTAGGGTTGTTGTGAAAGTTAATAGAGCCATCGGGGATGAAAATATGAAATCATTAAATTCACCTGCAACAAAAGGTATCGATAGTTTTTCTATGAGTATCAATACTATTAGCATTTAATGTCTCATTCAGTGAGCGTTGAAATTAGTTTACAATGATGCCAAAGACAAATTATCAGTACTTGGTAAAAGGTGTCGATACGTTCCGTGTGAATTGAAAACATAATGTCAATTTGGTATCGATTTTAGAATGGGTATCAATATCTTGAAAACTATCTATACTTGGCCAAAAAGTATACTTTTTGGCCTGAAACAATACTGACTTGTTTAAAAAATAGTTTTAACATGATTGAAATTGTTTAACTTAATTGAAACCATTTTAACTAGATTTTATCATTTTTCCAATTATGTTCAACTTTGACTTTTATTCAAAAAAACACTTTAATTTGTTATATCAAAACATATTATTAAATAAACTTGGTTTAACAATCTCCCAATTTATTATTTAACAAAACATTTTGAATTTTCTTTTTTGAATAAAATTCTTCCCTTTATAAAAGTCATTTTCAATCTAAGCTCACCTATATAAAATTCATTTTCAATTTAAGACTTAAAAATAAGGTCAAATTTGACATTCATTATACTTTGAAAACTTAGTCACTAAATTTGGCATATAGTCAATTAATCATAATCAATCAACCATAAAATTTACCTTTCTCTATTACCTCTCTCTTCTTCCCCTTTTTGTTATATAAAAAGTACTCAAATAAGGCTTAAGAAGAAAAGAAAGCTTAAAAAAAAGTGAACTAATATACTAAAAATATTAAGGTGCAATCACATAGAATTTGCATTTGTGTTGCTCACCTTGAAGCAATGCACCTTTCTCTACAAACATAGAACTAATTATTTGGTTTTGGTACCAAATTTATTTTGGGCCAATAAGCATTAGTTTCCAAGATTTTAGTCCTTTTAGGTATCCTTTTAGAAATGATATTCTTATCTTTAGTAGTAATAAGTCATTTATATATCCTATATGATGTTGTGGACCAGCCAAGGTCTTATACTATATGGTCTTCAAAGTGTCACAGACTTTTCCTTTCAGAGATTTGTGTTTTAGTCCTGACAGACCCCTTTAGATGACTCCAGAGATAGACACAGACACTTTATGTAGACCCATACTTGACAGACTTATTCGCATCTGACTTACTTATGATAGACTTTTTCACAACTACTTGATCTTATCATCAAAACACACATAGACATACTTTACTCATCATGCAAATTCATCAGACATACATTTCACACAGAATCATCACACCATGAACTTTGGCTTATTTTCATGAAAGGTTCCAACAAGGATGATACATTTGCAAGAGTCAACTTAGAGACTCTGACAAATGCTCTTGCTGTGTTTGTGGATTTAATGAATCGCATATTTTGGCCAAACTTGGACAAGTTTGTTATGGTATTTATTGATGATATCTTAATTTATTCGAAAGATGAGATAGAGCATGCTGAGCACTTAAGGATAGTTTTGTAAACTTTGAGAGATAAGCAATTGTATGCCAAATTTAGTAAGAGTGAATTTTGGCTTTGAGAAGTTGCATTTTTGGGTCATATTGTTTCAGGTGATGGTATACGGGTTGATCCCAGTAATATTTTAGCTATTGTTGATTGGAAACCGCCAAAGGATGTAACTGAGGTTAGAAGTTTCTTAGGTTTAGCTAGTTATTATCGATGGTTTGTAAATGGATTTTCTATAATTGGTACTCCTATGACCAGGCTACTCCAAAAGGATGTTAAATTTGAATGGACGAAAGAATGTCAACAAAGCTTTGAGAAATTGAAAAAGTTACTGACTGAGGCACAAGTGTTAGTACAACCCGAGTCAGGTAAAGAATTTGTGGTGTATAGTGATGCTTCTCTAAATGGCTTGGGATGTGTACTTATGCAAGAAGGAAAAGTGGTGGCTTATGCTTCGAGGTAGTTGAAACCTCACGAAAGGAATTATTCGACTCATGATTTGGAACTAGCTGCTATAGTGTTTGCTTTGAAGATTTGGTGACATTATTTGTATGGTGAAAAGTGCCGAGTATATATCACCAAAAAAGTCTCAAGTACTTGATGTCACAAAAAGACTTGAATTTGAGACAACGGAGATGGTTAGAATTATTGAAAGATTATGAGCTTGTGATTGACTACCATCCGGGGAAAGCAAATGTGGTTGCCGATGCTTTGAGTAGAAAGTCGTTGTTTTGAGTAGAAAGTCGTTGTTTGCTTTGAGAGCTATGAATACTCAGTTGACGATGTCTGACGATGGTTCAATTCTAGCAGAATTGACAACAAGACCGATGTTTTTACAAGAGATTTGTGAAGCTCAGAAAAGTGACAAAGATTTGCAAGCTAAGAGGAAGCAATGTGAGGCTGATACAGGATTAGATTTTAGAATCGGTTCTGATGGTTGCTTGATGTTTAAAGATTGGATTTGTGTACCGAAAAATGACGAGCTGATTCAAAAGATCTTGCATGAAGCACATAGTGGTTGTTTGTCAATTCACCCGGGCAGTACAAAAATGTATAATGATTTGAAGAAAATGTATTGGTGGAACGGAATAAAAAGAGATATCTCTGAGTTCGTATCGAAATGCTTAATTTGTCAACAAGTGAAAGTTGAACACCAAGTGCCTTCGGGACTACTTCAGCCTATCATGGTTCCCGAGGGGAAGTGGGATCGAATTACTATGGATTTTGTATCAGGGTTGCCGTTAACTCTGAGGAAAAAAGATGCCATCTGGGTAATAGTCGACAGATTGACTAAATCGGCTCATTTTATTTCGGTATGTACTGGTTATTCTCTTAATAAGTTGGCTGGATTGTATATCAGTGAGATTGTTAGACTTCACGGAGTACCTTTGTCAATCATTTCGGATAAAGATCCGAGATTTACATCGCGATTTTGGAAAAATTTGCAAGAGGCATTAGGTACGAAGTTAAATTTCAGCGCTACCTTCCATCCACAGACTGATGGAAAATCAGAGAGAGTAATTCAGATTCTTGAAGACATGCTCAGATGTTGTGTATTGGAATTCCAAGGTAGTTGGGAAAGATACTTACCATCGGTAGAATTTGCCTACAATAATAGTTATCAGAGGAGTTTGAAGATGGCACCTTATGAAGCATTGTACGGTCGTAAGTGTCGGACGCCATTGTATTGAACTGAACTCAAAGAAAATCAGATTTACGGAGTTGATCTAATTAAAGAAATCGAAGAAAAATTGAAAGTGATTCGAGATTGTTTGAAAGCTGCTTCAGATAGACAGAAATCCTACGCGGATTTGAAACGAAAAGAAATTGAGTTTCAAGTCAGCGATAAGGTATTTTTATGTAATATCCTGATTTTGGGCCTAGTCGGAATAGTGGCTTCGTGACCACAAAATACGAGATAGAAATAATTATTTTATGATTATTTTAAGGTCTATGATATGATTGCATGATTGTGTGAAAATTTCGTGAAGAAATTTTATGCATAAAGTGCTTAAATTGAAATTAGGGACTAAATCGAATAATTTGCAAAACTTGCATTCTAGAAGTTTCTAGTATGAAATTGTTTTGAAATATTAATTAGGAGGTCTTAAAGAGTAATTTTACCAATTTCTAAGTCTATGGACAAAAATTGGACATGGATGGAATTTTTGGAAAGTTTAGTAGTAAGGGTATTTTGGTCATTTAGGGGTAAAATGAATTAAAATACAAAATTAAAAGCCAATTTTGCTCATCTTCAACCCCATGGCCGAATATAGCAAGGAGAAATCATGGCTAGGGTTTTTCAAGCTTCCAAGCTCGATTGTAAGTCCGTTCTAGCCTCGTTTTTAGTGATTTTTACGTTTTTGGAGTCCCGGTAGTTCGATTTAGCTTATGCTAGAAATAATTTAACCTAGGTTTATATTTGGAAAAATACCCATAGGTGAAATTTGTGTATTTTGGTGTTTTATGATAGAATTTGAGGTTTTAAATTATGTTAGACAACTTGTGCTACTCGGTTTTAAGTGAAAACGAGCAAAAGGGCTTAATCGGTAAAAATACCTAATAGTCATAAGTACATGTTAGAGTGAGAATTTGATGTTGCCATAGAAGGAAAAATGATCAGCATGTCATAAAACATAAGAAAATAGGCTGAATTTTAATTTACGAGCTTTGGGGCAAAAGTGTAAATATGCAAAAGTTTAGGGGCAAAATTGTAATTTTTCAAAATATGATTTTGGGTCAATTTGAATAATGTGAGTCCTAATTAGACTATATTTTAAATGATAGAGCAAGGAAAACTGAAATTGGGCTAAAATGGGGAAAATACCAAGTTGTGGGACGAAATGGTAAAATAGCCATTTTAGCATCGAGGTAAGTTCATATGTAATTGTTGGTAACATAGTTATTATTTTAAATGTTTTAATGTTTTTTAAATGATATGATAATTATTATGAAATATTATACTTGTGATAATTGTTTGATAATATGTCAAATTATGTGATATACTTGGAAAATGTGAAATACTACCGAGTATTGGTATCGGCATTCCGTAGAAGATGGTTGAGACACATGATTGGGAAAAAGGTCCGTTGAACCTTAGGAATGGATTAGGATACAAGTGACATGTCCTTTGGGATATTTGGGCATCCGAACTCGTTGAGTTGAGTCCGAGTTCACTTATGGATGCAAGCGTCCGAACTCGTTGAGTTGAGTCCGAGTTCGTGAGATGTAACTAGGCATCCGAACTCGTTGAGTTGAGTCCGAGTTCACTTATGGATGCGAACGTCCGAGCTCGTTGAGTTGAGTCCGAGTTCACTTATGGGCGGGTTACATGGTAGCTTGGCTACATATGTGGCACTTATGTGCAAACTTTCCATGTATCCGAATTATATTCGATGTGTTCAACGGTAAAGTTCTACTCAAATGGAGGAATACTCAAGATGAAAGGGACGTATTGGTAAGTGTTGTGAAATGGATACTTTGAACAGGTATGTACTTAACCCTCGGGTTGAAAACTCGATATAACAACAATATGGTAAGATGATAAATGAAAAGGTGATATGAATGTCTTGGTGATGATTTTGCAAATGATGTTTTATGTTTGCTTATATGGTTATGTTACTTGCTATTTGCATGTGAGCTTACTAAGCATTTATGCTTACTCCTCCTTTTCATTCCTTGTAGTGTTGACAAGCCAGCTCGAAATCGAAACGGTCGGAGGCACGCTCACACTATCCGTATACCATCTTGGCATAATGGCTTGTATATTTTGAGTATGGCATGTATAGCATTATAATCATTTTGTATATATGGTCTTATGATATGGTTATTGAGTGGTATGGAAATAGAAATGCTTGGTAATGATTAGCCATTGGAATGGCTAATCATGATCATATTTGGTATTATGTATGTCAAATTGCTAGCTAATCCATGGAAACCATGAAATAGGTAAAATTTACCATAAAATAGATTCAGACAGCAGCAGTGACGTGAGTTTGAAAAATCAGTAAAAATAGTAGAAATGGAATTAAATAATGAATAAGTTATGGAATCGAAGCTTGATGAGTCTATTTTCATATGGAATAAGCGAAACAGGTATATGAGCTTATTTTATGAGATGTTTAAATTTTTGTGAAACAGGGCCAGAACAATTTCTGGATCCCCTGTTCTGACTTTTGAAATTCACCATAAATTTTACAAAGATAATTAGAAGTAATGCTTTATATGTACAGATTTCTTATTGAGTCTAGTTTTATTAGAGACAAACGGCATAGTCATTGAAGCTCTGTACAGGGAGATATCTGATTCGTAATACACAGAGGTCAGAGTAGTTGAACCCTGAAACAGGGGAGACTTTAACTAATAAATTGTACTAATTGGCCCAACCAAAAATTCTAGAAAAAAATTAGTAGATATATATATGAGTCTAGTTTCAGGAAAAATTTACGGAATTGGATTTTGAGTTTTGTAACTCGAGATATGATTTTTAAAGCGACTGTGATGCAGTTAGCCAGCTTGTCTGGAAATTTTAAAATGAATTGTATGAGCTGTTTAATTAATGAATTAAGTCCGTTAACACCTCGTGTTCGAATCCGGCAACGGTCTCGGGTACGGGGTGTTACATTTTAGAAGTGTCTCCATGGAAGAAAGTTCTTAGATTTGGTCGGAAAGGCAAGTTAAGTCCGCGTTTTATCCGACCGAATGAGATAATTGAAAAAAGTTGGACCGGTAGCATATCAGTTAGCATTACCACCTGAATTAGAGAAGATTCATGATGTGTTCCACGTATCTATGTTACGTCGGTATCATTCAGATCCTTCACATGTAATTTCACCGATGGAAATTAAGCTACAACCGGATATGACTTACAATGAAGAACCGATTAAGATTTTAGCTCGAGAGGTCAAGCAACTAAGAAATAAAAGTATCACTCTCATGAAAGTATTGTGGAAAAAGCACAGGGTAGAAAAGGATACGTGGGAGCTCGAGGAAACTATGAGGAATCAATACCCACACCTGTTTACCGGTAAGATTTTCGGGGATGAAAATCCCTAAAGGGAGGAGAGTTGTAAAATCCTGAATTAGGGCCTAATCGAAATAGTGGTTTTGGGACCACAAATCTGAGATAGAAATAATTTTTTTATTATCATTTTAAGTTCTATGGCATGATTTCATGATTGTGTGAAAATTTCGTTTAGAAATTTTATCGATAGAGAGTCCAATTTGAGATTTAGGACTAAATTGCAAAAGTTGTAAAATGTGTGTTCTAGTTCACAAAGGTACTAAGAACTTGTGAGTAATGGGTTTTTAAAGTGTAGGTCCTTGGATGGTAATTAGACCATTATACTAGTTTGGACAAAAATACCTAAAGGAAGATAAAACACCATAGTTTTTAATTAAGGGCATTTTGGTCATTTAGTTATTAAAATGAATTAAAAACAAAATTAAAAGCCAATTTTTGTCCATCTTCAACCCCTTGGCCGAATTTCACATGAGGAATACATAGATAGGGTTTTTCAAGCTTCCAAGCTTGATTTTAAGTCCATTTTAGCCCTGTTTTTAATGTTCTTTACGTTTTTGGAGTCCCGATAACTTGATTAAGCTTATTCTAGCAATAATTTAACCTAGGGTTTATATTTGGAAAAATACCCATAGGTGAAATGTGTTTATCTGGATGTTTTATGGTAGAATATGAAGCTTGAAATTGTGTTAAACAACTTTTTCTAAGCAATTTTATGTGAAAACGAGTAAAACGACATAATCGGTAAAAATACCTAATGTTCATAAGTACATGTTAGAGTGAGAATTTGATGTTTCCATAGAAGGGAAAAATGATCAGCATGTCATAAAACATAAGACAATAGGATGAAGTTTAATTTTTGAGCCTTGGGGAAAAAGTGTAAATATGTAAAAGTTTAGGGGCAAAAATGTAATTTTGTCATAGTTTGATTCAAGGACAGTTTTAATAAATTTGAGTATTAAATAAGATAATTTTTTTATTTTAGATCAAGAGAAACAAGATTCGAGTCGTGATCGAGGGAAAAATAAAGTTTACGAGGAATAGGCTCGATTTCTAACATTTTGTATCGAGATGCGTTCATGTCTAAATGTAGTAACATAATTGTCATTTTAAGTAATTTAATGTTATTCATATGATATGATGATTATTATCATGAAATATTATGCTTTGTGGATTATTATTTAGTAATATGCAAATTATGTGAGCTACTTGATAAATATGAAAAGCTATCAAGTATCGGTTCCGACATTCCGTGGAAGACAGTAAAGATGTGTGATTGAGGAAAATCCCGTTTGAACCTTGGGAATAGATTAGGATACAAGTGACATGTTACTAGGATATTTGAGTTCCGAGCTCGTTGAGTTGAGTCTGAGTTCGTGAGATGTAACTAGGCATCCGAGCTCATTGAGTTGAGTCCGAGTTCACTTATGGATGCGAACGCCTGAGCTCATTGAGTTGAGTCCGAGTCGCTTATGGGTGGGTTACATGGTAGCTTGGCTACATAATTTTCGTAGGCTATTGAGTTTGTCTAGCTGCAGGTATGCCACTTATGTGCATACAATCCGTGTATCCAAATTATATTCCGATGTGTTCAACGGGTGAATCTTAAGTGAATAAGGAGAATACTTAAGACGAAGGTGACATGTTGGTAAGTGTGGTGAATGAGAAAATTTGGACAGGTATGCGCTTAAACCCTTGGGTTGAGAACTTGGTATGATGAAATCGTGGTAAGATAGTAAATGCAAATGTAACATGAATGTCTTGGTGATATTTATACAAATGATGTTTTATATTGGATTGCATGATTATGTTACTTGCTATTTACATGTGAACTTACTAGGCATTTATGCTTACCACCCCCTTTCCATTCTTGTAGTTTTGACAAGCCAGCTCAGAAATTGGGAATGGTCGGAGGCTAGCTCACACTATCCATGGACCATTTTGGTATAATGGCTTGTATATTTTGAGTATGGCATGTATAGCATTATAATCATTTTGTGTATATGATCTTATGATATGGCTATTGGGTGGTAAGGAAATGTTTGGTAATGATTAGCCATTGGAATGGCTAATCAAGATCATATTTGGTGTTATGTATACTCAGTGTGCTATCTAATCCATGGAAATTCATAAAAAGGTGAAATTTGTTATAAAACAATATCATAAAACAGCAATGACATGAGTTTGAAAAATCACTAAAAATATTAGAGATAGAATTATATGATTAATAAAATATTAAATTGAATCTTATTGAGTCTATTTTTATATGGAAGAAATAAAGCAGGTAAATGAGTTGTATTCTATGTGAAATGTGAGTTTTGGTGGAATAGGGTCAGAGCGATTTTTGAATCCCCTTTTTTTAATTTATAAATTCACTAAAATTGTAAACAAATAATTAGGAGTCATAATTTATATGTATAGATTTCTTATTGAGTCTACTTTTAAGAGAAACAAACAAAATAGTCATCTAAATTTTTTACAGAGAAATAATTGATTCATAGTGAATAGAGGTCAGAGCAGTCAAACACTGAAACAGGGGAAACATTAACTAATAAACTGTACTAATTGGCCTTACCAAAAATTCTCGAAAAAAATTAGTAATTAGATATATGAGTCTAGTTTTAGGGAAAATTTATGGAATTTAATTTTGATTTTCGTAACTCGAGATATTATTTTTTTAGCGACTATGATGTAGATGGGCAGTTTATTACGATAGGTGAAATAAATTGTTTGAATTTGTTTAAGTGATAATTTAAGTCTATTAACTCCTCGTGCTCGACTCCGGCGACGGTCTCGGGTAAGGGGGTGTTACAGACTCACCTTATAATCTTAAAGACAACTTAAACTTCATATCTACCTCTTTCTTCTTGAATCAACCGCTTGAGCTCTAATTCTTTTATCCAACTTGTAACACCCCTAACCCGTATCCTTTGTTGGAAAAAGGTTACGGAGTATTACCGAAGTCTACAGTCAATTACTAATAATTCATGTCATTTACTATTCATATCTAAAACTATTCATATCATCCTTTGAATGGACCCTTGAGGCCCAATTTAATCATTAGAATCAAGTCGAGATTAAATCGGGATCTCATAGAATTTTTTGCAAAATTTAAAAATTTTTCTTTAACACAGGGGTCACACACCCGTGTGAGTAGGCCGTGTGGCTCACATGGCCAAGTGACATGCCCATGTCTCAGGTCGTGTGGGCATTCGATATAAGGCACACGGCCATGTCTCAACCCATGTCCTTACTCGTGTAACTCTCTAACTTGTGCCACATGGCCTGCCACACACCCGTGTGCTAGGCCGTGTGGTCAATTTAATTTTCACAAATTAAGTGTAGGTTTCACATGGCCAAGACACAAGCCCGTGTCTCCACCTGTGTGCCAAATTCTGAGAAGTCTGTTTCTCAATTTTAAGATGCAGGGGACACACGGCCAATCCACATGCCCATGTGCCGGGCCGTATGTCACACACGGTAAAGACACACGCTCGTGTGTCTACCCTTGTGGACAAAATAAGGCCATTTCCTAGACTTATTTATCACCCAAATTAGCCATTAACCTACAACAATAGTTATACACATTCACAAACCAATCCAAGACATTATAATCAAGCTTAATACTAGTATTGTATAAGATATATTAGCATGTATATTCAAATGATTAAGCTTACCAAATTTTCATTTATGTTCTTAGGTAAATTTGTATCATATATACTAACTCAAATTCATTTACCACTTGACTCATATATCATCTATTACTTAACCATTTCAAAACACATCAAACATTTTATGGCCTTATAATTATATACCAAAATATATCATTCTAGCCATTCCAATGGCTAGATTACAACAACCATTTACATGCCAACATTGGAAAATTTAGCCTATACATGCCATTATACCAAAATAAGTTTACTATTTATACCAAAATCAACTGGTGGATAGTGTGATGATGCTCTGACCGATCTCCAACCTTTGCGAGCTTCCGAGCACTATAAAATAGAGAAAACAAAACTTGGTAAGCATTTAATGCTTAGTAAGTTCATATAACGGGAAGTAAACTTACCAATCATATTCATATAACAATATCATGCTTTCTAAAAAAATTAGCAAATTTTCCTAATCATACATACTCAAATAAGCAAGTTAGTCACATAATTCTCATGTACATAAAGTAAGCATGGATGAGCTCATTTTGCTTAAACTTTCAGAAGCATTTGAGACATAATTCTTTTAATCTCATAATTTATCATGTCATGAGTTTTATCCATTGAATTATTGAAATATCAATGGATTCTGAAGTAGTACACACAAGGTGTACAAAACTGTAAACTCTCAACTCATAATCAGGGGTACCCATTAGGGCACTTAATCAGGGAGCACACTTTCGAGCCACATATCAGGATGCTCAGATGAGCCATGTAACAGGACACTTATCCAGGCTAAATAGGAAACTCATAAGAGTTTTAAATCAAGGAGCTCATAGAGCTTAACAGATAACTTCAAAAAGTTAACATCAGGGAGCACCTGATAAGGTAATAGGGAGTTCAAGCAAGCCATGTCAGGAAGCTCATAAGATCCTATATTAGGATGCTTACGTAGAGCTATGTTTGTGTCCACATTATATGCTGGATCACAATCGGTCTAATCATATAACAGGACGCTCAAAAAGAGCTGCGGTAATGTGCAACACATGCAAAATCACTACCGATCAGGATGCTCATAGGAACTATATAACAGTATGCTTGAGAGGGCTATAACAGGATTCCTCATCCGAGCTATATTCTATCTGCAACATATGCAGGACCATATTCAATAGCAGAAATCACATATATCCATCGAATTTCATTATTCAAATGGAACTTAACATTTTTCGGACTTGATTGAATATGTGATTATTTCATTTATTTATAACATTTATTTAATTCATACAATCACATACCACATTCAATTCAAGCATGAAAATAAACATAATTTAGTTATATGAACTTACCTTGACAATTGTTTGTGTATGAAAATCTACTAATTTGAATCTTTTTATTTTCCTTGATCTAGCTTCTAATTTGAGTTGTCCAGATCTGATTAAGCTTGATTAGTTTCTTTTCTCTCTCCTAGGGTTTCCATGTATATTTTGGGGATGAAAATGATATATCCATTAATTTTTCCATTTTTCAATTTAGTCATTGCCTTTTTCTAATTTTCCATGGATGATTCATCAAAAATATTTATTAACTTTTATTTAATGGTCTAATTACCATATAAGGACCTCAAGTTTTGAACTCCATGGTTATATGATCCTTCTAGCTACTAGAATTCAATTTTTATATTCTATGCAATTTGGTCCTTTCCATAATTAAGTACATAACCAATAAAATTTTCTTATCAGAATTTTCATATGGAATTCCTATCATAATGCAGACCATGCAATAATATTAAAATAAATTTTCTTTCGGCTTGGATTTGTAGTCCCAAAACCACTGTTTATTTTACTGAGAATGGGTTGCTACATAACTAGATACTATCGCCTCTTCGTCTTTCTAAATAGAGACACTTCGTTACAGCTTATTTGAGTAACCTTTCACCTCTACTTTAACTCAAACATATCATTTAGCCTTGTCTCTTCAAGTATACTTACAAATCTTCGTTTCTCTAGCAAACATAGTCATGAAATGTACATTGCTAAGAGAAAAATCACTAGAAAGAATCGGGGGTATCCTTTTATCTACTCATCCTCCTCCTCCTTAAAATAGAAGATAACCCCCTTAACTTAACTCCGATGTCCTTTTAACTTAACTCAAGTTTTGATGGGGACTTGATAAATGTCACGTCAAGACTGAGTGTCTTATCAAAATCTGCCACGTCTAAGAGACTTAATTGATACTCTTTCAGTATTTGACTCTTCTAGTTCATGTTTGGTTAGTTCCCAACCAACTTTCCTTACAAATCAATTAGTACTAGACGTTGTTGCTCTTTAGAGGTATTATGCCTTCTAGCATGGCCTCATACCTCATATTCATCCTTTATGTAACCATTACTTTTGTTTCACTTATCATCCTATCCTAACTAGGAATCCTTGTCTACTTATTTCCATATCAGAATCCATCCATTTTATACGCCAAAAATGCATTTGGGCGACTACTATTATTTAGTCAAATATTCCTCCTTATGGTTCCTTAACCGTTCCTATTACAGAGGGCCATATAAACATAACACTCTTGGTTCGCCTATTTTCTATGCCAGAATGACCCCTTTTTGGGGTCAACACTACTTAGTTTATCGTACATCTTTATAACTAGGCATCTTACTTATATACCTATACCCTTAGCACTATTCTTCACTTATCATACTTATCTTTCCCAAAGGTTAGCCATAGGCTTTATTTCTTTCAGAATCCACCAGACCCTAGCGTCATTAGCGTACTTGAAAAGTAGCATATACTTAATTTCATCCTAATGTTGGACACTTAAAACTATCGTCTTAAGCCTTATTCCTATGGACTATAGTTTAATCTTTCGAGACTTCAACCAGGGTCATACTCAAAGGGTTATTATACTTAGTCTAGTTCTAACACTATACTTATTCGAAACTTATCTCATTCGCCTTATTTACCTGAACATTATCCAAATACTAAGGTTTTGTTGGGTGGGGTGTTACATTTTGCGTACTTAGTTAATTTTTAGTTAAGTTAATTAGTTAATCTACTCCCCATTATTTCCCATAACCAATTTTCATAAGAATTTATCTCCATAATTTTTGCCAATACAATCTTTGTAGATATGATAACTCTATACTTACTACTTTATTACTTGTTGACAATTATGTACACTTTTTTAGTTAAGTGACCAAAATGAAAACTTACCCATAGTTTAGTGACTAATGGTGTAGTTTACTCAATGTGAGTCTTTGATTTTCCTAGTAAGGCTAATAAAGGAAACAAACCTTAAGAATTAAAAGAGAACAACAAAGAAATCAATCTACTTATTTTATTTATACAGGTCTAATATTCCTTAATCAAGAACGAGTTGAATTTATACAAGAAATATAGACCAGTTATGAGTGTGATTAGCACTAACAAACAACCTATGCTAACCTTCTCTATAACTAAATCTAAACAAAAGAAATTACAATAATTAAGGTTTAACAATTCTAATAACAACCTAAAATAGAAACAAAACTGACATATAATAACAAAAGGACAAAGTCAACATATACAAAAATCAACAGTAATGATTACTCTAATATTCACCCGTCAGACACTCCTCTTAAACAACCCTCTTGTTTTGTAAGTGATTCCTAATTTTGGAAATTCCTAGCTTCTTCTTGATGCTACAAAATGCAGAAGTGGACAAAAGTTTGGTTAATATATTAGCTCGTTGATCTTATGCTAGTATTTGACCAACTATTAACTGGCCAACTAAAACCTTTTTTTAAACAAAAAATAAGTCAAGCTCAATATGCTTAAACTTATAATGCATGATTGTGTTGGTTGTAACAATCACTATGCTTAAGTTATCACTCGAAAAAATAGGTGCATCATCCAACTTCACTTGTAACTCACTTAACAAAGATTGCAACCAAAGAATATCTATTGTGGCACAGGCTATACTTCGATATTCAGCCTCAACTATTGACATGGAAACAATTGACTGCTTCTGAGCACACAACAAAACAAGATTATAATAGAAACATAAGCAATACATTATGGTTGATATTTGATTACCAAGATCCAATCCCTAGTTGGCATTTGCAAAATCCATTAGAGACAATCTAACACTAGACTTAAACCAAATGTCATAATCTTATTGGATCTTGTGCCCTTAGTGTAGTATATTCATTTATAAACTTATACTTTTTTCAACAAATTGGTGAATAAAAGAATTCATTGATTACATTAATATACTGTGTATGATTTTCCTCATATGATTTTTGCACGCAAAGAAGAATGGAAGCAAATGTTCCTTGGTTTTCTAATCTTTAAACTAATACTAAGTGGTATTACATGGTCAAATCGTAATACAGAAATACGACTTATATTAGTAAACGAACCTAAATGTGTGATTAGTTTAATAAAAAATGAACAAATACATTGAAAGACTAATAAGTTGTCTATCAAGTCTAATAGGGGAGATGCTTTGTCTTGGGACTAATATGTCATCTATCAAGTCTAGAAGATAAAGACATATATGTGATTAACTAAACTGATAGTACATTGAAATGGACCCAAGAAGGATAGATCTTGAATCTGTTTATGGATTTACTCACCTGTGACGTTTATAGTGTGGCATACCTAAATCCTAATGGATGATGGACTATGCATGTGTGACTTGTACACTTTCATAGTCCAGACAACCACATTTATGTCTCTATCTTTTGGGAGTCATCCACTTTAATGCTTAAGACAAAGCATCTCTCTAATTGTACTTGATAGACGACATATTAGTCTTTCAAACAGTTTTCTCATTTCCAATTAGACTACGGACATATTTAGGTTTGTCATATTATGATCCAACCTTGTAGTATCGGTTAGTATTAGTTAAACATTAGACAACAAGTGAGCTAATATTTTCTTCCATTTTGCTTTGCATGCAAAAACCATTGACGACAATATTCAAAGGGTATTAATGTCATTCATGAATAATTTTATTAAACCAATCTACTCAAAAAAATAAAAATGTACATAGACAAAAATACTACACTTAGGACATTAGATCCAATATGAGGTACTTTTTTAGGTTGGTTAAAATTACCTACCTCTTGGTTGGAGGTTCTACATTGGTTACCTCCTCATTTAAGATTACGGTGATCTTGCCACCATGGGTTGTAAGTATTAGAATAAGGATTACCAGTCATTTTCCTATATTGTTAACCTCTTCATGTTGATTCTTTGAATAATTTTTCCATGTTACAATTCCACTATGTCTACCTATGTGATTACCCCCAAAGTGATATTGGTTAGAAAATTGAGATCTCCTTTCATTAACTTTAGGTGATGAAGCGTCTTGAAGATTTATTGATACTTATCCTCCCCATTGATAGCATTCATAGTTGATGATCTAGATTTATATGTAAATCAATCCGTTGGCCAAATATACGAGTTCATTGTCATATCCTCTATGAGTTGGCAACCTCAAAATAAGTTTTAGACATAAACACCCCAGCAGATGTTCTATCTACACTAGACCTTAAAATTCCATCCAACCCATTATAGAAAGTCTATAATTGCAGCCAATCTTGAAAACCATGATAAGGGGCCTTACGCAAAATTAGCTTAAAGCGCTCTCATGCCTCATAGAGTGTCTCACCTTCAAGTTGTCAAAAATTGGCAATATCCATTCTTAGTATCATCGTCTTGCTCGATGGAAAATACTTTACCAAAAATCGATTACCAAACTCCTCCCAAGTTGTTATTGAATCTATAGCCTCCAAATCTAACCACATAAATGCATTATCACACTATGAAAAAGGGAAGAGGCTAGAGAAATAGTGTCATTGAATACCCTATTATATTTAAAAATATCACATAAAGTTAGAAATCACTTAAGATGCTGATTCGAATCTTAGTTCATTGATCCCTAAAATTATAGATTACTCTGAATAATTTGGATCATGGCCAATTGTATTTCAAATTTATTGGTGGTGATTGTCGGCCTATTGATGCTACCTCGCACAACATCCAAATTGGGTATGACATAGTCTTTCAGTGCACGATTTGCCATCTGCTCTTCGAATTGTCGAATTTAATCTTGTTGTTCCTCAAAAAGTGGATTTTCTCTTTATTGATCAATGTATGATGGCTCTTCCCTTGGAATTATTCCTCTTTTATTGTGTAATGTTCTTTTAGGTTTAGGATCAAACGAAAGGAGCTTGTTCTTTCTTTGAGTCATACACTGGGAAATAACACCACCAAGAAAATAACCAAATTAAATAATAAAAATTAACTCAAAATAAATTTTGTAGTTGAAAAAAAATAAAAAAATGTTGTATCTATAACATTAGAATTCACTACTTATCTTCTTAAGCATACAATTACTACTAACTAATTCAATCCTAAGAACCAATTCCTCCCCTGCAACAATGCCAACAACTTGACTCCTCAGTGCAGGCATAAATAATGCAAACTAATATAAATAATTGTGGTGAAATGCAAGTATACAGGTCAAATTGTAATATGGTTTTAAATTACAACAAAACACAAAAGTATTTTGAGGATCGTACCCAAGAGAGGAATGAACTAAAATAAAATTAAATAGGAAAGAAGAACATACAAAGAAATAATGATAGTTCATGGTATCATTTAACTTACTCCAAGCATGGAAGTAAACCTCAGTTCATAGTAAGAAATAATAAATATAATGACATGCCATGCAATCTATCAAATCTCACAAACGTATAACTCAGCTACCTTCTCAAACCAATAAAGTGACTTGTTTTCATTAATCTATCAATAATTATCTAGATTGAATCTGTAACAGCCCATTTTTAGTCAAATCAAAACAGTACTTTTGGGACCACAAATCTGAGATTAAAATATTTATTTTATTATTATTTTAATGTCTACAGCATGATATTATGATTGTATAAAAATATCGTTAAGAAATTTTATCATTTGAGTGCTCAATTCGATAAAAAGGACTAAATCGCGTAAAGTGTAAAAGTTGTGTTCTAATAGCTAAATGTAACACCCCTAACTCATATTCGTCGCTAGACTAGGGTTAAAGGCAATACCAAAAGAATCGAAACATTTTACTTTCATTTCATAAACATCAAATCATCAGAGATCAACATCAATACAAAGTCCCTTATATAGGTCTTTAAGACCTAAATCATGCGTTACAAAAAAGTCGGGACTAAACTGAAGACATACAAAATTTTTCCCAAAACTTAAACATTTTTTAAAGAAGTACAGATCACACGCCCATGTGTCTTGGCCGTGTTAAAACAGGGCATACATACTGACTTACTCACATGGCCACAAGACACGCCTGTGTGCCTTGGCCTTGGTCGAAACTGAATTGGGCCACACGACTAGCCACACGGTCGTTTGCCTTAACTGTGCTCGAGCCTGACTTACAATTGTAGGGTACCCTAGGGGACACATGGCCATACAACATTCTAACACCCCGAACCCGAGACCATCGCCGGTGTCGGACACGAGGGGTTAACGAGACAAATCCTCTTAAAGTACCGACGAATTTGGCATTTCCAGACAGGCTGGAAAACTGCGTCACTGTTGCCTTAAAAATCATATCTTGAGTTTAAAAACTCGGAAACTGATTCCGTAAATTTTCCATGAATTTAGACTCATATATCCATCCATGGATTTATTTCTAGAATTTTTGGTTGGGCCGATTGGTACAGTTTATTAGTTAAAGTCACCCATGTTACAGGGGTCGACTACACTGACCTTCACGCGTTACAACTTGAATAGCTCTCTGTACAGGGCTTTAATACTGGTGCCGTTTGTTTCTAATGAAACTAGACTCAAAATGGAATCTGCACATATAAGGTATGACTTCTAATTCTTTCTGTATAATTTATAGTAAATTTTAAAAGTCGCGTCAGGGGACCCAGAAACCGTTCTGGCCCTGTCTCACGAGAACTTTAATATCTCTCGGTATACTGTTCATATGATCGTTTCGTTACTTTCATATGAAAATAGACTCGTCAAGGTTCGTTTGCATAACTTATTCAGAATTTAATACCCTTCCTACAAATTTTGGTGATTTTTCACATCCACGTCACTGCAACTGGCAGCATCTGTTTTTAAGGTAGGCCTTACCTATTTTGTAGTTTCCATGGACCAACTATAGTCTAGTCATACATAGGTCCACCTATGATCATGTTTAGCCATTCAAATGGCTGATCATGTGACCAACACTCCCATTCCAATCCATAATAACATCATGAAACCATATAAAATTACAAACCACAAATGGTCTAATTCCAGTACTCCACTTTTACGAACCATTTTCGCATGGCCGTATACATATACATCACAAAAGCACTTGAAAACAACCGAGGGTAGTCCTATACATGCCATATCCAAAGTTCAACTAAAAGAGTACCAAAGGGGGTTTGATAGTGTGGATGACTTCACTTCAATGATCCCGAATCCGATCGCTAGCGAGCAAAATCTATAAAACAGAGAGCCAAAGCAACGGGGTAAGCATGTTTATGCTTAGTAAATCTCAAGCAATGAAATCGGCTTTAACTAAAGCATTACATTCACATAGCCAAATGAATCATTTCATTTATACACATTCACATAATCATACTTACTTCACACTTCATCAACATATACATTCACAAGATATCAACCAATTCAAGAGCTGAAAATTCATTAGTCGATTGACGAATATTATTCAAACGTATCGACTTTTCCATTGCACATGTAAACATACCTTATCATTTGGGCTTTTCGAGCGTACTAATTAAATGTATTACAGCAACCAACGCTCACCTTCAACCCAAGCTTCTTCAGAATACAACCGGATATAACCACACGCACGGATGCCTTCGGGTCTTAGCCCGGATATAACGACTCGCACAAATGCCTTCGGGTATTAGCCCGGATATAACAACTTGCACGAATGCCTTCGGGTATTAGCCCGGATAAAGTCACTAGCACAATTGCCTTCGGGTCTTAACCCGGATATCATTCAATTGCTCATGCACACATACATCCATAATCATTACACATTCATGTTTCATTTTCGTTACTAAGGCTCAAACACAAATATAATCACTAGCGTAATTGCCTTCGGGACTTAGCCCGGGTACCATTCAAATACTCATACACACGTATATTAGTAATCATTACACATCCATAATTTCATTTCACATAATTCAAGTAGGGTCATTACTTGAAGACTTACCTCGGATGTTGTCGAACGGCTTCAACGGCTATTCGATCACTTTTTCCTTCCCCTTATCCAATTGTGGCCCTCTAAGCTCTTGAGCTAATTCAAACAAATTCAATTTATTAAAGTCTCGCTTGCTAGCCTTGGCCGAATACACACATCATTGACTCAACATCACATAACTAAGCACTTTAGTCAATTTTCTTTAATTACGCACACATTCGGCCTTAGCTCACAACAAGGTAGCCGATTACCTAAGTCAAGAATAGGCGCCATTAAGCTTGCCTCTAATCGAGTGCATGCACAATAATTCCCCTCATGTGGCCGATTATACTTAGTCATACTTGCACAAAATCAACAATAAATTGCAAGATTTTCACATCATATGTGTACTAGGCCGAATGTACTTGCAATTTCACAAACATTCTTCAACACTTTCTTCTTTAAACAAACATATTTATCACTTACTTCATAACCAAAACATCATGTGCAAACATATATACACATATAGGTGCAAGGCCAATTTCAAGGTGTCCATAACCATCCAAAACACAAATTTTAACTAACATGCAAGAAGCATAAACCATGCTCATGAGCATACCATGGCGAATACATCACATACCATACCCTTTTAATTTTTTTGGTCATGGTTAAACAAAGGATTCAATGTCTTACTCAAGAATGCTAAAAGAAATTTCAAGAGTAGTCAATCCATCATTGCATGCATCATCAACAAGCTTCACATTTAGCATGCAATGACTTTAACACAATATCAAACTTGGCCAAATACCATTTCCATGGCACAACAAGGATTTGGACCATGGGCTAACATGAACATCAAGTTAGCAACTAAAACATGCATGAATCTCATGACACAACCTCAAACATACCTTAATCTTGATGCAAGTATAGCCAAATCTCCTTCTAGATCTCTTCTAAACCAAAATGGAGCAAAATCCTCCTTCTTCCTTAGTTTTGGCTCAAAGAAAGGATGAACAAATTTTTTCTTTCTTTCTCTACAACTCACGGCAATGGGGGAATACCACACTCACACACATTTTTTTTTCATTCTTTTCTTACCCATACTCCTTTGTTTATTATTTCTCCCTAATGCACCAACAAAACATGTTTATGACATGTTTTGCCCATCCTCTCTTGCCATGGCCGCCACCACCTATAAAAGGGGTATTTGACATGCAAGTCCATTGTTTTGCATGCATGCTTTAATTAGTCATCACACATTTCCTATCATACTTTCAAAGTTTACTACTAGGCCCTTTCTAGTGAAATTCACATTTATAACACTAAATCAAATCATCAAAAATGTCACACACAATTTAACACATATCATAGGCATCAAAATAAATTTTAAATTATTTTTATGCCTCGGTTTTGTGGTCCCTAAACCACATCCCGACTAGGGTCAATTTTGGGCTGTCACAACTCTCCCCCACTTAAGAAATTTTCGTCCCCGAAAATCTTACCGGTAAATAGGGTTGGGTATCGCTCTTTCATAGAGTTCTCGGTTTCCCAAGTAGCTTCTTCTATCCCGTGTTTGAGCCATAACACTTTCACTAGCGGAACCCGCTTGTTTCGCAACTCTTTCATTTCACGTGATAGGATACGAATCGGTTCTTCCTCATAACTCATATTGGCTTGAATTTCAACCTCTGATGGACTAATCACGTGCGATGGATCAGATCTATAGCGTCGAAGCATCGAGACATGAAAGACGTCGTGAATCTTTTCGAGTTCAGGGGGCAAAATCAAACGATATGCAACTGGACCGACTCGCTCGGATATCTCATATGTAACACCCCTTACCCGTTACCGTCACCGGAACAGGATACAAGGTATTACCAGAACATAACACATACCATTAAACATAACCGAGATATAAATATGTCATCCAATTTGATAGTGCATCGTATAACATATGTCTTGAACGATATTAGCCAACTTTAATGGCTTGTACAAAGTAGCTGGTCGAGTACTGTAACTAATATTTTAAACCTAGACAAATATGACACGTAACAAAATAATTAAGCCTACTATACATGCCATAATTCAAAACGTTTAGTTCAAATACCCTAAAGTATGATAGTGCGGGTAGATCTTCACGATCCTTAACTCCTGAGCAAGCCGAAGGACACTATAAGACAAAAGAGAGAAACAAAGTAAGCTTATAGCTTAGTAAGTAAGTATGTAAATACTAATTAAAGAATCTAACATGTTTACACAACAATTCAAGTATATCTACTTTAACTTCACTATTCATTCCACTTTAATTAAGCTGTCTCTGCTGCGTCATATTCACTAAATAAATCATAACTCGAGTTACAAAACTCGAAATTCAAATCCGTAAAATTTCCCTGAATCTAGACTCATAAAGATTTTTTCTAATTTTTTTCTATAATTTCTGGTTCAGCCGATTAGTACAGTTTATTAGTTAAAGTTTCCCCTGTTACACAGCTCGACTGATCTGACCTCTGTTCACTACGAATTGAATTTCTCTGAGTACACAATTCAAAAAACCCTGATGTCTATTTCATTTAAAACTAGTCTCAATAAGGAATTTATGCATGTAAACTATATTTCTTAATTTGCTTTGTACAATTTTTAATGATTTTTCAAAGTTGGAACAGGGGATCACATATTCATCCTGAGCAAGTCACATACAATTATAAATATCTCAAAATATAGAATTCCTTTGCTTGCTCTGTTTCTTTTATATGAAAGTAGACTCATTAAACTTTAATTTCACATCTCATTCAACCTCTAATTATTTTCCTCCTATTTTTGGTGATTTTTTAAAATCACGTTACTGCTACCATCTAAAAACAGTTTTAATGCTAATTTCACTCTTTCACACATTCTTTATGCTAACCTCATTTTATCTTATATATGTATATACCACAAATCATTTTCACCACATTTCATTCACCATAAGTGTAGGTCCAAACCACAATATCACCACAAAACCATCCCGTTGAACAATTCGGATCAATCCTCGATATTTAATGGTTTCAGCACACAGCCCCACCATCATACTTCGTTTAGTTCGGCTCTCTTGTACACATGGTGAACACTTAGTACCACTCATGCGACCTAACCGATTTGTCTCGTACCTCTCTTGTCTACATGGTGTCCTTCACTTGGAATCACGCATGCGACCTAGCTACATTTATCTTTCACGTAGCTCTCTTGTCTACATGGTGTCCTTCACTTGGAATCACGCATGCGACCTAGCTACATTTATCTTTCACGTAGCTCTCTTGTCTACATGGGATACATCTCGTATCACACATGTGACCTAGCTACTACAGGTGTCTCGTAGCTTTCTTTTACACATGATGTGCACTCAGCATCATACATGTGACCTAGCTACGCTCCTCTATTTCATTCGATCTCTCCAATGTTCAACCGGATCTCTCTCTATATTTATTTCCATTCTTCCAATAGTCGATTTATATTTTAACATCAGCTAGTATATTTATATAATAGGCTGAAATATAAGAATGTACATGAAATTATTGTAATATTTACATACAAACTTACCTTGGTACAAAATGTGGAAATTTTGCAATTTAGTCCAAAACTTTTTCCTTCCCTGCTCGAGATCAATTCGCGTCTTTCTTGATCTATAATAACACATTTAGCTCATTTAATACTCATACTATTTATTTCAATCCAAAAATCACATCATGGAAAAATTACATTTTGCCCCTAACTTTACAAAATTACAATTTTGCCCCTAGGCTCGGAATTTAATTTCAGCCCTTATTCTTATATTTTATGATATGCTGAACATTTTCTCTTCTACAACAACATCAAATTCTCACTCTATCATATAGTTATGAACAATAGGTATTTTTACCGATTATCTTGTTTTACTCGTTTTCACTTAAAACCGAGTAGCACAAGTTATTTAACATAATTTAAAACCTCATATTCTATCATAAAACATCAAAATACACAAATTTCACCTATGGGTATTTTTCCAAATATGAACCCTAGGTTAAATTATTACTAGCATAAGCTTAATCGAGCTTCCGGATTCCAAAACGTAAAGAACATTAAAAGCGGGCTTGGAATCACTTACTATGGAGCTTGAAAATTGAAGAAACCCTAGCTATGGAGAGAGGAGAATTGGCAGCAACTAAGGAGGATGATGATCAATTTTGTGTTATTTTTCCCATTTTATTTCATTTAATATCCAAATAACCAAAATGCCCTCCTTACTAAACTTTCAAAAATTCCTTCCATGTCCTAATTTTGTCCATGAACTTAAAATTGGTCAAATTGCTATTTAAGACCTCCTAATTAATATTCCAAAACAATTTCATACTAAAACTTCCGGATGCAAATTTTGCAACTTATTCGATTTAGTCCCTACTTTCAATTTAAGCACTTTAGGCATAGAATTTCATCACGAAATTTTCACACAATCATGCAATCATATCATAAACCCCAAAATAATTATAAAACAATTATTTCTATCTCGGATTTGTGGTCACGAAACCACTATTCGATTAGGCCCTAATTCGGGTTGTCACAATTCTCCCCCTTTTGAGATTTTCGTCCCCGAAAATCTTACCAAAAGAGGTTTGGGTACTGTTTCCTCATAGCTTCCTCGGGTTCCCACGTAGCCTCTTCTATCCCATGTCTGTGCCACAATACTTTCACTAAAGCTATACTTTTATTTCTTAACTGTTTAACCTCTCGAGCCAAAATCTTTATTGGTTCCTCCTCATAGGTCATATCCGATCGAATCTCAATTTCATTGGGAAATCACATGTGAAGGATCGAACGATAACGTCACAACATTGATACATGAAACACGTTATGAATTCTTTCTAACTCTGCCGGTAAGGCCAACCGATATGCCATGGTCCAATTCTCTCGAGAATCTCGTGCGGCCCAATAAAACGCAGACTCAACTTGCCTTTTCGACTAAATCTCAAAATCTTTTCCATGGTGACACCTTCAAAACACTTTATCACCCACGAAATTCAATCTCTTTTCTTTTAAATCGCATATGACTTTTGTCGATCTGAAGCGACTTTCAAGCAATCCCGAATTACTTTTATTTTCTCTTGGTTTCTTTAACTAGATCAACTCCATGAATCTGCTTTCTCACTAAGCTCGGTCCAATATAAAGGAGTTCGACACTTACGACCATACAAGGCTTCGTGACGGTGCCATTTGTATACTTGATTGATAAGCTTTATTGTAGGCAAACTCGATCAAAGATAGATATTTCTCCCAACTACCTCCAAATTCTAAAACACAAGATCTAAGCATATCTTGAGTACCGGATTACTCTTTCCGTTTGACCATCTGTTTGTGGATGAAATGCGGTACTAAAGTTCAATTTTGTACCCAAAGCTTCTTGTAACTTTTCCAAAATCTCAAGGTAAATATTGGATCTCTATCGATATTATAGATATAGGTACTCGTGCAACTTCACAATTTCAGCAATATATAATTCGCTAATTTATCAAGTGAGTAATCGATGCATCTTGGTATAAAGTGGGTGACTTTGTTAATCTATCAACCACTACCCAAACAGCATCCTTCTTTTTAGGAGTTAAAGGCAAACCGGTTACAAAATCCATGGTAATCTTGTCCCATTTCCACTCGTGCACCATTACGGTTGAAGTAATCCTAAAGGCACTTGATGTTCAGCTTTTACTTGTTGACAGATCAAACACTTGGTTACAAATTCAGAAATGTCCCTTTTCATACCTAGCCACCAATACAGCTTCTTTAAATCATTATACATTTTTGTGCTACCAGGACGAACTGATAAACAACCATTGTGCGCCTCATGTAATATTTTCTGAATCAATTTATCGTTTTTCGGCACACATATCCTGTCTCGAAACATCAAACAGTCATCTGGTCCAACTCGAAAATCTGAGTTGTAACCTGATTCGCATTGAGTTCTCTTGATCCGCAACTCACTATCATTCTTTTGAGCATCACAAATCAACTGGAGAAATAATGGTTTAGCTCTCATCTCTGCTAAGATTGACCCATCATCAGACAATACTAACCCCGTGTTCATGGCTCTCAAAGTAAAAAGAAATTTTCTGCTCAAGGCGTCAACAACTACATTTGCTTTTCCCGGATGATAATCAATCACTAGATCATAATCCTTTAATAATTCAAGCCATCTTCGCTGTCGCAGATTCAGATCCTTTTGATTCATCAACTACTTCAAACTTTTGTGATCCATAAAAATTCGGCATTTTTCACCGTACAAATAATGTCGCCAAATCTTCAAGGTAAAAACAACAATGCCGCCCAAATCATGTGTAGGATAGTTCTTCTCATGCGGTTTTAACTGTCTCAAGCATAAGCTACCACTTTACCCTCTTGCATCAACACACATCCAAGGCCATCAATGATGCATCACTATAAATTACGAACTCCTTTCCGACTCAAGTGTACTAAAATTGGTGCTTCATCAATCGTGCTTTCAACTTTTCAAAGCTTTGTTGACATTTATCATCCATTCGAACTTAACATTCTTTTGCAACAACTTAGTCATAGGAGAGGAAATCATCGAAAATCCTTCAACAAAACGTCTATAATACCGGCTAAGCCTAAAAGCTTCTAACCTCGGATACATTCTTGGCGGTTTCCAATCAACGATCGCAGAAATCTTGCTTGGATCCACCGAATACCATCACCGAGACTATATGCCCCAAAATCCGACTTCACTAAGCCGAACTCACTTTTACTAAACTTGGCAAACAGTTTATTTTCTCTCAAGATCTCGCAATATAGTTCTCAAGTGTTCGGCATGTTCGAGACTCATCTCGAGAATAAATTAAAATGTCATCTATAAACACTACTACAAACTTATCCAAATATGGCCGGAAGATCCGATTCATTAAGTCCATAAATATAGTGGAGCATTTGTTGTCGAAAGGCATCACAAGAAACTCATAATGTCCATACCTTGTCCTAAAAGCGGTTTTCGGCACATCGACTCCTTAACTCTCAAATTTGGTAGTAACGGACCTCAAATCAATCTTTGAAAACACTGTGGCCCCCTTTAACCGATCGAATAAATCATCAATCCTCGGCAATGGGTACTTGTTCTTTATAGTCACCTTATTGTCGACGGTAATCAATGCAAAGTCTCATTGAACCATCCTTCTTCTTCGAATAATACAGAGCACCCGGGGAGAGAAACTCGGTCTCACAAATCCCTTGTCCGTTAACTCTTGCAATTGAGCCTTCAATTCTTTTAATTGATCGAGCCATTCTATATGGAGCAATCGAGATTGGTGCAAGATGCAAGCAACAAATCAATGGCAAAATCTATCTCTCTGCTCGGAGGCAACCTGGCAATTCCTCCGAAATACATCCGAAACTCACAGACTATCAGATCGATTCAAATTTCAGTTGAGGCAACTCAATATTCATTACATAAGCCGATAAGCTTCACACCCTTTTCTCATGTATTTACATGCAGACATGTGCGAAATCACCATAGGCAATTTATTTGATTCATCTGTTTCAACCCACGAATTTCTCCATTTTCACATTTCAACTCTAGTGTCTTTTGTTTACAATCTACCTTAGCATCATACAATGTTAACCACCCATTCCCAAGATAACGTCAAACTCACCAAATGGTAACAAGATCAAGTTGGCGGAAAACAGTGACCTTGAATCATTAATGGGCAATTCTTGCAAACCTTGTCAACTAGCACATATTGGCCTAAGGGTTTGACACTTTAATCGTAAACTCAATAAATTCAACAGCAACTTTTTATTGGATACTAAATTCATGCAAATATAGGAATGAGTGGACCCGAGATCAATCAATGCAATAACAATAGTATCATAGAGAAAATGTACCAAGAATGACATCGGAGATGATGCATCTTCTCGCACGATAGCATAAGCTCTAGCAGGTGCTCTAGCTTCGATCTTGCCGTTAAATCTTTCATCACGCTTTACTACTAGTCCCACCTCCAGTATTTCTCGGTGGTCTACCTCTACTAGCGGTGGTATTCATCTAGCACTCAAATCTTTCTTCTTTAACTTTCTCCGGACAATCTCTAATAAAATGCTCGCGTGAACCGCACCTGAAACAAGCTCGCTCGGTCCTCCAACACTCACCATAATGTTGCCTGCCACATTGCTGACACTCGGGCTTTCTAGGTCGCACATTACCCACACTTGCCACCGAAGTAGCTTGAGCTTTAGACCCCGAATATGCTCTACCACGATCTCTATGTGAATCCCCAATTGAAACTATCATTCGAGGGTTTGTCTCTTTGGACCTCTTTGGTTGAGATTGAAATGGCTTGCTTATCTGTCTTTTTCTGACATCTCGGGCCTCAATAGCGCTTTTCTTCTTTCTTTGTTCAATTCTTGACTTTAAGAGCTCGATCAACCAATACTACAAATTCTTTCAACTCCAAAATTCCTACAAGCACTTTAATGTCCTCATTCAGCCCATCTTCAAATCTTCTACACATAATGGCCTCGGTGGACACACATTCCTGGGTATACTTGCTGAGTCTTACAAATTCGCATTCATACTCTGCTACAGACATTTTCCCCTGCTTCAATTCAAGAAACTCCTTCCGTTTTTGATCAATAAATCGCTGACTTATGTATTTCTTTCTAAATTCTTCCTAGAAGAAATCCCAAGTAACTTTTTCTTTTGGCACCATCTGCAACCAAAGTCTTCCACCGGTGGTAAGTCAATCTCTCAAAAGTGATACAAAGACACTTTAAGCATTCATCGGTGTACATGAGAGCTCATCAAATACACGGGTAGAATTTTCAAGCCGAATTCCGCTTTCTCGGGATCATCATCGACCTTTGCTCTAAACTCTTTGGCCCCTTGTTTTGAATCTTGTCAACCGGAGGCTTGTTCATTCTTACCAAATCTATACCTTGAGCAGCTCACAGAATCGCCCGAGGTATAGGAGGGGTGGAGGAGGTTGAGCATTTGGATTTGCTCGAATAAATTCAAGATACCAATTGTTCATCATTTGGAGCAAGGCATCCCGAGCCTCATCTCCTTGTCTCAATGTCTCAGTCTACTTTCCACAGAGCGGTCCCTTGTGCGGGGCCGGCGCATTACTAGCAAAGATCATCACCGCAGTTCCTTCAGATCCATTACTATATTAAAACAAAACACGCTTTAGAATAATCAGAGTCACCACACTATCACAATATTTTTATGGCATGTATAGCTAGACTTTTACACACACTTTATTAGTCCGAGAACCGACTAAACCATAGCTCGATACCACTAAATGTAACACCCTTACCCGTTACTGTCACGCCGAACAGATACAAGGTATTACCGAACATAACACATACCATTAAACATAACCGAGATATAAATATGTCATCCAATTTGATAGTGCATCGTATAACATATGTCTTGAACAATATTAGCCAACTTTAATGGATTGTACAAAGTAGCTGGTCGAGTCTTCGTAACTAATATTTTAAACCTAGACAAATATGACACGTAACAAAATAATTAAGCCTACTATACATGCCATAATTCAAAACGTTTAGTTCAAATACCCTAAAGTATGATAGTGCGGTAGATCTTCACGATCCTTAACTCCCGAGCAAGCCAAGGACACTATAAGACAAAAGAGAGAAACAAAGTAAGCTTATAGCTTAGTAAGTAAGTATGTAAATACTAATTAAAGAATCTAACATGTTTACACAACAATTCAAGTATATCTACTTTAACTTCACTATTCATTCCACTTTAATTAAGCTGTCTCTGCTGCATCATATTCACTAAATAAATCATAACTCGAGTTACAAAACTCTAAATTCAAATCTGTAATATTTCCCTGAATCTAGACTCATAAAGCTTTTTCATAATTTTTTTCTATAATTTTTGGTTTAGCCGATTAGTACAGTTTATTAGTTAAAGTTTCCCCTGTTACACAGCTCGACTGATCTGACCTCTGTTCACTACGAATTGAATTTCTCTCAGTACACAATTTAAACAACCCTGATGTCTGTTTCATTTAAAACTAGTCTCAATAAGGAATTTAGGAATGTAAACTATATTTCTTAATTTGCTTTGTACAATTTTTAATGATTTTTCAAAGTTGGAACAGGGGATCACGTATTCATCCTGAGCAAGTCACATACAATTATAAATATCTCAAAATATAGAATTCCTTTGCTTGCTATGTTTCTTTTATATGAAAGTAGACTCATTAAACTTTAATTTCACATCTCATTCAACCTCTAATTATATTCCTCCTATTTTTGGTGATTTTTCAAAATCACGTTACTGCTACCATCTAAAAACAGTTTTAATGCTAATTTCACTCTTTCACACATTCTTTATGCTAACCTCATTTTATCTTATATATGTATATACCACAAATCATTTTCACCACATTTCATTCACCATAAGTGTAGGTCCAAACCACAATATCACCACAAAACCATCCCGTTGAACAATTCGGATCAATCCTCGATATTTAATGGTTTCAAGACACGACCCACCATCATACTTCGCTTAGTTCTGGCTCTCTTGTACACATGGTGAACACTTAGTACCACTCATGCGACCTAACCGATTTGTCTCGTAGCTCTCTTGTCTACATGGTGTCCTTCACTTGGAATCACGCATGCGACCTAGCTACATTTATCTTTCACGTAGCTCTCTTGTCTACATGGTGTCCTTCACTTGGAATCACGCATGCGACCTAGCTACATTTATCTTTCACGTAGCTCTCTTGTCTACATGGGATACATCTCGTATCACACATGTGACCTAGCTACTACAGGGGTGTCTCGTAGCTTTCTTGTACACATGATGTGCACTCAACATCATACATGTGACCTAGCTACGCCCTCTATTTCATTCGATCTCTCCAATGTTCAACCGGGATCTCTCTCTATATTTATTTCCATTCTTCCAATAGTCGATTTATATTTTAACATCAGCTAGTATATTTATATAATAGGCTGAAATATAAGAATGTACATGAAATTATTGTAATATTTACATACAAACTTACCTTGGTACAAAATGTGGAAATTTTGCAATTTAGTCCAAAACTTTTTCCTTCCCCTGCTCGAGATCAATTCGCGTCTTTCTTGATCTATAATAACACATTTAGCTCATTTAATACTCATACTATTTATTTCAATCCAAAATCACATCATGGAAAAAATTACATTTTGCCCCTAACTTTTACAAAATTACAATTTTGCCCCTAGGCTCGGAATTTAATTTCAGCCCTTATTCTTATATTTTATGATATGCTGAACATTTTCTCTTCTACAACAACATCAAATTCTCACTCTATCATATAGTTATGAACAATAGGTATTTTTACCGATTATGTCGCTTTTACTCGCTTTCACTTAAAACCGAGTAGCACAAGTTATTTAACATAATTTAAAACCTCATATTCTATCATAAAACATCAAAATACACAAATTTCACCTATGGGTATTTTTCCAAATATGAACCCTAGGTTAAATTATTACTAGCATAAGCTTAATCGAGCTTCCGGATTCCAAAACGTAAAGAACATTAAAAGCGGGCTTGGAATCACTTACTATGGAGCTTGAAAATTGAAGAAACCCTAGCTATGGAGAGAGGGAGAATTCGGCAGCAACTAAGGAGGATGATGATCAATTTTGTGTTATTTTTCCCATTTTATTTCATTTAATATCCAAATGACCAAAATGCCCTCCTTACTAAACTTTCAAAATTCCTTCCATGTCCTAATTTTGTCCATGAACTTAAAATTGGTCAAATTGCTATTTAAGACCTCCTAATTAATATTCCAAAACAATTTCATACTAAAACTTCCGGATGCAAATTTTGCAACTTATTCGATTTAGTCCCTACTTTCAATTTAAGCACTTTAGGCATAGAATTTCATCACGAAATTTTCACACAATCATGCAATCATATCATAAACCCCAAAATAATTATAAAACAATTACTTCTATCTCGGATTTGTGGTCACGAAACCACTATTCCGATTAGGCCCTAATTCGGGTTGTCACATCATATGGCCCAATGAACCTCGGGCTCAACTTGCCCTTACGGCCGAATCTGAGTATCTTTTTCCAAGGCGAAACCTTAAGAAGCACTTTATCCCCCACCTGATACTCAATGTCTTTTCGTTTCAGATCCGCTGCGACTTCGACGATCGGAGGCTATCTTCGATTTTCACGGATTACTTTCACTTTTGTTCAAGATCTTTAATCAAATCCACCCCGAAAATTTTGCTTTCACCGAGCTCACCAAAACAATGGTGTACGGCATTTACGACCGTACAAAGCCTCGTAGGGTGCCATCTTAATACTTGATTGAAAACTATTGTTGTGTTTAATTCAATCAAAGGCAAATACCGCTCCCATGAACCATCGAACTCGAGGATGCAACATCTCAACATATCCTCAAGTATTTGAATTATCCGCCGGATTGACCATCGGTTTGGGGGTGAAAGGCGGTGCTGAAATGCAACTTGGTACCCAAAGCTTCTTGCAACTTCTCCCAAAATCACGAGGTAAATCTCGGATCTCTATCCGACACGATGGAAATAGGCACCCCGTGTAATCTCACAATCTGAGAAACGTACAATTCGACTAGTTTGTCCATTGAAAAATCCGTACGTATGGGGACAAAGTGAGCCGACTTAGTCAATCTATCTACCACGACCCAAACCGCATCCTTCTTACTCGCGACAATGGCGGTCCGGATACAAAGTCCATTGTGACTCGATCCCATTTCCACTCGGGTATCGTGATCGATCAAGTAATCTCAAGGCACTTGATGTTCCGCTTTCACTTGTTGACATATTAAACATCTCAAACAAAGACAGAGATGTCTCGCTTCATACCATGCCACCAAAACCGACGTTTCAAATCGTTGTACATCTTCGTACTCCGGGTGGATTGCCATTCGGCTACAATGGGCTTCGCTCAAATTATCGAAATAAGTTCAATTCTTTGGAACACACAGACGACCCTCAACCTCAAACAATCGTCATCATCGATCCGAAACTCCGATTCCTTGTTCGAACACACTCAAATTCGCTTTACAACCAACTCATCGTCGACTTTTTGAGCTTCACAAATTTGATGTATCAATAATGGTTTGGCTTTCAATTCAGCTACTAACACATTTTCGGATCGAACGGACAAGTGCACATTCATCGTCAGAAGCGAATAATGATTTACGACTTAAGGCATCCGCAACCACATTCGCCTTTCCGGGTGATAGTCAATGACCAGCTCATAATCCTTTAACACTCGAGCCAACGCCTTTGTCGCAGATTTAAGTCTCTTTGAGTCATCAAATATTTGAGACTTTTGTGATCCGAATACACATGGCACTTCTCACCAACTAAGTAATGTCGCCATATCTTTAAGGCGAATACGATGGCAGCCAATTCGAGATCATGGGTCGGATAATTTTTCTCATGTGGCTTTAATTGCCTCGATGCATAGGCCACAACTCGACCTTCTTGCATCAATACGCAACCTAACCCAAGTAGGGAGGCGTCACTAAAGATGACAAACTCTTTGCCAGATTCGGGTTGCACTAGAATTGGGGCTTCACTCAAATAAGTTTTCATTGATCGAAACTTTTCGACATTTCTCCGTCCATTCGAACTTAACATCCTTTTGGAGTAGCTTCGTCATTGGCGTGGCTATCGTTGAGAAACCTTTTACAAATCGTCGGTAATAACCGGCAAGCCCCAAAAAGCTCCGAACCTCGGTAATATTTCTCGGAGGCTTCCAGTTAAGTATGGCTGAAATTTTGTTCGGGTCGACTCGAATACCCGATGCAGATACCACATGCCCCAAGAAGCTAACCTCTCTAACCGTAACTCACACTTGTCAACTTAGCATATAATTGCTTATCCCGTAAAATTTGCAGCACTAACCTCAGGTGTTCAGCATGTTCGGTCTCATTTCTTGAATAGACCAAGATGTCATCAATGAACACGACTACGAACTGATCCAAATATGGTCTGAAGATCCGATTCATCAAATCCATAAATACCGCAGGGGCATTAGTAAGCCCAAACGGCATCACTAGGAACTCGTAGTGACCATATCTCGTTCTGAAGGCAGTCTTGGGTACGTCCGAATCTCGAATTAAGAATCGATAATAGCTCGATCTCAAATCTATTTTCGAGAACACTGAGGCTCCCTTCAGTTGATCGAAAAAATCGTCGATACGCGGTAACGGATATTTGTTCTTTATCGTCGCTTTATTAAGTTGACGATAGTCGATGTACAGCCTCATGGTTCCATCCTTCTTTTTCACAAACAACACTGGCGCACCCCAAGGTGAAAAACTCGGACGAGCAAAACCTCTATCCACCAATTCTTGCAACTGAGCTTTCAACTCCTTTAATTCCGTAGGTGCCATACGATACGGAGCTATCGAAATTGGAGTGGTACCAGGTACCAATTCGATGCCAAACTCTATTTCCGAACAGTGGTAAACCCGCAATTCTTCGTGGAAAACATCCGGTATTCACAAACCATCGCACAGATTCGGTCTCTTTTCCGACTCCTTGTCATCGAGCACATACGCAAGGTACGCCGCACCCTTTTCTTACATATTTCGGGCCAACATTGCGATATTACACCGGCAACCCTTTAAGTCCGTAGACTCAACCCGAATTATCTCGTTATTCGGGCACCTCGATCGATAGTCTTGCTTTTGCAATTTACAACCGCATCGTGCATGGTCAACCAATCCAAACCAAGAATAACGTCGAATTAATCGAACGGCAAAAGCATCAAGTCCGCCGGAAAACAAGAACCTCGAAATACTAGGGGACTTTTCTTACACACTTTGTTGACAAGCACGTAATGACCCAAGGGTTTGACACCGAATTACAAACTCAAGAGACTCAATAGGCAAAGTCTTCTTTGGATGCTAAGGTTTCGCATATATAAGAATGAGTAGAACCGTGGTCAATCAAAGCAATCACATTAGTATCGAAAAGAGTGAATGTACCGTAAATGACATCCGGTGAGGCAAAGATCCTCGCGTCTTGCGTATGGCATAAGTCCTAGCAGAGCACGAGCCTCGGGTCTTGTTGTAGCATCTCTCGACCCTCTCTGGCCGCCACTAGCATTGCCCTACTTCGAGCAGTGGTAGCACCCGGGTTTCCACTCTGACTTACATTTTGTTCAAGCAACCTCGGGCAATCCTTGATAAAGTGGTCGGCCGATCCACACTTATAGCAGGAGCGATCACGGAACCTACAGCTCCCCGAATGCCATTTGCCACAATGCTGACACTCCATTCGGTTTCGACGATCATTCCCAACACCGGAGACCGAAGTGCCTCGTATACCCACAGGGGGTCGATCACGATTTCGTCTAAAAAGGCCCGAAGCGCCTCTAGACCGGCTCACATCTTCTCGAAATCTCTTCGATGCCTGTTGAAGAGACTTTCCCGAGGACCTTTTTCGAAATTCTCCAGTTCCCACATCAACTTTTTGATTCTCCTTTCTAAGCTCTTCGGCTTTACAAGCTCGCTCAACAAGTACTACGAACTCTCGTATTTCGAGAATGCCAACAAACATCCTTATATCATCATTCAGCCCATCCTCGAAGCGTTTACACATAATAGCTTCGGACGAAACACATTCCCGAGCGTATCTCATCGAGTCTAACAAATTTTCGCTCGTGAGTCGAGAATCGAACATAGAGCCTTGCTTAAGATCAAGAAATTCCTTTCGCTTTTGGTCGATGAATCTCGACTAATATACTTCTTTCAAACTCGGTTTGGAAAAACTCCCAAGTTACTTGCTCGTAGGCACAACCGAAGTCGAGTACTCCACCAATAGTAGGCGAATCGCGTAGCAAGGAGATAGTACACTTTAAGCACTCATCGGTGTACAAGATAGCTCATCGAGCACCGGATAGTGTTGTCCAACCAAAATTCAGCTTGCTCGGCATCGTCGTCATCCGTAGCTTTAAATTTAGTGGCCCCATGTTTTCAATCCTATCGATTGGGGCTTACTTGACCTTATTTGGTCAGATTCACGGAGGTATTGTAGGTGCGGGGTTGCATTAGTCGGGAATGGAGGTTGTGGAACAGTGTGTTAGTTCGAATGTATTGGTTGAACCAATCATTCATCACGCTATAAAAGGCTTGCCTAGCCTCATCATTCGGATTGTTGGCCATAGGTTGAGAGTCTGCCGCTGCCCCTTGCGCAGAACAGCGCCACACTCTCCACATCATCAGCTATTGCTCGGTTGGGATCGGATCCATTTCTATAAACAAACACAAATTCGTAATGTCGAAATCACCACACTATCAATTATCACTTAATGGCATGTATAGCTAGACCCCAAACATATCACGGTAGTCCTAGAATCGAGTAAACCGTAGCTCTGATACCAATAAAATTGTAACACCCCAAACCCGAGACCATCGCCGGTGTCGGACACGAGGGGTTAACGAGACAAATCCTCTTAAAGTACCGACCAATTTGGCATTTCCAGACAGGCTGGAAAACTGCGTCACTGTCGCCTTAAAAATCATATCTTGAGTTTCAAAACTCAAAAACTGATTCCGTAAATTTTCCCTGAATTTAGACTCATATATACATCCATGGATTTATTTCTAGAATTTTTGGTTGGGCCTATTGGTACAGTTTATTAGTTAAAATCACCCATGTTACAGGGGTCGACTACACTGACCTTCGCGCGTTACAACTTGAATATCTATCTGTACAGGGCTTTAATACTGGTGCCGTTTATTTCTAATGAAACTAGACTCAAAATGGAATCTTCACATATAAGGCATGACTTCTAATTCTTTCTGTATAATTTATAGTAAATTTTCAAAGTCCCGTCAGGGGACCCAGAAACCGTTCTGGCCCTGTCTCACGAGAACTTTAATATCTCTCGATATACTGTTCATATGATCATTTCGTTACTTTCATATGAAAATAGACTCGTCAAGGTTCGTTTGAATAACTTATTAAAAATTTAATGCCCTTCCTACAAATTTTGGTGATTTTTCACATCTACGTCACTGCAACTGGCAGCATCTGTTTTTAAGGTAGGCCTTACCTATTTTGTAGTTTCCATGGACCAACTATAGTCTAGTCATACATAGGTCCACCTATGATCATGTTTAGCCATTCAAATGGCTGATCATGTGACCAACACTCCCATTCCAATCCATAATAACATCATGAAACCATATAAAATTACAAACCACAAATGGTCTAATTCCAGACTCCACTTTTACGAACCATTTTCGCATGGCCGTATACATATACATCACAAAAGCACTTGAAAACAACCGAGGTAGTCCTATACATGCCATATCCAAAGTTCAACTAAAAGAGTACCAAAGGGGTTTGATAGTGTGGAAGACTTCACTTCAATGATCCCGAATCCGATCGCTAGCGAGCAAAATCTATAAAACAGAGAGCCAAAGCAACGGGTAAGCATGTTTATGCTTAGTAAATCTCAAGCAATGAAATCGGCTTTAACTAAAGCATTACATTCACATAGCCAAATGAATCATTTCATTTATACACATTCACATAATCATACTTACTTCACACTTCATCAACATATACATTCACAAGATATCAACCAATTCAAGAGCTGAAAATTGTTAGTCGATTGACGAATATTATTCAAACGTATCGACTTTTCCAAAGGCACATGTAAACATACCTTATCCTTTGGGCTTTTCGAGCGCACTAATTAAATGTATTACAGCAAGCAACGCCACCTTCAACCCAAGCTTCTTCGAATACAACCGGATATAACCACACGCACGAATGCCTTCGGTCTTAGCCCTGATATAACGACTCGCACAAATGCCTTCTGTATTAGCCCGGATATAACAACTTGCACGAATGCCTTCGGGTATTAGCCCGGATAAAGTCACTAGCACAATTGCCTTCGGGTCTTAACCCGGATATCATTCAATTGCTCATGCACACATACATCCATAATCATTACACATTCATGTTTCATTTTCGTTACTAAGGCTCAAACACAAATATAATCACTAGCGTAATTGCCTTCGGGACTTAGCCCGGGTACCATTCAAATACTCATACACACGTATATTAGTAATCATTACACATCCATAATTTCATTTCACATAATTCAAGTAGGGTCATTACTTGAAGACTTACCTCGGATGTTGTCGAACGGCTTCAACGGCTATTCGATCACTTTTTCCTTCCCCTTATCCAATTGTGGCCCTCTAAGCTCTTGAGCTAATTCAAACAAATTCAATTTATTAAAGTCTCGCTTGCTAGCCTTGGCCGAATACACACATCATTGACTCAACATCACATAACTAAGCACTTTAGTCAATTTTCTTTAATTACGCACACATTCTTCCTTAGCTCACAACAAGGTAGCCGATTACCTAAGTCAAGAATAGGCACCATTAAGCTTGCCTCTAACCGAATGCATGCACAATAATTCCCCTCATGTGGCCGATTATACTTAGTCATACTTGCACAAAATCAACAATAAATTGCAAGATTTTCACATCATATGTGTACTAGGCCGAATGTACTTGCAATTTCACAAACATTCTTCAACACTTTCTTCTTTAAACAAACATATTTATCACTTACTTCATAACCAAAACATCATGTGCAAACATATATACACATATAGGTGCAAGGCCGAATTTCAAGGTGTCCATAACCATCCAAAACACAAATTTTAACTAACATGCAAGAAGCATAAACCATGCTCATGAGCATACCATGGCCGAATACATCACACACCATACCCCTTTTAATTTTTTTGGTCATGGTTAAACAAAGGATTCAATGTCTTACTCAAGAATGCTAAAAGAAATTTCAAGAGTAGTCAATCCATCATTGCATGCATCATCAACAAGCTTCACATTTAGCATGCAATGGCTTTAACACAATATCAAACTTGGCCAAATACCATTTCCATGGCACAATAAGGATTTGGACCATGGGCTAACATGAACATCAAGTTAGCAACTAAAACATGCATGAATCTCATGACACAACCTCAAACATACCTTAATCTTGATGCAAGTATAGCCAAATCTCCTTCTAGATCTCTTCTAAACCAAAATGGAGCAAAATCCTCCTTCTTCCTTAGTTTTGGCTCAAAGAAAGGATGAACAAATTTTTTTCTTTCTTTCTCTACAACTCACGGCAATGGGGGGAATACCACACTCACACACATTTTTTTTCATTCTTTTCTTACCCATACTCCTTTGTTTATTATTTCTCCTAATGCACCAACAAAACATGTTTATGACATGTTTTGCCCATCCTCTCTGCCATGGCCGCCACCACCTATAAAAGGGGTATTTGACATGCAAGTCCATTGTTTTGCATGCATGCTTTAATTAGTCATCACACATTTCCTATCATACTTTCAAAGTTTACTACTAGGCCCTTTCTAGTGAAATTCACATTTATAACACTAAATCAAATCATCAAAAATGTCACACACAATTTAACACATATCATAGGCATCAAAATAAATTTTAAATTATTTTTATGCCTCGGTTTTGTGGTCCCAAAACCACATCCCGACTAGGGTCAATTTTGGGCTGTCACAAACATAGCCGTGTGTCACACAAGACTGAGATACACGCCCATGTCCCTGCTTGTGTGGACAAAAATAGGCCATTTGAGTAGCCAACTTGCCACCCCAATTGGATCAAACCTACAAACACCAAACCAAGCATAGTTGTACAATAATTTTAGCCAAAAATCCATACCAATTCATACAACATTTATTTCATAACATTATCAATCATTTTCATGCTTATAACTCAACTCAATTCTGCCAAAACATAAGAACAAATTATATCAAAACATATGGCTTCATAATATCTAAACTCATGACCAAATCTCATACCAAAACTTGCCAAACTTACCATTTCTCTTAGTCATTCATGAACACATCAATAGAACATTTTGCATCACATTTCATGTACCAAAATCATATCATAATCACATCTATACCAAGCCATATCACATGGTTAAATATATACAATCACAAAACATAATCTAAACACTTTTAGCCTATACATGCCATACTTTAATATATATAAACACATTTTCAAAGTTCCAAAAATGAGGTTTGATAGTCTGGTGATGATCCTTGATGATCTCCAAGCTCACAGTAGCTTTAATATCTATAAAACAATGCAAACACACACAAAGTAAGCTTTCAAAAACTTAGTAAGCTCGTACTAAAAATTTATCAACAATGTATAAGGTATAAACATCAATACATAAATATTTATACATTTTCAATTCATCTATCCATTTTATACCAACACCATCCTCATGTTTATACCAATTCAATGGACTTTATATACATAGTATCACCTACCACATAGGTATTATACTTACCTGAACCTTTCCGTATTCATTCATTTTCATTCTCACCTCTCGCTAGGATATTTTAAACTTTCCGAAGATTTTTTGAGCTATAATCATCCGCACACTTAATGCCTTAAAGGTTAGCCGAAGCTATAATAATTCTACACACTTAGTGCCATTTCAATTAACTGAAGCTATCTCGGTATCGCACACTTAGTTCCTTATATAGCCAAAGCTAGTTTGAATCGCACACTTAATGCCAAATACACTTGATTTATCGTCGTATTCATCAAACCAAATATGTATACAATTCATGTATAATTAAAACATCAAAATATACTTATAACATCATATTTTATGTACGAACTTACCTCGTACTCAGAATTATCAACTCGAACTGTTTACTCTATAATCTTCGACTTCCCTCGGTCTAAGTCTGAATACCTACCAAGGTCGAACCCTAGGTAAGCTTTTCTCTTTTCTTTTTCTTGAGATTTTCAGCAATAAGGATGAATGATTCATCCTGTAACATCCTGATTTTCGGGTTTTTCGTGATTTTTGGGATTTTGGTAAAATTTTTAAAATTTAGTATTTGGCTATGAAATTCATAATTGGAGGGTGTAAATGGGCTTATGGAAGGCCCATGTGTTGGCTAAAACCCCGTAGAATTTTTGAATTTTGGACTTAAGAGTTAGGGGATTTGGATAGGTGGTCTTATTAAAAATTGCGGGTAAAATGTATCACAAAAGAGCCTCTGGTAAAGTGGCTAAGTGACGCCACTAGGGAGATAAAAGGTGGCTTGTAAGTGGTTGGGGGAAGACCTGGGTTCGATTCCCTGTGATGACAAAGGTGATGTTAATTTTTATGCTTTTAGTAGGCAGGAGTTGTAGCCGAATGGAACTCTGTGGGAGAGAGTTTGAATCAGTCAAATGCATGGATTAAGGAGGGATAGACGGAGAGATTTTAAGGATTTGAGAGGGAGATAGAGTTAGCCGATTAAAGGGGATTAGGGAGGGGATTTCAGCAGAGGGGTGTTAGGGTAGTATTTTCGGCATTTAGGAATTTAGCTGTGCCGTTTTCTTCTGTAAACCATAGTTTTATTCTTTGCTTTCTTTTCTTTCTTCTTCTCTAGCCGAACCACCACCCTTCCATCCACTTTTCCTTCCTTTTCTTTTCCAAAACCTGTTCACTATTCCCTCCCGTTCATCTACTACTTCTATCTTTACTTTTACCGAAAAGTCACAAAAGCCGAAACCTGTGGTGCCAATTCTTGTTGATCAGCAACTCTCAATTTTCCTTCACTTTTTGGTGGCCAATCCCTTTATCTTCTGGGCTTTAAATGGATTCAAGAAGAGAAACTGTGGTAAGTATTCATACTCTAAATTGATTTCAATAGTAACTGTTGACAAATGCTGAAACCTCTATAGTTTAGGGAGGTGGCCGATTAGAGATATAAGCATTATTTGGCTTCTTCATTTTTTATGGGTTTTATGGTAGAGTAGATACGTTGGAGGAGTAGCAAGGCGTGGGGTGTCAATTTGGATAAGCTTAGATCATCAGAGTGACTAAATCTAGATCTAGTCATCAATTTCGGGAAAGGTATGAATTCTAGGGCTATTATGGATGGTGGCCGAATATGTAAGTGTTAATAGGTAGTCTTCGATTTGATTTAATTACTAACGTGATCTAATCTATAAGCGGTTGATTATAGGAGAAATCGCGTAGGAGATCTCGTCGAGGAATATCGCAAATCAGGTGTGTAACGAACCCTCTTTCGTAGCTTAACTCGATATTTGTTGAAAAGCCGAAATGTTGAAATTCTGGCATTTTGAGGACTTGTGAGCAAGTGAACGCTCATTGGTTAGTTAGATTAGCTAAGTTGATGATTGGGGTAGTTGGAACATGTAAGAGCACGATTTTTAGCATCACGGTAAGTTGGGCCTCGAGGGGCTGAAATCGAGCCCAATGGGCTTCCGGGCCCATTTGGTAAAAATTGGAATCTTGTCAAATTGTGCATTAATAAGGCTTAGACCATTATGGAAAAGGGCTAGATGGGCCTAGATGACTAATTCGGCTATGTAGGGCCCATTAAGGGTTTTTGGCCCAATAACTCAGTTTCGCTAAGAATGGGCTCGAATCGCTATCGAAACACATGAAATTGTTAGTAACTGATAATGAACATGGAGAACCCTAATATTTGGTAAAATTACGAAATTACCCTTACAATATGAAAATGATTGTTTTGCCCTTAGGTATAAAAGACCATTATACCCCCAGGGTTTAATTATGAATTTGATGCATGAGATTTTGATATACATGATTTGACATGATATGCACATGATATGTATGATATGCACATGATAAATTCATATATGCATGGGTTGGGTTTTTATATGGATGAAGTGCAAAAGGGCTTTGCCCCAATTTACCGAAAAGGGCTTTGCCCTGGCCATCAAAAGGGCTTTGCCCCGCCATCAAAAGGGCTTTGCCCTGCTTATTGAAAGAGGCTAGGCCTCCAGATATATGATAAAGCACCTATGCTGCCAGTGGAGAGTTTGGTTGGGTGGGTTGAGTTATTCCCCACATGGAGAGCTTGGTTGGTACAGGTGGAGAGTAGCAGTTGGTGGGTTGAGTAGTCTCCCCAAATGGGCTTACATTGGTTCATTGATGTTACATGTATTATTGTATGGGCCTATAGGCCATATCGTTTACAGTAAAGGCTTCGGCCCAGTGATATGAATAATGAAAAGGCTTCGGCCCAGTGACATGAATAATGTAAAGGCTTCTGCCCAGTATATGCTGAGATTGAATTTGGGCTTAGGCCCAGCAGGCTGATTTGTTTTGGGCTCTGAAAGGGGCTTGTTTCACACTGAGTTTCCAAACTCACCCCTTTTCCTTAACCTTGCAGGTGAGCCTTGATTTGGGGACTTAGAGCTGGAAGGGATTTAGAGTGGCCACAGTGATCGCTTTTGGGCTTTGAAACAAGTGATTGGTTTTCTTTAGTTATCTTATTTACTATTTATTTTTGGGTTCTAATAAGGCCATTTTAACTTTATTTTCTTTCCTTTTCTGGGATTATTTTATTTTTAATAACTTTAATCTGGTTGATAATAATTCAAATGGGCTAGACTTAGGATGTGTTTTCAAAACGATACTTGTTTTTAAAATAACACAACGTCACGAATATTCGATTTATCAAAGATATCTGCTTAAAGAAATTTCAACTCGTTATAATCTAGTGTGGCAATGGTTGTGGGCATGTCTAGGATTGGATCCAATCGAAGAGCTTAGTACTTAAGCAGCCTTCATGGCTCACCTCCTCTGTTATAGATTCCTACCTGGTGCCCAGCTTCCATTCACTTGGTTAAGCTTAACAAAAGTTGGTTTTAAAGCGCTAAAACGAAACATGGATTTTTAACTTCAATGTGGCACGTCGGATTCAATCGTAAGGTCTGGGCCGGGTTTGGGGTGTTACATTTAGTGGTATCAGAGCCTAGGTTGCAACAACTCAGCTGTGGATCAGGTCCAAAAATCTTTTCGAAAACTTAGGCCTAAGAGGGGTATTTTTGGAAATGGTTTTGAAAAGTTCTTTTCAAAGATGTTATACAAGGTATACGTGTTAAAATGGTTTAAGTTTTTCTGGGTTTCTAAAATTTGATAACCGAAGAAGTGGCACACTGAATCCCCGGCACCAAGTCTCTAAGTATACTCTCTTTTACGTTATGTGATAATGATATAATGCTATGAATAGAGCTGAGACCTTACTATGATACTTTGGATAGGGTAAAGCTGTAAAACAATAGGAATGAGACTGTAGCTAGGCTATGACGTTGCAAAAACAATCCTTGAACTGCTATATTTCCATAAGACATCTCGTAATAAACAATTGAACGTTATGCTAATATCATAAAATTTGTAATCAGATAATTCGATATGAGTATAAGAGGAACTCGTGGGCGAGGCTGCGGACGTGGTCGCGAAAGGGTGCAAGCGGAATCTTCATCCTCGGGGCATAGGCCAGTTGAGGAGGCATCGTGCCACAGGCAGCTGAAACTGGGTCCTATGATCGGGCTACGGGGGATGATGCTTTGTCCCAAGCAATGTTAAGGGTTTTGGAGAGGGTTGCTGGAGCTAGCACAGGGACAGTAAATAGGGGATCCATCTTAGAATGACTCCAGGCTAACGGAGCAGAAGTTTTTAGGGGCTTATCTGGAGTAGCCAAAATGTGGTTGAATATTGGCTAGAGGCAACAGAGTGGATTATAGACGATTTAGATTACTCTGTGGAGAAAAAGCTGATGGGGGTTGTGTCGTTGCTACGAGACGAGGCATACCGGTGGTGGATCACCGTAAGGGAGAGTACCCCGATTGAATGAGTAACCTGGGAATTGTTCAAGACTGCTTTTAAGGGGAGGTATATTGAAGCTAGTTATGTGGATGCCCGTCGAAAGGAATTTTTGAATCTGACTCAGGGTAATAAGACTATTGCGGAATATAAGGTGGAATTCTTGAGGCTGAGTCGATACGCCAGCGGGATAGTTGCGACTGAATATGAGCGTAGTGCTCGATTTGAGGATGGCCTCCGTGATGAGCTTAGGATACTGATAGCTCTACAGAGGGAGCGTGATTTCGCTGCGTTGGTAGAAAAGGCTAAGATAGCCGAGGAAGTAAAGAGAACTAAACTACAGAATCGTGAGAAGGATCGACCCAGATTTAAGAGGTATTCTGGACCCTCGAGTGCTACAAATAGGTATGTTAGTTAAAAGATCTAGAATGGAGGAACCGGTTCGAGCAGTTCCAGTGAATACTTTTAGACCGCAGGCTTGCAGGGACTATGGTAGGGTGCATATGGGGGAGTACTGGAAACGTACTGGAGCATGTTTCCATTGTGGGTCAAAGGAGCATAAGTTCAGAGAATGTCCTCGGAGAGCAGCTCAGGAACTAGCTGCGGAGCAAAGGGATGTCCAACCACAGCGAGGAAGACCACCATCATAGAGAGGTCATGGGTAAGGTAAAGGTGGCAATAAGAAATGGACGAGGATGTGGGGCACCTGTCAGGGGTGCTGGACATGCTGAAGCTCGACAGCTAGCGTTGGTTTATGTTGAATGACGCCGTGAGGAGGGTGGCACTCCTGATGTTATAACCGATACGTTCTTCATTCATAGCACGCCTTACACTGCTTTGATTGATGTGGGTTCCACACACTCGTATGTTGCTTGTGATGTATCTGGGGCTTTGGGTGTGCTTCCCGAGGAGACGGTGAGTGGGGTATCAGTGATAAGCCCTTTAGGGCACTCGATTAAGGTAGATAAACTCTTTAGGGCGGTGCCTTTAGAGACACAAGATAAGATATTTGTAGGAGATTTGATGGAGCTGTCATTTGGGGATTTTGATCTTATCTTGGGAATGGACTGGCTAGCTAAGCATAGAGCGACGTTGGATTGTGCTTCTAAGAGAATGGTGCTAAGAACTACCAAAGATGAGGAGATAATGGTCATAGGGGAACGAAGGAATTATTTGTCCGATGTTGTTTCGGCTTTAAGAGCCTAGAAGTTGATTCTAAAAGGTTGTGAGGCGTACTTGGCATTTGTAAGTCAAGTTGAACCTGAGGGGATAACTGTGGAGTCGGTTAGGACCATTAAAGAATTTCAAGATGTATTTCTGGAGGAACTTCCTAGACTACCTCCAAACAGAGAAGTCGAGTTCGGAATCGACTTGTTACCTGGAACAGCTCCTGTGTCCATTGCACCTTATAGGATGGCACCAAAGGAGTTGGTAGAATTGAAAGCTCAGATTCAGGAACTGTTGGATAGAGGGTTTATAAGACCAAGTGTTTCCCCGTGGGGTGCACCAGTGTTATTCGCAAAGAAGAAAGATGGGACCATACGAATGTGTATTGACTATCGGCAGTTGAATAAACTGACGATCAAGAACAAGTATCCGTTACCAAGAATCAACGATCTATTCGACCAACTAAGAGGAGCCTCGGTATTTTCTAAGATCGACCTTCGATCAAGATATCATCAGTTGAGAGTCAATGAAGTGGATATTTATAAGATGACATTCAGAACTCGATATGGTCATTACGAGTTTCTGGTTATACCCTTTGGTTTGACTAATGCATCGACAGCATTCATGGATTTAATGAATCGGGTGTTTTAGCCGTACTTGGATCGGTTTGTGGTCGTATTTATCGATGATATCTTGGTGTATTCGGAAACGGAAGAGAAGCATGATGAGCATCTTCGTGTTGTACTTCAAGTGCTAAGGAAAAAGCAACTTTATGCAAAGTTTAGTAAGTGCGAGTTTTGGCTGAAGGAAGTCACTTTCTTGGGGCATGTTGTGTCTCACGAGGAATCAAGGTGGGCCTCGAAAGATTGAGGCACTGAATGGAAGCCACCGATGTCGAAGTATGTAAATCTAAAGTTTTCAAATTTGGTGTTATTATCAGAGATTTGTGGAAGGATTTTCTATGTTGGTAGCACCGTTAACTAAACTTATAAGGAAGGGAGCACCATTTGTTTGGACAAATAAGTAGCAAGAGGCTTTCGAGAAGTTAAAGAAAGTTCTGACAGAAGCGCTAGTGTTGATTCAGCTAGAGTCTGGTAAGGATTTCACTGTGTACAGCGATGCGTCACATGTAGGTTGGGCTGCGTGTCGATACAATAGGGTAAAGTGGTCGCTTATGCTTCACGACAGCTTAAGCCTCACGAGGTAAACAACCCTACGCATGACTTGGAGTTGGCAGTAGTGATTTTTACGCTTAAAATATGGAGGCACTACTTGTATGGGGAGAGATGCATTATTTATACGGATCACAAGAGTCTTAAGTACTTGTTAACTCAAAAGGAGATGAATCTTAGACAGCGAAGGTGGATAGAGTTGTTAAAGGACTATGACTGTTCGATTGAGTACCATCCAGGTAAGGCAAATGTCATGGCTGATGCATTGAGTCGAAGGACTATGGTAAAATTGAAGGCAATGTTTGCTCGTTTAAGTTTGTATGACGATGGAAGCTTATTGGCAGAGTTACAAATGACACTAACTTGGGTGGAGCAGATTAAGAAGCAACAGTTGGAGGATGAATCATTGGTTTCTCAGTTTCAGCAAGTTTAGAAGGGGGAGAATCCAGATTTTGGGTTAAATAATGATGGGGTTCTTTGTTTTCGAGGAAGAATTTGTATGCCGAAGGACTCTGACTTGAGATTGATGATTTTAAAAGAGGCACATAATGGACCTTGTGCTATGCATCCAGGAGGGAGTAAGTTGTATCGAGACTTGCGAGAGCTATATTGGTGGCTTGGACTTAACCGAGAAGTGACCGAATTTGTGGGGAAATGTTTGATGTGTCAACAAGTAAAGGCCGAGCATCAACTGCCTTCAGGATTGTTACAGCCAGTAAAGATACCACTTTGGAAATGGGAAAGGGTAACTACAAATTTTGTAAGTGGGTTGCCATTGACACCTTCCAAGAAGGATTCGGTTTGGGTAATTGTGGATAGGCTCACGAAATCTGCCCATTTCATACCTAACCGAACCGATTACTCACTTCAGAAGCTGGGCAAGTTGTATGTGGCAGAGATAGTACGGTTGCATGGGGTGCCAGTATCGATAATTTCTGACCGAGACCCAAGGTTTACATTTCGGTTTTGGCAGAAGTTACATGAGGCATTGGGAACGCGATTGGATTTTAGTACGGCTTTTCACCCTCAGTCGAATGGGCAGTCAGAGAGAGTCATTCAGATTTTAAAAGACATGCTGAGAGGTTGTGTTATTGAATTTAGGGGCAGTTGGGAGGATTACTTGCCATTGGCGGAGTTCGCGTATAACAACAGTTACCAAGCAAGTATTCAGATGGCTCCTTATGAGGCACTATATGGCCGAAGGTGTCGTTCGCCTACGTGTTGGGCAGAGTTGGGGGAAAGGCGAGTATTTGGTCCAGATTTGGTAGCTGATACTGAAGACAAAATTAAGGTGATCAGGAATCGGTTAAAGGAGGCAACGGATCGACAAAAGTCTTATGCCGATCTGAAGCATAAGGATATTGAATATACTATGGGGGATATGGTCTTTTTGAAGGTATCGCCTTGGAAGAGGATATTGAGATTTGGTAAGAAGGGCAAGTTGAGTCCATGGTTTATTGGGCCTTATCGAATTATTAAGAGGATAGGGCCTATGGCTTATCAGCTAGAGTTACCTCCAGAGCTGGATCGTACTCACGATATTTTTCATGTGTCCATGCTAAGGCGATATCATTCTAACCCAACTCATATCGTGCCAGTTGCAGAAATCGAAGTACAGTTAGATTTGACCTTCGAAGAAGAACCCTTGCAAATACTTGATCACGATGTCAAGGTTCTGAAAAGGAAGTCAGTTCCATTAGTGAAGGTACTTTGGAGAAACCATGGCAAAGAAGAAGCTACTTGGGAAACCAAGGAAGCAATGCGTCAACAATACCCTCAACTGTTTGGATCAGGTAAAATTTCAAGGCCGAAATTTCTTTAAGGAGGGTAGAATTGTAACATCCTGATTTTTGGGTTTTTCGTGATATTCAAAATTTTGGTAAAAATTTTAAAATTTGGTATTTGGTTGTGAAATTCATAATTGGAGGGTGTAAATGGGCTTATGGAAGGCCCATGTGTTGGCCAAAACCCCGTAGAATTTTTGAATTTTGGACTTAAGAGTTAGGGGTTTGGATTGGTGGTCTTATTAAAAATTATGGGTAAAATGTATCACAAAAGAGCCTCTAGTAAAGTGGCTAAGTGATGCCATTAGGGAGCTAAAAGGTGGCGTGTAAGTGGTTGGGGGAAGACCTGGGTTCGATTCCTTCTGATGGCAAATGTGATGTTAATTTTTATGCTTTGAGAAGCTAGGAGTTGTAGCCGAATGGAACTCTGTGGGAGAGTGTTTGAATCAGTCAAACGCATGGATTAAGGAGGGATAAGGGGAGAGATTTTAGGGATTTGAGAGGGAGATAGAGTTAGCCGATTAGAGGGGATTAGGGAGGGGATTTCGGCAGAGGGGTATTAGGGTAGTATTTTCAGCATTTAGGAATTTAGCTGTGTCATTTTCTTCTGTAAACCATAGTTTTATTCTTTGCTTTTTCTTCTTTCTTCTTCTCTAGCCGAACCACCACCCTTCTATCCACTGTTCCTTTCTTTTCTTTTCCGAAACCTGTTCACTATTCCCTCCCGTTCATCTACTACTTCTATCTTTACTTTTACCGAAAAGTCACAAAAGCCGAAACCTGCGGTGCCGATTTCTTGTTGATCAGCAACTCTCTATTTTCCTTCACTTTTTGGTGGCCAATCCCTTTATCTTCTGGGCTTTAAACGGATTCAAGAATAGAAACTGTGGTAAGTATTCATACTCTAAATTGATTTCAATAGTAACTGTTGACAAATGCCGAAACCCCTATAGTTTAGGGAGGTGGCTGATTAGAGATATAAGCATTATTTGGTTTCTTCATTTGTTTTATGGGTTTTATGGTGGAGTAGATACGTTGGAGGAGCAGCAAGGCGTGTGGTGTCAATTTGGATAAGCTTAATCATCAGAGTGACTAAATCTAGATCTAGTCATCAATTTCGGCAAAGGTATGAATTCTAGGGCCATTATGGATGGTGGCCGAATATGTAAGTGTTAATAGGTAGTTTCGATTTGATTTAATTACTAGCGTGATCTAATCTATAAGCAGTTGATTATAGGAGAAATCGTGTAGGAGATCTCGTCGAGGAATATCGCAAATCATGTGTGTAACGAACCCTCTTTCGTAGCTTAACTCGATATTTACCGAAAAGCTGAAATGCCGAAATTCTGGCATTTCGAGGACTTATGAGCAAGCGAACGCTCATTGGTTAGTTAGATTCGCTAAGTTGATGATCGAGGTCGTTGGAACAGGTAAGAGCATGATTTTTAGCATCACGGTAAGTTGGGCCTCGAGGGGCTGAAATCGGGCCCAATGGGTTTTTAGGCCCATTTGGTAAAAATTGGAATCTTGTCAGATTGCACGTTAATACGGCTTAGACCATTATGGAAAAGGGCTAAATGGGCCTAGCTGACTAATTCGGCTATGTAAGGCCCATTAAGGGTTTTTGGACCAATAACTCGATTTCGCTAAGAATGGGCTAGAATCGCTATCGAAACACATGAAATTGTTAGTAACTAATAATGAACATGGAGAACCCTAATATTTGGTAAAATTACGAAATTACCCTTACAATATGAAAATGATGTTTTGCCCTTAGGTATAAAGGACCATTATACCCTTAGGGTTTAATTACGAATTTGATGCATGAGATTTTGATATACAAGATTTGACATGATATGCACATGATATGTATGATATGCACATGATATGTAATATATGCACATGATAAATTCATATATGCATGGGTTGGGTTTTTATATGGAGGGAGGAAGTGCAAAAGGGCTTTGCCCCAGTTTATCGAAAAGGGCTTTGCCCCAGTTTATCGAAAAGGGCTTTGCCCCAGTTATTAAAAGAGGCTAGGCCTCCAGATATATAATAAAGCACCTATGCTGCCAGTAGAGAGTTTGGTTGGGTGGGTTGAGTTATTTCCCACATGGAGAGCTTGGTTGGTACGGGTGGAGAGTAGCGGTTGGTGGGTTGAGTAGTCTCCCCAAATGGGCTTGCATTAGTTCATTGATGTTGCATGTATTATTGAATGGGCTTATGGGCCATATCGTTTACAGTAAAGGATTCAGGCCAGTGATATGAATAATGAAAAGGCTTCGGCCCAGTGACATGAATAATGTAAAGGTTTCAGCCCAGTATATGCTGAGATTGAATTTGGGCTTAGGCCCAGCAGGCTGATATTGTTTTGGGCTCTGAAAGGGGCTTGTTGCACACTGAGTTTCCAAACTCACCCTTTTTCCTTAACCTTGCAGGTGGGCCTTGATTTGGGGACTTGGAGCCGGAGGGGATTCAGAGTGGCCACAATGATCGCTTTTGGGCTTTGAAACAAGTGACCAGTTTTCTTTAGTTATCTTATTTACTATTTATTTTTAGATTGTAATAAGGCCATTTTAACTTTATTTTCTTTCCTTTTATGGGATTATTTTATTTTTAATAAATTTAATCTGGTTGATAAGAATTCAAATGGGCTAGACTTAGGACGTGTTTTGAAAACGATACTTGTTTTCAAAATAACACAACGTCACGAATATTCGATTTATCAAAGATATCTACTTAAAGAAATTTCAACTCGTTATATTCTAGTGTGGGAATAGTTGTGGGCATGTCTAGGATTGGATCCAATCGAAGAGCTTGGTACTTAAGCAGCCTTCATGGCTCACCTCCTCTCATTTGATTCCTACCGTGCCCACTTCCATTCACTTGGTTAAGCTTAACAAAAGTTGGTTTTAAAGCGCTAAAACGAAACGTGGATTTTTAACTTCAATGTGGCACGTCAGATTCGGCCGTAATGTCTGGGCCAGGTTTGGGGTGTTACACATCCATTAACATGTTTTATTTTCTTTAATATATATTTAATATGCTAATAGTAAACCATTTTAAATTCACATATAATAAGGCCATAAATGTCCATTATACATGTAAATGGCATAATAACCACATAAGGACCTCTCAATTATAAAGCCAAGTCAAATAGGCACTTTTAACATCTAGCACACACCTTTTACATTTTACGCGATTAGGTCCGTTTTATTAAATTAAGCACACAAACTCTCAAATTTTCATACGAGATTTTCATATATGCTAATTCACAAATCAAAAACACAAGAAATAATATTTAAACATTTCTCTGACATGAATTTGTGGTCCCAAAACCACTATTCCGACTAGGGTATAAACTGGACTATTACACTAAAGGTTTCTAATAGCTATAAAACTTTAAAGTGGAGGTTCTTAAGTGGTAATTAGACCATTTGTATGGTTATTTGATATTCATGACAAGGTTTGTTTGAAATTTTGAATGTTTTTAAAGGTTAAAAAGGTAAATGAGTAATTAAGTTTAAATTAAATAAAACTAAACATTTCTTCATCTTCATCCATCTTCCACCACCGAAATCAAAGAAAAAAAGACACCATTTTAGGGCTTAAGCATGCAGCTAACTTGGGTAAGTCATTTTAGGGCTTAAGCATTGAGCTAACTTGGGTAAGTGCATGTAAGTGATTTTTGACTCGGTTTTTAATGATTTCAATGTTTTTAGTGCCGTTGTAACTTAATCTAGCTAGCCTAGGGACTAATTTGTGAAACTGTTAAAAGTCTAGGGTTTTACCATTGATGAATATGTGTGTATTTTGATGTTTGATGATAGAAAATGAATGGTTGTTGTTATATAACAACATTTATTAAGTGATTTTTGATGAAATTGCAAATTAGGGATTTATTTGTAAAATGTGTAAAATTCATGGTGAAATATGTGAAATAATGAAAAATATGGGCTGCTATGAGAATAAGTAAAATTCAACTAGCATGGGTGTGGACTTAATTACATGAATTTGTATTTTTATGAGCTAGGAACTAAATTGTAAAAAGATTGAATCATTAGGGGAAAAAGTGTAAAGTTGCCATAATATGAAATTTGGATTAAATTTAATAGAATGATAATTAAATAAATTAAATTTGATTATATATAGATCAAGAAAAGTGATGTTTGGATTTAGATCGGGGGAAAAATAAAGTATTGGACTAGTTGATCCTATTCCGTCGTTTTTGTGATCGAGGTAAGTTCGTATGTTAATAAGCATTAATATAATTGTGTTCTAAATGTTTTATAATTGTATTGTCGATGAATACAACCTTACGGAAGTGTTCGATGAAGATTTGACAATGTATAAATCCCAGTTGAACCTTAGGAATGGATAGGACACAAATGACATGTCATTAGGGGTTATTGTGTTTAGGTGCTGGTTCGTACATTCTACCAGTGGCTGAGTTATCCACCATGTGTTGTGGATCCTTGCCAGCTTGTGCACCATGTAGCTACGTCTTGGCCGTCAGCTTGTATGAGCAGACCTGTTTATAGCTCGAGAGTGAGCATTATATGAGATATGAGATTGAGATGGCTTTGGCCTGGTATTGGAACTTAGGGTGCGATATTACTGAGTATCTGATATTATTCCAAATGGTTCAAGGGGTATGTTGATGAATTGGAAGAGTTTAAAATTGATACGAGTTAGTACAAGTATGGACGTGAACTAAACAATCATTTAATCGAGGAAATAGATGGAATTCATATCTAACCTTTAGATTGAATATGTGTTAAGTATTGGATTTAAATTGAATTGCATTTTGTGATGTTTAATTTTTTGAATTATAGTTGAATGGTAAGTTTACTTATTAAGCATACGACCTTACTAAGCTTTATAGCTTACTCTGTTTACTTTTCCATGTTTTATAATGATTTCGAAGCTTGCTCGGATTTGAAGTTGCTGGAGATCTCATTACACTATCCAGCTGTTGTTTTGGTACTTTTGAAGTTATGTATTTGAGTTATATGGCATGTATAGGAGTTGTGGTTGATATGGTCTATATGTTGGTAATGAATTTAGCCAATTGGTCGATATTAAGATTGGATTTATATGCTAGTAATAGACAAATAATGCATGTTTGAAAGTGATCATTTAAGTGATTTTTAGATGTGAAATTGGTATGTTTTGAATTGGAAAAAACATGATGTTATAAGCATTATGGTTGTTGGTATAGAAATGGCATGAATTAGGCTTGGTTGAGTTTAGTTTGAATTCCTATGGTTAGCATGTTTTATGTTAGTTGGTATGTGTAGGTGAATGCAAGTTTGGGTGAGAAAGATGGCTTGGAAAATAGCCTATTTTTTCCCACACGGGTATGTGTCTCAGCCGTGTGAGACACATGGTCAAGTGACACGGCTGTGTGTCCCCTGATGTTTATTTAGAAACCAAGTCAGTATGCTCCACACGGCCCAACACACGGGTGTGTGACTTGGCCATGAGGCATAATTTAGTATACCCTATAATTTTGGTACGAACTAGCACACGGGCGTGTGAGGCCATTTCGAAGGGTACACGAGCTAGTCACACGGGCGTATGGTTGGCCGTGTGACCCAAGTCAGAGAGTTATACTGGGTAGGACACGGGCTGAGACACGGCCATGTGATCCCATTTCGAATGTCCACACAGTCTGTGACATAGGCATGTCTTTGGCCATGTGAGACACATGGCCAAACCAAATGGGCGCATGTCCCCTGTATTTTGAAAAATTTTCTAAGTTTTCCAAAAATTTCCTGAGTTATCGGTTTAGTCCCAAACCACTTCTAATGCGTGATTTGGGCCTCGAGGGCTCGTATTAGGGACAATATGATTGAATGTGAATGATTTTTATTTGAAAATGAAAATTGAATGTGAAATGTATGTTTGTTTAAGTAATAAGTCCAATACTGCTCCGTAACCCTATTCTGGTGACAAATACTGGTTAGGGGTGTTACAGAATCTTTTTTTTTCAGAGATAATAGTAGTCTCGATATGAAATTCATTGTAAACATTCCCATTTTGACTCAGAAATCTTAATAGACTGTAGCCAACCTAACGGAACCTGATGCTCGACTTTTACTTGCTGACAAACCAAACATCTCAATACAAATTTAGATATTTCTCGTTTCAATTCCTACCACTAGTAACTTTATTTCAAGTCACTATATATTTTGTTATCATTCGGATGTATCGAATAAATATTGTTATGGGCTTCCTGCATAATATCTCTTTTAACCTCATAATCGTTCGATACAAATATCCAATTTTGAAAATACATACTATCCTTACTACCCATATTGAAAATAATGGTTTGACCATTCTGAATTTGCTCCCCTTTAGATAACAAATTCAAATTGTTTTCTTTAGAACTCTTAAATTTTTTGAAGATGCAACTATTTTAACTCTCATCTCGACGATAATAGAACCATTATATTCTCAAATTAGGTGAATATTTATAGCTTTTAGAGATTTTTGGCTCAGCAATTCAGTCGTCATAACAACTTTTACTCAAATGATAATCGATTATCAAATCATAATCTTTCAATAACTTTAGACATCTACGCTATCTCAGATTCAAATTCTAAAATCCCTGTTAATATAGCTTTCAACCGTGTAAAACTCTGTTGGAATTATTCAACCAAACATAACTAATTTTTTTTTGCAATTTCGTCAATGATAAAACTATCATTGAAAAGTCTGATCAAATCAATTGTAATATATAGTAAATCCCAGAGAACTATGCACTTTAGTAATATTTCCCAAATATTTCCTGGTTCACAATTATTAGGAGTTCATTTGAAATAACTCAGATATCTTCAACTGTTATTAAAAGGTTTAGAAAACTTCTCAAAATTAGAATTTGCGCTTACTGCTCTTCGCATATAATTGATTCTCTCATAAGATTTGCAACACTATTTTTCAATGCTGATCATGCTTGATTTCAGTCCTCGTATAATTTGAATATCATTGATTACATAAAAATAATTTTGTTCAAATACAATTAGCAATTTTTGTCTGTTAGATCTATAAATGATTGAGTGGTTGATTTATACAAGCGATGAAATCAGAATCTCATATTGTTTAAATCAAATTTGGGAAGAAATCTTCAATACATCTAACTCATATCTTGGAGCTAACAACAATCTGATAAAAAATCAATACTCAAAAATACGATAGTTCTCTTAACAAAACAAATAAGCCAATTATATAAATTAATAAATATTGGTTCTTCATGGTGCTTTCGATCTGCTATCTGTAATCTATACACTATATTTTAAAATCTCATCTTTCTTTTTCATAACATATTATCATTTCCCCATATTACACATTCAATTGGACAAGTCTTGTAACAGCCCGATTTAGACCCTATTCGTAATAAAGGGTTTCGGGACCACGAATCGAGATGTAAAAATATTTTAAAATTATTTTCTGTGTTTATTATGTGTGAATTTATATCTGTGAAATTTTTGTGTTTTAATTTTGTAGTTTGAGTGTCGATTTAATAAAAAGGGCTTAATCGCCTAAAATGAAAATTTGATGGTTAAATTTATTATGCAATATAACCATTGTTAAACTGATTGACGGTTATAACCATGGGTTATAATGGTTTAAGAATTTTAATTTAAAGGTTAAATATGTAAAATAATAAACATGTTATTATAATAAAACATATAATAAAGTTATCATGCATTTGTCTTTCATTATTCAAGACCAGATATGAAAATAAAAGAGAAAGAAAAAGGTTTTCAAGGTTTCAACCATTGTTGAGCTTGATTAAGATCAAGAACGAAAGAAATCAGATTTAGATCGGGGGAAAACCAAACTTGTCGATTAGTCATCACATTTCGATTATTATTGTTTGAGGTAAGTTTATAAGCTAATAGATGTTATTTATTTGATTCGATACGAACTATACATGCTTAATTGTATAATGTGATATTATATATGTGGAAACTAAATATGTATAAGCTTGGAATCTATGTGTACGAGTTCGATTCGACCGAGTTACGACGTCCGAAAGCCCCGTGTGAACCTTAGGAATAGCTAGGATACATATGTCATGACATAGGATTCTGATATGTGATGTGTGAGTAAGATCATGGCATCGATATATGTGTGCGAGAAAGACCATATTTAATACGTTGGCATCGATATGTGAATCCGATATATGTGTATGAGTAAGACCACGTTTAATGCATTGGCATCGATATGTGACTTCGATATATGTGTGCGAGTAAGACCCTATCTGGGACAGTGGCATCGATATGTGATTACATGTAAGACCACATCTGGGACGTTGGCGTTGTATGATATGTGATATTACCCGAGTATCCTATTCAATTTCGAATGGTTCAACAAGCAATATTGAGTTAAGATCGAATGTGAAATCGAGCTAAAATGCTAGGTCTGTGCTAGTTTAAATGATTTGAAAGATAAGGTAACTATATACTTGAGATGAACATATGAAATATGCATTATGAAAGTCAGAGTTATATATGCTTATGAACATATGTGTATTTGGCCAAGTTAATATAATTAGATATTGTTCTTGTGATGGTATATAAGGTTCAAGCATGAAAAATGTGTATTTGATTAAAGATTATTTGATTCGGTTTAGTTGATTTAATACTAATGTTCGTTTGATTATTATTTTCTTATAACTTAATAAGCTATTTAAGCTTACTATGTGAGTATTTGTTTATTGTTTTATAGATTTTTGAAAGCTGGTTACGAGCTCAGGGATCGTCAAGTAACTTGTCACACTATCAATCATCTTTGAGGTATTTTAAAAGATCGAATTATGAACTTATGGCATGTATAGGCTAGCATTTGTTCTGGTTGGTTTTGAAAGTACATATATGTATAAGCTAGTCTTAATGTGTTTGGAATTTGAATGTGTATATAAGGCCATGCAAAAATGCCTTGATTATTATGCTTAAGTTTGGTTTTATATGTTCTTGATTAAAATGTTTGATGTACTTGGTTTTGGTAATTCGGCATTGGTGATTGAATTATGTGGTAAAGTGTTTAAATATTATGTTAATATTGAGTTTAGTAGTACCATTATGTGCGGATTATGCTATGCTTGGATATGGATGTTTGATTGGTTGACATGGTTAATTTAATTTAGTTTTATAATAATATGAACATATATGTCTTAATTGTTGTATGGAAGATTGATTAAATATCCGAAGGTATATAATAAATTGGTTGAGTGGTATATATAAAATTTTGGTTGGATTTAAGGTATATGGAATTGGCTTATTTTGACTAGGTTAAAGTGCTTGCAAAATGGTTAATGCTAGTCAAGTGAGCAATGTATATATGTGGTATTAGGTTATATGGTTTGGCTTGCTTATTAGGTTAATTAATGATTTAGCAATTTGAAATGAGATAATTATATTTTGGTAAGTATGTTCCTTGGTCTATATGTTTGTGATGTTTAGTTAAATAATTCGGCAATGAAAATGGTAAGTATAAGGTATAATCGGTTTAATAGTTAGTTCATTTTGGAAGTATGAAATGTGGTATAATTTGGATGGTGAATGATGGTAAAATTTTGGCTTAGTATTGAGATAAAATAATGGATATATATTTGAATCAATATTGGCTTATTATGTTTGGGTGCTAAGTGGCAAGTAATAAATATGTTATATAATTGTTTTGATTGATTATATATGGTATCATTTATCTATATTCATTTATGTTTAGATCTAATGTGAGAATTATGTTTCATGGTATACATGTGATATTTTAATATGTAATTTTAAGCATAGTAATAAGCATATGAAATAAGTGTACTTTTGGTTGTTCTTTGTACCCAAAATGGTTGGTTTAATTATGTAAAATTTGGTTTTAAGTTTGACTATACTATGGATATATATTCGATTTGTGGTTTGTTTTGGCCATTATAAATGTTTATACGTGTGCCATGATTAATATATATATATGTTAATGTTGATTAAATTATGTCTAAGTGTATGTGTTTGGTATCATTGGTACGATGTAAAATTGTGGTTGGATATTTTGTTGAGTGATATGTTTAATATATAAGTGGAACATATTAGGTAAATGGCTATGATTTGAAGTATGGATATTCGGTTATGCAATGAAGTATGTATGAATAATATTTGTATGTCTTTGAACTTTAATTGTAAATATGATTTTAGGTGTAAAGAATAGCTTGTGAAATAACCATGATTTGATTTCGCAAATAGGTGAATTAATTTTCGATGAATGTTAGATAATTTGTGTAATGTGTATTTGATATTAAATTTGGATTATTTTTGCTATATGGATATATATATACTTAGCCAAATATGTGATTATTGAATTAGTTTTGAATATGACTTCTATTATTTTGTTTGAATAAGTGATAATAGCATGTTAACGTTCAGTTTTGGTATGCTAAAATGTTGGATGAATAGTTATTATATATTGAACCTATATATATATATAATTGGTGTGTTGGGGTGAAAGTTATCATAATATTTTTGATTATTTGGTTTGGTTCTTGGAGATATTTTATGCGTGTAAAGTGATAGAGCATAATGGAAGCGATATTAAATAAGGCATATATATTTAGCATGTTATATGTATACTCGGCTAAAGTTTTAGTAAATGACCTTATGAACAGTAACTTAGGTTTTTAATAAGTAAGTTGGTTTAGTTAAAATTTATAATAAGGTTACATGTATGTTTGGTCTTTAGTAATGAGTAATGAGATGTTTTAATCCATATGCTTATATCCGACCATTTGATAACGATTATGGTTGAATGTTATTTAATTTATTTGTAACCCATAATATTTGGTTTAATTTAGTATATGTTCAAATGTGGTGTATGAGATGGTCAATTTCTTTGTGTATCCATGAATGTCTGGACGTTGTGTTTCATTTGGTAATACCTCATAACCCTTTTTCGGCGACGGATACGGGTTAGGGGTATTACATTTGACTGGTATCAAAGCTACAGTTTAGTCAGTTCTAGGACTAACGTAGCACGTGTGAGTCTAGCTATACATGTCATAATTATAAACTTCGATTATGTGATGATTCTTGACAGTTAAAAATGTGTTTTCTTATAGAAATATATCCCGATCGAGCCGTAACAGAAGACATAGAAGATAATGCACCCGTTCCTACTCAAGGGGCAGCACTAGCTGATTCTAGGCCGATTACGAGTATTATAGAGGGAGAGGCTAAGCAAGCCTTCTTCCAGTTAATGAATGAGTGGTTCACGGAGTTCGTTCGAATGAATTCGGCAACTCAACAATCTTCACCCCCTCAAGTTCCAATAACTTACCAAGTCATACGAAAAGAAAAGAAAAGAAAAGCTGATTTTGAAGCCAGAAATTTCTATAAGAGATCATCGGGTAAATGATTTCAGTCTACATAAAAGAAATTTTGAGATGATTATAGCTGTTCAAAGGCTAATGTGGGACACTCGAGTAGAGATTATGCTAGATCACATTTGAGCTTCAGAGCTCCCATTACTTCGATCGATAGTGTAGAAAATGTCAAATCTGATCGACCTGAGTGCAAACATTGTGGTAAAAGATATTCGAGTATTTGTAGAATGAATAATCAAGCTTGTTTGAAATTTGGATCCTTAGATCACTTTATCTGAGATTGTCCAGAGTCGGTTGAGCAAGAGATTATGCAAAATTCAAGATCGAGTAGCATTCCAGTCGAGAGTAGGTCTCCTAGAAATGCAAGAAATATAAGTAGCAATCAGAGAGGAACAAAAGACATAGCAATTCAATTTGGGGCTCACGCACCTGCCTGAGCTTATGCCATTCGTGCGCACGAGGAGGTTTCATTCCCCGATATTATTACTGGTACATTCATTCTCTATGATACTAGTGTAATTGCATTGATTAATTCTGGTTCGATTCATTCTTATGTATGTGATACCTTAGTAGTCAGTAAGACTTTGCCTATAGAGTCTGCTGAGTTTGTAATTAGAATATCGAACCCTTTGGGTTGGTGTATTCTGGTTGATAAAATGTGTAATAATTGTCCGTTAATGGTCCAAGATTCATGTTTACCGGTTGATTTGATGTTATTATCATTCGACGAGTTTGATATAATTCTGAATATGGATTGGTTGACTTTGCACAATGTTGTTGTAAACTACAAATGAAAGACTATTATTTGAGATCAAGCTATTATCAGTTGCAAGTTAAAGACCCCGATGTGCCAAAGACTGCTTTTTGAACAAGGTACGGACATTATGAGTTTCTGGTTATACCTGTCGGACTTACTAATGCACCTACTATTTTTATGGATTTCATGAATTGGATTTTCAGACAGTATCTGGATCGATTTGTGGTTCTGTTCATAGATGACATTTTGATCTATTTCCATGATGAAACCAAACATGCCGAACATTTGAAACTGATATTACAAACTTTTTGAGATAAACAGTTATATGCAAAGTTCAGAAAATGTGAGTTTTAGTTACGTGAAGTCAGTTTTCTTGGACATGTTGTATCAATATCGGGTATTAGGGTTGATCCGAGTAAAATTTTAGTTATCCTTGATTGGAAACCTCCGAGAAATGTTTTTGAAGTCTGAAGTTTCCTGGGACTTGCTGGTTATTATAGATGATTCATGAAAGGTTTCTCTATGATTGCAACTCGATGACGAAGATATTACAGAAATATGTTAAATTTGAGCGGTCAGAAAAGTGTCAGAAAAGTTTTAATCAGTTGAAAGCCCTTTTAACCGAAGCTCCAGTACTAGTTCAGCCAGAATTGGATAAAGAATTTATTATCTATAATGATTTATCTTTAAATGGTTTGGGTTGTGTTTTGATGTAGGAAGACAAAGTTATAGCTTATGTCTTGAGACAGTTAAAGTCGAATGAAAAGAACTATCTGACACAAGACCTAGAATTGGCAGCTATTGTGTTTGTATTGAAGATATGGCGTCACTATCTATTCGGTGAGAAATGTCATGTTTATTCAGATCATAAGAGCCCGAAATATTTGATGAATTAGAAAGATCTGAATCTGAGACAGCATTGATGATTAGAGTTGTTAAAGGACTACAAGCTTGTGATTGATTATAATTCAAGAAAGGCTAATGTTGTTACTGATGCTCTAAGACAAAAAATCACTGTTTTCTTTGCATGCAATGAATATGCATATGGTTATGTCTGATGATGGTTCGATTATAGCGGAGTTAAAAGCAAGACTGTTATATACTCAATAGGTTTGCGATGCTCAGAAAGTTAATAATGAATTGTTAGCAAAGCGGAGCCAATGTGATTTGAATACTGATTCAAAGTTTCAAGTTGATGCTGAGGGTTGTCTAAGGTTCAGAAACTGAATATGTGTCCCGAGAAATTCAGAGTTGATCCAGATGATTTTGAATGAAGCTCACAGCAGTTCGTTATCTATTCACTCGGGTAGTACGAAAATATACAATAATCTAAAACAGCTTTACTGGTGGCATGGTATGAAATGAGACATTTCTAATTTTGTTTCGAAATGTTTAGTCTGTTAGCAAGTAAAAGTCGAGCATCAGGTACCTTCTGGATTGTTTCAACCGATCATGATACCTGAGGTGGAAAAGATCCATAATGTATTCCATATTTCGATACTTTGTAGATATCGATATGATTCCTCACATATGATTAATCCGTCAGAGATTGAGATTAAATCTGATATGACATATGACGAAGAACCGATTCGTATTCTGGATCGCGAAGTTAAAGAATTGCGGAATAAGAAAATTCTTTTAGTGAAAGTACTGTGGCATTAACACGGAATTGAAGAGGTAACATGGGAGCCAGAAGATACAATGAAAGAATGTTATCTGAACCGGTTCACCGATAAGATTTTTTAGGATGAAAATCCCCAATGGGGGAGAGTTGTAATAGCACGATTTAGACCCTATTCAAAACGGTGGTTTCGAGACCACAAATTTGAGACAGAAAAATATTTTAAAATTATTTTCTGTGTTTATTATATGTGAATTTATATCTGTGAAATTTTCGTGTTTTAATTTCTTAGTTTGAGTGTCGATTTAATAAAAACGGCTTAATCGCCTAAAATGAAAATTTGATGGTTAAATGTGAAAGGGCTGAATTGTTGTTGTCTTTTTAATTTAAGGTATTTGTTATGCAATATAACCATTGTTAAACTGATTAACGGTTATAACCATGGGTTATAATGGTTTAAGAATTTTAATTTAAAGGTTTAATATGTAAAATAATAAACATGTTATTATAATAAAACATATAATAAAATTATCATGCATTTGTCTTTCATTATTCAAGACCAAATATGAAAATAAAAGAGAAAGAAAAAGGTTTTCAAGGTTTCGGCCATTGTTGAGCTCGATTAAGATCAAGAACCAAAGAAATCAGATTTAGATCGGGGAAAAACCAAAGTTGTCGATTAGTCATCCCGTTCCAATTACTATTGTCTGAGGTAAGTTTATATGCTAATATATGTTATTTATTTGATTAGATACGAACTATATATGCTTAAATGTATAATGTGATACTATATATGTGGAAACTAAATATGTATAAGCTTGGAATCTATGTGTACAAGTTTGATTCGACTGAGTTACGATGTCCGAAACCCCCGTGTGAACCTTAAGAATAGCTAGGATACATATGTCATAACATAGGATTCCGATATGTGATGTGCGAGTAAGACCATGGCATCGATATTTGTGTGCGAGTAAGACCACCTTTAATACATTGGCATCGATATGTGATTTTGATATATGTGTGCGAGCAAGACCACGTTTAATACATTGGCATCGATATGTGATTTCGATATATGTGTGTGAGTAAGACTACGTTTAATACGTTGGCATCGATATGTGACTTCGATATATGTCTGCGAGTAAGACCCTATCAGGGACAGTGGCATCGATATGTGATTACGTGTAAGACCATGTCTGAGACGTTGGCATTGTACGATATGTGAGATTATCCAAGTATCCTATTCAATTCCAAATGGTTCAATGGGCAATATTGAGTTAAGATCGAATGTGAAATCGAGCTAAAATGTCAGGTATGTGCTACTTTAAATGATTTGAAAGATAAGGTAAGTATATACTTGAGATGAACATATGAAATATGCATTATGAAAGTCAGAGTTATATATGCTTATGAACATATGTCTATTCGGCCAAGTTAATATAATTAGATATTGTTCATGTGATGGTATATGAGTTTCAAGCATGAAAAATGTGTATTTGATTAAAGATTATTTGATTCGGTTTAGTTGATTTAATACTAATGTTCGTTTGATTATTATTTTCTTATAACTTACTAAGCTATTAAAGCTTACTGTGTCAGTATTTTTTTATTATTTTATAGATTTTTGAAAGCTAGTTACGAGCTCGAGGATCGTCAAGGACTTCACCACATTATCAATCATCTTTGCGGTATATTAAAAGATCAAATTATGAACTTATTTTATGTATAGGCTAGCATTTGTTTTGGTTCGTTTTGAAAGTGCATATATGTATAAGCTAGTCTTAATGTGTATGGAATTTGAATGTGTATATAAGGCCATGCGAAAATGGCTTGATTATTATGCTTAAGTTTGGTTTTATATGTCCTGGATTAAAATGTTTGATGTGCTTGGTTTTGGTAATTCGATATTGGTGATTGAATTATTTGGTAAAGTGTTTAAATATTGTGTTAATATTGAGTTTAGTAGTACTATTATGTGCGGATTATGCTATGCTTGGATATGGATGTTTGATTGGTTGACATGGTTAATTTCTTTTAGTTTTGTAATAATATGAACGTATATGTCTTAATTGTTGTATGGAAGATTGATTAAATAGCTGAAGGTATATAATAAATTGGTTGAGTTGTATATATAAAATTTTGGTTGGATTTAGGGTATATGGAATTGGCTTATTTTGACTAGATTAAAGTGCTTCTAAAATGGTGAATGCTAGTCAAGTGAGCAATGTATATATGTGGTATTAGGTTATATGGTTTGGCTTGCTTATTAGGTTAGTTGATGATTTAGCAATTTTAAATGAGATAATTATATTTTGGTAAGTATGTTCCTTGGTCTATATGTGTGTGATGTTTAGTTAAATAATTCGGCAATGAAAATGGTAAGTATAAGGTATAATCGGTTTAATAGTTAGTTCATTTTGGAAGTATGAAATGTGGTATAATTTGGATGGTGAATGATGGTAAAATTTTGGCTTAGTATTGAGATAAAATAATTGACATATATTTGAATCAATATTGGCTTATTATGTTCGGGTGCTAAATGGCAAGTAATAAATATGTTATATAATTGTTTTGATTGATTATATGTGGTATTATTTATGTATATTCAGTTATGTTTAGATCTAATGTGGGAATTATGTTTCATGGTATACATGTGATATTTTAATATGTAATTTTAAGCATAGTAATAAGCATATGAAATAAGTGTACTTTTTTGTAACACCCCGTACCCGAGACCGTTGCCGAAGTCGAACACGAGGTGCTAACCGACTTAATTCATTTACTCTCACAGTCCATTTAAAAATTTTCCAGACGACTGGTTAACTGCGTCACTGTCACCTTAAAAATCATAACTTGAGTTCCACAACTCGAAAATCAGTTTCGTAATTTTTCCCCGAAACTAGACTCATATATCCATCTACAGAATTTTTTCTGGAATTTTTGGTTGGGCCAATTAGTACAGTTTATTAGTTAAAGCCTCCCCTGTTACAGGGTGCGACTACACTGACCTTCATGCATTACGATTTGGATATCTCCCTGTACAGGGATTCAATACTGATGCCGTTTGTTTCTATAGAAACTAGACTCAAAAAGGAATCTATACATATATGGAATGACTTCTAAATGTCTCTGGTTAATTTATAATGAATTTCCAAAGTCAGATGCCCTGTCTCACGAAAACTTTAACATCTCATAATATACTGTTCATATGAATGTTTCGCTACTTTCCTATGAAAATAGATTCATCAAGGTTCGATTACATAATTTATTCGCTATTTAATTCCATTCCTACTATTTTTAGAGATTTTTCACAACCACATCACTGCTGCTGCCAGCATCTATTTTTAAGGTAAACTTTACCTATTTCATGATCCTCCATGGATCAACTAGAGTTTGTCATACATATACCAAAAGTGATTATGAATAACCATTCCCATGACTAACCATTACCAACATTTCCATACCTCTCGACGGACGACATACAAAACGATTATAATGCTATGATCAAAGTGTACTTAAGCCATTTTCGCATGGCTATCCAAATTTACACAAAACCGAAAGGTACATGACCTACAACAAAAGGGTAGTCCTATACATTAACCAAAATATCCTCTCACTACTAGTCTATTCTATACATGCCATAAGATATTCCAAAACGTAGCAGTACCAAACAGTGGATGGTGATAATGTGACTAGTTGCTGACGATCCCCGAGCCTGTAGCTTCCAAATGAGATCTATAAAATAGAGGAAACAAAGTACACGGAATAAGCATTACCCGTGTCAACGGATAACAATCAAATTATAACATAGTTGTTCGTATTTTTATTTCACTCTTCCTTCGGGCATACCATCCCCTTTTCCGAATATGCACGTCTCATCATATGTAATAGGCAGATAAATTCTCACTTGATGGTGACCTCTTATGATCATAGGTACATTACATATTTTTTTTTTACCTGACTTTCCACATTGACCAAATGCACAATAATCATAGAATAGTCTCATTGCTTTACTCACATGTGCATCACATAACGACCTTGTGATTTAGTCTAAATCAAACTTAAATATAATCTCAAAATACATACCTGACCAACTTAACGCATTGAACGATTTATTACTAATTGTCACCGTGAAGTCGCATAATCTTACGCTTTACTTGAATCTTCAGCAAAACCTTTAGTTCGGGGCTTACCCGGACAAAATCTCCACACGTAGTCATCGGGTCATTAGAGCTCGGATATAGTACAAGCACGAAGCCTACGGTCATTAATCGGTGATAATATTCTCGCATAAAGCTGCGGGTTTTAACCCGGATATAGTACTAACACAAATGCCCTTCGGGACTTATCACATTTATACACTTCCACATCCATCACGTTGGCCACTCGGCCCTATCACATATATACACTTTCACATTCATCACATTGGCCATTCGGCCTTATCACATATATACACCTTCACATTCATCACTTCGGCCATTAGGCCTTATCACATATATATACACTTTCACATTCATCACATCGGCCATTAGGCCTTATCACATATATATACACTTTCACATTCATCACATCGGCCATTAGGCCTTATCACATATATATATCTCATACATATTTCATATTTTTCTTGTACATCAATTTCAGCAATAGCTTATAAGCAACTCAAATAGTTTCATCAAAGTTTACAACAAAATCACATATTCACTACAAGCAGTTTTCCTGAGCAACAGTCACTAAATTGTTTATAACTGGAGCTACAAAACTCAAAATCAATTGTCGTTAATTTTAACCGAATGTAGACTCATGTATATTTCATCCACAAAATTTTCAGAATTTTAGGTGTGGCCAATCAATACCAGATTTTTCTTAAATTTTTCCCCTGTTTCACTATTCAACTAATCTGACCACTCCTCACTACGAATCATATTTCTCATTGTACAGAATTCAAAATGTGTTATATTCAATTTCATTTGAAACTAGACTCATTAAGGAGTCTAAGCATATAAATTTTACCTTATAACAATTTTTGTGCAAATTATAACGATTTTCTAAAAATAGAACAGGGGATTTCGGAGTCATTCTGACACCGTCTCACACAACTTTAAATATCTCTTTATAGGAAATTTCTTTGCTCACACGGCCTCTTTTATAAGGAACTAGACTAATTAAACTTTGATTACATATTTTATTCAGCCTATAATTCCACACCAACAATTTATGGTGATTTTCTAAAATCACGTTACTGTTGCTGTCCTAAGCAAATTATTACAATTTGCTCTTAAATTTCAAGTCCAAACACTTATGAACTTACCATTTGAGTTTAAAACATATCATGGCCACATCATATCTTATTAAATCAACTCATTATGTTCTATTATGATTGAATTTACTCAACGTTTAATCACTTAAAACTTACCTCGAAGTGGTCGACGATTAGATGTCCACGGCTATTCGTTTACTTTCTCTTTTCCCCTATCCAACTTTGATCCTCTTTGCTCTTAAGCTTAAGTAAAACAATAGATTTGCTTAAGTACTTAACTAATATTATTCACTTAACAATCACATTTGGCAATCACATATCATTTAATCTTTGATTAACCAATTTAACACATACCAAAATCCAATCATACATCTAACCTTTATCTCAATACCAAACCGAGTTATAAGATCATACATTATACTAAGCATATCATTAAACATACCTATTCAATTTAGCTAATTTCATAGCCGATTAATCACCTTACCCCACATTACTCAATGCCGAATATTAACCCAACATCACAAGCATAATCACCATGAAACTTACCTTAATACACATTTTATCTCATTTCCGAATACATATATCATCAAACAAATATTTATTCACATAACAACAATTCATTCACATCAAAGCATAGTCAAATGTATCATTCTTCTTAAATTCAAAAATAAATACATGGGCTAACTTCAAAATCTATTTAACAACTTAACTTTATAAACACATATTCGGCTAGGAAGAAAGATTGATAATTTAAACCACACAACTCAAATTCTTACAATTTAAGCTTAGAAATTTCTATTCATGTAAATTTTAGCAACACGGAGTCCATTAAACACTCCAAAGTTTCCTTTGAACAACAATTGTTCAACCTTCTAGCAAAATTTCAATCTGGACAGCAAGCATTATTGAACATTCAGGCTGTTTTATTAAACCATCCGAATAGCTTAATTAACACCAATTTATAGCCCCTTGAACAATGAATTAAACCCATTCAATTAGCAACAAAAACTAATATTTAACAACCATTGTTCTCTTTTATTTCAAGCATGCAGTAGACCAATTTCTCCTCATATTACAGCACATTCAAATCAACATTTACATGCTGGAACAATTTGTTTTCAAGCTGCAAATTTCCAGCAGTCATTTATGCATTTAATTGTCAAATTGTTACGTCACTACTAACAATTGAAACTTAGTAAGAATAACATAATATTTTAGCTATTAAACTCAATTTATCAACCCCTAATTGGCATGAAAATAGAACCATTAATTTGTTCAAATTTTGGACAGCATAACGAAGGCACAAAATTGACTAGGTAGTAATATTTACAACTAATCCAGAGCTTTTCTTTTCTACAACCCACATTCATGCCTTCCAACCACAACCCATCATCATTTTTCTTTACAACATAGATAAAGATAGAGGAGAGCTTAGAAAACTTACCAACTTAGGATACAACTCCTAACAAGCTAAATCCTTAGTTTCCTTCAACATGCAAGCTGTCTCCATTTTTTTTTTCTTTTTGTTGAAGCCCTTTCCTTCTTATTCGATGGATTACCGGGTTATTTGAAATTTTAGCTACCTAACTAGCTAAAATCATAGTTTTTCCTCCTTCTAGCCATCTTCTAAGTCAAAAATTAAAGCAACCAAAAACTTTCTTCTTCTTGTACGGCTAAGAAGAACAAGATGATACTTTTTTTTTCTTTTCTTCACCCTTCATCCCCTTATTTTATTACTAACTCTTTTATTTTATTCTTTCCAACATGAAGCATTAACACACCATGCTTAAAATATGCTATGACCCATAGCATGGCCGGCCACTAGCTCAAATTTTGGGCAATTTGACATGCAACCCCATCATTTCTATAACATGCATTAATAGGCCACTTTACATTTGCCTAGCACATTTCTAAATTTTCTCACATAAGTCCTATTTACTAGAATTCACCTACAATTAAACAAAATTCAAATATGAAATTTTCACACATGCATATATACATATAATAAGCATCAAATATGATAGCTAATTATTTTTATGACTCGGTTTTGTGGTCCCGAAACCACTTCCCGACTATGGTCACATTAGGGGTGTCACATTTTTTATTGTTCTTTGTACCCAAAATGGCTGGTTTAATTATGTTAAATTTGGTTTTTAAGTTTGACTATACTATGGATATATATTCGATTTGTGGTTTGTTTTGGCCATTATAAATGTTTATATGTGAGCCATGATTAATATATATATGTTAATGTTGATTAAATTATGCCCAAGTATATGTGTTTGGTATCATTGGTACGATGTGAAATTGTGGTTGTATATTTTGTTGAGTGATATGTTTAATATATAAGTGGAACATATTAGGTAAATGGCTATGATTTGAAGTATGGATATTCAGTTATGCAATGAAGTAGGTATGAATAATATTTGTATGTCTTTGAACTTTGATTGTAAATATGACTTTAGGTGTAAACTATAGCTTGTTAAATGACCATGATTTGATTTGGCAAATAGGTGAATTAATTTTCGATGAATGTTAGATAATTGGTGTAATGTGTATTTGATATTAAAGTTGGATTATTTTACTATATGGATATATATATATACACTTAGCCGAATATGTGATTATTGAATTAGTTTTGAATACGACTTCTATTATTTTGTTTGAATAAGTGATAATAGCATGTTAAAATTCAGTTTTGGTATGCTAAAAATGTTGGATGAATAGTTATTATATATCGAACTATATATATATAATTGGTGTGTTGGGGTGAAAGTTATCATAATATTTTTGATTATTTGGTTTGGTTCTTGGAGATATTTTATGCGTGTAAAGTGATAGAGCATAATGGAAGCTGATATTAAATAAGGCATATATATTTAGCATGTTATATGTATACTCGGCTAAAGTTTTAGTAAATGACCTTATGAACAGTAACTTAGGTTTTTAATAAGTAAGTTGGTTTAGTTAAAATTTATAATAAGGTTACATGTATGTTTGGTCTTTAGTAATGAGTAATGAGATGTTTTAATCCATATGCTTATATCCGACCATTTGATAACGATTATGGTTGAATGTTATTTAATTTATTTGTAACCCATAATATTTGGTTTAATTTAGTATATGTTCAAATGTGGTGTATGAGATGGTCAATTTCTTTGTGTATCCATGAATGTCTGGACGTTGTGTTTCATTTGGTAATACCTCATAACCCTTTTTCGCGACGGATACGGGTTAGGGTATTACATTTGACCGGTATCAAAGCTACAGCTTTAGTCGGTTCTAGGACTAACGTAGCGTGTGAGTCTAGCTATACATGTCATAATTATAAACTTGATTATGTGATGATTCTTGACAGTTAAAAATGTGTTTTCTTATAGAAATATATCCCGATCGAGCCGTAACAGAAGACATAGAAGATAATGCACCCGCTCCTACTCAAGGGGCAGCACTAGCTGATTCTAGGCCGATTACGAGTATTATAGAGGGAGAGGCTAAGCAAGCCTTCTTCCAGTTAATGAATGAGTGGTTCACGGAGTTCGTTCGAATGAATTCGGCAACTCAACAATCTTTACCCCCTCAAGTTCCAATAACTTACCAAGTCATACGAAAAGAAAAGAAAAGAAAAGCTGATTTTGAAGCCAGAAATTTCTATAAGAGATCATCGGGTAAATGATTTCAGTCTACATAAAAGAAATTTTGAGATGATTATAGCTGTTCAAAGGCTAATGTGGGACACTCGAGTAGAGATTATGCTAGATCACATTTGAGCTTCAAAGCTCCCATTACTTCGATCGATAGTGTAGAAAATGTCAAATCTGATCGACCTGAGTGCAAACATTGTGGTAAAAGATATTCGAGTATTTGTAGAATGAATAATCAAGCTTGTTTGAAATTTGTGTGAAAAATGACTAAATCGCGTAAAATGCAAAAGTTGCATTCTACTTATTAAAGGTGTTTAATTGCTTTAGAATATTAAATTAGAGGTACTTATGTTATAATTAGACCATTAATGGTATGAGTTGACATATATGGACATTTAATGGATGTTTTAAATGGTTTTTCATTAAGGTTACAATGGTAATTAGCATATTATCATTTTTAAATAAATAAGAACAAATTAAAGCTTCATACTCATCTTCTTTAATCGAAAATACAAGTAGAAGAAACCATAGAAGTTTTTCTAGGGTTCAGTCTTTTGAACGCTAAATTGGTAAGTCATTTGGGCTCGGTTTTTAATGATTTTTTTATTTTTGAGATCGTTGCTTCGTACTCTAGCTAGCTCGTACCTTACATTTCAAAACTATTAAAGATTTAATATGTTTCCATTGTTAAATACTTGAGTAACTTGATGGTTGATGATGTATTTTGAATAGTTGATGAAAATTAAACTAGTTTTGTGAAGTGATTTTTGACAAAAATGTCAAAAAGGGATTAATTTGTGAAATGTGAAAATTGAGTGGTTAAAATGTGAAATAAATGAAAGTTATGGGCTGTTAGGGGCACTATGGTAATTCGGCTAAGCTTGGGTTTATGGAAATTGTGTGAATTTTGTGATTTGTGAAATAGGGACTAAATTGATTAAATGTGAAAGTTTAGGGGCTATGTGCAAATGGGCCTAAATGTATGTCTTGGACTAAACTAAATGAATGGTTGATTTAATATGTTAATTTTGAATATATTTAGATCAAGAAAAGAGGAATCCGAAATTAGATCAGGGCAAAAGCAAGGTTATCAAGTAGTTGATCCGATTTGTCAATTTCGAATACGAGGTAAGTTCGTATGTGGTAATTTCATTATAAAAGTATGTTAAAAGCTTTGATATTGCATAAACTATGATTATGAGATTATGGATAATGTTCAAATTGTGAAAACGACTCTACGAATGCATTTGATGATAGAAACGGAAAGTGTGAAATCCCAGTTGAACTTTAGGAATAGATTTGGATACTAATGTCATGTTTTTAAATAATAAGTTGAGTTGGCTTGGGGCCATGATATTATCACTTCGGGTGTGAGTTATATCAATTTGGCTTCGAGCCATGCATATCGGATGATTTGGCTTCAAGCCATGATAATTATTCTTCGAATAAGTTACCGTGATTAGGCTATGGGTCATGGTATAGGTACTTATCGTATGAGACTATTGAGTATCCAATTTCTATTCCAAATGGTTTAACATTTAAACGAATGATATGGTTGAGAAAGAGGTTAGTACGAGGCAATACAAGTATGTATAGAACCTATTCGAGTATTAAATAGAGAAAGTTCAATGAGATGGTATTTAATCATGTTTTAAGACATGAGAAAGGTTTGTAGTTAATATGAAATTGGTTGATTTACATTTATTTTATGAATTAAGTTATTTACATACAAGCTTACTAAGCTATGAAGCTTACTTGGTGTTAAGTTTCTATGTTTTATAGTAAATCAAGTCTAGCTTGGATCCAAAAGTCATCGGGAATATCATCGCACTAGCGGACATCTATTTGGTACTTTTGAGTTTTGTATATATGGTATATGGCATATATAGGCTAGATCTGGTATTTTGGTTGTGATTATAGCCAAGAGAGTTGGCTCGTAAATGATGTTAATATTAATGTATGTTTGGCTAATAGAAATTGCTTACTTTGCCATGTTTGGTATGAATATGGTTAATTGTTTTATGGAGTATAAATGCTTTGAGAAATGCTTTGATGAAGTATAATTTTAGAAGTTGATTTGATAAGCATTTGATCAGATAAATGGCATTGAATTGAGTATTGAAATTGGTTGAAATGGATACTGTATAAATTGTGCATTTGGTTGATGTTTTTGGCTACCTAATTGTATGATGAAATGGTACCATTTTCATTGTTTAGGTGAGCATGAGTTGGGGTGGCAAATTGGCCTTGCAAATAGCCTATTTTTTTCCACATGGGCAAAGAGACGGGCGTGTGTCTCCATCGTGTATGACACACAGTCATGTTAAACGGCTGTGTGTCCCCTTGTGTTGTTATTAAAACAAAGTCAATATGCCCCACATTGGTCGTGTGGTACAAGTCAGTATACCCCCTAATTGGCACACGGCCTAGCACACGGGCATGTGACTTGGCCGTGTTGCTTAAGTCAGTATACTCTCCAGTTTTCACACGGTCTGGCACACGGGCATGTCTTCGGCAGTGTGATACAAGTCAGTATGTATGCCCTGTTTCCACACGGTCTGAGACACGGGCATGTTTGGAGCCGTGTGAGGCACACGGCCTGTTCACACGAGTGTGTAACCCTTGTATGGTTGAAATTTTTCTAAGTTTTCAAAATTGTGTATGATATCGGTTTAGTCTTGAACCACTTCTTAAGCATGTTTAAGGCCTCGTAGGCCCTTATAAAAGACAATGTGATTGTGTTGAATAATTTATGAGGATGAATGATTTATGGTTGATAAATGTATATTATACATTGAGTATTGATCAGTAATACCTAGTAATCCTACTCCGACGACAGATACGGGTTAGGGGTGCTACATTGGTATCAAAGCTATAGTTTTATCGATTCTAGGACTAACGTAGCATGCGTAAGAGTCTAGCTATACATGTCATATATACTCTGTGATAGTGTGATGATTCTTGACAGCTTAAATTGTGTTTTCGTATAGTAATGGATCTCGAATGAGCTGTAGCCGATGATGTAGAGAGTAATGAGCCTGCTCTCGCTCAAGGGGCAACACTATTAGATTATATGCTCGTAACGAGTAGCCACGAGGGAGAGGCTAAACAAGCCTTTTTCCAAATGATGAACGAGTGGTTCATAGAGTTCGTTCGAACAAATCTGACTGCTCAACAACCTCCACCCCACCTATTCCTCAACAAATCCCTATTGTTCCTCATGTTATAGACCCGATACGGTTGAACAAGCCGGCAATAGATAAGATTCGTAAACATGGGGCTGAAGAGTTTTGGGCTACTATTGATGATGAAGCTAAGAGAGCTTAGTTCTAGCTCAAAAATATGATTCGAGTATTCGATGAATTGTCTTGTACTCCTAATGATTGTATTAAATGTGTTGTATCTTTTCTAAGAGCCATTGCTTATCAATGGTGGAACATGTTGATATCTATGGTTCTGAATGAATGAGTTACCTGGGAATTCTTTCAGGCAGAGTTCTAAAAGAAATAAATAAGTCAGCGATTCCTTGATCAAAAACATAAAGAATTTCTAGAGTTAAAACAAGGCCAAATGACTGTCACTGAGTATGGACGAGAATTCGTACGATTAAGCAAGTATGCTCGAGAGTATGTGTCTACTAAAGAAATAATGTACAAGCAGTTTGTTGATGGGCTAAATAAAGATATAAAACTAGTAGTTGGATTTCTAGAGTTGAAAGAATTTTTTGTTCTAGTTGAAAGGGCTTGTACAACCGAGGATCTTAGCAAAGAAAAGAGAAAAGCAGATTCAGAAGCTAGAGACTTGAGAAAAAGATCGATAAGTAAGCCATATCAATCTTCATCAAAGAAATTCAGAGATCTGTATGCTCGCCTAAATGTTTCAAATGAATATTCGAATAGAGATCATAAAAAACAATACTCAGGTTCTAAAGCTCAAGCTACATCAGTAGAGAGTGTTGGCAGTGTGAGAGACAATAAACCTGAGTTTCAGTAGTGTGGGAGGTGACATTATGGAAAATGCTGGAATAAAAATAATAAAGCTTATTACAAATGTGGTTCACTAGATCACTTCATCCGAGATTGCCCTAAGCTAGATGAGAAAGATAAAGCTCAGAATGTGAGACCAAGTAACACGTCGAATAGAGGTAGACCACCTAGAATTGCCAGAAATGTAAGTGGTAGTAGAGGGGAGACAAAGGATTCAGCTATGATGTCTGAGGCCAGAGCACTTGCTAGAGCCTACGCTATTCACCCTCACAAAAAAGCATCATCTCCAGATGTTATCACCGGTACTTTCACTCTCTATGATACTGATGTGATTACATTGATAGATCCAGGATCAACTCATTCTTATATATTATGAATTTAGTATCTAGTAAGACTTTGCCTATAGAGTCTACTGAATTTTTTATTAAAGTATCGAACCCCTTAGGCAAATGTTTTTTGGTTGACAAAGTCTGCAAGAATTGTCCGTTAATGAATCGGGATTTCAGTTTTTTGGCTAATCTGATGTTGTTTTCATTCGATGAATTCGATGTGATTTTGGGTATGGATTGGCTAACGATGCATAATGCTATAGTAAATTGTAGACTAAAGACGATTGAACTGAAATGTCCAAATAACGAGACTATTAGAATTGAATTTAATGATATAAATAGTTTGCCAGTTGTGATCTCGTCTATGTTAGCTCAGAAGTTTGTGAGAAAGGGATGTGAAGCTTATCTTGCTTATGTACTTGATACGAAAGTGACAGAAACAAAGATTTAATTAGTACCAGATGCGTGCAAGTATCCAGGTGTATTTCCCAAAGAGTTACTGGGTTTACCACCTACCAGAGAAGTTGAGTTTAGTATTGAATTAGTACCGGGAACAACGTTGATATCGATAGCTCCGTACAGAATGGCTCCAACAGAGTTAAAAGAATTGAAAGCCCAGTTACAAGAGTTGACATATAGAGGTTTTGCTAGACCAAGTTTCTCTCCTTGGGGTGCACCGATGTTATTTGTGAAAAAGAAAGATGGCATGATGAGAATCGATAGCTCAACAAAGTGACAATAAAGAATAAATACCCTTTGCCACAAATAGATTATTTGTTTGATCAATTAAAAGGGGCAACAGTATTTTTAAAAATTGCCTTGAGATCGGATTATTACCAGTTACGAGTTAAAGACTCAGATGTGACAAAGACTACATTTAGAACAAGGTACGGGCACTACGAATTTCTTGTTATGCCTTTCGGACTAACAAATGCACCTTCTATTTTTATGGACTTGATGAACTAGATTTTTAGGCAGTACTTAGACCGATTCGTAGTTGTGTTTATTGATGATATTTTAATTTACTCTCGTGATGTAATATCCCGAATTAGGGCCTAACCGAAATAGTGGTTTTGTGACTAGAAATCCGAGATAGAAATAACTATTTTATAATTATTTTGATGTTTATGATATGATTGCATGATTGTGTGAAAATTTCGTGATGAAATCCTATGCCTAAAGTGCTTAAATTGAAATTAGGGACTAAATAGAATAATTTGCAAAACTTGAATTCTAGGAGTTTTTAGTATGAAATTGCTTTGGAATATTAATGAGGAGGTCTTAAATAGCAATTTGATCAATTTCTAAGTCTATGGACAAAAATTGGACATGGATGAAATTTTTTTGAAAGTTTAGTAGGAAGGGCATTTTGTTATTTAGTTATTAAAATGAATTAAAAACAAAATTAAAAGCCAATTTTTGTCCATCTTCTTCATTAAGCCAAAATTTCAAGGGTTCTCCATAGCTAGGGTTTGTTTCAAGCTTCCGAGCTCCATAGTAAGTGATTCCAAGCCCTGTTTTTAATGTTCTTTACGTTTTGGAATCTCGGTAGCTCGATTAAATTAAAATATCATCAATAGTTATTTCTATCTCGGAATATGCTAGCAATAATTCAACCTAGGGTTCATATTTGGAAAAATAACCACAGGTGAAATTTGTGTATTTTGGTGTTTTATGATAGAATATGAGGTTTTAAATTAAGTTAGAGAACTTGTACTACTCGGTTTTAAGTGAAAACGAGTAAAAGGGCTTAATCGGTAAAAATACCTAATAGTCATAAGTGCATGTGAGAGTGTGAATTTGATGTTGCTATAGAAGGGAAAAATGATCAGCATGTCATAAAACATAAGAATAAGGGATGAAGTTTAATTCCCGAGCCTAGGGACAAAAGTGTAATTATGCAAAAGTTTAGGGGCAAAAATGTAATTTTGCCAAAGTTCGTATTAAAGACTATTTTGATGAATTTATGTATTAAATAAGATTAATTTGGCATTATTTGTCAAGAGAAATGAGATTCAAGTCGCGATCGAGGGAAAAACAAAGTTTACGAAGAATAGGCTCGATTGCTAATATTTTGTATCGAGGTAAGTTCATGTGTAAATGTAGTAACATAATTGTCATTTTAAGCAATTTAATGTTGTTTATATGATTTGATGCTTATTATTATCATGAAATGTTATGTTTTGTGGTTATTGTTGAATAATATGTAATTATGTGAATTACTTGATAAGTATGAACTATCACCAAAGTATCGACTTCGATATTCCGTGGAAGACGGAAAAGATGTGTAATCGAGGAAAAAGGACATTTGAACCTTGGGAATTGATTAGAATACAAGTGACATGTCACTAGGATATTTGAGTTCCGAACTCATTGAGTTGAGTCCGAGTTTGTGAGATGTAACTAGGCATCCGAGCTCGTTGAGTTGAGTCCGAGTTCACTTATGGGCGGGTTACATGGTAGCTTGGCTACATAAGTTCCGCAAGCTATTAAGTTTGTCTAGCTGCGGGTATGGCACTTACGTTCATGAAATCCGCGTATTCGAATTATATTCCGATGTGTTCAACGGGTGAATCTTAAGTGAATGAGAAGAATGCCTAAAACGAAGGTGATATATTGGTAAGTGTGGTGAATGAGAAAATTTTATAGGTATGTGCTTAAATCCTCGGGTTGAGAACTTGGTATGATGAAATCGTAGAAAGATATTAAATGCAAACGAAACACGAATGTCTTGATGTTGTTTATGCAAATGATGTTTTTTGTGGAATTGCATGATTATGTTACTTGCTATTTGCATGTGAACTTACTAAGCATTTATGCTTACCCCCTCCTTTTCATTCATTGTAGTTGTTGACAAGCCAACTTGAGAATCGGGATAGGTCGAAGACTCGTTCACACTATCCGAAGACCTAAATTGGTAAAATGGCTTGTGTATTTTGAATGTGGCATGTATGGCAAAATACTCACTTTGTGTAAATGATTTTATGACATGGTTATGGTTTGGTAAGAAAAGGTTTTGTGAATGATTAGCCATTGGAATGGCCAATCTAAATCATATTTGATCCCATGTATGCTTAAAATGCTATTTAGTCCATGGAAATCTATAATAAAGTGAAATTTGTTATAAAACAGAATATTGCTGTAGCAATGATGTGAATTTGAAAAATCACTAAAAATAATAGAAATTGACTTAAATGATGAATAAGTTTAGGAATCTAATCTTAATGAGTCTATTTTCATATGGATTGAACAAAACAGGTATATAAATTATATTTTATGAGATATTTGAATTTTTGAGAAATAGGGCTAGAGTGATTTCTGGATCCCCTGTTCTGACTTTAAGAATTCACCATAAATTGTACAAAAATAATTATAAGTAATTCTTTATATGTACATATTCCTTATTGAGTCTAGTTTTAAGAGAAATAAATTAAATAGTCATTGAAATTCTGTACAGATAGAAATATGATTCATAATACACAGAGGTCAGAGAAGTCAAACCCTGAAATAGGGGAGACTTTAACTAATAAACTGTACTAATTGGCCCGAAAAAAATTATATAAAAAAATTAGTAGATATATATATGAGTTTAGTTTCAGGAAAAATTTACGGAATTGGATTTCGAGTTTCGGAACTCGAGATATGAATTTGTAAGCAACTATAATGCAGATTGCCAGCTTGTCTGGAAGTTTTAAAAATAAATTGTTTGAGCTGTATAAGTAATGAATTAAGTCCGTTAACACCTCGTATTCGACTCCAGCGACGATCTCGGGTACGGGGCATTACACGTGATGAATCTGAGCATGCCGAGCATTTGATAATTGTGTTAAAAACTTTAAGAGATAAACAATTGTTTGCAAAGTTTAGCAAATGTGAGTTTTGGCTACAAGAGGTTGGTTTTCTGGGACATATAGTTTCAGCCGCGGGTATCCGAGTTGACCCGAGCACAATTTCTGCGATTATAGATTGGAAGCCTATGAGAAATGTATCCGAAGTTCATAGTTTTCTAGGACTAGCCGGCTATTATAGACGATTTTTGAAAGGCTTCTCGATGATTGCGACTCTGATGACACGATTACTTCAAAAAGATGTTAAATTTGAGTGGTCAAAAAAGTCTCAATAGAGCTTCGAGCAGTTGAAAGCATTATTGACAAAGGCACCAGTGTTAGTTCAACCTGAGTCGGGTAAAAAATTTGTAGATTTCAATGATGCATCGTTAAATGGCCTGGGTTGTGTTTTGATGCAGGAAGGGAAAGTTGTAACTTATGCCTCGAGACAATTGAAGCCACACGAAAAGAATTATCCGACGCATGATCTAGAGTTAATCGCGATAGTGTTTGCATTTAAAATTTGGTGTCACTTCTTGTTTGGTGAGAAATGCCATATTTATACCGACCAAAAAAGCTTGAAATATCTAATGACTCAAAAAGATTTGAATTTGAGAGAGCAGTGATGGTTAGAATTGTTAAAAGACTATGAATTAGTGATTGACTATCATCTAAGGAAAGTGAACGTAGTTGCTGATGCTTTGAGTCAAAAGTCCTTATTTGCTTTACATGCTTTGAACACCCAGTTAGCTTTTTCTGATGACAGCTCGATAGTATCTGAGTTGAAAGCGAGACCGTTATTTCTATAACAAATTTGTGAGGCTCAAAAATTTGATAATGAATTGCAAACAAAATGAGCTCAGTGTGAGTCAACTTTTGATTCAGAGTTTCAAATAGGGCCTGATGACTGTTTGATGTTTCATGATAGAATATGCGTACCAAGAAATTCTGAGCTCATTCAGAAGATTCTAAATAAAGCCCATAGAAAAATATAATGATTTGAAATAGCTTTATTGGTGGAACGCATGAAACGAGATATTTTAGAATTTATTTCAAAATGTTTGATTTGTCAGCAAGTCAAAGCTGAGCATCAAATGTCGTCAGGTTTATTACAACCTATTATGATTCCTGAGTGGAAGTGGTATAGAGTAACAATGGATTTCGTATCAGGTTTGCTTTTATATCAAAAAAAGAAAGATGCGATCTGGGTTGTTGTTGTTGACAGATTGACAAAATCAGCTCATCTCATTCCGGTACGTACAGATTTCTCGCTTGATAAATTAGCTGACTTGTATATTTCTGAAATTTTGAGATTACATGGTGTTCCCCTATCTATTGTTTCGGATAGAGATCCAAGATTTACTTTGTGATTCTGGAAGAAATTGCAAGAAGCTTTGGGTTCAAAGCTACATTTTAGCACTGTATTTCACCCGAAAACAGATGGTTAATCCGAACAAATTATTCAGATACTTGAGGATATGTTGTGTTGTTGCATTCTTGAGTTTGCAGGTAGCTGGGAGAAATATCTACTGCTGATTGAATTTGCTTACAATAATAGCTTCCAATGGAGTATAAAGATGGCACTGTACGAAGCTCTATACGGTTGTAAATGTTGAACACCGTTGTACTGGACTGGGCTTAGCGAAAATAAGATTCACGTGGTTAATTTGATCAGTCAGACTGAAGAAAAAGTGAAAGTAATTCATGATAGTTTGAAGGTGGCATCAAATCGACAAAAATCGTACGCGGATTTGAAATGGAAAGATATTGAGTTTCAGATCAGGAATAAAGTATTTTTGAAAGTGATACAGTGGAAGAAGATATTACGGTTTGGTCGGAAAGGGAAATTGAGTCCGAGATTCATCGAATCAAATGAGATTACTGAACGAGTTGGGCCAGTGGCATATCGACTATCTTTACCGTCTGAGTTAGAAAAGATGCATAATGTGTTTCACGTATTGGTGCTTCGAAGATACCGGTCTGACCCTTCACATGTTATTTCTCCAACCGAGGTTGAAATTCAGTCCGTTATGTCATATGCTACAGAATCAATTCAAATTTTATCTCGTGAGATCAAAGAGTTAAGAAATAAGAAAATTACGTTAGTGAAGTATTATGGCACCAACAAGGGGTTGAAGAAGCTACATGGGAACCCAAGGATGCTATGAGAAAGCAACACCCAAACCTATTCATTGATAAGATTTTTGTGGACGAAAATCCCTAAAGGGGGAGAGTTGTAACAACCCAGTTTTAGCTAAATCAGAACAGTGATTTTAGAACCACAAATCTAATGTCAAAAAATTATTTTAATAATATTTTCAGTATTTACAGCATGTTATTTGATATGTGTGAAATTTTCGTAAGCAAATTTTATCGATTGGTTTTGTGAAAAAGGACTAAATTGTGTAAAATGAATTTTAAATGGTTTTTCACTAAGGTTACAATGGTAATTAGCATAATTATCATTTTTTAAATAAATAAAAACAAATTAAAGCTTCATACTCATCTTCCTTAGCCGAAAATTCAAGAAGAAGAAACCATAGAAGTTGTTCTAGGGTTCGGTCATTTGAAAGCTAAATTGGTAAGTCATTTTGACTCGATTTTTAATGATTTTTACATTTTTAAGATCGTTGCTTCGTATTCTAGCTAGCCCGTACCTTACATTTCGAAACTGTTAAAGACTTAATATGTTTCCATTGTTGAATACTTGAGTAACTTGATGGTTGATGATGTATTTTGAATAATTGTTGATAGTTAAACTAGTTTTGTAAAGTGACTTTTGACAAAAATGTCAAAAAGGGATTAATTTGTGAAATGTAAAAATTGAATGGTTAAAATGTGAAATAAATGAAAGTTATGGGCTGTTAGGGGCACTATGGTAATTCGGATAACCTTGGGTTTATTGAAATTGTGTGAATTTTGTGTCTTTGTGCAATAGGGACTAAATGATTAAATGTGAAATTTTAGGGGCTAATGTACAAATAGGCCTAAATGTATGTCTTGGACTAAATTGAATGAATGGTTGATTTAATAAGTTAATTTTGAATATATTTAGATCAAGAAAAGAGGAATCTGGAATTAGATCAGGGGAAAAGCAAGGTTATTGAGTAGTTGATCCGATTTGTCAATTTCGAATACGAGGTAAGTTCGTATGTGGTAATTTCATTATAAAAGTATGTTAAAAGCTTTGATATTGCATAAACTATGATTATGAGATTATGGATAATGATCGAATTGTGAAAATGACTCTACGAATGCATTCGATGATAGAAACGGAAAGTGTGAAATCCCAATTGAACTTTAGGAATAGATTTGGATACTAGTGTCATGTTGTTAGATGATAAGTTAGGTTGGCTTAGGGCCATAATATTAGCACTTCGGGTATGAGTTATACCGATTTGGCTTCGAGCCATGCATATCGGATGATTTGGCTTCAGGCCATGATAATTGTTCTTCAGGTAAGTTACCTTGATTTGGCTACGGGTCATGGTATAGGTACTTATCGTATGAGACTATTGAGTATCCAATTTCTATTCCGAATGGTTTAACGGGTAAACAAATGATGTGGTTGAGAAAGAGGATGGTACGAGGCAATACAAGTATGTATAGAACCTACTTGAGTATTAAATAGAGAAAGTTAAATGAGATGGTATTTAATCATGTTTTAAGACATGAGAAAGGTTTGTAGTTAATGTGAAATTGGTTGATTTACATTTATTTTATGAATTAAGTTATTTACATACAAGCTTACTAAGCTATGAAGCTTACTTGGTGTTAAGTTTCTATGTTTTACAGTGAATCAAGGCTAGCTTTGATCTGAAAGTTGTCAGGGAATATCATCGCACTATCAGACATCTATTTGGTACTTTTGAGTTGTGTATATATGGTATATGGCATGTATAGGCTAGATCTGGTATTTTGGTTGTGATTATAGCCATGAGAGTTGGCTTGTAAATGATGTTAATATTGATGTATGTTTGGCTAATAGAAATGGCTTACTTTGGCATGTTTGGTATGAATATGGTTAATTGTTTTGTGGAGTATAAATGCTTGAGAAATGCTTTGATGAAGTATGATTTTAGAAGTTGAGTTGATAAGTATTTGATTAGGTAAATGGCATTGAATTGAGTATTGAAATTGGTTCAAATGGATACTGTATGAATTGTGCATTTGGTTGATATTTTTGGCTGCCTAATTGTATGATGAAATGGTACCATTTTGGTTGTTTATGTGAACATAAGTTGGGGTGGCAAATTGGCTTTCCAAATGGCCTATTTTGTCCACAAGGCTGAGACACGGGTGTGTGTCTCGGCCATGTGTAACACAGGTTCATGTTATACAGCCATGTGTCCCATGGTGTTATTATTAAAATGAAGTCAGTAAGCCCCACACAATATCACACATAGGCGCGTGATTGGCCATGTGGTACAAGTCACTATACCCTATAATTGGCACACGCCCTGGCACACGGGCGTGTGACTTGGCCATGTTGCATAAGTCAGTATACTCTTCAGTTTTCACATGGTCTGGCACACGGGTGTGTTTGGAGTCGTGCCTAACTGTTCACACGGGCGTTTTTCTAAGTTTCCATAATTTTTGTATGATATCGGCTTAGTCCCGAACCACTTTTAAAGCATGTTTAAGGTCTTGTAGGACCTTATAAGGGATAATGTAATTGTGTTAAATGATTTATGAGAAAGAATGCTTTATGGTTGATAAATGTATGCTATACATTGTGTATTGATCGGTAATACCTAGTAACCCTACTCTGGTGACGAATACGGGTTAGGGGCATTACATTCCCATGTAGCCTTTTACACCCCATGTCGTTGTCACAAAACTTTCACTACAACTATGTCTTTATTTCTTAACTGATTAACTTTCTGAGCTAAATCTTGATTGATTCTTCACCATAAGTCATATCGGGTCAAATCTCAATCTCTGTTGGTGAAATTATGTGTGAAGGATCTAATCGATAACGGCACAACATCGATACATGAAACACATTGTAAATCCTTTCCAATTCCAACGACAAAGCTAATCGATATGCCACTAGCCCTATTCTTTCAATAATCTCATATGGCCCAATGAACTGTGGACTCAACTTGCTTTTGCAGCCAAATCTAAGAATTTTCTTCCACGGTGATACTTTCAGAAACACACTATCACCAACCTGAAATAATACCCTTTCGTTTCAAATCCGTGTATGATTTTTGTCAATTCGAAGCTATTTTCAAACAATCACAAATTACTTTCACCTTTTCTATGGTTTTTTTGACCAAATTAACCCCGTGAATCTGTTTCTCATTAAGCTCGGTCCAGTACAATGGAGTTTGGCATTTGCAGCCATACAATGCTTCATACGGTGCCATCTTTATACTCAATTGATAGCTATTGTTATAAGCAAATTTGACCAACGGTAGGTATTTCTCCCAACTACCTTTGAACTCTAAAACACAACAGCAAAGCATATTTTCGAGAATTTGAATCACTCTCTCAAATTGACTGTTGGTTTGCAGATGGAACGCAGAACTAAAATTCAACTTTGTACCCAACGCTTCTTGCAATTTCTTCCGAATTCATGACATAAACCTCAGATCTCTATTCGAAATAATAGAAGTATGCACCTCGTGCAATCTAACAATCTAAGCAATGTAAAATTTAGCTATCTTACCAAGTGAATAATCAGTATGTACCGAAATAAAATGAGCTGATTTTGTCAATTTATCAACAACGACCCAAACAACATAAAACACCGCTTACCTGTATTCAACGCTGGAACAAGATACGAGTCATTACCAGACTTACAAAACGAGCAAACATACAATTTCAAGTCATAAATTTTCATCCAAATTAAAACCATACGCATTCAATCATAAAGTCCCTACTACGAGCCTACGAGGCCTAAAACATGATTTGGAAGTGGTTCGGGACTAAACCGAGCATTTAGGAAATATTTACAAAACTTAGAAAATTTTTGCTCTAAAAAGGGGTCACACATCCGTGTAGCTTGGGACACGCCTGTGTGTGCAGGTCGGGTGGTCACACACGCCCGTGTCCCTAACCCATGTAACACTCTGTTTTGCAATGCATGAACAAATTGGTGTCACACGGCCAAGTCCCATGCTCGTGAGCCAGCCGTGTGGTAAAGTCTATTTTCCAAAAATATGTGTAGACTTCACACGGTCGGGACACACGGCCATGCCAAAGGCTGTGTCCCTTACATGGCTGAGACACATGCCCGTGTATCTACCCATGTGCTCAATTTTGAGAATTCTGTTTCTCAAAATTAAGGTGCAGGGGACACACAGCCAAAACACATGCCTATGGGGCAAACCGTGTGTCACACACGCCCATGTGTCTACCCGTGTAGACAAAATAAAGGTTATCTATCAAGCCATTTGTCACCCTCATTTACATCTACACACACACAAGTTCAATGGCATAATCCATGGCATTTTTAAGCAACCAAAACATCCATAATCAAGGCTAAATCATATCATTCATTACATACACTTAACATGTTTACTATAGCATAATTTACGAAATCAATTCATACCAAACTCACATTCACAAGTATCAACATGAATACTTTCATCATGCATAATTCTACTTAGATTTCCTAGCACACCAAAGGACCATCCCATCCATTTCACAACAAGTCATTTAACCACAATAAACACATAGCAACCCATTACAAAACACAAAAACAAGAAGGCATTAACACATATACTTATATAAATGGGCTTACAATCATTTTAGCCAAAATAAGCCAATTAAATGGCTAAATACCAAATCACCGTAAACAAATATAAGCCAATACATTTGGCCAAATCCAATGACACATATTACAAAATGACCAAGTCCCTAAACATGCCATACTCTCAAAATGTTTTAAAATCATCGGTACCCAAAGGACAGTTTGATAGTGTGATGCGACTTCCGACGATCTCTAATCCCGAGCTAGCTTGGTGACACTATAAAACATTGAAAATAAAATGGAGTAAACTATATAGCTTAGTAAGCTCGTATGAAGCAATAAGCAACCTTACCATACATTAATCATGCAAGTAATATAACATAAGATAACATAGTTTACCATAATCTCATGATCATAATTCACTTCCATCACAACTTACCTTGAAATCGTCATTTCACGAATTAATAATCATAAGCTTCAAGTACATACCTGTACCATCCCGTAACAAATTCACACTTATTCTCATCTTTGACATACCCACGAACCACTTGGAATAATAATGTTAGATACTTGGGAATCTTGCACACTAAGTGCCACATATGTAGCAAATGCTACCTCAATCTCATATCGCATAATTGCTCGCTCTTGAGCTAATCAACAGGCCTATTCAGACAAGCTGTCAGTCCAGACGTAGCTATACAGTGCTGCTCACACAAGCTGTCAAGTAACCACAACATATGCTGGTACACTCTGCCACCAGTAGGATGTACAGGACCAGTACCCGGATCACATAATCACTAAACACATGGTAACCCTAGTGACATGTCACTTGTATCCTAATCTATTCTTAAGGTTCAAAAGGGATTTCTTACTTATCGAACCATCATTGAACTCGTCCGTAAAGTTAAACTCATCTACACAATCAATCATACAGTTCATGCAATATTAAATCATTTAAATACAATTATATTAAAACTTATTTAACATAAGAACTTACCTCGATTACAAAAACGACTATTAGTTCGGGTTAGTCCACAACCTTGTTCTTTCCCCGGTCTAAACTCGAACTTTGTTTTTCTTAATCTATAATATCAAATTTAACTTATTTAATCATTACATTATTCAATTCAGCCCAAAAACACATTATGGCAAAAATTATATTTTTACAATTTAGTCTCTAGGCTCGTAAAATGAATTTCTTTCAATTTCCTCACAACCCAAGACTAGCCAACATGCTCATAACAGCCGACATTTTTCATTTATTCACATTTGTCTGCTCATTTTATAGACTCATACAAATAAGTCCCTATTTGTCGTTTTTATCAAAAATCACTTCACAAAAGTCGTTTAACAAACAACAAACACGCATTTTCTACCATCAAACATCAAAATACATACATGTTCAACATGGGTAAAATTTTAAACTTCACCTTTCTTTCAAATTACTCCTTGAAATAGCTAAATCAAGCTACAACGATCTCAAAAATATAAAAGTCGTTCAAAACAGGACAAGAACGGACATACAATCGAGCTTGAAAGTGGCCAAAACCCTAGCTATGTCTTCTCCTTGTGAAATTTAGCCATGGGGGACTAATTTGAAGAAGATGACATATTTGATTTGTTAAATTTTGTCTTTATTTACCAAATGACTAAAATGCCCTTAATGAAAAACTTCAAAATTTTACCTAACCATGTCCATTTTTGTCCATCCCAGAGTATAATGGTTTAATTACCATTCAAGGACCTCTAATTTAAGGATTCATAGCAATTAGACACTTTTAACATAGAGAACTCAAGTTTTGCACCTACTGCAATTTAGTCCTTCTAGACAAATTGGACATTCAATCGATAAAATTTCTTAACAAATTTTTTACACAATCATTCAATCATACTGTAAACCTTAAAATAATGACAAAATGAGTATTTCTACTTCGGATTTGTGGTCCCGAAACCACTATTCCAATTTGACCCAAAAACGGGCTGTTAAAATCTCCCCCTTTAGGGATTTTCGTCTCCGAAAATCTTATCAGAAAAGAGGTTAGGGTACTAATTTCTCATAGCTTCCTCAGGTTCTCATGTAGCCTCTTCGACCCCATGTCATTGCCAAAAAACTTTCACTAGAGCTATGCTTTTATTTCTCAACTGTTTAGCTTCTTGAGCTAAAATCTTGATCGGTTCTTCACCATAAGTCATATCAGGTCGAATCTCAAGCTCTGTCGGTGAATTTCTGTGCAAGGATCTTATCGATAACGGCGCAACATCGATACATGAAACACATTGTGAATCCTTTCTAATTCAGATGGCAAAGCTAATCGATATGCCACTGACCCTATTATTTCAATAATCTTATACGGCCTAATGAACCGTGGACTCAACTTGATTTTGTGGCCAAATCTTAGAATTTTCTTCCACGGGGATACTTTTAGAAATGCTTTATCACCAACCTGAAATTCAATATCCTTTCGTTTCAAATCCGTGTATGATTTCTGTAGATCTGAAGCTTCTTTCAAACAATCACGAATTACTTTCACCTTTTCTTCGGTTCCTCTGACCAAATCAACCCCGTGAATCTGTTTCTCATTAAGCTCAGTCCAGTACAACGGAGTTCAGCATTTGCGGCCATACAATGCTTCATACAGTGCCATCTTTATACTCAATTGATAACTGTTGTTATAAGCAAATTCGACTAACGATAGGTATTCTCCCAACTACCTTCGAACTCTAAAACACAACAACGAAGCATATGTTCGAGAATTTGAATCACTCTCTCAGATTGACTATCGGTTTGCAAATGGAATGCAGTACTAAAATTCAACTTTGTACCCAACGCTTCTTGCAATTTGTTCCAAAATTACAACGTAAACCTAAGACCTCTATCCAAAATAATAGAAGTAGGCACTCCATGCTATCTAACAATTTTAGCAATGTACAATTCAGCTAGCTTATCAAGTGAATAATCAATACGTACCGGAATAAAATGATTTGATTTGTCAATCTATCAACAACGACCCAAACAACATCTTTCTTCTTCGAAGTTACAGGTAATCCAATTACAAAATCCATTGTAATTCTATCTCATTTCCACTCGGGAATCATCACAAGATGAAGTAAACCCGAAGGTACTTGATGTTCATCCTTTACTTGTTGACAAATCAAACATCTCGATACAAATTCAGAAATATTTCATTTCATACCCGACCACCAATACAATTTCTTCAAATCATTATACATCTTCGTACTTCCTAGATGAATAGACAGATAACCACTGTGTACCTCATGAAGAATTTTCTGAATCAACTCAGTATCTTTCGGTACACAAATTCTACCTTGGAACATCAAACAATCATCGGCCCCAATTTGAAAGTCTGAATCACTATTTATTTCGTACTGAACTGTGACAGCCCTAATTTGGCCCTAGTCGAAAAGTGGTTTCGGGATCACAAAACCGAGTCACAAAAATAATTAAATGTTATATTCTGTGTTTATTATATTTGAAAGTGCATGTGTGAAAATTTCATGCTTTGATTTTTTCATTTGAGAGTAAAATTATAAAATAGGACCTATGTGAAAATTTCTGAAAATGCTATAGGCCAAATTGTAGTGGCCAAATAATTTGTAGTGTAAAATAGGAGGATTTGCATGTGAAACCTCCCATTTTACATGTAGTGGCCGGCCATCATGTTGGTGGTAGACAACATGTGCAAATTTTTTTATTGAAATTATGGCATGAGTATGGCACAAATATTATATGCCATTTTGTGTCATAAATTGTTGGGTAATTAGAATAATAAGAGTAACAAAAGGAAGTGAAGGAAAAGTTTTGTCTATCCTTGTTCATGGTAGCCGAAAATGGAAGAGAAAGGGGAGGAAAAGAGCTCTTGAATGTTCAGTCACTTGGGGAAGAAAATCCAAGGTAAGTTCATGGTGCTTTGCTTCTATTTTGATGTTCATGGGTTTTTCTTGTTTCTACCTTAACCCATGAAGCATATTTTTGATATTTGGTTGTGTTGTGAGCATTAGGTCATGAATGGAAATGAGAGATATGGTTGTTGTTTCATGTTCTTTTGATGAAAAATGGAGAATAGATGAAGTTGAGCCAAGCAAATGAGCATGCATGTGCCTTAGATGCTAAGGGGAAAAATCGGCTAACATGATGTGTGTATTATGGCCGAATGTGAACTTGGATAATATTGAGTAATGTTGTGCTTTAAAATGATGAAAGGAAGATTATGCTTAAGTGAAGTTATAGGTATGTGATGATTGATTTGTGATATGCATATTTAAATAACATGCATGCAAGGTATGTGTGAAAGAGTGAATTGGTAATAAATCTGCTTGGGACAGCAGTAGTAACGTGATTTTGGAAAATCACCATAAATTTTTGGAGATGAGTTAGAAGCTGAATAAATTATGTAATTAAAGCTTAATTAGTCTAGTTTCTTATAAAAGAAACCGTGTAAGCAAAATAATTTCCAATGATGAGATATTTGAAGTGATGTGGGACACGGTCAGAATGACTTCTAGATCCTCTGTTCTGTTTTTATAAAATCATTATAAATTGTAAACAAATGGTTATAAGATGAAGTTTATATACTTAGACTCCTTAATGAGTCTAGTTTCAAATGAAATAAACAAGAACATATTTTTAATATTGTACAATGATAAATTTGATTCGTAGTGAAGAGTGGTCAGATTAGTCAAACAGTGAAATAAGGGAAACTTTAAGAAAAATCTGGTATTTATTGGCCAAACCAAAAATCCTGAAAATTTTATGGGTAAAAGATATATGGGTCTATTTTCATATAAAATTAACGGAACTTGATTTAAAGTTTCGTAGCTCCAGTTATAAATGATTTAGTGACTGTTGCTCAGGAAGACAGCTTGCAGTGAAATTATGATTATGTGGTAAACATTGACAAAAAATTGTTAATGAGTTGCTTATTGATTTCTTATAAGCTTATTATGATCAGTAGGTGTGAAAGTTGAATATATATATTATATTTTGAAAGTGATGGTTGAATAGTCGAATAATGACTAGTTTAAAATCTTTAAATTTTAAGCTCAAGAGCATAGAGGGGCAAATTCGGATAAGAGAAAAGAGAAAGTAATCGAATAGCCGTTGTAATCATTCGGCAACATTCGAGGTAAGTTCTTAAGTGTTTAAGCTTGATTCTTTTTTATATGCCCAAGAGTTAAATTAATATGGTAAAGAGAATGTAAATTTTATTTAGTTAATGTGCCGAATATGTAATGATTTAAGGCTATAAGCCGATTATGGCTATTATGCTTAAGTTGAATTGGATTTGGGAATTTGATGCACTAAATGAGTGTTACAATGAATAAACTATGCCGTATATGTGCTGGTGGAGATATCACGATTTGTTATTATTAAATACCTAAAGGAAACCATGATGTGTATAAAATTATTATTATTAGTCCTTTGTGATAGCCGAATATGGCTTGGCACTAAAGTGATTAAATGTGAACTTTGATGAGGTAAACCATTAAAAGTGTGGTGCTATAAGACTATGGGCTAATACGATATGTGGATTCGTTCCGTAAAGTAAATTATTCAGGTATGCGATATGTACTTAGGCATGTTAAATCGATTGGAATTGAATCATGAATGTGAATTGAGAAGCGTAAGTAAAAATGCCTATGACATATATGTGAGTAAGGGTAAAATCATCGTAAATTATCGATAAGGATGGGCTATGTACGGAACCATCTTATAATTGCTAATTTGAAAGGTTGTGTGCAAATCAGTGAGCAATATGTATATATTAGATGAATCGTGACCTTTTGGTTCTACTTGAACTAAGTTGCGCGATAAATAATTTATGCATATGACTTATAGTCGAATGGTCACTATGGGTTAAGTTTGAATGGTGAAATGGAAATGTGATATGTTGAATGAGATGTGTTAATATATAATTAAATATGCATGATATTTGATGTGTATCCGGCTTAAAGACCCGAGCTTTGTCTTGGTAAAATATCCGAGTTAAATCTCGCAGCTTTGTGTTGGTATTATATCCGGATAAATCCCGCAGCCTAGTCTTTGGTATTATATTCGCCTTCGTGCCTAGCAAGCTTCGTGTTGGTGATGTGTATTCGCCTTCGTGCTAGCGTGCTTCGTGCGGTGATGTGTATTCGTGCCTTCGTGCCTAGCGAGCTTCGTCTTGGTGATGTGTATTCGCCTTCGTGCTAGCAGCGTCTTCGTGCGGTTATGTGTATTCGCCTTCATGCCTAGCAGGCGTAATGCCGGTGAAATGATATGTTATGTGAATTCGGTGTTCCTTGTAAGATAAGGGTTTAGCTGAATGTTAAAGATGAAATGATAGTGTATTGTATCATGCTTATATGGCCTAATGGCAAGTATAACATGTTGGTAAATATGCAATGTGCTTTTATAATCGAATGATAAGTTTGAAATGAATGTGAGTGAAATGTTATGCATAAGCTATCAAATGTTAAGTGTGAAAATGAGATGAAAGAAAATGTTTGAGATGTATAATTATATATACGTTCGAATGATGTTAGTACTCAATTGATATGAATATGTTATATGGAACTTGTTGATTTGATTATTCGGCCTTTGAGCTTAGCGAGACTATAGTGTCGGTAAGATACTATTCGAGCTTCGAGCCTAGCGAGGCTAGAAAGCCCGTGAAATGATATCGAGCCTCGAGCCCAAAGAAAGCGAAATGCCGGTGATTTGAGAAAAGCCTATAACTAAGGTACCTCGTGCTAGATTGTCAAATGAATACATTTAATACGTAAAGTGGGCCAGGTACGCAGTATGTACTCATATGTGAGTTTGATTTGAAGTGAATCATAAGGGAGTAATGTGATACGTACGTGAATAAATGTTAAAACTATACCTATGATCATGATACATCTGGTCAGGGTGTGAAAGTATGTAAGGGTATTTGATAAAAATATGTTATATGAATTCAGATTAAGTGTGATAAGAATGCTGAACGTGCATTATGTGCTTGTGTATATTCGGCCAGATGGCAATATCCCTAGAATTTCGCCTCTTAAGAAATTAAATAATAGAAGTATAATTGCGTTTATTTGTTTGCATTGCTTAAGACTTACTAAGCTTATGAAAGCTTACTCCGTTGTTACATTTCTGCTTTTATAGATTTTGACTTGATTACCACTGCTCGGGTTGGAGTTTGCCAGAGATATTATCACACTGTCGAGCTCACGTTATCGGTGTAAGTAAATCCTAGTATTTCGAGTCTATGGCATGTATAGGGTTTTAATGTTTTGGACCTCGTAAGATCATATATGGGATAGATTGCATGTAAAAAGAAAAGTTTTAAATTGATTGAAATTTTTCAGCATGGTTTTTGTGTGATTGACTGAGTTTAAGTCAGGTAACACCTCGAACCCTGTTCCGGTGAGGGATACAGGCGAGGGGTGTTACATGAACTCTCTTATCTTGCAATTCACTGTCACATTTCTGAGCTTCCCAAATTTGCTGAAGAAATACTGGTCTAGCTTTTAACTTGGCTAAAATCGATCCATCATCAGACAAAGCCAGTCACGTATTCATTACTCTCAAAGCAAACAAAGATTTCCTACTCAAAGCATCAGCGACTACATTCGCCTTCCTAGTATGATAATCGATTACCAACTCAAAGTCTTTCAACAACTCGAGCCATCTCCATTATAGCAAATTCAAATCTTTCTGAGTCATCAAATACTTTCAACTCTTGTGATCAGTAAAAATGTAACACTTCTCGCCGAATAAATGGTGTCTCCAAATTTTTAAAGCAAACACAATGGTAGCCAATTCCAAGTCGTGCATCGGATAATTCCTTTCGTACGGTTTCAACTCTCTCAAGGCGTAAGCTATCATTTTGCCCTCTTGCATCAACACACAACCAAGACCGTTCAGTGACGCGTCACTGTAAATCATAAACTCTTTCCCTGACTTAGGTTTGCACTAATATCAGTGCCTCAGTCAATAACGTTTTCAACTGTTTAAAACTCTTTTGACATTTCTCAGACGACTCGAATTTCACATCTTTTTGTAACAATCTAGTCATAGGTGTAGGAATCATCGAAAATCCCTTAACAAAACATCAATAATAACTAGCCAAACCCAAAAAGCTTCTAACTTCGAATACATTTCGAGGAGGTTTCTAATCGACAACTGTCAAAATCTTACTCGGATCAACCCGTATACCTTCTGCTGAAACAATGTGTCCCAAAAATCTAACTTCTCGAAGCCAAAACACATTTTTGCTGAATTTAGCAAATAATTTCTTATCTCTCAAAGTCTGCAATACAATTCTTAAATGTTTGGCATGTTTGGCATGTTCAAACTCATCTCGTGAATAAATCAAAATGTCATCAATAATAACAACCACAAAGTTATCTAAATAAGGTCGGAAAATTCGATTCATCAAGTCTATAAAAATTGCAGAAGCGTTTGTTGATCTAAATGGCATAACCAGAAATTTATAATGCCTATACCTAGTTCTAAACGCGGTCTTCGGCATATCCAGCTCTTTAACTCTCAACTGATAATAGCCTGATCCCAAGTTTATCTTCGAGAACACTGTTGCCCCTTTCAACTGGTTGAACAAATCATCAATTCTCATTAAAGGATACTTGTTCTTTATTGTGACCTTATTAAGTTGATGATAGTTAATACAAAGTCTCATGATTCCGTCTTTCTTCTTGACAAATAAAACTAGTGCACCCTAAGGCTAAAAACTCGGTCTTGTAAAACCCTTATTTCGTCAACTCTTGCAACTGAGATTTCAATTCTTTCCATTCAGTTAGAGCCATTCTATATGGAGATATCGATATTGGTGAAGTTCCCAGTACCAAATCAATAGTAAACTCAATCTCTCTAATTGGTGGTAATCCAGGCAACTATTCTAGGAACACATCCGGATATTCACAAACTACCGGCACAGATTCAATCTTTAATTCAGACACTTTCGTAAAGCACATACGCAAGATAAGCTTCACAACCTTTTCTTACATACCTCTGAGTTGACATCAACAAAATTACAATAGGCAACTCACCCGACTTCTCTGATTCAATCCGAAGAATTTCATTATTTTGACATTTCAATTCAATAATCTTTCATCTACAATTCACTATGACATCATGTAGAGTCAACCAATCCATTCCAAGAATTACATCGAACTCATAAAATGGTAAAAGCATTAAGTCAACCGGAAAATAGTGACCCCGAATCATTAAAGGACAACTCTTGCAAACTTTATTAACTAGGACATATTTGCCTAAGGGTTTCAACACTTAAATCACATACTCAATAGATGGAACAGGCAAATTCTTACTAGATACGAAATTCATGCAAATATAAGAATAAGTCAATCCAGGATCAATCAATACAACTACATTAGTATCATAGAGAGAAAATGTACCAGTGATAACATCAGGGGATGACGTATCTTCGTGGGCGCAAATAGCATAAGTTCTAGAAGGTGCTCTAACCTCTGATCTCGTAGTTAACTCTTTCGTTACACCTTTACTACTGTTCCCACCCCAGTATTTCTCAGTGGCCTTCCTCTAGTGGTACTGTTACTTGGCCTTACATTCTGAAAATTATCTTTCTCAGCCATTTCAGGGCAATCTCGAATGAAGTGATCGGGAGCCACATTTAAAGCAAGTCCGGTTATTCATCCTACATTCAATGGGATGTCATCTACCACAGTGTTGACATTCAAGTCTATTAGACCTAGCATTACCAACACTCGCTATTGACATAGTTTGGGCCTTAGAACCTGAATACTGCTTCCCACGATCTCTGTTGGGATACCTAGCTGAAGCATTAGAACTAGTATACAAATCCCTCAACTTCTTTGGCAGAGATTGAAATGACTTATTTATCAGTCTTTTTCTTGAGTTTCTAGCCTCAAACTCAGCCTTTCTCTTTTCTTTACTCAACTCTTTGGCTTTGCAAGCTCGATCGACTAGCACGACAAATTCCTTTAACTCTAAAATCCCAACTAATAGTCTGATATCCTCATTCATCCCATCTTGAATCTCTTTCACATGATAGCCTCGGTAGAAACACATTCTCGAGCATACAATTACTGAGTCTAATAAGCTCTCGCTCGTATTCAGTCACGGACATACGGCCTTGTTTCAGCTCTAGGAACTCTTTGCATTTTTGATCAATGAACAACAGACTTATATACTTCTTTTTGAACTTATCTTGAAATAATTCCTATGTAACTCTTTCCCTTGGTACCACGGATACAAGATTATTCCACCACTGATACGTTGTGTCTCTCAAAAATGATATAGCACATTTCAACCACTCATCTGGTCTGTAAGAGAGCTCATCAGATACCCTGATAGAGTTATCAAGTCAAAACTCTGCTCTATTGGGATCATAGTCAATATTAGCTCTAATTTCTTTAGCCCCGTGCTTTCAAATCTTATCAATGGAGGCTTATTCAGTCTTATCAATTCCACACCTTAGGGAGCTACGAGAACCTATTAGGGGTTAGGTGGGGGTGGAGGATGTTGGGCAATCAGATTTGTTCGAACAAACTCAGCAAACCACTCATTCATCCTTTGGAAGAAAGCTTCTCTAGCCTCTCCTCCCTGACTAACCGTTACTGGTCAACTTTCAGATGGCGCTGTCCCTTCGGTAGAAGCCAACGCATTACTTTCAACATCGTCAGGTACATCTCGGTTGGGGTCCATTTACTATATGAAATCACAATTTAAATTGTCAGGAGTCGTCACACTATCACAAATTAAATATGGCATGTACAGCTAGACTTCACACACGTTACGTTAGTCTGAGAATCGACTAAACCATAGATCTGATACCACTAAATGTAACACCCCTTACCCATATTCAACACCAGAAGAGGCTACGAGGCATTACTGGTCTTACAAAGCGAGCAAACATACAATTCCGGGTCATAAATTTTTATCCAAATTAAAACCATTTGTATTCAATCATAAAGTCCCTCATACAAGCTTACGACGCTCGAAACATGCTTTGAAAGTGGTTCGAGACTAAACCAAGCACGTAGGAAATTTTTACAAAACTTAGAAATTTTTTTTGCTATGAACAGGGGTCACATGTCCGTGTGGCTCGGGACAAGCCCGTGTGGGTAGGCCGTGTGGTAACACACGCCCGTGTCCCTAACCCATGTAACTCTCTTTTTTGCAATGCATGAACAAATTGATGTCACACGACCAAGTCACATGCCCGTGTGCCAAGATGTGTGGTAAATTATATTTTCATAAAATAGGTGCAGACTTTACACGGTCAGGACACATGCCTGTGCCTGAGGCCGTGTCTCTCACACGGCTGAGACACACGCCCGTGTCTTTACCCGTGTGCTCAATTCTGAGCATTTTGTTTCTCAAAATTAAGATACAGGGGACACATGGCCAGAACACATGCCCATGGGGCAGACCGTGTGTCACATACGGCCTAGACACACACCCATGTGTCTACCCGTGTAGACAAAATAAAGACTATCTACCAAGCCATTTGTCACCCTCATTTACACCTACACTCACACAAGCTCAATGGCATAATCCATGGCATGTTTAAGTAACCAAAACATCCATAATCAAGGCTAAATCATATCATTCATTACCAACACTTATGTTTACTATAGCATAATTTATCAAATCAATTCATACCAAGCTCACATTCACAAGTATCAACATGAATACTTTCATCATGCATAATTCTACTTAGATTTCCTAGCACACCAAAAGACCCATCTCATCCATTTCACAACAAGTCATTTAACCATAATAACCATATAACAATCCATTACAAAACACAAAAACAAGAAGGCATTAACACATATACTTATATAAATGGGCTTACAATCATTTTAGCCAAAATAAGCCAATTACATGGCTAAATACTAAATCACTATAAACAAATATAAGCTAATACATTTGGCCAAATCAAATGACGCATATAAAAAAATGACCAAGTCCCTATACACGTCATACTCTCAAAATGTTTTAAAATCATCGGTACCCAAAAGATAGTTTGATAGTGTGATGCAACTTTCAGAGATCTCCAATCCCGAGTTAGCTTGGTGACACTATAAAACATTGAAAATAAAACGGAGTAAGCTATATATCTTAGTAACCTCGTATGAAGCAATAAGCAACGTTACCATACATTAATCATGCAAGTAATATAACATAAGATAATAATAATAATAAGCTTCGAGTACATACTTGTACCATCTCGTAACAAATTTACACTTATTCTCATCTTTGACATACCATCTTTGACATACCCGTGAACCACTCAAAATAATAATGTCGAATACTTGGGAATTTTGCACTTTAAGTGCCGCATATGTAGCCAATGCTACCTAAGTCTCATATCTCATAATTGCTCGCTCTCAAGCTATCGACGGGCTTACTCACACAAGCTATCAATCCAGACGTAGCTATATAGTGCTGCTCACACAAGTTGTCAAGTAACTGCAACATATGCCGGTACACTTAGCCACTGGTGGGTCGTATAGGACCAGCACCCAGATCACATAATCACATAACACATGGTAACCCTAGTGACATGTCACTTGTATCCTAATCTATTCTTAAGGTTCAAAAGGGATTTCTTAGTTATCAAATCATCGTCAAACTCGTCCGTAAATTTAAACTCGTCCACACAATCAATCGTACAGTTCATGCAATATTAAAGCATTTAAATAAAATTATATTAAAGCTTATTTAACATACAAACTTACCTCGGTTACAAAAACGGCTATTAGTTCGATTTAGTCCACAACCTTGTTCTTTTCCTGGTCTAAACTTGAACTTCATTTTTCTTGATCTATAATATCAAATTTAACTTATTTAGTCATCACATTATTCAATTCAGCCCAAAAACACACTATGGTAAAAATTACATTTTTGCCCCTAACCTTTTGACATTTTTACAATTTCTTTCAATTTCCTCACAACCCAAGCCTACCCAAACCTTTTTCATGCTCATGACAGCCCACAATTTTCATTTATTCACATTTTTCTACTTATTTTATAGGCTCTTACAAATAAGTCCCTATTTGTCGTTTTTACCAAAAATCACTTCACAAAAGTCGTTTAACAAACAACAAATATGCAAACATGCATTTTCTACCATCAAACATCAAAATACATAAAATGTTCAACATGGGTAAAATTTTAAAATTCACTTTTCTTTCAAATTAGTCCTTGAAATAGCTAAATCAAGTTACAACGATTTCAAAAATATAAAAATCGTTAAAAACGGGACAAGAACGGACTTACAATCAAGCTTGAAAGTGGCCAAAACCCTAGCTATGTCTTCTCCTTGTGAAATTCAGCCATGAGGGACTAATTTGAAGAAGATGATATCTTTTATTTGTTAAATTTTGTCTTCATTTACCAAATGACTAAAATGCCCTTAATGAAAAACTTCAAAATTTCACCTAACCATGTCCATTTTTGTCCTCCCCAGAGTATAATAGTCTAATTACCATTTAAGGACCTCTAATTTAAGAATTCATAGCAATTAGACATTTTTAACATAGAGAACTCAAGTTTTGCACCTATTGTAATTTAGTCCTTCTAGTCAAATTGGACACTCAATCGATAAAATTTCTTAACGAAATTTTCACATAATCATTCAATCATACTATAGACCTTAAAATAATAACAAAATAAATATTGCCACTTCAGATTTGTGGTCCCAAAACCATTGTTCTGATTTGACCCAAAAACGGGCTGTTACACAACTTATTTTCTCCAGTCTCTAACACTGACCATTAGATCGACTTGATCTAATGTATGTTTTTCTACTCATCGATAGGTATAAATCCACTGTATCGCTCGTTGAATTGTCGCTTGAAGCTTGCTGGTTGAACTTAAAAAAAAACAAAAATAATAACCTAGTGACTTAAATAAAAGCTTTTGAACCGTTCAGTGACTTAAATGAAAATTTCGAATTGTTCTGTGACCTAACTTTTTTTAGTTAAGTGACCGAAATGAAAATTAAGTCATATTTTAATGACTAATTATATAGTTTACCCATTTATATATAAAGCATATTATAGAAAAAGAAATTTTTTATTTTTTATACCTATCTGATTTAAATAATAGTATAAAATGTTATCTAGAAAAATAAATTTATTTTATGCGTTCTAATTTAAAATTATAAAAATAAATTAATTATGTCATAATCAATTTTTGGACCAACTTTAGAAAAGGTTTGAAATTCTTTAATTTTGAAAACACATAGTTTTATTTATGAAATGTAACACCCCTAGCCCGTGTCCGATTGCTGGTATAGGCTATGAGGTATTACCAAGCTAAACATTTAATTTCAATCACATAATCTACCCACACAAGTATAAATCAAACTGAATACATACAGATTTATAAGTCATAAGTGCCATTTTCATACGGCCAAGATATTTACAATTTCAAAACATATTTTTTTGTCAACAATCTAACCTATACATGCCATATCGAGTCCAAAATATAACTGTACCAAAAAGATCGATAGTATGAAGAACTGCTGACGATCCCCGAGTCGATAGCCAAAATCAACAATCTATAAAACAAAGAAATAAGAAACAGAGTAAGCTTTCGAGGCTTAGTAAGTTTTAAGCAATTCATACTATTAAGGCTTATCATTAAAATAGAACATTGAGTATCACAAAACTTGTATTCTAATTGTAATTCACTTGACCAAATATACACCAGTACATTAGTTACAAAACCCCTTGGCCGAATATGTATGTATGTATACACAAGACTTCTTGCGCATATTTCACTATTTACAAAGATTATACTAATACCTTTAATCACATTCTTTCATATGCTGACTTTTATATTATTATCTTATCCTCAGATACCGAATTCATTCACATATATATATATTTCGTGCCTTGATGCTATTAAATCACTTAAAAAAAATCAATTCAAATATAAGCACATAACACGAACCTTAACATGTAAAACATATAATACTTACGCAACGATGTTTACCACTGATATTCGAAGTTGAAATCTTATTTAACTTACTGGCATAGGTTCTGTCAAATCTTAGAGCTCGGGATACATCACTAGCGTAAGCCTGCGGGTCTTTAACCTGGATATTTTTCCAGCACGTAGCCTGCGGACCTCAAGTCCAGATATTTTTCCAGCATATAGCCTTCGGACCTCATGTCCGGATATTTTTCCAGCATATAGCCTGCGGACCTCATGTCCGGGTATTTTCAATCTCATACACATTTGATCATAACACATGTCAGACACCTTATCACTTAATAGCCGTATATTACATTCGAATATAAACTCGATACGCACATTATCATTCACATTTCAGCTCAATGGTTATATCTCATATCACTCATTCTATTCATCATTTAATCTTAAATTCAAAGTGGTCATCAAAGTATAAGTCATATACATGCATTATCTATTATACATCTTAATTCAAGTGCAAGCCAAAGATCACAATTTACCTACTATACTATTATAGTGGCATCGTCAATTATATACTAAAGGAAACTACTTAAAACTTACCTCGGATATATTTGAACAGATTCTTGAAATGGCTACTCGGTTACTTTCTCTTTTCCTTATTCAAATTGCCCCTTATGCTCTTCACTTTAATTCAACAAATTTTAAACTAATCATTAATCGACTATTCAAATATTATTTTCATAATATAATACATATATACTGACTTTAACACATACAGATTATTGTAAGCTTATAAGAAATCAATAAGCAATTCATTAGCAAATTTTTATCAATGTTTACAATATAATCACAATTTCACTATAAGCTGACTTCCTGAGCAACAGTCCATAAATTATTTATAACTAGAGCTACGAAACTCTAAATCAATTTCCGTAAATTTTCTTTGAAAATAGACTCATTTATATTTTTTCCATAAAATTTTCATAATTTTTAGTTTATCCAATCAATACCAGATTTTTCCTAAAGTTTCCCTTGTTTCACTGTTTGACTCATCTGACCACTCTTCACTACAAAATAAATTTCTCATTGTACAGAATTCAAAACATGTCCTTGTTTATTTCATTTGAAAATAGACTCATTAAGGAGTCTAATAATATAAATTTCATCATTTGACTATTTTTATACGTTTTATAGTGATTTTATAAAAACAGAACAGGGGATCTAGAAGTCATTTTGACTCTGTCCCACATTACTTCAATTATCTCATTATCGGCAATTCTTTTGCTTTATAGTTTCTTTTATAAGAAACAAGACTCATGAAGCTTTAATTACATAATTTATTCAGCTTCTAACTCAACTCCCACCATTTATAGTGATTTTCCAAATTCACTCTTTCACACATTCTTTGTATACATATTATTTAAACATGTATATCACCAAATCAATTTCATTGATTTTAACAAAAATTTTACTTAGCAACCTCTCACTCTATAACTCGGCAACCATGAAAACTTCTTTTTAAGCACATAGACTAAATTCTCAATTATCCAAATCTTAACAAAATCTATCTAATGACCAAATATAAATTCTTTGTGACAGCCCTAAATTGACCCTGGTCGGGAAGCGGTGTCGGGACCGCTAAACCGAGTCACCAAATTATTTGAATGTGATATTTATTGTTTAAAATATGTGAATATGAATGTGCAAAAATTTTTAAGCTTCGATTTAGTCTATTGCATGTGAATGGAGTACGTAGGACTTATGTGAAAAAATTAGAAATGTGCTAGGCATATGTAAAGTGGCTTAATAGTGCATGTACTCAAAGAGGGACTTGCATGTCAATTTCCCCCTAACATGAAGTGGCCGCCATGACAAAGGAGGATGGGCAAAACATGTCATGAAACATGTTGTGACAATGGTGTATGGTAGAAAAAATAAAATAAGGAATATGGGTAATAAAGAAATGGAAGAAAAAAAAAAGAGAATAGGTGAGTGTTCCCCCCCCCCCTTTTGCCCTGAGTTGAGAGAAAGAAAAGAAAAAAATTTGTTCATCCATTCTCATTCCTTTGGGCTGAAAATTCTAAGAAGGAAGGAAGTTTTTGCTTCATGCTTGGTTTAGAAGAGGATTAAGGGGAGGTTTGGCCATACTTGTATCAAGATCAAGGTATGTTAGAGGTTGTGCCATGAGATTCATGCATGTTTTAGTTGCTAGCTTGATGTTCATGTTAGCCCATGGTTCAAATCCTTGCTATGTCATGGGGATGGCATTCGCCAAAGAGGATTTTGTGTTGATATCATTGCATGCTAAATATGAAGCTTGTTAATGATGCATGTGATGGGGATTGATAACCCCTAAATCTCCTTTTTAGCATCCTTGAGTGAAACATTGAGTTCTTTGTTTAACCATGACCAAAAAAATTGAAAGGGTATGGTTGTGATGTATTCGGCCATGGTGCATTCATAAGCATGATTTATGCTTATTACATGATAGGTAAAAATTTGTGTTTTGGATGGTTATGAACAACTTGAGATTCGGCCCTTGCACCTATATGTATATATGTTTGCACATGATGTATTGGTATGACATATATACTATCTCAAAGTATATATTTACTTGTGATGATGTTTCGGTTATGAAGTAAATGATAGATGTGTATTGAGCTACAATATGTAATGCATTAGCTAGTAAAATGTATGCCATTCATGTGTGGTATTAAACATGTAATTGGCCTCAACATCAACATGCATAATCGGCCCATGAATGAGTACCTTGGGTGATGTGTTGTTCGGCCATGAGTAAGCATGCTGAAGGCTTTGTCTTGACTTAGAAAATTTGGCTAAGGAGAGTACTAACTAATGTGTTGAGTTTGATTCATGAACTCCGTACATATGTGACTTTAATGTCTAGTGAATATATGTGGGCTAAGTACCTTGAATTCCTCTTGTCGATGCTCAAATGATTAAATCAATTTATTTGTTAAATTAAGCTCAAGAGCAAAGGGGAACCAAAGCCGATAAAGGGAAGGAAAAAGTGGTCAAATAGCCATCGGAATCGTTCGACAACATCCGAGGTAAGTTTTCGAGCATCGAAACTTAGATTTTGATTCGATTAGATGATGTTATAAGCAAATCAAAATCGTGCCCTTTGTATGTGGCCATTGAGCCGAAAATGGCATTGCTTGTTAAGTGATTTGTGCATAAATTTTTGTTATGAAATTGAAACATAGATGTGTATGAATGTTCGGGTGATATCCGGGCTAAGCCCGAAGGCAATTGTGCGAGTTGTGATATCTGGGCTAAGCCCGAAGGCAATTGTGCGAGTTGTGATATCCGGGCTAAGCCCGAAGGCAATTGTGCGAATTGTGATATCCGGGTTAAGTCCCGAAGGCATTTATGCGAGCTACTATAACCGGGCTATGTACCGAAGGCGTTTGAACAAGTAGGTACGTGATTTGGGAATGAATGAACTTGCTGTAAAAATTTTCAGTTAATACGCTTGTGAAATTCCCAACAATGAGGTATGTTTCGTATGTGCTTTGCACTAGATGAGCCCGTATATATGAGTATTCGCTCCGTTGATAAATGAGCTACCGGCCTTTGACTAAGTCATTATTTGTGTATGAATATAAGAGTTGGTATTGTGAAGTAAGCATGTCATTGAGAATTTGTGCATATGAATTATTGTTTAGCTACTTGAATGCTATACTTTGGTTGAGTGTAAATACATGGCTCAAAACTTACTAAGCATAAATTGCTTACTCCGTTTCTATGTTTATCGGTTTTATAGATTTTGGCTCGTCAGCTATCGGACTCGGGATTTTTGGAAGTCGGAGTCTCCCACACTATGGAAGCCCCCTTTGGTATAATTTTGGTTGAATTTGAAATGGCATGTATAGGACTACCCTTTTGTTGTAGGTCATGTACCTTTCGATTTGTGTAAATTTGGATAGCCATGCGAAAATGGCTTAAGTATACTTTGGGCATGGGATTATAACCACTGTATGTTGTTCATTAAGAGGCATGGAAATGTTTGGAAACGATTAGCCATTGGTATGGTTAGTCATGATCCTATCTTGTGCTATTTATGTTAAAGGGCTAATTGAATCATGGGAACTATGAAATAGGTAAAGCCTACCTTAAAAACAGATGCTGTCAGCTGCAGTGACGTGGATGTGAAAAATCACTAAAAATAGTAGGAATGGAGTTAAATAGTGAATAAATTATGTAATCTAACCTTGATGAATCTATTTTCATATGAAAGTAACGAAACGATCATATGAACAGTATATTAAGAGATATTAAAGTTCTCGTGAGACAGGGCCAGAACGGTTTCTGGATTCTCTGTTTCAAATTTGAAAATTTACCATAAATTATACAGAAACAATCAGAAGTAATGCCTTATATTTATAGATTCCCCTTTGAGTCTAGTTTTATTAGAAACAAACGGCATGAGCATTGAAGCTCTGTACGAGAAGATATCCAGGTCGTAATGCGAAAAGGTCAGTGTAGTCAAACCCTGAAACAGGAGTGACTTTAACTAATAAACTGTACCAATTGGCCTGGCCAAAAATTCTAGAAATAAATCCACAGATGGATATATGAGTCTAAATTCGGGGAAAATTTATGGAATCAGTTTTCGAGTTTTGAAACTCAAGATATGATTTTTAAGGCGACAGTGATGCAGTAACCAACTTGTCTGGAAATTTTTAATGGACTGTGAAAATGATTAAGTTAAGTCTGTGTGCACCTTGTGTTCGACTCCGGTAACGGACTCGGGTACGGGGTGTTACATTCTTTTCCCCATACCTATGAATTCACCTATTCTAAACTCAATTTACCAATTAAGTAAATAACACTAAGTTTGAGCATTATTTGACAATTTGTCTTGAGTATCCAAATAAATTCATGTTCTTAATTCATAATTTCAAGTATTTCATTCACAAGTTACACAAATTATGCTCAAAATCTCAACCTCAATTTCGGCAAGCACCAACATATTAACCAAAAATTTCCCAAAGCACCTAAACCACTACTATGCATATCTATCAAGTTAAAACCTCACTTATCCACCTTTAGTCATGAAAGCATAAAACAACCACCATTTCTTACCATCCATATCATGGCCGAATACCCCAAAATCACCATAGAATTCAAAATTTTAAAATGAGCTAAGTCATATAATTAGCAATCAACCACACTAAAAAAAAATTAAAGAAAATAACATGACATTTTACCTTAATTAAGCAAAAATCAAGTGTGACCGAAAGCCTAGCTTTCCCCCATATTTTCGACAATGAAGAACAAAAGATGAGCTAAACCTTGATCTTTTCACCTTTCACTCTTTTATTTATTTATTTTTATTATAACACCAACAACATATATTATTATAATTATATTATAATACAAATATATGTATAAATTACATACACTTCAATGATCATTCCACATGGCCGCCACTACATAATAAAATGTCAATTTGACATGCAAGTCCTTATGTTTTAAAGTCACATAATACAAAGCCATTTCAAAATTTACCTAACACATTCTTAAAATTTTCTCACAAGTCCATTTCAATTAATTTCATATCAATTTGCAACAATTAAAACATTTAAAAATTCAGACATGCATAAACACATATTTTAGACAATAAATATTATATTCAAATATTTCGGTGACTCGGTTTAGCGGTCCCAAAACCACTTCCCGACTAGGGTCAAAATAAGGCTGTCACATAAAATGGGTAATCATCATCAATTTTTTTGACTAGGTGCGATGAGACACTTGTGAAACAATATTTAAAAAATAAAATTATAAAATTATTTTAAAAATGAAAATCTCGAATCTACATGAAAATCAGAGTAAAAATTGGGTTCCAAAGTCAATTATGAAGAAGGTTTTAGCACGCTTACGAAATTGGGTTCCAAAGCCAATTATGAAGAAGGTTTTAGCACGCTTGCGAAGTCCAAATTTGATACCTTACTAAATACATCTCTAAAATTTTAAAATTAAAAATTCTAGTATTTTCATTTAAATATAATCTAACACTCCACTATTTTTTCTAAATTAATGTATAATATGTATAAAATCACGAGTTAGGAAAATTTTTGAACTGATTTAAAATACTGTTTATTTTTTATCATATTATTAAATTCACATTTAAAAATAAAAATATTTAATCTAGAATTATAAGATAAAAAGTTGAAATAAAATAGAAGTTGTGATAAATTTATTTAAAAATAATTGCAATTTAATAGAAGTTGTGGTAATTATACATTTAAAATAATTAGAATTTAAATTATAATTATTAGTTAAAAATGTGTTAATTTTAAAATAGAGTTATTACTTGAATATAACACTAAGCATAAAATATAGGAAAAGTTTGTGATAATTATAATTATAAGCTACAACTATTAGTTCAAAAAGTTTGACGTGAACAAAAGTTTTGCTAATCTTATTGGTGTAAAATAAAGTTATTAATTAAATAGAATTCTAAACATCTTAATTATCATTTAATTAATATTAGATTTAATTATGTTAATTAATCATTATTTTGAATAATATTACTTTGCATTAATTACATAAAATAAAACTATATTATCAGTTGAATATGTTCAAAATGCTTTAATTATTATTTAAAATTTTTTATTGTAATAATTTGAATTGATAAGTTAATATATTTTAATTTTATTCAATAATTAAAATAAAAATATTATTTTAAGCTAATTATTTTAATTAAAATAGTATATTTTAAAAATAATTAAATATTTAATGTGTTAAATCATGCTAATTTACCCTAATAATATAAAATATATTTTCTTAAATGGCCTGTCAGTAAGATTAATTACGAAAGTGGTATGTTTTGTGGGTGGTGCCTTTCTCATAGGCAGCACTACCAATTTTTTTTAATAAATTTTAGTTTGTATTTTTTAGAATATTATTTTATTAGTGGAGGCACCACTTTTTATACCGGGTCAAAATATGGGTCAAAATACCCATGACCGCCGCGTGACCAGATCAACGTCCGATGGTCTCTATAACTCGAAACGTTTCATTAAGTCATGAATATACTTCTACATTCATCGACCTCACCATACGATGATCTGTCACCATTGCATCCCTGACATATTCGACAAACACGTTTCCCGCCTCTATCTGGTTGACTTGGAGCTACCCCATTCTTCGCATCAAGGTAGCCAACCTGTAGAATGTAGCTGAGAAGACAGATGAAATCGAAAGATGTCGTGTTTTCATCAACATGGAGTTATCCCCCTTCGCCAAATTAGTAGTCATATGACCATAGCGAAAGCCCTCGTCAAAACTTTGAGCCCATTGTCACGACTCCATGGTACCCAACCATTGTCAAAAAGGTGTGTTCGTGTGACGCTCCATGTCACTCTCAAGTCGAGTCATCCTTTGTTGGAAAATGTGTGGCTCTAGCTCGTGCACTGTGTATGTATTAAGAAAATATAAGTTACAGTCTCGCCCTAAAACATTAGGTTATATATTGAAAAGATAAAGTTATCCTTTACCCATTCTCACAACTTGTCTCCGCCAGCCTGCATTCTTATAATATTGGTGGAAGTTAGCCGCGATGTATTGGATGTAGTAAATGGATATCTATTACACACCAAAATTCCTAATGGCAGCAATTAATCATTTCCCTCTATCGGAGATGATGCAAATATTATCGTTACTAATAACATACCTCCGCAGGTTCTTAAAGAAGAATTTCAACGACTCCATGTTCTCCTTATCTCCAATGGCAAATGCTATTGGGAGCACGTTCTTGTTCCTATCTTAAACAACCGCAAGAAGTAAGATTTGTGTATATTTTTCGTATAGCTAGGTCCCATCTACTTGCACAAATAGCTTGTAGTGGGGAAATGCACGCACGCATGGATCAAACGTCTAGAACGTCTATTGAAAAATTCTTTTTCTTGGTTGTACCTGTTCATCTAGGTCGTAATAAGGTTGTGTCTGCAACTCAGTGACAGTCCGCACCATGTACTCCCACATAGCGGCTATCCATCCGTGTAACTCATTGTACGACACATCAAAATCTCCGTACAATTGCTCCATTGCCATCTGTTTAGCTATCCATGCCTTCGACTATGATACTTGATAATGGAATCGTGCCTGCATTTCGGCAATCAGTACCAAAACTTTAATGGTTGGCATGTCTTTCACCATAGGCATGATGCACGTACAGATAGTTTTGGATTCAAGTTTTCGATAATCTTCTGTCATACGTGTTGAAGTGCATGTGTGAGGCCTAACAAATTTTTGTATCTCCTATATCTACGACTTCTAGATAAATGCAGCTCGTACCAGCCAATTGCAACCTTCCACCGACCTCCAACACTCCTTAATATATAATGTTGGTTTAGACACGGTGACTTTGTAGTCCATTGATATATTCATGCTATACTATTTAATGGAAAATACACACTCTTCCTTACTTTTGAATCTTTGGCCCACGAAGAACTTCTTAAGATCGAAATCTATGACTAGCTGGTGAGCAGGTAGTATTTTAGGGTCGGGAACTCAGCCGCGTGCACCGCATCAGGGTCTATTCGCGACATATGTGCAATCGGATTATCACAATACAATGAATTTGGTTCTCGATTGAAGATGTGTTAATGTTTTCATCGTTATTCACGCCTTCGTCGTCAATATCATCTAAGACCCCGTCCACATTGGGATCACTATCAACAGCGACCTCATGATCAGAAGGATCACTACTATTGTATACATCATCACCAACCACATCAGTCTCGGATGTAGTATTAAGATTGATGTCGATCCCACACAGAGTTGATTAACTATCAACGTATGATACAGGAACCACCATACACGACTCTTGAGCTCCATGTTCTTTACCTAATGGAGTGGGATCTTCAGTTGGCTCCCCACTAGCTAATTCAGCAAATAACTGAATTGGTACATTTTGGTTGCTTCGATTCCCACTATAAAGAGTGACCATTGTCTTCACATCTTTATTGTCTATAAGTTCCATTTCGGTGAATTTTATGGGATCTGTCGAAACTGGAAACTTGTAGAAAAGTTTCGAGAACCTTGTCCTGCAACGTCTATCAATTTTTGCACTAATCCTTTCTTTCATATCATCAAACGAGATATTTCTATTAACTCTCATTGCTATTTGTTGGCGACATTCAAATATACATCTCACGGTTATTGTCAAAATTACTCCATCGAAATAAACGCATACGAAAAACTGATTCTCTATCTTCAATACTAAATTTGTTAAAAAACAAATTAAAATTCTCAAAACAATTTCGAACAGCACAAAAATACTTACATAAAAATTTGAATGAATAAAAAGAGACCAAAATTATAACGATATGCAAAATTTTTCATTCAGAAGCTAACAAAATTAATAACCTAACAAAATAACTTTTAAATAACAAAATAACAAAATTACTAACAAAACTCTCCATTCTATTTAAAAAAGAAATACACAAAAGTACATTATCCTTCTTTTTTGTTCTCCTTTCGTTCTTTCATTCTTCTCCCTATCTTCTTCCTTCCGTTCTACTAATTTTTTTAAAACTCTACTACTCAGGTCATCTTCACCTACTATAAAATAAGCTAAAATTTGACCATTGGTGCCGCCTATCAGATAAGGGTCACCAGTGACGCCTATCAGATAGGGGTTACCAATGGCACCAACCAGATAGGCTCCACTCCCCTCATACCATTGCTGTATTTGTATACGAATCGTGTACTAAATCCAAAAAAATTATAAAAAGTGGTGTCGCCTATGAGAAAAGCACCACTAATAAAAAATATTAAAAGATAAAAGAATTATTAAAATAATTGGTGGTGCTACCTATGAGAAATGCACCACCCATCAAAACATGCCAATTCCATAAATAATCTTACTGACAACCCATTTAAGAAAATAGTTTTTTTATAATTATTAGGATAAATTAGCCGTTAAATCACATATTAGAAGATAATTTTATTAATTGAGCGAACTAATTTTTTTCTAATTTCAATGATAGTTTTTTTATGGCATTCGTTTGAATCGACAAAACACAATGAAAGTATTTTATTTTATTACTAAAATAAAATAAAAAATTGATTCTTTGAGAAAAATATTCCAATCATTAGTGAAGGTCGATAAAACTCCTCCCTTAGAATATCCCTTTATTTTTAAGATTTTATTTGAAATTTATTAATAAATAAGTATGCGACAAGAGCAGATTGAATCTTAACTCGATTTTATATGAATATTGTTGTTAATGTAGAATGACATGGTTTCGAGTGCGCTGAAATGTATTATCCTCCTATTTATGGGATGAAGAGGAGGGGTTATGAGTAATTTTTAGGCGTTATGTTAACAAAAAAAAAAACAGATATGATAAAGCTTATAATGAGATTATTAAAAAAAGTATTTGACAAGAAATGTCGCTAAAATACATTATCTTCTTATTTATGGGTTAGAGAATATATACATATCTGAAACATTTTATTTATATACATACATTTATGCCTATAGTCTAATAATAAATAAAAATGATACCTTCAAAAAAATATATTAAATATACTACTAATAGAAGGAAGTTCCAAGGTCAATCAAATCATCATTCAACATCATAAAAACACAGAAGCAGCAATAGCAATATAGAAATGTGAAAAGGTTAACAACTAATAAGCTTATTATATATACTACGAAATTGTCCAAAATCCAAGGCCTTAATCGGTGTTGGATTGGAGTCTCACAAGCCCTGCTATTGTTGGGCTACCTTTTAGTACACCGAGTCGGATTGGCACATCAAAACCAGTCTTTTACACTTGAGAGATTCCAGAGGGTTTTTTTCTTTCGTCACACTCAAGACTCACTTGATACTTTCATAAACATCTAATTAGAAGACTTTTTATCTTTTCATATTTTCCTTCCAACAAAAATAAAAAGCCTACTAGCCTAGCGCTGCCACCGTCAACCGTTCAAGTTGGGAAGGCCACCAATCAATTTGCCTTCTCTTTCTCTCCCTGAAGCTAGGCATCATTCTCTTTTTAACTCCTGTCGAATGACCATCGCTGCTTATGTCACTTAGTGTCATCATCGTTGGCCGGCCGATGAAGCCGGTCAGTTCTCTTTTCTCTTTCTCACCTCGAATAGTCTTGAAAGGAATCCTGAAGCCTCGAAAAGCTATGGAGCCGAAAATGAGTACCTACTTTCTTTCTTCGATTTTCTTTGCTTCTCTGTTCTTCTTTCATTGAAGACCAAGATTGATGATATTGTTGGGAGTAAAATATGTTTCAAAAAAAGTCTCACATTCCTTGGTAAAGTCCATTAAACATTACATGCTATTTGGTTTGTAATAGAGGATGAGGTCGCATGCACGGAGAGCATTCAATTTCTCCCGTGCTTGTTTCGTTTTTGCTTTATGATATTTTATTTCCATTTTTGAACAAATGTGCTTATATGGAAAGTCAATTTTTTGTCAATTAATCATATTAATTTTGACTAAATCATCAACTTTAGTTTTTTAAATTAAAATAACGTTCATTTTTCACTAAATTTCGTTAGTGCGTGGTATCAATAATGTAACACCCCTATAACCCGTATCCCTCGCCGGAGTGGGTTATGAAGAGTTACCAATCCAAAACACTACATTTGTACATTCACACTTACATAAGTTCATTAGCAATTATATGCATAGCCAAACACAATCAAAGATCGAAATTTAGACTTATACCGACATTCAAAAGTTGCCATATTCACATGGCTTATATACAACAACATCTCAAAATATCATTCACTTAAGTCTATTCTATACATGCCATACTAGCTCCAAAACATAGTAGTACCAAAATAATAGATAGTGTGACGAGTTGCTGACAATCCCCCCCGAGCAGGTGACTGGAGTCAACAATCTATAAAACAGAGAAACGTAACAAACGAAGTAAGCTTTCATAAGCTTAGTAAGTTTTAAGCAATGCAAACAAATAAACTCAATTATACTTCGATCATTCAATTTCTCAAGAGGCCATTTTCTAGGTATATTGCCATTTGGCCGAATATACACAAGCACATAATGCACATTTAGCATTCTTATTTCACTTAATCTGAATTCATATAACATAAATAAATCAAATACTTTCACATACTTTCACACCTTGATCGAATGTATCATGATCATAGATATAGTTATAACATTTATTCACATATGTATCTATGATTCAATTCAAATCAAACTCACATATAAGTACATAATACGTACCTGGCCAACTTAACCTATTGAATGTATTCAATTTTCGTTCTAACACGAGGTATCTTAGTCTTAGACTTTTATCAAATCACTGGCATTTAGCCTGCTAGGTTTTAAACCCGAATTCATCCACCGGCATTTCACTTGCTAGGCTCGAAGCCCGATATCATTTCACCGACATTATAGCCTGCTAGGCTCGAAGGCCCGAATAGTATCTCACCGACATCATAGCCTGCTAGGCTCAAAGGCCCGAATAGTATCTAACCGACATCATAGCCTGCTAGGCTCAAAAGGCCCGAATAGTAACGTAGAATATTCAAATCAACAAGTTTCATATAACACAATCACACCAAATTAGGTACTAGCATCATTCGAATATATCATCCTACATTTTATTCACTTTTATTTCATTTCATCATTCACACTTATCATTTGAAAGTTTACACATAACATCTCACTCATATTCATCTAACACTTATCGTTTGATCATAAAAGCATATCACATTTTACTTCCATATTATATTTGCCATTCGGCCATATACATACATTACAAGTAATACTTAATTCTCATAATATGTCATGTCATTATCGAATATTATTTATGTTTAACTACTTAAAACTTACCTCGAATATTTTCGAACAGTCTCGGATTGGCTATTCAACTACTTTCTCTTTTCCCCTGTCCAACCTTGGTTCTCTATGCTGTTGAGCTAATTCAAACAAATTTAACTTATTAAAGTCCTATCATGCTAGCTTATGGCCGAATATGACAAGAAATTTAATAGATCATATAGCTACTTTTAGCTCAAATACAAAATGGTCATACACATTTTTAATCACATTAAGCAATTTAATACAATTAATTTAACATTTCCTCATGTACACCTTTATAACCGAATACACATATCAAATAAGTAACTTACCTTAACACATAACCCATGTAACACCCCGAACCCGAGACCGTCGCCGGAGTCGAACACGAGGTGTTAACAGACTTCAACCCACTTATTGAGAGTTTCCAGACAAGCTGCCAATCTGTGTACTAGTCGCTCCAAAATTCATAACTTGAGTTTTACAACTCGAAAATCAGTTTCGCAATTTTTCCCTGAAACTAAACTCATATTTCCATCTACATATTTTTTTCTGGAATTTTTGGTCAAGCCAATTAGTACAGTTTATTAGTTAAAGTCTCCCCTGTTGCAGGGATCGACAATACTGACCTTTGTGCATTACGAATTGGATATCTCCCTGTACAGGGCTTCAATACTGATGCCGTTTGTTTCTATAGAAACTAGACTCAGAGAGGAATCTACAAATATATGGCATGACTCCTAATTATCTCTGGTTAATTTACAATGATTTTCCAAATTCGGGACAGGGGATCCAGAAACCGTTCTGGCCCTGTTTCACAAGAACTTTAATATCTGTTAACTTATAACTCATATGACCATTTCGTTTCTTTTATATAAAAGTAGATTCATCAAGGTACATTTACATAATTTATTTACTATTTAATACCATTCCTACTATTTTTAGTGATTTTTCAATCTCACGTTACTGCTGCTGCCAGCACCTGTCACTAAAGCAACTATGCCTATTTCATGATTTCCCTTTGATCTAACTAGTGATTCATCATACATGTCACAAATCATGATCATGACTAGCCATACCAGAGGCTAATCATTATCCAACATCTCCCTACTACACTATTGCCATAACATGCATTTTAACACCAAAATAATCAACCATGGCATAAGGCATGGAAATCGAATTACCAAGACTTGTGACTTAACATTTGAGAACTAAATCCAACCGAGCATTTATGCCATTTTCGCATGGCTAAAAGTTTACATACCAAAGTTCAACAAAGCATATTAGCCTATACATGCCAAAATGTTCTCCTAAACCGACTACACAAAAAAAATACCAAAAGTTGCTAGCCGGTGTGATGACTCCAACGACGATCACGAGCACGCAAAAAGGACGAGTCCGAGAAACCTAAAATGGCGACAAGTAAACACCGGGTGAGTATATAACTCAGTAAGCCATAAGCATTATATTGTCGTTCAGTAATAATATACCATAAAAGAAAATAATTAGTGCGGGATTAAAATCCTCCATCCACACCCCAAACGGTACTATAATTCTTTAGGCATTTCGGTTTAGTCACATACCAAGCCCTACTTGATATTTCATACATTACGCCATATGACATTGCATGCATTTATTTTCGAGCATAATCACCACATAGATCAAGACTTACCAAACCAAAATTCCAAATATAAATAAAATGTCCATTCCTCATGAGCTCAAGGTGTTTACTCGTACCGCTGTCCATGATTGACTCGGTAAGGCCGCGCACATAGAACATGTACGTTTATTAGAGGATGTGCAATAAGCCCGCACACTTAGTGCTTAATAGTCGAACTCGCACACTTAGTGCTATATAATCAAACTTGCACACTTAGTGCTGTATAATTTGAACCCGCACACTTAGTGCCAATTTGTGATTATAAATGTTTACACCGCACACTTAGTGCCGAAACCGATCATTCAATACATCTCACCTCTTTTCTTTCAATTCAATATTTTTATCACCACATACATACATGTTTATATATATATTCTACCATTCCATTCAGCATCATTACTTGGACATTACGACCCTTTAAATTAGTACAAAATAAGTGCTTAATGACTTACCTTATATCGGATGAAATGATTCCCAATCTACTACTCGATTATCTTTGCTTTGCCTTTGCTTGGTTCTCCTCTTTGATGTCTTGATCTAAAATGAATACATTTAGTAGTTTAATCTTCTTGCTGGATTTTTATGTGTATAACTTAATGGTTTTCACCCCATTTCACAACTATCTTTGTTCAAAATATCAAAATCTCAACCAACATTTGTTTAATGCTTCAAGGCCGAATGCATGGTCACCATTAAGCTAATCTAGTCTCAAGTATTTTAATCCTAACATACAACATCATGAATCAACTCAACCTTATAAGCCAATATTACTCCTACAACCGATTGTAAGGAGTTAACAAAGAAAATATATTTTACAAACATATACACCCATATGGCCGATTTTACCAAATCAAATTTAACCTTACTTATCTCAAATTTTCATTTCATACTATCATCCCCATGACATAGCAAGGTTTTGAATCATGGACTAATTAGAACTAAAACTAACAACTAAGAACATGCATGAATCTCATGGCACCATATTAAACATACCTTAATCTAGCTACAAGGATGGCCAACCTATTCCAAACCAACCATGAGCAAGGACCCTTTCTTCTCCCTTGAGATTTTCGGCCAAAGGATGAAAAAAAAGATGAACAAAGCTTTTTTTTTTTTTTTTTTCTTTCTCACTTGCACGGCAATGGGGAGGGAGGGAAAGCCTTCACACACACTTTTTTTTTATTACTCATGCCTTATTTTATTTATTTCAACATAAAACACTCACCCAACATGTTTCATGACATGTCTTGCCCATGCTTCCTTGTCATGGCCGGCCACTAGCACTTGGGGGATTTTGACATGCAAGTCCTCCCTTTTGACTACATGTACTATTAGGTCCTTATAGACTAGCCTATCATTTTTCAAAAGTGACATACAAGTCCTACTAACTGAATTCACATGCAATCGACTAAACCGAAGCTTGAAATTTTCACACATTCGTAAATACATATTCTAGACAATAAATATTACGTTCAAACATTTTGGTGACTCGGTTTAGTGGTCCCGAAACCACTTCCCGACTAGGGTCAATTTTGGGCTGTCACAACCCACATAGCCAAAGTACATATAACCCTAATGACCGAATATGTATATCACCAAAATTCCTATGACTTAACCTTTAACCTTCATAGCCGAATGTTCATTGTATACCTAGTTCACATACACAAACACAAAACTCATATGGCTTATCATAATTTCATATACATATCTTAACCATATAGCCGAATCATCAAATAGATATTTATTCACGTTCCCTTAACACATATTGATCAACTAGTCCAACATTGTATCATGAGTATATTCGGCTTTCACACATATTAAACATAGTAATAATCATGCACATTATAATCAAAGTGCAATTAATCCCATACACAAAAATATACGACACTTCATTTCCATCTACTTATATACACGTATCACATAAGACCATTTCATACTTTCTATCACTTAAATAAACAACAAATTTTCCAATTAATTTCTTAAGTCCACATTCGGCATCTATATCCACATAAAAACATTAGCCGATTACTATAATCATCTAATTCAAACTTTCAATAATCTCACTTTGCAAACAATCACTCATTTCATTCACCAAAATGTCATTCGGTAATTATTCAAACAGAATTATCATTTAAACATTTTTTTAACATTTAACAAAATCTACTTACTTTAACACAATAACCGATTATCATTTTTCACCTAAATAACACATACATATCATGCTAGCACATAACACCATGACCGAATGCTCTCATCTTTTATTTATTCAATTAAACCATTCCTTGACCAAATATTACATTCGACCATGGAATAAGCTAATTTAACAAATAAACACATACTTCCAACAATTAACAAGAATTTTTACAACTTAACACTGATACCCGAATAACATTTTAAACACTTATTCAATTCATTAACTATTTGATCATTCGGCAATTATATCTCCCATTCAAGCCTTATTTTTAACTACCATGTACAATTCTTGCATTATACTCTAATAGTCGATTGCCATTTATTTATCTAACCACAACTATCCTTATTCATCAAGCTCAACTCATCTATCATCACATTTAATACCAAAAACATCAAACACCTTCAAAGACACTCAAACAACCCATAGCCAAATGCATCACTTCAAACCAATAACAAAAATTGAGTCATGGGCTATGAAAGGAGCTTACTAATTAACTCAATTTCAGATAAATTATCAAGAAATAAAATCAAACATACCTCCAATTAGATTCACCAAGGCCGAATATCAAAGAGCCTTTTGTTTTACCTTGTTCTTTAGATTTCGGCAAAATGAAAGAAAGAATGGATGAAAACTTTGTTTTCATCACCTATTTACTTTTATTAATTAATATAGTTCCTCTTATAAAATCATTAAATATTATAATACTAATATGCAATGCATATAATATCCATTAAGTTATTATTTTACTAACACAAAATACATATATTACTTATCATCTATCATCATTGTCGTCCACTAATTTAATAGTGGTCCATTTGACATGCAAGTCCTCCTTGTAATATACCATGCGTTATTCGGCCCTCTAAATTCTACCTATCACATTTTTAAGTTTTATCACACAAGTCCTTTTTAACAATTCCACATCCAAAAGACAAAATCAAAGCATGAAATTTTCACACATGCAATTTCACATATAATAGACATATAATATAACAATTAATTATTTTTGTGACTCGGTTTTGTGGTCCCGAAACCACTTTTCGATTAGGGTCAAATTAGGGCTGTCACATATAAATATCTTATGTTAAATATGACTATTATTTTCAGTCAAATTTGAAAAATAATATTTCAGTTAAACTCTGTTTACTTGTTTCAATTAAACACTGATTAGTTTAGATTATTTTATTATTATTTGACTTATGAATTTAGCCTATAAATAGGCTCTTTTACAAGCTTAGAAAACACACCCATTAGAGATTAGAACTCATAACACATTTAGAGAATTTTGTGTTTACATTTTGAGGGTTCTTTGTTTTCGGGTTTTCAGAATTTAGTTTTTATCTCCATCTTTTGTACTCTTCGTTCTTGTGACAGCCCTAATGTGACCCTAGTAGGGAAGTGGTTTCGGGACCACAAAACCGAGTCATAAAAATAACTAACCGTCATATTTGATGCTTATTTTATATATATATATGCATGTGTGAAAATTTCATATTTGAATTTTGTTAATTGAAAGTGAATTTTAGTAAATAGGACTTATGTGAGAAAATTTAGAAATGTGCTAGGCAAATGTAAAGTGGCCTATTAATGCATGTTATAAAAATGATGGGTTTGCATGTCAAATTAACCAAAATTTGAGCTAGTGGCCGGCCATGCTATGGGTCATAACATATTATAAACATGTTGTGTTAATGTTTTATGTTAGAAATAATAAAATAAAAGGGTTAGTAATAAAATAAGGAGATGAAGGGTGATGAAAACAAAGAAAAGAAAAAAAAAAGTGTTCATCCTTTAACATCTTTGGCCGAAAATTTCAAGGAGAAAGGAAGGAGAAAGGAGTTCTCTTACTTCATGTTCGGCTTGGATGAGGATTAGGAAGAGGTAAGTATCTTGAAATTCTTGGAAAATTATGTATAAAGAAGGTGGTTAGTTCAAGTTCTATTCATTCCATGGATTAAATTTTGATTGATTGGAGGTTTGATATTCGGCCAAGTAGTTTGAAGCTCTTAGTACATATATTTTTTTTTCTTCCTTCTTGAAGGTTGAAATTGGGTTGTTCCTAAGGGGTGCCGAATGGGGTCATTGAAGGGCCTTGAGGAACAATATGTGTGGCTTGGGTTATAACATTCAGCCATGGCAGTAAATAGAAGTGATAAATGGTAGTTAGGTGAAGTAGAGTCTAGCAAATGAGCACATATGTGCATTAGTTACTAAATGGAGAAAAATCGGCTAACAAGTGTGTACTAAGGCCGAATATAATTTTGGATATTATTGGGCAATGTATGTGTTTTAAATTAATGGAATGGAGAGGATGCTTTAATTGTGTTATGAACAATTATATGTTAAATTAAGGTTTGCTAAGCTAGCTATTAAGGTGAAGTGCAAATGTTAGTAATTGATTGCTAGTGTATATATGTGTACTAGCCGAGTTTTGAATTTGAATAATGGTTTGAGCACCATGTGTGGTATTGAGATTGTTTGAGTGAATTCATAGATATTTATATGATGAATTCGTTGTAGATATACATGCTTAAATAAGATGCACACATGAATGAATAGATAGATTGGTGTTGCATGTATTCGGTTATAGGCAAGCATAATGATGACTCTATCTTGACTTAGATAATCGGCTCAAGGAGAATATTAGCCAATATGTTGAATTTGGTTCATGATTTCATAAATATGACTCTAATGTCTAATATATATATATATAGACTAAGTACCTTGAATTTCTCTTGATGTTCAAGATGATTAAATCAATTTATTTGTTAAATTAAGCTCAAGAGCAAAGGGGAACTAAATCTGATAAAGGGAAGGAAAAAGTAATTGAATAGTCGTTGAAAACGTTCGACAATATCCGAGGTAAGTTTTCGAGTAATGGAACTTAGATTATGATTCGATTAGATCATGTTATAAGCAAATCAATCATGCTCTTTGTATGTGGCTATTGAGCCGAAAATGATAATGCTTGATAAGTGACTTGTGTTTGAATTCTAGTTATGAAAATGAAATATAGATGTGTCATGATTTAATGATATGTGCATGAATATTCGGATGATAACCGGGCTAAGTCCCGAAGGCATTTGTGCGAGTTGCTATATCCGGGCTAAGTCCCAAAGGAATTTGTGCGATTACTATATCCGGGCTAAGTCCTGAAGGCATTTGCGCGAGTTACTATAACCGGGCTAAGTCCCGAAGGCATTTGAGCGAGTAGCTATATCCGCTAAATCTCAAGGTACTTGGTTTGGGAATAAGCAATCTTGCTGTAATAATTTCAATTAATACGCCGTAAAACCCCAACGATGAGGTATGTTTTGTATATGCATTGGAATAATTGATTCCTTTTAAATAGTATTCGCTCAATCGATTAACAAGCTTAGGCCTTTAGTCAAGTTGATTCCTTATGTATGAATATAAGGGTTGGAAATGTGAAGTAGGTATGATTGTGAGAATATGTGTATATGAAATTATTCGTTTAGTCATATGAATGCTATACTTCAGTTGTGCATGATTTCATTACTCAAAACTTACTAAGCATTAAATGCTTATTCCGTTTCTTTGATACTTTGTTTTATAGATTTTAACTAATAAACTGTACTAATTGGCTTGACCAAAAATTCTAGAAAACAATTTGTAGATGGAAATATGAGTCTAGTTTCAGGAAAAATTTACAGAATCGGTTTTCGAGTTTTGGAACTCGAGATATGATTTTAAGGTGACAAGTGATGCGATTAGCCGACTTGTCCGAAATTTTAAAATGGATCTGCAAATAAATGAATCAAGTCTGTTAGCACCTCGTGTTCGACTCCAAGAACGGTCTCGGGTAAGGGGTGTTACAATTTTATTGGTATCAGAGCTACGGTTTAGTCGATTCTAGGACTACCGTAATACGTTTGGGTCTAGCTATACATGCCATTATGTGTTTATTGATAGTGTGGTGATTTCTGACAGTTAAAAATGTATTTACTTATAGTAATGGACCCCGATCCCAACCGAGTGGTAGCTGATGATGTTGAGAGTGTAGCGCTGCTCCAAATAAGAAGGGGCAATGCGGCGGACTCTCAACCTATTGCTAGTAATCAGAATGATGAAGCTAGACAAGCTTTTTATAGCGTGATGAATGATTGGTTCAACCAATACATTCAAACTAATACGGCTGTTCCACAACCTCCATTCCCGACTAATACAACCCCCGCACCTACAATACCTCCGATGAATCGACCAAATAAGGTCAAATAAGCCCCAGCTTGATGAATCGAAAACACGGGCTACTAAATTTAAAGCTACGGACAGCGATGATGCCGAACAAGCTAAATTTTGGTTGGACAACACTATTCGGGTACTCGATGAACTATCTTGCACACCCGATGAATGCCTAAAGTGTACTATCTCCGTACTACGTGATTCCGCCTACTATTGGTGGAATACGTTGATTTCTGTTGTGCCCAGAGAGCAAGTAACTTGGGAGTTTTTCCAAACCGAGTTTGAAAAAGTATATCGTCGAGATTCATTGATCAAAACCGAAGGAATTTCTTGAACTTAAACAAGGATCCATGTTTGCCATTCGATTACGAACGAAAGTTTGTAAGGCTTAACCGACGCGAGAATGCATTTCTTCAGAAGCTGTGATGTGTAAACGTTTCGACGATGGACTGAACGATGATATAAAGCTGTATGTTGGCATTTTAGAAATCCGAGAATTTGTGGTACTTGTCGAACGAGCTCGCAAAGTCAAGAGCTCGATGAAGGAGAAAAGAAAAGCTGATATGGGAGCAAAGGAGTTTCGTAAGAGATCTTCGGGAAAGCCCTTTCAATAGTCATCGAAGAAATTTAGAGATGACTTAGGCCGGTCTAGAGACACTTCGGGTTTTTCTAGACGAGATCGCGATCGACCCCCTGTGAGTACACGAGTCACGTCGGTCGCCAGTGTTGGAAATGATCGTCGAGATAGAACAGAGTGCCAGTATTGTGGTAAATGGAATTCGGGAAATTGTAGATTCCATGACCGCTCCTGTTATAAGTGTGGATCAGCTGACCACTTTATCAAGGATTGCCCGAGACTGTCTGAACAGAATGTAAATCAGAGTGGGAAACCGGGTACTACTACTGCTCGAGATAGACCATCTAAGAATGCGGGAAATCCTAGTGGGGGTCAGAGAGGATCTAGAGATGCTACAACCAGATCTGAGGCTCGTGCTCCTGCCAGAGCTTATGCTATACGCGCACGCGAGGATGCTTCTTCGCCAGATGTTATTACCGGTACTTTTACTCTCTTTGATACTAATGTGATTGCTTTGATTGACCCTGGCTCTACTCATTCTTATATATATGAAACCCTAGCATCTAGTAAGACTTTACTTGTTGAGTCTACTGAGTTCGTAATTCGAGTGTCGAATCCCTTGGGTCATTATGTACTTGTTGACAAAGTGTGTAAGAAATGTCCCCTAGTAATCCGAGGTTCCTGTTTTCCGGCCGATTTGATGCTTTTACCGTTTGATGAATTTGATGTTATCCTCGGTATGGATTGGTTGACCGTACATGATGCAATTGTAAACTGCAAAAGAAAAACCATTGATTTGAGGTGTGTAAACAACGAGATAATCCGAGTTGAGTCTATAGACTTGAATGGGTTGCCAGCTGTAATATCATCGATGTTGGCTCAGAAATATATAAGAAAGGGGTGTGAAGCATACCTTGCGTATGTACTTGATGACAAAGAGTTAGAAAAGAAGCCTGAATCTGTGCCGGTGGTTTGTGAATATCTGGATGTTTTTCCCGAAGAATTACCGGGTTTACCACCTATTCGGGAGGTAGAGTTTAGTATTGAGCTTGTACTTGGGACTACACTGATTTCGATAGCTCCGTATCGTATGGCACCAACGGAATTGAAGGAATTGAAAGCTCAGTTGCAAGAGTTGATGGATAGAGGTTTCGCTCGACCAAGTTTCTCACCTTGGGGTGCACCAGTATTGTTTGTGAAAAAGAAGGACGGAACCATGAGGTTGTGCATCGACTATCGTCAGCTGAATAAGGTGACAATAAAGAATAAATATTCGATACCGCGTATTGACGATTTGTTTGATCAACTAAAGGGAGCCTCAATGTTTTCAAAGATAGATTTGAGATCGGGTTATTATCAGTTGCGAATTCAGGATTCGGATATACCCAAAATTGCTTTCAGAACGAGATACGATCACTACGAGTTCTTAGTGATGCCGTTTGGGCTCACTAATGCCCCTGCAGTATTTATGGATTTGATGAATCGAATCTTCAGACCGTATTTGGATCGATTTGTAGTTGTGTTTATCGATGATATTTTGGTCTATTCGAGAAATGAAACCGATCATGCTGAACACCTGGGATTAGTGTTGCAAATTTTACGGGATAAGCAGTTATATGCTAAGCTCAGTAAGTGTGAGTTCTGGTTAAGAGAGTTGAGCTTCTTGGGTCATGTGGTATCTGCATTGGGTATTCGAGTTGATCCGAGCAAAATTTCAGCCATGCTTAACTGGAAGCCTCCGAGAAATATTACTGAGGTTCGGAGCTTTTTGGGACTAGCCGGCTACTACAGACGGTTTGTAAAGGGTTTCTCGATGATAGTCACACCAATGACGAAGCTACTTCAAAAAGATGTTAAGTTCGAATGGACGGAAAAATGTTAGAAAAGTTTCGATCAACTGAAAACTTATTTGACTGAAGCTCCAATTCTAGTGCAGCCCGAGTCAGGCAAAGAGTTTGTCATTTATAGTGATGCATCCCTACTTGGGTTGGGTTGCGTATTGATGCAAGAAGGTCGAGTTGTGGCCTATGCGTCGAGATAATTGAAACCACATGAGAAAAATTATCCGACCCACGATCTCGAGCTAGCTTCCATCGTATTCGCTTTGAAAATATGGCGACATTACTTATTTGGTGAGAAGTGCCATGTATATTCGGATCACAAAAGTCTCAAATATTTGATGACTCAAAGAGACTTGAATCTGCGACAACGGCGTTAGCTTGAGTTGTTGAAAGATTATGAGCTTGTCATTGACTATCACCCGGGAAAGGCTAATGTGGTTGCAGATGCTTTAAGTCATAAATCACTATTTGCTTTACGAGCTATGAATGTACACTTATCTGTTCCATCTGACAATGTGTTAGTAGCAGAATTAAAGGCCAAACCATTGTTGATTCATCAAATTCGTGAAGCTCAGAAAGTCGATGATGAATTAGTTGCAAAACAGGCTGAATGTGTTCCGAATATGGAATCGGAGTTTCAAATTGATGATGACGATTGTTTGAGGTTCAGAAGTTGTTTATGTGTTCCAAGAAATTCAGAACTTATTTCGATGATTCTGAACGAAGCTCATTGTAGCCGAATGTCAATTCACCCGGGGAGTACGAAAATGTACAACGATCTGAGACGTCAGTTTTGGTGGCATGGTATGAAACGAGACATTTCCGATTTTGTTTCGAAGTGTTTAATATGTCAGCAAGTGAAGGCGGAACATCAAGTGCCTACGGGTTTACTTCAGCCGATCATGATACCTGAATGGAAATGGGATCGAGTCACGATGGATTTTGTATCTGGGTTGCCAGTATCGGCAAATAAGAAAGATGCGATTTGGGTTGTTGTTGATAGACTGACTAAGTCGGCTCACTTTATCCCCATACGTACGAATTTTTCATTGGATAAACTAGCTGAATTGTATGTTTCTCAGATTGTGAGATTACACGGGGTACCTATTTCTATTGTGTCGGACAGAGATCCGAGATTCACCTCGCAATTTTGGAAGAAATTGCAAGAAGCTTTGGGTACCAAGCTGCATTTTAGCACTGCTTTTCATCCCCAAACCGATGGTCAATCCGAGCGGATAATTCAGATACTCGAGGATATGTTGAGATGTTGCATCCTTGAGTTTAGTGGTTCATGGGAACGGTATTTACCTTTGATTGAATTCGCTTACAACAATAGTTTTCAATCCAGTATTAAGATGGCACCTTACGAGGCTTTGTACGGTCGTAAATGCCGTACACCATTGTTTTGGACCGAGCTCTGTGAAAGTAAAATTTTCAGAGTTGATTTGATTAAAGATGCTGAACAGAAAGTAAAAGTAATCCGTGAAAGTTTGAAGGCAGCCACAGATCGCCAGAAGTCGTACGCGGATTTGAAACGAAAAGACATTGAGTATCAGGTGGGAGACAAAGTGTTTCTCAAAGTTTCACCTTGGAAAAAGATACTCAGATTTGGGCATAAGGGCAAATTGAGTCCGAGGTTCACCGGGCCATATGAAATATCCAAACGAGTTGGTCCAGTTGCGTATAGATTGATTTTATCCCCTGAACTTGAAAAGATTCACGACGTCTTCCATGTTTCGATGCTTCGACGTTATAGATCTGATCCATCGCACATAATTAATCCATCAGAGGTTGAAATTCAATCCGATATGAGTTATGAAGAAGAACCAATTCGTATCCTAGCTCGTGAAGTGAAAGAGTTACGTAACAAAAAGGTTCCGTTAGTAAAGGTATTATGGCTCAAACACAGGATCGAAGAAGCTACTTGGGAAACCGAGAACTCTATGAAAGAACGTTACCCAAACCTATTTACCGGTAAGATTTTCGGGGACGAAAATTTCATAAAGTAGGGGAGAGTTGTGACAGCCCTAATGTGACCCTAGTAGGGAAGTGGTTTCGGGACCACAAAATCGAGTCATAAAAATAACTAACCGTCATATTTGATGCTTATTATATATATATGCATGTGTGAAAATTTCATATTTGAATTTTGTTAATTGAAAGTGAATTTTAGTAAATAGGACTTATGTGAGAAAATTTAGAAATGTACTAGGCAAATGTAAAGTGGCCTATTAATGCATGTTATAAAAATGATGGGTTTGCATGTCAAATTACCCAAAATTTGAGCTAATGGCCGGCCATGCTATGGGTCATAACATATTATAAACATGTTGTGTTAATGTTTTATGTTAGAAATAATAAAATAAAAGGGTTAGTAATCAAATAAGGAGATGAAGGGTGATGAAAACAAAGAAAAGAAAAAAAAAAGTGTTCATCCTTTAACATCTTTGGCCGAAAATTTCAAGGAGAAAGGAAGGGGAAAGGAGTTCTCTTGCTTCAAGTTCGGCTTGGATGAGGATTAGGAAGAGGTAAGTATCTTGAAATTCTTGGAAAATTATGTATAAAGAAGGTGGTTAGTTCAAGTTCTATTCATTCCATGGATTAAATTTTGATTGATTGGAGGTTTGATATTCGGCCAAGTAGTTTGAAGCTCTTGGTACATATATTTTTTTTTCTTCCTTCTTGAAGGTTGAAATTGGGTTGTTCCTAAGGGGTGCCGAATGGGGTCATTGAAGGGCCTTGAGGAACAATATGTGTGGCTTGGGTTATAACACTCGGCCATGGTAGTAAATAGAAGTGATAAATGGTAGTTAGGTGAAGTAGAGTCTAGCAAATGAGCACATATGTGCATTAGTTACTAAATGGAGAAAAATCGGCTAACAAGTGTGTACTAAGGCCGAATATAATTTTGGATATTATTGGGCAATGTATGTGTTTTAAATTAATGGAATGGAGAGGATGCTTTAATTGTGTTATGAACAATTATATGTTAAATTAAGGTTTGCTAAGCTAGCTATTAAGGTGAAGTGCAAATGTTAGTATTTGATTGCTAGTGTATATATGTGTACTAGCCGAGTTTTGAATTTGAATAATGGTTTGAGCACCATGTGTGGTATTGAGATTGTTTGAGTGAATTCATAGATATTTATATGATGAATTCGGTTGTAGATATACATGCTTAAATAAGATGCACACATGAATGAATAGATAGATTGGTGTTGCATGTATTCGGTTATAGGCAAGCATAATGATGACTCTATCTTGACTTAGATAATCGGCTCAAGGAGAATATTAGCCAATATGTTGAATTTGGTTCATGATTTCATAAATATGACTCTAATGTCTAATATATATATATATATATAGACTAAGTACCTTGAATTTCTCTTGATGTTCAAGATGATTAAATCAATTTATTTGTTAAATTAAGCTCAAGAGCAAAGGGGAACTAAATCCGATAAAGGGAAGGAAAAAGTAATTGAATAGCCGTTGAAGACGTTCGACAACATCCGAGGTAAGTTTTCGAGTAATGGAACTTAGATTATGATTCGATTAGATCATGCTATAAGCAAATCAATCATGCTCTTTGTATGTGGCTATTGAGCCGAAAATGATAATGCTTGATAAGTGACTTGTGTTTGAATTCTAGTTATGAAAATGAAATATAGATGTGTCATGATTTAATGATATGTGCATGAATATTCGGATGATAACCGGGCTAAGTCCCGAAGGCATTTGTGCGAGTTGCTATATCCTGGCTAAGTCCCGAAGGAATTTGTGCGAGTTACTATATCCGGGCTAAGTCCCGAAGGCATTTGCGCGAGTTACTATAACCGGGCTAAGTCCCAAGGCATTTGAGCGAGTAGCTATATCGGCTAAATCCAAGGTACTTGGTTTGGGAATGAGCAATCTTGCTGTAATAATTTCAATTAATACGCTCGTAAACCCCAACGATGAGGTATGTTTTGTATATGCATTGGAATAATTGATTCCTTTTAAATAGTATTCGCTCAATCGATTAACAAGCTTCCGGCCTTTAGTCAAGTTGATTCCTTATGTATGAATATAAGGGTTGGAAATGTGAAGTAGGTATGATTGTGAGAATATGTGTATATGAAATTATTCGTTTAGTCATATGAATGCTATACTTCAGTTGTGCATGATTTCATTACTCAAAACTTACTAAGCATTAAATGCTTATTCCGTTTCTTTGATACTTTGTTTTATAGATTTTGGTTCGTCAGCTAGCGGATTCGGGAGTGTCAAAGTCGAAGTCATCCACACTATCAAAGCCCTTTTGGTACTCTTTTAGTTGAACTCTGAAAATGGCATGTATAGGACTACCCTTTTGTTGTTGGTCATGTACCTTTCGGTAATGTATATATTTGGATAGCCATGCCAAAATGGCTTATATATATTTTGAGCATAGCGATATAATCATTTTGTATGTTGTTCATGGAGTGTTATGGAAATGTTGGTAACGATTAGCCATTGGAATGGTTAATCACGATCATTTTGCTGCTATGTATGACAAAATTTTAGTTGATCCATGGAAAACCATGAAAGAGGTAAAGTTTACCTTAAAAACAGATGTTGACAGCAGCAGTGACGTGGATTTGAAAAATCGCTAAAAATAGTAGGAATGTAATTAAATAGTGAATAAATTATGTAATCGAACCTTGATGAATCTATTTTCATATGAAAGTGACAAAATGATCATATGAGCCATATTTTATGAGATGTTTAAGTTTTCGTGAAACAGGGCCAGAGCAATTTCTGGATCCCCTGTTCCGACTTTGGAAATTCACTATAAATTAACCAGAGATAATTAGAAGTCATTCCCTATATGTACAGATTCCTTTTCGAGTTTAGTTTCTTTAGAAACAAACGGCATAAGTATTGACGCCCTGTACAGGGAGATATCTAAGTCGTAATGCATGAAGGTTAGAGTAGTTGAACCCTGAAACAGGGGAGACTTTAACTAATAAAATGTACTAATTGGCTCAACAAAAAATTCTAGAAAACAATTTGTAGATGGACATATGAGTCTAGTTTCAGGAAAAATTTACGGAACTGGTTTTCGAGTTTTGGAACTCGAGATATGATTTTTAAGGTGACAGTGATGCAGTTAGCCAGCTTGTCTAGAAATTTTTAAAATGGACTGTGCAAATAAATGAATTAAGTCTGTTAGTGTAACACCCCAAACCCGTGACCGTCACCGGATTTGACCACGAGGTGTTACCGGGCTTACTTTACTTATTCCTCTCTTGGAAATTTTTTTTTTGTTTTCCTTTTTCTGTTCCAGGCAGGCTAGTTAACTGCGTCACTGCCACCTTAAAAATCATATCTCGAGTTCCAGAACTCGAAACCCAAATCCGTAAATTTTCCCTGAATTTAGACTCATATATCCATCCATGGATTTATTTCTAGAATTTTTGGTCAGGCCAATTGGTACAGTTTATTAGTTAAAATCACCCTTGTTTCAGGGTTCGACTACACTGACCTTTGCGCATTACGACCTGGATATCATCTCGTACAGAGCTCTAATGCTCATGCTGTTTGTTTCTAATGAAACTAGACTCAAAGGGGAATCTATGCATATAAGGCATGACTTCTAATTGTTTCTGGATAATTTATGGTAAATTTTCAAAGTCGAAACAGAGGATCCAGAAACTGTTCTGGCCCTGTCTCACGAAATCTTGAATATCTCTCAAAATACAGCTCATATGGTCGTTTCGTTTCATCCATATGAAAATAGACCCATCAAGCTTCGAGTACATAATTTTCTTAGCAATTAATTCCACTTTTACTATTTTGGTGATTTTTGATCTCATATCACTGCTGCTGTCCGCAACAGTTACTGCAGTAGACTATGCCAATTTCATGAATCTTTCCTTGGCCTTACTAATCATTCATCATACATGGCACAACTATGGCCACCTTATCAAAATTAAGGTTTCTAAGACCCGTGGCTATAGGTTCTAGCATCCCACTCAAACGACCACATAGGCCATTTTCACATGGCTTAAAGTTTACAACCCAAAATTCAACAAAACAAAATAGCCCATACATGCCAAATGTTCTCCTAGGTTGACTAAGAAGACAATACCAAAATTGCTCGCCGGTGTGATGACTTCGTTGACGACTCGAGCACACAAAATAGACGAGTCCAAGAGACCTAAAATGGGTGACAAGAAAACACCGAGTGAGTTTATAACTCAGAAGTCATAAGCATTCGACAACCATCCATTAATAAAATTATCACAACATGAAACAATAAACGAGGTTAGGTACTCCATCCATGTCGAAACTATACCATAATTCCTCGGACCTTTCGGTTCAATCTCATACCAAGTCATACATCCACATTTCATATTCTATTCAATAAGATATTTGAGGCATTTTACACACCAACTCATTTTCACCACAATCATACAATTGCAATCATCACATAGATTTAAAGCTTACCAAGCTCATCCCCGAACATGAACATAGTGCCTATTCGCCATGAGCTCAAGGTACTTACCCAATCCGCTGTCCGTGATCAACTCGATAATATCGCACACTCAGTGCCAATAGAGATGCAAAAGCATATAGTGAGTCCGCACACTTAGTGCTATATAATCAGCTCGCACACATAGTGCTATATAATCAAATTCACACACTTAGTGCTGTACAAATTTTAAACCCGCACACTTAGTGCCAATCTTGTCACCGTGTCCATTTATACCCGCACACTTAGTACCGAGACCAATACTTTATGCATTTTACTACCTTTATACATTCAACGATGGCATCATTCCATACACATACATTTCCATTTACACATCAATTCATTAAACACAATTGCATATATATTATGATCATTTAAATCAATACCAAATATATGCTTAATGACTTACCTTGTTTTGGGTGGAACGGTTCCAAATCGGCTACTCGTTTGCTTTCTCCTTTTCTTTGTCCGATTTAGTTCCCCTTTGCTCTTGAGCTAAATCAAACAATTTACCTCTCCATCAAACACAAACATACGGCATTCATATACATTATTATGATTATTGCCGAATACTTAACACAACTAAGCTGAAAATTTACTCAATCTCATCTTAATTTATTGCTACTTATTCATCCAAATTTCCAATACAAGGTATTTAACACCTATGCCCATTTATAGCCCATATGGCAGAATGTTTCATTCATTTCCCAACCAGCCATTCAACAAATTTTCAACCTCATTACCACCCTTTTATGTCTAATTGTCTAAATGAGATCATCAACATGCCTAACTATAGCCGAATGTGCAACATTAATCTAGCATTCCCATTGCATTTAACACTCAACATTTACCACATCTAGGCCGACTTTGCTAGCACACAAGCCTTTGGCGAATGTCCTTGACCTCTAGTCACCCAAAATTTCTTTGTTCTTTAAAATTCATCCAAGACCACATTCGCACCTCCAACTAATAATTTAGATGTTCTCAAGTTCATTCACAAGTAAAATTATACAACACCTTAAGCATTAAACATTTTTCAACATGAAACAATAACATGACCGAATACTCATGCACATACATTCATAAAGGGAACTCAAATGACACCAAAATCTCCTTTCCAAAGTGCATATATGCCCATACATACGGCAACTACCATTCTTGTCTCCCAACCATGAATCCATGAGTTTTGTTATGGGTTAGCTAGACTATACACTTATCAACTTTAATCTCAATATCAATTAGTAAACAAAAATCACAATGCATACCTTTCCATTGAAATAGCTATGGCCAAATGCCTTGGTTTCTTTTAAAACTTTCCTTTCTCAATTTCGCAATGAAGAAGAAGAAAGATGAGCATTCCTTCCCTTTCTCTCCTCACTCACGGCAATGGCAAGGTAAAATGGTGAACAAAAACCTTTTTTTTTTTCTTTTCTTTCTCTCTAGCTACAAAGACAATGGGGGGCATCCATGCTCATTTTTTTGTTCATTTCTTTAATGCTAGTTTTATTTTATGACTTCCTACATACACCACTAGCAAAACATGTTGGAAACATGTTTCCTTGCCCATAATCTTGTCATGGCGGCCATTAGCTAATATAAAGGGAATTTGACATGCAAGTCCACCCTTTGATTACATGCACTAATAGGCCACTTACATTTGCCTAGCACATTTCTAAGTTTTCTCACATAAGTCCTAATCACTAAAATTCATCTACAATTAAGCAAAATCCAAACATGAAATTTTCACACATTCATATTCACATATTCCAGACAATAAATATTACGTTCGAACATTTCGGTGACTCGGTTTAGCGGTCCCGAAACCACTTCCCGACTAGGGTCAATTTTGGGCTGTCACAACTCTCCCCCACTTAAGAAATTTTCGTCCCCAAAAATCTTACTGGTAAATAGGTTTGGGTATCGCTCTTTCATAGAGTTCTCGGGTTCCCAAGTAGCTTCTTCTATCCCGTGTTTGAGCCATAACACTTTCACTAGCGGAACCTTTTTGTTTCGCAACTCTTTCACTTCACGTGCTAGGATACGAATCGGTTCTTCTTCATAGCTCATATTGGCTTGAATTTCAACTTCTGATGGAGTGATTACGTGCGACGGGTCGGACCTATACCGTTGAAGCATCGAGACATGGAAAACGTTGTGGATCTTTTCAAGCTCAGGGGGTAAAATTAATCGGTACGCTACTGGTCCAACTCGTTCGGATACTTCATACGGACCGATGAATCTCGGACTCAATTTGCCCTTACGGCCAAATCTAAGCACCTTCTTCCAGGGTGAGACCTTGAGAAATACCTTGTCTCCAACCTGATATTCAATGTCTTTTCTTTTCAAATCCGCATACGACTTTTGGCGATCCGAAGCAGCTTTCAAACTTTCACGAATTACTCGAACTTTTTGCTTGGCATCCTTAACCAAATCAACCCCGAAGATTTTACCTTCACTAAGTTCAGTCCAGAATAATGGGGTACGGCATTTACGACTGTATAAAGCCTCGTAAGGCGCCATCTTAATACTTGACTGAAAACTATTGTTGTAAGCGAATTCAATCAAAGGTAAATACCGTTCCCATGAACCACTAAACTCAAGGATGCAACATCTCAACATATCCTCGAGGATTTGAATTATCTGTTTGGATTGACCATCGGTTTGGGGATGAAAAGCAGTGCTAAAATGCAGTTTGGTACCCAAAGCCTCTTGCAATTTCTTCCAAAATCGCGATGTAAATCTTGGGTCTCTATCCGATACGATAGAAATAGGTACCCCATGCAATCGAACAATTTGGGAGACGATAATTCGCCAACTTATCGGCGAAAAATCCGTGCGGACGGGGATAAAATGAGCGGACTTGGTCATCTATCAACAATGACCCAAACCGAGTCTTTCTTATTCGAGTCAATGGTAACCTGCACACAAAGTCCATGGTTACTCGATCCCATTTCCATTCGGGTATCATGATTGGTCAAGTAATCTGATGGCACTTGATGTTCCGCTTTCACTTGTTGACATATCGACACCTTGAAACAAATTCGAAATGTCTCGTTTCATCTTAGGGCCACCAAAATTGGCGTTTGAGATCATTGTACATTTTAGTACTACCCGGGTGGACTGACATTCGACTACGGTGAGCCTCGTTCAAAATCATCGAAACAAGTTCCGAATTCCTTGGAATACATAATCGATCCTTGAACGTCAAACAATCATTGTCGTCAATCTGAAATTCCAATTCCTCATTCGAAACACATTCGACTCGTTTAGCGACCGATTCAGCGTCGACCTTCTGAGATTCAAGTATTTGATGAATCAATAACGGTTTGGCCTCTAATTTGACTACTAGCACCTCATCGGGTGAAACGGATAGGTGAGCATCCATCGCTCTCAAAGCAAACAGTGCCTTGCGACTTAAAGCATCGGCCACCACGTTGGCCTTTCCCGGGTGATAGTCAATGATGAGTTCATAGTCTTTCAACAACTCAAGCCAACGCCTTTGTCGCAGGTTTAAATCTCTCTGAGTCATCAAATATTTTAGACTCTTGTGGTCCGAATAAATATGACACCTTTCTCCAAACAAGTAATGCCGCCATATCTTCAAGGCGAACACTATGGTCGCTAGTTCAAGGTCATGGGTCGATAGTTTCTCTCATGCGGCTTTAGTTGTCTCGACGCGTAAGCCACAACTCGACCTTCTTGCATCAACACACAACCTAACCCAAGCAAGGATGCGTCATCAGATATGACAAACTCTTTCTGGGACTCGGTTGTACTAATCTTGGGGCCTCGGTTAAGCAGGTTTTTAGTCGATCGAAACTTTCTTGACAGCGTTCGACCACTCGAACTTAACATCTTTTGGAGTAGTTTCGTCATCGGTGCAGCTATCATCGAAAAACCTTTCACAAATCGTCGATAGTATCCGCAAGCCCCAAAAGCTCCTAACCGGTAACATTCCTGAGGTTTCCAATCGACTATAGCGAAATTTTGTTCGGGTCCACCTTGACACCGATCACGGACACCACGTGCCCCAAAAGCTAACCTCTCTTAACCAAAATTCACATTTATTGAACTTTGCGTATAATCGCTTATCTCGTAAAATTTGCAACACTAGCCTCGGTGTTCAAAGATGCTCAAGATCATCTCTCGAATAGACCAAAATGTCATTGATAAATACAACTACGAACCGATCCAAGTATGGCTTGAAAATTCTATTCATTAAATCCATAAATACCGCAGGGCATTAGTGAGCCCAAACGGCATCACTAAGAATTCAGAGTGACCGTACCTCGTTCTAAAAGCGCTTTGGGTATGTCCGATTCTCGGACCCTCAACCGATAGTACCCGACCTCAAATCTATCTTTGAAAACACTGAGGCTCCCTTTAATTGATCAAACAAATCGTCAATTCGTGGCAATGGATATTTATTCTTTATCGTCACTTTATTCAGCTGACGATAGTCAATGCACAATCTCATAGTTCCATCCTTCTTCTTCACAAACAATACTTGTGCGCCCATGGAGAAAAACTCGGTCGAGCGAAACCTCTATCCGTCAATTCTTGCAATTGAACCTTCAATTCCTTTAATTACATTAATGCCACACGATACGGGGCTATTGAGATCGGCGTAGTACCGGTACAACTTCGATGCGAATTCCACTTCTCGAACCGGTGGCAATCCGGTAACTCCTCGGGAAAAACATCCGAATACTCACAAACCACTGGTACCGATTCGAGTTTCCTTTCCGTCTCTTTACTTTCAAACACATACGCAAGGTATGTTTCACACCTTTTTCACATATCTCCGGCGGTCATAGAAGATATTATCGCGGCACTCCTTTTAAATCGATGAGACTCGACTCGGACTACCTCATTATTTGCACTCCTCAAATCAATGGTTTTCCTTTTGCGATCCACCATTGCATCATGTCTTGTCACCAATCCATACCAAGAATAACATCGAATTCATCAAATGGTAGAAGCATCAGATCGGCCGAAAAACATGATTCTCAAATTATTAGGGGGCATCTCTTGCACACTTTATCAACGAGTACATATTGACCCAAAGGGTTTGACACTGAATTACGAACTCGATGAGACTCAACAGTAGAGTCTTCTTTGGATGCTAAGGTTTCACATACATATGAATGAGTAGAGCCGGGTCAATCAATGCAATCACACTAGTATCAAAGAGATTAAAAGTACCAAGTGATAACGTCGGGGAGGATGCCTCCTCTCGTCGCGGATGGCATAGGCTCTAGCGGAGCACGGGTCTCGGATCGGACAGCCGTGCAGAGGCTCCTCTCGATTACCACCCCTACCTCCGAGAAATTCTTGGGGCCTACCTCTAGTCTGTCGTTCCACTAGGTCTTGCACCTTGCATCTTATTCTTCTCATCTAGCTCCGTGCAATCTCTAATGAAGTGGTCCTTCGAACCGCATCCATAACAGGCCCTATTAACAGACTTACCCTAACATTCACTTAGGTGTCGTCTTCCACACTGGGGGCATTCAGGCTTTTCTTGACGATTATTGCCCACACTAGCAACCGAAGTAGCTCGTGAGTCCATCGATGGTCGTGCTCTAATGGAAATCCCTGCAGTCGCCCTCGACTTATTTGTGTCCTCTCTGAACTTCTTTACAGCCGAGAATGGAGCTTTACTCGTCGATCTTTTACGATAATCTCTTGCTTCAAATTCAGCCTTCTTCTCCTTTCCAAGTTCTTCCGCGTTGCAGGCTCGTTCGACTAGTGTTACGAACTCCTTTATCTCCAAAATACCCACTAGTAGCTTTAACTCTTCATTCAATCCTTCTTCAAATCTTTTGCACATGGCAACCTCATCAGCCACACACTCCCGGGCATACCGACTGAGTCTTACGAACTCATGTTCGTATTCAGATACTGTCATACGGCCTTGCTTGAGTTCCAAGAATTCCTTACGCTTCGATCGATGAACTGTTGACTAATGTATTTCTTTCAAATTCGATTGAAAGAAATCCCAAGTAACGCGCTCGTTTGGGACTATGGAAATTAAAGTCCTCCACCAATAGTAAGTCGAGTCTCGCAACAAGGATATAGCACACTTAAGACATTCATCGGTGTGCATGATAGTTCATCAAACACTCGAATGGTGTTATCAAGCGAACTCGGCCCTTTCGGCATCATCAAGAACTAGGGCCTTGAACTCCTCGGCCGCGCTTCCTAATCAAGTCCACGGTGGTTTACTCACCTCACAGGATCGAGAATCGGAGGCATTGCGGGCTCTTGGGGCGGAGTATTTGAATTCGGGAATGGTTGGACAGCCGGGTTGGTTCGGGCATATTGCGCGACCCACTCATTCATCATGGTGAAGAAGGCTTGTTTCGCCCTTCATTTTGATTATTCGCGGATGATCGAGGCTCAACAGTGGTGTCCCTTGCGGGGAGCAGCCACTACACTTTCAACGTCATCGCCAAGGGTCTCTCTACCCGTGTTCCATTGCTAATCAAAACAAAAATTTCAACCGTCGAAGTCATCACATTATTAAGCACTAACAATTTGGCATGTATAGCTAGACTCACACGCGCTATGGTAGTCCTAGAACCGACTAAACCATAGCTCGATCCCAATTAAATGTAACACCCCAAACCCGTGACCGTCACGGATTTGACCACGAGGTGTTACCGGGCTTACTTACTTATTCCTCTCTTGGAAAATTTTTTTTGTTTTCCTTTTTACTGTTCCAGGCAGGCTAGTTAACTGCGTCACTGCCACCTTAAAAATCATATCTCGAGTTCCAGAACTCGAAAACCAAATCCGTAAATTTTCCATGAATTTAGACTCATATATCCATCCATGGATTTATTTCTAGAATTTTTGGTCAGGCCAATTGGTACAGTTTATTAGTTAAAGTCACCCCTGTTTCAGGGTTCGACTACACTGACCTTTCCGCATTACGACCTAGATATCATCTCGTACAGAGCTCTAATGCTCATGACGTTTGTTTCTAATGAAAATAGACTCAAAGGGGAATCTATGCATATAAGGCATGACTTCTAATTGTTTCTGGATAATTTATGGTAAATTTTCAAAGTCGAAATAGAGGATCCAGAAACTGTTCTGGCCCTGTCTCACGAAATCTTGAATATCTCTCAAAATACATCTCATATGGTCGTTTCGTTTCGTCCATATGAAAATAGACCCATCAAGGTTCGGGTACATAATTTTCTTAGCAATTAATTCCACTTCTACTATTTTTTGTGATTTTTCGATCTCATATAACTGCTGCTGTCCGCAACAGTTACTGCAGTAGACTATGCCAATTTCATGAATCTTTCCTTGGCCTTACTAATCATTCATCATACATGGCACAACTATGGCCACCTTATCAAAATTAAGGTTTCTAAGACCCGTGGCTATAGGTTCTAGCATCCCACTCAAACGACCACATAGGCCATTTTCACATGGCTTAAAGTTTACAACCCAAAATTCAACAAAACAAAATAGCCCATACATGCCAAATGTTCTCCTAGGTTGACTAAGAAGACAATACCAAAATTGCTCGCCGGTGTGATGACTTCGTTGACGGCTCCGAGCACACAAAATAGACGAGTCCAAGAGGCCTAAAATGGGTGACAAGAAAAACACCGAGTGAGTTTATAACTCAAGAAGTCATAAGCATTCGACAACCATCCATTAATAAAATTATCACAACATGAAACAATAAACGAGGTTAGGTACTCCATCCATGTCGAAACTATACCATAATTCCTCGGACCTTTCGGTTCAATCTCATACCAAGTCATACATCCACATTTCATATTCTATTCAATAAGATATTTGAGGCATTTTTACACACCAACTCATTTTCACCACAATCATACAATTGCAATCATCACATAGATTTAAAGCTTACCAAGCTCATCCCCGAACATGAACATAGTGCCTATTCGCCATGAGCTCAAGGAACTTACCCAATCCGCTGTCCGTGATCAACTCGATAATATCGCACACTCAGTGCCAATAGTGATGCAAAAGCATATAGTGAGTCCGCACACTTAGTGCTATATAATCAGCTCGCACACATAGTGCTATATAATCAAATTCGCACACTTAGTGCTGTACAAATTTTAAACCCGCACACTTAGTGCCAATCTTGTCACCGTGTCCATTTATACCCGCACATTTAGTGCCAATCTTGTCACCGTGTCCATTTATACCCGCACACTTAGTGCCGAGACCAATACTTTATGCATTTTACTACCTTTATACATTCAACGATGGCATCATTCCATACACATAGATTTCCATTTACACATCAATTCATTAAACACAATTGCATATATATTATGATCATTTAAATCAATACCAAATATATGCTTAATGACTTACCTTGTTTTGGGTGGAACGGTTCCAAATCGGCTACTCGTTTGCTTTCTCCTTTCCTTTGTCCGATTTAGTTCCCCTTTGCTCTTGAGCTAAATCAAACAATTTACCTCTCCATCAAACACAAACATACGACATTCATATACATTATTATGATTATTGCCGAATACTTAACACAACTAAGCTGAAAATTTACTCAATCTCATCTTAATTTATTGCTACTTATTCATCCAAATTTCCAATACAAGGTATTTAACACCTATGCCCATTTATACCCCATATGGCAGAATGTTTCATTCATTTCCCAACCAGCCATTCAACAAATTTTCAACCTCATTACCACCCTTTTATGTCTAATTGTCTAAATGAGATCATCAACATGCTTAACTATAGCCGAATGTGCAACATTAATCTAGCATTCCCATTGCATTTAACACTCAACATTTACCACATCTAGGCCGACTTTGCTAGCACACAAGCCTTTGGCCGAATGTCCTTGACCTCTAGTCACCCAAAATTTCTTTGTTCTTTAAAATTCATCCAAGACCACATTCGGCACCTCCAACTAATAATTTAGATGTTCTCAAGTTCATTCACAAGTAAAATTATACAACACCTTAAGCATTAAACATTTTTCAACATGAAACAATAACATGACCGAATACTCATGCACATACATTTATAAAGGGAACTCAAATGACACCAAAATCTCCTTTTCAAAGTGCATATATGCCCATACATACGGCAACTACCATTCTTGTCTCCCAACCATGAATCCATGAGTTTTGTTATGGGTTAGCTAGACTATACACTTATCAACTTTAATCTCAATATCAATTAGTAAACAAAATCACAATGCATACCTTTCCATTGAAATAGCTATGGCGAATGCCTTGGTTTCTTTTAAAACTTTCCTTTCTCAATTTCGCAATGAAGAAGAAGAAAGATGAGCATTCCTTCCTTTCTCTCCCTCACTCACGGCAATGGCAAGGTAAAATGGTGAACAAAACCTTTTTTTTTTTTTTTTCTTTCTCTCTCTGCTACTGACACAATGGGGGGCATCCATGCTCATTTTTTGTTCATTTCTTTAATGCTAGTTTTTATTTTATGACTTCCTACATACACCACTAGCAAAACATATTGGAAACATGTTTCCTTGCCCATAATCTTGTCATGGCCAGCCATTAGCTAATATAAAAGGGGAATTTGACATGCAAGTCCACCCCTTTGATTACATGCACTAATAGGCCACTTACATTTGCCTAGCACATTTCTAAGTTTTCTCACATAAGTCCTAATCACTAAAATTCATCTACAATTAAGCAAAATCCAAACATGAAATTTTCACACATTCATATTCACATATTCCAGACAATAAATATTACGTTCGAACATTTCGGTGACTCGGTTTAGCGGTCTCGAAACCACTTCCCGACTAGGGTCAATTTTGGGCTGTCACAGTTAGCACCTCGTGTTCGACTCCGGCAATGGTCTCGGGTATGGGGTGTTACAGTTCTTTTGCCATTATAGTAAAATTATATTTGCCCATGGTTTTTTATCCTCTTTGGAGGAATTTTTTCACGTTAAATTTGTGTGTTCAATTTCTTAATTTTTTTCGCTATTTTTCTTGTTCGTTGTTTAATCGGGTCGATCTTAACAAGTGGTATCAGAGCCAGGTTTAATTTTCATAGATCAGCCCGTTCAGAGATGGCAACAATAATGTAACAGCCTAATTTTCAGTGGTGTCGGAACTGTGATTCGAGATCACTAAATCAGAAAAATGAGTATGAAATATTATTAATTTAGTGAGTATAAGTTAAATGTGAAGTTAGGAAAAATTTTGTAGTGAATAGTATACTAAAAATAAATATTAAAATAATTAGAATCGAAAACGAGGTATCGAGACCTCGAGAATTTTAAATCGAGCCATAAATATTTTTATAAATATTTATAGAGTGTTAATAAATCAGATTAATGTTTCACAAGAAATTTTAAAGTTCGATAGTTAATTGAACAAAAGGACTAAATTGTATTAAATGCAAAATTGTGGGAAATGATTAAATAGCTTAAATGATAAAAGAAAGAGAGTTTAAAAGGAAAATAGACCCAAGGTCTCTTTGGGCTGGACGGCAATGGCATGAAATCAACAAGAAAATAAAGAGAATTAAGGGAAAAATTGGAAAATTGCAAAATTTACTTAATAAAGCTAGGACTAAAGTGGAATTATCTAGATTTCTCTTTATTTTTCTGCATTCTCATCAGCAAAAACACCATGGAAGAGTTCCCTTAAGCTGGTTTTTCATATTTTTACTTCAATTAAGTTCAATTCTTGATTATTTCTTGAAGTTTTTGTGTTTTTGTGACTTTTACATCTAGGTCCACTTGTTAAATTCATTAGTTTTTTGATTCTATGAAAGCAATTGAAAGTTGCTATGAATATGTGCTGGAAGTATATGATGATTTGGCATGGAATTAGAGCTTTAAATTGTTTATATGCTGATTTTATTGAAAGAATTGAATAGAAAGTGAATGTTTGGAACCTAATTGTAAAAGAGTTTAAAGTTAGAGTTTTATGTAGAAATTCTGAATTTCAATAGTTATGAAATAACTTATAATGTCTAGGAAAAGTATTAATTGAGAAAATTATCTTAATTGAGGGGTTAATTGAGCAAGGATTGAATTGTATGAATTGTGAACTTTGGGGCAAAATGGAAATCAACATTTTGCACTAAAACTGTTTTGGACAGCAGCAGTAGTCTAACTTTGAAAAATCACCAAAAACTGTAGAAATGGAATTAGAGGATGAATAACATATTAAATTAAATCTTATTTAGTCTAGTTTCTTATAGAAGAAATTATGTAAGCAATGGAATTGTAAATCATGAGATATGATAAATTTTGTGAGATAAGGTAAGAATGATTTCGGGTTCCCCTGTTCTGACTTTTTAAAATCATCAAAAATTGGATAAAAATAATTAGGGCTTAAATTTATATATTTATAATCCTGAATGAGTCTATTTTCAATAGAAACAAACGGGAACATCATTCAAATCCTGTACAAGAAGATAATTAATTTTTAGTGAAGAAGGGTCGGAACTGTCAGACAGCAGAACATGGGGAGAATTAAATAAATAAACTGTACTAATTGGCCCAACCAAAAATTATGAAATTTTTATGGTAAGAAGATATATGAGTCTAGTTTTAGGGAAAATTAGCGGATCTTAATTTTTAGTTCCGTAGATCTAGATATAAATAATTTAGTGACTATGACACAGGTGGATAGTCTGAATATTCACATAAGTAATTAGTGAAAATTGTGGATAAGGTTACTTACAAGTGTGTTATTTATACCAAGGATGTGGATGGAGAGGAGGAGGAGGAAAAATATATGAATGACTCGTGTATAAATTAAACACATGCCCGATTATAATCGATAAGTGTTGGATTAGAAATGATATAATGTTTTATGTGGAATATTTATTATGAAATTATGATTATCGTTATAATACAAAATTTGTACTTGTGAGTTTATATGGCTAAATTTTAGTGATTATTTGTTAATTTTATGAATTTCATGATGTGTTATTTCATATGTATTGATGATAAAATCGTGAATAATGTAAAAGCATGAAAATTGAATAAATGATCAAATTGAGCATTTCAGTTCAGTGACAAGATGAATTGAAGGAAAAGACCATGGTTGGACCATCGCAACAAGTGATAAGTGATAGCTTCGGCTACACTTATCTGATCAAGGATGAGTGAAAGTGATAAGTAATAGCCTCGGCTACACTTATCTGATCAAGGACAAATGGCAAGTGAAAAGTGGTAGCTTCGACTACCTGATCAGTGAAAAGTGGTAGCTTTTGCTACTTGATCAGTGAAAAATGGTAGCTCCAACTACCTGATCAGTTAAAAATGGTAGCTCCAGCTACCTGATCAGTGAATAGTGGTAGCTTCGGCTACAAGTGACAAGTGATTTCCGTATAAGACCATATCTGGGATATGACATCGGTGTGATATATGCTACTGTATAAGACCATATCTGGGATATGGCATTAGTGAGATATGTGATTCGTGTAAGACCATAGCTGGGCTATGGCATCGATATGTGATATGTGATTACGTGTAAGACCATAGTTGGGCTATGACATGATATATGAAGATGTGTAAGACCATAGTTGAACTATGACATCGAGTAAACGAAGTACTCAATTCCGTAAGACGTTCACTAATTTGACAAAGTTTGGTAAGTGCTACATGGAATTATGTGATACAGGAAGTACGAGTTGATAAGATATGAGTATAGAACTTGGTTGATAAATGAATTCATTTGTGATTATATAATTGTTCATCTTGAATGTACTGTCCATATGTATTGATAATTCAAACGTATTAATGAATAAAGTTCCGAAATGGAATAAATTGAGTACGAGACAAATAATTATGAAATTGAACTCGGAATTCATGAAAATGACAGTTATTGATATATGGAGACATGAGACATTGGTATATGAAAATGAAAAATGTTTGATAAATTTGTTTATTCATAATTATGGAATTATATACCTCATGTGTACTATTTGCATAAAGATGATATTTCAAATACTTTGGTTATTTAAGCTTAAATATGAAACAAGATGAAATCAAGATAAGTTGTTATAAAAATATATTTAGATTACGAGATATGGCTGATATATGTTGTATGATTACATAATGTGAAATTGTATATATATATGAGAAATTTAATGAGAAATGAGGCCATACACGTTTTTTGTTATTTATATGAAGTGTACGACTAACAAGGGTGATGAAGTTATAAACATAGAGTTACACGGGTTGAAAATACGGGCGTATGACTCTCCAAAGTGTGAAAATTTTCTAAGTATTGCAAAAGTTTCATATGTTTATGGTTTGGTCCCGAACCACCCTGAATGTATGTTTTGGGCCCCATAGGCCCATATAAGGGATGTTAAACATATGTATAAAAGTTTTTAATTTAGAAGGAATTTTATGGATGATTTTTACATGATTGATCATATTAAGTTCGTTAATGCCTCGTACCCTATTCTAGGCTCGAAATACGAGTAGAGGGTGTTACAAATAATGTTTGAAATTGAGAAGTTCGATGGTGAGACAAATTTCAATTTGTGACAAGTTCAGATGATGGCAATTCTAGTTCAATCAGGCTTGAAAAAGGTTGTTACCGGGAAAAAGCCTGAGAATCTAAATAAAACAGAATGGGAAGAGCTTGATGAAAAGGCTTTGTCTACAATCCAGTTGTGCCTCGCGAATATGGTATTGCAAGAGGTATTGATGGAGAAAATCTCATTCGCCTTGTGGAAAAGGTTAGAAACTCTTTATGCGACTAAGTCTTTGGATAATCGTTTAGTGTTGAAATAATATCTATTTACGTTTTGCATGAACGAATGTGAGCCTCTTAGAGATCATATCAGTCAATTTATTACTCTTTTAAATGATTTAAAGAATGATGAGGTTTATATTGACGATGAAGATCAGGCTATACTATTATTGTGCTCTTTACCCCCTTCATACAAGTCTTTCAAGGAAACCCTGATTTATGGCAGAGACAAACTCTCGTTCGAAGATGTGAAAGGTCATTTGTTGAGTAGAGACAAACTCGACAATGAGCTTCATTTGGATAGCAAGACAGATAGGCAAGCTTCCGTTTTGGTAGCATCAAAGAAACGAGATAAAAGGTGTCGCTATTATAAAAAGTTAGGTCACGTCAAAGCAGATTGTTATAAACTGTGAAATAAAAGAGCTGCTGAGAGTAACGAGGAAGATGTAGCTTGTGCTAATTTGGCCGATGAAAATGGTGATGATTTCTTGTTAGTGTCAACAAGCGATAACACCAAGCTCACGTCCGAGTGGATCCTAGATTCAGGATGTTCTTTCCACATGTGTCCTAATAGAGAATGGTTCTCCACATACAGTTCGGTTGAAGGTAGAGTTGTGCGCATGGAAACGATTCATCTAGTAAGGTAATTGGTATTGGTACTGTTAAAATTAAGATACACGATGGGACGATTAGGACACTATCAGATGTCAAGTATGTACCTAATTTACAAAAGAATCTCATCTCCTTGAGTATTTTAAACTTGAAAGGATGCAGAATCAACATCGAGTCGAGCGGCATTAAAGTATCTCGTGGAGCTTTCGTTTTGTTAAAAGGTAAAAGAACTGGTAGTCTTTATATTCTGGAAGGTTCTACAGTGACCGGTGAAATCAGACGTCCCTCGTCGGTTACGGAGTTGAAGTCAACTTGTTTGGAGCAGAGGCAACTTGGTCATAAGAGGGAAAAATGTATGACCATTTCATTGAAGAGAGGTTCTCTTTTGGATGCAGGTTTTGAAAAGTTAGGGCACTGTGTTCGTGAAAATCAGACCCGGGTTAGTTTTGATTTGGCAGTGTACAAGTCGAAGGCTAGAAGTCTTCTAGTTTCTAAGCACAAATTCGACTCAGTTAATTCCCTGCATAGTTCAAGATAGGCTCGTGGCGGGCTTTGGCAAAGATGGCATTGTGGAAATATGAGTCAAGGTGGAGATTTGTTAAATATGACTCCTATTTTCAGTCAAATTTGAGGAATAATATTTCAGTTAAACTCTGTTTACTTGTTTCAATCAAACACTGATTAATTTAGATTATTTTATTATTATTTGACTTATGAATTTAGCCTATAAATAGGCTCTTTTACAACATTAGAAAACACACCCATTAGAGATTAGAACTCATAACACATTTAGAGAATTTTGTATTTACGTTTTGAGGGTTCTTTGTTTTCGGGTTTTTCGGGATTTAGTTTTTATCTCCATCTTTTGTCCTCTTCATTCTTTTGCCATTATAGTAAAATTATCTTTGCTCATGGTTTTTTATCCTCTTTGGAAGAGTTTTTCCACGTTAAATTTGTGTGTTCAATTTCTCAATTTTTTTCGATATTTTTCTTGTTCGTTGTTTAATCGGGTCGATCCTAACACCATGCATAATCAAGCTTCCAATGATATCCAAAAATCAGGTTTCAATGTCCTCTCTCAATCCGCTTCCATTTTCCTTCTTAGCTGATTGCTATTTCCGTTCTTCTTCCTTCCTATCCTTGAGGATAATGTCAGTCACACCTCAAGTAGTAATCACATCTCTTACATTCGATTCTCCTTCCAATCTTAAAGAAAATTATGAAGCATGTTTCTAACTCTACTGCTAACGTCCTGACCATTGCTTCTGCTGCTGCCAAGAATGTTGTTCTTCCACCCGCTTCCAATGCTACAACCAATGGTACGCATGTTCTTGTCATTATTGCCCTACTCTCAGTGTTGTTTCCTACGCAAAACTGTTTACTTACATCTCCAGTATTCGATGGAAATAACTACAAAAGAGGGCAAGAGCGCATTTTCAAAGAATAAAAAGAATATAATTCTGATGTAAATTGGATCATTTGTAATTATTATGGTAATAATTTTACTATCTTTGTGAAAAATAAAATAGAATAAAATAAATAAAAATAAAGAACACATAAATTTTACGTGGAAACCCTTTCGGGAAAAAAACCACGGGCAGAGGAGAAGAAAATTCACTATGTCGAAAAATTTTTACTCAAATACAAGAGGAATAGACTATGTCTATTTATAGGCTTGCAAAGCCATATTCTAGTAGGATTGAAACACCTTATCCTAATCAATATAAAATAGATGGAGTTTAATAAGGTTTAAAACCTTATTCTAAAATAAAATAAAAGAAGTCTAGTTCTATATGGATTTTACTTTTATTTTATTTTCCATCGTATTTTATTTAAATAAGAATTTGGGTCACTTAATTCTAACAATCTCCACCTTGACACAAATTCTCAATGAACAAGTTCTTCATCGCGAACTTTCAATAAACAAGTTCTTCACCTCTTCCAAAAACCCTTAAGGGTTTAACTTCAACAATGAACACCAACCAAGTCTAAGCAATGCTCAAACTTGGTTATAGGAAGTGACTTAGTCATCATATCTGCAGGATTTTCATGAGTGCTAATTTTGCTCACAACAATATCACCACGAGCAATAATATCACGAACAAAATGATACCGAATATCAATGTGTTTTGTTCTCTCATGAAACATTTGATCTTTTGTAAGAAAGATGGCACTCGATCGTCACAAAATCTTGTCTGATTTGAAGGTCTTCATTGAGTTCACTAAATAGTCCCTTCAACCAAATAGCTTCTTTACAAGCCTCATGAATCGCCATGTACTCAACTCATTGGTAGACAAAGCGATCGTAGTTTGCAAAGTGGCTTTCCAACTAATTGCACAACCTCCGATTGTAAAGACGTAACTCGTGAGAGATCTTCTTCTATCAAGGTCTCCAAGAAAATCAGCATCAACATACCCTATAACTCCATCTTTAGTTCTTCCAAACTGTAAGCAAACATTAGTAGTGCCTCGTAAGTATCTTAAAATCCATCGAATCGCTTTCCGTGTTCTTTACCAGATTCGCCATGTATCTCGCTAATCGACCGATCGCATATGATAAATCGGGCGTGAACAAACCATAGCATACATGAGAGATCCTCTGCACTAGAGTATGGAACATGTGACATGTACTCAATCTCATTATCGATTGAGGAGATAAGGCCGATGAAAGTCTGAAATGGGTCGCTAAAGGAGTACTAACAGGCTTAGCACTCTGCATATTGAACTGCAAAGAACTTTCTCAATGTACCCTTCCGACTTAGGTACAATTTACTTGCTTTTCTATCTCGAGAATCTCCATACCAAGTATCTTCTTTGCTGGTCCTAAATCTTTCATCTCAAATTCTTCACTTAGTTGGGCTTTAACCTTTCTTATCTCTCTTTATCTTTTCTTTGCTATCAACATGTCATCAACATAAAGAAGTAGATACACAAAAGAACCATCACTTTTTTCTTAAAGTAGACACAACTGTCAAAACTACTTCTTTTGAAATCATGAGAAGTCATAAAGGAATCAAACCTCTTGTACCACTTGTCTTGGTGATTGCTTTCAAACCGTAAAGGGACTTTTTCAAGAAGCAAACATAGTCTTCTTTTTCGAGACTATAAAACCCTCTCGTTGTTGCATGTAAATATCTTCCTCAAGTTCTCCATGCAAAATGCGTTTTTACATCTAACTGCTCAAGCTCCAAATCATGCATGGCAACAATACCAAGCAAAGCTCGAATCGAACTATGCTTAACAACCGGAGAGAACACATCTGTGAAGTCCACTCGGAATTTGATCTGTAACCCTTTGCAACAAGCCTTGCTTTATATCCGGGTTCTTCAACTCCGGAGTCCTTCTTTCTTTTTAAACACTCATTTACAACGAATGCCTTTTTACCTTTAGGAAGTTTTACAAGATCCCATGTTCTGCTTTTTGTGGAGTGATTCCATCTCCTCTTGCATAGCAAACATCCACTTTTCTCGAGTCTTCACAACTAATCGCCTCGAAATAATTAAATGGCTCTTGATTCGCATCTATATCTTCACCACATTTAAAGCATAAGCAACTAGATCAACCTCGGCATACTTCTTTGGAGGTTTAATTTCTCTTCTTGTCCTGTTTTTGGCGATAGAGTATTGCGGTGAAGAAGCAACTCTATTCTCAATTTTTATCTTGGCTTGAGGAGTTGATTACGTATTAATCGATGCTCCACCGCTTTTGGTTTTCTTTATTGGAAGAGTCTTTAAGAGATAAGTTAGGTAGCATAGCGGTTTCATCAAAACAACATCTCTGCTAATCACAACTTTTCTATTTTCAGGACACCATAACTTATAGCCTTTTACACCGGTTTATAACCAAGAAAACGCATTTAATGGATCTCGGTTCCAATTTTCCATTATCAACATGAGCATACGCAGGACACCCAAAAATCTTTAAATCGAAATAATTAGCGGGATTACCGACCATACCTCTTGTGGAGTCTTTTCTCAATGGCAGCGGATGGAGATCGGTTGATCAAAAACATGCGATGAGAGGTCGCTTACGCCCAAAATGACTTCGTAAGTTGGCATTTGACAACATACATCGAACCTTCTCCATGATCGCTTCGTTCATTCGTTCGCAACGCCGCTTTCTTTGTGGAGTATGACGAATCTGTCAAGTGTCTCATGATCCCTTCGACTTGCACAATCTATTAAACTCATCGAAAAGAACTCTAAGCCATTGTGCATGCGGAGGTATTTTATCTGCTTTTCCGTCTGCTTTTCAATCATAATTTTCCAAGACTTAAATGTGGAAAACACATCGCTTTTCGCTTCGGGAAGAACGCCCAAACTTTTCTCGAAAAATCATCAATAAAGGTTAGCATATAATTAGCTCCACCTCTCGAAGGCACTCTGGGCGGCCCCCACGATCGAATGGATATACTCCAACGTTTCCTTCGTGTTATGGATTCCTCTAGTGAATCGAACTCTCTTTTGCTTCCCAAAACACAGTGCTCACAGAAATTCAGGTTTGCAAATTCCTTGCCCATTAAGAAGTCCTCTTTGCTTAATTCGCCATGCCATTCTCACTCATATGCCCTAGGCGCATATGCCAAAGTTTAGTAATATCATCATCGACAAGGAAGAGGAAGCGGCAATTGCATCACCAAGATATGATAGAACCACAGAAAACATATAACTTGGCAATCTTTCTTTGCCCTTTCATCACAACAAGGACCCTTTGAAATCTTTAAAACCCCACTTTCAGTGTGTATCTGTGCCCTTTTGAATCAAGAGTACTCAACGAAATTAAATTTCTTTTCAATTCTAGAACATGCCGCACGTCACTAAGTGTTCGACAACTCCATCAAACATCTTAACTTTAATTGTTCCAACACCGCGATTTTACATGAAGCATTATTTCCCATCAAAACAACACCTTCAGACATCTTGTTTCATAAGTTGTAAACCAATCCCGATTGGGACTCATGTGGAAGGTGCAGCTGAATCAAGTATCCACTCTCGCTTACTTCGAATCATTGATGAAGCAACTAGAAGTTCACCATCATTGTAGTCTTCTACAACATCAACTTCACCGAATTTTCTCGTTTTTCCCTTTTGATTCGCAGCCTCCTTTTAATCTTATTTTGTAGCTTATAGCACTCAGATTTAATGTGCCCTTTCTTCTTGCGAAGTTGCAAGTTTTACCTCTGCTTGAAGATTTCGATCTACCCTTAGATTTACCACGAGGATTCCGTTCTCGTGTTCTACCACGATCATCATCAACATTCCGGTCTTGTCTCCCACGAACAATGAGACCCTCTCCCGAGAGTTGGGTTTAACCACAAGATGCTTCATCTTATCATACGAGGTTAAAGAATCATAAACCTCATCAACTGTGAGAGACTCGCGCTATATAAAATCGTGTCTCTAAAGGTTGAATAAGACGGGGCAACGAACAAAGTAGAATCAACCCTAGATCTTCCTTATCATCTGAACCTCCATGGCCTCCAAGTTTGAGAGAATTTCTTTAAACAACATTAAGTGTTCGTGTACACGCACCTTCCTCCAAACGATGAGCATAAAGACGCCGCTTCATATGCAACTTGCTTGTTAGAGTTTTCGACATACATATTTGTTCTAGCCTCTTCCATAATGCAATGGCGGTTTTCTCTTTCATCACATCCTGCAAAATTTCGTTGGACAAATGCGATGTAATTGTGTTAATGCCTTTCGATCCTTACGCTTCTTCTCTTCATCTGTTAATGTCGAAGGCATCTTATCTATCCTAGCAGGGCATCCTCTAGATCCATCTGCAAGAACGCTTGCATCTTAATTTGCCACAACGCAAATCTGTGTTGCGATCCAACAATGAATTTCATACTTCAAAGACGCCATTACCGTGATCGAGATGAATAACCCTAAGCTCGATACCAATTTGTGAAAAATAAAATAGAATAAAATAAATAAAAATAAAGAACACATAAATTTTACGTGGAAACCCTTTCGGAAAAAAACCACGCGCGAGGAGAAGAAAATTCACTATGTCGAAAAATTTTTACTCAAATACAAGAGGAATAGACTATGTCTATTTATAGGCTTGCAAAGCCATATTCTAGTAGGATTGAAACACCTTATCCTAATCAATATAAAATAGATGGAGTTTAATAAGGTTTAAAACCTTATTCTAAAATAAAATAAAAGAAGTCTAGTTCTATATGGATTTTACTTTTATTTTATTTTCCATCGTATTTTATTTAAATAAGAATTTGGGTCACTTAATTCTAACAATCTTGTAATTAGAAAGAACTATAATTCTAGTGCAAATAGTAATTACAAAATGTAATTATATAGTTACATAATTTATATTTTAAAAATATTAATTTCTATAAAAATTATTAGTACAATAAAAAATTTCTAAAGGAGTAACAAAATAAAATAAAATCATCATATGTAATATATTACTCTAATAAAGTAGTCGAAAATACGATTACTTATAAAAATAACAATAAAAGTAATTATCATATGCGCTTTATCTATTTGCTCTAGCATTACATGTTTATTGGACTATTCCTTTTCTAACATTTAACATATACATCTTTCATCATCTATGGTCCTTGATAGAGTTATCCATCATCTGAATCTGAATATGTATCGTTAAGATCATCAATATCTTCTTTTCCCATGTGCTCTTCAAAGTACAAATCATCTCAATTCCACCTACAAATGAAGTTATGAAATATACAACATGTTAGTATATATGATCCAACTTTACTGAGGTAATTTTTTAGTATGAGAAATCTTTTTAGAACAACAAATGTCCTGTCAACCCTATTTTAAAGCTTTGAATGTATCTAATTAAAGAGTTTGAGAGTCGCCTCTAATGCTTGGCTTCAATTTCTCAAATGGTATTGTACCCCATGATATGGTGTAAGATTACTTTTTTTTTTTTTGAATACCTAGCATCTACCACATATATAATATTTGGGTTCATTGTGCAAATATTTGTAGCTTTAATTATAAAAACTTAAACAAACTTAATTTGGAAAAAAAGTATACTATGTTATAATCCTTTTATACATAAAATAAGCTAAAATAATATATAGTCTACAAACTTTATAAAAGTTTTCAATAAATTTCATAATACTTATTATAAATAATATAATTTTTTCCATAACTTTAGGAGATTACTTTTGAACAACTTTTTATACATAAATATATTATTTTTTATAATTTATAGCATGGACATATAAATAAATCATGTCCATATTTTTTAGCTGTAACTTTTATAAATAAGTATATTATAATCCTTCTTATAGAACCCAAATTTTTTTATAATATAATTTTTGGCTATAACTTTAGAATTTCGTTTAAGATTTAGATAAAATTGTTTTTTCTATGACTTTATAAAATATACACAAATTATCTTTATAATATAATTTTTAGGATTTATAATATAACTTAAGAAATTTTTGTCATAACCATCACAATCATTCATATTTGTTTATGTTTATAATATAATTTTCATAACTTAAACTTGTATAAAAATACTTTTTAAAGTTAAATCATGTATGAGTATTTGAAAAGTCATAAGATAATTAGATTTTGGTATAATTATTCGCGTAATTATTCCAATTCTCACCCAATTGATCATAAATTAAGTAATACTATTAGCTCTAAAATTCTCATTCAAGAAAAGTTCTAAAATATTTAATTTAGCTTTAGGTGAAATCAAAGGGTTAATCGAGGATGAATGGATATTACGCTGAGCAAATTTTTTTTTGCTCGTCGAATGAAAATGCTCACTTTTTTTTGTTTTTGTTTTTAACTTTGCCACTTTTTATGAGATTAGTATGGTTGAGAATGTTTATTTCCACAAATTAAAGGTTATGGCTATGGCTGTGGTGGTGATTTTAGGGGACGAGATGTAACTTTTGGATAGGACAGTGAAACGTGAGTATGCTCTAGACGTAATTATTTGTGATATAAAAGCATGTTTCCAACCATATGTTTAGATGGTAGCTGATTAGTGTTTCCATTTCTCACTTATTCATCTTTCTCATATAGCTAAATCAGCTTGACTATTAAAAAGTATTGTAAATCAAAGGCTAATCTTTTGTTTATTATTTATTATACATTTGAAACCAAGTATTGATGTTATATTTTGGAATGTTGGCTCTACGTGTAGACCATGCATTATGGTTTTACAAATTATGTTGGAATTTATAGAGAATAATCATTCAATTAAGCTTTACTCCAGTTTAACAAACCAAACATATCGGGAATGGGTTGAGATAAAAGGGATAAGCTTTATTCCGACAGATTTGTTCTTCTGTTGTCAGTTAATGAAAATGATCATGTTCGCTTGGTAAGAGAGAAAATCGGATCTAAAATGGAGAAACGACCAAAATCATCGAATATTAACCATATGGTATTATAGTAGTAATCAAAATCGGCCGCCAATTTTCTCGGTCAAAATTATCCCAACTTTCTATAAATTCTATTATCATCACGAAAAACAAAAAAGCACCGATTCACCCAAAGCATACAATAAGCGAACCGTAATATGTTCTCTTTGCCATCTCTCAGGAAATCCTCACCATTAATCAAACAAGTAGTTGCTAATCAACGGTCGAATAGTGTTCGTCCGGTGTTTAACCAATCAAAGGACTCTTCTTCTTCATTTTTGAGCTTGTTGAAGAAACCTTCCTCTGCTGGTGGGTCCACTGCCGCCGGTGACAGAAACAGTGGGGGAGACCAACTGTTGAGATCAGTCTCTACTGGGGTTTTGATTGTTGGCTCTACTTTAGGCCTTTGCTACTTTTCTCGGTCTTCTTTTGATAGCAATTCTTGGGTTTCTTTTGCGGATGTCCCTACTGGGGCAACATGGGCCCCTGATAGCGTTGCTGATCAGTTCGAACATGGGATTCCCGACAAGAAACCCAAGTATCTCTTTGGAGGTAGTCTTGTTAACTGATGAAGCATCGATTTTGAATCCTTCGCTGGAAATTACGTGTTTAATCTTTTCTCTTTTTAAATTAATGTTTCAGAATCATACAGGAGAAGAGTCTTCTTCAATTATGAGAAACGCATACGGTTGCAAAGTCCCCCTGAAAAGGTTAAAAAAAAACATTTACAATGTTGATTACATAATATTTTCAATTATGCAAGTGCTTAGAGATAATTTGAGAACCAAAATAAAATCCCATTTAACTAAGAATTGTGTCTATGAATCAGGTGTTCGATTACTTTGCATCGTATAGAACTCCGGAAGGAGATGTTCTTATGACACCAGGGGATTTGATGCGGGCACTGGTCCCTGTATTTCCTCCATCGGGATCAAATCGTGTTCGAGAGGGTTGTCTGAGAGGGGAATGGGTAAAGCCTGGGGAGTTACATTGTCCCCCTTCCAAATTTTTCATGCTTTTTGATACCAACAATGATGGACTCATCTCTTTTCCAGAGTAAGTTTCCAACTGTCTCTTCATTTCTAATAGTAATACACTATAATTAACTCGTCCATAATCATTTTTCCTCTGTCGCACTTGCAGGTACATCTTCTTTGTTACACTTCTTAGCATCCCTGAATCAAGTTTCTCAATTGCTTTTAAAATGTTCGACCTTGACCATAACGGGTGCGTGTTACTTCAAACAAGGGTCGATGCTCACTTTTTTGACAAAATAATAACAATAATAATAATTATAATATTTTGATTACAAACAGAGAAATAGATAGGGAAGAATTCAAGAAAGTGATGACATTGATGCGATCGCAAAATAAGCAAGCGGCTCGCCACAGGGATGGACTGAGACTTGGCCTTAAAGTTGCAGAACCTGTAGAAAATGGGGGCTTGGTAGAGTATTTCTTCGGACAAGATGGCAAGACTTGTCTAAAGCACGACACATTTGTCCAGTTTTTAAGAGATTTACATGAGGAAGTATGTGTCACTCAAAACAATCAGTTTGACTTATTACTTGGAAAGCAAGCAACTGATTTCTACCTTTGAATGTTGTAGATTTTGAAGTTGGAGTTTTCCCATTACGACTACAAGGTACATGGAACAATATCAGCTAAAGATTTCGCATTGTCGTTGGTGGCCTCTGCTGATATTAGCGACATAAGTAAGCTGCTGGATCGTGTTGATGAAATCGACAAGAAATCACATCTTAAAGATGTGCGGATTACTTTTGAAGAATTCAAAAGTTTTGCTGAGCTACGAAAAAAGCTTCAGCCGTTTTCGCTAGCGATTTTCAGTTATGGAAAAGTAAATGGAGTGTTAACCAAGAAGGATTTCCAAAGAGCTGCATCCAAAGTATGTACAAACTATCTTACGTCAAGTAAATGGGGTGCTTAGATGTTTTGACATTTTAATTACCTGTTATTCTTTTGTGAACACTAATGGTGCATGTTGTTGGGAAACTGTTGAAGGTATGTGAAGTGTCGTTAACTGATAACGTGGTAGACATAATATTCCATGTGTTCGATACAAATCGAGATGGGAGTTTAAGCTCAGATGAGTTTGTGAAAGTAGTACAGAGACGTGAAGGGGACGACTCTCAGCCTAAAGCAGAGTCGAAGGGATTGATATCTTGCCTGCTAAGTTGTGCAGCAAAATGATCCAATTCAAAGCTGTTTCCTTTGATTTGTGAGATGATCATCATCTTACAATGTATTGGAAGATATATATACTTTACTGAGTCAAACAAGGCAGATCAGTTGCTTCTTGAAAATCAAAACCTATTGTTGTTATGGATATCAGCCAAGGTGAATGAATGGTCATCCGTGGCCTCTCCTATATATATATATTATGGATAATAATAAAAATCTCATTTCATCGTATGCTTTCCTTGAAGTAAATGAATCTCCTCTATATATAATACATGATAACAATAGGTGTATATATTATATTTTACTACGAGTTTTATATATGTAAAAATCATGGATTGTCTTGTAAATTAGTTACTTCGATGAGTAAATATAACTTTGCCCATTTTGATATTTTTCTTGTCAAATAAATGGACTCTCTTGGCTGCAATAGTTTCCCTGTTTCAGATAGTTAAATGATGGGGAGATAAAAACATTTCTTTTGTGAAAATTAATGAAAAGGCGAGTGAATAATTTTATGATAGATTTTTTATTTTATTCAATTTAAAAGGATGTGTACATTTTTGATATTTAGTTTGAGATCAAAATCTAATTTTCTATTCTTTCATTAGGGACTTTATACTTTTTATTCTTAGCATAATTTCATGATAGATTTACAATTTATTTAATTTAGTTTATAATGTTATAAAGTTAATGACAAACTTATTTAGAATTAAAATTTAGTCATTATCATAATCAAAGCTTAATATCTATCAAATTCAAGTCTAATTCATAAATTTCTCAATAATAAAACTTACTAAAATTCATCAATTAAACTAATTGATCCATGATCTAGCTAAATCAAGTTTCTATGATCATAAATCGATAAAATTACATGAAAAATGGTTTGGTTACCTTAGAATTTAGCTCCGTGGAATGCTTAGACTCAACAATGGTGGTTTTCTTGATTTTTGTAGGGTGAGAAAAATGATGAAATCTCATATTATCTCCAATATCTAAGGTATTTATTAATTAACATTAATTGCTTAATTTAATTAGATTATTATAATTAATTTATCATTAATTAATTTAAGTGAAATTTAGGTTATCATCCACTAACTAAAAGAAAATAATGGTTTAATATCTATTTTAGTCATCTGGAAAATTGCTATTTAGATTTCTTAAGCCTTTACTTAATTAAAATTCAATAGTGATTGGATTTTTATAATTTCCTCTGAGCTTTAAGTAACTAAATTTTTAACTAAATTACTTAATTGAACTTTATTATATTTTCATATTAACTTCGTAAATATTCATATTTTATATTTACGAGACATAGTTTATGTAAACGAAGTTTTGAAACCACATTTTCAACACCGCTAAAATTCGAGTCGTTATATCTTTATTTTTTTGAGAATGTATTCATAATAATTGCATATTTATATTGAAATTTTATTAATAGGAAATTTAATTAATAATAATTTTTATATTAAATGATAAAGTGAAATAGATTTTTTAAAAGCATTAATTTAATGTAAAATATTTTTAATACTAAAATTATATATGTATAATAAATAAATATTAATCATTAATTATTTAAGTCTATAAAATTAAAATTTAACGATAATATAACTATTAATGATAAGCTATAAAAGTAACATGTTCTTAATCCCATTCTTGATGCATTTTTGGATGATTTATTATGTAAATTAGTGAATTTAATGCTCCTAATCCTTTAAATTCATGTTTCTATACTTAAGTGACCATAAGGGAGTGAAAAGAGTGAAAAACGGGCCAAAATCGGACAAAAAGAGTTGTTTCAAAGATCCACACGGCCTGGGCATTTTCACATGGGCTGGCCACATGCCCATGTGTCAGCCCGTGTCGATTTTGAACCCTGCTTCTCTTTTACGCGAAAAAACCTAATTTTTAGGGTTTCTGAGCATTCTAAAATTTATAAATACATATTAGAAGAAGATCAAGAGGGAGCACGGAAAGAAGAACGAAGAAAAGACTCGAAGAATGCCACTGGATTCATTTCAGAAGTAGATCTACTTCAAGATTGAAGATCTCCATTCAATTTCTTTCGAAGTTTTATTGGGTTTCTTTATGTCTTGTTGTTTTCCTAACTTTGAGATGATGTTATTCCAGATTATGAACTAAATTCCCTAGATACCTAGGGAAGATGAAACCAATATGAATCTTATTATTTGATTTCTAAATTACATGATAAGTATTTGATTCTTGTTCTCAATTATGTATGCTTATTTCGTGTTTTAATATTTTTAGGATATTAATTCATGCTTAATGTGCTTATCTTAGTGGAGCAAAAGTCCCTGTTTAAGAGTAGATCTATCATAATTGAGTGAAGTTGCATACAATCCTAGAAATAGGATGACATAAATCTACCGGATTAGAGTCAAATCTAATAGGGTAATCCATAGATCTAGTTAATGCGACAATAGGGGTTTTAATTAAAAAGAGATTTCAATTAATCAGCCTAGAGTTAGTTGTTTTTACTCTCAAAAGAGGTATTAACATAATTTAGGGATTTCTACGGATCAAGGTACAAGTGAATAAATCGTTTAATTCAGATTCAGAATAATAAGTGAAGTCTACGTGGATTATTTCCTGGGTATTGCCTATCTCATTGGTTTTAGTCGATTATTTTTCCTAATTCATTCTCTGTTGTGTTCTTAGTAATTAGTTTAGTTAATTTTAGATTAAAAACAATTCCTTCAATTTATCGACCAGATAATAGAAAAATAGTAGGTACTAGTACTTTTAGTCCTCTTGGATACGATATTCACGACTCACCATAGCTATACTATTATTCGATAAGTGCGCTTGCCTTTGTCATAATTTTAGTTAGTTTAGTGGCCATCAAGTTTATGGCACCGTTGTCGGGGATTAAAATATTAGGAACACTCGGTTTTTATTAACTTAGCCATTTTTTTATTGTATTTTATTTTTTTAGTTTAATTTTTTTTTCTAATTTTTCTTTTGTTTGCTTCTGGCAAGTTCCTTTAGTTTATGACTAGAAGAAACCCGTCGGGACCATTAGTATTTGACAGTGAGATTGAAAGTACAACTCGCAAAAACTGCAGAGAAGCAAGACAGAGTCCACAGAATATAGTGGAAGAGCAAGAGGACATTATAATTATTACTGAGGAGATGGCTGAAAATCATAATAATCAGCTACCTCTTGTGGTTGCTGCAAATCCTGTAAATCCAAATCTTGCTCCTCGTACTATGTACGATTACGCCAAACCCACTCTAATTGGGGGTAAATTGAGTATCGTGAGACCCGCCATTGTTGCGAATAGTTTCAAACTAAAGCCAAACACTATTTGGATGATTCAATAGTTTGTTTAATTCGATGGTTTGTAGAACAAAGATTCAAATACTCATTTGGCTAATTTTCTAGAATTTTGCGGCACTTTCAAGATTAACAGCGTTTCTAACGACGCCATTCGCCTATGGTTGTTTCCCTTCTCGTTGATGAACAAGGCTAAACAGTGGTTGAACTTCTTACCATGAGGTTCTATCACTGCATGGGATCAAATAACTGAGAAATTTCTTTTGAAGTACTTTCCACCGACTAAAATAGCTAAGCTGAGGAATGATATCTCTTCGTTCGTACAGATGGACTTAGAGACCCTATATGATACATCAGAGAGGTATAAGGATTTATTGAAAAGGTGCCCTCACCATGGGTTACCTCTATGGCTACAGATTCAAACTTTCTACAACGGTTTGAACCCCTGAAATTAGGCAATTGATCGATACAATCGCCGATGGTACTCTGAACAATAAAACATCTGAAGTGGCTTACGAGTTTAAAGAGAAGATGTTACTGAATAATTATCAGTAGCAAGTTATGAGGACGAAGCCTAACAGAGCAGCCGGTGTTTTCAATCTAGATGCAGTACCATGTTATCAAACTAGGTAGAACAACTGAATAAAAAAATTGATGGTTTAATTGTTTCTACGTAGGTACATCCGATGATGCAGTGCGATACAAATAGAGGAGGAATGAACAATCCAAAATATTTACCCTACGGTCCTAACATAAAGAATGAGCAAATAAACTATATGGGTAATAATTCCAGACCTCATAATAGTCCTTACAGTAACACTTATAATGCAGGTTTGAGGAACATCCCAATTTCTCTTGGGGTGGTCAAGGAAACCAAAGACCACAACCCCTTTCATGTAACACCTCGTACCCGAGACCGTTGCTGGAGTCAGACACGAGGGGTTCACAGACTTAAATCACTTATTTGCACAGTCCATTTTAAATTTCCAAACGAGTGGCTAACGCATCACTGTCACCTTAAAATCATATCTCGAGTTCCAAAACTCGAAAACCAGTTCAGTAAATTTTTCCTGAAACTAGACTCATATGTTCATCTACAAATTTTTTCTAGAATTTTGGTTGATCAAATTAGTACAGCTTTATTAGCTAAAGTCTCCCTGCTTTGTGGTTCAACTACACCGACCTCTCCCATGCAGGCTTCAATCTCGATGCCGTTTGTTTCTATAGAAACTAGACTCAAAAGGAATCTATAAATATATGTCATGACTTATAATTATCTCTGGTTAATTTATACTGAATTTCCAAAGTCGGAACAGGGAATCTAGAAACCGTTCTGGCCCTGTCTCAGGAAAACTTAAATATCTATTAACATACTGTTCATATGATCGTTTCGTTACTTTCCTATGAAAATAGATTCATCAAGGTTCGATTACATAATTTACTCACCATTTAATTCCATTCCTACTATTTTTAGTGATTTTTCACATTCACGTCACTTCTTTATCAGCATCTATTTTAAGGTAGACTTTACCTATTACATAGTTTCCATGATTCAACTAGCCCTTTTTCATATATAGCACAAAATATGATCATGATTAACCATTCCAATGGCTAATCGTTCCCAAACATTTCCATACCTCTTAATGAACATCATACAAGACGATTATAATATTAAGCTCAAAGTGTATATATGCCATTTTCGCATGGCTATCCAAATTTATACAAAACCAAAGGGTCCATGACCAACAACAAAAGGGTAGTCCTATACATGCCATTTCAAAGTTCAACCAAAAGTGTACCAAAAGGGCTTTGATAGTGTGGGCGACTTGACTTCAATAATCCCGAGTCCGATAGGTGACGAACCAAAATCTATAAAAGAGATTCAAAGAAACGAAGTAAGCATTAAATGCTTAGTAAGTTTTGAGCCATGAAATTAGACACAACTAAAGCGTAACATTCATATGGCTAAACGGATAATTTCATATGCACAAATTCTCAATATCACACTTACTTCACATTACAAACCCTTATATTCATACACAAAAGATCAACTTAGCCAAAGGCCGGTAGCTTATTTATCGATCGACGAATACTAACGTAAGGGATCAACTAAATCAATGCATGTACGAGACATACCTCATTGCTGGGATTTTACGAGCATATTAATTGAAACTATTACAGCAAGGTCGCTCATTCCCAAGCCAAGTACCTTCGGGATTTAACCGGATATAGCTACTCACTCAATGCCTTCGGGACATAGCCCGGATATAGTAACTCGCACCAATGCCTTCGGGACTTAGCCCGGATATAGTAGCTCGCACAAATGCCCTCGGGACTTACCCCGGATGTAATAACTCACACAAATGCCTACGGGACTTAGCCCGGATGTAATAACTCGCACAAATGCCTTCGGGACTTAGCCCGGATGTAATAACTCGCACAAATGCCTTCGGGACTTAGCCCGGTTATCATCCGAATATTCATGCACATATCAATAAATCATGACACATTTATATCTCATTTTCATAATTAGAGTTCAAACACAAGTCACGTATTAAGCACTCCCATTTTTGGCTCACTAGCCACATACAAACAGCATGGTTTAGCTTGCTTTATGACACGATCTCTATGCACATACGGCTACCCGTCATACGTATAGACTAATTAACTCATCATATAATTCAAGTAGAATCATCATATCACCGTATATTTGTTATGCTCATACATCATGACTTAATCAAATCATAAACTAAGTCTCATTGCTCGAAAACTTACCTCGGATGTTGTCGAACGATTTCGATGGCTATTCGACCACTTTTCCTTCCCTTTATCGGATTTAGTTCCTTTTGCTCTTGAGCTTAATTTAACAAATAAATTGATTTAATCATTTGAGCATCAAAAGAGGAACTCAAGGTACTTAGCCCATATATATACATTAGACATTAAAGTCACATACATGTGAAATCATGCATCAACTCAACATATTAACCCACACTCCCTTTTAGCCGATTGTCTAAACCAAGATAAAGGCATCAATATGCTTGCCTCTAACCGAATACATGCAACACTAATCTTCTCATGTGGCCGAGTATGCATGTATATGTTGAGGCCAATTATATACTTAATACCACCCATAAATGGCATACCAATACATCATGTGCAAACATATATATATATATGTGCAAGAGCCGAATCATAGGGTTGATTATAACCATTTCATATATTTTCATCATATACCCAAATGCACAAATACATTATAATAACTTCCAACTCAAATCATGTTACAAATTTATACTTCACAAGGATAAATCATTAACCAAATATAAACATATATTCGAATTCACATGTATATTTTATTTTTACATGAAGCATAGCCGAATCAGTTTAACCATGAGTAACATAACAAGCATAAATCATACTTATGGATATACCATGGCCGATTGCTTCATGAAGTTGCTAAAACCTACCTTTTTCAAATTCTCACACACACTCTATCATCTTCATACCTCACCAACACAGCATCAAACATCCACCAAGAAGACAACACCCATGGCCGAGTATCATCTCCCTCACATAGCAAAGATTTAAACCATGGGCTAGTTAGAACTCAAGCTAACAACTAAAAACATGCATGAATCTCATGGCACAACATCAAACTTACCTTAACCTAGATACAAGTATGGCCGAACCTCTTCCTAATCCTCTTCCAAGCCAAACATGAAGCAAGAGCTCCTTCCTTCTTCCTTAGAACTTTCGGCCAAAAGAAATGAAAAGGATGGACACTTTTTTTTTGTTTGTTTTCATCATATTCCCTTTCATTATTTTATTACCATGCCCCTTATTTTATTTTTCCTAACATACATCACAAACATAACATGTTTGTGACATGTTTCCACCCATAGCATGGCCGGCCACTATGCTTTAATTTGGCTAATTTGACATGCAAGGACAAGCACTTTCCCACATATATTAATAGGCCACTTTAACACTTGCCTAGCATATTTCTAAATTGTCTCACATAAGTCCCTACTAATAAATTTCACATACACTGACCAAATTAAAGTATGGAACTATCACACGAGCATTTACGTACATCATAAACACAGAATATAACCTTTAATTATTTATAAGACTCGGTTTCGTGGTCCCGAAACAACTTTTCGACTAGGGTTAATTTAGGGCTGTCACATTTCAGGCTTCCAACCACCTTACCAACAAAAGAAAAAGCCGAACCTTGAGGAGATGTTGACGAAGTTTATTTTGTTGTCAGAAACCCTCTTCCAAAACACCGAAACAATACTTAAAAATCAACAAGTGTCGATTCAAGGGCTAGAGAACCAAATAGGTCAGCTTGCTTAATAATATCGAAACTAACCCAAGAGAGCAACTTCATGTAATTATTACGTGATATGAAGAAGGGTTAGTTGAACCTGAACCAGAACCGAGACAAGAAAATGTGGTAAGTAAAGGTAAGGTTGAGGTAAGCCAAAATGAACAAAAATCGATCGGTAAGGAATGTAAACCTCGTGTGCCATATCCCAACGCAACAAATAAAGACCACACAAATGAACAATATGGTAAATTTCTTAAACTTTTGAACAAGTTTCATATTAACTTATCGTTTATTGAAGCTCTTTCGCATATGCCCAATTCAATAAAATTTTTAAAGGAGCTTTTGGCAAACAAACAGAAGTTAGATGAGTCATCGCACGTGGAACTAAATGCAGTTTGCTCAGCTATCTTGCAAAATAAACTACCCAACAAATTGAAAGATTTAGAGAGTTTTACTTTTCCTTGTTTAATTGGAAGTTTAAATGTTAATAATGCTTTGGCTGATTTAGGGCTAGTATTAATGTCATGCCCTATAAAATGTTTAAGCAATTAGGTCTTGGGAAACCCAAACAAACTAGGATGAGTATTCAATTAGCAGATAGAACCATTAGATTTCCTAGGGGTATTGTTGAAGATGTACTTGTCAAAATTGATAAATTCATATTCTCAATTGATTTTGTTGTTTTAGATATGAATAAGGATAGTGACGTACCTTTGATTCTAGGTTGGCCCTTTTTAGCAACTGCTAAAACCATTATTAATGTTGATACAGGTGAACTAATACTTCATGTAGGTGATGACACAATTACACTCCAAGCTCATAATTCTGTTAATGCATCTAGTGATCAAGATGATTATAAGAGTTCTGTTAATATGAATAACATTATGGATTAAACTTCTTTGCAAGAAACCCCTTGGAAAAACGTGATGGAGCCACGTTCTAGTCCATGCGACAAAAAGAAGGTTACAGATCGATGAACTAGACAAATGGCGGACACATGTCAAGGAGAAACCAAGAATACATGATACAGAATCAAAGCGACTATTAGATAAAATAGACCCTCAAATTGCCACTTCAAAGCTTAATGCAAACGGAGCAACTCCTTTTATGATATTGAATGTCTTCCCATATGGTACAGTCGAGGTAACTCATTCTGAATTCGACACTTTTAAGGTAAATATTACTTGACTCAAACCTTATTTTGATAATAGAATTGACAGCGAGAAAGAGGAGTTTTGACTCCGCAAACCACCGTGACCGTGTGAATATGAGGTAAGTCAAGCATAGACTTTAAATGAGCGTTTGTCAAGAGGCAACCTGAGCGTTAACACTGCTAATTTCTTAATTTTATCTCATAATATTTTTAAAATTAATTAATTTTTAAATTTTTTTAAAAAAATTGTTTTTGACCCACACGGCCTGGACACATAGTCGTGTCTCAGGCCGTCTGCACTAAAAGTGGTTAGACAATAAGTTACACGGCCTGATGACATGGCCATGTGACCCACACGGCCTGGACACATGAGTGTGTCCTTGGCCATGTAGATCCTGGGACTTAATTTTTTCAAAAATTGACAGAGACACAACCTAAAATAGTCCACACGGACGTGTCCTAGGCCGTGTGAAACCTAGAGTTAATTTTTTCAATTCTAAAACAAGTCAGAGAGTTACACAGGTAAGGTACACAGCCATGTGCGAGACACGACCGAGCCACACGGGTATGTGGGAGGTCACACCGGTGTGGGAGAAGTGAAGGAGGTTGCACACGGCCGTGTGACATGCCATATGTGCCATACAGCCTAGACATATGAGTGTGTTCGAGGCCGTGTGAATACTGGGTTAAAATTTTTTATTACACATGAGCTAAACAGGAACCATATCGGCTTATGACATGACCGTGTGGCCCAACACGAGCCCTTACACGACCATGTCACCCATTTTAACCCCAAACCTTAACTATTTTTTTTACTTTGTCTTATTCCCCAAACCCCTTAACCCTAGCCACCATCCCCTACAATTACCCCATTTTTCAATCGCTGTTGTTCCACCATCTCCTTCACTTTCCCTCGCCTTCCCCTTTCCCTCTCCTTTCCTACCATTACACAACTTCCACGACCAGTTACCACACCACCCCACGCACAATCCACACACTCGCACCAAGTTTCTCCCATCGTTGTCCCCCAAACCGAACCAACCTCCCTCCCTCAGCCTTTCTTTACCCACATCACCAAGTGCCAAACAGACCCCTCTCATTTCTCCTTTTTCCCTCCACGCACTCCCTAGCCCTTTCAGCCCTTCCCTTCATCTTACGCCAACCAAACCACTGCCCACCGTCGCACACCTCTAGCCACTTCGTTAGAATCACCATCACTCCTGTCATTTTTTCCCCATTTTCTTTATTTTATTTTATTTATTTTCTATTTCTTTTGCTTCTTGTCATTTTCTATTTTATTATTGATTATTTTTAGTTTTAGATTTATTATTATTCTTCATTAGTACTTTTCTCCTTCTTGTTATTACTATTATTCTACCATTGTTAAGAACAGTCTTGAATTATGATTTATTAATCATCTTGCTATGTTGATTCTTGTTATTCGTTCCCTTCATTACTTTTCTATGGTGGATTTGATTAGTCGTCGATAATGTTAAGGTTTTCTTTATTATTTAATTATTATTTTTATTATTATTGTTTTCCTATTCGTTTTTATCATAGTTGAATTCATAGATTTTATGTACATCGGTATTAGTCCATTATTGTTTTTAGAGTAACTTCTCCATTTATTAAGACTCGATTTTGATGGAAGGATTGCTAGTCCAATATTCTATACTGATTCGTCAGTCCTTTTATTTCTTTACTTGTTTTTTTATTATTCTGTTGCTTTTCTAATTTGGATTATTTTCTATCTTACAGGTACACCATGACAAACACTCGTAGCAAGTCTAAGGTCGCCGTCTTAGCTTCGAAAAAGCGAAAGACCCATGGTGCGGCTTTCTCCTCAAGCACTTGGGTCGAGGCCTGCCACCCTTATCTTCGATTTTCTGTAGGCCCCCAGGAGGATTCATTTCAGTTACTTCAACAATGCCCACTCAGTGTAGGACGATGTATTGATTGTGTAACACCCCAAACCTGGCCTAGACGTTATGGCCGTATCTGCAATGTCACATTGGAGTGAGTTTTGGAAAAAACGCAGATCTATTGGAAAAGTCCGTTTGTGTTAAAAACCTTGTTTGTGTTCTTTTTGGAAAGCTAACTTGATTTATTCATTTACTAAATTACAGGTTCATTTAGTAAACATGTCTCACACTATATCGTTATTACACTTTAAAACATTTTCGTTGTGGAAGCTTTTAAATCCAGTTACGTAGCATGTTAATTGAAAAATCATTTACCTTTTTAAAATCTGAATCCTACTGCTAGCAAACATAAGTCAATTCAATTAAATCCCCAAATAAAAATAAAAACTTAAAACGACCTTATTACATAAAATTTTACCCCAAATAAAATTAATTTTACTAAAATCAAAACAAAAATGTAAACGGTGGTGTGGCCATCTCCGAGTCCTTCACAACACCGACCCGCCTAAAGATTACCTGACAGATAAGCAGAAAAAGGTGAATTTATGAAACTCAGTGTATAATCCCTATTTATCAAACAATGAAACGTATAGTGTTGATTAGTCTAGGCCTAAGGCCAAACCAGTAGCAATATCAGTATGGGTCTTAGCCCATTACGGTAGCAGTACCAGTATGGGCCTTAGCCCAATTTAGTATAGAATCAGAGATGCATACAAAGATCCTACCTAACCATCCTCTACACTCCATTCTATCCAGCCCTACACTCCATGTGGGGATTAAATCGACTGACCCATCCCTACACTCTAGAATAAAGTAACAGTTTAGGCACAATAGTATTTACAACAGAGCTGCCAGTAATATGCTTATAGCCTTTCAATACACTTCCTCCAATATCATATATCCCACCCCATGAAATGCAACATAATATAAATGTCCATACAATAAAGATGGCATGCACAACAGTCATACAACATATAGGGGTATATCCGCCATTCATCTTATAGGGCATAACAGTCGTAATATAAATTAGGGTTTAGGTATTCTTACCGACCCAACAGTAGGTCCACAATCGTCTCATGTGACTCGTGCAACCTTAACAGTTAAACAGTAAAAATGAGCCCAAGCCCATCGTACGGCCCATGTGGGCCCACACATTCGTGTGGCCCAATAAGCCCAAGTAATGGCCTTGGCCATGTATACAACACAACCGGCCCAGCAATCTCCATACATCCGTATGGTTTTCCCGTGCGGGCCCACAAGCTCGTGGGGCCCACACGGCCTATGTCAGCCCATTGAAGTAAAAAGCGACCTAAGCCCATGAAATTGCTCATGGTGGCCTCTTCGGTCGAATGCTCACATTTTATGCATTTGGCTCACCACACAGACAAACGTATGCTCATGTGGGGTCAACTATCGAACATTTCCGGCTTTTGTTGTTCTATGCTAATAGCAGTGTGATTACACACCTTATTGCGGTCAAAAACGAACAGCTTGAGTGTTTTCCCCAACCTATAACCAGAAGATAAATTGTTAGTCTTTTAATCCTTCGGGTAAACAATCCCTTAAATAAACTTAACTTAAATTATACATTATCACTTACTTTATCTAACGATTAAGAGTCCCCACACTTCAGTTGATACCAAAAATCGATTAAAGGCTCCTACAGACCATCTGCACCCAAATCGAAATCCATTAACCTTAACAAGAACATTCGCAAAAGCAGTTGATCTAGTATATAGCACTTACCAAAAACCTTGAAACTGATTCAAGAGAAGACACAATCGGTCTTCTATTCCAGATGCAAACTCACACCGAAGAGGTAAGATTAGCACCCACACTTCTAGCCATAAACGATAGTAAAAGAAAGAATTAGAACAATAATATGTCTTAAAGAAATAGGGTGAAGGATTAGTGAAAAACCAAGAACCAACCGATTGCTCCAAGAAAACCGCAAGAGTCTATATGGCAGGAGAGAGAGCTGAGCAATAAACGACCCAATTAATCAAATGGAAGGGGGGAAGAAGATGCTATCATGGTAGGGGAGTCGACAGAGAAAGGGAGGAAAGAAGAAGGACCAAACGAAACCAAGACTAAAACTCGAGCAAGTATGATCGACCAAAGAACAAACGAGAGAAAGAAAAACCACTAAGGTGCAGAGAAAATAGAAGAGGTAAACCACTAAGGTGCAGAGAAAATAGAAGAGGTTGGCTACAAAACACTGTTGAAGAACAAAACCCAATAACCAGTTTCCCGAATACACACACTCAATTTCGGCTACCAACAAGACCCCAAATGTAACACCCCCTACCCGTATCCAAGGCTGAAACATGGTATGAGGCATTACCAGACCTAACCATACACATAGACAAAAATTGGGCCATAAAATTTCATTTAATTCAAAAATTTTTGAACACATGCATAGACTCATATTTAAAGACATATAACGTGGCATAAATGAGCACTTACACATCCATAGTCATGCAATAACAAACAAAGGTAACTATATCATCACATCAAAACATAGGACATGGCATGATTAATTAAACTTACAAACCATAATGGATAAGGACCACATCTCATGATCATATACGATAACTCAATGCAGACCGATACATATGGTCAAAGTCATAATAATAATACATATCACAAACCAACTTCCTATACATGCCACTTACTTGATATTTCTAATATTTGAATTAATTCTCCCAAAAATGATAGCTTGATAGTGTGATTTTGCCTTCGACGATCTCCAACCCCGAGCTTACCTGCCAAAACTGAAGAAGTAGAGAGGAGGGGTAAGCTTTACGCTTAGTAAGTCCATATGAAGTTAATAAGCAATTACCCATATGTTTTTTTTAAAGGTAAAACATCATAATTGTACAATTTACTCTTGTTCAGGTTAAGCTATTTTATCGAGTTACAGATACTAATTCATTTATATCTGGAGGTATGAGACTCCAAATTAAGTTTAGTTAATTTTCCTTGAAACTCTTCTCATATACCTTTCTTCCATAAAATTTATAGAATTTTTGGTTTATCCAATTAGTACATTTTATTCATTAAATTTTCCCCTGTTTTGCTGTCTAATAGTTCTGACCTCTCTTCACTAAAAATTATTTTTCTCATAGTACAAAATTCGGATAATGCTCTCTTCTATCTTTTTATAGAATAGACTCATTAAGGATTTTAATAATATAAATTAAAACCCATAATTATTTTTATAAAATTTTTAATTATTTTCTCAAATAGAATAGGGGATCACGAAGTCATTCAGACTTTGTCTCACATCAATTTAAATAGCTCATAATATAAATTTTGATTGCATATACTGTTTCTTCTATGTGAAACTAGACTCATTGGGATTTAATCTCATATTTTATTCAGCCCCTAATTCAATTTCCACAATTTATGGTGAATTTCCAAAGTTGCACCACTATAGTAACCCAAAACTGCCATGGCTAAATTTACTCATTCATTACTATTATTCACCAAATCCATACAATATCATTTCATTCATAATGGTAAGGACATAAAATTATGCTTCATAAGCATAAATCCATAATCTCAATGTCATCAAGTATCAAGGACTTATTCCAAATCATGTCATTTTCATAATATTCACCAAATACTATTTACATCATAGATATTCACATGTCAAGGCATCACGTATAAGTTTAGTGTACATACCTGTACAACTTGTAACATAACTCAAAGACATACTCACCAATGGCTTATCTCATTGGGTTCATCAATGAATACTTCACCACATTACCCGTTGAACACTCGGAATATAATCGGATACACGAAATGCATGCACATAAGTGCCATGCCCACAGCTAGACAAACTCAATAGCCTGCGGAATATATGTGTAGGCAAGCTACCATGTAACCCACCCATAAGTGAAATTGGACTGAACTCAACAAGTTCGGATGCCTAGTTACATCTCACGAACTCAGACTCAACTCAACGAGTTCGGAACTCAAATATCCTAGTGACATGTCACTTGTATCCTAATCTATTCCTAAGGTTCAAACGAGATTTTCCTCGATCACACATCTTTGTCGTCTTCCACAGAATGTTGGAACCGATACTTGGTAGCATTTCATATTTATCAAGTAGCTCACATAATTTTCATATTACTCAATAATAACCACAAAGCATAATATTTCATGATAATAATCATCATATCAAATAAATATCATTAAATTACTTAAAATGACAATTATGTTACCACATTTACATATGAACTTACATCTCATTTAATATAAAGGAAATAACATTAAATTACACATTGCATTATTAAAAATCATATGAACTTACCTTGTATGCGAAAATGGCCATTTTTACCATTTTGTCCACAACCTGATATTTTCCAATTTTAGCCCAAATTTTGATTTTTCCTTGATCTATCATTTCAAATATAGCCTAATTAGGACTCAAATTATTCAAATTAACCCAAAATCATATTTTTGAAAAATTACAATTTTGCCCCTAAACTTTATCAAAATTACATTTTTGCCCCTAGGCTCGTAAATTAAAATTAATTCTATTTACTTATGTTTTATGACATGCTGATCATTTTTCCCTTCTATAGCAACCTCAAATTCGCACTCTAACATGTACTTATGAACATTAGGTATTTTTACCGATTGCGTCATTTTACTTGTTTTCATGTAAAATCGCTTAGTAAAAGTTGTTTAACACAATTTAAAGCTTCATATTCTACCATAAAACATCAAAATAAACACATTTCACCTATGGGTATTTTTCCAAATATAAACCCTAGGTTAAATTATTACTAGAATAAACTTAACCAAGTTACGGTTTCAAAATGTAAAAAACTTAAAAAGCAGCTAGGAGCACTTACAATCGAGCTTGGGAGTTTGAAAAAAACTTAACCATGGCTGCTGCTGGTAGAAAAGGTTGAATGAAGAAGATGATAGCTAATTTGGCTTATTTCCCTTTTTTAATTCTTTTAATTATTAGTTTACCAAAATACCCTAACTTAAAAATGTTTTATTACACCCATTTCATGTCTATTTTTGTCCAGCAATTAACAAATGGTCTAATTACCATTTAAGGACCCTCAATTTAAAATTTCATAACAATTGGACACCTCTAGTACGTAGAAATCAACTTTTTCACTTTTTACGATTTAGTCATTTTGACTAAATTAAGTGCCCGAACGTCAAAATTTTCGAACAAAATTTTGACGAATTTATTCTGTGAAATCGTAGACCATAAAAATATAATAAAAAAATAAAATGTTTATCGTCGAATTTGTTATAACACCCTGATTTTGGACCTAGTCAAAACAGTGGTTTCGGGACCACAAATCTGACGATAAAAATTTTATTTTTTATTATATTTTTATGGTCTAAAATTTCACAGAATAATTTCATGAAAATTTCGTTCAAAAATTTTGACATTTAGACACTTAATTTAGTTGAAAGGACTAAATCGTAAAAAGTATAAAAGTTGAGTTCTACGTACTAGAGGTGTCCAATTGTTATGAAATTTTAAATTTAGGGTCCTTAAATGGTAATTAGACCATTGGTTAATTTCTGGAAAAAAATAGACATGAAATGGCTGTAATAAAATATTTTTAAGTTAGGGGTATTTTGGTAAACTAATAATTAAAATAATTACAACGGGAAATAAGTCAAATTAGCTATCATCTACTTCATTCAACTGTTTCTACCAGTAGCAACCATGGTTAAGTTTTTTTTAAACTCCCAAGCTCGATTGAAAGTGCCCTAGCCCTGCTTTTAAAGTTCTTTACTTTTTGAAATCCCTAAGAACTTGTTAAGCTTATTCTAGCAATAATTTAACCTAGGGTTTATATTTGGAAAATACCCATAGGTGAAATGTGTTTATTTTGATGTTTTATGATAGAATATGAAGCTTGAAATTGTGTTAAACAACTTTACTAAGCGATTTTACGTGAAAACGAGTAAAACGACATAATTCCAGAAAATACCTAATGTTCATAAGTACATGTTAGAGTATGAATTTGATGTTGCTATGGAAGGGAAAAATGATCATCATGTCATCAAACATAAGAAAATAGGATGAAGTTTAATTTACGAGCCTAGGGGCAAAAATGTAATTTTGACAAAGTTTAGAGGAAAAATTGTAATTTTGACAAAATATGATTTGGGGTCAATTTGAATAATGTGAGTCCTAATTAGGCTATATTTGTAATGATAGAGCAAGGAAAATTGAAATTTGGGCTAAAATCGGCAGAATACCAAGTTGTGGACAAAATGGTAAAAATGGCCATTTTCGTATTCGAGGTAAGTTCATGTGTTAATAATAATGCAATACCATACTTGTATTGTAATTTTCTATTGTTATGGCATAAATTGTATGATTTAATATGTTTAAGAGAAGTTGATGGATGGTGTGTATAATACGGAAAATGTGATGCTTGTGGTGTCATATTAAATTGAATGCCAAATTATTGTTACATGAATCGAATGTTAAATTACTATTACATGGGTTGTACCTGATGAGATTTTGAAAAGTTTGTACGTAAATAATTTATCGATTCTTTTTATTTTATTATATCTTGTTATCATATGAAATGTGGCTGCCTATAGAATGATTATTTGTTGTAAATTGAAAATTGAAAAAGGACTATGAATAAATTTGTAACATGTTGGAAAGTGAGGAATTTCCCGGTTGAGCCATCAGAAAAGAAACGATACGAATGATCTATTGTAAGGTCGCATGTGTAGTACTCAATGCAGGCTACTATGCGTACCCGATAACTTCGATCCCGTGTGTAGTACTAAGTGCAGGCTACTACGTGTATCAGATGGTTAGGTCACCTGTGTAGTACTAAGTGTAGCTACTATTCGTACCAGATAGCCTTGTTTGCAAGTGTGAAAATATGTGTAGGCAACTAAGTATCAATTATTATTCCGAAGAGTTCAACAGGAAAATCGATTAACTAAAAATACATGTGAACATGATTATATGATGAATAAGTGCAGGTATATGTTTATGAAAATTATGAGCAATGTGCTCGATATTTGAGTGAACTTCGATAAGACAAAATGGATTAAGTGAAATTATGTAAGAGTGAATTTTAGTAGTAAAACAGTGTTGGACAGCAGCAGTTACGTGACTTTGAAAATTCACCAAATATTTTGTAAGTTGAATTAAATTTCAAAAAAAATTATTTAATTAAAGATTAATGAGTCTATTTTCATATAAAAGAAACAGGGGGAGCAAAAGAGTTCTATATTATGTGATATTCTAATTTTTGTGAGAGAGTGTCAGAGTGAATTCGAGATCCCCAAAAATCCTTAAAAGTTGCACAAAAATAATTGTGAGTTATAATTTATATGAATAGAATCCTAAATGAGTTTACTTTGAGGAGGAATGGACAGGAGCATCATCCGAGTCTCGAAATATGAGATAAATAATTTTTAGTGAAGAGAAGTCAGAACTATTGGACAGCGAAACATGAGAAACTTTAATAAATAAAATGTACTAATTGGCTAAACCAAAAATTCTGAAAATTTTATGGGAGAAAGGTATATGAGTCTAGTTTAAAAAAAAATTAACGAAACTAAATTTGGAGTTTTTTAGCTCCAGATATGAATGATTTAGTAACTATAAGTTGATAAAAAAGCTTAACCTGAACATGTGTAATTGTACAATTATAGTGTTTTATCTTGAAAAGCATGTTAGTAATTGCTTATTAATTTCATATAAACTTACTAAGCGTAAAGCTTACCCATCCTCTCCATTTCTTTAGTATTGGCAGGTCGGCTTGGGGTTGGAGATCGTCGGAGGCAAAATCACACTATCAAACTATCATTTTTGGGAGAATTAATTCAAATATTAGAAATATCAAGTGAGTGGCATGTATAGGAAGTTGGTTTGTGATATGTATTATTATTATGACTTTGACCATACGTATCAGTCTGCGTTGAGTTATCGCATATGATCATGAGATGTGGTCCTTATCCATTATGGTTTATAAGTTTAATTAATCATGTCATGTCCTATGTTTTGATGTGATGATATAGTTAACTTTGTTTGTTATGCATGATTGTTAATACATCAGGTAAGTTAAATTCAGGCCAGTGGATCATGAATTAAATGGAAATGAGTAATGTTGCCTTGAATATGGATGTTTAATGGACAAATTGGTAACTACATTATGATGGTGTAAAATGAGAACAAGATTTAGCATGTCTAGTTATAGTTAATGTAAGAATGTATATTATATACAAGATGGTAAGCAAATATGTTTAAAGTGAATGACATGTTATTGCATGATTATGGATGTGTAAGTGCTCATTTATGCTACGTTATATGTCTTTAAATATGAGTCTATGCATATGTTCGAAAAGTTTTGAATTAAATGAAATTTTATGGGCCGGTTTTCGTCTATGTGTATGGTTAAGTCTGGTAATGCCTTGTACCCTATTCCAGCCTTGGATACGGGTAAGGGTGTTACATTTGTGGTCCCAAAACCATTGTTTTGACTAGGCCAAAAATCAGGGTGTTACATCAAAACCAAAAGAGAGGAAAAAAGCCAAAGAACAATAACTAACAAAGAAAATGGGAAGAAAACTGCCAAATTTCGGCACCCAAAGAATTATGACCGAAATTACCTAATGAGGAATCCCACTTTCACCCAACCACTCCTACTTCACCCACTCCTTGATCCACTCCTTAATTCTCTCCCTAAATCTCTCCCTAAATCTCTCCTCTTCTCCCTCAACAACCCAAATCAAACCCCTTTCAACCTCCTCCTAAAATTCGGCCACACAACCCACTTCCCCTCAAAACACTTCACCGTCCACTAGCTCATAGTTCTACTGCCTCTCACCCAAGTCCCTTAGCATGCAACAGGACTCGAACCCGAGCCCCTTAGCATTAGTAACACGCCACTTACCACCAGATCAGTAGGCTTTTTATGACAAACCTACCTATACTTATTAAAGACCTCAACTGTCAAGAGACAGGGTCTTATTCAAGAAAGGACAAAATTTTGTACAAGCCAAGGCTTGAACTTAGGACCCCTCCAACACTCCTCAAGACACTTAACCACTGTAACAAACATACGTTTGTGCAACATAACATACAAAAATAATTACTTAACTTTTGGGGCGTTACAGCTCTACCCCCTAAAAGAAAATTTCGGCCTCGAAATTTACCTGGTCAAAACAGATGAGGATATTGTTGTCGCATTGCCTCCTCTGGTTCCCACGTGGCTTCTGTGACAGCCCAAAATTGACCCTAGTCGGGATGTGGTTCCAGGACCACAAAACCGAGGCATAAAAATAATTTATAATTTATTTTGATGCCTATAATATGTGTTAATTCATGTGTGACATTTTTGATGTTTCGATTTAGAGTTATAAATGTGAATTTCACTAGAAAGGACCTAGTAGTAAACTTTGAAAGTATGATGGGGAAATGTGTGATGACTAGTTGATAATGCATGCAAAAATAAGGGATTTGCATGTCAAATTCCCCTCCCCTCAACATGAAGTGGCCGGCCATGACAAGGGAGTATGGGCTAAACATGTCATGAAACATGTTTTGTTGGTGCATTAGGGTGAAATAATAAACAAAGGTGTATGGGTGATAAAAGAATGAAAAAAATGTGTGAGTGTGGTATTCCCCCTTGCCGTGAGTTGAGAAAGAAGGAAGAAAAAAAAATTGTTGTGTTCATCCTTTCTCATCTTTTGGCCGAAAATCATAAGGAGGAAGAAAGGGATTTTGCTCCATTTTGGTTTAGAAGAGAACTAGAAGGAGATTTGGCCATACTTGTACCAAGATTAAGGTATGTATGAGGTTGTGTCATGAGATTCATGCATGTTTTAGTTGCTAACTTGATGTTCATGTTAGCCCATGGTTCAAATCCTTGTTGTGCCATGGAAATGGTATTTGGCCAAGGTTGATATTGTGTTAAAGCCATTGCATCCTAAATGTGAAGCTTGTTGATGATGCATGCAATGATGGATTGACTACTCTTGAAATTTCTTTTAGCATTCTTGAGTAAGACATTGAATTCTTTGTTTAACCATGACCAAAGTTGAAAGCGTATTGTTGTGATGTATTCGACCATGGTGCATTCACGAGCATGATTTATGCTTGTTATATGATTGGTAAAATTTTGTGTTTTGGATGGTTATGAGCACCTTGAGATTCGGCCTTGCACTTATATGTATAGATATGTTTGCACATGATGTATTGGTATGACATATATGCTATCTCAAAGTATATATTTTCTTGTGATGATGTTTGGATTATAAAGTAAATGATAGATGTGTATTGAGCTACAATATGTAATGCATTAGCTAGTAAAATGTGTGCCACTCATGTGTGGTATTAAACATGTAGTTGGCCTCAACATCAACATGCATAATCGGCCCATGAAAGAGTACCTAAGATGTTGTGTATATTCGGCCATAGCTAAGTATGTTGATGGCTTTACATCGACTTAGAACAATCGGCCACATGAGTAAAATGAGTACTTGATGCTATACTATAATTATTGAGCTTAAGTATGTGAATGTAAGTGTGTGCGGCCTTATAAAGGCTAAGTACCTTGGATTCCCCTTTTGATATTCAAAACGATTAAATCAATTTATTTGTTAACATAAAGCTCAAGAGCAAAGGGGAACTAGCTCCAATAAAGGAAAGGAAAAGGTGATTGAATAGCCGTTGGGCGCCGACAACCTCCAAGGTAAGTTTTCGAGTATCGGAACTTAGATTTTGATTCGATTGGATGAAGTAATAAGCAATCGAAATTGTGCCCTTGTATGTGGCCATTGAGCCGAAATGATATTTCTTATTAAGTGAATTGTGCATAAAAGTTTTGTTATGAAATTGAAACAAAGATGTGTATGAATGTGCGAATTGTGATATCCGGGCTAAGCCCGAAGGCAAATGTACGGATTGTGATATCCGGGCTAAGCCCGAAGGCAAATGTGCGAATTGTGATATCCGGGCTAAGCCCGAAGGCAATTGTGCGAGTTATGATATCCGGGCTAAGCCCGAAGGCAATTGTGCGAGTTGTGATACCCGGGTTAAGTCCCGAAGGCATTTGTGCGGGTTACCACAACCGGGCTATGTCCCGAAGGCGTTTGAACGAGTAGCTATATCCGGTTAAACTCCGAAGGTATGTGATTTGAGAATTATGAACTTGCTGTAAAAATTTTTCAGTTAATACGCTTGTGAAATTCCCAACAACAAGGTACGTTTCGTGTGTGCTTTGCACACTGTGAGTAAGTGTGTATGAGTATTCGCTCCAATGATAAATGAGCTATCGGCCTTGACTAAGCCGTTATTTGTGTATGAATATAAGAGTTGGGATTGTGAAGTAAGCATGTCATTGAGAAATTGTGCATATGAATTATTGTTTAGCTACTTGAATGCTATGCTTTGGTTGTGTGTAATTTATGGCTCAAACTTACTAAGCATAAATTGCTTACTCCGTTTCTTTGTTTCTCTGTCTTATAGATTTTGCTCGTTAGCGATCGGATTCGGGATCATTGAAGTTGAAGTCATCCACACTATCAAAACCCCTTTTTCGTACTCTTTTAGTCGAACCTTGGATATGGCATGTATAGGACTACCCTTGGTTGTTTTCAAGTGTCTTTGTGATGTATATGTGTACGGCCATGCGAAAATGGCTCGTAAAAGTGGAATAGGGCATTAGACCATTTGAAGTTGTGCTTATTGTAAATATATATATGGTTTCATGATGTGATTATGAATTGGAATGGGAGTGTTGGTCACATGATCAGCCATTGGAATGGCTAAATATGATCACATGTGGACCTATGTATGACAAGACTATAGTTGGACCATGGAAACCACAAAATAGGAAAAGTTTACCTTGAAAGCAGATGCTGCCAATGCGATGGACGTGGATGTGTAAAATCACCAAAATAGTAGGAATGATATTAAATAGTGAATAAATTATGTAATCGAACCTTGATGAATCTACTTTCATATGAAAGTAACGAAACGATCATATGAATAGTATACTAAGAGATATTAAAGTTCTCGTGAGATAGGGCCAGAACGGTTTCTGGATCCCCTGTCTCGACTATGAAAATTTACCATAAATTACCCAGAAGGAATTAGAGGTCATTCCTTATATGTGCAGATTTCCTTTTGAGTCTAGTTTTATTAGAAACAAACGACACCAATTGGCCCAACCAAAAATTCTAGAAATAAATCCATGGATGGATATATGAGTCTAAATTCAGTGAAAATTTACAGAATCAGTTTCCGAGTTTTGAAACTCGAGATATGTTTTTTTAGGGACAATGATGCGTTCTCCACTGTCTCGAAATGTCAAATTGGTTGGTGCTATATGTGGTTTTGGCTCGTTAACCCTCGTGACCGAACCACCGTGCTGATCTCGGGTTCGGGTGTTACAATTTTATTGGTATCGAGCTACGGTTTAGTCGATTCTAGAACTACCGTGATATGTTTGGGGTCTAGCTATACATGCCATTAAGTGATAAATTGATAGTGTGGAGATTTCGACAATTTGAATTTGTGTTTGTTTATAGCAATGGATCCCGATCCCAAGCGAGCAATAGCTGATGATGTAGAGAGCGTGGCGCTGCTCCCGCGCAAGGGGACAATGGCCGGACTCACAACCTATTGCCAAGAATCCGAATGATGAGGCTAGGCAAGCCTTTTATAGCGTGATGAATGATTGGTTCAACCAATACATTCGAACTAACACTACTGTTCCACAACCTCCATTCCCGACTAATGTAACCCCATTACCTACAATACCTCCCAGAATCGACCAAATAAGGTCAAGTAAGCCCCAATCGATGAATTCAAAACATGGGGCTCTTGAATTTAAAGCTACAGATAGCGGCGATGCCGAGCAAGCTGAATTTTGGTTGACAACACTATTCGGTGCTCGATGAGCTATCTTGTACACCGATGAATGCTTAAAGTGTACTATCTCCTTGCTACGCGATTCCGCCTACTATTGGTGGAGTACTCGACTTCACAGTGCCTAGGGAGCAAGTAACTTGGGAGTTCTTCCAAACCGAGTTCAAAGAAGTATATCGATCGAGATTCATCGACCAAAAACGAAAGGAATTTCTTGATCTTAAGCAAGGCTCTATGTCAGTTACTGACTACGAGCGAAAATTTGTTAGACTTAGTAGGTACGCTCGGGAATGTGTTTCGTCCGAAGCTATTATGTGTAAACGCTTCGAGGACGGGCTGAATGATGATATAAGGATATTCGTTGGCATTCTTGAAATACGAGAGTTCGTAGTACTTGTCGAGCGAGCTTGTAAAGTCAAGAACTTAGAAAGGAGAAACAAAAGTTGATGTGGGAACCGGAGAATTTGAAAAGGTCCTCGGAAAGTCTCTTCAACAGCATCAAGAGATTTCGAGAAGATGTGAGCCGGTCTAGAGGCGCTTCGGCCTTTTTAGACGAGATCGTGATCGACCCGGTGGGTATCTGAGGCACTTCGGTCTCCTGTTGGGAATGATCGTCGAAACCGAATGGAGTGTCGATATTGTGGTAAATGGCACTCGGGAGTTGTAGATCCCATGACCGCTCTGTTATAAGTGCGGTCACCGACCACTTTATTAAAGATTGTCCGAGATTATCTGAACAAAACGCAAATCAAAGGGGGAACCCGGGTGCTACCACAACTCGAGGTAGGCCATTTAGAAATACGGGTAATGCTAGTGGCGGTCAGAGAGGATCGAGAGATGCTGCAACTAGATCCGAGGCTCGTGCTCCTGCTAGGACTTATGCCATACGAGCACGCGAGGATGCTTCCTCGCCAGATGTTATTACCGGTACCTTCACTCTCTTTGATACTAATGTGATTGCTTTGATTGACCCTGGTTCTACTCATTCTTATATATGCGAAACCTTAGCATCCAGTAAGACTTTACCCATTGAGTCTACTAAGTTTGTAATTCGGGTGTCAAATCCCTTGGGTCATTACGTGCTTGTCAACAAAGTGTGTAAGAAAAGTCCCCTAGTATTTCGAGGTTCTTGTTTTCCGGCGGACTTGATGCTTTTGCCGTTCGTCGAATTCGACGTTATTCTTGGTTTGGGTTGGTTGACCATGCACGATGCGGTTGTAAATTGCAAAAGCAAGACTATTGATCTGAGGTGCACGAATAACGAGATAATTCGGGTGGAGTCTACGGACTTAAAGGGGTTGCCAGCTGTAATATCAGCAATGTTGGCCCAGAAATACGTAAGAAAGGGGTGCGAAGCATACCTTGCGTATGTGCTCGATGACAAGGAGTCAGAAAAAAAACCCGAATCTGTGCGATGGTTTGTGAATACCGGATGTTTTCCACGAAGAATTGCCGGTTTACCACTGTTCGGAAATAGAGTTTGGCATCGAATTGGTACCGGTCCCACTCCAATTTCAATAGCTCCGTATCGTATGGCACCAACGGAATTAAAGGAGTTGAAAGCTCAGTTGCAAGAATTGGTGGATAGAGGTTTTGCTCACCCGAGTTTTTCACCTTGGGGTGCGCCAGTGTTGTTTGTGAAAAAGAAGGATGGAACCATGAGGCTGTGCATCGACTATCGTCAGCTTAATAAAGTGACAATAAAGAAATAAGATAAAAAAAGAATGATGACTGATAGAAATCGTTGCAATTTGTATTTGAAATATTTAAACAAGTAAAAAAAATACTATAGGGTATAGTAATTGTAGGGGGGCGGATGTAGCCAAGTGGATCAAGGCAGTGGATTGTGAATCCACCATGCGCGGGTTCAATTCAAATATCCATTACCGCGTATCGACGATTTGTTCGATCAACTGAAGGGAGCCTCAGTGTTCTCGAAAATAGATTTGAGATCGGGCTATTATCAGTTGTGAATTCGAGAGTCGGACGTACCCAAAACTGCCTTCAGAACGAGATATGGTCACTACGAGTTCCTAGTGATGCCGTTTGGGCTCACTAATGCCCCTACGGTATTTATGGATTTGATGAATCGGATCTTCAGACCATATTTGGATCGGTTCGTAGTCGTGTTCATCGATGACATCTTGGTCTATTCAAGAAATGAGACCGAACATGCTGAACACCTGAGGTTAGTGCTGCAAATTTTACGGGATAAGCAGTTATATGCTAAGTTCAGCAAGTGTGAGTTCTGGTTGAGGGAGGTTAGCTTCTTGGGTCATGTGGTATCTGCATCGGTATTCGAGTCGGCCGAACAAAATTTCAGCCATACTTAATTGGAAGCCTCAGAAATATTACCGAGGTTCGAGCTTTTGGGGCTTGCTTGGTTATTACCGATGATTTGTAAAGGTTTCTCAACGATAGCCACGCCAATGACGGTTACTCCAAAAGGACGTTAAGTTCGAATGGACGGAGAAATGTCAGAAAAGCTTCGAACAACTGAAAACTTATTTGACTGAAGCCCCAATTCTAATGCAACCCGAATCGGGCAAAGAGTTTGTCATTTATAGTGACGCATCCCTACTTGGGTTGAGTTGCGTATTGATGCAAGAAGGGCGAGTTGTGGCCTATGCGTCGAGACAATTGAAGCCACATGAGAGAAATTATCCGACCCATGATCTCGAACTAGCTGCCATCGTATTTGATTTGAAAATATGGCGACACTACCTATTTGGGGAGAAGTGCCATGTATTTTCGGATCACAAAAGTCTCAAATATTTGATGACTCAAAGAGACTTAAATTTGCGACAAAGACGTTGGCTCGAGCTGTTAAAGGATTATGAGCTGGTCATTGACTATCACCCGGGAAAGGCTAATGTGGTTGTGGATGCCTTAAGTCGTAAATCACTATTTGCTTTACGAGTGATGAATGTACACTTGTCTGTTCTACCCGACAATGTGTTAGTAGCTGAATTGAAAGCCAAACCATTATTGATACGTCAAATTCGTGAAGCTCAGAAAGTCGACGATGAGTTGGTTGCAAAACGGGCTGAGTGTGTTCCGAACAAGGAGTCGGAGTTTCAAATCGATGATGACGATTGTTTGAGGTTCAGAAGTCGTCTGTGTGTTCCAAAGAATTCGGAACTTATTTCGATAATTCTGAACGAAGCCCATAGTAGCCGAATGGCAATTCACCCAGGGAGTACGAAAATGTACAACGATTTGAAACATCGATTTTGGTGGCACGGTATGAAACGAGACATCTCTGACTTTGTTTCGAGATGTTTAATATGTCAACAAGTGAAAGCGGAACATCAAGTGCCTTCAGGATTACTTCAGCCGATCACGATACCTGAGTGGAAATGGGATCGAGTCACAATGGACTTTGTATCCGGACTGCCATTGTCAGTGAGTAAGAAGGATGCGATTTGGGTCGTTGTAGATAGATTGACTAAGTCGGCTCACTTTGTCCCTGTACGTACGGATTTTTCAATGGACAAACTAGCCGAATTGTACGTTTCTCAGATTGTGAGATTACACGGGGTGCCTATTTCCATCGTGTCGGATAGAGATCCGAGATTTACCTCGCGATTTTGGAAGAAGTTGCAAGAAGCTTTGGGTACCAAGTTGCATTTCAGACCGCTTTCACCCCCAAACCGATGGTCAATCCGGCGGATAATTCAAATACTTGAGGATATGTTGAGATGTTGCGTCCTCGAGTTCAGTGGTTCATGGGAACGGTATTTGCCTTTGATTGAATTCACTTACAACAATAGTTTTCAATCAAGTATTAAGATGGCACCTTACGAGGCCTTGTACGGGCGTAAATGTTGTACACCACTGTATTGGACGGAGCTCGGTGAAAGCAAAATTTTTGGGGTGGACTTGATTAAAGATGCTGAACAGAAAGTGAAAGTAATCCGTGAAAGTCTGAAGATAGCCTCCGATCGTCAGAAGTCGTACGCGGATCTGAAACGTAAAGACATCGAGTATCAGGTGGGAGATAAAGTGCTTCTTAAAGTTGCGCCTTGGAAAAAGATACTCAGATTTGGCCGTAAGGGCAAGTTGAGCCCGAGATTCATTGGGCCGTACGAAATCTCCAAACGAGTTGGCCCAGTTGCGTATCGTTTGATTTTGCCCCCTGAACTCGAAAAGATTCACGACGTCTTTCATGTTTCGATGCTTCGACGCTATAGATCTAATCCATCGCACGTGATTAGTCTATCAGAGGTTGAAATTCAAGCCAATATGAGTTATGAGGAAGAACCGATTCGTATCCTAGCACGTGAAGTGAAAGAGTTGTGAAACAAGCGGGTTCCGCTAGTGAAAGTGTTATGGCTCAAACACGGGATAGAAGAATTTACTTGGGAACCCGAGAACTCTATGAAAGAGCGATACCCAAACCTATTTACCGGTAAGATTTTCGGGGACAAAAATTTCTTAAGTGGGGGAGAGTTGTGACAGCCCAAAATTGACCCTAGTCGGGATGTGGTTTCGGGACCACAAAACCAAGGCATAAAAATAATTTATAATTTATTTTGATTCCTATAATATGTGTTAATTCATGTGTGACCTTTTTGATGTTTCGATTTAGAGTTATAAATGTGAATTTCACTAGAAAGGACCTAGTAGTAAACATTGAAAGTATGATGGGGAAATGTGTGATGACTAGTTGATAATGCATGCAAAAATAAGGGATTTGCATGTCAAATTCCCCCCCCCCAACATGAAGTGGCCGGCCATGACAAGGGAGTATGGGCTAAACATGTCATGAAACATGTTTTGTTGGTGCATTAGGGTGAAATAATAAACAAAGGTGTATGGGTGATAAAAGAATGAAAAAAAATGTGTGTGAGTGTGGTATTCCCCCCTTGCCGTGAGTTGAGAAAGAAGGAAGAAAAAAATTGTTGTGTTCATCCTTTCTCATCTTTTGGCCGAAAATCATAAGGAGGAAGAAAGGGATTTTTGCTCCATTTTTGGTTTAGAAGAGAACTAGAAGGAGATTTGGCCATACTTGTACCAAGATTAAGGTATGTATGAGGTTGTGTCATGAGATTCATGCATGTTTTAGTTGCTAACTTGATGTTCATGTTAGCCCATGGTTCAAATCCTTGTTGTGCCATGGAAATGGTATTTGGCCAAGGTTGATATTGTGTTAAAGCCATTGCATGCTAAATGTGAAGCTTATTGATGATGCATGCAATGATGGATTGACTACTCTTGAAATTTCTTTAAGCATTCTTGAGTAAGACATTGAATTCTTTGTTTAACCATGACCGAAGTTGAAAGGGTATGGTTGTGATGTATTCGGCCATGGTGCATTCATGAGCATGATTTATGCTTGTTATATGATTGGTAAAATTTTGTGTTTTGGATGGTTATGAGCACCTTGAGATTCGGCTTTGCACCTATATGTATAGATATGTTTGCACATGATGTATTGGTATGACATATATGCTATCTCAAAGTATATATTTTCTTGTGATGATGTTTGGATTATAAAGTAAATGATAGATGTGTATTGAGCTACAATATGTAATGCATTAGCTAGTAAAATGTGTGCCATTCATGTGTGGTATTAAACATGTAGTTGGCCTCGACATCAACATGCATAATCGGCCCATGAAAGAGTACCTAAGATGTTGTGTATATTCGGCCATAGCTAAGCATGTTGATGGCTTTACATCGACTTAGAACAATCGGCCACATGAGTAAAATGAGTACTTGATGCTATATTATAATTATTGAGCTTAAGTATGTGAATGTAAGTGTGTGCGGCCTTATAAAGGCTAAGTACCTTGGACTCCCCTTTTGATATTCAAAACGATTAAATCAATTTATTTGTTAACATAAAGCTCAAGAGCAAAGGGAACTAGCTCCAATAAAGGAAAGGAAAAGGTGATTGAATAGCCATTGAAGCGCCGACAACCTCCAAGGTAAGTTTTCGAGTATCGAACTTAGATTTTGATTCGATTGGATGAAGTAATAAGCAATCGAAATTGTGCCCTTGTATGTGGCCATTGATCCGAAATGATATTTCTTATTAAGTGAAGTGTGCATAAAAGTTTTGTTATGAAATTGAAACAAAGATGTGTATGAATGTGCGAATTGTGATATCCGAGCTAAGCCCGAAGGCAAATGTGCGAATTGTGATATCCGGGCTAAGCCCGAAGGCAAATGTGCGAATTGTGATATCCGGGCTAAGCTCGAAGGCAATTGTGCGAGTTATGATATCCGGGCTAAGCCCGAAGGCAATTGTGCGAGTTGTGATACCCGAGTTAAGTCCCGAAGGCATTTGTGTGGGTTACCACAACCGGGCTATGTCCCGAAGGCGTTTGAACGAGTAGCTATATCCGGTTAAACTCCGAAGGTATGTGATTTGAGAATTACGAACTTGCTGTAAAAATTTTCAGTTAATACGCTTGTGAAATTCCCAACAACAAGGTACGTTTCGTGTGTGCTTTGCACACTGTGAGTAAGTGTGTATGAGTATTCGCTCCAATGATAAATGAGCTATCGACCTTGACTAAGCCGTTATTTGTGTATGAATATAAGAGTTGGGATTGTGAAGTAAGCATGTCATTGAGAAATTGTGCATATGAATTATTGTTTAGCTACTTGAATGCTATGCTTTGGTTGTGTGTAAATTTATGGCTCGAAACTTACTAAGCATAAATTGCTTACTCCGTTTCTTTGTTTCTCTGTCTTATAGATTTTGCTCGTTAGCGATCGGATTCGGGATCATTGAAGTTGAAGTCATCCACACTATCAAAACCCCTTTTTGGTACTCTTTTAGTCGAACCTTGGATATGGCATGTATAGGACTACCCTTGGTTGTTTTCAAGTATCTTTGTGATGTATATGTGTACGGCCATGCGAAAATGGCTCGTAAAAGTGGAATAGGGCATTAGACCATTTGAAGTCGTGCTTATTGTAAATATATATATGGTTTCATGATGTGATTATGAATTGGAATGGGAGTGTTGGTCACATGATCAGCCATTGGAATGGCTAAATATGATCACATGTGGACCTATGTATGACAAGACTATAGTTGGACCATGGAAACCACAAAATAGGTAAAGTTTACCTTGAAAACAGATGCTGCCAGCTGCAGTGACGTGGATGTATAAAATCACCAAAAATAGTAGGAATGGTATTAAATAGTGAATAAATTATGTAATCGAACCTTGATGAATCTAATTTCATATGAAAGTAACGAAATGATCATATGAATAGTATACTAAGAGATATTAAAGTTCTCATGAGACAGGGCCAGAACGGTTTCTGGATCCCCAGTCTCGACTTTGAAAATTTACCAAAAATTACCCAGAAGGAATTAGAGGTCATGCCTTATATGTTCAGATTTCCTTTTGAGTCTAGTTTCATTAGAAACAAACGACATCAGTATTGAAGCCCTGTACAGGGAGATATTCAAGTTGTAACGTGCGAAGGTCAGTGTAGTCGACCCCTGCAACATGGGTGACTTTAACTAATAAACTGTACCAATTGGCCAGACCAAAAATTCTAGAAATAAATCCATGGATGGATATATGAGTCTAAATTTAGGGAAAATTTACGGAATCAGTTTCTGAGTTTTGAAACTCGAGATATGTTTTTTTTAGGCGACAGTGATGCAGTTCTCCAGCCTGTCTGGAAATGTCAAATTGGTCGGTGCTATAAGTGGTTTTGGCTCGTTAAAACCTCGTGACCGACACCGGCAACGGTCTCGGGTTCGGGGTGTTACAGCTTCCTCAGAACTGTGATTACGCCATAGCACCTTAACAAGTGGAACTGACATCCTCTTCAGAACTTTCACATCGCAGTCTAAAATCTAAACCGACTTTTCCTCAGTGGTCAGATCTGACCTAACCTCAACCTCCTTAGTCGAAACAATGTGCGCAGGATCAAAACGATATCGCCTCAGCATAGAGACATAGAACACATATGAATCTGGTCCAACTTTAGAGGTAAGTCAAACTGATAGGTAACTGGTCCCACACACTTCATTATACGATAAGGCCCAATGAATCTAGGACTTAGCTTGCCCTTCCAACCAAACCTCAATACCTTCTTCCATGGTGAGGCCTTAAGAAACACCAAGTCCCTTACTAAATACTCAATCTCCTTACGCTTCAGAACCACATAAGACTTTTGTCTGACCGAAGCCGCTTTCAGTCGATCTCGATTCAACCTGACCTTATTTTCGATATTAGAAATCAACCAGGCCTCAGAACGCCGCTCACCCAACTCAGCCCAACAAGAAGGAGTACGACACCTACGACCATATAATGCCTCATAAGGTGCTATCTGTATGCTTGACTAGTAGCTATTGTTGTATGCAAACTCTGCCAATGGTAAGTAACCCTCTCAACTGCCGTAGAAGTCAATCACACAACTCCTTAACATATCTTCCAGTATTTGAATCACCTTCTCTGACTGCCCGTCCATCTGAGGATGGAGCGCAGTATTAAAGTCCATCCTTGTACCCAATGCTTCATGTAACTTCTTCCAAAACCGAGATGTGAAGCGAAGACCTCTATCAGATATGATGAAAATTGGTACCCCATGCAGTCACAATTTCAGACACATATAGCTTAGCCAATGTCTGCAATGAGTAATCTGTACGAACGGGAATAAAATGGGCAGATTTATTTAGTCTATCAATGATGACCCATACTGAATCCTTCTTAGTAGGCGTTAAGGGCAGCCCACTAACAAAATCCATAGTTACTCTCTGCCACTTCTAAAGCAGAATCTTAACTGGCTGAAGCAACCCTGAAGGCAACTGATGCTCCGCCTTAACCTGTTGGCAAGTTAGGCACTTACTCACAAAATCAGTAACTTCATGCTTAAGCCCTGGCCACTAATACAACTCCCGAAGGTCTTGGTACATCTTATTCCTGCCAGGATGCATAGCATAAGGACTACTATGCACTTCTTATAGTATAGACTGCCTCAAATTAGTATCTCTCGATACACAGATTCTCCCACGGAAACAAAGTACCCCTTCACTATTTAGTCCAAAATCTGAAGTTTCCCCATTTCTCCCACTGCTTACCTTTAATCTGTTCAATCCACCTCGGTTTTACTTGAAGTTCAACCAGTAAATTACCATCGTTAAATAACTAAGACGAGCAAACATCATCCTCAAATCAGTTACAACCCTACAGCTCAGTGCATCGGCTACCACATTAGCCTTACCAGGATGGTACTTAATCAAAAAGTCATAGTCTTTAAGCAGCTCGATCCACCTACGCTACCTAAGGTTTAGCTTCTTCTGAGTAAGGAGATACTTGAGGCTTTTGTGATCCGTGTAAATGATACTTTTCTCACCATACAAGTAGTGCCTCCAAATCTTCAGTGCGAAAACCACCACTGCCAACTCCAAATCATGCGTCAGGTAGTTTGCTTCATGCGTCTTAAGCTGATGAGACGTATATGCCACTACCTTACCCTCTTGCATCAACACGTATCCTAAGCCAACATGTGATGCATCACTGTAGACAGTGAATTCCTTCCCAAATTCTGGCTGTATCAAAATAGGGGCCTCAGTCAGAACTTTCTTAAGCTTCTCAAAACTTTCTTGCTACTTATCAGTCTAGTTAAGCAGTACCCCTTTATGCAACAATTTAGTTAGAGGTGCAGGAATCAACGAAAACCCCTCAACAAACCATCTATAATACCCTGCCAATCCCTGAAAACTTCAAATCTCAGATACCGACTTAGGTTGCCTCCAATCTAGAACCACTTCTATTTTCCGAGGATCAAACCTAATCCCCTCAGTAGATACCACATGACCCAGAAAAGTTACCTCTTGAAGCCAGAATTCACACTTGCTAAATTTAGCATATAACTGTTTCTCCCTCAAAATCTGCAGAACAACATGGAGATATACGTCATGCCCTCTTTAGTCCTTGAATACACCAGAATGTCATTTATAAACACCACTATGAACCGATCCAGATAGGACTGGAACACTCGGTTCATCAAATCTATAAAAGTCGCTGGTGCATTCGTCAGTCCAAACAGCATCACTAGGAACTCGTAATGACTATAACGAGTCCTAAATGATGTCTCGTATACAACAACCTCTTTAACCCTTAGCTGATGGTACCCCGATCGGAGATCAATCTTAGATAAGACTGAGGCTTCTCGAAACTGGTCGAATAGATCGTCAATCCTCGGAAGGGGGTACTTATTCTTGATAGTCAATTTGTTTAGTTGCCGATAGTCGATGCATATACGCATGGTTCCATCCTTCTTCTTCACAAATAAAATGGTGCTCCCCACGGAGACACACTAGGGCGGATGAACCCTCAGTCCAGTAACTCTTGAATCTGAGCCTTTAGCTTCACAAGCTCCTTCGGTGCCATTCTATAAGAGGCGATAGACACTGGAGCTGTACCAGGGAAAAGCTCTATCCCAAACTCCACTTCACGGTTAGGAGGTAACCCTGGTAGCTCATCAGGGAAAACATCCGACAAATCCTTAACTATTCTGATATCTTTAACAAATGAAACCTTAGATCCAGAAGCACTGATGTATTCTAAATACGCCTCATAACCCTTATGAACCAACTTCTCAGCTCTAAGTGTAGAAATCACATTTGAGAGATAGTTCCGATGCTCTCCAACCATAACTACCTCGTCACCCTCTACAATTTTTAGTATTACCCTCTTAGCAACACAATCCAAATTCACCTGATGCTTAACTAGCCAATCCATACCCAGCATCAAATCATATTCTCCAAAAGGGAGTTCCATTAAGTCTACCAAAAAGATCCTTCATTGAACCTCTAAGGGTACCTCCTTATACAATTTATTTATTCTCACTAAATGCCCTAATAGACTTAACACAGTAACCTCGCTCGTAGTGTTTTCTCACATCACACCCAAAGTCTCAAACACAATACATGCTATATAAGAGTGTGTAGAACCAACATCAATAAATGCAGTGTAAGGTACATGATGAATAAAGAATGTACCCGTAATAACATCTAGGGCATCTCTATCCTTTCGGTGATGTGCAGCATAAACCAGTGCTGGCTGCCTTACCTTAGTATGACCAGCACCTCTTCCCAGTGCCCCACGACCCATACCATTTCTGCCTCTGGCCTGGCCACGGCCTCTCGGTGGCTATTGAAAGCTCCTCTGTAGCTAAACGATACCCATACTAGTAGCTTGCACCTGATTAGGCCTCTACAAACAATCCCTAATATGGTGCTCTATAGATCCGCACCTCAAACATGCCCTATCCGTACCTAGCACTCGCCCTGATGGTGTTTCCCATAAATAGTACAAGGCTGCGACCCAAAAGTAGTAACAGGGGGCCCAACTCTGACTGGTCCATCAATTCTGGCCTTTTTCTTAGGCCTCAAAGCTAAACTTGAGGGCTCCTAAACCTTTTTGTTCCTTTCATTGTCCGACTCATGATTCTGGCGCTCAGTGCGTTTCACATCCTCGGCGATCTTTGCCTTTACCACTAACACAGCAAAATCTCGCTCCCTCTGTAGAGCTATCAACACTCGTAGATCATCTCTGAGTCTGTCCTTAAAATGCACGCAACGCTCATACTCAGTTGCCACCATGCCTCGTGTATAGCAGCTCAATCGTAAAAATTCTGCCTCATATTCAACCACGGACTTATCCCTCTACGTCAGATTCAGAAACTCCCTCTTGCAGGCATCCATATAGCTAGCTCCCACATATTTCCCTTGGAAAGTATTATTGAAAAACTCCCAAGTCAATCGATCGGGTTGAGTACCTTCGTTTACAGTAAGCCACCACTGATAGGCTTCATCTTGCAACAACGACACTGCACCTTTCAGTTTCTGCTTTAGGGTGCAGTCGAGATCATCCATGATCCTCCCTGTGGCCTCAATCCAATATTCAGCCACATTAGGGACAACCCCAGTGATACCCTTAAAGATCTCAGCCCCATTAGACTTGAGTTGTTCCGTTACCGACCCACGGCCTCCACCACTGATAGGCTTCATCTCGCAACAACGACACTGTACCTTTCAGTTTCTGATTTAGGGTGCAGTCGAGATCATCCATGATCCTCTCTATGGCCTCAATCCAATATTTAGCCACATTAGGGACAACCCCAGCGATACCCCTAAAGATCTCAACCCCATTAGACCTGAGTTGTTCTGTTACCGACCCACGACCTACAGTACCAGTATTGGGCCTAGCGACCTTCTCCAAAATTTGCAACATAGCCGAGGGCGATCGTCGTCCCCAATCAGATGATCGTGTGACCCGATCTCGATCCACAGTGAATCTGGAGCCTCTCTTGCCTCAACATTAAGCATATGGCCTGAAGCCGAATACCCACCCAAAGCAGCTCTACGGCCTCCGCCACAGCCTCTTGTTGGTGCTCATTATCAATTTACGTATTATCTATATTAACAGTTTTATGCATCAGTTTCATACTTCCAGTGTTCATTAATGGGTATTTTATGAAAAATAGCATCAATAATTCAGAGTTGTTTGTTTTCCCAGATCGTAGTCTTACTACAGTTTTAGGTTACCCTAATAAAGGTTTCAATACAATCTATTCTCTACGGTAGTCTTAGTATTTCAATTAAATCAAATAGTAGTTTTAGAAAACTTACAGGATCAGTGCTGGAGACTCGATAGACCACACATTCGGAAGCAACACCTCAAAATATTTCTCCACCATTTGAAACAATTCTTTTGAAATTTATGATTTTTTTCGAAAAATTCCAAATCCACAATTTAGTTTTGCAATCTAGCTCTGATACCACTAAATGAATGCCCCAAACTCGGCCTAGACATTATGGTTGCATTTGCAATGTCACATTGTAGTGAGTTTTGAAAAAAACATAGATCTATTAGAAAAGTCCGTTTGTGTTAGAAACCTTGTTTGTGTTCTTTTTGGAAAACTAACTTGTTTTGTTGATTTGCTAAATTATAGGCTCGTTTAGTAAACATGTCTCACACCATATCGTTATTATACTTTAAAACATTGTCATTATGGAAGCTTTTAAATCCAGTTATGCAGCATGTTAGTTGAAAAATCATTTACCTTTTTAAAACCCGAATCTTACTACTAGCAGACATAAGTAAATTCAATTAAATCCCCAAATAAAAAAAAAAAATTAAAACGACCTTTTTACGTAAAATTTTACCCCAAATAAAATTACTTTTACTAAAATCAAAATGAAAATGTAAACGGTGGTGTGGCTATCTCCGAGTCCCTCACAGCACCGACCCGCCTAAGGATTGCCTGCACAGATAAGCAGAAAAGGTGAGTTTGTGAAACTCAGTGTGTAATCCCTATTTATCAAACAATCAAACTTATAGTGTTGATCAGTCTGGGCCTAAGCCCAAACCAGTAGCAATATCAGTGTGGGCTTTAGCCCATTACAGTAGCAGTATCAGTGTGGGCCTTAGCCCAATTCAGTATAGAATCAGAGATGCATACAGAGATCCTACCCAACCATTCTCTACACTCCACTCCGTCCAGTCCTACACTCCATGTGGGGATTAAATCGACCCACCCATCCCTACACTCTAGAATAAAGTACCGATTTTGGCATAACAGTATTCGCAGCAAAGTTGCCAGTAATAGGCTTATAGCCTTTTAGTACACTTCCTCCAATATCATATATCCCACCCCATGCAATGCAACATAATATAAATGTTCATACAATAAATATGGCATGCACAACAATCACACAACATATAGGGTTATATCTGTCATTCATCTCATAAGGTATAGCAGTCATAATATAAATTAGGGTTTAGGTATTCTTATTGACCCAACAGTAGGTCCACAGTCGTCTCGTGAGACTCCTGCAACCTTAATAGTTAAACAGTAAAAATAGGCCAAAGCCCATCGTATGACCCATGTGGGGCCACACAAGAGCCCAAGTAATGGCCTTGGTCGTGTATACAACACAATCGACCCAACAATCTCCACACATCTGTGCGATTTGCCCGTGTGGGCCCACGAGCCCGCGGGGCCCACATAGCCCATGTTGACTAATTGAGGTAAAAAGTGGCCTAACCCAATGAAATCACTCATGGTGGCCTCTTCGATCGAATGCTCACGTTTTGTGCATTCGGCTCACCACACGAACAAACATATGTTCATATGGGGTCAACTGTCGAAAATTTCTGGCTTTTGCCGTTCTATGCTAATAGCAGGTGATTACGCACCTTATTGCGGTCAAAAGCGAATAGCTTGAGTGTTTTCCCCAACCTATAACCACTAGATACACTGTCAGTATTTTAATCTATAGAGTAAATAATCCCTTAAATAAACTTAACTTAAACTATACCTTATTACTTGCTTTATCCAACGATTAAGAGTCCTTACACTTCAGTCGATACCAAAAATCAATTAAAGGCTGCTATAGACCATCTGCACCCAAACCGAAATCTATTAACCTTCACAAGAACATTCGCAAAAGTAGTTGTTCCATTATATAGCACTTACCCAAAACCTTGAAACTGAGTTAAGGGAAGACAAAATCGGTCTTCTATTCCAGACATAAAGTCACACCGAAAAGGTAAGACTAACACCTATGCTTCTAGCCATAAATGATAGTAAAAGAAGGAATTAAACCGATAATATTTCATAAAGAAATAGGGCGAAGGATTAGTGAAAAACCAAGCACCAACCGATTGCTCCAAGAAAATCACAAGAGTCGATATGACAGGAGAGATAGCTGAGCAATAAACAACCCAAGTAATTAAATGGAAGAGGAAAAGAAGATGCTATCGTGGTAGGGGAGTCGACAGAGAAAGGGAAAAAAGAAGAAAGACCAAACGAAACCAAGACTAAAACCCGAGCAAGTATGATCAACCAAAGAACAAATGAGAGAAAGAAAAACCACTAAGGTGTTGAGAAAACAGAAGAGGTCGGCTACAAAAATCTATTGAAGAACAAAAACCAATGACCAGTTTCCTGAATGCACACACTCAATTTTGGCTACCAACAAGACCCCAAAACCAAAAGAGAGGAAAAGATCCAAAGAACAATAGCTAACAAAGAAAATGGGAAGCAAAACTGCCAAATTTCGGCACCTAAAGAATTATAACCAAAATTGCCTAATGAAGAATCCCACTTTCGGCCAACCACTCCTACTTCACCCACTCTTTGATCCACTCCTCAATTCTCTCCCTAAATCTCTTATCTTCTCCCTGTACTGCCCAATTCAAACCCCTTTCAACCTCCTCCTAAAATTCAACCACACACCCCACTTCTCCTCAAACACTCCACTGTCCACTAGTTCAGAGTTCTACTTCCTCTCATCCTCTTACACAGCCAGTAGCAAAAATGAACATCCTTAGTGTGTGACAGGACTTGAACCCAAGTCCCTTAGCATTAGTAAGACGCCATTTACCACCAGATCAGTAGGCTTTTCATGACATAACCTACCCACACTTATTAAAGACCCCAACTGTCAAGAGACATGGTTTTATTCAAGGAAGGGTAAAGTTTTGTACAAGCCAAGGCTTAAACTCAGGATCCCTCCAACACTCCTCAAGACACTTAACCACTGTAACAAACATACAATTGTGCAACACAACATACAAAAATAAATACTTAACATTTTAGGCGTTATAGATTAGGCCGCGTTAGAGCAGGTCCGATTAGCTTATAATGGTCGCTTCTTTATTGCCACAGCTTCGTAGGACATATTCTTCTCCATCATTGAACCCACATATATAGAGTTTACTTTGGATTTCTGAGCAACATTTATTCTACAGTAGGTCATGACGACTCATGATGAGCCAGACACCACCTCTTTCCAACTTGGTGGTTTGGTGCACTAGATGAGTGTCCTCGTGTTCAGTGCTATTATGGGACTTTACACTGAGGAGTTCATGAGTGCCGAGGACTTTCTCTATCTACATCGGTATATCCATTACACACCATCATGTTGTTGGACAGAAATTACAGTGAGCTAGACACTTTATGATGCGAGTTGCTCGAAGGCGACTTCTCTCTCTTCAACTTTACGGTAGCTTCATGCACTTTTAGCTCACATTTTGGCAGGTAGAAGAGAAGCACTAGAGTCGTTAGCACTCATGATGCTTATTTTCTATGGAGCATGGCCAACAGGCATATCTTTGATTTGGCATACTTCATCGACTTAGTCCTTTGCCGTCATACTGACCACCACTAGAAGGGCCTCATCTGCTTAGGCCCTTATATGACTCGCCTTGCTCGAAACTTCGGTCTTATTGACATACCGGAGCAATCGTCTACACTTACTCTCGTCTACCAGATGTCCTCACAGAGAATCTCGAGCATGATTCATATGAGGATGATCAAGCGACGTTGTGGAGTGGATCCCCCTCAGTATTGATTGTTTCATTCTGGTACTCAGAATGAACCTGAGGACTTCACTGATGATGTTTCTCTCCATCACAAGGACCCATCACAGCCTCTACCTTTGAGTCGCCGCCCTATTCCTTCTGCTGCTACTTTAGCAGACCTACCCGAGCGGTTCACTCGTTTCGAGTAGTACTACATTTAGAGGTTTCACAGTCTTGACACGACATTGCAATAGTTATGTCAGCATCTCCATATCTACTCTTCAGCACCGATGACTCACGACACAGACGTGTTTGATGATGAGGACCATTGAGTCTATTTGTTTATCCTATTTTTATTTTTATGTTTATTTTTATGTTCATAGACTTCTATCACTTTTATATTTTGAACTATATTTTTATTTATTATGGTTATTTCTAATCGGGTTAGTAACCCTTTAATCTTCTTCACCATTTGGGTTTATTTTCTTATTATTTTGCTCAGAATCATGCCCTACATCTAGATTTGTCTACAATTCCACTTTTCACTATTCTGGGGATTTCATCCAATATTCAGGGCAGTTTTAGTTTTCTCCCTCTGTTATGGTATTCTGGTTATACTGTGATTAACTATGTTTGTACAATTAAGACAATGTACATCTTAAGTGTAGGGAGGTTATTTATATAATTATTAGAAAATCTCTGAATTATGTCTTATGCTTAAGTAATTTTCTCATATTACTATTAGAATGAATTTTATCGATTTTGATTGTTATTAATGTGTTTTAGATTAAATTCATAGATATTTGTGCATTGGTTGTTTTACACTTTAAGACATGAAAGAATCAAGCATGATAAGTTGATTTTCAAAATTTAAAAATTTTATGTTGTATCCTTAAATTGAGGTATTATCTTGAGGTTTTAAATTTACAATTTTGACATCAAAACCGTAATTTTTTGTGAGATTTTGAGCTTTTAGAGCATACATTTTTCTTGCTCATTTTATTATTGGTTATGAGTGTGTTAATACTGATATGTTATTCCAGAACTTGCTTCGATTATGCATGTCGAGACCACATATTTGATTTGATATACTAAGATGATAAAGACACTTAGGTTTTAACCCACTTATCCCATAAAAAGTCTACCTTCATAATTAACCCTTAGTGAACCCCGTTGAGCCTAACACATCGTTCCTTAATTTACCCATTCATGTTAACCCATAACTCATTCTTTTGATTCATTGAGAATTTTTCCAGTTTTATTAACTTCCTTTTTTATCGAGATTTGATTTGGTTAGTTGTTTAACTGTGCTCTTTTGTTTCATTTGCTAAGTTATTTCTTATTGTTCTCAAAAAAAAAAAAAGATGAAAAAAATACATATATATAATGATTATTATTTAGTTCTATGATAATTGAGCTTGAACAGTTAAATTCATATTTTGAGAAGAAGCCCGTGTTATTCTTGAATAGTTTTTGATTGATGTAATTATTCTTAATTCAGCATTTGTTTATTTTTCTACTTTGGTAATTTATCAATTTGATCTTGATTTTTAACCATTTTTTTTCAGCCTTTCTCCACGCCTTTAACCTAAGCCCCATTACAATCTTTTAAAGACCTTTTGATTTGTGTATCATCTCATTTTATAGTGGTGGAGATTTGATTTTCATTCAAGCCTATGGTAATAACTTTTCATGTTTGACTATTGAGTGCTTATTTTTGAACCTTAAACACTTTGAGTGATTTGAGTGAATCTTTAGTCAGGATGTCAACTCTTGTCGATTTTGAATTAAAGGTAATTACTTAGATAAGGGGAAATACTTATGTTTTCATGGTTTAAAAATGTTCAACTTGGATTATTTGAATCTTTAGTACTCTTTTAGTTGAATTATCAATGTATGATTATTTTTAAATTATTTCAAAACATTATTGATGATAATTATAAGTTGAGAAAGATTAGTTCTTAATTGTAAGTTGAGGATTTTGTTTGAGGACAAGCAAACGCTTAAGTGTGGGGATATTTGATAAGCTATAAAAGTAACATGTTTTTAATCCCATTCTTGATCTGTTTTTGGATGATTTATTATGTAAATTAGTGAATTTGATGCTTCTAATCCTTTAAATTCATGTTTCCATACTTAAGTGAGCATAGGGGAGTGAAAAGAGGAAAAATGGGCTAAAATCAAACAAAAAGAGCTGTTTCTAGGATCCACATGGCCTAGGCATTTTCACACGGATTGGCCATATGCCTGTGTGAGCCACATGGGCTAGCCACATACCCATGTGCCAGCCCATGTCAATTTCAAACCCTACTTCCCTTTTACGCGAAAAAACCCAATTTTTAGGGTTTTTGAGAATTCTAAAGTTTATAAATACATATTAGAAGAAGACCAAGAGGAAGCATGGAGAGAAGAACGAAGAAAAAACTCGAAGAACGCCACTGGATTCATTTCAAAAGCAGATCTACTTCAAGATTAAAGACCTCCATTCAATTTCTTTAGAAGTTTTATTGGGTTTCTTTATGTCTTGTTGTTTTCCTAACTTTGAGATGATGTTATTCCAGATTATGAACTAAATTCCCTAGTACCTAGGAAAGATGAAACCTATATGATTCTTATTGTTTGATTTCTAAATTACATGATAAATACTTGATTCTTTTTCTCAATTATGTATACTTATTTCATGTTTTAATATTTTCAAGATATTATTAATACATGATTATTGTGCTTATTTCAGTAGAGCAAAAGTCCTTGTTTAAAAGTAAAAGTCTTTTTGGCTAACGTAGCCATATGTCTTGATGAATTTTGGCCATTTGAATTGGCTTATAAGTAGTCATATGTTTTGATATGTAAATATGTATAAATGACCCTTTTGTATGTGGTTTATAATTGCTATGTGAATGCCTTATTGTGAATTGGTAATTCGGTAGCAATTGGTTGAAATTGAGAATGTATTAGCATGCAAAGTATTAGACAAGATAATGCATATATGAAATTGACCATTTAGGTGAATCCTTGAAAGTGATATTGGTATGTTTTGAAATGAAAAATTGTGATGTTTATGAGCATTAAAGTTGTTGGTATTGGTATTGCATGGTTTGTTGTTGGTATTGGTATTGCATGGTTTGGACTTGGTTGAGATTGGTTTAATTGCCAATTGATGATATGGTCATATGCTATTTGTTGTGTTTAGGTTGATGCAACTTTGGGTGTGAAATAAGGCTTGGAAAATGACCTATTTTTGTCCACACGGGCAAAGACACGGGCATGTGTCCCTTGGTACTTATTTACAAATCAAGTTAGTAGCTTCACACGGCCTAGTCCACGGGCATGTGGCCTGGCCATGTGGCACAAGTCAATATACCCTTCAATTTTCACACGGCCTAGCATACGGTCTGGCACACGGGCGTATGAGGCCATTTCGAAAGGTACACGGGCTAGTCACATAGGCGTGTGGTTGGTCATGTGACCTAAGCTAGAGAGTTACACGGGGTGGGACACGACCATGTGATCCCATTTCAAATGTCCACAGGGCCTGTCCATACAGGCGTATGTCCCCTACACTTTGAAAATTTCTATGTTTTTCTAAAAATTTATTTAGAATTCGATTTAGTCCCGAACCACTTCTAATGCTTGTTTTAAGCCTCGAGGGCTCGTGTTAGGGACTATATGACTGTATTATGAATGTCATCTGTTTGAATTGAGAAATGTATATGAAATGTATGATTATTTAAGAAATAAGTCTGGTAATGCTTCGTAACCCTATTCTGGCGACAGATATGGGTTAGGATGTTACATTTATTGGTATCAGAGCTACAGTTTAGTCGATTCTAGGACTAACGTAGTGTGTTTAAGTCTAGCTATACATGCCATATTTAACTTGTGGTAGCATGATATCTCTTGAAATTTTTAAATTATATTTTCATTTAGCAATGGATCCTAATCGAGCAATTTCTGATGATGTAGAAAGTCATGCGCCAGCCTCCATTCACAGAGCAGCATCGTCTGAATCCAGACCTATATCTGAGGGTCATAGAGGAGAGGCCAAGGAAGCCTTCTTTCAATTGATGAATGAATGGTTCACTGAGTTTGTCTAAACGAACTCGGCTTTTTAGCAACCTCCACCCCCATTTATTCCCCAACCAGTTCCTGTAGCTCCTCAAGGTTTGGAACCTTTATGTTTAAGTAAGCCACCTGTTGATAAAATTTGAAAGTATGGGGCTGAAGAGTTTAGAGCTACAGTTGATGATGATTTTGAGAGAATCGAGTGTTGGTTTGAGAATACAATTCAACTTTTTGATAAACTATGTTATATGCCAGTGGAATGTGTTAAATGTACTGTATCACTTCTGAGAGATACTACATACCAATGGTGGAACACATTAATATCTATGGTACCGAGAGAACGGATCACGTGGGAATTCTTTTAGATTAAGTTCAAAAAGAAATACATAAGTCAACAGTTTCTTAATCAAAAGCGCTGTAACTGTCCGGTTTAGACCCTAGTCAGAATAGTGGTTTTGGGACCACAAATTCGAGTAAAAAAATATTTAACTATTATTTTCTATGCTTATAATATGTGAATTGACATATGTGAAAGTTTCGTATGAAAATTTAATCGTTTGTGTGTTTAATTTGATAAAAGGACTTAATCGCATAAAATGTAAAAGTGGCCTTCTAAATGCTATGTTCCTAATTGATTTGTCTTATTAAAAGAGAGGTCCTTATGATGCAATTAGACCATTGAAAGTATGAGTGGACATTAAGGTCCTTGATATTAATGTTTTAAATGTTTATAATGTAAGGGTAAATTGGTAATTGAAGTATTAATGTTAATTAAAATAGACCGAACATAAAATTTGTTCATTTTATGCTCATTGTTGCCGAATTCATCAAAAGAAAAAGAAAGAAATACAAGCTAGGGTTCGGCTTTGATCTTCTTTGATTGAGGTATGAGTTTTGTTTTGTTTTTCATAATTTCTACGTTTTTGTAATTGTTGCTTAGTAATCTACCAAGCCCATGCCCTAATTTCTAATTTTGTTGATGATTTTGAGTTGAGCCATTGATGAAACTATGAGATTTAAGAAGTTTGATGTTAGTAAATTAAAGATATGTGTTGGATTAATATATTTTATCTTTGAATTTTTGATGAATTTGAGTAATTTGGACTAAATTGAGGGACTAAAATGTGAAATAAATGAAATATGTGGGCTTGTATGAGTTATATGAAAATTCGGCTAGACATGTGTATAAAGAAATTATGTGTTTTTTGTGAATTTGTGAAATAGAGACTAAAGTGTCAAAATGTGAAAATATGAGGGTTAATTTGTAAAATGCCCTAAATGTGTATTTGTAGATTGATTTGAATGATTTGGTGAATAAAAAGGTTAAATTAGAATTCATATAGATTAAGAATTAAAGAAAACGGAATTAGATTGGGGAAAGTCGAAAGTCGTTGAGTAGCCAATTCCGTCTATTTGAATTCATACGATGTAAGTCAATATACAAATAAATGTATTTTCAATTGAATTATTATTGATTATATGCTTTTGAACAATGTTGAATGATTATCTATGTTGAGAATAAGATATCCAAGAAAGTATCGACAAAGTTCCAATGTCCGAACAGCCCCGTACGAACCCTAGGAATAGTTAGGATACATATGTCATGACATAGGATCCGATATGTGCTATCATGTAAGACCACGTCTGGGACATTGGCATGGACTTATGATTTATGTGTAAGACCACGTCTGGGACGTTGGCATCGTATTTGATTTTGTGTAAGACTCTATTTGGGACAGTGGCATCGATATTTGATTACATGCAAGACCACGTCTAGGACGTCAGCAGTGTACGAGCTTTCTGAGCTATCCGCTTATCTTTATGATTCCGAACGGTCCAACAGGTATTTCGAGAAATGAATGAATATATGTGAGATGTGTATCCGATTCTGGTACGTTTGAAATGTATACTATGTTTGAGAGCATAGGTAAGTATATGTACAAGTGATGATATGTGATATACGTTTGAAATGTAGACTATGTTTGAGAGCAAAGGTAAGTATATGTACAAGTGATGATATGTGATATAAGTATGAGAAAGTATGTTATTTGTTCAAATGAATTGAGGATATGGGAAATGTACATGAATTATGTGGTTTGTAATAGTATTTGACTATGGAGTATATATATTTAGGTGATGTTTATATGCTTTAATTGATAAGTTTATTTGTATATGGCTTACTAAGCTTTTAAAAGCTTACTCCCTGTGTTTTTCAACTATTTTATAGATATCAAAGCTACAGGAAGCTCGGGAATCATCGAGGATCATCACCACACTATCAAACTATATTTTGATACCCTGTGAAAACGTATATAATGAAGTATGGCATGTATAGGCTAGAAGTACTTTGATTATGTTTAGAGATGTATATATTTAGCCATGTGATATGGCTTGGTTTAGTTGATCTTATGGTTGATTTTGGTATATGATATGTGATATGTTTATGAATGACCAAATGAAATGGTCAATTTTGGTAAGTTATTATATATGTTTATTTGAGAAAGTGGTAAGTTTGGTTATGAGATTATATGATGTAAATTTGAAGTATTGAATAATATGCTTTGGTATGATTTTGGTTTAGATTTGGTATGATTTGGTTGATAAATTGAGAAGGAAATTTGTTGACAATGATATGGCATGAAAGATGTATGTTTTGATTGTGAAATGGTTGAGAATTTGGTATAAAATGTCTTTGGTTCTATGCTTGTAGGGAGGACCCTTAATGGGTGGAAATTTGGCCTTGCAAATGGCCTATTTTTGCCCACACGGGTAGAGACACAGATGTGTGTCTCAACCGTGCTGCTCGAGGGCCATTTCGAAGTGAGCCTAAGCAGATCACACAGTTACACACACGGGCGTGTGCTAGGCTGTGTGGCCAAGTCAGTTTCGACCACGGGCTAGACACACGGGCGTGTGATTGGCCGTGTGACCCAAGTTAGTAGCCTCCCTAATTTTCACACGGCCTGGCACACGGATGTGTCATGTGGCCATGTGGATAAGTTCATATGTATGCTCTATTTTGAAATAGTCTAGACACACGGCCGTGCCTAATGTCGTGTGAGGCACACGGCATGTTCACACAGGCATGTGGCCTATACAACTTTCAAAAATGTTTAAGTTCCAAAAAATTTTGTATGCGCTTGATTTAGTCCCAACCTCTTTCTAATGTATGCTTAAGGTTTCGATGGCCTAAATAAAATATTGTATGATTATGTGCGAATTATGTTTGTGAATTATTTGTGAAATGTTCTGATTTGTCTAGTAACACCTTTAACCCTAGTTTGGCGACGGATATAGATTAGGGGTGTTACAAGTGTAAAGAATTTCTAGAATTGAAACAGAGTCGTATGACTGGAACCAAGTATGAAAGAGAATTCGTGAGATTGAGTAAGTATGCTTGAGAATGCGTTTCTACTGAAGAAATTATGTGTAAACGGTTCAAAGACGGGTTGAACGAAGACATTAAGCTTCTAGTCGGGATTCTTGAACTGAAAGAATTTTTTGTGTTAGTTGATAGAGCTTGTAAAGCCAAGGAGCTTAGCAAATAAAAGAGAAGAGCTGATTTTGAGGCGAGAGATTCAAGAAATTGATCAATGAGTAAACCCTATCATTCCTCTTCAAAGAAATCAAGGGATTCTTATAATCGTTTGAATGCTTCAGTGGGGTATTCCAATAAAGATCATGGAAAGCAATACATGAGTCTAAAAGCTCGAGCTACTTCGGTACCGAGCATTTGTAGTGTTCAAGCCAACAACTCGAATGTCAACAATATGGAAGATAGCATTTTGGAGATTGTTGGATGAATAATAAAGCCTGTTTCAGATGTAACTCGCAAGATCATTTTATTCATAATTGTCATGAGTTATCTAAGAAAGATAAATTTCTGACTACCAGGCCAAGTAATACAGCTGCCAGAGGGAGATTCCCTAGAAATATTGGAACTGTGAATAGTATCAAAGGTGCAACAAATGATTCTACTGTGAGATCAGAGGCTTGAGCTCTAGCCAGAGCTTATGCTATTCGTGCTCGCGAAGATGCATAGGCACCAGATGTTATCTCCGGTACATTTTCTCTTTATCACACTAATGTAATTGCTTTGATTGATCATAGATCGACTCATTCATATTTTTGTATGAATTTAGTGTCTAGTAAGAGTTTACCTGTTGAGTCCACTGAATTCGTGATTAAAGTACTGAACCCCTTAGGCCTGTATGTCCTAGTTGGCCACTATTGTTTTCGCATTGAAAATTTGGCGACATCATTTTTTCGGTGAAAAATGTCACATCTTTACTGATCACAAGAGTTTGAAGTATCTGATGTCTAAGAAATATTTGAATTTGTAACAATGAAGATGGCTCAAATTATTGAAAGATTATGAGTTAATGATTGATTATCATCTGGGGAAAGCGAACATAGTTGTGGATGCTCTGAGTAGAAAATCTTTGTTGGCTTTGAGAGTGATGAGCACACAATTGACATTATCTGATGATGGTTCTATTTTAGCTAAGTTAAAACCTAAACTTGTATTTCTCTAGCAAATCTGTGAAGCTTAGAAATGTGACAATGTATTGCAAGTTAAAAGAGTACAGTGCGAGACGACTACAAATTCAGAGTATCAAATCGGATCCGATGATTGTTTATTATTTCAAAGTAGAGTTTGTGTACCGAAGAATCCCGAGCATATACATAAAATTTTGCATGAAGCTCACAGTGGTAGCTTGTCTGTTCATCATGGGAGTAACAAGTTGTACAATGATGTAAAATAGTTGTATTAGTGGTCAGGTATGAAACGAGAGATTTTAGAATTTATGTCGAGATGTTTGGTTTGTCAACAAATTAAAGTCGAACATCAAGTACCTTTGGGACTACCACATCTTTTGATGATACCTGAGTGGAAATAGGATATAGTTACGATGGATTTTGTATCGAGGTTACCTTTATCTCTGAAAAAGAAAGATGCTATTTGGGTTGTTGTTGATCGTTTAACAAAATTTGCATATTTCATTTCGGTACGTATAGATTTTTCACTTGATAGATTAACTGAATTGTACATCTCTAAGATTGTCAGGTTGCATGGGGTGCCTATTTCTATTATTTCAGATAGAGATTCATGGTTTGCATCATGATTTCGAAAGAAATTGCAAGAAGCTTTTGGTACGCAGTTGCATTTTATTACCGCATTTCATCATCAAACAGATGGTCAGATCAAGAGAGTGATTCATATTCTCAAAGATATGCTTTGTTGTTGTGTTTTAGAGTTTGAGCGTAGCTAGGAAAAAAATTTACCGTTGGTTGAGTTTCCGTATAATAATAGTTATTAGTCGAGCATAAAGATGGCACCGTATGAAGCTTTATATAGTCGTAAATGCTGAACTCCGTTGTACTGGACCGAGCTTAGTGAGAAAAAGATTCACGGGGTTGATTTGATCAGCGAGACTGAAGAGAAAGTGAAAGTAATTCACGAAAATTTGAAAGCAGATTCAGATCGACAGAAATCATATGCAGATTTGAAACGAAAATATATTGAATTTCAAACAGGTGACAGAGTGTTTTTAAAAGTATCGCCATGGAAGAAGATTCTTCGATTTGGTTGCACAGGAAAATTGAGTCTGCGATTTATTGGGCCGTACGAATTATCAAGAGAATAGGGCCAGTAGCATATCTGTAACACCCCTAACCTGTATCCATCGCCGGATTGAGGTTATGAGGTATTACCGGATGAGACACAAATTATAAACAATCGTATGCATGCACTAGCTCAAACTTTTAAACCAATCAAATGTTAACATATATAACTAATTTAAATTCTTTACGAATCATAACATAACAATTTAAATATATTTTAAAGAACACAAAATAATCTATCAATTAAATACATACAAAATTTCACAAATCATTTTCATAAAGAAAGTCAATTTCACATATAAATAATAAAAGTGATATTCTTATTTGACCGAATAATAAGCTTAAAAATCAATCAACTTATACTCATCATTTAATGACTAACCTATACACCACTCAAATATCAAATTTGAACCAAGTAGGACATATATACACCATATAAAACTCATACAATCCTTTTGTTTAACCAATGCCCAAAAAACTATTCATTTGGTTATTTTTCAATATATTAGCCGAATGTAATCATGCTAAAACATAGCTTTATTCAATGCTTCAATTTTCATCATTTTCAACTTATCACTTTATACACATAACCTTTCATAGAAACAAATCAATATACATATATATATATATCAACCATAATTCACACATTAAGTCAAACATATTACAAATATATTTCAACTAACGTATACTTATTAAATCACTACATAACTGAATGCCAATACTTCAAATCATAGTCATTTACAAAATACATCCCATTTATATATCATGTGTATCTCTCAAAAAATATTCAACCACAATTTCACATCATACTAAATATACCATACAGATATATTTTGACATATCTTCATCACCATTAGCAAATATATCTACCATAATTCACATATAAATACAAAATGGCAAACATCAATACCACAACCAAACATAAACGTCAATTGATAAAAGCATAAAATCCAAGCTTAATAAAATAATAAGCCATTTTTGCAACATATATAAGGCACATCTTAAAAACAAGCATTTAATTCAACATATATGAAAAATATAGCCAATAAAGTCAAATCATGCTTGTACATTTCCTCACATAAGCGCAACATGTTTCAAAATTTAACCTTGTCAATATCTTTTATTTATTGAAATTCCAAACCAAACTAACATACTTCAAAACCATGTTTACTTTATCATAATATCCACATTCGAACCATAAGACCAAAACATCATAGCATTCGAACTCCTAAATATAATTAAACATAATTTAACTCATATACCCAACCTACATTACATTCTTTAATATAATTTCATGCCTTTAGCTAATATTAAATATATCATTTTAAACATAAATTACAATTCATAGTGTACCAAATTTGCATGCTCAAACCAATCCAAACTACCTATATCTAGCCATTTAAGTATATCTATTTGTTCATCAATATAACTTTCAATGTTCAAACAAATTAACAAATAAATCACATTCATTCTTTAACATCACCAGCCGCACCTAAATAATCAATCCACAATAGACATGTCATAAACATATACTTTGATTTTTACTAGATATGACCGAATATAATCATACCTTAACAAATAACTATTTTTCTCACAAATAACCAAATCCAAACATATCACCAAAACACCATTCATACCTATCATATAATATTCATACCAAATCAAACTCCAGCCATATCAAATATAACTATAATATACTTTAATACCAAGTCACATAATAACACCTTAACAAAACATAGCAACCAAGTTCACATATAATTTTTATCTATGCATGAGCCATAACCGAATCAATCAAGCACACATCCAAAATCACCAACCAAACATAATTATAATTCATGCAAACCTTGAAACCAAAATGAACAAAATAAACAAGCCATTTTTGCATGGCTCATATTTACATACCCCAAAATTAAATATATAAACTAGCCTATACATGCCATAAATTCGAATTCAATTTATAAAAATACCGAAACAGTCAATAGTGTGGTAGACTTTGCTGACGATTCTCGAGCTCATAACTAGACTCCAAAATCTATAAAATAGAGGCAAACAAAAACACACACAGAGTAAGCTATCATAGCTTTGTAAGTCATAAGCAAATAAATAACTCAATGTTAATATCAACTCAACCTAACCAAACTAATTTATACTATCATAGTCACATTTATTCTTAAAATCATAATTTCATATATAACATATACTTCCATATACAAGTTTTACCTTGGCGAATATACATTTATCTATTATTAAAGTGACATTTAATTTCAAAACCATAATACCATTATATAATTGAATATACATAAACTCATATATATATTCATGAATCATTACATAAATATTCACATTATATAATCAAAAGGCCAAATATACTTTTCATATGCTCATACATTTTTCATTTATATCATACATAATTTGCAGTACATATTAAGTGACCTACTTATTTCAAATAGATAATAAGCTATCACATACCTAATCACTTAAGCTCGTTTTACATATTTGATCACAACTTATCATTGCCCGTTGAACCATTCAGAATTGAATAGGATGCTTGGATAATCACATATATCGTACAATACCAACGTCCCAGACGTGGTCTTACATGTAATCACATATCGATGCCACTGTCCTCGACAGGGTCTTACTCACACACATATATCGAAGTCACATATCGATGCCAACGTATTTAACGTGGTCTTACTCGCACACATATATCGAAGTCACAAAGCGATGCCAACGTATTAAACGTGGTCTTACTCGCACACATATATCGATGCCATGGTCTTACTCGCACATCACATATCGGAAACCTATGTCATGACATATGTATCCTAGCTATTCTTAAGGTTCATACGGGGCTTTCAAACTTCGTACCTCTGTCGAAACAAACTTGTAAACATAGTTCCCAAGTATAAACACATTCGGCTATCATATATATACAAGCTCAGAAAATTTAAATCAGCATTCTACATTCACATATATTCAAAATTTTACAGCATTTATTTACTTATAAACTTACCTCGGACAACGATAATCGAAGTGGGACGACTAATCAACAACTTTGGTTTTCCCTCGATCCAAATCCGATTTCTTTAGTTTTTGATCTAAACATATTTAAATTAAACTCATTCAAACAAAATTTCACTCAATTTAGTCCAAAAACACATAAATGGGTAAATTACCATTTTACCTTGACATTTTACACTTTTTACAATTTAGTCCAAATTGCACAAAACACAAAGCATGCAAAATTTGCACACATCTTGCTTAGGCCGGATAATACCCATGTTCATACAAGTCCATATATTTCATTTATTTCACGTTTTAGTCCCTCAATTTATTATTTTTAAAAATTAGCCCTAATTACTCAAATTCATTAAAACTTCAAATAAAAAACATGTTAATCTATCACATATCTTTTATTTTTCAGAATCAAACAACAAAAATCACAAGTTTTCAACTATGGAAACATACAAAATCATCATTAAATTCAAAAATTGAGACATGGGCTTGATAGATAACATAACAACGATCTCAAAAACGTAAAAATTATCAAAAACCTAGGTAAAACTTACTTTGAATCAAGCTTGTTTGTAACACCCCAAACCCGGCCTAGACGTTATGGTCGGATCTATGATGTGACATTGGAGTGTTTTTCCAAAACACAAATTGTCAAAAATCTATTTTTCGTAAAAACTTCTTTTTAATTCTAAATAAAAGGTTAGGATGGCTAGTTCCTTGTGAAAACTCAAGTTATTTAAGCAAAATATTAATTATACTAGTTTCTCATGTTTTAAAACAGTGTTTGTTATGGAAGCTTTCAAAACGTATGGCGTAAGCGTGATGATTTTAGAAAAACATTGCTTTGTGCTTTCTTGAAAATACAAGTCCTATTACTAACAGGTAAAAATTTTAGTAATTAAATCCCTAATTTAAAATAAACTTTAAAAGGCCTTATTACATAACAAAAACCCAATATCAACTAAAAATCTAAATTATAGTGTATTAAATGAATTAACTACGTCGAGTGGCCACCTTTGAGTCCTACGTCACCTCGATCCATCTAAGCCTAGGGATTTCCTCCACAAATAACAGATGGGTGAGTTTACGAAAAGTCAGTGTGTGAAATCCCAAAATAACAAACAATCAGAGTAAACGCAATATGGTCTTAGGCCTTGTAACATCCTAATTTTCGGGTTTATTCGCGATTTTCAATATTTTGTAAAGATTTTTAAAATTTTGAATTTGGATGTGGAATTAGTATTTTGAGTAGGTAAATGGGCTTATAGAAGGCCCATGAGTTGGCCAAAACCCAGTTGAATTTTTGGAATTTTAGACTTAGGAGTTAGGGGTTACAGCTAATTGGCCTTAAGTGGAGTGATGGGTAAATTGCATCACAAATGAGCCTTTGGTAAAGTGGCTAAGTGGCGCCACTAGGGAGCTATGAAGGTGGCGTGTAAGTGTTGGGGAAGACACAGGTTCGATTCCCTTTGTTGGCAAATAGATGCATTTATTTTTTTAGTGCGGGAGGGTAAGTGTTGGAGTTCGGTGGATTCGCTAGAGGAGAGCTGGATCGGTTTAACTGCTTGGATTAAGGAGTGATAAGGGAGAGATTTAAGGATTGGGATGAGGCTAGGAGTTAGCCGAATGGGGAATTGAAGAGGAAAATCGGCGGGGATTATGAGGGTAGTATTTGGCACTTAGGGTATTGTTGGTGCCGTTTTCTTCCTTTTACACCTTAGGATTGTTCTTTTCTCTCTTTTCCTCTCTAGTCAAAACTACCATCTCCCTATTCTTCTTCTTCTATTTTTCTTCTTCAAACTATTCATCATACCTACTATTCATCAACACTTTTGCGAATCCATAAAAGCCGAAATCACGGGATCCTTTGCTTGTGCCGATTTCTTCAAAGCCGTGTTCTCCTATGTTCTTTTGCTTTTATTAATTTACAAATTATCTTTTCTTAATCTGGATTCTGATGCAATTCTACTTCAAGGTTGTAGCCCGCATTATCATCTCCTTCATCACACAAAAGCCGAAAAACCATAGAATTGGGGCTTATAGCGAAACTTCGAACTCCGGAGTCGAGTTTTACCATCGTTTGAAAGATAAATCACACCAGATTAGTGGAGATCAAAAAGGAGTAAGGGTAAGTGTTCATCATCTCGGATCTGGTTATATTTTACAAAGTTAGGAAAAGCCAAGTCCCTAAAATATAGAGAGGTCATCGATTTGGGCATGTGGCTCTAAGGGTTTTAACGGTTGTTTTCTTTCATTGGTTAGTGCCTTCTTAAGTGTGGGATTGAAAGCGTGAATCATTTGGAGCAATCGGATTCGAGCTAGTATCGATTTTGGCGACAAAGGTAAGGTACCCAAGGGCCATTGTGGATGGTGGCCGAATGTGTAAGTGATGATAATAGGTAGTTTCGATTTGGTTTAATACAAAATGGTCTAATCTATAAGTGGTTGATTATAGGGGAAATCGCATAGGAGATCTCGTCAAAGAATATCGCAAATCAGGTGTGTACCGAACACCCTTCTTTAGTTCAATTCGGCAAAAGCCGAAATGCCAAATTCCGACATTTCATGGTCATGTGGGTATGCGAATGCTCTCAAGTCATAGAATAATTGTTAGATCTGGCACCGCAAGGTGGTAAGCACGTTCGCGTGACGTTTTAGCGTATTTCGGAAAAAGGGGCTCGATGGGCCAAAACTGGGCCCAATGGGCTTACGGACCAATATGGGTAAGAGATGGGCAAATTAGCTTTATTAGGTAGATGGTGGAATCAAATTGCATAAAACTGATAAAATTACTGAATTAGCTTGTGCAGCACGTAGATCACGAAATTACCCTAAAGAGCAAAATTACCAAATTACCCCTAAAGAGCAAAATTACCGATATACCCTAGGGTTTTAAATTGGTGAACTGCTTGATTGATTACTACGTATTTTGCATGATATGCATTTATTAATATCTGTTGCATGGGATTGGGGTATTAATGGAGGAAATCTTGAAAGTGGTTCATCCACGTCTTGGAGGCTTTGCCTCAATCGATGAAATTTGAGCAACGTTCTTTGCAACTGTGGTGTGTGAAATTTGGGTGGGTTGAGATATTCCCACATGGTGTGTAGGGTTGGTGCAGGCGGTGTAGCGGTTGGTGGGTTGAGTAGTCTCCCGGATGGGCTTGCATTCATTATTCTTGTTGTTACTCATATTCTTGAACGGGCCTATGGGCCACATTTGTTATGTAAAAAGGGCTAAGGCCTTGCTCAGTATTCGAAAATGGCTTGACCTCTCGTGTCTTCATTATCTGAATAGGGCTTAGGCCCAATGGGCTCGAGCTGAATTGGGTTTTGGATGGGTTTCAGATATACCTGAGTTTTCCCAAACTCACCCCCTTCCTCTTCCATCCTTGCGGTGAGCCCTAGAATTGGTGGACTTGGAGTGGGCGGGATTCAGAGTGGCCATGAAGATTGATTGCCGATTTTAAATAAGTTTAATATTTATTTTGGATTATTTTATTATGCTTAAAGTTGTAATAAGGTCGCTCTTTTAATTACTTATATTTTGGGGATTATTAAACTGCTAGCACTAGGGTTCGTTTTATAAAATCTACTTGTTTTAGAAAGATCACGATGACGCATAAAGTTTCCATAAAGTAAATGTTTTCCCAAGAAAATAAATATTTTAAGCAAACGATTTGCAACCTTAATCATTTTCTTAAGTGGTCATAATCAAACGGTTTTCTCAAAATTATACGAGATGTTAGAGTGTGGCAATGGCGGTGTGCATGTCTAGGATTGGATCCAAAGAGAGCTTGGTACTTAAGCGGTCAAGCGGACTCACCTCCTCTTCTTCTGGTTTTCTACCTGGTGCGCAGCTTCCATTCACTTTAACTTACCTTTAAAAGTGTCTTTTACAACACCAACTCAGCTTTTCCAAACTAAGTGTTTTGAACGCATCAATGTGGCGCATCAGATCCGGTCATAACATCCAGGCCGGGTTTGGGGTGTTACAGGCTTATTATTTCCAGTTAGGGCCTTAGCCCCTTTTCAATAAAAGTATCAGTCTAGGCTTGAGCCCATTTCAGTAACAGAGGCAGTCTGGGCCTTAGCCCATCTCATTACAGTATGCAAATAAAGAAAACTACCCAATTCAACCGCTACACACCATCTCCTTACCAGCCCTACACACCATGTGGGGATAGAATCGACCCACCCAACCCTACACATCAAGTCATCTCGATTTCGATACTAAAACAGAATTTGCAGCAGAGCTGCCAGTAATAGGCTTATAGCCATTTAGTACACTTCCTCTAAAATCGTATATCCTACCCCAATGCAATGCAACATAATATAAATGAATGTACAATAAATATGGCATGCTCACACAGTTATATATCACATAGGGGTAAATCAGTCATTTATAAAAACAAGGGTCCGGGTACACTTACCGGACCAACAGTAGGTCCACAGTCGTCTTGGGCGACCCGTGCAACTTTTAACAGTCAATCAGTTTAATGGGCCCACGGCCCCTATTATGGCGCATGTGGGCTCACATGCTCATATAGCCCACATAACCCAAAAATGGCCTTAGCCGTGTGGTCCATACAGCCTAGCCCAATAGTACTACACTTCTGTGTGAATCTTTTTGTGTGGGCCCATAGGCCCATTGGGCCCACTTGGCCTACCTTGGCCCAAAATAGCCCTGTGTCATTTCAGCCCATGAAAGAGCTAATGGCCCTCTCGTTGACCACATGACTGTGTTTGGTTACACGACCTTCCACACGGGTGGCCATATGCCTATGTGGTGTCGATAACCCACATTTGGGCTTTTCACCTTTTCGGCTTTTCAGCTTTTCGGCCTTTGCCATTTTACATCTAAAAACAGTGTTGCACATGCTTACGAGAACGCGTCGAAGTCCACAACCACCAATCTATATTCAAACAAGACCCTTGATTAGTCCTATAATCAATAAGATTAAACACCTTCTTAAATACTCATCACAAGGACACACCGATACTCGCCTTGATTGAATGAGTGTGGTTTCAGCCCATCCAAAACGCTGATAAAGATTGCTAACATCCTCCTTGATGGTTATCTGCACATTAAATGGATTCATTACTCATGTTGTTTAAACTTGCAGTTTGAATCCACATATATTAGCCTATAGAAAACGTAAATCCCAAAGTGAGAATAAGGCATTCGGCCAATACCAACCCAAGCCAACATAATTAAGTTCGAATTAATCACGACGAATAATATTACTTTTGATCAAGAATGAGCAAAAAGGTTCCAATCGTATCTACAATGCTAGAGAACTCCTTTACTCCTCAAGGGTTACTTAAACACGAAACAACACCATAATCAAGAAAAGAAAAAGATAAGAATCGGCACAAAAGAAAAAAAAGGAGCAAAGCCAAACAAAATAGAGACGCAGAGATTTACCAACCGATATTTAGCCAACGAAAACTGATTGAATGAAAGGGAAATGAGGATAGAATCGAGAGAGAGAGATGAGAGTCGGCAACTGAAGGAGGGAAAGAGATAGATGGAATCAAAGCAAAGTTCGGCTACAAAGGTAAGGGGGTATTCGGCCTAGACAAAAGAAGAGGAGAAAGAATCCAGAAGGAGAAGAAAGTTGTCCAACCAAGCACACTACTGTAAAGTAAAACCAAAATAGGTCAACCTTGAAAAGTACTATTCAGCCACCAAACAAAAAAATTCAAAAGGAAAAAAAGAACAAAAAGGGTAAAAGTTATCGAAATAGAGAGTAACTAGAGCACAATTTCGGCACTATGGGAAAAGAGGTCCTATGACCGAATTTGTACAATGGAGAGTCCCACATTCAGCCAACTACTACCTCTCTGCCACTCCTTGATCCACTCCCCCTATCTCTCCCCAAATCTCTCCCCTTTTTCCTCACTTGACCGAGTCAAACTCCCTCAACTACTCCTCAAATTCGGCTACTTGATCCCTTAGTCCCCTCAACCGTCCAACCACTAGAGTCCAAATGCCATCCAACCACCCACATGGTAGTTTGCAAAAAGAACACTCCCTACTTGCAACAGGACTCGAACCCTAGTCCCTTGGCATAGCAACATGCCATATGCCACTAGACTAGTAGGCTTTTCATGAGATGCTCTACCCACATAAATTTAAGAAGCCTACTAGCAGAAAAAAAAGGGTTTATTCGATAAGAACAAAAATTTTTCTCTAGCCAAGGCTTGACCCCATGACTTCTCAGACACCCGCAGAGCACTAAACTACTAAATCAGACATACTTTCATGCCGCAACATACAAAAATAATTTAACAGGGGTTTTCAGGATTTGGGGCGTTACATTGTTAATGGCCGAATGTGTCTTTCTTTTTATTTTTATTTCTTTTGGTATTTTCAGCCCACTATAAACTAAAATGCATCGCCATTTTTTTGTTTGTTTAATTATAATAACATATTAATACATCATTTACATTTTTAACCTTATAAAATAATATAAAACCATGCTATTTAATACCAAAACCGTCCATCCATTTTAATATGGTCAAATTGCATTATAAATGCATCATATTATAAAGACAAATTCAATTAAGCACTCTCACATTAAACTATCAACTTTTCACTTTACGCGATTAAGCCCTTTTTACTAAATCGGCATCCAAACAGTAAAATTAAAACATGAAAAATTAACACATATAAGTTCACACATAATAAAAATAGAAAATGATTTTTAAAATATTTTTTTGACTCAAACTCGTGGTCCCGAAACCACAGTTCCGAGTAGGGTCTAAATCTTGCTATTACAACTCTCCCCCCTTAGGGATTTTCGTCCCCAAAAATCTTACCAGTAAATAGGTTCGGATAACGTTCTTTCATTACATCCTCTAGCTCCCACGTTGCCTCTTCAACTCCGTGTCTATGCCACAGTACTTTCACTAACAAAATTTTCTTATTTTAAAATTCTTTAACCTCGCGAGCCAAAATGCGAATCGGTTTTTTCTCATATGTCATATCAGATTTAATCTCAATTTCTGATGGATTAATCACATGTGAGGGATCAGATCAATATCTACAAAACATTGAAACATGGAATACATTATGGATCTTTTCTAACTCTGGTGCCAACAACAGTCTGTATGAAACTGGCCCGGTACGCTCTATAATCTCATACGGCGCAATAAATATCGGACTTAATTTGCCTTTATGATCGAATTTGAGTATTTTCTTCCACGGTGATACATTCAAAAATACTTTTTCCCTGATTCTGAAACTTTATATCTTTTTGTTTCAAATCTGCATACGATTTCTGACGATCTTATGCTATTTTTTAGAATTTCACGAATTACTTTCACTTTTTATTCAGTCCCTCTAATCAAATCTACCCCATGTATCTTGATTTTAACGTAGCTATAATTGAACCATCATCAGACATAGCCATATATGCATTCATTGCACACAATCCAAACAGTGATTTTCGGCTTAGAGCATCAGCAACAACATTAGCCTTTCCCGGATGGTAATCAATTACAAGCTTGTAGTCTTTTAACAACTCTAACCATTAACGCTATCTTAAATTTAGATCTTTCTGAGTCATCAAATATTTCAGGCTCTTGTGATCAGAATAAACATGACATTTCTTACTGAACAGATAGCGACACAATATTTTCAATGCAAATACAATAGCTGCAAATTCTAGGTCGTGTGTCGGACATTTCTTTTCATGCGGCTTTAACTGTCTCTAGGAGTAAGCTATAACTTTTCATTCCTACATCAGAACATAGTCTAAATCATTTAAAGATGCATCACTATAGATAAAAAAATTCTTTACCTAATTCTGGTTGAACTAGTATTAGATCTTCGGTCAAAAGGACTTTCAACTGATCAAAAATTTTCTGACATTTTTCTGACTACTCAAACTTAACATCTTTCTGTAACAGCTTCATCATCGGGGTTGTAATCATAGAGAAACTTTTCACGAACCGTCTATAATAACCAGCAAGTCCCAGAAAACTTCAGACTTTAGAAACATTTCTCGGAGGTTTCCAATCAAGTATAGCCGAAATCTTACTTGGATCAACCCAAATATCCGATGCTGATACAACATGTCCTAGAAAATTGATTTCATGTAACCAGAACTCACATTTGCTGAACATTTCATACAATTTTTTATCTCACAAAGTCTGTAACACAAGTCTCAGATGTTCGACATGCTCGGTTTCATCATGGTAATAGATGAAAATGTCACCTATGAACACAACCAAAAATCAATCCAGATGCTGTCTGAAGATCTGGTTCATCAAATCTATAAAAATAGCAGGTACATTAATAAATCCTAAAGGCATAACTATAAACTCATAATGTCCCTACCTAGTTCGAAAAGCAGTCTTTGGCACATCAGAATCTTTAATTCGCAACTAATAGTAAGCTGATTTCAAATCTATCTTTGAAAACGCTGTAACTCCTTTCAGCTAATCGAACAGGTCATCAATCTGTGACAACAAATATTTATTCTTTATAATCACCTTATTGAGTTGTCTATAGTCAATACACTTCTCATATTTCCATATTTCTTTTTCACAAATAAAATTGGTGCACCCTAGGGAGAGAAACTTAGTCGTGCAAAACCTCTATCTGTCAACTCTTGCAACTAAGTTTCCAGTTCTTTTAATCCAGTAGGTGCCATTCTGTACGGAGCTATCAATATCAGAGTCGTCCTTGGCACTGTCTCAATACCAAACTCTACTTCTCAAATAGGCGGTAAACCTGGTAATTCTTCAGGAAACACATCTGGATACTTGCACACAACTGTTACTGATTCAATCTTTCTTTTGGTCACTTTACTATCAAGCACAAATGCAAAGTGAGCTTCACAACTCTTTCTCACATATTTCTCAGCTAACATCAAAGATATCATTGCCGGTAAACCATTCAGGTCATTAAACTCAATCCGATTAATCTCATCATTTTGGCATCTCAAATCAATAGTCTTTCATTTGCAATTTACAACAGCATTGTGCAGAGTTAACCAATCGATACTCTAAACTTGTCGAATGATATCATCATCAAATCAACCAGAAGACATGAATCTCAAACCATCAACAGAAAATTCTTACACATTTTATCAACCAAAACACACCGGCCTAAAGGGATTCGATATTCTCATCACAAACTCAGCAGACTCTATAGGTAAAGTCTTACTGGACAAATAAGAATCAATCAATGCAATTACACTAGTATCATAGAGAGTGAATATAATAGTAATATCATCTAGGGTTGAAATCTCCTCACCAACGCGAATAGCATAAGCTCTGACAGGTGCACAAGCCTCAGATCGAACTACTGTATCTTGAGTTCCTCTCTAAATGCTACTAATATTTCCCACATTTTCAGGAGATCTACCATTGGTTGAAGTGTTATTCAATCTCGGATTTTGTATAATCTCTTGCTCAACCGACTCAGAACAATCTCGGATAAACTGATATAAGGATCCACATCTGAAACAAGCTTGATTATTCAATCTACAAATACCCGAATGTCTTTTACCACAATGTTTGCACTCAGGTCGATCAGATCTGACATTTTCAACACTAACGGTTGAAGTAGTTGAAGCTCTGAAGTTTGAATGTAATCTAGTACGATCTCTACTCGAGTGTCCCATATTAGCTTTTGAACAGCTATAATCATCTTGAAATTTCTTTGATGCAGATTGAAATGATTTACCCGATGATCTCTCACAGAAATCTCTAGCTTTAAAATAAGCTTTTCTTTTATTTTCTTTTCGTATAACTTGGGAAGTTACAGGAACTTGAGGGGGTGGAGGTTGTTGAGCAGCCGGATCCGTTCGAAGGAACTCTATGAACCACTCATTCATTAACTGGAAGAAAGCTTGCTTAGCTTCCCCCTCTATACTACTTGAAATTGGCATAGAATCAGTCGGCGCTGCCCCCTGAGTAGGAGCAAGCGCATTATCTTCCACGTCATCGATTACGGCTCGATCGGGATCCATTTACTATACGAAAACACATTTTCAAATGTTAGGAGTTATCACACTATCACAATATAGAATATGACATGTATAGCTAGACCCACACAAGCTACATTAGTCCTAGAACCAACTAAACCGTAGCTCTAATACCAACAAATGTAACACATTTAACCCTTATCTGTTGTCGGATTAGGGTTACGAGGTATTACCGGACGGGACACAAATTCTAAACAATCGTATGCATGCACTTGCTCAAACTTTTAAACCAATCAAATGTTAACTTATATAACTAATTTAAATTCTTTACATATCATAACATAATAATTTAAATATATTTTCAAAGAACACCAAATAATCTATCCATTAAAATATATACAAAATTTAACAAATGATTTCCATAAAAAAGTCGAATTTCACATATAAATAATAAAAGTGATATTCTTATTTGACCGAATAATAAGCTTAAAAATCAATCAACTTATACTCATCATTTAATGACTAACCTATACACCACTCAAATATCAAATTTGAACCAAGTAGGACATATATACACCATATAAAACTCATATAATCCTTTTGTTTAACCAATGCCCAAAAAACTATTCATTTGGTTATTTTTCAATATATTAGCCGAATGTAATCATGCTAAAACATAGCTTTATTCAATGCTTCAATTTTCATCATTTTCAACTTATCACTTTATACACATAACCTTTCATAGAAACAAATCAATATACATATATATATATATCAACCATAATTCACACATTAAGTCAAACATATTACAAATATATTTCAACTAACGTATACTTATTAAATCACTACATAACTGAATGCCAATACTTCAAATCATAGTCATTTACAAAATACATCCCATTTATATATCATGTGTATCTCTCAAAAAAATATTCAACCACAATTTCACATCATACTAAATATACCATACAGATATATTTTGACATATCTTCATCACCATTAGCAAATATATCTACCATAATTCACATATAAATACAAAATGGCCGAAACATCAATACCACAACCAAACATAAACGTCAATTGATAAAAGCATAAAAATCCAAGCTTAATAAAATAATAAGCCATTTTTGCAACATATATAAGCACATCTTAAAAACAAGCATTTAATTCAACACATATGAAAAATATAGCCAATAAAGTCAAATCATGCTTGTACATTTCCTCACATAAGCGCAACATGTTTCAAAATTTAACCTTGTCAATATCTTTTATTTATTGAAATTCCAAACCAAACTAACATACTTCAAAACCATGTTTACTTTATCATAATTCCCACATTCGAACCAGAAGACCAAAACATCATAGCATTCGAACTCCTGAATATAATTAAACATAATTTAACTCATATACCCAACCTACATTAAAAGCATTCTTTAATACAATTTCATGCCTTTAGCTAAAATTAAATATATCATTTTTAAACATAAATTACAATTCATAGTATACCAAATTTGCATGCTCAAACTAATCCAAACTACCTATATCTAGCCATTTAACTATATCTATTCGTTCATCAATATAACTTCCAACGTTCAAACCAATTAACAAATAAATCACATTCATTCTTTAACATCACCAACCGTACCTAAATGATCAACCCACAATAGACATGTCCTAGACATATACTTTGATTTTTAGTAGATATGACCGAATACAATCATACCTTAACAAATCACCATTTTTCTCACAAATGACCAAATCCAAACATATCACCAAAACACCATTCATACCTATCATATAATATTCATACCAAATCAAACTCCAACCACATCAAATATAACCATAATATACTTTAATACCAAGTCACATAATAACACCTTAATAAAACATAACAACCAAGTTTACATAAAATTTTTGTTTATGCATGAACCATAACCCAATCAATCAAACACACATCCAAAATCACCAACCAAACATAATTGTAATTCATTCAAACCGCGAAACCAAAATTAACAAAATAAACAAGCCATTTTTGCATGGCTCATATTTACATACCCCAAAATCAAATATATAAACTAACCTATACATACCATAAATTCAAATTCAATTTATAAAAATACCGAAACAGTTGATAGTGTGATAGACTTTGCTGATGATTCTTAAGCTCATAACTAGACTCCAAAATCTATAAAACAGAGGCAAACAAAAACACATACACAATAAACTATCATAGCTTAGTAAGTCATAAGAAAATAAATAACTAAATGTTAATATCAACTCAACTTTACCAGACTAATTTATACTATCATAATCACATTTATTTTCAAAATCATAATTTCATATATAACATATACTTCCATATACAAGTTTTACCTTAGCCGAATATACATGTATCTATTATTAAAGTAACATTTAAATTCAAAACCATAATACCATTATATAACCGAATATACATGAACTCATATATATATATTCATGAATCATTACATAAATATTCACATTAAATAATCAAAAGGCTTAATATACTTTCCATATGCTCATACATTTTCATTTATATCATACATAATTTGCAACACATATTAAGTAACCTACTTACCTTATTTCAAATAGATAATAAGCTATCACATACCTGATCACTTTAGCTCATTTTACACATTTCATCACAACTTATCATTGCCCGTTGAACCATTCAGAATTGAATAGGATACTCGGATAATCACATTTATCGTACAATGCCAACATTCCAGACGGGGTCTTACATGTAATCACATGTCGATGCCACTGTCCTAGACAGGGTCTTACTCACACACATATATCGGAGTCAAATATTGGTGCCAACGTATAAAACATGGTCTTACTCACACACATATATCAGAGTCACATATCAATGCCAACATATAAAACGTGGTCTTACTCGCACACATATATCGATGCCACGGTCTTACTCGCACACATATATCGATGCCACTGTCTTACTCCCACATCACATATCAGAATCCTATGTCATGACATATGTATCCTAGCTATTCCTAAGGTTCATACGGGGCTTTCAGACGTCGAACTCTGTCGAAACAAACTTGTAAACATAGTTCCCAAGTATAAACACATTCAACTATCAGATACATACAAGCTCATAAAATTTAAATCAGCATTCTACATTTACATATATTCAAAAATTTATAGCATTTATTTACTTATAAACATACCTCGGGTAATGATAATCGGAACAGGACAACTAATTAACAACTTTGGTTTTCCCCCAATCCAAATCTGATTTATTTAGTTCATGATCTAAACATATTCAAATTAAACTCATTCAAACATAGTTTCACTCAATTTAGTCCAAAAACAAAAAAAAGGGAAAATTACCATTTTACCCTTGACATTTTACATTTTTTACTTTCACAAATTACAAAGCATGCAAAATTTGCACATATCATGCTTAGGCTGAATACTACCCATGTTCATACAAGTCCATATATTTCATTTATTTCACATTTTAGTCCCTCAATTTATTATTTTTTACAAATTAGTCCTAATTACTCAAATTCATCAAAACTTCAAATACAAAACATGTTAATCTATCACATACATTTTATTTTCCAGCAAAAATCACAAGCTTTCAACAATGGCAAAATAAAAAATCGTCATCAAATTCAAAAATTGAGACATGGGTTTGATAGATAACATAGAAACAATCTCAAAAACGTAAGAATTATAAAAAATCGAGCTAAAACTCACCTTGAATAAAGCTTGTTAATGGCCGAATGTGGCTTTCTTTTTCTTTTTATTTCTTTTGGTATTTTTGGCCTACTATAAACTAAAATGCATGGCCATTTTTTGGTTTGTTTTATTATAATAACATATTAATACATCATTTACATTTTTAACCTTATAAAATAATATAAAACCATGCTATTTAATACCAAAACCGTCCATCCATTTCAACTATGGTCAAATTACATTATAATGCATCATATTATAAAGATAAATTCAATTAAGCACTCTCACATTAAACTATCAACTTTTCACTTTGGGCGATTAAACCCTTTTTTATTAAATCAGCATCCAAATAGTAAAATTAAAACACGAAAAATTAACACATATAAGTTCACACATAATAAAAATAGAAAATGATTTTTAAAATATTTTTCTAACTCAGATTCGTGGTCCTGAAACCACCATTCCGAATAGGGTCTAAATGGGGCTGTTACAACTCTCCCCCTTATGGATTTTCGTCCTCGAAAATCTTACCGGTAAATAGGTTCGAATAACATCCTTTCATTGCATCCTATGGCTCCCACGTTGCCTCTTCAACTACGTGTCTATGCCACAGTACTTTCACTAACGAAATCTTCTTATTTCACAATTCTTTAACCTCGCGAGCCAGAATGCGAATCGGTTCTTCCTCATATGTCATATCAAATTTAATCTCAATTTCTGATGGATTAATCACATGTGAGGGATCATATATCTATGAAGCATCAAAAACTAGAATACATTATTGATCTTTTCTAACTCAAGTGGCAACAACAGTCTGTACGCAACTGGCCTGATACGCTCTATAATCTCATATGGCCCAATAAATCTTGGACTAAATTTGCCTTTACGACCGAATCTCAGTATTTTCTTCCATGGTGATGCTTTCAAAAATACTTTATCCCTGATTCTGAAACTCTATATCTTTCCGTTTCAAATCTACATATGATTTCTGACAATTTGATGCTGTTTTTTAGACTTTCACGAATTACTTTCACTTTTTGTTCAGTCTCTCTAATCAAATCTACCCCGTGTATCTTGTTTTTAACTCAGCTATAATCGAACCATCATCAGGCATAACCATATGCGCATTCATTGCATGCAAAGCAAACAGTGATTTTTGGCTTAGAGCATTAGCAACAACATTAGCTGTAACACCCCGTACCCGAGACCGTTGCCGGAGTCGAACACGAGGTGCTAACAGACTTAATTCATTTATTTGCACAGTCCATTTTAAAATTTCCAGACAAGCTGCTAACTGCGTCACTGTCACCTTAAAAATCATATCTCGAGTTCCAAAACTCGAAAACCAGTTCCGTAAATTTTTCCTGAAACTAGACTCATATGTCCATCTACAATTTTTTTTCTAGAATTTTTGGTCGAGCCAATTAGTACAGTTTATTAGTTAAAGTCTCCCCTGTTTCAGAGTTCGACTACTCTGACCTTCATGCATTACGACTTAGATATCTCCCTGTACAAGGCTTCAATACTTATGCCGTTTGTTTCTAAAGAAACTAGACTCAAAAAGGAATCTGTACATATAGGGCATGACTTCTAATTATCTCTGGTTAATTTATAGTGAATTTCCAAAGTATAAATAGGGGATCCATTCCAAAGTATGAACAGGGGATCCAGAAATTGCTCTGGCCCTGTTTCACGCTCATAAAATATGGCTCATATGATCATTTCGTTAATTTCATATGAAAATAGATTCATCAAGGTTCGATTACATAATTTATTCACTATTTAATTCCATTCCTACTATTTTTAGTGATTTTTCAAATCCACATCACTGCTGCTGTCAGCATCTATTTTTAAGGTAAACTTTACTTATTTCATGGTTTTCCATGGATCAACTAAAATTTTGTCATACATAGCACCAAAATGATCGTGATTAACCATTCCAATGGCTAATCGTTACCAACATTTCCATAACACTCCATGAACAACATACAAAATGATTATAACGCTATGCTCAAAATATATATAAGCCATTTTCGCATGGCTATCCAAATATATACATTACCGAAAGGTACATGACCAACAACAAAAGGGTAGTCCTATACATGCCATTTTCAGAGTTCAACTAAAAGAGTACCAAAAGGGCTTTGATAGTGTGGATGACTTCGACTTTGACACTCCCGAATTCGATAGCTGACGAACCAAAATCTATAAAACAAAGAATCAAAGAAACGGAATAAGCATTTAATGCTTAGTAACTTTTGAGTAATGAAATCATGCAAAACTGAAGTATAGCATTCATATGACTAAACGAATAATTTCATATACACATATTCTCACAATCATACCTACTTCACATTTCCAACCCTTATATTCATACATAAGGAATCAACTTCACTAAAGGCCGGAAGCTTGTTAATCGATTGTGTGACATCCCTAATTTGACCCTAGTCGGAAAGTGGTTTCGGGACCACTAAACCGAGTCTTATAAGTAATTAAAAGTTATATTCTATGTTTATGATGTTAGTAAATGCATGTGTGAAAGTTTCATGCATTAATTTGATCATTTCTATGTGAATTTATTTAAAATGGACTTGTATGAAACATTGTTGAAAGGTGATAGGCTAATCTTACAATGGTCTAATAGTACATGCATGCAAAAGAGTGGTTTTGCATGTCAATTTGCCCAAAAAAGGGAAGAGTGGCGGCCATGACAAGTTATGGGCAAGGGAAACATGTTTCAAACATGTCTAGTTAATGGATTATGTAAGGAGGAATAAAAAAAAAAGGAAGCATGGGAAATAAACTAATGAAAAATTAAAGGAAGAAAACAAAGAAAAAAATGTGTCCATCATTCTCATACATGACCGAAAAAAAAAAAGGGAGAAGGAAAAGGCTTCATACTTTGGTTCTTCTTAGCCGTGTAGAAGAGGGAAAAGAGGAAGAAATTTAGCCACTTTGAGCTGGAAATTAAGGTAAGAATTCAAGTTAGCTCTTTAAATCTTAGCATGGTTTTAAGCTAGATTCTAAGCCCTTATTTAACCATGCCGAAATCTTTGAAAATTATGGTGATATGAACGTTCGCCATGGTAGATGTTAAAGAAGATGGTGGAAATGTTGTACACATTTGATTAGTAAGTTAGATGGATGAGATTTGAACTAGTTACCAAGTTCTTTAGGTAACCCATGTTGAAATCTTGGTTTTGAATAAGTGAGGTTTTCGGCTAGGGTGACTAACAAGGGTGATGATTGTTGTTTCATGCTGAATCTAGATGAACAATAGTTTAAGAGGAGCACTCGGCCATGATATGAGATTGTGATGTTAGTGCGAATATGAAGATGATGAACTTGAATAAGAAATATTCGGCTAACATGATAAGTATGAATTATCAAGTAGTTGTGATAATTGATGAGTGAAGTGGCTAATGGGGACTCTTAATGAAATTATGCTAAGGCGAATGTATCAAATGCTAAATGTGCTTATATGTGTGTGTGTCGTTAGTAGCTAATGGCATTCGGCATTGTTTAACTAAAATTAGAAATGAATGCTTGAAAGTTAAATATGGTCGCCCTAGTGACCAAATCGTTAAAAGCTAATATATGAACAAATGATACTGAATAAATTGACCTTTGAAATGTATATGGTTGCCGTGTGTTTGTGTCTGATTGAGAAGTAAATTTGTTTGATTTAGCTCAAGATCTTAAAGGAGAGGCGTCCAACAAGGGGAAATCGAAGGTCATCGAGTAGCCGACTTGGAACTATTTTACCTAACACAAGGTAAGTCATTAAGCACATATGTTTGATATTGCTTAAATGATTGGAAAATCTATGCAATTGTGTTTAATGGAATGCTATATATGTATAAATGAAATTCTATGTGTATGGAGTGAGGATAATTGTTGAATGTAAAAGAAATAGTGGAATGTGTAGAAAGTTTGCTTTCGGCACTATGTGTGCGGGCAATACGTGTGTATGGTGACGAGATTGGCACTAAGTGTGCGTGCTGGAAATATATGGCACTAAGTGTGCGTGCTGGAAATATAAGGCACTAAGTGTGCGTGCTAGAAAAATACGACACTATGTGTGCAAGCTGGAAAAATACTGACCTTGGGTGTGCGAGCTCGAAGGTATGGCACGTGTGTGCGGGCTTAAATTATGTGGCACTAAGTGTGCGAAATTGAGTGGTAAGCACTGTGTGTGCATACTATATATATGGAGGTGTGTCTCCATTGAATTGAGTATGGACAGCGGATCGGGTAAGTACCTCGAGCTCATGACGAATAGAGAATACGTTCATGCTTGGGGTTGAATTTGGTAAGCTTTAAATCTATGTGATGATTGCAATTGTATGATTGTGGTGAAAATGAGTTGGTGTGTAAAAATGCCTCAAATATCTTATTGTATAGAATATGAAATGTGGATGTATGACTTGGTATGAGATTGAACCGAAAGGTCCAAGGAACTATGATATAGTTCGATATGGATGGAGTACTTAGCCTCGTTCATTATTTCATGTTGTAATAATTTTGTTAATGGATGGTTGTGGAATGCTTATGACTTACTGAGTTGTAAACTCACTCGGTGTTTTCTTGTCACCCATTTTAGGTCTCTTGGACTCGTATTGTTATGTGCTCGGAACCGTCGTTGAAGTCATCACACCGGCTGAAATCTTGTGGTATTGTTTTTGTTGTTGAAGAACATTTGGCATGTATAGGCTATTATATTTTGTCGAATTGTGGGTTGTAAACTTTAAGCCATGTGAAAATGGCCTATGTGGTCGTCGAGTGGGATGCTAGAACCTATAGCCACGAGTCTTAGAAACTCAAATTTTGATAAGGTGGCCATAATTTGTGTCATGTATGATGGATGATTAAGGCCAAGGAAAACTTCATGAAATTGGCATAGTCTACTGCAGTAACTGTTGCGGATAGCAGCAGTGGGATGAGATTGAAAAATCACTAAAAATAGTAGAAGTAGAACTAAATAGTGAGTTAATTATGGAACTGAACCTTGATGAATCTATTTTTATATGGACGAAACGAAACGACCATATGAGCAGTATACTGAGAAATATTAAAGTTCTTGTGAGACAGGGCCAGAACGGTTTCTGGGTCCCCTGTCGCGACTTTGAAAATTTACCATAAATTATCCAGAAAGAATTAGGAGTCATGCCTTATATGTACAGATTCCATTTTGAGTCTAGTTTCATTAGAAACAAACGGCACCAGTATTAAAGCCCTGTACAGAGAGATATTCAAGTTGAAAAGCGCGAAGGTCAGAGCAGTCGATCCCTGTAACATGGGTGACTTTAACTAATAAACTGTACCAATTGGCCAAACCAAAAATTCTAAAAATAAATCCATGGATGGGTATATGAGTCTAAATTCAGGGAAAATTTACGAAACCAGTTTCTGAGTTTTGAAACTCGAGATATGATTTTTAAGGCGACGGTGACGCAGTTTTCCAGCCTGTCCAGAAATGCCAAATTGGTCGGTACTTTAAGAGGATTTGTCTCGTTAACCCCTCGTGTCCGACACCGGCGATGGTCTCGGGTTTGGGGTGTTACAGATTGAGCGAATACTATTTAAAAGGAATCAATTATTCCAATGCATATACAAAACATACCTCATTGTTGGGGTTTTACGAGCGTATTAATTGAAATTATTACAGAAGATTGCTCATTCCCAAACCAAGTACCTTGATTTAGCGGATATAGCTACTCGCTCAAATGCCTTCGGGACTTAGCCGGTTATAGTAACTCGCACAAATGCCTTCGGACTTAGCCGGATATAGTAACTCGCACAAATGCCTTCGGACTTAGCCCGAATTAGTCACTAGCACAAATGCCTTCGGACTTAGCCGGTTATCATCCGAATATTCATGCACATATCAATAAATCATGACACATCTATATTTCATTTTCATAACTAGAATTCAAACACAAGTCACTTATCAAGCATTATCATTTTCGGCTCAATAGCTACATACAAAGAGCATGATTTTGATTTGCTTATAACATGATCTAATCGAATCATAATCTAAGTTCCATTACTCGAAAACTTACCTCGGATGCTGTTGAACGATTTCAACGGCTATTCGATCACCTTTTCCTTTCCTTTATCAGATTTAGTTCCCCTTTGCTCTTGAGCTTAATATTAACAAATAAATTGATTTAATTATTTTGAACATCAAAGAGGAATTCAAGGTACTTAGCCCATATATATTAGGATTAGAGTCATATATGTATGAAATCATGAATCAAATTCAACATATTAGCCAATATTATCCTTTAGCCGATTTTCTAAGTCAAGATTAAGCCACCAATATGCTTACTTATAGCCGAATACATGCAACACCAATCTATGTATTCATTCATGTGGTCGAGTATACATATTCCAGTATGATATCATTTCCATTTCGTTTAACACTTATCATTTACCACATATCAATTAACCCATTTCTTTACTCATGTGGCCGATTATACTCGGTCATGCATACACATGATTAAGTTATTTAACACCTAACTCACATAGTCATAGTGTACAAAATCTTAAGGTCCACATATGAATACCCCCAAGTTCCCATGACTTAACCCCTAACCACATTTTTGCCGAGAATTCCTTGAATTTCTAATAGCATTCACACATATAATCAATTTGGAGACTCTATTAACCCAACATACATCCGGCAATAGTCTATAGCTCTCTCGGCCACTCATTTCACAACTTAACAAAGCTTCAATTTGAAATCATTAGTGAGCATCAAGTAACTTAAGCTACCTTTAAACTTTTATTTATCACCTCATGCCAAACCATCAAAATGAACTAATTATAATTACATAGGTACTACCAAAGCGAAACATATGCATACTATTATTCCTTATGCCCAAACCAAAGACCACATTCGCACTTTCATCCACCATTCTACCAAGAATGTAATATTCAAACACAACCAAACTCACATTCGCCCTAGTTCATAACAAGGTAGCCGATTCTTTCCCTAGTATCAAATGCTCACCTATGATTCTTTTATAGTTCAAACACTCATCTATCATCATTCACCTAACTTTAACATGAAACAACAAAACTCACCATTATTAACTACCATAGTCGAAAACCTTACTCATTCCAAAATCAAAATTTCATCATGGGTTACAAAAATAACTTGATATCTCACTCAAGATCAACTAAAATTTAAAGAACTAATATGAACACCTTACCATAATATTAACCTAAGATGACCAAATGCTTTCCTCCCTTCTTCCTCCTTTCATTTCGGCCAAGAAGAACCAAAGAATACAACTTGTTTTCATCACCGAATGCTCTTGTTCTTTTCTTTCTTTAGAATCGGCTAGGAAGAAACATGGATGAAGACTTTGTTTCTTTCACCCATTTCCTTCCTTTAATTATCATTTCTTTATTTTATTACATCCTCCATACTAATATGGCATCTAGCTAATTAAATTTAATATAAAATTCACATTTGATTATATAATTTGTAGCATGGCCAGCCACTACCTATAGTTTGGCTAATTTGACATGCAAGTACAAGCACTTTCCCACATATATTAATAGGCCACTTTAGCACTTGCCTAGCACATTTCTAAATTGTCTCACATAAGTCCCTACTAATAAATTTCACATACACTGACCAAATTAAAGTATGAAACTTTCACACATCCATTTACTCACATCATAAACACAGAATATAACTTTTAATTATTTATAAGACTCGGTTACGTGGTCTAGAAACCATTTTTCGACTAGGGTCAATTTAGGGCTGTCACAACTCTCCCCCACTTAAGAAATTTTCGTCCCCGAAAATCTTACCGGTAAATAGGTTTGTGTATCGTTCTTTCATAGAGTTCTCAGTTTCCCAAGTAGCTTCTTCGATTCCGTTTTTGAGCCATAACACCTTTACTAACGGAACCCTTCTGTTTCGCAACTCTTTCACCTCACGAGCTAGGATACGAATCGGTTCTTCTTCATAACTCAAGTCAGATTGAATTTCAACCTCTGATGGACTAATTATGTGCGAAGGATCAGATCTGTAACGTCGAAGCATATAAATATGAAAAACGTTGTGAATCCTTTCAAGTTCAGGGGGTAAAAGCAACCTATATGCAACTGGACCAACTCGTTCGGAGATTTCATACGGCCCAATGAATCTCGGACTCAGTTTGCCCTTACGGCCAAATCTGAGTATCTTTTTCCAAGGTGAAACCTTAAGAAACACTTTGTCTCCTACCTGATACTCAATATCTCTTCGTTTTAAATCCGCGTACGACTTCTGACGATCGGATGCTCCCTTCAGACTTTCACGAATTATTTTTACTTTCTGCTCAGCATCTTTAATCAAATCAACTCCGAAAATCTTACTTTCACAGAGCTCCGTCCAAAACAATGGTGTGCGGCATTTACGACTGTACAAAGCCTCGTAAGGTGCCATCCTAATACTTGATTGAAAACTATTGTTGTAAGCGAATTCAATCAAAGGTAAATACCGTTCCCATGAACCACTAAACTCAAGGATGCAACATCTCAACATATCCTCGAGTATCTGAATTATCCGCTCGGATTGACCATCGGTTTGGTGATGAAAAGAAGTGCTAAAATGCAGCTTGGTACCCAAAGCTTCTTTCAATTTCTTCCAAAATCGCGAGGTGAATCTCGGATCTCTATCCGACACAATAGAAATAGGTACCCCGTGTAATCTCACAATCTGAGAAACATACAATTCAGCTAGTTTATCCAATGAAAAATCCGTACGTACGGGGATAAAGTGAGCCGACTTAGTCAGTCTATCAACAACAACCCAAATCGCATCTTTCTTACTTGCCGATACTGGCAACCCAGATACAAAATCCATCGTGACTCGATCCCATTTCCATTCAGGTATCATGATCGGCTGAAGTAAACCCGTAGGCACTTGATGTTCCGCCTTCACTTGCTGACATATTAAACACTTCGAAACAAAATTGGAAATGTCTCGTTTCATACGATGCCTCCAAAACTTACGTCTCAGATCGTTGTACATTTTCGTACTCCCCGGGTGAATTGACATTCGGCTACAATGAGCTTCGTTCAGAATCATCGAAATAAGTTCTGAATTCCTTGGAACACACAAACGATTTCTGAACCTCAAACAATCGTCGTCATCAATTTGAAACTCTGATTCCATATTCAAAACACATTCAGCCCGTTTTGCAACCAATTCATCATCGACTTTCTGAGCTTCACGAATTTGATGAATCAATAATGGTTTGGCATTTAATTCTGCTACTAACACATTGTCGGATAGAGCAGACAAGTGTACATTCATTGCTCGTAAAGCAAATAGTGATTTACGACTTAAAGCATCCGCAACCACATTAGCCTTTCCCAGGTGATAGTCAATGACAAGCTCATAATCTTTTAACAACTCGAGCCAACGTCTTTGTCGCAGATTCAAGTCTCTTTGAGTCATCAAATATTTGAGACTTTTGTGATCCGAATATACATGGCACTTCTCACCAAATAAGTAATGTCACCATATTTTCAAAGCGAATACGATGGCAGCTAGTTCGAGATCATGGGTCGGATAATTTTTCTCATGTGCCTTCAATTGTCTCGACGCATAAGCCACAACTCGACCCTCTTGCATCAATACGCAACCCAACCCAAGTAGGGATGCATCACTATAAATGACAAACTCTTTGCACGATTCGGGCAAGCACTAGCATCGAGCTTCACCAAGTAAGTTTTTAGTTGATCGAAACTTTTCGACATTTTTCGACCATTCGAACTTAACATCTTTCTGAAGTAGCTTCGTCATTGGTGTGGCTATCATCGAGAAACCCTTTACAAACCGTTTGTAGTAACCGGCTAGTCCCAAAAAGCTCCGAACCTCAGTAATATTTCTCGGAGGCTTCCAGTTAAGTATGGCTGAAATTTTGCTCGGATCAACTCGAATGCCTGATGCAGATGCCACATGACCCAAGAAGCTAACCTCTCTTAACCAGAACTCGCACTTACTGAACTTAGCATATAACTGTTTATCCCGTAAAATCTGCAACACTAATCTCAGGTGCTCAGCATGTTCGGTCTCATCTCTTGAATAGACTAAGATGTCATCAATAAACACAACTACAAACCGGTCCAAATACTGTCTGAAGACCCGATTCATCAAATCCATAAATACCGCAGGGGCATTAGTGAGTCCAAACGGCATCACTAAGAACTCATAGTGACCGTATCTCGTTCTGAAAGTAGTTTTGGGTATATCCGAATCTCGAATTCGCAACTGATAATAACCCGATCTCAAATCTATCTTTGAAAACACCGAGGCTCCCTTTAGTTGATCAAACAAATCATCAATACGCGGTAATGGATATTTATTCTTTATTGTCACTTTATTCACCGACGATAGTCGATGCACAACCTCATGGTTCCGTCTTTCTTTTCACAAACAATCTTGGTGCACCCCATGGTGAGAAACTTGGTCGAGCGAAACCTCTATCCGTCAACTCTTGCAACCGAAGCTTTCAACTCTTTTAACTCGGTTGGTGCCATACGATCGGAGCTATCAAAATCGGTGTAGTCCTGTACAAGCTCAATACCAAACTCTACCTCCCGAACAGGTGGTAAACCCGGTAATTCTTCGGGAAAAACATCCGGGTATTCACAAACCACTGGCACAGATTCAAGTTTCTTTTCTAACTCTTTGTCATCAATTACATACGCAAGGTATGCTTCACACCCCTTTCTTACATTTTTCTGAGCCAACGTCGATGATATTACAGCTGGCAACCCATTCAAGTCCGTAGACTCAACTCGGATTATCTCGTTATTTACACACCTCAAATCAATGGTTTTTCTTTTGCAATTTACAATTGCATCATGTACGGTCAACCAATCCATACCGAGGATAACATCAAATTCATCAAATGGTAAAAGCATCAAATCGGCCGGAAAACAAGAACCTCGGATTACTAAGGGACATTTCTTACACACTTTGTCAACAAGTACATAACGACCCAAGGGATTCGATACTCGAATTACGAACTCAATAGACTCAACAAGTAAAGTCTTACTGGATGCTAAGGTTTCACATATATAAGAATGAGTAGAACCAGGGTCAATCAAAGCAATCACATTAGTATCAAAGAGAGTAAAAGTACCGGTAATAACATCTGGCGAGGAAGCATCCTCGCGTGCGCGTATAGCATAAGCTCTAGCAGGAGCACGAGCCTCAGATCTGGTTGTAGCATCTCTAGATCCTCTCTGACTGCCACTATCATTTCCCGTGTTTCTAGATGGTCTTCCTCGAGCGAAGGTAGCGGTAGGTTTCCCACTCTGATTTACATTCTGTTCAGACAATCTCGGGCAATCTTTAATAAAGTGGTCAACTGATCCGCACTTGTAACAGGAGCGGTCATGGAATCTACAACTCTCCGAATGCCATTTACCACAATACTGGCACTCCGTTCTGTCTCGACAATCATTTCCAACACTGGCGACTGAAGTGACTCGTGTACTCACAGGGGGTCGATCACGATCTCGTCTAGAAAAACCCGAAGTGTCTCTAGACCGGCCTAAGTCATCTCTAAATTTCTTCGATGACTGTTGAAAGGGCTTTCCCATAGATCTCTTACGAAACTCCTTTGCTCCCATATCAGCTTTTCTTTTCTCCTTATTGAGCTCTTCGGCTTTGCAAGCTCGTTCGACAAGTACCACAAATTCTCGGATTTCTAAAATGCCAACATACAGCTTTATATCATCGTTCAGTCCATCCTCGAAACGTTTACACATCACAGCTTCTGAAGAAATGCATTCTCGGCGTCTTGGCTAAGCCTTACAAACTTTCGTTCATCATCGAGAATCGACATGGAACCTTGTTTAAGTTCAAGAAATTCCTTCCACTTTTGATCCATGAATCTCTGACTGATATACTTTTTTTGAAACTCGGTTTGGAAAAACTCCCAAGTTACTTGCTCTCTGGGCACAACAAGTCAACGATTCCACCAATAGTAGGCGTAATCACGTAGCAAGGAGATAGTACACTTTAGGCACTCATCGGTGTGCAAGATAGCTCATCGAGTACTCGAATAGTGTTGTCCAACAAAATTCAGCTTGCTCAAGATCATCATCGTGTCCGTAGCTTTAAATTCAGAGCCCGTGTTTTCGGATTCATCAATCTGGGGTTTATTTGACCTTATTTGGTCGATTATCGAAGGTATTGTAGGTGCGGGATTGTATTAGTCGGGAATGGAGGTTGTGGAATGCCGTATTAGTTCGAATCTATTGGTTGAACCAATCATTCATCACGCTATAAAAGCTTGTCTAGCTTCATCATTCGATTACTAGCAATAGGTTGAGAGTCTGCGCCACTGTCCCTTTCAAGGAGCAGCACTACACTCTCAAGATCATCAGCTACCGCTCGGTTGGGATCGGGATCCATTTCTATAAGTAAATACGCTTTTAACTGTCAGAAATCACCACACTATCAAATAAACACATAATGGCATGTATAGCTAGACCCAAACATATTATGGTAGTCCTAGAATCGACTAAACTATAGCTCTGATACCAATAAAATTGTAACACCCCGTACCCCAGACCGTTGCCAGAGTCGAACACGAGGTGCTAACAGACCTAATTCAATTATTTGCACAGTCCATTTTAAAATTTCCAGACAAGCTGGCTAACTGCGTCACTGTCACCTTAAAAATCATATCTCGAGTCACAAAACTTAAAAACCAGTTACATAAATTTTTCCTGAAACTAGACTCATATGTCCATCTACAAAATTTTTTCTAGAATTTTTGGTTAAGCTAATTAGTACAGTTTATTAGTTAAAGTCTCCCCTGTTTCAGGGTTCGACTACTCTGACCTTCATGCATTACGACTTAGATATCTCCCTGTACAGGGCTTCAATACTTATGCCGTTTGTTTCTAAAAAACTAGACTCGAAAAGGAATCTGTACATATAGGGCATGACTTCTAATTATCTCTGGTTAATTTATAGTGAATTTCCAAAGTCGGAACAGGGGATCCAAAAATCGCTCTGGCCCTGTTTCATGAAAACTTAAACATCTCATAAAATAAGGCTCATATGATCATTTCATTACTTTCATATGAATATAGATTCATCAAGGTTCGATTACATAATTTATTCACTATTTAATTCCATTCCTACTATTTTTAGTGATTTTTCAAATCCACATCACTGCTGCTGTCAGCATCTATTTTTAAGGTAAACTTTACCTATTTCATGGTTTTCCATGGATCAACTAAAATTTTGTCATACATAGCACCAAAATGATCGTGATTAACCATTCCAATGGCTAATCGTTACCAACATTTCCATAACACTCCATGAACAACATACAAAATTATTATAACGCTATGCTCAAAATATATATAAGCCATTTTCGCATGGCTATCCAAATATATACATTACCGAAAGGTACATGACCAACAACAAAAGGGTAGTCCTATACATGCCATTTTCAGAGTTCAACTAAAAGAGTACCAAAAGGGCTTTGATAGTGTGGATGACTTCGACTTTGACACTCCCAAATCCGATAGCTGACGAACCAAAATCTATAAAACAAAGAATCAAAGAAACGGAATAAGCATTTAATGCTTAGTAAGTTTTGAGTAATGAAATCATACACAACTGAAGTATAGCATTCATATGACTAAACGAATAATTTCATATACACATATTCTCACAATCATACCTACTTCACATTTCCAACCCTTATATTCATACATAAGGAATCAACTTCACTAAAGGCCGGAAGCTTGTTAATCGATTGAGCGAATACTATTTAAAAGGAATCAATTATTCCAATGCATATACAAAACATACCTCATTGTTGGGGTTTTACGAGCGTATTAATTGAAATTATTACAGCAAGATTGCTCATTCCCAAACCAAGTACCTTTGGGATTTAGCTGGATATAGCTATTCGCTCAAATGCCTTCGGGACTTAGCCCGGTTATAATAACTCGCACAAATGCCTTCGGGACTTAGCCTGGATATAGTAACTCGCACAAATGCCTTCGGGACTTAGCCCGGATATAGTAACTCGCACAAATGCCTTCGGGGCTTAGCCCGGAATTAGTCACTAGCACAAATGCCTTCGGGACTTAGCCCAGTTATCATCTGAATATTCATGCACATATCAATAAATCATGACACATCTATATTTCATTTTCATAACTAGAATTCAAACACAAGTCACTTATCAAGAATTATCATTTTCGGCTCAATAGCTACATACAAAGAGCATGATTTTGATTTGCTTATAACATGATCTAATCGAATCATAATCTAAGTTCCATTACTCGAAAACTTACCTCGGATGTTTGTTGAACGATTTCAACGGCTATTCGATCACCTTTTCCTTTCCTTTATCGATTTAGTTCCCTTTGCTCTTGAGCTTAATATTAACAAATAAATTGATTTAATCATTTTGAACATCAAAGAGGAATTCAAGGTACTTAGCCCATATATATTAGGCATTAGAGTCATATATGTATGAAATCATGAATCAAATTCAACATATTAGCCAATATTATCCTTTAGCCGATTTTCTAAGTCAAGATTAAGCCACCAATATGCTTACTTATAGCGAATACATGCAACACCAATCTATGTATTCATTCATGTGGTCCAAGATACATATTCCAATATGATATCATTTCCATTTCGCTTAACACTTATCATTTACCACATATCAATTAACCCATTTCTTTACTCATGTGGCCGATTATACTCGGTCATGCATACACATGATTAAGTTATTTAACACCTAACTCACATAGTCATAGTGTACAAAATCTTAAGGTCCACATATGAATACCCCCAAGTTCCCATGACTTAACCCCTAACCACATTTTTGCCGAGAATTCCTTGAATTTCTAATAGCATACACACATATAATCAATTTGGAGACTCTATTAACCCAACATACATCCGCAATAGTCTATAGCTCTCTCGGCCACTCATTTCACAACTTAACAAAGCTTCAATTCGAAATCATTAGTGAGCATCAAGTAACTTAAGCTACTTTTAAACTTTTATTTATCACCTCATGCCAAACCATCAAAATGAACTAATTATAATTACATAGGTACTACCAAAGCCAAACATATGCATACTATTATTCCTTATGCCCAAACCAAAGACCACATTCGCACTTTCATCCACCATTCTACCAAGCATGTAATATTCAAACACAACCAAACTCACATTCGCCCTAGTTCATAACAAGGTAGCCGATTCTTTCCCTAGTATCAAATGCTCACCTATGATTCTTTTTATAGTTCAAACACTCATCTATCATCATTCACCTAACTTTAACATAAAACAACAAAACTCACCATTATTAACTACCATAGTCGAAAACCTTACTCATTCCAAAATCAAAATTTCATCATGGGTTACAAAAATAACTTGATATCTCACTCAAGATCAACTAAAAATTCAAGAACTAATATGAACACCTTACCTTAATATTAACCTAAGATGACCAAATGCTTTCCTCCCTTCTTCCTCCTTTCATTTCGGCCAAGAAGAACCAAAGAATACAACTTGTTTTCATCACCGAATGCTCTTGTTCTTTTCTTTCTTTAGAATCGGCTAGGAAGAAACATGGATGAAGACTTTGTTTCTTTCACCCATTTCCTTCCTTTAATTATCATTTCTTTATTTTATTACATCCTCCATACTAATATGGCATCTAGGTAATTAAATTTAATATAAAATTCACATTTGATTATATAATTTGTAGCATGGCCAGCCACTACCTATAGTTTGGCTAATTTGACATGCAAGTACAAGCACTTTCCCACATATATTAATAGGCCACTTTAGCACTTGGCTAGCACATTTCTAAATTGTCTCACATAAGTCCCTACTAATAAATTTCACATACACTGACCAAATTAAAGTATGAAACTTTCACACATGCATTTACTCACATCATAAACACAGAATATAACTTTTAATTATTTATAAGACTCGGTTTCGTGGTCCCAAAACCACTTTTCGACTAGGGTCAATTTAGGGCTGTCACATTAGCCTTTCCCGAATGGTAATGAATCACAAGCTCGTAGTCTTTTAACAGCTCTAACAATCAACACTGTCTCAAATTCAGACCTTTCTGAGTCATCAAATATTCCAGGCTCTTGTGATCAGAATAAACATGACATTTCTTACTGAACAGATAGTGATACAATATTTTCAATGTAAATACAATAGCTGCAAATTGTAGGTCGTATGTCAGACATTTCTTTTCATGCGGCTTTAACTGTCTCGAGGCATAAGCTATAACTTTGCCTTCTTGTATCAAAACACAGCCCAAGCCATTTAAAGATGCATCACTATAGATAAAAAAATACTTTACCTGATTCTGGCTGAACTAGTACTGGATCTTTGGTCAAAAGGGCTTTCAACTAATCAAAACTTTTTTGACATTTTTCTAACTACTCAAACTTAACATCTTTCTATAACAGCTTCATCATTGGGGTTGCAATCATAGAGAAACCTTTCATGAACTGTCTATAATAAACAAAAAGTCCCAAAAAACTTCAAACTTCAAAAACATTTCTCGGAGGTTTCTAATCAAGTATAGCCGAAATCTTACTCGGATCAACCCAAATATCTGATGCTAATACAACATGTTCCAGAAAATAGATTTCACATAACTAGAACTCACATTTGCTGAACATTTCATACAACTGTTTATCTCGTAAAGTCTACAACACAAGTCTCAAATGTTCGGATGCACGATGTCATCATGGAAATAGATCAAAATGGCATCTATGAACACAACCACAAATCAATCCAGATACTGTCTGAATCAAATCCATAAAAATAGCTAACGTATTAAATGTGTCTTACTCGCACACATATATCGAAGTCATATATCGATGCCAACGTATTAAACGTGGTCTTACTCGCATACATATATCGACGCCATGGTCTTACTCGCACATCATATATTGGAATCCTATGTCATGGCATATGTATCCTAGCTATTCTTAAGGTTCATACGGGGCTTTCAGACGTAGTAACTCTGTCGAAACGAACTTGTAAACATAGTTCCCAAGTATAAACACATTCGGCTATCATATATATACAAGCTCATAAAATTTAAATCAGCATTCTACGTTCACATATATTCAAAATTTTATAGCATTTGTTTACTTGTAAACATACCTCGGACAACGATAATCAGAACAGGATGATTAATCAACAACTTTGGTTTTCCCCCGATACAAATCCGATTTCTTTAGTTCTTAATCTAAATATATTCAAATTAAACTCATTCAAACATAATTTCACTCAATATAGTTCAAAAACACATAAATGGGTAAATTACCATTTTACCCTTGATATTTCACACTTTTTACAAGTTAGTCCAAATTGCACAAATTACAAAGCATGCAAAATTTGCACACATCATGCTTAGGCTGAATACTACCCATGTTCATACAATCCATAGATTTCATTTCTTTCACATTTAAGTCCCTCAATTTATTATTTTTACAAATTAGCGCTAATTACTCAAATTCATCAAAACTTCAAATACAAAACATGTTAATCTATCACATATCTTTTATTTTTCCAGCATCAAACAACAAAAATCACAAGATTTCGACAATGGAAAAATAAAAAATCATCATCAAATTCAAAAATTGAGACATGAGTTTGATAGATAACATAGCAACGATCTCAAAAACATAAAAAATATCAAAAATCGAGCTAAAACTCACCTTGAATCAAGCTTGTTAATGGCTGAATGTGACTTTCTTTTTCTTTTTATTTCTTTTGGTATTTTCAGCCAACTTAAACTAAAATGCATAGCCATTTTTTTGTTTTTTTTATTACAATAACATATTAATACATCATTTACATTTTTAACCTTAAAAAATAATATAAAACCATGCTATTTAATACCAAAACCGTCCATCCATTTCAACTATGGTCAAATTGCATTATAAATGCATCATATTATAAAGACAAATTCAATTAAGCACTCTCACATTAAACTATCAACTTTTCACTTTACGCGATTAAGCCTTTTTTATTAAATCGGCATCCAAACAGTAAAATTAAAACATGAAAAATTAACACATATAAGTTCACACATAATAAACACAGAAAATATTTTTTAAAATATTTTTTTGACTAGGATTAGTGGTCCCGAAACTGTTGTTCCGAATAGGGTTTAAATCAGGCTGTTACAATTTTGGTTAGCTTTGTCATCAGAACTAGAAAAGATTCATAATGTGTTTCATGTGTGAATGTTATGACGGTACCGATGGACCCATCACACATAATTTCTTCGACAAAGATTGAAATTCAGCCCGATGTGTAACAGCCCAATTTTAGCTAAATTGGAGCAGTGGTTCCAAACCCATAAATCTGATGTCAGAAAATTATTCTAATATTATTTTTGTTATTTAAAACATATTATTTGATATGTGTGAAAATTTCGTGAGCTAATTTTATCTTTTAATTGCTCAATTTGAAAAAGAAAGACTAAATCGTATAAAATGCAAAAGTGTCGTTCTATTAGCTAAAGGTGTTAAATAGCTATAGAACCTTAAAGTTTAACTCCTTATGAGGTAAATAGTCCAATTGTGAGTTAGTGGATGATATTTGGTTTGGCATTTGTGTACATATGAATTATTTTTAATGGCAAATTATTAAAAAGACAAATAATGTTTTAATTAATAAATAAAATAAAATTTCTGATTCATTATCATCTTTTTAGCCAAAATTAAAAGAAGAACAAGAAGAACTAGGGTTCTTCATTCAGCTAGGCAAAATTCAAGGAATTAGGTACGTGTTTTGTCCCATTTTTAATGATTTTTACGTTTTTGAGATCGTTATAAGTTAATCTAGCTAGCTCGTACCTTAGATTTCAAAATTGTTAAAGATTTTGAATGATGCCATTATTAAATACATGTGTATTTTGAAGTTTCTTGATAAGTTATGAATGGTTGTTGATAGTTAAACAAGTTTTGTGAAGTGATTTTTAGTGAAAATGCAAAATAGGGATTAAATCTAGGGATGTGTAAAGTTAGTAGTTAAAAGTGTGAATAAATGAAAATTGTGGGCTGTTAAGGGCATTATGGTAATTCAGCTAGCTTGGGTTAGTCTTGAATTTCATTAATTTGTGATTTTGTGAAATAAGGACTAAATTGTGAAAAATGTGAAATTTGTGGGGTAAAAGTGTAAATTTGTTTTAAAGTGTATTTTGGACTAAATTGAATGAATAAATGATTGAATAAGTTAATTTTGAATGTAATTAGATCAAGAAAAGTGGAATATAGACTTGGATCGGGGAAAGGATAAAGTTATCGACTAATCGACTCGATTCGTTGTTTTAGCGTCCGAGTTAAGTTTGTATATATTAAGCATTGTAATAATTATGCTTTTAGTGCTTTGATATTGCATAAATTGTATATACGGGACTACATATATGTTTAACTAAAAATCGGTTATATATGGCACTTAATGTGTGATTCGACATAGCTTCGGCTATATATGGCACTTAGTGTACGATTCGACATAGCTTTGTCTATATATGGAACTTAGTGTGCGATTTAAGATAGATTCGGCCATGTACAACATTAATGTGCAAGATATCGAGTATGACACTTAGTGTGCGAGACATTGAGTATTTAAAAACATTTCGTGTATGTATGAACTTGTTATGTATTGGTATAGGTATGTACATGTATATTATGAGCTTAAAAATCAAAGAAGTTACAAAGTTTGTATAAAAGCTTATGAATAAGCAGTTGAAAGGTTTGTTAGTAATCATACAATATATGATAATATGTTTAGATTGATGAATGTTGTATTTGTGATTAGTTAAGTTTATATCATACTAGCTTACTAAGCTATAAAGCTTACTTTGTGTTATTTTTCTATGTTTTATATTGAATCAAGGCTAGCTTGGAACCGGGAGTCGTTGGAAACATCATTGCACTATCAAACATCTAAGTTGGTACTTTTAGATTATACATTTTTGGCATAAGGCATGTATAGGCTAGATGTGGTATTTTGGTTGTGATTATAGCCATGAGATTTGGCTTGTAAATTGTATATGTTTTGGTTTATATATATATAGCCATGAGTGATGGATTATTTTGGTATGTTTTGTATGAATGTGATTATGGTTTATAGTTGCTCAAATGGTTAATTGATTTGTGGAGTATAAAATGCTTGAGAAATGCCTTGATGAGGTATGATTTTAGATGTTGTGTGGTTATTCATAAGGAAATTATGTGAGTGCAAATTATGGTTAACGAACTATATAGATTGATATTGTTTTGGGCATGCATTTGGCTAAGTAAATAGTAGTGATTTAAGATTAGGAATAGTTGAAATTAAAATGGAATGATTTGTACATTTGGTTGATGATTTTGGCTGCCTAATTGTATGATGAAATGGTACCATTTTGGTTGTTTACGTGAGCATGAATAAAGATGGCAAATTGGCCTTGCAAATGGCCTATTTTTGTCCACACGGGCAGAAAGACGCAACCATGTGTCTCAGCCATGTGTGACACATGGTCATGTTATACGGCTGTATGTCCCCTGGTGATGAAATTGAATTGAAGCCAATATGCTCCACACGGTCTCACACACGGGCGTATGACTAGTTGTGTGGTACAAGTCAGTATACTCCCTAATTGGCACATGGCCTAGCACACAGGTGTGTGACTTGGCCGTGTTGCATAAGTCAATAAACCCTACAGTTTTGGCATGGCCTAGCATATGGCTGGCCACATGGGCATGTGTGGCCACTTTAAAGGGCACACGGGCTAGACACACGGGCGTGCAGTTGGCCGTGTGACCCAAGTCAATATCTATGCCCTGTTTCCACATAGCCTGAGACACGAGTGTGTCTGGAGCCGTGTGAGACACACAGCCTATTCATAAAAGCGTGTGACCCCTGTATGGTTGAAATTTTTCAAAGTTTCCAAAATTTTCATATGTTATCGATTTAGTCCCGAACCACTTCTGAAGCATGTTTAAGGCCTCGTAGGCCCTTATAAGGGACAATGTGATTATGTTGAATAATTTATGTGAATGATTGCTTTATGCTTGATAAATGTATGCTATATGTTGTGAATTGATCTGTAATACCTCGTAACCCTACTCCGGCTACGGATACGGGTTAGGGGTGTTACATGATATGTTGTATAGCGAAGAACCGATCAAAATTTTAGCCTAAGAGATTAAAGAGTTAAGAAACAAAAGCATAGCTTTAGTGAAGGTTCTTTGGAAACGTCATGGTATTGAAGAGGCTACATGGGAACCTGAGGAAGCTATGAGAAAACAATACCCTAACCTATTTTTTGATAAGATTTTAGGGGATGAAAATTCCTAAGGGGGAGAGTTGTAACAGCTCGTTTTCAGTGAAATCAGAATAGTAGTTTTGGGACCATAAATCCAAAGTTAAAATAATTATTTTATTATTATTTTAGTGTCTACAACATGTTAATTGAATCATATGAAAATATTGTTAAGAAATTTAATCATTTGCATGCTCAATTCGATAAGAAGGACTAAATTGAAAAATGTGCAAAATTTGAGTTCTATAAGTAAAAGGTGTCAAATTGTTATAAAATTGGAATGTGAGTGGATTTAAATGGTAATTAGACCATTTATAATGTTAGTGGACAAAGATGGACATACGATTAAGTGATTTTAATGTTAATAGCCAATGTTAGTTTGGTAAATTAATAAATAAATTAAGTAAAATAATACAAACAAAGGTGTCATCTTCTTTATTGATTTCTTCCACCGAAAAATGAAGGAAAGAAAGCCATAGCTAGGGCTAGACATTCGGCCAAGCTTATGTGTGCAATTGGTAAGTGATTTTTGTCCTGTTTTTAATGATTTCTATGTTTTTGGAATCGTTGTAGCTTAATCTAGCTAGCCCAGAGACTAATTTGTGAAATTGTTAAAGTATAATGGTTTCACCATTGATGAATGTGTATGTGTTTTGATGTTTGATGATGGAAAATGAATGGTTGTTGTTAGATAAACAAGTTTTATAAAGTGATTTTGGTTGAAAATGTCAAATAGGGAGTAAATTGAGAAATGTGATAAATTGTATGGTAAAAGTGTGAACATATGAAATATATGGTCTACTATAAGTATGTTTAATATTTGGCTAGGCGGGTAGGGATAAAATTGAATGAATTTCATTTTACGAGCTTAGGGACTAAATTATAAAGAAGTCAAATGTTTAGGGGTAAAATAGTAATTTTTCCATAATATGAATTTTGGATTAAGTTGAATAGAATGATGTTTAAATAAGTTAAATTTGATTATATATATATATATATCATGAAAAGTAACGTTCAGATCTAGATCGAAGGAAACATAAAGTATTGGATTAGTCGGTCCTATTTCGTCGTTTTTGTGATCGAGGTAAGTTCGTATGTTAATAAGTATTAAATTATTTGTGTTTTAAATGCTTTATCATTACATTATTAATGAATATGACTTCAAGGATATACTCTACAACACCCCTACCCAGCCTAGACTCTACGGCTGAATCTGATGTGTTGCATCAAAGCGCATTCAAAAATCGAGTTGTCGGTAAAAGTTTATTTCTAAAAGTAAAACCTCTTGTACGGGGTTAGCAAATCATCTCGTCACAAATGTTTGCTCAAAATATTTGCCTTTTGGATATTAATTCAACTTAAATCACGGAAGTTATTTTGAAAACTTTGTTGTTTAAAGCTTGTTTCTTTAGAAAACCGTGAATATTTTGAAAACTTGAGTTTTTCCTAGACTAGCAGTTTAATATAAGAAATCAAAAGCCCATTAGAAGTTAAAAATCCCCAAATGGCCTTATTACATAACTAAAACCCAAATATGAAAGCTAAAATAAATTGAGTTATTAACAACCAATCTACGGACATGTGGCCACCACTGAGTCCCTCGCGGCTCCAAATAGTCTAAGGCTGGGGATTACTTGCACAGTTAAAAGAAGGGTGAGTTTATGAAAAATCAGTGTGTAATTCCCTATCGGCCAACAGTAACAATGCATACAGTAACAGTCTGGGCTGAGCCTTATTTATTAACAGTATAGTCTGGGCCTAAGCCCCATGCAGTAACAGTGTGGGCTTATGCCCAAAATAGTATAATCACAATGCAAGTATGCAACCCAACCCAATCTATCCTGCTCATCACCCGTACCAACCAACTCACCATGTGGGGATTAAATCCACCCATCCAGCCAACTCAAGCTAATAGTAATGCAGTAAAGCTACTAATAGCGGTAAACGTGTTGTAGCCACTAATATCAGAATACGTGGCAAAGCCACCAAAATAGTACTTCCTCCAAACCAGAATCCCAACCCCAATGCAGTATGTCATGTCATAATATTTCGTGTATGCAAGGTTTCATACTCAGATACGGTCATGCATATATCATACACTCATCAATTAACCTACCTCTAAGTTAAAACAGTCATTTCCACCCATTAGGGGTAGAATAGTAATTTTTACCCCTCAGAGGTATTTTGGTTATTTTACCCTCTATGGTCTCGGTACAGATAATCGACCTCCCAGAAGGTCCACAATCACCTCAAGCAACTTAAGTAACGTAAGCAGACCTGACAGTGTAAATGAGCCTAAGACCCATTATTCGGCCCAAGTGGGCCCACATACTAGTGTGGCTTACTTAGCCCAAATTTAGCTACGGCTATGTGACTTACATAGCCCAGTCCAAAATTTATCACTTACCGTAGATTTAATCTGTGTGGGTCCATGAGCCTGTTGGGCCCTCCTGGCCCATTTTAGCCCAACGAAGCCCTTAACGGCCTATGCCATGCACACGACATGACAAGCCCAACTACTTTCTAGCTATCAGTTAGATTTACACAAGCGAGCCTACGGGGCCCATCGAGCCCATTCGACCCATTGAGGCCCAGAACAGCCCCAGTACAGGAGAACGCTCGTGGCAGCCTCTTCAGTTTATCGCTCATAGTTTGTGGGCTTGGTTTACCCCATGAGCGGTCACACACTCGTGAGGCCTCAAATGCCTAAGTTTTGACTTTTCAGCTTTTGCCGATTTCCAACAAAGAAGGGCGTGAATACACACCTGTTTATGAGAACGTACTGAAGTCCACGATCACCAATTTTGGCACACCCTGCATTGAGTCTTAATCACTTTCCCCCTCAGCAACTCATCTAGTTGGCACTATTTAAAGCCAGCTTCTCACCAATGCTCATGTTAACTTCCCGATGTCAGATTACTTTCAACCATTAGGAAAATTCCTTATTTTTCTTTACGACCACTTCAACCACAGAGTTCCAGTCCAACTCCATCTCCTACACAGCTCAAATAGCAAAATAAATACTTCATTCCGCATCCCAGGACTTGAACCTCAGACCTCACAGTTACACAACACGCCACCTTGTTGCTCTACCACAGGCTTTTTCTGTGTCACAAAATATCCTCAATTAATTATAAGGTCTATAGGCCGAAGTGTAGGTTCCTTTAAACAAAATAAATTGCAAGAGCCAAGACTTGAACCCAGGCTCCCTTGCAACCTTAATGTCGCCACAACCACTAGACCACATGCTTCCTTGTGCCATTTACATAACATAATAATTTAAAAGGCCATCATCCAAGCATCCAGGGTTTTCTTCACTTAAAACCAAAATTTTTGCTAAACCCAGGTTTGAACCCAAGATTTCTCAGACACTTCACAGACCACTTAACCACTGAAGTAGATACATAGTTGTGTCATTTCCTTGTACAATTAAATACTTACGGACCCATACTCAAGGCCCAATGCTTCTAGGCCTAAATTTGGGGCATTACAACTCTACCCCATTTAAGAAATTTCGGCCTCAAAATTTACCTGTTCAGAATAAGTAAGGGTATTGTTGCTGCATCGCCTCTTCAAGCTCCCACGCGGCTTCCTCTAAATCGTGATTACGCCGAAGCACTTTAACCAGTGGACCAGATTTCTTTCTTAATACTTTAACATCACGATCCAATATCTGCATCAGTTCCTCCTTGATAGTCAAATCAGGTCCAACCTCGATTTCCTCAACTGAAACAATGTGCAAGGCATCAGAACGGTACTGCCTCAGTATTGAAACATGAAACACGTCATGAATCCTATCCAACTTTGGAGGCCACTCAAGTTGATAAGAGACCTGTCCCAATCGCCTAAGTATTCCTTAAGGTCTAATAAACCTGGGGCTAAGCTTGCCTTTTCGCCCAAACCTCAAAATTTTCTTCCATGGTGAGACCTTGAGAAATACATAATCCCCCACAGAGTACTCGATCTTTTTACACTTCAAGTCTGCATAAGACTTCTGCCTATCAGATGCTTCCTTTAACCGGTCTCGAATCAGTTTCACCTTATCTTCTATATCAGAAATTAATTTTGGCCCCAGAACTTGCCGCTTACCCAGCTCAGTCCAACAGGTAGGAGTACGAAACCTCTGAAATCAATTACACAACCTCTTAACATGTGTTCCAGTATCTGGATCACCCTCTCTGGCTGCCTATCTGTCTGTGGGTGGAACGCAGTACTGAAATCTAGCCTTGTACTCAAAGCCTCGTATAAATTTTTTCAGAACCGAGATGTGAATCTAGGATCTCTGTCAGATATGATAGAAATCTTTGCACCATGCAGTCTCACAATTTTAGCCACATACAACTCGGCCAATTTCTGTAACGAGTAATCCGTGTGGACTGGTATAAAATGGGTAGATTTAGTCAATCTATCCATAATCACCCATATCGAATCTTTCTTAGTTAGCGTCAAGGGTAGCCCACTCACAAAATCCATGGTTACCCTCTCCCACTTCCAGAGTTGAATTTTAACTGGTTGTAGTAACCCTAAAGGTAATTGATGCTTAGCCTTAACTTGCTGGCATGTCAGGCACTTACTCACATACTCAGTAACTTCGCGTTTCAACCCTGGCCACCAGTACAACTCACGAAGATCTTGATATAACTTGTTACTGCCAGGATGCATAGCATATAGACTACTATGCGCCTCTTGCAGTATAGACTGCCTCAGATCAGAATCCCTCAGTATACACACTCTTCCATGGAAGCATAATACTCATTTCTCATTTAGCCCAAAATATGTGGTCTCACCATTATCAACTTGTCAAAAATGAGAAGCTAGTGACTCATCTAGCAACTATTTCTCCTTAATTTGATCAATCCAAGTCCGTCTCACTTGCAGTTCAGCTAACAAGCTACCATCATCGAACAGGCTGAGACGAGCAAACATTGCTCTAAAATCAGATACAACCCTACGACTCAGTGAGTCAGCTACCACATTAGCTTTACCAGGGTGATACTCAATTGAACAATCGTAGTCCTTAAGCAACTCTATCCACCTTCATTGCCTAAGATTCAACTCCTTTTGATTAAAAAGATATTTGAGGCTTTTATGATCTGTGTAAATAATCGACTTTTCATCTTATAAGTAATGTCTCCAAATCTTCAGTGCAAACACCACTGCAGCTAATTCCAAGTCATGAGTGGGGTAATTTATCTCGTGAGGCTTGAGCTGATGAGACGCATAAGCAACCACCTTACCCTCTTGCATTAACACACAACCCAAGCCAATGTGCGATGCATCACTGTAAATAGTAAATTCCTTCCCAGACTTTGGCTGTATCAAAACAAGAGCCTTAGTCAAAACATCCTTCAGTTTCTCAAAACTCTCTTGCTGCTTATCATTCCAATTAAACGGCACCCCCCTACGCAATAACTTAGTCAGAGGTACAGCAATAAATGAAAATCCTTCAACAAAATGTCTGTAATACCCAGCTAGACCCAGAAAGCTTTGAATCTCAAATACCGTCTTCTGTGGTTTCCAATCCACTATAGCTTCAATTTTTCAATGATCTACCCTAATTCTCTCTATCGACACTACATGCCCTAGAAATGTCACTTCCCGCAGCCAGAATTCACACTTGCTAAACTTTTCATAAAGTTGCTTTTCCCTTAGAACTTGCAAAACAATACGAAGATGTGCATCATGCTTCTCCTCGGTTCCTGAATACACCAAGATGTCATCTATAAACACAACTATGAACCGATCCAAATAAGACTAGAATACTAAGCTCATTAGATCCATGAAAGCCACTAGTGCATTCGTCAACCCAAACAGCATCATCAGGAACTCGTAATGACCGTAACGAGTTCTGAATGTAGTCTTCTACAGGTCAGCCTCCTTAACCTTTAGCTGATGATACCCAGACCGAAGATCTATCTTAGAGAAAATCGTAGCTCCTCGCAGTTGGTCAAAAAAATCATTTATCCTCGGTAAAAGGTAATTATTCTTGATAGTCAGCTTGTTCAATTAACGATAATCAATGCACATGCGCATGTATCCATCCTTCTTCTTCACAAACAACACCGGTGTTTCCCACGGAGACACACTCAGTCGAATGAATCCTTGATCTAATAGCTCTTAGATTTGAGCCTTTAGCTCCACCAGCTCTTTCGGTGCCATCCTATAAGGGCCAATGGACTCCGGAGCTGTTCTAGGAAGGAATTCAATACTGAATTCAACCTCACGATCTGGAGGCAACCCTAGAAGCTCTTTAAGAAATACATCCAAAAACTCTTTGACAATTCTGACATCTCCCAGAGAAGGACCTTTAGAATCGGAAATACTAACATATGCTAGGAACACCTCGTAACCTTTACGAACCAGCTTCTCGGCCCTTAACATAGAAATCACATTAGACAAATAATCTCTTCGCTCCCCTATCACCGTCACCTCTTCATCCTCCTTAGACTTCAACACCATACGCTTAGCAGCACAATCCAATTTCGCACGCTGTTTCACTAGCCAATCCATGCCCAATATAATATCAAATTCCTCAAACGACAGTTCCATCAAATCTGTTGAAAAGACCACCCCTTGGACTTCTAAGGGCACATCTCTGAACAACTTACTCACTCCAATCGGTTGTCCCAGTGGACTCAACACAGTCATTTCACTAACTATATTTTTAGACTGAATACCCAACATCTCGAAAATAGTGCATGCAACATACGAGTATGTAAACCCAGTATCAATTAAAGTAGTGTATGGCAAATTATAAATAAGAAACGTACCAGTTATGACGTTAGAGGCATCCCCATCCTCTAAGCGACGAGCAACATAGACCAAGGCTGGCTGTCTCACCTTAGTGTTTCCAGCACCTCTGTCTGGTGCTTCATGACCTCGACCAAACCCGTTTCCACCTCTGGCCTGACCTCAGCCTCTAGGTGGCTGCATACCACCTTTCACAGGCTAAACCCGACCCTATCCTGTAGCTTGCATCTGAGTAAATGTGACAGCCCTAATTTGACCCTAGTCGGGAAGTGGTTTCGGGACCACAAAACTGAGTCATAAAAATAATTAATTGTTATATTCTATGCTTATTATATGTGTACATGCATATGTGAAAGTTTCATACTCTAATTTTGTCATTTATATGTGAAATTATTAAATAGGACTTATGTGAGACAATTGTGAAATGTGATAGCTAAATTTAAAAGTGGTCTATTAATGCATGTTATAAAAAGATGGGACTTGCATGTCAAATATCTCTTTTTGACAATAGTGGCCGGCCAAGGTTATACTTATGGGCATTATATGCATCGGTTAATATTATTATATTAAATAGTGGTAAGAAACATGTAATAAAAAAATTGTGTTAAATTAATGAAGTGAATAAAACAAAGAAAAGAAAGAAAAGTGTTTATCTTTTTGATTTCTTTGGCCGAAAAATCTAAGAAGAGAAGGGAGGGGAAACAAGCATTCGGCTACTCCTTTATAGTCTTGAATAAGGTAAGTAATTCATGTTAGTTCTTGGATTTTTAGCATATTTTAAGTTAGGTATTAAGTTTCTTACTTAGCCCATGACAAAATTTTGAGTTGTGTGGTGTATTGAGCATTCGGCCATGGGAGAAATTGAAGGGGATAGATTGTTGTTCTTATAGTTTAATGAAGTTTGAGCTAGATAATACTTAATTGTTAGTATTTACATGTGAAATGGATGAACTTGGACTTGTTGAATTACTTGAACAAATAATTTGTTTTCAAGTGATAAATGTGAGCAAATGCCGTTGGGTGATTGAATGAAATAATTTGAGGTTTTCATATCAAGAGGTTCAGCTTGTAAATGAATTTTTAAGGGCATAAATATTGAATAATGTTATGCATAAGTTTCGTATTTGATAGTATTTATATAAGTATAATTAGTTCATTTTGATAATATGGTATGAAGTGATAAGTAAAAATATAATGGTAGCTTAAGTTAAATAACATTCGGCTATGAATTTTTGTGTTTAAATTTTTGAATGTTGAATGTTTTAGAATGATGAAATAGAGATTATGCTTAAGTGAAATTATAGATATGTGATGATTGATTGGTGATATGCATGTTTAAATAACATGCATGCAAAGAATGTGTGAAAGAATGAATTGGTAATAAATCGCTTGGGACAAGAATAAAGAACGTGATTTTGGAAAATCACCATAAATTGTGGGAGTTGAATTAGAAGCTGAATAAATTATGTAATTAAATATTAATGAGTCTATTTTCTTATAAAAGAAACTGTGAAAGGAAAAGAATTTCCGATAATGAGATATTTGAAGTGATGTAGGACAAGGTCAAAATGACTTCTAGATCCCCTGTTCTGTTTTTTATAAAATCATGATAAATTGTAAAAAAATGGTTATATGATGGAGTTTATATTATTAGACTCCTTCATGAGTCTAGTTTCAAATGAAATAAATGATCATACATTTTGAATTCTGTACAATGAGAAATTTGATTTGTAGTGAAGAGTGGTCAGATTAGTCAAACAGTGAAATATGGGAAACTTTAAGAAAAATATGGTATTGATCGGCCAAGCTAAAATTCTGAAAATTTTATGGATAAAATATATATGAGTCTATTTTCAGGGAAATTTTACGGTAATTGATTTGGAGTTTTGTAGCTCCAATTATAAATAATTTAGTGACTATTGCTCAGGAAGACAGCTTACTGTGAATTTGTGATTATGTGGTAAATATTGATAAAAAATTTGTTAACGAGTTGCTTAATGTTTTCTTATAAACTTACTATGATCTATATGTGTGAAAGTCGTATATATATATATATATATATATATATATATATATATTCTAAAAGTAATGCTTGAATAGTCGAATAATGACTAGTTTAAAATTGTTGAATTTAAGCTCAAGAGCATAGAGAACCAAGGTTGGACAGGGGAAAAGAGAAAGTAGTTGAATAGCCAATCTGAGACTGTTCGAAAATATTCCAGGCAAGTTTAGAATAGTCACATTTAGTACGTAATTGATAAGGTCTTGATATATGTATGATAACTGTCCTGCGAAGTGACAAATAATTTATGTTTCAAGCTTAAAGCCGAATAGACATTAGAAGTTAAGCTTGGAAAGTAAAATAGACATATATTCTTCTGTATGTTATTGAGCCAAAAGCTATATGAATGGTGCCCATGTTATGCTATTATTCGAATGGAATAAATGAACTATGATTGTGAGATGTTATGTGAATTGAATTTTCTTGCGAATAAGTATGCATGACATTCAGTGATGTATATCCGGACTTAGTGTCCGCAGACTATGTGCTGGAATTATATCCGGACTCAGGGTCAGCAGGCTATATGCTGGAATTATATCCGGACTTAAGGTCCGCAGGCTATGTGCTGGAAATATGTCCGGGCTAAAGTACCGCAGGCTTCGAGTTGGTATTATACCGAGTTTAAATTCCTGCAGGCTTGTGCTGGTAATTGGTTTCAAGTCCTAAGACCTGACAGTATTAATGCCAGTAAGTTAAGAAAGATTACGATATTGAATGTTCGCAGTAAACCATCGTCAAGTAAGTACAATACATTTAATATATTCAGGTACGTATTACTTACTCATCGGTGAATTGATTTCGAAGTGAATCATTAGCATCAAAGAAGAATATATATATAAATATGATTGATGGTTATATTTACGAATATGAGAATGATTTAATCAGTCATGGTATATTTGTGTATGAATTATATGTTAAAATTTCTTTATGTACTCATGTACATTCAGTCAATGATTTTGTGAATTATTAGTATCAAAGAATGATACTTAAGTGTGAATGATTGTTATATCTACGAGTAAAACAATGACCTATTCGGTCACATGTTGTTATTATATGAGATTATTTGATTTAAATGCATCGCATGAACTTTTAGTAAAAGAAAAATATGTGCTGAGAATCTATGTTTATGTTTATGTGTATTCGGCCATGAAGCAATTTGAATTGAGAATAAGTCTGTTTAAATGAATGTTTTGATTTTTGATAAGTTTTAATTATTTGTGATGCTTAAAACTTACTAAGCTTTGAAAGCTTACTTCGTTTGTTACGTTCTCTATTTTATAGATTGTTGATTCCAGTTACCTACTCGGAAAGGGAATCGTCAACTACTCGTCACACTATCTATCATTTTGGGGTACTACTATATTTTGGAGCTAGTATGGCATGTATGGAATAGACTTAAGCGAATGATGTTTTGAGACGTACTTATATAGAAGCCATATGAATATGGCTACTTTTGAATGTCGATACAAGTTTGAATTTCGATCTTTAACTGAGTTTGGCGATGTATATTTTTATTTTATTTTTATTGTGTATGTTTTTTTTAAATATTAAATTTTGGATCAGTAACTCTTCATAGCCCACCTCGGCGACGGACACGGGTTATAGGGGTGTTACAATTTTATTGGTATCAGAGCTACGATTTAGTCAATTCTAGGACTAACGTAGCGTGTGTGAGTCTAGCTATACATGCCATAAAGTGTTAAAATGATAGTGTGATGATTTCTGACAATTAAAACGTGTTTTTCGTATAGTAATGGATTCCGATCCCGATCGAGAAGTAGCTGATGATGTTGAGAGCATAGCGTCTGCTCCCGCGATATGGACAGCACCGATAGGCTCTCAACCAAATGCTAGCAATCAAAATGATGAGGCTAAACAAGCCTTCTATGCTATGATGAACGATTGGTTTACCCAATATATTCGAACTAATCCGGCTGTTACACAACCCCCACCCCCGACTAATACAATCCCTACACCTGTGGTAACTCCTATTGTTGACCCGTTGAGGTTGAACAAACCCCCGGTTGATAGAATTCGAAAGCATGGGGCTACTGAGTTGAAAGCTACTGACAATGATGATACCGAGCAGGTTGAGTTTTGGCTCGATAATACCATTCGTGTGTTTGATGAATTATCGTGCACACCCGATGAGTGCTTAAAATGTACTATATCACTATTACGTGATTCTGCCTACTATTGGTCGAATACTTTAGTTTCAGTGGTGCCGAGAGAACAGGTTACTTGGGATTTCTTTCAAACTGAATTTCGTAAGAAATATATTAGTCAAAGATTCATCGATCAAAAACGAAAGGAATTTCTTGAGCTCAAACAGGGTTCTATGGCAGTTACCGATTATGAGCGAAAGTTTGTCAAACTTAGTAGATATGCTCGGGAATGTGTTTCGTCTGAGGCTATTATGTGTAAACGCTTCGAGGACGGGCTAAATGAAGATATTAAAATGTTTGTTGGCATTCTTGAAATCAGAGAGTTCGTAGTAATAGTCCAGCGAGCTTGCAAAGCCGAGGAGCTTAGTAAAGAAAAAAGGAAAGTTGATGTTGGAGCTGGAGAGTTTCATAAAAGATCTTCGGGAAAGCCTTTTCAGCAATCATCGAAAAAAATTTGAGATGATTCGGGCCGATCTAAGAACACTTCGGGCTTTTCCAGACGAGACCGTGATCGACCTCCTATGAGTACACGAGCCACATCAGTTGCCAGTGATGGAAATGATCGTCGAGATAGGACCGAGTGTAAGTTTTGTGGAAAATGGCATTCAGGGAGTTGTAGATTTCATGATCACTCATGTTATAGATGCGGATCATCCGACCACTTCATCAAAGACTGCCCGAGGTTGTCAGAATGAAATGTGAATCAGAGTGGAAAACCGAGTACTGCTATAGCTCGAGGTAGACCACCAAGGAATATGGGAAATGCTAGTGGCAGTCAGAAAGGGTCTAGAGATGCTACGACCAGATCTGAGGCTCATACTCCTACTAGAGCTTATGGTATACGCACATGCGAGGATGCTTCTTCACCTGATGTTGTTACTGGTACTTTCACTCTCTTTAATACTGATGTTATTGCATTGATTGACCCTGGTTCTACTCATTCATATGTATGTGAGATTTTAGCATCCAGTAAGACTCTACCTATTGAGTCTACTGAGTTCGTGATTCGAGTGTCGAATCCCTTGGGTCGATATGTGCTAGTTGACAAAGTGTGCAAGAAATGTCCCCTGATAATCCGAGGTTCCTATTTTCCGGTCGATTTGATGCTTTTACCGTTTGATGAATTTGATGTTATTCTCGGTATGGATTGGCTGACTGTACATGATGCAGTTGTGAATTGCAAACGAAAAACTATTGATTTGAGATGTGCAAACGATGAGATAATCCGAGTTGAGTCTACTGATTTGAACGGATTGCCAGCAATAATATCCTCGATGTTGGCTCGAAAATATGCGAGAAAGGGGTGCACCAGTATTGTTTGTAAAAAAAAGAAAAAAAAGAAAGAAAGATGGAACTATGATAATGTGCATCAACTACCGTCAATTAAATAAAGTGACAATAAAGAACAAATATCCGTTACCGCGTATTGATTTTTGTTTGATCAGCTGAAGGTGTTTCGAATGTGGATTCAGAGTTTCAAATTGACAACAATGATTGTTTGAGGTTCTGAAGTTGATTGTGTGTTCCAAGAAATTCGGAACTTATTTCGATGATTTTGAGCAAGGCTCATAGCAGCCAAATGTCAGTTCACCCGGGTAGTACGAAAGTGTATAACGATCTGAAGTGTCAGTATTGGTGGCATGGTAAAAGACATTTCTGACTTTGTCTCGAAGTGTTTGATATGTCAACAAGTGAAAGCGGAACATCAAGTGCCTTTGGGATTACTTCAGCCTATTATGATACCCGAATGGAAATGGGATCGAGTCACGATGGATTTTGTATCTGGGTTGCCATTGTCACCAAGCAAGAAAGATGCGATCTGGGTTGTTATTGATAGATTGATAAAGTCGGCTCATTTTATTCCCGTACGTATGAACTATTCACTTGACAAGTTAGTCGAATTGTATGTTTCTCAGATTGTAAGGTTACACGGGGTACCCACTTCTATTGTATCGAATAGAGATCCGAGATTCACATCGCGATTTTGAAAGAAATTGCAAGAAGCACTGGGTACCAAGTTGCATTTTAGCACCGCTTTTCATCCCCAGACTGATGATCAATCCGAGTGGATAATTCAGATACTCGAGGATATGTTGAGATGTTGCATCCTTGAGTTTAGTGGTTCATGGGAACGGTATTTACCTTTGATTGAATTCGCTTACAACAATAGTTTTCAATCAAGCATTAAGATGACACCGTACGAGGCTTTGTATGGTCGTAAATGCCGTGCACCATTGTTTTAGACCGAGCTCAGTGAAAGTAAAATTTTCGAGGTTGATTTAATTAAAGATACTGAACAGAAAGTAAAAGTGATTCGTGAAAGTCTGGAAACAGCTTCAGATCGCCAGAAGTCATATATGGATTTAAAATGAAAAGACATTGAGTATCAGGTCGGATACAAAGTATTTCTTAAAGTTTCACCTTGGAAAAAGGTGCTCAGATTTAACCGTAAGGGCAAATTGAGTCCGAGGTTCATCGGGCCGTATGAAATATCCGAACGAATTTGGCCAGTCGCATACAGATTAATTTTGCCCCCTGAACTTGAAAAGAGTCACAACGTTTGTCATGTGTCAATGCTTCGACATTATAGATCCGATCCATCGCACATAATTAATCTATCCGAGGTTGAAATACAATCTGATTTGAGTTATGAAGAAGAACCGATTCGTATCCTAGCTCGCGAGGTGAAAGAGTTACGAAACAAAAAGGTTCCGTTAGTAAAGGTGTTATGGCTCAAGCACGGGAAGCTACTTGAGAACCCGAGAACTCTACGAAAGAACGATACCCAAATCTATTTACTGGTAAGATTTTCGGGGACGAAAATTCCTTAAGTGGGGGAGAGTTGTGACAGCCCTAATTTGACCCTAATCGGGAAGTGGTTTTGGGACCACAAAATCGAGTCATAAAAATAATTAATTGTTATATTCTATGCTTATTATATGTGTACATGCTTATGTGAAAGTTTCATGCTCTAATTTTGTCATTTGTATGTGAAATTATTAAATAGGACTTATGTGAGACAATTGTGAAATGTGATAGCTAAATCTAAAAGTGGTCTATTAATGCATGTTATAAAAAGATGGGACTTGCATGTCAAATATCTCTTTTTGACAATAGTGGCCAGCCAAGCTCATACTTATGGGCATTATATGCATGGGTTAATATTATTATATTAAATAGTGGTAAGAAACATGTAATAAAAAAATTGTGTTAAATTAATGAAGTGAATAAAAAAAAGAAAAGAAAGAAAAGTGTTCATCTTTTTGATTTCTTTGGCCGAAAATTCTAAGAAGAGAAGGGAGGGGAAACAAGCATTCGGCTACTCCTTTATAGTCTTGAATAAGGTAAGTAATTCATGTTAGTTCTTGGATTTTTAGCATATTTTAAGTTAGGTATTAAGTTTCTTACTTAGCCCATGACAAAATTTTGAGTTGTGTGGTGTATTGAGCATTCGGCCATGGGAGAAATTGAAGGGGATAGATTGTTGTTCTTATAGTTTAATGAAGTTTGAGCTAGATAATACTTAATTGTTAGTATTTACATGTGAAATGGATGAACTTGGACTTGTTGAATTACTTGAACAAATAATTTGTTTTCAAGTGTTAAATGTGAGCAAATGCCGTTGGGTGATTGAATGAAATAGTTAGAGGTTTTCATATCAAGAGGTTCGGCTTGTAAATGAATTTTTAAGGGCATAAATCTTGAATAATGTTATGCATAAGTTTCTGATTTGATAGTATTTATATAAGTATAATTAGTTCATTTTGATAATATGGTATGAAGTGATAAGTAAAAATATAATGGTAGCTTAAGTTAAATAACATTCGGCTATGAATTTTTGTGTTTAAATTTTTGAATGTTGAATGTTTTAGAATGATGAAATAGAGATTATGCTTAAGTGAAATTATAGATATATGATGATTGATTGGTGATATGCATGTTTAAATAACATGCATGCAAAGAATGTGTGAAAGAATGAATTGGTAATAAATCTGCTTGGGACAGCAACAGTAACATGATTTTGGAAAATCACCATAAATTGTGGGAGTTGAATTAGAAGCTGAATAAATTATGTAATTAAATATTAATGAGTCTATTTTCTTATAAAAGAAACTGTGAGAGAAAAAGAATTTCCAATAATGAGATATTTGAAGTGATGTAGGACAAGGTCAAAATGACTTCTAGATCCCCTGTTCTGTTTTTATAAAATCATGATAAATTTTATAAAACTAGTTATATGATGGAGTTTATATGCTTAGACTCCTAAAGGAGTCTAGTTTCAAATGAAATAAATGATGACATATTTTGAATTCTGTACAATGAGAAATTTGATTCGTAGTGAAGAGTGGTCAGATTAGTCAAACAGTGAAATAGGGGAAACTTTAAGAAAAATCTGGTATTGATTGGCCAAGCTAAAAATTCTGAAATTTTTATGGATAAAATATATATGATTCTATTTTCAAGGAAATTTTACGGAAACTGATTTGGAGTTTTATAGATCCAATTATAAATAATTTAGTGACTGTTGCTTAGGAAGATAGCTTACTGTGAATTTGTGATTATGTGGTAAATATTGATAAAAAATTTGTTAACGAGTTGCTTAATGTTTTCTTATAAACTTACTATGATCTATATGTGTGAAATTCATATATATATATATATATATATATATATACATTCTGAAAGTAATGCTTGAATAGTCGAATAATGACTAGTTTAAAATTGTTGAATTTAAGCTCAAGAGCATAGAGAACCAAGGTTGGACAAGGGAAAAGAGAAAGTAGTTGAATAGACAATCTGAGACTGTTCGAAAATATTCCAGGTAAGTTTTGAATAGTCACATTTAGTACTAATTGATAATGTCTGGATATGTGTATGATAACTGTCCTGCGAAGTGACAAATAATTTATGTTTAAGGCTTAAAGCCGGATAGACATTAGAAGTTAAGCTTGGAATGTAAAATGGACATATATTCTTATGTATGTTATTGAGCCAAAAGTTATATGAATGGTGCCCATGTTATGCTATTATTCGAATGGAATAAATGAACTATGATTGTGAGATGTTATGTGAATTGAATTTTCTTGCGAATAAGTATGCATGACATTCAGTGATGTATATCCGGACTTAGGGTCCGCAGGCTATGTACTGGAATTATATTCGGACCTAGGGTCTGCAGGCTATGTGCTCGAATTATATCCGGACTTAAGGTCCACAGGCTACATGCTGGAAATATGTCCGAGCTAAAGTCCCGCAGGCTTCGAGCTAGTATTATACCGGGTTTAAATTCCCGCAGGCATGTGCTGGTAATTGGTTTCAAGTCCTAAGACCTGACAGGCTTAATGCCAGTAAGTTAAGTAAGATTACGATATTGAATGTTCTCAGTAAACCATCGTCGAGTAAGTACTATACATTTAATATGTTCAGGTACATATTACTTACTCATCGGTGAATTGATTTCGAAGTGAATCATTAGCATCAAAGAAGAATATATATATAACTATGATTGATGGTTATATTTGCGAATATGAGAATGATTTAATCGGTCATGGTATATTTGTATATGAATTATATGTTAAAATTTGTTTATGTACTCATGTACATTCAGTCAATGATTTTGTGAATTATTAGTATCAAAGAATGATACTTAAGTGTGAATGATTGTTATATCTACGAGTAAAACAATGACCTATTCGGTCAAATGTTGTTATTATATGAGATTATTTGATTTAAATGCATCGCATGAACTTTTAGTAAAAGAAAAATATGTGCTGAGAATCTATGTTTATGTTTATGTGTATTCAGCCATGAAGCAATTTGAATTGAGAATAAGTCTGTTTAAATGAATGTTTTGATTTTCGATAAGTTTTAATTATTTGTGATGTTTAAAACTTACTAAGCTTTGAAAGCTTACTTCGTTTGTTACGTTCTCTGTTTTATAGATTGTTGATTCCAGTTACCTACTCGGAAAGGGAATCGTCAGCTACTCGTCACACTATCTATCATTTTGGGGTAGTACTATATTTTGGAGCCAGTATGGCATGTATGGAATAGACTTAAGCGAATGATGTTTTGAGACGTACTTATATATAAGCCATGTGAATATGGCTACTTTTGACTGTCGATACAAGTTTGAATTTCGATCTTTAACTGAGTTTGGCGATGTATATTTTTATTTTATTTTTATTGTGTATGTTTTTTTAAATATTAAATTTTGGATCAGTAACTCTTCATAACCCACCCCGGCGACGGACACGGGTTATAGGGGTGTTACAGTAAACCCCTGAGTACAGTTCTTAACCCGAGGATCCATAGACCACATCTAAAGTATGCCCCAGTCCGTTTCCAACACTCGCCCTGGTGAGTTCTCCCATAATTGGCGCAAGGCTGCGGTCTTACAACAATACCAGGAATCGCTAGAATTGGCCCATCAAACCTGGCCCTCTTTACAGGCCTTCCAGAAGAACTCGAGGGTTGAAAATCCCTTTTATTCTTGCACTTATCTTTCTCGCGGTTCTGGCGCTCAGAACGCTTCACATCGTCAATAATTTTTGCTTTTTCCACAAGGGCAGCAAAGTCCCGCTCCCTCTTTGGGACTATCAGCACGCGTAACTCGTCTCGGAGGCCTTCCTCAAACCGCACATAGCGTTCATATTTAGTTGCGACTATCCTGCATGCAAACCGACTCAACCGCAGAAACTCTGCCTCGTACTCTGCCACGGTTTTATTCCCCTGAATCAAATTCAGAAATTCCTTCCTTCGGGCATCTACATAACTTACGCCCACATACTTCCCTGAAAAGGCTGCTTTGAAGAAATCCCATGTCAAACAGTCAGTGGTAGTCTCTAACAAATATTCTGCCACATTCGGGGCTACACCTGAAGCACCCCTGAAGATTTTCGCTCCATTAGATCGGAGTTACTCCAAAATTGACCCCCAGCCTACAGATCCAGTACTTGCTCCAGCAACCCTTTCAAGAACTCGTAGCATTGCTTGAGATAAAGCATCATCCCCAACTACTCGGTCATGAGACCCTGACTCAATTACTGACGAGGTTGGTGCCGTCCTAGCCGGTATGTGACAGCCCTAAAGTGACCCTAGTCAGAAAGCAGTTTCGGGACCGCTAAACCGAGTCACCAAATTATTTGAATGTGATATTTATTGTCTAAAATATGTGAATATGAATGTGCGAAAATTTTTAAGCTTCGATTTAGTTAATTGCATGTGAATGGAGTACATAGGACTTATGTGAGAAAATTTAGAAATGTGCTAGGCAAATGTAAAGTGGCCTAATAATGCATGTTATAGAAATGGTGGGTTTGCATGTCAAATTGCCCAATATTTGAGCTAACGGCCGGCCATGCTATGAGTGGAAACATGTCACAAACATGTTATGTAGTGATGTATGTTAGGAACAATAAAATAATGAGTATGGGTAATAAAGAAATGGAAAAAGGAAAAGAATGGTGAGATTGTTCCTAACATACATGGTATGGCGCATTATCTTTGAAAAGACTGCAAACTTTTGGCATTGTTCAGTTATATATAATCTTTTTGCTTTTTTTTTTTTGAAATAGATGACTTTTGACTTTGTAATATTGGCATATAAAACTATCTCCCCCTCTTAATGGAGTAGTTGACGTCTACAAAGATGAGTCATTGTCAGCTTGAAACTTCTGATGAGCTCGGGCCCATAACATACATGCCTCATAAGTCTTTACTCCTTTAAATTTGGCATCCATTGTACAACTGATGCAATCCCTTTCCATGGTGGACCAACAGTGCCCCAAAACCTCATGTTTATCCTGGCAATTGCAAATCCTCCTGCATGCGTCTTTGGACCATATTTTTGAATCCCCATAATAGTCTCAACAAGGTCTTGTTTTGTCTCCTCAGCTAATTCCAATTTCGCAATCTTTCCTTTATCTAAGGCTATATTTCCTACCACCACTTCATGGGGTAAAAACCATTTTCAACAAATTCAGAAACAAGTCACAATTTCTGTCACCTTCAAAGTACTGAGATTCCTCTAAACACATATCGCACTTAAAAGGAACTCTGAATCTATAGTATCGTTGCCCGTGTCATTGATATCTAGGGATCTATGATAGGCACACAAAAGAATATAAAAGGAATAAATGAATTCAAAAATGACTATTTACATGAAATGAAAATTTAGAAAGAATGTCAAAGTTCAAAAGAATCAGAATGAAAGAATATTTACTCGGATAAATAATAAAAGTATGTTTTATTGAAAATAAAAATGTCTGAACATGAGCCCACTTCTCAAAAGAAATCTCATTACTCCTAGGCTTTAGAGCAACAAGAGTGTTCTGAATATTACTCCGTAAAATTCCTAAAGATTATAGGAAGTTCTTCTGCAGTCCAATTGTTTAAAGAACTTTCCGGTTTGTAAGGGCGAATGCCCTCAAGGTTTCTTTGTTCAGTCCCTTCCTCATGTATGACATTGATGGGATTATTTTCATTTCCAAACACCCCTTCTCCGTAAGCTATCCTCTTGACACAAAAGTCGTGGATATGTAAGGGAACGTCTCTTTTTCACTTAGCCGTGACCCTCTTCTCTCTCTCTCTCTTTTTCTTTCTTTTTTAATAACTTTAACTAATTATGGTCTTTTTATAATTTAAATGCATATAATGCGATGTGATGTAATACAAATGCATGAATGCAAAAAGGTATCGATCTCGACTTAATTTCATTTAGAAAACTTTATTTAGAAAAAGAATATCTTTACATATGAATGGATTACAAATACGCCTTCGTCCCATGGCCCAAAGTTTTAACTCAACAAAGCTAACTCTTGACAATGATCTGACTGTGCTCAATGTATCAGCTTGTACCTTCATGGCCCGTAAATGATCTACTACCATCCCGAATTTGAGCTATGGCTTCACCTATAAGATAATCCCTACATCTATGGATACCTCTTCCAATTTCTGTGAAGTTGTTCTGATTATCTTGAAAGAAAGATTGGCAAACAAGTGGGAATTCCTACTTAACATGCTACCTTAAAATGATATCCAACACCTCTAGGGTTTCTTGAGAACTTTCAGATTCTTGTCCATGCAAAGCATTTTGAAATGCTTAGATGGGTATTTTCTCAGTATAGTTAATCTCTACTTTAAAGGTCTTTTAAATGATATGGACTTCTTTAATCTCATTCTTTTGCGTCCATTTTGACATATCATCAAGGCTTGCATTTCCATTATCTCTGATAAGTGCAACATAGTGAACTCATGCTTGTTGTTTGGTTCTATAATAAATAAGCCTTTTACCATCATAGGTACAATTCTTTCCATCCAACTCACCTTTGTAGGTCCATGCATTCTGTTAATCACTTTTCTTCCAACACTCTTACCATCGACCATCTTCCTATGAAAGAGAAATGTTGTAATGGTGGAAATGTCCATCCATACTCTTCTTGTTCACCTTAAAATGATTGGTGAGTACATTACCTTTTTCCTTGCAGCACGCCTTGCCATAGAGTGTCGAACAATCTTCTTCATATCCAATTCTGCTTTGATTGGAAACAACATTAAGACGCACTAGTGGCAGAAGAGGCAAGAATTCCAAGACTGCCCCTTTTCCCTCCTGCTCTTTCCATTTTAGCTCACTCCCTCTCCCTATGACATTCATCAACTTCCTCACAAAAGTTGGAATATAGTTAGCCCTTGAGTAAACTTTATCAACTTGAGTCATAGGACAACGCCACAAAATTGAATATTCCTCCACCACGGGTACCATATAGGCTTTTCCAAACGTAAAGAAACTGTATACAAGATTCCAATGCTAAGTGATGGCCTGAAACCAATTCTCATCTATTCCCAAGTCAAGCAAGTACTGCAAGTCCCCATGGTTGTTGTAGAACAACTGCTTGGCTTTGCTACCCCATTGATCCCATATTTCCTTTAACTCATGTTGATTATCCTGTGTGATACGAATGTTGTCTGACAGATCAGACACATATCCCATGGCTAGACTATTTTCCTTTACTAACTGAGTTTGCTCTGACCATATATGGACGTTAGCATTATCTTCCACTCTATCAAGAAGCCCGTTCTCCATAATAAAACTCTCTAACTTAGAAACTGACCGTGAATCGATACCTTTGTAAACGCAAAATGTCATGCAAACAAAAGAAAAGAAATAGTCAGTATCACATGATATCAATAAACCTCAACAATAATTTATAAGGGTAATATCTAAAGTTTAACTCTAACTAAGTTGGGCTCTTACGGTTATATCTATATGAGGTTGGTTCTAAAGTTTGAGGTACCTGAACCAGCAGATTCCTCGATCCTCACCCATTATAGGCTCATTTGAATCAAGTTCAGTTCAGGGAAATATATTTCCCTATGGTTACACGGAGATGAGAATCTCATGAAACCATAGGTACGGATGTATCCCAAAAGTGATCCACTATCCTGCACGGAGGCGAAAACCTCACGAAGGCGTAGCTTCTCACTCCCACTTAATGGTGTGACCACAACGGTCATGCAAATGCAATGCGTATTAGAATATAGCAACACATGCAATAATACAAACACATGTAATGCAAAGAGGATTAAATTTTAAAATTTTAATTTCCGACATTAAGACAAGAGATAGTCAATTACACGGCTCGACTCTCTTAAACATCCCCAGTGGAGTCGCCAAGCTGTCGAAACCATTTTCAAGTCGAGTTTTGGAAAATGGGAATCGACTTTTTTTAAAAAAAAAAAACGAAAATGGGAGTCGCCACCAATCTTTTTAGGTGTGATTGGATCACCTTTAAAACATTTTGTTTTAAAAATCATTAGTTTTGGTCCACGAAATAAAGGAATGAGTTCGGGAATCAGTTACGTACGAGGAAGGATTAGCACCCTCGTAACGCCCAAAAATTGGTACCTAATTGATTATCAAATGTCTTTAATGTCGGAAATTTTAAAAAATTTTAAGATGTAATCCTCTTTAAAATAATTTGATTTTGAAAATTTGGGTTCATTTATATCAAACATTGACACTAAGTTAACCTTTTGGAAATCCCTATCTCGAAACGACAAATCGCCACATCCAATAAGTTAGGACACAACACTTTGCAATTCCAAGACAGTTGCTTACATTTTGAAAACCTTTAAAAACATAGAAGGATACTTGACTATTCGAACTTAACGAGAAAAGTTGCAACCCAATAAGTTAGGGCACTACTTTTTCGAAATTTCCAAACACCAAGCGTTGCCTTTATATTTTTTTTTGAAAATTTTGGAGCCTTGTCTTTTTTGAAGATGATGCATGAGGGATTATTTTGTATCATAAATCATAAATAGTAACATATTATTGTAGTAGGTAAATAATACGTGCATTTAAACAAAATGATGGCAATGATATAAAGAACGTGCATTAGATTCATACATATAAAATAGCAAATATTAATAATATGCATACTAAGATATATAAAGCATGTATTGAGAATGAATAAACAAAATATACAAACATACAAGGTAATAATTAAATAATGCATGATATATAAGAAAGCAATAATTAAATAACATATGACATGCAAATCAATGTACATGTTTACAAAATATAACATATAATAATAATCATAAAAATAATATTTAACACACCCACGACACCTACAATATAAAAATATATAACAGACTAATAAAAATAAAATTAATAATTGTTAACAAAATATACACATAATTAAAATGTGATATTAATAATTCTAAAATAGTATTTAATATAATATGTAATATATAATAACAAAAATAGAATAATAATTATGCTTATAAAATATATTGGTTTAAGAGTATGTAAGAGATTTCATAATATAACCATATTAGTTTAAAATAAAATAATATATAGTAAATAAATAAATAATTAACAAGAATATATATAAGTGTGGGTTAAAATATGATTTAATAATAATAATAATAATGTATATAATGTAATCATAAAAATATAATCCATGATACATGATATGCATAACATATAAAAAATAAAAAAATAAAATGTAATATAATATAATATAAAATAACATGTAAAACAAGGTATATATATATATATATAATTAGTAAATATATAATATATGTGAAAATATAATAATATATAATAATAATTTGAGGAAAATAATATATAACAAGAATATATATAAAAAAAACACTTTTAATAATTTTAATGTATAAAAGTAAAAATAAATCAAATATTAATATAAAAATATAAAGAAATAAAAAATAGAACCAAATTTAAAGTTTTGTAAAATTACGGGGAAAATTTAAAAAGCTAAAACTGAATTATGGCCCGATTTGAAATGCCCACAAAATAAAAGGGGGTCACTAGGCAAATAACCCTATTCCCAAAACGGTAACGTTTTTCCAGAATATAATTTAATAGCCATAGGGACTAAATTAAAACTAAAATAAAATAACGGGCCAAATTATAAAATAAAATAAAGTTTAATTGTAAGTACAAAAGGAATAGAAGGATCAATTGGTAATTAACCCAACTCTCAAAAACGCGCGGATCCTCCCCGGGTAGTCGGGTCAACACGCAAATCTTGAGGGTCTAAAACGCTGTCGTTTTGACAAGGCTATATAAGCCAAATCTTCAGCTTTAAAATCATTTAGAAACCCAGTTTAAAAAAAAACAAAAAAAATCCTCTGAAGAGGATCCCTGGTCCTCTGAGCTCCGGCGTTTAGCAGATCAGCTCTGGTCATCGGACCTCCGCGCTGAGATCCACACGCCGCCATCGACCCCGCCACACACGACGGTCAGAACTTGAAAAGTTTCACTTTTCAAGGTGATTCTCCAGGTATACTCTCTCTCTATCTGTTTAATATATTATAAGCATAAACTCATGATCAAGCGAATGAAACGAAAATAAAAATATGTCACCTTTGTCTTCTGTCAAAAAATCTTTGGTATATTATTGCAAAAACGATTCTGTCTACAATGTTTTGGTATCTGCCTCGTGTGTATTTTTCAGAACGTAAGTCCTTTTTACAAGTGAAAAGAAATGCTTTATAGCCTCGGTCCCTTACATATTCAGGGAAAGAAATCTAAGATTTCTTTCTATTTTGTGTCTTTTGTATCTTTGACTGTGATTTCCTTGCCTTTTTATGCTCTGCTTTTTCGCGTATCTACTGTTTGTTTCCTTTTCTTGCAGGTATCCCAATAATCTCGGCGTTAACGGTGGTACCAAGGCTAGAGGGGAGGCCTGAGATCGCGGTGCTGGACGGTCACGAGAGGGACGGACGCATTGATGGCGCGTCAGTATGCATTGATGGCCTCAATCTGAGGAGTTGCACCGACGCTCCCTAAAGCTTCCAGAAACTATTGCGGCGCGAGGAGAAAGAGCTAGGGTTGAAAACCCTAGCTGATAGTTTTGGGTTTTTGGGCCTCTGTTATTTGGGTCCAGTTTAGGTCTGGGCTTCGGGTATATTTGGGCTAAAGTTGTAATTGTAATGGGTCAAGGGTGTAAACGGGTTAAGGGATTTGGGACTTTGTTTAGGCTGGGCTAGTCTAGTAAAATTTGGCTGTTGGGTCTGTAAAAAAAACTTTTATGGACTGTTTAAATTAAATAAATAAATATTTATTTATTTATCCATCAGTTTTAATAATCTGGGAAAATTTTGGTGATTACAGACCATTTAGGTGAATCCTTGAAAGGGATATTGGTATTAGACTTGTTGGTATTGGTATTGCATGATTTAGACTTGGTTGAGATAGGTTTAATTGCCAATTGATGATATGTACATATGCTATTTGTTGTGTTTAGGTTGATGGAACTTTGGGTTAGAAATAAGGCTTGGAAAATGGCCTATTTTTGACCACATGGGTAGAGGCATAGGCGTGTGTCTCAGCCGTGTGTGAGTACACGGCTAGGTGACATGGCCGTGTGTCCCCTGGAACTTACTTAGAAATCAAGTCAGTAGCTTCACACGACCTATCCCATGGGCATGTGGCCTAGTCGTGTGGCACAAGTTAGTATACCCTCCACTTTTCACACAGCCTAACACACGGCCTGGCACATGGGCTTGTGAGGCCATTTCGAAGGGTACATGGGCTAGTCACACAGGTGTGTGGTTTGTAACACCCCTAACTCGTATTCATTGCCAGACTAGAGTTAAAGGTGTTACTGGACAAATCAGAACATTTTATGAACAATACATAAACATCAATCACAATCAGAGTCAAACATTACCAAAGAGTCCCTTATATAGGTCATCGAGACCTTAAACATGCATTAGAAAGGGATCGGGAATAAATCGAGCTCATACAAAATTTTTCAAAACTTAAACATTTTTCAAAGTTGTATAGGTCACATGCCCGTGTGAATAGGCCGTGTGCCTCACATGGATTTAGAGATGCCTGTGTGTCTACACCATGTCAAAACAGGGCATGCAAACTGACTTGTACACACGGCCACAAGACACGCTTGTGTGCCAAGCTATGTGAAAATTAGGGAGGCTACTAACTTGGGTCAGATGGCCAGTCACACACCCATGTGTCTAGCTCGTGCTCAAAACTGACTTGGCCACACGGCTGATCACATGCCGATGTTTCTCACCCATGGTCGAAACTAACTTGGCCACACAGCCTAGCACACGCCCGTGTGTACGACTGTGTGGTCTACCTAGGCTCATTTTGAAATGGCCCTCGATCAACACAGCTAAGACACACGCCCGTGTCTCTACCTGTATGGATAAAAATAGGCCATTTACAAGGCCAATTTGCCACCCATTAAGTGTCCTCCATACAATCAACAAATAAACATCATTTTCATACCAAATGCTCAACCATTTCACAACTAATATGCACCAATAATGTCATAAAATTACCAACCAAATTCATGCTTATTCACCATTTCAAAATCATACCAAATCATGAGCCAAAATCATGCCAAAACATATGATTCACAATCTTAAATTTACTTCATTCAATCTCATGCCAAAACTTACCCAACTTCAAAATAAACACTTACCACAAACTTACCAAATTGACCATTTCCTTTGGCCAACCAAATGCACATCATAATGACACACTTGCATCACATAATTCATACCAAAAACACATTCATATACACAACCAAAACCAAGCCAAATCACATGGCTAAATATATACATTACCAAACATATTCACACACTTCTAGCCTACACATGCCATAGTTTAATATATACATTTTCAAAAGGTACCAAAAAGAAGTTTGGGAGTGTGGTGATGATCCTCGATGATCCTCGAGCTCCTAGTAGCTTCGATATCTATAAAATAGTTGAAAAACACACAGAGTAAGTGTAACACCCCTAACCCGTATTCGTCGCTAGAATAGGGTCATAAGGCATTATAGAATAAAAACACGATATCGAACAATTATATATAAATATATATATATATGAACAAGTCTCGAAAATTAATCAAAATTTATTTAATAAATTAACACAACTTTTAAATTTGAACATTTCCTATCATATTTATATAGTCGCATCATTCACATGCAATAATATAAAATATAACATTTAAAAGATTAAAGCATATGCGGATTTTAACAAAGATTAAAACATAAATCTAAATGATTATCCAACTATTATAACATATAAATATACCTTGACTTTTCAAATAACTATTGATATCAAGACTCAATTCAAATTCAAGCATTCTTTTGAATATTTAATATCAATAGAATTTATAATTAAAATCACTGTCAATACATTCTTCAAACAAATTTCTTTATATATAATTATTGAGTGGCTAACCCAATTAGTACCAAATATCCAAATCATAACAACCACATAGGTCCATAATAATGCCGAACGTTTATACATACTAATACCATGTAATAGTTTACTTATGAAACTAACTTATATGACTTAAAAGAATGTTTTGTTATGGTGACCGAATAATAAGAACAAAATACCTATATTTAATACTTATCAACTAACATGCATCATAATCAAATTACCAATCACTTTAATCCAATCATTTGTTTCACAAATATATAATTCAAATAATATATCAAGCCAACTCATCAATCATACCAATCATTATAAGAAATTTATATATACATGTTCACTTCAATACAACCAACCCAAATTTATCAACCCCCATTCGATTATACATATAAAAAAAACCATAACCAAAATATCGTACACTTAGATATATATATAAGCAATAGTCGAATCATCAACAAATTCCAAATACCAAATTCACAAGCATTTATGCTCATGCATAACCTTAGCCAAATTATACTCAAGTATATTTAAAGTCATTCACCACTTCAAGCATATATTGTCTACCACAATTACCATGCATTCATAATACGTAGCATTATAACTAATATGTACTTAAACCATAGACAAAACAACTAAATTCAAATAGAAAGCTAACCCATTTTCGCATGGCCTTTGTACAAACACTTTTCAGAATAACTAACTCCAAAGCTAGCCTATACATGCCATAATAGTTTAGCTTATAAGGTACTAAAATAATAGATAGTGTGATGAACTTTGCTGACAGTCCCCGAGCTTGTAGCTTGACTCCAAAATCTATAAACAGAGACACAAATATACACAGAGTAAGCTTTTTATAGCTTAGTAAGTTATAAGCGAATGAGTAACCTAATAACAACATCAACTTATTAAATTAGGCTTAAGTATATCGTCTAAACACATTCAAATTCCAACATATAAAGCTCACATTATAAATATGAATACTCATTAATAAAGTCACATTGATCGAATGCTCACATCACCAAATTAACATGTTACCATTTAACTCCCAAAGCCAAATAATCATTATTAACCTAGTTCACATACACACAAACACACACAAACTCATGAGTCACAATATAATTTCATATACATATATAATTTATGTAACCGAATTCACATAATCACGCATACAAAATTTTAAGGCTCATTCCAATAATAATCTCAAGACCGAATACACTTACCTTATTTAAGGTAATGAAAAGCTAATTCATACCTGGCCATTTATGCAACGCCCCGAATTTGGGCCTAGAAGTATTGGGCCTTGAGTATGGGTCCGTGAGGAGGTTGTATATAAGTATTTAATTGAGCAAGGAAATGACACAATTAAATGTCTACTTTGGTGGTTTATGGCCCTGAGAAGTGTTAGAGAAATCTTGGGTTCAAATCTGGGCTTTAGCAAAAATCTTGGTTTTAAGTGAATAAAACCCTAGATGCTGGGATGAAGGTCTTTTAAATTATTGTTTTAAATAAATGACACAAGGGAGCATGTGGTCTAGTGGTTGTGGCGTTATTAAGGTTGCAAGGGTTCCTGGGTTCAAGTCTTGGCTCTTGCAATTTATTTTAAGTTTTTATCTTAAGTGAATCTGGACGCTAGCACATATGTCTTATAGTTAATTGAGGATAAAAAGTGATACAAGAGGAGCCTGTGGTGTGGTGGCAAGGTGACGTGTAAGGGAACCTTAAAGTCTGAGGTTCGAGTGTGGCACAGCATAAATGAGGTATTTATTTTGTAATTGGGTTCGGCCAGTGGTTGAGTTGTAGTGGAATTCTGATATAGGAGGTTGTTGAGGAGAGAATTGGGGAGTGATCTTGGGAGTGGATCATGGAGAGATAAGGGGAGGATTATGTGGAGAAAATCATGGAGTTTGATTGGGGGAGGAGTTGGCTGAATTTGGGAAGTGTTTTGGTCATGAAAATTTGGCTATAGGCTTTTGAGGTGCCGAATTTGTGAGGTTTTTGTTCCCATTCTTGAAAACTATCCTTTCTTTTGATAGTTTTCTTTTTTGGTTTCGGGGTTTTTTTGGTAGCCGACTTCTTCTGTTCTTTCTGCAACTTGGTAATATTTTTTCCCTTATTTTCTTTTGACCAAATAGGTTCCCTCCCTTCTTATTCCACTACCCTTTCGATTTTTCTTCTGGCTTGTCTTTGACATTGTTTGTGCCGAGTAACCTTTATTTTCTCTAGTTGCCGAACATCTTACCACTCTGTCCATCTCTTCATTTCTTGTTTCTAGGTGTTGGTGTAAGTACTCGAAACTTCTCATTTCCTCTTATCTCGTTCTTCTTCGACTTTCTTCTCTATTCATTGTCTTGGGTTAGGCGTATACCCCATTTCAGGTGTAAGTGCAAGGGTTGTTCTCTTTGTTCCCTATTAATCATTCTTCTCTTCCCCTCTAACACTGGCTTTTCCCTATCAAGCACTGTCAAGGGTGACTGAACGACCTTGTGCCTCGAGTTAGGGTGTGCTGTTTGTGGGCCGATTGCTACTACCCTCCACTTGTAGTTCTTCATTTCGATAAGTGGTTCACTTGGTTCAAGTGGTTTACATTTAGGGTTTTATTTAACATAGTTAGGTGTTAATGCAGATCTTTGCCAAGAAGTAAGGGAAGATTAAACCCTACTTGTTTAATTAAGGTAAGTGTTATGCCCTATTAGGGATTTAGTGTTCATAAGAGGGTGGTTACCTCTAAGGATTAAGGTATTGACATTAACCGAAAACATTGATTGATGTAGGGTTGGTACTAGGAGATTTCTGCGATATTCTGAAAAAGGTGTGTAACTGTACATCGTAAACCATTACTATCAAAAGCCAGAACAGGTGTGTAACCACACCCTTCCTTATTGTAGATCGGCAAAAGCCGAAAAGCTGAAATGTCAAAACGCTGGCATTCGAGGCCTCATGAGCGTGCGAATGCATGTGGAGTGATCCAAACCCACAAAGCGTGGGTGATAGGCTGTAAAGACTGCCACGATCGCTCACGTGGACTTGGGCCTCGATGGGCCGAATGGGCCTGATGGGCCTGTGACAGCCTTAAAACGACCCTAGTCGAAATGTGGTTTCGGGACCACAAAACCGAGGCATAAAAATAATTTAATGTTCATTTTGATGCCTATGATATGTGCTAATTCGTGTGTGTCATTTTTGATGATTTGATTTAGGATTATAAATGTGAATTCCACTAAAAAGGACCTAGTAGTAAACTTTGAAAGTAGGATAGGGAAATGAGTGATGACTAATTAAAGCATGCATGCAAAACAATGGTCTTGCATGTCAAATACCCCTCTTTTTATAAGTGGTGGCCGGCCATGACAAGGGAGGATGGGCAAAACATGTCATAGACATGTTTTGTTGGTGCATTAGGGAGAAACATTAAACTAAGGTGTATGGGTAATAAAAAAATGAAAAAAAAATGTGTGTGAAGGAAAAGAAAGAAAAAAATTTTGTTCATCCTTTCTTTGAGCCAAAACTAGGAAGAAAATACAAAGAAGAAAAAGAAATGTGTGTGTTCATCCTTGAACATCTTTTGGCCGAAAATTGAAGGAAAAAGGGAAGAAGGGAGTGAAGCATTCGGCTATCCTAGGTCACTATTAAGGTAAGTTTGATGTTTTGCCATGAGATTCATGTATATTTTAGTTGCTAGCTTGATGTTCTTATTAGCCCATGGTTCAAATCTTTGCTATGTCATGGGAATGATATTCGGCCAAGGTGAATGTTGTGTTAATGCCATTGCATGCTAAATATGAAGCTTGATAATGATACATGTGATGGGGGAGTGAGGACTCTTGGATTTTCTTTTAGCATTTTTGAGTGAGACACTAAGTTCTTTGTTTAACCATGACCAAATTGAAATAGTATGGTGTTGTGGTGTATTCGGCCATGGTATATCCATAAGTATGATTCATGCATGTTGCATGGTAGGTAAGATTTGAGCTTTGGATATGTGTTTATATTTGGATATAAGCAACTTGAGATTCGGCCCTTACACCTACATGTATATATGTTGCACATGATGCATTGGTATGACATATATACTATCTCAAGGTATATAATTGCATATGATGATGTTTCGGCTATGAAATAAATGATAGAAGAGTATTGAGCTACAATATGCAATGCATTAGCTAGTAAAACGTATGTTGTTTTTGTGTGGTATTAAGTGTATAATTGGCCTCAACATGGGCATGCATATTCGGCCACATGAGGGGGGGTTGGTGTGCATGCATTCGGTTAGAGGCAAGCATATTGATGCCTATTCTTGGCTTGGAAAATTCGCTAAGGAGAGTACTAACTAATGCGTTGAATTCGATTCGTGATTTCGTATACATGTGACTCTAATGTCTAATATATATAAGGGCTAAGTACCTTGAGCTTCACTTTGATGATTGAATGAATTGTATTGAATTGCTTGTTATGATTAAAAATTGTGCATGACCATTGTGTATTTGAGCTAAAGGATGGCCATATGACCATTTAAACTCCTTGTCATATTCGGCCTTAAGCTATTATAATGAGATTTTAATAAGTTAAATTTGTGTGAATTAAGCTCAAGAGCAAAGGGGAGCTAAATCCGATAAAGGGAAGGAAAAAGTGGTTGAATAGCTATCGGAATCATTCGACAACATCCGAGGTAAGTTCTTGAGTAATAGAGCTTAAATTATGATTGATTAGATCATGTCTCAAGTAAATCGAAATCATGCTCTTTGTGTGTGTGGCTATTGAGCCGAAATTGTAAATATGATAAGGGTCTTGTGTTTGAGCTTTGGTAATGAGAATGTAATAAGAAGGTATATTGATTTGTTGATCTATGTGCTTGGTTATTAGAATGGTATCCGGGCTAAGTCCCGAAGGCTTTTGTGCGAGTTACCAAAACCGGGTTAAGTCCCGAAGGCATTCGTGCGAGTTACTAAATCCGGGTAAATTCCCGAAGGCAATTGTGCGAATCACTATAACCAGGCAATGTCCCGAAGACAATCGAGCTAGTCGCCATATCCGGTTAAATTCTGAAGGTACGTGATTCAGGAATGAACAATGTTGCTGTAAAATTTCAGTTAATACGCTTGCAAAAATTCCAGCAATGAGGTATGTTCAGATGTGCTTGAATTAGTTGAGTCCTTACAAGTAAGTACTCGCTCGGTTGATAACGAGCTACCGCCTTTGGCCAAGTTGATCTTTTGTGTATGAACATAAGGGTTGGTAATGTGAAGTAAGCATGATATTGAGAATGTGTGCATATGAAATTATCCGTTTAGCTATATGAATGCTATGCTTTTGTTGTGTTGGAATCCTTGCTCAAAACTTACTAAGCATAAATTGCTTACTCCGTTTCTTTGCTCTCTGTTTTATAGATTTTGGCTCGTTAGCGATCGGATTCGGGATCATCAAAGTCAAGTCAACCACACTATCAAGTCCTTTTGGTACCTTTTGTTGAACTTTGGATACGGCATGTATAGGACTACCCTTGTCGTTTGAATACTTTTGTGATGTATATGTATACGGCCATGCGAAAATGGCTCGTAAAAGTGAAGTGTGGCATTAGACCATTTGTGTTCATGTAATTATATATGGCCTCATGTTGTGATTATGGACTGGAATGGGAATGATGGGCACTTAATCAGCCATTGGAATGGCTAAATATGATCATATGTGGACCTATGTATGACAAAACTATAGTTGGCCCATGGAAACTACAAAATGGGTAAAGGTTACCTTGAAAACAGATGCTGACAGCAGCAGTGGGGTGGATTTGAAAAATCACTAATATTTTTAGGAATGGATTTAAATAGTGAATAAATTATGTAATCGAACCTTGACGAGTCTATTTTCATATGAAAGTAACGAAACGATCATATGAATAGTATACTAAGAGATATTAAAGTTTTCGTGAGACAGGGCCAGAACGGTTTCTGGATCCCCTGTCTCGAATTTGAAAATTTACCATAAATTATCCAGAAAGAATTGGAAGTCATACATTATATGTGTAGATTCCCCTTTTAGTCTAGTTTCATTAGAAACAAACGGAATGAGCATTGAAGCTCTGTATGGGAAGATATCCAGGTCGTAATGCGCAAAGGTCAGTGTAGTCGAATCCTGAAACAGGGGTGACTTTAACTAATAAACTGTACCAATTGGCCTAACAAAAAATTCTAGAAATAAATCCATGGATGGATATATGAGTCTAGATTTAGGGAAAATTTACGGAATCAGTTTCTGAGTTTTGAAACTCGAGATATGCTTTTTAAGGCGACAGTGACGCAGTTCTCCAGCTTGTCTGGAAATGTCAAATTGGTCGGTGCAATAAGTGGATTTGGCTCGTTAACCCCTCGTGTCCGACACCGGCGACGGTCTCGAGTACGGGGTGTTACAATTTTATTGGTATCAGAGCCATGGTTTAGTCGATTCTAGGACTACCGTAATACGTTGGGTCTAGCTATACATGCCATTTTGTGATTATCTGATAGTGTGGTGATTTCTGACGTTTGAAATTGTGTTTATTTATTGTAATGGATCCCGATCCAAACCGACCAATAACTGATGATGTGGAGAGTGTGGCGCCTGCTCCCGCACAAGGGACAGCGCCGGCGGACTCTCAACCTGTTGCTAGCAATCCGAATGATGAGGCTAGGCAAGCTTTCTCTGACGTGATGAATGATTGGTTCAACCAATACATTCGAACTAACACTACTGTTCCAAAACCTCCATTCCCGACTAATACAACCCCGCACCTAAAATGCCTCCCAGAATCGACCAAATAAGGTCCAATAAGCCCCAGTTGATGTAATCCGAAAACATGGGGCTACTGAATTTAAAGCTACGGATAGCGACGATGCCGAGCAAGCTGAATTTTGGTTGGACAACACTATCCGGGTACTTGATGAGCTATCTTGTACACCGATGAATGCCTAAAGTGTACTATCTCCTTGCTACGAGATTACGCCTACTATTGGTGGTGTACTCGACTTCACAGCCCCCGAGAGCAAGTAACTTGGGAGTTCTTCCAAACTGAGTTTCAGAAAAAGTATATCAGTCAGAGATTTATGGATCAAAAGCGGAAGGAATTTCTTGAACTTAAACAAGGTTCCATGTTGGTTACCGACTATGAACGAAAATTTGTGAGGCTTAGCCGGTACGGGCGAGAATGCATTTCTTCGAAGTGTGATGTAAACGCTCAAGATGGATGAATGATGATATAAAGTCAGTATGTTGGCATTTTGGAAATCCGAGTTGGTGGCTCTTGTCGAGCGAGCGTGCAAAGCCGAGGAGCTCAGTATGGAGAAAAGAAAAGCTGAAGTGGGAGCAAGGGAGTTTCGTAAGAGGTCTTCGGGGAAACCCTTCCCACAATCATCAAAGAAATTTAGAGATGGCTTAGGCTGGTCTAGAGACACTTCGGGCTTTTCTAGACGAGATCGCGATCGACCCCCTGTGACCACACGAGTCACTTCGATCGCCAGTGGTGGAAATGATCGTCGTGAGAGAACGGAGTGCCAGTATTGTGGCAAATGGCATTCTGGGAGTTGTAGATTCCGTGACCGCTCCTGTTACAAGTGCGGATCAATTGACCACTTCATTAAAGATTGCCCAAGGTTGTCTGAACCGAATGTAGATCAGAGTGGGAAACCGGGCGCTACCACTGCTCGAGGTAGGCCATTTAGAAATACGGGCAATGCTGCTGGCGGTCAGAGAGGGTCGAGAGATGCTATAACAAGATCCGAGGCTCGTGCTCCTGCTAGGACTTATGCCATACGCGCACGCGAGGATGCTTCCTCGCCGGATGTTATTACCGTACTTTTACTCTCCTTGATACTAATGTGATTGCTTTGATTGACCTGGTTCTACTCATTCATATATATACGAAACCTTAGCATCCAGTAGAAGACTTTACCTATTGAGTCTCTTCGAGTTTGTAATTCGGTGTCAAATCCCTTGGGTCATTACGTGCTCGTCAACAAAGTGTGTAAGAAAAGTCCCCTAGTATTTGAGGTTCTGTTTTCCGGTGGACTTGATGCTTTTGCCGTTCGATTTAATTCGATGTTATTCTTGGTTTGGATTGGTTGACCATGCACGATGCGGTTGTAAATTGCAAAAGCAAGACTATTGATCGAGATCGCGAATAACGAGATAATTCGGGTTGAGTCTGCGGACTCAAAGGGTTGCCACCGTAATATCAGCAATGTTGGCCCAGAAATACGTAAGAAAGGGGTGCGAAGCATACCTTGCATATGTACTTGATGACAAGGAGTTAGAAAAGAAACCCGAATCTGTGCGGTGGTTTGTGAATACCGGATGTTTTCCACAAGAATTGCCGGGTTTACCACTGTTCGGAAATAGAGTTTGGCATCGAATTGGTACCGGTACCACTCCAATTCGATAGCTCCGTATCGTATGGCACCAACGGAATTAAAGGAGTTGAAAGCTCAGTTGCAAGAGCTGGTGGATAGAGGTTTTGCTCGCCCAAGTTTTTCACCTTGGGGTGCGCCAGTGTTGTTTGTGAAAAAGAAGGACGGAACTATGAGGCTGTGCATCGACTATCGTCAGCTTAATAAAGTGACAATAAAGAACAAATATCCGTTACACAGATCGATGATTTGTTCGATCAACTGAAGGGAGCCTCAGTGTTCTCAAAAATAGATTTGAGATCGGGCTATTATCAGTTGTGAATCCGAGATTCGGACATACCCAAAACTGCCTTCAGAACGAGATATGGTCACTACGAGTTCTTAGTGATGCCGTTTGGGCTCACTAATGCCCCTGCGGTATTTATGGATTTGATGAATCGGATCTTCAGACCATACTTGGATCGGTTCGTAGTTGTGTTCATTGACGACATCTTGGTCTATTCAAGAGATGAGACCGAACATGCGGAGCACCTGAGATTAGTGTTGCAAATATTACGAGATAAGCGGTTATATGCTAAGTTCAAGAAGTGTGAGTTCGGTTAAGAGAGGTTAGCTTCTGGGTCATGTGGTATCGCGATCGGTATTCGAGTCGACCGAGTAAAATTTCAACCATACTTAACTGGAAGCCTCCAAGAAATATTACTTGAGGTTCGAGTTTTTGGGACTTGCTTAGGTTACTACCGACGGTTTGTAAAAGGATTCTCGATGATAGCCACACCCATGACAAAACCGCTTGAAAGAGGTCAAGTTTGAATGGATGGAAAAGTGTCAAAAAGTTTCGATCAATTGAAAACTCATTTGACGGAAGCTCCATATTAGTGCAAATTTAATCGGCAAAGAGTTTGTCATCTATAGTGACGCCTCCCTACTTGGGTTAGGTTGCGTATTGATGCAAGAAGGTCGAGTTGTGGCCTATGCGTCGAGACAATTAAAGCCACATGAGAAAAATTATCCGACCCATGATCTCGAATTGGTCGCCATCGTATTCGCCTTAAAGATATGGCGACATTACTTATTTGGTGAGAAGTGCCATGTGTATTCGGATCACAAAAGTCTCAAATATTTGATGACTCAAAGAGACTTAAATCTACAACAAAGACGTTGGCTCGAGTTGTTAAAAGATTATGAGCTTGTCATTGATTATCACCCGGGAAAGGCCAATGTGGTTGCGGACGCCTTAAGTCGAAAATCATCGTTGTTTTACGAGCTATGAATGTACACTTGTCTATTCTACCCGACAATGTGTTAATAGCCGAATTAAAGGCCAAACCATTATTGACTCATCAAATTCGTGAAGCTCAGAAAGTTGATGATGAATTAGTTGCAAAACGCGCTGAATGTGTTCCGAATAAGGAATCAGAGTTTCAAATTGATGATGACGATTGTTTGAGGTTCAGAAGTCGCTTGTGTGTCCCGAGAAATTCGGAGCTTATTTTGATGATTTTGAACGAAGCTCATAGTAGCCAAATGGCAATTCACCCGGGAAGTACGAAAATGTACAACGACTTGAAACGTCAGTTTTGGTGGCATGGTATGAAACGAGACATCTCCGACTTTGTCTCGAGATGTTTAATATGTCAACAAGTGAAAGAGGAACATCAAGTGCCTTCAGGGTTACTTCAGCCGATCACGATACCCGAGTGGAAATGGGATCGAGTCACAATGGACTTTGTATCCGGACTGCCATTGTCAGCGAGTAAGAAGGATGCGATTTGGGTCGTTGTAGATAGATTGACTAAGTCGGCTCACTTCATCCCGTCGCATTTAATTTTTCAATGGACAAACTAGTTGAATTGTACGTTTCTCAGATTGTGAGGTTACACGGGGTGCCTATTTCTATCATGTCGGATAGAGATCCGAGGTTTACCTCGCGATTTTGGAAGAAACTGCAAGAAGCTTTGGGTACCATGTTGCATTTCAGCACCGCCTTCCACCCCCAAACCGATGGTCAATCCGAGCGGATAATTCAAATACTTGAGGATATGTTGAGATGTTGCATCCTCAAGTTCAGTGGTTCATGGGAACGGTATTTGCCTTTGATTGAATTCGCTTACAACAATAGTTTTCAATCAAGTATTAAGATGGCACCTTACGAGGCCTTGTACGGGCGTAAATGCCGTACACCATTGTTTTGGACTGAGCTCGGTGAAAGCAAAATTTTCGGAGTGGATTTGATTAAGGACGCTGAACTGAAAGTAAAAGTAATCCGTGAAAGTCTGAAGATAGCCTCCGATCGTCAGAAGTCGTACGCGGATCTGAAACGATAAGACATCGAGTATCAGGTGGGAGATAAAGTGTTTCTTAAAGTTTCGCCTTGGAAAAAGGTACTCAGATTTGGCCGTAAGGGCAAGTTGAGCCCGAGATTCATTGGGCCGTACGAAATCTCTGAACGAGTTGGCCCAGTTGCGTATCATTTGATTTTGCCCCCTAAACTTGAAAAGATACACGACGTCTTTCATGTTTCGATGCTTCGACGTTATAGATCTGATCCGTCGCACGTGATTAGTCCATCAGAGGTTGAAACTCAAGCCAATATGAGTTATGAGGAAGAACCGATTCGTATCCTAGCACGTGAAGTGAAAGAATTGCGAAACAAGCAGGTTCCGCTAGTGAAAGTGTTATGGCTCAAACACGGGATAGAAGAAGCTACTTGGGAACCCGAGAACTCTATGAAAGAGCGATACCCAAATCTAGTTACCGGTAAGATTTTCGGGGACGAAAATTTCTTAAGTGGGGGAGAGTTGTGACAGCCTTAAAACGACCCTAGTCGGAATGTGGTTTTGGGACCACAAAACCGAGGCATAAAAATAATTTAATGTTCATTTTGATGCCTATGATATGTGCTAATTCGTGTGTGACATTTTTGATGATTTGATTTAGGATTATAAATGTGAATTACACTAAAAAGGACCTAGTAGTAAACTTTGAAAGTAGGATAGGGAAATGTGTGATGACTAATTAAAGCATGCATGCAAAACAATGGTCTTGCATGTCAAATACCCCTCTTTTTATAAGTGGTGGCCGGCCATGACAAGGGAGGATGGGCAAAACATGTCATAGACATGTTTTGTTGGTGCATTAGGGAGAAACATTAAACTAAGGTGTATGGGTAATAAAAATGAAAAAAATGTGTGTGAAGGCTTCTCCCCCTCCCCATTGCCGTGAGTTGAAGGAAAAGAAAGAAAAAAATTTTGTTCATCCTTTCTTTGAGCCAAAACTAGGAAGAAAATACAAAGAAGAAAAAGAAATGTGTGTGTTCATCCTTGAACATCTTTTGGCCGAAAATTGAAGGAAAAAGGGAAGAAGGGAGTGAAGCATTCGGCTATCCTAGTTCACTATTAAGGTAAGTTTGATGTTTTTCCATGAGATTCATGTATATTTTAGTTGCTAGCTTGATGTTCTTATTAGCCCATGGTTCAAATCTTTGCTATGTCATGGGAATGATATTCGGCCAAGGTGAATGTTGTGTTAATGCCATTGCATGCTAAATATGAAGCTTGATAATGATACATGTGATGGGGGAGTGAGGACTCTTGGATTTTCTTTTAGCATTTTTGAGTGAGACACTAAGTTCTTTGTTTAACCATGACCAAATTGAAACGGTATGGTGTTGTGGTGTATTCGGCCATGGTATATCCATAAGTATGATTCATGCATGTTGCATGGTAGGTAAGATTTGAGCTTTGGATATGTGTTTATATTTGGATATAAGCAACTTGAGATTCGGCCCTTACACCTACATGTATATATGTTGCACATGATGCATTGGTATGACATATATACTATCTCAAGGTATATAATTGCATATGATGATGTTTCGGCTATGAAATAAATGATAGAAGAGTATTGAGCTACAATATGCAATGCATTAGCTAGTAAAACGTATGCTGTTTTTGTGTGGTATTAAGTGTATAATTGGCCTCAACATGGGCATGCATATTCGGCCACATGAGGGGGGGTTGGTGTGCATGCATTCGGTTAGAGGCAAGCATATTGATGCCTATTCTTGGCTTGGAAAATTCGCTAAGGAGAGTACTAACTAATGCGTTGAATTCGATTCGTGATTTCGTACACATGTGACTCTAATGTCTAATATATATAAGGGCTAAGTACCTTGAGCTTCACTTTGATGATTGAATGAATTGTATTGAATTGCTTGTTATGATTAAAAATTGTGCATGACCATTGTGTATTTGAGCTAAAGGATGGCCATATGACCATTTAAACTCCTTGTCATATTCGGCCATAAGCTATTATAATGAGATTTTAATAAGTTAAATTTGTGTGAATTAAGCTCAAGAGCAAAGGGGAGCTAAATCCGATAAAGGGAAGGAAAAAGTGGTTGAATAGCTATCGGAATCATTCGACAACATCCGAGGTAAGTTCTTGAGTAATAGAGCTTAAATTATGATTGATTAGATCATGTCTCAAGTAAATCAAATCATGCTCTTTGTGTGTGTGGCTATTGAGCGAAATTGTAAATATGATAAGTGTCTTGTGTTTGAGCTTTGGTAATGAGAATGTAATAAGAAGGTATATTGATTTGTTGATCTATGTGCTTGGTTATTCGAATGGTATCCGGCTAAGTCCCAAGGCTTTTGTGCTAAGTGACTAAAATCGGGTTAAGTCCGAAGGCATTTTGTGCGAGTTACCAAAACCGGGTTAAGTCCCAAGGCATTCGTGCGAGTTACTAAATCCGGTAAATTCGAAGGCAATTGTGCGAATCACTATAACCGGGCAATGTCCCAAGACAATCGAGCTAGTCGCCATATCCGGTTAAATTCCGAAGGTACGTGATTCAGGAATGAACAATGTTGCTGTAAAAATTTCAGTTAATACGCTTGCAAAAATTCCAGCAATGAGGTATGTTCGTATGTGCTTGAATTAGTTGAGTCCTTACAATTAAGTACTCGCTCGGTTGATAACGAGCTACGGCCTTTGGCCAAGTTGATCTTTGTGTATGAACATAAGGGTTGGTAATGTGAAGTAAGCATGATATTGAGAATGTGTGCATATGAAATTATCCGTTTAGCTATATGAATGCTATGCTTTTGTTGTCTTGGAATCCTTGCTCAAAACTTACTAAGCATAAATTGCTTACTCCGTTTCTTTGCTCTCTGTTTATAGATTTTGGCTCGTTAGCGATCGGATTCGGGATCATCGAAGTCTAAGTCAACCACACTATCGAAGTCCTTTTTGGTACCTTTTTGTTGAACTTTGGATATGGCATGTATAGGACTACCCTTGTCGTTTCGAATACTTTTGTGATATATATGTGTATGGCCATGCGAAAATGGCTCGTAAAAGTGAAGTGTGGCATTAGACCATTTGTGTTCATGTAATTATATATGGCCTCATGTTGTAATTATGGACTGGAATGGGAATGATGGGCACTTAATCAGCCATTGGAATGGCTAAATATGATCATATGTGGACCTATGTATGACAAAACTATAGTTGGCCCATGGAAACTACAAAATGGTTAAAGGTTACCTTGAAAACAGATCTTGACAAAGAAGAAGGGGGTGGATTTGAAAAATCACCAAAATTTGTAGGAATGGAGTTAAATAGTGAAATTATGTAATCGAACCTTGACGAGTCTATTTTCATATGAAAGTAACGAAACGATCATATGAACAGTATACTAAGAGATATTAAAGTTTTCGTGAGATAGGGCCAGAATGGTTTCTGGATCCCCTGTCTCGACTTTGAAAATTTACCATAAATTATCGAGAAAGAATTGGAAGTCATACCTTATATGTGTAGATTCCCCTTTTAGTCTAGTTTCATTAGAAACAAACGGTATGAGCATTGAAGCTCTGTATGGGAAGATATCCTGGTCGTAATGCGCAAAGGTCAGTGTAGTCGAATCCTGAAACAGGGGTGACTTTAACTAATAAACTGTACCAATTGGCCTGACAAAAAATTCTAGAAATAAATCCATGGATGGATATATGAGTATAAATTCAGGGAAAATTTACGGAATCAGTTTCCGAGTTTTGAAACTCGAGATATGCTTTTTAAGGCGACAAAGGACGCAGTTCTCCACTTATGTCGGAAATGTCAAATTGGTCGGTGCAATAAGTGGATTTGGCTCGTTAACCCCTCGTGTCCGACACCGGCGACGGTCTCGGGTACAGGGTGTTACAGGGCCCGTGGGCTCGGTTCTGAAAATTTAACTGTAGGTGAGAAGTAGTTGGGCTTGTCATGTCGTGTACATGGCATAGGTCGTTCTGGGCTGTGTGGGCCCAATGGGCTCATGGGCCCTAGATGGATAAAATCTACGATAAGTGGCAATAATGAACTATGCTCGGTGTTCGCATAGCCGTGATTTAAATTGGGCTAAATGGGCCACACGAGTGTGTGGACCCACTTGGGCCGAGTAATAGGCCTTGCGCCCATTCTCACCGTTTTGACCATCTAGGTTACTTGAGTCGCTCGAGGCAAAGACAGACCATCTATGAGGTCGTAATCTGTGATGGGACCCCAAAATTTTTAAAATGACCAAAATACCCCTAAAGGGTAAAATGACTGTTTTGCCCCTCGAGGGCAAATGACTGACTTGTCTGTGATTTGTATGACTAATTTTGTGCACGACATTCTGCATACATGACATACTGCTTGGGATTGGGATATTGTCATGGAGGAAGAAACCGTATTGGTGGCTTTGCCACATATTCTGATATTAGCAGCTTTGTTACGACTCTAGTTAGTGCTGCAACCGGTGCCAACACTGTAAGTGTAGGGATGGCGTGGGTGACTTATTCCCCACAGGTAGTGCAGGGTTGGACAGAGGCAAGTGCAGGGTTGGATGGGTTATCATGCATTATTCATATGGGTTTGATATTAAAATCGGCTAGGCCCAACTGATACTGGTTCTGATATGGGCTAGGCCCAACTGATATTGATGCTGATTTGGGCTAGGCCCAATTGAGACTGTGATGGGTTGAGACCTAAATGTTAATGAATCGGGCTTTGACCTACATATATTCTTAATTGGACTGTACTATTTCTGGATAGGGCTCAAGCCCAAAATGGTTCTAAATTCTATTTTTTTTACTGACTGTTTAGATGCTAGGGGATTACACACTGAGTTTTCGTAAATTCACCTCGTTTATTAACTGTGCAGGTAATCCCCAGCGATAGATAGATTGGTGCTGTGAGGGACTCGGAGATGGCCGCACACTGCTTATGTTTTCAGATTTGTTTATTTACTGTTGCGTATTTTACATTTTGGTTGTAATAAGGCCTCTCTTAATTCTAGTTTTTATTTTAAACTTTGGGATTTTATCAACTATGTTTTATAATTGTAGAAGTAGATCGCGGTTTTCCAAAACAACAACTGTTTTCAAAACACTATGTTTTTGTAACTTAACTTTTAAACATCATGTTTTCGTGAATCGATTATTTTTAAAATTAGCTTCCGTAACCCAAAAAAGAATTTTGGGAATAAAATTAATGAGTTTTCAATGTACTACGTTTTAAATAAGAAGGGTTTCTAATGAAAACATGGTTTTCGAAAAACACTTCAATGTGACACACCAGATTCAGCCATAACGTCTAGGCCGGGTTTGGGGTGCTAGAATTTAGCTCATTGTACACATTTGAACACAACTTTTCTATGCCTGATGAACCATTCGGAATTGGATAGGACACTCGGATAATCACACATATCGTACAATGCTAACGTCCTAGACATGGTCTTACATGTAGCCAGATATCGATGCCACTATCCCAGACAGGGTCTTACTCGCACACATATATCAGAGTCACATATCGATGCCATGGTCTTACTCGCACAGATATATCGGAATCCTATGTCATGACATATGTATCCTAACTATTCCTAAGGTTCATACGGGACTTTCAAACGTCGTAACCTAATCGAAACGAACTCGAAAATGTAGTAGCCAAGCTTATTCATATTAGGCCATAATATATATAAAGTCGTACATTTCATTTTAGCATATATATTTAACATTTAACTACAATTAAGTACGTCTATTTGCTTACAAACTTACCTCGGACGATACAAAACGGAGCAGGGCAGCTAGTCGACAACTTTCGTTTTCTCCCGATCCAAATCCGATTTCTTTGGTTATTGATCTAAACATATTCAAATTAAGCTCATTCAAACATATTTTCATTCAATTTAGTCCAAAAACACATAAATAAGCAAATTACCATTTTACCTCTGACATTTACACTTTTTACAATTTAATCCCTATTGCACAAAACACAAAATATACAAATACCCATGTTGGGCCTTATTTTAACCATACTCATACAAGTCCATATATTTCATTTATTTTACATTTTAGTCCCTCAAATTATTATTTTTGCTATTTAGTCCTAATTACTCAAAATCATCAAAAACTCCAATACAAAACATGTTAATCTAAAACATATCTTTCATATTTCATCATTAAACAACAAAAATCACAAGCTCTCATCAATGACATAACTCAAAATATTCACCAAAATAAAAAATTTAAGCATGGGTTTTGTAGTACTCGAAGCAACGATCTCAAAAACGTAGAAATTATCAAAAACCAGGTTAAACTCATACCTTGATTGAGCTTTAAAGATGGCCGAACCCTAGCTCTTATTCTTTTTTTTAGTTTAGGAAATGAATAAAATAATGAACAAAATAATTTAGTTATGTTATAATATGAGATATTATAACATGTTTTTCAATTTACTATTTTAACCTTTATTATAAAATTATACTATCATGTTTAATATGTCCTTAGCCGTCTACCCAATTTAATAATGGCCCAATTACAACATAAAGGCTTCATATTAAAAAGACATTAACAATTCGGTCCTCACACATTAAGCTATCAAGTTTTCATTTTACGCGATTAAGTCCTTTTATTTAATGAGGCACGTAAACGACAAAATTAAATCACAAAAATTTCACACATGCTAATCCATACATAATAAACACAAAAAATAATTTTAAAATATTTTTTTATCAGATTCGTGGTCCCAAAACCACTGTTTCAATTGGGGTCTAAATCGGGCTGTTACAACTCTCCCCCTAGGGATTTTCATCCCCGAAAATCTTACCAGTGAATAGGTTCAGATAATGTTCTTTCATTACATCTTCTAGCTCTCACGTTGCTTTTTCAACTCCGTATTTATGCCATAGAACTTTAACTAACTGAATATTCTTATTTCGCAACTATTTAATCTCGTGAGCCAGAATACGTGTAACACCCCGTACCCGAGACCGTTGCCGGAGTCAGACACGAGGGGTTCGCAGACTTAAATCACTTATTTGCACAATCCATTTTAAATTTCCAGACGAGCTGGCTAACTGCGTCACTGTCACCTTAAAACTCATATCTCGAGTTCCAAAACTCGAAAACCAATTCTGTAAATTTTTCCTGAAACTAGACTCATATTTCCATCAAAAAATTTTTTTCTAGAATTTTTTATCGAGCCAATTAGTACAGTTTATTAGTTAAAGTCTCCCCTGTTTCAGGGTTTGACTATACTGACCTTTGCGCATTACGACTTGGATATCTCCCTGTACAGGGCTTCAATACTGATGCCGTTTGTTTCTATATAAGCTAGACTCGAAAAGGAATCTGTACATATATGGCATCACTTCTAATTATCTCTGGTTAATTTATAATGAATTTCAAAAGTCGGAACAGGGAATCCAGAAACCGTTCTGGCCCTGTTTCGCGAAAACTTAAATATCTCATAATATACTGTTCATATGATCATTTCGTTACTTTCCTATGAAAATAGATTCATCAAGGTTCGATTACATAATTTATTCACTATGTAATTCCATTCCTACTATTTTTAGTGATTTTTCACATTCACGTCACTGCTGCTATCAGCATCTATTTTTAAGGTAGACTTTACCTATTAAGTAGTTTCCATGATTCAACTAGCCCTTTTTCATATATAGCACAAAATATGATCACGATTAGCCCTTCCAATGGCTAATCGTTCCCAAACATTTCCATACCTCTTAATGAACATCATACAAGACGATTATAAAATTAAGCTCAAAGTGTATATAAGCCATTTTCGCATGGCTATCCAAATTTATACAAAACCAAAGGGTCCATGACCAACAACAAAAAGGGTAGTCCTATACATGCCATTTCAAAGTTCAACCAAAAGTGTACCAAAAGGGGCTTTGATAGTGTGGGCGACTTCGACTTTGACACTCCCGAGTCCGATAGCTGACAAACCAAAATCTATAAAACAGAGATTCAAAGAACGGAGTAAGCATTTAATGCTTAGTAAGTTTTGAGCAATGAAATTAGGCTCAACTGAAGTATAGCTTTCATATAACTAAACGGATAATTTCACATACACATATATTCTCAAAAATCAGTCCTACTTCACATTTCCAACCCTTATATTCATACATAAGGGATCAACTTAACCAAAAACCGGAAGCTCCTTAATCGACTGAGCGAATACTATTTAAGAGGAATAAATTAATCCAATGCATGTACAACACATACCTTGTTGTTGAGTTTTTTTTACGAGCGTATTAATTGAAATTATTACAGCAGATCGCTCATTCCCAAACTGAAGTAATCTTCGGGATTTAGCCAGATATAACTACTTGCACAAGGCCTTCGGGTCTTAGCCCGGATATAGTCACTAGCATAAATGCCTTCGGGACTTAGCCCGGATATAGTCGCTAGCACAAATGCCTTCGGGTCTTAGCCCGAATATAGCAACTCGCACGAATGCCTTCGGATCTTAGTTCGGTTATAGTCACCTAGCACAAAAGCCTTCGGGACTTAGCCCTGATATCATTCGAATAACCATGCACATATATCAATAAATCATGACACATCCATATTTCATTTTCATTACCAAAGCTCAAACACAAAACACTTATCACACTTACAAATTTCGGCTCAATAGCCACATACAAAGGGCATGATTTTGATTTACTTAAGACATAATCTAATCGAATCATAATCTATGCTCCATTACTCGAAAACTTACCTCGGATGTTGTCGAGCGATTTGGTGACTATTCGATCACTTTTTCCTTTCCTTATCCAACTTTGGTCCTCTAAGCTCTTGAGCTAATTCAAACAAATTTAACTTATTAAAGTCTCATTATGCTAGCTTATGGCCGAACATGACAATGAATTTGATGGGTCATATGGCCACCTTTAGTTCAAATACAAAATGGTCATAGGCATTTTTAATCACATTGTGCAATTTAGTACAATTAATCAAACATTTCCTCATGTGCACCTTTATGACAAAATACACACATTATTAACCTAATATCAATTAACTAAGCACTTAACAAATTCTTCTTGAGCTGATTGTCTAAGTCAAGATAGGATCATCATTATGCTTACCTATAGCCGAATGTACAACATCAATCTATGCATTCATTCGTGTGGCCGAACATGCATGTCTATGTTGAGGCTGATTGCATACTTAATACATTCTACAAGTATGGTCACTTGTATTGACCAAATACCATTTTGTTTCAAGTTCAAAACTTGGCTAATACACATATATGCACTATTAAAGCATCCTCTCCATTCCATCAATTCAACACATGCATTACTCATTAATATACAAAATTATATTCGACCTTAGCACACCTCTTGCTGGCCAAATTTTTCTCCATCTAGCAACATTTTATGTACTATGCCGAACCAAAAAGATCAAACACCTAGCTTAATCATTTCCAAAACACTTAACCGGCCTTTGACCAAGACTTTAGACAAAGTCTATGTTTGGCTATCACACATATGGGCATTATTAGTTCAAAGTTTTAACAAGATTAATTTCTTTGATCTTAACCTAAATGACAACCCCCATTGTTCATCTAGATTTAGCATGAAACAAACACCAACCAAGAAAACAACACCCATGGCCGAGTATCATCTTCATCACATAGCAAGATTTAAACCATGGGCTAGGTAGAACTCAAACTAACATAAAAAATATGCATGAATCTCATGGAACAACATCAAACTTACCTTAACCTAGCTACAAGCATGGCCGAATCTCTTCAACATTTCCTCCTTTCTTTCCTTTTGAATTTCGGTCAAGAAGAATGAAAAAGGATGGGCATTTTTTTTTGTTTTCATCATTTTCCTTTTTCCATTTCTTTATTACTAGCTTTTTATTTTATTGTTTCCTACATACCACATTAGCACAGCATGCTTAAAATATGCTATGCCCCATAGCATGGTCGGCCACTAGCTCAAATATTGGGCAATTTGACATGCAAACCCACCATTTCTATAACATGCATTAATAGGCCACTTTACATTTGCCTAGCACATTTCTAAATTTTCTCACATAAGTCCTAGTTACTAAAATTCACCTACAATTAAACAAAATTCAAATATAAAATTTTCACACATGCATATATACATATAATAAGCATCAAATATGATGACTAATTATTTTTATGACTCGGTTTTGTGGCCCGAAACCACTTCCCGACTAGGGTCACATTAGGGCTGTCACAACTCTCCCCACTTAAGAAATTTTCGTCCCAAAAATCTTACCGGTAAATAGGTTTGGGTATTGCTCTTTCATAGAGTTCTCGGGTTCCCAAGTAGCTTCTTCCATCCCGTGTTTGAGCCATAACACTTTTACTAACGAAACCCTTTTGTTTCGCAACTCTTTCACTTCACGAGCTAGGATACGAATCGGTTCTTCTTCATAACTCATATCGAATTGAATTTCAACCTCTGATGGATTAATTACGTGTGATGGATCAGATCTATAACGTCGAAGCATCGAAACATGAAAGACGTCGTGAATCTTTTCAAGTTCAGGGGGCAAAATCAATCTATACGCAACTGGACCAATTCATTCGGATACTTTATATGGCCCTATGAACCTCGGACTTAGTTTGCCCTTACGGCCAAATCTGAGTATCTTTTTCCAAGGTGAGACCCTAAGAAACACTTTGTCTCCCACCTGATACTCAATATCTCTTCGTTTTAAATCCGCATACGACTTCTGACGATCTGATGCTGCCTTCAGACTTTCACGAATTATTCTTACTTTCTGTTCAGCATCTTTAATCAAATCCACTCCGAAAATTTTACTTTCACCGAGCTCGGTCCAAAACAATGGCGTACGGCATTTACGCCCGTATAAAGCCTCATAAGGTGCCATCTCAATACTTGATTGAAAACTATTGTTGTAAGCGAATTCAATCAAAGGTAAATACCGCTCCCATGAACCACTAAACTCGAGGATGCAACATCTCAACATATCCTCAAGTATCTGAATTATCCGCTCGGATTGACCATCGGTTTGTGGATGGAAAGCGGTGCTAAAATGCAGCTTGGTACCCAAAGCTTCTTGCAATTTCTTCCAAAATCGCGAGGTGAATCTCGGATCTCTATCCGACACAATAGAAATCGGTACCCCGTGTAATCTCACAATCTGAGAAACATACAATTCAGCTAGTTTATCTAATGAAAAATCCATACGTACGGGGATAAAATGAGCCGACTTAGTCAGTCTATCAACAACAACCCAAATCGCATCTTTCTTACTTGTCGACAATGGCAACCCAGATACAAAATCCATCGTGACTCGATCCCATTTCCATTCAGGTATCATGATCGGCTGAAGTAAACTCGTAGGCACTTGATGTTACGCCTTCACTTGCTGACATATTAAACACTTCGAAACAAAATCGGAAATGTCTCGTTTCATACCATGCCACCAAAACTGACGTTTCAGATCATTGTACATTTTTGTACTTCCCGGGTGAATTGACATTCGGCTACAATGAGCTTCATTCAGAATCATCGGAATGAGTTCTGAATTTCCTGGAACACACAACCGACTTCTGATCCTCAAACAATCGTCATCATCAATTTGAAACTCTGATTCCATATTCGGAACTTATTCAGCCCGTTTTGCAACCAATTCATCATCAACTTTCTGAGCTTCACGAATTTGATGAATCAATAATGGTTTGGCCTTTAATTCAGCTACTAACACATTGTCGGGTAGAACAGACAAGTGTACACTCATCGCTCGTAAAGCAAACAGTGATTTTCGGCTTAAGGCGTCCGCAACTACTGTAACACCCCAAACCCGTGACCGTCACCGGATTTGACCACATGGTGTTACCGGGCTTACTTCCCTTATTTCTCTCTTGGAAATATTAAATTTCTGTTCCGGGCAGGCTAGCTAACTGTGTCACTGTCACCTTAAAAATCATATCTCGAGTTCCAGAACTCGAAAATCAGTTCCGTAAATTTTCCCTGAAACTAGACTCATATTCCCATCTACACATTTTTTTCTAGAATTTTTGGTGGGGCCAATTAGTACAGTTTATTAGTTAAAGTTTCCCCTATTTCAGGGTTCGACTACACTGACCTTTGTGCACTACGACTTGGATATCTTCCTGTACAGGGCTCCAACACTTATGTCGTTTATTTCTAGAGAAACTAGACTCACAAGGGAATCTGTACATATAGAGCATGACTTCTAATTCTCTCTGGTTAATTTATAGTGAATTTTCAAATTCGGAGCAGGGGAACCAGAAACCGTTCTGGCCCTGTTTTGCGAAAACCTGAATATTTCTTAAAATACAGCTCATATGGTCGTTTCGTTTCATCCATATGAAAATAGATTCATCAAGGTTCGATTTCATAATTTATTCACTATTTAATTCTACTTCTGCTATTTTTAGTGATTTTTCCATCTCACCTCACTGCTGCTGGCAGCATCTGTTACTAAAGCAAACAATGACTATTTCATAATTCTTCCATGGCCGACTATTTCATCATACATAATACAAAATATGGCCACCTTATCAAAATTTAAGGTTTCTAAGGCTCGTGACTATAGGTTTTAGAATCACACTCAACCGACCACATAGGCCATTTTCGCATGGCTTAAAGTTTACAACCCAAAATTCAACAAAACAAAATAGCCTATACATGCCAAATGTTCTCCTAGTTCAACTACGAAGACAATACCAAAAGATTTCCAGCCGGTGTGATGACTTCAATGACGGTTCCGAGCACGCAAACGAGACTAATCCAAGAGACCTAAAATGGGTGACAAGAAAACACAGAGTGAGTTTATAACTTAGTAAGTCCTAAGCATTCGACAATCATCCATCAATAAAATTATCACAACATGAAATAATGTACGAGGCTAGGTACTCCATCCATATCGAAAATATACCATAGTTCCCCGGACCTTTCGGTTCATTCTCATACCAATTCAGCCAATGACATTTTATATACTGTTCAATAGAATAATAGAGGCATTGCCATACATCATCTCATTTCCGCAATAATCATGCAATCAAATGAACTTTCATCTATTCCACGATACTTTATTTACGGGAATGCAATTGAAATCATCACATAGATTTAAAACTTACCAACTCAACCCCGAGCATGAACATAGCATCTATTAGCCATGAACTCAAGGTACTTACTTTTTCCGCTGTCCGCACTCAACTCGATAAAGTCACCCTTCCGTATAAATATTCAATCGGAAGTATATATATAGAGTTCGCACACATAGTGCTTAATACTCGATCACGCACACTTAGTGCCATGTGATTTAAGCCCGCACACATAGTGCCATATAGTTCAAACTCGCACACTTAGTGCCATACATTTCAAGCTCGCACACTCGATTGCCAATCTCGCCACCGTACATATTTACTTCAAGACACTTAGTGCCGAAAGCCAACTTTCTACACATTTCACTATCTCTTTTACATTCAACAATATCATCTTTTCATCTCATTAAACACAATTGCATAGATTTTACAATCATTTAAGCAATATCAAGTATATGCTTAATGACTTACCTTGTGTTGGGCAAGGAATTTCCAAGTCGGCTACTCGATGACCTTCGTCTTTCCCTTGCTTGATTCTCCTTCTTTAACTCCTTGAGCTTGATTTAACAAATAAATTGATTCAATCATTTGAGTATCGAAAAGAGGAACTCAAGGCACTTAGCCCACATATGTTCACTAGACATTAAAGTCACATAAGTACGAATTCATGAATCAACTCAACACACAAAGCCTTCAACATGCTTACTCATGGCCGAACAACACAACCCCTTAGGTACTCATTCATGGGCGGTTATGCATGTTGATGTTGAGGCCAATTACATTTTTAATACCACACATGAATGGCACACATTTTACTAGCTAATGCTTTACATATTGTAGCTCAATACACATCTATCATTTACTTCATAACCGAAACAACATCACAAGAAAATACATACTTTGAGATAATATATATATCATACCAATACATCATGTGCAAACATATATACACATATAGGTGCAAGGCCGAATCTCAAGGGGTTCATACCCATCCAAAACACAAATTTTTTTACCAATCAAGTAACAAGCATAAATCATGTTCATGAATGTACCATGGCCGAATACATCACAACCATACCCTTTCAACTTCGGTCATGGTTAAACAAAGAATTCAAGGTTTTACTCAAGATTGCTACAAAGAAATTTCAAGAGTAGTCAATCCATCACTACATGCATCATTAGCAAGCTTCACATTTAGCATGCAATGGCTTTAACACAATAACAACCTTGGCCAAATACCATTTCCATGGCATAACAAGGATTTGAACCATGGCTAACATGAACATCAAGTTAGCAACTAAAACATGCATGAATCTCATGACACAACCTCAAACATACCTTAATCTTGATGCAGCCAAATCTCCTTCTAGTTCTCTTCTAAACCAAGTATGAAGCAAAACTCCTTCCTTTTTTTCTTAGTATTTTCGGCCAAAAGGGATGAACAAGGATGAACAATTTTTTTTTTCTTTGTTTTCCTTTCACTCACGGCAATAGGGAGGAGAGAAGCCTTCACACACATTTTTTTTTCATTCTTTTCTTACCCATACACCTTTGTTTATTATTTCTCCCTAATGCACCAACAAAACATGTTTCATGACATGTTTAGCCCATACTCCCTTGTCATGGCCGGCCACTTCATGTTAGGGGGGGAATTTGACATGCAAATCCCTTATTTTTGCATGCATTATCAACTAGTCATCACACATTTCCCCATCATACTTTCAAAGTTTACAACTAGGTCCTTTCTAGTGCAATTCACATTTATAACTCTAAATTGAAACATCAAAAATGTCACACATGAATTAACACATATTATAGGCATCAAAATAAATTTTAAATTATTTTTATGCCTCGGTTTTGTGGTCCCGAAACCACATTCTTTCTAGGGTCGTTTTAAGGCTGTCACAACTACATTAGCCTTTCCCGGGTGATAATCAATGACAAGTTCATAATCTTCCAACAACTCAAGCCAACGCCTTTGTCGCAGATTCAAGTCTCTTTGAGTCATCAAATAATTGAGACTTTTGTGATCCGAATACACATGGCACTTCTCGCCAAATAAATAATGTCGCCATATTTTCAAAGCAAATACGATGGCCGCTAGTTCGAGATAATGGGTCGGATAATTTTTCACATATGGCTTCAATTGTCTCTACGCATAGGCCACAACTCGACCTTCTTGCATTAATACGCAACCCAACCCAAGTAGGGAGGCATCACTATAAATAACAAACTCTTTGCCTGATTCGGGCTGCACTAGAATTGGAGCTTTAGTCAAATAAGTTTTCAGTTGGTCAAAACTTTTTTGACATTTTTCCGTCCATTCGAACTTAACATCTTTTTGAAGTAGCTTCGTCATTGGTGTGGCTATCATCGAGAAACCTTCTACAAACCGTCGGTAGTAACCGGTCTAAAGATCTGATTCATCAAATCCATAAATACCGCAGGGGCATTAGTGAGCCCAAACGGCATCACTAAGAACTCGTAGTGGCCGTATCTCGCTCGAAAGCGGTTTTGGGTATATCCGAATCTCGAATTCATGAATCGATAATAACCCAATCTCAAATCTATCTTTGAAAACACTGAGGCTCCCTTTAGTTTATCAAACAAATCATCAATACGCGGTAACGGATATTTATTCTTTATTGTCACTTTATTCAGCTAACGATAGTCGATGCACAACCTCATGGTTCCGTCCTTTTTTTTCACAAACAATACTGGTGCACCCCAAGGTGAGAAACTTGGTCGAGCTAAACCTCTATCCGTCAATTCTTGCAACTGAGCTTTCAACTTTTTTAACTCGGTTGGTGCCATACGATACGGAGCTATCGACATCGGTGTAGTCCCATGTACAAGCTCAATACCAAACTCTACCTCCCGAACAGGTGGTAAACCCGGTAATTCTTCGGGAAAAACATCCGGGTATTCACAAACCACAGGCACAGATTCAGGCTTCTTTTCCAACTCTTTGTCACCAAGTACATACGCAAGGTATGCTTCGCACCCCTTTCTTACATATTTTTGAGCTAACATCGAGGATATTATTGTTGGCAATCCACTCAAGGCAGTAGACTCAACTCGGATTATCTCATTATTTGCGCACCTCAAATCAATAGTCTTGCTTTTGCAATTCACAACCGCATCATGCACAGTCAACCAATCCAAACCAAGAATAACATCAAATTCATCAAACGGCAAAAGCATCAAGTTCGCTGGAAAACAGGAACCTCGAATTACTAGGGGACATTTCTTACACACTTTGTCGACTAGCACGTAACGACCCAAGGGATTTGACACCCGAATTACAAACTCAGTAGACTCAATAGGTAAAGTCTTACTGGATGCTAAGGTTTCACATATATAAGAATGAGTAGAACTAGGGTCAATCAAAGCAATCACATTAGTATCAAAGAGAGTAAAAGTACCGGTAATAACATCTGGCGAGGAAGCATCCTCGCGTGCGCGTATAGCATAAGCTCTAGCAGGAGCACGAGTCTCAGATCTGGTCGTAGCATCTCTAGATCCTCTCTGACCACCACTAGCATTGTCCGTATTTCTAGATGGTCTACCTCGAGTAGTGGTAGCACCCGGTTTCCCACTCTGATTTACATTTTGTTCAGACAACCTCGGGCAATCTTTAATGAAGTGGTCAACTGATCCACACTTGTAACAGGAGCGGTCATGGAATCTACAACTCCCCGAATGCCATTTACCACAATACTGGCACTCCGTTACATCTCGACGATCATTTCCAACACCGGCAATCGAAGTGACTCGTGTGCTCCCGGTCGATCGCGATCTCGTCTAGAAAAACCCGGTGTCCCTAGACCGCCTAAGTCATCTCTAAATTTCTTCGATGATGTTGAAAGGGCTTTCTGACGATCTCTTCTGAAACTCCTTTGCTCCCACATCGCTTTCCTTTTCTCCTTCTCGAGCTCCTCGGCTTTGCAAGCTCGCTCGACAAGCACCACAAATTCTCGGTTCTAAAATGCCAACATACTGACTTTATATCATCATTCATCCATCTTGAAACGTTTACACATCACGACTTCAAGAAATGCATTCTCGCGCGTACCAGCTAAGGCTCACAAATTTTCGTTCATAGTCGATAACCGACATGGAACCTTGTTTGAGTTCAAGAAATTCCTTCCGTTTTTGGTCAATGAATCTCTGACTGATATACTTCTTTCGAAACTCAGTTTGGAAGAACTCCCAAGTTACTTGCTCTCTAGGCACAACAGAAGTCAACGTATTCCACCAATAGTAGGCAGAATCGCATAGCAAGGAGATAGTACACTTTAGGCACTCATCGGTGTGCAAGATAGCTCATCGAGTACGGGATAGTGTTGTCCAACAAAATTCAGCTTGCTCGGCATCATCGCTGTCCGTAGCTTTAAATTTAGTAGCCCCGTGTTTTCGGATTCTGTCAACTGGGGGCTTATTTGACCTTATTTGGTCAGTTATCGGAGGTATTGTAGGTGCGGGGGTTGTATTTGTCGGGAATGGAGGTTGTGGAATAGCCGTATTTGTTCGAATGTATTGGTTGAACCAATCATTCATCACCTTTAAAAAAGCTTGTCTAGCTTCATCATTCGGATTACTAGCAATAGGTTGAGAGTCCGGCATACTGTCCCTTGTCTTGGGAGCAGGTGCTCTGATATCAAGATCATCAGCTACCGCTCAGTTGGGATCGGGATTCATTACTATAAATAAACACATTTGCAAATGTTAGAAATCACCACACTATCAAATAATCACAAAATGGCATGTATAGCTAGACCCAAACGTATTACGGTAGTCCTAGAATCGGCTAAACCGTAGCTCTGATACCAATAAAATTGTAACACCCCGTACCCGAGACCGTTTCCGGAGTCGGACACAAGGGGTTAACGGGCTTAATCCACTTATTTTCATAGTCCATTTGAAAATTTTCTAGACAAGCTGGTTACTGCGTCACTGTCGCCTTAAAAATCATATCTTGAGTTTCAAAACTTGAAAACCAGTTTCGTAAATTTTTCCTGAAACTAGACTCGTATGTTCATCTAAAAAAATTTTTTTCTAGAATTTTTGATTGAGCCAATTAGTACAGTTTATTAGTTAAAGTCTCCCCTGTTTCAGGGTTCGACTATACTGACCTTTGCGCATTACAACTTGGATATCTCCCTGTACAGGGCTTCAATACTGATGCCGTTTGTTTCTATAGAAACTAGACTCGAAAAGGAATCTGTACATATATGGAATGACTTCTAATTATCTCTGGCTAATTTATAATGAATTTCAAAAGTCGGAACAGGGAATCCAGAAACCGTTCTGGCCCTGTTTCGTGAAAACTTAAATATCTCATAATATACTGTTCATATGATCATTTCGTTACTTTCCTATGAAAATAGATTCATCAAGGTTCGATTACATAATTTATTCACTATTTAATTCCATTCCTACTATTTTTAGTGATTTTTCACATTCACATCACTGCTGCTATCAGCATCTATTTTTAAGGTAGACTTTACCTATTAAGTAGTTTCCATGATTCAACTAGCCCTTTTTCATATATAGCACAAAATATGATCACGATTAACCCTTCCAATGGCTAATCGTTCCCAAACATTTCCATACCTCTTAATGACCATCATACAAGACGATTATGAAATTAAGCTCAAAGTGTATATAAGCCATTTTCGCATGGCTATCCAAATTTATACAAAACCAAAGGGTCCATGACCAACAACAAAAAGGGTAGTCCTATACATGCCATTTCAAAGTTCAACCAAAAGTGTACCAAAAGGGGCTTTGATAGTGTGGGCGACTTGACTTGACACTCCGAGTCCGATAGTGACGAACCAAAATCTATAAAACAGAGATTCAAAGAACGGAGTAAGCATTTAATGCTTAGTAAGTTTTGAGCAATGAAATTAGGCTCAATCAAGTATAGCATTCATATAACTAAGCGGATAATTTCACATACACATATATTCTCAAAAATCAGTCCTACTTCACATTTCCAACCCTTATATTCATACATAAGGGATCAACTTAACCAAAAACCTAAGCTCCTTAATCGATGAGCGAATACTATTTAAGAGGAATCAATTAATCCAATGCATGTACAACACATACCTTGTTGTTGAGTTTTTTTACTGGCGTATTAATTGAAATTATTACAGCAGATCGCTCATTCCCAAACTCAAGTAATCTTGAGGATTTAGCGGATATAACTACTTGCACAAGGCCTTGGTCTTAGCAGGATATAGTCACTAGCATAAATGCCTTCGGGACTTAGCCCGGATATAGTCGCTAGCACAAATGCCTTCGGGTCTTAGCCCGAATATAGCAACTCGCACGAATGCCTTCGGATCTTAGTCTAGTTATAGTCACCTAGCACAAAAGCCTTCGGGACTTAGCACGGATATCATTCGAATAACCATGCACATATATCAATAAATCATGACACATCCATATTTCATTTTCATTACCAAAGCTCAAGCACAAAACACTTATCACACTTACAAATTTCGGCTCAATAGCCACATACAAAGGGCATGATTTTGATTTACTTAAGACATAATCTAATCGAATCATAATCTAAGCTCCATTTCTCGAAAACTTACCTCGGATGTTGTCGAACGATTTCGGTGGCTATTTGATCACTTTTTCCTTTCCCTTATCCAACTTTGGTCCTCTAAGCTCTTGAGCTAATTCAAACAAATTTAACTTATTAAAGTCTCATTATGCTAGCTTATGGCTGAACATGACAATGAATTTGATAGGTCATATGGCCACCTTTAGTTCAAATACAAAATGATCATAGGCATTTTTAATCATATTGAGCAATTTAGTACAATTAATCAAACATTTCCTCATGTGCACCATTATGACCAAATACACACATCATTAACCTAATATCAATTAACTAAGCACTTAACAAATTCTCCTTGAGCCGATTGTCTAAGTCAAGATAGGATCATCATTATGCTTACCTATAGCCGAATGTACAACATCAATCTATGCATTCATTCGTGTGGCGAACATGCATGTCTATGTTGAGGCCGATTGCATACTTAATACATTCTACAAGTATGGTCACTTGTATTGACCAAATACCATTTTGTTTCAAGTTCAAAACTTGGCTAATACACATATATGCACTATTAAAGCATCCTCTCCATTCCATCAATTCAACACATGCATTACTCATTAATATACAAAATTATATTCGGCCTTAGCACACCTCTTGTCTGGCGAATTTTTCTCCATCTAGCAACATTTTATGTACTATGCCAAACCAAAAAGATCAAACACCTAGCTTAATCATTTCCAAAACACTTAACCGGCCTTTGACCAAGACTTTAAACAAAGTCTATGTTCGGCTATCACACATATGGGCATTATTAGTTCAAAGTTTTAACAAGATTAATTTCTTTGATCTTAACCTAAATGACAACCCCCATTGTTCATCTAGATTTAGCATGAAACAAACACCAACCAAGAAAACAACACCCATGGCCGAGTATCATCTTCATCACATAGCAAGATTTAAACCATGGGCTAGGTAGAACTCAAACTAACATAAAAAATATGCATGAATCTCATGGAACAACATCAAACTTACCTTAACCTAGCTACAAGCATGGCCGAATCTCTTCAACATTTCCTCCTTTCTTTCCTTTTGAATTTCGGTCAAGAAGAATGAAAAAGGATGGACATTTTTTTTTTTGTTTTCATCATTTTCCTTTTTCTATTTCTTTATTACTAGCTTTTTATTTTATTGTTTCCTACATACCACATTAGCACACCATGCTTAAAATATGCTATGCCCAATAGCATGGCCGGCCACTAGCTCAAATATTGGGCAATTTGACATGCAAACCCACCATTTCTATAACATGCATTAATAGGCCACTTTACATTTGCCTAGCACATTTCTAAATTTTCTCACATAAGTCCTATTTACTAAAATTCACTTACAATTAAACAAAATTCAAATATAAAATTTTCACACATGCATATATACATATAATAAGCATCAAATATGACAGCTAATTATTTTTATGACTCGGTTTTGTGGCCCCGAAACCACTTCCCGACTAGGGTCACATTAGGGCTGTCACAATACGAATCGATTTTTCCTCGTACGTCATATCGGTCTTAATCTCAATCTCAGATGGACTAATCACATGTGAAGGGTCAGACCGATATCACGAAGCATCAAAGCATGAAATACATTTTGGATCTTTTCTAACTCAAGTGGCAACAACAGTCTGTAAGCAACTGGCCCGATATGCTCTATAACCTTATACGGCTTAATAACCTTATACGACCGAATCTGAGTATTTTCTTCCATGGCGAGACTTTCAAAAAGACTTTGTCTCCAATTTGAAACTTTATATCTTTTCGTTTCAAGTCTGCATATGATTTCTGATGATCTGATGCTGCTTTCAGACTTTCACGAATCACTTTTACTTTCTGTTTCGTATCTCTGATCAAGTCAACCCCGTGTATCTTATTTTCATTGAGCTGAGTCCAATACAATGGTGTACAACATTTACGACCATGGAAAGCCTCATAAAGTGCCATTTTTATACTCGATTGAAAGCTGGTATTATACACAAATTCAATCAGAGGTAGATATCGTTCCCACGTACCTTTGAACTCGAGAATACAACATCTCAACATATCCTCAAGTATCTGAATGATTCGCTCAGACTGACCATCTGTTTGTAGATGGAAAGCAGTGTTGAACTATAATTTCATACCCAGTGCATCTTCCAGTCTCTTCGAAAACCGCGATGTAAACCTTGGATCTCTATCCGAAATAATAAATATAGGTACCCCGTGTAATCTCACAATCTGAGAAATGTACAATTCAGCTAGCTTATCAAGCGAATAATCTGTACGTATCGAAACAAAATGAGTTGATTTAGTCAACCTATCAACAATAACCCAGATTGTATCTTTCTTGCTGTGTGTCAACGGTAAACCAGATACAAAATCTATAGTAACTCTGTCCCATTTCAACTCTGGTATTAGAATCGGTTGAAGTAATCCAGAAGGTACCTGATGCTTGGCTTTTACTTGTTCACAGATTAAACATTTCAAAACAAAGTAAAAAATGTCTCGTTTTATACCATGCAACAAATAAAGCTGTTTCAAATCATTATACATTTTCATACTACCTGGGTGAACATATAACCGACTGCTGTGAGCTTCATTCAAAACCATCTGAATCAACTCTAAATTTCTCGGGACATATATTCGATTTCTAAATCTCAAACAGTCATTAGCATCAACTCGAAATTCAGAATCAACATTTAGATCACATTGAGCTCGTTTTGCTATCAACTTATTATCAACCTTCTAGGCATCACAAATTTTTTGAACAAATAATGGTCTTTCTTTCAATTCAACTATTATCGAACCATCATTAGACATAGTCATATACGCATTCATTGCACGCAAAACAAAAAGTGATTTTCAGCTTAAAGCATCAGCAACAACATTAGCCTTTCCGGGGTGATAGTCAATCACAAGCTCGTAGTCGTTTAGTAATTCTAACCATCGATGTTGTCTCAAATTCAGATCTTTCTGAGTCATCAAGTATTTCAGGCTTTTGTTATCAGAATAAACATGACATTTCTCACCGAACAAATAGTGGCGCCAAATTTTCAACGCAACCACGATAGCTGCCAATTCTAGGTCGTGTGTCGAATAGTTCTTTTCATGTGGCTTTAACTATCTCAAGGCATAAGCTATAACTTTGCCTTCCTGCATCAAAACACAGCCCAAACCATTTAAAGATGCATCACTATAGATAACAAATTCTTTACCCGATTCTGGCTGAACTAGCACTGGAGCTTCGATCAAAAGGGCTTTCAACTGATCAAAGCTTTTCTGGTAGTTTTCTAACCACTCAAACTTAACATCTTTCTGCAATAGTTTTGTCATCGGGGCTGCAATCAATGAGAAGCCTTTCAAAAACTGTCGGTAGTAACCAGCAAGTCCCAGAAAACTTTGGACTTCGTAACATTCTTAAGAGGTTTCCAATCAAGTATAGCTGAAATTTTACTCGGATCGACTCGAATACTTGATCCTGATACAACATGGCCCAGAAAACTGACTTCTCTTAACCAGAACACAGATTTACTGAACTTTACATACAACTGTTTATCTCGCAAAGTCTGTAACACAAGTCTTAGATGTTCGGCATGTTCAGTTTCATCCCGAGAGTAGATCAAAATGTCATCTATGAACACAACTACAAACCGATCCAAATACTGTCTGAAGATCTGATTGATCAAATCCATAAAAATAGCAGGTACATTAGAAAGTCCGAAAGGCATAACCAAAACCTCATAGTGTCTGTACCTCGTTCGAAAAGCAGTCTTTGGCACGTCGGAGTCTTTAACTCACAATTGATAGTAGCCTGATCTCAAATCTATTTTTGAAAACAATGTAGATCATTTCAGTTGGTCAAACAGATCATCAATTTTTGGCAATGGATACTTATTCTTTATAGTCACCTTATTGAGCTGTCTATAATCAATGCACATTCTCATAGTTCCATCTTTCTTTTTCACAAACAATACTGGTGCACCCCAATAAGAGAAACTCGGTCCCGCAAAACCTCTATCTATCAACTCTTGCAACTGAGCTTTCAACTTTTTAATTCTGTATGGAGCTATATATATCGAAGTGGTCTTAGGCATTATGTAACACCCCAAACCCGGCCCAGACGTTATGGTCGGATCTGGCGCATCACATTGAAGTGTTTTAGCGAAAACCTTATTTTTATTGAAAACCCTTCCTTGAAAAAAAATATGAAACCTTAATAAACTTATTAAACTCTCTTTTCAATCACAAAAACCTGTTTATAACATATGATTTTATGAAAACCTATGAAAACCTGTCATTTCGAAAAACATACTATGATTTGGGAAGTCTATGTTCAATTTCTCGTAATTACAATGCAAAAAAATAATAACCTAAATAATAACAAAATGGAAGCATTATTACATTTCGATCTGAAAAGTACTTAACAAAATAGAAACTTATATGCTTTTAAAAGAAAAACAAGCCAAAGTTGTCTTGCTAGCTGGCCACCCAGAGTCCCTCCAAACATCGAACCTTCTACTGAGCATCACCTGAAAATAAAATAAAAGAAGGGGTGAGTTTTCACAAACTCAGTGTGTACAACCCTCGACGAGTAATAAGCATTCAATAATCACCATACATCAAACATGCAATGTAATGCAGTGCAATCCCATCCCAATAATCCATCCGCTACACACCAACTCCGTCCCCCAATACACATCATGTGGGGATATAAATATCGACCCACCCAACCAATACACACCCATGGTAGCCCGATTCCGGAACTACCTTCATTTATACATTGGGCTTAAAAGCCATCGGTGGATCCACGATTGTCAAGTAACCATGCGATCCTCATATACTTCTTCCGTTCCATATTTCCCACCCCATATTCAACCTAAGTAGTATGCATGTCACATTCATAAAACTTACATTCAACACCTAAGGTTATTTTGGTCATTTTCACCCTTAGGGGCGTTTCGATAATTTTCCCTTAATTATGGTTTTCACTTACCTGGACCCGTTAACAAGTCTCGTGAGCTAAGATGAATGAATAGTATGTACCAGGTAGGATTCCAGAGAAGAGGAGGTGGGCCATTAAGACCGCTTAAGTGCCAAGCTCTCCCTATATCTAATCCTAGACATTCATATACCCGTCGCCACACCTTAACCCTATGACTTGTCCACGGTCACATTAAATTAATTAAGTTTTATGTAGTCATCATATACTAGTCCCAAAACCCCTTACAAAGCCCAAACAAATTCACATACCTGTAAATGTCCCACTAGACCCAATTATATTCACATGGCTCGTTAAGCCCAAATCACATTTATATGGCCCTTTTAGGCCCATAACACATTATATTCATGCTCACATACGAATTTCTATCACATAGCATCAATGATCAATTTTTTTCCTATTATGGGCCCAACAGCCCATCGGGCCTATTAAGCCTATTCTGGCCTGGTTGGCCAATTTACAGCCCAAGTCCATGGAGTCACCCATGGGCCTCAGATAACATCGGTTTCTCCTCATGAGTGTTCACGCACTCAGAAGACTACCGTAGCCAAACTTTTAGCTTTTCGACATTTCAGCTTTTCGGTATTTTGGCATTTCAGCTTTTGCCGATTCATAGTGTGTATGCAGTGTATGTACACACCTGGTAAGCAAGCATGCTGCGATTCCCTTAGCCCAAACCTACAATCGATATCACTTAAAGATTAATCTCACATACTTATCGAATACTTTACCAAAAGCCAGAATCTCACCTTAACCTTACCTTGCGCAATAAGTATAACAGCCCCATCACTAACCACGATCAACCCCTAGATCTGCACTAATCATAACTATTAAAACTAGAATAATAGGGGACTCGTATCCAACACAAGCCCCCTTACCTTACTATGGCTATTCGTCCAACCTTATCCGATGGATGAGGAATACTTACCAAAACTGCAACACCTAAGGAGGAATTCGGCAATGAGCTAAGATCCGAGATCCGATACTAATTCTATACCACAGGTGATTAGAAAGGGTGAGGGACAATATTCGATACTTAGCAAAGAAACCGATTGGGAGAACAGCACTTACAATAGATTTGACCGAAGTAGAAGGACTAGTGATTACACCAAGGGTATTCGGCCAAAGAGGTTCGGCCCTTTATGATTTTGTATAGCAAAAGAGGGTTATTCGGCTCCAAAGAAAAAGAAAGAAAAGTCATCAATGAGGTAGAGGAAGAATAGGATTCGGCACAAGGAATAAGAAAAAGAAAAGAAAGGCAAAGGGTTTTTGGCTTTTAGAAAAAAGAGTTTCTAGTAACAAGGTGAAGGAAATTCGGCATTAGCTTCATACGCTAGCATTCGGCACTTATTTATAAGCCTTATAGCTGAATTTTCCCATGCCCAATTCCCCATTCGGCTCATCAGTTCTCCCTTCTCATCTCCTTATTTTTCTCCGTGATAACCCCTTGATCCTTTTCCTTAATTTTCTCTCCTGAACACTTCCCTTGGAGTCCACTTTCAAGCCACTTCCATCCTTCTAGAAGGTCAAAATTAAACTTCTAAAAACACTAAGATAGGATTCGAACCTTGGACCTCCTGCTAGCTATCAACGCTACCTCCCTACACTCTAAGTGGTGTCACTTAGCCATTCCTCTACTAGGCTCGTTGCTGCTATTCTCCCCTATCTTTATTTAAAAGAACAACTACTCCCAACCCTGATTCTTTTAATAACTAACTTAAAATTCCTCCACCACAAAACTTGAACCCAGAACTTCTCCAACACACCTAGACACTTCAAATTCCTTAAACCCTTAAAGCCAACATGTCATTTGTCATTTTCTTGCTCACTTAAAAATTTTATAAGACCCAAAGCCCATTTCATCTAGGCCCAAAATTTGGGGTGTTACATATTAACTCAATACCAAACTCTACCTCCCGAATAGGTGGAAAACCCAGTAATTCTTCAAGAAACACATCTAGATACTGGCACACAATAGTTACTGATTCAATGTTTCTTTAGGCCAATTTACTGTCAAACACATATGCAAAGTAAGCTTCGCAGCCTTTGCTCATATATTTCTGAGCTAACACTGAAGAAATCACAGCTGGTAACCCATTCAGATCATTAGATTCAATCTGAATAATCTTATCATTCTAGCACTGTAAATCAATAGTCTTTCTTTTGCAGTTTACAACATCATCATGTAAAGCCAACCAGTCCATACCTAAAATTATGTTGAACTCGTCAAATGGAAACATCATCAAATCAGCCGAAAAGCATAAATCTTGAACCATCAAGGGACAATTCTTACACACTTTGTCAACCATAACACACTGGCCCAAGGGGTTTGACACTCTAATCAGAAACTCAGTAGACTCAACAAATAAAGTCTTACTGAATTCTAATGTCTCACACACATAAGAATTAGTAGAACTAAGATCAATCAATGCAATTACATTAGTATCATAAGAGTGAATGTACCAGTAATGACATCTTGGGATGAAGCCTCCTCTCGTGCGCGAATAGCATAAGCTTTGGCAAGTGCACGAGCCTCAGATTGACTATTGTATCTTTAGTCCCTCTCTGACTGCCACTTGCATTACCTGCATTTCTGGGTGGTCTACCTCGAGTTACAGTATTATCCGACCTCGTATTCTGCACTGGATTTTCTTCAGCTAACACTGGGCAATAACGAATATAATGATCCATCGATCCACATTTAAAACAAGCCCGATCATGTAACCTGTAATTGCAGAGATGTAACACCCCAAACCCAGCCCAAACGTTATGGCCGGATCTGACGTGTCACATTGAAGTTTTTAAGAATACCCATGCCTCTTTCAACGTCCTTCTTAGTGTTTTAAAAGATAGTCTTTGCAAAGTTAATAAAGTGAATGGAAGTCATGCACCGGTAGGTATCCAAAAGCAGGAGGTGAGCCATGAAGGTCGCTAAGTACCAAGCTCTTGATTGGATCCAATCCTGAACATGCCCACAACCATTGCCACACTTTGGTGCGAGGTTTAGTTTTGAGAAAAACGAGTTGGAATTCATTTAAGTAGATATTTTTGATAAACCAATTAATTGTATCGTTGCGTTATTTTGAAAACAATTATCATTTTGGAAACGCGCCCTAAGTCTAACCCATTTTGGATTGTTATCAGTAAAATATAGGGTATAAAATAAAATAATCCCAGAAAAATAATTAAAATGGCCTTATTACAACCTAAAACCAAATAATAATATTACTTAAGATAAAACTTATAAAAAAAAATAGGTTACTTATTGCAATTAAAAGAAACAATAATAGTAGTGTGGCCATTTCCGAGTCCCTCGCAGCTCCAAACCATCTAAGCTTAGGGATTACCTGCACAGTTAGAAACGGGGTGAGTTTACGAAAACTAAGTGTGTAATCCCTAAAAACAAACAAACAGTGAATAACATAGTGTCAATACAATTTGGGCCAAAGCCCTATTCAGTAACAGTAAAGTCTGGGCCTTAGCCCTTAAACAGTATCAATATGGGCCTAAGCCCTAATTCAGTCTCGACATATACTAGGCCGAAGCCTTTTCATAAATCATATCACTGGCCGAAGCCTTTACTGTAAGTGGTATGGCCCATAGGCCCATTTCAATATCACATGTAATATCAATGAATGTATGCAAGCCCATTTGGAGAGACTACTCAACCCACCATCCGCTACTCTCCACCCGTACCAACCAACACACCATGCGGGGAATAACTCAACCCACCCAACCAAACTCTCCACTGGCAGCATGGCTGCTTGATCATATAACTGGAGGACTAGCCTCTTTTAATAACTGGGGCAAAGTCCTTTTTGATAAACTAGGGCAAAGCCCTTTTCGGTAAACTGGGGCATAGCCCTTTTAGCACTTCCTCCATTTATAAAACCCAACCCATGCAACATGTCATGTATGCAAAATGTCATGCCCATATTTGAATCAAACAATCACAGTCAAGTCATTCATATCACCAACATATATTCACAATCAAATCTATCAACCACACAGTCCAAGTCAGTCACTTGCCCACAAGGGCAAAACAGTCGTTTTTCATATTATAAGGGTAATTTCATAATTTTACCAAATATCAGGGTTTTCCATGTTCATTAACAATTATCAATATTTTCGAGTGTTTAAACAATGATCTTTGACCCACTTTATCAAATTCGGGCTTTTGGGCCCAAAACCCCTAATGGGCCCTACAAATGCTTATTTAGCCCACTAAGCCTGCTTAATCCAAATTTTACAACAGTACTAACCGTGTTAACATGCAACTTTTCTAGATTCCATTTTCTATCAGTTTTACCCAAATGGGCCTGAAAGCCCATTGGGCCCGATTCCAGCCCATTAAGGCCCAACTTACCATCGTGCACAAAATTGCGCTCTTACCTACTCCATCGATTCAAACACCGATCATATCGTATCTATTGTATCTTTAAGCAAAGGCAAAATCACAAGTTTCGAAATGCCGAAATTTTAGCATTTCGGCTTTTCGGCGAATATTAATCTAAGCTACGCGAGGGTTATTACACACCTGTTATGGGTTGAAGTTGAAACGTTTCTAAAATCAATCACCTGCGATAACCACCACCTATCACTCAAACTTAACTAATCCAATATCAATATATGTAAATCCTAAACACATCAATCATACAAAACATAAGGACATATTTGTCATTTTACCATACAGGGGTATTACGGTTACTTTACCCTACAGAGGCTTTACGGTCTTTTTACCTATTAGGGGTATTTTAGTCATTTCATCCTACAAGGGTGTTTTGGTAAATGTACAAACCAAGGGTATTTTAGTAATTTTGTAAACCAATGGTATTTCTATAAATTTTAAAAAGTTAAGGGTATTTCTGTATTGTGTAAATCAGGGGTATTTTGGTAATTTTACAAATTGAGGGTATTTCAATAATTTCATAAACCAGTGGTATTTTGGTAATTTTACAAACTAAGGGTATTTTGGTAATTCTACCCTATAGGGGTATTTCAGTAATTTCACAGTCGAGGGTAAAATGGTAATTTTGTAAATCAAGGGTAAAACAGTAATTCTGTAAATCAAGGGTAAAACAGTAATTCTATAAATCGAGGGTACTTTGGTAATTTTACAAGTCGAGGGCATTTCTATAATTGGTAAATTAAAGTATTCTAAATAGGGATAACAATACGAATGGCCCTAAAGCCCATTCTCGGCCCAAATGGGCCCACACGCTCGTGTGGCCCTTTTAGCCCAAATCTAGCCACAAATATGAGATTCACCTAGCCTAGTCCAATATTTACTACACAATCAAACAACTTATCTAATTGGGCTCGTAGGCCCATTGGGCCCACATGGCCCCTTTCGGCCCATCGCGTCCCAAAGTATCCATCCTACAGCTAAAGTAGTGTGGAATACACACCTGATAGGAGACTGGAGTTAATCCACGCTCTGAGCACTCTTAGCCGACACCCAACCCAAACGAGCACGCCATACAGTGAAAGGGATCAGCCAAGAAAGGTACCTTTACTCTCCTCATGGTTCTCTCTATTTAAAGCCAGCTTTGCATCCACTCTTATGTTAGCTTCCCGATATGGGATCCTTCCAACATCAGAGTTTAAATTCAACACCAACTCTTGCCGCCCCCTGTTAGAAAAATAAATGCTCTTTGATTGCAATGAGTTTCGAACCCTAGACCTCCTTGCCAACTCTATGATGCCACCTTGCCACTTCACCACAGGCTCTTTTTGTGTCATATTTTATCCCCAATTAATTATAAGGTTTAAAGGCCAGAGTCTAGGTTCCCTTAAAAAACAACAGAATAAATTGCAAGAGCCAAGGCTTGAAACCAGGCTCCCATACAACCTTAATTACGCCACTTCCACTAGACCACATTGCTCCTTGTGTCATTTATTTAACACAATAATTTAAAAGGCCCTCATCCAAGCATCCAGGTTTTTTTCACTTAATACCAAAATTTTTCCTAAAGCCCAAGTTTGAACCCAAGATTTCTCCAACACTTCTCAAAGCCATTAACCACTAACGCAAACATTTAATTGTTTCATTTCATTTCAGAATTAAATACCTATATACAACCTCCTTACGGACCCCCACTCAAGGGCCAATACTTCTAGGCCCAAATTTGGGGTGTTACAAATCTACCCCCCATAAAGAAATTTCGTCCTTGAAATTTTCCACTCTCAGACTACACCACCACACATCTGCTGCACACTCTGGTACTAATAATACTAACATACACCCAAAACATTTGTCCATCGGAGCGGATAGATTTCACATGCAACCAATTTCTACATTTCCAGAACACACACCAAATAAATACTAAAAATAAATTCAAGCGTTACAGTTTACTCTAACTAGAGAGTTCCAGTATAATGCTACTATCTATAGTGGTTTCTCAATATAGCATTTCAATCTATAACAGTAAATAGAGTTAGAGAACTTACAGATTTGGTACCGGAGACTCGATGTGCCACACTTCCAGTAACATCTTTTCAGAAACAAGTCAAGTTTCATTGATAAATTTCAAAACAAAATTTTAGAAAAACTCTTTTCAAACCCTAATTTTGAAAAAAGAAAAAAAATAACAATAATTTTTTTCTACCCATACCACAGCCGAGTTTTGTAATCTGGCTCTGATACCAATAAATGTAACACCCCAAACCCGACCCAGATGTTATTGCCGGATCCGACGTGTCATATTGAAGTTTTTAAGAATACCCATGCCTCTTTCAACGTCTTTCTTAGTGTTTTAAAAGATAGTCTTTGCTAAGTTAATAAAGTGAATGGAAGTCATGCACCGGTAGGTATCCAAAGCAGAGGAGGTGAGCCATGACGGCCGCTAAGTACCAAGCTCTTGATTGGATCCAATCCTAGACATGCCCACAACCATTGCCACACTTTGGTGCGAGGTTAGGTTTTGAGAAAAATGAGTTGGAATTCATTTAAGTAGATATTTTTGATAAACCAATTAATTGTTTCGTTGCGTTATTTTGAAAACAATTATCATTTTGGAAACGCGCCCTAAGTCTAACCCATTTTGGATTGTTATTAGTAAAATATAGGGTATAAAATAAAATAATCCCAGAAAAATAATTAAAATGGCCTTATTACAACCCAAAACCAAATAATAACATTAATTAAGATAAAACTTATATAAAAAATAAACCGGTTACTTATTGCAATTAAAAGAAACAGAAACAGTAGTGTGGCCATCTCCGAGTCCCTCACAGCTCCAAACCATCTAAGCTTAGGGATTACCTGCACAGTTAGAAACGGGGTGAGTTTACGAAAACTCAGTGTGTAATCCCTAACAACAAACAAACAATGAATAACACAGTGTTAGTACAATCTGGGCCAAAGCCCTATTCAATAACAGTAAAGTCTGGGCCTTAGCCCTTAAACAGTAGCAATATGGGCCTAAGCCCTAATTCAGTCTCGACATATACTGGGCCGAAGCCTTTTCATAAATCATATCATTAGGCCGAAGCCTTTTCATAAATCATATCACTGGCCAAAGCCTTTACTGTAAGTGGTATGGCCCATAGGCCCATTTCAATATCACATGTAATATCAATGAATGTATGCAAGCCCATTTGGGGAGACTACTCAACCCACCATCCGCTGCTCTCCACCCGTACCAACCAACACACCATGTGAGGAATAACTCAACCCACCCAACCAAACTCTCCACTGGCAGCATAACTTCTTTATCATATAACTGGAGGCCTAGCCTCTTTTAATAACTGGGGCACAACCCTTTTCGGTAAACTGGGGCATAGCCATTTTAGCACTTCCTCTATTTATAAAACCCAACCCATGCAACATGTCATGTATGCAGAATGTCATGCCCATATTTGAATCAAACAATCACAGTCAAGTCATTCATATCACCAACATATATTCACAATCAAATCCATCAACCACACAGTCCAAGTCAGTCACTTACCCACAAGGGCAAAATAGTCATTTTTCATATTATAAGTGTTTTCCATGTTCATTAACAATTATCAATATTTTCGAGTGTTTAAACAATGATCTTTGACCCACTTTATCAAATTCGAGCTTTTGGGCCCAAAACCCCTGATGGGCCCTACAAATGCTTATTTAGCCCACTGAGCCTGCTTAATCCAAATTTTACAACAGTACTAACCGTGTTGACATGCAACTTTTCCAGATTCCATTTTCTATCAGTTTTACCCAAATGGGCCCGAAAGCCCATTGGGCCCGATTCCAGCCCATTGAGGCCCAACTTACCATCGTGCACAAAATTGCGCTCTTAACTGCTCCATCGATTCAAACACCAATCATATCGTATCTATTGTATCTTTAAGCAAAGGCAAAATCACAAGTTTCGAAATGCCGAAATTTTAGCATTTCGGCTTTTCGGCGAATATTAATCTAAGCTACGCGAGGGTTATTACACACCTGTTATGGGTTGAAGTTGAAACGTTTCTAAAATCAATCACCTACGATAACCACCACCTATCACTCAAACTTAACTAATCCAATATCAATATATGTAAATCCTAAACACATCAGTCATATGGAACATAAGGACATATTTGTCATTTTACCATACAGGGGTATTACGGTTACTTTACCCTACAGAGGCTTTACGGTCTTTTTACCTATTAGGGGTATTTTAGTCATTTCATCCTACAAGGGTGTTTTGGTAAATTACAAACCAAGGGTATTTCAGTAATTTTGTAAACCAATGGTATTTCTATAATTTTTAGAAAGTCAAGGGTATTTCTGTAATTATGTAAATCAGGGGTATTTTGGTAATTTTATAAGTTGAGGGTATTTCGGTAATTTCACAAATCAGTGGTATTTTGGTAATTTCACAAACTAGGGGTATTTTGGTAATTCTACCCTATAGGGTATTTCAGTAATTTCACAATCAAGGGTAAAACAGTAATTTGTAAATCGATGGTAAAACAGTAATTCTATAAATCAAGGGTAAAATAGTAATTTTATAAATCAATGGTACTTTGGTAATTTTACAAGTCGAGGGCATTTCTGTAATTGGCAAACTAAAGGATTCTAAATAGGGATAACAATACGAATGGCCCTAAAGCCCATTCTCGACCCAAATGGGCCCACACGTTCGTGTGGCCCTTTTAGCCCAAATCTAGCCACAAATATGAGATTCAACTAGCCTAGTCCAATATTTACTACACAATCAAACAACTTATCCAATTGGGCTCGTAGGCCTATTGGGCCCACATGGCCCCTTTCGGCCCATCGCGGCCCGAAGTAGCCATCCTACAGCTAGAGTAGTGAGAAATACACACCTAATAGGAGACTGGAGTTAATCCATGCTCTGAGCACTCTTAGCCGACGCCCAACCCAAACGAGCACGCCATACAGCGAAAGGGATCAGCCAAGAAAGGTACCTTTACTCTCCTCATGGTTCTCTCTAGTTAAACCCAGCTTCGCATCCACTCTTATGTTAGCTTCCCGATGTGGGATCCTTCCAACATCAGAGTTTAAATTCAACACCAACTCTTGCCACCCCCTGTTAGCAAAATAAATGCTCTTTGATTGCCATGAGTTTCGAACTCTGGACCTCCTTGTCAACTCTATGACGCCACCTTGCCACTTCACCACAGGCTCTTTTTGTGTCATATTTTTTCCCCAATTAATTATAAGGTCTAAAGGCCAAAGTCCAGGTTCCCTTAAAAAAAAATAGAATAAATTGCAAGAGCCAAGGCTTGAACCCAGGCTCCCATACAACCTTAATTACGCCACTTCCACTAGACCACATTGCTCCTTGTGTCATTTATTTAACACAATAATTTAAAAGGCCCTCATCCAAGCATCCGTGTTTTTTCACTTAATACCAAAATTTTGCTAAAGCCCAAGTTTGAACCCAAGATTTCTAATACTTCTCAAAGCCATTAACCACTAAAGCAAACATTTAATTGTTTCATTTCATTGCACAATTAAATACCTATATACAACCTCCTTACGGACCCCCACTCAAGGCCCAATACTTCTAGGCCCAAATTCATGGTGTTACAAGAGATGTCATTTGCTGCAATGTTTACACTCGAGTTGATTTGATCTGACATTCCCCACACTAGCTACTGAGGTAGCTCTCGAGCTCATAGGTGGTCTACTGTGACCCCGTCTAGAATAACCCGAAGTGGCTTTGGAATGACTGAAATCATCTTAGAACTTCTTTGGTGCCGACTAGAATGATTTACCAGATGTTCTTTTATGTGTATCTCTAGCTTCAAAGTCAGGTTTTCTTTTCTCTTTCCCAAGCTCTTCAGCTTTGCAGGCTCGCTCAACTAATACCACGAACTCTTTTATCTCAAGTATGCCAACTAACAGTTTAATGTCTTCATTCAGCCCATCTTCAAATCTTTTACACATTATGGCTTCGGTAGAAACACACTCTCGGGCATATCGACTGAGTCTCACAAATTTCCACTCATACCCTGTCACGGTCATCCGACCCTATTTCAGCTCCAGAAATTTTTTTTGCTTTTGATCAATAAATCTTTGGCTGATATATTTCTCATGGAACTCAGTCTGAAAGAATTCCCAGGTCACCCACTCTTTCAGAACCACTGATACTAGAGTATTCCACCAGTGATATGCTATGTCTCGAAGCAAATATATGGCACATTTCAAACACTCATCTAGAGTACAGGACAGCTCATCAAACACATGGATAGTATTATCAAGCCAAAACTCAGCCCGCTCAACATCATCATCATCAGTAGCTTTAAACTCTTCAGCCCCCTGTTTTCTGATTTTATATACAGGTGGCTTATATAATCTCAACGGATCACTTACTTGTGGTACAACAGGCATCGAAGATGGATTAGTCGGGGGTGGAGGTTGTTGTGCAGCCGGGTTAGTCCGGATATATTGAGTAAACCAGTCAATCATCATTTGGTAGAAGGCTTGTCTAGCCTCTCCTTCCTGGTTACTCGAAATCGGTCGAGAATCAGCTTGCGCTGTCCTTTGCATGGGAGCAGGCGCTACACTCTCAACATCATCAGCTACTGCTCTATCGGGATCCATTTACTATATGAAAACACATTTTCAAATGTCAAAAGTCATCACACTATCACAGTATATAATTATGGCATGTATAGCTAGACTCACACACACTACGTTAGTCCTAGAACCGACTAAACTGTAGCTCTGATACCAATTAAATGTAACACCCGTAACCCGTATCCGTCACAGGAATAGGGTCATAAGGCATTACAGAATAAAAACACGATATTGAACAATTATATATAAATATATATATATAAACAAGTCTCAAAAATTAATCAAAATTTATTTCATAGATTAACACAACTTTTAAATTTGAACATTTCATTTCATATTTATATAGTCACGTCATTCACATGCAACAATATAAAATATAACATTTAAAAGATTAAAGCATATACGGATTTTTATCAAAGATTAAAACATAAATCCAAACTATTATCCAACTATTATAACATATGAATATACCTTGACTTTTCAAATTAACTATTGATATCATTACTCAATTCAAATTCAAGTATTATTTGAATATTTAATATCAATAGATTTATAATTAAAATCACCTTTCAATACAGTCTTCAAGCAAATTTCTTTATAGATAATTATTGAGTGACTAACCCAATTAGTACCAAATATCCAAATCATAACAACCACATAGGTCACATAATAATGCCGAACGTTTATACATACTAATACCATGTAATAGTTTAATTATGAAACTAACTTATATGACTTAAAAGAATGTTTTGTTATGGTGACCGAATAATAATAACAAAATACCTATATTTAATACTTATCAACTAACATGGGTCATAATCAAATTACCAATCACTTTAATCCAATCATTTGTTTCACAAATATATAATTCAAATAATACATCAAGCCAACTAATCAATCATACCAATCATTACAAGAAATTTATATATACATTTTCACTTCAATACAACCAACCCAAATTGATCAACCCCCATTCGATTATACATATATAAAAACCATGACCGAAATATCATATTCTTAGATATGTATATAAGCAATAGCCTAATCATAAACAAATTCCAAATACCAAATTCACAAGCATTTATGCTCATGCATAACCTTAGCCAAATTATGCTCAAGTATGTTTAAAGTTATTCACCACTTCAAGCATATATTGTCTACCACAATTACCATGCATTCATAATACGTAGCATTATAACTAAGATGTACTTAAACCATAGACAAAACAACTAAATTCAAACACAAAGCTAAGCCATTTTCGCATGGCCTTTATACAAACACTTTTCAAAATAACTAACTCCAAAGCTAGCCTATACATGCCATAATATTGAGTTTAGCTTATAAGGTACCAAAATAGTAGATAGTGTGATGAACTTTGCTGACGATCCCCGAGCTCGTAGCTTGACTCCAAAATTTATAAACAGAGACACAAATATACACAGAGTAAGCTTTTTATAGCGTAGTAAGTTATAAGCAAATGAGTAACTTAATAACATCATCAGCTTAATTAAATTAGGCTTAAGTATATCGTCTAAACCCATTCAAATTCCAACATATAAAGCTCACATTATAAATATAAATATTCATTCATAAAGTCACTTTGACTGAATGCTCACATCATCAAATTAACATATTACCATTTAACTCCCAAAGCCAAATAATCATTATTAGCCTAGTTCAAATACACACAAGCACACACAAACTCATGAGTCACAATATAATTTCATATACATATATAATTTATGTAACCAAATTCACATAATCACGCATGCAAAATTTTAAGGCTCATTCCATTTATAATCTCAAGACCGAATACACTTACCTTATTTAAGGTAATGAAAAGCTAATTCATACCTGGCCATTTAGCTCATTTTACACATTCGAACACAACTTATCTATGGCCAAAGAACCATTTGGAATTGATAGGAAACTCGAATAATCACACATATCGTACAATGCCAACGTTCTAGACGTAGTTTTACATGTAGCCACATATCGATGCCACTATCCCAGACAGGGTCTTACTTGTACACATATATCAGAGTCACATATCGATGCCATGGTCCTACTCGCACACATATATCTGAATCCTATGTCATGACATATGTATCCTAACTATTCTTAAGGTTCATACCGGACTTTCAGACATCGTAACTCGATCGAAACGAACTCGAAAATGTAGCAGCCAAGCTTATTCATATTCGACCATAATATATATAGCCATAATATATATAAATTCATACATTTCATTTCAGCATATATATTTAACATTTAACTACAATTAAGCATGTCTATTTGCTTACAAACTTACCTCGGACGATACAAAACGGAACAGGGCAACTAGTCGACAACTTTCGTTTTCCCCCGGTCCAAATCCGATTTCTTTGGTTCTTGATCTAAACGTATTAAAATTAAGCTCATTCAAACATATTTTCATTCAATTTAGTCCAAAAACACATAAATGGGAAAATTACCATTTTACCCCTAACATTTACACTTTTTACAATTTAATCCCTATTGCACAAGACACAAAATATACAAAATTTCAATATACCCATGTTGGGCCAAATTTTAACCATGCTCAAACAAGTCCATATATTTCATTTATTTTACATTTTAGTCCCTCAAATTATTATTTTTGCAATTTAGTCCTAATTACTCAAAATCATCAAAAACTCCAATACAAAACATGTTAATCTAAAACATATCTTTCATATTTCATCATCAAACAACAAAAATCACAAGCTCTCATCAAAGGCATAACTCAAAATATTCACCAAAATAAAAAATTGAAGCATGAGTTTGTAGTACTCGAAGCAACGATCTCAAAAACGTAGAAATTATCAAAAACCGAGCTAAACTCATAACTTTATTGAGCTTTAAAGATGGTCGAACCCTAGCTCTTATTCTTTTGTCTAGATTCAGCAATGAAGAAGACAATGAACAAAATAATTTAATTATGTTATAATATGATATATTATAACATGTTTTTCAATTTACTATTTTAACCTTTATTATAAAATTATACTATAATGTTTAATATGTCCTTAGCCGTCCACCCAATTTAATGATGGCCCAATTACAACATAAAGGCTTCATATTAAAAAGACATTAACAATTCGGTCCTCACACATTAAGCTATCAAGTTTTCATTTTACGCGACTAAGTCCTATTATTTAATCGGGCACCTAAACAACAAAATTAAATCGCGGAAATTTCAGACATGCTAATCCACACAATTTTAAAATATTTTTTTGACTCAGATTCGTGGTCCCAAAACCACCATTCGAATTAGGGTCTAAATCGGGTTGTTACAGTAAGCTTTCAAAAGCTTAGTAAGCCATATACAAATAAACTTAACACTTTAAACATAAATGCATCATTGAATTACATATACTCCATGGCCAAATACCATCCCAAAATACATAGTTGATATACTTTTCACATAATCCAATTCATTTACACATATAACATACTTTCTCATACTTATAACTTGTAACACCCCTAACCCGTATCCGTCGCCAAATTACGGTTACGAGGCATTGCCGATCAAATTACCACTCAATACGGTCATACAATTCAATCATGCACATAGTAATATTAACTCCTTTACAAATTTTTTTTTGATTAAGTTTAACCAAATATAATCATGCATTTTATTTTATTCCAATACATGCGCATATTATACTTAATATGCAATATCACATGGCAAATAAACCAAAACACATTCGGTATAATCAACCTCACCAAATGATCAAGTATAAAATTTTTAAACATCAATGTCATGTACTCATTTTACCTAATTAATATAAACCATTTTAAAACACATACTACTAATCAAAGTATAATCAATTTACAAATTTAATAATCTAAATTAAACTATTTCTACGGCATAGTAAACACATATATTTTACACATAAATAATCTTTATAATAAGACCAATACAACAAATTTAACATTAACATTTTACTAAACACTTGACTAAATGATTTAAACTATCATTGCCAAATCACAAAGTTGATTATAATCATCATATATAATTTCATCACATAACCAAATACACAACACTTTATAAACAGTTTCCAAATTGATTCATATATCAAACACACCTCATATAAGTACCATGAAACCTAATTCCCCACATGAACATATATCATGATCAAATCTATATAATCATAAACATTATTTCTAGCCGTTTGGATCCGAACCTATAAAGCCAATTTACAATCAAATATATATCCATCATTTTACCTCATCACCAAGCCATATTATACAATCATCCAGCACACATTATACCATATTTGATACTTCCAAAATAAGTTTAAGTCATTATAATCAAGCCATTTTCGCATGGCTATATATATAAATATACAAACTTCAAAACCAAATATATATATAAATATGCAAACTTTAACATTATAATCAAGCCATTTTCGTATGGCTATATATATAAATATACAAACTTCAAAACCAAATATATCAAAACAAGCCTATACATGCCACATAACCAAATCTCAAAGCATTAGTTACCAAAATGATAATTGGATAGTGTGATGACGTCTCCAACAACTTCCAACTCGAGCAATTCACTGAAACTCTAAAGACATAGGAAAAACACACCGAGTAAGCTTCGAGAGCTTAGTAAGTCATAAGCAAATAAATAACTCAATATTAATATCAACTTAGTTTAATCAAACTAATTTAAACTATCATGATCACATTTATTTTCAAGCTCACAATTTCATATATAACATATACTTCCATGTACAAATTTTACCTTGACCGAATATACATGTATCTATTATCAAAATAACTTACCCTTTCAAAGCAATATTATCAATGTATATATAACCTAATATTTAAACTCTTATATACATATCTTCATAAAGCAAACCATAATAACACATATATATACATAATATGTGGTCGAATATATATTTTACAATTGCCAAATATGAAAACATATACATTTCATTTACAAAATCACTGTACTTTTCATTTGGCCAATTATAGATTTTCCTATACATATATACTCTCATTTATGTCATGAATACATAAGTAAACCGAATGTATACTTTCACATATGCATACATATAATTCACAATAACATATAACATTTATATAATTAATTTGAACATTCCACTTGCCATAATTTCATAATTTAGTATGAATACATACCTGAGCCTTTTAAATCGATTTTTCATGCGTCAGAAAATAGCATTACATAACATTTTTATCACATATCTTTCAGCCAATTTACCTGCATTTCAAATAAGTAAACCACATTCATATACATTATCACTTTAGCTCATTTAACACATTTGATTACTTTTACCGTTGTTCACATAAAATTTGCTAGGCATAAAGCCTAGTATAATACACCAAGACAGAGCACGCTAGGCAATAAGCCTGATATAATACACCGCATATAAAGCTCGCTAGGCAATAAGCCCGATATAATACACCAAGCACAAAGCTCGCTAGGCAATAAGCCTGATTTAATACACCGGCACAAAGCCCGCTAGGCAATAAGCCTGATTTAATACACCGCACAAAGCTCAAGAGGCAATAAAGCCCGAATATCAATGATACAAATTCGGTCTTACACATAATTCATATTTCAAAAATCCTAATTATTTCTTAATGTTCATATTAAGCTTTTCAAACATCATATCTCAATTGAATCGAACTTGTTCCCAAATCTCATAAACATTTATACATTCGGCTATAACTAATAAAAATTCACACAATTAAATTCAGCATATAAAGATCATATACATTCAAATTTTAAAACGTTTATTGCTTATAGACTTACCTCGAACAATGGTAATCGAAACAAGACGACTAATCGACCACTTTGATTTTCCCCCTAATCCAAATCCGAATTCCACTTTTGCCAATCTAATTAATATCAAAATTAACTCACTTATTCAACATTTCATTAAATTTTATCTAAGGACACATAATCTGGGCATTTTGCATTTTATCCCTAACATTTCACATTTTTACAATTTAGTCCCTATTTCAAAATAACACAAATTACTCAAAATTTCATCAAACCCATGTTAGGCCAAATTTATCTTAGGTCTCTAACAACCCATTTCTTTTATTTATTTCACGTTTTGACCCCTCAATTTACTAATTTCTAAATTTAGTCCTTAATACACATTTTTATCAAAAATCACTTAATTAAACATGAAAATCAAACATCAAAGATTTATTATTCATCATCAAACAAAAATTTCATCACATAATAAACAATGGAAAATCTCAAATTCTTCATTAAATTACTCGAAGCAACGATCTCAAAAACGTAAAAATTATCAAAAATCGAGTAAAACACATACCCGAATTAAGCTTCCAAAGGTGTCGAATATTCAAAGCTTCCAAACTCATCTTTTTCTTTTCACATTTGGCTATGGAGAAATATGATAGCATAAAAAGACAAAAAACATGGTTTTTGATTTATTTAATTAAACTTTTTTAACATATTACCATTTTACCATTAAAATAAATTCATATTTACACAAATGCCAAACCAAATATCATCCACTATCTTATAAATGGGCTATTTACCATTTAAGGCCATCATATTAAAAAGCCAAGACCAATTGACACCTTTAACTAATAGCATACAACTTTTACGTTTTACGCGATTTAGTCCTTTTTATTAAATCGAGCACACAACGATAAAATTTTCGTACGAAAATTTCACACATATCAATTCACATACTTTAAACACAAAAAATAATATTAAAATATTTTTTTGGCTCGGATTCGTGGTCCCGAAACCACTGTTCTTACTAGGGTCTAAACCGGGCTGTTACATAACATATATCATCACTTGTACATATACTTACCTTTTATTCTCAAACATAGTATACATTTCGAACGTACCTGAATCGGATACATATCTTATATAATCATTTGTTTCTCGGAATGCTCGTTGAACCATTCAAAATTATAAGGTATTTGGATAGCTCAGAAAGCTCATACAATGCCAACGTCCCAGACGTGGTCTTACTTGTAATCAAATATCGATGCCACTGTCCCAGACAGGGTCTTCCACGAAATCAAATACGATGCCAACGTCCCAGACGTGGTCTTACACATAAGTCATAAGTTGATGCCAACGTCCCAGACGTGGTCTTACAAGAAAACACATATCGGATCCTATGTCATGACATATGTATCCTAACTATTCCTAAGGTTCGTACGGGGCTTTTCGGATGTCAGAACTTTGTCGATACTCTCTAGGATATCTCATATTCACTTCTTAATCTATTCATCATTCTTCAATAGCATATAAGCACAAATAAATCATTTCAAACACATTTATTTGTATACAGACTTACCTCGTACGGATTCGGACGAATGGAGTCGGCTACTCGACGACTTTCGTTTTCCCTCGATCTAATTCTGTTTTCTTTTGTTCCTGATCGATATAAATTTAAATTTAACCCATTCAAACTCACATTCATTCAAATCAATCCAAAAAAAACATATTTAGGGCATTTTACAAATTAGCCCTCACATTTTCACATTTTGACACTTTAGTCCCTAATTCACAAAATAACAAAATACACATAATTTCATTGCACACATGTCTAGCCGAAATCTCATAGTGCTCATACAAGTCCACATCTTTCTTTTATTTCTCATTTTAGTCCCTCAATTTACAATTTCACAATTTAGCCCATTTTACTCAAATTCATCAAAAATTCAAAGACAAAATATAGCAACCAAACACATATATTTTATTTTCCAACAACTAACATCACAAACCTCACAATTTCATCAATGGCATATTTCAAATCATCAACAAAATTAGAAATTAATACATGGGCTTAATAGTATACAAAGCAACGATCACAAAAACATAGAATTTATCAAAAACCGACCAAAACACATACCTTAATCTTCAAATTTCCTAGCCAAACCCTAACTCAATCTTTTTATTTCTTATTTCTTTGATTTTTGGCAAGAAGATGAACATAAAACCTAATTTTCAAACATTTGTTTTATTTAATATAACATTAATAAACATTTTACCATTTTACCCTTGCATTAAAACATTAATAAGCCATTATATTAAGGCCATTAATGTCCACTTACATGTTCAATGGTCAAATAACAATATAAGGACCTCTCAATTATAAAGACATAGCAAATAGGCACTTTAGCAAATAGAACACATCTTTTATATTTTACGCGATTAGGTCCTTTATCAAATTGAGCACACAAACGATTAAATTTTCATACGAAACTTTCACACATGTCAATTCACATATTATAAGCATAGAAAATAATATTTAAATATTTTTTTGACTTTAATTTGTGGTCCTGAAACTACTATTCTGACTAGGGTCTAAACCAGACTATTACAACTCCCCCCCAAGGGATTTTTGTCCTCGAAAATCTTACCGTTAAACAGATTCGGATATTGTTGTCTCATAGCATCTTCAGGCTCCCACGTGGCCTCTTTAATATCGTGTCAATGCCATAATACTGTAATTAACAAAATTTCTTATTTCATAGTTCTTTAACCTGAGCCAAAATACGGATTAGTTCTTTATCATAGGTCAAATCAGATTGAATCTCTATCTCAGATGGAGGAATCACATGCGAAGGATCAAATCTATATTGTCAAAGCATCGATACGTGAAACAAATTACAAATCTTTTCTAGCTTAGGTGGCAAGAACAATTAAAAGCAAACGGCCCGATACGTTCGATAATCTCATACGGCCGGATGAACCTTGTGACAGCCCTAAAGTGACCCTAGTCGGAAAGAAGTTTCGGGACCGCTAAACCGAGTCACCAAATTATTTGAATATGATATTTATTGTCTAAAATATGTGAATATGAATGTGTGAAAGTTTTAAGCTTCGATTTAGTCGATTGCATGTGAATTCAGCTAATAGGACTTATGTGTGACACTTTTGAAATGTGATAGGTTAATCTATAAGGATCTATTAGTGCATGTAATAAAAGGGTGGACTTGCATGTCAATTTCCCCCTTAATTTAGTAGTGTCCGGCCATGACAAGGAAGGAGGACAAAATGTTATGGGCAAAACATGTCATAAACATGTTATGTTAGTGATTTATGTTAGGAAAAATAAAATAAGGAGTATGGGTAATAAAATAATAATGGAAAGGTAAATGATGATGAAAAAAATTGTCTCATCCATGTTCCCCCCCCATTGCCGTGAATTGAAGAAAGAAAACAAAAAAAAAAGTGTGTTCATTCTTGAACATCTTTGGCCGAATAGAGGAAAGAAAGGAAGGGGAAGAGCTTGAGAAAATCGGCTATGGTGGTTTGCTAGACTAAGGTATGTTTGATGTTGTCCTTGAGATTCATGCATGTTTTTAGTTGTTAGTTTGAGTTCTACCCAGCCCATGGTTTAAATCTTTGCTATGAGATGGAGATGATATTCGGCCATGGGTGTTGTCTTCTTGGTTGATGTTTGATGTTGTGGTGATAAGGCATGAAGATGAGTTAAGTTTCGGCTAAGGTGGATTTGTGTTGATGTCATTTGCATGCTAAGTGTGAAGCTTTGTAATGATACATGTGATGGTGATTGATGACTCTTGGATTTTCTTTTTGGCATTTTTGAGTTAGACATTAAGTTCTTTGTGTAACCCATGACCAAAATTGAATGGTATGGTGTCTTGATGCATTCGCCATGGTAGAAAATAGATGTGAAATGGTAGTAAGGTGAAGTGCAAAATGTTAGTGTTTGATTTACTAGTGTATATAGTTGTACTAGCCGAGTTTTGAAATTGAAAAAAAGGCTTGAGCACCATGTATGGTATTGAGATTGTTTGAGTAAATTCATAGTCATTTATATGATGAATTCGGTTGTAGATATACATGCTTGAATAAGATGCACGCATGAATGAATAGATGGATTGGTGTTGCATGTGTTCGGTTATAGGTAAGCATGATGATGAATCTATCTTGACTTGGATAATCGGCTCAGGGAGAAATTGCTAAAGTGCTTAGTAATTGATATTAGGTTAATGATGTGTGTTTTCGGTCATAAAGGTGCACATGAGGAAATGTTAGATTAATTGTATTAAATTAATCAATGTGATTAAAATGCGATGACCATTTTGTATTTGAGCTAAAAGTGGCCATATGGCCTATCAAACTCCTTGTCATATTCGCCATAAGCTAGCATAATGAGACTTTAATAAGTTAAATTTGTTTGAATTAGCTCAAGAGCTTAGAGGACCAAAGTTGGATAAGGGAAAGGAAAAAGGGATCGAATAGTCATGAAATCGTTCGACAACATCCGAGGTAAGTTTTGAGTAACGAGACTTAGTTTACGATTTGATTAAGTCATGACGTATGAGCATAACCATTATACGGTGATATGATGATTCTACTTGAATTATATGTTGAGTTAATTAGTCTATATGTATGACGGTAGCCGTATGTGCATAGAGATCGTGCCATAAAGCAAACTAAACCATGTTTGTTTGTATGCGGCTAGTGAGCCGAAAATGGGATTGCTTAATACGTGACTTGTGTTTGAACTCTAATTATGAAAATGAAATATAGATGTGTCATGACTTATTGATATGTGCATGAATATTTGGATGATAACCTGCTAAGTCCCAAGGCATTTATGCTAGTGACTAGTTCCTGCTAAGTCCCAAGGCATTTGTGCGAGTTACTATATCCTGCTAAGTCCCAAGGCATTTGTGTGAGTTGCTATATCCGGCTAAGTCCCGAAGGCATTTGTGCGAAGTTGCTATATCCGGCTAAGTCCCAAGGCATTGGTGCGAGGTACTATATCCGGCTTTGTCCCAAGGCATTCGAGCGAGTAGTTATATCCGGTTAAATCTCAAGGTACTTGGCTTGGGAATGAGCGACCTTGCTGTAATAGTTTCAATTAATACGCCAGTAAAATCCTAGCGATGAGGTATGTTTCAGATATGCATTGAATTAGTTGATCCTTACAAATAGTATTCGCCGATCGATAAATGAGCTCTTGGCCTTTGGCTAAGTTGATCTTTTGTGCATGAATATAAGGGTTGGTAATGTGAAGTAAGTATGATATTGAGAATTTGTGCATATGAAATTATCCGTTTAGCCATATGAATGTTACACTTTAGTTGTGTCAAATTTTATGGCTCAAAACTTACTAAACATTAAATGCTTACTTCGTTTTTTTGAATCTCTGTTTTATAGATTTTGGTTCGTCAGCTATCGGACTCGGGATTGTCGAAGTCGAAGTCGAAGTCGAAGTCGAAGTCGTCCACACTATCAAAGCCCCTTTTGGTACACTTTTGGTTGAACTTTGAAATGGCATGTATAGGACCACCCTTTTTGATGTTGGTCATGTACCTTTCGGTATTGTACAAATTTGGATAGCCATGCGAAAATGGCTTATATATATTTTTGAGCATAATGTTATAATCATTTTGTATGTATATGGTTATTCAGAGGTGTGGATGTGCTTGGAAATGATTGGCCATTGGAATGGTTAATCACGATCATACTTTGTGCTATATATGCTAAAGGGTTAGTTGAATCATGGAAACTATGTAATAGGTAAAGTCTACCTTAAAGGCAGATGCTGACAGCAGCAGTGGTGTGAATTTGAAAAATCACTAAAAATAGTAGGAATGGAATTAAATAGAGAATAAATTATGTAATAGAACCTTGATGAATCTACTTCCATATGGAAGAAACGAAATAGTCATATGAGTCATATTTTAAGGGATATTTAAGTTTTTGTGGGACAGGGCCAGAGTGATTTCTGGATCCCATATCTGACTTTGGAAATTCATTATAAACTAACCAGGGATAATTAGAAGTCAAGCTATATATGTATAGATTTATTTTTGAGTCTAGTTTCACTAGAAACAAACGGTATAAGTATTGAATCCCTGTATAAGGAGTTATCTAAGTCGCAATGCAGGACGGTCAGTGTAGTCGAACCCTGTAATAGGGGAGACTTTAACTAATAAAATATACTAATTGGCTAGACCAAAAATTCTAGAAAAAATTTTGTGGATGGATATATGAGTCTAGTGTCAGGGAAAAATTACGAAACTGATTTTTGAGTTTTGGAACTCAAGATATGATTTTTAAGGTGACAGTGACGCAGTTAGCCAACATGTCTGGAAATTTAAAATGGACTGTGCAAATAAGTGAATTAAGTCTGTTAACCCCTCGTGTCTGACTCCGGCAACGGTCTCGGGTATGGGGTGTTACAATTAAATTGGTATCAGAGCTACGGTTTAGTCGATTCTGGGACTACCGTAATACGTTTGGGTCTAGCTATACATGCCATTTTGTGATTATTTGATAGTGTGGTGATTTCGACATTTGCAAATGTGTTTATTTATAGTAATGGATCCCGATCCCGATCGAAAGGTAGTGATGATCTTGAGAGTGTAGCGCTTTGCTCCGCATAAGGGACAGCGGCATGGACTCTCAACCTATTGCTAGTAATCCGAATAATGAAGCTAGACAAGCTTTTTATAGCGTGATGAATGATTGGTTCAACCAATACATTCGAACTAATACGGCTATTCCACAACCTCCATTCCCAAATAATACCACCCCCGCACCTACAATACCTCTGGTAACTGACCAAATAAGGTCAAATAAGCCCCAGCTGATGAATCCGAAAACACGGGCTACTGAATTTAAAGCTACTTGACAATGATGATCTTGAGCAAGCTGAATTTTGGTTGGACAACACTATTCGGGTACTCGATGAGCTATCTTGCACACCCAATGAGTGCCTAAAGTGTACTATCTCCTTGCTACATGATTCTTCCTACTATTGGTGGAATACGTTGACTTCTGTTGTGCCCAAAGAGCAAGTAACTTGGGAGTTTTTCCAAACCGAGTTTCGGAAAAAGTATATCAGTCAGAGATTCATGGATCAAAAACGGAAGGAATTTCTTGAACTTAAACAAGGTTCCATGTCGGTTACCGACTATGAACGAAAATTTGTGAGGCTTAGCCGGTATGCACGAGAATGCATTTCTTGAAGTCGTGATGTAAACGTTTGAAGATGGATGAATGATGATATAAAGTCGTATGTTGGCATTTTAGAAATCCGAGAATTTGTGGCACTTGTCGAGCGAGCTTGCAAAGCCGAGGAGCTCAGTATGGAGAAAAGAAAAGCTGAGGTGGGAGCAAAGGTGTTTCGTAAGAGGTCTTCGAGGAAGCCCTTCCAACAGTCATCGAAGAAATTTAGAGATGGCGTAGGCCGGTCTAGAGACACTTTGGGCTTTTCTAGACGAGATCGTGATCGACCCCCTGTGGGTACACGAGTCACTTCGATCGCCAGTGTTGGAAATGATCGTCGAGACAGAACGGAGTGCCAATATTGTGGTAAATGGCATTCGGGGAGTTGTAGATTCCATGACCGATCTTGTTACAAGTACGGATCAGTTGACCACTTTATTAAAGATTGCCCGAGGTTGTCTGAACAGAATGTAAACCAGAGTGGGAAACCGGGTGCTACCACTGCTCGAGGTAGACCATCTAGAAACACGGGAAATCCTAGTGGTGATCAGAGAGGATCTAGAGATGCGACAACTAGATCTGAGGCTCGTGCTCCTGCTAGAGCTTATGCTATACGCGCACGCGAGGATGCTTCCTCGCCAGATGTTATTACCGGTACTTTTACTCTCTTTGATACTAAAGTGATTGCTTTGATTGACCCTAGTTCTACTCATTCTTATATATGTGAAACCATAGCATCCAGTAAGACTTTACCTATTGAGTTTACTGAGTTCGTAATTCGGGTGTCAAATCCCTTGGGTCGTTACGTGCTTGTCGACAAAGTGTGTAAGAAATGTCCCCTAGTAATTCGAGGTTCCTGTTTTCCGGCGGACTTGATGCTTTTGCCGTTTGATGAATTTGATGTTATCCTCAGTTTAGATTGGTTGACCGTGCATGATGTGGTTGTGAATGCAAAAGCAAGACTATTGATTTGAGGTGCGCAAATAAGGAGATAATCCGAGTTGAGTCTACGGACTTAAAGGGGTTGCCAGCTGTAATATCATCAATGTTGGCCCAGAAATATGTAAGAAAGGGGTGCGAAGCATACCTTGCGTATGTACTTGATGACAAAGAGTTAGAAAAGAAACTCGAATCTGTGCCGGTGGTTTGTGAATACCCGGATGTTTTTCCCGAGAAATTACCGGGTTTACCACCTGTTCGAGAGGTAGAGTTTGGTATTGAGCTTGTACCTGGGACTACGCCGATTTCGATAGCTCCGTATCGTATGGCACCAATCGAGTTAAAAGAGTTGAAAGCTCAATTGCAAGAATTGACGGATAGAGGTTTCGCCGACCAAGTTTCTCACCTTGGGGTGCACCAAGATTGTTTGTGAAAAGAAGGACGGAACCATGAGGTTGTGCATCGACTATCGTCAGCTGAATAAGGTGACAATAAAGAATAAATATCCGATGCCACGTATTGATGATTTGTTTGATCAACTAAAGGGAGCCTCAGGGTTTTCAAAGATAGATTTAAGATCGGGTTATTATCAGTTGCGAATTCGAGATTCGGATATACCCAAAACTGCTTTCAGAACGAGATACGGTCACTACGAGTTCTTAGTGATGCCGTTTGGGCTCACTAATGCCCCTGCGGTATTTATGGATTTGATGAATCAGATCTTTAGACCGTATTTGGATCGGTTTGTAGTTGTGTTTATTGATGACATCTTGGTTTACTCAAGAGATGAAACCGAGCATGCTGAGCACCTGAGATTAGTGTTGCAGATTTTACGAGATAAGCAATTATATGCTAAGTTCAATAAGTGTGAGTTCTGGTTAAGAGAGGTTAGCTTCTTGGGTCATGTGGTATCCGCAACGGGTATTCGAGTTGACCCGAGCAAGATTTCAGCCATACTTAACTGGGAGCCTCCGAGAAATATTACTGAGGTTCGGAGCTTTTTAGGACTTGCCGGTTACTACCGACAGTTTTTAAAAGGTTTCTCGATGATAGCCACACCAATGACGAAGCTACTTCAAAAAGATGTTAAGTTCGAATGGACGGAAAAATGTCAGAAAAGTTTTGACCAACTGAAAACTTATTTGACTGAAGCTCCAATTCTAGTGCAACCCGAATCAGGCAAAGAGTTTGTCATTTATAGTGATGCCTCCCTACTTGGGTTGGGTTGCGTATTGATGCAAGAAGGTCGAGTTGTGGCCTATGCGTCGAGACAATTAAAGCCACATGAGAAAAATTATCCGACCCATGATCTCGAATTAGCTGCCATCGTGTTCGCCTTGAAAATATGGCGACATTATTTATTTGGTGAGAAGTGCCATGTATATTCGGATCACAAAAGTCTCAAATATTTGATGACTCAAAGAGACTTAAATCTATGACAAAGACGTTGGCTCGAGTTGTTAAAAGATTATGAGCTTGTCATTGACTATCACCCGGGAAAGGCTAATGTGGTTGCGGATGCCTTAAGTTGTAAATCACTTTGTTTGCCTTCTGACGATGAATGTACACTTATGCATTCTATCCGACAATGTGTTAGTGGCGGAATTAAAGGCCAAACCATTGTTGATTCATCAAATTCGTGAAGCTCAGAAAGTTGATGATGAATTGGTTGCAAAACGGGCTGAATGTGTTCCGAATATGGAATCAGAGTTTCAAGTTGATGATGACGATTGTTTGAGGTTCAGAAGTAGGTTGTGTGTTCCAAGTAATTCAGAACTCATTTCGATGATTCTGAACGAAGCTCATTGTAGCCGAATGTCAATTCACCCGGGGAGTACGAAAATGTACAACGATCTGAGACGTCAGTTTTGGTGGCATGGTATGAAACGAGACATTTCCGATTTTGTTTCGAAGTGTTTAATATGTCAGCAAGTGAAGGCGGAACATCAAGTGCATACTGGTTTACTCCAGCCAATCATGGTACCTGAATGGAAATGGGATCGAGTCACGATGGATTTTGTGTCTGGGTTGCCATTGTCAACAAGTAAGAAAGATGCGATTTGGGTTGTTGTTGATAGACTGACTAAGTCGGCTCATTTTATCCCCGTACGTATGGATTTTTCATTGGATAAACTAGCTGAATTGTATGTTTCTCAGATTATGAGATTACACGGGGTACCGATTTATATTGTGTCGGATAGAGATCCGAGATTCACCTCTCGATTTTGGAAGAAATTGCAAGAAGCTTTGGGTACCAAGCTACATTTTAGCACCGCTTTTCATCCACAAACCGATGGTCAATCCGAGCGGATAATTCAGATACTTGAGGATATGTTGAGATGTTGCATCCTCGAGTTTAGTGGTTCATGGGAGCGGTATTTACCTTTGATTGAATTCGCTTACAACAATAGTTTTCAATCAAGTATTAAGATGGCACCTTACGAGGCTTTGTGCGGGCATAAATGTTGTACGCCATTGTTTTGGACCGAGCTCGGTGAAAGTAAAATTTTCGGAGTGAATTTGATTAAGGATGCTGAACAGAAAGTAAAAATAATTCGTGAAAGTCTGAAGGCAGCATCAGATCGTCAGATGTCGTATGCGGATTTAAAACGAAGAGATATTAAATATCAGGTGGGAGATAAAGTGTTTCTTAAAGTTTCGCCTTGGAAAAAGATACTCAGATTTGGCCATAGGGGCAAGTTGAGTCCGAGATTCATTAGGCCGTACAAAATCTCCGAACGAGTTGGTCCAGCTGCGTATAGATTGATTTTGGCCCCTGAACTTGAAAAGATTCACGACGTCTTTCATGTTTCAATGCTTCGACGTTATAGATCTGATCCGTCACACGTAATTAATCCATCAGAGGTTGAAATTCAATCCGACATGAGTTATGAAGAAGAGCAGATTCGTATCCTAGCTCGTGAAGTGAAAGAGTTACAAAATAAAAAGGTTCCTTTAGTAAAAGTGTTATGGCTCAAACACAGGATAGAAGAAGCTACTTGGGAACCCGAGAACTCTATGAAAGAGCGATACCCAAACCTATTTATCGGTAAGATTTTCGGGGACGAAAATTTCTTAAGTGGGGGAGAGTTGTGACAGCCCTAAAGTGACCCTAGTCGGAAAGCGATTTCGGGACCGCTAAACCGAGTCACCAAATTATTTTAATATGATATTTATTGTCTAAAATATGTGAATATGAATGTGTGAAAGTTTTAAGCTTCGATTTAGTCGATTGCATGTGAATTCAGCTAATAGGACTTATGTGTGACACTTTTGAAATGTGATAGGTTAATCTATAAGGATCTATTAGTGCATGTAATAAAAGGGTGGACTTGCATGTCAATTTCCCCCTTAATTTAGTAGTGGCCGGCCATGACAAGGAAGGAGGACAAAATGTTATGGGCAAAACATGTCATAAACATGTTATGTTAGTGATTTGTGTTAGGAAAAATAAAATAAGGAGTATAGGTAATAAAATAATAATGGAAAGGTAAATGATGATGAAAAAAATTGTCTCATCCATGTTTCCCTTCCCCCCCCCCCCCAATTGCCATGAATTGAAGAAAGAAAACAAAAAAAAAAAGTGTGTTCATTCTTGAACATCTTTGGCCGAATAGAGGAAAGAAAGGAAGGGGAAGAGCTTGAGAAAATCGGCTATGGTGGTTTGCTAGACTAAGGTATGTTTGATGTTGTCCTTGAGATTCACGCATGTTTTTAGTTGTTAGTTTGAGTTCTACCTAGCCCATGGTTTAAATCTTTACTATGAGACGGAGATGATATTCGGCCATGGGTGTTGTCTTCTTGGTTAATGTTTGATGTTGTGGTGATGAGGCATGAAGATGAGTTAAGTTTCGGCTAAGGTGGATTTGTGTTGATGTGTAACACCCCGAATTTGGGCCTAGAAGTATTGGGCCTTGAGTGGGGGTCCGTAAGGAGGTTGTATATAGGTATTTAATTGTGCAATGAAATGACACAATTAAATGTCCGCTTTGGTGGTTAATGGCCCTGAGAAGTGTTATAGAAATCTTGGGTTCAAACTTGGGCTTTAGCAAAAATTTTGGTATTAAGTGAAAAAAAAAACTTGGATGCTTGGATGAGGGTTTTTAAATTATTGTGTTAAATAAATGACACAAGGAAGCTTGTAGTCTAGTGGTTGTGGTGTCATTAAGGTTGTATGGGAGCCTGGGTTCAAGCCTTGGCTCTTGCAATTTATTTTGTTTTTTAAAGGAACCGGACTTTGGCCTTTAGACCTTATAATTAATTGGGGATAAAATATGACACAAAAAGCCTTGTGGCTTAGTGGCAAGTAGCATGTGGAGCATTTAAGGGAGGCATAGGTTCAATCCCATGGCAAGCAAAGAGCATTTATTTTGCTAACAGGCGGCAAGAGTTGGTGTTGAATTTAAACTCTAATGTTGGAGGGATCCCACATCAGGAAGCTAATATAAGAGTGGTTGTGAAGCTGGCTTTAAATAGAGAGAACCATGAAGAGAGTAAATGTACCTTTCTTGGTTGATCCTTTCGCTATATGGCGTGCTCGTTTGGGTTGGGCGTCGGCTAAGAGTGCTGGAGCGTGGATTAACTCCAGTCTCCTATTAGGTGTGTATTTATCACTACTCTTGTTGTTGGATGGCTACTTCGGGTCGCGATGGGTCGAAAGGGGCTATGTGGGCCCAATGGGCCTACGGGCCCAATTGGATAAGTTGTTTGATTGTGTAGTAAATATTGGACTAGGCTAGGTGAATCGCATATCTGTGGCTAGGTTTGGGCTAAAAGGGCCACACGAGCGTGTGGGCCCATTTGGGCCGAGAATAGGCTTTAGGCCCATTCGTATTGTTATCCATGTTTAGAATACTTTAGTTTACCAATTACTGAAATGCCCTCGACTTGTAAAATTACCAAAGTACTCCCGATTTACAGAATTACCGTTTTACCCTCAGTTTATAGAATTACTGTTTTACCCTCGATTTGTAAAATTACCGTTTTACCCCCAATTTACATAATTACCGTTTTACCCTCAGTTTACAGAATTACTATTTTACCCTCGATTTACGAAATTCTTGTTTTACCCTCGGTTCTGTAATTCTGTTTTACCCTTGATTTACGTAATTCTTGTTTTACCTCGATTTACAAAATTACTAAAATACCCTTGGTTTGTGAAATTACCGCAATACCCTCAATTTGTAAAACTACCAAAATACCCTGTATGGTAAAATGACGAATATGCCCTTATGTTCTCAGTATGACCGATGTGCTTAGGATTTACATATATTGATATTGGATTAGTTAAGTTTGAGTGATGTGGTGGTTATCGTAGGCGATTGATTTTGGAAACGTTTCAACTTCAACCCATAACAGTGTGTACTAACCTCTAAATAGCTTAGATTAATATTTCTTTGAAAAGTCAAAGCTTCATATTTTAGTGATTCGGAATTAATATTTAGATCTATTTTCACGCACGTTTAAGTTGGATTCACAAAGGATATGGGGTAGGAAGGTATTTGGAACGTTCTTCAACGAGTAGATCTCTTGGTAAGTATTCAACCTTCTTTCCATTTGTATCTTGTGGTTTAAGAAAAGTGAAAACCCTCTCGTCGACTAAGGCTAAAAGGGTTTTAGTGTTATTTGGTTTGTTGGTACTAGTGAGGATTAAAGGCTACCGATCGAGGAGTGTGTGAAAAGCTTGGATCATCGGAGTGACTAAATCTAGTCATCAACTTCTAAAAGGTATGAACCCAAGGGCCATTGTGGATGGTGGCGAATGTGTAAGTGATGATAATAGGTAGTTTTCGATTTGGTTTAATATTAACATGGTCTAATCTATAAGTGGTTGATTATAGGAGAAATCGCATAGGAGATCTCGTCAAGGAATATCGCAAATCGTGTGTAACGAACCCTTTTCATAGCTTAAAGCGATAAAATGCCAAATTCGGCATTTCGAGGACGTGTGAGCAAGTTTAACGCTCACTAGTTAGTTAGAATCGATGAGATGATGATTGGGAACGATGGAAACGGTAAGAATGTGATTTTGGCGTTCTTGGTAAGTTGGGCCTCGAGGGGTCAAGGGGCCCATTGGGCTTTCGGGCCCATTTGGGTAAAATTGGTAGAAAACGAAATATGTTAAATTGCATGTTAAGACTATTATCTTGTTATGGATATAGGCTAAATGGGCCTAGATGACAAAATCACCGAGTAGGGCCCATCGGGGTTTTTTGGCCCAATAACTCGTTTTAAGCTAAAAGTGGGCGTAATCACCGTATGCACCCATGAATTGTTTGTAAATCAGTTAATGAACATGGAAACCCTAATTTTGGTAAAATTACAAGATTACCCTTATAATATGAAAATGACCGCTTTGCCCCTAGGTAAAAATAACCATTATACCCCTAGGGTTTATATATGAACTTAATGCATGGGATTTTGATAAACATGATATGTATGATATGCACATGACATGTATGATATGCACATGATATGTATGATATGCCTAAAAGAGTTGGGTTTTGAGTGCAGGATTCGGATAGAAGAAAACCCTAATAATTAAGAAGTTTTAATTATTATCGTTTAAGAATTTTTACTACTAGGAAATTCTTACTATATTTATTATTACGGATATTTTAAATTTTATGAAATTTTAATTAGTATTATGAGATAAAATTATTATTATTAGAAAATTTTATTGATCTATTTTTATTGATTTATGGAAATTATAATTATTATTAGGAAAAAAATATATTATCGTATTTGAAATTTTCATTATTATGGTTATTATTATTATTATTGTTTTAGTTTTTAAATAAATTACAATGGATTTAAAGTGTGGGAAAAATTCGGACCAAGACTCTAGCAAAAAATTATTATTTTTGCTTCTTTAGGGATCTGGACATTAAGGTTTATTAATAAGTTAGGCTAAAATTAGACATAAGGAGGAGTCGGCCCGGTGGTTAGGAGTGTTGGGCGTGAAAGGAACGAGGTTTGATACCAAATGCATAAATTGGGTTTTTTTTAGTATACAAAGTTGCGGTTGGAATAGGCCTTAAAGGAAGTTCTGAATGAAGTTTGACACAAAGAGAGCCTGTGGTGCAAAGGACAAGGAACGATGTGTGTGTTAAAGAGGTCGCAGTTCGATTCCGTGCGTGAGCGAATCTGTTTTATTTTTAAAGTGGGCGAGAATCAAGGTAAGGTTTATAATTTATTGTGACCATATATTAGCAAGGAAGGAAGCTTGGTGCAAGGGCCGTGAGATGGGCGTGGGCGCTAGGCGGACGGAGGTCCGGGGTTCGAGTCTAGGCGAAGGTATGTTTTAATGTTATATTTTTAAAATGAACGGACTTCAAAGAGTAACCTTTAAGATAAAAGGTGACGGTATATTATTGAAAACAAATGCCCGTCGGTGGCGGCGACGTCTTTGAGCAACCTGGGGTCCTAAGTTTGATCAGCGCTATGTACAAAAGGGTGATTCTTTTTGCTGAACGTGCGTGGGAAGGACCGTATGGAATTGAAACGGTACCAGTTGCAGGAGGAGTCGGTGAGTGGGGGCTGCTTTGCTCGGCGGTGGGAGTTTGAATTAAATTCAAACTTTGATTATGGCCATGAATTAAGGAGATAAGGAAGGAATTAAAATTGGAAAAGGATTTTATTTTATTCTAATCTTAATCTTATTTCTTTTTGCTCTTATTCTTTTCTATTTTTCCCAAAAGTGAACAATTTTCTCATTTTTTTTAATTATTTTCTTTCCTTCTCTTATCTATTCCCTCTTTTCTTTTCTTTCTCCTCTTGCCAATTGTTCTTAAGCTAATCCTCTATTTTCTCTTTCGTTATTTCTTCCACAAACTCTCTACCTCTCATTCTTCCTCTCTTTCATTTATAGTAAAAGCTGAACCGATATACTTTTCATTGCTAACCGAATATCAACAAGCGAAATCCTGTGATCACCGCTTGTGCCGATTTCTTCAAAGCCGTGTTCTCCTATGTTCTTTTGTTTTATTTACAATTATCTTTTCTTAATCCTAGATACCGACAGCAATTCTACTTCAAGGTTATAGCCCACATTATCGTCTTCTTCACCACCTAAAAGCCGAAAGTACCACGGGTTTAGGGGCTTGTAGCCTGAACTTCTTCAAACTCCTGGATTCGGGTTTTACCAATGTTCTAAGGATAAATCTGCACCGGATTGTGAGGAAATCAAGTAGGAGTAAAGGGTAAGTACTTATCATCTCAGATCTGTTCTTATTCTTCAAAGTTAAGAAAAGCCGAAATCCCTAAAATATAAGGAGGTCATCGAATTGGGCATGTGGCTCTAAGGGTTTTTAAGCGACGTTTTACATCAATGATTAGTGTCTTCTTAAGTGTTGGATTGAAAGCGTGAATCATTGGAACAATCGGATTCGAGCTAGCTATCATTGTGGCAAAAAGGTAACGTTTCAAAGGCTTTTAGGGACATGGTTCGATCATGGGTGAGTAAGTTTTGGAATTTAGTGATTATGGTTTGTAAATAAGAATTGTGCTAATCAATTGTAGGATATCGAAAGAGATCTCGATGAGCGATCGTCATGAATCGGTGTGTACCGAACACCCTTCTTTAGTTTAATTAAGAAAAGCGAAATGCCAAATTCCGCATTTCATGGTCATGTGGGTATCTGAATGCTCTCAAGTCATAGAGTAATTGTTAGATCCGCATCGCAAGGTGGTAAGCACGTTCGCGTGACGTTTTAGCGTATTTGGAAAAAGGGCTCGATGGGCCAAAAGCGGGCCCAATGGGCTTACGGACCAACATGGGTAAGAGATGGGCAAATTAGCACATTAGGTAGATGGTGGAGTCAAATTGCATAAAACCGATAAAATTACTGAATTAGCTTGTGTAGTAGCATAGATCACGTAATTACCCTAAAGAGCAAAATTACCAATATACCCCTAGGGTTTAAATTGGTGAATCGCATGATTGATTACTACTGTATTTTGCATGATATGCATTTATTAATATCTGTTGCATGGGATTGGGGTATTAATGGAGGAAGTACTGAAAGTGGTTCATCCACGTACTGGAGGCTTTGCCTCAACTGACTGAAATTTGAGCAGCGTTGCTTTCCTGCAACTGTGGTGTGTAGGGCTGGGTGGGTTGAGATATTCCCCACATGGTGTGTAGGGTTGGTACGGGGCAGTGTAGCGGTTGGTGGGTTGAGTAGTCTCCCGAGATGGGCTTGCATTCATTATTACTATTGATACTCATATTCTTGAACGGGCCTATGGGCCACACTGTTATGTAAAAGGGCTAAGGCCTTGCTCTTGTATTCGAAAAGGGCTTGACCTCACGTGTCTTCGTTATCTGAATAGGGCTTAGGCCCAATGGGCTCGAGCTGAATTGGGCTTTGGATGGGTTTCTGATACACCGAGTTTTCCCAAACTCACCCCTTCCTCTTCCATCCTTGCGGTGAGCCCTAGAATTGGTGGACTTGGGTCAAGGGATTCAGAGTGGCCATGAAGATTGATTGCCGATTTTAAATAAGTTTAATATTTATTTTGGATTATTTTATTATGCTTAAAGTTGTAATAAGGTCGCTCTTTTTAATTACTTATATTTTGGGGATTATTAAACTGCTAGCACTAGGGTTCGTTTTATAAAATCTACTTGTTTTAAAAAGATCACGATGACGCATAAAGTTTCCATAAAGTAAATGTCTTCCCAAGAAAAATAAATATTTTAAGCAAACGATTTGCAACCTTAATCATTTTCTTAAGTGGTCATAATCAAACGGTTTTCTCAAAATTATACGAGATGTTAGAGTGTGGCAATGGCGGTGTGCATGTCTAGGATTGGATCCGAAGATAGAGCTTGGTACTTAAGCAGTCCGATGGACTCACCTCCTCTTCTTCCTGGTTTCCTACAGTGCGCAGCTTCCATTCACTTTAACCTACTTTTAAAAGTGTCTTTTACAACACCAACTCAGCTTTTCCAAACTAAGTAATCGGAATGTTTTGAACGCATCAATGTGGCGATCGATCCGGTCATAACGTCCGTGCCGGGTTTAGGTGTTACATTTAGTGGTATCGAGCCTAAGTTGCAACAACTCGGCTCGGATCGGGTCGAAAATCTTTTAAAAACTTGGGCCTAAGAAGGGTATTTTTGGAAATGGTAAGATTTTCAAGATGTTCAAGTTTTTCTATTTGTTAAACGGGTTAAATCAATAGTTTTAAAATAAAAGTATCTTCAAAGCAAATCTTTTTCGGAAAGCATGGGTTTTTATGGATGATCGAGAAGTGGCACACCAATCCCGACACCAAGTCTGTAAGTATTTCATTCCTCATATTACACTTTGTATTAAGATATTATTGTAGATAGAACTGAGACCATATCATGACATTATAACTAGGGCAACCCTAAAACTCTAGAATACCGAGGGCGTAGCTAGGCTATGATTACGTGAAAATAGAAACTTGAAAATACTATCTCTGCATAAGACATGTGAATAAATAGTAAAATATTTGAGACCTTTGTAGTTATTTGATATGTGTCTTGGTAATGTAGAGCATTGATATGGATTCTTGGGTAAGCAAAGTCTCGCCAAATTTGGGTAGCGGTAACTCGAGCTTGGTACTTGAGGCATTGGCCGAGTTAGTAAGGAAAGTGGTAGAGGAAGTCTGGATACAAAATTAAGGAAATTAGGGAAGCGCTTCAAGCGTGGTGCTTGGAGTGTAAGAAAAGGAAGGGTTCTAGTTCTCGAGAAAACCAAGCCTCGCTTACGTGAAACATGTTAAGGCACGACCAAACTATCCAATCAGAAAATCGCAACGGACGTCATCCGGTGAATGCCATAGGAAGACAGGAGCATGTCGTAGATGTGGGTCCAAGGAGCATCGAGCTCGGGATTGCCAAGTTTATTTTATTTAAATATATGTTACGAGTTGTATGCGTGCCTAATAAATGTTTCTTTATTTCGGTAATTGGATGTTCTGGGTCGTACTAAGAATTATTTTTAATCAGAGTGCGCAGTGAAAGCATAGTGGTTTGACTTGAGTAATACGGTTAGTTGATAGTTTGAAATTTCGAGGACGAAATTTTTTTAAGGAGGGTAGAGTTGTAACATCCTGAATTTGGGGCCTAGAAGAGTTGGGTTTTGAGTCTGGGATTCGGATAGAAGAAAACCTGAATAATTAAGAAGTTTTAATTATTATCGTTTAAGAAAGAATTTTTACTACTAGGAAATTCTTACTATATTTATTATTACGGATATTTTAAATTTTTATGAAATTTTAATTAGTATTATGAGATAAAATTATTATTATTAGAAAATTTTACTGTATCTATTTTTATTGATTTATAGAAATTATAATTATTATTAGGAAAAAATATATATATTATCGTATTTGAAATTTTCATTATTATGGTTATTATTATTATTGTTTTATTTTAAATAAATTACAATGGATTTAAAGTGTGGGAAAAATTCGGACCAAGACTCTAGCAAAAAATTATTATTTTTGCTTCTTTAGGGATCTGGACATTAAGGTTTATTAATAAGTTAGGCTAAAATTAGACATAAGGAGGAGTCGGCCCGGTGGTTAGGAGTGTTGGGCGTGAGAAGGGAATCGAGGTTCGATACCAGCGTGCATAAATTGGGTTTTTTTAGTATACAGGTTGTGGTTGGAATAGGCCTTAAAGGAAGTTACTGAATGAAGTTTGACACAAAGAGAGCCTGTAGCAAAGGACAAGGAACGTATGTGTGTGTTAAAGAGGTCGCAGTTCGATTCCGCACGTGAGCGAATCTGTTTTATTTTTAAAGTGGGCGAGAATCAAGGTAAGGTTTATAATTTATTGTGACCATATATTAGCAAGGAAGGAAGCTCGTGCAAGGCCAGCAAAGATGGGCGTGGGCGCTAGGCGGACGGAGGTCTGGGTTCGAGTCTAGGCGACGGTATGTTTTAATGTTATATTTTTAAAATGAACGGGACTTCAGCAGTAACCTTTAAGATAAAAGGTGACGGTATATTATTGAAAACAAATGCCGTCCCAAAGGCTGCCGTCTTTGGGCAACCTGGGGTCCTAAGTTCGATCAGCTATGCTAAAAGGGTGATTCTTTTGCTGAGCGATGCGTGGGAAGGACCGTATGGAATTGAAACAATTACCACCGCAGGAGGAGTCGGTGAGTGGGGGCTACTTGCTCAAGAATGGGAGTTTGAATTAAATTCAAACTTTGATTATGGCCATGAATTAAGGAGATAAGGAAGGAATTAAAATTGGAAAAGGATTTTATTTTATTCTAATCTTAATCTTATTTCTTTTGCTCTTATTCTTTTCTATTTTTCCCAAAAGTGAACAATTTTCTCATTTTTTTTAATTATTTTCTTTCCTTCTCTCATCTATTCCCTCTTTTCTTTTCTTTCTCCTCTTGCCAATTGTTCTTAAGCTAATCCTCTATTTTCTCTTTCGTTATTTCTTCCACAAACTCTCTACCTCTCATTCTTCCTCTCTTTCATTTATAGTAAAAGCTGAACCGATATTCTTTTCATTGCTAACCGAATATCAACAAGTCAAATCCTGTGATCACCGCTTGTGCCGATTTCTTCAAAGCCGAGTTCTCCTATGTTCTTTTGTTTTATTTACAATTATCTTTTCTTAATCCTAGATACCGACAGCAATTCTACTTCAAGGTTATAGCCCCACATTATCGTCTTCTTCACCACCCAAAAGCCGAATGTACCACGGGTTTAGGGGCTTGTAGCCGAACTTCTTCAAACTCCACGGATTCGGTTTTACCATTGTTCTAAGGATAAATCTGCACCGGATTGTGAGGAAATCAAGTAGGAGTAAAGGGTAAGTACTTATCATCTCAGATCTGTTCTTATTTTTCAAAGTTAAGAAAAGCGAAATCCCTAAAATATAGGGAGGTCATTCGAATTGGGCATGTGGCTCTAAGGGTTTTTAATCGGCGTTTTCATCAATGATTAGTGTCTTCTTAAGTGTTGGATTGAAAGCGTGAATCATTGGAACAATCGGATTCGAGCTAGCTATCGACTGTGGCAAAAAGGTAACGTTTCAAAGGCTTTTAGGGACATGGTTCGATCATGGGTGAGTAAGTTTTGGAATTTAGTGATTATGGTTTGTAAATAAGAATTGTGCTAATCAATTGTAGGATATCGAAAGAGATCTCAGTAGCAGTCGTCGCGAATCAGGTGTGTACCGAACACCCTTCTTTAGTTCAATTCGGCAAAAACCGAAATGCCGAAATTCTGACATTTCATGGTCATGTGGGTATGCGAATGCTCTCAAGTCATAGAGTAATTGTTAGATCTGGCACCGCAAGGTGGTAAGCACGTTCGCGTGACGTTTTAGCGTATTTCGGAAAAAGGGGCTCGATGGGCCAAAACTGCGCCCAATGGGCTTACGGACCAACATGGGTAAGAGATGGGCAAATTAGCCTGTTAGGTAGATGGTGGTGTAACACCCCTAACTCGTGACCGACGCCGGTGTCGGACACGAGGGGTTAACGGCCAAATCCTCTCAAAATACCAACCAATTTGACATTACCAGTCAGGCTGGAAAACTGCATCACCGTCGCCTTAAAAATCATATCTCGAGTTTCAAAACTCGGAAACTGGTTTCGTAAATTTTCCCTGAATTTAGAGTCATATACCCATCCATGGATTTATTTTTAGAATTTTTGGTTGGGTCAATTGGTACAGTTTATTAGTTAAAGTCACCCATGTTACCGGGATCGACTGCTCTGACCTTTGTCCGTTACAACTTGGATATCTCTCTGTACAGGGCTTTAATACTGGTGCCATTTGTTTATAATGAAACTAGACTCAAAATGGAATCTGTAAATATAAGGCATGACTCCTAATTCTTTCTGGATAATTTATGGAAAATTTTCAAAGTCGCGATAGGGGACCCAGAAACCGTTCTGGCCCTGTCTCACAAGAACTTTAATATTTCTCAGTATACTGCTCATATGGTCGTTTCGTTTCGTCCATATAAAAATAGATTCATCAAGGTTCAATTTCATAATTTACTCACTATTTAATTCTACTTCTACTATTTTTAGTGATTTTTCAATCTCATATCACTGCTGCTGTCCGCAACAGTTACTGCAGTAGACTATGCCAATTTCATGAATCTTTCCTTGGCCTTAATCATCCATCATACATGACACAAATTATGGCCACCTTATCAAAATTAGAGTTTCTAAGACTCGTGGCTATAGGTTCTAGCATCCCACTCGACGACCACATAGGCCATTTTCACATGGCTTAAAGTTTACAACCCACAATTCGACAAAATATAATAGCCTATACATGCCAAATGTTCTTCAACAACAAAAACAATACCACAAGATTTCAGCCGTTGTGATGACTTCAGCGACGGTCCCGATCACATAAACAATACGAGTCCGAGAGACCTAAAATGGGTGACAAGAAAAACACCGAGTGATTTTACAACTCAAGAAGTCATAAGCATTCATCAATCCACCGATAAAGTTACTACAACATGTACAACAAACGAGGCTAGGTACTCATCCATATCGAATCTATACCTTAATACCTCGGACCTTTCGGTCCAATCTCGTACCAAATCGTACATCCACATTTCATATTTTACACAACAAGATAATCAAGCATTTTTACACATTAACTCATTTTCCAGCACAACCATACAATTTCAATCATCACATAGATTTAAGGCTTATCAAGTTCAACCCCAAGCATGAACGTATTCTCTATTCGTCATGAGCTCGAGGTACTTACCCTATCCGCTGTCCATACTCAATTCAATGGAGACACACCTCCATATATATAGAGTACGCACACACAAGTGCTTACTACTCGATTTCGCACACTTAGTGCCACGTAATTTAAGCCCGCACACACAAAGTGCCATACCCTCCGAGCTCGCACACCCAAAGGTCAGATTTTTCCAGCATGCACACTTAGTGCCTTATATTTCCAGCACGCACACTTAGTGCCATATATTTCCAGCACGCACACTTAGTGCCGATCTCATCACCGTACACACGTATTGCCCACACACTTAGTGCCGAAAGCAAACTTTCTACACATTTCACTATTTCTTTTACATTCAACAAATGTCATCACTCCATACACATACATTTTCATTTATATATATATATATATCATCCCATTAAACACAATTGCATAAATTTTACAATCATTTAAGCAATATCAAATACGTGCTTAATGACTTACCTTGTTTGGGGTAGAACGGTTCCAAATCGGCTACTCGTTTGCTTTCTCCTTTCCTTTATCCAATCTAGTTCCCTTTGCTCTTGAGCTAAATCAAACAAATTTACTTCTCAATCTAACACATACATATGGCAACCATACACATTTCGAAATCAATTCATTCAGTATCATTTGTCCATGCATTAGTTTTTAACACATTCGACCACTAGGGCAACCTATTTAACTTTTAAGATTCATTTCTAATTTTAGTTAAACAATGCCGAATGCCATTAACTACTAATGCCACACACACATATGCATAAAATTAACCCATACATGACCTATAGCTCATTCGGTCATTCATCTTTCAAACCTATCAAAGCTTCATATCACACTTCCTTGGCGAACACACATACAAGCACAATTTAGCATTTTTTTATTTATTTCATGATACATTCGGCCTTGACATAATTTCATTAAAAGTCCTATTAGCCACTTCACCCTTCAATTATATCATCTACTTATCATTTCTTAAGATTACCATCTTAATGCCCATTATAACCACTCTCATAATCTAAATCTAAAAATCGGCAACACCCACCTTTTAGCTATCTTAGCCGAATACTTCTCAACACTTAGATTAAAGTATGCACCTTAACTTAATACAACTTTCATTATCCCATGTAGCCGAATGTACCAAGCATTTATCATTTGCACATAGATTCTATAGCATGGCCGAATACTCATGCACATACACATAACAACAAGAACTCAAGGATCTAAAAATCTCCTTTTATTAAACATTCATCTCACTTCTCTTCATGCTTCATCACAACAACATTTAAACAACCAACCAAAAAAGACAACCTCCATGGCGAACTTCATCTCCATCAAATAGCAAAGAAATCTAAGCCATGGGCTAGGTAGGTTTCAAACTAACAACTAAAACATGCATGAATCTTAAAGAATGACATCAAACATACCTCACTCTAGTTGCAAGTATGGCCAAGCTTCTCCAAACCCCCTCTCTCTCACTCACGGCAATTGAAAGAAATTTGAGGAAGGATGAGCATTTTTTTGTTTTTCTTGTTCAATTCACGGCAAATGGGGGAAGGCATCCACACACACTTTTTTTTTCTTTTCTATTTCTTTTATTATTTCCTTTCTTTTACATAAAATAATGACCACTTCATGGAAATTTACCACATATTGTAATATATGCTCCATCATGGCCGCCACTATGCATAAGAAAAGGAGTATTTGACATGGAAAACCACTATTTTCACTACATGCTTTAATAGGTCCTCATAGATTAACCTATCACATTTCTACAATGTTTCATATAAGTCCATTTTAATAAATTCACATAGAAATGATCAAATTAATGCATGAAACTTTCATACATGCATTTATTAACATCATAAACATAGAATATAACAATTAATTATTTATAAGACTCGGTTTAGTGGTCCCGAAACCACTTTCCGACTAGGGTCAATTTTGGGCATCACGGTGGAGTCAAATTGCATAAAACCGATAAAATTACTGAATTAGCTTGTGTAGTAGCATAGATCACGTAATTACCCTAAAGAGCAAAATTACCAATATACCCCTAGGGTTTAAATTGGTGAATCGCATGATTGATTACTACTGTATTTTGCATGATATGCATTTATTAATATCTGTTGCATGGGATTGGGGTATTAATGGAGGAAGTATCTTGAAAGTGGTTCATCCACGTCTTGGAGGCTTTGCCTCAATCGATGAAATTTGAGTGCGTTCTTTTTAACTGTGGTGTGTAGGGTGGGTGGGTTGAGATATTCCCACATGGTGTGTAGGGTTGGTGCAGGCGATGTAGCGGTTGGTGGGTTGAGTAGTCTCCCAGATGGGCTTGCATTCATTATTACTGTTGATACTCATGTTCTTGAACGGGCCTATGGGCCACATTGTTATGTAAAAGGGGCTAAGGCCTTGCTATCAGATTCGAAAAGGGCTTGACCTCATGTGTCTTGTTATCTGAATAGGGCTTAGGCCCAATGGGCTCGAGCTGAATTGGGCTTTGGATGGGTTTCAGATACACCGAGTTTTCCCAAACTCACCCCTTCCTCTTCCATCCTTGCGGTGAGCCCTAGAATTGGTGGACTTGGAGTCAAGGGATTCAGAGTGGCCATGAAGATTGATTGCCGATTTTAAATAAGTTTAATATTTATTTTGGATTATTTTATTATGCTTAAAGTTGTAATAAGGTCGCTCTTTTAATTACTTATATTTTGGGGATTATTAAACTGGCTAGCACTAGGGTTCGTTTTATAAAATCTACTTGTTTTTAAAAGATCACGATGACGCATAAAGTTTCCATAAAGTAAATGTCTTCCCAAGAAAAATAATTATTTTAAGCAAACGATTTGCAACCTTAATCATTTTCTTAAGTGGCCATAATCAAACGGTTTTCTCAAAATTATACGAGATGTTAGAGTGTGGCAATGGCGGTGTGCATGTCTAGGATTGGATCCAAGAGAGCTTGGTACTTAAGCGGTCCGACGGACTCACCTCCTCTTCTTCCCGGTTTCCTACACAGTGCAGCTTCCATTCACTTTAACCTACTTTTAAAAGTGTCTTTACAACACCAACTCAGCTTTTCCAAACTAAGTAATACGGAATGTTTTGAACGCATCAATGTGGCGATCGATCCGGTCATAACGTCCGGCCGGGTTTGGGGTGTTACATAAATGCATTGGGTTGGGTTTTTATATGAATGGAGGAAGTGAAAAGGGCTTATGCCCAGCTTATCAAAGGGCTTATGCCCCGATTATCAAAAGGGCTTATGCCCCGCTTATCAAAAGGGCTTATGCCCCGCTTATAAAAGGGCTTATGCCCCGCTTATTGAAAGGGCTTTTGCCCGATTATTAAAAGAGGCTAGGCCTCCGGTTATATGATAAAGCACTATCTTTGCCAAGGAGAGTTTGGCGGGTGGATCGAGTTAATCCCACATGGTGTGTTGGTTGGTACGGGTGGAGAGTAGCGGATGGTGGGTTGAGTAGTCTCCCAAATGGGTTGCATTCTTTCATTGAAATTATATGTGACATTGAAATAGGCCTAAGGGCCATACCATTTCTGATAAAAGGCTTGCCCAAGAATATGAAATATGAAAAGGCTTCGCCCAAGATTATGAAATATGAAATATGAAAAGGGCTACTGCCCGAAGCATGATTGAGATTGGATTTGGGCTTAGACCCAACAGTCGTTATTGTTTTGGGCTCGAAAGGGCTTGTTGCACATGAGTTTCCAAACTCACCCCCCTTTCCTTAACCTTGCAGGTGAGCCTTGATGTGGGGACTTGGGCCAGAGAGGATTCAGAGTGGCCACGGTGATCGCTTTTGGACCTTTAAATAAGCGTTGGTTTTTATTTAATTTCCTTTAATTATTATTTATTTTTGGGTTGTAATAAGGCCAATTTTAACTTTCCTTTTATTTCTTTTCGGAATTATTTTAATTTTAATAACTTTAAAAATTGGTTAATAATTATTCAAATGGGCTAGACTTAGGACGTGTTTTCAAAATGATACTTGTTTTCAAAATATCTCAACACCACGATTAATCGATTTATCAAAGACGTCCACTTAAACAAATTTAAACTCGATATAACAAAGTGTGGCTATGGTTGTGGGCATGTCTAGGATTGGATCCAATTAAAGAGCTTGGTACTTAAGCGGCCTTCATGGCTCACCTCCTCATCTCGGATACCTACCGGTGCCCGACTTCCATACACTTTGTTAACTCAATAAAATGTATGGTTTTAAAACACTAAAACGGAACGTGGGTTTTCAACTCCAATGTGGCACGTCAGATTCGGCCATAACGTCTAGGCCGGGTTTGGGCTGTTACATGATGTCATTTGCATGCTAAGTGTGAAGCTTTGTAATGATACATGTGATGGTGATTGATGACTCTTGGATTTTCTTTTTGGCATTTTTGAGTTAGACATTAAGTTCTTTGTGTAACCCATGACCAAAATTGAATGGTATGGTGTCTTGATGCATTCGGCCATGGTAGAAAATAGATGTGAAATGGTAGTAAGGTGAAGTGCAAAATGTTAGTGTTTGATTTACTAGTGTATATAGTTGTACTAGCCGAGTTTTGAAATTGAAAAAAAGGCTTGAGCACCATGTATGGTATTGAGATTGTTTGAGTAAATTCATAGTCATTTATATGATGAATTCGGTTGTAGATATACATGCTTGAATAAGATGCACGCATGAATGAATAGATGGATTGGTGTTGCATGTGTTCGGTTATAGGTAAGCATGATGATGAATCTATCTTGACTTGGATAATCGGCTCAAGGAGAAATTGCTAAAGTGCTTAGTAATTGATATTAGGTTAATGATGTGTGTTTTCGGTCATAAAGGTGCACATGAGGAAATGTTAGATTAATTGTATTAAATTAATCAATGTGATTAAAAATGCGTATGATCATTTTGTATTTGAGCTAAAAGTGGCCATATGGCCTATCAAACTCCTTGTCATATTCAGCCATAAGCTAGCATAATGAGACTTTAATAAGTTAAATTTGTTTGAATTAGCTCAAGAGCTTAGAGGACCAAAGTTGGATAAGGGAAAGGAAAAAGTGATCGAATAGCCGCCGAAATCGTTCGACAACATCCGAGGTAAGTTTTCGAGTAACGAGACTTAGTTTATGATTTGATTAAGTCATGACGTATGAGCATAACCATTATACGGTGATATGATGATTCTACTTGAATTATATGTTGAGTTAATTAGTCTATACGTATGACGGGTAGCCGTATGTGCATAGAGATCGTGCCATAAAGCAAACTAAACCATGTTGTTTGTATGCGGCTAGTGAGCCGAAAATGGGATTATTAATCGTGACTTGTGTTTGAACTCTAATTATGAAAATGAAATATAGATGTGTCATGACTTATTGATATGTGCATGAATATTTGGATGATAACCGGCTAAGTCCCAAGGCATTTGCGCTAGTGACTAGTTCCGGCTAAGTCCCAAGGCATTTGTGTGAGTTACTATATCCGGCTAAGTCCGAAGGCATTTGTGCGAGTTGCTATATCCGGCTAAGTCCCAAGGCATTTGTGCGAGTTGCTATATCCGGCTAAGTCCCAAGGCATTGGTGCGAGTTACTATATCCGGCTATGTCCCAAGGCATTCGAGCGAGTAGTTATATCCGGTTAAATCGAAGGTACTTGGCTTGGGAATGAGCGACCTTGCTGTAATAGTTTCAATTAATACGCTCGTAAAATCCCAAATATGAGGTATGTTTCAGATATGCATTGAATTAGTTGATCCTTACAAATAGTATTCGCTCGATCGATAAATGAGCTACCGCCTTTGGCTAAGTTGATCTTTGTGCATGAATATAAGGGTTGGTAATGTGAAGTAAGTATGATATTGAGAATTTGTGCATATGAAATTACCCGCTTAGCCATATGAATGTTACACTTTAGTTGTGTCAAATTTTATGGCTCAAAACTTACTAAGCATTAAATGCTTACTCCGTTTCTTTGAATCTCTGCTTTATAGATTTTTGTTCGTCACCATCGGACTCGGGATTGTCGAAGTTGAAGTCGTCCACACTATCAAAGCCCTTTTGGTACACTTTTGGTTGAACTTTGAAATGGCATGTATAGGACTACCCTTTTGATGTTGGTCATATACCTTTCGGTATTGTACAAATTTGGATAGCCATGCGAAAATGGCTTATATATATTTTTGAGCATAATGTTATAATCATTTTGTATGTATATGGTTATTGAGAGGTGTGGATGTGCTTGGCAATGATTGGCCATTGGAATGGTTAATCACGATCATACTTTGTGCTATATATGCTAAAGGGTTAGTTGAATCATGGAAACTATGTAATAGGTAAAGTCTACCTTAAAGGCAGATGATGACAGCAGCAGTGGTGTGAATTTGAAAAATCACTAAAAATAGTAGGAATGGAATTAAATAGTGAATAAATTATGTAATCTAACCTTGATGAATCTAATTTCATATGGAAGAAACGAACGGTCATATGAGTCGTATTTTAAGGGATATTTAAGTTTTCGTGGGACAAGGCCAGAGTGATTTCTGGATCCCATGATCTGACTTTCGAAATTCATTATAAATTAACCAGATATAATTAGAAGTCAATCCATATATGTATAGATTCCTTTTTGAGTATAGTTTCATTAGAAATAAACGGTATAAGTATTGAATCCCTGTATAAGGAGTTATCTAAGTCGCAATGCAGGAAGGTCAGTGTAGTCGAACCCTGTAACAGGGGAAACTTTAACTAATAAACTGTACTAATTGGCTTGACCAAAAATTCTAGAAAAAAATTTGTGGATGAATATATGAGTGTAGTTTGAGGGAAAAATTATGAAACTTATTTTCAAGTTTTGGAACTCAAGATATGATTTTTAAGGTGACATTGACGCAGTTAGCCAGCATGTCTGGAAATTTAAAATGGACTGTGCAAATAAGTGAATTAAGTCTGTTAACCCCTCGTGTCCGACTACAGCAACGGTCTCAGGTATGGGGTGTTACAAACCTTGGACATAATTTTCCTTTTCTATCGAAAGGCAGTACTTTCTTCCACAGTGAGACTTTCAAAAACATTTTGTCACCAATTTCAAATTCAACATCTTTTCTATTTAAATCTGCGTAAGATTTCTGACGATTAGAAGCTGCTTTCAGACTTTCTCTGATCACTTTTACTTTCTGTTCAGTCTCTTTTATCAAATCAACCCCATGTATCTTATTCTCACTGAGCTCAAACCAATACAAAGGTGTACGACATTTGCGACCATATAAGGCTTCGTACGATGCCATTTTAATACTCGATTGAAAATTATTATTGTACGCGAATTCAATTAATGGCAAATATTGTTCCCACGTACCTTTAAATTCAAGAATGAAACATCTTAACATATCCCCGAGAATCTGAATAATCCGCTCAGATTGACCATCCGTCTGTGGGTGAAAACCAGTACTGAAATGCAATTTCGTACCCAAAGCGTCTTTCAATTTCTTCCAAAATAGTGATGTAAATCTCGGATCTCTGTCTGACACAATAGATAATGGAACACCATGCAATCTCACAATATCGAAAATGTATAACTTAGTTAACTTATCAAGCGAGTAATCAGATCGTACCAGAATTAAATGGGTTGATTTCGTCAATCGGTCAACCACGACCCAAATAGCATCTTTCTTTCTCGGAGATAGGGGCAAACCCAAAACAAAATCCATCGTCACTCTATCCCATTTCCATTCTGGAATCATAATCGGTTGTAACAAACTAGATGGCACTTGATGTTCAGCTTTAACTTGCTGATAGATTAAACATTTAGAAACGAAGTCAGAGATGTCACGCTTCATACTAGGCCGCCAATAAAGCTGTTTCAGATTGTTATACATTTTCGTACTACCAGGATGAATAGATAAACAACTATAGTAAGCTTCGTTCAAAATCATCTGAATCAATTCTAGATTTCTCGGAACACAAATTCGATATCGAAATCTCAAACAATCATTATTATCAACTCAAAATTCAGAATCAGAATTCAATTCACACTGAGCTCGTTTTGTCAATTATGTCATTATCAACCTTTTGAGCATCAATAATATGTTATAAAAACAACGGTCTCGCTTTCAATTCAGCTAAAACTAAAACATCCTCAGACAAAACTAAATGAGTATTCATGGCACGTAATGCAAACAATGATTTTCGACTTAAAGCATCGGCAACAACATTTTTTTCCCAGATGATAATCAATAACAAGCTCGTAATTTTTTAACAATTCTAACCATCTTCTTTGCCGCACGTTCAAATCTTTTTGAGTCATCAAATATTTCAAACTCTTATGATTAGAATATACGTGACATTTCCCACCAAATAGATAATGGCACCAAATCTTCAAATCAAATACAATCGCAGCTAACTCAAGGTCGTGCGTCGGATAGTTCTTTTCATGTTGCTTTAACTATCTCGAAGCATAAGCAGCGACTTTGCCTTCCTGCATCAAAACACATCCTAGACTGTTTAACAAAGCATCACTGTAGATCACAAATTCTTTACCCGATTTGGGTTGTACTAATACTGGAGCTTTAGTCAATAGGGCTTTCAACTGACCAAAGTTTTTCTGACACTTTTTTGACCATTCAAATTTCACATATTTCTGAAGCAGTTTCGTCAATGGAGTTGCAATCATAGAAAATCCTTTAACGAACTGTATATAATAACCAGCAAGTCCTAGAAAATTGCAAACTTCAGAAACATTTCTTAGAGGCTTTTAATCCAAAATAGCTAAAATTTTGCTCGGATCAACTCGGATTCCTGATTCTGACACAATATGGCCTAGAAAACATGCTTCGTGCAACCAAAACTCACATTTGCTAAATTTTACATACAGTTGCTTATCTCGAAAAGTCTGTAGCACTATTCTCAAATGCTCGGGATGCTCAGATTCATCACGCGAATAAATCAATATTCATCAATGAATACGACAACAAATTGATCTAAATACGATCTGAAAATTTTGTTCATCAAATCCATAAAGATAGCAGTGCATTAGTTAACCCGAAAGGCATAACTAAAACTCATAGTGGCCATACCTTGTTCTGAATGCAGTTTTCGGAATGTCTAAGTCTTTTACTCGCAGCTGATAATACCCTGATCTCAAATCTATCTTTGAAAACACGGTAGCTCCTTTCAATTGATCAAACAAATCATCAATTCGAGGCAGAGGGTATTTATTCTTGATAGTCACTTTATTCAACTGACGATAATTAATGCACATTCTCATCATACCATCTTTCTTTTTCAAAAACAAAACTGGAGCACCCCAAGGTGAGTAACTCAGTCTAGCAAACACTCTATCAGTCAACTCTTGCAACTGAGACTTTAATTCTTTTAACTCGGCCGGAGCCATTCTATACGGAGCTATCGAAATTAGAGTAGTCCCAGGCAGTAATTCAATGCCAAATTCAACTTCTCGAATTGGAGGTAATCCCGAAAGTTCTTTAGGAAACAAATCAGGAAATTCACAGACAACTGACACTGATTCAACTTTCTTTCCTGACACTTTCGAATCAATCACATAGGCAAAATAAGCTTCACAACCTTTTCTCACAATACTTAGAGCTTTTATTGACGAAATCACAGCTGGTAACCCATTCAAATCACTAGATTCAATTCGAACTGTTTCATCATTCTTACATATCAAATCAACAGTTTTCCGTTTGCAAATCACAATAGCATCGTGCAAAATTAGCCAATCCAAACCCAGAATTATATCAAACTCATTAAAAGGTGATAACATCAGATAAGTTAGAAAACAAATGTCTCAAAACATTAACAAACAGTTCTTGCACACTTTGTCAACTAAGACACTTTTACCTAGGGGGTTCGATACTCAAATCACGAGTTCAGTAGACTCTACAGAAAAAGTCTTACTGGATACTAAATTCATGCTTATATACCAATGTTTTGATCCAGGATCTATCAAAGCAATCACAGAAGTATCGAAACCTGTAATCACATATGGAGACAAAGCTTCCTCACGAGCTCGGATGGCGTAGGCTCTGGCATGTGCTCTAGCTTTGAATTGAACAACGGTGTCTTTAGTCCCTCTTTGACTACCACTCACATTTCCTGTATTTCTGGGAGGTCTACCTCGATATGCATTGCCGCTTAGCCTCAGATTTTGTGTAATTTCTTGCCCGACAGACTCGGGGCAATCACGGATAAAATGGTCTAATGATCCACATTTGAAACAAGCTCGATCTTACAATCTACAATTTTTGGGATGTCTTTTACTACAGTGTTTACACTCAGGGCAACCAGATCTGACATTTCCAACACTTGCTATAGAAGTAGTTGGAGCTCTAAAGCTCGAATGTGATCTAGCATGATCTCTACTCGAATGTCCCACATTAGCCTTTGAACGGCTACAATCATCTCGAAATTTCTTTGACACAGACTGAAATGATTTACTCACAGATCTTTTTCTCATATCTCTAGGTTCTGAATCAGCTTTTTTTTTTCTCTTTCCTGAGTTCTTCAGCTTTATAGACTCATTCAACAAGCACAACGAATTCTTTTATCTCTAGAATCCCAACAAACAAATGGATATCTTCATTCAAACCATCTTTGAATATTTTACACATTACTGCTTTAGTCGAAACACATTCTCGTGTATTCTGGCTCAATCTTATGAATTGTCATTCATATTCTATAACAGACATACGACCCTACTTCAGCTCAAGAAACTCTTTACGTTTCTGATCTATGAATCTTTGACTGATATATTTCTTCCGAAATTCAGCTTGGAAGAAATCCCAAGTGACTCTTTCCCTCGAAACCTCAGATATTAAAGTCTTCCACCAGTGATACTCCGTATCTCTCAAAAGTGAAACAACACATTTTATGCATTCATCCGTATTCAATGACAATTCATCGAATACTCATATTGCATTTTCTAACTAGAACTCGTCTCTCTCAACATCATCACTAGTTGTAGCATGGAATTCTTCTGCCCATATTTTCTAATTTTATCAACCGGAGGCTTATTTAACTAATTCGGATTAGCTTACGACATAAGAAGGACTTATGGAGGATTAGGCAGAATTGGGGGTTCCTGTACAGCCGGATTAGTTCTAATATACTAACTGAACCAATGATTCATCATTTGATAAAAGGCTTGTCTAGCCTCTCTATCATGGCTACTCATAGCCTGTCTAGAATCGAATGGCACTATCCCTTGCACGGGAGCAGGCACATTACTTTCAACATCGTCAGCTATGGCTTGTTCGGGATTCATTTGCTATATAAAAACACATTTTCATTATCAGGGTTCATTACACTATCGCAGTTCATAAATATGGCATGTATAGCTAGACTCACATACGCTACGTTAGTCCTAGAATCAAGTAAACCGTATCACTGATACCAACCAAATGTAACACCCCTAACCCATATCCGTTGCTGGACTAGAGTTAAAGGCATTACCAGACAAATCGGGACATTTTACAAACAATACATATGCATCAATCACAATCATAGTCAAACATTACCACAGAGTCCCTTATATAGGTCATCGAGACCTTAAACATGCATTAGAAGGGGTCGAGACTAAACCGAGCTCATACAAAAATTTTCAAAACTTAAACATTTTTCAAAGTTGTATAGGTCACACGCCAGTATGAACAGGCCGTGTGCCTCACACGGCTTTAGACATGCCTGTGTGTCTAGACCGTGTCAAAACAGGGCATAAAAATTTACTTGTGCACACGGCCACAAGACACGCTCGTGTGCCAGGCCATGTGAAAATTAGGGAGGCTACTGACTTGGGTCACACGGCCAGTCACACGCCCATGTGTCTAGTCTGTCTCAACTAACTTGGTCGCACGGCTGACCGCACGCCCATGTGTCTCACCCGTGGTCAAAAATGACTTGGTCACACGGCATAGCACACACCTGTGTGTACGACCGTGTGTTCTACCCAGGCTCATTTCAAAATGGCCCTCGAGCAACACGACTAAGACACACACTCATGTCTCTGCCCGTGTGGACAAAAATAGGCCATTTACAATGCCAATTTGCCACCCATTAAGGGTCCTCCTTACAATCAACAAATAAACATCATTTTCATACCAAATGCTCAACCATTTCACAACTAATACATACACCAAGAATGTCATCTAATTACCAACCAAATTCATGCTTATTCTCCATTTCGAAATCATACCAAATCATGAGCCAAAATCATGCTAAAACATATGATTCACAATCTTAAATTTACTTCATTCAATCTTATGCCAAAACTTACCTAACTCCGAAATAAACACTTACTACAAACTTACCAAATTGACCATTTCCTTTGGCCAACCAAATGCACATCATAGTGACACACTTGCATCAAATAATTCATACCAAAAACACATTCATTTACACAACCAAAATCGAGCCAAATCACATGGCTAAATATAGACATTACCAAACATAGTCACACACCTCTAGCCTATACATGCCATACTTCAATATATACATTTTCAAAAGGTACCAAAAATAAGTTTGATAGTGTGGTGATGATCCTCGATGATCCCAGAGCTCCTGGTAGCTTCGATATTTATAAAATAGTTGAAAAACACACAGAGTAAGCTTTCAAAAGCTTAGTAAGCCATATACAAATAAACTTAACACTTTAAACATAAATGCATCATCAAATTACATATACTCCATGGCCAAATACTATCCCAAAATACACATATACATTTCACATAATCCAATTCGTTTACACATATAACATATTTTCTCATACTTATAACTCATATCATCACTTGTACATATACTTACCTTTTACTCTCAAACATAGTATACATTTCTAAAGTACCTGAATCGGATACATATCTCATATAATCATTCATTTCTCAAAATGCTCGTTGAAGCATTCAGAATCATAAGGATACATGGATAGCTCAGAAAGCTCATAGGATGCCAACATCCCAGATGTGGTCTTACATGTAATCAAATACCGATGCCACTGTCCCAGACAGGGTCTTACACGAAATCAAATACGATGCCAATGTCCCAGACGTGGTCTTAACGTAAATCATAAGTCGATGCTAATATCCCAGACATGGTCTTACACAAAAACACATATTAGATCCTATGTCATGACATACATATCCTAACTATTCCTAAGGTTCGTACAGGGCTTTTCGGATGTCGGAACTTTGTCGATACTATCTCAGATATCTCATATTCAATGCATTAATCTATTCATCTTTATTCAATAGCATATAAGTAAAAATAAATCATTTTAAACACATTTATTTGTATATAGACTTACCTCGTACAAATTTGGACGAATGGAGTCGACTACTCGACAACTTTCGATTTCCCCCGATCTAATTCTGTTTTCTTTTGTTCTTGATCTATATAAATTCCAATTTAACCCATTCAAACTCACATTTATTCAAATCAATCCAAAAACAAATATTTAAGGCATTTTACAAATTAGCCCTCATATTTTTACATTTTCACACTTTAGTCCCTATTTCACAAAATCACAAAATACACATAATTTCTTTGCATACATGCCTAGCCGAATCCTCATAGTGTTCATACAAGTCCACATATTTCTTTTATTTCTCATTTTAGTCCCTCAATTTACAATTTCATAATTTAGCCCATTTTACTCAAATTCTTCAAAAATTCAAAGACAAAATATATCAACCCAACACATATCTTTTATTTTCCAACAACTAACATCACAAAGCTCATAATTTCATCAATGCCATATTTCAAAATGATCAACAAAATAAAAAATTAATACATGGGCTTGATAGTATACAAAGCAACGATCACCAAAATATAGAAATTATCAAAAACCGATCAAAACACATACCTTAATCTTCAAATTTTCTAGCCGAACCCTAACTCAATCTTTTTCTTTCTTATTTCTTTGATTTTCAGCAAGAAGATGAACATAATGCCTAATTTCTCATATTTGTTTTATTTAATATAACATTAATAAACATTTTACCATTTTAACCTTTGATTAAAACATTAATAAGCCATTATATTAAGGCCATTAATGTCCACTTACATGTTCAATGGTCTGAAAACAATATAAAGACCTCTCAATTATAAAAACATAGAAAATTGAGCACACAAACAATTAAATTTTGATACGAAACTTTCACACATGTCAATTCACATATTATAAGCACATAAAATAATATTAAAATATTTTCTAACTCGAATTTGTTGTCTCAAAATGACTATTCTGACTAGAGTCTAAACCGGACTGTTACATGGTTAGCGTGTGACCTAAGTCAGAGAGTTACACAAGGTCAGACACGGGCTGGGACACAGCCATTTGATCCCATTTCAAATGTCTCCACGACCTGTGACACAGGCGTGTCTCTTGGCTGTGTGAGACACACGGCCTATCCACATGGGCGTGTGTTCCCTGCACTTTGAAAATTTCTATGTTTGTGTAAAAATTTATTTAGTATTAGGTTTAGTCTCGAACCACTTCTAATGCTTGTTTTAAGCCACAAATACTCGTGTTGGGGACTATATGACTGTATTTTGAATGACTTCTGCTTGAATTGAGAAATGTATATGAAATGTATGATTATTGAAGAAATAAGTCCGGTAATGCTTCGTAACCTTATTCCAGTGACGAGTACAAGTTAGAGGTGTTATAGGAGTTGCATGCAATCCTAGAAATAAGACGACATAAATCTATCGAATTAGAGTCAAATCTAATAGGGGAATCCATAATCGAGTTAATGCAAAAATAGGGGTTTTAGTTAGAAAGAGATTTCAATTAATCGACCAAAAGTTAGTTTTTTTTACTCTCGAAAGAGATATTAACATAATTTAGGAATTTCTACGGATCAAGGCACAAGTGAATAAATGGTTTAATTCGGATTCAAAATAATAAGTGAAGTCTAGGTAAATTCTTTCTTGTGTATTGCCTATCTCATTGGTTTTAATTGATAATTTTTCCTAATTCATTCTCTATCGCGTTCTTAGTAATTTGATTAGTTAATTTTAGATTAAAAACAATTCCTTCAATTTATCGACTAGATAATAGAAAAATAGTAAGTATTAGTACTTTTAGTCCTCGTGGATATGATATTCACGACTCACCATAGCTATACTATTATTCGATATGTTCGCTTGCCTTTGTTGTAATTTTAGTTAGTTTAGTGACCATCAATTACTGAAACCGATATACTAAATTAGTATATTACTAATACATAATATTATAACATATTATAATGTATTAGTATTACTAATACATAAAATAATTATATAATATATAACTATTACTGAAAATATTAATACATGTATAACTATTATTATAATATAGATAATAATAGTGTTAAATGATATTATAATTGTTAAACTAGCTTTATTTGATGAATTGTTTTGATATAATAAATAAAAATGTTTTTGAACAAAGAATTGATAATGTTCAAAGTATAAACCTATTTCAAGTCCTCCAAATACTTTAGAAAATGCTTTGAACATTTAGAAAAAATTTGGACAAATACAAAAACTCTTTAAACAATTATAACTCAAGTGAAAGATTTTTTAATCAAGTGAAAGACTACTCCCTAAACACCAAGTATCAATATCTGTAAAAGTATTGATGCCTTTTTAAGCTTTGAAGTTCAAAAATATTGAGAAAAAAATCATTAAGTGTCGATACTTATCAGTAGGTATCGATACCTAGACATTTTTTATCGATACATTGACTGATATCGATATAGATTTTGCATTTTGGCTTTAAATGATTTTTGAAAAAACACAAAAGATATCGATACTCACAAAAAATTATTGATACCTTTCATTAGATATCGATAAATTTCCCTTGGTATTGATGAAAACTGGGCCAACGTTCACTAAATTGATGCATTAAATGTAACAGTTAGGTTTAGATCCTAGTCGAAATAATGGTTTCGGGACCACAAATCTGAGTCAAAAATATTTAAATATTATTTTTCGTGTTTACAGTATGTGTTTAAGCATGTGTGAAAGTTTCGTGTGAAGATCTTATCATTTCTGTGCTTAACTTTGAAAAAGGACTTAATCGTAAAAAATGCAAAAGTGGCATTCTATTTGATTAAGTGCCGAATTGATGTGTCTTTTTAAATGTGAGGTCCTTATGTTGTAAATGGCCATTGAATTCATGAATAGACATTAATGGCATTAGTTGGTGGAATTTTAATGATATTAATAAGGGTTAAATTGGTAAATGGCTAAATAATGTTGATTTAATTAAACAAAGGCATGAAAATAAGCCATTTTATGTTCATCCATTGCCGAAAATCAAAGAAAAAGAAAAGAATAAGTAAGCTACGATTTCGGCACTTATATTGGCTAATTAAGGTATGTGTTTTGATTTGTTTTTTATAATTTCTACGTTTTTGTGATCATTTTTAAGTGTTCTAGCAAGCCCATGTTTCAGTTTCTGAATTTGTTGATGATTTTGAGTTGAGTTGTTGATGAAATTATGAGTTTTATGAAGTTTGATGATAGTATATGAAAGATATGTGTTAGATTATCATGTTTTGTATTGGGACTTTTGATGAATTTGAGTAATTTGGACTAATTGTGAAAATGATAAATTAAGGGGTTGAAATGTAAAATAAATGAAATTTTTGGGCTGCTAGAGGTCTGTATAATATTCGGCCATATATGGGTTTGTTGAAATTATGTGTATTTTGTGATTTTATGAATTAGGGACTAAAGTGTTAAAATGTAAAAATGTGAGGGATATTTTGTAAAATGCCCTAAATATTGTATATGGGTTGAATTGAATGATTTTTTGAATAAAAGGGTTAATTTTGAATACATATAGATTAAGAAAAGAGAAATTCAGATTTAGATCAAGGGAAATCGAAGGTTATAGAGTAAATGATCTGAATCGTCAATTCCGCTTACGAGGTAAGTTCGTACGTGATAAATGATGTTACAAGTATGTTTTAATGCTTTGATAAAGCATAAATTGTATATATATTTGACTATAGTTTAAGCACGATGATAAATCGATTATGTTTGGCACTAAGTGTGCGATTTGGAATAGCGTCGGCTATTTGAGGCACTAAGTGTGCAATACCGAGATAGCTTCAGTTATTGAGATGGCATTAAGTGTGCAGGATCATTACAACTTTGGCTAACCATTAAAGCACTAAGTGTGCGAATTCATAAAGCATGGAAAGACTTTCGAATGAATTAACATATTTGAGTGAGATGTGAGAATGAAATGAATAAGTATGGGAAAGTTTAGGTATGTACGATACCTATGTGGTAAATGATACTAAGTGTGTGAAGCTTGATGAAATTGTACGAATATATTAAATGTTATAGAATGGCATTGATAGATGATTTGTAAACTACTAAGTGTTTGTTAATTGATGTTTTCGTATTATATAAACTATTGATTATATTCAGTGCAAACTTACAAAGCTCCAAAGTGTACTATGTGAAATGTTCTCTATTTTATAGTGTTAGAAAACTAGCTCAGATCTGGGAATCGTCAGCGACTCATTCACGCTATCGGACATCTATTTTGGTACCATTTTGAGAGTTGTACATATGGTATATGGCATGTATAGGCTAGGGTTATTTTGATAGGTTTTGTGATATGAATACCTAGCTATGAGATTTGTCTTGTAAATATTGGTATGAATGGCCTTTTGTGTTGGCTTAAATGATGTGTTTGATAAGTAAGTTATCTGATGAATATATTGCTTATGTGATGGTTTAATTGTGAAATGATGAAATGGTAAATTTTTTGGTATGAAATAGGTGATAAGATGATGAGATTATACTTTTGGAACTTATGTGAGTTTTAATGATTTTCATATATTTAGGTTGTGGAATTTAGTAGTGAATTGGATGGTATTTGGATGTTATGGAATATGTATGAAATGGTTGATTTGGTTGCCTATATATGATGCAAAAATGTTGTGGTTTTGGTATGCTTGAGATAGGTGGGAAATGTGGCTTAAACCAAGCCTAATTTCACCTCACACGGTTGAGCACATGGCGTGTGTCTCGACCGTGTGTCTGCTGTAACTTAGTTATGCAAGTCAGTCTCGAGCACGGCCTAGACACACGAGCGTGTCTGGTGGTCGTGTAAGGAACACAGCCTTGGCGCATGGGCATGTGTGGCCATTTTGAAAGGTACACGGGCTAAGCACGTGGGCGTATGGTTAACCGTGTGACCAAAGTCAGTGTCGACCACAGCCAAGGCACACGGGTGTGTTTGAGGCTGTGTGGTGAAGTCAGTATGTATGCCTTGTCTTTCCACGGCCTAGACACATGAGCGTGTCTAATGCCGTGTGAGGCACATGGCCGTTCACATGGGCGTGTCACGTGTGACCTTTAAAACTTAAAAAAATGTTTAAGTTTTGGAAAAATTTATATGTGCTCGATTTAGTCCCGACTTCTTTCAAAAGCATGTTTAAGGTCTCGTTGACCTATGTAAGGGACTTTGTATTGATGTATGATCTTTAATGCTATGATGATTGTGAAATGAATTCTAAATGTATTGATATGTTCGGTAATGCCTTTAACCCTATTCCGGTGATGGATACGGGTTAGGGGTGTTATATTTGATTAGTATCGGAGCTACGGTTTTGTTGATTCTAAGAGTAACGTAGCGTGTGAGAGTCTAGCTATACATGCCATATATATGAATTGGGATAGTGTGATGATTCCTAACAGTTAAAATGTGTTTTTCATATAGAAAATGGATCCCGAACGAGCGATAGCTGATGATGTTAAGAGCAATGTGCCCACTCCTGCTCATGGGCTAGCGCCGGCTGAATCTAGGCTGATATCTAATAGTCAGGGAGGAGAGGCTAGGCAAGCCTTCTTCCAAATGATGACTGAGTGGTTCTTGAAATTCATACGAATGAATTTGGCTGCTCAACGAACTGCACCCCTACCTGTTCCTCAACAAGCCCTAGTTGTGCCATAAGTAATAGACCTGATTCGTTTGAGTAAACCACCCGTTGATAAGATTCATAAACATGAGGTTAAAGAGTTTCGAGCTACAGTTGATGATGATGTCGAGAGGGTTGAGTTCTGGCTTGAGAACACTATTCGAATATTCAATGTATTGTCCTATAATTCAGAAGAATGTATTAAATGCGTAGTATATTTGCTTAGAGATAATGCATATCACTGATAGGAAACATTGACATCGGTGGTTCCTAGAGAACAAGTTACCTGGGAATTCTTTTAGACAGAGTTTCGAAAGAAGTACATAAGTCAAAGATTCCTCGATCAGAAAAATAAAAAGTTTCTGGAGTTGAAACAGGGCTGGATGACTATAAGAGAATACAAAAGAGAATTTGTACATTTAAGTAAGTATGCTCAAGAGTACGTGTCTACCGAAGAGATCATGTGTAAAAGATTTGTTGATGGATTGAATGAAGACATAAAACTGTTAACCAGGATACTTGAACTGAAAAAATTCGTAGTATTGGTTGAGAGGGCCTGTAAAGCCAAGAATCTCAGCAAAGAAAAGAGAAAAGCTGATTCAGAGGCTAGAGATTTGATAAAGAGATCAATGAATAAAACTTATCATTCCTCGTTAAAAAAATTTAAAGATTTTATTCATCGATTGATAGCTTCAACGGGATATTAGAATAGAGATTGTGGAAAGCAATATACCAACCCTAAAGCTCAAACTACCTCAGTATCGAGTGTTGGTAATGCAAAGGATGTAAAGCCTGAGTGTCAAAAATGTGGAAGACGACATTTTGGAGATTGTTGGGGAAAAAGTAATAACAGAGCTTGTTACAACTGTGGTTTACGAGATCATTTTACAAAAGATTGCCCAGAGTTAGCTGAAAAAGATAATGCTCAGAACACGAGGCCAAGTAACATCGCAGCTAGAGGTAGACCACCAAGAAACATGAGAAATGTGAATGGTGGTAGAGGTGTGACGTGAGACATTGCAGCGAGATCTGATGGTAGAGCACCTGCACGAGCCTATGCTATTCGAGCAGAAGAAGAAGCATCATCTCCAAATGTTATGATACTAAAGTTAATACATTGATAGATCTAGGTTTTACTCATCTGTATATATGTGAGAATTTAGTATCCAGTAAGACTTTGCCAGTAGAGTCTACTGAATTTGTAATTAGAGTATCGAATCCTTTAGGCAAGTTTGTATTGGTTGATAAAGTGTGCAAGAATTTTCCATTGATGATTCAGGGAAATTATTTTCCGACTGATTTGATGTTGTTACCATTTGACGAGTTTCATATAATCGTGGGTATGGATTGGTTAACGTTGTATGATGCTATTGTGAATGGCAAACGGAAGATGATTGATTTGAGATGTTAACGTAACGAATTTATCCAAATTGAATTAGAGGATTTGAATGGACAAGCAAAAGTGATTTCAATGATGTTAGCTCAGAAATATGTGAGAAAGGGTTGAGACGATTGCTTAGGTTATGTGCTTGATACAAAAGTGACTGAAAAAAAGATTGAATCAGTGCCAGTTGTTTTTGAATATTCAATTGTGTTTCCTGATGAATTACCTAGTTTACCTCCGATTAGAGAAGTTGAGTTTGGTATTGAGTTAATGCCGAGAACTACTCAGATATTGATAGCTCTGTATAGAATGACTCCGACACAACTAAAAGAATTAAAGTCTCAGTTGCAAGAGTTGACCGATAGAGGATTTGCACGACCGAGTTTCTCACTTTGGGTTGCACCTGTTCTGTTTGTGAAACAAAAAGATGGGACGATGAGAATGTGCATTGATTATCGTCAATTGAACAAAGTGACTATCAAGAACAAATATCCTCTGCCCCAAACTGATGATTTGTTTGATCAGTTAAAAGGAGCTACTATGTTTTCAAAGATAGATCTGAGATCGGGTTACTATCAATTGCGAGTAAAAGATTTAGACATTTTGAAAACTGCTTTCTGAACGAGGTACAGACATTATGAGTTTTTGGTTATGCCTTTTGGATTAACAAATGCAGTTACTATTTTTATGGATTTGATGAATAGAATTTTCAGACCGTATTTAGATTGATTTGTCTTTGTATTCATTAATGACATTTGATTTATTCGCGTGATGAAACTGAGCATGCCGAACATCTGAGAATAGTGCTACAGACTTTGCGAGATAAGTAGTTATATGCGAAGTTTAGCAATTGTGAATTTTGGTTACGAAAAGTCATTTTTCTGGGACATGTTGTGTCAGCATCTGGTATCCGAGTTGATCCGAGCAAGATTTCGGTTATTTTGGACTGGAAGCCTCCGAGAAATGTTTCTGAAGTTCGCAGTTTTCTGGGACTTGCTAGTTATTATCGACGGTTCACAAAATGTTTTTCTATGATTGCGAATCCGTTGACAAAATTTCTTCAAAAATATGTGAAATTTGATTGGTCTGAAAAGTGTCAGAAAAGCTTTAATCAGTTAAAAGTTTTATTAACTGAAACTCCAGTGTTAGTACAACTAGAATCGGGTAAAGAATTTGTGATCTATAGTGATGCTTCGTTGAATGAATTAGGTTGCGTTTTGATGCAAGAAGGCAAAGTTATAGCTTATGCATCGAGACAGTTGAAGCCACACGAAAAGAATTATCCGACCCATGATCTTAAGCTAGTTGCGATTGTATTCGCGTTAAAAATTTGGCGCCACTATCTGTTTGGTGAAAAATGTCACGTATTTTCTGATCATAAAATTTTGAAATATCTGATGACTCAGAAAGATTTGAATCTGCGACAGAGAAGATGGCTAGAACTGCTAAAAGACTACGAGCTTGTTATTGATTACCATCCAGGAAAGGCCAATGTTGTTGCTAATGCTTTGAGCCAAAAATCATTGTTTGCATTACGTGCCATGAATGGTCATTTAGCTTTGTCTGATGATGGTTCAGCTTTAGCGGAATTGAAAGCGAGACCTTTATTCTTACAGTAGATTATTGATGCTACGATGGTTGATAATGAGATTTTAGCAAAATGAGCCCAGTGTGATCTAGATTCTGATTCTGAATATCGAATTGATAATGATGATTGTTTGAGATTTCAGGGTCGAGTTTGTGTTCCGAGAAATTCAAATTTAATTCACATGATTTTGGACGAAGCTCATAGGAGTTAGTTATCTGTTCATTCGGGTAGTACTAAAATGTATAATGATCTAAAATAGCTTTATTGGTGGCATGGTATGAAACAAGATATCTCAGAATTTGTTTCAGAATGCTTATTTTGTCAGCAAGTGAAAGCTGAACATCAGGTTCCATCTAGGTTACTTCAACCAATTATGGTTCTTGAGTGGAAATAGGATAGAATCATGATGAATTTTGTTTTGGGTTTACCTCAGTCACTGAGTAAGAAAGATGCAATATGGGTTGTTGTTGATAGATTGACTAAATCGGCTCATTTTATCCCGGGTCGTATAGATTATTCACTTGATAAGCTTGCTGAGTTATATATTTCTCAGATTGTAAGATTGCACGGAGTACCTATTTATATTGTTTCGGATAGAGATTCGAGGTTCACATTATGGTTTTGGAAGAAACTGCAAGATGCATTGGGTACGAAACTACACTTTAGCACTGCTTTCCACCCACAGACAGATGGTCAATTTGAACGGATTATTCAAATACTCAAGGATATCTTGAGATGTTATATTCTTGAGTTTGAAGGTACGTGGGAACGATACTTGCCATTGATTGAATTCGCATATAATAATATCTTTCAATTGAGTATCAAAATGGCTCCTTATGAGGTTTTATACGGTCGAAAATGTCGAGCATCATTGTACTGGACAGAGCTTAGTGAGAATAAGATTCACGGGGTTGATTTGATCAGAGAAACAGAAGAAAAAATGAAAGTAATACATGATAGTCTGAAAGCAGCCACAGATCGTCAGAAATTGTATGCAGATTTGAAAAGAAAAGACATTGAATTTGAGATTGGTGACAAAGTGTTTCTGAAAGTATCTCCGTGGAAGAAAATACTTTGATTCGGTCGTAAAGAAAAATTGAGTCTGACATTCATCGGACTGTATGAAATTATAGAGCGTGTCAGGCCAGTTGTATATAGATTGCTATTGCCACCTGAGCTAGAAAGGATCCATAACGTATTTTACGTATTGGTGCTAAGAAGATACAGATCAGATCCTTCACATGTTATTTCCCCTACTGAGGTTGAAATTCAGCCTGATATGTCTTATGAAGAAGAACCAATCCATATCTTAGCTCGCGAGGTTAAAGAGTTGAGAAATAAGAAAATTGCATTGGTGAAAGTATTGTGGCATTGGTACGGGGTTGAAGAAGCCACGTGAGAACCCAAGGATTTTATGAGAAAACAACATCCAAACCTATTCACTGGTAAGATTTTCGGGGACAAAAATCCCTAAGGGGGGAGAGTTGTAACAACTCGGTTTAGACCCTAGTCATAATAGTGGTTTTGAGACCACAAATCGGAGTCAAAAAATATTTAAATATTATTTTTCGTGTTTACAATATGTGTTTAAGCATGTGTGAAAGTTTCGTGTGAAAATCTTATCATCTGTGTGCTTATTTTTGAAAAGGACTTAATCGCAAAAAATGCAAAAGTGGCATTCTATTTGATTAAGCTCTGAATTATTGTGTCTTTTTAAATGTGAGGTCCTTATATTGTAAATGGACCATTGAATTCATGAATAGACATTAATGGACATTAGTTGGTGGAATTTTAATGATATTAATAAGGGTTAAATTGGTAAATGGCTAAATAATGTTGATTTAATTAAACAAAGGCATGAAAATAAGCCATTAAAGGCATGAAAATAAGCCATTTTATGTTCATCCATTGCCGAAAATCAAAGAAAAATAAAATAATAAGCAAGCTACGATTTCGACATTTATAACGGCTAATTAAGGTTTTTTTTAATTTGTTTTTGATAATTTCTACGTTTCTATGATCGTTGTTAAGTGATCTAGCAAGCCCATGTCTCAATTTTTGAAACTGTTGATGATTTTGTGTTGAGCTATTGATGAAATTATAAGTTTTATGAAGTTCGATGATAGTATATGAAAGATATGTGTTAGATTATCATGTATTATATTGGGATTTTTGATGAATTTGAGTGATTTAGACTAAATTGTGAAAATGAAAAATTGAGGGGTTGAAATGTAAAATAAATGAAAGTTTTGTGTTGCTATAGGCCCCTATGATATTCGGCCATATATGGGTTTGTTGAAATTATGTGTATTTAGTGATTTTCTAAATTAGGGACTAAAGTGTTAAAATGTGAATGGGAGAGCTAATTTGTAAAATGCCCTAAATATGTGTATATGGATTGAATTGAATAATTTTTTGAATAAAAGGGTTAATTTTGAATACATATAGATAAAAAAAGCGGAATTTAATATTTAGATCGGGGGAAATTGAAGGTGATAGAGTAAACGATCTGAATCATCAATTCCGTTTACGAGGTAAGTTCGTACGTGATAAATAATGTTACAAGTATGTTTTAATGCTTTGATAATGCATAAATTGTATATATATTTGACTATGGTTTGAGCACGATGATAAATTGACTATGTTCAGCACTAAGTGTGTGATTTGGAATAGCTTCAGCTATATGAGGCACTAAGTGTGCAATACCGAGATAGCTTCGGTTATTGAGATGGCACTAAGTGTGCGGGATTGTTACAGCTTTGGCTAACCATTAAAGCACTAAGTGTGCGAATTCTTAAAGCATGGAAAGACTTTTGAATGAATTAATATATTTGAACGAGAAGTGAGAATGAAATGAATAAGTACGAGAAAGTTCAGGTATGTATGATACCTATGTGGTAGATGATACTATGTGTATGAAGCTTGATGAAATTGTATGAATATATTAAATGTGATGGAATAGAATTGATGGATGATTTCTAAACAACTAAGTGTTTGTTATTTGATGTTTTCGTATTATATAAACTGTTGATTATATTCAGTGCAAACTTACTAAGCTCCAAAGCTTACTGTGTGAAATGCTCTCTGTTTTACAGTGTTATAAATCTAGCTGAGATTCGAGAATCATCAACGATTCATTCACACTATCAAAAAACTATTTTGGTACCATTTTGAGAGTTGTACATATGGTATATGTCATATATAGGCTAGGGTTATTTTGGTAGGTTTTGTGATATGAATATATAGCTATGAGATTTGGCTTGTAAATATTGGTATGTATGGCCTTTTGAGTTAGCCTAAATGATGTGTTTAATAAGTAAGTTATTTGATGAATATATTTCCTACGTGATGGTTTAATTGTGAAATGTTCAAACGGTAAATTTTGTTGTATGAAATAGGTGATAAGATGATGAGATTATACTTTTGGAACTTATGTGAGTTTTAATGATTTTGGTATATTTAGGTTGTGGAATTGAGTAGTGAATTGGATGGTATTTGGATGTTATGGAATATGAATGAAATGATTGATTTGGTTGCCTATAAATGATGCAAAAATGTTGTGGTTTTGGTGTGCTTGAGATAGGTGGGAAATGTGGCTTAAACCAAGCCTAATTTCACCTCACACGGTTGAGCACACGGGCGTGTGTCCCGACCGTGTGTCTACTATAACTTAGTTATGCAAGTCAGCCTCGAGCATGGCCTAGACACACAGACGTGTCTAGTGGTCATGTAAGGCACACAGCCTTGGCACATGGGCTTGCGTGGCTATTTCGAAGGATACACAGGCTAAACACACGAGAGTGTGGTTAGCCGTGTGACCAAAGTTACTGTCGACCATGGCCAAGGCACACGGGTGTGTCTTGAGGCCGTGTGGTGAAGTCAGTATGTATGCCCTGTTTTGCCACGGCCTAGACACACGGGCATGTCTAATACCATGTGAGGCATACGGCCTATTAAAACGAGCGTGTGACCTTTAAAACTTAGAAAAATGTTTATGTTTTGGAAAAATTTGTATGTGCTCGGTTTAGTCCCGACTTCTTTCCAAAGCATGTTTAAGGTCTTGTTGACCTATGTAAGGGACTCTGTATTGATGTTTGATCTTTTATGCTATGATGATTGTGAAATGAATGTTAAATGTTTCGATATGCTCGGTAACGCCTTTAACCCTATTTTGGTGATGAATACGGGTTAGGGGTGTTACATTAAATGCTAATAGTATTGATACCTTTCAAAAAGTATCGATACATGTTGTTGCATGTGACATTAATGCACTAGTCTTTTACATCCCAATGACTATTCATTTCTACAACAATCACAACAGTTGGAAATCAATTTGAGGCTATAAATACTAGCTTCCAAATGTTCAACAACAAAAAGTTAGATTACAATAGATCAAGTGCTTTAAGATACATCAAAATTCCATTATCAGTCACTTTTTGCTTCAATTATTTATCATCTTCTTGTAAACACTTGTGAACATTCATTGTCTTTTCTATCCGCTCAAGTGTTTTTCTTGTATTTTTGTTTAATTGGCAAACATCCTAATCTTATGAGGATTATTTCTTTGTTTTGTTATTTGTTTCTCTTTAAGAGGGTTTGTGTATTAAGATTTGGGTGGAAATCTTAAGGGAGTTATAAGGTTAAACATTATTCTCAAATGTTAGACAAATTAGTAAATTTGGAAAATCCTTAGTTATGGAAAGCTAAGGTAGTGGAGTAGACAATTGGGGCCGAACCACTATAAATTGTTTTGTTCATTATTTCATATTCTTTACTTTTGCTTCCACAAGTTTTAAAAAGGCAATTCACCCCCTCTTGACTATATCTGGTGATCAATCGAGCTAATAATAATGTTTAATTATTGATGCATATATAAAAATTATTAATATATTATATACTATATTATATAATATAACATTATATAATATAGTAGGAGGTCTAACTTTCAAATGTACGAAAAGTATATGAACTTTGAGTATATTTTAACTAGTATAATAATAAACAATAAAACATGTGCTTCATGTGAGATAGATTCAATTCAATCTTGACTTTCAACTGAATGATCCTCTCTGCTATCCTCGTACCATGAATTGCACCGAGTGTGGGCTTGAGCAACACGAACCAAAATACATAAAAAACAATTTAATTACTTTCAGTAGGAAAGTAATTTTTCTCTATAAAAACTAGTAAATATCATAATTCTTTAGAAAATATAATTTATTCTTAGTTAATAAATTCTCACTACTTTCTGGTAGAATAATGATAACTCAATAATCTATGAGTTTCTTTTAGGTCAATCAGTGCTATCTGTTTATTGGGAGAGCTACAAGAATTATAGTTGAACAAGCGATTGATAAATAATATCATTTAAATAAAAAACACACTCTCATTCTTTTGTGTGAGAAGGGGCAGCACACCTTATTTAATATAACTAGAGTTGCAACTATTCATGTATCAAGTCATTTTCAATGAAATTGGAGCAATGGTTTTGAGACCACAAATTCGAGGTTGAAATAATTATTTTATTGTTATTTTGAGGCCTACAATATGATTGTATGAAAATTTCATTAAGAAATTTATTTGTTTGCATGCTCAATTTGATAAAATTAGAGACCTATAGGCAAAAGGCACTAAATAACTAAAGAACATAAATTTATGAGTACTTAAATGGTAATTAAACCATTAATAATGGTAATGGACAATTATGGACATCATTAATGTGATTAATAAAGGTTATATGAGTAAATAAGTAAATAAAAACTAAAATAAGTAGAACAAAATTATATTTTTTGTCCATTTTCTTCACCCAACCGAAATTCAAAGGAGAAAACAACACCATTTTAGGGTTTGAGCATTTATAGAGCTTTGTCTTGTGCATGTAAGTGATTTTTTACTCAGTTTTTAATGATTTCTATGTTTTTGGAGTCGTTGTAGCTTAATCTAGCTAGCCTAGGGACTAATTTGCAAAATTATTAAAGGTTTAGGGTTTTACCATTGATGAATGTGTATGTGTTTTCATGTTTCATGATAGAAAATGGATGGTTGTTGTTAGATAAACAACATTTGTTAAGCAATTTTGGTTGAAATTGCAAATTACGGATTAGATTGATAAAATGTGAAAATTATGGTGAAATGTGTGAAATAATGAAAATTTTGGGCTCCTATGTGGTATATATAATTCGACTAGCATGGGTGTTGGTTAAATTGCATGAATTTGCATTTTTATGAGCTAAGGACTAAATTGTAAAGAAGTTGAAATATTAGGGGTAAAAGTGTAAAATTACAAGAATATGTATTTTGAGTTGAATTGAATATAATGAATACTAAATGGATTGAATTTGATTATTTAGATCAAGTTAAGCCTTCTACGGATCTAGATCAAGGGAAAAATAAAGTTTTGGACTAGTCGATTCTATTACGTTATTTTTTGTGATCGAGGTAAGTTTGTATGTTTAATAAGCTTTAAACTATACGTATTTGAATGCTTAATTTATATAATTGTGATGATACGACACTACGGAATTTCTCGACAAGCTATCGGCAATGTATAAATCCCAGTTGAACCTTAGGAATAAATAGGATACAAATGAAATGTCATTAGGGGTTATTGTGTTTTGGTTGTTGTTCGTATGTTCTAATGGTAGCTGAGTTTTCCGGCATGTGTTGCAGTTACTCATCAGCTTGTGTGATGATAAACCATAATATATACATATTTTTACCCCATGCTTGGCATATTTTTGGATAATTTATAATAAGATTTAGTGAATTTGATGCTCCTAATCCTTTAATTTCATGTTTCATATCCAGATGAGCATAAGAAAGCGAAAAGTGCAAGAAAAAGGCAAAAAACGGAAAAAATAGGTTTATTTCAGTACTACGCACGGCGTAGACAAGTCAACAAGGGTAATCCACATGCTCATGTGAGACACACGGGTCGGCCACACGCCCATGTGTCATGGCCGTGTCGACTTAAAAACATGTCAGAATTAGACACAACCTGAGCACCATCACACAGGCATACTACACAGCCGTGTCCCTGTCGAGACCTATTTTAATTCTACTCAGAAAAGGCTAATTTTGGGCTATATTTTGGGCATTCCAAAGTCTATTTAAACACACAAGAAGAGGGTTAAAGGGAAGGCATATAGAAGGTAGAAAATACTTTAAGACAGCCATTGGAATCAACTCGGAAGCAGGATTTACTTCAAACTGAAGATCTCCATTCAATTTCTACCGAAGTTTTTGGGTTTCTTTATGTTTTGTTTTTTTCCTAATTTTGAGATGTTTTCTACCATCATTATGAACTAAATTCCCTAAATACCTAGGGAATATGAAACTTAAGATGAATCGTATTATCTTTTGAATTATATGATAAATACTTGTTCTTATTCTTAATTCTGAGTTTTCATCCTTGCTTTAATATTCAGGATATTAATTCAGGTTTTGATGTGCTTATTCAATGGAGCAAAAGTCCCTGTTTAAGAGTAGATCTTCCATAATTTAGCAGAGTTGCATGCAATCCTAGAGATAGGATGACATAAATCTGCCGGATTAGAGTCAAATCTAATAAGGGAATCCATAAATCGATTTAATGTGACAATAAGGGTTTTGAAAGAGTTTTCAATTAATCAACCTAGTGTCAATTGTTCTTAAACTCGAGAGAGATATTAACATAAGCTAGGGATTTCTACGGATTAAGTCAAGTAAATAAATCGTCTAACTAAGAAGGAATAAGTGAAGTCTAGGTGGATTCTTCCTTGGGTATTGTCTTCTCCATCAGTTCTCCAAAAGTATTTTCCAACTTTTATCTCTGTAGTATTCTGTAATAGCCCAAAATTGGGTCTAGTTGGAACAGAGGTTTCGGGACCACAAAATTTGAGATATAAATAATTATTTTATGATTATTTTGAGGTATATGATATGATTGCATGATTGTGTGAAAATTTCGTGAATAAATTCTATACATAAAGTGCTTAATTCGAAGTTAGGGACTAAATTGAATAAGTTGCAAAACTTGCATTCTAGAAGTTTCTAATATGAAATTGATTTGAAATATTAATTAGGAGGTCTTAAATAGAAATTTGACCAATTTCTAAGTTATGGACAAAAATTGGACATGGATGGAATTTTGGAAAGTTTAGTAGTAAGGGTATTTTGGTCATTTAGGGTAAAATGAATTAAAATACAAAATTAAAAGCCAATTTTGCTCATCTTCTTCATCATGGACGTGTATACCAAGGGAGACTCCATGGATAGGGTTTTCAAGCTTCCCAAGCTCAATTGTAAGTCCGTTCTAACCCCGTTTTTCAAGTTCTTTACGTTTTTGGAGTCCCGGTAACTTGATTTAGCTTATGCTAGCAATAATTCAACCTAGGGTTCATATTTGGAAAAATACCCATAGGTAAAATTTGTGTATTCTGGTGTTTTATGATACAATATGAGGTTTTAAATTATGTTACAGAACTTGTGCAACTCGGTTTTAAGTGAAAACGAGCAAAATGGCTTAATCGGTAAAAATACCTAATAGTCATAAATATATGTTAGAGTGAGAATTTGATGTTGCCATAGAAGGGAAAAGTGATCATCATGTCATAAAACATAAGAATAAGGGATGAAGTTTAATTCCCGAGCCTAGGGCAAAAGTGTAAATATGCAAAAGTTTAGGGTAAAATTGTAATTTTTCCAAAGTTTGAGTTAAGGACTGTTTTGAATAGTACATTAATTAAATAAGTAAAATATGATGATTTAGATCCCGGAAAACGAGATTTGAACCTAGAATGAGAGAAAAATCGAAAATTGAGAAAGTTGGTAAAATGGCCGTTTTAATATCAATGTAAGTTCATATGTATAATAAGTATTAATTTATGCATGTTTCAATGTAAAATTGATATATTTACTATGATCTCCGAGGTGTTGAAAGTATGTAAGTTGGTATGATAATAATACAACAATAATGTCAGTAATTTATATTTGAAAGTTAAATTTAGTGAATTAATTGAATTATGTTAAATTAAATGATTATGGTGCCAAGTTTATGAATTGATTTAAAAATATGTCTATGGTACATGAAGTGCATTGAATTATCATACATAAATGTGATTTCTATGATTATGGATATTATGGAAATTGTAAGTTCATATGATTTTAATAAGACAATGTGTAATTTAATGTTATTGCGTTGATATTAAATGAGATGTAAGTTTATATGTAAGTAATACATTACTATTACTTGTATTATGATATTTTATAAAAATATTGGAAATATGTTTGTGGATAATTACTTGATTGGTGAAATTGTTGGAAAAGAGAGAAATCCCGATTGAACCTTCGAAAAGATTGGATGATACAGATGGTATGTAGCTAGGTCACATGTATAGTCTTGAGTGCACATCATGTGTACAAGAGAGCTACAAGACATTATGATGTAGTTAGGTCGCATGGGTGATACTATGTGTACACCATGTAGACAAGAGAGCTACGGGATATATGTAGCTAGGTCACATGCGTGGTTCCAAGTGAAGGACACCATGTAGACAAGAGAGCTACGAGATAAATGGCTAGGTCACATGGGTGGTACTAAGTGTTCACCATGTGTACAAGAGAGCCGAACTATATGATGGGTGGAGCTATGTGCTAAAACCACCAAGTATCGAGGATTGATCCGAAGTGTTCAACGGAGACTCTCTAAGTATTGCTTTGTGAGTTTTGTGATGAATATATGCGAACTTGGTTATGTGAATGATGTGTTCATTAAGTGACCGGATGTGGTAAGGTGATGTGTTCATTAAGTGACCAGGATGTGGTAAGGTTATAAACAAGTAAGTTATACATGAGGATGATTTTATGGTGATCTTGTGATCATGGGCCTATACTTGTGATGTATGAAATGTGGTGAAAATGATTTGTGATATAAATGTTAAAATGAGGTTAATACAAAGAAAGTGTGAAAGAGTGAATTAGCAATAAAACTGTTTTGGACAGTAGCAGTGACGTGATTTTGAAAAATCACCAAAATATTATAAATTGAATCAGAGACTGAATGAGATATCAAATTAAAGCTTAATGAGTCTATTTTCATATAAAAGAAACATAGAAATAAAAGGAGTTCTATATTTTGAGATATTTATGTTTTCGTGAGACTGATTCAGAATGATTACGTGATCCCCTGTTCTGACTTTGGAAAATCACAAAATTTGGAGAAAAATAATTAGAGGCTCAAAATTATATTTTAAAATCCATAATGAGTCTATTTTCAAGATAAATCAACAAGAACATTATCCGAGTTCTGTACTATGAGATAATTATTTTTTAGTGAAGAGAGGTCAGAACTGTCAGAAAGTGAAACAGGGGAAATTTTAATGAATAAACTGTACTAATTGGATAAACCAAAAATTATGAAAATTTTATGGTGGAACGATATGTGAGTCTAGTTTCAGGGGAAATTTACGGATCTTAATTTGGAGCTCTGTATCTCGAATTATAAATAATTAAATGACTATGACTCGTGTAGACAGTTTGATGTGAACATTTATTAGTAAATTGTGAAATCGTACTTACAAGAATGCTATATACATTAAGGATGTGGAATGGAGAGGAGGAGGAGGAAATAAATATATGTGGAATACATGGAAACTATGGTATATGAAATATTGATATAATGAAATAAATGATATGTGTTTATAAGAAAACAAAAGAGAATGTTATGTATCATGACATGTGTATATATATATATATATATATATATATATATGACTAGTCTCAATGTAATGCTTGTTGGGTATGGAATTGAATTGAAATGTTTCGACAAACATGCTATTTTATGATCTCGAGTCGTGGTATTTTATAAAGATATGATCTAGCTTTAAATATGAATGCTTGATGATTAAGTGAAGATATTTGGTAAGATGATAATCTTGGTATAAATGTATAAGTGTTACTATAATAAACAAGGTAAAATGAGTATGAGAGACACATGTATGATGACATACAAATGCTATGTTTGTGGTTTAATTGAGGATGTTTAATCATTAAATGAATATCATGTTATATGCTTTTGATTTTGTATAAGTGTGTAAGAGATCAAGGTTGACCAAAGTTTGGAAAATAGCCTATGTATATTCCACACAGTGCAGAGACACGACCATGTGTCTCAACCGTGTATGGAACACGACTTTGGGACACGGTGTGTGGAGCCTTAAAGCATGAAATTTCCAAGATTTTCGTAAGTTCTCGGTTTAGTCCCAAACCCTTTCTAAAGTATGTTTTGGGCTCCGTAGACTCAAATAAGGGACTATGTGTAAGAGAATGAACGCTTTGAAATATGAATAAAATTTTATGGCTCGTATTTTAGTTTAATGTTTGTATGTTTGTCTGGTAACGCCTCGTACCTTAACCCTCCTCGGATACGGGTAAGGGGTGTTACATATTCTTAGTTAATTAAATAGTTAATTCTAGTTTAAAAACACCCCTTTAATTGTTAGGCTAGATAATAAAAAGATAGTAATTACTAGTACTTTTAGTCCTTGTGGATACGATATTTTCGGTCTCACCATAACTATACTATTGTTTGATAGATGCGCTTGCCTTAGTCGAATTTTTAGTCAGTTTAGCGACCATCAAGTTTTTGGTACCGTTGCTAGGGACTAAGATACTAGGAACGATTAATTCTTATTACTTTAGCTAATTTTATTGTTATTGCAATTTAATTTTGTTTTTATTTTAATTACTAATTTTTCTTTTATTTGCTTCTGGTAAGTTTTTATAGTTTATGACTAGATACGAGGACGACACCTATAATACCGAGGAGATGGCAGACAATCCAAATAATCCGCTGCCTCCTATGGTTGCCGCAAATCCTGAGAATTAGAATCCTGCTCCTCGTACTATGTATGATTATGCTAAGCCTACTTTAACAGGAACTGAATCGAGTATTGTTAGACCTGCTATTTCTGCAAATAATTTTGAACTGAAACCTAGCATGATTCAAATGATACGACAGTTTGTTCAGTTTGATGGTTTGCAAGATGAGGATCCAAACACTCATTTAGCAAATTTTATGGAATTCTGCTACACCTTTAAGATCAATGGCATTTCTGACGATGCCATTCGCCTTCGATTATTTCCCTTTTCATTACGGAATAAGGCTAAACAATGGTTGAACTTGTTACCACGAGAGTCAATCACTACTTGGGAACAAATGACCGAAAAATTTTTGCTTAAATATTTTCCACCGGCTAAATGGCTAAATTGAGAAATGATAACTCTTCTTTTGTGCAGATGGATTTAGAAACACTTTATGATGCATGGGAGAGATACAAGTATTTATTGAGAGGGTGCCCTCACCATGGGTTACCTTTATAGTTACAAGTTCAGACCTTCTACAACCATGTGAACCCTTCAACAAGGCAACTGATTGATGCAGTCGCCAGTGGAACTTTGAACAACAAACACCTGAAGAGGCTTACGAATTTATTGAAGAGATGTCACTTAACAACTATCAGTGGCAAGTCATGAGAACGAAGCCGACAAAAGCAGCCGATGTTTTCAACCTCGATGCCGTCACTATGCTATGTAACCAGGTAGAACTATTGAATAAAAATATTGATGGTTTGTATGATTCTACTCAGGTGCATCTAGTGATAAGGTGTGATTCAAATAGAGGAGGGATGCACAACGCAGACTATCCATACTTCAACCCCAGCACTGAGGGAGAACAAGTCCACTATATGGGTAACAATTCTAGACCTCAGAATAACCCTTATAGTTTAAAATATAGGTTGGAGGAACCATCCCAATTTTTCGTGGGGTGGTCAAGGGAATCAAAGGCCACAACACCCTTCAGTTTTTCAGTAACCCACCTTACCAACATGAGAAAAAGCCAAACCTTAAGAAAATGCTTACAAAATTTATCTCGGTGTCAGAAACTCATTTTTAGAATATCGAGACAGCACTTAAAAATTAGCAAGCATCGATTCAAGGGCTCGAAACTCAAATAGGTCATCTTGCTAAGTTGATCTCTAAATGACTGCAAGGTGGCTTGCCTAGTAATACAGAAACTAACCCAAGGGAGCAACTCCATGCGATCACTTTGCGTGATAAAGAAGGGTTAGCTGAACTTAAATCTGAAACGAGGCAAAAAGCTATGGTAAGCAATGGTAAGGTTGAGGTGAGTCATGGTACACAAAAGCTGATAATCAAAGAATATAAACCTTGTGTGCCATACCCCAGTGTGACAAGGAAAGACCACATAGACGAACAATTCGGTAAGTTCCTTAAACTACTTAAAAAAGTACATATTAACTTACTATTTATTGAAGCTCTTTCGTAGATGCAAAATGTAGTTAAATTTTTAAAGGAGCTCTTAGCAAACAAGTGGAAGTTAGATGAGTCATCTCATGTGGAGTTAAATGCAGTTTGCTCGGCAATCTTGCAGAATAGACTACCCAGCAAATTAAAAGATCCAAGGAGTTTTACTATTCCTTACTTGTGACATCCCTAATTTGACCCTAGTCGGAAAGTGGTGTCGGGACCACTAAACCGAGTCTTATAAGTAATTAAAAGTTATATTCTATGTTTATGATGTTAGCAAATGCATGTGTGAAAGTTGCATGCATTAATTTGATCATTTCTATGTGAATTTATTAAAATGGACTTATATGAAACATTGTTGAAAGGTGATAGGCTAATCTTTCAATGGTCTAATAGTATATGCATGCAAAAGAATGGTTTTGCATGTCAATTTACCCAAAGAAAAGGAAGTGGCGGCCATGGTAATGAAGATGGGCAAAAGAAAACATGTCTTAAACATGTTTTGCTAGTGGTGGATGTTAGAAATAATAAAATAAGAGCATGGGTAAAGAAATGAAAAAAAATGAGTGTGGATGCTTCCCCCTTTGCCGTACATGAGAGAAACAAAACAAAGAAAGAAAGAAAAAAAGTGGTTGTTCATCCTTTGGTTTTCTTGGCGAATAGAAGAAAGGGAAGAAGGGGAAAGCTTGAGAAAATCAGCCATGGGAGTTTGCTAGACTAAGGTATGTTGAAGTTATCCATGAGATTCATGCATGTTTTAGTTGATAGTTTGAGTTCCACCTAACCCATGGTCTAAACCTTTACCATGAAATGGGGATGATATTCGCCATGGGTGTTGTCTTCTTGGTATCATTGATGTTTGATGTTTGATGTTGTGGTGGTGAGGCATGAAGATGAGTTAAGGTTCAGCTAAGGTGGATTTGTGGATGTTATTTGCATGCTAAAAGTAAAGCTTGTAATGATGCATGGTATGGTGTTGTATGGCATTCGCCATGGTAGGAAATAAAAGGAAACTATGTTCGTTGTTCATGTCATTTGAATGAGAAGTGCTAGTAAGGTGAAGTACAAATGTTAGTGTTTGATTTACTAGTGTATATGTGCATATTAGCCTAGTTGTGAACTTGAATCAAATTGGTGTTTAGTCGATACAAGCGACCTTACTTGTAGAATGTATCAAGTGTGGAAATCGGCCTTAACATGGATGTGTATGTTCGCCACATGAACGAATACATATGTTGATGTGTATATTCGCCTTAGGTAGCCTATTGATGGCCTTAGCTTTTCCTTGATGCTTGAATGAATTGTATTGAATTGCTTGATGTAATATAAAATGTGCATGACCATTGTGTATTCAAGCTAAAGGGTGGCCATATGACCATTTAAACTCCTTGTCATATTCGGTCATAAGCTAGCATAATGAGGTTTTAATAAGTTAAATTTGTGTGAACTAGCTCAAGAACTCAAAGGATCAAAGTTGGACAAGGGAAAGACAAAGTAATTGAATAGCCGTTGAAAACGGTGCGACAACATCCGAGGTAAGTCATCAAGCACATATTTGATATTGCTTAAATGATTGTAAAATCTATGCAATTGTGTTTAATGGGATGATATACATATATAAATGAAAATGTATGTGTATGGAATGATGACATTTGTTGAATGTAAAAGAAATAGTGAAATGTGTAGAAAGTTTTCTTTCGGCACTAAGTGTCTTGAACAATCACGTGTGTACGGTGACGAGATTGGCACTAAGTGTGCATGCTGGAAATATATGGCACTAAGTGTGCATGCTGGAAATATATGGCACTAAGTGTGCGAGCTCGAAGGGTATGGCACTATGTGTGCGGGCTTAAATCGCATGGCACTGAGTGTGCGAAATCAGTATTAAGCACATGTAAGCGTACTATATATATATATATATATATATATATATCTCCGATCGAACAATTATATGGAGGGTGTGTCTCCATCGAGTTGAGTATGGACAGCGGATCGGGTAAGTACCTTGAGCTCATGACGAATAGGAAATATGATCATGCTCGGGGTTGAGCTTGGTAAGCTTTAAATCTATGTGATGATTGCAATTGTATGATTGTGGTGTGAATGAGTTGGTGTGTAAAATGCCTCAAATATCTCATTGTATAGAATATGAAATGTGGATGTATGACTTGGTATGAGATTGAACCGAAAGGTCCGAGGAATTATGGTATAGTTTTGATATGGATGAGTACCTAGCCTCGTTTATTGTTTCATGTTGTGGTAACTTTATTAATGGATGGTTGTTGAATGCTTATGACTTACTGAGTTATAAACTCATTCGGTGTTTTCTTGTCACCCATTTTAGGTCTCTTGGACTCATATTGTTTGCGTGCTCGGAACCGTCGTTGAAGTCATCACACCGCTGGAAATCTTTTGGTATTGTCTTCGTAGTTGAAGAACATTTGGCATGTATAGGCTATTATGTTTTGTGAACTGTGGGTTGTAAACTTTAAGCCATGTGAAAATGGCCTATGTGGTCGTTGAGTGGGATGCGAGAACCTATAGCCACGAGTCTTAGAAACTTTAATTTTGATAAGGTGGCCATAATTTGTGTCATGTATGATGGATGATTAGTAAGGCCAAGGAAAGATTCATGAAATTGGCATAGTCTACTGCAGTAACTGTTGCGGACAGCAGCAGTGAGATGAGATTGAAAAATCACTAAAAATAGTAGAAGTAGAATTAAATAGTGAATAAATTATGAAATTTAACCTTGATGAATCTATTTTTATATGGACGAAACGAAACGACCATATGAGCAGTATACTGAGAGATATTAAAGTTCTCGTGAGACAGGGCCAGAACGGTTTCTGGGTCCCCTGTCGCGACTTTGAAAATTTACTATAAATTATCCAGAAATAATTAGAAGTCATGCCTTATATGTGTAGATTCCATTTTGAGTCTAGTTTCGTTAGAAACAAACGGCACCAGTATTAAATCCCTGTACAGAGAGATATTCAGGTTGTAACGCGCGGAGGTCAGTGTAGTCGACCCCTGTAACATGGGTGACTTTAACTAATAAACTGTACCAATTGGCCCGACCAAAAATTCTTGAAATAAATCCATGGATAGATATATGAGTCTAAATTCAGGGAAAATTTACGGAATCAGTTTCCGAGTTTTGAAACTTGAGATATGATTTTTAAGGCGACAGTGACGCAGTTAGCTAGCCTGCCTGGAACAGCAATTAAATATTTCCAAGAGAGAAATAAGGGAAGTAAGCCCGGTAACACCACATGGTCAAATCCGGTGACAGTCACGGGTTTGGGGTGTTACATTACTTAATTGGTAGTTTAGACGTTAAAAATGCCTTGGCTGATTTAGGGTTAGTATTAATGTCATGCCTTATAAAGTGCTTAAACAACTAGGTCTTGGGAAACCCAAACAAACTAGGATGAGTATTCAATTGGCTAATAAAACTATTAGATTTCCTAGGGGTATTGTTGAAGATGTGCTTGTTAAAATTGACAAATTTATATTCCCAGTCGAGTTTGTTGTCTTAGACACGGATGAGGAGAGCGACGTACCCTTGATTCTGGGTAGACCCTTTTTAGCAACTGCTAGACCTATTATTGATGTTGGTACAGGAGAATTAACGCTTCATGTAGGTGATGATGCTGCAACACCCCTCGCTCGTACCCGATGCCACGACAGGGTTCAAGGTGTTACCTGACTTAAACTCAATAATCACACAAAAATAGGGCCGTAAAATTTCAATCAATTTAAAACTTTTCATTTCACATTTATTTCGACCCTTAATCGGGCTCATGAGGCCCAAAACATGCATTAGAGGCGGTTCGGGAATAAATCGAGAACCTAAGAAAAACTTGAAAAATTTCATGCTTTAAGGCTCCACACGCCCGTGCGGATATAGATCGTGTAGTCACACACGCCCGTGTGGATTGGGACACGCTCGTGCCCTTAGCCCGTCTGCAACACTGACTTTAAAACATGGCCATGACACATGCCCATGGCGACAAACCGTGTGTTACACACGGTCTAGACACACGCTGTGTGTCTACCTGTGTAGACAATTATAAAGCTATTTTCCAAGCCATTTGTCACCCTCACAACATATGCACGCATACTTATCCAATAACATACAACATGGCATAAATGAGCTCTTAAACATCTACAAACATGCTATGCTCATGTCAATTTCTTATGCAAATAATATCATAGAATTTAGTCACATCAGTACCATGTACTTGTCATAAGTATCATTACGTCACAAACCACATGTCCATCATTAGGCATGCATAAACATATCCGTAAACCATTCATGAGGCATTATTAACTATTTACCAATCACTTAATCTTGCATCAGTTACTAAATCATCAATAAATCCCAATTCAATCTCTAGGCATACAGGTTGTAAGCCACATCACAAGAGATAATAACATACATGCATAAGAATAATCATATAGGCCTACAACATCATTAGCCAACATAAGCCAATTTACATGACTATATACTACCTTAATAACAAGCCAATGCTTTTGTCTAAATCATAATATCACATACTCAACATTAAAACCCTATACATGCCATAGACTCGAAACACTAGGATTGACTGACGCCGATAGCGTTAACTCGACAGTGTGATAATATCTTTGACGGCCTCCAACCCGAGCTAACCTGGAAACCCTAGGGAACATGGGAAAGAAAGGGGGTAAGCTTTACACTTAGTAAGTTCATATGAAAACAATAAGCAGCTCATGAACATGTTTTATCAATGTTTACAACATATTCTCAAGTTCACAACAAGCTGTCTTCCTGAGCAATAGTCACTAAATTATTTATATCTGGAGCTACGAAATCCAAAATTTATTTCCGTTAATTTTCCTTGAAACTAGACTCATGTACCTTTCTACCATAAAATTTCTAGAATTTTTGGCTTAGCCAATTAGTACAGTTTATTCCTGAAATTTACCACTAATTCACTGTCTAACAGTTCCGCCCTTCTGTACTAAAGTTCAATTATTTCATAGGAAAGGGATCAAATAATGTTCTCATATATTTCTATTGAAACTAGACTTATTATGGATTCTAATAATATAAATCATAACTCATAAACATTTTTTTTACAATTTATAATGATTTTCTCAAATTAGAATAGGGGATCTCGAAGTCATTCTGACTCTATCCCACGCAACTTCAAATATCTCATTATAGGAAATTCTTTTGCTTGCATGGCTTCTTTTATAAGAACTAGACTCAATATAACTTATTCTCATATTTTATTCAGCTTCTAACTCATTTTCCACTATTTTTAGTATATTTTCAAAGTTACACTACTGCAGTATCATTGTTCACAAAATTAATACAACATCATTTCATCCATCATGGTAAGAACACATATTTATGAATCATAGATCATTCACATACCAAGGAATTCTCATAGGCTTAGTGTACATACCTGCACAACTTATAACATAACTCAAGTGCATACTCACCAATGACTTACCTCATTGGGACCATCATAACCTCTTTCCTCGGATTACCCGTTGAACACTTGGAATACTAATTGGATACTCGAAAAAACCTTTGCACATAGGTGCCTCAATTGTAGCTAAAGCTACCTCATAGCTCATGACATTTAAATCTCACTCTCGAGCTAGTCATCTAGACTCATAATTCCTAGTGACATGTCACTCGTATCCTATTCTATTCCTGAGCTTCAAACGGGATTTCTCCTCGCCTATTAAGGCTTTATTTTATCATATTTCTATTAATCACATACACTTAATATTTGTATAATTCAAGTAATGATAACATTTAAATACATGTATAGCATGGTATTGTTTACATACGAACTTACCTCCATACAACAAAGGTGAAAAAGACGTAATCATCCCTTAATCGATTTTCCCCGTTCTAGGCCCAAATCGCATTTTTAAACATTTGTTAGGGCTTAAAGTGGCTGAAAGTTTAAAGCTCAAAAACCCCCATTCTTTGCTGCCATTTTTGGTGGAGAGAAGATGAAGAATGAAAGAGAAAATGTTTTATTACCCAAAAAGTCACTTTAAATCCCTTAAAATATGGCTTTTTGACCAATCTTGTCTCCGTTGGCCGACCACCTCAATAAAAACGGTCTAATTGCCATTTACAAGCCCCCAATTTTAGTTATCTAGCTACTAAACATCTTTAGGCATCAAAACACAACCTTTACCTTTTACACGATTTAGTCCTTTTTTGAAATTGGACTAGAAATCGCTAAAATTAACTTACCAAAATTTACATGCACTTACAAAATTATATTATAACACATAAAATAACATCAAAATAATTTTCTTCGGCCTCAGAATAGTGGTTCCGAAACCACTATTCCGACTAGGTCCAAAATCGGGCTGTAACATTTCTTCCCCCCTTTAGGGATTTTCGTCCCTGAAAATCTTACCAGAAAAAGTTGCTCTCAACTTTCACGAGTCACTTTCACCTTTTTCTCATAATTTATAATTCATCTCAGTCTCATACTTAGGTTTCTCTGCCTTTCCATAATTGCGGTATAAACCTCAAAGCTCAATTCGAAATATTGGAGACTGACATTCTTGGAACTATAAAATTAGAAACATATAACTCAGTCACATCTGTTGAATAACATATCAGTACATACTAAAATAATCATGCGGACTTCCATCATCAATCTATCACAATTCAACTTGCATCTTTCCTTTTTCTCGAGGATGAAAGATATCCCGATACGAAATTCATAACAATCCTTTCTCATTTTCTTCCCATTGTCATCACTGACAGTAATAATCTCGAATGCATTTGATATTCGGCTTTACCCTATAGACACTTCAACATCCTTTGGAAGAATAGACAAGATACTGCTGTGAACTCTGTACTCAATTCTCTGTATAACCCAGAGTTTCTCAGTACTCAAATCTTACTCGGAAATAATAGTAACAGAAACCAGAAATCAAATCCTCCCTACAATTCAAAATTAAAAGTCGAATCATGCTATACTTGTTTAATTTACCACTTATAGCCACATTTCTATACTCTGGTCATCAATTGTTTAGAAACTTTACTAACATGAATCAAATGATTCCAACTTCATAGATGTGGTCTCTTTAATAATCAGGACAACTATACTTATAACAACATCTCTCGGACAATATGTTTCCATACATATGTAACACCCCAAACCCGGCCTAGATGTTATGGTTGAATTTGGTGCGTCACATCAAACCATTTTTCAAATTTGATCTTTCCGGTGAAAATCCATTACTGAATCTAAATTTATTAAACCACAGTTCCCATCAAAACATTGACCAATTTTTTTGCCTTTGGTATATTACCTCATTTAAACTCGCGGAAGCATTTTGAAATCTTTGTTGTTGGAAGCCCGTATTCCTTAGAAAAATCATGCCATTTTGAAATCTCGAGTTTTCCTAGACTAGCAGTTTAGTATAAGAAATCACAATCCAAATTAAAATTTAAAACCCACCAACGGCCTTATTACATAAAAAAACCCAAAACGAAATCTAATTACAATTAAAAGAAACAGAAACAGTAGTGTGGCCATCTCCGAGCCCCTCGCAGCTCCGATCCGTCTGAGGCTGGAAATTACCTGAAAGGTTAATAAACGGGGTGAGTTTACAAAAACTCAGTGTGTAATCCCAATAACAAAAAAATAGTGAATAACATGGTATCAGTATAATCTGGGCCAAAGCCCTATTCAGTCTCGACATATCTTGGGTCAAGCCTTTCGTTTAACTTCTTCGGGCAAGCCTTTTCATAAATCATATCACTGTGCTGAAGCTTTACTGTAAATGATATGGCCCATAGGCCCATTTCACTATCACATGAAATACCAATGAATGTATGCAAGCCCATTTGGGGAGACTACTCAACCCACCATCTGCTACTCTCCACCGTACCAACCAAGCTCTATGTGGGAATAACTCAACCCACCCACCAAACTCTCCATTTGGCAAAGATAGTCATTTATTATATAACTAGAGGCCTAGCCTCTTTTAATAATCGGGCAAAGCCCTTTTTGATAAACGGGGCAAAGCCCATTTGATGGCCGGGCAAAGCCCTTTTGATGGCGGGCAAAGCCCTTTTAGCACTTCCTCCATTTTATAAAACCCAACCCATGCAACATGTCATGTATGCGAATGTCATGCCCATATTTGAATCAAACAATCACAGTCAAGTCATTCATATCAGCAACATATATTCAGAATCAAATCCGTCAACCACACAGTCCAAGTCAGTCACTTGACCACAAGGGCAAAACAATCATTTAACACCTTAAGGGCAAAATGGTAATTTTACCCCACAAGGGTATCTCGGTAATTCTACCCTACAGGGGTACTTCAGTAATTTTACCCTACAAGAGTATTTCGGTAATTCTACCCTACAGGGGTATTTTAGTAATTCTACCCTACAGGAGTATTTCGGTAATTCTACCCTACAGGGGTATTTCAGTAATTCTACCCTACAGGGGTATTTCAATAATTTTGTAAATCGAGGGTAAAACGGTAATTCTGTAAATCAGGGGTACTTTGGTAATTTTTACATGTCGAGGGTATTTTAGTAATTTTGCAAACTGAGAGTATTTCGGTAATTTCACAAATCAGGGGTATTTTGGTAATTTTGTAAACCAAGGGTATTTTAGTAATTTCACAAATTAGGGGTATTTTGGTAATTTTACAAGTCGAGGGTATTTCAGTAATTTCACAAATCAGGGGTATTTTGGTAATTTCACAAACTAGGGGTATTTTGGTAATTTTACAAACTAGGGGTATTTTGGTAATTTTACAAACCAGGGGTATTTTAGTAATTTTACAAATTAAGGGCATTTTAGTAATTTGGTAAACTAAAGTATTCTAAACAGGGATAACAATACGAATGGGCCTAAAGCCTATTCTCTACCCAAATGGGCCCACACTCGTGTGGCTGTTTAGCCCAAATCTAGCCACAAATATGAGATTCACCTAGCCTAGTCCAATATTTACTACACAATCAAACAACTTATCCAATTGGGCCGTGAGGCCCATTGGGCCCACATGACCCTTTCTACCATCGCATTCAAGTAGCCATCCTCACCTAGAGTAGCGAGAAAATACACACCTGATAGGAGATTGGAGTTAATCCGCGCTTCGAGCACTCTTAGCCGACGCCCAACCCAAACGAGCACGCCATAAAGCGAAAGGGATTAGTCAAGAAAGGTACCTTTACTCTCCTCATGGTTCTCTCTATTTAAAGCTAGCTTCGTATTAACTCTTATGTTAGTTTCCCAATGTGGGATCCCTCCATCATCAGAGTTTAAATTCAACACCAACTCTTGCCGCCCCCTGTTAGCAAAATAAATGCTCTTTGCTTGCCATGAGTTTCGAACCCTGGACCTCCTTACCAACTCTCTGACGCCACCCTCCTGCCTCTTATGTGGCGCTACTTTGCCACTAGACCACAAGGCTTTTTGTGGCACAATTTCTCCAACAATATTCTTAAGGCCTACCTACTACACACAGGGTTTGATTCACCTTAAACCAAAATTTTTGCTAGAGTCCAGGTTTGAACCCAGGACTTCTCCAATACTTCTCACCACGCTTAACCACTAAAACAAGCCTTCATTAATGAAATTTACAAGCACAACAAAATATTATAAGCTGCCTTCAACCGCTCCCATGCTTAAGGCCCAAACTTCTAAGCCCAAATTTAGGGTGTTACATCATACTTTCAAGAATAAAACCTCATCATTTCTGACTGTACGACTACTTACCAAAGAACACGTAACAGTATTCTCGAACCAGAGAATAAATTTACTGTGACAGCCCTAATATGACCCTAGTCGGGAAGTGGTTTCGGGACCACAAAACCGAGTCATAAAAATAATTAGCTGTCATGTTTGATGCTTACTATATGCATATATGCATGTGTGAAAAATTCATATTTGAATTTTGCTAATTGTAGGTGAAATTTAGTAAATAGGACTTATGTGAGAAAATTTAGAAGTGTGCTACATAAATGTAAAGTGGCCTGTTAATGCATGTTATAGAAGTGAGGGGTTTGCATGTCAAATTGCCCAAAAATTGAGCTAGTGGTAGGCCATGCTATGGGTCATAGCATATTTTAAGCATGGTGTGCTAATGTTCATGTTGGAAAGAATAAAATAATGAGTTAGTAATAAAATAAGGGGATGAAGGGTAAAGGAAAGAAAAAAAAGCCATCACATTGTTCTTCTTAGCATGCACAAGAAGAAGAAGAAAGAAGGAAGGGGTGAAAGAAACAAGTCTTTATTCTTGTTTCTTCTTGGCCGATTCTAAGAGGGAGAGAGGGAGCAACCATTCGGTGATTCTAAGTCATGAATAAGGTGAGAAATTCATGTTAGCTTATGGATTTTTTTTAGCATATTTTGAGTTAGATGTTAAGTTCATTACATAGCCCATGACAAAATTTTTAGTTTTATGGTATCTTGAGCATTCGGCCATGGGGGAAAATGGTAGGGGATAGATTGATGTTTTAAGGTTTAATAGAGTTTAAGCTACTAATACTTAATTTTTGGTATTTATATGTGAAAGAGATGAACTTGAAATTTTTGAATTTACATGAATAAATCTTTTGGTTTGTCTTCGAATTAAATTGAAGGGAATGCCGTAGGTGCTTGAATGTACAAACTAGATATTGTTTTATATACATCTCTCAATAGGTTCGGCTTTGTGCATGAATTTAGGGGATTAAACCTTGAATGATGTTATGTATAGGTTTCGGCTATGAATCTTTGTGTTTAATTTCTTTATGTGTTGATGTTCAAATTGAAAAGGGGATGTTAGTTATGTTATAACATTTGCTTAATAATGAAAGGACATGAGCTTAAAGCTTGAGTAGCATTTGGTATTAGAGTAAGTTAAAATTTGTTAGAAAATAACTCCCAAGTTAGTGAATCACGAGTTGAGAAATGATTTCTCGAATGTCTAAAATAATATTCAGCCTAGGCTTGTAAACATGTCTAATCGGTGTTAAATGTTTTAATTAGGAAAGATTATAAATTGAGTTTAGTGTTCAAGGAATATTTGGTTGGACACCTAGTGCCAAACGTGTTCAAACCCAACTTACCAAGTACATAAATATGATAATGCTATAATGGTAGACTTAATTGGATTTCGGCATTTTGAGTGATGCGTTTGACTCTTGTGTCGATTTGGGACAATATATGTACTATGTGAAACTAAATGATGTCTATGAAATCCTAATATGCAAGGTATTAAGCTAGTATTATGTTCGATGGGGCATGCGTAGAGCATATGTATAATGCTTGAATAACTAGTTAATAAAATCATTCGCACTTAATTATATAATATACATGTATTTAATCGAATAGCTAATTTGATAAGTTATTAAATAAGATCTATTTGTTTGAATCAAGCTCAAGAGCTAAGAGGTCAAAATCGATAAAGGAAAAGAAAAAGCAATCGAGTAGCCTATCCGCAACTATTCAAAATATCCGAGGTAAGTTTTAAGTGATTAAACGTTGAGTAAATTCAATCATAATAGAACATAATGAGTTGATTTAATAAGATATGATGTGGCCATGATATGTTTTAAACTCAAATGGTAAGTTCATAAGTGTTTGGACTTGGAAATTTAAGAGGAAATTGTAATAATTTGCTTAGGACAAAGAAGATAACATGATTTTAGAAAATCACCATAAATTGTTGGTGTGGAATTATAGGCTGAATAAAATATGTAATCAAAGCTTAATTAGTCTAGTTCCTTATAAAAGAGGCCGAGTGAGCAAAGAAATTTCCTATAAAGAGATATTTAAAGTTGTGTGAGACGGTGTCGAATGACTCAAAATCCCTGATACATTTTTAGAAAATCGTTATAATTTGCACAAAAATGGTTATAAGGTAAAATTTATATGCTTAGACTCCTTAATGAGTCTAGTTTCAAATGAAATTGAATATAACACATTTTGGTATGGAAATGTTGGTAACGGTTAGTCATAGTCATAATCATTTTTGGTATATGTATGACAAACTCTAGTTGATCCATGGAGGATCATGAAATAGGTAAAGTTTACCTTAAAAATAGATGCTGGCAGCAGCAATGATGTGGATGTGAAAAATCTCTAAAAATAGTAGGAATGGAATTAAATATCGAATAAATTATGTAATCGAACCTTGATGAATCTATTTTCATAGGAAAGTAACGAAACCTTCATATGAACAGTATATTATGAGATGTTAAAGTTTTCGTGAGACAGGGCCAGAACTGTTTCAGGATCCCCTGATCTGACTTTGGAAATTCATTATAAATTAACCAGAGATATTTAGAAGTCATGCCATATATGTATAGATTCATTTTTGAGTCTAGTTTCTATAGAAACAAATGGCATCAGTATTGAAGCCCTGTACAAGGAGATATCCAAATCGTAATGCATGAAGGTCAGTGTAGTCGCACCCTGTAACAGGGGAGGATTTAACTAATAAACTATACTAATTGGCCCGACCAAAAATTCTAGAAAAACATCTGTAGATGGATATATGAGTCTAGTTTCGGGGAAAAATTACAAAACTGATTTTCGAGTTGTGGAACTCAAGTTATGATTTTTAAGGTGACAGTGATGCAGTTAGCCAGTCGTCTGGAAAATTTTTAAATGGACTGTGAGAGTAAATGAATTAAGTTGGTTAGCACCTCGTGTTCGACTCCGGCAACGGTCTCGGGTACGGGGTGTTACAATTATATTGGTATCAGAGCTACGGTTTAGTCGATTCTAGGACTAACGTAGCACGCGTGAGTCTATTTATACATGCCATAAAGTGATAAAATGATAGTGTGATGATTTTTGACTATTAAAATATGGTTGTTGTATTGTAATGAATCTGGATCCCGATCGAGCTGTAGCAAGCTTCTGACTATAAGAATTTGCGATACAACTTCACTTAGATATGCCTAAATTATTAAGTTGATCAGGTACGTATCATGTACTCGTATTTGAATTTTGATTTGGATTGAATTAAGGGTATAAGTGATGCAATTTTGAAATAGTGTTATGACTATAAATGTGATTTTTGTATGTGGATATGGAACTGGAAGTTGAATGGTCGATAAGCATGTTGTGTTTGTATTCAAGTAACGTAAATGATGTACTAATGTGTATTGCTATATGTGTATATGTACATGAGAATTGAGAGTGATATATCCGGGCTAAATCCCGAAGAGCATTCGTGCTAGTGATGTATCCGGACTAAGTTTCGAAGAGCATTTGTGCTAGTGATGTATCCGGACTAAGTTCCGAAGAGCATTTGTGCTAGTGATGTATCCGGACTAAGTTCTGAAGAGCATTCGTGCTAGTAATGCAACCGGACTAAGTCCCAAGAGCATTCGTGCTAGTGATGTATCCGAGCTAGGTCCCAAGAGCAATCATCTTTGGTGACGTGTATTCGACCTTCGTGCCTAGTAGGCTTCGTCTTGGTAATTTGAGCAAAGTTTAAGTGTTCATTACTATACTAATTCAAACTTAAATGAGATGATATGTTTAAAAGTGTACATACATGATGTTTATAGACTTGGTTAAGTCATTTCAATGTGTAATAACAAATGAATAAGAGCACTATGTGTGTGAATGATTAGAGGCACCGTGTGTGCAAATTCCTTTAATCGAGCACTATGAGTGCGAGATCGGTCGATGGGCACTAAGTGTGTGAAGTGGAATTCATGTAAGACCTCGTCTGGGACGAAGGCATTGATTTGAGATAGTGTGTAAGACCATGTCTGGGATATGGCATCGACTCGATATGTGAGAATATGTAAGACCATATCTAGGATATGGCATTGTAAGAGCTATATGTGCTTAATGAGTATCCGTAATGATTTTGAATGATTCAACGGGTATATTTTAGATGATAAATTAAGTAAGATCAGAATAAGTGATACAGGTATGTACGGAAGGTATGAGAAAATCAGATGAAAGTAAAAAGTTGGTGGATATGTTGTTAAGAAATGAATTCAAGTTATAAATGTGTTACGGATTTAGTCTATGGAATGCTTGGTATATGAAGTCATATGTGCTATTGCTAAATGACCCCTATTTTTTTTTTGTTAATCATATTCAAGAAATTATTTCGATTAAGTTCGACATTTGAAAGTCTGTAAGAATTTGTGATGAATGCTGATAATTTTTGGATATATGGGTTACGTGCTAACATAAATCCCATGCCGATGTACTATACGAGGCTTTATGCCTAATCGACTGTATACGGGTAGCATTAACGGTGATTGAATGTGCTGAATGAATTAAATGTTCAGGTGTGTGGAAGTTGAATTTTCTGTTGGAAATAAGTTAAGTTGAATATTGAGATACGATGGAGTTATAAAGGATATTTATTGGGGTGTTTGAGTATGTGTGTACTTTCGGTCAGGTTACAGCTTATACATGAATGAATATGTGGGTTGATGATGTGAATTATACATGTTAAAATGTGCTTAATATGTGTTTGAAATGCATTGTGAATTAAATTAAGTGATTATTGCTTATGAAATCAAGAAAATGAGATATAGGTGCATACTTATAGAAATGTTTATGTATTTGTTTTAAGATAAGAAAATGATTTTATAGCTCGATGCGAAATCAATAATGAATTACAATTGCTATCAATGAGCTAATGTTTATATGAATATAATTCAATAAGAGGATGTTATCCTAAACTATGCATCGGTAGAAATTTTCGGGGACGAAAATTTCTTAAGTGGGGGAGAGTTGTGACAGCCCTAATATGACCCTAGCCGGGAAGTGGTTTTGGGACCAAAAAACCGAGTCATAAAAATAATTAGCTGTCGTGTTTGATGCTTACTATATGTATATATGCATGTGTGAAAAATTCATATTTGAATTTTGCTAATTGTAGGTGAAATTTAGTAAATAGGACTTATGTGAGAAAATTTAGAAGTGTGCTAGGCAAATGTAAAGTGGCCTGTTTATGCATGTTATAGAAATGAGGGGTTTGCATGTCAAATTGCCCAAAAAATTGAGCTAGTGGCCGGCCATGCTATGGGTCATAGCATATTTTAAGCATGGTGTGCTAATGTTCATGTTGGAAAGAATAAAATAATGAGTTAGTAATAAAATAAGGGGGATGAAGGGTGAAGGAAAGAAAAAAAAAAAGGCATCACATTGTTCTTCTTAGCCGTACAAGAAGAAGAAGAAAGAAGGAAAGGGGTGAAAGAAACAAGTCTTTATTCTTGTTTCTTCTTGCCGATTCTAAGAGGGAGAGAGGGAGCAACCATTCGGTGATTCTAAGTCAAGAATAAGGTGAGAAATTCATGTTAGCTTATGGATTTTTTTTAGCATATTTTGAGTTAGATGTTAAGTTCATTACATAGCCCATGACAAAATTTTTAGTTTTATGGTGTCTTGAGCATTCGGCCATGGGGGAAAATGGTAGGGGATAGATTGATGTTTTAAGGTTTAATAGAGTTTAAGCTACTAATACTTAATTTTTGGTATTTATATGTGAAAGAGATGAACTTGAAATTTTGAATTTACATGAATAAATCTTTTGGTTTGTCTTAGTATTAAATTGAAGGGAATGCCGTAGGTGCTTGAATGTACTAACTAGATATTGTTTTATATACATCTCTCAATAGGTTCGGCTTTGTGCATGAATTTAGGGGATTAAACCTTGAATGATGTTATGTATAGGTTTCGGCTATGAATCTTTGTGTTTAATTTCTTTATGTGTTGATGTTCGAATTGAAAAGGGGATGTTAGTTATGTTATAACATTTGCTTAATAATGAAAGGACATGAGCTTAAAGCTTGAGTAGCATTCGATATTAGAGTAAGTTAAAATTTGTTAGAAAATAACTCCCAAGTTAGTGAATCACGAGTTGAGAAATGATTTCTCGAATGTCTAAAATAATATTCAGCCTAGGCTTGTAAACATGTCTAATCGGTGTTAAATGTTTTAATTAGGAAAGATTATAAATTGAGTTTAGTGTTCAAGGAATATTTGGTTGGACACCTAGTGCCAAACGTGTTCAAACCCAACTTACCAAGTACATAAATATGATAATGCTATAATGGTAGACTTAATTGGATTTCGGCATTTTGAGTGGTGCGTTTGACTCTTGTGTCGATTTGGGACAATATGTGTACTATGTGAAACTAAATGATGTCTATGAAATCCTAATATGCAAGGTATTAAGCTAGTATTATGTTCGATGGGGCATGAGTAGAGCATATGTATAATGCTTGAATAACTAGTTAATAAAATCATTCGCACTTAATTGTATAATATACATGTATTTAATCGAATAGCTAATTTGATAAGTTATTAAATAAGATCTATTTGTTTGTATCAAGCTCAAGAGCTAAGAGGGTCAAAATCCGATAAAGGATAAGAAAAAGCAATCGAGTAGCCTATCCGCAACTATTCAAAATATCCGAGGTAAGTTTTAAGTGATTAAACGTTGAGTAAATTCAATCATAATATAACATAATGAGTTGATTTAATAAGATATGATGTGGCCATGATATGTTTTAAACTCAAATGGTAAGTTCATAAGTGTTTGGACTTGGAAATTTAAGAGGAAATTGTAATAATTTGCTTAGGACAGCAGCAGTAAGTGATTTTAGAAAATCACCATAAATTGTTGGTGTGGAATTATAGGCTGAATAAAATATGTAATCAAAGCTTAATTAGTCTAGTTCCTTATAAAAGAGGCCGAGTGAGCAAAGAAATTTCCTATAAAGAGATATTTAAAGTTGTGTGAGACGGTGTCAGAATGACTCCGAAATCCCCTGTTCTGTTTTTAGAAAATCGTTATAATTTGCACAAAAATGGTTATAAGGTAAAATTTATATGCTTAGACTCCTTAATGAGTCTAGTTTCAAATGAAATTGAATATAACACATTTTGAATTCTGTACAATGAGAAATCTGATTCGTAGTGAGGAGTGGTCAGATTATTCGAACAGTGAAACAGGGGAAAACTTTAAGAAAAATCTGGTATTGATTGGCCACACCTAAAATTCTGAAAATTTTATGGATGAAAGATACATGAGTCTATATTTGGGGAAAATTAACGGCAATTGATTTTGAGTTTTGTAGCTCCAGTTATAAACAATTTAGTGACTGTTGCTCAGGAAAACTGCTTGTAGTGAATATGTGATTTTGTTGTAAACTTTGATGAAACTATTTGAGTTGCTTATAAGCTATTGCTGAAATTGATGTACAAGAAAAATATGAAATATGTATGAGATGTATATATGTGATAAGGCCGAATGGCCGATGTGATGAATGTGAAAGTGTATATATGTGATAAGGCCGAATGGCCAATGTGATGAATGTGAAAGTGCATATATGAGATAAGGCCTAATGGCCGATGTGATGAATGCGAAAGTGTATATATATGTGATAAGGCCTAATGGCCGATGTGATGAATGTGAAAGTGTGTATATATGTGATAAGGCCTAATGGCCGATGTGATGAATGTGAAAGTGTATATATATGTGATAAGGCCTAATGGCCGATGTGATGAATGTGAAGGTGTATATATGTGATAAGGCCGAATGGCCAATGTGATGAATGTGAAAGTGTATATATGTGATAGGGCCGAGTGGCCAACGTGATGGATGTGGAAGTGTATAAATGTGATTAGTCCCGAAGGGCATTTGTGTTAGTACTATATCCGGGTTAAAACCCCGCAGGCTTTATGCGAGAATATTATCACCGATTAATGACCGTAGGCTTCGTGTTCGTACTATATCCGAGCTCTAATGACCCGATGACTACGTGTGGAGATTTTGTCTGGGTAAGCCCCGAACTAAAGGTTTTGCTGAAGATTCAAGTAAAGCGTAAGATTATGCGACTTCACAGTGACAATTAGTAATAAATACGTTCAATGCGTTAAGTTGGTCAGGTATGTATTTTGAGATTATATTTAAGTTTGATTTAAACTAAATCACAAGGTCGTTATGTGATGCACATGGGAGTAAAGCAATGAGACTGTTCTATGATTATTGTGCATTTGGTCAATGTGGAAAGTCAGGTAAAAAAATATGTAATGTACCTATGATCATAAGAGGTCACCATCAAGTGAGAATTTATCTCCTATTACATATGATGAGACGTGCATATTCGGAAAAGGGATGGTATGCCCGAAGGAAGAGTGAAATAAAATACGAACAACTATATTATAATTTGATTGTTATCCGTTGACACGGCTTAAAACTTACTAAGCATTGTAATGCTTATTCCGTACTTTGTTTCCTCTGCTTTATAGATCTCATTTGGAAGCTACGAGTGCTCGGGGATCGTCGACAACTAGTCACATTATCACCATCCACCGTTTGGTACTGCTACGTTTTGGAATATCTTATGGCATGTATAGAATAGACTAGTAGTGAGAGGATATTTTGGTTAATGTATAGGACTACCCTTTTGTTGTAGGTCATGTACCTTTCGGTTTTGTGTAAATTTGGATAGCCATGCGAAAATGGCTTAAGTACACTTTGATCATAGCATTATAATCGTTTTGTATGTCGTCCGTCGAGAGGTATGGAAATGTTGGTAACGGTTATTCATGGGAATGGTTATTCATAATCACTTTTGGTATATGTATGACAAACTCTAGTTGATCCATGGAGGATCATGAAATAGGTAAAGTTTACCTTAAAAATAGATGCTGGCAGCAGCAGTGATGTGGATGTGAAAAATCTCTAAAAATAGTATGAATGGAATTAAATAGTTAATAAATTATGTAATCGAACCTTGATGAATCTATTTTCATAGGAAAGTAACGAAACCTTCATATGAACAGTATATTATGAGATGTTAAAGTTTTCGTGAGACAGGGCCAGAACAGTTTCTGGATCCCATGATCTGACTTTGGAAATTCATTATAAATTAACCAGAGACATTTAGAAGTCATTCCATATATGTATAGATTCCTTCTTGAGTCTAGTTTCTATAGAAAGAAACGATATCAGTATTGAAGCCCTGTACAGGGAGATATCCAAATCGTAATGCATGAAGGTCAGTGTAGTCGCACCCTGTAATAGGGGAGGATTTAACTAATAAACTGTACTAATTAGCCTAACGAAAAATTCTAAAAAAAAATATGTAGATGGATATATGATTTTAGTTTCGGGGAAAAATTACGAAACTGATTTTCGAGTTGTGGAACTTAAGTTATGATTTTTAAGGTGACAGTGACGCAGTTAGCCAGTCGTCTGGAAAATTTTTAAATGGACTGTGAGAGTAAATGAATTAAGTCGGTTAGCACCTCGTGTTCGACTCCGGCAACGGTCTCGGGTACGAGGTGTTACATTTACATACACATAAATCAGATTTACTTTTGCAGAATAACCATTCTTTACCCCAAGAATTTTAAAGAAATCTCGACATTGAAATCCCCACACTTCTATAGTCGAGCCAGAAGCATAATCATAACAGATTCTAATGTTGCAAGTCAAAGATTACTCGTAAAGATAAGCCAAGCTCGATAATTCTCGAAACAAGAGCAAGAGAAAAACCAATATAAGAAATTCCAAAATAGAAGACTATACCAAAAATTCAAGAATATAATCCAGAAGAAAATAATAAAGATGATCTGAAAAATCCCTTAGAGAAAACCAGAAGGAAACTACTGTCTGTACGCTCTAGAATTCCTCATAACAGAGATAATATAATTCCCGCATATATAAACCATAATCAATAGAGCATCGGAATAATCTCACATAGGTTTTTACTATTAGCTTCATTCCAATATATTAGAATAGAAATCTGAAGAGATGGAGAAATGTCGATCATAACTAACTGGACCAATATCACAGTCACTAGCATCCTCATACAATAGAATTCCCACTCAAAAGGGATAACCATACGTATTTCCTAGAATAGAGGAAAATATAAAATACTCAGAAGAGAAAGAGAGCCATAACTTTTATTTAATTGAATCTGACATACTCAAACATCTGTGCAAGTCTGACATTATTCCTCTAACTAATTCTGTCTTCACTAATCCCATATTATTCCATTATTGTACTCTTTAGTTTCACTTTTGCAAGCTTATGCAACATATCTCTCGAGAATCTCATCGTATAACTCTATTCTAGTAAGGGGGCGAAGATTGTAAAGCCTCTAAACTTTTGACACTCAAGCAAATACATATTCAACAATAGCATAGATTACGTGCATTGATTCAAACATTTCAAATTTCAAACTTGTTATAAACACATTTACACATATCTCAGTAATTCATGCAACTTTATTTCATGTGAATATTAGCTAAACATAAGTGAATTTATCACAACTCAAACTTTCATTTCTTTTACCCAAATTACTATTAATGTCTTATCAAGTTCTCACATTTAGTCTTAATCACTTGCCAGTATTTATCAAATTGGAGAACGTCTTATGGTTTTGAGTACATCGCTTACTTGATGCCATAGTCCAACTATGGCCTTGTACTAGCTCTCATCCATCTATGTCGATGCTGTGTCCCAGACAGGTCTTACACTGACACATGTAACCGTGCCGATGCATGTCCCAGACATGTTGTAACACCCCGAATTTGGGCCTAGAAGTATTGGGCCTTGAGTGCGGGTCTGTAAGGAGGTTGTATATAGGTATTTAACTGTGCAATGAAATAACACAATTAAATGTCTGCTTTGGTGGTTAATGGCCCTAAGAAGTGTTAGAGAAATCTTGGGTTCAAACTTAGGCTTTAGCAAAAATTTTGGTATTAAGTGAAAAAAAAACCCTGGATGCTTGGATGAGGGTTTTTAAATTATTGTGTTAAATAAATGACACAAGGAAGCTTGTAGTCTAGTTTTTGTGGCGTCATTAAGGTTGTATAGGACCCTGGGTTCAAGCCTTGGCTCTTGCAATTTATTTTGGTTTTTTTTTTAAGGGAACCTGGACTTTGGCCTTTAGACCTTATAATTAATTGGGGATAAAATATGACACAAAAGCCTTGTGGCTTAGTGGCAAGTAGCGTGTGGAGCATCGAGGGGAGGCATGGGCTCGAATCCCATGGCAAGCAAGGAGCATTTATTTTGCTAACGGTGGCAAGAGTTGGTGTTGAATTTAAACTCGATGTTGGAGGATCCCACATCGAAAGCTAACATAAGAGTGGTTCTGGTGGCTTTAAATAGAGGAACCATGAGGAGAGTAAAGGTATCTTTTCTTGGCTGATCCCTTTCGCTGTATGGCGTGCTCATTTGGGTTGGGCGTCGGCTAAGAATGCTCAGAGTGTGGATTAACTCTAGTATCCTATCGGTGTGTATTTTCTCACTACTCTAGTCAGAGGATGGCTACTTTAATGCGATGGGCGAAAGGGGTCATGTGGGTCTAATGGGCCTCTGGGCCCAATTGGATAAGTTATTTGATTGTGTAGTAAATATTGGACTAGGCTAGGTGAATCTCATATTTGTGGCTAGATTTGGGCTAAAAGGGCCACACGCGTGTGGGCCCATTTAATGAGAATAGGCTTTAGGCCTATTCGTATTGTTATCCCCTTTAGAATACTTCAGTTTACCAAATTACTGAAATGCCCTTGATTCGTAGAATTACCATTTTACCCTTGATTTATAGAATTACCGTTTCACCCTTGATTTACAAAATTACCATTTTACCCTCGATTTATAGAATTACCATTTTACCCTCGATTTACAGAATTACCGTTTCACCCTCGATTTACAAAATTACCATTTTACCCTCAGTTTACAAAATTACCGTTTTACCTTCGATTGTGAAATTATCGAAATACCCTCAATTTGTAAAATTACCAAAATACCCCTAATTTACAAAATTACAAAAATACCCTTGACTTTCTAACAATTATAGAAATACCATTGGTTTACAAAATTACTGAAATACCCTTGGTTTGTAGATTTACCAAAACACCCTTGTAGGATGAAATGACTAAAATACCCCTAATAGGTAAAAAGACCGTAAAGCCCCTGTAGGATAAAGTGACCGTAATACCCTTGTATGGTAAAATGACGAATATGCCCTTATGTTCCGTATGGTGATGTGCTTAGGATTTACATATATTGATATTGGATTAGTTAAGTTTGAGTGATGGTGGTGGTTATCGTGGGTGATTGATTATGGAAGCGTTTCAACTTCAACCCATAACGGTGTGTACTAACCCTCGTAGTAGCTTAGATTAATATCTGCTGAGAAGCCGAAATGCTAAAATACCGGCATTTCAGGAACTTGTAATGTTGCGTGTGGGTATAGATGCGATAAATACGATAATATCAGTGTTTGGATCGATGGAATGGGTAAGAACTCAATTTTGTGCACGATGGTAAGTTGGGCCTCAATGGGCAGGAATTGTGCCAAATGGGCTTTTGGGCCTATTTGGGTAAAATTGATTGAAAATGGAATTTGAAAAAGTTGCATGTTAACACGGTTAGTATTGTTGTAAAATTTGGGCTAAGCAGGCTTAGTGGGCTAAATCAGCATTCGTAGGGCCCATTAGGGGTTTTGGGCCCAAAAGCCCGAATTTGATAAGTGGGTTAAAGATCATTGTTTAAACACTCAGAACTATTGAAAATTGTAATGAACATGGAAAACCCTGATTTTTGGTAAAATTACGAAAATACCCTTATAATATGAAAAATGACTCTTTTGCCCTTGTGGGCAAGTGGTGACTTAATTTGTGTGGTTGTGGTTTGATTATGAATATATGTTGGTGATATGATTGACTTGACTGTGATTGTTTGATTCAAATATGGGTATGACATTACGCATACATGACATATTGCATGGGATATGGGTTATATTGATGGAGGAAGTGCTAAAAGGGCTCTGCTTGATTCATCAAAAGGGGCTTTGCCCGGTTTATCGAAAGGGCTTTGCCCGATTATTAAAAGAGGCTAGGCCTCCAGTTATATGATAAAGCACTATCTTTGCCGATGGAGAGTTTGGGGTTGAGTTATTGCCCACATGGAGAGCTTGGTTGGTACGGGTGGAGAGTAGCGGATGGTAGGTCGAGTAGTCTCCCCAAATGGGCTTGCATACATCCATTGACATTACATGTGATATTGAAATAGGCCGAAGGGCCATATTGTTTACAGTAAAGGCTTCGGCCCAGTGATATGATTTATGAAAAGGCTTCGACCCAGTGATATGATTTATGGAAAGGCTTCGACTCAGTATATGTCAAGACTAAATAAGGCTTTGGCCCAGATTGTTCTGATACCATGTTATTTACTGTTTGTTTGTTATTAGGGTTACACACTGAGTTTTCGTAAACTCACCCCCTTTCTAACTGTGCAGGTAATCCCTAAGCTTAGCTAGTTTGGAGCTGCGAGGGACCGGAGATGGCCACACTACTGTTTCTGTTTCTTTTAATTGCAATAAGTAGCCGGTTTATTTCTTTATAAGTTTTATCTTATTAATATTATTATTTTGTTTTGGGTTGTAATAAGGCCATTTTAATTATTTTTCGAGATTATTTTATCTTATACCCTATATTTTTACGATAACAATATGAGTTAGACCTAGGCGCGTTTCCAAAATGATAATTGTTTTCAAAATAACATAACGATACAATTAATCGGTTTATCAAAATATCTACTTAAATGAATTCCAACTCATTTTCTCAAAACCTAACCTAGCACCAAAGTGTGGCAATGGTTGTGGGCATGTCTAGGATTGGATCCAATCAAGAGCTTGGTACTTAGCGACCTTCTAGGCTCACCTCCTCTGTTTCGGATACCTACCTGGTGCACAGCTTCCATTCACTTTATTAACTTAGCAAAGACTATCTTTTAAATCACTAAGAAGGACATTGAAAGAGGCATGGGTTTTCTTAAAAACTTCAATGTGACACGTCAGATCTGGCCATAATGTATGGGCCGGGTTTGGGGTGTTACACATGTCTTACACTAGCACACCTCGTAGCCAACGCATGTCCCAGACATGTCTGACACTGGCTAACATCTCGAGGTCGATGCATGTCCCAGACATGTCTTACACTGGCTCTCATACTGTGGCTGATCCATGTCCCAGACATGTCTTACACTAGCCCTCGTCTCAATGCCGATGCCATGTTTCTCCTAGGCGTAACTAGTTTGCTCTGCTCCTCTTTCTCCGCTTGTTTTCCACAAACACTTGAATGATACTCCAAATGGTGGTTGAGTGACTCTTTTTTTAAGAGGTTAAATCGGGAAAAGAATAAGGGAAGAAAATAAAGAACAATGGAAGGGAATGAAAAGAGAAAAGTGAGAGAGAAGTGAAGAAATGAATGGCTTTGAGATGTGTTTGAAGTGAGCAGCCAAGGGGTTATTTATAGGTTGAAAAGGCTACTAAAAATAGCCAAAATTAGCAGTCAAAGACTCCCCCCATGGCCGGCCACACATGTGGCATGTTTGAAGATTTCAAACATGTTATTTTTAGGTGTGGACAAATTTTGAAAGGCATGAATAGTGAAGGGGTTTGAATGCAAATTGAAGGAGTCTTCAAGGGCCTTTTTGCAAGCCAAACAAGCTGATTGGGTCAGCATGTGGGACGGTTTTGGGCTGCCCAGTGCTCTATTGCATCGGTTTTCTCAGTTCAGTTCAACTGGGCCCCTTTCATAATTAATTAATAACAATTTATTTTACCCAAATTTAATTGGATTAAAATTAAAATTAATTATATTATGAATTAATACACATAATTTGGACCATCTTAGGCTGAAAAATTAATTTGCCTTGATGCTTCAAATTTGTTTCTCAGTTTTGCGCTTCTAGTAGTGTTTGTCGACCCGTTTTTGCCCTTTGTGCAAATTTGTCGAAAATAATCAAAATTAATAAAAATTTGATATAAAATTAATTAAAATTAAAAATTTTCATAATTTGAGTGCAATTTAATTATTTTATAATTATTCTATATTTTTCGACAAGAATTTTACCGAAATTACATGAATTTGAGTTAAAAAGAACATGAAAGAGTGTGTATATTTTTGTGTGTCCAATGTGCAATACAAGATGAAAAAATTTCACAAATGTTATAATTTCAATAAGAAAGACCACTATATTAAGGATTGCAAACTTCTCAAAAAGAAGAAAGATGCCACACTTCCAAAGCCAATATGGTAGAGGACATGGACTTAGTGGTCATGGTTATGGAAGAGATTGAGAGTTTAGAGATTGGTATAATTACTGAACTCAACATAGCTATGATTGATAAGTCCTGTAATTGGTGGTCGGACTCGAGCTCTCTGTCCATATGTGTAATGACCGACAACAATTCAAGAGTTATGAACTAGTGGCCAACCGTGAAGTGCTTATGGGCAACTATCAATCGATTAAGGTGTTCAGTCAAAGGACGATGGAACTCAACTTCACATTTTAGAGTGTTGTATGTTTCCGATGTGAGAAAGAATTTAGTGTCCGTGAGTCTTCTATGTGACAAGGGGTTCAAGATTATCTTGGAATCCGATAAGTTTTTCTTGCTTAAGGGTGATATATATGTAGGAAAAGGATATTGTAACGAGGATATGTTCAAGTTGAGCATTGATTTGAATAAAGTCAGTTTTGGTACTTGTATTGTTGAGTCTTATCTTGTGTAGTATGCGTGTTTAGCACATTTTAGTTTTAAAACTTTACAATATATGCAAAAGAATGATTATATCAATCTAAGTAATGATGAGTTTATGGATAAATGTCAACTTTATATTCAATCAAAAATTACCATGAAGCCATTTCCTAATAAGTTTGAGAGGAATTCGCTAGTGTTCGATTTAATGAATTCACAAGTATTAGATTTAATCCATCCGAATGTTTGTGAATTAAATAGAACTCTAACAAGAGGTGGAAAACAATATTTTATCACTTTTATAGATGATTTTTCTAGATTTACTTATGTGTATCTCTTGAAAAGTAAACACGAGACTTTTGATATGTTTAAACATTTTAAAAATGAGGTTGAGAATTTGTTTAGTAAGAAAATCAAGGTGCTTCGTAGTGATAGAGGCGGTGAATATTTTTCATGTAACAATCTGATTTAGACCCTAGTCAAAATATTGGTTTCAGGACCACCAATTTGAGTCAGAACAATATTTTAGTATTAATTTCTGTGCTTATAATATGTGAATTGTAACACCCCGAACCCGAGACCATCGCCGGTGTCGGACACGAGGGGTTAACGAGACAAATCCTCTTAAAGTACCGACCAATTTGGCATTTCCAGACAGGCTGGAAAACTGCGTCACTGTCGCCTTAAAAATCATATCTTGAGTTTCAAAACTCGGAAACTGATTCCGTAAATTTTCCCTGAATTTAGACTCATATATCCATCCATGGATTTATTTCTAGAATTTTTGGTTGGGCCGATTGGTACAGTTTATTAGTTAAAGTCACCCATGTTACAGGGGTCAACTACACTGACCTTCGCGCGTTACAACTTGAATATCTCTCTGTACAGGGATTTAATACTGGTGCCGTTTGTTTCTAATGAAACTAGACTCAAAATGGAATCTCACATATAAGGCATGACTTCTAATTCTTTCTGGATAATTTATAGTAAATTTTCAAAGTCGCGTCAGGGGACCCAGAAACCGTTCTGGCCCTGTCTCACGAGAACTTTAATATCTCTCGGTATACTGTTCATATGATCATTTCGTTACTTTCATATGAAAATAGACTCGTCAAGGTTCGTTTTCATAACTTATTCACAATTTAATACCCTTCCTACAAATTTTGGTGATTTTTCACATCCACATCACTGCAACTGGCAGCATCTGTTTTTAAGGTAGGCCTTACCTATTTTGTAGTTTCCATGGACCAACTATAGTCTAGTCATACATAGGTCCACCTATGATCATGTTTAGCCATTCAAATGGCTGATCATGTGACCAACACTCCCATTCCAATCCATAATAACATCATGAAACCATATAAAATTACAAACCACAAATGGTTTAATTCCGTACTCCACTTTTACGAACCATTTTCGCATGGCCGTACACATATACATCATAAAAGCACTTGAAAACAACCGAGGGTAGTCCTATACATGCCATATCCAAAGTTCATCTAAAAGAGTACCAAAGGGGTTTGATAGTGTGGATGACTTCACTTCAATGATCCCGAATCCGATCGCTAGCGAGCAAAATCTATAAAACAGAGAGCCAAAGCAGCGGGTAAGCATGTTTATGCTTAGTAAATCTCAAGCAATGAAATCGGCTTTAACTAAAGCATTACATTCACATAGCCAAATGAATCATTTCATTTATACACATTCACATAATCATACATACTTCACACTTCATCAACATATACATTCACAAGATATCAACCAATTCAAGAGCTGAAAATTCGTTAGTCGATTGGCGAATATTATTCAAACGTATCGACTTTTCCATTGCACATGTAAACATACCTTATCCTTTGGGCTTTTCGAGCGTACTAATTAAATGTATTACAGCAACCAACGCTCACCTTCAACCCAAGCTTCTTGAATACAACCGGATATAACCACACGCACGAATGCCTTGGTCTTAGCGGATATAACGACTCGCACAAATGCCTTGGGTATTAGCCCGGATATAACAACTTGCACGAATGCCTTTGGGTATTAGCCGGATAAAGTCACTAGCACAATTGCCTTGGTCTTAACCGGATATCATTCAATTGCTCATGCACACATACATCCATAATCATTACACATTCATGTTTCATTTTCGTTACTAAGGCTCAAACACAAATATAATCACTAGCGTAATTGCCTTCGGGACTTAGCCCGGTACCATTCAAATACTCATACACACGTATATTAGTAATCATTACACATCCATAATTTCATTTCACATAATTCAAGTAGGGTCATGACTTGAAGACTTACCTCGGATGTTGTCGAGCGGCTTCAACGGCTATTCGATCACTTTTTCCTTCCCTTATCCAATTGTGGCCCTCTAAGCTCTTGAGCTAATTCAAACAAATTCAATTTATTAAAGTCTCGCTTGCTAGCCTTGGCGAATACACACATCATTGACTCAACATCACATAACTAAGCACTTTAGTCAATTTTCTTTAATTACGCACACATTCGGCCTTAGCTCACAACAAGGTAGCCGATTACCTAGGTCAAGAATAGGCACCATTAAGCTTGCCTCTAACCGAATGCATGCACAATAATTCCCCTCATGTGGCCGATTATACTTAGTCATACTTGCACAAAATCAACAATAAATTGCAAGATTTTCACATCATATGTGTACTAGGCCGAATGTACTTGCAATTTCACAAACATTCTTCAACACTTTCTTCTTTAAACAAATATATTTATCACTTACTTCATAACCAAAACATCATGTGCAAACATATATACACATATAGTTGCAAGGCCAATTTCAAGGTGTCCATAACCATCCAAAACACAAATTTTAACTAACATGCAAGAAGCATAAACCATGCTCATGAGCATACCATGGCGAATACATCACACACCATACCCTTTTAATTTTTTTGGTCATGGTTAAACAAAGGATTCAATGTCTTACTCAAGAATGCTAAAATAAATTTCAAGAGTAGTCAATCCATCATTGCATGCATCATCAACAAGCTTCACATTTAGCATGCAATGGCTTTAACACAATATCAAACTTGGCCAAATACCATTTCCATGGCACAACAAGGATTTGGACCATGGGCTAACATGAACATCAAGTTAGCAACTAAAACATGCATGAATCTCATGACACAACCTCAAACATACCTTAATCTTGATGCAAGTATAGCCAAATCTCCTTCTAGATCTCTTCTAAACCAAAAATGGAGCAAAATCCTCCTTCTTCCTTAGTTTTGGCTCAAAGAAAGGATGAACAATTTTTTTCTTTCTTTCTCTACAACTCACGGCAATGGGGAATACCACACTCACACACATTTTTTTCATTCTTTTCTTACCCATACTCCTTTGTTTATTATTTCTCCCTAATGCACCAACAAAACATGTTTATGACATGTTTTGCCCATCCTCTCTGCCATGGCCGCCACCACCTATAAAAGGGGTATTTGACATGCAAGTCCATTGTTTTGCATGCATGCTTTAATTAGTCATCACACATTTCCTATCATACTTTCAAAGTTTACTACTAGGCCCTTTCTAGTGAAATTCACATTTATAACACTAAATCAAATCATCAAAAATGTCACACACAATTTAACACATATCATAGGCATCAAAATAAATTTTAAATTATTTTTATGCCTCGGTTTTGTGGTCCCAAACCACATCCCGAATAGGGTCAATTTTGGGCTGTCACAACTCTCCCCACTTAAGAAATTTTCGTCCCGAAAATCTTCTTGTAAATAGGGTTGGGTATCGCTCTTTCATAGAGTTCTCGGTTTCCCAAGTAGCTTCTTCTATCCGTGTTTGAGCCATAACACTTTCACTAGCGGAACCCGCTTGTTTCATAACTCTTTCACTTCACGTGATAGGATACGAATCGGTTCTTCCTCATAACTCATATTGGCTTGAATTTCAACCTCGATGGACTAATCACGTGCGATGGATCGGATCTATAGCGTCGAAGCATCGAGACATGAAAGATGTCGTGAATCTTTTCGAGTTCGGGGCAAAATCAAACGATATGCAAGCGGACCGACTCGCTTTCGGATATCTCATATGGCCCAATGAACCTCGGGCTCAACTTACCCTTACTACCGAATCGAGTATCTTTTTCCAAGGCGAAACCTTAAGAAGCACTTTATCCCCACGATACTCAATTTCTTTTCGTTTGAGATCCGCGTCGACTTGACGATCGGAGGCTATCTTGATTTTCACGGATTACTTTCACTTTTGTTCAGCATCTTTAATCAAATCCACCCGAAAATTTTGCTTTCACCGAGCTCGGTCCAAAACAATGGTGTACGGCATTTACGACCGTACAAAGCCTCGTAGGGTGCCATCTTAATACTTGATTGAAAACTATTGTTGTGGCGAATTCAATCAAAGGCAAATACCGTTCCCATGAACCACTCGAACTCGAGGATGCAACATCTCAACATATCCTCAAGTATTTGAATTATCCGCCGGATTGACCATCGGTTTGGGGGTGAAAGGCGGTCTTTGAAATGCAACTTGGTACCCAAAGCTTCTTGCAACTTCTTCCAAAATCGCGAGGTAAATCTCGGATCTCTATCCGACACGATGGAAATAGGCACCCGTGTAATCTCACAATCGAGAAGCGTACAATTGGCTAGTTTGTCCATTGAAAAATCCGTGCGTCTGGGGACAAAGTGAGCCGACTTAGTCAATCTATCTACCACGACCCAAACCGCATCCTTCTTACTCGTGACAATGGCGGTCCGGATACAAAGTCCATTGTGACTCGATCCCATTTCCACTCGGGTATCGTGATCGGTGAAGTAATCTGAAGGCACTTGATGTTCCGCTTTCACTTGTTGACATATTAAACATCTCAAACAAAGTTAGAGATGTCTCGTTTCATACCATGCCACCAAAACCGACGTTTCAAATCGTTGTACATCTTCGTACTCCGGGTGGATTGCCATTCGGCTACAATGGGCTTCGTTCGAATTATCGAAATAAGTTCAATTCTTTGGAACACACAGACGACCCGAACCTCAAACAATCGTCATCATCGATCCGAAACTCCGATTCCTTGTTCGAACACACTCGGCCGTTTTGCAACCAACTCATCGTCGACTTTTGAGCTTCACAAATTTGATGTATCAATAATGGTTTGGCTTTCAATTCAGCTACTAACACATTGTCGGATCGAGCGGACAAGTGCACATTCATCGCTAAAAAAGCGAATAATGATTTACGACTTAAGGCATCCGCAACCACATTCGCCTTTCGGGTGATAGTCAATGACCAGCTCATAATCCTTTAACAGCTCGAGCCAACGTCTTTGTCGCAGATTTAAGTCTCTTTGAGTCATCAAATATTTGAGACTTTTGTGATCCGAATACACATGGCACTTCTCACCAACTAAGTAATGTCGCCATATCTTTAAAGCGAATACAATGGTAGCCAATTCGAGATCATGGGTGGGATAATTTTTCTCATGTGGCTTTAATTGCCTCGGCGCGCAGGCCACAACTCGACCTTCTTGCATCAATACGCAACCTAACCCAAGTAGGGAGGCGTCACTAAAGATGACAAACTCTTTGCGATTCGGGTTGCACTAGAATTGGGGCTTCATCAAATAAGTTTTAGTTGATCGAAACTTTTCGACATTTCTCCGTCCATTCGAACTTAACATCCTTTTGGAGTAACCGTCATTGGCGTGGCTATCGTTGAGAAACCTTTACAAATCGTCGGTAATAACCGGCAAGCCCCAAAAAGCTCGAACCTCGGTAATATTTCTGGAGGCTTCGAGTTAAGTATGGCTGAAATTTTGTTCTTTCGAATACCGATCTGAGATACCACATGCCCCAAGAAGCTAACCTCTCTTAACGAACTCACACTTCTTGAACTTAGCATATAATTGCTTATCCGTAAAATTTGCAGCACTAACCTCGGTGTTCAGCATGTTCGGTCTCATTTCTTGAATAGACCAAGATGTCATCAATGAACACGACTACTGAACTGATCCAAATATGGTGCGAAGATCCGATTCATCAAATCCATAAATACCGCAGGGGGCATTAGTAAGCCCAAACGGCATCACTAGGAACTCGTAGTGACCATATCTCGCTTCAAGGCGGTCTTGGGTGCGTCCAGAATCTCGAATTCATGGCGATAATAGCCCGATCTCAAATCTATTTTCGAGAACACCGAGGCTCCTTCAGTTGATCGAACAAATCGTCGATGTGATAGCGGATATTTGTTCTTTATCGTCGCTTTATTAAGTCGACGATAGTCGATCTGCAACCTCATGGTTCCATCCTTCTTTTCACAAACAACAACGGCGCACCCAAGGTGAAAAACTTCGACGAGCAAAACCTCTATCCACCAATTCTTGCAATCGAGCTTTCAACTCCTTTAATTCCGTTGGTGCCATAAGATACGGAGCTATCGAAATTGGAGTGGTACTAGGTACCAATTCGATGCCAAACTCTATTTCCGAGCAGTGGTAAACCCGCAATTCTTGAGGAAAACATCCGGTATTCACAAACCAGCGCACGATTCGGGTCTCTTTTACGACTCCTTGTCATCGAGCATATACGCAAGGTACGCTTCGCACCTTTTCTTACATATTTACGGGCCAACATTGCGATATTACAGTGGCAACCCTTTAAGTCCGTAGACTCAACCCGAATTATCTCGTTATTCGGGCACCTTAGATCGATAGTCTTGCTTTTGCAATTTACAACCGCATCGTGCATGGTCAACCAATCCAAACCAAGAATAACGTTGAATTAAATCGAGCGGCAAAAGCATCAAGTCCGCGGAAAACAAGAACCTCGAAATACTAGGGACTTTTCTTACACACTTTGTTGACAAGCACGTAATGACCCAAGGGTTTGACACCGAATTACAAACTCGATGAGACTCAATAGGCAAAGTCTTCTTGGATGCTAAGGTTTCGCATATATAAGAATGAGTAGAACAAGGGTCAATCAAAGCAATCACATTAGTATCGAAAAGAGTGAATGTACCGGTAATGACATCCGGTGAGGCAAGATCCTCGCGTCTTGCGTATGGCATAAGTCCTAGCAGAGCACGAGCCTCGGGTCTTGTTGTAGCATCTCTCGACCCTCTCGGCCGCCACTAGCATTGCCGTATTTGGATGGCCTACTTGACGATGGTAGCACCGGGTTTCCACTCGACTTACATTTTGTTCAAGCAACCTCGGGCAATCCTTGATAAAGTGGTCGGCCGATCCACACTTATAGCGAGGCGATCACGGAACCTCTGCTCCCGAATGCCATTTGCCACAATCGACACTCCATTCGGTTTGACGATCATTCCCAACACCGGAGACCGAAGTGCCTCGTATACCCACGGGGTCGATCACGATTTAGTCTAAAAAGGCCGAAGTGCCTCTAGACCGCTCACATCTTCTCGAAATCTCTTGATGCTGTTGAAGAGACTTTCCGAGGACCTTTTTCAAATTCTCCGGTTCCCACATCAACTTTTGATTCTCCTTTCTAAGCTCTTGACTTTACAAGCTCGCTCAACAAGTACTACGAACTCTCGTATTTCGAGAATGCCAACAAACATCCTTATATCATCATTCAGCCCATCCTCGAAGCGTTTACATAATAGCTTCGAATGAAACACATTCGGCGTATCTCATGAGTCTAACAAATTTTCGCTCGTAGTCGATGCGGACATAGAGCCTTGCTTAAGATCAAGAAATTCCTTTCATTTTGGTCAATGAATCTCGACTAATATACTTCTTTGAACTCGGTTTGGAAAAACTCCCAAGTTACTTGCTCCGTAGGCACAACAAAGTCAAAGTACTCCACCAATAGTAGGCGGAATCGCGTAGCAAGGAGATAGTACACTTTAAGCACTCATCGGTGTACAAGATAGCTCATCGAGCACCGGATAGTGTTGTCCAACCAAAATTCAGCTTGCTCGGCATCGTCGTCATCCGTAGCTTTAAATTCAGTGGCCCCATGTTTTCGAATCACATCATTGGGGGCTTACTTGGCGTTATTTGGTCGATTCTGGGAGGTATAGTAGGTCTTGAGGTTGCATTAGTCGGGAATGGAGGTTGTGGAACAGTAGTGTTAGTTCGAATGTATTGGTTGAACCAATCATTCATCACGCTATAAAAGGCTTGCCTAGCCTCATCATTCGGATTGCTGGCCATAGGTTGAGAGTCCGTCGGCGCTGTCCCTTGCGCGGGGGGCAGCGCCACACTCTCCACATCATCAGCTATTGCTCGGTTGGGATCGGGATCCATTTCTATAAACAAACACAAATTCAGAATGTCAGAAATCACCACACTATCAATTATCACTTAATGGCATGTATAGCTAGACCCCAAACATATCACGGTAGTCCTAGAATCAACTAAACCGTAGCTCGATACCAATAAAATTGTAACACCCGAACCCGAGACCATCGCCGTTAGGGACACGAGGGTTAACGAGACAAATCCTCTTAAAGTACCGACCAATTTGGCATTTCCAGACAGGCTGGAAAACTGCGTCACTGTCGCCTTAAAAATCATATCTTGAGTTTCAAAACTCGGAAACTGATTCCGTAAATTTTCCCTGAATTTAGACTCATATATCCATCCATGGATTTATTTCTAGAATTTTTGGTTGGGCCGATTGGTACAGTTTATTAGTTAAAGTCACCCATGTTACAGGGGTCGAATACACTGACCTTCGCGCGTTATAACTTGAATATTGCTCTGTACAGGGCTTTAATACTGGTGCTGTTTGTTTCTAATGAAACTAGACTCAAAATGGAATCTTCAAATATAAGGATGACTTCTAATTCTTTCTGGATAATTTATAGTAAATTTTCAAAGTCGAGTCAGGGGACCCAGAAACCGTTCTGGCCCTGTCTCACGAGAACTTTAATATCTCTCGGTATACTGTTCATATGATCGTTTTGTTACTTTCATATGAAAATAGACTCGTCAAGGTTCGTTTTCATAACTTATTCACAATTTAATACCCTTCCTACAAATTTTGGTGATTTTTCACATCCACGTCACTGCAACTGGCAGCATCTGTTTTAAGGTAGGCCTTACCTATTTTGTAGTTTCCATGGACCAACTATAGTCTAGTCATACATAGGTCCACCTATGATCATGTTTAGCCATTCAAATGGCTGATCATGTGACCAACACTCCCATTCAATCCATAATAACATCATGAAACCATATAAAATTACAAACCACAAATGGTCTAATTCGTACTCCACTTTTACAAACCATTTTCGCATGGCCGTACACATATACATCACAAAAGCACTTGAAAACAACCGAGGTAGTCCTATACATGCCATATCCAAAGTTCAACTAAAAAGTACCAAAGGGGTTTGATAGTGTGGATGACTTCACTTCAATGATCCCGAATCCGATCGCTAGCGAGCAAAATCTATAAAACAGAGCCAAAGCAGCGGGGTAAGCATGTTTATGCTTAGTAAATCTCAAGCAATGAAATCGGCTTTAACTAAAGCATTACATTCACATAGCCAAATGAATCATTTCATTTATACACATTCACATAATCATACTTACTTCACACTTCATCAACATATACATTCACAAGATATCAACCAATTCAAGAGCTGAAAATTCGTTAGTCGATTGACGAATATTATTCAAACGTATCGACTTTTCCATTGCACATGTAAACATACCTTATCCTTTGGGCTTTTCGAGCGTACTAATTAAATGTATTACAGCAACCAACGCTCACCTTCAACCCAAGCTTCTTGAATACAACCGGATATAACCACACGCATACGAATGCCTTGGTCTTAGCGGATATAACGACTCGCACAAATGCCTTGGGTATTAGCCGGATATAACAACTTGCACGAATGCCTTGGGTATTAGCCCAGATAAAGTCACTAGCACAATTGCCTTGGTCTTAACCGGATATCATTCAATTGCTCATGCACACATACATCCATAATCATTACACATTCATGTTTCATTTTCGTTACTAAGGCTCAAACACAAATATAATCACTAGCGTAATTGCCTTGGGACTTAGCCCGGTACCATTCAAATACTCATACACACGTATATTAGTAATCATTACACATCCATAATTTCATTTCACATAATTCAAGTAGGGTCATTACTTGAAGACTTACCTCGGATGTTGTCGAACGGCTTCAACGGCTATTCGATCACTTTTTCCTTCCCCTTATCCAATTGTGGCCCTCTAAGCTCTTGAGCTTAATCTTGATGCAAGTATAGCCAAATCTCCTTCTAGATCTCTTCTAAACCAAAAATGGAGCAAAAATCCCTCCTTCTTCCTTAGTTTTGGCTCAAAGAAAGGATGAACAAATTTTTTTCTTTCTTTCTCTACAACTCACGGCAATGGGGGAATACCACACTCACACACATTTTTTTTTCATTCTTTTCTTACCCATACTCCTTTGTTTATTATTTCTCCTAATGCACCAACAAAACATGTTTATGACATGTTTTGCCCATCCCTCTTGCCATGGCCGCCACCACCTATAAAAGGGGTATTTGACATACAAGTCCATTGTTTTGCATGCATGCTTTAATTAGTCATCACACATTTCCCTATCATACTTTCAAAGTTTACTACTAGGCCCTTTCTAGTGAAATTCACATTTATAACACTAAATCAAATCATCAAAAATGTCACACACAATTTAACACATATAATAGGCATCAAAATAAATTTTAAATTATTTTTATGCCTCGGTTTTGTGGTCCCGAAACCACATCCCGACTAGGGTCAATTTTGGGCTGTCACATGTAACACAGCCGTGTGGCCTAACATGGACCGTCACAAGATCGTGTCCCTTTTTAAACCCCCCAATCCCTAATCCTCTTTCACTTTTTTCTTCTTCCCTAACCCTAGATGCCTTAACCACCCCCACTCCCACCGTCCGGCCATTACCTAGCTCTCTCTCCCATTTTCCTTTTTCCTTCCCTTTTCTCTTTCCTTTCTTTTCTTTCTTCCCCCACCCTTAATGTGACAGCCCTAATTTGGTCCTAGTTGGAAAGTGGTTTTGGGATCACAAAACCGAGTCACAGAAATAATTAAATGTTATACTCTGTGTTTATTATATGTGAAAGTGCATGTGTGAAAATTCCATGCTTTGATTTTGTCATTTGAGAGTAAAATTATGAAATAGGACCTATGTGAAAATTTACGAAAATGCTATAGGCCAAATTGTAGTGGGCAAATAATTTGTAGTGTAAAATGGGAGGATTTGCATGTCAAACTCCCCATTTTATGTGTAGTGGCCGGCCATGATGTTGGTGGGAAGCAACATGTGCATTAGATAATAATAATTTAATACATGAAGTTATGGTACTAATTGATATGTGTCATTTTATGTCATAAAATAAAGACTAAAAATAACAAAATGATGGAAGGGAAAAGTTTGTCCATCCTTGTTCATGGTAGCCGAAAATAGAAGAGAAAGGAGAGGAAAAGAGCTTTTGAATGTTCAGTCACTTGGGGAAGAAAATCCAAGGTGAGTTCATGGTGCTTTGCTTCTATTTTGATGTTCATGGGTTTTTCTTGTTTCTACCTTAACCCATGAGGCGTATTTTTGATTTTTGGTTGTGTTGTGAGCATTCGGTCATGAATGGAAATGAGAGAAATGGTTGTTGTTTCATGTTCTTTTGATAAAAAATGGAGAATAGATGAAGTTTAGCCAACCAAATGAGCATGCATGTGCCTTAGATGCTAACGGGGGAAAATCGGCTAACATGTTGTGTGTATTATGGCCAAATGTGAACTTGGATAATATTGAGTAATGTTGTGCTCTAAAATGATGAAAGGAAGATTATGCTTAAGTGAAGTTATAGGTATGTGATGATTGATTTGTGATATGCATGTTTAAATAACATGCATGCAAGGTATGTGTGAAAGAGTGAATTGGTAATAAATCTGCTTGGGACATCACCAGTAACGTGATTTTTGGAAAATCACCATAAATTGTGGGAGATGAGTTAGAAGATGAATAAATTATTTAATTAAAACTTAATGAGTCTAGTTTCTTATAAAAGAAACCGTGTAAGCAAAAGAATTGCCGATAATGAGATATTTGAAGTGATGTGGGACAGCGTCAGAATGACTTCTAGATCCTCTGTTCTGTTTTTATAAAATCATTATAAATTGTAAACAAATGGTTATAAGATGAAGTTTATATGCTAATTCTCCTTAATGAGTCTAGTTTCAAATGAAATAAACGAGAACATATTTTGAATTCTGTACAATGAGAAATTTGATTCGTAGTGAAGAGTGGTCAGATTAGTCAAGCAGTGAAATAAGGGAAATTTTAAGAAAAATATAATATTGATTGGCCAAACCAAAAATACTTAAAATTTTATGGGTAAAATATATATGGGTCTATTTTCATAGAAAATTAATGGCACTTGATTTGGAGTTTCGTAGCTCTAGTTATAAATGATTTAGTGACTATTGCTCAGTAAGACAACTTGCAGTAAATTATGATTATGTGGTAAATATTGACAAAAATTTGTGAATGAGTTGCTTATTGATTTCTTATAAGCTTACTATGATCAGTAGGTGTGAAAGTTGAATATATATATATATATTATATTTTGAAAGTGATGCTTGAATAGTCGAATAATGACTAATTTAAAATCTTTAAATTTTAAGCTAAAGAGCATAGAGGGGCAAATTCGGATAAGAGAAAAGAGAAAGTAATCGAATAGCCATTGTAATCGTTCGTCAACATTCGACGTAAGTTCTTAAGTGTTTAAGCTTGATTCCGTTTTATATGCCCAAGAGTTAAATTAATATGGTAAAGGGAATGTAAATTTTATTTAGTTAATGTGCCGAATATGAAATGATTTAAGGCTATAAGCCGATTATGGCTATTATGCTTAAGTTGAATTGGATTTGGAAATTTGATGCACTAAATGAGTGTTACAATGAATAAACTATACCGTATATGTGCTGGTGGAGATATCACGATTTGTGATTATTAAATACTTAAAGGAAACCATGATGTGTATAAAATTATTATTATTAGTACTTTGTGGTAGCCCAATATGGCTTGGCACTAAAGTGATTAAATGTGAACTTCGATGAGGTAAACCATTAAAAGTGTGGTGCTATAAGACTATGGGCTAATACAATCTGTGGATTCGTTTCGTAAAGTAAATTATTTAGGTATGCGATATGTACTTAGGCATGTTAAATCGATTGGAATTGAATCATGAATGTGAATTGAGAAGCATAGGTAAAAATGCCTATGACATATATGTGAGTAAGGGTAAAACCATCGTAAATTATCGATAAGGATGGGCTATGTGCGGAACCATCTTATAATTGCTAATTTGAAAGGTTGTGTACGAATCAGTGAGCAATATGTATATATTAGATGAATCGTGACCTTTTGGTTCTACTTGAATTAAGTTGCACGATATATAATTTATGCATATGACTTATAGTCGAATGGTCATTATGGGTTAAGTTTGAATGGTGAAATGGAAATGTGATATGTTGAATAAGATGTGTTAATATATGATTAAATATGCATGATATTTGATGTGTATCCGGGCTTAAAGACCCACAGGCTTTGTGCTGGTAAAATATCCAGGTTAAATCCCGTAGGCTTCATATTGGTATTATATCAGGGATAAATCCTGCAGGCCTAGTGCTAGTATTATATTCGGGCCTTTGTGCCTAGCAGGCTTCATGCCGGTGATGTGTATTCGGGCCTTCGTGCCTAGTAGGCTTCGTGCCGGTGATGTGTATTCGGGCTTCGTGCCTAGCATGCTTCGTCTTGGGTGATGTGTATTCGACGCCGTGCCTAGCGAGCTTCGTCTTGCGGTGATGTGTATTCCGCCTTCGTGCCTAGCAAGCTTCGTCACCGGTGATGTGTATTCGACGCCGTGCCTAGCGAGCTTTGTGCGGTGATGTGTATTCGACGCCGTGCCTAGCGAGCTTCGTCTTGTGATGTCTATTCGACGCCATTACCTAGCGAGCTTCGTTCGGTGATGTGTATTCGACCTTCGTTAAAGGAGCTTCGTGCGATGATGTGTATTTGGGCCTTCGTGCCTAGCGAGCGTAATCTTGGTGAAATGATATGTTATGTGAATTCGATGTTCCTTGTAAGATAAGGGTTTAGCCGAATGTTAAAGATGAAATGATAGTGTATTGTATCATGCTTATATGGCCTAATGGCAAGTATAACATGTTGGTAAATATGCAATATGCTTTTATAATCAAATGATAAGTTTGAAATGAATGTGAGTGAAATGTTATGCATAAGCTATCAAATGTTAAGTGTGAAAATGAGATGAAAGAAAAGTGTTTGAGATGTATAATTATATACGTTCGAATGATGTTAGTACTCAATTGATATGAATATGTTATATGGAACTTGTTGATTTGATTATTCGGGCTTTTGAGCTTAGCAGACTATAATATCGATAAGATACTATTCGGGCTTTCGAGCCTAGCAGGCTATAAAGCTGGTGAAATGATATCGGGCCTCGAGCCTAGTAGGCGAAATGCCGGTGATTTGAGAAAAGCCTATGACTAAGGTACCTCGTGCTAGATTGTCAAATGAATACATTTAATACATAAAGTGGGCGAGTGCAGTATGTACTTAGATGTGAGTTTGATTTGAAGTGAATCATAAGTGAGTAATGTGATACGTCGTGAATAAATGTTAAAACTATACCTATGATCATGATACACACGTCGAGGTGTGAAAGTATGTGAGGTTTTGATTTAAATATGTTATATGAATTGATTAAGTGTGATAAGAATATTGAACGTGCATTATGTGCTTGTGTATATTCGGCCAGATGGCAATATCCCTAGAATTTGGCCTCTTAAGAAATTAAATAATCGAAGTATAATTGCGTTTATTTGTTTGCATTGCTTAAGACTTACTAAGCTTATAAAATCTTACTCTGTTGTTACATTTTTCTGTTTTATAGATTGTTGACTTCAGTTGTAACACCCCAAACCCGGCCTGGATGTTATGACCGGATATGATGCACCACATTAATGCGTTCAAAACACTTAGTTTGGAAAAGTTGAGTTGGTGTTGTAAAGACACTTTTAAAGGTAAGTTAAAGTGAATGGAAGCTGCGCACGGGTAGGAAACCGGGAAGAAGAGGAGGTGAGTCCGTCGGTTTTAAGTACCAAGCTCTCTCTTGGATCCAATCCTAGACATGCACACCGCCATTGCCACACTCTAACATCTCGTATAATTTTGAGAAAACCGTTTGATTATGGCCACTTAAGAAAATGATTAAGGTTGCAAATCGTTTGCTTAAAATAATTATTTTTCTTGGGAAGACATTTACTTTGCGGAAACTTTGCGTCATCGTGATCTTTTAAAAACAAGTAGATTTTATAAAACGAACCCTAGTGCTAGCAGTTTAATAATCCCCAAAATATAAGTAATTAAAAAGAGCGACCTTATTACAACTTTAAGCATAATAAAATAATCCAAAATAAAGGCTAAACTTATTTAAAATCGTCAATCAATCTTCATGGCCACTCTGAATCCCTTGACTCCAAGTCCACCAATTCTAGGGCTCACTGCAAGGATGGAAGAGGAAGGGGTGAGTTTGGGAAAACTCGATGTATCTGAAACCCATCCAAAGCCCAATTCAGCTCGAGCCCATTGGGCCTAAGCCTATTCAGATAACGATTACAGATGGTCAAGCCCTTTTGAATCACTGATAGCAAGGCCTTAGCCCTTTTACATAACGATGTGGCCCATAGGCCCGATTCGATAACATGAGTATCAACAGTAATAATGAATGCAAGCCCATCCGGGAGACTACTCAACCCACCAACCGCTACACTTTGCCCGTACCAACCCTACACACCATGTGGGAATATCTCAACCCACCCACCCACACACCACAGTTGCAAAGCAGCACTCAAATTCAGTCGATTGAGGCAAAGCCTCCAAGATCGTGGATGAACCACTTTCATACTTCCTCCATTAATACCCCAATCCCATGCAACAGATATTAATAAATGCATATCATGCAAAATACGGTAGTAATCAATCAAGCGGTTCACCAATTTAAAACCCTAGGGGTATATCGGTAATTTTGCTCTTTAGGGGTAATTTGGTAATTTTGCTCTTTAGGGGTAATTTGAAATTTTGCTCTTTAGGGGTAATTTCATGATCTACGCTCTTGCACAAGCTAATTCATAATTTTATCGGTTTATGCAATTTGATTCCACCATCTACCTAACGAGCTAATTTGCCCATCTCTTACCCATATTGGTCCGTAAGCCCATTGGGCCCGATTTTGGCCCATCGAGCCCCTTTTTCGAAATACGCTAAAACGTCACGCGAACGTGCTTACCACCTTGCGGTGCGGATCTAACAATTATTCTATGACTTGAGAGCATTCGCATACCCACATGACCATGAAATGCGAATTTGACATTTTGACTTTTTAAATTGAACTAAAGAAGGGTGTTCGGTACACACACATTTCATGACGATACTCTTGAGATCCCTTACGATGTCCTACAATTATTCATCACCATTTTAGCATACAAGTTATGCTTAACAAACTCAAAATCCACCCTACCTTATTGGCCAAAGAACCCTTATTGACCATAAGTTGCTTACCTTCACAGGTCCAATAATACGATTCAAGCTTATCCAAGTCGATACTCCAAGCCTCATTGCTCCTCCAAAGTTGTCTATATCACACAGTCCAAGTCAGTCACTTGCCCACAATGGCAAAATAGTCATTTAACACCCTAGGGGCAAAATGGTAATTCTACCCTACAGGGGTATTTCGGTAATTTTACCCTACAGGGGTATTTTAGTAATTTTGCAAACCATGGGTATTTTGGTAATTTTATAAAAAAGGGTATTTTAGTAATTTTACAAACCAGGGGTATTTTGGTAATTTTGTAAACCAAGGGTATTTTAATAATTTTACAAACCAGGGGTATTTTGGTGATTTTACAAGTCGAGGGCATTTCAGTAATTGGTAAACTAAAGTATTCTAAACATGGATAACAATACGAATGGGCCTAAAACCTATTCTCGGCCCAAATGGGCCCACACGCTCGTGTGGCCCTTTTAGCCCAAACCTAGCCACAGATATTCGATTCACCTAGCCTAGTCCAATATTTGCTACACAATCAAACAACTTATCCAATTGGGCCTGTAAGCCCATTGGGCCCATATGGCCCCTTTCGCCCATCATGTGACCAAGTAGCCATCCTACAGACTAGAGTAGTGAGAAATACACACGATAGGAGGCTGGAGTTAATCCGCTCAGAGCACTTCTAGCCGATGCCCAACCCAAGCGAGCACGCTATAACGCGAAAGGGATCGACCAAGAAAGGTACCTTTGCTCTCCTCATAGTTCTCTCTATTTAAAGCCGACCGCATCCACTCCTATGTTAGCTTACCGATGTGGGATCCCTCCATCATCGAGTTTAAATTCAACACCAACTCTTGCCATCCCAACATAGCAAAATAATCAACCTTTGCATGCCAAGGATTGAACCAAAGTCCTCCTATATGCCAACTCACGCCATCACCACTAGGCCACCAACTCATCGTGTCATAAATCCAACACATTAAACTTTAAAGTGCACCTACTTGCTTCTAGATTTATTGAAAAGAAAAACCAAAATATATTGCAAGAGCCAAGACTTGAACCTTGGAGCCCTTGCTTCCCTATGGCGTCACTTCCTTGTCCCTAAGTGGCGTCACCTTGCCACTACACCACACTCCTTTTTGTGTCACAATTTCTCCAACAATATTCTTAAGGCCTACCTACTACACCCAGGGTTTGATCTACCTTAAATTTTTACTAGAGTCCAGGTTTGAACCCAAGACTTCTCCAACACTTCTCAGCACACTTAACCACTAAAACAAGCCTTCATTAACAAAATTTACATGCACAACAAAATATTAAAAGCTGCCTTCAACCGCTCCCATGCTCAAGGCCCAAAACTTCTAGGCCCAAATTCAGGGTGTTACATCAGTTACCTGCTCGGGTTGGAGTTCGCCGGAGATATTATCACACTGTCGAGCTCACGTTATTGGTGTAAGTAAATCCTAGATTTTGAGTCTATGGCATGTATAGGGTTTTAATGTTTTGGACCTCATAAGTTCATATATGGGATAGATTGCATGTGAAAAGAAATGTTTTAAATTGATTGAAATTTTTCAACACGGTTTTTGTGTGATTGACTGAGTTTAAGTCGGGTAACACCTCGAACCCTGTTCCGGTGAGGGATACGGGTGAGGGGTGTCACATTTAGTGGTATCAGAGCTATGGTTTATTCGGTTCTTGGACTAACATAGCAAGTATAAGAGTCTAGTTATACATGCTGTAAGTAAAGTGTGATAGTGTGATATCTCCCGGCTCTTATAAATTGTTTTGCTCAGGTAATGATGTGTTTCAACTGAACAATTATTAATTGATCCGAAAATGCTATTGAACTGATTGTAATATATTTGTGCTATGACAGAATTGAAAGGTATGAAAAGAAGTTTATGATATGTGTGCATCAGTTTAAAGATATGTATAAGATTGTATAAAGTAAATGGTAATGAAAGATCAAATTGGGTGGAACGCAGGAAATGAGTACGATCGTTCACTAATAAATTGACGGAAAAGACCATGGTTGGACCATGGCAATACATGAGACAGATGAGCTAGTGTAAGACCCGTCAGGGGACATGGCATTGGCTCGACTTGTGCTAAGCTTAAGACCTATCTGGGATAGGCATCGGCCCAGCCCAGTGAGTGCTAGTGTAAGACCTATCGGGAATAGGCATCAGCACGGGTAGAGCAGAGCTAGTATAAGACCATAGTTGGACTATGGCATCAAGTAAGCGATGTACTCAAAACCATAAGACGTTTTTCAATGTGATAAATATTGACAAGTGATCAATACTAAATATGGAAACTTGATAAGACATTATTGGTAATTTGAGTAAGAGAAATGAAAGTGTGAATTGTGATAAATTCACTTATGTTTTGCTAATATTCACTTGAAATAAAGTTGCGTGTATTACTGAGATATGTGAAATTGTATCTGTAACGAATTGGAAATTTGAAATGTTTGAATCAATGTGCGTAATATTGTGATGAGTGATAAAGTTATCTGTGTATACAAATATGAAGGTTCCTTTCGAGGCTTAACGACCCCACCCCCTTATCAGTGTTATTATTATAAGATTTTATTGTAGTATGATCAGAATAAATTTGAGGATAGATTCATACGATGTTATTCTTCTGTTTCTATTAAATGGTATTCCATCTTATAAAAGTATATGAGATGTGATAGTTCAAAATGAGTTCAGAGTAACAGTTATTTGATTTTGGATATCTGGACATATAAGATTTTTGTTGATGTTATTATTGTTACGATATGGAATAAGTATCTGAGATGGGTTAAAGGTTATGTAAAGGATCTTTATATGAACTCCGATTGTGAAATGTTTGTTTATCTGAGTTGTAATAGATTATACAAGTATATGGAATAAAAGAAATCAGTGGTATTATAGAAGTGGTTGTGAGATAGAATTTCTATCTAAATTGCATTAAAAATTTTATTATTTTCTAAGAGAGAAATCTTATTGGATTATGATTTATCATCTGACGAGGAAAGATCGGTAAGATGGGGTTTGCATGTGCAAGGTTTTATTTGATGAAGTGACTAAAGTATCTATGATGTGATCTGTTGGTGTAGACCAAAGTTCTGGATTTTTGGTAAAAAGAGATACATGTGAAGAATGGAAAATTGTGATTCCGTGAATTTGGCGAAAACGTTTTTAGAGTGGAAACTATTTCTTCTGGTGAGATTTTCGGGGACAAAAATTCCTAAGGGGGGGAGAGTTGTGACAGTCCTAATTTGGTCCTAGTCGGAAAGTGGTTTTGGGATCATAAAACCGAGTCACAGAAATAATTAAATGTTATACTCTATGTTTATTATATGTGAAAGTGCATGTGTGAAAATTTCATGCTTTGATTTTGTCACTTGAGAGTAAAATTATGAAATAGGACCTATGTGAAAATTTCTGAAAATGCTATAGGCCAAATTGTAGTTGGCAAATAATTTGTAGTGTAAAATGGGAGGATTTGCATGTCAAACTCCCCATTTTATGTGTAGTGGCCAGCTATGATGTTGGTGGGAAGCAACATGTGCATTAGATAATAATAATTTAAGACATGAAGTTATGGTACTAATTCATATGTGTCATTTTATGTCATAAAATAAAGACTAAAAATAACAAAATGATGGAAGGGAAATGTTTGTCCATCCTTGTTCATGGTAGCCGAAAATAGAAGAGAAAGGAGAGGAAAAGAGCTCTTGAATGTTCAGTCACTTGGGGAAGAAAATCCAAGGTGAGTTCATGGTGCTTTGCTTCTATTTTGATGTTCATGGGTTTTTCTTGTTTCTACCTTAACCCATGAAGCATATTTTTGATTTTTGGTTATGTTGTGAGCATTCGGTCATGAATGGAAATGAGAGAAATGGTTGTTGTTTCATGTTCTTTTGATAAAAAATGGAGAATAGATGAAGTTGAGCCAAGCAAATGAGCATGCATGTGCCTTAGATGCTAACGGGGGAAAATCGACTAACATGTTGTGTGTATTATGGCCAAATGTGAACTTGGATAATATTGAGTAATGTTGTGCTCTAAAATGATGAAAGGAAGATTATGCTTAAGTAAAGTTATAGGTATGTGATGATTGATTTGTGATATGCATGTTTAAATAACATGCATGCAAGGTATGTGTGAAAGAGTGAATTGGTAATAAATCTGCTTGGGACAACACCAGTAACGTGATTTTTGGAAAATCACCATAAATTGTGGGAGATGAGTTAGAAGCTGAATAAATTATTTAATTAAAGCTTAATGAGTCTAGTTTCTTATAAAAGAAACCGTGTAAGCAAAAGAATTGCCGATGATGAGATATTTGAAGTGATGTGGGACAAGGTCAGAATGACTTCTAGATCCTCTGTTCTATTTTTATAAAATCATTATAATTTGTACAAAAATGGTTATAAGATGAAGTTTATATGCTTATACTCCTTAATAAGTATAGTATCAAATGAAATAAATGAGCACATATTTTGAATTCTGTACAATGAGAAATTTGATTCGTAGTGAAGAGTGGTCAGATTAGTCAAGCAGTGAAATAAGGGAAACTTTAAGAAAAATATGGTATTTATTGGCCAAACCAAAAATCCTGAAAATTTTATGGGTAAAAAATATATGGGTCTATTTTTAGAGAAAATTAACGGCACTGGATTTGGAGTTTTGTAGCTCCAGTTATAAATGATTTAGTGACTGTTGCTCAAGAAGACAGCTTGCAGTGAAATTATGATTATGTGGTAAACATTGACAAAAATTTGTTAATGAGTTGCTTATTGATTTCTTATAAGCTTACTATGATCAGTAGGTGTGAAAGTTGAATATATATATATATATATATATATTATATTTTGAAAGTGATGCTTGAATAGTCGAATAATGACTAATTTAAAATCTTTAAATTTTAAGCTAAAGAGCATAGAGGGGCAAATTTGGATAAGAGAAAAGAGAAAGTAATTGAATAGCCGTTGTAATCGTTCGGCAACATTCGACGTAAGTTCTTAAGTGTTTAAGCTTGATTCCGTTTTATATGCCCAAGAGTTAAATTAATATGGTAAAGGGAATGTAAATTTTATTTAGTTAATGTGCCGAATATGAAATGATTTAAGGCTATAAGCCGATTATGGCTATTATGCTTAAGTTGAATTGGATTTGGAAATTTGATGCACTAAATGAGTGTTACAATGAATAAACTATACCGTATATGTGCTGGTGGAGATATCACGATTTGTGATTATTAAATACTTAAAGGAAACCATGATGTGTGTAAAATTATTATTATTAGGTCTTTGTGGTAGCCGAATATGGCTTGGCACTAAAGTGATTAAATGTGAACTCGATGAGGTAAACCATTAAAAGTGTGGTGCTATAAGACTATGGGCTAATACAATCTGTGGATTCGTTCCGTAAAGTAAATTATTCAGGTATGCGATATGTACTTAGGCATGTTAAATCGATTGGAATTGAATCATGAATGTGAATTGAGAAGCATAGGTAAAAATGCCTATGACATATATGTGAGTAAGGGTAAAACCATCGTAAATTATCGGTAAGGATGGACTATGTACAGAACCATCTTATAATTGCTAATTTGAAAGGTTGTGTGCGAATCAGTGAGCAATATGTATATATTAGATGAATCATGACCTTTTGGTTCTACTTGAACTAAGTTGCGCGATAAATAATTTATGCATATAATTTATAGTCGAATGGTCACTATGGTTAAGTTTGAATGGTGAAATGGAAATGTGATATGTTGAATGAGATGTGTTAATATATCATTAAATATGCATGATATTTGATGTGTATCCGGGCTTAAAGACCCGTAGGCTTCGTCTTTGGTAAAATATCAGGTTAAATCCATGAGCTTCGTGCTAGTATTATATCGAGGATAAATCCGAGCCTAGTCTTTGGTATTATATTAAGACCTTCGTGCCTAGCGAGCTTCGTCTTGGTGATGTGTATTCGAGCCTTCGTGTCTAGCGAGCTTCGTGCGGTGATGTGCATTCAGACCTTCGTGCCTAGCGAGCTTCGTCTTGCGGTGATGTGTATTCGACGCCGTGCCTAGCGAGCTTCGTCTTGCGGTGATGTGTATTCGACGCCGTGCCTAGTAAACTTCGTCGGTGATGTGTATTCGCCGTGCCTAGCGAGCTTCGTGCCGACTTCGTGCGGTGATGTGTATTAGACGCCGTGCCTAGGCGGCTTCGTGTCGGTGATGTGTATTCGACGCCGTGCCTAACGAGGCGTAATCTGGGTGAAATGATATGTTATGTGAATTTAGTGTTCCTTGTAAGATAAGGGTTTAGCCGAATGTTAAAGATGAAATGATAGTGTATTGTATAATGCTTATATGGCCTAATTGCAAGTATAACATGTTGGTAAATATGCAATATGCTTTTATAATCGAATGATAAGTTTGAAATGAATGTGAGTGAAATGTTATGCATAAGCTATCAAATGTTAAGTGTGAAAATGAGATGAAAGAAAAGTGTTTGAGATGTATAATTATATACGTTCGAATGATGTTAGTACTCAATTGATATGAATATGTTATATGGAACTTGTTGATTTCATTATTCGGGCCTTTGAGCTTAGCAGACTATAATATCGGTAAGATACTATTCGGGCTTTTGAGCCTAGCAGGCTATAAAGCTGGTGAAATGATATCGGGCCTTGAGCCTAGTAGGCGAAATGCCGGTGATTTGAGAAAAGCCTATGACTAAGGTACCTCGTGCTAGATTGTCAAATGAATACATTTAATACGTAAAGTGGGCCAGGTACGCAATATGTACTTAGATGTGAGTTTGATTTGAAGTGAATCATAAGTGAGTAATGTGATACGTACGTGAATAAATGTTAAAACTATACCTATGATCATGATACACCTGGTCAGGGTGTGAAAGTATGTGAGGGTATTTGATTTAAATATGTTATATGAATTCAGATTAAGTGTGATAAGAATGCTGAACGTGCATTATGTGCTTGTCTATATTCGGCCAGATGGCAATATACCTAGAATTTGGCCTCTTAAGAAATTAAATAATCGAAGTATAATTGCGTTTATTTGTTTGCATTGCTTAAGACTTACTAAGCTTATAAAAGCTTACTCTGTTGTTACATTTCTCTATTTTATAGATTGTTGACTTCAGTTACTTGCTCGGGTTGGAGTTCGCCGGAGATATTATCACACTGTCGAGCTTACGTTATCGGTGTAAGTAAATCCTAGTATTTCGAGTCTATGGCATGTATAGGGTTTTAATGTTTTGGACCTCGTAAGCTCATATATGGGATAGATTGTATGTGAAAAGAAAAGTTTTAAATTGATTGAAATTTTTCAGCATGGTTTTTGTGTGATTGACTGAGTTTAAGTTGGGTAACACCTTGAACCCTGTTTCGGTGAGGGATATAGGCGAGGGGTGTTACACTTAATGTCTTTTTCTTTCCCTTTTCCTCCCTCCCTTTCCCCTTACCCGCACGGTGACCAGCCTGTCTCCCTCGCCCTAGCAACAGCTTCCCTCGTCGCACGACCCTCACCCACGACCACTGGCCCGAACCGCTTAAGACCACCCAACCCCCACCATTTGTTGGTCTCATCTTTTCCCATTTTTATTTTACTTTTATTTAATCCTCATTTATTTCTTTATAATTACTATTTTTTAATTATTTACCTATTATTTACTTTATTTTTCATGATATTTCTAGTTTATATTACTTACTTTCCATTTTAGTATTCTTGTTTTTATTCGATGAAATTATATTCTATTTGTTAGAGATAGATTACATAGCTATTGTTTTCATCCTTATTTACATTCTTGATTGTATTTTATTGGGTCTAATGGATTCTTAATGCTAGTTTTATATTAACATTTCTTGTTACTATGCTCCTTTCTAAATTTTGTCACTCATTATTAGTATTTCTTAGGTTTTAGCATCTTGTTTCTTAATTTGCTTATTGTCCTTATTCCATTATTATTATTATTATTATTATTATTATTATTATTATTATTATTATTATTATTATTATTATTATTCTCTATTTATTCTTTTGGTTTATTTATTTTATTTATTTTTGATCACTCTACGTCAGGTACATTACGACGAACACTCAAGGCAAAACTAAAGTAGCCGTCCCCACTTCAAAAAAGCAGAAGGGTCTTGGCACGACCTCCTCGAGCGCCTCTACCGAGGTTCGTCATCCTTACCTCCGGTTCTCTGCTGACCCACCTGAGGACTTATTCCAGCTCCTACGCGTGCGACCACTAGGTTTGGGTCAATGCATTGACTAGGCCGAATTCGAGCAAGTCGGACTAGCTGATGAGGTCCCTGCTTTCATTACTATGGCACCATGGGACCGTTTCTTTGATATCGTCGAGCCCACATATATGGAGGTTACTTTGGAGTTTTGCTTGACGTTTTACCTATAGCGAGTGATGTCATCACATGACGAGCACAGTACAATTATATTCCGACTTGGTGGATTTGTGCGACATATGAGCGTCCCTCAGTTTGGCGTAACTTTAGGCATCTACATCGACGAGTTTATTGGTGCCGATACGTTCTTCACCTCCACCGTCACATCCATTTCTCACCTTCGTACTATTGGACCAATCTCACATCCAGTCAGATCCATTATGATGCAAGTCACTTGAAGGTGATATCTCTTTCTCTGGCTCTACGATACATCCATGCCTTATTAGCTCACACTTTAACTGGCAGGAGAGAGAGCACAAGAGTTGTAAGCACTACTGGCGCATACTATCTTTAAAGCATGGCGACCGGCCACATATTCGACTTAGCTTATTTCATTGCTCTCGCCTTTCGCTATCAAACAGATCGCCACAGGAAGGGCCCCGTTTGTCTAGGCCCTTACGTGACTCGCCTCACTCGACACTTCGGGTTACTCGACACACCGGAGTAGACCTCGACACTTACCTTAGTAGGTCAGATGTCCCCTCAAGGCATCTCGAGCATGATCCATATGAGGATGATCGAGCAATGACATAGAGCGGACCCCCTCAGTACAAACTAGTCTAGTCTGACATTCAGCATGAGCCAGAGGACTTCATTGATGATGTTCCTCCCTATCACAAGGATCCACCACAACCTCCACCATCGAGTCATCAACATGCTCCCTCTGCTGCTAATTCCCTAGGAGTATCCTCCGAGGAGTTCACTAGTTTCTAATAGTATTGTATATAGAGGTTTGACAGTATTGATGCAACTTTACAGCAGATCTACTAGTACCTTCACATCACTCCTCCAGCACCACCGACTCATAACACTGATCAATCTGATGATAAGGACCATTGAGTCCGATTATTTTTATGTTTATGTTTATGTTTATGTTTATTTTTATCTTTTATCTTTTATTTTTACTTTTATTCTTCTTATTATGTCTATTTTGTTTTCCTATTTTGAACTTTTTATTAATTATTATGGTTGTTTCTTAAAGAGTAACCCTTTAATCTTCTTTAGCATTGTGTTTATTTTCTTATCAGTTACTTAGAATTCTACACTACACCTACATTTCTTTACAATTCCAGTTTTCACTATTCAAGGAAATTCATCCACCATTCAGGGCAGTTTCAAATATCTTCTTATCTTATGATATTTTCTTTCTATAATGATTTATATTTGTTCGTATATTGAGGACAATGTACATCTTAAGTGTGGGGAGGTTATTTATATGATTATCAGAAAATCCCTGAATTTTTATCTCGTTCTCAAATAATTTTCTCATATTATTATTAGAGTGAATTCTGATTGATTTATAATTCTTATTGATATGTTTTGAATTAAATCATAGGTAATTGTGTATTGATTGTTTAAACTTTACGACATTAGAGAATCAAGCATGATAAGTTGACTTTTGAGAATTAAAATTGCTAGGTTGTTTTCCTAAATTGAGGTATTATCTTGAAGTTTTGAATTTACAGGATTAACATCAAATACTCATAATTTTCTTGAGATTTTGAGCCTTTAAGAGCATGTATCTTTCTTGATCACTTATTTTATTGGTTATGAGTGTGTAAACATTGATTTGTTATTCTAGAACTTACTTCGATTATGCATGTCAAAACCACACCTTTGATTTGATATACTGAGATGATAAAGGCACTTAGGTTTTAACTCAGTTACCCCAAAAAAAGCCTACCCACATAATTGACCCTTAGTGAACCCCTTTTGAGCCTTAACTGTAACACCCCTATCTCGTAACTGTCGCCAGAATAGGTAAGAGGCATTACCAGAAGACAGAACATTACAGATCAATACAGAATCACAGATATCACATAATATTAATGCATAAGAAAAACAACAATTTATCTTTTATGGAGGTCTCAAAGACCTAAGACATACTTCTAGAAGAGGTTGGAACTAAACCGAACACATTTAGAATTTTCAGAACTTAGAAAAAAATTTCCAATTCTGTTGAAGTCACACGCCCGTGTGACCATGCTGTGTTCCTTACACGGGCACCAGACATGCCATGTGATCCAGTCGTGCCAAAACAGAGTATATATACTAACTTTTACACGTGGCCAACAGACACGGCCGTGTGCCATGGCCGTGTGATACTTAGCTGGCTACTGACTTAAGCCCACAGCCATATGACACGTCCATGTGTCTTAATCATGTGATCTTAAGTGGTAACTGCTTTGCATACGCGGCCACAAGGCACGCCCGTGTTCCCAGAATGTGTGGCACCATGCAGGCTTGGTTTAAGCGAACTTGCCAGCCCTTTTTGGGTCATTTCTACAAGCAATAATAAACAACATTTATACTAAAATTTTCAGCCAATTCCATGCTCAAAACATGCTTCATTATAACTAATCATCATCATTCAATAACCTATTCAAATCCATACCAAAACACATTAAAAATCTTATTACAATAACATGACAAAATGCTCATTTCATAACTCACTTATGACACCTTCTAACTCATGCTTAAACTTACCATTTCCTCAATTTGGCCTATTTCAAAATGACCACCACATACAAGGCTATATAAACATTACACGCATACACAATTTGGCATCACAATTCATTTACCAAAACTAAGCACAAACATACCATTTGCTAGCCAACTCTCATGACATTACATATATGCATATCAAAGCTTAAATACATAGACATTCTAGCCTATACATGCCATACTTAAAAATATTTACACTTTCAAAGGTACCAAAATAAGTTCAATAGTATGGTGACAATCCTCGATCATCCCCGAGCCTTCAGTAGCTACGATAACTGTAAAATAGAATGAAATCACACAGAGTAAGCTACAAAGAGCTTAGTAAGCCAAATACAACTAGTCTAACTATTAAAGCATATAAAATAAAAGTCAATAGCAAGAACTCATAGCCATTTCACAGAGTAATTCATAAGCCTAACCATGCTCATTTGCTTGCATACATTTCATGTTTCATCTTCAATGATTTCGTACATACTTCGCATTCATTATTTCACAAAAATTGAGTCTTTCATATTCAGAAATTTAGTATGATACAAACGTACCTGTATAGATTATACATTTCATATAATCATTCCCATATGTCATACTTTATCATCAGACAGTTCAAAAATGATACAGATACTCATAAATAGGTACAATGCCGTCGTCCCGGACGTGGTCTTACATGTAATTCCGTATCGATGCCTCTGTCCCAGATAGGGTCTTACACGAAATCAGATACGATGCCGATGTCCCAGACATGGTCTTACACAAAATCAGATACGATGCCGATGTCCCAGACATGGTCTTACACGTAAATCTCAAATCGAGGCTTGTGTCCCAGACACGGTCTTACACGATATCTCAGATCGTTGTCAACGTTCCTTTAGAAACATACATAGCTTTTCAAATACTAGCATATTATCAGAATTTACTCAGAATTCATTCATTAGGCTCTCACAATCGTCCAATACAATTTATAACTAGTATATACAACATTCAATCAATTTAACACGTAATTGAATTTTGACTTACCTCGTACGAATTTCAGACCGAAACGAGTCGACTATTTGACTATTTTGGACTTCCCTCGATGTAAGTCCGATTTCCTTTGTTCTTGATCTAATACAATTCAAATTCAACCATTCAATCATTCATTTCATTCAATTCAATTCATATACACACATTTAGGGCACTTTGCATTTTAGCCCTTACATTTTCACACTTTGACAATTTAGTCTTATTTGCATAAAATCACAAATATGAAAAATCTCTTTGAAACAAGCGCTAGCCAAATTTTCATGGCTTCTATATAAGCCCACACAACATGTTTATTTTACATTTTTGTCCTCTAAGACATCATTTTCACTATTTAGCCCAAATAGCTCAATTTCATCAAAAATTCAAGATCAAAGCATGATAATCTCACATATATCTTTCATAATCCATATAAAAACATTACAAAGCCCATATAATCATCAATGAAACATTTCATAATCTTCAACATAAACAAAAATTCAGACATGGGTTTTGAAGAACACGAAGCAACGATCACAGAAATGTAGAAATGATAAAAAACGAACCAAAGTACATACCTTAATCAACCAAATTAATGACCGAACCCTAGGATGGTTTTCTTCTTTCTATTTTCTTGATATAATCAGCTATATGCATGATAATAATGGCCAATTTTATGTTTTCATTTTATTATAACAACTTTAAGAAACATTTTCCCATTTTGCACTTGACTAATAAACATTAAAACTTACCAACTACATGTCCATATTTGTCCACCATTAAAATAAATGACAAATTTGACATCCAAAGACCCTGACTTAAATAAGCCAAATCAAATAGGTACTTTTAACATCTAGCACACATCTAGCACACAGTTTTCACCTTTTTCGTGATTAGGTCCTTTTTCAATATTTAGTACGTAAACAGACAAATTAAATCACAGAAATTTCACAGATGCAAATTCATTCATCATGGACACATAAAATAAATTTTAAAATATTTTTCAGACTCAGATATGTGGTCTCGAAACCACTGTTTTGACTAGTGTTTAAATTAGACTGCTACATTAACCATTGTTTCTTGATTTTTCCCTTAATGTTAACCCACAACGTAACCCTTTTTGATTCGTTAAGAATTTCTCCCTTTTTATTGACCCCCTTTTTATCGAGATTTGATTTGATTAGTTACCTAACTATGTTCGTTCATTTCAGTTGCTGAATTGTTTCTTATTATGTACTTTCCATTATTGTACTTGTCATTGCTTAAAAAAATCGTATATTTATATTCATATAATTACATATTGAGCTTGGATAAGTTAAAGTTATTATATTGAGAAAAAGCTCACTTCATTAGTTTTGAATAGTTTTAATTCTGGCACTTATTTGTAATTCAGTAATTAGCTTTATTTTTCTAAGTTTGGTAATTTATTAAATTAATCTCGATTCTAACCCTCTTTTTTATCCTTTATCCACACCCTTAACCCAAGCCCCATTACAACCCTGTTAAAGACCTTTTGATTTGTGTATCATCTCATTTATAGTGGTGGAGATTTTATTTTTGTGCAAGCCTGTGGTAATAACTTTTCATGTTTGACTATTTAGTGCTTAATTATTGAACCTTAAACACTTTGAGTGATTTGAGTGCATCTTTAGTGAGAATGTCAACCTTTTTTGATTTGGAATTAAATGCGATTACTTAGATAAAAGGGGGATACCTATGATTTTATGATTAAAATGCTCAACTTGGATTGTTTGAAACTTTAATGTTCTTTTAGTTGAATTCTCAATGTATGATTATCTGTGGATTATTTCAAAAAAAATTTCTGATAAGAATTATAAGTTGAAAAGAATGAATTTTAGTTGTGAGTGAGAATTTTGCTTGAGGACAAACAAATGCTTAAGTGTGGGGATATTTGATAAACCATAATATATACATATTTTTACCCCATGCTTGGCATATTTTTGGATAATTTAATATAAGATTTAGTGAATTTGATGCTCCTAATCCTTTAATTTCATTTTTCATATCCAAATGAGCATAGGAAAGTGAAAAGTGCAAGAAAAAGGCTAAAAACGGACAAAATAGGTTTATTTCAGTACTCCACACGGCCTAGACAAGTCAACACGGGTAATCCACACGCTTGTGTGAGACACATGGGTCAACCACACACCCGTGTGTCATGGCCGTGTTGACTTAAAACCATGTCAGAATTATACACGACCTGAGCACCATCACATGGGCATACCATACTACTGTGTCCCTATCGAGACCTATTTTAATTCTAATTGGAAAAGGCTAATTTTGGGCTATATTTTGGGCATTCCAAAGTATATTTAAACACACAAGAAGAGGGTTAAAGGGGAGGCATATAGAAGGCAGAAAATACTCGAAGACAACCATTGGAATCAACTCGGAAGTAGGATTTACTTCAAGACTGAAGATCTCCATTCAATATCTACCGAAGTTTTTGGGTTTCTTTATGATTTGTTGTTTTCCCAATTTTGAGATGTTTTACATCATCATTATGATCTAAATTCCCTAAATACCTACGGAAGATGAAACTTAAGACGAATCGTATTATCTTTTGAATTATATGATAAATACTTGTTCTTATTCTTAATTATGAGTTTTCATCCTTGCTTTAATATTCCATAATATTAATTCAGGTTTTGATGTGCTTATTCAGTGGAGCAAAAGTCCCTGTTTAAGAGTAGATCTTCCATAATTAAGCGGAGTTGCATGCAATCCTAGAGATAGGACGATATAAATCTTCCGAATTAGAGTAAAATCTAATAAGGGAATCCATAGATCGAGTTAATGCGACAATAGGGTTTTAATTAGAAAGAGATTTCAATTAATCAACCTAGAGTCAGTTGTTTTTAGTCTCGAGAGAGATATTAACATAAGCTAGGGATTTCTACGGATTAAGTCAAGTAAATAAATCGTCTAATTCAGAAGTAATAAGTGAAGTCTAGGTGGATTCTTCCTTGGGTATTGTCTTCTCCATCAGTTCTCGAAAAGTATTTTGAACTTTTATCTCTATCTATTCTTATTTAATTAAATAGTTAATTATAGTTTAAAAACACCCTTTTAATTCTTAGGCTAGATAATAAAAAGATAGTAATTACTAGTACTTTTAGTCATTGTGAATACGATATTTTCGGTCTCACCATAACTATACAACTATTCGATAGGTGCGCTTGCCTTAGTCGAATTTTTAGTCAGTTTAGCTACCATCATGTGAGCAGCACTGTGTAGCTATGTCTTGATCGTTAGCTTGTGTGAGTAGACCCTATGATAGCTTGATATGAGCATTTGCATATGAGATATGAGATTGAGATTGTTTCGACCATGTATTGGCACTTAAGGTACGAGATTCCTGAGTATCTGATATTATTCCAAATGGCTCAACGGGTATATTGAGGATATGAAAGGATAAGAGATTGATACATATCAGTACAGGTATGTACGTAAATCATATAAGTAATGAATTCATGAAATTTGTGAGTTTCATGATTAACTATGTGAATGAATATATGTTAGTCTTGTAATTAAATGAATTTGTAGTATATTATGTTTATATTACTTAAATTATGAATGAATGGTAAGTTATACTTATTAACCATACGAGCTTACTAAGCTTTATAGCTTACTTTGTTTACTTTTCCGTGTTCTATAGTGATTTCAAAGCTCGCTCGGATTGGGAGTTGTCGGAGATCTCATCACACTATCCAACCATCGTTTTGGTACTTTTAAACTTTTGTATTTTGTTATATGGCATGTATAGGCATTGTAGTTAATATGGCATATATGTTGGTTATGTATTTAGCCAACCGATTTGGCTTGTAAATGATGTATGTTTTGGTTATGGGTACAGTCATGTGATTTGGCACTTTTTGGTATACCTGGTTATGTATATATGTGTAAATGGGATTTTTTATGTGGTTTATATTTACTTTGTGAATGCCTTATTGAGAATTAGTAATGAAGGTAGCAAATGGGTGAATTTGAGAATGAATTAGCATGCTAAGTATTAGGCAAAATTGTAACAGCCCGATTTAGGGCCTAGTTAGAATAGTGGTCTCGAGACCACAAATCTAGATTCAAATAAAGTATTTTATCATTATTTTGGAGTCATTTCATGTTCATATTAGTGTATGAAAAATTTGGTGTGTTAATTTTGACGTTTGTGAGCCCAACTGCGAAAAAGGACTAAATCGCATAAAATGCAAAAGTCCTAAATTGATACCTAAAAGTGTCAAATAGCTAGAGAACCTAAATTGAGGGTCTTTAAAAGACAATTAGACCCTATAGAGATAGCTTGGCTGGCCATAGGAGACAAATTGATGAGAAAGTCAAAATTAGGTGAGTTTTGATCACCAATTTTGACTAGTTTTAATATTTAAAATAAAACAAAGGCCACGTCCTCTTTATTTTTCTTCTTCACCAATTTTTTACCAGCCATATGAGGGTTTTGAAGCTTGAAATTTTCAGCAACTTATCATCTTCAGAAGTAAGTGATTTTCATACCCTTTGTTGAAGATTTTTACATTTTTGGACCCCTTGAAGCATGAGCTTTCAAATGAGGGTAATATTTTGCAAAATGGTTGAAAGTATAGGGTTTTTCCATGAGAGCATCTAGGGTGTTTTTTGAAATTTTATGAAAGAATATGAAGCTTAGTGGTGTGATAAACAACTTTTGTGAAAGGATTTTCATGAAGATACCTAAAAGGGCTAGTTTGCATAAGTTGCAAAAGTAGATGATAAATTTGTAATATGGTGGGAATTTGGAGTTTCTATAAGAGTAAAAAGGGTTCGGGTAGGCTTAAGATGCAAAGAAATTTGATAAAATTCAATATTCGAGCCTAGGGGTAAAATGGTCATTTTGTCAATGTCTAGAAGCAAAATGGTCATTTTACCAAAGAAGTGAATTTTTGATTGCCTAATTTTATTTAGTGATTAAATAAGTTTATTTTTCTATTATAGATCAAGAAATACCGAATCCGAACCTAAACTGAGGGAAAGCCAAGCAAATCGATTAAATCAACTAGTCGCAACATTTTGTAATTCGAGGTAAGTTGTATGTAAATAATACAACTACGTTGATAATATATGTTTTTGAATTTTATTGAAATTATTATAGCATAAATTGCTTGACTTGTGGAAATGAGAAAATGTGATGAGAATAGAGATAGTAGAATTCCTGTTGGAACCCTAGGGAAATAAATCAGATATTCATGCCATGATGATTGGGTCATTTGTGTGAGCTAGTGTAAGACCATGTCTGGGACATTGCATCGATATTAAGACGAGTGCTAGTGTAATACATGTTTGGGACATGCATCGACCTCGAGACGTAAGCTAGCGTAAGACATGTCTGGGACATGCGTGGGCTAGGAGATGATAGTCAAAGTAAGACCATGTCTGGAACATGGCTTCGATTTGAGATATGAGCCAGTGTAAGAACATGTTTGGGACTCAACATTGGCACCTTACCCCACTTTTGAGGCTATGGAATATTCTATAGCATTCCGAATGGTTCAACGGTGGAAGTTCTAATTTCTAGTTAATGAGGAAAGTATAACCGTGTTGTTAGTGATACAGGTGCCTATTTGGTATGTATAAAATGTGAGCCACATTATATGCTATATGATGTGTATTGAATATTGATAAGTAAGTTTTGTTTATGGCCACTTGTGTATTATGATACTTGTTGATGAATGGCAAAGTATTGTTGTATAATTATTTATATGAAACTTACTAAGCTTTATGCGCACTCCCTCTCCTTTCCTTTTTCTTATAGTACCGTCTATCTAGCTGAAGGATCAACAGAAGTTAGAGGTATAGATCACACTATCAATCGAAGCATTCAGTATAGTTTGATTTATATTTTTGAATATGGCATGTATAGGGAACTAGACTTGTGTTTTGTGTTGTTATTAATTTGGCCAAAAGTGTTTGCTTGGGATAAATTCCTCATTTTGTTTTAAGCCTTGAATGATGGCTAATATTCATTTTGATATATGCAAATGGTGTTATGTTCATGGATGAGTAGAATGCACAAATGAAATGTTATCTATTGTGACTTATTTTATTGCATGAAATTGTATTGTACTAGTTTTGGTTGCTTTTGTGTAGGTTGTGTAAGTAAGGGTGGCAAAGAGGCTTGGTAAATAGCCTGATTTTGTTCACTCGAGTAGACACACAGGCGTGTTGTCCAGCTGTGTCCCCTGCACGTAAAAATTTTAAGTCAGTATGCATGATAATTAACACATGGGCAGAGACAAGGCTGTGTGTCTCAGCCGTGTGAAGGGCACGATCTAGCACACTGGTGTGTGCCTTGGCCGTGTGACCCTTAAAAAATGTTGACGTCAGAAACAGAATGTCCAGGTTTTTCCACACGGGCTAGGGCACGGGCGTGTCATGGCTGTGTGAATGACACAGGCCATGGACACGGGCGTGTGCCAAGCTGTGTGAAAACCCCTGTAGCTTTGCATTTGGAATTATTTCCACATGGGTGCCAGACACAGGCGTGTCCCTGTATTGCCTAGGCCGTGTGAGTCGTTCGGGCCAACTTCATGACCATGTCAAATTGATCACACGGGCGTGTTGCCCCTTCCACATGGATGTGTGCCCCTGTGTCAAGTGTCATTTTTCTAAAAGTTAACTAGAGAACCCGAGTTGTTTTCAAATGATTTTTGATAGGTATTTTGGGTCTCATAGGCCCATAGTAAAGACGTGTTGATAATCTTGAGAAAGTTCTAAATTTGTCCAAGTCTTGGAGAATCAAAATTGGTAGTAAGCACGAGTTTAAGTTAGGTAACGCCTTGTACTCTGTCTCGATGTAGGATACGAGTACGGGGTGTTACATTTAGTGGTATCAGAGCTATGGTTTAGTCGGTTCTAGGGCTAACCTAGCGAGAGTATGAGTGTAGCTATACATACCATAACTGTATATTGATAGTATGACGATTTCTGACAATTATAAATCGTATTTTTATATAGTAAATGGATCTTGATAGAGCTACAGCAGATGACGTGGAGAGTAATGTGCAGGCTCCCGCTGAAGGAACTGCGCCAGTTGAGAGTGAGCCCATGACTATGGGCCAAGGCAGAGGGACTAGAGAAGCCTACCTCCGAATGATGGATGCTTGGTATTTGGAGTTCGTTCGTGCGAATTTGAACACTCCACCTCCCCCACCTCCTCTGATTCCTCGTATACCCAGTAGCTCTGCAAGGCGTGGATTTTTTAGGAGAGAGAAGCCTCTGGTGGACAAGATCCAGAAACAAAGGGCTAAGGAATTTCAGGCTAACATAGATGATGACCCAGAGAAAGCAGAGTTTTGGTTAGAGAAAACCATTAGGGTATTTGATGAACTATCTTGCGCGCCTGAGGAGTGTGTGAAGTGTGTCGTATTGTTCTTGCGAGATTCCACCTACTAGTGGTGGAACACACTCGTGTCTGTGGTACCGAGAGAGAGAATAACGTGGGAATTTTTCCAAGAAGAGTTCCAAAATTAGTACATTAGCCAGAGGTTTATAGACCAAAAAAAGAAGGAATTTCTAGAGTTGAAACAAGGTAATAGGACTGTGTCAGAATATGAACGAGAGTTTGTGAAACTCAGTAAATACGCGTGGGAGTGCGTGTCCTCAGAAGCCACTATGTGCAAAAGTTTTGAGGATGGTCTAAATGAGGATATCTGAGTATTTGTTGGCATTTTAAAGCTAAGAAGATTTGTGGTGCTCGTTGAGAGAGCGAGCAAGGCAGAAGAGTTGGTTAAATAAAGGAGGAAAGTGGCTATTAAGTCGTGGGACTCAAAGAAGAAATAGATAGGGAGATTACATCAGACCTCATCTAAGAGATTAAAGGAATTCACTACTCGATCGAATGCTTTGGTAGGGTTTGCTAATAGGAACAAGAATCGGCAGAACGTAACTTCTAGAGCCCAGACCACTTCTATTGTGACCGACGATAGTGCTCAGCCAATTAGGCCAGAATCTTCGCAATGTGGTAGACGCCATTTTAGTGACTGTCGAGGCAAAAAAAGAGGGTGTTTTAAATGTGGGTCACCGGACCATTTCATTCGAGACTGTCCCGAATTAGAAGAGGAAGAGAAAAAGCAAGAAGTAAAGGAAAGTAGTGCTCCATTAAAAATAAGAAGTAAAGGCAAGTAGTGCTCCATTGAGGGGTAGACCACAGAAGAACCTGGGAAGCAGGGCTACTAGCAGAGGTACGGCAATAGATGCTGCAGTAAGGTCCGAGGGTAGAGTACCTGCAAGGACTAACGCTATTCGTGCCCATGATGAGGTAGAGTCTCCCGACTTGATCACAGGTACCATTCTATTCATGATATATCTTTTGTTGCTTTAATTGACCCGAAGTCTACCCACTCCTATATTTGTATGGAATTGATACCTCGTATGAGCATGATAGTAGAGTCAACTAAATTTTTGATAAAAGTGTCCAACTTCTTAGGAAAACTTGTTCTTGTAGACCAAGTGTGTAGAAATCATCCTTTGGCCATTAGAAGTCAATGTTTTCTGACTAACTTGATGTTATTGCTGTTTAATGAATTTGATATAATCCTTAGGATGGATTGGTTGACTTTTCATAGCGTTGTAGTGGATTGTGGGAGGAAAATTATTGAGTTGAAATGTGCAGATGGGAATGTCCTTTGGGTTGGACCAGATGAACCGAATAAATCACTTAAAGTAATATCGTCTTTGGTTGCTAAAAAATATTTGAGGAAAAGATATTAGGCTTATCTCGCTTTTGTGTTGAATACTCAAGTGTCTGAGTCGAAGATTGAATCAGTACTAGTGGTTTGCGAGTTTATAGATGTGTTCCCAAAAGAGTTACCCAGACTACCTTCAGCAAAGGAAGTTGAATTTGGTATCGATTTTGTCCTTGGTACAGCACCTATATTAATCGTTCCTTATAGAATGGCCCTAACAGAGTTGAAAGATTTGAAAGTACAACTGTAAGAGTTAATGGATAAAGGTTTTACGAGACCTAGTTATTCACCGTGGGGCACACCAGTGTTGTTTGTGAAAAAGAAAGATAGGTCGTTGAGGTTATTTATCAACTATAGACAGCTAAATAAGGTAACTGTGAAGAACAAGTATCCTTTGCCCAGGATTGATGATTTATTCGATCAGTTGAAGGGAGCAACAGTGTTCTCCAAGATAGACTTGAGGTCTGATTATTATTAGTTGAGAGTTAAAGAGCAAGATGTACCGAAGACTGCATTTCAGACAAGATACGGCATTATGAGTTCCTTGTCACACCCTTTGGTTTGACTAGTGCCCCAACGGTGTTTATGGATTTGATGAACCGCATTTTTTGGCCGTATTTGGATAAGTTAGTAATGGTCTTTATTGACGACATACTGATTTACCCGTGTGATGAGGGTGCACATGCGGAGCATTTGAGAACGATTCTACAAACTTTGAGAGATAAGCAACTTTATGCCAAGTTGAGTGAGAGAGAGTTTTGGCTTAAAGAGGTCGAATTTCTAGGACACATTGTGTCTGGTGACTGGATCAGAGTTGACCCAAGAAAGATATCGACTATTGTTGAGTGGAAATCGCCGAGGAATGTAACTAAGGTTTGAAGCTTTTTGGTTTTGGTTGGATATTATAGATGGTTTGTAAATGGATTCTCTATGTTAGCTATGCTGATGACAAGGTTACTGCAAAAGGATGTCAAGTTTGAATGGACAGAAAAGTGCCAACAGAGTTTCGAAAAATTGAAGGCCTTGTTGACCAAAGCCCTAGTGTTAGTGCAACTGGAGTCGGGCAAGGAGTTTGTGATATATAGAAATGCCTCCTTGAATGGTTTGGGTGTGTGCTTATGCAAGAGGGTAAGGTCATAGCTTAAGCTTCGAGACAACTAAAGCCACATGAGAAAAATTACCCGACACATGATTTAGAGTTGGTTGCCATCGTATTCGCGTTGAAAATTTAGAGACAACATTTGTATAGAGAGAAGTGTCGTGTGTTCATCGATCACAAGTTTACAGCAACGAAGGTGGCTAGAGCTGATAAAGCATTACGAGTTGGTGATTGACTATCACCTGGGCAAGGCGAACGTGGTCGCCGATGCCTTGAGTAGAAAATCTTTATTTGCGTTAAGAGCAATGAATGCCTTATTGGCTTTATTATATGATGGTTCAGTTCTAGCAGAGTTGAGAGCTAGACTGATGTTTCTATAAAAGATTCGGGAAGCTCAGAATAACGACAGTGATTTGCAAGCCAAGAGCACTCAGTGTGAGTTAGGCGTCGAGTCAGATTTTCGTATTGGTACTGATGGATGTATAATGTTTAAAGATAGAGTTTGTGTACCCAAGGACAACGAACTTATTTGGAAGATTCTACAAGAGGCACATAGTGGTTGTTTGTTCATCCACCTGGGTAGTGTGAAAATGTTCAATGACTTGAAGAAAATATACTGGTGGACGGGAATGAAAAGGGACATTTCAAGATTCGTTTCCAAGTGCCTTGTGTGTCAGCAAGCAAAACCTGAACAGCAAATACCTTCGGGACTACTTCAACCTATCACGACCCCTGAGTGGATGTGGGACCAGATTACTATAGATTTCGTGACGGGTTTGCCATTAACCCTAAAGAAACATGATGTTGTTTGGGTTATTATGGATAAGCTAACAAAGTTGGTGCATTTTATACCAGTGCGTACCGACTATTCCCTTGAAAGATTGGTCGACTTATACGTACCCGAGATCGTAAGGCTTCATGGAGTGCCACTATGGATTATTTCAGATCAGGACCCAAGATTTACCTCTAGGTTTTGGAAAAAGTTACAAGAGGCATTGGGAACAAAGTTGAGTTTTACCACTGCATTTCACCTGCAAATCGACTGTCAGTCGGAAAGAGTGATTCAAATATTAGAGGACATGTTGTGGTGTTGTGTTCTCAAGTTTCAAGGAAGTTGGGAAAGGTACTTACCATTGGTTGAATTTGCCTACAACAATAGCTATCAGTCAAGTTTGAAGATGGCGCCTTATGAGGCTTTATATGGGCAAAGGTGTCGAACACCGTTATATTAGACCGAACCTAGAGAGAGTCAGATTCACGGGGTCTATTTAGTCAAGGATACTGAAGAGAAAGTTAAAGTGATTCACAACTATTTGAAGGCTACTTTAGATAGGAAAAAATCCTATGCAGATTTGAAATGGAAGGAGATTGAATTTCAAGTCAGTGATCGAGTGTTTTTAAAAGTATCCCTGTGGAGAAAAGTTCTCAGATTTGGTAGAAAAGGTAAGTTGAATTCTTGTTTCATAAGACCTTATGAGGTTATCGAGAGAGTAGGACCGGTTGCCTATCGTTTCACTTTGCCTCTAGAATTAGAAAGGATTCACGATGTGTTTCATGTATCCATGCTACATCGGTATAGATCAGACTGTAGCGTCCCGAATTTGGGCCTAGAAGTATTGGGCCTTGCGTATGGGTTCGTAAGGAGGTTGTATATAAGCATTTAATTGTACAAGGAAATGACACAATTAAATGTCTGCTTTGGTGGTAAATGGCCCTGAGAAGTGTTGGAGAAATCTTGGGTTCAAACCTGGGCTTTAGCAAAAATTTTGGTTTTAAGTGAATAAAACCTTGGGTGCTTAGATGAAGGCCTTTTAAATTATTGTGGTAAATAATGACACAAGGAAGCATGTGGTCTAATGGTTGTGGCGTCATTAAGGTTGCAAGGGAGCTGGGTTCAAGTCTTGTCGCTTGTAATTTATTTTGGTTTTTCTTTTAAAGGAACCTAGACTTTGGCCTATAGACCTTATAATTAATTGAGGCTAAAATGGCGACAGAAAGAGCCTTGTGGTGTAGTGGCAAGGTGGCGTGTTGTGTAATTGTGAGGTCTAAGGTTCAAGTCTTGGGATGCGCAATGGGGTATTTATTTTTCTACTTGAGCTATGTAGGAGGTGGAGTTGAACTGGAACTCTGTGGTTGAAGTGGTTATAAAAAATAAGGAATTTTCCTAATGGTTGAAAGTAATCCCACATCGGGAAGCTAACATGGGAATTGGTGAGAAGCTTGCTTTAAATAGAGCGAAGAAGATGAGTTGGGGAGGGAAAAAGTGATTAAGACTCAATGCAGGATGTGCCAAGGTTAGTGATCGTGGGCTTCGGCGCATTCTCATAAATAGGTGTGTATTTCGCACTACTCTAGCTATAGAACGACAAATGCCGGAATGTCGAAATGCTGGTCACATGGCGACGGCAACCACACGAGCGTGCGAGCGCACGTGTGGGAGCTTTGACGTGATGGTTGAGGCCATCATGAGTGCTCTCGTTGGCTCAGGTTGCTTTGGGCCGAGATGGGCCATGTTGGCCCAATCAGCCCACGGGCCCAAGTGGATAAATTGTATGATTGTGTAGTAAATATTGGATTGGAGTATGTGAATCTCATATCTGTAGGCTAATATTACTGAAATGCCCTTGTAAGGTAAAATTATCGAAATACCCTTGGTTTACAAAATTACCGAAATACTCTCGACTTGTAAAATTACCGAAATACCCTCAATTTGTAAAATTACCAAAATACCCTTGATTTGGAAAATTACAAAAATACCCCTGATTTACAAAATTACAGAAATACCCTTGACTTTCAAAAATTACAGAAATACCCTTGGTTTGTAGATTTACCAAAACACCCTTGTAGGGTGAAATGACTAAAATACCCCTAATAGGTAAAAAGACCGTTCTGCCCCTTTAGGGTATATGACTCACTGATAACAAATTTGATTGATTTGGCGATGTTTTGATTGAGAATGTATGACTGTGATTGGATTGTTGTGACTGTGATTTGTATGATTTTGTATGTCGTGTGTATATTTGCTGCATTCATATAATATTATGTTGCACATGGGTGGGGATTATGAAACGGAGGAAGAAATTGAGGATTGCATGGTTGCTTGACGATCGTGGATCCACCGGTTGAGGATTGCATGGTTGTTTGATGATCGTGGATCCACCGATTAAGGATTGCATGGTTGCTTGATGACCGTGGATCCACCGGTGGCTTTTAAGCCCAATATATGATTATTGATGACTCTGTGTCGATCATATTTACCTGAGGCTATGTGCCGACTATGGTTTTTGATCTTCTTTTAAGTTATCTATTTACACGTACTTATATTTGATTTGGGTTGTAATATGACCTCTTTTAATTTCTGGCTCTAAATTTGGAATTTTATATATTGTTTTATAACTGCTGGAGTAGAACACAATTTTCTTTTCCAAAAAAATAACTATTTTTCAAAATATCACGTTTCCACAAAAAATTAAATTAAGATTCCACAGCAAATAAAGTTTTAAAGGTAATAATGTTTTATAAGAGAATGACTTTTAATAAACCAACGGAAACTGATGTTTTCACAAGTTTTAAAATGGCCAGAGGTTTTAAATAGTAAGAAGGGTTTTCAATGAGAACATGGTTTTCGAAAAACACTTCAATGTGACACGCCAGATTTGGGCCTAACTTCTAGGCCAGGTTTGGGGTGTTACAAGACCCTTCGCATGTGATTGCGCCAATCGAGGTTAAAATTTATCTGGACACGACTTATGGCGAAGAGTTGGTCAAGATTTTGGCTCAGGAAGTCAAATAGCAAAGGAACAAGAGTGTAGCACTCGTGAAAGTTTTGTGGCATAGACATGGAGTTGAGGAAGCCACATGAGAACCCGAGGAGACTATGAGAGATCAGTACCCGAACCTATTTGTCGGTAAGATATTCAAGGACAAAAATCCCTAAGAGGGGAGAAATATAACAGCCTGGTTTAGGGCCTAGTTGGAATAATAGTCTTGGGACCACAAATATGGATTGGAATAAAGTATTTTATCATTAATTTTAGAGTCATTGCATGTTCATATTAGTGTATAAAAAATTTGGTGAGTTAATTTTTACGTTTGTGAGCCCAATTGCGAAAAAGGACTAAATCGCATAAAATGCAAAAGTCCTAAATTGATAGCTAAAAGTGTCAAATAGCTAGAGAACCTAAATTGGGGGTCTTTAAAAGACAATTAAACCCTATAGAGATAGCTTGGCCGGCCATAGAAGATAAATTATTGAGAAAGTCAAAATTAGGTGAGTTTTGGTCACCAATTTTAACCAGTTTTAATATTTAAAATAAAACAAAGGCAACATCCTCTTTATTTTCTTCTTCACCGATTTTTACCAACCATATGAGGGTTTTGAAGGTTGAATTTTCCAGCAACTTATCATCTCTAGAAGTAAGTGATTTTCATAACCTTTGTTGAAGATTTTTACATTTTTGGACCCTTTGAAGCATGAGCTTTCAAATGAGGGTACTATTTTGCAAAATGGTTGAAAGTCTAGGGTTTTTCCATGAGAGCATCTATGGTGTTTTTTGAAATTTTATGGAAGAATCTGGAGCTTAGTGGTGTGATAAACAACTTTTGTGAAAGGATTTTCATGAAGATACCTAAAAAGGGCTAGTTTGCATAAGTTGTAAAAGTAGATGATAAATTTGTAATATGGTGGGAATTTGGAGTTTCTATAAGAGTAAAAAGGGTTCGTGTAGGCTTAAGATGCAAAGAAATTTGATAAAAATCAATATTCGAGCCTAGGGGTAAAAATGTCATTTTGTCAATGTCTAGAAGCAAAATGGTCATTTTACCAAAGAAGTGAATTTTTGATTGCATAATTTTATTTAGTGATTAAATAAGTTTATTTTTCTATTATAGATCAAGAAATACTGAAACCGAACCTAAACCGAGGGAAAGCCAAGCAAATCGATTAAATAGACTAGTCGCCACATTTTGTAATTTGAGGTAAGTTGTATGTAAATAATACAACTACGTTGATAATATATGTGTTTTAATTGTATCAAAATTATTATAGCATCAATTGCTCGACTTGTGGAAATGATAAAATGTGGTGAGAATAGAGATCGTAGAATTCCCGTTGGAACCCTAGGGAAATAAATCGGATATTCATGCCATGACGATTGGGTCATTTGTGTGAGCTAGTGTAAGGCCATGTCTGGGACATGGCATCGGGAATAAGATGAGTGCTAGTGTAAGACATGTCTAGGACATGCATCAGCCTTGAGATGTAAGCTAGTGTAAGTCATGTCTGGGACATGCGTCGGCTACGAGATGATAGTTAGTGTAAGACCATGTCTGGGACATGGCTTCGACTTGAGATATGAGCCAGTGTAAGATCGTGTCTGGGACACGGCATCAGTACCTTACCCCACGTTTGAGGCTATGGAATATCCGATAGCATTCCGAATGGTTTAACGGTAAAAGTTCTGATTTCTAGTTAATGAGGAAAGTATAACCATGTTGTGAGTGATATAGGTACCTATTTGGTATGTATAAAATGTGAGCCACGTTATATGCTATATGATGTGTATTGAATATTGATGAGTAAGTTTTGCTTATGCCCACTTGTGTATTATGATACTTGTTGATGAATGGCAAAGTATTATTGCATAATTATTTATATGCAACTTACTAAGCTTTATGCTTACTCCCTCTCCTTTCGTTTTTCTTATAGTACCGCCTATCTAGCTCAAGGATCAACGGAAGTTAGAGATATCGATCACACTATCAATCGAAGCATTCGGTATAGTTTGATTTATATTTTTGAATATGGCATGTATAGGGAACTAGACTTGTGTTTTGTGTTGTTACTAATTTGGCCAAATGTGTTGGCTTGGGATAAATTCCTCATTTTGTATTAAGCCTTGAATGATGGCTAATATTAATTTTTATATATGAAAATGGTGTTATGTTCATGGATTAGTAGAATGCACAAATGAAATATTGTCTATTGAGGTTGATTTTATTGCATGAAATAGTCTTGTACCGGTTTTGGTTGCTTTTGTGTAGGCTGTGTAAGTAAGGGTGGCAAAAAGGCTTGATAAATAACCTAGTTTTGTCTACACGGGTAGAAACATGGGCATGTGTCTAGGTTGTGTGTGACACACGGCCAGCACCATAGGCATGTTTTCAGCCGTGTGTCCCCTGCACATAAAAATTTCAAGTCAGTATGCATGATAGTAAACACACGGGTAGAGTCACGGCTGTGTGAAGGGCAAGGTCTAGCACACGGGCGTGTGCCTTGTCCATGTGACCCTTAATAAATGATGACATCAGAAACAGAATGTCCAGGTTTTTGCACACGAGCTAGGACACGGGCCACAGATACGGGCATGTGCCAAGCCGTGTGAAAACCCTTGTAGGTGTGCATTTGAAATTATTTTCACACGGGTTTCATACACGAACGTGTCCTTGTATTGCTTAGGCCGTGTGAGCCACACGGGCCAACCACACGACCATGTCCAATTAATCACACGGGCTTGTTGCCCCTTCCACATGGTCGTGTGCCCCTGTGTCAAGTGTCATTTTTCTAAAGTTAACCAAAGAACCTGAGTTTATTTCGAATGATTTCTGATAGGTATTTTGGGTTTCGTAAGCCCATATTAAGGACGTGTTGATAAGCTTGAGAAATTTTTAAATTTGTCCAAGTTTTGGAGAATCAGAATTGGTAGTAAGCACGAGTTTAAGTTAGGTAACGCCTTGTACTCTGTCCCGACGTAGGATACGGGTATGTGGTGTTACAAAAATAATTCATATCTGAAAGTGACAAATAAAGTGAATTCTTGAAGGTTATATTGGTATATTTTGAATTGACAAATTATGCTGTTCTAAGCATTATGGTTGTTGGTATTGGAATAGCATGATTTGGGCTTGGTTGAGATTGGTTTGAATGCCTATTGATGATATATTTATATGTTATTTGGTAGGTGTAGGTGAACGCAAGCTTGGGTGAGAAAGATGGCTTGGAAAATAGCATATATTTTTCTACACGGGCAGAGACACGTGCCTGTGTCTTAGCCTTGTATGACACACAGTTAGGTGACACGGCTGTGTGTCCCCTGGTACTTAATTATAAATCAAGTCAGTAGCTCCACACGGCCTAGCACACGGGTGTGTGAGTTGGCCGTGTGGCAAAAGTCAGTATACCCTCCTATTTTGACACGGCCTAGCACACAACCTGGCATTTGGACGTGTGAGGCCATTTCGAAGGGTACACGGGCTAGTCACACGGGCGTGTGGTTAGCCGTGTGACCCAAGTTAAAGAGTTATACGGGGTAGGACACGAGCTGGGACACGGCCATGTGATCCAATTTCGAATGTCGACACGGCCTGTGACACGGACAAGTGTCTCCTGTACTTTGAAAATTTTCTATGTTTTTCTGAAATTTTTCTGAGTTCTCGATTTAGTCCCGAACCACTTCTAATATTTTTTTTTGGCCTTGACGGCTTGTTTTAGGGATTATATAATTGTACTTAAATGATGTTTGTTTGGATATGAGAATTGTATGATTGATTAATTGTTAAGTCTGGTAATGCTCTGAAACTCTATTTCTGCGATGGATACAAGTTATGGTGTTACATTTATTGGTATTAGAGCTACAGTTTAGTCGATTCTCAGACTAACGTAGTGTGTGTGAGTCTAGCTATACATGTCATATATATAACCTGTGACAGTGTAATATCTGTAGACAGTCCAATCGAGCAGTTGCTGATGATGTAAAAAGTAATGCGCTAACCTCCATTCACAGAGCAGGGCCATCTGAATTGAGACCTATATCTGAGAGTCAGTGTAACGCCCCGAATTTTGGCCTAGGAGTATTAGGTCTTGAACATGGGAGCAGTTAGGAGGCGGCACATAAATGTATAGTTATGCAAGAAAATGACACAAATAATTAAGTTTCTGTTTATCTGTACAGGAAATCCCCAGCCTTAGACGGATTGATGTTGCGAGGGATTCGGACTATTAATTTCGAATTGCGTATTTATTTATGTAACAAGGCCTCTCTAAGGTTTTAACTTTTAATTTGGGATTTTTACTTGCTTTGATATAAACTGCTAGTTGTAGGAAAAAGACGTGTTTTCAAAAGATAACTGTTTTTCAAAAACACCACATCTTCTTAATATAATTTTAAAACTTCCGCAACAAACATAGTTTTAAAGTGTAATAACAATCTAATATTATTTACAAATTTTCGTTAATGATATAATAAGGTTTTAATATATAACAGGCTTTCCAATAAAATTATGATTTCAAAAAACACTTCAATGTGATACCACTAGATTCGGCCATAACATCTAGGTCGAGTTTGGGGTGTTACATTTAGTGATATCAGAGCCAAGTTGCAAAACTTGACTGTGGGTTGGGTTTTTAGAATTGAATTTCTGAAAGAACAGTTTTAAACAATTTGAAGTATTTTGAAATGTTATACTAAATGTATGGTACACTGAGTCTCCGTACCGATTCTGTAAGTTCTCTAAAACTACTGTTTGTTTAATACTAAGACTTCTACTGTGCTAAAATAATCTGTTTAGGGTAAACTGAAACTATAGTAAAATTGTGATCTACGAAAACAAAACCCTGGATTACTGATAATATTTTCCATAAAATATCCTGTAATAAACAATTGGAACTGTAAACAGATCTGCATAAAACTGTTAATCCTGATAAAATGCGAGTAAACAATGAGCACAAGAGGTATTTGCGAAAGGGGCCGTGATAGAGGCCGTGAAGGTTTTCGAGCTGGGTCTTCGTCATCTGGTTACAAGCTTAAGTTTGAAGCTAAGGAGGTGCTGGTTTCACCTAGACTAAGATTGGGTCTCATGATCGTGCGGTTGGGATTGACGCACTATCCCAGTCCATCTATAGACTGTACTAGAAGCACTCAAGATTAAAGGTGATAGTGTTTTGGAACTAGAGTGCGCAGAGGGAGCATAGTGGTGTTGCCTGTGATATGCGACTAATCTGATAGTTGGAAATTTTGGGACGAAATTTCTTTAAGGAGGGGTGAGTTGTAACGCCACAAATTTGGGCCTAGAAGTATTAGGTCTTGAACATGGGAGAAATTAGGAGACAACACATAAATGTTTAGTTGTGCAAGAAAATGACACAAATAATTAAGTCTTTTTTTATCTATACGAGAAGTCCCTAGCCTTAGACGGATCGGTGCTACGAGAGATTCGGAGGTGGCCACACTACTACTCCTGCTTTATATTTAACTTTTATTTACTATTAAATTTCGAATTGGGTATTTATTTATGTAATAAGGCTTCTCTAAGGTTTTAGCTTTTAATTTGGGATTTTTACTTGCTTTGACATAAACTGTTAGTTGTAGGAAGAAGATGTGTTTTCAAAAGATAACTGTTTTTTAAAAACACCATGTCTTCTTAATATAATTTGAAAGCTTCCATAACAAACATAGTTTTAAAGTGTAATAACAATCTAATATGATTTACAAATTTTTGTTAATGATATAATAATGTTTTAATATACAACGAGCTTTCCAATGAAATTATGGTTTCGAAAAACACTTTAATGTGACACCGCCAGATTCGACAATATTGTTTAGGCCGGGTTTGGGGTGTTACAGTTAAGGAGGAGAGGCTAAGGAAGCCTTCTTCAGAATGATGAAAGAATGGTTCACTGAGTTTGTTTGAACGAACCCTGTTAGTCAGCAACCTCTATCCCCACCTATTCCCCAACCAGTTCCTATAGCTCCTCAAGGTTTGGAACCTTTATGTTTAAGCAAGCCACCTATGGATAAAATTTTAAAATACGGGGCTGAAGAGTTTAGAGCTACTGATGACGATGATCCTGAGAGAGCTGAGTTTTAGCTTGAGAATACAATTCGAGTTTTTGTTGAACTATCTTGTCTGCCAGAAGGATGTGTTAAATGTGTTGTATCACTTCTAAGAGATACTGCATATTAGTGGTGGAACACTTTGATATTTATGGTGCTGAGAGAATGAGTCACGTGGGAATTCTTTCAGGTATAGCTCATAAGATCATTTTATTCAGGATTGTCCTGAGTTACCAGAGAAAGATAAATTTTTGAATACAAGGCCGCGTAATACAGCTGCCACAGGGAGACCACCTTAAAATATTGGAAATGTGGCTAATAGAAAAGGTGCGACAAAGGATTCTACTGTGAGATCTAAGGTTCAAGTACCAGCTAGAGCATATGCTATTCGTGCTCGTGACGATGTTTCGTCACCAGATGTTACCACTGGTACATTTTCTCTTTATGACACTGATGTAATTGCTTTGATTTATCCTCGATCGACTTGTAACATCCCGAAATAGGGCCTAGTTAGAATAGTGGTTTCGGGACCCCAAATTTGACATAAGAAAATTCATTTTTATTATATTTTTATGGTCTACAATTTCACAGAATGATTTCGTGAAAATCTTGTTAAAAAATTTTGATGTTTGGCCACTCAATTTGGTCAAAAGGACTAAATTGTAAAAAGTGAAAAAGTTGAGTTCTACATGCTAGAGGCGCCCAATTGATATGAAATTTTATATCGAATGCCCTTGTATGGTACTTAGACCATTGGTTCAATTTTTGGACAAAAATAGATATGAAATGGGTGAAATAAAATATTTTTAAGTTAGGGGCATTTTGGTTTTTTAGTAATTAAAATAATAAAAAGGGAAAATAAGCCAAAATCCATGCCCATCTTCTTCATCCAGCTGAAAATACCATGGAATCCATGGCTAGGGTTTGGTTCAATCTTCCAAGTTCATTTGTAAGTGATCCCGAGCCCCGTTTTTAATGTTCTTTACATTTTTGAAGTCCCGGTAACCCGATTTACCTATTTTTACCATTATTTTGAGTTAGGGTTTAAGTTTAAAAATTTAACCATGAGTGACATGTTGGTATTTTAAGGTTTAATGGTAGATTATGCATGTTTATGCTTAGAGGAACAACTTTTACTAAGTGATTTTTTGATGAAAACGTTCGGAAGGACCATTTTGTAAAAGTTATAAAATTGGTCATAAAAGGGTGAATCAGTGAAAATTGGGGGCTGCTATTGTTATGAAAATGATTTTTCTAGGCTTAAAATGCAAGGAAATTGAATAAAAATCATTTTACGAACCTAGGGGCCAAAGTGTAAATAAGTGAAAGTTTAAAGGTCAAAATGTAAATTTGTAAAAGTATGATTTATGGACCCACTTGAATAATGTGAGGAATAAATGAGCTATATTTGTAATGTTAGATCAAGAAAACAAGATTCAGACTTAGAATGAGGTTGAACGAGGGTAAGGACTAATTCGAAATAATTAGCCGTACTCGGAGTCAAGGTAAGTTCGTGTGTCAATAATAATGCAATGCTTGTTTAAATTAAAAATCCCTTATTGTCATTGTATGAATGGCATGAGTGAATACATTGAAAGGTGATGGAATGAGTTCATGATGTGAAAATATGATATGAAACAATGATGCATGAAATTCAAGAGAATAATGATACATGATTAGTAAGTGCATAATTAATGTGACATTGTATGATATCTCTAATGCCTTGATATAATGTGAAATGTAAATATTTCATTTCTACCATGTATTATGTGTCTTGATGTTTCATGTATTATATGTTAATTGTTACCATGAAAACATGAATGATATTATGAGACATGGAATAAATGGATGGAAAGGGGATTAAATACCCCAGTTGAATAAAAAGGATACTCTATGGATTCTCTTAAAAAAGAATTGACGGGAAAAAGGATCTAGCCCGGACGGGTAGTCTGATTAGGATCTTAGTTTAGCATAGACTGGTAATTCAGATCCGAGCTCATTAGAGCATATGTTGTTACAAGGGATTTAACCTGGACTAGTAATCCCACTATAAGAAAGGAGGTTCACGGGAATGTGCTTTTTAGAAAGGGAAAATATGAATTGACGGACATGAACTTGTAAAGTGATCTAGCCTCCCGAAGAATATGTGTGCTGGAATTGAGTTAGTTCGGACGGGTAATTCGATTTGGGTCTGAATTTAGCTTGGCCTGGTAATTCAGATCTGAACTCATAAGGATAGTTGTCGTTGCAAGGGATTTAACCTGGACTGGTAATCCCGACGACATTCTATGAGTTTATATTACGGGCGATTTGCCTGAACTGGTAATCCTGCCGTAGGAACGAGGTTTGCGGGAGCGCGTACTTGAAATGATCACTTGTATGAATTGAAGGTGAATGGGATATACATCAAGATTTCAAGAGATTCAACGTGTTTAATATGAAAAATGAAATAAAGAGTCCTTGCCATGATACATCATTTATATTATGTGATACTATTATGATGCATATGAATTGTCATGTTTGGACGAGTGTTGTGCTAAATGATAGAACAGGTACATTCTCGAAACCTATGAAATGTTTGACATGTGAAATGAAATGGAATTGTGATCAGAATGTAAATGAATGAGTGATTCATATGTGAATAATTTTTATGGCAATCTTATGTTGATTATCATTTTGCTGCACTAAAACAGTTTGGACAGCAGCAGTAGTCGTACTTTAAAAATCCACCAAACATCATGAAAGTCAAATTAAAGGTTGAATAAGATATGTAATTAAAGCCTAATGAGCCTAGTTCCATATAAAGGAAACATTGTAAGCATAGAAATCTCACATTTCGAGATATTTGAATTCTTGTGAGACAGAGTCATAATGATTTTGGAATCCCCTATTCTGACTTGGGAAAATCACTAGAAATTGTATAAAAATAATCATGGGTTATAAATTATATGCTTAAAATCCTTAGTGAGTATATTTTCAAGGTAAATAGACGTTAACATTGTCTGAGTTTTGTATTATGAGATAATTGATTTTTAGTAAAGAAAGGTCAGAACTGTCAAATAGTGAAATATGGGAGACTTTAAAGAATAAATTGTACTTATTGGCTAGACAAAAATTCTAAAAATTTTATGGTAAAAATATATATGAGTCTAGTTTTTTGGAAAATTAACGGTTCTCAACTTGGAGTCCCGTAGCTCTAGATATAAATAATTTAGTGACTCTGACTCGAGAAAATAGCATAACCAGACTTTGAATAAATAGAGAGAAATTGAAAAAGAGCATGTTAATGCAATGCTTATTATTTTTCATGCGAACTTACTAAGCTTTAAGCTTACTCCCTCCTCTCCATTTCTTTAGTGTTGTTAGGTCAGCTCGGGGTTAGAGATCATCGGAGGCAGCATCACACTATCAAGCTACCACCTTTGGAGCATTGATAAGTCTTAATGTCTGCAAAGTGAGTGGCATGTATAGAGACTTAGTTTTTATCTTAGATGTTGTTATGATTAGCCAAATGTATTGGCTTATATTGATTCATTGTATATATCCATGAGATCTGGCTTATAATGGTTATGGCTTGTAAGCCTATTCATCCATGTTATGTGTTAATGTCTTGAGATATGGTTATGTGATTTTGTTTGATTACTATGAATCAGAAGTGTATGGCATATGTGCATAATGAATGCCTTAGGACCATTCGAAGTGGTCATGGCTATGGAATAAATATGTTACATGGTAATAAATTGATAATGATTGAACATGAATATTTGCCGAATGAGTAGACACTGAGTGTTAGGTAAAATGTTGTGGTTAATTGGTAAAAGTGGTTATATTGAACGTGAATTGGAATGTCTAACTTGGTGTAACATGAGAAATTGAAAAACATATGTAAGACAACATACAAATGCTTTAACTGGGTTTTAATAAAGAATGATTTACAATTGACATGATGTTATAACATGTGTTTATGATATGTTTAAGTATGAAAGAGATTAAGGGCAATAAAAGGCTTGGAAAATAGCCTAACTTTTGGCCACACAGGCAGAGACACGTCCGTGTGTCTCAGCCTTGTGGATGACATGACTTAGCACATGGGTGTGTGGCTTGACCGTGTAGTTCAATTTATTTACTGAAATCATAAACAGAGAGTTACACGGCCTGAGGACATGGGCGTGTTGATGGCACACTGGCGTGCCCCTGTGTCCACACGGGCGTGTGACCTTGTTTCATGGGAAAAAATTTTAAGTTTTTTCCAGAGATTTCCAAAGTTCTCGATTTAGTCCCAAACCCTTTCTAAAGTATGTTTTGGGCTTCGTAAACCCAAATAAGGGACCATGTGCATGTGATTGAATGTTTTAAAATATGAATAAAATTTTATGGCCCGATTTGCATGATTGTTTGTGTTTAAGCCCGTAATGCTTCGTACCCTGTCTCGGCATCACAGATAGGGGGTGTTACACGACTCATTTGTATGTTTGTAAGAATTTAGTGTCTAGTAAGAGTTTACTTGTTGAGTAAACTGAATTTGTGATTAAAGTATCGAACCCCTTAGGCCAGTATGTCTTAATTGATAAAGTTTGCAAGAATTGTCCTTTGATGACTCGGGGTTACTATTTTCTGGCTGATTTAATGCTTTTACCATTTGATGAATTTGATGTGATTTTTGGTATGAATTGGTTGACTCTACATGATTCTATTGTAAACTGTACACGAAAGATTATTGAGTTGAAATGTCAGAATAATGAAATTCTTTGTATTGAAACTGATGATTCGAGTGGGTTACTTGTTGTGATATCGATAATGCTAGCTCAGAAACATGTGAGGAAAGGTTGTGATGCTTACCTTGCTTATATGCTGGATGAAAAAATGTCTAAATCGAAGATTGAATCAGTTCCAGTAGTTTGTGAATATCCAAATGTGTTTCTAGAAGTGTTACCTAGGTTGTCATCGAGCAGAGAAGTCAAGTTTGCTATTGAATTAGTACCGGGAACATCACTGATATGATAGCTCCATATAGAATGGCTCCTACAGAGTTAAAAGAGTTGAAAGCTTAGTTGCAAGAGTTAATAGATAAAGGTTTCGCATGACCTAGTTTTTTTCCTAGAGTGCACCAATACTGTTCATAAAGAATAAAGATGGATTACTGAGATTATGTATTGATAATCATCAGCTCAACAAGGTTACAATTAAGAATAAGTATCCTTTGCCGAGAATTGATGATTTGTTTGATCAATTGATGGAGCAACAGTATTTTCAAAGATTGATCTAAGATCTAGTTATTATCACTTTAGGGTTAAAGATTCTGATGTACTGAAAACTGCATTCACAACCAGGTATAGACATTATGAATTTCTTGTTATACTATTTGGATTAACTAACACTCCTGTAGTTTTTATGGACTTGATGAATAGATTTTTCAGATTGTTTTTGGGTAGATTCGTAATTGTATTCATTAATGACATTCTGATTTATTCCAAAGACAAATCTGAGAGATAAGCAACTGTTTTCTAAATTCAGCAGAGGGCATCCGAGTTGATTCGAACAAGATTTAGCAGTTGTTGATTAGAAACCACCAAGAAACGTATTCGAAGTCAGAAGTTTTCTGGGATTAGCTGGCTACTATCGGTGTTTTGTAAAAGGGTTCTCTATGATTGCTACACCGATGTCTCGATTGTTATAGAAAGATGTGAAGTTTGAGTGGTCTGAGAAATGCAAACAGAGTTTTGAGCAGTTGAAAGCACTATTAACGGAAGCACCAGTTTTAGTTAAGCCTGAGTCGGGTAAAGAATTTGAGATTTTTAGTGATGTGTCATTGAATGGTTTGGGATGTATTTTAATTCAAGAAGACAAAGTGATAGCTTATGCTTCCAAATAGTTAAAATCGCATGAAAAGAATTATCCGACGTATGATTTAGAGTTGGCTGCTATTGTATTCGCATTGAAAATTTGGCGACATCATTGCTTTGCGGGTGATGAATACGCAGTTGACATTATCCGATGATTGTTCGAATTTAGTTGAATTAAAAGCTAAACCGATGTTGCTTTAGCAAATTTGCAAGGTTCAAAAATGTGATAATGAATTGCAAGCTAAAAGAGTACAATGCAAGTTGACTATTGATTTAGAGTATCAGATCGGATCTGATGATTGTTTACTATTTTGTGGTAGAGTTTGTGCGCCGAGGAATCCCGAGCTTATTCAAAAAATTATACACGAAGCATAGAGTGGTTGTTTATCTGCTCAACCAGGGAGTACTAAAATGTACAATGAGTTGAAACAGATGTACTAGTGGTCAGGCATGAAACGAGACATTTCAGAGTTTGTGTCGAGATGCTTGGTTTTGTTAACAAGTTAAAGTAGAAGATCAAGTGCCTTCAGGACTACTACAGTCAGTGATGATACTTGAGTTGAAGTGGGATAAAGCTACGATGGATTTCATATCGGGATTACCCCTATCTCTAAAAAAGAAAGATGCTATTTGGGTTGTTGTTGATCATTTGACGAAATCTGCACATTTTATTCCGGTACGTACAGACTTTTCACTTGATAGATTAGCTGAATTATACATCTCTGAGATTGTCAGATTGCATGAGGTGACAGTTTCTATTATTTCTGATAGAGATCCATGGTTTGCATCACAATTTTGGAATAAATTGTAGGAAGCTTTGAGTATGCGGTTACATTTTAGTACTACATTTCATCCTCAAACCGACGGCCAGTCTGAGAGAGTGATCCAGATTCTCGAAGATATGCATTGTTGCTGTGTTTTTGAATTTAAGGCAATTGGGAGAAATATTTACCGCTGGTTGAGTTTGCATATATTAATAGTTATCAGTCGAGCATAAAGATGGCACCGTATAAAGCTTTATATGGTCATAAATGCCGAACTTCGTTATATTGGACCGAGCTTAGTTAGAAAAAGATTCACGAGGTTGATTTGATCAGAGAGACCGATGAGAAAGTGAAAGTAATTCGTGACAGTTTGAAAGCAGCTTTAGATCTGCAGAAATCGTATGCAAATTTGAAATGATATTCAATTTCAAATCGGTGACAAGGTGTTTTTAAAAGAATTACCGTGGAAGAAGATTCTTCGATTTGTTCGTAAAGGAAAATTGAGTCCGCGATTTATCGGGTCGTATGAGATTATCGAGAGAATAGGGCCAGTGGCATATCAGCTACCTTTACTGTCAGAATTAGAAAAGATCCATCATGTGTTTCATGTGTCGATGTTACACAGATATTGATTAGATTCGTCACACATTATTTCTCCAACAGAAGTTGAGATTCAGCCCGACATGTCATATAACGAAGAGCCAATCAGAATTTTAGCTCGAGAAATTAAAGAGTTAAGAAACAAAAGCATAGCTTTAGTGATGGTTCTTTGGCAATATCATGGTGTTGAAGAGGCTACTTGGGAGCCTGAGTAAGCTATGAGAAAATAGTACCCTAACCAATTTTCTGGTAAGATTTTCAGGGACAAAAATTCCTAAGAGGGAGATAATTGTAACAACTCGTTTTCAGTGAAGTCAAAATAATGGTTTTGGAACCACAAATCTGAGGTTGAAATTGTAACACCTCAAACGCAGCCCAGACGTTATGGCCAGATCTGACGTGTCACATGGACTTACGACTTAGTATGCATTCGTTGGTTTAAGTGATTGGGGTGGTCTTTGTAAAAACAGTGGTTGAATGGAAAGCCAGTTGATCAATCTTTAGGATATCCATTTGTTGTCCTTGTTGAGTCTTGGAAAACGTTCATTAATTTCGAAAACTCACGCAGCCTAACACTAGCAGTTTTGACATAGTATAAATATAATCAGAAAATAAAACCATAGCGGAAAAAGAAATTTAAATAGCGGCCTTATTACAACTTAAAACCCAAAATTAAATTAGAATATAAAATAATAAAAATAAACTAACTTAGAAAAACCAACTTTGCAGATGATGTAGCCACTCTGAATCCCTCACAGCTCCAAGCCAACTATGGTTGGGGATTTCCTGCAGAGATGAAAATAAAGGGTGAGTTCGGTAAACTCAGTGTGTAACATAACCCAACCATAGCCCAAAACAGATCAAACCTCAGAGTCAAACTTATTTGGGCCTTGGCCCAGTACAGAAATCAGAATGAAACCCATATGCCCATAGCAGTTACAGAACAAATATATCATGAATGCTGAAATCCCAACCCAGAGCCATCCATAACACCCCCGTACCAGCTTTACACCATGTAGGGAGACTACTCGACCCATCCAACCGCTACATACCACAGAAATTGCAGCGAGGCTGGCAGATATTGTGACGAAGTCACCAGATACAGATATTGTGGCTAGGCCACCATAACAGATATATATATATGGCGAAGCCACTAGATTGCAGCGAGGCTACTAGATATTGTGACGAAGTCACCAGAACAGATATATGTGGCGAGGCCACTAGATTGCAGTGAGGCTGCCAGAACGCTTCCTCCATCAATATAAACCCATGTCCCATGCAACAGAAATAATATGTGTGACAGCCCAAAATTGACCCTAGTCGGAAGGTGGTCTCGGGACCACAAAACCGAGGCATAAAAATAATTTAAAATTTATTTCGATGCCTATAATATGTGTGTATCCATGTATGACATTTTTTGATGATTGATTTAGTGTTATAAAGGTGAATTTCACTAGAAAGGACCTAGTAGTGAACTTTGAAAGTATGATGGGGAAATGTGTGACGACTAGTTGCTCATGCATGCAAAAATAAAGGATTTGCATGTCAAATTTCCCCAAAAGAAGCTAGTGGCCGGCCATGACATGGTTTATGGGCAAAGAAAACATGTTGAAACATGTTTTGTTAATGCATGATGAATTAAATGATAAAATAATTAATGATGTTGGAGGAGAAACAAAAAATCAAGAAAATAGCTCATCCTCCCCCAATTGCCGTGCAAGTGAAAGAAAAACAAGAAAAAATTGTTCATCCTTGTTCTTTCCTTTTGGCCGAAAATACTAAGGGAGGAGATAGGAGTTTTGCTTCATGCTTGGTTTGGAAGAGAACAAGAAGGAGATTTGGCTAAATTTGCATCAAGATTAAGGTATGTATGAGGTTGTGTTGGGAGTTTCATGCATGTTTTGGTTGCTAACTTGATGTGCATGTTAGCCATGGCTCAAATCTTTGTTATGCCATGGAAATGGTATTTGGCCAAAGTTGTTATGGTGATAAAGCCATTGTATGCTAAGTGTGAAGCTTGATGATGATGCATGCAATGATGGATTGTCTACTCTTGAGTAAGATTTTGAGTTTCTTGTTGTTTTATCATGATTGAAGTTGAAAAGGAGCATGATTGCCATATTCGGCCATGATGCATTCATGAGCATGGTTCATGCTTCTTGCATGTTAGTTAAAATTTGTGTTTTGGATGGCTATGGACACCTTGAAATTCGCCATGCTCATATATGTATATATATGTTTGCACATGATGTTTTGGTTATGAAGGAAGCGATGAATAAGTTTGTTTAAAGAAGAAGATGTTGAAGAATAATTGTGAAATTGCAAGCACAATTCGCCTAGCACACATATAAGTGCTTGATGCTATATTATAAGTTTTGAGCCACAATATGCAAAGCATTAACTAGTAAAATGCATGCTGTTTTGTGAGGTATTAAGTGCATAATTGGCCTCAACATGTACATGAATATTCGGCCTTGGGTAGCCTATTGAAGGCCTTAGCATTTCCTTGATGCTCAAATAAATTGTATTGAATTGCTTGATGTAGTATAAAATGTGCATGACCATTGTGTATTCAGGCTAAAGAGTGGCCATATGACCATTTAAATTCCTTGTCATATTCGCCATAAGCTAGCACAATGAGGTTTTAATAAATTGAATTTGTTTGAATTAGCTCAAGAGCTAAGAGGTCCACAATTGGACAAGGGAAGGAAAAGTGATCGAATAGCCGTAAAAGCCGTTCGACAACATCCGAGGTAAGTCCTCAAGAAGTGACCTTACTTGAATTATGTGAGATGAAATATGGATGTGTATGATTATTGATTATGTGTGTATGAGTATTTGAATTCCACCGGGCTAAGTCCCGGCGAATATGCTAATGATTATAATTGTGTTTGAGCCTTAGTAACGAAAATGAAATATGTATGTCCAATGATTATTGATGTATGTGTGCATGAGAAATTGAATGATATCCGGGCTAAGCCCCGAAGACAATTATGCTGAAAATTATATCCGGGTTAAGACCCGAAGGCAATTGTGCTAGTAGCTATATCCGGGCTAAGACCCGAAGGCATTCGTGCAAGTTGTTAAATCCGGGCTAAGACCCGAAGGCATTTGTGCAAATCGTGATATCCGGGTTAAGTCCCGTAGGCCTTGGTGCGGGTTACCATAACCGGGCTATGTCCTGAAGGCGATTGAACGAGTAGCGACGTCCGGTTAAACTCTGAAGGTATGTGATTTGAAAATTATAAGCTTGCTGGAAAATTTCAGCTAATGCACTTGTGAAATTTCCCAATGACAAGGTAAGTGCGGTGTGTGCTTTGCGCGCTAGGAGTAAGAGCGTATGAATATCCGCTCCTATGATGGAGCTAGTTATCGGCCTTAATGAAGCCGTTATTTGTGTATGAACATAAAAGTGTTGGGATGGTGAAGTAAATGCGATTATGTGAATGTGCATTAATGAAATGATGCATTTGGTTATGTGAATGTATTGCTTTAATTAAAGCTGATTATATTCCTTGAGACTTACTAAGCATAAAAATGCTTACCCGTTGCTTTGGCTCTCTGTTTTATAGATTTATTTCGATAGCAAACGGATTCGGGATCAATAAAGTCGAAGTCATCCACACTATCCACGCCTCTATTTTGGTATAAATTTTGGTTGAACTTTGAAATGGCATGTATAGGACTACCCTTGTTGGTTTAAAAATGTGGCGATGTATATGTATACTGCCATGCGAAAATGGCTCGTAAAAGGAAGCATGAACTTAGACTATTTGTGGTTTGAATGTATATATATGGTGTCATGATGTGATTATGGATCGGAAATGGGAGTGTTGGTCACATGATCAGCCATTGGTATGGTTAAAATGATCATATGTGAACCTATGTATGGCAAGACTAGTTGGTTGATGGAGACTACAAAAATAGATAAGACCTACCTTAAAACAGATGCTGCCAGCTGCAGTGACGTGAATGTGAAAAATCACCAAAATTGTAGGAATGGTATTAAATAGTGAATAAGCTATGTAAATGAACCTTGATGAGTCTATTTTCATATGGAAGAAGCGAAATGATCATAGGAGTTACATGTTAAGAGATATTGAAGCTATTGTGAAACAGGGCCAGAACGGTTTCTGGGTCCCCTGTCACAACTTTAAAAATTCACTATAAATTATCCAGAAAGAATTAGGAGACATACCTTATATGTACAGATTCCATTTTGAGTCTAGTTTCATTAGAAACAAACGGCACCAGCATTAAAGCCCTTTACAGAGAGATATTCAAGTTATACCGCGAGAAGGTCAGAGCAGTCGATCCCTGTAACATGGGTGACTTTAACTAATAAACTGTACCAATTGGCCCGACCAAAAATTCTAGAAATAAATCCATGGATGGATATATGAGTCTAAATTCAGGGAAAATTTACGAAACCAGTTTCCGAGTTTTGAAACTTGAGATATGATTTTTAAGGCGACGGTGACGCAGTCTTCCAGCCTGACTGGAAATGCCAAATTGGTGGGCAAAACATGTGAACTTGGCTTGTTAACCCCTTGTGTCCGACACCGGCGATGGTCTCGGGTTCGGGGTGTTACAATTTTATTGGTATCAGAGCCACGGTTTAGTCGATTCTAGGACTACCGTGATGTGTTTGGGGTCTAGCTATACATGCCATTAAATGATGAATCGATAGTGTGGTGATTTCTGACAATTTGACTTTGTGTTTGTTATTAGCAATGGATCCCGACCCCAACCGAAGCGATAGCTGATGGTGTGGAGAGTGTGGCGCTGCTCCGCGCAAGGGACAGCGCCGGCGGACTCTCAACCTATGGCCAGCAATCCGAATGATGAGGCTAGGCAAGCCTTTTATAGTGTGATGAGCGAATGGTTTAATCAATACATTCGAACTAACACTACTGTTCCACAACCTCCATTCCCGACAAATGCAACCCCGCACCCACAATACCTCGGTGATGACCAAATAAGGTCAAGTAAGCCCTCGATCGATAGGATTCGAAAACATGGGGCCACTGAATTTAAGGCTACGGATGATGATGATGCCGAAGCGAGCTGAATTTTGGTTGGATAACACTATCCGGTGCTCGATGAGCTATCCTGTACACCGATGAGTGCTTAAAGTGTACCATCTCCTTGCTACGTGAGTCCGCCTACTATTGGTGGAGTACTCGACTTCGTGGTGCCTAGAGAGCAAGTGACTTGGGAATTCTTTCAAACCGAGTTCAAAAAAGTATATTAGTCGAGATTCATCGACCAAAAGCGAAGGGAATTTCTTGATCTTAAGCAAGGTTCTATGTCCGCATCCGACTACGAACGAAAGTTTGTGAGGCTTAGCCGTCGCGCGAGAATGCATTTCGTCCGAAGCTATTATGTGTAAACGCTCGAGGATGGGCTGAATGATGATATAAGGATGTTCGTTGGCATTCTCGAGATCGAGAGTTCGTAGTACTTGTTGAGCGAGCTTGTAAAGTCAAGAGCTTAGAAAGGAGAAACAAAAGTTGATGTGGGAACCGGAGAATTCCAAAAGAGGTCCTCGGAAAGTCTCTTCAACAAGCATCGAAGAGATTTCGAGATGATGTGAGCCGGTCTAGAGGCGTTTGGGCTTTTCTAGACGAGGACGCGATCGACCCCTGTGACCACACGAGTCACTTGATCGCCAATGGTGGAAATGATGGCCGAGAGAGCGCGAGTGTCCACATTGTGGCAAATGGCATTCGGGAGCTGTTGGTTTCGTGATCGCTCTGTTATAAGTGTGGAACGGCCGACCACTTTATGAAGGATTGCCCGAGGATGCTTGAGCAGAATGTGAGTCGAGTGGAAACCCGGTGCTACCGCGCTCGAGGTAGGCCACCTAGAAATATGGGCAATGTCGTGGCGGTCAGAGAGGATCTAGAGATGCTACCATCGATCCGAGGCTCGTGCTCCTGCGAGGACTTATGCCATACGCGCACGCGAGGATGCTGCCTCTCCAGATGTCATTACCGGTACTTTCACTCTTTTCAATACAAATGTGATTGCTTTGATTGACCCTGGTTCTACTCATTCATATATATGTGAAACCTTAGCATCCAGTAAGACTTGCCTATTGAGTCTACTGAGTTTGTAATTCGGGTATCAAACCCCTTGGGTCATTACGTGCTTGTCAACAAAGTGTGCAAGAAAAGTCCCCTAGTGTTCCGAGGTTCTTGTTTTCCGGCGGACTTGATGCTTTTGCCGTTCGATGAGTTCGACGTTATTCTTGGTCTGGATTGGTTGACCATGCACGATGCGGTTGTAAATTGCAAGAGCAAGACTATCGATTTGAAGAGTGCGAATAACAAGATAATACGGGTTGAGTCTACGGACTTAAAGGAGTTGCCAGCTGTAATATCAGCGATGTTGGCCCAGAAATATGTAAGAAAAGGGTGCGAAGCGTACCTTGCGTACGTGCTCGATGACAAGGAATCAGAAAAGAAACCCGAATCTGTGCCCGTGGTTTGTGAATACCGGATGTTTTCCCAAGAATTGCCGCTTACCACTGTTCGGAAGTAGAATTTGGCATCGAATTGGTACCGGTACCACTCCAATTTTGATAGCTCCGTATCGTATGGCATTAACGAGTTAAAGGAATTGAAGGTCCAATTGCAAGAATTGAAGGATAGAGGTTTCGCTCGACCGAGTTTTTCTCCATGGGGCGCACCAGTATTGTTTGTGAAAAAGAAGGACGGAAGCATGAGGTTTTGCATCGACTATCGTCAACTCAATAAAGTGACGATAAAGAATAAATATCTGTTGCCACGAATTGACGATTTGTTTGATCAATTAAAGGGAGCCTTGGTGTTTTCAAAGATAGATTTAAGGTCGGGGTACTATCAGTTGAGGGTCCGAGAATCGGACATACCCAAAACCGCTTTTAGAACGAGGTACGGTCACTACGAATTCTTGGTGATGCCGTTTGGGCTCACTAATGCCCCTGCGGTGTTTATGGATTTAATGAATAGAATTTTCAGGCCATACTTGGATCGGTTCGTAGTTGTATTTATCGATGACATTTAGGTCAATTCGAGAGATGAAACTGAACATGCTGAACACCTGAGGCTAGTGTTGCAAATCTTACGAGATAAGCAGTTATACGCAAAGTTCGGTAAATGTGAATTTTGGCTGAAAGAGGTTAGCTTTTTTTGGGGCACGTGGTGTCCGCATCGGGTGTCAGGGTGGACCTGAACAAAATTTCGGCCATAGTCAATTGGAAACCTCCAAGGAATGTTACCGAAGTTAGGAGCTTTTTGGGGCTTGCCGGATACTATCGACGATTTGTGAAAGGTTTTTCGATGATAGCTGCGCCGATGACGAAACTACTCCAAAAAGATGTTGAGTTCGAGTGGTGAACATTGTCAAGAAAGTTTCGATCGACTAAAACTTGTTTAACCGAGGCCCCGGTGCTAGTACAGTATGAGTCCGGTAAAGAGTTTGTCATATCTGATGGCGCATCCTTGCTTGGGTTAGGTTGTGTGTTGATGCAAGAAGGTCGAGTTGTGGCTTACGCGTCGAGACAACTAAAGCCGCATGAGAGAAACTATCCGACCCATGACCTTGAACTAGCAGCCATAGTGTTCGCCTTGAAGATATGGCGGCATTACTTGTTTGGAGAAAGGTGTCATATTTATTCGGACCACAAGAGTCTAAAATATTTGATGACTCAGAAAGATTTAAACCTGCGACAAAGACGTTGGCTTGAGTTGTTGAAAGACTATGAACTCATCATTGATTATCACCCGGGAAAGGCCAACGTGGTGGCCGATGCTTTAAGTCGCAAGGCACTGCTCGCTTTGAGGCGATGGATGCTCATTTATCCGTTTCACCCGAGGAGGTGCTAGTAGTCGAATTAGAGGCCAAACCGTTATTGATTCATCAAATACTTGAATCTCGGAAGGTCGACGCTGAATTGGTCGCTAAGCGAGCGAATGTGTTTTGGATGAAGAATCGAATTTCAGATTGACGACAATGACCGCTTGACGTCCAAGGGTCGATTATGTATTCCAAGGAATTGAACTTGTTTTGATGATTTTGAGCGAGGCTCACAGAGTCGAATGTCAATCCACCCGGTAGTACTAAAATGTACAAGAACCCAAACGCCAATTTTGGTGGCGGTATGAAATGAGACATTTCGAATTTGTTTCAAGGTGTCGATATGTCAACAAGTGAAAGCGGAACATCAAGTGCCATCGGGATTACTTGACCAATCATGATACCGAATAGAAATGGGATCGAGTGACAATGGATTTTATATCCGGATTACCAAAGGTTTGCAAGTAAGAAAGATGCGATTTGGGTCATTGTTGATAGATGACCAAGTCTGCTCATTTTATCCTGTCCGCAGATTTTTCACTCGATAAATTGGCGAATTATACGTCTCCCAAATTATTCGATTGCATGGGGTGCCTATTTCTATCGTGTCGGATAGAGACCCAAGATTACATCGCGATTTTGGAAGAAATTGCAAGAGGCTTTGGGTACCAAGTTGCATTTCAGACCGCCTTTCACCCCCAAACCGATGGTCAATCCGGCGGATAATTCGGATACTTGAGGATATGTTAAGATGTTGCGTCCTCGAGTTTAGTGGTTCATGGGAGCGGTATTTGCCGTTGATTGAATTCGCTTACAACAACAACTTTCAATCAAGTATTAAGATGGCACCTACGAGGCCTTATACGGTCGTAAATGCCGTACACCATTGTTTTGGACGAGCTTGGTGAAAGTAAGATTTTCGGTGGATTTGATTAGAGATGCTGAATGAAAGTGAAAGTAATCCGTGAAAGTCCGAACATAGCCTCCGATCGTCGAGAAGTCGTCGCGCGGGCTGAAGCGTAAGGATATCGAGTATCGGTGGGTGATAAAGTGTTTCTCAAGGTATTGCCTTGGAAAAAGATACTCAGATTCAGCCGTAAGGGCAAGTTGAGCCCGAGGTTCATTGGGCCATACGAGATATCCGAGCGAGTCGGTCCAGTGGCATAACGTTTGATTTTGCCCCCTGAACTCGAAAAGGTTCACGATATCTTTCGCGTTTCGATGCTTCGACGCTATAGATCCGATCCATCGCACGTGATTAGTCCATCAGAAATTGAAATTCAAGCTAATATGAGTTATGAGGAAGAACCGATTCGTATCCTATCACGAGAAGTGAAAGAGTTGCGAAACAAGCGGGTTCCGCTAGTAAAAGTGTTATGGCTCAAGCACGGGATAGAAGAAGCTACTTGGGAGACCGAGAACTCTATGAAAGAGCGATATCCAAACCTATTTACGGTAAGATTTTCGGGACGAAAATTTCTTAAGTGGGGGAGAGTTGTGACAGCCCAAAATTGACCCTAGTCGGAAGGTGGTCTCGGGACCACAAAATCGAGGCATAAAAATAATTTAAAATTTATTTCGATGCCTATAATATGTGTGTATCCATGTATGACATTTTTTGATGATTGATTTAGTGTTATAAAGGTGAATTTCACTAGAAAGGACCTAGTAGTGAACTTTGAAAGTATGATGGGGAAATGTGTGATGACTAGTTGCTCATGCATGCAAAAATAAAGGATTTGCATGTCAAATTTCCCCAAAAGAAGCTAGTGGCCGGCCATGACATGGTTTATGGGCAAAGAAAACATGTTGAAACATGTTTTGTTAATGCATGATGAATTAAATGATAAAATAATTAATGATGTTGGAGGAGAAACAAAAAATCAAGAAAATAGCTCATCCTCCCCCATTGCCGTGCAAGTGAAAGAAAAACAAGAAAAAATTGTTCATCCTTGTTCTTTCCTTTTGGCCGAAAATACTAAGGGAGGAGATAGGAGTTTTGCTTCATGCTTGGTTTGGAAGAGAACAAGAAGGAGATTTGGCTAAATTTGCATCAAGATTAAGGTATGTATGAGGTTGTGTTGGGAGTTTCATGCATGTTTTGGTTGCTAACTTGATGTGCATGTTAGCCATGGCTCAAATCTTTGTTATGCCATGGAAATGGTATTTGGCCAAAGTTGTTATGGTGATAAAGCCATTGTATGCTAAGTGTGAAGCTTGATGATGATGCATGCAATGATGGATTGTCTACTCTTGAGTAAGATTTTGAGTTTCTTGTTGTTTTATCATGATTGAAGTTGAAAAGGAGCATGATTGCCATATTCGGCCATGATGCATTCATGAGCATGGTTCATGCTTCTTGCATGTTAGTTAAAATTTGTGTTTTGGATGGCTATGGACACCTTGAAATTCGCCATGCTCATATATGTATATATATGTTTGCACATGATGTTTTGGTTATGAAGGAAGCGATGAATAAGTTTGTTTAAAGAAGAAGATGTTGAAGAATAATTGTGAAATTGCAAGCACAATTCGGCCTAGCACACATATAAGTGCTTGATGCTATATTATAAGTTTTGAGCCACAATATGCAAAGCATTAACTAGTAAAATGCATGCTGTTTTTGTGAGGTATTAAGTGCATAATTGGCCTCAACATGTACATGAATATTCGGCCTTGGGTAGCCTATTGAAGGCCTTAGCATTTCCTTGATGCTCAAATAAATTGTATTGAATTGCTTGATGTAGTATAAAATGTGCATGACCATTGTGTATTCAGGCTAAAGAGTGGCCATATGACCATTTAAATTCCTTGTCATATTCGCCATAAGCTAGCACAATGAGGTTTTAATAAATTGAATTTGTTTGAATTAGCTCAAGAGCTAAGAGGTCCACAATTGGACAAGGGGAAGGAAAAAGTGATCGAATAGCCGTAAAAGCCGTTCGACAACATCCGAGGTAAGTCCTCAAGAAGTGACCTTACTTGAATTATGTGAGATGAAATATGGATGTGTATGATTATTGATTATGTGTGTATGAGTATTTGAATTCCACCCGGGCTAAGTCCCGAAGGCGAATATGCTAATGATTATAATTGTGTTTGAGCCTTAGTAACGAAAATGAAATATGTATGTCCAATGATTATTGATGTATGTGTGCATGAGAAATTGAATGATATCCGGGCTAAGCCCCGAAGACAATTATGCTGAAAATTATATCCGGTTAAGACCAAGGCAATTGTGCTAGTAGCTATATCCGGGCTAAGACCCGAAGGCATTCGTGCAAGTTGTTAAATCCGGGCTAAGACCCGAAGGCATTTGTGCAAATCGTGATATCCGGGTTAAGTCCCGTAGGCCTTGGTGCGGGTTACCATAACCGGGCTATGTCCCGAAGGCGATTGAACGAGTAGCGATGTCGGTTAAACTCGAAGGTATGTGATTTGAAAATTATAAGCTTGCTGGAAAATTTCAGCTAATGCACTTGTGAAATTTCCCAATGACAAGGTAAGTGCGGTGTGTGCTTTGCGCGCTAGGAGTAAGAGCGATGAATATCCGCTCCTATGATGGAGCGAGTTATCGGCCTTAATGAAGCCGTTATTTGTGTATGAACATAAAAGTGTTGGGATGGTGAAGTAAGTACGATTATGTGAATGTGCATTAATGAAATGATGCATTTGGTTATGTGAATGTATTGCTTTAATTAAAGCTGATTATATTCCTTGAGACTTACTAAGCATAAAAATGCTTACCCGTTGCTTTGGCTCTCTGTTTATAGATTTCGCTCGATAGCAAACGGATTCGGGATCAATAAAGTCGAAGTCATCCACACTATCCACGCCTCTATTTTGGTATAAATTTTGGTTGAACTTTGAAATGGCATGTATAGGACTACCCTTGTTGGTTTAAAAATGTGGCGATGTATATGTATACGGCCATGCGAAAATGGCTCGTAAAAGGAAGCATGAACTTAGACTATTTGTGGTTTGAATGTATATATATGGTGTCATGATGTGATTATGGATCGAATGGGAGTGTTGGTCACATGATCAGCCATTGGTATGGTTAAAATGATCATATGTGAACCTATGTATGGCAAGACTAGTTGGTTGATGGAGACTACAAAAATAGATAAGACCTACCTTAAAACAGATGCTGCCAGCTGCAGTGACGTGAATGTGAAAAATCACCAAAAATTGTAGGAATGGTATTAAATAGTGAATAAGCTATGTAAATGAACCTTGATGAGTCTATTTTCATATGGAAGAAGCGAAATGATCATAGGAGTTACATGTTAAGAGATATTGAAGCTATTGTGAAACAGGGCCAGAACGGTTTCTGGGTCCCCTGTCGCAACTTTAAAAATTCACTATAAATTATCCAGAAAGAATTAGGAGACATACCTTATATGTACAGATTCCATTTTGAGTCTATTTTTATTAGAAATAAACAGAACCAGCATTAAAGCCCTTTACAGAGAGATATTCAAGTTATACCACGAGAAGGTCAGAGCAGTCGATCCCTGTAACATGGGTGACTTTAACTAATAAACTGTACCAATTGGCCCGACCAAAAATTCTAGAAATAAATCCATGGATGGATATATGAGTCTAAATTCAGGGAAAATTTACGAAACCAGTTTCTGAGTTTTGAAACTCGAGATATGATTTTTAAGGCGACGGTGACGCAGTCTTCCAGCCTGACTGGAAATGCCAAATTGGTGGGCAAAACATGTGAACTTGGCTTGTTAACCCCTCGTGTCCGACACCGGCGATGGTCTCGGGTTCGGGGTGTTACAATATGTCATGGCATACGTATACAGAAACAGAACATCATGCTTTTCAGAAAAAATAACCCTAGGGGTAAAATCGTAATTTTGCATGCATAAGGGTATTTCAGTAATTATTACCTATTGCTAAGGTTTCATGCTCATTCTAACGTTTACCAAGTAATCAGAAGTTCTTACCTCGTCTTTTTACCAAAGTGTGTTCGTTGGCCCATTGGCCCGTTTTCGGTCCATTAAGCCCAAGAATACTGTTGTGCACGAAAATGCACACTCCGCACTCTAATCATCCAAATGCACCATATTCATTAACAACTGTCTCACAAGCGCTAGCACGCTCGCGAGTTCACAAAATACCAACGTTTCGGTATTTCGGCTTTTACCGATTCAGTCTAAGGGAGGGTGTCGTTTACACACCTGGTTGATGACGATTGATGACGATATCTCCCACGCGATAATCCTACAATCGATCACTAACACATTAGACTTACGAATTAATGATAACTAACATAAATCCACGTCAACTAACCCAATCATCACACAAGTTAGTCATTTACGCATGAGGGGTAAAATAGTCAGTTTACCCTTCAGGGGTAAATTGGTAGTCCTACCCTACAGGGGTATTTCGGTATTTCTACCCAACAAGAATATTTCGATAATTCTATCCTACAGGGGTATTTCGGTAATTCTACCCTAGAGGGTTATTTTAATAATTCTACCCTACAGGGGTATTTCGGTAATTCTACCTTACAGGGGTATTTCGATAATTCTACAACTTACCCACTTGGGCCTACGGACCCATTGAGACCACATGGCCCATTTCAGCCCATCGCGGCCTGAAATAGCCATCCTACTGCTATAGTAATGAGAAATACACACCTGTTAGGAGACTGCAGTTAATCCACACTTCAAACACTCTTAGCTGACTTCCAACCCAAACGAACACGTCACAAAACGAAAGGGATCAGCCAAGAAGGGTATGCCTACTCTCCTCATGGTTTGCTTTATTTAAAGCCAGCTCTCCATCTACTCTTATGTTAGCTTCCCGATATGGGATCCCTCCATCACAAGAGTTTAAAACCAACACCAACTCTTGCCGTCCCAACATAGCAAAATAATCAACCATTGCGTGCCAAGGGATTCGAACCAAAGTCCTCTCACATGCCAACTCACGCCACACCACTAGGCCATCAACTCGTTTGTGTCATAAATCCAACACATTAAACTTTAAAGCGCACCTACTTGCTTCCAGATTTATTGAAAAGAAAAACCAAAATATATTGCAAGAGCCAAGACTTGAACCTTGGACCCCTTGCTTCCTCTATGGCGTCACTTCCTTGTCCCCTAAGTGGCACCACCTTGCCACTACACCACACTCCTTTTTGTGTCATCTTTTACCCCTTTACTCTTAAAAGCCCAAACGCCAATTGCATCACCTGTTCATAAAATTAAAATTTCGAAGACTACCACAGATTTAACTTAAGTTTGGGCCTTCCAAAGGCCCACTAACCTACTAAAATATAAATTTTAACCAACAAGAACACACACAAATTTTAAAAATCACGGAAACACGGAAAACCCAAAAATTGGGGCGTTACAGAAATAATTATTTTTTTACTATTTTCAGGTCTACAGCATGATGGTATGATTGTATGAAAATTTCATTAAGAAATTTATTCGTTTGCATGCTCAATTTCATAAAAAGGTCTAAATTAAAAAAGGTGCAAAATTAGAGTTCTAAAGGCACTAAATAGCTAAAGAACATAAATGTATGAGTACTTAAATGGTAATTAAACCATTAATAATGATAATGGACAATTATGGAAATCATTAATGTGATTAATAAAGGTTATATGAGTAAATTAGTGAACAAAAACTAAAATAAGTAAAATAAAATTATATTTTTGTCATCTTCTTCACCTAGCCAAAATTCAAAGGAGGAAACAACACCATTTTAGGGTTTGAGCATTCAATGCTTTTTCTTGTGCATTGTAAGTGATTTTTGACTTGGTTTTTAATGATTTCTGTGTTTTTGTAGTTGTTGTAGCTTAATCTAGCTAGCTCAGGGATTAATTTGCAAAATTATTAAAGGCATAGCTTTTTACCATTGATGAATGTATATGTGTTTTGATATTTGGTGATAGAAAATGGATGGTTGTTGTTAGATAAACAACATTTGTTAAGTGATTTTGGTTGAAATTGCAAATTAGGGATTAAATTGATAAACTGTGAAAATTATGGTGAAATGTGCGAAATAATGAAAATTTTGGGCTACTATGTGTATATATATAATTCAGCTAGCATGGGCGTGAATTTGATGCTCCTAATGCTTTAATTTCATGTTTTATACTTAGTAGAGCATAGGAGAGCGAAAGGAACCAGAAACGGGCCAAAAACAGAGAAAATGGGCCAAAGTACGAAATCAAAACGGCCTGGACCTCCTTAGACGGGCAGACCACACTACCGTTTCAATTTGGTAGGCTCGAGCACGGCCTGAAGTAATCGCACACGGGTGTGTCCCTACCGAGCCCAAGTTGAGTCCAATTCGAAAAAGGCTAATTTTAAGGGCTCTTAGGCATTCCAAAGCCTATGAATACACCCTAAATGAGGAAGAAAAAGGACACACAGAATAGAGAGTAAAGAATTACTCCAAGGAAGCCAACTGATCCATCTCAGAAGCCGGATTCATTATCAAGACTGAAGATCTCTCCTCAATTTCCCCTTCAGGAGTTTTGGGTTTTCTTTATGTTTTGTACTCTTTATTATTCTGAGATGTTTTCTTATTTAGTTATGAACTAAATCCCCTAAATACCTAAGGGAAATGAAACCTAAGACGAATTTTGTTATTATTTTCTGAATTGTATGATAAAGATTTAACTTGTTCTTAATTATGTGTTCTTAATTCTTGTTGTTATATCCCAGGATACTGATTCAAGATAAGCTCCTATTCAGAGAAGGAATAGACCCTGTTTAAGAGTACATTTGTCATAATCAAGAGAAGTTGTTTGCGCGCCTAGACATAGGGTGACAAGATTTTGTCGGATTAAGGTGAAACCTAATAAGGGGATCCATAGATCGAGTTAATGCAACCCTAGGGTGTTAATTAGAGAAAGGTCTCAATTATTCAATCTAGGGATTAGACGTTATTAGTCTTGAATAAGGATAATAACATAACTTAGGGATCTTTACGGAACAAGTTAAATGAATAAATCATCCGATTCGAAGCCAGAATAACAAGTACAGTCTAGGTGGATTTTTCCTTAGGTATTGTCTTAATTCAATCGATTTTCCCAAAAAGCAATTCCCCAATTCTATTCTCTGTGAGTTCTTAGTTTAGATAATTAGTTAGTCAAAAACAAAACCTCTCTATTCTTAGGCTAGATAATAAAAAGACAGTCAATACTAGTACTTTTAGTTCCTTTAGGTTCGACAATCCGGTCTTGCAAAAACTTTACTACTGTTCGATAGGTACACTTTCCTACATCGCGATAATAGTTAGTTTCAAGAATGATTAATTATAAATATTTAAAACTTATCACGAAATCACGCAATCAGGCCCATAGTAGGTAAAATTGGCAATTTGATACTAAGTGATGGAAAATCATATGATTGCATGACTATGAATGTGATTGGGGCCGATGGGCCATTTGAATGTGATTGGGCCTAGTGAGCCATATGCATGTATGTAGACTTGTTTGGGCGTTGTAAGGGGTTTTTGGGCCTAGTATTTGATAACTGCTTAAACAAACATAAAACTTAATTAATTAATTAATTGCGACTGTGGATGAGTTATAAGGTTAAGGTGTGGCAATGGGTATATGCATGACTAGGATTGGATTTAGGGAGAGCTTGGTACTTAAGCGGTCTTAATAACCCACCTCCTCTTCTCTGGAATCTTACCTGGTGCATAGTAATTGTTCACTTTAGCCAACGAGGACTTGTTAACAGGCCAAGGTAAGTAATAAACCCATAATAAAGAGAAATTACTAAAATACCCCTAAGGGTGAGAATGACTAAAATACCCCTATGTGTTGAATGTAAGATTTATGGATGTTGCATGTGTACCTGCTGCATTCATATGATATTCTGTTTAGGTTGCATATGGGTTGGGAATTATGGAACGGAGGAAGTATGTGAGGATTGCATGGTTGCTTGACGACCATGGATCCACCAATGGCTTTTTAAGTTCAATATATGATTAGCAGCTTTGCTGCAACGTTAGGTAGTACTGCAACCGGGCTTCCATTGGAATGTATCGAATGGGTGGGTCGATATTTATATCCCCACATGGAGTGTAGCAGGGGATGGAGATGGTGTGTAGCAGTTGGATGCATGGGATTCGTGCATATTTGATTGCTTTACTTATGTTCTGATATTGAATTGGGCTGAGGCCCAAAAAGACTTGTTATTGCATGGTTTCCTATTTGCCGAGGGTTGTACACACTAAGTTTTCAAAAACTCACCCACTCTTTTATTTTTCTCAGGTGATCCTCAGTAGGTGGTTCGACGGTTGGAGGGACTCCGAGGTGGCCAGCTAGCAAGACAACTTGGACTTGTTTTCTTAAGCCTATAATTTCTAGTATTTAAAGTTATTTTAGTCCGTAATGTAATTAGGCCTTTCCTCTGGTTATTATTCAAGTTAGGATTATATTTATTATTATGCTTTATATTTGCTAGAAGTAGAACATGGTTTTCTTAAAACCGTAACTATTTTTAAATATTACGTTTCCGCAACTCAATTTTTAAATGAAAAGTTTTCAGAGATCATCTGTTTTAAATAAAGCTTTCGTAACTAAAAAGAGATTTTACAAAGTAATTATTATCATACAAGCAGGAATAGTTTTTCTTTAAAATACACCTCACTTTGAAAGCAACAAATACAATATTGGATTTTACTCAAGGTTTTTATTTCAAAGAAGGGTTTTCAATGAAAACAAGGTTTTCAATAAAACACTTCAATGTGACACGCTGGATCTGGCCATAATGTTTGAGCCGGGTTTGGGGTGTTACAGCCCATGTGCTCAATTCTGAGCATTCTGTTTCTCAAAATTAAGGTGCAATGTAATAGCTTGGTTTTAGCTAAATCGAAACAGTGGTTTTCAAACTAAAAATCCTAAGTCGTAAAATTATTTTAATATTATTTTTAGTGTTTACAGCATGTTAATTGATATGTGTGAAAATTTCATAATTTAATTTTACTGTTTGTATGCTTAATTTTATAAAAAAGACTTAATCGTGTAAAATGTAAAACTGGGATTCTATTTGTTAAAGTACTAATTTTCTATGGTTATTTAATTTTTAAATCCTTAAAGTGAAATTAGGCCACAATTAAATCTAATGGACGGTAATGGACAACCATTATGTGTGTTGTAATTTAAATATTAAGGTTAATATGGTAATTATGTTAATAAATGATAATAAAATAAAACAAAACATGAAATGGCCATGCATGCTCATATTTTGGCTGAATATTGAAGAGAAAAAGAACCATTTGAAAGCTTTTAAAGTTCGGCACTTTGAAGCTCAAATTGAGGTATGGATTTTGTTCGGTTTTTGATGATTTTTATATTTTTGAGATTGTTGTTTCGAATACTAGCTAGCCCAAGCTTGAATTTTTAAATTTGTTGATGTATTCGGGATTTGTCATTGTTGATAGCTTGATGTTTTAGTGGTTTGATTATGAAAAATAAATATTTGTTGATAGATTATTATGTTTAATTAAGTGATTTTTGATTAAAAAAATGCTTATTTAGGATTAAATTGTGAAAATTGAAAATTTAAGGGTCAAAATGTGAAATAAATGAAATTAATAGGCTGCTATGGACCTAGGGAGAATTCGGCCTAACTAGAGTTTATTAAAATTTTGAGTGTTTTGTGTTATTTTGAAACAAGGACTAAATTGAGAAAAATGTAAAATATTAGGGGCTAAAGTGAAAATGCCCATTTATGTGTTTGTGGATTGAATTCAATGAATATGGCATTAAATAAGTTAAATTTGTATTAATTTAGATCAAGAAAGGAAGAAATTGGATTTGGATCAGGGGAAGTCGAAAGTTGTTGAATAGTCGTTCCAGTCTATTCGTTTTCATACGAGGTAAGTTCGTAAGTAAACACTCCTTTTTGAATTCAATTGTATATGTTTATATCTATTGCCGAATTGATTAGTATTTATATTCATATTGCCGAATTGAATTGGGTATTTGATGATTTGTTTCAAGCTTGAGTTGATTGAATAATGAAGTCGTAAGCTCCAAAGGACCCTTAGGAATTGTATAGGATACTGGTGTCATAACGTTTGGACTTCTGATGTGTGAATTCGTGTAAGACCATGTCTGGGACATTGGCATCGAAGTGATAAAACATGTAAGACGATGTTTGGGACATCGGCATCACATATGACTCGTGTAAGATCCTGTCTGGGATAGTGGCATCGATATATGATAACATGTAGGACTATATCTGGGATGTGGCATTGTACGAGCTATGTATGTTATCCTAGTATCCTTATCAATTTCGAACGGTTCAACGGGAAATGTCGAAGTTAAATCGAATATGAATGTGAGTTAAATGAATCAGGTATGTTTAAAGTTTATATATATTCATGAAGAATTAAGGTATGTGTAATATTTAATGTGGTAATATGAAGTTATATGAGCTAGTTGAATGTATATGTGTAAGAGATTAGCTATAATTGGCCTATTCGAATTGAAATATATATGTCTATGTGATGATTTATTTGGTTATGGCTTACTAAGCTTTAAAAGCTTATTTTGTGCAGTCCTTCTCTGTTTTATAGATATATAAAGCTAGCTTCGAGCTCGGGGATCGTCAAGGAACATCGTCACACCACTGACCAATATTCGGTACTTTTGGAAATATGTAAATATGACATATGGCATGTATAAGCTAGTTTTGATATGTTTGGTTTTGAATTTGTATATATATACAGCCATGCGAAAAATGGCTTGATCATAATGTTAATGCTTGTGTGTATTTGGTCATGCATTAAGTTTATTTTGGAAGTATGTTTCATGGTATATATATTTATGGTGTTTGGTTATATGATTCGGTAATGAGAAATGATAAGTATGATATAATTCGGCTTAAGTGAAGTAAATATGATTGATTACGAAATGTGCTATATATGTGGTATTAAATTTGGCTTTGGTAATTGGTTCAGTTTGATAAGCATGTGATTTTGATAATGGTGCGACCTATTGAGGTTAGATTTGATGACCGAATAAGTGTCTATTTGAATGGTTGGACATATGAGGTTTAAACATGATAATTTGCATGTAAAATAGGTATGTCTGAATTATCAATTGTGCTCAAAAGGGTAAATTTTATTTTAATGAAATGGGTATAAATTTTATAGGTAATTTGATAGCCGAATAGATGAAGTGATGAATGGCTAGGTATAGGTAATTTTGGATCGGTTATTAAGTATGTGAGTTGGGTGTAATATGATTTGCTTATTTGTGACCGAATATGATTAATAATATTATAGTAAAATGCTTATGAATTGGTAATGAACAAGATATTATTCGACTAATGGGTAATGTTTGCTAATGTTTCATGTATGGATATTTAATAAGCTAAATGATATGTCTTGTTTTGACTTAATGAGTGAAATTGCATAAGTACATAGGTTGGTATGTTTGGTAATTTACTAATGAATTAGATGTTTACAAATGGATGGATTGATATATGCTGTGTATAAGAAATGAAACATTTTTTATGATTATTAAAGAGTTCGAATGCCATGATCTTTGGTCATAAGGTTTTACTATTAGAGTTATAAAGTATATGTATTATGATATGATGCATATTAGTTGGGTCAAATAGGTGATTAAATAAATAATATTGATATGTTTAAATTTTAAAGCATGTTTGGTTTTTAGTTGGTTAAGTGATCTATATGTGCGAATGTGATTTATATGATTAGGCTGTTGGTTACTATTCAAGTTTAAAAATTTTCGTGATTGAGTTAATATAATTTTGTGCATAATTTCAATTAAGAGACTGTTCTGAGTTATGTTTTGGTTGGTAATGCCTCGTAACCCTAATTCGATGATGGATATGAGTTAGGGGTGTTACATGAAGGGTACACACGGCCAAAACACATGCCCATGGGACAGGCCGTGTGTGACAAACGGCCTAGACACACGCTCGTGTGTCTACCCATGTGGACAAAATAAAGGCTATTTACCAAGCCATTTGCCACCCTTATTCACACATACACATACACCAATTCAATGGCACAAAACATAATATTCTTAGGCAACCAAAACACCCACAATTATGACCACCACTTGCCGATACAATAGCAACATCTATCATACTTACAACATTTATTATGCCCTTAATCAATTATGCAAATTTCACATTCATTAAGCCTCAATTTACTACTTTCAAGACATCTAATTGTACACAAATTTATCATCTCATCAATATATCACATTTCCAAACATTTCACATTCATGCTATGAATCACATTCCATCATTCACCAAGCATACCATGACCATATCACCAAAGACATCTGCACATATATGAATATACATTGGCTTACAACCATGTTAGCCAAAATAAGCCAATTTACACGGCCAAATATCAAATCAAGCCTTTGACAATTACAAGCCAATACATTGGTTAAAATCATAGTGACACATATAGCAAAATGGCCAAGTCCCTATACATGCCATACTTTCAAAAATACTAAGATCATTAATACCCAAAAATGAGAATTTGTTAGCGTGATTCGAATCTCCGACGGTCTCTGATCCGAGTTAACTTGGCGACACTATAAAACATGGAAAATAAATGGAGTAAGCTATATAGCTTAGTAAGCTCGTACGCAAGAAATAAGCAACCTTACCATGCATATAGCTTCTAAATATTATAACATAATTAAATGTAAATTTACCATAGTCTCATGATCATAACTCATTCCACCATAAAGCTTACCTCATATTCATCGTTTCAGGCATTTAATAAACATGGGCTTTATGTACATACCTGAACCATCTCGAAATGAATTTACACATATTTTCATCTTTGACAGGCCCGTGAACCACTCAGAATAATAATGTCGGATACTCGAGATTTTTTGCACACTAAGTGCCACATACGTAGCCAATTCTACCTCAATCTCATATCACATAATCACTCACTCTCGAGCTATCAACGGGCCTACTCACACAAGCTGTTAGTCAAGGTGTAGCTACGCGGTGCTGCTGTAACATCCTGATTTTCGGGTTTTTCGCGATTCTTGATATTTTAAGTAAGTTTCTAAAATTTGGTATGTGATTATGGAATTCATAATTTGGGTATGTAAATGGGCTTATGGAAGGCCCATGAGTTGGCCAAAACCCAGTAGAATTTTTAAATTTTGGACTTAGGAGTTAGGGGTTCTGGCTAAGTGCTCTTATATAAAGTTGTGGGTAAAATGTATCACAAAAAGAGCTTTAGTAAAGTGGAAAGGGTGAGCCACTAAGCTCCTAAAAAGGTGGCATGTGGAGTGTAAGGGAAGACATGGGATCGAGTCCCTGTGTTGGCAAATAAGAGTATTTATTTTTATGTGCAGGAAGGGTAAGTGTTGGAACCTAAGTGGATTCTGTAAGAGGAGAGTTGGATCAAGTCAAATACATAGATTAAGGAGGGATAAGGGGAGAGATTTTAGGGATGTGATATAGAGATAGAGTTGGCCGAATAAGGGAGATTGGAGAGGGGATTTTTGGCAGAGGGGTTTTAGGTGGGGATTTTCGGCTTTAGGGGCTAGGTGGTGCCGATTTCTCCTTTGGTGTGTAGCCTTTTTCTCTCTTTTCTTTTCCAGTCGAATCTACCTCCCTCCCATTCAGTTTTTCTTCCTTTTCCTTCGTTCGAACCAGCCCACTATTTCCCTCCATTCACCATTGTTTCTTTCCTTTATCTCTACTTCTGCTGAAATACCGCAAAAGCCGAAATCAGTAAAGATAGGAGGGTACTGATTCTTTGTGACCAGCAACCTTTTCTTTCCTTTTCAATTGTTGGCGTTCATTTCCTTTACCTTTTAGGCGTACGGGTTCAAGAGAAGAAAGACTGTGGTAAGTGCTCAAACTCTAAATGACTCCTAGAGTAACTATTGGCAAAAGCTGAAACCCTATAATTTAGGGAGGTGGCCGAATATGGGTATAGGTTTTTGGGGGTTCTTCTTTTAATATTTTTATGATTTCTATAGTGGAGGAGTAGCAAGGCGTAGTGTCGACTTGAATCATCTTGGATCTCCGGAGTGGCTAGATCTAGTCAATCAATATCGGCAAGGTAAGGTTCTTGAGGCCATTTTGGATGGTGGCCGAATGTGTAAGTACTAATATAAGATGGTTCTTGTTTTGGGTCAATTAATGGAAGCTGATTTATTAACGGTGGAATATAGGAGAAATCGTGTAGGAGATCTCGTCGAGGAATATCGCCAAACAGGTGTGTAACGAACCCTTTTTCATAGTTTAAAGCGATAAATGCCAAAAAGCCGAAATGTCGAAATTCTGGCATTTCGAGGACTGGTGAGCAAGCAAACGCTCACTAGTTAGTTAGAATCGATGAGATGATGATCGGGAACAATGGAAACGGTAAGAATGTGATCTTTGGCATTCTCGGTAAGTTGGGCCTCGAGGGGCCAAAGTGGGGCCCATTGGGCTTTCGGGCCCATTTGGGTAAAATTGGTAGAAAAGGAGAACCTTTTACATTGCGCATCGTGACTGATAAAACCGTTATGGAATATAGGCTAAATGGGCCCATTAGAGGTTTTTAGGCCCAATAACTCAATTTCGCTAAAAATGGGCCAGACTCACTGTTTGCACACATGAATTGTTAGTAACCGTTAATGAACATAGAAACCCTAATTTTTGGTAAAATTACAAGATTACCCTAATAAAATGAAATGACCATTTTGCCCCTAGGTAAAAATGACCATTATACCCCTAGGGTTTATGTATGAATTTAATACATGGGATTTTGATAAACATGGTATGTATGATATGCACATGACATGTATGATATGCACATGATATGTATGATATGCACATGATGTAATCATAAATGTATTGGGTTGGGTTTTTATTTGGATGGAGGAAGTGTAAAAGGGCTTATGCCCCAGTTATGATAAAGGGCTTATGCCCCAGTTATTAAAGGGCTTCTACCCCAGTTATTAAAGGGCTTATGCCACAGTTATTAAAAGGGCTTTTGCCCCAGTTATTAAAAGAGGCTAGGCCTCCAATTATATGATAAAGTAGCTATGCTGCCAGTGGAGAGTTATGGCGGGGTGGGCTGAGTTAATCCCCACATGGTGTGTTGGTTGGTACGGGTGGAGAGTAGCGGATAGTGGGTCGAGTAGTCTCCCCAAATGGGCTTGCATTCTTTCATTGACATTATATGTGATATTGAAATGGGCCTATGGGCCATACCGTTTACAGTAAAGGCTTCGGCCCAATAATATGAAATATGAAAAGGCTTCGGCCCAGTGTTATGAAATATGAAAAGGGCTATGGCCCAAGACATGTTGAGATTGGATTTGGGCTTAGGCCCAACAGTCATATTGTTTTGGGCTCGAAAGGGCTTGTTGCACACTGAGTTTCCAAACTCACCCCTTTCCTTAACCTTGCAGTGAGCCTTGATGTGGGGACTTGGGCGGAGGGATTCAGAGTAGCCACGGTGATCGCCTTTGGACTTTTAAATAAGCGTTGGTTTTCATTAAATTTCCTTTAATTATTATTTATTTTTGGGTTGTAATAAGGCCATTTTAACTTTCCTTTTATTTCTTTTTGGGATTATTTCAATTTTAATAACTTTAAACCTGGTTGATAATTATTCAAATGGGCTAGACTTAGGACGTGTTTTCAAAATGATGCTTTTTTTCAAAATAGCTCAACGCCACGATTAATCGATTTATCAAAGACGTCCACTTAAACAAATTTAAACTCGATATAACAAAGTGTGGCTATGGTTGTGGGCATGTCTAGGATTGAATACAATTTAAAACACTTTGGTGAAGAAAATTATTTTGATTTGAGAAGGTGATTAAAAAATAAGATTTTTAACTAAGTAAAATAAATAATTAGAAAATAAAAGTTCCAATGCATAATTTCAAAAGATGATTTTAATCAAGATGACATAATTGTGTTAGATTAATTGCATTTCTTAACTTAGAATTGTCAAACTAATGTTCATGTTGTTACGAATAAATTCTCGACAACTCGATAATTTGCTAACATATAAATCCATTTATCTCTTGACTATATCTCTATGTCAATTCAACCGATAAAACAAATTTTAATAAGGAAATGTGTTAATGCACATACATACTTATGAAATAAAAATAATCTCTTGTACATATGTCTATGCCAATTCAAACAATTAATTCAATCTCACAAGCACATAAAAGATCATGTAAGGTAACAATGTATTTCTACCTTGAATTGTCCACACGTTAGACACATGATCATGTGTCTTGGCCGTGTGTGACACACGGTCTGCCCATGGGTGTGTGATCCGGCCGTGTGTCCCCTGCACCCTAATTATGCAAAACAGAATGCTCAGTAGTAAACACACAGGCAGAGACACAACCGTGTGTCTCAGCCATGTAAAGGACACAGCCTTAGGACATGGGCGTGTGCCTAGGCCGTGTGAAGTCTGCACTTAATTTTTGGAATTTAATTCTCCACATGGTCTAAGCACACGGGAGTGTGACTTGGCCGTGTGACCTTATTTTGTTGATGACGTCATAGTCCGAGAGTTACACAGGCGCGTGTGACCATACGGCCTACCCATATGGACGTGTGACTCTCCAAAACAAGAAAATTTTCTAAGTGATGAAAGGATTCTGAAAGTTCTTGGTTTAGTCCCAAACCGCTTTTGATGTATGTTTTAGGCCTCGTAGGCCCTCATATGGGACAATTTGCATGTGATTGAAAAGTTTTTATTTTGGACGAAAGTTTTATAGCTTGGTTTTGTATGTTTCTTTACGTTTAAGTTTGGTAATACCTTGAACCCTGCCTCGGCGTAGAATACGGGTAAAGGGTGTTACACCAAGAATGTCCACTAACTTTATAAATGGTCTACTTACCATTTAAGGACCTTCTCTTTAAAGTTCTATAGCTATTAGATACCTTTAGCTATTAGAACACAACTTTTGCGCTTTACGTAATTTAGTCTTTTTTATGAAATTAAGCACTCAAACAATAAAATTTCTTAACAAAATTTTTACACAATCATACTATCATGCTGTAGACCTCAATTTAATAATAAAATAAATATTTTGACCTCATATTTGTGGTTTCAAAACAACTATACCGATTTGACTAAAAACGAGCTGTTACATTATGTACACATATCATTCAAATTAATCTCAATCATTCTTATGATAGAAAAAATTAGACTAAATGTTTCCTTATAAAGACATGTTAATCCCTACCAATTTGATTTTATTCCCTTATTCAAGATTAAGCTGCAATCATTAAGTTTAACTTATGCCTTCATATGTTGAACATAGCAATTTCTCTCCAGTAATGTAGGTAGCATAAAAACTTCAATCAATAGGTCTTTAACAAGGTTGTAATGTGGCTAGGCTAGGGGTAGGTAAAAGATAAATTTTGGATAAAAAACCTTAACTCAACTTCAATCAGACCTTCAGAATATTTACCTTCAATACACCAACTTACTTTGCTTTCACATGCTCTTTCGTACATATATTTTCTTTCAAGTACACATGCTCTTTTTGTTTTTTACAAGCATTTTGTTGTATGTACTACAATTTTTTGAGCATTCGATATTCTTTTCAATTCCCCCAAACTTATTTTCAAAGAATGTTCTGAATAGTACTGAGTCTAGTGTTTAGGATAATTTAAAGATAAATTAAAGAGAAGTGATGGCTAAATATTGCAAGGGTTCAAATAAAATAAGGCCATATAGTCTCAAAGTTGGGTTTCAAACGATAAAATTTCATTAATGTTGGCTTGAAAGGCTCAAACGGTCCAAAAACAGTTGCCTAAATCATTTTCAACTCTCCATGCTTCCTAGGATTTGGCCTAAAAAAACTACTAAGTCAATTATAAAGACTTAAACTTTCATGCATGCTTAACTCTCCTAAGGAACTAAAAATTTTATGGTACAATTTACATGCTTTATTAAAAATAAACTTATGTCATATTTCAGTTAACGTAACAATTATTGAAAAAATCAAACTTTAGCATACTTAACAAAATTTCAAATTTTTGAACAAAATATAACCTAATCATAACTAAAAGAAAATTTTATTTTAAGTGGAAATAATTTCAATGTTTTAGTCCCCTACTTAAGATGAACAATGTCCTTATTGTAAAAAGTTAATAGATACTATACACCAGGTAGGATTCTAGAAAATAGGATGTGAGTCTATGGAATTTATGATTAAAGTGTCAAACCCGTTAAGGAAGCATGTTTTAGTTGATAAGGTATGTAAGAAATGTCCTTTGATGATTAGAGATTATTGTTTTCTGGATGACTTGATGTTATTGCCGTTCGATGAATTTGATGTTATATTCACTATGGATTGGTTGACACTTCATGATGCTATAGTAAATTGTAGACAAAAAGTTATTGAATTGAAATGTGAAAATGGTGAAATTCTCAGGGTCAGATGAGTCAGATTGATTGCCAATTGTGATTTCTTCGATGTCTGCTCGAAAATGTATGAGAAAAGAATGTGAGGCTTATTTGGCTTATGTGTTGAATACGAAAGGATCTGAATCAAAAATTGAATCAGTGCCTGTTCTATGTGAGTATCCAGATGTGTTTCTGGAAAAGCTGTTACCTCCTATTAGGGAAGTTGGGTTTGATATTGAAGTGATGCCAGGGGCAGCACCTATCTCGATTGCTTCATATAGGATGGCCTCGACTGAGTTGAATGAACTAAAGCCACAGTTGCAAGAATTGACCGACAAGGGTTTTGTAAGACTGAGCTTTTCATTGTGGGGTGCTCTTGTACTTTTTGTGAAAAAGAAAGACGAATCTATGAGGTTATGTATAGATTACCGATTCCTTAATAAGGTAACCGTAAAGAACAAGTTTCCCTTACCAACGATCGATGATTTTCTTGATCAATTGAAGGGAGCCATAGTGTTTCCAAAGATAGACTTGAGGTCTGGCTACTATCAGCTACGAGTTAAAGAGTCGGATGTGCCTAAAACTACTTTTAGAACTAGGTACGACCACTATGAATTTCTTGTTATGCCATTTGGGTTGACGAATGCTACTGCTATGTTTATGGATTTAATGAATCGAATATTTCAGCCATATTTAGACAAGTTTGTCATGGTGTTTATTGACGATATTGAGACAGAACATGCTGAACACTTGAGAATTGTTTGGCGGACTTTAAGAGACAAACAGTTCTATACTAAGTTCAGTAAAAGCGAGTTTTAGTTTCGAGAAGTTGGATTCTTGGGCCATATTGTTTCAGGTGATGGTATCCGGGTTGACCTGAGTAAGATCTCAGTTATTGTTGAATGGAAACTGCCGGGGAATGTAACTGAGGTTAGAAGCTTTCACTACAAGAAAATAGACTTTTAGCGGCATTTTTTTTAGCCTTTAAGCGCCGCAAAAACTATTAGCAGCCTTTTCCCAAGCGCCGCAAAAAACGCCGCTATAGGAAACGCCGCCAAAATTTGCGGCGTTTATCTAAAAAAATGCCACAAAAGATCAAGACTTTTAGCGGCGTTTAATGGTGAAGAGCCACTATAAGTCATGGCTTTTAGCGGCGTTTGTTAAAAAAGTGTCGCTAAAAGTCATAGCTTTTAGCGGCGTTTGTTGGAAAAGCGCCGCTAAAAGTCACTTTTAGCCGCGCTTTTCCAACAAACGCCACTAATTTTGGCAGATTTAAAATATACATTTTTCACCAATATCCAACCCTTCCTACATTAAATCTAACCAAAAATAGCAAATATAGTTGGAGCTCATCATACTTTCTGCGCTGCTCTGCTACCATCACTACTACCTCTGCCTCCCTTGCTGCTACCGCTGCCTCCCTCTCTGCTGCCTCTACTCTAAGTTGTTGCTGGAGTTCTTCATATTTTCTTTGAACCTTGACAATTTTCTCAATCGTGTTCGCTTGTATCTGAGTTATCTGGTCTCTTAACCTCTGGACTTCAGCTTGAGCTTGACTCTTGGAAGGCATGTATTGCTGGGAGCCAAATCCAAAATATTGGGTCGGGGTAACACCAGATCCTTGAAATCGAACCCGACCGTACCTTTCAGGACCAAAAACTTTAGTGATAATTCTATTATCAATGTTCTCAAGATTAACAGAACTACCAGTCGAAGCAATCACTTCATACTCCGCCTTTTTCTCCTTTAGTTTCTCTTAAAAAATCAATTAAAGAGTTAGAAACGAAATATATAATAAAAAGGAATGCAACATAACTTAACATTATTTAAAACTACTAATGACGAATTAAACTATTATAATTAAACATTATAAATATTTATAATAAATCAAATTTTATTAAGTAAATATACCATAATTTCTCCAGCTTCGGATGTCATAGGAGATCCATCTTTCTTCCTATGTGTAATCTCAAAAAGCTGAAGGCGTCCAACTTTTTGACCAGACGAGACTTCCTACAATATAGTAGTAAAAATATTATTTAATAGTAGAAAGTTATTAATATTTGAAAGAATTAATAAATTCATAATACCTCGGCCTCAGCTACAGAAGCAAAACTTCTCGACCCTACCGTGTACGTGAATTTTTGTTTTTTCCTGTTGCTTGTTCCAACTCGCTCACAGTCCTACATAATGAAATTATTATTACGTATATAGTAAATACTATATATAAGAGTTTGGAAATACGTAATACCTCTCCTTTCTTTGAATTCTAGAATTTAACCGCATCTTCCCATTGGTACCTCAGCATTCCCGGTAGGACATTTCTCAATTTTTTCCTCGAGGCTTATGTCTTTCTTAAAATATAGTTTTTTCAAATTGCTTTTATGGTCTCTCCATTTTTTACCCAATGCCTTCTTGATATAGTCATCGGAGACCTCAAAAGCAAATCTCTCCTAAAAAAACACAAGTTTAGAATGTAAATATAAATAAAACTTAAACCAAAGTATTATAAATTACATTCACGTTTTGTCACCTTAATATTATTGAGAGCTTGATTTTGTTGCTATCAGGCATGTGATGCCATGATTCGTAGTTGATGGGCAACATATTGGCATTTCGTGATATAATGCCCAAATAACCTGCTAAAAGTCGAGCTTCAAATCCAACAGGCTTACCATGACTGTTTCTACTTACTTTGACATGTTAGACAGGATTTAAGTCATATAAATGTTTAAGCAGCGTATGTCCTCGACCTCTATGCGTCCCACCACTTTCAGCTGAAAAACGGTAATTGACAAATAAATCAATAATAAAAGTCAACACATGTAAAATGAACTTAACATTACTTTGAAATTCTCTAGGCTCATCAAGTGTCTCCGGCACATTCGAAGATCCAACAACTGCCTGCTGTTCACTATTTGCTTCTTCCGAATTTAGAGTATTCTGGACAATACTTAAATCTCATAATCTTCTTCTACGCATTTTTCCTGCAATACACATAAAATAGTTAAAGTTTTAGTAACAAATTACAACAATAATAGTACATATAAAATAGTTAAATTATATAACATGACCAAGATAAAAATTATAATATTACATATAATTAAAAAATCATAAAATCTTACTCCATCATTATTCATAAATATCTTCATCCACATCATGTCGAACCTATTGATGTTGTGTACTAGTACTAGGGATATTTTCATCTAAGTTTTGTTCTGGAAAAGGTAATGTTTCTGATCTTTCGACGATGTCATCTCTACTTCCATTACCCACGTCAAACAAGTCTCTAGGGATGTTCCGGAGTACAACATACCAACCCTCATCAGTTGGATCTTTCGAATAAAAAACTTGTTTCACTTTAGAAGAAAATACATATGGCTCATCCATCAATTGTTGTCCAGTGTGAATCAAGCGAGAGAAATTAACCATTGAAACCAAATTGATCTTTTTTAATTCTGCGAGCAGTATTAACATCAGCCCAATCACACCGAAATAAGACAACATTCCATCTGCCATAATAATCCAACTCAATAATGTTGGTAAGAATTCCGTAATACTCCACATTACCCTCAATCGGATTACTATCCCTAGCACTAGCATAACTTGTAATTGAAGAATTAACAACAATTCCACAATTTTGAGTTCTCCTCCTTCTCTCACGATATTTTGTATGAAATCTGTATCCAATGATGAGGAAGGCACTATATCTTTTTATTACTCTGTTTGGACCTTGGGAAAGCCATTTAATTTCTTCATTGACATCCCTTCCACTCCAAACCTATTGAATCGAAAGTAAATTGAGTAATTATAAATGTATTAAGTAAAAAAATTCTTATTTGATTAACTAAATTTCGCGATTATATGTAACTTATTAACTTCAGTTACATACCGTTTGGCTTAACCATTCATGAAAAGATTCTATGAATAACTTATTAATCTCTCGATGTTGTAATCTTCGAGAGCGTGCACGAGATCTCAAAATTTGTTTGTACTCACTATGTTAAAAACAAGTTTAATTGGTTAGAAGATAAACAAATCAAAACGACAAATATGTGAGGAAACTTTAGAACTTACTTGCGTAACGGTTCAACTGAATCATGGTGAAAAAGTACATATCGATGTGCTTGTATCCACGATATATCATCTAATTCTTCAATTTCAACTTTGCCGATTAGTTCTCCATAACTTTGGAATAAATAAGTTTCGGCCAAGTTATGATCATTGAGCCCAGCATTTCTACTTGGTCTATTCAATCGTGTTTCAACATCTTCTAAATCTGAAGAACAGAAGGTCATGCACTCTTCTGCCAAGTAGCCTTCAGCAATTGATCCTTCTGGATAATGCTTATTGCGACAATAAGACTTCAATTTGCTTAGGAACTTAAACACGATATACAATATTTATCAAAAGCTGTAACTAAATGTGTAGAGGAGAATGAATGAATACTTGACAAATAAATTAGCACCTTTCTATAGGATACATCCATCGATAAAAAATCGGTCCACCAAGTATTGCTTCGTGAGGGAGATGGATTACCAAGTGCACCATAATAGTGAAGAAGGAAGGTGAAAAGATCTTCTCCAAATTGCATAAAGTCAAAGTGGCTCAATCCTGTACTTTCTCAATTTCTTCAACATCCAAAACTTTGCCACAAATAGCTTTTATTATATTGGATAGTTCAATTATACAGGACGTCACATTTTTTGACATACAGCACCTTAAAGCAACTGGGAGTAAATCTTGCATCAAGATGTGGTAATCATGTGATTTTAATGAATATAATCATCAATATTTAAAACTCACACATCGAGATATATTTGATACATATGCATCTGGGACTTTTATATCCTTCAACACCATGCAGAACACCTCTTTCTCTTTCTTTGACATTGAAAAAATAGAAGACGACAATCGATATTTCCCATTCGGAATTACTTGAGGATGAAGATCACGCCGAATTTTCATGTCAATTAAATCAAGTCGACTCTGAAGATTGTCATTTGATTTTTCATTGACATTCAAAATTGTCCCAATTATGTTCTCACAAACATTCTTCTCAATATGCATAACATCAAGATTGTGGTGTAAAATGTTGTGCTCCCAATAAGGCAACTAAAAAAAATACTCCTTTTTTTCCACAAGTCCGCCTCATTAGGATCATCCTTTTCGTCAGATTCATCATTAGATTCATCCCTCGATCTTCTCTTTGTTTGCGTGTTAGGTGGTTGATTCAACTTCCCATAACTAAAGTTGATATCTTTTAACATCAATAAGATTTCAGATCTAACGGTCTGCTCAGGAACTCCTCTATACTCTTCAGTACCGTCAAATAGAGTCCTCTAAAATCTAAATTTATGATTTCCATCTAACCACCGACGATGGCCCATGTAAGAGAACTTCTTCCCATTATACAACCACTTCGAACAAGTTTGTGAAGCACAACAAGGACAGGCATAACGTCCTTTAGTACTCCAACCCGATAAATTAGCATAAGCCGGGAAATCATTAATTGTCCATAACAAAGCTGCACGTAAATTAAAGTTCTCCTTTCTTAATACATCATATGTCTCAACACCCGACCATAACTGTTTTAACTCTTCAATAAGTGGTTGCAAATAGATGTCAATATCATTTTCGGGACCTTTCTCTCCAGGGATAATCATTGATAAAATAAATGAAGATTGCTTCATGCAAATCCATGGAGGCAAATTGTAAGGCACAAGCATTATAGGCTAAGTACTGTATGAAGTACTCATGATTTTAAAAGGATTAAAGCCGTCAGCTACTAGCCCAAGCATCACATTCCGAGGATCGCATGAAAAGCTTGGAAATTTACTGTCAAATGATTTCCAAGCTAAAGAATCAGCAGGATGCCTTAATAATCCATCGTCGGTTCGTTGATCATTACGCCACCTCATAGAATCGGCCGTCTTTGACGGCATGAAAAGCCTTTGAAGTCTTGGTATTAGGGGAAAATATTGCAAAACCTTGACTGGCTTCTTTCTTAACTGTGCCCTACCTTTATCCGCATTCACATCTTATGTATTCCCATTCATCCAACGAGACTTACCCCAAACATGACAAGACTGTTGGTTCTTCTAATCACCCCAGTACAACATGCAGTCATTTAGGCAACTATGAATTTCATCGTACCCAAGGCCCAAATCTTTTATTAGTTTCTTCATATCTTGACAAGACTGGGGGATTTTTGTAAACGGAAACATCTCTCTCAGAAACTCTAGCAGCATTGTAAATGAGTTTCCGGTCCACCCTCCCAAACATTTTAAGTGAAATAGATGAACGCAGAAGGACAATTTCGAATATTTTGATCCCTCATAAAGTTCTTCGTTTATTTCATTAAGTAAATTGTAGAACTTCGCCGCTTCTTCATTTGGCTCCTCATCAGGTGCACTTGTTCCTGTTTCGTAAAAAACATTTCCACCAATATTACAATCATCGGATGCAATAAAGTCAGGTAGAAACGATTGCTCACAATGACTGTAGATATTAAATGCATCCTGCAACATACCTTCCATGTCATCTTGTCTAACATACTGGTGGTAATCAGTATCAGGATAAGTCAGATTAATCGCTGAAGAAGTTCGACTAGATGTACACTCTCCATGGAAAATCCATTTTTTATACCCCAGAATAAAGCCATCAATAATTACATGTTCGTAGATAACTTCACGAAAATGCCAATTGATGTTGTCACACCTCTTACACAGGCAAAGAATCATATTCTCTTGGCTTGCATTTTGAAATACAAAATTTAGAAAAGTTTGTACTCCATTTCAGTAGTCATTGCTTACCCTTGACAAATTCATCCAACCCCTATCCATTTCGTTGTTCTTAAACTCTAAAGTTGACCATAAATTGAGTTTACTAAAATAGATAATATATATCAAATATAAATTATCTAATGGGTGTAAACTAATTCAGCAAATGAGATTTTCGAGTGTATATTTATGTATTACGTAAGTTAAGTAAGTTTTGTAAGTTATGTAAGTTATGTTATGATATACATTTATGTAAGGTATGTAAGTTATGATATGACATATATTTATGTACTATGTAAGTTATGTAAGTTATGATATGATATATATTTATGTATTATGTGGGTTAAGTAATTTTATTGTTAATTTTATAAGTGATGAGTTTATATTAGAAAATAGTTTAGTAAATTAATAAATATGAGTAAAACATATAATTATGTTGTTTGATAAAAGGAAATATTGATTTTAAAAATTAATTATTTTTAATTTTAATTTTACTAATATAACATTTTATATTATTTTGAATTATTTTGAATAAAAGATACATATGATAATTGGAATATCTAATTTTCAAAAAAAATTATTTTAATGTTTTAATAAATAAAATCGATTTAATATGTTCTACATTAAATGATAAGTAATCAATAATTTTAAAAATTTTGAATTAAATAAAATTTATTATAATTATCAAACTCATTTTAAAAAAATTAAATATTGATTTTTTAATGAAATGAAAATTAATACTCGAATCAACAAACAACAAAAACAACAACAACAACAACAACAACAATAATAATTAAAGCTTAAAATAAAAATAATAGTTCGAATTAGGATGTTTGGAATTTAACATGCATGATGTATATAAATTTCAATGGTTAGATTATTAAATTATTAATTATATAAATAGTTACAAAAGTTTATTAAATTATTTTAATTTATATAAGGTCTTTCCTATATATACTATCTAATTTTAGTGATTTTTAAAAAAATAAAGAGTATTTTTAAAGATTATAGATAAGAAAAGTATTATATTAAAATAAATATCAAATAAAAACATTTTTATTATATCTTTAAATAAATTAAAGAAATTGAATTCATGTTAATTCCAAAAGGTAACAATTAAATACATTTAACTTTGGCATTATATTTATTTTTCATGTAATTTGTGTAAAATGTTAACATAACGTATAAATGTTATGAGCTAAATTTGTTAAATTATGACTAAATTAACAAAAGATATAAATAGTATGATTTAATTTGTTAAATCAATATCAAATTGATAGAATATATAAACTTAAGATCTATTTGTTTTGTGTAAACTATTTATGGAAAATAATTTATGAAAAATATATTGATTTTATGGAAAAGTTGATATTTTTTGTGTTTAAATGAATACAAGTTTTTCTGGAAAAACCTAAGTTCTACCTAACTACCATTTATCCTACGAACCAAGTTATATATGTTAACTATGTTAGAGTGAGAATAAAATGTCATAATCTCATTCATAAAATCTTCAATCTAATAGAAGCCACTTGATTGATATAAAATTCTTTTTTCTAGTTTCTTCCTAGAAACCGAATAGAGACATGTTAAAAGCAAAAGAATTCTAAAGTTAATAACACACATTGGATCGGCAACAAAATTATTATCAACAATAAATACTTCAAAGAAAAAAACAGTCATGGTAAACCAAAAAAGACTAGTTTCCCAAATATCTTAAACAACAAACTAAGAACCTTCCAGACATCTCAACAGTAGTTTTTCTTTCAATTTTCTAAATGAAATTCAAGAACGAGGATTTGTTAATATAATAAATAAATAAATAAAAGTGGTAATCCTCATATTAGTGTTCAACTTTTTTACCTTTATTTGATATAACAAATGGGGTTTGGACTTCTAGCCCAAGTTCTAATGTATGCTTGCAAATTCCCAAACTATGATGATTCTAAAATGTGTAATGTGACAGCCATTCAATTTTTTACCAACACAAATGACTAAAGAGATCACAAAGGGATTTGACAGATACCAAGAAACTAAATGTAAAGACATCATAAATTGATAAAAGGTAAGTATTTCATGGTAATGTCTACCAGAATTGCTTGAGACTGCTTTGAAGAGATAGCTTTGGGAAAATTCATTAAAGTTCATTACGTTTTACATTTCAACGTTTTCTTTCAATAATATCATTTTAAAGTTTAAAACTAGCTTTATTTTTTTAGTGTGCAATTTGCTGATAAAATTTTCAATATTTAATATAAGATAAATCTCTTCTACTTAAAAGAGTTGAATGGACCTACTGTGCCATAAATAGCATGGTGGAATATATGCATGGATATGATGATAATATTTCTGCTACAATAGGGACAAGAGAAACAGTTTTGTAAATATACATACCTCTTAAAAATTGTAAATTGGATGGTAGAGCCGATTAAATTGGATGGCAATTTAAATTACACCTGCAAATAATGAATAGGCACGAAATTGAAAAATAATCTAAGGATAAACAAGAATAGTAATTTAAAAAATGAAAAAAAAAAGATTAACTAACCTTTTGGCTATCTAGGTTTTCTGTGTATTGCTTTAGTGTAGGAAAAGAGTAGCAAATGCAGGTCCTGATAATTTGATGCCAAACTGATACAAAATAGCCACTCCAATGGGTTTTCTATGCCTGCCCTTGAATCACCTACAACACCAAGGAAACAGAAATGTAAAAATTAGGGTTTGTTTAAACAAAAATGTGGGGTTAAAAAGATCCAAATAAATCAAGCTAGATAGACTATATATACAATCAGATAAGCAACAAGGATTCAAACCAAAAGGAAAATGAAGTAGATTTTTTAGGAGTAAAACTCAAATGAAGACCACCGGATTAGTTTCTAACCAAAGTTTAAACTTATTAATATTTGAGTGACCACGAGTGCAATTCACCCAAATTTTTATAAATAAAATTATTTGCCACCGACATCAGATAATAGGTAAATACAAAACGAGTTGTAAAAGGAAAATCAAATTATTTGCTAGTTATTGACACTGGAAATTTCATATAGGCAGTATTCAAGTTTTGTACAGGTTCAGATTTTGCATGTATATTATAGTTTGAGTGAGCTTCCATTCGAAAATACTGTTGCAGAAACTTAATGCAGCAATAATAAATTCAGCTAGGTCCCTCCTTTTTTGGAACTTATATATCAGAAAATTATTAACAACCCTTTACAATCTAATAAAGATACATGCATATACAACATTACATGGAAAGATATAATGTCTTGTTCCAATGTGAACCAGTTTACTCTTCTGGTCAAGTATTGTGACAGAACACGCAGTTATTGAAGCCTCATAGAAGCTTACCGCAACAATGAAATTAGTTCAAAACAATAAACGCGAAGGGCCCAAATTGATTAAACTACTAAACCAACATTATCTATTACAAAATTTACAAGTGGAAGGAAGGTTGAGTGCTGAGCATTAACAACAGAAAGCGTTAACAATAGAAATCTGCGTTCCCTGGGTTTCTATTAAAATAAACAACAGAAAGTTTTGAAAGAGGAGAGACATTTACCGATTGACTTCAATAGCAAAGACCGACGACGACGCAGCAGAGGGGTTAGTCGAGGCGATGCATCAGTGGTAGGGTCAGCGTCTTCACCAGCGAATCTATTGAGATTTAGACTTAGGGAAAATTTAGGGATTTGGAGGGAATAACCTAAATTGGGGAAATTTTCCTACGGGAAAAAACAAGAAGTATTAGGGAAGTGAAATGGGGTAAAACGAAAGAAACCAAAACGACACAGTTTTGGTATAAACAAAATGACATTTGCGGCGTTTATAAAGAAGCGCCAGTAATTCAGTTTTTTTGCGGCATTTTTAAGTTAGCGCCACTAATTCCTAAACCGCGCCACATAAAACGACGTAGTTTCCATTCAGTTTCTCATATTTTTAGCGGCGTTTATAAGATAGCGCCACTAAATCACTACCCCTCCAAATAAAATGACGACGTTTCCATACAATTTCTCATACTTTTAGCGGTGTTTATGACCTAGCGCCACTAACTCCACTGTCCGTCCAAGTAGAACAACACCATTTTCATTCAACTTATCATATTTTTGTGGCATTTTTTAATAAGCGCCACTAACCGTGCCACTTAAAACAACGGCGTTTTTATTCAATTTCTCATATGTAAAGCCAATACGGTGCTGTTTTGTTTAAATTTAAATGGTTTTTGTGGCGTTTTAGACTAAAACGTTGCTAATGCCTTTGATTTAAACACAAATTTTTATAAGTACAATTAAGCCCAAAACCAATAGACTAAACCCTAATACCCTAAACCCTATAGGCTAAACCCTAAACCTAATACCCAATACCCAAAATCCCTAAACCCAATGCCCTAAACCTTATAAACTAAATCTTAAACCTAATACCCTAAACCTTGAACCTAAATTCTAAACCTTGACCCCTAGTTCCATAAACCCTAAATCCGTAACCATAAACGTCAAGATTCTTATTGTTTGTTTAAACCTTAAAATAATTTGATTTTTTCTCATTTTTATCATTACTCCTTACCATAAAACTATAATACTTTAATAGGCCCAATCACTAAACCCATTAATAGTCAGAAAGAACATAACTATTGTTCAACTTTTTGCTAACCATAATTTAAGTGAGATAATTATTAATTTCGAAAAATAATTTTCATAAACATAAATGTAATCTTCTAATATATGTTGGATTGATATTTCGATATATTAATAGCCTTCCATTTGCAAAATGCATCATTTTGCCATTTCACTTTTTTTTCCTCTTTCATTATTTGTTTTTGTTTTTTCTTTTATATTAATATCTATATACACATTAATATTATATTAATTTTTTTAATATTTTAGGGTTTTTGATTTAAGAGTTTAGGGTTTATATTTAAGGTTTGAGATTTAGGGCCTAAATTTATGGGTTTAGGGTTTAAGGGTTAGGAGTCGTGGTTAATGGGTTAGGATTTATGGGTTAGGGTCTAGTGTTTAGAGTTTTAAGGGTTTAAAGGTTTAGTGGTTTAAGGGTTTAGTGCGTTAGGGTTTAGATAAAATCATAACATTAATTTTAATAGCTTGGTAACTTAAGTTATCAAATTGTAACTTTTCATAATTAAGTAACTAAAATGAAATTAACTTTCCCATAACTAAGTGAATGGTGTAGTTAATTTATATTTTTATAAAGTCGATTTCAGATATGATCAAATAAAATAAAATAAAAATAAAAATAAAAATAATACTTTATTTAATTTGTTATAATTTGGTCCTATCTAAAATAGATAGTTACCTATCCATATCAATCGATACTTTTTTATTTATTTTTCAATAAATAATTTGTTATATTTTAATATATTAAAATTAAAATTATCTCTTTTACAACTAGATAAGAGATTATTTAATATATAAATTAAAAATACTAATTAATCTAAACCTTAAACCTTTAACTATAATCTCTAAAACCCTAAATCATAAAACATAAACCATCAATTCTAAACCACAACCCTAAACCCATATTAAACCCTAAACCTTAAAATAGTTATTGAGCTTTAGCCGCTAATACTCAATCTATTGCAGCGTTTTTGACAAAGCGCCGCTAATGCCATTATTAGCGGCGCTTTTTAAAAAAACGCCGCTAATGCAACTAAATCTCAAAGTAAAATGACGTCGTTCTGCTTAATCTTTTAGCGGTGGTTAATCAAAAACGCAGCTAAAGTTTAATCTATTGCGGCGTTTTTGATTAAGCGCCGCTAATGCCACTAAAGCTCAAACTAAATGATGTAATCTTTTAGCAGCGTTTCTAAAAAACGCCGTTATAGGTCGACCTTTAGCGGCATTTTTTAAAAAACACCGCTAATACTCTATCTATTCACTTTTTAGTGGCTTTTTCTAATAAAATGCCGCTAAAAACCTATTTTGCTGTAGTGTTTCTAGGCTTGGTTGGTTATTACAGACTGTTCGTTAAAGGATTTTCGATAATTGCTACTCCGATGACAAAGTTGTTACAGAAAGACGTAAAGTTTGAGTGGTTAGAAATGTGTCAGCAAAGCTTTGGGAGATTGAAGATGTTATTGACTGAAGCACCAATTTTGGTACAACCCGAGTTAGGTAAAGAATTTGTGATTTATAGTGATGATTCCTTAAATTGTTTGGGATGTGTACTTATGCAAGAGGGTAAAGTCGTAGCTTACACTTTGAGACAATTGAAGGCTCACGAGAAGAACTATCTGACACATGACTTAGAGTTGATCGCCCTAGTGTTTACTTTGACGATTTGGCAACATTATTTATTTAGGGAGAAATTCTATGTCAATACCGATCACAAGTCTTAAGTAGATGATGATTCAAAAGGATTTGAACTTGCGGCAACGAAGATGGTTAGAACTGTTAAAAGACTATGAGCTTGTGATTGATTACCATCCGGGTAAGGCAAACGTGGTTGCCGACACTTTGAGTAGGAAGTCATTGTTTGCCTTGAGGGCTATGGATAAATGGCTTACTTGGTTCGATGATGGTTCAATTCTAGCTGAGTTGAGAGCTAGACCGACTTTTCTTCAACAGATTTGTGATGCTCAGAAAGTTGATAAAGAGTTGCAAGCTAAGATAATTCAATGTGAGTCTAGCAGTGAACCATATTTTCTGAGGGACTCCGATGGTTGTTTGAGATTCCGTGGTAGGATTTGTGTTTCAAAGGACATTGATTTGATTCAGAATATTTTACATGAGGCACACAACAGTTGTTTGTCAGTTCACCCAGGCAGTACAAAGATGTATTATGACTTGAAGAAAATGTATTGGTGGAATGGTATGAAAAGAGATATCTCAAAATTTGTATCGAAATGCTTAGTTTGTCAGCAAATAAAGGCTGAACACAAAGTTCCTTCAGGTTTACTTCAGCCCATCATGGTTCCAAAGTGGAAATGGGATTGGATTACTATGGATTTTGTGACAGGTTTGCCTTTAACTCCGAGAAAGAAAGATGTCATATGGGTTATTATCGACAGATTGACTAAATCGGCTCACTTTATCCCAGTATGTACCGATTACTCACTTGATAAGTTAGTTGAATTGTACATTGTAGAGATTGTTAGACTTCATGGAGTACCTATATCGATTGTATCAAATAGAGATCCAAGGTTCACTTCACGATTTTGGAAAAAGTTATAAGAAGCTTTGGGAAGAAAGCTAAATTTTAGCACTGCTTTTCATCCACAGACTGATGTTCAGTCTGAATAAGTAATTTAGATCTTGGAATATATGCTCTGATGTTGCGTATTGGAATTCCAAGGTAGTTGGGAAATGTACTTAGTTGGGAAATGTACTTACAGTTGGTGGAGTTTGCCTACAACAACTGATATCAGTCGAGTTTGAAAATGGTGCTTTCGTATGGGCGTAAATGTCAAACACCCTTATATTGGACTGAACTCATAGAAAATCAAATTTGTAACACCCCAAACCCGGCCCAGACGTTATTGCCGGATCCGATATGCCACATCGAAATGTTCAAAACATTTCAGGTTGTTGTTCTAAAAAAAACTTACTTAGTGTTTTAAAAGACAATTTTACTGGAGGTTAAAGTGAATGGAAGCTGCGCACCGGGTAGGAAACCAGAAAAGAGGAGGTGAGTCCATCGGACTGCTTAAGTACCAAGCTCCCTTCGGATCCAATCCTAGACATGCACACCGCTTGTATACTTTTAGGTTACCAAGGTAATTATGTTCGTTTTAAAAAAAATATTTGAATTTGGAAAATGTTATCATAGCGGAAGCCTTGCTTGTAATCGTGTTACGTTGAAATCAATTTATGTTTTTGAAAGCACGTCTTAGATCCACCCAATTTTGATAGTGAAAATAAATTAGGTTCGTCATAATAAAATATAAATCAAAACCATAAAATAATTGAGCGGCCTTATTACATTAAAAAAACCAAAACCATAAATGAAAATAAAAGGACGTCCAGTTCATCTGAAAGAAACCAAATTTGCAGACTCATGTGGCCACTCCGAATCCCTCACAGCTCCAAGCCCACTATGGTTGGGGATCACCTATGTGGATGAAAAAGAAGGGGTGAGTTTTTGGGAAACTCAGTGTTTAAGTTAACCCAACCATAGCCTATATCAGCTCAAACCACAAAAACATAATCAGTTGGCCATAGCCCAGAACAGAAGTTAGGATAGAGCCCATAGGCCCATAACAGGACAGAATAGATATCACATGTTATGCAAAACCCAAACCCATCCAACCACATGCACCCCCATACCAACCTTTCACCATGTGCGAAGAGTACTCAACCCACCCAACCGCAACACGCCACAGAAATATGAAGCATGGCTGCCAGAACAGATAATGTGACAGAGTCACCAGAACAGATAATTGTGGCAGAGCCACCAGAACAGATGTATGTGGCAGAGCCACTAGATCAGATAATTGTGGCATAGCCACCAGGACGCTTCCTCCATAATATAACCCATGTCCCCATGCAACAGATATACAATCATGGCATACATCATACAGAATTGAATCATCATGCTTTTCAGTCAAAAGTAACCCTAGGGGTATAATAGTAATTTTTGCACCTAGGGGTATATCAGTAATTTCCATACATAGAGGTATTCAAGTAATTTAACTATTTTAGGCTTTCCATGCATATTTCTACTATTTACGTACTAACAGAAACACTTATTGCGCATACTTACCGAATTGGGCCCCGTTGGCCCATTAACCCGATTTCGGCCTGTTAAGCCCAAAATATCATTAATGCACGAAATTGCACGTACCACAGTTTTATCACTTTAAATTACCAAAAATATTAACCCACTTATCTTACGAGCATTCGCACACTCGCAAGTTCCCAAAATACCGATTTTTTGGCATTTCGGCTTTTCGGCTTTCGCCGATCTAGTCTATGAGAGGGTGTCAGTTACACACCTGTTTGCGACGATTCGTTGACGAGATCCAGGCACAAACTGTCTACAATCATATTACTACCACGTTAATCTAACTACCGAAACGAACTACATATTAACCCCTTACCCTATTCGGCCAACAACCCCTTAGGCACTAGCAATCCTACCTTTGCCCAAGCTAGCGACTAGATTTAGATCCAGTTGTTCCCATTGTCCAAGCCCATGATCATCATCCTCTAGATCACACTATCATCAAGATAAAACGGTTATCACAACCCGTTAGGGCTACAAGTCCAAAACGACAGCCTCCCTATCCTTTAGGGATTTCGGCTTTTTCTAAAATACGAAATAAAGACTAGGTTGAAAAGACTTACCACTGATTCCTTCAGTCAACAATTCCCCCTTAATCTCCACTCAATTCTAATGCTGATCTAAGCCCTCAAATGATAGCAAAAGCTGAGCCTTTAGTGATCTCAATATTCGACTAAGTCCCTAGGAGTGGAATTTTCGGCTTTTCTCTTGTAACTGTGTAACGAAGGATGAAATAGGAGGGTTTTGCTGTGGTCTTGTCATAGAAACTTGAAGTTTAGAGAACTAAAGAATCGGTCAAGAATGATGAAAAAGATGAGAGAATTAGCTAGGAGAAATCGTCACAGAAGAAAGTATGGTTTTCGGGATTTCGGCTTTTTATGGCAAATGGCTATGAGGGTTTAGGATCGTCTGAAATAAAAGATGGAGATGAACAGGAAGATAGAGAGATTCGCCTATAGAGAAAAGAAGAAAAATAAAAAGTTGATGGAGAGAGAATAAAAAGAAAAGAAGAGGAGAATAGTCAGGAAATGGCACAACTTACCGCTAATGCCGATTTTATACTGGCACTTAACCTAGCCGAAATTTCCTATGCTAGAGGCCCTTGGCCGGCCAACTCTTGCTCCTTGATTAGCTCCTAAATCTTCTCCTTTATCAGCTCCTAAATCCTCTCCCTTACCAGCCCCTAAATCGTCTCCCTTATCAGCTCCTAAATCTTCTCCTGACAGCCTTTCATTTCAGTTCCACTGCTTACCTTTTCTGTACATAAAATTTAATATCACTAATTTGCTTACCTTGCGACTCGAACCTTTTTCTCCACTTGGTCATCCACACGCCACCTCTAAAGCCCCCAAGTGGCGTCACATGCCAACTTACCACAGCCTTTCCTGTGCTTTAATTTACCCAATTAATACTTTAGAGCCCAGTTAATCCAGAACCCTTTTTTCCTATGGGTTAAAATTACTTAAAATTACCGGATTTTAGCTTAAGCTTGGGCCTTCTAAAGGCCCACTAACATAATTAAACCTACTTCCACGCAGATAGAACACAGAAAATTTAAATTTGCCAACATACACAGAATTCCCAAAAATTGGGGCGTTACAACTCTACCCTCCTTAAAGAAATTTCGTCCTCGAAATTTACCTGATCTAAACAGATGAGGGTATTGCTGTTGCATCGCCTCTTTCGGATCTCAAGTAGCTTCCTCTCTGCCATGATTACGCCAAATCACTTTCACTAACGGGATAGATTTCCTTCTGAGAACCTTAACATCTCATGCCATCAAAGGTCAAATCAGTCTGAACATCAATTTCTGCTACTGGCACGACATGAGTAGGGTCAGAGCGATAACGCCTTAACATGGAGACGTGAAAAACATTGTGAATCCTGTCTAGCTCTAGAGGCAAATCCAATTGATAAGCCACAGGGCCTACTAGCTTCAAAACCCGATAAGGCCCAATGAACCGCGGACTCAACTTGCCCTTCTTACCAAACTGTAATATCTTCTTCCAAGGTGAAACCTTTAAGAAAACCATATCACCTACCGAGTACTCAATCTCCTTACGATTAAAATCTGCATACGAATTTTACCTATTAGAAGCTTCCTTTAATCGATCCCTAATTATTCTGACCTTATCCTCAACATCAGCTACAAATTCTGGTCCAAAAACTTGACGCTCTCCTAGTTTAGTCCAACAACTAGGTGTACGACACTTCCGTCCATACAGTGCTTCATACGGTGCCATTCAATACTACTTTAATAACTGTTATTATACGCAAATTCTGCCAATGGCAAGTAATCCTCCCAACTACCTCGAAAGTCAATCACGCATCCTCTCAACATGTCCTCCAGAATCTGAATAACCCTTTCCGACTGACCATCAGTTTGGGGATGGAAAGCCGTACTAAAGCTCAATCGCATCCCTAACGCCTCATGCAACTTTTGCTAAAATCGAGATGTGAATCTGGGATCCCGGTCAGAGATAATCGAAACTGGGACTCCATAAAGTCGCACAATCTCCGCCACATACAGCTTGGCTAACTTTTGAAGTGAGAAGTCAGTACGTACAGGTATGAAATAGGCTGATTTGGTCAACCTATCCACAATCACCCACACCGAGTCTTTCTTCGATGGTGTCAAAGGCAACCCACTCACAAAGTCCATGGTTACCCTCTCCCACTTCCAAAGTGGTATCTTCACCGGCTGTAATAGTCCAGAAGGTAATTGATGCTCAGCTTTCACATGTTGGCATGTCAGACATTTTCCTACGAACTCTATTACTTCTCGTTTAAGTCCAGGCCACCAGTACAATTCTTGCAAGTCGTGATACAATTTATTCCCTCCAGGATGTATAGTACAAAGCCCCCTATGAGCTTCCTTCAATATTGCCTGCCTCAAGTCAGAGTCCTTCGAAACACAAATTCTTCCTCGGAAACACAGAACTCCTTCGCCATTTAACCCAAGCTCAGAAGTTTCCCCTTCCTTAACTTGTTGAAAGCGAGCAACCGAAGACTCATCGTTCAACTGCTTTTCCTTAATCTAATCCACCCAGGTTGGCCTTACTAGCAACTCAGCCAACAGACTTCCATCATCATACTGAGACTCGACGGAAAACATTGCTCTCGGATCGACATCTGAGTTCTCGGCTTAGAGCGTCGGCTACCACATTAGCCTTGCCTGGGTGATACTCGATCGAACAGTCATAATCCTTAAGCAACTCAACCCATCTCGTTTGCCTAAGGTTCATCTCCTTCTGAGTCAACAAATACTTAAGACACTTGTGGTCTGTGTATATAATACAACTTTCTCTGTACAAGTAATTTCTCTAAATCTTAAATGCAAATATCACTGTCGCCAACTCCAAACCATGAATAGGATAGTTCCCTTCGTGAGTCTTAAGCTGTCGTGATGCATACGCAACCACCTTACCCTCTTGCATTAACACACAACCCAAACCTACATGTGATGCGTCACTGTACACAGTAAAATCCTTTCTAGACTCCGGCTGAATTAACACAGGTGCTTCAGTCAGAAGTTTCTTTAATTTTTCAAAAGCTTCATGCTGGGTCTCAGTCCATACAAATGATACTCCTTTCCTTATGAGTTTTGTCAGTGGTGCTGCCATCACAGAAAAACCTTCTACAAACCTTCTGTAGTATCCTACCAATCCTAGAAAACTCCGTATTTCTGACACTGACCTAGGCGGCTTCCACTCCAAAATCGCTTCAATTTTCCGAGGATCCACCTTAATCCCCTCAGTAGAGACCACATGACCTAGGAAGGTTACTTCCCTCAACCAAAATTCACACTTGCTAAACTTTGCATAAAGTTCCTTCTCCGTTAACACTTGCAGCACTATACCGAGATGCTCATCATGTTTCACTTCCGTTTCAGAATATACTAGGATATCGTCAATAAAGACAACAACGAACTGATCCAAAAATGGTTGGAACACACGATTCATTAGATCCATAAATGCTGCAGGAGCGTTCGTCAGTCCAAATGGCATAACCAGAAACTCGTAATGACTGTACCTAGTCCTGAATGCCGTCTTATGGACATCTGCCTCCTTGACCCTTAATTGATGATATCCAGATCGAAGGTCGATCTTGGAAAATATAGACTCTCCTCTAAGCTGGTCAAACAGATCATCAATCCTTGGCAGTGGACACTTATTCTTAATCGTCAGTTTGTTCAACTAGCGATAATCGATGCACATCCGCATCGTACCATCCTTCTTTTTCACGAATAACATCGGTGCTCCCCATGGAAACACACTTGGCCTAATGAAGCCCCTATCCAACAACTCCTGAATTTGTGCCTTTAACTCCACTAACTCCTTCGGTGCCATCCTATATGGTGCGATGGACACGGGCGCCGTTCCAGGCAACATGTCAATTCCAAACTCAACTTCCCGGTTCGGAGGCAATCCTGGAAGCTCTTCCGAAAAAATATCTTGGAACTCCTTTACGGTCCTAACCTTATCCACTGTTAATCCCTCCTCTTCCGACTGACTTACAAATGCCAAATAGGCCTCACAACCCTTCCGAATCCACTTTTCGGCTCTTAATGCTGACACCACATTGGACAAATAATCCCTATGTTCCCCTATCACCATAACCTCCTCACCTTCCGCAGTCCTTAACACCATTCGCTTAGCTGCACAATCCAGAGTCGCCTTATGCTTAACAAGCCAGTCCATTCCCAAAATAAGGTCAAATTCCCCGAATGGTAACTCCATTAGATCTCCAGGGAAAGCCCTACCTTGAGTTTCTAAGGGTACATCCCTATACAGTTTTTCTACCCTAACCGAGTGACCCAAAAGACTTAGCACAGATACCCCACTCACAATCTTCTCAGAGTGAACACCCAACGACCCAGATATGGCACATGCTCAATAAGAATGAGTAGATCCAATATCCACCAAAGCAGTATACGGCATGCTAGAAACCAAAAACGTACCCGTTATGACGTCAGGTGCGTCGCCCTCCTCTCGATGACAAGCTGCATACACCAACGCTGGCTGTCGAGCTTCAGCGTTTATGGCACCCCTGCCAGGTGCCCCTCGACCTCGACCATTTCCATTTCCATTCCTACCTTGACCACGTCCTTTCGGTGGTTGTAGTCCACCCCTCATAGGTTGAGCAACCCTCTGTATCGCAACCTGAGCCTGATCATCTCTCTGAGGACAATCCTTAAGTCTATGCTCCATAGATCCGCATCGGAAATAGGCACCGGAATGTTTCCTACACTAGCCCAAATGTAACACCCCGTTCCCGATACCGCCGCCGGAGTCGGGCACGAGGGGTTCTCAGACCAACTCTCATGTGTCACACAGACTATTTTTCACATTTCCAGTCCAGCTGGCAACTGCGTCACTGTCACCTTAAAAGTCATATCTCGAGTTCCAGAACTCGAAAATCAGTTCCGTCAATTTTCCCTGAAACTAAACTCATAATCCCATCTACAAATTTTTTTATAGAATTTTTGGTAGAGCCAATTAGTACAGTTTATTAGTTAAAGTCACCCCTGTTTCAGAGTTCGACTACACTGACCTTTGCACATTACGACCTGGATATCATCTCATACAGAGCTCCAACGCTCATGCCGTTTGTTTCTAATGAAACTAGACTCAAAGGGGAATCTATGCATATAAGGCATGACTCCTAATTGTTTCTGGATAATTTATGGTAAATTTTCAAAGTCGAAACAGAGGATCCAGAAACCGTTCTGGCCCTGTCTCACGAAATCTCGAATATCTCTTAAAATACGGCTCATATGGTCGTTTCGTTTCGTCCATATGAAAATAGATTCATCAAGGTTCAATTTCATAATTTATTCACTATTTAATTCTACTTCTACTATTTTTAGTGATTTTTCCATCTCACCTCACTGCTGCTGGCAGCATCTGTTACTAAAGCAAACAATGACTATTTCATAATTCTTCCATGGCCAACTATTTCATCATACATAATGTAACTATGGCCACCTTATCAAAATTAAGGTTTCTAAGGCTCGTGACCATAGGTTTTAGAATCACACTCAACCGACCACATAGGCCATTTTCGCATGGCTTAAAGTTTACAACCCACAATTCAACAAAACAAAATAGCCTATACATGCCAAATGTTCTCCTAGTTCAACTACGAAGACAATACCAAAAGATTTCCAGCCGGTGTGATGACTTCAACGACGGTTCCGAGCACGCAAACGATACGAGTCCAAGAGACCTAAAATGGGTGACAAGAAAACACCGAGTGAGTTTATAACTCAGTAAGTCATAAGCATTCATCAACCAACCATTAATAAAATTATCACAACATGAAACGATAAACGAGGCTAGGTACTCCATCCATATCGAAACTATACCATAATTCCTCGGACCTTTCGGTTCAATCTCATACCAAGCCATACATCCACATTTCATATTCTATACAATAAGATATTTGAGGCATTTTCACACACCAACTCATTTTCACCACAATCATACAATTGCAATCATCACATAGATTTAAAGCTTACCAAGCTCAACCCCGAGCATGAACATATTGCCTATTCGTCATGAGCTCAAGGTACTTACCGATCCGCTGTCCGGATTAACTCGATAATGTCGCACACTCGGTGCCAATTGTAATGCAAGAGCATATAGTGAATCCGCACACTTAGTGCTATATATTTTCAGCTCGCACACTTAGTGCTATATAATTTTCAGCTCGCACACTTAGTGCTATATATTTTCAGCTCGCACACTTAGTGTCAGTATAATCAAACTCGCACACTTAGTGCTGTACAATTTTAAACCCGCACACTTAGTGCCAATCTTGTCACCGTGTCCATTTATACCCGCACACTTAGTGCCGAGACCAATACTTTATGCAATTTACCACCTTTATACATTCAACGATGGCATCATTCCATACACATACATTTCCATTTACACATCAATTCATTAAACACAATTGCATATATATTATGATCATTTAAATCAATACCAAATATATGCTTAATGACTTACCTCGGACGTTGTCGCACGTCTTCAACGGCTATTCAATTACTTTTTCTTTTCCCTTGTCCAACTTCGATCCTTTGAGCTCTTGAGCTAAATCAAACAAATTTACTTCCCAATCAAACACACACATACGGCAACCATATATTGTTTTTAACACATTCGGTCACTTGGGCGACCCATTTAACTTTTAAGCATTCATTTCAAATTTTTAGTTAAACAATGCCGAATGCTATTAGCTACTAATGCCACACACACATATGCATAAAAATTTAATCATACATAACCCATAGCTCATTTGGTCATTCATCTCTTAAAATTACCGAAGCTTCATACCACACTTCCTTGGCCGAATACATATATAAGCACAATTTAGCATTTTCATTTACTTAATATTTCATACCTATCATGCTAGCCGAATATTGTTTAATCAAGTTCAACATCCTCATATACGGCATTAGCATCCAAACAACCTATATGAACATTTAACTAATTCAAGCTTCACCCATCCACACTTATTCATTTAACATAAAGAAAATATATCAACCTCTTCACTATCAACCATGGCCGAATGCTTCGTGGGTTTAAGGTAGATTCAAGAAAGAACCTCACAATTATTAAGATGTAAGCAACTACCCTTGTTCATCTAGATTTAGTATGAACAACAACTATCACCATTATTAATCACCATAGCCGAAAACCTCACCCTCATGGCCAAATGTACCAAACATTTCCTAACTAAACTTTCACAAATTTTTAACCTCATATCGATCTCAACTTGTTCAATACAACATGAAACAATCCCTTCTCCTAACCTCTTGATACACGGCTTGATGTTCAAACCCCTATGAAAGTTTGATTTTCATGACATTACCAAAATGCATTATGACAATTAGCTCAACAAACTCAAGAAGTTAAAGCCAACATCTCAAAGCTTACCTCCAACTAGAATAAGGGTTGCCGAATTTGCTTAATGAAAAGCTCTCCAATTCTTTCCTTTGGTTCACGGCAAGAAGAACAAAGCATAACCAAATTCCCCTTTTTTTTTCTTTCTTTGGTTAGTCACGGCAATGGGGCATCCACACACTTTTTTTTTCTTTTTTTTTTTGTCAACATTTTCTTTAATGCTAGCACATTATTTTATTGCTTCATACATCACTCACTAACCAAACATGTTGGGAGCATGTTTCCTTTGCCCATCAACACCCACCTTGGCCAGCCACTATAGCAATAATTGGGTAATTTGACATGCAAGGACAACATTTCCTAGTATGCATCAATAGGCCACTTCAACATTTGCCTATCACATTTCTATGTTTTCTCACACAAGTCCTATTTAGCAAAATTCACTTAAAATTTTCAAAATTCAAACACGAAATTTCCACACATGCCTATATACACATATAATAAACACAGAATCCAATATTTAATTGTTTTTATGACTCGGTTTGTGGTCCCGAAACCACTTCCCGACTAGGGTCAATTTGGGGCTGTCACACCAAATGTACCTTACCACAGTCTCCACAGATTGGTAGTCTAACCACATTCATCGGCACTGCTCGAATCGGTTCCTCCACTCTTCCTCTCTTAACATTCCTATTAGCTCCACCAGAGGGTCCTGAATCCCTTCGAAAACGGTTCCGATCCTTCTCCCGATTCTACTTTTTAGCCCGCTTAACCTTCTCAGCTATCTTTTCCTTCTCCACCAAGACCGCAAAGTCCCGCTCCCTCTGTAGAGCAATCAACACCCTAAGGTCATCCCTAAGACCATCCTCAAAGCGTATACTACGCTCATATTCCGTAGCGACTATGCCCACGGTCTACCGGCTCAGCCTCAGAAACTCGGCCTCGTACTCAGCAATTGTTTTACCTCATTGCACTAGATTTAAGAATTCCTTTCTACGAGCGTCCACATAACTTGCCCCAACGTACTTCCCTTTAAAGGCTGTCTTAAACAGCTCCCAAGTGACCCTATCAGCTGGGGTCCCTTCCCTCACAGTGAGCCACCACTGATAGGCCTCGTCTCGCAGCAACGACACGGCTCCTTTCAGCTTCTGCTCCACCGAGCAGTCCAAGTCGTCTATAATCCATTCCGTGGCCTCCAACCAATACTCCGCCATATTTGGGCCTACACCAGACACGCCCTTAAAGATCTCCGCTGCGTTAGCCCGAAGTCGTTCAGAAATAGATCCCCGAATTACATTTCACATTTTGCCCTTTAACCCTTTCCAGAATACAAAGCATTGCCTGTGACAGGGCATCATCCCCAGCACCATGGTCATGAGACTCCACCTCCGTTGCTGGTGGTACCGGTGCATCCGCCGCCAGCATATGTCTCGAAGATGAAGATCTCGCTCAAGCACTTCCTTGGCCCCGTCCACGGCCTCTTCCACGAGCGGCTCTTGTACTCATATCGTATTATCTGATTACAAATTTTTATGCATTAATTCAATATTCCAGTGTTTATTACCGATGTTTTATGAATTAGACAGTAATTCAAAGTTTGTTTCTGCAGAATCGAAGTCTAACTACAGTTTCAGTCTCTTATCAAATTTTCCTATGGTTTCAGTATCATCCTATCCTAGTAGGATTTCAGTACAGACAGATATTTCAGAAAAATATTCAGAGAAGTTCAGAGCAATACTTACAGGCTTGGGCCGGAGATTCGGAATGCCACCTTCCAATGATCTAAATTTTGAAAATCAAGTTTTTTTAAATTTTGTTTCCGAAAATCTTTGTTTTTGTAAACCCATTCCATAGTCGAGTTGTTGTAACTTGGCTCTGATACCACTAAATGTAACACCCCAAACCTAGCCCAAACGTTATGGCCGGATCTGACATGCCACATCGAAGCGTTCAAAACATTTCAGGTTGTTGTTCTAAAAAAAACTTACTTAGTGTTTTAAAAGACAATTTTAGTGGAGGTTAAAGTGAATGGTAGCTACGCACCAAGTAGGAAACCGGAAAAGAGGAGGTGAATCCGTCGGACTACTTAAGTACCAAGCTCCCTTCGGATCCAATCCTAGACATGCACACCGCCATTGCCACACACTAACATCGTGTATACTTTTAGGTTACCAAGGGAATTATGTTCGTTTTAAAAAATATTTGAATTTGGAAAACGTTATCATAGCGGAAGCCATGCTTGTAATCGTGTTACATTAAAATCAATTTATGTGTTTTAAAGCACGTCTTAGATCCACCCAATTTTGATAGTTAAAATAAATTAGGTTCGTTATAATAAAATATAAATCAAAACCATAAAATAATTGAGCGGCCTTATTACATTAAAAAAAAACCAAAACCATAAATGAAAATAAAAGGACGTCCAGTTTATCTGAAAGAAACCGAATTTGCAGACTCGTGTGGCCACTCCGAATCCCTCACAGCTCCAAGCCCACTATGGTTGGGGATCACCTGCGTGGATGAAAAAGAAGGGGTGAGTTTTTGGGAAACTCAGTGTGTAAGTTAACCCAACCATAGCCTATATCAGCTCAAACCACAGAAACATAATCAGTTGGCCATATCCCAGAACAGAAGCCAGAATAGAGCCCATAAGCCCATAACAAAATAGAACAAATATCACATGTTATGCAAAACCCAAACCCATCCAACCACATGCACCCCCATACCAACCTTTCCCCATGTGGGGAGAGTACTCGACCCACCCAACCGCTACACGCCACAGAAATATACAGCATGGCTGCCAGAATAGATAATGTGACAGAGTCACCAGAACAGATAATTGTGGCAGAGCCACCAGAACAGATGTATGTGGCAGAGCCACCAGATCAGATAATTGTGGCATAGCCACCAGGACGCTTCCTCTATAATATAACCCATGTCCCCATGCAACAGATATACAATCATGGCATATATCATACAGAATTGAATCGTCATGCTTTTCAGTCAAAAGTAACCCTAGGGTTATAATGGTAATTTTTTCACCTAAGGTATATCAGTCATTTCCATACATAGGGGTATTCAAGTAATTTAACTATTTTAAGGTTTCCATACATATTTCTACCATTTACGTACTAACAAAAACACTTACCGCGCATACTTACTGAATTGGGCCCCGTTGGCCCATTAACCCGATTTCGGCCCGTTAAGCCCAAAATATCATTAATGCACGAAATTGCACGTACCGCAGTTTTATCACTTTAGATTACCAAAAATATTAACCCACTTATCTTACGAGCATTTGCACAGTCGCAAGTTCCCAAAATACCGATTTTTTGGCATTTCTGCTTTTCGGCTTTCGCCGATCTAGCCTATAAGAGGGTGTCAGTTACACACCTATTTGCAACGATTCGTTGACGAGATCCACGCACGAACTGCCTACAATCATATTACGACCATGTTAATCTAACTACCGAAATGAACTACATATTAACCCCTTACCCTATTCGGCCAACAACCCCTTAGGCACTAGCAATCCTACCTTTGCCGAAGCTAGCGACTAGATTTAGATCCAGTTGTTCCACTTACCCAAGCCCTTGATCAGTAGCCTCTAGATCACACCATCATCAAGATAAAATGGTTATCACAACCCCTTAGGGCTACAAGTCCAAAACGATAGCCTCCCTATCCTTTAGGGATTTCAGCTTTTTCTTAAATACGAAATAAAGACTAGGTTGAAATGACTTACCACTGATTCCTTCAGTCAACAATTCCCCCTTAATCCCACTCAATTCTGATGCCGATCTAAGCCCTCAAATGATAGCAAAAGCCAAGCCTTCAGTGATCTCAATATTCGACTAAGTCCCTAGGAGTGGAGTTTTCGTCTTTTCTCTTGTAACTGTATACAAAAGATGAAATAGAAGGGTTTTGCTGTGGTCTTGTCGACAGAAACTTGAGGTTTAGAGAACTAAAGAATCAGTCAAGAATGATGAAAAAGATGAGAGAATTGGCTAGGAGAAATCGTCTTAGAAGAAAGTATGGTTTTTGGGATTTCGGCTTTTTATGGCAAATGGCTATGAGGGTTTAGGATCGTCTGAAGAAAAAGATGGAGATGAACAGGAAGATAGAGAGATTTGGCTATAGAGAAAAGAAGAAAAAGAAAAAGTTGATGGAGAGAGGAGAAAAAGAAAAGAAGAGGAGAATAGTCAGGAAATGGCACAGCTTACCCCTAATGCCGATTTTATACTGGCACTTAACCTAGCCGAAATTTCCTATGCTAGAGGCCCTTGGCCGGCCAACTCTTGCTCCTTGATCAACTCCTAAATCTTCTCCTTTATCAGCTCCTAAATCCTCTCCCTTATCAACCCCTAAATCCTCTCCCTTATCAGCTCCTAAATCTTCTCCTGACAGCCTTTCATTTCAGTTCCACTGCTTACCTTTCTGTACATAAAAATTAATATCACTAATTTGCTTACCTTGCGACTCGAACCTTTGCTCCCCTTGGTCATCCACACGCCACCTCTAAAGCCCCCAAGTGGCGTCACATGCCAACTTACCACAGTCTTCCTTGTGCTTTATTTTACCCAATTAATACTTAAAAGCCTAGTTAATCCAGAACCTTTTTTTCCTATGGATTAAAATTACTTAAAATTACAGGGTTTTAGCTTAAGCTTGGGCCTTCTAAAAGCCCACTAACATAATTAAATCTACACCCACGCAAACAAAACACAGAAATTTTAAATTTGCCAACATACACAGAATTCCCAAAAATTGGGGTGTTACAACTCTACCCTCCTTAAAGAAATTTCGTCCTCGAAATTTACCTGATCTAAACAGATGAGGGTATTGCTGTTGCATCGCCTCTTTCGGCTCTCAAGTAGCTTCCTCTCTGCCATGATTATGCCAAAGCACTTTCACTAACGAGACAGATTTCCTTCTGATAACCTTAACATCTAGTGCCAATATCTGCACAGGCTCCTCCTCAAAGGTCAAATCAGTCTGAACATCAATTTCTGCTACTGGCACGACATGAGTAGGGTCAGAGCGATAACGCCTTAACATGGAGACGTGAAAAACATTGTGAATCCTGTCTAGCTCTAGAGGCAAATCCAATTGATAAGCCACAGGGCCTACTCGCTTCAAAACCCGATAAGGCCCAATGAACCGCGGACTCAACTTGCCCTTCTTACCAAACTGTAATATCTTCTTCCAAGGTGAAACCTTTAAGAAAACCATATCACCTACCGAGTACTCAATCTCCTTATGATTAAAATCTGCATACGAATTTTACCTATTAGAAGCTTCCTTTAATCGATCCTAATTATTCGACCTTATCCTCAAGATCGCCTACCAATTACGGTCCAAAACTTGACGCTCTCCTAGTTTAGTCCAACAACTAGGTGTACGACACTTCCGTCCATACAGTGCTTCATACGGTGCCATTCGAATACTTGCCTGGTAACTGTTATTATACGCAAATTCTGCCAATGGCAAGTAATCCTCCCAACTACCTCGAAAGTCAATCACGCATCCTCTCAACAAGTCCTCCAGAATCTAAATAACCCTTTCCGACTGACCATCAGTTTGGGGATGGAAAGCCGTACTAAAGTTCAATCGCGTCCCCAACGCCTCATGCAACTTTTGCCAAAACTGAGATGAGAATATGGGATCCCAGTCTGAGATAATCGAAACTGGGACTCCATGAAGTTGCACAATCTCCGCCACATACAGCTTGGCTAACTTTTGAAGTGAGAAGTCAATACGTACAGGTATGAAATGGGCTGATTTGGTCAACCTATCCACAATCACCCACTCACAAAGTCAAAGTCAACCCACTCACAAAGTTTATGGTGTCAAAGGCAACCCACTCACAAAGTCCATGGTTACCCTCTCCCACTTCCAAAGTGGTATCTTCACCAGCTGTAACAGTCCAGAAGGTAATTGATGCTCAACTTTCACTTGTTGGCATGTCAGACATTTTCCTATGAACTCTGTTACTTCTCGTTTAAGTCCAGGCCACCAGTACAATTCTCACAAGTCGTGATACAATTTATTCCCTCCAGGATGCATAGCACAAAGCCCCCCATGAGCTTCCTTCAATATTGCTTGCCTCAAGTCAGAGACCTTCAGAACACAAATTCTTTCTCGGAAACACAGAACTCCTTCGCCATTAAACCCAAACTCAGAAGTTTTCCCTTTCTTAACTTGTTGAAAACGAGCAACCAAAGACTCATCGTTCAACTGCTTTTCCTTAATATGATCCATCCAGGTTAGCCTTACTTGCAACTCAGCCAACAGACTTCCATCATCATACAGACTCAGACGAGCAAACATTGCTCTCAGATCAGATATAGTTCTACGGCTTAGAGCGTCGGCTACCATATTAGCCTTGCCTGGGTGATACTCGATCAAACAGTCATAATCCTAAAGCAACTCAACCCATCACCTTTGCCTAAGGTTCAGCTCCTTTTGAGTCAACAAATACTTAAGACACTTGTGGTCTGTGTATATAATACAACTTTCTCTGTACAAGTAATTTCTCTAAATCTTAAATGCAAATATCACTGTCGCCAACTCCAAACCATGAATAGGATAGTTCCCTTCGTGAGTCTTAAGCTGTCGTGATGCATACGCAACCACCTTACCCTCTTGCATTAACACACAACCCAAACCTACATGTAATGCTTCACTGTACACAGTAAAATCCTTTCTAGACTCCGGCTGAATTAACACAGGTGTTTCAGTCAGAACTTTCTTCAATTTTTCAAAAGCTTCCTGCTGAGTCTCAATCCATACAAACGGTACTCCTTTCCTTATGAGTTTTGTCAGAGGTGCTGCCATCACAGAAAAACCTTCCACAAACCTTCTGTAGTATCCTGCCAGTCCTAGAAAACTCCGTATTTTCGACACTAACCTAGGCGGCTTGTACTCCAAAATCACTTCAATTTTTCGAGGATCAACCTTAATCCCCTCAGCAGAGACCACATGAACTAAGAAGGTTACTTCCCTCAACCAAAATTCACACATGATGAACTTCGCATAAAGTTCCTTCTCCCTTAACACTTGCAGCACTATACGGAGATGCTCATCATGTTTCACTTCCGCTTCAGAATATACCAGGATATCGTCAATAAAGACAACCACGAACTGATCCAAAAATGGTTGGAACACACGATTCATCAGATCCATAAATGCTGCAAGAGCGTTCGTCAGTCCAAATGGCATAACCAGAAACTCGTAATGACTGTACCGAGTCCTGAATGCCGTCTTATAGATATCTGTCTCATGGACCCTTAATTGATGATATCCAGATTGAAGGTCAATTTTGGGAAATACAGACGCTCCTCTAAGCTGGTCAAGCAGATCATTAATCCTTGGCAGTGGATACTTATTCTTAATCGTCAGTTTGTTCAACTGGTGATAATCAATACACATCCGCATCGTACCATCTTTCTTTTTCACGAATAACACCAGTGCTCCCTATGGAAACACACTTGGCCTAATGAAGCCCCTATCCAACAACTCCTGAATTTGTGCCTTTAACTCCACTAACTCCTTCGGTGCCATCCTATACGGTGCGATAGAAACAGGCGCCATTCCAGGCAACATGTCAATTCCAAACTCAACTTCCCGGTTCGGAGGCAATCTTGAAAGCTCTTCCTGAAAAACATCTTGGAACTCCTTTACGGTCCTAACCTTATCCACTGTTAATCCCTCCTCTTTCGACTGACTTACAAATTCCAAATAGGCCTCACAACTCTTCCGAATCCACTTTTCGGCTCTTACTGCCGACACCACATTGGACAAATAATCCCTACGTTCCCCTATCACCATAACCTCCTCACCTTCCGCAGTCCTTAACACCATTCGCTTAGCTGTACAATCCAGAGTCGCCTTATGCTTAACAAGCCAGTCCATTCCCAAAATGAGGTCAAATTCCCTGAATGGTAACTCCATCAGATCTCCAGGGAAAGCCCTACCTTGAGTTTCTAAGAGTACATCCCTATACAGTTTTTCTACCCTAACCGAGTGACCCAAAGGACTTAGCACAGATACCCCACTCACAATCTTCTCAGAGTGCACACCCAATGACCCAGATATGTCACATGCAACATAAGAATGAGTAGATCCAATATCCACCAAAGTAGTATACGGCATGCTAGAAACCAAAAACGTACCCGTTATGACTTTAGGTGCGTCGCCCTCTTCTCGACGACAAGCTGCATTCATCAACGTTGGCTGTCGAGCTTCAGCATTTCCGGCACCCCTGCCAGGTGCCCCTCGACCTCGACCATTTCCATCTCCATTCCTACCTTGCCCACGTCCTCTCAGGGGTTGTGGTCCACCTCTCATGGGTTGAGCAACCCTTTGTACCGCAACCTGAGCCTGATCATCTCTCTGCGGACAGTCCTTAACTCTATGCTCCATAGATCAGCATCGAAAACAAGCACCGGAACATTTCCTACACTCGCCCAAATGTACCTTAACACAGTCTCCACAGATTGGTGGTCTAACCATATTCATTGGTACTGCTCGAACCGGTTCCTCCACTCTTCCTCTCTTAACATTCCTATTAGCTCCACCCCAGGGTCCTGAATCCCTCCGAAAATGGTTCCGATCCTTCTCTCGATTCTACTTTTCAGCCCGCTTAACCTTCTCAGCTATCTTTGCCTTCTCCACCAAGACCGCAAAGTCCCGCTCCCTCTGCGTAGCAATCAACACCCTAAGGTCATCCCTAAGACCATCCTCAAAGCGCACACTACGCTCATATTCAGTAGCGACTATGCCCACGGTATACCGGCTCAGCCTCAGAAACTCAGCCTCGTACTCAGCAATTATTTTACCTCATTGCACCAGATTTAAGAATTCCTTTCTGCGAGCATCCACATAACTTGCCCCAACGTACTTCCCTTTAAAGGCCGTCTTAAACAGCTCCCAAGTGACCCTATCAGCTGAGGTCCCTTCCCTCACAGTGAGCCACCACTGATAAGCCTCGTCTCGCAAAGAACGACACGACTCCTTTCAACCGCTCCCACCGAACAGTCCAAGTCATCCATAATCCATTCCGTGGCCTCCAACCAATACTCCACCATATTCGAGGCTACACCAGACACGCCCTTAAAGAACTCCACTTCGTTAGCCTGAAGTCGTTCAGAAATAGATCCCCGAATTCCGTTTCCTGTACTTACCCCAGCAACCCTTTCCAGAACACAAAGCATTGCATGTGACAAGGCATCATCCCAGCCACCGCGGTCATGAGACTCCACCTCCGTTGCCAGTGGTACCGGTGCATCCGTCGTCGGCATATGTCCCAAAGATGAAGATCTCGCTCGAGCACTTCCTCGGCCCCGTCCACGGCCTCTTCCACGAGCGGCTCTTGTACTCTTATTGTATTATCTGATTACTAATTTTTATGCATTAATTCAATATTCCAGTGTTTATTACCGATGTTTTATGAATCAGATAGTAATTCAAAGTTTGTTTTCGCAGAATTGAAGTCTAACTACAGTTTCAGTCTCTTATCAAATTTTCCTATGGTTTCAGTATCATCCTATCCTAGTAGGATTTCAGTACAGATAGATATTTTAGAAAAATATTTAGAGAAGTTCAGAGTAATACTTACAGGCTTGGGCCGAAGATTCGGAATTCCACCTTCCAACGATCTAAATTTTGAAAAACAAGTTTTTTTTTAAATTTTGTTTTTGAAAATCTTTGTTTTTGTAAACCCATTCCAAAGCCGAGTTGTTGCAACTTGGCTCTGATACCACTAAATGTAACACCCCAAACTCAGCCTAGACGTTATGGCCGGATCCGACATGCCACATCGAAGCGTTCAAAACATTTCAGGTTCTTGTTCTAAAACAAACTTACTTAGTGTTTGAAAAGACAATTTTAGTGGAGGTTAAAGTGAATGGAAGCTGCGCACCAGGTAGGAAACCAGAAAAGAGAAGGTGAGTCCGTCGGACTGCTTAAGTACCAAGCTCCCTTCGGATCCAATCCTAGACATGCACACCGCCATTGCCACACTCTAACATCGTGTATACTTTTAGGTTACTAATGTAACACCCCTATCCCGTATCCGTCGCCGGAATAGGTAAAGGGGCATTATCGGACTTGAAGCTCATATCCGAACAGTAAAAATTTTGAATATTTTTTTTTATAAAGAACGTTCCTTTAGGTAAATACTAAAGACAGTCAGGGATACAATTTAACTGCTATAAGTACATGCTTATCGACCATTCGACTTTCGATTCCATAGCCACATACAAAGATCACATTTATAGTCGTAACACTCTTTCGAAATTGCATCACTTATACCCTTATAATTCAATCCAAATCAAAATTCCAATACGAGTACATGATACGTACCTGATCAACTTAATGATTTAAGCATATCCAAGTGAAGTTATATCGCAAATTCTCATAGTCAGAAGCTTGCTACAGCTCGATCGGGATCAAAATTCATTACAATACAACAAACACATTTTAATAGTCCAAAATCATCACACTATCACTTTATCACTTTATGGCATGTATAAATAGACTCACGCGTGCTACGTTATTCCTAGAATCGACTAAACCGTAGCTCTGATACCAATAAAATGTAACACCCCTATCCTGTATCCGTCGCCGGAATAGGTAAAGGGGCATTACCGGACTTGAAGCTCATATCCGAACAGTAAAAATTTTGAATATTTTTTATTTTTATTTTTATAAAGAACGTTCCTTTAGGTAAATACTAAAGATAGTCAGGGATACAATTTAACTGCTATAAGTACATATTCAAAAGATGCCATTTTCGCATAGCTTATATACATTAACCAAAATATTCTTGACCCTTTGGTCTATTCTTTACATGCCATAAAATAATTCAAAACATAACAAGAATAAGCGGTGGATAGTGATAGTGTGACTAGTTGTCGACGATCCCGAGCCCTGTAGCTTCCAAATGAGATCTATAAAACAGAGGAAACAAAGTAAACGGAGTAAGCATTACAATGCTCAAGAAGTTTTAAGCGGTGTCAACAGATAACAATCAAATTATAACATAGTTGTTCGTATTTTTATTTCACTCTTCCTTCTAGCATACCATCCCTTTACCGAATATGCCCATCTCATCATATATAATAGGCGATAAATTCTCACTTGATAGTGATCTCTTATAAACATAGGTACATTACATATTTTCACCTAACTTTCCACATTGACCAAACGCACAATAATCATAGAACAGTCTTATTGCTTTACTCACATATGCATCACATAACGACCTTGTGATTTAGTCCAAATCAAGCTTAAATATAATCTCAAAATACATACCTAACCAGCTTAACGCATTGAACGTATTTATTACCAATTGTTACTGTGAAGTCGTATAATCTTATGCTTTACTCGAATCTTCAGCGAAACCTTTAGCTCGAATAGTCCCCACGCGTAGTTATCGGATCTTACCCGGACAAAATCTCCACACGTAGTCATCGGGTCTTACCCAGACATAATCTCCACACGTAGTCGTCGGGTCTTACCCGGAATATATTTCCAAGTTTCATGTACATTTAATCACATGTTACAACATTCAAATCGACTGTTATATTTGTAATTCATTTGCCTCATCAAATATCTAATAATACACACCTTTCACATTTGGTCATTCGGCCACAATATACACACATCTCCTACATATTTCACACTAGCCATTCGACTTTACCACATATACATATCTCATACATATTTCACACTAGCCATTCGGCTTTATCACATATACATATCTCATACATATTTCACACTAGCCATTCGGCTTTACCACATATACATATCTCATACATATTTCACATTAGCCATTCGACTTTACCACATATACATATCTCATACATATTTCACATTAGCCATTCGGCTTTACCACACACATATATATTTATCTTGTTCATCAATTTCAGCAATAACTTATAAGCAACTCAAATAGTTTCATCAATGTTTACAACAAATTCACATATTCACTACAAGCTGTTTTCCTGAGCAATAGTCACTAAATTATTTATAACTGGAGCTAAAAAACTCAAAATCAATTACCGATAATTTTCCCTGAATATAGACTCATATATATTCCATCCATAAAATTTTCAGAATTTTAGGTTTGGCCAATCAATACCAGATTTTTCTTAAAGTTTCCCCTGTTTCACTGTTTGACTAATCTGACCACTCTTCACTACGAATCAAATTTCTCATTGTACAGAATTCAAAATATGTTCTATTTGATTTCATTTGAAACTAGACTAATTAAGGAGTCTAAGCATATAAATTTTATCTTATAACCATTTTTGTACAAATTATAATGATTTTCTAAAAACAGAACAGGGGATTTCGGAGTCATTCTGACACTATCTCACACAACTTTAAATATCTCTTTATAGGAAATTTCTTTGCTTACACGGTCTCTTTTATAAGAAACTAGACTAATTAAGCTTTGATTACATATTTTATTCAGCCTGTAATTCCATACCAACAATTTATAGTGATTTTCTAAAATCACGTTACTGCTGCTGTCCTAAGCAAATTATTACAATTTGCTCTTAAATTTCCAAGTCCAAACACTTATGAACTTACCATTTGAGTTTAAGACATATCATGGCCACATCATATCTTATTAAATCAACTCATTATGATTGAATTTACTCAACATTTAATCACTTAAAACTTACCTCATAAGTTGTCGAACGACTTCAACGGCTATTTGATCACTTTTTCCTTTCCCTTATCCAACTTTGATCCTCTAAGCTCTTGAGCTAAATCAAACAATTTGCTTCCCAATCAAACACAATCACATGGCATCCATATATATTTTAGAACCATTCTTAACATACTACTCATTTACAAAACAAAACACTCATATCACATTTATAAAACTACAAGCCGAATATACCTATACTTACCTCACTTAAACATCAACCCTCAATTCATGTACATTCTCAAATAGAGTAATCCTTACTTGAACTATTAGCCAACTTTATCAAATGAACAATTTTACTTAAAGTGCCATATATATATATATATATCTACAAAAGTGCTTAGATACCATGTTTCCAACAATTATTTCCTAGCTTAGTAGCCGAACCAATATTCAATAACAAACTCCTCTTTGATCAAATATATATTCGGCAAGGACATGATAATTTATACTACATCAATTTTAAGCACATAAATTACTCAAACATAACCAAATTCACATTCAGTCTTGGCACATAATAAGGTAGCCGATTCTTTACCCTTAGCACCCAATGCTCACATATGATTATTTGTATAGTTCAAACACTCATCTACCATCGTTCATCTAAATTTAACACGAAACAACAACCATATATCTCTTCCATTTTCTACCATGGCCGAATGCTCTAGCTACCACACCGTCTCAAATTTTTCCATGGGTTAAGCAAAGAACTTAATGACTAACTCAAAAATGCTAAAAAGAAAATCCAAGAATCATCAATCCACCATCACATGTATCATTACAAAGCTTCACACTTACCACCTTAGCCAAAACTTAACTCATACAAAACCTATCTTCAAACCATAAAATAGGTAGAATTTAACTAATCATCCAAATGGTGCATAAGTTTTTTTTTTCTCAAGAATGGCATTGAACTTACCTTTCTCTTGCTATCCACCTTGGCCGAATTTCTTCCCTAAGGATTTTTCTTCCTCCTCTTTCTCTAGTCACGGCAATGGGGGAGTAAGGGTGAGACAACTTTGGTTTCTCCTCCCACTCACCTCATGTTTTATCATTCTTAATTCACTATTTTATTTTCTAAACTAATAATGCTAATAGAAAATTCATATTATCATCAATGACCCATCCATGGCCAGCCACTACTCATTATAATTGGAAATTTGACATGCAAACCCATCATTCTTATAACATGCATTAATTGATCCTTATAGATTAACCTGTCACATTTTAAAAGTGTCACACATAATTCCTATTAGCTGAATTCTCATGCAATCGACTAAATCGAAGCTTAAAACTTTCACACATTCATATTCACACATTTTAGACAATAAATATCATATTCAAATACTTCGGTGATTCGGTTTAGCGGTCCCGAAACCGCTTTCCGACTAGGGTCAATTTAGGGCTGTCACAACTAAGGTAATTATGTTCATTTTAAAAAAATATTTGAATTTGGAAAACATTATCATAGCGGAAGCCTTGCTTGTAATCGTGTTACGTTGAAATCAATTTATGTTTTTGAAAGCACGTCTTAGATCCACCCAATTTTGATAGTTAAAATAAATTAGGTTCGTCATAATAAAATATAAATCAAAACCATAAAATAATTGAGCGGCCTTATTACATTAAAAAAAACCAAAACCATAAATGAAAATAAAAGGATGTCCAGTTTATCTGAAAGAAACCGAATTTGTAGACTCGTGTGGCCACTCCGAATCCCTCACAGCTCCAAGCCCACTATGGTTGGGGATCACCTGCGTGGATGAAAAAGAAGGGGTGAGTTTTTGGGAAACTTAGTGTGTAAGTTAACCCAACCATAGCCTATATCAGCTCAAACCACAGAAACATAATCAGTTGGCCATAGCCCAGAACAGAAGTCAGAATAGAGCCCATAGGCCCATAACAGAACAGAACATATATCACATGTTATGCAAAACCCAAACCCATCCAACCATATTCACCCCCACACCAACCTTTCACCATGTGGGGAGAGTACTCGACCCACCCAACCGCTACACGCCACAGAAATATGCAGCATGGCTGCCAGAATAGATAATGTATAGAGTCACCAGAACAGATAATTGTGGCAGAGCCACCAAAATAGATGTATGTGGCAGAGCCACCAGATCAGATAATTGTGGCATAGCCACCAGGATGCTTCCTCCATAATATAACCCATGTCCCCATGCAACAGATATGCAATCATGGCATACATCATACAGAACTGAATCATCATGCTTTTTAGTCAAAAGTAACCCTAGGGGTATAATGGTAATTTTTGCACCTAGGGGTATATCAGTAATTTCCATACATAGGGGTATTTAAGTAATTTAACTATTTTAGGGTTTCCATGCATATTTGTACCATTTACGTACTAACAGAAACACTTACCGCATATACTTACCGAATTGGGCCCCGTTGGCCCATTAACCCGATTTCGGCCCGTTAAGCCCAAAATATCATTAATGCACGAAATTGCACGTACTATAGTTTTATCACTTTAGATTACCAAAAATATTAACCCACTTATCTTACGAGCATTCGCACACTCGCAAGTTCCTAAAATACTAATTTTTCGGCATTTCGACTTTTCGGCTTTCACCGATCTAGTCTATGAGAGGATGTCAGTTACACACCTGTTTGCAACGATTCATTGACGAGATCCACGAATGAACTTCCTACAATCATATTACTACCACGTTAATCTAACTACCGAAACGAACTACATATTAACCCCTTACCATATTCGACCAACAACCCCTTAGGCACTAGCAATCTTACCTTTGCCGAAGCTAACAACTAGATTTAGATCCAGTTGTTCCCCTTGTCCAAACCCTTGATCAGCAGCCTCTAGATCATACTATCATCAAGATAAAACAGTTATCATAACCCCTTAGGGCTACAAGTCCAAAATGACAGCCTCTCTATCCTTTAGGGATTTCAGCTTTTTCTAAAATACGAAATAAAAACTAGGTTGAAAAGACTTACCACTGATTCCTTCAGTCAACAATTCTCCCTTAATCCCCAATCAATTCTGATGCCGATCTAAGCCCTCAAATGATAGCAAAAGCTGAGCCTTCAGTGATCTCAATATTCAACTAAGTCCCTAGGAGTGGAGTTTTCGGCTTTTCTCTTGTAACTATGTAACGAAAGATGAAATAGGAGGGTTTTGATGTGGTCTTGTAGAAAGAAACTTGAGGTTTAAATAACTAAAGAATCGGTCAATAATGATGAAAAAGATGAGAGAATTGGTTAGGAGAAATTGTCACAGAAGAAAGTATGGTTTTTAGGATTTCGGCTTTTTATGGCAAATGGCTATGAGGGTTTAGGATCATCTGAAGAAAAAGATGGAGATGAACAGGAAGATAGAGAGATTTGGCTATAAAGAAAAGAAGAAAAATAAAAAGTTGATAGGGAGAGGAGAAAAAGAAAAGAAGAGGAGAATAGTCAGGAAACGACACAACTTACCCCTAATGCCGATTTTATACTGGCACTTAACCTAGCCGAAATTTCCTATGCTAGAGGCCCTTGGCCGGCCAACTCTTGCTCCTTGATCAACTTCTAAATCTTCTCCTTTATCAGCTCCTAAATCCTCTCCCTTATCAACCCCTAAATCCTCTCCCTTATCAGCTCCTAAATCTTCTCCTGACACCTTTCACTTCAGTTCCACTGCTTACCTTTTCTGTACATAAAAATTAATATCACTAATTTGCTTACCTTGCGACTCGAACCTTTGCTCCCCTTGGTCATCCACACGCCACCTCTAAAGCCCCCAAGTGGCGTCACATACCAACTTACCACAGGCTTCCTTGTGTTTTATTTTACCCAATTAATACTTAAAAGCCCAGTTAATCTAGAACCCCTTTTTCCTATGGATTAGAATTACTTAAAATTACCAGGTTTTAGCTTAAGCTTGGGCCTTCTAAAGGCCCACTAACATAATTAAACCTACACCCACGCAGACAGAACACAGAAATTTTAAATTTTCCAACCTACACAGAATTCCCAAAAATTAGGGCGTTACAAAATTCACGAGGTTGATTTGGTTAAAGAAGCCGAAGAAAAGGTAAATGTGATTCGAGATTGTTTGAAAGTTGCTTCGCATAGACAAAAATCTTACGCAGATTTAAAAAGAAAAGAAATTGAGTATCAAATCAGTGATAAGGTATTTTTGAAAGTATCTCCTGGAAAAAGGTATTGAGATTTGGTAGAAACGGCAAATTAAGTCCTCATTTTATATGGCCATATGAGATCACCGAGAGAATATGGCCAGTTGTCTATCGGTTGGCCTTACCATCCGAGTTGGAAAAAGATTCATGATGTGTTCCATGTGCCTATGTTACGCCGTTATCAATCAGTCCTTCACATGTGATTTCACTGATAGAAGTTAAGATTCAACCAGATATGACTTATGGTGAGGAATCGATTAAGATTTTGGCACGAGAAGTTAAACAATTGAGAAACAAAAGCATTGCCTTGGTGAAAGTGTTATGAAAAAGACATGGGGTTGAAGAGGCTACATGAGAATCCGAGGAGGCCACGAGAAAACAATACCCAAACCTTTTTATCGGTAAGATTTTCGAGAATGAAAATCCCTATAGGGGGAGTTGTAATATCCCGAATTAGGGTCTAGTTGAAATAGTGGTATTGAGACCACAAATCTGAAATAGAAATAATTATTTCATGATTATTTGATGGTCCATGATATAATTGCATGTTTGTGTAAAATTTTCATGAAAAAATTCTATGCCTAAAGTGTCCAATTTGAATTTAGGGATTAAATTGAATAAGTTGCAAAATTTGTGTTCTAGAAGCATTAAGCATGAAATTGCATTGGATTATAAATTAGAAGGTCTTAAATATAATTCGACCACTTTCTATAATTTTGGACAAAAATGGGCATGAATAGGAAAATTTTGAACGAAATGACTAAGGGCATTTTGGTCGTTTGGTTAATAAAAGAATAAAAAGGGAAAAATAAGTCAAAAATCTTGTCCATCTTCCTCCTTGTGTGCCAAAATTTCCAAGAGCCAAAATAAGTCAACTTTCCAAGCTTGATTGTAAGTGCTACCAAGCCCTGTTTTTTATGTTCTTTACATTTTTGAGATTCTTGAAGCATGATCTACCCATTTCCAGCCATCTTTTGAAGTAGGGTTCGTGTCCATGTGTGACATGTTTGTATTTTGATGTTTAATGGAAGAATATAAAAGTTTGATGCGTGTTTAACATCTTTTACTAGGTGATTTTTGATAGAAATGCATGAAAAGAGCTTATTTGTAAAAGATGTAAAAATGAATAGTAAAAATATGAAATAAAGGAAAATATGGTCTGATATGAGCACGGTGTAGGTTCGGATATGCTTGGATAACCAAGAAAATGCATGCATTTCATTTTATGAGCCTCGGGACTAAACTGTAAATAAGTGAAAAGTTAAGGGTAAAAGGGTAATTTCACCAAAGTATGTTATGGGTTGATATGAGTAATGTGTGTATTGAACAAGTTAAATTTGGCATTATAGGTTAAGAAAAACGTGATTCGGGTCTTGATCAGGGGAAAAACAAGGTTTATGAGGATTAGACTCATTCCTATCATTTTGTACCAAGGTAAGTTCATTTGCAAATAATGCAATATATACCATAATTCAAATGCATTAATATTGCATGTATGGTAAGTATATATATAATTAATGTAATGTTGTACTATGTGTTTAGTGCTTAAATTTTATTATGAATTATGCTTGATTATTTCATGAGTATGTGATTGGTTCTATGGACATTGAAATCAACATTTCAAGCAAGCTCAACGGAAATATGGTATCAAAGAATCCTGTTTGAACCTTAGGAATAGTTTAGGATACAAGTGACATGTCACTAGGAATTATGTGATCTGAGCTCATGAGTTGCGGTCTGAGTTCAGGATATATGTGACACATGTTTTGGCATTCCAGGTACTGGTATTGTATGTCTACCGGTGGTTGGGTAGTCCAGCATGTCTTACGGATACTCGACAGCTTGTGTGAGCAGCCCTTGTAGCTACATCCTGACTGATAACTTGTGTGAGCTGACCTGTGAGTAGCTCGAAAGCGAGTAACATGTGATATATGATACGAGGTAGCGATGGCTATGTATAGGGCACTTAGGTTCAAGTCTCCGATGTATCCAATGGTATTCCAAGTGTTCAACGGGTAGTTCTAAGAGAAGTTAATGAGTAATCTTGATGAATACGTCAAAAACGAGAGAGTAAGTATTATGTGCAAGTGGGCAGATGTATGTACATTGAACTCATGAGAATGACATGAGATATGATGAACTTGTGGTAAGAATATATATATACATGAAGAATAAGTTTAAGAGATTTGATAAAATTCAAGATTATGTTAATTATTTTAAATGTATGATTAATGATTGTTTAAGTTGCATTTTATTTGCATGTGAACTTACTAAGCTTTAATGCTTACCCGTTTTCCTATCCATCTCTTATGGTGTCGCCAAGCTAGCTCGGGGATCAGAGGACGTTGGAGTTTTCGATCACACTATCAATTGAACATTTGGGTATAGTTAGTCTCATCATTTTGAGTAAGGCATGTATAAGGACTTGGTCTTTTTTTTTATGTGTCATATTGGTTAGCCAAATGTGTTGGCTCATGATAATGTTATGATTCATTTTGTATATGGCCATGAGAGGTGGCTCCTATTGATTATTTGGATTGTAACCCTAATTAGTTATGCATGCATGCAAATGTTTTTATGCTTGTTGTGGTTGTTTGATGGATGTGTGATGAGGCTTGTGGTTGATTATGTTAATGAGTGTAATGAATGGCATATATATTTAATGTATGAAATATGATTAATGAGTATGACAATAAATGTGGTATAATGATGAATAGGTATGAAATTGCTGTGGAATGCCATAAGAAAGCCTAATGGTTTAAGTATGGGGTATGTTGACACAACCAAATCAAAATTTAACCATGGATATGTAACAGCCTGATTTAGACCCTATTCGGAACGGTGGTTTTGAGACCATGAATCCGAGTCAAAAAAATATTTTAAAATTATTTCCTGTGTGACAGCCTTAAAACGACCCTAGCCGGAATGTGGTTTCGGGACCACAAAACCGAGGCATAAAAATAATTTAATGTTCATTTTGATGCCTATGATATGTGCTAATTGTGTGTGACATTTTTGATGATTTGATTTAGGATTATAAATGTGAATTCCACTAAAAGGACCTAGTAGTAAACTTTGAAAGTAGGATAGGAAATGTGTGATGACTAATTAAAGCATGCATGCAAAACAATGGTCTTGCATGTCAAATACCCTCTTTTTATAAGTGGTGGCCGGCCATGACAAGGAGGATGGGCAAAACATGTCATAGACATGTTTTGTTGGTGCATTAGGGAGAAACATTAAACTAAGGTGTATGGGTAATAAAAAATGAAAAAAAATGTGTGTAAAGGCTTCTCCCCTCCCCATTGCCGTGAGTTGAAGGAAAAGAAAGAAAAAATTTTGTTCATCCTTTCTTTGAGCCAAAACTAGGAAGAAAATACAAAGAAGAAAAAGAAAAGTGTGTGTTCATCCTTGAACATCTTTTGGCCGAAAATTGAAGGAAAAAGGGAAGAAGGAGTGAAGCATTCGGCTATCCTAGGTCACTATTAAGGTAAGTTTGATGTTTTGCCATGAGATTCATGTATATTTTAGTTGCTAGCTTGATGTTCTTATTAGCCCATGGTTCAAATCTTTGCTATGTCATGGGAATGATATTCGCCAAGGTGAATGTTGTGTTAATGCCATTGCATGCTAAATATGAAGCTTGATAATGATACATGTGATGGGGAGTGAGGACTCTTGGATTTTCTTTTAGCATTTTTGAGTGAGACACTAAGTTCTTTGTTTAACCATGACCAAATTGAAACGGTATGGTGTTGTGGTGTATTCGCCATGGTATATCCATAAGTATGATTCATGCATGTTGCATGGTAGGTAAGATTTGAGCTTTGGATATGTGTTTATATTTGGATATAAGCAACTTGAGATTCTACCCTTACACCTACATGTATATATGTTGCACATGATGCATTGGTATGACATATATACTATCTCAAGGTATATAATTGCATATGATGATGTTTCGCTATGAAATAAATGATAGAAGAGTATTGAGCTACAATATGCAATGCATTAGTTAGTAAAACGATGCTGTTTTTGTGTGGTATTAAGTGTATAATTGGCCTCAACATGGGCATGCATATTCGCCACATGAGGGGGTTGGTGTGCATGCATTCAGTTAGAGGCAAGCATATTGATGCCTATTATTGGCTTGGAAAATTCGCTAAGGAGAGTACTAACTAATGCGTTGAATTGATTCGTGATTTCGCATACATGTGACTCTAATGTCTAATATATATAAGGGCTAAGTACCTTGAGCTTCACTTTGATGAATGAATGAATTGTATTGAATTGTTTGTTATGATTAAAAATTGTGCATGACCATTGTGTATTTTAGCTAAAGGATGGCCATATGACCATTTAAACTCCTTGTCATATTCGGCCATAAGCTATTATAATGAGATTTTAATAAGTTAAATTTGTGTGAATTAAGCTCAAGGGCAAATGGGAGCTAAATCCGATAAAGGGAAGGAAAAGTGGTCGAACAGACTATCGAATCATTCGACAACATCCGAGGTAAGTTCTTGAGTAATAGAGCTTAAATTATGATTGATTAGATCATGTCTCAAGTAAATCAAATCATGCTCTTTGTGTGTGTGCCTATTGAGCCGAAATTGTAAATATGATAAGTGTCTTGTGTTTGAGCTTTGGTAATGAGAATGTAATAAGAAGGTATATTGATTTGTTGATCTATGTGCTTGGTTATTCGAATGGTATCCGGCTAAGTCCCAAGGCTTTTGTGCTAAGTGACTAAAACCGGGTTAAGTCCCAAGGCATTTTGTGCGAGTTACCAAAACCGGGTTAAGCCCCAAGGCATTCGTATGAAGTTACTAAATCCGGTAAATTCTCAAGGCAATTGTGCGAATCACTATAACTGGGCAATGTCCCGAAGACAATCGAGCTAGTCGCTATATCCGGTTAAATTCCAAAGGTACGTAATTCAGGAATGAACAATGTTGCTGTAAAAATTTCAGTTAATACTCTTGCAAAAATTCCAGCAATGAGGTATGTTCGTATGTGCTTGAATTAGTTGAGTCCTTACAAGTAAGTACTCGCTCAGTTGATAAACGAGCTACCGGCCTTTGGCCAAGTTGATCTTTTGTGTATGAACATAAGGGTTGGTAATGTGAAGTAAGCATGATATTGAGAATGTGTGCATATGAAATTATCCGCTTAGCTATATGAATGCTATGCTTTTGTTGTGCTGGAATCCTTGCTCAAAACTTACTAAGCATAAATTGCTTACTCCGCTTTCTTTGCTCTCTGTTTTATAGATTTTGGCTCGTTAGCGATCGGATTCGGGATCATCGAAGTCGAAGTCAACCACACTATCGAATTCCCTTTTGGTACCTTTTTGTTGAACTTTGGATATGGCATGTATAGTACTACCCTTGTCGTTTCGAATACTTTTGTGATGTATATGTGTACGGCCATGCGAAAATGGCTCGTAAAAGTGAAGTGTGGCATTAGACCATTTGTGTTCATGTAATTATATATGGCCTCATGTTGTGATTATGGACTGGAATGGGAATGATGGGCACTTAATCAGCCATTGGAATGGCTAAATATGATCATATGTGGACCTATGTATGACAAAACTATAGTTGGCCCATGGAAACTACAAAATAGGTAAAGGTTACCTTGAAAACAGATGCTGACAGCAGCAGTGGGGTGGATTTGAAAAATCACCAAAATTTGTAGGAATGGAGTTAAATAGTTAATAAATTATGTAATCGAACCTTGACGAGTCTATTTTCATATGAAAGTAACGAAACAATTATATGAACAGTATACTAAGAGAGATTAAAGTTTTTGTGAGACAGGACCAGAACGGTTTCCGGATCCCCTGTCTCGACTTTGAAAATTTACCATAAATTATCCAGAAAGAATTGGGAGTCATACCTTATATTTTTAGATTCCCCTTTGAGTCTAGTTTCATTAGAAACAAACGGCATGAGTATTGAAGCTCTGTACGGGAAGATATCTGGGTTGTAATGTGCAAAGGTTAGTGTAGTCGAATCCTGAAACATGGGTGACTTTAACTAATAAACTGTACCAATTGGCCAGACCAAAAATTCTAGAAATAAATCCATGGATGGATATATGAGTCTAAATTCAGGGAAAATTTATGGAATCAGTTTCTGAGTTTTGAAACTCGAGATATGCTTTTAAGGCGACAGTGATGCGTTCTCCACTTGTCCGAAATGTCAAATTGGTCGGTGCAATAAGTGGATTTGGCTCGTTAACCCCTCGTGTCCGACACCGGCGACGGTCTCCGGTACGGGGTGTTACAATTTTATTGGTATCAGAGCCATGGTTTAGTCAATTCTAGGACTACCGTAATACGTTGGGTCTAGCTATACATGCCATTTTGTGATTATCTGATAGTGTGGTGATTTCTGACGTTTGAAATTGTGTTTATTTATAGTAATGGATCCCGATCCCAATCGAGCAATAACTGATGATGTGGAGAGTTGTGGCGCCTGCTCCCGCACAAGGGACAAGCGGCGGGACTCTCAACCTGTTGCTAGCAATCCGAATGATGAGGCTAGGCAAGCTTTCTCAGTGATGAATGATTGGTTCACCAATACATTCGAACTAACACTACTGTTCCACAACCTCCATTCCGCACTAATACAACCCCGCACCTACAATGCCTCCGTGAATCGACCAAATAAGGTCCAATAAGCCCCAGCTTGATAGAATCCGAAAACATGGGGCTACTGAATTTAAAGCTACGGATAGCGACGATGCCGAGCAAGCTGAATTTTGGTTGGACAACACTATCCGCACTCGATGAGCTATCTTGTACACCGATGAATGCCTAAAGTGTACTATCTCCTTGCTACGCGATTCGCCTACTATTGGTGGTGTACTCGACTTCACAGCCCCGAGAGCAAGTAACTTGGGAGTTCTTCCAAACTGAGTTTGGAAAAAAGTATATCAATCAGAGATTTATGGATCAAAAGCGGAAGGAATTTCTTGAACTTAAACAAGGTTCCATGTCGATTACCGACTATGAACAAAAATTTGTGAGGCTTAGCCAGACGCTGAGAATGCATTTCTTCGTAGTCGTGATGTAAACGCTCAAGATGGACTGAATGATGATATAAAGTTGTATGTTGGCATTTTGGAACCGAGAGTTTGTGGCTCTTGTCGAGCGAGCGTGCAAAGCCGAGGAGCTCAAGATGGAGAAAAGAAAAGTGAAGTGGGAGCAAGGGAGTTTCAGAAGAGGTCTTGGGAAACCCTTCCCACAATCATCAAAGAAATTTAGAGATGGCTTAGGCCGGTCTAGAGACACTTCGGCTTTTCTAGACGAGATCGCGATCGACCCCAGTGACACACGAGTCACTTGATCGCCAATGGTGGAAATGATCGTCGTGAGAGAACGGAGTGCCGTGATTGTGGCAAATGGCATTCTGGGAGTTGTAGATTCCGTGACCGCTCCTGTTACAAGTGCGGATCAGTTGACCACTTCATTAAAGATTGCCCAAGGTTGTCTGAACCAAATGTAGATCGAGTGGGAACCAGGCGCTACCACCGCCGAGGTAGGCCATCTAGAAATACGGCAATGCTAGTGGTGGTCAGAGAGGGTCGAGAGATGCTATAACAAGATCCGAGGCTCGTGCTCCTGCTAGGACTTATGCCATACGCACACGCGAGGATGCTTCCTCGCCAGATGTTATTATCGGTACTTTTACTCTCCTTGATACTAATGTGATTGCTTTGATTGACCCTGGTTCTACTCATTCATATATATGCGAAACCTTAGCATCCAGTAAGACTTTACCTATTGAGTCTACTGAGTTTGTAATTCGGGTGTCAGATCCCTTAGGTCATTACGTGCTCGTCAACAAAGTGTGTAAGAAAAGTCCTCTAGTATTTCGAGGTTCTTGTTTTCCGGCGGACTTGATGCTTTTGCCGTTCGACGAATTCGATGTTATTCTTGGTTTGGATTGGTTGACCATGCATGATGCGGTTGTAAATTGTAAAAGCAAGACTATTGATCTGAGGTGCGCGAATAACGAGATAATTCGGGTTGAGTCTGCGGACTCAAAGGGGTTGCCAGCTGTAATATCAGCAATGTTGGCCCAGAAATACGTAAGAAAGGGGTGCGAAGCATACCTTGCGTATGTACTTGATTACAAGGAGTTAGAAAAGAAACCCGAATCTGTGCCGGTGGTTTGTGAATACCCGGATGTTTTCCCTGAAAAATTGTCGGGTTTACCACCTGTTCGGGAAATAGAGTTTGGCATCGAATTGGTACCTGGTACCACTCCAATTTCGATAGCTCCGTATCGTATGGCACCAATGGAATTAAAGGAGTTAAAAGCTCAGTTGCAAGAGCTGGTGGATAGAGGTTTTGCTCGCCCGAGTTTTTCACCTTGGGGTGCGCCAGTGTTGTTTGTGAAAAAGAAGGACGGAACTATGAGGCTGTGCATCGACTATCATCAGCTTAATAAAGTGACAATAAAGAACAAATAGCCGTTATCACAGATCGATGATTTGTTCGATCAATCAAGGAGCCTCGGTGTTCTCAAAAATAGATTTGAGATCGGGCTATTATCGCCATGAATCCGAGAGTCGGACATACCCAAAACCGCCTTGAACGAGATATGGTCACTACGAGTTCTTAGTGATGCCGCTTGGGCTCACTAATGCCCCCGCAGATTTATGGATTTGATGAATCGGATCTTCAGACCATACTTGGATCGGTTCGTAGTTGTGTTCATTGACGACATCTTGGTCTATTCAAGAGATGAGACCGAACATGCGGAGCACCTGAGATTAGTGTTGCAAATATTACGAGATAAGCAGTTATATGCTAAGTTCAGCAAGTGTGAGTTCGGTTAAGGAGGTTAGCTTCTTGGGTCATGTGGTATCTCAGATCGGTATTCGAGTCGAATTCGAGTAAAATTTCAGCCATACTTAACTGGAAGCCTCCAAGAAATATTATCGAGGTTCGAGCTTTTGGGACTTCCGGTTACTACTTGACGGTTTGTAAAAGGATTCTCGATGATAGCCACACCCATGAGGAAACCGCTTGTAAAGAGGTCAAGTTTGAATGGACGGAAAAGTGTCAAAAAGTTTCGATCAATTGAAAACTCATTTGACTAAGCTCCAGATTAGTGCAGCCGAATTTGGCAAAGAGTTTGTCATCTATAGTGACGCCTCCCTACTTGGGTTAGGCTGCGTATTGATGCAAGAAGGTCGAGTTGTGGCCTATGCGTCGAGACAATTAAAGCCACAAGAGAAAAATTATCCGACCCATGATCTCGAATTGGCTGCCATCCTATTCGCCTTAAAGATATGGCGACATTACTTATTTGGTGAGAAGTGCCATGTGTATTCGGATCACAAAAGTCTCAAATATTTGATGACTCAAAGAGACTTAAATCTGCGACAAAGACGTTGGCTCGAGTTGTTAAAAGATTATGAGCTTGTCATTGATTATCACCCGGGAAAGGCCAATGTGGTTGCGGACCCCTTAAGCCGAAAATCACTGTTTGTTTTACGAGCTATGAATGTACACTTGTCTATTCTACCCGACAATGTGTTAATAGCCGAATTAAAGGCCAAACCATTATTGACTCATCAAATTCCTGAAGCTCAGAAAGTTGATGATGAATTAGTTGCAAAACGCGCTGAATGTGTTCCGAATAAGGAATCACAGTTTCAAATTGATGATGACGATTGTTTGAGGTTCAGAAGTCGCTTGTGTGTCCCGAGAAATTCGGAGCTTATTTCGATGATTCTGAACGAAGCTCATAGTAGCCGAATGGCAATTCACCTGGGAAGTACAAAAATGTACAACGACTTGAAACGTCAGTTTTGGTGGCATGGTATGAAACGAGACATCTCAGACTTTGTCTCGAGATGTTTAATATGTCAACAAGTGAAAGCGGAACATCAAGTGCCTTCAGGGTTACTTCAGCTGATCACGATACCCGAGTGGAAATGGGATCGAGTCACAATGGACTTTGTATCCGGACTGCCATTGTCAGCGAGTAAGAAGGATGCGATTTGGGTCGTTGTAGATAGATTGACTAAGTCGGCTCACTTCATCCCCGTACGCATAGATTTTTCAATGGACAAACTAGCCGAATTGTACGTTTCTCAGATTGTGAGGTTACACGGGGTGCCCATTTCTATCGTGTCGGATAGAGATCCGAGGTTTACCTCGGGATTTTGGAAGAAACTGCAAGAAGATTTGGGTACCAAGTTGCATTTCAGCACCGCCTTCCACCCCCAAACCGATGGTCAATCCGAGCGGATAATTCAGATACTTGAGGATATGTTGAGATGTTGCATCCTCGAGTTCAGTGGTTCATGGGAACGGTATTTGCCTCTGATTGAATTCGCTTACAACAATAGTTTTCAATCAAGTATTAAGATGGCATCTTACGAGGCCTTGTACGAGCGTAAATGCCGTACACCATTGTTTTGGACTGAGCTCGGTGAAAGAAAAATTTTCGGAGTGGATTTGATTAAGGACGCAGAATTGAAAGTAAAAGTAATCCGTGAAAGTCTGAAGATAGCCTCTGATCGTCAGAAGTCGTACGCGGATCTGAAACGAAAAGACATCGAGTATCAGGTGGGAGATAAAGTGTTTCTTAAAGTTTCGCCTTGGAAAAAGGTACTCATTTGGCCGTAAGGGCAAGTTGAGCCGAGATTCATTGGGCCGTACGAAATCTCCGAACGAGTTGGCCCGATTATGTATCGCTTGATTTTGCCCCCTGAACTTGAAAAGATTCACGACGTCTTTCATGTTCCGATGCTTCGATGTTATAGATCTGATCCGTCGCACGTGATTAGTCCATCAGAGGTTGAAATTCAAGCCAATATGAGTTATGAGGAAGAACCGATTCGTATCCTAGCACGTTAAGTGAAAGAATTGCGAAACAAGCGGGTTCCGCTAGTGAAAGTCTTATGGCTCAAACACGGGATAGAAGAAGCTACTTGGGAACCCGAGAACTCTATGAAAGAGCGATACCCAAATCTAGTTACCGGTAAGATTTTCAGGGACGAAAATTTTTTAAGTGGGGGAGGGTTGTGACAGCCTTAAAACGACCCTAGTCGAAATGTGGTTTCGGGACCACAAAACCGAGGCATAAAAATAATTTAATGTTCATTTTGATGCCTATGATATGTGCTAATTCGTGTGTGACATTTTGATGATTTGATTTAGGATTATAAATGTGAATTCCACTAAAAAGGACCTAGTAGTAAACTTTGAAAGTAGGATAGGAAATGTGTGATGACTAATTAAAGCATGCATGCAAAACAATGGTCTTGCATGTCAAATACCCTCTTTTATAAGTGGTGGCCGACCATGACAAGGGAGGATGGGCAAAACATGTCATAGACATGTTTTGTTGGTGCATTAGGGAGAAACATTAAACTAAGGTGTATGGGTAATAAAAAAATGAAAAAAAATGTGTGTGAAGGCTTCTCCCCCTCCCCATTGCCGTCAGTTGAAGGAAAAGAAAGAAAAAAATTTTGTTCATCCTTTCTTTGAGCCAAAACTAGGAAGAAAATACAAAGAAGAAAAAGAAAAGTGTGTGTTCATCCTTGAACATCTTTTGGCCGAAAATTGAAGGAAAAAGGGAAGAAGGGAGTGAAGCATTCGGCTATCCTAGGTCACTATTAAGGTAAGTTTGATGTTTTGCCATGAGATTCATGTATATTTTAGTTGCTAGCTTGATGTTCTTATTAGCCCATGGTTCAAATCTTTGCTATGTCATGGGAATGATATTCGGCCAAGGTGAATGTTGTGTTAATGCCATTGCATGCTAAATATGAAGCTTGATAATGATACATGTGATGGGGAGTGAGGACTCTTGGATTTTCTTTTAGCATTTTGAGTGAGACACTAAGTTCTTTGTTTAACCATGACCAAATTGAAACGGTATGGTGTTGTGGTGTATTCGCCATGGTATATCCATAAGTATGATTCATGCATGTTGCATGGTAGGTAAGATTTGAGCTTTGGATATGTGTTTATATTTGGATATAAGCAACTTGAGATTCTACCTTACACCTACATGTATATATGTTGCACATGATGCATTGGTATGACATATATACTATCTCAAGGTATATAATTGCATATGATGATGTTTCGCTATGAAATAAATGATAGAAGAGTATTGAGCTACAATATGCAATGCATTAGCTAGTAAAACGTATGCTGTTTTTGTGTGGTATTAAGTATAATTGGCCTCAACATGGGCATGCATATTCGCCACATGAGGGGGGTTGGTGTGCATGCATTCGGTTAGAGGCAAGCATATTGATGCATATTCTTGGCTTGGAAAATTCGCTAAGGAGAGTACTAACTAATGCGTTGAATTGATTCGTGATTTCGCATACATGTGACTCTAATGTCTAATATATATAAGGGCTAAGTACCTTGAGCTTCACTTTGATGAATGAATGAATTGTATTGAATTGTTTGTTATGATTAAAAATTGTGCATGACCATTGTGTATTTGAGCTAAAGGATGGTCATATGACCATTTAAACTCCTTGTCATATTCGGCCATAAGCTATTATAATGAGATTTTAATAAGTTAAATTTGTGTGAATTAAGCTCAAGGGCAAATGGGAGCTAAATCCGATAAAGGGAAGGAAAAAGTGGTCGAACAGCTATCGGAATCATTCGACAACATCCGAGGTAAGTTCTTGAGTAATAGAGCTTAAATTATGATTGATTAGATCATGTCTCAAGTAAATCGAAATCATGCTCTTTGTGTGTGTGGCTATTGAGCAGAAATTGTAAATATGATAAGTGTCTTGTGTTTGAGCTTTGGTAATGAGAATGTAATAAGAAGGTATATTGATTTGTTGATCTATGTGCTTGGTTATTCAATGGTATCCGGCTAAGTCCCGAAGGCTTTTGTGCTAAGTGACTAAAATCGGGTTATGTCCCAAGGCATTTTGTGCGAGTTACCGAAATCGGTTAAGTCCCAAGGCATTCGTGCGAGTTACTAAATCCGGGTAAATTCGAAGGCAATTGTGCGAATCACTATAACCGGCAATGTCCCAAGACAATCGAGCTAGTCGCTATATCCGTTAAATTCAAGGTACGTGATTCGTGAATAAACAATGTTGCTGTAAAATTTCAGTTAATACGCTTGCAAAAATTCCAGCAATGAGGTATGTTCGTATGTGCTTGAATTAGTTGAGTCCTTACAAGTAAGTACTCACTCAGTTGATAAACGAGCTACCGGCCTTTGGCCAAGTTGATCTTTTGTGTATGAACATAAGGGTTGGTAATGTGAAGTAAGCATGATATTGAGAATGTGTGCATATGAAATTATCCGTTTAGCTATATGAATGCTATGCTTTTGTTGTGCTGGAATCCCTTGCTCAAAACTTACTAAGCATAAATTGCTTACTCCGTTTCTTTGCTCTCTGTTTTATAGATTTTGGCTCGTTAGCGATCAGATTCGGGATCATCGAAGTCGAAGTCAACCACACTATCGAAGTCCCTTTTGGTACCTTTTTGTTGAACTTTGGATATGGCATGTCTAGGACTACCCTTGTCGTTTCGAATACTTTTGTGATGTATATGTGTACGGCCATGCGAAAATGGCTCGTAAAAGTGAAGTGTGGCATTAGACCATTTGTGTTCATGTAATTATATATGGCCTCATGTTGTGATTATGGACTGGAATGGGAATGATGGGCACTTAATCAGCCATTGGAATGGCTAAATATGATCATATGTGGACCTATGCATGACAAAACTATAGTTGGCCCATGGAAACTACAAAATAGGTAAAGGTTACCTTGAAAACAGATGCTGACAGCAGCAGTGGGGTGGATTTGAAAAATCACAAAAATTTGTACGAATGGAGTTAAATAGTGAATAAATTATGTAATCGAACCTTGACGAGTTTATTTTCATATGAAAGTAACGAAACGATCATATGAACAGTATACTAAGAGATATTAAAGTTTTCGTGAGACAGGGCCAGAACGGTTTCTGGATCCCCTGTCTCGACTTTGAAAATTTACCATAAATTATCCAGAAAGAATTGGAAGTTATACCTTATATTTGTAGATTCCCCTTTGAGTCTAGTTTTATTAGAAACAAACGGAATGAGCATTGAAGCTCTGTACGGGAAGATATTCAGGTCGTAATGTGCAAAGGTCAGTGTAGTCGAATCCTGAAACAGGGGTGACTTTAACTAATAAACTGTACCAATTGGCCCTACCAAAAATTCTAGAAATAAATCCATGGATGAATATATGAGTCTAAATTCAGGAAAAATTTACGGAATCAGTTTCCGAGTTTTGAAACTCGAGATATGCTTTTTAAGGCGACAGTGATGCAGTTCTCCAGCTTGTCTGGAAATGTCAAATTGGTCGGTGCAATAAGTGGATTTGGCTCGTTAACCCCTCGTGTCCGACACCGGCGACGGTCTCGGGTACGGGGTGTTACATCCTGTGTTTATTATGTGTGAATTTATATCTGTGAAATTTTTGTATTTTAATTTTGTCATTTAAGTGCCGATTTAATAAAAAAGGGCTTAATAGCGTAAAATGAAAATTTGATGGTTAAATGTGAAAGGGCTGAATTGTTGTTGTCTTTTTAATTTGAGGTATTTATAATGCAATATAACCATTGTTAAAGTGATGGACGGTTATAACCATGAATTGTAATCGTTTAAAGTTATAATAATATAAAACATAAAATTAAAATCCATTTGTTCATCTTTCTTACTATGACCGGATAACAAAAAGAAAGAAAAGAAATAAAGCTGAAGGTATTCGGCCATTGTTGAAGCTTGATTAAGGTATGTAACTAGCTAGATTTTTTTATAATTTTTACATTTTTGAGATCGTTGTAGTGTAATGTACAAAGCCCATGCTTGAATTTTCGATTTTGATGAATATATTTAGCTATGCCATTGATGAATAATTGAGCTTTGCAATGTTAGAGGATGAATAATGAAAGATATGTTTTGGGTTAATATGTTTTGTATTGGAATTTTTGATTATTTTGAGTAATTAGGGCTAAATTGAAAAAATAATAAATTAAGGGACTAAAATGTGACATAAATGAAATGTATGGACTTGTATAAGCATAAGGAAGATTCGGCCTAAGCATGGTGTGCGCAAATTTTGCATGTTTTGTGTTTTGTGCAATTTGGACTAAATTGCAAAAAGTGTATAATGTCAGGGGAAAAATGTAATTTTCCTATTTATGTGTTTTTGGACTAAATTGAATGAAATTATGTTTGAATGAGTTTAATTTAAATATGTTTAGATCAAGAACCAAAGAAATCAGATTTTGATCGAGGGACAACTAAAGTTGTCGATTAGTTGTCCTGTTCCGATTATCGTTGTCCGAGGTAAGTTTATAAGCAAATAGATGTTATTTATTTAATTAAATACGAACTATATATGCTGAAATGAATAATGTGATAGTATATATGTGGAATTTGAATATGTATAAGCTTGAAATCTATGTGTACGAGTTCGAGTCGATTGAGTTACGACGTCTGAAAGCTCGTACGAACCTTAGGAATAGTTAGGATACATATGTCATGACATAGGATTTTCGATATGTGTATTCATGTAAGACCAGGTCTGGGACGTTGGCATTGATATGTGATTACGTGTAAGACCATGTCTGGGACATCGCCATCGTATTTGATTCGTGTAAGACCCTGTCTGGGACAGTGGCATCGAGATATGATTACATGTAAGACCATGTTTGGGACGTTGGCATTGTACGATATGTGTGATTATTCGAGTATCCTATTCACTCCCGAATGGTTTAATAGGCAATAATAAGTTATGATCAAATATGTAAATTGAGCTAAAGTGAACAGGTATGTGATAGTTGATTACCTATTTGAAAATAAGGTAAGTTGATTATTTAATATGTGATGCAAATTATACATGATGTTAATGTAAATATATGTGTATTTGTGAAGTATATTCGTCCACATGTTATGCATAAGTATGTGATATTAAAGTTTGATTCATGAGTATATGCATATGAGTGTATATATATTCAGATACATAATGATATTATGGCTTTGAAATTGAATGATACTTTGATAATAGGTATATGTATATTCGACCAAGATAAAGTTTATATATGAAAGTATATGTTGTATATGAAACAGTAAGCTTGGAATTAAATGTGATTATAATAGCATGAATTAGCTTGGTTAAATTGAGTTGATTATGTCATTGAGTTATTTATTTGCTTATGACTTACTAAGCTATGATAGCTTACTATGTGTGTATGTCTGCCTCTGTTTTATAGATTTTGGAGTCAAGTTGCGAGCTCGGGGATCGTCAGTGAAGTTTATCACACTATTGACTGTTTTCGGTACTTTATAAGTTTGAACTTGAACTATGGCATGTATAGGCTAGATTATATTTGGATATGTTTATTTTTGGTATGTGTATATATATATAAGCCATGCGAAAATGGCTTGTTTATTTTGTTAAGTTTGATTTTAAGGTTTTATCAAATTATGGTTATGTTTGGTTGTGGTTTTGGTGATTCGACTATGATTTATACATAGATAAATATATGTGAACTTTGTTGACAAGATTTGTTAAGGTGTTATTATGTGTTTTGGTATTAAAGTATATTCAGTTATGGCTATAGGTGAAATTATTGTTGGATATATGGTTGAGTAATATGCTTAATGAATGGTTGTGGCTTGATGATGTACAAAGATAATGTATATTTTAATGATATATGATATGCTTGAGATATCCTTGGTATCAAGGATGGATGTATTCGACAATTGAGATTGAAAATGGATTATTATGTGTAATGTGGTAATTGCTTATTGATTTGTCATAAATATGTGGTTAATTGAGTAGGTAAAAATGCAAAATGAGTTATTGATTATGGAATGGTCATTTAGGTTGGTAATGCAAGTATTTAAGTTGAATAAATGGTACATTATGAATTGAATATAAATTTTGGCTATATATATATGTGCATAACCGAATTTGTATTCAATGGATTGATCTTATGTATGATCTTTGATACACTGCAAGAAAGGTGATATTAACATGTTTAGATTTGGCTTTGATACTTTATAGCATTAGACAAGTGTTTGCTATGTTATATGTACATATACATATTTGTGATGTGTTTGACGTGAAACACAAATTATGATTGACATATTGGTTTGGTTAATGAGATGTTACATGCATGTAAAGTAATAGAGTAAAATGAAAGTAGACATTGAATAAAGCATATGTATTTAGCATGTTTTAATATTCGGCTAAAGTTTTAGAAATTGACCATATAAATAGTAATTTATGTTTTTATTAAGCAAGATGGTTTGATGCATGTAACACCCTGAATTTAGGCCTAGAAGTTTTGGGCCTTGAGCATGGGAGCGGTTGAATGTAGCTTATAATATTTTGTTGTGCATGTAAATTTTGTTAATGAAGGCTTGTTTTAGTGGTTAAGTGTGCTGAGAAGTGTTGGAGAAGTCCTGGGTTCAAATCTAGACTCTAGGAAAAATTTTGGTTTAAGGTGAATCAAACCCCGGGTGTAGTAGGTAGGCCTTAAGAATATTGTTGGGGGAATTGTACCACAAAAAGGAGTGTGGTGTAGTGGCAAGGTGGCGCCACTTAGGGGACAAGGAAGTGACGCCATAGAGGAAGCAAGGGGTCCAAGGTTCAAGTCTTGGCTCTTGCAATATATTTTGGTTTTTCTTTCCAATAAATCTAGAAGCAAGTAGGTGCGTTTTAAAGTTTAATGTGTTGGATTTATGACACAAATGAGTTGATGGCCTAGTGGTGGTGGCGTGAGTTGGCATGTGAGAGGACTTTGATTCGAATCCCTTGACACGCAAAGGTTGATTATTTTGCTATATTGGGACGGCAAGAGTTGGTGGTGGTTTTAAACTCTGGTGATGGAGGGATCCCACATCGGGAAGCTAACATAAGAGTGGATGCGAAGCTGGCTTTAAATAGAGAGAACCATGAGGAGAGTAAAGGTACCTTTCTTGGCTGATCCCTTTTGCTTTATGGCGTGCTCGTTTGGGTTAAGCGTCGGCTAAGAGTGCTCGGAGCGCGAATTAACTCCAATCTCCTATTAGGTGTGTATTTTCTTGCTACTCTAGCTGTAGGATGGTTACTTCGGGCCGCGATGGGCCGAAAGGGGTCATGTGGGCTCAATGGGCCTACGGGCCCAATTGGATAAGTTGTTTGATTGTATAGTAAATATTGGACTAGGCTAGGTGAATCTCATATTTGTGGCTAGATTTGGGCTAAAGGGGCCACACGAGTGTGTGGGCGCATTTAGGCCCATTCGTCTTGTTATCCCTGTTTAGAATACTTTAGTTTACTAAATTACTGAAATGCTCTCAATTTGTAAAATTACCAAAGTACCCTCGATTTACAGAATTACCATTTTACCCTCGATTTACAGAATTACCATTTTACCCTCGATTTATAGAATTACCATTTTACCCTCGATTTACAGAATTACCATTTTACCCTTGATTTATAGAATTACCATTTTACCATCGATTTACAGAATTACAATTTTACCTTCGATTTAAAAAATTACTCAAATAACCCTATAGGGTAGAATTACTGAAATACCCCTGTAGGGTAGAATTACCGAAATACACCTGTAGGGTAGAATTACTGAAATAACCCTGTAGGGTAAAATTACCAAAATACCCCTGTAAGGTAGAACTACTGATTTACCCCTAGAGGGTAAAATGACTATTTTGCCCCTCGTGCGTAAATGACTAACTTGTGTGATGATTAGGTTAGTTGACGTGAATTTATGTTAGTTATCGTTAATTCGTAAGTCTAATGTGTTAGTGATCGATTGTAGGATTATCGCGTGGGAGATATCGTCATTAATCGTCATTAACCAGGTGTGTAAACGACAGCCTCCCTTAGACTGAATCGGTAAAAGCTGAAATACCGAAATGTTGGTATTTTGAACTCACGAGCGTCTGGCGCCGTGAGACGCTTGTTAATGAATATGGTGCATTTGGATGATTAGAGTGCAGAGTGTGCATTTTCGTGCACAACGGTATTTTTGCGCTTAATGGGCCAAAAACGGGTCAATGGGCCAATAGGCCCACTTTGGTAAAAAGACGATGTAAGTACTTCTGATTACTTGGTAAACGTTAGAATGAGCATGAAACCTTAGCAATAGGTAATAATTATCAAATACCCTTATGCATGCAAAATTACGATTTTACCCTAGGGTTATTTTTTTCTGAAAAGCATGATGTTCGGTTTAGATATCGTATGCCATGACATATTATTTCATTGCATGGGACATGGGTTTATATTGATGGAGGAAGTGTTCGGCACCTCGCTATAATCGATGGCCTCGCCACATATATTCGTTTCGGTGACTTCGTCACAATATCCGCACCTCATTTGCAATCTGGTGGTTTTGCCACATATATATATATATATATATATATCTGCTCGTGGCCTAGCCACAATATTCAGATCTGGTGACTTCGTCACAATATCCGTAGCCTCGCCGCAATTTCGTGGTGTGTATGGTTGGGTGGGTCGAGTAGTCTCCCACATGGTGTAAGGTGGTACAAGGGTGTTATGGATGGCTCTGGGTTGGGATTTCTGCATTTATGATATATTTGTTCTGTATCTGCTATGGGCCTATGGGTTTCATTCTAATTTCTGTACTGGGCCAAGGCCCAGATAAGTCTGACTTTGAGGTTTGATCTGTTTCGGGCTATGGTTGGGTTATGTTACACACTGAGTTTTTGTAAACTCACCCCGTTTATTAACCTTTCAGGTAATTTCCAGCCTTAGACGGATCGGAGCTGTGAGGGGCTCGGAGGAAGCCACAACACTGTTTATGTTACAGTTTTGATTATTACTTTTAAATGTTTTTATGTGGGTTGTGGTAAAGCCGTTGTAATTTTCTGGATTTGAAATTTGGAATTTTATTTATTGTTCTTATAATTGCTAGTATTAGAACACGATTTTCCAAAGCAACTACTGTTGTTCAAAACATCACGTATCCGCAATTGTTTTTAAATTAAGCTTTTGCAACTACCAAGATTTTTACAAAGTTGTTAAGAATGTTATTCAGCTGAGGTTTTCTAACAAGGTTTAAAACGGGTATAAGTTTTTAATTATTAAGAAGGGTTTTTAATGGAAACATCGTTTTCGAAAAACACTTCAATGTGACACGCCAGATTCAAGCCAAACTTCCAGGCCGGGTTTGGGGTGTTTCAATGCAAGTTTAGTATGTGGCTTCGTTAATTGTGCTTTAATTATTATGTATATGTTATATGATGTTTTTGTGTGTATTAATGGAATAGAAAATAAGTAAGCTTGGTTTAGTCAAAACTAATAATAAGGTTGCATGTATATTTGTCTTGAATAATGAGTAATGAGTTATTTAATTCCTAAGCTTATATTCGGCCAGTTGATAATGATTTATGGTTGTATGTTTATTGATTTATGTGTAACCTGTAATGTTTTGGTTTGGTTAGTATACGTTCATATGTGGTGAATAAAATGATTAATTCCTATGTGTATTCATGAATTTTCGAAAGTTGTGTCTCGTTCGGTAATACCTCGTAACCCCATTCCGGTGACGGATACGGGTTAGGGGTGTTACAATATATGCATTCTTGAGTAATTAAGAGTGTCATGTTGCATGCCATAAAGTGGGTTTAAGTGTGTGAGTGCTTAAGCGTGACAAATGGCTTGAAAAATGGCCTAGAAATTGTCCACACAGTTGGACCCAAGGGCGTGTCACACACGGCCTGCCCCATGGGCGTGTGGTCTGGCCGTGTGTCCCCTACACCCTAATTAATACAAAACAGAATGCCCAGTAGTGTGAAGGACACGACCTTAGGATCTGGGTGTGTGCCCAGGCCGTGTGAAGCCTGCACTTGATTTTTAGAATTTAATTCGCCACACGGCCTAAGCACACGGGTGTGTGACTTGGCTGTGTGACCTTATTTTATTGATGACATCATAGTCAGGGAGTTACACGGGCTGAGGACACGGGCGTGTCCCAAGGCACATAGGCGAGTGTGACCATACGACCTACCCATACGAGCGTGTGACTCTCTAAAACAAGAAAATTTTCTAAGTATTGAAAAGGTTTCGAAAGCTCTCAGTTTAGTCCCGAATCGCTTTCGATGTATGTTTTGGGCCTCGTATGCCCTTATAAGGGACAATTTGCATGTGATTAAAAAGTTTTAAATTTGGATGAAATTTTATGGCTGGATTTTGTATGTTTGTTTACATTTAAGTCTGGTAATGCCTCGAATCCTATTACATTCATAATTCACAAATCAAAACATAACATTCATATGCTAAAGACATACCAAAAAATATGATTTGTAACATCAATTTACCTCATTTATTCTCATGCCAAATTCTTACCAAATTGACCATTTCTTTTGGCCAACCAAAAACACCTCATAATAGCAACATTGCATCACATAACATATACCAAATTCAAACCATTAGTTTAACCATAATCCAGCCATATCACATGGCATGATAGACACATTACAAAATATATTTTAATACTTCTAGCCTATACATGCCATACTTCAATAATTACATTTCAAAAGGTACCAAAATATAGTTTGATAGTGTGATGATGACCCTCGACTATTCTCGAGCTTTTGGTAGCTTTGATATCTATAAAACAGTTGAAAGACACACAAAGTAAGCTTTCAAAAGCTTAGTAAGCCATATACAAATAAACTTAACAATATAAACATATAAGCATCATAATATACATATACTCCTTAACCAAATGCTATCACAAAACACATAGCTCAAATACATTTCACATATTCCCCATTCATTTGCACATAATGCATATTTTCTCATACTTTTTTCACATATAATCACTTGATCACAAAGATACATATACTTACCTTTCAACATCAAATATGATATACAATTTCAAACGTACCTGAATTGTATACACATTTCATATTATCATTCGTTTCTCGGAATGCCCATTAAACCATTCGAAATCATAAGGATACGCGGATAGCTCGAAAAGCTCATACAATACCAACATCCCAGACGTAGTCTTACATGTAATCAAATATCAATGCCACTATCCCAGACAGGGTCTTACATGAAATCAAATACGATGTCAATGTCCCAGACATGGTCTTACAAGTAAATCATAAATCGATGCCAAAGTCCCAGATGTGGTCTTACATAAGAACTCATATCAGATCCTATGTCATGACATATGTATCCTAACTATTCCTATGGTTCGTACGGGACTTTTCGGAAGTCGTCACATTATCAGAACTTTCTCGGATATCACATATTGAGCTCTCATATAGCTAGGGGTGAGCGTTCGATGGAATCGAATGAAAAAATTTCGAGTTAATCGAGTTGACGAATCATATTTTATCATCCTAATTTGATTTGAAATTTTCTCGAATCGAGTCGAATGAGATGAAATCCAAATCTAATCGAATCGAATCGAATATATTTGTTCGAGTTAAATTTTAAAAAATAATTTTGGGCCCTTGTAACCACTGTCACCCATTGTAATAAAATTTGTCCACCTTAATCAAAATTTTTGTTAACTTTCATCACCTCATAATTTATTTATTAAACTTTTATATATGGGTTAGCTTCTTTTCTTGCTTAGTTGTTTCAATTATCTTCAAATTCTTGTCATTATATATTTTGGAATTAAATAATATATTAAATGTAAAATGTGATTTTTAATAAAAGTTATTTTAAAGATAAAATATGAAATTAATAACAATATAAAATTTTAACATGAATATTTAATGGCATAATTAATAATTCAATTTTAATATAAATATTCAATATGACTAAACAATTCAATAATATAAATAATATAAAATGTGAAATTTAATTTAATAGTATAAATAGTAGATATAAATAAAATTATTACTATTTATGTTTAGTGATATTTTGGACAATTTTGATTTTTATTTGAGAGTAAAGAGTGAGAAGTAAAAGTTTAGGGGGAAAATAAAATGTTTTGGGGATTAAAAGTTTGAGGGAAAGTAAATAAATAGGGGGAGTAAAAATTTGGAGGGAAAATATTTAAAAAATTGAGGGGGGATGGGTTTGGGTAGATGGGAGGTGGAATGGGAAGGAAATAAAAATTTTAGGGGGAAAGTGGAAGGGAGTAACAATTTTGGGGGAAAATAAAAAGTTTTGAGGGTTTTTGGGAGTAAAATTTTGAGAAAAAGTAAATGGGATAGTAAAACTTTGGTGGGAAATGGATTATGAGTAGATTGGGGGGTTGGGATGGAAGGGGAGTAAAAGTTTTGGGAGAAAGTAAGAAGGAGTAAAAGTTTTGAGGTAAAAAGTAAGAAGGTTTGGAAGTTTGGGGTAAAAATGTAAAATATTATAGTTTGATATCCGAATTATTCGAATTATTCAAGTTATTCGAATTCAAAAACTCAACTCGATTAGAACTCGAAATTCGAAAAAAAAAATTTGAGTTGACTCGAATAACTCGATTCGTTTAACTCAAAATTCAAATTTTTTTTCTATTTTTCGAGTCAAATCGAGTTTTTCTCACCCCTACATATAGCCATTCAACATAATTCAATGTCATATAAACATAAATAAATCAACTCAAACACGTTTATTTGTATATTGACTTACCTCGTACAGAAATGAACGAAAACGAGTAACTATTCAATGACTTCCGTTTTCCTCCGATTTAATTTCGTTTTCTTTGGTTCTTGATCTAAAAAAATTCAAATTTAATCCTTTTATTCACCAAATCATTCAATTCAATCCAAAAACACATATTTATGTCATTTTACAAATTAGCCCTTACATTTTCACATTTTGACAATTTAGTCCTTAATTCACAAAATCAAAAAATACACAAAATTTCTATATATCCATGTTAAGCTGAATTCTCATAGTATTCATAAAAGCCCATATATTTCATTTATTTCACATTTTAGTCCCTAAAAATCTTTTTTTTACAATTTAGTCCAAATTACTCAAATTCATCAAAAATTCAAAGACAAAAACTTAGTAATCTAACACGTATCTTTTATTTACTACCATCAAACTTCATAAAGCTCACATTATCAACAATGGCATAACTCAAAATAATCAATAAAATCAAAAATTAGGGCCTGGGCTTGATAGATTACAAGGCAACGATTACAAAAACGTAGAAATTATAAAAAAACCGAACAAAATACATACCAAAATCACCAAATCTCTTAACCGAACCCTAAGCTTGAGTTTTCTTTCTTTTTCCTTTGATATATTCGGCCAAATAATGAATAAATGAATCCAATATTATGTTTTGTTTAATTAATAAACATTAATACACAATTTACTATTATAACCTTATAATATACATTTAAAATTCTACCAACTAATGACCATTAATGTCATTCAATACATTCCATGGTCAAATAACCACATAAGGACCTCACAATTAAAGAGACATAGCAATTAGGCACTTTAACAAATAGAAGGTAACTTTTACATTTCATGCGATTAGGTCATTTTTCAAAATTAAGCACACAAACGATCAAATTTTCATACGAAACTTTCACACATGTCAATTCACATATTATAAGCACGTAAATTAATATTAAAATATTTTTTTGACTTGTATTTGTGGTCCCAAAACCACTCTTCCGACTAGGGTCTAAATCGGACTATTACAACTCTCCCCTATTAGGAATTTTCGTCCCCAAAAATCTTACCGTTGAACAGATTCGGAAATTGTCATCTCATAACATCTTCAGACTCCTACGTAGTCTCTTCAACACCATGCCGATGCCACTTTACTTTTACTAACGAAAATATATTATTTCTTAATTCTTTAACCTCATGAGCTAAGATACGGATCGGCTCTTCTTCGTAGGTCATATCAGACTGAATCTCAATCTCAGACAGAGAAATCACATGTGATAGATCTGATCTATACCGTCGAATCATCGATACATGGAATACATTATGAATCTTTTCTACCTCAGGTGGCAACAACATTCTATAAGCAACCGGCCCAATACACTCGATAATGTCATACGGCCCGATGAACCTCGGACTCAATTTACCTTTTCTGCAAGATCGGAGTACGTTCTTCTGTGGAGATACTTTCAGAAACACTTTGTTGCCAATCTCAAATTCAATTTCTTTTCGTTTCAAGTCTGCATATGATTTCTGATGATCGGAAGATGTTTTCAAACTATCTTGGATCACTTTTACTTTCTGTTCAGTCTCTTTCATCAAATTGACCCTGTGTATCTTATTCTCACTGAGTTCAGTCCAATACAAAGGTGTACGGCATTTGCATCAATATAAGGCTTCGTACAATGCCATTTGAATGCTCAATTGAAAACTGTTATTATAAGCAAATTCAATCAAAGGAAAATACTGTTCCCATGAACCTTCAAACTCGAGAAGGCAACATCTCAACATATCTTCAAGAATCTGAATAATCCGCTCGGATTGACCATCCGTTTGCGGGTGAAAAGCAGTACTGAAGTGTAATTTTGTACCTAAAGCATCTTGTAATTTCTTCCAAAATCACAATGTGAATCTTGGATCTCTGTCTGACACAATAGATAGTGGCACACTGTGTAATCTCATAATATCAGAAATGTATAATTCGGCTAACTTATCAAGCGAGTAATCAGATCGTACCAAAATAAAATGAGTTGATTTCGTTAATCGATCAACTACAACCCAAATTGCATCTTTCTTTCTCGGAGATAGGGGCAAACCCAAAACAAAATCCATTGTCAGTCTATCCCATTTCCATTTAGGAATCATAATAGGTTGTAACAAACCAGATGACACCTGATGTTCAGCTTTAACTTGCTGACAGATTAAACATTTCGAAAAAAATTTGGAGATATCTCTTTTCATTCTAGACCACCAGTAATGCTACTTCAAATCATTATACATTTTTGTACTACCCGGATGAACAGATAAATGACTATTGCGAGCTTTGTTCAAAATCATCTGAATCAAGTCTAGGTTTTTCAGAACACAAATCCGATCTTGGAATCTCAGACAATCATCTTTATCGACTCTGAATTCTAAATCAGAATCTAAATCACTATGAGCTCGTTTTGCTATTATCACATTATCAACTTTATGAGCATCAATAATCTGTTGTAAAAAAAACGGTCTCACTTTCAATTCGGCTAAAATCAAACCCTCATCAGGCAAAGCTAAACGAGTATTCATGGCACGTAATGCAAACAATGATTTTTGACTTAGAGCATCAGCAACAACATTAGCCTTTCCTGAATGATAATCAATAACAAGCTCGTAGTCTTTCAGTAACTCTAGCCATCTTCTCTGTCACATATTCAAATCTTTTCGAGTCATCAAATATTTCAAACTTTTGTGATTGGAATAAACATGACATTTCTCACCAAACAGATACTGGCGCCAAATTTTCAAAGCAAACACAATCCCAACTAATTCCAGATCGTGCGTCAGATAGTTCTTTTCGTGCAGATTTAACTATCTCGAAGCATAAGCAATGACTTTGCCTTCCTGCATCAAAATACATCCTAGACCGTTTAATGAAGCATCACTGTAGATCACAAATTCTTTACCCGATTCGGGTTGTATTAACACTGGAGCTTCAGTCAATAGGACTTTCAACTGATCAAAGTTTTTCTGACACTTTTTAGACCATTCAAATTTCACATCTTTTTGAAGCAGTTTCATCAACGAAGTTGCAATCATAGAAAAGCCTTTTACGAACCGTTTATTATAGCCGGCAAGTCCCAGAAAACTGTGGACTTCAGAAACATTTCTTGGAGGCTTCCAATCCAAAATAGCTGAAGTTTTGCTCGGATCAACTCAGATACCTGATGTTGATACAATTTGACCCAGAAAACCAACTTCGCGCAACCAGAACTCATGCAAAGTCTGTAGTACTATTCTCAGATGCTCGGAATGCTCCAATTCATCACGCGAATAAATGAATATGTCATCAATGAATACGACAAAAAATCGATCTAAATATGGTCAAAAAATTCTATTCATCAAATCAATCAATATAACAGGTGTATTAGTTAATCCGAAAGGCATAACTAAAAAGTCATAGTGGTCGTATATCGTTTTGAATGTAGTTTTCGGAATGTCTGAGTCTTTTACTCGCAACTGATAATAGCGTGATCTCAAATCTATCTTCGAAAACACGGTAGCTCTTTTCAACTGATCAAACAAATCATCAATTCGAGGCAGAGGGTATTTATTCTTGATAGTCACTTTGTTCAACTGATGATAATCAATGCACATTCTCATCGTACCGTCTTTCTATTTCACAAACAAAACTGGTGCACCCCAAGGTGAGAAACTTGGTCTAGCAAACTCTCTATCGGTCAACTCTTGCAATTGAGACTTTAATTATTTTAGTTCGATCGAAGCCATTCTATACAGAGCTATTGAAATCAGAGTAGTTTCAGGCACTAATTCAATACCAAATTCAGCTTCTCGAATCAGAGGTAATCCCGAAAGTTCTTCAGGAAACATATCAGGAAATTCACAGATAGCAGGCATAGATTGAACTTTCTTTTGTGTTACCTTTGAATCGATCACATAGGCAAAGTAGGCTTCACAACCCTTTCTTACAAAACTCAGAGCTTTCATTGAAGATATCACATCTGGTAACTCATTTAAGTCACTAGATTCAATAAGGACTATTTCATCATTCTTGCATCTCAATTCAATAGTTTTCTGTTTGCAATTCACAACAACATCGTGCAAAGTTAACCAATCCATACCCAGAATTATATCAAACTCATCAAAAGGTAATAACATCAGATCAGCCGAAAAACAAATGTCTCAAAATATTAACGGACAATTCTTACACACTTTGTCAACTAAGACACTTTTATCTAGGGGGTTCGATACTTTAATCATGGATTCAGTAGACTCTACAGGCAAAGTCTTACTGCATACTAAATTCATGCATATATACGAATGCGTTGATCCAAGATCTATCAACGCAAACACAAAAGTATTGTAAAGTGTAAATATACCCGTTATAACATCGAGAGATGAAGCTTCCTCACGAGCTCGGATAGCCTAGGCTCTAGTAGGTGCTCTAGCCGCGGATCGTACAGCAGTGTCTTTAGTTCCTCTGTGACTACCACTCACATTTCTCGTGTTTCTGGAAGGTCTACCTCGAGTTGAGGTGTTACTCTGTCTCAGATTTTGCATAATTTCTTGCTCGACAGACTCGGGGCAATCGTGGATAAAGTGATCTAGTGATCCACATTTGAAACGATCCCGATCGTATAGTCTACAATTTTCGAGATGTCTTTTACCACAATTTCCACACTTAGGTCGATCAGATCTAGCATTTCCAACACTAACAATAAAAGTAGCTGGAACTTTGAAGCTCGATTGCAATCTAGCACGATCTCTACTCGGATGTCCCACATTAGTCTTTGAATGACTAAAATCATCTTAAAACTTCTTTGACGCAGACTGAAATGATTTACTTGCCGATCTCTTTCTCACGTCTCTAGCTTTAGAATCGACTTCTCTTTTCTCTTTCCCGAGTTCTTCAGCTTTACATGCTCGTTCAACAAGCACAAGATGTAACGCCCTAAATTTGGGCTTAAAAGTATTGGGCCTTGAGTATGGGTCTGTAGGGAGGTTGTATATAATCAGTTAATTGTGTAAGGAAATGACACAACTGTGTATCTGCTTCAGTGGTTAAGTGCTCTGTGAAGTGTCTGAGAAATCTTGGGTTCAAACCTGGGCTTTAGCAAAAATTTTAGTTTTAAGTGAATAAAACCCTGGATGCTTGGATGATGCCTTTTTAAATTATTGTGTTAAGTAAATAACATAAGGAAGCATGTGGTCTAGTGGTTGTGGTGTCATTAAGGTTTCAAGGGAGCCTAGGTTCAAGTTTTGGCTCTTGCAATTTATTTTGGTTTTTCTTTTAAAGGAACCTAGACTTTGGCCTGTAGACCTTATAATTAATTGAGGATATTTTGTGACGCAGAAAGCCCAGGGTGGAGTGGCAAGGTGGCGTGTTGTGTAACAGTGAGGTCTGAGGTTCAAGTTCTGGGATGCGCAATGAAGGATTTATTTTGTTGTTTTAGCTGTGTAGGAGGTGGAGTTGGACTAGAACTCTGTGGTTGAAGTGGTCATAAAGAAAAATAAGGAATTTTCATAATGGTTAAAAGTAATCCCACATCGGGAAGCTAATATGAGCATTGGTGAGAAATTGGCTTTAAATAGAGTGAACCAGATGAGTTGGTGAGAGGGAAGTGATTAAGACTCAGTCCAGGATATGCCAAAGTTGGTGATTGTGGACTTCGGCGCATTCTCATAAACAGGTGTGTATTCACGCCCTTTTTTGTTGGAAATTGGCAAAATCCAAAAAGTCGAAACTTCGGCATTTGAAGCCTCACGAGCGTGCGACTGCTTGTGGGGTAAACTGAGCCTACAAACCATGGGCGATAGACTGTAGAGGCCACCACGAGCGTTCTCGTGTACTGGGGCTGTTCTGGGCCTTGATGGGCCCCGTAGGCCCGCTTGTGTAAATCTAACTGATAGGTGGAAAGTAGTTGGGCTTGTCATGTCATGTGCATGGCATAGGCCATTAAGGGCTTCGTTGGGCCAAAATGGGCCGGGAGGGCCCAAAGAGCTCATGGGCCCCACACAGACTAAATCCACGATAAGTGATAAATTTTAGACTGGGCTATGTAGGTCACATAGCCGTAGCTAAATTTGGGCTAAGTGGGCCACACGAGCTTGCGGGCCCACTGTGCCCAATTATGGGTCTTAGGCCCATTTACACTATTAGGTCTGTTTAGGTTACTTAAGTCGCTCGAGGCGACTGTGGACCTTCCGAGAGGTCGATTATCTGTACCGAGACCCCAGAGGGTAAAATGACCAAAATACCCCTGAGGGGTAAAAATTACTATTCTACCCCTAATGGGTGGAAATGACTGTTATACTTTAGAGGTAGGTTAATTGATGAGTGTATGATATATGCATGATCGTATCTGAGTATGAAACCTAGCACACATGAAATATTATGACATGACATACTGCATTGGGGTTGGGATTCTGATTTGGAGGAAGTACTGTTCTGGTGGCTTTGCCACGTATTCTAATATTGGTGGCTACGCCACGTTTACCGCTATTAGTAGCTTTGCTGCGTTACTATTAGCAGCTTTGCTACATTACTATTAGCAGCTATGCTGCAATATTGGTGAGTTGGCTGGGTGGGTCGATTTAATCCCCACATGATGAGTTGGTTGGTACTAGTGGTGAGTAGGATGGATTGGGTTGGGTTGCATACCTGTATTGTGATTATACTTTTTGGGAATAGGCCCACACTGTTACTGCATAGGACTTAGGCCAAGACTGTACTGTTAATGAATAGGGCTTAGGCCTGCATCACATCTTGTATCTTGTTATTCTTGTTGACCGATAAGGGATTACACACTGAGTTTTTGTAAATTCTCCCTTCTTTTAACTGTGCAGGTAATCCCCAGCGTTAGAGGATTTGGAGCCGCAAAGGACTCAGTTGTGGCCACACGTCCGCAGATTGGTTGTTAATAACTTAATTTATTTAAGCTTTCATATTTGGGTTTTAATTATGTAATAAGGCCTTTTGGGGGTTTTTAACTTTTAATGGGCTTTTGATTTCTTATATTAAACTACTAGTCTAGGAAAACTCAAGTTTTCAAACTATTCATGGTTTTCTAAAGAACACGAGCTTTAAACAACAAAGTTTTCAAAAGAGCTTCCGCGATTTAAGTTGAATTAATATCCCAAAGGCAAATATTTTGAGAAAACGTTTGTGACAAGATGATTTGCTAACCCCATACAAAAGGTTTTACTTTTATAAATAAACTTTTAACAATAACTCAATTTTTGAATGACGCTTTGATGCAACACACCAGATTCGGCCGTTGCTTCTAGGCCGTATTTGGGGTGTTACACAACAAACTCTTTTATTTCCAAAATTTTGACTAACAATTTGATGTCTTCATTCAAGCCATCCTCAAATCTTTTACACATGATTGCTTCGATCAAAACACATTCTCGTGCATACCGGCTCAATCTCACAAATTCTCGCTCGTATTCTATAATAGACATATGACCTAGTTTCTATTCAAGAAACTCTTTACATTTCTGGTCGATAAATCTCTAACTGATGTATTTCTTCTGGAATTCAGCTTGGAAGAAATCCCAGGTGACTCGCTCTCTCAGAACCATTGATATCAAAGTCTTCCACCAATGATACGTTGTATCTCTCCGAAGCAAAACAACACATTTAAGACATTGATCTAGAGTCAATGACAATTCATTGAATACTCTTATTGTATTCTCTAGCCAAAACTCTACTCTCTCAGCGTCATCATTCATAGTAGCATGGAACTTTTTAGCCCCATATTTTCTAATCTTATCAAACGGTGGCTTGCTTAACTGAATCGAATTCACTTGTGGCATGACAGGAATTTGCGGAGGATTATGCAGGGTTGGGGGTTGTTGAATAGCCAGATTAGTTTAGATGTATTGGGTGAACCAATCATTCATCATCTGATAGAAGGCTTGTCTCACGTCTCTATCATGGCTACTCGTAGCCGGTCTAGAGCCAGATTGTGCTGTCCCTTGCATGGCAGCAGGTGCATTACTCTCAACATCGTCAACTAAAGCTCATTCAGGATCCATTTGCTATATAATAAATACATTTTCATTAACAGGACTCATCACACTATCGCAGTTCATAAATATGGCATGTATAGCTAGACTTACATATGTTACGTTAGTCTTAGAATCGACTAAACCGTAGCTCTGATACCAACCAAATGTAACATCCTTAACCTGTATCAGTCGCTGGACTAGGGTTAAAGGTGTTACAAAAAGAATTGGAACATTTTACAAACAAGTCATCTACATCATCCACAATCATAATCAAATATTTTCATAGAGTCCCTTATATAGGTCATTGAAACCTTAACCATACATTAAAAAAGGGTCAAGACTAAATCGAGCTCAAATAATTTTTTTTAAACTTAAACAAATTTTCAAAGTTGTATAGGTCACACGCCCCTATGAACAGGCCGTAGACCTCACACGACTTTAGACACGCCCGTGTGTAAAGGCCTTGTTAAAACAGGGCATACATAATGACTTCTCCACATGGCCACAAGACATGCCCGTGTGCCAGGCCATGTGAAAATTAGAGAGGCTACTGACTTGGCCACACGGTTGACCACACGCCCGTGTGTCTAGCCCATGGTCGAAACTGACTTGGCCACACAGCCTAGCATACGCTCGTGTGTGCGACCATGTGGTCTGCCCAGGCTCATTTTGAAATGGCCCTAGAGCAACACGGCGTGTGTCTACCCGTGTGGGCAAAAATAGGCCATTTGCAAGGCTAAATTGCCACCCATTAAGGGTCCTCCCTACAAACATCAAATAGGCATCATATTTTCAACCAATTTCAAACCCAAATCATACAGCATTCATATCATATATTCATCAACCTATTGCATTCATTATTCACAAATCAAAGCATATCATTCATAAGCCAAAGACATACCAAAACATATGATTTGTAACATCAATTTACCTCATTCATTCTCATGCCAAATTCTTACCAAATCGACCATTACTTTTGGCCAACCAAAAACACCTCATAATAGCAACGTTGCATCACATAACATATACCAAATTCAAACCATAAGTTTAACCATAATCTAGCCATATCACATGGCATGATATACACATTACAAAACATATTCTAATACTTCTAGCCTATACATGCCATACTTCAATAATTACACTTTCAAAAGGTACCAAAATATAGTTATAATAGTGTGGTGATGATCCTCGATGATTCTGGAGCTTCTGGTAGCTTTGATGTCTATAAAACAGTTGAAAGACACACAAAGTAAGCTTTCAAAAGCTTAGTAAGCCATATACAAATAAACTTAACAATATAAACATATAAGCATCATATTATACATATACTCCTTAACCAAATGCAATCACAAAACACATAGCTCAAATATATTTCACATATTCCCCATTCATTTGCACATAATGCATATTTTCTCATACTTTTGTCACATATAATCACTTGATCACAAAGATACATACACTTACCTTTCAACATCAAATATGATATACAATTTCAATCGTACTTGAATCGGTTACACATTTAATATTATCATATGTTTCTCAAAATGCCCCTTGAACTATTTGGAATCATAAGGGTACGCAGATAGATCAAAAAGCTCGTACAATGCCAATGTAACAAACGTGGTCTTACATGTAATCAAATATCGATGCCACTGTCCCAAACAGGGTCTTACATGAAATCAAATACAATGCCAATGCCCCAGACATGGTCTTACACGTAAATCATAAGTCGATGCCAACATCTTAGACGTGGTCCTACACGAGAACTCATATCGGATCCTATGTCATGACATATGTATCCTAACTGTTCGTATGGTTCTTACGGGACTTTTTGGATGTCGTCACATTATTAGAACTTTCTCAGATATCACATATTGAGATCTCATATAGCCATTCAACATAATTCAATGTCATATAAACATAAATAAATCAACTCAAACACGTTTATTTGTATATTGACTTACCTCGTACGGAAATAAACGGAAACAAGCAACTATTCAACGACTTTCGTTTTCCCCCGATCTAATTCCATTTTCTTTGGTTCTTGATCTAAACACATTCAAATTTAACCCTTTTATTCACCAAATCATTCAATTCAATCCAAAAACATATATTTAGGGCATTTTACAAATTAGCCCTCACATTTTTACATTTTTGACACTTTAGTCCTTAATTCACAAAATCACAAAATACACAAAATTTCTATATATCCATGTTAAGCCAAATTCTCATAATATTCATATCAGCCAATATATTTCATTTATTTCATATTTTAGTCCCTCAAAATTTCCTTTTTATTATTTAGTCCATATTACTCAAATTCATCAAAAATTCAAAGACACAACTTAGTAATCTAACACATATCTTTCATTTACTACCATAAAGCTCACATGATCAACAATGGCATAACTCAAAATCATCAACAAAATAAAAATTAGGGTATGGGCTTGATAGATTACAAAGAAAAGATTACAAAAACGTACAAATTATCTAAAATCGAACAAAATACCTACCTAAATCACCAAATCTCTTAGCCGTCCTTTTATATATTGGGCCAAATGATGAATAAATGGAGCCAATATTATGTTTTGTTTAATTAATAAACATTAATACATAATTTACTATTATAACCTTATAATATACATATAAAATTCCACCAACTAATGACCATTAATGTCATTCAATACATTCCATGGTCAAATAGCCACAAAAGGACCTCACAATTAAAGAGACATAGTAATTAGTCACTTTAACAAATAAAAGGCCACTTTTACATTTTATGCGATTAGGTCCTTTTTCAAAATTAAGCACACAAACGATCAAATTTTCATACGAAAATTTCACACATGTCAATTCATGTGACAGCCCAAAATTGACCCTAGTCGGGATGTGGTTTCGGGACCACAAAACCGAGGTATAAAAATAATTTAAAATTTATTTTGATGCCTATGATATGTGTTAAATTGTGTGTGACATTTTTGATGATTTGATTTAGTGTTATAAATGTGAATTTCACTAGAAAGGGCCTAGTAGTAAACTTTGAAAGTATGATAGGGAAATGTGTGATGACTAATTAAAGCATGCATGCAAAACAATGGACTTGCATGTCAAATACCCCCTTTTTATAGGTGGTGGCCGGCCATGGCAAGAGAGGATGGGCAAAACATGTCATAAACATGTTTTGTTGGTGCATTAGGGAGAAATAATAAACAAAGGAGTATGGGTAAGAAAAGAATGAAAAAAAAATGTGTGTGAGTGTGGTATTCCCCCCCATTGCCGTGAGTTGTAGAGAAAGAAAGAAAAAAATTTGTTCATCCTTTCTTTGAGCCAAAACTAAGGAAGAAGGAGGGATTTTTGCTCCATTTTTGGTTTAGAAGAGATCTAGAAGGAGATTTGGCTATACTTGCATCAAGATTAAGGTATGTTTGAGGTTGTGTCATGAGATTCATGCATGTTTTAGTTGCTAACTTGATGTTCATGTTAGCCCATGGTCCAAATCCTTGTTGTGCCATGGAAATGGTATTTGGCCAAGTTTGATATTGTGTTAAAGCCATTGCATGCTAAATGTGAAGCTTGTTGATGATGCATGCAATGAGGGGAATTATTGTCCATGCATTCGGTTAGAGGCAAGCTTAATGGTGCCTATTCTTGACTTAGGTAATCGGCTACCTTGTTGTGAGCTAAGGCCGAATGTGTGCGTAATTAAAGAAAATTGACTAAAGTGCTTAGTTATGTGATGTTGAGTCAATGATGTGTGTATTCGGCCAAGGCTAGCAAGCGAGACTTTAATAAATTGAATTTGTTTGAATTAGCTCAAGAGCTTAGAGGGCCACAATTGGATAAGGGGAAGGAAAAAGTGATCGAATAGCCGTTGAAGCCGTTCGACAACATCCGAGGTAAGTCTTCAAGTAATGACCCTACTTGAATTATGTGAAATGAAATTATGGATGTGTAATGATTACTAATATACGTGTGTATGAGTATTTGAATGGTACCGGGCTAAGTCCCAAGGCAATTACGCTAGTGATTATATTTGTGTTTGAGCCTTAGTAACGAAAATGAAACATGAATGTGTAATGATTATGGATGTATGTGTGCATGAGCAATTGAATGATATCCGGTTAAGACCAAGGCAATTGTGCTAGTGACTTTATCCGGCTAATACCCAAAGGCATTCGTGCAAGTTGTTATATCCGGGCTAATACCAAGGCATTTGTGCGAGTCGTTATATCCGGGCTAAGACCCGAAGGCATTCGTGCGTGTGGTTATATCCGGTTGGATTCCGAAGAAGCCTGGGTTGAAGGTGAGCGTTGGTTGCTGTAATACATTTAATTAGTACGCTCGAAAAGCCCAAAGGATAAGGTATGTTTACATATGCAATGGAAAAGTCGATACGTTTGAATAATATTCGTCAATCGACTAACGAATTTTCAGCTCTTGAATTGGTTGATATCTTGTGAATGTATATGTTGATGAAGTGTGAAGTAAGTATGATTATGTGAATGTGTATAAATGAAATGATTCATTTGGCCATGTGAATGTAATGCTTTAGTTAAAGCCGATTTCATTGCTTGAGATTTACTAAGCATAAACATGCTTACCCGCTGCTTTGGCTCTCTGTTTTATAGATTTTGCTCGCTAGCGATCGGATTCGGGATCATTGAAGTGAAGTCATCCACACTATCAAACCCCTTTGGTACTCTTTTAGTTGAACTTTGGATATGGCATGTATAGGACTACCTCGGTTGTTTTCAAGTGCTTTTGTGATGTATATGTGTACGGCCATACGAAAATGGTTCGTAAAAGTGGAGTACGGAATTAGACCATTTGTGGTTTGTAATTTTATATGGTTTCATGATGTTATTATGGATTGGAATGGGAGTGTTGGTCACATGATCAGCCATTTGAATGGCTAAACATGATCATAGGTGGACCTATGTATGACTAGACTATAGTTGGTCCATGGAAACTACAAAATAGGTAAGGCCTACCTTAAAAACAGATGCTGCCAGTTGCAGTGATGTGGATGTGAAAAATCACCAAAATTTGTAGGAAGGGTATTAAATTGTGAATAAGTTATTCAAACGAACCTTGATGAGTCTATTTTCATATGAAAGTAACAAAACGATCATATGAACAGTATACCGAGAGATATTAAAGTTCTCGTGAGACAGGGCCAGAACGGTTTCTGGGTCCCCTGACGCGACTTTTAAAATTTACTATAAATTATCCAGAAAGAATTAGAAGTCATGCCTTATATGTACAGATTCCACTTTGAGTCTAGTTTCATCAGAAACAAACGGCACCAGTATTAAAGCCCTGTACAGATAGATATTCAAGTTGTAATGCACGAAGGTCAGTGTAGTCGACCCCTGTAACATGGGTGACTTTAACTAATAAACTGTACCAATCGGCCCAACAAAAAATTCTAGAAATAAATCCATGGATGGATATATGAGTCTAAATTCAGGGAAAATTTACGTAATCAGTTTCCGAGTTTTGAAACTCAAGATATGATTTTTAAGGCGACAGTGACGCAGTTTTCCAGCCTGTCTAGAAATGCCAAATTGGTCGGTACTTTAAGAGGATTTGTCTCGTTAACCCCTCGTGTCCGACACCGGCGATGGTCTCGGGTTTGGGGTGTTACAATTTTATTGGTATCAGAGCTACAGTTTAGTCGATTCTAGGACTACCGTGATATGTTTGGGGTCTAGCTATACATGACATTAAGTGATAATTGATAGTGTGGTGATTTCTGACATTCTGAATTTGTGTTTGTTTATAGAAATGGATCCCGATCCCAACCGAGCAATAGCTGATGATGTGGAGAGTGTGGCGCTGCTCCCGCAAGGGACAGCGCCATGGACTCTCAACCTATGGCCAGCAATCCGAATGATGAGGCTAGGCAAGCCTTTTATAGCGTGATGAATGATTGGTTCAACCAATACATTCGAACTAACACTACTGTTCCACAACCTCCATTCCCGACTAATGCAACCCCGCACCTACAATACCTCCGTGAATCGACCAAATAAGGTCAAGTAAGCCCCAAATGACAGGATTCAAAACATGGGGCCACTAAATTTAAAGCTACGGATGACGACGATGCCGAGCAAGCTGAATTTTGGTTGGACAACACTATCCGGTGCTCGATGAGCTATCTTGTACACCGATGAGTGCTTAAAGTGTACTATCTCCTTGCTACGCGATTCCGCCTACTATTGGTGGAGTACTCGACTTCCAGTTGTGCCTACGAGCAAGTAACTTGGGAGTTTTTCCAAACCGAGTTCAAAGAAGTATATTAGTCGAGATTCATCGACCAAAAACGAAAGGAATTTCTTGATCTTAAGCAAGGCTCTATGTCCGCATCGACTACGAGCGAAAATTTGTTAGACTCAGAGATACGCCGAATGTGTTTCGTCCGAAGCTATTATGTAAACGCTTCGAGGATGGGCTGAATGATGATATAAGGATGTTTGTTGGCATTCTCGAAATACGAGAGTTCGTAGTACTTGTTGAGCGAGCTTGTAAAACCGAAGAGCTTAGAAAGGAGAATCAAAAGTTGATGTGGGAACCGGAGAATTTGAAAAGGTCCTCGAAAGTCTCTTCAACAGCATCAAGAGATTTCGAGAAGATGTGAGCCGGTCTAGAGGCGCCGGCCTTTTAGACGAAATCGTGATCGACCCCACAATGGGTATACGAGGCACTTCGGTCTCCGGTGTTGGGAATGATCGTCAAACCGAATGGAGTGTCGACATTGTGGCAAATGGCATTCGGGAGCTGAGGTTCCGTGATCGCTCTCGCTATAAGTGTGGATCGGCCGACCACTTTATCAAGGATTGCTCGAGGTTGCTTGAACAAAATGTAAGTCGAGTGGAAACCCGTGCTACCATCGTCAAGTAGGCCATCCAAATACGGGCAATGCTAGTGGCGCCGAGAGGGTCGAGAGATGCTACAACAAGACCCGAGGCTCGTGCTCTGCTAGGACTTATGCCATACGCCAAGACGCGAGGATGCTTGCCACACCGGATGTCATTACGGTACATTCACTCTTTTCGATACTAATGTGATTGCTTTGATTGACCCTGGTTCTACTCATTCTTATATATACGAAACCTTAGCATCCAGTGGGACTTTTCCTATTGAGTCTACTGAGTTTGTAATTCGAGTGTCAAACCCTTTGGGTCATTACGTGCTTGTCAACAAAGTGTGTAAGAAAAGTCCCCTAGTATTTCGAGGTTCTTGTTTTCCGGCGGACTTGATGCTTTTGCCGTTCGACGAATTTGACGTTATTCTTGGTTTGGATTGGTTGACCATGCACGATGCGGTTGTAAATTGCGAAAGCAAGACTATCGATCTGAGGTGCCCGAATAACGAGATAATTCGGGTTGAGTCTACGGACTTAAAGGGGTTGCCACCGTAATATCGCAATGTTGGCCCGAAATAGGTAAGAAAAGGGTGCGGCGTACCTTGCGTATGTGCTCGATGACAAGGAGTCGAAAAGAGACCGAATCTGCGCGTGGTTTGTGAATACCGGATGTTTTCCACAAGAATTGCCGGGTTTACCACTGTTCGGAAATAGAGTTTGGCATCGAATTTGTACCGGTACCACTCCAATTTCGATAGCTCCGTATCGTATGGCACCAACGGAATTAAAGGAGTTGAAAGCTCAGTTGCAAGAATTGGTGGATAGAGGTTTTGCTCGTCCGAAGTTTTTCACCTTGGGGTGCGCCAAAGGTTGTTTGTGAAAAGAAGGATGGAACCATGAGGTCATGCATCGACTATCGTCGACTTAATAAAGCGGCGATAAAGAAAAAATATCCGTTATCACAGACGACTATTTGTTCGATCAACTCAAGGAGCCTCGGTGTTCTCGAAAATAGATTTGAGATCGGGCTATTATCGATTCTGAATTCGAGATTCGGACGTATCCAAGACCGCCTTGAGCGAGATATGGTCACTACGAGTTCCTAGTGATGCCGTTTGGGCTTACTAATGCCCTCGCGGTATTTATGGATTTGATGAATCGGATCTTCGACCATATTTGGATCAGTTCAGTAGTCGTGTTCATTGATGACATCTTGGTCTATTCAAGAAATGAGACCGAACATGCTGAACACCGAGGTTAGTCTTTGCAAATTTTACAGGATAAGCAATTATATGCTAAGTTCAAAGTGTGAGTTCGGTTAAGAGAGGTTAGCTTCTTGGGGCATGTGGTATCTGCATCGGTTATTCGAGTCGACCGAACAAAATTTCAGCCATACTTAATCGGAAGCCTCAGAAATATTACCGAGGTTCGGAGCTTTTGGGGCTTGCTTGTTATTACCGATGATTTGTAAAAGGTTTCTCAACGATAGCCACGCCAATGACGAAGCTACTCCATAGGATGTTAAGTTTGAATGGACGGAGAAATGTCAGAAAAGTTTCGATCAACTGAAAACTTATTTGACTGAAGCCCCAATTCTAGTGCAACCCGAATCTGGCAAAGAGTTTGTCATCTTTAGTGACGCCTCCCTACTTGGGTTAGGTTGCGTATTGATGCAAGAAGGTCGAGTTGTGGCCTGTCGTCGAGGCAATTAAAGCCATATGAGAAAAATTATCCGACCCATGATCTCGAATTGGTCGCCATCGATTCGCCTTAAAGATATGGCGACATTACTTAGTTGGTGAGAAGTGCCATGTGTATTCGGATCACAAAAGTCTCAAATATTTGATGACTCAAAGAGACTTAAATCTGCGACAAAGACGTTGGCTCGAGTTGTTAAAGGATTATGAGCTGGTCATTGACTATCACCCGGAAAGGCGAATGTGGTTGCGGATGCCTTAAGTCGTAAATCATTATTCGCTTTTTTGAGCGATGAATGTGCACTTGTCCGCTCGATCCGACAATGTGTTAGTAGCTGAATTGAAAGCCAAACCATTATTGATACATCAAATTTGTGAAGCTCAAAAAGTCGACGATGAGTTGGTCGCAAAACGGGCTGAGTGTGTTCCGAACAAGGAATCGGAGTTTCAGATCGATGATGACAATTGTTTGAGGTTCGAGGTCGTCTGTGTGTTCCAAAGAATTGAACTTATTTCGATAATTCGAACGAAGCCCATTGTAGCCGAATGGCAATCCACCCGGAGTACGAAGATGTACAACGATTTGAAACGTCGATTTTGGTGGCATGGTATGAAACGAGACATCTCGACTTTGTTTGAGATGTTTAATATGTCAACAAGTGAAAGCGGAACATCAAGTGCCTTCAGGATTACTTCACCAATCACGATACCCGAGTGGAAATGGGATCGAGTCACAATGGACTTTGTATCCGGACCGCCATTGTCGTGAGTAAGAAGGATGCGGTTTGGGTCGTGGTAGATAGATTGACTAAGTCGGCTCACTTTGTCCCCAGACGCACGGATTTTTCAATGGACAAACTAGCGAATTGTACGCTTTCGATTGTGAGATTACACGGGTGCCTATTTCCATCGTGTGGGATAGAGATCCGAGATTTACCTCGCGATTTTGGAAGAAGTTGCAAGAAGCTTTGGGTACCAAGTTGCATTTCAGCACCGCCTTTCACCCCCAAACCGATGGTCAATCCGAGCGGATAATTCAAATACTTGAGGATATGTTGAGATGTTGCATCCTCGAGTTCAGTGGTTCATGGGAACGGTATTTGCCTTTGATTGAATTCGCTACAACAATAGTTTTAAATCAAGTATTAAGATGGCACCCTACGAGGCTTTGTACGGTCGTAAATGCCGTACACCATTGTTTTGGACTGAGCTCGGTGAAAGCAAAATTTTCGGGGTGGATTTGATTAAAGATGCTGAACAAAAAGTGAAAGTAATCCGTGAAAATCTGAAGATAGCCTCCGATCGTCGAAGTCGTGACGCGGATCTCAAACGAAAAGACATTGAGTATCGTGGGGATAAAGTGCTTTTAAGGTTTCGCTTTGAAAAAGATACTCGATTCGGCCGTAAGGGCAAGTTGAGCCCGAGGTTCATTGGGCCATATGAGATATCCGAGCGAGTCGGTCCAGTTGCATATCGTTTGATTTTGCCCCCTGAACTCGAAAAGATTCACGACGTCTTTCATGTCTCGATGCTTCGACGCTATAGATCTGATCCATCGCACGTGATTAGTCCATCAGAGGTTGAAATTCAAGCCAATATGAGTTATGAGGAAGAACCGATTCGTATCCTATCACGTGAAGTGAAAGAGTTATAAACAAGCGGGTTCCGCTAGTGAAAGTGTTATGGCTCAAACACGGGATAGAAGAAGCTACTTGGGAAACCGAGAACTCTATGAAAGAGCGATACCCAACCCTATTTACCGGTAAGATTTTCGGGGACGAAAATTTCTTAAGTGGGGGAGAGTTGTGACAGCCCAAAATTGACCCTAGTCGGGATGTGGTTTCGGGACCACAAAACCGAGGCATAAAAATAATTTAAAATTTATTTTGATGCCTATGATATGTGTTAAATTGTGTGTGACATTTTTGATGATTTGATTTAGTGTTATAAATGTGAATTTCACTAGAAAGGGCCTAGTAGTAAACTTTGAAAGTATGATAGGGAAATGTGTGATGACTAATTAAAGCATGCATGCAAAACAATGGACTTGCATGTCAAATACCCCCTTTTTATAGGTGGTGGCCGGCCATGGCAAGAGAGGATGGGCAAAACATGTCATAAACATGTTTTGTTGGTGCATTAGGAGAAATAATAAACAAAGGAGTATGGGTAAGAAAAGAATGAAAAAAATGTGTGTGAGTGTGGTATTCCCCCCCATTGCCGTGAGTTGTAGAGAAAGAAAGAAAAAAATTTGTTCATCCTTTCTTTGAGCCAAAACTAAGGAAGAAGGAGGGATTTTTGCTCCATTTTTGGTTTAGAAGAGATCTAGAAGGAGATTTGGCTATACTTGCATCAAGATTAAGGTATGTTTGAGGTTGTGTCATGAGATTCATGCATGTTTTAGTTGCTAACTTGATGTTCATGTTAGCCCATGGTCCAAATCCTTGTTGTGCCATGGAAATGGTATTTGGCCAAGTTTGATATTGTGTTAAAGCCATTGCATGCTAAATGTGAAGCTTGTTGATGATGCATGCAATGATGGATTGACTACTCTTGAAATTTCTTTTAGCATTCTTGAGTAAGACATTGAATCCTTTGTTTAACCATGACCAAAAAATTAAAAGGGTATGGTGTGTGATTTATTCGCCATGGTATGCTCATGAGCATGGTTTATGCTTCTTGCATGTTAGTTAAAATTTGTGTTTTGGATGGTTATGGACACCTTGAAATTGACCTTGCACCTATATGTGTATATATGTTTGCACATGATGTTTTGGTTATGAAGTAAGTGATAAATATATTTGTTTAAAGAAGAAAGTGTTGAAGAATGTTTGTGAAATTGCAAGTACATTCGCCTAGTACACATATGATGTGAAAATCTTGCAATTTATTGTTGATTTTGTGCAAGTATGACTAAGTATAATCGGCCACATGAGGGGAATTATTGTGCATGCATTCGGTTAGAGGCAAGCTTAATGGTGCCTATTCTTGACTTAGGTAATCGGCTACCTTGTTGTGAGCTAAGGCCGAATGTGTGCGTAATTAAAGAAAATTGACTAAAGTGCTTAGTTATGTGATGTTGAGTCAATGATGTGTGTATTCGCCAAGGCTAGCAAGCGAGACTTTAATAAATTGAATTTGTTTGAATTAGCTCAAGAGCTTAGAGGGCCACAATTGGATAAGGGAAGGAAAAAGTGATCGAATAGCCGTTGAAGCCGCTCGACAACATCCGAGGTAAGTCTTCAAGTAATGACCCTACTTGAATTATGTGAAATGAAATTATGGATGTGTAATGATTACTAATATACGTGTGTATGAGTATTTGAATGGTACCGGGCTAAGTCCCGAAGGCAATTACGCTAGTGATTATATTTGTGTTTGAGCCTTAGTAACGAAAATGAAACATGAATGTGTAATGATTATGGATGTATGTGTGCATGAGCAATTGAATGATATCCGGTTAAGACCAAGGCAATTGTGCTAGTGACTTTATCCGGGCTAATACCGAAGGCATTCGTGCAAGTTGTTATATCCGGCTAATACCAAGGCATTTGTGCGAGTCGTTATATCCGGGCTAAGACCAAGGCATTCGTGCATGTGGTTATATCCGGTTGTATTCCGAAGAAGCTTGGGTTGAAGGTGAGCGTTGGTTGCTGTAATACATTTAATTAGTACGCTTGAAAAGCCCAAAGGATAAGGTATGTTTACATGTGCAATGGAAAAGTCAATACGTTTGAATAATATTCGTCAATCGACTAACGAATTTTCAGCTCTTGAATTGGTTGATATCTTGTGAATGTATATGTTGATGAAGTGTGAAGTAAGTATGATTATGTGAATGTGTATAAATGAAATGATTCATTTGGCTATGTGAATGTAATGCTTTAGTTAAAGCCGATTTCATTGCTTGAGATTTACTAAGCATAAACATGCTTACCCCGCTGCTTTGGCTCTCTGTTTTATAGATTTTGCTCGCTAGCGATCGGATTCGGGATCATTGAAGTGAAGTCATCCACACTATCAAACCCCCTTTGGTACTCTTTTAGTTGAACTTTGGATATGGCATGTATAGGACTACCCTCGGTTGTTTTCAAGTGCTTTTGTGATGTATATGTGTACGGCCATACGAAAATGGTTCGTAAAAGTGGAGTACGAATTAGACCATTTGTGGTTTGTAATTTTATATGGTTTCATGATGTTATTATGGATTGGAATGGGAGTGTTGGTCACATGATCAGCCATTTGAATGGCTAAACATGATCATAGGTGGACCTATGTATGACTAGACTATAGTTGGTCCATGGAAACTACAAAATAGGTAAGGCCTACCTTAAAAACAGATGCTGCCAGTTGCAGTGACGTGGATGTGAAAAATCACCAAAATTTTAGGAAGGGTATTAAATTGTGAATAAGTTATGCAAACGAACCTTGACGAGTCTATTTTCATATGAAAGTAACGAAACGATCATATGAACAGTATACCGAGAGATATTAAAGTTCTCGTGAGACAGGGCCAGAACGGTTTCTGGGTCCCCTGACGCGACTTTGAAAATTTACTATAAATTATCCAGAAATAATTAGAAGTCATGCCTTATATTTGTAGATTCCATTTTGAGTCTAGTTTCATTAGAAACAAACGGCACCAGTATTAAAGCCCTGTACAGATAGATATTCAAGTTGTAATGCGCGAAGGTCAGTGTAGTCGACCCCTGTAACATGGGTGACTTTAACTAATAAACTGTACCAATCGGCCCAACCAAAAATTCTAGAAATAAATGCATGGATGGATATATGAGTCTAAATTCAGGGAAAATTTACGGAATCAGTTTCCAAGTTTTGAAACTCAAGATATGATTTTTAAGGCGACAGTGACGCAGTTTTCCAGCCTGTCTGGAAATGCCAAATTGGTCGGTACTTTAAGAGGATTTGTCTCGTTAACCCCTCGTGTCCGACACCGGCAATGGTCTCGGGTTCGGGGTGTTATAATTCACATATTATAAGCACAGAAATTAATACTAAAATATTGTTCTGACTCAAATTGGTGGTCCTGAAACCAATATTTTGACTAGGGTCTAAATCAGATTGTTACATGAAAAATATTCACCGCCTCTATCACTACGAAGCACCTTGATTTTCTTACTAAACAAATTCTCAACCTCATTTTTAAAATGTTTAAACATATCAAAAGTCTCGTGTTTACTTTTCAAGAGATACACATAAGTAAATCTAGAAAAATCATCTATAAAAGTGATAAAATATTGTTTTCCACCTCTTGTTAGAGTTCTATTTAATTCACAAACATTCGGATGGATTAAATCTAACACTTGTGAATTCATTAAATCGAACACTAGCGAATTCCTCTCAAACTTATTAGGAAATGGCTTCATGGTAATTTTTGATTGAATATAAAGTTCACATTTATCCATAAACTCATCATTACTTAGATTGATATAATCATTCTTTTGCATATATTGTAAAGTTTTAAAACTAAAATGTGCTAAACACGCATACTACACAAGATAAGACTCAACAATACAAGTACCAAAACTGACTTTATTCAAATCAATGCTCAACTTGAACATATCCTCATTACAATATCCTTTTCCTACATATATATCACCCTTAAGCAAGAAAAACTTATCGGATTCCAAGATAATCTTGAACCCCTTGTCACATAGAAGACTCATGGACACTAAATTCTTTCTCACATCGGAAACATACAACACTCTAAAATGTGAAGTTGAGTTCCATCGTCCTTTGACTGAACACCTTAATCGATTGATAGTTGCCCATAAGCACTTCACGGTTGGCCACTAGTTCATAACTCTTGAATTGTTGTCAGTCATTACACATATGGACAGTAGCTCTGGAGTCCAGCCACCAATTACAGGACTTATCAATCATAGCTATGTTGAGTTCAGTAATTATACCAATCTCTAAACTCTCAATCTCTTCCATAACCATGACCACTAAGTCCATGTCCTCTACCATATTGGCTTTGGAAGTGTGGCATCTTTCTTCTTTTTGAGAAGTTTGCAATCCTTAATATAGTGGTCTTTCTTATTGAAATTATAACATTTGTGAAATTTTTTCATCTTGTATTGCACATTGGACACACAAAAATATACACACTCTTTCATGTTCTTTTTAACTCAAATTCATGTAATTTCGGTAAAATTCTTGTCGAAAAATATAGAATAATTATAAAATAATTAAATTGCACTCAAATTATGAAATTTTTAATTTTAATTAATTTTATATCAAATTTTTATTAATTTTGATTATTTTCAATGATTTGCACAAAGGGCTAAAAACGGTCGACAAACACTACTAGAAGCATAAAATCGAGAAACAAATTTGAAGCATCAAGGCAAATTAATTTTTCAGCCTAAGATGGTCCAAATTATGTGTATTAATTCATAATATAATTAATTTTAATTTTAATCCAATTAAATTTGGGTAAAATAAATTGTTATTAATTAATTATGAAAGGGGCCCAGTTGAACTAAACTGAGAAAACTGATGCAATAGAGCACTGGGCAGCCCAAAACCGTCCCACATGCTGACCCAATCAGCTTGTTTGGCTTGCAAAATGGCCCTTGAAGACTCCTTCAATTTGCATTCAAACCCCTTCACTATTCATGCCTTTCAAAATTTGTCCACACCTAAAAATAACATGTTTGAAATCTTCAAACATGCCACATGTGTGGCCGGCCATGGGGGGAGTCTTTGACTGCTAATTTTGGCTATTTTTAGTAGCCTCTTCAACCTATAAATAACCCCTTGGCTGCTCACTTCAAACACATCTCAAAGCCATTCATTTCTTCACTTCTCTCTCACTTTTCTCTTTTCATTCCCTTCCATTGTTCTTTATTTTCTTCCCTTATTCTTTTCCCGATTTAACCTCTTAAAAAAGAGTCACTCAACCACCATTTGGAGTATCATTCAAGTGTTTGTGGAAAACAAGCGGAGAAAGAGGAGCAGAGCAAACTAGTTACGCCTAGGAGAAACATCGGATTTGATTCTGAATCCCTATCCTTTTAATTTTGTTGTTGTTATGATGAACATGTTTATGAATATTTGTGATGTTAATATGTTTAATTTAATTAATATGGCTTAAATTTTATTTGTGTTAGGTTGAATGCATTTCATCTACTTGAGTTATTAAAATTGTGTTTGTGTTGTTATAGGCCTCGATAAGATGTTTGATTAAGTAAAATAATGACTAAGTTATTCTTGCATTACAATTGTAAGGTAACTAATGAATTAATTATTTAAACGGATTGAAATTGTAACTAATTGACACGATACTTAATCTGTGTATGTTTAATCATCTAAGGTAGCTGAGGGTTAAATTAGCAATGGTATCTAACGATACATTAGCCTTGCATGACTTGCAAGATTATTGTGATTAAACTGTTTCAAGCTAGAAATACATTGTTACCTCACGTAATCTTTTATGTGCTTATGAGATTGAATTAATTGTTTGAATTGGCATAGAGATATGTACAAGAGATTATTTTAATTTCATAAGTATGTATGTACAATAACACATTTGCTTATTAAAATTTGTTAATCGGTTGAATTGACATAAAGATATAGTCAAGAGATAAATGGATTTTGGTAGGTAAGTTTGTTCATAAGTTAGCAAATTATTGAGTTACCGTGAATTTATTCGTAACAACATGAACATGAGTTTAATAATTCTAAGTTAAGAAATGTAATTAATCTAACACAACTATGTCATCTTGAGTAAAATCATCTTTTGAAATCATGCAGTGGAAATTTTATTTTATTTTACTTAGTTAAAATCTTAGTTTTTATTCACCTCCTCGAATCAAAATATTTTTCTTTACCAAATTGTTCTAAGTGTCTGGAAACTTTTATGCGAGATTAGTTTAAACCCGAACCTTCTCCAAAGCATGTTTAAGGTCTCGTTGACCTAAGAAAGGGATTTTATGTTGATATTTGACTATGATATGTCGATGTATGACTTTTGATTTTGAAATGATTACGAAATATTCTGATATGTCTGGTAATGCCTCTTAACCCTAGTTCGGTGACGGATACGGGTTAAGGGTGTTACACTCATTCATTTTATCAAATATTTAATTTTTCTCAATTTTCTATTTAAATAAATGGTTTAGGGTATTATTTCAAGATTAGTATGTTTAAATAAATTCTATCTAGGAGATTGGAACTTAAGCGGGACCACTTGTGACCCCTCCAGTCTTTTCTAGGAATTGATTTTAACATAATCTTTTGAGAAATTATTCCCTAAATGGCAAAATAAATTTTTAATGTTTCAAATAAAAGGGTCAATTTTGATCTAAGTTTTAATTGCAACTCAATTTCAAATTTTCTTTAAGTCTAGGTAATTAATTGAACTATTTTCAAAATTTTGTTTCCTTTTGTAAATATTAAAATTAGATATCTCTTTGTGTGAATATGTTCAAAAGGCATTTAGAAAAAAAATTTAATTTAATTTAATAAATAAGATAATAATAACTAGTATATAATTATATTTATTATAATATATATTAATTGTTATCAACTTTGCATAGAATTAGGATTAGTTTAAATTTGATCATATTTTAGTTAATAAGTTTTTATTTTAATAAATTAATAGCAAATAATAATTTAATTTTCATTATATTAATTATTAATTTGTTCTAAGAATTCTAATTAAACTCCTACTGCCTTCACTATAAATTTCACCCACCTTTTCCACTTTTTCACATCACCTTAACCTAGCCACACCAACACCCACCTTCGGCACCAGCAACCCCAACAACCCAACAGCCTAGTTCTTGTCGTTGCACCTGCCTAGACATCTAGCTCTAGCAACATCTGCACCAGCTCACGCGCCTAGCAGCTCCCCAGGCCTGCTTAACGCACCGTCCTGTTGGCCACTCTCTCGCATCCGGGCGAAACACGCATGCCCTGCTGCTCGCGCAAGTATCCGCACATTGTGACTGCCTCCATCGCCTCATGCCACGCCTAGTGCACTGCTACTTCCTAGCGTGCCACTACCACCTTGCTACTCACTCTTGCCTATCGCACCACACCATCAAGGCACCCTACAACCATCCCTAAACCAACTTCTTTTGTTTTATATTTATTTTCTTTGAGTTCTTAACTTCTATAAAAAGGAGGTAAGACAAATTTTTCTCCTAAATTCCAATTTTATTTAATTTTTTTATTTTTTAAATTATTGAATTATTAATATTTTATACTAATTAAATTTTTGAGAAAATATTTGTTCTATCTTATGATCAGGTTAATCATACCTCGCAAAAGAACTTGTCCCTCTACTCAATTTGACGAATCACAAAACAAATTCCACTGTGAAGAAGCCAAAGCAAGATATGAAAGCGTTTTCAATAATCAACAAATGCAATGAGGGAAAGGCTTTACACTGAAAGAAAGCAACTATATTGATTTCATGGCGCTCATTCGACAAATTGCTGAAGCTCTTAATTGGGAGTTATTTTATAAGAAAAGACCTAGTGTAGATGAGGAGTTAGTTCGTGAATTTTACACAAATTTGGCCTCAACCAAATTGACGAAAGTTTCTATTCCGAAATCAAGGTATCAATAACCTCAAATGCTATTGAATTAAATAGTTGACTTCAAGGTGCGGGTGAAGTTTTCCAAAGAGAAGTGTTTGCCCCCACACAAAGTTGCTAGAGGGTTAACACAAAGGTCCTCTAGGGATACAACGAAGCCTTTGAATTTCCTTTGATTAGAAAAATCGAGGAATTCCCTAACTCTTACTCTAATTCCTGAAAATTAGGATTGATTGTAATTATATTTTTGAGCACCATAGACCCTCTATTTATTTACATTCAATGGATATTATTTTGAAGAGTCACAACCCTTTACATTTGATTTCCATTGGACAAACTTCTTAGAAAATCATGTCTCATGGAATCAAATGTATCCTTTGAATAAATCATCACTTTCTAATAAGTGCTCATGAATAATTATTAATTTGCAATCTACAATTTCTAGCACCTCAATGTTTCATTCAGTCAAATGGTAAATTCAATGGAACTAAAGATGTTGTTCAAGAAGAAATTCAAAGTAAATTACATTCTTTTTTTGCAATTTAATCACCTTTACTTTGATTTCTTGATATTCTTCTATCACTATGCAACCATTGCTCAGCTATAATTAACTTGCAGGGTTCGGCTTCAATGAGTTCTCAAAACTAGGAAGAAGTACTTTCTAAAGAATAAGCAATGGCTTATGCTCATGCTTTGGTTATCGATTATGAACCCATTAATATGGGTGATCTCATATCTTTCGTGGATGCTTTTGATCCTTCATGGTTAAGGTAAACCAATGATTGCCATCAATTAGTAGTTAAGACTGCATTTCTATTGATATAATGGGAGTTTACTAGTGTATCGATTCGAAAGTTGCAGCATTACTTAAGGCTATGGAAATTTTGTCTTTATGCAGATTCTATGCGTTTTTTGTGACATAACTTTATGCCTTTTGGTTTTTCTTTCATCCGATGAGTCATGGTTATGATTTGTTGTGGTTTGATTTTATTTTGTTAAAAAAGATTTAAATGTGGATCATTGTAAATTGAAAAATATATAGTATTTTTCCTATATAAATTATCACCTTTTACTTAAATTTGTTGTTAAAACCAAGTAATTGTTTAATAATTAATGAAATATGTGAAAATATGAAAACAGGACATAGAAATTATTAAAATGTGATTTTATGCTTTATTATATAATTTTCATGCATAAAATGGCTTATTTTATATTAAATTGAGCATATTATATTTTTATGATATAAATATTTCATTAATAATTTGGGTTTTAATTAATTTAATTAAGTTGGAAAATTTTAATTCTTTGGTCCTCTAACTTATTGATTTATTTTTGGACAGGTTTGAGAGCTTTAATTTGATTACAAAACCGTCCAAATAGAGGGCCAAGTCAACCCAAAATTTGGTTGAATATGGAGGTTCATAAACCATCTTTTGGTTTAATTACACAAGCTCCTTAAAGAGTTGAAGAAATCAAAGATTTTCCCGATGATTTGCTAGTGACCGAGTCTTAGTCCTAAGTTGTTGTGGCACTCAAATTGATCAAGAATCAAGAAAAATCAGCCACAGTCCCTCAATTCATGGCTGGCCACCCTTGGAAGGAGTTTTGAAAGATGGACACTCCTATTTTTAGCAAACTAGCTCCCATGCCTCACCTATAAATAAGAGCCCCTTTCTCACTTTTTCAATCATCCCTCATCCCTCATTTATCCCTTTTTCATTCATCATTCTCTCCTCTCTCAATTCTCTTGGTTATTTTTAGCCCTCACGCCTATCATCATCTTTGCATAAAGATTTTGAGAAAATTAGCCTCTTAAAGAACCCTTGGTCGGCCACCTCGGAGAGCCATCAGCAAAGGAGCCAAAGCGAAGGAACGAAGAAGCCCTCATCAGTCAGAGTCTTCGGTGACAGCCACTTTGAATTGGGTTTAATCTTTCTTACTTTAATTTAATTCAAGAATGTTTACTACGTGTTCTTTGTTCTTGTTTACAACAATGATAGCTTAATTTTATTTAAGCAAGGATGATTGCTTTGATTTTATAATAATTATTTGATTCATGCTTATAATATTTGTGCCTCAATTGATCATGTTTTCAATTAAAATCAAGTATGTATTTCGTTCATACGTGATTAAAACTGAATTAGCTGAGCGATCCTAACTAGGCGACGGCTAATGGACGCATAATTGAAATGTGCATGCTCAATTTAGATTCTAACCCAATTAAATTGAAGGTTGCATAACATCCCTAACCAGGTTCTGTTATCTGCATAGTTTTTAGATTTGTGTGATTAAACTGTTTCAATCCTAACACGTACCTATTACCTCCCACGAATACCAAGAAACCCTTAGTAAATAAGGATCAGTAAAATGTATATTTACTAAGTAAAGGATTCCAAAAGGACCTAACATGGTTTCCAAACTCATGAAAGATCGAGTTGCCATGGAATGTTTTTTCGAATATTGATAAGCATGTTGAGAATAATTTGAGTTTAATTAAAGTAATTGTTCTAGCTTATTTATGTTATAATTGTTGCTTATTGTGTTAATTCTACTAAAATCTATCTCATTCATATAGTTTGCAAACTTAGGATAAATTGCATTGGGGATCATTGCATTTAGTTTCATATACTTAATTTTTCATCACTTCTCAATTGTATTTACTTTATTTATCAAATTGTTAATACACTTTTATAAATTAAGTGACTTAGCACAAATACAATCCCTTTAGAGAATATAACTCGATACTTACTTATTACTTGATAGCGACTGTGTACACTTGCACAAACTCGAGCATTACAAGTTTTTGGCACCATTTCCGGGGATTGTCAACTGTTGCCATAGTTATTTTTTGTGAAATTATTTATTTTCAAATTGGTTATTTCTAACAAAACTAACTTATTCTTTTCAATTCTGTAATTTTCTTTCCAGGTGTTTATGAGCATAGATCGGATTATCGATTTACTCCCAATAGACCCTAAAATTGAGCGAACTTTTAGACAAAGAAGACGTGAACGAATAGCTCAAAGACAGAATGAGATGGACCTTGGAAATCAAAATCATGACCAAGGTAATGAAGCTGAACATGTACGAAATCCTATCCTCATTGTAGATGATAGGGATCTATGCATCAGACAATATGCTATGCCGCTTTTCAATGAGTTAAATCTAAGAATTAGAAGGCCAGATATTGAGGCAGTCCAATTTGAATTGAAACCAGTGATGTTTCAAATTCTACAAATGGTGGGCCAATTTAGTGGTATGCCCACGGAAGATCCACATCTCCACCTTCGATTGTTTATGGAGGTGAGTGACTCATTCAAGATAGCCGGTGTGACTGAAGATGCACTAAGGTTGAAGTTGTTTCTGTACTCATTTCGAGATCGAGCACGAGCATGGCTCAATTCATTGCCACCAAGTTCTATATCTACATGGCAAGAATTAGCAGAGAGATTTTTATTTAAGTATTTCCCGCCTAGCAAAAATTCTAAGTTGAGGAACGAGATCACAACTTTCCAACAATTGGATGACGAGTCTTTGTATGAGGCTTGGGAGCGTTTCAAGGAGTTACTTCGTAAGTGTCCTCATCATGGGATTCCTCATTGTATCCAGTTGGCGATATTCTATAATGGTCTTAATGCACATACAAGATTGATGGTAGATGCTTCTATGAATAGTGCAATTTTTTCTAAGTCTTATAATGAAGCTTATGATATCATCAAGAGGATCGCAAGCAATAACTATCAATGGCCAACAAATCGAATAGCTTCAGGAAGACGTATAGCCAGAGTATATGAAATCGATGCTCTCACTTCGTTATTAGCTCAGGTATCGTCTATTTCTTTTATGTTAAAGTAGTTTACCACTAATGGTGCTAATAATTTTGCAGGTCAACCACCAAGTCTGTTTGAAGTAGTTTCCTGTGTGTACTGTGGGGAAGGTCATTCTTTCGAGAATTTCCCATTGAATCCCGAGTCAGTATACCATGTGGGGAACCAACATCAAAATAGGAGTGGACAAGGACCCCAGTCCAACTTCTATAATCCTTCATGGCGTAATCACCCCAACTTTTATTGGAGTAACCAAGGAAATGGACCAAACAACAACTTTATACAGCATAGACCCAACCAATCTCAAGGGTTTAATCAGTAAGTTCCATAACCACCTCAAGTTGAATCATCAAATAGTTTGGAGAACTTGTTGAAAGCATACATGGCAAAGAATGACGCTTTGATCCAAAGTCAAGTAGCAACACTGAAAAATTTAGAAAATCAAATGGGTTAGTTAGCTACGGAGCTTCGTAATAGACCACAAGGAACCTTGCCAAGCGATACTGTGAATCTAAGAAATTTGGGTAAAGAACATATCAAGGCAGTGGCATTGCAAGATGGTAAAATTCTGGAACCCTGATTGATTGATGTTGAGGATGAGCCTATTGAAAAGGGGGAAAGTCAACTGGCTGTTGAAGTCCCTACACCAAAAGAGTCAGAATCTGAAAAGACTAACAAGGTAAATCCTAACTTAGTGAATTCAGATACTTTAACATCTTCTTTGGATGCAGATTTACCTACTCAGAAGAGTTACCCAGTTCAACTGAAAGTTTCATCACTTCCATATCCACAAAGATTGCAGCAGCACAAGCAGAAACATAAGGTTCAATTCAAGAAGTTTTTGGATGTTCTGAAGCAATTACACATCAATATTCCATTGGTAGAGGCTTTAGAACAAATGCCAAATTATGTGAAGTTTATGAAGGATGTACTATCCAAGAAGAAACGACTGAGTGAGTATGAGACTGTCGCTCTGACAAAGGAGTGCAGTGCATTCTTGTAGAACAAGTTGCCTCCGAAATTGAAGGATTCAGGAAGCTTTATGATACCATGTAACATTGGTGAATCTTATTGTAGTAAAGCTTTGTGTGACTTAAGAGCAAGTATCAACTTGATGCCTAAGTCTACTTTCAAGATGCTTGGGATAGGAGAAGTAAGACCTACAACTGTGACACTCTAGCCAGCGAATAGATCTTTAGCATACCTCAAAGGAAAGATCGAGGATGTTTTGGTAAGAGTCAATAAATTTATTTTTCCTGCTGATTTCATTATTCTAGATCTTGAAACCAATAAGGAAGTGCCAATTATCCTTGGGAGACCTTTCCTAGCCACGGGAAGAACGTTAATTAATGTGCAGAAAGGCGAACTCACCTTGTGAGTTCAAGATGATCAGATAACTTTTAACATTCTTAAAGCGATGAAATTTCCCGATCCAGCAAAAGAGTGCTCAGTTATGAAAGAAATAGAAACCTTGATTTCTATGGAAAGCCATCTTGAAGAAGATCCATTGGAGAAAGCCTTAGGGTTTGATCCTTTGGAGGATGAAGAAGGTGAAGAAAACATGGCTGTGATGGAAGGCAACCCAAGGAATTTTATTCAATCCACAGGTTTTGAACCGTTGGAGTTGGAAGTCAGTGAATTTGTGTAACCCAAATTGTCAATCAGAGATCCACTTACACTCGAACAAAAGGTACTTCCTTCCCATTTGAAATACATTTATTTAGGTAATTGTTTTACTTTGATTGTGATTATTTCAGCGGAACTGACAAAAGATCAAGAGAAGTAATTAATTTCTGTTTTAAAGAAATTTAAGAAAGAAATTGGTTGGACTATAGCTGATATTCAAGGTATAAGCCCTTCATTTTGCACGCACAAAATTATTCTAGAAGAAGGTGAAAAAACTCAAATTGATGGGCAAATGAGGCTTAATCCTATTATGAAGGAAGTTGTGAGAAAAGAAGTGATCAAATGGCTAGATGCAGGAATCATCTATCCTATTTCAAATAGTTCGTGGGTAAGTCCGGTATTGTGTGCCGAAGAAAGGAGGAATTACAATTGTTGAGAATGAGCGTAACGAACTAATCCCAATAAGAACTATTACTGGTTGGAGAATTTGTGTTAACTATAGAAAGTTGAATAAATCCACTCGAAAGGACCATTTGCCATTACCTTTTATAAATCAGATGTTAGATTGATTGACAGGTAATGAATTCTATTATTTTTTATATGGTTATTCAGGATATAACCAAATAGTTGTCGCTCTGGAAGACCAACATAAAACAACCTTTACTTGTCCGTACAGTACGTTTGCTTTTGGTCGAATGCCTTTTGGTTTATACAATGCACCTGCAACATTCCAACGATGCATGATGGCAATATTCACTGATATGGTTGAAAATTTTTTTGAGGTTTTCATGGGTGGTTTTTCTATTTTTGGTAACACTTATGATATTTGTTTGAATAATTTAGCTAAGGTACTGAAGAGATGAGAAGAGACGAATCTAGTCCTTAGTTGGGAGAAATGCCATTTCATGGCTAAGGAAGGGATTGTCTTAGGGCATAAAATTTCAAAGAAAGGAATTGAAGTCGACAAAGAAAAAGTGGACATAATTGAAAGACTACCGACCCCAATGAATGTGAAAGGAGTCAGAAGTTTCTTAGGCTATACCGATTTTTACCGAAGGTTTTTCAAAGATTTTTCGAAAATTTCTAAACCACTATGTTTGTTGTTAGAGAAAGATACAATATTTGATTTTAACAAAGCATGTTTAGAAGCTTTTGAAGAGCTGAAAAAATGGTTAATCTTAGCCCCAATAATCATTAACCCAATTGGAGCACACCTTTTGAGTTGATGTGCGATGCAAGTGATTACGCTGTTGGAGCTGTGATGGGTCAAGGAAGGAATAAAGTGTTCCACCCCATTTACTATGCAAGTAGAACCTTGACGGGAGCCCAACTCAATTATACGGTAACTGAAAAGGAACTATTTTCTATAGTTTTTTCTTTTGACACATTATAGGTACTAAAGTTACAGTATTTACTGACCATGTAGCCATTAAATACTTGCTCACGAAGAAAGATGCGAAACCGAGGCTAATTCATTGGATACTTTTACTCCAAGAATTTGACCTTAAGATCCAAGATAGAAAATGTGTTGAAAATCAAGTAGCTGATCATCTGTCGAGGTTGGAGCAAGATGAGGTAACTCGATCACATGTGCCTATCAACGAGAATTTCCCAAATGAGCACTTATTTGAGGTGAGTCAAATTCATGAAACACCTTGGTTTGCTGATTTTGCTAATTATCTTGCATGTGGAATAATTCCTCAAGAATTGACATACCAACAAAGGAAGAAATTTCTTCATAATAATCGATATTATTTCTGGGAGAACCCATTCTTGTTTAAACAGTGTGCAGATAATATAATCCGAAAGTGTGTAGCTGAAAGTGAGAGTGCTGAGATCTTACATCATTTCCATTCATCTCCGACACTTTGGTGGTGCACATACCATAGCAAAGATTTTTCAAGAAAGTTTCTTTTGGCCTACACTATTTAAAGATGCTTATGCTTAAGTGAAGAACTGTGATAGATGCCAAAGGAGCGGAAACATATCACGGAGGAATGAGATGCCCTTAGCAAACATTTTGGAGATTGAATTATTCAACGTATGGGGCATTGACTTCTTAGGACTGTTTCCTTTTTCATATGAGAACACATACATCTTAGTTGCTATTGATTATGTGTCCAAGTTGGTTGAAGTTGAAGCATACGCTACAAATGATACTAAGGTAGTCATGCAATTCCTACATAAGCATGTGTTTACACGATTTGGGACACCAAGGCCTATTATTAGTGATGAAGGTTCTCACTTTGTGAACAAATGGCTTAAGTGGTTGCTTGAAAAATATGATGTGAAACACAAGATTGCTACTGCTTATCACCCTCAGTCTAATAGGTAAGTTGAAAGAGTGAACTATGAGATCAAAGGTATCCTTGAAAAGGTAGTATACCCTAGCAGAAAAGATTGGTCTCGAAGGCTCGATAATGCATTATGGGCCTATCAAACAGCATTTAAGACACCATTAAGAATGACTCCTTATCAGTTGGTTTTTGGGAAGGAATGTCATTTGCCATTAGAGTTGGAGAATAGAGATCACTTGGCTTTGAAGAAATTGAACTTTGATCTTAAGCAAGCCGGCGAGAGAAGGATGTTACAATTGGATGAGTTGGAAGAGTTGAGGTTGTTTTCTTATGGGAATGCCAAAATGTGTAAAGAAAGATAGAAAAAAGATGGTATGATAGTCATATATGACCTCACAAGTTTAAAGAAGGTTAGAAGGTTTTATTGATCAATTCAAGGCTAAAGTTATTTCCTGGGAAGCTGAAATCCAGATAGAAAGGACCTTATACCCTTTATCGAGTTTATCCTTGTAACGCCCCAATTTTTGGGTTTTCTGTGTTTCTGTGATTTTTAAAATTTGTGTGTGTTCTGGTTGGTTAATATATATATTTTAGTAGGTTAGTGGGCCTATGGAAGGCCCAAACTTAAGTTAAATCCGTGGTAGTCTTCGAAATTTTAATTTTATGAACAAGTGATGCAATTGGCGTTTGGGCTTTTAAGAGTAAAGGGGTAAAAGATGACACAAAAAGGAGTGTGGTGTAGTGGCAAGGTGGCGCCACTTAGGGGACAAGGAAGTGACCCCATAGAGGAAGCAAGGGGTCCAAAGTTCAAGTCTTGGCTCTTGCAATATATTTTGGTTTTTCTTTTCAATAAATCTGGAAGCAAGTATGTGTACTTTAAAGTTTAATGTGTTGGATTTATGACACAAATGAGTTGATGGCCTAGTGGTGGTGGCGTGAGTTGGCATGTGAGAGGACTTTGGTTCGAATCCCTTGGCACGCAAAGGTTGATTATTTTGCTATGTTGGGACGGCAAGAGTTGGTATTGGTTTTAAACTCTGGTGATGGAGGGATCCCACATCGGGAAGCTAACATAAGAGTAGATGGAGAGCTGGCTTTAAATTGAGCAAACCATGAGGAGAGTAGGCATACCCTTCTTGGCTGATCCCTTTCGCTTTGTGACATGTTCATTTGGGTTGGGCGTCAGCTACGAGTGTTTGGAGCGCGGATTAACTGCAATCTCCTAACAGGTGTGTATTTCTCATTACTCTAGCAGTAGGACGGCTATTTCGGGCCGCAATAGGCTGAAATGGGCCATGTGGTCCTAATGGATTCGTAGGCCTAAGTGGATAAGTTGTAGAATTACCAAAATACCCCTGTAAGGTAGAATTACCGAAATACCCCTATAGGGTAGAATTATTGAAATACCCCTGTAGGGTAGAATTACCGAAATACCCCTGTAGGATAGAATTATCGAAATACCCTTGTAGGGAAGAAATACCGAAATACCCCTGTACGGTAGAATTACTGAGATACCCTTGTGGGGTAAAATTACCATTTTGTCCCTAGGGTGTTAAATGACTATTTTGCCCCTCGTGCGTAAATGACTAGCTTGTGTGATGATTTGGTTAGTTGACGTGGATTTATGTTAGTTATCATTAATTCGTAAGTCTAATGTGTTAGTGATCGATTGTAGGATTATCGCGGGGGAGATATCGTCATCAATCGTCATCAACCAGGTGTGTAAACGACATCCTCCATTAGACTGAATCAGTAAAAGCCAAAATACTGAAACGTTGGTATTTTGTGAACTCATGACGTCAAGAGCCTCGTGAGACAATTGTTAATGAATATGGTGCATTTGGATGATTAGAGTGCAGAGTGTGCATTTTTGTGCACAATGGTATTTTTGGGCTTAATGGCCCGAAAACGGGCCAATGGGCCAACAGCCCACTTTGGTAAAAAGACGAGGTAAGTACTTCTGATTACTTGGTAAACATTAGAATGAGCATGAAACCTTAGCAATAGGTAATAATTACTGAAATACCATTATGCATGCAAAATTACGATTTTACCCTAGGGTTATTTTTTCGAAAAGCATGATGTTCATTTACGTATCGTATGCCATGACATATTATTTTTGTTGCATGGGACATGGGTTTATATTGATGGAGGAAGCGTTCTGGCAGCCTCGCTGCATTCTGGTGGCCTCGCCACATATATCTATTCTAGTGACTTCGTCACAATATCTAACAGCCTCGCTGCAATCTGGTGGCTTCGCCACATATATATATATCTGTTCTGGTGGCCTAGCCACAATATCTGTATCTAGTGATTGTGACAACCCGAATTAGGGCCTAATCGGAATAGTGGTTTCGTGACCACAAATCCGAGATAGAAATAATTGTTTTATAATTATTTTGGGGTTTATGATATGATTGCATGATTGTGTGAAAATTTCGTGATGAAATTCTATGCCTAAAGTGCTTAAATTGAAAGTAGGGACTAAATCGAATAAGTTGCAAAATTTGCATCCCGAAGTTTTAGTATGAAATTGTTTTGGAATATTAATTAGGAGGTCTTAAATAGCAATTTGACCAATTTTAAGTTCATGGACAAAATTAGGACATGGAAGGAATTTTTGAAAGTTTAGTAAGGAGGGCATTTTGGTCATTTGGATATTAAATGAAATAAAATGGGAAAAATAACACAAAATTGATCATCATCCTCCTTAGTTGCTGCCGAATTCTCCTCTCTCCATAGCTAGGGTTTCTTCAATTTTCAAGCTCCATAGTAAGTGATTCCAAGCCCGCTTTTAATGTTCTTTACGTTTTTGGAATCCGGAAGCTCGATTAAGCTTATGCTAGTAATAATTTAACCTAGGGTTCACATTTGGAAAAATACCCATAGGTGAAATTTGTGTATTTTGATGTTTTATGATAGAATATGAGGTTTTAAATTATGTTAAATAACTTGTGCTACTCGGTTTTAAGTGAAAACGAGTAAAAGCAAGATAATCGGTAAAAATACCTATTGTTCATAACTATATGATAGAGTGAGAATTTGATGTTGTTGTAGAAGAGAAAATGTTCAGCATATCATAAAATATAAGAATAAGGGCTGAAATTAAATTCCGAGCCTAGGGGCAAAATTGTAATTTTGAAAAGTTAGGGGCAAAATGTAATTTTTCCATGATGTGATTTTGGATTGAAATAAATAGTATGAGTATTAAATGAGCTAAATGTGTTATTATAGATCAAGAAAGACGGAATTGATCTCGAACGGGGGAAGGAAAAAGTTTTGGACTAAATTGCAAAATTTCCACATTTTGCACCAAGGTAAGTTTGTATGTAAATATTACAATAATTTCATGTACATTCTTATATTTCAGCCTATTATATAAATATACTAGCTGATGTTAAAATATAAATCGACTATTGGAAGAATGGAAATAAATATAGAGAGAGATCCCGGTTGAACATTCGGAGAGATCGAATGAAATAGAGGGAGCGTAGCTAGGTCACATGTATGATGCTTGAGTGCACATCATGTGTACAAGAAAGCTACGAGACACCTCAGTAGCTAGGTCACATGCGTGATTCCAAGTGAAGGACACCATGTAGACAAGAGAGCTACGTGAAAGATAAATGTAGCTAGGTCGCATGCGTGATTCCAAGTGAAGGACACCATGTAGACAAGAGAGCTACGAGACAAATCGGTTGGGTCGCATGAGTGGTACTAAGTGTTCACCATGTGTACAAGAGAGCCGAACTAAACGAAGTATGATGGTGGAGCTGTGTGCTGAAACCATTAAATATCGAGGATTGATCCGAATTGTTCAACGGGATGGTTTTGTGGTGATATTGTGGTTTGGACCTACACTTATGGTGAATGAAATGTGGTGAAAATGATTTGTGGTATATACATATATAAGATAAAATGAGGTTAGCATAAAGAATGTGTGAAAGAGTGAAATTAGCATTAAAACTGTTTTTAGATGGTAGCAGTGACGTGATTTTGAAAAATCACCAAAAATAGGAGGAATATAATTAGAGGTTGAATGAGATGTGAAATTAAATTTTAATGAGTCTACTTTCATATAAAAGAAACAGAGCAAGCAAAGGAATTCTATATTTTGAGATATTTACAATTGTATGTGACTTGCTCAGGATGAATACGTGATCCCCTGTTCCAATTTTGAAAAATCATTAAAAATTGTACAAGGAAAATTAAGAAATATAGTTTACATGCCTAAATTCCTTATTGAGACTAGTTTTAAATGAAACAGACCTCAGGGTTGTTTGAATTGTGTACTGAGAGATATTCAATTCGTAGTGAACAGAGGTCAGATCAGTCGAGCTGTGTAACAGGGGAAACTTTAACTAATAAACTGTACTAATCGGCTGAACCAAAAATTATAGAAAAAATTAGCAAAAAGCTTTATGAGTCTAGATTCAGGGAAATTTTACGGATTTGAATTTCGAGTTTTGTAACCCGAGTTATGATTTATTTAGTGAATATGATGCAGTAGAGACAGCTAAATCAAAGTGGAATGAATAGTGAAGTTAAAGTAGATAAACTTGAATTGTTGTGTAAACATGTTAGATTCTTTAATTAGTATTTACATACTTACTTACTAAGCTATAAGCTTACTTTGTTTCTCTCTTTTGTCTTATAGTGTTCTTCGGCTTGCTCAGGAGTTAAGGATCGTGAAGATCTATCCGCACTATCATACTTTAGGGTATTTGAACTAAACGTTTTGAATTATGGCATGTATAGTAGGCTTAATTATTTTGTTACGTGTCATATTTGTCTAGGTTAAAATATTAGTTTCAAATTACTCGACCGGATACTTTGTACAAGCCATTAAAGTGGGCTAATATTGTTCAAGACATATGTTATACGATGCACTATCAAATTGGATGACATATTTACATCTCGATTATGTTTAATGGTATGTGTTATGTTCGTAATACCTTATATCTGTTCGGCGCGACAGAAGCGGGTAAGGGTGTTACATTTAGTGGTATCGAGCCAGGTTTAGTCGGTTCTCGAACTAATAAAGTGTGTGTAAAGGTCTAGCTATACATGCCATAAAAATATTGTGATAGTGTGGTGACTCGATTATTCTAAACTGTGTCTTGTTTTAATATAGTAATGGATCTCAAGGAACTGCAATGATGATGTTTTAGTAATGCGCCGCTCCGCACAAGGGACCGCTACTGTGGAAAGTAGACCTGAGACATTGAGACAAGGAGATGAGGCTCGGATGCCTTTCTCCAAATGATGAACAATTGGTATCTTGAATTTATTCGAGCAAATCCAAATGCTCAACCTCCTCCACCCCTCCTATACCTCGGGCGATTCTCAGAGTGCTCAAGGTATAGATTTGGTAAGAATGAACAAGCCTCCGGTTGACAAGATTCAAAATAAGGGTCAAGAGTTTAGAGCAAAGGTCGATGATGATCCCGAGAAAGCGAACTGGCTTGAAAATTCTACCCGTGTATTTGATGAGCTCTCATGTACACCCGAGGAATGCTTAAAGTGTCTTTGATCACTTTTGAGAGATTCGCTTACCACCGGTGGAAGACTTTGGTTGCAGTGGTGCCAAAAGAAAAAGTTACTTGGGATTTCTTCCAGAAGAATTTAGAAAGAAATACATAAGTCAGCGATTTATTGATAAAAACGGAAGGAGTTCCTTGAATTGAAGCGGGGAAAATGTCTCAGAGCGAGTATGAACGCGAATTTGTAAGACTCAGCAAGTATGCCTGAGAATGTGTGTCCACCGAGGCCATTATGTGTAGAAGATTTGAAGATGGGCTGAATGAGGACATTAAAGTGCTTGTAGGAATTTTGGAGTTGAAAGAATTTGTAGTATTGGTTGATCGAGCTCTTAAAGTCAAGAATTGAACAAAGAAAGAAGAAAAGTTGCTATTGAGGCCCGAGATGTCGAAAAAGACAGATAAGCAAGCCATTTCAATCTCAACCAAAGAGGTCCAAAGAGACAAACCCTCGAATGACAGTTTCAATTGGGGATTCACACGAGATCGTGGTAGAGCATATTCGGGTCTAAAGCTCAAGCTACTTGGTGGCAAGTGTGGGTAATGTGCGACCTAGAAAGCCCGAGTGTCGAGAATGTGGTAGGCAACATTATGGTGAGTGTTGGGGACCGAGCGAGCTTGTTTCAAAAGCGTTCTCGCGAGCATTTTATTAGAGATTGTCCGGAGAAAGTTAAAGAAGAAAGATTTCAGAGTGCTAGATGAATACCACCGCTAGTAGAGGTAGACCACCGAGAAATCTGGAGGTGGGACTAGTAGTAAAACTATGATGAAAGATTTAACGGCAAGATCGAAGCTAGAGCACTGTTAGAGCTTATGCTATACGTGCGAGAAGATGCATCATCTCCGATGTCATTCTTGGTACATTTTCTCTATGATACTATTGTTATTGCATTGATTGATCCCGGTCCACTCATTCCTATATTTGCATGAATTTAGTATCCAATAAAAAGTTGCTGTTGAATTTATTGAGTTTACGATTAAAGTGTCGAACCCTTAGGCCAATATGTGCTAGTTGACAAGGTTTGTAAGAATTGCCCATTAATGATTCAAGGTCACTGCTTTTCCTACCAACTTGATGTCATTACCATTTGGTGAGTTTGACGTTATCTTGGGAATGGACCGGTTAACATTGTATGATGCTAAGGTAGATTGTAAACAAAAGACACTAGAGTTGAAATGTGAAAATGGAGAAATTCGTGGGTTGAAACAGATGAATCAAATAAATTGCCTATGGTGATTTCGCACATGTCTGCACGTAAATACATGAGAAAAGGGTGTGAAGCTTATCCGCTTATGTAATGAATATTGAGTTGCCCCAACTGAAATTTGAATCGATGTCGATAGTCCGTGAGTTTCGGATGTATTTCTGAGGAATTGCACAGGTTGCCTCCGAACGAGAGATAGATTTTGCTATTGATTTGTTGCCGGACCTCGCACCGATCTCGATTGCTCCATATAGAATGGCTCAATCGAATTAAAAGAATTGAAGGCTCGATTCAGGGGAGTTAACGGACAAGGGATTTGTGAGACCGAGTTTCTCTCCTGGGTGCTCTGTATTATTCAGAAGAAGAAGGATGGTTCAATGAGACTTTGCATTGATTACCGTCGACAATAAGGTGACTATAAAGAACAAGTACCCATTGCCGAGGATTGATGATTTATTCGATCGCTTAAAGGGGCCACAGTGTTTTCAAAGATTGATTTGAGGTCCGGTTACTACCAAATTGAGAGTTAAGGAGTCGATGTCGAAAAGCGCCTTTAGGACAAGGTATGGACATTATGAGTTTCTTGTGATGCCTTTCGCTTAACAAATGCTCCAACTATATTTATGGACTTAATGAATCGGATCTTCCGGCCATATTTGGATAAGTTTGTAGTAGTGTTTATAGATGACATTTTAATTTATTCTCGAGATGAGTCAGAACATGCCGAACACTTGAGAACTATATTGCAGATCTTGAGAGAAAAGAAACTGTTTGCCAAGTTTAGTAAAAGTGAGTTCTGGCTTCGTGAAGTCGGATTTTTGGGGCATATAGTCTCAGGTGATGGTATTCGGGTGGATCCAAGCAAGATTTCTGCGATCGTTGATTGGAAACCGCCAAGAATGTATCCGAGGTTAGAAGCTTTTTAGGCTTAGCCGGGTATTATAGACGTTTTGTTGAAGGATTTTCGATGATTGCCTCTCCTATGACTAAGTTGTTGCAAAAGAATGTTAAGTTTGAATGGACTGATAAATGTCAACAAAGTTTTGAAAAGTTGAAAGCACGATTGATGAAGCACCAATTTTAGTACAAATTTTGAGTCGGAAAGGAGTTCGTAATTTATAGTGATGCATCATTGATGTGCCTTGGATGTGTGTTGATGCAAGAGGGTAAAGTGGTAGCTTATGCTTGAGACGTTAAAACCGCATGAGAAGAACTATCCTACACATGATTTGGAACTGGCATTGTTGTTTTTGCCTTGAAGATTTGGCGACATTATTTGTACGGTGAAAATGCGAATTTTACCGATCACAAAAGTTTGAAGTACTTGATGAATCAAAAGGATCTGAATCTGCGACAATGAAGATGGCTTGAATTATTAAAGGATTATGATTTAGTGATTGATTATCATCCGAGAAAAGCAAATGTAGTTCTTGGCGCCTTGAGCGGAAATTTCTTTTTACTTTGAGAGCCATGAACACGGGTTAGCATTGTCGATGATGGGTCAATCTTAGCGAGAGATGAGAGCTAAACCGTTATTTCTCCAGCTTGATTTGTGATGCTCAAAAGAATGATAGTGAGTTGCGGATCAAGAGAACTCAATGCGAATCAAAGTTACGACTCAGATTTTCGAGTTGGACCAGATGATTGTTTGATGTTTGAGACAGGATATGTGTGCTTGAAAAACGATAAATTGATTCGAAAATATTACATGAGGCGCACAATGGTCATTTATCGGTTCATCTGGTAGCACAAAAATGTATAATGATTTAAAGAAGTCAGTATTGGTGGCGGTATGAAAAGGACATTTCGAATTTGTAACCAAGTGTTTGATCATCAACAAGTAAAAGCTGAACATCAAGTGCCTTCAGGATTACTTCAACCGGTAATGGTGCCTGAGTGGAAATAGGACAAGATTACCATGGATTTTGTAACCGGTTTGCCTTTAACTCCTAAAAAGAAGGATGCTGTTTGGGTAGTGGTTGATAGATTAACAAAGTCAGCCCACTTTATACCAGTACGTACCGATTACTCACTTGATAAATTAGCCGAATTATATGTTGCTGAAATTGTGAAGTTGCACGGAGTACCTATGTCTATAATATCCAGATAGAGATCCAAGATTTACCTCGAGATTTTGGAAAAAGTTACAAGAAGCTTTGGGTACAAAATTGAACTTTAGTACCGCATTTCATCCACAAACAGATGGTCAAACGGAAAGAGTAATCCAGGTACTCGAAGATATGCTTAGATGCTGTGTTTTAGAATTTGGAGGTAGTTGGGAGAAATATCTATCTTTGATTGAGTTTGCCTACAATAACAGTTATCAATCAAGTATACAAATGGCACCGTACGAAGCCTTGTATGGTCGTAAGTGTCGAACTCCTTTATATTGGACCGAGCTTAGTGAGAAATAGATTCATGGAGTTGATCTAGTTAAAGAAACCGAAGAGAAAATAAAAGTAATTCGGGATTGCTTAAAAGCTGCTTCAGATCGACAAAAGTCATATGCAGATTTAAAAAGAAAAGAGATTGAATTTCAGGTGGGTGATAAAGTGTTCTTGAAGGTGTCACCATGGAAAAGATTCGAGATTTAGTCGAAAAGGCAAGTTGAGTCCGCGTTTTATTGGGCCGTCTGAGATTCTTGAGAGAATTGGACCGATGGCATATCGGTTGGCCTTACCGCGAAGTTAGAAAGAATTCATAACGTGTTTCATGTATCAATGTTGCGACGTTATCGTTCGATCCTTCACATGTGATTTCCCAACGAAATTGAGATTCGATCGGATATGACCTATGAGGAGAAACCAATAAAGATTTTGGCTCGAGAGGTTAAACAGTTAAGAAATAAAAGTATAGCTTTAGTGAAAGTATTGCACACAGACATGGGATAGAAGAGGCTACGTGGGAACCCGAGGAAGCTATGAGGAAACAGACCCAAACCTCTTTCTGGTAAGATTTTCTGGGACGAAAATCTCAAAAGGGGGAGAATTGTGACAACCCGAATTAGGGCCTAATCGGAATAGTGGTTTCGTGACCACAAATCCGAGATAGAAATAATTGTTTTATAATTATTTTGGGGTTTATGATATGATTGCATGATTGTGTGAAAATTTCGTGATGAAATTCTATGCCTAAAGTGCTTAAATTGAAAATAGGGACTAAATCGAATAAGTTGCAAAATTTGCATCCCGAAGTTTTAGTATGAAATTGTTTTGGAATATTAATTAGGAGGTCTTAAATAGCAATTTGACCAATTTTAAGTTCATGGACAAAATTAGGACATGGAAGGAATTTTGAAAGTTTAGTAAGGAGGGCATTTTGGTCATTTGGATATTAAATGAAATAAAATGGGAAAAATAACACAAAATTGATCATCATCCTCCTTAGTTGCTGCCAATTCTCCCTCTCTCCATAGCTAGGGTTTCTTCAATTTTCAAGCTCCATAGTAAGTGATTCCAAGCCCCGCTTTTAATGTTCTTTACGTTTTGGAATCCGGAAGCTCGATTAAGCTTATGCTAGTAATAATTTAACCTAGGGTTCACATTTGGAAAAATACCCATAGGTGAAATTTGTGTATTTTGATGTTTTATGATAGAATATGAGGTTTTAAATTATGTTAAATAACTTGTGCTACTCGGTTTTAAGTGAAAACGAGTAAAAGCAAGATAATCGGTAAAATACCTATTGTTCATAACTATATGATAGAGTGAGAATTTGATGTTGTTGTAGAAGAGAAAATGTTCAGCATATCATAAAATATAAGAATAAGGGCTGAAATTAAATTCCGAGCCTAGGGGCAAAATTGTAATTTTGAAAAGTTAGGGGCAAAATGTAATTTTTCCATGATGTGATTTTGGATTGAAATAAATAGTATGAGTATTAAATGAGCTAAATGTGTTATTATAGATCAAGAAAGACGCGAATTGATCTCGAGCGGGGAAGGAAAAGTTTTGGACTAAATTGCAAAATTTCCACATTTTGCACCAAGGTAAGTTTGTATGTAAATATTACAATAATTTCATGTACATTCTTATATTTCAGCCTATTATATAAATATACTAGCTGATGTTAAAATATAAATCGACTATTGGAAGAATGGAAATAAATATAGAGAGATCCGGTTGAACATTCGGAGAGATCGAATGAAATAGAGGGAGCGTAGCTAGGTCACATGTATGATGCTGAGTGCACATCATGTGTACAAGAAAGCTACGAGACACCCTGTAGTAGCTAGGTCACATGCGTGATTCCAAGTGAAGGACACCATGTAGACAAGAGAGCTACGTGAAAGATAAATGTAGCTAGGTCGCATGCGTGATTCCAAGTGAAGGACACCATGTAGACAAGAGAGCTACGAGACAAATCGGTTGGGTCGCATGAGTGGTACTAAGTGTTCACCATGTGTACAAGAGAGCCGAACTAAACGAAGTATGATGGTGGAGCTGTGTCTTTGAAACCATTAAATATCGAGGATTGATCCGAATTGTTCAACGGGATGGTTTTGTGGTGATATTGTGGTTTGGACCTACACTTATGGTGAATGAAATGTGGTGAAAATGATTTGTGGTATATACATATATAAGATAAAATGAGGTTAGCATAAAGAATGTGTGAAAGAGTGAAATTAGCATTAAAACTGTTTTTAGATGGTAGCAGTGACGTGATTTTGAAAAATCACCAAAAATAGGAGGAATATAATTAGAGGTTGAATGAGATGTGAAATTAAATTTTAATGAGTCTACTTTCATATAAAAGAAACAGAGCAAGCAAAGGAATTCTATATTTTGAGATATTTACAATTGTATGTGACTTGCTCAGATGAATACGTGATCCCTGCTCCAATTTTGAAAAATCATTAAAAATTGTACAAGGAAAATTAAGAAATATAGTTTACATGCCTAAATTCCTTATTGAGACTAGTTTTAAATGAAACAGACCTCAGGGTTGTTTGAATTGTGTACTGAGAGATATTCAATTCGTAGTGAGCAGAGGTCGATCAATGAAAGTGTAACAGGGAAACTTTAACTAATAAACTGTACTAATCAATTGAACCAAAAATTATAGAAAAAATTAGCAAGTCCATTAAAATGATATAGGCACCATTTTCTTTGGATCGTTTGAGCCTTTTCAAGGCCACCTTATGATATTAGACCATTGAAACTATAATTTTGAGCTTAAAGGCTCGTTTATTGCAATGACCCTACATTACAAGCCACTTTACCATCTTTGTAAGTTATCCTAATTTTGTGCACCTATCTTAACTTAAGTTGTCTTGGTAATCAACATTTGAGGAAATTTTCATAAGGATGTATGTGCTCGTCCTTATAAAAAAAAAAAGAGGGCGAAGAAAAGTTTGCTCAGTCTTCAAAAAGGGAAAAAATGTATGAACATAAGTTCAAAATAAGTTTGGGGGTGCTCCAAAGGTTCACGTAAAGAAAAAGGTTGTATTATGAGAAAACAAAGACAAAGTTAAAGGTTAAGATCTTGAAACCGAAATATCTCATCTCTTAAAATCCCTACCTTTGACCGAGCCCCGTTACAACCTTATAAAAGACCTATTGATTTGATGATTATGTCACCTACATTAGTGGAGAGGAAGTCCTAAGTTTAACATATGAAGATTATAAATAAGACTTATGATTGTTTTGCTTGATTGATAAGAAATTATGTTAAATGAAAGAATATTATCTATGGCTGTGATGTATATACATATTGTGATTCATGTTGGCATACCTTGAAACTTAGTATAAAATTTTCAAAATGGTTGCATATGAATTACTTGTTAATGAAGAAGATTGATAAGCATGAATTTATTAATACATGATTGTGGGGCAATGATTGATGCTGCTTGCACTTTTAGCAATTTTGCTTTAGAGAGACCTTGAATTGTGCATGAACATTACTCGGGACGAGCGAGGTGTGTATATAATTTTTCCTATATAAATTATCATACCTAAATTTGTTGATAAAACCAAGTAATTGTTTAATAAATTAATGAAATATGTGAAAATATGAAAACGGGACACAGAAATTATTAAAATGTGATTTTATGCTTTATTATATAGTTTTCATGCATAAAATGGCTTATTTTATATTAAACTGAGCATATTATATTTTTATGACATAAAGTGGGCCATGCATGATTAAATTAAATAATAAAATATAAAATTATATTTAATAATTCATTTTAAAATATTTCATTAATAATTTGGGTTTTAATTAATTTAATTAAGTTGGTAAAATTTAATTCTTCACTCCTTTAACTTATTGATTTATTTTTGGATAGGTCTGAGGGCTTTAATTTGATTACAAAATCGTCCAAATGGAGGGCCAAGTCAACCAAAAATTCGGCTGAATATGGGGGTTCATAAACCATCTTTTGGTTAATTACACAAGGTCTTTGAAGAGTTGAAGAAATCAGAGATTTGCCCAAAGATTTGCTGGTGACTGAGTCCTAGTCTTGAGTTGTTGTGGCACTTAAATTGATCAAGAATCAAGCAAAATCAGCCACATTCCCTCAATTCATGGTCGGCCACCCTTGGAAGGAGTTTTGAAAGATGGACACTCCTATTTTTAGCAAACTAGCTCCCATGCCTCACCTATAAATAAGGGCCCCTTTCTCACTTTTTCAATCATGCCTCATTCATTCATCATTCTCTCCTCTCTCAATTCTCTTAGTTTTTTTTAGCCCTCACACCTATCATCATCTTTGCATAAAGATTTTGAGAAAATTAGCCTCTTAAAGAACCCTTGGTCAGCCAACTTAGAGAGCTATCAGCAAAGGAGTAAAGCGAAGGAATGAAGGAGCCCTCATCAGTCAGAGTTTTGGGTGACAGCCACTCTGAATTGGGTTTAATCTTTCTTACTTTAATTTAATTCAAGATTGTTTGGTACGTGTTATTTTTTCTTGTTTACAACAATGATAGCTTAATTTTATTTAAGCTAGGATGATTGCTTTGATTTAATAATAATTATTTGATTCATGCTTATAATATTTGTGCCTTAATCGATCATGTTTTCAATTAAAATCAAGTTTGTATTTCGTTCATACGTGATTGAAATGCACATGAATTAGCTGAGCGATCCTAACCAGACGACGGCTAATGGATGCATAATTGAAATGTGCATGCTCAATTTAAATCCTAACTCGATTAAATTGCAGGTTGCATAACATCCCTAACCAGGCTCTATTATCTGTATAGTTTTTAGATTTGTGTGATTAAACTGTTTCAAACCTAACACATCCCTGTTACCTGGCATGAATACTAAGAAACCCTTAGTAAATAAGGATCAGTAAAATGCATATTTACTAAGTAAAGGATTTTGAAAGGACCTAACGTAGTTTCCAAACTCATGAAAGATCGAGTTGCCATGGAATATTTTTTCAAATATTGATAAGCACGTTGATAATAATTTGATTTTGATTAAAGTAATTGTCCTAGCTTATTTATGTTATAATTGTTGCTTATTGTGTTAATTCTGCTAAAATCTATCTCATTCATATAGTTTGCATACTTAAGATAAATTGCATTAGGGATCATTGCATTTAGTTTCATATACTTAATTTTTCATCAGTTCTCAATTATATTTTTTTTTATCGAATAGTTAATACACTTTTACAAATTAAGTGACTTAGAACAAATACAATCCCTGTGGAGACGATATCTCGATACTTACTTATTACTTGATAACGACTGTGTACACTTGAACAAACCCGAGCGTTACAATGACACCACAATTGAAATCTTTATGTGCAAATAAACCAAAAAAATTATTTTTAACTAGTCTTTAACTTTAATAAAAATAAAAATAAATTATCATATCAACAATTCATTAGTGAATTCATGAAATTTTTAACGACAATGATCAATTTGAATAATTATCTTAATTAGAAAAATTAAATTGAAAATATATATTTAAAGTAACTAGAAACAATGCTATTTAATTTAATGTAGCTAGGAACAACGTATGCGATATAATTTAGGTTAATTATAATTTAACTTAACTCTCTTACTGTAACATCTCGAATTAGGTTCTAGTTAGAACAGTGGTTTTGGGACCACAAATCCGAAGTAGAAATAATTATTTTATGATTATTATGAGGTCTATGATATGATTGCATGCTTGTGTGAAAATTTCATGAAGAAATTTTATTGATAAAGTGTCCAATTTAACATTTAAGACTAAATTGCAAAGGTTGAAAAATGTGAGTTCTAGAAGTTTTAAGCATGAAATTGCCATGAATTATTAATTAGAGGTCCTTAAATAGCAATTTGTCCAATTCCTATTTTTATGGACAAAAATGAGAATGAATAGCAAAATTTTGTTAGAAAGGCCCTAAGGGCATTTTTGCCATTTGGTTAATAAAAGAATAAAAAGGGAAAAATGAAGCAAAAATATTGTCCATCTTCTCCTACCTTAGCCGAAATTCTCAAGGAGTCATAGCTAGGGTTTTGTTCAACTTCCAAGCTTGATAGTAAGTGCATCCAAGCCCCGTTTTTAATGTTCTTTGCATTTTTAAAGTTGTTATCAACCGATCTAGCTATTTCTACCATTATTTTGAGCTAGGGTTCATGTTCAAAAATTTACCAATGTGTGACATGCATGTACTTTGATTTTTAATGGAGGACTATGAAAGATTGATGTATGATAAACATCTTTTACTAAATGGTTTTTCATGAAAACAATGGTAAAATAGGTGGTAAAAATTTTATTTGAAAGAAAATGTGGGCTGTTATAAGTATGACATAAGTTCAGCTAGGCTTGGGTAACAAAGAGAATGAACACATTTCATTTTATGAACCTAGGGGCTAATTTGTAATTATGTTAAAGTTTAGGGGCAAAACTATAATTTTTCCAAAGTATGATTTATAGGCTATTTTGAACAATGTGATAATTAAATAAGTGAAATTTGCTATTATAGATCAAGAAAAATGGAGTCCGGACCTAAACCGAGGAAAGAATAAAGTTGTGGACCAAATCGAATAATTAGCCATATTTTGGTACTGAGGTAAGTTCATGTGTAAATAATGTAATGTTATATCATGTTTTAATGTTTTATTAATGTATGAGTCTCTATGTTTAACTATTATGACGAGTGTATAAACGTCGTTATAGTCTATTAGCATGACATTATGAATGAGTTTGATGAATATGTGACATCAAGAAAACCCCGTTTGAACCTTAGGAATAGATTAGGATACGAGTGACATGTCACTAGGAACTATGTGATTATGAGCTCATAAGATTATGTGTATATGTGACTATGTGAATTCGGGTGTTAGTCATGTACGTCCCACCGGTGGCTGGGCAGCCCGGCATGTGTTGCGGGTACCTATCAGCTTGTGTGAGCAGCTAGTGTAGTTACATCTTGACTGTCTACTTGTGTGAGCAGGCCCGTGATTAGCTTGAGAGCGAGCAATGTGTGATATGGGATATGAGGTAGCATGTGGCTACGTATGAAGCACTTTGTGTATACTTTTCGCGTATCCAACAGTATTCCAAGTGTTCAATGGGTAAATCAGTGAGCTATTCGACAAGCAAGTCAATCATGAGGAATTATGAGAATATGTTACGAGTTGGTACAGGTATGTAAGAAAAACTCATATGAATGAGCTCGGTATGTGATGAACTGTTGGTAAGATTGAAATTGAGTAAGTTATGCCTATGAAACTATGATGATATATGTGTAAATTATGCTATGTTAATTGTATAATTCATGATTATGTTGCTATTTAATTGCATGTGAACTTACTAAGCATTAATCTTACTCCCCTCTCTTTTCCATTTTCTTATAGTATCGCCAAGCTAGCTCGAGGGTCGAAGGACGTCAGAGATTTGATGACACTATTGATCACACTATAAATTGGACATTTGGGTATAGTTAGTCTCAACATTTTTAGTATGGCATGTGTAACATCTCGAAATAGGGCCTAAATGGAATACTGGTTGCGAAACAACAAATCTGAGATAGAAAAGTTTATTTCGATTAATTTTTATGATTTACCGAGAGATTAGATGCATGTGTTAGAGTATTGATAAGAAATTTTATAGATTGCATGTTTAATTTGCCTATTAGGGCTTATTTGCGAAGTTCTTTATAATGACCCGATTTAGGGCCTAAATGGAATGATGGTTTTAGAACCACGAATTCAAAGTCAAAAAATTTATTTTGATTAAGTTTTAAGGTTTATTTATTGATTAAAATATTGTGTAAAAATATTGTTAAGTAATTTTGCTGATAAAGTGCTTAATTGGACTTTTAGGACTAAATTGCAAAAGTTGCAAAATATGTGTTCTAATTCATAAGTACTTGATTGAAATGGGGGTTTAAAGAGGACGTCCTTATATGGAATTAGACCACTATCTTTCGTTTGGACAAAAATGGGCATGAATAGGACAAAATTTTAAAGAAAGGCCTTAAGGGCATTTTAGTCATTTGGTAATTAAAAGAAATAAAAAGGGAAAATAAAGCCAAAATTGACTCATATTTTTCATGGATGCTGAAATTAGCATGGGGGAAGCCATGGTTAGGGTTTTCAAGCTTTCCAAGCTCAATAGTAAGTCCGTTCTAGCCCCGTTTTCCAAGTTCTTTACGATTTTGGAATCCCGATAACTTGATTAAGCTTATTCTAGCAATAATTTAAGCTAGGGTTCATATTTGGAAAAATACCCATAGGTGAAATGTGTTTATTTTGATGTTTTATGGTAGAATGTAAAGGCTGAAATTATGTTAAACAACTTCTGCTAAGCGGTTTTAAGCAAAAATGAGTAAAACGGCTTAATCGGTAAAAGTTGTTATTGTTCATAACTATGTGTTAGGGTGAGAATTTGATGTTTCCATAGAAGGGAAAAATGATCAGCATGTCATAAAACATAAGAATAAGGGATGAAGTTTAATTCCCGAGCCAAGGGGCAAAAGTGTAAATATGCAAAAGTTTAGGGGCAAAATTGTAATTTTTCCAAAGTTTGAGTTAAGGACTGTTTTGAGTAGTACGTTAATTAAATAAGTAAAATATGATGTTTTAGATCTCAGAAAATGAGATTTGAATATAGAATGCGAGAAAAATCGAAAATCGAGAAAGTTGGTAAAATGGCCGGTTTAGTATCGAGGTAAGTTCATATGTATAATAAACATTAATTTATGCATGTTTCAATGTAAAATTGATATATTTACTATGATTGCCGAGGTGTTGAAAGTAAGTATAATTATGATACTTTAAATGTTCAATATTAATTTGACATGGAAATGAGAAAGTATGTAAGTTTGTATGTAAATAATACATTATCTTTATTATGTTTTTTTATTTCAGCATATTTTATGTATTGTAGTTGATTTTTGAATCATAATTGACTATTGGAAGTATGGAATCAAGTATTAGAAAGAGAGAGAAATCCCGGTTGAACCTTTGGAAAGATTGGATGATACAGATGGTTTGTAACTAGGTGACATGTATGGTGCTGAGTGCACATTATGTGTACAAGAGAGCTACGAGACATTATGATGTAGCTAGGTCACATGGGTGATACTATGTGTACACCATGTAGACAAGAGAGCTATGGGATATATGTAGCTAGGTAGCATGCGTTGTTCCAGGTGAAGGACACCATATAGACAAGAGAGCTACGAGATAAATTGGCTAGGTCACATGGGTGGTACTAAGTGTTCACCATGTGTACAAGAGAGCCAAAATTATGTGTACAATTGAGCTAGGTCACATGAGTGGTGCTAAGTGAAGGCCACTATATGTACAAGAGAGCTTCGATTTTAAAGGTAGGCTATGTGCGATACCATCGCGTATCTGTTATTATTCCGAAGCGTTCAACTGGAAAATTGATTAAATGAAATTGTGTATGACTTTGTGATGATAATTGTAAGTATATACGTGTGTAAATTATGGACAATATGCTCGATATGTGATTGGAAATTGGAAAGATTGGTATGGGAAAGTGATGAATACAATTGAAGTGTGAAAGATCAAAATTGAGAATAAAACTGTTATGGATAGTTGTAGTAACGTGAATCTAAAAATTTACCAAAAATAGTAGAAATTGAATCAAAGACTGAATGAGATATCAAATTAGAGCTTAATGAGTCTATTTTCATATAATAGGAACATAGCAAGCAAAGGAATTCTATATTATGAGATATTTAAGTTTTTGAGAGCCTGGTTTAGAATGACTACGTGATCCCCTATTCTGACTTGGAAAATCATTAAACATTGTACAAAAATAATTAGGGGATTTAAGTTATATGCTTGAAATATTTAATGAGTCTAGTTTCAAATGAAATAAATGAGAACATTCTTTGAATTCTGTATGAGGAGAAAATTGATTCGTAGTAAAGAGTGGTTAGAATAGTTGAGTAGTGAAACAGGGATAACTTCAATGAATAAACTGTACTAATTGGCTAGACCAAAAATTGTGAAACTTTTATGCTAAGAATATATGTGAATCTAGTTTCAAGGAAAATTAACGGTTTCTAATTTGGAGTTCTGTAGCTCCAAAAATAAATAATTTAGTTGCTGGTACTCTGCTAGACAGCTTATTTTGAACTTGTTTATGATTGTAATAGTGAAAATATGTGTTTTTGTAATGGTAATTTTCTGGGAACATATTGTTACTTTGTTTAAAGTATGATAATGTATTGTTTATTAATATTTACATATTTACTTACTAAGCATTATCTTACTAAGCTATAATGCTTACTCCCTTCCTTTCCTTTTTCCTATAGTGTCGCAGATGTTAGCTCGAGTTGGAGGTCGCCGGAGGTTAAATCACACTATCAAACTATTGATCGATATATAAAGGTTTTAAAGTACTTTAAGTCTTTGGCATGTATGGAGACTCGTTTAATTGTTATTAAGTTGCTAGGAATTGGCTTAAAATACTGACCTATGTTATTTGAAGGTCTCTATTGTATAAAGTCATTTAATGTAGATAGTCTTGATTATGTTATTAATTATGAATCAGTTTTTATACAATGATTAGTGATTAAGTCTGGTAATGCCTCGTACCCTATTCCTACGTTTAACACGGGTAAGGGGTGTTACATTTAGTGGTATCAGAGCTATGGTTTAGTCGATTCTCAGACTTACCTAGTATGTGTAAGAGTTAAGCTATACATGCCATATTACCACCTGTGATAGTGTGATGCCTCCCGATCCCGATGAAATAGCTCTGTTGAGACAGAAGTGTTTTCCAACCGAGCTACCATCGACAATGTAAAAAGGTGTTAAGTAAGTTCATATAATTTGGTGGATATATTGGTGTACTTAAATTGATCTTGGTGACTTGTGATGATATGTGTGAGATCATGTGTAAATGAAATAGACATAAGTGGAGAAATATAGAAAAGTGAAAAGAAACGAAAGTTTACCTCGTTATAAACTCATCCATGTTCGTTTGACATTGACATGATATTATGTGTCTAACTTATTTGACTAAGTGAATGTGATAAATAGATTTACTCAAATTTGTGGAATGTATGTTTGAGTGCATTTGTTTTAAAATATGAATATGTGTGTAAGTCTGTCTAAAGTGAGTTATATAACTATGATAATATTAAGATGAAATGAGACTCGTAAAAGGTAAGAGTACTAGTTCATGATGTTTATGTGATAATGAATGAGTCGTGAATACGAATTTCTCTTGGAATATGAAAGATGAGCTGAAGGGAAAGTTTATATTATGATAAGTGTACATGTTGATTGGCAATTGTGTGATGCTACGAGTGTTACTTGTGAAATTAAATGAATGTTGTGAGTAATTCTATTTGAGAATTATGAACACATGTATAAGTGTATTTGTTTATATAAGATGATAGCAGGGTTGTGTAAAATGAATATGCATGTTGAGTTATTTAAAGCAAATTATATATATATTGATGAGTGTTAAGTTATATGCATGAATATATAAGAGGCAAGTTAGAAGTGTTACAACCTCACCCCCTTCCAATACGATTAATTGACAATGTGATAGCATTTGAGAATGGTTTAATAAATGAACTCAGTTGCAGAAAAGATGTCAGGTTAATATGAAGATTTTATGAATTCTAAAATGTTACAGTTAAAGAAATATTAGACTTAGTTAAGTAACTCATCCAGGTATGATCCTTAAAGTATATGATTTCTGGATTTTTTTTTTAAATAAATTTTGATTGTGATTGAGATAATGAGGATTTAGTAATGATAAAATTAGACAGAAGAATAATGATTGAGCTGTATTAATAGCTGAATGCAGAGTTTTTGGTTAAAAAAAAGTGAAAGCAAATGTGAGAATTGGAAATAGTTTTCGATTAATATAGAGGTCATACCGAGTTGAAACTTAGTTATATTGGATTTCAATTTGATAGTGGGGTGATTTTGAAAGTACCACTTTGAAGAAAATTTGTTTGGAGATGTTTAAGAAATTTTGAGAAAAGATATTGAATCTTTTTACCGGTAAGATTTTCGGGGACTAAAATCCCTAAAGGGGGGAGAAATGTAACATCTCGAAATAGGGCCTAAATGGAATAGTGGTTGCGAAACCACAAATCTGAGATAGAAAAGTTTATTTCAATTAATTTTTATGATTTACCAAGTGATTAGATGCATGTGTTAGAGTATTGATAAGAAATTTTATAGATTGCATGTTTAATTTGCCTATTAGGGCTTATTTGCAGAAGTTGCTATAACAGCCCGATTTAGGGCCTAAATGGAACGATGGTTTCAGAACCACGAATTCGAAGTCAAAAAATTTATTCTGATTAAGTTTTAAGGTTTATTTATTGATTAAAATATTGTGTAAAAATATCGTTAAGTAATTTTACTGATAAAGTGCTTAATTGGACTTTTAGGACTAAATTGCAAAAGTTGCAAAATATGTGTTCTAATTCATAAGTACTTGATTGAAATGGGGGTTTAAAGAGGAGGTCCTTAAATTGCAATTAGACCATTATATTTCGTTTGGACAAAAATGGGCATGAATAGGACAAAATTTTAAAGAAAGGCCTTAAGGGCATTTTAGTCATTTGGTAATTAAAAGAAATAAAAAGGGAAAATAAAGCCAAAATTGACTCATCTTTTTCATGGAGGCCAAAATTAGCATGGGGGAAGCCATGGCTAGGGTTTTCTAGCTTTTCAAGCTCAATAGTAAGTCCGTTCTAGCCCCATTTTTCAAGTTCTTTACGATTTTGGAATCTCGGTAACTTGATTAAGCTTATTCTAGCAATAATTTAAGCTAGGGTTCATATTTGGAAAAATACCCATAGGTGAAATGTGTTTATTTTGATGTTTTATGGTAGAATATGAAGGCTGAAATTATGTTAAACAACTTTTGCTAAGCGGTTTTAAGCAAAAAGGAGTAAAATGGCTTAATCGGTAAAAGTTGTTATTGTTCATAACTATGTGTTAAAGTGAGAATTTGATGTTTACATAGAAGGGAAAAATGATCAGCATGTCCTAAAACATAAGAATAAGGGATGAAGTTTAATTCCTGAGCCTAGGGGTAAAAGTGTAAATATGCAAAAGTTTAGGGGCAAAATTGTAATTTTTCCAAAGTTTGAGTTAAGGACTGTTTTGAACAGTACATTAATTAAATAAGTAAAATATGATGTTTTAGATCCTGGAAAATGAGATTTGAATCTAGAATGGGAGAAAAATCGAAAATCGAAAAAGTTGGTAAAATGGCCGTTTTAGTATCGAGGTAAGTTCATATGTATAATAAGCATTAATTTATGCATGTTTCAATGTAAAATTGATATATTTACTATGATTCCCGAGGTGTTGAAGTAAGTATAATTATGATGATTTAAATGTTCAATATTAATTCGACATGGAAATGAGAAAGTATGTAAGTTTGTATGTAAATAATACATTATCTTTATTATGTTTTTGTATTTCAGCATATTTTATGTATTGTAGCTGATTTTTGAATCATAATTGACTATTGGAAGTATGGAATCAAGTATTAGAAAGAGAAAGAAATCCCAGTTAAACCTTTGGAAAGATTGGATGATACAGATGGTATGTAGCTAGGTCACATGTATGGTGCTGAGTGCACATCATGTGTACAAGAGACCTACGAGACATTATGATGTAGCTAGGTCGCATGGGTGATTCTATATGTACACCATGTAGACAAGAGAGCTACGAGATAAACTGGCTAGGTCACATGGGTGGTACTAAGTGTTCATCATGTGTACAAGAGAGCCAAAATTATATGTACAATCGAGCTAGGTCACATGAGTGGTGCTAAGTGAAGGCCACTATGTGTACAAGAGAGCTTCGATTTTAAAGGTGGGCTGTATGCAATACCATTGCGTATCTGTTATTATTCTGAAGTGTTCAACTGGGAAATTGATTAAATGAAATTGTGTATGACTTTCTGATGATAAGTGTAAGTATATACGTGTGTAACTTATGAGCAATATGCTCGATATGTGATTGGAAATTGGAAAGATTGGTATGGGAAAGTGATGAATAGTGACATGAATCTAAAAATCTACCAAAAATAATAGAAATTTAATCAGAGACTGAATGAGATATTAAATTATAGCTTAATGATTCTATTTTCATATAACAGAAACAGAGCAAGCAAAGGAATTCTATATTATGAGATATTTTTAAGTTTTTGAGAGACTGGTTCAGAATGACAACGTTATCCCATGTTCTGACTTGGAAAAATCATTGAAAATTGTAAAACAATAATTAGGGGATATAATTTATATGCTTGAAATACTTAATGAGTCTAGTTGCAAATGAAATAAATGAGAACATCCTTTGAATTCTGTACGAGGAGAAAATTGACTCGTAGTGAAGAGTGGTCAGAATAGTTGAGCAGTGAAACAGGGGTAACTTCAATGATTAAACTGTACTAATTGGCTGGACCAAAAATTATGAAAATTTTATGGTAAGAATATATCTGAATCTAGTTTCAAGGAAAATTAAGGATTTGTAATTTGGAGTTCTATAGCTCCAGAAATAAATAATTTAGTTGCTGGTAATCTGCTAGACAGCTTATTTTGAACCTGTTTATGATTGTAATACTGAAAGTATGTGTGTTTGTGATGGTAATATTCCGGGAACATATTGTGACTTTGTTTAAAGTATGATAATGTATTGTTTATTAATATTTACATACTTACTTACTAAGCTATAATGCTTACTCCCTTCCTTTCCTTTTTCCTATAGTGTCGCAAATGTTAGCTCGAGTTGGAGGTCGCCGGAGGTTAAATCACACTATCAAACTATTGATCGATATGTAAAGGTTTTAAAGTATTTTAAGTCTTTGGCATGTATCGAGATTCGTTTAATTGTTATTAAGTTGCTAGGAATTGGCTTAAAATACTGACCTATGTTATTTGAAGGTCTCTATTGTATAAAGTCATTTAATGTAGATAGTCTTGATTATGTTATTAATTAAATGATGCAATTTATGAATGTGCATGCTTTGTGACAGCCCAAAATTGACCCTAGTCGGAATGTGGTTTCGGTACCACAAAACCGAGTCATAAAAATAATTTAAAATTTATTTTGATGCCTATAATATGTGTGTGCTCATGTGTGACATTTTTTGGTGATTGATTTAGTGTTATAAAGGTGAATTTCACTAGAAAGGACTTAGTAGTGAACTTTGAAAGTACGATAGGGAATTGTGTGATGACTAATTAAAGCATGCATGCAAAACAATGGACTTGCATGTCAAATTCCCTTTTATAGGTGGTGGCGGCCATGGCAAGGAATTATGGGCAAAGAAAACATGTTATGACATGTTTTGTTAATGCATGATGTATTAAGTGATAAAATAATTAGATGTGGGAAGAGAAATAAAAAAAATGTGTGTGAGAGTGTAGCATTCCCCATTGCCATGTAACTAAGAAAGAAAAACAAAAAATTGTTCATCTTTTCCCTCCTTCCTTTGGCCGAAATTCCTAAGAGGAAGAAGAGATTTTGCTTCATTTTCTTTGTTTAGAAGAGATCTAGAAGGAGATTTGGCTAAACTTGCATCTAGATTAAGGTATGTATGAGGTTGTGTCATGAGATTCATGCATGTTTTAGTTGCTAACTTGATGTTCATGTTAGCCATGGTTCAAATCCTTGTTATGCCATGGAAATGGTATTTGGCCAAGGTTGTTATTGGGTTAAAGCCATTGCATGCTAAATGTAAAGCTTGCTAATGATGCATGCAATGATGGATTGACTACTCTTGAAATTTCTTTGTAGCAATCTTAAGTAAGACATTGAGTTTTTTTTTTGTTTAACCATGACCGAAGTTGAAAGGGGCATGATTGTGATGTATTCGGCCATGATGCATTCATGAGCATGGTTTATGCTTCTTGCATGTTAGTTAAAATTTGTGTTTTGGATGGTTATGGACACCATGAAATTCAGCCTTGCACCTATATGTGTATATATGTTTGCACATGATATTTTGATTATGAAGAAAGTGATAAATATGTTTGTTTAAAGAAGAAATTTGTTGAAGAATGTTGTGAAATTTGCATGTACATTCGGCCTAGTACATGTATAGTGTGAAAAACCTTGAAATTATTTTTGATTTTGTGTATTTATGACCATGTATAATCGGCCACATGAGTAATTTGAGCACTTGATGTTATGTTAAAATTCTTGAGCTTAAATATATGGATGTATGTATATGTGGCCATATAATGGCGTTTTGGTTCAAAGGTTGAATGATAAATTATAATAAAGTGAGATGATATGAGATGGCGAATGTGATTGACTAGTAAACATTATTGATAGAAATATTGAATACTTCTACTTGTATTCGTTAAGCTCAAGAGCAAAAGGGAGCTAAATCCGATAAAGGGAAGGAAAAAGTGATCGAATAGCCGTTGAAGCCGTTCGACAACATCCGAGGTAAGTCCTCAAGAAATAACCCTACTCGAATTATGTGAAATGAAATATGGATGTGTAATGATTATTGATTTATGTGTGTATGAGTATTTGAATGATACCCGGCTAAGTCCCAAGGCGATTATGCTAGTGATATGTTTGTGTTTGAGCCTTAGTAACGAAAATGAAACATGGATGTGTAATGATTATTGATGTATGTGTGTGCATGAGCAATTGAATGATATTCGGGCTAAGTCCCGAAGACATTTATGCTAGTAACTATATCCGGGTTAAGACCCGAAGGCAATTGTGCTAGTGACTACATCCGGGCTAAGACCCGAAGGCATTCGTGCAAGTTGTTAAATCCGGGCTAATACCCGAAGGCATTTGTGCAAATCGTTCTATCCGGGCTAAGACCCGAAGGCATTCGTGCATGTGGTTATATCTGGTTGTTTTCCGAAGCAGCTTGGGCTGGAGGTGAGCGTTGGTTGCTGTAATAAATTTAATTAGTACGCTCGAAAAGCCCAAAGGATAAGGTATGTTTATATGTGCATTGGAAAAGTCGATATGTTTGAGTAACATTCGCTAAATCGACTAACGAGTTTTCAGCTATTGAATTAGTTGATATCTTGTGAAAGTATATAATGATGAAGTGTGAAGTAAGTATGATTATATGAATGTGTATTAATGAAATGATTCATTTGGCTATGTGAATGTAATGCTTTAGTTAAAACTGATTTTATTGCTTGAGACTTACTAAGCATAAAAATGCTTACCCCGTTGCTTTGGCTCTCTGTTTTATAGATTTTGCTCGTTAGCGATCGGATTCGGGATCATTAAAGTCGAAGTCATCTACTCTATCAAAGCCTCCATTTTGGTATAATTTTGGTTGAACTTTGAAATGGCATGTATAGGACTACCCTATTGTTGAAGGTCATGTACCTTTCGGTTTTGTGTAAACTTGGATAGCCATGCGAAAATGGCTTATATCGTTTTGGTATGATACTATAATCGTTGTATGTTGATCATTATGGGGTATGGAATTGTTTTGAGAAGATTAGCCATTGGAATGGTTAATCATGATCACACTTTGTGCTATGTATGCAAAGAGGGCAATTGAATCGTGGAAATCATGAAATAGGTAAAGGTTACCTTGAAAACAGATGCTGGCAGCAGCAGTGGTGTGGTTTTGAAAAATCACAAAACTTTGTAGGAATGGTATTAAATAGTGAATAAGTTATGTAAATGAACCTTGATGAGTCTACTTTCATATGGAAGAAACGAAAGCGGTCATAGGAGTTACTTGTTAAGAGATATTAAAGTTATCGTGAGAGAGGCCAGAACGGTTTCTGGGTCCCCTGTCGCGACTTTAAAAATTTACTATAAATTATCCAGAAAGAATTAGAAGTCATGCCTTATATGTGCAGATTCCATTTTGAGTCTAGTTTCATTAGAAACAAACGGGACCAGTATTAAAGCCCTGTACAGAGAGATATTAAAGTTGTAACGCGCGAAGGTCAGAGCAGTCAATCCCTGTAACATGGGTGACTTTAACTAATAAACTGTACCAATTGGCCCGACCAAAAATTCTAGAAATAAATCCATGGAAGGATATATGAGTCTAAATTCAGGGAAAATTTACGGAATCAGTTTCCGAGTTTTGAAACTCGAGATATGATTTTTAAGGTGACAGTGACGCAGTTTTCCAGCCTGTCTGGAAATGCCAAATTGGTCGGTGCTTTAAGAGGACTTGGCTCGTTAACCCCTCGCGTCCAACACCGGCGATGGTCTCGGGTTCGGGGTGTTACAATTTTATTGGTATCAGAGCTACGGTTTAGTCGATTCTAGGACTACCGTGATATGTTTGGGGTCTAGCTATACATGCCATATAGTGATAAATTGATAGTGTGGTGATTTCTGACAATCTGAATTTGTGTTTGTTTATAGCAATGGATCCCGATCCCAACCGAGCAATAGCTAATGATGTGGAGAGTGTGGCGCCTGCTCCCGCGCAAGGGACAGCACCAGCGGACTCTCAACCTATGGCCAGCAATCCGAATGATGAGGCTAGGCAAGCCTTTTATAGCGTGATGAATGATTGGTTCAACCAATACATTCGAACTAACATGGCTGTTCCACAACCTCCATTTCCGACTAATGCAACCGCCACCCTACAATACCTCCGAATCGACCAAATAAGGTCAAGTAAGCCCCAATCGACAGAATTAAGTAAACATGGGGCCACTGAATTCAAGGCTACGGATAGCGACGATGCCGAGCAAGCTGAATTTTGGTTGGACAACACTATCCGGTGCTCGATGAGCTATCTTGTACACCGATGAGTGCTTAAAGTGTACCATCTCCTTGCTACGCGATTCGCCTACTATTGGTGGAGTACTCGACTTGTGGTGCCTAGAGAGCAAGTGACTTGGGAATTCTTTCAAACCGAGTTCAAAAAAGTATATCGATCGAGATTCATCGACCAAAAGCGAAGGAATTTCTTGATCTTAAGCAAGGCTCTATGTCGATTACCGACTCTGAACGAAAATTTGTGAGGCTTAGCCAGACGCTGCGAGAATGCATTTCGTCCGGCTATTATGTGTAAACGCTCGAGGATGGGCTGAATGATGATATAAGGATGTTCGTTGGCATTCTCGAAATCGAGAGTTCGTAGTACTTGTTGAGCGAGCTTGTAAAGTCAAGAGCTTAGAAAGGAGAAACAAAAAGTTGATGTGGGAACCGGAGAATTCGAAAAGGTCCTCGGAAAGTCTCTTCAACAGCATCGAAGAGATTTCGAGATGATGTGAGCCGGTCTAGAGGCGCTTCGGGCTTTTCTAGACGAGATCACGGTCGACCCCCTGTGACCACACGAGTCACTTCGATCGCCAGTGGTGGAAATGATCACCGAGAGAGAGCAGAGTGTCTGCATTGTGGCAAATGGCATTCGGGGAGCTGTAGGTTCCGTGATCACTCTGTTATAAGTGTGGATCGGTGACCACTTTATCAAGGACCGCCCGAGGTTGCTTGAACAAAATGTAAGTCAAAGTGGAAACCCGAGTGCTACCATTTGCCGAGGTAGGCCATCCAAATGCGGCAATGCTAGTGGCGGTCGAGAGGGCCGAGATGCTACAATAAGACCCGAGGCTCGTGCTCTGCTAGGACTTATGCCATCGCCGCACGCGAGGATGCTGCCTCACCGGATGTTATTACCGGTACTTTCACTCTTTTCGATACTAATGTGATTGCTTTGATTGACCCTGGTTCTACTCATTCTTATATATGTGAAACCTTAGCATCCAATGAAGGCTTTGCCTATTGAGTCTCTTCGAGCTTGTAATTGGTGTGAAACCCTTGGGTCATTACGTGCTTGTCAACAAAGTGTGCAAGAAAAGTCCCCTAGTATTCGGGTTCTTGTTTTTCGGCGGACTTGATGCTTTTGCCGTTCGATGAATTCGACGTTATTCTTGGTTTGGATTGGTTGACCATGCACGATGCGGTTGTAAATTGCAAAAGCAAGACCATCGATTTGAGGTGCGCGAATAACGAGATAATTCGGGTTGAGTCTACGGACTTAAAGGGTTGCCACCGTAATATCGCAATGTTGGCCCGAAATATGTAAGAAAAGGGTGCGGCGTACCTTGCGTATGTGCTCGATGACAAGGAGTCGAAAAGAAACCCGAATCTGTGCGCTGGTTTGTGAATACCGGATGTTTTCCACGAAGAATTGCCGGGTTTACCACTGTTCGGAAATAGAATTTGGCATCAAATTGGTACCGGTACCGCTCAATTTCGATAGCTCCGTATCGTATGGCACCAACGGAATTAAAGGAGTTGAAAGCTCGGTTGCAAGAATTGGTGGATAGAGGTTTTGCTCGCCGAGTTTCTCGCCTTGGGGTGCGCCGGTGTTGTTTGTGAAAAGAAGGATGGAACCATGAGGTCAGTGCATCGACTATCGTCGACTTAATAAAGCGACGATAAAGAACAAATATCCGCTATCACAGATCGACGATTTGTTCGATCAACGAAGGAGCTTCAGTGTTCTCGAAAATAGATTTGAGATCGGGCTATTATCAATTACGAATTCGAGATTCGACGTACCCAAGACCGCCTTGAGCGAGATATGGTCACTACGAGTTCCTAGTGATGCCGCTTGGGCTTACTAATGCCCTGCGGTATTTATTGATTTAATGAATCGGATCTTGAGACCATATTTGGATCGGTTCGTAGTCGTGTTCATTAATGACATCTTGGTCTATTCAAGAAATGAGACCGAACATCTTTGAACATCCGAGGTTAGTCTTTGCAAATTTTACTAATAAGCAATTATATGCTAAGTTCAAGAAGTGTGAGTTCGTTAAGAGAGGTTAGCTTCTTGGGGCATGTGATATCTGCATCGGTATTCGAGTCGACCGAACAAAATTTCAACCATACTTAACTGAAGCCTCAGAGAAATATTACCGAGGTTCGAGCTTTTTGGGCTGGCCGGTTATTACCGACGATTTGTAAAGGTTTCTCAAAGATAGCCACGCCAATGACGGCTTACTCCAAAAGGATGTAAGGTTCGAATGGTCGAGAAATGTCGAGAAGTTTCGATCAACTAAAACTTATTTGACTAAAGCCCCAATTCTAGTGCAACCCGAATCGGCAAAGAGTTTGTCATCTATAGTGGCGCCTCCTACTTGGGTTAGGTTGTGTATTGATGCAAGAAGGTCGAGTTGTGGCCTATCGTCGAGGCAATTAAAGCCACATGAGAAAAATTATCCGACCTATGATCTCGAATTGGCTGCCATCATATTCGCCTTAAAGATTTGGCGACATTACTTATTTGGTGAGAAGTGCCATGTGTATTCGGATCACAAAAGTCTCAAATATTTGATGACTCAAAGAGACTTAAATCTGCGACAAAGACGTTGGCTCGAGCTGTTAAAGGATTATGAGCTGGTCATTGACTATCACCCGGGAAAGGCGAATGTGGTTGCGGATGCCTTAAGTCGTAAATCATTATTCGCTTTACGAGCGATGAATGTGCACTTGTCTGTTCGATCCGACAATGTGTTAGTAGTTGAATTGAAAGCCAAACCATTATTGATACATCAAATTCGTGAAGCTCAGAAAGTCGACGACGAGTTGGCTGCAAAACGGGCTGAGTGTGTTCCGAACAAGGACTCGGAGTTTCAAATCGATGATGACGATTGTTTGAGGTTCAAAAGTCGTCTGTGTGTTCCAAAGAATTCTGAACTTATTTCGATAATTCTGAACGAAGCCCATTGTAGCCGAATGGCAATCCACCCGGGGAGTACGAAGATGTACAACGATTTGAAACATCGGTTTTGGTGGCATGGTATGAAACGAGACATCTCCGACTTTGTTTCAAGATGTTTAATATGTCAACAAGTGAAAGCGGAACATCAAGTGCCTTCAGGATTACTTCAGCCGATCATGATACCCGAGTGGAAATGGGATCGAGTCACCATGGACTTTGTATCCGGACCGCCATTGTCGTGAGTAAGAAGGATGCGGTTTGGGTCGTGGTAGATAGATTGACTAAGTCGGCTCACTTTGTCCCCGTCGTCTGATTTTTCAATGGACAAACTAGCCGAATTGTGCGTTTCTCGATTGTGAGATTGCACGGGTGCCTATTTCCATCGTGTCGATAGAGATCCGAGATTTACCTCGCGATTTTGGAAAAAGTTGCAAGAAGCTTTGGGTACCAAGTTGCATTTCAAGACCGCCTTTCACCCCAAACCGATGGTCAATCCGAGCGGATAATTCAGATACTTGAGGATATGTTGAGATGTTGCATCCTCGAGTTCGATGGTTCATGGGAACGGTATTTGCCGTTGATTGAATTCGCTTACAACAACAGCTTTCAATCAAGTATTAAGATGGCACCCTATGAGGCTTTGTACGGTCGTAAATGCCGTACACCATTGTTTTGGACTGAGCTCGATGAAAGCAAAATTTTCGGGGTGGATTTGATTAGAGATGCTGAATAGAAAATGAAAGTAATCCGTGAAAGTCTGAAGATAGCCTCCGATCGTCAGAAGTCGTACGCGGATCCGAAGCGTAAGGACATCGAGCATCAGGTGGGAGATAAAGTGTTTCTCAAGGTTTCACCTTGGAAAAGATACTCGATTCTACCGTAAGGGCAAGTTGAGCCCGAGGTTCATTGGGCCATATGAGATATCCGGCGAAGTCGGTCCAAAGGCATATCGTCGATTTTGCCCCGAACTCGAAAAGATTCACGATGTCTTTCATGTTTCGATGCTTCGACGCTATAGATCGATCCATCGCACGTGATTAGTCCATCGAGGTTGAAATTCAAGTCAATATGAGTTATGAGGAAGAACCGATTCGTATCCCGCACGTGAAGTGAAAGAGTTATGAAACAAGCGGTTCCGCTAGTGAAAGTGTTATGGCTCAAACACGGGATAGAAGAAGCTACTTGGGAAACCGAGAACTCTATGAAAGAGCGATACCCAACCCTATTTACGGTAAGATTTTCGGGACGAAAATTTCTTAAGTGGGGAGAGTTGTGACAGCCAAAATTGACCCTAGTCGGAATGTGGTTTCGGTACCACAAAACCGAGGCATAAAAATAATTTAAAATTTATTTTGATGCCTATAATATGTGTGTGCTCATGTGTGACATTTTTGGTGATTGATTTAGTGTTATAAAGGTGAATTTCACTAGAAAGGACTTAGTAGTGAACTTTGAAAGTACGATAGGGAATTGTGTGATGACTAATTAAAGCATGCATGCAAAACAATGGACTTGCATGTCAAATTCCCCTTTTTATAGGTGGTGGCCGGCCATGGCAAGGAATTATGGGCAAAGAAAACATGTTATGACATGTTTTGTTAATGCATGATGTATTAAGTGATAAAATAATTAGATGTGGGAAGAGAAAAAAAAAATGTGTGTGAGAGTGTAGCATTCCCCATTGCCGTGTAACTAAGAAAGAAAAACAAAAATTGTTCATCTTTTCCCTCATTCCTTTGGCGAAATTCCTAAGAGGAAGAAGAGATTTTGCTTCATTTTCTTTGTTTAGAAGAGATCTAGAAGGAGATTTGGCTAAACTTGCATCAAGATTAAGGTATGTATGAGGTTGTGTCATGAGATTCATGCATGTTTTAGTTGCTAACTTGATGTTCATGTTAGCCATGGTTCAAATCCTTGTTATGCCATGGAAATGGTATTTGGCCAAGGTTGTTATTGGGTTAAAGCCATTGCATGCTAAATGTGAAGCTTGCTAATGATGCATGCAATGATGGATTGACTACTCTTGAAATTTCTTTGTAGCAATCTTAAGTAAGACATTGAGTTTTTTTTGTTTAACCATGACCGAAGTTGAAAGGGCATGATTGTGATGTATTCGCCATGATGCATTCATGAGCATGGTTTATGCTTCTTGCATGTTAGTTAAAATTTGTGTTTTGGATGGTTATGGACACCTTGAAATTGCCTTGCACCTATATGTGTATATATGTTTGCACATGATATTTTGATTATGAAGAAAGTGATAAATATGTTTGTTTAAAGAAGAAATTTGTTGAAGAATGTTGTGAAATTTGCATGTACATTCGCCTAGTACATGTATAGTGTGAAAAACCTTGAAATTATTTTTGATTTTGTGTATTTATGACCATGTATAATCGGCCACATGAGTAATTTGAGCACTTGATGTTATGTTAAAATTCTTGAGCTTAAATATATGGATGTATGTATATGTGGCCATATAATGGCGTTTTGGTTCAAAGGTTGAATGATAAATTATAATAAAGTGAGATGATATGAGATGGCGAATGTGATTGACTAGTAAACATTATTGATAGAAATATTGAATACTTCTACTTGTATTCGTTAAGCTCAAGAGCAAAAGGGAGCTAAATCCGATAAAGGGAAGGAAAAAGTGATCGAATAGCCGTTGAAGCCGTTCGACAACATCCGAGGTAAGTCCTCAAGAAATGACCCTACTCAAATTATGTGAAATGAAATATGGATGTGTAATGATTATTGATTTATGTGTGCATGAGTATTTGAATGATACCCGCTAAGTCCCGGCGATTATGCTAGTGATATGTTTGTGTTTGAGCCTTAGTAACGAAAATGAAACATGGATGTGTAATGATTATTGATGTATGTGTGTGCATGAGCAATTGGATGATATCCGGCTAAGTCCTCAAGACATTTATGCTAGTAATTATATCCGGTTAAGACCAAGGCAATTGTGCTAGTGACTACATCCGGCTAAGACCAAGGCATTCGTGCAAGTTGTTAAATCCGGGCTAATACCAAGGCATTTGTGCAAATCGTTCTATCCGGCTAAGACCAAGGCATTCGTGCATGTGGTTATATCCGGTTGTTTTCGAAGAAGCTTGGGCTGGAGGTGGCGTTGGTTGCTGTAATAAATTTAATTAGTACGCTCGAAAAGCCCAAAGGATAAGGTATGTTTATATGTGCATTGGAAAAGTCGATATGTTTGAGTAACATTCGCTCAATCGACTAACGAGTTTTCAGCTATTGAATTGGTTGATATCTTGTGAAAGTATATAATGATGAAGTGTGAAGTAAGTATGATTATGTGAATGTGTATTAATGAAATGATTCACTTGGCTATGTGAATGTAATGCTTTAGTTAAAGCTGATTTTATTGCTTGAGACTTTCTAAGCATAAAAATGCTTACCCCGTTGCTTTGGCTCTCTGTTTTATAGATTTTGCTCGTTAGCGATCGGATTCGGGATCATTAAAGTCGAAGTCATCTACTCTATCAAAGCCTCCATTTTGGTATAATTTTGGTTGAACTTTGAAATGGCATGTATAGGACTACCCTATTGTTGAAGGTCATGTACCTTTCGGTTTTGTGTAAACTTGGATAGCCATGCGAAAATGGCTTATATACATTTTTGGTATGATACTATAATCGTTGTATGTTGATCATTATGGGGTATGGAATTGTTTTGAGAAGATTAGCCATTGGAATGGTTAATCATGATCACACTTTGTGCTATGTATGCAAAGAGGGGCAATTGAATCGTGGAAATCATGAAATAGGTAAAGGTTACCTTGAAAACAGATGCTGGCAGCAGCAGTGGTGTGGTTTTGAAAAATCACAAAAATTTGTAGGAATGGTATTAAATAGTGAATAAGTTATGTAAATGAACCTTGATGAGTCTACTTTCATATGGAAGAAACGAAACGGTCATAGGAGTTACTTGTTAAGAGATATTAAAGTTATCGTGAGAGAGGGCCAGAACGGTTTCTGGGTCCCCTGTCGCGACTTTAAAAATTTACTATAAATTATCCAGAAATAATTAGAAGTCATGCCTTATATGTGCAGATTCCATTTTGAGTCTAGTTTCATTAGAAAGAAACGGCACCAGTATTAAAGCCCTGTACAGAGAGATATTCAAGTTGTAACGCGCGAAGGTCAGAGCAGTCGATCCCTGTAACATGGGTGACTTTAACTAATAAACTGTACCAATTGGCCCAACAAAAAATTCTATAAATAAATCCATGGAAGGATATATGAGTCTAAATTTAGGGAAAATTTACGGAATCAGTTTCCGAGTTTTGAAACTCGAGATATGATTTTTAAGGCAACAGTGACGCAGTTTTCCAGCCTGTCTGGAAATGCCAAATTGGTCGGTGCTTTAAGAGGACTTGGCTCGTTAACCCCTCGCGTCCAACACCGGCGATGGTCTCGGGTTCGGGGTGTTACATGCTTGCCTATGTGTGTGGTTGAATTAAAGCATGATATGGGCCTTGTAAGCTCTTTTTAAGGGACAACTTGAATGTGTTTAAAATTTTTTTAAATTAGAGTGAAATTATGAATCGACTTTTATACGATGATTAGTGATTAAGTCCGGTAATGCCTCGTACCCTATTCCAGCGTCAAACACGGGTAAGGGGTGTTACAGCATGTATAGAGGACTCGGTATCATATTAATTTGGCCAAGTGTGTTGGCTTATAATCATTTGATGATTCATTTTGTATATAGCCATGAGATATGGTTCATATTGATTTTTTTTTGTAAACCTAATTATTTATGCATGCATATGTCAAAGTCTTGATGATGATGGATGGTGTTATGTGGAATATAAGTATGGTCAATGAATAATGACAAACTGGTATGGTTATGATCATGGTTTAAATGTGTGAAATGGGAGTAGATTAATAATGTTCATTGGATATGAAATTGGTGTGGAATGCCTTACGTAAGCTTGTTAATGTGCATATGTGAAATGGTGTGTGCCATGAAATATGTCTCAGTATGTGAGTGTCTAAGGGTGGTAAAAGGCTTGCAAACTAGTCTTATAGTTGTCCACACTAGTAGACACACGGGCATGTCTCTAGGCCGTGTGTGACACATGGTCTGCTTCATGGGTGTGTGATACGGCCGTGTGTCCCCTGCACCCTAATTAGGTAAAACAGAATACCCAATAGTAAACATAATGGCACAAACACGGTCATGTGTCTCGATCGTGTGGGAGACACGTCCAAGGACATAGGCATGTGCCCTGGCCGTGTGAAGTCTGCACTTGATTTTTTTAATTCGCCACACAACCTAAGCACACGGGCATGTGACTTGGTTGTGTGACCCTATTTTGTTGATGATGTCATAAATAGAGAGTTACATGGGCTGAGGACACAGGCGTGTCCCAAGCCACTCGGGCTTGTGTGACCGCACGGCCTACCCATACGAGCGTGAAGTGCTCCAAAATAAGAAAATTTTCTAAGTGCTATATAAGTTTAGAAAGTTCTCAGTTTAGTCCCGAACCATACCAAATTTATGTTTTGGGCCTCGTGGGCCCCTATAAGGGACGATTTGTATGTTAATAAATGGTTTTAATTTTGGCAAAATCTTATGGCCCGATTTTGTATGAATGTTAATGTTTGAGTCCAGTAACGCCTCAGACCCTGTCTCGATGTCAGATACGGGTAAAGGGTATTACATTTAGTGGTATCAGAGCTACGATTTAGTCTATCCTCGGACTAATGTAGCATGTGTACTAGTCTAGCTATACATACCATAAATTAATTATGATAGTGTGACGACTCCTGACCTTTTAAATTGTGTTTTCATATAGTAATGGATCCTGACCGAGCTGAAGCTGATGAAGAAAAAATATTTGGTAAAATAGGTCCTTTTTCTTAATTAGGGAAATAGGTTGATTTTGAAGAGTGTGTGTGAAAACATGTCCAGATAGATGCGTTTTTTGCGTGGTTGGCGGGAAAGCACGCCCATTTGGACACATTTTCTTTTCTCTCTCCTTCGTCGTTTTTTGTTTAGGGCTTTTTTTAGCTTTAGGGTTTTTAGTGGATTTTAGGATTTAGTTTAAGGCTAAAGTCTAAGGTTTAGGTGTTTTAGGGTTTTGAAATTTTACTATTTTTGGTAATTTACTATTTTTTTAGGGTTTTGATGGCATATAATTTTTAGAGTTTACGGTTTTACAAAGTTTGGGTTTAACACCCCTCACCTGACCTGATTGTTAGGTTGGAGCTATAGAATGCTACAGTCAGAATAAGGAATAGTTACAAACTTTAATCGATCAATTCTAAACGAAAACCATTAAATTCTAATAATTCAATGATAGTTACTAGAATATTTTTTTTCTTAATTTATGACCTTCAACCCACGTTGAATTAATTACACTATTCTTGAATTTTAGTTACAATAATCCCTAATCCTAAGGCTTAGCCTACAGGTTGCCCCCAAGATATATATGTTACAGTTAAGAAGGACAAACTCACATAGGCTCTGCAGAATCTAGCCTAGTCTCTCTCCTATGTCTCGTATAACCCATTTTACTTGAAAAGCATAACAAGAACTAGGTAAGTTCGAATGAACTTAGTGAGTTATTAATATAACATACCCGAATATGATATTATCATATGATATGATTTCAATGGCTTGGTCTCATGTTTGACATCAGTTGCACGAGGACAGATCGTACATTTTCATGGTTCACTCTTGACATCACTCACATCGACACAACTTCCAATTTGTCATGTTTTATACATTGACACGATTCTCCACTTCAATTGTTCATGCGTTAGTATATCTTGTAGGATGGTTCCACTTATGAATTTGGATTGATTTCATACATGATAGCTCATTATCAATTTTGGCAGTCGATCATGGGCGGAGTATCTTGGTAGATAATACCTGTAACAACCTAATTTCGGTGAAATCGGAATAGTGGTCTCTAGGCCACAAATCCGAGCCAAAAAATAAAATTTATTTTTATTTTATTATATGATTCATATTATGATAGACATGTCATGTGAAATTTTTTATAAGAAAATTTTATCGATTAAGTGTTTAATTACAATAAGGACCAAATCGAATAAAATGAAATAGTTGGATTCTAGTTGTAACATCTCGAAATAGGGCCTAGTCGGAATAGTGGTTTTGGGACCACAAATCTGACATCAAAATATTTATTTTATGATTATTATGAGGCCTAGAATATTAATATATGCATGTGTTAAAGTTTCATGAATAAATTCTAAGTACAAGGTGTCCAATTGGAAATTAGGGACTAAATTGAATAAATTGTAAAACTTGGATTCTAGAAGCAATTTTTATGAAATTACTTTAGATTATGAATTAAAAGGTCTTAGAGAGCAATTTTCCCAAATTCTAAGATTTTGGACAAAAAATGGGCATGCATGGAAAATTTTGAAAGGTTATTAAGGAAGGGCATTTTGGTCATTTGGTAATAAATGAAATAAAAAGGGAAAAATGAAGCAAAATTCATTCATCTTCTTCTCCATAGCTGCCGAAATTTGCATGCTCTCCATAGTTAGGGTTTCAAGCTTTCCAAACTCAATAGTAAGTGCTCCCAAGCCCCGTTTTTAATGTTCTTTGTATTTTTGAAATCTCGGTAGCTTGCGCTCTCCATTTCAACCCATATTTCATGCTAGGGTTCATGTTTAAAAATTTACCCATGCATGAGTTGCTTGTATTTTTATGGATTATGGAGGAATATGAAAGATGAATGTGTTTTAAACATTTTTTCCTAGTTGGTTTTCATGAGAAGCCCTTATAGGGACTATTTTGCAAAAGATGTAAATGTGTGGTAGAAATGAGAAAAATATGGAAAGTGTGGGCTACCATAAGAAGGAAAAGTGTTCGGCTAGGCTTGGGTTAGATAAAAAGTGCATGTGTTTCATTATACAAGCTTAGGGACTAAATAAAAAAATTGTGAAAGGTTAGGCGCAAAACGGTCATTTGGACCAGGGTAGATGTTAAACTTGAAGTGCATAATGTGGGGTATTAATGAGTTAATTTTGCTGTTATAGACCCCGAGGAACAAATTTTGGAGGTCGATCGAGGTAAACGCAAGGTTTCGAAATAACTGAAACACAACTTCGAAAAGAAAGTAAACCCCTAATATGCATAATTGAATGATTTATGAATGCTTGGTGATTGCATTTATTATTGGCATGAAATATCATGGAAATGCATATTTGATGGTAACATTTGAAAAATGTCTTGGTTGAGGTTGACAAAGGGAATTCGATGGATAAACCCTCATTGATATGTGTAAAGAGATCCTGCATGTGTTGCAGTAAGGATTTAGCCCGGACGGGTAATTCGTGATCACAAGTATGAAAAGGATCTAACCCGGACGGGTGTTCCTTGAATGATCAAGCCTCTCGAAGAATATGTGTGCATTAAGGATTTAGCCGGATGGGTAATCTGATTAGGGTCTGAATTTAGCCTGGACTGGTAATTCAGATCCGAGCTCATTAAGGGTGTTTGTCGTTATAAGGGATTTAGCCTGGACTGGTAATCCCGACATCACCTTATAAGTTCATGATATGAGGGATTTAGCCTAGACTGGTAATCCTGCCATGAGATGTGAGGTTCGTGGGAGTGCATGTATGTGAAATGGTCATTCGTAAGAATTGACGGATAATGGGTATTCCATCGAGATTTCCTAAAAACTCAACGAGATTAATAAGATGATGAATGATTAGCTCATCTACATAAATTACATGATGCTTTGTTATGTGACTAACTCATTGATTGAGTGTATGTGATAGGGAATCATTTCATAACTGATGATTTCATGATTTAAGTATGGATGTATGCTAATTACTCGGTAAGTTTACTTTTCGATTATTCGAGCTTACTAAGCATGAAAATGCTTACCCCTCTCTTTTTTCCCATCTCACAGAGCTCAAGGACTCATAAGGACTGGAAGACGATTGGAGAGTCAACACACTATCAACTAGACAAGCTTTGGTATAAAGACTTAGTTTATTTTGTTCAATGGCATGTATAGTATTTTTTATTATACGTATCATTTGATTTTTCAAATGAAGGCATGTAAAGATGTGTTTACCTCTTTGTAAATGGCCATGAAAATTGGCTTAATTGAAGTAGGCTATGACCTACAAAATTATGCATGGTTTTAATTACAAGTGATGGGTTGTTACCAATTGGCAATGAGTCACATGAACGAGCCAATTATCTCTTTGTATATGGCCATGAAAATTGGCTTAATTGAAGTAGGCTATGACCTACAAAATTATGCATGGTTTTAATTACAAGTGATGGGTTGTTACCAATTGGCAATGAGTCACATGAACGAGCCAATTTTGGATGAATTAAGGTGACATGGGAACCCATAACACTAAATGGAAAATAAACTTTCATGTGAGAAACCAATGATATGAGGTTTCCATACAACTAGCTTTATTAAGATTATTTACAAGTGTAAAATCATGTTTTCTCTCAAACTTGGTAACCCCCAAGCCTAAGTAGTAGAAAGGGGTGACTAAAGGCTTGGAAAATAGCCTATTAGAGTCCACATGGTTGGACACATAGGCGTGTGTCTAGGCCGTGTGTGACACACGGTTCTCTCCCATGGGTGTGTGCTATGGCCGTGTGTCCCCTTCACTTAAAATTTTAGCTCAAAGTTGTACACGGGTAGGCCACACGGGCGTGTGCCATGGCCGTGTTCAAATAACAATGTCGTCCACGGGCAGGTAGCACGGGTGTGTGTCCTAGCCGTGTTAATAAGTTAGTGTTGCCCATGGTTGAAGGGCACGGGCGTGCCCCAAGCCACACGAGCGTGTGAGTCCGTACGGCCCATCTACACAGGCGTGTGACCCTTTATGTTAAGGAAAATTTTATGAGGAGACAAAGGTTCATCGAACGTGCCTAAATTTGTCCTGCATTGCCTTTAGGAATGTTATAGGTCTTGAAGGCCTATACAAGGGACGAGATATTCATGATTGAAAAGTTTTAAATTCAAGTGAAATTTTGTGACCCGAGTTAGTATACTGAAAGTGTAAAGTTCGGTAATGCCTCGAGCCCTGTCCCGGTGTTGGATACGGGTGAGGGGTGTTACACTAGTAGCTAGAAGGATCAAATAGCTATGGAATTCAAAAAATAAGGTGCTTATATGGTAATTAGACCGTTAATAAAAAGTATGTAGATATTTTGGTGACTCATCCATGTAAATTTAGAAAAAGAGCAAGGACTAAATTGGAAAGTGAAAATATTTAATTAATTAAAAGATCATAAAAAAAAATAAATATCATTTTATTTTATCATTTTCTTCCCCAAAAATACAAGGAAACCCTAAGAGAGAGAGAAGAAACTTTCATGGCCAAATTGGATAAGTTTCCTTGGCCCGTTTTTAGTAATTTTGATATTTTTAAAATCAGGATAGTTTAATCTATCTATTTAGGGGATCAATTTGAAAAGTTATCAAAGTATAAAAATTGGGTCATGGATGAATATGCTGAAAATTAGAAATATATGGTAGAAAATGAAAGATTGTTGATAGATAAACAACTTTTACAAAGTGACTTTTGATGAAAACATGATTTAGAGACTAAAATGTAAAGTTGGAATTTGATGAAAATTTTTGAATTTTTATGAATACATGTGCTGTAAATTTTGTAATGGGATTTTGGTTAGGCTTGGAATAAGGAGTAAATTGCACAAGTTTTCGAGCCTTGGGACGAAATGGGAATTTATGGAAAAGTTAGGGGCAAAATGGTAATTTTTCCTAGGATAAAAATTGAGTCCACTTGAATATAAAATATGATAAATTAATGTTAAATTTACTCGTATAGATCCGGATAAACCAAATTCGAAGCTAGAACAAGGAAAGGAGGAAAATATCATATTAGTAGATTTATATGCATGAACATTTATCGAGGTAAGTTCGTATAACTAAATTGTATATGCTTTTATTCTTGAATTAAATGTTGTGTTTGTGAATTATATAAATGCCATAAATATGTGAAATGATCACATACTCATTAAATCTCGATAAGTGCCCGATAATTATGATGCCCGACAAATGATAAATGATAAAAATGTTAATTTTATGCTTGAGTTGAATGTGAACATTTGAATTGTATAAATTCATAAAAATATGAGATTGACCGCATGCTTGATAATTCTTGAAAGATGCTAAATTTCATTTGAATAAATGGAAAATTCGACGGATGTGTGATTTCTTGGAATGAATGAGTTCCTGTATTGTTAAAAACGAGATTTAACTCGGGCGTGTAATCCTATCGATCTCATGATAGAAAGGATTTAGCTCGGACAGGTAATCCAGATCAAGCTTCATAAAGCATATGTCATAAAAAGGATTTAGCCTGGACTGGTAATCCTGTTGTATACATGTGTGGCTCAAGAGTGTACTTCCTGAAATAGTACCTTATGGGTACCATTGAATATGAATTGATGAATCCTAATTTGTAGACCACGAGTGTACTGCCTGTGTATCCATCGATATTTTAGATAAATTCAACTGGTAAAAGTTCTTGACATGAGAGGATATGAATACGAAATGAGTTATTTCACATATCGGCCTGAAATACATGAAAATGATGATACGTGATAATTGATATATGGAAATATGAAATGATGATATTGTACATGGAATTTATTTGATGAGTATGTACATCCTTGATTCTAGACTTGTATAGCTTGAGTGTACTAATCGTGACCTTGATATTCTGAGTAATATGAGTAAATTTCTAACATGAAATGATCTAAACTTGAAATGAACTATTCTAAAATTATACTTGAAATAATAAGATGAATTATGCATGTGGAATGAATACATGTTGTGGAAAGCATATCTGCTTGGAAACGTGATTATTGTTGAGCCCATATATGATTTGATGTTATTATGGAATATATGACTACAAGGGCAAAGAGAATGTGTGTAGTGCTTGAGGTCAAATTGATTGATTATGCCTTACATAGTTACCTCAAAATAGAATGAATGGTAAGTTAAGTACCATGTTATGTGAACTTACTAAGCATTTTAAACTTAATTAGTTTTATTTCCCTGTTTTAGAGTAAATCAAAAGCTCGTTGGATTGAAAGCTCGGTGGAGATAACTCATACTATCCTTCAACCCATGTCAGTACACTATGGTAAAGTAATTATGGTTACAATGGCATGTATAGGTTATATTGGCCATAAATGCATGTAAATGTAAATGATGCTTATAATCTAGCCATTGGAATGGCTAGTAATGATTTGTTTAATATACTTTTAATGTTAAACTATGGTAGCTACATATATGTTAAGTAGTTGACCAAATCATGTTTAATACATGGATTGAACTAAGGTATGATTGTATACATGTATGCATGAAATGATATGCCATGATGAATGATGGAATTTTCTTAATTTGAATGCTTGAAATGGTTGGTTTTTGGATGTGTGATTCAAGTGCAGGTCATGGGTGTAATTTTAGGTGAGAAATGAAGCTAGGAATGGCTTTATTTTGTCCACACGGATAGACACATAGGCGTGTGTCTAGACCGTGTGTGACACACGGCTGGGTATATGGGCGTGTAGTTAGACCATGTATCCTCTGCACCTTAAATTCAAGAAACAAAATGCTCAAAATTGAGCACACTGACAGAGACACGGGCGTGTGTCTTAGTAGTGTGTTCTACACGGCCTAGAACACGGGTGTGTGTCATGGCAGTGTGAAACCTGCACCTAATTTCGAATTGAATTAATTAGCCACACAGGCTAGGACATGGGCGTGTGGCATGGCCGTGTGCCCAAGTTAGAGAGTTACACGGGGTCGAACATGGCCTCCAGCACGGGCGTATCCCTTGGACTACATAGGCGTGTGAGCCCTGCACCTTGGAAAATTTTTACAAATTTCGCAAAAAATTCTTAAAGGTTTCGATTAAGTCCCGACTCGATTCTAATGCTTGTATTGGGCCTTGAGGGTCCATTTAAGGGATGTTTCGAATGATTTTGAAATTTTAATAGTAACTTGCATGATTTATCTATCAAATATGATTGAATGTTTCGGTAATACTCTGTAACCCTGTTTCGATGATGGACACGGGTTAGGATGTTACATTTAGTGGTATCAGAGCTACAGTTTAGTCGATTCTCGGACTGAACGTAGCATATGTGGAGTCTAGAAATACATGCCATTATATAACCTATGATAGTGTTATATCTCCTAACTCTGAGGAAAATTGTCTTACAAATAGACAATGATGCTTTCCAACTGAGCTAATTCTCATAATGCTGAAAGTGATACTCGCAATGCTCGAGTAAAAATGTTGTGTATGATAAAAGGGGACCTATAAAGGTATGGAATAAATGTTTTATAATGGACATGTTAATGATAAATGTTAAGTGATATGCGTGTATTTATGAAAGTTGAATTTTGAGGCTTACGATCTCCACCCCTTTACCAGTATAGTATTATATAATGAAATTTACAAGATTTATATGGATTAAGCTCATGAATGTGAAACTAAAGAGTTCAAAGGCTGAATGATTAATGATGTAGTCAGAATGAGAATGGGTTAGTAAGTAAATACGGTATTAAAAGAGATATCAGATTTTCTGAGGATTATTCTGAATACGTGATGTCATTGTTAAGGAAGAAGTTATTCATGAGTAAACGACTTATCCAAATATGATAATTACATAACGGATTAGCCGAAAATTCTTTTAAATTGACTCTTTCAGTGAACTGAATAATGTAAGATTATTGACGACTTTATTAGTCAGTGGAATAATAATGAAATTGCAAAGATATGTGAATACAACTATTATAATTGAGTATATTATAGCAATCTCTTCTGGGTATTTTATATGTTCTATTATTCTCAGAGGCATATGAAATTGTGCAAGTACAGATGCAATATTTATCGTATTGAAAGGCTAGTAAATTATGATAGTTTGAAATACTAAAAGTCTGGTTGACTCATGAGCGGTATTGCTCTATCATACTTGGGTTTTCTAATTTATCCTGATTGATATAAGATTTGATGATAAAGTTCATATGATACCATTTTTTACTTCTACTGATTAAAGCCCTAAATTGCGAATATGTAAGTTATATTGTCTTTATCACAGTTGTTTCTACTGAGTATGCATGATATTACTCTACTGAATTTTCTTTGATATAGCATTAATCTATTTATTATGTAAACTTGGGCTATATGTGAAAGATATTCTTTGATCGAAGGTAATAACATTTATTACCATTATAAATATTGACTCAATCATGAGGTATGGTGATAGAGATCACAGATTATAGAAACTGTCTTACTGTATTGGTTATTATTGAGGCCACTTTCAGTTCTCCCTCTTTTAAGTTGAGGTACACTATTGATGTTGAAATGTTGCTTTATCTATATAGCTGAAATGTCAGTCATATTATTGCACAATGGTTTAAAATCTATCTGATGGTTATGGTTTTGGAAAAACTCAAACCTCCAATGTTAATAATTGAAATAGCTACATAGATGACCCAGTCATTATAGAAAAAAGGTAAGATTTGAATGGACCAATAAATATCATTAAAGTTTTGACCAGTTGGAAGCTCTGTTAACCGAAATATTAATTCTGGTTCGGCCTGAATCGGGTAAGGAATTTGTTATTACAGAGATGTATTATTGAATAGGATTAGATTATGTTTTGATGCAATAAGGCAAGGTAATACCCTGTACTTTCAAACAGTTACAAACCACATGGAAAGAATTACTTGATACATGATCTAGAATTCGCAGCTATTATTTTTGTATTGAAATCTGACAACATTACTTGTTTGGTGAAAAATGTCATTTATTCACCGATTATAAAAAGTCAAAGTGTTTAATGTCGCAAAAAAGATTTGACTTTGTGATAGCGTATAGGACTTGAATTGTTGAAAGATTATGATTTGACAATTGTATATCACTTGGAAAGAATGAATGTGGTTATTGATGTTTTGAGTAGAAAATTTTTGTATACTTTGAAGCCATGGATACCGATTATTATTGTCTGTTAATAGCTCAATTTTAGCTAAGTATAGAGCTTAACCAATGTTTCTACAACAGATCTGTGAAGCCTAGAAAAGTGGTAAAGAGTTGTAAGTTAAATGAATACAATGTAAAATAATTTCTGATTCAAGATTTTAGAATAGATCTAATAAATGTCCGTCATTCAAAGGCAGAGTTTGTGTACTGAAGAATTTGGAACTTTTATAGAAAATTTTACATGAATGATTACAGTAGTACTATGTTTGTTTATCTGGGAAATGATCAAATGCATAATGATTTGAAAAAGATGTATTAGTAACTCGGAATGAAACGTTGTATTTCTAAATCTATATTTAAAATGTTGTATGTGTCAACAAGATAAGAATGATACTTTCAAGATGGGTATAGTCAGTGAAAATACCGAAATGGAAATGGGACAAAGTTACCAATAATTTTATATCAGGATTATCCCTGTCTATGAAAAAGAAAGATACTATTTGAGTAATTGTCGATTGTTTGGCGAAGCCTGCACATTCCATTCTGGATGTGACAGTCCTAAAGTGACCCTAGTCGGAAAGCGGTTTCGGGACCGCTAAACCGAGTCACTAAATTATTTGAGAATCATAGTCACTGTCTAAATATGTGAATATGCATGTGTGAAAATTCCCTAATTGAATTTTGCTTAATTGTAGGTGAATTTTAGTGATTAGGACTTATGTGAGAAAATTAGAAATGTGCTAGGCAAATGTAAAGTGGCCTATTAGTGCATGTGATCAAAGGGGTGGACTTGCATGTCAAATTCCCCTTTTTATTTGCTAATGGCCGGCCATGACAAGGATGATGGGCAAAGGAAACATGTCTCAAACATGTTATGCTAGTGATGTATGTAGGAAACAATAAAATAAAAGCTAGTAATAAAGAAATGGAAAAAAAAGATGAGTGTGTGGATGCCCTTCCCCCCATTTTGCCGTGAATTGAACAAAGAAAAACAAAAAAAAAAGTGCTCATCCTTTCTCATTTTTTTTTCAATTGCCGTGAGTGAGGGAGAGGGGGGGTTTTGGAGAAGCTTGGCCATGCTTGCAACTAGATTGAGGTATGTTTGATGTTTCCTTAAGATTCATGCATGTTTTAGTTGTTAGTTTGAAACCTACCTAGCCCATGGCTTAGATTTCTTTGCTATTTGAATGGAGATGAAGTTCGGCCATGGAGGTTGTCTTTCTTGGTTGGTGTTTTGATGTTGTTGTGATGAAGCATGAAGAGATTAATAAAAGAATGAAGTAAAGTAAATGGTGTGGTATGGCTGCTCAAATATGTGTTGACGTGTGCAATTGTGACTATCTTATTATGCTGCCTTAATTTGCTTTTACATGCTGTCCAATGTTGTAAATTTTATGACAAATTCGGTTAAGTTTAATGCATGTCTCATTTGAAAATTCAATGCTGTCCAAAGCTGGACATTTCCATGTTGTTCGGTGAGTCTTTCAAAGGTAACTTTGTTAAATTCTCACGTTTAATTTATGGGTACATATACAAGTAATGTTCGCTATATGGAATGTTAAATGAAGTGGAAATGATAGATTGATGTTGCACATTCGGCTATAGTTAGGCAAATCGATGATTTTATCTTGACTTAGATAATTGGCTATAAGTCGAATAGCTTAAGAACATAAGGTAGAAAGATATAAATTTGCCATGTGTCTCCTATGCTATGAAATCATTAGTATTTTGATATAAATATTTGGCAAGACGGTTAAACTAGTTAATTTATTGATTTAGCTCAAGAAGTTAGAGGAGGCGAATCAAGCAAAAGCAAAGGGAAGAACGTCGAGTAGCCGAGTTGGAACCGTTTTACCTAACACAAAGTAAGTCATTAAGCATATATTTGGTATTGACTTAAATGATCTTAATATCTATGCAATTGTGTTTAATGAGATGATATGTATGTGTATGGAATGATGACATTATTGAATGTAACAAGGTAGTGAAATGTGTAGAGTGTTTGGTCCCGGCACTAAGTGTGCGGGCAATAAGTGGGCGCGGTGACAAGATTGGCACTAAGTGTGCAAGCTTGAAATATATGGCACTAAGTGTGCGAATTTAAATTACATGGCACTAAGTGTGCGAACTTAAATTATATGGCACTATGTGTGCGAGCTTAAATCACATGGCACTAAGTGTGCGTGATCGATTATTAAGCACTACGTGTGCGAATTTAATATATATGTTCGATCGGTTACTCACATGGAGGGTGTGACCTTATCGAGTTGATCGTGGACAGCGGAAAGAGTAAGTACCTTGAGCTCATGGCGAATAGGCTCTATGTTCACGCTCGGGGTTGAGCTTGGTAAGTTTTGTACCTATGTGATGATTACAATTGTGGTCACGTAAATAAGGTATTGTGGAATAGATGAAAGTTCATTAATTGCATGATTGTAGCGAAAATGAGATGATGTATGGAAATGCCACAATTATCCTATTGAATAGTATATGAAATGTCATTGGGTAAACTGGTATGAGATTGAACCGAAGGGTCTAAGGGACCATGGTGTAGTTCGGTATGGATGGAGTATATAGCCTCGTTTCATTGTTTCATTTTGTGATAATTTTGGTTGTGAAATGCTTATGACTTACTGAGTTATAAACTCACTCGGTGTTTTCTTGTCACCCCTTTTAGGTCTCTTGGACTCGTCTCTTTTTGAGTGCTCGGAACCGTCATCGAAGTCATCACACCGTGAGCAATTTTTGGTATTGTCTTCTTAGTCGATCTAGGAGAACATTTGGCATGTATAGGCTATTTTGTTTTGTTGAATTTTAGGTCAGAAACTTTAAGCCATGTGAAAATGGCCTATGTGGTCGGTTGAGTGGGGTTCTAAAACCTATAGTCACGAGTCTTAGAAACCTTAATTTTGATAAGGTGGCCATAATTTGTGTCATGTATGATGAATTATAGTTTGGCCATGGAAGAATTATGAAATAGTCAATGTTTGCTTTAGTAACAGATGCTGACAGCAGCAGTGATGTGAGATTGAAAAATCACTAAAAATAGTAGGAATGGAATTAAATAGTGAATAAATTATGAAATTGAACCTTGATGAACCTACTTTCATATGAAAGAAACGAAACGGTCATATGAGTCGGATTTTAAGAGATATTCAAGATTTCGTGAGACAGGGCCAGAACGGTTTCTGGATCCTCTGTTTCGTCTTTGAAAATTTACCATAAATTATCCAGAAACAATTAGAAGTCATACTTTATATGTATAGATTCCCCTTTGAGTCTAGTTTCATTAGAAATAAACGGCATGAGCATTGAAGCTCTGTACGAGAAGATATCCAGGTCGTAATGCGCAAAGGTCAGTATAGTTGAACCCTGAAACAGGGCTGAATTTAACTAATAAACTGTACCAATTGGCCTGACCAAAAATTCTAGAAATAAATCCACGGATGGATATATGAGTCTAAATTCGGGGAAATTTACGGAATCAGTTTTCGAGTTTTGAAACTCAAGATATGATTTTTAAGGCGACAGTGATGCAGTAACCAGCTTGTCTGGAAATTTTTTAAATGGACTGTGAAAATCATTAAGTTAAGTCTGTGTGCACCTCGTGTTCAACTCCGGTAACGGACTCGGGTACGGGGTGTTACAATTTTATTAGTATCAGAGCTATGGTTTAGTCAGTTCTAGGACTACCATAGCGCGTGTGAGTCTAGCTATACATGCCAAATGTGTTAGTGCTTAAAAATGTGATGACTTCTGACGGTTGAAATTTTTGTTTTGATTAGCAAATGGAACCCGGGGTAGAGAGACCCTTGGCGGATGACTTTGAAAGTGTAGCGGCTGCTCTCTGCAAGGGACATCGCTGTTGAGCCTCGATCATCCGCGAATAATCAAGATGAAGGGCGAAACAAGCCTTCATCACCATGATGAATGAGTGGGTCGCGCAATATGCCCGAACCAATCCGCTGTCCAACCATTCCGAATTTAAATACTCCACCCCAGAGCCCGTAATGCCTTCGCCATCGATCCCGTGAGGTTGAGTAAACCACCGTGGACTTGATTAGGAAGCGCGGGCTGAGGAGTTCAAGGCCATAGTTACCGATGATGCCGAAAGGGCCGAGTTCTGGCTTGATAACACCATTCGAGTGTTTGATGAACTGTCATGCACACCCGATGAATGTCTTAAGTGTGCTATATCCTTGTTGCGAGACTCAGCCTACTATTGGTGGAGGACCTTAATTTCCATAGTCCCAAAGGAACAAGTTACTTGGAATTTCTTTCAAACGGAATTTCGGAAGAAATATATTAGTCAACGGTTCATCGATCAAAAGCGTAAGGAATTCTTGGAGCTCAAGCAAAGCCGTATGACAGTATCTGAATACGAACATGAGTTCGTAAGACTTAGTCGGTATGCTCGGGAGTGTGTGGCTGATGAGGTTGCTATGTGCAAGAGATTTGAAGAAGGATTGAATGAGGATTTAAAACTACTAGTGGGTATTTTGGAGATAAAGGAGTTCGTAACACTAGTCGAACGAGCCTGTAAGGCGGAAGAACTTGGAAAGGAGAAGAAGAGGGCTGAATTTGAAGCAAGAGATTATCGTAAAAGATCGACGAGTAAAGCTCCGCTTCTCGGTGTAAAGAAGTTCGTGGAGGACACTAGTAAGTCGAGGCGATCATGGAATTTCCATCGAGCCCGACCATTGACGGACTCGAGCTACTTGGTAGCTAGTGTGGGCAATAATCGTCAAGAGAAACCTGAATGCCCCAATGTGGAAGACGACACCTAGGTGAATGTTGGGGTAAGTCTGCATTCAGGGCCTCGTTATGGATGCGGTTCAAGGACCACTTCATTAGAGATTGCACGAGCTAGATGAGAAGAATAAGATGCAAGGTGCAAGACCTAGTGGAACGATGACTAGAGGTAGGCCCCCGAGAATTTCTGGAGGTAGGGGTGGTAATCAGAGAGGAGCCTCTGATACGGTTGTTCGATCCGAGGCCCATGCTCCTGCTAGAGCATATGCCATCCGCGCACGAGAGGAGGCATCCTCCCCTGATGTTATCACTGGTACATTTACTCTCTTTGATACTAGTGTGATTGCATTGATTGACCCTGGCTCTACTCATTCATATGTATGTGAAACCTTAGCATCCAAAGAAGACTCTACCGTTGAGTCTCGAGTTCGTAATTGAGTGTCAAACCCTTTGGGTCAATACGTACTCGTTGATAAAGTGTGCAAGAGATGCCCCCTAATAATTCGAGAATCCTGTTTTCCGGCTGATCTAATGCTTCTACCATTTGATGAATTCGATGTTATTCTTGGTATGGATTGGCTGACCGTACATGAAGCAGTGGTGAACTACAAAAGGAAAACCATTGATTTGAGGAGTGCAAATAATGAGGTAGTCCGAGTCGAGTCTACTGATTTAAAAGGAGTGCTAGCGATAATATCTTCTATGACCGCTCAGAGATATGTGAGAAAGGGGTGTGAAGCATACCTTGCGTATGTACTTGATGACAAAAAGTTAGAAAAGAAACCCGAATCTGTGCCGGTGGTTTGGGAATACCCGGACATTTTTCCCGAAAATTACCGGGTTTACCACCCGTCCGGGAGGTAGAGTTCAGCATCGAGCTTGTACCTGGGACTACACCGATTTCGATTGCTCCGTATCGTATGGCACCAACGGAATTAAAGGAATTGAAAGCTCAGTTGCAAGAGTTGACGGATAGAGGTTTTGCCCGATCAAGTTTCTCACCTTGGGGCGCACCTGTATTGTTTGTGAAAAAGAAGGACGGAACCATGAGGTTGTGCATCGACTATCGTCAACTCAATAAAGTGACAATAAAGAATAAATATTCGTTACCGCGTATTGAGGATTTGTTTGATCAACTGAAATGAGCCTCAGTGTTTTCAAAGATAGATTTGAGATCGGGTTATTACCAGTTGCGAATTTGAGATTCGGATGTACCCAAAACTGCTTTCAGAACGAGGTACGGTCATTATGAATTCTTAGTGATGCCGTTTGGGCTCACTAATGCCCCTGCGGTATTTATGGATTTGATGAATCGGATCTTTAGACCGTATTTGGATCGATTTGTAGTTGTGTTTATTGATGACATCTTGGTCTATTCAAGAGATGAAACCGATCATGCGGAACACCTGAGATTAGTATTGCAAATTTTACGAGATAAGCAGTTATACGCAAAGTTCAGTAAATGTGAATTTTGGTTGAGAGAGGTTAGCTTTTTGGGGCACGTGGTGTCCGTGACGGTGTCGAGTGGACCCGAGCAAAGTTTCGGCCATAGTCGATTGGAAACCTCCAAGGAATATTACCGAAGTTAGGAGCTTTTTGGGGCTTGCCGGATACTATCGACGATTTGTAAAGGGTTTTTCGATGATAGCTGCACCGTTGACGAAACTACTCCAAAAAGATGTTAAGTTCGAGTGGTCGGAACGCTGTCAAGAAAGTTTCGATCGACTGAAAACTTGTTTAACTGATGCCCCAGTGCTAGTACAGCCGGAGTCCGGTAAAGAGTTCGTCATTTACAGTGACGCATCCTTGCTTGGGCTAGGTTGTGTATTGATGCAAGAGGGTCGAGTTGTGGCTTACGCGTCGAGACAACTAAAGCCGCATGAGAGAAACTATCCGACCCATGACCTTGAACTAGCAGCCATAGTGTTCGCCTTGAAAATATGGCGACATTACTTGTTTGGAGAAAGGTGTCATATTTATTCGGACCACAAAAGTCTTAAATATTTGATGACTCAAAGAGATCTAAATCTGCGACAAAGACGTTGGCTTGAGTTGTTGAAAGATTATGAACTTGTCATTGATTATCACCCGGGAAAGGCCAACGTGGTGGCTGATGCTTTAAGTCGTAAAGCACTGTTTGCTTTGAGAGCGATGGATGCTCACCTATCCGTGTCACCCGATAAGGTGCTAGTAGTTGAATTAGAGGCCAAACTGTCATTGATTCATCAAATACTTGAATCTCAGAAGGTTGACGCTGAATTGGTCGCTAAACGAGATGAATGTGTTTCGAATGAGGAATTGGAATTTCAGATTGATGACAATGATTGCTTGACATTCAAGGGTCGATTATGTATTCCAAGGAATTTGGAACTTGTTTCGATGATTTTGAACAAGGCTCACAGTAGTCGAATGTCAGTCCACCCGGGTAGTACGAAAATGTGCAATGATCTGAAACGCCAATTTTGGTGCCCCGGTATGAAACGAGACATTTCAGAATTTGTTTCAAAGTGTTTGATATGTCAACAAGTGAAAGCGGAACATCAAGTGCCATCGGGATTACTTCAGCCAATCATGATACCCGAATGGAAATGGGATCGAGTAACAATGGACTTTGTGTCTGGGTTACCGTTGACTCGTAATAAGAAAGACTCGATGCAGGTCATCATTGATAGATGACCAAGTCTGCTCATTTTATCCCTGTCCGCACGGATTTTTCACTTGATAAATTGGCAGAATTATACGTCTCCCAAATTGTTCGATTGCATGGGGTACCTGTTTCTATCGTGTTGGATAGAGACCCAAGATTTACATCGCGATTTTGGAAGAAATTGCAAGAGCCTTTGGGTACCAAACTGCATTTTAGCAATGCTTTTCATCCCTAAACCGATGGTCAATCCGAACGGATAATTCAAATACTCGAGGATATGTTGAGATGTTGCATCCTTGAGTTTAGTGGGTCATAGGAACGGTATTTACCTTTGATTGAATTCGCTTACAACAATAGTTTTCAATCAAGTATTAAGATGGCGCCTTACGAGGCTTTATACGGTCGTAAATGCCGTACCCCATTATACTGGACTGAACTTAGTGAAAGTAAAATCTTCGGGGTTGATTTGATCAAGGATGCCGAGCAGAAAGTTCGAGTAATTCGTGAAAGTTTGAAAGCTGCTTCGGATCGCCAAAAGTCGTATGCGGATTTGAAAAGAAGAGATATTGTATATCAGGTTGGAGACAAGGTATTTCTCAAAGTTTCCCCCTGGAAGAAGGTGCTTAGATTTGGTCGCAAGGGCAAGTTGAGTCCGAGGTTCATCGGGCCGTATGAAGTATCCGAACGAGTTGGGCCAGTCGCATACCGATTAATCTTACCCCCTGAGCTCGAAAAGATTCACAACATTTTTCATGTCTCGATGCTTCGATGATATAGGTCTGACCCGTCGCACGTAATCACTCCATCTGAGATTGAGATTCAGTCTAATTTGAGTTATGAAGAAGAGCCGGTTCACATTCTGATGCGTGAAGTAAAAGAGTTGCGAAATAAGAAAATCCCATTAGTGAAAGTGTTGTGGCATAAACACGAATTGAAGAAGCCACTTGGGAACTTGAGGACTCTATGAAAGAGCGATACCGAGCCTATTTACCGTAAGATTTTGGGGACAAAATTTCTTAAGTGGGGAGAGTTGTGACAGTCCTAAAGTGACCCTAGCCGAAAGCGGTTTGGGACCGCTAAACCGAGTCACTAAATTATTTGAGAATGATAGTCACTGTCTAAATATGTGAATATGCATGTGTGAAAATTCCTAATTGAATTTTGCTTAATTGTAGGTGAATTTTAGTGATTAGGACTTATGTGAGAAAATTAGAAATGTGCTAGGCAAATGTAAAGTGGCCTATTAGTGCATGTGATCAAAGGGGTGGACTTGCATGTCAAATTCCCCTTTTTATTTGCTAATGGCCGGCCATGACAAGGATGATGGGCAAAGGAAACATGTCTCAAACATGTTATGCTAGTGATGTATGTAGGAAACAATAAAATAAAAGCTAGTAATAAAGAAATGGAAAAAAAAAGATGAGTGTGTGGATGCCCTTCCCCCCCCCCCATTTTGCCGTGAATTAAACAAAGAAAAACAAAAAAAAAAAGTGCTCATCCTTTCTCATTTTTTTTCAATTGCCGTGAGTGAGGGAGAGGGGGGGTTTTGGAGAAGCTTGGCCATGCTTGCAACTAGATTGAGGTATGTTTGATGTTTCCTTAAGATTCATGCATGTTTTAGTTGTTAGTTTGAAACCTACCTAGCCCATGGCTTAGATTTCTTTGCTATTTGAATGGAGATGAAGTTCGGCCATGGAGGTTGTCTTTCTTGGTTGGTGTTTTGATGTTGTTGTGATGAAGCATGAAGAGATTAATAAAAGAATGAAGTAAAGTAAATGGTGTGGTATGGCTGCTCAAATATGTGTTGACGTGTGCAATTGTGACTATCTTATTATGCTGCCTTAATTTGCTTTTACATGCTGTCCAATGTTGTAAATTTTATGACAAATTCGGTTAAGTTTAATGCATGTCTCATTTGAAAATTCAATGCTGTCCAAAGCTGGACATTTCCATGTTGTTCGGGTGAGTCTTTCAAAGGTAACTTTGTTAAATTCTCACGTTTAATTTATGGGTACATATACAAGTAATGTTCGGCTATATGGAATGTTAAATGAAGTGGAAATGATAGATTGATGTTGCACATTCGGCTATAGTTAGGCAAATCGATGATTTTATCTTGACTTAGATAATTGGCTATAAGTCGAATAGCTTAAGAACATAAGGTAGAAAGATATAAATTTGCCATGTGTCTCCTATGCTATGAAATCATTAGTATTTTGATATAAATATTTGGCAAGACGGTTAAACTAGTTAATTTATTGATTTAGCTCAAGAAGTTAGAGGAGGCGAATCAAGCAAAAGCAAAGGGAAGAACGTCGAGTAGCCGAGTTGGAACCGCTTTTACCTAACACAAAGTAAGTCATTAAGCATATATTTGGTATTGACTTAAATGATCTTAATATCTATGCAATTGTGTTTAATGAGATGATATGTATGTGTATGGAATGATGACATTATTGAATGTAACAAGGTAGTGAAATGTGTAGAGTGTTTGGTCCCAGACTAAGTGTGCGGGCAATAAGTGGGCGCGGTGACAAGATTGGCACTAAGTGTGCAAGCTTGAAATATATGGCACTAAGTGTGCGAATTTAAATTACATGGCACTAAGTGTGCGAACTTAAATTATATGGCACTATGTGTGCGAGCTTAAATCACATGGCACTAAGTGTGCGTGATCGATTATTAAGCACTACGTGTGCGAATTTAATATATATGTTCGATCGGTTACTCACATGGAGGGTGTGACCTTATCGAGTTGATCGTGGACAGCGGAAAGAGTAAGTACCTTGAGCTCATGGCGAATAGGCTCTATGTTCACGCCGGGGTTGAGCTTGGTAAGTTTTGTACCTATGTGATGATTACAATTGTGGTCACGTAAATAAGGTATTGTGGAATAGATGAAAGTTCATTAATTGCATGATTGTAGCGAAAATGAGATGATGTATGGAAATGCCACAATTATCCTATTGAATAGTATATGAAATGTCATTGGGTAAACTGGTATGAGATTGAACCAAGGGTCTAAGGGACCATGGTGTAGTTCGGTATGGATGGAGTATATAGCCCCGTTTCATTGTTTCATTTTGTGATAATTTTGGTTGTGAAATGCTTATGACTTACTGAGTTATAAACTCACTCGGTGTTTTCTTGTCACCCCTTTTAGGTCTCTTGGACTCGTCTCTTTTTGAGTGCTCGGAACCGTCATCGAAGTCATCACACCGGCGAGCAATTTTTGGAATTGTCTTCTTAGTCGATCTAGGAGAACATTTGGCATGTATAGGCTATTTTGTTTTGTTGAATTTTGGGCTGTAAACTTTAAGCCATGTGAAAATGGCCTATGTGGTCGGTTGAGTGGGGTTCTAAAACCTATAGTCACGAGTCTTAGAAACCTTAATTTTGATAAGGTGGCCATAATTTGTGTCATGTATGATGAATTATAGTTTGGCCATGGAAGAATTATGAAATAGTCAATGTTTGCTTTAGAAACAGATGCTGACAGCAGCAGTGATGTGAGATTGAAAAATCACTAAAAATAGTAGGAATGGAATTAAATAGTGAATAAATTATGAAATTGAACCTTGATGAACCTACTTTCATATGAAAGAAACGAAACGGTCATATGAGTCGGATTTTAAGAGATATTCAAGATTTCGTGAGACAGGGCCAGAACGGTTTCTGGATCCTCTGTTTCGTCTTTGAAAATTTACCATAAATTATCCAGAAACAATTAGAAGTCATACCTTATATGTATAGATTCCCCTTTGAGTCTAGTTTCATTAGAAACAAACAGCATGAGCATTGAAGCTCTGTACGAGAAGATATCCAGGTCGTAATGCACAAAGGTCAGTGTAGTCGAACCCTGAAACAGGGCTGACTTTAACTAATAAACTGTACCAATTGGCCCGACCAAAAATTCTAGAAATAAATCCACGGATGGATATATGAGTCTAAATTTGGGGAAAATTTACGGAATCAGTTTTCGAATTTTGAAACTCAAGATATGATTTTTAAGGCGACAGTGATGCAGTAACCAGCTTGTCTGGAAATTTTTTAAATGGACTGTGAAAATCATTGAGTTAAGTCTGTGTGCACCTCGTGTTCAACTCCGGTAACGGACTCGGGTACGGGGTGTTACACTGGAAGGAGTGGATTTCACACTTGATAGATGCTTGAATGATCTATCTTTGAGATTTTCAGATTATATGATGTGCTAGCTTCTGTTATTTCTGATAGAGATCTACAGTTCATATTCCAATTCTGAAATAAGTTACAAGAAACTCTGGCTATACTGTTACATTTCAGTACCATATTTCATTTTTAGATGAATGATCAATCTGAACATATGATTCAGAATTTGGAAGATGTGTTTCGATGTTGTGTACTTGAAGTTGAAGGTAACTGGGAAAAGTATTTGCCTCTAGTTGAATTTGCTTATTATAACAATTAACAGACAAGTATAAAATTGTACCGTATGAGGTTTTATATGGCTATAAGTGCAAAACTCCATAGTTTTGGACTGAGCTCAGCGAGAAAAGATATATGTAGTAGGTTTGATTCTTTGAAACCTAAGAAAGATGAAAAAGATCTGAGATAGTTTAAAAGTAGTATTTGATTGTTAGAATCCGATGTGGATCTAAAAGGAAAAGAAATAGAGTTTCAGATTGGGGACAAAATATTTTTGAAAGTTTCGCCATGGAAGAAAGTTCTCTGGTTTGGCAGGAAAGGCAAATTAATTATGCGGTTTAATGGGTCATATGAGATCATTCAGAAGAACTAGAACTGTTGCGTATTGATTGGTATTATTACCAGAGTTCTAAAGAATTCACAATGTTTTATGTGTGTATCTGTTATGATAGTATTGATCAAACCCATCATCTGTTATTTCTTTGATAAATGTTAAATTCAGCTTGACACGACTTATAGTGAGAGATTGATTGAAATTCTGGCACTTAAAGAGAAAAACTGAGAAATAAAAATGTGGCTTTAGTAAAAGTTTTCTAACAATGACATGATATAGAAGGAGCCACCTAGGAACTGGAAGAAACTATGAGAAAGTAATGTCTGAATCTCGTTACTGGTAAAATTTTTGAGGATAAAAACTCCTTAAGGGGGGAGAGTTGTAACAGCCCAATTTCAGTGAAATCGGAACAGTGATCTCAGGATGACATATCCAAGCTGAAAAATAAAATTTATTTTTATTTTATTATATGATCCGTATTATGATAGACATGTCATGTAAAATTTTTGATAAGAAAATTTTATCAATTAAGTGTTTAATTACTGGAAGGACCAAATTGCATAAAATGCCAAAGTTGGATTATAGTAGCTAGAAGGATCAAATAGCTATGGAATTCAAAACTTAAGGTGCTTATATGGTAATTAGACCATTAATAAAAAGTATGTAGATATTTTGGTGACTTATCCATGTAAATTTAGAAAAAGAGCAAGGACTAAATTGAAAAGTGAAAATATTTAATTAATTAAAAGATGATAATAAAAAAAGAAATATCATTTTATTTTATCATCTTATTCCCCAAAAATACATGGAAACCCTAAGAGAGAGAGAGAAGAAATTTCATGGTCAAATTGGTAAGTTTCCTTGCCCCGTTTTTAGTAATTTTGATATTTTTAAAACCTGGATAGCTTAATTTATCTATTTGGGGGATCAATTTGAAAAGTTATCAAAGTATACAAATTGGGTCATGGATGAATATGCTGAAAATTAGAAATTTATGGTAGCAAATGAAAGATTGTTGATTGATAAACAACTTTTACAAAGTGACTTTTGATGAAAACATGATTTAGGGACTAAAATGTAAAGTTGTGAAATTTGATGAAAATTTCTAATTTTTTATGAATACATGTGCTGTAAATTTTGGAATGCGATTTTGGTTAGGCTTGGAATAGGGTGTAAATTGCACATGTTTCATTTTCCGAGCTTAGGGATGAAATAGGAATTTATGGAAAAGTTAGGGGCAAAATGGTAATTTTGCCTAGGATAAAAATTGAGTCCACTTGAATATAAAATTTGATAAATTGATGTTAAATTTACTCGTATAGATCCGGATAGACCAAATTCGAAGCTAGAATTAGGAAAAGAGGAAAATGTCGAATTAGTAGATTTATATACACGAACATTTGTCGACGTAAGCTCGTGTAACTAAATTGTATATATTTTTATGCTTGAATTAAATGTTGTGTTTTTGAATTATATAAATGTCATAAATATTTGAAATGATCACATACTCATTAAAGCCCGATAAATGAAAGTGCCCGATAATGCCAAACAAATGATAAATGATAAAAATGTTAATTTTATGCTTGAGTTGAATGTGAACATTTGAATTGCATAATGCATAAAAATATGAGATTGACCACATGCTTAATAATGGTTGAAATATGCTAAATTTCATTTGAATAAATGGAAAATTCGACGGATATGTGATTTCCCAAAATGAATGAGGTCCTACATCTGTTGCGGACGAGTAATCCTATCGATCTCATGATAGAAAGGATTTAGCCTGACGGGTAATCCTGATATAAGTCCTTTAGAGCATATGTTGTGGATTGGATTCAACCCAGACGGGTAATCCAGATCAAGCTCCTTAGAGCATATATCATAAAAAGGATTTAGCCTGGGCTGGTAATCCTATTATATACATATGTGGCTCGAGAGTGTACTCCCTGAAATAGTACCTTATAGGTACCATTGAATATGAATTGACAAATCTTGATTTGTACACCACAAGTGTAGTGCCTGCGTATCCATCAATATTTCAGATAAGTTCAATGGGTAAAAGTTCTTGGCATGAGAAGATATGAATATGAAATGAGTTATTTCATATATCGTCCTAAAATACATGAAAATGACGATACATGATAATTGATATATGGAAATATGAAATGATGATATTGTACATGGAATTTATTTGATGAGTAAGTACATCCTTGATTCTAGACTTATACAACTTGAGTGTACTAATCGTGACCTTGATATTCCAAGTATATGAGTAAAGTTCTGATATGAAATGATCTAAACTCGAAATGAACTATTATGAAATTATACTTGAAATAATGAGATGAGTTATGCATGTGAAATGAATACATGTTGTGGAAAGCATACCTGCTTGGAAACTTGATTATTGTTGAGCCCATATATGATTGGATGTTATTATGGAATATATGACTAACAAGGGCAATGAGAATGTGTGTAGGGCTTGAGGTCAAATTGATTGATTATGCCTACATAGTTACCTCAAAATAAAATGAATGGTAAGTTAAGTACCATGTTATACAAACTTACTAAGCATTTTATGCTTACTTAGTTTTATTTCCCTATTTTAGAGTAAATCGAAAGATCGTTGATTGGAAGCTCGGCGGAGATCACTCACACTATCCATTGGCCCATGTCGGTCCAATATGGTAAGGCAATTATGGTTACAATGGCATGTATAGGTTATATTGGCCATAAATGCATGTAAATGTAAATGATGCTTATAATCTAGCCATTGGACTGGCTAGTAATGCTTTGTTTAATATACTTTTAATGTTAAACTATGGTAGCTATATATATGTTAAGTAGTTGACCAAATCATGTTTAATACATGGATTGAACTAAGGTATTATTGTATACATGTATGCATGAAATGATATGCCATGATGAATGATGGAATTTGCTTGATTTGAATGCTTGAAATGGTTGTTTTTTGGATGTGTGATTCAAGTACGGGTCATGAGTGTGATTTTAGGTGAGAAATGAAGCTAGGAATGGTTTTATTTTGTCCACATAGGCAGACACACGGGCATGTGTTTAGACCGTGTGTGACACTCGGCGGGGTATATGGGCGTGTAGTTAGGTCATGTGTCCCTTGCACCTTAAATTTGAGAAACAGAATGCTCAGAATTGAGCACACAGGCAGAGACACGGGCGTGTGTCTTAGTCGTGTGTTCTACACTTTCTAGAACATAGGTGTGTGTCTTCGCCGTGTGAAACTTGCACCAAATTTCGAATTGAATTAATTAACCACATGGGCTAACACACGGGTGTGTGGCATGGCCATGTGCACAAGTCAAAGAGTTACACGGGGTCAAACACGGCCTCTAGCACGGTCGTTTTCTGGGGTCACACAGTCGTGTCCTTTGGACCACACAAGTGTGTTTTATAATTTCTAAAAAATTCTTAGAGGTTCCGATTAAGTCCCAACTCAATTCTAATGCTCGTATTGGGCCTCAAGGATACATTTAAAGGACGTTTTGAATGATTTCGAAATTTGAATAGTAACTTGCATGATTTATCTATAAAATGTGTTGAATGTTTCGATAATGCTTAGTAACCTTGTGTGGGTGACGGACACGGGTTAGGGGTGTTACAATACTGTTGCAGATTAACACATAGGTGTTGGTTCTAAAGACTCATGCATTTCACACTTTGAGGACTTTTACGTGTGGACTCATACCTTTGTCAACTTACACTTGTGGATTCATACTCATTGGTTAGTCCTTGTGGACTCCTACTTGAAGAATAGTCCCTGCGGATTCATAGATGCAGAATCACATAGGTGGGTTCATAAATACAAATTCTTATATGTGGATTCATATGTACGGATTCACATTTGTAGATTTATAGATACAAATTCACACAGGTTGATTCATAGATATAGAATCTTATATGCGGATTCATATATGCAGATTCATGCCTGCAAACTCGTTCACGTGGATTCCTGGAACAAATAGTCTCACAGACTTTCCTGGAGCAAATATTCTCACAGACTTTCACATGCAAATTCATAGAATGAAAGTTTATATAGTGATATATTTATTCATATTTGTTTGGCCTACATATGCTGTTGCATGCTTGACTAAATTAATTAGCAAATATGATGACTAAAGTTATTCAAAATTCATAGAATGTATAAGTGAGTGCACTTGTTTGAAATGAGATAACTGGAAATTTTATGTAAGACAAATATGAATAATAAATTGTTTGAAGTGGATAGTATGATTATAATGACATATGTGGATAATGAAAAAAATGTGTCATATAGATATATGTCAGAATCGAGTTAGAGACTGTATGACCTCACCCCCTTACCAATGAGGTGTATATAACAGAAATTCATGAGAATCATGTTGACTAAGTTCCTAAGTGTGGAATCAAAGAGTTCAGTGATAAAATAATTATAGATATGACCAGAGACTGAGAATGGTTGACAAGTGAAGGACAGAGTTAGAGAAATATCAGAGTTGACTTAAGTATCTTGGGATTCAAATTGATGACAGAGTGTTTCTGAAAGTATCATCTTGAAAACAATTAGTTAGTAATACTGGAAACTATGAGAAAGATACTAAACTTCACTCCGGTAAGATTTTCGAGGACGAAAATCTGTAAAGGGGGGAGAGTTGTAATAGCCCAAAATTGGGTCTAGTTGGAACAGAGGTTTCGGGACCACAAAATTCGAGATAGAAATAATTATTTTATGATTATTTTGAGGTCTATGATATGATTGCATGATTGTGTGAAAATTTCGTGAATAAATTCTATGCATAAAGTGCTCAATTTGAAGTTAGGGACTAAATTGAATAAGTTGCAAAACTTGCATTCTAGAAGTTTCTAGTATGAAATTACTTTGAAATATTAATTAGGAGGTCTTAAATAGAAATTTGACCAATTTCTAAGTGATGGACAAAAATTGGACATAGATGGAATTTTTGAAAGTTTAGTAAGGAAGGGCATTTTAGTCATTTGGTCATTAAAAGAAATAAAAAGGGAAAATAAAGCCAAAATTGACTCATCTTTTTCATGGAGGCTGAAATTAGCATGGGGGAAGCCATGGCTAGGGTTTTCAAGCTTTCCAAGCTCAATAGTAAGTCCATTCTAACCCCATTTTTCAAGTTCTTTACGTTTTTGGAATCCCGGTAATTTGATTAAGCTTATTCTAGCAATAATTTAAGCTAGGGTTCATATTTGGAAAACTACCCATAGGTGAAATGTGTTTATTTTGATGTTTTATGGTAGAATATAAGGTTTTAAATTATGTTAGACAACTTGTGCTACTCGGTTTTGAGTGAAAACGAGTAAAAGGGCTTAATCGGTAAAAATACCTAATAGTCATAAGTATATGTTAGAGTGAGAATTTGATGTTGCCATAGGAGGGAAAAGTGATCAGCATGTCATAAAACATAATAATAAGGGATGAATTTTAATTCTCGAGCCTAAGGGCAAAATTGTAAATATGCAAAAGTTTAGGGGCAAAATTATAATTTTGCCAAAGTTTGAGTTAAGGACTGTTTTGAATAGTACATTAATTAAATAAGTAAAATATGATGTTTTAGATCCCGAAAAACGAGATTTGAACCTAGAATGAGAGAAAAATCAAAAATTGGGAAAGTTGGTAAAATGGCCGTTTTAGTATCGAGGTAAGTTCATATGTATAATAAGCATTAATTTATGCATGTTTCAATGTAAAATTGATATATTTACTATGATTTCGAGGTGTTGAAAGTATGTAAGTTGGTGTGATAATAATATAGCAATAATGTCAGTAATTTATATTTGAAAGTTAAATTTAGTGAATTAATTGAATTATATTAAATTAAATGATTATGGTGCCAAGTTTATGAATTGATTTAAAAATATGTCTATGGTTCATGAAGTGCATTGAATTATCATACATAAATGTGATTTCTATGATTATGGATATTATGGGAAATTGTAAGTTCATATGATTTTTAATAAGGCAATGTGTAATTTAATGTTATTGCCTTGATATTAAATGAGATGTAAGTTTATATGTAAGTAATACATCAAGATTACTTGTATTATGATATTTTATAATAATATTGGAAATATTTTTGTTGATATTTTATAATAATATTGGAAATAAGAGAGAGAAATCCCGGTTGAACCTTCAGAAAGATTGGATGATATAGATGGTATGTAGCTAGGTCACATGTATGGTGCTGAGTGCACATCATGTGTACAAGAGAGCTACAAGACATTATGATGTAGCTAGGTCACATGGGTGATAATATGTGTACACCATGTAGACAAGAGAGCTACGGGATATATGTAGCTAGGTGGCATGCGTGGTTCCAGGTGAAGGACACCATGTAGACAAGAGAGCTACGAGATAAATTGGCTAGGTCACATGGGTGGTACTGAGTGTTCACCATGTGTACAAGAGAGCCGAACTATATGATGGGTAGAGCTATGTGCTGAAACCACCAAGTATCGAGGATTGATCCGAAGTGTTCAACGGGAGACTCTCTATGTATTGCTTTGTGAGTTTTGTGATGAATAAGTGCAGGAACTTGGTTATGTGAATGATGTGTACATTAAGTGACCGGGATGTGGTAAGGTTATAAACAAGTAAATTATACAGGAGGATGATTTTATGGTGACCTTGTGATCATGGGTCTATACTTGTGATGCATGAAATGTGGTGAAAATGATTTATGATATGTATGTTAAAATGAGGTTAATACAAAGAAAGTGTGAAAGAGTGAATTAGCAATAAAACTGTTTTGGATAGTAGCAGTGACGTGATTTTGAAAAATCACCAAAAATAGTAGAAATTGAATCAGAGACTGAATGAGATATTAAAGTAAAACTTAATGAGTCTATTTTCATATAAAAGAAACAGAGACGGAAAAGGAGTTCTATATTTTGAGATATTTATGTTTTTTCAAGACTGGTTCAGAATGATTACGTGATCCCCTGTTCTGACTTTGGAAAATCACAAAATTTTGGATAAAAATAATTAGAGGCTTAAACTTATATTTTTAAAATATCTAATTAGTCTATTTTCAAGATAAATCAACAAGAACATTATCTGAGTTCTGTTCTATGAGATAATTAATTTTTAGTGAAGAGATGTCAGAATTGTCAAAAAGTGAAACAGGTGAAATTTTAATGAATAAACTATACTAATTGGCTAAACCAAAAATTATGAAAATTTTATGGTGGAAAGATATGTGAGTCTATTTTTATAGAAAATTTACGGATCTTAATTTAGAGCTCTGTATCTCGAATTATAAATAAGTAAGTGACTATGACTCGTGTCGATAGTTTGATGTGAGCATTTATTAGTAAATTGTGAAATCATACTTACAAGAATGCTATATACATTAAGGATGTGGAATGGAGAGGAGGAGGAGGAAAATAAATATATGTGGAATACATGGAAACTATGGTATATGAAGTATTGATATAATGAAATAAATGATATGTGTTTATAAGAAAACAGATAGAGAATGATATGTATCATGACATGTATATATATATATGACTAGTCTCAATGTAATGCTTGTTGGGTATGGAGTTGAATTGAAATGTTTCAGGCAAACATGTTATTTTATGATCTCGAATTGTGGTATTTTATAAAGATATGATCTAGTTTTAAATATGAATGCTTGATGATAATCTTGGTATAAATGTATAAGTGTTACTATAATAAACAAGGTAAAATGAGTATGAGAGACACATGTATGATGACATACAAATGCTATGTTTGTGGTTTAATTGAGAATATTTAATCATTAAATGGATACCATGTTATATGCTTTTGATTTTGTATAAGTGTGTAAGAGATTAAGGTTGACCAAAGCTTGGAAAATAGCCTAGGTATATTCCACACAGGCAGAGACACGACCATGTGTCTCAGCCGTGTATGGAACACGACTTTGGGACACGGGCGTGTGGAGCCTTAAAGCATGAAATTTCCAAGATTTTTGAAAGTTCTCGGTTTAGTCCTGAACCCTTTCTAAAGTATGTTTTGGGCTTCGTAGACTCAAATAAGGGACTATGTATAAGTGAATGAACGTTTTGAAATATGAATGAAATTTTATGGCCTGTATTTTAGTTTAATGTTTGTATGTTTGTCCATTAACGCCTCGTACCTTATCCCGGCCTCGGGTACGGGTAAGGGGTGCTACAAAAACACATTCAAAAAAATTCATGACAAGTCCCTCAACCTTTAACAGTTTTGCAAATTAACCCCCGGGCTAGCTAAATTAAGCTAAAATGAACTCAAAAACAAAAAAAAATCATTAAAAATAGGACCGAAATCACCTACCATGCAAGCACTTATGCTAGTCGAATCTTCAAGCCCTAAAATAGCTAATTTTTTCTTCAAATTTTGGTGGAGAAGGAGATTATAGAAGATGAAACAAATTTGTTTTATTTAATTTAGGTTTTAATTATTCAATTACCATTTTAACCTTTAAAAACTATCAAAATTTTAATAAAACCTTGTCCATGCACATCCACTAACTATTTTAATGGTATATTTACCATTTAAGTCGATAAATTTTCATTTCCATAGCCATTTAGCCCTTTTAACTAATAGATTTTAACCTTTACACCTTTTATGATTTAGTCTTTTTCACCTAATTAACCATTTAAACATCAAAATTCGTAATGAAATTTTAATACAACCTTAATATAATATTGTAGATATTAAATAAATATTAAAATGATAATTTACTCGTCAGAATTATGGTCCCAAAACCATTATTTCTGACACCACTGAAAACGGGTTGTTACAACTCTCCCCTATAGGAATTTTTGTCCTCGAAAATCTTACCAGAAAATAGGTTTGGGTATTGCACTTTCATAGCTTCTTCTGGTTCCCATGTAGCTTCTTCAATTCCATGACATTGCTAGAGAACTTAAACTATACTTTATTTCTTAACTCTTTAACTTCCCGAGCTAAAATTTTGATTGGTTCTTCACTATAGGGCATATCTGGCTGAATCTCAACATCTACAAGTGAAATCACATGTGAAGGGTCTGATCGATACCACTATAACATCAATATATGAAAAACATTATGTATTTTCTCTAACCTTGACTGTAAAGCCAAACGATAAGCCATTGGCCCAATTCTCTCAATGATCTCATACGGTCTAATGAATCGCAGACTAAGTTTCCCTTTTCGGCTAAAACGGAGAACTTTTTTCCAAAGTGATACTTTTAAAAATACTTTGTAGCCGACTTGAAATTCAATATCTTTACTTTTCAAGTTCGCATAAGATTTCTGATGACCAGAAGCAGCTTTCAAACTATCACGTATTACTTTGACCTTTTCTTCAGTTTCTCAAATCAAATCAACACCGAATAGCTTTTTCTCACTCAATACAGTCCAGTATAATGGAGTTTGATATTTTTTACCATACAAGCTTTGTACGGTGCCATTTTAATGCTCATTTAATAATTGTTATTATAGGCAAATTTAACCAACGAAAGAAATTTCTCCCAGTTACCTTCGAACTTTAAAATACAACAACGACGCATACCTTCGAGTACATGTATAACACACTCAAACTGACCATAGATTTGTGGATGAAACACTGTACTAAAATGAAATCTATGCCCAAAGCTTCGTGTAACTTACTCAAAAATCGAGAAGTAAACTATGGATCTCTATTAGAGAAAATAAATACCGGCACATCATGCAATCTAACAATCTCAGAAACATACAATTCTGCTAACTTATCAAGTGAATAATCCATGCATACCGGAATAAAATGTGTGGACTTAGTCTAACGATCCACAATAACCCAAACAACATCTTTCTTTTATAGAGATATAGGCAATCCCGATACAAAATCCATCGTAACTTGTTCCCATTTCCACCTTGGAATTATCACAAGCTGTAACAATCTAGAAGGTATCTGATACTCAGCTTTAACTTGCTAACAAATCAAACATTTCGATGCAAACTCCAAAATCTCTCGTTTCATACCTAGCCACCGACACATCTATTTCAAAACACTGTACATTTTATTACTACCAGGGTGTATCGATAAATTACTACTGTGAGCTTCTTGCAAAATATTCTGAATAACATTAGAATTCCTCAAAATACATATTCTGTTTCAGAAATACAAACTACTTTCAAAACTAACATGAAATTCTAAATCAGGTGTCGACTTAATCTGCTCTCGTTTAGCAATTAACTTGGAGTCACTTTTCTGAGCTTCGCAAATCTGTTGCAGAAATGTAAGTCTAGCTTTTAATTTTGATACAATGGAATCATCATCAATCAACATCAACTGAGTGTTCAAAGCTCACAAAAAAAACAAGGATTTTCTACTTAAAGCATCAGCAATGACATTAGCTTTTCCTTGATGATATTCAATGATCAAATCATAGTCCTTTAGCAGCTCCAACCATCTACATTGTCTCAAATTTCATTCTTTTTATTACGTCAAATATTTTAGGCTTTTATGATTCATGAAGATATGACATTTTTCTCCGTACAAGTGGTGTCGCCAGATCTTGAAAGCAAAAACTATGGCTGCAAGCTCTAAATCACAAGTCAGATAATTTTTCTCATGCAGTTTCAACTATCGTGAAGCATAAGCTACCACTCTGCCCTCTTGTATCAAAACATAACCCAAACCATTCAAAGAAGCATCACTATAAATCACGAATTCCTTACAAGACTCTAGCTGAACCAACACAAGGGCTTCGGTCAATAATGCTTTCAATTGATCAAAGCTTTGCTGACATTTTTCAGACCATTCAAAATTGACATCTTTCTAAAGCAGTTTACTCAACGGCATAGCAATTATCGAAAATCCTTTAACAAATCTCTAATAATACCCAGCTAAACCCATAAAACTTCTAATTTCTGAAACATTTCTCAAAGCCTTGCAATCCACTATAGCTGATATTTTACTCAAGTCAACTCTAATACTATCTGTCGATACAACGTGTCCTAGAAATCCAACTTCCTGAAGCCAGAACTCACATTTGCTAAATTTAGCAAACAACTATTTATTGCCTAAAGTCTGCAAAAATATTATCAAATGTTGGGCATGTTCAATTTCATGTCGGGAATAGATCAAAATATCATCAATGAACAAAACTAAAACTCTATCTAAATACGGTCGGAATATTCTATTCATTAAATCCAAAAACCATAACAAGAAATTCATAGTGTCCATACCCAATTCTAAAACTAGTCTTCGGCACATCAAATCTTTAACCCTTAACTGATAATATCCATAATGGAGATCAATCTTTAAAAAAATTATCACATCTTTCAGCTGATCAAACAAATCATATATACATGGTAAAGGATACTTGTTCTTGATTATTACTTTGTTAAGCTGTTGATAGTCGATACATAACTGCATTGACCCATCCTTTCTCTTAACAAATAATACAGGAGCACCTTAGGGAGAAAAACTAGGCCGAACAAAGCCTCTTTCCATCAACTCTTGCAACTGTGCTTTCAAATCTTTCAATTTTGTAGGTACCATTCTATACAGAGCTATCGATATCGGAGAAGTTCCCGGTACTAATTCAATTGAAAATTCAGCCTCTCTGACTGGTGGTAACCCTGGTAACTCTTCTACGAATACATCTGTGAATTCACAAATAGTTGGAACCAACTCTAATTTCAATTCTGAAGCCCTTGAATCAAATATATAAGATAGATATGCCTCATAGCCCTTTTTTAGATACTTTTGTACTGATATAGCTGAAATCACATTAGATGTACCATCAATTATATCTAATTCAACTCAGATTATTTCACATTTTGACATTTCAACACAATTTGGTTTCATCTATAGTTCACAACAATATCATGTAGAGTTAACTAGTCCATACCTAGAATCACATCAAATTCATCAAATGGTAATAGCATCAAATCAGTCGAAAAGTGGCAATCCCGAATCATCAAAGGAAATTTTTTACAGACTTTATAAACTAACACATACTAACCTAAAGGATTCATTACTTTGATCACAAATTCATTGACTCATAAGGTATTTTCTTATTCGGCACTAAAGTTGTGCATACATATGAGTGCGTTGAACCCGGCTCAATCGAAACATTAACATTAGTATCAAAGATAGAAAATTTACTAGTAATCACATTAGGTATAGAAGCTTCTTCTCAAGCTCGAATCGCATAAGCCCTAGCTAGTGCTCGAGCCTCAGATCTAACCATAGAATCTTTTCTTCCACTTTAACTGTTACCCGTATTCCCACTATTTCACACAGTTGTGTTACTCAAACGAATGTTTTAAGCTTTCTTCTTATCAGATCTTTCAGGGCAGTCTTTAAGGGCATGATCTTAAGAACCACAATTGAAGCACGACCCGTCTCTCAATCTGCACCCTCCAAAATGTTTGTCTATTGCATTACTGACATTCAGGTTTATTATTTTGGACAACACCTACACTAGCTACAGATGTAGCCTGAGGTCCTGAACTTGAATGTTGCTTCCCTTTATCTCTTCCCAAGAATCCTACTGGAGCTGATGTACTACTATTAAGTTCCTTTGATTTCTTTGATAAATACAAAAATGACATTCCTCAGCTTTATATGCTCGATCCACTAAAACCACAGATTTTTTTCCATTCTAGAATCCCGACTAACAATTTGATATCCTCATTTAAACCGTATCCAAACTGGGTACACATAAAAGCCTCTAATGGTATACATTCTCGGGCATACTTACTGAGTGGCACAAATTCTCTTTCATACTCAACTACCGTCATACGGCCTTATTTCAATTCGAGAAACTCTTTCCTCTTCTTATTAAGAAACCGCTAACTAACATATTTCTCTTTAAATTTTGTCTAAAAGAAATCCCAATTCACACGGTCTTTAGGTACCACCGCAATCAAGGTATTCCACCACTAATATGCTGAGCCTTTCAATAAAGATACTGTACACTTTAAACATTCAATAGGTATACAAGACAATTCATTGGAAACCCTCACAGTGTTTTCTAACCAAAACTCAGCTTTTTCAGGATCTTCTTCAGGTGTACCATGAAACTCTTTAGCCTCGTATTTACTTATTTTATCAACTGGAACCTTGCTTAAGGCTTGCTTACATGTACTTGCTCCAAACCCTGAGGAATAATGGGGACAGGTTGGTGTACGGGAGGGAGTGGTGGTCGTTGAGCCATCGGGCTTGTTCTAACAAACTCTAAGAACCATTCTGGCATCCTTTGAAAGAAGGCTTCTTTCACCTCACTTCCTCAGACCTCAGCTATAATCCCACTACTAGGCTTCTTTCGCCTCACTTCCTCGGCCCTTAGCTATGATCCCACTACTTGCTGTTCGAGAACGGAGGCTTACGCGTTACTATCAACCTTGTTAGAATCAGCTCGTTGGATGACATCTTTTATCTATATGAAAATGTAATTCATTTTGAATCAGGAGATATCATACTATCACAGGTTATATAATGGCATGTATTCCTAGACTCCATACATGTTACGTTCAGTCTGAGAATTGACTAAACCGTAGCTTTGATATCACTAAATGTAACACCCGTAACCCGTTTTTTCGCTAAATTAAGGTTACGAAGCATTATCGTACAATCAAAAACATTTAACATCATATTATTAAATAAATTTAAACTCATTATAAATCGATCAATCATATGCATTTTGTCCCTAAATTGAACCCTCGAGACCTTAAAAATAACTTAAAAGTGATTCAAGACTAATTTGAAACCAAATAAGAACTTTGAGAAAAAGTTGGAAAAATTAGAAAACAAGGGTCACACGGCTGTATGACATAGCCCCAGGTCATGAAACATTTGAACAAGGGACACACGGTCATGTCCCAGCCCGTGTCCTCACTCGTCTAACTCACTAAGAAGGGTCACACTACTCTATCGTAGGCCGTGTGTCATGCTGTGCAATTTTCTGACTTGAAACAATAGAATTTTACAAATGACACACAGTCGTGTCGTCAGGTCTTGTGTTTCATATGGCCGTGTGATAGCCCGTGTCTCAAGCTGTGTGAACACAAAAATTTACATAAAATCAAGCCATTTCAAGTCCAATTCATACCTAACCATTCAACCCAATTGAGCACACTTTCAAGGGATTCACACATCATTCAAACACACATAAAACTACCATTTCAAACATCCTAAATCACCTAACCAATATGCCAGTCAAAGGCACCACAATCATATCAAACATTATGAATCAAACTAAAACACTTTGACCATATCTCAAACAAAAATCCTAGTTCACTTAACTACTATACATGACCATTTGCAAGCTGTCAAAACATGTCAAAAGAACTTTACTTACAAGCACTTAAAAGTAACCAATTTTACGTAACTTGGTAAGGCATTAAAGTGAACCAAACCAAACATAAACTTCAAAGCATATACATACCAAATCACATTAACATATTCACAAAATATCATTACAAAAAAACCTATACATGCCATTATTAACCTTGGCTAAAATATTCAAAAACTACAAAATAGATTGCTGGATAGTGTGATAGGTCTCTGACGAGCTTCCAACCGATTGATATTTCAATTAATTATAAAACAAAATAAAGTAATTACATAAGCAATGAGTGCTTGGTAAGCTCATATAAACTTTAAACATAACTTACCCTTTCTTTAATATAATTCATAGATTAAACATAAACCATCACCAATATTATAAGCTTAGTATAAGCCTATACAACATCATCAAGCTCACAAGTTAGTACACTGTTTCATGATACAAATGAATTCACTCATAAGATAAGTAGATTTAAAAATATAAATACATCATTTAGCTCATAAATCTTTTCACAGGATCATGATTCATTCCATTTGAACACTTACCGTTTCATTTCATTTTCTTACCTATTGAACCATCTAGAATTACATCGAGTACTCCAAAAATCTCACACATAGTGTGCCTTTACATATAACCATAATTTATCCATTACATAAATGCTCACACGAGCTGTGAAATGGGCCTGCTCGCATGAGCTGTATGTTTGAATGTAAGCTACACGATGTTGCTTGTAATAGCCCATTTTTAGTGAAATCAGAACAGTGGTTTCAGGACCTCAAATCTGAGGCAGAAAGAAAATTTTATTTTAATATTATTGCATGGTCTACATTATGATAGGATTGTTATATGAAAAATTTTGATAAGAAAATTTTACCGATTATGTGTTTAATTATGAAAAGGACCAAATTGCATAAAAGGCAAAAGTTGAGTTCTAATAACTATAAGTATCAAATAGCTATGGAATTCAAAACTTGAGGTCCTTATATAGTAATTAGACCATTAAAGAAAAGTTAGTAGATATTTTTGTTGAATCATCCATGGAAAATTAGAAAAAGGCAAGGATTAAATTGGAAAGTGAAAAGAAATTAATGGATGATAAATAATCAAATAGACTGGATAAGTGTCCTGTTACATGGCTCATCTGAGTATCCTGATATGTGGCTTGATAGTGTGCTCCCTGATTAAGTGCCCTAATGGGTACCCTAGATTATGAGTTGACGGTTTATAGTTTTGTACACCTTGTGTGTACTACCTGAGTATTCATCAATATTTCAATAATTCAACGGACAAAACTTCTGACATGAGAAATTATAAGATTAAAAGAGTTATATCTTGAATACCTCTGAAATACATGAAAGAGTGTATCATGATGAGCTCATCTATGTTTTATTTGTTGTATATGCGAATTATTTGACTAACTTGCTTATTTGAGCGTATGTGATTAGGAAAATTGCCAATTTGTTGGAAAGCATGTTATTGTATGCTTATTGTAATGAATGTTATTGGTAAGTTTAATTCTTGTTATACAAATGTACTAAGCATTAATTACTTACTAGGTTTTATTTTCTCTGTTTTATAGTGCTCAGGAAGCTTATAAAGGTTGAAAACGGTAGACGCATCATCACACTATCCTTCAGCACATTTTGGTATAAATAATAAACTTATTTTAGTACAATGGCATGTATAAGCTAACTTTGCCAATGTTTGTAATCTAGCCATTAGAATGGCTAGTAATAGTTTGTTTTGGTATATTAATATGAGATTTTATTTATCATGTTTAACATATATGTATGTGGTTGGTTAGATTGAATTAGGATAAAATATAAGTCTTTACTAAAAGGTAAGTTTGATCATATGAATGTGTGTGATGTTGTTTCATACATGTTATTGATGTTTGCTTGATTTATATGACTTGAATTGGTTGGTAAATATATGCAAGTGTTGTTGTAGGTTGAAGGTTAAATTTGGGTGAGAAATAAGGCTTGGAAATGGCCTTATTTTGTCCACAAGGGTAGACACACGCCCGTGTGTCTTGACCGTGTGTGACACATGGCCTGGTACATGGGCATGTGGTTTGGTCGTGTGCCTCATGCATCTTAAAATTGAGAAACAGAATGCTTAGAATTGGGCAAATTGGTAGAGACATAGGCGTGTGTCTCAGCCGTGTGTGTTACACAGTCTAGAACACGAGTGTGTGTCTTGGCCGTGTGAAACCTGCACCTAATTTGTGAAAATTAAATTAACCACACGGCCTACTACACGAGCGTGTGGTAGTCCATGCGGCATAAGTCAGAGAGTTACATAGGTAAGGACACGGGCTAGGACACGGCCGTGTGCCTCACCTCGAATGCCCACATTGCTCACACAAGCTGTAGAGAATCCACAACAAATATAGGACCTTAGTCATCAGTAGGACATCCAAGACTAGCACTTGAAAATGAAATCCCAAATGAGATATTATTTGTATCCTAAGAATTCTTAAGGTTCAACTGAGACTCGTTATCATCAATTAATCACAACATAGGTACATTTATATATATAGATTTATTTATTTTTAAACAACATAACAAATAGTAAATTTATCTAACATTAAAAAGATTATAATTCATACGAATTTACCTTGACAACTAGGGCATAGAAGTATAGTCTAACTAATCCGAAGCTTTAGCTTTTCCTCGATTTAAGTTTGATTGGGGTTTGTAACAACCCTTACCTCTAACCGTCGCTAGATCAGGGCATGAGGCATTACTACACTCTTATACACTTTTCCGATACATACATTTCAATTATATATTAAAACCTTTCATGATTACCCTCTATGTCCCTATTACGGGCTTTATGAGACCCAAAAAAATCCTTGAAGTTGGTTCGGAACCAAACTAGAACTTTTCGAACACTTATAAATTTTTCACTAAATCAGGGTTCGTACACCCATGTGACATGGGCCACGCCTGTGTGGGCAGGCCGTGTGGTTGAACACGCCCGTGTTAAAAACATCGAACATTCTGTTTATGCACCACGGCCAAACCACATGCCCGTGCGGTGGCGTGTCCTAACCCGCAGCTGAGACACACGGTCGTGCCTCTAGCCCGTGTGGAACACATTAGGCTATTTTCCAAGCCCTTTTATGTTCTTAACTCTTTTTACTAATATACGATATATCGACCTTTGTCATACTCTTAGTTATATTTATTTTAACCACATCAAGACATTACTCATGTATACATAAAATAGGTTTACTTACTTATAGCCATTATGAGCCATACATCATGGCTTTATACAATAGGACAGTATAAGCCTATACATTTGGCTAAATCATAATATTACATGATACAAAAAACTAAATCTCTATACATGCCACTCACTTATAGATAAATAAGAATTTTCATTATTCCAACCTGACAAATTGATAGTGTGATGATACCTCCAACGATCTCCAACCCCGAGCCAATCCTAAAAAACACTGAGAGAAATGGGAAAGTAGTGTAAGTTCTATAACTTAGAAAGTTGGCATATAATAATAAGCAATTTAATTAACAATATAACCCATTCCTCAATAAGTATGCTCAAGAAAATAGAATCAATATTCACATGATTTCACCTTTTTACTCAAATTCAGTTTAAACTATTTTCCCGAGTCATAGTCACTAATTTAATTATTTCATAAGCTAAAGAACTTGAAATTAAGTTATGTAAATTTTCCCTAAAATCAGACTCATATACCTTCTTTCCATAAAATTTCAAGAATTTTTGGCTTAGCCATTTAATACCGTTTATTCATTAAAATTTCCCCTATTTTACTGTTTGACAATTCTGACATCTCTTCATAAAACCTAAGATATTTCACTATACAGAATTAAAATAATGTTCTAATTTCTTTAAATATAAAATAGATTGAATAAGGATTCTAAAAATATAAACCATGCACCATAATTATTTTTATACAATTTATAATGATTTTTCCAAGTCAGAACAGGGGATCACGTAATCATTCTAAACCAGTCTCACAAGAATTTAAATATCTCATAAAGTATAATCCATTTGCTCACACCGTTTTCTTTCTATGAAAATAGACTCAATTACCTTTAACTTCATATCTCATTCAATTATTAATTCAATTCCTACCATTTGTTGTGATTTTTCAAATGTACATGACTGGTACTATCCAAATATGCTTTACTTTTAAAATTCACTATTTCATGCTTTCTCTATAGTTGCATTAATGGTAACACTTATCTCTTATCAACCTTACCAAAGTATAATCATAAATTGAGCTTATTGCTCATAGTTTACACATATATACCTGCACTTATTCACAAGATTCATATTCACACTTACACATATAAATGCCTCAAACAGAATGTTCACTTGCACATTATTATCACATGATTAAAACCTTTTCACATTTAATCACTTTTCATTATATCAATTCAATACCCGTTGAACCCTATGGAATACTAAAGGATACACGGAATAAGGCACAAAGTGCCACACTGTAATATAGTCGAAGCTATCACTGTAACGTAGCCGAAGCTACCATTGTATTGTAGCCAAAGCTACCATTGTATTGTAGCCGAAGCTACCACTGAGATGCAACCAAAGCTACCACTGTATTGTGGCCGAAGCTACCACTGAGATTAGCTGAAGCTACCACTATATTGTAGCCGAAGCTACCACTATATTGTAGCTGAAGCTACCACTGAGATGTAGCCAAAGCTGCCACTATATTGTAGTCTATAGATTCCTAAGGTTCAATCGGGATTTGTTTCAGTTTAACTCATTAACACTTATTCAACATTCACTTAATCACTCGTCTCGTAACAACACTAATTCACAATTTTTTTCATAATATGCATAATCATAGAAATCACATTTAAATACAATATTTCAATGCACTTCTTGTACCGTAGACATTTTTAAATCGATTTATAAACTTGGTATATTAAACATTTAATTCAACACAATTCAATTAATTCACTAATTTAACTTTCAAATATAAATTACAATGTTATTACATTATTATTATCACACCAACTTACCTCGAATTCCGAAATGACTAATTTTCCCGACTTAGCCCACAACTTCGTTCTTCCCCGATCTTAGTCCAAATTTCATGTTTTCTTGATAATTGAGCTTTGAAAAGCTTGAAACCCTAACCATGGCTTCTTGAAAATTTCAGCAGCATGGGGAAGAGAATGAGTAGATTTTTGGGTTTTAAATTTTGTCTTTTATGCCTTAAAACACCCAAATAACCAAAATACCCCTTTTTACTAAACCATCAATTTTACCCTTCCATGTCTAATTTTGTCGATACCAAAATATGATGATCTATTCGCCATTTAAAGACTTCTAGCTTAAACCCGCATTTCAAACAAGTACTCATATTTTAGAACTCATATTTTGCAATTAATGCAATTTAATCCCAATAATAAAATTGGGCACTTTATCGATAAAATTACTTAACAAAATTTGCACACAATCACTCAAACATATCATGGACTCTAAAATAATCATAAAATAAATATTTCTACCTTGAATTTATGGTGTCGTAACCACTGTTCCGACTAGGCCCTATTTCAAGCTGTTACAGGGTTTATCTTGATCTAAATAAATAATTTCATTCAATTAAGTACTTCGAGAATTCAATTTAATCCATAATTCATATTTATGGAAAATTACCCTTAATACTTTGACTTTTCACAATTTAGTCCTTAAGCTCATAGCTTAAATATAACTCATTTTAGCCTAAATCCAACTTAAGTATGAGCTCTTTGACCGATCGCCAATTGTAGTGGTAGTTTAGGTATATTTCGACACTTAAGGAGTTTTTTTCTAGTGATTTTATCATATTTATATGCATTTTTTATTTTCTTAAATTAGATTTGATTATTTTCAAAATAAGTGTTTTTACGTACTTTTTAGTATCACGATGACCCGTAAGACTAGCTTGGGCCTTGGGAGTGACTAATGGATTATTTGAGTGTATAAGGTGTCAATTCAAGCCCAAGAATACAAGGGATGATGGTATTGTCGCAAGACAAGGGAGCTCATTTTGCAACACAAAACAAAGGAGTTGCCATGGCTGAAAAACACACGATGTCATGACGAGAAGTTTCCCCTTGTCACGATGACGCGACGAAGGCAAGTCAAAATGTGATTGATCCTTGGACGACAATCTTGGGATTATCCTAATTAAACCCTAGGCATTTAAATGTATATTGTATTAAATAGTATCTAAGTGTAACTAGGGTTGTGTGGGCACCAAGTAATGTGTAGCAAAGATTGAAAGCCAATTGCGAGCAAAAATTGCTTCAGAATCGAGATTTTTTTTAGTATCTAATAGTATATTGCTTCACATTTTTATTCAGATTTCAGTTTTATTTTATTTTTATGTTCGTGTAATTGGAATTCTTTTTATTCTAATGTAAAGACAATTGCGAGCAAATATTGCTTAAGAATCGCGCTTCAATATATTTAATCATGAGCATCCTCTTTACTCTTATATTTATTCTTTTATTATATTTTGTTTCTCTGCCCAATTAACGTTTGTATGAATATTAGAATAAATTATTGCTTTAGTTCTATCTTGCACGATTCATTTATTAAACTGATTAATTAATTTAACCGATTAATTAGCAGAAGAATAAAGGGTTTCTTAATAGGAATTAGTTGGTATAAATTATGTGTGCCTAAACCTTAGGATTGATGACCCTATGAAGTAATATAGGTTAAATAAGGTTGGGAGATAAATTTGTCGAGTAAATCATAATTTATCTCGGTGAAGAATGTGAGGTCAAAAATAAATGGGTACCTGTCGATTAGTTAATTAGCAGAGACTAGGAGGTAATACTAGTTAAATAATATCTAATTCACTAAAAATCCGAAGTTCGAAAATTAGTTAATCTTCTGCATGTTAATTAGAGATTTAATCAATCATAGGCTAAAGGCTCGTATTATTGGCACTATGAATAGAAAATTCCATTAGGTTAGTTTAGGTTAATTAATTTAACTAGTTTAATTAATACTTTAATTTGGATTCACACTACAAAATCGTGACTCAACTAGATTAGTAATTATTTTCTGTAATTAATTTAAAAATAAGATTCTTCAATCTGCAATCCCTTGGGTACGATCCTTGGAATACTTCACTATGTTCCGTTGTAACTAACCTGTCGTCAAATGTACTTGTCAATTAGGGTCAATTCACACTTAAGGAGTTTGTCTTCTAAGCAATTTATGATTTTAATTTACATTTTCAATAATTAGGCCTTAGGATAGAAAGTTAATAAAATAAATACTTTAAACACATTTTGTGGTGTTGTGACCCAAGAGGCCGACACTATAACATCCCGATTTTGGGTCTAGTCGGAACAGTGGTTTCGGGACCACAAATTCGACCAGGAAAATTTTATTTTTATTATATTTTTATGGTCTAAAATTTCATGAAGCAATTTCATGGAAATTTGGATCGAAAATTTTGACGTTTGGGGACTCAATTTAATCAAAATGACTAAATCGTAAAAAGTGCAAAAGTTGAGTTCTACATGCTAGAGGTGTCCAATTGTTATGAAATTTTAAATTGGAGGTGCTCATATGGTAATTAGACCATTGGTTAAGTTGGTGGACAAAAATGGACATGGTTAGGCATGTTTCCAAAGTTTTCATTAAGGGCATTTTGGTCATTTAGTTATTAAAATGAATTAAAAACAAAATTAAAAGCCAATTTTTGTCCATCTTCAACCTCTTGGCTGAAACTTGTATGAAGAAACCATGGATAGGGTTTTTCAAGCTTCCACGCTCAATTGTAAGTCCGTTCTAGCCCCGTTTTTAATGATTTTTACATTTTTGCAATCCTTGTAACAAGATCTATCTATTTCTACCATTATTTTGAGCTAAGGTTCATGTTTAAAAAATTTACCCATGCATGACATGCTAGTATTTTGATGTTTAATGGTAGAATATGAAAGATTGGAGTGTGTTTAATACCTTTTACTAAGTGATTTTTTATGAAAAAGCCTAAAAAGGACTAAATTGAAAAAGGTGTAAAATAGGTAACTAAAAATCTATTTTAATGATAAATGTGGGCTGCCATAAGCTTGAATATGGGTTGTCTAGGTTTGGGTAATCAAGAAATTGAACACATTTCATTTTACGAGCCTAGGGACTAAATTGTAAATATGTGAAAGTTTAGGGGCAAAATTGTAAATTTGTCAAAATATGATTTTTGGGTCAATTTGAATAATGTGAGTACTAAATAGGCTATATATTTGAAATGATAGATCAAAGAAATCGAGATTCGGGCTTAAATAGGGAAAATACAAGGTTATGGACTAAAATGGTAAATTTCCCATTTCCGTATTCGAGGTAAGTTCGTGTGTTAATAATAGTGCAATGTTATTTGAGGATTAAATTCTTTGTTAATAAGGCATAAATTGTATGATTAAGTATATTGAAAAGGTGATTGAATGAAATTATAATGTGAGAAAATGCTATGAAGGAATGGTGCATGAAACTTGTGATAATAATGGTACATGACTAGTAATGCATGAAATGTTTGATAGTTCATGTAATGATGACTTGCTTTAAGTTATTGAATATATTGTGAACATAATGCTTTTTGAATGCTTACTTGATAATTTTATGATAAATGTTAACTTGGATAATGCAATGATGTATCATGTTATAATGTTTTATTAACATGATGAATGATATTCTTAAATGCTTGAATTATATGTTGTTGATGTGAGTATGAGTTGAATGCCCATTGTATAAGAAATTTATGAAACAATGATGTAATTGATAAAAAGAGGAAGAAAATCCGGTTGAATGAAAAGAATAATCGATGGATTTCTAGAAATGAATTGACGGTAAAAAGGATCTAGCCTAGATAGGTGTTCCTAAAGTGATCTAGCCTCCCGGAGAATATTTGTGCAATATGTATTTAGCCCGGACAGGTAATCCAATTTAGGATCTGAATTTTGCCTGGACGGTAATTCAGAACCGAGCTCATTAGAGTATTTTTCGTTGCAGGGGATTTAGCCTGGACTGGTAATCCGGACATTTACTCTAGGAGTTTATACTACGGGGGATTTAGCCTGGACTGGTAATCCCGCCAGCGTACTTGAAATGATCACTTATACGGATTGACGGTAAATGCGACATCCATCGAGATTCTGAGAAATTGAACGGGTTTAATACGAGCAATGAATTAAAAGTTCTTACTATATATATATATGATTGTCATGTTTGGACGAGTGGTTGTGCTAAGAGATAGCACAGGTACGTACTAGAAACCTACAATCATGTGTTTTACATGTGAAATGAAATGGATTTGTGGTAAGAATGCAAATGAATGAGTGATTCATATGTGAATAGTTTTTATGGAAATCTTATGATGATTATCATTTTGTTGCACTAAAACAGTTTTGGACAACAGCAGTAGTTTGACTTTGAAAATCCATCAAAAATTTTGGAAGTCGAATTAGAGGCTGAATAAAATATGAAATTAAATCTTATTGAGATTAGTTTCACACAGAAGAAAACAGAAGAAACGGTTTAAGGAAAAGAATTTCATATTATGAGATATTTGAACTTTTGTGAGACAGAGTCAGAGTAATTTCGTGTTCCCCTGTCTCAACTTTGGAAAATCAATAGAAATTGTACAAAAATAATTATGGGTTAGAATTAATATGACTAAATCCTTAATGAGTCTATTTTCAATAGAAATAGATGGAAACATTATCCAAATCCTATACTGTGAGATAATTAATTTTTAGTAAAGAAATGTCGAAGTTTTCAAATAGCAGAACAGGGGTAAATTTGAAGAATAAACTGTACTTATTGGCTAGACCAAAAATTCTAAAAATTTTATAGTAAGAACATATGTGAGTGTAGTTTCAGGAAAAATTATCATATCTTAATTTGGAGTTCCATAGCTCTAGATATAAAAAATTTAATCATTGCGACTCGAGAAAATACTTGACTGGATTTTGAATAAATAGAAAGAATTTGAAAATGGCATGCTAATACATTGCTTATTATTTTTCATGCGAGCTTACAAAGCGTAAAGTTTACTCCCTCCTTACCATTTCCTTAGTGTTCTCAAGTCGGCTCGGGGTTGGAGATCGTTGGAGGCAATATCACACTATCAAGCCAATACCTTTGGGGTATTGATACATAAGTTAGAAATATCAAGTGAGTGGCATGTATAGGGACCTAGTTTTATAACATGTGTTATTATAATTTGGTCAAATGCGTTGGCCTATATTGTGCTATTGATTACTACTTGTAAATCTAGCTATTCATATTTTTTCTAATAATTTTGACGTGAATATGCTTGTTTTATCATGCATGGTTGGTAATATGTCATGTGTGTTGAATGCATGTTTTATGACCAATCGAGGTGGTCATGACCATGAATTAAATGTGTAATGTGGAAATAAAATGATAATACCTTGAACATGGATGTTTTATGGATAGTTTGCTAACCATGGTACAATGGTATATAGTCAAAAATAGTAATAATGTTAAATTGAATATGAAATTGGTGTAGAATGTCTTAGTCAAGCATATTGTTTTATGCATGTGAAATGTGGACACTATATAAAGTTATGACTTAGCTAGAAGGTTATGCTTGATGATAAGTTGGAATTAAATAGACATGAAGATAACTATGGTATAAAGGTATAAGTGGTAAGGTATTTGATAAAGCCAAATGAATAAGATATGGTGTGTCTAGACTTGATTTAATGTGAGAATGTGTAACACATGTATGTTGATAAGTAAATGAAATGTCTGCATCATAATTGAGAATGTTGAATGCCTTTGGATCCATGTTTCTGTGTGTGCATGTAAAGGGTGACAAAAAGGCTTGGAAAATAGCCTATGTGCTGGCCACATGGGTAGAGACATGGCTGTGTGTCTCAGTCATGTGGAAGACACGGTCTAGCACACGGGAGCGTGACTTGGCCGTGTGACCCTTATTTGTTTGCTGACATCATAAACAGAGAGTTACGCGAGCTGAGGACACAGGCGTGTCCAAAGCCACACGGGCGTGTGAGACCACACGGCCTACCCACGCTGGCGTGTGACTCTCCAAAACATGAAAAAAATTCTAAATGATGTAAACCTTTCGGAGTTCTTGATTTAGTCTCGAACTCCTTCTAAAGTATGATTTGAGTTTCGTAGACCCAAATAAGGGACTATGTACATATGATTGAATATTTCAAAATATGAATGAAATTTTATGGCCGGGTTTGCATGATTGATTGCGTTTAAGTCCGGTAATGCTCATATCCTATCCCGGCGTCAGACACGGGTAGGGAGTGTTACAGACACGGGCCTTAGGTTGTGCTAATTAGTTTAATTGAGTGTAGAGGATGAAGATACAAAGGCCCAATTGACGTGTAAGTAGGGGTCGAGTGATGCATAAGCTTCTTGGGACGTCAAAGCACCAAATGAATGAGACAAGGCAAGATTTTGGTGTCGTGTCATGCCACGCAAAAGGTGTGCGCAACACAAGGCTGATGTGATGCCTATGTACTTCATGGTTATTTTTGTCTGTGCAATCAAACTTATACAAAGACCTAGGACATATCGAAGACCTAATTTGGGCTTCCAACACATCTATAAATAATACATTAGGGGTTGAATGTAATCAAGTTGTGACAGCCCAAAATTGACCCTAGTCGGGATGTGGTTTCGGGACCACAAAACCGAGGCATAAAAATAATTTAAAATTTATTTTGATGCCTATGATATGTGTTAAATTGTGTGTGACATTTTTGATGATTTGATTTAGTGTTATAAATGTGAATTTCACTAGAAAGGGCCTAGTAGTAAACTTTGAAAGTATGATGGGAAGATGTGGGATGACTAGTTGATCATGCATGCAAAAATAAGGGATTTGCATGTCAAATTTCCCCAAAAGAAGCATAGTGGCCGGCCAAGGTAGGTGTTGATGGGCAAGGGAAACATGTTTCCAACATGTTTGGTTAGTGAGTTATGTATGAAGAAATAAAATAAGAATTAGCATTAAAGAAATGAACAAAAAAAAAAAAAGATGAGCATGGATGCCCCCCTTGCCATGAGTTGTAGAGAAAGAAAGAAAAAAAATTTTCATCCATTTTTCACTTCTTTGGCCGAAAATACTAAGGAAAAAGGGAGGATTTTTGCTCCATTTTTTGGTTTAGAAGAGATCTAGAAGGAGATTTGGCTATACTTGCATCAACATTAAGGTATGTATGAGGTTGTGTCATGAGATTCATGCATGTTTTAGTTGCTAACTTGATGTTCATGTTAGCCATGGTTCAAATCCTTGTTATGCCATAGAAATGGTATTTGGCCAAGGTTGATATTGTGTTGAAGCCATTGCATGCTAAATGTGAAGCTTGCTAATGATGCATGTAATGATGGATTGACTACTCTTGAAAATTTCTTTTTAGTATTCTTGAGTAGGGCATTGAGTCCTTTGTTTAACCATGACCAAAAATTTAAAAGGAGTATGGTGTGTGAGGTATTCGGCCATGGCATGCTCATGAGCATGGTTTATGCTTCTTGCATGTTAGTTAAAGTTTGTGTTTTGGATGGTTATGAACACCTTGAAATTCGGCCTTGCACCTATATGTGTATATGTGTTTGCACATGATGATTTGGTTATGAAGTAAATGATAAATATGCTTGTTTAAAGAAGAAATGGTTGAAGAATGTTTGTGAAACTTGCATGTATATTCGGCCTAGTACTTATATGGTGTGAAAATCTCGAAATTTATTGTTGATTTTGTGCAAGTATGACTAAGTATAATCGGCCATATGAGTGCTTGATGCTATGTTATAATTATTGAGCTTAAGTATGTGGATGTAAGTGTATGCGGCCTTATAAGGGCTAAGTACCTTGGATTCCCTTTGATATTCAAAACGATTAAATCAATTTATTTGTTAACATTAAGCTCAAGAGCAAAGGGGAACTAGCTCCAATAAAGGAAAAGAAAAGGTGATTGAATAGCCGTTGGAAGCGCTTGATAATCTCCAAGGTAAGTTTTCGAGTATCGAAACTTAGATTTTGATTCGATTGAACGAAGTAATAAGCAATCGAAATTGTGCCCTTGTATGTGGCCATTGAGCCGAAATGATATTCTTGATTAAGTAAATTGTGCATAAAAGTTTGTTATGAAATTGAAACAAAGATGCGTATGAATGTGCGAATTGTGATATCCGGGCTAAGCCCGAAGGCAATTGTGCAAGTTGTGATATCCGGGCTAAGCCCGAAGGCAATGGTGCAAGCTATGATATCCGGGCTAAGCCCGAAGGCAATTGTGCGAGTTGTGATATCCGGGTTAAGTCCCGAAGGCATTTGTGCGGGTTACCATAACCAGGCTAGGTCCCGAAGGCGTTTGAACGAGTAGCTATATCCGGTTAAACTCCGAAGGTATGTGATTTGAAAATTATAAGCTTGCTGGAAAATTTTCAGTTAATGCACTTGTGAAATTCCCAACAACAAGGTATGTGTTGTGTGTGCTTTGCACACTAGGAGTAAGTGCGTATGAATATTTGCTCCAATGATAAACGAGTTATCGGCCTTAACTAAGCCGTTATTTGTGTATGAATATAAGAGTTGGGATTGTGAAGTAAGCATGTCATTGAGAAATTGTGCATATGAATTATTGTTTAGCTACTTGAATGCTATGCTTTGGTTGTGTGTAAATTATGGCTCGAAACTTACTAAGCATAAATTGCTTACTCCGTTCCTTTGTTTCTCTGTTTTATAGATTTTGCTCGTTAGTGATCGGATTCGGGATCATTGAAGTGAAGTCATCCACACTATCAAACCCCCTTTTTGGTACTCTTTTGGTTGAACTTTGGATATGGCATGTATAGGACTACCCTCGATTGTTTTTAAGTTCTTTGTGATGCATATGTGTACGGCCATGCGAAAATGGTTCGTAAAAGTGGAGGATGGAATTTGACCATTTGTGCTTTGTAATTATATTTGGTTTCATGATGTGATTATGGTTTGGAATGAGAGTGTTGATCACATGATCAGCCATTGGAATGGCTAAATATGATCATATGTGGACCTATGTATGTCAAAATTTTAGTTGGCCCATGGAAACCACAAGATAGGTAAAGTTTACCTTGAAAATAGATGCTGGCAGCAGCAGTGGTGCAGATTTGAAAAATCGCCAAAATTTGTAGGATTGGTATTAAATAGTGAATAAGTTATGTAAACGAACCTTGACGAGTCTATTTTCATATGAAAGTAACGAAACGATCATATGAACAGTATACTGAGAGATATTAAAGTTCTCGTGAGACAGGGCTAGGACGGTTTCTGGGTTCCCTGTCGTGACTTTTAAAATTTACTATAAATTATCTAAAAAGAATTAGAAGTCATGCCTTATATGTGCAGATTCCATTTTGAGTCTAGTTTCATTAGAAACAAACGGCACCAGTATTAAAGCCCTGTACAGAGAGATATTCAAGTTGTAACGCGCGAAGGTCAGTGTAGTCGACCCCTGTAACATGGGTGACTTTAACTAATAAACTGTACCAATTGGCCCGACCAAAAATTCTAGAAATAAATAAATGGATGGATATATGAGTCTAAATTCAGGGAAAATTTACGGAATCAGTTTCCGAGTTTTGAAACTCGAGATATGATTTTTAAGGCGACAGTGACGCAGTTTTCCAGCCTGTCCGGAAATGCCAAATTGGTCGGTACTTTAAGAGGATTTGTCTCGTTAACCCCTCGTGTCCGACACCGGCGATAGTCTCGGGTTCGGGGTGTTACAATTTTATTGGTATCAGAGCCAGGTTTAGTCGATTCTAGGACTACCGTGATATGTTTGGGGTCTAGCTATACATGCCATTAAGTGATAATTGATAGTGTGGTGATTTCTGACATTCTGAATTTGTGTTTGTTATAGCAATGGATCCCGATCCCAACCGAGCAATAGCTGATGATGTGGAGAGTGTGGCGGCTGCTCCGCGCAAGGACAACGCCATGATTCTCAACCTATGGCCAGCAATCCGAATGATGAGGCTAGGCAAGCCTTTTATAGCGTGATGAATGATTGGTTCAACCAATACATTCGAACTAACACGGCTTTTCCACAACCTCCATTCCCGACTAATGCAACCCCCGCACCTACAATACCTCCGATGAATCGACCAAATAAGGTCAAGTAAGCCCCAATCGACGAGATTCGAAAACATGGGGCCACTAAATTTAAAGCTACGGATGACGACGATGCCGAGCAAGCTGAATTTTGGTTGGACAACACTATCCGGGTGCTCGATGAGCTATCTTGTACACCCGATGAGTGCTTAAAGTGCACTATCTCCTTGCTACGCGATTCCGCCTACTATTGGTGGAGTACTCTGACTTCGGTTGTGCCTAGGGAGCAAGTAACTTGGGAGTTTTTCCAAACCAAGTTCTGAAAGAAGTATATCAGTCAGAGATTCATCGACCAAAAACGAAAGGAATTTCTTGATCTTAAGCAAGGCTCTATGTCCGTTACTAACTACGAGTGAAAATTTGTTAGACTCAGTAGATACGCTCGGGAATGTGTTTCGTCCAAAGCTATTATGTGTAAATGCTTCGAGGATGGGCTGAATGATGATATAAGGATGTTTGTTGGCATTCTCGAAATACGAGAGTTCGTAGTACTTGTTGAGCGAGCTTGTAAAGTCAAGAGCTTAGAAAGGAGAATCAAAAGTTGATGTGGGAACTGGAGAATTTCAAAAGGTCCTCGGAAAGTCTCTTCAACAGCATCGAAGAAATTTCGAGAAGATGTGAGCGGTCTAGAGGCGCTTCGGCCTTTTAGACGAGATCGTGATCGACCCCAATGGGTATACGAGGCACTTCGGTCTCCGGTGTTGGGAATGATCGTCAAAACCAAATGGAGTGTCAACATTGTGGCAAATGGCATTCGGGAGTCTGAGGTTCCGTGATCGCTCTGCTATAAGTGTGGATCGGCCGACCACTTTATCAAGGATTGCCTGAGGTTGCTTGAACAAAATGTAAGTCAAAGTGGAAACCCGGGTGCTACCACTGCTCGAAGTAGGCCATCCAGAAATACGGGCAATGCTAGTGGCGGTCAAAGAGGGTCGAGAGATGCTACAACAAGACCCGAGGCTCTTGCTCCTGCTAGGACTTATGCCATACGCCAAGACGCCAGATCTTTGCCTCACCGGATGTCATTACCAGTACTTTCACTCTTTTCGATACTAATGTGATTGCTTTGATTGACCCTGGTTCTACTCATTCTTATATATGCGAAACCTTAGCATCCAGTAAGACTTTGCCTATTGAGTCTACTGAGTTTGTAATTCGGGTGTCAAACCCCTTGGGTCATTACGTGCTTGTCAACAAAGTGTGTAAGAAAAGTCCCCTAGTATTTCGAGGTTCTTGTTTTCCGGCGGACTTGATGCTTTTGCCGTTCGACGAATTCGACGTTATTCTTGGTTTGGATTGGTTGACCATGCACGATGCGGTTGTAAATTGCAAAAGCAAGACTATCGATCTGAGGTGCGCGAATAACGAGATAATTCGGGTTGAGTCTACGGACTTAAAGGGGTTGCCAGCTGTAATATCAGCAATGTTGGCCCAGAAATATGTAAGAAAAGGGTGCGAAGCGTACCTTGTGTATGTGCTCGATGACAAGGAGTCAAAAAAGAAACCCGAATCTGTGCGCTGGTTTGTGAATACCGGATGTTTTCCTCAAGAATTGTCGGGTTTACCACCGTTCGGAAATAGAGTTTGGCATCGAATTGGTACCGGTACCACTCCAATTTCGATAGCTCCGTATCGTATGGCACCAACGAATTAAAGGAGTTGAAAGCTCGGTTGCAAGAATTGGTGGATAGAGGTTTTGCTCGTCCGAGTTTTTCACCTTGGGTGCGCCGGTGTTGTTTGTGAAAAAGAAGGATGGAACCATGAGGCTGTGCATCGACTATCGTCAGCTTAATAAAGAGACGATAAAGAACAAATATCTGTTACCGCGTATCGACGATTTATTCGATAACTAAAGGGAGCCTCAGTGTTCTCGAAAATAGATTTGAGATCGGGCTATTATCAGTTGCGAATTCGAGATTCGGACGTACCCAAGACTGCCTTCAGAACGAGATATGGTCACTACGAGTTCCTAGTGATGCCGTTTGGGCTTACTAATGCCCCTGCGGTATTTATGGATTTGATGAATCGGATCTTCAGACCATATTTGGATCGGTTCGTAGTCGTGTTCATTGATGACATTTTGGTCTATTCAAGAAATGAGACCGAACATGCTGAACACCTGAGGTTAGTGCTGCAAATTTTACGGGATAAGCAATTATATGCTAAGTTCAGCAAGTGTGAGTTCTAGTTAAGAGAGGTTAGCTTCTTGGGGCATGTGGTATCTGCATCGGGTATTCGAGTTGACCCGAACAAAATTTCAGCCATACTTAACTGGAAGCCTCCGAGAAATATTACCGAGGTTCGAGCTTTTGGGGCTTGCTTGTTATTCTTGACGATTTGTAAAGGTTTCTCAACGATAGCCACGCCAATGACGGCTACTCCAAAAGGATGTTAAGTTCGAATGGACGGAGAAATGTCGAAAAGTTTCGATCAATGAAAACTTATTTGATGAAGCCCCAATTCTAGTGCAACCCGAATCGGCAAAGAGTTTGTCATCTATAGTGACGCCTCCCTACTTGGGTTAGGTTGCGTATTGATGCAAGAAGGTCGAGTTGTGGCCTATCGTCGAGGCAATTAAAGCCACATGAGAAAAATTATCCGACCCATGATCTCGAATTGGTCGCCATCGTATTCGCCTTAAAGATATGGCGACATTACTTAGTTGGTGAGAAGTGCCATGTGTATTCGGATCACAAAAGTCTCAAATATTTGATGACTCAAAGAGACTTAAATCTGCAACAAAGACGTTGGCTCGAGTGTTAAAGGATTATGAGCTGGTCATTGACTATCACCCGGAAAGGCGAATGTGGTTGCGGATGCCTTAAGTCAGTAAATCATTATTCGCTTCTGACGATGAATGTGCACTTGTCCGCTCGATCCGACAATGTGTTAGTAGCTGAATTGAAAGCCAAACCATTATTGATACATCAAATTTGTGAAGCTCAAAAAGTCGATGATGAGTTGGTTGCAAAACGGGCTGAGTGTGTTCCAAACAAGGAATCGGAGTTTCAGATCGATGATGACGATTGTTTGAGGTTCAGGGGTCGTCTGTGTGTTCCAAAGAATTCGGAACTTATTTCGATAATTCTAACGAAGCCCATTGTAGCCGAATGGCAATCCATCCGGGGAGTACGAAGATGTACAACGATTTGAAACATCAGTTTTGGTGGCATGGTATGAAACGAGACATCTCTAACTTTGTTTCAAGATGTTTAATATGTCAACAAGTGAAAGCGGAACATCAAGTGCCTTCAGATTACTTCACCGATCACGATACCCGAGTGGAAATGGGATCGAGTCACAATGGACTTTGTATCCGGACCGCCATTGTCGTGAGTAAGAAGGATGCGGTTTGGGTCGTGGTAGATAGATTGACTAAGTCGGCTCACTTTGTCCCCGTGCGTCGGATTTTTCAATGGACAAACTAGCCGAATTGTACGTTCTCGATTGTGAGATTACACGGGTGCCTATTTCCATCGTGTCGGATAGAGATCCGAGATTTACCTCGCGATTTTGGAAGAAGTTGCAAGAAGCTTTGGGTACCAAGTTGCATTTCAGACCGCCTTTCACCCCCAAACCGATGGTCAATCCGGCGGATAATTCAAATACTTGAGGATATGTTGAGATGTTGCATCCTCGAGTTCGGTGGTTCATGGGAACGGTATTTGCCTTTGATTGAATTCGCACAACAATAGTTTTCAATCAAGTATTAAGATGGCACCCTACGAGACTTTGTACGATCGTAAATGCCGTACACCATTGTTTTGGACTGAGCTCGGTGAAAGCAAAATTTTCGGGGTGGATTTGATTAGAGATACTGAATAGAAAGTGAAAGTAATCCGTGAAAGTCTGAAGATAGCCTCCGACCGTTAGAAGTCGTACGCGGATCTGAAGCGTAAAGACATCGAGCATCAGGTGGGGGATAAAGTGTTTCTCAAGGTTTCGCCTTGGAAAAGATACTCGATTCGGTAGTAAGGGCAAGTTGAGCCCGAGGTTCATTGGGCCATATGAGATATCCGGCGAGTCGGTCCAGCTTGCATATCGTTTGATTTTGCCCCTAAACTCGAAAAGATTCACGATGTCTTTCATGTTTCATTGCTTGACGCTATAGATCGATCCATCGCACGTGATTAGTCCATCGAGGTTGAAATTCAAGCCAATATGAGTTACGAGGAAGAACCGATTCGTATCCTATCACGTGAAGTGAAAGAGTTGCGAAACAAGCGGGTTCCGCTAGTGAAAGTGTTATGGCTCAAACACGGATAGAAGAAGCTACTTGGGAAATCGAGAACTCTATGAAAGAGCGATACCCAACCCTATTTACGGAAAGATTTTGGGGCGAAAATTTCTTAAGTGGGGAGAGTTGTGACACCCAAAATTGACCCTAGTCGGGATGTGGTTTCGGGACCACAAAACCGAGGCATAAAAATAATTTAAAATTTATTTTGATGCCTATGATATGTGTTAAATTGTGTGTGACATTTTGATGATTTGATTTAGTGTTATAAATGTGAATTTCAATAGAAAGGGCCTAGTAGTAAACTTTGAAAGTATGATGGGAAGATGTGGGATGACTAGTTGATCATGCATGCAAAAATAAGGGATTTGCATGTCAAATTTCCCCAAAAGAAGCATAGTGGCCGGCCAAGGTAGGTGTTGATGGGCAAGGGAAACATGTTTCCAACATGTTTGGTTAGTGAGTTATGTATGAAGAAATAAAATAAGAATTAGCATTAAAGAAAAGACCAAAAAAAATAAAAAGATGAGCATGGATGCCCCCCTTGCCATGAGTTGTAGAGAAAGAAAGAAAAAAATTTTTCATCCATTTTTCACTTCTTTGGCCGAAAATACTAAGGAAAAAGGGAGGATTTTTGCTCCATTTTTTGGTTTAGAAGAGATCTAGAAGGAGATTTGGCTATACTTGCATCAAGATTAAGGTATGTATGAGGTTGTGTCATGAGATTCATGCATGTTTTAGTTGCTAACTTGATGTTCATGTTAGCCATGGTTCAAATCCTTGTTATGCCATAGAAATGGTATTTGGCCAAGGTTGCTATTGTGTTGAAGCCATTGCATGCTAAATGTGAAGCTTGCTAATGATGCATGTAATGATGGATTGGCTGATGTGATGCCTATGTACTTCATGGTTATTTTTGTCTGTGCAATCAAACTTATACAAAGACCTAGGACATATCGAAGACCTAATTTGGGCTTCCAACACATCTATAAATAATACATTAGGGGTTGAATGTAATCAAGTTGTGACAGCCCAAAATTGACCCTAGTCGGGATGTGGTTTCGGGACCACAAAACCGAGGCATAAAAATAATTTAAAATTTATTTTGATGCCTATGATATGTGTTAAATTGTGTGTGACATTTTTGATGATTTGATTTAGTGTTATAAATGTGAATTTCACTAGAAAGGGCCTAGTAGTAAACTTTGAAAGTATGATGGGAAGATGTGGGATGACTAGTTGATCATGCATGCAAAAATAAGGGATTTGCATGTCAAATTTCCCAAAAGAAGCATAGTGGCGGCCAAGGTAGGTGTTGATGGGCAAGGAAACATGTTTCCAACATGTTTGGTTAGTGAGTTATGTATGAAGAAATAAAATAAGAATTAGCATTAAAGAAATGAACAAAAAAAAAAAGATGAGCATGGATGCCCCCTTGCCATGAGTTGTAGAGAAAGAAAGAAAAAATTTTTCATCCATTTTTCACTTCTTTGGCCGAAAATACTAAGGAAAAGGGAGGATTTTGCTCCATTTTTGGTTTAGAAGAGATCTAGAAGGAGATTTGGCTATACTTGCATCAAGATTAAGGTATGTATGAGGTTGTGTCATGAGATTCATGCATGTTTTAGTTGCTAACTTGATGTTCATGTTAGCCATGGTTCAAATCCTTGTTATGCCATAGAAATGGTATTTGGCCAAGGTTGATATTGTGTTGAAGCCATTGCATGCTAAATGTGAAGCTTGCTAATGATGCATGTAATGATGGATTGACTACTCTTGAAAATTTCTTTTAGTATTCTTGAGTAGGGCATTGAGTCCTTTGTTTAACCATGACCAAAAATTTAAAAGGAGTATGGTGTGTGAGGTATTCGCCATGGCATGCTCATGAGCATGGTTTATGCTTCTTGCATGTTAGTTAAAATTTGTGTTTTGGATGGTTATGAACACCTTGAAATTCGCCTTGCACCTATATGTGTATATGTGTTTGCACATGATGATTTGGTTATGAAGTAAATGATAAATATGCTTGTTTAAAGAAGAAATGGTTGAAGAATGTTTGTGAAACTTGCATGTATATTCGCCTAGTACTTATATGGTGTGAAAATCTCGAAATTTATTGTTGATTTTGTGCAAGTATGACTAAGTATAATCGGCCATATGAGTGCTTGATGCTATGTTATAATTATTGAGCTTAAGTATGTGGATGTAAGTGTAAAAGGCCTTATAAGGGCTAAGTACCTTGGATTCCCTTTGATATTCAAAACGATTAAATCAATTTATTTGTTAACATTAAGCTCAAGAGCAAAGGAACTAGCTCCAATAAAGGAAAAGAAAAGGTGATTGAATAGCCGTTGGAAGCGCTCGATAATCTCCAAGGTAAGTTTTCGAGTATCGAAACTTAGATTTTGATTCGATTGAACGAAGTAATAAGCAATCGAAATTGTGCCCTTGTATGTGGCCATTGAGCGAAATGATATTCTTGATTAAGTAAATTGTGCATAAAAGTTTGTTATGAAATTGAAACAAAGATGCGTATGAATGTGCGAATTGTGATATCCGGGCTAAGCCCGAAGGCAATTGTGCGAGTTGTGATATCCGGGCTAAGCCCGAAGGCAATGGTGCGAGCTATGATATCGGGCTAAGCCCAAGGCAATTGTGCGAGTTGTGATATCCGGTTAAGTCCCAAGGCATTTGTGCGGGTTACCATAATCGGGCTAGGTCCCGGGCGTTTGAACGAGTAGCTATATCCGGTTAAACTCCGAAGGTATGTGATTTGAAAATTATAAGCTTGCTGGAAAATTTTCAGTTAATGCACTTGTGAAATTCCCAACAACAAGGTATGTGTTGTGTGTGCTTTGCACACTAGGAGTAAGTGCGTATGAATATTTGCTCCAATGATAAACGAGTTATCGGCCTTAACTAAGCCGTTATTTGTGTATGAATATAAGAGTTGGGATTGTGAAGTAAGCATGTCATTGAGAAATTGTGCATATGAATTATTGTTTAGCTACTTGAATGCTATGCTTTGGTTGTGTGTAAATTATGGCTCGAAACTTACTAAGCATAAATTGCTTACTCCGTTCCTTTGTTTCTCTGTTTTATAGATTTTGCTCGTTAGCGATCGGATTCGGGATCATTGAAGTGAAGTCATCCACACTATCAAACCCCCTTTTTGGTAGTCTTTCGGTTGAACTTTGGCTATGGCATGTATAGGACTACCCTCGATTGTTTTTAAGTTCTTTGTGATGTATATGTGTACGGCCATACGAAAATAGTTCGTAAAAGTGGAGGATGGAATTTGACCATTTGTGCTTTGTAATTATATTTGGTTTCATGATGTGATTATGGTTTGGAATGAGATTGTTGGTCACATGATCAGCCATTGGAATGGCTAAATATGATCATATGTGGACCTATGTATGTCAAAATTTTAGTTGGCCCATGGAAACCACAAGATAGGTAAAGTTTACCTTGAAAATAGATGCTGGCAGCAGCAGTGGTGCAGATTTGAAAAATCGCCAAAATTTGTAGGATTGGTATTAAATAGTGAATAAGTTATGTAAACGAACCTTGACGAGTCTATTTTCATATGAAAGTAACAAAATGATCATATGAACAGTATACTGAGAGATATTAAAGTTCTTGTGAGACAGGGCTAGGACGGTTTCTGGGTTCCCTGTCGTGACTTTTAAAATTTACTATAAATTATCCAAAAAGAATTAGAAGTCATGCCTTATATGTGCAGATTCCATTTTGAGTCTAGTTTCATTAGAAACAAACGGCACCAGTATTAAAGCCCTGTACAGAGAGATATTCAAGTTGTAACGCGCGAAGGTCAGTGTAGTCGACCCCTGTAACATGGGTGACTTTAACTAATAAACTGTACCAATTGGCCCGACCAAAAATTCTAGAAATAAATACATGGATGGATATATGAGTCTAAATTCAGGGAAAATTTACGGAATCAGTTTCCGAGTTTTGAAACTCGAGATATGATTTTTAAGACGACAGTGATGCAGTTTTCCAGCCTGTCCAGAAATGCCAAATTGGTCGGTACTTTAAGAGGATTTGTCTCGTTAACCCCTCGTGTCCGACACCGGTGATGGTCTCGGGTTCGGGGTGTTACACAAGTCGTCCTAGACACCTTAAAAATCCCTCGTAGTTTAGAAGTAGTTTTAGCGTTTTTTTTCTTTTCGGCTTTTTATAACTTTCTTTTTTTCTTATTGAAATACTTTTGATTCAAGAGTTTGTTTATTTAATTAAAGTATCCAGTTTATAGTTTTCTTCGCATTTGTTTTATTCCTTTATTCCAATTGAGAGATTTGCTACTCCGTTCCCTATTCAATATTCAATCCACAATTTTTTAGATCTCTTTTCCTTCTCCGAATTGATCGTGTTTTTCACATGGTTTATTCAATCGACGTTGAGATTATGAATAACATGAATGGCTAAATCCCTTAAAGGAGATTAATGAGTGGATGGCAATGTGATTAGTGGAGGATTTGGGATTTCCCGAGATGGATTAATTAGTTTAAATTATGTGTTCTTAAACTGTTAGGCTTGATAACCCTAATAAGTTATCATAGGCTAGACGAGGTCGGGAGATAAGTTGAACTGAGTAAATCGTAATTTATCTTGGTTGAGAAAGTAGGTTGGGAGATAAATGAGTATCAACCAATCAGTTAAGTTAATTAGAGGTCACACGGTAATAATTGCTTTATCGATGACTAATCCACTCTAGACCCCTAATTCGAAATTAGTTGCAAACACTGAAGCAAGTTAACCTTCCTGATTAGCTTATCGATTTATTTCATTTGTTTATTTTTCTTTGTTTCTTTCTTTTCATTAGTTATTTATTTTTGTTTCTTTAATCTATTTTATGGTCCATCTTAATAAAGGAATTAACTATTACTACTTAAATTTATTATTGCAAAAAGTATTTTCATTATTTATTCCACCCTCCATTGGGTACGATTCTCAGAGTACTTCTGGGATTTTGTTGTACAACTATATTACAATTTGACTCGTGCACTTACGGACACCACGTTCTTCATTTAATATAATTTTGGTGAATTATTTAACTATAAACGATAACATCGTTTATAGGCGGTCAAGTTGTTGGCGTCGTATTCGGGAGGTTTTAGCAATAAATTTTGAAAATAAATATTTTACAATTAATAAGATAAGTAAGAACATTAGAACCTATATATACAATTCTTAATTTTTGTTTGTTTATTTTTCTTTTCTTTTCAAGTCATACATGACTCGAAGCTCCAGTAGCCTAATCGAACCACACCCAAATTAGAAGCAACTACTCAAGTCCAACCATCAATTAATGGACAACGATCCACCCGTGGTGATTAATTTACTCAGAAAAGCCCATTATTTGAAGACCCATAAGAACTACAAGTGTAACAGCCTATTTTCAGTGATATCGAAATAGTGGCTTTGGGACCATACATCTAACGAAAATTTTTATTTAATTATTATTTTATTGTCTATAGGATATTAATAGGTTTTGTAACACCCTAAATTTTGGGCTTAGAAGAAATGGACCTTGGGCTTGGGAGCGTTTGGAAGTCGGCACGTAAATAATTCTTGTGCAAGAAGTGGCATAAGTGAAGGCTTGCTTGAGTGGTTAAGGGTCTTGAGAAGTGTTGGAGAAGTCTTGGGTTCAAACCTGGGCTTTAGTAAAATTTTTGGTTTTAAGTTAATAAAACCCTGAATGTTAGGTAGTAAGCCTTTTAAATAATTATGGTTAAAAGGTGACGTAAAGAAGCAGGTGGTCAAGTGGCAAGGAGGCGTTAGGAGTATGCATATGGTCAGGGGTTTGAGTGTCGCCATAGTATTATGATGGATATTTATTTTGCTACATGGACGGCTAGTATTGGAGTTGGTTTGGGACTCTAAGTTGAAATGGTCATGGAGGAGTTGTTGGAGGGATTTGTGAAGTGATAAGGGGAGAGATTCAAGGAGAAGATTGGGGAAGGTTTTGTGGAGAAAAGTTAGGAGTTTGATGAGTTGGGGGAAATGTGCTGAAAGGGGATTTAGGGGTGTAGAAATTCAGCTAAGCTAGTTTTTCCACTCTCTTTTGTTCAGTTTTGGTCACTTTTGTTTTGGGGAATCTTTCATTTTCTGTCGATTTTGTTACGACTGAAATGCCGAAAGTAGTCTCTTATTTTGGTTTCCACTTTGGTGGCTCGCAGTGTCGAATTGACCATTTGGGTAAAGTTATGTGTATTGCTGAATACCTCTCTTAACCTCTGTCAACTGCTCTCCTTCTTTCACCTTTCTTACCTTTCATTTTCTTGACCGATTTTAGTCTCTTTTCTGCCCATCTTTTTTGCCATATTCTGTTCTCCTTTCCTCTCGATATTCCGATTTCTTTCGAATCGAATACCCTCTGTCTCTTGTTTGGCAACCTTGTTTATCTTATTCTGATTTGGCTGGACATTCCTTGTCCCATCTCTCCCTCTCTATTCTGGTTCTACAAAAGTTCTCGACAAGACGGGATTGTGGGGTTTTAGGTATTCCTGGTGAGTGGTGAAGTACAGAAGTACTCAAGTCGTCAAACCCTTTCTTCCATTATTCTATTAAGGTAAGAGCATTATCTTTCTTATTATTTGGGCATAGGCCGAATCCCCTATATCTCTATGAGATTTATGTTGTGATCCTAGGAAATCTCACCTAGTATGATCTTTTGATATCGCAGATTATTGGCAAGTAAGGTGGGATCGGTTTTAGTCTACTACGATTTAGTAGAATAGGCCATGGCTTGTTCAATTGAGGTAGATATTATTATTATTGATTTGGGGACTAAGAGCCTATGAACTCTAATAAGTGAATGATTGATTGAATGTTTGGGATGAATGTAGGCTGGAATACTTGCAGATCCTTCACACGTGTTCGTAACCATGTTCGCTAATCAGTTGAAAAGCCGAAAGTGTGTGTGTGTAAACACACCTTTCCTCAATATAGGTCGACAAAAGCCAAAATAGCCGAAAGTACGGCCACAGTTGCCACACGAACGTGCGAACACACGTGTGGAAAATCTGATACGATAGTAAAGGCTGCCTTGAGCGATCTCATGGGCTTAGGCTGATTTTGGGCCGAAATGGCCCGTGTGGGCCCAATAGGCTCCTGGGCCCCACTCAGGTTTTGTCATGAAAATATGGAAATATTGGACTGGGCTATGTGGGTCACTTAGCCGTAACTGAATTTGGGCTAGATGGGCCACACAAGCGTGTGGGCCCACTTGGGACGAGTAATGGGCCTTGGGCCCATTTACACCGTTATAATCATTTAAGTTATCTATGTCACTTGAAGCGACTGTAGATCTTCGGAAAGGTCGTTATCGGAGCTGAAACCCTAAAATAGGTAAAATAACCATTATGCCCCCGAAGGGTAAAATGACTAAAATGCCCCTATATGTTATATGATTGTTATTGTATGCCATTTATGATATGTTTTCATGCATGTGATATTATGCTGCATGGGGTACGGGACCATTGATTTGGAGAAAGTATATGAATTGTTAGGGTCACATGGTCTCTTGACGATTGTGGATCCACCGACTGCTTAAAGCCATTATGTGACTGGCAGCTTTGCTGCGTAATTGGTTAGTGCCGCAACCGGTGCTAAATTAGGAGTGTAGGGATAGGTGGGTCGATTAGATCCCCACAGGAGTGTAGGGTTGGACGGGATACAGAGTGCAGGGTTGGTTAGTTATTTGTGTATTGCATGATCTGATTCTGATTGTGACATGGGCTTAGGCCCAACTGAGGCTACTAAGGGCTAAGGCCCAAGTGCCACTGTCATTGTCATGATCTTAGGCCCAAATTGATGTGACGCATGCTTTATGATCGATGAGGGTTGTGTACACTGAGTTTTCGCAAAGTCACCCCCCTCTTTTAAATTTTTCAGGTAATCGCACGATTCGACGTATGGGAGGACTTGGAGGTGTCCACAGTATGAACAGCTTCAAATTTCCATATTACCTTTACATTACTTAAATTATTTTCTCTTTGGGTTTTTGATGTAATAAGGCCTTTTTTCTATTTTTCTAGCTTTTAATTTGGAGGTTTTAACTATTATAATTTATTTCTGTTAAAGGTAGAGCGCGGTTTTCCAAAATGATATATGTTTTCAAAATATCAGGTATTTGCAACATTGTTGAAATGCCTATGCAACAAATATGTTTTTTTCAAAGTAAGGCTGGTTTAAAATGGTTAACAAATAATTAAGTTGACTTTAACAAAGGGGCTTTTATCTTTCAAGCAAGATTTATTAATAAGGCTAAGTTTTTTGAAAAAGCATTTAATGTGACACACTAGATTCGGTCATAACGTCTAGGCCGGGTTTAGGGTGTTACAAGGTTTTATTAAAATTTCATTAAGAAATTTTAATGTTTGCATGGCTAATTCTGTGAAAAGGACTAAATCATAGAAAGCATAAAAGTGGAGTTCTATTAGCTAAAGTGGCTAAAATATTATGAAAATGAAACCAAATAGACTTAGATGGTAATTAGACCATTTGTATGGGATAGTGGATGTGCATGACAAGGTATTTATGAAATTTTGATGTTAATTTAAGGTTAAAAAGGTAATTTTGTAATTATAAGCTAAATTAAATAAAACCAAATAGGATTTATCTTCTTCATTCTTCTTTCCACTAAATTTTGAAGAAAGAAAAGCCATAGTTAGGGTTTTTAGGTTTGGCTACTCAAAGGTGTGCATGTAAGTGACTCTGAGCCCTATTTTTAATGATTTTTTATGTTTTTGAGATTGTTTTAGCTTAATCTAGCTAGCCCAGGGGTTAATTTGCAAAAAATGTTAAAGGTTGAGGGTGTAACATCTCGATTTAGGGCCTAGTCGGAATAATGGTTTCAAGATCACAAATCTGAAGTAGAAATATTTTTTTAAATAATTATTTTGAGGTCCATGACATGTTTTTATGATTATGTGAAAGTTTCATGAATAAATTTTGTAAATAAGTGTCCAATTTAACTTTTAGGACTAAATTGCAAAAGTTGCAAAATATGAGATTCTAGAAGCTTTAAGTATGAAATAGCTTTGGATTATTAATTAGAGGTCATTAAATAGCAATTTCCCAATTTCTAATTTTATGGAAAAAATGGGCATGCATGGATAAAATTTGAAAGTTTAGCAAAAATGGCATTTTGGTCATTTGGTTAATAAAATATTTAAAAGGGAAAAATCAAGCAAAATTTGATCATCTTTCTCATGTGGGTGCTGAAATTTCTAAGGAGCCATAGCTAAGGTTTCTTCACTTTCCAAGCTTGATAGTAAGTGCATCCTAGCCTCGTTTTTAATGTTCTTTGCTTTTTTGAAGTTGTCATCAACCGATCTAGCTATTTCTACCATTATTTTGAGCTAGGGTTCATGTTTAAAAACTAACTCATGTATGACATGCATGTATTTTGATTTTTAATGGAGGAATATGAAAGTCTGATGTGTGATAAACATCTTTTACAAAGTGATTTTTCATGAAAACACCTAAAAAGGACCTATTTGTAAAAGTTGCAAAATGTGTAGTAAAAATCTAATTTTAATGAAAAATGTAGGCTAATATGAGCATGTGTGTGGGTCGGCTAGGTTTGAGTAATAAAGAAAATGAGTACATTTCATTTTACGGGCCTAAGGACTAATTTGTAAATATGTGAAAGTTTAGGGGCAAAATTATAATTTTTCCAAAGTATGGTTTTTGGACTGATTTGAATAATGTGATAATTAAATGAGCTAAATTTGCTATTATGGATCAAGGAAAATGGAGTCCGGACCTAGACCGGGAGAAGAACAAGGTTGTGGACTAAATCGAATTAGTTAGTCGTATTTTGTACCGAGGTAAGTTCATGTGTAAATAATGCAATATTATAATCATATTTTTAATGCATTAATGTTGTATGAATTGTATAATTGAGTCAATGAATACATTCGACAAGCTCCAAGAAGAAAGAGAAAATCCCGTATGAACCTTAGGAATAAAATAGGATACGAGTGACATGTCATGTAACACCCCGAACCCGAGACCGTCGCCGGTGTCGGACACGAGGGGTTAACAAGCCAAAACCACTTATGGCACCGACCAATTTGACATTCCCAGGCAAGCTGGAAAACTGCATCACTGTCGCCTTAAAAAGCATATCTCGAGTTTCACAACTCGGAAACTGATTCCGTAAATTTTCCCTGAATTTAGACTCATATATCCATCCATGGATTTATTTTTAGAATTTATGGTCTGGCCAATTGGTACAGTTTATGAGTTAAAGTCACCCATGTTACAGGGGTCGACTACACTGACCTTTGCACGTTACAACTTGAATATCTCTCTGTACAGGGTTTCAATACTGATTCCGTTTGTTTCTAATGAAACTAGACTCAAAAAGGAATCTGCACATATAAGGCATGACATCTAATTCATTCTGGATAATTTATGGTAAATTTTCAAAGTCGCGATAGGGGACCCAGAAACCGTTCTGGCCCTGTCTCACGAGAACTTTAATATCTCTCGATATACTGTTCATATTATCGTTTCGTTACTTTCACATGAAAATAGACTCGTCAAGGTTCGATCACATAATTTATTCACTATTTAACACCATTCCTACAAATTTTGGTGATTTTTCACATCCACGTCACTGCAGCTGGCAGCCTCTGTTTTTAAGGTAGGCTTTACCTATATTGTAATTCCCATGGACCAACTATAGTCTAGTCATACTTAGGTCCACATATGATCATATTTAGCCATTCCAATGGCTGATCATGTGACCAACTCTCTCATTCCAAACCATAATCACATCATGAAACCAAATATAATTACAAACCACATATGGTCAATTTCCATACTCCACTTTTACGAACCATTTTCGCATGGCCGCACACATATACATCACAAAGTACTTAAAAACAACCGAGGGTAGTCCTATACATGCCATATCCAAAACTCAACTAAAGGAGTACCAAAAAGGGCTTTGATAGTGTGGTTGACTTCAACTTCTATGATCCCGAATCCGATTGCTAACGAGCAAAATCTATAAACAGAGAAACAAAGAAACGGAGTAAGCAATTTATGCTTAGTAAGTTTGAGCCATAATATACACACAACCAAAGCATAGCATTCAAGTAGCTAAACAATAATTCATATGCACAATTTCTCAAAGACATGCTTACTTCACAATCCCAACTCTTATATTCATACACTAATAACGGCTTAGTCAAGGTCGATAACTCATTTATCATTGGAGCGAATACGCACATACACTTACTCATAGTGTGCAAAGCACACACGAAACGTACTTTGTTGTTGGGAATTTCACAGCGTATTAACTGAAAATTTTTACAGCAAGTTCAAAGTTCTCGAATCACATACCTTGAGTTTATCCGGATATAGCTACTTGTTCAAACACCTTGGGACATAGCCCGGTTATGATAACCCACACAAATGCCTTGGGACTTAACCCGGATATCACAACTCGCACAATTGCCTTGAGTTTATCCGGATATCATAGCTCGCACAATTGCCTTGGCTTAGCCCGATATCACAACTTGCACAATTGCCTTGGGCTTAGCCGGATATCACAATCGCACATTCATACACATCTTTGTTTCAATTTCATAACAAACTTTTGTGCACAATTTACTTAATCAAGAATATCATTTCGCTCAATGGCCACATACAAGGGCACAATTTAACTTGCTTATTACTTCATTCAATCGAATCAAAATCTAAGTTTCGATACTCAAAACTTACCTCGGATGTTGTCGAATGATTCCGATGGCTATTCGACTACTTTTTCCTTCCCTTTATTGGATTTGGTCCTCTTTGCTCTTGAGCTTAATTTAACAATTAAATTGATTCAATCATTTGAGTATCAAAAGAGGAACTCAAGGCACTTAGCCCACATATATTCACTAGACATTAAAGTCACATAAGTACGAATTCATGAATCGACTCAACACACAAAGCCTTCAACATGCTTACTCATGGCGAACAACACAACCTCTTAGGTACTCATTCATGGTCGATTATGCATGTTGATGTTGAGGCCAATTACGTGTTTAATACCACACATGAATGGCACACATTTTACTAGCTAATGCTTTACATATTGTAGCTCAATACACATCTATCATTTACTTCATAATCAAAACATAATCACATGAAAATACATACTTTGAGGTAGTATATATGTCATACCAATACATCATGTGCAAACATGTATACACATATAGGTGCAAGGCCGAATCTCAAGGGGTTCATACCCATCCAAACACAAATTTTTACCAATCAAGTAACAAGCATAAATCATGCTCATGAATGCACCATGGCCGAATACATCACAACTGTACCCCTTTCAACTTCGGTCATGGTTAAACAAAGAATTCAATGTCCTACTCAAGAATACTAAAAAGAAATTTCAAGAGTAGTCAATCCATCATTACATGCATCATCAACAAGCTTCACATTTAGCATGCAATGGCTTTAACACAATATCACCCTTGGCCAAATACCATTTTCATGGCATAACAAGGATTTGAACCATGGCTAACATGCACATCAAGTTAGCAACCAAAACAAGCATGAATCTCATGACACAACCTCAAACATACCTTAATCTTGATGCAAGTATAGCCAAATCTCCTTCTAGTTCTCTTCTAAACCAAGCATGAAGCAAAAATCCTTCCTTTTTCCTTAGTATTTTCGGCCAAAGAAGAGAAAAATGGATGAACAAAATTTTTTTCTTTCTTTCTCTACAACTCACGGCAATGGGGAGAAGATACCACACTCACACACATTTTTTTTTCATTCTTTTATCACCCATACACCATTGTTTATTATTTCTCCCTAATACACCAACAAAACATGTTTCATGACATGTTTAGCCCATACACCCTTGTCATGGCCGACCACTTCATGTTGGGGAAATTTGACATGCAAATCCTTATTTTGCATGCATTATCAACTAGTCATCACACATTTCCCATCATACTTTCAAAGTTTACTACTAGATCCTTTCTAGTGAAATTCACATTTATAACTCTAAATCGAAACATCAAAAATGTCACACATGAATTAACACATATTATAGGCATCAAAATAAATTTTAAATTATTTTTATGCCTCGGTTTTGTGGTCCCGAAACCACATCCCGACTAGGGTCAATTTTGGGCTGTCACATGTCACTAGGAACCCTTGTGGTAAATGTGATTTATGTGGTCCGAGTGCTGGTCTCATACGTATACCAGTGGCTGGGTAGTTCAGCATGTGTTGCAGAAACCTAACAGCTTGTGTGAGCAACACTGTGTAGTTACGTCTGACCGTCAGCTTGTGTGAGGAGGCCTGTGATTAGCTCAAGAGTGAGCCTTTATGTGATATGAAATATGAGGTAGCTATGGCTATATGTAGCACTTGTGTGCAAAGACCTTCTGTGTATCCGTTTAGTATTCCAAGTGTTCAACGGGTATGTCAAGAACGAGAAAGAGTATTTTAAGTCACGAGTTGGTACAGGTATGCACGAAAAACTCATAAGTATGTGCTTGTTAAGTGATGAGCTTTTGGTAAGATTAAGAATGATAAAGTTATGCTTATGTGATGATAAATATGTGATTTTAGTTAAGTTAAATTGTATGGTATTCATGCTAAATGTTGCTTAATATTGTTTATTATTGCATCTGAACTTACTAAGCTTTATGCTTACTCCCCTTCTTTTCCATTTTCTTATAGTGTCGCCAAACTAGCTTGGGGATCAGAAGTCATCGAAGCATCAATCACACTATCAAATTAATCCTTTGGATATTTATGATTTCACATTTTGAGTATGGCATGTATAGGGAACTTGGTCTTTTTGTTTATGTGTCATATTAATGATTTAGCCAAATGTGTTGGCTTGTAATGGTAATTGATTCATTTTGTAAATGGCCATTTGGTATTGGCTAATATTGGTCAAGTATATATACATATGATGATGCCTTTCATGGATGTGGTTATTGCATGATTTGTGATGATAAGTATGGGATGTTGTAGATGATAGAAAATAGCAAGTAATTGATGTGTAGATGTTTTGGTAGTGGTTGGATTTGTTATGTGTGTATATACTTAGATTGGTGAGGTTTGATGTTGTATAGGTCGGTACAAGTAAGGGTGGCAAAAAGGCTGGGTAAATAGCCTTATTTTTGTCCACACGGGCATGTGTCTAGGCTGTGTGTGACACACGGCTTGCCCTATGGGTGTGTGATATGGCTGTGTTTCCCCTATTTTGTAAATTTTAGCTTCAAATTGGCCACACGGGCAAGGACATGACCGTATGTCTCAGCCGTGTGAAAGACACGGCCTAGGGACATGGGGGTGTGCCCAGAGCGTGTGAAGTTTGCACCTATTTTAGGAAATATTATGAAAATTTAAATCACTCACACAGGCGTGTACCTTGGCCGTGTGACCTTATTTTGTTGATGACATCATAAACAGAGAGTTCGTGTCCCAAGCCACACGGGCGTGTGTGACCACACGGCCTACCCATACAGGCGTGTAACCCTCCAAAGCATGGAAATTTTATAGGTATTGTAAAAATCTTCAGAAGTTCTCGGTTTAGTCCTGAACCACTCCCAATGAATGTTTTGGGCCTCGTAGGCTCGTATTAGGGACGATATGAATGTATGTGAAAAGATTTAAATTTGGACGAAATTTTACGTTCAGTTTGTATGTTTTCTTGTGTTTACGTCCGGTAATGCCTCGTACCCTGTTCTGGCGTCGAATATGGGTAAGGGGTGTTACAGAGAGTTATGCCATGAATGTTCTTGAATGGTTCTTGATGTTAAATGGTGGATTATGAATCTTTGTTGATAACTAAACAAGTTCTATAAAGTGATTTTTGGTGAAATTTACAGTTAGAGAATAATTTGTAAAAATGGTAAAAATTCATGTTAAATTTATGAAATGATAGTTTATTTGGGTTGATATAAGTCCTTAATAAATTCGGTTAGCTTGAATGGAGGATTAAAATGATTAGATTTCAATTTATGAGCTGAAGGACTAAATTGTAAGAAGTTAAAATGTTATGAAATGTGGATTAAATTGAATACTAGACGTATTCAATTGACTGAAATTGTCTATTTAGATCAAGATAAACCATGTACAAACATAGATCGAGGCAAAGCAAAAGCTTCGAATTAGCTCGATATAACCTTCACGCTCCTAGTTGTCGAGGTAAGTTCGTATAAATGGTTATCGTATTAGTATTATTTCAAATCGTATGTTATTATATTGTTTATAATGTAAATTAATCGATGAATGAATAAATCAATGCTATGACGGTTATTGAGTCTTGGTTAAACCTTAAGAATTCGTAGGATACAAATGACATGTCATTAGAGATTTCATGTTTTGGGTGCTGGTCTTGAATGTCCTATCGATGGCTGAGGTCTTTCATTTTTGCGAATACTCACAGCTCGTGTTAGCAGCATCGTGTAGCTTACATTTTGACCCATAGCTTGTGTAAGCAATGATGTAAAGGAAAGCTTACAGTTATGTAAAGGCACACTTCGTGTGAGCTTTCTTGAATATCCGATATAATTCTAGATGGTTCAACGGGTATAAGAAGGAAATGAAATGGTAAGTGTTCAAATAAAATGTATCATGAACTTATGGAAAGGAAATGGTGATCTAAATGATATGAATACATGTAAATTACTTGTTATAGATGAATTCATTTAAACCATGTACAAATGTACTAACTGTAAAATTTGTGATGTTGTATAGGCATTATGCCAAGCTTAGGGTTTAGTTGGTATTACACTTATGTTATTTACATTACGCAAATGTAATAGTAAGTTGTGTTTGAGTTATATGAGCTTACTAAGCAATAATTGCTTATGTAGTTTCTTTCTTATGTTTTATAGATTATCAGAAGCTCGACCGGTTTGGAAGGTCATCGAAGATCTATCACACTATCCAACATAAATATTGGTAGTTTTTGAATGTTTTGGCCAAGGTTATAATGGCATGTATAGGTGAATTTGTAAAGATATTTAGTTGAATGTTTAGTTGATGATTTGGTATGTATAAGTTATGGAAGTTAGCTTGGTTGGTACCATTTGATACCTTGCTCGATTATGTCATTTTGGTAAACTTATGATGCATGCTTGGAATGGCTTCTATGGTATATTTGAATTGGTATGGTAATGGTCAAGTTATTGCATGTTTAGGTAAGTAGTGATGAATGCATTTGAGGTGTCTTTGAATGAATATTGGTTAGTTGTGTTTGGATTTTGAAATGGTATTTTTGGTTTGTGTTTAGGTGATGTTCAGGTCCCTTTAAATGTGTGCATGATTGGTTTAAGGGTTTAAGCATGATATGGTAGTGAAAATGGTTGATTCCAGGTGAATTTAAGATTCACACCGCCTGAGACACGAGCGTATGACTCAACCATGCATTATACATGGCTTGGCGACACGACCATGTGTCATCTGAGTGTTCCTTTGTATGCAAGTCAGTGAGTTACACGGCCTAACACATGGCCTAACACACGGGCGTGTGACATGGCCGTGTGACCCTACTCAAAGAGTTACATGGGTGAGGACACGGGCTAGACATGGATGTGTGTCCTTAGTTCGAAGGATACACGGGCGTGTGTCTCGGGCGTGTGCCCCTTATTTTTAAAATTTTATGACTTTTTCCTCAACTTTCTAAATGATTTCAAATCAGTCCTGTTCATTTCTATGATATTTTTTAGGGGCTCAAGGGCTTGATTTAGGGATAGTATGTATGTATATGATTGGTTTATGAATTGTTTATGCTATGGAATGAAGTTAAGTCTATGTAACAGCCCGGTTTAGACCCTAGTAGGAACAGTGGTTTTGAGACCATAAATTTGAGTTAGAAAAATATTCTTAATTTTATTTTCTGTGTTTACAGTATAATATTTGATATGTGTGAAAGTTTCGTATAGAAATTTTATCAATTGTGTTTTTAATTTGATAAAAGAATCTAATCGAAGGAAATGCAAGAGATGTGTTCTATTTGCTAAATTGTCGAATTGCTTTGGTTTCTTAAATGTGAGGTCCTTATTATGCTATTAGACCATTGATATATTAAATGGACATTTTTGGGCATCCATTATAAGTTTAAATGTTTATTATATTAAGGTTAAATTGGTAAAATGGCTATTATAATGTTTATAATAGAACATAATCAAATTCAAGCTTTATTTTCACTCATCTTTGACGAAAATACAAAGAAAAAGAAAAGAAAAGAAGCTTGCTAGGGTTCGGCACTTTGATTACTTGATTAAGGTACGGTTTTAACTTGTTTTTTATAATTTCTATGTTTTTGTGATCGTTGCTTTGTGTTTTATCAAGTCCATGCTTAAATTTCAGAATTTGATGATTATTTTGAATTATTCCATTGATGCTTTTGAGAGCTTTGTGATGATAGTAGATGAAAAATGAAAGATATGTGTTGGATTAATATGTTTTGTGTTTGGATTTTTGATGAATTTGAGTATTTAGGGCTAATTTGTGAAAATGAGAAATTGAAGGGTTAAAATGTGAAATAAATGAAATATGTGGGCTTATATGAACTAAAGGAAAATTCGGCTAGGCATGTGTTAAAGGAAATTATGCATATTTTGTGATTTTATTAAATAGGGACTAAAGTGTTAAAATGTGAAAATGTGAGGGCTAATTTGTAAAATTCCTTAAATAGGTGTATATGGATTGAATTGAATGATTTTTTGAATAAAAGAGTCAAATTTGAATTTATATAGATCAAGATCCAAAGAAAATAGAATTAGGTCAGGGAAAGTCGAAAGTCGTTGAATAGCCGTTCATTTCCGTACGAGGTAAGTCTATATGCAAATAAATGTGTTTGAATTGATTTTTCATGCTTATATGATATTGAATTGTGATGAACGATTATAGAAGTTGAATATGTGAAATTGAAAAAATTTCGATAATGTAATGACGTCCAAAGGCCCCGTACGAACCATAGGAATAGTTAAGATACATATGTCATGACATAGGATTCCGATGTGTGATTTCGTATAAGACCATGTCTGGGACGTTGGCATCGATTTGAGATTTACGTGTAAGACCATGTTTGGGGCATTGGTATCGTATTTGATTTCGTGTAAGACCCTGTCTGGGACAGTGGCATCAATATTTGATTACATCTAAGGCCGCGTCTGGGATGTTGGCATTGTAAGAGCTTTCCGAGTTATCCGCATTTCCTATTTGACTCCATATGGTTCAACGGGCATTCTTAGAAACTAATGACTATGTGAATGAGTACTCAATTCAGGTACATTTGAAATGTATATCATGTTTGAGAATGAAAGGTAAGTATATGTACATTTGTGAACATATGATATATGTAAGTGAATTATGAACAAAAGAGCTATATGAGACATATGGATATGTAATTGTATTAAGCAATGAGTTACATGAATGAATTAGTCTTGAATTGTGTTATGTGATAAGTTTATTTGTATGTGGCTTACTAAGCTTTGGAAAGCTTACTTTGTGTGTGTTTTCAATTGTTTTTAGATATCAAAGCTACTGGAAGCTTGGGGATCGTCGAGGATCATCACCACACTATCAAACTTATCGTTGGTACCTTTTGAAAGTGTAAATATTAAAGTATGACATGTATAGTCTAGATAAATTGAGATATGTTTTTGAGTTAAAAATATTTAGCCATGTGATATGGCTTGGTTTTGGTTGTTTTATGAATGACTTTTGAGTATAAACTATGTGATGCAATTTTGCCAATATGATGTGTTCATGGATGGCCAAAGAGAATTGGTCAATTTGGTAAGATTTTGGTATATGTTTATTTGAGGAATTGGTAAGATTATGCAATGAGATTGAATGAAGTAAATTGAGGTTATGAAACATATGTTTTAGTATGCCTTTGGGCTTATGATTTGGCATGATTTGGTATGAATTATAAGCATGAAATAGGTTGATAATAATATGACATGAATAATGTATGTTTTGGGATTGAAATTGGTTGAAATTATGGTGCAATTGATACTTATAGGGAGAACCCAAAATGGGTGCCATATTGGCCTTGTAAATGGCCTATTTTTGCCCACATGAGCAAGGACACAGGCGTGTGTCTCTACCGTGTTGCTCGAAGGCCATTTCGAAATGAGCCTGGGTAGACCACACGGTCGCACACACGGGCATGTGCCAAGTCATGTGGCTAAGTCAGTTTTGAGCACGGGCTAGACACACGGGCGTGTGATTGGCCGTGTAACCCAAGTCAGTAGCCTCCCTAATTTTCACAAGGCTTGGCACTCGAGCGTGTCTTGTGGTCGTGTGGACAAATCAGTATGTATGCCCTGTTTCGCCACAGCCTAGACACACGAGCATGTCTAATGCCGTGTGAGGTACACGGCTTGTTCACACGGGCATGTGACCTTTGTAAGTAAGAAAATTTGTAAAATTTCAGAAAAATTTTGTATGTGTTCGGTTTAGTCCCGACCTCTTCCTAATGCATGTTTAAGGTCTTGTTGACCTAGGAAAGGGACCTTATGTTGGTATTTGGCTTTGATATGATAAGGTATGACTTTTTATTGTGAAATAATTGCGAAATGTTTCGATATGTTCGGTAATGCCTCATAACCCTAGTCCGGCGATGGATACGAGTTAGGGGTGTTACAGTTTAAATGTTTTTGGTTGTACAGTAAAGCTCAATAACCCTAATCTGGAAATGGATACGAATTAAGGGTGTTACATTTAGTGGTATTAGAGCTACAGTTTAGTTGGTTCTTGAACTGAACATAGCATGTATGAAGTCTAGAAATACATGTCATTATATAACCTGCGATAGTGTGATCACTCCTGAATCGAATTGAACTATGTTTTCATATAAATAATATGTTATCTAACCAGGCTAATTCAGATGAATTTGATAGTAATGCACAAGCCTCCATACGCAGAGCAGCGCCCACTACCAATAGGTCCGTGTCTAAGGGTCGAGGAGGAGAGACTAAAGAAGCCTTATTCCAAATAATGTCTGAATGGTTTTTTAAGTTCGTGAGAATGAACGTAATGGCTCAACAACCTCCACCCCCACCCGTACCCCAACTGATCCCCGTAGTTCCTCAAGGTTTGGAACCAATGAAAGTGAACAAGCCTCTAGTGCATAAAATCCGAAAGCGTGGGGCTGAAGAGTTTTGTGGTACGGTATAAGACGATCTAGAGAGAACTGAGTTTTGGTTAGAAAACATTATGAGGGTTTTTGATGAATTATCTTGTACATCGGTTGAAAGTTTAAAATGTGTTGTTTCTTTATTGAAAGACTCGACTTACCAGTGGTGGAACACCTAAGTGGTAGTACTGAGGGATCGTGTAAATTGGGAATTCTTCCAGACAGAGTTCAGAAAGAAATATGTAAGTCAAAGGTTCCTCGATAAGAAATGCAAAGAGTTTTTTGAATTGAAATAGGACCAAATTTCAGTGGCCGAGTATGAGAGAGAATTTGTACAACTCAGCAAATATGCTTGTGAGTGTTTACCATATAAGGCTATCATGTGCACACGATTTAAAGATAGTCTAAATGAAGATATTAAGTTGCTAGTCAGGATTCTAGAGCTGAAAGAATTATAATTCTAGTTGATAGAGCACACAAGGCTGAAGAACTCAGTAAAGCTAAAAGAAAAGTAGATTCAAAGGCTCGTGAAATAGGAAAACGACCTATAGGAAAATCATTCTCATCTCCATCGTAGAAATTAAAAGAATTCCACAGTAGTTCATTAGCTTCGGTGGGTTCTTTTGGGAGAGATAAAAGAAAGCATCATTCGAGTTCGAAACCTTAAGCTACATCTGTAGCGAGTGTAGGTAGTGTTAGGAACAAGCCTGAATGTCAACAATTTAAGAGACGCCACTTCGGTGAATGTAGATTGAAAGACAAGTCATATTTTACATGTGATTCTTATGATCATTATCTCAAAGACCACCCTGAAAGGTCTGAGAAAGAAAAGGCTCAGAATACTCATTTGAGTAACATGGCTGCAAGAGGGAGATCACCTAAAAAAACACTAGAAATATGGGTAACAGTCGAGGTGGAACGAAAGATTATGCTATTATATATGAAGTACGGGTACCAGCTAGTGCTTATACAATTCGTGCTCGAGAGGAAGCTTCAGCACCTGATGTGATCACCAGTACATTTTCTATCTTTGATACTAATGTTAATGCTTCGATTGACCCCGGGTCAACGCACTCATATGTATGCACAACTTTAGTGTTGGATAAGAAAATACATTTTAATCCTACTAAATTTGTGGTTAAGTAATGAACACTTTAAGTCAGTATGTATTAGTTGCTAAAGTCTGTAAAAACTGTCCTTTGATGATTCGAGGTTGCAACTTTTCGGCTGATTTGATGTTATTACCCTTTGATGAGTTTGATGTGATTCTAGGTATGGACTGGTTAACTCTGCATGATGCTGTTGTGAACTGTAGATGAAAGCATATCGTGTTAAAATGTCAAAACGGTGAAAGGATCTAAATTGAATCAGATAAACTGGATGGTACGTCTAATTTTATTTCAGCTATAACGTCACAAAAATATGTTAGAAAGGGTTGTGAAGCGTATCTAGCTTATATATTTGATTCTAGGGTTTTAGAATTGAAGTTAGAATCAGTTCCGATTGTAAGTGAGATTACAGATGTAATCCTAGAAGAATTACCAAGGTTACCGCTGATTAGACAGGTTGAGTTTTCTATTGACTTAGTGTCGGGAACATCTCCGATATGGATAGCCTCGTATAGAATTGCACCTACAAAATTAAAAGAGTTGAAAGCACAGTTACAAGAGTTAACAGTTATGGGCTTTGCTCGGCCCGGCTTTTCTACTTGGGGTGCTCTTAGTTTTTGTTAAGAAAAAAGACAGGTCAATGCGATTGTGTATCGATTAACGATAGCTCAAAAAAGTCATGATCAAGAACAAATATCCTTTGCCACGTATTGATGATTTGTTTGATCAGTTGAAAGGTGCGACAATATTTTCAAAGATCGATCTTCAGAACTAGGTATAGGTTAAAAACTTGGATGTGCTGAAAACTGCTTCCAGAACCAGGTACAGACATTATGAGTTTTTGGTTATGCCATTTGGTTTGACCAATGTACCTATTATGTTTATGGACTTGATGAATAGAATATTTAGGCCGTATTTAAACAGATTTGTTGTTGTATCCATTAATGACATTCTAACCTATTCGCAAGATGAGACAAAACATGTCCAACATTTGAAAATTGTTTTGTAGACTTTACGCAAAAAACAATTGTTCACTAAGTTTAACAAATGTGAGTTCTGGCTTCGAGAAGTCAGATTTTTGGGACATGTAGTGTCGACAGACAGTATTAGAGTTGATCCGAGTAAAATCCCAATTGTAGTGGACTGGAAACCTCCGAGAAATATGTCAAAAGTTAGAAGTTTTTTGGGTTTAGCAGGATACTATAGAAGATTTGTCAAAGGATTTTCGATGATTGCTACACCGTTGACGAAACTACTTCAAAAAGATGTCAAGTTCAAACGATCTGAAAAGTGTCAGCAAAGTTTTAATCAGTTCAAAGCATTGTTAACCGAGGCACTTGTATTTGTTCAGCCAAAGTTTGATAAGGAATTTGTGATTTATAGTGATGCCTCATTGAACGGTTTAGGTTTTGTTTTGATGCAATAAGGCAAAATAATAGCGCATGCTTCTCGACAGTTGAAATCATATGAAAAGAATTATCTGACTCGCGATTTAGATCTTGCAGCTATAGTATTCACTTTAAAGATTTGGCAACACCATTTGTACAGGGAAAAATGTCATATTGTCATGGATCATAAAAGCCTAAAGTATTTAATGTCATAGAAAGATTTAAATTTGAGACAGCATAGACGGCTTGAGTTGTTGAAAGATTACGATTTGATCATCGACTATCATCCGGGTAAAGCTAATGTCATTGCTAATGCTTTGAGCAAAAAATCTCTATTTTCTTTGCAAGCTTTGAACACATAGTTGACATTGATTGATGATGGTTTAATTTTAGCTGAATTGAAAGCTAGATCAACATTTTTGCAACAGATTTATGAAGCTTAGAAAAGTGATGATGATTTGATTGCTAAACAGAAATAGATTGAGTCGACATTTGATACAGATTTTCATATTGGTTCAGATGACAGTTTGTATTTCAAAAATCACATATGTTTTTGTATCTCATTCAGAAGATTTTACAGGAAGTTTATAGTAGTAGTTTATCGATACATCCTAGTAGTAATAAAATGTACGATGATTTGAAACAGATGTACTGGTGGTCCGGTATGAAATGAGATATTTTAGAGTTTGTATCAAAATGTTTGATCTACTAGCAAGTTAAAGTCGAGCTACGATGGAAATGGGTACGTGCTACGATGGATTTTTTTATCGAGATTGCTCTGTCTCTGAGAAAGAAAAATGTTGTGTAGGTCATTATAGATCGTTTGACGAAACCTGTACATTTCATTCTAGTGCATACTAATTTTTCACTTGAGAAATTGGCTAAATTACATGTTTATAAGATTGTTAGACTACATTGTCTGCCAGTTTCTATTATCTTGACAAGGATCCATGGTTCACGTCTCGATTCTGGAGTAAGTTACATGATGATTTCATCCATAGACCGATGGTCAGTCTAAGTGAGTAATTCAGATACTTGAAGATATGTTTCGATGTTGTTTTTTAGAGTTCGAAGGTAGCTGGAAGAGACTTCTACTGTTGGTTAAATTTGCATACAATAACAATTATCAGGCAAGCATTAAAATGGAACCATACAAAGCTTTGTATGGTTAACAATGTCAACGCTACTATACTAGACTGAGTTGAGTGAGAAAAGGTTATTCGGTATTGATTTGATTCGAGAAACCGAAGAAAAGGTTAAAGTCATACGTGACAGTTTGAAAGCGGCTTCTGATCATCAGATATCTTACGTAGATTTGGAAAGAAAACATATAGAGTTTCAAGTTGGCGACAAAGTATTTTTGAAAGTGTATCCCTGGAGGAAAGTTCTTCGATTTGGTCGAAAAGGGAAGCTTAGTCCGTGATTTATCAGGTCATATGAGATTATTGAGAGGATTGGGTCAGTAGTGTAACACCCCTAACCCGTATCCATCACCGGAATAAGGCTACGAGGTATTATCGATCAATCACAACACAAAAGCATACATTTAACATACATTAAGTATTTTCATATAAACATCAATCAAACATAAGCACATTGTCCCTTAAGAAGGCTACGAGGCCCTAAAACATGCTTAGAAGAGTTCAGGACTAAACCGATCACATACAAATATTTTCGAAACTTAAAAAAAATTTCTTACATTCAGGGGTCACACGCCCATGAGAACAGGCCGTGTGCCTGACACGGTTACCAGACACGCCCGTGTCATAGGCCATGTAAAAATAGGGCATACATACTGACTTGCACCACATGGCCGAGGACATGCCCGTATACCAGGCCGTGTGAAATCTAAGGGGGTTACTGACTTGTCCATACGGTCGACCACACGCCAATGCGTCAAACCCGTGTACCACACATAGCCAATAGACACGCCCGTGTGTCTAGGCCGTGCCAACATGTAGGGTATACTGACTTTAATTCAAAGGGTACCCCAAGGGGCACATGGCCGTATAGCATAACCGTGTGTTACACACGGCTGAGACACACAACCGTGTCTCTGCCCATGTGGACAAAAATAGGCCATTTGAAAAGCCAATTTGCCACCCTACTCACATGTACACAAAGCAACCCATTTGATACCATTTCTATACATATTTTTGCAACCAAAACATGCTATTCCATTCACACACGATGCTATTTATCCACAACCATTTCAAATACTCAAATCCATATTCAAAAACATACCAATATAATATGTCAAAATCATCAAGACTTACTTCACTCCTAAATAAATTTTCTTACCTTTTTATCAACCAAATCATGCTTTTCAAACATATCAATTCATCATCCTCAAATCATACCAAAATATACCAACTTCCAAGCAATAGTACCACAACATATAACTATACAAAGAGCATTCATACCACCATTCCAAACAAGCCAACACTTAAGACATTATAGACATCACATATATCATTTATCAAACATATAATTCAAGCCAACTTAGATGGTCATAATCCAACATTTACAAGCCAAATCTCATGGCTATAATCACAACTCAAAACATACCAAGATAACAATAGCCTATACATGCCATATACCATATATACAAAGCTTCAAAAGTACCAACAAAATGATCAATAGTGTGATGATGATTCCCGATGATCCCTGATGTTTGAGCTTGCTTCGAAAATATATAAAACATGGAAAGAACACACAAAGTAAGCTTTAAAAGCTTTGTAAGACATATACAAATAAATCTACCACATGAACACAACATTTCTATCAATAGGCCAAATATAAGCAAACACATATAAATATGCAAACCTTTCTCAATGAATACATATTCAAATTCACCTGTAATTTCGTCAACCATTTCTCTTTCCAATTCTCATTTGAATCTCGTACGTACCTGAGTCACTTAGCTCATTCACATATTCTTTCTCGAATTGGCTTTGCCTGTTGAACCCTTTGGAATCGTTAAGGATACTTGGAAATCACATAAGCTCGTACAATGCCATATCTGTAACACCCCAAACTCGGCCCAAATGTTAGGGCCGAATCTGGCGCGTCACATTGAAGTGTTTTAGTGAAAACCTTATTTTCATTGGAAGCACTTCCTTAAAACAAAAAACCTTAATTACTTTGTAAAATCTCTTTTCAGTTGCGGAATCTTAATTTAGAACATATGATTTTATGAAAACTCGTCATTTAAAAATTGAGTTGTGGAAACGTAGTATTTAAAAACAGTTATGGTTTAGAAAACCACGTTCTACTTCTAATAAATATAAAGCCTAAAAAATGAAAATAATCCTAATTTGAAATATTAGCCAGAGAAAAGACCTTGTTACAACCCAAATCAAATAGAAATAATTTAATGTCAATATATTAAAAATTACATAAAGACTAAGCCTAAACTTTTTATGCTAGTTGGCCACCTCCGAGTCCCTCCATCCGTCAAACCGCCTACTGAGGATCACCTGAAAAGTTTAGAAGGAGGGGGTGAGTTTCGAAAACTCAGTGTGTACAACCCTCAACGAGTATAAAGCAATCATTAGTCATTTTGGGCCAGAGCTCAATTCAATAACGGTGGTCTCTGGGCCTTAGCCCAAATTAGCCTCGGTTGGGCCGAAGCCCACATCGCAATAATATCACAACAATATCATACATGCAATGCAATGTAGTGCAATCCCATCCCAATAATTCATCCACTACACACCAGCTCTGTCCCCCAACACATCATGTGGGGATATAAATATGGACCCACCCAACCGATACACATCCGTGGTAGCCTAGTTGCGGAACTACCTTCATTTACACATTGGGCTTAAAAGCCATCGGTGGATCCACGATTGTCTAGGAACCATGCGATCCTCATATACTTCCTCTGTTCCATAATACCCAACCCATATGTAACCTAAGCAGAATATCATATGTATGCAACAGATATGCATGTCACATCCATAAAACTTACATTCAACACCTAGGGGTATTTCGGTCATTTTCGCCCTTAAGGGCATTTTCGTAATTTTTCCTTTTATTACGGTTTTCACATACCTTGGCCCATTAACAAATCCCATGAGCTAAGATGAACGAATACTATTGTAATGCCCCCATACCCGAGACCATTGCCGGAGTCGAGCACGAGGTGTTAACGGACTTAATTCATTAATTAAACAGCTCAAACAATTTATTTTAGAATTTCCAGACAAGTTGACTAACTGTGTCACTGTCACTAAAAAATCCATATCTCAAGTTACGAAACTCAAATCCAATTCTGTAAATTTTTCCTGAAACTAGACTCATATATCTACTTACTAATTTTTTTCTAGAATTTTTTGTTGGGCAAATTAGTACAGTTTATTAGTTAAAGTCTCCCCTATTTTAGGGTTCGGCTACTCTGACCCCTGTATATTACGGATTAGATATATCCCTGTATAAAGTTTGAATGACTATTACATTTGTTTTCCATAAAAATAGACTCAATAAGGATTTCATACATGTAAGGTACAACTCCTAATTATTTTTGTAAAATTTATGGTGAATTTTTAAATTTAGAACAGGGAATTCAGAAATTGCTCTGATCCTATTTTAGAAAAAAGTAAATATTTCATAAAATACAACTCTTTTACATATTTTGTTTCTTCCACATGAAAATAGGTCCATTTATCTTCAATTCCATATTATATTCATCATCTAATTCTATCTATACTATTTCAGTGATTTTTTTAAACTCACGTCACTGCTGCTGTGTGATTCTATTTTATAGCCAATTTCACCATTTTATGGATTTCCATAGATTAGTTAGCACATAAAGCATACATGTTATCAGATATAATCTCGATTAGCCACTCCAATAGCTAATAATTCTCAAACATTTCCATGCCATCCATGAGCTATATCATAAGATTATATACACAAAAGGATTATAATGCTATACATGCCATATTTCCAAAATATGCAAGCCACCATACCGAGATGGTCCATTGATAGTGTGAGCGTGCCTCCGACCGTCCTGATCTCCAAACCGACTTGTCAAAACTACAAGGAATGGAAGGGAAGGAGTAAGCATAAATGCTTAGTATGTTCACATGCAAATAACAAATAACTTAACAAAGCAATTATACCAACCAACATTAGCATAATATCACCAAAACATATATCACATTTCTATTTATCATTCATCATCTTACTAGATTATTGTTGTCATATCAAGTCTCAACCCGAGCGTTAAGTACATACCTGTCCAAAGTGCCCATTCCATAACACTTACCAATACGTCACTTACATCTTGAGTATTCTTCCATTTCACTAGAATTTTACCCGTTGAACACATCGGAATATAACTCGGATACATGGAAAGTTTGCATATAAGTGTCACATATGTAGCCAAGCTACCATGTAACCCGCCCATAAGTGAACTCGCACTCAACTCAACGAGCTCGGGCGTTCGCAACTGTAAGTGAACTCGGACTCAACTCAACGAGTTCGGATGCCTAGTTACATTTCACGAACTCGGACTCAACTCAACGAGCTCGGGCATTCGTATCCATAAGTGAACTCGGACTCAACTCAGCGAGTTCGGATGTTAGCATCCATAAGTGAACTCAGACTCAACTCAACGAGTTCGGATGTTAGCATCCATAAGTGAACTCGGACTCAACTCAACGAGTTCGGACGTTCGCATCCATAAGTGAACTCGAACTCAACTCAACGAGTTCGGATGCCCAAATATCCGAATCTATTCCTAAAGTTCAACGGGACTTTCCTCGTTCGTACTTCTTTACCATTCTCCTTGGAATACCAATGACGATACTTCAGTAGCCTTTCACATTTTTCACATAATTCATAAAATTTTTGCATGTTGTCCGACAATGATCACAAAGCATAGAATTGCATCATAACAATCATAATATCATATAAATAGCATTAAATGATTTAAAATAATGGTTATATTACAATATTTACATATGAACTTACCTCGATACAAAATGAGAATAGTCGAGCCTATTCCTCGTAAACTTTATTTTTTCCCCAATCTCAACTCGAATCTCTTTTCTCTTGATCTATAATACCAAATTAATTTATTTAATACACACATTCATCAAAACAGCCCCTAATACGAACTTTGGCAAAATTACCATTTTGTCCCTAAACTTTCACATATTTACAGTTTTGCCCCAAGGCTCGTAAATTAAACCTCATCCTATTTTATTATGTTTTATGACATGCTGATCATTTTTCTCTTCTATAGCAACATCAAATTCACACTCTTAACATGTACTTATGAATATTAGGTACTTTTATCGATTATGTCATTTTACTCGTTTTTACGAAAAATCACTTAGCAAAAGTTGTTTAACACAATCTCAAACTTCATATTCTACCATAAAACATCAAAATTCATACATATCATCCATGGGTAAAATTTTAAATATAAACCCTAGCTCAAAATATTGGAAGAAATAATTAAACCGAGCTATGAGGATTTCAAAAATGTAAAGAACATTAAAAACGGGCATAGAAATCACTTACAATCAAGGCTTAAAAGTGTTGAAACCCTAGCTATGGTGGAGAGAAAAATTTGGCAGCAACTTATTGAGAAGATGATCATTTTTGTGTTATTTTTCCCATTTTATTTCATTTAATATTCAAATGACCAAAATGCCCTTCCTTACTAAACTTTCAAAAATTCCATCCATGTCTAATTTTTGTCCATAAACTTAGAAATTGGTCAAATTTCTATTTAAGACCTCCTAATTAATATTTCAAAGCAATTTCATTCTAGAAACTTCTAGAATGCAAGTTTTGTAACTTATTCAATTTAGTCCCTAACTTCAAATTAAGCACTTTATGCATAGAATTTCTTCACAAAATTTTCACACAATCATGAAATCATATCATAGACCTCAAAATAATCATAAAATAATTATTTCTATCTCAGATTTGTGGTCCCGAAACCACTATTCCGATTAGGTCTTAATTCGGGATATCACAACTCTCCCCCCTTTATGGATTTTCGTCTTCCATAAAATCTTACCGGAAAAGTGGTCTTCATTTAGATTCCTCAATTTCATATTCAGTGCCGAAGAACTTTCACTCAGGCGGTGCCTCCAATATATCTCTTTAATTTCTCATATATTCTGAAAGCCTACGGACTCATCTCTAAATTGTTCTTAAATTTTCAACCCTTCTCAGTTTCCCTTGTCATCTTGACATAAAACCCAGATCTCAATTTAGTTAATGGAGACTAGAATTCCAAGAAATCCAGCAATCAATGGGACCTGCACTCTTCCAAAATAATCATACAAATTTTCATCATCGATAAATCACAATCCAATAACATCTTAATCAAATTACAGTACACGTCATTACTCTCTAATGAATAGACAAATTTTCACTGTAAGCTTCATACAATTCTTTCTGTATAAGCCTCGGAATAATAATACTATGAATCAGATCCAATCTGAAATTCAACATCAGAAGTTGATCCTCACTGTACTCTTTTAGTTTACTACTCACTATCACATTTTCCTCTTTTCGCTACGGAAATAATTCTGATATAGCCTCAAAAATAATCCTTCTCATTCTCATCCTAATATCAATACTGGCAAAGATAATTCTGGTAGATCCTGATACTCGGCTTTAACCCCATCAACAACTCAAACTTTCTGTGATATCAAATGCTCCAAACTATTACATTACCTTATTTTCATGAAACACATCACCATTCATACAACAGTGCATTACTGAAAATTAGGAAATCTTTACTCAATGCAGACTAGTCTAGTTCAGACGTTTTGGTTAGCGATATTCTTATCTGTCCAAACCTTGCTAACATGTAATAAACTTTTCAGCTTTCGTAAGATGAAAACTTTATCATTCTTAGTAGCTTCAACTCATATCAAAACTTTCTAAGAGATATACACTTCTCGTTCAGACTATTTGCCTTTTACTCGTAAAGAAATGAAATTCTGTTATCAGACTTGAAAAAATTGATCCTGACATAATTGTCATATGAAATATTTCAAATAAATAATTCACACAGATTAAACACCTGAGCCGATCTAAACACCGTTGAATGACATTTCAAGTAATCTTTTCTTCTAGTTACTAAACAATTCATCATGCAGCCCTTTACTATTCATTTCTTACGCTAATCAAAACCATCTCAATTGCATTAGCTCAAGTAACCAAAATATCTCAATTGAAGTCATTAATTATAATTGACTTACTTGAGAGAAGTAATCCACCATACCGATTGAAACTCGCACTTTTATCACTTATGCCTTTACTGTTGTCAAATCCTTACACGAAAATTTGAGAAATTCCAATATTAAAATCACCGCATTACCAAGATCAAACCAGAAGTATAGTCATGCCTGTCATGATTATCACGAGCTGAAAACAAACTTTGAACATAAGTTATAATTGACAAATTATGGAATAAAGATAACAAGAAAATCGAATAAAGAAATCCAAGATTGAGAAACCCAGAATAAAGAAATCCAGAATAAAGAAACCCAAGATACGATACTATGTCAGAAAATCGAAAACCAAACTCATAGGAAAATATAGAAGATCTCAAAAATTCCTCAGAGAAAAGAAGTCCAGAAGAAAACATCATTTAATCCCACTAGAATCAAATATAACAAGAACAATGTATCTTCCCATACATCTATATCAAATGGAGCATTAAGTAGAAGCAACAGTATCATAATATCATACATATCCTCTCATCAATTATTATCAGATGAAATGTAATAAAATGCCCGAGGAAATACAGTAATACAAATTATAAACCAGTCGGACTACCAATGCATCCATCTAACACCAGGATTAGAAAACATTCCCATATAACAAGAATTTCTTCAAAAGATCAACAGCCATAGAAATTTTTTTACGAGAACGGATAAATACATAGAACATCTCGGAAGAAATCATTAAATCATCCAAATTATGAATCACACACTCAGATATTACACATTTCAAATATCATTTCCCACAGCTAGTTATGCCATCACAAATTTCATGTTAGACCTTTCACTAAAGAAAACCAGTTCTGAATAAATTTTGATTTGCACTTTTCTCGACCTTGTATGTGACAGCCCTAAATTGACCCTAGTCGGAAAGTGGTTTCGGGACCACTAAACCGAGTCATAAAAATAATTAATTGTTATATTCTATGCTTACTATGTGTGTGCATGCATATGTGGAAGTTTCATTCTCTAATTTTACCAATTTTATGAGAAATTATTAAATAGGGATCAATGTGAAACATGGTGAAATATGATAGGCTAATTTTAAATGGCTTATTAGTGCATGTTAACACAAGGGTGGAGTTGCATGTCAAATAACCCATTTCCTAAGGTTAGTGGCTGGCCATGACATGATGATGGGCAAAGAAAACATGTCCTAGACATGTTGGCCTAGTGCATTATGGAAGGAAAATAAAGAAATGAAAAAAAAAGGAAAATGATGAAAAAAAAGAGTGTGGATACCCCCTTGTTGCCGTGAGTTGAGGAAAAGAAAGGAGAAAAATTTTGTTGTTCATCCTTTCTCATTTTGTTACAATTGCCATGACTTGAGAAGAAGAAAAAAAGTGTCCATTCTCTCATTTTTCTTTGCATGGCCGAATGTACTAAGAAGAAAGGGTGGGAAGCTTGAGAAAATCAGCCATGGGAGCTTACTAGACTAAGGTGTTTTGATACAAGAAGGTATGTTTTATGCCACTCTTGAAAATGCATGCATAGTTTGGAGGATTGGTTCAAATTTTTCCTTGAATCTTGGATCGAAACTAAGTTGTTAGGTGAGTTAAATTTCGCCAAGAATGTTGTATTTCCTAATTAGTGTTTTGATGTTGTTGTGATGAAAGCATGGAGATGAGTGAGTTCGAATGTTTAACAAAAGGAGATTTTTGTGCCATTGAGTTCTTGTTGTTATGTGTGTATGTGCATGAGTATTCGGCCATGCTATAAAATTTATGTTGCAAAATGATTTAATGCTTAATGTGATATATAATAGTACTTGTGAATGAGCTTGAGAGCACCTAAATTATTAGTTGGAAGTGCGAATGTAGTCTTGGATGAATTTTAAAGAACAAAGAAATTTTGGGTGACTAGAGGTCAAGGACATTCGACCAAAGGCTTGTGTGCTAGCAAAATTTGGCCTAGATGGGGTAAATGTTAAGTGTTAAATGCAATGGAAATGCTAGATTAATGTTGCACATTCGGCTATAGTTAGGCATGTTTATGATCTCATTTAGACGATTAGACATAAAAAGGGTGGTAATGAGGCTGAAAATTGTTGAATGGCTAGTTGGGTAATGAATGTAGCATTCGGCCATATGGGGTAAAAATGGGTCAAATGTTCGTGAAATAAAACTTTGTGAATTGATGAATTAATGATGATAGTATTGTTGATGTCATGTATATATGTATAAATATTTGGCAAGACGGTTAAACTAGTTAATTTATTGATTAGCTCAAGAAGCTAGAGGGGGAGAATCAAGCAAAAGCAAAGGAAAGAACATCGAATAGCGAGTTGGAACCATTTTACCCAACACTAGGTAAGTCATTAAGCATATATTTGGCATTGTTTTAAATGATCATAATATCTATGCAATTGTGTTTAATGAGATGATATGTAAATGAAAATGTATGTGTATGGAATGATGACATTGTTGAATGTAAAAGAAATAGTGAAATGTGTAGAAAGTTTGCTTTCGGCACTAAGTGTCTTGAACAATACGTGTGTGCGGTGACGAGATTGGCACTAAGTGTGCATGCTGGAAATATATGGCACTAAGTGTGCATGCTGGAAATATATGGCACTAAGTGTGCATGCTGGAAATATCTGACCTTTGGGTGTGCGAGCTCGAAGGGTATGGCACTATGTGTGCGGGCTTAAATCACATGGCACTAAGTGTGCGAAATCGAGTATTAAGCAGCGTGTGCGCGTACTCTATATAGATATATCTCCGATCAAACAATTATATGGAGGGTGTGTCTTCATCGAGTTGAGTATGGACAGCGGAAAGAGTAAGTACCTTGAGTTCGTGGCTAATAGATACTATGTTCATGCTCGGAGTTGAGTCGGTAAGTTTTAAATCTATGTGATGATTTCAATTGCATGATTGTTGCGGAAATGAAATGATGTATGGAAATTGCTTCAAATATCCTATTGAATAGTATATGAAATGTAAATGTATGACTTGGTATGAGATTGATCCGAAGGTCTAAGGAACTATGGTATAGTTCGGTATGGTGGAACAATGGGCCTTGTTTCATTATTTCATTTTATGATAATTTTAGTAACGGATGGTTGTGAAATGCTTATGACTTCTGAGTTATAAACTCACTCGGTGTTTTCTTGTCACCCATTTTAGGTCTCTTGGACTCGTATCGTTTGCGTGCTCGGGCTGTCGTTGAAGTCATCACACCGCTGGAAATCTTTTGGTATTGTCTTCGTAGTTGAACTAGGAGAACATTTGGCATGTATAGGCTATTTTGTTTTGTTGAATCTCGGGTTGTAAACTTTAAGCCATGCGAAGATGGCCTATGTGGTCGGTTGAGTGTGAATCTAAAACCTATAGGCACGAGCCTTAGAAACCTTAATTTTGATAAGGTGGCCATAGTTTGTATTATGTATGATGAAATATTTGGCCATGGAAGAATTATGAAATAGTCATTGTTTGCTTTAGTACCAGATGCTGCCAGCAGCAGTGAGGTGAGATGGAAAAATCACTAAAAATAGTAGAAGTAGAATTAAATAGTGAATAAATTATGAAATTTAACCTTGATGAATCTATTTTCATATGGACGAAACGAAACGACCGTATGAGCTGTATTTTAAGAGATATTCAGGTTTTCGCGAAACAGGGCCAGAACGGTTTCTGGATCCCCTGCTCCGACTTGGAAAATTTACCATAAATTATCCAGAAACAATTAGAAGTCATGCCTTATATGGATAGATTTTCCTTTGAGTCTAGTTTCATTAGAAACAAATGGCATGAGCATTAGAGCTCTGTACGAGATGATATCCAGGTCGTAATGCGTAAAGGTCAGTGTAGTCGAACCCTGAAACAGGGGTGACTTTAACTAATAAACTGTACCAATTGGCCTGACCAAAAATTCTATAAATAAATCCATGGATGGATATATGAGTCTAGTTTCAGGGAAAATTGACGGAACTCATTTTCGAGTTCTGGAACTCGAGATATGATTTTTAAGGTGACAGTGACGCAGTTAACTAGCCTGCCTGGAACAGAAAAAGGAAAACAAAAAAAAAAAATTTCCAAGAGAGGAATAAGTAAAGTAAGCCCGGTAACACCTCGTGGTCAAATCCGGTGACGGTCACGGGTTTGGGGTGTTACATTGTACCTGAGTAATTCAATTTACCAAAGTAAATTCATTCTTTAACTGGGATAGTGCATAGCTCCAATAATCTTTATATCAACTTAATACTTTTCTAGCTCTAACTTTATTTACCAACTCATTCTCAGTCTCTAATCATGTTTATGATTATTCTATCACTGAACTCTTTGGTTTCTCAACTGGAAACTTATTCAGTACAAATCTCATGAAATTCCATTATAAGCTCCACTTTGGTAAGGGGGAGGGGTTGTAGGGCCTCTGACCCGACTTTCTCATACATATATATATGACACAGTTTCCATCATCATAACAATATCATCAAAATCATATCATTCATTCAGGCAGTGCATCATTCATGTTGGTTTACCCAAATTTTCTAGTTATCCCATTTAGACAAGTATACTTATGCATGCATCCTATGTTTTCTAGATAGCTTGACTTATCCATTCATTTACTCAAACAAATCATACTCATGACATCGTATAAGGGCTAAACAAACATAGATATTTGCATCACAATCGCAACTCATTTCGTGCATCATCATATACATATCATTACAATCATATAATTCAGTCCAAACAATTTAACATAGATAAATTCATTTCATAATAATCATTTATCTCATAAAAAATTATCATTTAAATTCATCAACATTCAACGTTCAATCAAGGCAATGACATTTTCATTCATATTATGATATTAGGAACCTTTACTCATACCTGTACGAATTTGTCGTTATCCCATTCATCTTATCAAGTAAGCCAAGTGCACTACATCATATGAGCATTAAGCAAGTATAGATATTTATCACAACATGAACTTTCATCTCACGTGTTATCACATATATATATATATCATAAACTTTTATTCATACTTTTCTAAATCGAGACTCATCATAATCGTAATTTTATTCAAACATCTTCGCATCACATTGAACATGGTCAGTGCATCTCGGTTGGAGAGTAACTCTATCTAAACAAGATGGTGCTTATACGCGTCAGGAGGCATCACACTATCACGGATCCGTGGCATGTATAGCTAGACTCTTACACATGCTAGGTTAGTCCGAGAACAGACTAAACCTGGCTCTGATACCACCAAATGTAATGCCCCCGTACCCGAGACCATCGTTGGAGTCGAGCACGAGGTGTTAACAGACTTAATTCATTAATTAAACAGCTTAAACAATTTATTTTCAAATTTCTAGACAAGCTAACTAACTGCGTCACAGTCACTAAAAAACCATATATGGAGTTACGAAACTCGAAATCCAATTCCGTAAATTTTTCCTGAAAATAGACTCATATATCTACTTACTAAATTTTTTCTAGAATTTTTGGTTGGGCCAATTAGTGCAGTTTATTAGTTCAAGTCTCCCCTATTTTAAGGTTCGGCTACTCTGACCCCTGTGTATTACGGATTAGATATATCCCTGTCCAGAGTTTCAATGACTATGCCATTTGTTTCTTATAAAACTAGACTCAATAAGGATTTCATACATGTAAGGTAAAACTCCTAATTGTTTTTTTACAATTTATGGTGAATTTTTAAATTTAGAACAGGGGATTCAGAAATTGCTCTGATTTTGTTTCAGAAAAACGTAATTTCATAAAATACAACTCTTTTACATATTTTGTTTCTTCCACATGAAAATAGGTCCATTTAGCTTCAATTCCATATTTTATTCATCATCTAATTCTATCTATACTATTTTTAGTGATTTTTCAAACTCACGTCACTACTGCTGTGTGATTCTATTTTATAGCCAATTTCACCATTTTATGGATTTCCATAGATTAGTTAGCACATAAAGCATACATGTTATCAAATATAATCTCGATTAGCCACACCAATAGCTAATCATTCTCAAACATTTCCATGCCATCCATGAGCTATATCATAAGATTATATACACAAAAGGATTATAGTGCTATACATGCCAAATTCCCAAAATATTCAAGCCACCATACCGAGATGGTCCATTGATAGTATGAGCGTGCCTCCGTCCGTCCTAATCTCCAAACCGGCTTGTCAAAACTACAAGGAATGGAAGGGAAGGAGTAAGCATAAATGCTTAGTAAGTTCACATGCAAATAACAAATAACTTAACAAAGCAATTATACCAACCAACATTAGCATAATAACACCAAAACATATATCACATTTCTATTCATCATTCATCGTCTTACTACATTATTTTTGTCGTATCAAGTCTCAACCCGAGGGTTAAGTACATACCTATCCAAAGTGTCCATTCCACAACACTTACCATTTCGTCACTTGCATCTTGAGTGTTCTTCCATTTCACTAGAATTTTACCCGTTGAACACATCGAAATATAACTCGAATACATCGAAAGTTTGCACATAAGTGCCACATATGTAGCCAAGCTACCATGTAACCCGCCCATAATGGAACTCGGACTCAACTCAATGAGCTCGGGCGTTTGCATCCATAAGTGAACTCGGACTCAACTAAACGAGTTCAGATGCCTAGTTACATTTCATGAACTCGGACTCAACTTAACGAGTTCGGATGTTAGCATCCATAAGTGAACTCGGACTCAACTCAACGAGTTCGGATGCCTAGTTACATCTCACGAACTCGGACTCAACTCAACGAGTTCGGACGTTCGCATCCATAAGTGAACTCGGACTCAACTCAACGAGTTCGGATGCCCAAATATCCGAATCTACTCCTAAAGTTCAATGGGACTTTCCTCGTTCGTACTTCTTTACCATTCTCCTTGGAATACCAATGACGATACTTCGGTAGTCTTTCACATTTCTCACATATTTCATAAAATTTTTGCATGTTGTCCGACAATGATCACAAAGCATAGAATTGCATGATAACAATCATAATATCGTATAAATAGCATTAAATGATTTAAAATAACGGTTGTATTACAATATTTACATATGAACTTACCTCGATACAAAATGAGAATAGTCGAGCCTATTCCTCGTAAACTTTATTTTTCCCCCGATCTCGACTTGAATCTCTTTTCTCCTGATCTATAATACCAAATTAATTTATTTAATACACACATTCATCAAAACAGCCCCTAATACGAACTTTGATGAAATTACCATTTTGCCCCTAAAATTTCACATATTTACACTTTTGCCCCAAGGCTCGTAAATTAAACATCATCCTATTTTCTTATGTTTTATGACATGCTGATCATTTTTCCCTTCTATAGCAACATCAAATTCACACTCTAACATGTACTTATGAATATTAGGTATTTTTACCGATATGTCATTTTACTCGTTTTTACGAAAAATCACTTAGCAAAAGTTGTTTAACACAATCTCAAACTTCATATTCTACCATAAAACATCAAAATTCATACATATCATCCATGGGTAAAATTTTAAATATAAACCCTAGCTGAAAATATAGGTAGAAATAGTTAAATCGAGCTACGAGGATTTCAAAAATGTAAAGAACATTAAAAACGGGCATAGAAATCACTTACAATCATGGCTTAAAAGTGTTGAAACCCTAGCTATGGTGGAGAGCAAAATTTGGTAGCAACTTATGTAGAAGATGATCATTTTTGTGTTATTTTTCCCATTTTATTTCATTTAATATTCAAATGACCAAAATGCCCTTCCTTACTAAACTTTCAAAAATTCCATCCATGTCCAATTTTTGTCCATAAACTTAAAAATTGGTCAAATTGCTATTTAAGACCTCCTAATTAATATTTCAAAGCAATTTCATACTAGAAACTTCTAGAATGCAAGTTTTGTAACTTATTCAATTTAGTCCCTAACTTCAAATTAAGCACTTTATGCATAGAATTTCTTCACGAATTTTTCACACAATCTTGAAATCATATCATAGACCTCAAAATAATCATAAAATAATTATTTCTATCTCGAATTTGTGGTCCCGAAACCACTATTCCGGTTAGGCCCTAATTCGGGATATCACAACTATGCACCAGGTAGGATTCCAGAGAAGAGGAGGTGAGTCATTAAGACCGCTTAAGTACCAAGCTCTCCTCAGATCCAATCCTAGACATGCATATACTCGTTGCCACACCTTAACCCTATGACTTGTCGATGGTCGCAATATATTAATTAAGTTTTATGTAGTCATCATATACTAGGCCCAAAACCCCTTACAAAGCCCAGTCAAGTTCACATACCTATATAAGGCCCACTAGGCCGAATTACATTTATAGTCATGCTCACATACGATTTTTCATCACATAGCATCAATTATCAATTTTTGCCTATTATGGGCCCAACAGCCCATCAGGCCCATTAAGCCTATTCTGGCCCGCTTGGCCAATTCACAACCCAAGCCCATGGAATCGCTCATGGGGCCTCAGACAACCTATCGGTTTCCATCTCACGAGTGTTCGCGCACTCGCAAGACTGCCGTAATCAAAGTTTCAGCTTTTCTGCATTTCGGCTTTTCAGCATTTCGACTTTTTTCGATCTACTTGTGTGTGCAGTGTGTGTACACACATTCGGCTTTATATCAAGTTATCATAGGGTAGAAGTACACGCCTTATCACCTGGAGTACTAAGTATTCATAATTGCCCGAACCTATATTCAACGTTATATTCCATTAGTCATATTCCATTAATTCAAAATAAATCTACTACTTACAGAAGAACCACCTATACTTGCCTTGACTAGATTGATCGACTGCGATCTACCTATATAACTCAAAATCTGACGTAGTCCCCCTTCCGCATCCAGGCGCAAAGTCCCTAACGGCTAACACCTTACGTCGCTTAAACTTGGGAGCCTCTATCCCAACCTCTTTGCTAGAACCCCTTTTTTCCTTCAGCAATCACACTCTTGAATGAGAGGGAAAAAGAGAAATAAATGTAGAAACCGTAGGTTAACGAAAGTTTTTGAAAGAATAAAGAAGAATCGACTTTTACTAGTATAGAAACGAAAGAACTTAGAAATATTTAACAAAAGCCGAAGAAGATCTAATTCACTTACGGATTGCGAGATTGCTTGCCAACAAGAAATCAAACCCCCAAAGTGTATGAATCGGCTTTTAAATGAAAAAGAAACAGTCGGCTAGGTTGAAGAGGGAAGAGATTGATTCGATTAAAATAGGGAAGAAAAGATCAAGAATTTGGCTTAAAGAAAAGATGAGGGTGATATGCGACTGAAGCACACAAAAACAACAAATGCCCTTACTCGCCCGTACGACACACATATTTATACTAAAAAATAAATAAATAAATAAATAATACACCTACACTCCTCAATTGATTTAAACTCATCAAGATAATTTCCCATTAATTTCCCCAATTTTATCACCACCATATCTACCATTAATTCTCATCCTAATCCCCTTGATTTTAGTTAAAATTTCCAATTTGAATTGCATTCAAATTGCTTCCACCGTACATCACTTGAGTAGCAAAATTAAATTCTCCATTTGCGCGCACCTCTACTCGAACTCCAGACCTCAAGGTTGCTCTACCTCCCCACACGCTACTGGCCACTACACCGCATCCTTTCTTACGTTATCATTCGGTCACAGTTAATTATAAGGCTTATATGCCTAAGCCTTATTTTTCTTAAAGAATAAAAATTTAAACTTTGCCAAGCCTAGCATTCAAACCTTCTCCCTCTCATAACCGTAGCATGCTTCACGCCACTACATCGCAGGCGCTCTTGTGCCATATTCTATCCCTAACTATTTTTAAGGCCTATTAACCCGCAACCTGGTTATCCTAAAAATATTTTCTAACATTCAAATTCAAACCCCTGATCTCTTGGCTGCGCTATTTGTCCCTTGCCACCAAGCCACAAGCTCTTTTGTGTTGTTTCCCCTTCCCAATTAATTATAAACTCTTTCTGCCGACCTTCAGGTTGTCTAAAAGAAACCCACAACTTCTGCTCATGTTGTGACTTGAACCCAACACCTCTCCTTACTCCTAACGCCATCATGCCACTGGGCCAAGTGTATCCTTGTGTCGAATTCCCACCTAACATATTTATAAAGCCTAACGCTAGCTTCCCTACTAACCTTATGAGCAATAAAAAAAATTTCCAAGGCTAGGACTTGAACCCTGGACCTTCTGCTTACTACCCACGCCTTTTGCCACTATGCCACATGCCTCCCTGTGTTAGATTTTACCAGGCCTTATTAATAATCTTTCCACCTAATGCTCAGGGTTCTTTAGAAAAAAAAATGCAAAATTTTGCTAAAGCCCTGGATCGAACCCAGGACTTTTTTCAACACTACCAACCCTTCCTAAATAATTTAACAATTAAACTAAACACACAATTATAAAATATTTAAACACCTTTCTTTTATTCAAGCGACCTTCTAACCGATCCCAAACTCAAGGCCCATTACTTTTAAGCCCAAAATCAAGGTGTTACAATATCCCAGATATGGTCTTACATGTTGTTATATATCTATGCCACTATCCCGGACAGGGTCTTACACGAAATAAATTAACGATGCCAATGTCCCAGGCATGGTCTTACATGTAATCACATCTCGATAACCTAATGTCATGACATTCGTATCCTATTCTATTCCTAAGGTTCGTACGGGACTTTCAGATATTGTAACTCTGTCGATTCTTGCTCGTAAGTGCTCGTACAACATTTATAACAATTCAATGGCAAGTAAACATGTAACACCCCGAATTTGGGCCTAGAAGTATTGGGCCTTGAGTCGGGGTCCATAAGGAGGTTGTATATAGGTATTTAATTGTGCAATGAAATGAAACAATTAAATGTTTGCTTTAGTGGTTAATGGCTTTGAGAAGTGTTGGAGAAATCTTGGGTTCAAACTTGGGCTTTAGCAAAAATTTTGGTATTAAGTGAAAAAAACCTGGATGCTTGGATGAGGGCCTTTTAAATTATTGTGGTAAATAAATGACACAAGGAAGCATGTAGTCTAGTGGTTGTTGCGTCATTAAGGTTGTATAGGAGCCTGGGTTCAAGTCTTGGCTTTTGCAATTTATTTTGTTTTTTTAAAGGAACCTGGACTTTGGCCTTTAGACCTTATAATTAATTGGGGATAAAATATGACACAAAAAGCCTTGTGGCTTAGTGGCAAGAAGCGTGTGGAGCATTTGAGGGGAGGCATGGGTTCGAATCCCATGGCAAGCAATGAGCATTTATTTTGCTAACAAGGGGCGGCAAGAGTTGGTGTTGAATTTAAACTCTGATGTTGGAGGGATCCCACATCGGGAAGCTAACATAAAAGTGGATACAAAGCTGGCTTTAAATAGAGGGAACCATGAGGAGAGTAAAGGTACCTTTCTTGGCTGATCCCTTTCGCTGTATGGCGTGCTCGTTTGGGTTGGGCATCGGCTACTCTAGCTACTCTAGCTGTAGGATGGCTACTTCGGGCCGCGATGGGCCGAAAGGGGTCATGTGGGCCCAATAGGCCTACGGGCCCAATTGGATAAGTTGTTTGATTGTGTAGTAAATATTGGACTAGGCTAGGTGAATCTCATATTTGTGGCTAGATTTGGGCTAAAAGGGCCACACGAGCGTGTGGGCCTATTTGGGCCGAGAATAGGCTTTAGGCCCATTCGTATTGTTATCCCTGTTTAGAATACTTTAGTTTACTAAAATTACCGAAATACCCTTAGTTTGTAAAAATACTGAAATAGCCTCAATTTGTAAAATTACTAAAATACCTTCAACTTGTAAAATTACCAAAGTACCCCCGATTTACAGAATTACCGTTTTACCCTCGATTTACATAATTACCGTTTTACCCTCGACTTACAGAATTACCATTTTACCCTCGATTTACAGAATTACTATTTTACCCTCGATTTATAGAATTACTGTTTTACCCTTGATTTATAGAATTACTGTTTTACCCTCGATTTACAAAATTACTAAAATACCCTTGGTTTGTAAAATTACCAAAATACCCCTAGTTTGTAAAATTACCAAAATACCACTGGTTTGTGAAATTACCGAAATACCCTCAATTTGTAAAATTATCAAAATACCCCTGATTTACAAAGTTACAAAAATACCCTTGACTTTCTAAAAATTATAGAAATACCATTGGTTTACAAAATTACTGAAATACCCTTGGTTTGTAGATTTACCAAAACACCCTTGTAGGATGAAATGACTAAAATACCCCTATTACGTAAAAAGCCCGTAAAGCCCCTGTAGGGTAAAGTGACCGTAAAGCCCTTGTAGGGTAAAGTGACTGTAATACCCCTGTATGGTAAAATGACGAATATGCCCTTATGTTCCGTATGACTGATGTGCTTAGGATTTACATATATTGATATTGGATTAGTTAAGTTTGAGTGACAGGTGGTGGTTATCGTAGGCGATTGATTTTGGAAACGTTTCAACTTCAACCCGTAACAGGTGTGTACTAACCCTCGTAATAGCTTAGATTAATATTTGCTTTGAGAAGTCGAAATGCTAAAATACCCAGATTTCGGAACTTGTAATGTTGCGTTTGGGTATAGATGCGATAAATACGATAAGATCGGTGTTTGGATCGATGGAACAGGTAAGAACTCAATTTTGTGCACGATGGTAAGTTGGGCCTCAATGGGCTAAAATTGGGCCCAATGGGCTTTCGAACCCATTTGGGTAGAATTGATAGAAAATGGAATTTGGAAAAGTTAGACGTTAACACGGTTAGTATTGTTGTAAAATTTGGGTTAAGTAGGCTAAATCAGCATTCGTAGGGCCCATTAGGGGTTTTGGGCCCAAAAGCCCGAATTTGATAAAGTGGGTTAAAGATTATTGTTTAAACACTCGAAAATATTGATAATTGTAATGAACATAGAAAACCCTAATATTTGGTAAAATTACGAAAATACCATTATAATGTGAAAAATGACTGTTTTGCCCTTGTGGGCAAGTGACTGACTTGGACTGTGTGGTTGACGGATTTGATTGTGAATATATGTTGGTGATATGAATGACTTGACTGTCATTGTTTAATTCAAATATGGGCATGGCATTCTGCATACATGACATGTTGCATTGGGTTGGGTTTTTATATGGATGGAGGAAGTGCAAAAGGGCTTATGCCCTAGTTTATTGAAAAGGGCTTATGCCTAAGTTTACCGAAAAGGGCTGTGCCCCAGTTATTAAAAGAGGCTAGGACTCCAGATATATGATAAAGCAGCTATGCTGCCAGTGGTGTGTTGGTTGGGTAGGTTGAAACATTCCCCACATGGTGTGTTGGTTGGTACGGGTGGAGAGTAGCGGATGGTGGGTCGAGTAGTCTCCCCAAATGGGCTTGCATACATTCATTGGTATTTCATATGATATTTGAATGGGCTTGCATACATCCATTGACATTACATGTGATACTGAAATAGGCCTATGGGCCATACCGTTTACATTAAAGGCTTCGGCCCAGTGAAATGATTTATGAAAAGGCTTCGGCCCAGTGATATAATTTATGAAAAGGCTTTGGCACAGTAACCGTTAAACGAAAGGCTTTGGCCCAGTATATGTCAAGACTAAATAGCGCTTTGACCTAGATTGTACTAATATTGTGTTTTCACTGTTTGTTTGTTATTGGGATTACACACTGAGTTTTCGTAAACTCACCCCGTTTCTAACTGTGTAGGTAATCCCTAAGCTTAGATGGTTTGGAGCTGCGAGGACTCGGAGATGGCCACACTCATCGCTTCGCTCTTTTAATTGCAATAAGTAGCCGATTTATTTCTTTATAAGTTTTATCTTATTAATATTATTGTTTGGTTTTGGGTTGTAATAAGGCCATTTTAATTATTTTTCGGGATTATTTTATTTTTAATAACTTTAATCTGCTTGTTAATAAATGGGCTAGACTTAGGACGTGTTTTCAAAATGATAATTGTTTTCAAAATAACACCACGCCACGATTATCCGATTTATCAAAGATTTCAACTTAAATAAATTACAACTCGATTTAACCAAGTGTGGCAATGGTTGTGGGCATGTCTAGGATTGGATCCATTAGAAGAGCTTGGTACTTAAGCAGCCTTCATGGCTTACCTCCTCTATTACGGATTCCTACCTGGTGCCCAGCTCCCATTTACTTTGTTAGCTTAACAAAAGTCGGTTTTTAAAGCACTAAAACGAAACATGGGTTTTTAACTTCAATGTGCCACATCAGATTCGGCCATAACGTCTGGGCTGGGTTTGGGGTGTTACAAAACACATACAATTCAATTTAAAGATATTTATTTGCATATGAACTTACCTCGTAGTCGGAATAGAGGAACTGGATCGACTATTCGATAACTTTCGATTTCCCTCGATCTAAATCTGATTTCTTTCATTCTTGATCTATATAAATTCAAAATTAACTCTTTTATTCCTAAATTCATTCAATTTCATCCAAAACACATAATTTGGGACATTTTACACATTGACCCTATAATTTCACAATTTCTCAATTTAGTCCCTATTTCATCAAAACACAATTTACAACAATTTCAACTAAACCCAAGCTAGCCGAATATCTATAGGCTCCATAAAAGCCCATATTTATCAATATTTCACACATTTAACCACACATTTTACACTTTTCACAAATTAGTCCCTTTTATGTAATTTCACTAAAAATCACTTTACAAAAGATGATAATCTATCAACAAATACTCATTTTCCATCATCAAAAATTCAAGAACACATTAATTCATCAATGTAAACTTTCAAAATCATCAACACTTTTAAAAATTAAGGCATGGGCTAGCTACTACTCAAAGCAACGATCACAAAAACGTAAAAATCATTAAAAACTAAGGTAGAATCATACCTTAATCAAGCCAATTACTTGACGAACCCTAAATGTTCTCAAAAGATTTCTTTTATTTTAATATTCGGCCAAGAAAGAAAGAAATAAGCTAAATTTTGGCTTTTGTTTTAATTAAATTAACCTTAATAACCAAATTACTATTTTAACCTTAATTAAAACATTAACGAAACATTTAATGGTTGGCCATTTATGTCAAATTCCACTAATCATGGTCTAATTACATCACAAGGACCTCAAGTTTAATAAGCCATGGCAATTAAGCACTTTTAACAAGTACAATGCATTTGCATTTTACACGATTAAGTCCTTTTTCTCAAATTGACCTACTAAACAATAAAATTAGCTCACAAAATTTTCACACATGCATATTCACATATTTTAAACACCAAAAATAATATTAAAATAAATTTTTTGACCTCAAATTTTTTGTCTTGAAACCACTATTCCAATTTAGCTAAAACTGGGCTATTACAAGTAGCTTATCGGTTGGTTTTGCCGTAAGAGTTAAAAAAGATTCATAACGTATTTCATGTATCGATGTTATGATGGTATCGATTAGATCCTTCACACATGATATTACCGATAGATGTTGAGATTCAGCCAGATATGATGTACAGTGAAGAACCAATTAGAATTCTAGCTGGGGAAGTAAAAGAATTGAGAAATAAAAGTATAGATTTAGTTAAGGTTCTCTAAAACAATCCGGAATAGAATAAGCTACTTGGGAATCGGAAAAATTTATGAAAGTGCAATATTTGAACTAATTTTCTGGTAAGATTTTTGGGACAAAAATTCCTTTAGGGGGAAGAGTTGTACAGCCTGTTTTTAGTGATATTGGAATAGTAGTTTCGGGACCACAAATCTGACGAAAAAAATTTTATTTTATTATTATGTTATTTTCTATAGGATATTAATAAGGTTCTATTAAAATTTCATTAAAAATATTTAATGTTTGCATGATTAATTAAGTGAAATGGACTAAATCGTAAAAAGTGTAAAAGTAGAGTTCTATTAGCTAAAGTGGCTAAAATATTATGGAAATGAAACCAAATGGACTTAGATGGTAATTGGACCATTTGTATGGGATAGTGGATGTGCATGGCAAGGTATTAATGAAATTTTGATGTTAATTTAAGGTTAAAAAGGTAATTGTGTAATTATAAGCTAAATTAAATAAAACCAAATAGGATTCATCTTCTTCAATCTTATTTCCACCGAATTTTGAAGAAAGAAAAGCCATAGTTAGGGTTTTAGTTTTGGCTACTCAAGGGCGTGCTTATAAGTGATTCTGAGCCCCATTTTTAATGATTTTTATGTTTTTGATATTGTTCTAGCTTAATCTAGCTAGTCCAGGGATTTATTTGAAAAAATGTTAACCTATGAATCTTCTTGAATGGTTTTTGATGTTAAATGGTAGATTATGAACCTTTTTTGATAAATAAGCAAGTTATGTAAAGTGATTTTTGGTGAAATTTACAGTTAGGGAATGATTTGTAAAAATGGTAAAAATTCATGTTAAATTTATGAAATGATGGTTTGTTTGGGTTGATATAAGTCCTTAATAAATTCGGTTAGCTTGAATGGAGGATTAAAATGATTAGATTTCAATTTATGAGCTTAAGGACTAAATTATGAAAAGTTAAAATGTTAAGGGGAAATGGTAATTTTGCATAAATATGAAATATGGACTAAATTGAATACTAGAAGTATTAAATTGAATGAAATTGTCTATTTAGATCAAGATAAACCATGTACGGACATAGATCGAGGGAAAGCAAAAGCTTCGGATTAGCTCGATATAACCTTCACGCCCCTAGTTGCCAAGGTAAGTTTGTATAAATTGTTGTTGTATTAATACTATTTCAAATCGTATGTTATTATGTTGTTTATAATGTAAATTACACGATTAATGAATAAATCAATGCTATTGGAATTATCGAATCTTGGTTGAACCTTAGGAATTAGTAGGATACAAATGACATGTCATTAGGGATTTCTTGTTTCGGGTGTTGGTCTGAAATGTCCTACCTGTGACAGCCCTAAATTGACCCTAGTCGAAAAGTGGTTTCGAGACCACGAAACCGAGTCTTATAAATAATTAAAGGTTATATTCTGTGTTTATGATGTGCGTAAATGCTTGTGTGATAGTTCCATACTTTAATTTGGTCAGTGTATGTGAAATTTATTAGTAGGGACTTATGTGAGACAATTTAGAAATATGCTAGGCAAGTGTTCAAGTGGCCTATTAATATATGTGGGAAAGTGCTTGTCCTTGCATGTCAAATTAGCCAAATTAAAGCATAGTGGCCGGCCATGCTATGGGGGGAAACATGCCACAAACATGTTATGTTAGTGATGTATGTTAGGAAAAATAAAATAAGGAGCATGGTAATAAAATAATGAAAGGGAATATGATGAAAAAAAAGAAAGAAAGAATGTGTGTGATTGTTTCCCCCCCTCCCATTGCCGTGAGTTGAAGAAAAGAAAACAAAAAAAAAAGTGTTCATCCTTGAACATCTTTGGCCGAAAATTTTAAGAAGAAAGGAAGAAGAAAGGTTGAAGAGGTTTGGCCATGCATGTAACTAGGCTAAGGTATGTTTGATGTTGCTCCATGAGATTCATGTATATTTTAGTTGTTAGCTTGAGTCCTACCTAGCCCATGGTCTAAATCTTTGCTATGTGAGGGAGATGATACTCGGCCATGGGTGTTGTCTTCTTGGTGGATGCTAGATGTTGTGTTGGTGAGTTTTGTTGTTTCATGTTAAAGTTAGGTGAATGATGATGGATGAGTGTTTGAACCATAAAAAGAATTTGGCTACCTTGTTATGAACTAGGGCCGAATGTGAGTTGGTTGTGGTTGAATATTGCATGCTTGGTAGAATAGTGGATGAAAGTGCCGAATGTGGTCTTTGGTTTGGCACGAAGTGATAAATAAAGGTTTAAAAGATAGCTTAAGTTAATTGATACTCACTAATGAGTTCGAATGGAAGCTTTGTTAAGTGGGAAATGAGTGGCTGAGAGAGAGAATTATGGACTATTGCCGAATGTATGTTGGATTGATAGAGTCTCCAAATTGATTTTTTTATGTGTGTATGCATGACCGAATATAATCGGCCACATGAGTAAAGAAATGAGTTATTTGATATGTGGTAAAAGTTAAGTGTTAAACGAAATGGAAATGAAATCATATTGGAATATGTATACTCGACCACATGAATGAGTACATAGGTTGATGTGTATGTTCGGCCATAGGTAAACATATTGATGGCTTTATCTTGACTTAGAAAATTCGGCTAAGGTGAATATTGGCTAATATGTTGAGTTGATTCATGATTTCATATGTATGTGACTTTAGTGTCTAATGTATATTTATGAGCTAAGTACCTTGAGTTCCTCTTTTGATGCTCAAATGATTAAATCAATTTATTTGTTAAATTAAGCTCAAGAGCAAAGGGGAACTAAATCCGATAAAGGGAAGGAAAAAGTGGTCGAATAGCCATCGAAATCGTTCGACTACATCCGAGGTAAGTTTTCGAGCAATGAGACTTAGTTTATGATTTGATTAAGTCATAATGTATGTGCATAGAGATAGTGTCATAAAGCAAAGTAAACCATGCTGTTTGTATGTGGCTAGTGAGCCGAAAATGGGTTTGCTTAATACGCGACTTGTGTTTGAACTCTAATTATGAAAATGAAATATAGATGTGTCATGATTTATTGATATGTGCATGAATATTTGGATGATAACCGGCTAAGTCCCAAGGCATTTTATGCTAGTGACTAGTTCCGGCTAAGTCCCAAGGCATTTATGCTGAGTTATTACTTCCTGCTAAGTCCCAAGGCATTTGTGCGAGTTACTATATCCGGCTAAGTCCCAAGGCATTTGTACGAGTTATTACATCCGGCTAAGTCCCAAGGCATTTGTGCGAGTTACTATATCCGAGCTAAGTCCCAAGGCATTTGTACGAGTTACTATATCCGGCTAAGTCCCGAAGGCAATTGTGCGAGTTACTATATCCGGCTATGTCCCAAGGCATTGAGCGAGTAGCTATATCCGGTTAAATCAAGGTACTTGGCTTGGGAATGAGCGACCTTGCTGTAATAGTTTCAATTAATATGCTCTTAAAATCCCAAAGAATGAGGTATGTCTTGTATATGCATTGATTTAGTTGAGCCCTTACAATTAGTATTCGCTCGATCGATAAATGAGCTACCGCCTTTGGCTAAGTTGATCTTTTGTGTATGAATATAAGGGTTGGTGATGTGAAGTAAGTATGATATTGAGAATTTGTGCATATGAAATTATCTGTTTAGCCATATGAATGCTACACTTTAGTTGTGTCTAATTTTATGGCTCAAACTTACTAAGCATTAAATGCTTACTCGTTCTTTGAATCTCTTTTTATAGATTTTGGTTCGTCACCATCGAACTCGGGATTATTGAAGTCAAGTCGCCCACACTATCAAAACCCCTTTGGTACACTTTTGGTTGAACTTTGAAATGGCATGTATAGGACTACCTGCTTTGTTGTTGGTCATGGACCCTTTGGTTTTGTATAAATTTGGATAGCCATGCGAAAATGGCTTATATAAACTTTGAGCTTAGTATTATAATCGTCTTGTATGATGTTCATTAAGAGGTATGGAAATGTTTGGGAACGATTAGCCATTGGAATGGTTAATCATGATCATATTTTGTGCTATTCATGCAAAAGGGCTAGTTGAATCATGGAAACCATGTAATAGGTAAAGTCTACCTTAAAAATAGATGCTGATAGCAGCAGTGATGTGAATGTGAAAAATCACTAAAAATAGTAGGAATGGAATTAAATAGTGAATAAATTATGTAATCGAACCTTGATGAATCTATTTTCATAGAAAAGTAACGAAACGATCATATGAACAGTATATTATGAGATATTTAAGTTTTCGTGAGACAAGGCCAGAACGGTTTCTGGATTCCCTGTTCTGACTTTTGAAATTCATCATAAATTACCAGAGATAATTAGAAGTCATGCCTTATATGTATAGATTCCTTTTTGAGTCTAGTTTCATTAGAAACAAACGGCATCAGTATTGAAGCTCTGTACAAGGAGATATCCAAGTTGTAATGCACAAAGGTCAGTGTAGTCGAATCCTGAAACAGGGGAGATTTTAACTAATAAACTGTACTAATTTCCTTGACCAAAAATTCTAGAAAAAAAAATTGTAGATGGATATATGAGTCTAGTTTCAGGAAAAATTTACGAAACTGGTTTTCGAGTTTTGAAACTCAAGATATGATTTTTAAGGCGACAGTGATGCGGTAACCAGCTTGTCTGGAAATTTTTTAAATGGACTGTAAAAATAAGTGAATTTAGTCTGTGAACCCCTCGTGTCCGACTCCGGCAACGGTCTCGGGTATGGGGTGTTACACTACCGATGGTTGAGGTCCTGCATTTGTTGCTGATACTCCACAACTCATGTAAGCAGCATCGTGTAGCTTACATTCCGACCCACAACTTGTGTGAGCAAGCCCATTTTACAGCTCATGTGAGCAATGATGTAAAGGAAACTTTACGGTTATGTAAAGGCACACTTTGTGTGAGCTTTCCCGAGTATCCAATGTAATTCTAGATGGTTCAACGGGTATGAAAAGGAAATGGTGATATAAATTATGTGAATACATGTGTAAGTTACTTGTTATGGATAACTTCATTTGAACCATGTACAAATGTACTAACTTGTGAAGTTTGTGATGTGTTATAGGAATTATGGCAAGCTTATGGTTTAGTTGGTATTACACTTATGCAAACAAAATGGTAAGTTGTATTTAAGTTATACGAGCTTACTAAGCAATACTTGCTTACGTAGTTTCTTTCTTATGTTTTATAGATTATCAAAAACTCAATCCGTTTGGAAGCTTGTTAGAGATCTATCACACTATCCAACATAAATATCGGTAGTTTTTGAATGTTTTGTCCAAGGTTATAATGGCATGTATAGGTGAATTTGTAATGGTATTTAATTGAATGTTTAGTTGATGATTTGGTATGTATAAGTTGTGGAAGTTAGCTTGGTTGGTACCATTTGATACCTTGCTAGATTATGTCATTTTGGTAAACTTATGATGCATGCTTGGAATGACTTCTATGGTATATTTGAAATGGTATAGTAATGGTCAAGTTATTGTATGTTTAGGTAAGTGGTGATGAATGCATTTGAGGTGCCTTTGAATGGTAAATTGGTTAGTTGTGTTGGGACTTTGAAATGGTATTTTGATTATGTTTAGGTGATGTTCAAGTCCTTTTCGATGTGTGCATGATTGGTTTGAAGGGTTAAGCATGATATGGTAGTGAAATGGTTGATTCTATGTGAAGTTTAAGTCCACACTACCCAAGACACGTGCGTGTGACACACTGCTTGGTGACACGGTCATGTGTCATCTGAGAGTTCCTTTGCTTGAAAGTTAATGAGGTACATGGCCTAACACACGGCCTGGCACACGGGCATATGTTGCAACTCAGAGAGTTACACAAATGGGACACATTCGTGTGTCCCTAGTTTAAAGGTTACATAGCCTAAGACACGGGCGTGTGTCTCAGCTGTGTGAGGCACACGGCCGTGTGACCCCTTTTTCCAAAATTTTATGACTTTTTCCTAAAACTTTCAAATAATTTCAAATTGGTCCCGATTCATTTCTATGATATTTTTTACGGCCCCGAGGGCCCGATTTAGGGATGGTATGTATATGTATGATTGGTTTATGAATTGTTCATGCTATTGAATGAAGTTAAGTTTAAATGTTTTCGATTGTATGGTAATGCTCTGTAATCCTAATCTGGCGACAGATATGGGTTAGAGGTGTTACAACAAAAGAATAATTAGGTACATGTCCCAATGGCTTAGCGGACGTTGCGCGAGTATGCCCTAACTCCCTTAGTTGTAGTGCATGGAAGCATTGAGCGGCCGACAATCAACACAAATAATTCAAGCTAAAGGCGACCACAATCTAGATGATTCAAAACACATTGAAGTTAAAAGGGAACATGGTTGAAGATCCGAATCAACATTTGAAGTGGTTCCTTCAACTATATGATACCTTCAAGTATAACGCAGTATCCGAAGATACTATACGTCTTCGATTATTCCTTTTCTCACTATGCAATAGCGTAGCCAATTGGTTAGACTCATTAGAACCAGGTTCCGTTACAACATGGAACAATCTAGCAGAAAAATTTCTCTACAATTTTTCTCGATTAGTCGAACATTTAGTTGAGGCGAGAAATTGTCAATTTTAAACAATTTTAAGGTGAATCCCTGTACGAGGCGTGGAAGCATTTTAAGATGATGTTAAGGAAATTCCTACATTATGGACTACAAGCGTCGCTCCAGATACAAATATTCTATAATAGTGTTGACAGACATGTAACACCCCAAACCCGGCCTGGAAGTTTGGCTCGAATCTGGCGTGTCACACTAAAGTGTTTTTCGAAAACCATGTTTCCATTAAAAACCCTTCTTAATAATTAAAAACTTATACCCTTTTTAAACCTTGTTAGAAAACCTCAGCTGAATAACATTCTTAACAACTTTGTAAAAATATTCGTAATTGTGGAAGTTTAATTTAAAAACAATTGCGGATACGTGATGTTTTGAACAATAGTAGTTGCTTTGGAAAACCGTGTTCTAATACTAGCAATTATAAGAACAATAAATAAAATTCCAAATTTGAAATCCAGAAAATTACAACGGCTTTACTACAACCCACATAAAAACATTTAAAAGTAATAATCAAAACTGTAACATAAACAATGTGTGTGGCTTCCTCCGAGCCCCTCGCAACTTCGATCCGTCTAAGGCTGGAAATTAGCTGAAAGGTTAATAAACGGGGTGAGTTTACAAAAACTCAGTGTGAAATCCCCTGCTATATAAAAGGAACAGTCAGTCATATAAAAAAAATTAAAAGTTGGCCCAAGCCCTACTTACAGTTTCAGTATCAATTAGGCCTTAGCCCATTATAACAAACAGTACCAGATGGGCCTTAGCCCATTACAGAATAAGAAACATTATTAGAACTAGAATCAAAATGAGAATCAGAATCAAAATTAGATTTAGGTAATGTAATCGAAATCGATGTCGTAATGTAATCGAACCGAATGTGAATGCAAACCCAACCCAATCCATTCGTATACACCCCCGTACCAACCTTACACCATGTGGGGAGACAACTCGACCCACCCATCTGCTATACACCACAGAATTTGCAGCGAGGATGCCAGATATTGTGACGAACTCAACAGAACAGATATATGTAGCAAGGCCACCAGATTGCAGTGAGGATGCCAGAACGATTCCTCCATCAATATAACCCGTATCCCATGCAACAGATATACATGTCATGGCATACAACATATAGAATCAGAATATCATGTCCATATTTGAATCAAACAATCACAGTCAAGTCATTCATATCACCAACATATATTCACAATCAAATCCGTCAACCACACAATCCAAGTCAGTCACTTGCCCACAAAGGCAAAACAGTCATTTAACGCCCTAGGGGTAAAATGGTAATTTTACCCCACAAGGGTATCTCGGTAATTCTACCTTACAGAAGTATTTCAGTAATTCTACCTTACAGGGGTATTTCAGTATTTCTACCCTACAAGGGTATTTTGGTAATTCTACGCCACAGGGGTATTTTAGTAATTCTACCCTACAGGGGTATTTCGGTATTTCTACCCTACAGGGGTATTTTGGTATTTCTACCCAACAAGGGTATTTTGGTAATTTTGTAAATCGAGGGTAAAACGATAATTCTGTAAATCAAGGGTACTTTGGTAATTTTACAAGTCGAGGGTATTTAAATAATTTTACAGGTCGAGGGTATTTCAATAATTTCACAAATCAGGGGTATTTTGGTAATTTTACAAAGTAGGTATATTTTGATAATTTTACAAACCAGGGGTATTTTGGTAATTTTACAAACTAAGGGTATTTTGGTAATTTTATAAACCAAGGGTATTTTAGTAATTTTACAAACCAGGGGTATTTTGGTAATTTTATAAACCAAGGGTATTTTGGTAATTTTACAAACTAGTGGTATTTTGGTGATTTTATAAACCAAGGGTATTTTAGTAATTTTACAAACCAGGGGTATTTTGTTAATTTTGTAAACCAAGGGTATTTTGGTAATTTTACAAACTAGGGGTATTTTGGTGATTTTATAAACCAAGGGTATTTTGGTAATTTGGTAAACTAAAGTATTCTAAACAGGGATAACAATACGATTGGGCCTAAAGCCCTTTCTCCGCCCAAATGGGCCCACACGCTCGTGTCGCCCTTTTAGCCCAAATCTAGCCACAGATATGAGATTCACCTAGCCTAGTCCAATATTTACTACACAATCAAACAAATTATCCAATTGGGCCTGTAGGCCCATTGAGCCCACATGGCCCCTTTCGACCCATCGCGGCCCAAAGTAGCCATCCTACAGCTAGAATAGTGAGAAATACACACCTGATAGGAGACTGGAGTTAATCCACGCTCCGAGCACTCTTAGCCGAAGCCCAACCCAAAAGAGCACGCCATAAAGCGAAAGGGATCAGCCAAGAAAGGTACCTTTACTCTCCTCATGGTTCTCTCTATTTAAAGCTAGCTTCGCATCCACTCTTATGTTAGCTTCCCGATGTGGGATCTCTCCATCATCAGAGTTTAAATTCAACACCAACTCTTGCCGCCACCTGTTAGCAAAATAAATGCTCTTTGATTGCCATAAGTTTCGAACCCTGGACCTCCTTGCCACCTCTATGACGCAACCTTCCTGCCTCTTATGTGGCGCTACTTTGCCACTAGACCAGAAGGCTTTTTGTGGCACAATTTCCCCAACAATATTCTTAAGGCCTACCTACTACACCTAGGGTTTGATTCACCTTAAACCAAAATTTTTGCTAGAGTCTAGATTTGAACCCAGGACTTCTCCAACACTTCTTAGCACACTTAACCACTAAAACAAGCCTTCATTAACGAAATTTACACGCACAACAAAATATTATAAGCTACCTTCAATCGCTCCCATGCTCAAGGCCCAAAACTTCTAGGCCCAAATTCAGTGTGTTACAAGACATATTAAATCGAATTTAAACAGAGCATCCAACGGATCTCTTATGTTCTATAAATATGAAAGAGCTTATAAAATCATTAATGATATGACCATGAATTCATATATATGTCCTAATGAAAGATTCATGTACCAATCCAAGCCACCAATATGTAAAGGAAGAGACAACAATGTCTGATTCCAATAAATACTAGAAAAGCTTAACCGCTTAGAAACACCCGTCAAGCAGACAAGAATGGAGCCGCATTTGGAGAACCAACCAGAAGAGGCAAAGTACATAAATAATAGGGGTCGAGATTCTTACTACAATACCTACAATCCCTATTGGAGGGATCATCTGAACTTTAAATGGGGAGGTAACCACTGAGGTGAAAATCAAGCACAAACCCGACCAAACCTTCCTTACTAAGGAGGTGCAAATGAAGATGCATCCAAAAAAGAAGATGCAGGCACGTACGAAGGGGCAGCGAATGTTGTTGGTGAATCTGGATTTGACCCTGAACTAATTCGACAATCCAGGCCATATGGTCAACGTTGCTGACGTATGCACGTCTGGGGCTCCCTCAAGTGCATATCAAGATTCAATTGAGCTTCCAAAAGCACCCATAACTCGAGCTTGTACTAAGTATTTCCTAGAAGTTGTTTTAGCTTCTAATAAAAAACCTTGGTTTGAAACAAGGGAAAATGCCCACAAAATCAGCTCGAAGCAACTATCCAAAGAACCCGTGCATTGTTGGCAAGCTGATCCTAGCTCATTTCCAGCTCCTCGAGCTCCATCTAGCTCAACTCAGCTTATTTGAGCTCGTTTCAGCTCGTTTGAGCTCAACTGATCTTACTTTTAGCTCGTTCTTTATTTCAATAAATTATCTAAGTTTTAGTTTTATACTAATTAGTTTGCTACAGCTCAATAACGAAAATCCTAGCTCAAATAAGTTCATTAAATGTTTTCATTTAGATTGAGCTAGCTGAATTAATAAGCTAGCTAATTATAATTTAGTTTGCTCTAATTAGTTAAGTTGTTATTTAAGTTGTTAATTGCTGTTTAATTATGATTAAATGATATAATTAAATGTGTTCATGTCTTTGTAGGAGCAGTCGTTTATGGAGGTACATTAAAAGCTAGGTGCATGTACGAACAAGTTCAATGCATTGGGAAATTCATGCATGTTTCGGTTCAATGTTTGGAGGAATTAAGTTCATGTTCATGGACGGCTTGGATACATGTATATGGATTAATGGCATACATTCCCACTTGGATGATACAATGAATCCATGAAGATACATTCAATTTGGACGTCACACATGCATGAATGGAAAGCATTTAATGAATGTTCATGTACGGCCAGATTCAAGTCCCCTTTCTAGTTCCATGCATGGCCAAATGTATGTGGATGAACCATTGGTGTTCCTAAGTGCTTATTCGGCCAAAGGGTAGCTGCAAATTAATTTCTAAATTCAATTCATGAATGAAGCCTAAGAGAAGATGCATGGACAGCAAGCTACAACGAATGGGAGAATGCATCTAGTTCTTGATACATGAATCGTTTGCTGCCCAAATAACTTCCCTAGGTGACTGTTTGGCCAAAAGACACTTCTTTAATGCTCTAATCAATCCATGGATGAATTTAGACAAGCTATTGAGCTGCCATTCATTCACATTCATCCAAGTCAATTTTGCTTAACCATGAAGCTGCCCATTGAAGCTCCAATCAGTCGAATGTGGACTTAACCTTTTAATGATTTATTCTAGAATATTCTAGTGCATTCTTAGCTAAATTACTTAGCCTTTAAGCTAGATAACTTGACCATTCGGCTATCACTGTTAGACTATAAATAGTTTGTTTATTTCTTTGTAAAAGGACTTTTGCCAATTTGTTAATGAACATTGTTCTTGTGAGGTTGCTTCCTCTCATATCTCGTACAAGTTTCGAAAGACTTATCTAGTTTGTGCTAGTGGCGTCAATTGACCTTGTATGAACTTATCATCAATCTTGGTGTGGCGTTCACCTATCCTTCTATCCATCTTTCCACCTTAACAATATAGGAACTGGGGTGACACTTTTTACTGTTGAATCATTCTTGACATTAAGTTCACTATTCCATCCCCACCTTACATTATCTCTTTCTTATTGTTTCAAAACCGAACCATCCCCTCGACATCCCTTTCTTATTTCCTTAGCCAAACCTATCACTACCTTTTTGCATATCTTTGAAAACCTTCCGCTAATTCAATCTTATTCTTTCAATTCTATTTCCGAGATCGAGGCACGAACGACCCTTCTTGTCTACAATCGGGCAACTACGTGAATTCGACTCAATCCCCTGAGCCGGATCATATCAGTCGCCAACTTGGATGATCCCCAACTGAGTTAACTGTATTTTTTGAAGTCGACCAAATGTAGTAGCCACCTTAAGTCTACCAAATTTTGAGATTTATCGGGCATTAGAAGGCCCTCAATTAACCTTAGGATGAATTCCCGGTCGTATAGTTCTTTTTCAAGGGAAATTTCGTGCTTATCAAGTGCACAAAAATTATCTTCCAACCATTTGATATATATCTGGCCACCCTGAAACCTGTTCAACACCTTCCCTAATAGTGCATCGTAAAGGTCCTCCCTATCAGAAATGATCACTAGCCTCATAACAACTCCCCGATCTATCCGTAATACCATTTGTAAATACATGTTCTCAAGTGTGATCGTGCACTCACCGCATGGAAGATGGAATATGTGTCTCAGGTCTCCGCCTTTCTACCAATGCGTTGATAAATGTGGTGTAACAGTTCGGCTTAGACCCTAGTCAGAATAGTGGTTTCGAGACTACAAATCCGAGTCAAAAAAATATTTAAATATTATTTTCTGTGATTATAATATGTGAATTGACATGTGTGAAAGTTTGTATAAAAATTTAATCGTTTGTGTGCTTAATTTGATAAAGGGACCTAATCGCGTAAAATGTAAAAGAAGCCTTCTACTTGTTAAAGTGCTAATTTGCTATGTTTTATTAAATGTGGGGTCCTTATATTGTTATTTAACCATTAGCTTAATGGATGGACATACCTGGCCTTATGTTTATTGATTAAATGGTTTTATAACAAATGGTAAAATTGGTATTTAGTTAATATGATAATTAAAATAAAATAAAAAAGCCTAAAATTTGGTTCATTATCCATCATATGGCTGATTACATCAAAGAAAAGAAAAGAAAAAGAGTTATTTAGGGTTTGGCACTTCTAATGTAACACCCCGAACCCGAGACCATCGCCGGTGTTGGACGCGAGGGGTTAACGAGCCAAGTCCTCTTAAAGCACCGACCAATTTGGCATTTCCAGACAGGCTGGAAAACTGCGTCACTGTCGCCTTAAAAATCATATCTCGAGTTTCAAAACTCGGAAACTGATTCCGTAAATTTTCCCTGAATTTAGACTCATATATCCTTCCATGTATTTATTTCTAGAATTTTTGGTCAGGCCAATTGGTACAGTTTATTAGTTAAAGTCACCCATGTTATAGGGATCGACTGCTCTGACCTTCGCGCGTTACAACTTGAATATCTCTCTGTACAGGGCTTTAATACTGGTGCCGTTTGTTTCTAATGAAACTAGACTCAAAATGGAATCTGAAAATATAAGGCATGACTTCTAATTCTTTCTGGATAATTTATAGTAAATTTTTAAAGTCGCGACAGGGGACCCAGAAACCGTTCTGGCCCTATCTCACGATAACTTTAATATCTCTTAACAAGTAACTCCTATGACCGTTTCGTTTCTTCCATATGAAAGTAGACTCATCAAGGTTCATTTACATAACTTATTCACTATTTAATACCATTCCTACAAATTTTGGTGATTTTTCAAAACCACACCACTGCTGCTGCCAGCATCTGTTTTCAAGGTAACCTTTACCTATTTCATGATTTCCACGATTCAATTGCCCTCTTTGCATACATAGCACAAAGTGTGATCATGATTAACCATTCCAATGGCTAATCTTCTCAAAACAATTCCATACCCCATAATGATCAACATACAACGATTATAGTATCATACCAAAAACGTATATAAGCCATTTTCGCATGGCTATCCAAGTTTACACAAAACCGAAAGGTACATGACCTTCAACAATAGGGTAGTCCTATACATGCCATTTCAAAGTTCAACCAAAATTATACCAAAATGGAGGCTTTAATAGTGTAGATGACTTCGACTTTAATGATCCCGAATCCGATCGCTAACGAGCAAAATCTATAAAACAGAGAGCCAAAGCAACGGGGTAAGCATTTTTATGCTTAGTAAGTCTCAAGCAATAAAATCAGCTTTAACTAAAGCATTACATTCACATAGCCAAATGAATCATTTCATTAATACACATTCACATAATCATACTTACTTCACACTTCATCATTATATACTTTCACAAGATATCAACCAATTCAATAGCTGAAAACTCGTTAGTCGATTGAGCGAATGTTACTCAAACATATCGACTTTTCCAATGCACATATAAACATACCTTATCCTTTGGGCTTTTCGAGCGTACTAATTAAATTTATTACAGCAACCAATGCTCACCTCCAGCCCAAGCTTCTTCGGAAAACAACCGGATATAACCACATGCACGAATGCCTTCGGGTCTTAGCCCGGATAGAACGACTTGCACAAATGCCTTCGGGTATTAGCCCGGATTTAACAACTTGCACGAATGCCTTCGGGTCTTAGCCCGGATGTAGTCACTAGCACAATTGCCTTCGGTTCTTAACCCGGATATAATTACTAGCATAAATGTCTTCGGGACTTAGCCCGGATATCATTCAATTGCTCATACACACACATACATCAATAATCATTACACATCCATGTTTCATTTTCGTTACTAAGGCTCAAACACAAACATATCACTAGCATAATCGCCTTCGGTACTTAGCCCGGGTATCATTCAAATACTCATACACACATAAATCAATAATCATTACACATCCATATTTCATTTCACATAATTCGAGTAGGGTCATTTCTTGAGGACTTACCTCGGATGTTGTCGAACGGCTTCAACGGCTATTCGATCACTTTTTCCTTCCCTTTATCGGATTTAGCTCCTTTTGCTCTTGAGCTTAACGAATACAAGTAGAAGTATTCAATATTTCTATCAATAATGTTTACTAGTCAATCACATTCGGCATCTCATATCATCTCACTTTATTATAATTTATCATTCAACCTTTGAACCAAAACGCCATTATATGGCCACATATACATACATCCATATATTTAGGCTCAAGAATTTTAACATAACATCAAGTGCTCAAATTACTCATGTGGCCGATTATACATGGTCATAAATACACAAAATCAAAAATAATTTCAAGGTTTTCACACTATACATGTACTAGGCCGAATGTACATGCAAATTTCACAACATTCTTCAACAAATTTCTTCTTTAAACAAACATATTTATCACTTTCTTCATAATCAAAATATCATGTGCAAACATATATACACATATAGGTGCAAGGTCAATTTCAAGGTGTCCATAACCATCCAAAACACAAATTTTAACTAACATGCAAGAAGCATAAACCATGCTCATGAATGCATCATGGCCGAATACATCACAATCATGCCCCTTTCAACTTCGGTCATGGTTAAACAAAAAAACTCAATGTCTTACTTAAGATTGCTACAAAGAAATTTCAAGAGTAGTCAATCCATCATTGCATGCATCATTAGCAAGCTTCACATTTAGCATGCAATGGCTTTAACCCAATAACAACCTTGGCCAAATACCATTTCCATGGCATAACAAGGATTTGAACCATGGCTAACATGAACATCAAGTTAGCAACTAAAACATGCATGAATCTCATGACACAACCTCATACATACCTTAATCTTGATGCAAGTTTAGCCAAATCTCCTTCTAGATCTCTTCTAAACAAAGAAAATGAAGCAAAAATCTCTTCTTCCTCTTAGGAATTTCGCCAAAGGAAGGAGGGAAAAGATGAACAATTTTTTATTTTTCTTTCTTAGTTACACGGCAATGGGGAATGCTACACTCTCACACACATTTTTTTTTATTTCTCTTCCCACATCTAATTATTTTATCACTTAATACATCATGCATTAACAAAACATGTCATAACATGTTTTCTTTGCCCATAATTCCTTGCCATGGCCGGCCACCACCTATAAAAAGGGGAATTTGACATGCAAGTCCATTGTTTTGCATGCATGCTTTAATTAGTCATCACACAATTCCCTATCGTACTTTCAAAGTTCACTACTAAGTCCTTTCTAGTGAAATTCACCTTTATAACACTAAATCAATCACCAAAAAATGTCACACATGAGCACACACATATTATAGGCATCAAAATAAATTTTAAATTATTTTTATGCCTCGGTTTTGTGGTACCGAAACCACATTCCGACTAGGGTCAATTTTGGGCTGTCACATCTAATCTTTGATTAAGGTATGTTTTTGATCGGTTTTTGATAATTTCTACGTTTTTGTGATTGTTGCTTAGTGCTCTATCAAGCCCAAGTCTCAATTTTTGATTTTGTTGATGATTTTGAAATATGCCATTGATTAAATTGTGAGCTTTGTGATGTTAGTTGTTGGAAAATAAAATATATGTGTTGCATTGATATACTTTATATTTGAATTTTTGATGAATTTGAGTAATTTGGACTAAATTGTGAAATTTGTAAATTGAGGTGCTAAAATGTGAAATAAATGAAACATGCGGGCTTATATGAACACTACGAGAATTCGGCCTAACATGGGTATATGCAAATTTTGTGTATTTTGCGATTTTTGTGATTAGGGATTAAATTGTCAAAATGTGAAAATATTAGGGCTAAATTGTAAAATGCCCTAAATATGTGTTTGTGGATTGATTTGAATGATTTGGTGAATAAAAGAGTTAAATTTAAATTTATATAGATCAGGAACTAAAGAAAACGAAATTAGATCTGGAAAAGTCGAAAGTCGTGGAGTAGTCGATTCCGTCTATCCAAATCTATACGAGGTAAGTCTATAAACAAATAAATGTGTTTTGAATTGAATTACTATCGATTATATGCTATTGAAATATGATGAATGAATATATGAGTTGAGAAAAATGAGACATCCGAAAAAGTATCGACAAAGTTCCGACGTCCGAAAAGCCTTGTACGAACCATAGGAATAGTTAGGATACATGTAACACCCCAAACCCGGCCTGGAAGTTTGGCTCAAATCTGTCGTGTCACATTGAAGTGTTTTTTGAAAACCATGTTTCCATTAAAAACCCTTCTTAATAATTAACAACTTATACCCTTTTTAAACCTTGTTAGAAAACCTCAGCTAAATAACATTCTTAACAACTTTGTAAAAATCCTGGTAGTTGCGAAAGCTTAATTTAAAAACAATTGCGGATACGTCATGTTTTGAACAACAGTAGTTGCTTTGGAAAACCGTGTTCTAATATTAGTAATTATAAGAACAATAAATAAAATTCCAAATTTGAAATCCAGAAAATTACAACGGCTTTACTACAACCCACATAAAACATTTAAAAGTAATAATCAAAACTATAAAATAAAAAAGTGTGTGTGGCTTCCTCCGAGCCCCTCGCAGCTCCGATTCGTCTAAGGCTGGAAATTACCTGAAAGGCTAATAAACAGGGTGAGTTTACGAAAACTCAGTATGAAATCCCCTACTATAAAAAGGAACAATCAATCATATAAAATAATTAAAAGTCTGGCCCCAACCTTACTTACAGTTTCAGTATCAATTGGGCCTTAGCCCACTATAACAGACAATACCAGATGGGCCTTAGCCCATTACAGAATAAGAAACATTATCAGAACTAGAATCAAAATGAGAATCGAAATCGAAATCGTGATGTAATCGTAATCGTAATCGAATTAGGTGACGAATTAGAATCGTAATCGATCGTGAATGTAATCAAAATCAGAATGTGAATGCAACCCCAACCCAATCTAGCCGTATACACCCCCATACCAACCTTACACCATGTGGGGAGACTACTCGACCCACCCAACCGCTACACACCACATAAATTGCAATGAGGTCATGGATATTGTGACGAAGTCACCAGATACTGATATTGCGGCTAGGCCACCAGAACAGATATATATAAATATGGCGAAGCCACCAAATTGCAGCGAGGCTACCAGATATTGTGACGAAGTCACCAGAACAGATATATGTGGCGAGGCCACCTGATTGCAAATGAGGTCGCCGTAACGCTTCCTCCATCAATATAACCCGTATCCCATACAATGATATACATGTCATGGCATACAACATACAGAATCAGAATATCATGCCCATATTTGAATCAAACAATCACAGTCAAGTCATTCATATCACCAATATATATTCACAATCAAATCCACAACCACACAAATCCAGTCACCACTTGCCCACAAGGGCAAAACAATCATTTAACACCCTAGGGGTAAAATGGTAATTTTATAAATCGAGGGTAAAACGGTAATTCTGTAAATCGAGGGTAAAACGGTAATTCTGTAAATCGAGGGTAAAATAGTAATTCGGTAAATCGAGGGTAAAATGGTAATTTTGTAAATCGAGGGTAAAATAGTAATTCTGTAAATCGAGGGTAAAATGGTAATTCTGTAAATCGAGGGTACTTTGGTAATTTTACAAACTAGGGGTATTTTGGTAATTTTACAAACTAGGGGTATTTTGGTAATTTTATAAACCAATGGTATTTTGGTAATTCTACCCTACAGGGGCATTTCAGTAATTCTACCCTACAAGAGTATTTCAGTAATGCTAGCCTACAGATATGAGATTCACGTAGTCCAACCCAATATTTACTACACAATCAAACAACTTATCCACTTGAGCCCGTAGGCCCATTAGGCCCACATGGCCCCTTTCGACCCATCGCGGCCCGAAGTAGCCATCCTACAGCTAGAGTATTAAGAAATACACACCTGATAGGAGACTGGAGTTAATCCGCGCTCCGAGCACTCTTAGCCGACGCCCAACCCAAACGAGCACGTCATAAAGTGAAAGGGATCAGCCAAGAAAGGTACCTTTACTCTCCTCATGGTTCTCTCTATTTAAAGCCAGCTCTCCTTCTACTCTTATGTTAGCTTCCCGATGTGGGATCCCTCCATCACCAGAGTTTAAAACCAACACCAACCCTTACCGTCCCAACATAGCAAAATAAATGCTCTTTTATTGCCATGAGTTTAGAACCCTAGACCTCCTTGCCAACTCTATGACGCCACATTCCTGCCTCTTATGTGGCGCTACTTTGCCACTAGACTACAAGGCTTTTTGTGGCACAATTTCCCCAACAATATTCTTAAGGCCTACCTACTACACCCAAGGTTTGATTCACCTTAAACCAAAATTTTTGCTAGAGTCTAGATTTGAACCCAAGACTTCTCCAACACTTCTCAGCACACTTAACCACTAAAACAAGCCTTCATTAATGAAATTTACATGCACAACAAAATATTATAAGCTGCCTTCAACCGCTCCCATGCTCAAGGCCCAAAACTTTTAGGCCCAAATTCAGGGTGTTACAACTCTACCTCCCTTAAAGAAATTTCGTCCCCGAAATTTCCATCTAACAGGGTAGTCGTGTAACATCTACCCATTACGCTACTGCTGTGCACTCTGATCCTACTATCACTATCACACTTCAACTAGAACTTGAAACATCTCATACATACAACACTTATTCAATGAAGCAGACACATATTTATCACACATATATACAATTTCTATATCCAAACATCACATCCACATAAAATAAATACCAAATTTCAATTCAGACCAATATCTAAAGAATCCACAATATTTCAATTTCTAAACAGACAAAAGTATTCAGAAGACTTACGGATTCGGTGCCGGAGACTCGGTGTGCCACACTTTTTAAGAGAAATACTTCAAACTGACCACGTGGTTGAAAGTAATTTTCTGAAATTCAACCTTTGAAAACCCAATCCACAGCCGAGTTGTTGCAACTTGTTCTGATACCACTAAATGTAACACCCCAAACCCGGCCTGGAAGTTTGGCTCAAATCTGGCGTGTCACATTGAAGTGTTTTTCGAAAACCATGTTTCCATTAAAAACCCTTCTTAATAATTAAAAACTTATACCCTTTTTAAACCTTGTTAGAAAACCTCAGCTAAATAACATTCTTAACAAATTTGTAAAAATCTTGGTAGTTGCGAAAGCTTAATTTAAAAACAATTGCGGATACGTGATGTTTTGAACAACAGTAGTTGCTTTGGAAAACCGTGTTCTAATACTAGTAATTATAAGAACAATAAATAAAATTCCAAATTTGAAATCCAAAAAATTACAACGGCTTTACTACAACCCACATAAAACATTTAAAAGTAATAATCAAAACTATAAAATAAAAAAGTGTGTGTGGCTTCCTTCGAGCCCCTCGCAGCTCTGATCCGTCTAAGGCTGGAAATTACCTAAAAGGCTAATAAACAGGGTGAGTTTACGAAAACCCAGTGTGAAATCCCCTACTATAAAAAGGAACAGTCAGTCATATAAAAGAATTAAAAGTCTGGCCCCAGCCTTACTTACAGTTTCAGTATCAATTGGGCCTTAGCCCATTATAACAGACAGTACCAGACGGGCCTTAGCCTATTATAGAATAAGAAACATTATCAGAACTAGAATCAAAATGAGAATGAGAATCAGAATCAAGTGACAAAATCAGAATCAGAATTAGAATTAGAATCAGTATCAGGTAATAGAATCAAAATCAGAATGTGAATGCAATCCCAACCCAATCTAGTCGTATACACCCCCGTACCAACCTTACACCATATGGGGAGACTACTCACCCACCCAACCGCTACACACCACAGAAATTGCAGTGAGGCTGCCAGATAATGTGACGAAGTCACCTGATACAGATATTGCGGCTAGGCCACCAGAACAGATATATATATATATGTGGCGAAGCCACTAGATTGCAGCGAGGCTGCCATATATTGTGACGAAGTCACCAGAACAGATATATGTGGCGAGGCCACCAGATTGCAGTGAGGCTGCCAGAACGCTTCCTCCATCAATATAACCCGTATCCCATGCAACAGATATACATGTCATGGCATACAACATACAGAATCAGAATATCATGCCCATATTTGAATCAAACAGTCACAGTCAAGTCATTCATATCACCAACATATATTCACAATCAAATCCGTCAACCACACAGTCCAAGTCAGTCACTTGCCCACAAGGGCAAAATAATCATTTAACACCCAAGGGGTAAAATGGTAATTTTATAAATCGAGGATAAAACGGTAATTCTGTAAATCGAGGGTAAAACGGTAATTCTGTAAATCGAGGGTAAAATGGTAATTCTGTAAATCGAGGGTAAAACAATAATTTTGTAAATCGAGGGTAAAACGGTAATTTTGTAAATCGATGGTAAAATAGTAATTTTGTAAATCGAGGGTAAAACGGTAATTCTATAAATCGAGGGTAAAACGATAATTTTGTAAATCGAGGGTAAAACAGTAATTCTGTAAATCGAGGGTACTTTGGTAATTTTACAAACTAGGGTAAAACAGTAATTCTTTAATTACTTAATTTATCAGCTTCTAACTCAACTCCCACAATTTATGGTGATTTTCCAAAGTCATTTTACTGCTGCTGCCCCAAACAGATTATTACTAATTCACTCTTTCACACATCCTTTGCATACATATTATTTAAACATGTGTATCACCAATCAATTTCATTATATATATATCTATAATTTCACTTAAGCATAATATCAATACAACACATTGTGCTCAAATCATTATTCAAGTTCAAATTCGGCTAACACACATATAAACACTAGCAACTAAATATTAACATTTGCATTTCACCATAATAGCCATTTGCCACTAAGAATTTAAGCCACTACTTAATCTTCAAATCATCTAAATACATGGTAATTAATACCTATACATCGTACCGAAATTGTTAATCCTCATAGTCCTTAACCGATTGTTAGCAACTCAAGCCACAATATTATTTCTTAAGATACCTACAATAACCACATTCGGCATCTCCCTAAAACACATTCTAACCTTTACCTTCAAGTTAAAAGCAATTTAACAACTCATCATTCTCAACATTACTATTTAATAAAGAAAAAAATATATATATATACTAAGAGTTCTAGCTTCTTGACCGAATTTCAAACCCCCAAATAACCCAAATTTAATATGACAGCCCTAAAGTGACCCTAGTCGGAAAACGGTTTCGGGACCGCTAAACCGAGTCACCAAATTATTTGAATATGATATTTATTGTCTAAAATATGTGAATATGAATGTGTGAAAGTTTTAAGCTTCGATTTAGTAAATTGCATGTGAATTTAGTCAATAGGACTTATGTGTGACACTTTTGAAATGTGATAGGTTAATCTATAAGGATCAATTAGTTCATGAAATCAAAAGGGTGGACTTGCATGTCAATTTCCCCACCCCTAATTAGTAGTGGCCGGCCATGAGCATGAGGGTGGACAAAATGTTATGGCTAAAACATGTCATAAACATGTTGGGTTAATGCTTTATGTCAGGAATAATAAAATAAAGAACATGGGCAATAAAATATTAGTGTTAGTATTAGGAGAAACAAAAAAAAAAAAGAAAAAATGTGTGTGGTTGTTCCCCCATTGTGCCGTACCTAGAAGAAAAAAAAAGAAGGCTTCATCCTCCTTGTTCTTCTTGACCGAAAATCAAAGGAAGAAGAAAGGAGTCTTCTTGCTTCATGTTCGGTTGGTTGGTGTTTTAGGAGGAGGTATGTTTGATGTTGTTCCATGAGATTCATGCATGTTGTTAGTTGTTAGAGTTCTACCTAGCCCATGTTTTAAATCTTTGCTATGTGATGAAGATGAGCTAAGTTTCGGCTAAGGTGGATTTGTGTTGATGTCACTTGCATGCTAAATGTGAAGCTTTGTAATGATACATGTGATGGTGGATTGATGACTCTTGGATTTTCTTTTTAGCATTCTTGAGTTAGGCCTTAAGTTCTTTGTTTAACCCATGACCAAAATTTAAGTGGTATGGTGTCTTGATGCATTCGGCCATGTTAGGAAATAGAAGAGAAGCATGGTTGTTGATCATGTTATTTGGATGAAAATGGTAGTAAGGTGAAGTGCAAATGTTAGTATTTGATCTCTAGAGTATATATGTGTATTAGCCGAGTTTTGAACTTAAAACGAATTGGTATTTAGTCAATACAAGTAACCATAATTGTAGAATGTAATAAGTGTTTCAATCGGCCTCAACATAGACATGCATATTCAGCCATAGAAAGAAGATTGGTGTTGCATGTATTTGGTTAGAGGCAAGCACATTGATGCTTTTATTTTGGCTTAGACAATCGGCTAAAAGGGAGTGTGGGTTAATATGTTGAGTTGATTCATGATTTCATATGTATGTGACTTTAATGTCTAATGTATATATATGGGATAAGTACTTTGAGTTCCTCTTTTCGATGCTCAAATGATTAAATCAATTTATTTGTTAAATTAAGCTCAAGAGCAAAGGGGAACTAAATCCGATAAAGGGAAGGAAAAAGTGATCGAATAGCCGCCGAAATCGTTCGACCACATCCGAGGTAAGTTTTAAGTGATTAAACGTTGAGTAAATTCAATCATAATAGGACATAATGAGTTGATTTAATAAGATATGATGTGGCCATGATATGTCTTAAACTCAAATGGTAAGTTCATAAGTGTTTGGACTTGGAAATTTAAGAGCAAATTGTAATAATTTGCTTTGGACAGCAGCAGTAACGTGATTTTAGAAAATCACTATAAATTGTTGGTGTGGAATTATAGGCTGAATAAAATATGTAATCAAAGCTTAGTTAGTCTAGTTTCTTATAAAAGAGACCGTGTAAGCAAAGAAATTTCCTATAAAGAGATATTTAAAGTTGTGCGGGACAGTGTCAGCATGACTCCAAAATCCCCTGTTCTGTTTTTAGAAAATCATTATAATTTGTACAAAAATGGTTATAAGATAAAATTTATATTCTTAGACTCCTTAATGAGTCTAGTTTCAAATGAAATCAAATAGAACACATTTTGAATTCTGTACAATGAAAAATTTGATTCGTAGTGAAGAGTGGTCAGATTAGTCAAACAATGAAATAGGGGAAACTTTAAGAAAAATTTGGTATTGATTAGCCAAACCTAAAATTCTGGAAATTTTATGGATGGAAGATATACGAGTCTATATTCAGGGAAAATTAACGGCAAGTGATTTGGAGTTTTGTAGCTCCAGTTATAACTAATTTAGTGACTATTGCTCAGGAAAACAGCTCGTAGTGGATATGTGATTTTGTTGTGAACATGGATAAAACTTGTTTTAGTTGCTCATAAGCTATTGATTAAACCCATACGTGAATTCTAAATCGTGATATTGCAAAATGATATATGAGTGTTAGATGGATCTTTGATATTAAAATTTGTGAAATTGTAAGTTTATGAGTATTCGAATATGAAATGATAGTATGGCGTGAAATTGAATTATTCATTGGAAAATGATTGATGTAGATTCGGCCAAGACAAAGTGTATACATGATAGTATATGTGGTATGTGAAGTATATTTGGATAATTGTGATGTGGATACATGAAAATTTATATTTTGATTTAGGATTTTATGTGATGAATGTGAATGTGTATATATGAGATAAGGCCGAATGGCCAATGTGGTGAATATGAACATGCATATATGTGGTAAAGCCGAATGGCTAATGTGAAATATGTATGAGAAATGTATATGTGGTAAAGCCGAATGGCTAATGTGAAATATGTATGAGAAATGTATAGAATAGACTAGTGGCGGAAGAATATTTTTGGTTAATGTATATAAGCCATGCGAAAATGGCATCTTTTGAATGTTTACTTAGTGAAGTTTAAATTTTACATCTGGTTGTGCTTAGTACTTATTTAAATGAACGATCTTCATTTCAAGAAAAAGTTCAAAATTTTACTGTTCTGACATGAGTTACAAGTCCGGTAATGCCCCTTACCTATTCTGGCGACGGTGACGGGATAGGGGTGTTACATTTAAAACATGGAATAGGTAGCATTCAAACCAATCATCCAAACTATGCATAATTTTTCAAGAATTTCTTAGTACTTACTTCATTATAGCCATCACCTAAGCTGAAAATTTAAGCAAAAATTTCCTTCTTCTTCACTTCAAGCTACGGCAATGGAGGAGTTAAAATGGATTCACTTTGGTTTGCCCTCCCACTAACACTTTATCTTATTTTCTTATTTATTTTGTGTATTAAAATGCTAATATAAAACACATATAATATATATTAATCAATATCATGGCCGGCCACTAAAAAAAATGGCTAATTTGACATGCAAGTCCACCTTTTTGACAACATGCATTAATAGACCACTTTACAATTTAGCTATCACATTTCACAATTGTCTCATATAAGTCCTATTTAATAAATTTCACATTCAAATAACAAAATTAAGGTATGTATCTTTCACACATGCATGTTCACATACAATAAGCATAAAATATAATGGTTAATTATTTTTATGACTCGGTTTTGTGGTCCCGAAACCACTTTTCGACTAGGGTCAAATTAGGGCTGTCACAACTCTCCCCCACTTAAGGAATTTTCGTCCCCGAAAATCTTACCAGTGAATAGATTTGGGTATCGTTCTTTCATAGAGTTCTCGGTTTCCCAAGTAGCTTCTTCGATCCCGTGTTTGAGCCATAACACCTTTACTAACGGAACCTTTTTGTTTCGCAACTCTTTCACCTCGCGAGCTAGGATACGAATCGGTTCTTCTTCATAACTCAAATCAGATTGAATTTCAACCTCTGATGGATTAATTATGTACGATGGATCGGATCTATAATGTTGAAGCATTGAGATATGAAAAACGTTGTGAATATTTTTAAGTTCAGGGGGTAAAATCAATCTGTATGCGACTGGCCCAATTCGTTTGGATATCTCATACGGCCCGATGAACCTCGCACTCAATTTGCCTTTACAGCCAAATCTGAGCACCTTTTTCCAAGGTGAAACTTTAAGAAACACTTTGTCTCCGACCTGATATTCAATGTCTTTTCACTTCAAATCTGTGTACGACTTCTGATGATCTAGAGCTTCTTTCAGACTTTCACTGATTACTTTTACTTTCTGCTCAGCATCTTTAATCAAATCAACCCCGAAGATTTTACTTTCACTAAGCTCGGTCCAAAACAATGGTGTACGACATTGACGACCATACAAAGCCTCGTAAGGTGCCATCTTAATGCTTGATTGAAAACTATTGTTGTAAGCGAATTCAATCAAAGGTAAATACAGTTCCCATGAACCGCTAAACTCAAGGATGCAACATCTCAACATATCCTTGAGTATCTGAATTATCCTCTCGGATTGACCATCAGTCTGGGGATGAAAAGCAGTGCTAAAATGCAACTTGGTACCCAATGCTTCTTGCAATTTCTTCCAAAATTGCGATGTGAATCTCGGATCTCTATCCGACACAATAGAAATAGGTACTCCATGTAACCTTACAATCTGAGAAACATACATTTCAGCTAGCTTGTCAAGGGAATAATCTGTACGTACAGAAATAAAATGAGCCGACTTTGTCAGTCTATCAACAACAACCCAGATCGCATCTTTCTTGCTTGACGATAATGGCAACCCAGATACAAAATCCATCGTGACTCGATCCCATTTCCATTCGGGTATCATGATCGGCTGAAGTAACCCTGAAGGCACTTGATGTTCCGCTTTCACTTGTTGACATATCAAACACTTCGAAACAAAGTCAGAAATGTCTCATTTCATACCGGGCCCACCAAAACTGACGTTTCAGATCGTTGTACATTTTCGTACTACCCGAGTGGATTGACATGCGGCTACTATGAGCCTCGCTTAAAATCAAAGAAATAAGTTCTGAATTTCTTGGAACACATAGTCGACTTCTGAACCTCAAACAATCGTCGTCATCAATTTGAAACTCTGATTCCACATTTGAAACACATTCAACTCGTTTAGCAACCAATTCATCGTCAACTTTCTGGGATTCACGTATTTGATGAATCAATAATGGTTTGGCCTTAAATTCTGCTACTAACACATTATCGGGTGAAACGGACAGGTGTACATTCATTGCTCGCAAAACAAACAGTGATTTACGACTTAAAGCATCGGCAACTACATTGGCCTTTCCCGGGTGATAGTCAATGACAAGCTCATAATCTTTTAACAACTCAAGCCAACGTCTTTGTCGTAGATTCAAATCTCTTTGTGTCATCAAATATTTGAGGCTTTTGTGATCCGAATATACATGGCACTTCTCTCCAAACAAGTAATGTCGCCATATTTTCAAAGCGAAAATGATGACAGCTAATTCGAGATCATGAGTCGGATAGTTTTTCTCATGCGGCTTCAATTGCCTCAATGCGTAAGCTACCACTCGACCTTATTGCATCAACACACAACCCAGCCCAAGTAAGGATGCATCACTGTAAATGACAAACTCTTTACCAGATTCGGGCTGCACTAGCACTGGAGCTTCAGTCAAACAAGTTTTCAATTGATCGAAACTTTTCTGACATTTTTCTGACCATTCAAACTTAACATCTTTCTGAAGTAGTTTCATCATTGGTGTGGCTATCATCGAGAAACCCTTTACAAATCGTCTGTAGTAACCGGCAAGTCCCAAAAAGCTTCGAACTTCAGTAATATTTCGCGGAGGCTTCCAATCAAGTATGGCTGATATTTTACTCGGATCAACACGAATACCCGATGCGGATACCATATGCCCCAAAAAGCTAACTTCTCTCAACCAGAACTCACATTTACTGAACTTAGCATATAATTGTTTATCCCGTAAAATCTGCAACACTAATCTCAAGTGCTCGGCATGTTTGGTTTCATCTCGCGAATAGACCAAAATGTCGTCGATAAACACAACTACAAACCGATCCAAACACTGTTTAAAGATTCGATTCATCAAGTCCATAAATACTGCAGGAGCATTAGTGAGCCCAAACGGCATCACTAAGAACTCGTAGTGACCGTATCTCATTCTCGAAAGCGCTTTAGGTATATCGAGTCTCGAACTCATGAATCGATAATAACCCGATCTCAAATCTATCTTTGAAAACACTGAGGCTCCATTCAGTTGATCAAACAAATCATCAATACGCGGTAACGAATATTTATTCTTTATTGTCACTTTATTCAACTGACGATAGTCGATGCACAATCTCATGGTTCCAACTTTCTTTTTCACAAACAATACTGGTGCACCCCAAAGTGAGAAACTCAGTCGAGCGAAACCTCTATCCGTCAACTCTTGCAACTGAGTTTTTAATTCTTTCAATTCTGTTGGTGCCATACGGTACAAAGCTACCGAAATTGGTGTAGTCCCAGGTACAAGTTCGATGCCGAATTCTACCTCTCGAACGGGTGGTAATCCCGGTAACTCTTCAGGAAAAACATCTGAATACTCACAAACCACTAACACTAATTCGGGTTTCTTTTCTGATTCTTTTCCATCAAGTACGTACGCAAGATATACTTCACACCCCTTTCTTACATATTTCTGAGCCAACATCGAGGATATTATTGCTGGCAATCCGTTCAAGTCAGTAGACTCAACTCGGATTATCTCATTATTTACACATCTCAAATCAATGGTCTTCCTTTTGCAATTCACAACTGCATCATGTACGGTAAACCAATCCATACCGAGAATAACATCAAATTCATCAAATGGTAAAAGCATCAAGTCGGCCGGAAAACAGGAACCTCGGATTACTAGGGGGCATTTCTTACATACCTTGTCGACAAGCACATATCGACCCAAGGGATTCGACACTCGAATTACGAACTCAGTAGACTCAACAGGTAAAGTCTTACTGGATGCTAAAGTCTCACATACATATGAATGAGTAGAACCAGGGTCAATCAATGCAATCACATCAATATCAAAGAGAGTGAAAGTATCAGTAATAACATCAGGCGAAGAAGCATCCTCGCGTGCGCGTATAGCATAAGCTCTAGTAGGAGCATGAGCCTCAGATCTGATTGTAACATCTCTAGACCCTCTCTGACTGCTGCTAGCATTCCCCGTATTCCTAGGTGGTCTACCTCGTGTTGTAGTATTACTCGGTTTCCTACTCTAATTCACATTTTGTTCAGATAATCTCGGGCAATCTTTGATAAAGTGGTCGGCTGACCCGCATTTATAACAGGAGCGGTCATGAAATCTACAACTCCTCGAATGCCATTTACCACAATACTTTCACTCGGTTCTGTCCCGACATTCGTTTCTAACACTGGCAACCGAAGTGGCTCGCGTACTCACTGGGGGTCGATTATGGTCTTGTCTAGAAAAGCCTGAAGTGCCTTTAGATCGGCCTGTATCATCTCTAAATTTTTTCGGTGACTGCTGGAAGGGCTTTTCCGAAGATCTCTTACGGAACGCTTTTGTTCCTATTTCAGCTTTTCTTTTCTCTTTACTGAGCTCTTCGGCTTTGCAAGCTCGCTCGATAAGTACTACGAACTCTCGTATTTCAAGAATGCCAAAAAATATTTTTATATCTTCATTCAGCCTATCTTCAAAACATTTACACATAATAGCCTCAGACGATACACATTCCCGAGCATATCTACTAAGTCTGACAAGCTTCCGTTCATAATCAGTAACTGACATGGAACCCTGTTTAAGCTCAAGAAATTCTTTTCGTTTCTGATCGATGAACCTCTGACTGATATACTTTTTTCAGAATTCAATCCGGAAGAATTCCCACATCACCCGTTCTTTGGGCACAACAGAAACCAATGTATTCCACCAATAATAGGCAGAATCACGTAGTAGAGATATGGCACATTTCAGGCATTCATCGGGTGTGCAAGATAGTTCATCAAATACTCGGATAGTATTGTCCAACCAAAAATTCAGCTTGCTTAGCATCATCGCTATCTGTAGCCTTAAATTCAGTAGCCCCGTGCTTTTGGATTCTATCTACCGGAGGCTTATTTAACCTCGTCTGATCAGTTACCAGAGGTATTGTAGGTGCAGGGGGCGTATTATTCGGGAGTGGGGGTTGTGGGACAGCTGTATTAGTTTGAATGTATTGGTTGAACCAATCATTCATCACACTATAAAAATGCCTGTCTAGCCTCGTCGTTCTGATTGCTTGCAATAGGTTGAGAGTCCATCGGCACTGTCCTATGCGCGGGAGCAGGCGCTACACTCTAAACATCATCGGCTACCGCTCGATTGGGATCGGGATCTATTACTATACGAAAACACATTTTCAACTGTCAGAATTCATCATACTATCATATTAATACTATATGGCATGTATAGCTAGACTCAAACACTCTACGTTAGTCCTAGAATCGACTAAACCATAACTCCGATACCAATAAAATGTAACACCCCTAGCCCGTGTCCGATCGTCGGTATAGGCAATGAGGTATTACCAAGCTAAACATTTAATTTCAATCACATAATCTACCAACCCAAGCATAAATCGAACTGAATACATACAGATTTATAAGTCATAAGTGCCATTTTCATACGGCCAAGATATTTACAAATTACAAAATATAATTTTTGTAAACAATCCAACCTATACATGCCATATCGAGACCAAAATAACTGTACCAACAAATTCAATAGTACGATGAACTGCTGACGATCCCTGAGTCGGTGGCCAAAAATCAACGATCTAGAAAATAGAGAGACAAGAAACAGAGTAAGCATTCGAGGCTTAGTAAGTTTTAAGCAATTCATACTATTTAGCCTTGTTATTAAAATTAAACATTGAGTATCACAAAACTTGTATTCTAATTGTAATTCACTTGACCAAATATACACTAGTACATTAGTTACAAAACCCCTTGGCCGAATATGTATGTATTTATACACAAGACTTCTTGTACATATTTCACTATTTACATAGATTATACTAATACCTATAATCACATTCTTTCATATGGTGACTTACATTAACCAATTATATTATTGTCTTATCCTCAAATACCGAATTCATTCACACACACACACACACACACACACACATATATATATATATATATATATATATATATATATATCGTGCCTTGATGCTAGTAAATCACTTAAAAATCAATTCAAATATAAGTACATAACACGAACCTTAACATGTAAAACATATAATACTTACGCAACGATGTTTACCACTGATATTCGAAGTCGAAATCTTATTTAACTTACTGGCATCGGTTCTGTCAAATCTTAGAGCTCGGAATACATTACTAGCGTAAGCCTGTGGGTCTTTAACCCGGATATACTTCCAGCACGTAGCCTGCAGACCTCAAGTCCGGATATATTTCTAGCATATAGCCTGCGGATCTCATGTCCGGATATTTTTCCAGCATATAGCCTGCGGACCTCATGTCCGGATATTTTCAATCTCATACACATTTGATTATAACACATGTCAGTCACCTTATCACTTAATAGTCGTATAATACATTCGAATATAAACTCGATACGCACATCATCATTCACATTTCAGCTCAATGGTTATATCTCATATCACTCATTCTCTTCATCATTTAATCTTAAATTCAAAATGGCCATCAAACTATAAGTCATATACATGCATTATCTATTATACATCTTAATTCAAGTGCAAGCCAAAGATCACAATTTACCTACTATACTCTTATAGTGGCATCGTCAATTATATACTAAAGGAAGCTACTTAAAACTTACCTCGGATATATTTGAACGGTTGCGAAATGGCTACTCGGTTACTTTCTCTTTTCCCTTATTTTTAATTGCCCCCTATGCTCTTGAGCTTTAATTCAACAAATTTTAAACTAATTATTAATCGACTATTCAAATATTATTTTTAGAATATAATACATATATATTCAATTTCACACATCTGATTATAGTAAGCTTATAAGAAATCAATAAGCAATTCATTAGCAAATTTTTATCAATGTTTACAATATAATCACAATTTCACTATAAGTGACTTCACGAGCAATAGTCACTAAATTATTTATAACTAGAGCTACGAAACTCCAAATAAATTGCCGTAAATTTTCCTTGAAAATAGACTCATTTATATTTTATCCATAAAATTTTCATAATTTTTAGTTTAGCCAATCAATACCAGATTTTTCCTAAATTTTCTCTTGTTTCACTGTTTGACTAATCTGACCACTCTTCACTACGAAATAAATTTCTCATTGTACAGAATTCAAAATATGTTCTTGTTTATTTCATTTGAAACTAGACTCATTAAGGAGTCTAAGCATATAAATTTCATCATTCAAATAACAAAATTAAGGTATGTATCTTACACACATGCATGTTCACATACAATAAGCATAAAATATAACGGTTAATTATTTTTATGACTCGGTTTTGTGGTCCCGAAACCACTTTCTGACTAGGGTCAAATTAGGCTGTCACATCCGAAATCTTCAGGAAAAGGACGTTGAGTGGAGAGCTCCTTGGTTTGTTCCTGATGAGATTCTTTATTGGTGTGGGAGTTTTGATTGGGTACCCCTGCCTGAAATTTGGGGAGCTGTTGGATATGCCCTTTTACTCGTTTTAGGACAATACAGGTCAAAGTACCGATGACACATGGATTATCCCGGAGTGAGTTCTCGTATAGGGAGAACAATTATAAGAAGAAGGTTCGAGAGATTTCTGATGCTTGGAAATAGACGGGCTGGATGAAGAGATTGGCTGTTGGATCAATGACGACTCCTGAATATAAGGGGTGGTTGAGTAAAAGAGTTAATGATAATATCCCTGAGCCGAGTTTGGAGGATGTTCGTGCAATAGAAGAATATTTGCAAGTAATCCCCTCCGAGCTTGAAGTCATAAAACGAGACTTCGAAGAGAGAAATGCAGAGTTAGGGAAAAAGATAAAATAGTTGTAGGAAGAAAAGATGCATTTGAGTTTGGATGTCGATGTTCAGAAACTCGAGGCTGAAAAGTTGAGGAAAGGGAAAAGAAGGGTTGAGAAAGATCTAGACAGTTTGAAAACTAATTACAAGAAACTGCGTATGTCGATGAGAACTGCCGGATTGGGGAAGACGTCAGAACAGTGGCAACAGGAAATTCAAGAGGAAAAGGCTAGAGCAGAACAGTGGGAGAAGAGGCTCTATGATGCTCGAGCACTTGAAAATGCTTTAAAAAAGAGCTTGGTTGAAGGCGAAGATGAAAAGAAGATATTGGTAGCTCGGGTAGCGGATTTAGAGAAGGCACTACATCAATATCGTGGTCGTAACTCTGACATTGAATTAAGGGCTAGCCTGAACAAGATTGAGGATTTGAGAGGAAAAGTGGAAGAACTTGAGACTACGCTACAGAATTGCGAGCTCTGAATTGAATTTCTTGAGTCGAACAATGAGCAGTGGAAGGAACAGTTCCGTCGATCGCAAGACCAAGTCAGGGAAAGAGATTATATCATGGGTGAGGTCGTAGCTCAGATACGAGAGGTGACTGATCATTTACAGACCTTAGCGGTTCAGGCTGATATGCTAAGTGTGAAGTATGAGTTAGAGTCGAACCGAGGTCGTGAGCTAGCTTGCCTTCTTAAGAAAGTTAAAACTTTGAGCATTAGGGCTAAGCTGTATATATGATCTGTTTTATGTAAAGGATTTTGCTTTCTAATAAAGTTTTTTAAATGGAATTGAATCAGAATCGACGTCTCTTTAGTTGTACATTCATCTCATGCATTTGCATTTCATTACATCATGTGCATTAAATTTCACAAAAAGAACCTTAATTAATTCAAAATTGTATTATAGTTACCCTGGAACATCAATATTACACACGGAAAAAGACCAAAGCTATGGATCAAAGGTTGGAAAAATTGGAGCAAATGCAGAAAGAAATGCAGGAATAGATGCAAGTGCAAATGCAAGAGTAATTAGCTAAGATCTAGCAAGATATGAAAGATCAAATGCTGGAATCTCAGAAGAGTATGATGAGCGAACTGTCTCAGCTACTAGTTGGAAGGTCGGAAAAGGGGAAGAGTCCCATGATCAATGCTGAGGATGATAGCGGGATTCTTGCTTACCCTCCGAGTTTCACCCCAACAAATACCCCAGTGCCTCCGCAAAGGGTGTTTGTTAGTATCAAACCCCAATATCAGACTGGTACTTCGGTACCGATAAATGTCCTGACGGGCTTGTGTTCTAACCCTGAAGACTATTGAGCAAATCCTACAGTCCCTGACTTCGATGAGGTCGTGGAAGTAAGAAAGGCAGGAGCAGATTTTCCAAAACAGCTGGAAGACCGATACAAGTGGTTGAAGGAGAAATTCAAGGCGTTGGAAAGCATTGATTATCATTGCGGAATGGATGCTAAGGAGTTGAGCCTGGTCCCGTATTTGGTACTTCCTCCGAAGTTCAAAATGCCAGAGTTTGAGAAATACAACAGAACCAGTTACCCTGAGGCTCATATCACGATGTTTTGTCATAGGATGACTGGACATGTCAATAATGATCAGTTATTGATTCACTGTTTCCGAGACAGTTTGTCTGGGGCTGCGGCCAAATGGTACAATCAATTGAATCGTAGCCAAGTTAAATCATGGAAAGACTTAGCACAGGCCTTCATGATGCAGTATGGCCATATGACGGATATAGCACCTAACAGAATCACATTACAGAACACGGAGAAAAAGTCGAATGAAAGTTTCAGGAAATACGCTCAGAGATGGAGGGAGGTTGCTACACAAGTCCAACCTCCATTATTGGAAAAAGAAACAACCATGCTTTTCATTAATACCTTGAAGGCACCTTTTATTAATCACATGCTAGGGAGTGCGACTAAGAGTTTTACGGACATAGTGATGTCCGGTGAAATGATAGAGAATGCAATAAGGTGCGGAAAGATAGAGGCTGGGGAAAGCATCAGGAGGTCGACCCCGAAAAAGAGAGAATGAAGTCAGTAATGTAAGTATGGGTTATACGAAACCAATTACGGTAAACCAGCCGAAAGCAGTAGCCACAGGCCAGCAAGCTTCATCAAGGCAAGAGCCCAATACAAAGCAGAACACGGAGAAACCCCAGTTTACTCCTATTCCAATAACATATTAGGAGCTCTACAAAAGTCTGTTCGATGCACACGTTGTATCCTTGTTCTACTTAAGACCGTTGCAAACCCCATGCCCCAAGTGGTACGATGCAAGTGCCCAATGTGAATACCATACGGGAATCACGGGACACTCGACAGAGAACTGTACCTCCTTCAAAAAAGTAATTGAAAGGCTCATCAAAATGGGTGTTGTGAAATTCGATGATGCACCTGGTATAGGAAATCCATTACCTAACCATACTGATAATGGGGAAAACGCGATAGTCGAGAATATAGGAAGGAGAATTAAGTTGGATGTGGCAGAAGTGAAAACCTCGATGAGAGAGGTTTGAAGAAGATGGTGGAGAGAGGTTTAATCATGCGAGACTTTGGGAGTAAATCTCGATAAGCAGGAAACTATTGTGAGTTCCATGGAGAAGAAGACCATGAGCTTGAAACATGCAATGAATTCAGAGCCTTGGTACAGAGTCTAATAGACAACAAAAAGCTGGAGTTCTTTGAATTTGCTGAGGAGGAAGATGTATGCACCTCGGAGGAGGGGCTGATAGAAAGGGTCGGTGAGGTCAATCACCCAGTGGTGATCATTTCACGACCGAGAATCAATGAATCTGGAGTAAGAATGGTGCCAAGAGTTGTGATTCAGAAACTCGTGGCTTTTTCTTACAAGGATAATAAAATGGTGCCTTGGAATTATAACTGTAATGTGACATCATCAGAAGAGGGAGTCCGTCAAGACGCTGATACGAAAGTCGAGCTGTAAAGCCGAGCACATAATGGGGGAAGAGAGGACAAAACCACTGGTTAATGAACCGGTAACTGAGGATGAAGTTAAACAATTTTTGAAGTTCCTAAAACACAGTGAGTATAGTGTTATGGAACAGTTGCACAAGCAGCCAACACGCACATCGGTACTAGCTCTGCTCTAAATTTCAGAGGTACACTGAAATGTGTTGATGAAGGTATTGAACGAAACCTATGTCGCTGAAGACATTTCGGTAAACAAGCTAGATCGTCTTGTCAACAACATAAGCGCCGATAACTTTATCTCCTTTAGTGATGATGAAATACCACCAGGGGGTATGGGATCCACCAAGGCTTTACACATGGATCAGCATTGAATGTTTTGCCCTTGTCCACATTGAATAGGTTGCCAATAGACAGCTCTTATATGAAGACATGCCAGAATATAGTGAGGGCATTTGATGGCACCAAGAGGAAAGTGATGGGAAGGATTGAGGTACCTCTGCTGATCAGACCAAACACATGCGAGGTAGATTTTCTTGTGATGGACATTACACCTTCTTATAATTTCTTGTTAGGGAGGCCTTGGATTCATTCGGCGGGGGCAGTACCATCATCGTTGGACCAAAAGCTAAAGTTGGTGACAGAGGGCTGGTTGATAACGATAAATGCGGAAGAACACATTATTGCATCCATTACCAGTAGTACACCGTATATAGAATATAATGATGAAGCAATTGAGTGTTCCTTTCGGTCATTGGAATTTGTCAATGTGACTTTCATCATCGAAGGAGGGAGGATCCCTAGGGCAAAAATATCCGAGGCCACGAGTATAGGCTTGCAACTTACAGTTGGAAAAGGGGCGTTGCCTGGTAGAGGACTTGGGAAATATTTACATGGACGGGTTGAAGTGCCAATTTTGGCTGACAAGAAGGATCACTTTGGTTTAGGGTATAGGCCAGATGCAAAGCAGAAAAGAAGGGAGATGGAAAGGAGACAGGAGAGACGAAGAGCACGATTAAGTGGGGCAGAGGTCAAGTGGGAATCAATGACTTTTCCCCATATTTCCAATACATTTGTTTCAGGAGGAATTATCTATCCTGAGCCGAAGACAACAGGAGAAGGAATGGCTGAAGATTTGATGGGAAGTCTGAACATCAATGTCATATCTAAAGAGAAGGTGATGGAAAGAAACTTGGCAAGTATTCGCCCATATGAGCCTGGAAGTGTTCTGAACAACTGGACTGTGGAAGAAATTCCTGTAGTTTTTAGAGCAAATACAGAGTAATGTTCAAAACACACTTGTTGTTTTAAAGCCTAGAAACGATAAGAATCTTTTGTGAAATAGGCTCGTGTTCAAAACATCTTTATTTCAATACAAATACGCTTTCATATCCTATTCTGAGTAAATATTCTTTTATCTTAAGTAAATATTATTTTCTTGCATTTCATATTTAATCATGCCATACAAATACGCTATTCTTAGATTCTTTTATTTTTCTTAGCTATCCTTTCATGCTAATAATAGGTCTCTAGATATTAATGACATGAGTGACGCTGTTATGGACTTAGAGTTCCCTTTTGAGTGAGACATGTGTCTGGAAGGATCTCAGGATTTTGAAGATGATGAAGACTGTAGCTTACCTCCTGATTTGTTAAGGATGGTAGAGTAGGAAGAGAAACGAATTCTACCCCATAAAGAGACAATCGAGAATGTGACCTTGGAAGAAGGGAAAGAGGTGAACATTAGAACTTACATAACTAAGGAAATAAGACGGGACCTCATTGATTTACTGCAAGAGTTCAAAGATATCTTCGCATGATCGTATCAGGACATGCCTGGGTTAAGCGCTGATATTGCGGTGCATCGCATCACCATAAAAGAAGAGTGCAAGCCTGTTCAACAAAAGCTTCGAAGGATGAGACCCGATGTTGCAATAAAAATAAGAGAAGAGGTCTAGAAGTAATTTGATGCTGGGTTCTTGCAAGTTGTTAATTATTCAGAATGGATAGCGAATGTTGTCCCCGTCCCTAAGAAAGATGGAAAGATGAAGATGTGTGTAGATTAAAGGGACTTAAACAAGGCTAGCCCAAAAGACAATTTCCCCCTGCCTCATATCGACACTTTAGTGGACAACACAGCAGTTATTCGTTGTTCTCCTTCATGGATGGTTTCTCTAGGTACAATTAGATAAAGATGCATACTGAAGACATGGAAAAGACCACATTCATAACCTTATAGGGGACTTTTTGCTATAGGGTGATGCCATTTGGGTTGAAGAATGCGGGAGCAACGTATCAAAAAGCCATGGTAACCTTATTTCATGACATGATGCACAAGGAAATTGAGGTCTACATCGACGATATGATCGTAAAATCCCGAACAGAAAAGGAGCATATACAGGTTTTGAGGAAATTGTTCCTGAGGTTGAGGAAGTTTTAGCTAAAGCTCAATCCAACAAAATGTACTTTTAGAGCTAGGTCAGGGAAGTTGCTTGGTTTCATAGTCAGCGAAAAGGGAATTGAGGTCGACCCCGACAAAGTCAAGGCTATACAAAAATTGCCTCTGCCGCACACTCAGAAGGAAGTTCGAGGTTTTCTAGGAAAACTAAATTACATCGCTCGGTTTATTTCGCAACTAACTGAGAAATGTGACTCCATATTTCGTCTTCTCAAGAAACACAACCCAGTGTGTGGGATGATGAGTGCCAGAGAACCTTTGACAAGGTTAAATAATATTTGTCCAATCCCTCAGTATTAATGCCACCTAGTCCTGGTAGGCCATTGATACTGTATTTGATAGTATTTGACAATTCAATGGGATGTGTGCTCGGCCAACACGATGAAACAAGAAAGAAAGAAAAGGCGATATATTACCTCAGTAAGAAATTCACTGAGTGTGAGACAAGATACTCGCCAATTGAAAAACTATGTTGTGCTTTGGTTTGGACTACTCGGAGATTGAGGCAGTACATGTTATACCATACGACTTGGTTAATCTCGAAACTAGACCCTCTAAAGTACATGATAGAGTCGACTGCTTTAAGTGGAAGAATGACATGGTGGCAAATCCTGCTTTAAATCCTGCTTTAAGTGGAAGAATGACATGCTGGAACTAATGGAGCAAGAAAATAGCAGGAAAACTACTTGTATTCGGCTACAAAGCCTCCAAATTTTTCATTGTAAAGGGCTGGTTTTTTGGACTTTTTTTTTGAGAAAAATTGAAGATAGAGATAATATCAAACACATATAGAAAGATATAGCAACCATATTTGTTTAAGGTGATTTAAAGTTTCATTTTTCTTTCAATTTTATTTTCATTTTCTTTTATTTTTTTTACCTACTGTATATAAGCAATAAGAGGAAGGGGAGGCAGCTCATCGGTGTCACCGTAGGAGGACCTTCGCTGGTCGCGAACGGAGAGCTTGGGCATTAGCCTTTCGGCTGAAGAGTAAAGGGAGAGTGAGGGAGATGGAAAGCATAAAGCATTTAGGTTTTTTTAAACAAAAAATAAAAGTCTAAATGTTTATTTGTTTTTTTTCAAAGTAAAAATTTTAAAACAGGATTTAATAAAATGGAACAGCATTTTTGGGGGGAAGGGGAAGTTTGTCTGCATGTTTTGGCTATGAGTGGGGGATTTGCGCATTTAGTCCCCCACTTTCGTGGTAATGTTCATTTCTATCATTAATTTTGCATTGTTCTCATTATTATTTCTTTTTTTTTTATTCGTTGTATTTTGCGATTTATTCGTTTTAAATTTTCTTTCATGTATTCCTATATTTAAAGATTTATAGATGTTCAATTCAATACCATTATACATGTATATACGTAACTTATACTAAATTATTTTTACTCTAAGTATACATTATTGATTTCCTATTATTTTATGTAAATATTTCCTTTAATTTTTTATATGAATATATATTATTGATTTTAGATTATTTTATGTATGTATATCTTCTTCTAAGGACCTTATTTTAAATGGTATATTTTATTTATTTTAAATACTTTCACATACTAGTATATTTGTTTTTATATATAAAATTTTCATTTCATGTATATTATTTATTTAGATTGACAAATACTATGTTATATGTTACTTACTTTTCTTTATATATACATTATGTATTTTAAAATTTCATTTAAATATTATTATTTCATATATGATTTTTATTTTATTATTTTTATCTATCTCGAACTTTCATGTATGCTACTTTAAGATTTTTATATATGTTTGTTTGTTTGCATATTGATAATTCCAAATTGCATTTCTTCTATATCATTTATTTGTTTGTTAGTTTTAAAACTTGCCACATGTTGTCTGTGTTAATTTGCTTGAAACTTCTTTAAATTTGCTTTCAATTCATTAGCCTTCAAATGTGAATATTGGTATTTTTTTTATAATATATGGTATGTCGCTTTTGCATGTATCCTAATCCTTTGTATTTTCTCATTATTTATCCACAAGGGCGAAGCCAGAAAATTTTTTTAGGGGGGCCGGATGAAATTTTAATTTTTTATAGTTTATATTTTTATAATTTGTAAAGGATTAAATTGAATTTTTATAATTTTAGGGGAGGCCAAAGTGAAAATTTACCTTTACTAATTTAAAATTTTTAAAAAAATTCAAGGGCCTAAAATGAAATTTTCCATTTTAGGGGGGGCCGGGGCCCATGCCAGCCCCCCCGACTACGCCCCTGTTTATCCATGTCATATTACTGCTTCAAATCTAAAGTGAACCGAATGAATATACTTTGAGCCGTTTTTGCAATAGTTTATCTAAAAAAATTCCAAAACAAAGGTAATGTTTGGCGTTTGGAAATTTGGGAAATCGTGCCCCAACGTGTTGGGTTTCGATTTTTTGCTTGCCCAAAATAGTTAAATATTCCTTTAAAATTTCATTCATGTTTTCTAAATTTTAAAATAAGGCAATGTTCTATGTTTAGAAATTCGAGAAATCGTGCCCTAACGTGCTGGGTTTCATTTTTTCATCAGACCAAACGATTGAATACCCTTTTCGTTGCATTTTGGAAGTCGTGAGGTGATATCAGTTTTTGGAGGCTTAAAATATCGTGTCTTAACGTGTTGGATGTGGTATTTTATTCCTTTAGAATGAGTGAATCTTAAAATCCAATTCGAGTTGTTTACACATTTTTAAAGAAATCGTATTTTAGTATTATTTTTTTTCCTTCAAATTTTCAACAATAGGACGTTAAATAATCAATTGGTACCAATTTTGGGCGTTATGAGGGTGCTAGCCCTTCCTCGTGCGTAACCGACTCCGAACCCTTTTTCTTGATTTTCACAGACCTAAAATTATTGTTTTAATAAATCAAATGTTTTATTAAAATGATCAATCTTAAGGTGATCCGATTACACCTCAAAAAAGATCGGTGGCGACTCCACAATTCGTTTTTAAAGTCGATCCCGTTTTTGAAAAAAATTAAAAATGGTTTCGACAAATAATATATAAATAAAGTTAAAATTTTAAAAATTTTCTAAATTAATATTTTGGGTACCTAAATAAGTTAATTAACGATTTAAGTTTATTATCTTATTTTGCTTTGAATTTTTAAATATATATGGTTTGATTTATGTGCTCTAACATGAAATTAGCTATATTATAAAAATATTTTATTTTGACATATTTAATTTTTAGTTTAACTCGAACAATTTTCCTTGATTTGACTCAAACTAAAAAAAAATTAATTTGAGTTATAATGAGAAAACAGAACTCCTCAACTCGATTAACTCAAAATTTTTTACTCAATTTGACTAAACACTCAACCCTAATCACAACTCATAGGTGGGAATATTACAAAGTAAGACCACGTGGAAAGCCCAAGTAGAAGTGGAGTTAAAAATAGGTTCAATTCTTCTATTAATCACTGTATTTTGTAAAAGTTATGTATTTAATCCACGTACTTTTTATATTTAAAATTTTCAGTTCTCACCAAATAGTAATTGTTAAATTCATTAGGTAAAGTTTTGCTATTCATAAAATTTGATTAGCATGATCATTTGTATAATGTTATTTTAGCTTATTATTTCTACATATTATTTACTAAAAGTTAGTTAATTGATTAACGATTATTGTTTATGTTAAGACTAAAATTTTAAATTTTGAAAAGTATAGAATTTAAAATGATCCATTTGAAAAAATAAACTAAATCTATAACTATACATATAGTACATGACTAGTAATAAAATTTAACCAAACAAATTTAATTGATATTGTTTGGGCCATGACTAACACTTCAAAATTTAAAAAGTACAGGACTAAAAGTGATTAATTCAAAAAATAAAAGGATCAAATTGATAAAAAAGTATAGAGACTAAATTTACAACTCTCGTAAAGTACAAGGGACTAATAGCAGAAATTAACCATAAAAATTCATGAACTTGCTCACTAAGTTAACCTTGAACTTGACTCTGTTTCCCTACAAGCTCTATATATACACATAAGACGCCCAATCCTCATTGGAGTAGAAGTCTTTACCCTTTCTCACATTCGACTTTTTATTCCTTTCTTGCAAGGGAGAAAAGAAAATTATATTGTGGGATGGCGAAATTGAGGATCGCAGGGACATGGGTAGGGGTGATAGACTTAGAATTGGAGAATTGGACTGTGGCAATGCTGAGGGAAGAGGTCGCGAAACGATCAAATGCCCAACGTCCTGACTCTATCAACCTTATATCTGCTGGTAAAGTTTTGAAAGATGGCGATGGCTCTCAAAACTTAACCCAATTGGGTATCAGAAACAATGCTAAGATTCTTGCCACCCGTGTTTCCGTTGATGAAGGCAAGTCCTTGGAACAAGAATTGATGGCCGAGGAAGAACGCTCTCGCAGACTTGCTCGAGTCAAGTGAGTCTTTTTGGTCAACTCTCTCCTGTTCTCTCGCCTTTTGTTTTCTTTTAAACGCTTAATTAATAGTATTCAATATTTCTGTATCTTTTTTTTTTCTTTTTCTTTTAATGGTTGATTGGGTTCTTGGTTTTATTGAAATTCTGGGTTTAATCGAAGTTACCAAATTTATTCTTATAATAAGGAAATTTATAATTACGTTCATTCTTTTAGGAGGGTTTAGGGTTTAGGGTTGTCAATCATATATTATTATGCCAAAAGGAATTGTGTTCTTGGGATGTATAAGTATTTCCATGCAGTTGATGGAATTGTAGTATTTTTCTGTCTTAAAATCATTGTGTTACTGTATTTTGAAGTCTATGATTGAATTGATAGTGTCAAATGTTAGTATTTTGCAGTGTTTGAGTCTTTGAGAGATGTTGGTCCTTTATGGTTTACCTTAAGTTGAGATGATATCAAGCGTCTACTGTTGTTTTTCGAAGTGGGGGAATACTTTGAAAAATGCGTCTTCCTCTTTCAACATTTTAGGTGAACCAAAGACTTCAATCTTACTTTTGAAAAGTTTTAATGGATGCGACAGTTTTACAGTTTTCCTGCATTATGAAATGATCATCTTTTCAGGATTAGGTGGGCTGGATAGTAGTTCCTTTCTGTTTATTTTGTAAGTACCATTGCATATCGTTTTGCAAATTAACCAGTGACTAATCCATAGTTATCTCTATGGGCAGGGCAGCTGCCACTGCACTTTCCAAGAGACATGTAGATGGTTCACTACCAATTGAAGACTTCAATATTGAACTTGAAAACCAGGGAGGGCAAAAAGTACAATTAGGAACTGAGACTGATCAGCGGTATGTCATTTTTCCCTAGGGTATTAAGACATTTGACCCCATTTTTTAAACTAAAGTAAGTTATGAACGGTCTTTAAACAGGGCAGTGATGATGGGTCTGATGCTTCATGAAAATGCAAAGAATCTACTTACGAGACAACTGTATAAAGACGCACTGGAAGTACTTACCATGGGCGAGGTCAGTCTCTAGCATCCTTCCTCATTTGCTTCTACGGTACTAATTTTTTCTTGTTTGAATCTGGATTCTTAGACTAGCAGTTGATAAACTTTCTTGTCAGCTATGTTAATCAGACTTGGGGGATAAGTGTTAGATACAAATATGCGTTTGTCATGGATATAATAAATCTTTCCAAGTTTTCCATATATTTGGAGGGTTGTATCTCTGCATCCATGTCTAGATATGTAACTGGACGTGTAATTTAGGGAAAAGAGTCTGAGAAACATAGCTTGTTAACAAAGATAATAATTTGGTTATAGGTGAAATATTTTTCTTTTGAGTTTGACAATTAATTAATATAAGTTCTATATTCTTTCTTGTAGGAGGCTTTCTCTCTTTGTGATCCCAAGGTCCTTGAGGTAAGATATTCCTTCTTAGAATTGAAGAAGGTTCTTTTTCTGAATAACTTAACCCATGCTGTGTTTCAGATTTTTGTTTAGGGATATAACTAAAAGTTGATTTAGCCTTTTGTTAATTCTTGTATGATCTTAAACATGCATATGTTATTTCAATAATTGCATTCTTGTTTTTTAGATTTTTATCAACTCAATATCCTATACACTTTAGCTGTATGTGCTTGCTTGCAGTTTATTGACAATGTACCGATACTGCAAATAGACATGGTGTGGTGCTATTTCTTGCTTCGAGACATCAGTTGGCTTTCAGTTGCAGGAATACGCCTTGAAAAAGCCAGAGAAGGACTTGAGCGTTGTCACGGGAAGGATTTTTCACGTGTTAGACTCCTTCAAGCTGGTTGCCAGCCAGAGCTTGCACTGTGAGTACTTTCTGAAAATTGCTTCAGTGGCTCAATTTCTATGTTTCTGGCCTTTAATGAGAATGCTGTTTGTTGCGATGTTAAGCTAATCTCTTTTGGATACTTTCTTTGTAGACATATGAGGTTGGAGTTGTTGGAAGGGGTGGTGGCATATCATAATGGTCAGTTGGATAAATCTAAAAAGGCACTGACATCTGCACAAGCAAAATTCTCTCAGGTCACTATAATTACAGTCCAAAGCAGCTAGCTCTTCTATATTCCCCCCCCACCCCGTTGCGCGCGCGATAGGGACCACTACAGCTCCTCTTATACTCTTATCAGCATACATGCAGCTATCCTTTGAGCACATCTATAAACCAATAATTACAAGACTGGATTTGCAAATTGCTTGCTGTACTATTGCAACTTTTATATAATGAAAAATATTGGTTAAATAATAAAAATGACATACATCAATAGTTTGTTATGCTCATCTCTTACTTCCTTCTGCCACATTCAGCCATCATTTTGTTGTTTCCATATCCTTTTGTTTTTTCCACTTTTATTTTCTTAACCATAATTTCGTTGCATCCTTCTCCAATATTAAGCCCTATTTTTATTTTTCTGACAATATCAGTTACAAGTGCCTGATGAAGCCTTATCTCATGTCATGAGCATGGGCTTTAAGGAACGTGATGCAAGGAGGGCATTACGATTGAACAACCAAGATATCAGGAGAGCTGTTGATTTTCTTTTTGAGGAGAAGACAAAGAGAAAACAGAAGCGGGAGGATGATATCCGGCATAGAACAGAAATCATGTGGGTATAATATACTTAAGATCTCTTATGATTGTCATTTTATTTTATGTAGAAATTATTAATGTAACAAGTTTTCAGGGAGCTAAAGCAATATGGAGTGACACCATTGAAGAAGGCAGTGAATGTTGAGAAATTGAAAGAATTGGTGGCTATTGGGTGAGCTGGGCACTCCTGTATTCTTGTTTGTCCTTTTAAATCGTCATTGATGTGATATGATGACTATCATTTTTGTTTTGGTGTATTTTGAAAGTTCAAGTTTAACAATCTTAGCTTCAAGTGACCCTCCTTTTTGTCCTTTTTCTTTTAAATTGAAAATGCTAAGACCTTTAAGATTTGGCAGATTTGAGAAGGAACTTGCTGCTGAAGCCCTTCGAAGGAATGAGAATGACTTCCAAAAGGCGTTAGATGATCTGACAAATCCAGGTTGTTCTGCCATCCAGGTTGACTGCTTTTGCATGAAGTTTTACTATTCCAATTTTATTGGCTGTGGCCATCATTGATTATGTTTGTCTGCAGATTGATATTGAGTCAAGGAAAAGGAAAAGAGAGCAACGAGCTGTAAATGCCAGAATTGAAGAGCTTGTATCTATGGGATTTGACAGATCTAGAGGTAATGATGAAATAGTTCTGAACTGATATACTGGTATTTCATAGTTGTTTTCCATCTTTATGATATAGATTCTATGGTTGTCACAGTAGATATATTAGTAACTAGAGGTAACCCGATAATAATTTCTTGTAGTGTGCATGTTTGTGGTGGAGGTGAGCGAACAAATTTAAAATTTGTGAGATATATAGCTAAACCCTGTTATGTTCCATAATAATAATGGCCAAAGCCAGAAGAAAGGAGAAAGGATATGCTTTTCTTTCTAGTCATTCGAAACAATTAAAAAACAGCTTTTTTTTAGAAAAACATATCATGACTCAAAAGAATCAGTAGTGCAAACTGAGAATTCATGTAAAAGACATTATAGATTCAACATGGTAAATACATGTTGCAATCTCTCCAGTTTATTGGAAATTCTACTTGAAGTACCTTGTTGCCTAATTTGGATGTAGTTGTGAAAGCTTTCTAGTGCTCAAGAGGATTATATTTGAAAAAGGTTTTGCTGAAATCATTACTTGTTTATCCCCCATAAACTTGACTAGTATTTATCCTAGCAATATTCTGATATATTCCTGGGTTCAGTGGTTGTTGTTGTTCAGGCTGGTGAGACGATGGAGCAAACGATGAGTCGACTACTGTCAGAATTTGATCCACTCCAGGCTTTTGAAGCTAACAGCAGCGGGAATCCTGCTTCAGAGGCTAGCAATTTGAACCCTGATAGTGTTGAAGGACCATCAACTGCAGATGAAGAACGGGATGTGGAGATGGAAGATGAGCTTGCAAGAGACATAGGAAAAGCAGATGCGTTATCAGACTATGACATTGAAGTTACGAAAGAAGGTGAAGCAATACAGGAGTATTTAGCTCTTTTGGCCTCAACAGATAGCAAGGATGCTCTATCTTCGTGTTGAGAAGATGAGAATGGGCAATTACTAGTACATATTTGTGAATAGGATGTCTCCACTGATACAGGACTCTCAGTACAGGTAGTAAATGCCAATAATTTCAGTGGTTTTAGGCTCTAGAATGAAAGGAAACCGAATAGCTCCTCATACAATTACAAGGCTTGTAATTTCACATTTGAATCCTTAATATCGGTTCACAATTACACCCAAATAGTGATATATGTGCATGAATGTGTTGCATGCATGATTTTTTATTTTATGTGCATATATGCCTGTACTCATTATCCTTCGATTCTCCTGTCTAGATTTATTGTATTTTTGGTTTCAATATTTTATAATTTTTCTATTTCTCAAAATAGGCAATATTTATTAAATTAATTATTCAGTAAAATAATATTTTCAAAATATTGTGTAACTTCCAGGTGGGTGGTTGTATAGAAGACAAATCACAAACAAATACCAATAATAAATGCAAATAAAGAGAAAAAGGAAGTCCAAATTCAAATTCGAAAAAGAAATTCAGTAGTTAAATAGTTACATGCCATATAAAATAAAAAAAGAGAAAAATGCAAAAACATGTATCTAATCTTCATTGGAGCCTCGCTCCGGTCCAGCTATAACCTTTCCCTTGCCTTTTTCGGCTGTAGCGTTGGTGCGTCGGTGGTCTTGGGCATTTGAAGACTACCCTTGTAGTCATAGGACGCTCGGGAGCGAACATCGCCTCAAAATCGTCATACGGTGTTGGGTCATCATGTTGGATTTGGTGTCCTAAGTGTAATATTTTATTTAAGTATACTTGTAATTTTTTGAACAAATTGATTAACAAAATTATTCATAAAGTACATTAATACTTTTTATATTATCCTCGTATGGTTTTTGAATACAAAGCAAAATGAAAGCAAATGGTGCTCACTGGTTGTCTAATATTTAATTAATATTAAGTGATATTACGTGATCGGATCGTAATACAGAAAGATAACTTATATTAATAGACGAACCTAAACATGTTCTTAGTCTAATCGAAAATGAACAAATCGATTGAAAGACTAATATGTTGTCTACCAAGTCTAATTGGGGAGATGCTTTGTCTTGAGCATCAGAGCAGATGACTCTTAGAAGATAGAGACATAGATGTTACTGATTGGACTAACATTATATCGGATTCGGCCCAAGAAGAATATATCCTAAATCTGTTTATGAATTTATTCACTTGTGACGTTTATAGTGTGACGTACCTAAATCCTAAGTGAATGATGAACTATGTATGCGTGACTCGTACACTTTGATGTAAGTAAAAACTTGAGTTTGAATAAATAAGAAACTGAAAGCTGGTGCGTTGGGTGTACGACTTCAGCAATATGTAGCATCATTCACAACAATTAATTCATAACTTCAGATATGAGTAAATGATATCCTCTCATTTGATAGTGATTAACTTTTCATAAAGGGAGATGTAATGGTTACTATGATATTATCCAAAAGAGATCAATGATCCTATAAGAGTAACACAGTTATGACAATGTCATTGGACGAGCACTAAGTAGTTGCTTTTGTAATGGTATGTCGTTAGGGAGATCTCAGTCACAATACTATAGTGGAATGACTTCTTGATTAAATGAGTTTATAATTAGTAGGCGAAAAGTTGAAAATTATAAATCATTTGAGCCATAATTACATATGTCCAATCTGTCCCTTCGCTAGCTCGTTTAAATCAGAAATGAATTGCATGTTTGAATCAAAATGAACAAAGATGACTAACTACAAATGGTGAAATAGAGAAATAGAAAAACATTCAAAAATGATTATAGTTTTCTTCAAAATGGAGAAATGAAATTGTTTGGAAATGAATGTAGTTTTCTTAAAATGGAAATGGAAATGAAAATGAGAAATGTTCATTTGCAAATTTACACGGATTACTCAAAAATAATTAGAAGAATGAGTTTATGTTTTTGAGCTCTTTCAAATCCCAAAAATGAAAATAAATCATACGGTTATAATGAACAAGTTGAATTGTGAAATATTACATATTTTTTCTCAGAAATTTTATCAGGGGTAAAATCAACATAATTTTACTGAGATAAAACTGGGATGAGAAAATTATTTAATATAAAATATTAAAATTTATTTTGGGAAATAGAAAAACAAAATCGGGTTATATTAAATTACAAAGTATTGGGTCGAAAAGTCCAAGAAGTGCTTGTAATTGGACCCAATATGAGAGAGGCCCAAAATCCCCTTATGGAACATGTAGGGGGTGACAACCCTTGTAACACCCCGTATCCGATGCCGAAATAGGGTACGAGGCATTACTGGACTTAGACTTAAACAAACATTCAAAATCGAGACATGAATTTCCACTCTAATTTAAAACTTTTCAAAATTATTCATATCGTCCCTTAAACCAGCCTACGAGGCCCAAAACATGCATTAGGAGTGGTTCAGGACTAATCCGAGAACTTTAGAAAATTTCCCTACACTTAGAATTTTTTTTCACCAAAACAGGGGTCACACGCCCATGTGGCTTGGGACACGCCCATGTGGGTAGGCCATGTAACGCCCCATACCCGAGACCGTCGCCGGAGTCGAACACGAGGTGTTAATAGACTTAATTCATTACTTAAACAGTTCAAACAATTTATTTTTAAAATTTTCAGTCAAGCTAACAATCTGCGTCATAGTCGCTTAAAAATTCATATATCGAGTTACGAAACTCAAAATCCAATTCCATAAATTTTTCCTGAAACTAGACTCATATATCTATCTACTAATTTTTTTCTAGAATTTTTGGTTTGGCCAATTAGTACAGTTTATTAGTTAAAGTCTCCCCTGTTTCAGAGTTTGACTGCTCTAACCTCTATGTATTACGAATCAGATATCTCCCTGTACAGAGTTTCAATGACTATGCCGTTTCTTTCTAATAAAACTAGACTAAATAAGGAATCTGTACATATAAATAATGACTTCTAATTATTTTTTAAAAATTTATGGTGAATTTCCAAAGTCATAATAGGGGATCCAGAAATTGCACTGGCCCTGTTTCACAAAAATTTAAACATCTCAAAAAATATAACTCATATACCTGTTTTGTTCCATCCATATGAAAATAGACTCATAATTCTTCAATTCCATATATTATTCATCATCTAATTGTATCTCTACTATTTTTAGTGATTTTTCAAACTCACGTCACTGCTGCTGTCTGAATCTATTTTATGGTAAATTTTACCTATTTCATGGTTTCCATGGATTAGCTAGCAATTTGACATACATAACACCAAATATGATCATGATTAGCCATTCCAATGGCTAATCATTACCAAGCATTTCCATACCACTCAATAACCATATCATAAGACCATATATACAAAATGATTATAATGCTATACATGCCATACTCAAAATATACAAGCCATTATGCCAAGATGGTATACGGATAGTGTGAGCGAGCCTCCGACCGTTCCCGATTTCCGAGCTGGCTTGTCAAAACTACAAGGAATGAAAAGGAGGGAGTAAGCATAAATGCTTAGTAAGTTCACATGCAAATAGCAAGTAACATAACTATATAAGCAAACATAAAACATCATTTGCATAATCATCACCGAGACATTCATATCACATTTTCTAAATATCATTCATCATCTTACGATCTTACCGTTGTTGTATCTATTTCCAACCCGAGGGTTAAGAACATACCTGTCTAAAGTGTCCATTTCACAACACTTACCAATACGTCCCTTTCATCTCGAGTATTCCTCCGCTTGAGTAGAATTTTACCCGTTGAACACATTGGAATATAATTTGGATACATGGAAAGTTTGCACATAAGTGCCACATATGTAGCCAAGCTACTATGTAACCCACCCATAAGCGAACTCAGACTCAACTCAATGAGCTCGGGCGTTCGCATCCATAAGTGAACTCGGACTCAACTCAACGAGCTCGGATGCCTAGTTACATCTCTCGAACTCGGACTCAACTCAACAAGTTCGGACATTCGCATCCATAAGTGAACTCGGACTCTACTCAACGAGTTTGGATGCTCAACCATCCTAGTGACATGTCACTTGTATCCTAATCTATTCCTAAGGTTCAAACGGGCTTTTTCCCTCGATCTCACATTTGCCGTCTTCCATGGAATATCGGAACCGATACTCGGTAGCAATTCATATTTATCAAGTAGTAAACATAATTTGCATATTACTCAACATTAACCACAAAGCATAATATTTCACGATAAAAAAAATTAGCATATAATATAATTAACATCAATAACTTAAAAATAACAATTATGCTACATTATTTACACATGAACTTACCTCGTATGCGAAAATGGCTACTTTTACCATTTCGTCCACAACTTCGTATTTTTCCATTTTAGCCCGAATTTCAGTTTTCCTTGCTCTATCATTTAAAATATAGTCTAATTAGGACTCACATTATTCAAATTGACCCAAAATCATATTTTGGAAAGATTACATTTTTGCCCCTAAACTTTTGCATATTTACACTTTTACCCCAAAGCTCGTAAATTAAACTTCAGCCTATTTTCTTATGTTTTATGACATGCTGATCATTGTTCCCTTCTATGGAAACATCAAATTCTCACTCTAACATGTACTTATGACTATTAGGTATTTTTACCGATTAAGCCCTTTTGCTCGTTTTCACTTAAAACCGAGTAGCACAAGTTGTCTAACATAATTTAAAACCTCATATTCTATCATAAAACACCAAAATACACAAATTTCACCTATGGGTATTTTTCCAAATATAAACCCTAGGTTAAATTATTGCTAGCATAAGCTTAATCGAGCTATCGGAACTCCAAAAACGTAAAAATCATTAAAAACGAGGCTAGAACGGACTTACAATCGAGCTTGGAAGCTTGAAAAACCCTAGCCATGGTTTCTCCTTGCTATATTCGGCCATGGGGTTGAAGATGAGCAAAATTGGCTTTTAATTTTGTATTTTAATTCATTTTACCCCTAAATGACCAAAATGCCCTTACTACTAAACTTTCCAAAAATTCCATCCATGTCCAATTTTTGTCCATAGACTTAGAAATTGGTAAAATTTCTATTTAAGACCTCCTAATTAATATTTCAAAACAATTCCATACTAGAAACTTCTAGAATGCAAGTTTTACAAATTATTCGATTTAGTCCCTAATTTCAATTTAAGCACTTTATGCATAAAATTTCTTCACAAAATTTTCACACAATCATGCAATCATATCATAGACCTCAAAATAATCATAAAATAATTATTTCTATCTCGGATTTTGTGGTCACGAAACCACTATTCCGACTAGGCCCAAAATCAGGATATTACAGGCCGTGTGATCAAACACGCCCGTGTGCCTAACCCATGCAACTCTTTGTTTATGACATTATCAACAAATTGAAGTCACACGACCAAGTCACACACCTATGTTCTTAGGCCGTGTGGGCGATTTAATTTTATAATTTTTCATAAAATATATGCAGACTTCACACGCCCTCGGCACACGCTCATGACCCTAGGTCGTGCCCGTCACATGGCTGAGACACATGGCCGTGTCTCTGCTCGTATGCCCAATTTAAAACTAAAATTCAAGATGCAGGGGGCACACGGCAGGATCACACACCCATGGGGCAAGCCGTGTGTCACACATGGCCTAGACACACCCGTGTGGAAAAAAATAAGGCTATTTACTAAGCCATTTTCCAACCCTTACTTGCACCAACCTACACAACAACAAGCAACACAAATCCAAGTATATACATACAACCAATTCAGCCACAACCAAGTCATCCACACATCAATTACATGTTATTTCCTATCTCATACAACATCTTATACGTATCATCTTAAATCATGCAAAATCCACACTCATGAAATACATATTCATATTCATATGTCCTTAACCAATATTAGCCAATTTCAATGGCCATTTACAAAATGAATCATCAACCATTATAAGCCAACACATTTGGCCAAATCGAATATGACACATAAAAAAATTACCAAGTCTCTATACATGCCATAACTCAAAATAATGTAATCATAAGTACCCAAAATGATAATTTGATAGTGTGAATGGATTTCCGACCATCTTCGATCCCCGAGCTAGCTTCGTGATACCATAAGATAAGGGAAAAAGAAAGGGGAGTAAGCTTTAAAGCTTAGTAAGTTCCTATGCAAATAATAGGCATCATAAACACACTTTAGCATATACTTAACATGCAGTAAATTAACATAAAATGTTATTGTAAATTTCATAATCAAGCTTAGCATAGATGTTTTAATACCTTAACATCATAACCTACTCAATCAAACCATACTGTAGGTTCATCACATATCGAGCTCATTAAGCATGAGTTTTATGTACATACCTGTACCAAACTTGCAACTTACCATAATCTTTCACAACATACCATAATCTTTCACAACTTAAAATTTTCCGTTAAGTTTCCCGTTGAACCACTTGGAATACTAAAGGATACTGGGGAAATCTCACACACATAGTATCATACCAATGCCATATCCCAGATATGGTCTTACATGGGATCTCATATCGATGCCAATAGCCTAGCTATGGTCTTACACAAAATCTCATATCAATGCCATATCCCAGATATGGTCTTACACGTAATCTCAACTAACCCCAATGTCATGAAATTTGTATCCTAACTATTCCTAAGGTTCAACCGGGATTTTCTTGCTTGTCGAACTTTTTCAAATTCATTCAAAGAGTTAATCGTCAAACACCTTATTCTTTCACCGATCAAGGTCCGAACTTCGTTTTTTTTATCTATAATAAAAAATTAACTTATTTAATATTCACATTACTCAAATCAGTCCAAACATCACATAATGACAAAATTACCTTTTTGTCCCTAAAGTTTCATATTTTTACAAATTAGTCCCTAGGCTCATAAAATGAAATGTATTCAATTTCTTTGTCACCTAAGCCTAGCCAAACCATATACATGCTCATATCAGCTCACATTTTTCGTCAAATAAGATTTTTACTACCCATTTTACATCTTTTTACAAATAAGTCCTTTTTATACATTTTCACTAAAAATCACTTAGTAAAAGTTGTTTATCACACCTTAAACTTACAATATATTCTATCAAATATCAAAATACATGCATGTCCCACATGGGTAAATTTTTAAACATGAACCCTACTTCAAAACAATGGTAGAAATAGAAAGATCAAGTGATAACGACTTAAAAAACATAAAGAGCATTAAAAACGGGGCTAGGATGTACTTACAATCAAGTTTGAAAGTTGAAGAAAACCCTAGCTATGGTTTCTTGAGAATTTCGGCCAAGGTAGAAGAAGATGGACACAATTTTGGCTTTATTTTCCCTTTTTATTCTTTTATTAACCAAATGACCAAAATGCCCTTTTCTCAAAACACAAAAATTCTCTTAGCCCATGTCTATTTTTGTCCAACTTAAAATAAAATGGTCTAAGTACCATCTAAGGACCTTCAATTTACAATCTCATAGTAATTGACACCTCTAGCATGTAGAACTTAACTTTTGCACTTTTTACAATTTAGTCCTTTTTGCTAAATTGAGTGCCCAAACGTCAAAAATTTTGAACGAAATTTTCACGAAATTATTCCGTGAAATTTTAGACCATAAAAATGTAATAAAAATAAATTTTTCTATGTCGAATTTGTGGTCCCGAAACTACTGTTCCGACTAGCCCCAAATTTGGGCTATTACAACCCTAGTAGGAATACAATGGGATGCAGTCCACCCACTACTCTAAGTAGAAATTTATTTTTTTATTTGAAATAAACCTTTCTAATTCAACAAGGGTTCTACCTTCTCTCCCTATAAATAGATGGCATCGGTAGGGCTATTTAACAGAACTTTAAGATATTATTACTCTGCCGAAAAATAAAGAGAATTCATTCTCAACTATTAAATATATTTTTTCTAAATAACAATTCTGCCGGTTTGAAGAGAGAGTTTTCCTTTTCACTCCAAAATAAAAGAATTGTTTTTTAGTTCTCTATGTTAATTCAATTGGTTCGAGCCCTCACTCGAAATAATTCCTTGTACAAGAATAGTGGAAAATATCATTTGGTTGAAATCCAGGAATGACAAGGATTCATTTATTCAAAAACACAAATACGATTTTGATTTTAGGGTTTATTGTTATACATATAAAACATCGGATCGATTTTCAAAATTTTGATTTTTCACTGCACAAGAAAACAAATTTTCAAACTGGATTTTTTCTAATCCATCTCTTCGTCATCCTCATATGCTTCCTTTTCCTCTCTTTCTTCTTCTTCCTCATCGCTGCTGGCGGATGTATTGCTTGCCCATTTAGGACACTGTAGGCCTTCGATCCTGTGACTCATTGCAAATAGATCAATGAATGGTTTCATCGTCTCGAGCAGTCGAGTTTTGTAGCGCACCTCGTTGAAAATTTACGTTGCCACTATGTACCTTCGTTGACTTTCTTTGTTGTGGTTTTCTTCTTTAGGTTCACAGGCAATTCCATTCTGTGCTTGCGCCTCTGATTCCATTCCTGAATTTGTTTCTACTGTAGCTCATGGAACTAAAGCATTATGGTATAGCCTATAATACTCCATGTAGGGCGGTGAAATTGCTCAGTCAGGTTTATTTTTACCCCTTCTTACGATAGATCCGTAATAAGATGAGGAAATTAGATGCCGACTTTACTTCCCCCAACACATTTCTTCATCTCTCGATTGATCCATATGCTAAGATAGACCCGCTTCCACTGTAAAATTGCCAACAACAAAATATGTAACACCCCTTACCCGTACCCGAGGCCGGGATAAGGTACGAGGCGTTACCGGACAAACATACAAACATTAAACTAAAATACAGGCCATAAAATTTCATTCATATTTCAAAACGTTCATTCACTTACACATAGTCCCCTATTTGAGTTTACGAAGCCCAAAACATACTTTAGAAAGGGTTCGGGACTAAATTGAGAACTTACAAAAATCTTGGAAATTTCATGCTTTAAGGATCCACACTTTGTGTCCCAAAGTCGTGTTCCATACAATGAGACACATGGTCGTGTCTCTGCTGTGGAATATACCTAGGCTATTTTCCAAGCTTTGGTCACCTTTAATCTCTTACACACTTATACAAAATCAAAAGCATATAACATAGTATTCATTTAATGATTAAATATTCTCAATTAAACCACAAACATAGCATTTGTATGTCATTATACATGTGTCTCTCATACTCATTTTACCTTGTTTATTATAGTACCACTTATAAATTTATACCAAGATTATCATCTTACCTAATATCTTCACTTAATCATCAAGCATTCATATTTAAAACTAGATCATATCTTTATAAAATACCACAATTTAGATGCACAAAATAACATGTTTTCCTGAAACATTTCAATTCAACTCTATACCCAACAAGCATTACATTGAGACTAGTCATATATATATATATATATACATGTCATGATACATATCATTCTCTTTACTTTTCTTATAAACACATATCATTTATTTCATTATAACAATATTTCATATACCATAGTTTCCATGTATTCCACATATATTTATTTTCCTCCTCCTCCTCTCCATTCCACATCCTTAATGTGTATAGCATTCTTGTAAGTACGATTTCACAATTTACTAATAAATGCTCACATCAAACTGTCCACACGAGTCATAGTCACTTACGTATTTATAATTTGAGCTACAGAGCTCTAAATTAAGATCCATAAATTTCCCTTGAAACTAGACTCACATATATTTCCACCATAAAATTTTCATAATTTTTGGTTCATCCAATTAGTAAATTTTATTCATTAAAAATTCCCCTATTTCACTTTCTGACAGTTCTTACCTCTCTTCACTAAAAATTAATTATCTCAGAGTACAAAACTCGGATAATGCTCTTGTTGATTTATCATAAAAATAGACTCATTAGGGATTTTAAAAATATAATTTTAAGCCTCTAATTATTTTTATCCAAATTTTTGTGATTTTCCAAAGTCAAAAAAGGGGATCACATAATCATTCTGCACCAGTCTCACAAAAACATAAATATCTCAAAATATAGAACTCTTTTTCTTTCTCTGTTTCTTTTATATGAAAATAGACTCATTAAAATTTAATTTGATATCTCATTCAATCTCTGATTAAATTTATACTATTTTTGGTGATTTTTCAAATTCACATCACTGCTACTGTCCAAAACAGTTTTATTGCTAATTCACTCTTTCACACTTTCTTTGTATTAACCTCATTTTAACATACATATCACAAATCATTTTCACCACATTTCATACATCACAAGTATAGGCCCATGATCACAAGGTCACCATGAGATCATCCTCATGTATAACTTGTTTATAACCTTACCACATCCTAGTCACTTAATGAACACATCATTCACATAACCAAGTTCCTGCACTTATTCATCACAAAACTCACAAAGCAATACATAGAGAGTTTCCCGTTGAACACTTCGGATCAATCCTCGATACTTGGTGGTTTCAGCACATAGCTCCACCCATCATATAGTTTGGCTCTCTTCTACACATGGTGAACACTCAGTACCACCCATGTGACCTAGCCAATTTATCTCGTAGCTCTCTTGTCTACATGGGGTCCTTCACGTGGAACCACGCATGCGACCTAGCTACATATATCCTGTAGCTCTCTTGTCTACATGGTGTACACATAGTATCACCCATGCGACCTAGCTACATCATAATGTCTTGTAGCTCTCTTGTACACATGATGTGCACTCAGCACCATACATGTGACCTAGCTACGTTCCATCTATATTATTCAATCTTTCCGAATGTTCAACCAGGATTTCTCTCTCTTTTCCAACAATTTCACCAATCAAGTAATTATCCACAAACATATTTCTAATATTATTGTAAAATATCATAATACAAGTAATATTGATGTATTACTTACATATAAACTTACATCTCATTTAATATCAAGGCAATAACATTAAATTATACATTGCCTTATTAAAAATCATATGAACTCACAATTTCCCATAATATCCATAATCATAGAAATCACATTTTTGTATGATAATTCAATACACTTCATGTACCATAGACATATTTTTAAATCAATTCATAAACTTTGCACCATAATCATTTAATTTAATATAATTCAATTAATTCACTAAATTTAACTTTCAAATATAAATTATAGCATTATTGTTGTATTATTATCAACCAACTTACATACTTTCAACACCTCGAAATCATAATGAATATATCAATTTTACATTGAAACATGCATAAATTAATGCTTATTATACATATGAACTTACCTCGATACTAAAACGGCCATTTTATCAACTTTCCCAATTTTGGATTTTTCTCTCATTCTATGTTCAAATCTCATTTTCCGGGATCTAAAACATCATATTTTACTTATTTAATTAATGTACTATTCAAAATAGTCCTTAACTCAAACTTAGAAAAAATTACAATTTTGCCCCTAAACTTTTGCATATTTACACTTTTTCCCCTAGGCTCAGGAATTAAACTTCATCCCTTATTCTTATGTTTTATGACATGCTGATCACTTTTCCCTTCTATGGCAACATCAAATTCTCACTCTAGCATATACTTATGACTATTAGGTATTTTTACCAATTAAGCCCTTTTACTTGTTTTCACTCAAAACCGAGTAGCACAACTTGTCTAACATAATTTAAAACCTCATATTCTTTTATTAAATAGAAACATAAACACATTTCACCTATGGGTATTTTTCCAAATATGAACCCTAGCTTAAATTATTACTAGAATAAGCTTAATCAAAGTACCGGGATTCTAAAAACATAAAGAACTTGAAAAACGGGGTTATAACGGACTTACTATTGAGCTTGGAAAGCTTGAAAACCCTAGCCATGGCTTCCCCCATGCTAATTTTGGCCTCCATGAGAAAGATGAGTCAATTTTGGCTTTATTTTCCCTTTTTATTTCTTTTAATTACCAAATGACCAAAATTCCCTTCCTTACTAAACTTTCAAAAATTCCATCCATGTCCAATTTTTGTCCATCACTTAGAAATTGGTAAAATTTCTATTTAAGATCTCTTAATTAATATTTCAAAGCAATTTCATACTAGAAACTTCTAGAATGCAAGTTTTGCAACTTATTCAATTTAGTCCCTAACTTCAAATTGAGCACTTTATGCATAGAATTTCTTCACGAAATTTTCACACAATCATGCAATCATATCATAGACCTCAAAATAATCATAAAATAATTATTTCTATCTTGGATTTTGTGGTCCCGAAACCTCTATTCCAACTAGACCCAATTTTGGGCTATTACAAAATAGCTTAAAAAATATTAATTGTGTTAGTGTTGAGCACAGGACTAATACGAGTCGAGATAAATGGCATCCATATTTTTGCTAACGGGAACATTATTGCTTGACTAAATGATATGGAAATTTTTTTTACTGTTCCCGCTTCCATTCCCATCTACCTTTCTTTTGCTAGGCAAGAAGGGTTCCATGTCGACATTTTTATAAAATTTTAAATCCATCATTTCAATGTCATCTTGTTGATACCATAGAATGCCATAGTGCTCGCTAATAGAACTCAGGGAAATGTCAATCTCTAGTCCTCAAACTGATTCGCAGTTTCCACTGTAAACTTTTAAATTTGCATAAAACTCAAGAATAATAGGGATAACCACGATTAATTTTGGGACTAGACCAAAATCAAAAAACCTATGGTAACGAACTAAGTCCCAAATCTCATTACAAAGAGGGTTGGGTCGAAACCATATTTAAGAATGAACGTTCGCCCTTGGGTTGACATAAAATAATTTTCAACCTTTTTATTTGTAAATTATTCCAAAATCACCACCGTTGGCAGTATTTTACTAACATCACTATTCAATTAAGCTATTTAACAAATAATAAACTAACCAACCAACCAAAAACCAAATCAACAATGCAATACTAAAAAATGAAAATAACAAAAATAAAAAAATAAAAATTTCAAAAAAATAAATGAAAAGGAATTTTAGACCGTAAGTGAAGACAAAGCGGTTGGAGGTGATGTAGCACGTTGTTCCAAGGCAAGGAGAAGGAAAACTTGCAAATAAGAATGAAAAGAAGAAAAAAATAACACCAAGTAGGCAGATTTATGAGAAGAGTAGATGAAGATTAAAAAGGAAAATGGAGGAGAAGATGAAGAGGGGGAGTAGTGTTTTTGGGGTGTCCAGAGTATAATAAATGAAAAGGATTGGGTTTTATGGGTGTTTGGAGGCTTAAAAGTCACCGAAACATGTGGATCGCGATACTCGAAACAAGTGTTTTCCCTCACTCAACATATGTATCGTGATACCCCTGTAATTTTGTACTTCCTATTTTGAAATTGCTTTGGGTATCATAATATACCAGTGTAACTTTACCAAATTTTTTATTTTTGAAACTACCAAGGATATCGTCATACCAAGGGAATGGTATTGCAATATCTAGAAATTTTTTGGCCTTTCCACTAGGCTTTCAAGGGTATTGCGATATTCCTCCTTGGATATTGCAATACCATTGGAAAAGTGCACCTAAAACATACAAAATTGTCATCTAACCTCCCAATTATTCAAAATCTACCCTACCAAGTCCAAAAGTTATACATGCTTAAATTTAAACCCAAACTAAACAAGGAAAACAAATGGAGTCCGTGATCAGATTATTCAAATATTTACCAATTTACTTTGAATTTCCTTCTTGACAAAAATACAAATTAATTTCAGGGCGATCGGTTACACCTCTGAAGTGGTACTGATGTGGTTTGATTGATACTTTAATTCACCTATTGTCATCATCCGAGTAAGGCTACTCAAATATTGCCATGGCTTAATGAATTTCTTTCATTTTCAGATCCTTTTCTGTATTGATCTAAAACCTGCAAGTTCTCACCATTTCACAATAGCTGCAAGATAAGCTGCAAGGTATCATCTTAATCACTTAACACTTGTACCCTTGAAAGAGTGATGTATCCTTAGAACTAAGTTTGGGGTTAAAACACTTAAAGATTTTGACCTCCCCACCTATTTCCATCGTCGACTCCCCTTTTCTAACATCTATAGTCTCCCTAGAGGCTGCCAAAAATGGCCTTCCTAGTAGGATAGGAATCTCTAGGTCTTTTTTAAAGTTTAACAGGAGAAAGTCCACTCGGAGGATGAGTTTCCTAACTCTAACTAATACGTCCTGAAGGACTCCTTTGAGAAAAATTAAAGAACGATCAACAAGTTACAAAGCCATTGATGTCTTGCTAAGGTCTCCTAATCTTAACCTTTGATAGATTGATAATGGCATGAGGTTGATACTAGCCCCTAAATCACAAAGGGCTTTCTCGAATTTACTCCTCATGTAATAGCCCGTTTTTGGGTCAAATCAGAACAGTGATTTTGGGACAACAAATCCAAAGTAGAAATATTTATTTTATTATTTTTTAAGGTCTACATCATGAAAGAATAATTGTGTGAAAATTTTGTTAAGAAATTTTATCGATTAAGTACTCAATTTGACTAGAAGGACTAAATTGCAATAGGTGAAAAATTTGAGTTCTATAGGCTAAAGGTAGTAAATTGTTATGAAATTCTAAATTAGAGGTCTTCAAATGGTAATTAGACCATTATACTTTAGGATGGACAAAAATGGACACGGAGTAGGTAAAATTTCAAAGTTTAAGTGAGAGGTCAATAGGTAAATTAGTAAATAAAGCCAAAATAACTAAATAAAAGATGTCATCTTCTTCAATTTCATCCCATAGCCGAAAATTAGAAGAGAAGACAGGCCAAGATTTCAAGCTCGATTATAAGTTCATTCTTGTCCCGTTTTTAGTGATTTTTATATTTTTGAGATCGTTGTAACTTAATTTAGCTATTTCAAGAAAAAAGAAAGATGCTGTATGGGTCGTTATCGACAGATTGAAGAAATTAGCTTATTTTATTCCAGCACGTACCGATTATTCACTTGATAAACTAGCTGAATTGTACATTGCTAAAATTGTTAGATTGTACGGGGTGCCTACTTCTATTATTCCGAATAGAGATCCGAGGTTCACGTCGCGATTTTAGAGGAAATTACAAGAGGCGTTGGGTACGAAGTTGAATTTTAGTACCATATTCCATCCACAAACCAACGGTCAATCTGAGAGAGTGATTCAAATTCTTGAAGATATGCTTCACTGTTGTGTTTTAGAATTCAAAGGTAGTTGGGAGAGATATATACCGTTGGTCAAATTTGCTTGTAACAACAGTTATCAATCGAGTATAAAGATGACACTCTATGAAGCATTGTATGGCTGCAAGTGCCGAACTCAGTTGTACTGGATTGAGCTTAGTCAAAAATAGATTCACGGGGTTGATTTGGTCAGAGAAACCGAAGAGAAAGTAAAAGTAATTCGTAATTGTTTGAAAGCATCTTCGGATCGACATAAATCGTACGCAAATTTGAAACGAAAGAATATCAAATTTCAGGTTGGTGATAAAGTATTACTAACAGTGTTTCCGTGGAAGAAAATTCTTAGATTTGGTCGCAAAGGAAAGTTGAGTCCGCATTTCATTGGGCCATATGAGATTATTAAAAGAATAAGGCCAGTGGCATATCGACTAGCTGTGCCGTTGAAGTTGGAAAGAATTCACAACGTGTTTCATGTATCGATGTTGCGACGATATCGATCAAATCCTTTGCATGTAATTTCCCCAACAGAGATTGAGATTTGACCTGATATGACATATGGTGAAGAACCAATCAAACTGTTAGCTTGAGCGGTTAAATAGTTGAGAAATAAAATCATGGCTCTAGTGAAAGTTTTGTGGCAACGACATAGAGTCAAAGAGGCTACGTGGGAACTCGAGGAAGCTATGAGAAAATAGTACCCTAACCTATTTTCTGATAAGATTTTCGGGGATGAAAATCCCTAAAGGGGGAGAATTATAATAGCTCGTTTTTGCGTCAAATCAAAATAGTGGTTTTGAGACCAAAAATTCGAGGTAAAAATATTTATTTTATTGTTTCTTTAAGGTCTATAGCATGATAGAATAATTGTGTGAAAATTTCGTTAAGAAATTTTATCGATTGAGTACTCAATTTGATTAGAAGGACTAAATTGCAATAGGTGAAAAATTTGAGTTCTATAGGCTAAAGGTAGTAATTTTTATGAAATTTTCTATTACAGGTCCTCAAATGGAATTAGACCATTATACTTTAGGATGGACAAAAATAGACATAGAGTAGGTAAAATTTCAAAGTTTAAGTGAGGGGTAAATAGGGAAATTGGTAAATAAAGCCAAAATAACTAAATAAAAGATGTCATCTTCTTCAATATCATCCCCATATCCGAAAATTAGAAGAGGAGACATAGCTAGGGTTTGGCCAAGCTTTCAAGCTCGATTGTAGTTCTGTTCTTTTCCCCTTTTTACGATTTTTATATTTTTGAGATCGTTGGAACTTGATTTAGCTATTTCAAGGACTAATTTGAAAGAAAGTTAAATTTTAAAATTTTACTCATGTTGAATATGCTTTTATTTTGATGTTTGATGGTAGAAAATGCATGTTCGTTGTTAGTTAAATAATGTTTGCAAAGTGATTTTTGATAAAACGTTAAATAGGGACTTATTTGTAAAAGCCTATAAAATGTGTAGAAAAGTGTGAATAAATGAAAAATGTGGGCTGTTATGAGTACAAAAAACATTTGGCTAGGCTTGGGTTGTTAAGAAATTGAATGCAATTCATTTTACGAGCCTAGGGACTAAATTGTAAAATGTTGAAAAATTAGGGGCAAAAATATAAATTTTGCCATAATGTGGTTTTGGGTTGAATTGAATAATGTAATGATTAAATAAGTTAAATGTGGTATTATAGATAAAGAAAAACGAGGTTCGGGTCTAGATCAGGGAAAAACAAAGTAATTGACGAATAGATTTCTTTAGCCGTTTTTGTAACCAAGGTAAGTTCGTATGTTAAATAAGCTTTACTTTAAATTTATTTTAAATGCTTTAATTTATGCATGAATTGTGTAATCAACCTTTCGGACACATTTGATGACTATTTGTCAAGTGAGAAATCTCAATCGAATTTTAGGAATATATTAGGATACAAGTGACATGTCACTAGGGTTTTATGTTATGTGATCCAGGTGTTGGTCCTGTAAGTCCTACCGATGGCTGAGTATACTGACATATGTTGCGGTTACTTAATAGCTTGTGTGAGCAGCACCGAGTAGTTACATCTTGACTGACAGCTTGTGTGAGTAGGCCTGTTTTTGCCTCAAGAGCGAGCATATATGTGATATGAGATAGAGGTAGTAATGGCTACATATGTGGCACCTTGTGTGCAAGGTTTCTCGAGTATCTAAATTTATTATTTCGAGTGGTTCATTGGGTATGACAAGGATGAGAGTGTGTATAAAATTATTTCGAGATGGTACAGGTATGAACTTAAAGCTTATGATTATTAATTCATGATATAGCGATTTTAAGGTAAGTTTGTGATGGTAGTGATTTTTGATTATGAGATTATGGAAAATTACATTGTCTTATGCTATATTACTTGCATGTCAATGTATGGTAAGTTTTTCTTATTTCTTTCATACGAGCTTACTAAGCTATATAGCTTACTCCGTTTTAATTTCCATGTTTTATAGTGTCACCAAGCTAGCTCGGATTGGAGATCGTCGAAGTTCGCATCACACTATCAACTGTCATTTTGGGTATCGATGATCTTAACATTTTGAGAATATGGCATGTATAGGGACTTGGTCATTTTGTTATATGTGTCATTATGAATTTGGCCAAACATATTAGCTTGTAATTGTTAAAGGCTTGATGTGGTTTTGGGCCATGTAACTTGGCTTATTTTGGTTGAATTGGTTGTAAGCTTAAATATATATATATTTATATATGCATGCATTTGCAATTATCTCTTGTGTGATGTGGTTTATAATTGTTTGATAAATGGTTGAATGTGGCTTAATGGGCTTGTTGTTGAATGATTAAGATTGGCTCATTAGTATGCTAAGAAAACTAAGTAATATTATGCATGTTATTGGTAGCTATATTGAAACTTGTAGAATGTGAGTTTATATGATTTGGTGTTGAAAATGTGTTGAGTGCGGATAATGAAATGACATGATTCGGAATTGTTTTATGGATGTTTGGTTGCCTAAGTATATCATGATCTATGCCATTGAACTTTTGTGTGTGCAGGTGGAAATGGGGGTGACAAATGGCTTGGTAAATAGCATTTATTTTGTCCACATGGGTAGACATACAGACGTGTGTCTAGACTGTATGTGACACATGGTCTGCTCCATGGGCATGTGTTCTGGCCGTGTGTCCCCTGCACCTTAATTTTTAGAAACAGAATGCTCAAAATTGAGCACACAGGTAGAGACACGGTGTAGGTCTCGGCCGAGTGAGTGACATAGCCTCAAGCACGGGTGTGTGTCCCGACCATGTGAAGCCTGCACATATTTTATGAAAATTTAATTAACCACATAGCCTAGCACACGGGCGTGTGACTTGGTTGTGTGACCTCAATTTGTTTATGCTTTGCAAAACAAAGTGTTACATGGGCTAGGGACACAGGCGTGTGTTACCACACAGCCTGCCCACACGGGCGTGTCCCAAACCACACGGGAGTGTGACCCTTGTTCATAGCAAAAATTTTCTAAGTTTTGTAAAACTTTCCTAAGTGCTCAGTTTAGTCCTGAACCACTTCTAAAGCATGTTTTGGGTATCGTAGGCTCGTATTAGGGTCTTCATGATTGAAAACAAATGGTTTTAATTTGGTCAAAAATTTATTACTTGGAGTTGTATGTTTGCTTGCAATGTAAGTCCTGTAATGCCTCGTATCCTGTTTTGACGTTGAATACGGGTAAGGGGTGTTACACCTCATATTTCTATAAGGATTGTGAAGTTTCTTAGGCCTTTAAGTTTTGGGGGAACTTTTTGGACACAACTGCATTACACTCGGCGTTAAGAGCGATTTGCTCTCCTCTCTCGATCTTTCTCCTCTTAGACACGACTTCTTTAAGGAACTTAACACATTTAAACATTTTCTTTAGGAGCTCTAACAATAGGATATTATCATTCAACACCTTAAACATGTTGAGGAAACTTAGAAATTCCTTACTCTCTTTCTTTCTTTCCTCAAGATGGGTCGAAAATGGTACGGCTACTTAACTCAATGGTACAATAAGCCTATCTTGTGACTTAGATTGTTTGGGGTTCAATTTCATCTTCCACTTTCTCTCCCACCCCATCTCCAACACTAGGGCTGCGAATGCTCTCTTCCTTCTCTACTACCTTTTCTCCACTCAACAGTCTTATAAGGTCTTTAACTAGCGCTCCAGATCTAAGGGTAATGGCCTTAGCATGCTATTTCTGTTCCCTCTTCAAGTTTGGTTCAGTATTAGTCAGGTTTAATTAAACTAATTAACTAACTAATCAACAAGAGGACTAAATCGTAAGCCATGGAAAGTTATAAAACTATCCAATCAATAACGAGCGATGGTTGGTTGACTTCGATGTGGTTCATTAATCATCAAATTAGGGATCTAAGTTGTTTAAAATACTACCGTAGCTCCATTTTACTTCTCGGTCTCAATTTTATCAAATTAGACAAGTTAGTCTGATTTATCTCTCTATCTCACTCACCTAACTCGGAACTAAAGAATTGGTGCTCAATAAGGTTACCTCTTGGTCTCACTTATCTTGGTTTTAACTTAGAGGCATTAATCCTAAGTTTTTAGCTTTCTTTAATTTAGTCCAATCTATTACAATTTAGTCCCTAACCCAAAAATTAAGTTACCCACATATCCATCAACCAACCCCCATAGGGTTTAGTTACCCATTACCATATTTAAGCTAACAAACATCAAAGAAACAACCATGAAAGCCACGAACATAAAACTTAATAAAAAATGAAAGCTTGGGTTTTTAATTTGAAAGACTTAAAGGAAAAACAACTAACAACAAGATGAATGAACAAGAACAATAAAATTGAGATTTTTAAAAGGTGAAAATAAAAGAAACTGAAAAAACATTAAACTAGAGATGAAAATGCCATTACAAGCAAAGTTAAGGTATTAATCATGTAAATAAACTAAGCTATAGGGTTAACTAACTTAACTAACTTAACTAACACTAAGAATGTAAATTAACACAAAGAAAATAGTAGAAAATTAAATCTATAGCTATGGAGGAGAAGAACTAAAACCCTAGAAAATGAAAGAAAAACTAAAAAGGTGATTAAAATTTGTGCCTAATGCCTCATCTCTTTCTTTAACCAAATTTTTGCTCATTATAACACCTATTCTAACCCATTTTTCTTGACCAAAATGCCCCTCAACGTGTATTTTTTATTGGTGCTTTATTTGGACAAGGACTACCCCTAATGTAAATTTTTGTCCCCTCATGATTATGATATAGCGATACCATGGTCTAGGTATTGCGATATTATTGGCGGTTTCAAAATAGGGAGTTTCCTTGAAGGTTGGATATCGTGATACCCAAGGAGGATATCACGATACCATTGTAGGTGGTCTTTATTTTTCTCTTTATTTAAGGGCTATTGAGGATATCGTGATACCTAGTCTTTGATATCGCGATACCCCATCATTGGTGATATTTTTGCTTAAAATCGGGCCACCATTGAGTTCTTAGAACACTCAATCAATCATTAGGGTCCAAATGGCACATTTGGCCAATTTGGGTCTCAAAACTAGTACAAAAACACATTAAACATTTATTAAATAGAAAAACTAAAAACTATGCTAAACTATGAAAAATACACTAATTTGCTTGAAAACAAGCTCCTCAAGTATAACAGGGAAGACTAATTTGACATATCAAATTATGGCAGATCAACAATCCTAGTAAAATAACTAGGGTTAGTTGCCTCTTTCTCTCCTAGTTCAACTAGGGGATTCCTTTTCTATTAAATAGGCATTAATTGTATTATTCTAATTCAACTAGGGTTCACTTCCTCTTCCTATACATAGATGACATTGGTAAGGCTAAATACACAACTTAGAGATATTGTTATTCTGCCCGAAAATAGTCAAAATTTATTTCTAAGTATAAATTATATTTTCATAAATAACAATTCTACTGGTTTCTATAAGAGAGAGATTTACTTTCCTATTGAATGTAAGAAAATTATTTTTGGTTTGATGTTTCATTTGTAATTGTTTGAGCCCACACTTGAAGTAGTTCATGGTACAAGAATAGTGGAGAATACCATTTGGTTGCAAGCCAGGAATGTCTAGGATCCGTCTCACTCAAAACACATGTATTATTCTGGGAAAAAAAATTATTACTATAAATGTCACAAACCGACTTAGTTTTCAAAATTTTTTATTTTCTCGTTGTGCAAAAAAACCATTTTCGAAACAGTTTTTTTCCAATAAGACATTGTGGTGGTTTCAAATTTTCTTGAGAGAAAAGTGAAGTTATGGTGTATATACACTCTTGCTAAATGTACTAAAAAAATGAGTGAATAAAAGCAATGTGAAGGTTTAAAGCAATGTGAGTGTTAGATGCAAAGTGAGTGGAACAAAAACATGGTTAGTGATAAAAACATTGTGAGTGAAATAGTGAAAATTTTTTAGAAAACACTCAAACAAAAAAAATTTTTAGCTTAAAAGAAATCTTTCATTTCTATTGCGCAAGTACTCGCTAGCTTTTGTATTCACCAATATTGAACAATATATTCCATTAAGGAAAGTGAGAAGGAGAAATAATGTGCTAGCCTTAATGACTAATTTGGGGATGAGTAGGGAACGATGTCATGTGTTTTACTATTTCGAGTGCTTGAAATTGTTTCAAGTTATCTTTCACTTGAAATCCAAACCATCTTAAGTCTCAAAATGATACAAGCCTAGAAGATCTATGTGACCTAAACATTTCATTTACATGATCTTCTTGATTTGTTTATAATTAGTGTAATGAATGCTTTTGATATGCATTTTGTGTTTACCATGTATCCATATAATTTATGTTGATGGATAATATAATTGAGTATTTATTCATCTAAATTGCCTAGCTCCTTAATTTATTGAACTAGGTATATTTACTTTAGGAGTATTTAAGTTAACTAAACATCAATCTTTAGTTGTATGTGAGATATTTTATTTCTATATTTCTATTTATCTAAAATATTCCAAGGGTCTTCTATTGCATGTTTTGTGTGTTGGCTTAAGAACAAGCAAATACTTAAGTGTGGGGGAAATTAATCTGTCATAATTTGATATGTCAAATTAGGTTCTCTCGAGTACGTAATAAGTTTTCTTTCAAGTAGTTTACGAGTCTTTTAAATACTTTTTATCGATTCTTATAGTTTAGTGTTAATGATATCTTTTCTTATATTCACCTCTTTTGAGACTCAAATCGGAAAAACTATGCAATTGGGAGTCTGATGATTGATTTGAGCTTGTGCATGGAAATAATGATGGCCAGACTGATTGCCTCTGGATGTACTAATATCCAGAGTGTGAATACTGCAATAAAATATAGAAATACAAGGCGGTATCTACAAGTATACGGGTCGAGTTGTAATATAGTTTTACAACAAAGTAGGTGAATAATTCGAGGATCATACCTAAGAGAGGCGAGTGCCAGATTGCTTCTAACCTAAACACTAAAAGATATAATTAGTACTTTAAATTAGTTATAGTATGAAAGCATAAAAGAAATTATTTTTAGGGCTTTTATAATAATAAAAAAAATCATAAAAGAAATATACTTCGAGAGACAGAAAAGAAGAATGAATCAAATCTTGATTATGGGTGATTAGCTTGCTTCAGTAATCCCCATCAATCGTTGTTCCTGGTTCCTCGTCAATCAAATAGTCTCTACTGTAGTAGGATCTTCTGATCTTCCACTAACATAACGAGTCAACAAGGACTACTTATCTTCCGACCTCACAGTCTAGACAGCTTGGGGTAAAGGTGTTCACGCATGGGCCATACCAATTTTGGGTTAATTCCCACCTTAATGAATTCCTGGGGTTGTCAGGCCTAGGGTTTGTTTCACATTTTTCATTTCCCAAATAGCTAATCTATTAACCCTACAATATAGTCAATAAAATCATACCTCCACTCGCTAATCCCTCATAGAAGGATTAGTTCCTCATGGTATTCATAGACAATATAGAATCAATATAAAGAGAAAGTATGCTAATTAAATCGATAGTATAGAGTATATGAAAGAGCCTAATTTTATTGATATTAATCATAAATCCACAAAGTTTGAATGCTTTTGACAATTCAGATCTCTTTAGAGCAACAAAAAACATTGAAATAAATTCTAAAATCTAAAAACGAAAGAAAAATAAGCTAATTTTACTGAAGAAAATATAGGTTAAGTGAATGATGTCCATAACATGGCCAAATGAGCCTATTTATAGATTTTAGGTAGTCGTCATCCTTAACCCTAGGTTAGTTGAAGTCCTCAGGCTTTAAGTTTGACTGTACGGACCAAAACGCCTTTTAGATTGTGTTTTTGTCTCGTCTAAAGTCGATGTCATGACACATGTAGACCTTGTTGTGACATAGAAGTCAGTATACTCAACTTGGGATATCTTCATAGATGTGTCACGACACCCTTAGGCTGTCTTGCGACATCGAAGGCAATCTTGAGCTTTCTCCATTTTGGTCCCTATGTTGCGACATCGAACATCTTGTGTTGCGACATAGCAACTAGTATAGGTTTAGTACGCCTTCTAAAATTCTCTTATACACTAAAAAAGTGCATTATCTCTTCATTATGCCTTATTTTGCCCCAAAGGTCAATAAAAGACTCAATTTGCACATTTTATTGAATATAAATAAAACCAAGAAAACTTAACTAAAACATAATGAAAATGCTTGTATTCAAGCTCCTTAAATGCAAAACTAGTTTCATCTGCTACATTGAATTATGATAGATCATAAACCTTGAGGAAAATTGCATCTAAAGTGGGTATCATGACACTGATGCCAAGATGTCGCGACACTAAGCCTTCATCACTTTAGGGTGCATAAGAAACCAACCTGGAGTAGTTAGTTGAGGATGTTGTAACATTGGGGGTATTGTGTTGTGATAAGCTATAAAAGTAACATATTTTAATCTCATTCTTAATGGGTTTTTGGATGATTAATTATGCAAATTAGTGAATTTGAAGCTCCTAATCCTTTAAATTCTTGTTTCTATACTTAGGAGAGCATTTAGGAGTGAAATGGGTGAAAAACGAGCCAAAATCAAGCAAATAAAGTTGTTTTTAGGAGCCATAAGGCTTGGGCATTTCCACACGGGCTAGACACATGCCCTTGTGAGCCACACAGGCTAGACACATGTCTATGTGCCATCCCATGTTGATTTTGCACCCTGCATCCCAAATATGCAGAAAAACCCAATTTTTAGGCTTTCTAAGCATTCTAAAGTCTATAAAATACCAATTAGAAGAAGACATAAAAGAGGAATTAGAGAAGATCGAAGAAAACACTTGAAGAACACATTGAAATCAACTCGAAAGCAGATCCCCATTAAGATTGAAGATCTCCTTTTAATTTATTTCAAAGTTTTATTGAATTTCTTTATGTCTTGTGATTATTCTGACTCAGAGATGTTTCTATTCAGGATTATGAACTAATTCCCTAGATAACTAGGGAGGATGAAACCTATGATGAATCCTTTTATTTAATTTTTGTTTTTACGTGATAAATACTTGATTCTTGTTCTCAATTATGGATGCTTATTTCTTGTTTTAATATTTTCAGGATATTAATTCATGTTTAATATGCTTAATTCAGTAGAGCAAAAGTCCCTGTTTAAGAGTAGATTTAGCATAAAGGAGTGGAGTTGCATGCAATCCTAGAAATAGAACGACATAAATCTACCATATTAGAGTCAAACCTAATAGGGGAATCCATAGATTGAGTTAATACAATGATAGGGGTTTTAATTAGAAAGAGATTTCAATTAATTGACCTAGATTCAATTGTTCTGAGATTTCAATTAATTGACCTAGATTCAATTGTTCTTACTCTCGAAAAAGATATTAACATAATTTAGGGATTTATATAGATCGGATCAAGACACAAGTGAATAAATTGTTTAATTCAGATTCATAATAATAGGTGAAGTCGAGGTGGATTCTTTCCTGGGTATTGTCTATCTCATTGGTTAATATTTGATTATTTCTTTGATTCATTCTCTGTTGCGTTCGTAGTTAAATTAGTTTAGTAAATTTAGATTAAAACATATCACTCCAAATTGTTGGCTAAATAATAGAAAAATGATAATTACTAATACTTTTAGTCCTTGTGGATACAATATTCTCTACTCACCATAGGTATACTATTGTTTGATAGGTACGCTTGCCTTTGCTGTATTTATAGTTAGTTTAGTGACCATTAAGTTTTTGGCACTGTTGCTGGGGACTAAAATATTAAGAACACTTTATTTTTATCAATTTAGCCATTTTTTATATTTTTTTTGGTTTAATTTTTACATTATAATTTTTTCTTTTATTTCTTTTTGACAGGTTCCTTCAATTTATGACTAGAAGAAATCTGTTGGGACAATTGTTATTTGATAGTGAAATTAAAAGTACAGCTCACAGAAATCGTAGAGAAGGAAGCCAATGTCGAGAGAATTTGGTAGACGAAGAAGAGGACATTATTATTAATGAAGAGATGGGTGGTAACCAGAATAATCATCTACCTTTTGCGGTTGTTGCAAATCCAGATCATGTTCCTTTTACTATGTACGATTATGCCAAGTGCACTCTAATTGGGGCTGAATCGAGTATTATGAGGCCCACCATTGCTGCAAATAATTTCAAACTAAAGCCAAATACAATTCAAATGATACAACAGCTTGTTCAGTTTGAAGGTTTGCAAGACGAAGATCCAAATACCTATTTCACCAATTTCCTAGAAATCTGTGATACTTTCAAAATTAATGGCACCACTGACCATGCCATTCGCTTACGTTTATTTCTTTTCTTGTTAAGGAACAAAGCTAAATAGTGGTTGAACTCTTTACTATGAGGTTCCATCATCATATAGGCTCAGATGACCAAGAAATTTCTACTGAAGTACTTCTCACTGGCTAAGATAGCCAAGTTGAGGAATGATAGCTCCTCCTCTGTGCAGATCAATTTAGAGACTTTATATGATGCATGGGAGAGATACAATGATTTATTGAGCAGGTGCCCTCACCATGGGTTACCTCTATGGCTATAGGATCAAACCTTCTACAATGGTTTGAAACCTTCAACGAGGCAATTAATCGACGCATTAGCCGGTGGAACTCTGAACAATAAAACACCTAAAGCTGCTTATGAATTTATTGAGGAGATGGCACTGAACAATTATCAGTGGCAAGTCACGAGGATAAAGCCAATGAAAGTAGCTAGTGTTTTCAACTTAGATGCAGTCACCATGTTATCAAATCATGTAGAACTTATAAATAAGAAAATTGGTGGTTTATATGTTTCTACACAGGTATATTCAGTGATGCAATATGATACAAATGGAGAAGGAATGAATAATCTAGAATGTTTACCCTTCACTCGTAGCACAGAGAACGAACAGATCAATTATATGGGTAATAATTCTAGGCCTCAAAATAACCATTATAGTAATAACTATAATGCAGGTTGGAGGAACCATCCCAATTTATCTTGGGGTGGTCAAGGAAATCAAAGAGCACAACCCCTTTTAGGCTTCCAACAATAACCTTATCAGTAAGGGAAAAACCTGAACCTTGAGGAGATGTTGACAAAGTTTATCTCAGTGCTAGAAACATGTTTTTGAAACACTGAGGCAGCACTAAAAAATCAGCAAGCATCGATTCAAGGGATTGAGAACCAAATAGGTCAGCTTGCTAAGTTAATCTTAGAAAGGCCATAAGGTAGTTTACCTAGCAATATCGAAACTAACCCAAGAGAGTAGCTTCATGATATTACTGTGTGAGATGAAGAAGGCTTAGTTGAAATTGAACCAAAATCGAGGCAAGAAATCGTGGTGAATAATGATAAGGTTGAGGTAAGCCAAAAAAAAAAAAAACAAGCCGATTGCCAAGGAATATAAACCTTAAGTTCTATATCCTAATGTGACGAAGAGAAAGCACACGAATGAAAAATTTGGTAAATTTCTTAAACTCTTGAAAAAATTACATATTAACTTACCATTTATTTAAGCTCTTTCGCAGATGCCTAATTATGCCAATTTTTTAAAGGAGCTGTTGGCAAACAAACGAAAGTTAGATGATTCATCGACTGTAGAACTCAATGCAGTTTGCTCGGCCATATTACAAAATAAACTACCTAACAAACTGAAAGATCCAGGGAGTTTTACTATTCCTTGTTTAATTGGTAGTTTAAACATTGATAATGTTTTAGCTGATTCAAGGCTACTATAAATGTCATGCCCTATAAAATGTTTAAACAATTAAGCCTTAGGAAACCCAAACAAACTAGGATGAGTATTCAACTGGCAGATAGAACCAGTAGATATCCTAGGGGTGTTATTGAGGATGTGCCTGTAAAAATTGATAAATTCATATTTCCCGTTGACTTTGATGTGTTAGACATGGATGGGGGTAGTGAGGTAACCTTGATTTTAGGATGGCCCTTTTTAGCAACTGCTAGAATTATAATTGATGTTGGTAAGGGTAAAGTAGTACTTCATGTAGGTGACGAAACAATTACTCTCCAAGCACATGATTCTGTGAGAGACTTTAGTAATCGAGATGATTTTATATGTTTTGTTAACGTGAGTAACCATGTGGCTCAACCTTCTTTGTAGGAAATCCCGTGAGAGAACATGATGGAGCCATGTTTCAGTCAATATGACAGAAACAAAATGATTTATGATGAACTAATGTTACAAATCAATGAACTAGATGAATGGTGAACATATGTCAAGGAGACACCGAAAAAGCACGATGAAGTGCCAAAGTGACGCCATGATAAACACATGAATAGAGCGAACAAATTTATGGTTGGGGACAAAGTACTACTAGACAAAATGGATTGACATATTATCCCTTCGGAGCTTAATGCAAACAAATCAAACCCACATACGGTATTGAACATCTTCCTGTACTGTATAGTTGAGGTAACTCATTCTAAATTCGACACATTTAAGGTAAACATGTAACACCCCAGATTTTGGGGTCATAAGATTTAAGGATTGTAGTAAAGGTCAGTGAGTAGGTTGAACAATTAGGTTAGTTTTTGCGTTTTAGTGTTAGAATGGGCCTATTGTGGTTGTGTGTTAGTGTACTTTTGGGACCTAGGTTCGAGTCCTCATGTGTGTGATTTGGGGAAATAATTTTAGTTTAGATTTTTTTAAGTTTAAAAAACTTATTTTGTTTTTGGAAAAATAGGAGAGATTTTTGAAACTTTCCAAGTCTGTTTCACGTTCTTTTATTTTCTCTTCCACTTTCTCATATAAGTTTTTTTCTTTTGTTTACTCTTCTTTGGGATTTCAAAAATTTGATGTTTTCTCTTCTATTGAATTCTCCTCTTTAATTTTTTTTTTAAAATTGTTGGGATCCATTGGACTTCATTGTTTGGTGTTCGAGTAGTTCAAGGAATCGAGGAGAGCTAAGTAGTGTTATTTGATTTTTGTAGGGAAGTTTTGGGTTATTCATTTGTGTTAGTTTAGTATGATGATAATGTTGGCATGTTTGTGTAAAAAAGTTTTGAGAATTGTGTTGAGGAGGCGAATTGGTCGGGTTCTGGTGCTTAAGAATCTATTTTAAAGTGTGTTTTCAAACCAGTAGTAATTCGAGATTTTTTTGTGGCTACTAATTCATGACTTTCTAGTCATTTGGTGGTTTCATGACCACACGGGTGGCCATGCAGGCGTATGCCACACAGGGCGATTCACACGGCCGTGTGGAATTAGAGATTAGGGTTTTGGGGTTATTTTGGTACCACACGGTCGTGTGGCTGATTTGGGGATCTTTAGTTGAATTTCACATGGGCGTGTGTTTTAGACACACGACTGTGTTTTGTGGGCACACGGGCATGTGAGACTTTCACACGACTATGTCTACCCTGCACCTTATCTTAGCACAAATGGATAGAGAGTTACACGGGCTGTCCACACGACCATGTTCCCCAGACACACGGGCATGTGTCATCTTCACACGGCTGTGTGTCTCATTTCACATGGGTGTATGCCCTTCCCCATGGGCATGTTGACCTCCACACGGCCTAGGCATTTCCATGTGGCCGTGTAGCCCTATTTTTCCAATTTTTGTACTGTGTGTATTTTTGATCTGATTGTGTTACTATGTGTTCTGACCCTTGGCTAGGTCTTAGTAAGGGTGGTCGAACGATACGCTTGATTGTTATTTGATGTTACGTTATAATTGGGTTTAATTCTGGGTAATTGAATGTGTGCATTTTTTATTCCCGATTCTGTTTTTGTATGACTATTTACAAATGATGTGCATTTTGCCTTTGCATCAATCTTTTTAGGTTTGGTTGCGAAGGGAAGGGAGTCTGATCTGTTTTCGCAGTCTCAACTGCAATACCTCTGTATAGCGATTTATTGCATAGTACAACATATAAGTCAGTTCTACTGTATATTAATATTTGAGTGGCTCAGTCCACATATGTGGTATGTATGGTTGGATGGGCCTTTCGAGGTCCTATGTGGTGTGTATGGTTGAATGGGCTTAAATAGCTCATATATGGTGTGTATGGTGGTCAGAGAGACGTTTGGCTAAATAGGTGGGTTTTTATTACTTGTTGTATCCATACGAATCTAGTTAGTTGACTTAACATATATATATACATGGTTAATTATGCGAGTACTGAGATATTGATGAATATGTGTTTGCTTCTGTGGTTGTGAATTCTGCTTACTTATTTATGATCTGAGGTTTGAGTTGTGTCGCTCTGGTTTTTTCTTTTAGTTGTGTTTCTAACTCACACTGAGCTTGTGTAGCTCACCCCTTTAGTTTTCCCCTTTTCAAGTACCTTCATTTTCTATAACTGTACTTGGCATGCCGAATGTTTCGAAGTGATACGTTTTAAGCCGGGTTAAGAAAATAGCTTTTCAACTTTTTTAAATTTGTGAACTGTTTTGGACTGTAAACATCTATAAGGACTGTGGTACAATCTAATTTTGGATTTTCGTAAATAGTTTTTGTTTTGAATTCTAGAAATTGCGGAACTTTAATTTCGAATGCTTTTGACGTAACTTGAATTCTTTGTTATGAATCCTAAAAGGGCTAAACGGTTTATTTCAATTTTAGCAAACTGTGTTCGTATAGGATGTTAACAACTCGTTTTGTAAAATTGTTTCAGATCACCTCGGTGATCAATGTAACCTCTGGGATTCAGTCAAGCCTTCTAGGTCGAGTTTTGGGGTGTTAAATTTAGTTGTATCAGAGCTAGGTTTGTAAAAACTCGGCCTGTATGTTACGTATCCATGTGCACACGAGATTATTTTAAATATATATATATATTTATAAACTGTACCACAGTGTTTCGAAGTGATTGGTGTTTTGGAAAAAGTTTTTGTGAAAATGAGATGTTCAAGACTCCAACGCCGGTCTGTACGAAATTTAGGAAATTGTAAGATCAATTCTGTAATTTGCATATTGTAGACCTATTAAGTGATTAGTTCGAAGATTGTTATGGATTCTTGCATTAAGCTTGATCGTAAGGATCTGGTGCGACTCTCAAGGAGTCATCTGTTTCTCTAGGGCATGTGCCTGTTCAGGAATCAGTGGTCAATGTGATTCCGCCATCTTCAGGTAGCGATAACTCGGAGGTTGGTACTGAGGCGTTGATTAGGGTAGTGAAAGAGGTTCCAAAGAAGGTGTTCGAGGCTAGCATAGAAAAGAATAGAGAGACGGTTCAGGGTAGGTGTGTCGATTGTGGGAAGTAAAGAGATTGTAGTCCTTCGAGTTTGGAGCCTCTGTCTGTGAAACGTGGGAGAACGCAATTAAGTGTCAATAGCGGTAATGTTAAAGGTTCAGGTGGTGGCGCGGATGTTCTGCCTTGTGGGCATTGTAAGAAGTGTCATTTGGATAATTCTTGGAAAAATGCGAGAGCATGCCTCAGATGCGGATCCACAGAGCATTGAATTAGGGAATGTCCTCAACGACATTGACACAAGTATGGTGGTGTGTTATTGTTGGTTCAGTAATGGTTGAGAATATTTCGACTTCCTAATTATGGCATAGTATTTGTCTGTGTGATGGTTACAAATATGTATTTGCTTCAGTGGCTAAGTGTTCGGATTGTGTGTTTGAGGTCTTGGGTTCAAGTCCCACTCTTGGAGAATGTGTGTGAGATTTTAAAGTCTAGTACCGTAGTGCTTTGGGATTAGAGTGCGCAACGGGAGCGTAGTGGTTAACTTGTGTTAGACCACTGTTCTATTAGTGGGAAATTTCGGGGACAAAACATTTTTAGGAGTGAGTTGTAACACCCCAGATTTTAAGGTTAGAAGATTTGAGGATTGTAGTAAGGGTCAATGAGTAGGTCAAAAAATTAGGTTAGTTTCTGCATTTTAGTGTCAGAATGGGCCTATTGGTCTGGTGGTTGGTTGTGTGTAGTACTTTTGGGACCTGGGTTCGAGTCCTCATATGTGTGATTTGGGGAAATAAATTTTGTTTTTTTTTAGTTTAAAATACTTATTTTATTTATTTTATTTTTATTTTTGGATAAATAGGATAGATTTCTGAAACTTCCCAAGTATGTTTCATGTTCTTTGATTTTCTCTCCCATTTTCTCATGTTAATTTTTTTTCTCTTCTTTACTCTTTTTTGGGATTTAAAAAATTTGATGTTTTCTTTGCCATTGAATTCTCCTCTTTAATTTTTGTTTGAAATCGTTGGGTTCCATTGGACTTCGTTGTTTGGTGTTCGGGTAGTTCAAGAAATCGAGTAGAGGTAAGTAGTGTTCTTTGATTTTTGTAGGGAAATTTTGGGTCATTCAATTGTGTTAGTTTGGTATGATGATAATGTTGGTATGTTTATGTAAATGAGTTTTCAGAATTGTGTTGAGGAGGTGAATCAGTCGGGTTCTGGTGCTTGAGAATCGTTTTAAAGTGTGTTTCCAAACCCGTAGTAATTAGAGGATTTTTTGTGGCTTCTAATTCATGATTTTCTGGTTGTTTTAAGGTGGTTTTGTGACTACATGGGTGGCCACACAGGTGATTCACACAATCGTGTGGAGTTAGGGATTAGGGTTTTTGGGGAGATTTTGGTGCCACACGACTTGACCACATGGCTGTGTGGCTGATTTTGGGATTTTTTGTCGAATTTCACATGGGCATGTGTTTTGGACACATGGCTATGTCTGCCCTGCACCTTATCTTAGCACAAATGGACTGAGAGTTACACGTTCTGTCCACACGGCCATGTTCTCCAGACTCACGGGCGTGTGTCATCTTCACACAGTTATGTGTCTCATTTCACACTGGCATGTGCCCCTCCGCATAGGCTTGTTGATCCTTACATGACCTAAGCACTTTCAGACAGCCAGGACACACGGCCGTGTGGCCCTATTTTGCCAATTTTCGTACTATGTCTATTTTTAATCTGATTGTGTTACTGTGTGTTCCGACCCTTGGCTAGGTCTTAGTAAGGGTGGTCGGGACTTTATTTTGGCCTGGTCTTGTGTGGTATTCGCAGTCATAGCTCTAACTAAATGATACCTTTGCGTGTTAATTGAAGTTCATTATAATTGATTCCATATTCTATTTCCGATTCCGTATTCTATTTCTGTATGACTATTTACGAACGGTGTGCATTCTGAATTTGCATCAATCCTTTTGGGTTTGGTTGCGAAAAGAAGGGAGTCTAATCTGTTTTGGAAGTTTCAACTGCAATACATATAGCAGTTTATCACATAGTACGACATATATGTCAGCTCTGCTATATATTAACATTTGAGTGGCTCAGTCCACATACGTGTTGTGTAGGGTTGGATGGGCCTTTCAAGGTCCTATGTGGTGTGCAAGGTGGTAAAAAAAGTATTTGGCTAGATGGGTGGGTTTTTATTACTTGTTGCTTGCATACACATCTAGTTAGTTGACTAAACATATATATATATATATATATATATATATCTCTGATTATGCGAGTACTTGAGATATCGATGAATATGTGTCTGCTTTTGTGGCTGTGTATTCTGCTTACTTACTTATGATCTGAGGTTTGAGTCGTGTCACTCTGATTTTCATTTTTAAGTTGTGTTTTTGACTCACACTGAGCTTGTGTAGCTCACCCCCCTTAGTTTTCTCTTTTCATGTACCCTTGTTTTCTTTAGCTGGACTTGGCATGCTAGAGGTCTTGGAGGGATACATTTTAAGCCAGGTTAATAAAAAGACTTTTCAATTTTTTTTTTAAAATTTGTGAACTGTTTTGGACTGTAAACATCTATAAGGACTGTAACAGCCCGATTTAGACCCTAATCAGAATGATGGTTTCGAGACCACAAATTTGAGTCAGAAAAATATTTTTAAATTATTTTTCGTGTTTATTTTGTGTGAATTTATATCTGTGAAATTTTCGTGATTTAATTTTGTCGTTTAGGTGTCCGATTTAATAAAAATGACTTAATCGCGTAAATTGGAAATTTGGTAGTTTAATTCATAAAGGGCTGATTTGTTATTGGCTTTATAAGTGGAAGCTTTTAAATGGAAAATAACCCATAGGTCTATTGTATGGACGGCAATAGGCATGCAAAATATGGTTTTAACATAAGATCATTAAGGGTAAATTAGTAAACAAATAATAAAAGTTAATTTATATCATAAAATATATCATAAAACTATAGTGCTCATACTTTGTTTCCACCATAGCCGAAACTAAAAACAAAGAAAAGAGAGGAAACCTAGTTCGGCCATCTTCCAAGCTAAAATCAAGCTTTGTTCTTTGTTGGTTTAAGATAATTTCTACGTTTTTGAGATCGTTGCTTCATGTACTACAAAACCCATGCTTGAATTTTTGATTTTGATGAATATTTTGAGTTGTGTCATTATTGATAGTTTGTGATTTTTGTTGTTTGATGTTGAAAAATGGAAGATATGTTTTAGATTAACATGTTTTGTATTGGAACTTTTGATGATTTTGAGTAATTAGGAATTAATTGCAAAAATAATAATTTGAGGGACTAAAATGTGAAATAAATTGAATATATGGGCTTATTTGAGAGTGGGTAAAATTCAGCCCAACATAAGTATAGGAAAATGTTGTGTATTTTGTGTTTTGTGCAATAGGGACTAACTTGTAAAAATTGTAAATGTCAGGGGTAAAATGGTAATTTTCCTGTTTATGTGTTTTTGGACTAAATTTAATGAAAATATGTTTGAATGAACTTAATTTGAATATTTTTAGATCAAGAACCAAATAAATCGGATTTGGATCGGGGAAAAACGAAAGTTGTCGACTAGATGCCCGATTCTGTTTTGTACCGTCCAAGGTAAGTTTATAAGCAAATAGACGAGTTTATTGGTAATTCAATGTTATATTTACATGATGTTATGAAATGTTAGAATTAATATATGCTATGGCTAAACATGTTTAAATTTGGCTATGACACTTCCGAGTTCGATTCGACCAAGTTACGACGTCCCAAAGCCCGGTATGAACTTTAGGAATAGTTAGGATACATATGTCATGACATAGGATTCCGATATATGTGTGCGAGTAAGTCCATGGCATCGATTTGTGATTTTGATATGTGTTTACCAGTAAGACCTTGTTTGGAACAGTGGCATTGATATGTGGCTACATGTAAGACCAAGTCTGGGACGTTGGCATTGTACGATTTATGTGATTATTCGAGTGTCCAATCCAATTCTGAATGGTTCATCAGGCAAAGGTAAATTGAGTTCGAATGTGATAATTGAGCCAAGTGCCAGGTAATAATTAATATGTTACTTACTTGAGGTAAGTTATGTAAACATTATGACTTTATGTTATGAATCTTGTATGGTGCAAATAAAGTAGAAAATGTGTATGCTATGTGTATTTGGCTTGCTAAATGAATTATAAATATGTCATGAATAACTTATATATATAAAAATGATGAGGTATTTTCGGATATATATTAATGTATGAATATATTCAATATTATTTCGACACTCGAAATTTTGCATTTAGGTGAACAATAGTAAATTTTAATATGACTATTTACCTTTGGAAGTTGTTTATTAACATGATAAATGCCTATATGAGTATTTGGCCAAATGAGGATTATGTGTGCATAATGTCAAATTGTGATTCTTGAACTTGTTTTAATGGTAAGCATGCTTGATCATTTGGTGACATTATGGGATCTGAAAGGTTGATTGATGATGGTAAATTGCTTGTGTAAGTATTCGACATGGTAAAAAGAAATGTTATATGAAAGTGTATCATTGTACCTTATTTATAGGTTAAAGATAAGCTTTGGTCATGATAACATAATTTGAGTTAATAAGATAGGTTGAATGTAATATTGAACTGTTTATTTGCTTAGAGCTTACTAAGCTACGATAGCTTATTCTTTGTTTTATGTTATTATGTTTTCTAGATCTTGGAATCAAGCTACGAGCTTAGGGACTGTTAGCCAAGCTCATCACACTATCTACTGTTTTGGTACCTTATATTCTAAACTTAAATTATGGCATGTATAGACTGGCTTTGGGATTAATTATTTTGAAGATGTTTGTATATTGGCCATGTGAAAATGGCTTAACTACCTTGCTTGGTTTTGGATTCGATTTAGTTATGGTTTAAATCTATTTTGGGTCATGATGCCGTATGCTATGAACATTTATAAGTGGTGCTATGTGATTGTATATCAAGGTTGGTTTACGATTTAGTAAGTGACAGGGTAGATTCGATCATAAGCATGTTAGATTAGATTGGATGTGATTGAGTAAGATGAAATATACATATGCAAATTTGTTTTTTATGCTTTGGCTTAGGCTCGTATGTACCTAGATATAATGCTTAATGAGCCTAGACTTAAGTATTACCATTCGGTGATGAAAGGTAACATGTATTAAATACATTTTAAAATTGTTTTGGTTAATTATTTGACATGTGTGCATAAGTTAAGTGTCGCATTAAAATTTTGGATGAATGAGCCTTAGTTATATATATATGAATATGTATTGATAGTAGGCAAGGACATGTTAAATAGCATCAATGATGCATATGTGATTTTTTTTTCTATTTAAATTATGTACTATGAATTCTTCTAGTTTATAATATTGTATGTGCAAGGGTTGTTATTTGCGATTTATTGGCAGCTTGATAATGTAATGAATTTTGCATGATTTAATATTAAATTATCATAGGGTTCTTTAAAGGATTTATGCTAAATGGTAAGATGTGTTTGAGATTTGTAATATATGTTGCGTTTCTTATGTGATGATGATTTATTAATTTGAAATTATAACTTGCCTTATAATTTTATTCGGTTATGCTTAGTTACACCTATTTACATGTTTATATATATTTAAAGAGTGAATTAGATAACTTTAATAAATTACCTATGAACACCATAATAATTAAAATAGTAATGCCACATAAATAGATAAAAAGGAAGGCAATGACATTTATTTTATTTAGTGCAAAACTTGTGTGTACACGTGACATATATATAAAAAGTCTAATGATCACTAATGAAGCCATAGATGTGTTCCATGTTCTGTGTACGTATAAAATGTTTAATTTGTACATACATTTTAGGTTATACATTATTTATGCTGTATTGTGCATTTTAAATTTCTTTTAAGATTTGATAATGAATTGAGTTATAAGCTTATGTGTGATCTGAATCTTGAATTGAAATTTATAATAAACGTTTGTATGAATAATAGTATAATCAGAAATACGTCATAACCTTAATCCAGCGACGGATAAGGGCTAAGGGTGTTACATTTGATTGGTATCAGAGCTACGGTTTAGTCGGTCCTAGGACTAATGTAGTGTGTGTGAGTTTAGCTATACATGCCATAGTTATATACTATGATAGTCTGATGACTTCTGACATTTGAAATGAATACTCATATAGTAAATGGATCCCGACAGAGCTGTAGCTGATGATGTCGAGAGTGTAACGCCTGCCCTCGCGCATGGGACAGCGCAGGCTGATTCTTGACCGACTTCGAGTAATCAAGAAAGTGAGGCTAAACAAGCGTTCTATCAAATGATGAATGACTGGTTCATTCAACATATCTAGACAAAAACCTCCACCCCCCAATTAATCCATCTTCCATGCCTGCTGTACCTCAAGTAAGTGATCCGTTGCGATTGAATAGACCTCTTGTGTAACAGGCCGATTTAGGGCCTAGTCAGAACAGTAGTCTCGGGACCACAAATTCAAATTTAGAAAAAAATTATTTTATTATTTTTATGAGGATTATAGTAAGATTTTATTACTGCATGAAAGATTTGGTGAGTTAATTTTAATGTTTTCTAGCCCAATTTCGAAAAAGGACTAAATCGCATAAAAGGCAAAAGCTGTATTTTTGTACCCAAATGAGTTAAATAGCTAAAGAACTTAAATTGATGGCTTTTAAAAGGCAATTACACCTTTTTTATTAGTGTTGTCCGGCCATGTGATGGGTTTTAAGCAAATAGTTAAAGTATTAGGTGGATAATGTGATGATTTGGTGATAAAATAATGCATAAAAGCCTAGCTATCATTTCTTTCTTCTCCATATCTCTTCTCCACCAAAAATATTAGCAAAAATGGAGTTTTGAATGCTGAAAATTTTCAGCAACTAAATGCCCTCACAAGTAAGTGATTCCCACACCCTTTGTTGATGATTTTTGCATTTTTGAGACCCTTGAAGCATGAGTTTTCAAATGAGGGTGATATCTTGCAAAATGATCAAGAGTTTAGAGTGTTGCCATGAAAGGATTTGTGATTTTTATTGAGTTTTTATGGAGGAATATGAGTCCTAGTTGTGTTATAAACAACTTTTGTAAAAGGTGTTAGCATGAAAACACCTAAAGGGGCTATCTTGCATAAGTTGTAAAATAGTTAATAAGTATGTGAAATATTGATTATTTGAAGTTGCTATAATAGAAAAAATAGTTCGGTTAGGCCTAAGATACAACGAAATTCGATGAAAATCAATTTTCGGGCGTAGGGGTAAAATGGTCATTTTGCCAAAGTTTAGGGGCAAAATGGTCATTTTACCAAAGATGTAAATTTAAGATTGCTTAATCCTAGTTAGTGACTAAATGAGTGCATATTGTCATTATAGATCAAGAATTACCAAATCCGAACCTAGATCGGGGGAAGGCCAAGCAAATCGACTAAACCGAATAGCCAAGTACTTTTTGGAAACCGAGGTAAGCTGTATGTAAATGATACAACTACACTGTTAATAATTATATTCATATCGCCATTGAATTGATATTGTATGAGTTGTCAAGTTATGAATAGAGAATGCCTAGAATATTTGAGATAATAGAAATATGCTCTTGAAACATTAGAATACGAACTGGATATTCGTGCCAAGGCATTGGGTGATTTATGCGCCAGTGTAAGATGTCTAGGACATGCTTCGGCGACATTATGAGAGCCAGTGTAAGACCATGTCTGGGACATGACATCGACATCCAAACGAGGGCTAGTGTAAGACATGTCTCGGACATGCATCAGCCATACAATGGTAGCCAGTGTAAGACCATGTCTGGGACATGGCATCGGCATAGAGATGAGTGCTAGTGTAAGACATGTATGGGACATGCATCGGCCTCGACAGAGATAGCCAGTGTAAGACGTGTCTGGGACACGTATCGGCTAAGAGTTGTGCTGGTGTAAGACATGTCTAGGACATGCATCAGCAAGCGTATATGAGAGCCAGTGTAAGACCATGTCTGGGACATGGCATCGGTAATATTTCCCATGTTAAAGATTCATAGAATATCCAGTAGTATTCCAAACTTTTCTATAATGAGGGTTGTAGAATCAATTTTGATAAAGAAAGAATAATCATGTTGTGAGTGGTACAGGTACCTATATGGTAAGCATGAGTAACAAGTTTAATTTAGAGAATGTGACTTGAGTAGATGATAATGAGTAAGTTAAATTATGTTTACCTTTGAGCTATAAGTATGATGACTAATGGTGAGATTGTTGTTGTATATTTATTTATATGCAACTTACTAAGCTTTATGCTTAGCCTCTTTCCTCTAACATAAAGATCCCTTAAAGTCAGAGATATCGATCACACTATCGGCTGTAATACTCGGTATAGTTAGATTTATATTTTTGATGGTGGCATGTACAGGGCTAAACTAGGATGTTGTATTAAGAGAATGATTAATGTATTTTGGCTTAAGTCAAAGGCCCTTCATTTTGTAATCAAGCCTGGAATAATGGCTATTATTCATTTTGATGAATGTATATAATGTTCTTTCTGTGGATGAATTAGTGTCCATTGTGATGAGATTTAAATATTGAAATGATCTTGTGTAGGTTGTGCAAAATGGGTGACAAAAAGGGCTTGGGAAATAACCTAGTTTGTCCACATGGGTAAGACACATGGGCGTGTGTCTAGGCCGTGAGTGACACATGGTTTACACCCATGGGCATGTGTTATGGCCGTACGTCCCCTGCACTTAAATTTTTAAAGTCATTTTAGCACACGGGTAGGCCTCACGGGCGTGTGCCAAGGCTGTGTCATAAAGTCAGTAAGCATTCTTATAGCACACTGACAAGAGACACGACCGTGTGTATCGACTATATGGAGGACACAATTAGAGGGCACTGGTGTGTTCGTGGGCCGTGTGGTTTTGGCATAATGCTTATGATTTTAGACACGGGTTAGGGACACGGGCGTGTCCCTGGCACACGATCGTGTGTTCTATACCCACACAGGCATGTGGACTCTTGATGCAAAAAAATTTTCTAAGTTTTCATGAGGTCTCGGTTGGATTGCAAACGACCCTGGATTTATGATTGGGCCACGTAAGCCCATATACGAGATAGTTGCTTGTGAAAAGAGAAGTTTTTAAATTGTTTGAAATTTCACAGCCCAGTTTTATGCAGTTGGTTGAGTTTAAGTTAGGTAGCACCACGAACCCTATCCTAGCGTCGGATACGGGTGAGGGGTGTTACATTTGATGGTATCAAAGCATGATTTAGTATATTTTAGGAGAAAACCAGCTAGAGTACGAGTCTAGCTATACATGCCACGTATATGCATATCGATAGTGTGACGATTCCTGACGATTATAAATTGTTTTATTATAGTAATGGATCCTGATGGAACCACGGCAGATGATGTGGAAAGTAATGTATTGGCTCCCGTAGAAGGGACCGCGCCGATTGAGAGTGAGCCCGTAAGTATGGGCCAAGGCGGAGGAGCTAGGGAAGCCTACCTTCGAATGATGGATGCTTGGTATATGGAGTTTATTCGTGCGAAGTCGAACACTCCACCTCCCCCACCTCCTTCAATTCCTCAATATGCCCCGATGGCTCTGCAAGGTGAGAATGTGTTCAGACGAGAGAAGCCTCCGGTAGACAAGATCCGAAAGCAAGGAGCCGAGGAATTTCGGGCTAGTGTAGATGATGACCTAGAGAGAGCGGAGTTTTGGCTAGAGAATACCATGAGGGTATTCGATGAACTATCATGCACATCTGAAGAGTGCGTGAAGTGTGCCTTGTCACTTCTACGAGAGTCAGCTTATCAGTGGTGGAACACTCTCGTGTCTGTAATGCCGAAAGAAAGAGTAACTTGGGAATTCTTCCAAGGAGAGTTCCGAAAGAAGTACATTAGCCAGAGGTTTATAGACCAGAAAAGAAAGGAATTTCTAGAGTTGAAGCAATGTAATAAGACTGTGACAGAGTATGAGCGGGAGTTTGTGAAACTCAGCAAGTATGAACGGGAGTGCGTATCCATTGAAGCTACCATGTGTAAGAGGTTTGAGGATGGCCTCAATGAAGACATTCGAGTATTTGTGGGCATCCTGGAGTTAAGAGAATTTGTGGTGCTCGTTGAGAGAGAGCGTGCAAAGCAGAAGAGCTGGTGAAAGAGAAGAGGAAAGCGGCCAGTGAGTCACGAGATTTAAAGAAAAGACAAATAGGGAGAGCAATCAGTCCTCCTCCAAGAGGTCAAAAGAATTTACTACCCGATCGAATACTTCGGTGGAGTATTCGAAGAGAAATAAGAATCAGCAGAACATGGCGTCTAAAGCCTAAACTACTTCAGTTGCAAGTGTTGGTAGTGCTCAGCCAAATAGGCTAGAGTGTTCGCAATGTGGAAGACGTCACTGGGGCGAATGCCGAGTAAACGAGAGGGGCTGTTTCAAGTGTGGTTCACTTGACTACTTTATCTGCGAGTGTCCTGAGGTGGATGAGAGAGAGAGAAAATAAGATGCGAAAGCAAGCAGTGCTCCCTTTAGGGGTAGGCCTCAAAGGAACCCCGAGAGTGGGACTGGTAGTAGAGGTGCACCGAGAGATACTGCGATGAGGTCCAAAGGCAAAGCACAAGCAAGGACCTATGCTATACGAGCCCGGGAAGAGGCAGAGTCTCCAGACATGATCACAGGTACCTTTTCTATTCACGACATAACTATTGTCGCTTTAATTGACCCGGGATCTATCCACTCTTACATATGAATAGATTTGATACCTCATATAGACATGCTTATATAGTCCACTGAGTTTGTTATGAAGGTGTATAACCCGTCAGGCAAGCATGTATTAGTGGACCAAGTATGTAAAAATTGTCCTTTGGCGATTAGAGGCTATTGTTTTCCGGCCAACTTGATGTTGTTTCCATTTAACGAATTCGATGTAATTCTTGGGATGGATTGGCTGACCTCCCATGGTGTTGTTGTAGACTGTGGGAGAAAAGTAATTCATTAAAGATGTAAGAATGGTGATGTTCTTTGAGTTGGGCTAGATAAGTCAGATAACATGCCTGTGGTAATATCGACTTTGATCGCCGAGAAATATTTGAGAAAAGGTTATGAAGCTTATTTAGCTTTTGTGCTGAATACCCAAGTGTCTGAATTGAAGATTGAGTTAGTACCAGTGGTTTGTGAGTTTATAGATGTCTTTCCAGAGGAGTTACCAGGGCTACCCCCAGAGAGAGAGAGGCTGAGTTTGTTATCGATTTGGCTCCTGGTGCAATGCCAATCTCGATTGCACCTTATAGGATGCCCCCCACTGAATTAAAGGAGTTGAAAGTACAGTTGCAAGAGTTAACAGATAAAGGTTTTGCTAGACCGAGTTTTTCACCATGGGGTGCTCCAGTACTTTTTGTGAAAAAGAAAGACAGAACGATGAGGTTATGTATCGACTACAGACAACTTAACAAGGTGACAGTGAAGAACAAGTATCCCTTGCTGAGGATCGATGATCTCTTCGATCAATTGAGAGGGGCCACTTTATTCTCTAAGATAGACTTGAGATCGGGTTACTACCAGTTAAGGGTTAAGGAGTAAGACGTGCCGAAGATTGCTTTTCGGATGAGATATAGGCATTACGAGTTTCTTGTTATGCCTTTTGGATTAACGAATGCCCCGACAGTGTTTATGGTTTTGAGGAACCGTATCTTTCGGTCGTACTTGGATAAGTTTGTTGTTGTTTTTATCAACGACATATTAATTTATTCGCGTGATGAGAGTGAGCATACGGAACATTTGAGACCTGTGTTACGGACCTTGAGGGATAAACAACTCTAAGCTAAGTTTAGTAAGAGTGAGTTTTGGCTTAAGGAAGTTGGATTTCTAGGATACATTGTGTCGGGAGACGGGATTAGAGTTGATCCGAATAGGATATCAGCTATTGTAGAATGGAAACCGCCAAGGAATGTGACAGAGGTCTGCAGTTTTCTGGGGCTAGCAGGATACTATAGACAATTTGTAAACGGATTCTCCATGATAGCTACGCCGACAACGAGGCTACTGTAGAAAGATGTCAAGTTTGAATGGACAGAAGAGTGCCAACAGAGCTTCGAGAGATTAAAGGCTTTGTTGACTGAAACCCCAATTTTAGTGCAACCTAAGTCGGACAAGAAATTTGTAGTTTTTAGTGACACTTCTTTAAATGGTTTATGGTGTGTGCTAATGCAAGAAGACAAGGTTATAGCCTATGCCTCAAGGCAGCTAAAACTTCATGAGAAGAATTATCCGACCCATGATTTAGAGCTAGCAGCTGTGGTGTTCGCACTGAAGATTTGGCGACATCATTTATATGGTGAGAGATGCCGAGTATTTACTGATCATAAGAGTTTAAAGTATCTAATGACTCAGAAAGAATTGAATTTGAGGCAACGTCGATGGTTAGAATGAATAAAAGATTATGAGTTGATTATTGACTATCATCAGGGAAAGGCGAATGTAGTCATCGACGCTTTGAACAGAAAGTCGTTGGTTGCTTTGAGAGCTTTGAATGATCAGTTGGCCGTATCTAATGATGGTTCGTTCCTAGCAGAGTTGAGAGCCAGGCTGAATTTTCTTCATGAAATTCGAGAAGCTCAGAAAATGATGAGAAGTTACAAGCCAGGAAAAATTAGTGTGAGTCAGATGTTGAATTAGATTTTCAGATTGGTACCGACGAATGTTTGATGTTCAGAAATAGAATTTGTGTGCCTAAAGATGGCGAGCTCATTCAGAAGACTTTACGAGAATCACATAGTGGTAGTTTGTCCATCCACTCGGGTAGCGTAAAAATGTATAACGACCTAAAGAAAATGTATTGGTGGTCGGGAATGAAAAGGGATATTTTAGAGTTTAAGTGTTTAGTATGTCAGTAAGTAAAGGCTGAACACCAAGTACCTTCTAGGCTACTTCAGACTATTATAGTTCCAGAGTGGAAATGGGATTGTATCACTATGGATTTCGTAACCAGTTTGCCATTAACCCCGAAAAAGAAAAATATTGTATGGGTTATTATCGATAGATTAACTAAGTCAGCCCATTTCATACCAGTGTGTACCGGCTACTCTCTTGAGAAATTAGCTGACTTGTATGTTTTCGAGATTGTCAGGCTAAATGGTGTACCATTGTCGATTGTTTTAGATCGCGACCCAAGATTCACCTCAAGGTTTTGGAAAAATTTACAAGAGGCTCTAGGAACCAAGTTAAGTTTCAGTGCTTTTCATCCACAGACTGACGGACAATCGGAAAGGGTAATATAGATCTTAGAGGACATGTTAAGATGCTGCGTCCTTGAATTTCAAGGAAGTTGGGAAAAATACTTACCATTGGTTGAATTCACCTACAACAATAGCTATCAGTCGAGTCTGAAAATGGCACCTTATGACGCCTTGTACGAGCGAAAGTGCCGAACGCCCTTATATTGGACAGAATTGAGAGAGAGTCAGATTCACGGGGTTGATTTGGTCAAAAAGGTTGAGGAAAAAGTTAAAGTGATTCGGGAATGCCTAAGAGCCGCTTCGGATAGGCAGAAATCCTACGTGGATTTGAAGCGAAAGGAGATCAAATTTGAGGTCGGGGATAAAGTATTCTTGAAAGTTTCCCTTTGGAGGAAAATCCTCAGATTTGGTAGAAAAGGCAAGTGGAGCCCTCATTTCATAGGACCCCATAAAATTACCGAGAGAGTAGGGTCTGTGGCCTACAGATTGAAATTGCCGCTAGAGTTAGAAAAGATTCACGACGTGTTTCACGTGTCTATGTTACGCTGATACAGATCTGGCCCTTCACATGTAATTGCGTCTACTGAAGTTGAAATTCTTCCAGATATGACTTATGGTGAAGAACCAGTCAAGATCGTAGCTCGAGAGGTTAAACAGTTAAGAAATAAGAATATACCACTTGTGAAAGTTTTGTGGCATAGACATGGAGTCGAGGAAGCCACATGGGAACTCGAGGAGTCTCTGAGAGAACAATATCTGAATTTATTCACTGGTAAGATTTTCGAGGACGAAAATCCCTAAGAGGGGAGAAATGTAACAGCCCGATTTAGGGCCTAGTCGAAACAGTGGTCTCGGGACCACAAATCTGAAGTTAGAAAAAAAATATTTTATTATTTTTATGAGGATTATAGTAAGATTTTATTAGTGCATGAAAAATTTGGTGAGCTAATTTTAATGTTTTCTAGCCCAATTTCGAAAAAGGACTAAATCACATAAAAGGCAAAAGTTGTATTTTTGTACCCAAATGAGTTAAATAGCTAAAGAAATTAAATTGAGGGCTTTTAAAGGGAAATTACACCCTTTTTATTAGTGTTGGCCGGCCATGTGATGGGTTTTAAGCAAATAGTCAAAGTATTAGGTGGATGGTGTCATGATTTGGTGATAAAATAATGCCTAAAAGCCTAGATATCATTTCTTTTTTCTCCATCTCTCTTCTCCACCGAAAATATCAGCAAAAATGGAGTTTTGAAGGCTGAAAATTTTCAGCAACTAAAAGCCCTCACAAGTAAGTGATTCCCACACCCTTTATTGACGATTTTTGCATTTTTGAGACCCTTGAAGTATGAGTTTTCAAATGAGGGTGATATCTTACAAAATGGTCAAGAGTTTAGAGTGTTTCCATGAAAGGATTTGTGATTTTTATTGAGTTTTTATGGAGGAATATGAGTCCTAGTTGTGTTATAAACAACTTCTGTAAAAGGTGTTAGCATGAAAACACCTAAATGGGCTATCTTGCATAAGTTGTAAAATAGTTAATAATTATGTAAAATAGTGGTTATTTGAAGTTTCTATAATAGCAAAAATAGTTTGGTTAGGCCTAAGATACAACGAAATTCGATGAAAATCAATTTTCAGGCATAGGGGTAAAATGGTTATTTTGCCAAAGTCTAGGGGCAAAATGGTTGTTTTACCAAAGATGTAAATTTATGATTGCTTAATCCTAATTAGCGACTAAATGAGTGCATATTGTCATTATTGATCAAGAATTACCAAATCCGAACCTAGATAGGGGGAAGGCCAAGCAAACTGACTAAACCGAATAACCAAGTACTTTTTGGAAACTGAGATAAGTTGTATGTAAATGATACAACTACACTGTTAATACTTGTATTCATATCACCATTGAATTGATATTGTATGAGTTGTCAAGTTATGAATTGAGAATGCCTAGTAATATTTGAGATAATAGAAATATCCTGTTGAAACATTAGAATATGAACTGGATATTCGTGCCAAGACATTGTGTGATTTATGCGCCAGTGTAAGATATGTCTGGGACATGCTTCGGCTACATTATGAGAGCCAGTGTAAGACCATGTCTGGGACATGACATCGGCATCCAGACGAGGGCTAGTGTAAGACATGTCTCGGACATGCATCAGCCATACTATGGTAGCCAGTGTAAGACCATGTCTGGGACATGGCATCGGTACAGAGATGAGTGCTAGTGTAAGACATGTATGGGACATGCATCGGCCTCGACAGAGATAGCCAGTGTAAGACGTGTCTGGGACACGTATCAGCTAAGAGTTGTGCTAGTGTAAGACATGTCTAGGACATGCATCAGCAAGCGTATATGAGAGCCAGTGTAAGACCATGTCTGGGACATGGCATCAGCAATATTTCCCATGTTGAAGATTCATAGAATATCCAGTAGTATTCCAAACGGTTCTATAATGAGGGTTGTAGAATCAATTTTGATAAAGAAAGAATAATCATGTTGTGAGTGGTACAGGTACCTATATGGTAAGCATGAGTAACAAGTTTAATTTAGAGAATGTGACTTGAGTAGATGATAATGAGTAAGTTAAATTATGTTTACCTTTGAGTTATAAGTATGATGACTAATGGTGAGATTGTTGTTCTATATTTATTTATATGAAACTTACTAAGCTTTATGCTTACCCTCTTTCCTTTCCCTCTTCTTTTAGTGTTATCAAGCTAACTTAAAGATCCCTTAAAGTCAGAGATATCGATCACACTATCGGCCGCAATACTCGGTATAGTTGGATTTATATTTTTGATGGTGGCATGTACAGGGCTAAACTAGGATGTTGTATTAAGAGAATGATTCATGTATTTTGGCTTAAGTCAAAGGCCCGTCATTTTGTAATCAAGCCTGGAATAATGGCTATTATTCATTTTGATGAATGTATATAATGTTCTTTCTGTGGATGAATTAGTGTCCATTGTGATGAGATTTAAATATTGAAATGTTCTTGTGTAGGTTGTGCAAAATGGGTGACAAAAAGGGCTTGGGAAATAGCCTAGTTTGTCCACATGGGTAAGGCACACGGGCGTGTGTCTAGGCCGTGTGTGACACACGGTTCACACCCATGGGCGTGTGTTATGGCCGTGCGTCCCCTACACTTAAATTTTTAAAGTCATTTTAGCACACGGGTAGGCCACAAGGGCGTGTGCTGTAACACCCCGTACCCGAGACCGTTGCCGGAGTCGAACACGAGGTGCTAACAGACTTAATTCATTTATTTTCACAGACCATTTTAAAAATTTCCAGACAAGTTGGCTAACTGCGTCACTGTCACCTTAAAAATCATATCTTGAGTTCCAAAACTCGAAAACCAGTTTTGTAAATTTTACCTGAAACTAGACTCATATATCCATCTACAAATTTTTTTTTAGAATTTTTGGTCAAGCCAATTAGTACAGTTTATTAGTTAAATTCTGCCCTGTTTTAGGGTTCGACTACTCTGACCTTCATGCATTACGACTTAGATATCTCCTTGTACAGAGCTTCAATACTTATTCCGGTTGTTTCTAAAGAAACTAGACTCGAAAAGGAATCTGTACATATAGGAAATGACTTCTAATTATCTCTGGTTAATTTATAGTGAATTTCCAAAGTCGGAACAGGGGATCCAGAAATTGCTCTGGCCCTGTTTCACGAAAACTTAAGCATCTCATAAAATACAGCTCATATGATCGTTTTGTTACTTTCATATGAAAATAGATTCATCAAAGTTCGATTAAATAATTTATTCACTATTTAATTCCATTCCTAATATTTTTAGTGATTTTTCAAATCCACACCACTGCTGCTGTCAGCATTTGTTTTTAAGGTAAACTTTACCTATTTCATGGTTTTCCATGAATCAACTAGAATTTGCCATACAAAGCACCAAAATGATCATGATTAACCATTCCAATGGCTAATCGTTACCAAACATTTCCATACCTCTCAACGAACAACATACAAAATGATTATAATGCTATGCTCAAAGTATATATAAGCCATTTTCGCATGGCTATCCAAATTTATACAAAACCAAAGGGTACATGACCAACAACAACAAGGGTAGTCATGCCATTTTCGAGTTCAACCAAAAGTGTACCAAAAGGGCTTTGATAGTGTGGGCGACTTGACTTCGACAATCCGAGTCCGATGGTGACGAACCAAAATCTATAAAAGAGATTCAAAGAACGGAGTAAGCATTTAATGCTTAGTAAGTTTTGAGCAATGAAATTAGGCTCAATTGAAGTATAGCATTCATATAACTAAACGGATAATTTCATATACACATATTCTCAAAAATCAGTCCTACTTCACATTTCCAACCCTAATATTCACACATAAGGGATCAACAACCAAAGGCCTAAGCTCATTAATTGGTGAGCGAATAATATTTAAAAGGAATCAACTACTCCAATGCATATACGAAACGGACCTCATCGTTGGGATTTTACGAGCGTATTAATTGAAATTATTACAGCAAGATCGCTCATTCCCAAACCAAGTACCTTCGGAATTTAGCCGAATATAGCTACTTGCTCAAATGCCTTCGGGACTTAGCCCGGTTATAGGAACTCGCACAAATGCCTTCGGGACTTAGCTCGAATAGAGTAACTCGCACAAATGCCTTCGGGCTTAGTCCGGAATTAGTCACTAGCACAAATGCCTTCGGGACTTAGCCCGGTTATCATCCGAATATCCATGCACATATCAATAAATCATGACACATCTATATTTCATTTTCATAACTAGAATTCAAACACAAGTCACTTATCAAGCATTATCATTTTCGGCTCAATAGTTACATACAAAGAGCATGATTTTGATTTACTTAAAACATGATCTAATCGAATCATAATCTAAGATCCATTACTCAAAAACTTACCTCGGATGTTGTCGAACGATTTCGACGGCTATTCGATCCCTTTTTCCTTTCCCTTATCCAACTTTGGTCCTCTAAGCTCTTGAGCTTATTCAAACAAATTTAACTTATTAAAGTCTCATTATGCTAGCTTATGGCCGAATATGACAAGGAGTTTGATAGGTCATATGGCCACCTTTAGCTCAAATACAAAATGGTCGTACGCATTTTTAATCACATTGAGCAATTTAATACAATTAATCTAACATTTCCTCATGTGCACCTTTATGACCGAATACACACATCATTAACCTAATATCAATTAACTAAGCACTTTAACAAATTCTCCTTGAGCCGATTATCTAAGTCAAGATAGATTCATCATTATGCTCGCCTATAACCGAATACATGCAACATGAATCTATCTCATGTGGCCGAATATGCATGTCTATGTTGAGGCCAATTATATGCTTAATACTTTCTACAAATATGGTTACTTTTATTGACTACATACCATTTTGTTTCAAGTTCAAAACTCGGCTAATACACATATATACACTAGTAATCAAATACTAACATTTTCACTTCACCTTACTACCATTTTTCATCCAAATAACATGAACAACAACCATATTTCTCTTCTACTTCCTACCATGGCCGAATGCATCAAGACACCATACCATTTCAATTTTGGTCATGGGTTAAACAAAGAACTTAATGTCTAACTCAAAAATGCTAAAAAGAAAATCCAAGAGTCATCAATCCACCATCACATGTATCATTACAAAGTTTCACATTTAGCATGCAAATGACATCAACACAAATCCACCTTAGCCGAAACTTAACTCATCTTCATGCCTCATCACCACAACATCAAACACCAACCAAGAAGACAACACCCATGGCCGAATATCATCTCCATCACATAGCAAAGATTTAAACCATGGGCTAGGTAGAACTCAAGCTAACAACTAAAAACATGCATGAATCTCATGGAACAACATCAAACATACCTCCTCCTAAACACCAACCAACAGAACATGAAGCAAGAAAATCCTCTTCTTCTTCCTCCCTCAAGTCATGGCAATAGAGGAGTAGCCTAGCTCATTTTTTTTTCTTTTTCTCTTTCTCCTCCTACTAACCACTATTATTTTATTACCCATGCTCCTTATTTTATCATTCCTCCCGTAAAACACTAACATAACATGTTTATGACATGTTTTACCCATCACATTTTGTCCACCCTCATTGTCATGGCTGGCCACTACCAATTAAGTGGGGAAATTGACATGCAAGTCCACCCATTTTATTACATGCACTAATAGATCCTTATAGATTAACCTATCACATTTCAAAAGTGTCACACATAAGTCCTATTAACTAAATTCACATGCAATTAACTAAATCGAAGCTTAAAACTTTCACACATTCATATTCACATATTTTAGACAATAATTATCATATTCAAATAATTTGGTGACTCGGTTTAGCGGTCCCGAAATCGCTTTCCGACTAGGGTCACTTTAGGGCGGTCACAACTCTCCCCCACTTAAGAAATTTTCGTCCCCGAAAATCTTACTGGTAAATAGGTTTGGGTATCATTCTTTCATAGAGTTCTCGAGTTCCCAAGTAGCTTCTTCCATCCCGTGTTTGAGCCATAACACTTTTACTAAAGGAACCTTTTTGTTTCGCAACTCTTTCACTTCACGAGCTAGGATACGAATTGGTTCTTCTTCATAACTCATATCGGCTTGAATTTCAACCTCGGAGGGACTTATTATGTACGAAGGATCAGATCTGTAACGTCGAAGCATCGAAACATGAAAAATGTTGTGGATCCTTTCAAGTTCAGGGGGTAAAAGCAACCTATATGCAATCGGACCAACTAGTTCGAGATTTCATACTGCCCAATGAATCTCGGACTCAATTTGCCCTTACGGCCAAATCGAGTATCTTTTCCAAGGTGAAACTTTAAGAAACACTTTGTCTCCCACGATACTTAATGTCTTTTCGTTTCAAATCCGCGTCGACTTGACGATCTGTGGGCGCCTTGGACTTTCACGGATTACTTTTACTTTCATTCAGCATCTTTAATCAAATCAACTCCGAAAATTTTACTTTCATCGAGCTCGGTCCAAAACAATGGTGTACGGCATTTACGACCGTACAAAGCCTCGTAAGGTGCCATCTTAATACTTGATTGAAAACTATTGTTGTAAGCGAATTCAATCAAAGGTAAATACCACTCCCATGAACCACTAAACTCGAGGATGCAACATCTCAACATATCCTCATGTATCTGAATTATCCGCTCGGATTGACCATCGGTTTGGGGGTGAAAAGCGGTGCTAAAATGCAACTTGGTACCCAAAGCTTCTTGCAATTTCTTCCAAAATCGTGAGGTGAATCTCGGATCTCTATCTGACACAATAGAAATAGGTACCCCGTGTAATCTCACAATCTGAGAAACATACAATTTAGCTAGTTTATCTAATGAAAAATCCGTGCGTACGGGATAAAGTGAGCCGACTTAGTCAGTCTATCAACAACAACCCAAATCGCATCTTTCTTACTTGCCGACACTAGCAACCCAGATACAAAATCCATCGTGACTCGATCCCATTTCCATTCAGGTATCATGATCGGCTGAAGTAAACCCGTAGGCACTTGTTGTTCCCCCTTCACTTGCTGACATACTAAGCACTTCGAAACAAAATCGAAAATGTCTCGTTTCATACCATGCCACCAAAACTGACGTCTCAGATCGTTGTACATTTTCGTACTCCCCGGATGAATTGGCATTCGGCTATAATGAGCTTCGTTCAGAATCATCGAAATAAGTTCTAAATTTCTTGGAATGCACAAACGACTTCTGAACCTCAAACAATCGTCATCATCAATTTGAAACTCTGATTCCATATTCGAAACACATTCAGCCCATTTTGCAACCAGTTCATCATCGACTTTCTGAGCTTCATGAATTTGATGAATCAACAACGATTTGGCCTTTAATTCTGCCACTAACACATTGTCGGATAGAACAAACAAGTGTACATTCATCACTCGTAAAGCAAACAGTGATTTACGACTTAAGGCATCCGCAACCATATTAGCCTTTCCCGGGTGATAGTCAATGACAAGCTCATAATCTTTCAACAACTCGAGCGTGTTTGTCGCAGATTCAAGTCTCTTTGAGTCATCAAATATTTGAGACTTTTGTGATCTGAATATACATGGCACTTCTCACCAAATAATTAATGTCGCCATATTTTCAAAGCGAACACGATGGCAGCTAGTTCAAGATCATGGGTCGAATAATTTTTCTCATGTGGCTTTAGTTGTCTCGACGCATAAGCTACAACTAGACCCTCTTGCATCCATACGCAACCCAACCCAAGCAGGGATGCATCACTATAAATGACAAACTCTTTGCCTGATTCGGGCTGCACTAGTACTGGAGCTTCAGTCAAACAAGTTTTCAGTTGATCGAAACTTTTCTGACACTTTTCTATCCATTCAAACTTAACATCTTTCTGAAGTAGTTTCGTCATTGGTGTGGCTATCATCGAGAAACCCTTTACAAAGCGTCTGTAGTAACTGGCAAGTCCCAAAAAGCTCCGAACTTCAGTAATATTTCTCGGAGGCTTCCAATTAAGTATGGCCGAAATTTTGTTCGGATCAACTCAAATACCCAATGCAGACACCACATGACCCAAGAAGCTAACCTCTCTTAACCAGAACTCACACTTACTAAACTTAGCATATAACTGCTTATCCCGTAAAATTTGCAACACTAATCCCAGTTGTTCAGCATGATCGATTTCATTTCTCGAATAGACTAAAATATCATCGATAAACACAACTACAAACCGATCCAAATACGGTCTGAAGATCCGATTCATCAAATCCATAAATACCGCGGGGGCATTAGTGAGCCCAAACGGCATCACTAAGAATTCGTAGTGACCGTATCTCATTCTGAAAGCAGTTTTGGGTATATCCGAATCTCGAATTTGCAACTGATAATAACCCGATCTCAAATCTATCTTTGAAAACACCGAGGCTCCCTTTAGTTGATCAAACAAATCATCAATACGTGGTAACAGATATTTATTCTTTATTGTCACTTTATTCAGCTAACGATAGTCGATGGACAACCTCATGGTTCCGTCCTTCTTTTTCACAAACAATACTGGTGCACCCCAAGGTGAGAAACTTGGTCGAGCGAAACCCCTATCCGTCAACTCTTGCAACTGAGCCTTCAACTCTTTTAACTCGGTTGGTGCCATATGATATAGAGCTATGGAAATCGGTGTAGTCCCAGGTACAAGCTCAATACCAAACTCTAACTCCGAGCAGTGGTAAACCCGGTAATTCTTCGGAAAAACATCCGGTATTCACAAACCAGCGCACAGATTCGAGCTTCTTTTCTAACTCTTTGTCATCAAGTACATACGCAAGGTATGCTTCACACCCTTTCTTACATATTTACGAGCCAACATCGATGATATTACGGTGGCAACCTATTCAAGTCGATAGACTCAACTCGGATTATCTCGTTATTTACACACCTTAAATCGATGGTTTTCTTTTGCAATTTACAATTGCATCATGTACGATCAACCAATCCATACCGAGGATAACATCAAATTAGTCAAACGGTAAAAGCATCAAATCACCAAAAACAGAACCTCGGATTACTAGGGACATTTCTTGCACACTTTGTCGACAAGCACGTAACGACCCAAAGGATTTGACACCGAATTACAAACTCGAGAGACTCAACGGTGAGAGTCTTCTTTGGATGCTAAGGTTTCACATATATAAGAATGAGTAGAACCAGGTCAATCAAAGCAATCACATTAGTATCAAAGAGAGTAAAAGTACCAATAATAACATCCGGCGAGGAAGCATCCTCGGCGTGCGGCGTATAGCGTAAGCTCTAGCAGAGCACGAGCCTCGGATCTGGTTGTAGCATCTCTAGATCCTTCGACCGCCACTAGCATTGCCCATATTTCTAGATGGTCTACCCGAGCGATAGTAGCACCGTGTTTCCCACTCGATTTACGTTCTGTTCAGACAATCTCGGGCAATCTTTAATAAAGTGGTCAGCTGATCCGCACTTGTAACAGGAGCGGTCATAGAATCTACAACTCCCCGAATGCCATTTACCACAATACTGACACTCCGTTCTGTCTCGACGATCATTTCCAACACTGGCGACCGAAGTGACTCGTGCACTCACAGGGGGTCGATCACGATCTCGTCTAGAAAAACCGAAGTGTCTCTAGATCGGCCTAAATCATCTCTAAATTTCTTCGATGATTGTTGAAAGGGCCTCCCAAGACCTCTTCTGAAACTCCTTTGCTCCCATATCGCTTTTCTTTTCTCCATCTTGAGCTCCTCGGCTTTGCAAGCTCGCTCGACAAGTACCACAAATTCTCGATTTCCAAAATGCCAACATACGACTTTATATCATCATTCATCCATCCTCAAACGTTTACACATCACGGCTTCAAGAAATGCATTCTCGGCGTCTGCTAAGCCTTACAAACTTTCGTTCATAATCGGTAACCGACATGGAACCTTGTTTAAGTTCAAGAAATTCCTTCCGCTTTTGATCCATGAATCTCGATCGATATACTTTTTCCAAACTCGGTTTGGAAAAACTCCCAAGTTACTTGCTCCTGAGCACAACAGAAGTCAACGTATTCCGCCAATAGTAGGCGTAATCACGTAGCAAGGAGATAGTACACTTTAGGCACTCATCGGTGTGCAAGATAGCTCATCAAGTACCGAATAGTGTTGTCCAACCAAAATTCAGCTTGCTCGGCATCATCGCTGTCCGTAGCTTTAAATTCATTGCCCGTGTTTTCGGATTACATCAACTGGGGCTTATTTGACCTTATTTGGTCGATTCTTGGGAGGTATTGTAGGTCGGGGTGGTATTAGTCGGGAATGGAGGTTGTGGAATAGTCAGATTAGTTCGAATGTATTGGTTGAACCAATCATTCATCATGCTATAAAAAGCTTGTCTAGCTTCATCATTCGGATTACTAGCAATAGGTTGAGAGTCCGCCAAGCATGTCCCTTGTGCGAGCGCAAGCGCTACACTCAAGATCATCGACTCTTCGCTCGGTTGGGATCGGGATCCATTACTATAAATAAACACATTTTCAATTGTCAGAAATCACCACACTATCAAATAATCACATAATGGCATCTATAGCTAGACCCAAAGGTATTACGGTAGTCCTAGAATCGACTAAACCGTAGCTCTGATACCAATAAAATTGTAACACCCCGTACCCGAGACCGTTTCCGGAGTCGAACACGAGGTGCTAACAGACTTAATTCATTTATTTTCACAGACCATTTTAAAATTTCCAAACAAGCTGGCTAACTGCGTCACTGTCACCTTAAAAATCATATCTTGAGTTCCAAAACTCGAAAACCAGTTTCGTAAATTTTACCTGAAACTAGACTCATATATCCATCTAAAAATTTTTTTTCTAGAATTTTTGGTCGAGCCAATTAGTACAGTTTATTAGTTAAATTCTCCCCTATTTCAGGGTTCGACTACTCTGACCTTCATGCATTACGACTTAGATATCTCCTTGTACAAGGCTTCAATACTTATGACGTTTGTTTCTAAAGAAACTAGACTCGAAAAGGAATCTGTACATATAGGGAATAACTTCTAATTATCTCTGGTTAATTTATAGTGAATTTTCAAAGTCGGAACAGGGGATCCAGAAATCGCTCTAGCCCTATTTCACAAAAACTTAAGCATCTCATAAAATACGGTTCATATGATCATTTCGCTACATTCATATGAAAAAAGATTCATCAAGGTTCGATTAAATAATTTATTTACTATTTAATTCCATTCCTACTATTTTTAGTGATTTTTCAAATCCACACCACTGCTGCTGTCAGCATGTGTTTTAAGGTAAACTTTACCTATTTCATGGTTTTCCATAAATCAACTAGAATTTGTCATACAAAGCACCAAAATGATCATGATTAACCATTCCAATGGCTAATCGTTACCAAACATTTCCATACCTCTCAATGAACAACATACAAAATGATTATAATGCTATGCTCAAAGTATATATAAGCCATTTTCGCATGGCTATCCAAATTTATACAAAACCAAAGGGTACATGACCAACAACAACAAGGGTAGTCCTATACATGCCATTTTCGAGTTCAACCAAAAGTGTACCAAAAGGGCTTTGATAGTGTGGACGACTTGACTTCGACAATCCCGAGTCCGATGGTGACGACCCAAAATCTATAAAATAGAGATTCAAAGAACGGAGTAAGCATTTAATGCTTAGTAAGTTTTGAGCAATGAAATTAGGCACAATCAAGTATAACATTCATATAACTAAACGGATAATTTCATATACACATATTCTCAAAAATCAGTCCTACTTGATTTCCAACCGTCATATTCACACATAAGGGATCAACTTAACCAAAGGCCTAAGCTCATTAATTGGTGAGCGAATAATATTTAAAAGGAATCAACTACTCCAATGCATATCTGAAATGTACCTCATCGTTGGGATTTTACGAGCGTATTAATTGAAATTATTACAGCAAGATCGCTCATTCCCGCACCAAGTACCTTGAATTTAGCGGATATAGCTACTTGCTCAAATGCCTTGGGACTTAGCTCGGTTATAGTAACTCGCACAAATGCCTTGGGACTTAGCCGGATATAGTAACTTCGCACAAATGCCTTCGGACTTAGCCCGGTTATAGTAACTCGCACAAATGCCTTGGGACTTAGCCCAATATAGTAACTTCGCACAAATGCCTTGGGCTTAGCCCGGAATTAGTCACTAGCACAAATGCCTTCGGGACTTAGCCCGGTTATCATCCGAATATCCATGCACATATCAATAAATCATGACACATCTATATTTCATTTTCATAACTAGAATTCAAACACAAGTCACTTATCAAGCATTATCATTTTCGGCTCAATAGTTACATACAAAGTGCATGATTTTGATTTACTTAAAACATGATCTAATCGAATCATAATCTAAGATCGATTACTCAAAAACTTACCTCGGATGTTGTCGAACGATTTCGGCGGCTATTCGATCCCTTTTTCCTTTCCCTTATCCAACTTTGGTCCTCTAAGCTCTTGAGCTAATTCAAACAAATTTAACTTATTAAAGTCTCATTATGCTAGCTTATGGCCGAATATGACAAGGAGTTTGATAGGTCATATGGCCACCTTTAGCTCAAATACAAAATGGTCATACGCATTTTTAATCACATTGAGCAATTTAATACAATTAATCTAACATTTCCTCATGTGCACCTTTATGACCGAATACACACATCATTAACCTAATATCAATTAACTAAGCACTTTAACAAATTCTCCTTGAGCCGATTATCTAAGTCAAGATAGATTCATCATTATGCTCGCCTATAACCGAATACATGCAACACCAATCTATCTCATGTGGCGAATATGCATGTCTATGTTGAGGCCAATTATATGCTTAATACTTCCTACAAATATGGTTACTTGTATTGACTACATACCATTTTGTTTCAAGTTCAAAACTCGGCTAATACACATATATACACTAGAAATCAAATACTAACATTTGCACTTCACCTTACTACCATTTTTCATCCAAATAACATGAACAACAACCATATTTCTCTTCTACTTCCTACCATGGCGAATGCATCAAGACACCATACCATTTCAATTTTGGTCATGGGTTAAACAAAGAACTTAATGTCTAACTCAAAAATGCTAAAAAGAAAATCCAAGAGTCATCAATCCACCATCACATGTATCATTACAAAGCTTCACATTTAGCATGCAAATGACATCAACACAAATCCACCTTAGCGAAACTTAACTCATCTTCATGCCTCATCACCACAACATCAAACACCAACCAAGAAGACAACACCCATGGCGAATATCATCTCCATCACATAGCAAAGATTTAAACCATGGGCTAGGTAGAACTCAAGCTAGCAACTAAAAACATGCATGAATTTCATGGAACAACATCAAACATACCTCCTCCTAAACACCAACCAACCGAACATGAAGCAAGAAAATCCTCTTCTTCTTCCTTCCTCAAGTCATGGCAATGGAGGAGTAGCCTAGCTCATTTTTTTCTTTTCTCTTTCTCCTCCTACTAACCACTATTATTTTATTACCCATGCTCCTTATTTTATCATTCCTCCCATAAAACACTAACATAACATGTTTATGACATGTTTTACCCATCACATTTGTCCACCCTCATTGTCATGGCGGCCACTACCAATTAAGTGGGGAAATTGACATGCAAGTCCACCCTTTTTATTACATGCACTAATAGATCCTTATAGATTAACCTATCACATTTCAAAAGTGTCACACATAAGTCCTATTAACTAAATTCACATGCAATTAACAAAATCGAAGCTTAAAACTTTCACACATTCATATTCACATATTTTAGACAATAATTATCATATTCAAATAATTTGGTGACTCGGTTTAGGGGTCCCGAAACCGCTTTCCGACTAGGGTCACTTTAGGGCTGTCACATGTGCCCAGGCCGTGTCATAAAGTCAGTATGCATGCTTGTAGCACACGGACAAGAGACACGGCCGTGTGTATCAGTCGTGTGAAGGAAACGGTTATAGGGCACAAGTGTGTTCATGGGCCGTGTGGTTTTGGCAGAATGCTTATGATTTCAGACACGGGTTAGAGACATGGGCGTGTCCCTGGCACACGGTCGTGTGTTCTATACCTACACGGGCGTGTGGAGTCTTGATGCACAAAAATTTTATAAGTTTTCATGAGGTCTCGGTTGGATTGCAAACGACTCTAGATTTATGATTGGGCCTCGTAAGCCCATATACTAGATAGTTGCTTGTGAAAAGAGAAGTTTTTAAATTGTTTGAAATTTCACAGCCCAGTTTTATACAGTTGGTTGAGTTTAAGTCAGGTAGCACCATGAACCCTATCCTAGCGTTGGATACGGGTGAGGGGTGTTACATCCTATTGATAAAATCAGAAAACATGAAGCTAAAGAGTTTAAAGCCACTAATGATGATGGCACTGAGCGGGCTGAGTTCTGGCTTGATAATAGCATCTGTGTGTTTGATGAGCTATCCTGTACTCCAGATGAATTTAAAATATGCTATATCCTTGCTTCGAGACACAGCATATCACTGGTAGAATACCCTGGTACCAGTAGTTCCGAAGGAGCAGGTGACCTAGGAATTCTTTCAGACTGAGTTTCGTAAGAAATATATCAGTAAGAGATTTATCAATCAAAAGTGTAAAGAATTTCTGGAGGTAAAACAGGGTCGGATGACAGTAACAGAGTATGAACAGAAATTCGTGAGACTCAGTCGGTATAGCCGAGAGTGTGTTTCCACTGAAGGTATAATGTGTAAAAGATTTGAAGATGGACTGAATGAAGATATTAAACCGTTTAGTTAGCATACTTGAAATAAAAGAGTTTGTGGTACTTGTTGAGTGAGCCTGCAAAGTTGAAGAGCTCGGGAAAGAGAAAAGAAAGGCTGCTTTGAAGCTAGAGATGCACGTAAAAGAACATCCGGTAAGTCATTCCAGTCGGCACCAAAGAAGTTCCAAGATGATTTCAGCCATTCAAATGCCACTTCGGGTTATTCTCAACGAAACCAGAGCAGACCACCGGTGAGTTTGAGAGCTACCTCAGTAGCGAGTGCAGGTAATGTCAGATCAAATCAACATGAGTGTAAACACTATGGTAAACAACATCGTGGTAGTTGTAGATTGCATGATCGAGCCTGATTTAAATGTGGATTGACAGATCATTATATTCGAGATTGCCCAAGGTTAGCTGAAGAAAACCCAGTGCAGAACACGAGATCGGGTAACACTGCGACTCGAGGTAGACCACCCAAAAATGCTGGTAATGCGAACGGCAATTAGAGAGGGACTAAAGATACAGCAGTCAGATCTGAGGCTCGTGCACCTACCAGAGCCTACGCCATTCGCGTTTGAGAGGAGGCTTAATCCCCAGATGTTATTACTGGTGCGTTAACTTTTTATGATACTAATGTAATTGCATTGATTGATCCTGGTTCTACTCATTCATATGTGTGTGAGACATTAGTATTCAACAAGACTCTACCTGTTGAGTCTACTGAGTTTGTGATTTGAGTGTCAAACCCTTTGGGCCGGTGTGTTATGGTCGACAAAGTGTGTAAGAATTGTCCTTTGATGGTTCGAGATCTATGCTTTCCCGTTGATTTGATGTTGCTGCCATTTGATGAGTTTGACATAATTCTGGGTATGGACTGGATGATAGTACATGGTGCTGTTGTGATCTGTAAGAGAAAGACTATTGATCTACAGAGCCTGAATGATGAGGTTATTTGGATTGAATCTAGTGGTTTATATGGTTTGCCTACAGTAATTTCTTCAATGCTAGATCAGAAATATGTGAGAAAGGGTGCACCTGTGTTGTTTGTGAAAAAGAAAGATGGAACTATGGGAATGTGCATCAATTACAGACAACTTAATAAGGTGACTATAAAGAATAAGTATCCGTTGCCACGGATTGATGATCTGTTTGACCAACTGAAAGGGGCCACAGTATTTTTGAAGATAGATTTGAGATCAGGCTACTATCAGTTGCGAGTTAAAGATTCAGATGTGCTAAAGACTGCTTTCAGAATGAGATATAGACACTATGAGTTTTTGGTTATGCCTTTCGGATTCACTAATGCACCTGCTGTTTTAATGGATTTGATGAATCGAATCTTTAGGCTGTATCTGGACCGATTTGTGGTTGTGTTTATAGATGACATTTTGATCTACTCTTGTGATGAAGCTGAACATGCTGAACGTCTAAGACTTGTGTTGCAGACTTTACGAGATAATCAGTTGTATGCGAAATTCAGTAAATATGAGTTCTGGTTAAGTGAAGTCAGTTTTCTGGGTCATGTGGTATCAACATCAGGTATTAGGGTTGATCTGAGTAAAATTTTAGCCATACATGATTGGAAACCTCCAAAGAATGTTTCTAAAGTCCGAAGCTTTCTGGGACTTGCTGGTTATTATAGACGATTCATGAAAGGTTTCTCTATGATTGTAGCCCCGATGACAAGGCTATTGCGTAAAGATGTTAAGTTCGAGTGGTAAGAGAAGTGCCAGAAAAGTTTTGATCAGTTGAAAGCTTTTTTAATCGAAGCTCCAGTGCTAGTTCAGCCAGAATTGGGTAAAGAATTTGTTATTTATAGTGATGTATCTTTAAATGGGTTGGGCTATGCTTTGATGCAGGAAGGTAAAGTTATAGCTTATGCATCGAGACAGTTGAAGTTACATGAAAAGAACTGTCCAACACACGACCTAGAATTGGCAGCCATTGTTTTCGCCTTGAAAATTTGGCGTCACTATCTGTTCGGTGAGAAATGTCATGTTTATTCTGACCACAAAAGCTTGAAATACTTGATGACTTAGAGAGATCTGAATTTAAGACAACGCCGATGGTTAGAATTATTAAAAGATTACGAGCTTGTGATTGACTACCACCCAGGGAAGGCTAATGTTGTTGCTGAAACTTTGAGCTAAAAATCACTGTTTGCTTTGCGTACAATGAATGCGCATATGGCTATGTCTGATGATGGTTCGATAGTAGCTGAATTGAAAGCAGGACCATTATTTATTCAACAAATTTGTGATGCCTAGAAGGTTGATAATGAGTTAATCGCAAAATGAGCTCAGTGTGAGACGGATGCAAAATCAGAATTTAGAGTTGATGCTGATGATTGTTTGAGATTTAGAGACCGAATATGTGTTCTGAAGAATTTAGAGTTGATTCAGATGATTTTGAATGAAGCTCACAGCAGTCGATTGTCCGTTCATCCAGGTAGTGGAAAGATGTATAATGATCTGAAATAGCTTTACAAGTAGCATGGTATGAAATGAGACATTTCTGACTTTATTGCAAGATGTTTAGTCTGTCAACAAGTCAAAGCTAAACATCAGGTGCCTTTAGGATTACTTTAGCCTATCATGATACCTGATTGGAAATGGGAAAGAGTTACGATGGATTTTGTATTTGGTTTTCCGTTGACACCGAGCAAGAAAGATGTAATCTGGTTTGTTGTTGATAGATTGACTAAATAGGCTCATTTTGTTTTGATACGTACAGACTACTCACTTGATAAGCTGGCTGAATAGTATGTTTCTCAGATTGTGAGATTACATGGTGTGCCTATATCTATTGTTTCGGATAGAGATCCGAGGTTTACATCGTGATTTTGGAAGAAACTGCAAGATGCACTAGGTACGAAATTACATTTCAGTACTACTTTCCATCCGCAAACAGATGGCCAGTTTGAGCAAATTATTCAGATACTTGAGGATATGTTGAGATGTTGCATTCTCGAGTTCGAAGGTATGTGGGAACGATACCTACCTCTGATTGAATTTGTGTATAATAACAACTACCAATCGAGTATCAAAATGGCACCTTATGAGGCTTTGTACAGTTGTAAATGTCGTACGCCATTGTACTGGACTAAGCTCAGCGAAAATAAGATACATGGAGTTGACCTGATCAGAGAAACTGAACAAAAAGTGAAAGTGATCCGTGAAAGTTTGAAGGCAGCATCAGTCGACAGAAATCTTATGCAGACTTGAAACGTAAAGATATAAAGTTTCAGATCGGAGATAAAGTCTTCTTGAAAGTCTCACCATGGAAGAAAATACTCAGATTCGATCGTAAAGGCAAATTGAGTCCGAGGTTTATTGGGCCCTATGAGGTTATAGAACGTATCGAGCCGGTTGCTTACAGACTATTGTTGCCACCTGAGTTAGAAAAGATCCACAATGTATTCCACGTTTCGATGCTTCAGATGTATCAATCTGATCCTTCACATGTGATTAGTCTGTCTGTGATTGAAATTCAGCCTGATATGACCTATGAAGAAGAACCGATTCGCATTTTGACTCGTGAGGTTAAACAGTTGCGGAATAAGAAGATTCCGTTAGTTAAGGTATTGTGCCATAAGCATGGAGTTAAGGAAGCAACATGGGAGCCAGAGGATACAATGAGAGAATGTTTTTCGAACCTATTCACTGGTAAGATTTTCGGGGACGAAAATCCCTAAGGGGGGAGAGTTGTAACAGCCCGATTTAGACCCTAATTAGAACGGTGGTTTTAGGACCACGAATCTGAGTCAGAAAAATATTTTTAAATTATTTTCTGTGTTTATTTTGTGTGAATTTATATCTATGAAATTTTTGTGATTTAATTTTGTCGTTTAGGTGCCAGATTTAATAAAAAGGACTTAATCGCGTAAATTGGAAATTTGGCAGTTTAATTCATAAAGGGCTGATTTGTTATTGGCTTTATAAGTGGAAGCTTTTAAATGGCAAATAACCCATAGGTCTATTGCATGGACGGCAATAGGCATGCAAAATATGGTTTTAACATAAGATCATTAAGGGTAAATTAGTAAACAAAGAATAAAAGTTAATATATATCATAAAACTATAGTGCTCATACTTTCTTTCCACCATAGCCGAAACTAAAAACAAAGAAAAGAGAAGAAACCTAGTTCGGCCATCTTCCAAGCTAAAATCAAGGTTCGTTTTTTGTCAGTTTTTGATAATTTCTACGTTTTTTAGATTGTTGCTTCGAGTACTACAAAACCCATGCTTGAATTTTTTATTTTGATGAATATTTTGAGTTGTGCCATTGTTGATAGTTTGTGATTTTTGTTGTTTGATATTGAAAAATGGAAGATATGTTTTAGATTAACATGTTTTGTATTGGAACTTTTGATGATTTTGAGTAATTAGGACTTAATTGCAAAAATAATAATTTAAGGGACTAAAATGTGAAATAAATTGAATATATGGCTTATTTGAGAGTGGGTGAAATTTGGCCCAACATAAGTATAGGAAAATGTTGTGTATTTTGTGTTTTGTGTAATAGGGACTAAATCGTAAAACTTGTAAATGTCAGGGGTAAAATGGTAATTTTCCTGTTTATGTGTTTTTGGACTAAATTTAATGAAAATATGTTTGAATGAACTTAATTTGAATATTTTATATCAAGAACCAAATAAATCAGATTTGGATCAGGGAAAAACGAAAGTTGTCGACTAGATGCCCGATTCCGTTTTGTACCGTTCGAGGTAAGTTTATTAGCAAATAGACGCGTTTATTGGTAATTCAATGTTATATTTACATGCTGTTATGAAATGTTAGAATTAATATATGCTATGGCTGAACATGTTTAAATTTGGCTATGACACTTTCGAGTTCGATTCGACCGAGTTACGACGTCCCAAAGCCCTGTATGAACCTTAGGAATAGTTAGGATACACATGTCATGGCATAGGATTCCAATATATGTGTTCGAGTAAGTCCGTGGCATCGATTTGTGATTCCGATTGTGTTTACGAGTATGGCCCTATCTGGGACGATGGCATCGATATGTGGCTACATGTAAGACCACATCTGGGACGTTGGCATTGTACGATTTATGTGATTATCTGAGTGTCCAATCCAATTCCAAATGGTTCATCGGGCAAAGGTAAACTGAGTTCGAATGTGATAATAGAGCCATGTGCCAAGTAATAATTAATATGTTACTTACTTGAGGAAAGTTATGTAAACATCATGACTTTATGTTATGAATCTTGTATGGTGCAAATAAAGTAGAACATGTGTACGCTATGTGTATTTGGCTTGCTAAATGAATTGTTAATATGTCATGAATAACTTATATATATATATATATATAAATGATGAGGTATTTTCGAATATATATTAATGTATGAATATATTCAGTATTATTTCGATACTCGAAATTTTGCATTTAGGTGAACATGTATTAAATTTTAATATGACTATTTACCTTTGGAAGTTGTTTATTAACATGATAAATGCCTATATGAGTATTCAGCCAAATAAGGATTATGTGTGCATAATGTCAAATTGTGATTCTTGAACTTGTTTTAATGGTAAGCATGCTTGATCATTTGGTGACATTATGGGATCTGAAAGGTTGATTGATGATGGTAAATTGCTTGTGTAAGTATTCGACATGGTAAAAAGAAATGTTATATGAAAGTGTATCATTGTACCTTATTTATAGGTTAAAGATAAGCTTTGGTCATGGTAACATAATTTGAGTTAATAAGATAGGTTGAATGTACTATTGAACTATTTATTTGCTTATAGCTTGCTAAGCTATGATAGCTTATTCTGTGTTTTATGTTATTCTGTTTTATAGATCTTGGAATCAAGCTACGAGCTCGGGGACTGTCAGCCAAGCTCATCACATTATCTACTGTTTTGGTACCTTATATGCTAAACTTTAAATTATGGCATGTATAGACTGGCTTTGGGATTAATTATTTTGAAAATGTTTGTATATTGGCCATGTGAAAATTGCTTAACTACCTTGCTTGGTTTTGGATTTGGTTTAGTTATGGTTTAAATCTATTTTGGGTCAAGATTCCGTATGCTATGAACATTTATAAGTGGTGCTATGTGATTGTATATCAAGGTTGGTTTATGATTTAGTAAGTGACAGGGTAGATTCGATCATAAGCATGTTAGATTAGATTGGATGTGATTGAGTAAGATGAAATATACATATGCGATTTTGTTTTTTATGTTTTGGCTTAGGCTTGTATGTGCCTAGATATAATGCTTAATGAGCCTAGACTTAAGTATTACCATTCGGTGATGAAAGGTAACAAGTATTAAATACATTTTAAAATTGTTTTGGTTAATTATTTGACATGTTCGCATAAGTTAAGTGTGGCATTAAAATTTTGGATAAATGAGCTTTAGTTATATATATATGAATATGTATTGATAGTAGGTACGGCCATGTTAAATAGCACCAATGATGCATATGTGATTTTTTTTTTTCTATTTAAATTATGTACTATGAATTCTTCTAGTTTATAATATAGTATGTGCAAGGGTTGTTATTTGCGATTTATTGGAAGCTTGATAATGTAATGAATTTTGCATGATTTAATATTAAATTATCATTAGGGTTCTTTAAAGGATTTATGCTAAATGGTAAAATGTGTTTGAGCTTTGTAATATATGTTGCGTTTCTTATGTGATGATGATTTATTAATTTGAAATTATAACTTGCCTTATAGTTTTATTCAGTTATGCTTAGTTACACCAACTTACATGTTTATATATATTTAAAGAGTGAATTAGATAAACTTAATATATTACCTATGAACAACATAATAATTAAAATAGTAATGCCACATAAATAGATAAAAAGGAAGGCAATGACATTTGTTTTATTTAGTGCAAAACTTGTGCGTACACGTGACATATATATAACAAGTCTAATGATCAATAATGAAGCCATAGATGTGTTCCATGTTCTGTGTACGTATAAAATGTTTAATTTGTACATACATTTTAGGTTATACATTATTTATGTTGTATTGTGCATCTTAAATTTCTTTTAAGATTTGATAATGAATTGAGTTATAAGCTTATGTGTGATTTGAATCTTGAATTGAAATTTATAATAAACGTTTGTATGAATAATAGTATAATCAGTAATACCTCATAACCTTAATCTGGTGACAGATATGAGCTAGGGGTGTTACAAGGACCGTGGTACAATCTAATTTTGGATTTTCGTATATAGTTTTTCTTTTGAATTCTAGAAAATGCGGAACTTTAATTCCAAACACTTTTGACATAACTTGAATTCTCTGTTATGAATCCTAAAAGGGTTAAATAATTTAGTTCAATTTTAGTAAACTGTGTTTGTGTAAGATGTTAACAACTCGTTTTGTAAAATTTGTTTAGATCACCTCGTTGATCAATGTAACCTCCAAGATTCTATCTACCTTCTGGGCTGGGATATTTGGAGCGTTACAAAACAATACTCTTATCTTGGTAAAATATTTGATAGCGAGAAAGTGAAGCCTCAGCTCCACGAACCTCCGTAATCGTGCGCACAAGGTAAGTCAATCTTAGACTCTAAATAACCGCTTCTCAGGAGGCAACCCAAGTGTTAACACTCTGGTAATTCTCTTAATTTTGTTTCATGTTATTTTTAAAATGAACTAATTTTTTTAAAAAAAAAAGGTTTTTAACCCACATGGCTTTGACACATGGGCGTGTCCTAGGCCATGTGTACAATGGGCAATTCGACAGCGAGTTACACTTAAGTCAAAGAGTTACACAGGCTAGAGACACGGCCGAGCCACACGGGCGTGTGGGATGCCACAAGGGTGTGGGAGAAGCGAAGGAGAACACACACGACCTGGCATACGGCCGTGTGGCTAGACACATGGGCATGTTCTAGGCCATGTGAAGACTTGGATTGCATTTTATAATGAACACGGGCTAGAGATGCCCCACACGGGCGTGTGACATGGCAGTGTGGCCCAACACAGATCCTTACACGACCGTGTCACCCATTTAAACCCTAATCCCTTTTTATTTTTGGCTTGTCATCTTCCTCAATCTCTAATCCTAGCCTCCGCTCCCACTTTTTTCCCTTATTCCAGCTGTCATTCCTCCCTTTGTCGAGCACCCTAGCTACCATGACTTGTCTCCCATTGAACACCCATACATTAGCGAACTGAACCACCCCATCACACCCCCACAGTCGTCCCCCTTTGAGCCATGCCCCAACTTCCCTTCAACCCCCACATCCACACCACACCCCCATCGCAACCCCTTTCTCCCACCAACAGTTCCCTTCCCAAAACCCGAACCCCATCTCTTCCCCCTCCCTTTGCCCTCCTTCTCTCCTACGTCGCACAACCACCGAGCCCATTCACCGCCACGTAACTGTCGCCGTCTCTCGAACCTCCCCGTTTGCCCTTAACCTTTTCTTTATTTTATTTTATTTCATTTTACTTATTTACTTATTATTCTTATTTATTATTTTATTTATTTTCATTTTCTTCCTATGTTTTCTTATTATTATTATTCTCTTTATTTCTTTGTTTTAGTATTATTATGCTTAAATTTTATTTTTATTTTACCTTACTCATGCTTTTTAGCTATATTATTCTTATTATTTTTAATCTTGTTTTACTATTATGCTTCTTGTTACTTTTAATTATATTGGTTTTCTGTTATTATTCTTATTATCACCTTTAATTTTAGTTGGTACAGTCTGCTTAGGTTAATTATTCTTATTCTTATTACTATTTGTTACTATTATTATTACGATTAAGTTGACTATTTTTCTTTTAATTCCTCCTATTGTTTATTTTATTTATTTTTCCTTTCTTATTGTTTTTATTATTTCTACTTTGATTCATAATAGTTTTAAGTATATGGTTTTTTCATGGTTAGGTATTCGTACATACTATTTTAGGAGTAGATTTCTATTTTGACTGCTTGGATTTTGATTTGTCGACCCTCTGTTTGCGTATTTTGTGATGCTTTATTTATTGGTTTTTCTACTATTGCATTCTTTTATTTTCAGGCACACCATGACGGACACTCACAGTAAATCTAAGGTCGCCGCTCCCACTTCAAAAAAGTGGAAGACGCCAGGCATGACCTCTTCCTTAGGCCCTTTTGTCGATGCACGCCACCCTATCTCCGATTTTCACAAGGTCCCCAGGAGGACTTATATCAGCTTCTTCGACAAGGCCACTTAGTTTAGGTTGATGTATTGATTGGGCCGTTTTGGAGTAGGTCCAGCTAGCAGATAGCGTGCGCGCCATCATTGCCATAGCCCCGTGAGACCTATTCTTTTCCATCATCGAGCCCACATACATAGAGTTGAATTTGGAGTTCTATTCTATATTTATTCTATAGTAGCTAATGACGACCCATGATGAGCCAGGCACCATCACTTTCAAACTCAGTGGTACGACACACATATGAGTGTCCTAGAGTTCAGAGCTGTGTTGGGACTCTATACTGCCGAGTTCATTAGTGCCGAGGACTTCCTTTGATTATATCGGCACATCTACTACTTGCCATCTCTTTGCTAGATCGACCTTACGATGAGCACGATGCCTTATGACCCGAGTTGATCAAAGGCAACTTCTCTTCCTCTGGCCTTATGCTACATTCATGTCATCTTGGCTCACACATTGACCACAGGAAATAGAGCACTGGCGTCGTTGGTACCACCAATGCTTATTTCCTTTGGAGCATTGCAATGTGGCATATTTTCAATTTAACTTACTTTATTTCTCTCGCCTTTCGCCATCAAACAGAGTGCACTAGGAAGGGTCCTATCTGTTTAGGCCCTTATGTGACTAGACTCGTACACCACTTTGGTCTCCTCGACACACCGGAGTAGTCCTCCTTGCTTACACTAATTGGCCAGATGTCCCGGTAGGGATTATCGAGCATCATATAAGGATGATTGAGCAAATTAATGGAGTGGATACTCCTCAGTATTGATTATTTCATTCTAACTCTCAGGATGAACCCAAAGACTTCACTAATGATGTCCCCTTCCATCATGAGGATCCACCTCATCATCCACTTTCGAGTCACTATCCTGTTTCTTCTGCTTCTACCTTAGAGGACCTCTTTGAGTGGTTCACTCGTTTCAAGCAACACTGCTTTAAGAGGTTCGATAGTATTGACGCCACATTATAGCAGATTTGCCAGTACCTCCATATATCCTCTTCAGCGCACATTTATTTATTATTTTCTTTCTCATATTTCCTTCAGATGAATATAAAACAAAAATACTCTAGAGGCTATTTTTTCATTTCACGGGTCGAGAAATCCACTTCGAATCTTTTTCTGATATACATAAAGTAAATAGAAAAAGATTCGAAGTTCTTATTTTTCAATCTAATACAATATTTAATAATATTAAATTAAATAATAGGAGACTCAAAATGAAAGTTTCTTTTTTGCACTCACTCTCCATCACATTGGCAGAACAAAAGTGTCATATGTATCGATATGGAAATATTTGATATGTGAAGACATGATTTGATTTAGGTTTCTATCTATTATAGAATAGATAGAATATATAGATAGAAATGGATCTTGTTGTGTTCTGGAATCAAAGAAAGATAAGATGTTGAAAAAGGCTCTTAGGTTGTAACTTGAAATAAATGTTTCTCTTTATCTCGAAAGGAATAGAATATTAATTTATTCCTAGGAACAAGAAGATTGAATCGAAAATATCTACAGATTCTTGTGGAGTCCAAATAAATATGAAATAAAAAGAAATCGATTGTTCCAATTTCATCTCTATCGAATTTTAATATCAGAATAGTGGATATAGTCAGGATTCAATGGGTTAGATCCACTTACTTTTTATTTTGTTGATTTCTAATCTTTACAATTCTTTACAATGGATTTGATTGGAATAATCTAATTCAATCAAAACAAAATATAAATATATATTTGTCGCTTCAAGAGACGGCTTATCATTATTCATTATAATTTCAACTTTCTTTTAAAATTACTCTACTCTAACTCATTAGAATAATAACTTATTAGAGTTAAATTATACAATTATTCAATTATTATACATATACAGTTGGGTTTTTATTACCAATAAAAATAACATCCCTATGTTTCAATATGAATAATACCATTTCATAGGAGTTTTGAAAAAAAAAGAGTCAAAAGCCCTTTATCAGATTTGAACTGATGACTTATGCCTTACCATGTCGTTACTCTACCACTGAGTTAAAAGGGCGGTTCGATTCAATTCCTGGATAAATCAGTAGACGTATAAGATCTATTTATATATATAAGTATATGCAGTAGACTCACATTGGCTAGTAGCTCTCGGGAATGAGAATTCTAATTTACTTAACGTGTAGAGGGTAAAATGGTTTTATTGGTATTGGGTTTGATAAATCAATGTAATGAATTGTTTCAAGGCCAATCGTAATTCGCTTATCAGAACAGAACAAAATTCATTTATTTGATTAATACATGTACCTTAGCTATTCGACATAGATCCCATCTATTTTATCGAAACATGTGATGAAGGGATTTGCTTTGTCCACCGAACCCAATTTTTAGAAAAAAACACACACACAAAATTTTCGATAACTTCTTACTGTCTCTTCCAAAAATTCCCGTTTTACTTTTTGTTAATTTACCGGCTTAGTGTGAGATAGAAACATGCCCGTCTCATTGTAATAATGAGTGAATCAATGAATGAAAGTGGAAAAAATGAAAGTTAACTCCATTTTTTATGTTTATGTTAAACCAATCACTGAATTTATACGTTGTATTAATAATATAATCTAGTTTCTTTTTATAATATCTATTTATTTCTAATAAATATTTATATAATAGATAGAATTTATAGATTGAATTTATCTAAATTATTTCTATATCAAATAAAGTGGCAATTAAAATGGATGATTTACTAAGTATAAATTGTGAATCAAAAATGGAAAATCATAAAAGATGGAAAAGGCTTTCGGCTCTAGTCATTCCATTATATTGACAATTTCAAAAAACTTCTCATACTATGAGCATAGTATGGTCGCAGTCAGGCAAGTATGCCACCATTGAGTTTATTTGTCTTTTTAGTTTTCTTTTTTATTTTGTGTTTATGCTTATGTTTCTTTTTATTTCTTTTTATTGTTATTTTCTTAGAATTATTTTGCTTTTTAACTTTTGAATTATATATATTTTTATTTTTTATGGCTGTCTCTAATTGAGTTGTAACCTTTTAATCTTCTTCACTATCTATGTTTATTTTCTTATTAGCTTGTTTGGAATCATGCACGACATTTAGATTTGCCTAGAATTCCCCTTTTCACCATTCTGGCGATCTCATCCAATATTCAGGGCAGTTTCAATTTTCTCCCTCTCTTATGATATTTTGTTATATTGTAATTATATCTATTTTTACATTGAGGACAATGTACATCTTAAGTGTAGGGAGGTTATTTATATAATTATTAGAAAATCCCTGAATTATGTCTTGTATTCAAGTAAATTTCTCATATTTCCATTAGAATGATTTTTTGTCGATTTGGGTTTTTTTTTGTTGTTGATGTGTTTTGAATTAATTTGTAGATATTTGTGTATTGGATGATTTGATCTCTAAGACATGAGAGAATCAACCATGATAAGTTATTTTTCAGAAATTTTAAGTTGTTTCCCTAAATTGAAGTATTATCTTGAAGTTTGAGATTTGCAAGTTTGACATAAAAAACCATGATCTTTTGTGAGATTTTGAGCCTTTAGAGCATACATTTTTTCTTGCTCATTTTATTATTGGTTATGAGTGTGTCAACCTGATTTGTTATTCTAGAACTTGCTTCGATTATGCATGTTGAGACCACACCTTTGATTTGATTTACTGTGATGAAAAAGGAACCTAGGTTTTAACCCACTTATATCCTACCTTTTCAATTAACCCTTAGTGAACTCCGTTGAGCCTAACACTCCATTTCTTGACTTACCCATTAATGTAACCCATAACTCCTTTCTTTTCATTGAGACTTTTCTCGTTTTATTGACTCCCTTTTTGCCAGGATTTGATTTGGTTAATTGCCTAGCTATGCTCATTTGGTTGATCTGCTAAATTATTTCTCATTGTTGTTAAAAAAAAGAAAAAAATTGAAAAAAAAATATTGATTATTATTTGGTTCTATGTTGATTGAGCTTGAACAGTTAAATTCATATTTTGAGAAGAAGCTCATTTTTATTCTTGAATAGTTCTTGACTTATGCACTTGTTTTTAATTCAACATTTTTTTATTTTTCCTAGTTTGGAAATTTATCAATTCGATCTTGATTATAACCAACTTTTTTGGCCTTTATCCACACCCTTAACCTAAGCCCCATTACAACCTCTTAAAGACCTTTTGATTTGTGTATCATATCATTCTATAGTGGTGGAGATTTGATTTTCATGCAAGCTTATGGTAATGACATTTCTTGTTCGACTTTTGAGTGCTTGAGTGAATCTTTAGTGAGGATGTTCACTCTTGTTGATTTTGAATTAAAGGTAACTACTTAAATAAGGGGAGACACTTATGTTTTCGTGTTTAAAAATATTAGCTTGGATTGTTGGAGACTTTAGTGCTCTTATAGTTGAATTGCCAATGCTTGATTATTTGTGAATTATTTTGAAACATTATTTATGGGAATTACAAGTTGAGAAAGATTAATTTTAATGTGAGTTGAGAATTTTGCTTGAGGACAAGCAAACGCTTAAGTGTGGGGATATTTGATAAGCTATAAAAGTAACAAGTTTTAATCCAATTCTTAAAGTGTTTTTGGATGATTAATTATGGAAATTAGTTAATTTGATGCTTCTAATCCTTCAAAATTCATGTTTCTATACTTAGGAGAGCATTTAGGAGTGAAAAGAGCAAAAATAAGCCAAAATCGAACTAATAGAGTTGTTTTCAGGAGCCACACGGTCTGGGCATTTCCACATGAATTGGACACACGCCCGTGTAGGCCACACGGGCTAGACACACACCCATGTGCCAGCCCATGTCAATTTCGCACCCTATTTCCCAAATACGCGAAAAAACCCAATTTTTAGTTGAGATCTAAAGTCTATAATTACCAATTAGAAGAAGACATAAGAGAGGAATCAGAGAAGATCGAAGAAAACACTCGAAGAACACCACCAGAATCAATTCAGAAGTGGATCCCCATCAAGATCGAAGATCTCCTTTTAATCTCTTTCAAAGTTTTATTGAGTTTCTTTATGTCTTGTGGTTATTCTAACTTTGAGATGTTTTTATTTAGGATTATGAACTAATTCCTTAGATACCTAGTTAGGATGAAACCTATGATGAATCCTTTTATTTAATTTCTATTTTTACACTATAAATACTTGATTCTTGTTCTCAATTATGTATGTTTATTTCTTGTTTTAATATTTCTAGGATATTAATTGATGTTTAATGTGCTTAATTCCGTGGAGAAAAAGTCCCTATTTAAGAATAGATCTAACATAATTGAGTGGAGTTGCATGCAATCCTAGAAATAGGATGACATAAATCTACTGGATTAGAGTCAAATTTAATAAGGGAATCCATAGATCGAGTTAATGCGATGATAGGAGTTTGAATTAGAAAGAGATTTCAATTAATTAACCTAGAGTCAGTTGTTCTTACTCTTGAAAGAGATATTAACATAATTTAGGGACTTCTACGGACCAAGACACAAGTGAATAAATCATTTAACTTAGATTCATAATAATAGGTGAACTCTTGGTGGATTCTTTCCTGGGTATTATGTAACAACCCATTTTCAATTAAATCGGAACAGTGGTTTCGGAACCACAAATCCGAGCCAGAAAGAAAATTTATTTTCATTTTATTGCATGGTCTGCATTATGATAAGAATGTTATATGAAAATTCTGATAAGAAAATTTTACCAATTATGTGTTTAATTATGGAAAGGACCAAATTGCATAAAATGAAAAATTTGAATTCTAGTAGCTAGAAGGATCAAATAGCTATGGAATTTAAAACTTGAGAAAAGTTAGTAGATATTTTTGGTGATTCATCCATGGAAAATTAGAAAAGGCTAAGGACTAAATTGGAAATCAAAATAATTAAAAGATGATAATAGAATATATTATCTTATTTTTCATCATCTTCCCCAAAATTTGCATGGAAACCCTAGGAGAGAGAAAGGAAACTAATCAAGCTTAATAAGGTATATTTTCTTGTTCTGTTTTTAGTAATTTTTATATTTTTGAAATCGGGATAGTCTAATATATCTATTTTGGGGATTAATTTGAAAAGTTATGAAAGTAACAAAGTTTTTCCATGGATGAATATGTTGAAAAATTGAAATTTATGGTAGAAAATGAAAGATTGTTGATAGATAAACAACTTTTACAAAGAGAATTTTGATGAAATTAGGATTTAGGGGCTAAATTGCAAATATGTAAAAGTTGTGGAAAAATTTTGAATTTTGTGAAATACATGTGCTGTAAAAGTTATATGAAAATTTTGGTTAGGCTTGGAATAAAGATTAAACTGCATGACTTTTGTTTTCTGAGCTTAGGGATGAAATTGGAATTTATGAAAAGTTTAGGGGCAAAATGGTAATTTTTCCTAGAGTGTAAATTGAATTCAATTGAATATGAAATGTGATAAAATGATGATTAAATTCATTTCCATAGATTCAAACAACTCAAATCTGAAGCTAGATCGAGGAAAAGAAATAAGTTTCAGATTAGTAGATTTTCATACACGAACAAGTATCGAGGTAAGTTCGTGTAACTAAATTGTGTACATTTATATGTTTGAATTAAATGTTGTATAATTGTATAATTGTCATGTTCGTGAAATTGATTGAATATCTGATAATGCCTGATAAATGTCAAATCCTGTTTGAGTAAATGAAAGTCAATGGATACAGGATTTCCCGTATTGGTTGTAGTCCAACATATGTTGCGGACATACCATAGCTCGAAAGAGCATCCCGTTATTAGTCCTCTCGAGCTTCACGTTATATGGTTTAGTGAGCTTCCCGTTAAAGCTCTTCAGAGCGTCCTGATAGATTGTGATCTTACATTTGTTGGGGACACACCTTAGCTCTTATGAGCATCCTGATTAAGGGCTCTTTGTGAGCTTCCCATTAAATTGGCTCTTTATGAGCTTCCCGATATTAGCTATCTGGAGCTTCCCGATATTAGCTATCTGGAGCTTCCCGATATTAGCTATCCTGAGCTTCTCGATATCGTTCTTTGTGAACTTCCTGATTATGGCTCTTTTGAGCTTCCCATTATATAGCTCGGATAAGCTTCCCGATATGTTTTTTGTGAGCTTCCCGAAATGGTTCTGTGTCAGCTTCCCGTTACAAGGCTCGAGAGTGTGCTTACTGATTATGTGCCCTAATTGGGTACCCCTGAAAATGAATTAATGAATTTTAGTGGTGTACACTAAAGTGTACTATATGAGTGTATCCATTGATATTTCAAATAAATTCAACGGGTAAAGTTCTGATATGGCTAAATTGAACTTGAAATGATTTGTCATTAAAGTGTACATGTAATATGAAATAATGTTATGGAAAGCATACGTATATGAAAGACATTAAATAATGAGCTCATCCATGTTCTATAACGCCCTAAATTTTGGGCCTAGAAGTTTTAAGTCTTGAGTGCGTGCAGTTAGGAGACTGTACATAAATTTTTTTAGCTGTGCAAGAAAGTGACACAAATAAATATTTGGATTAGTCGTTGTGTGCTCTAGAAGTGTCTGAGAAGTCATGGGTTCAAGCCTTGGCTTCCACAAACTTTTGCTTTTTAAGGATGAAACCCCTATCTTTGGCCAGTAGGGTTATAAGTTTATTTGGTAAAAACATGATAGAATAGGCCTACTGGTCTATTGGATAGGGGCGTGTGGAATGTGCTAGTGGTCTGATGTTCGAATCCCTGCTTGTGCAAATGGAGACTATTTTTGCTAGTGGCCGTGGGAGGAAGTTGTGTTTGACCGAAACACCAAGAGTTTGAACAGATTTGAATGGGGTTGTTGTTAGCCGAATTTGAAAAGATGGATGGGAGGAAATTAAGGAGAAAATCAAGCAAGTTCAAATTTGGAGAAGAGTCTTGCCAGTTTGAGCTCTGGCACTTAGTGTTTCGGTTGTGTAGGGATGTTGGGGGAGGTGTTTAGTGTGTGAAAGGCTGAACGAAATTGGGGAGTTCTTTTTGGGTAAAATTCGGTTATGTATTGATAATTGGTCATTTCATTTCAGGTTTTCGCCAAATTGTGGTTTTGCTCTCCATTTCAGAAATGATTACCACTTGTTGTTCATTTTGTTTTTTTTTTTTTTACCTTTTGAGTATTGTTTGTTTGGTAGCCAAATACCACTAGTGTCCATTCGGGTAGTTTGGTTTTTTTTTCTCTCCATTATCGTGCTGTGCTTGATCAACTTCTTCTCTCTCCCTCACTTTTCTCCTCTTGAATATTATTGGTACTTTGCCTTTACTCACATTCGGCTTTGTGTAACTGAACATTTTCCTCCCTTTGTAGCTGAATATTGTTTTGCCCCATCAATCCTTTTCTAGTCCTTCATTGCTGATTCTCTTCTACTCACCCCCTCTCTCAAGCCTTGGTGGAGTACCCTCTCATCTCTCTCTCGATTTTATCCTCTCTTCCCTTTCACTCGATCATTTTTCGTTGGCTTGATATTGGTTGGTAAGTATCTGTGACTTTGATCTTTCGGCTTATTTCCTATATTTCTCTAAATGTCAATTCTTATCTTCTTTCTTTTGGTTATGTTTTTCTTTTGGGTTTAAGTGATTTGTGAGGAGTGAAGGAGTTCCCTAGTGCTGCAGAAATGATTGGAACCTTTTCGTTCATTCTTGACCTAAGGTAATACTATTCATAGTGACTGATCTGAACTAGAATATGTTGGCTTGGGTTGGCATTGGCCGAATATTCCTTTTCCTCACTTTGGGGTTTGCGTTTTCTATAGGCTGGTATATATGGATTCAACCCATATGTATAAGTAACGTGAGTAATGAATTTGCTTTATGTACAGATAACCATCAAGGAGGTTGTTAGCAATCTTTGTCAGCGTGTTGGGTGGGCTAAAACCACACTCATTCAGTTAAGGCAAGTATCGGTATATTTTAGAGATGGGTGTTTAAATGAGGGTGTTAATCTTGTTGATTATAAAACTAACCGAGGGTCTTGATTGGATATAGGTTGGTGGTTGTGGTTTTCAGCGCGTTCTCGTAAATAGGTGTGGGTAACACTATCATTAGGTGTAAAACTGCAAAGGCTGAAAAGTAAAAAAGTCGATTGTCGACACCACACAGGTGTGTGGGCCCCCGTGTGGAATGTCGTGTGACAAAACATGGCTGTGTGGTCGATGAGATGGCCATGAGCGTTTTCATGGGCCGAATTGGTATTGGGCCATTTGGGTCTAATTGGGCCATGTAAGCCTAATAGGCCTGTGGGCCCACACTGAAGCAATCACACAAAAGTGTGGTTACTATTGAGCTAGGCTGTGTGAATCACATGGTTAAGGCCATTTTTAGGCTGTGTGGGCCATACGAGAGTGTGGGCCTACGTGGGCCTGCAATATAGGCTATAAGCCCATTAACACTGATTGATTATTAAGGTTGCACGGGTTGCTCAAGACGACTGTGGACCTATTGTTGGGTCAGTAAGTATACTTAGACCCCATACTAATGAAATGACCATTATACCCTTGTGAGGTAAATTGATTGAAATACCCTTGTATTATGTATGACTGTTTTTGAGCATGACATTTTTGCACACGTTTGATATTATGTTGCATTACATGGGGTGGGATATATGATTTTGGAGGAAGTGTACTGAAAGGCTATAAGCCTATTACTGGCAGCTTTGCTGCAATTACTATTTTAGTGTCGTAATCGGTACGACTTGGTGTGTATGGTTGGGTGGGTTGATTTTATCCCCACATTGTGTGTAGGGTTGGTACGGAGATGGTGTGTAGAGGCTGGATTGGGTAGGATTTTCTAATTGCATACTGCACTGATTCTACAATGGGCTTAGGCCCCACTGATACTGTTACTGGATTGGGCTCAGTCCCACACTGTTTCTGATTCTGAAATTGGCTATCGCCCTAAGTGAAGCTAAAATGTTTAGGCCCAAGTTGTGTTCACTCTGATTGTTGCTTATATGAGATTACACACTGAGTTTTTGTAAACTCACCCATCTATTTTAACTGTTTAGGTAATCCCTAGACTTAGGCGGTTCGATGCGACAGAGGACTCGATGGTGGCCACTCGACTTAGTAATTTTTAATATTATAATGTAAGTTATTTTAAGAAATTTTATGTAATAAGGCCGCTTTAAGTTTATTTTAAATTTGGGGATATAATTATATTGGTTTATACCTGTTAGCAATAGGTCGTGAGTTTTCAAAAGATAAATGATTTTCAACTGTCACGCTTACGCAACCTGATAAAGCTTCAGCAACAAACACTGTTTTTCTCAAAAAAGGTAAGCACAATCTAAAAAGACTTATGTTTTACTAATGCAACTGGAGTTTTAACAATGAACAAGATATCTTAACTTGTCAAAATCATAACGAGGTTTTATCATAAAATAGACTTTTCAAACGGAATGACACTTTTCAAACACACTCCAATGTGACATCACAGATTCGGCCATAACGTTTAGGCCAAATTTTGGGTGTTACGTGTTCTTGGTATTGTGTGAATTACATTACTAATATGATTAGTGAAGTTGTGTTTTAGGCTATAAGTCAAATTGCTTGGATGCATTATTGTTTGCTTATATTAAATGTAAATATATGGTAAGTTAAATTCCTGTTATACGAACTTACTAAGCATTAAATGCTTATTAGGTTTTCTTTTCTCTGTTTTATAGTGCTCGAAAGCTTGTAAAGGTTGGAGATTGGTAGGATATCATCACACTATCCTCCAGCTTGTTTTGATATAAATAGAAAACTTATTTTGACATAATGACATGTATAAGCTAATTTTACCAATGATGATATATAAATGGATGTTTGAAATCTAGCCATTGGAATGACTAGTAATGGTTTATTTTGGTATGATAATATTTAGTCATATCATGTTTAATACATACATGTATAAGGTATGGTTAGATTGAATTAGGGTAAAATATATATTCTTGAAAAAAGGCAAGTTTGATTATATGAATGTATGTAATGTTATATTATACATATGAATGATGTTTGCTTAGTTTCATGCTTGAAATTGGTTGGTATATATGTACAAGTATTGTTGTAGGTTATTGGAAAATTTGGGTGAGAAATAAGGCTAGGAAATTGCTTTATTTTGGCCACATGGGTAGACACATGGGCATGTGTCTTGACCGTGTGTGACACACGACCTGGCACATGGGCATGTGGTTTGGCCATGCATCCCCTGCATATTAAAATTGAGAAACAGACTGCTCAGAATTGGGCACACAGGCAGAGACATGGGCGTGTGTCTTAATCGTGTGTGCTGCACGACTTAGAACATAGGCATGTGTCTTGGCAGTGTGAAACCTGCACCTAATTTATGAAAATTAAATTGACCACACGGCCTAGCATACGGGTGTGTGGCAAGCCGTGTGGCACAGGTTAGAGAGTTACATGGGTAAGAACACGGGCTGGGACACAACTGTGTGCCTCACATCTAATGCCTACACAGCCTGAGACATGGGCATGTCACTTGGCCGTGTGAGCCACATGGCCTACTCACACGGACGTGTGATCCTTGTAATAAAGAAAATTTTTAAATTTCGCAAAAAATTATCTGAAATCTTGATTTAGTCCCGACTTGATTCTAATGTTTAAATTGGGCCTTGAGGGTCCATTCAAGGGACAATATGATTAGTTTCGAATATGAACAGTAAACTATATGAATTACGTGAAGTTATTCTATAAACTTTGGCAATGCTCTGTAACCCTGTTCCGGTGACAGATACGGGTTAGGGGTGTTACATATTGTCTATCTCATTGGTTGATATTCGATTATTTCTTTGATTCATTCTATATTGTGTTTGTAGTTAAATTAGTTTTTTAAATTTAGATTAAAACACATCACTCCAAATTTGTCGGCTAAATAATAGAAAAATGGTAATTACTAATACTTTTAGTCCTTGTGGATACGATATTCTCTACTCACCATAGCTATACTATTGTTCGATAGGTGCGCTTGCTTTTTTCGTATTTATAGTTAGTTTAGTGACCATCATGTTGTGAAGCCAAGCTTAAGGTCACGAATCCAAGCCTTTAAGGTCATGAGACCATTGTTGATGGTTGAAGTGAAGGAGCCAGGGCCACTATCGAGGTTGTCGCGACACCAACTTGTCTATATCATGACATCGAGAACCTTCAAGCCAAGATTGTGCCTACTTTTGAGGATTTTGCGACACCAAAGCTTGGGTGTCACGACACTAAAGCTTAACGAGGTGAAAAATTGTAGGGGCAATTTTGTGTCCAAACAATCTTAAGTCAGTTTTTTCATTTAACGGCATAATTTTCAATGTTGGGTTAAATTTTAATAGACTATAAATACTACTTTATAAGCTTCTAGAATTAGATCTTTTGTGGCTGAAAATCTTTCTTTACTTTTCATAGTTTTAGGTTAGGTTTCTTTTTCTTTTCTTTTTATTTTTAGATTAGGTTTTTCCTTTTCTTTTTAGAATATAATTTATTTTTGTTGTTTTGTTTCTTCTTTCTTGTTAAAGAATTTCGTAAATGAATATGGATCAAGCTTTTCGGTGCCATTGTTTCCACATTTAAATGAGCATTTCTTACCCTTACCTTTATATTGTGCATATCAATTATTCGATGAAATGTCTATCTAGGTGTTAAGGTTTATTATGTTTGATATCTCGTGTTAGTTAATTGATGAATTGATTGTTAGATTAAGTTAATGTCCATGTTTGATTTTTTTAGTTGTACTTTTATATCAAAATGCTTAATACATTAGAATTGACGCATCTAGTAGAAAATCTAGATAAATGAGACTTAAAAGAGATTTTATCATTATATAGTTCGATATGATTGTACCTAATAGTGAACCGAGAGGAGATTTATATGCCTAGGTGAGACCTAGAAGAGAGCTTAGGTCGTATTTTTTTTTTGTTTAAGATGAGATCGAAAGGAGATTCTTAGCTAAAAGTGGCAAACAATATAATTAGTATAGGTTTATTAAGTTAGTTAACGATTGACGAATCAATCGGCCATCATTTTAATCATTTACATTGTCTAAAATAATACAATGAAAGTCTAGTTTAGTTTGTTTAATTGATAGTTAAAATTTTGTACCACCCTTAACCCATACCTGTCGTCGGAACAGGGTTGAGAAGTATTACCAAAACATTCAGAAACATTTACAAATAACTTATGTAAATTACTATTCATTTACCGAGATCATTCATAACGTCCCTTGATTGGCCCCTTGAGGCTTAATACGAGCACTAGAATCGAGTCAGGACTTAGCGGGAACTCTAAGAATTTTTTGCGACTTTTCAAAATTTTTCCAAGGTGCAGGGCTTACACGCTCGTGTGGTCCAAGGGACACGCCCGTGTGACCCTAGGACACGCCCGTGCTAAAGTCCGTGTTTGACCCTGTGTAGCTCTCTGACTTGCACACACGGCCATGCCACATGCCCGTGTGCTAGGCCGTGTGGTCAATTAATTCAATTCAAAATTACCTGCAGGTTTCACACGGCCAAGACACACGCCCGTGTTCTAGGCCGTGTAGCATACACGACTGAGACACACACCCGTGTCTCTACCCGTGTGCTCAATTCTGAGCATTTTGTTTCTCAAAATTAAGGTGTAGGGGACACACGGCCTAGCTACATGCCCATGTACCTGGCTATGTGTTACACAAAATCTAAACACACGCCCGTGTGGACAAAAATAAAACCATTTCTAGCTTCATTTCTCACCCAAATTCACACTAATGACCTACACTTAAACTCACATCCATAAACCAACCAATTCAAGCATTCAAATTAAGCAAATTCCATCATTCATCATGGCTTATCATTTCATGCATACATGTCTATAATCTTACCTTAGTTCAGCATACTCACTTAACCTTTCTCAATCAATCAATAATGAACACAAATGTTATCTCCATAAAGTAAACTTAAATACATATATATACATGTACCAAAACATAACCATCACTAGCCATTCCAATGGCTAGGTTACAATAATCATTTACATTTATATGCCAATATGACCAATATAACCTATACATGCCATTGTAACCAATATTTGCTTTACCAAATTGTACCGACATGGGCCAATAGATAGTGTGAGTGATCTTTGTCAAGCTTCCAATCCAACGAGATTCTGATTCACTATAATACAGGGAAATAAAACTAAGTAAGCATATAATGCTTAGTAAGTTCATATAACATGGTACTTAACTTACCATTCATTCTATTATGAGGTAACTATGTAAGGCATATTCAATCAATTTGACCTCAAGCCCTACACATATCCTCATTGCCCTTGTTAGTCATATAATCCATAATTGTAACACCCCAAACCGGCCTAGACGTTATGGCCGAATCTGGCGATGTCACATGGAATGAAATTTGAAATTGAATCTATCAAGTTAAAACCATTATCGTTTTTTAGCTTTTATTTATCTCTCATCAATTTCAAAACTATTGTCTTATTAAGTTGATTCGCTTTAAAAACATATTTTGTAGTAGAAGCTTTTAAAATCGTGTTATTTTAAGAAAATCATTCACATTTAGGAAAAAAATTGTTGTTTTAATTAAACTGATTTTTCATTGAGTTTTGTAGCTTAAAAGTCCATGAAAACGGTTAAAATCCAAAACGAAGGCAAACAGTCCAAAAGCCCCAAATTACATAAAAAATACCTTAGAAAACCAATAGGAAATGAAAAACCATAAATGAAATTGAAACTATTCAATAATCATGTGGTCATCGTTGAACCCTCCGCCACACCGATCCGTATAAGTCTTGAGATTACCTGCATAGATAAAATAGGAAGGGGTGAGTTTACGTAAACTCAGTGTGTAATCCCCACAGAAGACATACATACAGTCAAACAACAAATATCAGTCAAATGCAGTCTAGGCCTAAGCCCATTACAGATTCAGATACAGTTTAGGCCTTAGCCCATTTAGATATAGTCTCAGATGTAAATTAAGGCCTTAGCCCATCTTAGATACAATATGCATACAGTAACAAAAATCAGTATCCTGCACACCAGCCTCTACACACCATCTCCGACCATCCCTACACACCATGTGGGGTTTAAAACACCCACCCAGCCCTACACACCAAGTTGTACCAAATGTGGCTGTAACACCCCGTACCCGATATCGTCGTCGGAGTCGGACACGAGGGGTTCACAGACTAAATTCACTTGTCACACAGACCATTTTAACATTTCCGACAAAATTTGGTGATCGCATCATTGTTACCTTAAAATCATATCTCGATTTCCGAACTCAAATCCAGTTCCGTAAATTTTTCCTGAAACTAGACTCATAATTCCATCTACACATTTTTTTCTAGAATTTTTGGTCTAGCCAATTAGTACAGTTTATTAGTTAAAGTCTCAACTGTTTCAGGGTTCGACTACACTGACCTTTGCGTGTTACGACTTGGATATCTTCCTGTACAGGGCTCCAACACTTATGCCTTTTGTTTCTAATGAAACTAGACTCACAAAGAAATCTGTAAATGTAGAGCATAACTTCTAATTCTCCCTGTTTCGCAAAATATTGAATATCTCTTAAAATCTGACTCATATGACCGTTTCGTTTCTTCCATATGAAAGTAGGTTCATCAAGGTTCAATTACATAACTTATTCACTATTTAATTCCATTCCTACTATTTTTAGTGATTTTTCACATCCACATCATTCTTCTTGCCAAGATCTATTTTAAGGTAAACTTTACCTATTCTATGATCCTCCATGGATCAACTAAAGTTTGTCATACATATACCAAAAGTGATCATGAATAACCATGTCAAGAGTATAACACCGAAAATAATCAGCCATGGCATATGGCCTAATGATCAATTAAACCTCAACTATTTCTCATCCAAAACCGAACTCACTAAGACTTATAACTAAGTACCACAAGGCGAATTGACTTAATGTCTATGCCATTTTCGCATGGCTTAAGGTTTACATACCAAATTTCAAACATAACATTATAGCTTATACATGCGAAATGTTCTTCTAGACCCACTAAGAAGAAAGTACCAAAATGATTGCTAGTTGGTGTGATGACTTGATGACGGTCCGAGCACGCAAAAAGAGACGAGTCCAAGAAACCTAAAATAGGTGACAAGCAAACACCGAATGAGTATATAACTCAGTAAGTCATAAGCATTCCACAACCATCCATTAACAAAATTATTCCAAAATGAAACAATGAAACGAGGCTAAGCACTCCATCCATACCGTACTATACCATAGTTCCTTAGACCTTTCGGTTGAATCTCATACCAATTCACCCATTGTCATTTCATATACTATTCAATAGGATAATTGAGGCATTTCCATACATCATTTCATTTTCGCTACAATCATACAAATAAATGAACTTTCATCTATTCCACGATACCTTATTTACGTGACTGTAATTGTAATCATCACATAGGTTCAAAACTTACCAAGCTCAACCCCGAGCATGAACATAGCGCCTACTTGCCATGAACCCAAGATACTTACTCTTTCCGCTGTCCGTGATCAACTCGATAAAGTCACACCCTCCATGTAAATAATCGATCGAAGATATATATTGAGTTTGCACACATAGTGCTTAATAATCGATCACGCACACTTAGTGCCATGTGATTTAAGCTCGCACACATAGTGCAATGTAATTTAAGCTCGCACACTTAGTGCCATACATTTCAAGCTTGCACACTTAGTGCCAATCTCGTCACCAAGCACACTTATTGCCCGCACACTTAGTGCCGAAACCAAACACTCTACACATTCACTACCTTTTTACATTCAACAATGTCATCATTCCATACACATACATTTTCATATACATTTCGTTTTATTGAACGTAATCACATAGATATCGTGCTCATTTAAATCGACATCAAGCATATGCTTAATGACTTACCTCGGATGTTGTCGAACGTCTTCAACGGCTATTCAATTACTTTTTCTTTCCCCTTGTCCAACTTTGACCCTTTAAGCTCTTGAGCTAAATCAAACAAATTTACTTCTCAATCAAACACACACATACGGCAACCATATACATTTCAGAAACCAATTCATTCGTATCATTTGTCCATACATTAGCTTTTAACACATTCGGCCACTAGGGCAACCTATTTAACTTTTAAGATTCATTTCTAATTTTAGTTAAACAATGCGAATGCCATTAACTACTAATGCCACACACACATATGCATAAAATTAACCCATACATGACCTATAGCTGATTCGGTCATTCATCTTTCAAGCCTATCAAAGCTTCATATCACACTTCCTTGGCGAATACACATATAAGCACAATTTAGCATTTTATTTATTTCATGATACATTCGGCCTTGGCATAATTTCATTAAAAGTCCCTATTAGCCACTTCACCCTTCAATTATATCATCTACTTAACATTTCATACTTATCATGCTAGCGAATATTGTTTAATCAAGTTCAACATCCTCATATACGGCATTAGCATCCAAACAACCTATATGAACATTTAACTAATTCAAGCTTCACCCATCCACACTTATTCATTTAACATAAAGAAAATAAATCAACCCCTTCACTATCAACCATGGCGAATGCTTCATGGGTTTAAGGTAGATTCAAGAAAGGAACTCATAATTATTAAGATGTAAGCAACTACCCTTGTTCATCTAGATTTAGTATGAAACAACAACTATCACCCTTATCAATCACCATAGCCGAAAACCTTACTCATTCCAATATCAAAATTTCCACATGGGCTAGAAAAATAGCTTGATATCTCACCCAAGATCAACTAAAATTTCAAGAACTAGTCTAGACTACTTACCTCATTATCACACTACGGTGGCCGAATGCTCCCCCCCTTCATCCTCTTTTCATTTCGGTCAAGAAGAAACAAAGGAATGAAGCTTTGTTTCTATCACCCCCTTTTTTTTTTCTTTTCTATCTCTTTTATTATTTCCTTTCTTTTACATAAAATAATGACCACTTCATGGAAATTTACCACATATTGTAATATATGCTCCATCATGGCCGGCCCCTATGCATAAGAAAAGGAGTATTTGACATGCAAAACCATTATTTTCACTACATGCTTTAATAGGTCCTCATAGATTAACCTATCACATTTCTACAATGTTTCATATAAGTCCATTTTAATAAATTCACATAGAAATGATCAAATTAATGCATGAAACTTTCATACATGCATTTACTAACATCATAAACATAGAATATAACAATTAATTATTTATAAGACTCGGTTTCGTGGTCCCGAAACCACTTTTCGACTAGGGTCAATTTAGGGCTGTCACAACTCTCCCCCACTTAAGAAATTTTCGTCCCCGAAAATCTTACCGGTAAGTAGGTTTGGGTATCGCTCTTTCATAGAGTACTCAAGTTCCCAAGTGGCTTCTTCAATTCCGTGTTTATGCCACAACACCTTCACTAATGGGATTTTCTTATTCCGCAACTCTTTTACTTCACGCATCAATATGCGAACCGGTTCTTCTTCATAATTCAAATTAGGCTGAATCTCGATCTCAGATGGAGTGATTACGTGTGATGGATCGGACCTATGTCGTCGAAGCATCGAGACATGGAAAACATTGTGAATCTTTTCAAGCTCAGGGGGTAAAATTAATCGGTATACGACTGGCCCAACTCGTTCGGATACTTCATACGGACCGATGAACCTCGGACTCAATTTGCCCTTACGACCAAATCTAAGCACCTTCTTCCAGGGTGAAACTTTGAGAAATACTTTGTCTCCAACCTGATATTCAATGTCTTTTCTTTTCATATCCGCATACGACTTCTGGCGATCCGAAGCTGCCTTTAGACTTTCATGGATCACTTTTACTTTCTGTTCCGCGTCTCTAATCAAATCAACCCCGAAGATTTTACTCTCACTAAGTTCAGTCCAAAATAATGGGGTACGACATTTACGACCGTATAAAGCCTCGTAAGGTGCCATCTTAATGCTTGACTGAAAGCTATTGTTATAAGCAAATTCAATCAAAGGCAAATATCTCTCCCATGATCCACAAAACTCCAAGACGCAACATCTCAACATATCTTCGAGTATCTGAATTATTCGTTCAGATCGACCATCAGTCTAGGGATGAAATGCGGTGCTAAAATGCATCTTAGTACCCAATGCTTCTTGTAATTTCTTCCAAAACCGCGATGTAAATCTTGGGTCTCTATCCGACATGATAGAAATAGGTACCCCATGCAATCGAACAATTTGGGAGACGTATAATTCTGCCAATTTATCAAGCGAAAAATCCGTGCGGACGAGGATAAAATGAGCGGACTTGGTCGATCTATCAACAATGACCCGCACCGAGTCTTTTTATTCGAGTCAACGGTAACCCGACACAAAGTCCATTGTTACTCGATCCCATTTCCATTCGGGTATCATGATTGGCTGAAGTAATCCCGATGGCACTTGATGTTCCACTTTCACTTGTTGACATATCAAACACTTTGAAACAAACTCTGAAATGTCTCGTTTCATACCGGGCCACCAAAATTGGCGTTTCAGGTCATTGTACATTTTAGTACTACTCGAGTGGACTAACATTCGACTACTATGAGCCTCGTTCAAAATCATCGAAATAAGCTCTGAATTTTTCGGGACACACAAGCGACTTCTGAACTTCAAACAATCGTCATCATCAATTTGAAACTCTGATTCCATATTCGGAACACATTCAGCGCATTTTGCAACCAATTCATCATCGACTTTCTGAGCTTCACGAATTTGATGAATCAGTAACGGTTTGGCCTCTAATTGAACTACTAGCACCTCATCGGGTGAAACGGATAGGTGAGCATCCATCGCTCTCAAAGTAAACAGTGCTTTACGACTTAAAGCATCGGCCACCACGTTGGCCTTTCCCGGGTGATAATCAATGACAAGCTCATAATCTTTTAACAACTCGAGCCAACGTCTTTGTCGCAGATTCAAGTCTCTTTAAGTCATCAAATATTTGAGACTTTTGTGATCTGAATATATATGACACTTCTCACCAAATAAGTAATGTCGCCATATTTTTAGAGCGAATACAATGGTAGCTAATTCGAGATCATGGGTCGGATAATTTTTCTCATGTGGCTTTAATTATCTCGACGCGTAGGCCACAACTCGACCTTCTTGCATCAATACGCAACCCAACCCAAGTAGGGAGGCATCACTATAAATGACAAACTCTTTGCCCGATTAAATCGGGCTGCACTAGAATTGAGCTTGAGTCAAATAAGTTTTCAGTTGATCAAAACTTTTATGACATTTTTCCGTCCATTCAAACTTAACATCTTTTGAAGTAGCCGTCATTGGCGTGGCTATCATCGAAAACCTTTACAAATCGTCGGTAATAACCGGCGAGCCCGAAGCTCGAACTTGATAATATTTCTTGGAGGCTTCCGATTAAGTATGGCGGAAATTTTGCTCGGTCAACTCGAATACCGATGTAGATACTACATGCCCCAAAAAGCTAACTTCTCTTAACCAGAACTCACATTTATTGAACTTAGCATATAACTGCTTATCTCGTAAAGCTTGCAGCACTAATCTCAGGTTCTCAGCATGTTCGGTTTCATCTTTCGAATAAACCAAAATGTCATCAATAAACACTACTACGAATCGATCCAAATACTGTCTGAAGATCCGATTCATCAGATCCATAAATACTACGGGGGCATTAGTGAGCCCAAACGGCATCACTAGAAATTCGTAGTGTCTGTACCTCGTTCTGAAAGCAGTTTTGGGTATGTCCAAATCTCGAATTCGCAACTGATAATAACCCGATCTTAAATCTATCTTCGAAAACACTGAGGCTCCTCTTAGTTGGTAGAACAAATCATCAATACGCGGTAACGGATATTTATTCTTTATCGTCACTTTATTCAGCTGACGATAGTCGATGCACAATCTCATGGCCCCGTCCTTCTTTTTCACAAACAATACTGGCGCACCCCAAGGTGAGAAACTTGGTCGAGCGAAACCTCTATCCGTCAACTTTTGCAACTGAGCTTTCAACTCTTTTAACTCGGTTGGTGCCATACAATACGGAGCTATCGAAATTGGCGTAGTCCCAGGTACAAGCTCAATACCAAACTCTACCTCCCGAATAGGAGGTAAACCCGGCAATTCTTCAGGAAAAACATCCGGGTATTCACAAACTACCGGCACAGATTCGGGTTTCTTTTCTAACTCTTTGTCATCAAGTACATACGCAAGGTATGCTTCGCACCCCTTTCTTACATATTTCTGGGCCAACATTGCTGATATTACAGCTGGTAACCCCTTTAAGTCTGTAGACTCAACTCAGATTATCTCGTTATTTGCGCACCTCAAATCAATGGTCTTGCTTTTGCAATTCACAACCGCATCATGCACAGTCAACCAATCCAAACCAAGAATGACATCAAATTCATCAAGCGGCAAAAGCATCAAGTCCGCGGAAAAGCAGAACCTCAATTACTAGGGACATTTCTTACACACTTTATCGACAAGTGCGTATTAACCCAAAGGGTTTGACACTCAATTACGAACTCGATAGACTCAACGGTAGAGAGTCTTCTTTGGATGCTAAGGTTTCACATACATATGAATGAGTAGAGCCGGGGTCAATCAATGCAATCACACTAGTATCAAAGAGAGTGAAAGTACCAGTGATAACGTCAGGGGAGGATGCCTCCTCTCGTGCGCGGATGGCATATGCTCTAGCAGGAGCACGAGTCTCAGACCGAACAACCGTATCAGAGGCCCCTCTCTGATTACCACCCCTACCTCCTGAAATTCTCGGTGGTCTACCCCTAGTCGTCGTTCCACTAGGTCTTATACCTTGCATCTTATTCTTCTCATCAAGCTCCACGCAATCTCTAATGAAGTGGTCCTTCGAACCGCATCCGTAACAGGCCCTGTTAGCAGACTTACCCCAACATTCACCTATGTGTCGTCTTCCACATTAGGGGCATTCAGGCTTTTCTTGACGATTATTGCCCACACTAGCAACCGAAGTAGCTCGTGAGTCCATCGATGGTCGTGCTCTAATGGAAATCCCCGCAGTCGTCCTTGACTTATTTGTGTCCTCCCTGAACTTCTTTACAGCCGAAAATGGAGCTTTACCCGTCGATCTCTTACGACAGTCTCTAGCTTCAAATTCAGCCTTCTTCTTCTCCCTTCCAAGTTCTTTCGCCTTGCAGGCTCGTTCAACTAGTGTTACAAATTCCTTTATCTCCAAAATACCCACTAGTAACTTTAAATCTTCATTCAATCCTTCCTCAAATCTTTTGCACATAGCAACCTCATCACCACACACTCCGAGCATACCGATCGAGTCTTACGAACTCATGTTCAGATTCGAGATCTTGTCATCTGGCCTTGTTTGAGCTCCAAGAATTCCTTACGCTTTTGATCGATGAACCGTTGACTAATATATTTATTTCGAAATTCCGTTTGAAAGAAATCCCAAGTAACTTGTTCCTTTGGGACTATGGAAATCAAGGTCCTCCACCAATAGTAGGTTGAGTCTCGCAACAAGGATATAGCACACTTAAGACATTCATCGGGTGTGCATGACAGTTCATCAAACACCCAAATGGTGTTATCAAGCGAACTTCGGCCCTTTCGGCATCATCGGTAACTATGGCCTTGAACTCCTCGGCCCGCTTCCTAATCAAGTCCACGGTGGTTTACTCGACCTCACAGGATCGATGGCATGGCATTACGGGCTCTTGGGATGAATTATTTATATTCGGGAATGGTTGGACAGCCGGATTGGTTCAAGCATATTGCGCGACCCATTCATTCATCATGGTGAAGAAGGCTTGTTTCGCCCCTTCATCTTGATTATTCGCAGATGACTGAGGTTCAACAGGCGGTGTCCCTTGCGCAGGAGCAGCCGCTACACTTTCAACATCATCCGCTAAGGGTCTCTCTAACCCGAGTTCCATTTGCTAAACAAAAATTTTAACCGTCAGAAGTCATCACATTATTAAGCACTAACATTTTGGCATGTATAGCTAGACTCATACGCACTATGGTAGTCCTAGAATTGACTAAACCATAGCTCTGATACCAATAAAATTGTAACATCCCGTACCCGATATCGTCTCCGGAGTCGGACACGAGGGGTTCACAGACTAAATTCACTTGTCACACAGACCATTTTAACATTTCCGGACAAAATTTGGTGACTATGTCATTGTTACCTTAAAAATCATATCTCGAGTTCCGAACTCAAATCCGATTCCGTAAATTTTTCCTGAAACCAGACTCATAATTCCATCTACACATTTTTTCTAGAATTTTGGTCGAGCTAATTAGTACAGTTTATTAGTTAAAGTCTCCCTGTTTCGGGTTCGACTACTTGACCTTTGCGCGTTACGACTTGGATATCTTCTGTCTGAGGCTCCAACACTTATGCCGTTTGTTTCTAATGAAACTAGACTCACAAAGAAATCTGTACAAGTAGAGAATAACTTCTAATTCTCTCGGTTAATTTATAGTGAAAAGGGATCCGAAACTGCTTCGCCCTGCTTCCTAAATATTGAATATCTCTTAAAATCCGACTCATATGACCGTTTCGTTTCTTCCATATGAAAGTAGGTTCATCAAGGTTCAATTACATAATTTATTCACTATTTAATTTCATTCCTACTATTTTTAGTGATTTTTCACATACACATCATTCTTCTTTGCCAAAGATCTATTTTAAGGTAAATTTACCTATTCTATGATCCTCCATGGATCAACTAAGGTTTGTCATACATATACCAAAAGTGATCATGAATAACCATGTCAAGAGTATAACACCGAAAATAATCAGCCATGGCATATGGCCTAATGATCAATTAAACCTCAACTATTTCTCATCCAAAACCGAACTCACTAAGACTTATAACTAAGTACCACAAGGCCGAATTGACTTAATGTCTATGCCATTTTCGCATGGCTTAAGGTTTACATACCAAATTTCAAACATAACATTATAGCTTATACATGCCGAAATGTTCTTCTAGACCCACTAAGAAGAAAGTACCAAAATGATTGCTAGTTGGTGTGATGACTTCGATGACGGTCCCGAGCACGCAAAAAGAGACGAGTCCAAGAAACCTAAAATAGGTGACAAGCAAACACCGAATGAGTATATAACTCAGTAAGTCATAAGCATTCCACAACCATCCATTAACAAAATTATCACAAAATGAAACAATGAAACGAGGCTAAGCACTCCATCCATACCGTACTATACCATAGTTCCTTAGACCTTTCGGTTGAATCTCATACCAATTCACCCATTGTCATTTCATATACTATTCAATAGGATAATTGAGGCATTTCCATACATCATTTCATTTTCGCTACAATCATACAAATAAATGAACTTTCATCTATTCCACGATACCTTATTTACGTGACTGCAATTGTAATCATCACATAGGTTCAAAACTTACCAAGCTCAACCCCGAGCATGAACATAGCGCCTACTTGCCATGAACCCAAGATACTTACTCTTTCCGCTGTCCATGATCAACTCGATAAATTCACACCCTCTATGTAAATAATCGATCGAAGATATATATTGAGTTCGCACACATAGTGCTTAATAATCGATCACGCACACTTAGTGCCATGTGATTTAAGCTCGCACACATAGTGCCATATAATTTAAGCTCGCACACTTAGTGCCATACATTTCAAGCTTGCACACTTAGTGCCAATCTCGTCACCAAGCACACTTATTGCCCGTACACTTAGTGCCGAAACCAAACACTCTACACATTCACTACCTTTTTACATTCAACAATGTCATCATTCCATACACATACATTTTCATATACATTTCGTTTTATTGAACGTAATCACATAGATATCGTGCTCATTTAAATCGACATCAAACATATGCTTAATGACTTACCTCGGATGTTGTCGAACGTCTTCAACGGCTATTCAATTACTTTTTCTTTCCCCTTGTCCAACTTTGACCCTTTAAGCTCTTGAGCTAAATCAAACAAATTTACTTCTCAATCAAACACACACATACGACAACCATATACATTTCAGAAACCAATTCATTCGTATCATTTGTCCATACATTAGCTTTTAACACATTCGGCCACTAGGGCAACCTATTTAACTTTTAAGATTCATTTCTAATTTTAGTTAAACAATGCCGAATGCCATTAACTACAAATGCCACACACACATATGCATAAAATTAACCCATACATGACCTATAGCTGATTCGGTCATTCATCTTTCAAGCCTATCAAAGCTTCATATCACACTTCCTTGGCCGAATACACATATAAGCACAATTTAGCATTTTTATTTATTTCATGATACATTCGGCCTTGGCATAATTTCATTAAAAGTCCCTATTAGCCACTTCACCCTTCAATTATATCATCTACTTAACATTTCATACTTATCATGCTAGCCGAATATTGTTTAATCAAGTTCAACATCCTCATATACGGCATTAGCATCCAAACAACCTATATGAACATTTAACTAATTCAAGCTTCACCCATCCACACTTATTCATTTAACATAAAGAAAATAAATCAACCCCCTTCACTATCAACCATGGCCGAATGCTTCATGGGTTTAAGGTAGATTCAAGAAAGGAACTCATAATTATTAAGATGTAAGCAACTACCCTTGTTCATCTAGATTTAGTATGAAACAACAACTATCACCCTTATCAATCACCATAGCCGAAAACCTTACTCATTCCAATATCAAAATTTCCACATGGGCTAGAAAAATAGCTTGATATCTCACCCAAGATCAACTAAAATTTCAAGAACTAGTCTAGACTACTTACCTCATTATCACCCTAGGATGGCCGAATGCTCCCCCCCTTCATCCTCTTTTCATTTTGGTCAAGAAGAAAAAAAGGAATGAAGCTTTGTTTCTATCACCCCCTTTTTTTTCTTTTCTATCTCTTTTATTATTTCCTTTCTGTTACATAAAATAATGACCACTTCATTGAAATTTACCACATATTGTAATATATGCTCCATCATGGCCGGCCACTATGCATAAGAAAAGGAGTATTTGACATGCAAAACCATTATTTTCACTACATGCTTTAATAGGTCCTCATAGATTAACCTATCACATTTCTACAATGTTTCATATAAGTCCATTTTAATAAATTCACATAGAAATGATCAAATTAATGCATGAAACTTTCATACATGCATTTACTAACATCATAAACATAGAATATAACAATTAATTATTTATAAGACTCGGTTTCGTGGTCCCGAAACCACTTTCTGACTAGGGTCAATTTAGGGCTGTGACAGTGGCACATAGTAGTAATATTGCAACTAAGCTGCCAGATAATAGGTTTAAAAGCCTTCTAGTACACTTCCTCTAATAATCAATCATCCCACCTATAACAGCCCGATTTTAGCTAAATCAGAACAGTGGTTTTGGGACCACAAATTCGATGTCAGAAAATTATCTTAATATTATTTTATGTGTTTATAGTATGTGATTATGTATGTGTGAAAATTTGGTGAGCTAATTTTATTGTTTAATAGCTCAATTTGATCAAAGGACTAAATCGCGTAAAATGCAAAAGTTGCATTCTATATGATAAAGCTGTCTATTTGTTATGGCTTATTAAATGTGAAGCCCTTATGTTGTAATTAGACCTTTGATAAGGTTAATGGACATAAATGGCCTAATGTTTTATGATTAAATGGTTTAATAACCAAGGGTAAAAATGTAAACTATATATTATGTATTATTAATAAAACAAAAACATAAAAATATGGTTTCATTCATCTTTCTTCAACCGAATAATAAAAGAAGAAGAAGCCATTGAAGCTTTTTAACATTGAGCCATGATAAACCGTAATTTATACATATTTTTATCCGATGCATAGTATAGTTTTGGATGAATTATCCTTAGAATTGGTGAATTCGATGCTCCTAATCCTTTAATTTCATGTTTTATACTTAGGAGAGCATAGGAGAATAAAAAGAGAGAAAAACGGGACAAAATGGAGAAAATGGGTCAACATGGGAAATCAACACGGCCTGGACTTCCTCACACAGGTAGTTCACACGCCCGTGTCCATTCAACAGACTCGAACACTATTTGAAGCAATCGCACACAGGCATGTCACACGGGCGTGTCCTTATCGAGCCCAATTCTAGTCCTATTCGAAAAAGGCCACTCTTGAGGGTTTAGAAGCATTTTAAAGCCTATATAAACACCCCAGGAGGTACCAAAAAAGGAACACATGGAGTAGGAGGCAGGGAATTACTCGAAGAAAGCCGATTGATCCATCTCAGAAGTTGGATTCACCTTCAAGACTGAAGATCTCCCTTTAATTCCCTTCAAGAGTTCTTGGGTTTCCTTTATGTTTTGTTATCATTATTCTTTTGAGATGTGTTCTTTCATAAATATGAACTAGACCCCCTAAATACCTAAGGGGAATGAAACCTAAAATGGATCTTGTTATTATTATCTGAATTATATGATAAATATTTGACTTGTTCTTAATTATGAGTTCTTAATTCTTGCTTTAATATTCTAGGATAATGATTCAAGTATTGATGTGCTTATTCAGAGGAGCAAAAGTTCGTGTCTAAGAGTAGATCTAACATAATTAAGCAGAGTTGATTGCACGCCCAGAGATAGGGTGACAAGATTTTACCGGATTAGGGTGAAACCTAATAAGGGAATCCATAGATCGAGTTAATGCAACATTAGGGAGTTAATTAGAAAGAGATTTCAATTAATCAACCTAGGGTTAGACGTTGTTAGTCTCAAGAGAGATAATAATATAAATTAGGGATTTCTACAGATCAAGTCAAGTGAATATGTGACAGCCCTAAAATGACCCTAGTCGGAAAGCGGTTTCGGGATCGCTAAACCGAGTCACCAAATTATTTGAACATGATATCTATTGTCTAAAATATGTGAATATGAATGTGTGAAAGTTTTAAGCTTCGATTTAGTCGATTGCATGTGAATTTAGTAATAGGACTTATGTGTGACACTTTTGGAATGCGATAGGTTAATCTATAAGGACCTATTAATGCATGTTGTATAAAGGAAGGGTTTGCATGTCAAATTAGCCAAAAATCTAGATGGTGGCCGGCCATGCTATGGGGTAAGACATATAATAGACATTTTATGCTAAAATGTGTGGGAAGAATAATAAAAAAAGAGGGGAGTGGGAGGAGAAACCAAAGTTGTCTCCCCCTCCATTGCCGTGAATGGAAGAAAGAAAGACTTCAACTTTTATTTTCTATCTTGCTTCCTTGTCTCTTGCAAATGAAGCTAGAGAGGAGAGGCCGGCTGCATGTAGTGGAAAACCATGAAATTTGTTTGCTTATAAGTTGAAATTTTCAAGTAGAAGGCTAAAAAGGTGGGAGAAGGTCTGTAGTTGAAAAGGGAGGAGCAAATTGAATAGGTGGAATCGGTGTTGGGAACCTTGGTGAGTTTTCCTTGAACTTTTATTTTCTTGTGTTTGATAATTGTTGAAACCGTTAAATTGCTGTCCGAATTTTACCTTGTTGGTATTGTTAATTGCTTTGCCTGTTCATCTTTGTCTAAATATTGTACTATTAATGCTGTCCGAATCAGCCTCCGAATGTGATATATTACAGCAATTAAGCCAAGTGTTATGGGTCCTCTTAGGCTGCCCACAACGCAACCTTTCAATACTAATGTTACCATGAATTAACCTTCAATTGATGGTGTGGTGTATGATTTATGTTAGGGCAACCCTTTTTTTTGTTGCATTTTGAGTAATTACATAATAGTTGGTGAGTGTGATTGAATGAAGGATGTATCTTCTTGTGATGGTAAACCACGAGATTTTAAAATTGAAAGGGAATGTAAAGTCCTCGTTGTTAAGTCCTCCTTGGTGCTAGTTGAGAAGAATCGGTCACTATATTGGAGGCCATTGCCGAATATGAATTTAGTATAGAGATGTGAATGAATTGTTGTTATGTGAATAAATATTTGTTTGATGATATATATATACATGTATTCGGCAATGGGGTAAAATGTGTATTAAGGTAAGTTTCATGGTGATTATGCTTGTGATGTTGGGTTGATATTCAGCATTGAGTAATGTGAGGTAAGGTGATTAATCGGCTATGAAATTAGCTAAATTGAATAGGTATGTTTAATGATATGCTTAGTATAATGTATGATCTTATAACTCGGTTTGGTATTGAGATAAAGATTAAATGATATGTGATTGCCAAATGTGATTGTTAAGTGAATAATATTAGTTAAGTACTTAAGCAAATCTATTGTTTTACTTAAGCTTAAGAGCAAAGAGGATCAAAGTCGGATAGGGAAAAGAGAAAGTAAGCGAATAGCCGTGGACATCTAATCGTCGACCACTTCGAGGTAAGTTTTAAGTGATTAAACGTTGAGTAAATTCAATCATAATAGGACATAATGAGTTGATTTAATAAGATATGATGTGGCCATGATATGTCTTAAACTCAAATGGTAAGTTCATAAGTGTTTGGACTTGGAAATTTAAGAGCAAATTGTAATAATTTGCTTGGACAGCAACAGTAATGTGATTTTAGAAAATCACTATAAATTGTTGGTGTGGAATTATAGGCTGAATAAAAATGTAATCAAAGCTTAGTTGGTCTAGTTTCCTATAAAAGAGACCGTGGAAGCAAAAAATTTCCTATAAAGAGATATTTAAAGTTGTGTGGGACAGGGTCAGAATGACTCCGAAATCCCCTGTTCTGTTTTAAGAAAATCACTATAATTTGTACAAAAATGGTTACAAGATAAAATTTATATGCCTAGACTCCTTAATGAGTCTAGTTTCAAATGAAATCAAATAGAACATACTTTGAATTCTGTACAATGAGAATTTTGATTCGTAGTGAAGACTGGTCAGGTTAGTCAAACAGTGAAACAGGGGAAACTTTAAGAAAAATATGGTATTGATTGGCCAAACCTAAAATTCTGAAAAATTTATGGATGGAAGATATACGAGTCTATATTCAGGGAAAATTAACGACAAGTGATTTGGAGCCTTGTAGCTCCGGTTATAAATAATTTAGTGACCATTGCTCAGGAAAACAGCTCGTAGTGAATATGTGATTTTGTTTTAAACATGGATAAAACTTGATTTAGTTGCTCATAAGCTATTGATTAAACCCATACTTGAATTCTAATTCGTGATATTGTAAAATGATATATGAGTGTTAGATGGATCTTTGATATTAAAATTTGTGAAATTGTAAGTTTATGAGTATTCGAATATGAAATGATAGTATGGTGTGAAATTGAATTATTCATTGGAAAATGATTGATGTAGATTCGGCCAAGACCAAGTCTGTACATGATAGTATATGTGGTATGTGAAGTATATTTGAATAATTGTGATGTGAATACATGAAAATTTATATTTTGATTTAGGATTTTATGCGATGAATGTGAATGTGTATATATATGTGATAAGGCCTAATGGCCGATGTGATGAATGTGAAGGTGTATATATGTGATAAGGCCGAATGGCCAATGTGATGAATGTGAAAGTGTATATATGTGATAGGGCCGAGTGGCCAACGTGATGGATGTGGAAGTGTATAAATGTGATAAGTCCCGAAGGGCATTTGTGTCAGTACTATATCCGGGTTAAAACCCCGCAGGCTTTATGCGAGAATATTATCACCGATTAATGACCGTAGGCTTCGTGCTCGTACTATATCCGAGCTCTAATGACCCGATGACTACATGTGGAGATTTTTTCCGGGTAAGCCCCGAACTAAAGGTTTTGCTGAAGATTCAAGTAAAGCGTAAGATTATGCGACTTTACAAAGACAATTAGTAATAAATCGTTCAATGCGTTAAGTTGGTCGGTATGTATTTTGAGATTATATTTAAGTTTGATTTAGACTAAATCACAAGGTCGTTATGTGATGCACATGTGAGTAAAGCAATAAGATCGTTCTATGATTATTGTGCATTTGGTCAATGTGGAAAGTCGGTAAAAAATATGTAATGTACCTATGATCATAAGAGGTCACCATCAAGTGAGAATTTATCATCTATTACATATGATGAGACTTGCATATTCGGAAAAGGGATGGTATGCCGAAGGAAGAGTGAAATAAAATACGAACAACTATGTTATAATTTGATTGTTATCTGTTGACACGGCTTAAAACTTACTAAGCATTGTAATGCTTACTCCGTGTACTTTGTTTCCTCTGTTTTATAGATCTCATTTGGAAGCTACAGGCTCGGGGATCGTCTGCAACTAGTCACATTATCACCATCCACTATTTGGTACTGCTACGTTTTGGAATATCTTATGGTATGTATAGAATAGAATAGTAGTGAGAGGATATTTTGGGTAATGTATAGGACTACCCTTTTGTTGTAGGTCATGTACCTTTCGGTTTTGTGTAAATTTGGATAGCCATGCGAAAATGGCTTAAGTATACTTTGATCATAGCATTATAATCGTTTTGTATGTCGTCCATCGAGAGGTATGGAAATGTTGGTAACGGTTATTCATGGGAATGGTTATTCATAATCACTTTTGGTATATGTATGACAAACTCTAGTTGATCCATGGAGGATCATGAAATAGGTAAAGTTTACCTTAAAAATAGATGCTGGCAGCAGCAGTGATGTGGATGTAAAAAATCTCAAAAAATAGTAGAAATGGAATTAAATAGCTAATAAATTATGTAATCGAACCTTGATGAATCTATTTTCATAGGAAAGTAACGAAACATTCATATGAACAGTATATTATGAGATGTTAAAGTTTTCGTGAGACAGGGCCAGAACGGTTTCTGGATCCCCTGATCTGAATTTGGAAATTCATTATAAATTAACCAGAGACATTTAGAAGTCATGCCATATATTTATAGATTCCTTTTTGAGTCTAGTTTCTATAGAAACAAACGGCATCAGTATTGAAGCCCTGTACAGGGAGATATCCAAATTGTAATGCATGAAGGTCAGTGTAGTCTCATCCTGTAACAGGGGAGGATTTAACTAATAAACTGTACTAATTGGCCCGACCAAAAATTCTAGAAAAAAATCTGTAGATGTATATATGAGTCTAGTTTTGGGGAAAAATTACGAAACTGATTTTCGAGTTGTGGAACTCAAGTTATGATTTTTAAGGTGACAGTGACGCAGTTAGCCAGTCGTCTGGAAAATTTTTAAATGGACTGTGAGAGTAAATGAAGTAAGTCGGTTAGCACCTCGTGTTCGACTCCCGCAACGGTCTCGGGTACGGGGTGTTACAGAATAAATCGTCTGATTTAGAGTCAATAACTTGTGAAGTCTAGGTGGATTTTTCCCTTAGGTATTGTCTAAATCGTTCAATTTTCGCAAAAGTTATTTCCCCAATTTACTTTCTGTGCATTCTTAGTTTAGTAATTAGTTTAGATTAAACAAACACCTTTATTTTTAGGCTAGATAATAAAAAGAAAGCTAACACTAGTACTTTTAGTTCCTTTGGGTTCGACATCCCAGTCTTGCCATAAGCTATACTACTGTTCGATAAGGTGCGCTTGCCTTTGCCATGATAATAGTTAGTTTTCAAGAACAGACATTCATAAATTATAAAATTAATCACGATTCACATCACGATCAAGTTTTTAGTGCCGTTGCTGGGGAGCTAAGATATTAGAAACACTTAATTTTTATTACTTTAGCCATTTATTTTATTACAATTTAAATTTTATTTTGATTTTTGTTACTATTTTTTTTCCTTTTGGCAGGTTTTTATAGTTTATGACTGAAGAAACCCGTCAGGACTATTACTTTTTAAGAGTGAGATTGAACACACAGCTCGTAGAAACCGAAGAGAAATAAGGCGAAGCTTAAGATACATAGAGGAAGGGCAAGAGGACGATATTCACACCACAGCTGAGGAGATGGCTGAAAATCAGGAAAACCCGCTACCTCCTGCAATTGCTGCTGATCCAGTAAATCAGAATCCTATTCCATGCACTATATATGATTATGCTAAACCTACTTTAACAGGAACTGAGTCAAGTATAGTTAGGCCTGCTATTGCTGCAAATAATTTTGAATTGAAACCTAACACAATTCAAATGATCCAACAGTTTGTTCAGTTTGATGGTTTGTAGGACAAGGACCCCAACACTTATTTGGTGAATTTCTTAGAGTTTTGCGACACTTTTAAGATCAATGGCATTTCTGATGATGCCATTCACCTTCGGTTGTTTCCCTTTTCTTTGAGGAACAAAGCTAAAAAGTGGTTGGACTCGTTCCTATGAGGGTCAATCAATACTTAGGAATAAATGACCGAAAAATTTTTACTTAAATATTTTCTGCCGGCTAAAACGGCTAAGTTGAGGAATGATATCTCTTCTTTTGTACAGATGAATCTAGAAACACTTTATGATGCATGGGAGAGATACAAGGATCTATTGAGAATGTGCCCTCACCATGGGTTACCACTATGGTTGCAGGTTCAAACGTTTTACAACGGCGTGAAACCCTCAACAAGGCAACTTATCGACGCTGCTGCTGCTGGGACTATCGATAACAAAACACATGAAGTGGCTTACGAATTTATTGAAGAGATGTCACTGAATAACTATCAGTGGCAAGTCATGAGAACAAAGCCAACAAAAGCAGCCGATGTTGTAACACCCCAAACCCGGCCTGGAAGTTTGGCTCGAATCTGGCGTGTCACATTGAAGTGTTTTTCGGAAACCATGTTTCCATTAAAAACCCTTCTTAATAATTAAAAACTTGTACCCTTTTTAAACCTTGTTAGAAAACCTCAACTGAATAACATTCTTAACAACTTTGTAAAAATCACGGCGATTCTGGACGCTTAATTTAAAAACAATTGCGGTTACGTGATGTTTTGAACAACGATGAGTTGCTTTGGAAAACCGTGTTCTAATACTAGCAATTATAAGAACAATAAATAAAAATCCAAATTTGAAATCCAGAAAATTACAACGGCTTTACTACAACCCACATAAAAACATTTAAAAGCAATAATCAAAACTATAACATAAACAAAGTGTGTGGCTTCCTCTCGAGCCCTCGCACCCGATCCGTCTAAGGTGGAAATTACGAAGGTTAATAAGCGGGGTGAGTTTACGAAAACTCGTGTGAAATCCCTACTATAAAAAGGAACAATACCATATAAAAGAATTAAAAGTCCTGCCCCACCTTACTTACAGTTCAGACCAATTGGGCCTTAGCCCATTATAACGACGATGCAGATGGGCTTTAACCCATTACGAGATAAGAAACATTATCGTAACTAGAATCGAATCGAATCAAAATCGAATTAGAGTCGTAATTAGGTGACGTAATCAAAATCGAATCAAGATCGTAATGTAATCAAAATCGAATTAGTATCGTAATGTAATCAAAATCAGAATGTGAATGCAATCCCAACCCAGCCTATAACCAACCGCTACACTCCACCCGTACCAGCCCTACACTCCATGTGGGGAATAGCTCAACCCACCCAGCCCTACACTTCACATGTAACGCCCCGTACCCGAGACCGTTACCGGAGTCGAATACGGGGTGTTAACGGACTTAATTCATTTGCTTACACAGTTCATTTTAAAATTTCCAAACAAGCTGGCTAACTGCATCACAGTCACTTTAAAAATGATATCTCGAGTTCCAAAACTCAAACCCGATTCTGTAAATTTTTCCTAAAACTAGACTCATATATCCATCTACAAATTTTTTTCTAGAATTTTTGGTTGGGCCAATTAGTACGATTTATTAATTAAAGTCTCCCTGTTTGTGGTTCGACTACTCTAACCTTCATGCATTACGACTTAGATATCTCCCTATACAGGGCTTCAATACTTATGTCATTTGTTTCTAATGAAACTAGACTAAAAAAGAAATCTGTACATATAGAGCATGACTTCTAATTATCTCTGGTTAATTTATAGTGAATTTCAAAATTCAGAACAGGGGATCCAAAAATTGCTCTGGCCCTATTTCACGAAAACTTAAACATATCATAAAATAAGGCTAATATGGTCGTTCCATTTCTTTCATATGAAAATAGACTCATCAAGATTCAATTACATAATTTATTCATTATTTAATTACATTTATACTATTTTTAGTGATTTTTCAAACTCACATCACTGCTGCTGTCAGCATCTAGTTTAAGGTAAATTTCACCTATTTCATAGTTTTCCATGAATCAACTAGCCATTTGTCATACATAGCATCAAAATGATCGTGATTAACCATTCCAATGGCTAATCATTACCAAGCATTTCCATACCACTCAATGAACAATATACAAAATGATTATAATGCTATGCTCAAAATATATATAAGCCATTTTCGCATGGCTATCCGAATATATACATTACCAAAAGGTACTTGATTAACAACAAAGGTCAGTCCTATACATGCCATTATCAAAGTTCAACTAAAAGAGTACCAAAAGGGCTTTGATAGTGTGGACGACTTCGACTTTGACACTCTCGAGTCCGATAGCTGACGAACAAAATCTATAAAACAGAGAATCAAAGCAATAGAATAAGCATTTTAATGCTTAGTAAGTTTAAGTAATGAAATTATTTACGACTAAAGTATAGCGTTCATATGACTAAATGAATAATTGCATATATGCATATTCCCAAAATCATACTTACTTCATGCTTCAACCAGTATATTCATACACAGGGGATCAAACCTAACTAAGGCCGGAAGTTTGTTAATCAATTGAGCGAATACTATTTAAAAGGAATCAACTTTCCGATGCATATACGAAACATACCTTATCATTTGGATTTTATGAGCGTATTAATTGAAATTATTACAGCAAGATAGCTCATTTCCAAACCCAAGTACCTTCGGGATTTAGCCGGATATAACAACTCACACAAATGCCTTCGGGACTTAGCCCGGATATAGTAACTCGCACAAATGCCGTCGGGACTTAACCTGGATATAGTCACTAGCACAAATGCCTTCGGATCTTAGTCCGGTTATCATTCAAATAATCATGCACATATATCAATAAATCATAACACATCTATATTTCATTTTCATTACTAGAATTCAAACACAAGACACTTATCAACCATTACCATTTTCGGCTCAATAGCCACATACAAAGGGCATGATTTTGAGTCGCTTTATAACATGATCTCTATACGCATTCGGTTGCCGTCATAAGTATAAGCCAATTACCTCAATATATAATTCAAGTAGAATCATTATATCACCGTTTATTTGTTATGCTTATATGTCATGACTTAATCAAATCATAAACTAAGTTCCATTACTCGAAGACTTACCTCGATGTTGTCGAACGACTTCAACGGCTATTCAATTACTTTTTCCTTTCCTTTATCAGATTTAGTTCCCCTTTGCTCTTGAGCTTAATTTAACAAATAAATTGATTTAATCATTTTGAACATCAAAGAGAAACTCAAGGTACTTAGCCCATATATACATTAGACATTAGAGTCATATATATATGAAATCATGAATCAAATTCAACATATTAGCCAATATTCTCCTTTAGCCGATTATCTAAGTCAAGATAAAATCATCAATATGCTTACCTATAGCCGAATGTGCAACATCAATCTATCACTATCACCTACATCCTTAATTAAAGGCCGAATATATGCAACATCAATCTATGTATTCATTCATGTGGTCGAATATACATATTCCAATATGATATCATTTCCATTTCATTTAACACTTAACATTTACCACATATCAATTAACCAATTTTGTTTATAATTACAAAACTCTTCATCTATTCATGCTCTTGTATTCGGTCATCCATACCAATACTAACCATATAACTAAATAATTTTAAGTTTAAACATAAATACAACATTTTAGCACCATGGCTGAACACCTCATGAAGTTGCTAAGACCCATCCTTTTCAAATTTTCACACACACTCACATCCAATCCTTTTTATTAAGCACTCAAACTCAATCATCTTCATGCCTCATCACCACAACATCAAACACCAACCAAGAAAGACAACATCCATGGCCGAGTATCATCTCCATCAAATAGCAAAAAAATTTAAACCATGGGCTAGGTAGAATTCAAACTAACAACAAAAAATATGCATGAATTTCATGGAATAACATCAAACATACCTCAACCTAGTTACAAGCATGGCCGAACTTCTTCAAACCTTTCTTTCTTTCTTTTACTTGGTTTTTCGGCCAAGAAGAACCAAACTCTCACTTTGTTTTCATCACCCCCCAATTTCCATTACTTTATTACTAACCTTTTATTTTATTATTTCTAACACAAAATATTAACACAAAATGTTTATAATATGTTTTAACCCATAGCATGGCCGGCCACTACCTAAAATTTTGGGTAATTTGACATGCAAGTACAAGCATTTTCTAACATGTATTAATAGATCCTTATAGATTAACCTATCACATTTCAAAAGTGTTACACATAAGTCCTATTAACTAAATTCACATGCAATCGACTAAATCGAAGCTTAAAACTTTCACACATTCATATTCACATATTTTAGACAATAAATATTATATTCAAATACTTCGGTGACTTGGTTTAGCGATCCCGAAACCACTTACCGACTAGGGTCAATTTAGGGCTGTCACAACTCTCCCCCACTCAAGAAATTTTCGTCCCCGAAAATCTTACCGGTAATAGGTTTGGGTATCGTTCTTTCATAGAGTTCTCGGTTTCCCAAGTAGCTTCTGTGATCCCGTGTTTGAGCCATAACACCTTTACCAACGGAACCCTTTTGTTTCGCAACTCTTTCACTTCACGAGCTAGGATACGAATCGGTTCTTCTTCATAACTCATATCGGCTTGAATTTCAACCTCGGGGGGATTTATTATGTGCGAAGGATCAGATCTGTAACGTCGAAGCATCGAAACATGAAAAATGTTGTGAATCTTCTCGAGATCAGGGGGTAAAATCAATCTATATGCCACTGGACCAACTCGTTCGGATATTTCGTACGGCCCTATGAACCTCGGACTCATTTTGCCCTTACGGCCAAATCTGAGTATCTTTTTCCAAGGTGAAACTTTAAGAAACACTTTGTCTCCCACCTGATACTCAATATCTCTTCATTTTAAATCCGCGTACGACTTCTGACGATCTGATGCTGCCTTCAAACTTTCACGAATTATTTTACTTTCGCCAAAGATCTTTAATCAAATCAACTCGAAAATTTTACTTTCACCGAGCTCGGTCCAAAACAATGGTGTATGGCATTTACGCCCGTACAAAGCCTCGTAAGGTTCCATCTTAATGCTTGACTGAAAACTATTGTTGTAAGTGAATTCAATCAAAGGTAAATACCGTTCCCACAAACCACTAAAGTCAAGAATGCAACATCTCAACATATCCTCGAGTATCTGAATTATCCGCTCAAATTGACCATTGATCTGGTGATGAAAAGCGGTGCTTGTGACAGCCCTAAAACGACCCTAGACGGAATGTGGTTTCGGGACCACAAAACCGAGGCATAAAAATAATTTAAAATTTATTTTGATGCCTATAATATGTGTTAATTCATGTGTGACATTTTTGACGTTTTGATTTAGAGTTATAAATGTGAATTTCACTAGAAAGGACCTAGTAGTAAACTTTGAAAGTATGATGGGGAAATGTGTGATGACTAGTTGATAATGTATGCAAAAATAAGGGATTTGCATGTCAAATTCCCCCCCTAACATGAAGTGGCCGGCCATGACAAGGGAGTATGGGCTAAACATGTCATGAAACATGTTTTGTTGGTGCATTAGGGAGAAATAATAAACAAAGGTGTATGGGTAAGAAAAGAATGAAAAAAATGTGTGAAGGCTTCTCTCCTCCCTATTGCCGTGAGTGAAAGGAAAACAAAGAAAAAAATTGTTCATCCTTGTTCATCCCTTTTGGCCGAAAATACTAAGAAAAAAGGAAGGAGTTTTGCTTCATACTTGGTTTAGAAGAGAACTAGAAGGAGATTTGGCTATACTTGCATCAAGATTAAGGTATGTTTGAGGTTGTGTCATGAGATTCATGCATGTTTTAGTTGCTAACTTGATGTTCATGTTAGCCATGGTTCAAATCCTTGTTATGCCATGGAAATGGTATTTGGCCAAGGTTGTTATTGTGTTAAAGCCATTGCATGCTAAATGTGAAGCTTGCTAATGATGCATGTAGTGATGGATTGACTACTCTTGAAATTTCTTTGTAGCAATCTTGAGTAAAACATTGAATTCTTTGTTTAACCATGACCGAAGTTGAAAGGGGTATGGTTGTGATGTATTTGGCCTTGGTGCATTCATGAGCATGATTTATGCTTGTTACTTGATTGGTAAAAATTTGTGTTTTGGATGGTTATGAACACCTTGATATTCGGCCTTGCACCTATATGTGTACATATGTTTGCACATGATGTATTGGTATGACATATATACTATCTCAAAGTATGTATTTTCTTGTGATTATGTTTTGGTTATGAAGTAAATGATAGATGTGTATTGAGCTACAATATGTAAAGCATTAGCTAGTAAAATGTGTGCCATTCATGTGTGGTATTAAACATGTAATTGGCCTCAACATCAACATGCATAATCGGCCCATGAATGAGTACCTAAGGGGTTGTGTTGTTCGCCATGAGTAAGCATGTTGAAGGCTTTGTGTGTTGAGTTGATTCATGAATTCGTACTTATGTGACTTTAATGTCTAGTGAACATATGTGGGCTAAGTGCCTTGAGTTCCTCTTTTCGATACTCAAATGATTGAATCAATTTATTTGTTAAATCAAGCTCAAGGAGTTAAAGAAGGAGAATCAAGCAAGGGAAAGACGAAGGTCATCGAGTAGCCGACTTGGAAATTCCTTGCCCAACACAAGGTAAGTCATTAAGCATATATTTGATATTGCTTAAATGATTGTAAAATCTATGCAATTGTGTTTAATGAGATGAAAAGATGATATTGTTGAATGTAAAAGAGATAGTGAAATGTGTAGAAAGTTGGCTTTCGGCACTAAGTGTCTAGAAGTAAATGTGTACGGTGATTAGATTGGCACCGAGTGTGCGAGCTTGAAATGTATGGCACTAAGTGTGCGAGTTTGGACTATATGGCACTATGTGTGCGGGCTTAAATCACATGGCACTAAGTGTGTGTGATCGAGTATTAAGCACTATGTGTGCGAACTCTATATATATATTTCGATTGAATATTTATACGGAAGGGTGACTTTATCGAGTTGAGTACGGACAGCGGAAAAAGTAAGTACCTTGAGTTCATGGCTAATAGATGCTATGTTCATGCTCGGGGTTGAGTTGGTAAGTTTTAAATCTATGTGATGATTTCAATTGCATTCCGTAAATAAAGTATCGTGGAATAGATGAAAGTTCATTTGATTGCATGATTATTGCGGAAATGAGATGATGTATGGAAATGCCTCTATTATTCTATTGAACAAGATATGAAATGTTATTGGGTGAATTGGTATGAGAAGGAACCGAAAGGTCCGAGGAACTATGGTATATTTTCGATATGGATGGAGTACCTAGCCTCGTACATTATTTCATGTTGTGATAATTTTATTGATGGATGATTGTCGAATGCTTAGGACTTCTTGAGTTATAAACTCACTCTGTGTTTTCTTGTCACCCATTTTAGGTCTCTTGGATTCGCCTCGTTTGCGTGCTCGGAACCATCGTTGAAGTCATCACACCGGCTGGAAATCTTTTGGTATTGTATTCAGTAGTTGAACTAGGAGAACATTTGGCATGTATAGGCTATTTTGTTTTGTTGAATTGTGGGTTGTAAACTTTAAGCCATGCGAAAATGGCCTATGTGGTCGGTTGAGTGTGATTCTAAAACCTATAGTCACGAGCCTTAGAAACCTTAATTTTGATAAGGTGGCCATATTTTGTATTATGTATGATGAAATAGTTGGCCATGGAAGAATTATGAAATAGTCATTGTTTGCTTTAGTAACAGATGCTGCCAGCAGCAGTGAGGTGAGATGGAAAAATCACTAAAAATAGTATAAGTAGAATTAAATAGTGAATAAATTATGAAATCGAACCTTGATGAATCTATTTTCATATGGACATAATGAAATTACCATATGAGCTGTATTTTAAGAAATATTCAGGTTTTCGCGAAACAGGGCCAGAACTGTTTCTGGATCCCCTGCTCCGACTTCGAAAATTCACTATAAATTAACTAGAGAGAATTAGAAGTCATTATCTATATGTAAATATTCCCTTGTGAGTCTAGTTTCTCTAGAAACAAACGTCATAAGTGTTGGAGCCCTGTACAGGAAGATATCCAAGTCGTAGTGCACAGAGGTCAGTGTAGTCGAACCCTGAAACAGGGGAGACTTTAACTAATAAACTGTACTAATTGGCTCACCCAAAAATTCTAGAAAAACATGTGTAGATGTAATTATGAGTCTAGTTTCAGCGAAAATTTACGGAACTGATTTTCGAGTTCTGGAACTCGATATATGATTTTTAAGGTGACAGTGACGCAGTTAGCTAGCTTTGCTGGGACGAAATTAAATATTTCCAAGAGAGAAATAAGGAAGTAAGCCCAGGTAACACCACGTGGTCAAATCCGGTGACGGTCACGGGTTTGGGGTGTTACATTTATTGGTATCGAGCTATGGTTTAGTCGATTCTAGGACTACCATAGCGCGTGTGAGTCTAGCTATACATGCCAAATTGTTAGTGCTTAAAAATGTGATGACTTCGACGGTTGAAATTTTTGTTTTGATTAGCAAATGGAACCCGGTAGAGAGACCTTGGCGAGATGACGTTGAAAGTGTAGCGGCTGCTCCGCAAGGGACACCGCTGTTGAGCCTCATCATCCGCGAATAATCAAGTGAAGGGGCGAAACAAGCCTTCTTCACCATGATGAATGAGTGGGTCGCGCAATATGCCCGAACCAACTGGCTGTCCAAGAATTCTCGAATTTAAATACTCCACCCAAGAGCCCGTAATGCCTTCGATTCTTCGATCCCGTGAGGCTGAGTAAACCACCAGAGACCTGATTAGGAAGCGCAGGCGAGGAGTTCAAGGTCATAGTTATTGATGATGCTTGGAAAGGCCGAAGTTCGCTCGATAACACCATTCGAGTGTTAGATGAACTGTCATGCACACCGATGAATGTCTTAAGTGTGCTATATCCTTGTTAAGAGACTCGACTTACTATTGGTGGAGGACTTTAATTTCCATAGTCCCAAACGAACGAGTTACTTGGGATTTCTTTCAATCGAATTTGAAAGAAATACATTAGTCAACGGTTCATCGATCGAAGCGTAAGGAATTCTTGGAACTCAAGCAAGGCCGTATGACCATATCTGAATCTGAACATGAGTTCGTAAGACTTAGTCGGTATGCTCGGAGTGTGTGGCTGATGAGGTTGGTATGTGCAAAAGATTTGAAGAAGGATTGAATGAAGATTTAAAGTCGCTAGTGGGTATTTTGGAGATAAAGGAGTTCGTAACACTAGTCGAACGAGCACGCAAGGCGGAAGAACTTGGAAAGGAGAAGAAGAAGGCTGAATTTGAAGCAAGAGATTATCGTAAAAGATCGTGAGTAAAGCTCCATTCTCGTGTAAAGAAGTTCGGGAGGATACTAATAAGTCGAGGCGATCGGGAATTTCCATCGAGCCCACCATTGACGGACTCCGAGCTACTTGGTAACTAGTGTGGGCAATAATCGTCAAGAGAGACCCGAATGCCCCCAATGTGGAAGACGACACCTAGGTGAATGTTGGGGTAAGTCATTATCAGGGCTGTTATGGATGCGGTTCAAGGACCACTTCATTAGAGATTGCACGAGCTAGATGAGAAGAATAAGATGCAAGGTGCAAGACCTAGTGGAACGACGGCTAGAGGTAGGCCCCGAGAATTTCGGAGGTAGGGGTGATAATCGAGAGGAGCCTCGACACGATCGTTCGATCCGAGACCCGTGCTCTGCTAGAGCATATGCCATCCGCGCACGAGAGGAGGCATCCTTCCCCGACGTTATCACCGGTACTTTTACTCTCTTTGATACTAGTGTGATTGCATTGATTGACCCCGGCTCTACTCATTCATATGTATGTGAAACCTTAGCATCCAAAGAAGACTCTACTGTTGAGTCTCTCGAGTTCGTAATTCGAGTGTCAAACCCTTTGGGTCAATACGCACTCGTTGATAAAGTGTGCAAGAGATGCCCTTAATAATTCGAGAATCTGCTTTTTCGACCGATCCGATGCTTCTACCATTTGATGAATTGGATGTTATTCTTGGTATGGATTGGTGATCCGTACATGATGCAGTGGTGGACTGCAAAAGGAAAACCATTGATTTGAGGAGTGCAAATAACGAGGTAGTCCGAGTCGAGTCTACTGATTTAAAAGGAGTGCCAACGATAGTATCTTCTATAACCGCTCGGAGGTATGTGAAAAAGGGGTGTGAAACATACCTTGCGTATGTGTTTGAAAGTAAAGAGACGGAAAGGAAACTCGAATCGGTACCAGTGGTTTGTGAGTATTCGGATGTTTTTCTGAGGAGTTACCGGATTGCCACCGGTTCGAGAAGTGGAATTCGCATCGGTTGTACCGGTACTACGCCGATCTCAATAGCCCCGTGTCGTATGGCATTAACGGAATTAAAGGAATTGAAGGTTCAATTGCAAGAATTGACGGATAGAGGTTTCGCCGATCGAGTTTTTCTCCATGGGCGTACCAGTATTGTTTGTGAAGAAGAAGGATGGAACTATGAGATTGTGCATCGACTATCGTCGCTTGAATAAAGTGACGATAAAGAACAAATATCCGCTGCCACGAATTGACGATTTGTTTGATCAATTAAAGGGGCCTCGGTGTTTTCAATGATAGATTTGAGGTCGGGTACTATCGGTTGTCCGAGAATCGGACATACCCAAGACCTTTTTAGAACGAGGTACGGTCACTACGAATTCTTAGTGATGCCGTTTGGGCTCACTAATGCCCCTGCGGTATTTATGGATTTAATGAATAGAATTTTCAGGCCATACTTGGATCGGTTCGTAGTTGTATTTATCGATGACATTTTGGTCTATTCGAGAGATGAAACTGAACATGCTGAACACCTGAGGCTAGTGTTGCAAATCTTACGAGATAAGCAGTTATACGCAAAGTTCAGTAAATGTGAATTTTGGTTGAGAGAGGTTAGCTTTTTGGGGCACATGGTGTCCGCATCGGGTGTCAGAGTGGACCCGAACAAAATTTCAGCCATAGTTGATTGGAAACCTCCAAGGAATATTACCGAAGTTAGGAGCTTTTTGGGGCTTGCCGGATACTATCGACGATTTGTGAAAGGTTTTTCGATGATAGCTGCGCCGATGACGAAACTACTCCAAAAAGATGTTAAGTTTGAGTGGTCGGAACGCTGTCAAGAAAGTTTCGATCGACTAAAAACCTGTTTAACCGAGGCCCCGGTACTAGTACAGTCGGAGTCCGGTAAAGAGTTTGTCATATACAGTGACGCATCCTTGCTTGGGTTAGGTTGTGTGTTGATGCAAGAAGGTCGAGTTGTGGCTTACGCGTCGAGACAACTAAAGCCGCATGAGAGAAACTATCCGACCCATGACCTTGAACTAGCAGCCATAGTGTTCGCCTTGAAAATATGGCGGCATTACTTGTTTGGAGAAAGGTGTCATATTTATTCGGACCACAAGAGTCTCAAATATTTGATGACTCAAAGAGATTTAAACCTGCGACAAAGACGTTGGCTTGAGTTGTTGAAAGACTATGAACTCATCATTGAGTATCACCCGGGAAAGGCCAACGTGGTGGCCGATGCTCTAAGTCGCAAGGCACTGTTTGCCTTGAGAGCGATGGATGCTCACCTATCCGTTTCACCCGATGAGGTGCTAGTAGTCGAACTAGAGGCCAAACCGTTATTGATTCATCAAGTACTTGAATCTCAGAAGGTCGACGCCGAATTGGTCGCTAAGCGAGCCGAATGTGTTTCGAATGAGGAATCAGAATTTCAGATTGACGACCATGATTGCTTGACGTTCAAGGGTCGATTATGTATTCCAAGGAATTCGGAACTTGTTTCGATGATTTTGAACGAGGCTCACAGTAGTCGAATGTCAATCCACCCGTAGTACTAAAATGTACAATAACCCAAACGCCAATTTTGGTGGCCCGTATGAAACGAGACATTTCGAATTTGTTTCAAGGTGTCCGATATGTCAACAAGTGAAAGCGGAACATCAAGTGCCATCGGGATTACTTGACCGATCACGATACCCGAGTGGAAATGGGATCGGGTCACCATGGACTTTGTATCCGACCGCCATTGTCGTGAGTAAGAAGGATGCGATTTGGGTTGTTGTTGATAGATTGACTAAGTCGGCTCATTTTATCCCTGTCCGCACGGATTTTTCGCTCGATAAATTGGCAGAATTATACATCTCCCAAATTGTTCGATTGCATGGGGTGCCTATTTCTATCGTGTCGGATAGAGACCCAAGATTTACGTCGCGATTTTGGAAGAAATTGCAAGAGGCTTTGGGTACCAAGCTGCATTTTAGCACTGCTTTTCATCCCCAAACCGATGGTCAATCCGAACGTATAATTCAAATACTCGAGGATATGTTGAGATGTTGCATCCTTGAGTTTAGTGGTTCATGGGAACGGTATTTACCTTTGATTGAATTCGCTTACAACAATAGTTTTCAATCAAGTATTAAGATGGCGCCTTACGAGGCTTTATACGATCGTAAATGCCGTACCCCATTATTCTGGACTGAACTTAGTGAAAGTAAAATCTTCGGGGTTGATTTGATTAAGGATGCCGAGCAGAAAGTTCGAGTAATTCGTGAAAGTTTGAAAGCTGCTTCGAATCGCCAAAAGTCGTATGCGGATTTGAGAAGAAAAGACATTGAATATCAGGTTGGAGACAAGGTATTTCTCAAAGTCTCACCCTGGAAGAAGGTGCTTAGATTTGGCCGTAAGGGCAAATTGAGTCCGAGGTTCATCGGTCCGTATGAAGTATCCGAACGAGTTGGGCCAGAAGCGTACCGATTAATTTTACCCCCTGAGCTTGAAAAGATTCACAATGTTTTCCATGTCTCGATGCTTCGATGATATAGGTCTGACCCGACACACGTAATTACTCCATCCGAGGTCGAGGTTCACCTAATTTGAGTTATGAAGAAGAGCTTGTTCGCATTCGATGCTTGTAAAAGAGTTGCGCAATAAGAAAATCCCATTAGTGAAGGTGTTGTGGCATAAACATGGAATTGAAGAAGCCACTTGGGAACTTGAGGACTCTATGAAAGAGCGATACCCGAGCCTATTTACAGTAAGATTTTCGGACGAAAATTTCTTAAGTGGGGAGAGTTGTGACACCCTAAAACGACCCTAGGCGGAATGTGGTTTGGGACCACAAAACCGAGGCATAAAAATAATTTAAAATTTATTTTGATGCCTATAATATGTGTTAATTCATGTGTGACATTTTGATGTTTCGATTTAGAGTTATAAATGTGAATTTCACTAGAAAGGACCTAGTAGTAAACTTTGAAAGTATGATGGGAAATGTGTGATGACTAGTTGATAATGTATGCAAAAATAAGGGATTTGCATGTCAAATTCCCCCTAACATGAAGTGGCCGGCCATGACAAGGAGTATGGGCTAAACATGTCATGAAACATGTTTTGTTGGTGCATTAGGGAGAAATAATAAACAAAGGTGTATGGGTAAGAAAAGAATGAAAAAAATGTGTGTGAAGGCTTCTCTCCTCCCTATTGCCGTTAGTGAATGGAAAACAAAGAAAAAAATTGTTCATCCTTGTTCATCCCTTTTGGCGAAAATACTAAGAAAAAAGGAAGGAGTTTTGCTTCATACTTGGTTTAGAAGAGAACTAGAAGGAGATTTGGCTATACTTGCATCAAGATTAAGGTATGTTTGAGGTTGTGTCATGAGATTCATGCATGTTTTAGTTGCTAACTTGATGTTCATGTTAGCCATGGTTCAAATCCTTGTTATGCCATGGAAATGGTATTTGGCCAAGGTTGTTATTGTGTTAAAGCCATTGCATGCTAAATGTGAAGCTTGCTAATGATGCATGTAGTGATGGATTGACTACTCTTGAAATTTCTTTGTAGCAATCTTGAGTAAAACATTGAATTCTTTGTTTAACCATGACCGAAGTTGAAAGGGTTTGGTTGTGATGTATTCGCCATGGTGCATTCATGAGCATGATTTATGCTTGTTACTTGATTGGTAAAATTTGTTTTTGGATGGTTATGAACACCTTGAGATTCGCCTTGCACCTATATGTGTACATATGTTTGCACATGATGTATTGGTATGACATATATACTATCTCAAAGTATGTATTTTCTTGTGATTATGTTTTGGTTATGAAGTAAATGATAGATGTGTATTGAGCTACAATATGTAAAGCATTAGCTAGTAAAATGTGTGCCATTCATGTGTGGTATTAAACATGCAATTGGCCTCAACATCAACATGCATAATCGGCCCATGAATGAGTACCTAAGGGGTTGTGTTGTTCGCCATGAGTAAGCATGTTGAAGGCTTTGTGTGTTGAGTTGATTCATGAATTCGTACTTATGTGACTTTAATGTCTAGTGAACATATGTGGGCTAAGTGCCTTGAGTTCCTCTTTTCGATACTCAAATGATTGAATCAATTTATTTGTTAAATCAAGCTCAAGGAGTTAAAGAAGGAGAATCAAGCAAGGGAAAGACGAAGGTCATCGAGTAGCCGACTTGGAAATTCCTTGCCCAACACAAGGTAAGTCATTAAGCATATATTTGATATTGCTTAAATGATTGTAAAATCTATGCAATTGTGTTTAATGAGATGAAAAGATGACATTGTTGAATGTAAAAGAGATAGTGAAATGTGTAGAAAGTTGGCTTTCGGCACTAAGTGTCTTGAAGTAAATGTGTACGGTGATTTAGATTGGCACTTGAGTGTGCGAGCTTGAAATGTATGGCACTAAGTGTGCGAGTTTGGACTATATGGCACTATGTGTGCGGGCTTAAATCACATGGCACTAAGTGTGCGTGATCGAGTATTAAGCACTATGTGTGCGAACTCTATATATATATTTCGATTGAATATTTATACGGAAGGGTGACTTTATCGAGTTGAGTATGGACAGCGGAAAAAGTAAGTACCTTGAGTTCATGGCTAATAGATGCTATGTTCATGCTCGGGGTTGAGTTGGTAAGTTTTAAATCTATGTGATGATTTCAATTGCATTCCGTAAATAAAGTATCGTGGAATAGATGAAAGTTCATTTGATTGCATGATTATTGCGAAATGAGATGATGTATGGAAATGCCTCTATTATTCTATTGAACAAGATATGAAATGTTATTGGGTGAATTGGTATGAGAAGGAACCGAAAGGTCCGAGGAACTATGGTATATTTTCGATATGGATGGAGTACCTAGCCTCGTACATTATTTCATGTTGTGATAATTTTATTGATGGATGATTGTCGAATGCTTAGGACTTACTGAGTTATAAACTCACTCTGTGTTTTCTTGTCACCCATTTTAGGTCTCTTGGATTAGCCTCGTTTGCGTGCTCGGAACCATCGTTGAAGTCATCACACCGGCTGGAAATCTTTTTGTATTGTATTCGTAGTTGAACTAGGAGAACATTTGGCATGTATAGCTATTTTGTTTTGTTGAATTGTGGGTTGTAAACTTTAAGCCATGCGAAAATGGCCTATGTGGTCGGTTGAGTGTGATTCTAAAACCTATAGTCACGAGCCTTAGAAACCTTAATTTTGATAAGGTGGCCATATTTTGTATTATGTATGATGAAATAGTTGGCCATGGAAGAATTATGAAATAGTCATTGTTTGCTTTAGTAACAGATGCTGCCAGCAGCAGTGAGGTGAGATGGAAAAATCACTAAAAATAGCATAAGTAGAATTAAATAGTGAATAAATTATGAAATCGAACCTTGATGAATCTATTTTCATATGGACGAAACGAAATTACCATATGAGCTGTATTTTAAGAAATATTCAGGTTTTCGCGAAACAGGGCCAGAACTGTTTCTGGATCCCCTGCTCCGACTTTGAAAATTCACTATAAATTAACCAGAGAGAATTAGAAGTCATTCTCTTTATGTAAAGATTTCTTTGTGAGTATAGTTTCTCTAGAAACAAACGGCATAAGTGTTGGTGCCCTGTACAGGAAGATATCCAAGTCGTAGTGTACAAAGGTCAGTGTAGTCGAACCCTGAAACAGGGGAGACTTTAACTAATAAACTGTACTAATTGGCTCAACCAAAAATTCTAGAAAAAAATGTGTAGATGGCATTATAAGTCTAGTTTCAGGGAAAATTTACAGAACTGATTTTCGAGTTCTGGAACTCGATATATGATTTTTAAGGTGACAATGACGCAGTTAGCTAGCCTGCCTGGGACAGAAATTAAATATTTCCAGGAGAGAAATAAGGGAAGTAAGCCCGGTAACACCACGTGGTCAAATCCGGTGACGGTCACGGGTTTGGGGTGTTACAGTGCTGAAATGCAATTTGGTACCCAAAGCTTCTTGAAATTTCTTCCAAAATCGCGATGTGAATCTCGGATCTCTATTTGACACAATAGAAACGGGTACCCCGTGTAATCTTACAATCTGAGAAACATACAATTCAGCTAGTTTATCCAATGAATAATCCGTACGTACGGGAATAAAATGAGCCGACTTAGTCAGTCTATCAACAACAACCCAAATTGCATCTTTGTTACTTGCCAAATAAGTAATGTCTCCATATTTTCAAAGCGAATACGATGGCAGCTAATTCGAGATCATAGGTTGGATAATTTTTCTCATGTGGCTTCAATTGCCTCGACGCATAAGCTACAACTCGACCTTCTTGCATCAATACACAACCCAACCCAAGTATGGATGCATCACTGTAAATGAAAAACTCTTTGCCTGATTCGGGCTGCACTAGTACTGGAGCTTCAGTCAAATAAGTCTTTAGTTGATCGAAACTTTTCAGACATTTTTCAGTCCATTCAAACTTGACATCTTTAAAGCGGTTTACGTCATTGGTGTGGCTATCATCGAAAAACCCTTTACAAACCGCTCAGTAGTAACCGCAAGTCCCAAAGAGCTCGAACCTCGATAATATTTCTCGGAGGCTTCCAGTTAAGCATGGCTAAAATTTTGCTCGGATCAACTCGAATACCGATCAGATACCACATGACCCAAGAAGCTAACCTCTCTTAACCAGAACTCACACTTACTGAACTTAACATATAACTGCTTATCCTGTAAAATTTGTAACACTAATCCCAGGTGTTCAACATGATCGGTTTCATTTCTCGAATAGACCAAAATATCATCGATAAACACAACTACAAACCGATCCAAAAATGGTCTGAAGATCCGATTCATCAAATCCATAAATACCGCAGGGGCATTACTGAGCCCAAACGGCATCACTAAGAACTCGTAGTGACCGTATCTCATTCTCAGCGATTTTGGGTATATCCGAATCTCGAATTACATGAATCGATAATAGCCCGATCTCAAATCTATCTTTGAGAACACCGAGGCTCCCTTTAGTTGATCAAACAAATCATCAATACGCTGATAACGGATATTTATTCTTTATTGTCACTTTATTCACCGACGATAGTCGATGCACAACCTCATGGTTCCGTCCTTCTTTTTCACAAACAATCTTGGTGCACCCCAAGGTGAGAAACTTGGTCGAGCGAAACCTCTATCCATCAACTCTTGCAACTGAGCTTTCAATTCCTTTAATTCCATTGGTGCCATACGATACGGAGCTATCGAAATCGGTGTAGTCCCAGGTACAAATTCGATGCCAAACTCTACCTCCCGAACAGGTGGTAACCTCGGTAATTCTTCGGGAAAAACATCCGGATATTCACAAACCACTGGTACCGATTCAAGTTTCTTTTCTGGTTCTTTATTATCAAATACGTATGCAAGATATGCTTCACACCCCTTTCTCACATATTTTTGAGCTAACATTGAGGATATTATTGTTGGCAATCCATTCGAAATAGTAGACTCGACTCGGATTATCTTATTATTTGCACACCTCAAATCAATAGTCTTACTTTTGGAATTCACAACTGCATCATGTACGATCAACCAATCCAAACCAAGAATAACATCAAATTCATCAAACGGTAAAAGCATCAAGTCAGCCGAAAAACAGGAGCCTCGGATTATTAAGGGGCATTTCTTACACACCTTGTCGACAAGCACATAACGACCCAAGGGATTCGACACTCGAATTACGAACTTAGTAGACTCAACAGGTAAAGTCTTACTGGATGCTAAGGTCTCACATACATATGAATGAGTAGAACCAGGGTCAATCAATGCAATCACATTAGTATCAAAGAGAGTGAAAGTACTGGTAATAACATCTGGCGTGGAAGCATCCTCGTGTGCGCGTATAGCATAAGCTCTAGCAGGAGCACGAGCCTTAGATCTGGTTGTAGCATCTCTAGATCCTCTCTGACCGCCACTAGCATTCCCCGTATTTCTAGATGGTCTGCCCCGTGCAGTAGTAGCACCTGGTTTCCCACTCTGATTTACATTTTGTTCAGACAGTCTCGGGCAATCCTTGATAAAGTGGTCAGCTGATCCGCACTTATAACAGGAGCGGTCATGGAATCTACAACTCCCCGAATGCCATTTACCACAATACTGGCACTCTGTTCTGTCTTAACGATCATTTCCAACACTGGCAACCAAAGTGACCCGTGTACTCACAGGGGGTCGATCACGATCTTGTCTAGAAAAGCCCGAAGTGTCTTTAGATCGGCCTAAATTATCTCTAAATTTCTTCGATGATTGTTGAAAGGGCTTTTCCGAAGATCTCTTACGAAACTCCTTTGCTCCCATATCAGCTTTTCTTTTCTCCTTACTGAGCTCTTCGGCTTTGCAAGCTCGCTCGACAAGTACCACAAATTCTCTGATTTCTAAAATGGCAACATACAGTTTTATATCATCGCTCAGTCCATCTTCGAAACGTTTACACATTACATCTTCTGAAGAGATGCATTCTCGAGCGTACCGGCTAAGCCTTACAAACTTTCGTTCATAGTCAGTAACTGACATGGAACCTTGTTTAAGTTCAAGAAATTCTTTCCGCTTTTGATCAATGAATCTCTGGTGATATACTTTTTTCAAACTCGGTTTGGAAAAACTCCCAAGTTACTTGCTCTCTGGGCACAATAAAATCAACGTATTCCACCAATAGTAGGCGTAATCACGTAGCAAGGAGATAGTACACTTTAGGCATTCATCGGTGTGCAAGATAGTTCATCAAGTACCAATAGTGTTGTCCAACCAAAATTCAGCTTGCTCGGCATCGTCCCTGTCTGTAGCTTTAAATTTAGTAGCCCGTGTTTTCGATTCATCAACTAGGGCTTATTTAACCTTATTTGGTCGATTCTGGGGAGGTATCGCAGGTGTAGGGGTTGTATTAGTCGGGAATGGGGGTTGTGGAACAGCCGTATTAGTTTGAATATATTGATTGAACCAATCATTCATCACACTATAAAAAGTCTGTCTAGCTTCATCATTCTGATTACTAGCAATAGGTTGAGAGTCCACCGGCGCTGTCCCTTGCGCAGGAGCAGGCGCTACACTCTCAACATCATCAGCTACCGCTCGGTTGGGATCGGGATCCATTACTATAAGTAAACACATTTTTAACTGTTAGAAATCACCACACTATCAAATAAACACATAATGGCATGTATAGCTAAACCCGAACGTATTACAGTAGTCCTAGAATCGACTAAACCGTAGCTCTGATACTAATAAAATTGTAATGCCCCATACCCAAGACGGTTACCGGAGTCGAACACGGGGTGTTAACGGACTTAATTCATTTGCTTACACAGTTCATTTTAAAATTTCCAGACAAGCTGGCTAACTACATCACAGTCACTTTAAAAATCATATCTCGAGTTCCAAAACTCGAAAACCGATTCCGTAAATTTTTCATGAAACTAGACTCATATATCCATCTAAAAATTTTTTCTAGAATTTTTAGTCGGGCCAATTAGTACAGTTTATTAATTAAAGTCTCCCCTATTTTAGGGTTCAACTACTCTGACCTTCATGCATTACGACTTAGATATCTCCCTGTACAGGGCTTCAATACTTATGAAATTTGTTTCTAATGAAACTAGACTCAAAAAGGAATGTACATATAGAGCATGACTTCTAATTATCTCTGGTTAATTTATAGTGAATTTCCAAAGTCATAATAGGGGATCCAAAAATTGCTCTGGCCCTGTTTCACAAAAACTTAAACATCTCATAAAATACGACTCATATGGTCGTTCCGTTTCTTTCATATGAAAATAGACTCATCAAGATTCGATTACATAATTTATTCATTATTTAATTACATTTCTACTATTTTTAGTGATTTTTCAAACTCACATCACTGCTGCTGTCAGCATCTAGTTTAAGGTAAATTTCACCTATTTCATAGTTTTCCATGAATCAACTAGCCATTTGTCATACATAGCACCAAAATGATCGTGATTAACCATTCCAATGGCTAATCATTACCAAGCATTTCCATACCACTCAATGAACAATATACAAAATGATTATAATGCTATGCTCAAAATATATATAAGCCATTTTCGCATGGCTATCCGAATATATACATTACCAAAAGGTACTTGATTAACAACAAAGGTCAGTCCTATACATGCCATTATCAAAGTTCAACTAAAAGAGTACGAAAAGGGCTTTGATAGTGTGGACGACTTCAATTTGACACTCCCGAGTCCGATAGTTGACGAACAAAATCTATAAAAGAGAGAATCAAAGCAATGAATAAGCATTTTAATGCTTAGTAAGTTTAAGTAATGAAATTATTTACGACTAAAGTATAGCGTTCATATGACTAAATGAATAATTGCATATCGCATATCCCCAAAATCATGCTTACTTCACGCTTCAACCAATATATTCATACGAGGATCAAACCTAACTAAGGCGGAAGTTTGTTAATCAATTGAGCGAATACTATTTAAAAGGAATCAACTTTCCGATGCATATACGAAACATACCTTATCGTTTGGATTTTATGAGCGTATTAATTGAAATTATTACAGCAAGATCGCTCATTTCCAAACCCAAGTACCTTCGGGATTTAGCCGGATATAACAACTCGCACAAATGCCTTCGGGATTTAGCCCGGATATAGTAACTCGCACAAATGCCTTCGGGACATATAGTAACTCGCACAAATGCCTTCGGGACTTAACCCGGATATAGTAACTCGCACAAATGCCTTCGGGACTTAACCCGAATATAGTCACTAGCACAAATGCCTTCGGATCTTAGTCCGGTTATCATCCGAATAATCATGCACATATATCAATAAATCATAACACATCTATATTTCATTTTCATTACTAGAATTCAAACACAAGACACTTATCAACCATTACCATTTTCGGCTCAATAGCCACATACAAAGGGCATGATTTTGAATCGCTTTATAACATGATCTCTATACGCATTCTTTGCCCGTCATAAGTATAAGCCAATTACCTCAATATATAATTCAAGTAGAATCATTATATCACCGTTTATTTATTATGCTTATATGTCATGACTTAATCAAATCATAAATTAAGTTCCATTACTCAAGACTTACCTTGGATGTTGTCGAACGACTTCAACGGCTATTCAATTACTTTTCCTTTCCTTTATCGATTTAGTTCCTTTTGCTCTTGAGCTTAATTTAACAAATAAATTGATTTAATCATTTTGAACATCAAAGAGAAACTCAAGGTACTTAGCCCATATATACATTAGACATTACAGTCATATATATATGAAATCATGAATCAAATTCAACATATTAGCCAATATTCTCCTTTAGCCGATTATCTAAGTCAAGATAAAATCATCAATATGCTTACCTATAGCCGAATGTGCAACATCAATCTATCACTATCACCTACATCCTTAATTAAAGGCCGAATATATGCAACATCAATCTATGTATTCATTCATGTGGTCGAATATACATATTCCAATATGATATCATTTCCATTTCATTTAACACTTAACATTTACCACATATCAATTAACCAATTTTGTTTATAATTACAAAACTCTTCATCTATTCATGCTCTCATATTCGGTCATCCATACCTATACTAACCATATAACTAAATAATTTTAAGTTTAAACATAAATACAACATTTTAGCACCATGGCCGAACACCTCATGAAGTTGCTAAGACCCATCCTTTTCAAACTCTCACACACACTCACATCCAATCCTTTTTATTAAGCACTCAAACTCAATCATCTTCATGCCTCATCACCACAACATCAAACACCAACCAAGAAAGACAACATCCATGGCCGAGTATCATCTCCATCAAATAGCAAAAAAATTTAAACCATGGGCTAGGTAGAATTCAAACTAACAACTAAAAATATGCATGAATTTCATGGAATAACATCAAACATACCTCAACCTAGTTACAAGCATGGTCGAACTTCTTCAAACCTTTCTTTCTTTCTTTTACTTGGTTTTTCGGCCAAGAAGAACCAAACTCTCACTTTGTTTTCATCACCCCCCAATTTCCATTACTTTATTACTAACCTTTTATTTTATTATTTCTAACACAAAATATTAACACAAAATGTTTATAATATGTTTTAACCCATAGCATGGCCGGCCACTACCTAAAATTTTGGGTAATTTGACATGCAAGTACAAGCATTTTCTAACATGCATTAATAGATCCTTATAGATTAACCTATCACATTTCAAAAGTGTCACACATAAGTCTTATTAACTAAATTCACATGCAATCGACTAAATCGAAGCTTAAAACTTTCACACATTCATATTCACATATTTTAGACAATAAATATTATATTCAAATACTTCGGTGACTCAGTTTAGTGATACCGAAACCACTTTCCGACTAGGGTCAATTTAGGGCTGTCACACCACAGTTGCAGCATTGCTGCTCAGATATCAGTAAGTTGAGACAAAGCCTCCAGTACGTGGACAAGCCACTTTTAGTACTTCCTCCATCAATATAACCCATAAACCATGCAACAGATATAAATGTCATGGCATACAACATACAGAATCAGAATATCATGCCCATATTTGAATCAAATAGTCACAGTCAAGTCATTCATATCACAAACATATATTCACAATCAAATCCGTCAACCACACAGTCCAAGTCAATCACTTGCCCACAAGGGCAAAACAGTCATTCACCCTAGGGGTAAAATGGAAATTTTACCCCACAAGGGTATCTCAGTAATTCTACCTTACAGGAGTATTTTAGTAATTCTACCACATAGGGATATTTCGTATTTCTACCTTACAGGGGTATTTTAGTAATTCTACCCTACAGGGGTATTTCGGTATTTCTACCCTACAGGGGTATTTCAGTATTTCTACCCTGCAAGGATATTTCGGTAATTTCACAAATCAAGGGTATTTTGGTAATTTTATTGATCGAGGGTATTATGGTAATTCTGTAAATCAAGGGTAAAACGGTAATTCTGTAAATCAAGGTAAAATGGTAATTTTGTAAATCAAGGGTAAAATGGTAATTCTATAAATCGAGGGTAAACGGTAATTGTGACAACCCGAATTAGGGCCTAATCGGAATAGTGGTTTCGTGACCACAAATCCGAGATAGAAATAATTGTTTTATAAATATTTTGGGGTTTATGATATGATTGCATGATTGTGTGAAAATTTCGTGATGAAATTCTATGCCTAAAGTGTTTAAATTGAAACTAGGGACTAAATCGAATAAGTTGCAAAATTTGCATACTAGAAATTTTTAGTATGAAATTGTTTTGAAATATTTATTAGGAGGTCTTAAATAGCAATTCTACCAATTTTAAGTTCATGGACAAATTTAGGACATGGAAGGAATTTTTGGAAAGTTTAGTAGTAAGGGTATTTTAGTCATTTTGATATTAAATGAAATAAAATGGGAAAAATAACACAAAATAGTCATCTTCCCCATTTAGTTGCTGCCGAAACTTCACTCTCTCCATAGCTAGGGATTCTTCAACTTTCAAGCTCCATAGTAAGTGATTCTAAGCCCGCTTTTAATGTTCTTTACGTTTTGGAATCCGGAAGCTCGATTAAGCTTATGCTAGTAATAATTTAACCTAGGGTTCATATTTGGAAAAATACCCATAGGTGAAATTTGTGTATTTTGATGTTTTATGATAGAATATGAGGTTTTAAATTGTGTTAAATAATTTGTGCTACTCGGTTTTAAGTGAAAACGAGTAAAACGGCATAATCGGTAAAAATACCTAATGTTCATAACTATATGATAGAGTGGGAATTTGATGTTGTTGTAGAAGAGAAAAAATGTTCAGCATATCATAAAACATAAGAATAAGGGCTGAAATTAAATTCCTGAGCCTAGGGGCACAATTGTAATTTTGTAAAAGTTAGGGGGCAAAAATGTAATTTTTCTACAATGTGATTTTTGGATTGAAATAAATAGTATGAGTATTAAATGAGCTAAATGTGTTATTATAGATCAAGAAAGGCGCGGAACTGACCTCGAACGAGGGAAAGAAAAAGTTTTGGACTAAATTGCAAAATTTCCATATTTTGCACCAAGGTAAGTTGTATGTAAATATTACAATAATTTCATGTACATTCTTATATTTCAGCCTATTATATAAATATACTAGCTGATGTTAAAATATAAATTGACTATGGGAAGAATGGAAATAAATACAGAGAGAGATCCTGGTTGAACATTCTGGAGAGATCGAATGAAATAGAGGGCGTAGCTAGGTCACATGTATGATGTTGAGTGCACATCATGTGTACAAGAAAGCTACGAGACACCCTGTAGTAGCTAGGTCACATGCGTGATACGAGATGTATCCCATGTAGACAAGAGAGCTACGTGAAAGATAAATGTAGCTAGGTGCATGCGTGATTCCAAGTGAAGGACACCATGTAGACAAGAGAGCTACGTGAAAGATAAATGTAGCTAGGTCGCATGCGTGATTCCAAGTGAAGGACACCATGTAGACAAGAGAGCTACGAGACAAATCGGCTAGGTCGCATGAGTGGTACTAAGTGTTCCCCATGTGTACAAGAGAGCCGAACTAAATGAAGTATGATGGTGGGGTTGTGTCTTTGAAACCGTTAAATATCGAGGATTGATCCGAATTGTTCAACGGGATGGTTTTGTGGTGACATTGTGGTTTGGACCTACACTTATAGTGAATGAAATGTGGTGAAAATGAATTGTGGCATATACATATATACGATAAAATGAGGTTAGCATAAAGAATGTGTGAAAGAGTGAAATTAGTATTAAAACTGTTTTAGATGGCAGCAGTGACGTGATTTTGAAAAATCACCAAAAATAGGAGGAATATAATTAGAGGTTGAATGAGATGTGAAATTAAAGCTTAATGAGTCTACTTTCATATAAAAGAAGCAGGGCAAGCAAAGGAATTCTATATTTTGAGATATTTACAATTGTAACTGACTTGCTCAGGATGAATACGTGATCCCTGTTTCCACTTTGAAAAATCATTAAAAATTGTACAAAGCAAACTAAGAAATATAGTTTACATGCCTAAATTCCTTATTGAGACTAGTTTTAAATACAACAGACTTCAGGGTTGTTTGAGTTATTTACTGAGAGAAATTCAATTCGTAGTGGACAGAGGTCAGGCCAGTCGAGCTGTGTAACAGGGGAAACTTTAACTAATAAACTGTACTAATCTGCTGAAGCAAAATTATAAAAAAATTTAGCAAGAAGCTTTATGAGTCTAGATTCAGGAAATTTTACGGATATGAATTTCGAGTTTTGTAACTCGAGTTATGATTTATTTAGTGAATATGACACAGCAGAGACAGCTTAATCGAAGTGGAATAAGTAGTGAAGTTAAAGTAGACATACTTGAATTGTTGTGTAAACATGTTAGATTCTTAAATTAGTATTTACATACTACTTACTAAGCTATAAGCTTACTTCGTTTTCTCTCTTTTGTCTTATAGTGTTCTCCAGCTTGCTCAGGAGTCAAGGATCGTGAAGATCTACCCGCACTATCACACTTTGGGGTATTTGAACTAAATGTTTTGAATTATGGCATGTATAGTAGGCAAAATTATTTTGTTATGTGTCATATTTGTCTAGGTTTAAAATATTAGTTACAATGATTTCGACCAGTTACTTTGTACAAGCCATAAAAGTTGGCTAATATTGTTCAAGATATATGTTATACGATGCATTATCAAATGGGATGACATATTTCTATCTTGGTATATGTTATGTTCGTAATACCTTGTATCTGCTCCCATGACAGAATGCGGGTAAGGGTGTTACATTTAGTGGTATCGAGCTATGGTTTAGTCGGTTCTCGGACTAATAAAGTGTGTGTAAAAGTCTAGCTATACATGCCATAAAAATATTGTGATAGTGTGGTGACTCTGATTATTCTAAAGCGTGTTTTGTTTTAATATAGTAATGGATCCTCAAGGAACTGCTACGGTGATGATCTTTAGTAATGTCGCCGCTCCCTTTAAAGGGACCGCTACTGTGGAAAGTAGACCGAGACATTGGGACAAGGAGATGAGGCTCGGGACGCCTTTCTCCAAATGATGAACAATTGGTATCTGAATTTATTCGAGCAAATCCAAATGCTCAACCTCCTCCACCCCTCCTATACCTCGACGATTCTGTAGTGCTCAAGGTATAAATTTGGTAAGAATGAACAAGCCTCCGGTTGACAAGATTCGAAAACAAGGGCGAAGAGTTTAGAGCAAAGGTTGATGATGATCCCGAGAAAGCGGAATTCGGCTTGAAAATTCTACCCGTGTATTTGATGAGCTCTCATGTACACCGAGGAATGCTTAAAGTGTCAGTATCACTTTTGAGAGATTCGACCTACCACCGGTGGAAGACTTTGGTTGCAGTGGTGCCAAAAGAAAAAGTTACTTGGGATTTCTTCCAGAAGAATTTAGAAAGAAATACATAAGTCAGCGATTTATTGATCAAAAAGGAAGGAGTTCCTTGAATTGAAGCAAGGAAAATGTCTGTCGCAGAGTATGAACGCAATTTGTAAGACTCAATAAGTATGCCTGTGAATGTGTGTCCACCGAGGCCATTATGTGTAGAAGATTTGAAGATGGGCTGAATGAGGACATTAAAGTGTTTGTAGGGATTTTGGAGTTGAAAGAATTTGTAGTATTGGTTGATCGAGCTCTTAAAGTCGAAGAATTGAACAAAGAAAGAAGAAAAGTCGCTATTGAGGCTCGAGATGTCGAAAAAATGATAAGTAAGCCATTTCAATCTCAACCAAAGAGGTCCAAAGAGACAAACCCTCGAATGACAGTTTCAATTGGGGATTTACACAGAGATCGTGGTAGAGCATATTCGGGTCTAAAGCTCAAGCTACTTGGTGGCAAGTGTGGGTAATGTGCGACCTAGAAAGCCCGAGTGTCGAAGAATGTGGCGAGCAACATTATGGTGAGTGTTGGGGACCGAGCGAGCTTGTTTCAAGTGCGTTCTCGCGAGCATTTTATTAGAGACTGTCAGGAGAAGGTTAAAGAAGAAAGATTTGAGTGTTAGATGAATACCACCGCTAGTAGAGGTAGACCACCGAGAAATACTGGAGGTGGGACTAGTAGTAGAACTGTGATGAAAGATTTAACGGCAAGATCGAAGCTAGAGCACTGCTAGAGCTTATGCTATACGTGCTTCGAGAAGATGCATCATCTCCGATGTCATTCTTGGTACATTTTCTCTTTATGATACTATTGTTATTGCATTGATTGATCTCGGTCCACCCATTCCTATATTTGCATGAATTTAGTATCCAATAAAAGTTGCTGTTGAATTTATTGAGTTTACGATTAAAGTGTCGAACCCTTAGGCCAATATGTGCTAGTTGACAAGGTTTGCAAGAATTGCCCATTAATGATTCAAGGTCACTTTGTTTTCCGGCCAACTTGATCTTGTTACCATTTGGTGAGTTTGACGTTATCTTGGGAATGGACCGTTAACATTGTATGATGCTAAGGTAGATTGTAAACAAAAGACACTAGAGTTAAAATGTGAAAATGGAGAAATTACGTGGGTTGAAACAGATTTAATCAAATAAATTGCCTATGGTGATTTCGCACATGTCCGCACGTAAATACATGAGAAAAGGGTGTGAAGCTTATCCGGCTTATGTAATGAATGTTGAGATGTCTCAACTGAAATTTGAATCGATACCTATAGTCTGTGAGTTTCGGATGTATTTCGGAGGAATTGCCAGGTTGCCTCCAAACAGAGAGATAGATTTTGCCATTGATTTGTTGCCGCATCGCATGCGGATCTCGATTGCTCCATATAGAATGGCTCATTGAATTAAAAGAATTGAAGGCTCGATTCAGGAGTTAACGGACAAGGGATTTGTGAGACCGAGTTTCTCTCCCCGGGTGCTCTGTATTATTCGTAAGAAGAAGGATGGTTCAATGAGACTTTGCATTGATTACCGTCGACTTAATAAGGTGACTATAAAGAACAAGTACCCATTGCCGAGGATTGATGATTTATTCGATCGGTTAAAGGGGCCACAAGAGTGTTTTCAAAGATTGATTTGAGGTCCGTTACTATCACCGAGAGTTAAGGAGTCGATGTGCGAAAACCGCCTTTAGGACAAGGTATGGACATTATGAGTTTCGGTGATGCCTTTTGGCTTAACAAATGCTCCACCATATTTATGGACTTAGTGAATCGGATTTTCCGGCCATATTTGGATAAGTTTGTAGTAGTGTTTATAGATGACATTTTAATTTATTCTCGAGATGAGTTTGAACATGCGAACACTTGAGAACTATATTGCGATCTTGAGAGAAAAGAAACTGTTGCCAAGTTTAGTAAAAGTGAGTTCGCTTCGTGAAGTCGGATTTTTGGGGCATATAGTCTCGGTGATGGTATTCGGTGGATCCAAGCAAGATTTCTGCGATCGTTGATTGGAAACCGCCAAGAATGTATCTGAGGTTAGAAGCTTTTTAGGCTTGGCCGGATATTATAGGCGTTTGTTGAAGGATTTTCGATAATTGCCTCTCCTATGACTAAATTGTTGCGAAGAATGTTAAGTTTGAATGGACTGATAAATGTCAATGAGTTTTGAAAAGTTGAAAGCACGATTGACTGAAGCACCAATTTTAGTACACCCGAGTCGGAAAGGAGTTCGTAATTTATAGTGATGCATCATTGATGTGCCTTGGATGTGTGTTGATGCAAGAGGGCAAAGTAGTAGCTTATGCTTCGAGGCGCTTAAAACCGCATGAGAAGAACTATCCTACACATGATTTGGGCGGCGTTGTTGTTTTTGCCTTGAAGATTTGGCGACATTATTTATACGGTGAAAATGCGAATTTTACTTGATCACAAAAGTTTGAAGTACTTGATGAATCAAAAGGACCTAAATTTGCGACAATAAGATGGCTTGAATTATTAAAGGATTATGATCTAGTGATTGATTATCATCCGGAAAAGCAAATGTAGTTCTTGGCGCCTTGAGCGAAAAATTTCTTTTCACTTTGAGAGCCATGAACACGGGTTAGCATTGTCTCGATGACGGGTCAATTTTAGCGAGATGAGAGATAAACCGTTATTTCTCCAGTTGATTTGTGATGCTCAAAAGAATGATAGTGAGTTGCGGATCAAGAGAACTCAATGCGAATCGAGTTATGACTCAGATTTTCGAGTTGGACCAGATGATTGTTTGATGTTTCGAGACGTAATATGTGTGCGAAAAATGATAAATTGATTCGAAAATATTACATGAGGCGCATAATGGTCATTTATCGTTCACCACAGTAGCACAAAAATGTATAATGATTTAAAGAAGTCAGTATTGGTGGCGGTATGAAAAGGACATTTCGAATTTGTAACTAAGTGTTTGATCTGTCAACAAGTAAAAGTTGAACATCAAGTACCTTGAGGATTACTTCAACCGGTAATGGTGCACGAGTGGAAATGGGACAAGATTACTATGGATTTTGTAACCGGTTTGCCTTTAACTCCTAAAAAGAAGGATGTTTGTTTGGGTAGTGGTTGATAGATTAACAAAGTCAGCCCACTTTATACCAAAGACGCACCGATTACTCACTTGATAAATTAGCGAATTATATATTGCTGAAATTGTGAAGTTGCACGAGTACCTATGTCTATAATATCGATAGAGATCCAAGATTTACCTCGAGATTTTGGAAAAAGTTACAAGAAGCTTTGGGTACAAAATTGAACTTTAGTACCGCATTTCATCCACAAACAGATGGTCAAACGGAAAGAGTAATCCGGTACTCGAAGATATGCTTAGATCTTGTGTTTTAGAATTTGGAGGTAGTTGGGAGAAATATCTATCTTTGATTGAGTTTGCCTACAATAACAGCTTATCAATCAAGTATACAAATGGCACGTCATGAAGCCTTATATGGTCGTAAGTGTCGGACTCCTTTATATTGGACCGAGCTTAGTGAGAAATGATTCACGGAGTTGATCTAGTTAAAGAAACCGAAGAGAAAATAAAAGTAATTGGGATTGCTTGAAAGTCGCTTCAGATCGACAAAAGTCATATGCGATTTAAAAAGAAAAGAGATTGAATTTCAAGTGGGTGATAAAGTGTTCTTGAAGGTGTCACCATGGAAAAAGATTCGAGATTTAGTCGAAAAGGCAAGTTGAGTCCGCGTTTTATTGGGCCGTCACGAGATTCTTGAGAGAATTGGACCATGGCATATCGGTTGGCCTTACCGCAGAGTTAGAAAAGATTCATAACGTGTTTCATGTATCAATGTTGCGACGTTATCGTTCGATCCTTCACATGTGATTTCCCAACGAAATTGAGATTCGATCGGATATGACCTATGAGGAGGAACCAATAAAGATTTTGGCTCGAGAAGTTAAGCAGTTAAGAAACAAAAGTATAGCCTTAGTGAAAGTATTGTGGCACGGACATGGGATAGAAGAGGCTACGTGGGAACCCGAGGAAGCTATGAGGAAACAATACCCAAACCTCTTTATGGGTAAGATTTTCGGGGACGAAAATCTCTAAAGGGGGAATTGTGACAACCCGAATTAGGGCCTAATCGGAATAGTGGTTTCGTGACCACAAATCCGAGATAGAAATAATTGTTTTATAAATATTTTGGGGTTTATGATATGATTGCATGATTGTGTGAAAATTTCGTGATGAAATTCTATGCCTAAAGTGTTTAAATTGAAAGTAGGGACTAAATCGAATAAGTTGCAAAATTTGCATACTAGAAATTTTAGTATGAAATTGTTTTGAAATATTTATTAGGAGGTCTTAAATAGCAATTCTACCAATTTTAAGTTCATGGACAAATTTAGGACATGGAAGGAATTTTGGAAAGTTTAGTAGTAAGGGTATTTTAGTCATTTTGATATTAATGAAATAAAATGGGAAAAATAACACAAAATAGTCATCTTCCCCATTTAGTTGCTGCGAAACTTCACTCTCTCCATAGCTAGGATTCTTCAACTTTCAAGCTCCATAGTAAGTGATTCTAAGCCCGTTTTAATGTTCTTTACGCTTTTGGAATCCGGAAGCTCGATTAAGCTTATGCTAGTAATAATTTAACCTAGGGTTCATATTTGGAAAAATACCCATAGGTGAAATTTGTGTATTTTGATGTTTTATGATAGAATATGAGGTTTTAAATTGTGTTAAATAATTTGTGCTACTCGGTTTTAAGTGAAAACGAGTAAAAGCAAGATAATCGGTAAAAATACCTAATGTTCATAACTATATGATAGAGTGGGAATTTGATGTTGTTGTAGAAGAGAAAAATGTTCAGCATATCATAAAACATAAGAATAAGGGCTGAAATTAAATTCCCGAGCCTAGGGGCAAAATTGTAATTTTGTAAAAGTTAGGGGCCAAAAATGTAATTTTTCTACAATGTGATTTTGGATTGAAATAAATAGTATGAGTATTAAATGAGCTAAATGTGTTATTATAGATCAAGAAAGGCGCGGAACTGACCTCGAACGAGGGAAAGAAAAAGTTTTGGACTAAATTGCAAAATTTCCATATTTTGCACCAAGGTAAGTTGTATGTAAATATTACAATAATTTCATGTACATTCTTATATTTCAGCCTATTATATAAATATACTAGCTGATGTTAAAATATAAATTGACTATGGGAAGAATGGAAATAAATACAGAGAGAGAGATCCGGTTGAACATTGGAGAGATCGAATGAAATAGAGGGCGTAGCTAGGTCACATGTATGATGCTGAGTGCACATCATGTGTACAAGAAAGCTACTGAGACACCTGTAGTAGCTAGGTCACATGCGTGATACGAGATGTATCCCATGTAGACAAGAGAGCTACGTGAAAGATAAATGTAGCTAGGTCGCATGCGTGATTCCAAGTGAAGGACACCATGTAGACAAGAGAGCTACGTGAAAGATAAATGTAGCTAGGTCGCATGCGTGATTCCAAGTGAAGGACACCATGTAGACAAGAGAGCTACGAGACAAATCGGCTAGGTCGCATGAGTGGTACTAAGTGTTCCCCATGTGTACAAGAGAGCCGAACTAAATGAAGTATGATGGTGGGGTGTGTGTCTTTGAAACCGTTAAATATCGAGGATTGATCCGAATTGTTCAACGGGATGGTTTTGTGGTGACATTGTGGTTTGGACCTACACTTATAGTGAATGAAATGTGGTGAAAATGAATTGTGGCATATACATATATACGATAAAATGAGGTTAGCATAAAGATTGTGTGAAAGAGTGAAATTAGTATTAAAACTGTTTTTAGATGGCAGCAGTGACGTGATTTTGAAAAATCACCAAAAATAGGAGGAATATAATTAGAGGTTGAATGAGATGTGAAATTAAAGCTTAATGAGTCTACTTTCATATAAAAGAAGCAGGGCAAGCAAAGGAATTCTATATTTTGAGATATTTACAATTGTAACTGACTTGCTCAGGATGAATACGTGATCCCCTGTTTCCAATTTGAAAAATCATTAAAAATTGTACAAAGCAAACTAAGAAATATAGTTTACATGCCTAAATTCCTTATTGAGACTAGTTTTAAATACAACAGACTTCAGGGTTGTTTGAGTTATGTACTGAGAGAAATTCAATTCGTAGTGGACAGAGGTCAGGCCAGTCGAGCTGTGTAACAGGGAAACTTTAACTAATAAACTGTACTAATCTGCTGAACCAAAAATTATAAAAAAATTTAGCAAGAAGCTTTATGAGTCTAGATTCAGGAAATTTTACGGATATGAATTTCGAGTTTTGTAACTCGAGTTATGATTTATTTAGTGAATATGACACAGCAGAGACAGCTTAATCGAAGTGGAATAAGTAGTGAAGTTAAAGTAGACATACTTGAATTGTTGTGTAAACATGTTAGATTCTTAAATTAGTATTTACATACTACTTACTAAGCTATAAGCTTACTTCGTTTTCTCTCTTTTGTCTTATAGTGTTCTCCAGCTTGCTCAGGAGTCAAGGATCGTGAAGATCTACCCGCACTATCACACTTTGGGGTATTTGAACTAAATGTTTTGAATTATGGCATGTATAGTAGGCAAAAATTATTTTGTTATGTGTCATATTTGTCTAGGTTTAAAATATTAGTTACAATATTTCGACCGATTACTTTGTACAAGCCATAAAAGTTGGCTAATATTGTTCAAGATATATGTTATACGATGCATTATCAAATGGGATGACATATTTCTATCTTGGTATATGTTATGTTCGTAATACCTTGTATCTGCTCCTGACGAGTAATAACGGTAAGGTGTTACTGATGAATTCATAAATTGAGGGTAAAACAGTAATTTTGTAAATCAAGGGTAAAATAGTAACTCTATAAATCGAGGGTGAAATAGTAATTCTATAAATCGAGGGTAAAACGGTAATTTTTTTAAATCGAGGGTAAAACAATAATTTTGTAAATCGAGGGTACTTTGATAATTTTACATGTCGAAGGTATTTCAGTAATTTTGCAAACTAAGGGTATTTCGGTAATTTTACAAATCGAGGATATTTGGGTAATTTTATAAACAAAGGGTATTTTAGTAATTTGGTAAACTAAAGTATTCTAAACAGGGATAACAATACGAATGAGCCTAAAGCCCTTCTCGGCCCAAATGGGCCCACACACTCGTGTGGCCCTTTTAGCCCAAATCTAGCCATAGATATGAGATTCACCTAACCTAGTCCAATATTTACTACACAATCAAACAACTTATCCAATTGGGCCCGTAGGCCCATTGGACCCACATGGCCCCTTTCGGCCCATCGCGGCCCAAAGTAGCCATCCTACAGCTAGAGTAGTGAGACATACACACCTGATAGGAGACTGGAGTTAATCCGCGCTCCGAGCACTCTTAGCCGACGCCCAACCCAAATGAGCATGCCATAAAGCGAAAGGGATCAGCCAAGAAAGGTACCTTTACTCTCCTCATGGTTCTCTCTATTTAAAGCCAGCTTCGCATCCACTCTTATGTTAGCTTTTCGATGTGGGATCCCTCCATCATCAGAGTTTAAATTCAACACCAACTCTTGCCGCTCCTTGTTAGCAAAATAAATGCTCTTTGCTTGCCATGGGATTCGAATCCATGCCTCCCCTTAAAAGCTCCACACGCTGCTTGCCACTAAGCCACAAGGCTTTTTGTGTCACAATTTCTCCAACAATATTCTTAAGGCCTACCTACTACACCCAGGGTTTGATTCACCTTAAACCAAAATTTTTGCTAGAGTCCACGTTTGAACCCAGGACTTTTCCAACACTTCTCAGCATACTTAACCACTAAAACAAGCCTTCATTAACAAAATTTAAACGCACAACAAAATATTATAAGCTGCCTTCAACCGCTCCAATGCTCAAGGCCCAAAACTTCTAGGCCCAAATTCAGGGTGTTACAGATGTTTTCAACCTCGACGTGATTATTATGCTATCTAACCATGTAGAACTTTTAAATAAAAAGATTGACGATTTATATGGTTCTACTTAGGTACATTCAGTGATAAGGTGCGATTCAAATGGAGGAGAAGCGCACATAGAATATCAACCTTTCAATCCTAGCACCGAGGAGGAACAAGTTCAATATATGGGTAATAATAATTCTAGATATCAAAATAACCCATTTAGTAACACATATAATGCAGGTTGGAGGAACCATCCCAACTTCTCGTGGGGTGGTCAAGGGAATCAAAGGCCACAACATCCTCTTGGTTTTCAACAACCACCTTACGAACAAGAAAAGAAGCCGAATCTTGAGGAGATGCTAACAAAGTTTATCTCAGTGTCAGAAACTCACTTCCAGAACACCAAAACAACACTTAAGAGTCAACAAGCATAGACCCAAGGGCTCAAAACTCAGATAGGATAGCTCGCCAAACTAATTTCTAAACGACCACAAGGTAGCTTGCCAAGTAATACTGAATCTAACCTATGGGAACAACTCAACGTGATTACCACTCAAGGCGAGGAAGGGTTAGTTGAACCTAAACCAGAATTAAGGCAAGGAATGGTGGTAAGTAAAGGTAAAGGTGAGGTAGTCCACAGTGAGCAACAACCAGTAGGTAAAGAGTACAAACCACGGGTGCCATACCCCAATGCGACAAGGAAAGACCGCACAGATGAACGATTCAGTAAATTCTTTAAACTATTAAAGAAATTGCAAATTAACTTACCGTTTATTGAAGCTCTTTCGCAGATGCCAAACGCAGTTAAATTTTTAATGGAGTTGTTAGCAAATAAGTGGAAGTTGGATGAGGCTCACATGTGGAGATGAATGCAGTTTGCTTAGCCATTCTACAGAATAAGCTGGCCAACAAATTGAAAGATCCAAGGAGTTTTATGATTCCTTGTTTAATTGGTAGCTTAGACGTTAGTAATGCTTTGGTTGATTTAGGGGCCATTACTAATGTCATGGCCCATAAAATGTTTAAACAATTAGGTCTTGCAAAACCCAAACAAACTAGGATGAGCATTCAGTTAGCAGATAAAACAATTAGATTTCCTAGGGCCATTATTGAAGATGTACTCGTTAAAATTGACAAATTTATATTCCCAATCGATTTTGTTGTTCTAGACATGGAACAGGATAGTGACGTACCATTAATTTTAGGAATGCCCTTTTTAGCAACTGCTAGAACTATAATTGATGTTGGTACAGGTGAACTCACACTTCGTGTGGGTGATGAAACAATCACTCTTCAAGCTCAAAATTCTACTAGTACTGACATGTGGTGCAACCTTCTTTGCAGGAAATACGTTTGAAAAGCATACATGAGCCTATTCAAATAACAACAAAGAACCCATCTATGAAGAACGAATGCTACAAATCAAGGAACTAGATGAATGGCGGACACAGAAACTGAGAGCACACGATAGACCAAAACCATGCCATGACGAGCTCAATGTTTCACCAAATCAACTTAAGGTTGGAGACAAAGTACTACTAGATGTAGCAAACCCTCATATTGCCATTTCTGAACGTAATGGAGCAATCCCTCTTATGGTACTTAGCATTTTTCCATGTGGTATAGTCGAGGTAATTCATTCCAAATTTGGCACTTTTAAGGTAAATAGTACTCGTCTAAAACCTTATTTTGAGTTTGATAGTAGGAATGAGGAGTGTTAACTCCTCGCACCACCATGACCATGCAACAGAGAGGTAAGTCGGGCTTAGACTATAAATAAGCACTTCTCGGGAGGTAACCCGAGCACTAACAGCGTTGATTTATTTAAATTTTTGTTTTTAACAACTAAATCATTAATTGAGACCTTAAACACTGGTTTTCCAAATTCCTATGGTGGGGCACACAGGTGTGCCTTTGGCCGTGTGCTTACCATGGGAGGAGACACGACCGTGCGATACGACCGTGGGAGAACAGAAAAATTTTTTTTCCCAACACGAGATTAAATACATTGCCACGATCGTGCGACACAGCTATGGGCAATCCTGCCAAAACAACACGGGCATGCGACAAGCCCGTGTCACCACCCGTGGCCGAGACTGTCAAAGAACACGGGCGTGCACATTTATACACGGGCGTGGGAAAAGTGAACCACATCGCGCACGGCCGTGCGATACGACCAGGTGACCACACGACCTATAGACACGGGCGTGTGCTCAGGATGTGTGGTGATTCCTCATTTCGTGATAAACACGGGCTGAACGCGAGCCACACGGCGTGTGACACGGCCGTGTGAGACCAGTGTTGGGCGACAAGACCTTGCCTCTTTTAAACTCATTTTATTTTTATTTTCTTTGTAACACCCCGAACCCGAGACCATCGCCGGTGTCGGACACGAGGGGTTAACAAGCCAAGTTCACATGTTTTGCCCACCAATTTGACATTTCCAGTCAGGCTGGAAGACTGCGTCACCGTCGCCTTAAAATCATATCTCGAGTTTCAAAACTCGAAACTGGTTTCGTAAATTTTCCTGAATTTATACTCATATATCCATCCATGGATTTATTTCTAGAATTTTTGGTCGGGCCAATTGGTACAGTTTATTAGTTAAAGTCACCCATGTTACAGGGATCGACTGCTCTGACCTTCGCGCGGTATAACTTAAATATCTCTCTTTACAGGGCTTTAATGCTGGTGCCGTTTGTTTCTAATGAACCTAGACTCAAAGTGGAATCTGTACATATAAGGTATGTCTCCTAATTCTTTCTGGATAATTTATAGTAAATTTTTAAAGTTACGACAGGGGACCCAGAAACCGTTCTGGCCCTGTTTCACAATAGCTTCAATATCTCTTAACATGTAACTCCTATGACCATTTCGCTTCTTCCATATGAAAATAGACTCATCAAGGTTCATTTACATAGCTTATTCACTATTTAATACCATTCCTACAATTTTTGGTGATTTTTCACATTCACGTCACTGCAGCTGGAAGCATCTGTTTTAAGGTAGGTCTTATCTATTTTTGTAGTCTCCATCAACCAACTAGTCTTGCCATACATAGGTTCAGATATGATCATTTTAACCATACCAATGGCTGATCATGTGACCAACACTCCCATTTCCAATCCATAATCACATCATGACACCATATATATACATTCAAACCATAAATAGTCTAAGTTCATGCTTCCTTTTACGAGCCATTTTCGCATGGCCGTATACATATACATCGCCACATTTTTAAACCAACAAGGGTAGTCCTATACATGCCATTTCAAAGTTCAACCAAAATTTATACCAAAATAGAGCGTTGATAGTGTGGATGACTTCAACTTTATTGATCCCGAATCCGATTGCTATCGGCGAAATCTATAAAACAGAGAGCCAAAGCAACGGGTAAGCATTTTTATGCTTAGTAAGTCTCAAGGAATATAATCAGCTTTAATTAAAGCAATACATTCACATAACCAAATGCATCATTTCATTAATGCACATTCACATAATCATACTTACTTCACCATCCCAACTCTTATGTTCATACACAAATAACGGCTTCATTAAGGCCGATAACTCGTTCCATCATAGGAGCGGATATTCATACGCTCTTACTCCTAGCGCATAAAGCACACACCGCACTTACCTTGTCATTGGGAAATTCCACAAGTGCATTAGCTGAAATTTTCCAGCAAGCTTATAATTTTCAAATCACATACCTTCGAGTTTAACCGGATGTCGCTACTCGTTCAATCGCCGGGACATAGCCCGGTTATGGTAACCCGCACAAAGGCCTCACGGACTTAACCCGGATATCACGATTTGCACAAATGCCTTGGTCTTAGCCCGGATTTAACAACTTGCACGAATGCCTTCGGTCTTAGCCCGGATATAGCTACTAGCACAATTGCCTTGGTCTTAACCCGATTATAATTTCAGCATAATTGTCTTGAGGCTTAGCCCGGATATCATTCAATTTCTCATGCACATATACATCAATAATCATTGGACATACATATTTCATTTTCGTTACTAAGGCTCAAACACAATTTTAATCACTAGCATAATCGCCTTCGGGACTTAGCCCGGTATTATTCAATACTCATACACACATAAATCAATAATCAATACATCCATATTTCATTCCACATAATTCAAGTAAGGTCACTTCTTGAGGACTTACCTCGGATGTTGTCGAACGGCTTTTACGGCTATTCGATCACTTTTTCCTTCCCCTTGTCCAATTGTGGCCCTCTTAGCTCTTGAGCTAATTCAAACAAATTCAATTTATTAAAACCTCATTGTGCTAGCTTATGGCTGAATATGACAAGGAGTTTAAATGGTCATATGGCCACTCTTTAGCTTGAATACACAATGGTCATGCACATTTTATACTACATTAAGCAATTCAATACAATTTATTCGAGCATCAAGGAAAAGCTAAGGCCTTCAATAGGCTACCCAAGGCGAATATTCATGTACATGTTGAGGCCAATTATGCACTTAATACCTCACAAAAACAGCATGCATTTTACTAGTTAATGCTTTGCATATTGTAGCTCAAAACTTATAATATAGCATCAAGCACTCATATGTGTGCTAGGCGAATGTGCTTGCAATTTCACAATCATTATTCAACATCTTCTTCTTTAAACAACCATATTCATCACTTAGTTCATAACCAAAACATCATGTGCAAACATATATATACATATATGAGCATGGCGAATTTCAAGGTGTCCATAGCCATCCAAAACACAAATTTTAACTAACATGCAAGAAGCATGAACCATGCTCATGAATGCATCATGGCGAATATGACAATCATGCCCTTTTCAACTTCAATCATGATTAAACAAAAGAAAACTCAAAATCTTACTCAAAAGTAGACAATCCATCATTGCATGCATCATCATCAAGCTTCACACTTAGCATGCAATGGCTTTATCACCATAACAACTTTGGCCAAATACCATTTCCATGGCATAACAAAGATTTGAGCCATGGCTATCATGCACATCAAGTTAGCAACCAAAACATGCATGAAGCTCCTAACACAACCTCATACATACCTTAATCTTGATGCAAACTTAGCCAAATCTCCTTCTAGATCTCTTCCAAACCAAGCATGAAGCAAAATCCTCCTTCTTCCTTAGTTTTGGCTCAAAGAAAGGATGAACAAAATTTTTCTTTCTTTCTCTACAACTCACGGGAATGGGGGAATACCACACTCACACACATTTTTTTTCATTCTTTTCTTACCCATACACCTTTGTTTATTATTTCTCCCTAATGCACCAACAAAACATGTTTCATGACATGTTTTGCCCATCCTCTCTGCCATGGCCGCCACTTCATGTTGGGGGAAATTTGACATGCAAATCCCTTATTTTTGCATGCATGAGCATCTAGTCATCACACATTTCCCCATCATACTTTCAAAGTTCACTACTAGGTCCTTTCTAGTGAAATTCGCATTTATAACACTAAATCGAAACATCAAAAATGTAACACACAAATTAACACATATCATAGGCATCAAAATAAATTTTAAATTATTTTTATGCCTCGGTTTTGTGGTCCCAAAACCACATCCCGACTAGGGTCAATTTTGGGCTGTCACAACTCTCCCCCACTTAAGAAATTTTCGTCCCCGAAAATCTTACCTGTAAATAGGTTTGGATCTCGCTCTTTCATAATACCGTTCCCATGAACCACTAAACTCGAGGACGCAACATCTTAACATATCCTCAAGTATCTGAATTATCCGCTCGGATTGACCATCGGTTTGGGGGTGAAAGGCGGTGCTGAAATGCAACTTGGTACCCAAAGCTTCTTGCAACTTTTTCCAAAATCGTGAGGTAAATCTCGAATCTCTATCCGACACGATGGAAATAGGCACCCCGTGTAATCTCACAATCTGAGAAACGTACAATTCGGCTAATTTGTCCATTGAAAAATCCGTACGTACGGGGACAAAGTGGGCCGACTTAGTCAATCTATCTACCACGACCCAAACCGCATCCTTCTTACTTGCTGACAATGGCAGTCCGGATACAAAGTCCATTGTGACTCGATCCCATTTCCACTCGGGTATCGTGATTGGCTGAAGTAATCTCAAGGCACCGATGTTCCGCTTTCACTTGTTGACATATTAAACATCTCGAAACAAAGTCGAGATGTCTCGCTTCATACCATGCCACCAAAACCGACGTTTCAAATCATTGTACATCTTCGTACTCCCGGGTGGATTGCCATTCGGCTACAATGGGCTTCATTCGAATTATCGAAATGAGTTCGAATTCTTTGGAACACACAGACGACTTTTGAACCTCAAACAATCGTCATCGTCGATTTGAAATTACGAGTCCTTGTTCGAACACACTCAGCCCGTTTTGCGTACCAACTCGTCGTCGACTTTCTCGAGCTTCGAATTTGATGTATCAATAGTGGTTTGGCTTTCAATTCAGCTACTAACACACTATCGGATCGAATGACAAGTGCACGTTCATCGCTCGTAAGCGAATAATGATTTACGACTCAAGGCATCCGCAACCACATTCGCCTTTCCGGGTGATAGTCAATGACCAGCTCATAATCCTTTAACACTCGAGCCAACGTCTTTGTCGCAGATTTAAGTCTCTTTGGGTCATCAAACATTTGAGACTTTTGTGATCCGAGTACACATGGCACCTTTCACCAAATAAGTAATGTCGCCAAATCTTTAAGGCGAATACGATGGCGGCCAATTCAAGATCATGGGTCGGATAATTTTTCTCGTGTGGCTTTAATTGCCTCGACGATAGGCCACAACTCGACCTTCTTGCATCAATACACAACCTAATCCAAGTAGGGAGGCGTCGCTATAGATGACAAACTCTTTGGGACTCGGGTTGCACTAGAATTGGGGCTTCACCAAATAAGTTTTCATTGATCGAAACTTTTTGGCATTTCTCATCCATTCGAACTTAACATCCTTTTGGAGTAGCCGTCATCGGCGTGGCTATCGTTGAGAAGCCTTTACAAATCTTCGGTAATAACCAAGCCCCAAAAAGCTCAGAACCTCAAGAATATTTCTGAGGCTTCCAATTAAGTATGGCTGAAATTTTATTCGGTTGACTCGAATACCCGATCAGATACCACATGACCCAAGAAGCTAACCTCTCTTAACCGAACTCACACTTGCTGAACTTAGCATATAATTGCTTATCCCGTAAGATTTGCAAAGACTAACCGCAGTGTTCAAGCATGTTCGGTCTCATTTCTTGAATAGACCAAGATGTCATCAATGAACACGACTACTGAATCGATCCAAATATGGTCTCAAGATCCGATTCATTAAATCCATAAATACCGTAGGGGCATTAGTGAGCCCAAACGGCATCACTAGGAACTCATAGTGACCATATCTTGTTCTGAAGGCAGTCTTGGGTACGTCCGAATCTCGGATTCGCAATTGATAATAGCCCGATCTCAAATCTATTTTCGAGAACACTGAGGCTCCCTTCAGTTGATCGAACAAGTCATCGATACGTGGTAACGGATATTTGTTCTTTATCGTCGCTTTATTAAGGCGACGATAGTCGATCTGCAATACCGCATGGTTCCATCCTTTTTTTTTTTTTTCACAAACAACACTGGCGCACCCAAGGCGAACAACTCGGACGAGCAAAACCTCTATCCACCAATTCTTGCAACCGAGCTTTCAACTCCTTTAATTCCGTTGGTGCCATACGATACGGAGCTATCGAATTGAGTGGTACCAGTACCAATTCGATGCCAAATTCTATTTCCCGAACAGTGGTAAACCCGGCAATTCTTGGGGAAAACATCCGGTATTCACAAACCACGGGCACGATTCGGGTTTCTTTTCGATTCCTTGTCATCGAAAGCACGACGCAAGGTACGCTTCGCACCCTTTTCTTACATATTTACGGGCCAACATCGCGATATTACAGCTGGCAACCCCTTTAAGTCCGTAGACTCAACCCGAATTATCTTGTTATTCGCGCTCCTCAAATCGATAGTCTTGCTCTTGCAATTTACAACCGCATCGTGCATGGTCAACCAATCCAACCCAAGAATAACGTCGAACTCATCGAACGGCAAAAGCATCAAGTCCGCCGGAAAACAAGAACCTCGGAACACTAGGGGACTTTTCTTGCACACTTTGTTGACAAGCACGTAATGACCCAAGGGGTTTGACACCCGAATTACAAACTCAGTAGACTCAATAGGCAAAGTCTTACTGGATGCTAAGGTTTCACATATATATGAATGAGTAGAACCAAGGTCAATCAAAGCAATCACATTTGTATTGAAAAGAGTGAAAGTACCGGTAATGACATCTGGAGAGGCAGCATCCTCGCGTGCGCGTATGGCATAAGTCCTAGCAGGAGCACGAGCCTCAGATCTGATGGTAGCATCTCTAGATCCTCTCTGACCGCCACTGACATTGCCCATATTTCTAGGTGGCCTACCTCGAGCAGTGGTAGCACCCGGGTTTCCACTCTGACTTACATTCTGTTCATGCATCCTCGGGCAATCCTTCATAAAGTGGTCGGCCGACCCACACTTATAGCAGGAGCGATCACGAAACCAACAGCTCCCCGAATGCCATTTGCCACAATGTGGACACTCCGCCCTCTCTCGGCGATCATTTCCACCACTGGCGATCGAAGTGACTCGTGTGGTCACAGGGGGTCGATCGCGTCCTCGTCTAGAAAAGCCCGAAACGCCTCTAGACCGACTCGCATCATCTTGAAATCTCTTTGATGCTTGTTGAAGAGGCTTTCCCGAGGACCTCTTTCGGAATTCTCCAGTTCCCACATCAGCTTTTTGTTTCTCCTTTCTAAGCTCTTCGGCTTTACAAGCTCGCTCAACAAGTACTACGAACTCTCGTATCTCGAGAATGCCAACGAACATCCTTATATCATCATTCAGCCCATCCTCGAAGCGTTTACACATAATGGCTTCGGACGAAATGCATTCTCGCGTGTACCGGCTAAGCCTCACAAATTTTCGTTCGTAGTCGGTAACTGACATAGAACCTTGCTTAAGGTTAAGGAATTCCCTTCGCTTTTGGTCGATGAATCTCTGACTGATATACTTTTTTCGGAACTCGGTTTGAAAGAATTCCCAAGTCACTCGCTCTCTAGGTACCACAGAAGTCAGAGTACTCCACCAATAGTAGGCGGACTCACGTAGCAAGGAGATGGTACACTTTAAGCACTCATCGGGTGTACAGGATAGCTCATCGAGCACCCGGATAGTGTTATCCAACCAAAATTCAGCTCGCTCGGCATCATCATCATCCGTAGCCTTAAATTCAGTGGCCCCATGTTTTCGAATCCTATCGACTGGGGGCTTACTTGAGCTTATTTGGTCAGTCACCGGAGGTATTGTAGGTGCGGGGGTTGCATTTGTCGGGAATGGAGGTTGTGGAACAGCCGTGTTAGTTCGAATGTATTGATTAAACCATTCGTTCATCACACTATAAAAGGCTTGCCTAGCCTCGTCATTCGGATTGCTGGCCATAGGTTGAGAGTCCGCCGGTGCTGTCCCTTGTGCGGGAGCAGGCGCCACACTCTCCACATCATCAGCTATCGCTCGGTTGGGATCGGGATCCATTGCTATAAACAAACACAAAGTCAAATTGTCAGAAATCACCACACTATCGAGTCATCATTTAATGGCATGTATAGCTAGACCCCAAACACATCACGGTAGTCCTAGAATCGACTAAACCGTGGCTCTGATACCAATAAAATTGTAACACCCGAACCCGAGACCATCGCCGTGTCGGACACGAGGGTTAACAAGCCAAGTTCACATGTTTTGCCCACCAATTTGACATTTCCAGTCAGGCTAGAAGACTGCGTCACCGTCGCCTTAAAAATCATATCTCGAGTTTCAAAACTCAGAAACTGGTTTCGTAAATTTTCCCTGAATTTATACTCATATATCCATCCATGGATTTATTTCTAGAATTTTTGGTTGGGCCAATTGGTACAGTTTATTAGTTAAAGTCACCCATGTTACAGGGATCAACTGCTCTGACCTTCGCGCGGTATAACTTGGATATCTCTCTGTACAGGGCTTTAATTCTGGTACCGTTTGTTTCTAATGAAACTAGACTCAAAATGGAATCTGTACATATAAGGTATGTCTCCTAATTCTTTCTGGATAATTTATAGTAAATTTTTAAAGTTGCGACAGGGGACCCAGAAACCGTTCTGGCCCTGTTTCACAATAGCTTCAATATCTCTTAACATGTAACTCCTATGACCATTTCGCTTATTCCATATGAAAATAGACTCATCGAGGTTCATTTACATAGCTTATTCACTATTTAATACCATTCCTACAATTTTTGGTGATTTTTCACATTCACGTCACTGCAGCTGGCAGCATCTGTTTTAAGGTAGGTCTTATCTATTTTTGTAGTCTCCATCAACCAACTAGTCTTGCCATACATAGGTTCACATATGATCATTTTAACCATACCAATGGCTGATCATGTGACCAACACTCCCATTTCCAATCCATAATCACATCATGACACCATATATATACATTCAAACCATAAATAGTCTAAGTTCATGCTTCCTTTTACGAGCCATTTTCGCATGGCCAGATACATATACATCGCCACATTTTAAACCAACAAGGGTAGTCCTATACATGCCATTTCAAAGTTCAACCAAAATTTATACCAAAATAGAGGCGTTGATAGTGTGGATGACTTCGACTTTATTGATCCCGAATCCGATTGCTATCGAGCGAAATCTATAAAACAGAGAGCCAAAGCAACGGGGTAAGCATTTTTATGCTTAGTAAGTCTCAAGGAATATAATCAGCTTTAATTAAAGCAATACATTCACATAACCAAATGCATCATTTCATTAATGCACATTCACATAATCATACTTACTTCACCATCCCAACTCTTATGTTCATACACAAATAACGGCTTCATTAAGGCCGATAACTCGTTCCATCATAGGAGCGGATATTCATACGCTCTTACTCCTAGCGCACAAAGCACACACCGCACTTACCTTGTCATTGGGAAATTCCACAAGTGCATTAGCTGAAATTTTCCAGCAAGCTTATAATTTTCAAATCACATACCTTGGAGTTTAACCGATGTCGCTACTCGTTCAATCGCCTTCGGACATAGCCCGGTTATGGTAACCCGCACAAAGGCCTCACGGGACTTAACCCGGATATCACGATTTGCACAAATGCCTTGGTCTTAGCCCAGATTTAACAACTTGCACGAATGCCTTGGTCTTAGCCGGATATAGCTACTAGCACAATTGCCTTCGGTCTTAACCCGGTTATAATTTCCAGCATAATTGTCTTCGGGCTTAGCCCGGATATCATTCAATTTCTCATGCACACATACATCAATAATCATTGGACATACATATTTCATTTTCGTTACTAAGGCTCAAACACAATTTTAATCACTAGCATAATCGCCTTGGGACTTAGCCCGGTATTATTCAATACTCATACACACATAAATCAATAATCAATACATCCATATTTCATTCCACATAATTCAAGTAAGGTCACTTCTTGAGGACTTACCTCGGATGTTGTCGAACGGCTTTTACGGCTATTCGATCACTTTTTCCTTCCCCTTGTCCAATTGTGGCCCTCTTAGCTCTTGAGCTAATTCAAACAAATTCAATTTATTAAAACCTCATTGTGCTAGCTTATGGCTGAATATGACAAGGAGTTTAAATGGTCATATGGCCACTCTTTAGCTTGAATACACAATGGTCATGCACATTTTATACTACATTAAGCAATTCAATACAATTTATTCGAGCATCAAGGAAAAGCTAAGGCCTTCAATAGGCTACCCAAGGCGAATATTCATGTACATGTTGAGGCCAATTATGCACTTAATACCTCACAAAAACAGCATGCATTTTACTAGTTAATGCTTTGCATATTGTAGCTCAAAACTTATAATATAGCATCAAGCACTCATATGTGTGCTAGGCCGAATGTGCTTGCAATTTCACAATCATTCTTCAACATCTTCTTCTTTAAACAACCATATTCATCACTTAGTTCATAACCAAAACATCATGTGCAAACATATATATACATATATGAGCATGGACGAATTTCAAGGTGTCCATAGCCATCCAAAACACAAATTTTAACTAACATGCAAGAAGCATGAACCATGCTCATGAATGCATCATGGCGAATATGACAATCATGCCCCTTTTCAACTTCAATCATGATTAAACAAAAAGAAAACTCAAAATCTTACTCAAAAGTAGACAATCCATCATTGCATGCATCATCATCAAGCTTCACACTTAGCATGCAATGGCTTTATCACCATAACAACTTTGGCCAAATACCATTTCCATGGCATAACAAAGATTTGAGCCATGGCTATCATGCACATCAAGTTAGCAACCAAAACATGCATGAAGCTCCTAACACAACCTCATACATACCTTAATCTTGATGCAAACTTAGCCAAATCTCCTTCTAGATCTCTTCCAAACCAAGCATGAAGCAAAAATCCTCCTTCTTCCTTAGTTTTGGCTCAAAGAAAGGATGAACAAAATTTTTCTTTCTTTCTCTACAACTCACGGCAATGGGGGGAATACCACACTCACACACATTTTTTTTTTCATTCTTTTCTTACCCATACACCTTTGTTTATTATTTCTCCCTAATGCACCAACAAAACATGTTTCATGACATGTTTTGCCCATCCTCTCTTGCCATGGCCGGCCACTTCATGTTGGGGGGGAAATTTGACATGCAAATCCCTTATTTTTGCATGCATGAGCAACTAGTCATCACACATTTCCCCATCATACTTTCAAAGTTCACTACTAGGTCCTTTCTAGTGAAATTCGCATTTATAACACTAAATCGAAACATCAAAAATGTCACACACAAATTAACACATATCATAGGCATCAAAATAAATTTTAAATTATTTTTATGCCTCGGTTTTGTGGTCCCGAAACCACATCCCGACTAGGGTCAATTTTGGGCTGTCACATTCTTTACTTTAATTTCTATTTTTTTTTGAAGACTCATGTTTTATATTTTTAAACTCTACCTATCTTTATGGTAATCATCGAATTATTCCCTTAATTCTCCTTCACAGTAGTGTCTTCTTATTTATCCCTCAAAATCATGCCTTTCCGTCAGCTTTATCTTCAGTTCTCGCTCTAGCTAATCCAAGGATTTCATCCACAATCTCAGGGCAGTTTCACTTCTCTCCCTTTCTTTCGATATTATATCTTTGTACATTGAGGACAATGTACATCTTAAGTGTGGGGGAGTTATTTATATCATTATTAGAAAAAATCCTTGAATTTAGTCTTATTCTCATGTGAATCACTCATATCACTATTAGAATGAATTTTGATTAATTTATGATTTTTATTGATATGTCTTGAATTAAAACATAGGCATTTATGCATTGACTGTTTAAACTTTAAAGGAATTAAGGAATCAAGCATGAAAAGTTGATTCTTGTGAATTAAAAATTTTTAGGTTGTTTCCCCAAGTTTAGGTATTATCTTGAGTTGAAATTCACAAGTTAAACATCAAAAAGCCATAATTTTTGTGAGATCTTGAGCCTTTAGAGCATATATCATTTCTTTCATGCTCACTTTTATTGTTACTTTGAGTGCGTCAATATCGAATCGTTATTCTAGAACTTGCTTGATTATGTATGTCAAGACCACACCATTGATTTGATATGTCCAGATAATAAAGGCACTTAGGTTTAACCCACTTACTCCATAATTGTAACACCCCGAACCCGAGACCATTTCCGGTGTCGGACACGAGGGGTTAACAAGCCAAGTCCACATATTTTGCCCACCAATTTGACATTTCCAGTCAGGCTGGAAAACTGCGTCACCGTCGCCTTAAAAATCATATCTCGAGTTTCAAAACTCGGAAACTGGTTTCGTAAATTTTCCCTGAATTTAGACTCATATATCCATCCATGGACTTATTTCTAGAATTTTTGGTCGGGCCAATTGGTACAGTTTATTAGTTAAAGTCACCCATGTTACAGGGATCGACTGCTCTGACCTTTGCGCGTTACAACTTGAATATCTCTCTTCACAGGGCTTTAATACTGGTGCCGTTTGTTTCTAATGAAACTAGACTCAAAATGGAATCTGTACATATAAGGCACGACTCCTAATTCTTTCTGGATAATTTACAGTAAATTTTTGAAGTTGCGACAGGGGACCCAGAAACCGTTCTGGCCCTGTCTCACAATAGCTTTAATATCTCTTAACAAGTAACTCCTATGACCTTTTCGTTTCTTCCATATGAAAATAGACTCATCAAGGTTCATTTACATAGCTTATTCACTATTTAATACCATTCCTACAGATTTTGGTGATTTTTCACATTCACGTTACTGCAGCTGGCAGCATCTGTTTTTAAGGTAGGTCTTACCTAGTTTGTAGTCTCCATGAACCAACTAGTCTTGCCATACATAGGTTCACATATGATCATTTTAACCATACCAATGGCTGATCATGTGACCAACATTCCCATTTCCAATCCATAATCACATCATGACACCATATATATATATATATATATACAAACCGCAAATAGTCTAAGTTCGTACTTCACTTTTATGAGCCATTTTCGCATGGCCGTACACATATACATCACAACATATTTAAACCAGCAAGGGGTAGTCCTATACATGCCATTTCAAAGTTCAACCAAAAATTTATACCAAAATGGAGGCTTTGATAGTGTGGATGACTTCGACTTTAATGATCCCGAATCCGATTGCTATCGAGCACAATCTATAAAACAGAGAGCCAAAGCAACGGGGTAAGCATTTTTATGCTTAGTAAGTCTCAAGGAATAAAATCAGCTTTAATTAAAGCAATACATTCACATGGCCAAATGCATCATTTCATTAATACACATTCACATAATCATTCTTACTTCACACTTCATCATTATATACTTTCACAAGGTATCAACCAATTCAATAGCTGAAATTCGTTAGTCGATCGAGCAAATGTTGCTCAAACATGTCGACTTTCCAATGCACATATAAACATACCTTATTCTTTGGGCTTTTCGAGCGCACCAATTGAATTCATTACAGCAACCAACACTCACCTCCAGCCCAAGCTTCTTCGAATACAACCGGATATAACCACGCAGCACGAATGCCTTCGGTCTTAGCCCGGATAGAACGACTCGCACGAATGCCTTCGGTCTTAGCCCGGATGTAGCCACTAGCACAATTGCCTTCGGTCTTAACCCGGATATAATTTCCAGCATAAATGTCGCCGGACTTAGCCCGGATATCATTCAATTGCTCATGCACATACATCAATAATCATTAGACATTCATGTTTCATTTTCGTTACTAAGGCTCAAACACAAATGTAATCACTAGCATAATCGCCTTCGGGACTTAGCCCGGGTATCATTCAAATACTAATACACACATAAATCAATAATCATTACACATCCATATTTCATTTCACATAATTCAAGTAGGGTCACTTCTTGAGGACTTACCTCGGATGTTGTCGAACGGCTTTTACGGCTATTCGATCACTTTCTCCTTCCCCTTGTCCAATTGTGGCCCTCTAAGCTCTTGAGCTAATTCAAACAAATTCAATTTATTAAAACCTCATTATGCTAGCTTATGGCCGAATATGACAAGGAGTTTAAATGGTCATATGGCCACCCTTTAGCTTGAATACACAATGGGCATGCACATTTTATACTACATCAAGCAATTCAATATCATTCAAGCATCAAGGAAAAGCTAAGGCCATCAATAGGCTACCTAAGGCCGAATATACTTAGTCATACTTGCACCAATTCAACAATAAATTCCAAGATTTCCACATCATATGTGTACTAGGCCGAATGTACTTGCAATTTCACAAGCATTCTTCAACATTTTCTTCTTTAAACAAACATATTCATCACTTACTTCATAACCAAAACATCATGTGCAAACATATATATACATATATGTGCATGGCCGAATTTCAAGGTGTCCCTAGCCATCCAAAACACAAATTTTAACTAACATGCAAGAAGCATGAACCATGCTCATGAATGCATCATGGCCGAATACATCACAATCATGCCCCTTTCAACTTCAATCATGGTTAAACAAAAAGAAAACTCAATGTCTTACTCAAGATGGCTACAAAGAAATTTCAAGAGTAGACAATCCATCATTGCATGCATCATCATCAAGCTTCACACTTAGCATGCAATGGCTTTATCACAATATCAACTTTGACCAAATACCACTTCCATGGCATAACAAGGATTTGAACCATGGCTAACATGAACATCAAGTTGGCAACTAAAACATGCATGAATCTCATGACACAACCTCATACATACCTTAATCTTGGTGCAAGTTTAGTCAAATCTCCTTCTAGATCTCTTCTAAACAAATAAAATGAAGCAAAAATCTCTTCTTCCCCCTTAGTTTTGGCTCAAAGAAAGGATGAACAATTTTTTTCTTTCTTCCTTTACAACTCACGGCAATGGGGAGATACCACACTCACACACACATTTTTTTCATTCTTTTCTTACCCATGCTTATTTGTTTATTATTTCTCCTAATGCCCAACAAAACATGTTTCATGACATGTTTAGCCCATATTTCTTGGTCATGGCCGGCCACCACCTATAAAAGGGAATTTGACATGCAAGTCCATTGTTTTGCATGCATGCTTTAATTAGTCATCACACATTTCCTATCGTACTTTCAAAGTTCACTACTAAGTCCATTCTAGTGAAATTCACCTTTATAACACTAAATCAATCATCAAAAAATGTCATACATGAGCATACACATATTATAGGCATCAAAATAAATTTCAAATTATTTTTATGCCTCGGTTTTGTGGTCCCAAAACCACATTCCGGCTAGGGTCAATTTTGGGCTGTCACAATAAAAGCCTACCCTCCTAATTAACCCTTAGTGAACCCATTTGAGCCTAACAAGCCATTCATTTATTTACCCTCAATATTAACCCATAACCCATTATTGTTGAAATCCCCTAATTTGATCCCTATTTTTGTCAAGATTTTATTTGAATTAATTGCTTAGCTATGTTTTATTTTTCATTGTAATAATTAGCAAAGTTCTATGTTATTTGACTTCTTGCTTTAAAAAAAAAACAACAACATATATACATATTAGTAGAAATTCTTTATTATTGAGCTTAAGTATTTAAATTCCTTACCCCATGAAGAAGAGTTCAATTCTAGGATTTTCTAATTAGAAATGTAATATCCTGATTTTGGGCCTAGTCGGAATAGTGGTTTCATGACCACAAAATTCGAGATATAAATAATTATTTTATGATTATTTTAAGGTCTATGATATGATTGCATGATTGTGTGAAAATTTCGTGAAGAAATTTTATGCATAAAGTGCTTAATTTGAAATTTGGGACTAAATTGAATAAATTGCAAAACTTGTGTTCTAGAAGTATTTTGCATAAAATTGAATTAGATTATTAATTAGAGGTCCTTAAAGAGTAATTTTACCAATTTCTAAGTCTATGGACAAAAATTGGACATGGATGGAATTTTTGGAAAGTTTAGTAGTAAGGGCATTTTGGTCATTTAGGTAAAATGAATTAAAATACAAGATTAAAAGCCAATTTTGCTCATCTTCAACCCCATGGCCGAATATAGCAAGGAGAAACCATGGCTAGGGTTTTCAAGCTTCCAAGCTCGATTGTAAGTTCGTTCTAGCCTCGTTTTAATGATTTTTACGCTTTTGGAGTCCCTAGCTCGATTTAGCTTATGCTAGCAATAATTTAACCTAGGGTTTATATTTGGAAAAATACCCATAGGTGAAATTTGTGTATTTTGGTGTTTTATGATAGAATATGAGGTTTTAAATTATGTTAGACAACTTGTGCTACTCGGTTTTAAGTGAAAACGAGCAAAAGGGCTTAATCGGTAAAATACCTAATAGTCATAAGTACATGTTAGAGTGAGAATTTGATGTTTCCATAGAAGGAAAATGATCAGCATGTCATAAAACATAAGAAAATAGGCTGAATTTTAATTTACGAGCTTTGGGGCAAAAGTGTAAATATGCAAAAGTTTAGGGGCAAAATTGTAATTTTCCCAAAATATGATTTTGGGTCAATTTGAATAATGTGAGTCCTAATTAGACTATATTTTAAATGATAGAGCAAGGAAAACTGAAATTCGGGCTAAAATGGGGAAAATACCAAGTTGTGGACTAAATGGTAAAATAGCCATTTTAGCATACGAGGTAAGTTCATGTGTAAATAATGTAGCATAATTGTTATTTTTAAGTTATTGATATTAATTATGTGTTATGCTGAATTTCATCATGAAATGTATGCTTTGTGGTTAATTTCAAATAATGTGTAAATTATGTGAGCTACTTGTTAAATATAATTGTTACCGAGTATTGATTTCGGCATTCTACGGAAGACGGCAAGAATAAGTGTTCGAGGAAAAAGCCCGTTTGAACCTTAGGACTAGATTAGGATACAAGTGACATGTCACTAGGATGGTTGAGCATCCGAACTCGTTGAGTTGAGTCCGAGTTCACTTATGGATGCGAATGTCCGAACTCGTTGAGTTGAGTCCGAGTTCGTGAGATGTAACTAGGCATCCGAACTCGTTGAGTTGAGGCCGAGTTCACTTATGGATGCGAACGCCCGAGCTCGTTGAGTTGAGTCCGAGTTCACTTATGGGCGGGTTACATGGTAGCTTGGCTACATATGTGGCACTTATGTGCAAGTTATCCATGTATCCGAATTATATTCCGATGTGTTCAACGGGTAAAGTTCTACTCAAATGGAGGAATACTCAAGATGAAAGGGACGTATTGGTAAGTGTTGTGAAATGGATACTTTGAACAGGTATGTACTTAACCCTCGGGTTGAAAACTCGATATAACAACAATATGGTAAGATGATAAATGAAAAGGTGATATGAATGTCTTGGTGATGATTATGCAAATGATGTTTTATGTTTGCTTATATGGTTATGTTACTTGCTATTTGCATGTGAGCTTACTAAGCATTTATGCTTACTCCTCCTTTTCATTCCTTGTAGTGTTGACAAGCCAGCTCGGAAATCGGAAACGGTCGGAGGCACGCCACACTATCCGTATACCATCTTGACATAATGGCTTGTATATTTTGAGTATGGCATGTATAGCATTATAATCATTTTGTATATATGGTCTTATGATATGGTTATTGAGTGGTATGGAGATAGAAATGCTTGGTAATGATTAGCCATTGGAATGGCTAATCATGATCATATTTGGTATTATGTATGTCAAATTGCTAGCTAATCCATGGAAACCATGAAATAGGTAAAATTTACCATAAAATAGATTCAGACAACAGCAGTGACGTGAGTTTGAAAAATCACTAAAAATAGTAGAAATGGAATTAAATAATGAATAAGTTATGGAATCGAAGCTTGATGAGTCTATTTTCATATGGAATATGCGAAACAGGTATATGAGCTATATTTTATGAGATGTTTAAATTTTTGTGAAACAGGGCCAGAGCGATTTCTGGATCCCCTGTTCTGACTTTGGAAATTCACCATAAATTTTACAGAGATAATTAGAAATCACGCTTTATATGTACAGATTCCTTATTGAGTCTAGTTTTATTAGAGACAAACGTCATAGTCATTGAAGCTCTATACAGGGAGATATCTGATTCGTAATACACAGAGGTCAGAGTAGTTGAACCCTGAAACAGGGGAGACTTTAACTAATAAACTGTACTAATTGGCCCAACCAAAAATTCTAGAAAAAAATTAGTAGATATATATATGAGTCTAGTTTCAGGAAAAATTTACGGAATTGGATTTCGAGTTTCGTAACTCGAGATATGATTTTTAAAGCGACTGTGATGCAGTTAGCCAGCTTGTCTGGAAATTTTAAAATGAATTGTATGAGCTGTTTAATTAATGAATTAAGTCCGTTAACACCTCGTGTTCGACTACGGCAACGGTCTCGGGTACGGGGTGTTACATTTAGTGGTATCAGAGCAGGTTTAGTCGGTTCTTGGACTAACCTAGCATGTGTAAAAGTTTAGCTATACATGCCACTGATCTGTGATAGTGTGATGTCTTCCGACGCGTATAAGTACCGTCTTATTTAGACAGGTACTCTCCAACCGAAACTGCGCCAACCATGTTCAATGTTAAGTAAAGGTATTTGAGTAAAATTATGATTATGATAAGTCTCGGTTCAGAAAAGTATGAATAAAGGTTTATGATACATATGTGATAATATGTGAGATGAAAGTTCATGTTGTGATAAATATTCATATTTGCTTAATGCTCATATGATGTAGTGTATGTGGCTTACTTGATAAGATGAACGGAATAAATAAAAAGTAGTAGAGGTATGAATAAAGGTCATAATATCATAATACGAATGAAAATGTCCTTGTCTTGATTGGACGTTGAATGTTGATGAATGTTAATGATATACAAATTTTTATGAGATAAAGGATTATAATGAAATGAACTTATCTATGTTAAATTGTTGGACTGAATTATATGATTGTAATGATATGTACATGATGATGCACGAAATGAAAGTTGTGATTGTGATGCAAATATCTATGTTTGTTTGGCCTTATATAATGCCATGAGCATGAATTAATTTAATTAATTGAATGGATAAGTAAAGCTGTCTAGAAAACATAGAACGTATGCATAAGTATATTGTCTAAATGGGACAATAGGAAAATTGGTGTAAGCCAACATGAATGAATGACATGATTTTGATGATGTTACTATGATGATGGAAGTTGTGTCATATGTGTATGTATAAGAAAGTCGAGTCAGAGGTCCTACAACCCTTCCCCCTTACCAAAGTGGTACTTATAATGGAATTTCATGAGATTTGTATTGAATAAGTTTTCGGTTGAGAACCCAAAGAGTTCAAAGGATAGAATAATTATAAGTATGATCCGAGATTGAAAATGAGCTGATAAGTAAAGTCGAGCCGAAAGTATCGGATTGACGTAAAATTATTGGAGTTATGCAATGTCCTAGTTAGAAAAGGAATTCTCCTTGGTAAATCGAATTACTCAAGTGCAAGGTCGAGAAAAGTGTAAATCGAAATTTATTCAAATTGGCCTTTTTAGTGAATGGTTTAATATAAAATTTGTGACGCAGAACTAGTTGGGGAAATGATATTTCAAATGTGAATTATCCGAGTGTGACGATTATGACCGGACAGATTTAGCGATCTCTTTTGAGATGTTCTATGTGTTCACCGTTCTCGAAATATTTCTATGGCTATTGATCTTCGAAGAAATTCTTGTTATATGGGAATGTCTTCTAATTAGGTGTTGGATGAAAGCATTGGTAGTCCTGATGGTTTATAATTTATATTGCTCTATTTCATCGGGTATTCTATTTCATTTCGTTCGATAAGAATTGATGAGAGAATTCATATGATATTATGATTCTGCTTTCTTCTACTTGATGCTTCATCGATATATATGTATGGGAAGATATATTGATCTTGTTATATTTGATTTCAGTGGGATTAAATGATGTTTTCTTTTGGACTTTCTTTCTTTGAAGAATTATCGAGGTATTCTGTATTTTCTCTATGAATTTGGTTTTCGATTCTCGGCATAGTATCGTATCTTGGGTTTCTTTATCCCGGATCTCTTTATTCGGATTTCTTTATTCCGGTTTCTCTATCTTGGATTTCTTTATTCGGTTTTCTTGTTATCTTTGTTCCATAATTTGTCAATTACGACTCATGTTCAAGTACGTTCTTCACTCGTGATAATCATGTCAAATATGACTATACTTCTAATTTGATCTTGGTAATGTGGTGATTTTAGTATTGGGATTTTTCTAATTTCTATGTAAGGATTTGACATCAAGAAAGGCATAGGTGATAAAAGCGCGAGTTTTAGTCAAGATGGTAAATTATTTATTTGAAAGATTTCATGTGACAATTATGTCGGGATTATTTTCCCAAAGTCGATAATAGAATTTCATTTTGTACGGATAAAAGAGTAAATAGTTTGAACGAGAAGTCTATATTTAATAGAAAGTGTTGAATATTAGTTTAAGTCACTACGAATGATAAGGTTTCCATCTTGTGAAAGCTAAAAGTTTATTACATGTTGACAGAGTTCGGATAGATGAGAATATTGGTAACCAAGCGTCCGAACTAGACTAGTCTACATTGAGCAATGACTTCGACTTTCAAGAATGTATTGTTGTATGAATTGTGATGTGTTTCAAGACGGTGAGGTAATGTGATAGTTTAGAGCATCCGATGTTACATAAAATCGGAGTTGTTAAAGGGTTAAAGCCGAGCATTGGGATCTATCAAAATTATCCTTGTCAATGTTGATATTGGGATGGAAATGAGAAGGATTATTCTTGAGGCCATATCGTAATTATTTTTATGGCGGAAAGAGGAAAATGTGATGTATCCTATTGTTAAATGTTTGGCGAGATCTATAAATCACATTTGTATTGAATGAATTCCTACTCATCGATTCGGAATTTCGGTCTCTTTGATTGTTGGATTTCTTGGAATTCGGTCTCCATTAAATCAAGTTGAGATCCGGGTTTTATGTCATGATATCATGGGAAATTAAGAAGGGTTGAAAATTTAAGAACAGTTGAGAGTTGAGGCTTTAAGCTTTTAGATCATATGAGAAATTGAAGAGATGTATTGGAGGTGCAGTCTAAGTGCAAGTTCTTCGACACCAAATATGAGATTAAAAGTGAAGACCACTTTTCCGTAAGATTTTCGGGGACGAAAATCCCTGAAGGGGGGAGAGTTGTAATATCCTGATTTTGGGCCTAGTCGGAATAGTGGTTTCATGACCACAAAATTCGAGATATAAATAATTATTTTATGATTATTTTAAGGTCTATGATATGATTGCATGATTGTGTGAAAATTTCGTGAAGAAATTTTATGCATAAAGTGCTTAATTTGAAATTTGGGACTAAATTGAATAAATTGCAAAACTTGTGTTCTAGAAGTATTTTGCATAAAATTGAATTAGATTATTAATTAGAGGTCCTTAAAGAGTAATTTTACCAATTTCTAAGTCTATGGACAAAAATTGGACATGGATGGAATTTTTGGAAAGTTTAGTAGTAAGGGCATTTTGGTCATTTAGGGGTAAAATGAATTAAAATACAAGATTAAAAGCCAATTTTGCTCATCTTCAACCCCATGGCCGAATATAGCAAGGAGAAACCATGGCTAGGGTTTTTCAAGCTTCCAAGCTCGATTGTAAGTTCGTTCTAGCCTCGTTTTTAATGATTTTTACGTTTTTGGAGTCCCGGTAGCTCGATTTAGCTTATGCTAGCAATAATTTAACCTAGGGTTTATATTTGGAAAAATACCCATAGGTGAAATTTGTGTATTTTGGTGTTTTATGATAGAATATGAGGTTTTAAATTATGTTAGACAACTTGTGCTACTCGGTTTTAAGTGAAAACGAGCAAAAGGGCTTAATCGGTAAAAATACCTAATAGTCATAAGTACATGTTAGAGTGAGAATTTGATGTTGCCATAGAAGGAAAAATGATCAGCATGTCATAAAACATAAGAAAATAGGCTGAATTTTAATTTACGAGCTTTGGGGCAAAAGTGTAAATATGCAAAAGTTTAGGGGCAAAATTGTAATTTTCCCAAAATATGATTTTGGGTCAATTTGAATAATGTGAGTCCTAATTAGACTATATTTTAAATGATAGAGCAAGGAAAACTGAAATTGGGCTAAAATGGGGAAAATACCAAGTTGTGGACGAAATGGTAAAATAGCCATTTTCGCATCACGAGGTAAGTTCATGTGTAAATAATGTAGCATAATTGTTATTTTTAAGTTATTGATATTAATTATGTGTTATGCTGAATTTCATCATGAAATGTATGCTTTGTGGTTAATTTCAAATAATGTGTAAATTATGTGAGCTACTTATTAAATATAATTGTTACCGAGTATTGATTTCGGCATTCTACTAAGACGGCAAGAATAAGTGTTCGAGGAAAAGCCCGTTTGAACCTTAGGAATAGATTAGGATACAAGTGACATGTCACTAGGATGGTTGAGCATCCGAACTCGTTGAGTTGAGTCCGAGTTCACTTATGGATGCGAATGTCCGAACTCGTTGAGTTGAGTCCGAGTTCGTGAGATGTAACTAGGCATCCGAACTCGTTGAGTTGAGTCCGAGTTCACTTATGGATGCGAACGCCCGAGCTCGTTGAGTTGAGTCCGAGTTCACTTATGGGCGGGTTACATGGTAGCTTGGCTACATATGTGGCACTTATGTGCAAGTTATCCATGTATCCGAATTATATTCGATGTGTTCAACGGGTAAAGTTCTACTCAAATGGAGGAATACTCAAGATGAAAGGGACGTATTGGTAAGTGTTGTGAAATGGATACTTTGAACAGGTATGTACTTAACCCTCGGGTTGAAAACTCGATATAACAACAATATGGTAAGATGATAAATGAAAAGGTGATATGAATGTCTTGGTGATGATTATGCAAATGATGTTTTATGTTTGCTTATATGGTTATGTTACTTGCTATTTGCATGTGAGCTTACTAAGCATTTATGCTTACTCCTCCTTTTCATTCCTTGTAGTGTTGACAAGCCAGCTCGGAAATCGGAAGCGGTCGGAGGCACGCTCACACTATCCGTATACCATCTTGACATAATGGCTTGTATATTTTGAGTATGGCATGTATAGCATTATAATCATTTTGTATATATGGTCTTATGATATGGTTATTGAGTGGTATGGAGATAGAAATGCTTGGTAATGATTAGCCATTGGAATGGCTAATCATGATCATATTTGGTATTATGTATGTCAAATTGCTAGCTAATCCATGGAAACCATGAAATAGGTAAAATTTACCATAAAATAGATTCAGACAACAGCAGTGACGTGAGTTTGAAAAATCACTAAAAATAGTAGAAATGGAATTAAATAATGAATAAGTTATGGAATCGAAGCTTGATGAGTCTATTTTCATATGGAATAAGCGAAACAGGTATATGAGCTATATTTTATGAGATGTTTAAATTTTTGTGAAACAGGGCCAGAGCGATTTCTGGATCCCCTGTTCTGACTTTGGAAATTCACCATAAATTTTACAGAGATAATTAGAAATCACGCTTTATATGTACAGATTCCTTATTGAGTCTAGTTTTATTAGAGACAAACGTCATAGTCATTGAAGCTCTTTACAGGGAGATATCTGATTCGTAATACACAGAGGTCAGAGTAGTTGAACCCTGAAACAGGGGAGATTTTAACTAATAAACTGTACTAATTGGCCCAACCAAAAATTCTAGAAAAAAATTAGTAGATATATATATTAGTCTAGTTTCAGGAAAAATTTACGGAATTGGATTTCGAGTTTCGTAACTCGAGATATGATTTTTAAAGCGACTGTGATGCAGTTAGCCAGCTTGTCTGGAAATTTTAAAATGAATTGTATGAGCTGTTTAATTAATGAATTAAGTCCGTTAACACCTCGTGTTCGACTCCGGCA